>NC_136384.1:129150066-133950066 GCF_965140285.1 Lepidochelys kempii
ACGCGCTATCTCAGAGTCATCTTTATATGGGTGAACTTTTGACATGAGACGTGTTTAACATCAGATGTTCACTTTAAGAGACACGTAATTACACTGATAGCCATAAGTTAGTTCAAATCCTGATATGGTTGTATGAAAAGAAGGTAGTGATCTTGAAAATATTAAACACTTTATACACTAGGCTAACCATTTAACCCATTGGGCGTTTACAGGTGTGAAGTTAGGTCCACCATTACGAAAAAATTAAAAGTAAAAAGAAACTGAATACAAGACCTCACGTTGACACTGTTCAGTCCATAACAGTTACAGATGCAAAGTTTCCTGATTTAGACTGTAAGGTATGCCCATTACAACGTTGTACCTTTTGATTTACTCATTAGAAAAAATTCATTTTCAAGACAGTTTTAGAAACACCCATCACTCAGTAACATAATGAGACCTGAGTACAGGCAGTCCAATCTGACGTTTGACACTGGAAAGGCAGTTCTGAATTTGAATACATGGTTAAAAATACAGGAGTTGTAGGCTTATGCTGTAGCAATGATTTTAACCATGGTTAAACTTGCTTTCACCATCAAGACAGAGCCTCAATTAGTGACTTTGCATTTTTAGACATGTTGGGGTCACTTTAGCACAAGGGATGTTATTGCTTCGTTACCAGATACATAAAGGAATATTTGCTTATTCCTACATTACATCAATACCTCTTACTTGTACTTTCTATAGTGTATGCAAAAATCAATGAATTAATACTGTTCACAAGTATTTATTGATGGAAACAGTAAATATAGTGCTTAAATGAACTTAACATAGCTAATTCAAGGCTTCAGATTTTGCTGAAGATGAAAATGAGGTCCAATGCAATTTGTTCATTTCAGTATAGACTCTTCACTGGCTGAAAGGGAAGAGAGAGAGTCAGGTTAGCTCACTGCTCTACAATGCAAACACATCACAGATATATCAAAGCCTCTGTGAAGAAAAAGATGACCGCTTTAAAAAAAAAATCTTGAAAATTGCCAGTTCTCCCTAACCAGCTTTTAGCAAATGATTTTGCATTTTCCTTGTGTTCACTCTGAAGCTGTTTGGTTTAAAGTTTCAATGTTTCAAAAATTCAGCGTTTCAAATACAGACACTCCCAAAGTGTAGTCTGTGCATAGGGCCACATGCTGCTGACTCTCTTCACTTCTAGTAGCTAACCTGCATTCAGTGAGCCAATAATATATGGGAAAGTAACATTTAAATATTTAATGCAAGTAACTGCTCTCCTTACCACAGGGATGTTAGGCAATTGTTAATGGGAAGCAAGCAGTTTACCTATCTTCCCACTCTCCATTATGTAATCCATGATACACTTTATGAAAATGAAGGACTCTACCTTAAGAAAAAAGTCTGGTAACCTCTGTACTAATACAATGTGTGAGCTTTGAAGATTCATGCTCAGTCTCTCTGAAGGTGTTGCTACTCCCAGGAACACACTTCAACCAAATTTAAGTTTCGCGTACCTAAAATTCCATACAAGTCCCATTAGTTTTTTAAGTAGGCTGTTCCACAGCCAAGGCCAACCAACAGAGTCTGCAAGTGTTAAAAATAATTTTATGTACCCATTCCATTACTGCCTCTACATCCAGAATGTGAGCAGTCACTGGTGTTATTACACCAGTAAGTCAGAACTGACTTAGCACCTTCCTTCCTACTATTTAGCGCCCATTCTCACCTGGCATAATAGAGATGTGAGAAGACAGTTAAAGTCTTGTGGGCAAAATTTCAGCTTATTCTTAATATCTGGTGCTTACTAGTACAAACTTAATATGAAGTGAAAACTGAGACACAGAACGAGAAGGATCTTGCCATCATCATCTAGTTCAGCCTGTCGTCTAATAAAAACTTCCCAAAGAGATTCTTCTTCAAATGAAAAAACTCAAAGTTTGATTATTTTATTCTCCTTACTTTAAATAAATTAAATAGGATTTATTAAACTATTTGCCTGTAATATAAAGACTTACTATTGAGTACTTGAAAATAACTAGTTTGTCACCCTTTCTGCTGTTTAGGACTGTAAATGTACAGTGTTTGTACTGTGTTTCAGCTTGGACAACTACAACTACTGTGGGTTTGTACTAATGGGTACAAAAATGTACAGTGTTTGTACTAATGGGTAAGTTATGGTACTGCCATTTACTCCTGTAACAAGTACCTGCTTTCGGCCAGTAGGTGGCGAGCCCGGAAAACTTTCTCACTTAATCATGGACATTTGAGCCCCTGTGTCCATTAAGAAAGGAATAATGTGTTTGTCATTTACAGTTACATGTATCCGGGGATCTCTTGCTGTTGTATTCTCCTCTTTGGATTTAAGCTGGTTTATTAGGAGAGGAGATTGACCCCTGCGAGCTAGTTTCCCTGCTCTGGTAACTCTTGCAGTTGCTGCCGCAATGGCGTATACCGGGTGTCTGCAGGTGGGGAAAGAGGTGAGAGCTGCAGAGGTGCACTGGGAGTAGCATTAGTTGTCTCCCAGTCAGCTCTTTTAAAGGTGTGTGAATAATTTTAGCCGCTCTGTGGGCAGTCCATTTATCACCTCTCTGGGATAACCTAAAGCCAGACATTGTCTCCACAAGTTGGCTCTAAGCTCCTTTCCCTCCTGGGTTGGCTCTCGCTTGTTTTTATGTCCTTTAGATGGTGCCCCCTTGTTTCTCTGAAGGGAACGCATCTTAGCTTTGCCTGTCAGTGCTCTGATGTCTCCGAATTCTCTTAAGTATGACACCAGAAGGTTTAGCAGTGCCCGAAAGGTACTGTTATGTGCTGCAGCTTCTGATCTAAGGGACAGTGCCATAGCCTTATGGTTACTCGGAGCTCCTTAAGCAAGGGTCTGAGATCATCTACATTTACCTGACCCTCCCATGGGCTTTCATAGGCTAACTCTTGAGGGTTTTGGCCAAGCATGCTAATGACAGCCACAGTTAATAGAGCTGTTTTTACCTCATCTATGTTGGTCCAGTGCATTACTGTGGGTTCATCTCGGTCTGCTGGGTAAATTCCTCTTGCCCATCGACAAGCCAGAGACCAAAGTGTTTTAGGGGTGTGCCCCTCTGAGTGTTCCAGGAATATTCCTGCACCTAAGTTAAGGCGCTCAGTTTCTGGGCTGTCAGGCGTATATATCCACCCCCAGTGACCCAGAGGCGGACCAGCCACTCTATTATACCTTCCTCAGGCTTTTTAGCAAAATCTCCCTGGATTGTTTTTAACTCCATGGGAGTATATTGGCGGGTGGTAATTTTGGTAAAGTGTGTTGGAGCTTTACTCCCTTTTCCCTTTTTACCTCCCTTCTTTGTTTTTGAAGAGGTGGATGGATAATTGTCATCCCCTTCTTCATCCAGCTCTGCCCCATTCAAATTTTCCTCCTGTTCTTCTGATTTGTGATGTGTGATAGCTGGTCTTAATTTTACAGAGGGACCTTGCTCCTCAGAGGAGGGGGACTCATCTGCTGAATCCCAAATATCTCCATCCCATTCCTCAGGGTCTAGCCAGAGAGCAGTCTCAACTTTAGCCCGTTGATACTGCGTGTTTTAGTCTCCAGCTTTTCCCTTCGTTCTATCCCTTCTTTCTCAATTAAGGGAAGTAATCTTTTCTGAAGATGTTCCATATCCCTATTCAGTGTTCTTACTCTGGTATCTAAATTCTGGCATTCCTTGCGCAGTGTGTCCCTTTCCTGTTGTAGCCTATTAAATGCTATTGCCAGACTATGATAATCCTTACAGGCAGCTTGCCAAATGTTAGTAAGCAGCCATATACAAGCACCTTTTCCTTTCCTTTCTTCATCTTGCAGGCAAGTTCTCCAGTTACAGAAATGCTGGCAGATCTCTGCTGGTTTTCCCCAATATTTCTCCAGCAGTTCTTTGCTCCACAGAGGATTTCCCCATCCCTCTTGGGTCAAACTTTTCTCTAGCTCAGGGAATTCTGTGGTGTTTATCATGACTGGTTTCATTGTGTTACTGTAGTACAGCCTATATCACAATCCTGTTCGTGACGCCAAATTCTGTCAGCCGATGGCCAAGATGTTTGGTGAGGTGCCAGCTATGCCCGTTTATACCATCCGTGACTTTAACCGCTAGGACGCACTGTCCCTTCGCGGCGGGCAGCCCGGGCTAGGCTGACGGATGCCCCAAGGGCCTAACCACCCGTGACTTTAACTGCTAGAGCTCAGCGCTCCTTCGCTCTGGAAAAATCCCTGGAAAAATCATGGAGCAGGTCCTCAAAGAATCAATCCTGAAGCACTTGCATGAGAGGAAAGTGATCAGGAACAGCCAGCATGGATTCACCAAGGGAAGGTCATGCCTGACTAATCTAATCGCCTTCTATGATGAGATTACTGGTTCTGTGAATGAAGGGAAAGCAGTGGATGTATTGTTTCTTGACTTTAGCAAAGCTTTTGACACGGTCTCCCACCGTATTCTTGTCAGCAAGTTAAGGAAGTATGGGCTGGTAGAAAGCTGGCTAGATTGTCGGGCTCAACAGGTAGTGATCAATGGCTCCATGTCTAGTTGGCAGCCGGTATCAAGTGGAGTGCCCCAAGGGTCGTCCTGGGGCCGGTTTTGTTCAATATCTTCATAAATGATCTGGAGGATGGTGTGGATTGCACTCTCAGCAAATTTGTAGATGATACTAAACTGGGAGGAGTGGTAGATACGCTGGAGGGGAGGGATGGGATACAGAAGGACCTAGACAAATTGGAGGATTGGGCCAAAAGAAATCTGATGAGGTTCAATAAGGATAAGTGCAGGGTCCTGCACTTAGGACGGAAGAACCCAATGCACAGCTACAGACTAGGGACCGAATGGCTAGGCAGCAGTTCTGCAGAAAAGGACCTAGGGGTGACAGTGGACGAGAAGCTGGATATGAGTCAGCAGTGTGCCCTTGTTGCCAAGAAGGCCAATGGCATTTTGGGATGTATAAGTAGGGACATAGCGAGCAGATCGAGGGACGTGATCGTTCCCCTCTATTCGACATTGTGAGGCCTCATCTGGAGTACTGTGTCCAGTTTTGGGCCCCACACTACAAGAAGGATGTGGATAAATTGGCGAGAGTCCAGCGAAGGGCAACAAAAATGATTAGGGGACTGGAACACATGAGATATGAGGAGAGGCTGAGGGAGCTGGGATTGTTTAGCCTGCAGAAGAGAAGAATGAGGGGGGATTTGATAGCTGCTTTCAACTACCTGAAAGGGGGTTCCAAAGAGGATGGCTCTAGACTGTTCTCAATGGTAGCAGATGACAGAACGAGGAGTAATGGTCTCAAGTTGCAGTGGGGAGGTTTAGATTGGATATTAGGAAAAACTTTTTCACTAAGAGGGTGGTGAAACACTGGAATGCGTTACCTAGGGAGGTGGTAGAATCTCCTTCCTTAGAGGTTTTTAAGGTCAGGCTTGACAAAGCCCTGGCTGGGATGATTTAAACTGGGAATTGGTCCTGCTTTGAGCAGGGGGTTGGACTAGATGACCTTCTGGGGTCCCTTCCAACCCTGATATTCTATGATTCTATGATTCTATGATTCGCAGCGGGCAGTCAATACTGACTGACAGGTGTCCCAATGGCAGCACTAAGAGCCTCTCCATACGCGTGACTTTAACTGCTAGAGCTCAGAGCTCCTTCGCAGCGGGCAGCCAGGATTGACTGACAGGTGCCCCAAGAGTTTGCCCCGTGGAGGCGGCACAACTCAACGCTAGGCTCTTAGTACTCTCACCTAATGGCCAGGCTTTAGAGCCAAAACGGCTGAGGTTCTTTAATTATGTTGGCTGCTTTACAGTAAACCAGAGAAAACAAGTCAGGCTTATGCACAAATGGTTACCAAAATTTATTAAGCTAGAGTCTAATCATGTGGTTACAAAATTGCTAGTGCCTACTTATTTAAATGTAGAGATGTTACACACACAAACAAGTTACAAAACTGAAGCCACAATCCCAAAGAAAGAAAACAAAGTATAGAGCTCTATTTCAAAATATGTGTACACTAAAGATAGGAGATCAGGTGTGGGTGCTTCTTACCCTCCTTGCATCTCTCGATTCCAGCGGTCCAAGCCAGGATCGGTCACTCAATTCCGCGGAAAGACGAATAAGGGACAAGGCTTAGGGACCCTCTTAGCTGCAGAAGCCTTGGGAGGCTGTCACTTATCTGACCAGCAGATAGATAGTGAAAAGCACTCAAAAATCATGGTGCTGTAGGTCCCCTACTTATACCTCCGTACTCCTTTAGTCTCTTTCTCCTTTCTTATGCCAAATTGAGGCTGGTCTGTCTGGGTGACGCCAGCTTTCGCAAGAGTAGTTTACACTTGCAAGGGAGAGAAACAGTAAGTTTTGACTACTGGACATTTCTTTTATCAGGGTAAATATTTTCCCACCTAGGATGTTGGTGTGTGTGCATCACGCTATTTAGTAGGGGCTAAGAGCCATGTCTGTCACAGGGCCTCTGCCTGCTGTGAGCTTAATCGTTATATCTGTTCCCAGAGGCACATTGTAGCAGCACACCTGTGCTTTTCACAGCTTCAAAGGCTGTGCTGGAATATATGTTCAGTGCCCTGTTCCGGCTTCCTCCTGTGTTTCCAGCAATGCTGGTCTGAGAAGGGGGGGGGGGGGGGGGCTGGCTGTCTGGCTACATGCTACCATGGCTAAACAGTAGTGTAACAGAGGCCATTAGAGGCAAAAGGGCATCCTTTAAGATTTTTGAGTGGATTCCTAGTGATGGTTACAGGAAGGTGCACAAATTCTTGCAGATTAAGGGTAATAAGGCAGGCCAAGAAAGAACTTGCTAAAGATGCAAGAACTAAGAGTAAGAATTCTTTCAAGTACATCAGCGGCAAGAAGCTTGCCCAATAGCGAATGGAGACCCTAGATAAAAAGGGAGCACTCACGGAAGACAAGGCCATTGCAGAGAAGCTAAATTGGTCCTCACTGCAAAAGGATGTGAGGGAGATACACACAGCACAGACATGCTTCCTGGAGGACAAAATTGAAGTAGTGTCCCACATTGATATGTCCACAGAAGAGGTTTTAAAACAAATTAGACAGTAATAAGACACTAGGACCAGATGGAATTCACCCAAGCATTCTGAAGGAACTCAGATATGAAATTGCAGACCTACTAACTATAGTATGTAACCTACTACTGATCAAAGCTCTGTAGCAGATGACTGGAGACCAGCTAACATAATGCTGATTTTTATAAAGGGCTCCAGATGTGATCCTGGCAATTACAGGCCAGTGAACGTAATCTCATATAAAGTGTAGGGGAAGTTCGGTGAAGAATCAACACAGCTTTTGTAAAAGGGGCACCAATCTATCAGAATTCTCTGAGGGTGTCAATAAGTAGTGGACAAAGGAAAAAGATAGGAAACAAAGGGTAGGAAAAATGGTCAGTTTTCAAAAAGGAGAGGGGTAAATAGCAGGGTCCCCCAAGGATCTGTAGTGTTCAGCATATTCATGAGTTATCTGGAATAGAGGGTAAACAGTGAAGTGACAAAGTTTCCTGACAATGCAAAATTATGCAAGGTAGTTAAGTCCTAAGATGACTGCAAGGAGTTGGAAGGGGATGTTGGGTGACTGGGCAACAAAATGCCAGATAAAATCAAGACTGGTAAGTGAAAGCAATGCACATTGGAAAAAAATAATCTCACTTACACCTACCAAATTAGCTGTTTCAGAGGAACAGCCGTGTTAGTCTGTATTCGCAAAAAGAAAAGGAGTACTTGTGGCACCTTAGAGACTAACCAATTTATTTGAGCATGAGCTTTCGTGAGCTACAGCTCACTTCATCTGATGAAGTGAGCTGTAGCTCACGAAAGCTCATGCTCAAATAAATTGGTTAGTCTCTAAGGTGCCACAAGTACTCCTTTTCTTTTTGCAAATTAGCTGTTACCACTCAAGAAAGAGACCTTGGCATCATCGTAACTAGTTCTTTGAAAAGTTCGACTGAATGCACAGCTGTGGTAAAAAAAAGGCTAACAGTATGCGAGGAACTATTAGGAAAGGGACAGAAAATATTATAATGTCACTATATAACTCTATGGTGCAACCACACCTTGAATACCCTGTCCCGTTCTGGTCACCCCATCTCTAAAAAGATATAATGGAATGAGAAATCCTTCAGAGAAGAGCAAAAATATGCTCAAGGGTATAGGAAGGATTCCATATGAAGAAAGACTAAAAAGAATAAGGCTGTTCAGCTTAGAAAAGACAACGAAGGGGGCTATGACAGAAGTCTGTATAATTATGAATGGAAAAAGTGAAGCATTATTTACTCTTTCCCACAATACAAAAACCAGGAATCACACAGTGAAATTGATAGGCAGTAGATTTAATACAAAGAAGATGAAGTACTTTTCACCTAATGTACAGTCAACCTGTGGAATTCATTATCATGTGACTGCTACAAGTATAACTGGGTTCAAAAAAAGAACTGGCTAAATTAATGGAGGATACGTCCATTAATGTCTATTTGCCAAGATGGTTGGGGCTGTAACCCCATGCTCCGGGTGTCCCTAGTCTCTGACTGCCAGAAGTCAGGAGTGTAAAATCGCCCTGTTCTGTACACTCCTCCTGTAGCTCTGGGACTAGCCACTGTCGGCAGAGAGGATACTGGGCTAAATGGACCATTGGTCTGACCTAGTATGGCCGTTCTTATAAAAAAAATCTTCTAAAGCTCTGGGATGAAAACCAGGGTGGACAACTCTGCTTCTCTGGCACAATGGAACTTTCCATCCTAAGGGTAAAGATTGTCTGGACAGAAGACAGAGCTTTCCTTAGAGGCCAGCCCAAGAGCTCTTCTTCTCTCCGAGGTCCAGGGGGTAAGGCTGCCAGTGCGTACAGTCCTGTATTAGAAGGGATGTCACATCCTTTATTTAAATAAAAATTTCTTGCCCAGTACTCTCAGTACAGGATGTTTTTATCCCATGTTTCAACCACGGCGGTCCAGCATGCCACTGACACTTGAAAGCTAGGCTGGCGTGGTGCTCTGGTACTTTACTTTGCAACGTGCCAGGCTTTGGCAACTTGACCAGACACATGCCACTCAACTTTAGCTCAGCCACCACTGGGCCGCCCCTGGAAGTTGCCCCTCACCGCCATTGAAATTGGAAGCGACACACCTGCTGGCTGCGGCAAAGTCTCCTCCATCTACTGCATTTCTCCAGTCCACACCCCATCTGCCAACCGCCCCACCCCGGCAGAGCACAGCTCTATCGTAGGTGGAGATGAGTAACTGCAGCCTCCCACTTCACTCCAGGAGGCACAGTGACCATCTGGGCTCTCTGCAGCACCAGAGCTGGAAGCAGCCTGAGCAGACCCCTGGGAAGGGATGGAGCAGCGAAGTCAAGCCCAGGGACATTAGAGGGCTGTCCCATATTTCTGAAATACAGTATTGGCAGCCCTTCCCAGAAGGGTGGGGGAAGCCTCAGGACCTACTTTGCGCCCTGGCAGGCATAGGAGAGGGGGAGAGGCCTCAGCAGCAGGCACTGCAGAGCTCGAAGTGAGGCAGCTCCTCAGCAGGCTCTGAGCTCCAGCCCCGGGGCAATGAGACAGAGGAAGAGGTAACTACTGCAGTGGTGAGGGAGGAGGCTACCGCTCAGCCCCGACTGCCTGTACCTCCTAGCAGGCCTGTCAGTACTAATCTGTCCCCAGTGATTCCTCAGCTAGGTTTGATGTGGGAGTAACTAGATCTAGCAGGATCTCTTGAAACAGTTTCCATTAGGAGCCTCAAGCTGCTTCCCTCTCCCTGCTGATGGGTTCTGAACTCAGAGGGAGTAAACACTCCCTCTAATTAGCTTTAAGCTTTCTTGAACTACAGCTCACTGAATGCATCCGATGAAGCTCACCAAAAGCTTATGCTCAAATAAATTTGTTCATCTCTAAGGTGCCACAAGTCCTCCTTTTCTTTTTGCAGATACAGACTAACACGGCTGCTACTCTGAAACCTCTAATTATCTGGTACTCCAGTCCAGGGCCAGACCTGTAGCTGGCACCCTTTGTCAGGAAATTAACCCCTTCCCAGCCTGAACTAGCAATAGGGGCAGGCACCTGGTGGCACAGGTGTTTTGAATGAGCCGCACTGGCTAAGTCACTGTTGTACTGTTTATTTGGTGTGCTTGGTTCAGGAATTTTCACGTTTCCATGAGGAAATTCATCCGATGTATGAGAGATTGCTGAACAACAGAAAGGAATGGAAGGCTCTTGGTGATGAGTATGATGCAAAAATGAAAGCGTTGGAAGAAGAGAAGAAAAAAGAGGAGGAAAAAATGGCTGCACAGCAAGGTCAGAAATACTTACAATTTTAATACTTCAGAATCTACTCCTATGGCTAACTCCCCTATCCCACCAGTCCCTTGTGTAAATTAATGTCTCCAGACTCCCAGCTCTTTCCACACTTGTGCATTTCGTCCACTAGCTGAAGCAAAGGGTTGGATACAGGGGAAATTCCCAATCTGAACTGGGCCCATGACTCACTCTGTCAAGGGCCCAGGTCAGAATAGAGAATGGCTTCAAAACATACAATTGACATCTCAGATGGTTACACGACTCCAGAAAGGCCATCTGCATAAACTCCTCTGTGGAGGAGAGCTCATGTTGTAATTGGCTAGTTAACACCTGTAAGTGTGGCAAATAGTGCTGAACACTACTGATCCTTGCTGGCACTTGCAGCTCAGCTACAACTGTTGGCTGCACTGAGTCAGCTTTGTAGTGTAGTCTACGGGGGAGAAAGGACACATGCTTGAGACTACAGAGGCTGTGGCTACCATGCTGCGTAACAGGCCAAGGGAAAAACAAGGAACTCACTAGAAATAAGACAAAGCACTGCAGTTACTCCCAAGTGTACCTTTCTAGCCAAACTTTTGCTGATAATAAGACTAGTTATTACAGCTTCCAATGAAGGTTGTGGAATCCCCATCATTGGAAGCTTTCACAAACAAGTTGAACAAAGTACACCTGCCAGAGATGGTCTAGGTTTACTTGATCTTGCCACAGCATGGAGTGGCTGGACTTGATATGGCTTTGCGAGGTCCTTTCCAGCCCTCCATTGCTAGGATTCTATGCATGCAAATTATTTAGGTTTAATGCTTTTTCCCTGGGCCCAGCACAATTCCCAGTTAAGTCTCTGGGAACTGGACTGAGCCCTTCATTCTTAATTCGTTTTTGTGGTTGATAAGACCATTCAAGGCTGAGACAGTCCCCACCAGTCAGGGAGCTCATTATCCTGAAGCATTTTGAAGCACACACAGTTTTGTGTAGAAAATGGCTCTGAGCACATTGGTAGCACTTCACAATAGCTAGGAATTTATACCAGCTTCATCACTGAGAGCCTTCCAAGGGTTAAGAAGTAAAATGACTCAGTTAAAGACTAAAGGATTTCAAATTACAGTACGGTTATAGCAGCTGCAAATGTATCTCTAATTTCTTGTTTCCTCCCTTACAGCAGCTATGACAAGTTGCAATGGAAGAACTCCCCCCTCTAGAACCTGTTGTATCATTTAAACCTATTTCTGCTGGTGTATGAACTACGCACCCTGGGAAAGGTCTTGTAAGAGAAAAAAGTTGCAGTGTACGAATATAAATTCTTGATTTAACCCTTTAATTACCTAAACTGGGCTCATCACCTAGCCATGGAAAGGGCCTAGTGTTGTTTACCTGACCTGTGTGAGCACCCTTACTGCGGTCAGTGAGCCAAATTCTGCCCTCTTTCTCACTCCATACAATGCCACTGAAGTCACCGGGATGTACCATTTAAGACAGGGCAAAATTTGGTTCCATGAATTTACTTGCGTATGAGTAATGGCTGTAGCAGTTGTCCTGAAGTCTGAATGCCCCATTCCCCCTACCCCAGACCCCCATGCATATATTTACAGGGCCAGATGGTGAACTTTGTGCCCAATTCAACTGTTATTTACCTAGTGTGCAGCTAGAGGTTGGGGTGGGTAAATTGAGGCAGAATTAACTCCTTCAATGTATCTCACAGGACCACATGGACAAGCCAGCAATATGTAAAAGGGAAGCATAAAGACAGTCAGATCCGTTCATCTCATAGGGAGAAAGATACCCTTTACTCAAATATTTGTGCTGAGATTCTGATCTCAGTTATGGCGGTACAGCTATGTAGTTATTCCACAGAAGTCAGACTGCTGCCCCTAGAGCGGAGTTCAGGAAGTGGGCTTTCATCGAGACCAGTGTTGGTGAATCAGAGCCCAAGAGAGTGTTAACAATAGAACAGTTAAATCATCTGTCCTTCTCACACATCAGTAAACTTTATCTTTTGAAGGAACTGAGCCAAATTCAGATCTGGTCTAAACAACTGCAACTCCACTGAAGCCAAAGAAACACCCATGAGGACAAGAATAATTCTGTAGGGGGGTTTCAATAGTGTGTAGTCAGTGCTACATGGGGCCACACATTGCAGGATGAGGATAAAACAAAATATTGAAAAGCTGCTCATTCCCTGAGCATGATCAGTTTTGTGCACTGAATGAGGCAGGGATCCTGGGAAAAACATAGCATGTGATCGTGTAATTAGAGTGCGTATCAATGCATAGGCACAAGGGTGCTAAATTAAAGTTGCCAAAGCAACCTTATATCTGGCATTCCTTGAGTGTTTGACTTTGCAACATTATTTTAATATAGTTTGTTCATAATGCAACTTGCCTGGCCAAAAAGTAGGCGTATTTTCATCAAAATAATGGAAAAAAGAATATGGTTAAGCTTGGGGCATGTGCTACATTAGACCTCTTTCTGGTTTTGGCATAACCCCCATTGTTGTTTGCAGTGTTGATCCCAGGATATTAGAGACACAAGGTAGGTGAGATATCTGGAAGTTGGTCCAAAGAAATGTATTACCTTACGCACCTTGTTTCTTTGGAACACCCCTGTATTCCCCAACACCTCTGAAGTGCTGACAGCTGAATTAGAGAAACAAAATCTAACATGTGGCTTCAGATTGGTCTGTGCAATCACACTTACAAGAACATGGTAAAGGAAAGGATGGGGAAAGGATGTAAGGAGGTATCTTGCTCTCCTCTTATTCAAGGTCATTCCCCCCCCCCCCCAAAGTCACTGGCTTATGAGAGATTTACTATAGTTAAGTCATATTCTGTTTGCTTTTGTAAAAAAAATAAATACAGCACCTTGATACTCGTCCCATCCTGTGCTTTTACACTTGTGGCTCACTTACATCTATAGCTACTTCTAACTGAAGAGAAAGGAGAATGGGGTTGACAATGACATCCAATTGTCACTGAATGTCAGTAATGCCTGATTTACACCAGTGAAGGAATAGACTGGTTGGTCTCAATTTTTTTTTTAAACTTACATGCTCTGTATATTTACTCCTTTATTTTCACCTTCCCATTTTTGTTTTGGTAACCCTTTTCCCCCCTGGAATTCATGTTTCCAAATTCTCTCATCACCCTCATTTCCCCCATAAATCCTCCCTCTCTTTTCTGACCTTCCTCCACTATCACTACCTTTCTGCTCCATCCCAATGCATACTCAGAGGTATTGCCCTCTGCTACTGCAAAGAATGGGGTACAGAAATCCCTCTTCCCCTAGCTCAGTGGTCCCCCAACTTTTCACATCACACACCCGCAGGAACCATGGTCAGGAACCAGGGCCAGAGGCACGGCTGTAGCTCCTGGGGTGTGTGGGGGTGTGTGGACAGGGGTAAGAGTGCAGAGGCTGGGGCCAAAGCTGCTGAGGGTGGGGCCATGGCCAGAGCAGAGCTGGGGGCAGAGCAGGGCTGGGTGGTGCTCCATGGGGGCTGGCCCAGGCCCTGCCAGCCCCCCTGAATATTCCTCTGCACCCCGGGGGGGCACACCCAACAGTTTGGTGTACCACTGCCCTAGCCTCATGTAAGAGAGGAAACACATCCTGCCCCACCAAGGGAAAGGCACAGAGCGGTCTTAAGACAAGGTGGGGGTCTGAGCACAGCTCTAACATACAAGTGTTGGGTTTACAGGAGCTCATACTATTATTTCTGCTTTAGTTTGCTATTAAATTGTGTTCACCAAGCATAGGATTATTCAGGCAGCACTGTGGCCTAAATATGTTCAATGGATGTTTATGGAAAGCAAGGGAATTCATCTACATTTACAGTGGTTATCTAAACAATATAATGCCTCTCTGCAGAAAAGGCAGGGAGTTAACTTTTGCTCAGTTGCCTTATTCTCAGTATATTAGCCACACCTTGCAATGAAGAAAGCAGGAATCTGCAAGAATAAGAGGGTGATCAGCAGACTCATTAATGCATATGCTAAAGTGCTGAAGACCATATTTCGTCTGACATTTCCCAGTTATGTTCAAATGTCCTTATGTGGCTGTTCTTATAGATATATTATAGTGCTGGCTATCCAAAATGGATACTTTAAACTGACCCACTCCAGAGTTCATAGCAGCACTGGAAGTACAGCTTTTTCAGAAAGTAAATTAGCATTAAATTTCAATTGATTTGAGGTGTAAATGGTAAGTATTTTCACCTGTTTCCCCAGCCCCCTCCATCTTTATATGGGTGAACTTTTGACATGAGACGTGTTTAACATCAGATGTTCACTTTAAGAGACACGTAATTACACTGATAGCCATAAGTTAGTTCAAATCCTGATATGGTTGTATGAAAAGAAGGTAGTGATCTTGAAAATATTAAACACTTTATACACTAGGCTAACCATTTAACCCATTGGGCGTTTACAGGTGTGAAGTTAGGTCCACCATTACGAAAAAATTAAAAGTAAAAAGAAACTGAATACAAGACCTCACGTTGACACTGTTCAGTCCATAACAGTTACAGATGCAAAGTTTCCTGATTTAGACTGTAAGGTATGCCCATTACAACGTTGTACCTTTTGATTTACTCATTAGAAAAAATTCATTTTCAAGACAGTTTTAGAAACACCCATCACTCAGTAACATAATGAGACCTGAGTACAGGCAGTCCAATCTGACGTTTGACACTGGAAAGGCAGTTCTGAATTTGAATACATGGTTAAAAATACAGGAGTTGTAGGCTTATGCTGTAGCAATGATTTTAACCATGGTTAAACTTGCTTTCACCCATCAAGACAGAGCCTCAATTAGTGACTTTGCATTTTTAGACATGTTGGGGTCACTTTAGCACAAGGGATGTTATTGCTTCGTTACCAGATACATAAAGGAATATTTGCTTATTCCTACATTACATCAATACCTCTTACTTGTACTTTCTATAGTGTATGCAAAAATCAATGAATTAATACTGTTCACAAGTATTTATTGATGGAAACAGTAAATATAGTGCTTAAATGAACTTAACATAGCTAATTCAAGGCTTCAGATTTTGCTGAAGATGAAAATGAGGTCCAATGCAATTTGTTCATTTCAGTATAGACTCTTCACTGGCTGAAAGGGAAGAGAGAGAGTCAGGTTAGCTCACTGCTCTACAATGCAAACACATCACAGATATATCAAAGCCTCTGTGAAGAAAAAGATGACCGCTTTAAAAAAAAAAATCTTTGAAAATTGCCAGTTCTCCCTAACCAGCTTTTAGCAAATGATTTTGCATTTTCCTTGTGTTCACTCTGAAGCTGTTTGGTTTAAAGTTTCAATGTTTCAAAAATTCAGCGTTTCAAATACAGACACTCCCAAAGTGTAGTCTGTGCATAGGGCCACATGCTGCTGACTCTCTTCACTTCTAGTAGCTAACCTGCATTCAGTGAGCCAATAATATATGGGAAAGTAACATTTAAATATTTAATGCAAGTAACTGCTCTCCTTACCACAGGGATGTTAGGCAATTGTTAATGGGAAGCAAGCAGTTTACCTATCTTCCCACTCTCCATTATGTAATCCATGATACACTTTATGAAAATGAAGGACTCTACCTTAAGAAAAAAGTCTGGTAACCTCTGTACTAATACAATGTGTGAGCTTTGAAGATTCATGCTCAGTCTCTCTGAAGGTGTTGCTACTCCCAGGAACACACTTCAACCAAATTTAAGTTTCGCGTACCTAAAATTCCATACAAGTCCCATTAGTTTTTTAAGTAGGCTGTTCCACAGCCAAGGCCAACCAACAGAGTCTGCAAGTGTTAAAAATAATTTTATGTACCCATTCCATTACTGCCTCTACATCCAGAATGTGAGCAGTCACTGGTGTTATTACACCAGTAAGTCAGAACTGACTTAGCACCTTCCTTCCTACTATTTAGCGCCCATTCTCACCTGGCATAATAGAGATGTGAGAAGACAGTTAAAGTCTTGTGGGCAAAATTTCAGCTTATTCTTAATATCTGGTGCTTACTAGTACAAACTTAATATGAAGTGAAAACTGAGACACAGAACGAGAAGGATCTTGCCATCATCATCTAGTTCAGCCTGTCGTCTAATAAAAAACTTCCCAAAGAGATTCTTCTTCAAATGAAAAAACTCAAAGTTTGATTATTTTATTCTCCTTACTTTAAATAAATTAAATAGGATTTATTAAACTATTTGCCTGTAATATAAAGACTTACTATTGAGTACTTGAAAATAACTAGTTTGTCACCCTTTCTGCTGTTTAGGACTGTAAATGTACAGTGTTTGTACTGTGTTTCAGCTTGGACAACTACAACTACTGTGGGTTTGTACTAATGGGTACAAAAATGTACAGTGTTTGTACTAATGGGTAAGTTATGGTACTGCCATTTACTCCTGTAACAAGTACCTGCTTTCGGCCAGTAGGTGGCGAGCCCGGAAAACTTTCTCACTTAATCATGGACATTTGAGCCCCTGTGTCCATTAAGAAAGGAATAATGTGTTTGTCATTTACAGTTACATGTATCCGGGGATCTCTTGCTGTTGTATTCTCCTCTTTGGATTTAAGCTGGTTTATTAGGAGAGGAGATTGACCCCTGCGAGCTAGTTTCCCTGCTCTGGTAACTCTTGCAGTTGCTGCCGCAATGGCGTATACCGGGTGTCTGCAGGTGGGGAAAGAGGTGAGAGCTGCAGAGGTGCACTGGGAGTAGCATTAGTTGTCTCCCAGTCAGCTCTTTTAAAGGTGGTGAATAATTTTAGCCGCTCTGTGGGCAGTCCATTTATCACCTCTCTGGGATAACCTAAAGCCAGACATTGTCTCCACAATTTGGCTCTAAGCTCCTTTCCCTCCTGGGTTGGCTCTCGCTTGTTTTTATGTCCTTTAGATGGTGCCCCCTTGTTTCTCTGAAGGGAACGCATCTTAGCTTTGCCTGTCAGTGCTCTGATGTCTCCGAATTCTCTTAAGTATGACACCAGAAGGTTTAGCAGTGCCCGAAAGGTACTGTTATGTGCTGCAGCTTCTGATCTAAGGGACAGTGCCATAGCCTTATGGTTACTCGGAGCTCCCTTAAGCAAGGGTCTGAGATCATCTACATTTACCTGACCCTCCCATGGGCTTTCATAGGCTAACTCTTGAGGGTTTTGGCCAAGCATGCTAATGACAGCCACAGTTAATAGAGCTGTTTTTACCTCATCTATGTTGGTCCAGTGCATTACTGTGGGTTCATCTCGGTCTGCTGGGTAAATTCCTCTTGCCCATCGACAAGCCAGAGACCAAAGTGTTTTAGGGGTGTGCCCCTCTGAGTGTTCCAGGAATATTCCTGCACCTAAGTTAAGGCGCTCAGTTTCTTGGGCTGTCAGGCGTATATATCCACCCCCAGTGACCCAGAGGCGGACCAGCCACTCTATTATACCTTCCTCAGGCTTTTTAGCAAAATCTCCCTGGATTGTTTTTAACTCCATGGGAGTATATTGGCGGGTGGTAATTTTGGTAAAGTGTGTTGGAGCTTTACTCCCTTTTCCCTTTTTACCTCCCTTCTTTGTTTTTGAAGAGGTGGATGGATAATTGTCATCCCCTTCTTCATCCAGCTCTGCCCCATTCAAATTTTCCTCCTGTTCTTCTGATTTGTGATGTGTGATAGCTGGTCTTAATTTTACAGAGGGACCTTGCTCCTCAGAGGAGGGGGACTCATCTGCTGAATCCCAAATATCTCCATCCCATTCCTCAGGGTCTAGCCAGAGAGCAGTCTCAACTTTAGCCCGGTTGATACTGCGTGTTTTAGTCTCCAGCTTTTCCCTTCGTTCTATCCCTTCTTTCTCAATTAAGGGAAGTAATCTTTTCTGAAGATGTTCCATATCCCTATTCAGTGTTCTTACTCTGGTATCTAAATTCTGGCATTCCTTGCGCAGTGTGTCCCTTTCCTGTTGTAGCCTATTAAATGCTATTGCCAGACTATGATAATCCTTACAGGCAGCTTGCCAAATGTTAGTAAGCAGCCATATACAAGCACCTTTTCCTTTCCCTTTCTTCATCTTGCAGGCAGTTCTCCAGTTACAGAAATGCTGGCAGATCTCTGCTGGTTTTCCCCAATATTTCTCCAGCAGTTCTTTGCTCCACAGAGGATTTCCCCATCCCTCTTGGGTCAAACTTTTCTCTAGCTCAGGGAATTCTGTGGTGTTTATCATGACTGGTTTCATTGTGTTACTGTAGTACAGCCTATATCACAATCCTGTTCGTGACGCCAAATTCTGTCAGCCGATGGCCAAGGATGTTTGGTGAGGTGCCAGCTATGCCCGTTTATACCATCCGTGACTTTAACCGCTAGGACGCACTGTCCCTTCGCGGCGGGCAGCCCGGGCTAGGCTGACGGATGCCCCAAGGGCCTAACCACCCGTGACTTTAACTGCTAGAGCTCAGCGCTCCTTCGCTCTGGAAAAATCCCTGGAAAAATCATGGAGCAGGTCCTCAAAGAATCAATCCTGAAGCACTTGCATGAGAGGAAAGTGATCAGGAACAGCCAGCATGGATTCACCAAGGGAAGGTCATGCCTGACTAATCTAATCGCCTTCTATGATGAGATTACTGGTTCTGTGAATGAAGGGAAAGCAGTGGATGTATTGTTTCTTGACTTTAGCAAAGCTTTTGACACGGTCTCCCACCGTATTCTTGTCAGCAAGTTAAGGAAGTATGGGCTGGTAGAAAGCTGGCTAGATTGTCGGGCTCAACAGGTAGTGATCAATGGCTCCATGTCTAGTTGGCAGCCGGTATCAAGTGGAGTGCCCCAAGGGTCGGTCCTGGGGCCGGTTTTGTTCAATATCTTCATAAATGATCTGGAGGATGGTGTGGATTGCACTCTCAGCAAATTTGTAGATGATACTAAACTGGGAGGAGTGGTAGATACGCTGGAGGGGAGGGATGGGATACAGAAGGACCTAGACAAATTGGAGGATTGGGCCAAAAGAAATCTGATGAGGTTCAATAAGGATAAGTGCAGGGTCCTGCACTTAGGACGGAAGAACCCAATGCACAGCTACAGACTAGGGACCGAATGGCTAGGCAGCAGTTCTGCAGAAAAGGACCTAGGGGTGACAGTGGACGAGAAGCTGGATATGAGTCAGCAGTGTGCCCTTGTTGCCAAGAAGGCCAATGGCATTTTGGGATGTATAAGTAGGGACATAGCGAGCAGATCGAGGGACGTGATCGTTCCCCTCTATTCGACATTGGTGAGGCCTCATCTGGAGTACTGTGTCCAGTTTTGGGCCCCACACTACAAGAAGGATGTGGATAAATTGGCGAGAGTCCAGCGAAGGGCAACAAAAATGATTAGGGGACTGGAACACATGAGTTATGAGGAGAGGCTGAGGGAGCTGGGATTGTTTAGCCTGCAGAAGAGAAGAATGAGGGGGGATTTGATAGCTGCTTTCAACTACCTGAAAGGGGGTTCCAAAGAGGATGGCTCTAGACTGTTCTCAATGGTAGCAGATGACAGAACGAGGAGTAATGGTCTCAAGTTGCAGTGGGGGAGGTTTAGATTGGATATTAGGAAAAACTTTTTCACTAAGAGGGTGGTGAAACACTGGAATGCGTTACCTAGGGAGGTGGTAGAATCTCCTTCCTTAGAGGTTTTTAAGGTCAGGCTTGACAAAGCCCTGGCTGGGATGATTTAACTGGGAATTGGTCCTGCTTTGAGCAGGGGGTTGGACTAGATGACCTTCTGGGGTCCCTTCCAACCCTGATATTCTATGATTCTATGATTCTATGATTCGCAGCGGGCAGTCAATACTGACTGACAGGTGTCCCAATGGCAGCACTAAGAGCCTCTCCATACGCGTGACTTTAACTGCTAGAGCTCAGAGCTCCTTCGCAGCGGGCAGCCAGGATTGACTGACAGGTGCCCCAAGAGTTTGCCCCGTGGAGGCGGCACAACTCAACGCTAGGCTCTTAGTACTCTCACCTAATGGCCAGGCTTTAGAGCCAAAACGGCTGAGGTTCTTTAATTATGTTGGCTGCTTTACAGTAAACCAGAGAAAACAAGTCAGGCTTATGCACAAATGGTTACCAAAATTTATTAAGCTAGAGTCTAATCATGTGGTTACAAAATTGCTAGTGCCTACTTATTTAAATGTAGAGATGTTACACACACAAACAAGTTACAAAACTGAAGCCACAATCCCAAAGAAAGAAAACAAAGTATAGAGCTCTATTTCAAAATATGTGTACACTAAAGATAGGAGATCAGGTGTGGGTGCTTCTTACCCTCCTTGCATCTCTCGATTCCAGCGGTCCAAGCCAGGATCGGTCACTCAATTCCGCGGAAAGACGAATAAGGGACAAGGCTTAGGGACCCTCTTAGCTGCAGAAGCCTTGGGAGGCTGTCACTTATCTGACCAGCAGATAGATAGTGAAAAGCACTCAAAAATCATGGTGCTGTAGGTCCCCTACTTATACCTCCGTACTCCTTTAGTCTCTTTCTCCTTTCTTATGCCAAATTGAGGCTGGTCTGTCTGGGTGACGCCAGCTTTCGCAAGAGTAGTTTACACTTGCAAGGGAGAGAAACAGTAAGTTTTGACTACTGGACATTTCTTTTATCAGGGTAAATATTTTCCCACCTAGGATGTTGGTGTGTGTGCATCACGCTATTTAGTAGGGGCTAAGAGCCATGTCTGTCACAGGGCCTCTGCCTGCTGTGAGCTTAATCGTTATATCTGTTCCCAGAGGCACATTGTAGCAGCACACCTGTGCTTTTCACAGCTTCAAAGGCTGTGCTGGAATATATGTTCAGTGCCCTGTTCCGGCTTCCTCCTGTGTTTCCAGCAATGCTGGTCTGAGAAGGGGGGGGGGGCTGGCTGTCTGGCTACATGCTACCATGGCTAAACAGTAGTGTAACAGAGGCCATTAGAGGCAAAAGGGCATCCTTTAAGATTTTTGAGTGGATTCCTAGTGATGGTTACAGGAAGGTGCACAAATTCTTGCAGATTAAGGGTAATAAGGCAGGCCAAGAAAGAACTTGCTAAAGATGCAAGAACTAAGAGTAAGAATTCTTTCAAGTACATCAGGGGCAAGAAGCTTGCCCAATAGCGAATGGAGACCCTAGATAAAAAGGGAGCACTCACGGAAGACAAGGCCATTGCAGAGAAGCTAAATTGGTCCTCACTGCAAAAGGATGTGAGGGAGATACACACAGCACAGACATGCTTCCTGGAGGACAAAATTGAAGTAGTGTCCCACATTGATATGTCCACAGAAGAGGTTTTAAAACAAATTAGACAGTAATAAGACACTAGGACCAGATGGAATTCACCCAAGCATTCTGAAGGAACTCAGATATGAAATTGCAGACCTACTAACTATAGTATGTAACCTACTACTGATCAAAGCTCTGTAGCAGATGACTGGAGACCAGCTAACATAATGCTGATTTTTATAAAGGGCTCCAGATGTGATCCTGGCAATTACAGGCCAGTGAACGTAATCTCATATAAAGTGTAGGGGAAGTTCGGTGAAGAATCAACACAGCTTTTGTAAAAGGGGCACCAATCTATCAGAATTCTCTGAGGGTGTCAATAAGTAGTGGACAAAGGAAAAAGATAGGAAACAAAGGGTAGGAAAAATGGTCAGTTTTCAAAAAGGAGAGGGGTAAATAGCAGGGTCCCCCAAGGATCTGTAGTGTTCAGCATATTCATGAGTTATCTGGAATAGAGGGTAAACAGTGAAGTGACAAAGTTTCCTGACAATGCAAAATTATGCAAGGTAGTTAAGTCCTAAGATGACTGCAAGGAGTTGGAAGGGGATGTTGGGTGACTGGGCAACAAAATGCCAGATAGAATCAAGACTGGTAAGTGAAAGCAATGCACATTGGAAAAAAATAATCTCACTTACACCTACCAAATTAGCTGTTTCAGAGGAACAGCCGTGTTAGTCTGTATTCGCAAAAAGAAAAGGAGTACTTGTGGCACCTTAGAGACTAACCAATTTATTTGAGCATGAGCTTTCGTGAGCTACAGCTCACTTCATCTGATGAAGTGAGCTGTAGCTCACGAAAGCTCATGCTCAAATAAATTGGTTAGTCTCTAAGGTGCCACAAGTACTCCTTTTCTTTTTGCAAATTAGCTGTTACCACTCAAGAAAGAGACCTTGGCATCATCGTAACTAGTTCTTTGAAAAGTTCGACTGAATGCACAGCTGTGGTAAAAAAAAGGCTAACAGTATGCGAGGAACTATTAGGAAAGGGACAGAAAATATTATAATGTCACTATATAACTCTATGGTGCAACCACACCTTGAATACCCTGTCCCGTTCTGGTCACCCCATCTCTAAAAAGATATAATGGAATGAGAAATCCTTCAGAGAAGAGCAAAAATATGCTCAAGGGTATAGGAAGGATTCCATATGAAGAAAGACTAAAAAGAATAAGGCTGTTCAGCTTAGAAAAGACAACGAAGGGGGCTATGACAGAAGTCTGTATAATTATGAATGGAAAAAGTGAAGCATTATTTACTCTTTCCCACAATACAAAAACCAGGAATCACACAGTGAAATTGATAGGCAGTAGATTTAATACAAAGAAGATGAAGTACTTTTCACCTAATGTACAGTCAACCTGTGGAATTCATTATCATGTGACTGCTACAAGTATAACTGGGTTCAAAAAAAGAACTGGCTAAATTAATGGAGGATACGTCCATTAATGTCTATTTGCCAAGATGGTTGGGGCTGTAACCCCATGCTCCGGGTGTCCCTAGTCTCTGACTGCCAGAAGTCAGGAGTGTAAAATCGCCCTGTTCTGTACACTCCTCCTGTAGCTCTGGGACTAGCCACTGTCGGCAGAGAGGATACTGGGCTAAATGGACCATTGGTCTGACCTAGTATGGCCGTTCTTATAAAAAAAATCTTCTAAAGCTCTGGGATGAAAACCAGGGTGGACAACTCTGCTTCTCTGGCACAATGGAACTTTCCATCCTAAGGGTAAAGATTGTCTGGACAGAAGACAGAGCTTTCCTTAGAGGCCAGCCCAAGAGCTCTTCTTCTCTCCGAGGTCCAGGGGGTAAGGCTGCCAGTGCGTACAGTCCTGTATTAGAAGGGATGTCACATCCTTTATTTAAATAAAAATTTCTTGCCCAGTACTCTCAGTACAGGATGTTTTTATCCCATGTTTCAACCACGGCGGTCCAGCATGCCACTGACACTTGAAAGCTAGGCTGGCGTGGTGCTCTGGTACTTTACTTTGCAACGTGCCAGGCTTTGGCAACTTGACCAGACACATGCCACTCAACTTTAGCTCAGCCACCACTGGGCCGCCCCTGGAAGTTGCCCCTCACCGCCATTGAAATTGGAAGCGACACACCTGCTGGCTGCGGCAAAGTCTCCTCCATCTACTGCATTTCTCCAGTCCACACCCCATCTGCCAACCGCCCCACCCCGGCAGAGCACAGCTCTATCGTAGGTGGAGATGAGTAACTGCAGCCTCCCACTTCACTCCAGGAGGCACAGTGACCATCTGGGCTCTCTGCAGCACCAGAGCTGGAAGCAGCCTGAGCAGACCCCTGGGAAGGGATGGAGCAGCGAAGTCAAGCCCAGGGACATTAGAGGGCTGTCCCATATTTCTGAAATACAGTATTGGCAGCCCTTCCCAGAAGGGTGGGGGAAGCCTCAGGACCTACTTTGCGCCCTGGCAGGCATAGGAGAGGGGGAGAGGCCTCAGCAGCAGGCACTGCAGAGCTCGAAGTGAGGCAGCTCCTCAGCAGGCTCTGAGCTCCAGCCCCGGGGCAATGAGACAGAGGAAGAGGTAACTACTGCAGTGGTGAGGGAGGAGGCTACCGCTCAGCCCCGACTGCCTGTACCTCCTAGCAGGCCTGTCAGTACTAATCTGTCCCCAGTGATTCCTCAGCTAGGTTTGATGTGGGAGTAACTAGATCTAGCAGGATCTCTTGAAACAGTTTCCATTAGGAGCCTCAAGCTGCTTCCCTCTCCCTGCTGATGGGTTCTGAACTCAGAGGGAGTAAACACTCCCTCTAATTAGCTTTAAGCTTTCTTGAACTACAGCTCACTGAATGCATCCGATGAAGCTCACCAAAAGCTTATGCTCAAATAAATTTGTTCATCTCTAAGGTGCCACAAGTCCTCCTTTTCTTTTTGCAGATACAGACTAACACGGCTGCTACTCTGAAACCTCTAATTATCTGGTACTCCAGTCCAGGGCCAGACCTGTAGCTGGCACCCTTTGTCAGGAAATTAACCCCTTCCCAGCCTGAACTAGCAATAGGGGCAGGCACCTGGTGGCACAGGTGTTTTGAATGAGCCGCACTGGCTAAGTCACTGTTGTACTGTTTATTTGGTGTGCTTGGTTCAGGAATTTTCACGTTTCCATGAGGAAATTCATCCGATGTATGAGAGATTGCTGAACAACAGAAAGGAATGGAAGGCTCTTGGTGATGAGTATGATGCAAAAATGAAAGCGTTGGAAGAAGAGAAGAAAAAAGAGGAGGAAAAAATGGCTGCACAGCAAGGTCAGAAATACTTACAATTTTAATACTTCAGAATCTACTCCTATGGCTAACTCCCCTATCCCACCAGTCCCTTGTGTAAATTAATGTCTCCAGACTCCCAGCTCTTTCCACACTTGTGCATTTCGTCCACTAGCTGAAGCAAAGGGTTGGATACAGGGGAAATTCCCAATCTGAACTGGGCCCATGACTCACTCTGTCAAGGGCCCAGGTCAGAATAGAGAATGGCTTCAAAACATACAATTGACATCTCAGATGGTTACACGACTCCAGAAAGGCCATCTGCATAAACTCCTCTGTGGAGGAGAGCTCATGTTGTAATTGGCTAGTTAACACCTGTAAGTGTGGCAAATAGTGCTGAACACTACTGATCCTTGCTGGCACTTGCAGCTCAGCTACAACTGTTGGCTGCACTGAGTCAGCTTTGTAGTGTAGTCTACGGGGGAGAAAGGACACATGCTTGAGACTACAGAGGCTGTGGCTACCATGCTGCGTAACAGGCCAAGGGAAAAACAAGGAACTCACTAGAAATAAGACAAAGCACTGCAGTTACTCCCAAGTGTACCTTTCTAGCCAAACTTTTGCTGATAATAAGACTAGTTATTACAGCTTCCAATGAAGGTTGTGGAATCCCCATCATTGGAAGCTTTCACAAACAAGTTGAACAAAGTACACCTGCCAGAGATGGTCTAGGTTTACTTGATCTTGCCACAGCATGGAGTGGCTGGACTTGATATGGCTTTGCGAGGTCCTTTCCAGCCCTCCATTGCTAGGATTCTATGCATGCAAATTATTTAGGTTTAATGCTTTTTCCCTGGGCCCAGCACAATTCCCAGTTAAGTCTCTGGGAACTGGACTGAGCCCTTCATTCTTAATTCGTTTTTGTGGTTGATAAGACCATTCAAGGCTGAGACAGTCCCCACCAGTCAGGGAGCTCATTATCCTGAAGCATTTTGAAGCACACACAGTTTTGTGTAGAAAATGGCTCTGAGCACATTGGTAGCACTTCACAATAGCTAGGAATTTATACCAGCTTCATCACTGAGAGCCTTCCAAGGGTTAAGAAGTAAAATGACTCAGTTAAAGACTAAAGGATTTCAAATTACAGTACGGTTATAGCAGCTGCAAATGTATCTCTAATTTCTTGTTTCCTCCCTTACAGCAGCTATGACAAGTTGCAATGGAAGAACTCCCCCCTCTAGAACCTGTTGTATCATTTAAACCTATTTCTGCTGGTGTATGAACTACGCACCCTGGGAAAGGTCTTGTAAGAGAAAAAAGTTGCAGTGTACGAATATAAATTCTTGATTTAACCCTTTAATTACCTAAACTGGGCTCATCACCTAGCCATGGAAAGGGCCTAGTGTTGTTTACCTGACCTGTGTGAGCACCCTTACTGCGGTCAGTGAGCCAAATTCTGCCCTCTTTCTCACTCCATACAATGCCACTGAAGTCACCGGGATGTACCATTTAAGACAGGGCAAAATTTGGTTCCATGAATTTACTTGCGTATGAGTAATGGCTGTAGCAGTTGTCCTGAAGTCTGAATGCCCCATTCCCCCTACCCCAGACCCCCATGCATATATTTACAGGGCCAGATGGTGAACTTTGTGCCCAATTCAACTGTTATTTACCTAGTGTGCAGCTAGAGGTTGGGGTGGGTAAATTGAGGCAGAATTAACTCCTTCAATGTATCTCACAGGACCACATGGACAAGCCAGCAATATGTAAAAGGGAAGCATAAAGACAGTCAGATCCGTTCATCTCATAGGGAGAAAGATACCCTTTACTCAAATATTTGTGCTGAGATTCTGATCTCAGTTATGGCGGTACAGCTATGTAGTTATTCCACAGAAGTCAGACTGCTGCCCCTAGAGCGGAGTTCAGGAAGTGGGCTTTCATCGAGACCAGTGTTGGTGAATCAGAGCCCAAGAGAGTGTTAACAATAGAACAGTTAAATCATCTGTCCTTCTCACACATCAGTAAACTTTATCTTTTGAAGGAACTGAGCCAAATTCAGATCTGGTCTAAACAACTGCAACTCCACTGAAGCCAAAGAAACACCCATGAGGACAAGAATAATTCTGTAGGGGGGTTTCAATAGTGTGTAGTCAGTGCTACATGGGGCCACACATTGCAGGATGAGGATAAAACAAAATATTGAAAAGCTGCTCATTCCCTGAGCATGATCAGTTTTGTGCACTGAATGAGGCAGGGATCCTGGGAAAAACATAGCATGTGATCGTGTAATTAGAGTGCGTATCAATGCATAGGCACAAGGGTGCTAAATTAAAGTTGCCAAAGCAACCTTATATCTGGCATTCCTTGAGTGTTTGACTTTGCAACATTATTTTAATATAGTTTGTTCATAATGCAACTTGCCTGGCCAAAAAGTAGGCGTATTTTCATCAAAATAATGGAAAAAAGAATATGGTTAAGCTTGGGGCATGTGCTACATTAGACCTCTTTCTGGTTTTGGCATAACCCCCATTGTTGTTTGCAGTGTTGATCCCAGGATATTAGAGACACAAGGTAGGTGAGATATCTGGAAGTTGGTCCAAAGAAATGTATTACCTTACGCACCTTGTTTCTTTGGAACACCCCTGTATTCCCCAACACCTCTGAAGTGCTGACAGCTGAATTAGAGAAACAAAATCTAACATGTGGCTTCAGATTGGTCTGTGCAATCACACTTACAAGAACATGGTAAAGGAAAGGATGGGGAAAGGATGTAAGGAGGTATCTTGCTCTCCTCTTATTCAAGGTCATTCCCCCCCCCCCCCAAAGTCACTGGCTTATGAGAGATTTACTATAGTTAAGTCATATTCTGTTTGCTTTTGTAAAAAAAATAAATACAGCACCTTGATACTCGTCCCATCCTGTGCTTTTACACTTGTGGCTCACTTACATCTATAGCTACTTCTAACTGAAGAGAAAGGAGAATGGGGTTGACAATGACATCCAATTGTCACTGAATGTCAGTAATGCCTGATTTACACCAGTGAAGGAATAGACTGGTTGGTCTCAATTTTTTTTTTAAACTTACATGCTCTGTATATTTACTCCTTTATTTTCACCTTCCCATTTTTGTTTTGGTAACCCTTTTCCCCCCTGGAATTCATGTTTCCAAATTCTCTCATCACCCTCATTTCCCCCATAAATCCTCCCTCTCTTTTCTGACCTTCCTCCACTATCACTACCTTTCTGCTCCATCCCAATGCATACTCAGAGGTATTGCCCTCTGCTACTGCAAAGAATGGGGTACAGAAATCCCTCTTCCCCTAGCTCAGTGGTCCCCCAACTTTTCACATCACACACCCGCAGGAACCATGGTCAGGAACCAGGGCCAGAGGCACGGCTGTAGCTCCTGGGGTGTGTGGGGGTGTGTGGACAGGGGTAAGAGTGCAGAGGCTGGGGCCAAAGCTGCTGAGGGTGGGGCCATGGCCAGAGCAGAGCTGGGGGCAGAGCAGGGCTGGGTGGTGCTCCATGGGGGCTGGCCCAGGCCCTGCCAGCCCCCCTGAATATTCCTCTGCACCCCGGGGGGGCACACCCAACAGTTTGGTGTACCACTGCCCTAGCCTCATGTAAGAGAGGAAACACATCCTGCCCCACCAAGGGAAAGGCACAGAGCGGTCTTAAGACAAGGTGGGGGTCTGAGCACAGCTCTAACATACAAGTGTTGGGTTTACAGGAGCTCATACTATTATTTCTGCTTTAGTTTGCTATTAAATTGTGTTCACCAAGCATAGGATTATTCAGGCAGCACTGTGGCCTAAATATGTTCAATGGATGTTTATGGAAAGCAAGGGAATTCATCTACATTTACAGTGGTTATCTAAACAATATAATGCCTCTCTGCAGAAAAGGCAGGGAGTTAACTTTTGCTCAGTTGCCTTATTCTCAGTATATTAGCCACACCTTGCAATGAAGAAAGCAGGAATCTGCAAGAATAAGAGGGTGATCAGCAGACTCATTAATGCATATGCTAAAGTGCTGAAGACCATATTTCGTCTGACATTTCCCAGTTATGTTCAAATGTCCTTATGTGGCTGTTCTTATAGATATATTATAGTGCTGGCTATCCAAAATGGATACTTTAAACTGACCCACTCCAGAGTTCATAGCAGCACTGGAAGTACAGCTTTTTCAGAAAGTAAATTAGCATTAAATTTCAATTGATTTGAGGTGTAAATGGTAAGTATTTTCACCTGTTTCCCCAGCCCCCTCCATCTTTATATGGGTGAACTTTTGACATGAGACGTGTTTAACATCAGATGTTCACTTTAAGAGACACGTAATTACACTGATAGCCATAAGTTAGTTCAAATCCTGATATGGTTGTATGAAAAGAAGGTAGTGATCTTGAAAATATTAAACACTTTATACACTAGGCTAACCATTTAACCCATTGGGCGTTTACAGGTGTGAAGTTAGGTCCACCATTACGAAAAAATTAAAAGTAAAAAGAAACTGAATACAAGACCTCACGTTGACACTGTTCAGTCCATAACAGTTACAGATGCAAAGTTTCCTGATTTAGACTGTAAGGTATGCCCATTACAACGTTGTACCTTTTGATTTACTCATTAGAAAAAATTCATTTTCAAGACAGTTTTAGAAACACCCATCACTCAGTAACATAATGAGACCTGAGTACAGGCAGTCCAATCTGACGTTTGACACTGGAAAGGCAGTTCTGAATTTGAATACATGGTTAAAAATACAGGAGTTGTAGGCTTATGCTGTAGCAATGATTTTAACCATGGTTAAACTTGCTTTCACCCATCAAGACAGAGCCTCAATTAGTGACTTTGCATTTTTAGACATGTTGGGGTCACTTTAGCACAAGGGATGTTATTGCTTCGTTACCAGATACATAAAGGAATATTTGCTTATTCCTACATTACATCAATACCTCTTACTTGTACTTTCTATAGTGTATGCAAAAATCAATGAATTAATACTGTTCACAAGTATTTATTGATGGAAACAGTAAATATAGTGCTTAAATGAACTTAACATAGCTAATTCAAGGCTTCAGATTTTGCTGAAGATGAAAATGAGGTCCAATGCAATTTGTTCATTTCAGTATAGACTCTTCACTGGCTGAAAGGGAAGAGAGAGAGTCAGGTTAGCTCACTGCTCTACAATGCAAACACATCACAGATATATCAAAGCCTCTGTGAAGAAAAAGATGACCGCTTTAAAAAAAAAAATCTTTGAAAATTGCCAGTTCTCCCTAACCAGCTTTTAGCAAATGATTTTGCATTTTCCTTGTGTTCACTCTGAAGCTGTTTGGTTTAAAGTTTCAATGTTTCAAAAATTCAGCGTTTCAAATACAGACACTCCCAAAGTGTAGTCTGTGCATAGGGCCACATGCTGCTGACTCTCTTCACTTCTAGTAGCTAACCTGCATTCAGTGAGCCAATAATATATGGGAAAGTAACATTTAAATATTTAATGCAAGTAACTGCTCTCCTTACCACAGGGATGTTAGGCAATTGTTAATGGGAAGCAAGCAGTTTACCTATCTTCCCACTCTCCATTATGTAATCCATGATACACTTTATGAAAATGAAGGACTCTACCTTAAGAAAAAAGTCTGGTAACCTCTGTACTAATACAATGTGTGAGCTTTGAAGATTCATGCTCAGTCTCTCTGAAGGTGTTGCTACTCCCAGGAACACACTTCAACCAAATTTAAGTTTCGCGTACCTAAAATTCCATACAAGTCCCATTAGTTTTTTAAGTAGGCTGTTCCACAGCCAAGGCCAACCAACAGAGTCTGCAAGTGTTAAAAATAATTTTATGTACCCATTCCATTACTGCCTCTACATCCAGAATGTGAGCAGTCACTGGTGTTATTACACCAGTAAGTCAGAACTGACTTAGCACCTTCCTTCCTACTATTTAGCGCCCATTCTCACCTGGCATAATAGAGATGTGAGAAGACAGTTAAAGTCTTGTGGGCAAAATTTCAGCTTATTCTTAATATCTGGTGCTTACTAGTACAAACTTAATATGAAGTGAAAACTGAGACACAGAACGAGAAGGATCTTGCCATCATCATCTAGTTCAGCCTGTCGTCTAATAAAAAACTTCCCAAAGAGATTCTTCTTCAAATGAAAAAACTCAAAGTTTGATTATTTTATTCTCCTTACTTTAAATAAATTAAATAGGATTTATTAAACTATTTGCCTGTAATATAAAGACTTACTATTGAGTACTTGAAAATAACTAGTTTGTCACCCTTTCTGCTGTTTAGGACTGTAAATGTACAGTGTTTGTACTGTGTTTCAGCTTGGACAACTACATTAAAATAGGGTTTTTTTGAGTTTTATTTTCTGATAATCATGCACTAACACACTGATATCTGTATTTTCCACCATGTTGGTATTGGTTTTAATAAAGACATTTAAATTAAAAGCCACATGTGAAAACATTTTCATCCATGTTCATCTAAGCCACTTGATGGTGTCTTTTTTTTTTTTTAAAGCGGATACCTTCAAACAGTATTTTTCTGTGTACTTTTAGGGTACAGAATGGGTATGCTAACATTTAAAAAAAAAAATACCTTCTGCCAATTCTTTTGCAATTCGTTCCAATTCTTCACGCTTCTTTTTCTCTTCACCTTCTATTCTCCTTTCCTCTTCAGCAACAGGCTTTAGGTAGTCTGTCATTGAACAAAAATGTTATTTACCTATAACCTTTTATCTAAGGCACTCTACACATAAGACTTTTAGAAACTACCTCCTCAATGGGAAAAAAAAAAAATCTCATTTAGCCAGTGGGACTTGGAAAATTTGCATACAACTGGCTCCAGTTTTAAGTTAATTATCACTAAATACTTTAGAATTTTGCATCTTTAAGTCAGTGAAAAAATACATTTCATCTTCCACAAGTGCAAACTTTTTGCCAGCTAATTAACAAGAGCTTAAGAAGCAACTATTTCTGCTCTACCCAAGGCATTTAATGTAGACTCATCATCCTAAAACGGAAGGACTTTGGCCTCATATACTTTTTTGTACCAGTGTAAATGCAGCAGTGCAAAAATCTTGTGTCAACATACTACACTGGTGTAAAACTGCATTAACTCTTTACACCAGTGCAGTGTTTATACTGGGGCAGCTATAGTGATGCAACAAACCTCAACACTTAGGGCGACGGTTTTCAAACTTCATTGCACCGCAACCCACTTCTGACAACAAAAATTACTGTACAACTACAGGAGGGCAACTAAACCCTGAGCCCACCCAAGTCACACCATACCAGGTGGGGGGTGGCAGGGGAGCCCAAGGACTTCAGCCCCGGGCGGGGGGGCCTGTAACCTGAGCCCTGCTGCCCAGGCTGAAGCCCTCAGGCTCGGCCTTCGGCCCCAGGCTGTGAGGCTTGGGCAAGTCTAATGCCAGCCCTGGCAACCCCATTAAAAAGGGATCATGACCCACAGTTTGAGAACCGTTGACTTAGAGTGCACAATGCCATAGATGCCAGTGCTGTCGAGGACTTATGATTTAGTCAAAGTGGTTCAATCCTCTATTTCAGGCAGTTTTGCATAGGTTACTCAAATGCCAATCTCTGATCGGCCAGTGATAACAGCCTCCCTCACCAGTTAGGTTTTCAAACAAGCACCTTTGTGCTATTCTCCTCTCCTATGCTGCTCTTGGGAGAAGCTTCCTGAAAAACATCTTCAAAGCGACCTCACATTCCTCCTTCAGGCTTTTCTTTGCCATGCCTAAATTTAATACTAACAAGAACTTTATGCACATGCCAGACAACATGCTCACCAATTTCAAGGTGCCACACAATATATATAATTAAAAGCTTAATATTTTGTATAGCCTCATGTATGCTCACTTTACTATTCAAGACATCAAACTAAGTAGACAAATTACCAACAAATGTTTAATTATACCTAATCTTTTTTCTGTTGACTGGATTTAGCAAATATGATCCCAAATACACCAGCATCATTAAAGACTAATAAACTTCTGACTGATAACTTAGGTAATTTCAAAGTTTATAGTCTAATAAAAATGATAATAAATTGTTTTTATATTCAAGATGAAAAGAAAAGGTGGATGAAGCAATCTCTTTTATTGGACCAACTTCAGGTCACTAAAAAAAGAGCTCTGTGTAGCTCAAAAGCTTGTCTATTTCACCAACAGAAGTTGGTCCAATAAAATATATTATCTCACCCATCTTGTCTGTCTCATCTGGGACCCACACAATTACAACACTGCAAAGAAATGAAAAAACAGACTTATGTCTTATTCTGCTAATCACACTAGGAACTGATTGGTCAAAATAGACAGTCACAGAGTTTAAGGCCGGAAGGGACTACCAAATCATCTAACCTGACCTCCTATACGTCAGAGACCACCAGAATATAGCAGGGTCTTAGATATTAGTGGCCAGTGAGTGAAATTTAATAGTTTCTCCTGCAGCAATAAACGCAGTTTTGGCACTTACCATATCGCTTCTTCCCGTAGAGCATCCCAATCAGTAGGGCTGAGTACCTGGTGAACTGCCGAAGGAAGGAAATACTTTATTTTGCATACAGAGAGGGATGCTGGTTTTCTGGCTGTTGGACAGTGGAACAAGCTAGATGGTAGCTGCGGCTTGGGTAGCGGAGATCCCAGGCACCACACGCCACTGGGAGGAGGAATAGGTACCAGCCCAGGGCTGGCCCCACCTTAAAGCGTGGCTCAGGAGGGTTTCCTCCAGGCCAGCCCGGCTCAGCCCAGCCCGGCTCAGCCCAGCCCAGATACCAACCCTGAGCTCGCAGCGCCAGGTGTAGTGTAGTAAATTGCTCTGCATAGGAATGTGCTACTTACAGTGTACTGAGCATGCTCAGTACATCTGCTGAAGCCACTGCCCTTCACCGTGCCCTTATTAGCCTTAAGATTCTGGGGACTGCTTTTGACAGGGGTTAAAAAGTGGCAAAGGGGGTGAATCGGAGCTGGGGGTGGCCAGGGTCTGAGCAGGGACTGGAAATGTACTGGTCGGGGGCTCAAGGAGCTGGAGGCAGCATTAGGAGAGAGGCTAAATGGCAAAATCAGGAATGAGGGGAGGAAGAGGCGGAGTTAAGCCCAGGGGTGAGGCGCTGGCAGAGAGTGACAGGGGGCAAAACCTGGCACAGGCAGGGGCACAGGGGGTAGCAGTTACCCCAGTGAGACTGAGACACTAGTGCTTGAAAAGTTTGTTGGGGGGAGGAGGAAGAGGCTTTTTTATTTGATCCAAGTGGCTTTTTTGTATGGTCACACGAACTGAGCATGCTCAGTAACATCTCCTGAAGCCATTGCCCTTCACCCTGTCCTTATTGACCGTAAAAATTCTGCTGACTGCTATTTACAAGAGTTAAAAAGGGGCAAAGGGGGCGAATCGGAGCAGAGGGGTGGCCAGGGTCTGAGCAGGGGCAGAAATTGACTGTTCGGGGGGTTAAGCAGCTGGAGGCAGCATTAGGAGAGGGGTTAAAGGGCAAAAATCAGGGATGGGGGGGGAGGAGCAGGAGTTAGGCTCGTGGTGAGGTGCTGGCAGAGGGTAAAACCTGGCACAGGCAGGGGCACAGGGGGTAACGGTTACCCCAACGGGACTGAGACATCAGTGTTTGCAAAAATGGTGGGGGGCAAAGGGGCTTTTTTATTTCCCCTCTCACAGACAGCACCTCTCAGCATCGGCTTCCCAAGGCTGGGTTCTTAAAGGCACAGGCATTCCAATGTCTAATCTATGCAGTTCCTCTTTGTCTGATCTAACCTACTGAGGCTATGTTTGCACCAGTGGTTCTCAAAGCCGGTCCGCCGCTTGTTCAGGGAAAGCCCCTGGTGGGCCGGACCGGTTTGTTTACCTGCCAGGTCCGCAAGTTTGACTGATCATGGCTCCCACTGGCTGCGGTTTGCTGCTCCAAGCTAATGGGGGCTGCGGGAAGCGGCACGGGCCAAGGGTAGCAGATAGCACGGTCCTACAGATAGCATTTTCACACACACAAATGCTTGTAAGAAACTGCAAACTGTAGGGATGTGCTGCTACCTGTAACACTGCAATCTGATGAAGCTAATTCCTACAGATAGCAGTTTCTCTCACCATAGGTATCTGTAGGAATTAGCTTCATCAGATTGCAGTGTTACAGGTAGCAGCACATCCCTACAGTTTGCTGTTTCTTACACATGTGTGTGAAAATGCTATCTGTAGGACTGTGCTACCTGCAGCAGTGGCAGGTCCTACTTTGCTAAGAAAGGATATCTGATGTAGGTAATTCAAGCAGTCTCACATGTAAAAACCAAAAGGATAGCTTTCTTTAACAGTGTAACAAGCCTTGTGGATGGGGGGTGGGGGGGAAGAGTGGTCATCTTGCCTTTAGTAAGGCTTTTTGATACAGTCTCCCATGACTTTCTCAAAAACAAACTATGGAAATGCAACCTAGCTAAAATATGATCGGTGCAAAACTAGTTGGAAAACAGTTCTGACAGTAGTTATCAGTGATTCACAGGCTGAAAGAGCATAATGAGTGGAGTTCTCCAGAGAATAGTTCTGGATAAAGTTTCTATTCAAAATCTTAATCAATGATTGAGATAATGGCACAGAGAGTACACTTATAAAGTTTGTGAATGATAACAAGCTGCACACATACAAAATGGGACATGACTTCCCAGGAAGGAGTATTGTGGAAGGGGATCTAGGGGGTCCTAGTGGACCACAAACTGAATATGAGTGACCAGTGTAACGCTGCTGCAAAAACCAGAACATCACTCTGGGATGTCCACTCTACTCTGCGCTTATTAGGCCTCAACTGGAGTATTGTGTCCAGTTGTGGGCACCACATTTCAGGAAAGATGCGGTCAAATTGGAGAAAGTTCAGAAAAAAAAATTAAGATTAGAAAACATGACCTATAAGGAAAAATTGAAGCACGAGAACGGTTTTCAAGTATGTAAGAATCAAGTAGCATCTTTTCACAAAAGCTGCTTCTTACAATCTATATGTACAAATAATTTCTACGTCACAATTTCACACAGTACAGTGCAAGAAGCTGCTACCTGTAGGGATTTGATACATCGGGTAGCCGTTTGCTACCATAGCAGTTTCTTACCGTCTAGCGTATCAGTAACTGCTACCAGTAGCACATTCGTACACGGAGCAGTTTACTACACGGCAGAGACCGGCCCCCGCCCGCTAACAGACGACGGGGGCGCGGAGGCGGCGCCAAGGCCGGCCCGTTTTCCCGGACTGAAGAGGCGCCCAGCGCCGGCCGGGCCCGCAGCCAGGAGGCGGTTCAGAGACACGAACTAAGGCAGCGGGGGAGGGGCCGGCGCAGCCCGATCTGGGCCGATCCCCCGGGAGGCCCAGCTCTGACCTCCCCCAGGGTCACCTTCCCCCGCCCGGGCCGGGCCTGGCCTGGCCCGGCTCCGCCCCAGGGGGCTGGCGGGGCCGAGGGAGCCGGTTCGAGCCCCAGCAACCCCGGCCAACGCGTCCAGCCTCATTACCTTGATGAGCGGCGACACCTGCACCGGAGGAACCATCTCGTTGAAACCGGAAGGAGCCGGAAGTGACGTTCAAAGAGAGCCCACCCCCGCGGAGAATTACGGGAACGTGGAGGCGAAGGAAGGAAGGAAGGAAGGAAGGGGTGTGTGTGTGTGTGTGTGCGTGTGCGTGTGTGCGCGCGCGCGCGCGACAAACAAGGACGCGTGCAGGGCTGCTGGGAGCGAGGGTGATTCTCCCTTCTTGGAGCGGGCGGGTTTGCCTAGCTCCGCCCCCAGCGCCTCACAACGAGGCGAGAACCTGCTCCTTCCCCTGTGCTTGCCCGGTAGAGCAGCAGAGGGCGAGGGCGAGGGCGAGGGCGGGGCGGGGCAGCCTGAGAGGGGAGCGTCCCGCCCTGGCCCGCGTGCAGAGCCGTTAGCCGGGCGCAGCGGGCGCGAAGGAACGTTAGTGGGGGCACAAGCTGCGCCTGCGGCGGAGGTCCCCGCACCCCCGAAACCTCCTGCGTCACCCGCCCCCGACAGGCTTACCCAGGCAACTGACTCACACGCACCAGAGTCCCACCTCCCCGGCGCTTGCACGTCACACACACCCCTGACACACGCACACCAGAGCCCCCCGACACTTGCACGTCACACGCATACACACAAGACCTCTCATGCTTCCACGTGTCACAGCAGTTTTGAACACTAGCCCTGGCCACTTCTGCTGTTTAACACAGTTTACCCAGGCCCTGAATCTAGGGTGACCAGGCGTCCCAATTTTTAGGTCTTTGTCCCGCAGCGTGGGGTGTGTGTGTGGGGGGGTGTTGCTTCGGCAACTCCGGCCGCTTTTTTTTCCCCCTTCTCCCATGTGTCCCGATATTTTCTCCGTTTAATCTGGTCACCCTTCCTGAATCCCACGGTGGCAGTGGCCACCTCTGCCCTGCTTATCAGTCACTCCCCTGGGCACCTCTTCTGGGCAGGGAAAACAACAGAGGGCTTGCGTCTGACATGGTGTGTGTGTGCCAAGGACACGGAGTGCAGGGTCACAACCCACTTACTTTGCGATGTGTGCAAATAAGGAAAGGTATATTCATCACCTACACACAGAAGGGTATCGTGTCACATAAAATCACCAGATTTCCAGAACTGCGCCTGCTAAATGGCTGAGAAAGTTCATTACTGAGGTGGGACTCTGGTGTGCGTGTGGCAGGGGTGCAAGTGTGTCAGGGGTGTGTGTGACGTGCAAGCGCCGGGGAGGTGGGACTCTGGTGCGTGTGAGTCAGTTGCCTGGGTAAGCCTGTCGGGGGCGGGTGACGCAGGAGGTTTCGGGGGTGCGGGGACCTCCGCCGCAGGCGCAGCTTGTGCCCCCACTAACGTTCCTTCGCGCCCGCTGCGCCCGGTGACCTCATGTAGTAACAATCAGCCGGTATTTTTCATTCATTTATTTTTCTTTATCTCTACACTCCTTTTATTCTATATGAAAGAAATTCTAGGTGACTTTTAAAAAAAATATTAAATATATAAAACCTGTTCCTGCAGCAGCTCTCTTAGTTTGAATTACCAACGGTGTGATGACATGCTAAAACAGTTAAGCTCTATTCCAAATGCCTTTGAATCTAGAGTTGCAGATGAGCGAGAAAATCAGAAAAGAATCAAACTGAATGTATTGTCCCCAACTTGAAGAAGTACTGTATGAACTCCATCTACAGACATTTTTATTTAAATGACAAACAAAACATGTTTACAAGTGTTTCCCTTTGGTGCCAGGTTTCAGAGGGGTAGCTGTGTTAGTCTGTATCAGCAAAAACAAGGAGGAGGCCTTGTGGCACTTTAGAGACTAACAAATTAATCTGGGCATAAGCTTTTGTGGGCTAAAACCCACTTCATCAGATTCAACCCTTTGGTGCCTACTCCTGCATTGTGAACTACTAACACAGACCAGCATAGCTGTACAAGGTATCCGTTGCAGAATTGAAGTCTAACTTACATATTGTGGAAGGCACATGTATATTATAAGGAAGTGTAGTATATTAGAAACTTTTTTGTGTCTTAGTCTAGCGTGCCACATTATCTGTGAAAGAAGCAGTCTCTCTCATCTCATCTCTCAGTAGAAGAGGCAGCTGCAAACACAACATTTGCTAATTATGCTGTATTCTGATATTCTCCGAGGGCCCTGGTTTAAGGACTGGTGTGTTATCTTTAGATTTTGCCATTCCATGCTTCCTGCTGATCCAACGTAAGAAACTATTTTTAAATAAAGTCCTCTTAAAAATCATCTCACTATACATTCTTAGCTTGGCTTGAGGGAAAGCTAGACTGATTACATAGTTCCTTGTACAATTTCATAATAATTATGTTAATTAAGAACAGATAAAAGCAAAATGTCTCTCATTAACAGTTACTTTGGATAGTTTATATTTTCATTTTCAAAAGCTTTATCCTGTGATTTCTAGGGAAATGTTCAGATAGCTATATTAAAATATACAAAAACCCTACAATTATATATTTATATCTACAACTTAATTTCATATTGTTTCAAGAACCTCTAATGCATGCTGGAATTATATTTTAAAATCCTCTTTATGCCTTTTTGTTTACCTTTTTCAGACCACCGCTAGAATCATTTAAATATTTTCTGTGCAATGGGTTGTGAAAGTCAAGTAAACAGAATAAGAATGAATTAGCCCTTTGCTGTGAGGCACTGTTGGAGTCCTGCCAATTAGAGTTCCCATAGAGTTCTTCAATACAGCACAAGTTAACTATACCACCCATAACATTTATTTCCCTTTGTAAATTTATGTCTTCAACCTGGCTGGAAGTTCAAGATATTTTTTCTAAACTTTTTTTACTTACATTTATTTAAACTAACATGAGTTTAAAATGGAGGTGTCAAATCACATTTTTGCATAATGGAAATGTGCAACCTATTTGTGTGTGTAGGGGCAATGTAAGTTATTTACATAGTTCCCTTCTCACTTTTGAAGATACTTCAAAGGGGAGCAAAACCTCAAGGGAGCAGCTGCATTTTCCCATTGTGGTGGCAGCAGACCTGATTTTCTATTGTACTGCACCCTGGTGTAGTCATTCTCATGAAGCGCTGGTGTAGATGACAAACAGGTTCAGGGCAAAGGAGAATCAGGCTCAGCATTTCCTACTTCTGTCCCATAAAACAAGAACAAAATTATACTTGATGAAATTAAAGCGCAACAAGTTTAGAATGGATAAAAGAAATGACTGCTACACATAATGTAGAATTAAGCTGTGAAACCCTCTGTCAATATTGTTGCAACAAAATGTTTAAAATATTAGATATTTTTATAAATAGGAATGGCATCTGCAGATATATAAACTAGATTATCAAATCAAAGAGCTCTCACTGAATCAAGGCATAAGCTGGTCACTAGTTAGGTTCAGGAAGAAATATTCCCCCCCGTGGAATAGATTATGTAGTTAGATGAAAGCACACCACCACATCTTTCTCTGAAGCACTGCCATAAATCACTGAAAAATAATGGGCTAGATGGACTGTTGATCTGTTACTGTATGACAATACCTATGTTCTTCACAATGTACACAGCTTAGAATGTCCTGTTATAAACTGTACCCTGGATATACTGCAACTTTGGTAAAATTCAACTTATGTTTTTCTCCTATGCTCTTGGGAGGCAATCCTCAGTCCATGAACCAGCCTGAGTAGCTGGGCTAAGGCTGTAGGGGAGTCATGGTGGGAAAAGGGAAGCTTGTCCCTGCCACAAGTCTGCAGAGCTGCTAGGGAAGGCTACTTCAGCCCTCCTCGAGACAAGAGCAGTGGAGCATACAGAAACCAGTCCTGTCACCCCATCACCCTCAAGACATCCCACCCTGAGTGATCGTGCACGTGAAGCCTTTAGCTGACTCAATTCCACAAGAGAGATCCATGGCCTTTAGAATCCACCCCCTCTATGGAACAATGGAACTGCACTGCCACAGAGGCAGGGGCCTGATTCACTCCTCGCAGAACATGAGAAATACTAATATTCCCAGTACTGCTTTTAAAACCTACTGACAAAATATTTGAGAGAGCTATATAGCTTTACTGATACCTTAAAAACAGAGCACTATTCTTCTTTCCCCAATAAATATCAATACTAAGTTTCCAGTAAAAATAAAGTTACGGGCAAAATTAGGCAAAGGTCAAGTTATGTATAAAAATATCCCCCAAAGCACCCACTGTCTTGAGAGGACATGGATAACTCTCTAACCAGTAATTTAATTATTTCTCTCTCTTTTAGATATTTGCATGCATAGAGTTGATGCACTATTTTGATTTCCAGAGTGTATTTGAATGCTAACTAATGATAATATAAAATGAAATTAATTTAATTGACATTTCACAGGTAATTTCACACTAGGCTTAGTTCACTCAAAAACCTTGGATACGTGAATTGTATTTATCTTTTATGAAAGGATCAGTTCAGTTACAATCATGATTCTTTTATTTCTCACTTTAAAGCTGTTTCACAAAACACACTAATGTTTCATGGAGCTATGACTGATATTGTCACAGCATGTTTTTTAATGATGACTACTACATTTTTGAGCACTGAGGGTAGTGCTGAAAATGAAGTTGTATAGTTTACATTTAGTTATAGCTTTGAATGTCTTAAGATCATTTTTATATTTGTGTGTTGTATTTGTACAATTGGTATGTATTTTGTGTATCAATATGTTAGTTATATAATGGGAGCGGCCCCTTCAAAAATATGATTGGAGCAGGTGGAATGGGCTCTTGGAGGGACATGTGAGCATTGTGTGCTCTATGTCGAGAGGTCTGCATATAGGTTAGTAGGAGGGAAGGCTTAATTTGCAGGAAACTCCTCCATCAAAAAGTCAGAACGAAAACAACAATTAAGTTCTTCAAAAATAAAAGTCCTCATTGAAGGTGTATGGCATGACATGATTATTTGTTTCTGATAGCACCCGCAGCAACTTGCTGGATCTGTAAATAAACCATTCAAAAGATAAGGAATGCAATAGATCTGAAGGAGGAGAAAGGTAACAGTTTTCCAAAATAATTATTTTTAAAGTCTTTTAAATCCCATACCTCTGCAGTTAAGAGAGACATACGTTTAGGAGAATCCAGAGAAATTTACCATTACTGAGTACAGCTGCTATGCAGTGTTATGTATAGTAACATCATAGTGTGCTACCATCACTATTTTAGCTCATCACTGGTAATCTAGACAGCAGATCACTTAAGGAGATTTCAAGTATAAGCAACAGTTGTTTATCCACTAGAGACCAGGGGATATGTTGGAAGTCTGTCCATGTATGGAGCAAGTCTTGTGAGCCAGAAGTTTGACATCTCCTTTGGGACATGCTAGCTGCAAAGATTAGCCCCACCCCTCCCTAGGAGAGGCACTTTATAATGTAAGATTCCCAAAGACAGCAAGGCACAGCAGCTCTCTCCAGTAACGATGGTAAGTTCAACCCATGTGGGAAACCATGGTTCTGGTGGGAGACCAGGGCATTTATCTGCATGATACTCCTAGGAAAAGGACTATGATTTGAGAGAGAGCATTGTGTTTGCAGTAATTTTGAAATCTAAAGTATGAATGTTTAAGAGTAGTATCTTAGCAAAGAAAGAAAGTTTTAACTTATGTTTTGCTGTTCTTCAAGTATTAATTGGAGTGTGTATTTCAGAAGAACAATGGAGTAAATGATATATTTATTCTTTCCCAGTGTAGATCAAAATTATTCTTTCATCTCTTTTCAGGCTAGCAGAAAAACCAAAAAGAAGGAAGGTGGTGCCAAACGTGCTCAGAGAGCGTCTTCTAATGTCTTCTCCAACTTTGAGCAGACACAGATCCAAGAATTTAAGGAAGTAAGACAATATAGGAGGTGTATATATTTGAATGAGACAGGTCACAGATACAGAATTGGGACCTGAATTTCTCAAAGGTTGTACATGTTCAGAAATGGGTTCTAGTCAGCTTGTTATATAAAGCACATTCATTAACTGACTTAAGAGTTAAACAGGGTGGGATGGATTCTGGTCTGTGCCTTTGGTTCAGACCTCTCTCCACATAATATGAGGATATCCTGTGTCTTTGTCTCTGCCAAAGCAACAATTCATATCGTGTGCAGTGGTACTTAATGGCTTCAGCAATGCACTTAGCTCTTGGTTGGGAGTAGCCTTGTGCTGTCTTATCTCCATCAGAACAACCATGATCAACACAGATCAATCACAAAGGATTTTCCACGGTACCTGACATGTTACACACAGTGCTCAGCAAGCAGATATGGAGTGGGGAAAGGCAGATGAGCCAAGAAACAGGTGCCGCATGTACCTCCTCACTGCCAGCAACAAGAAAAAGTTAAGGAACAGGAAAGAGTGTTAAATAGAGTCATAGCCACAATATAATCATGAGCACGCTCAGAATATAATATTTGTGTCACATTGTTGTATTACCATGCAATGATACTGAGACGCAACAACAAAACACAATGTCTAAACATCAGTATGACTGTCTTCTGGTTCTCAGAGTCTGTTCAATGATCAAATGGCTCTCCAGCAATCCAAAGTTGAGTAATATTGTTCTGAAAAATATTCAGCACCCTAGTATAAGAGTTGTTTTAAAAAGAATTCATACTCACTTTACACTTATTATTAAAAGAGAGGGATTTGCAGTTTAAAGTCTGATTAAGAGACAAAACAAAACCATCACTTTTTAGTAAGTAATGAAATGAAAATATGAAATATGACAAGTAAAAGCTTAGCACGCTGGGCATACACATTTTTCATGTAACTTTTTACTAAAGAATGTGTATTTACTGTAAAAAAATAATAGGGAAATACAGTTCCCTCTTAGTTCAAACTTGTATTTGAACACAGATACACATAAAGCTTTTCTAAAGCTATAACAGATAAAACCATGAATATATTATGTGTATATTTATTCTGTCATGTAGGCTTTCACATTAATTGATCAGAACAGAGACGGATTCATAGATAAAGAAGACTTGAAAGATATCTATGCTTCTTTGGGTAAGTACACTAGAGCAGAGATATACTTTACTAATGTACACTTACTCACTTTAAACTCATAGTTGTAAGTGCTAAGTGGTGGACTATTTAACATGGTAAATATTTGAATTTGTAGACCTGATAGAGATAGAACATACCCAGAGCTCCAGAGACCCAACACCTTTTAACTTTGGAAGCAGATGGGATTGTAAACTGAATTCCAGTTTCTCAGTTTACTCCTGTCTCTGTTAGGCCAAATTCTACAGTAATTTCTCCAAACACTGTATCAGGATTGTGATAGTGTCACACTATTAGTGCAGAAAATTGAAGGTTTCTTTTTAAAATGTTGAAGTATTTTAGGACTGTAACTCCCACATTTTCCATAATATTTGAGCTCCACTAACCTATCCTTAGAAAGCCCTCCCCCCTTTAAAAAAGAGTGAATTAATATATTTTACGGCCAGAAGGGACAGCTATGATCATCTGGTCTGATTTCTTGCATGACACAGGCTACAGAACCTCACCCAGTGATTCCTGCATAAAGCCCGTAATTTCTGGTTGAGCTATAGCATCTCTTCGAGAAATGATTGGAAGAATGCAAGTGATGGAGAATCCATTCCATCACTACCTAAGTTGTTCCCATGGGTAATTACCGTCACTAGCCAAAAAAATTGCATCTTCTAAATTTGTCTAGCCTCAGTTTCCAACGATTTTTCTGCTAGATTAAAGAGCCATCTACTGTAAGGAGGAAAGTCCTATGAAACTTGCATGCATGTGTTACCTAAAACCAATCCATTTTGCATACTCTCCCTTTGAGCCTCTTTTGTTTTTTCTAGTTGACACCTGCAGATCTGGTTGGTGGTCATTAGTGGTGCCTCATGTATACATTTTCCCCATAATCATCCTGTAACTGGAAGGCATGATTTGTACAGCCATACAGCTTTATCAACTCCTTTTGACAGATTTTTGCAGCTCTTCTTTTCAGAAGCCAACTACAGCTATTGAACTCCATTCCCCACCCACTACAAAGTGATTCCCTACATTTGGCCAAGACTGACTTTGTAGAGCATTAGCAGTGCTATGGTACTAAAGTCATTTATCCAATCATAGAATATCAGAGTTGGAAGGGTCCTCAGGAGGTCATCTAGTCCAACCCCCTGCTCAAAGCAGGACCAATCCCCAATTTTTATTTTTTTTTTTTGCTCCAGATCCCTAAATGGCCCCCTCAGGGATTGAACTCACAACCCTGGGTTTAGCAGACTAATGCTCAAACCACTAAGCTATCCCTCCCCCAGAGGGGATTCTATTTAAAGAATTGTAGAAAGTTACAAAGCAAAATAAAGAAAATAAGTGGAAAGCTGTCTTGAAATGATTAAACTATTTTGGGGGGCAATTATACAGTGAGTACATGTTGGTAAAGGTGCCTAGAACCAAAGATGGGTGCTTTGTCTATTATAACTCTAAATAGTATGGGTATTTGTACACTGAAAGACCTTTTCCTTTAATTTAGGTAAAACAAATGTAAAAGATGAGGAGCTAGAATCCATGCTCAAGGAAGCCACTGGACCCATTAATTTCACAATGTTTTTGAATCTCTTTGGAGCAAAGTTACTTGGTGAGTTTAATACTATCTATATCAGGGGTGGGCAAACTTTTTGGTCTGAGGGCCACATCTGGGAATAGAAATTGTATGGCAGGCCATGAATGCTCACAAAATTGGGGTTGGGGTGCGGGCTCTGGGGTGGGGATGGGGATGAGGAGTTTGGGATGTAGGAGAGTGCTTCAGGTTGGGACCGAGGGATTCAGAGAGCGAGAGGGAGATCAGGGCTGGGGCCCGGGTGCAGAAAGGGGTGCAGGTTCTGGCTGGGGGTGCAGGCTCTGGGGTGGGGCTGGGGAGAGGTTTGGGGTGCAGGAGGATGCTCTGGGCTGGGAGTGAGGGGTTTGGAGAGCGGGAGGGGGATCAGGGCTGGGACAGGGGATTGGGGTGTGGGGAGAGGTGCAGGCTCTGAGCGGCGCATACCTAAGCGGCTTCCAGAAGCAGTGGTATGTCCCCTCTCTGGCTCCTACGTGTGTGACCAGGCGGCTCTGAATGCTGCCCCATCCGCAGGCACCGCCCCTGCAGCTTCCATTAGCGCGCCAAAGGGGGCCATTGGTGCACGTAGAAGCCAGAGTGGGGCCATGCCGCAGCTTCTGGGAGCCGTGTGGTGCGGCCCCCCAACCCTGCGCCCTGACTGGAGCGCCAGAGTGGGACCAAGCCACATGGTGCGGCCCCTGGCTGGAGCGCCAGAGTGGGGCTGAGCTGCGTGGTGCGGCCCCCGACCCAGTGCCTCGGCTGGAGCGGGAAAAGCCCCAGACCCCGCTCCCCAGTGGGAGCTAATGGGCTGTAGTTTGCCCATCCCTGGTCTATATAGACCATTATTCAGAAGTTCCTTAGGGCATGTGTATAATACAGATTTATGTCAATCTCAGGTAGACTTACAGCCACTGCATCCTCACCAGGAGCACTTCCACCAACAGAAGAGGGGCAGTGTGGGGAGCTGAGAGCCAGGGCTCAGCTCTGCACAGCTCCCCGACAGGAGTCCAGCTGTCCCTCGGGCTCTCAGCTCCCCACTTCCAGCTGGGAACAGGGGCAGCTGCTCGGGCTTCTCAGCTCTCTGAGCAGGGAGCTGGGCAGGCACAGCCTGCTGGGAGCAAGGAGCTGGGGGCAGCTGGGCTATAGCTACCCCGCTTTCTTGTCAATTTCATGGCCCTGGAGCCATGAAATTGACAAGACAGCCAACAGCTCATGTAAGTAAGGTGGTGTAACTACACCAACATGAGCCCTATGCCTTTAGTGGAGGTGGAGTTATGTCAGTGTAGTAGGGCACTTATATTGGCGGGATAAGGCTGTAATGTGTACGCTGACATAATTAGGTTGACGTAAGCTACTTTACTGTGTAGTGTAGTACACCAAGCCTTAATCCGACCCTCCCCATATGTCCAGTACCTTTTTGAAAAGGCTTTAATCATTTACTTCAACTTTACTGCTCATAGAACATTCTTAAGGTTGGTAATTCTAAATGATACTCAAAGCTCACCTGCATCAGAGATGTCAATAGGTATTTTTCAATTAAAATGTCTGGGCACGTAGCAAGAGTCAGTCCTTACTCCATGGCAATAATGACATGTATTTGAAAAGGAAATTAGTGATTAACATTGACATGATCCAGCTGACATCTGCTAGGAGATAGTGTTCGAACATGAGCTCCAGTTTTTGCCAAGTAATTCTTTAAGGTTTTAAGTTTTTTAACTGCTTGAAGGCAAATCTCTGTGAAACTTGTAATGCCATTTCGAGACCCTGGCAGAGTTTGCCCACCACTCGGGATGGCTCTAACTTCTTCCTAAACTGTCTTGCCATGCAACACTCTCTCCAGAGCAGACTCATCTATCCCCATTGTTGTTTCTTGGCTGCCACGCTGCTACTATAGCCATCCACCTCTGCTCCCTGGGGACTTCATAAAGCCTGTCAGCCCCAACCCCGCACTACACTTTAGACAAATACAACAGCTAAACATTAATATATAACAGCATCTGGGTTCTCAGCACTTTTGAAATATCTAACCAATTATTTAGACAACTAAGGATGGACTTGAGGCTATTTTTAGCTACCTATTTTTTTTTTTAAATTGGCCTTGCAACTCTAATTTTTATTCTTTTTATTATTAATTTACACAATAGAATTTGCTCATATTTCTTAGGATATCAGACTGATTTTCAAAATAATGTATGTATATTGTTCCCTGACTAAATGCAAATTACACCACTGCCTGATATTACAGAGCGTGCTATAATTCAGTGAAGTTATATTGACCAGTAAACATGTCATTTCTTGAAGGACCATAGACTAATTTACACCTGAGCAGACACCAGAAATAAAAAGGTGACCTTCATTTGATGTCTCAAAGAGGATGTATACAGAAGAGGCAGTCTCCCCCTCTCTTTTAAAAAAGTCTTAACATTTTCACTCCCCCTTAAAATTGCTCAGTCAGCTTCATTTTTCTAATGGAATCCAAATACATTCTCTCATTTTTTCCTCCTCTAACACACCTCTATAGCTTTCAAATGCTGTTACGTGTAGAGACAGCACTTCCAGTACCATAGACCCATTGTACTACTGGGCCTGAGTACTGTTCTTGTGAAAGATTCCAACCAGTGGGAAATGTTTTACCAGCTGAGCCACACTGGCATCTGTTATTTTCTGCAGGTATGGATGGGGAAGAGACCATACTAAATGCATTCAAAATGTTTGATCCAGATGGTAAAGGACACATTCACAAAGACTAGTAAGTTTACTTCAAGTTTATCAAGCCTATCAAGAATCATGATAGTCACATTATAGTAGGCAGTTGAGATCTAAGTATTTTGGATTATGTTGAGAATTAACTGGTAAATTAACAGGTTTATTCATTCTTTTTCAGCTCACTAGCTTTATAATTTTCAAATGATATTTGTTAAATTAATAAAGTGCAGGAATAGAATGCAAGACCAGAGCAAATGAGTGACTTTGTAATAATGCCCAGGAAGATAATTACTAGTGCTTTTCCCCACTAAGCAAACCAGATACCGTTTAAAAACTTTATATTTGTCAGAAATTTTTCTGTGTTCCATACATTTGTACAAATGGACAACATTGAATTAAACTGTTGTATATTCAGTGACAATAAAACTATTAAAATAGTTTTTCTGCAGGGATAAAGCGTGGCAAGTTTACTTTCCATTCTCCTCTCTAGGGAGCATGCCAGAGACATTTTTTGTTTTTTAAATATTAGCTTGCATATTTAAGCTGTTTGCATAAGAAGCATCTTGAACATTTGCAGATGGGTGTTTAGTGTTTTTCACTAATGCTCAAGTTCCTATGAGAGGCTAAATAAATTTCCTTTATTAGCACAGCATGAAAATCTGTAAGTAGTAAAACCCAGTGGGTGCTTAAACTCTGAACTGGATTTGTATATATCCTTTTACTTTCTCATTGTCTAAGTTTTAAATTATTCTTCCCTGTAACTTTTTTTTTAATTAATCTTGGGCTTTGTGGTATATAAACCTGAGACAAGTGAACTCCTCAGTCTCTCTCTCCCCCTCCGCACCGTACCACCCCCACTCCCCATCAGCTCCATATCTTCCTTTACATCCTTCTTAATCCTGCAAAGGGCAGTAGCATGACTCTTCTAGGGATGCTTTCCAGCCAGATGCAACAGTTCTCTTCTTGCTGCGACATATAGGTGATCCTGCCTTATCCCTGCTAGGGCTTGACTGCACACTGTTTTGCATGAGTTTAACTAGATCTGTATACCTAGTTAAACTGATGCAACCCCACTACAAATTGCTATAGCTGCATGCTTAAGTGTCTATATCAGGATACCTTGTGCCTGTAAATTTAAACTAATATTAGCCAGGTTTAAACCAGTACAAAGTTGTACTGTTTTAATTAAATTGGTATTAAATTGCACCATTAGTTAAAGCACTCCAGCTTTGTACATAGATTGGACCTAAGTCCAAACCTAAGGAATGAGTAGAGAACAGCTGCTTGGATTCACTCTAGGCAAGAGTCCTACCCTACTTTCTGCTCAAAGGACACTCACTGCCCTTCCAAACTGGTACTTACTGAGCTAAAACCACAACTGAACAGTGTGCAGGTGTTATCTAGTTGGGAATTAGCCAGCTGTCTAAAGGTAAACAATTTAACTACACAGTAAATAGAATGGTAGCAGAGGGGTTTTTTCTATAACTTAAAATATTCCAAAGACAAGGTTGAAAAATAAAGTATTCTATAATTATTTCATTGTGAGGAACTGTGACTGTGCTATCCTTACCCTGACTTAGTGTCATCTAATTAATCTTCTCTCTGTGTCTGTTTTAACTAGCTTAAAACGCATGATGATGACACAGGCTGACAAATTCACTGCTGAAGAGGTTTGTATACTACAGTATCTGTCACTCAAGTGCATGTTGGTATATAATGACAGTTGCTTCCTAGAAAGGCAGCAAGACTATTCTGTTTAAAATAACGTCTCTTGGATGAGGGAAATGAGTGTTTTGAAATCCTTTTACTTAGTGGCTTTAGGAATTACCACTAACGCATTGTTACAACATTCACATTGTAGAGGCCTACTGAATTACTAGCTAACAGAGCATCATCTGTTTCAAGCTGTTAAATGCTATTAATTTTTCAAAATAATTCAGAAATAAGAATAAGAGGCTGCAGATACTTGCTTCCATGCTGGAGTTTTAAGTTGGAAGTTGCTAAAAGACTGCTTTGGAAAAACATAACAATGTTCTTTTCTTTTAATGGTATACAGATAGACCAGATGTTCAAGAGTTCCCCTATTGATGCAGCAGGAAACTTGGATTATAAATCGTTCTGCTACACTATCACACATGGAGAGGAAAAGGAAGAATAAAGAGCGCACACTTGTTAGTTGCATTAAATTCTCACATTGGGTTAATAAATAAAAATCAGACTTTTTTTTTACACAGCTGTAGTGGTTTTTTTTATGCAGCTGTAGCTCAGTTACCCATTGCTCATGCAATTTAAAAATAGCTATGTCCTAGTCTCCATTACTTTGGAGGGCCCAAGGTGAAAACTGCACCTTTTGCCATGCTTTTTCATAGCAACAGTTTTGTTTTTGAGCTAACTCCATTCTACTTAGCCCATTGCAGAGACATTTCATTTCAAATTTATGCCAGGCAAAATAAAACAGAGAAAGACATGCTAGCTGATTGTTTGCATTTTCTAAGATCCTATCAATAGGTAGCTATTAATGGCACCTGCCTCTTTATACACCTTGATAGGTAATTATAAAAGTGGCCATCATTATGGGATCACAGTTGCATTATGCTGAAGAGGGAGAACATTTGCAGAGGTCAGTCACACATTTGCTTGTTCCAGGCTGACTACTCTACTTCAGGGGCAAATGATGTTCTCTGGAGCAGTCAGTATTGCCAGAGCCACAACTTTCATCTTCCCCAAAAATGAACACACAACCCTACTGGTAAAGATTTTCCCTTCCAAGAAATAACTACTTATTTTTATATGGATTAAAAATGGATAACATTGTTTGGTACAGTCTTTCATTCTGAGTTGTCAATTTTCATTAGAGCAAAAGCAACATTTATAAAAACAATTAAGAGCTGTAATCCTCACTGATTTTGAGTAGAAACCTGCTGTTAAAAGGTGAAAAGAAAAGGAGTACTTGTGGCACCTTAGAGACTAACCAATTTATTTGAGCATGAGCTTTCGTGAGCTACAGCTCACTTCATCGGATGCATACTGTGGAAACGGCAGAAGATATTATATACACAGAGACCATGAAACAATACCTCCTCCCACCCCACTCTCCTGCTTATCTAAAGTGATCACTCTCCTTACAATGTGTATGAAAATCAAGGTGGGCCATTTCCTGCACAATCCAGGTTTTCGCACCCCCCACCCCCATACACACACAAACTCACTCTCCTGCTGGTAATAGTTCATCCAAAGTGACCACTCTCCCTACAATGTGCATGATAATCAAGGTGGGCCATTTCCAGCACAAATCCAGGTTTTCTCACCCCCCCCCCCAAACTCACTCTCCTGTTTAAATTGAGACTTAAGCTAAGTCATTATGCAAGGTAGCCTATTTCCCCTTGTTTTTTCCTACCCCCCTCCCGATGTTTTGGTTAAACTTGGATTTGTGCTGGAAATGGCCCACCTTGATTATCATACACATTGTAAGGAGAGTGGTCAGTTTGGATAAGCTATTACCAGCAGGAGAGTGAGTTTGTGTGTGTGGTTTTTGGAAAAAAAGGGGGGGGGTGAGAAAACCTGGATTTGTGCTGGAAATGGCCCACCTTGATTATCATACACATTGTAAAGAGAGTGGTCACTTTGGATAGGCTATTACCAGCAGGAGAGTGAGTTTGTGTGTGTGTGGGGGGAGGGTGAGAAAACCTGGATTTGTGCTGGAAATGGTCCAAGTTGATTTTCATACACATTGTAAGGAGAGTGATCACTTTAGATAAGCTATTACCAGCAGGAGAGTGGGGTGGGAGAAGGTATTGTTTCATGGTCTCTGTGTATATAATGTCTTCTGCAGTTTCCACAGTATGCATCCAATGAAGTGAGCTGTAGCTCACGAAAGCTTATGCTCAAATAAATTGGTTAGTCTCTAAGGTGCCACAAGTACTCCTTTTCTTTTTGCGAATACAGACTAACATGGCTGTTATTCTGAAACCTGTAAAAAGGTGGAGTTTAAACTATCCCATCTGCTTGAAAAGACATGGAGTCCATAGTTCCTGTTCATTTGAAAATGCAGCGTGTTTCATCAGAATTTACAAAAAGACACATCAGACCAATCTAACGCCAACTCTCTTCCCTCTTAAAGGAACTTTCACATCAAGTTTGTCCCCAAATGTAGGGGTTTGGAAAATTAAGTTGAATCATACCTGAATGGCTAATTTTAATTGAGTATTGTAAACTGGGTTATAAGCAGAAAAATGCTCTCTGTGGAAGGGACTCTTAAATCGTTGCTAGCCACCAGTCTTTCAATATAATTGGGATTCAAAACAAAAGTGTTATTTAATCAACATGATTATGTGCGGCAGTGAGTTTATCTAGTTTAATTCACTGCTCTTTCAGAGCAGGAACAAAAACTGTTTGTATGACATGCTGCATTGGAGTACAACTGCTTATTTTTCATACTAATCTTCAGTAACAGCCAGAGGTTAGGGGTCTATTACAGGAGTGGGCGGGTGCGATTCTGTTGCCTGCAATCTGCAGGAGGTCCGACTAGATGATCATGATGGTCATTTCGGGCCTTAAAGTCTATGAACCTATGAGTCTAAACCATTTTATCTTCAAACTACTAAATCTAGCCTCACAGGAGAGTAAGGATTTCTTCAAATTTAGTGACAGGTTTCAGAGTAGCAGCCGTGTTAGTCTGTATCCGCAAAAAGAAAAGGAGTACTTGTGGCACCTTAGAGACTAACAAATTTATTTGAGCATAAGCTTTCGTGAGCTACAGCTCACTTCATCGGATGCATTCAGTGGAATTGAGCTGTAGCTCACGAAAGCTTATGCTCAAATAAATTTATTACTCTCTAAGGTGCTGCAAGTACTCCTTTTCTTTTTTCAAATTTAGTGATGTTAGCATCAAAGCTTTACTGAACACAAATATTTTCTGCATTAGACCAGGTTTGTATGCCCTGCTTCCTCATCTTCAAACTCTCCCTCTAATGCATAAGTAGACTTCTCACTTAAGTCCATGAGTTCACAAACATATAGGAGTACATGGCTCAAATTCATTTAACATCATTGGTGACTAGAGATAGTTGGCTGAAGGGGGAAAAGAATGGTTAAAGGAATATAAAAAGCAGCCTACAGATTCACCCTTTGGCCAAAACACATCAGTGTTCCAAGTAAATTTATCCCATTACATGAATTAAGACTCCAGTCCAAAGGTGCTCAAGTTAAAGATGGAAAAATAATATTTTTCAAGACAATAAAAAACATATTCCCAATACATTGTTTTAATTGGAATCATCAGGTTTTGATTTAATCTGAACAGAAATACATTAGATGCTTTGATTTTTAACTGATCTGTAATTATTACAAATACGAAAACATCAATTGCATAGCAGCATTAAAATCAAACAGAACCAAACCTGCTTTTATCAGATTTCACACCGAACAGCAATATGCAACATAATACACAACTCCACTGTAAGCCATTCACCTTACACCAGGTACAAAAAACCCCAAACAAAAATCCATAACAAACTGATATTCCTGAAGACACAACCCTTCAGAATAGGTTGCATAATACCAACTGCTACATTTTGGTACTAAAATGCACTATACTAAAAGGAGAAGTGCTTTCAAGGCAATTTGAACTGGACTAACTTTTTAAAGCGGTTTCAATAAGATTTATTCTCCTTATTTGCTATAGTGTGTAAGAGTAAACATGATTCCTCACATAGTTTTAAATAGAGCAGAAGTATCAGGTACAGACATTACACAAGGCAAGCTAATGACTCTATCCAAGAGAAATATGGAGCCTGCAGATTTCTTCAGGGGAAAGGTGTATCTGTGGCACATGGCCCAAAGTAACAACTTAGTTCCACACATAGAAGAGGGTGGGGGAACTAATAGAAAGGAGTTCCCTTCCACCTAGGCACTGTAACTCCTCCTGCTGGGTCAGTTCCCTTTGTTCTCTCCTAGAGCTGTGCAGCCTATGGGAGTTATCATATTACCTCCCTGGGCAGCCTCTAGATAGGGAAAGGGTCAACTCCCTCACATACTGAGGAATTAGGTTAAGAACAGCAGCCATGTGCTCCCAGTATCCCCTAAATCATGTTTCCAGCTGCAGACTGTTGTCAGGGAGTTTCCCCTGGGGGCTAATAGGATAATGGAGAGAAGTGCAGAAACTTCTTTTTTCTCTGGCTGGCAGCTTTGTTTCAGAGCTGAAGACAAAGCTACTTCAGGTCCCACAGCTCTTAACATTCTTCCCAGGAGGAGGTGAATATGGCTGGTTCACACCCTGAAATAACTATTCACATGAATCCTGTCATGTTAAGAAATTTTTTTTTAGAAACAATAACATATGATTGACTTAATGAATTTGTGTTTGTGTTAGGGTAGTCTGGAAATATTGTGTATGGGCCACACATTCCCCTCCAGCCTGCACATGCTCAGCAGAGCAACCCAAAAGATGACAACTTTTGAAGTGCAGCCACAGGATTGGTGACTTTGCGGAAGGGCCAAGGGAGGTTAGCATTCTACATGGGTAGAACAAAGGTTTTTTGAGGATTCCCCCACCTGGATGCCGAGAGGGAGTCTCCTTCACAATTTCCAGCCCCCTCCCTCCGCCTTCAATAGCAGCACAATCAGCTTCCAACCATTCTGCTGGTGGTTGCCATGTTACTAACTTTCAAATGTATGTCACAGCAACTGGTTAATGCTGCTTATCTTCTGATGTGCTTGTAGTACATTATCACTGCAGTAATGCTTCAAGCAGTACTTTTCCCTCATGGGTAGTCTGTTAAGGAGGGAGATCATGCTGTTCTTTGGCTCCTCCACTCACCCAAGTAATAGAATTACTTACATTTCTAAAAAAAGGGACATGAAATCCTTTAGCTAAACATTAAAGATGCCCCAGTTATGGCCAACGTAGACTTTCGTATAGACCAGTCATCTACTATGTTAGAACAACACAAGTTAGAATTAGAAATAATGTTACAATTTCACATGCGCTGCATGGAAATCTATGAGAGTGTTTCAGCAGGAGACAAACATGTTTCCTCTTCATCTAACACTACATTCTTCCGTCTGGAGAGAGACAACACTGACTTCATAATTGCCAAAGAAATCCTGACAAGGATACGCAAGGCAAGGAAAGCAAATGGAACTACAATCTGCATGATGTGAAAAATCGCTGTGCTGAACTTACTTAACAAGCAGGTTAGAAAGAAGGCTCCAAGGCTGACACAAGGGTAGAGAGCAAGCTTAGCAAACATAAAAGCATGTTCCTTGCCGCCATACCTAGCCAAAGGATGCAAGGTTTCCCTTTCATGGAACAGAGCTGTAATCCATATAGCAAACTGAAAGATACTGGCAAAGAAAGTGATTACACAGCTGACCTGAATAGCTTCGATTTCATTGTGAGACTTCTCTGCAAATTCACTGGTCAGCTGGTAACCGAGAGGAAGCCCTCCAATGAAAGCCAATGAAAATGTGTTGAGCAGACCCATAAATCGAGTTGTTTTTGTTATGTAAAGAAAGAGCGAGTGGTGGACAAACCAGAGAAGACCAGTTGTTACAAAAGAGGCAAAGTAGGCAAGGAAGTTTGGTCCATATTCACTTAAAGCTTCAATGAGGCGGTCATGGAATCTGTCTTTAACTTCTTTGGAATCAGGGACATTGTCCTCACTGTTGAGAAAAAAGTTATTTTAGTTGGCATATTAGTGGTATAATGGAACAGTCTGAGAGCAGTAAGCATGTAGTTCCACTGTGGAGAGTAATTATGAATAACATCATAGGCTTCCAGGTTTATTGTGTTTCAGTGATCCCCCAGTTTGCAAGTTAAAAAGCAATTCTTATAACTGACTGCTCTGCAAATTCATCCTAGGATCTGAAAGCTTCCTGGATCGTGTAATATCAATGACAAAGTTCTCCAGCTGAGCTTCATTATCATTTCTCAAAAAGAAAAGGAGTACTTGTGGCACCTTAGAGACTAACCAATTTATTTGAGCATGAGCTTTCGTGAGCTACAGCTCACTTCATCGGATGCATACCGTGGATACTGCAGCAGACTTTATATACACACAGAAATCATGAAACAATACCTCCTCCCACCCCACTGTCCTGCTGGTAATAGCTTATCTAAAGTGATCATCAAGTTGGGCCATTTCCAGCACAAATCCAGGTTTTCTCACTCCCCACCCCCATACACACACAAACTCACTCTTCTGCTGGCAATAGCTCATCCAAACTGACCACTCTCCAAGTTTAAATCCAAGTTTAACCAGAAAGTCTGGGGGGGGGGGGGGTTAGGAAAAAACAAGGGGAAATAGGCTACCTTGCGTAATGACTTAGCCACTCCCAGTCTCTATTTAAGCCTAAATTAATAGTATCCAATTTGCAAATGAATTCCAATTCAGCAATTTCTCGCTGGAGTCTGGATTTGAAGTTTTTTTGTTTTAAGATAGCGACCTTCATGTCTGTGATTGCGTGACACGGCTGTTACTCTGAAAATTATAATTTCTGTTGATGATATAAGAACCAGAACAGAATTCAGCTTCCTAACCCTTTGCCTGACAGAGCCAGCATCTGACTTTCTAAATATGTGGCTAGATCGTCTTTTCCAAACTTCTGAGAATGGAGTATGTGAAGCCTGGTATAATTGCATTAAAGAGGGGTAGGGTTTACTGATTCACACATGGAGAGGCGAGAAGAGTTCTTTGTTAATAGTTTGGTTGTATGATTTGTTTACATTAGGGTAACTAGGATAAGAGGATTGGTGCAATTGTTTGTATACATCAAAATAAAATAAGTCCATTCTCTTTCAACACCTGACAACGTATGTACCCACATACAGCCCCATGAGGACTTGGAAGCCCCTGGTTCAATTCCCTGCTTCGCCACAGACAACCTGCATGACTGTGGGCAAATCATTAGCCTCAGTTCCTATCTGTACAATGAGGATAACAGCCCTGTGCTACTTCACGGGGGGCCGAGAGGATAAATATATTCAAGACTGTAAAGCCTTTGAGATGTACTGATGAAAAACGCTATGTAAGAGGCAGGTATTATTATTACCATTACATTTATATCAGACAACTCAGGGTGTGTCAGTCAGCACAAAGCCTTACCATATATCCAAAATGAGCAGGGTTGCAACAATAGCATACACGCCATCACTGAACGCCTCCACTCGTTCCTTACTCAAAGGTTCATTGAGATAAAAAGTGAAGGCCTCTAAGCGATGACGTTCCTCCTCCTCTTCTGGACCTGCCAACCATAATTCAGGAGTTTAGTTTGTATTCTGTGTAAATCAAAACATTCAACAACAAGCTTTACACTAGAACTTCAACAGTCTAGTCTGATGCCCCTGCTCTCTCAAATCTCAAACTTGTGGAAGTAACAAGGCACTGCTCAATCTGACAATTCAATCACGCTGCTTTCCACTGCAGCCATTCCTTTCCTGTGGCTTATGTTGCCTGTTTCAATAAGAAGGCCTTCACGGCACGGGACTCATCTCAGAAGCATCTCACACACTGTAGGTACGAGGTGAACAATGACTCAATGTTAGTGTTTTAGTTCAATATTTTGATAAGTCACAAGACAGAAACCCTGTTACAGCTCAGGAATCTCTAATGGATCTTGGGGCTCCAGTCTGAGTGGAGGACTTCCATCAGTCATTTTTTATTAGCCCTTTCTCTGTCTTTAGAAGATAGAGCTCTAGTGCTACTCCAAATTAGATGGTCCCAGGTGCACTAAATACAGAAGAGCTACTGTCAAGGTTCCTTCCCCACTCTGAACTCTAGGGTACAGATGAGGGGACCTGCATGAAAAGCCCCCTAAGCTTATTCTTACCAGCTTAGGTTAAAACTTCCCCAAGGTACAAACTATTTTACCTTTTGTCCCTGGACTTTATTGCTGCCACCACCAAGCGTCTAACAAATATAACCGGGAAAGAGCCCACTTGGAAACATCTTTCCCCCCAAATTCCCCCAAGCCCTACACCCCCTTTCCTGGGGAAGGCTTGATAAAAATCCTCACCAATCTGCATAGGTGAACACAGACCCAAACCCTTGGATCTTAAGAACAATGAAAAAGCAATCAGGTTCTTAAAAGAAGAATTTTAATAGAAGAAAAAGTAAAAGAATCACCTCTGTAAAATCAGGATGGTAAATACCTTACAGGGTAATCAGATTCAAAACCTAGAGAATCCCTCTAGGCAAAACCTTAAGTTACAAAAAGACACAAAAACAGGAATATACATTCTATTCAGCACAACTTATTTTATCAGCCATTTAAATAAAACAGAATCTAACACATATCTAACTAGATTGCTTATTAACCCTTTACAGGAGTTCTGACCTGCATTCCTGCTCTGGTCCCGGCAAAAGCAACACACAGACAGAGAGAACCCTTTGTTTCCCCCCGCCCTCCAGCTTTGAAAGTATCTCATCTCCTCATTGGTCATTTTGGTCAGGTGCCAGCGAGGTTATCTTTAGCTTCTTAACCCTTTACAGGTGAAAGGGTTTTTCCTCTGGCCAGGAGGGTTCGCTTTCCCTTTATATTTATGACACGCCCCCCAAATCACAGATAGGGTGAAACGCTGGCTGTGATTTCTTCATGGAGCTCTAGGAAAAAAAAGAGTTAATAAGACACATGCACATCTAAATATACTACCAAGTAGAAAGACTAACAATATTTTGCACATCTCAAGGACGATTTTAACCAGTTGATTCTGGGAAACTTTCATGGGAGAGTGCATCAGCCACTTTGTTAGAAGCTCCTGAGATGTGTTGGATGTCGAAATCAAAATCTTGGAGAGCTAAACTCCACCGAAGAAGTTTTTTGTTATTTCCTGTGGCGGCATGAAGCCACTGTAGCGCAGCATGGTCGGTTTGCAGGTGGAAACGCCATCCCCAAATGTATGGACGTAGCTTTTCCAGAGCGTAGACAATGGCGTAACATTCTTTTTCACGGACTGACCAGTTGCTTTCCCTCTCAGACAGCTTCTTGCTGAGAAACACTACAGGGTGGAATTCTTGATCCGGTCCTTCCTGCATTAAAACTTCTCCCACACCACGCTTGGACGCAACTGTGGTTACTAGGAACGGTTTGTCAAAGTCTGGGGCCCTTAGCACAGGGTCAGACAAGAGTGTCGCTTTAAGCTGGTTAAAGGCCTTCTGACACTCTTCGGTCCACTGAACGGCATTTGGCTGTTTCTTTTTGGTTAGGTCTGTCAGTGGGGCGGCGATTTGGCTGTATTGCGGTACAAATTGCCTGTAATATCCGGCCAAGCCTAAGAAGGATTGGACCTGTTTCTTTGACTTTGGGACAGGCCACTTTTGGATAGCATCCACTTTGGCCTGTAGGGGGCTGATAGTTCCTTGACCCACCTGGTGTCCAAGATAAGTCACTCTGTTTAGGCCTATTTGACACTTCTTAGCCTTAACAATTAGTCCTGCCTCCCTTATGTGCTTGAAGACTTTTTGTAGATGTTCCAGGTGTTCTGCCTAGGAATCCAAAAATATGGCCACATCATCAAGGTAGGCAACTGCATATTCTCCTAATCCCGCTAGGAGACCATCTACAAGTCTTTGGAAGGTAGCGGGTGCATTCTGCAGCCCGAAAGGGAGTACATTAAATTCATACAGCCCAACATGTGTGGTGAAGGCTGACCTTTCCTTTGCGGATTCAACTAGTGGTACCTGCCAGTACCCCTTGGTTAAGTCCAAGGTAGAGATGAACTGGGCCCATCCCAGTTTCTCTAATAGTTCATCTGTGCGTGGCATTGGATAGTTGTCTGGGGGAGTTACAGCATTTAGCTTACGGTAGTCCATGCAAAAACATATCTCCCCATCTGGTTTGGGGACTAGAACCACTGGAGATGCCCATGCACTGCCAGAGGGGCGGATTACCCCCATGTGTAGCATATCCTGGATCTCCCGTTCTATAGCAGTTTTAGCTTGAGGAGACACCCAGTAAAGTTCAATGGAGTGGTATGCCTGTTATGTCAAGGTTCCTTCCCCACTCTGAACTCTAGGGTACAGATGAGGGGACCTGCACGAAAAGCCCCCTAAGCTTATTCTTACCAGCTTAGGTTAAAACTTCCCCAAGGTACAAACTATTTTACCTTTTGTCCCTGGACTTTATTGCTGCCACCACCAAGCCTCTAACAAATATAACCAGGAAAGAGCCCACTTGGAAACGTCTTTCCCCCCAAAATCCCCTCAAGCCCTACACCTCCTTTCCTGAGGAAGGCTTGATAAAAATCCTCACCAATTTGCATAGGTGAACACAGACCCAAACCCTTGGATCTTAAGAACAATGAAAAAAGCAATCAGGTTCTTAAAAGAAGAATTTTAATAGAAGAAAAAGTAAAATCACCTCTGTAAAATCAGGATGGTAAATACCTTACAGGGTAATCAGATTCAAAACCTAGAGAATCCCTCTAGGCAAAACCTTAAGTTACAAAAAGACACAAAAACAGGAATATACATTTCATTCAGCACAACTTATTTTATCAGCCATTTAAACAAAACAGAATCTAACGCATATCTAACTACATTGCTTATTAACCCTTTACAGGGGTTCTGACCTGCATTCCTGCTCTGGTCCCGGCAAAAGCAACACACAGACAGAGAGAAACCTTTGTTTCCTCCCCCCTCCAGCTTTGAAACTGTCTTGTCTCCTCATTGGTCATTTTGGTCAGGTGCCAGCGAGGTTATCTTTAGCTTCTTAACCCTTTACAGGTGAAAGGGTTTTTCCTCTTGCCAGGAGGGATTTAAAGGTAGTTAGCCTTCACTTTATATTTTTGACAGCTACCTATATCAAAAAAACACTTCCAGATTCAGAGAAGTAATCAGGCATTTCCAGGAATCAAAGGAAAACTCATATTTGAAAGCTAAATGAGTCAAACACCAGCATCTCATCTCTTTATAGTCCCTCTCAAGACCAAGCATCTGCTTCTACTGCTGTGATATGTCAAAGCATCATACTGCACACAACAAAAGTTACCATAATGCCATAAAGAAAAAGTGCATACAATGTCTTCTTTTTCCTTAGTCTTTATAGTTGTTTTATTATGTCATTTATTATTTTATTACACTTTATAAGTGTTTTATTATGTCATTTTGATATGAGAAAGAAAGAGGGTAACCATATAAATTGAGGGATATAGCTAGTGAAAAATTTGCAATAAAGCTGGATTTTCAAAGTGGCCTAAACTAATTAGGTGCCCAAATCTCACTGAGAATCAATGGGAGTTAAATGTCTTTAAAATCCCAGCCTAAATCTTGCAGGAAAGCTACCCTGGTCCCCACCTCCCTGGAGCAGCAAGATCTTTTGGCATGACTGGGGAGGGGGGATTGGGGAAGGGTACGGCTGCTAATGGCTTCAAACCAAAAAAGCAAGAGCCTGTGTCTGCAGCTCTACAAACAATCACCCCATGTGCTCCCAACCTACAGGCACCCACTTAGGCAACACCTCCCATATGTGCACGTCCTTGCTTGAGTCTATCCTCAACCATGGTACCCCTCACCTGAGGCCTGTTCCTGTATCAATCCCCATGACATAGCTGCTTCTAAGGAGCCACTCCAATGAGCTCTTCATTCACAGTCCCATGGGACACCCATAACATACACTCACTCCCCTGCAAAGGACTTCACCCACTTCCTGTGGTTCATTCCTTTCCATTGCACAATCGACCTCCCTTTCTCCTAGCCCCAGCTCAGCAAACAGCCTCTTCTGGAAAGGCCTGGGGCATGTCGACACACAGCAGGCATACTGCAGTGTCTATAACTGGTATAGGGAAAGCACTACAGTGTGGCTGCAGTTATATTAGTATAAAGGAGCTTATACCAGTATAACTATTTCTGCACAGCAGAAGGAATAAGCTATCCCCAGCATAAGGCACTTTCATACAGGTATAACTACGTCCACACTAAAGGTTTAGCTCTTGGAATAAAAAATAAATGAATGGACAAAATAAAAAATCTCACATCCTGAGATTGTGAGCCCAGTACAAAATCTGTCTGCAAGCCAGGCCTCACTGCAAAGGCTTTTCGGTGCCTTGTGGTGAGGAGCATGCACCAGCAGCCCTGCCTGTGCTCTTCCTTTGCCCGCGTGGGAGAATATCACTCTGCTGCTCAGAAAGGCTGAGTGCTTACTGAGCTGGGGCCAAGCTCTTCATCCACCCAGCCCCTTGGCTCTCCCAAGCCAGCAGCCACCCATATGGGGAGGATGGAGTCCCATGTGCTCAGTGGAGGCCTTCAATTCTGTCCTACACAGTTTGTCTGCAGCAGCTGGGGAAGCTGCCTTCTTCCCTGCAAATCCAGTCTTTGGTCAGGAGAAGGGGTGCTTGGGCTTTGCAAGAAGTAAGCTCCCAGCTCTTCCCACAAGACTGGACTCTGTGCTCAGCAGCCAGCTCTGGGAGGGGAACAGGGACCTTAGAGCCTTAGACGAGCGCACCCCAACCAAGGATGGGGTGGGGGAACTGAAAGGACAACTGAGGGGTGTATTAAGAGTAAGGGTAAGCAAATCTCATGCTTCAAGGCATTAAAGGATTGCCGCCACCGAGAGAAAAATATCTGCCCTCGCCCCACTCACAGTGCATTATGGAAAACCTTTCACTTCCTCTGAAGCATTAGGTGTTGGCAACCGGCAGAGGCAAAACCACAGCCTTTGTGAAACAACGATCTCGCTCTGTATGACAATCCTGTGTTCCAGTATGCTGTCCCCCAGTCTCTTCACCTTGGCTTAACTCCACACCCAGCCTTCTTACCCTCTTCGTCCCTGCCCTGTCCCCCTCCACCATTCTTCCCTTCCCTCTTAGCTGATCCCTTCCTAACGAAATTCTCTCTCTCTCACACACATACAAAGTAGTGGAATAGCATGCCATTAGCTGCTATCACATTGCTCACTCTGCTGTGTGTTATACCCCTTCCCTCACCTGTGTCTGTCTGGTCTATAACTATTACAGACTGTTTGGGGAAGTGACCATGTACTACCACAATAGGGCCCCATTCTTGGATGCTCCTTATGCACAACCATAATAAACATGTTTCAGAGTAGCAGCCGTGTTAGTCTGTATTCGCAAAACGAAAAGGAGGCACCTTAGAGACTAACAAATTTATTTGAGCATAAGCTTTCATGAGCTACAGCTCACTAAGAAGAATACAATACTTGTCTATTGCCAATGTTTCTTCTCTCCAAGTAGTTGACACTGCCCTCTGGAATACTTTGCTTGTATCTGTTCTATATACAACAGATTCTGTGATACTTTTTAAATATGAATTTGGGGAGGGGGAAGATACTACTACTGGGGCCAGAGCCAGTGATCAGACAGAGATCTCACTTCTGATATTAGTCAGTTACTATGCTCCTTTCCAAAGGGGTTGGAGGAGAAGCTTGATGTGTGTGTTTTCTTCAGGTATAGCTCAAATTAGGTATAGCCAGGAAAAAGGTTCCCAGAAAGAGATAGAATGGAAGGACAGAACTAAAAGTTTATTGGTGTGTCCCTAACAGAAACAGTGGAACTAGAATTACTAACAAGCTTGTTGTGGATTCTACTGCACCTTAGATCTTTTAAAACAGCTTCATTCAAATTTTGACAAGAAAGGGGACTGTGAAATACATCATATTTTAATATATCAACTTAACAATATAGTAGAGTATCTAAAATTAAATGCACTCCTTATGGATACTGTTACTTACCACCAGTCTTATTTTTACACCAAATAATTAACCGAGTGATGTGTGGAAGAAAGATAACAAGCCCAAGCAGAACATAAGACTATAGAAAAAAATGAAAAGTTTTAGTTTTCAGTTATTACAAGATAAATACAAATATTTTGTTTTAAGTTAAAAATTAATTATTCTTTTTATCCTTGATTTAACATGCAACTCGTGAATTTGCAACATTGAAATACCCTGGCTGTAGTAGAAAATATACATTTTATGACAGTGATTGAACTGAACAATCACTACATTAACACATTTATCCAACAAATACATGAACACTACAATGTCAGTAGCTCACATGCAGTTTCTCAAGACTAATCTTCATCTTGAATATTATGAGCACACTCTAATATTTGCCTCCTCCACTATTAAGATTTACAAACTATGACCTACCTGTGCATATATTTTACCTGCTTTAATCTTTCAACAACTCTCATTTTCTTTTCTTAGCTAATAAACCTTTACTTAGTTTACTAGAGAATTGGCTACCAGTGTTGTCTTTGGTGTAAGATCCAAAGTACCAACTGATCTGCAGTAAGTGACTGATCCTTTGGGACTGGGAGCAACCTGATGTGGTGTGATTTTTGATTTGAGCGACCTTTTATCACAAAGTTCAGTTTGTCTGGGTGGTAAGACAGACTGGAGAGTCTAGCAGCGGCAATCAATTATTTTTGGTCAAGGTCCAAATTTTTTGGTCAAGGTATAGTCAAGGTCCAGACTCCAGAGAAAATCATTCAAAAATAATAACAATAATGATAATAATAAGTACATAAAAATATTTTGCAGTCCATTCAAAAGCATCTGGCGGTCTGGATTTGGCCCCCAGTCCACCTGTTGACTACTCCCTGGTCTAAGGGCACTGTCTGTGACTCCATGGCAAGATTAGTATAGTTATCCAATTCGCTGTAGCTCACAAAAGCTTATGCTCAAATAAATTGGTTAGTCTCTAAGGTGCCACAAGCCCTCCTTTTCTTTTTGCGGATACAGACTAACATGGCTACTACTCTGAAACCTATAGTTATCTAGTTCACATTTGTCACTGTCTTGGTGAAATCTAATTCTAGAACACACCACCACTTTGGGCTGTGTCTCCTGTTTTTTTGCCCTGAGGTAGGCACTCACAGATGTGAGTCATTCCAGACAGCATGACAACTAGCACAAGCACTACTTCAGTCCTCTAGATAGTGCCTAAAAGAGCACAGGATGTGGGTTAGCCCCTTGCAAAGGAGTACATTGGTGAATGACTCATTCTGCATTGTGTATAGTGGAAATTGGGGGGGGGGGAAGGTTGGGGGGGGTGTGTCAGAGAAAGGGAAAACAGGTTGTGCTTATTTTAAATTAAGTTGTCAAGTTTTTGCATACTTTGGCTTTGTAATTCAAGACGAGTCACCTCAACCCTGTGAATATATCAAAAGGTTGATGCAGTTTGTGGAATAGTCTCAAGTAAAAGTCAAACGAAAGAAGTACAAAATGCCTGAAGGGGCATCAAGCAGAAGCAGGGTATCTCAGGAGCAGCTCCATAAAGAGACTTTGTTTAGAGGACTCTGTCTGTGGATGCTGAGAGCTGGAGGGAGCTGAGCTGGTCACTGGTTTCCATTTAATGAAGATGGAATAGGAGTTGGCTGTGAGTGCCTGGGACTCAGCCAGAGGAGTTTGTTTTGGGATGGCAAGTCTGATCATTAGCTGCTGACTGATCTACTGATTCTAGCTGTTCTTGTGCTGTGTCAATGACAGGAACTACATTTGTCAGGCTTTTTAGCCTGTTTCTTATGTAATTTGATGTTTATTTTACCTACCCTCACACATTAATTTTGTTCCATCTGTTTATTATCAGCAACCTGCTGCCTTAAAGTTACTGTTAGCCTGAAAGATCTTCCTCTGAAGAGGCATTACAAGAGTGTGTCCAGACCTGAGAAGCTAAAACAAATAGACAAGGATAGCAGCAGAGCATTTTTCTGATGTCCATGACACATCATCATACTGCTTCCTGTGATCTAAAAGCCTTCACGGGATGACAGTGTTTCAGATTAAGCCACGTGACGGCAGGTAATCGAGAAACAAATCAGTGTTCTGGAAATTCTGTGGTACAGAAATTGACATGGGAAAGACTTTAGATCACTGAGTCTATGGGTTCCCAACCTGAGGAGTTTCAGGCAAACCTAGGGAGTTGCGACCTAGATGGGAGTCGCAACCTAGATGGGAGTCATGACTCAACTGTCTTTTCAGCTGTAATGATACGGGAGGGGATGAGAACCACTACCTAATCCACTTGTCAGCTGGCGTCAGAGCGTCCCCTGTGTTACAATATCTAGCATTTTGTGCAGACGCGCTTTAGATCTGCTCAGTGGTGGGGCTTAAACTGCTGAATTATACAAGGTTAAGGTTGGGTATGATAATCAGTGTGACACTTTATTAGGCAGAATACTGAATGTGACTGATGAAGTTTGTCAGGTCACACTTTCAACCAGTACAACGTGTTTTTTAGAATGATTGTTGTTTAAAGAGCTTACCATTGGGATAAAGAAAAAGGAGAAGACGGCGGCTAAAAAGCAGAGGACTGGTCCTCTTAGAATGATCTGTAAGATATGATGTTTGTAGAAGGCCTGGTTTTCAGACATCTGTATCTGGTGATTCAGCAAGTAGGGATGATAGAAGCCATAGGCTACTATCACTGCCTGCAGAGAGGAGAAAATTATTGATTTACAGTGGATATTTACACAAGTCAAAACTGTAATTCTAAATTGGGACCCAAACAATAGAAAACCTCGAATACAACAAGCCCCAGAGCATGCTAACTGCTGCTCTCTGCTCTCCTGAGAAGGGCTGATCTGACAGGAATGGAGAGGGGAATCTCACAGGCTCCGGCACTGCGTAACACTAAGGGTACATCTGCACTGCTGCCGGGACCAAGCCTCCCAGCCCAGCTAGACAGACTTGCTCTAGCTCTGCTGAAGCCAGTGCACTAGCAGCAGGGACGCTGTGGCATGGGCTGCGGCTCAGGATAGCCACCTGAGCTGAGACCCAGGGAGTCAGGAGGACTTGGACTTGGGTGGTTAGCCTGAGCTGCTGCCTGTGCCCCAATGTCCACACTGTTATTTCTGGTGTGCTAACTTGAACAGAGCTAGTGGGAGTCTGTCTACCTGGACTGAGAGGCTCACTGCCAGCTGCAGTGAAGACATCTCCACCATGCACGTTAGGGTGCACTAATGGAGGATGTGTACATCACCACCGCTGCACACATGAGCAAGACCCTGGGCCTTATTATTCTGAAGTGCAAGGAGACCCACCACAGCAACTAGCAGGCAGCTAGGCATTCCCCCAGAGGAAAACACATGCTGCAGGTCAGGGGAAAGTGGGACCTATAGAGGAAAGGGATTTGTGAAGGTCTGAAGAGGTCGGTCAAAGGGTAAATACTTGAACTTCAGATATGTATCTAAACCAGTCTCTGAACTTTTCCACTGACAGTGCCTAGGACTGATTGTGCCTAGGACTCCACTGTGCTAGGCGCTGTACAAACTCAAAACAAAAGCATGGTCTCTGCCCCCCAACTTTCAATCTAATGAATCTCTTTCCATCTTTAACCTGTTCACCAAATCATTTAAACACACACACACATGAACGTTTCACTGCCCACTCCCGCTGGCCCAAGGTCACCCCACTTTGGTAAGAAAGTGACGAGATCTTTCAGACAGTATTTCTGGGGGGATAAATAAAAATTTACAATTTTATCAGGAGAGAATAATTTAAATTATTTCTACTAATTGAAATTTGTTTGCTTGTGCAAATGGCAAAATTTCACCCAACAATGGATTTCATAGAAATCAGGGTTGGAAGGGACCTCAGGAGATCATCTAGTCCAACCCCGTGCTCAAAGCAGGACCAATCCCCAATTTTTGCCCCAGATCCCTAAATGGCGCCCTCAAGGACTGAACTCACAACCCTGGGTTTAGCAGGCCAATGCTCAAACCACTGAGCTATCCCTCCCCCCACCCCCACAAAAAAATAAAAATAAAATAAAATTTCTTAACTGGAAGGAACCATTGAGTTGGTCATTTGAAAGGTCATTGAGTCCACTCCCCTGCCTTCACAGCAGGACCAAGTACTGTCCCTTATTTTGCCCCAGATCACTAAATTGCTAATGCTCAAACCACTGAGCTACCCCTTCTGCAAGTACTGAAGAAAGCATCTGGTTTGGCAAACAAACCAACAGTGAAAATGAATAGGCTGGCCAAGCTGTGCCAACTGCTTTCCATGCTCTTCATGCCAACGGAGTCTGGAAATGTGTGAAGTCAGGAATCCATTTTTCTTCTTCTGATAACTACTGCAGGACCAGGTGCTTAGAAATGCTTTCAGGACCAGAAACCATTTTAACTGGTTCCTAGCCATGGCAGGCCATGAGCTATTGCACTTACTAAATCAGGGAGAGGGCTAGTGGTTTGAGAGGGACTGTGAGTCAGAAGGCTGGGTTTTTTTCAGCCTCTGCCAGACTCGTTGTTATACCTAGTTATAACACATAGTTATGCAGAGATTTTGTATTCTCTCCCCACCACCACACCCCATCTGACATTTTTGTTCTGTGTTTGCACTGCGCCTAGCACAATGGGGTCCTGCTCCATGAGTGAGGCTCCTTGAGCAAAATAAGTTCAGAGGCTGGTATAGATGTTAAAAATGCCTGACAATCTAGCAGCACAGAACTCAGTCTCAGGTCCGGCTGAAAGGGAGCCATTGCAGAGGTAAGAGATACTGGACTACATTCAGCCAGCTAGATGATAGGATGTGTAAATTACATCTCCCTGTGCCTACAAGTCACCTAACTCTCTGGGGGAAACTCATTCCGAGGGAGGATGGAACTGCCAGCTTCTCCCACTTGGTGTTTTTGCCTGGCGAGGACTGATTTGATTTCCACTAGTAAGTCGCTAGGAGGGAATTCACTAATCAGTGCATCTTCTAGCCACACCCACTCAGTGGCAAGGGCTGCTTACTTTTCAGACAGTGCTGGCTCTGACACCACCAGTGACAAGGAGGTAACAGTTGCCTTGCATCACTGCAGTCTCACCTCACTGGGCTTTGACTTACCAGGGTCCTGAGTAGCAGAAGCAGATGTAAACTTTGGGTTGAATTTAGCAGACTAAGATTTGTGTGACTAAGGAGAGACTTCACAGAGTAAACATTACAAAAAGTTTGCAAAGATTTTAGTAACTGGGGCATAGGTGCTGGGGGTTCTGCTGCACCCCCTGGCCTGAAGTGGTTTCCATCATAGTGGTTTGCGTTTTGGTTCAATGGCTCTCAGCACCGCTGAACTGGGGTTTCATTTTCCCTTCAGAAAGCAAGTCCTCTCCTCAAAAACCTCAAGGCTGCTAATGTTTTGTACATCATTTAAAATCTGAAGTTCAAAACTTTCAGCCAATATAAAGCACTTAGTTCAAGGTGTAGCAGTTCAACAGAGCGGCAAGTAAAATCATACTGGAGTTCAAATGGAAAGATATAGTACAGTAATAGTGACGATTGTGAAGTCCACTCTTGAAACCTACCTGGGCTAGAATGTATGTATTTTATTAGAGAATTGGAGTTCCCATACTTCCAAGTATGTAGAGAGCTTATTTCTAGCTCTGGTGATTCATAAAATATTGTGATTTAAATCTGTCACTTGTCTCTCACAAGCATTGCCTCAATACAGTCCAGTATAATCCTGGACTTAATACATGAAGTCATGGTCCTGTGACCAGTGCAATTTTCAATCCCGTCGATAAAGGTAACTGTTTCATTAAGATCTGCTGTTCCCTTATACTTAATGGTTAAAAATAAGGTGGAGCCCTTGTACCTGTACTAAAAAGCTCGCAGAACAAAATATTGAGCAGCCATTCAGAACTCCAGTAAGGGGGAAAAATCATCATCATCATACAGTCCATCAACTGCTACTTTTCGAGTTCCTTTTTAGAACAAATTTATCATGATTCAATGGGTTTTGAACTTCCTGATTTGGTTGCATCTGTGTCTTTATTGGCATTTCAAATGCTTAAATTTTTTCATACTGCAAGATAACTAGCTTGACTTGGGATAGTGAAAACAGTCACCACATGATTTGGCACTTGTCTGAGTTACCTATCTTTCACTATCACAAAAACCATACACTAATAATAGCAATATCACAAAATTTTATATGAAGCTTTCCTAATGTTCTAGATCTATATTAATAAATCTAATTGTACTTCAATCTAATAAAATCTAGTCTCTAATAATGAATGAAAAAAGTAAATGAGTGACACCCGTACCTGGATAAGGCCGATGACAATAGCACAAGTACTAAACATGAAAATACCAAAAGGTACACCTGGAAAGGAGGCCATTAAGGAAAACTACAAGAAAAATGTAAACAGGTTAAATAATTTCTTAAGATGTAATAAAGGAAAGCAGCAGAGATGAGGAATTTACTAGTTCTACTTTCATTTAACCTTAAAACTTGAACAATCCAAACAAGACAAATTCCTCCTTGGCATAACTCCACTGACTGTAGGCTACAAGTATGCCCAACTCATGCAATACATGGCTTCCACGGTCATTGGGGTGTTCATAGATTTGGTGTTGCAGGAGTTGTTAAATGGTAGGGAGAGGCCCAAAGCAACTGACTAACCCTGAACTCCTTCGTACCAGCTTTGGTCCCCAATCCTGCAATTGACTCTGTATGACCAGATCCCTGCACCCGCACCGTACTCACTGCAGGACTGGGGACTCAGTGGCTATGGTCCTCACCATGACTGCTATGTCAGCTGCTTTCAGCTGAGCCTGCTGTACATACAATGTTACCAATAGTACATTAGAAGGGTGGGGAGATTGCTAAGTCCAGCTCCCCAAAGTTAGGAAATGCCAGAAATAAGTCTGCCTGTGCAACCTGAATTCAGTCCTCTTGCGCGTATCCATTATAACACAGTCTTTAGTTACATGACCCAATACTTTTTGCCACAGAATCTTGGCCTTGTTCAGCGCACAAGATGAATGGTGCTCAGTGAATGGGGAGTTATTCAATATTTCAGTTCCACATACGGCACAGGGCTGGATGCCACCATGGCAATGCTGATGGTCTGTCATGAGCATAATGCCTGGCATCCCAAGTTGCCCAACTCTATGGTGTTGAGCAGAGGGGGGGGGATATGTGATGGGGCAAGGCCAGATGGCTATAGAAAAGTAGTGGGAGATAGACATATTAGCTCCAGGTTAAACAAATCCCTGGTACAAAGGATAAGTGAAATGGCAACTGTTCCAGGTCAATTAAGATACCTGGGGCCAATCAAGAACTTTCCAGAAGGCAGGGAGAATGCTAGGTTGATTGGGATACCTGAAGCCAATCAGGGGCTGGCTGAAACTAGTTAAAAGCCTCCCAGTTAGTCAGGTGGGGGTGCACTTCAGGAGCTGTGGGAGGAAGTTGTGCTGTTGGAGAGACTGAGTAGTACACATCATATCAGGCACAAGGAAGGAGGCCCTGAGGTAAGGGTGAAGTGGAGCTTGAGGAAGTGAGGGCTGCTGTGGGGGAAGTAGCCCAGGGAATTGTACATGTCATGTTTCTAAAAGGTCAGCTACAATAGCTGATACTATTAGGGTCCCTGGGCTGGAGCCTAGAGTAGAGGGTGGGCCCAGGCTCCCCCCCCATGTTTGCCCCCTGATTAATCACTGAGACTGGGAGACAACAGAGACTGTGCAAGGAAGGATAACTTCTCCTCACCTCCCTTGCTGGCTTATGATGAAAATGGCTCAGTAGACTGTGACCCTTGTCTCTAGAGAGAGAAGGGTTACGTGGAGGATCACAGTGAGCCTCTGAGGCTAGCGAAATCCGCCAGGAAACACGGGACCCACGGAGGCAAGGACAGAGCTTTGTCACTATATATATATATATATATATATATATATATATATATATAAAAATAATATGTTTGTGTGTGTATGTATACATACACACACACACAAACATATTATATATACAAACACACACACATACACAACTCATTACAGTATACACAAAGAGCCCCCCAAAAGCCCAATTTTGGACATCTGCATTAAATGAAAAAATTCTTAAAAAGAACACCCCAAAATGAAATTAATAAACGCACATCAAGAAGCCCTAATCATGTTTTAATGTGTTAAGTTTTTAGGATTATCAGAAAAATAATACATATGCACTGCAGTGGGGTTCAGGAGTCATAATAATGCTCTCTAGAGTTTCTGAATGCTTTGATTAGGTATTTTTTAGAGTTAAAGCAGCCATATTAAACATGAATGAAAATGTAAAGCTTACTTACCGTGTATGGCAAGAAAGTTATGAGCATCATACATGCCTAGAAGGGAAAAAAAGCATGTTTGAAATACAAGCTCGACTAACAGAGCAGTAGCTGTGTTAGATAAGGTTGACTAAGTCCTGGGAGTCCAACGCTGTTAGGGATTACACCAACAAATAAATAATTTTAATTGCTAATGCAGGCATTGCCTTAAGAAAAAGCATTTGTTCCTGAAGTTGCTACCTGAACCCTGCAGGGAATGGATTACTATGGAGCAGACTTAAGTGTTTTCTTAGGCCAAGTCTACATTATAAACTTACACTGGTATAACTATGTTGCTCAGGGGTGTGAAAAATCCACAACCCTGAACAACGCAGTTATACTGACCTCACCCATGATGTAGACAGCACTGTGTTGACAGAAGGGCTTCTCCCATTAACAGAGCTACCACCTCTTGCAGAGGTGGATTAACTACACCAACGAGCGAAGCTCTCCCATCAGCATAGTAGTGTTTTCACTGAAGTGCATTAAGCGTAGACCTGCCCTAAGTCAGAGTATTCAACAGAGCTGACTGTTTGGCCTTGACACTTCAACTCCAGGCTTATTTTAGCAGTATTAGAATGTCTTTCATCACTACTCTAGTTTTATACAGATATATATTTTGTCTTTATAGCAGATCTATATTTAGTTTATGATCTTATTTCACTTCCTAGGCCTTCTAAAGTAGTAATGCAGAAATTTGATATTTCCCCCCGTGTTTCAAACATCTCTAATTTGAGCTGGTTGAAAGTACACATCTATCTGATCCCCAATGTTTTACATATTAAAAAAAAAAAACAAGCTAAAAAAAGAGAACATTAACCACATAAAGATGTATTGTCTTAAAAGCTATGTTAGAAGAGGATTAAATGTCTTTACCAATTCCTCAATAATTCATTGATTGTAATGTTATCTTAGCCCTTGTCTACTCTGGCAAGTTTCTAAGCAATAAAGCAGCTTTCTGCATTGTAACTCCTGAGGTGTACACACTGCCAAGCCACTTAGTGCGCAGAGACTGCGCAGTTGCAACGCTGTAAAAAACCCACCCTGACGAGAGGCTTAGAGCTTTCTGCACTGGAGCTACAGTGCTATGGTGCCAATGTAGACACCCTGGTCGATTACAGTGCCCTGATTGGCCTCCGGGAGGTGTCCCACAATGCCTGTTCTTGCTTCTCTGGTCATCAGTTTGAACTCTACTGCCCTGCCCTCAGGTGACGAACCGTGAGCTCCACCCCTTAAATTCCTTGGGAATTTTGAAAGTCCCCTTCCTGTTTGCTCGGTGATGCGTGCAGTGGTCTCAGCGTATCTTTCCAGGTGACCATGCCTGCTCCACGCACCAGGCGATCCCCCGCTTGGAGCAATGCTGAGCTGGTGGACCTGATCAGCATTTGGGGAGAGGAGGCAGTGCAGTCATAGCTGTGCTCCAGCCGTAGGAATTATAATACCTACAGACAGATTTCACGATGCACGACAGAAAGGTGCCATGACCAGGACACACTGCAGTGCAGTGTCAAAGTGAAGGAGCTGCGGAACGCCTACCACAAAGCGCAGGAGGCAAACCGCCGCCCTGGTGCTGCGCCTGCGAGCTGCCAGCTCTACAAAGAGCTGGACGCGATACTCAGTGGCAACCCCACCTCCACTGCGAAGGCCACTGTGGATATTTCGGTGGCTCGCATGCCAATCGAGAGTGGACCGAGCCAGGAGGAGGAAATCTTGGATGAGGATGTGGAGGGGGCGGGGGACCCTGAGGCAGGGGACGACTCAGAGGTCAGAGATGCATGCTGTCAGAAGCTCTTCTCTACCCCGGAGGAGGCTAGCCAGTCACAGCTGTTGGAGCTTGGCGAAGCATAAACAGGAGAGGAGGCCCCTGGTAAGTGCCTTTGATTTTGGGAATCACTGAAGCGAGTTGCTGGGGGCAGGAGGGTTGCAGAAAATAGGGTTGTGTCTATATGATGCGCGTACCACCACATGTGTAGTCTGAGCGGCAGATAGGGTGGTGTTTGACTCCCTCACTTCACAGGAATCTGCCTCAGAGATCTCCACAAAACTCTCATGGAGATACTGGGCAGTCTGCTGCTGCAGGTTCTTTGGCAGAGCTGCTTTATTTCTTGCCCCATTAAGGGTAAGTTTCCCATGCCACTCTGCCATCATGGAGGGGCAGGGAGGGACCAATGCTGCACACAGGCGAGCTGCAAAAGGGCCAGGGCGGAAGCCACAGTCTTGGAGAAGACCCTCCCTTGATTCCCTGCTCACTCTCAGCTGCGAGATATCTTCCATAATGAACACAGCCTGTGGAAAATGTGGGGACAGTAATGCTACAGTGCTGGCTCCCACAAAGAGCCACATGCTCAGTGTACACTCATTTCCCCTGCCCCTGTGGTTACTCACCATTTTAGGGGTCTTGTGGCTCATGTGTGCTTGCCTAAAGTCAGCCAGTTAGTGATAGGTATGTGAATAGTGGCTGTGTTTTAAATCACTGAACCAGTGGTCTGTGTGTTGCAAACAATACTGCTTCTGTAAAATGTTGCATTTTGGCTCCACAGATATGACCTTGGGATCCCAGCCTCCCTCTTTGTTATCGCCGGCTGAACAGCTGCGCAAAATTAGAAAGCAGCCACAAAGAACCAAAGAGGACTTTCTGCATGATGTCATAATGCACTCTGCGGCCGAAAACCAAGAATTGAAGGAGTGGCGAGACAGTGAGAAGAGGGACCGAAAGGAGAACGCGGCACACCAGAATGAAGCCACGGAGCAGCTCTTAAAACATTATGGAACGCCAAGCGGACATGTTCCAGGCGCTACTAGCATTGCAAACCTAGCAGCTCCGCATCCGCCCTCCCCTGCAGCCGCTGTCGCAAAACTCTTTGCCATGCGTCCCCCAGACACCGCCAACACACTCTTATCAACCTCCTGGCTCCAGGCTGTACCCACTGCATTCCACTCTTCCCCTGTTACAGTCCAGCACTGCGGACTCTCAGTGCCCACTGCATTGAACATCCAGCCCTCTGCAGTTTAGTCCTGCTGAAGTACAGTACCTGCTGCACTGTACTCCAAAGGAGAAGGATAGATATGATACCTGGACATACACAAATCTTTAACAGTCCCAGGACCCCATCTACTCTGGGGACCCTCCCTTCCCCCATCCTCCTCAGTGCTGATGTGGTTTTTTTTGTTTGCTCTCACCTTCGGCTGTTGTTTTTTAATAAAATAATTGTTTTGGTTTGAAAGCGATCTTTATTATATTAATTGAAAGCAAACAGAGCCCTGCAAAGCAACAGACAATTTTCTTAAACCTTCATAGTGCATCATCTGCACCATCACAATCGCCTCCTAGCATTACAAGCACTGCACTCCTGAGCATAGCAAAAAATATTAGTGGCTTTCAGTTTCAAATTGCTGCCTCAAGGCATCCCTAACCCTTATGGCCCTGTGCTGCGCCCCTCTAATAGCCCTGGTCTCTGGCTGTTCAAATTCAGCCTCCAGGCGCTGAGCGTCAGCAGTCCAGACCTGCATTAAGCTTTCACCCTTCCCTTCACAAATATTATGGAGTGTACAGCACATGGCTAAAAGCATAGGAATATTGTCATCGGCCAGGTCCAGCCTCCCATATAGGCAGCGCCAGCAGGCCTTTAAATAGCCAAAAGCACACTCAGCAGTCATTCTGCACTTGCTCAGCGTATTGTTGAACCACTCCTTGCTGCTGTCAAAGTGCCCTGTGTATGGCTTCATAAGCCACGACATTAAGGTGTAGGCAGGGTCTCCTAGGATCACAACGGACATTTCTACTTCCCCTACAGTGATCTTCAGGTCTGGGAAGGAAGTCCCTGCTTGCAGCTAGCTTCCTGAACAGGCCGGTGTTCCAAAAGATGTGTGCGTCATGCACCTTTCCAGACCAGCCTGCGTTAATGTCCGTGAAATGCCCACGGTGATCCACAAGTGCCTGGAGAACCATTGAGAAATACCCCTTGCAATTAATGTACTCAGTGGCTAGGTGGTCTGGTGCCAGAATTGGAATATGCATGCCATCTATCGCCCCTACGCAGTTTGGGAAGCTCATTGTGCAAAGCCATCCACAATGTCATGCATGTTGCCCAGAGTTATGGTCTTTCGGAGCAGGATGCGATTAATGGCCCTGCACACTTCCGTCAACACGAGTCCAATGGTCGACTTTCCCACTCCGAACTGGTTAGCGACTGATCGGTAGCAGTGTGGAGTAGCCAGCTTCCACAGTGCAATCGCCACATGCTTCTCCAATGGCAGGGCAGCTCTCATTCTTGTGTCCTTGCGCTGCAGGGCGCGGGTGAGCTCATCACACAGTCCCATGAATGGGGCTTTCCTCATCCGAAAGTTCTGCAGCCACTGCTCATCATCCCAGATGTGCATGACAATGTGATCCTACCACTCAGTGCTTGTTTCCTGAGCCCAAAAGTGGCGTTCCACTGTGGTCAGCACCTCCGTGAATGCCACAAGCAATTTCAACAAGGAGTCCAGTGGCACCTTAAAGACTAACAGATACATTTGAGCCTAAGCTTTTGTGGGTAAAAAGCTCACTTCTTCAGATGCAATTTTGTGTCATAGCTACTACATGTGGCAAGATCAATGTCAAACTGCTCACGAAAGCTCATGCTCAAATAAATTGGTTAGTCTCTAAGGTGCCACAAGTACTCCTTTTCTTTTTGCTCTTGACTTTGTAGTTTAAGGAATAACTTCACTGCCACTCGTGACGTGTTAGTGAGAGTGAGCAGCATATTGGTCAACAGTGCGGGATCCATTCCTGCAGACCGAAGAGGCAGAGCACAAATTGTTGAAAGATGGCACCAAATGTGGATGGAAGCACAGGGATTGGTGGGATGTGAAGCAATGCATCATGGGGCACTGGGACAGGACCCAGGATGCCCCGCAACTCCCTCTGCCTTCCCACAAGTCTTAGCGGCAGAAGAGAAAGAGATGCTCTGTGGGATGCCCAGAGTGCACCGCTCCGAATACCGCTGCAAGTGTGAACACACTACTGCACAGGCAGCTAACAGTGTGAACATACAACAGCAGTTTCCCTTCAGCGCTCTCTGAGCGGCACTGTAACTGCCAACACTGTAACTCTGCCAGTGTAAACATACCATAATGGTATTTAAAGTCAGTTTGTTGTAAGCAGAATCATTTTAAAATGTCAAATTTTGTGACATGCAGACTGTCAACCGAAGGGGTTTAAAACAACAGAATAAAGCAGTGGTCTCCAATCTTTTTGTGCACAAGATCACTTTTTGAATTTAAGATCAACCCAGGATCTACTCCACCCCTTTCCTGAGGCTCCGCCCACTCCATTCCCCCTTCCCTCCATCGCTCGCTCTCCCCTACCCTTGCTCACTTTCACTGGGCTGGGGTGGGGGTGCAGGCTCTGGGCTGGGGCCAAGTGGTTCGGAGTGTGGGACGGGGTCCCGGGGCAGAGGGTTGGGCTGCAGGAGTGAGGGGTGCAAGCTCTGGGAGGAAGTTTGGGTGCAGGGGTCGTATGGTCACACTGCACTTAATCTCATAGAATCCCCTGGACATTTCATGAGTTTTATTTTTTATTAGTGTCATTTGTGGTTTATAGATCCAAAATCCTTCAAGGATTGTCACAAATCAGTGTAACATTCTCAACTATGGGTTGTGCATTGGCTGAGCCTGGTGCAGGGGCTGGGGTGCAGAAGTGAGGGGTGCAGGCTTTGGGAGGCAGTTTGGTGCAGGAGTGGGCTCCGGGCTGGTGCAGGGGGTTGGGGTGCAGGAGGGGGTGAGGGGGGCAGGCTCCGGCTGGGAGGTGCTTACCACAGGCAGCTCCTGGTCGGCAGTGCAGCAGGGCTCAGGCAGGCTGTCTGCCTGCCCTGGCCCCACATTGCTCCCGGAAGCAGCTGGCTGCTGGCACGTCTCTGCGGCCCCTGGGGGTAGGGGGAGACCGGGTCTCTGTGCGCTGCCTGTGCCCACTAGCGCTGCCTCCACAGCTCCCATTGGCCAGGAACTGCAGGGATGATGCTGGGGGTGGTGGCAACGCGTGGAGCCACCTCACCCCCCTGCCAGGGGCTGCAGAGACGTGCCAGCAGCCAGCCGCTTCCAGGAATGGCGTGGGGCTAAGGCAGGCAGGTAGGCAGGGAAATTAAGCTGTATGATTCTGCCTGTTTTCCTATTTGGCCAATTTAAATTACTCAGATTAAAATATAATATATATTTAATATATATATAATATAATATACTTTGCTGACAGTATCTGGATACAAATATAACAAAAAGTGTAGCTCTACCGGCTTTTATACATTTCAACCTTACATTTGCTGGTTCAACTATGATTGACAGAGACTCACCAAATTTAGAAGGGCAAGAACATCATCTATAAGTTCTATCACCTGAAACAGTCTGCAAAAACAAGACAAAAAGCCATGAACCAACCTACTTAGTAAAAACAAGCATTGATAACATTATATCATAAACACATTTCCAGTGTTCAGCAATTTATATAATAAGCAGCCCTGGCAGCTAGCAATAAATATCTGTCTGATTGAAAAAACAAGCATCTGATTATCTGAAACATAAAAACATTTGTTTGTTAAGAAAATAAAAATGCTAGATAAGGAAATCCAAATTAATTGCTGAAGAGATGGTTACTAGTGAATCATCTCTTTCTAATTTTTCAAGGGCACTTGGGGTCAGAAAAGAGACTATGTAAAATGGGCATTTTCTTACTTTACAGATGTTTCTTATGTCATTCTGAATCAAATTTGTTCACTGAAATACATTTTCACTATGGCTACAGAGCCAATCCAGATGTGAAAAAGTGAGCTGAACTTTATTGACTCTCACATCAGCAGAATTATTCACCGAGGCCATGATCGTGCAAACATGTGAGTAACCCCGATGAAGTCAATGGATCTACTCATGTGCTTCAGTGGCCCTAAAACTCTGAGTGCAGGGTCATAGTCTGTACTAATTGAAACTTGTGAAATTCCACTGCAGATGACAATGTTGCTCAAATGTGAAAACAGGCAAATTTTCCCCAATAGAAACTTTGTTTACTGGTTATGCATGAACCAGAACGAAGCCAGACCGATGTATACATTCCAAAATAAATTTGCAGATGTGGCAGTTAGAATAAATGGTTTAAATTTGCAGATATAGCATGGTTCATCTGGAAATCTTTGAGATTTCTGAATAGCATCTGAGTCATTTTTCAAAGTAGACCCAGATTATGAGGTTTTGTTAAATTCATCAATCTCAGAATGTGCATGAAAAACAGTTTAGATTATTCCCCCTCTACATTCGGCTTTGGGGAGGGCGGAATTAGTCTGGTTCTCGCTGAATTTTACTTAGATTAAAAAAAGCAAGGTAAATTGGTTAAATATTTTTAATTTTTTTTATGTCTGTAGGGTTAATTTTATTGTATTCCTCTATTAATCTATAAAGTACACTGATCACTGAACCTCTAAACCTAGGTCCTCCCACAAACTGTTCCTTAACTTATTAAGAACATAAGAATGGCTATATTGGGTCAGACCAAGGGTCCATCTAGCCCAATATCCCGTCTTCTGACAGTGGCCAGTGCCAGGTGCTTCAGAGGGAATTAACAGAACAGGTAATCAGCAAGTGATCCAACCCCTGTCATCCAATCCCAGCTTCTGGCAAAGAGAGGCTAGGGACACTCAGAACATCGGGTTGCATCCCTGACCATCCTGGTGAACAGCCATTGATGGACCTATCCACCATTAAATTATCTAGTTCTTTTTTGGACCCTGTTACAATTTTGGCCTTCACAACATCACCCAACAATGCGTTCCACAGGTTGACTGCACTGTGTGAGGAAAGTATTTCCTTTTTGTTTTAAACCTGCTGTCTATTAATTTCATAGGGCGAGCCCTGGTTCTTGTGGTATGTGAAGGAGTAATAACACTTCTTTATTCATTTTCTCCATGCCAGTCAAGTGTGACAGACTTCTCCGGGGTGCAATCTGGAACTCGGGTACCGCTGAACCCTCTGGCACACCAATCTGGTCCCCCTCATACTGGACTCCATCTTGTGCTTGTACTTTTCCACAAACTGTGCTGGGGATTTTGCTTGGGAAAAAGAAGTTCCCTCCACACGGCAGAAGCTATAAAGTGGAGAAGCGACATCATCACTTGGCCTCACCCCCCCCACAACTCAACACTTGGAAGCACCTGAGGAACAAAGACTGAACAGGGGATGGTCCCAGACAGGAAAGAAGGGATCCCAGCCTGTGTATGAAAGATCTACAAACTGCTTGTATGATCAGGGTGACACAGTGCTCGATTCAAATCCTGTCTAGTGTATAGAACTTAGATTGTGATACTCTTTATTTCTTAGGTAACCAACTTTGATCTACAAAAACAACAAGGAGTCCGGTGGCACCTAGAATCATAGAATATCAGGGTTGGAAGGGACCCCTGAAGGTCATCTAGTCCAACCCCCTGCTCAAAGCAGGACCAATTCCCAGTTAAATCATCCCAGCCAGGGCTTTGTCAAGCCTGACCTTAAAAACCTCTAAGGAAGGAGATTCTACCACCTCCCTAGGTAACGCATTCCAGTGTTTCACCACCCTCTTAGTGAAAAAGTTTTTCCTAATATCCAATCTAAACCTCCCCCACTGCAACTTGAGACCATTACTCCTCGTTCTGTCATCTGCTACCATTGAGAACAGTCTAGAGCCATCCTCTTTGGAACCCCCTTTCAGGTAGTTGAAAGCAGCTATCAAATCCCCCCTCATTCTTCTCTTCTGCAGGCTAAACAATCCCAGCTCCCTCAGCCTCTCCTCATAACTCATGTGTTTCAGTCCCCTAATCATTTTTGTTGCCCTTCGCTGGACTCTCTCCAATTTATCCACATCCTTCTTGAAGTGTGGGGCCCAAAACTGGACACAGTACTCCAGATGAGGCCTCACCAATGTCGAATAGAGGGGAACGATCACTTCCCTCGATCTGCTCGCTATGCCCCTACTTATACATCCCAAAATGCCATTGGCCTTCTTGGCAACAAGGGCACACTGCTGACTCATATCCAGCTTCTCGTCCACTGTCACCCCTAGGTCCTTTTCTGCAGAACTGCTGCCTAGCCATTCGGTCCCTAGTCTGTAGCTGTGCATTGGGTTCTTCCGTCCTAAGTGCAGGACCCTGCACTTATCCTTATTGGACCTCATCAGATTTGTTTTGGCCCAATCCTCCAATTTGTCTAGGTCTTTCTGTATCCTATCCCTCCCCTCCAGCGTATCTACCACTCCTCCCAGTTTAGTTTAAAGACCTTAAAGACTAACATATTTATTTGAGCATAAGCTTTCGTGGGTAAAAACCTCACTTCTTCAGATGCATGGAGTGAAAGTTACAGATGCAGACATAAATATACTGACACATGAAGAGAAGGGAGTTACCTCACAAGTGGAGAATCAGTGTTGACAGGGCCAATTTGATCAGGGTGGATGTAGTCCACTCCCAACAATAGATGAGGAGGTGTCAATTCCAGGAGAGGCAAAGCTGCTTCTGTAATGAGCCAGCCACTCCCAGTCCCTATTCAAGCCCAAATTAATGGTGTTAAATTTGCAAATGAATTTTAGTTCTGCTGTTTCTCTTTGAAGTCTGTTTCTGAAGTTTTTTTTGTTCAAGTATCGCTACTTTCAAATCTGCTACAGAATGTCCAAGAAGATTGAAGTGTTCTCCCACTGGCTTTTGTGTGTTACCATTCCTGATGTCCGATTTGTGTCCATTTATTCTTTTACACAGGGACTGTCCGGTTTGGCCAATGTACGTGGCAGAGGGGCATTGCTGGCACATGATGGCATATATAACATTAGTAGACGTGCAGGTGAATGAGCCTCTGATGGTGTGGCTGATGTGGTTGGGTCCTCTGATGGTATCACTAGAGTAGATATGGGGACAGAGTTTTGCTACAGGGATTGGTTCCTGGGTTAGTGTTTCTGTGGTGTGGCGTGTAGTTGCTGGTATCTGCTTCAGGTTGGGTATGCTATTATTTATAGTCGCTTAAAATCTATCTTTCTGTAGTTAATAAATCTGTTTTATATTTTTTACCTAAAACAGTGTGTTCTTTGAAGTACAAAGGGAAATCTGCTCAGGAACAGGGGCTGGTGCATTGTCTCTACACATTGAGGGAGGGGCGGACTGCATAATAACTTACACTGGTCAGGCTTCTGATCAGGGCAGGACGGTACAGCTCTGGGCTCCTAGGCTGGGGGCTGAAGCCTCTCTATTGTTGGTTCATGAGTGCCTGGCAAAGGCATTCATGCAACTGTAGCTGGGTATGTCCCTGCCTGTTTAAATGTTTGTGCGAGTGCAGGACCGGGAGGAGTCTGCAGCTTATCATAGGATCACAGTGTGGGCGGGGACCCAGGCTGGTGAGACAGGGCTCAACGGTACCTCAGTTCCAGGTTGCACCCCAGAGAAGTCAGTCACCTCAAGATTTTATAGATCTCTACCATATCCCCTCCTTAGTCATCTCTTTTCCAAACTGTAAGGTCCCAGTCTTTTTAATCTCTCCTCATATGGAAGCTATTCCATACACTTAATCATTTTCGTTGTTCTTCTCTGCACCTTTTCCAATATCTCCTTTTTGAGATGGCGTGACAGAACAGCAGGCAGTATTCAAGCTGTGGGTATAGCATGGATTTATATAGAGGCATTATGACATTTTCTGTCTTATTATTTATTACTTTCCCAATGGTTCCTAATATTGTTAGTTTTTTTGATTGCCACTAGACACTGACTGGGTGTTTTCAGAGAACTCTCCACAATGCCTCCAAGATCTTTCTTGAGTGGCAACAGCTAATTTAGACCCCATCATTTTGTATGTACAGTCAGGATTGTGTTTTCCAGTGTGTGTGACTTTGCATTTATCAACACTGACTTTCATCTGCCATTTTGTTGCGAAGTCACCCAGTTTTGTGAGATCCCTTTGTAACTCTTCGCAGTCTGCTTTGGACTTAATTATCTTGAGTAGTTTTGCATCAGCTACAAATTTTGCCACCTCACTGTTCACCCATTTTTCCAGATCATTTATTAATATATTGAATAGCACTGGTCCCAGTACAGAGACTTGGGGGACACCATTATTTACCTCTCTACGCTCAAACCTGACCATCTATCCCTTCCCTTTGTTTTCTGTCTTTTAACCATACTGATCCATGAGAGGACCTTCCCTCTTATACCATCACTGCTTACTTTGGTAAGCCTTTGGTGAGGGACCTTGTCAAAGACTTTCTGAAAGTCTAAGTACACTATATCCACTGGATCACCCTTGTCCACATGCTTGTTAACCCCCTCAAAGAATTCTAGTAGACTGGTGAGGCATGATTTCCCTTTACAAAAGCAATGTTGATTCTTCCCCAACAAATCATGTTCATCTATGTGTCTTAATGCAGTCTGCTCCAAGAGGTGTTACCTATAACCATTAGTGCCACAGAAAGCAATTTAATGATCCCTCCCCCTCAGGGGAAGGAAGAAGGCATCTGTAAATTTCTTAACTTCAAATGAGACTTTTTTTGGACTCCACAACTGCAAAGATTTATGCACATGCTTAATTTTATTCACAGGAATAGTCACAATGCAATCAATGTAGCTACCCATGTGTGTGAAGTTATGCGCTTGCTTAAATCTTTCAAGGATCAGGGCCTCCATTAATATAGATACGTCCTTTGACAACTTTAAGGAGTTAATTTATCACACCAGAGGCAAGAAAGGCTATATCGCAACTGGTCCTCCAGAGACATGTCTAAGACATGCAGCCGGTGTCAAGTGGAGTGCCCCAGGGGTCGGTCCTGGGGCCGGTTTTGTTCAATATCTTCATAAATGATCTGGAGGATGGTGTGGATTGCACTCTCAGCAAATTTGCGGATGATACTAAACTGGGAGGAGTGGTAGATACGCTGGAGGGGAGGGATAGGATACAGAGGGACCTAGACAAATTGGAGGATTGGGCCAAAAGAAATCTGATGAGGTTCAATAAGGATAAGTGCAGGGTCCTGTACTTAGGATGGAAGAATCCAATGCACCGCTACAGACTAGGGACCGAATGGCTAGGCAGCAGTTCTGCGGAAAAGGACCTAGGGGTGACAGTGGACGAGAAGCTGGATATGAGTCAGCAGTGTGCCCTTGTTGCCAAGAAGGCCAATGGCATTTTGGGATGTATAAGTAGGGGCATAGCGAGCAGATCGAGGGATGTGATCGTTCCCCTCTATTTGACATTGGTGAGGCCTCATCTGGAGTACTGTGTCCAGTTTTGGGCCCCACACTTCAAGAAGGATGTGGATAAATTGGAGAGAGTCCAGCGAAGGGCAACAAAAATGATTAGGGGACTGAAACACATGAGTTATGAGGAGAGGCTGAGGGAGCTGGGATTGTTTAGCCTGCAGAAGAGAAGAATGAGGGGGGATTTGATAGCTGCTTTCAACTACCTGAAAGGGGGTTCCAAAGAGGATGGCTCTAGACTGTTCTCAATGGTAGCAGATGACAGAACGAGGAGTAATGGTCTCAAGTTGCAGTGGGGGAGGTTTAGATTGGATATTAGGAAAAACTTTTTCACTAAGAGGGTGGTGAAACACTGGAATGCGTTACCTAGGGAGGTGGTAGAATCTCCTTCCTTAGAGGTTTTTAAGGTCAGGCTTGACAAAGCCCTGGCTGGGATGATTTAACTGGGAATTGGTCCTGCTTTGAGCAGGGGGTTGGACTAGATGACCTTCAGGGGTCCCTTCCAACCCTGATATTCTATGAGTCTATGTCGCAATCTGAGGTCGCTGTGAAAGGTGGATGCTGAAAAAAACATTTTAGCCAGCACAGTTTACACAAAGGTGGAAGGTATGTTTCGCTTATAAGGGTCTTAAAAAGACACTAGGTCACTGACATGAGTACCGTTCCCTCAAAAGTGCATGAGCACAAGGAAAACTAAGCATACAGCTCAAAGGGATGTGCTATTTCTCCCCCACCTACAATCTCTGCCAATGCTCTTCTGGGCTAGCAGACAGGACTCCCAAGTTCATTTCCTTCTCCTGAGCAGCCACTGCCAGTGCTCCTCCAAACTAGGGGAGCGTTTCTCCTTCAATCTCCTTTCCTCCCTCCCCCTTTGTCTTTCCTTCCCTTCCTCTCTGCATGTAGAACAAACTACTGCCGAAGCTCAAGCTTAAGACTATGTTCATCTGTTTAAAACATTCAGTCAAGGCAGCCATTAATTCAATACCCAGAGAAAAGAGTTAAAGAAAACATTACTCAGACTTAAAGGCCAGAATGGACCATCATGGTCATCTAATCTGACCTCCTGCTCATTGCAGCCTACAGCCCCACTCCTGTAACAGACCCCTAACCTCTAGCTGAGCTACTGAAGTCCTCAAATGATGATTTAAAGACTTCCAGTGTCAGAGAATCCACCATTTACTCTAGGTCATGTCAGCAGGTGACCCATACCCCATGCTGCAGAGAAAGGCAAAAAAAAAAAAAAAAAAAAATCAAGGTCTCTACAAGTCTGACCTGGGGGAAAATTCCTTCTGGACCCCAAATACAGCGATCAGTTAGACCCTGAGTGTGTGGGCGAGACCCATCAGCCAGACACCTGGGAAAGAATTCACTGCAGTAACTCAGAGCCCTCCTCATCTTGTGTCCCATCTCAGTCTGTTGGGGAATTTTGCTACTACCAGATGGGCCACATGCTGCAGTAGGCAATCTCATCATACTATACCATCCCCTCCATAAAACTCAGTGTTGAAACCAGTTAGGTTTTTTGCCCCCACTGTTCCCCTTGGGAAGCTGTTGCAGAACTTTGTTCTTGTGCCAGCATTGGCCCTTAACTTAAATAACTCCTCTCCCTCTCTGATGTATTTATAGAGAGCAATTATATCTTCTGTCAGCCTTTGTTTGGTTAGGCTAAACAAGCTAAGCCCCTTAAGTCTCCTCCTGTAAGGTAGGTTCTCTGTTCATCCTAGTAGCCCTTCTCTGCACCTGTTCCAGTTTGAATTCATGTTTCTTAAACATGAGAGACCAGAATTGCCCAAAGCATTCCAGGTGAGGTCTCACCAGTGCCTGGTATAATGGTACTAACACCTCTCTGTCTCTACTGGAAATACCTCGTCTGAAGTGTCCTAGGACTGTATAATCCTTTTTCACAGCTGCATCACAGTGGCAGCTCAGAGTCATCCTGTGATCAACCAATACACCCAGGTCTTTCTCCTCCTCTGTTGTTTCCAACTGGTAAGTTTCCAGCTTATAGCAAAAATTCTTGTTGTTAGTCTCTAAGAGCATGACCTTGCCCTTTAAATTATACAATTTCATCCCATTTCTATTACTTCAGTTTTCAAGGTCATCCAAATCATCTTGTAGAATATTCAGGTCCTCCTCCGTGTGGGCAATACCTCCCAACTTTATGTAATTCACAAATTTTATTAGCACAATCCCACTTTATGTGCCAAGGTCAGTAATAAAAATGTTAAATAAGACTAGTTCCAATACCGATCCCTGAGGAACTCCACTAGTAACCTCCCTCCAGTGTGACAGCTTACCTTTCAGTACTACCCACTGCAGTCTCCCCTTTAAGCAGCACCTCATCCACCTTTCAATTCTTGTATTAATCCCATATTCTCCAATTTAACTAATAATTTCTCCTGTGGAATACTATCAAATGATTTATTGAAATCAGGAAGATTAGATCTACTGCATTTCCTTTGTCTAAAAAATCAGTTATCTTCTCAAAAAAAGAGATCAGGTTGGTCTGGCACGATCTACCTTTTGTAAAACTATTTTATATTTTATCCCAATTACCATCTACCTCTATCTCCTTAACTATTTTCTCTTTTAAATTTTTTTCCCACGAATTTACATATATTCGTCATGACTAGATTGAAATGGCTGGTTTAAATAAAGATATGGCATTGGAAAAAATGCCCAACAAAGCATTCTGTAGTAGTGATTTTATAGGCAAAGTATTACAGATGAGCCATAGGAAATCAAATCTTGTTAAGTTTCTCTATTTGAAAGGGAAGATTTTAGCATCTCACAATTTGAGAAATTAGATATTTATACAACCCATGTTTTCTTTACCCACATATTATTCATTTTGTAGCCCTCCTAAAAGATAATTTAAAGAGGTTTAGTAATAAATTTTACTTTTCATATGCATTCAAAAAGTGCCATTTATGATCGTATCAAAGCCTCAAGTAAGATAAATGCAGTTATTTCACTAAGCTAATATCACTAGAAAAACAAGCAGTTGAATCAAGTTATTCTCACTGCTTTTTAGTTACTGTACATATTTACAGTACATCAGTGAGAAATTAGGAAAAAGTCTCAGGGAAAAATAGGACAAAATGTAGTTATATTCCCCTCCCAACCTGTCCGAGACTTGAAGAAAAAAAAAAAAGAGTGGGTTATGGTTCTTCTTTATCTTGAGCAGTGCCAAATCAAAGCAAACTGGTTTTGTTTAGACAAATTAAGAAATAAATTCCAGCTAACCTGATCTCAATTAGAAAAGAAGCTCAGATGGTTGGGGTGGAAGGGAAAAGAAAGAGAGGACAGGGGAAAGTCTTCCTTGTCAATTTCCTTTTAACAAAGCATGCTGGGAAGGGGCACAGTCTGTACCCCCTATAAAATGCAGATTCTCCAGTTTCTCACTCAGTTTTAAAGAAAATGCTGTTGGGGAGAGAAGTGATGTTGTATGCATTGGAAAGGACAAACGTAAGCTCTAGACCAATTCTGCTGTTTGAATTCCTCTAACTATATATGTTAGAAATTATATTCTTAATGGAACAACGTATATTTTACAGTCTACAAATCTAAAATAGCTTGACTTTAAAGATACAGTATTTATTTTCCTTTACTTTGCTGCTACTATGGTGGGTCAGACCTGTTGGTGATATTGTACAATGAATTTTTGTACCTTCTGCCAATATTATCTAAAAGAAATTTCCCAAACATCTCTTATCGTATGTTTTCTGTAGCTTTAAAAAACATTACAAAAAGATGGCTTAATATCAAATACTTTAATCCTCTTTGGCTATAATCAAAACATTCTATCAGGACTCAGGGCAAATTTCCAGAAAAACGTGACATAGCATCTCTGGTCACTCACTTCCACTAAACTAATCTTGCTTTAACTGCCTAGAAGGAATTAGACAAAAAAATGTTCCCCCTTTTCATACCTTATATGTGCTGCCCAAGCCACTGTTACTATTAAAAAAGTCATCAGGTAGACTGCAATTTTCATTAGTAGAAGCTGTTGAATACTTTCACCTAATTTCTGAAATAAAATATAGTGTTATTAATAGAAAAAGCACATCATTGCAACATACAGACATGAGGAATGTTACATTCTAAAATTGCCAGCAATATCTGTAAACAAGTCATAACTTACACAGTGCAGAATAAATTTTGAGAACGTCTTGCCTGCTAAAATATAGATTTCTTCAACCATTTCCATTTTCTGATTTATCATCCATACAGTACCACAAAACAGAGTAGTGTGCTTATCAGACACTTGTAAGCCTTCTGGAATATCTGCTCCAATTACCTAGATGACTGCATAAGATGTGCCAGGTTGTGGTTTGCCAAATAAAAATAGGAACCATTGCTAAACAAACGTGGAGGGTATTGGTACTGCTCACTTTTAAGGGGTAAGACAATCACTTGTGTTCACAGTTAAAGAAGCGTAACTATTAATCAAGCTGGCCTATTGTGTATCCTTTGTAAATTACTACACCTCTCTGTGCCTCCATTTCCACATCTATGAAAGGACAATGATAATTATTTTGATAAAGCACTTTGAGTTCTACTGGTGAAAAGTGCTATACAAGAGCCTGGTATACCTGTGCTAGGATGACCCTACACTGATTTAATGAAACAGATATTTGTTAGCTGAATGGAAGATATCATTAGGGTTTTGGGAATTACTTAGATTACAGTTTCTGAGTGCAGTAAAACTGTTAAGAGCTACAGAAATGGCTTGTTTTACTGACATCTAAACTGTCATTCGGGACATTGCTACCATATCTTAATTTATAGGATTAGCTTTTTAAAAAATCCTGAAAGATAACTGTCTGGAAATCATCAAAATACAACACCAAAACCAAACTCAACATTTATCAGAGCTGCGTTCTTTCAACACTACTTTATAGTGCAGAATGCTGGGGAATGAGAAAGTATGACATGTCCAAACTGTCTTCATTCCATACAACCTGCCTCAGAAAAATACCTCCGTATCTTTTGGCCCAGAATAATCTCAAACCAAGATCTATTGATACAGTGCAGCCAAGAGGATCTGCGCACCCTCATTGCCAGGAGGCGTTGGAGATGGATCGATCATGTGCTTCGGATGGAAACTGATTCCGTCACCATAGTAGCAATAAGATGGACATCTGAAGGCAAGCAAAAATAAGGCTGCCCAAAAACAACATGGTGAAGAGCTGTGGAAGCCGAGCTGAAAAACCTGGGACACAGCTGGGGAACCATTGAAAGACTTGCCAGAAACAGACAGGAGTTGAGGAGCTTCGTTGCTACCCTAAATGCCGGAGGCACAATAGGAACATGATGATGAAGATGATGAAAGATAACTAATAGAATGGATACATAGTGATAAGCATCTCTCTGCTGTTATAAACTTTGTGTCTAACTTGGAACACAAGCTCTGCATGGCAACGCCTTGTCACTTTACTCGTTGCTATATCATCATTACCTCTGTGACATTATGTGAAAAGATATGGGTTGAGCCTTACATCCACCAATTTCTTAACTACTGCAGGCCCTTCAACTTCACATACTGCCATCATTATTTCAGTAATCCTTATGGTGCCAGTACACTATATGGAGACATAATGAGAGAGTCCCTGGCAGAGTTACAGTCTAAATCAGAGGTGGGCAAACTCTGGCCCGTGGGACCGTCCTGCCCTGCGAGGCTCACCCCCGGCCCCTCCCCCGCTGTCCCCGCTCTCCCACAGCCATGCTGTTGTGTGGTGCAATGCTCTGGGCGGCGGGGCTGCAGAGCCTGGCCTGACCCGTTGCTCTGTGCTGTGCGGTGCAGCTGCCTGTCCTGGTGCAGCCGCGCTGCCAGCCACCGGTGCTCCAGGCAGTGTGGTAAGGGGGCGGGAGGGGGTTGGATAGAGGGCAGGGGAGTTTGTGGGGTGGTCAGAGGGCAGGGAACAGGGGAGTTGAATGGGGGCAGGGGTCCCGGGGGGCTGTCAGGAAGGAGAGGAGGGGTTGTATGGGGCGGTGAAGGCCAGTTAGGGGTGGGGGGTCTGGGGGAGAATGGGGCAGGGGTTCCCGGGGGGCAGTCAGAGAACGGGGGGGGGGGTTGGATGGGGCAGGAGTCCCGGGGGGGCATCAGGGGGCAAGAAGCGGGGGGAGGGTCGGATACGGGGTGGGGGCCAGACCACGCCTGGCCGTTTGGGGAGGCACAGCTTCCCCTAACCGGCCCTCCATACAATTTCAGAAACCCGATGTGGCCCTCAGGCCAAAAAGTTTGCCCACCCCTGGTCTAAATAGACAAGATAAAGGGTAGGAAAGGAGACATGCATGGAGGTGGAGTAACTTGCCCAAAGGCAGTAACAGAACTGAGAATAGGTTCTAGGTCTCCTGACTTCCAGCCTAATATCTGATTCACTAGACCATGATGCCTCTGGTCACTGTGACGTGGCATGACATGACACTGCATTTCTGAGAGGTCTTGACCAGCAAACGTCCCCATGCAAAACTTCCCAGAGCTGGAATTTGGAGCAGGCATTCTTCAGAAGCCTCAGACATGTTTGCTTTCAGTGACTTGATTCCAGTATGTGAAGGAAGATGAGATCGGGATGCAAGAGGCCAGAGTCCCCCAAACTGTCAAATGTGGACCCCAGAACCTGCCGGTCATGTATTGCTGGTTCCTCTACCTTATTTCCTACTGTTAACATATATTTTGCCAGTTAAATTATTTAATGCATCTTCAATAGAAGTAATTTGCTGCAGTTGCCTAAGGAATATAATGTGGCTGAGTGGGAGGGGAAATGTCATAAGACAATCTTTATTAAAATATGGTTCTTGCTGTAAAAGTTTGAGGATGCGGACACTGCACAGAAGGTCTGTTTTCATTATGGTTCAATTTTGAGCTCTCTAATCTAAATACAATAAAATGCTAAATATGTCTTTGCAATCTGAATTGCTAGACCTCATTTGCTCACTGCTCTGTACAGGAGAACAGAAGACCAAACCATCTGATGTAAGGGCAAAGCATTTTCTAAACCAAGAAAATGTTAATTAACAACCTAAACCCTAGTATTCAAAGTCCAAGAACTGATTTAGCAGCTATATCTCTACTTCCCCAAAAAACTAAAACTTGGTTTCCTTATACTTATACTTAAGGCCAAATATTGCTCTTCGCTACAATTCTGTAAATCTGGCAGAACTCCGCTGACTTAATAGTTTATTGATATTCACATCAGTGAAGGGGAGGAATTTGGGCCTGTTGATCTACAGCTGACTCTTCTGCAGTCCTGGAGCCTTAAAATTCTTCCTGTCTTGAAGGATAATACCCTCCTGAGGGAGGGGGGAGGAGATTTTTCCCTTGGGAATTTTAAGGCTTTACAATCGCAGTATTTTCTTTTCCAGCCACTTTGACAACTGCGTCTATTGATTAAGTCCATTTTTTCTGCATTAGTAGCTACCCTATTCTATTACTTTGCATTCCCATTATCTTACATAATTTAATGTCTTTAACCCATCCTTTTGATAAACATAGACCTGTATTCTCTCCCTTTCTTTTAAGTGGCGAGTTCTATAGCTAACTTTACTAACCCCTCCAGCGAACAAAATATCCTTTGAACATATTAGTTGCGCTGTCATGTGCTTTCTCATCAATGGCCCTGTCCTATTTGTAATTATGGGTCTAATCCTGACTCAGCATGCTGAATTCAATGGCAACCCTCCCACTGAGCTGAACAGGTACAGAATCAAATAATATCAATAATTATTTACATTTAGCCTTAAGTTTTTTTCTGACTAGGCATCCAATGGTTAGGTATCAATCTACTTGCATTATCTTACTTCAGAGAACCTGTTTCTTGGATTAAAGCTCCGTGCAGACACAAGGGTCTGCTTGCACTGATCTAATTGCAGGCTAAAGAAAGATCTAACTCAAGATATCATTTAATAAATGTTAAGATCAACTTTGTTTTGCTGTCATAATTTGTTTTATCCCAAAAACAGATTTGTACAAAAGGGGGACGTTAACTGCAAATTCTGTACAACCAACATTGGAGATATTTACATAAAAAGGTATAGTATGGTGAAAAGTATAAGCCTACTGGATAGAAATTATTCCATCTCAAAAGTATTACAAAAGGATGTGTGCCAAGACTATTTGCCAGCTGCAGTCCTTAGATATTCTACAATTAATATGCTTTTCATACTGAGCACCTTATCCCACCAACACTCATGCAGATACATAACTCTGCTCATGCGACTGGTCACACTGATATTAATGGGACTAATCACAAGTGAAGTTATACACGTATTTAAAGGATAAGTGGTTATTTTTTACAGATGTCTCCATTAGCAAAACATGGAAGAGCACTCCTTTTGAAATACAAATCCTCCTATTCTAGCCCAATGGAGGGTACCTGAGAATTAATTCCACTAGGGAAAGCTTTTTACACTATAATCATGGGCAATACTCCCTACCTTAGGGGTCTCAAACTCAAATGACCATGAGGGCCACATGAGGACTAGTGCATTGGCCAGAGGGCCGCATCACTGACACCCCAACCTTGCTGCCCCTGGCCCCGCCTCCAATCCACCCCTTCAATGAGGCCCTGCCCCTGCCCTGCCTCTTCCCACCCTTTCCCTGCCCCCATTCCAACCCCTTCCCCGAAGTCCCCACCCCAACCCTGCCCCCAGGGGGTGCAGGAGGGATGCGGGGTGTGGTAGGGGCTCAGGGCAGGGAGTTGGGGTGTGGGGTGCAGGAGGGGTGAAGGGTGCGGCAGGGGGTCGGGGTGCAGGGTGCAGCAGGGGGCTCAGGGCAGGGAGTGTAGTCAGGTGTGCAGGGTGCGGCAGGGGGCTCAGGGCAGGGAGTTGGGGTGTGTTGTGCAGGAGGGGTGAAGGGTGCGGCAGGGGGTTGGGGTGCAGGGTGCGGCAGGAGGCTCAGGGCAGGGAGTTGGGGTGTGGGGTGCAGGAGGGGTGCAGCAGGGGGTTGAGGTGCAGGGTGTGGCAGGGGGCTCTGGGCAGGGGGTTGGGGTGCAGGAAGGTTGTGGGGTGCAGCGGGGGCGGGGTGCAGGCTCCGGCCTGGTGCCGCTTACCTAGAGCGGCTCTGGGGTGGCAGTGGCGCGCACCAGGACCAGGGCAGGCTCACTGCCTGCCTGCCCTGGTCCCTGACCCCACGCCACCCTACTCCGCTCCAGGAAGCGGCCGGAACCATGTCCCTGGGGATGGGGGGCACACGGCTCTGTGTGCTGCTCTTGCTGCTCCTCCAGGTACCTCCCCCGAAGCTCCCATTGGCCGCAGTTCCCCGTTCCCAGCCAACGAGAGCTGTGGGGGGCGGTGCCTGGAAGCGAGAGTAATGCACGGAGCCCTCTGTCCCCCCCCGGGGGGGGCGCAGAGGCATGGTTCTGGCTGCTTTAGGGAGTGGTGCGGGCACGCAGCGCCACGGGGTAGGCAGATGGGCGCACGGGGGTGGGCACGGGAAGCTTGGCGGGCCGCACGAAAGAATCATAGAATCATAGAATATCAGGGTTGGAAGGGACCTCAGGAGGTCATTTAGTCCAACCCCCTGCTCAAAAGCAGGACCCATCCCCAATTAAATCATCCCAGCCAGGGCTTTGTCAAGCCTGACCTTAAAAACTTCTAAGGAAGGAGATTCCACCACCACCCTAGGCAACGCATTCCAGTGTTTCACCACCCTCCTAGTGAAAAAGTTTTTCCTAATATCCAACCTAAACCTCCCCCACTGCAACTTGAGACCATTACTCCTTGTCCTGTCCTCTTCCACCACTGAGAATAGTCTAGAACCATCCTCTCTGGAATCACCTCTCAGGTAGTTGAAAGCAGCTATCAAATCCCCCCCTCATTCTTCTCTTCTGCAGACTAAACAATCCCAGTTCCCTCAGCCTCTCCTCATAAGTCATGTGTTCCAGACCCCTAATCATTTTTGTTGCCCTTTGCTGCACTCTCTCCAATTTATCCACATCCTTCTTGTAGTGTGGGGCCCAAAACTGGACACAGTACTCCAGATGAGGCCTCACCAATGTCAAATAGAGGGGGACGATCACGTCCCTTGATCTGCTCGCTATGCCCCTACTTATACATCGCAAAATGCCATTGACCTTCTTGGCAACAAGGGCACACTGCTGACTCATATCCAGCTTCTCGTCCACTGTAACCCCTAGGTCCTTTTCCGCAGAACTGCTGCCTAGCCATTCGGTCCCTAGTCTGTAGCTGTGCATTGGGTTCTTCCGTCCTAAGTCCAGGACCCTGCACTTATCCTTATTGAACCTCATCAGATTTCTTTTGGCCCAATCCTCCAATTTGACTAGGTCCCTCTGTATCCTATCCCTGCCCTCCAGCGTGTCTACCACTCCTCCCAGTTTAGTATCATCCGCAAATTTGCTGAGAGTGCAATCCACACCATCCTCCAGATCACTTATGAAGATATTGAACAAAACTGGCCCCAGGACCGACCCCCGCGGGCCGCGTGTTTGAGACCCCGCCCTACCTGCTCTCTACAGGGAAAACGAGGGACAATACTAATTTGGTATCCTATTTTGAACTATACTAAGGTTCAATCCTCCAAGCACTTACTACTCGATTTTAAGGCTTAATGCTCTGATTTCAGCGGGACTACTCCTGGTATTAAGTACTGTGTCTGGAAATAAATGTTTGTATGAAAGAGATACAACTCCACCTATAGAATAAAAATATGCTATCCAGAGTGGCTTAGGTGGAAGTTTATATGCTCAGCTAAAGAGCATAAAAATAAAGACATTTCTATGAATCTTCATATGTGCTATCTAAATAGTCCAATACTGAATGTCTTTGATTTCCTACTTTTTTTTAAACCATGTGTCTTTGGTATATATTTAACTAAATTTACCACTTTAGTATTGTATTTTCTTTAGTCTCACCTATTTCTTTTGAAATTATTTTGATTTGTAAGGATAAGGCCTTTTCCTGCAGCCATATTGTAAGGCCTAGGGCCTTTGTCTGCAGCCATATTAGGAGGGCAGCAGCCTTGAGCTAAGCAGCAAAAAGCCACATCCTCACATTCCATCTAAACTACATTAAAACAATGTAATATTGGACTATTAAGAAGGCGACCCTGTCCTAACAGTACCCACCATCATCAGATAAAGAAACGGATCTTAAGGTGGTTAAAGAAAACGTAGTCTGATAGCATGCTGTCTGGCAAAGCAATCGCTTACCAATAGTTGTGGTTGTAAAAACCTCATTTCCTTATTGTTTTGTCTTTATGGTCCCCACTTCTCTATTCTTTGTCTGCATGATCTCTGTCTGATTCTTTGATTGTTTCTGTTACATAATTAATTTTGCTAGGTGTAAATCAATTAAGGTGGTGGGGTAGAATTGGTTAGAGAATTGTTACAATATGTTAAGATTGGTTAGTAAAATTTTAGTAAAACAATTGACTAAGGCATGGCTAAGCAGGACTCAAGTTTCACTATATAAACTGGGGTCCAAAAGGAAGTTCTTGGGAACCAACTCCAGGACACAGCCCCAAGATCAGCTGCCAGACCTCAACACCATGCCAACCATACCATGCAGAAACTGGAGTCCCCCAGATGACCTGATCCTGATTGGCCATCAAGAAAAGTTCATCTGCCTTATTGGGAGTGGTGATCATTGTATGTTTAGCATGTGCATTCTGTTTTGGGAATGTTAATAAATAGAGGTTTAGTAGGATATTACTGCGTAAGGCTCTTTCACTGGTAAAAGACCCCGCAAACCTGCAGAGTGCAAGGTTATGCCCTGAGCCCACGGAAGGGTAAGGGTGGGTGCCTAATTAACAGGGTTACGCCTTGGGCCCTAGGAACTGGGTAAAGGTGGGTGACCCTAGACAGTGAGAGTAACATAGAATTTTGTGTGGATAACAGATTACATTAACCATTAAACTGATTGATAATGTTGGGGAAAATAAATAGCTTCTAAAATATTTTCCAACTTGCATTATTCAGGCAGATTTTCCATCTCTTAACGTCTTCAAATCAAGACTGGATTTCTTTCTGGAAGATGTTTTAGTCAGACAAGTTACTGGGCTCAATACAGAGGTGATAAAGTGAAATTCTATGGCCTGTGTTATACAGGAGGCCACACTAGATAATCTAATGGTTCTTTCTGGCCTTGAAATATACTAATCTATAAAGCAATCATGTTTTTTTCTAATGAACCAAGTCTTTAGTACTTCAGTCCCTTCAGCTCCAGTTCAATAATTCACCCATTAGAGAATGAACTATTGGTTTTAGTTTTATTTAAGGTTTTGTAACGTCTTAACTGGGAAAAAAAACAACAGAACCTGGAAGTAAAATTGCAATGTCATCCTAACACTCACAGAGACAGAATAAACATGTAACAATATATTAAATATACGATACCTGATCTGGATGTATCTTTGTGTGGGCCACAGGCAAAATCTGAAATAAGAAAATCCCATTATTGGATGGAATATATAAGCCTCTCATTCTACATCATATGAAATAATATAATGACTCGCAAGGTGAGTGTTTTACTGACTGCTGATGGAATACATATATTTATTGCCTGCAAAGTAGGGATAAAGCTCACTTGTCTTCATAAAGCAACTATTACTTAGATTTGCTGATGTGAAAAAAATTTGCATAACTTTTAAGTTGCTTGTTTTAATTCCAATACTTCAGGTTTCAATGAAGTCTCATATGTCTCACTAAAAGTGGTAAGGTTTGAAATGGATGTGATGTCTAAGACATTTAAGTGGCTATTAAAATTCAGGGTGGTGTCATTATTTTAACCAATTCTACTTCCAGTGAAATGTAAAACATTTTGTATTAATACAAACATTTTTAAAAAAAATTAAAACTGAATACCACAGCACTTTAAATCCAAATGCCTATAAGCACTATTGGTATTTAAAAATTCCAATACTGGTATTAATATTGCAACACCATGAACTGACCTGATGTGTTGCTTTCTATCTCTAGCAGAAAGACAATAATACAAAAAGTTGGAAGTTATTTGTATTATAAAAAGAAAAGGAGTAGTTGTGGCACCTTAGAGACTAACCAATTTATTTGAGCATAAGCTTTCGTGAGCTACAGCTTACTTCATCGGATGCATACTGTGGAAAGTGTAGAAGGTCTTTTTATACACACAAAGCATGAAAAAATACCTCCCCCCACTCCACTCTCCTACTGGTAATAGCTTATCTAAAGAGATCACTCTCCTTACAATGTGTATGATAATCAAATTGGGCCATTTCCAGCACAAATCCAGGTCCCCCCCCCAAACCTACTGTCCTGCTGGTAATAGCTTATCTAAAGTGACCACTCTCCTTACAATGTGTATGATAATCAAGGTGGGCCATTTCCAGCACAAATCCAGGGTTTAACAAGAACGTCTGGGGGGGGGGGGGGTAGGAAAAAACAAGGGGAAATAGGTTACCTTGCATAATAACTTAGCCACTCCCAGTCTCTATTCAAGCCTAAGTTAATTGTATCCAATTTGCAAATGAATTCCCAATTCAACAGTCTCTCGCTGGAGTCTGGATTTGAAGTTTTTTTGTTGTAATATCGCAACTTTCATGTCTGTAATCGCGTGACCAGAGAGATTGAAGAGTTCTCCGACTGGTTTATGAATGTTATAATTCTTAACATCTGATTTGTGTCCACTTATTCTTTTATGTAGAGACTGTCCAGTTTGACCAATGTACATGGCAGAGGGGCATTGCTGGCACACGATGGCATATATCACATTGGTGGATGTGCAGGTGAACGAGCCTCTGATAGTGTGGCTGATGTTGTTAGGCCCTGTGATGGTGTCCCCTGAATAGATATGTGGGCACAGTTGGCAACGGGCTTTGTTGCAAGGATAGGTTCCTGGGTTAGTGGTTCTGTTGTGTGGTATGTGGTTGCTGGTGAGTATTTGCTTCAGGTTGGGGGGCTGTCTGTAGGCAATCTCCCAAGATTTGTGAGAGTGTTGGGTCATCCTTCAGGATAGGTTGTAGATCCTTAATAATGCGTTGGAGGGATTTTAGTTGGGGGCTGAAGGTGACGGCTAGTGGCGTTCTGTTATTTTCTTTGTTAGGCCTGTCCTGTAGTAGGTGACTTCTGGGAACTCTTCTGGCTCTATCAATCTGTTTCTTCTCTTCTGCAGGTGGGTATTGTAGTTGTAAGAATGCTTGATAGAGATCTTGTAGGTATTTGTCTCTGTCTGAGGGGTTGGAGCAAATGCGGTTGTATCGCAGAGCTTGGCTGTAGACAATGGATCATAGACAATGGATCATGTGGTGTGGTCAGGGTGAAAGCTGGAGGCATGTAGGTAAGAATAGCGGTCAGTAGGTTTCTGGTATAGGGTGGTGTTTATGTGACCATCGTTTATTAGCACTGTAGTGTCCAGGAAGTGGATCTCTTGTGTGGATTGGACCAGGCTGAGGTTGATGGTGGGATGGAAATTGTTGAAATCATGGTAGAATTCCTCAAGGGCTTCTTTTCCATGGGTCCAGATGATGAAGATGTCATCAATATAGCGCAAGTAGAGTAGGGGCATTAGGGGATGAGAGCTGAGGAAGCGTTGTTCTAAGTCAGCCATAAAAATGTTGGCATACTGTGGGGCCATGCGGGTACCCATAGCAGTGCCGCTGATTTGAAACCTACTGACCGCTATTCTTACCTACATGCCTCCAGCTTTCACCCTGTTTAGATAAGCTATTACCAGCAGGAGAGTAGGGTTGGGGGGGAGGGGGGGGAGAAAACCTGGATTTGTGCTGGAAATGGCCCAACTTGATTATCATACACACTGTAAAGAGAGTGATCACTTTAGATAAGCTATTACCAGCAGGAGAGTGGGGTGGGGGGAGGTATTTTTTTAATGCTTTGTGTGTATAAAAAGATCTTTTACACTTTCCACAGTATGCATCCGATGAAGTGAGCTGTAGCTCACGAAAGCTTATGCTCAAATAAATTGGTTAGTCTCTAAGGTGCCACAACTACTCCTTTTCTTTTTGCGAATACAGACTAACACGGCTGTTACTCTGAAATTTGTATTATAGTGGCACCTGCTCAGCATTCTCATAAAGAAGTAATGGAAAACAGTAGTCTTGGTTCACAAAATGAGAAAAGAAGGTGTTTACTTAATTCTGTTGTTCTAATCGCCTGGTCATTACAGACCCCATCTTCACTCTATGTCCTAGATGTTTATATACATGGAGGTCACCAGATGGTGTGACAAAGAACCAAATTGACTATGATAAAGTGATGCTGGAGATCGAGTCTCCAATGGACAAAGACTTTCCTTACTGCAAGTCAGACCATCAACTGTTAGCTTCAAACATAAAATTAAAACTTAAAAAGATAGGATTTTCATTAGGTCCCCTGAATTTGGACTTGACCAGGATCAACAAAAATGATCCAACTTCTGTCCAGAATGGTTTTGAGGCATTGGCACAAGTGGAGGAGGAGAACAACCCCAACAAACTCTAGAATAAAATGAAAACTACTATGCTCAAAACTACCAAAGTACACATTCCAAAAAGTCAGCATTGGAGCACACCATTGTTAACAAAGAAGGTGTTTGAGCTGGTGGAAAAACAACGCATAGTAAAAGAAAATAGGTTGAAAATGAAAGAACATAGGAGAAAATACAAGGAACTGAGCAGAAAGATTCAAAGGCAGACTAGACAAGACAAGAGGAAATATATAAGGGCAAAATGTATGGAACATGAGTACTGTTAAAAAAAGTAGTAAAACAAAAGGTATGTTCACAGTGGTCAGACTTCTTACCAAAATATCTTCCCTGCACTCATAGAAAAAGATCATGATGACAGAGTCCTCACTCAGGGTGATGGCATTAAATACAGGTGGAAAGACTACTGTACCAAACTGAATGCCTCACCAGAGCCACTATAATGCAGGACAACAGAAAAGCATTTGGTACTGTCCGATATGACAGTCTTTGGAAGACACTGGCAGGCATGGGAGCGTAAAGCATCTTACTGAACTTATTGAAAGTTTCTACTACCACCAACAGACCACAGTGGAGTACGCAAGAATGAGTGGTTTTCCACTGAGACAAGTATGTATTTTTGTCTCCAAGCCTCTTTAACATATATGCAGAATTTACTACAAGGGAAGCCTTGGATGGTTTTGACAAATTGGAAGGAGCTGGGATTTGCATTGGCAGACTCCTCTTAACCAACCTCAGATATGAAAGAGACACAACACTCTCTACTACAACCACTGATGCAATGCAACAACTGTTGGATTTTATGAAACCAGTTGGTGAGGAATATGGACTATTCCTGAATGCGATGAAAACACAAAGCATGTACGTTGACATGATTACCAAAAATGGGATGCAACCGAACACCACAATAATGGACAAACTCTAGAGTAGGTAGATGAATATAATAACCTGGAATCACAACCAAGGAGACTGCTCCAGAAAAATCAGAAGACTAGGGATGGCTCACTCATTTACAACCTCCCTTAAGAAAGTGTGGAAAAACTGTGGCATCTTGGGATGTGCCAAGGTGCGACTGATGAAAAGCCTAATATGTTTCCATATAGGTTTATGGATGGGAATGATGTAAAATTAATGTTGCTGACAAGAAGAAAATTGAAACTTTTGAAATGTGGTGCTGGTGCTCTTGCCTATCCCCTGCACTGCTTTGCCACAGGAACACTGGATGTCTATGTACTAGACCATGCTAGGTAACATTCTGCACATATATGGGTGACTTTTATCTTCAAAGTTCCGTATAGACAATCAACCATTATGTCCAGTCTCCCCTAGCACTGTGATACCTGGGCACCTTTCCTAAGCAGTGTCCTGCAGAGATGTTGAAAAGAAGCTGAAACAACCAAGTGACGATCAACCAACAAATGATGGGTAAGCTTGGGTTACTGGAAATTACGTATTTTCCTAATTGCATTACACATGTATATGTAACTTGCTTACAGGTTGGTGTCTCTCCCTCACTCCTGTTGCCTTAAAATATAATCACTTTGGGGCAGAGTGCGGCTGCCTGTATATCTGAACAGCACTCAGCACAGTGGGGCTCCAATCCTGACAGCAGCCTCTGGGTGTTAATGCAATAAAAATAATACACTGTGAAGAGCTTCGGGCCTCTTTTCGCTCTAAACCCATACCTGGACAGTGGCTTAAATAGGGACACTATTCAAGATGCTCCTTCCTAGAGAACAATGGAGAGGGTGAAAAGTGGGTGGTGGTGGGGGGATAAGGGATGGGGGACTCAAGGTGGAGTGGGGATAGATAAGAGCATGAGGGGGCAGTGAAACAGGGTGAGGGTCCAAGGGGGTGAGGCCAAATAAGAGAAATGATTCCAGGAGATAGGGGCTCAAAGGGGAGCAAAGGGGTGGGAACAAAGAGGGGGCGAGGGTAGTCTGCAGGGGTGGAAGCAAAGGGGAGCAGATGCTGGGGGCATTTGGGGCACTTTGGGGGGTGGGGCAGGGACACTCTAGGAGAAGGGGCAGAGGAGTCAGGTAGTGGGGACACTCCAGGGGTGCGGAGTAGGGGTCGGAGCTAGGACACTTCGGGGGTTAGGTGGAGGGAGGACTTGGGACAGTCTCTGGGGAGGGGGCAGAGGGAGGTGGAGATGGGGGCACTCAGGGGGTGGAAGGAGGGTGGGTGCACTCCTAGAGAGGACAGAAGGGGCAGGGCACTCCAGGGGGATGGAGGGTACTCCAGGGGGTGGGGGACAGAGGCATTCCAAGTGGGGGGGTCTGTGTAGCAGTGTGGGGCACTCTGGGACCGGGGCTGTGGCGGGCAGTGGGGCACTCCAAGAGGGAAGTCAGGGAAGGAGGTGGTGGTGGGCACTCGGGGGGGGTGGAGGTGGGGGGTAGGGGCAGTCTGGGGGGTGGAGGCAGAAGGGGGTCAGGGCAGGCAGGGGGGCACTCTGGTGGGTAGAGGCAGAGGGGGGCAGGGGCACTCTGGGAGGGCGGGTGGTGGCGGTGGTGAGTCACTCAGGGCGCACGGGGGGCGGTTGGAAGGGGGTGGGGCCGGGGGTCACTCTGGGAGGGCGGGTGGTGGCGGTGGTGAGTCACTCAGGGCGCACGGGGGGCGGTTGGAAGGGGGTGGGGCCGGGGGTCACTCTGGGCGGACGGGCGGTTGGAAGGGGGTGGGGCCGGGGGTCACTCTGGGCGGACGGGCGGTTGGAAGGGGGTGGGGCCGGGGGTCACTCTGGGAGGGCGGGTGGTGGCGGTGGTGAGTCACTCTGGGCGGACGGGGGGCGGTTGGAAGGGGGTGGGGCCGGGGGTCACTCTGGGCGGACGGGCGGTTGGAAGGGGGTGGGGCCGGGGGTCACTCAGGGCGCACGGGGGGCGGTTGGAAGGGGGTGGGGCCGGGGGTCACTCTGGGCGGACGGGCGGTTGGAAGGGGGTGGGGCCGGGGGTCACTCTGGGAGGGCGGGTGGTGGCGGTGGTGAGTCACTCTGGGCGGACGGGCGGTTGGAAGGGGGTGGGGCCGGGGGTCACTCTGGGCGGACGGGCGGTTGGAAGGGGGTGGGGCCGGGGGTCACTCTGGGCGGACGGGCGGTTGGAAGGGGGTGGGGCCGGGGGTCACTCTGGGAGGGCGGGTGGTGAGTCACTCAGGGCGCACGGGGGGCGGTTGGAAGGGGGTGGGGCCGGGGGTCACTCTGGGCGGACGGGCGGTTGGAAGGGGGTGGGGCCGGGGGTCACTCTGGGAGGGCGGGTGGTGGCGGTGGTGAGTCACTCAGGGCGCACGGGGGGCGGTTGGAAGGGGGTGGGGCCGGGGGTCACTCTGGGCGGACGGGCGGTTGGAAGGGGGTGGGGCCGGGGGTCACTCTGGGCGCACGGGGGGCGGTTGGAAGGGGGTGGGGCCGGGGGTCACTCTGGGTGGACGGGCGGTTGGAAGGGGGTGGGGCCGGGGGTCACTCTGGGCGGACGGGCGGTTGGAAGGGGGTGGGGCCGGGGGTCACTCTGGGCGGACGGGCGGTTGGAAGGGGGTGGGGCCGGGGGTCACTCTGGGCGGACGGGCGGTTGGAAGGGGGTGGGGCCGGGGGTCACTCTGGGCGGACGGGCGGTTGGAAGGGGGTGGGGCCGGGGGTCACTCTGGGAGGGCGGGTGGTGGCGGTGGTGAGTCACTCAGGGCGCACGGGGGGCGGGTGGAAGGGGATGGGGCCGGGGTCACTCTGGGCGGACGGGCGGTTGGAAGGGTTGGACTGGGGGTCACTCTAGGCAACGGCGCGCTTCCCCAGGGCAGAGCTCGGCGCCGCGCGGGCCCAGGCCGCACTCACGCACCATGACGGTGGCGATGATGGAGAGCAGCGCGTCGCTATAGGCCAGGAGTCGGGTGGACGCCTGGGTGCTGCCCAGCTCCCCGCTGTGCCGCGGGGGCCCCGGCGCCGCCTCCCCCTCTGCCTGGGGCCGCAGCGCGGACATGTAGCCACCCGGCGGAGTCGCGTCCTGCAGCCAGCGGGAGAGGGGAGGACTGGGGGTGGGGGAGGGGAGTGATATAAGCCCGGCCTCTAACGGCTGAAGGACCGCCTCCCCTTCCCGCGGGCCACGCCTGCCCCTTCTCCGCGGAGTCACACACAGAGCGTGGGCAAGGGAAGGGGTGAGAGGTGGGTTCGGTCAGAGCTGGGCCGGTACAGGCAGAGCTGAATCTCGGGAGGGTGGGGGATGAAACAGGCAGAGCTGGGTCTGGGTGGGTGGGGTCTGAGGGGTAGAGTGGGGGATGGAAGAGGCAGAGGGGAGTCTGAGGGGTCAGAACAGGCAGAAGCTGGGTCTCTGGGGGTGGTGGATGGAACAGGCAGAGGTGGGCCTCAGGAGTCTGAGGGGTGGGGGTCTGTACAAGCATAGCGGGATCTATCGGGGTTTCTGAGAGGTTCTGCATGGGGGTTGTCTTCCCTTAGGGGATGCTTCATCTTTCACATGTCTATGAACATCTGTGTCAGTAGTCCTGAGGTTGCTGTCTCTGTCAGCATCTGGGTCCACCCAGCATCACTCACTGGAATGTTCCTGTGTGAATGGAGTTTGCCCTGTGGCCAACCTTCAAGCATTCCAAAACCATGAGCCACCCAAATCAGAAGAAGTTTAAAGAATAATAATACATTTTGGAGTCTTCTGATTTTTCAGTGTTTAGGGTACAGACAAGTACCTTTTTGGGAAAAAAAAATCCCCACACCCAAAGAGGAAAACACTTTATTTAAATTAAAGAAGACATTCTCAGGTATTGACTCCAGGAGCTGGAGCATTTTTCATGAGACATGCAACACAATGGCAAGAGTTGGCAAATACTGCTTGAGTGCTGAGTGTGCTTGGCCTTGCATGGGACATAGAAGATGCAGGCCACACCTTGCAAAACATCTGTTCAGATCAGAAAGATTTTCTCACAGGGTGAGATGCATTCTAATAGTGCATCGCAGACCTCCTCCCTTCACAATCATCCTAGCAACTACAAATGTTTGCATGGAAAGGTTGACATTAATAGTGTTGTATATTTAGGTGTTGCTAGTTCAGTTTAACAGCTGGAAACTTGGGGAGCGAGCACCATGTGACAGGTCAGCTCTGGGGACTGCTAGCAAGGGATCTGTGATCCACTGAGCACAGTTTGGAAACCACTAGTCTAAAGAAATAATAACCATGCAAAGCACCTCAGGACTAGAGGATGGATAAATTGTACTGCTGTAGCAGCATTTCTAGGTGTGTTAAGTATAAGAATTAATGTATAGTAGCACTTCAGATGGCAGATGTATGCATGCATGTTACTCCAATGTGTGTTAGTTGGTCTCAGTTGTAATTTAAGTATGGGATACTAGGGGATTGTTTCAGAGTAACAGCCGTGTTAGTCTGTATTTGCAAAAAGAAAAGGAGTACTTGTGGCACCTTAGAGACTAACCAATTTATTTGAGCATGAGCTTTCGTGAGCTACAGCTCACTTCATCGGATGCGTACCGTGGAAACTGCAGCAGACTTTATATACACACAGAGATCATGAAACAATACCTCCTCCCACCCCACTGTCCTGCTGGTAATAGCTTATCTAAAGTGATCATCAAGTTGGGCCATTTCCAGCACAAATCCAAAAAACACACCAAAAAATCCAAAAAACACACACACACAAACTCATGGCCCACCTTGATTACCATGCACATTGTAGGGAGAGTGGTCACTTTGGATGAGCTATTACCAGCAGGAGAGTGAGTTTGTGTGTGTGTGTTTTTTGGAGGGGGGTGAGGGGGTGAGAGAACCTGGATTTGTGCAGGAAATGGCCCACCTTGATTATCATGCACATTGTGTAGAGAGTTGTCACTTTGGATGGGTTATTACCAGGAGGAGAGTGAGTTTGTGTGTGGGGGGGTGGAGGGTGAGAAAACCTGGATTTGTGCTGGAAATGGCCCAACTTGATGATCACTTTAGATAAGCTATTACCAGCAGGACAGTGGGGTGGGAGGAGGTATTGTTTCATGATCTCTGTGTGTATATAAAGTCTGCTGCAGTTTCCACGGTATGCATCCGATGAAGTGAGTTGTAGCTCACGAAAGCTCATGCTCAAATAAATTGGTTAGTCTCTAAGGTGCCACAAGTACTCCTTTTCTTTTTAGGGGATTGTTATAGTCTTCATGAGGGGAAAGATTGTAAAAAAATCTCACTGATGTGCACAAAGCACCATTATACATTTTTGCTCAGTCACAATATCAGCTTGTTATATGTATAATAGACCACAATACTCCTGTGTAGAGAGATGGAGGAAGGACAATCACATATCTACAAGGAGAGAAGGTGGCACCATTAGCTGGAGGATATAGGGTACGGAAATTTCTCAAAGAAGAGAAGCACATCACTCATCTCAAGGTGAGGAGGAGGAGCAGCAAGAAGTGGGGCAATGCACATTTCAGGTAGCTTAGATGATTATTCTGTTATAATTTGACATAATTAAACATGGCTTAAAATGAAAACAAATGTCAAACTTTGGAATGACTTTGTGCACCCTAAAATGCCTCTGGCACTGTTTTTGGTGTTTTGAAATGCTTCAACTCCCAAAAGTAGCTGCTTTGCAGTAGGTGTGATAACCAGTAAGCTGGGGTGAGGAGTATTAGAGATCATAATCAATAGCTTACTTAAGTCATTTCTTTTAGGGGCACTCACCACCATCAAAGCTTCCTGCAGCTAATACTTAAATTGTAAAGTCTTATCAGTTTCCTGTGTAAGCAAATGAGCCTGAGTAAACATTTAAGTAGCTTCACAGAGTTCCTTCTCTATTCTAAATTGGAAAGGCTGGAGGCTAAGCTAGGCAAGTGAGGAATGAGTTGGTTAATACTTCAGCTGGAGTTTACACTGAAGTTTCAATTAGCACTGGCCAGAGTGAGCAGCTCTAAAACAACTCTGGTTAATACTTCAGTATTTTAAAACTAATATGTTTGCTGCAAAAAAGCACCTCACATGCATGCCATATTTCATATCACTGTTTGCTTTTTTTTTTTTTTTTTTGCATTGGACCATGAACATGTCAGTTTCACCTGGGCATTCAGTTAGTTTCCAGTCAATTTCACTTGAACACTTGTGCACTAGAACAGTGCTGCAAAGCTTGTGCTTTAAACACTATAGGATAATGTATGAATGTTAACAAAAAAAAGTGGGAACTTTAAAAAATGTAATACTTTTAAAATCCTGCATTTGGGACCAATTTGACACTGACAGTGTCCTTTAATCTTTTTCTAGAAAATCTTCTCAAAGGGGGAGTGAAGATACATAGGAATTGAAGCTTACTCTCTGCCCCTTGACTGATCACACAGGAGTGAAACCGCACTGGGTTAAGACTGATCAGTTGGAAGTTGTTTCCAGGACAACTTACTCTGTTTGCTCCATGGAAATAGTAAAGACTCATGCACCTGCAAAGGCTGGACTAGATGCCTTTTCTTGCAGTACTGGAAGACACTTCAGGTAAATTAACCATCAATTCTGATGAGTGAGCAACTGTCCTCATCAGTTTTCCAAACCAACCTGTTACCTGAAGTAAAGAAGTCAAAGGAATTCTGCAGTTGGATGTGTACTGTATCATAGACTATCAGGGGTGGAAGGGACCTCAGGATGTCATCTAGTCCAACGCCCTGCTCAAAACAGGACCAATCCCGAATTTTTGCCCCAGATCCCTAAATGGCCCCCTCACAGATTGAGCTCACAACGGTGGGTTTAGCAGGCCAATGCTCAAACCATTGAGCTATCCCGCCCCCCTCTAGATATGCCCTGTAGATATTCCTGAGCCTGTAGGGGAAGATTTTGCAAAGCATAGTCTCTGAGTACATGAAGTATGTTAGAAGTCTCTAAAATTCAATAATACAAAATAGTGAATAGATGCACCATGGTCAGGTTAATAGTCCCATGGTATACAGACCCTTTCAGGGTAATCCTAAAGGCCAGCACAACCCTGCTCCAAGTTCTGACCGGTACTGAGAGTTCTAGTTCCTAGAGGTCAGGAGACAGAGCAAGCAAGGCCTGTTGGGAAGGGGGACAGGTGATAAGTCGGGGCGGGAAAACTTTTTGGCCTGAGGGCCGCATCGGGTTTCGGAAATTGTATGGAGGGCCGGTCAGGGGAGGGGGTCGTGTCCCGGCCCCCACCTCCTATCAGTCCCCCTGCCCCGGAACTCCTGCCCTATCCAACCTGCCCTGTTCCCTGACGGCCCCTACGGGACCCCTGCCCCATCCACACACCCCTGCTCCCTGTCCCCTGACTGCCCCTGTACCTCCTCCCCTAACTGCCCCCCACCGCCCCATCCAACCCCATCCAACCCACCGTTCTCCTTCCTGACTGCCCTGCTGGGACCCGCCGCCGCATCCAACCCCCCCTGCTCCGTGCCCCCTTACCGCGCTGCCTGGAGCACCGGTGGCTGGCGGCGCTACAGCTGCGCCAGCTGGCTGGACGCCTCCACCGCCACCATGCAGCACAGAGCACCGGGTCAGGCTGGGCTCTGGAGCTGCGCTGCCCCAGGAGCTCACAGCCCCCCGGCCCAGAGCATTGCGCCCACTGTGAGGTGAGGCTGCGGGGGAGGGGGGACAGCAGGGGAGGGACTGGGGGCGAGCCTCCCGGGGCAGAAGCTCAGGGACTGGGCCGGATGTGGCCCGCGGGCTGTAGTTTGCCCAACTCTGTTATAAGTGAAGCCTATTGCATAGAACAGAGAGACAGCCAGGGGGAGCAGTGTGCCTGGGAATTTCTTCAGTCCTCTAGGCCCTAGGGAAGAGAGCTGGGAAAGAAGCCAGGGATGTCCAGAGGCCTAGAAAAGGCCAAGACTAGGGATGCAGCTGGGACTCTCACTTTGAAGGAGTGTCTCCTTTATCAGTAAAGCAGTAGTTTCTTAACATTGTGTCAGAAATAAGAAGTTATGCACATAACTAGCCTAGTGAATAGTTCGTTCTTATATATTGTCTTTATTCTCGCTCCCATTGTTCCCCTGGTTGCATCTTTCTTTTGAATTAGAATGTAAACTCTGGTTTGTATGGTATGCGGTAGGGTCCAGTCCTGACTGGGGGTCTTTGGGATGGCCATAATACTGGTAATATATTTAAACTTTTTGTTATGGTGTGCTGGAGTAGAATTTTTATAATTGGATGAGTTGGTGGGTACCATGAGACTTGTTCATATGGTGTTGCAGGTTTATGTAAATGGCCGCAGCTCTTGTAAGCCTGTGTTTAACTCTTGTGTAGCATGTAATATGTGGCTCTTTGTAGTGAAAAATTATATGTTAGTGTTCTACAAGACTGGAAAGTGGTCACTTGAATACAATTATAAGCTGTTTTAAAACTATATATATTTCTGCAAATTTTATGTCTCAGAATTGCGGCTGAGGTAGTGTAAGCTGAGTAGAGTAAAACACAAATACTATCTAAAGGCACTTATTTTGGGGGGAAGTTGAAAACTGAGTTTATGTTTGGGGAAATAGCTTCAACCATAAGTATGGAATAGTTCTAATCTGAGAAATGAGAGTATAAAAAGGTGCATTTTCAGTGCTGCATCTGTGGATTCAGTCATAACTATTCTATTTAATGCACATAAAATCAGACAACTTTTTACTCCTGCAAAACACAGTTCTAGCAAAATGAAGTGGATTCTTATCTGGTTGGTTTATCAGCAGAATTAAATTCTGTAAGCACCATTACCTGTGCAATCACACTATCTTCATTATTTCTTTGCCACCCCACTTAAAGCTATATGGTTACACAAGTATTACTGAAGGCAACATTTTTTCTGCAGAATCTGTTGCTGGTAGTGATGGATGAAGAAAATAATCTTTTACTTCATTAGACTGAGCTTGCAGAGCTGAACTGGAGAACAGGTGTCAACTGAGCTAAGGTGAGACAGAAATTACTGAGACAAACATAGAATAGGGTTGCCAGGTGTCCGTTTTTCAACCGGAACGCCTGGTCGAAAAGGGACCCTGGTGGCTCCGGTAAGCACCCCCAGCCAGAGCCCTCACCCCAGGGGTGGGCAGACTGCGGGCCAAATCCGGCCTGCCAGCCATTTTAGGCCAGTCCTTGAGCTCCCGCTGGGGAGCAGGGTCTGGGGCTTGCCCTGTTCCAGTCGGGGAGCTCAGTGCGGCTCCCCGAAGCCACAGCATGGCCCCCCTTCGGCGCTCCAACCGGGGAGCAGGGTTGGGGGCTGCTCCACGTAGCTCCCGGAAGCAGCCACGTGGCCCACCTCCGGCGCTTCAATGGGAGTTGCATGGGCGATGTCTGCGGACGGGGCAGGGTGCAGAGCGGTCTGGCTGCACCTCCATATAAGCGCCAGAGAAGGGACATGCCGCGGCTTCTGGGAGCCGCTTGAGGTAAGCGCTGCCCAGAGTCTGCACCCCTGAGCGTCTCCCCACACCCCAACCTCCTGCCCAAGCCCTGATCCCCCTCCCACCCTCTGAACCCCTTGATCCCAGCCCGGAGGACCCTCTTGGACCTCAAACCCCTCATTCCCAGCCCCACCCCAGAGCCCGCACCCCCAACCAGAGCCCGCACCCCCTCCCACACCCTAACCCCAATTTTGTGAGCATTCATGGCCTGCCATACAATTTCTTTTCCCCGATGTGGTCCTCGGGCCAAAATGTTTGCCCACCCCCTCCCACACCTCAACTCCCTACCCCAGCCCAGAGCCCCTTTCTGCACCCTGAACCCCTCATTTCTGGCCCCACCCCGGAGTTTGCACCCCCAGTTAGAGCCCTCACCCCGCCCTGCGCTCTAACCCCTGCCCCAGCCCAGTGAAAGTGAGTGAGCATGGGGGAGAGTGAGCCATTGCGGGAGGGGGAGTATAGTGAGTGGGGGTGGGGCCTTGGGGAAGGGGCAGGAAAGGGGCAGGGCCTGGGAAGGGGTGGGGTTAGGAAGTTCGGTTTTGTGTGATGAGAAAGTTGCCAACCCTAACAGAACCATTTCTACAGTAATTTCTCAGAATAGAACCTTCCTTCAAACATGTGTAAAAGTCTGCTGCTGTCCAGTACTCCCTCTTGTGGCCAAGGAAGGACAGTGCCTGCTTGGTTTTTTAGTACCTCCTTCGTGGGGTCTGGTTTACTAGGTCTTTTTACAGAGCACAAACCAGTTTTTTAGTATCCTGAGTTCACTCCCACTCTGGGTCCATACAAGAGACCAAGTAGGCTTCCTTTCCCCATGTTCATGAGACCCTAGCCCTCCTCCCACAGCTGGGCTATACTTCAGCCTGTCCCTTTCTCTCTTGAAACCAGGAATCCCCATCTCTCCTCCTGGGAGTTGGGTGTAATTCAGGTCAGCTATAGGGCCTCAGGCAGCTTCTCCTCCCATTGACTCTTTTCTCCCAGTCAATCCTTTTGCTTTCAGACTAGAAGGATTCAGCAAGCAAACTTTCTCCTGCTATTGTCTCCACTGCTATGAGGGAGGAGGCAGTATATATGCTGATCCCCTTCCAAATGCTCATCCCAGTTGGCTGCGAGAGATGCTGATCCCCTTCCAAATACTCATCCCAATATGCCTTAGGTACATCAGGCATCCCAAACCATTGAAGAGCCACGCCCCAGACAGGGGGGGATTGAATGAACCCTCGGCCCGCCTATCCTCAAGGGGACAGACTACCCCATCACACTTGGAAAACAGAGGAGAGAGGACCTGTGGCAAAGATTCAATTACATATGTTTTTTTTTTATAAAGTGCTCTTGGGCTGAGCTCAGCTCTTAAATGATGTGATAAATATTGGCAGAATATGCACGACTTGAGCTGGAACAGGTGCAGGCCTCTGGACTGGAGCTGAAAATGTAATTGTTGAAGACAAAAAAAGGGACTTTGGTTTGGTGTATGTATAGCTGCATTGTGTAGCTACATCTAAAGTTAACATAGCTGAATTGTTTCCAGTCTAAAAAGTCTGCCAGTTGCTTATATAACACTCAAACTTTCACCTATCAAAATACTGCTTTTTGTGACTGGTCCCCAAATAGAAAGTTGTATTTTTTTTTTAAACTTGAGCAAGAAAAAGTTCAACTGTTCTTCAGCAGGAAAAAGGGATGGGGAAAATATCTTGCTATTAAGCAAAATATTTCTTTTAAAAATCACCTGGTTGCAGATGTGTCTTGTGGTATGGTGACAATCCACTTGGATTTTTGTAATTTATAATACTTTCAACATACTTAACACATACACTGGTTTTTAATCATAAGGTAGCAGGGATGTACTAGTAATAATTTCCCAGTTCTGTATTAATGCAGTATATGTGTCCATAGCGGAAGCAGTGGAGCATGAACTGAAGATGTGTATGGAATGAGGTAAAGCGTCATGAAATGGAGTGCATCATAATGTGTATTTACAAAGTTTTGAGTGCTTCACTATGTAAACATTTCTTTACCTATTTGTATGCAATGCTATCTTGACAAGGCTGATTTCCCCACTCTGGCACTTTGAGTCCAGAAGGTGGGGGCCCGCAAGGATCCTAAAAACGAATACTGGCCACTCCAGGCTGGTATTAAACTCCCAAGGTTACAGCTTTTCTCTGACCTTGGATGGGTAGATGCTGCCACCACCCAAATGCAAAAAATCCCCTTCGGACCCAGGAAGGTGCACTTGGGAATTCCTCCTTGTGGGGTGCCCTCAAGCCCTTTCACCCCGTTCGGGAAAGAGCTGAGAAAGAAAACAAAGGAAATCAGCTGTTGCCACCAGCTAATTAAACAACATTAAACCTCTTAGGACACAAATATCCCAATCCTGTTCTTAAAAAGGGTAAATTTTATTAAAAAAACAAAAAGAAAGAAAATACATCTGGAACTTAGGCTATTGCTAGATTTAGAAAGAGCAAATGTAATAATTAAGCATCAAGAATGGTTTTCTTGAGGTCCAGCTTAAAGGTTACAAGCAAAAAAAAGCATTTGGGGGTTAGCACAGAGGAGTCCACAAGCCTTACAGAAATAAAAGAGATAAACCTAATCGCATCTTTCTAGACATTTCTTGCTCTACTTACATATCTGGGATTTCAAACTGAGTAGTTTTTAGATATGATCTGGTGATTTTCATACCTGGTTCACAGCTTTTTACAGCATAGCTTCAGCCCTGTTTTTGGTCTGTCCCCTCTCTCCAGAGAACAACAACAGACAGACAAAGGGAAATTTTTTTCCCAATTTTAAAAAGTTCTAGCACTCCCATTGGCTCTTTTGGTCAGGTGCCCACACGCTTCCTTTTACCTATGGGCTTTTTTAACCCTTTACAGGTAAAGCAAGTAGAGAATAGCTACTAACAAAGATTTTGTAGATAACTGGCTGGCTGGGTGTCCATAAAAGGGAGCTATCCCCTCTCCTTCATTTCTCACATATCTAGAAGTATTTAAACTGTGTCTGGTTTAAATTCTTCACCTGGATCCAAGCTAAGGCCCTGATGGTGCAAATGCTAACACACAGAACAGGTCTGTTGCAGTGAGGAGGTGCTAAGTGGCACTGCCTCCCCAGTTGTCTCTCTCTGCCTCCCCAGACAAAAATCCCAATAATGAGATGGGGAAAAGGGGGTTCAGAAAAACTCTGCAGTTCCTTCGTAGGACAGGGAGCTGTGATGCCTCTTCTGCTTTTAGCCACTGATAGCAGCTTCCTTTGCCGCTCCCTTGTTGGCTGTACATATCCCAGTGGTACTTCCAGCCTAGCAAAGAGGTCTATGGTATGCTTGCAGGGGAGATTGCATTGGAGGAAAGAGACCTCCCATGAGAATGGCGAGGCCTCATTATAAAGAATGTAGAGACATCACCTCACCTCAAAGTGGGGTAGAAGAATAGGGACAGAGTCTGGGAGAATTGTAAAGATGAAAACATGGTGGGGAGAGACGCAAGTAAGCCAGTGAGGTAGGTGATCAATCAATCAAAGGGAGTGAAAAGGAATGGGGGCAAAGAGACCCAAATTGGGGAGAGGATATTGGCATGTTCCCTTCAACACGTGTCTGGTGTTTGCCAAATCTTGTTGAGTTAAAATGCTAAGTGGTAAGCTAAAATGTCTTAATTTTAAATCTTTCAGACCTTTTTTTGACCTCTTCAAAGTTTCCTGTACTTCTCCACCTTTGGGTTGGCTGTCTATGGGCCTACGTGTAAGTAACTTATGTGAGTAGCCTAACTGAGGTCAATAGGAACACTCTTACCTGTTAACTTATGTGTGTAGATATGTCTACACTACAAAATTAGGTTGATTTTATAGAAGTCGATTTTTAGAAATTGATTTTATACAGTCAATTGCGTATGCCCATACTAAGCGCATTAAATCAGCAGAGTGCGTCCTCACTACCGTGGCTAGCATCCACTTACGGAGCGGTGCAGTGTGGGTAGCTATCCCACAGTTCCCGCAGTCTCCGCCGCCCACTGGAATTCTGGGTTAAGCTCCCAATGCCTGATGGGGCAAAAATATTGTTGCGGGTGGTTTTGGGTACATTTCATCAGTCGCCCCTTCCTCCGTGAAAGCAATGGCAGACAATCGTTTCGCGCCTTTTTTCCATGCAGACGCCATACCATGGCAAGCATGGAGCCCGCTCAGCTCAGCTCACCATCACCACTGCTGTTGTGTCCTGGGTGCTGCCGTCAGCAGACGGTGCAGTAGGACTGCTAACTGTCATCATCCACCGCTTCCGCTGCCGCTCTACTCTCCTGCTCTTGTAAATGAGCTCAGTCTCAATAGCAAATTTCTCCATGTTGTCATCATCCACTGCTTCCACTGCAACTCTGCTCTCCTGGTGCCACGAATCCACCTCGCAGGTCCTCTCGTCGTGTATAGATATCTATTCTCGTGGCATCCTTCGTCATCCACCGCTTCCGCTGCAACTCTGCTCTCCTGCAGACGCCATACCACGGCAAGCATGGAGCCCGCTCAGCTCACTGCTGCTGTTGTGAGCATTGTAAACACCTCGCGCATTATCCTGGAGTATATGCAGAACGGGGCTAAGAGATGCCAGCACAAGGACGATTTTGATGAGGACATGGACACAGACATTCCTGAAAGCATGGGCTGTGGCAATTGGGACATCATAGCGGCAGTGGGGCTGATTGATACAGTGGAATGCTGATTCTGAGCCAGCAAACAAGCACAGACTGGTGGGACTGCATAGTGTTGCAGGTATGGGATGATTCACAGTGGCTGCGAAACTTTTGCATGCATAAGGCCACTTTCCTGGAACTCTCTGAGTTGCTTTCCCCAACCCTGAAGCCCAGGAATACCAAGATGAGAGCTGCTCTGACAGTTGAGAAGCGAGTGGCGATAGCCCTGTGGAAGCTTGCTACGCCTGACTGCTACCGGTTAGTCGGGAATCAATTTGGAGTGGGAAAATCTACAGTGGAGACTGCTGTAATCCAAGTAGCCAATGCAGTCATTCATGTTCTGTTATCAAGGGCAGTGACTCTGGGAAATGTGTAGGTCATAGTGGATGGCTTTGCTGCAATGGGTTTCCCTAACTGTGGTGGGGCAATAGATGGATATCCCTTTCCCTATCATGGCACTGGACCACCTTGTCAACCAGTAAGTAAACTGCAAGGGGTACTTCTCAATGGTGCTGCAAGCACTGGTGGATCACAAGGGACGTTTCACTGACATCGGGCGTGGGATGTCCAGAAAAGGTGATGCTCGCATCTTTAGGAACTCCGGGCTGTTCGAGCAGCTGCAAGAAGGGACTTACTTCCCAGACCAGAAAATTACCGTTCAGGATGTTGAAATGCCAATAGTTATCCTTGGGGACCGAGCCTACCCCTTGCTCCCATGGTTCATGAAGCCGTACACAGGCAGCCTGGACAGTAGTAAGGAGCAAGTTCAGAATGGAGGTAGAATGTGCCTTTGGACATTTAAAAGCTCGCTGGCGCTGTTTGCTGACTAGGTCAGACCTCAGCGCAACCAACATTCTCATTGTTATTGCTGCTTGCTGTGTGTTCCATAATATCTGTGAGAGTAAGGGGGAGACGTTTATGGTGGGGTGGGATGTTGAGGCAAATTGCTGGGTGTCTGATTTTGAGCAGCCAGACACCAGGGCGATTAGAAGAGCACAGCAAGGTGCGGTGTGCATCAGAGAGGCTTTGAAAACCAGTTTCATGACTGGCCAGGCTACGGTGTGACAGTTGTGTGTTTCTCCTTGCTGCAAACCTGCCCCCTTTGTTGATTTTAATTCCCTGTAAGCCAACCAACCTCCCCCGTTCGAAATAGAGTAACTATTGTTTTGAAACTATGCATTCTTTCTTTATTAATTTTAAAAAAAAGGGAGATAACAAGGTAGCCCAAGTGGGGTGAGGTGGGGGAGGAGGGAAGGACAAGGCCACATTGCTTATTGTAGCCACTCTACAAATCAAAACTGTTTGAATGACAGCCTTCTGTTGCTTGGGCCATTCCCTGGAATGGAGTGGTTGGGTGCCTGGAGCCTCCCCACCATGTTCTTGGGCATCTGGGTGAGGAGGATATGGAACTTGGAGAGGAGGGCAGATGGTTGTACAATGGATGCAGCGGGGGTCTGTGCTCTTGTTGGCTTTCCTGCAGCTGCACCAGATGCTTCATCATGTCCGTTTGCTCCCCCATTAGCCTTAGCATTACCTCCTGCCTCTGCTCTTCGCATTCACTTAATGCTTTCCTAGCCTCTAACACTGAATGCCTCCATGCATTCAGCTATGCCCTTTCAGTGCGGGAGGACTGTATGAGCTCTGAAAATATGTAATCGTGAGTGAGGTTTTTTTCACCTTCTAATCTGCGATAACCTCAGGGACAGAGATGATAGGGGGAGCCTAGAAACATTTGCACCTGGGGGGAGACAAAAAAGGAGAGTAAAATTTAAGATGATACATTTCTGAGAACAGAAGGGAGACTCTTTCACAGTGAATCAAGCAATTCAGAGCAGACAGCACATGTGCTTTAGGTACAAGGTTGCATTTTGCCTTTTACATTGAGCGCCTGCTGGTATGGTGACACATCACGCACGGCTGGGCAACAGAATTCGGTTTCCATGCAGCCATGGTAAGGCAAAGGGTATGTGGAGTTGGCTTCTTACGCATAACATGTGGAAGTGCTTTCAAACTGCAGCACCATCCGTTCCCATAGCAAGCAATGGTTTGGGTTTCACATTTAAAAGGAGGGGCTGCGGTTTTCGGGGGGATGTGCAGCACACACCTCCCACCGCATGGCTATTCTCCGGGATTATTCCTTTTAGCCAAGCGCAAACAGCCCAGCATGAACGGGGTCCTTTTACTGTTCCCTTACAAAAATTCCCCTATTTCTACTAGGTGACCATGAATGATATCGCTCTCCTGAAGCTAACACAGAAAGATATAGACCAGGGGTCTCAAACACGCAGGCCGCATGAGGCCTGTGGAGTTATTTGCTGTGGCCTGCCAAGTTCCCTGTGGCCCCTCCCCGGTGCCCCCCGGAGTTATTTCCTGTGGCCCACTAAGCTCCCCTCACCTGCTGCCCCCACCCCCAGTGCACCGCGTCCCCGCTCCTCTGCATACCTCCAGGCGCTTCCTGCCGCCAAACATCTGTTTGGCGGCGCTTAGGGCTTTCCAGGAGGGAGGGGGAGGAGTGGGGAGCTGCGTGCTCAGGGGAGGAGGTGGAGAAGAGGCGGGGCAGGGACAGGGATTTGGGGAAGGGGTTGGAATAGGGGTAGGGAGGGGGCAGAGTTGGGGTGGGGACTTTGGGGAAGGGGTTGGAATGGGGGAGGGGAAAGGGTGGGACGAGGTGAGGCAGGGGCAGGGCCTCATGGAAGGGGTGGAGTGGGGCGGGGCCAGGGGCAGTGGGGTGGGGGGTGTCAGTGATGTGGCTGTCAGGCCAATGTACTAGTCCTCATGTGGCCCTCATGATGATTTGAGTTTGAGATCCCTGATATAGACCAAATGTTGCTTAAATGCGACCAAAACCCAGGACCATTCACTGCCATGCTTTGTGCTGCAAAGATTCCAGACTACTTTCAGAGTACCTCCAGGAGAACTTCATGGAGATGTCCCTGGAGGATTCCCGCTCCATCCCCAGACATGTGAACAGACTTTTCCAGTAGCTGTACTGGCCGCGAATGCATCCCAATTCTTCAGGGAAAATCAAACATTAAACGCTATTGTTTTTAAACCCTTTACTGTAGTTACAAATGTGCACTCACTAGAGGGTCAGGGGATCCCGCCTTCGGAGAGTATTGGCTCCAGGGTGATGAAAAGGTCCTGTGGGGGCTGCCGGGGAGAACGGATTCACCGCTTGCCTGCTGCGCATTCTCCTCCTCCTCCTCATCCACAAAATCCTCCTCCCTGTTGCATGAGACCTTGCAGGTGTTCACGGACAGTGGTGGGGTAGTGGTAGGGTCCCCTCCTAGAATGCCATGCAGCTGATCATAAAAGCAGCATGTATGGGGCTCTGACCCAGAGCGACTGTTTGCCTCCTTTGTCTTTTGGTAGGCTTGCCTCAGCTCCTTAACTTTCATGCGGCACTGCTGTGTGTCCCTGTTGTAGCCTCTCTCCAACATGCCCTGTGAAATTTTGGCAAGTATATTTGCATTTCTTCTTTTTGATCGGAGTTCTGCCTGCACAGATGCTTCTCCCCATACAGCAATCAGATCCAGTGTCTCCCGTTTGGTCCGTACTGGAGCTCGTTTGCGATTCTGGGGTGACTGCATGGTCACCTGTGCTGCTAAGTTCACCACGCTGACCAAACAGGAAATGAAATTCAAAAGCTCCCAGGGCTTTTCCTGTGTACCTGGCTAGTGCATCGGAGTTCAAAGTGCTGTCCAGAGCCGTCACAATGGAGCACTCTGGGATAGCTCCTGGAGGCCAGTACCGTCGATTTGCGTCCACACTGCTCCAAATTCGACCCAGCAAGGTCGATTTTAGTGCTACTCCCCTTGCCGGGGAGGAGTACAGAAGTCAATTTTAAGAGCCCTTTAAGTCGATGGAATGGGGTTGGTTGTGTGGACGCATTCATTTTAAAATCGACCTAACGCAGGTAAATTCGACCTAATCCCGTAGTGTAGACCAGGCCTCTGTTTGCTGAATTGGGACTAAGATCTTACTTTCTTGGGGACGAAGAAATACTTCAGATTCACAGAGTTTAAGGCCAGAAGGGACTATTAGCTCATCTAGTCTTATCTCCTATATATCACAGGCCATTAATTTTCACCCAGTTACCCCTGTACTGACTGCAATAACTTGTGTTTGACTAGATCATATCTTCCAGAAAGACTTCCTGTCTTGATTTGAAGACCTTGAGAAATGAAGAAACACCATTTCCATTGGTTGGTTGTTCCAATGGTTAAATACCCTGACTGTTAAAAATTTGTGTCTAAATTCTGATCTGAATTTGTCTGGCTTCAGCTTCCAGCTACTGGTTTTCATTATACCTTTTTCCACTAGATTAGAGCCTTTTAATACCTGAAATTTTCTCCCTGTGAAGATACTTATACCCTGTAATTAAGTCAATTTAGTTTTTATGGTAAGCTAAACAGATTGGTCTCTTTAAGGGTATGTCTACAGTGCAATTAAAAACCTATGGCTGGCCCTCACCAGCTGACTCAGGCTCCTGGGGCTCGGGCTAAGGGGCTATTTCATTGCGGTGTAGACATTTGGACTTGGGCTGGACTCCCGCCAATAGGACCCCGCAAGGGGGGAGTGTCCTAGAGCTTGGGCTGCCCCTCAAGCCCGAATGTCTACACCACAATTAAACAACCCTTTAGCGTGAGCCCAAGTCAGCAGGAGTGGGTCAGCTGAGATTGTCTCTCCAGTCCTCAAATAGTTTTTGTGGGTTTTCTGTACCCTCTCAAATATTTCAACTTCTCAGACTAGCAATCCTCTATTCCTTTCACACACAAAACTTCCAGTGATGTCTCTGAATTCTGTGTGGAGGAACACCAATGTATCAGTTCATACTTAGTAAGAGATAAAAGTAAACCACAAAGGAACTAACTTTTCACAAAACAGTGCCTGGGTATTTTTAGTTTGCATCATTGCCTTCCCTCTCTTACTGGTACTTTGCAATAATGAATCTTTTAAAAATACAGTAAAGCAATAAATTAAATGAGTTAATAATTTTCAGAAAGGCTCAATAAAATTCATTGATGTTGGTTTAAAGTCCTTTTATTGCTCTAGATCACATACCCTTTTGAGCAATCACTGCTCTACAAATATTGCCCAAATGTCTGAGCACTGGATTCCTTCAGCACAGGGCACTGAAAGCTTTTTCTCTTCAGCAAATTAGATAGGGCAAGCAGACATTGCCAAACTGATACCAGTGGCCTGTGCACTACTTGCAATTGCTGGCGGTCTCTGAAGAGCTGATTGCTCATATGGCTGTGGCTTCTAACAGAAGGCTTGTTTTCACTGCAGTGTTTCTCTGCACTGAATTGTTGAGTGTGGTGGTACTTTAACATGGACTCATAGAAGATTAGAGTTGGAAGAAACCTCAGGAGGTCATCTAGTCCAACCCGCTGCTCAAAGCAGGACCAACCCCAACTAAGTCATCCCAGCCAGGGCCTTGTCAAGCTGGGTCTTAAAAACCTCTAAGGATGGAGATTCCACCACCTCCCTAGGGAACCCATTCCAGTGCTTCACTGCCCTCCTGCTGAAATAGTTTTTCCTAATAACCAATGTAGACCTCCCCCACTGCAACTTGAGGCCATTGCTCCTTGTTCTGTCTTTTGCCACCACTTAGAACAGCCTAGCTCCATCCTCTTTGGAACCCCGCTTCAGGTAGTTGAAGGCTGCTATCAAATCCCCCCTCACTCTTCTCTTCTACAAACTAAATAAGCTCAGTTCCCTCAGCCTCTCCTCATAAGTCATGTGCCCCAGCCCCCTAATACTTTTCGTTGCCCTCCACTTGACTCTCTCCAATTTGTTCACATTCTTTCTGTAGTGGTAGGCCCAAAACTGGATGCAGTACTCCAGATGTGAAGAATTAGTAGGGGAAGCAAAAGTGGATGGGAACCTGGAAGGCAGTGACCATGAGATGGTCGAGTTCAGGATCCTGACACAAGGAGGAAAGGAAAGCAGCAGAATACAGACCCTGGACTTCAGAAAAGCAGACTTTGACTCCCTCAGGGAACTGATGGACAAGATCCCCTGGGAGAATAACATGAGGGGGAAAGGAGTCCAGGAGAGCTGGCTTTATTTTAAAGAATCCTTATTAAGGTTACAGGGAGAAACCATCCTGATGTGTAGAAAGAATAGTAAATATGGCAGGCGACCAGCTTGGCTTAACAGTGAAATCCTTGCTGATCTTAAACACAAAAAAGAAGCTTACAAGAAGTGGAAGATTGGACAAATGACCAGGGATGAGTATAAAAATATTGCTTGGGCATGCAGGAGTGAAATCAGGAAGGCCAAATCACACCTGAAGTTGCAGCTAGCAAGAGATGTCAAGAGTAACAAGAAGGGTTTCTTCAGGTATGTTGGCAACAAGAAGAAAGTCAAGGAAAGTGTGGGCCCCTTACTGAATGAGGGAGGCAACCTAGTGACAGAGGATGTGGAAAAAGCGAATGTACTCAATACTTTTTTTGCCTCTGTCTTCATGAACAAGGTCAGCTCCCAGACTACAGCACTGGGCAGCACAGCATGGGGAGGACGTGACCAGCCCTCTGTGGAGAAAGAAGTGGTTCGGGACTATTTAGAAAAGCTGGATGAGCACAAGTCCATGGGGCTGGATGCGCTGCATCTGAGAGTGCTAAAGGAGTTGGCGGATGTGATTGCGGAGCCATTGTCCATTATCTTTGAAAACTCATGGGGATTGGGGGAAGTCCCGGACGACTGGAAAAAGGCTAATGTAGTGCCCATCTTTAAAAAAAGGAAGAAGGAGGATCCTGGGAACTACAAGCCAGTCAGCCTCACCTCAGTCCCTGGAAAAATCATAGAGCAGGTCCTCAAGGAATCAATTCTGAAGCACTTAGAGGAGAGGAAAGTGATCAGGAACAGTCAGCATAGATTCACCAAGGGCAAGTCATGCCTGACTAATCTAATTGCCTTCTATGACGAGATAACTGGTTCTGTGGATGAAGGGAAAGCAGTGGACGTGTTGTTCCTTGACTTTAGCAAAGCTTTTGACACTGTCTCCCACAGTATTCATGTCAGCAAGTTAAAGAAGTATGGGCTGGATGAATGCACTATAAGGTGGGTAGAAAGTTGGCTAGATTGTCAGACTCAATGGGTAGTGATCAATGGCTCCATGTCTAGTTGGCAGCCAGTATCAAGAGGAGTGCCCCAAGGGTAAGTCCTGGGGCCGGTTTTGTTCAATATCTTCATAAATGATCTGGAGGATGGTGTGGATTGCACCCTCAGCAAGTTTGCAGATGACACTAAACTGGGAGGAGTGGTAGATACGTTGAAGGGTAGGAATAGGATACAGGGGCCTAGACAAATTGGAGGATTGGGCCAAAAGAAATCTGATGAGGTTCAACAAGGACAAGTGCAGAGTCCTGCACTTAGGACGGAAGAATCCAATGCACCGCTACAGACTAGGGACCGAATGGCTCGGCAGCAATTCTGCAGAAAAGGACCTAGATGTTACAGTGGACAAGAAGCTGGATATGAGTCAACAGTGTGCCCTTGTTGCCAAGAAGGCCAATGGCATTTTGGGATGTATAAGTAGGGGCATAGCCAGCAGATTGAGGGACGTGATCGTTCCCCTCTATTCGACATTGGTGAGGCCTCATCTGGAGTACTGTGTCCCGTTTTGGGCCCCACAGTACAAGAAGGATGTGGAAAAATTGGGAAGAGTCCAGCGGAGGGCAACAAAAATGATTAGGGGACTGGAACACATGACTTATGAGGAGAGGCTGAGGGAACTGGGATTGTTTAGTCTGCAGAAGAGAAGAATGAGGGGGGATTTGATAGCTGCTTTCAACTACCTGAAAGGTGGTTCCAAAGAGGATGGATCTAGACTATTCTCAGTGGTAGCGGATGACAGGACAAGGAGTAATGGTCTCAAGTTGCAGTGGGGGAGATTTAGGTTGGATATTAGGAAAAACTTTTTCACTAGGAGGGTGGTGAAACACTGGAATGCGTTACCTAGGGAGGTGGTGGAATCTCCTTCCTTAGAAGTTTTTAAGGTCAGGCATGAAAAAGCCCTGGCTGGGATGATTTAATTGGGGATTGGTCCTGCTTTGAGCAGGGGGTTGGACTAGATGACCTCCTGAGGTCCCTTCCAACTCTGATATTCTATGATTCTATGATTCTATGTGGCCTCACCAGTGCCAAAGAGAGGGGAATAATCACTTCCCTCGATTTGCTGGAAATGCTTCTACTAATGAAGCCCAATATGCCGTTAGCCTTCTTGGCAACAAGGGCACACTGTTCTCAGTGGTAGCAGATGACAGAACGAGGAGTAGTGGTGTCAAGTTGCAGTGGGGGAGGTTTAGGTTGGATATTAGGAAAAACTTTTTCACTGGGAGGGTGGTGAAGCACTGGAATGCGTTATCTAGGGAGGTGGTGGAATCTCCTTCCTTTGAGGTTTTTAAGATCAGGCTTGACAAAGCCCTGGCCAGGATGATTTAGTTGGGGATTGGTCCTGCTTTGAGCAGGGGGCTGGACTAGATGACCTCTTGAGGTTCCTTCCAACCCTGATATTCTATGATTCTATGATTCATATCTAGCTTCTCGTCCACTGTAATCCCCAGGTCCTTTTCTGCAGAACTGCTGCTTAGTCAGTTGGTCCCCAGCCTGTAGCAGTGCATGGGATTCTTCCATCCTAGGTGCAGGACTCTGCACTTGTCCTTGTTGAACCTCATCAGATTTCTTTTGGCCCAATCCTCCAATTTGTCTGGGTCCCCCTGGACCCTATCCCTACCCTCTTGCGTATCTGCCTCTCCCTCCAGCTTAGTTTCATCTGCAAACTTGCTGAGGGTGCAATCCATTCCATCATCAAGATCATTAATGAAGATGTTGAACAAAACCGGGCCCAGGACCCACCCCTGGGGCACTCCGCTTGATACTGACTGCAAACTAGACATCGAGCTGCTGATCACTAGCCGTTGAGCCCGACAATCTAGCCAGCTTTCTATCCACCTTATAGTCCATTCATCCAGTTCATACTTCTTTAACTTGCTGGCAAGAATACTGTGGAGACCATATCTAAAGCTTTGCTAAAATCAAGCTATATCATGTCCACCGCTTTCCCCGTATCCACAGAGCCGGTTATCTTATCATAGAAGGCAATCAGGTTGGTCAGGCATGACTTGCCCTTGGTGAATCCATGTTACTGTTCCTGATCACCTTCCTCTCCTCCAAGTGCTTCAAAATGGTTTCCTTGAGGACCTGCTCCATGACTTTTCCAGGGACTGAGGTGAGGCTGACTGGTGTGTAGTTCCCTGGTTCTTCCCTTTTTTAAAGATGGGCACTATATTTGCCTTTTTCCAATCGTCTGGGGACCTCCCCCAGTCACCATGAGTTTTCAAAGATAATGGCTAATGGCTCTGCAATCACGTCAGCCAACTCCCTCAGCACCCTCGGATGCATTCCATCCAGCCTTATGGACTTGTGCATGTCCAGTTTTTCTATATAGTCCTTAACCTGTTCTTTCACCACTGAGTGCTGCATACCTGCTCCCCATACTGTGCTTCCCAGTGCAGCAGTCTGGAAACTGACCTTGTCTGTGAAGATTGAGGCAACAAAAGCATTGAATACTTCAGCTTTTTTCACATCATCTGTCACTAGATTGCCTCCCCCATTTAATAAAGGTCCCACACTTTCCCTGACCTTATTGTTGCTAACATACCTGTAGAAACCCTTCTTGTTACCCTTCACATCTCTTGCTAGCTGCAACTCCAATTGTGTTTTGGCCTTCCTGATTACACCCCTGCATGCTTGAGCAATAATTTTATACGCCTCCCTAGTCATCTGTCCAAGTTTCCTCTTCCTATAAGCTTCCTTTTTGTGTTTAAGCTCACCGAAGATGTCTATGTTAAGCCAAGCTGGTCACCTGCCATACTTGCTATTCTTTCTGTACATCGGGATGGTTTGTTCCTGCACCCTCAATAGGCTTCTTTAAAATACAGCCAGCTCTCCTGGACTGCTTTCCTTCTCATATTAGCCTCCCAGGGGATCCTGCCCATCAGTTTCCTGAGGGAGTCAAAGTCTGCTTTTCTGAAGTGCAGGGTCCGTATTCTGCTGCTCTCCTTTCTTCCTTGTGTCAGGATCCTGAACTCGACCATCTCATGGTCACTGCTGCCCAGAATTGGCTTGACCCCAGGTACAAGCAACAGCTTGAGTTAGCACAACTAGTGAGCTGCTAATCCTATCACTCTGTGCAGCTCAAGTGTTGTTCTGCCCTCCCTGAGCTAGGTTAATTTAAGGAGTTAACTGAAGTGTAGATAACCAGAGTTAATTCTGTAATGACGACCTAGCCTGAGACAGAACTGATGGGAGTGAAAAGGTGAAAATTCCTCAGGTCAGCTCTGCAGTGATGTATATGAAACACTTGACAATAGCTAGGCAACTGGTGTGCTGCAATGGTTTAGTATTTTAAGGAGCAGTCAGTTCACTGTTTGTCCTTCCTTGTTTGTGTGTACCACCCCCTGATAGCTCCAACAATAGACCAAGATTTTCAGAGTAATTTTTGGTGACTCCATTTGTAGGTGCTCTACTTGAGACACCTTACAGGCTTGTGTTTCAGAGAGTGAGCACCTGCTGTCTAAAACAGGTCCCTTTAAAGTGTCTCAGGCAGAGCACCCAAAAATTGGGGCATCAAAAGTCACTAGTAATTCCTGAAAATCTTATCTCTAAGCTCTTTGGGGCAGGGACTCACTCTTATTCCATGTGCAAAGCACCTAGCATAATGGGGCCTTCATCCCTGGTTGGGGCCTGCATGTGTTACTGCAATACACGTAATGAAATTAGCCAAAGTACAGTCACCGTTTCAAAGAGGACTGAGCTTCTTCAGTCACCTTAATTATCTTTAATGCTATGCTTTCCAAATAGTATTTGTCTGTATAAACAATTGCTGAAATTGCTATAGGGGTATTGTAGGATTGCAAGTAGGAAGGAAGATGGTGGTCTCGGTCTGCATGGTCAGAATGGGAGGGGAGATGGTCTACCAGACACCTTTTCAGATGTGGCCTAAGCATCAACAAGTTTAAGAACCTCTGAGGCAGGGCACTGCTTTTAGTCCCTGTCAGAGTCATAGGTCCGATGCTCTGGAACTGCTCTGTATGAAGCCAGTCAGGACTCTGGGGGAGCCTCCTCTCTCTGAGCATACTGTCACCAGGGCAAGAAGCTTACACAGCTTCAAACTTCCTGGGTCTGACCTCAGAGCATTCATCATCCCCTTCCACACTGTGCGCTTCCCGCAGTGAGTCCACCCGGGCGGGGCTCCTGGGAAAGCCAGAGGGCTCTGCACCCCAACTCCACAGTCAGCAGTGACTCTCAACCAGCATAAAACGGAAGGTTTATTAGTCGACAGGAACACAGCGTAGAACAGAACTTGTTAGCCCAGAAATCAGTAACTTTCAGCCAAGTCCATGTTGGAGGAATCCCGGGCCAGACACCCAGGACTCCCCGTTCCAGTCCCCCTCAAGCAGACTGCTCAGCTTCCATTGACCTGACCTTAGATACCCCCCGCTGCTCCTTCTCCTGGTCTTTGTTTTGCTTCCCAGGCAAAGTGTCACCTGGTCGCATCCTCCTCCTGGGTCTCAGGTTACAGGGTCTCAGCCACACACCCTTATCCCATCGCCTAGGCATTGGTGCAGCACACAGGGAAACTGAGGCACACACAGTATTCATAAAACTCACATAGGCTCAACAGTAAGGCTCACATACAACATAACAAGGGAAAATCCCCACTTTGTCACAGTCCCATTGTTGAGGGATTGCTGATACTCAGCCAGTTGTCTTTCCCAGTGACCCCAGAATGACCTAGTATATTGTGACCTTTTAATTATCTCATTTCTCACTCTGCCAGTGACTCAAATACAATATTGGTAAGGGGCATCACTTACCATCTGTAGGTTATTAGAAAAAGAATAAAAGTGTTTATAATTTTAAAAGGTTTTTTTCCCCCTCCCAAATACAGAATATTGTTCTATAAAATTCATCATTAAAGCAAAATACAGTGTTTGGACACTATACTGATCAAAGAGAAAAGTCTATTTTCCCCTCATGCTTACATGACAAAAAAATCTGCATGCTGCCTCTTTACAATCTCCAAATGTTTCACTTTATATCATTTGTGCCCATTTTAGAGGAAAGCATCCACTGGAGGGGGGCATGGTCGGTCACAAGAGTAAACTGTCATCCCAGAAGGTAATAATGTAGTGTTTCCATGGCCCATTTCACAGCTAGGCACTCTCTTTTGCTTCAAAAAAAAATTACTCTCCTGTAGCCATCTAGCCCGTCTCTGTCCTCTAAAATGGGGCAGGCTGTGGGGTGGACAACCCGGGGGGGGAGGGGCATGTGCACCCACGTGTGAAAGGACCCCTGTAAGGTGGTAGTGTCTGCAGCAGCATTGGCTGGGGCTGGGGTCCCTTACTCTCTCCCCCAATCAAAGGGTCAAAACAAAGGGAGCTGGACGGGGACACCAAGCAGATAGCCTCGGACAGCGCCCACCGCTCCTCAAAAGCATCAAGGGAGTTGGTGGATGCCGCCCAGAGGAACTCTGCCCGGATACATGAACGGACCAAGGATCGGAAAACGGCCCCACAGTCACAGGAAACTCCATTGGCCAACCTCCTCTTTCTGGTTTTATAGATGGCCGTTTTAGCCAGGGCCAGGAGGAGGTTAACTAGGAGATCCCGCCACTTTGTGAGGCCACGGATGGGGAGTGCATAAATAAAAAGGTGAGGGGAAAAATGCAACCTAAAATGTAATAAAAGATTTGTGAGGAGCTGGAACAGGGGCTGCAGCCTGGCGCACTCCAAATATACGTGCGCCAGGGTTTCCCTCACACCGCAAAAGGGACAGGTGTCTGGGATGGGGTTGAACCACGCCAAGTATGTGCCCGTGCTCACAGCTCTGTGAAGGAGCCGCCAACTGATGTCCCCGACGGGCCTCGGAACCAAGGTGGAATATAGGCTGGCCCACTGGGGCTGCTCACTCTCCAAAGGTGACAGAAGGTCTCGCCACTTTGTGTCGGGGTGGGACACTAGGGTGAGGGCGTGTAAATGTTTCCTTGGCGCGTTTTGGAAGCGTACTGGCTGCAGTTCATGCAGCCGGCTTGCCGTAAAGTGGTGAGGGGGTCGATTGGGTCTACGGGGCAGGGGTCCAATTAAAAGGTCCGGCAGGCCTGGGGTAGAGGGTGGGCGGGGCGTGCCCTCGAGCAGGACCCGATCGAGGTAAGCTTGAGCAGCGGGCGGCAAAGTGGCCTTCACCTCCTGAAGTATGCGCCGGGGGGTATGAGGTCTGGAGAGCCCCTTGCACCGGGCGAGCGTCAGAGGATCCAGCCAGTCTCCCTGGTCGTAGTCCAGGAGGTCTCCAACTCTTGTGACTTCTGCCAGGATCAAGCTCTGGCGCACCGAGTGGGACTCCGCCACCTGCACATGGAGTTGGGTGTCGTGTAGCAGGGGCTCCGCAAGGAGATCTACCCCCTCGGTGGCTGCCACGGACCTGATCGTTAAAAACAGTTTCCAAGTCCGGAGGAGGTCCTGGTAGAAGACCGGTAGCCCGGAGAGTTCTTGCGGAAGACCTCCCGGATGGAGATAAAAGAGCTGCTGGTCATATCGGAGCCCTCGGATGTGGCGCAGGATGGCGTGCGCCAGTATGCTCCACGCTGAACTGCCTGCACTATAGAGGAGCCTCTGTAGGGCCTGGAGGCGGAAGACGCAGACCTGAGTGTGCAGACACTTCAGACCCTGTCCTCTTTCCTTCAGGGGTAGATGAAGAACCCCTACAGGGGCCCAGTGCATTCCTGACCAAAAGAACCCCAGAATCGATGTCTGGAGGTTGGTCAGGGAACCCGGGGCCGGGACCAGGGTGTTGAGCCGGTACCAGAGCTTGGACAGGACTAGCTGATTAAGCACCAGCGCTCTCCCACGGAGGGAGAGACATCGGACTAGTCCCGTCCATTTCCAGAGCCGCTCTATCACCCCGCTCTCTAAATTTTCCCAGTTCTCCGGTGGAGAGGGATGTGTGGCAGAAAGGTAAACGCCGAGGTAGAGCAGCGGACCTGTGCTCCACCGGATGGTCTGAAGCGCGGGTGGGAGGGAGCTCGCCCGCCGCCCGTCTCCTACTGCCAAGCCAGAGCTCTTGACCCAGTTGACCCGGGCAGAAGAGGCTGCCGAATAGATAGCCTGGCAAGCCTCCACCCACTCCAAGTTGCCCGAGTCCTGGACCACGAGGAGCACGTCATCGGCGTACGTCGACAGGACCAGCCGCAGCTCCGGCTCCCACAGCATCAACCCTGTCAACCTCCTGCAGAGGAGGCAGAGGAAGGGCTTGATCACCAGAGCGTACAGCTGGCCCGAGAGGGGGCACCCCTGCCATACTCCTCACCCGAAGCTGACCGGTTCAGTCAGGGTCCAGTTGAGCTTAACCAGACACTCTGTGGAGGCGTACAGCACCCAGAGAAAACCCACAAACTGGGGTCCGAAGCCAAACGTTTGCAGAGTGTTCAGGAGGTACCCATGGTCCACCCTGTCGAACGCCTTCTCCTGATCTAGGGACAGGAGGGCGAACGACAGACCGTCTCTACTCCCGAGTTCCAAAAGGTCACGAACCAGAAATAGGTTATCAAAGATACTGCGGTCCGGGACGGTGTAGGTCTGGTCTGGGTGGATCACTGCTCCCTACAGTCTACTTTCTCTCTTGGCTCCTCTCCTCCTGCATAAAGAGAGGGGAACATGAGGCCCCCAGAGTTTTTGGTGTTGCTGTCTGTCTTGTTTCATTCCATAGCAATGTAGAATGCATTTTAGGATACCTAATATACTGAAAGAACAAAGTCTACTGCTAGCTAGAAAACATTCTTTCATCTCTTCAGATTAGAGGCAAATAATTCATTGAGTGAATTTCACCTTCACATATTGATGTCAGATAACAACATTTTCAAATTTGGTCATATCTTTATTAACTTCTTAGCAATTATCTCTTGTCCGCCAGCTCACCCTGGCTGATTGACTTATGTAACTGACAAAGGTTCTGATCCTACAAGTAAGTACACTAGCATGGAGTCTGAATAAGACTCTGAACAGGTGCAGAAGTCCATGCCAGTGCACTTCCTTGTAGAAAATAGCAAATTGTAAGTTTTACAACTGACTAGCAAAGGAAAATAATTAGCCTTTGATCAATAGTCAGTCACACTTACTTGATTTTCATGAGTATTTGCATTGTTAAGGCGTTAGGACAAGATCATTCATGGAAAGCAAATACGAAAAGATCAAAATACACTAGCACTGAAATTCACTTTCCTGTTGCAGCTACAGAATGTGAACACTCAACCACAGAACTATTGTTCACTGAACTGAAATGTACTTGTACTTCATATGCACCAACATAACAAGCCTGTGAGTGTGGACATAAAAATTATACACCAAAGCTTCACTATATTTATGTGGCTCACAAATTCTTCGTGCTCTTCCTTTTTGTTTTGGTCTGTTCTTAATTTGAACTTGAGTGTGGGAGTAGTGGTGAGTAAAGGCCCAGATTTTTAAAGATATTTAGATGCTTAAAGATGCAGATAGGTTCCTAATGGTATTTTTCAGAAGCATCAATAGACTTTGGGTGCCTAGATGCTTTAGAGAAACCCCACTGCTCATCTATCTTCATGTTTAGGCACCTAAAAACCTTTAAAAATCTGGCCCTATGTTTCTAGTAATTAAAGTAAAGCCAGAAGTTAACATTAAAACGTCAAGTTGAGATTTTTCAGCATAAATACATACTTCTTTGTTTGCATAGTACTCTGTCCAAATGCCTCCTGACTTTAAGTCCTTGGTGCAGGTTGCGCTCACCCTCTGAATCTTAAGTCACTGCTTTATTATTACAGAAAAAAATACCGTTGCTGTGCATAATTGTTAGCTTTGCTCCAAATATTAGGAGCACGTAAACCCTCTGGTTGAAATTAATTTCCTTAAATTCCTGCCCTGTTTGCAGATGAAGACAGGAAGAAAAGAATTTTATCTTATGAATATTAAGCGCTGCATACCTCAACACCTGGTTACAGTCACATCACAGTCTGTTTATCTTCTCTACAAATTCCACATTTGCTTGCCTTAGAGGAGCTCTGAAAAGAGAGGAATTGTTTTTCACATTAAATGGAAGTTTGAAAATAAAATTTTCAACAAACTTAATTGGATCAGGTCTCTACTGACACAAACTACAGATTTTTGGATCTAATCTGTCCTTCCATATGCTCAATGCACTGCTCTAAGAAATTACATATTTATAAACAATCTAGTGTAGTATTTTTCTTTAATGTTTTCTTCTAGTTCTGATCTAGTTACAGCTCACCTTTTTGTCCAGGTTATATGTACAGTGATAATGCCTAGAAGTTAATCTCCAGTCAGCATTGGGTATCCTAGAGTACGAGGCACTGTACAAAGTAAAATATAGTCCTTGTCCCAAAGCTTAGCTACCATTTGATTCAATACCTTTTTCAGTGATTGTGGAGTTTTTCCCTGAAACTAAGTTTTCAGACCATTTTAGACAAGGCTATTTCCCCTCCTGGTGACTCATTATAACTTGTGGGGCCTGGGGTACTGGGAGATAGCAGGGATGTTTCTGCTGTTGTGGACTGGAGCGGGAGGAGAAAGTAAAGGCATAGATCCATTTCTGTATATTTAGTGCCAAACTTGCATCTAGGCAGGTACTTAAAAACTAGAACTCTCATTTCCATTGGGAAGGAAATTCTGTTTATGCATCTCCTTCTTTATGGTGCCTACCTGATGCTCTTAGTACATGGCATACTTCTGGAGATCATGTTTGTATTATGTTTTAAAAATATTTATTACAGGTAACAACTAAATAATATATTACTTTTTGTCTAGATAAAAAGTGTGATCAGATCAGCGATGCTGTCATTGATGCTCATATCAGAGTTGATCCAGATGCTAAGGTTGCTTGTGGTAAGTACTCTTTTCTGATTAAGAAAAAATAAATTTAAAAAAGTAAAATAAATAATTCTCTGCATTTGTATAGCTTTGCATTCAATGATTTGTTTAATAGATGGCCAAAAAGCCACGAGTCCACAATCAAGAAAGAAGACAACTTTGGCTAAAAGCCCAAACTGGTTCAGTGTAAAGTGAAAGCAGTAGTTTGGGGGTGGGGTGGGGAAAGGAATATATACCAAATGGAGAAAGGGGAAATAGCACTGGATATAAAATAGAAGTTCAGAAGTGTAGAAATTTGATAAAGGAAGCTAAAGACACCAGAGAAAAATCCAGTGCTGGCGGGACTAAGGACAATAAAGAGTTGAAGTATATCAGGTTTGGGGGAAAGGTAGACGTGTTCAATAAATATTTCTGTTCTGTTTTTGGAAAGAACCATGATGATATACTTGTATCACATGAGGATGATGAAGTATTTTCCAGTCTATTAGTAACTGAGGATGACATTAGACAACATCTGCTAGGGATAAATATTTTTAAATCATCAGGCCGAGATAACTGGCACCTACAAGTCCTAAAAGATTTGGATTAGGAGATCCCTGGCTTGATGATGTTAATTTTTAATAAATATTGGAATACCAAGGAAATTCCAGAAGACTGGAAGAATACTAATGTGCCAGTATTCAAAAAGGGCAAGCAGGATGTTCCAAGGTGTCCCAGGCCGATTACCCTAACATCAATCCTGGGGAAGATAATGGAAAACCTGATACAGGAATCAGTGAAGAATGAAAGGATAGCAGTATAATTAGTTGCTAGTCAATGTGATTTTAAGGAAAATAAGTCTTGTCAAACAAACCCGGTTTTATTCTTTGAGATTAAAAGTTTGGTTGATAAAGTAACTTTGTGGATGTAATAAATGTAGTGGGGTTTTTTTGATCAGACATTTGACTTAGTGATCCATAATATTCTGATTCAATGTTAGCATTATACAGTATCAATAGAGCATACATTATATGGATTAAAAAGTGGCTAACTGACAGATCTCAAAGTAGTTGTCAAAGAGGAGTCTGTAAATGGGGGTGTTTCTTGTGGGGTTCTGCATCTGTTCTAGACCTGAGGCTATTCAAACTTCAAATCAGTGATCTAGAAATAAGTATAAAATCACTGCTGATAAAATTTGTAGGTAACACAAAGAGTGACCAAGTGGTAAATAATGAGGAGGCCATGGTAGTCATATAGAGTGATCTGGATCACTTGGTAAACTGGGCCCACTCAAACATAATTTGTTTTAATACAGACAAATGCCAGGATATATATTGAGGAAGAAGGAATGCAGGCCATACCTATAGAAGGGGGACTGTATCCCGGACCTCAGTGACTTTGAAAAGAATGCAGGGGTCATAGTGGACAAGCAACTCAACAGGAGCTCTGAGTGTGATGCTGTGACAAGAGGGGCTAATGCAGTGGTACAAACAGCAGAGTACTCAGTTGGGAGTTGATTTTACCTCTGTATACAGCATTTTTTCTGGGTTCAAGTGCAGCAAAAGCTCACTTGAATAAAAATCATTTTAGGGCATCCATTTAATCAGAAATCAGAGATGAGAATCACTGGAGTGTGCTGCTAATCTATAAACCTCTAGACAGCTAAGGCTTCCCAGAGAATCCAAGAGATACTGTCTGACACTGAAGTTCACAAGACTCTCGTTGAGAGTGTGAAACATCTGTGTAGACAACACCTCTGATACACTGTGCAAAACCTCTGATGTTTTGGGATTCATCCAGGCCTCTAAGGGGTTTGGTAACTATCTGCCTTTTGTCTGGGAGTTGCCCACTGCTAGTTCTCCAGTGGCAACAAAGGAGGTGACCCACACCCAAACAGGCATTATGTGACCATCACGAGTCATTGACCAGCAGGGGAATTGTAAAGAAGAGATTTACAATTCTGTAAGAGACAGTTGCACAGGCACCACGGGATTGCTCAACTCTGACTCAGCAAGGCCCATCAGGACATGTCTGGGCCAATATTTTTCCTGGACAGGAATTGAGAGTATAAAATAAGGAACAGTGGCATCATGAGACTACTTCTCTTCTCCCCCACCTACACTGAAGGCAACAATAATGATGGGAAAACAAAGACTTCAAACTGAGGAGATTGGTCCCAGGCTGAGAAGGAAATTCAGCTGGTGTATTAAGATATGTAACCTACTTGTGACATTCAGTGGGTTGGGAAAAGCTGTTTGATTCAAATCTTCCTTAGTCTAATAGAGCTTCAGATTTAGACTGTGCTTTTACTTTTTATTTCTTAGGTAACTGTCTTTGACGTTTACGCCTACCACTTATACTCACTTAAAATCTGTCTTTCTGTAGTTAATAAGCTTATTTTAATGTTTTATCTTTACCAGTGAGTTTGTCTAAAGTTCATGGGGAATCTGTTCCGATTACAGAGGCTGGTGCTTGTCCACTATTATTTGAAAAAGCGGCAAATAAATTAATGAACCTTCATTGTTCAAGAGAAGGTCTTGAGCAGTGTAAAACTGTACATTTCTGGGGTGCAAGGCTTGGGGGATTTGCTGGTGTTTCTCTACGTATGGTTCATGTGTGGCTTAGAGATAGCACTCATGTAATTTAGCTGGGCATTTCCCTGCATGCTTTTAGCTAAGTGACCACAGCACCTGGAGAGGTTTGCTGCTTGTCACTAACAAAGCATTGAAAGAGACAGCCCAGGCTGGAGAGTTAAGGGCACAGCACTCCCACAGTTTCAGGTTGTACCCCAGGGATCCCATCACAGCTTCACCCTGGTTTTGCCCAACCTGATTACTCCTTGCAGACTGACCATAGTATCTTTCCAGCCCTGAATTCACCCCAAAATTGTCCTACTGCAGAGGCCCTCATAGAGAAAGTGTTTGCTGCCTTTACAGAGACAGTAAAACACTCCAACTTGCTAGCTTCCTAGAAGCACACACTTTACTGAACTTACACAGCACTGATGATTTATAATGAAAGCAAAGCAAATTTATTAACAAAACAGCATTGATTAAGTGATACCAAATAAACAAGATAAAGGTAGAGCTGGTTACAAGCAAATAAAAGTGAAAATATGAATCTAAAAGTCTAAAACTTAATCTAGCAAGATACAGTCTTTGTTCAAGGCAGTTTCTCTCATCCACAGTTGGCTTTCCAGCTTTTGCTGGCCAGGACTCATCACAGAGATCAAATCATGTGGTTTCTTTGTCTTCTAAGGTAAAGGATAAAGATGGAATCTCTCTCTGTTCCTTATCTCTGAACTGATGTCTCAGAAAGGCCTCCTGGGGATTCAGTCTCCTGTGTCTCTCTGGGGTCCAGGAGCCATGTTAATTCTCTGTCTCTCCAGTTCAGGATCAGAATAAACCCCATTGGTTTAGCTTGATGGCTCTGTGTATTGATAATATGGAAATTAAGGTAAACCCACATTCCTTTGTCGAGGACAGACTTGTTTATCACCTGGGCTAGGCTGCTGGCTGTAAACATGTTCTAGTTATATCATACTGAGGGAATTCATAATTTCACATATAACATTAACAGATGCATTTTGCAATGATATTAATAATCAGCAGCATACTAGCTTTCATATGATACCTCACAAGGCTTATTTTGTACACATATTATTGCAGTAGTGCAAAGGGTGTGAGTACAATGGTGCTTCAGACATTTATGATAGCAGGTTGTGACCCGCCCTTGGATTTAGCATAGGTGGTGTCCAGCCCCACACCCAACAATCACTAATGGTCTGTGGGCAGAGGTATTGTTTGGGCTCAATGATTTTGGTTGGTTGGTTTTTTGTTTTGAGGGCGAGGAGCAGCTGCTGGCTTTCATTTGATTGTGTTTTAACTTTAGACAAAGGTACGTGCAGCTCAGGACAGCCACTTTGTTGTATGTACTGTAAATTGAGAGACTGTACTGTAGTAGCACCGGGGGAGGGGAGGGAGGGGGTCTTACTTAAAATCTGAGCTTGCTGGGCTTGGCACTGTAGACACTAAGGTCCAGATTTTTAAAGGTATTTAGGTGTTGCTGCAATCAGCGCTACAATATCTAACTTATTTAGGACCCTAAATCCTCTTTTCAAAAGGGATTTAAACACTTGGGAGCCTAATTCCCATAGACTGTCAATGGCATTTTGGCTCCTAAGTGTCTAGGCGTTGCAACATTCTGCATAGCAATAGCTAAATACTATTAGAAATCTGGGCCTAAGACTATTCCTGCCCCCAAAGTTTACTGTCTAAACCAAGATAAGAGGCATCAAGTGGGAGCAACAGGCAATTGGAAGGGAATAGTTACAGGATCACAGGGTCACACTTCAAAGTGCTATAAATTGCCTCCTTGGTCAGCTGGACAGCCAGACGTCATGGCAACTGGCACTTGGTGGAGTACAGAGCCATTCTGATGATGCTCGCTGTTTACTGAGAACTCTCACCATGTCCAGGGCCAGGAGGAGTTGCTTTGCACCACCAGGGGATTCAGTTTCACTAAGGGAATCTCAGGTGTCCAGAACAGTATAAAGCAACTGGAGTAGACAGGAGGATCCATCCCACACTGTTGCAAAGGACAAGAGTCTGTGATTGGTAGCAAGACATGTTTAAAAATTAGGCCAAGCTTAAGACTTATTTACTGAAGCAATTCCACAACATGTTCTGTCCAATCAGCCTCAAACTGTACTACACAGTTGCTTCTAGGACCAAATACTCTTTCAAAAGCCTATACACATAGCGAGAACTTTCATTTTACTGTAGTATTATTTCAACTCTTTACAGAATGTGTGTCCAAAACAGGGATAATCTTGCTCTGTGGAGAGATCACTTCCAAAGCTGTAGTGGATTACCAGCAAATTGTGCGAGAGACCCTTAAGAGGATAGGCTATGATGACTCTTCAAAAGGTGAGTTATGTACTTGCTTCCTGGTTCATAGTCAGTTCTGATTACGTGCTGTCAAATTACTCTGTAACAGTCCTCAGTGAAATAACATCATGGATGACTCTGATCCTGCAGGAGGAAAAAAGATAATATAAATATGGATGTGTATTGGATGTGGCCTTGAGTCAACATGTCACTCAGAAATTGACTGTTAGAAGTGCTGAACCCCCACCATTCCCACTGAAGTAGTGGAATTGGAGCATGCATAAATGACAGGATGGTTAGGCATGGTATATGACTTGTCTGCAGCCAGATGGCCTATTATAAAAACAGAAGGACTGGTCTTCCTTGTATTTAGGTTTGAGTAAACTTTGAGACTTGAAGTTCATACACAAGGGAATTCTTCAGTATTCCTACTAATGTAGTTGCTACAGTGGGTTCCTGCAGCAGTGACTCCCCTACATGACTATTCTACGTCAGCATTTCCCTGTATTCATCTCAAATATACTTCTGTCTAGTTTCATCAAGTGCCCTTTACAGGAGACAATGAAAAAAAGCCCTGCTTCCTTTCACCACACTCTTCAAACTTTCCTAATTAAATGACTTTAGGCATTGGCATTTGTCCACCAATAACAGAATATGGACAATGTCTCTGATTGCGTGACCTATGGGATAGAATCTGACACCTCATAAAAAGCATGAGCTTCTGCTAATTTGCCTAAAAGCCCAGAATAGCTTGGGGACTGTAATGTGCAAATGTTTATACATGGCCTACCCACTGGAGGGAGACGAAGCCAAGCTTCTGGCATAAGATTAATTCCTACACTTTGTAACCCAAATACCTCAAATCTTCAGCCAACCTTTTTTGAACTATCCGTGAAGTAAAGCTTTTATAGCTGACTTATTTCTGAAAACAAACAAAAGAAGAATATTGTGGTATCATTCACTTCCACTTCTCTTCACCAGGATTAGACTATAAGACTTGTACAGTGCTGGTAGCTCTAGAACAACAGTGTAAAGAAATCAAACATGCTGTCTCCCATGGCAAGAGTGAAGATGACATTGGAGCTGGGGACCAGGTAAAGTGTCTTTATTTTAAGCAGTTAAAGCCCAGTCCAATATACATTGCAAACTCAGTTAATTTGCATTGGAGCATATCCTTTGTTTAAAAAAAAAAAGACTATGCAGAATACATTGTAGACAATTAAAGCATGTGGGTTTGAACTAAATATTGTGTACATGATTAATAACAAGGCCAAGAAAACCTGGCACGCATTGGTTTCAATAAGTGCTGCCTGCACATATCCAACGGCTCTAAAGGCTAAAGCTACAACTAAACTTTTTGTTATGGCAGATGTCATCAGGTGGCACTGTGTTAGTCTTTCAAGTTCTTAAAAAGACATGCTATGGTGTTTTGGGTTATGGATGGTTGTGTGTACAGGTAGTTTTGAGGAGGGCGGGTGGAGCTGTGCAAGCAACAGCAGTTAGCTCTTTGTTTTGGTCTCTGATTAGAGTGGGTTATTGATGAGATGGAATTATTTCTTGGGAACCAGGCAATGCTGTTGATCTGAGATTCTTCGAAGAAGGGATTACACTGGTCGGCTGTTTGATTTCAAGACTGGTGTATGTGTAAAGAAGCAAGTGACACTACACCCAGACTTCATGTCACAGATGCCTCTTCCCATGAACAGAAAATGGAAATAAGTGCCTTGGAATTATGTTTTATTTTCTATTGCCTCAATGCAGGGATTGATGTTTGATTATGCCACTGATGAAACTGAGGAATGCATGCCTCTAACAATCCTACTTGCACACAAACTTAATGCAAAGATAAAAGCCCTGGAGAGGAATGGAACATGGCCCTGGGTTAGACCAGATGGGAAAACACAGGTTAGTAAATAACATGGATTATAAATCAGATTTGAAAAGGGCTGGGCCCTTTAACTTGCACGATTGAATTTAGACCCGATTCATGTTCTTCAAGAAATGAAGGGACAGCTGGTGTGGCAGTGGCATGAATTCTATGTGCTTGAATGGAGTAGATTAGACAGGCCAGGAGATGGCATTTTCATATCCACTGCACTTATGGCCTGGTCCACGCTGTCCTGTCAGTGCCTCAGTCATGACTCTTGGGACCAACACAAGGAGTGAGAGGAACATATCTGTCTCCCTGGACACTAACATGATCAGTTGGTACCAGCTAGGATGGTGCTTTTTGTGATGTGGACACATTTTGTGAGGCAACTGGACTGGGACAACCCACTCACTTCTCTCAGGCCCCCAGATCTTTTAGTCAGTGCTGCCACAGGCTACATTTGAAGCAATGACCTAGAAGTAACAGGCTGCATATCTGGTTAATCATCTCCTTAGCCTTCAGTACTGTCATGAGTGGGTTTGCTGACTGAATGGTTAGAGTTACATTTTCTCCCTAGTAAGACAGTTAATGTACATATGTTCTCAGAAGGCAGAGGAGAACTGAATGAGGAGTGGGAATTGGAAATGTGGGGAATTGTTGGAGGAGAGGGCGGTTTATGTTTAACTTCACTGGTTCAGTGGTGGTGAGTTAAGTTGCATTGTACTACTGCACTTTGGGATATTACTGGGGATGTATTTTTGTCAAGTGCTAAGAAAATCATATGGTTCCATGACCTTTTTAGCACTTGAATCAATCCAAAAACTGTTTTGGGAGGTTTCTTTCATGTTATGAGAAAGTGTTGGCATGTAGGCACTCATATACATACAAACAGCAGGTAAAGGAAGGATACAGGTAATAAATGACAAAGGAATTTTGGTAAGAGACTGGTCTTTATTTTCTGAGCAATCACATGACTTAGGTCAGGGTTTCACTAATGTCTTATTTCGGGCTGTCAAGCGATTAAAAAAATTAATTGTGATTAATTGTGCAAATAATCACACTGTTAAACAATAATAGAATACCATTTATTTAAATATTTTTGGATCTTTTCTACATTTTCAAATATATTGATTTCAACTACAACACAGGATACAAAGTGTACAGCGCTCACTTTATATTTTTTATAACAAATATTTGTGCTGTAAAAAACAAAAGTAATAGTATTTTTTCAATTCACCTTATATAAGCAGTGTAATGCAGTCTCTTTATCATGAGAATTGAACTTACAAATGTAGAATTATGTACAAAAAAACCTGCATTCAAAAATAAAACAGTGTGTAAAACTTTAGAGCCTACAAGTCCACTCATTCCTACTGCTTGTTCAGCCAGTCACTCAGACAAACTAGTTTGTTTACATTTGCAGGAGATAATGCTGCCTGCTTCTTGTTTACAATGTCACTTGAAAGTGAGAATAGGCATTCTCATGGCACTGTTGTAGCCAGCATTGCAAGATATTTACTTGCCAGATGCACTAAAGATTCATATGACCCTTCATCTTCAACCACCATTCCAGAGGACATGCGTCAATGTTGATGATGGGTTCTGCTCGATAATGATCCAAAGCAGTGTAGACCGATGCATGTTCACTTTCATCATCTGAGTCAGATGCCACCAGCAGAAGGTTGATTTTCTTTTTTGGTGGTTTGGGTTCTGTAGTTTCTGCATCGGAGTGTTGCTCTTTTAAGACTTCTGAAAGCATTCTCCACACCTTGTCCCTCTCAGATCTTGGACGACGCTTCAGATTATTAAATTGGATTGCGTGCCTTCGCTATATTTAGAAATCTCACATTGGTACCTTCTTTGTGTTTTATCAAATCTGTGGTTGTGGCGGTTCAATGACAAGACAGAACACAGCTTTTAGCAAGCAAACGGCTGGTCTGCTAACAGGCTTCTGCCTGTCAGCTTTCCACCTTCCCCTTTATTCTTTCTCTCCCCCCGCGCATTACATTCTCCAACAGATAAAAGGAATACACTGGCTTTGTTTAACATTCTTATTTACCAATTTCTATCTACCGCATTCCTTGCTCTCGGGCCTTGAGCCCAGTCCTGGGAGGCTTCCCACAGTTCATATCATCTGGGTGAGATTCCAAGGTTGATGCCCTTGAAAGGAGCTGTGTGTGCACAGGTCCAGCACAACACTCCGGGTGTGCCCTGAATGTTGCCAAGCGCATAAACCTTGTATGAATCCTACATCCCCTCCTTTTTTGTTTATTTGTGCTCGGCCATCTCATGGTAGCCATCAGTTTGCTTTTGCAAGCCAATTAACTCCCGGACAGACGAGGTCATAACTCGTGGAGCCTGCCAGGGCGGTTCTTGACAAAGCCTTAACAAAAAGGAAATACATTGCACACAGCAACAGCAAAAAATAAGCTTAAAAAGGTAAAGTGTAATGGGCAGGGCCCCAATTAGCCATGCTAGAGTACTGGGAAAAGAGGTTTGCGTAAGCAGCGAGCATCATTTTATTCCCAATTTCCTCAGGGTGATGACATACTGGAATAAGGCACGTACCTAACAATTCTTCAGCTGCTACAAAATCAAATAAACAAAAGTGGGTAACATTTGCTATTGAAGCCAATATTTCCCATAGGTTATATATCATTCGGGCCCATAACGGAGAAAGCGCTCCCGAGCCAACCCCTACAGGAAATAGCAGGCACAAAAGGCATACAATCAATACAGAATTAGCAGTAATTTGGGCGAGAATTGCCACAAAGTCTCAGAAGTCTCTGGCTGTTGGTTTGCTGCCAGTCTTCGTTGAGCCGCGGCGACCAATGCTTTTACTGCTCCCCATGTCACGGGCTGGCTTGGGATGCTACGCCTCCTCCGTTTCCGTCCTGCTGTTGTCGACCCGGGAGGCACCGCGTTCTCCTCCAAGGTCAGCTGAAACTCCGGTATGGGGTTTGACAGCCCCTGGTGCCACGCCATGCTGTTTCAGTGCCGGTCGCACACACCGGGCCGGAACCCACAACGGTCCTGCAGGGAGAGACACAGCAGCATATCCCCGACCCCAAGTAATTAAAGGCACTGGGCCCAGCCATTGCGGATCGGGCAGCTGATGGTAATAGACACGCGGTCTTTCCAGTACCTCGGATTTGTGAAAATGCCGATCCGCGGGGGTCTGCTGATCTGCATTCAGCATTAAATTATTTAAAGTGAACAAAAGGATATGCAATTGCTGCTGAATGTCTCCTAAGGTTCGGAGACGCAGCTCCCCTTGTTTTAATTGTTTGTCGAGCAAGGTTTTTAGCGTGCAATTTGCACGTTCAACAATAGCTTGGCCTGTGGAATTATAAGGGATCCCGTGTTTGAGACAGACGTCCCATTGGGCACAAAAGATGGAGAGGGCTGTGGAGCAATAGGCTGGGGCATTATCTGTTTTTATCTGGCTCGGGTGACCCATAACAGCAAAACAGGCTAGCAAATGGTGAATAACTTTGGGAGTGGCTTCCCCACGCTGTGGGGTCGCCCAGAGGAATCCTGAATAGGTATCAATGGAAACATGTAAAAATGAATAGGGGCAGAATTGTGGCACATGAGTGACATCCATTTGCCACAGCTGATTTGCTGCGGTACCTCTAGGGTTAACAGCATAAAAAAAGGTAGGGGCAGCAGCGGCACAGTGGGGGCAGGAACGAACAATAGAACGTGCATGATCAGCAGGAATGTGAAACTGCCGGGCCAAAACAGAGGCAGACTGATGAAAAAAGGCATGGCTTTCAATGGGGTCAGAAAAAAGGGAATTTACCTGACCACGTAACACGCGATCAGCGCATGCATTGCCTTCAGTAAGTAGCCCAGGCAGAGGAGTATGACTGCGAATATGAGCAACAAAATAAGGGAAATTACAAGTGGTGATGAGATAAGGACAAAAACAGGCGAAGAAGGTCCACATCGACCTGAGGGGTAATAAGGGCAAGGGGTAAATGATCAATTACCTGATAAACATAATGCGTGTCCATGATCAAATTAAAGGGACAATCAGCAAAAAGTTAAAAGGCCAAAATAACAGCAGCTAGTTCCAAGGACTAGTAAAGCTCTCCAAGCGCTGTGCATGCAAATATTGTTGTACAAGTGAATGAAGCGCTTTCAGCTTTTCTAGGGGGAGGGGCCACTGGTCAATCCATACGGGCTCTAAGGATTGCCATACCAATGGTAATGCGGATGGCAAGGTGGGTGAGGGAGGATTTCGGGCCATTATATATTAATATTGAGGGTGGTGTCCAGCTTTACAAGTAAGTCACGGCCCCAAATATTGAGGTGGACAGGGAGTACAAAAGGGCGGATTGTAGCAAGGGCACGGCCTCCTGGTTTAGAGACCGTGACCCAAGACAAACTTTGGCACCCGGGTTTGCTACCCCCGATCCCCCACAACTCTTTAGAAGGAACTGTTGGCCAACCAACTGGCCACTCCGGATCACGAATCACTGTAACGTCAGCTCCAGTGTCCACCAGCCCTGTAAAAGGAACATTATTTAAGAGGAGTGTTAACTGAGGTTTCGAGGGGCGGACAGACATTGTTAGAGCAACAAGTGGAGATGACGTGTTGTGAGACAGCAACTGAGACAGCGTCAATCCAAAGCCGTTCCTGCCCCGGGCTCGATCCTCTGTGGCTGGCACCTGATAGGGGACTAAAATCAATTGCGCAATTGACTGTCCACGCGGGAGCGACTGTGGAAAATGGGTCCATACCTGAACCTTAATAACGCCGGTGTAATCGGCGTCAATGACCCCTGGGATGACAAAAAAACCCTGTTTCCCAGCGTGTGAGCGAGGAAGAACCAGACCCACAAATCCAGCAGGGAGAGGTCCCGTCACCTGGGTAGGTATGGCGCAAACCTCCCCCGCAACCGAAAGTCAGCGTCCTCCTGCATAATCAAATCAAGCCCTGCACTTCCAGCAGTCGCCACCTTCATGGAGTCTATGGGTTTTAAAGCAGAGGAACAGTTGTCTGAGTGGGAAACACCCCCGTTTGGCCCTGGGTTCGGGGGGAACCTGTCGTGCGGTTTCCCGACCCGCTACGACACTGATTAGCCCAGTGATAGCCCTTCCGACACTTGGGGCACTTCTTTGAGGGGCGGGCGGGCACCGTCGATGAGCGGCACTCCTGCTGAAAGTGACCCTCCTTACCACAGTGGTAACAACGCTTCCCCTCCTTCCCGCTTTTCTGCAGGGCGGCGGCCATAACCCCAGCTTTATGTGCTTGAGTTCCGATGTTTTGGCACGCCCGCAGCATGTCTGACAGCTCTAGAATTCCAGAGGCTTGTGCAGCCTGGACAGCACGGTGGCAATCCTCGTTCGCATTTTCAACCACCATTTTTAACAGGATCTCCTGAGCTGCCGCAGGGTTATCCACCTGTCGGAGGATAGCCTCCTGCAATCTGTTGGTAAAATCCATAAAGGACTCTGCACCCTGACAGATACTGGCAAAGCTTTTGGTAGGCTTGCCTGAATCCGGGACCTTCCGGAAAGCATGCTGGGCGCAGGTGGAAATAATGGGGAAGACGGCCTGAGGGAGTTGAGACTGCATCTGAACAGTAGCAAACTGGCCCTCCCTGGCCAATTGCTCATAAATGACACCTTGCTCTCTATACACCTGGGCTTGGCGTTCCCCCATCTGCCAAAATTCACTAAGCCAAATAACATACTGACTGGGCGTCAGCATCATGCGCAACAGCACCTTCCAATCTTCAGGGATCAGGGTGTACCCAGTACCTAGCCCTTCAAGGAGACCACTTACATACGTGCTAGTGAGGCCGAACTCGCGAATCGCTTTCTTTAAGTCTCTGATCACGGAGTAGGGCAAACTGACCCAGTTTGCAACCTGGTTGCCCTGGCCATCATCCTGCCAGGTCACCGGACAAACTGAGACCAGATCAGCCAGCTCCTCTGCTGTAATATCTGAGCGAGTCTTCACTGCGTGAACCATTTGTTGCACCAGCGAAAGCCGCTGAGCAGACGCGGATGACCCCCCGGGGGGCCCCGGAGCATGGGGCCCCACGGGGGGAGGGTGATCACACATCAGCTCCGGTGGGGAAGGCCAGGGAGGCGGTGGTAATAGAGGCACTGGGGGCGAAGCAGGGAGAGGGATGGCTGCAGGAGCGGACGGGGGTGGCGGGATCAGCAGCCCCTCTGTTGACGCTGGAGAGGGCCTTTCCGAGGTGACAAGCTGTGTCGCATCACCAGGAGGGGGGATGGCTGCAGGAGCAGATGGGCGTGGCGAGATCGCCAGCCTCGCGAGGGAGGGCCTGTCCGAGGCGACACGCTGTATCGCGTCGCGGCAGAGGTGCCAGGCATGTAGAGCCTGCACGGGCGCCCGAGGCTCTTTGTGCAATGTCTGGCCCAACCGCTCCCAGTCCGCTAGCTTAAGGGTTCCAGCTTCAGGGTACCATGGGCACTGGGCACTTACCTCCTGTAGCAGGAGAGTGAGTTCTCGAGTGGGGCAGTCATGCTGAGCCTTACGCAGCAAATACTGTAGCTCACTGCGGTGTTGCACTTGCAAAGCAGAAAGGGAGCTTCCCATACTTACCACAATGAAAAATACTCACCGGGATCCGTGAAGCGGATGAGTGACGCGTCTGAAACCCTTGCCGGGCGAGGTGAGTGCTGAGGGCCCCACGTTTGGGCGCCAGTTGTGGCGGTTCAATGACAAAACAGAACACAGCTTTTAGCAAGCAAACGGCTGGTCTGCTAACAGGCTTCTGCCTGTCAGCTTTCCACCTTCCCCTTTATTCTTTCTCTCCCCCCGCACATTACATTCTCCAACAGATAAAAGGAATACACTGGCTTTGTTTAAAATTCTTATTTACCAATTTCTATCTACCACATTCCTTGCTCTCGGGCCTTGAGCCCAGTCCTGGGAGGCTTCCCACGGTTCATGTCATCTGGGCGAGATTCCAAGGTTGATGCCCTTGAAAGGAGCTGTGTGTGCACAGGTCCAGCACAACACTCCGGGTGTGCCCTGAATGTTGCCAAGCGCATAAACCTTGTATGAATCCTACATGTGGTGAAAGTGTTCTTAAAATGAACAACATGTGCTGGGTCATCCAAGACTGCTATAACATGAAATATATGGCAGAATGTGGGTAAAACAGAGCAGGAGACATACTATTCTCCCCCAAGGAGTTCATTCAAAATTTAATTAACACATAATTTTTTATGCCTGTTCAACAAATGCGGAAAGAACTAATGGAAAAAGTTGTCAAAGAAGTTATTCCAGCAAAATATCTAGATGAGAACACAATCTATCATCTCCTTCCAAGTGAACTGTGGTCCTAAGGTATGGTACTTTGAAAGATTTTTAACACAAATAGACTGAGATTATATTCTGCAATGTCCTTTCTAAATGTTCTCCTTCAAAACAATTAAATGTACTGTTTTAGTGAAATAATACAAGTCTCAACTACATTTTTAAGGAAACTTGGTAACTGCTGCTTATACTCAGTCATCAGGAGGATGTGAGGAAGCTAGCATCCAAACTGATCCCATAATTGTTTGGCCAATCAAGAATGGATATGTAGAGATTCTTGAATCTTTATCAGTGACAAAATATACTTCAATCATTACAGAAAGTTGAACATTATGTTAAACAAACTGGTTCTTAAATTACTTGCTAAAATTCTTGACTTGAAGCACTTGAGTTGATGTCACAATACCTATAATGCTTAGCACTTAGAGTAATTTGTATGGTTAATGCTATCCAGATGGCTATGCAATTTAAGATTGAGACACAATGTATTAATTCTCACCATACATCAGAACCTGGAATTTGTTCAGTGTTTCAGTTACACACACTGAGCAAGATTGTGGTTGGCCCTTACCTGGGCGTGCAGAAGGGAGAAGAAAATAAAAAACCTCTTCCCTACATTATACAAGTGGTGTAACAAATGGCCAAATTCAGGAGAGTACAGGACTGCCATAGAGATGCCATAGTCCCCAGTGATAACAATTCCCCAGACGGGCTGGGGAGTAAATAATGCCATTGTTCCTTCCCCCTTTTCTCCAGGCATCTTGCTACATAGGTGGGGACTGTGTGCACCTCTTAAATGGGGGCAAAGTGGGGGGTTGAAGTTCATGCACCCCCCTGTGCACTGGATGGCACTGTGTCTGGGAGTCAGATGACCTGTGCTGGAGTGGTGCAGCTCCCCACTGGGGAAGTGTTTACAAGGTACAATCTAGTCAATTGTGTACAGATTTCACTAGATAACTAAAGGCAAATCCTGACTAGCATTTTGCCTTATTTAGTGAAGCCGAGTTTTACCATAAACCACTCCTCTTTCCCCTTGAAAGGGTGAATAGTCCCACCAAGTGGCACTAAACATGTTCACTGGCTAGCAGCTCCAACATTATGATCTGTGCTGGATGGGGCAAATGACAAAGTAATAGGTTTTACTGTGTCTTTCAAAAACGGTCTGTGTTCATATCAATCTTTTAAAATTATTACAGTACAAACTGTGGCACATCCTACATAAAATTCCACCTTACCCAGGTAGGCTACATCAAATAACAAACTACAAAGAGACGCATAGCAACCCATTGATGGGGCTTGTTTTGTTTCTGACATAAATACAAGCAATTAATCCATAGTGGTGTTGGAATTAATTTATACACAGAGCCTTGGTTTGTCAAGTCAACGTGTAATTGTTTGCCCTACAGAGTGATGCTGGATTGACTGGCCGAAAGATCATTGTTGATACTTAAGGAGGCTGGGGAGCCCATGGAGGAGGTGCTTTCTCTGGGAAAGATCCTTCCAAAGCTGATCACTCAGCAGCATATGCAGCTTGCTGGGTTGCAAAATCCCTAGTGAAAGCTGGTCTCTGTAGAAGAGTATTGATCCAGGTAAGAAGGGAAAAATCAAGAGCAGGCATACCCTACTAAACACATTATAGGTAGATCTCTTAGCAATCTCAATACTTAAGGCTGCCTAACACTTTGAATTATGAGACCATGTTTTCAGTTGCTTATACTTTTCAGTTGCTTATACTTTTTCGAGAGTTAAACCATTTGGGTTGAAATTTTTCATGCTGGGTGTAAGTTTCAGACTGATTTTTTTATTTTTTGGGGGGGGGACAAGTTTCACCAAAAAATGTTCAGTTATTGCCAAGAATGAGGATGAAGAATAATACTGTTTTTACCCATTTTAAATGCTTAGCTTTAACGAGGAAATCTGGCATTCCCCCCCTGCCCCCCGCCCCCCCCCCCACTGTTCCTCACACATTCTTGTCAACTGCTGGAAATGGCCCACCTTGATTATCACTACAAAAGGTTTTTCCCCACCGCCCCCACTCTCCTGCTGCTCACCTTACCTGATCACTCTTGTTACAGTGTGTAAGGTAGCACCCATTGTTTCATGTTCTCTGTGTATATAAAATCTCCCCACTGTATTTTCCACTGCATGCATCCGATGAAGTGAGTTGTAGCTCACAAAAGCTTATGCTCAAATAAATTTGTTAGTCTCTAAGGTGCTACAAGTACTCCTTTTCTTTTTGTGGAAAAATCAGTCAGGTTCTTAAAAGAAGGATTTTATTTTTTTTTTAAAAAAAAGAAAGGTAAAGATCATCTCTGTAAAATCAGGATGGAAAATACTTTACAGGGTATTCAGATTCAAACACAGAGGATCCCCCCTCTGGGCAAAACCTTAAAGTTACAGAAAACAGGAATAAACCTCCCTCTTAACATAGGGAAAATTCACATAAAACAAAAGATAAACTAATCCGCCTTGCCTGTCTTACCTATACTGGTTGCAATATTGGAGACTTGGATTAGGATGGGTTGGAGAAGATGGATTTCTGTCTGGCCTCTCTCAGTCCCAAGAGAGAACAACCACGTAAACAAAGATCACAAACAAAAGCCTTCCCCTCCAAGATTTGAAAGTATCTTGTCCCATTATTGGTCCTTTGGGTCAGGTGCCAGACAGGTTAGCTGAGCTTCTTAACCCTTTACAGGTAACAGGATGTTGCCCCTGGCCAGGAGGGATTTTATAGCACTGTATACAGAAAGGTGGTTACCCTTCCCTTTATATTTATGACAATTGTCAAATCAGTTTTTCTTGCTTTATTGGTGGCTTTCCCCTTGGGACCCAGAGACTTGAGTTTTGAGCTCTCTCAGCCCTTGACTGAACAGGGGAAGGAGGTGTTGACTCTTCAGCAGAAGGGCTATCATTGGAAGTGTTTGAGTTCAGTTAGCCAGTCAGAAGGATTCTGATAGGCTGAGTAGAAAGCACTTCCCCTCTTAATTTTTCTGGTTTCATCTGCATAGCATTTCTGTGAAATATTTGCCCAGTCAAGCACAGTCTTCCAATCAAACAGGATAGTTGAGTTAAATTTCTAATGTAAACAAACAGAAACAACAAATCTTCCCAGCTTCACTTATACATCATAAGGAAGCAGAAAGGTTTTTTCCCATGGTAGAGCCCCTTCCAAGTCCTAGTTCCTGAGTATGGCATATTTTCATTGTAAGATGGTAGTTCCTACAGACCCCAACAACACTGGCCCAATACTAGCTGTTTTGGCTGGGTGAAGGTACCAGACCACAATAGAGTAGGAGCATGCTGCAATGGAATACTAAAAACAGGTCCTAAAGGAAATACCTTATCTGTACTGCAGGGAATCTTAAAACTAGGTAGGTTTCTATTTTTGTAAAGCAGAAGGGTGCTGAAATGAACTGCAATTACTAACTTGGTTTGATGTGTATATCCTACAGCTGTCTTACTGTATTGGTCTGAGCCATCCTCTAGCCATTTCTGTGTTCCACTATGGCACTTCAGATAGATCAGAAGAAGAGCTTCTTGAAATTGTGCAGAAAAACTTTGATCTAAGCCTTGGAGTCATTATAAGGTTTATTTCCCATTGGAGAACTTACACACATTGACAGTTCACTCTAGTATAATAGACAGTTGAACAATTTAAATTCAAGTGTTTGGTTCCTATACTCCTGACTCTGAAATAATTTATAATCATTAAAATACCCATTAGCGCCATCTTTGTGTCCTCCCCGTTACACAAACTGCTCCACTCAGAAGCCTAAAACCAGTCCTCAAGTTGGGTCCTCCCTGTAGAATGGTTTAAAACATCGTGCCCATAAGACTTGTCTATACCACATATTTTTACCAAGCTGGTAAGAAGGTGATAATGCTGTTTAATTCTGGTACAATTTGTGGCCACACATCTTCGCTTACACATGATTATAAGTAGGGGTCTACTTAAATCACAGAGAAATCAAACATTTTTCATGTGTTGGTCACATCATAACTAGCAGATTTTGCAGATGTGTTCATACTATGCCGCCCTTACTTCTGCACTGTTGCTAGCGGCAGTGCTGCCTTCAGAGCTGGGTGCCTGGCCAGCAGCCGCCACTGTCTGGCTGCTCAGCTCTGAAGGCAGTGCAGAAGTAAGGGTGGCAATACCGCAATCCCCCTACAATAGGCTTGCGACCACCTTTTGGGTCGGGACCCCCAGTTTGAGAAACACTGTGTACTTTTGTATACTTTTATGCCTATTGTATAGGGTAAAAGTGAACAAAAGACCAGCTTTCACAGAAGAGACCAGATTTCATGGTTCTTGACACGTTTTTCACAGATGCAAATTTGGTAGGGCCCTAATTATAACCATGGCAGTGCACTGCATTTCACTGTGGCTCATGACCAGGGTAATGTAGTATGCATGTCAAAGTGTAATTAAATTTCAGTACAGTTCCTCTGTGGCATAGACAGGATTGCCTAACAGCATCTGCCACTGGGTTACCTACTGTTCCTACCTCCCTAGTTTATCTGAGGACTCCCACTTCTACAAAGGACTACTCTATAATGAGGCCTCCCTGCACTCTCTTCCTTTGAGGCAGCTTTCCACAGGTGTTGCTACCTATGGTCCAGCTTCTGATATACTTACTTCACAAATAATCCCACTGAATCAGTGAGATTGTCTGTGGAATAAATAACCCTCACTCAAGTTGAATACATCTGAATCTGGCCCTTTTCAGAAAGTGGCAGTCCAGTACTTGCTGTTGCTAGCCATCAAGAGCTGTAGCAAGCATGTCAACATCCACTTCTGGAGAGGTGGAGTTTTGGGCCAGCTACTGTAAATATTTTCTCCATTTCAGGAAAGTGTTTGGTTCGATAATGAGGTGAAAACCCAACTAGTGATCTGGAACAAAGAGCCAACCTTAATAATAGTGCTGCAATCTTATAACGCCTGTTTGAAGTTGACTAAACTTGGTTTAAAAGGCAGCCAGCTAGTCCCATGTTTTAGGAGTCTAATTAAATTGCAGAGAAAACACATTTTTTGTGGGTCGGTCATGACATAAATGGCAAATTTCATGGATAACACGGCTATTTGTGCCGTGACCAACCCACAAAAAATCTGTGCTTTCTCTGCAGCGTTTCTCAAAGTGGGGCCCCAACCCAAAAGGGAGTCGCAAGCCTATTGTAGGGGTGTCGTGGTATTGCCACTTTTACATCTATGGCTCTGTGGATGATGGGAAAGTGGTGGACGTGTTGTTCCTTGACTTTAGCAAAGCTTTTGACACGGTCTCCCACAGTGTTCTTGCCAGCAAGTTAAAGAAGTATGGGCTGGATGAATGGACTATAAGGTGGATAGAAAGTTGGCTAGATTGTCGGGCTCAACGGGTAGTGATCAATGGCTCCATGTCTAGTTGGCAGCCGGTATCAAGTGGAGTGCCCCAAGGGTCAGTCCTCGGGCCGGTTTTGCTCAATATCTTCATAAATGAACTGGAGGATGGTGTGGATTGCACCCTCAGCAAGTTTGTAGATGACACTAAACTGGGAGGAGAGGTAGATACACTGGAGGGAAGGGATAGGATACAGAGGGCCCTAGACAAATTGGAGGATTGGGCCAAAAGAAATCTGATGAGGTTCAACAAGGACAAGTGCAGAGTCCTGCACTTAGGACGGAAGAATCCAATGCACCACTACAGACTAGGGACCGAATGGCTCGGCAGCAGTTCTGCAGAAAAGGACCTAGGGGTCACAGTGGATGAGAAGTTGGATATGAGTCAACAGTGTGCCCTTGTTGCCAAGGCGGCCAATGGCATTTTGGGATGTATAGGTAGGGGCATTGCCAGCAGATTGTGGGACGTGATCGTTCCCCTCTATTTGACATTGGTGAGGCCTCATCTGGAGTTCTGTGTCCAGTTTTGGGCCCCACACTACAAGGATGTGGAAAAATTGGAAAGTGTCCAGCGGAGGGCAACAAAAATGATTAGGGGACTAGAACACATGATTTATGAGGAGAGGCTGAGGGAACTGGGATTGTTTAGTCTGCGGAAGAGAAGAATGAGGGAGGATTTGATAGCTGCTTTCAACTACCTGAAAGAGGGTTCCAAAGAGGATGGATCTAGATTGTTCTCAGTGGTAGCTGATGACAGAACAAGGAGTAATGGTCTCAAGTTGCAGTGGGGGAGGTTTAGGTTGGATAGTAGGAAAAACTTTTTCACTAGGAGGGTGGTGAAACACTGGAATGCGTTACCTAGGGAGGTGGTGGAATCTCCTTCCTTAGATATTTTTAAGGTCAGGCTTGACAAAGCCGTGGCTGGGATGATTTAGTTGGGGATTGGTCCTGCTTTGAGCAGGAGGTTGGACTAGATGACCTCCTGAGGTCCCTTCCAACCCTGATTCTATGCTGCTGCTCTCAGCAGTGCTGCCTTCAGAACTGGGTGGCAGCTGCTGGCCGGGCTTCCAGCTCTGAAGGCAGTTTTGCTGCCAGCAGCAGCACAGAACTAGGCATGGCATGGTATGCTGTTGCCGCCCTTACTTCTGTGGTGCTCCTGCTGTTCTTGGTGCCGCTGCCTTCAGAGCTAGGCACCCCACCAGCAGCTGCTGCTCTCTGCTCTGTCTTCAGATCTAGGTGACCAGAAATCAAATTTCACAGGGGAGACCAGATTTCATGGGCTGTGATGTGATTTTCATGGCTGCAAATTTGGTAAGCCCCCTACCCTTAGTTGTTAGATGCTCTCATAATAAACACAGGGAAACAATCACAACATTGTGTAAAACTATTAGGGACTTGGCTTAAAGCCCTAAGCCAAAATCCAGTTGTGGCTGAAACTATAAAAACCATTGAAGGTGTCACCCAATCAACAGCAGTTGTGGGTGGGGGAGAAACCCTGTGCAGCTATTGAAGCTGCTCTATTCCATTTTTTACACTGCTTCCACCATGGCGTGGCTAGTGACACTAGCCCAATGCAGTCCTGGCACTCAGGGGAGCATAAAGACTGTGCTTGGCCCCTCACCTCTGGAGGGGGTCAGAAAGGGAAGGGGGTAGGTGCTCCCTGACCAGCACTTGCCTGCTTGCACAGAGGAGGGGTGCAGTCTGACCCTAATACTTACCTTTGGTCACTGATTCATTTGACTCTTTATGTGAATCATAGGCACTGACTCTGTGGGTGCACCAGCTGGGGGAAGGGATGAAATGGGGGTGGGGCTCGGGGCTGAAAGGGGGTTGAGCGCCCCTGGGGAAAATTAGAAGCCAGTGCCTGTGATGTGAATTGTTATGGGGAATTGCCTCTCTACTCCTAGTTTTCAGTTTTGAACTCCTTATCTTTGTAAAGTGCTAATATAAACTTAAGAATCCCTTTCAGAATTTTGAAAATATTGCTTTAATTGCTCACGTACATCTTCAGTCCAGCACCCTTAATGTGGTTCTAGTCTGATGGGGATTATAAACAGTATTGTGGAGTTTCATATATATTGCATCTGAGGAAAACCTGGATGCATTACAGAAGTAGTAAGGCTATGTTCACGCTACAGCTTAAGTCAGTATAGGTTGTATCATTCAGGGGTATGAATAAACCACGCGTCCAAGCTACATAAGTTACACCGCCGCCATGGGAGAGCTTCTCCTGCCAACTACTTAGCTATTACTGCTCATGGGGGCTGGAATAATTAAGTCAACAGGAGAGTTCTCCACCAATGTAGCTGTGCGGCTGTAAGCTCTGTAGTGTAGCCATAGCTATGTTATTTATGTACCTTAAATAATATGTACCTTAAATATGTACGTTATTTATGTACCTTAAATAATCAGATAAAAAATGTTCTTTCCCCAAGTTAAAATGTCAAAATGTGGAGAAACTTTCTGCCAGTATCTTTAAATCTTATACTACTCTTCAGTCAGCTGTTAACTTTGTATACACAGAGGGAGCAGATCTGTTGAGTAAGATCATCACTTACGTAGTACGTTTCAGAGGACAGCATTTTCTAGCTTTTCTGAAGATAAAACAATGAGGAGTCCTTGTGGCATCTTAGGGACTAACACATTTATTTGGGCATAAGCTTTCGTGGGCTAGAACCCACTTAATCAGGTGCATGGAGTGGCAAATACAGTAGCAGGTATAAATACACAGCACGTGAAAAGATGGGAGTTGCCTTACCAAGTGGGAGGTCAGTCTAACAAGACAATTCAATTAACAGTAGGATAACAAGAGAGGAAAAATCACTGACACTCAAGCCTAAGCTGACACCTTTATTACATACTGTACTCTGGAAAGTAATATCCTTCCTGTGATCGTCACCAGTATTCACAGACTGGACTCAATCTGCTAGTACAATCTAAATTCTTATTTGCCGTTTTCACTCTTGCTGTTGATAAGCTGATGACTTCAGTGATTTCTTATTATATTCTTTTTATTATTTTGACACCCAGACCCTCTTGACGTGAGTGATTTTTGTTCATTTAATAACATCCAATGCAACATGGTTTAATACATATCGCTAGATTAATCCCTTTCTCACAAACCATTTTCACTGTTTTGAGCACCACAGGTGATTTGTTCCAATCAACTAGGAGCCAAAAGTTTTGGAGTCTTTGTGACAGGGTGTAAATAGCCTAAGGCTTATTCATCACTCTGTGTGCTCGGCAAGTGTCCCCACATGGGCCAAACTAAGGAGATAATTGGTTAAGGACTGGATGATTAAACAACTAACAAGATGATTCAGCTCATCAGCTGGGGATAGTTAAAAGAGACAGAGGAGGCAGGGGTGGCCCGTCCATATAGGCGAACTAGGCAGTCACCTCAGGTGCCAAGCTAAATGGGGCGCCAAATTCGAGGAAAAAAATGAAAAAGATGAAAAAAATACAAATAAAATAACGGAGGTGTCATTATTTCAATTCCCATGCATGTACAGAGGGAATATGAATTATAATTCATTTCTCTACATTTCTGAGAATTTATTAATATGTCAAAACTTTTATTTACTGCAAAAATAAATAACATTTTAGCTAATTTTTTTCAATTTGCGACATAGGGTCAAGATGACCCACTCCGCAATTTTGATAAGCAATAACTCAGCCACAATGAAACACATCCACCAGTGGCAAAAGCTGCAATGCTAGTGACACCTCATTTGAATATACATCAAGGTCTCATAGCCAGAAATTCATGTAGAGTGGAGATATCGCAAGTTGATACATGTCAAAAGGTCATTTTAACACACGTCGCAGCTAGATGGTTAAGAATCAACCGAATACTTTGGTAAATTATGTTTCTTGGTGCCAAAGAATAAAGAATAACGTCTTTCAGCATTATAAATCCAAAATGTGAGTATCTTTAAGTGTTATTAAACCTTAGTATTATTATCGGACTGTATAATTATGAACTTTTCTTTGTTATAACTGGTTCACGTAATAAATAAGGTCCATAAAAGAAAAGTAACAGTGTTAACGCTTAATAGACTACGAAAGTGATGACGTCATACTCCAAGCGGGTAAGCGTGAGGAAGGGGATTACTTTCCAAACAACTGGTGTCAGGTAATAACATTGAAAAAGGTCATTTTATTTCCATGTAAAAACTGTAACTAATTGTTTTAATAGGTAAGTGAGTGTATGTTACTAATCATTGAACCTTTAAGCAGCGAAAAGATGTGTTGGGATGGCTGCAATGTGGTTTAAGTCACCAACCATGTGGTGTGTCAGCCATCAGCTATAATGCTTGCAGTCAGGAGCACAGTACATAACAATATTCAAATGTCCAATGGCAGAAAGAGGAAAAAGAAAACCCTCAGGAGCTGAGTATTGTAAACAAAAGGCTGAGAAGGAAAAGGACCAAGCAAAACAGCAGGGATTCTTCCTGAAATATCTTCTCTTTAATCCAAATAAAGATGGAAGCAGTTCACAGCATCCAGATGAAGGAATTTTACTTGGGGAGGAGATTAGCTCACATCCGCATGGAAGCAGTTTGGAATATCAAGATGAAGGTATATTACTTCGAGATGAGGGTAGCTCACATCCACAAAAAAGCAGTTTGCAAACTCAAGATGGTGGAAACTTACTTCTATATGAAGGCAACTCACAGCATCAGACTGATATGGAAGTGGAGAAAATGTATTCACCTTCAGAGAGACATGCAGAAATTGAAGTAAATGAAGTAGAAGGAAGAAAGGATAAGGAAGTTACAAACAAGTTACAGTATGGGGACCCAGGTTCATGGCCCAAATGTGATGACAGTGTGCGGCAAATTCTCATGGAACATGGACCCAAACAAGTTCATGAATTTCCCTTCCCTAAGGATGGAAATCAAAGAAAATTCTCTGCTCAGCGTTACAAGAGGAAACTCATTAATGGGGAAGAAATTAATTAAAACTGGTTACAATATTCAGTGTTGAAGGACTCTGTTTTGCTTTTGCTGCAAGTTGTTTAGAAATCAAGCAATTGGTACATCACTTATTGAAAATGGTTTGAAGGACTGGAAAAACATATCTTCAATTCTCTCTTCACATGAAAGAAGTACAGAACATTTGGAATGTTTTCAAAATTGGAAAGAACTTGAATTATGATTGCAAAAAGGAAAAACTATCGATGAAGAAAATTTACGTGTGTCAAGGAAAAAGAAGAATATTGGCAACAAATATTAGAGCATCTTATTCCTTTAGTGAGAGTTCTTGGTGGGCAAAATTTAGCATTCTGCAGCAGAAATAAAAAATTATACACTCCAGGTTATGAAAACTTTTTAAAATTTGTTGAATACCTAGCTTTGTTTGATCCAGTCATGAAGGAACATCTATGTAAAATAGGTTTCAGAGTAGCAGCCTTGTTACTCTGTATCCGCAAAAAGAAAAGGAGTACTTGTGGCACCTTAGAGACTAACAAATTTATTTGAGCATAAGCTTTCGTGAGCTACAGCTCACTTAATTGGATGCATCCGATGTAGCTCACAAAAGCTTATGCCATCCGATGAAGTGAGCTGTAGCTCATGAAAGCTTATCCTCAAATAAATTTGTTAGTCTCTAAGATGCCACAAGTACTCCTTTTCTTTCTATGTAAAATAACTGATCATGAAACACAGGTTCTTTACTCAGGAAAAAATATGCAGAATGAACTGATTCAAATCCTAGCAAATGCCATTAAAAAGAAAATTTTAGAAACTGTCCATTCTGCAAAATACTTTTCAATAATACTGGACTGTACACCAGATGTGAGTCATGTTGAACAAATGATGATGATCATTCGTTTTGTGGATATGGAAAAGTCTGTAGATGAAGATAATGTTTAAGTGCTCATAAAGGAACATTTTTTGGGTTTTGTACCACTGAAGGAGACGACTGGAGCATTTATGACAAACTATCCTACAAGAGCTTGAAACAATGTCATTATCTGTTGAAAACTTATGTAGCCAAGGCTATGATAATGGGAGTAATATGAAGGGTAAAGACAATAGTGTGCAAAGGAGAATGATGGAAATCAATCCTAGGGCCTTTTTCGTTCCTTGCAGTGCGCATTCTCTGAATTTGGTTGTCAATGATGCTGCTACATGCTGTTTGGAGGCAAGCAGTTTCTTTGACTTGGTGCAACGTGTTTGTGTTTTTCTCAGGCTCAACATGCCATTGGGAGATTCTGACTCGCCATATGAATTCTCTAACTGTGAAACCACTTAGATAAGATGGGAGAGTTGCATTGATGCTTTGAAGCCCCTTTGCTATGAACTTGGAAACATTTATGATGCCCTAACTGAAATTTCTGATGATACTACCTTTACTAGATCAACTGACAATACGGCATGTCCAGATGCAGTAGCTCTTGAAAATGGCCTTTCCAAGTTCAAATTTGTGACTTCACTGATTTTGTGGTATAATATCCTTTCCGAGATTAACCTTACTAGTAAGCAGCTTCAGGAAAAGAACTTGAACATACATTCTGCTATTCAAAAACTGCAGCTAACTAAAAATATTCTGGAGGAATTCAGAAGTGATGAAGGGTTTGAAAGAACACTGGTAGATTCTCTCGAGCTTGCTGCAGAAATAGACTTTCTGACAGAGTTTGAACCAGAGCCAGTTCGCATTCGGGAAAAGAAACAGCAGTTTTTGTATGAAGGATGAGACACACCAATTCAGAACCCAAAACAAAGGTTCAAAGTGAGTTTCTACTTTGCAGTCCTTGATACTGCTATTCACTTGGTTGATGAAAGATTTCAACAGATGCAGCAGCTAGAGTCAGTATTTGGCTTTCTGTATGATATCCACAGCTTGCAAAAGAAAACAGCAAAACAGATAAGAGAATTTTGTTTAAAACTGGAGTCGGCATTGACTCATGAAAATTCAAAAGACATTGATGCTACAGTTTTGTGTAGTGAGCTTCAGGCTTTTCCAAGATGATTTAAGAAACATTCCACTCCTGAAGAAGTACTGAAGTTTGTTTGGTTTCAGAGTAACAGCCGTGATAGTCTGTATTCGCAAAAAGAAAAGGAGTACATTGGTTAGTCTCTAAGGTGCCACAAGTACTCCTTTTCTTTTTGTGAAGTTTGTTTGTGAAAATAAACTCTCAGACAGTTTTCCAAACATTTTTATAGCTCTACACATTCTTTTAACTTTGCCAGTTTGCATAGCTAGTGGGGAACGTAGCTTCTCAAAGTTAAAATTGATAAAAACATATCTGCGTTCAACAATGGTGCAAGAGAGACTTGTTGGACTTGCCACAGTGTCAGTAGAGCATGAAATCGCTGGAAAACTGGATCTAAAAGAACTAGTGACTGAATTTTCAAAACTTAAAGCGAGAAAAGTCATGTTTTAAGAGCATAGAGTGTTTTTTATTCGGAGTGTTTTGTAAATACAGGTTAAAGTTCATTGAAGAGTTTTGTTATATCTTTCTATAATGGGTATGTTGGTAGTGGCAGTTAAAGCAGGATAGCGTAATGGATGATTTTGGATTTGTAATAATAAAAATTATAATTAACATTTGTAATGCATTTTTATTTGAAATCAGACTGAAATATCATCTAGCTGTTGTGTACAAATCTATTCTGAAAATTTCATGTCTCTGTTTTATCTGATCTCAGAAACATTGGGTGGACAGATGGACAGACAAACCGAATAATTAAGCCTCTGGTTAAAAAAAAAAACATTACAAGGAAAAAAGGGGCAAAATGTTTTGCAGTTTACCAAAAACCTCAGCCTAGATCTCGTTGCTGGTAGCTAGTCTAGGGCCGCCCCTGAGGCTAACCCATGATCTCAGAGAGATGAGATCTCTCCCTGTTTCTCACCCTGTATGTGAGGAGAAAGTAAAAGCCTTATGTTGTGGGGGACAAGCACTTGTATAGCACATTGTAAATAACGCATATGATGTTGAATCTATGCAGGAGTGTGTGAGGTCTGTTTGCAATGAAGAATCCATGCTGAGGGAACCCCACCCTTTGACAGTCTTGCTGCTTTGTTGCTCATTTACTTGGCCTTTTAAGTATTAGCATCTTCTAAATTGGGTCTGATGCAAAGCGTATTGGAGTCAATAGGAATTTTTTCCATTGATTGCAGTAAGCTTTGGATCAGGCCCGTACATCTTGTTTTAAAATAGTCTTGTCCAAACGTAAGTACTGGTATGGTATGTGGTCCTGATATTGGCTCCTGCATGCTCTGGACCACACAGCCTCTTTCCAGCTTGAAGATCAATGTATATCCTCATGGTACTTGTTCCACTTTACCTTAGTTTTTAAGACTTGGGCAATAGCCAGGACAATAAGGTGCTCAAGAGGAAATTAGCTTAAGAACAGTAGAGTAAGAAATCTCCTATATTAAACATAAACCCTTCAAATAAAGATTAACAAGTACAGTGAGCCTGGATTCAATGAAACTTACATTACAGAGAAATGCAGTAATGGCCCATATTGATTCAGACGTTGGCTGATATTGGGACACAAGTCCAGTGTAGAGAAATATGCCTCTCTGGCCGAAACCTTGAGAGCTAAGGGTTACCAGGTCCAGACACATGCACTGATCATCAGAGCCTTCGGTGCATGGGACCCCAGTAATGAGTGAGTACTGAGAGAATGCGGAATTGGTCAACGCTACTCTCGGCTGATGCGGCAACTTATGGTGTTGGACGCCATCAGGTGGTTGAGGGACATCTACATAGAACACATCACCGGACATCCGCAATACTGGGAGGGATGAGCTGGAGTGCCAATGAGAAGCGCAGTCAGGAAAGTAACAAATACTTTCCTCATGGATTGTATTTTTCTAAATGGACAACCAACCTAATTCCCAATTACTGAGGGACAACCTCCACTCATTGATATATACTTTACTTTCTACAACCAAATCTCTGTGCAGCTTTTCATGAGTGATGTACACGAGTATTCGGATTCTAATATCTAAACTGTATTGTTAAATCTATTCACCTAATTTGGGTTATTGCTGATTATGTACTATATGTATCATATGACTTTTAAAAAACTAACTTTATATTTGTGGATAATCTAAGCACTATACCCAGATGTACAAACACTCTTTTCTCAACCTATGTAGTGTATATTTTTTTTAACATTAGCTTTAATAAAATTTTTAAATCAGAGATTGACCATTCCAGTAGCTGTAAACCCCAAGTGTAGGCACGGTAAACCCTCATTACACTAGACTTGCATTAGTGCAATTTACCTTGGTTGCAAACAGGGTTAAGCTCCACCCCTGCAAAAAGTTGCTTTGCCTGTCACGGTAGTGTCTTGCACCATTGCAGCTACACTGGCATCTATCCACTGATGGCTGTTATCAGGTCTAAAGCCTAGTGTAGACAAAAACTAGCTGGTTTGGAAAATATTCATCTGGCAGAACCCATGTTCATTGTGAAAATTGGTATTTAGTGTTTAGATTTACTAGTGTGGAAGTACTGTCCTTCATAGGGTCCTTTCCGGGATGTTTCCTACATGAGGATATGATCTGGCTTTGACTGTCTTATGGCTACATTTGAATATACCCTATGTTACATTTAAAATGAACAAAGTGTCCTTCCACAGACTTGCACAGGCATAGGAGAAAAACATTTCAAGTCCATAGGCACATTTTGTGAACATTGTGGCTGAGCAAGGTGATCCAAATGTTTCTGCTACTAGCTGCATACTGATATTGTGTCTGATAGTTAGACTTTCAGGCACTCTGCTCTTGGTTTTCAGGTGCTATAAATGGACCCTGAATCCATTCTGTGGCTGCTGTTCCCTTTGTAAATTTGGATGATTTAATGGAGGAGAGATTATAGTTTGCACTATCAGTTAAAATCATTCCCCTTGTTTGTCTGGGGAGGGCATCAGAGTATCTTGATACACTAATATACTTGCATCTTCTCTTGCAGTGGTAGACTTAAAAAAATACTTCTGTTACTTTTTATGCAGGGAACTGGATTTGAAGAAACCAATATATCAACAGACTGCATATTATGGGCACTTTGGAAGAGAAGAATTTACATGGGAAATACCAAAGAAGCTTGCGTATTAGGCTTTTCCAAATCTGTCTCTTGTAATGGAGAATCTTTTTAATGAGCAGGTATGACCACTAAACTGTCAGAGGGGAAAAGAATTTTTTTTAAATCTAATAAATGACATTCTTATAACTGAACTAGGTACTGATAATTATAAGCAATGTAACTTTTATGCTGGCTTTACATTTTAAATACACGTATATGAAACCTAGTGTCTCTTCATTTATTTCTTCAGAAAGGACTCAAGTGACTTACAACCTTTAGCCCTGGTCTACACTGGGTTGGGGGGGGGGGTCCACCTAAAATATGCAACTTCAGCTACGCAGATAGCATAGCTGAAGTTGGCATATCTTAGGTCGACTTACCTGGCCGTAAGGATGGCAGTGAGTCGACCGCTGCCACTCCCCCGTCGACTCCACTTCCACTTCTCGCGAGCTGGAGTTCCGGAGTCGATGGGGAGCGCGTTCGGGGATCGATTTATCGCGTCTCATCTAGACGCGATAAATCGATCCCTGATAGATGGATCACTACACCGATCCGGCGGGTAGTGAAGACCTGCCCTTAGTCTCTGCTGCAGTTATCCAAGTGAGTTAGTGAAAATGCTCACCTATTATGGGATATTACATATTATAATCTGTATATGCCTTAGCTGTGAGATAACATTTACTTAAGTTTGCTTTAACATGAGTCAAAGCTTTGTGTGTATACTTTTGTGACAGTTGGTATGTGTTTCAGTGTAAACATCCAGGGCTTGCTTACACAGCTAGTTGAGTGCTATGCTCTAACTGGCCATGTGGGCCCAGCTTCCACGCACTATAAGTTCTGTAGTGCCGTTTGGTGTACTCCCACTGTAACTTTATAGTCTGTGGTAGCTGGGTCCACATGGTCTGTTAGTGCATGATAGGCGAGTGCCATGTCCATTCATACCCCAGCTTGCTGCATATTAAATGTAGACAAGGCCCCCAGTCTTCATTGCCCTGAAACTTTCTGTGCTTGGGCTGTCCTAAATTTTAATTTTGGTTATGTGTAAACTCTGAACTGAATGAGTTTAATCTACCCAAGTTTTGAAATATAAACATTTTCCTGTTGTAGAAATGATTTGTAAACTCAAGTGACTGAAAACGTAAATCAAAATTAACATGAGATGCACAATTGTTTAATTTTTCAAGGACTACAAGGCTAGTACATATGAAAGAACATTCTTCCTCTTTCAGATGAGCAAATGATCTCCCTGTTCTAAACTAATATAGAATATTGTCCATGTGTAGTTTTGTAGCCATTTTGATTAATGGAGGGGAATTTAGCAATAGGGCAACCCAAAGAGGGGGGCAGGGCCTCCCTCCTTCAGTGCAGCGCTCACCTCAAACACAAGTAATTGAATTGCGATACTAATCTCAATTGAGGTAGAAGAGAGCTCCTCCCTGCAGGTAGTGACTGGTCTGTTGCTCTCAAATGCAAAAGTAAAACAGCTGTGCAGGTCCACTTCATGTATGCCTTGACTTGGGCAACTCCTAGAGCCATGTTAGTCTGCTTGCATTTGGATAGCTGTTCTTGCCTCAGTAACTTTCTACTGGCAAATGCACGCCCAATTAATCAAAACAATGTTATGGGTCACTCTTGTTATGCAGGGAGGACCCTGTTCTTCCCTTGAATAAGCAGAAGCAATCTTATTGATTGTAATGGAAGTCTTCGCTGTGCCCACAAGGGCAGGACAGGGCCCTGTGTCTTTATCCAAAATGAATCTAGTTTGAACTAGATACACCCATTCCAGGAGGAGAACATGTTCTAGCTTAACCATCCATTTTAATATGCGCATGTCAAAATATTGTCTGGAGATACATAAATGGAGCGGTTGACAATGGTGCTGGAATCATTCAAAATAGCTTTCTCAACACCATTAGCAATATTGGGGTTAAAATGTTAGGATACTGAATGTCAAGAGTTGACCTAGGCCCCCCCAGAACTGGATGTTCCTGGGGCAGGATTCAGTACAAGTACTAGACTCTATGTAAAAGGTGTTTAAGTAGACAGGCATGAGGCCTCTTTTCTCTCACCTCATTTTGGGATCAAGAACCAACCAGCAACTTGGTGGAAAGAAAGAATAGTGAAGATCCATTTCTTGCAGGGTTAGTTCATTCTCTTTTCCTGGAGGATTGACTCTTTTCAGTCTTGCTGTGGTTCTAGAATGCACAGCTCTCCAAATGAAGAGCACTATGTAACATTAAGAATATATCAATAATTACATCCAAAAAACTACATTAAAAGAATATTAAGGTTGTAAAGTCAAGAACTCAAAAGCTTAGGAATGCCTGATTTAAGGTTGCTTCTGAAACCTTAATTCATCCCTGTTGGGCGCATGCATTACAGCCCTAAATTACATAATAACATACTAGCTTTTCCACAGGCCTGCTGCCTTATTTAGTGTACTGAATAGAATGTGCTCCCTGAATACTTTGTTTTACTTCAATTGTCCTGTGTGTTGTCCCAGGCCTTATTTAATGGACACGAGTTAATGAGTGTTCCTGGCTAGGCAACTCCATCCCATCCCGGTAAATAATGACCATGCCTCAGTGTTACATACTTGTCAGCTCCTGTCTGGATTACAGCAATGCAATATACCTGGCCATGCAGCTATCAGCCCATACTAAACTCCAGCTTATAGAGAACACTACTATACACCTCCTCAGCAACACTGGCTATTGCAAGCACATCAGGCCTGTGCTCTACACTGGCTTTCTAAGGAGTAATCAAATTCAAGGTATTGGGCCTCATTTTCAAAGCAGTAAACTGTCTTGACCCAGTACATTGACCCATGCCCAAATAAATCTGTTAGTCTTTAAGGTGCCACCGGACTCTTTGTTGTTTTTGTGGATATAGACTAACACGACTACCCCTCTGATACTTAGTACATTTTAAATGATTGCCCAAAGTTCTGCCTTGAAGACCATGGGCAACAACTCTGGCACAATCATCCTTTTTACCCTAACAGTAGAGCTCATCTGTGCAGAAGACCGCTTTCTCTGAGACTGGTCTGAGACTGTGGAATAAACTCCCACAGTAACTAGCAACTACTGCAAACCTCACCACCTTCTACTACAAGTGCAAGGTGCTCTTCTTGGATCTGCCTTCTAATACTCACAAGTAGCCTCTTCACCAGGTTGCACTTTTACTCACACCTCCTGATTTATGCACACCCTATCTGTGGCCCCATGAAGTTGCCATCCACCATACCAGGAGGAGGATGCTGGATGGGGAGGAGCTTTGCGACAATGGGGCCTATTTCCACTCCTCTTTTAGATCATGTATCCAAACAGAGTTCCTCTGGGCCGGGTCCACTGGCTCCCTGGATGCTTTCGAGGAGCAGTGGGCGCTGTCCGTGGTTCTCTGTTCAGGTGTCCCTTTCTGGCTCCCTGCTTTTGACCCTGTAACCCACACTCCCGTTCCTGCTTTGTCATTTGTTATCCCCCAACTTTATATGAACCCTGGCTTTTAGTGCCTCCTTCCCTTAGGCTGGGGGAAGAGCCTTCTGATGGGGCTACCTACTCCTGGGATTTCAATAGGTGCTAGCTCCCAGCACTCTGTCACAGCCTCCCCCTGCCAAATTTCAGGCTCTGTTGCAAAATCTAGAGGTGCTAGACCTTCTCTGCAAAACCATCTTAAGAATCTTCTTACCATGGGCAAAATGGCATAATTTTCTTTAACTTGCTTTGTGAAAATGGCTCAACTGGTTTAGTGGAAACTTTTCCCCCAAAATCATTGGCCTGAAGGAGACCCCTGGTGTATATAAATCTTCAGCATAACTGGTTAAAGTTTTGACTACAGTACAAGCAATTAAAATGGAACCTTATACTGTGAAGTGTTGGGCAACTTTAATTATAGAAGCTGCTGCTAGCACTGCCTATAATATTCCAGTTATCTACGTAGGGACTAGTGAAAAAAATTTACTTTAGCAATACCGAGTAGCTACAATTTTATACACTTGGCCTCTATCAAAACCGGCATCTTCTGGAAAGAGATACGTAAGCTTTTTATATAAAACCACATACAGTAAACATAATGGCTTTTAACCTTTCTTATGCATAAAAAATATTAAACTATAATAACAAATCAGACTAAGCCCTGGTCTACACTAGGACTTTAGGTCGAATTTAGCAACGTTAAATCGATTTAAACCTGCACCCGTCCACACAGTGAAGCCCTTTATTTCGACTTAAAGGGCTCTTAAAATCGATTTCCTTACTCCACCCCTGACAAGTGGATTAGCGCTTAAATCGACGTTCCCGGCTCGAATTTGGGGTACTGTGGACACAATTCGATGGTATTGGCCTCCGGGAGCTATCCCAGAGTGCTCCATTCTGACCGCTCTGGACAGCACTCTCAACTCAGATGCACTGGCCAGGTAGACAGGAAAAGAACCGCAAACTTTTGAATCTCATTTCCTGTTTGGCCAGCGTGGCAAGCTGCAGGTGACCATGCAGAGCTCATCAGCACAGGTGACCATGATGGAGTCCCAGAATCGCAAAAGAGCTCCAGCATGGACCGAACGGGAGGTACGGGATCTGATCGCTGTTTGGGGAGAGGAATCCATGCTATCAGAACTCCGTTCCAGTTTTCGAAATGCCAAAACCTTTGTGAAAATCTCCCAGGGCATGAAGGACAGAGGCCATAACAGGGACCCGAAGCAGTGCCGCGTGAAACTGAAGGAGCTGAGGCAAGCCTACCAGAAAACCAGAGAGGCGAACGGCCGCTCTGGGTCAGAGCCCCAAACATGCCGCTTCTATGATGAGCTGCATGCCATTTTAGGGGGTTCAGCCACCACTACCCCAGCCGTGTTGTTTGACTCCTTCAATGGAGATGGAGGCAATACGGAAGCAGGTTTTGGGGACGAAGAAGATGATGATGAGGAGGAGGTTGTAGATAGCTCACAGCAAGCAAGCGGAGAAACCGGTTTTCCCGACAGCCAGGAACTGTTTCTCACCCTAGACCTGGAGCCAGTACCCCCCGAACCCACCCAAGGCTGCCTCCTGGACCCAGCAGGCGGAGAAGGGACCTCTGGTGAGTGTACCTTTTAAAATGCTATACATGGTTTAAAAGCAAGCATGTGAAAGGATTACTTTGCCCTGGCATTTGCGGTTCTCCTAGATGTAGTCCTAAAGCCTTTGCAAAAGGTTTCTGGGGAGGGCAGCCTTATTTCGTCCTTCATGGTAGGACACTTTACCACTCCAGGCCAGTAACACATACTCGGGAATCACTGTAGAACAAAGCATTGCAGTGTATGTTTGCTGGCATTCAACCAAAATCCGTTCTTTATCTCTCTGTGTTATCCTCAGGAGAGTGAGATATAATTCATGGTCACCTGGTTGAAATAGAGTGCTTTTCTTCAGGGACACTCAGAGGAGCCCATTCCTGCTGGGCTGTTTGCCTGTGGCTGAACAGAAATGTTCCCCGCTGTTAGCCACAGGGAGGGGGGAAGGTTGAGGGGGTAGTCACGCGGTGGGAGGAGGCAAAATGCGACCTTGTAACGAAAGCACATGTGCTATGTATGTAATGTTAACAGCAAGGTTTACCCTGAAAGAGTGTAGCGACTGTTTTATAAAATGTGTCTTTTTAAATACCGCTGTCCCTTTTTTTTTCTCCACCAGCTGCATGTGTTTCAATGATCACAGGATCTTCTCCTTCCCAGAGGCTAGTGAAGCTTAGAAAGGAAAAAAAAACGCACTCGCGATGAAATGTTCTCCGAGCTCATGCTGTCCTCCCACACTGACAGAGCACAGACGAATGCGTGGAGGCAAATAATGTCAGAGTGCAGGAAAGCACAAAATGACCGGGAGGAGAGGTGGAGGGCTGAAGAGAGTAAGTGGCGGGCTGAAGACAGGGCTGAAGCTCAAATGTGGCGGCAGCGTGATGAGAGGAGGCAGGATTCAATGCTGAGGCTGCTGTAGGACCAAACCAGAATGCTCCAGTGTATGGTTGAGCTGCAGCAAAGGCAGCTGGAGCACAGACTGCCACTGCTGCCCCTCTGTAACCAAATGCCCTCCTCCCCAAGTTCCATAGCCTCCACACCCAGACGCCCAAGAACGCGGTGGGGGGGCCTCCGGCCAACCAGCCACTCCACCACAGAGGATTGCCCCAAAAAAAGAAGGCTGTCATTCAATAAATTTTAAAGTTGTAAACTTTTAAAGTGCTGTGTGGCATTTTCCTTCCCTCCTCCACCACCCCTCCTGGGATACCTTGGTAGTCATCTCCCTATTTGTGTGATGAATGAATAACGAATGCATGACTGTGAAGCAGCAATGACTTTATTGCCTCTGCAAGCGGTGATTAAAGGGAGGAGGGGAGGGTGGTTAGCTTACAGGGAAGTAGAGTGAACCAAGGGGCGGGGGGTTTCATCAAGGAGAAACAAACAGAACTTTCACACCGTAGCCTGGCCAGTCATGAAACTGGTTTTCAAAGCTTCTCTGATGCGTACCGCGCCCTCCTGTGCTCTTCTAACCGCCCTGGTGTCTGGCTGCGCGTAACCAGCAGCTAGGCGATTTGCCTCAGCCTCCCACCCCGCCATAAACGTCTCCCCCTTACTCTCACAGATATTGTGGAGCACACAGCAAGCAGTAATAACAGTGGGAATATTGGTTTCGCTGAGGTCTAAGCGAGTCAGTAAACTGCGCCAGCGCGCCTTTAAACGTCCAAATGCACATTCTACCACCATTCTGCACTTGCTCAGCCTGTAGTTGAACAGCTCCTGACTACTGTCCAGGCTGCCTGTGTACGGCTTCATGAGCCATGGCATTAAGGGGTAGGCTGGGTCCCCAAGGATACATATAGGCATTTCAACATCCCCAACAGTTATTTTCTGGTCTGGGAATAAAGTCCCTTCCTGCAGCTTTTGAAAGAGACCAGAGTTCCTGAAGATGCGAGCGTCATGCACCTTTCCCGGCCATCCCACGTTGATGTTGGTGAAACGTCCCTTGTGATCCACCAGAGCTTGCAGCACTATCGAAAAGTACCCCTTGCGGTTTATGTACTCGGCGGCTTGGTGCTCCGGTGCCAAGATAGGGATATGGGTTCCGTCTATAGCCCCACCACAGTTAGGGAATCCCATTGCAGCAAAGCCATCCACTATGACCTGCACATTTCCCAGGGTCACTACCCTTGATATCAGCAGATCTTTGATTGCGTGAGCTACTTACATAACAGCAGCCCCCACAGTAGATTTGCCCACTCCAAATTGATTCCCAACTGACCGGTAGCTGTCTGGCGTTGCAAGCTTCCACAGGGCTATCGCAACTCGCTTCTCATCTGTGAGGGCTGCTCTCATCCTGGTATTCATGCGCTTCAGGGCAGGGGAAAGCAAGTCACAAAGTTCCATGAAAGTGCCCTTACGCATGCGAAAGTTTCGCAGCCACTGGGAATCGTCCCAGACCTGCAACACTATGCGGTCCCACCAGTCTGTGCTTGTTTCCCGAGCCCAGAATCGGCGTTCCACAGCATGAACCTGCCCCATTAGCACCATGATGCATGCATTGTCAGGGCCCATGCTTTCAGAGAAATCTGTGTCCATGTCCTGATCACTCACGGGACCGCGCTGACGTCGCCTCCTCGCCCGGTATCGCGTTGCCAGGTTCTGGTGCTGCTTATACTGCTGGATAATGCGTGTGGTGGTTGATGTGCTCCTAATTGCCAAAATGAGCTCAGCGGCCTCCATGCTTGCCTTGGTATGGCGTCCGCACAGAAAAAAGGCGCGGAACGATTGTCTGCCGTTGCTCTGACGGAGGGAGGGGCGACTGACGACACGGCTTACAGGGTTGGCTTCAGGGAGCTAAAATCAACAAAGGGTGTGCCTGTACATCAAGGAGTATTTCAGGCAGGACTGCACGGAGGGTTCCAATAAGAAATGGTGCACCAAAGTTATCGTTGTTATTGGAACAAGGAGGTTAGCCTGGTCTCTGATTGATACATGGCTAGATTTACCTCGCTGCACCTTCTCTGTAAGTGACTGCAGTGTGATCTAGAAGAATGAGTCCCCTAGACAGGGGAGAGGGGGAAGCAAATCTGGTCTATTTCTTGTTTTGATCCACTCCATCTATCTTTTACATCTTTGGCTGGCAGCAGATGGTGCAGAAGGACTGTATGCCATCCACATCTCATGGCTGCTCGGCAGAAGATGGTACAGTACGACTGCTAGCAGTCCGTATCGCCTGCCCGCTCACCATAAGACGGTTCAATAGGACTGACTGCAGGACTAAAGAGAATGACCTGCTCAAGTCACTCCAAATTTAGTCCCTGCGCCCATGTCTGCCCAGGCGCTCCTGATCGACCTCACAGAGGCGACCAGGAGCACCTCAGACATGACGATGACGGCTACCAGTCGTACTGTACCGTCTGCTGCCACAAGGCAAGGGGTTGCTGCTACTGTGTAGCAATGCCGTACCGCGTCTGCCAGCATCCAGGAGACATAGGGTGACAGTTACCTGAGCGGGCTCCATGCTTGCCGTGGTATGGCGTCTGCACAGGTAACTCAGGAAAAAAGGCGCGAAATGATTGTCTGCCCTTGCTTTCACGGGGGGAGGGAGGGTGGGAACGGGGGCCTGACGATATGTACCCAGAACCACCCGCGACAATGTTTTAGCCCCATCAGGCATTGGGATATCAACCCAGAATTCCAATGGGCAGCGGAGACTGCGGGAACTGTGGGATAGCTACCCACAGTGCAACGCTCCGGAAGTCGACGCTTGCCTCGGTACTGTGGAAGCACTCCGCCGAGTTAATGCACTTAATGCACTTAGAGCATTTTCTGTGGGGACACACACACTCGAATATATAAAACCGATTTTAAAAAAAACGACTTCTATAAATTCGACCTAATTTCGTAGTGTAGACATACCCTAAGAGCAAATTATAGCCTAGGCATTTTATTTTTGGACTTCACCCTCTGGGGAGGTGTACTCTGGCAAGTAACAGGAGAAAATTCTATAGTTAAAAAAACACCTCTTCACAATAAAAACATGTCCCTGTCTACAAGACAGTGGGATATAGCCAGGAATAAACAGTGGAGCTAGATATCAGATATTTCAGCCAGGGGACTGAGATTAGTGCTTTCAAAACCACATGCTTCTTGCTGCGTAGTGGGAGGCCCTTGAAGCAGAAGGGCACTATTTCTTTTCTTATTTGGTTTGTCTGGGTTAGGGAGAAAATGACTGAAGCAGAAGTGTCAGCCAAGCAAAGTAAGTGGCTTCCCCTATGTTGTCAAATCTGTTCTGGGAATAAGGGACCTGTCTGGTCTCCAAAGGGAGAGAGGCTTTCTGTATGTAGAACCAGGATACTAAGATTAAAAACAGTTAGAACCTGTTCTGTTTGCTCTGGTGACTCATGCTTTTAGCATGAGTCAGAAGAACAACAAAATAAATCCAAACCTCAGGGATGGGTTTGTCTTCCTTCTGAACTGTACTTCTGAAGTGTTTTTGGCTGGGCTTGCAATCCTGTGCTGCCAATATGCATGCTACTGTTGTAGCAGTAACTTTTTAATTAGATGCTGAGAAATGAGGTAAAATTTAATATTTCACAGCTAGTTCATGATGAGAACTACCTCTTACTATTTTTGCATTGTTAAATAAATCAGTATGGTATCCTTTTGAAAACAATTATGGGGGAAGTCTAAACTATACATCTTCAGTATATATATAGAGAGAGAGTTAAGATTTCACTTGCTTTCTAATAACCCCTTGGATAACATTTCACCGTGACCTCAACCTTTGAAGGGGAAATCTTCTGTAGTCATTTGGACTGCTCTGGGAATCCCTCGTGTTTCCCATCACATGGTGATGTCTATAGACATTGATGTAGATGCTGTATCAGAGGTGTTCAGGGCTCTCTGGGGGAAATTCTGGCTCCTAATTGTCCCTCTGGAATGGTAGATTGCCAGTCAGCTCACTTCCAGAGAGCTTGTCAATGAATGTTGTTACTATATCTCATAGCGCTGTCATATTTAGCAAATAAGGCTTGCTATTTGCAGTTGTACAGATGCCCAGGAGTTGGCTTCTCTGCCTAAGTCAGATCAATCTTCTAAACTAATTATAGGAATAACTAATATTACAATAATTATAACATTTACAAAATTGATGAGATGCGAGGGCACTTCAGGGTAAAAAGCGGACTCTACCAAGTTCTGATCTCCTGCCATGGGCAAGCAGAGGGAATGGAGAGATGCTTGAGGCCATTCTGCCCTCATGTTGGGAGGCATGAGATGTGGGGCTCCAGTGCATATGGGTGGAGAAATGACAGCAATCTTTGCATGCGTGAGGTGTATGTGCATTATCAGTGGGATCCCCATGGATAAAGACACAAAGAAGGTCCCAGGTATTCTGTGGTGCAGCACGCAGGAACTTTGAACAGCTGATACTAGCCAGAGATAAGAAGTAAACAAGGCAATTGTTGCTTAATGAGTTCTGTCACCGCTGAACAATGTTAAGCATGCCTGCTTCTTGTTGCTATTTATGCATGCAGCTCCTACCCATGCCATCCCAGTCATCGAGCCTTTCCCTCCTACGCATCCACTGGCAGATACTGCAACCTGATTCTACACCTGTCATCTGTCTCCTGCACCATTCCCCCAGCCCATCCCGCAATGCATTCCCCTAAGGGGTAGCACCTCACACTCCTGCTGTGTCTTGGGCTACATGACTTCGGTTTCATGGGGACTGTGGTCATTTGAGTGCCTCAAACCCTCTTTTTACCGCATGCTTCTTGAGGTGACTGGTGCTAGAGTTACTTGAAAGTATCCCGCTGGCCTAGTTTTCTGTCAGAAAATATTGATTTGATACTACTGAAAAGTGCTGGGCCAACACATCACTTCCATCAAAACATCTGATGGAAAACCAGCTGGTCACTCTGCCTTGCTCACTGCCAGATCTGGCTCCCTGACTGCCATGGAATTTTTAAAAATGTCCCTCCTGTGGAAAATTTCACAAACCTGACTTGGCATTCCAATTGGGACCGTCCCCCCCCCCTTTTTTTGGCGGGGGAGGGGTAAACTTTTATATGGGATGTTGTCACACTGTTTGGAGTGGCTCATGACCCTGAGTGCCAACCTCAGGGCAGACTGTCAACAAGCAGGTCAAAAACCTGAAACTGTTGTGTTTTCTTTACCAACCCAGTAACAAATGTGAACTCCAAAAGCACTCTAACAGACTTATCATGGAGTCTTAGACAGTCCCATTGGGCATTCTCTATCTTGCCGCCTAGGCAAGCTGGACTTTGTGATAGATGGTTGCTTATGCCACATATCACAACAGTGTTCTATTCCTGAGGGCATTCTGTGCCAAAAAATTAAAAATTCTGCAAGTTTTATTTGTCAATAAATAAATGCAGAGGATCCACTATTGCAGTGTGGAGCACAGGCTGCATCAAGGTGGGAGATCACCCAGCAAAGCCCCCACCCCCAGGACATGGACTCAGTGGTTAGGTTCCACCCAACCCTGGCACAGCACAAGGCCTGGGCCTACCCCAGAAACACCTTGGGGCCCTGCCCAGCTCAGGGGAGGAGCCACTGGCTGGAGTGTCCCCAGCTCTGCCAGCTGTTCCGGTTGTCTGAAACAATGTACCTGCGCAGCTAGGGAGTGGTGCATGACTGCTCTTGCAGCTTCCCTTTGCTTTCCTGTCAGAAAGTCATTTTTCTGCGGGGAAGCAAAGTCATCTGCGGGCAACATGAATTTGTGCAGAATTCCCCCAGGAGTAATGTTCAGGTTACTCCCAGTCGCAAAGGATCAGTCACTTACTCCAGGTCAAATGTACAGTACTTCGATCTCAATCCAAAGACAAAGCCTGTAACCAATCCTGTAACACACTAACTGAAGGTTTATTAATGAAGAAAAAGAAATGAGAGGTATTTACAAAGTTAAAGGACATAAATATACACACACAAATGAGGTACAATCTTCAGTTCAAAAGGTAACATAAGCTTATATGAGAAATAAGCTTTTATGTTCTTTAGGGGTAACCCAAGCGAAATGGCATGGGGATCTCCTTCTTGTGTTTAGAAATCTTTGCCTCTCAGAGTCCAGACAGCATAAAGATACCAATTTCTCCTTAGCAGGCATTTTTATTTCTTTCCCCCAGCATTCCAACTGTGAGGGGATGAGGACTTGGGCACCTACCCTCTTCCGGGGTGCAGGCAAAGCAATCAAAGTATTTTGTCCACAACAGCTTGTCTGATGTCTGTAGACTTTCGTTTGATGGGGAGGTGGTAACAGCTTTTGTGGTAAACTAGTATTTCACCTTTCGTAATGTTTCTCCTCTGACTGTGTGGGATTTACAGTCTTAGCAAATATTTTTATGGTGACAGAGCAAACATTTAAACATTACCTTATAACATGGGACACAGATACAATAAGGATTAATATATGCAGCATCCAACAAGCATTCCATTAAGTCTAAACACATTCTCAAAACTCTAATATCTATTTAAACGATACACGTAAGCCAGACTGGTTTCCAGCTATGCATTTGTCATTGTTCAGTAAGGCCTGGGGCCTTGGCATGAGCTGGCACCTTGTCTGCCAGCGTCAAAGATGCAAATTCTGGTTCTCCTGCAGCTCTGAATGTGTTCCTCCCCGCCCCTTCTGTCCTGAGGTGACTGAGTCCCCTCCCACACACCCAGTGTGAACCCCCCATTAATTCCCCCCCTCCCGCAGGTGAGTGCAGCCATAGGTAAGGGGGTTCTGCCATACACAATCCAAGGTGAGGGGGTCTCCTCCCATCCTTCAGGTGAGTTGATCCCCTCAGGAGTGGGTTACCCACAAACATACATGTGGTGTGCATGTGCCTCTCCCCAGCATGGGTTCCCCGCATTCCACCCCCTCCAGCCCTTCCCCTGTGTGTGCACATTCACCCCAGGTGCACATCCCCCCACACCATGGGTCTTCCCCCCCATCCACTGAACACATCCCCCCACACCATGGGTCTTCCCCTGCACCCACTGCGCACATCCCCCCACACCATGGGTCTCCCCCCTCCCCGTGCACATCCCCCCACACCATGGGTCTTCCCCCCCATCCACTGAACACATCCCCCCACACCATGGGTCTTCCCCTGCACCCACTGCGCACATCTCCCCACACCATGGGTCTCCCCCTGCACCCATCCCCCCCACACCATGGGTTCCCCCCCCCGTGCACATCCCCCTACACCATGGGTCTCCCCCTGCACCCATCCCCCCCACACCATGGGTCTCCCCCCCCCGTGCACATCCCCCCACACCATGGGTCTCCCCCTTCACCCACTGCGCACATCCCCCCACACCATGGGTCTCCCCATGCACCCATCCCCCCCACACCATGGGTTCCCCCCCCCCGTGCACATCCCCCTACACCATGGGTCTTCCCCTGCACCCACTGCGCACATCCCCCCACACCATGGGTCTCCCCCCTCCCCGTGCACATCCCCCCACACCATGGGTCTCCCCCTGCACCCACTGCGCACATCCCCCCACACCATGGGTCTCCCCCTGCACCCATCCCCCCCACACCATGGGTTCCCCCCCCCGTGCACATCCCCCTACACCATGGGTCTTCCCCTGCACCCACTGCGCACATCCCCCCACACCATGGGTCTCCCCCCTCCCCGTGCACATCCCCCCACACCATGGGTCTCCCCCTTCACCCACTGCGCACATCCCCCCACACCATGGGTCTCCCCATGCACCCATCCCCCCACACCATGGGTCTCCCCCTTCACCCACTGCGCACATCCCCCCACACCATGGGTCTCCCCCCTCCCCGTGCACATCCCCCCACACCATGGGTTCCCCCCCCCAGTGCACATCCCCCCACACTATGGGTCTCCCCCCTCCCCGTGCACATCCCCCCACACCATGGGTCTCCCCCTGCACCCACTGCGCACATCCCCCCACACCATGGGTCTCCCCCTGCACCCATCCCCCCCACACCATGGGTTCCCCCCCCGTGCACATCCCCCCACACCATGGGTCTTCCCCTGCACCCACTGCGCACATCCCCCCACACCATGGGTCTCCCCCCTCCCCGTGCACATCCCCCCACACCATGGGTTCCCCCCCCCAGTGCACATCCCCCCACACCATGGGTCTCCCCCCTCCCCGTGCACATCCCCCCACACCATGGGTCTCCCCCCTCCCCGTGCACATCCCCCCACACCATGGGTCTCCCCCTTCACCCACTGCGCACATCCCCCCACACCATGGGTCTCCCCATGCACCCATCCCCCCACACCATGGGTTCCCCCCCCCCCGTGCACATCCCCCCACACCATGGGTCTCCCCGCTCCCCGTGCACATCCCCCCACACCATGGGTCTCCCCCTGCACCCATCCCCCCCACATTATGGGTATACCCCCCTGTGCACATCCCCCCACACCAGTGTGCACATGCCTCCGGCGTGCCCCCAGTAAGTGCACCCCCCTATGAGGGGATTGCCCTGGGAGCGGGCGCCTGGGAGTCAGTGGCAGGTAACTAGGCTAGACCCCCTAAACCGGCCAGAGTTCACATCCTCCCCCCCCCGCGCCGCAATATAAGCGCCGCCCCTGCCGCGAAACGGTCGGGATCAGGGTTGGGGGGCGTGGCTCCGATAAAGGGGCGCGGCTCGGGCGGCCGCAGCCGGGCAGGCACAATGGAGGCGGGGCGGTGAGGTCATACATGACGCAACATTCACGGAAGTGGGCCCCGGCGGGGTACGGTGGCCAGCGGGGCGGGTTCGGGTGTTGTTGTTCCGAGGAGCAGGCAGTAGCCGAAGCCGGCCCGGCTCCCCCATTAACCCGGCGGGACCATGTCGCTGCTGCAGTCGGCCTGGGACTTCCTGGCGGGGCCCGGCTCCCTAGGGGCCGCCAGCCGCGACCACAACGACTTCGTGGGGCAGACGGTGGAGCTGGGGGACATGAAGCTGCGGATCAAGAGGGTCATCGCCGAAGGTGAGGGGGGCAGGGTCGCCGCCCCTGGGCCGGGCCCTCCTGCGGGGCAGGTGCCAGGCGCTGCACATCCCCCCCACGCCCTCCCCGGCCAGCGCCGGCGCCGGGCGCTGCACATCCCCCGCCCCCCCCGGCCGGCGCCGCACCCCGGCGCCGGGTTCGGTGGGGTTAGTCTTACAGAGGCGCAAACAGCGACATAAGCGATCCGCTCTGTACACAGCATTGCTAGAGACTGCGCTGAACCCCTCACTAGTCCGTGCAAGGTGATAGAGCCGTGACTCCCCCTCACAAATAACCCGTCTTTTCCCTTCCTCTTCCAGAATGAAGGCTGGCTCCCTTTCCAAGTTTTGCCTTTGGCATATTGCTGTTCATAGTTTCTCTTTCCTACCTCCCCACATCAGCAGGAGTGGGATATACCCTTAGATTTGTGGGACCGGGATGAAATGTGGCGGTATCTTTTCTGATTTGAAGCTGTGGTGTGGGCCCTTAACTGATTGCTAGTGGTCTGGAGAATTATCTGGTCACAAGATGCTGGCTTCCTTTACTTCCATATGGTTGCTAAAATATGTTAAATGCTTCTTTGACATTTCATTTCTATAAAAGTATTTGCTGTTGTGGTACCAGGGATGTTATGTTTTGCAAATGGGCTGAGAGGTGGTCTGCAGGGTCTTGAGAGAGACAGATCTAATAGGAGGAATAGATGTAAAGAAGTGGTTCACAATATGAAAACGTTTGAGACCCTGACCTGGAGAAATGAGCGTGTTGCTTTTGGTGCAAACTATTTTAGCTGCTCGATATCTAATCTGCAAGTGTGTAGCTTAACTTTTTTACACAGTAGAAGTATTCTAAAATATTTATTAAATCTAGTGGTGTAATCAGGAATGGAAAGAAATATTCACACTTGCACATCTAACAAAAAATTGCACCAAGGCTATAAACTAGAGTGTTCGGTACCTTATTACTTGTTAAGCTGTTCAGTGCAAAAAAGGTATACGAATGTTACTAATTTTAAACATTCAAGTCAGGATATATGATTTGGTTCTAGGAGTTAACTTGTCTACAATGCACACATACGACTCATTATTGCTGTTGCATATATTTGTGCAGTTTTCATTGGAAATTGTAGGTGCATATCTGAGGCTGAAATGTACCTGTTTTATTTAAAAAATTTACATCGAACACTATAATGTTCTATAAATGTAGTGTGGAGGAGGTAAGATATCTCAGAGAAAGTTCTGAAGGATAAAAATTGTAATGTTAATATCATATAAACTTTCATGTTGTTTTCTTTGTTGGAAGAAAGTAAAATGTTAATCTGTCTTCTAACTTCATGATATATTTTTAATCTGCTGGGTGAGTTTATGCAGGTTGCTGCTGCTGATAGTGTGTATTACAGTAATGCCCAGAAGCCCCATTTGAGGAATAACCTTCACGGTGAAAAAATTCCTAAATTATAAGTTTGCACTGTTATAATTGTCTTTGTAGTAGAAAGTCGCAGCTTTCCAAGGTGACTGTTTTAGTTGTGTGTGCAAGTATATATAGAATAATTTCCAATAGCTGAAAGTTGTCTTCCTCCACCATCTTATTACTCAAATTGGCAAATTTGATCTTCTAATTTTCAAATCCCTTTTGGCCTTAGCCCAAAAATGGAAAATACAGTGGAAAAGAGAATTTTTTGAGGTAGTGATGATGAGTATCTGAAAACCAGGCTAAAGTGTAAACTCCAATTCAACCTTGAGTAAATCTTTGCTGCTACTTGTCAAGCAGTGTTGTCATGATTATTTGTCAGAGTGCAACATAAATATGTTCAGTGAGCCCTCACTGTACATCAAACTATCAAGTTGTGGTGGCTGGTATGTACAATTTTAATTGGGGATAAACTCATCGGTTTTCAGGGAACAATACAGGAGAATTAAAGGAAGAAAGACGCTTGCAAGAGAACACACAAATGGCCATACATGGTCAAAACAAAGGTCCGTCTAGCCTGGTATCTTGTCTTCCGACAGTGGCCAATGCCAGGTGCTTCTGAGGGAATGAACCGAACAGGTAATCATCAGTGGATCCATCCCCTGTCGCCCATTCCCAGCTTCTGACAAACAGAGGCTAGGGACACCATCCCTGCCCATCCTGCTAATAGCCATTGATTGACCTGTCCTCCTTGAACTTATCTGGTTCTTTTTTGAACCCTGTTCTAGTTGTGGCCTTCACAACATCCTCTGGCAAAGAGTTCCACAGGTTGACTGTGCGTTGTGTGAAGAAATACTTACTTTTGTTTGTTTTTTAAACTTGCTACCTATTAATTTTATTTGGTGACCCCTAATTCTTGTGTTATGAGAAATAATAAACAACATTCCTTATCTACTTTCTCCACACCAGTCGTTATTTTATAGACCTCAATAATATCTCCCCTTAGCCGTCTCTTTTCCAAGCTGAAAAGTCTCAGTCTTATCAATCTCTCCTCATACGGAAGCCATTCCATACCTCTAAAAATTTTTGGTGCCCTTTTCTGAACCTTTTCCAATTCCAATGTATCTTTTTTGAGATGGGGTGACCACATCTGCACACAGTATTCAAGATGTGCGCATACCATGGATTTATATAGAGGCAATATGATATTTTCTGTCTTATTATCTACCCCTTTCCTAAGGATTCCCAACATTCTGTTCACTTTTTTGACTGCCGCTGCACACTGAGTGGATATTTTCAGGGAACTATCCACAATGACTCCAAGATCTCTCTCTTGAGTGGTAAGAGTTAATTTAGACCCCATCATTTTATATGTATAGTTTTTAAGGGTAGACCTGCCTTAAGTGGGCTTCAAAAAGAGGTCTGCCTCTGAGTTGCTTTTAATTCCAAAATTATTTTAGGAAACTCTTACTTGGTCTTTTCTAAACTTGTCCAAGAGCCAACTGGCTGCCAACACATCCCAGAAGACATTTGCCCTTTCTTTGCAGAGTGCACAGATTTCTGCTGTGTAAAGTATTGTTGTAAAGTATACTCTCTTGTAAATGCTTTGATGGCTGTAAGCATTTTCCTCCTCCTGCTGTTACCACACTTAAATCAGGAATTATTTTCTGTCCTTTGAACTTTCTCCTGTTTCATTGCCTAAAGCAGGATTGATCTCAGCTCTGAGATTGTGTTTAAGAGGCCTCCTGGTAAGAACAAACATAACTGTGGTCAATTAGCTTTCTCTTCAGTACTTACAAATAAGGTTCCTGACTTTATTTTTTTAACCAAGTTATCTTATCTTGTACTATTCCCTTTTGAGACTCCTAACATCTAAGTGCCCCCTGCCTGCATTTGATTTTTACATCACCGATCACCAGGCTAACTTTGTTGAGTGGCAGTTAGGTTACGTAGTTTTTTGTTAGAGTTTATGGTTCCCTCTGTTTGCATTAAGTAGGAATTGAGAGCACTAAGTACCTTGTAGAAAGGGCTGAGAACCTTTGAAGGACTGGGCCCCATATTTTCCATTTTGCCATTTGGATAGCTTACTTTAAATAATGATGATTTTAAGCCTAAATGTGAGACTTGAGTATATGGGAAAGCCTGGGAAACAAGCAGGGAGAACTGGCAGTCCTGGCACAGTCAAGGAATTATGATGTGATTGGAATAACTTGGTGGGATAACTCACATGACTGGAGTACTGTCATGGATGGCTATAAACTGTTCAGGAAGGACAGGCAGGGCAGAAGAGGTGGAGGAGTTGCACTGTATGTAAGGGAGCAGTATGACTGCTCAGAGCACCGGCATTAAACTGCAGAAAAACCTGAGTGTCTCTGGATTAAGTTTAGAAGTGTGAGGAACAAGGGTGATGTCATGGTGGGAGTCTGCTATAGACCACCGGACCAGGGGGATGAGGTGGACGAGGCTTTCTTCTGGCTTCTCACAGAAGTTACTAGATCGCAGGCCCTGGTTCTCACGGGAAACTTGAATCACCCTGATATCTGCTGGGAGAGCAATACAGCGGTGCACAGACAATCCAGGAAGTTTTTGGAAATGTAGCGGGCAATTTCCTGGTGCAAGTGCTGGAGGAACCAACTAGGGGCAGAGCTCTTCTGGACCTGCTGCCCACAAACCGGGAAGAATTCGTAGGGGAAGCGAAAGTGGATGGGAACCTGGGAGGCAGTGACCGTGAGATGGTCGAGTTCAGGATCCTGACAGAAGGAGGAAAGGAAAGCAGCAGAATACGGACCCTGGACTTCAGAAAAGCAGACTTTGACTCTCTCATGGGCAGGATCTCCTGGGAGTATAACATGAGGGGGAAAGAAGTCCAGGAGAGCTGGCTGTATTTTAAAGAATCCTTATTGAGGTTACAGGGACAAACCATCCCAATGTGTAGAAGGAATAGTAAATATGGCAGGCGACCAGCTTGGCTTAACAGTGAAATCCTTGCTGATCTTAAACACAAAAAAGAAGCTTACAAGAAGTGGAAGATTGGACAAATGACCAGGGAAGAGTATAAAAATATTGCTCGGGCATGCAGGAGTGAAATCAGGAAGGCCAAATCACACCTGGAGTTGCAGCTAGCAAGAGATGTCAAGAGTAACAAGAAGGGTTTCTTCAGGTATGTTGGCAACAAGAAGAAAGTCAAGGAAAGTGTGGGCCCCTTACTGAATGAGGGAGACAACCTAGTGACAGAGGATGTGGAAAAAGCTGAAGTACTCGATGCTTTTTTTGCCTCTGTCTTCACGAACAAGGTCAGCTCCCAGACTACAGCACTGGGCAGCACAGCATGTGGAGGAGGTGACCAGCCCTCTGTGAAGGAAGAAGTGGTTCTGGACTATTTAGAAAAGCTGGTCGAGCACAAGTCCATGGGGCCGGATGCGTTGCATCCGAGAGTGCTAAAGGAGTTGGCGGATGTGATTGCAGAGCCATTGGCCATTATCTTTGAAAACTCATGGCGATCGGGGGAAGTCCCAGACGACTGGAAAAAGGCTAATGTAGTGCCCATCTTTAAAAAAGGAAGGAGGAGGATCTTGGGAACTACAGGCCAGTGAGCCTCACCTCAGTCCCTGGAAAAATCATGGAGCAAGTCCTCAAGGAATCAATTCTGAAGCACTTAGATGAGAGGAAAGTGATCAGGAACAGTCAGCATGGATTCACCAAGGGCAAGTCATGCCTGACTAATCTAATTGCCTTCTATGATGAGATAACTGGCTTTGTGGATGAGGGGAAAGCCGTGGACGTGTTGTTCCTTGACTTTAGCAAAGCTTTTGACACTGTCTCCCACAGTATTCTTGCCAGCAAGTTAAAGAAGTATGGGCTGGATGAATGGACTATAAGGTAGATAGAAAGCTGGCTAGATTGTCGGGTTGAACGGGTAGTGATCAATGGCTCCATGTCTAGTTGGCAGCCGGTATCAAGTGGAGTGCCCCAAGGGTCAGTCCTCGGGCCGGTTTTGTTCAATATCTTCATAAATGATCTGGAGGATGGTGTGGATTGCACCCTCAGCAAGTTTGCAGATGACACTAAACTGGGAGGAGAGGTAGATACGCTGGAGGGTAGGGATAGGATACAGAGGGCCCTAGACAAATTGGAGGATTGGGCCAAAAGAAATCTGATGAGGTTCAACAAGGACAAATGCAGAGTCCTGCACTTAGGACAGAAGAATCCCATGCTACAGACTAGGGACCGAATGGCTCAGCAGCAGTTCTGCAGAAGAGGACCTAGGGGTTACAGTGGATGAGAAGCTGGATATGAGTCAACAGTGTGCCCTTGTTGCCAAGAAGGCCAATGGCATTTTGGGATGTATATGTAAGGGAATTGCCAGCAGGTCGAGGGACGTGATCGTTTTCCTCTATGCGACATTGGTGAGGCCTCATCTGGAGTACTGTGTCCAGTTTTGGGCCCCACACTACAAGAAGGATGTGGAAAAACTGGAAAGAGCCCAGCGGCGGGCAATAAAAATGATTAGGGGCCTGGAACACATGACTTATGAGGAGAGGCTGAGGGAACTGGGATTGTTTAGTCTGCGGAAGAGAAGAATGAGGGGGGATTTGATAGCTGCTTTCAACTACCTGAAAGGGGGTTCCAAAGAGGATGGCTCTAGACTGTTCTCAGTGGTAGCAGATGACAGAACAAGGAGTAATGGTCTCAAGTTGCAGTGGGGGAGGTTTAGGTTGGATAGTAGGAAAAACTTTTTCACTAGGAGGCTGGTGAAACACTGGAATGCATTACCTAGGGAGGTGGTAGAATCTCCTTCCTTAGATATTTTTAAGGTCGGGCTTGACAAAGCCGTGGCTGGGGTGATTTAGTTGGGGATTGGTCCTGCTTTGAGCAGGGGGTTGGACTAGATGACCTCCTGAGGTCCCTTCCAACCCTGATATTCTATGATTCTGTAGCAATTCCTTAGCTTATCCACCAGATCCTGAAGCTGACCACTTCATTCTACCAAGCTGGACACGTTTCAAGTCCATTTGAATAACTCTGAAATTAATCCGCATGTTTCATTATTTCTACTACTATTATTATGGACCAGGACACCGTTGTGTTAGATGCTATACAATCTCAGAACAAAAAACAAACTTAAAAAAGCCCCAGTCCCTGCTCCAAATACCTTGCTGTCTAAGTATAAGACAACAGATCGACTTTTTCTTTGACCTCCCCATCTATCAATAAAAACTGTTTCCTGGAAGAAGTCTGTACATTTTTTTCTACAGTAACAGCTCTGTGAATTCAGTCTTCATAAGTACTAGATACTAAATTGTTCAGAGCAGGAACAACTACGAATAAACCTTTACTGATTGTTTTCAGAATTTCTTCCACTGGTGCTGGCAACATTGAGGGTAAGAAATTATGAATATCCATAAATGTACACAAGATATAATTGATTCAGGTACCACTTATCTCTGAACCATGCGACTGTCCTGGATCTTTTTGCTGGAGAGCAGACTGCTGCACTTGTGTGGGCGTCCCACTGATGGTAATGGGGCTTGGAGTGGATGCCGCTATCTCACAAATACTTGCACATGGGAGGATGGGGGCCTTCTTTCTGTATTTAAAATGTGCTTTCTCTTTGCCCTGTTTCCTTTTGAACAAACTGTATTTCTGAAGGGGAAATTAACTATCCAGGGCAAAAAATGATACTCATTAGATAAAATGCTTTCAAATCCCAAAAAGACACTGAAAAAATTAGAGCTATTTTCCTAATCTTGCAGTAAATGTAGGTAGTGATGGTAATGATTATGGTTAATTGCAGTAGTGGCGTGAGGTCTCAGGAGGTCAAGGTACCATTTATTAGGCACTGTCCAAACATACAGTAAATGGCAGTTTCTGCTACTCTTAATAGCATATTCAAAAACAAAAAGGCAACAAAGTGATGTTTTTAGTGTTTCTTTAACTATATCCTAAAACATTTACAGACTGCATAGTTGTTCAAGTATTTGAATGTATTCAGCAGTAAGTTTGTGTGACAGCAGCTGACTTGCTTCCTTGTCAGAAAAACAATACAACAATTCAACTGTTCATAAATTATTTCAGGTCTTGTGATGACTAAATAAAAAATGGAAATATAACTATACACTAGCAACAGATTAAATACAGGCTTAATATGAGCCAAGTGAGCTAAAAACTGATAGTTCTCAACTGTTCCTTAGAGTTGAAAGAACAGAGTAGAACAAACGGCTCTTCTGTTGAAATTTTTGCAGATTCTTAATTTGTTAGATTGCTCAGAAAAATACCCTTAGAAGGAATTTTTTTTTATAGATCTAAAAATTACAGTTGGCAGGTTTATGATGTGTTTAACTCTGGTCAGTAGTCTATTTGAAAATATTCTGTTGCTGGTAGGTGAGATTTTTAAACTATTACTGAGTGAGATTAACCAGTAGAATATGTAATTAGCTGTTTTAACTGAAAAGGCTATTTATAAACCACTTTTGAGCCAGATATGTTTGTACAGCACCTAGCACAATGGGGTTCTGGTCCGAATGGGCTTCCTAGGTGCTACAATAATACAAATAGTAATATTTGAAATGAATTTTTATGCCAGAATTACTATTTTATTAAAACGGTTTTCCATCATGGGCAAATGGCCGATTGAGCAGTACTTACCTTAATACATTTGGAACGTTCAGGTTAAAATTGGCTCCACTGCTAATTTAAAAAAAAAAAAAAGTCTGGGAAGTACAGACTTTAATCTTTAAAGCTTCTATGTGAAATGAACAATGGCATTTTCAATGCAGGTTCACTTTCCATGAATTCTGTGAATGTTTTGTCTCAAGGAAAATGCTTGTATGGCAGCAAGGATACTCCTACTTTGTGTTAAATAGTCTTGCAAGATGTTAACAGATTGTGAATACCTCTCTTCATGGCCTGCTCATAGTGTACACTGCTCATGTGTTGGTGACGGTTAAAAGGAGTAATGTAACCTGGAAGGTCTAGATTCCCTTCAGCTCCACAAACATATAAAACAGATGCTTCTCATTAATGGTTGGCCTGGGGATAACCAGGGTGCTATGGTCTTTTGCCTAATAGTTTACAGTCTAGATTTTAACTTTAATGTAGCTTGTTTTGCGGACAGCCTTTCTGAGAGAGAGAGCTTCGTGATGACCATACTCACAGAACAAGCTGTCAATATGCTCTTCACTAAAATGACCACGTGATCTTTGGGTGCCTAACCTATCTGGTCTAGAGGCTTACTCCTGTGAAACCCTATTACTTGCTTTGCTTTTTCTAGCTCTATTCAGTGTGTGGGTAGCAAAGAGAAATATATTAGAACCCTGGTCTCTGAAGTACTGTTAGGTGGAGTATTTAAAGGAGTGGAGCAGAGACCAAGGCAGGGGAATAAATATATCTGGTCAGAGCTCAGACTGAGGGGAAACAGGAAATCTGTAGGACCATTTATTTTTTTTTTTCTTATTGGCAATACAATACTGCAGGAATGGGAGGGTGACAAAGAATAAAGGCATTTTTATGGTAGTGGAATCTGAGGCCCTGACTTCATGAAAATCTGAAAGGATTAGTACTATTCTAGAAAACCGTTTATAAACAGGGTTGTTTAGTTGCCAGTTTGGTTCCAAAAATGTGTTTATCCAGTACCCTCATGTTGTGGGCTGGGAAGGCTATGTTGTGAGGCATAACATTCCTGTACTTAGTTTGCTTTTCATGTAAAAAGAAATGCATGTAAACAAATGTCATGCATTTCAGCAAAAAGGGAGGTCAAGGAAGTTGAAATTTGGTGTGGACATTCCAGCATTGACTTTCAGATTTGAAGTCCCATTGAGGTCAGAGGGAGGTATTAGATATTCATCATTCTTGAAATCTGGCAGTTGCAGAATTACAGACTTAAAAGCCTAACTTCAGGTCCCTAGGTCTGATTATCTTGGTGTGTCTGGTGTATGGCATGAGCAGGTGCTGAGATAATAACTTAATAGACCTGTCACTTATTAGTAATACAGTATTGGGGGGTTTGAGTTACCATTGTGCCTCTGTGTAATGAGGGAGCAGAACATAGGAAATCTATAGGAGGGACTTGAGATGAGTTCTAGGAGTGGGTCCTTCTTTTTAGTTTGGCCAGCAAACACTGAATCATATGTAGATGGGAGAGCGCTCTCCTGTCGGCATAGAGCATCTTCACCAGATGCAACACAGCGGTGCAGAGCTGCGCCAGTATAGTGCTTCTAGTGTAGACCTGCCCATAGCTACCTCCTCTCATGGAGATGGGTTAACTATGACAACAGGAGACACTCTCCTGTTGGCACAGTAGCATCTTCACTAAAGCGCCACAGAGGTACAGCTGCATTGCTGCAGCTTTTTAAGCGTAGATTGATCTGTTCTCCATTGGGTTCCCAATAGGCAGCTTACTGTGCCAATTTATGGTGTACATCCTATTCTCCAGTGAAAACTCTTGAAGTAGGATCAGTTATATGGTGTAAAAATATTCATAAAACAGGGTAGACTGATTTAAATCAATTTTCAATTGTGCATTTCTGCATTTACTTTATTTTCCTAAAGAAAGGATGATTCTTATTAGTTAGCAACCATTAAAACGTGTTGTTTGCAAATAAACAGAGCCTTTACGCTAAATGTGTTTGCTTCCTTTTTCTTACTAGGATACACTATATCTGTCTGGATACATTTATCTAAGAAGTTGCATAGTTTAACTCACATTTATTTAGAATATTAAGTGTTACATTTTTTATTGTGTTAAGAAATGTACCATTCACCATTTTCTATTTATTAGGTGATTAATTTTTTTTACTAGCAATTTGTATCAAGCTCTAGCTGGATTGAAATTTGAAATTCAGTTTAAAATACACAAGTGACATTTTAAATAAAACTGCCTTAAATGTGGTGGATACATAAACTTTCTTCCTTATCAAAACATGTTTTGCCTTTAAAACTGATTTTTTGTTTTTGTTTTTAATAAAACAAAGTATTACTTGTAGTAAATGAATTTAACTATGTCCTTTTGTCACTGCAACCTTCAGGACTTTAGCGCTTGTAGATCTTTTCTTCTCACACCTAGTTTTATTCCTAGATTGGAAGAGTAAAACAAACCTTCCTGATCTTTTTTTTTTAATTCCTAATTGGTTTCTTAACTTTGGATGAAGTAGTCACTGAATTTTAAGTAGTTAAATGAAATGAAGAAAATATTTTCTCAGCCCTGGTCTACACTAGGACTTTAGGTCGAATTTAGCAGCGTTAAATCGATGTAAACCTGCACCCGTCCACACAATGAAGCCCTTTATTTCGACTTAAAGGGCTCTTAAAATCGATTTCCTTACTCCACCCCTGACAAGTGGATTAGCGCTTAAATCGACGTTGCTGGCTCGAATTTGGGGTACTGTGGACACAATTCGATGGTATTGTCCTCCCCGAGCTATCCCAGAGTGCTCCATTGTGACCACTCTGGACAGCACTCTCAACTCAGATGCACTGGCCAGGTAGACAGAAAAAGAACCGCGAACTTTTGAATCTCATTTCCTGTTTGGCCAGCGTGGCAAGCTGCAGGTGACCATGCAGAGCTCATCAGCACAGGTGACCATGATGGAGTCCCAGAATCGCAAAAGAGCTCCAGCATGGACCGAACGGGAGGTACGGGATCTGATCGCTGTTTGGGGAGAGGAATCTGTGCTATCAGAACTCCGTTCCAGTTTTTGAAATGCCAAAACCTTTGTGAAAATCTCCCAGGGCATGAAGGACAGAGGCCATAACAGGGACCCGAAGCAGTGCCGCATGAAACTGAAGGAGCTGAGGCAAGCCTACCAGAAAACCAGAGAGGCGAACGGCCGCTCCGGGTCAGAGCCCCAAACATGCCGCTTCTATGATGAGCTGCATGCCATTTTAGGGGGTTCAGCCACCACTACCCCAGCCGTGTTGTTTGACTCCTTCAGTGGAGATGGAGGCAATACGGAAGCAGGTTTTGGGGACGAAGAAGAAGATGAGGAGGAGGAGGTTGTAGATAGCTCACAGCAAGCAAGCGGAGAAACCGGTTTTCCCGACAGCCAGGAACTGTTTCTCACCCTGGACCTGGAGCCAGTACCCCCCGAACCCACCCAAGGCTGCCTCCTGGACCCAGCAGGCGGAGAAGAGACCTCTGGTGAGTGTACCTTTTAAAATACTATACATGGTTTAAAAGCAAGCATGTGAAAGGATTACTTTGCCCTGGCATTCGCGGTTCTCCTAGATGTAGTCCTAAAGTCTTTGCAAAAGGTTTCTGGGGAGGGCAGCCTTATTGCGTCCTTCATGGTAGGACACTTTACCACTCCAGGCCAGTAACACGTACTTGGGAATCATTGTAGAACAAAGCATTGCAGTGTATGTTTGCTGGCATTCAAACAGCATCCGTTCTTTATCTCTCTGTGTTATTCTCAGGAGAGTGAGATATAATTCATGGTCACCTGGTTGAAATAGAGTGCTTTTCTTCAGGGGACACTCAGAGGAGCCCATTCCTGCTGGGCTGTTTGCCTGTGGCTAAACAGAAATGTTCCCCGCTGTTAGCCACAGGGAGGGGGGAAGGTTGAGGGGGTAGTCACGTGGTGGGGGGAGGCAAAATGCGACCTTGTAACGAAAGCACATGTGCTATGTATGTAATGTTAACAGCAAGGTTTACCCTGAAAGAGTGTAGCCACTGTTTATAAAATGTGTCTTTTTAAATACCGCTGTCCCTTTTTTTTTCTCCACCAGCTGCATGTATTTCAATGATCACAGGATCTTCTCCTTCCCAGAGGCTAGTGAAGCTTAGAAAGAAAAAAAAAAAGCACTCGTGATGAAATGTTCTCTGAGCTTATGCTGTCCTCCCACACTGACAGAGCACAGACGAATGCATGGAGGCAAATAATGTCAGAGTGCAGGAAAGCACAAAATGACCGGGAGGAGAGGTGGCGGGCTGAAGAGAGGAGGTGGCGGGCTGAAGAGAGGAGGTGGCGGGCTGAAGACAGCGCTGAAGCTCAAATGTGGCGGCAGCGTGATGAGAGGAGGCAGGATTCAATGCTGAGGCTGCTGCAGGACCAAACCAGTATGCTCCAGTGTATGGTTGAGCTGCAGCAAAGGCAGCTGGAGCACAGACTGCCACTGCAGCCCCTCTGTAACCAACCGCCCTCCTCCCCAAGTTCCATAGCCTCCACGCCCAGACGCCCAAGAACGCGGTGGGGGGCCTCCGGCCAGCCAGCCACTCCACCACAGAGGATTGCCCAAAAAACAGAAGGCTGGCATTTAATAAATTTTAAAGTTGTAAACTTTTAAAGTGCTGTGCTTAAAGTGCTGTGTGGCATTTTCCTTCCCTCCTCCACTTCCCCTCCTGGGCTACCTTGTAGTCATCCCCCTATTTGTGTGATGAATGAATAAAGAATGCATGAATGTGAAGCAACAATGACTTTATTGCCTCTGCAAGCAATGATCCAAGGGAGGAGGAGAGGGTGGTTAGCTTATAGGGAAGTAGAGTGAACCAAGGGGCGGGGGGTTTCATCAAGGAGAAACAAACAGAACTTTCACACTGTAACCTGGCCAGTCATGAAACTGGTTTTCAAAGTTTCTCTGATGCATACCGCGCCCTCCTGTGCTCTTCTAACCGCCCTGGTGTCTGGCTGCACGTAACCAGCAGCCAGGCAATTTGCCTCAACCTCCCACCCCGCCATAAACGTCTCCCCCTTACTCTCACAGATATTGTGGAGCACACAGCAAGCAGTAATAACAGTGGGAATATTGGTTTCGCTGAGGTCTAAGCGAGTCAGTAAACTGCGCCAGCGCGCCTTTAAACATCCAAATGCACATTCTACCACCATTCTGCACTTGCTCAGCCTGTAGTTGAGCAGCTCCTGACTACTGTCCAGGCTGCCTGTGTACGGCTTCATGAGCCATGGCATTAAGGGGTAGGCTGGGTCCCCAAGGATAACTATAGGCATTTCAACACCCCCAACAGTTATTTTCTGGTCTGGGAATAAAGTCCCTTCCTGCAGCTTTTGAAAGAGACCAGAGTTCCTGAAAATGCGAGTGTCATGTACCTTTCCCGGCCATCCCACGTTGATGTTGGTGAAACGTCCCTTGTGATTCACCAGAGCTTGCAGCACTATTGAAAAGTACCCCTTGCGGTTTATGTACTCGGCGGCTTGGTGCTCTGGTGCTAAGATAGGGATATGGGTTCCGTCTACGGCCCCACCACAGTTAGGGAATCCCATTGCAGCAAAGCCATCCACTATGACCTGCACATTTCCCAGGGTCACTACCCTTGATATTAGCAGATCTTTGATTGCGTGGGTTACTTGCATCACAGCAGCCCCCACAGTAGATTTGCCCACTCCAAATTGATTCCCAACTGACCGGTAGCTGTCTGGTGTTGCAAGCTTCCACAGGGCTATCGGCACTCGCTTCTCAGCTGTGAGGGCTGCTCTCATCTTGGTATTCATGCGCTTCAGGGCAGGGGAAAGCAAGTCACAAAGTTCCATTGAAAGTGCCCTTACGCATGCGAAGGTTTCGCAGCCACTGGGAATCGTCCCAGACCCGCAACACTATGCGGTCCCACCAGTCTGTGCTTGTTTCCCGAGCCCAGAATCGGCGTTCCACAGCATGAACCTGCCCCATTAGCACCATGATGCATGCATTGGCAGGGCCCATGCTTTCAGAGAAATCTGTGTCCATGTCCTGATCACTCACGTGACCGCGCTGACATCGCCTCCTCACCCGGTATCGCTCTGCCAGGTTCTGGTGCTGCATATACTGCTGGATAATGCGTGTGGTGTTTAATGTGCTCCTAATTGCCAAAGTGAGCTGAGCGGCCTCCATGCTTGCCTTGGTATGGTGTCCACACAGAAAAAAGGCGCGGAACGATTGTCTGCCGTTGCTCTGACGGAGGGAGGGGCGACTGACGACACGGCTTACAGGGTTGGCTTCAGGGAGCTAAAATCAACAAAGGGGGTGTCTTTACATCAAGGAGTATTTCAGGCACTACTTCACGGAGGGTTCCAATAAGAAATGGTGCACCTAAGTTACCGTTCTTATTGGAACAAGGAGGTTAGCCTGGCCTCTGATTGATACATGGCTAGATTTACCTCGTAGCACCTTCTCTGTGAGTGACTGCAGTGTGACCTAGAGGAATGAGGCAAATGAGGAGGCAAATGAGTTCAAAACAAATCTGATCTATTTCTTGTTTTGATCCACTCCATCTATCTTTTACATCTTTGGCTGGCAGCAGACGGTGCAGAAGGACTGCATGCCATCCACATCTCATGGCTGCTCGGCAGAAGATGGTACAGTACGACTGCTAGCAATCCGTATCGCCTGCCTGCTCGCCATAAGACGGTTCAATAGGACTGACTGCAGGACTAAAGAGAATGACCTGGTCAAGTCACTCCAAATTTAGTCCCTGTGCACATGTCTGCCCAGGCGCTCTTGGCCGACGTGGCCAGGAGCACCTCGGACACGACGAGGACGACTACTAGTTGTATTGCACCGTCTGCTGCCAGAAGGCAATGGGTTGCTGCTACTGTGTAGCAAAGCCGTACCGCGTCTGCCAGCACCCAGGAGACATAGGGTGACGGTTACCTGAGCAGGCTCCATGCTTGCCGTGATATGGCGTCTGCACAGGTAACTCAGGAAAAAAGGCGCGAAACGATTGTCTGCCCTTGCTTTCACGGAGGGAGGGAGGGAACGGGGGCCTGACGATATGTACCCAGAACCACCCGCGACAATGTTTTAGCCCCATTAGGCATTGGGAATCTCAACCCAGAATTCCAATGGACAGCAGAGACTGCGGGAACTGTGGGATAGCTACCCACAGTGCAACGCTCCGGAAGTCGACTCTAGCCTCGGTACTGTGGAAGCGCTCCGCCGAGTTAATGCACTTAATGCACTTAGAGCATTTTCTGTGGGGACACACACACTCGAATATATAAAACCAATTTCTAAAAAAACGACTTCTATAAATTCGACCTTATTCCGTAGTGTAGACATACCCTCAGTATCTGTTGAAGAAGCTTCTGCTTTTTAAATCTGGTTTGGCATGTCGTCAAACTCGGGTTCCAAGTGCTTAGCCAGTGACTTTCACCAGTTCAGTGTTTTGACTTTCTTTTAAAACTCGGCAGTAAACCTGTACAGCCTAATATTATTTTTGTCTAATTTAAATCATTTTAATAAATTGTTATGAGGCCTTTAATATAGGCTGTCATTTTAAAATTTAATTTGATTTATTTTAAATTCTGTATTTATATTAAATTCATTTTCAATAAAAAAAATCTGGTATTTAAAAATATTTTTAAATATCAGTTTTTATACATCCTGTTGTAAGATACTTCATATGAAAAACACAGCAAATACTGCATCACGAATAGAAATGTTATGAGTGAGTATTTGCAAATCAAATTGGCACATCAGTTGTCTGAAATAAGTTTGAAGAGTAATCTACAAGCGAGTCAATGGCTCTATAAAAAGTTAATTTGCCAACAAGGCATTCAGAAGGTTTCAGTTGCTTAGCGCTTATCTACTCTTGAAATGCTTCAGCAGCACAGCTGCACTACTGTGGCACTCTAGTGAAAATGCTCTCCCTTCAGCGTACTAGTGTCTCCCTTCAGCATAGCTAATCCACCTCCACAAGCGATCGTTATGTTGATGGGAAAAGCATTGTCTACAGCGGAGGTTAGGTCAGTGTAACTGTGTCGCTCAGCGGTGTGGATTTTTAACTAAAATTCCCAGGGAATGCATTCTGTATTTGGAAGGTGTGTGAATTTGGAGGGGATACGCTATATTAGTCATGCATAAAAAGGTTGAATTCCAACTTTACATTCAAATTAGTCATCCAATCTATTTCTTGCATTAGTTGGATGTCTGCTAAAACGATCCCCAGTGAGGTAGTTGATGTTGACACTAAATGGTGGTCATTTTTAGGTTTGCATTCTCAATGCTGAGGCAGAGCAGTTGATCCATATGAATGACCGTTTCAGGCTGTCTGCAGCTCAGGACAAATGACATCACTGGGTTAAACTTGTGTGTTTAAGATATTTGTTCACAAACATGAAGTTTAGAAATGGACTTAAGTGATCAATGGCTCCATGTCTAGTTGGCAGCCAGTATCAAGTGGAGTGCCCCAGGGGTCGGTCCTGGGGCCGGTTTTATTCAATATCTTCATAAATGATCTGGAGGATGGTGTGGATTGCACTCTCAGCAAATTTGCGGATGATACTAAACTGGGAGGAGTGGTAGATACGCTGGAGGGGAGGGATAGGATACAGAAGGACCTAGACCAATTGGAAGATTGGGCCAAAAGGAATCTGATGAGGTTCAATAAGGATAAGTGCAGGGTCCTGCACTTAGGACGGAAGAACCCAATGCACAGCTACAGACTAGGGACTGAATGGCTAGGCAGCAGTTCTGCAGAAAAGGACCTAGGGGTGACAGTGGACGAGAAGCTGGATATGAGTCAGCAGTGTGCCCTTGTTGCCAAGAAGGCCAATGGCATTTTGGGATGTATAAGTAGGGGCATAGCGAGCAGATCGAGGGACGTGATCGTTCCCCTGTATTCGACATTGGTGAGGCCTCATCTGGAGTACTGTGTCCAGTTTTGGGCCCCACACTTCAAGAAGGATGTGGATAAATTGGAGAGAGTCCAGCGAAGGGCAACAAAAATGATTAGGGGACTGGAACACATGAGTTATGAGGAGAGGCTGAGGGAGCTGGGATTGTTTAGCCTGCAGAAGAGAAGAATGAGGGGGGATTTGATAGCTGCTTTCAACTACCTGAAAGGGGGTTCCAAAGAGGATGGCTCTAGACTGTTCTCAATGGTAGCAGATGACAGAACGAGGAGTAATGGTCTCAAGTTGCAGTGGGGGAGGTTTAGATTGGATATTAGGAAAACCTTTTTCACTAAGAGGGTGGTGAAACACTGGAATGCGTTACCTAGGGAGGTGGTAGAATCTCCTTCCTTAGAGGTTTTTAAGGTCAGGCTTGACAAAGCCCTGACTGGGATGATTTAACTGGGAATTGGTCCTGCTTTGAGCAGGGGGTTGGACTAGATGACCTTCTGGGGTCCCTTCCAACCCTGATATTCTATGATTCTATGATTCTTGCATTGTGGAGCATCTCTTGTGTGGTGATATTCAGTTCATAGATAAACTGTTAAAGGAAAACACATTAATAAACTTAAAATAGCCTACAACATGGTGTTTGATTTGTAAACGAGCAGACTGACTAGTTAACTCTCTCAGAACTTTGTTTTGTACCAAGGTGTTGTTTGCACTAGGGAATTTCATAAAAAGATTCTTACTGGTGCATTTCCACCAGGGTAGCAGTAGTGGGAGTGCTAGTGTAAACTAAGTTCTGGAGGCTGATGGTGGTTTTTAATCTCACTTTGTCTAACCTCATGCAAGGATTTGAAAACACCAGTGTTCGCAGAAGCCTTCTCTATGCTTGTATCACTGTTGCTAATCTAGACCAGAGCACAGATTAAGTTCTTTGAGTTCGGGGAGAACTTGTTATATTCATACAGAATGTTGAATTGCTTTATGTGCAAATCTCAGTGCAATTTTCACTTTGCGGAGGAGGTATTATACTACCTCCATTTTATAATGCATACATGAAAAGAAATTCCGAACAACTTAAAAGAATATTTGCAGTGACTTAGTTTTAAGAACAGGTTTCAGAGTAACAGCCGTGTTAGTCTGTATTCGCAAAAAGAAAAGGAGTACTTGTGACACCTTAGAGACTAACCAATTTATTTGAGCATGAGCTTTCGTGAGCTACAGCTCACTTCATCGGATGCATACTGTGGAAACTGCAGAAGACATTATATACACAGAGACCATGAAACAATACCTCCTCCCACCCCACTCTCCTGCTGGTAATAGCTTATCTAAAGTGATCATCAAGTTGGGCCATTTCCAGCACAAATCCAGGTTTTCTCACCCTCTGCCCCCCCCCCCCCAAACTCTCTCTCCTGCTGGTAATAGCCCATCCAAAGTGACCACTCTCCTCACAATGTGTATGAAAATCAAGGTGGCCCATTTCCAGCACAAATCCAGGTTTTCTCACCCCGCCCCCCCCACTCCCCCCCAGAAACACACAAACTCACTCTCCTGCTGGCAATAGCTCATCCAAACTGACCACTCTCCTTACAATGTGCATGATAATCAAGGTGGGCCATTTCCAGCATAAATCCAAGTTTTACCAGAACGACGGGGGGGGGGGGGGGTAGAAAAAAACAAGGGGAAATAGGCTACCTTGCATAATGACTTAGCCACTCCCAGTCTCTATTTAAGCCTAAATTAATAGTATCCAATTTGCAAATGAATTCCAATTCAGCAGTTTCTCGCTGGAGTCTGGATTTGAAGTTTTTTTGTTGTAAGATAGCGACCTTCATGTCTGTGATTGTGTGACCAGAGAGATTGAAATGTTCTCCGACTGATTTATGAATGTTATAATTCTTGACATCTGATTTGTGTCCATTTATTCTTTTATGTAGAGACTATCCAGTTTGACCAATGTACATGGCAGAGGGGCATTGCTGGCACATGATGGCATATATCACATTGGTGGATGTGCAGGTGAACGAGCCTCTGATAGTGTGGCTGATGTTATTAGGCCCTTTGATGGTGTCCCCTGAATAGATATGTGGGCACAGTTGGCAACGGGCTTTGTTGCAAGGATAGGTTCCTGGGTTAGTGGTTCTGTTGTGTGGTATGTGGTTGTTGGTGAGTATTTGCTTCAGGTTGGGGGGCTGTCTGTAGGCAAGGACTGGCCTGTCTCCCAAGATTTGTGAGAGTGTTGGGTCATCCTTCAGGATAGGTTGTAGATCCTTAATAATGCGTTGGAGGGGTTTTAGTTGGGGGCTGAAGGTGACGGCTAGTGGCGTTCTGTTATTTTCTTTGTTAGGCCTGTCCTGTAGTAGGTGACTTCTGGGAACTCTTCTGGCTCTATTAATCTGCTTCTTCACTTCTGCAGGTGGGTAGTGTAGTTGTAAGAACGCTTGATAGAGATCTTGTAGGTGTTTGTCTCTGTCTGAGGGGTTGGAGCAAATGCGGTTGTATTGCAGAGCTTGGCTGTAGACGATGGATCGCGTGGTGTGGTCAGGGTGAAAGCTGGAGGCATGTAGGTAGGAATAGTGGTCAGTAGGTTTCCGGTATAGGGTGGTGTTTATGTGACCATTGTTTATTAGCACTGTAGCGTCGAGGAAGTGGATCTCTTGTGTGGACTGGACCAGGCTGAGGTTGATGGTGGGATGGAAATTGCTGAAATCATGGTGGAATTCCTCAAGGGCTTCTTTTCCATGGGTCCAGATGATGAAGATGTCATCAATATAGCGCAAGTAGAATAGGGGCGTTAGGGGATGAGAGCTGAGGAAGCGTTGTTCTAAGTCAGCCATAAAAATGTTGGCATACTGTGGGGCCATGCGGGTACCCACAGCAGTGCCGCTGATCTGAAGGTATATATTGTCCCCAAATGTAAAACAGTTATGGGTAAGGACAAAGTCACAAAGTTCAGCCACCAGGTTAGCCGTGACATTAACGGGGATAGTGTTCCTGATGGCTTGTAGTCCATCTTTGTGTGGAATGTTGGTGTAGAGGGCTTCTACATCCATAGTGGCCAAGATGGTGTTATCAGGAAGATTACCGATGGATTGTAGTTTCCTCAGGAAGTCAGTGGTGTCTCGAAGGTAGCTGGGAGTGCTGGTAGCGTAGGGCCTGAGGAGGGAGTCTACATAGCCAGACAATCCTGCTGTCAGGGTGCCAATGCCTGAGATGATGGGGCGCCCAGGATTTCCAGGTTTATGGATCTTGGGTAGTAGATAGAATATCCCAGGTCAGGGTTCCAGGGGTGTGTCTGTGCGGATTTGATCTTGTGCTTTTTCAGGAAGTTTCTTGAGCAAATGCTGTAGTTGCTTTTGGTAACTCTCAGTGGGATCATAAGGTAATGGCTTGTAGAAAGTGGTGTTGGAGAGCTGCCGAGCAGCCTCTTGTTCATATTCCGACCTATTCATGATGACAACAGCACCTCCTTTGTCAGCCTTTTTGATTATGATGTCAGAGTTGTTTCTGAGGCTGTGGGTGGCATTGTGTTCTGCACGGCTGAGGTTATGGGGCAAGTGATGCTGCTTTTCCACAATTTCAGCCCGTGCACGTCGGCGGAAGCAGTCTATGTAGAAGTCCAGTCTGCTGTTTCGACCTTCAGGAGGAGTCCACCTAGAATCCTTCTTTTTGTAATGTTGGTAGGGAGGCCTCTGTGGATTAGTATGTTGTTCAGAGGTATTTTGGAAATATTCCTTGAGTCGGAGATGTCGAAAATAGGATTCTAGGTCACCACAGAACTGTATCATGTTCGTGGGGGTGGAGGGGCAGAAGGAGAGGCCCTGAGGTAGGACAGCTGCTTCTGCTGGGCTGAGAGTATAGTTGGATAGGTTAACAATATTGCTGGGTGGGTTGAGGGAACCATTGCTGTGGCCCCTTGTAGCATATAGTAGTTTAGAAAGTTTAGTGTCCTTTTTCTTTTGTAGAGAAGCAAAGTTTGCGTTGTAAATGGCTCCTCCTGAAGGTCGAAACATTTACAACGCACACTTTGCTTCTCTACAAAAGAAAAAGGACACTAAACTTTCTAAACTACTACATGCTACAAGGGGCCACAGCAATGGTGCCCACATATCTATTCAGGGGACACCATCAAAGGGCCTAATAACGCCAGCCACACTATCAGAGGCTCGTTCACCTGCACATCCACCAATGTGGTATATGCCATCATGTGCCAGCAATGCCCCTCTGCCATGTACATTGGTCAAACTGGACAGTCTCTACATAAAAGAATAAATGGACACAAATCAGATGTCAAGAATTATAACATTCATAAACCAGTCGGAGAACACTTCAATCTCTCTGGTCATGCAATCACAGACATGAAGGTCGCTATCTTACAACAAAAAAACTTCAAATCCAGACTCCAGCGAGAAACTGCTGAATTGGAATTCATTTGCAAATTGGATACTATTAATTTAGGCTTAAATAGAGACTGGGAGTGGCTAAGTCATTATGCAAGGTAGCCTATTTCCCCTTGTTTTTTTCTACCCCCCCTCCCCCCGTTGTTCTGGTAAAACTTGGATTTATGCTGGAAATGGCCCACCTTGATTATCATGCACATTGTAAGGAGAGAGGTCAGTTTGGATGAGCTATTGCCAGCAGGAGAGTGAGTTTTTGTGTGTGTGTTTTTTTGAAAAAAGGGGGTGGTGGGGTGAGAACCTGTGTTTGTGCTGGAAATGGCCCACCTTGATTTTCATACACATTGTGAGGAGAGTGGTCACTTTGGATGGGCTATTACCAGCAGGAGAGTGAGTTTGTGTGTGGGAGGTCGGAGGGTGAGAAAACCTGGATTTGTGCTGGAAATGGCCCAACTTGATGATCACTTTAGATAAGCTATTACCAGCAGGAGAGTGGGGTGGGAGGAGGTATTGTTTCAAGGTCTCTGTGTATATAATGTCTTCTGCAGTTTCCACAGTATGCGTCCGATGAAGTGAGCTGTGGCTCACGAAAGCTCATGCTCAAATAAATTGGTTAGTCTCTAAGGTGCCACAAGTACTCCTTTTCTTTTTAGTTTTAAGAAGTAATTGCAGACTTCAGTGTTTAAAAACTTACTTGTATAGTTTGCATGGGGAAGTGTCCTTTACTTGGGATTTCCTGGCTGCTATAATTCTTAGTTTGGAAGAATTATGAAATCTAATGAAACCTGGAGAGTAGTTGGGTGGTGAAAACGTTTTGAGTGTCTGTCTTTCCAATACACAGTGAATTTAAGGGACATCGCCAGCCCAAAATTTTAGAGTGTGTGTGTGTGATTTTTTTTTTTGTTACACAGATTCTTGAAACCTTAAAATGTTTTCCCATCTTAAAAAGGTGTGAGTAAGCCCATTTCATCTAGTTGGTTTTTAATGGTCGCTTGCAGTGTTTGCATTCCAAACACAGAAAGAGAAAGTGATACTGACTAATAGTCTTTCTTGTTCAAGATTAACAAAAAAGCAAAAGCTTTGGGTTTTTTAAATGTTTTCGTTTTTAAATCATGTAAAATATGAACACCGTATGTAAGGGCACAGTTTCACGAGCACAGCTTTTAATCTGACATGTCAGATTACTTTGTTCTATAAAAACAATGGTTTTATATGTTGATTAATTGCTAAAGTATGCTGTAAACGTGAAATCCAGACAATTTTAGTGAAATAATGTAAAATATTTTTAGATACAACTACCTTTGAATCCCATGAAAACTTGGTGGTTGTTCATCCATATGTACCTGTTTTAAAAAATTCTTCTTTCCCATTGTGTCAGAGAAGTAGCATGGAAAACAAACTAAACACAGGGTGCTCTCAAATGCTCAGAACAAACAAGCTGGAACATACTTTCTTCGGTTACAGTGATCTTAGGTGATGTAACGAGCACACATTTTTCAGACAGGAGTATCTTTAAGTTTGTGAAGTTCCTTCAGTGTCCTATAGAATGAAAAGTAGAATCCTCATCAGAAGCAAAGAGTAATTTTAGTTTTCAAAAACATCTACAGCATTTCTGTTGTGAGACAAAAGTGCTATATTAGCTCTGTGTGTGTGTGTTTGTGTGTATATATATACACACACATATATATAACCAGTAAGTTACTTTCAGTTTTGTTGTTTTTATAGGGGAATAGTTGGTGTTGGAATGTGTGTGTGGGGGACGACGCAGTGTTAGGTTAAGAGGGGAGGAGGGTTTTAAATGGGAGTGGATGAAGGTTAGAAGCAAAACTGGCAGGGAGCTTGAACTTGGGTTGCTGAAGGAATGCAGTGGTAGAAGAATGGGATACAGAGAGACTTATAACTAGTTTAGCAAATGAGGAAAGTCCAGTTCCAGAGCTGAAGGATGTCATGGAACTTTAAAGGCTTCTTATAGCTGCTGCTTTTGTTCCCCATATAGAAATGAGAGACAAGGTTGCTGAGTCTGGTGCCCTGGGAAAGTATGTCTGGTCTGGGACACAGGACTTGCAAGACCCTGTCTTTGTTTCTTTCCCTGGGCTATAGTCGCTTTGGGAGATATTGTGACACTGTGTGTGCATTGGGTTTGTAATGCACCTTTTTGCCATGGACCACATAAGCTCGTCTGTGTCCACATGAAGGGGGTGGGGGAGGTGGGAAGCGGTTTTTCTACCATTTTCTGTTTCTTCAGCTTTTCTGACACCATTTTAGGAGCTTGGCAGGAAAGGGACAGAGTGGCTGGGAAGTGGGGAAGCAGAGGACATGCAGCTGTATGAGATGCAGAATGGGCATCAGTATTACTTGGGATGAAGCAAGGGAAAGCTTGTACTGTGTGGACAGCACTGAAATCATAGAATCATAGAATATCAGGGTTGGAAGGGACCCCTGAAGGTCATCTAGTCCAACCCCCTGCTCGAAGCAGGACCACTTCCCAGTTAAATCATCCCAGTCAGGGCTTTGTCAAGCCTGACCTTAAAAACCTCTAAGGAAGGAGATTCTACCACCTCCCTAGGTAACGCATTCCAGTGTTTCACCACCCTCTTAGTGAAAAAGGTTTTCCTAATATCCAATCTAAACCTCCCCCACTGCAACTTGAGACCATTACTCCTCGTTCTGTCATCTGCTACCATTGAGAACAGTCTAGAGCCATCCTCTTTGGAACCCCCTTTCAGGTAGTTGAAAGCAGCTATCAAATCCCCCCTCATTCTTCTCTTCTGCAGGCTAAACAATCCCAGCTCCCTCAGCCTCTCCTCATAAGTCATGTGTTCTAGACCCCTAATCATTTTTGTTGCCCTTCGCTGGACTCTCTCCAATTTATCCACATCCTTCTTGTAGTGTGGGGCCCAAAACTGGACACAGTACTCCAGATGAGGCCTCACCAATGTCGAATAGAGGGGAACGATCATGTCCCTCGATCTGCTTGCTATGCCCCTACTTATACATCCCAAAATGCCATTGGCCTTCTTGGCAGCAAGGGCACACTGCTGACTCATATCCAGCTTCTTGTCCACTGTCACCCCTAGGTCCTTTTCTGCAGAACTGCTGCCTAGCCATTCGGCCCCTAGTCTGTAGCGGTGCATTGGGTTCTTCCGTCCTAAGTGCAGGACCCTGCACTTATCCTTATTGAACCTCATCAGATTTCTTTTGGCCCAATCCTCCAATTTGTCTAGGTCCTTCTGTATCCTATCCCTGCCCTCCAGCGTATCTACCACTCCTCCCAGTTTAGTATCATCCGCAAATTTGCTGAGAGTGCAATCCACACCATCCTCCAGATCATTTATGAAGATACTGAACAAAACTGGCCCCAGGACCGACCCTTGGGGCACTCCACTTGATACCGGCTGCCAACTAGACATGGAGCCATTGATCACTACCCGTTGAGCCCGACAATCTAGCCAGCTTTCTACCCACCTTATAGTGCAATGGTTTAGACTGATGGGTCCAGAGCATTGTCCTACATTACAGGGTGGTGGTGGTGGGTGGGAATTGCTGCAGTGGCAGTCGTTCAGAACAGTGTGGATATGAAACGGTATCAAAGTTTTTCAAAAAGTGAGAAAGCACAGTTAGGGTAGACACTGAACCGTTAGTTCTATCTCCCAGATAGACCTCTTCCTTTATGAATCCCATCTGCACATGAAGAAGATTGCCAATATGGCCCCAGCCTCTCACCTAGCAAAGCTAGAGAAAAGGGCAAACTCAAACTCATTGTCTCTTTCCAATCCTGTGGGCTCATCCCCAAAATATAACCCACCAAGTCTTTCCTTACTAAACTCTCCTTTGCATGCTTGCCTGCACACGGAGACTAGCTTCAGTCTCCTACCTGCTGAGTCTGGGACAATGGATATAAAATTAAAGCCTGTCCATGGACCCCTCGCTCCCATAGTCTTACTCCCACAGATATTGACCGCCCCATCTTAATTCATCCTCGTTCATCTTTTATTCAGTGGGGAGAAAGCTGTCCGCAAAATGTAAGCCTGTCATATCAGCGCTCCTATTTCCTCCTTCCAACTAAACTCAGCCCCTAACCTGGTGGTTCTCCAGCTACTCATGTTGTTGCCTCTTTGCTTCCAGGTGCTAAATTGCATAGTTTTTTACTAGTAAATTTCCAGACAAAGTAAAATACATTGTGAGACAATTTTTCCATTCTTAAGTTTCATTTAGTCCATGACACCTCCTCTTCTAAATGCTTCCTCCCTTTTAATCATGTTTAGAACTTTAGTGGCCACTACAACCGCACACTGTTTATAGAGAGACGTACTGTTCGAAATCGCTGATGAGATAAATGGCGTCCTTCTCCATTCTTTAATGGGACTTCACGTAGTATCAGTTATAGAATATTGTTGAATAGAGAACTAGTATAAAGAAACCTTTTTGTCCCAGATAACTAAATCATGCTTCTGAATTGAAAAGAGAAAAGCTTACTGTGGTGGGAAAATATACTTACAATTGGTACTGTACATGTCTGTACAAATTTCTCAGTGTAAGCTTAGTCCACAGCTGCAGCAGATTTTTAAACTCGTTATGAAAATACATTGAAGATGAGACAAAATGATGGCAGTGGTTCAGTCATTGTACCAGACTGTTGGTAGTGATGCTTCCAGATTGAAGATGTCACCAGCAATGCTGTGGCAACTTGACTCTTCTACAGTGTTTGAAGTTTGGGTTTCTTTGCAGTTCAATTCCCGACTCTTGAGTTTTCTGTTTCTAGTGCATGAGGTTTTTTATAACTACAATATTCTTGTAAAGACATTAGCCCCTAATTTACTCATGTACTCTCAACGCCATTTTAATAATTATCTTTCCCCTGAGACTAATATTGTAATACTGCTGCATAAATTGTGAACCCTTAGTGCATAATTTAAGTCTAATGGGCTGCTTCAGAGAAGGGGCCTTCACAGTATTTGCTTCAATTAAAGTGGAATATTGTGATGTAGAAAGGGGAGTTGTTCCATAGTTGACCAGCTCTCAAGTGGTCCACAGTACAAATATTTAAGACCCACTGCTTAAGAATCTTGCTAATACTCCGCTCCAGTCACCTACAGCACTCCAAAATGCACTCAAAACTCCCACTGGTATCTACGCTTCTCCATCAAACTGTAATAGTAACATGAAATCTCACTGTAGTGGATTACCATTTTGTTATGATGAACAGAACATGTACAAGTTCCATATGATATGCTAAATTGAAATTGTAAAGTCAGAGATGGCAAAATATAGTGCTCAGTGTTCTGCAACACTTAAATAACTTGAAATTTTGTTTTTTGCAAAACCTCTCTTCCCTTGTTCTAAACCATTGCTTTTCAGGGGAAACCTCCAAAAATGCACTTAATTTAAAGCTTGTCATTCAAACCAAGACTTTGTGTTTGAAAGTAATTCTTGCCATACTTCTATAGATGTTACCTTAATTTCCATAAAAAAAAAGAAAAGAAAATATGCATGCCTTGATCAAAGTAAATGGAACTTAACTTCTAAGGTTCAAGTTCTATCATATTTATAACTCATGATTTTCAAGCAAGTTCCAACTTATTCAAAATTACTGCTTGTATACCTAGTCTAAATTGTCCTCTGATGCTTTACTCTTGCTTTATGGTTTTTAGCAAATACTGAACAATTTGCAAAATTAATTTCTTTCCAGTGGTGTAAAGGACATGGGGCTGACCTGTAATTTACAAATATTGTATCTTGACCAGGTATTGTGGTGTTTACTATATGCCTATATTATGCTAATTCACTAGCAGGTTTGTCATAAGACTCAGTGGGGGATGTTGGATCCTGCTATTCACATCTCATGGTAAACTCTTAAAGGGATAAGGGGCATGCAGAGTGTACATTTGGGTAGGGAGCTGAGCCACTGGACCTGGTGTAACCAGGTTCAGCAGATACAGGAGAGAATTAAAGCCTTTGGTTAGTTTTAAAAAGGGAGTCCCTGACAGACAGGGGAGACTGAGGCAGACACTGTTAGGGAGCAGACTAACACCCATATTCCAGAGGTTGGGGTTTGGGGTAAAATAGGACTATAGTAAGATAATCATGACTGATTTATTGTGTTAAAATGCTTTTTCCCTATATTAAGCTTTGTTCAGTTTGAAAAGACTGTCTGATCACCTGTATTAACCACTGATAACTCCCAAAGGGAAGCATTGAACTCAGTTGTGCCTAGCCCAGGAATGGGAGAATGCCAGGTTTCTCTCCTGAGGTAAGTGAAGGTACAGAGTCTAACACCTGAGAGGGGTCAAAGGTGAGGTGTCCTGCAACGATGACAAGTGGAGGTTCCACAGTCATTACGGTGAAACTACAAAATTCTGTGAATCGGAGTCTGTTTTCTGGTAGTGTCAAGATGACTGGTTGCGTACTCTGGTCATCTCTGACTTCTAGCTACTTTATTCACTGTTAACTCATTATGTGACTGTGGATGGAGTTTAGCATGATCTGGCTTTATTTTATTTGAAAACTTAATACAAAGCAGACTTACCCATGAAGAGTGTCCCTGCAGTGTTAGACTTCTGTATGAAAAGCAGCAGAGTTGCAGCAGTTCAGCGAGCATGGGCTCATAAAATGTGTTTGGTTCTAACCCCTTCCAGTTCCTTGAAGCAGCTTGTTGCTTTCTCAGCTGTAGTTTCAGACACATGTTTCTAAGATGAATGCATCCGATGAAGTGAGCTGTAGCTCACGAAAGCTTATGCTCAAATAAATTGGTTAGTCTCTAAGGTGCCACAAGTCCTCCTGTTCTTTTTGCGGATACAGACTAACACAGCTGCTACTCCAAAACCTATCTGTAGCGTCTCTTCAAATGCATACAACTTGACTGATCTTCAAAAACAGCCTTACGGTTGGCCTTCTACCTGCACTTGTAGTGCCTTTCAGAAAACTAAGTTTGCAGTAGGTTTTTTTTTAAATGTGCTGGGAGTCTGTTCATGTGCTGACTGAAGAACATAAGTCTTTATTCTGAAGAGCATCTCTTCATGCTGTGTGTGTGTTTTTAAAGGGCAAGAACAGAGTTCTAATTGTTCACATATGGGCTCACTCAGCTAGTGTAGGTGGTGCCCCACCTCTCCAAACATGGCATGTTTCAAAGGACTATAATAATTTGGAGCAATTTTAAATATAGCGATTAACAAAAATAGTACTTCACCTCAGGGGCACCGGAATCGGGGTGGGGTGGGATCAGAGAGCCATGGCCCTACCACTTTTCAGCAGGGATCCCACCCTTCCTGGCCAGTCTGGCAGCTGTAGCCCGGCCGGGGAGCCCAGGCAGCTGTGGGGTGCTGTGGACCCTCCACCTGCCCTGGGCTAGGACACAGGCTGGGGGCTGCTCTTAACCCTCCACCCCGGGCAGGTAGAGGAGCCATGCATAGCTCCCAGCCTGCTCTGGCTTCCAGCTTGGCCGGGAGCGGGGCCTTCGGCGGGAGACGAGGGCGGAGGGCCCTGTCTCCTTCCCCCTTCCCTCCCCCCCCGCTTTTGGGCAGGCTCTGCTGCCGCTGCTTCACATCACTAAACTGGACCAGAAATCTCCAGTAATGGGCTTCACTCCAAGGACAGAATTAATTTATTCTCCTGCATGGTTCACCAGTACTGTCATATCTATATAATGCTAGTCCCTACTGTGAGCTCCCCAGAGGTACCCAGGGTTGTGAGGCACCCTCCCCGCCTCCCCCCACACACATACCCTTAGCATGAGGCATTCTTGTCTCTGCCTGCTGTGTCTCAGCACCATAGAATCATAGAATATCAGGGTTGGAAAGGACCTCAGGAGGTCATGTAGTCAAACCCCCTGCTCAAAGCAGGACCAATCCCCAATTAAATCATCCCAGCCAGGGCTTTGTCAAGCCTGACCTTAAAAACTTCTAAGGAAGGAGATTCCACCACCTCCCTAGGCAACGCATTCCAGTGTTTCACCACCCTCCTAGTGAAAAAGTTTTTCCTAATATCCAACCTAAATCTCCCCCACTGCAACTTGAGACCATTACTTCTTGTTCTGTCATCAGCTACCACTGAGAACAGTCTAGATCATCCTCTTTGGAACCCCCTTTCAGGTAGTTGAAAGCAGCTATCAGATCCCCCCTCATTCTTGTCTTCCGTAGACTAAACATCTCCAGTTCCCTCAGCCTCTCCTCATAAGTCATGTGTTCCAGTCCCCTAATCATTTTTGTTGCCCTCTGCTGGACTCTTTCCAATTTTTCCACATCCTCCTTGTAGTGTGGGGCCCAAAACTGGACACAGTACTCCAGATGAGGCCTCACCAATGTCGCATAGAGGGGAATGATCATGTCCCTCGATCTGCTGGCAGTGCCCCTACTTATACATCCCAAAATGCCATTGGCCTTCTTGGCAACAAGGGCACACTGACTCATATCCAGCTTCTCATCCATTGTGACCCCTAGGTCCTTTTCTGCAGAACTGCTGCCCAGCCATTCGGTCCCTAGTCTGTAGCGGTGCATTGGATTCTTCCGTCCTAAGTGCAGGACTCTGCACTTGTCCTTGTTGAACCTCATCAGATTTCTTTTGGCCCAATCCTCCAATTTGTCTAGGGCCCTCTGTATCCTATCCCTACCCTCCAGCGTATCTACCTCTCCTCCCAGTTTAGTGTCATTTGCAAACCTGCTGAGGGTGCAATCCACACCATCCTCCAGTTCATTTATGAAGATATTGAACAAAACTGGCCCCAGGGCCGACCCTTAGGGCACTGCACTTGATACCGGCTGCCAACTAGACATGGAGCCATTGATCACTACCCATTGAGCCCGACAATCTAGCCAGCTTTCTATCCACCTTATAGTCCATTCATCCAGCCCATACTTCTTTAACTTGCTGGCAAGAATACTGTGGGAGACAGTGTCAAAAGCTTTGCTAAAGTCAAGGAACAACACGTCCACTGCTTTCCCTTCATCCACAGAACCAGTAATCTCATCATAGAAGGCAATTAGATTAGTCAGGCATGACTTGCCCTTGGTGAATCCATGCTGACTGTTCCTGATCACTTTCCTCTCCTCTAAGTGCTTCAGAATTGATTCCTTGAGGACCTGCTCCATGATTTTTCCAGGGACTGAGGTGAGGCTGACTGGCCTGTAGTTCCCAGGATCCTCCTCCTTCCTTTTTTTTAAAGATGGGCACTTCATTAGCCTTTTTCCAGTCGTCCGGGACTTCCCCCGATCACCATGAGTTTTCAAAGATAATGGCCAATGGCTCTGCAATCACATCCACCAACTCCTTTAGCACTCTCGGATGCAACGCATCTGGCCGCATGGACTTGTGCACGTCCAGCTTTTCAAAATAGTCCCGAACCACTTCTTTCTCCACAGAGGGCTGGTCACCTCCTCTCCATGCTGTGCTGTCCAGTGCAGCAGTCTGGGAGCTGACCTTGTTCGTGAAGACAGAGGCAAAAGAAGCATTGAGTACTTCAGCTTTTTCCACATCCTCTGTCACTAGGTTGCCTCCCTCATTCAGTAAGGGGCCCACACTTTCCTTGACTTTCTTCTTGTTGCCAACATACCTGAAGAAACCCTTCTTGTTACTCTTGACATCTCTTGCTAGCTGCAACTCCAGGTGTGATTTGGCCTTTCTGATTTCACTCCTGCATGCCCCAGCAATATTTTTATACTCATCCCTGGTCATTTGTCCAATCTTCCACTTCTTGTAAGCTTCTTTTTTGTATGAAACCTTGCAACAGAAGTACTGCCTTCCAGGCCTCTAGCCTGCACCGAGAGGCTTACAGTCTGTTAGGATCCTGGAGATGGGCGGGTGGAGCCTGTCCACTACTAAAGGACCTCTCCCAGCCTAAGGGGAGGATCCACAAGGTCTGGGATCTCAATTAAGTACAGGGGACAACTGTACAGTCTAGACAGTCTCTACGTAAAAGAATAAATGGACACAAGTCAGATGTCAAGAATTATAACATTCATAAACCAGTCGGAGAACACTTCAATCTCTCTGGTCACGCGATTACAAACATGAAAGTTGCGATATTACAACAGAAAAACTTCAGAAACAGATTCCAAGGAGAGACTGCTGAATTGGAATTAATTTGCAAATTGGATACAATTAATTTAGGCTTGAATAGAGACTGGGAGTGGTTGAGTCATTATAAAAAGTAACCTATTTCCCCTTTTTTATTCCTTTCCTCCCCCCCACTGTTCCTCAGATGTTCTTGTTAAACCCTGGATTTGTGCTGGAAATGGCCCACCTTGATTATCATACATATTGTAAGGAGAGTGATCACTTTAGATAAGCTATTACCAGCAGGAGAGTGGGGTGGGGGGAGAGAGAACCTTTTGAAGTGATAACACCCATTTTTTCATGGTCTGTGTGTATAAAAACATCCTCACTGTATTTTCCACTTTATGCATCCGATGAAGTGAGCTGTAGCTCACGAAAGCTTGTGCTCGAATAAATCGGTTAGTCTCTAAGGTGCCACAAGTACTCCTTTTCTTTTTGTGCAGGCTAGTGATAGGCATGCACCAACCCCCTGCAACCTGCGAGTGTTCCCTGCAGCGTCCAGCTCCTAACTACCTAACAGGGCTGGCTCTAGTTTTTTTGCCGCCCCAAGCAAAAACATTTTGTGCTGCCCTCCCACCCGCACCCCCTGCCGCCCCAGCCCTGGTTTTTTTTTTTTTTTAATTTTTTTTTTTTTAAATTCTTGATATTTATCCACTCTGCGGTCAACAGAGACAGATGAATCAACATCCTTTGTCTGGCGAAGGCTTGCTGGTCAGCTCTGCCTTGGACACACTTTAAACATCTTTTCAGTACATAGACACGCCTCCTTTAATATCATCCGTACGCACATCACGCAGTGGTTGTGAGGATGTGTATGACATAAGCCTATATTAGGGACCTCACATGATGTTCTTTATGGATAAATACTATGAAATGGTGCTAAGTGTAGTAAGCTTGTTAGTAGAACCTGGCGTGGATACAAAATTTGTATCCGCAGATTTACAGGGCTCTACTTGTCAGGCCTGTTAGGAGTAGCTGTTACAGAACAGTGAACCCTTTGCCAGCTGGCACCAACTGTGTCTCACCAACTGATCAGCAAAAGCATTGGGCATGCTATTTCTCATGTCTTGTTCCATTACCCATACAGGAAGAGACTAAATGGCCCCAGTTTGTACGTCATATCCTCTGCACATGATGATGGGAACAGGGCTCTTTCCTCCTGCCCATCCGCTAGAATTGTGGGGGCTTATTAAGGATTTAAGTTGTTGTTGGTGGGTTTTGTTTATCACTATAGTGCCTCTGAGCCCTACTCATGGAGCACTCTACGAACACTGTGGGCTCTGTTCAGACGGTACAGAACCTGGAGTTAGAAAGTGAGGCATAAATGGGTAAACAGGAGAACCTGCAGAGAACAAACTTGTCACTTCCTTTGGGTTCTGCTGTCCCCCTTTTTCCCCTTTTGGCATTTAGAGGAAGTAGAGTATTCCTGATATGCTTGAGTCTGATGAGCTAGTGCTGCATGTTTGTGATTTACTTTCTAACTTGGAATCTATATCCAGTGAAAGACCCAGTACAAGTGCACATAGTGGGGTATGAATAAGCTGCTTTACTGGTAACGCTTATGTCTGTCACCCTTCTTTTATATTCTCAGCTGAGATATCTTCTGTGCCCTACTAGTTAGTCTGTCCCCTCCAGTGTTTCTCTCTCTCTCGCTCGCTCTGACTTTTTCCCTAGCCCCTCTGCTCATCTTGTTCCTTTCCTTCCACCTCATGCCCCCATGATTTTGCCTGTGCTTCCCCTGTATATAGTAGTTCCCTAAGGATACCAACAGCAGAGGGAGAGTCAAGGAGTTCTTGTAATTTCACTCTCTGTTGTTGGCACTATTGGAAAAACAAGATGAGTGGATCCTCTGTGGGATTCTCTTGCTGGTTAGCTGTTACTGTATGGGAATGTAGTGTTCGAACATAATTCTACAAAAGGGTTCTGAGTACCAGCTCTCTGAAAAGCCTGCTACTGAGCTGTTTGGATTGCTCATGAAGCAAATTCATCCTCCTGCCTTACTTGGGCAGTGTTCCTCATGCACAGAGCAGTTGTTCCAACATGTGTAAGGTGGCTGGGCTGGAGATATTAGCATCTTGTTCCCTTAGTCAAAGGGGATACCAGGTCAACTCCTCCTTGTCTTTCTTGCACTGCTCTCTTCCTTAGACCTGCTCTGTCCTCCCTTTCTTGTTGCTGAGTTATGAAACATTACAGGCTTATGACATCAGAGTTCTCTTCCTTCTCTTCTGTCTGATATAAAACTCTGAGAATATCATTGTTCAGTGGGACTAGGATAAGATCCCGTTAGAGGTATGATTGGTTTCCCACCACCTTCTCATTTTGTTATCTGCTCTTCCTCAGTTTACTATAATCTTACAGGGAAAATGATTCAACAATAGAAGAAAAACTGCAGCCAAATAAATAATTGATTTGTAGTTTTGGCTGTCATACATATCCACAAATGAAAGAAATTGAAATCACTTCCAAAATGGATTAGAACCATACAAATAGTTTGCTATTGGTGTATACTTACAGACAGCTGAACATTGTATTAAATGATCAGAAGTAGCTAATAAATAAGGAAAATAGACTGGCCCATGACTCACTCCTCTGTCACTTCCCATTAACTAGGAGGATTTGTTTTGTGTTCAGAGCTCTGAACCAATTTCCTAATTAGTTACCGGTAGGCATTGTGAAAAGAAGTTGAGGGTGCATACTATGTTTATCGCCAATAACAAATGACAGCTTGGTAACAAACAAACCACCCCACTTAGTTCATGAAAGCCCATAAATGTTTTGCTACTTCAAAAAATCATAATGCTTTTAACAATAGACTGATGGTAGAAAGTCCATCTATGTTTTGAAAATGACTCCACTTTATACACAACTCCAATCATCATAAATGATAACAAAATGTAGCTAAGAAAACCCAAATAAGCAATTTCTCTCTCCTATGTACTTGAAATATCACTGAGATTCCCTTTGAAGCCAGATGGAAGCAGTGCAAAATATTCACCCAGTCATGAGGTGAATTAGTCAGAATAACCTTGAACATTTATTAAATTTAGCCTTTGCAGGGTTGAAATCTGGGCTTTAAGACCTAAACTGGGGCTGTGTCTACACTATAGCTTATGTTGACATAACTTATGTCGCTAAAGGGTGTGAATAAACCACCCCCTTGAGTGACATAAGTTATGCTAATACAAGCGCCAGTGTGCACAGCACTGTGTTGGCAGGAGAAGCTCTCCTGCTGACATCGTGTCTGCCATGCTCAGGGGTGGTTTTATTATGCCGACGGGAAGATCGCTCCTGCTGGCAAAGGACATCTTCACCAGATGCGCTGCACAGTGCTGCTGTACCGGTGCTGCTGCAGTGCTGTACATGTAGACAAGCCCTTAATCAAATGAGAGGTGTGAAAAGTAACAAATATGTAAACTGACAGAATATCTTGACAGGGAAAAATCAGCCAGTGTCGCCTTTTTCTCAAGCTGTGGTGTGGGTATAACAAAGCGAACAGAGAAACTCCCCAGTTTGGGCTTCTTTTTGGTCTTGGTTTCTCTTTGGATATGGAGTCTAAATGCATTCCCTTCACTTCTGTCTCCTAAAGGGGCTACTGTTACAGCTCTTCCACTAAACCCTTCTGCAAGTGGAAAGAGGCTTAGCGGAAGGTGTGTTGAGACCCAGATATTGTCTTTTCTCCCTGTTGGAGGTAAACTTGATCCATGAATGATTTGCTAGGTGAAGAGGGTAGTAAAGACAGAAAAATTTGAACAAAGCCAGTTAAAACTTAAAGTGCAGTGGTTAGGCTGATGGTTCAGAGTTTGTAAGGCATGCCCTTCCATAGTGAAATCAGACTTCCCAGGTGGAGCATGGTGGTGTAAGCAGTGCTGCCTGAAGCAATGGTGGAATAAAGGGAGGCTCTGAGCTCCAAAAGCTGCCATTTCCCTTCTCCGGTATATGGAAGGGCTCGGAGACTGCACAAGGTGGATCTAATACCCAAAGAGGCCAACAGAGATCGGAGAGCAAAGCAGTGGGGGACCTGCTGTTAGTGAGAAATGGGGAAGGTGAACAGAGGGAGCAGCTGTGAACGTGTGTGCTTCAGAAAGTAGGGGAGCAGAGCAGTGAAGAGAAAAGGGTGAAGAAAGAAAAACAAAGTCGAACCTGCAAATAAGAGACTAAAGAAAATGAGAGAGACAGATAAAAAGCATGTGATATGGGAACTACTCCTGAACGTGTACAAGGCAACTTAAATGGGTGTCCAGGCATGGAGCCCTCCAAAAAAGGAGTGAGGATTAGGGATTGGCTAGCATCCTGAGAGAGCTATTGTGTTAGGCCATTAATTACACTAGTAAAGAGCCAAAATGTTCTCAAAAGAAGATACACACATTTGTAGGCATGAAATCATTTTAAGTTCACTTTAGTGAACGTTATTAGCCACTTCACTTTTTGGGTACTTTCTTTGGGGAGCTCTGTCCCACAGACTGCAACACCTTTAGCTCTTTGAATGTTGGGAGGTGTTCTTTTTGTGTCCAGGCCATAAATGAACCACCAAAAAAACCCTGACCAGAATGGACAGCATGTCAAGGATGCTTTTTCTCTGACCTCTGTAGTATGGCTGCAGGCCCACCCATATTTTGCCATATGGGAGGGGCCTGCTAACACAAGGGGCAATTGTAGAGGGCTAATGCATCAGCCTTAATCCATCCCTCTGAATCTTAGCAGAAGTCCATTCCAACTTTCCAATGCATTTATGGTATTCTTAATGCTGCTGATTAGGAATTGAAAAGTAATCGAATACACTCACTGTATTTAGAGACACTTCTAATATTAACTGAATTTTTTCTATTTATAGTTGTTAAAATAAAGCTAAATAATCAATTTACCTGGTAGAGACATTAATGAAATGTATAATTGACTTTTCTTAATCTGATAGGTGGGTTTGCTTTTGTATATGAAGCTCAAGATCTTGGCAGTGGCAAAGATTATGCTTTAAAGGTAATGTGTGTTTAAATCACTTTAAAGATTGAAATGTGTCTCTTGACTCAGTGCATTAGCATGATGGTCACTGTTGTATGTGTGTGCATACAAAACAAAAAAGTCAGAGCTGAAGGATTTTCTCCATTGCTTACTGTACCAGTCCAGATTCACATACACACTGTCCATTTACACAGTAGAGGAAACAGAAAATACTTCACTTTGTCAAAGCCAACACATACAAGGTGATGGGTAATAACTAGCCATGTCGGGGGGCAGTACTAACTCGTTTGTTTCAGGGAATAAAGATGTATCTCAGAGGCTGTATTTTTGTCTTGCCTAGGGAAGAACAGAAAGTCCCGCCGTTCACTGAGCTGGTCCATTGTTATGGGCATACATGTATTGGTGGTCCGATAGGGTCTACAGGATACTAGTACTGTATATAAATATAAGATTAAATCATGACTGAAGTGTGTTTACCAGACATGTCTGGGGAGTGGGTAAAGCAATTTCTCAAAGACAAACAAGCTGACACGTCTAGCCAGGTGTCATCAAAGTTGATGGGCCATCACCTATCAAGTGGCCATTCTTTGGCAAGGAACGGCAGCAGGAACAAACAGATCTTCATCCAAGGGCAGGTCTATACTAGAAGCGCTGCATCAGCGCAGTTGCACCACTGTAGCTCTTCTGGTGAAGATGCTCTATGCCAACGGGAGAGCGCTCTTCCATCAGCATAATTACTCCACCTCTGCAAGAGGCAGAAGCTATATCAGCAGGAGAGTGTCTTCCGCCAACATAGTGTTGGTCTGGACAGTGCTTAGATCATGGTAACGTGCATCTCTTGTGCAGGCCGGTCTTTTTCATACCCCTGAGTGACGTAAGTTAGATTGACTTAAGTGGTAGTGTAGACCAGCACTTAGCAGACAACAGCATGAAACCTCTTTCACCATGAGACTGCATGACTCCAACATCATAGCAGGACTGAACTTTTTCTAGGGGTAACCCTCAGGAAAATGCATTTCAGAAGGGGAACTGGACAGTCCAAGTGAGTGGCAAGAACACCCAAGTTCTCTCTCCCTATTGATCTTTCTGTTTCACCTAAGACAAGAGAGTGGCACTGTTGTCAGAAAACCCCAACCACTCCGTAGGTGCCAAAAGTTACAGCTACCCAAATCTCCAGTCTCTCTCCTCCCTCTGCCACTAGAATGGAGTTGCATTTCTTGATGCATAAATCAATAGCAAATTGGAAGTGTGGGGGACAGTATGTTTAATATTCACATAAATAAAATAAGGAAGATTGGTAGTGATGGTCATATTTAATTCCATTAAAAATTCCCTCGAATCTGCTGCACAAGTTTGTTTGCTGTAGCAAAACATCCCAGAAGTCCAGAAGACTGCTGCAGAACTAACTTCCAGTGGGCTCCATAATGCGTGGGGTTTGAGCGTGGGGAATTGCTATGTGCAGTAGTGCAAGCATGATTCTAGAGGCTGCGCTCCAAGAGAGAGAGAATATAGATAAGTGGCTCTCAACCAGGGATACACAGAGGTCTTCCAGGGTACATCAATTCACCTAGATCAGTGTTTCTCAACCTGGGGGTTGTGAGCTTCAGAGGAGCAATGGGATGGATTTAGGGAAGTCGCAAGTGCAGGGTCGGTGTTAGAAGGTGGCAAGCAGGGTAATTGCCTGGGGGACCCGTGAAGCTATGTTACATGCCTCATCCCTGGGTGGTGGGGCTTGAGTGTCAGACTCCGGAAATGTTGAAAACCACTGATGTAGAAGAACAGAAGACTAGAAACTTGAACTAGGTGACTAGAAACTTGGTTATTGTTGTGGTGACATGTCCAAATGCGATCAAGCCAGCTTTGACTCTTGCTCCCTGATCTTGAGCATTGACTGTTTTGTTAGCTCTAATTTTTCCCATATATGTGTTTTTATAAGTTTATAGTTCTTCAAAATTTTATATCCCTTTCAATATTCTTTTTTCCGATACAGAGGTTATTGTCTAATGAAGAGGAGAAGAACAGAGCCATCATTCAAGAAGTTTGTTTCATGGTATCCTCTTTGGGTCAAAATTCAATATTTAGAATGAAGAAATGAACATCCTGAAGACACAGAAAGCTTCTGTTCTTCACGATCCATATTGACACTGAAAGTATTTCTAAAGTATTTCTCCAGTGAAGAAAATCTCTGAAACCCTTGGCTTGGTACAGACCAATGAGTTACAGGATAAAAGGCTTTCAATCACATCAGTCCCCTGAGTTATTCGGCTCCTTTTTTTGTCATCTGTTCAAATGTTTAGCTAACATTTTAGTGTCATCCATAAAATTGAACTCTGGAAAACTGATGCCAAAGTAACTGTACTTCATAAAGAGTTATGGATATCAAACTTCTTTTTTAAATAAATTTATTGCACCTGCTATTTACTCCTTCCTTCAGTGACCAATCATAGGCTAGAGGTCACTAATTGCCGAGCCATAATTTGTGAAGTCAAAGGATGTTTCCACAGTACTAAAGTAAACAGCTGTAATGTGATGCATGGAATGGGAGATAGTGGTTTGGTCTGTCATAATTTTTGAGGGGAAATTCAGAAAATGTGTCATTTCCCAGTTGGATAAAAACTTGTTTAAACTTTCTACTCCCCTTGTTGAGTTGAACAACTCTTCTTCTCTTTCCCTGTTGTTGTATGGATATTGGTCTCAAAGGCCTGAAGAGTTACAGGTTTTATAAACTCGCTCTGTATAACATTAAACAGTGATAGATAGGTTTGGGGTTGGTTATTTTTAAATAAAGCCCTTGATTATTTGGGAAACACCTCTGAGCATTCATTTAATTTGAAAGTGTATTGGTTAAACACAAGAAAACAAGAAATTTAAAACAAGTATTTATTTTTAAACTGTGGTTGAGTAGTTATGCAAAAGAGACTTAGTTAGACCTTATCAAAGTCTCTCTCCTTTTGCTGTCAAACTATTAGTCTTTTATTTTCAGAACAGTCTTTCTTTGATGAAAAGGCAAAGGTTAATGTTACTCTGTCCTGATGTGAAGGGCACCTGCTTATCCTGTTCTTAACAAACAGGCAGACTAAAGGTGGAGGGAGAGACTGGATAGAAAAGATGGGTGAAATATGGCTTTGCTTGATATTTTTGGAACACTGGATCTCTGGTTAGTTACGAGTGGTTGCTTTGGCTGCCTATTCTACCTAGACACCTGCTGCTTTGACCCTGGTTAGTTACGATCTAGTCAGGGCTGTCATTTGGTTGGATCCTTTCTCCTTAGATAAGGCAGGCTTGGATGACTACGGTATAGTTGACTTCAGGATTCAATGAAACGCCAGGAGTGAGAGAGGGCAGGAAGAAAGAAACCGTGGGGCAGAAGGGAATACAGTACAGGATTTTGCATGTCTTTGTGGTGCTGGTAATTAGATTTCCCCGCTGGCGGGCTCAGGACTGGCTGTCATGATGATGCGATGACTTTCAGCACTCACAGGTGAAAACAAAGTTCCTTAAACAAGAGCGAAGCCAGCTGGCCTTCCCTTAGATGTCCCTTAAGTCCCTTAGATGAGTTGCGGTGCTGGCAGGTTGGAGATGGGATGCAAGGTGGGACAGGAGATAAGAGGGAGAGGTGAACTGAACTGATCTTTCCCCTACCTCGCACATGTCTCTTTTTAAGAAACCCCCAAAGAGGAAAAAGTGGGCAGCATAGTTCATCCCCCTCATTATTTTGTTCACTAATTAGGTCTAATATCAGGCACACCATTTTTTTACCTGTTATCTTCTGGTTCCACATCTTTTTTAACCAGCATAATTTCAACAGTCCTTGGATTATATCAGCATGGCCTTTTTGGTTTAGACTAATCCAGTTTCTTTGTCCGGTTCTCATTCACTTGTTACAACATTCAACTTTGTAAGCAATTTTGACCAATTTTTCAAGGTTATTGTAACATCTTGTGAACTTTCACATACTTTTTACATTTGAGTTCACAGGAGGGGCATGCTTTGTAGGCCCGAGAGTCACAACACTACTCACAGCCCTTGGCCAATACCCATTTTTAAGCGCTTGGCTTCATGCGTTCATGGCTCAATATACCTGTGGACCACAATTTTAGACCAGTTTTCAGAGTAGCAGCCGTGTTAGTCTGTATTCGCAAAAAGAAAAGGAGTACTTGTGGCGCCTTAGAGACTAACAAATTTTTTTGAGTATAAGCTTTTGTGAGCTACAGCTCCGATTAAGTGAGCTGTAGCTCACGAAAGCTTATGCTCAAATAAATTTGTTAGTCTCTAAGGTGCCACAAGTACTCCTTTTCTTTTTGCGAATTTTAGACCAGGGTCCCACTGTTCTAGTTTCTGTATAAACAGATACATTGTAAGCTCCTCAGCCAGTGACTAAAGTCACTTAGGTTTACTTCTCTCTCTTCCTCCCCACACTGGAATTAGGAGCCTGAATCCTCTTTTTTGATTGAAAGTGACATTTTAAAAAGTATTTTATAGTACAAAGTTTTTGATTTTCCTTTTTTATAATCTTGCTTATAACGAAGCTTCTTGGCTCTGATTTTTGTGAGACTTTTTTCTACCTAGTTGAAGGAAAACCATAACAGACAGAGCACCCCGGGCTAGTGTATAGACCTGCGTGGAGGGCACAGTGAACCTGCCTTGGTCACACAGCCAGAATGTCAGCAGATATCCGTGATTAAGTCTTGTTGCTGGAGATGTCTTTTACAAATACCTATATTGTTGCATTGCAATCATTGTCAAGAGAGACCAAGCTGTATCTAGATCAGAATCTGCATCTTCCAGAGCCATATTAACAGGTATTGACTTTTTTACTCTTGGTGACTTTGCCTTTAGTTCTCATTCTGTTCAAATGAGACACTGGTTAGGTTTTTCTGTTGTGTATATTAAACACACCCAATTAGACGTGTATGTGAGCTGGTTGTGCTTGATAGTATGAAGAAAATCTCTGACACACTTAAAGTTTTTCCTTGAACAAATCCCCAGAAAAAGCTTTCAGGTCATCCTAATATTGTCCAGTTCTGCTCTGCTGCATCAATAGGAAAAGAAGAATCTGATACTGGGCAGGGCGAGTTTCTTCTGCTCACCGAGCTTTGTAAAGGTAAAACCTATTTTTGTTCCTGAGTGGTGTGGCTTGTTTTAGGAACAGAGTAAATTCTTCCTAATGAATACGTAGATCTTGAACTGGAAAAGTGCAGTTTTACTACATGGAGAACAGCTAAACCTTATCTAGCAAGACAGCAATTTACCTGCTGTTAACTGACCTATTTTTCATATTTATGGGCCATTCTGAAAAGGAACAAGGTGATCAGTTTTTACTGTCCCCTTTATAATCTACAGTACTTCTCATAAATTCCCTCTAACTCTTCTCCTTTCAAGGTTAAACAAGCCAATGTTTGCAATCTCTAATTGTCTGTAAATCCCACCACACCTTTAACTACCATGGTTTAGACTAATTACTTGAAGCATTCAGACTTCCATTAGTTGCTTGTGTAGGAGCAGCACTTCCTGGCTAAGGGTGTTGTCCATTTTTTCTCAGCTGGAAGGGTGGTTTCTGACTCATGACCTGGCAGGAGTAGAGAGGATGGAAAAGAGTATACTGCATCTGTGATGAAGAGTGTCAGCTGGTATAGTGAAAGGCCCCTTTAAAATGATTCATGGCTAGTTTAGTCATTGATTCCTTGTTGTAAACCCTATGTTGTTCCCTGGTAGCTAATATTGGGCAATAAAATGTCCAGTGGGAATTGCTGGCATAGTCTGATGAAATGAAGGGGCAGTATTTATATCCAAATGGGATGGAAGCTCTGAATGCTTTAAAACTATGGATCATTTGAAGTAAGAGTATTTCCATCTGTCCAAAACTTAAAGCATTTGTATACTAACATGAATTGGTTCTATCTCCTGTAGGGCAACTGGTGGAATTCTTAAAGAAAGTTGAATCCAAAGGGCCTCTCTCGTGTGATACAGTTTTGAAGATATTTTATCAGACCTGCAGAGCAGTGCAACATATGCATAAACAGAAACCACCTATTATTCATAGAGATTTAAAGGTACAGTATAGAATTTAAGTGACTGCAACATTTGAACGAAATGTAAAAGCAGACTTCCAGGTTGGACTACAAAGTTGATGCTGTAGAACTAATGAAATTGAGACTCTTGAATATGCAGCATTTCAAATGATGGTATGAGTATATATATCCATCTCGTTGGGATTGCTGACTGGGAATGAAGGACACCACTACATGGCTTAGTGTTTAGACCGCATCTTTTACCTATATTTTTGGTGTTGGAAATACTTGTTGAATATCCTGTTAATTAAATTTTGGAGCTCAAACTGAAACCATGTAGTCTGTTTCCCACTCTTACTTTAATCTGAACAATAGTTCCTATTTGCTGGTAAGTATGCTCGTGACTGGAAGCCACACACATTTTGGTGGTAAGAATTTTTTAATAGCAGAAACACAAAGCTGTGAAAGGAAGAGGAGCATGTCGTCAGTGTGCTACTGAAATGCTACTTCTCTCTTGAATCTAGCAACCAGCTGCAGGGAGTGTGTCGTATTAGGATGGCTGGCATTTCAAAAGGCACTAAAATCTACCTTTTGTTGCAGTACTTTGTTTTGGAGCACATTGACTTTTGAACTAAAATTAATCAAGGGGGCCACTTATTTCCTGATTGGTTATTTTAAGACCTTTCATTCTTTGTCAGTCCTTTACAAATGGTATGGAAGGTCTTGAGTTCTGAAGTAAAACTGTGGCCAGTGCCATCCTGCTGGGAGGCACTATGCAGTTGCCAAGGGTTAGCATTTTGTAAAACTTGAAATTTTTCCTGAGACACTAGTTCAAGGGCAGCACCTTGAACGGTGTGGTTCCTGATAGACAATTTTACAAAGTTAAATAAATATTACATTATTGATTTCTTCTGTTACTATTCCAGTGCCTATTAAGAAAACCTGTCCCTGGCAGAAACTCAAAGTGATGGAGGGCAGGGGGAAGCAGAAAGCTGGTTTCATACTACAGTAGCTGCACAGGGAGAGGGCTTTTACAAGAAAATACAGGGCAAGATCTTGATCTTTGTGCTGCAACAGACAGTGGCCTCGCTAAAATGATCTAGGGAGGTGTATTTGCACTGCCGTTCCCAGAAAACTGAGTTTAGGTAGATGGAGGAGAAAACTTACGTCAAATGGTCTTTGTGCATCTTTTAAGCTAAAATGTTTTTGCTTTAATAACTATTTACAAATATAAATACCTTATCTTTGTTTGGCCCTAAAGTGAGTGATCTGGTATTGATTGTGTGGGAAAACGGGTGGTTGGGCTCAGTATCAAAGCTTTTGTAACTTTTCAAATTCTTAAAGATATTAGGATCTCTGAAATTCTCTGATATAATGCACCTTCAAATGGGTTGAGATTCATGCAGTGATCTCCACTGCAGACTTCCCGTTACTTCATTCCTTTGTTTGTTGGTGTGGCATGCTCTCCATCATTAGCCATTGTCAAAAGGATTCAGGGAAAAGCAAATGTTAATGTGATTTACATGCATGCAGCATTGTACAAACTGGTGCCACTTTTTAAAATGTTTAAATTCCACGTTAATTATAGGGCATTTTGAAAATAGTCCCGTGGCTCTCATACTTGAAACTGTCTGAATTAGTTTGTCCCCTTGAGTACTTGCCACGTGAAACAAAACCAGTCATTTTGTAGCATAGGGTAGGCATTTTCTTCATAATTAAATTTGGATTTTTAAAGTTCCCTGTGGGCTGGTTTTGGAAGAGACAGGTAGAGACCCCCTTAAAATATGAACACTCTACTGACATTCTTAGAAAGGTAGTGACCACTGTTTCTTAAAGTTGGGCCCAAGTAAGCATGCACATTCTACTCTGTGCCTTTGATATTAGTGTGTGCTGATTGTATTTGGTTGTTGCTGTGCCCACTATGCCAGACCTGGCGCATAAAGGAGCACACTAAAGAGTGGACTAACAGAATAGAAACCACTAAATGGAAGAGTCTGTTATCAGGGTGGGTCAAGGGAATGCAGCCTCAAGATACAATGTGCAAGATATTCCCTGCTCTGAGGCTATCACGATCTAAGGCTAATGGAGAAGATGAGATACAGTGGGAGGCCTATTGAAAACAGTTTAATTTTTTGAAGAAACATTTAATTTATAAAAAGAAAAGGAGTACTTGTGGCACCTTAGAGACTAACCAATTTATTTGAGCATGAGCTTTCGTGAGCCACAAGTACTCCTTTTCTTTTTGCGAATACAGACTAACACGGCTGTTACTCTGAAACCATTTAATTTATATTTTCACTTGCAGGCCTCACAATCAGCACAGAATCATCCCCCCCCCGCCCCCCCCAGCTATTAACTGGTGCTCCTGATAAGGTTTTAAACTACTCATTAATCTTGCAGGGCAATTTGTGAAAGACTCCTTGCATGTCTTTTCAAATTTAAAGCATTGGAAAATGTCATGCAAAACTAACATATGGAGGGACATGGATTAAATAAACTACAAGGTCCTTTGAGTTGAATTTGTTAGAAATAAAGATGTACTATTCCACAAAATAGTTCATGTCATTCAGGGCAAGCTGTCCTAGTGGCTAGAGAAAGGGGGAGAGCTTGAATTCCTGGGATTACTACCTGTTTTGCCTACGGCTTGGACCTTAAGCCTGTCACTTACTCTTATAGAGTCTTAAGTGTCCCCTCGAACATGGGATACCAAGTATTGATTCATTTTATTTAATGAATATGTGTACACTTCCTGGGTATGATTTAAAAGTGTGCATGAGCTACAGCCTTCATAAATATGTGTAACTCTTTCAATTTGTTAACTTCCCTCCATCTGCAGGTGGAGAACATGCTGATTAGTAACCAAGGGACAATTAAGCTGTGTGACTTTGGCAGTGCTACAACTATAGCACATTATCCTGATTACAGTTGGTCTGCACAAAAGAGAGCAACAGTTGAAGAGGAGGTGAGAAGCTTGACATTGCAGTTAATTATAAGATATTAAATTCTTTCTATTAGTGCTGCTCTGTTCATCTTAACCCCCAAGTTTACTTCATTTATGACTGTTCTAAGACAATTGAAGCCCTTTCAATTGTGAAATGGATTACAAGGCCTTATTTTTCGAGTCAGCTGCTGCTACATCGTTCAAATGCTGTCTGCCATAACAACAAAACAGCTTGTGTTTTTAAACTATGTTCCTGAGCACCTATCCTATCAATGGCCATGGAGTGCCTACTACTCTCTGATGTGGAGAAATAAAATGTAAACCCAAATTGAAACTTGACACAGTTGGTAGTGTAGCTTTTAATGACCTTTTTAATAAAAAGGGAGAGGAGTGAGGAATTGACTGCTATTTTCTGTTAGTATGTGAATTTTCACCCTCTGCAGAAAAGTAAAAAGTCAGTTGTGCCCCAGTGACTCTGATCAAATCTAATCAGACATGGCTTCTAAAACTGAATTGGGTGGCATGCGATGGAGCAGTAGGTCTGTTTGACAGATCTTGGACTAGACAGTATTGCTCTACTCTTAGGACAGCTGTAACAATGTTGGCATGTTCCCCCTTGGTATCCCCCTTGTGGGGATACTGAAGAATACCACATTTAACTGCAAGTGCAGGGAGAAATTTTAATTAGCTAACATAGAACACCCTATAAAACAAATAAACTGCTTCCCCCATATAAGGGCCCTCATGTTCCAACTGGAAGATGTTTCAAAAGCCCTTCACCCTTGGCCGTAAAGAAAGGTTTCAAGGGGCCACAGCCAACCTCCCCATTCATAACTGCCACCCCGAAAGCTGAAAACCCAGCCTCTAATACACACCTCTCCCATTTCATGGCAGAATCTCTCAGAGGGCCCACACAGGGGCTTGTGCTGGTTTAACCTATGGTGTGATTTTAAATGGGTTTAGTTAAATTGGCACAAGATGCTGTGTGGAAGCCAAGATCTGTATGTGGCTTTAAGATTAAACTCGATAAGTTTATGGAGGAGATGGTACGATGGGATAACATGGTTTTGGTAATTAAATATTCATGGTAAATAGGCCCAATGGCCTGTGATGGGATATTAGATGGGGTGGGATCCGAGTTACCCAGGAAAGAATTTTCTGTAGTATCTGGCTGATGAATCTTGCCCATATGCTCAGGGCCATATGCTCAGGGTTTAGATGATCGCCATATTTGGGGTTGGGAAGGAATTTTCCTCCAGGGCAGATTGGAAGAGGCCCTGGAGGTTTTTCGCCTTCCTCTGTAGCATGGGGCACGGGTCACTTGCTGGAGGATTCTCTGCTCCTTGAAGTCTTCAAACTACGATTTGAGGACTTCAATAGCGCAGATATAGGTGCGAGGTTTTTTGCAGGAGTGGTGGGTGAAATTCTGTGGCCTGCATTGTGCAGGAGGTCAGACTAGATGATCATAATGGTCCCTTCTGACCTTAATATCTATGAATCTGTTCTATGAATCTGTTTTAAACCCCTTTCTTTCAAAATGCAACTTGTCCATAGATCTGGCTAAGTACTACTAATGCTGACAAATCTTAATGTAGCGCGTAAAGATGGATTTACTTTAAGTGATTTCTCAAACCCTTCTAAATCTGTGGAGAAGGTCAATAATGAGACTCAAACTAAATCCATGAACTTGTCAATGAGTGTGCAGACTCTCACAGCATCAACTTCTTTTTTTGGGAGGTCCTGAGTACTAGCCTGCTTGCTTCTGGTCCCCTTCTCCTTTTTGGAACCTGAACTCATGGAGAATTGTCTGCTGGCCCTCTGGGAAGGGAAGAGAAGATGGTGCCATGCAGTTGGCGAACTTCTCACATGGGACGGAGGAAAAAAGGCACAAAGTAGGGTCCTTCCTCCAGATGCATCCTAAGGGCATGATATAACTGTTCCTTGTTTCTCAGTGTCACTCTCCCCTGTTGAGAGCATGTAGTCTGGTTTTGCTTGCTGTGTGTGGCTTGAAGGGACTACTACAGCAGGTACTTTTTAAATTACAGTTAAAATGTCATTCCTATAGGCTTCACATAGAGATACTTCCCTCATAACTGTATTTTGATACTGAACCAAGGACTTGCACCTTGAGTAATGTGCCCCAAACTAGCTTTTGAAGTCAGAATGCCCTTTTTACTTTTTAGCAGAACATTTTTGGAACGCTGTTTCCTGAGACTGTACATAAAGCATTGCTCAGGTCTCTGCTTCATGAACTTTTACTTTTGTTTCTGCAGATTACAAGAAACACAACACCAATGTATAGGACTCCAGAAATGATAGACTTGTATTCAAACTTTCCAATCGGTGAAAAACAGGATATATGGGTAGGAACTTCTGTTTCTCTTTGTTTGTAATGATGCCTGTTAGATATCATAGTTAAATAGTTCCTGTATTTCATCATAGTTGTGATGTTTAAACTAATTGCACATTCGCTGCTAGATGCAGTCTGAATTGATTGCATTGTTTGATATTAAAACAAAACTTCAGCCATCTGTATCTGATACATTTCAGGCAAAATAAGCTTAATTGGTATGAATTTTAAATCTTAATTTGGGCTGAGCTGAGGCATAGACCTCGGGAACTTTGTCCCAGCTCCTTCAATGCCTTGAAGGAATGTTGCAACAACTTTGCTTTTTCTCTGGAGGTCAGGACAGGGCTCTCTTGGAGTCCATGATCACTATGTGATTAGACAGAGGTTGCCAAGACACACAACTCTGACTTTGCTCATTCGCAAATCCTAGTCTCAGAGTAGTGAAGAGTGTGAAATGCAGGAACAACCTAAACATTAGTAGTTCTAAACTCTTGTTTGTGTAGAAATCACATATGTTTCTGTTGCAACTAAGTAGGATGGCAAAAGGCAGTGGCAAATGCGTAACCTTCACTGAAAGGATTTTGGTTGCATTTGAAGAGAAGTATTTAAACTCCCAGTGCATCTTCGGGTAACAGTGTCAGTGATGAGTCCTTTTGCATTCTTTTTGGTGATGTTACACATTAGTATTTTTCAGAGTATTGGATATTTTTATGAATGCACATGCTTAACTTCTAAATATTGTACCAGTGTTGGTAAACAAGTCTGTATGACTTTTTAAACATGTATTTTAATATCAAAGCAGAATAGACACTTGAACATTAACATTTGTGATGCCTGTTCAGAGCTATTGGAATCTCAACTACTGTCTAAACCTTTTAAACAATACATTTTTAAAACTAATTTGAGCTTTTTGTGTTCTGCCTCTGTAGTTGTCAATCTTCATATTGAATTTTTGAGAGAAAACCCAGGGTAATATAGTTCTTAAACACCTTACCCATCTATCAAATTAAATCCATACAAGTTAGACCACAATTGCATCCACTTATCTAAAACAGGAAAGGTAGAGCTCCATTTATTCAAAGGACTTGGACGATTGAAATCTTTGGGTTAGGGTAACCCAGGTATTCACTGACGTGGCTGACTACTCCTATTTAACAGTATGTCAGCTATTGTCACATACCTCTCTGTTCTTTAAAAGGGACGTGTTCCAACTAGTGGGGCTTATATAGAGCCTGCCATTCTGCTAAGCTGCCTTGTCTCCTGTCCAGTGGTCTGGGGTCAGGGAAATCAGAGTTGCATATCCAGTACATCACAACTGCAAGGGGCATAAGTGCTTTTAGTTTGTGATTTGGGTGAATGGTTGTACTTTACTTTCCCCCAGAGAGTTCAGTATCCTCCACTGCTCTCTTCTAAGTGCTTGTCACCATACTGTCTAGATGAATTTGTAGTGCTGCTGCTCAGGCCATAAAAAAGTCTAAACTTCAGTGTGGATCAAAAATGTAACTCCTGTTAACCACAAAGTTTCCAAAAATGCTTTTGCAGATCAGGAATACATTTAGATATTACTTCTGTTACTTCTTTGAGCAGTTACCAGGTTCTCAAATGTGGTCAGCATTCTCCTGGTTTCTGATTTATTTTATTGATTTTTCTCTGGCTCCTTTTCCAAAGTCTAGGCACCTTCTAAAATTTAAAGCACACAATTTAAAAAAAAAAAATCTTCAGAACAGTCCTTATACTTTCCAAGTAAAAGCCTTTCTCAAACCAAACACCTTACCTCACCATGTCATAATACAAAGGCCCGTCTCCAGTCACATCCTTCTTTAGTGTCCAGCACCTTTATCTATTGACCCCAATTTCCCTAAATTCCTGTGAGGGGGAAAATGGGCTTTGGAGCATGTTTGGATGGTTAACAAATCTGTCTGAAAGAAGGAAGTGAATTGCAGAGCCAAGAGAACCCCATCGCTGCCAGTGTCCTGCCAGCAGCTCCTCCTGCTGTTCTGAGAGTCCTTTAGCTCAATTTTTTTGTCTGGTTTCAGCTGTGTCTGTATGGAATGGGAGAAAGGGGGTCTCCCAGCTAACCAGATCCCAAACCAGGTAGGGCTGCCTGTTTAAAACAAGCATGTTGAAATCCACCTAGAAACTTGCGGGAGCCAGTGCGGCTCTTGGAATCTTGGTGCTGTATGTGTCCGGCATGATGTGCTACTTACCAAATGGGTGGCGTTGTTGTGCAGAATCTTCAGTATCCCACACCGGCAAAGCACGACACTTTGGGAATTCTGTATGCTGCAATTGATCAGATTCCACCTGAGCTGACTTCTGCTCATGGTCAGGTCACGTTCTCTGCATTTCACAAGTCACCATGACTTAGATGACCTGTTGATGGAAGAAGCTGGAAGATACTGTTTTTAAAGATTTTTGTACCTAAAATAAAGGTTTTATTTTAAGTAATACCACATTTTAGTAGAAATAATGGTGTCTTCTACCAGTTTTAATGGGCATCTCTTGAACTGAAGTTCCTTTTTTTGCTTCTATCTTCAGGCTGAGCTAAAGGAAAAATATTTTTGTTCCCTCAAATAGCAGGTCCTCCTGGGACTTGGCCTCCAAAAAAACCAAATGCTATTGTTTATCAGAGTTCTTCCATTATCTCTAGTGCTCGAGATTATTTTTGTCAAGGCTGTTTTCTTTGCTCCTTATTTTATCCAATTTATTAATTTTGGCTGATGCAGTTTCACTTCTTTAATGTGGCTTTATATCACTTATTTTAGGGTAATTCCTCTGAATCTTTATTGAAACACATTTGGCTGGTGTCTGGTGGGTTTCTAGCACAAGATGTTGATAGCACTAGAACTTCCAAAAGCAGAACCTTTTGACTTTTTCCTGTATCACAGCTCTTTAAAGTTGAGCTAATCAGATTTCTTTCTCTGCACATCTGTTACTGAGTGCATTTGCTCTGTTAAAGGTTAACTCCTTCTTACCTTTAGTTGTTAATATGAGAACATTTCCTGACTCTTCAAAGGTGTTTGTGTACAAAAATAAACAGTTTAGAAGATTAAACTGTAGTAAGCCAAGGCTGGATAGTCTTCATCCAAGAATTTGGAAACAAAAACAAGCTCACTGAGCTGCAAACACAAAAGTGCAACTTCATAGTCACCCTCCAGACATCTAGTATTAATCTGTATTACAGTAGGGACTCCATGTCCAACAGATAACCCATTGGGCTGGGTACAAACACAGTGAGAGTCTCTGCTCCAGCGAGCATACAGTCTGAATAGTCAAGACAGACAGAACATAAGAGGGTGACAAGGAGGCATAGAGAAGTGAAGTCACTTGGCTCAAGTTATGGTATAACATTGTATCCATGTGTTCATAGAGAACTAAGGGTGATTCTGTGAATTACACTGGGTATTTCTTCAGTACCAGACAAAGTAACTAAGAAAGAACTACAAAGAATTGAGTAATGTAACATCTTATTAAGCATGTTCTTTGTGATGGTGAATTGTACCATTTTTAACTTGTAAGAATTCTTAGTTAAAACTGATTTATATAATGTAGATGGACAAGGGACTTTTATAAAGGAAGAGGCTATTAAGGGAACTTGGAAACCACAGGGTGGTGTGTTGCATCTTGGGTTTTAAAAACTGGTTAAGAGAGCAAGCAAGTGTAGGAATGAAAAGCTATTTTTTCATTGTGGAAAGATGGTTTATATCTTAAGATTTTAGGAGACCTTTAGTGAAACTGTTTGGTTAATATATTGGGCAAAATTTACTATGCACACAATTCAGAGACTAGTGAAAATCATGAAGGCACCCAGAACTTAACTAGTGTAACCCAAGTAGGTGTGCTAAGTAGATAGCCGCAAAGTGACCGATAGCTATCAAAGTAAATATCTGTAAGTTAAAGCACTTTGGAAGGAAAAACTTAAATAAACCATATACACTTATGGGTTCTGAATGATTGACACCTTAGAAAGTACATTGAGGTGTCGTTATGGACGGGTGAAGGAAGGCAGCCTGCTCAGTGCACAGCACCCATCAGAATAACTAACAAGATATTAGGCTACATTTTAAAGAGAATAAAGAACACCATTACCTAGGTGTTCTACAAATCAGTGATACACGTTGGCTTTGAATGTTGCAATTTGATCACCCCTTGAAAAGGAGGTAGCTGAAACTGGCCAAAGAATGGCAGCAAAAATAATCAGGAGAACGTGAAGTTTCCATATAGAGAATAAAATAACACTGGAACTTAATCTGGTAGAACAAAATGGGATATGATTAAGGTACTCATATAAAATAATGGCCAGTTGAGTGATACTTTTCACCCTTTCCAGAAAAAGATAACGCTAGAGTTTAAACAGAACTAAAATTATACAGAATATAAAGTGATAACTTGTGACTTGTTGGTATAAGATAGGATTGAGACGGAAGGAGATGAGTCACTATTTTGACCACTTTCTTCACATGGTCTTCTATTAGTGCAAGTAGCCACCATGGCTAGATCTATGAGATGATTGCTAGCAGGGTTAAGAAAAAATTTCCAGGGGGATTTTGCACAATTTTCCAGAAGCATTCTGAAAATCTTGCTGTTCTCTGAAGCATTTGTTACAGGGCACGCTTTTTTCTAAGACCTCTTGCTACACTAGATGGACCACTGGTTCAGTATAGGATCACCACTTCTATTCTTTTTTTTTTTTTTTTTTTGGTATCTAATGTTAATCGAAGTATCCAAATTTACCTGAAAACATTAAATGAAATGTTCTCCTTGACTCATCCCATTATTCTTGGATTCTTGCAACAGTAGAACTCAATCCTAACTTTAGGCACGTGCTGTTTCCCAGGGCAAATTGTGTGGTATCTATTTTCAGTTATGGAACTGAGTCCCCCACTAACTCATTGGCCTCAGTGTATCATTGTTTTATTGAGGTTTCAATTCTCTTCTGGAATTGTTTGTAAAAAAATTAAAGAATTAAATGGGCCTTTGCATGGGATGCTGTTTGAATAAAGTGATTTGCGCTTTGCAAACTACCCAGTTATGTACTTAGTAACAGAATGAATTTGAATTAGGAGTAGAAAGGACCAAATCCTTTAAGTAGGAGTGACTTACACAGAAACTATGAATGTAGGATTTGGCCCTTAAAAATAGAACATCTCTCTCTTTGGACCTCCTACTCTAAAAATCATTGTGCTACACTTTGCTACATATATAATAAAGGTGTTGATACCTATATGACTGTATATTATACTATAATATAAATCCTTCAATGTGGAGAGAATTTTAAAAAAAAAATCTGAGACTGAGGAAACTATTAAACCTTTAATCATAATGGCAAAACTACCACAGTCTTCATGCTGCTAGAAACTGTTAGTTTGTGTAGACTAGGCTTCTTGTTAATCTTTGATCCTAAAGCATGAAACTTCAAAGGTTTAGTTATTTTAGAAAGCGGGGGGGTGGGGGGTAATGCAGCTGAAGTACTGTTAATAGTGTTGGGTTCCATGACTAAGCCGTTTGCCTTTATAGCAAAGTTATTTTAGATTTGAGCTTGGTCAGAGTTGTTCCAATATCTAATCGGTGTCCTATCTAAAATTCAACTTTAAATGATTTTCGGTGCCTGAATTACTGACTTTTCTTTAATGTTTGCTTTTATTTCTGTGTAGGCATTGGGCTGTATCCTATATTTATTGTGCTTTAGGCAACATCCATTTGAAGATGGGGCTAAGCTTCGCATAGTCAATGGGAAATACTCTATTCCTCAGAATGACACTCGATATACTGTGTTCCATGATCTCATTCGTAAGTTTAAAATCTTGTTTGTTTATTCTGATGCTTTGTGGACCATACGTCTTTGATCGTTAAAAATATGCTAGGTACCGTGGGATTAATCAATCAGAATTTCCAGTTCCGTTGACGGTGGCGTTGTAAACCGTATGAGAGTGATTAGTTTTTTTAGCTATTTGACATCAATATGAAGAACTTTCAAACTTTTCTACATTCAGTTAAGAACTAGATTTTTGAGTGGAAACCTTCTGGTTTTTCACTGATTTTCAGTGCTTAATCATGCTTAGGATTTTGATAAATTGGCTGGAAATACTTTGCATTTTGGTTCTGATTCCCTAAATTTGTTTCAGAAACTGTTTTACTAAAGTTCAAAAGACAGTTGAACTAATACAGTTGGTTGTTAAAATTCTGATGAAATGGGGTGGGTTCTAAGTTGCCTTTAAACATTTTCTTCAAGTTTGATGCTCTTCTAGTATTTTCTTAGTGTCATCTTGATTCATCACTAAAATCGTTATTCTTAATACATAGATAGCTGTTAAAGGCAAATGATACTTGGGTACAAATTTACTGTTTCCCTGTTTTTTCTGCATGCTTTACTATTGATAATCATGCTGCACTTGAATCCACTGAATAAAGTACATATTTATGCAATCAAAAAAGGACTGTTGTAATGTCTAAATTATTTTTTTTTTTTAGGTTCCACTTTGAAGGTGAACCCAGAGGAGAGGTTGTCAGTCACTGAACTTGTGAATCAGCTGCAGGAGATTGCGGCTGCCAGGAATGTGAATCCTAAATCTCCTATCACAGAGGTACGGGAGTGCTATAAAGAGTATAATCCTTCTTTTCCCCACATTCAATCAATAGGAACTTTGAAACAGCTGTCAAAATAGTTGTAGTGAGATTTTCAATTGAGTTTAGGGGATTTATGTGCCTAATTTCAATAGAAATTCGATGGGATTTGGATGCATAACTAATGGTTTGAAAATCCCAGCCTCAAAGCTCTTTCTCATCCAAATATGTTAAAAGGAAACCAATGGTGGTTCTTCCTGCTTATTGTCAGACTCTTGGAAGCATCTTCCTCTCAACAGCATTCCTTCTGGAGGTAGATCTTCAGTGTCACATCAGATTTGATTGAAATTGACCTGAGACGTGGTGGTTGTGAGGGTGTGTGTGTGTGGGGGAGTTAAATATGTGACAGGGAATTTAGGCCTACACAGATACACAACAGCTTAGTTAAACTGATACAGTTAATGCAAATGCCTGTGTGGAATTTTACTTTGGTTTAAGGGTAGCTTATTTCAGTTTCTTAAACCTGTTCCTAATTGACTTGAGTGTCCTTTTGCACAGATTTAAGTAAATAGATTTAAAATCTTGCCTTCATTTGAACTGGTGCAACTCTGCAAGCAGACTAGCCTTTCGAACTGTTGTGATTTTTGCTGCTGTCTGTAAAAGAAACAAAACTTTAAACTTGTAGAACCGAAGTAAGAGTCCACACAGACAGTTGCATTAGTTTTACTGCACTGGTTTAACCAAGGGCAGGTGTCAAGATTCCTTCCCCACTCTGAACTCTACAGCACAGATGTGGGGACCTGTATGAAAGACCCCCCTAAGCTTATTCTTACCAGCTTAGGTTAAAAACTTCCCCAAGGTACAAACTTTGCCTTGTCCTTGAACCGTATGCTGCTGCCACCACCAAGCGTTTTAAACAAAGAACAGGGAAAGAGCCCACTTGGAGATGTCTTCCCCCAAAATATCCCCCCAAGCCCTATACTCCCTTTCCTAGGGAAGGCTTGATAAGAATCCTCACCAATTTGTACAGGTGAACACAGACCCAACCCCTTGGATCTTAAGAACAATGAAAAATCAATCAGGTTCTTAAAAGAAGAATTTTAATTAAAGAAAAGGTAAAAGAATCACCTCTGTAAAATCAGGATGGTAAATACCTTACAGGGTAATAGGATTCAAAACATAGAGAATCCCTCTAGGCAAAACCTTAAGTTACAAAAAGACACAAAAACAGGAATATACATTCCATCCAGCACAGCTTATTTTACCAGCCATTAAACAAAACGAAATCTAACACATTTCTAGCTAGATTACGTACTAACTTAACAGAAGTCATAAGGCTGCATTCCTGATCTGTTCCCGGCAAAAGCATCACACAGACAGACAGACCCTTTGTTTCCACTCCCCCCCCCCTCCAGATTTGAAAGTATTTTGTCCTTTCATCAGTCATTTTGGGTCAGGTGCCAGCTAGGTTACCGTAGCTTCTTAACCCTTTACAGGTGAAAGGGTTTTGCCTCTGGCCAGGAGGGATTTTATAGCACTGTATACAGAAAGGTGGTTACCCTTCCCTTTTATATTTATGACAGCAGGTCTACACTAGAAGTGCTACATTGGTACAGCTGCAGTGCATCTGATGAAGACGCTCTATGCCAATGGGAGAACTCTCCTGTTAGCATAATTACTCCACCTCTGTAAGAGGTGGAAGCTATGTTGGTGGGAGAGCATCTCCTGCTGACATAGCGCCAGTGTGGACAGTGCTTAGTTTCGCTGTAACTTGCCTGGCTCGGGGGGGTGTCTTTTTCACATCCCTGAGCGACGCAAGTTAGATCGATTTTAAGCAGTAGTGTAGACCTGCCACTGCTTGTTCTGTATGAATGGGATTCTGTAGTAGAGGCTGCTGTTGGTCTTTAACTCATGGTTGGCAAGCCCTCTTCTGTCTCCCAAGCTTTGGGGTTAGCTTTCCCAAGAAAACTCTTTTTACCAGCTACAGTTACATTCCTGTTTGCAAGTTTACACTTGGTAAGTTATGGGTTGGATCCAAAATAGTGTAATGTAGCAGCTGCATATGGGTTCAGATTTCTGTCCTTGGTAACAGTGTGTTTTATGCTTCCCCCTTCCTGCCAAGGAGAGTGTGTGCAGCCCAGTTTACCTGTTTGTGCTTCCTCTGGTGATTCCCCTTCTTCTCTGGGAAGTGCTTGTTATTGTCAACATTATCTTCAGTTTTTAAGCCTTCTCCCTTGGTGTCTTTGGCCATATTTGCATTCATGTGGTGGTCCTCTATTTCTGCCTAGGTGAATGGCTCATCCAAGCGTAATTTGGACGTTAGGCATGTGTCCCCAAACATTGCAATCTAAGTGCCTTATTTCCTGCAGTTCAAATTATCCTTCATGCCAACACTGAAGCTCACTAGTATAGTGGCTGTCTAGGGTACACTTCTGTCTGTGTTCCTTTTTGAGGTGCAGCGACCTAAATGAAACATGTAGTGTGGGATACAGAAGCCTGTCTTGCTAGATAACTCTTGCTGCTCTTTTGTCTCCTACTTGGTGGTCACACTTTTTTCATGAGGAGTGTTTCTTGCTTTAGGGAAAGTGGGAGAGAAGGAAGCACTGGAAGTGTCTGCACACTTGTAAAGACTTTTCTAGAAATGGAAGTAGGATTCTGCTCAAGTGACCCAATTCATGGCTGTCCTATTTGTTGCTTGTCCTTTGCTCTGGAGGAGTGACACTCAGACTGAGGCTCGGGAGTTGCAAGTGGCTCCTTATTGTATCTCCTGTGGCTCTTTGTCACATGCAATATTAAAACACTGAATGATTTAATTATTAACCAGTCTAAGTTATTAACCAATCAAGATGCCGTTTCTATGTTAACCAATTGTAGAATACTTGGTCAGTCGTTTTGCTGTGAGATGTATATAAAAATAGTAAATGAAACAATGAATTCACACTCCTGTGGCTCTTTTGGGGAATGTTGATCGTAATTTGGCTCCTGAACCACTGAAGTCTGAGTATCACTGCTCTGGAGTAAAGGTACCATATCACACTCTTCTAAAGCTGGGCCATCTTTCTTAGCCTTTCCTTTTTCATCTGTGTTGTAGAAGAAAGTTGAGTCCTTATGGGTAAGGTTAGCTCTGGTTAGAAAAATTAGGGATAGGTTTGTAAGGCAGCCACCTTATTGCTAACATGTTGAGTTTATGGTATCAGTATTTCAGCAGTTCAGCTGGGAGATTTTTCCTACCAAGATCCTGATACTCCTCCCATTCAAGCTCGAGTTTTACTTCTGACTTTGAGCAGTAATAACATACCTGAGCAGCCAGTAAAGTGATGCATGCACCCAGAAAAACCTGGGCTGAGAGCCAAACTAAAGAATATTGCCTTGGCTTCTCATGGTGCCTAATGCACTGAAACAAAACTAGTGAAACTTTTTTGTCTTTCAGTAGTTTAAACAGCCATTCAGGGCTAAACAGTGAGGACCGGGCCACTTAAGTTTTGTAACTGTCCTTTGCCAATGCGGTGTTTATATATAAACTTAAAAAAAATTTCTCCTGATGAATATGACTCTCTGCAGCTCCTGGAACAAAATGGAGGCTATGGAAACAATACTGTGCCTAGAATGTCTACAAGTTCGGTGCCACAGGGCTCCAAGCCTGCAGGACAGCTCAACAATATGTACAATGCAGGTATGTACAGTGATACGCATCTCTGCACACACAGTGTGAATACAAACTAGTTAAGTTTATGGTATATGAAAACTTCTGGGTGGGCTTGAAATTTTAAATGAACTTATTTAGCAGAAATGTTAATTTCTGCTGAGTTATACTGCTATCTTGCTTTATGAAAACCACTTAGGTTAAGAGGAACAGCCGTGTTAGTCTGTATTCGCAAAAAGAAAAGGAGTACTTGTGGCACCTTAGAGACTAACCAATTTATTTGAGCATGAGCTTTCGTGAGCTACAGCTCACTTCATCAGATGTTTACCGTGGAAACTGCAGCAGACTTTATATACACACAGAAATCATGAAACAATACCTCCTCCCACCCCACTGTCCTGCTGGTAATAGCTTATCTAAAGTGATCAACAGGTGGGCCATTTCCAGCACAAATCCAGGTTTTCTCACCCTCCACCCCCCCCACACAAATTCACTCTCCTGCTGGTGCTAGCCCATCCAAAGTGACAACTCTTTACATAATCAAGTCGGGCTATTTCCTGCATAGATCAAGGTTTTCTCACATCCCCCCCACCCCCATACACACACAAACTCACTCTCCTGCTGGTAATAGCTCATCTAAACTGACCATTCTCCAGGTTTAAATCCAAGTTAAACCAGAACATCTGGGGGGGGGGGGGGTAGGAAAAAACAAGAGGAAACAGGCTACCTTGCATAATGACTTAGCCACTCCCAGTCTCTATTTAAGCCTAAATTAATAGTATCCAATTTGCAAATGAATTCCAATTCAGCAGTTTCTCGCTGGAGTCTGGATTTGAAGTTTTTTTGTTTTAAGATAGCGACCTTCATGTCTGTGATTGCGTGACCAGAGAGATTGAAGTGTTCTCCGACTGGTTTATGAATGTTATAATTCTTGACATCTGATTTGTGTCCATTTATTCTTTTACGTAGAGACTGTCCAGTTTGACCAATGTACATGGCAGAGGGGCATTGCTGGCACATGATGGCATATATCACATTGGTGGATGTGCAGGTGAACGAGCCTCTGATAGTGTGGCTGATGTTATTAGGCCCTGTGATGGTGTCCCCTGAATAGATATGTGGGCACAATTGGCAACGGGCTTTGTTGCAAGGATAAGTTCCTGGGTTAGTGGTTCTGTTGTGTGGTATGTGGTTGTTGGTGAGTATTTGCTTCAGGTTGCGGGGCTGTCTGTAGGCAAGGACTGGCCTGTCTCCCAAGACTTGTGAGAGTGTTGGGTCATCCTTTAGGATGAGTTCCCAGAAGTTACCTACTACAGGACAGGCCTAACAAAGAAAATAACAGAACGCCACTAGCCGTCACCTTCAGCCCCCAACTAAAACCCCTCCAACGCATTATTAAGGATCTACAACCTATCGTAAAGGATGACCCAACACTCTCACAAGTCTTGGGAGACAGGCCAGTCCTTGCCTACAGACAGCCCCGCAACCTGAAGCAAATACTCACCAACAACCACATACCACACAACAGAACCACTAACCCAGGAACTTATCCTTGCAACAAAGTCCGTTGCCAATTGTGCCCACATATCTATTCAGGGGACACCATCACAGGGCCTAATAACATCAGCCACACTATCAGAGGCTCGTTCACCTGCACATCCACCAATGTGATCTATGCCATCATGTGCCAGCAATGCCCCTCTGCCATGTACATTGGTCAAACTGGACAGTCTCTACGTAAAAGAATAAATGGACACAAATCAGATGTCAAGAATTATAACATTCATAAACCAGTCGGAGAACACTTCAATCTCTCTGGTCACGCAATCACAGACATGAAGGTCGCTATCTTAAAACAAAAAAACTTCAAATCCAGACTCCAGCGAGAAACTGCTGAATTGGAATTCATTTGCAAATTGGATACTATTAATTTAGGCTTAAATAGAGACTGGGAGTGGCTAAGTCATTATGCAAGGTAGCCTGTTTCCTCTTGTTTTTTCCTACCCCCCCCCCCCAGATGTTCTGGTTTAACTTGGATTTAAACCTGGAGAATGGTCAGTTTAGATGAGCTATTACCAGCAGGAGAGTGAGTTTGTGTGTGTATGGGGGTGGGGGGGATGTGAGAAAACCTTGATCTATGCAGGAAATAGCCCGACTTGATTATGTAAAGAGTTGTCACTTTGGATGGGCTAGCACCAGCAGGAGAGTGAATTTGTGTGGGGGGGTGGAGGGTGAGAAAACCTGGATTTGTGCTGGAAATGGCCCACCTGTTGATCACTTTAGATAAGCTATTACCAGCAGGACAGTGGGGTGGGAGGAGGTATTGTTTCATGATTTCTGTGTGTATATAAAGTCTGCTGCAGTTTCCACGGTAAACATCTGATGAAGTGAGCTGTAGCTCACGAAAGCTCATGCTCAAATAAATTGGTTAGTCTCTAAGGTGCCACAAGTACTCCTTTTCTTTTCACTTAGGTTAAGTAAATGATTATTGTTAAGCAAGCTTATATAGTTCTTGTGAAGGACTTCACATTTGTAGATTGATTCCACCTTCTTCAGAATAGACTTCATGTTTATACATTCAAATGTAAAAATTTACTCCCTACATTCTTCTCACAAGAAGAGAGAAAAGACTCAGCTTGCTTAAGTGCAACAGATGATACCAAATGGCATTGTTAACCTGTGGAATAAAACAATTAGATGAAACACCTAGATGAAAATGACTTATCTGCACAATGAATATCAGTTCATAAAAATAATAGCAGCTAAGGAAAAGGCAGCACTTAGAAGATTCATATAAAAATTGGAACATGCTATATGAACATAAAAATAGATTGGTTAAGGATCAGAAATGTCATTTTTTCCAAAAAAACTCAAATAGAAACCTCCACTTTAGAAATATATTATGCTAAAAACAGATAATAGCCTACTTTGGTTGAACTTCAGTTCTTCCAACTAATCTGTTAATTGGTCTTAGTCAAAGCATCCTTTTTTTGTGTCTAATATGTATAATCTTGCTAACTGAAATAACAGTTTCTGTCCTGTGTCATTTAATGGCTAAATATTAAACTGTTAACTTCATAAACATAAATGCTTCAAGGAACTGAATATTTCACCTAAAATGAAAGACTGGAAACATAAATAATTTTACTGCATGCAATTTTTTCTCTTCCTTGATTTAAGTTATTTTATTCATACCTTCTGTGCAGCTCATGAGGGAAAAGTATAAATTAAAATAATTTACCTGAAGGGGGAACTTTAAAATGTGGTAAATTTATACTACCAATAAAGGACTTTAGTAATACTATCCACACTTTATTCTCTGTGGGATGAATCTTCCTTCATAACAGGATTGTGTTTTCAAATGCTTTTCTGGCCATCTGGTTCACACAGGGTGAAAGAAGACTATGTATTACACAATAATATTAACAGGCTGTTGTCCAGCGGATGATGATAAAAGGAAATGTTAGTATTCCTGGTAACAAATGTAACTTTCCAAGATAAAACCAGAAATGGCTGTAAAATGTACTACATACGGTCAAGTAAGCTTGTCAGTGGCATACTGCATATCAGGATGATGGCACTAAATAGAAAGACAGCATGCCACAATTTAAACCAGGGGTCTCAAACTCAATTTACCTTAGGGCCAGTGCCAGTCCTCAAATCCTCCCAGCAGGCCAATAATGTCACTGAAGATGGCGTTCAGAAAAGAAAATGTTTATATTGTATCTTTTATTTCGAATTTCTGAGAAGTAATAAAACTGTCATACAACTTCATACAATTTTTTGCCTTCCAGAGAGTTTTTAGTGTTTGCCAGACACCTGGCAATGCTTCAGTTCTGTCAGTTTGTTGTTTGTCCTCAGTGACTGAGCAGTTGAAACCTTCAGGAATGCAGCGAGGTGTCCATCAGATAGTTGTATTCAGTATTTTGACTTACTTTTTTCCCCCACAAGGAATATAAACGACACTGCCTCCATGGCTGACTCTGCCTGGCAACTAATGATGCTGCCTCCATGGCTGACTGTGCCTGGCAACTAATGATGGTATCTCTGTCCCTCTCCCCTAGCCAATAGGAGCTGTGGGGGCCAATGCCTGCCGCAGACATTGCTGGCAGTGTGGCTCTTTCCTCTGTGGGCCGCAGTGGGGAGGTTCTTAGGTCATAGATGGCCCGCAGGCCAGGACTTTGAGACCCCCTGATTTAAACAGTGATATGTCAGAAATGCATACAGCCAGACACTTGGTGGTCTGTCTTTCCTTCATAAAGAGATGTAAAATGGTTTGTTACATGTTTTGTAAATATAATATCTGTAAACTATTCTGGTTTACCACCATAGTATGTTGGGACCATAGAAAAATATTGTTGTGAGGTTTCAAAAAGAAAAGGAGTACTTGTGGCACCTTAGAGACTAACCAATTTATTTGAGCATAAGCTTTCTTGAGCTACAGCTTTGGTTAGTCTCTAAGGTGCTGCAAGTACTCCTTTTCTTTTTGCGAATACAGACTAACACGGCTGTTACTCTGAAACCTGTCGTTGTGTAGTTTGTTCTTCAGAAGTTGAAAGCTTCATTCTGGGACTGAGTGTAACAGGAAGGCTGATCCTATTTTAGTACATCTTAAGTTGTTGGTAGTTCAGTTTGATTTTGCATTGGGAAGAGAAATTGGAGCACAATTCCGTTACATTCCTTGTTTTTTTTTTAAATTGTAACTTTAATTTGCTTTTTAATTCTAGGCCTGACAGTTGCAGAACTTGACCAGTCTTATGTAGGGTTCTTTGATATTCTCAAAGGTGGAACAGAGCGATTTTTCACAAACATCAAGGATACTTCTTCTAAAGTGATCCAGTCTGTGGCCAAGTAAGTAGAAAGAACATCTGTGTTGATAATTTCTAAAAGGGAAGGTCAGAAGTGTCTCATTGAAACTACAAAAGGCATCCTGTTGGTGCTGATAGGAGACCAAATATGCCAGTACTCAGTATTCCATTTAAAATTTCGTCACTGTGAACTAATGTAAAAATCACTATGGTAACTGTATCATAGGAGCTAGAACTGGAAAAGAGCATTTTAAATGTAATGAATCTTTAAGTCACTGGGGAATGGTTTTCTGCAATGTATAGCAGAATTCCCCCAAGTAGGGCACCTGGACAGACAGCCTCCTTGCTTTGCCCATTACTGATGATCAGAGCTCACATACTCTAGCACTTTCTGTGCAGCCAGCCAGCCTGCCTCAGCATAGGAAGAGCCTCCAGAACTCTGCTCTCCCTTCCCTTTCTTTTTTTCTCTCTCTCGCTTTCACACATGTTAAGAGAATCTGAGAGAGGGAGGAATGTGGGGTGGGGACTCAGAGTGTGAGGGAGAGTCACAGGGCTGTGAGGGAGTTGTGGGGCAGAGTTGTGTCTAAAAATGTAGACAAAGTCAAGTGGAGGAGGAAGGAGAAGTAATGAGTGAACAAAACAAGAGGGAGAGGGAATAAAAGTGTGAGAAATGTGTAGATTATTAATTGCAGTCACTAGTACCTTACAAAGAAAAAGAAGCTAGAGGAAATATTGATACAGTCTTGTCTACCTGGTGTAGTCTTAAGTGTTTTAAGAATTCCATCACTCCTGAAAATGACTCAAGTGTCTGGAGCTTGTGGGTAGGGAAAATTAAGGCTAGATATGCTGAAAAGTTACCCTTTTCACTCAGTTTCCCTGTATTTCTGGGTAAACAAAACTGTCTCCCTCTTCAGTGTATGCACTCTTCAGATACTTAAACACAGTGTACTCCCTCTTGGTTCGGCCAGGCTATACTTTTTTTTTTTTTTTTTTTGGCGCTATTTTCTATCTCATTTCTTTCAAACCCATTCCCATTTTGCTGATTTTTTTCAGAATTTCTTTCAGTGTCTCTTATCTTTGTGGTACAGGGATGATCAGAACTCAAGTACGTTTTATTGAACATTAGATGTGGTGTCACAAAGGTGTGAAAATGGACTTTCTTTCCATGATTTAGATGCCTCTGTGTGGGCCAATGTTCCAATAATTCTTTCTGCTGTATTCATTACAAGATCACATGTAATTTATTTGTTGGTACTTTCTCAGATACTCAGCATTAGTGCTTTACAAGAGAGTCTCCTTCCTGTCAAACAGCACTCTGGGCTTATTTACCCTCTAATGTTATTAGCCAGGTTGAATCTCATTGTTTACTTGCTGAATTTCCACTTTATCTGGGTCCCTTTTTGTACTTTTGGTGTTGGCAACGCCTCCTTTTTTTCAATACTTGCTGAACTTGAAGGGTTGGCTGCAATGCAGAAAATACCCTTTTACTGTTTCTTTGGTGTACAGATGTTCAATTTTCTTTTTAAAAAAGTGATACCATATTAGAAATCAGGTCCTCCTTTCCTTCTGTTGGAGGATCTGGATAGTGAGGTCACATACAGCTGTAATCTGAGTTCTGGCTCCAGCTGATAAAGCCTCCTTTAAACTGTTGTATTTTTTTTTAAGTTTCTGAACCAGCAATAAACAGTATCCATCAATAAATGGGAGTCCCTGCACAATTGTTTATTAAACAAATAAAATACTTACTCAGTCACTCTCCAGGAAACAACTCAGAAGCAGGGGAAAAAAAGAGCATTTCAGCCCGTAGCAGTACAGAGCCTCACAATTTCCCCTATCCCTAAAGGTCAGGGAGGGAGGACAAGCTTTGTGGTGGGCCCTAAAGGTCACCAGGGTCAGGCAATTTCAGAAAAAGGGGAGAAGAGAGTGCTGGAGCAGCCTTGTGTGACATCACTAGTAGGATTCTCTAGTGTTGCTAATGTCCTCCATGAATGCTGAGTGCAACAGCAGTATTTCGATCTTCCAAGTGTGCTGAGTGCTTCAGACAAGAGAGGTGACACAGGACTGAGAGGAAGGATGGCTGTGTTATGGCACTGGACCAGTAGATGCAGGAGATACAGGTTCAAGTTCTGGCTCTGCCACAGACTTCATGTTTGACCCTGGGCAAGTCATATAGGAGAAGATTTTTTCAGAAAGCAGTGCATAATTGTAGGCTTCTAAATCCATATTTAACCTTATCACTCACTTTTCAAAATTTTGGTCTGAAGTTTGTGCCTCAGTTCCCTATCTGTAAATGGGGATATTTTCCTGCCTCCGTGTGTTGCAAAGTACGTGAGGCAGTGAGCTAGTACAGTGAAGAAGATATAAGCAACAGTACTTGTTATTAAAAAGTTTAATGTTCTGTGTACATCGCGGAGCAGTAAAATGCCCAGGCCATGTTGAGATTTTGCTTTGTAGTTCACCTTTCAAAGGACACTGTTAGGTGGCTTTGCCCCAGAATAATTTGCGTATGACTTTGAAAATTAAATTTAAAATTCAGTATTAATAGATGTGTTCTATCCAAATCTGCCCCAGACTCCCAGACTGCTGTGCTGGGCATCACAACATGGGGAATAGATGGCCAGCCCTCTGTGGAGAAAGAGGTGGTTAAGGACTATTTAGAAGCACTGGACGTGCACAAGTCCATGGGGCCGGATGAGTTGCATCCGAGAGTGCTAAAGGAACTGGCAGCTGTGATTGCAGAGCCATTGGCCATTATCTTTGAAAACTCGTGGCAAATGGGGGAAGTCCCGGATGACTGGAAAAAGGCTAATGTAGTGCCAATCTTTAAAAAAGGGAAGAAGGAGGATTCTGGGAACTACAGGCTAGTCAGCCTCACTTCAGTCCCCGGAAAAATCATGGAGCAGGTCCTCAAAGAATCAATCCTGAAGCACTTACATGAGAGGAAAGTGATCAGGAACAGTCAGCATGGATTCACCAAGGGAAGGTCATGCCTGACTAATCTAATCGCCTTCTATGATGAGATTACTGGTTCTGTGGATGAAGGGAAAGCAGTGGATGTATTGTATCTTGACTTTAGCAAAGCTTTTGATATGGTCTCCCACAGTATTCTTGTCAGCAAGTTAAGGAAGTATGGGCTGGATGAATGCACCATAAGGTGGGTAGAAAGTTGGCTAGATTGTCGGGCTCAACAGGTAGTGATCAATGGCTTCATGTCTAGTTGGCAGCCGGTGTCAAGTGGAGTGCCCCAGGGGTCGATCCTGGGGCCGGTTTTGTTCAATATCTTCATAAATGATCTGGAGGATGGTGTGGATTGCACTCTCAGCAAATTTGCGGATGATACTAAACTGGGAGGAGTGGTAGATACGCTGGAGGGCAGGGATAGGATACAGAGGGACCTAGACAAATTGGAGGATTGGGCCAAAAGAAATCTGATGAGGTTCAATAAGGATAAGTGCAGGGTCCTGCACTTAGGACGGAAGAACCCAATGCACAGCTATAGACTAGGGACCGAATGGCTAGGCAGCAGTTCTGCGGAAAAGGACCTAGGGGTGACAGTGGACGAGAAGCTGTATATGAGCCAGCAGTGTGCCCTTGTTGCCAAGAAGGCCAATGGCATTTTGGGATGTATAAGTAGGGGCATAGCGAGCAGATCGAGGGACGTGATCGTCCCCCTCTATTCGACATTGGTGAGGCCTCATCTGGAGTACTGTGTCCCGTTTTGGGCCCCACACTACAAGAAGGATGTGGATAAATTGGAGAGAGTCCAGCGAAGGGCAACAAAAATGATTAGGGGTCTGGAACACATGAGTTATGAGGAGAGGCTGAGGGAACTGGGATTGTTTAGTCTGCAGAAGAGAAGAATGAGGGGGGATTTGATAGCTGCTTTCAACTACCTGAGAGGTAGTTCCAGAGAGGATGGTTCTAGACTATTCTCAGTGGTGGAAGAGGACAGGACAAGGAGTAATGGTCTCAAGTTGCAGTGGGGGAGGTTTAGGTTGGATATTAGGAAAAACTTTTTCACTAGGAGTGTGGTGAAACACTGGAATGCGTTGCCTAGGGAGGTGGTGGAATCTCCTTCCTTAGAAGTTTTTAAGGTCAGGCTTGACAAAGCCCTGGCTGGGATGATTTAATTGGGGATTGGTCCTGCTTTGAGCAGGGGGTTGGACTAGATGACCTCCTGAGGTCCCTTCCAACCCTGATATTCTATGATTCTATGCCCAAAACAGGGGGTACATAGGAATTTAAGTTTTTCCTATCAGTTTCTCTTCTTTGTCTGGCTCAGTTAATTGAAAGATTGAATAATGCCAGGCCTAAAAGAGATCCCTGCAGGTATCATTCTAGATAACGTTCCCAACTTGGCATGGAACATTGGTGTAGATCATTATCTATTGTTCATAGTCTTTCAGTAAGTTTTCAGCCCAGGTAAAAGTGTTTTTATCCAAGCTCATATCAATTATTTTTGAGATTTCATTAGACTTAATTTTCTTAGACTTTGCATCTGTTTCCCTTTTCCACAGATTATATAAAATTCTAAAGATTTTTTGAGTAAGAAAATCAGGTGTATTCCCTAGTTATAAAGGAATAAAACAAAATTAAAATTAAATGATGGATTATCTTTCTCAGGATCTCACATTTTAAACAGCACTTCTGTCTACTCTGATTCTAGTCAGTATTACCAAGCATATTTTCAGTTTAGATAGTTTCTTCATGGATGCTTGAAGTTTATAAGTGCATTGTCCTGCGTATGTCAGGCAAGAAGCAGGATAAGTATTCTACTGTACATTGCATTTGCTCCATATTAAAAATGATGTTGCATGTCATAGAGACGAGGTGGGTGAGGTAATCTGTTATTGGACCAACATGTCATGGAATCCTAGAAAAGACCTATTAAGTCACTAATAAATAATCTTGCATTATCAATAAGATTAACAAAGAAAATGATTCTTTAACACTCCATATAATTTTAGGAAGTGAAAAGATCTATTAGATCACTGGCAAATGCTGTGGGCTGAGCAAAATCTTAAATGGTTTGTTAGTTTCAATAACTCCAGATATGAAGCCATGGTATAGTTGGTTTTAGGGTTTGGAAAGATTTTCTTTGCTCATTTTAATCTTCTTGTAGTCAGCGTGGTCTAGCAATCACAGCTGGGCTGAGTTCTGCCCATCAAGGGTTGTAGTTTCTGGGCAGCAGCTGGAGGAGTTGCAAGAGCTAGGTTCTGTAAGCAAGAGTCAGGGTCAGAGTCAGGCCTGGAACAGAGACCTGCAGCACCTCCTCTCCACAGTGCTTCTTGGCTGTATTTCTGCATGGCCTTCCGGTGGCATGGTGGGAATATCAGACGTGGGTTCAAGTCCCCAGATGCTTGCAGCTCTTAATGTGCTCCCCTAAATAACTCTGCCACTCCTCTACATTCTAGTATTTACATCCTCCAAACACCCATGCTTCCTGTACCTCCCTTAGGCCCACTTCCCAAGTTGTTTGCTATAGCCATGTTTTTGCAGCTGATGTGGTCAGGGTGAAACCCTGTTTTCAGATGCTCACAACTTTCTCAAGATTCTCCATTCAAGATGAAACTTCTCATGCCTGGCGTCAGCTCCAAAGCCAATTATTTTTTTGAAGAGTATCTGTGCAGCTGTTGTTTTCGTGCTATTTTTGATGGGGTGTTTTGCTCTTAATATTTCCTTTGATAATTCAAATGCATGAAATGGAAGCACCAGAATTGCCATTTGTTTTCCTCGCTGAGGAATCTGTGTTGAGTTGGGGGAAAACAACATTTGGAACCAGGAGAATTAAAGCCGTTAGTGATGAAGATATTTGCACCTGAGTAGCAAATTTTCAAAGATGTGGTATCTCATAGCCTGGGTTACAGAGGGCGGCATTCATCATCTTGACTAGTTTGTGGAGGGCAGTGCTGCTGACGTAAATCCCCTTCCTTTCCTTTTGTGTATCAGTCAGCTGTTGAATGTGAGTGGAAATAATATCTGCTTCCTGCTTAATATCTGCATGGCAGCTGCCAGGGAAGGAGTTGTTAAATGGCTGCACTGATTCTGAAGTCCCAATTAGGTTGATCCTGGCACACATAGCTAGATGGGAAGCAGACCTTTGAGCCAAGATAGCTCTGGGTGGGAGTGAGGGAGGATGAAAAAAGAGTTGGGAAGACCAAAGTGGGAAAGAGGGGCTCTGGTAATCTCTTTCCTGGTTCCTTGAGAGAGCTGTCTGTTCACATGGCTTTGACTTCCATATTCAACATCTTGATTCTTCTTTTATCTGATTTCTACTATCCTGGCAAGTAACCAGCAAGCCCTAATCTAAAGGACTTTTTCCCCATATTTATTCCTTTCAGTATTTATGGTGCCTTTGACGAATTTGACAACCTTTTACTAGAGACACAGGTTCTTGGGCTTCCATATCTCCCTAGCCTCATTCTCTCTTGGCCTTGCTACCTGTTCCATCAGCAGTATTGTCATTGGATCCTCTCTGGTGCTCTACAAGTGTCTGTGTATTATCACCTTTTATTCCTGTCAGTGATCTTAATCCCTTCCGTGGTGCCACATGACTCTCAGATCTTCCACTTCTCTTTGTTCAAGTTCTCATCTTCCTGTTCTTTTCCTGATGGCTCCTCCATCATTCTGTTTAAACCAGTGGCTCTGAACCATTTACCATTGTGGGCTGCATATGCAGCTCTCTGTGTTCTGTGGGCCGCATCCACAAAATATATATACAACTTTGTATGGCCCTGAGGATATCACATGGGCTGCAGATGTGTGCTGATTGGGCCGCAAGCAGGCCACTGGTGGTGGGTTGAGAGCCACTGTCTTAAACAGTGAAACCTGAACCTCTTTTCTTACTACTTAAACAATCTTCCTTTCATTCCTTTGCCATTATGTTCAACAGCTGCACTATCTTCCCCCATCATTCATGTTCACAGCCTTGGAGCTACTTGTGATAGTTCCCTTGCCTTCTGTCCTCCCATTGAGGCTTTTGCCAAATCTTGTTTCTCCTGTTACAATATGTCTATTAAAATTTGCCTCTTCCTCAGATTCCCCAGCTGCAAAGCTATGACTACCCCTTGGTTCTCATATTAACCTCCTGACTTGCTTATCGTCAGTCCATGTAACGTGCAGCACTTAAAACTCTTTTTCTGCTTTTTCAGCTAAGTCATTCTCCTCCCCCTCCTTTCCCCAGCTCTCTCAACCTCCACTGGCTCCGGTTCTCTTGCACCAAAAGTTCAAACTTTTTGTTCCCATTTAAGGCACTACCTACATCCCAACTTTCATTGCTCTCACCTTCCCTCTGCTCACTCTTGCCACCTTGTTGCTTGTTCGTATTCTCTGCTCTCTTCATTTTCGTGCCTCTTTCCATGCTGTCCCCTGTGCCTGGAGCGCCTTTGTGCCGGGCATCATCTCCCCTTCAAAACCCACTCACACCTTGGTTCCTCCTGAGCGCCACTCCTGTCTTCCTCTGTCATACTCAGTTTAAATATACCTGAATGGAGAAGACTCATTCATAATAGGGTATGTCTACACTACAAAATTAGGTCGAATTTATAGAAGTCGTTTTTTTAGAAATCGGTTTTATATATTCGAGTGTGTGTGTCCCCACAGAAAATGCTCTAAGTGCATTAACTCGGCAGAGTGCTTCCACAGTACCGAGGCTAGAGTCGACTTCTGGAGTGTTGCACTGTGGGTAGCTATCCCACAGTTCCCGCAGTCTCCGATGCCCATTGGAATTCTGGGTTGAGATCCCAATGCCTGATGGGGCTAAAACATTGTTGCGGGTGGTTCTGGGTACATATCGTCAGGCCCCCGTTCCCTCCATCCCTCCGTGAAAGCAAGGGCAGACAATTGTTTCGCGCCTTTTTCCTGAGTTACCTGTGCAGATACCATACCACGGCAAGCCTGGAGCCCGCTCAGATAACCGTCACCGTATGTCTCCTGGGTGCTGGCAGATGTGGTACTGCATTGCTACACAGCAGCATCAACCCGTTGCCTTGTGGCAGCAGACGGTACAGTACGACTGGTAGCCGTCATTGTCATGTCCGAGGTGCTCCTGGCCACGTCGGCCAAGAGCGCCTGGGCAGACATGTGCACAGGGACTAAATTTGGAGTGACTTGACCAGGTCATTCTCTTTAGTCCTGCAGTCAGTCCTATTGAACCATCTTATGGTGAGCAGGCAAGCGATACGGATTGCTAGCAGTCGTACTGTACCATCTTCTGCCAGGCAGGCAAGAGATGAGGATGGCTAGCAGTCCTACTGCACCGTCTTCTGCCGAGCAGCCATGAGATGTGGATGGCTTGCAGTCCTTCTGCACCGTCTGCTGCCAGCCAAAGATGTAAAAGATAGATGGAGTGGATCAGAACAAGAAATAGACCAGATTTTTTTTGTACTCTTTTGCTTCCTCCCTCTCTCCCGTCTAGGGGACTCATTCCTCTAGGTCACTCTGCAGTCACTCACAGAGAAGGTGCAGCGAGGTAAATCTAGACATGTATCAATCAGAGGCCAGACCAACCTGCTTGTTCCAATAAGAACGGTAACTTAGGTGCACCATTTCTTATTGGAACCCTCCGTGAAGTCCTGCCTGAAATACTCATTGATGTAAAGCCACCCCCTTTGTTGATTTTAATTCCCTGTAAGCCATGTCGTCAGTCGCCCCTCCCTCTGTCTGCCGTTGCTCTGACGATCGTTCCGCGCCTTTTTTCTGTGTGGACGCCATACCAAGGCAAGCATGGAGGCCGCTCAGCTCACTTTGGCAATTAGGAGCACATTAAACACCACACGCATTATCCAGCAGTATATGCAGCACCAGAACCTGGCAGAGCGATACCGGGTGAGGAGGCGATGTCAGCGCGGTCACGTGAGTGATCAGGACATGGACACAGATTTCTCTGAAAGCATGGGCCCTGCCAGTGCATGCATCATGGTGCTAATGGGGCAGGTTCATGCTGTGGAACGCCGATTCTGGGCTCGGGAAACAAGCACAGACTGGTGGGACCGCATAGTGTTGCAGGTCTGGGACGATTCCCAGTGGCTGCGAAACCTTCGCATGCGTAAGGGCACTTTCATGGAACTTTGTGACTTGCTTTCCCCTGCCCTGAAGCACATGAATACCAAGATGAGAGCAGCCCTCACAGCTGAGAAGCAAGTGGCGATAGCCCTGTGGAAGCTTGCAACACCAGACAGCTACCGGTCAGTTGGGAATCAATTTGGAGTGGGCAAATCTACTGTGGGGGCTGCTGTGATGCAAGTAACCCACGCAATCAAAGATCTGCTAATATCAAGGGTAGTGACCCTGGGAAATGTGCAGGTCATAGTGGATGGCTTTGCTGCAATGGGATTCCCTAACTGTGGTGGGGCCGTAGACGGAACCCATATCCCTATCTTGGCACCAGAGCACCAAGCCGCCGAGTACATAAACCGCAAGGGGTACTTTTCAATAGTGCTGCAAGCTCTGGTGAATCACAAGGGACGTTTCACCAACATCAACGTGGGATGGCCGGGAAAGGTACATGACGCTCGCATTTTCAGGAACTCTGGTCTCTTTCAAAAGCTGCAGGAAGGGACTTTATTCCCAGACCAGAAAATAACTGTTGGGGATGTTGAAATGCCTATAGTTATCCTTGGGGACCCAGCCTACCCCTTAATGCCATGGCTCATGAAGCCGTACACAGGCAGCCTGGACAGTAGTCAGGAGCTGTTCAACTACAGGCTGAGCAAGTGCAGAATGGTGGTAGAATGTGCATTTGGACGTTTAAAGGCGCGCTGGTGCAGTTTACTGACTCGCTTAGACCTCAGCGAAACCAATATTCCCACTGTTATTACTGCTTGCTGTGTGCTCCACAATATCTGTGAGAGTAAGGGGGAGACGTTTATGGCGGGGTGGGAGGTTGAGGCAAATTGCCTGGCTGCTGGTTACGTGCAGCCAGACACCAGGGCGGTTAGAAGAGCACAGGAGGGCGCGGTATGCATCAGAGAAGCTTTGAAAACCAGTTTCATGACTGGCCAGGTTACGGTGTGAAAGTTCTGTTTGTTTCTCCTTGATGAAACCCCCCGCCCCTTGGTTCACTCTACTTCCCTGTAAGCTAACCACCCTCTCCTCCTCCCTTGGATCATTGCTTGCAGAGGCAATAAAGTCATTGTTGCTTCACATTCATGCATTCTTTATTCATTCATCACACAAATAGGGGGATGACTACAAGGTAGCCCAGGAGGGGAAGTGGAGGAGGGAAGGAAAATGCCACACAGCACTTTAAGCACAGCACTTTAAAAGTTTACAACTTTAAAATTTATTAAATGCCAGCCTTCTGTTTTTTGGGCAATCCTCTGTGGTGGAGTGGCTGGTTGGCCGGAGGCCCCCCACTGCGTTCTTGGGCGTCTGGGCGTGGAGGCTATGGAACTTGGGGAGGAGGGCGGTTGGTTACACAGGGGTTGTAGTGGCAGTCTGTGCTCCAGCTGCCTTTGCTGCAGCTCAGCCATACACTGGAGCATACTGGTTTGATCCTCCAGCAGTCTCACCATTGAATCCTGCCTCCTCTCATCACGCTGCCACCACATTTGAGCTTCAGCCCTCTCTTCAGGCCACCACCTCTCCTCCCGGTCATTTTTGTGCTTTCCTGCACTCTGATATTATTTGACTCCACGCATTCGTCTGTGCTCTGTCAGTGTGGGAGGACAGCATGAGCTCAGAGAACATTTCATCACGAGTGCGTTTTTTTCTCTTTCTAATCTTCACTAGCCTCTGGGAAGGAGAAGATCCTGTGATCATTGAAACACATGCAGCTGGTGGAGGAAAAAAAAAGGGACAGCGGTATTTAAAACGACACATTTTATAAACAGTGGCTACACTCTTTCAGGGTTAATATTACATACATAGCACATGTGCTTTCGTTACAAGGTCGCATTTTGCCTCCCCCCACCGCGTGGCTACCCCCTCATCCTTCCCCCTCCCCGTGGCTAACGGTGGGGAACATTTCTGTTCAGCCACAGGCAAACAGCCCAGCAGGAATGGGCACCTCTGAGTGTCCCCTGAAGAAAAGCACCCTGTTTCAACCAGGTGACCCTGAATGATATCTCACTCTCCTGAGGATAACACAGAGAGATAAAGAACGGATGTTGTTTGAACGCCAGCAAACATACACTGCAATGCTTTGTTCTACAACGATTTCCGAGTACGTGCTACTGGCCTGGAGTGGTAAAGTGTCCTACCATGGAGGAAGCAATAAGGCTGCCCTCCCCAGAAACCTTTTGCAAAGGCTTTGGGAGTACATCCAGGAGAGCCACGAATGCCAGGGCAAATTAATCCTTTCACATGCTTGCTTTTAAACCATGTATAGTTTTTTAAAAGGTACACACACCGGAGGTCCCTTCTCTGCCTGCCGGGTCCAGGAGGCTGCCTTGGGTGGGTTTGGGGGGTACTGGCTCCAGGTCCAGGGTGAGAAACAGTTCCTGGCTGTCGGGAAAACCGGTTTCTCCGCTTGCTTGCTGTGAGCTATCTACAACCTCCTCCTCCTCATCTTCTTCTTCGTCCCCAAAACCTGCTTCCGTGTTGCTTCCATCTCCATTGAAGGAGTCAAACAACACAGCGGGGGTAGTGGTGGCTGAACCCCCTAAAATGGCATGCAGCTCATCATAGAAGCGGCATGTTTGGGGCTCTGATGCGGAGCGGCCGTTCGCCTCTCTCTGGTTTTCTGGTAGGCTTGCCTCAGCTCCTTAAGTTTCATGAGGCACTGCTTCGGGTCCCTGTTATGGCCTCTGTCCTTCATGCCCTGGGAGATTTTGACAAAGGTTTTGCGATTTCGAAAACTGGAACGGAGTTCTGATAGCATAGATTCCTCTCCCCCATTCAGCGATCAGATCCCGTACCTTCCGTTCAGTCCATGCTGGAGCTCTTTTGCGATTCTGGGACTCCATCATGGTCACCTCTGCTGATGAGCTCTGCATGGTCACCTCTGCTGATGAGCTCTGCGTGGTCACCTGCAGCTTGCCATGCTGGCCAAACAGGAAATGAGATTCAAAAGTTTGCAGTTCTTTTCCTGTGTACCTGGCCAGTGCATCTGAGTTGAGAGTGCTGTCCAGAGTGGTCAGAATGGAGCACTCTGGGATAGCTCCCGGAGGCCAATACCGTCGAATTGTGTCCACAGTACCCCAAATTTGAGCTGGCAACGTCGATTTAAGCGCTAATCCACTTGTCGGGGTGGAGTAAGGAAATCGATTTTAAGAGCCCTTTAAGTCGAAATAAAGGGCTTCATTGTGTGGATGGGTGCAGGTTTACATCGGTTTAACGCTGCTAAATTCGACTAAAGTTCTAGTGTAGACCAGGGCATAGAATACACCTCACATTATCTTCATTGTTTTAATGCTCACCCCCCCTCCCCTTCTTACTGCTTCCTTTGTCTTATGTGCATTTTTTTTTGTCCTTGACTTTTCACACAACAAATCTAATATGAAGGAACTACTTGGGCGCAGTGGAGTCCAGATAACTTTTAATTAAATACACAAGATGCAAGACCTGACTACATATTTACACTGCTGCTCTGGCAGTTTCCTAAATAGGAAACACAGTGAGCATCACTAGAGGGCTCTCAAACTATTTAAAGGGATACTGCCCAATTCCTGTACCCGATAATTTCCTGTAATTGTTTGATTTAGACTAATCTCTTTGTGGCAGGGACCATATTTTTTATTTCTATCAAGTTCTGTGCAAAGTTTTAGTGCTGTATTATGGATGTGTTGGTTGTGACTCCCTAGTAAGGTTGATCTTTGCATTCTAAACTAGAGTTCATCCTCTTTGTATGGTGACTACAGAGCATCCTCCCCAAACTTACAGTACTTACTCACTGAGATTTCCTAATGAATTTTCTGTTAACTTTATAAATAAATAAGTTTGAGCTGAAGATAATTTTAAATGGGTTCTCTAAGAAATTTAGCATTTGTTTCAGACTTTTTATTCATTATGATGATTTTGAGTATTGCACTAGTACCTATGGGCCCCAGTCATGAATCAGGGTCACACTGTGGTAGGCATTTGACAAACCCACACAGATTGTCCTTGCCCTCGAGCTTAGTCTAACTAACGATCTTAAGGAAGTTTGAAGAGCCTGTTTATTCTGTTAATAGTTAAAACTCATTCAAAACTCTTGTGTAGGCCACGTCTGAAGCAACTGGTTTGTAATTGTTATTAACAATTCATAAATCTAAGTATACTTAGAGGCAGGCCATGGTCAATAGCTCACATCAATCTTTAGTGGGACCATTCTGACATGAGAGGAACTCAACCAATCATGACCCTTCGTCCCAAGTTAGCTTGTGTGTTGCAGTTCTACTGGTTGAAATGAGTCATTAGGGTGTAGGGGCTCTGTAAACACGTCAAGAGTTTTATTGCTGGTAGATTTCTTAGGATAAGCGGTCACTTTTTCTTACATTATGGGAGAAAATACTAGCTCCTGAGCTGCTTCTGACGGTTGTCTCACTCAGATGATTGGGTCAAGTTGGTTGGAATGGGACTTCGCTGAGCAACTCGAACATTGCTTCTTTGACTTTCATTAATAGAGAACATTTGAGCCCATAAGGTTCTTGGTCCAGCCCATTCCACCATTTTATTATTTTTTTTAAATACTTTTTGTGATTGAATGTAACCATATTGGATTTGGGAGGGTGATGGAATGATCTTACCACACAGCTGTTGCGTGCACAGGTATTGCCCAGAAGGTTGCCTCTGACCTCTTCACAATTTTGTATGGAATCTGCTTTGGTTTTGGCCCTGTAAGGACTAGGGGATTTCAATACCTCTGACTACCCCAGATGACATTGAGCCAGTATCCAAGGTGGCAATGAATGAGATTTTGTTTCTTCCTGTACTGCTTCTGTAACCTGTTCTTCTATTCTTAGTCACTTCAACCATACTCATAGGGACCCTCAAATCTGCAGCTTTGCCTTACTATCCTGTATGCTTGATTTAAGATTACTCCCTGTCAATATTTTAATTCTAACACTTTTAAAATAGGATTTGTTTTAATTAGTCCTATTTTATATTGCATTAATCTGAGCATAACTAATACATATGTAGTACTTCAGATGGTTAGGTACATTTTACAGTTTTCACAACCTATAATTTTTATAAAATGCATGTAAGTCTCAAACCTAGCTTTAGACAACTCCTCTCTTAAATGGTTTGAACTCTAAAATGCCAAACAGTCTTCAGTCTCTTCTTTTCATGTACAGTAGATATTGATTCAAACTTGGTAAATCAAAAGTTTGTTCATCTTAACGGTGTTGTAATATTTGAGACTAATAATTATTGTTCTTGTTGTGTAGTCTCTGGGAAGTGTGGGTTATGTACTTGCCAGAAGGTAAACTGGGTAACTTGCTAATTTCCACTAGTGTGTGTTTGTGGTAACAGAGTCCCCAGTCAGGATCTGGGTCCTGTTTTGCTAGTTGCTGCACAATGGAAAGGGAGGCATGGTCCTTGCTCCAAGGAGTTTACAGCCTAAGAGTCCAGGCAACAATTAGGTGCCTTTTATTGCTGGATAATTTCTTTACTAGTTTCAGAGTAGCAGCCGTGTTAGTCTGTATCTGCAAAAAGAAAAGGAGTACTTGTGGCACCTTAGAGACTAACCAATTTATTTGAGCATAAGCTTTCGTGAGCTACAGCTCACTTCATCGGATGCATTTTGTTTCTTGGCTCAATTCAGAAATGGGCTTTGGTTTGTTTCAGTGCATGGAACTTTGGTTTGGCACTAGATGGCTCGATGTTTAAATTCTGTTTTATGAAACAAGGCTATGTCGTACAGGATTGGTGTGAATTTGAGGACTACCTTTGTGACTCCTTTTAGAACATAATTTGCAACATAAACGGCATACTTGGTAATGTTCATTGCTTTAAGAATTGGCAAACTTGTAAAAGGAAGGATACTTTCAAGTATTAGCACATGAATTGAATGAATGTGATTTGTCATTCAAAATCATTTGCTATGATTTCTTGATATCTTGTGCTGATTTCCTCTGACCATTTTTTTTTTCTTGGTTAACTTTTCATCATTTCACACCTGTATCCGTTAGCAGTCCAAGGTAATTAGGTATAGTTGTATTAACCAGCTTGTTTTGTGAATTTAGTTGCTAATTTTAGATATTTGCCCATTGTGTGTGACTCTCTCCCCCTGCCCCCACCCCCCCCAATCGAGTTTACTACTAAGCAAACTAAATCTAGCCACTGTTTGTCAAGGCCCATTGATAAAATGAGCCTTCATTTGTATAGGTAAACTATTTGTTGAACATGTAGCTAAAGCTTCTGGTTTTGTTTAAATACCTTTACAGCGCTAAATAATAATTCATACCTCTTCATTTCCTGTTACGTTTCCCACTATGCCTGAGGGCTGACAAGTGGGCTACTTCCACCAGAAAAAGGCATAAATATTGGTATGGCTAGAACACTTCCCCTTTCAGCACATGGTTGAATTGATCCCTGTTGAAGGTCAAATGAACACTGATTGATCATCTAGAGCAGACATTCAATAAAGTGATAAATCAAATGTTGTCTAGAGGAGTTTGTCTTAACTGGCCTGTACCATGCCCTTAGATCTGTGCCTTCATTACCATATTTACCTATAGAAAATTAGATTTCCATTTTTATCTGTCTGTGCGCCTTGTCTGTCCAAGCTATTTTGAGAGGAATGGTGTTCTTGTGGGTGAAACACCAACGTGGAAGTCAGGGGATCAGGTTTCTATTCCTGGCTGGGTCAGACTTCTACCTGGAGTGAGTCATCTGTGCTTCATCTTTTTGTTCCTCAATCTGTACAATAGTGGTAATAGGAATTTACCTCATAAGGGAGCTGTCAAGTTTCATAAAACACTTTGAGATCTTGGGTTGGGAAGTGCTACAAAACTTTTTTTTGTAAAAAAAAGTGTTTTTGTTTTGGACTTTTTTTTTTTTTTACTGCCCCCTATTTTCAAAGTCCCCAGGAGCTGTGTGGTGGTGGAGCAGACAGAATCTCTGAAGATTAATGCTAGCATTTAGTTTATTCTCTATCCTGCAGGAAGACTTCATGATGATGTCTCCTTTTTTCCCCTCTTAGAGTAACCCTACTGTATATAGATTACTACCATTACAAGTCATTTATCTTCCATGTCGTAGACAGATTTAAACCCCCTTGTAACAAATTGTCCAAATACTAATTGTAGTTTGATCTAGTTTTCTGTACCTCGTAAGTGTTTTCTTTCCTGCTTACTTATTATTGCTGAACAGCTTGCTACCTATGTGGTCCACCCATGTACAATACGATACCTTACCTGCTAGTGTCTTGAAGCCCTCTTTCAAAAGCTACTTTCCAGTTCAAATGCTGTATATACATAACTTCTTCCTTACATTTTTAGCAATGATCTGTCTTCTGTAAATTCATACTGGCTACTTTTCATGGAAGTGCATCTTAAATATTCAATTTACCTACTAGATAGTCTCCAAAATAGAATTCAAATATAAATCATAAAATGGGAAACATTTAATTACTGCTTAGGAAATAAGAGCCTGTGTAGGAAAGAAGGATGGGTGCTAGTCAGAGACTTGGGAGACCTAGGTATAATTCTCTCCTCTGCCCCGTACTCCCTGTGTGCTGTTACGTAAGTCGCTTAATCTCTGTGCTCCACTTCCTTATCTGTGAAATGGGGATAATAGCACTTCCATACCTCATAGGGCGTTGAGGATAAATGCATTAAAGTTTGAGACACTTTGATACTGTAGTAATGAGGTCCATAGAAGTACCTAACGTAGGAAGATACTGATAAAAAGGTTTGAATAGCTGGAAGTTGATAAGCAGGTGAGTTGCTTCAGTCATGCCACCATATGTCATAACTGCATTGGTTAAGATTTGTTAGCCTCCTCATGCGTAAGTGCAAGTTTAAAAAAAAAAAAGTCTCCATTTGAAAATCTAATCTATTTCCACAACAGCTACCTTTCTTAGCTAAATGTATTTGGTCTTGTAGTATTTGTGTTACCCTGCAGTGCACAGCTATCCTGCTTTAAGCAGAGCTCTTACTACTGCTTCAGAAATTTCTATTTGCATTTGAATGAATTCATTTTTTAAATATATTAACTTAGACCTGTTTTTTTTATTTCAGTTATGCAAAGGGAGATTTAGATATATCATATATCACTTCCAGAATTGCTGGTATGATAGCTTCATCTTTCTTAATCATTGTTTTTAACTGTGGTTTTGTAAAAGTTGATACCTCAAACATTGGTGATGTTCTGTTTTCAGTGATGTCCTTTCCAGCAGAAGGTGTAGAATCTGCCATCAAAAATAACATAGAAGATGTACGGTTATTTTTAGACTCTAAACACCCTGGACACTATGCCGTTTACAATCTATCTCCAAGAACATACAGGTCTTCAAGATTTCATAATAGGGTGTGTATGTGTTTTTCTTGCATATTGATTTTTTTCCTTTAGTAGGTCTTTGAACACAATAAATTGAGTAGATCTACCACTAATTGTTGTATTACATGCTACAGTTTTCTGCAATCCAATGTTTAGGATGCATAGTTAAACTCACAAATGAGCAATTACAAAAGTTAAAGGTCTCATGGCAACATTACCTCTGCCATGCTTTTACCACCAATTCAGACTTGGTAATAGGAAGGATTTTTCCACTTACTGGAATGGTGTAGCTTTGCTGAAGAAACATCTAGGCACCCAGAACCTCCGTATATGTATATAGTACATGAGGTTCAGGAACAAACCTGTGTTCCACCTGTTTGCAGAGGCTTCCCTCACTGCCGTGGGGGCTACTTATGATGGCTTCGCTACTGGGATTTCTCCTTTTTCCATCTTTCTCTTCCATCTGGACCCAGCCCACAAATGTCGCCCTCGCTCAAGTGAGCGATCTAGCCATGCCTACTCCTTGCTGCTTCCTGAAATGGTGGATGCAGCATAACCCAGCCTGCCCTTCTCTGTGTTAGTGTTGGATAGTCTGGAAGTCTCATCTATTCCAGGTCCCTTCTTGGACCTTAAGCTGTAAGATGGGATCTCTCCATTAACATCCCTCTTCATCCATATAAGAGTTAAATAATATTCCTCTGCCCCCTTCTCCCCCCAAATCATGTGTCTGCCCAGCACCGTGCTTTCCATTGGCCTGTCCTTGCCATTTACCCCTTCTTCCCACAAGTCCCCTCCTCGCCATAGAAGGACACGAGGTAGCACCTCAGACCTAAAAGAGAATTCCCTCTGTCTGCAAATGGGAGCCTGAGGATTAGAATTCAGATAGGGAGGATGAGCTGTTTGCCTCAAGCTGCCTGGAAAGTGACTAAGCCTGAAAGATTGAGGGATCTTTAGGGTCTTCGCCTAAAGGTTTCTGGGGTGCACAATGTTAATGCTAAGATTATTGTGACCCATAATGCATTTGGAAAAATCCTGAAAGTAAGAGCTTTATCAGCAACATGCCTCCAACACTAAAAAAAATTTAAAAAGGTCCTCCAAATGCACCATTTTTCCTTTAATAATAATAATAATAATAATAATAATTAATAATAAAAAAAAGTCTAACTTTATCCAAAGTTTCCAATTCAAATCACATTTGCAGTTTACAGAAATCTCATTCCCTGGACAGAAAACTCAAGTCTACCCATAAGATATACAGTTCCTTAGCAGGCATATTTAAAGTGTTTGTTTGCCCATGCAGTAACAGCCCGAGCCTCCTTGGCATGGGTGAAGGCACTGTTTGAAATTGGCAAATCCAAAGCCTTAAGTGACCTCCTGAAGTTTGTCAGGCCTTACTGTTCATTTAGCCGGTCAGTGACATGGTCCTTCCTTGTTCCATTGTAGTCAGAAGGTAAGTGTGGATCTGCACTTGTCAAATGCTGTTGCTCAAACTGATCTTGATAAGGTTCCCATCAATAGCCAGAGGTATTTGAAGACCTATGAAAACAAGGTTTCCTTCACACACAGAAATTTATTCTGGAAAATAAGCTCTTTGTTTCCCTTGAATCCGGAAGCTTTTTCTTTTCATCTTTGTTTGAACCTCATACACCTAAAGGACATGCTACTTAATTCTCTGGATATTAGCAGGGCAAAAATTTTGTCTCCACAATATAGTCATGCTACAAATTGGACTCATTAATTCATTGTTGTGGACACAAAAAGAAGACAGTTTCTAAATTTAGAGTATCCTGCTGAATGAAAGCAGCCATGTCAGAAGCTAATAGCATTCAAGACTCCTTCAGTGTCCAGAAAGACTCACCTTTGAGACTCATTGTGATGTTACGATCACAGAGGAACACAACATGCTTATAACTTCAATACTCCACTGACTAGCCATTGCAAAATGGATGTTTCCTCATCTGTGGATAATCTAGGCCTGGCAGGCAGCTATTTCTCTAATTCATGCTTAAGTTCTCGCTCCTATGCTCATCCACCAATACAAGACTTTCTCAGAACTTCTTGTCTTTTGCGTTCATTACAGTTGAAGTTAATGCTAGTTTTGAATCCTCTCCCAGCTTATTTTGACTCCCATTCTAATGTAATAGCTTCTCCCATTCTAATATAGTTTCTGGGTGCCCAGAACCTGCCTAAGTCAGCAGAACTCTCCGTTCTGCCAATTTTTTCTGACCCTGACATTAAGACAGTCTTTTTAGGAGGATTACGTAGTGTGTTTGGGGGTCTGTCTATGCTTCAATAAAAGACCCACAGTACAGCCACAGCTGGGCTGGATCAGCTGACTCCAGTTCGCGGGGCTCAGGCTGCGGGTCTGTAAATTACTGTGTAGATGTTCAGACTCAAACTGGAGCCTGGGGTCTGAGACCCCATGATGTGGGTGGTCTCAGAGCCCATGCTTCCGCCCAAGCTCAAACCTGTACACTACAATTTTGTAGCCCCTCCACCTGAGCCAGCTGACCCAGCCTCTGAGACTTGGTGCAGTGTGGTTTTTATTGTAACTTACCCCCGATATTTAAACAGCCTTGTGCAACTTCATGTTGTAGCTGTTTATTTGTATTGCTGTAGCACCCAGAGACAACAGTCAGGATTAAGGACCTTTCGGGCTGAATATTGTGAAGAGCTTATCCAAATTAAGATCTCATTTGAGACTGCTCCTGTTTAAATTTGTTCTTGGATTTAATATTTACATGCAGAACTGCCAATTTGTTGTTGTTACAGCTTATATAAGTGTTGTAGTAGTCACTTTTATTTTCTTACCTCTTACCTCATTCCCCAACCCAGGTTTCTGAATGTGGTTGGCCAGCAAGACGTGCACCAAATCTTCAAAACCTTTACAGCATTTGCAAGAACATGCATTTATGGCTAAAGCAAGATCACAAAAAAGTTTGCATTGTACACTGCCTTGTAAGTAGTAGGTACATCTGAAATTTTTCATCTAGTCCAGCTTTTGGTGACCGTGAGGATTGCAGTATTAATCCTTTTATGAGTAACATTGATTTTTACAGTCTTAAGCCAATTCTGTAGCAGTCTACGTGTGTGTTTTCTTTTGGGGAAAAAAAAAAGGAGCTTATGTGGTAAAATAGTGTAACTTGCACCAATTTGGTGTTCAATAGGTCAAGAAGAAGAAAAGTTAAATACATTCCCTTTTTGCTTCCCAGTACAACTTTAGTTAATACACAGCTCTCACAGGAAAAACTGTGATTGTTTAAAAATTCCATGTGTGTTTAGGAGTCTAGTTGACATCTAAGATGGTACCTCCACCAGTGTAGTGTCTCTAAATACCATGCTTAAGGCACTGTTTCAGTACAGACTCAGGAGTGATATCTCATGAGTTAACACCATTTCTTGCAATAGTCTATGGAGATCTCTTTTTAATGCACATACATGGTTCAGCCCTGTTTGAGATGTGACATGATGGAAAGCTTGAGTGAGGTATGGCTGCAGGTCAGACACTCCACATAGTACTGGCATAAATTCCTCTACTTTAATAGAAAAGAGCAATACCTGCCATATGCAGATCTCAGATTCTTCTTACTAGAAGTTCCTCTGTTTAGAAACCAGAAAAACAAAAGAAGTCTCCGAACTGGTGGTTTTAATTAGAAGATACAGTAAATTTTCTGAGTAACTGCATAAGCCTAAAGTGTCTTTCATTCTGAAGCTGTGATCCAGGAGCTAAACAAACTTCAGAGAACTAGATAGTGTCTTAATGATGATCGTAGTTCTGTTGATATTTCCCCATAGAGGTGAAACAGCATGCAAGGAGCTGGAAAAACAAAATTAAGGATTAATGTAAAGGATTTATAATTCTTCTTTACCCATGTATTTGTGCAGGGCCTCCCCTGAATGAACCAGTAACACTGTATTTCATAATATAAGCCCTGCTACTTTAGAAGTAAGTAATCTTTATGTGGAAACCTCAAGTAAAGCTTTTTGCCCCACGTAAGCCACATTTAACGAAGCGCCTTCTAGACTTAGAGGGGCTATGGGATTTCTAATAATACATCCAGTGGCCCTACCATTCCTTCACAATTGGTGCAGAAGCTGCCATTCTAGCCCATAGAATGAAGTAGCTGTCAGGAGGCTGCACTGCACCATTATACCCCCTCCCTTACGTGTTCACCTGTAGTAAAGCCTAATAACTTGGGGTTTATGCAGACAGAATGATGGTCATCCTTAATGAACAGTCACATTTAGAACTCGATGATAAAACTACAATGACTTCATTTAAATAAGCCTTCCAGTTTAAATAGTTCACCAAATGGCTATATTTGACCTGTGCTACTGAAATTCATATTTTGCTGATGTACATAGTATTTTAAGAAGGTTGCACTCCTACTGTGAAATAATGTAGCCATAATCTGTTAACTTGCTTTGAAGTTGTTGGGAGGGTGTGGGGGAGAGATCTTCAGAGTTCAGCAGGCTCAGACTTTTTTTTGCATTGGATTACTCTCTTAATGACTTCTGATCCAAGCACTAGCTTTGTTACTATATTCAGTCACCACCTTCCCATCAAAATGTGGTGGGACAAATTAACTGAAGTACATGCTTTTCTTTTTCACAACCCCCTTATATTGACATTTCTCCTGTTTCCGTTCTGTAAATTATCAAGCTTCTGTATGAAGTGCAAAGCTCTGTCATCAGAGACTTGTTTACCAATTAACTATTTCTTTCTCTTATGTGGTCTTAATTGTGTTGCATTTCCTGAATGTTTTGCCCTGTCAAAATGACATTTTTGCTCAAGAATTTTTCTGTAATGTCTCAGACTTCCCTCTGTGTTCCTCTAAATATGAGTAATTACCAAAGATGTATTGCTGGGCAGGAATTGGAGCCAATGTTGACTGCATGGCTTTGCTGGTTATTCCTGTGCACCTCAAGGCTTACTGGCGCTGTAATGGAAGCCCCTTAACTTGTCAGCAGAAGAAGTGCCTAAAATGGATCTCACACTCAGCAGCCAGACAATGTGGTTAAAAATTTGGGTACTGATGCTAAGAAAGGTTTCAGAGGAACAGCCGTGTTAGTCTGTATTCGCAAAAAGAAAAGGAGTACTTGTGGCACCTTAGAGACTAACCAATTTATTTGAGCATGAGCTTTCGTGAGCTACAGCTCACTTCATCAGATGTTTACCGTGGAAACTGCAGCAGACTTAGATCACATTGGTGGATGTGCAGGTGAACGAGCCTCTGATAGTGTGGCTGATGTTATTAGGCCCTGTGATGGTGTCCCCTGAATAGATATGTGGGGTAAACATCTGATGAAGTGAGCTGTAGCTCACGAAAGCTCATGCTCAAATAAATTGGTTAGTCTCTAAGGTGCCACAAGTACTCCTTTTCTTGATGCTAAGAAAATGACCACTCAGAACTCTGAGATAATATAAAGCTCAAGTTAGTAGCTATTCAGTAATTGCTAGCATTCAAATGAGCAATTAATTCAGTTTATTTCTTGCTTAGCTTTTATGTTTCATCTTTAAAAACATTTAATTTTAATTATTAAAGAAATTTGCCACTGATCCCACGACATTAAAGCCTTATTAGTAAAACTGTGGTTCAAAACCAGCCATTATCAACTTAAATTATGCCTAGTTCATAACTTGAAATAAAGGATATGAACTTGGCTTCTTGTGTAGACAGGCATGTTCTTCAGTAATTTTCTTAACATTTTCAACTAGGTTTAATAACTTTAGGTCACAATTTTTTGTAGGATGGAAGAGCAGCATCTGCTGTTGTAGTTTGCTCTTTTTTATGTTTTTGCCGTCTCTTCACTACTGCGGAGGCTGCGGTTTATATGTTCAGTATGAAACGCTGTCCACCTGGCATTTGGCCTTCTCATAAAAGGTACAGTATCAATCTCTCTTCAAAGCATTGTTGAAGCAAATCTACATATGAACATGTACTGTAAAAAAAAAAAAAAAAAAAAAAAAATTAGCACACCAATTTGTAGGGCAAGGTAGTTGATTTAGGAATTAGCCTGTTAGAATGATAAAACGTGAAAAACCAAATGAGTCACCTATAGAGCTGGTTTCAGAGTAGCAGCCATGTTAGTCTGTATCCGCAAAAAGAAAAGGAGTACTTGCGGCACCTTAGAGACTAACATATTTATTTGAGCATAAGCTTTCGTGAGCTACAGCTCAATTCCACTGAATGCATCCGATGAAGTGAGCTGTAGCTTACGAAAGCTTATGCTCAAATAAATATGTTAGTCTCTAAGGTGCCGCAAGTACTCCTTTTCTATAGAACTGGGTAAATTTTGAATTCTGCAAGATCTTTGTATTTTTCATGTGACCCTAATTACTGAACAAATCAACATGATGTGTATTGGAACTACATTAAGAATGAAAGCTGAGGTTGTAAAATGCTTGAAATGAAAACTGTCCTAAATACTTCTTTACAAAGCAAAGTATAACCTATAGTCTCAAATGTAGAAGAGACAAAAAGTATAGCTTGTTCATTGTGGACGTAAGTTCCAGCTGTCTGAGCACTCTTCAGACTTACAGAATCCAAAAGTATAACAAGTATTAACTTGAAGTCAGTTCATTGCATATTTAGTGAATAAGAGGATACATACTACTTTAAAAAGAGTAAATGCATATCATTTTGATGCATTGTATCATCTATTTTGGCAACTGTAGTATAACTTGAGTTTTTCAGGTCTACTGTATTTAGATTTTGTAAAAGTACTGAAATCTAAGTAACAAGTGACTTCACTAGGGGATCTGCCAATAAATCTTTGCCTTTCATAGAATCATAGAATCATAGAATATCAGGGTTGGAAGGGACCCCAGAAGGTCATCTAGTCCAACCCCCTGCTCAAAGCAGGACCAATTCCCAGTTAAATCATCTCAGCCAGGGCTTTTTCAGAATAAAGAGATTTCTGAAAAGGAGGTGTGTGGATTAGCAAACTGCAGAGGAGCAAAATTGTACACTACAGTTTAGAATTATTTAAATTAGATACGACTTGGTTAAAATTGTTTTAAGTTTTTTAAAGCCCCACTACTGAAATAGTCAGTGCATTCTGACCAGGATGAATCCAAGCATGGTCTGGAGGTTAGAATGTTTGTCTGGGATTTGACAGAGCTGGGTGAAATTCCTTGCTCTATCATAGACTTCCTATGTGACCTTTATTGGTCCCTCTGTGGTTCAGTTCCCCATGTGTACAATGGGGATATTAGCATATCCCCCACCTCACAGGGGTGTTGGGAGGAGAAATGCTTTGAAGACTGAGGCACTCAACTACTGTTGATGGGGGCCATATAGGTGCCTAAGTTAGAACAATATGGGAATTTGTGCATGGATACAGCTGTAGTAACTCTCCTTTGGCCATGGATGAAATGTGTTTAGACATACACATTTAGATTGTTTTCCCCTTTTCTCTGTTTCATTCTTTCCATGCAAGGTTGACTTTGAAATAGATAAAATCAGACTTAAGTTTCCTAATGTGCTGTTAAATGCACTCCCTTATGCTTATGAGTAATGGTGTCATGCAACACTGTTGAATTGAATATTTACAATGACAAGGTAAGTTTTGAATCATGCATTTCTAGGCTGTATTGTTTTTCTGAACGAATACCTCTTGTTTTGACAGGTATATAGAGTACATGTGTGACATGATTTCAGAAGAACCCATTATTCCTCACAGCAAGCCAATCCTTATCAAATCAATTACCATGACACCAGTTCCTCTGTTCAGCAAGCTGCGAAATGGCTGTAGGCCTTTTTGTGAAGTTTATGTTGGGGATGAAAGAGTGACTACTACTTCACAGGAATATGACAAAATGAAGTAAGTGCAGGTTGTAACTTGTTTCCTAAACTTAAGGTTGAACTCTTTCTGGAGCTGTTTTAATACTGAAACATTGCTCCCCAAAGATTACTGTGCCGGTGCAGCGAATACACCTTTCATACAAATCTTGCACGGAAAGAACCAGTCTGTTCTGCCTTTGCTTGGGGGTCACTGAGGGCAGACCTGGGGATACTCTACCCAAGTTCTGTCTGGAAGGCCTAACTCCATACACAGTCTCAGAGCAGCGGATAGTTCGTATTCAGACTCGCATTTAAACCCTTGGTATTGTGCAGGGGATAGATATAACATGTGTTAAGGTTGTGCCTAGTGAAATTCTATATGTTAAGTCAATACATCCCTATTAAAACTTGGCCATTTAAAATGAGATCAGGAGCTCACAACAGAGATTAGCAACTTGTTTTCAGCTTTGGCTCAGTGATTAAAAGCAGCACCTGAACTGGGGAAAGACAGTATAGAAATGGCAGCAACTCCGTTTTGATTTAAAATGGCTGTGTTTTTCCCACATGATCTCTTAATCGGAAGACTCTCCTGAATTATTTTCCTAAATTCAACTGGATTCATACTGTTACACAGCAACAGTTCCTGTCAGCTCTTCCAGGAGCAGATTGAGCTGAGCAGGATTGCTGTAGTCTTGGCAATTTGAATGTGAAAGTGTCAGAGTTATGCTTCTGGGAGAGTCTGGGACCTAGGCAGGAAGAGAACTGGTACCAGCAGCATATTATTGTAATCCTCTATTTCAAATCCCAAACTCTGGTGGTAAGGAGGAGCGGAGAAAGATTCCACTGACATTTGAAGGTGAGGCCTGCTTCCGGGAGTTAAAAATAGGGGATACAAATGGGGTTGCACCTTCTAAACACACTGGATTAGGAGAGCTTCGCAGAGAGATGAACTGGAAAAGTGGTGGAAGACCACAGCTTAGCAGTGGTCTTTCAGGAACCCAGCATGTGCAGATGCATCTGTGCTACCAGCATGATGGTCTGTCATTTTGCCCCTGACAACCTTCACATGCCTGCTCAGACCTCACCCACAGCTCTCTGCAGCTATGAAATTGATCCTTTCAAGGGGCAGAGCTACATACTGTTATAGAAGCTGGGAAAGGTGGTTGCTCCTCCTTGAGAGGGGGGCACTGAGTGTGAAGCAAATTTGGGAGATAATCTATCTAACCTAGCAATAAGCTAAGGAGAGCAGTAGGAATGGGCATTAGGAAGACCTAGTGTCTCACTGCTGTGATGCGTGCAGTAGTGTGGTAACTAGTTTTATGGTCAGCTCAATAGTGTGGTAACAGCAATCTGATTCTTTGCCACTGTGCAAGATAGTAGGCTGGTCTAGATGGTCCTCAGTCTCCTGTGGGGAGAGGGACAATTTCTAAAAAAGACGTTACTTTCTGAAATATCAAGTCCTAGTTCCATAGTAAAACAAAGTTCTGGAATTTCTAAATTGCCTAGAAGGACCTGGAGTAACCAGATAGAACAGGTAAAAACACATCAATTTCAAAGCAGTTGTTTTTCTTGAAACTTAACATGAGATGTGCTTTTTCTTCAGAGACTTCAAAACTGAGGATGGCAAAGCCATAATCCAACTGGGTATAACCGTCCAAGGTGATGTTCTCATTGTGATCTATCATGCCAGGTCAACATTAGGAGGCAGACTCCAAGCCAAGGTAACGACATACTTAATGGAACCTTTACAGGGTTTATTCGTCGCAGAACAATCCCCATGGTCTCTTTCATGATTACTGTGGTGTTTGTTGGTTGTTAGTAGTTTGACTTAAGTGGTTTTACTGTTGCCCTTCTGTGTGCTCATCTGTCTTTGAGAAAAGAGTTTGAGGTTTTCAGGTGGCTAGGAGTTCAACCTTCCCTTTCAGTCCTGTCATGACATGCAGCCTCTGGTCAGCATTCTGACAAGAAGTGTACAGTTAGTTGCTCCTTTTTCAGCATTTTCTGGTAAGCAAGCATTTCAACAACTGGTAATTATCCCCAGTGTCTTATGCCTGGAGCGCCTGTCCTGGACTTCTCTGTTCTCCATGAAGTTCTGCCGAAGTTCCTTACTTAGAAGTAAGAAAAAAATCAGAACTTCATGTTTTAGCCAGGAGTCTTCATCTGTTTTTATTTCCCACCAAAAGGAAGGTTGATCACTTTTTTGTGTCTAAAAGTCAAACCGCAGTATAATACAGGCTCTCTAATCACATCAATTGCCAAGAGTAAATCCCTAAAACAAAATCTTAAACAGCTACCTTCTTGGCTGTCTGATTACAGTTGTGTAAAATGTTTGTTTGGAATCCCTTGCTATTGTCATGGCACTAAAAAACAGAATTATGTTTTCTGACTTATTCTGTGATAGATACAGTATCAGATTGAACTTGTCTGGACTATCTGAACTCTCACTGAAACAGAGACCACCATCCTTCCCAGTTCTGGGGAGATTGAATTTTAGATATAAAATGTCACTGTTTGTTTGATTCTTCATTATTCAGAGCATGTAGTAAGTGATTAACTCTAGCTAGAATTGACGCTCATTTTCTTAAGATGACTTAACTTGGACGATGATTTTCACAGTGTGTGCACCTAAAATTACTATCCAAAGTGCACATATATGAAAAATTAAGCCACTTATAAACCTAAGTGCAGAGCATGGAGTAGCTCCCATTGAAGTCAGCGTGTTTTATGGATGCTCAGCATCTCTAAAAATAGGGACTCTTTCCCCCGACCCCCAATATCTGTTTTGGTGCCTTGCCTCACTGTATTCATGAAAGGTCCAGCCATCTGACAGCTGCATAAACAAGATAGCATGCATCCTAGCACATTTAACATTCAAGAGTTGACTTCCTTTTCTTTCTCCATCGCAAGAGAGTTGGCGTATAATATACTTTACCATGATCATGGGGGGGCACCATGATACACCTCTTTGATAACTTGTATGATAGTGAGATTTTTTTTTTTAAAATGTCCAGAACACAGAGACCACAACTGGAATAGGTATTTGGGCCTGTAGCAAAGTGGGATTCCAGGAATTTCCATCCCGCACAGATTAGGAGGTCCATCTATTCCAGTGCCCTGCTTCCATCTGGGGTTTGGCTCAGTGCATAGTCTCCTTACTATCCTTCACTCTGCAGGAGACAACAGAACATTGTTGCTTCATGATTTTTCTTTCAACTAAAAATGCTAACATTTTTCAGGCTATAAAAGTAAAGCTTGCATGTGAATTCTCTCTCAACCCAAATTACTAAAAGTTCTAGCTTTCTCTGCTTTGGTGTAGTCATAGTGAAGTCTGGAGATACATATGTGAAATATTAAATATTTATACATTTCAGGATTACTTACCTACAGAATTCAAGGAATTATTGTCTCTCACAGGTTCTGAAAACAATATTTTAGCATGCAAATAGAATCATAGAATATCAGGGTTGGAAGGGACCCCAGAAGGTCATCTAGTCCAACCCCCTGCTCGAAGCAGGACCAATTCCCAGTTAAATCATCCCAGCCAGGGCTTTGTCAAGCCTGACCTTAAAAACCTCTAAGGAAGGAGATTCTACCACCTCCCTAGGTAACGCATTCCAGTGTTTCACCACCCTCTTAGTGAAAAAGTTTTTCCTAATATCCAATCTAAACCTCCCCCACCGCAACTTGAGACCATTACTCCTCGTTCTGTCATCTGCTACCATTGAGAAAAGTCTAGAGCCATCCTCTTTGGAACCCCCTTTCAGGTAGTTGAAAGCAGCTATCAAATCCCCCCTCATTCTTCTCTTCTGCAGACTAAACAATCCCAGCTCCCTCAGCCTCTCCTCATAAGTCATGTGTTCCAGTCCCCTAATCATTTTTGTTGCCCTTCGCTGGACTCTCTCCAATTTGTCCACATCCTTCTTGAAGTGTGGGGCCCAAAACTGGACACAGTACTCCAGATGAGGCCTCACCAATGTCAAATAGAGGGGGACGATCACGTCCCTTGATCTGCTCGCTATGCCCCTACTTATACATCCCAAAATGCCATTGGCCTTCTTGGCAACAAGGGCACACTGCTGACTCATATCCAGCTTCTCGTCCACTGTCACCCCTAGGTCCTTTTCCGCAGAACTGCTGCCTAGCCATTCGGTCCCTAGTCTGTAGCTGTGCATTGGGTTCTTCCGTCCTAAGTGCAGGACCCTGCACTTATCCTTATTGAACCTCATCAGATTTCTTTTGGCCCAATCCTCCAATTTGTCTAGGTCCTTCTGTATCCTATCCCTCCCCTCCAGCGTATCTACCACTCCTCCCAGTTTAGTATCATCCGCAAATTTGCTGAGAGTGCAATCCACACCATCCTCCAGATCATTTATGAAGATATTGAATAAAACCGGCCCCAGGACCGACCCTTGGGGCACTCCACTTGATACCGGCTGCCAACTAGACATGGAGCCATTGATCACTACCCGTTGAGCCCGACAATCTAGCCAGCTTTCTACCTACCTTATAGTGCATTCATCCAGCCCATACTTCCTTAACTTGCTGACAGGAATACTGTGGGAAACCGTGTCAAAAGCTTTGCTAAAGTCAAGAAACAATACATCCACTGCTTTCCCTTCATCCACAGAACCAGTAATCTCATCATAAAAGGCGATTAGATTAGTCAGGCATGACCTTCCCTTGGTGAATCCATGCTGGCTGTTCCTGATCACTTTCCTCTCATGCAAGTGCTTCAGGATTGATTCTTTGAGGACCTGCTCCATGATTTTTCCAGGGACTGAGGTGAGGCTGACTGGCCTGTAGTTCCCAGGATCCTCCTCCTTCCCTTTTTTAAAGATTGGCACTACATTAGCCTTTTTCCAGTCATCTGGGACTTCCCCGGTTCGCCACGAGTTTTCAAAGATAATGGCCAATGGCTCTGCAATCACAGCTGCCAATTCCTTCAGCACTCTCGGATGCAACTCGTCCGGCCCCATGGACTTGTGCACGTCCAGCTTTTCTAAATAGTCCCTAACCACCTCTATCTCCACAGAGGGCTGGCCATCTCTTCCCCATTTTGTGATGCCCAGCGCAGCAGTCTGGGAGCTGACCTTGTTAGTGAAAACAGAGGCAAAAAAAGCATTGAGTACATTAGCTTTTTCCACATCCTCTGTCACTAGGTTGCCTCCCTCATTCAGTAAGGGGCCCACACTTTCCTTGGCTTTCTTCTTGTTGCCAGCATACCTGAAGAAACCCTTCTTGTTACTCTTAAAATCTCTGGCTAGCTGCAGCTCCAGGTGCGATTTGGCCCTCCTGATATCATTCCTACATGCCCGAGCAATATTTTTATACTCTTCCTTGGTCATATGTCCAACCTTCCACTTCTTGTAAGCTTCTTTTTTATGTTTAAGATCCGCTAGGATTTCACCATTAAGCCAAGCTGGTCGCCTGCCATATTTACTATTCTTTCGACTCATCGGGATGGTTTGTCCCTGTAACCTCAACAGGGATTCCTTGAAATACGGCCAGCTCTCCTGGACTCCTTATAATATAAATATAATGGATAAAAGCATTTCGTCATCTATGCAAATAGTTTCAGTGCTGGTAGAAGTTAGTTTTTCAGATTTTTTTCACTATTGTATTTCTCTACTACACATTCTTCACTCAATCTGTGTAATTCCTCCTTCAGGTTTCCTAGGTTTGCTAGGTTTCCATGGGAACTTTTGTCTCGTGATACTCAGGGAAACCTCTGAGTACCATAGAGGCCAAGCTTAGCTGTATTTGCCTCTCTGAGGAAATCTGCCAAAATTGGAGAAATCCAAGATAGTTGGTATTACTAAATGACAGCCTTCCATATGACAAGTTTACAGAAGATAGAAGGTAGTCCATGGCTGGACTGACTCTTACTAATCAAAGCTGAGCCACAGAGAGTTTGGATGTCAAATCTCTGAAGTCCTTTGTCTTAATTGTAGCAGATCTGGATCCAGTTCAGTAACTTACATCAAATAGCTCCAGCTCTGCTGCTGGTGAAGCTAGAGATGTTTTACGCGGCTGGCTTGCCAGGTCATCGCCCAACCCTCCCACTTTATCCAGATTGGGACCAGCTCTGGGAACAAAGAACCAGTGGTATAGTGAAGTGATCGCCAATAGTCAGACGGTAGCGATTTCCAACAAATATTCTATATTGGATGACTACCATGGAGAAAGAGTGGACTTCATTTCAGGATTCTGTCACAGGTTGCTGGAAAACTGGGGCTAAGGACAATAAAGAAGCAGCAGCTGGATTACTGTGGAGGCCATCAAATTATGGGAGGAAAAAAGAGGCATGGTGCAGAATGGATGCACTGGAAGGTCAGAACAGAGTCCTTAACAAATGAACCCAGCAGAAAACAGGCTGGTGACACTAGATTTGCAGTCGACCAGTTACGAAGTAATAAATCACCTGGTACTGACATTATTTAATCAGAACTGCTGAAGGGTATGGTTTAGTTCACTGGCTTCATAGAGTTGCCTTAAAAATTTGGGAAACCAGTCATATTCCAGAAGATTGGAAAAGGGCCTACATCCTTTTTTGAAAGGTGTGGGAGGAGACCATTCAGTTTGCTCACATTATAGAGGAATAACGCTGCTGTCAATCCCAGGGAAGGTGCTTATGATCATACAACTGAACTGATAGAAATACTGTCTCAACCTAAAAATGAGGGAGAACCATCCAGGTCAATCGACAATCCATGCTATATATCAATGATGGCCAAATTTACTGACCTTCCAAGCTGTATATGACACTCTTCAGAAGTTCGAGAGCCAGGGCACACCAGTAGGCGCCTCCCATGGGACTGAAACCCTGAGAGACACACACACACACACACCCCCTCTGCTGGGCAGAAGCCCCAAACTCCCCCAAACATTTCTGCCTACCAGAATGGGGAAAGGGGCTCCAAGAGCCTCACTTCAACTCTTGTAAAGTTGCATGTGGCTTGGCTACCCCAAATATATATGCTCCATGGAATGTTAAAGAGCAGCTAGAGTGACAAAGGAAACTGAAATCACATTTATGGACTTAGCAGCTGATTTTGACTCAATGCATCCATCAGCACTGTGGATATTGCTATACCATTATGGCATGCTTGAGGACTTAATTTGCCTAGTGGAGGAACTGTACCATGATACATTTCATTGTGTGAGGGTCAATGGTTCTATTACAGATGGTTTTCAGTAGAACTGGGGGTACACCAGGAATACATTCTCTCTTCTGTGTTTAATGTTCTAATAGACAGAACTGATTGAGGCCAAAGTAGGTGGTGTGAAATTTAAAGATTCATCTTTAGAGCAACTCAGTTATGCAGCTGATACTGTCTGTCTTGGAGAGATTATTTACCTCCTATAGTTAATGCTGCAAAAAACTGCAGAATCTATGGGACGCAAGATCAGTGGTGGTAAAACCAAAGCTATGCATGCCTCCTATAAAATGGAAATGAACGATCTGCTGCTGATGCATGTAGATGGCAATGACATTGAATGGGTGAATAGTTGTATCTATCTGGGTATTCAGTTGTCAGCAGGAGGTTTTATTACCAAAGAAGTCGCACGTTGGATTGGTCTTGCATAAATGATGTTTCAGCATCTTCCAAGGCCTCGGTTTGGGTGGCAAGATGCCTGTGTGACAACTGAGATATGAGTGTTCGATATTGTAGTCATGATAACTGTTATGTGGAAAAGAATCGTGGCCATTAAAACCAGTTGAGAGGAAACTAAATTTTTTTTCAGTGTCAGAAGTTACAGTGTATTCTTAACATTGATTGGTTTGATTTTTGTCAAACGAGGTACTTGAATGATCCTGGCTTGCTGCAGTCTTGCACCAGTTGAGAACAAGACTTCAATGCTGGGGTCATGCCCAACATGCAGAAGAAGATACGCTTTTACAGAAGTTTTATAGAGCTACGGTTGAAGGAAGTGGAGTGCAAGGCTAATCACGCATGAGATTGGAAGATGCAATTAGAGATTTAAGCAGCTCGGATCCTCCTACGCTGATCTTGTCAAAGAAAGAAAACTTGCAAGGGACCGTTGAAGATGGAAGTCCATTCTACATGCCACCATGGCTACATCATAGTCATGTGAATCTGTTGCAGCTCAGTCTCCACACCACAACCTCAGAAATCCCTGACTCGGAAGTAAAGTAACAATCAAGTTTACAATTTCTAACATACACTGAGAACATGTGCGGCTAGCTCATGGCATATGTTTACCACCTGTAACTGGCATATAGGGATTACTGTCCTGTTTGCGGCTATCCACTTTAGTCAGACAGCTCTTCATATAAAACATAATGATTTACAAGAAACTTCAGGCAAACTTTCCTGGTAAGTCTGGAAAATCACCAACCTGGAAGCCAGATTCATTTAGATGATTTTTCTGGTTCCTATTAGAAATCACAACTTTGTAGTTTTAGTTCAATTTGCTAATAAAGAAAATACATGGTTAGGAAAAATGGGCCGTTGGTAACTTGTGCAGCATTCAGTTCCGACAGTCAGCTGATTGGGATAATACTCAGGTTTTCCAGCAATTATTTAAAACTTAAAAATAGCTTGAGAATTTCCTTGAATTTCTAATTCCCCGTCTTGGTAAACTAATGGAGGTAGAGATAATCCAGATGTTGAACTTCTGAGACAGCATCTGCAATCAAACTCTGTAAAACTTTCTCCCAGACTATTTTCAGGGAGCGTTCTGCACAGTAATGGAGTCTTCTGTTGACTGGGACAGCTGAGCTGCAGTCACTTATTGTGGGTCCTGAGAAGAGACTCGAGACCAATTGTGGACCTGTAGCCCTGTACACAAGTGCCACCAGTGAAGATAATTGTAGATAAATGTGCTCTGCTTTTAGCTTTATGCCTTGCATGCTTCTCCTTGATTGCAGCAATCCATGAGATCTCAAAATGTTTCAGTCCAAGGTGGCAGAGCTGCCACTATTGCATCTTGTCATGGGCTAAGTGCTCCCAGATGTTGAAGTCTACATTACAAGATTGGAGGTTGACCCTGAGAGTGTCCTTGTAATGTTTTCTTGGTCTGTCCCTAAATGAGTTCCAGTTGCAATTCTCCGTAGAAAACTGTCTTTGGTATTCTATTCTCAGGCATATGGACCACATGACCGCACCATCACAGCTGTGCTTTTGCTATAAAAACTTCAGTGCCTGTGATATTGCAGAACTTAAGGATCCCTCAATATCTGGAACTAAATCTTGCCATTATATACCTGTTATCAGCTGTAGACATCATACGTGGAATAGGTACCAGCATTTTATGTCGTGTTGTTAAGTGGTTTACATAGTGCAGCCATAGAAGTATGTGGGGATGACGACAGCAAGGTAAACAGGAATTTTTGTTGGCAGTCTGATACCTTGTTCATTTCAGTGATGACACTGAAGTTGTCCAAAGGCATCACTGTCTGTATCAATGTGCTTCATAATATCATCATTATTGCCTCACATGACCCAACACTGCCTAGGCAGCAAAATTTGTCAGTGACCTTGAGTGGTACATCTTCAATGGACTCAACTAGAGTAATTGCAGTACTTCCTGGTTGATACTAGATCATGACTTCTGTCTTCTTTAGACTGATCGTTAAGCCAAAACGTTTTGCTGCACTCAAAAAGCAGTCAGTGAGCAGCTCAATGTCTGTACAGTGAGGAATTTAAAAAAAAAATCAAGTTTTTGATATGGCTTTCAGGCATTCCTTGTATATAACCGGGCCGAGAGAGGTCAGCTGGTGAGACTGTTTTATATCTGCATGTCTTTGTGTTGACTGCTTACTTGGCTTCACAAAAAAGAATACCTGTAGCAGATTCACAGAAGATTGCAAATGAGAACAAAAGACGAGGACTTGCAGCCAGAAAAAACAGAAGGGGGAAGGCCGGAGAATTGTGACAGCACCAGAAAGGCGCAGGTCCGAGTGACAGGAGACTCCTTACTAAGAAGTGCAGACAGATCTGTCACCAGAGCTGATCCAGAGAACAGAAGGGTGTGCTATCTGTTGGGAGCTAACATATATGACGTGGAACTGAGGCTGAAGAGGATCCTAATGGGAATAGTAAAAGATCCATTGATTTTTCCTTCACATGGGACAAATGATCTTGCTAGAGTCTCTCTAAGGAAGAGTATGCCAAGCTGGGAAAAACAGTTAAAGAAATGGATGCTCATGTGATCTTCAGTGGGATACTACCTTTTCCTAGAGGAGGAGAGTGATTATGGTGAGCCTGCTCAGGCAGTGGTGCTATAAAGAGGGCATTGGATGCTCAGCCTCTGTGAGGCATTCATGGTTAGAGGACTGTTCTCATGGGGTGGATTCCACCTGAGTAGGGAGGGAAATAGACTTCTAGGATGGAGGTTGGCTCAACTGATTAAAAGAGCTTTAAATTAGGAAATCTGTGGAGATGCTCATGTTATCTCAACACCTAATACTAATAACAAGTGGAAGGAAAATAGAGTCCTAGAGGATTCAGCAAAGGAGAAGGGAACAACAGAGGGTAGGAGATTGTATATCAAGAGGAAAGATAGTGCCAGTACCATTGCCAGTAACAGTCAGGTGATACTGGCAGTAGAATGACTGTACCTAATCAGAGAAGGAATCTGGGCAAAGCCAAGAAGAAACAACTAAGATGTCTTTACGTTCTCATGCAAGAAGTCTAAGTAATAAAATGAAGGAACTAAACCTATTAGTGCAGGAAGTGAAACCCAATATTATAGGGATAACAGAAACATGGTGGAATAGTAGTCTGACTGGAGTACAGGGATTGAAGGGTACGTACTGTTCAGGAAAGACAGAAATAAAAGGTAAAGGTGATGGAGTAGCATTGTATATTAATGATGAGGTAGACTGTAAAGAAATTTAGGAGTGATGGGATGGATACAACTGAATCTGTTTGGGTCAAAATCACTTCAGAGAAGAAAGATAAGAGGCTCCACTGGGATAGTGCTTGAGGTCTGCTACAGACCTCCAGGATCTGATTTGGATATGGACAGAGACCTCTTTAATGGTTTTAATGAAATAAAATATTATTGGGATTTGTGTGCTTATGAGGGACTTTAATTTCTGAGGCTATAGATTGGAGGACAAATGCTACTAATAATGGTAGGGCCCAGCTATTCCTGGATGTGATAGCTGACCGATTTCTTCACCAAATAGTCACCAAACCAACAAGAGGCGATGCCATTTTAGATTTAGTATTGGTGAGTAGCCAGGTCCTCAAAGAAGAATTGGTTGTAGAGGACACCCTTGGTTCAAGTGATCATGAGCTAATTCAGTTTAAGCTAAATGGAAGGCTAGATAACTAGGGTTGCACCTAGGATCCTTGATTTCCAAAGGGCAAACTTCACAAAATTAAGGGAATTAGTTAGGGAAGTGGACTGGACTGAAGAACAAAAAAAATCTGAATGTGAAGCAGGTTTGGAATGACTTTAAGTCAAAATTGCAGAAACTACCTGGAGCCTGCATCTGAACAAAGAGGAAAAAATTCATGGGGCAGGGTTGTAGACCAAACTGGATGAGCAAGCATCTCAAACAAGTTATTAAGAGAAAGCAAAAAGCCTACAAGGAATGGAAGGAAGGGATGGATCAGCAAGGAAAGCTACCTCTTGGAAGCCAGAATATATAGGGAAAAAGTGAGAACTGCCAAAAGCCAAGCAGAGTTGGACCTTGCATACGAAGTTAAAACCAACAGTAAAAGGTTCTTTAGCCATGAAAATAAGGAAAGAAGAAGTGAGACTGCGAAGCACAGAGGATGGAGTGGAGATAAAAGATAATTTAGGCATGGCCCAAAGCGTAAACAGATTCTTGCCTCTGTTTTTAATAAGAGTAACGATGAGACTGGAAACATTGGCAGGGTGATTAATGGGAATGAGGATATGGAAGTAGAAATTACCACATCTGAGTTGGAAGTCAAGCTCAAAGAATTTAATGACCAAGTCAGGGGACTTGGATAATCTCCATCCAAGAATATTAAAGGAACTGCCACATAAAATTGTGATCCCAATAGCAAGGATTTTTAATGAATCCTTAAACTCGGGAGTCATACTCTGGCGAATTGCAAATTTGTTTAAGAAATGAAAGTGACCAAAGAAACTACAGGCCCGTTAGTTTGACCTCAATTATATGCAAGGTCTTAGAACAAATTTTGAAAGAAAAAGTAGTTAAGGAAATAGAGGTAAATGGTAATTGGGGTAAAATACAACATAGTTTTACAAAAGAGAGATCATGCCAGACCAATCTGATCTGTCTTTGAAAAGATAACTGATTTTTCTAGACAAAGTAAGTGCAGTAAATATTATGTACCTGGATTCCAGTAAGATCTTGATACAGTTCCATATGGGAAATTTATTAGCTAAATTGGAGAAGATGGACATTAATAAAAGAATTGAAAGGTGGGTAAAGAACTGGTTCAGTGGGTCATACTGAAAGGTGAACTGTCAGACTGGAGGGAGGTTACTAGTGGAGTTTCTCATGAATTGGTCTTGGGACTAATCTTATTTTAACATTTTCATTAATCACCTTGGCACAAAAAGTGAGCGTATGCTAATAAAATTTGCAGGTGACACAAAGTTGGGAGTATTGCCAATGTGGAGGAGGACTGCAGTATTCTACAAGAAGATTTGGATGGCCTTGAAAACTGGAGTAATAGAAATGGGGTGAAATTTTATAGTGCAAAGAGCAAGGCCATGCACTACAAGACTTTTTGCTATAAGCTGGGGACTTAATCAGTTGGAAACAACAGGTGGAAGAGAGACCTGGTGTATTGGTTGATCACAAAATGACTATAAGTCGCCAATGTGATGTTACCATGGAAAAGGCTAATTCAGGACTAGGATGCATCTGGCGAGGTGTTTCCAGTTGATGTAAGGGAGTGTTGTTGCCATTATACAAGGCACTGGTGAGACCTCGCCTGGAATATTGTATTCGGAAATTAGACAAAGGTTTCTAAACATCAGAGGAATGAAGTTCTGCAACAGCCTTTCAAGGAGGGTAGTAGAAGCAAAAAACCCCTAACTTGTTTCAAGACTGAGCTTGATAAGTTTATGGAGGGGATGGTATGATGTGGTTGTCTACAGTGGCATATGGCCCATCTGCGACTGCTTTTAGCAAGTATTTCCAGCCATCAAAAATGAGACCCTAGATGGGGAGGGCTCTGAGTTACTATAGGGAATTCTTTCCCAGGTGTACAGCTGGTGGGTCTCACCCAAATGCTCAGGGTCTAACTGATTGCCATATTTGAGGTCAGGAAGGAATTTTTCCCCAGATCAGATTGGCAGAGAGCCTGGAGGTTTTTTACCTTCCTCTACAGCATGGGCCATGGTCACTTGCTATTTTGAACTAGATTAAATGGTAGAGTCACTGTAACTTGAGATCTTTAAATCAAGATCTGAGGATTTAGTAACTCAGCCATAGGTACGGGACTATTACAGGAGTGGGTAGGTGAGGTTCTGTGGCCTGCGATATAATCTGTATGAATCGGTAGGATTTAACATGCTGGCTCAGACCATTGCTCCAGCAAGTGTAGTATCTTGTACACGTAGCCTGTGGCTGACATACTGTCTCTTTGGAAAACTGGCTTTCCATGTGGGATTTTAATTGGACTCTTGCCAGATCAGAAAAATCTTGCTCCCAACTCAGCGAAGAAGTCGCTTGAATAACATTTGGTTAAATGTTGAGGGAGGCCACTGTCCAGTCATAAGCAGTTCTTGGTGCCTTTCTTAGAAGCTTTTCCCACTTTCTGGTAATTGAACACTGATATATGTTGACTATGAAACTTGCTGCTAGTGCATTGAAAGTGGAGAACTAGCCGTGAAGATCACTACTTGAAACTATAAACGTCTATTTATTGGCTACAAAATAAGTAGAGCTGATTTCACTTTTTTCGAAAGCCACAGAGGTTGGTAAGATAAGGATAGCTGTGTCTTACTAGAAGGAGGGTATGTAAGACATTTTGTCCTCTGGAACAAAACCAAAACTTTAAAAAAAAAAAAAAAAAAAAGTGTGTAAAGTTAGGCTCCTAGATAAATTGCTTGACTTCCCAAAGGACTGAGCACTTACCAGTTAAGAATCTTGGACACTAAACTTTTAACATGTCTATTGCCATGATCTCTCTATTTTAGCTCTTTGTCCTAGTGGAACTCCAAGCCACAGCATAGGTATGGGCAGTGACAGCCCCAGTAATGGCGTTTCCCTGGTTTGACCATTAATGTGACTTTGTCCATTCTGATCTTCCAAATTGCACTTGGTTGTTCTGTAGAACTGGGTTGTCTTGTATGGATTTTGACTGAAATGAAAATGTTACAATAGCAGTTAAAGCTAATAATGAAACATGTTGCCTTGCCTTAAGTTTACGTACGTTAATCTGGTAAATGCTGCTCTTCATAGTCAAGTGAATACACATCAACAAGAAAGAGGATTATCCTATTTGTACTGTTCACAATACATTTATTGAAAACATTCTTTTTTAAAAGTAACTCCTTTTTGAAGTTAGGAGTCAAGTTTAGATTTGCGTTTCCTTGGGATTTGATACTGTAGTGTTGCAAATATTACAGCAGGTATCTCCAGATAGTGCTTTTCTACATCTTCCAAGCTCTTTTAATTAGAGTATGAGCAACTGTTGAGTCTTGGGAAGACCTGCTGTATTTTACCTTCATAGTACACAGCTCTGAGCAAGACACAGTGGTGTTTGGAGAGGGAGCATTGCAGGTAGGGTGACCAGATGTCCCGATTTTTCACGGCTTTTTCTTATGTAGGTGCCCCCCACAACTCCGTCCCGATTTTTCACATTCTGTCTGGTCACCCTAATTGCAGGCAGCAGCAGGGGAGTTTGCTCTCTCTTTTGGTCTCAGGGAACCTAGCATTACCTTTGGGCTGAGATTCCTGAAAGGATGGATTGCCCTGTGTACTTTCTGGCTACCTCTCTTCCAGGACTGATGTATACATGTAAATAAAGGCAAGCTACTTACATTGGTGTTTGCAGAAGGGAAAATTGTCTTGTCTGTCAGCAGAAGGAAGAGTTGGATAAGTTAGATGGATATCATGAATCAGTTTAAAAAAAACGTATAATGCTGGCCAATGTGAGATTGACAGCCAGGATATTGCACAGGAAACAGAAGTCCTTTCATACACATGACATTCTGTGTAAACATAAGTACTGAGATGCTGACAAATTTTTGCTTGATTAATACATGTAGTTCTGTTCAGGCTGTTCTCCCTCAATGCTGTAGATGGATCCTGTAAATGTTAGTTATTTTGGAAAAGCTACTGAAAGATCCAGAGTTCTACCCTACAGAATTATGTGTTGTCTTCAAAGGCGGATTAGGGGTTTGTGGGGCCCTGGGCAAGAGAAAGTGGGGGCCTCTCCCCATCCCTTCTGCCTGCAGTCCCCCCCATCCCCCTCCCGGTGCTCCTGCCGGGGAGCAGGGTCAGGGCGCAGGGGCTTCCCCACTTGCCCGGCGCTCCTGCTGGGGGGCGGGGTTGGGGCATGGGGGCTTCCCCTGCTTCCCAGCAGGAGCGCCGGGCAGAGCGAGTTCGTTGGCTGGGACCCCTGAGTGGCTAATCTGCCACTGCTTGTCTTGATTTTGAGCGTGCTGTACTAGCTTTTGATGAAGCTTTTCCCAATTTGTACTGGTGTAGAGATTAGAATCATGTCCCTTGTGTCTTTATTTCTGATGGTGTTTCTTCAGTGATACGACCAACTTACTTGAAAAATAGAAATAAACAAGTCCAAATTCAGCCATCCCAAGAAAAATGCTATATGGAGCTACTGTATGTTTAGAGAAACTGAACTGAAAGAGAATACGTTCATGAATATCAAAAACGCTTTCTACCAAAAGGAAAGTAAGATGCAGAGTCCTTAGCTTCTGTTACACAGAATTATGTAATTATCCTATGTTTTCTTCTCCCCATAGATGGCTTCAATGAAGATGTTCCAGATTCAATTCCACACAGGTTTTGTGCCCCGGAATGCCACCACAGTGAAATTTGCTAAGTACGTGAATATTTTGCTGACCACAACTTGCAGAAACTTTTTTCGAATTATTTTATTTGCCAGATCAACAGATCTACGGTGGAGTATGTGTTTTAGTAGTGTTGGAAATGGATAGCTTTCATTTTTAACAAAATGAGTCCTGGCTTTTGATTGACTACACTTCCTTCGACTCAACGTCTTTTGATGAGGGTTTTTTTGAAATTTCTTCATAATAAATCATCCCTGTGAGATTAAACAGGGAAAAAATTACCAAATCCAATTGGTTTTATGCTTTGCACACTAATTCCATAGAAGTACTAGTCACTTAGCTTGTTGCAGTCCAAGATAGTGAGCCTGATGGGCTGATTGAATATTTGCCTTGAAAGATTTTTGATTTGTGATTTTTATTACATCAACATATTACAGGTATGATCTGGATGCCTGTGACATTCAAGAGAAATATCCTGACTTATTTCAAGTGAATCTGGAAGTGGAGGTGGAGCCCAGAGACAAACCCTGTAGTGAACGAGCGCCATGGGATAACTTGAACATAAAGGGACTGAATCCCAAGATCCTTTTCTCCAGTCGGGAGGAACAACAAGAGATTTTATCAAAATTTGGTAAAGCTTAACTTTGGAGGCATTAGAAACTTTAGCCTGTTTCCTATCCTTTTAAAGCATTCCAGTTCAGGACTCATTTTGTTTCGTTTTCAGACATAAATTTTTAAACAGATTTCTAAATTTCCTTTAAAAGGGAAAACTTAATTCTTGTGAACAGTTGTGCCGTACCCTTGCCTGTTATTAAGGAATATGAGTTTTTCCTTAATACTAGATTGTAATTAGCCCAGTCTTTTTATCTATATTGGCACTGTTTTCACCTTTTCTTAGAGCTCTGGAGGCCCTATTTGGAGTGACACATCAAACAAAAATATTTGGCAGTTGAGCCCTTTGCCTCCAAAACCTGGGGAGAATTCCCTCAGCTTTTGCTGATTAGCTGAGTTTACACTTTCATCAATGCAGTTCAAAGTATTCTAACATTCTCCATAAGTGGTCTTTCATACCCACAGTTCAAAATATATTGTTGAGATGTTTCTTGTGCCTAGTCCAGTAGAGTTATGGATTGTTTCTTTCAAGATTTTCCCCGCATTCGTGAGTATCCATTGTTCTTGAAGGGATCTCACTTTTTTAACATTGCGTCTTGTCTCTTTATCCAACTTCCTCGTTCTGGATATATTTTTAGTAATTCTTGCCAGGATTTCTATATTTAGTGTTTGCTTTTTTCTTGGTTTCATTAGTTTTCATGTTTCACTCCTTCATCCTTTCTTTAATGTTCTCTGTATGGCTGTATTTAGAGAATAAATAAGACCTAACTTATTGTCTTTCTGCTTCTTTTATCTTTTTAAATTCAATGTATTTGCTTTTTTCCTCACTTTTCTCTTGATCCAACATATAGTCACTTTTCCCCTTTTCATATGTTTTTAGAAAAGTATATTTCTGCCAGGCTTGCATTTTGCATTAAGCCTTGTTATTCTTTCCTTAACATAATCTCCCTTTTATATTGTATTCTCGTTAAGACACTCAACTAAGTCATATTGCGAACAAAATTTTTTGTTTTACATTAATCTAAGGTGTTGGTATTGGAAGTGGGAGAATTTTTTTTTTTAAACACTTAGTTACTATGCTCCTTTACAGGTTTCAGAGTAGCAGCCGTGTTAGTCTGTATTCCCAAAAATAAAAGGAGTACTTGTGGCACCTTAGAGACTAACCAATTTATTTGAGCATAAGCTTTCGTGAGCTACAGCTCACTTCATCGGATGCATCAAATAAATTTGTTAGTCTCTAAGGTGCCACAAGTACTCCTTTACTTTCTGAATTTGTCTCATCTCGAGAAAAAGAAAATCCTGGAAGTTGATTTAACTTAGATCCTTAGCCCTGAAATGTTTGGGTTTCAAAAACTGGAGGGGAGAAATATATATATTTTTAAATATATATATTTATAAATATATAAATTTATATATATAAATTGAAACTTAAGATAAATGTTATAGTTTTTTTCCTTAGATCTTCATAAATTTGTTTTCATAAAACTTAAACTTGGGACCAAAGCTGAGTTGGCAGGACCCCTTTAAAGTTTAGCCTATCCCATACTATATTTTTTGTGAATCTTTTGGTTTTTAAACAAAGATGATATTGCAGCACTCCAGTAAGTCAGACACTACACTGCTGGCATTTGGGTATGTCGACACTTGAGCAGGAAGCATAATTGTCATTTTGGGTAGGCGTATGCATACTGTTTTGAGCTAGCGCACTAAGAATAAGAACGTAGTTAGGGTGGGGCGAGCTAGCTGCTCTGGGTACATGCTAGGGTCCTCAGCAGGATTGTACCGGGGTGGCTAGCCTGTCTCACTGCTACAGCTGTACTTCTGTTTGTGCTCTTTGATTTGGCAGGGAGCGCTTGTTCTTATGTGAGACTACAGAGCTATTGATAAGTCAATCTTCCCTAGCTTCTTACGATATCCCTCCAGCCCAGCACCTGACATTGAAGTAAGGAAAGTGACCAATTCCTGCACGAGCAGGGTGCTGTCACTCACCTGCTTCCAAGCTGAAGTTGACAGCTTTGCATCCTATATCAGTGGTACACTGTTGTTGCCTACACTTTAAGTACTTTCTGTGAGTTTCATTGATCCTGTTATTTTTGGATATTGTGTTGTGGGGGAAGGGAAACGGAGGGCTCTTTGTTTCCTGTGTTTTGAAATTGCTGAGTTTTGTTCACAGCCCTCCTATCCACCTTGTTCTATTTTGTAATATCTACAGAGTGTTACTGCTATGCCATAAAGAACCAGAAACCTGAAGGCAGCTGACTTGAATAGAGTCACATCAGTTTAAATATAGGACACAAAACTCTACTAGAATATTAAGTCTGATACCTTAATTTAATTTCACTGCTGTTACGTGTGTGGCTGAAACCAGGGTTAATATTCCATCCTAAATTCACAGCTTCTGGCCTTTTTCCTACACAAAGAATAGCAGCTTGCTCATGAGATCCAACCAAGAGTTACTTCCTGACTGCCACCTTGATATGTTTTTGAGTAAGATACCACATGCTGCATGTTAGGATTGACACAATCTGCATTTTTTCAACGTCAGAAGTGTATGTCTAAGGTTTTTGGCTTGAAATTCCATCTGGCAGGTAAACCTGAACTGCCTAGACAGCCAGGTTCAACAGCCCAGTATGAAGCAGAAGAGTCCAAATCGGAACAATCTCCCGAAAGCGCACCTACTGAGCCAGATTCTCCACAGAGCAGCAGCACTGATGGAAATAACTTCTTCCATACTCTGGATTGGGAAGGTAGGTGAAGTTACTAATTATTTACCAAAAAGACTAATCTCTTGTGCAATACATCAGTTGTCTCTCCCCCACCTGCAAGGATTGCCACAGCGTTGACATGTTGTTGCATAGTGGTAGCAAAGGGACAGATCATGATTACTTCAGTTTTGTGTGTTGCCTCATCAGAGTGCAAGTAAAAAACATTTAAAAATGAGTGAGCTTTTCAGGTCTGCAAATGTTGCCATCCACCTTCATTTGGGATCTCCAAATCAGAATAAAGTAAAGGTAATTGTTGTTTACTCCTTCTCATAACACATGAACTAGGGGTCACCAAATGAAATTAATAGGCAGCAGGTTTAAAAAAAATTAAAGGAAGTATTTCTTCACACAACTCAGTCAACCTGTGGAATTCCTTGTCAGAGGATGTTGTGAAGGCCAAGACCATAACAGGGTTCAAAAAAGAACTAGATAAATTCATGGAGGATAGGTCTATCAATGGCTAGTAGCCAGGATTGACAGGAATGGTGACCCTAACCTCTGTTTGCCAGAAGCTGGGAATGAGCGACAGGGGATGGATCACTTGATGATTACCTGTTCTGTTCATTCCCTCTGGGGCACCTGGCCCTGGCCAAGGTCAGAAGACAGGATACTGGGCTAGATGGACCCTTGGTCTAACCCAGTAGGGCCATTCGTATGTTCTTATGTAATAGTCATGCATTGCTGCTCACAAATCAAACTGAGGCAAGGCTGTATCCTCCCACTTCCTTTACGGATGCTGGCTGCAAAGTGAGCAGGTAGAGTGGCCAAGAAATTCCGGCATGGTCTGGACTGAAAACATGGCCTGCCTGCTCTGGTGTTTTCAGAGAGCCCTGTGTCTCCACGCAGTTCCTGGCTTTCCTCAGCACTTGACAGTAAAATTGCTGGGGTGCCATTGGTGACAGTGGTTACCACTGATTTTAGAGCGGCAGTATAATATAAAGCCCTTTAAACCATAATTTATTCAGCGTCCTGAAGGGGAGTGTCAGACTGAAGGCTTTTCCCCACTCTCTCACTCCCATCCCCAACTCAGATCATATCTCCTTGTCCAGCACAAGGGTCTGCTTTAATTGTGCAGTGATAATAGATGCACATGTTGAGTGATGGAGCAATATACTTAGTCACATTTCCGGTCCATGTGCTCCTGGCAGTCAGAGCCATTCTGCTCCCTTGGCTTTGTCTGTGGGGAAGGGGGCATGTGCCTCTGAGGATGGAAGGAGACGAGGGGACTGGAGCATTTGTAGGTAGTGCTCAGTAGCAGCAGTCGTGGCCTCTAGTGGCCGGAGAATAAACCTGCAGGAAAACAAGTGGCCCCCCCCCTTTTTTTTTTCTACCGCCTTTTCTGAGCTTGGCAAGCCAGTGGCAATTCACTTCTCTGTGCCTGCCCCCTGACCTTTCTTGTGCAAGGAGCTTTAAGTTCAGACCCTGGCACTTGAACCTGGTTTATCCTGGTTGAGCAGGAGAATCCTGTTAACTTCAAGGTGTTATAAAAAGGTAAATCTGTTTTTATTCATTCAATAGAAGGAAAAGATCCAGAGACTGGAGCAGAGGACCGCTTGTCTAAAGATAATCATCTTGGACTGATTGATGACAGGGATGAAAGTGATCCATCAGATGAAGAATTTTCTGCATTTCCTAGTGAAGGAAGAACCGATTTAGTTGAAGAAAAAGAAAAACCCAGTCCTCCAGAAGAAGATGCAAATATATTTTTTGAAGCTAATTTTGAAACTCCATGTGCCCAACCACGAGAACCTCAGTTGGAAGACCATATAGATTTATTGGGACTAGACTCTGATGCTCCATCAGAGCAGAATCAAACTGCCTCAGAGATGAAGAGCTCATCTAGCAACGCAGACTTACTGAACAATTTGCTTGTGGGTAGCACGTCACAGATTTCAGAAGAGTCTACTGGGGACCTTCTAGGAGAAGGGGCAGACTTCTTTTTCAGCAGTCAACCTCAGCCTTCAGCCAGTAACCAGGGTACATCTCCATCCACAACGTTGTCTTCTGCTGGTATGTAACTCAATTATCTCTACTTTGGAATTGTGATATAGTGTGAATAACTGAATGAGGCTATAGTTATTAGCTGCTTTACTATTTTTCTGTTTGTACACTATGTTAGTACCATGTTTTGGTCGAAACCTAAAAGATCTGTTACAGTCTATCATCAGAATCTGCGAAAGGGGCACATAATACTTAAACTTTTTACTATGTACTTTTTCTGTTTCTTATGACAGAATAATTGCTTGATAACACTTAGAAGTTTTTCACATGGTTCAAGTTTACAATGTGGGGACTGTTACCTTCATTGAAAAAGGCACCTTTGCTCCAAATATGACATTGACAATCTTGCGTTTTTCCCTGTTTTCATGACTTTGAAGTACAGCTTCAGCTGAGTTTTACACAAATTCATCTCACTTTGTTTAAAAAAAAATAATCGTGCCAAAGCAAAACCTTGCACTGTCCTGCATGCAAAAGTGTTGATTTGTTTTATGTTCCTCTCTGGATCAGAGTACATAGAACTTATGTTGCCAACCCAGGGAAGGATGATTACCCATTTCTTCCTAACGTTTTCCGGAGATTGATAGTAGCTTTGAGTGAAAGACGACAACTCAGTCATTACTATCTGAGTCTTGCACTTGTATACAGTCATTTATCCCTGTCACAAGACAGGAGCTCCAAGAAGTGATAGTAACACATGATTAAAGAACTACTGGATGTTACTAGTCTGATTCTTTGACAGTGTGTGGACAGAACTGGGCCAGTGCTAGGTCTTGATCCTCACGTAATTCAGCATCCGCACCTACATAAGCCTAAAGTGCAAGGAGAATATACAAACCCTGGAGGTTTTTCGCATTCCTCTGTAGCCTGGGGCACAGGTCACTTGCTGGAGGATTCTCTGCTCCTTGAAGTCTTTAAACCACGATTTGAGGATTTCAGTAGCTCAGACATAGGTGAGGTTTTTCAGGAGTGGGTGGGTGAGATTCTGTGGTCTGCGTTATGCAGAAGGTCAGATTAGATGATCATAATGGTCCCTTCTGACCTTACTATCTATGAATTAAGCAAAACCTTCCCAACTGCCTGATCTTCAGAAAGCAAATTATTTTGATTTCTGTAATAGAAGTCCCGCTTTCCTTTATTAAGAGGGCTAAGAGGACTAGGATCCATCAGTTGATTCCTGATTTAGAATTAGTCTTAGTTCTAGCGTGCAGAATTCCTTCAAGCTTAATGTAGTATTAAATGTTCCTTCAACCCAATTTTTTTCCCTAGTTTCATCACTGTAAATGTCATTCTAAAATATCCCTGTTACAATGACATCATTTTCTTTGGGAAGTGGTTAAGGGGTCTAACTTAAATGCACAAAGGTCATCAGATTTGGACAGAAAGCTAGAATTACATGCTACATTGCTGCATTCTAGATAACTTATGTGATCCCTGAAATATTTATTTACTGCTTCATTATTGCTCAGTTGTTTGAATTATTCAAATTATTTAGGTTTAGCATTTTCTCTCATTGGCAGGAATCCATAAAAGATATAGTGTAGTTTATCCTTTGACTATGTGCTCCTTGTACGATAACTTAGCTGTGGGGAAGCACTGAAAAATGCACCTCAACCTGTCATTACATTATATAAAGAAAGTAACAGTCATATAGTAGTTTTGTTGAATTACAGGAATGAGTATATCTGGTGCTTCAACTTGCATATTACCTTCTTAAGTCAGACTGATGTCTGAGATTCTGTACCTGCATGCTGAAGCAAAAGGCAGGCTGTATATGCATGAGGATTTAGTGTTCAGGATAACGTGCTTTACAGCAGAGGTGGGCAAACTAGAGCCCGCGGGACTGTCCTGCCTGGCCCCTGAGCTCCTGGCTGGGGAGGCTAGTCCCCAGCCCCTCCCCCGCTGTTCCCCATCCCCTGCAGCCTGCCAACACTCATAGATGTTTAGGTCAGAAGGGACCATTATGATCATCTAGTCTGACATCCTGCACAACGCAGGCCACAGAATTTCACCCACCACTCCTGCAAAAACCCTCACACCTATATCTGTGCTATTGAAGTCCTCAAATCGTAGTTTAAAGACTTCAAGAAACAGAGAATCCTCCAGCAAGTGACCCGTGCCCCATGCTACAGAGGAAGGCGAAAAACCTCCAGGGCCTCTTCCAATCTGCCCTGGAGGAAAATTCCTTCCTGACCCCAAATATGGCGATTAGCTAAACCTGAGCATATGGGCAAGATTCATCAGTCAGATACTACAGAAAATTCTTTCCTGGGTAACTCGGATCCCACCCCATCTGATATCCCATCACAGGCCATTGGGCCTATTTACCATGAATATTTAATTACCAAAACCATGTTATCCCATCATACAATCTCCTCCATAAACTTATCGAGGCCTGCCAGGCAGTGCGGTGGCATGGCTGGCTCCAGCATGATAAGGGGGTGGGGAGTGGGAGGTCCCAGGGAGCAGTCAGGGGACATGGAGCAGGGGGCATTTGGATAGGGTGGAGGTTCGGGGGGGGTCAGGGAATGGGGGGGCTGGATAGGCATGGGAGTCCCTGAGACCTGTCGGGGGCAGGGGTGTGGATAAGGGTTGGGGCAGGCAGGGGACAGGGAGAAGGGGTGGTTAGATAGGGGGTGGGGTCCCGGGAGAGCAGTTGGGCGGGGGGTCCCAGGAGGGGGCAGTCACAGGGCAGGGAATGGATAGGGGACAGGGGACAGGCTGTTTGGCAAAGCTTTAGCAAAGCTTTTGACATGGTCTCCCACAGTATTCTTGTCAGCAAGTTAAAGAAGTATGGGCTGGATGAATGCACTATAAGGTGGGTAGAAAGTTGGCTAGATTGTCGGGCTCAACGGGTAGTGATCAATGGCTCCATGTCTAGTTGGCAGCCGGTATCAAGTGGAGTGCCCCAGGGGTCGGTCCTGGGGCCGGTTTTGTTCAATATCTTCATAAATGATCTGGAGGATGGTGTGGATTGCACTCAGCAAATTAGCGGATGATACTAAACTAGGAGGAGTGGTAGATACGCTGGAGGGCAGGGATAGGATACAGAGGGACCTAAACAAATTGGAGGATTGGGCCAAAAGAAATCTGATGAGGTTCAATAAGGATAAGTGCAGGGTCCTGCACTTAGGGCGGAAGAACCCAATGCACCGCTACAGACTAGAGAACGAATGGCTAGGCAGCAGTTCTGCAGAAAAGGACTAGGGGTGACAGTGGACGAGAACCTGGATATGAGTCAGCAGTGTGCCCTTGTTGCCAAGAAGGCTAATAGCATTTTGGGATGTATAAGTAGGGGCATAGTGAGCAGATCGAGGGACGTGATCGTTCCCCTTTATTCAACATTGGTGAGGCCTCATCTGGAGTACTGTGTCCCGTTTTGGGCCCCACACTACAAGAAGGATGTGGATAAACTGGAGAGAGTCCAGTGAAGGGCAACAAAAATGATTAGGGGTCTGGAACACATGACTTATGAGGAGAGGCTGAGGGAACTGGGATTGTTTAGTCTGCAGAAGAGAAGAATGAGGGGGGATTTGATAGCTGCTTTCAACTATCTGAGAGGTGGTTCCAGACTGTTCTCAATGGTAGAAGAGGACAGGACAAGGAGTAATGGTCTCAAGTTGCAGTGGGGGAGGTTTAGGTTGGATATTAGGAAAAACTTTTTCACTAGGAGGGTGGTGAAACACTGGAATGTGTTACCTAGGGAGGTGGTAGAATCTCCTTCCTTAGAAGTTTTTAAGGTCAGGCTTGACAAAGCCCTGACTGGGATGATTTCATTGGGGATTGGTCCTGCTTTGAGCAGAGGGTTGGACTAGATGATCTCCTGAGGTCCCTTCCAACCCTGATATTCTATGATTCTATGATTTGGGGAGACACAGCCTTCTCTACCCAGCCCTCCATATAGTTTTGCAACCCCGATGTGCCCTCGGGCCAAAAAGTTTGCCCACCCCTGCTTTACAGCATCATATGCAATATAATCATGTTATCTAAAGATACATCAGGACCGGATTATCACTCCTGGATCTAGTTTTTTGGAGTCAGACTGGTAGAAGTCCCTTAGTTCTTGAAGTTTATTGACCCTTGAGGGCAACAGGTACAGAGCAGAGCTTGAGCCAAGCCTCCTGCTAGCTATCACGTGCCATCCCCTGCTGGCTATAAATACTGTTCCAGTTATTTCTCTCCTTGACAGCGGTCACTGAAGTAGCTCCCTCCTAGACACTGTGCTGCTGTCTTCTCCAGCTCTTGCGTCATGCTCTTTGTGTACCTTAATCACCTTTAGTCATGCCTTCCTGGTACTGTGGCTTTTCTGTTTTGTTTTTGCTAGTTTAACAGCCCACTTTGGTTACAGTTTATCTGGGGCTCTGGGATTGCTATCTTGTCACTGTCTTTTTAAAATCTCCCTACTAATGTGAATTTTTGGATAAATGTGGGTTGATTTGAAATGAATGACTCAAGATTGAGGGAACGGCTTGTGTAGAGAAAGTGAGCCTTGTGGCTGAATTTTTATAGTGTCAGTAAGGATTTACATTTGAAGGGATAATTGTTTTCCCTGGCTGTGATTGGCTGAAATGCTCTGCTTGTCTAATAGCATGTAAGTACTAATGTCTGGGGGGCAGGGACAGATGGTTGTCTCCTGCTGTAAAGAAGAGAAACTTCAAAAGGCTTCGTCAGTTGACACCCATGACCTCACCTTATTGCCCCTGCCCAAGAGGGTGTAAGTTTTTTCCTGTGATTTTTATTTGCAGTAACACCTGCCCTCAAGATAATTTTGTTTTCTGCCTCTTTCTTTAGCTGATCCATTTGACCCATTCACAATGTCATCAGGATCTGAGAAGCCGACTCTGTCCGGTCCTGATCTCTTTGGAGATATTCTTAATCCAAATGCAACATCTACATCTAGTGTATTTCCTTCCACACAAAGTGCACCACCTCCTTCTTCCAGCTCAGACTTCTTACATTTAGGTAAGTGTACTTTTGGCATGATTTTTTGATAAGGGTTTCTGTGGCTTTCCCCGGGTTTAGTTCTTTACTCTATCAGCTTAGTCAAGGTTGATTAGCATCTAACAGATCCACTTGTTGTGGCTGCTATTTTAATAAGCTCCATGTTCCCGGTGCGCAGATGAACATGTCCAGATGGTAGTATTTCCTGTATAGTGTTACTGTAGTAAATCTTGGTACAGTTATTTTGCCAAGATTGCTAACCTTTTGCTAATCCTGTGTTTAATTGTCTTCTGGGAGATGACAATGTAGAACTGAGGTTACACAGAGAGCTGTGTTTTCAATCTCATTAAATTACCTAGATTACTAAATGTAAATATGATTTACATGCTTAGGTTTGAATATCTTAGGTTCTTAAGGCCTTGGAAAGCGAAAGTAGAAGAATACAAGTGATTCTGGATTAGGATCTGTTAGAAGAATGTTGTTTCCTTTAAACATTTCAGAATTGAGGCTAGTTGGAACTACTTGTACTGAAGTAATTTTGTTAAAATATATTTATAGGCTACATTATATAATACTTGGAGCTAATTTATTTCAATGATTTCTTCCGGCTACCATAGGTACCTTTTCTCCATGTGCTTCCTTTTAATGCTATTACCATAAAAAAATTCCAGTAAAAAGAGTATAAGTGGGAGAGTTTAGAGTTGCTATAATGAGCATTCTATCCTAGTCAAATATAATAATAATAAACACGTAAAATGATCGATTTTCTATAAATGCAGAGAGAGCTAGTAATACAAACTATCACTCAGTGGCAACTCACCAATATACTCATCAAAAGCAATTTCAGTTTCCCAGTACTGTGTATCTAAAGTAACCCAACAGCATTTAACGATTAAATCATCCATTTAATTTTGTCAGTGAACTCAGATACTATCTAATGAAGTTGTAGACTACATTGTTGCTTTACTAAACAGAAACAAGTTACTTGATTTGGACTGTAAAAATTTAAAAATATATATCCCTGTTAATTAAAAACTGAAGGCACAAGAATTCTGTGTCACCCTTTAAATTCTCAATTTCTGGAATAAAGCTAAAATGAATCTTTGTGGATTTTCAATTTAATTTTGTTTAATATTCAGTGAGATGTGATTCAGAAGTATAACTGTCATGCAATACGTTTGCCATAATAGTTACACCTTCTGATTTTAATTTATTGTAAAATCTGAAATCTGTATTAGAAACATGTCTGAATTATGGAGCAAATAAAAAATACAGTACAGTCCATATCAGTATGTGAACATCTTTCTGTGCAGGTAGTCCCTGGATAGGGCATTGGACTGCCATTCAGAAAAACTTTGTTCTATTCTGATGTCACAATCCCTCTCTTTCGGTTTCCATAGCTGTAAAACGAGGATAATGAAACTTAGCTACCCTTGTAAAGGATATAGATCTCAGAGTTTTCTAAATACGAGAAATATCTTTGACATACTTTTAATCATAATGGGCAAAAACAAAGTGAGCTCAAGCTGTATTTCCTACCTAGAACAAAGCAATGTTATGCCACATGTCCATGATGAATTGCCCAAGGAATAATGAGAGACCCTGGAATAAGGATATTTTTCTAAAACTCCACCTAATGGAAATTTCAGAGATGCTAATTCCCTACAGGGGCTCATCCTCTTAGAGTTATCATAGAATATCAGGGTTGGAAGGGACCTCAGGAGGTCCATCAAGTCCAACCCCCTGCTCAAAGCAGGACCAATCCCCAACTAAATCATCCCAGCCAGGGCTTTGTCAAGCCTGACCTTAAAAACTTCTAAGGAAGGAGATTCCACCACCTTCCTAGGTAACGCATTCCAGTGTTTCACCACCCTCCTAGTGAAAAAGTTTTTCCTACTATCCAACCTAAACCTCCCCCACTGCAACCTGAGACTATTACTCCTTGTCCTGTCATCAGCTACCATTGAGAAAAGTCTAGATCCATCCTCTTTGGAACCCCCTTTCAGGTAGTTGAAAGCAGCTATCAAATCCCCCCTCATTCTTCTCTTCTGCAGACTAAACAATCCCAGTTCCCTCAGCCTCTCCTCATAACTCATGTGTTCCAGTCCCCTAATCATTTTTGTTGCCCTCCGCTGGACGTTTTCCAGTTTTTCAACATCCTTCTTGCAGTGTGGGGCCCAGAACTGGACACAGTATTCCAGAAGAGGCCTCACCAATGTTGAATAGAGGGGAACAATCACGTCCCTTGATCTGCTGGCAATGCCCCTACTTATACAGCCCAAAATGCCATTGGACTTCTTGGCAACAAGGGCACACTGACTCATATCCAGCTTCTCGTCCACTGTAACCCCTAGGTCCTTTTCTGCAGAACTGCTGCCGAGGCATTTGGTCCCTAGTCTTTAGCGGTGCATGGGATTCTTCCATCCTAAGTGCAGGACTCTGCACTTGTCCTTGTTGAACCTCATCAGATTCCTTTTGGCCCAATCCTCTAATTTGTCTAGGTCCCTCTGTATCCTATCCCTACCCTCCAGCGTATCTACCTCTCCTCCCAGTTTAGTGTCATCTGCAAACTTGCTGAGGGTGCAATCCACACCATCCTTCAGATAATTTATGAAGATATTGAACAAAACCGGCCCGAGGACCGACCCTTGGGGCACTCCACTTGATACCGGCTGCCAACTAGACATGGAGCCATTGATCACTACCCGTTGAGCCTGACAATCTAGCCAACTTTCTATCCACCTTATAGTCCATTCATCCAGCCCATACTTCCTTAACTTGCTGGCAAGAATACTGTGGGAGACAGTGTCAAAAGCTTTGCTAAAGTCAAGGAACAACACGTCCGCTGCTTTCCCCTCATCCACAGAGCCAGTTATCTTGTCATAGAAGGCAATTAGATTAGTCGCCCGGGACCTCCCCCGATCGCCATGAGTTTTCAAAGATAATGGCCAATGGCTCTGCAATCACATCCGCCAACTCCTTTAGCACTCTCGGATGCAGCACATCCGGCCCCATGTATCTGTGCTCGTCCAGCTTTTCTAAATAGTCCCGAACCACTTTTTCCATAGAGGGCTGGTCACCTCCTCCCCATGTTGTGCTGGGGATAGTCTGCATCTTTTTTAAATAAAGGGCTAATAATGTCAGGTAAATGGGAGATTGGGGAGTGGCCTACCTAGAAGGCGAAGCAAATGAATGAAGAAAACTATAGGTAGTGGGCCTAGGTCACTCTCTCCTGGGGATGGGAGCAAATGTTGTGTAAATGGTTAGTCTTTGTAAACCACATGATATAACTGTCTTCATTCCCTACCGCCTTTTGTTATTCACTGCTTGCATCTTGTCTCCAGATTGTAAGCAGTTTGAGGCAGGATGCAGGTCTAACTTTACTTTTGTACAGCACTAAGCAGAGAAGAGCCCTGGTGGTGATTGAGATTATCGTAATGTGAGTACTAGACTGTATTCAAAGGCTTGTAAAGTTGAAATACCCACTCATAATTTAACAATGTCAAAACAGGAGCTCAGTGGCAAGGGACCCATTTAGAATCAGGTTATATGTACCATGGCATTTCAGGGGCACAATCCTCCATTTTCTTAAGTGGAGTAGTTCTTACTGTCTCAGGAAGAGGTCCTCCTAGATGGTTAACATGACAAATAGCATTGGCCTTTCCCTCAGGCGAGGTGCACACAATTTTTCTAAAACCTAGAAGTTCCCTGTGGAAGAGAGGTAGTTTCTGCACACCAAGACCGAGCCCAGATTCCATAAGGCATGTTGGACAATATCCTCTGTGGGTCCTACGATTACCACTCACTGCCACTGTGGGGATTTTGTTTCCTTTAATGTTGGAGGAAGTGCTGTGGTTTGGCACAAGGTCAGCCATGCAACTTTTTCAGCTTTGCCATGCAGTCAAGTACAAGGCTAGGAAGAATAAATATGTGGAACCAGAAGAATGGTTGTGTGAGCTATATACAGTTAAGAGTGAACTTAGAAGGTGTGAATGGTAGTAAGGGGATAGTAATACCTTTTCGTCAGCTCTGCTTTTTCCTCTAGTTGACATCCAGGGGCACTTTCTTCTTCTCAGAAGCTTGCTTTGTGGAAATGTTTGTTTTGGGACAACCTCTTGTACTTGATGGAGTAGTACTAGATTACTTTGCAGTGTGCCATATTGCAATTTGAGTATTAGCCACGTATATAGACGCTCCCAGGGTTATGCAAGACCCGACTTACACAAATTCGCACTTAGGAAAAAGTTCCATAAGTCAGAAATAGGATTTTCGAGTTGTGGAAATTTTTGCGTAACGTATGGGTTTACGTTTCCGACTTACGCAAAATTCAAGTTATGCAAGGCTTTCTGGAACGGAACGATTGCGTAAGTCGGGGGCCGTCTGTAAATGGTATCCAAAACTGGGCATGGGAATATTGGATCCCACAGTAGTTTGTTCTTAAAATAAGAGGCCAGTCAAAGGGATCTGGCTGGACATACCTTGTCTATATTGTAAATAAGTGTAATTATCATGTTATGCTCTCTCTAGGCTTATAAAACTACCCACACTGGACTCATTTCAAAGCAAGATATTACTTGAAAATGATTTTCCCTTTGCAAAATTGAAGCAGATGCCAGCTATGTGTGTTGGGGAATCTTTCATGCTTTAGGGCAAGGTGCAATTGTTTAATGATGCAGGAAAACTGAATATACACATTACCTATTCTCATTAATCACATCTGAAACTAGGGATAATATAGAAGTGCAGGGGGATTGTTGACTAATACCAAGCAGTGAAGAATTTTTTCTTCTCAAAGGCGCATCCCAATACTTTCTTGTTTCTTTATACAATGGTAAGGCCCATTTGCATTTTCTCAGCTGAGCTGCTGTATAGCCGATCAATATGAAGGCTGTCTGATAAATCATCACTTGTGCAACTGAAAATAATGGCATAGAAAGTTTCAGTATCTACTTTGATAACAGGTGTCCCTCAGAAGAGGAATTTTTTTGGTAGGAAATTAGGGCAGACGAAGCGGGAAAAGCTTTTGCCTGGATTTGGAATCCTACCCTGTATCTGACTCTCAGAGGCCGTCTTTCCCAGCTTCCTGGGTATTTCTCTATCGTTCATTGGTTTGATGAATGAAGGGACTGGTGGAGTTGTGATGATTGTCTGAATTCATCAGCCACAGTCACTGAGAGCAAGCCCATATCAAGGTCCAGACTAACTCACCTATCATGTAATGTGTCTGAACAATTACAATAGTCCTAAAGTACATATACTGCACTACCTACTGTCCCAGCCTGTTTTGTAACAAAAAAGTAAACCTAAATTTTTCAGTTTTGTTTGTTGGAAACCTGCTTATCTGAAGCCACAAAAGTTCTGTCTACACTACAGAGCTGACCATATTAAAACACAATTTTGAATCCTGGTTTTGAAAAAGCCATGTTATAACCATTTTAGGGAATTGTTTTGAAGGGACTGTCAGCCTGAATTCTAAGTCGACTAATTTAAAAAAAAAAAAAAAGAAACAAAAAACCCCTCCAGATTCTAATATAATGCCCTTTTAAATAATATCCAAAATAAAAATGAAGAAATTCCTCGAAAAAGGCATGCTAATGTTTTATATGGATTTTGGTGACAGTTGAAAAACCCAGCTACCTGGTTATTCAAGGGAACAGCAAACTTGCGCAGTTGGCACCGCTTCGTGTAGGGTCAGAGTAAACAGGTTGAACATGTGACTTTTCATTTCCAGTGGTGTTAGGTGTTAGCTTCATATCTACTATTGTTGTGTCTTTAAGAAGTGCTTGCAGGCTTACTGACACTTGAATCCTGATGGATATATATGTCTAAACATGACAGGATTGTATTAGCGTCCTTGGTAGCCTAGTGGTTAACGTCCACTCATCTTTGGGGGAAGGGTAGTAGTAGGAGAGAGCGGGTTCACCCACTCCACTGTGCTCCGAACGAAGGCCCTCGAAGTGTCAGCAACACTGACCTCTGGAGGGGGGTGGTGAACCTTCTGTTTTACCCTCCTTGGGTCGTTTGCTACCACTGCTCCGTTTGCTGCTGGTCCCAGATAAGGAAACAGAAAATAAAAAGGAAACCAAATGGTTAGCCTCACTGGGCTCAGCATACCATCTTGGTGCTTCAGGGAAGTGTCTGTAATCCCTTTTCCAGGAGCCTGCAGGGGCACGTCTGCACTTCTCCCCACTTCTGAGCTGGGTTGCTTCCTTTTCAACTCTGCTTCCACTTGGAGTAGGCTCTGCAGGGTTGGAGGGGCAGGGCTAGGTGGGCCCAGTATTGTCCTTTTACTCCTCCTTTCCCGGTGTGGGCTTGTATACCCCATCACAAGCCTATTTTAACATGGTTGCAAGATGTTCTGTCTGCACAGGCAAAAAGAAACTGTGACTATTTGTGTAGTTTAGACAATGCCTAAAGGTCCTTATGCACTTCAGGTAGGGGAATTGAGCCACACTGTTTCACTTTGTCATGTAGGCAGGATGGAACAAAGCAAAAGGGCAAAAGCATTATTAAAAATCACTGAATTTTTACTGTAAACTAACGAGATGTTTCACAAAACTAGTTACCTAGTTAGACCATTCCCTGCCCCAAAGATCATACAAAATGATGTTTACAGAAAAATAGTACAGTTCACCCACATAAAAACTGAGAGCAACAGTGGTGTCAGCCTGGGGGAAAATGAGAGAGCAAGCAATAGGATGCCGATGAAGGCAGTCAAAGGTGGTCTTTCCTGTTCGGAGGTTCTTTTCATGCAGTTAACCATGTTCACTTAGGAGCTTTTCTGCGGTTCATAGATGGAGGTGGGATGTTTAGCCCTTGTTTAGCCATGTCCCCTAAACAGTAAGGTCCAGGCCATGTCTCTGTTTCTAAAGCTGTTGGTCTGGTCACATTTCAGCTAGTGTGTTTGGGTCACCAGTGTCGGGAGGGCACAATGGATAAAATGGCTTTTACAAACCATACCATGAATTAGGCTCAGCTGCTTTATAAAAGCTATTTTAGTCAAGTTACACATTGTGTAAGCTCTTGACCCAGCTGTGGCAGCTGGAACTTCTTAATGGCACTTTCACTATTAGAGATGGAAGATGGGCCTTAATTGTTTGGATATTGGTAGCTGCTGTAAATGAGTCTGCCTTGCTTTGTTTATTGCATGGGTGCAAAGCCTTTTCTGGAGCTCATCTTCAAGAAGAAATGTCTCTATTTGTATTATGTGTAGAGCCCTGCAAATCTGCGGATATCCGCTTTATATCTGCGGACCATTTTTGCGGATTGGATGCGGATACAAATTTTGTATCCACGCAGGGCTCTAATTATGCATCCTGCTTAATTGCCATCTTTTTTTTTTTTCTGCTGTCACTTCCGTTACAGAATCTCAGTGCTGTGATACAGCAAACATGGACACTGAGTTTTTTGATGTAAGGGCATTAAATCCCTTTCCAACTTATTTCTGCTCTCTGGGTTTATGCTCCTCATAGATATTTAGGCAAGAAAATACCTTTGGGATGTGTTGATGAAAACTAAATTAGGGTTCCATGGGAGTTACTGCGTAATAAGCACTCTTGAAAATGGGGCCGTTTCATGTAGGTGAGTAAATGGGAGTTGAGCTCCTTTGAAAGTCTGGCCAAAGAGGTCCTTAACCCTGCAAGGTGAACTGCTCAGAGGAGATCAGAGCATGCAGAAAGTGAGCAGGAAAAGCATGAGTGATGAATATAGCTTTCTGCAGAGCTGAGACTGGAGTGAAGAGGGAATTGTGTGTATTGATGCAGGCCTTAGGCTATGAGGACATCAATTGGACCCTCTACCCACCAACCTCACAGGAGCCTGCCTTGCAGCAGTTGTAACCTAAATTCCCCAACCAGCCCTCCTGGATGCCAGGTGGAAGGTGAAAAAGCCCACACAGTAATATGCTAGTTTTGTCATATGGGCGAAATCCCTTTCAGACCCCCAAACTGGTGATAAACCAAGCTCCTGGCACCCCTGAGATCCAGCAACTAGATTAAGGGTGGGAAGGATGTGGCTGAAAGGAAGAGTCCACAAAGTGTATAAACTCCCCTCCCCTATCGCCCAAGCAAGGAACAGACAGGAGCCAATCACTTAGTCACAGTATGACCCCAACTGTCCATTGGCAACACAACGGGGCCAGATGCAGCATGTGGCCCACTGCTTTTGTCCTGTAGGTCTTGCACCATGGGGTGGAAAGAGAGAAATGGAGGTCCCCACACAAGGAAGGCGTGGAGGTAGAGTGGAGAAAAGGAATGGGCATGTGGAACATTGCCTCAGCTGTTCCGATTCAGATCTTTTCCTGCCCCAGGAAGAGTCTCCAGTGTTTCTGTCCCATCAAAGCTGTGCCCTGGCTAGTGCGGGGAGCATTAATTGAACTTTTTGCTGCAATTCCCCCAGTAGCATTTGCTCTGTTGTACGTGTTTAATGATGACCCAGTGTGTGAAACATTTGTATGAAATTTCTTCTTTGCCATAACCAATGGATTCAGAAAATCAGCTGAAGTTGCTTAGCACTGAGGTGTGGTGTTCCATACATAAGCTGCACCAAGCCTCCTTTTACTCTGTGAATGAGTAAATTGCAAGTGGATTTTTGTATTCTCCTTTTGTGGCTGTTATGGATAGCAGATACTTTTGTAATGATTACAGTACAGCCCAGGTAAGTACGCCTTGGTTAAATTATACTCTCTTGATGAGAGAGGCTCTGCTATGCCCCCTCCTCCCCAGGACTGAATAGTGTTTTTTCTTAAACCTCAAGTCAGTAGAGAGCTTCTTAAAGGCTGGCTGGCAGCAAGGATGGTGCTTGTTGCCATGGGGAAGAGCATGGCATGCGCTAAAATCCTCATTCAGTGCAACATAAATATCCTCAGGTTTCAGGTGCTCCCTTCCCCCCAAACCAGGAAATGGATATCTTGAGTGGAATTGTACAATTGCAAGCTTGTGTGTCACATGAAGATAGAACAATTCTAATCCCTCCTTTCAGTCTGCATCTCTGGTCACCCATTGCCCTAGCAGTCAAGAAAAGAAAGAGCACAAATGCGTTGCAAAAGTGTTTGTTAGTTTCTCAGCAAACTGTTGGAGGGAACGCTCAAAGCTAACATGAGGCGCTAAATATTATTTACTAATAAATGCCAATGTATCTAGCACTTCTGACTCTGAAAGGACACTCTGAAAGGACACCAAATGTTTGGTGTCCTTTCAGAGTTAGAAAAGCCCATTTTCTCCTCTTCAGTGATTTACTAGTGAGATTCGCAAAAAGAAAAGGAGTACTTGTGGCACCTTAGAGACTAACCAATTTATTTGAGCATGAGCTTTCGTGAGCTACAGCTCACTTCATCTGATGCATACCGTGGAAACTGCAGCAGACTTTATATATACACAGAGAATATGAAACAATACCTCCTCCCACCCCACTGTCCTGCTGGTAATAGCTTATCTAAAGTGATCATCAGGTGGGCCATTTCCAGCACAAATCCAGGTTTTCTCACCCTCCACCCCCCACACAAATTCACTCTCCTGCTGGTGATAGCCCATCCAAAGTGACAACTCTTTACACAATGTGCATGATAATCAAGTTGGGCTATTTCCTGCACAAATCCAGGTTTTCTCACATCCCCCCCACCCCCATACACACACAAACTCACTCTCCTGCTGGTAATAGCTCATCCAAACTGACCACTCTCCAAGTTTAAATCCAAGTTAAACCAGAACATCTGGGGGGGGGGGGTAGGAAAAAACAAGAGGAAACAGGCTACCTTGCATAATGACTTAGCCACTCCCAGTCTCTATTTAAGCCTAAATTAATAGTATCCAATTTGCAAATGAATTCCAATTCAGCAGTTTCTCGCTGGAGTCTGGATTTGAAGTTTTTTTGTTGTAAGATAGCGACCTTCATGTCTGTGATTGCGTGACCAGAGAGATTGAAGTGTTCTCCGACTGGTTTATGAATGTTATAATTCTTGACATCTGATTTGTGTCCATTTATTCTTTTACGTAGAGACTGTCCAGTTTGACCAATGTACATGGCAGAGGGGCATTGCTGGCACATGATGGCATAGATCACATTGGTGGATGTGCAGGTGAACGAGCCTCTGATAGTGTGGCTGATGTTATTAGGCCCTGTGATGGTGTCCCCTGAATAGATATGTGGGCACAATTGGCAACGGGCTTTGTTGCAAGGATAAGTTCCTGGGTTAGTGGTTCTATTGTGTGGTATGTGGTTGTTGGTGAGTATTTGCTTCAGGTTGCGGGGCTGTCTGTAGGCAAGGACTGGCCTGTCTCCCAAGATTTGTGAGAGTGTTGGGCCATCCTTTAGGATAGGTTGTAGATCCTTAATAATGCGTTGGAGGGGTTTTAGTTGGGGGCTGAAGGTGACGGCTAGTGGCGTTCTGTTATTTTCTTTGTTAGGCCTGTCCTGTAGTAGGTAACTTCTGGGAACTCTTCTGGCTCTATCAATCTTTTTCTTTACTTCTGCAGGTGGGTATTGTAGTTGTAAGAAAGCTTGACAGAGATCTTGTAGGTGTTTGTCTCTGTCTGAGGGGTTGGAGCAAATGCAGTTGTATCGCAGAGCTTGGCTGTAGACGATGGATCATGTGGTGTGGTCAGGGTGAAAGCTGGAGGCATGCAGGTAGGAATAGCGGTCAGTAGGTTTCCGGTATAGGCTGGTGTTTATGTGACCATTGTTTATTAGCACTGTAGTGTCCAGGAAGTGGATCTCTTGTGTGGACTGGACCAGGCTGAGGTTGGTGGTGGGATGGAAATTGTTGAAATCATGGTGGAATTCCTCAAGGGCTTCTTTTCCATGGGTCCAGATGATGAAGATGTCATCAATATAGCGCAAGTAGAGTAGGGGCTTTAGGGGACGAGAGCTGAGGAAGCGTTGTTCTAAGTCAGCCATGAAAATGTTGGCATACTGTGGGGCCATGCGGGTACCCATAGCAGTGCCGCTGATCTGAAGGTATACATTGTCCCCAAATGTGAAGTAGTTATGGGTAAGGACAAAGTCACAAAGTTCAGCCACCAGGTTAGCCGTGACATTATCGGGGATAGTGTTCTTGACGGCTTGTAGTCCATCTTTGTGTGGAATGTTGGTGTAGAGGGCTTCTACATCCATAGTGGCCAGGATGGTGTTATCAGGAAGATCACCGATGGATTGAAGTTTCCTCAGGAAGTCAGTGGTGTCTCGAAGGTAGCTGGGAGTGCTGGTAGCGTAGGGCCTGAGGAGGGAGTCTACATAGCCAGACAATCCTGCTGTCAGGGTGCCAATGCCTGAGATGATGGGGCGCCCAGGATTTCCAGGTTTATGGATCTTGGGTAGTAGATAGAATATCCCAGGTCGGGGTTCCAGGGGTGTGTCTGTGCGGATTTGATCTTGTGCTTTTTCAGGAAGTTTCTTGAGCAAATGCTGTAGTTGCTTTTGGTAACTCTCAGTGGGATCATAGGGTAATGGCTTGTAGAAAGTGGTGTTGGAGAGCTGCCGAGCAGCCTCTTGTTCATATTCCGACCTATTCATGATGACAACAGCACCTCCTTTGTCAGCCTTTTTGATTATGATGTCAGAGTTGTTTCTGAGGCTGTGGATGGCATTGCGTTCCGCATGGCTGAGGTTATGGGGCAAGTGATGCTGCTTTTCCACAATTTCAGCCTGTGCACGTCAGTGGAAGCACTCTATGTAGAAGTCCAGTCTGCTGTTTCGACCTTCAGGAGGAGTCCACCTAGAATCCCTCTTTCTGTAGTGTTGGTAGGGAGACCTCTGTGGATTAGTATGCTGTTCAGAGGTATTTTGGAAATATTCCTTGAGTCGGAGACGTCGAAAATAGGATTCTAGGTCACCACAGAACTGTATCATGTTCGTGGGGGTGGAGGGACAGAAGGAGAGGCCCCGAGATAGAACAGCTGCTTCTGCTGGGCTGAGAGTATAGTTGGATAACGCCACTAGCCATCACCTTCAGCCACCAACTAAAACCCCTCCAACGCATTATTAAGGATCTACAACCTATCCTAAAGGATGACCCAACACTCTCACAAATCTTGGGAGACAGGCCAGTCCTTGCCTACAGACAGCCCCGCAACCTGAAGCAAATACTCACCAACAACCACATACCACACAATAGAACCACTAACCCAGGAACTTATCCTTGCAACAAAGCCCGTTGCCAATTGTGCCCACATATCTATTCAGGGGACACCATCACAGGGCCTAATAACATCAGCCACACTATCAGAGGCTCGTTCACCTGCACATCCACCAATGTGATCTATGCCATCATGTGCCAGCAATGCCCCTCTGCCATGTACATTGGTCAAACTGGACAGTCTCTACGTAAAAGAATAAATGGACACAAATCAGATGTCAAGAATTATAACATTCATAAACCAGTCGGAGAACACTTCAATCTCTCTGGTCACGCAATCACAGACATGAAGGTCGCTATCTTACAACAAAAAAACTTCAAATCCAGACTCCAGCGAGAAACTGCTGAATTGGAATTCATTTGCAAATTGGATACTATTAATTTAGGCTTAAATAGAGACTGGGAGTGGCTAAGTCATTATGCAAGGTAGCCTGTTTCCTCTTGTTTTTTCCTACCCCCCCCCCCCCCAGATGTTCTGGTTTAACTTTAAACTTGGAGAGTGGCCAGTTTGGATGAGCTATTACCAGCAGGAGAGTGAGCTTGTGTGTGTATGGGGGTGGGGGGGATGTGAGAAAACCTGGATTTGTGCAGGAAATAGCCCAACTTGATTATCATGCACATTGTGTAAAGAGTTGTCACTTTGGATGGGCTATCACCAGCAGGAGAGTGAATTTGTGTGGGGGGGTGGAGGGTGAGAAAACCTGGATTTGTGCTGGAAATGGCCCACCTGATGATCACTTTAGATAAGCTATTACCAGCAGGACAGTGGGGTGGGAGGAGGTATTGTTTCATATTCTCTGTGTATATATAAAGTCTGCTGCAGTTTCCACGGTATGCATCCGATGAAGTGAGCTGTAGCTCACGAAAGCTCATGCTCAAATAAATTGGTTAGTCTCTAAGGTGCCACAGGTACTCCTTTTCTTTTTGCGAATACAGACTAACACGGCTGTTACTCTGAAACTAGTGAGATTGTTGTTCAGCATTTGTCATCAGATTTCCTTTGACAGCAAACTGGTGTCACACAGGCTTCATAAAACCCAGCAGAAATGGGGAGGTAGGTTGCTGTTGGGTATCTCTCAAATTTATCTCCAGAATGAAAACTCTTCAGTACGGTGTCTGAAGTGGATCTCTGGGCTTTTACCCACCTTGTGGTCAGGTTTATGCATTTATTTTAATAAGAAATTTAGAGAATGGGAAGATAATTGTAGTGCTGTTAATTTAAGTGAGTGTTGTAAGGTAAGAGGCAAAACCCACCGAGTGAAATGAAACACAGACTGGTGTACAGTGATCTGAAATGTAAGTGCAAAGGAGAGCAACTTCTTTAGCGAGAGACAGAGAGAGACCATGTCCAGAGCGCTACCAGTGATGTAGAGCGAGACACAAGCACAGCTAGGGTCATTTGAATAGAGAAGCAATTTTAAACTCATTAAAAAGTGAATTAGTAGTATTCAGCGTTCATTAAAATAATCCACAGTAATGAGATGGAGTGAACTCAGTGTCGGAGCAGTGATGGGTGTGTATAATTCAATAATAAATGAATGAGTAAGTTTCATGGGCAGTAAATAATCACCAGATCTCATTAGATTGTAGGGAAGAGCTATAACAGTTGATCATAATTAGAAGTTAAACAAGCATAGGCTTGAGCGTCTCCTGCTGTTTCCAACTTGGAATAACCTGTTGGAGGGACTAGTTTGGACAAGTAGTTTTAATGCCTTCAGAGAGAGAGGATGGCTATCCACTTAGGAGCTATATTATGCCCTAGCTCGCTTGCTTCCTACAACCTTTGTCAGAAACTAGCTGTCCTCTATCCTGATGTCTTCTCTGTTGCTGCATGTAACAGAAGTACTTTGGCTTGAGGAATCTGCTAAAATGATCACTGGTGAGGTAGCTAAGATTGAATATATGGTATGATACTTCAGTACTGATATTTATAAATATCCTCATTAGGATCCAGAGTTAACATTCTATTTAGATGAACAAGGCAACTAACTTCTGAGACTTTGTTCCAGGCTCTTTGCAGACTGAGGTAGCTATGTCTGAGTCGGTTACACATAATTCCTATTTTAAAGGATTTCTTTGCAACCATAAGTGCTACAGACTTAATTTCTTTACTTAAACAATCTGAACATAAGGGGGCTAGAAAAAGGAGACTTAGCAAATACGGAGCTTCAGATTATATTCTGTTAAACCAGATCTTCAGAATATTCCACACACACTAGGTGATGGTGCTGTCTTTTCTCAGCTTCCAAAAAGTGAGGCTCTTCAGGATTGGAAGGCTGAGAAAATTGGAAAAATCATGATGTTTTCCTGAGTGGTGGTGGTTGGGTTACATGCCCTGGTTCTGTTAGCTGTCCTGGGTTGATGCTAAACTACATGCCAGCTTCACCAAAGAACTTTTCAGTTGCAGTCTGTATCTCTGGTCACCAATTGCCCGAGCAGTCAAGAAAAGAGAGAGCACAAATGCGTTGCAAAATTGTGTATTATTCCTGTATGTTAGTTTCTCAGCAAACTGTTGGAGGGAATGCTCAAAGCTAACATGAGGAGCTAAATGTTATTTACTAATAAATGCCAATGTATCTAGCACTTCTGACTCTGAAAGGATGCCAAATGATATGTATATGAGTTGCTTATTCCATCACTGAAATGCATAAATTGCTGAGGTGGGGAAGAAGGAAGCAGCTCTAAGTTAAGATGGGACATAAGTAATGGCAGTCAATGGGACCATCCCCTCAAACCCTTCTTAGTCTAACTTTGTTCTTATTTCATTCTGCGTTTTGAATCAGGACAGACTCTTCTTTTGCGGCATGCATGGAGGGAAGGGCCTGAAGGTTCACTCTCCACATTTTCTTCCTGGAGCAAAAGATTCAGTTGTCCCTAAAATTATTTTCCCAAGATGGAGCAGAAGACACCTTGCTGTGTCCTGCTCTTCAGCTGCCTATGTGGTCATTATGGTATTGGGTCCATGGACAAACCTTTGCCCCAAATGGAGCTCCACTGGCCCTACCCATAGCCCATGTAAATCCATTTTAGGAGCTTGGTAGTTCCTGAACTGTTGAGTGGCATGGAGCGCCATTCCTAAAGTGTTGCTGATTTGGAGACACCTGCTGTATTGTAAAAAACCAGATGAGGACCCTGAAGCAGTGACCCTTGTATGATCCCTTAGTCTGGAAGAGCTGAAGTGTTAATTTAACAGCAGCAGCTGTGAATGAAGGTACCTTTATTTTGGCCTGCTCAGCAAAATTTGAAAATGGCTTTGATTTCTCTCTCTCTCAAGTACTCCAATGGCAGAACCCTTCAAGGAACACGGCAGATGGGTAAGAACACAGAGCAACACTATATAATTTTGATAATTGGTAGTAATATAGGGAATGTAAACCGGCCAAATAGTGACCCAGCTGGGAGTCTGGATAGAAGTCTTGGGTACTCTTGCCAAAAAGTGCAGTTACCACTGTGGGTTTGTTACTGACAATTTTTTGCAATTTTTTTGTAGGAAATTTGGCGCCAGACCTACCTAAGATGACTTCCTCCGCAAGCCACCCAGATCTTTTAAGTGGATGGGATTCTTGGGCAGATTCCCCAACTACTACCAACCTAGCATCACAACAGCCTAAGAAGTCTGCACTTGAAGGTATTATTATGCAACAAAAATATATTGTGTATTTCCATTGCTAAAGAAAATGCGTGCTCTCCAAATATCAGCCACCCAAAACAACGGAACAACCATATGTGGCTCTCATGTGGTTCATTAAATACAGTCACATTAAAGTACTTGGCTTTAAAGTACTGACAGTTAAAGATGTGGCAAAAGCTAACATTGTAACATAACAAGAATTTTGGAGGAGAGGCCTCAGACAAGAATCTACAGAGAAAATATTGATAGCAATTTCCTAGGAATCAGGGAGACCGTTTTTGTCAACACCTTTTAAAAAAAATGTATATTTTCGTCCCCTGCCATCTGTGGCTTGTACATAACTTCATATTTGTTTTTATGACACAGGCCAAGTTCTTACTACAGGAAGCCAGACAAGTGTGCCTTCAGGTTTGTCTTTCAGCCAAGCAAAATCTCAGAACTTCGACCCCTTTGCTGACCTTGCTAACCTTAAATCTGGTCCTCCAGGTAATCTTGTACGTTTTCTTAAAAGAGCAAAGCAACTAATAACAATCCTTACCTCTGACACAGCACTTTTCATCTGTCGATCTCTCAGCACTTCACAAAGGAAGTTGGTAGCAGTATCATATCCCCATTTTACAGGTGGGTAAACTGAGGCACAGAGAGGTGATGTGACCTGTCTAAGGTTAGCCAGTAGGCTTGTGGCAGAGCCAAGAAGGTCCCAGTCCAGTGCTCGGACTTTCTGAATGCATCTAGTGGCTTTGATTTTTTTTGTTCCAGTAAATTTAATGCTGATAAAAGGGAACACTTCTTATAAAACACACAGCTAATTAGTGACAGCAAATTTCACACGCCAGCCTTGAGAGCAAGAGCATAGCAGGGTTCAGATAAAGATTAGACATTTATACAGATGGGAACTTCCAGTTACTACGTAGAAATTATGTTTTGAAAACATAGCTTGGAAGCAATATAAACCCTTTAATGCTTCAATCTCTAAATGAACTGGTTTGAAAAACGTTTCGAAACGTTTCTGAATAAGCATGTTATTCCATAATTGTTATTCCATAATTGCCCACCGTGAGGTTTCTTGCACCTTCCTGTGATGCAGAACTTCTGAAACTGCTTTCGCCATTAGTAGAAATGTTAAACTGCTCTTTATTTTATATTGGTAACTTAAAAAAGGAAACAGAATACATGAATAACTGTAATCTCTCTTCACTGGTTAATGGTTGGACTCTGGACAGGAACGTCAAGAACTTCTTTGTTAAACTCTCTCTCAGTACTCACCCATGATCAGTGTTACGCTGAGTTTCATTACAGGGTTGATCATTTTATGAATCATTGTTTAGTAGTGAGAATTTTTCAGTATTTATCCACATGCCATCTCAGAGTCTGACTTATAGAATCATAGAATATCAGGGTTGGAAGGGACCCCAGAAGGTCATCTAGTCCAACCCCCTGCTCGAAGCAGGACCAATTCCCAGTTAAATCATCCCAGCCAGGGCTTTGTCAAGCCTGACCTTAAAAACCTCTAAGGAAGGAGATTCTACCACCTCCCTAGGTAACGCATTCCAGTGTTTCACCACCCTCTTAGTGAAAAAGTTTTTCCTAATATCCAATCTAAACCTCCCCCACTGCAACTTGAGACCATTACTCCTCGTTCTGTCATCTGCTACCATTGAGAACAGTCTAGAGCCATCCTCTTTGGAACCCCCTTTCAGGTAGTTGAAAGCAGCTATCAAATCCCCCCTCATTCTTCTCTTCTGCAGGCTAAACAATCCCAGCTCCCTCAGCCTCTCCTCATAAGTCATGTGTTCCAGTCCCCTAATCATTTTTGTTGCCCTTCGCTGGACTCTCTCCAATTTATCCACATCCTTCTTGAAGTGTGGGGCCCAAAACTGGACACAGTACTCCAGATGAGGCCTCACCAATGTCGAATAAAGGGGAACGATCACGTCCCTCGATCTGCTCGCTATGCCCCTACTTATACATCCCAAAATGCCATTGGCCTTCTTGGCAACAAGGGCACACTGCTGACTCATATCCAGGTTCTCGTCCACTGTCACCCCTAGGTCCTTTTCTGCAGAACTGCTGCCTAGCCATTCGTTCTCTAGTCTGTAGCTGTGCATTGGGTTCTTCCGTCCTAAGTGCAGGACCCTGCACTTATCCTTATTGAACCTCATCAGATTCCTTTTGGCCCAATCTTCCAATTGGTCTAGGTCCTTCTGTATCCTATCCCTCCCCTCCAGCGTATCTACCACTCCTCCCAGTTTAGTATCATCCGCAAATTTGCTGAGAGTGCAATCCACACCATCCTCCAGATCATTTATGAAGATATTGAATAAAACCGGCCCCAGGACCGACCCTTGGGGCACTCCACTTGATACCGGCTGCCAACTAGACATGGAGCCATTGACTTCCTGAGTTGCACGCAGTGTACGTCATTATCTGTAAAGTAGCACTGTAAATTTACACCCAACTTTACAGACTTGTTATGTACTGTTAAAATTAGCTATTTTCTCTTCACTATTTTTGTATAATTTTGCAGCAAGTATTGAGTTAAAAAGGAAACCTCAGAAACCTTGATTAGCACTTCCTTTTGTCAATAGTCACATGCCATATGACTAGCATCATATGACTATCAAATTCAATCAAGAAAAAATGAATAACCAACTATTTGGTTATGAGTTAATGTTTATGTACTGACCATATCTTTCCAACTGTACAAAACTCCATTATATAGATAGTCTCTATCCCAGAACCTTTTTATCCAAAAGACAGGCGTAAGAAACAAGATACACTGAAAAGGAGTACTTGTGGCACCTTAGAGACTAACCCAAATTTATTTGAGCATAAGCTTATGCTCAAATAAATTGGTTAGTCTCTAAGGTGCCACAAGTACTCCTTTTCTTTTTGCAGATACAGACTAACATGGCTGTTACTCTGAAGATACACTGAGAGATTTGGGGGAGGTGGTATCTCAAAATAATTTTAAAAACCCATTCAGTTTTCTCTTGCCTATTAAATATGGGATGTAGAAAGCATTTGAGAAGGAGTTAGTTTGTGGGCTTTATGAAAGCACAGGTCTTTGGGAAGGGGTGGGGACTAGCACACTGACTGAGAGATCATCCCATGCATATGGGGCAGCCTGGAGGAAAGCAAGAGTTCTGGAGTAGAAGAAAGCAAATTGGGTGGTGTGACTGGGCGACAAAATCTGAGACTTGCTCGGGGCAATGTTGCACAGGGCTTTGGAGGAAAGGACAAGTTTAAAGTTTGAGTTTTAAGCAGATTGAGAAGAAAGATGTCGGTGCTGAGGGAGGCCAGGGAGGAGGCAGTTATTAAAGCTAAGGCAGGCAATGATGACAGGACAGAAAGGAATGGTCCAATTTTTTTTAAATGTTTATGAAATGGAATAAATGGCAAGATGTAGTGATATTTAGTGCTATCTTGGATGTGCAAGGGAGGAAGGGGGAGAAGTCTAAAATAGCCTTGCGCTTGTGATGCAAGATCAAGGTACTGATAACAGGAAGTGGTAAAGGTTTTGGAAGTAGCTCCGTTGGGTTCTGGTGGTGGCAGAAGTGCATCCAGGATGATACTTTTGGAAAGACCTTTAGATATTGTGTAAGGGACAGGAGGAAGTTGACAGGAGTGAGGGAGCATGTTTGAGTGGTAGCTGAAGCTGCGAGCCGATGAGGTCACTCAGGGAGACGAGGGGACTGAGGACAGAGCCGTGAGGGACTCCTAACAGTGGAGGCAAGGAAGAGAAGAAGTTGCTACAGGAGATGCTGAAAGAGCCCTCAGATGCAGGTAGAAAATGGAGACCACATTGGTAAAAATCCAGGAAGGAGAAAGTGATTGACGCTCTCAGAAGCAGCAGAAAGCTCAGGGAAGATGAAGGCAGTTCTTTGACTTGGTCAAGAAGAGGTAATGGGAGAGCTAGTGAGAGCTGATCCAGTCGAGTGGGGAAGTGCACAGGCTGCATGGATTAGAGGAGAGGAAATCAAGGCAGTGACTATAAACAGCTTGTTCAGGAGGTGCAGTGGAAAAGAAAGACGCTGGGAGTTGGCGAGGCAATTGGGGTTAAGGATTGGCCTTCTGAGAAGTGAGGATCCTAGTGCGAGTTTTCATGCTAAGGAAAAGGATCTGGAGTTAAGAGAGTATGAGTGAGAGGAGGTGAGGTGGTCAGGCACAGGGAGCAGAGGGGTTGGAAGTCAAGGATAAGCAAGAAATCTCTCTAATACAATTAGCAAAGTGTATATGGTGTGTGGTCTTTCATTCCCTACATTGTCTGTGTGTACTCCCTGGCCCCTACTCCCTAGTAAAATATGTGCCAACTTAATCAGAGAAGCCTGGTCTTTTCTACCTTGCATTAAAATCAGTATGAGATATCAGGTTTCCTCCTCTTCTGGATTGTTAGTCTCCAGTGTGGACTCTGCTTTCTTGATGAATTTTTTGAGAGTCTTTGGCTTTGTGTCAAGTTCTTACTCTTGCTGGAATCAGTAAGGAAGCTTCTACGCCTTTCTATTAGAATGTGTAGCTTCCTGTCGGCAGTCTCAGTGCAGTTCACGTTGAGAGAGCTTCTGTCCAAGAAAAATATGTTAAGCTTAAAACATGATTTTTGTTTAAATTAATCGGAAATTAATGGAACCATGAAGTGCTGGCTCACTCTGATTTTTCTCCATGTTGCCTCTCCCCTCTCCGCCCCCCCGGTGTCTGTTTTCCTTCTGCTCCTGTGTTATAACTACAATGTAATAGTGAAGCTGGATGGAATCTGTAGCAACTGAGAGCAGATTTCAGTTCTCTGCTCCACTGCATGTGCAAGCTTGGGGGGCTGGCGGGAGGCCAGGCACAGAGGTCATGATATCAGAGCCTGGTCCTTGTGCTGCATGCAGCAATACAGCACATGCAGCTGGCAATGAAGTCTTTGCTTCAGCTGATGATCCTCAGACTTTTACCTGATAACTTCAAGGTGCTTCTGCAGTGATGCTGCTTCAGTGGGAAAATGAGCAGTTGTGCCAGTCTGTTATGCCTGGTGGTTCATTGCCATTGTCTTAGGCAGCCAGACGCACAAAGGAGCAGAAAGATTGAAGGCACTTGCGTGCTGGGGAGGTGAGAAAATGATGTTATGCCAAGCATGAAAGCTCTTGGGGAGATGCTAGATGCTGCAGAAGTGCCAACACACTTCTATTTTGCTTTACTTCATGCCAATGGAGGCCTTATTTTTGCCAGATAATCTCAATAGTTTTGATGTAACTAACACCGTTTTTCATTTTATACCATCCCCATTAGGTTAGCCGTGTGCCAAACAAATATGACATGGTTAACATCATCCACGCCTTTATCTTAATAGCTATGTCACTTTAGTATGTCCTAGTGGGCCAGATTCAGTCCTCCCTTATACATTTTACACCAATGTAATTCCATCAACTACACTGGAGTTACCCCAGTTTTACACTGGTATATGTCAGACCATAATCTATGCCAGTGTTCCGCACAGTCCAGTGAGGGAGTTACAACTGGATGTAGAAGTGCTTTGGCCATACCTTTTATGCTGCGTCCTGAAGATGTGGCACCCTAGAGATAGCCCAGCCCAGTGTCACCTGAGGCGTTAGGTCTGTGCTAGGGGAATTTGCAGCCTAGCTGGTTAGGCAACTTTTATGGCCCCCTTGCGCTACAGGATCATCCCAAAGAAACATCATCAGGACTAGCGCTTCGCCCTTACTATAAAAACAAACCTAAGCATTACTAATACCAATGGCCCCCAAAATCAGCTCCCTCCTTCACCTCTGTCACCTTCCTCTCATTGGCAATCACCTGAAGAGATGCAGAAGCAAGCTGCAAATGCAGAAAATACCTCTGCACCCCTCTGTGCACAGCTTTCAGCATCAGACTGCAAGAGCTGGCCAGCCACTTGTAACCACCACAATGGGGTGTAGTGGGGAGATAGTGTCGGAGATATCTTGGTCCAGCACTGTTGAAATTAAAGCTCATAATTATTTGTGACAACCAGAGTAGAGGGTGTCAAATTATTCCATATAAGCAATTTGCATGGTTGTTACTAGAAGCTTGTTGCGTGTTCATATACCATATAAAGCTTCTCGCAACAAGGTGTTTTCCTATTGCCTTTACTATGAATATTGTCAATGCTTGAATGCACTGTCCGTAAAATTAACCAAATTTAAACAAAAATGATAAAATACAACGTTTGCCTTGCCTTGAAGGTCCTGTTCAGGTTTGAAGTTATTTGCAAACCTTTCAGTTGTATATGTGCAAAGCTCAGGTGCCAAAAGTGTTCCAATACATTTTTGTAAGGCTGCCCAATAAAATATCTACTCGCCCCGCTTTATCATGACAGTGCAGATGCAAAAAACCTGTTTTACTCTCCTAACAAAAGACCCTGTGCAAGTCAGGTTTTGCGAGGGGGTTTACAGAAGCTTGCTATTGTAGACTCGGATCCAGCACCTGTTGAAACCAATGGAAAGACTCCCATTGACTGCAGTGCGGTTTGGATTGAGCCCGTAGTGTCCACTTTGGCTCATTTTCAATGGTAAACATGTATTCCATTAGGAGTGGCTATGTTGTCACTATCTCATCCGAAATAATACTAGGATGTGAATAAAGTGTCAGTTCAACTTCTTGGCCTCCTCAGGCTTGGAACTGATTGTAAAGTATGTGCAGGATTTTGAGTCCTATCTCAAGGCCTCAAATTAGTAGGTTCCCTCTGTTCATAGCAATCAAAATGTCCAACAGTAGTTGTAAATGTCAGGTTTTGAGGGATTATTGGAATGAGAAGTTGGCTTAGCTTCGCTCCTGGCTGACCAACGTACGATACTAGTAACACAACGTGCGATACTAGTAACAAAGAAACAAGAATGTACCATGTTGGCCTAAAGCCTGCCAAAAAGCTGGCCAGCTTGGATTTTGTTAAAACTGAAAACCAGTGTGGCTGCCCCTCTTGGGCTCTTTTCCATCGTTGTAACATTTTTAGGGAAATGTGCATGTCAGTGTTTATTTTTCAAGTGTAGTATGGAAAGCTGCAAATAGACCCATACATGCAGGGCCTTCTGTTTTGATTTTTTTCCTCAAAACATCCCAACCGTGACTTTCTGTAGAAGTGGGGTGCAGGGTAAATCGTGAAGTAAAGGGCATTGCTGCCTGTGTTTGGATGTCTAAGGCCTGTCTATGCTTGGCTTATACCTGTTCTAGTGTGAAGTGGTTTAGATCTGTTTTACGGAGGTGTAACAATGTGACCTTCCTCTTTCCAGTCTGAAATTGGATGATAATACTGCATTTAAATTCAACTACCAAGCTACTTTTCAGTTGAATAGGCCTGTGCCAGGAAGTGTTACGTTGGCCAGTTGCCAAGGAAACTCGCTTTCTAGAAATGTGTCTGAAGGAAAGAGAAGTCAAATAAAGGCAGTCTGGGTGGAGCCTTGGCTAGGAGTATCATTCCCTGGCTTGTCCTGCTGAGTGCTGAAACTAAAGCTTTCGAGCTGGATTCCATTACACTGGGCTTACACCGGTGTAACCAATGGAGGATCAGGCCTTCGGTTTTAGCTGGTGAAGCTATGGAGGGCTAATATATTTTCCTCTCCAGGCAGAGATGGGAGGTACTAGAGAAATCTAGACTGTGATTTAATGAGGGAGATAATGCTAGCTTATCAGACAAGATAATTTTAGTATGTTGGGTTTGTGTATATATCGTACTTCAGTGGTGTTCTCAAAGCAATTTCTCTGCTGTCAGACCTCGTTCCGTTTTTTTCTCCGTATTTGTATACAGCCCATTACTAATATTTTTTTAAAGGCTTTAGAACCATTTCCCCAATCTGGTGAAGACTTCTTTATTTAAAAACAGTAATACACAAAAGGAAGCTTGAGGGCATGGATTTTAATGGAAGTGCCTTCAGAGCACACTTCTTTTTCTTGAGTACGATGGGAGTTTCCCAGTATCTTTCTCATAATAATTAGTAAATACTGAAATGTAAATAGAGTTAGCAATGAAAATCTAATGTATTTTCCTGTGTTGAATATATCCACTGAAGTGCACTGTGTGGTGACCAATCAGACAAGTGTTAGCAGTTGTCACAAAATGACAGTTAAGTGGTTCAGGTTTGAGGTGGAATAACTGACACACAGTAATGGGTTCCAGGCTAGAACTGTGATATGGTCTCTAGCTTTGCTGAAACTGTTCTCATTAAGTTTCACTTTCAGACACCCATGTTCTCTACATTAGATTTCATGTAAATCGAAGGGTGTCTCTTACTAAATCACTTGGGTAGGTGTCCAGACCAGAACTTGGGCGAGACTGTATTAAGTACTTGAAATATTTCAAAATGTATTACAACTAAATTACGCACTATTACTGTCTAGGTCCTTCTGGTGGTGGATTCCCAGCTGGTGGGTTTGGTCAGAAGTCAGCTCCGTCCCAGAAAGGAGGGAATCAGTGGCAGACAAAGAAACCACAAAGTACAGGTGCTTCATGGCAATCCCATGCTCAACCACAGCAAGTTAAATCCAGCACACAGAGTAAACCCAACTATACTGTGAACTTCAGTGTTATTGGAGGCCGAGAAGAGAGAGGTATCCGAGCTCCAGGCTTTGGTAAGTTCTGTTTCCTGGAACTATAGTTATAATGGCGTGTTGCATATGAAGTCCTTGTGATCTCTACAAGCGTGGTTGTGGGGCTTTATGAAAACTAGAAGCTTTGAAAGGTTCTGAAGAGTTTATTTTAGTCATGTTAAAGGCTTCATGTTTTGTTTTGTTGTTAAATGAGGTCTAATAGCAGTAACATGAGTGGCATTTAAGCAGTTGCATTCAGATAAAGGTCCACTTCTCGGATATCTCTCATTGTCTACCAGCAGTTCCTGATAGATATTAGGATGACATATGCATTGTTGTTATAGCTGTGTTGGTCCCAGGATATCAGTGACATGAGGTGGGTGAGGTAATATCTTTTATTGGACCAACTTCTGTTGTTGAGAGAGACAAGCTTTTTAGCTTACACAGAGCTCTTCAGGTCTGGGAAATGTACACAGAGGCCTGGTTTACATTAGGAAACTAGGTCAGTTATAACTCACTCAGGGGTGTGAAAAATCCACACCCCTGAGCAACACAGTTAAACCGTCCTAACCTCTGGTGTAGACAGCGCTAGATCAACGGAAGAATTCTCCCATCAACCTAGCTACCACTTCTTGGGGAGGTGGATTACCTACCTTGATGGAAGAACTCCTCCCATGGGCATAGGTAGTGTCTTCATTAAGTGTAGAAAAGCCCAGAGTGTCACAGTTAAATACAAGGTGGTAGTTTGTTTAGCATAAGGAGTTAACACGTTTCAAGAGACCATTCAAGGTTAAGTGGCCCTTCAGACATAGAGGGGGAAAGGAGGGAAAAAAACCTATAATCCACTTAACCTTGAATGGTCCCTTGAGATATGTGAAACACCCCTCTGAGGAACATAAAGTTACACCGACAGAAGCGCCGATGTGGACAGAGGTTCTCCCACTGACATAACTACTGCTGCTCGTTGGAGGTGGTTTAATTATGTCTATGGGAGAGCTCTCTCCTGTGGATATAGAGCAGCTACACGAGCTATTTTACATCAGCACACCTGCATCAGTAAGCTCACTAGTGTAGACATGGCCTTAGGGGAAAAACAGTTAAGAGAGTTGGTAGTTTTTCAAAGATATTGTTAAAGGTAAAATAGCAAACTATCTCACTGCATAGGAAAGATAGGCAATATGGCAAGAGACCACCCTGGCCTAACCAGGAGATCCTGAATGATCTGAAACTCAAAAAAAAAAAAAAAAAAAAAAAAAGTCCTACGTAAAGTGGAAACTAAGTCAAATTACAGAGGATGAATATAAGCAAATAACACAAGTACTTAGGGACAAAATTAGAAAGACCAAGGCACAAAACAAGATCAAACTAGCTAGAGATATAAAACAAGAAAATATTCTACAAATTCATTAGAAGCAAGAAGATGACCTAGGACGCTGTAGGCCCATTACTCAATGAGGGGGAGAAAACAATAATAGAAAATGTGGAAATGGCAGAAGTTGTAAATGATTTTTTTGTTTCGGTTTTCACCAAGAAGATTGGTGGTGATTGGCTGTCTAACTTAGTGAATGCCAGTGAAAATGAGGTAGGACCAGAGGCTAAAATAGAGAAGGAATAGGTTAAAAATTACTTAAACAAATAAGGTGTCTTCAAGTCACCAGGGCTTGATGAAATACATGCGAGAATATTCAAGGAGCTGCCTGAGGAGATATCTGAATCATTAGCGATTCTCTTCAAAAAGTCATGGAAGACAGGAGAGATTCCAGAGGACTGGAAAAGGGCAAATATAGTGCCTATCTATAAAAAGGGAAATAAGGACAACCTGGGGAATTACAGGCCAGTCAGCTTAACTTCAGTACCCAGAAAGATAATGGAGTAAATAATTAAGCCATCAGTTTGCCAACACCTATAAGGTGATAAGTAACAGTCAGCATGGATTTGTCAAGAACAAATCGTGACCAACCAACCTGATAGCATTCTTTGACAGGGTAAAAAGCCTTGTGGATGGGGGGCAAGCAGTAAATGTGGTATATCTTCACTTCAGTAGGGCTTTTGATACTCAAAAAGAAAAGGAGTACTTGTGGCACCTTAGAGATTAACAAATTTATTGAGCATAAGCTTTCGTGAGCTACAGCTCATAAACTAGGGAAATACAACCTAGATGGAACTACCATACGGTGGATGCATAACTGGTTAGAAAACCATTCTCAGAGAGTAGTTATCAGTGGTTCACAGTCATGCTGGAAGGGCATAATGAGTGGGGTCCCTCAGGGATTGGTTCTGGGCCCTGTTCTGTTCAATATCCTCATCAGTGATTTAGATAATGGCATAGAGAGTACACTTATAAAGTTTGTGGACAATACCAAGCTGGGAGGGGTTGGAGGTGCTTTGGAGGATAGGACTAAAATTCAAAATGATCTGGACAAACTGGAGAAATGGTCTGAAGTAAATAGGATGAAATTCAATAAGGACAAATGCAAAGTACTACACTTAGGAAGGAACAATCAGTTGCACACATACAAAATGGGAAATGACTGCTTAGGAAGGAGTACTGCGGAAAGGGATCTGGGGGTCATAGTGGACCACAAGCTAAATATGAGTCGTCAATGTAACACTGTTGCAAAAAAAGCAAACATCAGTCTGGGATGTGTTATCGGGAGAGTTGTAAACAAGACACGAAAAGTAATTATTCTGCTCCACTCCGCGTTGATTAGGCCTCAACTGGAGTGTTGTGTCCCGTTCTGGGTGCCTTGTTTCAGGAAAGATGTGGACAAATTGAAGAAAGTCCAGAGAATAGCAACAAAAATGATTAAAGGTCTAGAAAACTTGACCTATGAGGGAAGATTGCAAAAATTGGGTTTGTTTAGTCTGGAGAAGAGAAGACCAAGAGGGGACATAAGTTTTCAAGTACATAAAAGATTGTTACAAGGAGGAAGGAGAAAAATTGGTTTTGTTAACCTCTGAGGATAGGACAAGAAGCCTGTGGCTTAAATTGCAGCAAGAGCTGTTCAGATTGGACATTAGGCAAAACTTCCTAACTGTCAGGGTGGTTAAGCACTGGAATAAATTGCCTAGGGAGGTTGTAGAATCTCCATAACTGGATTTTTAAGAGCAGGTTAGACAAACACCTGTCAGGGATGGTCGAGATAAAGAGTGTAAGGGATTAGACTAGATGAGCCCTCGAGGTCCCTTCCAGTCGTACGACTCTGTGATTCTACACAACTCTCTACTTGCATAGTAATGCCTCCCCCCGTCTACGCGGCTTTTTTAGCAGCATCATGTGCCACTGCTGGAGTCTTTTCCCGCCGCAGGCAACGGCTCCAGCAGTGGGGAAAGGCTCTTTCAGCAGGGAAAGGCTCCGGCAGCTCCCCACTGCGGGAGCCTTTCTCTGCTGTGTGTAGATATACACCTCAGTGATGACATGGCCTGCCCTTTGCTGTGGCAAGTGACTATACACACCCTACGTGCTGCCATCAGTGAAAGTGCAGCATAGACATACACACAGTGTGGTACACTTGTTACCTCTGCCATGATGATGTACCAGTAAGCATTTTTCTTTTCTTTGTTTTAACAGGACAAAAGCCAAAAGTTTCAGAAAATGATTTTGAGGATTTATTATCTAATCAAGGGTTTTCAGCTAAATCTGACAAAAAAGGAACCAAGACAATTGCCGAGATGAGAAAGCAAGAAATGTCTAAAGACATGGACCCCTTAAAATTAAAGGTTTGATATTTAATAATAAAAACAGTGGTTTTGATTCAAATATAAACATAATTCTGTTACTTAGAACTATTGATGGTAGAATGGGGGAGGATACAGTGAAGGATAAAAAAGAAACTGAAGGGGTACAAAGATGGTAGAAGTTTATACTAAAATTTTACATGTGTTTCTACCCATGTGCAGAATAACTGAGGAACCTACTGGTCTTAATGCATGAATGTATATCCTAATTGTTTAGCGTAACCAAGATACAGTGGACAACTGGGGTGTCAGTACAGAAGAGAATGATTTGTTCAGGGGAGAGGGTTTGTTCCATATTGGCATGCTTTGAAGTGCAGATGGTGGTAAAACTCCTCTCTAAAATGTGTGATAAGATAAAAAGGAGCAAAAAGGAAAGGGTAATTTATGCTGTGGGTAGTCTGTTACAGACCACCTAATCCAGAATGGGAGGTGGACAAGGTAATCCTAGAACAGATCTAATGTTCATTTCAGAAGAAATTATTGTAAAAGGATTTTGAGACTTTGAAAATGACTAGAAAAGCAGCAGGTAAAATCTCATGGACAGGGAAATTGAATATGGGGGGAGAAGAGTGAGAGAGAGCTGGAAAGTTCTGATGAACGTAGTTACCAACTCATAGCTGAAAACAAACCCAGATACAAACAAGTAAAATCCTAATGTGTGTGAACTGAAGTTTTACATCTAATGTAGGATTTTCTCCCCTAGATAGTACAAGGGCCTGGGTTTCCCATTTCATTAAAGAGCATGTCTTGGTACAAGCTTGGCTAGACAAGCACAAATCTCTTTTTGACTAAGGAGAAGATGGGAGGGTGCATTTCTGGTCTGTACCAAGCTGGGAGAACTTGGGTCAAAAGGTTTCAGAGTAACAGCCGTGTTAGTCTGTATTCGCAAAAAGAAAAGGAGTACTTGTGGCACCTTAGAGACTAACCAATTTATTTGAGCATGAGCTTTCGTGAGCTACAGCTCACTTCATCTGATGCATACCGTGGAAACTGCAGCAGACTTTATATACACACAGAGAATATGAAACAATACCTCCTCCCACCCCACTGTCCTGCTGGTAATAGCTTATCTAAAGTGATCATCAAGTTGGGCCATTTCCAGCACAAATCCAGGTTTTCTCACCCTCCACCCCCCCACACACAAATTCACTCTCCTGCTGGTGATAGCCCATCCAAAGTGACAAATGAGAGTTGTCACTCTCACACTCTCACGAAAGCTCATGCTCAAATAAATTGGTTAGTCTCTAAGGTGCCATAAGTACTCCTTTTCTTTTTGGGTCAAAAGGTTTTCATTGCTATCAGGTCCACTCTTTGGCAGCTAGAGCCTTGTTTTATTACCTTTTCTCCAATAAAGTACAGTTTCACTAGTGCCCTTTCAGTGAAGGGGTTCAGGGCTATGGTACTGTGATGGATGTGACTGATGATACAAAATTATGTCTTGTGGAGAACAAAAACTACTTGAGAATCACTTTCTTAGGGCATCTGATGATGCATCCGATGAAGTAAGCTCACGAAAGCTTATGCTCAGATAAATTTGTTAGTCTCTAAGGTGTCACAAGTACTTCTTTTCTTTCTGTGGATACAGACGAACACGGCTGCTACTCTGAAACCTTTCTTAGGGCAGTCATTCATTCTCCTCACGGTGGCTCTCTGTCCCTCTATCAAATCCACTGAAAATGGACTATTAAACTCATATTAAAATTACTCTTTCCAGTCTCCACGGTGGCATCACCCCAAGTGAATTCTGATCAGATTTTGTAATTCTTCCTGGTGTGTTACTTGCAGATAAGGTTAAATGGTAACATTTACTATTCAGTTTTGTAAAACATTGTGAGGATAATATACATAGTTCTGAACAATATTAATAGAAATAATCTCAGGGAGGAATTGGGGAAATCAGTTTATTGATGGAATATTTTAACTCATGTCCATAGGTTGGTTTGAATGCTTTTTTAATGTAAAATACTATAAATAAAAAATAGAGCCTTTTACCTACCATCACCCTGGTTAGTAGGGAAGATGGGAGATACTACATAATGTGTTACAATTTAGAGATACTCACCTTACTGCCATAGGGATTCTATATAGATTGATATAAATATCATTATATAAAATCAACTAAGAAAAGTGCATTGTTAGCCAATTGTAGTTCAAGGGGCAATCTAGTACAGAAAACTTCAATTTACTCAAACAAACCATATGAGTGTACAAGTCTCAAAACATCTTAAGACCCTTATCTGAAATTTACAAGTAAAACAAGATTTCTAGCATTGGAATGGACAACCTCTGTTACCATGGGATTAATTAGTGTAACTAAAATGAATATTCTGCCATGGTTACTTTGTTCAGATAACTCCTTGTCATCTATTCTACAATTTTTAAACGTAACTTGTTGTTAATTCAGTTCTCTTGGAATGATTCCTATATAAGAGCCAAATTAACTACATATAAGCATGCTGGTCGTCTGCTAGCAGACTTGATATATCACTGTTGAGTTCCAAGGCTAAGCATGGTATCCACTCTTTGGAATTTGGATGCATGATTAAGACCATATTTGCAAAGTGCTCTCAACATTTTTGAAGCCCAAAGTCCAATTGTCTTGTTTTCAGTGATAGGAGAGGAAAATATCTTCAAGCAAATTGGAAACATCATTTAAGGCAACTGCATTCAATTTGAATTTTTCTAATTTTGTTTCAGATTCTAGATTGGATTGAAGGAAAAGAGAGAAATGTAAGAGCATTAATATCCACTCTTCACACTGTGCTCTGGGAAGGGGAGAACAAGTGGAAGCCAGTTGGCATGGCAGACCTCGTTACCCCTGAACAAGTAAAGAAGTACTATAGGAAAGCAGTACTTGTAGTTCATCCAGATAAGGTGAGTCGTTTTCTTGGGTATGTTAAAGGCTATTTATCGAACTGGTATTACCAATTAATTCTGCAATCCTAAAAGGAAAATCTGCTAAACTTCCTGCTTTTGAACAGAAACACCCAAGCAAGCACAGCAAGGCTCGGTGGGGAAGAGTTTTAATATTGGCAGGGACAATAGGCTAGTTTCTGGGTGTTTTTTCAGTCCACCTTTCTGCTGTACGGTTATTGTGTTGAACTCTGGCACTTCAAGGTGGCAGCATCAGACTGTGGAGATAAGGATTCCCTTCAGAGACAAAGGTTGAGAAGCACTTTTTCCACCACTCATATTATCATTCACTGCTGGACCCAGCTACATGGGTGCTTGGCCAGCGACAGGCTCTGCCTTCCTTCTGTTTGTTTTGTTGTCTTCTGAAGTTAGCACACTAATGAGGCCATGCAGTACAGGATTCTGAAGTCTCACTTGTCATCCATATCACAGTAATGAGGTGTCAGAGCAGCCAGGGCTGAGCCCTGCCCTCACCTGAACTCCTGCACATCTGGGTCCCACTCAGCTCAGTCTGAGGAAAGCCCAGTTACTGGAGCAGAGTTCTGTTAGGTTCTGGACATCTGCCAATCAAAATGCAGATCAGTGGAATCTGTGCTTAATCTCTACTCCTTGAATGGGTCTTGGGGGGATCCTCCAACTCCTAGGCCTCCCAGAGATTTCAGTGGAGGCAGGGTCCCATAAAATCCACAGCAAACTGGATATAAAATCTGTTGAAAGGTCCTGGTAGGAATGATGTGGCAGCTTCCAATTTAAAAACAAACAAACAAAAAAGATGGAAAAAAAGAATAATCCAATAAGCACAGTAGACCCTGTGTAAATGGTGATTATATCTACATTATCCGTAGTGTCAGCAATAACATCCCTTTAAAAGAATTAGGGTAGTTCACCCCTTTCAGGGCTCCTGTTCGTGGCTGTGTACAGATGTAGGAAGATAAAATTGCATCTCTTGCGCTTGGTTCAAATTTTCTTGCTTTTCTAACAACAAGAGCAAGAATTAAGGAATTTTTAAAAAAAACCTCTTAATTCTGGAGCATAATCCTGCAGCAACGTCTGGGGTTGCAGAATACATGGGGCCTCGTGTTTATGCCCATCTGAGCCAGGATGTGTTAAAATTGAGCAGGTGGTGTATCTGCAGTATTACTGTGTACATACTGGTTCCACAGACCAATTTAGATTGCAGAACTTCCTCCATAACTTGGTGTATTTGTTTCAGGCTAAAAAGTCTAGGAGTATTCCTAGTCAGCAGTGTATGTTCAACTAGGAAAGTCGGACTCCAGTGTAAAAGAATTTAACAGCGTTCTTGGAAATAGCTCTTCAGTTGCATTGTGGGTTACTAATGTAAGAGTTGCAATGCAGTATTTTCTACCTAAATTAGTTTTGATTTCATTTTTAAAGAGCCACTTGCTGAAAATGAAGACCATGTCTATTAACTCCTTTAATACAAGATGGAAACTTTAGTACGACTTCAGTTACATTGAGCAAATTAGACTAAAAATTTGAAGTGATGCAGGCAAATTATAATCTCTCAGTGCCATTTAAACTATGACTTTGGTATATATGGGGACTTGGGGGGAAAAGGGAATTACAGTATTTGGATGAAAAAGCCATGCACACTTACAGCACTATATAACACATAAAGGTAAACAGAAAGGGGCTAAACAAGAGACAGGGTGTGAATTTCACTGTTAGTAAAATCCAGTTTTCTCTCAAGCCCTGCTGCAGTTCTTTACATTCTTTGGACTTCTGCAGTAAGCTCCTAATACGTGCTCTGTTTGTTTACAGGCCACAGGACAGCCTTATGAACAGTATGCCAAAATGATCTTCATGGAGTTGAGTGATGCATGGTCAGAGTTTGAAAACCAGGGATCAAAATCCCTTTTCTAAAACTTCATCTTTACAGGATTTTCAAAATGTATGTGCAGCAAAATGGAGTGGAGAATTGTTAGTCTGAATTTCTTATCTCTAGGATTTAAGAAAGATTTTTGCATAATTTCAGCACAGTTTGAAATCATACTCGGAAGTGGGTGATACATTTTGTAAGATGCAGAATCCAAAACATACACAGATGCACTCAGAGAACAACTGCTCAATGCTTCAGAATCTTAGCCTGAGAATAGATCTTTCCATTCAGGTTTAAATATGTTGAAATATAAATAACTTTAATGATGTCCGCTGATTTTTGGCGTAATGGTATCGAAAGCATGAGCCATTCCAAATCCACTGATTTTTGGCGTAATGGTATCAGAAGTGTGTGAGCCATTCCAAATCCACTGATTTTGGTTTTTCTTTAAAAGAAACACACAACCTCAATTTGTACTTTATATTTTCAATAGTTACATGATTTGATTTTGATGTTTGGTGACCCTCGCCTTATTCTAGGTGCTTTAGTGATATTATCAGCAGTGAATTTGCTCAGCATATCTTTTTGTTGAATCTATAAGAGGTGTACATTTTCATCTGTATTTTGTGTAATCATTCTGATGATCATTCTGTAAATAATTAAAATATTTTCTGGCAATACCTGTGTTCCTTACAATGAATTGACAGTTGCTTAGCCAAATAACTCCCAGTTAATGGAAAGTCAGCCAGGGTTGTTCTTGATTTTATTTTATTTTATTTTAAATGCATATCATGAACCTGGAAACAAATCTTAGCTTTAATATAAGTACTGCATATTCTAACTTTTTATTATTTATTATGAACTTTTGGAAGGCACCACTATGACTAGTGTTTATTTTCCTACTCTATAAATTTCAGCATTTACTCTTATTTTTTTTCTAGTGGAATGTGCCTTCCATTGGCTTTATAAATACCATACTAGAAAAAAGTTGACCAGTCATTTATTCTAAAACTTGAAATGTGAGCACAAAACAGTTTACTCTGCTTTGATTTGTCTGTTTTAACTGAGTCAATGGTATATTGTTAGCTAGCCCCTTGAAAGCGTTTCCTGTGCTTATACTGACAGTGGGATACTTATGTTGTATGTCTGAGAACTTGATTTTTAGAAGCATGCATGCACGCACATGTGTTTATATGCAAAGAACAAACCAGTGTGTATAGTTAGGGCATCATATACTTGATGTACTGTGAGTGCATTGGCTAGTGCAAGACTAGTTGAGAACCCAGTGTGAGAACACAGCTCACTGTACTGTTTCTCATCTCTTTAAAAAAGAAACAAAAAACAAAAATTAACATGTACCCAGTATATGGAATACTAACGACCAACGACTATTGTATAACTGTAAATCCCAGTTCCTGGGGGCTAGTTTGCAAATGTTTGTTAGAGTGATATTTAGTTTTGGTGACAGTCTCTTGCACTGCAGCTTTGGGTCGGGAAGGAATTTTCCTCCAGAGCAGATTGGCAGAGGCCCTGGGGGTTTTTCACCTTCCTCTGCAGCGTGGGGCCCTGGTCACTTGCTGGAGGATTCTCTGCACCTTGAAGTCTTTAAACCACGATTGGAGGACTTCAATAGCTCAGACATAGGTGAGAGGTTTATTGCAGGAGTGGGTGGGTGAGATTCGGTGGCCTGCATTTTGCAGGAGGTCAGACTAGATGATCATAATGGTCCCTTCTGACCTGAATATCTATGAATCTACCCAAGTATCTTAAAAGATGTATTTTTAATCAATTTGCCTTTGTATCCAGTTTGGATTCTTAACTGAGAAAGGAGCTGCAGTGATGTCAAGGTACCTGTCTTACAATGAGCGTCTTCTAATTTTTTAATTCAGATTATCCCACAATTTGCATGAAATGAGGCTTTCCACTGCCAAATCAGCATCACAGTGAATGGGTTGGCGAAGAGATTATTTGAATGCTGTGTGCACTTTACAGGCTCCCACCAAACTCGGATACAACACAGTTGAACTGTTACCTCTGTATGTAACGTGTGTACATATATTCGGTCACTGTGAATTTTGAAAGAGTGGAGGAGGATTATTGAACTCTGATCTGGAATAGAAAGTATGGGTTTGTGCCGGCACAACTCTGAATTAGCCTTAATCCCACTGATTCTTCTTCGAGTGCTTGCTCATATTGATTCCATTCTAGGTGTGTGCGCACCCACGTGCACAGTTGTAAGAGACTTTCGCCTTAGTGGTATCCGTAGGCTCGGCTGTGGCGCCCTCTGGAGTGCCACGCTCATGCATCGGTATATCGCGCATCACCGGCCCTCCACCCTCTCAGTTCCTTCTTGCCGCCTGTGCTGGTTGGTCAAAGCGCCTCTCTCCCTTGCCTCGCAGGTGGTCAGTGGTTCTTTCCCTTTGCGTTACAGCTGTAAATAGTTTTGTTTATTGTAGATTAGTTAGTAAGTAGCTGTTAAGTCAGAGATGGGCAAACTACGGTGTGTGGGCCACGTCCTGCCCAGCCCTTGAGCTCCTGGGCGGGGAGGCTAGCCTCCAGCCCTTCTCCTGCTGTCCCCCCTCCCCCACAGCCACGCTGGCAGTGCTATGGGCAGTGGGGCTGCCCGCTCCTGCAGAGCAGCGCAGCAGCGTGTCTGGCTCCAGCCGGGCGGCGTGACTGCCAGACATGCTGCTCTGAGCAGCATGGTAAGGGGGCTGGGGAGGTCCCAGGGGGCAGTCAGGGGACAGGGAGAAGTTGGATAGGTGTGGGAGTCCTGGGGGGCCTGTCAGGGGGTGGTTGGATGGGGCAGAGGTTCGGGGGGGGCAGTCAGGGGGTGGGGTACAGGAGGAGTTGGAAAGGCGTGGGAGTCCCAGGAGCCCTGTCAGGGGCCGGGGGTGTGCATTATGGTTGGAGAGGTCAAAGGACAGGGAGCAGGGTGGGTTGGAAAGGGGGTGGAGTCTCAGGGGGGCAGTTAGGGGCAGGGGTCCTGGGAGGGGACCGTCAGGGGACAAAGAGCAGGGGGGTTGGATGGGTGGGAGGTTCTGAGGGGTCAGTCAGGGGGAGGGAAGTGGGATGGGGCGGATAGGGGGCGGGGGCTAGGCTGCTTGGTGAGGCACAGCCTTCTCTGCCTGGCCCTCCATACAGTTTTGCAACCCCAATATGGCCCTTGGGCCAAAAAGTTTGCCCACCCCGTGTTAAGTACTGCAGTTACTCAGTAAGGGTCCCGCACTTTGCCCCAGGTCACCGGGTTTTAAGCCCTGCCTGTTAGTGACCTGCATGGCAGCTGTCTGAAGTGCCTGGGGGAATCCCATGTAAAAGAAGTGTCGCATCTGTAAGAACTTTCGTCCCAAGACACAGAAAGAGCGCGCCATTTGTTTGAGGGCCCTCCTGATGGAGGCTGCTCTCCGCCCAGCCTCAGAGCTGTCCCGGCCAGACGCAAGTGTCCCCAGCACTTCAGCCTTGGTGCGTAGTGCACCCCGGCACCGGGCTCTACCTGGCACTGATCCCCTTTGCCGGTGCCCAAGAAGAAGTCTGAAAAGTGGACCCAGCACCGAGCAAGACAGACCAAGGGGCATTGGGTAAAGGACCCTGTTTTGGCGTCCCGCCCATGCCAGAGCCACAGAGGGACACGTCCCTGTGCGGACCTCCTGCCCCCCAAGGGATCTGCCACCAATTCTGGGAGTGGTAGGGGACCCAGACTTATGGCGGAGTTAATGCCTTCCCAGCTCCCGGCGCTGAGAAAGCAAAGGACATCGCGTGCGGCGATGGACCTGGCAAAGCCTCCCTACGAGGGCAAGCCAGCCATGAAAGCCTCCCAGAAGGCGAGTGAATGCCACCGGTTTCCGGAGCTGAGGCAGAGCTCCTTGTTGCCATGTCCCTGGTTTCTGCATCAGCCTAGGTCACCGGTTCACCACCACAGATCGTCAGCACTGCTCTCCCGGTTTCCATCCTCTCATCAGGACTTGCCCAGAGGGAAGCGCCGGTTACTGCATGGTCGGCACCATTTATCCTCACGCCAACCCCCTCCACGCCAACGATATCTGTCACCTAGACCACAGGGACGCTCCCTGACATGGCGCTGCTCCCTCTACTCCCGGCACCAGTCTGCCTACTCAAGACACCGTTCACCAACAGCAATGGTTAGCCACCAGACTCAGGTGTTGACAGCCCTGCAATGGTCACTGAAGGAGGATTCCTCTGGCATGGAGAAGGAGTTCAGCCCCTCACTGAGACAGCTCTGTCGTGACTGGGCTCCTAAGGCTGTGTCCACCTCAACGATGCCATGCTGGCAGCAGGGCCAGTGGCCAGCGCAATGGCCTTACTGGAATGCCTGGGGCATGCCGGTTATGCCGATGCCCCTGTCGTACCAATCGTTGGTCGCCCCATTGGACAAGCATCAAATGGCACCAGGCTTAGTGCGCGAAGTGCAAACAGACACTGGGGTAGAGAGCTGATGTCCCGGGCCCTCCCCCAATGGCTCAGTCATCCTCATCCTTTCCAGATGAGGTTGTGGTGGGGCCCTCTTGTGCTAGCACACTGGATGACTTTAAGGAGCACCGAGCCCTGCTCCAAAGGATGGCCACTAACTTAGGCCTAGAGGTGGAAGAGATGGCAGAGCAATCAGACACTTTAATGTGCTCTCTATATCCTCCCTCGCATGTGTCGTGCCCCCGGTGCCCAAAAGCATCCTAAAGATTGCCAGAAGCCTCTGGCAAACCCCATCCTCAATCCTGCCCACTTCCAAGGGGGCTGAGAAGTATTTCATCCCCACCAAGGGGTTTGAATACTTATACACTCACCCGCCCCCGGGTTCGTTGGTTGTTTCAACAGCCAACAAGAAAGACAAGCAAGGACATTCTAGTTCCACCCCAAAAAATGAGGAGGCCAAGAGACTGGAACTTCTTGTGAGGAAAATTTATTCAATGGCCAGTCTCCAATTCAGAGGCTCTTTTGGGGAGATATAACCGTAACCTGTGGGACTCCCTCCATAAGTTTAAGGACTCCATGCTAATCAAGGGCAGGTTGCAGGATCAAGTGCAGATATAGTGTGTGCCACCTGTCACAACCAGGATCTGTTAGTGAACTAAAAGAAGTCATACCAGTGCAACAAATAGAGTTTATTGGGGCAATCCTCAACTCCACACAGGCCAGAGCCTTCCTTCTGGAGGCCCATTTCCAAGCCATGTCAGATGTGATTTCCTGTGTAAGGGGCCACCCGCTCACTGCGGCCTGCACTTGCCTAAGGTTGCTAGGCCACGTGGCTGCCTGTACTTATGTGGTCCGTCATGCCCAGCTCCACTCCTGGCCTCTACAGGTTTGGTTGGCATCAGTCTATGTCCCCAACAGGCTTGACCTCGATCTCGTCGTCAAGGTGCCGGACCACTTCTGCTCATCACTGGCATGGTGGTTGGACCCCGCATTGGCATTGCAAGGAGTTCCCTTCGTGGCCCCAGCCCTGTCGCTAACTCTGGTTTCCGACATCTCAGACCTGGGCTGGGTGAGCTTGGTACTCAGGGCCAGTGGTTGGGGGTCAACCGCTCCCTCCACATAAATGTCAGAGAGCTCAGAGCAGTTTGCCTGGCCTGTCAGGCTTTTCGGTCCTACTTACAAGGCAAAGTGGTTCAAGTCCTGATGAACAACATCTCCACGATGTTTTATATCAACAAAAGCAAGGCAGAGCCAGGTCATCAGCCCTCTGCCAGGAAGCTCTCTGGCTCTGAGACTTCTGTGTGCAGCATGCCATTCGCCTTGTGGCAGCACGCCTCTCCGGGACCAGGAACATGTTAGAAGCTCACCTCAGCAGAGCCTTCTCATGTCGCCACGAACGGTCACTCCACCCTGAGGTAATCAGTGGGATCTTCCGAAAGTGGGGATCTCCCCAGGTGGACTTGTTCTCAACTCAAAAGAACAGAAAATGCCACCTGTTCTGCTCATTTTGGGGGATCGACATGGGCTCCTTGTTGGATGCCTTCTTACTTCTGTGGTTGGGGGCTCTGATGTACACTTTCCCACCAGTGCTGTTGTTTCACAGAGTCCTCGTGAAGACCAAGCAGGACAAGGCCAAGGTCATCCTGATAGCCCCGGCTTGGTCTCACCAACATTGGTTCGGCACACTGATGGACCTGTCAGTGATGTCCCCACTGCAGCTGCCCCTCTGGCTGGATCTCCTGTCCCAGAATCATGGCAGGCTCCTGCACCCGAATCAAGCAGCTCTGCACCTGACAGCTTGGTTGCTGCATGGTTAACTGCTGAAGAGCAGGAGTGGTCGGCCCGTGTCCAGCAGGTCTTACTGGGTAGTAAGAAGCCCTCCACTAGAGCGACCTACCTGGCCAAATGGAAATGATTCATGTGCTGGGCCTTGGCCCTAGGGGTTAGGCCTGAGCAGGCCAGCTCGCTGCAGTTGATCCTGGGCTACCTTATGCATCTCAAGCTCCAATTAAGGTCCATTTGGCTGCCATATCAGCCTTTCACCCTCCATTCCAGGGCAGGTTGGTCTTCACTCATATCATAACAGTCCAATTCTTGAAAGGTCTGGAATGACTTTTACCCCGAGGTCTGGGACCCAGTCCCTCTGTGGGACCTGAATCTGGTGCTTGCCAGGCTCATAAGAGCTCCATTCAAGCCCTTGGTGTCCTGTTCCCTTCTTCTGCTTTCCTGCAAGATGTCATTCCCAGTGGTGATAACTTCTGCCTGAAGGGTCTCTGAGATTAGGGCACTTACCTCGGACCTGCCCTATATGGTGTTTTTCAAGGACAAGGTCCAGGTGCAGCCACAGCCAGCTTTCCTGTTCAAGGTGGTTTCGCAATTTCACATGAGCCAGGACATATTTTCGCCAGTCTTCTTCATGAAGCCTCATAAGTCTGAGGAGGAACGTAGGTTGCACTCACTGCAAGCCTTCTACATCGAGAGGACCAAGCCGTTCCTCAAGTCAACGTAGCTGTTCGTCGCGGTGGCTGACAGGATGAAAGGTCGTCCAGTGTCCACCCAGAGAATTTCATCTTGGATCACCGCCTGCATCTGATTTTGCTATCATCAGGCAAAAGTTCCTCCACCAGCAATTGTAACCACCCATTTGACTAGAGCACAAGCCTCGGTGGCAGCCTTCCTGGCCCATGTGCCAATTTCAAACATCTACAGGGCCACCACTTGGTCATCCATTCACACATTCACATCTCACTATGTGCTAACCCAGCAAGCCCAAGACGATGCCGGCTTCAGTAGAGCAGTATTACAAGCTGCATGTCCATTAATGCGGAGACCACCTCCAGGGATACTGCTTGTGAGTCACCTAGAATGGAATCGACATGACATGAGCAAGCACTGGAAGAATTAAAACCGGTTACTTATCTTTTGTAACTGTTGTTCTTCAAGGTGTGTTGCTCATGTCCGTTCCCTCACCCACCCTCCTGCCCCTCTGTTGGAGTTGCTGGCAAGAAAGAACTGAAAGGGCGCAGGGCCGCTGGCGCCTGATATACCACCGCATGAGTGCGGTGCTCCAGATGGCGCCACAGCTGGCCCTACAAACATCGCTAAGGCAAAAGTCTGACATCTGTGCACATGGGTGCACACACACCTAGAATGGAATGGACATGAGCAACACTCTTTACATGTTTGGGGCCCTTCGTAGTTCTTGTATACAAGGCCTATTTTCATGAAATTTAGGGTCCTCTTGGGAGGGCTGAAGTATTAAGATTATAAAGACTCTTACAAATCTAACTGGGGCAAGGTAATGTAAAGCAATATAAGTTTTGTATACGGGGGTTCGGGAGGGTTGGACCATTAGGCAGTAGTGCAGTTTTAAACATTTTTGGGCCAGGACGTTCAGGGACCAATCCTTTTTAAAGGAAGGCTGTCCATTTTAAAATCATGCTTTTTTATTTCTTTGCTACAAGTATAACAACTACGATTACTGTAACGGAAAAGGTTGGAGAACTATTTTTTTCTGTTTGTGTATTTCACAGCACTTATGTGCAGTCACTTGCACTCTTTCTCTTGTATCATCACTGTGCTGGTTTTGGGGCAGCCACAGGGAGCAATTTTAAAATAATAAAAATTGGCGAGGTGAGGGAAGGACCAGTACAGGACCAGAAACTCAAGGCAGTTTGAAATGTGGCTAGGTTTCCAGTGTGGTGTCCTTTGAAGTCTAGGAGAACTGGGGAGTGCAGTAGTGGATTTTTAAGAAAAGAGCAATTCTGCCAGTTACTGTGAAGTCTTAGAGAAGTAATGAAGTATGGAGAGGTGATATGAATAATAAACAGCATAGGATTTTCCCCCTTAACTAATTGTGGAGTACTGTAAGGAATGAGTTGCCTGCCTTTCACCCCAGCTGTCTCCATTTAATTGATGGGTGAAATGATAGAGATGTATGAAGTCTTTGGGGATGGAAAATGCTGTATGGATGTGTAATTAGTAAATCTTGCTAGTCACACTTGATTCCCTTGGGCTGAATTGTTTTACTGGATACAAGATTGTATATAGTAGACTGGGTTTCTGTAAAGAACTGTTCATGTGTCCATTTGTGGTTTTTCAGAAATCACAATCACTATCACTGTTGAAATGCCACAAGCTCTAGTGCAAGGAGCAGCAGATCTCCACCATGGCTGGGGACAGGAAATGTCACCACTGCACATGGTGCTTAATCGTACAAATTCTGTCATGGGACCTTTTAACATCAGCACAGCCATGACCTCTGGGCGTAAGTATTTAAACATGGGTACCTAAAGTTAGGCACCTAAAATAAGTGGCCTAATCTTCAAAGGAGCTGAGCCCCTGCAGTTCCTATGGAAGTTAACCTAGTGATTAGTACTTGATCCCTTTCACTTAGCAGCCCAGCTTTAGGCACCCCGACTTGAAAACACCAGCTTCTGTTTTTTAGTGTTTCAGCAGAAATACCTCAACTCAGGAAACTGCAGGGAACTTAAATGATGCACCTCAAAGAAAGGAAGAGCTGAGCTGCCCCATCTCAGAATCAGATGGTGGAGGGTGACTTAAATATTTCAGACCAGTGTATGAAACACATGCCTGTTCCCTGCTGGTTTCTGTTTAGAAGTTCAGATGACATTATAGCAAGTTAGTGTTCTGAACTGAGACTGTAAACAGCAGAGTAGCTCTTCAGAGGAAGTGCTATCAACGTAATGATTAAAGGCTAGACAAAGCTAAGTATTGGATTGTGATTGTAGTTTATTGGGAAGGGCAACTACCTGGTGACTGTTCTGTGTCACTTCTAATTCTGACATCATTCCTTTCCCTAGTTGTTATACTGGGGTGAGGTGGGCAGGGCCTTTCCAGGCTCATCTGCCATAATGAGCAGCAGTTGGAGAAGTGCAGGGGTGAGACTGACTTCTAGCCCTAATGACCCCCAAAGCACCAGTTACAGGTCGGGAGGCTTTGCTCTGTAATTGGCCCAGATGACCAGCATGCACGTGATTGTCACCCAGGAAATAGTTATACTGAAAGAAAAGCCAGTGGGGACATCTCTTTACAAGAACAGTAGGAGGGGAAATAGTTTTACTTTGTGTAATGACACATCCACTCCCAGTCTTTATTCAAGCCTAAGTTAATTGTATCCAGTTTGCAAATTAATTCCAATTCAGCAGTCTCTCGTTGGAGTCTGTTTTTGAAGTTTTTTTGTTGAAGAATTGCTACTTTTAGGTCTTTAATCAAGTGACCAAAGAGATTGAAGTGTTCTCCAACTGGTTTTTGACTGTTATAATTCTTGACATCTGATTTGTGTCCGTTTATTCTTTTACATAGAGATTGTCCAGTTTGGCCAATGTACATGGCAGAGGGGCATTGCTGGCACATGGCATATATCAACATTGATAGATGTGCAGGTGAACGAGCCTCTGATAGTGTGGCTGATGTGATTAGGCCCTATGATGGTGTCCCCTGAATAGATATGTGGACACAGTTGGCAACGGGCTTTGTTGCAAGTAAAACTATTTCCCCTTGTTTATTTCCCCTCCTACTGTTCTTGTCAAGTGCTAGAAATGGCCCACCTTGATTATCACTACAAAAGGTTCCCCCCACCCCACCCCGCTCTCCTGCTGGTAATAGCTCACCTTTCCTGATCACTCTTGTTTGTCTGCATAGTAACACCCATTGTTTCATGTTCTCTGCGTATATAAAATCTCCCCACTATATTTTCCACTGTATGCATCCGATGAAGTGAGCTGTAGCTCACGAAAGCTTATGCTCTAATAAATTTGTTAGTCTCTAAGTTGCCACAAGTACTCCTTTTCTTTTTACGGATACACACTAACACGGCTGCTACTCTAAAACCTGACTGCTGTAGTGCAGAAGCAAACTTAAGATGATGTAGCATAAATCATTGTGGAGGAGCAGAGGTCAACAGCCTGATTCTAAACTCACTTAAAACACCAGTATAAAAAAGTCACTATTACTCCATTGATTGCAATGGAATTATTCATGCCTTGCACCATCATCACCAAATGCAGAATCAGAGGCTAAGACTTATATAATCTCTGGTCTTTGTTCTCCAGCTGTTTTTGGAGCAGCACTGCCTACAGGCAATCAGTTACATCCAGGACCAAGGCCTGGCTGCAGGGACCATTATTTTGGGAGGGCGGGACAGTGAGGGAAGGGAATATACAATGTGAAAGTGAGGGACAGTTCTAGTAATTTTGTTTCTGGGGTAATAAACTGTATGCAATAGGAATTTGTCAGCTCTGTAGGGTAGGGCAATTGAGCTGTGACTATGGATCTGACCCAAAGGAGAGCTGATAGTAAAGGCGTGGTTCAGTGTACTTTAAAGATGACCTAAAAAGAGGGCAATATCTTTCTGAAAGTGTGTGTGGCGGTGATGAAATCTGCTTGCTTTTTCTTTAACTGTAAGAACACCGAGCAAGCCAAGCCTGGCCTTCCCAACTTTTGCTTGAGAACTCATTGGACGTATCCAATAGGAATAGAATAGTGATTTAGAATTGAGCATTTTGGTATTTTCATCCATTGGTAGCCATATAGAATCATTAACAGAGAAGTCTTTTCTGCCTCGTGGGTGTTAGCTATGGAGTTAAACAGGCTACCAAAAGAACAGTGATTAAATAGCCCTTGCACTTTGTCACTTTTTTCCTCCAGTAAAAAAGGTAGGCAGGACCTGAAATTGTCATCTTAAGCCACACTGGCCAGGAGGGATGTAAGCATAAATAGCAATAGTAGGGACACTTTCAGCCCTTCGTCATCCATCAGCAAAACCGGCAAGTAGTCTTTCCCTTTGCACTTCTCAGTGTAAAGTGAACTGTTACTATTTTAGTGCTCACGCTCACTAGATTGAATTGGTTTTTGTTTTTTTTTTACCTCCTCCTAGAAGAACTGTCTTTGTGCCATGAGCAGAATGAGTTCCTCTCCAAGCAGAGTTGGCTCTCTCAAAGTTGTGTTCTGGGCATTAAGATTTTGCACAAATATGGGCCTGTCCTGGGAGGTGCTGAGGACTTGCAATTCTCAAAGTCATTGGGACTCACGAATGTTCAGTGTCTCCAGATCAGGCTTTTAATTTTCCAGCCACTGGCAATGTAGGCCCAAGTTGTCACAGCCAATAGTTTCATTTGCTGCCTATGAAAAATAGTTGCAGGGTCTTATGAGTTTAATTGATTTTAAAAGTGATTCTCTTGTATAAGTTCTACACTTAGTTTTCCAAGAATTTCTTTATCACAAATACTTTGATATTGTGAATGAGGTTAAAATAAAACAAAACCTTAACATTTTGGTCTTGCACTTTTCTTTGTGGGTCAGCTGACATTTTTCTGTTGGAGTTGAAGGTAATCAGCCTTCAAAATCGCTAACAAGAATGTGTCACTTTCCAACTGCTTTAGTTTGCTCCTAGTGCAGAAATCTTTTAACTACCAGAGATGTATTTTCAAAATATTCAGCAATGGTCATAGAATATTGAAATCTGTGTATTAAGGTAAGAGAATAACAAATGCACTATGGTCCTAATCTCTTCGAATCTTGTATAACTCGCTTACCCCCTGCTTAAGATAAGTTTATTGCCAGACTGGTGATTATACTGCCTCACATTTTAAAACAGACACTCCAAAAATATGAATGCAACTGTTCTATGAAGGATGCATTTTCTGATTGAAGTTTTTTGATGAAGTGTTGCAAAACAGGATTGAGAGGCATCTAGAAACCTCTCTTTAATTGAATGTACTGTATATTTGCAATTTAGTCTTCTAGAAGCGATCAGCGTCTACATTAGGAAGATTTAAATCACTTGGAGATACTTTGTGTAATTTCATGTAGTTGCTACTGTACTTAGAGTTTTTTGTTTTTGGTGAGTGGAAGGACAAAGGAAGTTTGAACCTTATTTTTGGCATCTTTATCAGGAAATGTAGTGTATCAAGGCATTTTGCTACTAGTGAAATGAAAATCTATACATGTGTATGTATACAAAGGAAATAGTCTAAGAGTAAACCTTGTAAACAAAAAATGAATGGGCTATTAATGTTGGGCACAAAATTTTTGAACAAAACACTTTGTTTGAAATGTGACATCATTCAATCAATGATCAATTAAAACAAAACAAACAATTTCTGCCTATTTCTTTCTTTAAAAGAGGAAATAACTTAACTTTTCCTCACAAAACTTATTTCCAAAGCCTCTTTAAATGTTTCTGTATTGCATTAGGCAGGCAAGTGGTCACCCCATTAATGTGGGTTACAATTAAGCAAGTCTCATATTTGCAGTTACACCCTTATGTAGACTTTGTGATGGGTTCGGTCACAGAGACCCCCTTGGGACTGTCACTTGCTGTGCTGAAATTACCTCTGAGCCCGTTTTCCCTGCCAGCTGGAGACTCCAGAACCCTGCCTTGTTGAGCCAGATGTGATAGCCTGCTGCAACACAGACCCAGGTCTGATCCATGCCTTCAAAGCTGCAGACTTTAACCAAAAACTAGCTGTCTCCAGCACTCAGACACCCAGTTCCCAATGGGATCCAAACCCCAAATAAAACCATTATACTCTGTATAAAGCCTATACAGGGTAAACTCATAAATTGTCTGCCCTCTATAACAGTGAGAGAGATGCACACAGCTATTTGCTCCCCTAGGTATTAATCACTTACTCTGTGTTTACTAATAAACAAAAGTGATTTTATTAAGTATAAAAAGTAGGATTTAAGTGGTTTCAAGTAAGTCACCAAGCAAAATAAAACAAAACACGCAAGTCTAAGCCTAATACATTAAGAAACTGAATACAGGTAAATCTCAGCCGCAGAGATGTTCCAATTAGGAACAGACTAGACTCCTTCCTAGTCTGGGCCCAATCCTTTTCCCTGGTACAGTCCTTGTTAGTTCCAGCAGGCATCTTAGATGAAATGCAGGACCTTTCTCGTGACTGGGACCTTCTTTGTCCTGCTACACCCCCTTTTATAGCTTTGGCACAAGGTGGGAATCTTTTGTCTCTCTGGGTCCCCACCCCTCCTTCTAAATGGAAAAGTACCAGGTTTAAGATGGATTCCAGTTCAGGTCACATGTCACTGTAAGACCTCATTCTTCATTACCCAGGATCTGGCCGACACATACATAGGAAGGTTTGCAGTTAAACAAACCCATTGACAGCTCATTGATTCTGAAGCACCCTTAATGGCTTCCACTTAATATGTTTACATCAGTGATACAAGTTTATATCTTATTCTTCTAACTCCAGATCTAGAAAGAACACACACAAACAAATGGGATGAACACACTCAGTAGATCGTAAGCTTTGTAATGATACCTTACAAGAGACCCTTTCCATGAAGCATATTCCAGTCACCTCATATTTACACTCATAAGCCTATTTCCATAAAACATTATGGAGTGCAAAGTCACAGACTGAATGAGTCTCCTGAGTGGCTATGTGAAGATGGGCTTTCAACGATCCAGTTTAAAGATGCTCCAATGGGGAGCAGAATGTGGAGGGTCCAGAGAGCTTCCTGACCCATAGCACGTGAGGCAGGGAGCAGAATATCTGGTATCCTCAGAGGGGGGGCGGTCATCTCTCAGCTGGAAGGGACATTGTGTAACTCCCCTCAGTTCTTGGTTGGCTGTGAAGGGGCGGGGTCAGAGTGGTCTGAGGCTGCTTCCCCCACCACCAGGCTGCCCCCTACACCCTCAGCTGTTACTACTCCCAGGTGGGAAGCCATGTTGAAACCTTCTGCCTCTGGGGGCTGCTCTGTCTGGCTGCTGCAGCTGTGACTCGTACCTGCAGTCAGTTCCCCACCATGCTTGGCCTCCTGCCGCCTCACCTCCAGGCTCTAAGTGTCTGTGGAGCAGGAGCCAGGCCTGGCCTGAAATCAGCACCTTCCCTTCTCCCCTCCCCCAACTGCTTAAGGTGTGAGGCACCTGGGGCAAAGGTACAAGGGAAAGGGGGAGCTCCTGGGGATAGGGACACAGCATGGTGAGGACTGCATGGGTTTGGGGGAGAGGGAAGAAGAGCCCTGGAGGGTCCAGGCAGGGAATGAGGGGCAGGAGCAGCCTTGGAGGAAGCAAGGGACAGTGTGGGGGAGGGCAGAGTCAGGAGCTGCTTTGGGGTGGGAGGCGGGGGCAGCTGGATGATTGGTACAGCAGGGAGAAGGGGAATGGGCTTCTCTGGGGGAAGGGCAACATCTGGATTCCAGGGGAGGCTGCTGCCCATGAGGAAGGGCAGGGGAGGCTGCTATGGGAGTGTCAATAGGGGGTTTAGGGAGGCCAGGGATGGAGGAATGTCTGTGGTGCATGGGGGGATTACAGGGGACCCCCGAGGGCAGAGAGGAACGGAGGGGCTTGGGGGGAGGGTGAAAGGGGACTCCAGGAGGGAGGATAGCAGCAGGACCCAGAGTTGATGCCAGAGCACCTGTGAGGGGGCAGGGAAGGGACATACTGGAGGAGCAGGCCATGAAGAAAGCAAGTTGGGGTGGGGAAAGGGAGAAGAGACAGGGGATTAGAAGTTTGGCAGGGAGTTGGGAGAGGGATGTGGCTGGAGGCTTTGGGAGGGAAGGTTGATACCATTGTGACGATAACCCCAGTACAACAGAGAGATGCACTAGTGAAAAGTGGGAGGAGAGATTGTGGGGCTGGGGTGAAGGAGAGAATGAGGTTCAAGGTGGGGGGAGAGGGAGGAGACATGGGAGGAGTTTGTGGAAAGCAGGGGAGCCCACTGCAGTTTCACACTGAGGAATCAGGAGGGGACGGAGGGTGGATGCTGGGGAGGTGGAGCTGGGGGAATAGTGGAAACATGAACCAGCTGCTCTCAGAAATACGCAATTGGGCACAGGGTGGGAGCCACTTGAAACGCTGTAGGATGGGAGCCAGAGGGAAGCCAAGGTAAGTGCTGGGGGATTGGTGGTGAATGGGGAGAAAGCACACTGAGGTTCTAAAATCCCCTGGGGGTGTTGGGAGGGATGGTTCTGCAGTGTTGCAGGGGACTCTGTTCCCCACTTCTAACTTTTGGGGCAAAATTACTTCTCTGGGGGAGTGTGGGAACCAAGAGCTTGGCTGCCTTCCAAGCAGCATTAGATGGATAATGAAAGCAGGGTCAGTTACATTAGCTAGGGTGCAAGTTTGCAAACCTTTTCACATGCCTTGCAGCAAGATCTTCAAAGTTGGCATAAATCCCCACTACGTTTGGCTGAGTCAGCTGGATAACGAATGTTTTTCCCCAAGTGTTATACAAATCCCTCCTTGTGCACCTGCCTGAATGGTATAAATACACCTGGGTTGAACATGCAGCACTTCTATATAGCATGGGAAGAGACCGCAAATCAGCTTGCTGAAGCTCCAAAGACAAAACAAAAGGAGGCATTCCTTAGAGATGAGACAAGAGCTTGTTGGGGGGGGAAGCCACCTGCTTCCTGGGTACAGCACTGCCATTCTTATTGACTCCCTGGATATGTGTGCTTTTCCCTTAGGACAGGAAGGTCCCAACTTTAAAGGACAGGATGCCCTGTTGACCACTGGTGCTTTTTCCCAGGGCAGAACAGTACTGAAAGTTGGACAGCTCAGAACTGAATTTAACCCACCTTGATATTTCTTCAGCTACTACAGCAGAGGTGGGCAAACTACAGGCCGTGGGACCGTCCTGCCCAGCCCCTGAACTGGCCTCTCCCCTGCTGCCCCCCTGCCTCCCACAGCCTCAGCGCACTGCGCTGCCAGCTCTCTGGCCCTCCACTCCTGCCGGGCAGTGCGGCGGCATGGCTGGCTCTGGCCATGCAGCGGGGCTGCAAGCTCCTGCTGCTCTGAGCAGCATGGTAACGGGGCAGGGAGTGGGGGGATTGGATAAGGGGCAGGGGGTTCTGGGGGGCAGTCAGGGGACAGGGAGCAGGGGCCAGTTGGATGGAGCGGCAGTTTGGGGGAGGGCAGTTAGGGGACAGGGAGCGGGGGGCGGTCCTGGGGTGGTGGTTAGGGATGGGGGGTCCCGGGTGGGGGCGGTCAGGGGACAAGGAGCGGGGGGGGGGTTGGGTAAAGGGTTACAGGGGGCGTTGGATAGGGGGTAGGGGGTCCCAGGAGGGGGTGGTCAGGGGACAAGGAGCAGGAGGGGTTGGATGGGTCAGGGGCTCTGAGGGGGGCAGTCAGGGGGTGGGAAGTGGGAGGGGGCGGATAGGGGGGTGGAGACCAGGCTGTTTGGGGAGGCACAGCCTTCCCTACCTGCCCTCCATACAGTTTCGCAACCCTGATGTGGCCTTCGGGCCAAAAAGTTTGCCCACCCCTGTACTACAGGTTAGGTGTGCCCAGACTGTGCCTAAAGGAGAACCTTTTCCTTCATTCGTCTATCTTGTGTAGCTTGTTCCCATTGATGCAGACAGTCTCATTGTGATGAGCCTCCCACCAGCTTTCTGTTCTGCCTGTATGGAGCATCCTTTAGCATGTCTTCTAAGTTCTTTCCCCACACTCACTGCCTTTTTCTGTAGTCACTTAAGTAGATAATACTAACTTTTAGTCTTACAGTTGATCTTTTGCAGAACATTGTCTTTCTGTCATTCTAACTGTAAGCATTTCAGATTCTTTAACATCAAACCCTCTGCCCCTCACATACATTTAACAAGCCCCCAGAGTTTTGAACCCAGCTGGCTGGCACCCGTCTGTTTAAATGAGGACCATCAAATCTCAACCAGCCTCCCATCACAGAAGGCGTTTACAGTGTTTCCCAAGTTGTTCTGTCCACCACAGACTTGTCTGCAGTCAATCCTTTCATTATTCATAAAGAATAATCTGCCAAACTCAGCTGTGTTCACACACTCCAGTTCTCCTGCCAGATTCCTGTCTTTGACTCATGGCATTCCTCCCCACGTTGACTACATGCTATGCAGCATTCCACAACTTAACTAGGGATATGGTGGATTCTCCAGCTTTTTGTAGTTTTTAAATCAACACTGAAAGTTGTCTTAAGAGAGATGCTATAGCTCAAACAGAGGTTATGGGCTTGATGCTCGAAGTTACTGGGTGAGGTTCTTTGGCATGTGTTATGCAGAGGTAAGTTGGAGTAGAATATCATAATGGTCTCTTCTGGCCTTAGTCTATAGATCTATGTTTGGGCCCACGGTTAGTAGGGGACTGATTCTGCCACTCTCAAGCCACAAACGAGCCAACTTAAGTCAAGGGCACTATTTGTGAGGTAATGTGTTACTCGGCACGTGGGCAGCAGAATCTGGTGTAATAAAACCACACATGTTCTGCAGAGAGATAGCAGCTGAAGCATTTTTCACAGTTTGGGTGGTTAACAGCTCTATATCCTGAGAATGCCCTTATTCTCAAGCAATCCCAAGCCAAGGAAAGTGTGGGCCCCTTAATGAACGAGGGAGGCAACCTAGTGACAGAGGATGTGGAAAAAGCTAATGTACTCAATGCTTTTTTTGCCTCTGTCTTCACTAACAAGGTCAGCTCCCAGACTGCTGCGCTGGGCATCACAACATGGGGAATAGATGGCCAGCCCTCTGTGGAGAAAGAGGTGGTTAGGGACTATTTAGAAAAGCTGGATGTGCACAAGTCCATGGGGCCAGATGAGTTGCATCCGAGAGTGCTAAAGGAATTGGCAGCTGTGATTGCAGAGCCATTGGCCATTATCTTTGAAAACTCGTGGCGAATCGGGGAAGTCCCGGATGACTGGAAAAAGGCTAATGTAGTGCCAATCTTTAAAAAAGGGAAGAAGGAGGATCCTGGGAACTACAGGCCAGTCAGCCTCACCTCAGTCCCTGGAAAAATCATGGAGCAGGTCCTCAAAGAATCAATCCTGAAGTACTTACATGAGAGGAAAGTGATCAGCAACAGTCAGCATGGATTCACCAAGGGAAGGTCATGCCTGACTAACCTAATCACCTTCTATGATGAGATTACTGGTTCTGTGGATGAAGGGAAAGCAGTGGATGTATTGTTTCTTGACTTTAGCAAAGCTTTTGACACAGTCTCCCACAGTATTCTTGTCAGCAAGTTAAAGAAGTATGGGCTGGATGAATGCACTATAAGGTGGGTAGAAAGTTGGCTAGATTGTCGGGCTCAACGGGTAGTGATCAATGGCTCCATGTCTAGTTGGCAGCCGGTGTCAAGTGGAGTGCCCCAAGGGTCGGTCCTGGGGCCAGTTATGTTCAGTATCTTCATAAATGATCTGGAAGATGGTGTGGATTGCACTCTCAGCAAATTTGCGGATGATACTAAACTGGGAGGAGTGTAGATACGCTGGAGGGCAGGGATAGGATACAGAGGGACCTAAACAAATTGGAGGATTGGGCCAAAAGAAATCTGATGAGGTTCAACAAGGATAAGTGCAGGGTCCTGCACTTAGGACGGAAGAACCCAATGCACAGCTACAGACTAGGGACCAAATGGCTAGGCAGCAGTTCTGCAGAAAAGGACCTAGGGGTGACAGTGGACGAGAAGCTGGATATGAGTCAGCAGTGTGCCCTTGTTGCAAGAATGCCAATGGCATTTTGGGATGTATAAGTAGGGGCATAGCCAGCAGATCGAGGGATGTGATCGTCCCCCTCTATGTGACATTGGTGAGGCCTCATCTGGAGTACTGTGTCCAGTTTTGGGCCCCACACTACAAGAAGGATGTGGATAAATTGGAGAGAGTCCAGCGAAGGGCAACAAAAATGATTAGGGGTCTGGAACACATGACTTATGAGGAGAGGCTGAGGGAACTGGGATTGTTTAGTCTGCAGAAGAGAAGAATGAGGGGGGATTTGATAGCTGCTTTCAACTACCTGAGAGGTGGTTCCAAAGAGGATGGTTCTAGACTATTCTCAGTGGTAGACGAGGACAGGACAAGGAGTAATGGTCTCAAGTTGCAGTGGGGGAGGTTTAGGTTGGATATTAGGAAAAACTTTTTCACTAGGAGGGTGGTGAAACACTGGAATGCGTTACCTAGGGAGGTGGTAGAATCTCCTTCCTTAGAAGTTTTTAAGGTCAGGCTTGACAAAGCTATGGCTGGGATGATTTAATTGGGGATTGGTCCTGCTTTGAGCAGGGGGTTGGACTAGATGACCTCATGAGGTCCCTTCCAACCGTGATATTCTATGATTCTATGATTCCATATTTATCCATAGGTAGATTTTAGATTTTGAGTCAAAAATCTTGTGACAACGGATTTGATGGACTCAGAATGGTAATTTTCATTGTGACCTTTAATATGTTTAAGGTATCAGCTATGAAACATGCTTGTTGATATTTACTTTACCGAACAAGCTGAAGCAAATATTCAATATTTAAAGATGATTATATAAATAATTCACTTTAGTTTTGGAACATGGTGTTCTTGGAGTGTTGAATAAAATATAGTATGCAATAAGCATTCTGTAGTGCACTGTTATTTCAGCATAGAAATATTATTTAAAGAAATAAAACAGCCACACTCATTGTATTTGATGCTCATTAATGTATAGAATCATAGAATATCAGGGTTGGAAGGGACCTCAGGAGGTCATCTAGTCCAACCCCCTGCTCAAAGCAGGACCAATCCCCAACTAAATCATCCCAGCCAGAGCTTTGTCAAGCCTGACCTTAAAAACCTCTAGGAAGGAGATTCTACCATCTCCCTAGGTAACGCATTCCAGTGTTTCACCACCCTCCTAGTGAAAAAGTTTTTCCTAATATCCAAGCTAAACCTCCCCCACTGCAACTTGAGACCATTACTCCTTGTCCTGTCCTCTTCTACCATTGAGAATAGTCTAGAACCATCCTCTTTAGAACCACCTCTCAGGTAGTTGAAAGCAGCTATCAAATCCCCCCTCATAAGTCATGTGTTCTAGACCCCTAATCATTTTTGTTGCCCTTCGCTGGACTCTCTCCAATTTATCCACATCCTTCTTGTAGTGCGGGGCCCAAAACAGGACACAGTACTCCAAATGAGGCCTCACCAATGTCGCATAATAGGGGACGATCACGTCCCTCGATCTGCTGGCTATGCCCCTACTTATACATCCCAAAATGCCATTGGCCTTCTTAGCAACAAGGGCACACTGTTGACTCATATCCAGCTTCTCGTCCGCTGTCACCCCTAGGTCCTTTTCCGCAGAACTGCTGCCTAGCCATTCGTTCTCTAGTCTGTAGCGGTGCATTGGGTTCTTCCGTCCTAAGTGCAGGACCCTGCACTTATCCTTGTTGAACCTCATCAGATTTCTTTTGGCCCAATCCTCCAATTTGTTTAGGTCCCTCTGTATCCTATCCCTGCCCTCCAGCGTATCTACCACTCCTCCTAGTTTAGTATCATCCGCAAATTTGCTGAGAGTGCAATCCACACCATCCTCCAGATCATTTATGAAGATATTGAACAAAACTGGCACCAGGACCGACCCTTGGGGGCACTGCACTTGATACCAGCTGCCAACTAGACATGGAGCCATTGATCACTACCCGTTGAGCCCGACAATCTAGCCAACTTTCTACCCACCTTATAGTGCATTCATCCAGCCCATACTTCTTTAACTTGCTGACAAGAATACTGTGGGTGACCGTGTCAAAAACTTTGCTAAAGTCAAGAAACAATACATCCACTGCTTTCCCTTCATCCACAGAACCAGTAATTTCATCAGAGAAGGCAATTAGATTAGTCAGGCATGACCTTCCCTTGGTGAATCCATGCTGACTGTTCCTGATCACTTTCCTCTCATGTAAGTGCTTCAGGATTGATTCCTTGAGGACCTGCTTCATGATTTTTCTGGGGACTGAGGTGAGACTGACTGGCCTGTAGTTCCCAGGATCCTCCTTCTTCCCTTTTTTAAAGATTGGCACTACATTAACCTTTTTCCAGTCATCCGGGACTTACCCCGTTCGCCATGAGTTTTCAAAGATAATGGCCAATGGCTCTGCAATCACAGCCGCCAATTCCTTTAGCACTCTCGGATGCAACGCGTCCGGCCCCATGGACTTGTGTATGTCCAGCTTTTCTAAATAGTCCCTAACCACTTCTTTCTCCACAGAGGGCTGGCCACCTACTCCCCATGCTGTGTTGCCTAGCACAGCAGTCTGGGAGATGACCTTGTTAGTGAAGACAGAGGCAAAAAAAACATTGAGTACATTTAGCTTTTTCCACATCCTCTGTCACTTGGTTGCCTCCCTCATTCAGTAAGGGGCCCACACTTTCCTTGGCTTTCTTCTTGTTGCCAACATACCTGAAGAAACCCTTCTTGTTATTCTTGACATCTCTTGCTAGCTGCAGCTCCAGGTGTCATTTGGCCCTCCTGATTTCATTCCTACATGCCCGAGCAATATTTTTATACTCTTCCCTGGTCATTTGTCCAATCTTCCACTTCTTGTAAGCTTCTTTTTTATGTTTAAGATCTGCAGGGATTTCACTGTTAAGCCAAGCTGGTTGCCTGCCATATTTACTATTCTTTCGACACATCAGGATGGTTTGTCCCTGTAACCTCAATAGGGATTCCTTGAAATACAGCCAGCTCTCCTGGACTCCTTTCCCCTTCATGTTATTCCCCCAGGGGATCCTACCCATCAGTTCCCTGAGGGAGTCGAAGTCTGCTTTCCTGAAGTCCAGGGTCCGTATTCTGCTGCTTACCTTTCTTCCCTGTGTCAGGATCCTGAACTCAACCAACTCATGGTCACTGCCTCCCAGATTCCCATCCACTTTTTGCTTCCCCCACTAATTCTTCCCGGTTTGTGAGCAGCAGGTCAAGAAAAGCGCCCCCCCTAGTTGGCTCCTCTAGCACTTGCACCAGGAAATTGTCCCCTACGCTTTCCAAAAACTTCCTGGATTGTCTATGCACCGCTGTATTGCTCTCCCAGCAGATACCAGGATGATTAAAGTCGCCCATGAGAACCAGGGCGTGTGATGTAGTAGCTTCTGCGAGTTGCCAGAAGAAAGCCTCATCCACCTCATCCCCCTGGTCCAGTGGTCTATAGCAGACTCCCACCACTACATCACCCTTGTTGCTCATGCTTCTAAACTTAATCCAGAGACACTCAGGTTTTTCTGCAGTTTCATACCGGAGCTCTGAGCAGTCATACTGCTCCCTTACATACAGTGCTACTCCCCCACCTTTTCTGCCCTGCCTGTCCTTCCTGAACAGTTTATAACCATCCATGACAGTACTCCAGTCATGTGAGTTATCCCACCAAGTCTCTGTTATTCCAATCACGTCATAAATCGTAAAATTTGTCTTGCAAAGTGCTCCACTTCCATTAGATTAATGCCATTTGAGTTCAATACTTTCATCTGCCTTTTCTTCAGGTCAGTTCCTGACAGATTCTCAACACATTTCTAATTGGCATTAGTTGTATCTTGTCAATTTCATTATGAATTTCTAAAATGCTAAGTGATGTTGACAGCATTGCTGGCAATTGCTAAGGGAGTATTTGACCCTGAGTTTCTACTGTCATTGGTGCTTCCATTTCCGTTATCTTGATTTCCATTTAACTCTTGGAGAATTTCCATGACAATAGCTTTACCATTCTTGGCTTCAAAACACAAGTCATTAACCGCAAAATGGATGCAAGAACAAGCATCAACTTGCAGTTAGTAGCATCTTAAGCAGCTTCATGATTTCCTACTTGTTCTGTTTGGAGTTGAGAAGCAAATGAGAGATGCCTGCTTTATTAACAGAGCTTAACTCAGTTTGGTGAGCATGATAGCTGTCGTGGTCTCAGCTACAGAGACAGACTGTTGGAGACGGACGGAGAGCTCCTCTACAAATTCTCTAGCACATACTGGATCAGAAGCATTACATCATCTGAACTCTTATGTAAAGAGTTGTCACTTTGGATGGGCTAGCACCAGCAGGAGAGTGAATTTGTGTGGGGGGGTGGAGGGTGAGAAAACCTGGATTTGTGCTGGAAATGGCCCACCTGTTGATCACTTTAGATAAGCTATTACCAGCAGGACAGTGGGGTGGGAGGAGGTATTGTTTCATGATTTCTGTGTGTATATAAAGTCTGCTGCAGTTTCCACGGTAAACATCTGATGAAGTGAGCTGTAGCTCACGAAAGCTCATGCTCAAATAAATTGGTTAGTCTCTAAGGTGCCACAAGTACTCCTTTTCTTTTTGCGAATACAGACTAACACGGCTGTTCCTCTGAAACCTATCATCTGAACCAACACTAGTTGATTAAATTTGCCCCCTCCAGAGCAAAATACTGTTACCTAGCAACTGCTGGATTCTATTTTGCCTTTAGTACACAGGCCATGGCTGAATTGATGCAGAGCTGATGTGACAGGGTCGGGCCGGATGGGTATAGGAGGGTAATAGAAGGCAGATATATTAGCCCCAGGCTAAGTAGGTCCCTTTTCCCTGAGTAAGGTAACAGGGAAGGTTCCAGAACAATCAGGAACCTTCTGGAGACAATTAACACAGGCTGATTAGAACACCTGCAGCCAATCAAGAAGCTGTTAGAATCAATTAAGGCAGGTTAATCAGGGCACCTAAGTTTTTAAAAAAGGAGCTCACTTCAGTTTGTGGTGTGCGTGTGAGGAACTGGGAGCAAGAGGCACTAGGAGCTGAGAGTGAGAACACGGACTGTTGGAGGGCTGAGGTGTACAAGCATTATCAGACACCAGGAGGAAGGTCCTATGGTGAGGATAAAGAAGGTGTTGGGAGGAGGCCATGGGGAAGTAGCCCAGGGAGTTGTAGCTGTCACACAGCTGTTCCAGGAGGCACTCCAGACAGCTACATTCCACAGGGCCCTGGGCTGGAACCCGGAGTAGAGAGTGGGCCCGGGTTCCCCCCAAATCCTCCCAACTCCTGGTCGGACACAGGAGTTGTCGACCTGGACTGTGGGTTCAGAAAAACGGCCAAGCTGAGGGCTGCTGTGAAGCTCCAAGGCGAGCAAATCCGCCAATAAGCGCAAGACCCACCAAGGTAGAGCAGGAACTTTGTCACACTGAACTGCTCTGGGGAAAGCATGGGGAGGCATCCTACCTCCCTAATTCCCCCAGCCCTCTGTTACTCATCTTTCTAGTATGCAACATATACCTTGTCTACACACCAGTTCCATTCCGTATGCCTGTGCCTTGGGAGGTAGGGCCACAGGACCATCACCTTCAGTGGAATTTCAATATAATGGGCCAAATTCAGACACAGTGAAAGCTGCGAATGTCCTTAGTAATTTTACTCTATCCAAGCAGAAAGAAATCACTGTCAGGGGTTAAATTCTGACCTCAAATCAGTTGGCCATTCAAACAGGAACACACTAACCCTGAGAAAGCACCATGGATGTGTGCCCATCCCATACACAGCCCTCTCTGTTTCTCTTTATTACCAGCATTTTACAGTCCTTCCCTTCTATGATCGTTTAATAGATTCCAAGGCCAAGGGACCACTGTGATCAGCTTGTCTGATCTCCTCTATAACAGAGGCCATAGGATTTCCCCACAATAATTCCTGTCTGAATGAGAGCAGCTCTTTTAGAAAAACATCCAGTCTTGATTTAAAAGGTGCCAGTGATGGAGAATCTGCGACAACCTTCAAATAAAGCCTTTAAATATTAAAAATGTACACATTTGGAGAGAATTAGTCCACCCTCTTCTCTTTCAATACCCCCGCAAGAGTCCTCTTCTGTGAAGCATGCCTGTGTTAATCCACCACCTTAGGAAAGTTTTTACTTGTTTTAAAAATACACAACTGCCCAGTCCTGGCACCACCACCCTGCCACGACTCCAGCACCTCCTGGTGCTGCATCTCTCTGAATTGTTGCCTGTCATCTTTAGCATGTAATCCCCTTGGGTGAAGGACCATCTTCCTCTGGTGAGCAACACTAACTTCCCTCTGCTAGGAGGGCAGTAGGCCACAAGTGTTGCAATGTGCTAGGTGCAGTTTACATACAGGATAGTTCAGCCCCCTGCCCCAAAAAGCTTACAGTCCAGGAAATTACAGATAAAAAGACAGAGGCTTAATAGAATCCTGTCCTGTGCTCAGTTTTTTATATGTACACTATACTTTGTTAGATGTGCCACAGTTATCCAGCCTCTCAATTATTAATTGGTCTTGTAGGTCTCAAAGAGTAGGTTTGAGGTGGCAGCCTTGCAGAGCAGTGTGCAGAGAACATTACATGCCTACAGGGAAAGAAGGTGCAAAGACACTTGTTAGATGTACACAAAGCTAGCATTGGTGGCAGAACTGAGGAGACAGCAGGAAAGACAGCTAGAGAGGCATTCACAATGCCCCCGAAAGCAAAGCAGATTGAACCTCATACAGTGGAAAAGGGGGATCAAATACAGGGATTCAAGGACTCTCAAGCAGCACACTGGCTGAAAGACAAAATCTACTGGAGAAACAAAGAGAGCCCCTTCCAACTTCTACTGTATGGAAACCCTGATCCCCCACAACCACAAATCTACAGCTATCGACATAAATGGAAGAAAGGTGCGGTTAGAGGCCTGGTCTACACTACGAGTTTCTCAGATTTAGCAGCGTTAGATCCAAATTAACCCTGCACCCGTCCACACAACGAAGCCATTTTTTCGACATAAAGAGCTCTTAAAACCGATTTCTGTACTCCTCCCCAACAAGGAGATTAGTGCTGAAATCGACATCGCCGTTTCGAATTAGGGTTAGTGTGGACGCAATTCGAAGGTATTGGCCTCCGGGAGCTATCCCACAGTGCTCTGGACAGCACTCTGAACTCAGATGCACTGGCCAGGTGTACAGGAAAAGCCCCGGGAACTTTTGAATCTCATTTCCTGTTTGGCCAGGCGAGCTCATCAACACAGGTGACCATGCAGTCCGAGAATCAAAAAAGAGCTCCAGCATGGACCGAATGGGAGGTACTGGATCTGATCGTTGTATGGGGAGAGGAATCTGTGCTATCAGAACTACGTTCCAAAAGATGAAATGCCAAAACATTTCAAAAAATCTCAGAGGCTATGAGGACCAGAGGCTACAGCAGGGACACAACACAGTGCCGCGTGAAACTTAAGGAGCTTAGACACGTGTACCAGAAAACCAAAGAATCAAACAGACGCTCTGGGACAGAGCCCCAGACATACTGAGCTGCATGCAATTCTAGGGGGGGCCACCACCACTACCCCACCCCTGTCCGTGGACTCTGATGATGGGGTACTCTCTGCCATGCCTGAGGATTTTGCGGATGGGGAAGATGAGGAGGAGGAGGATGAGCTTGAGGAGAGCACACAGCACACCGTTCTCCCCGACAGCCAGGATCTTTTTATCACCCTGACTGAAATACCCTCCCAACCCAATGAAGCCAGAGAAGGGACCTCTGGTGAGTGTACCTTTTTAAATATAATACATTATAAAAGCAAGTGTTTTTTAATGATTAAGTAGCCCTGAGGACATGGGATGCATTCGTGGCCAGTACTGCTACTGGAAAAGTCTGTTAACATCTCTGGGGATGGAGCGGAAATCCTCCAGGGACATCTCCATGAAGCTCTCCTGGAGGCAGAGGTGAAAGTAAGCCAGTATGCCCCGGTACGGCATCCGGCAAGAGCCGGTGCACAGTACTGGGGCAGCCTGGCTTCCCCAGGGGGCAATTTAAAGAGCCTGGGGCTCCCAGCAGTGGCTGGAGCCCCAGGCCCTTTAAATTGCCTCCAGAGCCCTGCTGCTGGAGCCCTGGGGTAGCAGTGACGGGGCTCTGGCGGCTATTTAAAGGCCTGGGGCTCCCCTGCTTCTACTGCCCCGGCCCTTTAAATAGCCGCCGGAGCCCCACCGGCGCTACTCCAGGGCTCTGGGGGCTATTTAAAGGACCAGGGTGGTAGAAGCAGGGGAGCTGTAGGCCCCTTAAATAGCCCCCAGAGCCCTGGGGTAGTGGGGGCTCCAGGAGCTATTTAAAGGGCCGGGGCTCCAGCTGCCTCTGCTGCTGCGGTCTTTTAAATAGCTGCTGGAGTCCTGCCACTTCCCCAGGGCTCTGGTGGCTAATTAAAGGACTGGGGCAGTAGAAGCAGTGGCACCCCAGGCCCTTTAAATAGCCCCAGGAGCCCTGGGCTACTGCTGCTACCTCAGTGGGGGAGGAGGGTAAGAGAAGGGGGGCACTTACTTTACAGGGTGGGCTGGGGCTGGCTCTGACCCCCTCAGCCCCGCCCCTTCCAGGGGCCAGAGCTGGCCCCAGCATACCAGTAAGTCAGTCAACTTACTTTCACCCCTGCCTGGAGGTACTCTAAAAGCCTTTGCAGAAGGTTTCTTGGGTGAGCAGCCTTATTCCGTCCTCCATGGTAGGACACTTTACCACGCCATGCTAGTAGCAAGTAATCCAGTATCATTGCATGACAAAGCTTGGCAGTGCATGGTCTCAGTGTTTGCTGGCATTCAAACAACATCCATTCTTCATCTCCCTGTGTTATCCTCAGGAGAGTGATATCGTTCATGGTAACCTTGCTGAAATAGGGGAATTAATTAAGGGGACATTCAGAGATGTCTGTTCGTACTGGGCTGTTTGCCTGTGGCTGAAAAGAAATCCTCCCCACAGTTAGCCACGCGGTGTGGGGGAGGGCATTGGCACTGAGCTGTTCGCGTTTGGCTAGCAGGGATCTTCCCGATACCAGCCAGGCGGTGGGGGGAGGGGAAAAGCGATCATCCCAGAGAATTGGATGGGGGGAAGGAGTTAATTTGGTTACTGCTGCTGCACGTTAACAGGAAAACTGCAGCACTAAATGGCCAACTCAATGGGCTTTGCTTGGTATGGGAGAGGAGGGGGCTGCTGTTATGAAGGTTGCAGAAGCCGAAAGACTATGGCTTACCATGGCTGCCTGCAAGTTGAATTCTGTTGCCCGGCACTGTGTGTGTGATCTCTAACACCAAAGCCACAGACACTCAATATAAGATGCAAAATGCGACCTTGTACCAAAATCACATGTGCTATGTAATGTGAATAGTGTTGTTCACTGTGAAAGAGTATAGCCATTGTTCTGTAAAATGTATCTTTTTAAATACTTCACTCCCTTTTTTTCCTCCAGCAGCTGAGAATGTTTCAAGCCTCTCTCCTCTGTCCCAAAGGCTATCTCAGATAAGATGGCGAAAAAAACGCACACGCGATGAAATGTTCTCTGAGCTCATGCAGTCATCCAGCACTGACAGCAGAATGTGTGGAAGAACACAATAGCAGAGTACAGGAAAGCGGCCGATGAACGTGAGGAGAGGTGGTGGCAGGAAGATCAGAGGAGGCATGAGGCAACGCTGGGGCTACTGCAGGATCAAACGGACATGCTCCGGCGCCTGGTGGAGGTTCATGAATGGCACCAGGATCACAGACTGCCACTGCAGCCCCTGTTTAACCGCCCTCCCTCCTCCCCAAGTTCCATAGCCTCTTCACCCAGTCGCCCAAGAACGCGGGTGTGGGGAGGCTCCGGGCATTAACCACTCCACCCCAGTGGACAGCCCAAGCAACAGAAGGCTGTCATTGAAGAAGTTTTAAAGTGGCCTTTTCCTTCCCTCCTCCCACACCCCACCTGGGCTACCTTGTGAGTTATCTCCCTATTTTTATAATCAATAAAGAATACATGTTTTTTAAATGATAGTGACTTTATTTCCTTTGCAAGCAAGCTGTGATTGAAGTGGGGAGGGTGGGTGGCTTACAGGGAATGTAGAGGCAACCAAGGGGGTGGGTTTTCATCAAGGAGAAACAAACAGAAGTGTCACACAGTACCCTGGCCAGTCATAAAACTGGTTTTCAAAGCTTCTCTCATGCGCAGCACTTCCTGCTGTGCTCTTCTAACCGCCCTGGAGTCTGGCTGCGCGTATTCAGCGGCCAGGTGATTTGCATCAACCTCCTACCCCGCCATAAACATCTCCCCCTTACTCTCACAGAGATTGTGGAGCACACAACAAGCAGCAATAACAATGGGAATATTGGTTTCGCTGACGTATGAGCGAGTCAGTAAACTGCGCCAGCGACCCTTTAAATGTCCAAATGCACACTCTACCACCATTCTGCACTTGCTCAGCCTATAGTTGAACAGCTCCTTACTACTGTCCAGGATGCCTGTGTACAGCTTCATAAGCCAGGGCATTAAGGGGTAGGCTGGGTCCCCAAGGATAACTATAGTCATTTCAAAATCCCCAACAGTTATTTTCTGGTCTGGGAAGTGAATCCCTTCCTGCAGCCGTTTAAACAGACCAGAGTTCCTGAAGACGTGAGCATCATGAACCTTTCCCGGCCATCCCAAGTTGATGTTGGTGAAACATCCCTTGTGATCCACCAGTGCTTGCAGCACCATTGAAAAGTACCCCTTTCGGTTTATGTACTGGCTGCCCTGGTGGTCCGGTCCCAAGATAGGGATATGGGTTCTGTCTATAGCCCCACCGCAGTTAGGGAATCCCATTGTAGCAAAGCCATCTAGTATGACCTGCACATTTCCCAGAGTCACTACCTTTGATAGAAGCAGCTCAATGATTGCGTTGGCTACTTGCATCACAGCAACCCCCTCAGTAGATTTGCCCACTCCAAATTGATTCCCAATTGACCGGTAGCTGTCTGGCTTTGCAAGCTTCCACAGGGCTATTGCCACTCACTTGTGAACTGTGAGGGCTGCTCTCATCTTGGTATTCTTGCGCTTCAGGGCAGGGGAAAGCAAGTCACAAAGTTCCATGAAAGTGCCCTTATACATGCGAAAGTTTCAGAGCCACTGGGAATCATCCCAGACCTGCAACACTATGCAGTCCCACCACTCTGTGCTTGTTTCCTGGGCCCAGAATCAGCGTTCCACAGCGTGAGCCTGTCCCATTAACACCATGATCTCCAAATTGCGGGGGAACATGGTTTTAGAGAAAAGTGTGTTCATATCCTCATCACTGCGCTTCCGTGACCTCCTTGCCTGGTTTTTCAGGTGCTGGTTCTGCATAAACTGCATGATGATGCGTGAGGTGTTTACAATGGTCATAACTGCTGCGGTGAGCTGAACGGGCTCCATGCTTGCTGTGCTATGGCGTCTGCTCCTGCTCGGGCAATCCAGGGAAAAGGGCGCGAAATGATTGTTTGCCGTTGCTCTGATGGAGGGAGGGGCAACTGACAACATGGCTTACAGGGTTGGTTTACAGGGAATTAAAATCAACAAAGGGGGTGGCTTTGTGAGAAACAGAATGGCCACCTCAAGGATAGAACTCAAAACTGGATTTAGCAGGCTGTTGATTTCACAGAGGGAGGGAGGAGAAAATGAATACAAAACAAATCTGGTCTATTTCTTGTTTTGATCCACTTCATCTATCTTTATACATCTTGCTAGCAGCAGACTGTGCAGTACGACCGCTAGCCATTGTCATCTCTTGGGTGCTCATTAAAACACGGTGCAGTAGGACTGAATTACCATGAGATGAAACTTAAAAGGGTAATGACCTGGCTGAGTCACTCCCATGTTTGCCCATGTGCCCCTGGCTTCATCGAGTTCGGTTAAAAGAGCACCCTGGAATACGTCAATGATGGCTACCAGTCATACTGCACTGTCTGCTGCCAAAAGGCAATAAGCTGCTGCTGTGTAGCAATCCAGGACCACGTCTGCCAGCACCCAGGAGATATATGGTGATGGTGATCTGAGTGGGCTCCATGCTTGCCGTGGTATGATGTCTGCACAGGTAACCCAGGAAAAAAGGTGTGAAACGATTGTCTGCCATTGCTTTCACAGAGGGAGGGAGGGAAGGGGGGGCCTGACGATATGTACGCAAAATCACCTGCGACAATGTTTTAGCCCCATCAGGCATTGGGATTTCTACCCAGAATTCAAATGGGCGGCGGAGACTGCAGGAAGTGTGGGATAGCTACCCACAGTGCAACGCTCTGGAAGTCTACGGTTGCCTCGGTACTGTGGACGCACTCCACCGACTACATGCACTTAGAGCATTTGTGTGGGGACACACACAATCGACTGTATAAAAACGCTTTCTACAAAACCGACTTCTATAAATTTGACCTAATTTTGTAGTGTAGACAAGGCCAGAGAAACACTGGAGTTTGCCTGTTCCTTGGATAACGCACATGAATAGAAACTAGTATCATAATAATTGAATACATTTCTTAGCTTATACTGCCACCTCCTGGCCTGAAAGGGCAAATTCCTATACATTATAGCTGGGGGAAAGTCATTGTGCAAAGGGCTGGTTTGCTTTTACTGGCATTTTTTTCTGTGTTTGCACCACTTGCATGAACTCCGTTTGAGACTGTAACCATTTTATAGAGAAGTACATCACTGTTTGGATGTCTGGTAACTTGGCTCCCATCCTATGAATGACCAAATGTGGAGTTTCAAGCAAAATCAGCTTTTCTGTTTATTTCCCTGCCCATGCAGGATTGTTCCTCGTAGGAAAAAAGCACTGGCAAACATCCTATATAATTTTAAATGTTTCAAGCCCTGGGGTTTCTGCCAACTTTCCTCAAAAGTTCACTAAACAATTTAACAGCTTGCTCAGCAGGAAGAGCTTATTGCTGAATCTTTTTTCCCCTTTCTAGTCAGGCCCCCTTGAACAATGACATTTTTTTCTCTCTCTGTGATGTTTTATCACATCTCCCTTTTTCATCACTTAGCCCAGCTACACACATTTCGCACTGCAAGGCTATCTGCAATCCCCTGGCCATTTCTGCTGCCCTTCTCTGCACTCTCGTTCATTTGCCTGGCGTGGAGGCATCTGGAATTGAACGCAGTCAATCCAGGCGTAAATCCACCGTAGCTGGCAGCATCGTTTTGGTAGTTGTGCCTCTGTCACATAGCACACAACATGGAAATGTGAGATCAGCCTTACTGTCATCTCATTTACATGAAAGGAAATGGGAGGAAAAGACAAAGCACGTGGGTACCTCCAATCGAGAGAAACTTCAACAAGTGAAAGGGAGTGAAGAGCAACAAAAATGTTGGGGGGGGAGGGGAGAAGATTGAGCCAAAAGTAATTTGCAGTGTGGGACTAAATGAGGAGTAAGGGGGAATATGAGTAAAGATCTGCAAGTATTTAAAGAACGTAAAAGTAAGGATGGCGAGCAACACTGGATCAGACTAAAGGCCCATCTAGCCCAGTATCCTGTCTTCCGACAGTGGCCAGTGCCAGGTGCCCCAGAGGGAATGAACAGAACAGGTAATCGTCACGTGATCCATCCCCTGTCGCTCAGTCCCAGCTTCTGACAGACAGAGGCTAGGGACACCATCCCTGCCCATCCTGGCTAATAGCCATTGATGGACCTGTCCTCCATGAACTTATCTAGTTCTTTTTTTTAACCCTGTTATAGTCTTGGCCTTCACAACATCCTCTGGCAAAGGGTTCCACAGGTTGACTGTGTGTTGTGTAAAGAAATACTTCCTTTTGTTTGTTTTAAACCTGCTGCCTATTAATTTCATTCGTGACCCCTGGTTCTTGTGTTATGAGAAGGAGTAAATAACGCTTCCTTATTTACTTTCTCCACACCAGTCATGATTCTGTAGACCTCTATCATATCCCCCCTTAGTTGTCTCTTTTCCAAGCTGAAAAGTCCCAGTCTTATTAATCTCTCTTCATATGGTAGCTGTTCCACACCCCTAATCATTTTTGTTGCCATTTTCTGAACCTTTTCCAATTCCAATATATCTCTTTTGAGATGGGGCGACCACATCTGCACACAGTATTCAATATGAGGGTGTACCATGGGTTTATATAGAGGCAACATGATATTTTCTTATTATCTATCCCTTTCTTAGTGACTCCCAACATTCTGTTCACTTTTTTGACTGCCGCTGCACATTGAGTGGATGTTTTCAGGGAACTATCCAAGATCTCTTTTCTTGAGTGGTAACAGCTAATTTAGACCCCATCATTTTACATGTATAGTTTGAATTATGTTTTCGCATGTGCATTACCCCCAATAGACACAATACTAATGCTTGTCCAGTTGCTCCACTTTCCATAGATGCTTTGCTTCTTTTTGGGCAAAATTAAGATACCCTTACTAATGCTGGAAAGTACCTTGCACCATGTGTAATCAGTAGGGCTGCTCTATGTGAGTAAAGGGATTACAATTTAGTCCTTCATAGCTCTCATGATCTGTCAGTCTAGAGCCTCCAATGACAATTCGCCATTTCTCTCCATTTAACGCCATGGATTCTTTACACCCAAAGGGGTCCTGAGCTAGTGATGCTGGTTAGCTGGGAAACCATCCCCCCCCTTTCTCTTTCTAGTCCCCTTGCTGAACTTCCACTGTTTCCTTCACCCTCAAATCACATAGAAAATGCTCTAACTCTGTCTGCCCTTGACTGTTCATAGAACCCCAATATAAGTCTATTAAACAGTCCAAACAAACTTGTTAGGTTAAAGTAATCATAGAACATTTATATCACCTATAATGGACCTAATTCATTTTTAGCAGAAGTGATTTCGGTCTAGTTACACCAGGGATTAATTTCCCCCAGTGGATAAATATTTTTAATGATTCCATTTTCACTAACCCAAAGTACGGGCCTAATCCAGCTCTCAATGAAGTGAGTGGCAAAACTTGCACTGAACGCAGTGGGTGCACAACTGGATTTAGTAACTACTCCACAGTATCTAGCAATGCAGTCAGACCAACTCTTGTGGTTTGTATCGCAAATTTCCCAATATTTGTGGTTTTTCCTTAAAGCCCCAGCTCTGCAGACAGCTGCAGCAGCACAGGAGCTAGCAAACAGAGCTGTAAACAGGGGAGTTTGAGTGGGAGTTCTGTTGGAGGAGAAGGTATTTGTGTTTGTTTGGCTTTGTATTGGTAGTATTTGTATGTGTAGAGGCTTGTAGGGGCTTTGTGCTGGGAGAGAAGCTGAGCCCTGATTAGGGGGCGGGGCTTCACTGACTAGGGGTCCTATAAAGGTAGCAGCCAGTCAGGCAACAGCACAGACAGTTGCAGCAGCACAGGAGCTAGCAAACAGAGCTGTAAACAGGGGAGTTTGAGTGGGAGTTCTGTTGGAGGAGAAGGTATTTGTGTTTGTTTGGCTTTGTATTGGTAGTATTTGTATGTGTAGAGGCTTGTAGGGGCTTTGTGCTGGGAGAGAAGCTGAGCCCTGATTAGGGGGCGGGGCTTCACTGACTAGGGGTCCTATAAAGGTAGCAGCCAGTCAGGCAACAGCACAGACAGCTGCAGCAGCACAGGAGCTAGCAAACAGAGCTGTAAACAGGGGAGTTTGAGTGGGAGTTTGAAAGGGGAGTTTGTCTTGTGGTGCTTGTGTGGGGTTTGGTTTTGCTGTGGGTGGTGGTGTTTTGGTGTGGTTTGTGTTTGTGTTTGTGTTTCCCAGATTAACAGGATTTAGGTGGGAAGGCTATGACAGATTCAGAGGTGGCAGTGGGAGTGACCCATGTAGCAGATGACACAATGAAGATGACTGGATGTGGAAGCTGTGGTATGTACATGATCCTGGAGGGGGCACCTGGTAAGAGTTTTGTCTGCATGAAATGCCGTCTGATAGAGCTGATGGAGGAAAAGATCAGAGGTTTGGAGATGCAGGTGGAAAGTCTGGTAGAGTTTAGGAAGGGGTTTGAGCAGATTATGGAGCAAAGACATGAGGTATCTGAAGGGAAAAGCTCAGACTTGCAGATGGAAGCAGGACTAGGGAATTCTGAGGGGAGACTGGGTGAGGAAAGTGGTCAGTGGAAGCATGTGACTAAAAGAACTAGGCAGAGGAAAAGACGGGCTAGTGAAGGAGAAATAGAGCTTCAGAATAGGTTTGCAGAGTTGGAAAATGAAGAAGGGGCTCAGCAGGTAGTCACTGAAGGTGACAGGGCAAGGAAGAAGAGAAGAGCGGTTAGTCCTATAGGAAAAGGGGAAGAGTTAATGGAGATTACACCAAATATGAGCCCCAGGAGGATACAGGATGGGTTAAAAAGGATTACAAGGGAGAATGGGAATGGAAAAAACTTGCAGCCAGAGGGAACAGGGGATAGACTGGAGAATAGCACCGTCACTAGGAAAAGGCAGGTCTATGTGATTGGGGACTCTTTATTGAGAAGAATAGATAGGCCTGTAACCAGAGCTGATCCAGAAAATAGGAGGGTGTGCTGTCTTCCAGGTGCTAAGATACGGGATGTAGACCTGAGGTTAAAAAGGATTCTAAAGGGAGCGGGAAAGAATCCCCTAATTATCCTTCATGTGGGAACAAATGATACGGCTAGATTCTCACTGGAAAGTATTAAGGGAGACTATGTTAGGCTGGGGAGGACGCTTAAGGAAATTGAGGCTCAGGTGATCTTTAGTGGGATTCTGCCTGTTCCTAGAGAAGGGCAACAAAGGTGTGACAAGATTATGACTATCAATAGATGGCTTAGGCAGTGGTGCTATAAGGAGGGCTTTGGGATGTATGGCCATTGGGAGGCATTCATGGATAGAGGACAGTTCTCTCGGGATGGACTTCATCTGAGTAGGGAAGGAAATAGACTTCTAGGATGGAGGCTGGCACAACTGATTAAGAGAGCTTTAAACTAGGAATTTGGGGGAGATGGTTGGGAGATGTCCAGGTAATCTCCACGCCAGAATTTAGCATAGAGTGGAAAGAAAATGAAGTAAGAGTGGATACAGCTGTAGGTAGGAGGAAGGGCAGTGTAGATACAAGTCTAATAGGTTATACTGGTAGTAAAATAACCGTGCCTAATAGGGTACAGAATGTGAGTGAGGCCAAACAGCAAAAATTAAGATGTTTGTACACTAATGCAAGGAGCCTAGGTAATAAAATGGAGGAACTAGAGTTACTGGTGCAGGAAGTGAAACCAGATATTATAGGTATAACAGAGACCTGGTGGAATAGTCGTCATGACTGGGCTACAGGTATTGAAGGGTATGTGCTGTTTAGGAAAGACCGAAATAAAGGCAAAGGTGGTGGAGTAGCACTGTATATCAATAATGAGATAGAATGTAAAGAAATAAGAAGCGATGAAATGGATATGACTGAGTCTGTCTGGGCAATAATTAAATTGGGGAAGAAAGCTATTAGAGCCTCCCCTGGGATAGTGCTTGGGGTGTGCTATAGACCGCCGGGATCTAATTTGGATATGGATAGAGCCCTTTTTAATGTTTTTAATAAAGTAAATACTAATGGAAACTGTGTGATCATGGGAGACTTTAACTTCCCAGATATAGACTGGAGGATGAGTGCTAGTAATAATAATAGGGCTCAGATTTTCCTAGATGCGATAGCTGATGGATTCCTTCAACAAGTAGTTGCTGAACCGACTAGAGGGGATGCCATTTTAGATTTGGTCTTGGCGAGTAATGAGGATCTCATAGAGGAAATGGTTGTAGGGGATAATCTTGGCTCAAGTGATCATGAGCTAATTCAGTTCAAACTGAATGGAAGGATTAACAAAAATAAATCTGCAACTAGGGTTTTTGATTTCAAAAGGGCTGACTTTCAAAAATTAAGGAAATTAGTTAGGGAAGTGGATTGGACTGAAGAATTTATGGGTTTAAAGGTAGAGGAGGCCTGGGATTATTTTAAATTAAAGCTGCAGAAGCTATCGGAAGCCTGCATCCCAAGAAAGGGGAAAAAATTCATAGGCAGGAGTTGTAGACCAAGCTGGATGAGCAAGCATCTTAGAGAGGTAATTAAGAAAAAGCAGAAAGCATATAGGGAGTGGAAGAAGGGAGGGATCAGTAAGGAAAGCTACCTTATTGAGGTCAGAATATGTAGGGATAAAGTGAGACAGGCTAAAAGTCAAGTAGAGTTGGACCTTGCAAAGGGAATTAAAACCAATAGTAAAAGGTTCTATAGTCATATAAATAGGAAGAAAACAAAGAAAGAAGAAGTGGGACCGCTAAAAACTGAGGATGGAGTGGAGGTCAAGGATAATCTAGGCATGGCCCAATATCTAAACAAATACTTTGCCTCAGTCTTTAATAAGACTAAAGAGGATCTTAGGGATAATGGTAGCATGATAAATGGGAATGAGGATATGGAGGTAGACATCACCATATCTGAGGTAGAAGCGAAACTCAAACAGCTTAATGGGGCTAAATCGGGGGGCCCAGATAATCTTCATCCAAGAATATTAAAAGAATTGGCACAAGAAATTGCAAGCCCATTAGCAAGAATTTTTAATGAATCTGTAAATTCAGGGGTTGTACCATATGATTGGAGAATTGCTAACATAGTTCCTATTTTTAAGAAAGGGAAAAAAAGTGATCCAAGTAATTATAGGCCTGTTAGTTTGACATCTGTAGTATGCAAGGTCTTGGAAAAAATTTTGAAGGAGAAGGTAGTTAAGGACATTGAAGTCAATGGTAAATGGGACAAAATACAACATGGTTTTACAAAAGGTAGATCATGCCAAACCAACCTGATTTCCTTCTTTGAGAGAGTAACAGATTTTTTAGATAAAGGAAACGCAGTGGATCTAATTTATTTAGATTTTAGTAAGGCGTTTGATACTGTGCCACATGGGGAATTATTAGTTAAATTGGATAAGATGGGCATCAATAGGAAAATTGAAAGGTGGATAGGGAATTGGTTAAAGGGGAGACTACAACGGGTCCTACTGAAAGGTGAACTGTCAAGTTGGAGGGAGGTTACCAGTGGAGTTCCTCAAGGATCAGTTTTGGGACCAATCTTATTTAATCTTTTTATTACTGACCTGGGCACAAAAAGTGGGAGTGTGCTAATAAAGTTTGCAGATGATACAAAGCTGGGAGGTATTGCTAATTTAGAGAAGGACAGGGATACCCTACAGGAGGATCTGGATGACCTTGTAAACTGGAGTAATAGGAATAGGATGAAATTTAATAGTGAGAAGTGTAAGGTCATGCATTTAGGGATTAATAACAAGAATTTTAGTTATAAGCTAGGGACGCATCAACTAGAAGTAACGGAGGAGGAAAAGGACCTTGGAGTATTGGTTGATCATAGGTTGACTATGAGCTGCCAATGTGATATGGCTGTGAAAAAAGCTAATGTCGTCTTGGGATGCATCAGGAGAGGTATTTCCAGTAGGGATAAGGAGGTTTTAGTACCGTTATATAAGGCACTGGTGAGACCTCACCTGGAATACTGTGTGCAGTTCTGGTCTCCCATGTTTAAGAAGGATGAATTCAAACTGGAACAGGTACAGAGAAGGGCTACTAGGATGATCCAAGGAATGGAAAACTTGTCTTATGAAAGGAGACTCAGGGAGCTTGGCTTGTTTAGCCTAACTAAAAGAAGGTTGAGGGGAGATATGATTGCTCTCTATAAATATATCAGAGGGATAAATACCAGAGAGGGAGAGGAATTATTTAAACTCAGTACCAATGTGGACACAAGAACAAATGGATATAAACTGGCCACTAGGAAATTTAGATTAGAAATTAGACGAAGGTTTCTAACCATCAGAGGAGTGAAGTTTTGGAATAGCCTTCCGAGGGAAGTAGTGGGGGCAAAAGATCTATCTTGCTTTAAGATTAAACTCGATAAGTTTATGGAGGAGATGGTATGATGGGATAACATGGTTTTGGTAATTAAATATTCATGGTAAATAGGCCCAATGGCCTGTGATGGGTTTTTAGATGGGGTAAGATCCAAGTTACCCGGGAAAGAATTTTCTGTAGTATCTGGCTGATGAATCTTGCCCATATGCTCAGGGTTTAGCTGATCGCCATATTTGGGGTCGGGAAGGAATTTTCCTCCAGGGCAGATTGGAAGGCCCTGGAGGTTTTTCGCCTTCCTCTGTAGCATGGGGCATGGGTCACTTGCTGGAGGATTCTCTGCTCCTTGAGGTCTTCAAACTACAATTTGAGGACTTCAATAGCACAGATATAGGTGTGAGGTCTTTTTTAGGAGTGGTGGGTGAAGTTCTGTGGCCTGCATTGTGCAGGAGGTCAGACTAGATGATCATAATGGTCCCTTCTGACCTAAATATCTATGAATCTATGAATCTATGATTGAGCTAGCAGCTAAAAATAGAAGGATAGCTGCTGTGGAGCAAGGGGCTAGCCCCTCCGCGTACGTGCCTAAAGTTTTGGCTACATATATATATCACCTCCCACTGCTCATGCTGCCATGGCTGTAATTCTGTTCTTAGCACGCTAAGTCAATCAAAGCTCGTTTGGTACATCTACTTCAGCTGGGAATCACACCCCTAACATGACATACTCTTGAATCACTGACATGCTTTGGAAAATCTCACCCCTCACCAGCCTGCACATGGGTTTAGGAGTCCCCATTCAGGTTCCTATCACTGAAATGTTTTGCCTGTGTATAACATAGTGCACACTAATTCTGTTCATGTATTAAAGCCCAGATTTTTAAAGGTATTTAGGCGTTGATGTGTTCAGCATTGCAATGCTTAACTGATTTATAAGCCTAATCTCATTTTCAAAAGTGATTTAGGCACTTCAGAGCCTAAAAGCCAGCTTCTCAATAAGCTGAGCGCAGCAACACCTCATACCTCATACCTTTAAAAATCTAGTAAAAGTCAAGTTTATGTTTGTTTTGAAGTGACAAAGGTTTTATGATACTAAGAAAAGTATTAATAAATATACAACTTAGTTGTGCTTATCTCTAAGCACACAAGTAGTCCCCATGTAGTCAAATGGGATTATTCATATGAGCAAAGTTACATAGCTGCACAAGGGTTTGCCAGATCAAGGCTTTAATTGTCAATTAAATTATTTATGCATTGTCCATGGGAGTTTGAAAGATTCAAGTGACACCTTACTAGTGGTAGTATTCAAAACACTGCATTTATAATTTAGTTAATTATAAATCTTCATCTGAAGTTGCAATAGCTCAAGTTTGTTTTATAAAGCTGCAACTGGGTTTAAATCCACGTGGAGGGGTTTAAATCACTGCTATAAAGCCCTCTCCCCAGCTTCAATCCCAAAACTCCTCTCGGCCTTCCACGTGCTACTCCTGGTGGTCCTGCTGCTGTGTTGTCCCATAAAGGATCCACGCAAAGGAAAACCAAAACAAGCGTGTCCCATTTAGGAAGGTCTCATGGACGGAGCATTCTTAATGGAATTCATAAGGCTCTTTCCTTGGGACTCCCAGACTTACACTTTAGAGCTCCCAGACTTATTCAGCAAACAAAAGTCTCTGGACCCAATGTGGGAGTTGGGGGGAGAACCTCAAAACACATAACTCCTGGTCCCCTCTCTTCAGGTCAACTTCCTATTCCTGCTCAACCACTCACCCCCAGGGCAGAGCAGGAGGCTTCCTTGGCTGGTTGTAGGCTCCAGCCTGTCCCTTAAAGGGTTAGGACACTCCTTCATGTGCACCCTCTTGGCCTCTCCCTTTCCTGCTTACCTGCCTGGGGAGGAGTTCTCAGGTCAGTGAGTGGCCCACTGCCCGCTGCGTAGCCCCGGGCCAGTAAATTCTCAGTCCCAGCTAAAATTGCACTGTTGGGAAGTACCATATGCCACAGCTGGTGTAACCCCGAAGCTAAGCCAGAAGCGTTCAAGCTGAGAATGAACCCTGCACTCAGGGCATCTCTCATCCTACCAACATGTAGTTTCTTACATCCAGGTATTTATTTTGTAATGTCTAATATCATACGGAACTGGAACTGACAGCCAATAAAGGGTGCTATTCAGTCACAGTACTCTCCCAGTTCTCTCCCCCAGCCCCCCCACAAGTTATTCCATTCCCTGCACTCTGGTTGTTAGGGCCTGATTTGCATAATCAGTGATTAGGTAAATCCCTGTCCTCTGATTTGCTGACAGTCACTATTACCCAGTCAAATGACAGGGCTTTGCATGATCACGGCACAGTTTTTGAGCCATCTGTGAAAATGTAAATCTTGGTACTCTGGCTATTTTAATCCCTCCACTCCAGCAGGCAGAAGTTGCTGCTCTAAGTAGAAGTGATTCAGTCCTTGCTTAAACTAAAGGACAAACTCTACTATTGAGATTAGAAGATCAAGACTTTGAGGTTACTGGCGCAGCAGCACCTCTGCCTTGCTGGGACAATATTGAGGGTCAGGCCCCTGAGCCTGTGAGCTCAGCACTTCTATCTTACCAATCTGTTAAGGCCTTTGTGGTTACTGGCTCAGCACTCTTGATTTCTGGGTGATACAAAGCCATAGGCCTCTGATTTTGCAGGCTGAGCTATTTTAAGTTGGTTTGTCTGATTTTAAGACATTGGCCTCTCATGTTACTTTCACGGGTCACTGTCTCAAAACATGTCTGGTTGGGATGTTGTTTGAAGCCCAGACTTTTGAGAGAGCTCATCCTCAGGACTTTTAGCTTACTGGGCTGCCATGAAGTGACAGGCCTCTATCATCATCTGATGAGCACCTCTAGCTTGCTGGGTTGATGTGAAGGCCCACGTTTCTTAAAGGGCTGTGGCTCAGCACATCTTGCTTGTGAGGCTGATTTCTTTGACTACTCCTGCTTTACATCTCTAGTTTGCTAGGCTGATGGCAAGACATTGGCTTCTGTGAAGCAGCAGCATCAGTTCCACTAACTGTTTGGCTCATCTCCTGGCTTTCTGTATGCACTACTGCCGGAAAAGTGCCTAAAGCCATGCTTGAGTCTCGACATGTATTTCCTCAACTTGCAACAGAAAAGCCACACCATTTGTCAGCCTGAGTCTTTACTGTGGCAACATTCTGCAGACAGGGCTGCACTTCCCGTGAAGCATAGCATGGTATACAGACACTACAAGTGAAATTAATGCATGCACAACGTACAAGCATTTCAGAGCATCTAAACATCAAATACATTCTTGTAAGACTAATACCTATTTTGAACAAAACTAACATACAGGTGATCTGGTTTGGGTTCCAGCTATGAGCTTGTTGGGGACACTGGGCACTACACTAGGTAACTTGGGAGGGTGGAAGACCATGAGTGTCAATGAAGCCCCCTTGCACTAGGCCCAAGTGTTCTTGCCCCCCCACACCCGGAGGCACTTGCAGCAATCATTCTGGGGATTTTACAACAATATGTTGCAAAGTCAGACTTTCTGAAACTAAACAAGGCCAAACAGGGCAGATATGGCAGAACAATGCTGAACAAAGCAGCTTTATATCTATAGTTTAATAGATGGTACAGAGAACAAGGGAATTAGCTGGTAACTGGATTGGCTGGCTATATGGATACTTAGGGCAGCTTGCTATTGGATAAGTATGCTGAAAAAAGAATGTATAAAAGCCTGTGTAACTTCCTGCTCTGTGTGCAGGATTTGAGATTCTATTCTCCCTGCACCTTCTTTGAAGCTTCAAATAAACTTTTCTGCTTCTCCACCCCATTGTGATTATTGGGTGATGCACACCGGGCAACGAACCCCTGCTGTTGCTTGCCTCTGGCACTGGGTGCCGGCAACAAGCTTGTCAGTTCTTAGCTAATGCCTTTGGCCTTGGCCAGAGCTGGTACTTTGGCAGTGCAATCCTTGTTCAGTTACTAACGATATGATTGTCTAGGGTAGATGCATTTTGCCAATCTGCAAAATCCTGGCTGTCAAATCCAGCTGATGCAGTCTCATCTCTGTCATTAGCACATGCTGATTATCATCTACCCCTTCTCCTCCTTTCCGGAAACCGCTTCTACTATCTGGCAGTACAGAGGATAATTCACTAACAGACTTGTCAGACTGTGTTGCAGAGGTGTTGCTAGTTTTATTGCTAGGAAGGTTTCCATTGCTGTGAAATGTGATAAATGCAACACGTGTACATTAGCATCTGGGGAAAATGGGGGGTTGAATCCAAAGGAAGGGGTTTGTTACTCTGAATAAGAGACACAGCTAGATTAAATCTGCTATTAGATCATGAAGTAATTAGTGTTTCCAAGTGTGTCCTAATTTCAGACACAAGAATGGAAATCATAGAATCATAGAATATCAGGGTTGGAAGGGACCCCAGAAGGTCATCTAGTCCAACCCCCTGCTCAAAGCAGGACCAATTCCCAGTTAAATCATCCCAGTCAGGGCTTTGTCAAGCCTGACCTTAAAAACCTCTAAGGAAGGAGATTCTACCACCTCCCTAGGTAACGCATTCCAGTGTTTCACCACCCTCTTAGTGAAAAAGTTTTTCCTAATATCCAATCTAAACCTCCCCCACTGCAACTTGAGACCATTACTCCTCGTTCTGTCATCTGCTACCATTGAGAACAGTCTAGAGCCATCCTCTTTGGAACCCCCTTTCAGGTAGTTGAAAGCAGCTATCAAATCCCCCCTCATTCTTCTCTTCTGCAGGCTAAACAATCCCAGCTCCCTCAGCCTCTCCTCATAAGTCATGTGTTCCAGTCCCCTAATCATTTTTGTTGCCCTTCGCTGGACTCTCTCCAATTTATCCACATCCTTCTTGTAGTGTGGGGCCCAAAACTGGACACAGTACTCCAGATGAGGCCTCACCAATGTCGAATAGAGGGGAACGATCACGTCCCTCGATCTGCTCGCTATGTCCCTACTTATACATCCCAAAATGCCATTGGCCTTCTTGGCAACAAGGGCACACTGCTGACTCATATCCAGCTTCTCGTCCACTGTCACCCCTAGGTCCTTTTCCGCAGAACTGCTGCCTAGCCATTCGGTCCCTAGTCTGTAGCGGTGCATTGGATTCTTCCGTCCTAAGTGCAGGACCCTGCACTTATCCTTATTGAACCTCATCAGATTCCTTTTGGCCCAATCTTCCAATTGGTCTAGGTCCTTCTGTATCCTATCCCTCCCCTCCAGCGTATCTACCACTCCTCCCAGTTTAGTATCATCCGCAAATTTGCTGAGAGTGCAATCCACACCATCCTCCAGATCATTTATGAAGATATTGAATAAAACCGGCCCCAGGACCAACCCTTGGGGCACTCCACTTGATACCGGCTGCCAACTAGACATGGAGCCATTGATCACTACCCGTTGAGCCCGACAATTTAGCCAGCTTTCTACCCACCTTATAGTGCATTCATCCAGCCCATACTTCCTTAACTTGCTGACAAGAATACTATGGGAGACCGTGTCAAAAGCTTTGCTAAAGTCAAGAAACAAGAAATACAAGAAGATGTGCAGAAAAAAGACTTTTGAATTGAGCCGGATAGGAACAGGCATTCTCCCATCTCCCGGAGTGAAATGATCACCTATTCAGTAAGAGCAATTTGTACAAAGATGCAAAAGGAAATTTCCCTCAAGGGATGATTACATTAAGGAGACTTCAGACACCTCTTAGTGTTCTTGTGAAGCTAATTGAGTATGGAAATAGGAATATGTGGAGGTTGATTTAAAGAGGTGCTTATTTTGCTAACATTTCAATTCACTTTCTGATCTTAGTAGAGCCATTGTAATATTCTCTTTGCTCTCAAGCAGATGCCATTTGATGCTGTTTGACTTTGGTCACTTGCTCTTTTAGTTTCTTGTCAGAGTTTTGCTAGCATTTCCCTTCATGTTTCAACTTTCTTGACATCATTTTGATTTAACAGTGTGAGGGTTTTTAAAAAGATATTTAAAAGTTCTTAGCTGAAGTTTTATTGAAATGAACTAGTTTCAATCATTAAAAATATTTGACATGTTTAACTTGTTGAGAGGACTTTGGAAAAAAGCATATAAATTAAAGAACTCTCCTGTTACTTGCACATGGTTTATAAACTGATGGCAGATTGCCTATGCACAGATGGCACTTAAACCACGGTAACATTTATGGAAAAACAGGCAGGCTTAGCAGCTATTCTAACAGTAACAGATTGAACTACATTCTAATGCTGTTGAAGGGAGAGGGTCATATTGTCTCCTGCATGTGTAAAATACTCACATTCAAGACTGGAAGCTGAATTGCCACCTGCTTCTTTCAGCTGCATGGTTGGCTAGCGATCTCCCCTGGAGAACTAGTTTGACCTGGAAACCTCTGGCTACCCCCAAATGTGATAATCCCAGAAGATCCAGCAGAGGCCCAAGCCATCCCGATGGTGGCTGTGCGACCCATTCTACCTCCCAGCTGCTGTGGAAACACAGGTCCCGCAGAGCCATGTTCCTACACGTTCTTCAGCCCCAATAAGCACTGTTTATTTGGACTGACATTGTGAAGGGAAGGGGGAGACAGTGATGCGGTTATTTCAACTTAGCCCAGGAATCCCCATTGGGGCAGAGAGAGAAGCAAGTGGCCAGGTATCCTGATTTCTATCCTGGATCTTGTAATCTTTCTTTAAAACAGGTGCCCGTGGTCTCTTGATGCCTGAAATGCAACATGTGAGGGTCATCCTCTCCCATGACCTCCACTGGCAGTGAAAACACAGGTTGATCTAGGGACCTGGTGAGGCTTGTAAGTGAATAAGAAACCTCCTGGTGCGAGTCTGTATTTAAATAATTTGCATTCTCATGGACCAAAATTTGGCAGAGGCCAATAAAGATGCACGAGGTCCTAGGGCCCTAACTGCTCATCAGACACACAGATGTAAAATAAAAAGGTTTGAACAGCTGGCATCGCTGCTGAAAACAAAACAAAACCACGTTACCCCTTCCCATACTCACCATGACAGAGTGCCTATTTCTGCATCCCATGCCCATGTCAGCAGTGTGTCTGCTAGATAAAAGCGGAGTCTGGATGTGTTGTTACTTAGCATTCGCAGAAGCTATTTTTAAAAACTATCTACCAAGCAGCCCTGGGCTCAGCTTCCCCTGCCAGAGGCGCTGGTTTCCATGGCGGCCCATCTCCCTTTGTTCCTACATGGGCTGTTTCAGTTGTTAGCGTGTCAGGGCAGCCCCTTGTATTTATGCCAGGGCCATAGTAGAGGGCCGCATGCGTGGCCTGCTGACACCTGCTGACCTGGCAGCTGGCGCGAAAGGCAGGCACACAGTCCCTGTCCCTGAACTGGTAGCAGTTTTACAGGGTACTGCTACTAACCCTCCCTGTGATGGGTAATTTCTCTACGCTGCTGCTACGTCTTCTTGCCACTGTGTTAGTAGTTTCATTTCAACAAAAGCTTCCCCTTGACAGGACCCATTCAGTGCTCCAGGCAGAGGACCATGACCATTGTGACATCAGAGGCAACTCGGCCATTCCTCACTCCTTTCCTCCCTCCTGGAACCCTAACCCTGCTGCCTGCCTTGGTCATCTGCCCGCCTGGTGCTGAAGGCAGAGGAATCTTTCTCCCTGCAGCACCGAATGGGCACTGTTTAGATGATTTTACCAGATAGTCTGGATTGGGCAAAGGTGCATGGTTTTGTTTGAGCCAGGTCCAGCATGAAGGGAAGGAGCCATAATGCAAATCTCCAGCCTCACTCCTACTTGGCCAATTCAGCCCCTGACCTGAAGCAGCCCCGGTTACTCGTCCTGTACCCACCAACTCTGTGAAAGTCACCTGTATTTTCATTTGCTGACTCACTTCAACCAATGGGATTAAAGTATGCAAATGAACAGGAGAGAGCGATTGATGACTGGTTGCGTTACCCCTGATATCACAGTGCTTGTCTGTCTGCAGCAAAAAACCACTGTATGGAAATCTGACTTTTCTGGTTTGTCTGTGCCTGCGGTGGATCGGCTCCCTGAATCCACCAGCCTCTGGCCACACAGGCTCTGCCTTCCAGGCCTCACGCTCTCTGTAGAGGTTAGCGATAGGCATACACCAACCCCAGAGTCCTCCACACATTCCCTGTAGTGCCCAGTCCTTGACCCATTGAACGCTTACAGAACTCGCGGGTTCACTCCTCCCAAAGGAACAGAGCATGCCAGCATGCAAGAGTCAACTCAGGATCACCACCCTGTTTAACACACCACACTTATATAACAGAGTGGAAACAAGAATGAGTTTATTATCAAAGAACAGAGGTCCAAGTGATTAGAGAGTGAGAATCTTGGAAACAAGTGGTTACATATCAAACAAAATCATAGCAGGCTTTCTAGAGCCTAAACTTAACTCACTAAACTTTACTTGTCTCCTGCAAGATAGTGTACACCAAGTCCTTCTCCCAGAGCTTTCAGTGAGCTTGGCTGAGATAGTTTCTCCTGAGATCAAGCCTGTTGACAGCTTGTCCTCAAAGTTTGATGGTTCAGCTGCACCAACATATAATTATAGAATCATAGACAATTACAGTTGGAAGGGACCTCAGGAGGTCATCTAGTCCAACCCCCTGCTCAAAGCAGGACCAACCCCAACTAAATCATCCTAGGCAGGGCTTTGTCAAGCCAGGCCTTAAAAACCTATAGTTTTAAAAGCTCATTGCTTTACCCCTAAACTGGATAACCCCTGCTGGTTTTGTTTTTTCCTACACCCCCCTGCAATCTATTGATTAGCATGTTGCTCAGACTGTAAATGGGCAGCCACTATGAGCCAGGCAATATACAATTTGCACATGACCAGCCAGAGTGAGGTAAGTGTCTCTTCTCCCCCTGCCTGATAGGAGAATGTGGATCACCTCTTGGTGACTTGCCTTTGTTCACAGCCCTGGAGAACATAATTTTTAGTATGTATACATAACTAGGGCCCTACCAAATTCACGGTCATAAGAGTTTAAATATAGTAAATTTCATGATTTCAGCTATTTAAATCTGAAATTTCACAGTGTTGTGATTGTAGGGGTCCTGACCCAAAAAGGAGTTGTGGGGGGATTGCAAGGTTATTGGCAGGGCGGTGGGCTTTTGGTACTACTATCCTTCTACTATCCTTTTGTACTGCTGCAGGTGGCGGCACTGCCTTCAGAGCTGGGTGGCCAGAGATTGGCTGTTGCTGGCTGGGAGCCCAGCTTTGAAGGCAGAGCTGCTGCCAGCAGCAGCGCAGAAGTAAGGATGTCATGGTATGGTATTGTCACCCTTACTTCTGCACTGCTACCTGCAGAAATGGGCCCTCAGCCAGCAGTTGTCACGCTCCAGCTGCCCAGCTCTGAAGGCAGCAGTGCAGAAGTAAGGGTGGTAATACTGCAACCCACCCCCAAAATAATCTTGTGACCCTGCTGCAACTTCCTTTTGGGTCATGATCCCCAATTAGAAAAACTCTGGTGTCCCCGGTGAAATTGGTACAGTATAAGGTAAAAGCACACAAAAGACTAGATTTCAGGGGGGAAGATCAGATTTCATGGTCCACAACATGTTTTTCCTGGCCGTGAATTTGCTAGGGCCCTATACATAACCCTTCACATGTTTTCCACAAATACATCTTGCAGTGATTGTGATGACCAGCGTGACATAGGCTTTCAATGCATGCCTTGCATGGCTCTCCTGCATGAAGTGGTAGGTAGATACCAGATCCAGGGGATCTCTGGAACGCTTATGTGCCCCTGTGCCCTCTGCCTGCTGACACCAAAAGAACTTTGGGACACAGCGATTTAATGTGTTTCCACTGATGGTTGTTAACTTTCACTCCAATCTCATCTTTTTCTCAGTCCTTTTCAGCATTTGTTTTTCTGCACCTCCAACACTTCCCTTTTCTTCTTTTTATTTTCTTCTTCCCCATCCCTCATTGTCCCTATTTCTCCATCTTCCTGCTAAATCCACTTATTTCATCTTCCTGCTGGGATGTCTCCCCTGGAATGTCTCCATACAGGAGCTCAGCCCAAGTTCCTCTCTCCCACTTGGGTCCCTTCCCTCTCCTGGGCTCTCTCCCCCTTTGATAACCCACTTACTTTCTTTAGGGTCTTTCCCCCTTCAATTCTCTTGGGATAAGCCTCCCCTTGTCATCCTTTCCACCTCCCAGCCCCTTTCCACACCTCTTCCCTCACCCAGGAGGTCTCCTTTTCTCAACGCAGTGTCTCCCTAGCTACCTGCCCCCCCACTGAAATCTCACTTCTCCACATACATCCATAGATTCCAAAGACAGAAGGGACCATTATGGTCACCTAACCCAGTGGTGCCCAGCCTTATTACACAGGAGGGCCACATAAACCTAAGCACAACCTTGTGTGGGCCAAACAGATTCTACATATTTTAATAAGATTTAAAGTCACCTGTATTTAGTTAGTTGACTGCTTAAGAGACCAATGTAGGCTTACAGCACTGACCACCCTGCTCCAAACAGGGTTTTAAGTTCAGCTTGTTTCGTATGGTGTTAGATAGGTTGTTTCTATGTAAAATATTATCTGTTTACACACTTGTGTAAACTAAAATGAGGTAAACATGATGACAAAATGCTAATAAATCCGCCATTACTGTTTGTGTTGAAGCAGGCCTTCGGCCTTAGGCAATGCTCTGGTGAGCCATAGGTTGGGCACCCTGATCTAATCTGATCTGCAGAACACAGGCCAGAGACCCTCACTCAGTAATCTCTGTATCAAGCCATAACTTCTGGTTGAGTTCTTGGAAAGCTGAAATCTCTGTATCAAGAAATCTCTGTATCAAGCCATAACTTCTGGTTGAGCTTTAGAAAGATATCCAGTCTTGATTTAAAGACTGTACTGTTGGAGAATCCACCATGTCCCTAGGTAAAGTATTCCAATGATTAATTACCCCACAGTTAAAAATGTCAGCCGTATTTCTAGTCTGAATTTGCCTAGCTTCAGCTTCCAACCATTGGATCTCATTATACCTTTTCTGCTAGATTAATGAGCCATTTAATATCAGAAATCTCTTCCTCCTGAATGTACTTGCAGACTGTGATCAAGTCACCTTTTATCCTTGTTTTGGATAAACTAAAATTGAGTTTCTTTAGTCCTTTCCTGTAAGCCAGGTGATCCAGACCGTGACTCATTCTTTTAGATCTGAACCCTCTCCAGTTTTCCAACATCCTTTTTGATGTGTGAACACCAGAATGAGACAGAGTATTCCAATAACAGTCTGACTAATAATATAAACAGAGATAATACCACCTCCCTACTCCTCCTTGACATTCCCCTGCTTATATGTTCAGATATCCTGTTCTTCCTTTTAGCTACAGCATCTCGGTGGGAACTCACGTTCAGTTGGTTATGGCCAATTACCCCCTAGTCCTTTTCAGTGTCATTGCATTCCAAGCTACCCTCCCCCATCTTTATGTGTGGCCTTGTGGCAGTGGGGCTGCTCTGCAGCACTCAGGGGACAGCGTTACCTGCCAGAGTCCACAAGGCTTTGGCTCCTGTTTGGAGCAGGGTGGTCGGTGCCGTAAGCCTGACATTGGTCTCTTAAGCAGTCAACTAACTAAATAACAAAACTCAGAGTTTGGCTGCCTGAGCCATTAAATGGAGAAACAAAAAGCACAAAGGCAACCGCTTAACTGCAGCAAGGCTCTGATCTGGCCTTGGGGTCCTGGGCTAACACTGGGGCACACCTCCTCTGTCACAATCTCCTCCAGCTCTACCAGTGAGAAGCAGCAGGCAAGACTTCTTAACCGGTTGGTTGGCTCCTGATTGGTCAGTGTATCTACCTGGTCCTTCTAGGCCTCCAGAGAACTGTCTTTGTAGTAGCCCAATCTGAATGCGTTTTCCTTGAGCAGGGGATGTCCATGCACCAATGCCTCCAGCAGAGGTCAGAGATGGCCTATTAGACCCCGCCACAGACCTACAGTCTTTATTCCTAGATTTTGACCTTAAATTTAGCTGTATTGAAATGCATGTTGTTCAAATGAGCCTTGCCGAATAATCCAGGTTGGTCTGCGTAACTGACCTGTCCCAGTCACTATTTACCACTTTACCAGTTGGTATCATCTACACATTTTTATGTGTAATTATTTTATATTTTCTTCCAGATCACTGCTAAAGGTAGCGAATAGCATCAGCACAAGAACAGATCCCTGTGTGATGCTATGAGAAACACCTCAAGTGATGAGTTTGCATGTACTTTTTGTGATCTATCAGTTAACCAGATTTTGTATAGCACTATTTTTTATCAGATTGTCCTACAAGACTAAGGCAAATCCCTTATAAAAGTCTATATCACTGTTACTTCAAACTTATGATCTCATTAAAAGCTATACTCAGTTTGTTAGCAAGATCTATTTTCCATAAAACCATCATCTCTTCTCCTTGTTGGAGCACTGCCCTCACCTCCCACTTGCAATATGAGCCTTACGCTTTGTCCTCTTGCCCCAGCACCCATCTTACCAACTCTTGTTCTTTGTCACATGTTTCATGATAGTTGGTGTTTCTCTTAAAGCCCCAGCTCCTGGAATCCTGCTATTACAGGAGAATCCAAGCTCTCATTTAAAAAAAAAAAACCTTTCTAGACTGTGTGGTTGTAAATAAAGGGTTCATGTTTTCAAGTCTAAAAGATCAAACACCAGAAGGCAAATTAAAATCAACTTTAAAAAAGTCTCATATTGAAATTAGTTTTAACTTTTGGGGGCAATGGATATTTTGGGGCAACTGGTGTTAGCAAAGCTGCAGCACTCCCCCTTGCATAACAACTTCTGCACCCAGCAGCCTCCCCTCCCTTCATGCCAGCCTCAAACTCACCCCTTACTGCAGCACCACCTCTGACTGCCCCCCAGCATCCAGACCCATTCAGCTATCAGCACGTCCTCACTCTCCTTTGCACAAAGGCTTGACCCACCAGCTCTTAACTCAGCCCCTAGGGGCACTCCAGAAAATGTCCATAAGGTTAACTATGTCTCCTTGGGACCCCTCCACATGATCCTCTTGAAAGCTGCCATGAAGCTTGGTGCTGGCCCCTTGCCAGGCACAGGTGCATACACAGCTCTCAGCCGTCTAGTGTCTGATCCCTGGCTGCTGCTGCTCATACATACAGATTCTGGTTCTCTGCCCAGCCTGATCCTTCCCCCAGCCTGTATGTAGTTCAGATGGTCTAGATAATACTCAATCCTGCCATGAGTGCAGGGGACTGGACTAGATGACCTCTCGAGGTCCCTTCCAGTTCTATGATTGTATGGCTATGTCTACACTACTGCAGGATCAAGGCTGCTGCGATCAATGCACTGGGAGTCGATTTAGCGGGTCTAGTGAAGACCCGTTAAATCAATGTCAGAACACTGTCTCTGGTACTCCACTGCGAACAAGAGAAGTAAGGTAAGTTGACGGGAGAGCATCTCCCGTCGACCCAGCACGGTGTAGACACCTCAGTAAGTCGACCTAAGTTATGTTGACTTCAGCTACATTATTCACGTACCTGGAGTAGTGTAACTTAGATCAACTTGCAGCGGTAGTATAGATATAACCTAAGTTACTTTCCTTTTGGATTATGGAGCCTTATACTTGCTGGATGTTCAATTGGAGAATTTTGCCTTCCATTGGCTAGATCCTTTCTCTCCAGCTCTGCTGGAGTGGAGAGAAGGTAACCAGTAATGAGCATTAGTCCAGTTAATGTTGCAGAGCAGCTGTGCCCCCACTCCTGTTCCTCCACACTTGTGAAGCTTGTTCCTGTACCGGTTCTTCTGTGGGGCTGGGAGGGATCATTATGCCAAGCCTGGACACTACCTTTTGGAACATCCCAGAAGAACCTACTACATTTTGCTCCTTTTCACTTGAAGTGGAGTGGAATGTTTGACCCAGTGTCAGGTACTTCAAGTCCAAAATTTAGATTTGTTTGAACAAATTACAAAATTTATTAAGAAAAAGATGTCCACTTTTTTTTTAAAATGTCAGTGTAGGTGTGTTCTGTTTGGGTTTTTCTGAGCAGTGTTTGTACGTGAAATACTACAACATTGCTCTATGACCAGAGGGCCAGAAAGTGAAGTTGACTAATCTGTCATAGCAGTCAAAGTTACACGAGGTACAAAAAGTAAATTAGCTGTATAAACCCAAGTAAATGAAGTTTCTAAATAAAGGGTGAAGAGATTTTTAGATTGTTTGTTTGAATAATAATTTTAGAAGTATGTTTAACCTGACAGTTTCCCTTTTAATTCAATTAGGGTGTTCGTTAATTAACATGCCAATGCTTTGTGTGATTTTTACAGCCAGGCCTTAAACAGTCTCTAAGACTCTATGGCCTTCATAGCAGCACTTCACACTGGTTACATTTTATTTCCTGTACTGTTTATAGGAAAATATCAGAGCTTGTTTGAAATGTCTCCATCTTAGGGTGATACATGGTAGAGGGCCTGAATTGGATGCATTACTGAAGCTTCTGGTGAGCACAACTAATGAATATATTTAGCTGCTCCAATGGGATGATGCCAAAAATGTGTTAGAAAATTATCTCATGAACACCCAAAGTGTCAAACAACCTGCCTCGCCACATACAGCCTTCACCCAGCAGTTTCCTAAATGTGTCTGTTGCCGGTGGGAATAAAGGGGCTGAATTTTTTTTCTTGATAAGGTGGGCAAGAACCTGCTTCAGAAAACTCAGTCTCCCATGAGTTTTACCCTGCTGTCGGAAAAGACTTTTATTTATCATCATCGTCATCTTATCTAATCCTATTTCACCAAATGGGGAGTTTGTTGAATTAACATCAACAGGGCAGAAAGAAGAGTAGTTAGAGGGAAAGGTTCTCTGTATTTCTAGGCAGTGAGAGAACACGAAAGAAAAATTATGATTTAATATGCCCTAAATGGTTTGGCAACTGGTTACCTGTGGCTTTGTCTACACTAGGATTTAATGGTGCTAGACAGTTTCCTAGTCTGATCTAATTAACAATTCTGAAGTTAATTCTCAATCCATGCCACATTGCCTTAGTTCAGATCAGTAGTGGTTCCTCAAACTGGAAATCCAGTGTAAACAAGAGGGCAGGCTTTGTGAAAGCCCTTTGACTTTGGAATTCGCTCCTCACACCTTAATCCACCCACACCCAGATATGTTGATGTTCCAGGCATATTGTGAGGTCTTTTTTCTTCCCCTCCAAGGTGGTGGTGTTTGTTGTTTGAGACAAAGGAGAATCGGGTCATAGATACTAAGACCAGAAGGGACCATTGTGATCATCTACTGTGACTTATGTATAACACAGGCCATAGGACTTCCCCAAATAATTCCTGTTTGAACTAGTGCATATCTGAAAATCCAACTTTGATTTAAAAATTGCCAGGAGAGGAGATCAACAAGGAACTATTGAGTTGTGGTATATAAAGAGTTCTTGGTGGACTTGCAGTAGTACAGTAATGGCAGCTCAAAAATTAGTGTCTCTGCTGTTTGTGTCGATATCGAATATATTTGAGTACTTGAAGTATCAGATACTGAAGGAGCCATTGAAATCTTATTGCATAAAATAAGTTTGGGAGGATTTATAGAAATCAAACAGCTGTATTACAAAGCTGACCCACTTAAAAATAAGTCTGGACACAGCGTATCCTCAACTTGAACAGATTCAAGAGTCTACCTGGACATAATATTTAGAATGACTCTCTATATATCTATCTATATCTATATATTACAAGAAACTACATAAAAAGAAAGTTGAGGTTGCGAGGTCAAGCACTGCAAAGTTCAGAAATGAGAATTTAAGGCTTTTTGTGCAACCTTAATTCTTCCACTTTAGTAGTAGTAGAGTAGTATATCATCATGAAACAAAAAATTCCCTCAAGCAGTACGCCTGCCTAATCCATTGCTCAAGATGGCTGGTACTTACACGCGTGTAATGAATGAGGCTAGGTGCTCTATTCATTTAGGAACCCCATGAGCACTCATTTTTCTTAGCTTGCAAACCTGAAAATAGTGCTCATTGCCCTTTAAGAAATAAAGCATTATGATAGTGTGGGATTAGATGGTGGTGTGAGTGTAATTAAGATGCAGGTATTGTCATTACTTTGTCTGACTCAGATGGAAATGTTTGCAGTGTTGCCAAAGGGATCAGTCATTTCAGTCAATAAAACCCCAATTTATCTTTTTGCAAATTAAAAAAAGAAGAAGATTTGGCAAGATTGAAACTTCTAACCTAGTTTCTCAATTTTCCATAAAAAGCAACATGGTAAAGTAGTCCCACTATCATCAAGGAGTCTGCTCTTGTTGCTGTCTTAGCCTTTCTGGCATCTGGATTCTTATCTCGAGTGGGTTAAGTGAAAGCAGAGATCAATGTTTTGATTCCTTGAAAAATAGCAAGGGGAAAGTTGCTTTAAATATCACTTGGCTACCAGTGTTACAGCACCAAGCTAACAGGAACCAAGCTGTAAGAAATTATAGTAGCTGATGTTAACTTGTCATGGGAGTGCTAGAGCAAGCTAGCAAATATTTCAAATAACTTGATCTACAAGAAGACTCCCTTCATTATTATCAGAGAGATGTCATCTGAGCCAGTGCTTCAGGAACTGCTCCTAGGTAATTGGAGCCGTTCACTCCCACAATTATTCTCCTCATGCTCTGTGTTCCAGGAATCAAAAAATTGCACTGCTTCTGACATTATAAAACTATGCACCCTCAAGCTTGGGGAATTGGGCTCTGCAGACTGTTGGCAGCAGTCTGGCTCATTTGGCTATTCTGAGAGCCCAGATCCAGTGCCCTCCTTAAATAAAATGTATTAAGATAGGCACATGTCTTACTTCTAATTGGCTGGTGGCTAAAGAACAGGAAATCATTCCTGCAGGGCACTTCCTATAGAGAGATTCTTGGCCTGTATGTAAGTCCCTTCGTTTTCAGTTTAAACCAATTTTTACTGAAAAAATCTTGGATTTTACAAAAAGCATATTCATTTTTTTCCGATTTTCACCCTACTTTTGTATAATTCAAATATATAAAAATAACTTGTTTTATTTGGAAAATACAACTCATTGCATGAGCAAGATTTATTATGATACATTAGTCTGTGTGGATATGCAAAGCTGTCTGTTGAAGTAAGGCTCTGTATTAGTCTAGAAGATACACCCGATAAACAGGCACTCACGCAAGCTCTGAAGTGTGCACGCATCTGAACGTACTGATAAATCTCACACCCACCACGTACACGTTTCAAGCTATTAGGGGATAACTGTTTAAAGATTTGACACACTTAAATGGGAAGAAAATGAAAATCTGAGTCAGAATACGTTTCAGAACACAGGGAAGTATTTGAAAGTTTTAAAAAAACAAAAACCGGAGAAGAGGATGAAGCTGAGTGTATGCGCTGCAAATAGTGTGGCCCAATTATTAAATGTAAATATTCATAGGCGAATAGTTCGAAGTCTACAACAGTAAATTGTTTATTCAAATGAAAAGTTTTATTTGGGGATTAGAGATGCATTGTTTTCTTAAACTCAGAGGGGGCATTGTGTCTTGAGTTCTATTTTAGTTCTGCAGCAAATCACATTGAATTCTATTCATCAAACCATTAATCTATGGAATACTTTCCCCCATCCTTTCATCCACTAATATAAAACCCAGCATTTACCCAGAAAAATTATTAATAGTTTTTTACTCAGATTTTCATTATTGTAGTAATAAACATTGATAAATTCCTGGGGAAAATTAAATAAAATAAAACCCGAAAATGAAGGGCCCTACCTATATGTTCCATGCCTCATATGAGCAGGTTGTGTGTTGTGGCACAGGATAGCACCTTGGCTTTCAGTGCCAAAAGACCCACTTGGGTATGTGTTTTTCAGTGTAGCTTGCTTCAGTAGTCTTGGGTGAAGTGTCTAATTCATGTTCCCTGTTTGTAAAATGGAGGTGGCAATGCTTACCTTTCTTTGTAGAGCACTTTGAGATCCACAGAGGAAAAGTGTTGTATACATGCTTATAAGGGCTCTCTACCAGTAGCTAATAACCTTGCTGCATAAATTGATCTACTCTGATACCACAATGCACTTCAGTCCAGCAACGGCATAAAATCCAACAGCTCAAAGTTTAAAACGATGAAGTTCAAACTGGAAACATATTAAAGTAATTAACCGATTAAAATCGTAATTAAAACAATGAAGTTCAAACTGGAAACATATGAAAGTAATTAACCATTGTAGCAAACTGGCATGTGGTAGATTCTCCATCGCTTAGTCTTTAACTTGAGATCGAATGTTTTTATAAAAAAGATGCTGCAGTTCAGCCATGAACTACTGGGCTTGGTGCAGGAATCACTGGGTGAAATTCTAGGTCCTGTTATGCAGGAGGTCAGCCTGGCACAGACACAGACACAGACAGCTGCAGCGGCAGAGGAGCTAGCAAACAGAGCTGTAAACAGAGGAGTTTGAGTGGGAGTTCTGTTGGAGGAGAAGGTATTTGTGTATGTTTGGTTTTGTATTGGTAGTATCTGTATGTGTAGAGGCTTGTAGGGGCTTTGTGCTGGAAGAGAAGCTGAGCCCTGATTAGGGGGCGGGGCTTCACTGACTAGGGGTCCTATAAAGGTAGCAGCCAGTCAGGCAGCGGCACAGGAGATAGCAAAAAGAGCTGTCAACAGGGGAGTTTGAGTGGGAGTTCTGTTGGAGGAGAATGTATTTGTGTGTGTTTGGTTTTGTATTGGTGGTATCTGTATGTGTAGAGGCTTGGAGGGGCTTTGTGCTGGGAGAGAAGCTGAGCCCTGATTAGGGGGCGGGGCTTCCCTGACGAGGGGTCCTATAAAGGTAGCGGCACAGACAGGTGCAGCGGCACAGGACCTAGCAAACAGAGCTGTAAACAGGGGAGTTTGAGTGGGAGTTCTGTTGGAGGAGAAGGTATTTGTGTGTGTTTGGTTTTGTATTGGTAGTATCGGTATGTGTAGAGGCTTGGAGGGGCTTTGTGCTGGGAGAGAAGCTGAGCCCTGATTAGGGGGCGGGGCTTCACTGACTAGGGGTCCTATAAAGGTAGCGGCACAGACAGCTGCAGCGGCACAGGAGCTAGCAAACAGAGCTGTAAACAGGGGAGTTTGAGTGGGAGTTCTGTTGGAGGAGAAGGTATTTGTGTGTGTGTGTGTGTGTGTTTGGTTTTGTATTGGTAGTATCTGTATGTGTAGGGGCTTGTGCTGGGAGAGAAGCTGAGCCCTGATTAGGGGGCGGGGCTTCTCTGACTAGGGGTCCTATAAAGGTAGCAGCCAGTCAGGTAGCGGCACAGGAGCTAACAAACAGAGCTGTAAACAGGGGAGTTTGACTGGGAGTTCTGTTGGAGGAGAAGGTATTTGTGTGTGTTTGGTATTGTATTGGTAGTATCGGTATGTGTAGGGGCTTTGTGCTGGGAGAGAAGCTGAGCCCCGATTAGGGGGCGGGGCTTCCCAGACTAGGGCTCCTATAAAGGTAGCAGCCTGTCAGGCAGCAGCACAGACAGCTGCAGCGGCACAGGAGCTAGCAAACAGAGCTCTAAATAGGGGAGTTTGAGTGGGAGTTCTGTTGGAGGAGAAGGTATTTGTGTGTTTTGTTTTGTATTGGTAGTATCTGTATGTGTAGGGGCTTTGTGCTGGGAGAGAAGCTGAGCCCTGATTAGGGGGCGGGGCTTCACTAACTAGGGGTCCTATAAAGGTAGCAGCCAGTCAGTCAGCAGCACAGACAGCTGCAGCGGCACAGGAGCTAGCAAACAGCTGTAAACAGGGGAGTTTGAGTGGGAGTTCTGTTGGAGGAGAAGGTATTGCTGTGTGTTTGGTTTTGTATTGGTGGTATCTGTATGTGTAGAGTCTTGGAGGGGCTTTGTGCTGGGAGAGAAGCTGAGCCCTGATTAGGGGGCGGGGCTTCCCTGACTAGGGGTCCTATAAAGGTATCAGCCAGTCAGGCAGTGGCACAGGAGCTAGCAAACAGAGCTGTAAACAGCGGAGTTTGGGAGTTCGGTTGGAGGAGAAGGTATTGGTGTGTGTTTGGTTTTGTATTGGTGGTATCTGTATGTGTAGGGGCTTTGTGCTGGGAGAGATGCTGAGCCCTGATTAGGGGGCGGGGCTTCCCTGACTAGGGGTCCTATAAAGGTAGCGGCACAGACAGCTGCAGCGGCACAGGAGCTAGCAAACAGAGCTGTAAACAAGTGAGTTTGAGTGGGAGTTTTGTTGGAGGAGAAGGTATATGTGTGTGTGTGTGTTTGGTTTTATATTGGTAGTATATGTATGTGTAGGGGCTTTGTTCTGGGAGAGAAGCTGAGCCCTGATTAGGGGGTGGGGCTTCCCTGACTAGGGCTCCTATAAAGGTAGCAGCCAGCCAGTCAGGCAGCGGCACAGGAGCTCGCAAACAGAGCTGTAAACAGGGGAGTTTGAGTGGGAGTTCTGTTGGAGGAGAAGGTATTTGTGTGTGTTTGGTTTTGTATTCGAAGTATCTGTATGTGTAGAGGCTTGGAGGGGCTTTGTGCTGGGAGAGAAGCTGAGCCCTGATTAGGGGGCGGGGCTTCACTGACAAGGGGTCCTATAAAGGGAGCAGCCAGTCAGGCAGCGGCACAGACAGCTGCAGCCGCACAGGAGCTAGCAAACAGAGCTGTAAACAGGGGAGTTTCAGTGGGAGTTCTGTTGGAGGAGAAGGTATTTGTGTGTGTTTGGTTTTGTATTGGTAGTATCTGTATGTGTAGGGGCTTTGTGCTGGGAGAGAAGCTGAGCCCTGATTAGGGGGCGGGGCTTCACTGACTAGGGGTCCTATAAATGGAGCAGCCAGTCAGGCAGCGGCACAGACAGCTGCAGTGGCACAGGAGCTAGCAAACAGAGCTGTAAACAGGGGAGTTTGTGTGGGAGTTCAGCCTACACCATCAAAATGGTCCCTCCTGGCCTTGAAATCTAGGCATTTAATTTACATTAAATTAATGTAATTTAATGTATTGTACTGGGGTTGAGTGGCTTGCAAGAGCCACATATTTGTGCACAAAAAGAGCCTGTGCATATGTATCTTTGGAACTCCAGGCCCCTTTCTATGTGCACTGCTGTCAGGTAGGTGTGTGTGTGCTCTCTCTGTGTGCTGTCCAAACCCTGCGAAGATAGTTGGCTCAACAGGCCTTGACAGTACTACTCAGAAAGAATGACCACTGGCATGGGTCAGTGACAAAGGTGCTCGGCCAGGTTTATTGCCCTCAAGACACATTACTTGTGCCTTGGCTCCATGGTTATAGGTACACTAACACAAGAGTGTCCAGTGGCATGGAACATATCAGCAGTGGGAATTTCTGCTGCCCCCAAGGCCTCACAAATGGTGAAGGCAAGGCATCCTAATATTTATAGACTGAGATAAACCACTTTCGTACCTTCTCACATGTTTCAAGACATCTGCTTGTGACCTCCCCTTGTATAATCATAGAATCATAGAATATCAGGGTTGGAAGGGACCCCAGAAGGTCATCTAGTCCAACCCCCTGCTCAAAGCAGGACCAATTCCCAGTTAAATCATCCCAGCCAGGGCTTTGTCAAGCCTGACCTTAAAAACCTCTAAGGAAGGAGATTCTACCACCTCCCTAGGTAACGCATTCCAGTGTTTCACCACCCTCTTAGTGAAAAAGGTTTTCCTAATATCCAATCTAAACCTCCCCCACTGCAACTTGATAATGCTCCAGGTGTCTCCGGCACAACATCCCTATTCATTACTTCTAGCAGACCCTCTTATTTAGCACTAGGCCAACATGTCCCTGGGCTAATTGTTTGGAGTATGTTCTCACACATACCCAGTATCTGTCGCTTCTTCGGAGTGCCTGTGTTTCAGCCATGCTAGCAGTGCCTTTGCCAAGGTCATATAGTGAACTTGTAAACATCCGCTTTAATACATGGCCTAACTCTGGTTCACAGCATCGGGTTCAGGCCTCAGCTCTCTTTCTCCTCTGTGCATCTAATGGGAAATGAAAGTGCTTGGGGCCCCACTGATTTCAGTGAGCATGTGTTGCTCTGATTGGGATGTTTGCCCCACTGTGAAGTTTTCTGAGTTCAGAATTTGAGCCCTTTTATCCTGAAAATATTTTAAGTCTTATAAGTGCAGGAAATTTCTCTTGCTATTTCCAGATTTTCTAGAGGAGGAACCCTGGAGCCAAATGATTTTTTTTTGAGTTGCACCACAATTTCTTCCAGCCTTCCAACCTCCCCTTAGTTAATTACAGTCTGGGAATGAGGTGCCACGTCTTCTGGCTGCGTAGAGCAGGTATTGGCAGTAAGCACATCGCTAGGGGCAGATTGAGCCTGGCCCTTAAGATTGTATTGCAGTGTGGAAGTGTCCACAAGCAGCCTTCTCTTATCTCACCCCCCACCTTGGGTAGCTCACATAAGAGATGTCCCTGTGATCAGGGCAGGCCCACTGACAGGGGCAGCAATTGCCCAGCAGTCTGGGTGATTTAAAAGGGCCCAGGGGCTGCCGTCACCAGCAGTGCAGCGGGGCTAAGCCAGGCTTCCTTCCCGCCCTCACTCCACGCCACTACCTGAAGTGGCCAGAATGGCCCTACGGCCCTGGGAGGGAGGGGAGGCAGGGGGTCTCCGTGCACTGCCCCTGCCCCCAGTGCTGACTCCGCAGTTCCCATTGGCTGGGAGCTGCAGCCAAGGGGAACTGTGGGGGCGGTGCTTGCAGGCAGCAGTGTGCGGAGACCCCCTGGACCTCCCACCTAGGAGCTGCTGCCAGAGGGGTGTGCCCAAGGTAAATGCTAACCCCGTCCACCCCTGCCCCAGCCTAAAGCCCACACCCAAACCCCCTCCTAGAGCCTGCACCCCCTCCCGCATTCCAACCTCCTGCCCCAGCCTGGTGAAAGTGAGTGAAGGTGGGGGAGAGCGAGCGACAGAGGGAGGGGGGATGGAGTGAACAGGGAGTGGGGCCCTGGCGAAGGGGCAGGGAAGGGGCGTGGCCTTAGGAAAGGGGTGGGGGAAGGGTCCTAGGCTTTGTGGAATTAGGCAGTTGGGCGGACATATGGAAGCCCTGGCCATGCTGGAAGAGCGCCCCCAGCAGCAGAGCCAGCCGCTTGCTGGGCAATAGCCAGCACAGGCACAGCACCACCCAGATGTCACGCAGACTGTGTCCATGCAAGCGCGGCTTCTAAGTGTCTGGTGGCCCATTGACTGTTCTGCCCTGGGGCCTGGAATTGCTGTTGAAGGGCCTGTATCGGGGAACACAGGGACTTCTCTCTTCCTTCACCCCTGCGGGGATATATAGCATGCCTGAGGGGATGGGACAATAGCAATGCCCTTTCCACCTAACACCAGTGTCCTGAAGGGAACTGATGTAGCAAAGGAAGTAGGCCAGGACTGCTAAAGGGAAGCAGCAGCTGATGAGCTCACCTTCTTCGCCAGCAAGGTCAGGAATTTTGCCTCCTTGAGCTCCTGCAGGGATGGTGCAGGTTTGCACTACCACTGGAGAAAATCCAGTGCAACTGTAGGCCTTTTGCGACGCATTTTTGAGAGCCCTTGTTCACATCTGGCAGAAATTCAGTAAATCACATGTTGTTAAGTGGTTTTAAATGTATGTAAGGCAGCCTAATTTGATGTAATTTAAATGCCAAGAGGCTGGAAGGCATAAACTATAAGGGCTTAAACTCCAATCTGAATTTGGTCTTCGGTGTTCAGGAAGTCACTAAATACAGCTGGATGACTCAGACCTTGAGTGTGAGATTGACAGATTCTGTAGCTGTCTAGACAGCATACAACTATATCACTGAAGTGAAAAGGTAATTTAGAAGTGTGTAAGGTTTTTCTTTGACCTCGACTCAAAAATACATTGGTATGTTTCTTCCACCTTTATTCTTCAGTAAGGATGGTGATGATTTACTCCAAAATCAGTGCAAAGTGTGTTTACTAGTGGAGGACCGCTCCATCAGCATTCCTACACTGAAGAGTTAAAGTTGCAGCGTGTGGTCTATGATACGTGGTGGATTTATTGTTGGATCCATAGTTGTTCCTCATTATTAAACATTTGCATCTTCTTTCTAGACTGAATAGCTTAGCTTCAGCTTCCAACCACTGGATCTTAGTCCACTTTTTTCTGTTAGACTCAAGAGCCCTCTAATATCAGAAATCTCTAACCGTGAGGGAACTTGTAGACTAGTCAAAATATCTCAACCATCTCTTACACTGGGATTCCTTAGTCTCTCACTGTAAAGCGTGCTTTCCAGATCGTGACTCATTCTTGTAACTCCTTCCTGAACCCCTTCCAACTTTACATCCTTGTCGAAGTGTGACTACCAGAACCAAACACACTATTCCAGTAACGGGCTCCCTAATGCCATCATATAGCAGACCAGCCACTCAAGGTTGAGCCTCACTTACTGGTTAAAGGAAGACCAATTATAAATGCTCTGAAATTCATATGCTGACTCTGATTGCTGTGAAAATTGCTGTGCCTCATGGGGATGCAGGGCAAAGTTTTTGGCCCAAAGTTTGGGTCATTTGAGCAAGGGGTTCCCAAAATACAGACCCCCAGATCATGTATTTACAAAATCACCTGTTTCTTAGCTTTGTGTGTGTGTGTGCCTTTCTGGGGCTCTAAGGCTCTGATCCGCCTCAGACAGATTTCACCTGCTCAGGATTGAGCTCAGCTAGGATGACCGCTCCAGCCCCTTTGGGGAAGCAAGTTATTGACAGTTAAATTTAGAACTCCAGCTTGGTTTGAGCTAAACTGACATGCCAGAGGGTGAAATGCTCATGTGCAGCAAGTCTATGGACTCTGTTGCCAGCAGTCTTTTGTCACAGTAACTGCAGGGTTCAAGGTGACATGCTGTGGAGACTGAACCTTGGCATATTGGGAGCTCAAGTCTACTCTTGGCAGCGTTCAGAGAATGTGTTGTGCACATTAATTGCTCTGTTTGCATTCTGCAGGCAGGACTGGTGCTCGGCACCAGCAAAGCAAGCATGTGCTTGGGGCGGCGCAATGCCAGGGGCAGCGTTCCGGCCACTTTTTTTTTTTTTCCTTGGGCAGTTGCGCTCTCAGAGCTTGGGGCGGCAAATCTTTTTCTTGGGGCAGCAAAAAACCTTTTGGACGCTTTGCCTTCAGACCAAAGTTTCTATTTTGATATTTTAAAGTCCTCTGAAGTCTACATGCAGATGGATTTTACTTTTAGATTAGGGCTGTCAAGCGACTAAAAAAAATTAATTGCAATTAATCACATGATTAAAAAAATTAATTGCACTGTTAAGCAATAATAGAATACCATTTATTTACATATTTTTTGATTTCTTCATTTTCAAATATATTGATTTCAATTACAACACAGAATACAAAGTGTACAGTGCTCACTTTATATTTATTTTTGGTTACAAGTATTTGCACTGTAAAAAAGAGGTTTTTTTCAATTCACCTAATACAAGTAGTGTAGTGCAATCTCTTTATCATGAAAGTTGAACTTACAAATGTAGAATTATGTACAAAAAAACCTGCATTCAAAAATTAAACAATGTAAAATTTTAGCGCCTGCAAGTCCACTCAGTTCTGCTTCTTGTTAAGCCAATTGCTCAGACAAACAAGTTTATTTACATTTGCAGGAGATAATGCTGCCCGCTTCTTGTTTACAATGTCACCTGAAAGTGAGAACAGGCATTCTCATGGCACTGTTGTTGCTGGCGTTGCAAGATATTTACTTGCCAGATGCACTAAAGATTCATATGTTCCTTCATGCTTCAACCATCATTCCAGAGGACATGCGTCCATGCTGATGGTGGGTTCTGCTCGATAACAATCCAAAACAGTGCGGACCGACGCACGTTCATTTTCATTATCTGAGTCAGCTGCCACCAGCAAAAGGTTGATTTTCTTTTTGGTAGTTTGTGTTTTGCAGTTTTTGCATCGGAGTCGTGCTCTTTTAAGATGTCTGAAAGCATGCTGCGCATCTCATCCCTCTCAGATTTTGGAAGGCACTTCAGATTCTTAAACCTTGGGTCAAGTGCTATAGCTATCTTTAGAAATCTCACATTGGTACCTTCTTTGCATTTTGTCAGATCTGCAGTGAAAGTGTTCTTAAAATGAACAACATGTACTGGGTCATCATCCGAGACTGCTATAACATGAAATATATGGCAGAATGCAGGTAAAGCAGAGCAGGGGTCATACAATTCTACCCTGAGGAGTTCAGTCACAAATGTAATTAATGCATTTTTTTTTAACGAGCATCATCAGCATGGAAGCATGTCCTCTGGAATGGTGGCTGAAGCATGAAGGGGCATACGAATGTTTAGCATATTTGGCACGTAAAGACCTTGCAATGCCAGCTACAAAAGTGACATGCAAATGCCTGTTCTCACTTTCTAGTGACATTGTAAATAAGAAGAGGGCAGCATTATCTCCCATAAATATAAACAAACTTGTTTGTCTTAGCGATTGGCTGACCAAGAAGTAGGACTGAGTGGACTTATAGGCTGTGAAGTTTTACATAGTTTTGTTTTTGAGTGCAGTTATGTAACAAAAAAAAATCTACATTTGTAAGTTGCACTTCCACGATAAAGAGATTGCACTATAGTACTTGTATGAATGAACTTTTACGATTAATTTTTAATCGTGATTTTTTTGAGTTAATTGCGATTAATCAACGCCCTGCTCTAGATGAATTGTCAAGAAAATTAGCATTAATTAAACAGAGGAAAGATAAAATATGCTAATAAGCAGTCAGGGTAGCATAATCCTGATGCCTGCTCTTCATCTGTTTCCTGAACAGTGGGACTGAGTGTGATCAAAGGAAAGCAAGTCACTGGGTCATTTGCTCAGGGGGTTACTAATACTCAGCCCCCTAATCATGAGCTGCTCGTAACATATTCTGGTTGTTATAACTTTTTGGGGCTGAGCCACAAAATATGGGGGTCAGTAGTGTATGTGGATGGGACACAAGGGAATATTGGAGCAGTGAAGGGTCGGGTACAGCTACAGAGGGACCAGCACACCCCTAGACAACTAGCCCCTATTAGTGTAGGAGATTGTTTAAACACTGCTTTTGAAAACCCAGTTCAGTGACCAGCAGGCTCTGAGAAAGAAGTGGGTTTCCAAAAATTCAGCTTTTCTATGCTCTTTCAACAAGTAAGTCAAAGGGCTCTCTGGGAGCTCAGATGTGTTGACAGAGCAGAACCATAAAAGGGGAGGTTGGGAAGTTTCCCCTGCAGCGACATACTTGAAGGGGGAGAAAAATGGTCCCGTCTGTGCCCTGCCCTACAAATACAATTCATTGCTCAAGAATTCCTCCTCATGACTGTGCCACCTGGCTGAGGGAAGGGGCTCAGGGGCACCCTTCCCTGATCAGGGGAAAAAAAACAGGACACCTTTCCTTTCCCACGCTGCCTCCTGCAGTGGGGAAAAGGCTCTGGGCTGACCCTTCCCTTTAGTGCTGCTGCTGCTTCTAGCAGAGGTCAGAGCAGAGAAGGAGGACAGTGTGGAAAAGAAAGAAGGTCAGAGCTGTGCAGTGAGGTATGGAGGAGGCTTCAGCTCTGCTCCTCCAAACCCTATTACAAGTCATACCTCTATTTCTGTCCACCCTTCGAAACATGTCCCCATTGACTCCACATCAGTCCCTGCACTGTTTCTGCACCTTCTCCCTAGTTCCTCAACTTGTGGGGCCATTGCCAATACACACCTCTTCCTGGCTGGGGAAGGAGGACTGGGCTGCTGCTCAACAGGCAGAGAGGGGAGTGAAGAGATGAGATGATGCATGGCACTGAAAGGACTAACATGCATCCAGGGACTTCTGTGGCTTGTTAGTCAGTTCTAAGGAGCCAGAGGCAGTGGAGAGGGAAAGCTGGGCTGTGGAACCAGGGGATGCTGATAAGAAAAAATAGGGAAATTAACTGCTTAAAAACTTAACAGGGTTGCCCAGTGGTGCCTTGTGCTCTTCCAGAACATCAGGTTCAGTGACACTCAAACCTCTGAAAACCAGGAAATGAAGAGTTAAAGTATATGCCCTCCTTCAATGCAAACTTAAGTCTGCCCCATGGAGCTGGCATTAGTCACTGGGTGTGGGTCAGTAAAGGTGGTGCCATCCTAAGTAGACATGAAAGACTAAGAATCTGCCATTGTTTGTTTGTGTTGCATTCCATATGATTGAATTGCAGCATTTACTTGCACACACTCCGGTTGCATTCATTGTGTTAGGTGGGGCTGTACTGAATGCTGAGAGGGGAGTGATTGGAGCAGATTGGAGACGTTGTCACTGTGATGTGAGGCAGGTGCACACGTACCTTGAGAAATCAAGCATGCCTCCTTTCAGCACTGAATTCTGTAGGTTGTGCCAGAAGCAGTGCATTGGGTTGTCTTGTCTTGGGATCATCAGCACTTTGGTCTCTGGGACTTAGTGAGCGGTAAGTGAAGGCCATGTCTCAGATGGAATTGTCAGGGCCAGGAGGAAAGGATGGTAACATTTTGCAAGTCTGGGGTGGTCTGTGTTTGTCTGAGTGTAGGCCAAGTGTAGGTAGCTGCTGTTCACTATGCCTGACCTATAGGTGAGTTTTGCCTTAGCAAAGAGAAGGTGTGTTAGATCAGTGGCTCTCAACCTTTCCAGACTACTGTACCCCTTTCAGGAGTCTGATTTGTCTTGCGTACCCCTAAGTTTCACCTCCCGTCAAAAGTACTTACTTATAAAATCAAACATAAACATACAGAAGTGTCACAGCATGCTGTCACTGAAAAATTGCTGACTTCCTCATTTTTACCATAGAATTAGAAATCAATTGAAATTTAAATATTGTACTTACATGTCAGTGTATAGTTTATAGCGCAGTATAAACAAGTCATTGTATGAAATTTTAGTTTGTACTGACTTTGCTAGTGCTTTTTAGGTAGCTTTTTGTAAAACTAGGCAAATATCTAGATGAGTTGATGCCCTTGAAGACCTTTACTCATGTGTTCTGTTCCCAAAGTGTTCTGTAGCATCTGTATGGGCAAAGTGCTAACATGTGTGATTGGCATTGGGGCATCGTGTACTGTAGCTTTGTATTTTGTAATTTTTTTCAGAAGTTTGTGTTTCCTGGTTTTGAGAGGTTTGAGTGTAGTGGAACCCAATTTTCTGGAAAGGTTTGAGGCATGCCTGGGCAATCTTAATTCTGTGTTAATGACATTTTGGACCCTTAATGCCACCTCCCTGTTTCTACTTGATAGTTTCCTTGCTTATGCATCTGAGGATTGTATTTGTCCTTTTAGATAGAACATCACACTGGGAGCTCGCATTCAGTCAGTTACCTACTGTTACTCCCTAGTCCCTTTCAGTGCCAGTACGTTGCATGATACTCTCTCCCCATCTTGTATGGGTGACCAATATTCTTTGCCCCTAGTCATATGACTGTGCATATCCCACCTTATCAAGTGTTTCAGATCTACCTTTAAAGCTGACCTGTCCCTACTCCACCAATTGTTGTCAGCTGCAAATTATACCAGCAGTGATGTTCTATTTGATAAAGATATTGAATAGCATTTGGTCAAGAACAGATCCCTGTGGAACCTCACAAGAAATACTCCAATTGGATGCCAATTCCCCATATGAAATTACTTTTTGTGAGTTAGAGAACCAGTTTTTAATCCACTTAATATAGGTTATATTCATTTTGTATAGTGCAAACTTCTTATCAGAATATCATGAGGAACTAAGAGAGACAAGGTGGGTGACGTAATATCTTTTACTGGACCAACGTCTCTTGGTGAAAGAGACAAGCTGAAGAAGAATAGCTCTGTGGAACTTGAAGGCTTGTCTCTTTCACCAAGAGATGTTGGTCCAGTAAAAGATATTACATCACCCACCTTGTCTCTCTCATACCCTGGGACAAGCACAGTTTCAACAACACTGCAAACATGATACCAAGTCAAATCTCTTACAAAAGTCTAAGAATACTATATCAAGTCATCTACTAAACTTGTAATCTCATCAAAAAGCCATATCAAATTTGTCTGACAACATGTATTTTCCAGAAAACAACATTGATTGGAATTAATTATGCTACATCTATGAATTCTTTACCAATTGCATTCCATATCAGTCTTTCTGTGATTTTTGTCCAGGATCGATGTCATGCTAACCACCTTTAGTTACCCAGGTTATCCTGTTTGCCCTTTTAGAATGTGGTCATCACATTAGTTTATCCCCCAATATCTGGAATTTCCCCAATGTTCCAAGATTTGTTAAAAATCAACATTAATGGTTCAGATTGCTTCTCGGCTAATTCTTGTAGTACTTTTGAGTGCAAGTGGTCCAGCCTTACTGAATTAAAAAAAATAACTTTAATAACTGCTGTTTAACAATCTCTTAGTTACTGATGGAATAGAAAGTGTTTCCTTATCAGTAAAAGATAACTCATCCTGTTTCTTTCCAAATACAGAACAGAACCATTTATTGAATACTTTTGCCTTTTCTGCATAATGAAGTCTATGAGAATTCTTGACTACAGGTTGTTAAAATAGGTTCCTTCTCACCTCCAAAAATTTTTTGATGTAAACAAAAATAATTAGCCTAAATTTTCAAAGAAAATTTTGATTTGTGCCACAAATCAAAACCACGAAATGCTACTGTGGTACCTCATGAGAATTATACATCTGATGCCTCAAGCTTCCATTCCCACCTATAGGCTAGACTCCCTGGTCAGAGTACAATCTCTCTTGATGCACCATGGTCTCCCCTCTTGGACAAGGGTACAGTTGCCTCATGGGAGATACAGTCCAGCAAGAGAGCCCAGACCACAGAGGAGAATGGGGCCATGAGGCAAACAAACTACATTTCCCATGAAGCACTGTGACGAAAATATTTTAGTCAGTCAAAAACTCAAATTTCCATCAAACAGTTTTGGTGGAAATTTTTCAACCACTCTGTTCTTGACATGTGTACAGTCCCACCCCACCAACTCATTTCAATTAATAGAGTTGTACCATGCAAATTAACTGGAGAATAATAAAGGGGATTGGCTGAGTTACCTTGGTCACAATGACTACTTACCACCTGAGCTGTTGACCTGGTCCTGTCTATATTGGTGGTGCTACCAGCTCCACTTATGCTTAAGGTTGCCTGACACTTCACATTATAAGACCCAATTTTCAGTTCCTTACAATTTTGCCAAACTAGCTGTTCAGGGTGACACTTCCCATGCTAGGTGTCTGCCTCAGGCTGAATTTTTTTATGTGAAAAATTTCAGATAAAATGGTTAAACCTTATGAGACTAGGATTAGGGAGAAATATGTTTTGCCCATGTTAACAAAAAAAAATATATATGGCAACCTCTTCTTTGAGAAGCTTCAATACCTCCATGCTTTACAGCAGGGGCTTGACATTTGACCAAGAGTGACCTTTATATCAGGGACATTCTCTTTGCCCTCCTAGTAATAATCCACCCAAATCTGGCTAGGTTGTAACCTTTAGGAAAGAATCTGTTCGCACATGCTCTGTGGAGATTTAGAGTTTTGCAGCTAATTTCTCTGATGATCCTGTCTGCACTAAGCAGACCTTAGACCCTGCACTAAGCAACCCAGGGCTGCAGGGTCTGAGAAGGACTTCCCTTGCAATTGCTGAGTCTAGCTACTGTGGGCCAGGGTGGGGCCAGACTCCAGAACTGAGAGCAGGGAGATTCTCTCCCACGCTCCCTGTGCTCCTTCCTACTAGCACCCAGGCAGCAGGAAGAAAGGGGTGGGGAGGATGGTTTGCTGGTACTTGAGGGAGCTTGGCTTGCTGTACTCTGTTGTTGGAAGAGCTTCTTCCCCAGGGTAGTAGGACACTGAGGCCATGTACCAGGTTCAGGGCATGTTATAACTGAGTCTTGATTAGGGTTTTTGGCAACATCATGTGGTGGGGAGGGCAGGGAGCGGAACCCACACACCAGTAAGATACAGCTATGCCAGCAAAAGTCCTCATGGAGATGCACTTACACTGGCAAAAAGGGCTTTTGCTCATTTAGCTTATTTTGTGTATTGAACTGTGTAGATCTACCCTCAGCTATCTCTGAATGGAATTGCATGGGAAGGGGAAAAAAGACACTTCTGTAGCCTGAGGTGTCCCCCTTTGCTGAATAGTAAAGGCCTGCTGCAAAGAGCAGGCGTATTAAGAAAAGATCACAAGAATCCTTTCTAGTGGAAAGTGTTAAGCATTATCCCTGCCAGATTCCCCTCTAGTATGTCCAATATAACTAGCACATCCAGCTGTATTTTATTCTCTCAGCTCCTGATGATGCATCTATGGAAGGGCTCAGCACATCTTTTAATGTATTAAATTGCTGCAGCTTTAGACTGGCATCCTTCACTGCCCAGTAATTGCATCCCTAGAGTTCAGACCATTGAATGCCTGTACTTTTTGTGTAGTTCTCATTCCCACAGTGTCGTCAGTTGTCCTAAAGGGCTGGCATTTACTTGAATCAGTTATCTACATAAACTGGAGGCTTGATGTGATGTGAATTCTATTCCTTATAGTTCCGCCTATGAGGCTGCATTTTGTTTATTATTTAAATTCAAACGTAGTAATTTGTGCATTATGGTCCAAAAGCATCCTAAAAGCTATAGAAATGCTTGCACATAATGAGGAAAGTAGCAAAGCAATGGAAACTTTAGGGGAAGACTCCTGCAACTATTGTATCCTAGAGAAACTAAAGCAGTGGGTTTCCACAATGGGGTTCAGGGGGGTGTAGCGATAAAGCAGCTTGCATGACCGAGAAGATGCTAGGGAGTACAGATTTTCTCTCTCTCTCTTTGCCTCATCCCTCAGACAACAGACTGACTTGAGCTTTGCTCGCAATATAAAAAACTGGGACTACATCAGGTTGAAGATGCTCCTGAAACTCTCCTCTGGCTCATCCCCAGTTCAGAGACAACCAATTTGTCTCTTTAAAATGATCTTCGCATTGTCCTTGTGCCAGCCACACTAACCTGAAGATCAAAACCCCATTTATATTTTCACTCTTGCTGTTTATTGAACGATGAAATTAGGCACCATGAAAATGACAGATTTCAGACCCAAGTGGAAAGGTCTGTATTGGGAACGTTGTCTGTTAGTGTATCAGAATTATTCTTTGGTGTCTTGATTTTAACCTAAATGATCAGGCTATTTGGAGATGTTCAAATGAGGAGCATCTGCAGATTGTCATTAGCTTCTCTAGCTGTATATTTCCTGTGCTTCAGGGAACAGGTTGCTCAGGATCATGCAGAGAGTATGGTGCAAATGAGCTTACGATGGGTTCTATTATACAAATAGTTTCATTGACTTTAGTAGCATGACTTGCATGAGAAAGCATTGCTCTGTTCAGACCACATCTGAGGAAAACATTGTAGCTTTTAAAGTGTTAAATTTTTTCAGTATTTTAGTTTAAAAAAAAAAAGAAGAGGAAGAAATCCATTGTTTTCAACTGGGAAAAAAAATCCTAAATTTCCAAGTAATTAGGCTTTGCATGGTAGTGAGGGAAGTGTTCTTATCTTGCACAGATCTTGCACATCGAAGAACATTATTTTCTTTTCTTTTGACTTACTCTGATGGCCTCTTCTTGGGGGAAATTTGGACCAGTAATTTTCCACTTTGGGAAGCTGCAGCAGTGTAGTTATGGCTGCTGAGGTTTTTTTTATCACTGTCAGGTCAGAGGACAATAGGAAAAATACCTGGGCCCTGTCTATACTCCAGCTTCTATCAGTGCCACTGAAGCAGTGGAGAACGTACACATGAAAACAAATGTAACTGGTATTGCATGCTAACTAGTGCCATTTCATAGCAGTCCTCATGCAAAACTCCCACGGGGAGACACTTTGAAGTGTTCAGTACAAGCACAGGAAAACAGTGCTCTGGAGGGCTTTGTAACATACTACAACTTAGGTTGGTATAACTTATATTGCTCAGGGGTGTGAATAAACCACCCCCCATGAGCGACGTAAGTTACACCGGCCTAAGCACCAGTGTGGACAGCACTATATCGGCGGGACAACTTCTCCCACTGTCGTAGCTACCACTGCTCACGGGGGCTGGAGTAATTAAGTCAACAGGAGAGCTCTCTCCCGTCAGCTTAGATGTCTGCACTAGCAGCGCTACAGTGGTGCAACTGCATCGGTGTAGCTGTGCCTCTGTAAGCTCTGTAAGGTAGCCATAGCCTTGTGAGGTCACTCCCTTTAGTTCTGAAGTTCCCTGTGTTCCGTACAAATATGGTGTCCCCTCCCTTTTATTGTTGAAAATTATTTCTGCCAGAAGCAAAATAGAATCGCTGGTGACAATAAGGAACATCAGCTGTGTTTAGATGTATGTTGTTGATTGTTAATTCAGAGCCAGATACTGCAACCTGTGTTCATGCTGATTAGTACCTTGCTCCATTAGTAGTCCCATGCAAATCAATAAGAACACTCACAGAATAAGGTTCTATTCAGTGTGAGTAAGAGCGGCAAAATCTGTCTCTGATTTATTGCTTCTTTTCTGATGCCATTGTGACAGCCTTACAAGGTTATTTTTTTGTTGTTTTTTGTGTGTGCTTGCAACAGTGTATGGTCATTGAGGAAATGCTGTATTATTCGTTTGAAGATGTAGTTCTTCTTGAGGGAGCTGTTTCAAACAATAAGTGTTGACTCACTGCACCAAGAATTGACAAATTAGAAACATAAAGGCAGAGCTTCTTCTTGGGAACCAGGCGTAGGTGTTTGGGCTGAGTTTTCTGGAAGAGGGGATTGGCTGTGTGTCATTTCTGACCATCTCTGTCCAAGGACTGATGTATATAGTGCAACTAGTTTATTTGTACAAAGATATCCAAATTCTGTATCACTTATTTCACCTGCAATGAGAAACTGACCTGCAGGGCCCTGAATTCTGTAACTATTCAGCAGAGAGCATTTAGTGGTATTTTAGTAGGTAAACTCAGATTTCACCCCTTGTTCTGTTTAATGCTGTGTTAAACAAATATTGTTTTGTTTGGGACTCTGCTACATCTGTATGTCTCACCAGTACTAGAATTCTGTGGGGTTTGAGGACACCTGTCCTGTTCCCTAATAAGACTATCCATAAGTTAGTAAAGCCACTGATGAAACTGAAAGTGAGCTGTTGAAAGCAACATCCATTTTTAACAATACACTGAGTAGCTAGATGCTTCAGGTCAAAGAGAGACCTAGATTTTCCCTGCTCTGGCTCATTCTGAAACTGATTCTCTGCAGGAAGACAATATAATAGCTTGATGCTTAAAGACCTAATGCAAAACCCCTTGAAGTCAATGGGAGTCTTCCCACTGATATTACTGGTTTTGGACCAGGACCTAAGGGCACACTTCTGAAGCACTGTGTGGTATTTAGGCTGAGTAGATCCCATTAGAGTGCAAACCTCATGTGGTTAAGTATACAGAAAATAGAACTCTAAGTAACATACTTCAAAATTCTAACCCATGATCACTTAGCAAGACTTGGACTAGTGAAATTACTTAACCCACCGCTATCTTGTAAAATCCCAGGATGCTGATGCTAGCATTGCTTTAACCTATAATATTCTTTACTTGAATGCCATAAGACCAGCTTGGAATGTGATTTGCTAAATCAGTTAAAATAGCGATGAAGTATGTATTTTAAAGGCACTGATCTAATGAACAATGTAGTTGCGCAATCTAGCTTTTTAAACATCTGTTGCTTTTATCAATCTTTGACATGTTGCAGAACGGTGCTCATCAAGTGCTTGCCAGCCTCCATGGAAGGTTTTAGAGCTTGCATATGGGGCCCAAGAAACCTAGAATTCATATGCCCTTCCTTCTAAAAATAAGTTCTGCAAATGGTAAAGATGATAAAATAGCCTAACTGGTATGCTTTGGTCCTCGTGATATCGTTGAACGTATCAGTGTATTTAATGCTTGTGGAAAGTGAAGAAGAATCAGCAGCCTTCGAGAGGAGTGATGTGGAGAAGACCTCCTGATGCTTCTATGTCCATGTGTGTTTTGTGCATGGATGTCTGCAGTGGCGGGGGTGAATCTAACTGTGGCCAGGTTGATAAATGCCCATCAGGCACCCACCGGTTTACACAGGAGCTTTTCTTCAAGTTTCACTGAAATCAGTGAGAGCAACGGTCTTTGGAACTGTTCCAGAGAGTGCTGCAACCCTTTGATGTAAGCGGGGTAGCTCAGCTGAGTTTTCTCTAGCTGCACTGTACTGGGGTCCTCCTCGCCCCTCCTTTCTCTCTGCAGGCCCTGCTCCTCCTGCACCACTCCCTGCTGGCTTGCTCATGCACTCTGTATTTGAATGAGTGCTTGCTTTTTGTTCCGGGTTAACCTTACAAGTGTTTTAACATCTAGGGCTGTTCAGATCAGACAAGGAGGTGCCATTTAAATTACATTGCATAAATTATATGCTAAATAGGCACATTTGAAGCACATGTAATAAAGCTCCTGATTCACAATCTATACACTGGGTCAACACTGATTTAGAAGGGTCTCAATATGGAGCCTTAGGAGATATTAATATAAAATAAATTAACTGATTTTAAAAAATCCAGCTTGAGATCAGCACCTTGCTCAATGTCACAGCCCTGAGATATATTTATAGTGAAAACGAGGATACATTTTTATTACCAAAGATTAAAGGGAGAGTGAGTAAGGATAATGGAAATAAAAGATTACATATAAAACAAAATCGTAGCAAGCTTTCTAGAGACTAAACTCAACTAAGAAGTTACCCTTGTCTAAAGAAATTTATCTCACCCCAAAAGTCCTCTGCAGTATCTCAACCAAGGCTGGTTGCGATCCCGTTTTCATGAATGTCAATACACTGCCCATTTACTTCCTAGGTGCAGGATGATGGGATGTCATCTTTGTTCCCCAAATATAGCTCAGCAAACCTTTGAGGTGTTTCTTCAGATAAGGTTCCCTTTCCTGCTGTGTTTCTCTGTCTGTTAGTTCCTTTCTGAAATTCTTACAATCCTTCACCTGCGTTCAGCTTAAACAGGTGATGGGACACCCACTGTGAATGAGACAATACTTAATGTGCATTTCAATAGAAAGACAGGTGAATAAATATCTCTTGTTGGACAGAAATCCCGTTTGTCAACTCTGACGTGATACAGACTTTGACATGTTTTCAGTGTATACACATAACTCCTTACATAGTATCAGTACATTCATTTCACAATGACATTAGTGACCATTGTGCCTGGCTTCTATGTGAGAACTCACATGACACTCTTTTTGGTGAACCAGACAGCACGCACCAGAATCAGGACATTCGTGTAACACCCTGGCCAGTTGCCCTTAAACTGTTCTCGGTTCATGTAGTGTAAACATCCTTAGAAATTTATGGAGAAATATTGAAGGAACATTGCTCTCCTGTAGCCCCCTCCCTTTCCCTTCTGTGCATGTCCCTGCACAAATTATTTAGGGAAGTTGTGGAATCTCTGTCATTGGAGGTTTTTAAGAACAGGTTAGACAAACACCTGACAGGGATGTTCTAGATAATACTTGGTGCTGCCTGAGTGCAGGGGGCTGGACTAGATGACCTATCAAGGTCCCTTCCAGTCGTCCATTTCTATGATTCTATGCCCATGCTCCCACTAGCTTCCCTCCCTATCAGTCCATTTCTCCCTACACACTCCTTCACCCCCACATCACTATCTTTCCCTTTTGATTCCACTGCCCTTCATGTTCACCTACACCTCACAGTTCCTCCAGACTGTTTAAGGTGCTGCCATTTATCCAGGGGTGGACAGGCTGCCTTCATTCTTTGAGACAATGGGAGATGATGGCCATCTTTGCTAACTGTAGCCTGTAACTTCTTCCTAGATGTGCTGTAAGGGAATGGCAGCCATCTTAACTGATGCTGGTTTTTGGCCTCAGCTCCACGAGAACAATAGGAGATGGCAGCGGTTTTTAAGAAGGGCAATCGGTGAGTTCTTCCTTAAGGAAATTTTTGTGTGCAAGCCTCTGCTGAAGGTTGAGCTTTCATTATGAAGCATGGTGGCAAAACAGATTTAATCCTAAATCTATTAAACAGCTACTGCACCAGCTTTTCTCAAGACTCACCCCCTCTGCTAAAACTGGTGTAGCTGTACACAGTTTTAAAGACACACATTGACATATATGTCAATCTATGTCACATCGCCTTCTATGATGAGATTACTGGTTCTGTGGATGAAGAGAAAGCAGTGGATGTATTGTTTCTTGACTTTAGCAAAGCTTTGACACGGTCTCCCACAGTATTCTTGTCAGCAAGCTACAGAAGTATGGGCTGGATGAATGCACTATAAGGTGGGTAGAAAGTTGGCTAGATTGTCGGGCTCAACGGGTAGTGATCAATGGCTCCATGTCTAGTTGGCAGCCGGTGTCAAGTGGAGTGCCCCAAGGGTCGGTCCTGGGGCCGGTTTTGTTCAGTATCTTCATAAATGATCTGGAGGATGGTGTGGATTGCACTCTCAGCAAATGTGTGGATGATACTAAGCTAGGAGGAGTGGTAGATACGGTGGCAGGTAGGGATAGGATACAGAGGGACCTAGACAAATTGGAGGATTGGGCCAGAAGAAATCTGATGAGGTTCAACAAGGACAAGTGCAGGGTCCTGCACTTAGGACGGAAGAATCCAATGCACCGCTACAGACTAGTGACCGAATGGCTAGGTAGCAGTTCTGCGGAAAAGGACCTAGGGGTGACAGTGGACGAGAAGCTGGATATGAGTCAACAGTGTGCCCTTGTTGCCAAGAAGGCCAATGGCATTTTGGGATGTATAAGTAGGGGCATAGCCAGCAGATCGAGGGACGTGATCGTTTCCCTCTAATCGACATTGGTGAGGCCTCATCTGGAGTACTGTGTCCAGTTTTGGGCCCCACACTACAAGAAGGATGTGGAAAAATTGGAGAGAGTCCAGCGAAGGGCAACAAAAATGATTAGGGGTCTGGAACACATGACTTATGAGGAGAGGCTGAGGGAACTGGGATTGTTTAGTCTGCAGAAGAGAAGAATGAGGGGGGATTTGATAGCTGCTTTCAACTACCTGAGAGGTGGTTCCAAAGACGATGGTTCTAGACTATTCTCAGTGGTAGAAGAGGACAGGAGAAGGAGTAATGGTCTCAAGTTGCAGTGGGGGAGGTTTAGGTTGGATATTAGGAAAAACTTTTTCTCTAGGTGGGTGGTGAAACACTGGAATGCGTTACCTAGGGAGATGGTAGAATCTCCTTCCTTAGAGGTTTTTAAGGTCAGGCTTGACAGAGCTCTGGCTGGGATGATTTAGTTGGGGATTGGTCCTTCTTTGAGCAGGGGGTTGGACTAGATGACCTCCTGAGGTACCTTCCAACCCTCATATTCTATGATTCTATGACAAGGAAACAGATGAAATCCTGACCAGTTTCAGCCAGAGACTAATTTCAAACAATTCATATTAAAAATCTATTGAAAGAAACCAAAGCAAAATATATAGAACGTTCAAAGGACATAAAAACTAACATTGAGAACTCAAAGGCAAAAGTCTCCTCCACATAGTATTAAAACAGGAATTTATGTTCCATTTTAAGCCCATTTCAGATGGAGCAACAACTCTGTGGAGTCACAGCCAGCACCTTCATATCAGTCTCAGATAATATCAGCATCTTTTGTGACAGTTCTAACACCATAGTTCCTTGGTACCGGTGTATCAGAAATTTGATTGTTTGACATTTAGAGATATAATATCACTATTCTTTTACTAATATTCCTGAATTTGGATTATTTATCATACATCTTACCCTCTTCCACGTGAACGTTTTTTATATATCCATTTACTCCAACGACTATTCTTCTTACTATTAGAATATATTGCTATATAAATTGAATATCAGATTAAAAGATTTGGCTATTATCAAAATGCTAGCCTATTACAGTTTAACAGAAAAACAATTATATATCCAACAAAAGTATTCTTGCTGATTAAATGATTAACAATAATTGAACACTTCATCAGTTCTGAACGCTAAGTATTCTAGCCTGGAAGTTTGTTTTCTGCACATTTTCAACAACATAGTTCTGAATAGCTCAATAATGCTGATTCCATTGCAAAATACTTAGATTAGTGGCACACTGAATGGAGAATGAGTGTGGGGCAGAAGACTGGGTAAGACAGAGAGTGGAAGGGCATCAAAGCACAAAAAGGCTCATTTTTTTCATTTAAGGTTGAATTTTGAACCTGAAGTGAGTGCAAACTGTTTCTACCGAAAAGTTCAAAAATCCCAAAGTGAAAAAATGTGATTTTTTTTTTAAATACCACAATTTTAGAGCTACTCTCATGATTCAGGAAAACTGATTCATCGCTTCTGATATACAGGTTTTTAATGAATATCACAAGAGTACTACTTCTTACTTGGACAACATATGGAATGTTAGTGCAATTCCTAGCTTGTGCTACAGAAAAAGTGGGGGGAAAGAAGCTTTCCTGTCAATCTCCTTTAAACAAAGCATTATGGGAAAGGGGCAGAGCTTGGAAGCCCTATATAATAGAGGTGGTTTGGTCATAATCTGTATTTCTGATAGTAGCATCGAGGCAGTAACTGCTGTCTGAATGACTTTGAAAGACGAGAGTTCTGAGAGTAAATAGGTAAAGGCCTGAAGGTCCTTCTTACTTGATGAGCATATTAATGCTGAGCTTGCCAAGCCTTTGGCTCATTAACTAGCTTAACTAGGGAACTGGAATATAGGTAAATTACTGTCTTTTGTTGCAATGAACATTTCTGTTTTTCACTACCCCATGTATGTTTTCCTTTCCTGAAGCAGGGCAGTAATGAGTAGAACTGCAGTTCCCAAACTTTTTGCCTGCATGACCCCATTCTGAAACTTATTGATTCCCACAGCCCTATGTTGTACCTTTGCAGACCACCCAACAGAAATACATGTTCTACAAAATGGTGTCCTCAATCCAGCATGACCTTGCATGTATACTAGAGGACCTATCGTTTGGGAACCACTGGAGTACAACCTCCTGACTCACTGCTGCAATCATTGACAAACAGCAGGAAAGAGTCTGATAGGTGTACTTCTTTTCCCTAAGTGCTGATGTAGTTGCGGGGGGAGGGGGGGCGGGGGAGGGGTTGAGAAAACCTGGATTTGTGCTGGTAATGGCCCACCTTGATTATCATACACATTGTAAAGAGAGTGGTCACTTTGGATGGGCTATTACCAGCAGGAGAGTGAGTTTGTGTGGGGGGGGGCGGAGGGTGAGAAAACCTGGATTTGTGCTGGAAATGGCCCAACTTGATTATCATACACATTGTAAGGAGAGTGATCACTTTAGATAAGCTATTAACAGCAGGAGAGTGGGGTGGGAGGAGGTATTGTTTCATGGTCTCTGTGTATATAATGTCTTCTGCAGTTTCCACAGTATGCATCCGATGAAGTGAGCTGTAGCTCACGAAAGCTTATGCTCAAATAAATTGGTTAGTCTCTAAGGTGCCACAAGTACTCCTTTTCTTTTGGCGAATACAGACTAACACGGCTGTTACTCTGAAATATGTAAAATATGATTCCCAAAATGCATACTTTAGTTAAGAATCCTGTAAACATGTTGCATATTTAATGTGCACTGGCCTCATTCCAATTTTCAATCTAAATACCTAAAAATAGACTAAATAAGAGACTGTGTGTTAAGATGAGTAAATTTCTTATGCTAGAAATCGTAGCGTATTGTGTTTATACACATTGAAAAAGGAGCCGAGAAAAAAACCTGTATGCTAAAAACCTATATATTTCCAGCATTCATATCTTAGAAATACTACATGATTATGGTGTCACAGAAATCAACAGCTTCTAAGACAAGATAAGTGTCTAATGTGTTAATATTTTTAAGCTAAAGTTAGCCCTTGCTTTTGGCAGTGTGCTAATATAACATCAGGGCTTTAAGTCAATCAAGGTCAGGGTTATTGAATACTTGTTCTTGCAACTCCTTGTGAATTTCAAAAGAAACTAGAAGTCTTAAATGAATAGTTGAGGTTAGAGAAAGGTGCACACGTGATGGGGAAAACACTTGGCTGTGAGTTATCACCTGGGACTATTATTTCAATGAATTTCTATTTCAGTAATTAATTTATTTAAATTTCTAACTTCAGCATCTTAATTGAGTTTATTATAGTAGTGCATAGGGCCCTGTGATGCCAGGTGCTGTATAAACACAGAGTGATAGACGGCCCCTGCCATGTAAAGGTTGCAGTCGAAACAGGCAAGACAGAATAAGGGCCGGGGAAAGGGATATAACATACAAGAAGAGTAATCACTGTGATGGGGGCAAATATGTGCCATGATTTTATTGCAGTGTGGGTGTTAGTCAAGAGGTGATTAACTAAACAGAAGAACAAAGGAGGGAGGAGGGGTAACAGGTAAGGAGGACAGAGCGGGGGAGGGGAGGACGCTAAGGTGCAGTTGTGGATTGAGGCTGAAGCTAAGAGTCTGGGGAAGGAGCAGGAAGGGCAAACAGCCAGTAGTCAGCACAAGGCAGAGCAAGACCAAGTTATCAGTGGCTGTCTGTTCTTTTTTATGCTGCTTCTCCAGCAGCTCAGCTGGCTTTCAGACTCTGGGTGGCAGTTTCAGTCCTAAAGGCTACATGGGTAGAATTATGTTAGTAATTGATACGAGCTGTTGGGTGCTCCGCACTCTTCAAAATCAGGTCACTTATTTAAGTGCGTAGGTGTAGAATCATAGAATATCAGGGTTGGAAGGGACCTCAGGAGGTCATCTAGTCCAACCCCCTGCTCAAAGCAGGACCAATCCCCAACTAAATCATCCCAGCCAGAGCTTTGTCAAGCCTGACCTTAAAAACCTCTAAGGAAGGAGATTCTACCACCTCCCTAGGTAACGGATTCCAGTGTTTCACCACCCTCCTAGAGAAAAAGTTTTTCCTAATATCCAACCTAAACCTCCCCCACTGCAACTTGAGACCATTACTCCTTGTCCTGTCATCTTCTACCACTGAGAATAGTCTAGAACCATCGTCTTTGGAACCACCTCTCAGGTAGTTGAAAGCAGCTATCAAATCCCACCTCATTCTTCTCTTCTGCAGACTAAACAATCCCAGTTCCCTCAGCCTCTCCTCATGAGTCATGTGTTCCAGACCCCTAATCATTTTTGTTGCCCTTCGCTGGTCTCTCTCCAATTTTTCCACATCCTTCTTGTAGTGTGGGGCCCAAAACTGGACACAGTACTCCAGATGAAGCCTCACCAATGTTGATTAGAGGGAAACGATCATGTCCCTCGATCTGCTGGCTATGCCCCTACTTATACATCCCAAAATGCCATTGGCCTTCTTGGCAACAAGGGCACACTGTTGACTCATATCCAGCTTCTCGTCCACTGTCACCCCTAGGTCCTTTTCCGCAGAACTGCTGCTTAGCCATTCGGTCCCTAGTCTGTAGTGGTGCATTGGATTCTTCCATCCTAAGTGCAGGACCCTGCACTTATCCTTGTTGAACCTCATCAGATTTCTTTTGGCTCAATCCTCCAATTTGTCTAGGTCCCTCTGTATCCTATCCCTACCTGACACCGTATCTACCACTCCTCCTAGTTTAGTATCATCCGCAAATTTGCTGAGAGTGCAATCCACACTATCTTCCAGATCATTTATGAAGATACTGAACAAAACCGGCCCCAGGACCGACCCTTGGGGCACTCCACTTGATACCAGCTGCCAACTAGACATGGAGCTATTGATCACTACCCGTTGAGCCCGACAATCTAGCCAACTTTCTACCCACGTTATAGTGCATTCATCCAGCCCATACTTCTTTAACTTGCTGACAAGAATACTGTGGGAGACCGTGTCAAAAGCGTTGCTAAAGTCAAGAAACAATACATCCACTGCTTTCCCTTCATCCACAGAACCAGTAATCTCATCATAGAAGGCGATTAGATTAGTCAGGCATGACCTTCCCTTGGTGAATCCATGCTGACTGTTCCTGATCACTTTCCTCTCATGTAAGTGCTTCAGGATTGATTCCTTGAGAACCTGCTCCATGATTTTTCCAGGGACTGAGGTGAGGCTGACTGGCCTGTAGTTCCCAGGATCCTCCTTCTTCCCTTTTTTAAAGATAGGCACTAACATTAGCCTTTTTCCAATCGTCCGGGACTTCCCCCGTTTGCCACGAGTTTTCAAAGATAATGGCCAATGGCTCTGCAATCACAGCCGCCAACTCCCTTAGCACTCTCGGATGCAACGCATCCGGCCCCATGGACTTGTGCATGTCCAGCTTTTCTAAATAGCCCCTAACCACCTCTTTCTCCACAGAGGGCTGGCCACCTACTCCCCATGCTGTGTTGCCCAGCGCAGCAGTCTGGGAGCTGACCTTGTTAGTGAAGACAGAGGCGCAAAAAGCATTGAGTACATTAGCTTTTTCCACATCCTCTGTCACGAGGGTTGCCTCCCTCATTCAGGAAGGGGCCCACACTTTCCTTGGCTTTCTTCTTGTTGCCAGCATACCTGAAGAAACCCTTCTTGTTACTCTTGACATCTCTTGCTAACTGCAGGTCCAGGTGCGATTTGGCCCTCCTGATTTCATTCCTATATGCCCGAGCAATATTTTTATACTCTTCCCTGGTCATTTGTCCAATCTTCCACTTCTTGTAAGCTTCTTTTTTATGTTTAAGATTCGCAAGGATTTCACCATTAAGCCAAGCTGGTTGCCTGCCATATTTACTATTCTTTCGACACATCGGGATGGTTTGTCCCTGTAACCTCAATAGGGATTCCTTGAAATACAGCCTGCTCTCCTGGACTCCTTTACCCTTCATGTTATTCTCCCAGGGGATCTTACCCATCAGTTCCCTGAGGGAGTCGAAGTCTGCTTTCCTGAAGTCCAGGGTCCGTATTCTGCTGCTTACCTTTCTTCCTTCTGTCAGGATCCTGAACTCGACCAACTCATGGTCACTGCCTCCCAGATTCCCATCCACTTTTGCTTCCCCTACTAATTCTTCCCGGTTTGTGAGCAGCAGGTCAAGAAAAGCTCTACCCCTAGTTGGCTCCTCCAGCACTTGCACCAGGAAATTGCCCCCTACATTTTCCAAAAACTTCCTGGATTGTCTATGCACCGCTATACTGCTCTACCAGCAGATATCAGGATGATTAAAGTCACCCATGAGAATCAGGGCGTGCGATCTAGTAGCTTCCGCGAGCTGCTGGAAGAAAGCCTCATCCACCTCATCCCCCTGGTCCGGTGGTCTATAGCAGACTCCCACCACTACATCACTCTTGTTGCTCACATTTCTAAACTTAATCCAGAGACACTCAGGTTTTTCTGCAGTTTCATACCAGAGCTCTGAGCAGTCATACTGCTCCCTTACATACTGTGCTACTCCCCCACCTTTTCTGCCCTGCCTGTCCTTCCTGAACAGTTTATAACCATCCATGACAGTACTCCAGTCATGTGAGTTATCCCACCAAGTCTCTGTTATTCCAATCACATCATAATTCCTTGAGATCACTAGGACCTCCAGTTCTCCCTGCTTGTTTCCAAGGCTTTGTGCATTTGTATATAGGCACTTGAGATAACCTGCTGATCGCCCCTCATTCTCAGTATGAGGTAGGAGCCCTCCCCTCACAGACGTTCCTGCCTATGCTTCCTCCCGGTATCCCGCTTTCCCACTTACCTCAGGGCTTTGGTCTCCTTCCCCCGGTGAACCTAGTTTAAAGCCCTCCTCACTAGGTTAGCCAGCCTGCTGGCAAAGATGCTCTTCCCTCTCTTCGTAAGATGGAGCCCGTCTCTGCCCAGCACTCCTCCTTCATGGAACACCATCCCATGGTCAAAGAATCCAAAGCCTTCTCTCCGACACCACTTGCGTAGCCATTCGTTGACTTCCACGATTCGATGGTCCCTACCCAGGCCTTTTCCTTCCACGGGGAGAATGGACGAGAACACCACTTGCGCCTCCAACTCCTTTATCCTTCTTCCCAGAGCCACGTAGTCCGCAGTGATCCGCTCAAGGTCATTCTTGGCAGTATCATTGGTGCCCACATGGAGAAGCAGGAAGGGGTAGCGATCCAAGGGCTTGATGAGTCTCGGCAGTCTCTCTGTCACATCGCGAATCTTAGCCCCCGGCAAGCAGCAGACTTCTCTGTTTTCCCGGTCAGGGCGGCAGATAGATGACTCAGTTCCCCTGAGGAGAGAGTCCCCGACCACCATCTCCCGCCTCCAACTTGGGGAATAACCTTAGGCACCCATGTTTTTAACCTGTTGACCTGAAAAGCACTTGCTAGGATCAGGTAGAGTGCAAGCATATGTTGCCGGCACAGAATGCCCGAGGCAAGCAACAGCAGGGTTCATTGCCTGGTATGCGTCGCGCCAATGATCACAATGGGGTGGAGAAGCAGAGAGATTTATTTGGAGCTCCAAATAGGGCGCAGGGAGGCTGAGCTGTCTCAAATCCTGCAGCAGTGCAGCAGATTCCAGTATACATTTTATACCTTTGCCTACTTCACTACACAAGCTTCTGCAACCAATTACTTGTTGCCCCGTACAATACCGTAGCCAATCAGCTAAAGCAGCCAGTTGTGTTTTTCCTCAGTCGCATTGCCTGAGTGTTGCCTTATTTGGTCCTATTTGTTACTAGTTTTTGCTAAACATTTCTGCCTTATCTGTCTGTTTCCCAGGCCGAAGCTGGCCTTGGCTAACCTGTCTGTTTGTATGCTAGCTTCCTCAGAGTTATGCAGGATCACAGAGGGTTCAAGAAGCAAAGGGGCCTAGGTTTATCTGGCCATAGAGCAGGAGGGCTTCATCGACACTTGTGGTCTTCCACCCTCCCGAGTTACCTAGTGTAGTGCCCAGTGTCCCCAACACATATACTATGATTCTTTCCGTTCTGCCAAAGTATCTCCATGTGAACCTGCAGTACCACTGCTATTCTAACACAGACAGGGACCCTCATAAGCACAGACTGATAATCACACCTCAATACAATTTAGCGCGTACAAATAGGGATCAAGATGATCCTACCAAGCTACCTTGTCATTTTGACTCCTGTGGCAACTGATGAGTTTACCTGCACCATGTAGTTCTTTCAATTTGTTTAATCTACAGGTCTGCTTTCCTTTTTTAAAAAAATCATCCTAACAGCAAGCTCAGGAGCTATGTCTTTTCATCCATTAGTCTTTAGCCTGCAGGATACAAACCAAATGGCTCTCACTTCCTGCAGGTGGTTGTTAGAGGCTTTCACAGCCTTTGATTGCCTCTGAACCACTCCATTCCAAATTCTATTACATTTATGTAGGGCCACTTGCCTTAGTATCTGAAACTGAACTTGGGGTGTGAGGGGGAACTCATGCTTTGTTTGTGGGTAGAGCTACCATATAATTCTGCTGCCTCCTTCACTTGTGGGATTAAAAATGTCCCCTTTGTAGTGGGGGTTTAAAATGACAACCCATGTGCCTGGTCTTTCACCTCAATCTCTACAAAGCCTTTGAGACTTCCACTGCAGTAGCATGCAGTAGAGATTCGCACTTCAGTGGACTGCCTTAGATAACCCTTTTGATGCTCTGGCTCTGTTTAAACCAGCAGAGACTTGACATACATACAATTTGCCAGGTACTAAAGAATGGAAAGATGGTAAAAGTTACCTTATGTCCTTTTGGATTTTCTGATGAAACAGTCATTCTTGGGGATTGTATTGTAACTGGCTATGTACTTACTGCCAAGAGTACTATTTCGTAAATGTGTCTCACAACTGATACAGTATATGCTCTCTGTATAAAAGGAGGCTGGCTCTCCTGTTCAGACTTGATTTTATTCAGAGGCCTGTGCACAGAGCAAGTGGTGTCCTCCCTCCACCCCCATTGCCTCTCCAAGTACATTGTCTAATTTCCTAGTGACAACTTTGCAAGTAGCATTCTGATTACAGAGAGAGGATGTTTGTTCTACCACCAGCATAGGAGAAGTCAACTTTTCCGTTGGGACTGAAGACAGAGAAGTCCTGTGGGAGTGAGATGAAGTAGATCCTCAGGGTGTTCAAAGAGCAAGATGGTATAGAGTAGATCCTGACAAGTTATTATAGATCTGATGTAAAGATCTAAGAGGAAAGCTAAACAGGAGTTTTCAAAAGAGACTAAGCTCTGGAAGGGAAATGAAGAGCAAGAAATTGAGAAAAAGGAGAGACATCAGCAAAGCATAATATTAGGCAAGGGTGTGTGAGACTAGAAAAGGGTGGCTTGTCTACATGAGGGGTTTAATCCACAGTGTGATGTGCATAGTTAACGCACAATATGTAAATCACACTAATAGTGTACACACACAACGGCTGTGCCCTCTTTCAGTTCACATCATTGGGTACACATAGTGGGGGCTTACTGTGTACTAAGCGTGGGGCATTCTTGGAGAGTATCCCGTGGTCCTTTGCTTTGCTGCTGAGCAATATGCATTCTGCCATATTTCTGGCTGCACATTAGGGGATGTATAGTGGAAGCCAGTGACATTCTGGAACTTAAAGTCAGACTTAAAAAGATCCCATGATTCTGCTCTCTCCATCCCTCACTTCCTCTCTTTTTGGGCAGGCTAGCACCATTTTCAAATTACTGTCAGCCAGCATGGACCCAACAACGCACTGCACTGCTGTACTGGCAACCGGGAATATGCTGCTTGGGTTGCATTTCAGTTCTTAAAGCCAGGTGACTTTGGGTTTGGAGTTTGCCTGCTATGCCACTGAGCAGATGACTACAGTCGCGGCTTCTCCAGCAGGAGCAGTTTCAGCAGCGCGGAGGAAGGGGGGACGAAGGCGAGGATGACGCTGAGCAGCTGCTAGTACAGACGCTGTTGTTGGAGCCGCTTCACAGGGTACAGCACCATTTCTGGGCTTGGGAAACCAGCATCGACTGGTGGGAAAGGGTCATTCTGTGACCCTGGGATGACCAGCAATGGTGACGACAGAAATTCAGGATGACGAAGGTAACCTTATTTGAGATCTGTGCTGAACTAGACCTGGAGCTGCAGTGACAGCACGCCAACATGCAGTACTGGAATATTGGAAGAGAAGATTGAAGGTCTGGAGCAACAGATAACGACCCTGCGTTGCATACGAGAAACTGAGGATTTTCTGGACAAAACTCAGGATAGGCTTCTAGGGGCACAAAGCTCTAAAGATATAGAGCAGGTTGCACAGAGGAGCCAAGAGGCCAGTGAAGAAGCTTGGCAACATGTGACCTCCAGAAGAGGTAAGCGGAATGTCCGGGTTCCAGTAACACAGACACAGGTAACTAACCGCTTTCATGTTCTCTCCACAGGTACCGTTGCGGAGAGTGGACCAGATGATATGTCTGGGGTGAGAAAGCAGAAGGAGACTCCGCTGGTTGGAAGGCATGAGATGCGATGTCCTGAGGTTGGGGGTTCCACGACCACCACTCCCAAGAGGAGAAGGCGGGTGGTGGTGGTCGGGGACTCTCTCCTCCGGGGGACTGAGTCATCTATCTGCCGCCCTGACCGGGAAAACCAAGAAGTCTGCTGCTTGCCAGGGGCTAAGATTCGCGATGTGACGGAGAGACTGCCGAGACTCATCAAGCCCTCGGATCGCTACCCCTTCCTGCTTCTCCATGTGGGCACCAATGATACTGCCAAGAATGACCTTGAGCGGATCACTGCGGACTACGTGGCTCTGGGAAGAAGGATAAAGGAGTTGGAGGCGCAAGTGGTGTTCTCGTCCATCCTCCCCGTGGAAGGAAAAGGCCTGGGTAGGGACCGTCGAATCGTGGAAGTCAACGAATGGCTACGCAGGTGGTGTCGGAGAGAAGGCTTTGGATTCTTTGACCATGGGATGGTGTTCCATGAAGGAGGAGTGCTGGGCAGAGACGGGCTCCATCTTACGAAGAGAGGGAAGAGCATCTTTGCCAGCAGGCTGGCTAACCTAGTGAGGAGGGCTTTAAACTAGGTTCACCGGGGGAAGGAGACCAAAGCCCTGAGGTAAGTGGGAAAGCGGGATACCGGGAGGAAGCACAGGCAGGAATGTCTGTGAGGGGAGGGCTCCTGCCTCATACTGGGAATGAGGGGCGATCAACAGGTTATCTCAAGTGCTTATATACAAATGCACAAAGCCTTGGAAACAAGCAGGGAGAACTGGAGGTCCTGGTGACGTCAAGGAACTATGATGTTATTGGAATAACAGAGACTTGGTGGGATAACTCACATGACTGGAGTACTGTCATGGATGGTTATAAACTGTTCAGGAAGGACAGGCAGGGCAGAAAAGGTGGGGGAGTAGCACTGTATGTAAGGGAGCAGTATGACTGCTCAGAGCTCCGGTACGAAACTGTAGAAAAACCTGAGTGTCTCTGGATTAAGTTTAGAAGTGTGAGCAACAAGAGTGATGTAGTGGTGGGAGTCTGCTATAGACCACCGGACCAGGGGGATGAGGTAGATGAGGCTTTCTTCCGGCAGCTCGCGGAAGCTACTAGATCGCATGCCCTGATTCTCATGGGTGACTTTAATTTTCCTGATATCTGCTGGGAGAGCAATACAGCGGTGCATAGACAATCCAGGAAGTTTTTGGAAAGCGTAGGGGACAATTTCCTGGTGCAAGTGCTAGAGGAGCTAACTAGGGGGGGCGCTTTTCTTGACCTGCTGCTCACAAACCGGGTAGAATTAGTGGGGGAAGCAAAAGTGGATGGGAATCTGGGAGGCAGTGACCATGAGTTGGTTGAGTTCAGGATCCTGACGCAGGGAAGAAAGATAAGCAGCAGGATACGGACCCTGGACTTCAGGAAAGCAGACTTCGACTCCCTCAGGGAACGGATGGCCAGGATCCCCTGGGGGACTAACTTGAAGGGGAAAGGAGTCCAGGAGAGCTGGCTGTATTTCAAGGAATCCCTGTTGAGGTTACAGGGACAAACCATCCCAATGAGTCGAAAGAATAGTAAATATGGCAGGCGACCAGCTTGGCTTAATGGTAAAATCCTAGCGGATCTTAAACATAAAAAAGAAGCTTACAAGAAGTGGAAGGTTGGACATATGACCAGGGAAGAGTATAAAAATATTGCTTGGGCATGTAGGAATCATATCAGGAGGGCCAAATCACACCTGGAGCTGCAGCTAGCAAGAGATGTCAAGAGTAAGAAGAAGGGTTTCTTCAGGTATGTTGGCAACAAGAAGAAAGCCAAGGAAAGTGTGGGCCCCTTACTGAATGAGGGAGGCAACCTAGTGACAGAGGATTTGGAAAAAGCTAATGTACTCAATGCTTTTTTTGCCTCTGTCTTCACTAACAAGGTCAGCTCCCAGACTGCTGCGCTGGGCATCACAAAATGGGGAAGAGATGGCCAGCCCTCTGTGGAGATAGAGGTGGTTAGGGACTATATAGAAAAGCTGGACGTGCACAAGTCCATGGGGCCGGACAAGTTGCATCCGAGAGTGCTGAAGGAATTGGCGGCTGTGATTGCAGAGCCATTGGCCATTATCTTTGAAAACTCGTGGCAAACCGGGGAAGTCCCGGATGACTGGAAAAAGGCTAATGTAGTGCCAATCTTTAAAAAAGGGAAGAAGGAGGATCCTGGGAACTACAGGCCAGTCAGCCTCACCTCAGTCCCTGGAAAAATCATGGAGCAGGTCCTCAAAGAATCAATCCTGAAGCACTTGCATGAGAGGAAAGTGATCAGGAACAGCCAGCATGGATTCACCAAGGGAAAGTCATGCCTGACTAATCTAATCGCCTTTTATGATGAGATTACTGGTTCTGTGGATGAAGGGAAAGCAGTGGATGTATTGTTTCTTGACTTTAGCAAAGCTTTTGACACGGTCTCCCACAGTATTCTTGTCAGCAAGTTAAGGAAGTATGGGCTGGATGAATGCACTATAAGGTGGGTAGAAAGCTGGCTAGATTGTCGGGCTCAACGGGTAGTGATCAATGGCTCCATGTCTAGTTGGCAGCCGGTATCAAGTGGAATGCCCCAAGGGTCGGTTCTAGGGCCGGTTTTGTTCAATATCTTCATAAATGATCTGGAGGATGGTGTGGATTGCACTCTCAGCAAATTTGCGGATGATACTAAACTGGGAGGAGTGGTAGATACGCTGGAGGGGAGGGATAGGATACAGAAGGACCTAGACAAATTGGAGGATTGGGCCAAAAGAAATCTGATGAGGTTCAATAAGGATAAGTGCAGGGTCCTGCCCTTAGGATGGAAGAATCCAATGCACAGCTACAGACTAGGGACCGAATGGCTAGGCAGCAGTTCTGCGGAAAAGGACCTAGGGGTGACAGTGGACGAGAAGCCGGATATGAGTCAGCAGTGTGCCCTTGTTGCCAAGAAGGCCAATGGCATTTTGGGATGTATAAGTAGGGGCATACGAGCAGATCGAGGGATGTGATCTTTCCCCTCTATTCGACATTGGTGAGGCCTCATCTGGAGTACTGTGTCCAGTTTTGGGCCCCACACTACAAGAAGGATGTGGATAAATTGGAGAGAGTCCAGCGAAGGGCAATAAAAATGATTAGGGGTCTAGAACACATGACTTATGAGGGGGGATTTGATAGCTGCTTTCAACTACCTGAAAGGGGGTTCAAAAGAGGATGGCTCTAGACTGTTCTCAATGGTAGCAGATGACAGAACGAGGAGTAATGGTCTCAAGTTGCAGTGGGGGAGGTATAGATTGGATATTAGGAAAACCTTTTTCACTAAGAGGGTGGTGAAACACTGGAATGCGTTACCTAGGGAGGTGGTAGAATCTCCTTCCTTAGAGGTTTTTAAGGTCAGGCTTGACAAAGCCCTGGCTGGGATGATTTAACTAGGAATTGGTCCTGCTTCGAGCAGGGGGTTGGACTAGATGACCTTCTGGGGTCCGTTCCAACCCTGATATTCTATGATTCTATGATTCTATACCAGCATTGCCATCAGGAAGTTGGCCACCCCTTAGTGCTTCTTGTCATTAGCCAACCAATTCAGCTTAGGGAGATGGACTGCTGGGGCCACTGTCACATAGGTGTGTGATGCGATGCACAAGGGACTGTTGTACCAGGTTATAAAGCTGGGTAACAGGAGATTATTGATGGCTTTGCACGTATGGGGCTCCCAAACTGTATTGGGGCAGTTGCTGGGCCCCATATGGCTATCACTTGCTCCCCACACCAGGGCTCAGAGCTTATAAACAAAATGGGGTATTTCTCCCTGGTGCCCAGTTGACCACTGTGGCAGGCAGGCTTACAGACCTAAAGAGCAGGGTGGTCTGGAAGGGTTCATGATGCTATGATCTTTTGGAACTCAACTCTATTTACATCAATGAATGAATACAGGACAGTCTGTCCCCACGATCACTATGGGCATTGATGGTGGGGAGATTGGTCTGGATATCCTGAGAGATCTGGCTGGTCCTCTGCTTCCCTGGCTAATGAAGCCATTCAGGGGGCACCTGGACAGAAGGAAAGAACTGTTTAACTATTGCCTCAGCATTGGCAGAATGACAGTGGAGTGTTTGGCCGTCTGAAAGGATGGTGGCGCTGTTTGTGGAATAAGTTGGAAGCTGCAGAAAAGTGCTTGCCAAGAATATAGCAGCATGTGCATTTTCCATAATATTTGTAGGAGAAAGCCTTCGTGATGGGTGGCAGGCTGAAGTGCAGAGACTCACTCAGCGGTTTGAGCAGCCAGCAGAGCATCCAATAGAAAGCCTATTTCTCTGACTTTGAGTCTGAGGCCTAAAAATGTGCAGCTGCACATCGCGCTGCTATCCCAGGGTGAGGGGCAGGACTGGACTGTGAGCATGACACTCTCTGTTATGGGTGGTAAGCAGGGACCATTGTGGCACTCCTTCCTTCATCTTGCGTCTGCACCTCTATACTTTTGTAAAAATGAAGACTTATGCAAAATTCAGACTTACTGTGTAAAATACATTGCCGAGTCTTTGTGACTGAATGTTTGTTTTTTATTATTAAACCATGACAACCAGAAAGAGGACTTTAATTAAAACAACAGTGAAACAAAGCTTTAAAGTGACACAGGACATGCCAATGGGGGGAGAGTGGGGGGGAGAATGCTCCAGTTGACAGGTGAGTCCATGCCATGCCTCCGCCGCTTCTTGTTCCTGGGTCTTCTGGTTTTGAGTGTCAGGCTCAAAGTTATCAGGGACTTGGAAGAGCTGTGCTCCCAGTTGCAATTGTTCTTGTTGCTTTGAGCTTGGGCTGGGGAGGGGAATGGCCTCTGGGAGCATGGCTCCAGGAGTACGGTGGGGAACATAGCTGGCATTCCCAGTACCCTGTGTTGTCCAGGGGCTACAGAACATGGCGGGGTCTGGTTGAGGGCACTGGATTGTCTGTGTGCCCACTACCAGCTTGCACTGCAGCAGAGCACTCTGATTCTGTCTTGCCTCCTCAAGTTGCCTCTGCATCTCCCTGTCTTTCTCCACAATACCATGGTGATGCTGGCTTTGACAACTGCAACTAGCTCTGGCCTTTTCAATGCTCTCTTTGGATAGTTCTCTGGGTTTTCTCCTCTGTCACCTCAAATACAACCCCCGCCTCTCCAGTATCAATTTTTGCAGGTAGTCTGCAATGAAGTCTGCAAACGTTGCATCCTGCATTTTCTGTTTCTTCCCCCTCAGATTAGCCAGCTGCTCAGCGTTGGTAAAAGCCTTGTCCTCACAGGTCCAGAACTGCAGGTGCCGTGGCTGTGGGAACAGGACAAAACCACAAGCGGTTATTGTTCACATTACAGAGAGGCTACAATAGCATATTTTTAAACAAGCATTTATGACTTCCTGTCCCTAAGATTCTTACCAGCTGTAATGGGATGTACAAACCCCACACTGGACAATAAGGGGTTAAGGAATTGCTCTGGGCCCTGCCAGACCCACCCCACCACACCTGTAGCAAATGCACCAACTGGAGGAGGAGTTAAAAGGCAGGGGAGCAGGTCATTTGGTGTCTGTTCAGGGAAGAGAGCAGACCTGTGATCTACAGCTCCAGGAGCAAAGAGTTGAGGAAAGGCAGAATCCCTCCCTAAACAGCTACCCAGTGGTCCCTCCCTGAGGTGAAGGGAGGACCTGCTGCAGAGACAGCCTGAGAGCATTCTCCTTTCCCTTTCATACGAACTCTGGACTTGGTTAATCCCCCTTTATTTTTGTTCAAACTACCCCAGCAGGGTAAAGCCCTTGGCCTAGGCTGGCCCAGGAGGCGGGTCCATTCTGCTGGCAGAGGCAGTTGCTGCCAGAGAGGGTGCCTTTTGGTAAGCAGACATCCCTCATTCACGCCACCTAAACCCACACAGCGATTTTTGGGACAATCATGGGGGGCGTGGGATGTGCTAGAAAGTGTCTCAGGTTGGGATGCCTTGCAATGACAGCTCTCAAAAGCCCTGGGTTGGAGCCTGGTGGAGTGGAAGGGCCCAGGCTTCCCTACCAACAACCCCCCTTGTACGTCACAGGCCATTGTGCCTTGGAGGCTGTGGGGCTTGGGAATTATGTTCCCAGTTCGGTTTTGCTGTGCCTTGGAGGTGCTTATGTGGTACAGGCTAGGTTAGTGGGGGTCATCTGGGGACGAGCTGGGTAGTGATCCCCTCCACAGTGCTTCAAGCTGCCCCGGCGCTCTGTGACGTTACCCTGAGGTGGGTGCCTAGGGGGCAGCCAATGGCCTTATTCAAAAAGGCAAAGGGCAGACCAGTGAGACAGGCTGTGAAGTTATTCACCAAGATGGTTCCCCCATAAGTGCAGCAGGAGCGGAAGGGAATTGCGAGCTGTACCGAGGACCATGACCTCACAGCGTCAGACCTAAATTGAGCAATTCCTCCATTGTAGATGCTGCTTTATCTCCGCTGCAGATATACTGAAACTGCAGAGAGACACTGATTGGTTTCTGTACTGACTGTTTGATGCATGAACTGCTCCCAGTCTGTCTCTGTGTAAGCCTGCAAAAAGCTATTCAGAGTTGTTCAGCTTGGTTATCCCTAAGGTTTTCCTATATGAATGCCTATTACAGGCCATTTATGCCTCAAATGGCAGCTGTATGACGTGCAGAGCCCACACCTACCTCATGTAAACTAAGAACACTAACCAAACTTCTTTTCCTAGAACCACTGTCTCAAACTGCTGAATTTTGCACAATTGAATGTTTTCATTATTCAAATATGCTGAGTAAGGGGAGGGGAAGTGGGGTACAAGTTGCAGCTGCTCCATGCTGCCGACAGTTATTCTGAGCAGGCAAATGGGGTTTGGGGGATGTTCACTAGGCTGGACAGATGCAGGGAGAGGAAAGGAATTGGGTAGAGTAGTATGTGCCCTCCATGGCGTGGCTTGAAAACAGTCAGTCAGGGCTTTAGCATGAGTCAGAAGTCAACTGCCTGGCCAGGACAGACGCCATTCTGAAAAAGTGTATCAGGTGTTGTGGAGGTGTAGTGCGTGGGTGGATGGCAGGAGAGAGGTGGGGGCTGAGAACTTGGAAAAGCTCTTAGCTTTTATGGAGCATGTGGCACCCAGAACAGAAGCTAGCACAGCAGTACAGTATAATAAATTGTAAAAATAAATACTTAACATACTGACATTCTCTCCAAATGATCTGCCTCCTCAGTCCTGGCCTGGGTTTCTGGCTGGAGATTGGGCTTGCTTTCTACATGGCTGCCCTGAGAGAGAGCTCTTCGCTGTCTTTCTCCTCCAATGACTCTTGCTTCTCGTCCTCAGGGAGTTTGGAAGGGGGGCAACAGGGTCCATAATGCTTGGTAGTGGTGTTATTGTTCAAAATCCTGTCCATCTCCTCAAAAAAAAAATGGAGAGAGTACACTTTCACTTCCACACCATTCCCTGGTTTTAACGTAAGTCCTGAGTTACTAGAGCTACTGGTGCAGGAAGTGAAACCAGCTATTCTAGGGAGAACAGAGACCTGGTGGAAGAGTCGTCATGACTGGACGACAGGGATTGAAGGGTCTGTGCTGCTTAGGAAAGACAGAAATAAAGGCAAAGGTGGTGGAGTAGCACTGTATATCAATGATGAGATAGAATGTAAAGAAATAAGAAGCGATGGAATGGATAAGACAGAGTCCGTCTGGGCAAAAATTACATTGGGGAAGAAAACTACTAGAGCCTCCCCTGGGATGGTGCTTGGGGTGTGCTATAGACCGCCGGGATCTAATTTGGATATGGATAGAGCCCTCTTTAATGTTTTTAATGAAGTAAATACTGATGGAAATTGCTTGATAATGGGAGACTTTAACTTCACAGATATAGGCTGGAGGACGAGTGCTAGTAATAATAATAGGGCTCAGATTTTCCTAGATGCAATAGCTGATGGATTCCTTCCTCAAGTAGTTGCTGAACCGACTAGAGGGGATGCCATTATAGATTTGGTTTTGGTGAGTAGTGAGGACCTCCTAGAAGAAATGGTTGTAGGGGACAACCTTGGTTCAAGTGATCATGAGCTAATTCAGTTCAAACTGAATGGAAGGATAAACAAAAATAAATCTGTGACTAGGGTTTTTGATTTCAAAAGGGCTGACTTTCAAAAATTAAGGAAATTAGTTAGGGAAGTGGATTGGACTGAAGAATTTATGGATCTAAAGGCAGAGGAGGCCTGGGATTACGTCAAGTCAAAGCTGCAGAAGCTATCGGAAGCCTGCATCCCAAGAAAGGGGAAAAAATTCATAGGCAGGAGTTGTAGACCAAGCTGAATGAGCAAGCATCTTGGAGAGGTGATTAAGAAAAAGCAGAAAGCATACAGGGAGTGGAAGATGGGAGGGATCAGCAAGGAAAGCTATCTTATTGAGGCCAGAAGATGTAGGGATAAAGTGAGAGAGCCTAAAAGTCTAGTAGATTTGGACCTTGCAAAGGGAATTAAAACCAATAGTAAAAGGTTCTATAGCCATATAAATAAGAAAACAAACAAAGAAAGAAGAAGTGGGATCGCTAAACACTGAGGATGGAGTGGAGGTTAAGGATAATCTAGGCATGGCCCAATATCTAAACAAATACATTGCCTCGGTCTTTAATAAAGCTAATGAGGATCTTAGGGATACTGGTAGCATGAGAAATGGGAATGAGGATATGGAGGTAGATATTACCATATCTGAGGTAGAAGTGAAACTCGAACAGCTTAATGAGACTACATAGGGGGGCCCAGATAATCTTCATCCAAGATTAAAGGAATTAGCACATGAAATTGCAAGCCCATTAGCAAAAATTTTTAATGAATCTGTAAACTCAAAGGTTGTACTGTATGACTGGAGAATTGCTAACATAGTTCCTATTTTTAAGAAAGGAAATAAAAGTGATCTGGGTAATTACAGATCTGTAAATTTGACATCTGTAGTATGCAAGGTCTTGGAAAAGATTTTGAAGGAGAAAGTAGTTAAGGAAATTGAGGTCAATGGTACATGGGACAAAATACAACATGGTTTTACAAAAGGTAGATCGTGTCAAACCAACCTGATCTCCTTCTTTGAGAAAGTAACAGATTTTTTAGATAAAGGAAACGCAGTGGATCTAATTTACTTAGATTTCAGTAAGGCATTTGATACGGTGCCACATGGGGAATTATTAGTTAAATGGGAAAAGATGGGGATCGATATGAAAATTGAAAGGTGGATAAGGAATTGGTTAAAAGGGAGACTACAGCGGGTCATACTGAAAGGTGAACTGTCAGACTGGAGGGAGGTTACTAGTGGAATTCCTCAGGGATCGGTTTTGGGTCCAGTCTTATTTAATCTTTTTATTACTGACCTTGGCAAAAAAAGTGGGAGTGTGCTAATAAAGTTGGCGGATGATACAAAGCTGGGAGGTATTGCCAATTTAGAGAAGGACCGGGATATCATACAGGAGGATCTGGATGACCTTGTAAACTAGAGTAATAGAAATAGGATGAAATTTAATAGTGAGAAGTGTAAGGTCATGCATTTAGGGATTAATAACAAGAATTTTAGTTATAAGCTGGGGATGCATCAATTAGAAGTAATGGAGGAGGAGAAGGACCTTGGAGTATTGGTTGACCACAGGATGACTATGAGCTGCCAATGTGATATGGCCGTGAAAAAAGTTAATGTGGTCTTGGGATGCATCTGGTGAGGTATTTCCAGTAGAGATAAGGAGGTGTTAGTACCATTATACAAGGCACTGGTGAGACCTCATCTGGAATACTGTGTGCAGTTCTGGTCATCTCCCAGTTTGAATTCATCCTTCTTAAACATGGAACAGGTACAGAGAAGGGCTACTAGGATGATCCAAGGAATGGAAAACCTGTCTTACGAAAGGAGACTCAAGGAGCTTGGCATGTTTAGCCTAAACAAAAGAAGGTTGAGGGGAGATATGATTGCTTTCTATAAATATATCAGAGGGATAAATACCGGAGAGCGAGAGGAATTATTCAAGCTCAGTACCAATGTGGACACAAGAACAAATGGATATAAACTGGCCATCAGGAAGTTTAGACTTGAAATTAGATGAAGGTTTCTAACCATCAGAGAAGTGAAGTTGTGGAATAGCCTTCCAAGAGAAGCAGTGGGGGCAAAAGTCCTATCTGGCTTCAAGATTAAACTCGATAAGTTTATGGAGGAGATGGTATGATGGGATAACATGATTTTGGCAATTAATTGATCTTTAACTATTCATGGTAAATAGGCCCAGTGGCCTGTGATGGGATGTTAGATGTGGTGGGATCTGAGTTATTACAGAAATTCTTTCCTGGGTATCTGGCTGGTGAATCTTGCCCACATACTCAGGGTTTCAGCTGATCGCCATATTTGGGGTCGGGAAGGAATTTTCCTCCAGGGCAGATTGGAAGAGGCCCCAGGGGTTTTTCGCCTTCCTCTGTAGCATGGGGCATAGGTCACTTGCTGGAGGATTCTCTGCACCTTGAAGTCTTTAAACCACGATTGGAGGACTTCAATAGCTCAGACATAGGTGAGAGGTTTATTGCAGGAGTGGGTGGGTGAGATTCTGTGGCCTGCATTGTGCAGGAGGTCAGACTAGATGATCATAATGGTCCCTTCTGACCTTAATATCTATGAGTTCTTTGCTCTTTCTTCAACACTGGACAGTGTCCCAGTTGTGGCCCCCTGGCAGACATCTACTTAGCAATGGTCACAAAAAAGATCTTTATTTTGCAGGGCTGTGCACAAGATCTTGCTGCACCCATGCTTTCCCTCAGCTGGCAATGAGATCCAGGATCTCAGCATGACTCTAAGCAGCTAAAGGCATGTTGTAGACTTTTGGAGTAATATCACAGCAATGGAGATACAGCTAAATCCAGGAGCAAATGGGCAAAATCAGGCCCTGCCTCACTTTTTAAATGAGAGAGGGAATATCTAGTCAATTTGATGGCAGAGCAGCAGAGTCACAGACAGGTCATTAACACATAGTAGCTGGAGGACTGCCAAAGTAATGCATGGCTGCATTGTATGCACATGAATACAGAAAACTAATTCAATTCACATTAAGCACACTTTGGAATCTTCTTTCAATGTGGTGGGCTAACTGCTGGCTATTTCTTCTAGCCTTTTCTTTCCTAATTCCATTCTCTACAGGCCAGGTAGTGTCCAGGGAATTGGGTGCTGCTACCTTCCTTCCCATCTGGAGAGCAGCTGAGCTGTCGCTTGACCAGACTTAGCTTTGCCCAGATTTCTCTGCCCTTGCGCCTTTTCCCCACCCTCACTTGCCCCTTGCTGCTGCATGCCCAGCACATCCCTCTCCTTCGCTTGCCACTGTTAACTAACAAATGCTGGGCAAGTGGCAGGACTTCCTGATGGGCTAGGCACCAACCATGTCCCAAAGGCACGTGCAGCTGACTAGCCCTAGGCCCAGGCTGTGCAGGCCTTAGCCTAGATAGCCACACCCATGGCCCGTGACTTTGGCCATGCAGCCGCTCATGGACCAGGAGGGAACACCAGTGACTCCTCCCAGTCCCTACAAGACCGCTGGGCAAGATTGCGGGGAGGGGGCAACGCGGATTGATCCCTGCGCCGCTCCATAGAGCAGGGGGCTGTGGAAGGGGCTTCTGGGAGTTGTAGTTTTCTGAGCTGCTCTTCCGGGCTCGGGCCGGTTTAGCGCTGAGGTTTGTTTGTTTTGCAGGGGGAGGGTGCCGGTTGGTTAGTCACTAGCCAATCGCAGCGCTGGCTGAGCAGAGCCTGGGCCGCTGATAGGGCGGTGTTCCACCCCCTGCCCCTAAACCGGACGGGCTCGGAGCGCTGCTGTTGCACTGGGGTTACCTCCTAGCTCGAGGATGCGGCTGCGCTCGGGGGTCTTCGCCGCCGGCTGCCTCCTGGTGCAGGCGCTCGGGGTGGGGCTGTTCCTCCGGGGCTTCTTCCCGGTGCCCGTGAGATCCCTGCCCTGGAGAGAGGCCCGCGGGGTTCCGCCCGCTGAGCCGCCCCAGCCCGGCGCAGGTACCCCCCCCATCCCGGGTAACCGCCTCAGCCCCCTCCGTCCCCCGCCCGGCCCAGGTACCCCCCCCATCCCGGGTAACCGCCTCAGCCCACTCCGTCCCCCGCCCGGCCCAGGTACCCCCCCCCATCCCGGGTAACCGCCTCAGCCCCCTCCGTCCCCCGCCCGGCCCAGGTACCCCCCCCATCCCGGGTAACCGCCTCAGCCCCCTCCGTCCCCCGCCCGGCCCAGGTACCCCCCCCATCCCGGGTAACCGCCTCAGCCCCCTCCGTCCCCCGCCCGGCCCAGGTACCCCCCCCATCCCGGGTAACCGCCTCAGCCCCCTCCGTCCCCCGCCCGGCCCAGGTACCCCCCCCATCCCGGGTAACCGCCTCAGCCCCCTCCGTCCCCCGCCCGGCCCAGGTACCCCCCCCATCCCGGGTAACCGCCTCAGCCCCCTCCGTCCCCCGCCCGGCCCAGGTACCCCCCCCATCCCGGGTAACCGCCTCAGCCCCCTCCGTCCCCCGCCCGGCCCAGGTACCCCCCCCATCCCGGTAACCGCCTCAGCCCCCACCGCCCCCTCCGTCCTCCGCCCGGCCCAGGTACCCCCCCCATCCCGGGTAACCGCCTCAGCCCCCACCGCCCCCTCCGTCCCCCGCCCGGCCCAGGTACCCCCCCATCCCGGGTAACCGCCTCAGCCCCCTCCGTCCCCCGCCCGGCCCAGGTACCCCCCCCATCCCGGGTAACCGCCTCAGCCCCCTCCGTCCCCCGCCCGGCCCAGGTACCCCCCCCATCCCGGTAACCGCCTCAGCCCCCACCGCCCCCTCCGTCCTCCGCCCGGCCCAGGTACACCCCCCATCCCGGGTAACCGCCTTAGCCCCCACCGCCCCCTCCGTCCCGCGCCCGGCCCAGGTACCCCCCCCATCCCGGGTAACCGCCTCAGCCCCCTCCGTCCCCCGCCCGGCCCAGGTACCCCCCCCATCCCGGGTAACCGCCTCAGCCCCCACCGCCCCCTCCGTCCCCCGCCCGGCCCAGGTACACCCCCCATCCCGGGTAACCGCCTTAGCCCCCACCGCCTCCTCCGTCCCGCGCCCGGCCCAGGTACACCCCCATCCCGGGTAACCGCCTCAGCCCCCACCGCCCCCTCCGTCCCCCGCCCGGCCCAGGTACCCCCCCCATCCCGGGTAACCGCCTCAGCCCCCTCCGTCCCCCGCCCGGCCCAGGTACCGCCCCCATCACGGGTAACCGCCTCAGCCCCCACCGCCCCCTCCGTCTCCTGCCCGGCCCAGGTACCCCCCCCATCCCGGGTAACCGCCTCAGCCCCCTCCGTCCCCCGCCCGGCCCAGGTACACCCCCCATCCCGGCTAACCGTCCCAGCCCCCACCGTCCCTCGCTCGGCCCAGGTACCAGCCCCCCCCCCCATCCCGGGTAACCGCCATCACCTGGCCCAGGTAACCCCCAGCCCCGGCCCGGGCAATCGCTTCCAGCTCGGCTAACCGACCCCAGCCCCCACCGTCCGTACCGCGTCCCCCCCCATCCCGGGTAACCGCCACCACCTGGCCCAGGTAACCCACCGCCCCCAGCCCCGGCCTGGGTAATCGTTTCCAACTCTGCTAACTGACCCCAGCTCCCACCGTCCTCTCTGTCCTCTGCCCGGCCCAGGTACCCCATCCCGGGTAACCGCCACCACCTGGCCCGGGTAACCCACCGCCCCCAGTCCTGGCCTGGGTAATCGCTTCCAGCTCTGCTAACCGACCCTAGCCCTCTCCGTCCCCCGCCCAACCCAGGTAAACACCCCCCCACACTATTCTCTTCTTCCCCTCTTCGGCCCAGGTAACTCTTTTCCTCCCTCCCATCCGGCTCAGCCCGGGTTATGGTCCTCCCACCCTCCGCCCTCTTCTTCCCCGCCTGGCCCGGTTACCGCCCCCAGCCCTGTCCAGGTAACCAGCCCCAACTGTCCTCTCCTTCCTCTGCTGGGCCCAGCAGCTCTTTTCTCTTTTCCCCTTTCCCCCTCCCCCCAAATCGCTGACTTGGCCCGGCCTGGGTAACCCGCCCCCGCTGTCCTCTCCTTCCCTGGCCTGGGTCAGGTAATTTGCTGGCCCATTCTCCACCTGGCTTGGGTATCCGGCCTGCCCCTTCCCCCAGCTGGCCTAAGTAACCTGGACCTCCCTCCCCTCCCCCATCTCCCGCTTGGCCTGGGTAACCCTTGGTCCCTCCTTCCCCTGCCTGGCCAGGTAATCACCCCTAGCTAGGTATAATTCCCTCCTCTGCCTGCCACTGTCTTACCCGTTCAGTCCTTCCACTATCCTGTCTAGGTAAGCAGCCCATTCCCCCCTTCTTCTTTCTCTGGTCTGGTCCAGTCCAGGTGACTGGTTCCCCCCAACCCTCTTCTTCTTTCTCCTGGCCTTGCCTAGGTAGTCAGTACATCTTCCACTCCGCCTACCCCTGCTTGGCCCACGTAACCAGCCCCTGTCCCACTTCCCAATCCCCAGCCCAGGTAACCTGCATAGGTAACCGTGCCCCCATCCCCTGCCTTGCTGGGCCCTTGCTCACTTTTTCTTCTTGACAAACCTTGTCAGATCTAATTATTGAAAGCAAGAAAATCCTGAGGTGCATCATTAGCATGTGCACATGGAGAGCCTGCCCTCGCTCCTTGCACTATTTTTGTACATGGATCACACTCACCCATGTTCATTTGAGACGTTAATTCCTTTCCATCACAGGCTCCCTATGTTTGCCATGGTCCCTGTACCTTTTATTATAACAGCTCTATTCATATTGTTCTGATTAACAGCTTGACAGCAATTCCATTATTAAATCCTTTTACAGGTGGTTAGAATTTGGCTTTAAAAGCTTGCTTTGGGCTGGAAGCTGCAAAATAAGATCCAGGATCCCAAGTGTTTGGGGGGTTTTTGGTGTATTTGGTTTTATGATTCATGAGAAAGAATAAAGCCAGCAGGAGCTGAGGCACTGGCAGAGGAAAGAAAATAAAGTTTAATTTGATTGGTCCTTTGTCTCCCTATCAGCTGGACAAGAAGTAGCAGTGGTAGCCTGGGCCACAGCTGAGCATGGAGCAAGCTGGGCTCTAATGGCTGCTCTGGGCCAGCCATCAATGAGACCCACCCCACCACCTTAGTCCACCAACCGCCCTATTCCCCAGGGGATAGGATGCCCACCTCCTCCCTGTGCCTCTCTGGAATGGGACTGGACTGCTAGCTCCCCACACGGAGGTGGAAGTGGGGCTGCTGCCACAGCTTTTTGCTTCTGTGAATCTTGACTGCTTTTGTTACGTTGTCCCTGGCTGTGAAGAGTAAGACCGTATGATTAGTACTTGTTTCAGTTGAATCCCTATTTATTTTGTTCTTTACATAACAATATATAAAAGCACAGGCACAAAGGGATTCCAGATAACCATATTTTCTAAATATACGCAACATACAAGGAAGTTGTATATAAAAACTACTAGCTGGCTTCTAAAACATAAAATGCAGTGGTAGCCACTTGAGGGCTCACAAGCCGTTTTACCCCATTTCTATTTACTACATCTAGCACTTCCCCACAATGATGGGCACCACTGCAGGTCAGTGCATTAGTCTGACTTAGGTCCCAATAAAGACCGCGTGGACTGAATCTTTTGATTTCCTGAAGCCAAGGTGGATATGGATAGACATAGGTTCCAGCTGCAGGCGACCTAAAAACAGTATGGTCCTGTCTTGTTTACAATGAAAACCAGAACATGCACAGTCAAATACTGGTACTAGACTGGAATTTCAAATCTTGAAAATGTGGGCTGACTTTCTAACTTTAAATTGCTGTCATTGGCAATTATAACTATTGCAGGAATCTTATGTGAAGTTTGAGAAGTGCTGATCATTTTTGTTGTGGACTCTTAACTTGCATTGATGATCTATACATTTTATGTTTACTTTTATTTTAGGAGTGACTTCTAATTGGACCAAGATTCCATCACCTCTCTTCAAAAAAGTGGTCATTGTGTTGATAGATGCTTTGAGAGATGATTTCGTGTTTGGATCAAAGGGTAAACAGTTCATGCCCTACACTACAGAACTTGTTGAAAAAGGAACATGCCACAGTTTCATTGCTGAAGCAAAGCCACCCACTGTCACCATGCCTCGAATTAAGGTAAGCAGTCCCATTTTGGTGGTTACTCCCGAGTCTCATTGTGTCCTACCCAGTCAGGGATTCAAGTTAACATGACACCTTGTTCTCCTTGCCCTAGTGTCACAGGAGTTGAGAATGGAAAGGAGGTTATCTTCCCATCGCTTACAGCGATACTTGAACGACTGTAGTTGTACCCTTTATAGGCTGAAGAGGAGGATTGGTGCTCTGGAGGGATTCTCCTTTCTATTTGTAAAGTAAAGTTTGAAGTTTATTTTTGAGCATTGGGGGCCAGTCCTACTCCTACTGATTTTAATGCGAGCTCTTCTGTCATTGATTTCAGTGGGAGCAGGATAGGGCACTGCTTGAGTATATTACTCTTTCTAAAGTATTAAGAAAGATTTTTCCTTTCTAATTGATAATTAGGAGAGCTTTTTCTTTAGCTTTAGGAAGGGCCTATAGCTTTGGAGCTGTAGAACCAGAATTTTAGGCCCAAAGGTGCAGGTTGGTGGATTACTATGAAGAGTGTAGCCTTCTTGGCATCAGTTCATTCAGATGCTGATCTAGGTATAGTTACATTCGTGTGGTGGCATGGGTTGTCTTTGGAAACTGAGATATAGTTCGTTGTTTTTGGCATGCTGTTAGCAGCAGAGTCTGTGGTACCTCACCACTTCTTGAAATCCTTACTCATAGATATTAAAACTGAGGAGAGGCAGGTTAGATCTCTCTCTTGCCCCCCAGGTATCTACTTTTGGAGATAGGCTACTGCTCCTATCGCCACTGTCTGGGTCCTGATGGAAAGAATAATTGAAGTCATTGTAACACACTGAATAGTTGACTTCCAATATACTCAATAAATGAGTGAGCAGCACCTTTCTATGATTGTCTGAGGCTGTGGAGGGAGTTAGTATGAGTATTGATAAATGGCCAGTACCCATTGCAAAGAGGAGACAATCATTAGCAGTGCTAGGATCATCTGCGCTGTGTCCTGGTCTGAAGCCAAGATTCTTCAGCATGCAGGATGCCTGAAGATGTCTTGGTTTTTCTGGAGCTTCAGTGTTTCTTGCTAGGAAAGGGAGGCTGAATGTGGGCAATAGTTGGAGAGGTTTGCTCTTCTGAAAGAGGTATTAATTATTTTTCCCAGCACAGGACACAGTGTTTCCTTGCTGGCTTTCACCAGAGAGGGTGTGATGGGAGACACTAGCTCTGTTCGGCAGGAGTGGTGACTTGAATGTTTTTCATATTCTGGGGTTTCATTGTACATGACAGGTCCAAACTCCATCAGAAGTAGCAGAGAGATTAATATTAAATGGTCTAGTTTAGGAAGGTCAGCCTTTGTGAGTTTCTTTCAGATTTAGTTGATCTTTTCTGTAGAATAGGTTGAGAGCTCTTTGCAGTAGTCAGCGCTTGGGTCCAGCAATTGGTTAGTTTGCTGGACAAAATTGTTCTGCCATCCATGATTTTATGGTTTTTATGGACTAGAAGTAATGTTCTTTACTGTGGCAGCATAGTTATGCAAAAAGTCTGTTGCTTGTGGGTGCATTCTGATCGGATTGTGGACACGGGTGTATTTGTGTACTTCAACTGATTTAATCTGGTGGTGAACCACGCCAAGGTGATCATTGGAGCTGATTTGGGGTTAAGCCACTGACAGTTTTTGATGCACGGTGATTGTATTACTCTCCCAGCTTGTTGCCCAGTGGTCTTATAGTTAGGTGATATACTTTCCTATGATGATCTGAAAACATCTAAGATAGTTGGGGATAGAGAAGCCTCTGATCTTTACCTGGCTGACAGGGTTTGTTGGACCAGGAGAGCAGAGTGCTCGGTCCCCAATGTTCACTCCAACTTCGAAGATCAGATTCAGTGTGACTCGTCAGGTAGTCTGAGAGAATTCCCCGATAATCTTGGGGACAGAAGGTTGTGTGCTAGGGAGTTGTGGTTTCTGTTTAAATGTAAGTTACAGTGAGTCATTGAAACTTCAGCCCTATTGTAGGCATGAAGTCTATTACAACTAAATATTAGCTCTCCAATGTCTCTGTGATGTTCTGCTTAAGGTACCCAGAACTGTAAGCTACTGCATTACCCCCAATCAACTTCAGCAGGAGAGAGCGTTTGCTGCTGCTTTGACATGCCACTTCTTCTACCTTGCTAGGCCAAATCTTTCCTTGCAGGTAACTATCAAAGAACTCCAATTCACAAGTTTCCCAGAGACATCTCTCTGCAACGTCCAGTCCCTTTCACTGGGCACTCTTAGAAATTAAGTTTGCTGCCTCCAAAGAGTGCACGGCAGCTTACTAGTTTAGTTGAAGACTCAAAATTCACTTTAATATATGACACTGAGATTTTTTTATAATAAAACCAGAATAAGCTTTTTAAAAAAGAACAGAGTGATAAGTAGAATAAATAAGTAGAATAAGTGATAAGTAAGAATAAAAGAAACAAATGTGGTTACAAGTAAAACAAAATAAGTCACATTTTCTGGTGACTAAAACTTAATTTCAGCAAGTTACTATCTTTGTGTAAACAGATTTCTAACCTATATTACTTGAGGTCTGCTTCAGACTCCCAGGATCTGAAATGGATAAAGACCTTTTTAATATTTTTAATGAAATAAATTTCTGGGAACTGTGTGATCTTGGAGAATGTTAATTTCTCAGATATAGATTGGAGGGCAAGCACTACTAATAATGGTAGGGCCCAGATATTCCTGGATGTGATAGCTGACAGATTCTTCACCAAATCAAAAAGAGGTAATTTTGTTTTGGTAAGTAGCAAGGACCTCACAGAAGAACTGGTTGTAGAGGACAACCTTGATTGGAGTGATCATGAGTTAGTTCAGGTTCAGCTAAGGATAAACAAAATAGGTCAGTAACTGGGGTCCTTGATTTCAAAAGGGCAACTTAAAAAAATTAAGGGAATTACTTAGGGAAGTGGACTGAACTGAACAACTCAAAGATCTGAATGTGGAGCAGGCTTGGAATTACTTTAAGTCAAAGTTACAGAAACTATCTGGAGCCTGCATCCCAAGCAAGGGGATAGATAAAAAATTGTAGGGAAGGGTTGCAGATCAAATTGGATGAATAAGCATGTCAGACAAGTTACCAAGAGAAGGCAAAAAGCTTACAAGGATTTGAAGGGATGGTTCAGCATGGAATGCTGCCTTCTGGAGGTCAGAAAGTCCTCTTGGATGATCTTGAAAACTGGAGTAATAGAAATGGGATGAAACTTAATAGTGCAAAGTCATGCATTTAGGGACTAACAAGAATTTTTGCTGTAAGCTGGGGAGATATCAGTTGGAAGCAACAGAGGAAAAAGACCTGGGTGTATTGGTTGATCACAGAATAACTCTGAATTGCCAGTGTGATGCGGCTATGAAAAAGGCTAATATAATCCTCGGATGCATCAGATGAGGTATTGCCAGTAGAGATAAGGAGGTGATATTACCGACATACAAGGTACTGGTGAGACCTCATGTGGAATTATGGGTTCAATTCTGGTTTCCCGTGTTTAAGAAAGATGAATTCTAACTGGAACATGTGCAGAGAGGGACTACTAGGATGATCGGAGGAATGGAGAACCTACATTATTGCAGGAGATTTAAGAAGCTTGGCTTGTTTAGTCTAACAAAACAAAGGCTGAGGGGGAGATATGATTGGTGTCGATAAATAAAGAGGGATAAATACCAGGGAAAGAGAGCAATTATTTAAGGGCCAATGTTGGCACTGGTACAAATAACTATAAACTGGCCATCAACAAGTTTAGGCTTTAAATTAGATGCAGGTTTCTAGGCAGCAGAGGAGTGAAGTTCTGGAACAGTCTTCCAAGGGTAGTGGAGGCAAAAAAATCTAACTTGTTTCAAGACTGGAGGGGATGGTATTGTCCGTGATGACTTTTAAAAAATATCTGCAACCTTCGGAGATGGGACGCTGGATGGGGAGGGCTCTGACTTGCATCTGAAAATTCTTTCCCAGGTGTGTGGCCCAGATGCTCAGGGTCTAACTGATCACCATATTTAGAGTCAGATTCTCCCCCAGGTCAGATGGGCAGAGACTCTGGGTTTTTTTGCCTTCCTCTACAACTTGGGACATGGGTCACTTGCTGACTTGCGAACTAGAATAAATGGTGGATTCTCTGTAACTTCAAGTCTTTAAACCAAGATTTGAGGACTTTAGGACCTCAGCCAGAGGTTAAGGGTCTGTTACAGGAGTGGGTGGGTAAGGTTCTCTGGCCTGCGATGTGCAAGATGTCAGACTAGATGATCATGATGGTTCCTTCTCACTTTAAAGTCTGGGTCAGTTTCCTGCTTTTCTTTCCTTCCAGGCCAATAGGATCTGGCTTTCATAGGCTCACAGGGCACTGAACCCTGAGTCACTTCAGTGATGGATAACTAAAATGTCTTTGTTCCTGCTTATATTAGTTAGTTGTCTCTGTTTAAAGAGCCATGAAGATTTCCTTGAGTGCAGATTTGGTCCCATGGTGTGATTGTTAAGCAGTCTTCTCCCCTGCTTGTTTAGCTTGATGGCTTTGTTTACCTTTATATATAAATGTGCATGCATTGTCCTCTGCCTGTGATTACACTGATTAGAAAAGTGCACATTCCTTGGTCTAGGGCAGGCTGGTCTTATGTGCTTCCTGCTAAACACATTTTAGAAATCTATTTCCAGCGCACATCTCAAACTCTTTCTATACAGGTTTCAGAGTAACAGCCGTGTTAGTCTGTATTCGCAAAAAGAAAAGGAGTACTTGTGGCACCTTAGAGACTAACCAATTTATTTGAGCATGAGCTTTCGTGAGCTACAGCTCACTTCATCGGATGCATACCGTGGAAACTGCAGCAGACTTTATATATACACAGAGAATATGAAACAATACCTCCTCCCACCCCACTGTCCTGCTGGTAATAGCTTATCTAAAGTGATCATCAGGTGGGCCATTTCCAGCACAAATCCAGGTTTTCTCACCCTCCACCCCCCCCACACACAAATTCACTCTCCTGCTGGTGATAGCCCATCCAAAGTGACAATTCTTTACACAATGTGCATGATAATCAAGTTGGGCTATTTCCTGCACAAATCCAGGTTTTCTCACATCCCCCCCACCCCCATACACACACAAACTCACTCTCCTGCTGGTAATAGCTCATCCAAACTGACCACTCTCCAAGTTTAAATCCAAGTTAAACCAGAACATCTGGGGGGGGGGGGTAGGAAAAAACAAGAGGAAACAGGCTACCTTGCATAATGACTTAGCCACTCCCAGTCTCTATTTAAGCCTAAATTAATAGTATCCAATTTGCAAATGAATTCCAATTCAGCAGTTTCTCGCTGGAGTCTGGATTTGAAGTTTTTTTGTTTTAAGATAGCGACCTTCATGTCTGTGATTGCGTGACCAGAGAGATTGAAGTGTTCTCCGACTGGTTTATGAATGTTATAATTCTTGACATCTGATTTGTGTCCATTTATTCTTTTATGTAGAGACTGTCCAGTTTGACCAATGTACATGGCAGAGGGGCATTGCTGGCACATGATGGCATAGATCACATTGGTGGATGTGCAGGTGAACGAGCCTCTGATAGTTTGGCTGATGTTATTAGGCCCTGTGATGGTGTCCCCTGAATAGATATGTGGGCACAATTGGCAACGGGCTTTGTTGCAAGGATAAGTTCCTGGGTTAGTGGTTCTGTTGTGTGGTATGTGGTTGTTGGTGAGTATTTGCTTCAGGTTGCGGGGCTGTCTGTAGGCAAGGACTGGCCTGTCTCCCAAGATTTGTGAGAGTGTTGGGTCATCCTTTAGGATAGGTTGTAGATCCTTAATAATGCGTTGGAGGGGTTTTAGTTGGGGGCTGAAGGTGACGGCTAGTGGCGTTCTGTTATTTTCTTTGTTAGGCCTGTCCTGTAGTAGGTAACTTCTGGGAACTCTTCTGGCTCTATCAATCTGTTTCTTTACTTCTGCAGGTGGGTATTGTAGTTGTAAGAAAGCTTGACAGAGATCTTGTAGGTGTTTGTCTCTGTCTGAGGGGTTGGAGCAAATGCGGTTGTATCGCAGAGCTTGGCTGTAGACGATGGATCGTGTGGTGTGGTCAGGGTGAAAGCTGGAGGCATGCAGGTAGGAATAGCGGTCAGTAGGTTTCCGGTATAGGGTGGTGTTTATGTGACCATTGTTTATTAGCACTGTAGTGTCCAGGAAGTGGATCTCTTGTGTGGACTGGACCAGGCTGAGGTTGGTGGTGGGATGGAAATTGTTGAAATCATGGTGGAATTCCTCAAGGGCTTCTTTTCCATGGGTCCAGATGATGAAGATGTCATCAATATAGCGCAAGTAGAGTAGGGGCTTTAGGGGACGAGAGCTGAGGAAGCGTTGTTCTAAGTCAGCCATAAAAATGTTGGCATACTGTGGGGCCATGCGGGTACCTATAGCAGTGCCGCTGATCTGAAGGTATACATTGTCCCCAAATGTAAAATAGTTATGGGTAAGGACAAAGTCACAAAGTTCAAATCCGCACAGACACACCTCTGGAACCCCGACCTGGGATATTCTATCTACTACCCAAGATCCATAAACCTGGAAATCCTGGGCGCCCCATCATCTCAGGCATTGGCACCCTGACAGCAGGATTGTCTGGCTATGTAGACTCCCTCCTCAGGCCCTACGCTACCAGCACTCCCAGCTACCTTCGAGACACCACTGACTTCCTGAGGAAACTTCAATCCATCGGTGATCTTCCTGATAACACCATCCTGGCCACTATGGATGTAGAAGCCCTCTACACCAACATTCCACACAAAGATGGACTACAAGCCGTCAAGAACACTATCCCCGATAATGTCACGGCTAACCTGGTGGCTGAACTTTGTGACTTTGTCCTTACCCATAACTATTTCACATTTGGGGACAATGTATACCTTCAGATCAGCGGCACTGCTATGGGTACCTTTAAATCTTTAAGTCAGAGTTCAAGCATTTCTTTGTATTAGATAAAAATGTGTTTGAGAGTCGTGTAAGCTTTATGTACTTAACTATTCATTTCTTTGCTCTTAGTGCTTAGATTATGTAAATAATCTGGTAAGAAACTACTCTATAGTCACTTAGGATCCATAACTGTCTTTTGAAACCAAGATTATTTTTTTGAATAATATGACTTTAAAATGTCTCTCCAATACTTTGGTTGCATGATTGGAATGTTTGCTATATAGAAGCTTTGTTTCAAAGAACAAAAGTTAAAATTAAACAGAATAAATATTACTGGAGGAGGGAACAACTTCTCAAGTTTCTTTCCCAGCTGGGTTGTTGAAATTCCTTGTTCTTAAAATTCCATGGCAGTTGTGGAATTAGGGTCTGTCTTCTTCTCTAGAATCAAATGTTTAATTAAAAAATGAAAAAGCTTGCATCCCTTCTAGTTGCATAGCTAGATAGATAGTTCTCATGCTGTCTATGCAGCATAGATGCCACAGAATGCATTACAGGGCCCCATTTTGTTCTGTCCTGAACCAAACCTGGTGTATTACAAGGTAGAATGCCTGCTAGGGACAGGTATCTGTTGCTGTCCAACCATCATATTTTAGGTCTTCTGGGGATACATTTGTATGTCTTTTCCATCCTGCTTTCATTCGATTCAAGTCAAAGATGATTCTCATGGGGAAGATTGGTAGGCATTCGGAGAAATTGACCATACTACCTTAGAGAGCATTGGGTGACTGTTTGTTTGAGAGAGCGGGACCTAATTAGTTAGAAGATGGTTCTCTTCATTTGGCTTGAATTTGAACCATTTTATGTTTTCAGTCTCTCAGAGTTGGTTCATTTGAGTGGCGTCCAATATCTCTTCAATCTAAACAGTGAGGGGCCATGTTTCAGTCCCACAGGTCAGAATTCAGACCACCAAAGCATTGTATATCCTCAGCATCTTTTCTCTACTGATCAAGATGTTTGGTTTGCAAGACGTTCTTCATGAAGTGTCCCATTACTGACAATGCTTTTGCAGTGTAAGTTTCAAGTTCTTTTGCTGCCCATGTTATCCAAAACAGAGCCCAGATAGGTGAAATTGCTGACAATCTGTACTGGGTGGTCATCCACTAAATGCTAGAGCCCACAGCCTGTTCAAAGTTGCCAGCTAGAATAATTTTGTTTTCGCCCCAATTAATTTTCAGGCTGACTTTTTTGCAAGTGAACTTTCTAGGGGTTTAGATACTGCAATCAGCTTGTCCACTGATTCAACAACTAATGCTGTGTTGTAGACAAAATTTGTGTCAGTGAGGTTCTTGTATTTTAGGCTGTTACGAATGGCCCTTCCTCCAGAGCAATTCAGTCAAGTTCGAGAGAGACAAGGTGGCTTTAATAATTTGTTGAAAACTACAGTAGGACCTAAATACACAATCTTAGGCTACAATTATAGTGAGTAAGTAAAATCTCACTTCCTGCCAGGTGGCGTGGCAAGGCGTACGAGCTGTGGTCAGATGAATCTGTTTCTCTGTCTAGAGTCTGTCACCACTTCACCACACCCCACAGAGAAGCTTTTAACACAGTTGTGTATATATGTCATGCGCCCTATGACAGGAATATACACCGCATGTCCAGACATGCCCCAATCATGGCTCCCCCTACTGCTGGAAAACCTGAAACACATACTAAAAAAATAACATTAAAAACAAGAAAGGATAAAGGTGCCTCACCACAGGGAAACAGGAGTGTCTCAGGGTGTGGCCTGTTTTCGGGGCTCTCCAGTCTCCTAACAATGCGTATGCCTGAATGACATTTACTTAGTGTGTGGTCAAGCTCATAGTCTATGATGGCATTGAAGAGTTCTGGGGCAGTGACATATCCTTGTTGAACATCTGACCTAATTTGCAAGAAGGTGATTTTTTTTCTCATTTACAAGAACACAGCCTGAGGAGTTGTCATTATAAGAGATGGAACGTTCTTCAATACTTGTCAGAGAGGCCTGCGAGTTTAAAGGTCAGCCAGAGTGATTCCCTGTCAGAGTCAAACTCTGCCTTGATATCCACAAATACAATGTGAATGGGGTGCTTGAATTCTCTTCTTTTCTCAACAAGCTGTCATGCTGTGAAATTTGTTCCGTCATGGAACAGCCAAGAGTAAAGCCAGCTTGTTGTCGTCTTCTCTTGCTCCCTTAATATATCAGCAACTTGGGCCAACGAGACCAAAGTAAAAACTTTCCCAGCGATGGAAAGAAGAGTTAATGCCATAATAGTTAAAACAATCTTTCCACAGCAGTAAAATAATGCCTTTTTGCTGTTGGGCAGGACTGACTCTGGTCCCCGGATAACATTGGATGGCATTTGGAGCCACAAAAGAACAGCTGGCTCAGATTCTTGCTGCCCTATTTCTATTAAGCTTCTTTATGGGTTGTGATGGTGTATGATTGAAATATGACCATGTGTATCATTGATAATTGCCACTGTTAGACAATTTCAGCAAAACTTTTGTACAAAGTACATCATGTAAGGCAGGGGTGGGCAAACTTTTTGGCCCGAGGGCTAGATCTAGGAATAGAAATTGTATGGCGGGCCATGAATGCTCACAAAATTGGGGTTGGGGTGCAGGAGGGGGTGAGAGCTCTGGTTGGGGGTGCAGGCTCCGTGGTGGGGCTGAGGATGAGGAGTTTGGGATGTAGGAGGACCCTCTGGGTTGGGACCGAGGGGTTCGGAGGGGGATCAGGGCTGGGGTAGGGGTGTGGGAAGGGGTGCAGGCTCTGGGGTGGGGCTGGGGATGAGGGGTTTGGGGTGAAGGAGAGTGCTCTGGGCTGGGATCAAGGAATTTGGAGGGCAGGAGGGGGATCAGGGCTGGAGCAGGGGTCTGGGGCATGGGGAGAGGCTCAGGGGTGCAGGCTCCAAGCGGTGCTTACCTCAAGCGGCTCCCAGAAGCAGCGGGATGTCCCTTCTCTGGCTCCTATGTGGAGGTGCAGCCAGGCTGCTCTGCACTCTGCCTCGTCCGCAGGCACCGCCCCTGCAACTCCCATTGGAGTGCTGGAGGGGGCCACTAGAGCATGGCCATTGGAGCATATAGAGCAGGAGCGTGTAGGAACCAGAGTAGGGCCATGCCCTGGCTTCCGGGAGCCGCGTGGTGCAGCCCCTGACCCTGTGACCTGGTTGAGCGCCAGAGCGGGGGAAGACCCAGACCCCACTCCCCAGTGGGAGCTCGTGGGCTGGCTTAAAATGGCTCTCAGGCCAGATCTGTCCCTCAGGCCGTAGTTTGCTCACCCTGATGTAAGGTGTCAATGGAAAAGTTATGATTCGCTAAAGGCGATTTATCCTGCTGAAATCCATGTATCACTGTATCTGAAGTTATGAATATTGGCTATATATATATCTGCATCCCAGATGTTTGTTTGTGGGGTAACACCCACCAGGTAAAATCTACATTGAAGCCAGACAGCTTTGTGTTGATGGCCCTTCAAAGGCAATTGACTCTCACAATGGGCCATAGAAGAAACTCATCCTGCCTAGTGAGCCTTTCTGTGGATGCCCCAGCCAGAATATGGGTAATGGCTGCCCCTGTGAGTCAGCAAGCCATGTAAGGGAATGTGACTTGCTCATGTGACCCTGGACTTCATCTTGTGCCAATAGTTTCCCACAAACTGAAACTGTGAGCTTTGTTTGGGTCAGTAAATTTTCATCTGTGATGGGTTAGTCCCCCTTTCTGGGATGCCACCTGATGTCCTGGGATTTCACTGAATCTGCCTGCTCCACTAGTGTTGCTGAATTAAGCTCTCTGGCTGCTGGCAGCACACACACTCAGGTAGGGACGCACCAGCTGTAGAATCTCAGAGGCTGCAAGCAGTTCTCCATGAGAAGACTCAGCTTGAAAATGGCCCAGCACACAAATGAAGCTCCCCTCTGGAAAGTACACCTAAAATAATAAAGTCTTGCGCTGTAGAGAAATCTATACAATGTAAACTCATAAATTTGTCCCTTCTCTCAATCTGGAGGACGGTATGCACAACTTCTCACCCTCACCCCCACCCCCGAGTTATAAATTGCACAAACTGGGTTTAATAATAAACAAATACAAGTTTATTAACTATAAAAGGCAGATTAAGTGATTATAAGTGATAGCAAACAGAACAAAGCAGATTACCAAGCAAATAAAACAAAACACGCATACTAAGCTTAAGATTTTAGAGACTAGTTTCAAGAAGTAATTTCTTTTCCTAAATGTTGTTTTAGGAAGTTGCAGAGTTTCTGTAGCTTAGAGTTCCAGGTATTTCTCTTTACAGACTAGACTCCTCTGTCTCAATCTGAAGTCAGCCCTTGCCTTTCCCACAGCTCAGTCTGTTTTCTTGGGCAGGAAGGCAATGGAGAAGAGTCCTGTTTACCTTACTCCCCAGCCTTAAATAAGATTTACATAAGGCGGGAATCTTTTGTTTCCCAGTTTTGACCTCCCTCCTCTTTTAGTGGAAAATTACTAGAAGTCCAAGATGGTGTTTAGTACTAGGTGATAGGATCACCTGACCTAGTAGTGTCACAGCTATGTCCCAGGACGCCTCTCAGGAAGGAGAGAGATTCGTATCTTCAAAGTCTTATTGTTTCTTCCTAATTGCCCATCAAGGCTGATGGCCTGTTGTCTTGTGGGGAGGGGATGTTCCCCAAGTACACACCCAATTGTAATTGTTACCTAGTCAATATTCGTAACTTTAGATGCAGAAATGATACATACATACAAATTGGATAATCACATTCAGTAAATTATAACTTTTCCAATGACACCTTACAAGACCCATCTTGCATAAAATATCTGTTATGCCATATTCATATAATAAGCATATTTCCATAAGAATACGGGGTGTAACATCACACCATCCATATGGCAAAGGCTATGAAAGACCCTGGAAATATCTCCATCTTGTCTGTTTTGTGCTCTGGACTGTGGATTTACAACTGAAAAGAGCATATTGATTATGATCTGAGAACTTCTAAAAGATGGGAAGGTCATCAGAGACTTTACAAGCCAGCAGTCTGTAACTTCATTGCTACAAACTCTGAATGAATGACCTTTCGCATCAGTAAGGTTGTGCAAATGTTTATATAAGGAGGTGATGTTCCTGGCTGAAGCTTCTAGAGTGCGATAACCTTGGCTTCCATAAAAGCTTTGCAGACAGTGTGAGTGGCTTTGTTGCTGTGATGCGTAGCCAGAAAGGGTTTAAGCAGCTTGCAGGCTAATTGACCCAGAGACAACCATTAGAGATGTTAGAAAAGAGTGTGAATGGTAATTAGGCTACGCCATGTTAGATAAGCTAGAACTTTGAAGTGCAACCTGTATTGTTAGAGAACTGGAGGGGATACTAATTGTATGTATGTGCTTATTTCTTGTTAAATGTTAGCCATGTAAACAGACATTTTTGTCTGTCACTATAGCTATTGATTCAGAGATCAAAAGGGAATATTAATATTTAAATTGTGAATCTAGGATATCGCTCTGTTAGTCTCTCTTTGAAATGTATAGCAAATCACCTGAGACTGTTGGAAAGCGGGCAATTGCCTTATGTTAATCTGTGTAGATAATTATCGGCGTTGCTTAGGAAATGGGTCCTCTTCAAAGTCCCCATGAGTGCCTATTGTTCGCCTAAGGACTCCAAGCTGTCACAAGAAGGCCTGAAAATGTATAAAGATGCCTTGGGTCCCAATCCTTTTTATCTCAGATCTGCTTGATGCTTCATGCAGGGGAAGCTTAAGACCAAGATTGAGATCTCCAGTTCTAATCTTGAATCACCCTGAATGTGAACATAGGACTATAACCTATGGACTATTTCTGAAATAACTTTGCAACTACAAAGCTCACCATCTCCACTATGAATCTAATCTCAAGAACTGTACTCCTGTCTATATGTATATTGATCTTTTAACCAGTAGTCTCTTTTCTTTTTTTTTTAATAAATTTTAGTTTAGTTAATAAGAATTGGCTGTCAGCATGTGTTTGGGTAAAATCTGAAATATTCATTAACCTGGGAGGTAAAGTGTCCGATCCTTTGGGATTGGTAGAACGTTTTTATGTGATGAATAAGATTTTCAGTAATCGTTATCCTATTTGACTTGGGTGTCTGGGTGGACGCCTAAGGCTGGGTTACTTTAAGGGACTGTGTTGTTGGTTTCTTGGTAACCAGTGAGGTATTATAGAAGCTGTTCTGTGCTGGCTTGGTAAATCTAAATATTGGAATATCCACCAGCTTTGGGGATTGTCTTCCCCATTCTTTGCAGTTCACCCTAATTGAGTGACATCAGTTGGCACCCCTGGGACTCCGGTCATGGTTGCGAACACAATTTGGATTACAATATGACCATATCTCTTCTCAAAGAAGCAATGTGATGTTGTTCAATGATGGTTAAGGTAACAGAAATCCAGGGCTGCGTGGCTCTCTTTTTGGGACTGGTGATGACCATAGCAGCATCTGTTATCTGGATCTGAAGCTTGTACGGGTGAATTAAGCATCAGTATATTCTAGCTGGGTCTCAAACTTGTTCAATTTCAACTGCATAGTGATTATTCATTTTTAGGTTAGATAATTTGAATTTTGGTAACCAAATTGCTTTGCCTACACTTTTTACTCTAAAATGGAAATTTGCAGAGAAGAAATTGTTTGGTGTTGCTGAGCTCAGCAGACCAGTAAGTCTGCAAAACTAACCAACAATATTATAGAATGTAATATAAAGAAAATGGTAGGATCCTAGAATTTCATTCATAGTAAAACTCTTAATCACGTGAATTTTTCCCTCCTGTTTCATGCTATTTGTACACAAACCTGGAGGCTGTCTTAAATTATTTCATCTCAGATACAAAGTTTGAGTACACTTAACATCAAAGAATCCCACTGCCTCTGCCCAGATAACTATAGCTTTATAAAAGATGCAAACATAAAGAAAACAACATTGCAAGATACAGCAGCTTCTTAGCCAAACATGCATTGTTAATTGTACACCATTATTTCTGTTCTCAGAATGGAAAAATAAATGCAATCAAATAATTCAGTACATAAATAGTCTTCTGTACCTATCTTGGAGTCCTTGGTGAGGGCTGTACTTTTCTCTGCTTTGGCTAACAGTCTGATATTTTTAGACCAGCAGAGGCATAAACAATACTTTATCTCTGTAAACACTTACTTCCATGAAAACAAGAAGGCTTCTGCCTCCTTGGGCTGAAACTTTCTCACTTTGCAAATTTTTTTTGGCAGCTGTCTATGGGCTGATGTTTGAAAACAACTGTGCCCGCTCAAATATTTATTTTTAGGCTGTTCTTTAGAAACTCTTGCCATCCATGATTAATACACCCTTCCCTTATTCCTAAATTTTGTTCCCTCTTTTGAGAACTTTTGTTTTTAGTTGAGTCATCCTTAACATTTGGTAAGGTTCCACAAAATCGGTTAAATCAGGAATCTTTTTTGTTGCTACTCAGAGCACAGTATGTGAATATTCCTGTCCCTAATTGAGGCCAAGAGCTTAGTAGGATTTTTTTAAAATGACGTTGTTATGGATTGTAAATTTTTTATCCTTACATAATGTAAGTGTAGAAGCTTTTACTATGGGCTGTGTCCGTGTGGGCTTAAACGCAACTACTGCCTGGGCTTTCCCGTATGGGAAAACAATCCATTATGGGATTTCTTGTACCTTCATGTAAGCCAATTAGCACTGGCTAATGTCAGAGACAGGGTACAGGACTGCCTCTGGTGTGGCAGTTTGTTGTGATGCTGAACCAGCAGTTAAGGAACCAGTAGGCTGGTTGACCTGAAAGTAACCCTTAGGAGGACATATTAGAAGAGTATGGAAATGGTAAACAGGGCCATTGCTTGTAGATAGATAACAGGGCCATGTTATATAGACTAGAGTCCTAGGTATGTAGGTCTGTATTGTTAGAGGATTAAAAGTAGATACTTCTTGTATTTGTCTGTGTTTACCGATATCTTGTTAAACTTTTAACAATGTGGTCTAATTAGCTTGTGGGTGCTAGATTTCTGTTCCTGCCTATAATGTTGCATTACTGTATTCTGTTGATTCGGAGATCAAAAACTATCTCATTTAGATGAGACTTGTGGTGTAATATTGCCTTAATTTCTGATTGAAATTTGTGATTCTGCATAATAAAACTACCTGTGAATTGTTTGAATGATTAATTGCCTTATGCTAATGAATGCAACTAGTTACCAGTGTATGCCTCGGAAACAAAGATTAGCTTCAGAGCAACAGTGTACATTACCTATTCTTCATCAAGGAAGGCCTGCTGTAATCATTTGCTGCCAACAGGCTTATCCACTGAGCTTCAAGCTATAAAGGAAGTTTCAGGCCTGAACCTTGCTGTCTTGGATCTGCTTAAACTTTGACAGGGAAAGTCTAAACCTGTAAAACTGAGGGCTCTAGTCTGCTCTGGATTAACCCTGCAATTTTTGTGGAAGAATTTGAACAAACTCTGCATATGGACTGCCTATTGGACTATAACCTTTTAAACTGATTCCAAAAGGATTTTTACAGATCAGCAGCCTCACCATCTCTGCTATGAAACTGACCTAAGGACTTTACTCGTATCTGTATGTATAATGATCTTTAACCATAGAAACTTTTTTTTTCTTTTCGTTATTAATAAATCTTAGATTTAGTTGATAAGGATTGGCAGTAAGTTCTGAAATATTCATTGACCTGATGGGTAATGTGTCTGGGTCTCTTGGGGCTGGTAGAACTTTACATATGGTGAATAAAGTTTAACCCTCACTATATTAGACTTGGCTGTCTGGGTGGGAGCCAAAGGCTGGATTGCTTAAAGTGAACTGTGTTTCGGCTTCTTGGTAACCAGGAAAGCATGAAGCTGTTTGGTCATTAGCTTGGTGAAACCTAATTATAGATTAAACCACCAATTGTGGGGATCGTCTGCCCTATTCTTTGCGGTTTGCCCTGAATCAGCATTTTCAGTATAGCTCCAGTGACTACAGTGAGAGACAGGATACTGGACTCTGGTATGGCAATTCGTGGGTTAATTCATTTATTAGGCTTTGACATTGTAAGCCTGATTCTCTCTCCTCCTCCCCCCCCCCCCCCCCCGCCAGGCCACTGTTAATTTACCTCATTATTTTTCACACAAGTGTCAAATACTACCTTAGCTTCTGCTGTTTACTTTATCTAGGCTTTGATGACTGGTAGCATACCTGGCTTCATTGATGTTATCATGAACCTTAATTCTCCAGCACTCTTGGAAGACAACCTGATATGGCAGGCAAAAACAGCTGGGAAAAGAATAGTCTTTTATGGTGACGACACTTGGGTTAAACTGTTTCCAAAGCATTTTGTGGAATATGATGGAACAACATCATTTTTTGTGTCAGATTATACTGAGGTAAGAAGCTTTTACGTATGAGCACACACATTTTTCAAACCTTTAGTGAATACTTCCATCTCAAAAAACATTGGCCATGTTTTGGAGTATGCAAGACATTGGCTACTAATTGAAAACTGGATTGATACACCCTATTTTAAAAAAAGTATTCACAGTATGAAACTAGGGATTTTGCTGTTCCCATGAATTTCATGTGGAAGGTCCTTGGATACGATAATAATGGGGGAGCAATAGAAAACCCTTAATATAGCTGCATGCTCATTTTAAAAAACAGCTATTCCAGGCCTAATTAATTGAAAAAGATTAAGCATGTGCCATTTCGTTTGTCCATTAATGTGCAGGAGGTCTGTGAATAACTCCTATTTAATATTCATGTGATTTACCCACAAAACTTTGTAGTGGTGGGAGACTAGATCATTTTGTGGATTTTTAAACAAAGCTGTACATGTTTTCAGTCCACTCACCATTCCCATAATACAAACCAAAAATAAAAGTTGTATTAGTACAGCTAGGATCTCTGATCATGTAGCTATCAAAAATATCCAGTTTTGTCTAGATTGCCATGTGCTCTAAGATGGCTGTGTAGTGGTGATGAAGGGCAGTCCTGGAAAGGCTACCCATGTTTCAGTTTTGGGTGCTTAAGCAAGCCCTGGGGCTTCCTCCTCTGAACAATTGGTTGCAGAAGGCCAGGGGTGTGGTAGCCAGCTGGCTGGAAGGGGGAAGTGTTCAGCTCCTATGTAAAGGAGTGCTGCAAACTATTCTTCCCTGTGCACCCATTCCATTGCAATGCAGGAGCCCTGGGAGAAGCTGTGTTTCTTAAACAAAATGCCTCTTTGTGCTCCCTTGGGGCAGTGCAGCGGCATGTTGGCCCACACGTAGGGTAACATGCAGATGTAAGCAGGATACTGCATTAGTTTGCCTTTTAACGTAATCCTGTTTGTGCTAAACTCTCCATCTTGTTCTAAATAATCAGATTATAGTGGCAGGGATTGAACGATTTCATGGTTGGAAGTCTGGGCCTAGTGGCAAAAGTGCAGTAACAGTGTTGAAAGTTTGATTTATCACAAATCACTTACAACAGAAATTCAATGCAGTTGAACACTAGAAAACAGGGTCTCCTGCCACACACCTACCACCTTCCCCACACATATCGCCCTCTCCTGGCCAGTTGTGTGTCTTTGCACCTTAAAAATCACGTAAGTCTAATTACTGTGTTCTGTTCTGCCACTTCATTTCTGACATGATTTTAGTGTCTTAAAGGACTACCAAAGTTAGTACTAGTGCTATATGCCTTGCCAAATTCTTAATCCCATACTTGAGATTTTTTTTTATAGCTCTTGTGGCTCGTGCGATTATTTTAGCAAAGAGGGAGGAGGGAAGTAATCAAGTTTTGAAGTCACTTGTTTCCATGTGCTGAAAAAAATTCTACAATTTCAGTTAATATTTGGAAGTTGTGATTCCTTCTTCCAGTAAACCATAAGACCATTAGGTGGCTGCTGCCATAGGTACTTTCTAATTCCATGTTTGAAAAGCTAACTTTTTTTTTGTTAGGCCTACAGGAGTTAGTGGAAATCTTTTTTTTTTTTTTTTACCACTTAACTACATTAGATACACATTGCTCCTCTAGAAACATTGACATGATCTGAAGTTTTCAATGTGGATTATTCCATTATTACAAGGTCTTGATCGCTCAATAGACAAGTTAGTATTGAACTGAATGTTTACATAGCTTTTCTTTTAAAATGAGAAGAACCTAGAATGAATGTTAAACTCCAAATGGGCTGTCAAACTGAGTAGAAAGTTTAAAAACTTTAAATTGTATCAAGAGTGAATGGGAAGGGAGGGGCTGGGCTCCTCCAATGAAAACCAGTAGAAGGACAAAAGAGTTAATATTGGAGACAGTACTCCCTACTGAACAGTAGGGAAGGAGATAGAGGTGAAAGGCAGGGGAGTACAGGAGGAAAATTAGTCAAAAGGTTAAACTATTTCTTTTTTTTAAGAAAAGGAATGCCCCTCAGTGGCTTGACAGCCCTGTCTTGTTTTGTTTCTTTATATATACATTCTTGTCTGTTTTGGGGTCTCTTCAGCTGAAAGGGGGGGAACCGGGGCTGAAAGGGGCGAAACTGGGTACCTACAGTTAGGTTCCTGGCTTCAAGCTGATTTACATGGCAAATATGATTTTCAAAATTGGTGATCATCCTGCAGTTCTCACTTAACTTCTATGGAACTTGAACATGTGGTGTCAAATGAAGCAATTTAATTTTCCTTTACTCCTAGTAGAATAGGAAGATGTGATTTTTCTAAAATGTTTTGCTTTCATATACAAGGTTGATGAGAACGTTACCAGGCATTTGGACGGTGTCTTAAAAAGAGAAGACTGGGATATACTAATACTTCACTACCTAGGATTGGACCATATTGGTCATCTGACTGGACCAAACAGCCCTTTGGTGGGACCAAAGCTTTATGAAATGGATAATATCCTCAAGAAGATTCACACTTCACTCCTCTCAAAGGTGAAACACTTACTTCTAGTCCCTGTTCTTAAAGATTTTACTTTCACAACTTTTATTAACAGATGTTCTTGAGTATACTGGCCAAGACTTTGAAAAGCAGGTGCCTAAAGGCATATTTAGGAGCCTAAATATAACCCACTTTTCAAAAGTGGTGGTGAGTACCCAAGAGCTGCTATCAAAGTCACAGAAGGAAAAGACTGTCAAAACTCTGCAGGATCAGGTCCTATTTTAAAATGTTCAAGCTATTACAATACTATACAAGCACAATCAATCTAATGTGATAAGGAGTATTAACCTAAATAACTTTAATTTGGGTGCCATGTATTTCCATTCTGCTATGCTAGCAATTGTGCGTATGTTTCAGATCAATGTTAACACACAAGAACACTCAGTTAAAGTTCAGCTATGACTAACACAAAGCTACAGAAATGAGGAAATGAAGTTAAAGCATCTAACAGTACTCCACTGAAAGCTGCTACTTTGCTACTAGAACCATCATGTGCTAGTACTCTTGGGGTTATTCTGTGCCAAAAAGTTAAAAATTCTGCATATTTTATTTGTCAAAATAACACTATAATCATGCTAGTTTCACTCATTTTGGTAATTTATTTCAAAATACCTGTCAGCAAGTATGTCTGAACCGATTGCGACGGGGCAAGGCCAGATGGCTATAGAAAAGTAGTGGGAGATAGATATATTAGCTCCAGGCTAAACAAATCCCTGGTACCAGGATAAGTGAAATGGCAGCTGCTCCAGGTTAATTAAGACACCTGGGGCCAATTAAGAACTTTCCAGAAGGCAGGGAGAATGCTAGGTTGATTGGGACACATGAAGCCAATGAGGGGCTGGTTGAAACTAGTTAAAAGCCTCCCAGTTAGTCAGGTGGGTGTGCATGTCAGGAGCTGTGGGAGGAAGTCGCGCTGTTGGAGAGGCTGAGTAGTACACACCATATCTGGCACAAGGAAGGAGGCCCTGAGGTAAGGGTGAAGTGGAGCTTGAGGAAGTGAGGGCTGCTGTGGGGGAAGTAGCCGAGGGTATTGTACATGTCATGATTCTAAAAGGTCAGCTACTATAGCTGATACTATTAGGGTCCCTGGGCTGGCGCTCGGAGTAGAGGGTGGTTCCGGGCTCCCCCCCCCCCCCCACATTTGCCCCCTGATTAATGACTGAGACTGGGAGACAACAGAGACTGTGCAAGGAAGGATAACTTCTCGTCACCTCCCTTGTTGGCTTATGATGAAAATGGCTTAGTAGGCTGTGACCCTTGTCTCTAGAGAGAGAAAAGGGTTACGTGGAGGGTCACAGGGAGCCTCTGAGGTTAGCGAAATCCGCCAGGAAATGCAGGACCCACGGAGGCAAGGACAGAGCTTTGTCACACAATATAGACAACAAAAAAGATTCAGGAAATGTTTTTTGACAAATAGATTCCTTATTAGGCATCTTAATAGAGAATTTTGAGTAATAATTCATTTAATCTACAATACAAAAACGAAAAGGAGTACTTGTGGCACCTTAGACTAACCAATTTATTTGAGCATGAGTTTTCGTGAGCTACAGCTCACTTCATCGGATGCATACCGTGGAAACTGCAGAAGACACGGTATGCATCCGATGAAGTGAGCTGTAGCTCACGAAAGCTCATGCTCAAATAAATTGGTTAGTCTCTAAGGTGCCACAAGTACTCCTTTTCTTTTTGCGAATACAGACTAACACGGCTGTTACTCTGAAACCAATACAAAAACGTGTTTCCTGCACCCTTCGGAAGCAGTGCAAAGGCTTGGGGGAGTCAGGTGTAAAGGAGGAGCTGAGGGAGAGGAAAGTAATTGCTGGGAAGGAGCCTGGGAGTGAACTTGGAGGGTTGTTGGGTGTGGATGGGAGAAGTATGGAACAGTTTGGGGTTTTTTGGAGGGAGGGAAGGGATTGTTCTAGAGTTGTGGAGCCGCCTCCATGCAGACCCTGGCTGACTCCTAGCCCCTCCCATTCAGTCAGGCACATCTGCCCTTGTCCCCAGGTGTCCCTGCATCTCTACTCCCCATTCAGCCAGGCATAGCTGCCCCGTCCCCTTGTGGTCCTGCATCCTCACACCCATTCAGCCCTGGCTCAGTGTTAGCCCCTCACTAGCTCCTGTGCTCCTGCCCCAGTCTGTCCTCCCCACTAGCCCATCTGTGTGACACCCTCCCACTTCCCCCAGCAGCCTCGTCTGCCCTACTCTGTCCATCCACCCCATATGCTGTGCCTCCTCACCTGCCTCCACAGGCAGGGCGCTGTGAGGAAGGCATCCTCCCTCTCCACGGCTGCTCTGGCCTGTGAGCCAGCTGCCCTCTCTTCTGGTGTCACATCAGCCCCTGGTAGGCAAAAGGTGTAACTACAGCATGATCCCTCCTGCAGCTTCCCTTTGCCTGCCTGTCAGAATCAATTATTCTGCAGGGGGAGGGGGAAATCTGTGGGGAACATTAATTCTGCGCTTGTGTAGTGGCGCAGAATTCCCGCAGTGGTACGTTACTGTAGACCTACTGCAACCTGAACTCTGTCCCAGCGGGAATGCCAGTTTCCCAGCACTTCAACACCAGCACCACCACAAATAGCTCTGCCTTCATCACCTCTGTCCTTTCTGCACAGTTCTGTGGAATCACACTCCTTAATATATGGCGTGGGAGGGGAACGTGGGTGCTGGAAAACTGTTACCCTTACTGGGGCAGAGTTATAGTGGTGTATTCTCTGTGGTGAAGTTTGTTTCTAGGTGGAGGAACCGAGAGTATATACGGTTGAATGACTTGACTTCATTTCCTTGCTCTTATGCTTTTGTTGATATGTGTAATGAAATTTGAACTGACAGTTTATGTATTTCCAGTCTTAAGATTGAGAGGATCTCTAGCCAAAACAGAGTCTACTTTCAAGAAGCCCAGGATTTTTGTGGAAGCGTCCATCAAAGTTATATAGTTGGCTCAGGAGCTGCACTAAAATAAAAGGGGCACTTTCACAAAGAATCCCTTCATCATGAAAGTAGCTGCTGCTTTGAAGATTTTCTTCTATAGCACAGCACAAATGCTCATGGACTAGAAAAACAATTCCCCTCCACCCTGTAAGGCCCCAGTTTTAGGCAGAGGGCACAGCTGGAAGCACGTGGCAAAAGCCAATATTATACTGCAATCCTAATGTTCAAAAGTGCAGCTGAATTTTTTCTGAAAACAAAAGTTGTGTGTTCTACTTAGGTGTGGGGTGTTTTTGGTTGACTATAAGGCTAATAGTTTCAGAAAGGCTCTCCCCCATATTAGCGTCTCTGTTCATGAAGAATAGGACTGACTCCTGAGCTAGCTGGTTACTCTGAAAGATCCTAGTATTTCAGTGGTTCTGAACTCTGGTCCACCGCTTGTTCAGGGAAAGCCCCTGGCACGCCAAGCCGGTTTGTTTACCTGCCGCGTCCGCAGGTTCGGCTGATCGCGGCTCCCACTGGCCGCGGTTTGCCGCTCCAGGCCAATGGGGGCTGTGGGAAGGGCGGCCAGCACATTCCTTGTCCTGTGCCACTTTCTGCAGCCCCCATTGGCCTGGAGTGGCGAACCGCAGCCAGTGAGAGCCAACATCGGCCGAACCTGCGGGCGCGGCAGATAAACAAACCAGCCTGGCGTGCCAGGGGCTTTCCCTGCATGAGTGATGGGCCAGAGTTGAGAACCACTGTAGTATTTGTTTTGTCTCGGATCCTTTTCTCTTTTGAAACCATTCATTTGGCTCGAGCTCACACTTGATTTGGCTGACCAGTTTAATGAAATCCAGAATCTTCAGCATGGTAGCTGTTCTTTTCAGGAAGATCATTATTTCCATGAAACTGTGAGTTTATTCAGGAATGAAGTTGCTGAACCTGAAGTATGGTTTCATGAAGAACATAGCTTCTCAATGCAGCAGTTATTTCTGTGTTAAAAGTTTTTAATGCTCACAAATGCCCCTGAACTGGTAACATGCAGTTTGTGCGCACTGTTTTAGCCTTCAACTTTGGATGCAAGAAAAGTTACAGAGAGCATAAAATAAAGTAGTGTTACACTCTCTTTAATTGTTATAAAGATTTCTGCATACAGCGTCAAATAGAAGTGGATGTTGTAAATCAAGTTTTATGTTAACACTTAAGGATTCAGTTATAAGTTTTTTGTAAATAATAGTATAACCCTAGAAAGACTCCCAAACTACTTATGTGCAGCTTGGCAGTTTCATGTTTGTAGTTTAAGCTAGAAGGACCCCCAAAATCCTGAGACTCAAAACAGACTTCTTAAGATTAATTTTTAATTGGTTAGAATTCAGGCAAATTGATTTTTTTCTAAAGTTTATCAAAACTTAAGCTTGGTTTAGTTTTTGGTATGAAAGTATCTGCCCCACGTTTTCATCAGAGGTTGAACCCCTGTTTTCAGTGCAAGATAGAATGCAACCTTCCATATGGTGTTGGAATGGCTTGGCATAATTCATTAATAGATAATCAATAGAGTTGTTAATATGCAAATATAACCCTAAAAGCTTTAGGACATTTAAAAATATATAAAACTACTTACTCAAACAGAGCAAGTATTGCGTTTATCATTGGAGACTACAAATATACCATGACTGATTTTTACATTAAGGAAAATATAACTTTTCTGCAGTTTTTATTTTAATTTAACAACTCAACTCATTGGATGGGTTTCACTTAAACTCCCTCTGGTTCTCCCCTCCCACAACAAAAATAAACTTTTGGCGTGAGATAAACCATATCAGATATCTCCCCTGAATACATCTGAGTCATGAGTGAATGGAAAGAGGATATTGGAATATAAATACCTTCTAAAAGTTCATTAGACTTCATCTTGATTTTAGGTTTTTGTCCTAATATACGATACAGGATTAATATTGAGGGTTACTTGTTCTGCTAGTTCAGTCTGTCTCTCCTTTGACTCTATTTAGATCCCGAGTTGTGTTTTTTTTTTTTTTTTTAACTCTGCTATCCTTGCTAGGTACTGAAAGATCTGCTTGCCTTAAAACTTCAAAATTAAGGAGAGGAGTGGAAGTAATGTCAAAATCCAGTATCCTGGCAGTGTAGCTGTACTGCAGTCAGCAGTTGCTGAGTGCATCTCTACTAATCTGCTCTGGAAGCAGAGCCATTTTAAAAACAAATTATTAGAGGAAATATTTTTATTAAAATGGAAAAATAATATTCTTCTGAAGCTTGTGCATGTCTGATGTTACTGAAGCCTTTTTTTCTGAGAGTTGCAGGAAAGAGAGTCGTCTTTGCCCAACTTACTTATTGTGTGTGGTGATCATGGGATGTCCGAAACAGGCAGTCATGGAGGTTCCTCAGAGGAAGAAGTTCACACACCTCTGCTATTTATCAGCTCTGCTTTTGAAAAGAGAAATGGTAAGTGTCACAGATCCTAGCGAGTGGCCCTTCCTGGCCACCCACTAGGACTGCTGTGAGTAGGGTCAGCATATGTCGGGGTTTTCCCAACAAGACCTACCTCTTCTTTTGGTCCACTGATCTCTGTCCAGGCAGATTTTTGAAATGTGAACAAGTGTCCGTGATTTCTTCTTGCTCATCCTTTTTCCAACATTGATTCTGGTAGAACTGCAATTCCTGGTGTTCCCTAATAGCAGCGTGCGTGTTTACTGGTTTGCCACCCTTACTTCCACAATGCTGCTGGTGGCAGCGCTGCCTTCAGAGCTGGGCGACTGGAAAATGGCAGCTGCTGGCTGGGTGCTCAGTTTCCCCAGCCCCAGTTCCCCCTCAGAGTCCCTTTATAGACTCCTGCTGGGGTCGCCTGCTTCTTTTGTTGTGCCTTTATGTAATTTTCCACAGCTCTCAACCCCCTTTCTTTTCGACAAGGGGAAGAAGTATCTTCCATCTAGAACAAACCCATTGTCCCAAGATGCTTTACTCTGAATAGACAATTGCTGAGTGCAGATCACTCACCATTATCTCTGGCCTGGTGGAGACATGACGCAATCATGCTAATTCATGGTGGATCCACATACATGTAGGCTTTCCATGACAGGGTAACTTCATGATACAATTTCATAAAATATCCACAATTCAGAAGTGGTACAGACAGAATCCCCAGTTTGTCACAGTAAGGATTGAAGAATTTCAGTTCTTATCATATTAAAAAAACCTGTTCAGAACTGTACAATTGTAGGAGATTTTTAAACAGTCTTTTAGAATATGCTTTCATCTCTAGTTTAGTTCATAGTGGCTCTAAACTTTCAGGTTCAAAGTGCTGTTATACATTGGTGTAGATCAGGGGTAGCTAACACGAGCCAGAGGCGGCACACGAGCTGATTTTTCAGTGGCACTCTCACTGCCTGGGTCCTGGCCACTGGTCCGGGGGGGGGGCTCTGCATTTTAATTTAATTTTAAATGAAGTTTCTTAAACATTTTTAAAATCTTATTTACTTTACATACAACAATAGTTTAGTTATATATTATAGACTTATAGAAAGAGACCTTCTAAAAAGGTTAAAATGTATTACTGGCATGCAAAACCTTAAATTAGAGATAATAAATGAAGACTCAGCACACCACTTCTGAAAGGTTGCCGACCCCTGGTGTAGATTGTTAAGTTACATAAGACACTTCCTCTTTACAGACAGTTTTTTAACAATGTTTTGCATTAGTAGAGAAATAAACTGTAACACGTTGGCCATGTGTTTTTACTATCCTTTGTGTGCACTGATGTCCTGCTAAAACATGACCTCTGTGTTTTGGCCTCTTAAACTATCTGTTTTCCATGTGGCCATCACTTTAGGACTGGCTAACTTCCTAAAGGATTCAGGAGTCTATTAAAGGGGTCTTTTCGGAAGAGGTAGTCTGATTATTGGCCACTAGGAGGCAAGATTGGAACTGAATTAATGCTTGAAGTGAGTTCTGCCTAGCCTTGCCTTTCTCTGAGAAGAACTTCTTTCTGTCCTTCCCTTGTGCCCCAGATCAGTGATGGGGGAGTAAATGTCAATTTCCGGTGCTGAGTGGGAGGACTAAAGACTGGAATGGTGGTGTTAGGGAGAGAAGTGGAGCTCTTGCTGTGGAGGGGCAAGAGGTTGAAATATTGACAATGTGGATGCCTGTCTCCAATCCCTGAATGCAGAATGCTGAGCAGGAGAGTAGTCCTTCTATTGGTCAAGTTTCTAATTGTACAGCACTAAAGATTTTTCTGATTGACACCACATTCCATTGTGAAAAGTGCATTTGTCCATAATAAGAGGAAAAGGGAGGGAATATCACAGTGGCTTGTTTGTGTTTATAAAGGTATTTATTCTATGGTTTGCATAACTTTTAATTACATTCAAACACTTTGTCCAAATAATCAATTAAATTAAGTTACAGTGAGATAAATTTGCCCTTCCATATCACTCTGTCCCCTGCTCCCTGGCCTCCCCCAACCTATTTGCTAGGACATCTGACTTTTTCTTGCTTTTAAATCTTGCCGTCAGATACTTGGCTTAGTCCTCTTGCTGGAGGTTACTTCAGCACAGCTGAGGCACTTCCAAATATCATTCATCTGCAGAGCTGGTGTCCAGCTGATGCACTCAACGCTGTCAAGCAAGGGCAGTTGGGTTGCTTTCAGATATTGAAATAACCGAATCAAGAGCTGATTGTTGCTCCCAGTTGAATTTTATCAATGTCAACTGCATGACACCTTGAAGAGTCTTGTGAAATTATGGCATTTTGTCCCTTGATATTTGTGTAACTAATAGTGAGCCTTGCAACTCATATGTAGCTTTCCCTTGCTATCTGTTCTATTTCTAGTTGGAATTTTAGTCACTCTATCTAAATGGTCTTACTCTTGCAAATGGGAAAATAATTCAGGCTGTGTTTAATTTGGTAGATTTTGTTTATGCAAATTGGGTAATCCTACTGGCAGTTATATTTGAATTAGTGTGCTGATCAAGAATTACTTGTGTAACCTATTAAGGAGATACAAATCCCTATTGCTACTAAATAAGTCTGATATAATCTACATATCAACCAGTTGTTATCAATCAAGTTTACCAGTGGGTAACTTCTTGTCTTTAATGACATTCTGTAAGTTGCTGAGACTAGCATGCAAGGATTACATGCAAAGAAGACTTAAGGATTGTAGGTGGCATTTTGAATGAGCATGAGAATAAATAGGAACCATCTGTGACATTCTGTTTAGGACTCCCAGAACTGTAAGCCACTGTTATCCCTCTGTCTCGGCAAATGAGAGCTTTGTTGCTGCTAAACTATGCATCGGGCCCCTGACCAGCAGCCTGTCTGCCTTGCCAGCAAACTCCTCAAGGCTCTGCCAGTTTAAATCTTGCCTTACAGGTATCAATCTGTGAACATGAGTTCCCCAGAGATGTCTCCCTGCAGTGTCCATTCTCTCTTGCTGGACACTCACAGAAATTGTTTCCTGCCTCCAGACACATAAGTCTGTTAGGTTTGCTGAAGACTCTCACTTAGTTCAATATAACAGCACTGAGATGGTTTGTAGTAAAGCTAAGAAAAAGTTTATTAATGAGGAACGGAGGCCGTGTCTACACTTCCACTTATGTCAGCAAAACCTATGTCACTCAGGGGTGTGAGAATAGCACCACGCGAGTGACATAAGTTTTGCCAGCATAAGTGCTCGTATGAACAGCATTATGTTGGTTGGAGACGCTCTCCTGCCTACATAGCTACCACCTCTCATTTAGGTGGTGGTATTATGTCGACCGGAGAGCTCTGTCCTCTTGGCATAGTGCAGCTACATGAGTGATCTTACAGTGGCACAACTGTATTGGTACAGCTGTGCTGCTGTAAACTTCCTAGTGTAGACATGACCAGAGATTTAAGTGATTCTAAGCAAGAATAAAAGACAGTTATGATTACAAACAAAACATGTTTTCAGTCACTAAAACTTAATTTTAGCAAGTTACAATCTTTACATAAGCAGGTTTCTCACTTAGATCAAGTTTCCAGCAGCTCCTGCCTTTAAGGCCAAGAGAATAGCATGTTCATATGCTCAGAGGGTTCTGTTCCCTATGTCTCCTAAGTCACAGACAACTCCAATGGCTTTTTGCTCCCTTGTATTTTCCAAAGTCCATTGTCTTTGCCTTAAGAGTCAGGGTGACCTGCTGGTAGGGTGACCAGATGTCCCGATTTTTGGGTCTTTTTCTTATATAGGCTCCTATTACCCTCCAACCCCTGTCCCAATTTTTTCACACTTGCTGTCTGGGTCACCCTACTTGCTGGGAAGCGGGGTTCAGACTCTGGGGTCCCAAGTGTGCTAACTAAGGAGTTCACATCCTCATAATAATTTGCTCCTCTTCTGGGTTTGATTACTTTGTTTATCTTCTATGTAATTTTCCTTTCATTGTTCTCTGCCTGTAAACCCTCTGGTCAAAGTTTCTCTATCTAGGGCGGGCTGGGTTTATGCACTGCTTTCCAAACATGTTTTAAGAACCTGTTTCCAGTGCATGCCCATAAGTCTTTGTATGCAACCCACAATGATTTCCAGGACTGGTGTTTCACTGGTTTACATATGATACCTTACATGGCACCCTTTAGGTACATATTATGGCAACAGTGTGTTGGGGACACTGAGCGTGTCAGGATGCATCCAATGAAGTGAGCTGTAACTCACGAAAGCTTATGCTCAAATAAATTCCTTAGTCTCTAAGGTGCCACAAGTCCTCCTTTTCTTTTTGCGGATACAGACTAACACGGCTGCTGCTCTGAAACCTGTCATTATATAGTACAGGGATTGTCATACACTTTCATAATGTGGACCACAACTTAGTTCAAAGATGTTTTCATGGACTACCCTGTTGTATTCATAATTACATACATGCTTGTTAAAACTACAGTAATTACTAATGTGGAAGAGTAATGTTACATAAGAATTTAATAACGCTTTTGCTGTCCTCTGTTGTGTTGCAGCAGCTGGAAAGGAAGAGGAGCTAGACTGTGATCAACCCGTGGTGTTTTTTTTTTTTTTTTTTTTTTTTTTTTTTAAACAGACCCTGGTTTGGGAACATATCTGCTCTAGTACACGTGAACAAATTTGCAGACTACCCAAGCTTGCAGCTCCACCTTCCAAATTGGAATAATTTTGTAATGTAAATATTCTCCTCCTTATTCTAGGCCCTTTAAAACAGCCAGAACTTGTGCAACAGACGGATTTAGCTGCTACGTTGGCAATAGGTCTTGGCCTTCCAATTTCAAGAAATAGTGTTGGGAATATTATACTTTCTGTTATAGAAGGGAAAACAATGAGAGAACAACTAAGGTTCTTGCATTTAAATGGGTTCCAGCTTAGCAGACTCCTTCAGGAGAACATGCCTACATATGAAAAAGGTAAGTCAATTAAAGTTATTTTTCTGATATCCAGCAGTATCCTGTTTCTTCTCTGTCAGCAGGAGACACTTAAACTTCAGTTTAAGGGTTTTAGGAACAAGAACACAACACACCAGTACAAACCGATAGGACAGTCAAGGTGAGTTCTGAGAACCATATGCGCCAAATTAAGTGTATTAGTGTTTGTTGTATGCTGTTTTAAATTAAGGTTCATAGATATGGGGGCAAGCTGCTAACCAAAAGGGCAAGAGACATGATCAAATAAAGTAGGCATCACAAGTAAGTTGAGATGTGACTGAAGTCTGATATGTAAATCCATGAATGAGGCACTCTGTGCCAGGGGCTACTGACTTCCATGTAACTCAAGAAATAATACCAAACTAAACTTTCTTAGTGTTATGGTAGCACATGTTTCTCAATGGAGAAACATTAAAGAAATTAGTAGCTGAGAATTTATAGAGGCCTCATTCATCACTGTAAAAGCCAGCATAGAAAACTGTTGCTTGCTACCAGCACCTAGGATATTTAGGAAGAGACTATATTCTCCTAGCAGAGGGGAGAAAACTTAAGCTGTCAAGGAAATTTTAGATATCTTCTCCATCCCCCAACAAAATCCTCAGTTATCCCCAGTAAATAGCTGGTGATATGCAACAGTATTACCACCTGAAAGGGATTTCTCAATGTGCTTGCAAAAATTCCTCCAGAGGCAATGCAAAATTAAGTGTCTTTCGTGGATCACATCCAAATGGGTCTTTGTGGGCAGGCAAGTACAAATGTGCTGAAAGCCAGTCCAGTTTTCACTCTCGGCCAATCATGTGTACTTACTATGGAAACAATCCTGAAGGGAGGAGCGCATACCTAGAGGGTGAATTCCCCAAGTACTTATCTCTTCAGCTTACTTTGATAGCTCTATCAGTTGCATATTTGGAAAAAGAAAACATAGACATGTCCATGTGGGGTCAGACCAGTGGTTCATAGTCTAGTATCCTGTCTGACAGTGGCCAGTAAAGGTGCAAGAAACCATGTAATGAGCAGTTATGCATAACATTCCCTTTGGGCAAGTTTCCTCCTACCTCCTGTTAGAGGCTGGCTTCCAAGTTGAAGCACAAGTACCTATTCCTCCCAAACCTGGGAGTAACCAGAGGTCAAAGCTTCTCTGTGGCGATGGATATTATGCCTCAGGCAGAGAAAGATGTAATGTGTTTCAGGACAGTTCATACAAAGGATATAGAAAAGAATTCAGGTCTTCCTCCTAGTTCTCCACTGCTCCAGAAGGCATTTCTGTGACACCTCCAGGAAAGATTAGACTTTTTATAGCAGGGAACCCATTTCATTAGGACCTGGACCACCTACAATTAACCTGGACTACCCACAATTAACAGCCTGTATCTTTGTACAGTGCTCTTTGTTGTACAGCAATGGGTCCTACAACTAAGCACCATAACAAAGTGGGGAGCTGCCCTTGCTATTCTTAGAGCTTGAGAAACCTTTATGCCCAAGGTAAGTTCTTCTTTCCATAATTCCTGGAAAATAGTTATCCCATTTTGTTTCAATCCTTAGCACGCCTTTAGAAGAGGGTGGTATAAATGGGCATTCTTAGAGCAATAAAAATCTCAAGCATATGAAGTGACCACACCAATTGTTCCTTGTTCATCTCATTCCAACCAAAATGCCAGGCCTTAAGGCCTCAAAGTTGCACCAGGCAAGATGTTAAAGTCTTGCACCAATTTACATGCTAAGTATCTGGGATACTCATGGAGGTTTTCAAGATACCTGACAGTGTGGGAGACAAGTCTGAGGCTCATCAGAGGAAGTCTTGCAATTTAGGCTTCTGTTCCTCTATACAAGCATCCTTTGGTAGGAAAAGGTATGACTGTATTGGATCTCAAATACTTTCTTAAATTACAAGGATTTGCTTTTTAGGGGCAACTTTTATTTCTGTTGATAATTCTACCATAATAACAAAGTCTGCTTTTTCCTTTATCCCTATATCTGTGAATCACGGCTCACTACTACACACTTGTGATGAATGAGAAGAGAAGCTGTGCAGCAGAATGAGAAATTTCTTACCTGCAAATTTCTTTCTCTTAGCAGAGTCTCTTGTCATTCAGCCCACTATGGTAGTCTCGTAAATGACTGGAATACAAAATAATTTTTTTCTCTAAAGAGAGACTTGAAGGCAATTATATGTTTAGGTTAGTTAATGTAATTTCAAGTTATCTGAATGCTAATAGGTTGCTGGAGGGCTTCTGCAGGTTTTAAAAAATCCTTCTAGTGCCCTGAGTTGAACAGCAGGGCTTAGATCATGAGAACATAAGAGTGGCCCTACTGGGTCAGACCAAGGGTCCATCTAGCCCAGTATCCTGTCTTCTGACAGTGATCAGTGCCAGGTCCCCAAGAGGGAATGAACAGAACAGGTAATCATCAAGTGATCCATCCCCTGTCGCTCATTCCCAGCTTCTGGCAACTGGAGCTTTGAGTACCAGTTGGATTGCCTCTGAATTCTACAGAGGAGATGTATTACTCATTTGTGATGAAGGAGAAGCTGCTAACCAAAAATTAGCAGGGATAAGAAACTTCTCATTCAAGGAGGAGATTGGTTGTGAGTTGAAGCTTGCAAACACTGTGTTTTGGCCAGTTAAAAACTATGATGCCTTGAGTAGTTTCAGATGATGGATATAAAGTAACAAATTTTGCTAAAAGTAGTTTGAACTTTTCTTGTCCCTTGAGTCTAAAAGCAGTAGGATCTTTTGAAGGGGAAAATGATCAAGGAGTAACTGAGGCTAAGGTAGTCAACTGAAAAAAATCTGTCCAGTGTGTAGCGTCTGCAATAAATGTATTAAATATGATGCCTGGGTGCCTGGAAAAAGATAGGGGTGTGTGTGTGTGTATGTATATCATTGGGAATCCCTTGAAGTTGAGGATGATTGTCTTTCATGGATTGTCCATTTCAAATGATCTGTGGGTCCGTTGATGACTGATAAGACCTATTCTGGAGCTGCAGACTCTGCCACATTGCAGGCGTGTGTTTCCAAGTAGGGCGGGTGACCTTGGGATATTAGTTCGGGCCATACCAAGCTCACTATCACTTCTGTTCTTCCGTTACATGTAGTCACATATGATTTTCAAAGTGCTGAGTTCCCTGTCTCAAGCAGTTCCTCCATTGTTGTCGGTCCTGGGTTATATATTCCCACAAGTTGATGTTTAATGTTGAATTTCCTCCTATAAGCCTTGAGGACATCCCTGTAACATTTTTTCTGCCCTCCTATGAGGTTTCTCTGCCTGGGCTGAATTGTGAGGAGACTACTTGTTTTGGCAGTCTGGAATCGGGCATCCGGACAATATGACTTGCACAGTGAAATTGATGATAAATAATAATGGCCTCAATACTCGTAATATTAGCTTGCGAGAGGATGCTGATGTTAGTGTGTCTGTCACCCCTTTGATTGCAGAATGTTATGTATACAGCATTGATACTTCTCCAGAGCCTTAAGAGGTCTCTTGTATGTTGTCCACTTTTCAGCCCCATACTGTAGGGTGGGGATCACAACCCTTTTAAAGACCATGAGTTTGGTTTTGGTTCTGATGTCGCAGTCTTCAAACACCCTCTTTCTCAGATGACCAAGAGCTTGGCTTGCCCATTTGAGATGGTACTGGATTTCTTCATCAATGTCCGTGAGAGGTGGCTTCCAAGATATGGGAAGCATGCAACATTCCCTAGAGTGTTATTGTGGATCCATATTGCTGGTGCTCGGAATTGTGCACCAGGAGCTTGCTGGTGGAGGACCTTTGTCTTCTGGATGTTAAGTGCAAGTCCCATTTTCTGATATGCTTCAGCAAAGATGTTGATCGCTTGAAGATCTGATTCCGAGTGAGCACACACTATGGCATCATCAGCATACTGAAGCTCGATGACTGAAGTGGATGATGTTTTGCTTCTGGATTGGAAGCAGCCAAAGTTCAACAGCTTGCCATCCATTCAGTAGATTAGCTGCACTCCTACCAGTATCTTATCAGTGATCAAATAAAGCGTCGCAGCAAGGAAGATGGAGAAGAACGTTGGGGCAGTGACACAGCCCTATTTAACATCTGTCTTAACCTTAAAAGGAAGCTGTAGTAGATGCATTACAGAGGATGACCGTTTGCATGTCGTCATGAAGGAGCTAAAGAATGGTGACAAATTTCAGTGAACATCCATACTTCAGAAGGATTTTCCACAACACTTCTCTGTTAATGGAGTCAAAGGCTTTTGTCAGGTCAATGAACGCCCAGGATAGTGGTCTGTGTTCTCTATATTTTTCCTGCAGCTGGCGAGCAGTGAGGATCATGTCAGTAGTGCCTCATGATGGTCTAAACCCACACTGTTTTCTGCAAGACAGAATGGGGATGGTTCAGGAGAAGTCTTGCGAGTCTTTCCTGCAGTTGCTAACAGAGAAATTCATCTATAATTTCCACAGTCAGATTTATCTCCTTTTGAAGGAACAGCCTTGAAAATCGTCACAATCATAGCATCTCTAAATTCAAACGGGATTTTTTCATGGTTCCAGATTTCAAAGCAAAATTGTGTAGCTGTGAGGTGAGTTCCTCTCCCCTTGCTTGTAAATTTCTATAGCGATTCCATCAACGGCAGATGCCTTGTTCTTCAGCTGCTTAATAGCTCTGCACACTTCTTCCAGGGTTGGAGGTATTCCAAATTCATCTCTGATCGGGTGTTGTGGGATGAAGGTAAAGATGCTGTCGTCAACAGCAGAATCCTGGTTGAGGAGATCTTTGAAGTGTTGTTCCAGTGTGCGTTGATGGCTTCCATTTTTTTGATCAACTCCCCTCCATCTTTAGATCTCAAGGGGGTTGGCCTCAACTGCATGGGCCATAAATGGTTTTAACAGCATTAAAGAAGTCATGTATATCAAGGGTTTCAGCGAGAAGTTGAAGCTCATTCGATTTATCCAGCCACCATCTGTTCTTCATATCATGAATTTTTTTGGAACTCTACCTTTGCTTGTTAGTGAGCTGACTTCTTTTGCACAGAGTTGCTGCTGTTCTGCCAGCAAGGTCTTGTTTATGATCTGTTTGTAGAATAATATGCCGTCAGCTGCAGTATTGTGCCCTATGTTGGTTATTACACCTTAAAGACAAATGAGAATGAAAAGTGTCATCTTCACGTTTTCTTTGGAAGAAGCCTTAGAGAGGTGGATGAGCGGCGGGGGTACACAGACATAGCCAGTCTTGCACTAACAGGAGGAGTACACAAGTGTTATCTATCTTCAACTATATTATATCATACAAATTTAATGAACAATATAGGGAAGGTAGATTAGAAACTTACTTTGCTCATAAAATCATATTGAAAGGTGGCACAAAAACATTCTGACAGCTCTACTTTGTCATAAGAGCATAGGTATCTGAATAACTTGAAGGACAAAGGAATCTTCAAGCTAAAATCAATTTTCAGGTACGTTAAAGTTAAATGTTAAATGAAAATTCTGAAACTGAACTGGGGAGCTCATCACTTTGAGGGGAAGAGTTAATAGAAACTGACATAGGAGCAGTGGAGTGGCTTCTTTTGGAAGAGGTGAGCCCAGATAGTTGATAGAGGACTCTGAAAATGCAGTGTCAAGATGAGAAGACAGAAAAGAGGAGAGCCTGGAAGGAGCTTAGCTAGACATAAATATGTGGTTTGGATTGAGTGACTTCCTGAATGGAAAGATGACAGCTGTAGGTTGATGGTACACATGAATGCTCACTTCCCAAAGTGTGCATGTTACGAATGACATGCAAGTTGATGATTGTTTCTGTAAAATGTAAATAACTGTGGGGGGGGGGTGAACTATTTTGCAAAAATACTAGCTTGCTTAAAGCACAGTTGCATTTGCTGCAGTGATGAGTTACATTTTAGGCCTAAAACTAAAATGAAACTCTTCAGTTAATGTCTGATATTGACTTTGTGTTTTAGGTATGTGGATTAAATGAAAACGCATGTTGATTCCTAATGGAGTCAACCAGTGGTGAAATTGAAGCCACTTTTTATTCTCCGATCCCCTTCTTAGATCTGTCCAGTGTGACAAAGTTCCTCCTCTGCCTTGGTGGGGCGTGAGCTTATTGGCAGATTTTCTCGCCTCAGAGGTTCACGGCAGCCCTCAGTTTGGCCACTTTTGTGGCTCAAATCTGCCATTCACTCAGTTAGCCTCATCACTGGCCAGCACAGGGAAAGGAAGAACAACAATCCCTGCAGTCTCTGCTGATCCACCTAGTGGATTGGGGAACAGGCCAGAGACCTTCCCCTCTGGTGGAGACCACAGTCCAGTTCAACAACTCCGGTATCAAGTAGGGAGTTGGAGGGATGGGGGGAACCCGGGCCCGCCCTCTACTCCAGGTTCCAGCCAGGGGCCTGTGGATTACAGCTGTCTACAGTGGCTCCATAACAGCTGCGTGACAGCTACAACTCCCTGGGCTACTTCCACACGGCCTCCTCCCAACACTTTCTTTCTTCTCACCATAGGACCTTCGTCCTGATGTCTTGATAATGCTTGTATTTCTCAGTCTTCCAGTAGTACGCCTTCTGACTCTCAGCGTCTTGCACCTCTTGCTCCCAGCTCCTCGCACATGCACCACAAACTGAAGCGAGCTCCTTTTTAAACCCAGGTGCCTTGATTAGCCTGCCTTAATTGAGTCTAGCAGCTTCTTGATTGGCTGCAGGTGTTCTAATCAGCCTGTCTGCCTTAATTGTTTCCAGAAAGTTCCTGATTTTTCTGGAACCTTCCCTGTTACCTTACCCAGGGAAAAGGGACCTACTTAACCTGGGGCTAATATATCTGCCTTCTGTTACTCTCCTGTAGCCTTCTGGCCCGACCCTGTCACACCAGTTTACATTTGATGTGGGTTGTCACTGGGCCCAAGGAGTTGTTTTGGTAGTTTGATATGAGGGAAGCCCAGCCATTCTTATGTCGTAGTCTAAGAGGAAGCCTGGTGTAAAGGATGCTAACATAGCTCTGTGATGACAAAATATTCCCTTATACTTGGGGAATCACAGAATCAAAAGACTGGTAGGGACCCCAAGAGGTCATCTAGTCCAGTCCCCTGCACTCATGGCAGGACTAAGTATTATCTAGACAATCCCTGACAAGTGTTTGTCTAACCTGCTCTTAAAAATCTCCAATGACCAAGATTCCACCAGCTCCCTAGGCAATTTATTCCAGTGCTTAACCTGATAGTTAGGAAGTTTTTCCTAGTGTCCAATCTGAACTGCCCTTGCTTCAATTTAAGCACATTGCTTCTTGTCCTATCCTTAGAGGTTAACCAGAACATTTTACCTCCCTCCTCCCTGTAACAACCTTTTATGAAAACTGTTATCGTGTCCCCTCTTGGTTCTCTCTTCTCCAGACAAACCAAACCCAGTTTTTTTCAGTCATCTTTCATAGGTCATATTTTCTAGATCTTTAATCCTGTTTGTTGCTCTTCTCTAGATTTTCTCCAATTTGTTCACATCTTTCCTGAAATGTGGCACCCAGAATTGACACAATATTCCAGTTGAGACCTAATCAGCATGGAATAGAGTGGAAGAATTACCTTTGGTGTCTTGCTTTCAACACTCCTGCTAATACATCCCAGAGTGTTTGCTTTTTTTGCACCACTGTTACACTGCTGACTCATTTAGTTTGTGATCCACTTTGACTCCCACTTTCTGAACTACTCCTTCCTAGGCAGTCATTTCCTATTTTGTATGAAGACTCTCTTGTCACTGGGGCAGCTGGTTCTGAGGCAGCTTTTGACCAATGGAGCAGTACAAAGCTACCCAACGTAATGGAAGATGTGGCCACTGAGTGGCCACATATACCCAGTATGCAGAGATCATCTTGGCCTAGATTCCAGGAAGACTTTTTGTTCATCCCTGAATCAAAAGGCTTCTTCTTTAACTCAGAGGCTAAAAGGCTTGTGTCCTTAATGAGGCAGGCCCAGCTGTCAGCCCCTCCCTGCCAACTGACAGCTTATGAACTTCCCTGGGGGACGGATAATTCTAGCTTTGTCCAGGGAAATTCACTAACCCCTTCCTCCCATTTTTGGCTGTGAGGTTTTACATAGGTTTCCATTATGTGTGTCACTGAAGTGAGTTTTAAGCGTGGATTTGTGTAAAGTGAGCAGGTCTCACTCCAGGGCAGGATGGATGTAAAGACATAAGCAATAACATGGAAAAGGAACAGCAGAGTGGAATAAAAGTGAAAAGAGCAGGATGAGAAAGAAGGCTCAGAGTGGAGAGAGTGGAAAGAAATGAGAGCTAAAGATGAATCCTCCCCCTTTTTAAGTTAAATAAGACTTTTTGAAACTCTTTCCTGTGATTTATACCATAAAATAGTGTCTTACATAATTATCTCATGGAGCTTGGTCAAAATTTTGTTTTATATTATTCTTTGAGATCCTCAGTGTTTCAGTGGAAATACAAATGAATTACGTAATGTTACTTGAAGAAAAAAGAAAAGGAGGACTTGTGGCACCTTAGAGACTAACCAATTTATTAGAGCATAAGCTTTCGTGAGCTACAGCTCACTTCTTCAGATGCATATCGTGGAAACTGCAGCAGGCTTTATATATACACAGAGAATATGAAACAATACCTATTCCCACCCCACTGTCCTGCTGGTAATAGCTTATCTAAAGTGATTTCCAGCACAAATCCAGGTTTTCTCACCCTCCACCCCCCCACACAAATTCACTCTCCTGCTGGTGATAGCCCATCCAAAGTGATAACTCTTTACACAATGTGCATGACAATTAAGCTGGGCTATTTCCTGCATAAATCCAGGTTCTCACATCCCCCCCACCCCCATACACACACAAACTCACTCTCCTGCTGGTAATAGCTCATCCAAACTGACCACTCTTCAAGTTAAAATCCAAGTTAAACCAGAACATCTGGGGGGGGGGGTAGGAAAAAACAAGAGGAAACAGGCTACCTTGCATAATGACTTAGCCACTCCAAGTCTCTATTTAAGCCTAAATTAATAGTATCCAATTTGCAAATGAATTCCAATTCAGCAGTTTCTCGCTGGAGTCTGGATTTGAAGTTTTTTTGTTTTAAGATAGCGACCTTCATGTCTGTGATCGCGTGACCAGAGAGATTGAAGTGTTCTCCGACTGGTTTATGAATGTTATAATTCTTGACATCTGATTTGTGTCCATTTATTCTTTTACGTAGAGACTGTCCAGTTTGACCAATGTACATGGCAGAGGGGCATTGCTGGCACATGATGGCATATATCACATTGGTGGATGTGCAGGTGAACGAGCCTCTGATAGTGTGGCTGATGTTATTAGGCCCTGTGATGGTGTCCCCTGAATAGATATGTGGGCACAGTTGGCAACGGGCTTTGTTGCAAGGATAAGTTCCTGGGTTAGTGGTTCTGTTGTGTGGTATGTGGTTGTTGGTGAGTATTTGCTTCAGGTTGCGGGGCTGTCTGTAGGCAAGGACTGGCCTGTCTCCCAAGATTTGTGAGAGTGTTGGGTCATCCTTTAGGATAGGTTGTAGATCCTTAATAATGCGTTGGAGGGGTTTTAGTTGGGGGCTGAAGGTGACGGCTAGTGGCGTTCTGTTATTTTCTTCGTTAGGCCTGTCCTGTAGTAGGTAACTTCTGGGAACTCTTCTGGCTCTATCAATCTGTTTCTTTACTTCTGCAGGTGGGTATTGTAGTTGTAAGAAAGCTTGACAGAGATCTTGTAGGTGTTTGTCTCTGTCTGAGGGGTTGGAGCAAATGCGGTTGTATCGCAGAGCTTGGCTGTAGACGATGGATCGTGTGGTGTGGTCAGGGTGAAAGCTGGAGGCATGCAGGTAGGAATAGCGGTCAGTAGGTTTCCGGTATAGGGTGGTGTTTATGTGACCATTGTTTATTAGCACTGTAGTGTCCAGGAAGTGGATCTCTTGTGTGGACTGGACCAGGCTGAGGTTGGTGGTGGGATGGAAATTGTTGAAATCATGGTGGAATTCCTCAAGGGCTTCTTTTCCATGGGTCCAGATGATGAAGATGTCATCAATATAGCGCAAGTAGAGTAGGGGCTTTAGGGGACGAGAGCTGAGGAAGCGTTGTTCTAAATCAGCCATAAAAATGTTGGCATACTGTGGGGCCATGCGGGTACCCATAGCAGTGCCGCTGATCTGAAGGTATACATTGTCCCCAAATGTGAAGTAGTTATGGGTAAGGACAAAGTCACAAAGTTCAGCCACCAGGTTAGCCGTGACATTATCGGGGATAGTGTTCTTGACGGCTTGTAGTCCATCTTTGTGTGGAATGTTGGTGTAGAGGGCTTCTACATCCATAGTGGCCAGGATGGTGTTATCAGGAAGATCACCGATGGATTGTAGTTTCCTCAGGAAGTCAGTGGTGTCTCGAAGGTAGCTGGGAGTGCTGGTAGCGTAGGGCCTGAGGAGGGAGTCTACATAGCCAGACAATCCTGCTGTCAGGGTGCCAATGCCTGAGATGATGGGGCGCCCAGGATTTCCAGGTTTATGGATCTTGGGTAGTAGATAGAATATCCCAGGTCGGGGTTCCAGGGGTGTGTCTGTGCGGATTTGATCTTGTGCTTTTTCAGGAAGTTTCTTGAGCAAATGCTGTAGTTGCTTTTGGTAACTCTCAGTGGGATCAGAGGGTAATGGCTTGTAGAAACTCGTGTTGGAGAGCTGCCGAGCAGCCTCTTGTTCATATTCCGACCTATTCATGACGACAACAGCACCTCCTTTGTCAGCCTTTTTGATTATGATGTCAGAGTTGTTTCTGAGGCTGTGGATGGCATTGCGTTCCGCATGGCTGAGGTTATGGGGCAAGTGATGCTGCTTTTCCACAATTTCAGCCCGTGCACGTCGGCGGAAGCACTCTATGTAGAAGTCCAGTCTGCTGTTTCGACCTTCAGGAGGAGTCCACCTAGAATCCCTCTTTCTGTAGTGTTGGTTGGGAGACCTCTGTGGATTAGTATGCTGTTCAGAGGTATTTTGGAAATATTCCTTGAGTCGGAGACGTCGAAAATAGGATTCTAGGTCACCACAGAACTGTATCATGTTCGTGGGGGTGGAGGGGCAGAAGGAGAGGCCCCGAGATAGAACAGCTCCTTCTGCTGGGCTGAGAGTATAGTTGGATAGGTTAACAATATTGCTAGGTGGGTTGAGGGAACCATTGCTGTGGCCCCTTGTAGCATGTAGTAGTTTAGAAAGTTTAGTGTCCTTTTTCTTTTGTAGAGAAGCAAAGTGTGCGTTGTAAATGGCTTGTCTAGTTTTAGTAAAATCCAGCCACGAGGAAGTTTGTGTGGAAGGTTGTTTTTTTATGAGAGTATCCATTTTTGAGAGCTCATTCTTAATCTTTCCCTGTTTGCTGTAGAGGATGTTGATCAGGTGATTCCGCAGTTTCTTTGAGAGCGTGTGGCATAAGCTGTCAGCATAGTCTGTGTGGTATGTAGATTGTAATGGATTTTTTACCTTCAGTCCTTTTGGTACGATGTCCATCTGTTTGCATTTGGAAAGGAAGATGATGTCTGTCTGTATCTGTACAAGTTTTTTCATGCAGTTGATAGATTTCCACTCCATACGGCTAAATGCAGTGCCTTGCATAATGACAGGTTTCAGAGTAACAGCCGTGTTAGTCTGTATTCGCAAAAAGAAAAGGAGGACTTGTGGCACCTTAGAGACTAACCAATTTATTCGAGCATAAGCTTTCGTGAGCTACAGCTCACTTCTTCAGATGCATATCGTGGAAACTGCAGCAGGCTTTATATATACACAGAGAATATGAAACAATACCTATTCCCACCCCACTGTCCTGCTGGTAATAGCTTATCTAAAGTGATATTCTATCTACTACCCAAGATCCATAAACCTGGAAATCCTGGGCGCCCCATCATCTCAGGCATTGGCACCCTGACAGCAGGATTGTCTGGCTATGTAGACTCCCTCCTCAGGCCCTACGCTACCAGCACTCCCAGCTACCTTCGAGACACCACTGACTTCCTGAGGAAACTACAATCCATCGGTGATCTTCCTGATAACACCATCCTGGCCACTATGGATGTAGAAGCCCTCTACACCAACATTCCACACAAAGATGGACTACAAGCCGTCAAGAACACTATCCCCGATAATGTCACGGCTAACCTGGTGGCTGAACTTTGTGACTTTGTCCTTACCCATAACTACTTCACATTTGGGGACAATGTATACCTTCAGATCAGCGGCACTGCTATGGGTACCCGCATGGCCCCACAGTATGCCAACATTTTTATGGCTGATTTAGAACAACGCTTCCTCAGCTCTCGTCCCCTAAAGCCCCTACTCTACTTGCGCTATATTGATGACATCTTCATCATCTGGACCCATGGAAAAGAAGCCCTTGAGGAATTCCACCATGATTTCAACAATTTCCATCCCACCACCAACCTCAGCCTGGTCCAGTCCACACAAGAGATCCACTTCCTGGACACTACAGTGCTAATAAACAATGGTCACATAAACACCACCCTATACCGGAAACCTACTGACCGCTATTCCTACCTGCATGCCTCCAGCTTTCACCCTGACCACACCACACGATCCATCGTCTACAGCCAAGCTCTGCGATACAACCGCATTTGCTCCAACCCCTCAGACAGAGACAAACACCTACAAGATCTCTGTCAAGCTTTCTTACAACTACAATACCCACCTGCAGAAGTAAAGAAACAGATTGATAGAGCCAGAAGAGTTCCCAGAAGTTACCTACTACAGGACAGGCCTAACGAAGAAAATAACAGAACGCCACTAGCCGTCACCTTCAGCCCCCAACTAAAACCCCTCCAACGCATTATTAAGGATCTACAACCTATCCTAAAGGATGACCCAACACTCTCACAAATCTTGGGAGACAGGCCAGTCCTTGCCTACAGACAGCCCCGCAACCTGAAGCAAATACTCACCAACAACCACATACCACACAACAGAACCACTAACCCAGGAACTTATCCTTGCAACAAAGCCCGTTGCCAACTGTGCCCACATATCTATTCAGGGGACACCATCACAGGGCCTAATAACATCAGCCACACTATCAGAGGCTCGTTCACCTGCACATCCACCAATGTGATATATGCCATCATGTGCCAGCAATGCCCCTCTGCCATGTACATTGGTCAAACTGGACAGTCTCTACGTAAAAGAATAAATGGACACAAATCAGATGTCAAGAATTATAACATTCATAAACCAGTCGGAGAACACTTCAATCTCTCTGGTCACGCGATCACAGACATGAAGGTCGCTATCTTAAAACAAAAAAACTTCAAATCCAGACTCCAGCGAGAAACTGCTGAATTGGAATTCATTTGCAAATTGGATACTATTAATTTAGGCTTAAATAGAGACTTGGAGTGGCTAAGTCATTATGCAAGGTAGCCTGTTTCCTCTTGTTTTTTCCTACCCCCCCCCCCCCAGATGTTCTGGTTTAACTTGGATTTTAACTTGAAGAGTGGTCAGTTTGGATGAGCTATTACCAGCAGGAGAGTGAGTTTGTGTGTGTATGGGGGTGGGGGGGATGTGAGAACCTGGATTTATGCAGGAAATAGCCCAGCTTAATTGTCATGCACATTGTGTAAAGAGTTATCACTTTGGATGGGCTATCACCAGCAGGAGAGTGAATTTGTGTGGGGGGGTGGAGGGTGAGAAAACCTGGATTTGTGCTGGAAATCACTTTAGATAAGCTATTACCAGCAGGACAGTGGGGTGGGAATAGGTATTGTTTCATATTCTCTGTGTATATATAAAGCCTGCTGCAGTTTCCACGATATGCATCTGAAGAAGTGAGCTGTAGCTCACGAAAGCTTATGCTCTAATAAATTGGTTAGTCTCTAAGGTGCCACAAGTCCTCCTTTTCTTTTTGCGAATACAGACTAACACGGCTGTTACTCTGAAACCTGTCAATGTTACTTGAGTTACTCTAGGAGAGCAAAAAGAAAAGGAGTACTAGTGGCACCTTAGAAACTAACCAATTTATTTGAGCATAAGCATCCGATGAAGTGAGCTGTAGCTCACGAAAGCTTATGCTCAAATAAATTCCTTAGTCTCTAAGGTGCCACTAGTACTCCTTTTCTTTTTGTGAATACAGACTAACACGGCTGCTACTCTAGGAGAGCAGTCTTCCTACTGTCAGGAAATGAAATTTCCTAGGGAGCTTGTATGGTGTGTGTGAATGGAAGTACGTAATTCTGAATTAACATGCATAATTACAGCCACATTTATAAGAGCTACCTATTGCTTGAATCCTGCTCTTAACCAGGGGATCTGCAAGACATTGAGACAGCATGAGCTGCTCATTGGGAGTGCATGTTACAAAGTCTAGTAAAATAGAACTTGACATGCTCAGTGATCTACAACAAACTGAATTCAGCAGGAGGACCTAAAAGATAAATGATTAAGTGATGTGGAAAAAATAACTTCAACTGAACAGAAGTGAGCCCGGTGTCTTTTAAGGTTATAACCATACCATGATTGCAAATGTAAATGTTTGAACTACCTCAAAAAATTGAAATGAACAAATTGTTTTATGTTTGATAATCAGGTGATACTTTTTTCTTGTAAATCTGCTTTATCCAATCTACTAGATAGCAGTCAGGAATAAAATCCAACCAGAATTCTTAAGTCTCCATGACCCAGATATGTCCACCATAGTGCTGTTACTAATGCATTGAATTTAAGCATTTTCTTCTATCTTTGTTTGAGAAGGTAGAAGTTACAGGGCCACAAGGACATTAATCTATATATTTCTTATATAGCTTCCTTAGAACTGGATGTTTTGCAGTTGTCAAATTGTGGTTAGATTCAACAGTTGTCTTTAAAAATAAATTTATTTGGAATAACAAAGATGGAGAATTAATGTTGACATTTTAAAAAATCCAGCGCAAAAATATAAACAGTATTGCTCTTAAGCATTGTGATGTTCCCCTCTGGTGTTGGCTGGACCAGTGATCTGCTAGGTCATTCCAATCCTTGACTCTGGGAACCAGCCTTACCCTGCTCTGCTGTGAGAACCCCCTGGTGTAGGTGGAAGAGAGAGGAAGAGCATGGCAAACGTCTCTCCCTTTTATCATGTCCTTTCTTCTCTCTTGGCTTTGTGCTGCTCCCCCCCCCCCCGGCCCCCAAGTCATTGAATCATAGAATATCAGGGTTGGAAGGGACCTCAGGAGGTCATCTAGTCCAACCCCCTGCTCAAAGCAGGACCAGTCCCCAACTAAATCATCCCAACCAGGGCTTTGTCAAGCCTGACCTTAAAAACCTCTAAGGAAGGAGATTCTACCACCTCCCTGGGTAACCCATTCTAGTGCTTCATCACCCTCCTAGTGAAAGTTTTTCCTAATATGCAACCTAAACCTCCCCCACTGTAACTTGAGACCATTACTCCTTGTTCTGTCATCAGCTACCACTGAGAACAGTCTAGATCCATCCTCTTTGGAACCCCCTTTCAGGTAGTTGAAAGCAGCTATCAAATCCCCCCTCATTCTTCTCTTCTGCAGACTAAACAATCCCAGTTCCCTCAGCCTCCCCTCAAGTCATGTGTTTCAGTCCCCTAATCATTTTTGTTGCCCTCCGCTATACTCTTTCCAATTTTTCCACATCCTTCTTGTAGTGTGGGGCCCAGAACTGGACATAGTACTCCAGAGGAGGCCTCACCAATGCTGAATAGAAGGGAATGATCACGTCCCTCAATCTGTGGGCAATGCTCCTACCCAAAGTGCCATTAGCTTTCTTGGCAAAAAGGACATACTATTGACTCATATCCAGCTTCTCGTCTACTGTAACCCCTAGGTCCTTTTCTGCAGAACTGCTGCCTAGCCACTCAGTCCCTCGTCTGTAGCAGTGCATTGGATTCTTCCATCCTAAGTGCAGGACTCTGCACTTGTCCTTGTTGAACGTCATCAGATTTCTTTTGGCCCAATCCTCTAATTTGTCTAGGGCCTTCTGTATCGTATCCCTTCCCTCCAGCTACCTGCCACCGTATCTACCACTCCTCCCAGTTTAGTGTCATCTGCAGATTTGCTGAGGGTGCAATCCACGCCATCCTCCAGATCATTAATGAAGATATTGAACAAAACCGGCCCTAGGACTGACCCTTGGGGCACTCCACTTGATACCGGCTGCTAACTAGACATGGAGCCATTGATCACTGTTAAGCATTACCTCATCACTGTCCCAAACTGACCAAAGGAAGGCGGGTGACTCACTTGAGAGTCCAACAGATCCTTTGTTGTTTCCTAGGCCAATGTCCTTTGTTCCTGTGATGCTGAGCTGGGTTTTTCCCATACATGCCCTGATGAGGTGTGAACTGCCCCTCTGCTTCTGGAGAGTTTTTGCCTGGGCTTGCTTTAAGCCATGAGGACACATTTTCAGCCTCATAACTATATACATGAAATTACAACCTATAATATTACTATAACAATGATTATTATAACATTACCATAACAACAGTGCTCCTACATCATGAGCCTTCCGAAGACACTCGACATGACAAACTTTGCATTAGACACCACACAATTCTGTTATAAGGATGAACATGGTGGTGCTGGGTGTTCCCCCGAGGTATAGAATGTCACAAGTATAAGTAAGCAAATTTAGAGTGAGGGTCACTTCATGCTATCCTTGTATTTTAGATTATAGTTGTAGGCGACCATGTGCAATTTCTCAGCTAAAATACTGTTTATTTACAAATTTAAATACCTATCTAGCATATTGAGGTGCTATATAGTAGTGTCCAAATAAGACTACGAAGGAAAACATGCTTTCTATATAAAGTATGCCTAAAATGGACTAAAATAGCATGTTAGATGTTCAGTCCTGTGAAATGGTGTAATACTTGGCTTGGAAAGTTAATTTGCAGGTAGTGAGAGGGAAGCTGTACCTGGCAAGCTAGGGGATCAGACTCATCAATTTCTGCGGATTTTTTGTTTTTTTAAAAAAAGTTCTAGCCCTTCTGCTTATGGAGATGAATATTCATATGCAAACCAGTGAAGTGTTGTCTTTGTCATCTGGAAGCAGACCCTCCAGTGCCTCTGCTGCTGCTCAAAGCTTTGCCAGGAAGCAAGAAAGTGAAATAACTAGACTCTGGTTCATGTCATTGCTGATAGGACACATTTGGGCCGCAATGAAACTGTGAAGAGTCACGTCAATTTCCTGCTGCTGCTGCTGTTCCGGAATGATGTGGGCAGAGATTCGGTGGAGGGGAAGAGGAGTTTCCAAAGAAGGAGGTTGGGGAAGGAATAGAATGGAGTCTTTTACTCATAATGTGTAGGTTCTTGGACCCTTGGTCACCTTTACTCTATCCTTCTCCCATCTTCTTTCTTCATCTAGAAGGCTTGGGGTGAGAGATAAAGTAAGGAGTCCTTGGAGCAGCCAGCACTCTTCTGGGTTCATAAGGAGGAAAGAGAAAGTTTCTTCTCCTTTCCAGCAGCCAGAAGTGAGTGCAGGTTCCGACTGATCATGTACTGTATGCTAGACAGGAGTTGATCTGTTCCATTTGTCATTCAAGATTCAATATTCAGTAAAGTTTCTAAGTTCAGCTAGTCATGTAAATTGAATCTGGGGTCTTCCATTCTCATGCATTATTCATCAAAAGATTCTGCAGGCCAAATGAGTGCAGTCAGTTACACTTGTGCAACATTGTCTTCAATAGGATTGCACAGCTGTAACTGACAAACTCACTGAACAGTTTTGTTGCTGCACAAGAAAAAGAATTTAGCTCACTCTTCTAGCTGTGAGAAAAGGAGTACTTGTGGCACCTTAGACACTAACAAATTAGCTGTGGCTCTGCCGGGTTAATGGGAGTAAAAGGTTGTATTAAAAAAGCAAAGAATCCCTGTCCCTAAAGTAAGCAGATGTAACTGAATATATACAAGGAGTAGATGGGCTCGAGTGAGTGAGTGCTCTTTTACCCAGTCACTCTTCAGAATAGAAAAGCACTTTGATTCCAGCGACTTCAATCTTTGTGCTGGAAGTACTGGTTTGAATGGTAACTGCTGGAAAAAATGTAGCTGAAATAATCTGTAATCTTAAATTATGCACCAAAAATTCATGGATGGAATTCTTAATTTCGTAACTTTTGAAGGCTGCTGTTGGAGGTAGTTGGTGAGAGTCCTGGGGGTAAAGAAAATACCTTCAAGTCTAATAGTCGTCGTTGCAAACTGCAGGAACTCTGCTCTGAAATGGGAATATATCCGAGAATACTAGGCAACTTTAGTGCTTGGGAGCAGGGGCCACGTGGACAGTTAGTTTACGGCAGGTTAGTGTGGAATAGACTTATGCCCCAGGTTGCAGTACACTAATTGGTTGTATAGAGGAGCCCTTATTTGTTTACTACTAATGCAACAAATACTTTGGCTGTTTATCTAAACTGAAATATTCAGTGGATGTTTCCTTGACACCATATTGTGTCTGTAACTTTCTTGAAGCAAAATTTGATGCAGCTGAATAAACTAGATGCTTTCCATCCTAGAGTGTGGAGAAAAACTGAATTTGTAGGGAGTTAGTTAAAATTCAGAGGTAAAGATGGTGGCACTACAGTCTTGAGGGGAGAGTACTAAAACTCTTACTCAGATGTTTACAGAGGGTAAATGAGTTTCTACAATGGAAAAACTAGCAGTTATCTTCTGAGTCTCTTATCTTCCTGAGAGCACTGAGGAAGATGAGTCTTGGAATAACAGATCTCCCATTCTCTCTGGAAAAGTCCATTTTGTCTTTGCAAATATCAAATATTTCTTCTTTCAGTCACCTCAGCCTTTGCAGTATTGGTAGGTGTGACGTTTTCCTGGTGTCATCTGGACCGGTGATCTGCTAGGTCACTCCAATCCTTGACTCTGGGAGCCAGCCTTACCCTGCTCTGCTGTGAGAACCCCACTCCTGGGCTGTTCACGCACAGCCTCTGGCATGTAAATTGCTCCTTGGATTGTGTAACCGAATGACACAAGCCAATATCTCCAGTCCCAGACCCAACTCTAGGAACCTCCGTTTTGTATGAGTTATGCCCACTGGACACCTCAAGCATGTATGAGTTCATCAATTTAACAAAGAAATTGATATGTACCAGGCTTGTTATCTTAAGGGGACTCTCTAACATGCTTCAGACCAAACGAACTGCTTCAGGTAGAATAAACAGATTTATTAACTACAAAGATAGATTTTAAGAGATTATAAGTCAAAGCATAAGTTGGATTTGGTCAAATTAAATAAAAGCAAAACACATTCTAAGCTGATCTTAACACTTTCAATGCCCTAACAAACTTAGATGCTTCTCCCCACAGGCTGGCTGGTTGCTCTTCAGCCAGGCTCTCCTGTTTGATCAGCACTTCAGTTGCTTGGTGGTGGTGTCTGTAGATGGAGTTGGAAGAGAGAAGAAGAGCATGGCAAATGTCTCTCCCTTTTATCATGTCCTTTCTTCCCTTTTGGCTTTGCCCTACCCACCCCCCCCCCAACCTCTTCAGAGTCAGATGAGCGTTACCTCATCACAGACCCAAACTGACCAAAGGAATGGGGGTGACTCACTCGAGAGTCCAACAGATCCTTTGTTGTTGCCTAGGCCAATGTCCTTTGTTCCTGTGAGGCTGGACTGGGTTTGTCCCATACATGCCCTGATGAGGTGTGAACTGCCGCTCTGCTCTTGGAGAGATTTTGCCTGGGCTTGCTTTAAGCTGTGAGGATCCATTTTCAGCCTCATAACTATATACATGAAATTATAACCTATAACATTACTGTAACAACAATTACTATAACATCACTATAATAACAATGCTCAGTGCATCATGAGCCTTCCAAAGACGCCCAACATGACAAACTTTGCATTGGATACCACACAATCATAAGGATGAACATGGGCGTGTAGGGTGTTCCCATGAGGTACAGAACATCACGGTTGGTAATTCAACTCTGTTTCATTTTAAATTATGGTTTGAGATAACTATTGAGTTAGGCTTAAAAGCACAGTTTGTTTGAAGAGAAGAAACTACAGGGAGTTTGAAAACCTTATGACAGTTAGCCTGAAGATTAAGGTGTTACTGGCCGGAATGGAAAAATTGTCTTGCCACACATTTCAAAATTCCCCTCAAATGGCTAAGATGTATTATTCTTGTGTAATGCTCACCATGTACTGAACTTATATTGTCAATCAACTTTCTATTATAAATATGCTGAAAGCATAACAGAAATAAGAAAAGTAGTAACTTTTTACTCTTCCTGTCTTTACTTCACTTTTTATCTTTTCCTGTAACAGAAAATGTGTTTTACAATAGTGTCTGGAGGTTCCAACAGATTATACAGTGCCCGGTACAGTGGTGTCCCAAATAGCTCCAGACCTAAGTGCTTACAAACCAAATGGACAAGATGGGATGAAGGATCACCCCCATTTTATAGATGGGGTTTTGAAGCACAGATTAAGTGACTTGCCCAAGGTTACACAGCAAGTCTGTGGATTCAGGAATTAAACCTAGGTCTCTTGTATTCCAGTTCAGTGTTCTACTCTACAAGGACATGGCATATCATTCCTGTTTTGTCTTCAGTGTTAGTTTTTTCTTTCTCTGTCTTTATGTCCTTCTTCCTACATAGCTTTAGAGCTGCTCTATTTTCTGGATCATATCTATGGCCTGTGAAAGACTGCTTTGTGTGACTGGCCCCCCCAAAAAAGAAGTACTTTTTAGCTTGACTTAAAGGGTCAGTGGAGTATTCTCCCAGCATGAGATGAATCCTCTGGTCTAGGACTGCTGTAGCTCTTAAGTCACTCCCCGACCTGGCCCAGGGGTAAAGGGCTGGGCTAGAGGGCGGGGCATGGCCAGGGTATTCCAACACGTTGCTGGCCATGGGCACTGATAGAAAATATGGGATAGTCACTGTCCAGAGACAATGACCAGTTGAGAAATAATCTTCTGCAGGCCGCTCGAAGGGAGAGCGTGCATAGTTTCTTATCAAAATGTTTGATGCCTCCATCTTTCATATCAGACTTTCATTAATTAGTGCGTCACACCCTTGAAGCAAGACCCTCCGACTTCTTGAAGGGAGAAGGAACATTGTTTTCCTTCAACAACTTTCTGTCACTCTCCTTGTTCCTGAGATTTCTAGCTGCTGGGCGGAGTGGCAGTTTCTCTGATAGGATTTTTCCTGCAGCTTCAGTTTGAGTCTTTCACTCCAGCTCTTGCCTTTGCTATTGCTCCTAGATTTGCAGTCTGTTTTACTTTTGCTTACACGTTTCTGAATAGCAGCAGTTTTTTTGCTTCTGCAGCTTGACAAACCAGCAGGAGCCGGGGCACCAGCTCTGTGTGCAGACTTGGGAGGGTTACAGTTCCTCAATTCACAGTTCACATTTGAAAACTTCTTTGCAACCATAAGTGTTAGAAACTTCATTTTTAAAATGAAAACTTAGATTCTACAGAAGAAGCTTATTTAGTTTATCCGAGAGACATTTAGGAGATGACTTGACTACAGATTGCAAGTACCTACATGGGTAGAAGACTTGATAGAGGGCTCTTTAATTTATCAGACAGACATAAGATTCAGTTGCTGGAAGCTGAAGCAAAGAAAACTTAAACTAAAATAAGGTAATGAATCATTGGAGCAATTTACCTAGGGATGTGGTAGCTTCTGTTACTTGAAGTCTTTAAATCCAGATGAAATCTCTCTCCAAAAGATGTGCCCTAGCTCAACAAGAAGTGATGGATTGGATGCAGGAGCCATTTAGTGAAATTCTATGGCCTGCGTTGCGCACAAGGTCAGACCATCTGATCATCCCTTTGCTTTTCACGGACTCGGATTTAAAAGGCTTGAAGATCAGGCTGAAGTCTCCTTGTCTTGGAAATATCTTGACTATCGTAGCTTCCTTAATAGTATGCTCCTAAGAAACAGTACCAAGATTTTTCAGAAGTCTAGGATTTTGGGAATCTGTCTTGAAAGGGACCTGATGCTCAGATGTTAAGTAATCTGAAAAATCAGGCCATTTGCAGTGTTTCAGGTTGGACAACCTAAAAGTGAGGCATGCAAAATCACTTTTGAAATTATTGACCGCAAGATGTAAGTGCATGTTTCTACTAATTTGATTTGGCTCTATCAGGTGAAATTACAAAAATGTATATGTTGGGGACTTGATTGCAGAGATCAGGGAATGATTGAATGGCTGTGTGTTCGTATATTACTGGCAAATCTGAGTCTTTTGAATTCAACAATTTCACGTTTTTATTGATAATAAAAAGTGTTTGAAAAAAACATTTTAAAATTATTTCTTTTCAGGGATGCAGTCTAATATTAGTCTCACAGTACCTATGTCCCCTTCTGAATGAAAGAGATTGGCTTTACTTGTATGCTTTATGCTTATCCCCTGATTAGGGCTCTTACAAACTCATTCTTTACCATCAATAGTATAAGTTACATGCCCCGTATTGCAAAAAGACATTTAAAATATACTGGATAGAACCCAGAAAACAAGCCATGTCTTATTGGACGGTGAGATAAATATGGAAAACTTTGCATTTAAATCGGAAAAGGCATTGTTTGCAGTGTTATTGTTTAAACTAAAATAAAATAGTCCATATCACATTATATACAAATTCCTGCTGTTTTGCTCACATAAGTTGAATGAAGGAACTGATGTTCCATCTAGAGAACCACCAACAGATGGTATCCAACCTGGCCTATACCGATTATGGATAACTAGTGATCCTAATGGAGAACATATGAGTTCTGACAGGGCTTAAGTACATAAGTATATAAGTGAGCGTCAGTTTAGAAAGTTCTTCTATTTTTTTTATAGGTTTTTTGTTTTCAGTATGTTTATTTTCAACTTTGAGGGCTTTGTTTCATTTTTGGGAGATTAATCAGTCTTATTCTGGGTAACTACCTCATTATAGACTTGATTGCCTATTTAGGATTTATGTCTTTCTCGGTGTGAAATTACAATTGTTTTAGGTCCTGAAGCAAGGTTATAATCAGGACTCTGATAATTACTAATTTACTTACTGATCCTTTTATCTGTTTCTTTCTTACTAGATCCTGGATTTGAGCATTTTAAGATAGCAGAAAAATCCCATGGGAATTGGATCAAGCTCTATCTAGAGGGAAATAATTCAGAAGTCCTCTTAAACCTTGGCAAAAAGGTCCTTAAGCAATATTTAGAGGCTCTGAAGATCTTGAGTTCTTCACTAAGCAAGCAAGTGGCACAATACGACATGTATTCAATGACGGTGGGGACTGTGATAGTCCTGGAGGTATGAATTGATAAGTTTAGGAAGGAGGTTATATGATGGCATTGCCTGTGCTAGGGGAGAATGACCCAGGAGGTCCCGTCCCAATTTATATTCTTGTGAATTCACATCTCATTATGAAGCGGCTAAGAGCAGAAACGTTCAATTTGCTCTTTTGATTACATAGTATGGTTTTAGTAATGAGTAATGCTGGAAATTGGTAACTGTTTCAGTGTTAACTCTTTTCTATTGAAAGATGAAGTATGACTTTTCAACACACCAAAATTATTTTCTGGGATAAGTGTTAGGAAGCTTTTGGTATAATCTCTTTGGTTTACGCTTTCTGTACTTTGATATTTACAAAAAGAAAAGGAGGACTTGTGACACCTCAGAGACTAACAAATTTATTTGAGCATAAGCTTTCGTGAGCTACAGCCGATGAAGTGAGCTGTAGCTCACGAAAGCTTATGCTCAAATAAATTTGTTAGTCTCTAAGGTGCCACAAGTCCTCCTTTTCTCTTTGCAAATATAGACTAACACGGCTGCTGCTCTGAAACCTTTGATATTTACAGTGTGTAGATGTGCTCCAACTTTAACTGCTCTTGTATCCACTAGCCTATATTGCTTCATGAACAGAGCTTCTCTATATAAAAAGTATAGAGCAGCTATGACAACGTTCTCTTTGTGCCTAATGATGATGTAAAATTCACATTTCAGCAGTCCGGGTTAAATTCTCAGATATAGGAACATTTATTCTTCGTGCTTAAAGGTATAATCCTGGGAAAGGAGTGCTTCCTGCAGGGAGCTCAGTGCCCTCAACTCTTGCTTAAGATCTTCTGTAGGAGCTGAGAGTACTCAGCACCTCACAGGACCGGGCCCTAAAAATAGCAAATACCATCTTTGGTATGAAGCCTGGAACAGGCTATTTGTAGGTGTTGGTTTTTTTTTTTTTTTTAAATGTGGATAATTATTAGGGCTATTGATTGATCGCAGTTAACTCATGCGATTAACTCAAAATTAATTGTGATTAAAAAAATTTATTGCCGTTTTAATCACATTGTTAAACAATAGAATACCAATTGAAATTTATTACATATTTTTGGATGTTTTTCTACATTTTAAAATATACTGATTCAGTAACACAGAATACACAGTGTTCAGTGCTCACTTTATACTATTTTTATTACAAATATTTGCACTGTAAAAATGATAAATGTCGATTTTTTTTTTGTTACATAGCTGCATTAAAAACTCTGTAAAACTTCAGAGCCTACAAGTCTTCCTTCTTGTTCAGCCAATCGCTAAGACAAACAAGTTTGTTTAGATTTATGGGAGATAATGCTGCCCGCTTCTTATTTACGTCTCCTGAAAGTGAGAACAGGTATTCTTATGGCAGTTTTGTAGCCGGCATTGCAAGGTATTTACATGCCAGATATTCTAAACAGTCATATGCCCCTTCATGCTTCAGCCACCATTCCAGTGGACATGCTTCCATGTTGATGATCTCATTTAAAAATATGTGTTAATTAAATTTGTGACTGAACTCCTTGGGGGAGAATTGTATGTCTCCTGCTCTTTTACCTGCATTCTGCCATATATTTCATGTTATAGCAGTCTCAGATGACCCAGCACATTGTTCATTTTAAGAATGCCTTCACTGCAGATTTGACAAAACGCAAAGAAGGTACCAATGTGAGATTTCTAAAGATAGCTACAGCACATGACCCAAGATTTAAGAATCTGTAGTGCCTTCCAAAATCTGAGAGGGACAAGGTGTGGAGCATGCTTTCAGAGGTCTTAAAAGAGGAACACTCTGATGCGGAAACTACAGAATCCGAACCACCAAAAAAGAAAATGAACCTTCTGCCGGTGGCCTCTGACTGAGACGATGAAAATGAGCATGTGTCGGTCCACTGCTGGAGATTATCGAGCAGAACCCAACATCAGCATGGATGCATGTCCTCTGGAATGGTGGTCAAAGCAAGAAGGGCTATATGAATCTTCAGTGCATTTGGCACGTAAATATATTGCGACTCCGGCTACAACAGTGCCCTGTGAATGCCTGTTCTTACTTTTAGGTGACATTGTCAACGAGAAGCGGGCAGCGTTGTCTCCTGCAAATGTAAACAAACTTATTTGAGTGATTGGCTGAACAGGAAGTAGGACTGAGTGGGCTTGTAAGCTCTAAAGTTTTACATTTTCTATTTGAGTGCAGTTATTGTACATGATTCTGCATTTGTAAGTTAAACTTTCTTGATAAAGGGATTGCACTACATTACTTGTGTTCGGTGAATTGAGAAATACTATTTTTTTTACAGTGCAAATATTTGTAATAAAAAATAAATATAAAGTGAGCCCTGTGTGCTTTGTATTCTGTGTTGTAATTGAAATCAATATATTTGAAAATGTAGAAAACATCCAAAAATATTTAAAAAGTATTCTACTATTGCTTAACAGCACAATTAATCTTTTTAATTGCGTAACAGCCCTACTTTCTAGGATTAAAAAAAATTCCATCATGTCGGATCACATTGATGACTTATGTGGTGTCACAGTGTTAAAACCTGAAGACTCTCAGAACAGATCTCTGCTACTTGAGCTAATGGAATAACTGGTGGTAGTGGTATTGGGTTAGCCACTATAGGGAGATGAGGCAACATTTGGGTTTCACAGCATTCCTTTGTCAGCCGACTATTTGTTGACAGAGGAATGTTGAGGCTCAGGAAATACTAGATTTTTATGGCAGGTTCTGCAGTGACACATAATCCAATGTTTATACAGACCCTTGTGCCCCTGGCCTGCCCTGCCCCTTTCAGCTTGTGCTTGTCCGTATCCCTCCTCAGCACTTCATGCATCTGTATTAGTCAAGTGGCTTCCTCTTCCATTGCCAGTGTGGCAGTACTGGGGAGTATTGAGAGCACAGCATAGAGTCTCTGTGCTTTTAGTTCTTGTGATTGGTGCTACAACAGTCCCTGACTGTTGAGAGGACCAATTGCAGAGATAGTCGTGCTCAGCCCCTGCAGTCCTGAGATGAAGTTTCTGCACTGTTCATCTGTGGGGTAGCACATGCTTTGTGTGGTAAGTATGTAGGATCTGTGAGGGGTTGGAGCATGCTCAGTACAGATGAAATCTTCAGAGAACATCTTTGTGGGGGAGGGATAGCTCGGTGGTTTGAGCATTGGCTTGCTAAACCTAGGATTGAGTTCAATCCTTGAAGGGGTCATTTAGGGATCTGGGGCAAAAATTGGGGATTGGTCCTGCTTTGAATAGGGGGTTGGACTAGATGACCTCCTGAAGTCCCTTCCAACCCTGAGATTCTATGAGATTCTAACATAGCTGTCGTACTCTACTAAATGAGCATGTGTGAACTGAAGTTTTGGGGCTCAGAACATGTCCAAATATGGATGAATTTTCACAAAGATGGTAAAAAACACATCCTTGTCACTGTGGGACCCTTGCCAAATTTCAGGTCTCTGATCCAAAATATCGGAGGCACTAGAGCTTCTCAACAAAATGGTTACGAATTTTTTAACATGGGCAAAATATCAATATGAGAAACAGCTGTGATTTTGCTGAGACTTTAAAAAAAGAAAATTCATCCCGAGCCAAACAGCAAACATGGAAAATTTAAGCCTAAACCATTAGTTTGGTGGGGTTATAAGAAACTGAAAATAGGGCATTAGAATGGAAAGGGCTGGGTAAAACAAGGTCTTAGAATGAAAAACATCAGGCAAGTAGTTGATTGTGTGATTAACTACATAGGCACTGCTACCTGAGCCACTTTATAATAACCTGTCCTCTGTAAATCTCTTCCTCTCTAACTATAGAGGAGAAAATGGAGGCTCACTGTGGCTTTACGGGTTTGGGTCAATTTCTGCAGGTATCTTAGTTCTTTTGCCCTTAATGTCCGTAATGGCAGTTTTAGGTCATAACTAGATGAGTGATATATTTTCAAAGCATTTTCAAGATTAGGATACCTTTGCTTGGCAAACAAACAGATAAGTGTTCTTGCATTAGAATAAACCCCAAATAGGAACAGCATCAAAGAAAATGAATTCCAGTCTACAAATATGAAGGCTTATAGAGTATAAAGATCCACATCTATTGATAGGCAAAAATAATTGTGACCAATAACATCATAGCACTTACTTCTAGTACCATAGGTATGTGTTGGCTGGGAAGTTGATCATAGTTTGTCTAGGTTAGTTAAGACCTAAACTTAATGCATTTTCTTTATTGTGGAATACATAAGCGATGACTTCCAACATTCTTGAAACCTTAACACTGACCCTGAGACACTAAAGACCATAAAAACTGACCAGTTCATACAGGCTGCTGGAGACAGCTATAGCTGCTATGGAAAAGGGAAAGGGAGCATCTCCCTCTGTGGGAAGCAGAGGAAGGGTAGCATTCCTGTCTAGGATAAACAATGACTACTGAGGACCCTGCTGATCAGCTGGTCTGTCCTCTTGTGTCCCACTCATTCCTCCTGCAGGGTCCTGCCTGCTTCTTTAGCTTTGGACTCAGCATTGAGATGGCTGTGTGGTTTGGGAAGAGAGGCTGTGGGGAGAGAACCTGACACAGAGAACTCAGGGTGACTTCATGCAAAGTATAGTGGGGAAAGAGAAGACTGGCAGCCTGCTGTAAGGAGATGTGGGTCTTCAGTTTCTCATTGGAGGGTAGAGGGTGCTGCTTTTATGTCTGTTTGCACATTTTACTACATTATGTGATAAAAGCTGACTATTGGCAATGATTCATGAAAATGCAGGTGGCACAATGGTATAGTGTGCGCTTACTTTTAACCTTGAGACTTATTTTAAATGTTGCCTTAAAATTCAATTGTTTGATCTCATCCTTGTCCAAATTCCATTTGTGCACATTGCAAACCACTGTGGAACTTGGCCTGATTTCCTGTTTCTGCTTAGAGGTGGCATGTTGGAATAGCGGAAGTTATACTGGTTAGCATTCAGGTTCATTGACCTCAGATGGAGTTTTGTCTACATCTATCTGGATAGGGCTGAACCCTTCAGAAAGACACCCCCCCCCCAACATTGTTGGTCTTGCTCACAGATAGATCAAAAAGGTCTGTAATCTCTAATCAGACTTTCCAAGTGGATATCCGTCTGCATTAATTCTTGCTGCAAACCTCATAATATTCAAGCGTCTTCAGACATATGAAGTCATGCTACAAGGTCCCTTTTCACCTCTATGGCATTTTTCAAAAACGAGCCCATTATTTAAATATGTAAAGCTGCTACTTGGTCTTCTGTACATACGTTCGCTAACCACTATGCAATAACTCATGACTCTGCTGCTGATACTATGTTCAGCTCAGGTGTACTTTCTTCTATAGTGGACTTGACTCTAAAGTCCACTCCTCCTTAAAGGAAAACTGCTCAGTAGTCACCTAGAATGGGGCACTGATAAAAAATCTCTTCAAAAAAGAAGAAATGGTTACTCACCCTGTGCAGTAACTATAGTTCTTCGAGAACTGTGTCCCTATGGGTGCTCCACTGCCCACCCATCTTCCCCTCTGCTTTGGAGTTCTCTGTTCTACAGCTCCACAGTAGAGAAGGAACTGAGGGTGGGTTCACCTGCACAGCACTATATAATAATGATTTGGGGCACGAGGTGACTAGTACATGTGCATGGGCTGAACGGACACTGCTATGAGAAATCTCCATTCAAAGGCACAGGGGTAGGGTGACCAGGTGTCCGGTTTTGGACTGGAACACTTGGTCAAAAAGGGATCCAGGCAGCTCCGGTCAGCACTTCTGACAGGGCCATTGACTGTCTGTTTGGAGAGCCACTGCCCTATGGGACTGGTAGGCTCCCTGCTAGCTGCGGCATTGTGTGGCTCCCGGGTTTGGAAGCAGCTGGCATGTCTGGCCCTAGCTTTAGGGGCAGCCAGGGGGGTCCGTGTGCTCCCCCCCCCCCCGCAGGCGCATCTCATTGGCTGGGTCAGGGCAGGGGAGGAACTAGCGCGAGCATGACTCGAGAGCGTTCCGCAAGTGGTGGCTGAGGGGTCGTGTGGTGGGCGCCTCTCCTGCTGCTGCCCGGCCCTCTTCTCCTCACACTCCTTGTGTGGCTGGGTTTGAGCTGCGGTGCATGCCCTGCCTCTGACCGCGGTTTGTCTGTCGTATCCCCGTCTCCGAGTGCTGGGAATGAGGCTGCACCCCCATTCACCCATCATTGCATCCCTCCCTGTCCCAACCCTCTTGCAGCCTCATCACTGCATTCTTCCTTGCCCCAACCCCTCTGCATCCCCAGTCACTGCATCCCTTCCCCATCCCGTCCTGTCCTGTCTGCCACACCTACCCATCCCAGCTCTGTACCCCTTACAGCACTCTCCCACCCATCCTCTCCACCTCCCAGAGCTGCCACCCCCACAGCCCTGCACTCCGGTCACCTCTACACCCTTGTGCCCCCGACATCCTCATGCACCTGTAGCGTTCTGCATCCCCATCCACCCCACATCCCCTCCTCTCTCCGTCACCCTGACCCTGCTCTCATCCTTGGCCTCTTTCCCTCCACAGTGTCTCTCCTCCACACACGCACACCCATCTTTTCCCCTCCAGCCCACCCTCCTCCTTCCCGGCTGGGTGATTTAGGCAGCCCCTGGAAAAGTGTATGAAGAAGTGTCTCTGTGTAGGCAAGTGTATGCATGCATGTGTTGTATGTGTGTAAGAGAATGTGGGTCTTTATGTAGAGAGGTATGTGTATTACCGCATGTTTGTATACGTGTGTGAATACAATTTGCAGCCTAACTTCTTTGACTTTTATTCCTTTTGCTGGCTTGCGCGCAAAAAAATTGATGACATAAAATATGTGTATTCATTTCATAACAAGTTTTTAAAAGAGAGGGGAACTCTACAAGAAATGTATTATTTCTTAAAAAGTGAAGTTGTCGACTAGTAATTGCAGAAGAGCCAATGTATCCTACATTTATCCCCACCTTTGCTGAGCTACATTATAAACTCTTTGTTGCAGACTCTCTCTTTTTATGTGTATATTCAGCACCTACCACCCTGGAGCCCTGATCTTAGTTGGGGTGTCTAGGCATTAAACAATAATTGTAATATTAAATAATGTGGAATTATATGTGTTAGTGCATGCTAGATGTGTACGCATGAATACACGTGTATCTGCATGTAGGGGTGGGAGTCCGTTTCCACCAATTTATTTATATAGTTATCTGGAGAGGTGTGCATTTCTGTGGTGGTGCTCCATGGCTTTGTATTTGGGCTTCAGGGGTGGGCCTTTAATGGACCCATTGCAGCTGTGTTAATGTGTGGTTCTAATTCCACACACACACTAACAATAACTTTAGTGAAGAAAAAACGTGGAGCTGGTTACGAAAAATGGGAAGAGGGCAGAGAGAGAATAATGAAAACCTTTGTGAAATTTCATTTTTTAAAAAAATTACCCTTTTTGATTATTGTGCTATCAGCTCTAACGTCCTGTAACAAATAAAACATGAACTTAGCATAATACAGCTGTCAAAACAATAATATGCCTGTTGGGGCCTTGCAGTGAATATGAGCACGAGAGAGGGCGGGGAAGAGCAAGCGACAGAGGGAGAGGGGATGGAGTGGGCGGGGAAGTGAGGCCTCAGGAAGGTGGGGGAAGGGCAAGGCCTTGGAAGGGGTGGGGCGGGGGAAGGGTGTTCGGTTTTCTGGAATTAGAAAGTTGGCAACCCTACAGAGGGGGCGCAAGTGCACCTGGAGTGGTGCTCCCATAGGGGGACACATCTCAAAAAACTGCAGTTACTACATAGCGTGAGTAATCATTTCTTCATACTTCAAACCATATTCTGCAAGCCCTCCTTGTGCAGGGATGCCATTGAAATCAGTGGGAGTTTTGTATACGGAGGGCTTGCAAGATTTCTGTGCAACAGTTGGTATATCTGGTTTAAAAACACTAAAATATGTAAGTGTATTCTTCAGTTACAGTTGGCATAAAACTGCCCAGTCTGGCATGTACCTTCCATCACGCACAACCTTGTTGCAAAATATATTTACTAGCAATTTAGTATGGAAAACAACTGTTTTCCTTTGAATGTTTGTTGAATACTCTAATTGTAGTTTTGAATCTGTCTAGTGACCCTCCCAATATTTTTGCTTTCTTTTCTAGGTTCTACTTCTGCTTTTGCTCAGCATGTCAAAAGCACTGAGCAGCAGGGCTGAATTTGAAGTGCCACTCTCACCTCCGCTGTTTTCTCTGCTGTTTTACTTGATGTGCCTGATGCTCTGTGCAGTTCATGTAATTGTATGCACATCAGCAGAAAGCTTGTGCTATTTCTGCAGTATATCATGGTTAACGGCAGTTGGAGTGATGATGCTGATTTCTGCACTTATGTGTGTAATTTTATCCGCCTTTGGAAAGATGATTGAGAATCCCAAACTTCCAGCTAAGGTGAGACCACTCCTTAAGAAATATAGTTGAAGCCTTTTGCTGTTTATGACGTGTTCTTGAGCCAAGTCTTATCTGAAGTTCCTGTTGTATGCTAAAGGTATAGTATAATCTGAAGATAGTGAAATTGAAATGTGATATAGTCACTATGGCATCATACTGATTACTATAATGAAGATCATAAAAAGTGTTCGTTTTCACATTACTTTAAGAAATGTTCTAATGAATGTAATTTTGCATTTGATTTAGTAGATCAGAAACACAGTACACTAGTTACAGTACACTAGTTACATGCCTCTTACGCTATGACACTTGCGTATACAACTAAAGCAGTTTGGGTGATGCCAAAATACCACACACTGAAAAGAACTGGTTGTATTTTCCAGATACTTGGAACATGACAACACTTTGAGTAAGAAAACAGGCATTGTTAGCTTTTTAGTTTCATAAAACAAATTCAGAGGTTTTAAAACCACATCAGCTATATAAAATGGGCTGCCCCTCCTCAGCAGGTGGTAATAATGGAAAAATCAATATTTAATACAGAAGCTGTATCCTTTCCTTTACTGTCTTGATTGTAAAAAGAATAATTCATTTTGTGGTCTGATAGCTGGTTAGCTTAACTTTTTGGTGCCAAACAGCAAATACTTGTTAAAATAATGAACTAATCAACGAAAGGCAGGATCTGCTGAGCAAGAGACCGAATTGCACAGTCTACTCTGGAAAAGGAATGTTGATCTCAAAATGGCCTATACACACTTCAGTCATCTCTGAATTTTCTTACTTAGGCTTTGACTTTTAGCTTTTATTTTATTTACTATGAAATAAGGAGATGTATCTCTTAGATTAATGTTGCTTTAACTAAAAGCAGTCTGACCTTGATGCTGCTAACATTTCATAGTGCCTTAATAGTCTCTGCTGAAATGGAAATATTTACTCATGGTGAGCAGTGCTGGGTACTCTTTTTTTTTTTTCTTTCTACAGTTTTCCACATTTTTTTCATAGTGCCAATTTTATAAATAGCAACAAGCGAAAAAATAATGGTTAGGACTTGGAGAAAATTGCTTACCTGTAACTTGAGTTCATATAGATTATCAGTGAAGATCCCCACACTCCATCCTCAATAGAACTTGAACAGGTGGAAGGGGCTGAGGATATGCAGAGAGCCATGTTTCTTTACATAGCATTGAATTAAGCGTTCCATTACTCAAGGCAAGAATGCCTCTCCCCTCCCTGTGGTCGGTTTGCTGGAAGGTTCTTGGAAGGATTAGATTTGTATTGGTAAATGTTGGTATACGCGCACAGACACACAGTTTCCACTGACGATGATCAAAATTTACAATAGGCAAAGTAAGAAAAGTGCTGCTTGAGAACTTTAAATTAGAGTCCCACCTTAATGTATATAAAATGTGTTGTAATGCTGGCATTAGTGGAGCTGGAGGAGTGCAACATTTAGGTATGTTTAACTTTTCGAATCTCAACATCTGCTGTCATTAAATCATTGTCCCCCCCTCCCCAATTTTCCACAACTGTGAAAATTTAAACAGATAATTAAAAAAAAAAAAGCTTAAAAATAAACATCTATATTATCCATTGAATTTATTAAAGAAATCAAATTCTGCCAAGCCTAGGCATATACTCAAAAGTGTGCATTTGTACTGATCTACTCAAAGTCAGGTTAAAGGGAACTTTTTTTCCTTGAGCCAATGAGTCACTTCACTTACAAGCATAAAACAAATTCATCTAGCTTGAGGGCTGCAGAAGTTCTTCTTTTGCTGTTTCGAGTTTTATGTGTGACTGAAGATGTTTTCTTGAAAATATCCTAAAATTCATTGGAAAGAAATTAGGCAATAAGGTTAAGATGTTGAACCTTAACTCAATTTTCTGGTCTTCATGGGTTTATGTGAGAGTTCTTACTCTTTGCACAAAAGCATTGTGACAAATCTGTCAACACTTCATCAGGAAACACTGGTCATGCTAGTCTGCTCTTAATCTCCCCTCTCCTCTTTTCTTGATTGCTATGGACAACACCACCAGTCTTACCTGTCACTCAGGCCATAACCTGGGTGACATGTTCAAATGTGGCATCTCTGTAGGTCCTCATACCCAGGGCACATCTCAGTCTTGCAGATTCTTTCAGCGTAATATAAGATACAGCTAACATTCTTGTCCAAGCTCGGTCATCTTGTGTCTTGATTGCTGCAACATCCCTTTCTCTGGCCTTGACAAATCTTGCACTGCTTATATCCATTCAGAATGCTGCTTCAAATATCATTTTACTAGCCTGTTGCTTTATCCATGGCATCCCTCCACTTGCTTGCTCTTTTCTATAGCATCAAACATAAGCTGTTTGTCTTCACTTTCAGGGTCCATCAGTCAGTCCACACCTTACCTATCATTTCTCATTCACTATTGAGATGTTAACTCCCATCTCTGAATGGTCCATGATGCCAGCCTCCCTTGGTGGTTTTCAGAGGATGCAAATAACTTTGAAGGTGTATGTCTACACCAGTGGTGGCTTATGTATAGAGGGCATTAGGGCACCGCCCCTCCTGTAAAAGTCCACACAAATACCTGTGTCACTAAATATGAATTGAGAACACAGCAACTATATTCTGTTAGCAATTTGTATTTAATAACAGCCTCCAGAAGTCTTTCTCCATCGCCCCATGGCAAGTGCGCAGACTATACAGTGAAAGTCTGATAGGAGGCAAGCTGCTAGGGTTTTGAATGGGGGCAATTAGAGTGTAACGCTTTACTGTGCTGTATTGTCACTGTAGCCTGTGGTTTGGGCAGTGAATCCAACGCCTTGGACCCCACCCAAAATCCTTGTGGCTTGCTTCCGATCAGTCCTTCACTGCGCAGTCTGTGGGGGAGAAGGAGCTGGAGGAGACGTTGACCAGGAGCTAAGGAAGCAGGAAGAAAGGCCAAATGGGCAGAATAGCCACCCTTCTGAGCTGGTAAATCTGTTGCTCCTGGCCTAGGGCAGAGGGAGCCCTAGGGACTTGCGGCTAACGGTGAACTTTCGGGAGGCAGGCAGGGCAGTGAGTACGCACCAGGGGCTGGGGTGAAGGGAGGAATTAGGGTAAAGGGAGGAGGGAGACTTCAGGGACCAGGGCCAAGTGGGGTGAGAATTAGGGGGCAGAGCTCCCAGAGAACTGGGGCTAAGGGGAGAGTTCTGGTATGGGGAGCCCCAGGCGTTTCTACTATCCCCCACTTGTGCCAAGGTTGACCAGCTGCCACTTGTCAACACTTGAGCTGGAAGTGAGCCTTCCAGCCTGGGTAGATAGGCTCTCACGCTAGCCGCGCAAGCAATGTGGCTTGGGCAGCAGTTTGGGCTCTCAAACCTCCCCCACTTCTCCCCTCCAACTGGGTCTGAGCTTGGGTGGCTAGACAAAGTCTTTGCTGGAGCCACAACGTTCACACTGCTATTTTTAGAATGCTAGCTGGATCCCCGCTTGCATGAGTCTGTGTCTTTTGGGAGGCTTGCTCCCTGCTGCAGTGTAGTCATACCACAAAAAACTGAAAAATACACGTTAAAATTGAAGTTCAACAGTTTCCAGATGTTTGACTTTCAAGTCATGCTGGAAGACTTGCATGTTTTCCCATGCTTTGCCTAAGGGCCTGGGTTAAATGGGGGAGTGGATTTTGCAGGTTGAGGTGCAGTAGTGTCTGTTGGATAGGAAGGTTTTTGAGACTGTCAATCCAAGGGAAATTTTTGTATGTCATGTTTTGTAAAGAAATGTAGAGGTGCTGAGGGTTTGTCTACACTGCAGTTGAAAGTGTGATTGACGCATATGTACACATACCTGAGCTGGCTTTAATGTAGCTAGCATGCTAATTGGGGGTTTGAGCATTGGCCTGCTAAACCCAGGGTTGTGAGTTCAATCCTTGAGGGAGCCATTAGGGATCTGGGGCAAAAATTGGGGATTGGTAGCAGGGGATTGGACTAGATGACCTCCTGAGGTCCCTTCCAACCCTGATATTCTATGATGATAGCAGTGAAGCTGTGGCAGCACAAACTTCAGCACAGGCTGGCTGCCCATGTAATAAGGACCCAGGGGACAGGGTGGGCTTGGAGCAGCATGGGTGCTATTGATATTCACACTGGATTAAAGCTAGCTCAGGTATGTCTATACATGCTTCATTCCCAACTCCAGTTGCAGATGCTTAGCCAGATGCTTTTAACTGAAATATATAAAGATGGATTGCTAAAGGTATACATGAGTAGACATGAATTACAAATAGTACTATAAAATCATTCCCTTTCTTCCTTGCATTACAGTATCACAGAGGTTCTCAAACCGGGAGCAGGGTGCAGAGTATATTCTGGGGGGGTATGAGAAGCTTTTTTTTGTGGGGGGAAAGCTTACTGCCCCCATTTTATCCACAGTAATGAATAACTAGCAAAGTTGATTCCTCCACACACATCAGTAGGGGTCTACTTAAATCACAGTGAAATCACATATTTTTTTGTGGGTTGGTTAGGGCATAAAGAGCAAACTTCTTGGGTGAGTTCATAGAGTTATATATTCCATGCCACTCTTGCTTCTGTGCTGCCGCTGCTGGCAGCTGTGCTCCCCACTGCTGGCAGCTGTGCTGCCTTCAGAGCTGGGCACCTGGCCAGCAGCCACCTTTCTCCACTCCGCCTTCAGAGCTGGGTAGTTAGAGAGCGGCGGCTGCTGGCTGGGTGCCTGTATCTGAGGGAAGCGCCACCGCCAGCAGAAGTAATGGGGTGTCAGTACCTTACTGTTTTTAATATTTAGTGAAACTTGCATGGCTTTTTAAAATTGGTATATGTACTTGTGTGGCAGGAGTGGGGGGCATAAATACTACAGACACACAAGTGGGGGGGCGCGATCAAGTAAGTTTGAGAACCACTGCAATGTCAGATCTCTGGCTTCTGCAGGAACTGAGATGACATCTCAAATACTTAGAGGGCAAGAAAGACTGTTCTTTTCCAGTTTAAGAGTTTGGTGTTGCCAGTGTAGAACCTAGAAGATGCATCTTGTTAGGTTGAATAAATCCCTCGTCCAAATTTGTTTTACAACAAAAATGTATTCGACCATCTGTTAATGGCTTCAGATCTTTTATTTATCTATATCTATATAATTTTAAATAAAGCATTTAGTTCATATCTCTGAAGGAAGTCTCTGAAGTACTCCAACCCCTCAGACAGAGACAAACACCTACAAGATCTCTGTCAAGCTTTCTTACAACTACAATACCCACCTGCAGAAGTAAAGAAACAGATTGATAGAGCCAGAAGAGTTCCCAGAAGTTACCTACTACAGGACAGGCCTAACAAAGAAAATAACAGAACGCCACTAGCCGTCACCTTCAGCCCCCAACTAAAACCCCTCCAACGCATTATTAAGGATCTACAACCTATCCTAAAGGATGACCCAACACTCTCACAAATCTTGGGAGACAGGCCAGTCCTTGCCTACAGACAGCCCCGCAACCTGAAGCAAATACTCACCAACAACCACATACCACACAACAGAACCACTAACCCAGGAACTTATCCTTGCAACAAAGCCCGTTGCCAACTGTGCCCACATATCTATTCAGGGGACACCATCACAGGGCCTAATAACATCAGCCACACTATCAGGCTCGTTCACCTGCACATCCACCAATGTGATATATGCCATCATGTGCCAGCAATGCCCCTCTGCCATGTACATTGGTCAAACTGGATAGTCTCTACGTAAAAGAATAAATGGACACAAATCAGATGTCAAGAATTATAATATTCATAAACCAGTCGGAGAACACTTCAATCTCTCTGGTTACGCGATCACAGACATGAAGGTCGCTATCTTACAACAAAAAAACTTCAAATCCAGACTCCAGCGAGAAACTGCTGAATTGGAATTCATTTGCAAATTGGATACTATTAATTTAGGCTTAAATAGAGACTTGGAGTGGCTAAGTCATTATGCAAGGTAGCCTGTTTCCTCTTGTTTTTTCCTACCCCCCCCCCCCCCCCCAGATGTTCTGGTTTAACTTGGATTTTAACTTGAAGAGTGGTCAGTTTGGATGAGCTATTACCAGCAGGAGAGTGAGTTTGTGTGTGTATGGGGGTGGGGGGGATGTGAGAACCTGGATTTGTGCAGGAAATAGCCCAGCCTGATTGTCATGCACATTGTGTAAAGAGTTGTCACTTTGGATGGGCTATCACCAGCAGGAGAGTGAATTTGTGTGGGGGGGTGGAGGGTGAGAAAACCTGGATTTGTGCTGGAAATCACTTTAGATAAGCTATTACCAGCAGGACAGTGGGGTGGGAATAGGTATTGTTTCATATTCTCTGTGTATATATAAAGCCTGCTGCAGTTTCCACGATATGCATCTGAGGAAGTGAGCTGTAGCTCACGAAAGCTTATGCTCTAATAAATTGGTTAGTCTCTAAGGTGCCACAAGTCCTCCTTTTCTTTTTGCGAATACAGACTAACACGGCTGTTACTCTGAAACCTGAAGTACATGTCCTTCAATGTGGCTTTTTTCCTGTGCTTGAATGTAGGAGCTGATTATCAAGTTCATGAATTTTCTGGAGACCATAATGCTTTAGGCAGTGTTAACATCTGCTTCCTGGATGCTATAAATAACTTTTGATTACTACATCTTTTCACAATCACTTACTCCCTCAGTGACATGTAAGGCTTTAAATAATGCTGCAGTCCTTTATAAATCCTAGCAAATCTTCAAAATGTTAACTTATTTGTCTAGTGCCTCAATTCAAAGTTACTGGATTGTCTTGAAGTGTAATATGTAGTGTTACTGTTTGTAGTCATGTTTTGCTATTTCTCTTAAAAATTGGGGCCAGCCTAAGTAAGAGACATTTTGAAAGTGCTCAGAATGCAACAGCTCTGGAGTATTACTACCATTAATAAAATGCAATTCAAATAAATTGTATTTCATTGAATTTTTGTCTTCTGCTTAATTTTTATTGGTTCCCCCAATATGGTATTTTTTTTATCTCCTGTTTAACTACCAAAGCACCAAACTGCAGTTCACATTAAGACCTTTTCTTTCATTCGTTAGTACGAATGAGATGGTGCAGTGATTGGGTAGCTTTGAAATGTGATCCCAGCATTCTGGAAAAACCTGATTAGGAACCTTGTAATCAATGCTGTTCCGTCACATGGAAGGTAGCACAGTTGGAAATCAAGATTAGCTCACTTTGTGTCCAAATGAGCAGAAGCCAAGAAAATGACTTCAGGAATGTTAGACTCTTTACCAGCATCCCCCAAATCTTATAATTTCTAGTCTGAAAAGTGAGTGTGTAAAAATTACTTATGTATTTACAAAAAGAAAAGGAGGACTTGTGGCACCTTAGAGACTAACCAATTTATTAGAGCATAAGCTTTCCTTTTCTTTTTGCGAATACAGACTAACACGGCTGTTACTCTGAAACTTATGTATTTAGTCGCTGATATTTACTTTAGTGTAAAAATAACTCTTTATTGTACGATCAGCCCTCCAGAAGCTGCACAGCTTTGTGAGTGAACTGTATTTTTCTGCCCCACATGTTAACAGAAACGTTAATTTCAATTGCAAGGGCCTGTGCATTCCCATTGTCTAATTATGTCCTAGTTACACTGATTAACCCAATGGTGGCAAGAGAATTGCATCAAGAACTTATTTGGGCTGCAAAATTTTTACTACTCGTGGTGACGCACAAACTAGAAAGAACCCAACTTGACTTGCAGATACTAGGTTGGTTTTGCAAGCCTGCTGCTTAGAAAATCCATATTTATAAATTAAGGATTCCATATACAGTTTGCTTGATATAATGAGGGTGTCAGTCCTTTAAGGTGTTGAGTACCAGCAATGACTAGAAAATTAATGGGGGTTGAAGAGGCTCCAGAGCTTGAAGGATTGAGCCCTAACCGTGGTACCCCACAATGCTTTTACAAAATCCATTTCAGGGTAGTTCTCAATAAGTCAGCTACTGACACAGAAATCTAAATTTAGTGTTTCATGAGCTAAGTCGTAGCTAACCTTTAATGATGACATTCAGTAATGAGGCACAGATTTATTTTGTACGTGCTTTCTGTGTGAGGGAATGTGGGGTTGATCACTGAATGTGTCCCTCTCTCAGGAACCATAGAGTTGTGTGTGTATGGGGGGACTGTTGGCGGGAGCAGGAGGAGAAAACATGGTTATTATGGAGGTGAGGAGGATATGCCCTTAGGGGAACAGGTCCATTTGTCAGTGATGCATAAAGAACCCTGTTTGCTGATTCTGGTGAGGTAGGTGAACTTCTGTTGTATTCGGTTAGTTCCATTAGCTCTTCGTTTAACCATTCCTGCCATTTAAATAACAAAACATATACCAAAGCTTTGTCAATTCACCATATTTATTTATATATTATGTCCCTATCCTCTACTCCATTTTGACTTCTAGGTTGTAAGCCTTCGAGAACAGGGATTGTCTTACATAAATCTGTACAGTGCCCAGCAAAATGGGGCTCCAGTCCTGATTGACGTCTTGAAGCCCTACCATAATGTTTATTAATAGTCAGAAAAGCCACAACAATGCAACCAGGATTAATATCAGTCCTGATAAATCTATTTTTCTTACTGTTTTCTAGACTTTGAGAGTGCATGAGACTTGCTGTTGTGCAGAGGGATTGTTTGGTTACTAGTGTAATTCTGCTGAAGTAATTGTCTCTGCAACAGGAATATTAAGCTGTCACACTAAGCTGCTGCACTGAAACTGTATTGACATGGGCATAGAAATGGAGCAAGTTTGGAGAAACACCAGAAACTTTCCCATTAGTTTGATTGCTCCCATAAAGTTGTTTCATGATTTCCCCAGTGACTTACATTTCAGTTGTTTCCAATTTATGAAGCTTACTGCTGTGTCAAGGGCCCATGGGTTGGTGCTGATAACCACAAGGTACGAGATATATATTTCTGTAAGAGGAAGTGTTAAATCTTTAAAAGAAGACACATAAATTGTCTGATAGGAGGGTGAAGGGATCTGAGATTCCTGTAGCTTCTGGAGGCACAGGTTGGCTACACTAGTCCTGTCATAAATATAAAGGGAAGGGTAAACCCCTTTAAAATCCCTCCTGGCCAGAGGAAAAATCCTCTCACCTGTAAAGGGTTAAGAAGCTAAAGGTGACCTCGCTGGCACCTGACCAAAATGACCAATGAGGAGACAAGATATTTTCAAAAGCTGGGAGGAGGGAAAAAAACAAAGGCTCTGTGTCTGTCGGTACGCTGCTTTTGCCGGGGATAGAACAGGAATGGAGTCTTAGACCTTTTAGTAAGTAATCTAGCTAGGTATGTGTTAGACTATGATTTCTTTAAATAGCTGAGAAAAGAACTGTGCTGAATAGAATGACTATTTCTGTCTGTGTGTCTTTTTTGTAACTTAAGGTTTTGCCTAAAGGGATTCTCAAAGTTTTGAATCTAATTATCCTGTAAGGTATCTACCATCCTGATTTTACAGAGGTGATTCCTTTACTTCTATTTACTTCTATTTCTAGAAAACTGAATGCTTTTTCATTGTTCTCAGATCCAAGAGTTTGGGTCTGTGGTCACCTATGCAAATTGGTGAGGATTTTTACCAAACCTTTCCCAGGAAGTGGGATGCAAGGGTTGGGAGGATTTTGGGGGGAAAGAAGTGTCCAAACTATGTTTCCCAGTAAACCCAGTTAGAGTTTGGTGGTGGCAGTGGATATTCCAAGGACAAAGGATAGAATTAATTTGTACCTTGGGGAAGTTTTAACCTAAGCTGGTAAAAGTAAGCTTGGGAGGTTTTCAGGCAGGTCCCCACATCTGTACCCTAGCGTTCAGAGTGGGGGAGGAACCTTGACAAGTCCCCTTAAATACAGAACTTGGAGTACAGAGGTGAATGCATTGGAGTTGCTGTGACTTAAATCTCCTGTGGTCTAATGGCATGCTTATGCACATTTCGGTCTCAATACATTTTCACTCTTTTTGGGTGTCTCTGCTGAGACTGTTAAACAAGAGGTTAGTGCTAATGCTGGTGGTTTCTGTGATGTAACCTTGTCTGTTAACTGGAATGAGTAAGTATTAGTACATAATCCACCAAACAGGCTTCAGATGATAAGAAGTTTAGATCACTGACTTGGGATGTATTTCATCTGGAAACTCTCATTCAGCTGAAATTTCAATTCTGTATAATCACATTCTGTAATTTTAATTTGTAAATGCAGAGGTTTTGGTGTAATGTGCTCCTTTACCTCCAACCATACGCACATGGTCCATGCTGTTAGTATGAATTAATAATATCTAATACCTGCTTCAGGTACACCACCTGCCCTGTTTACTCAGCTCACGAACTCCAGGTGGTGAATAACAGACTACATTTAGACTTTGCACAGCTTGGTTCCCACAAATCAAAACTCCAGATTAGTCTTAATTAGATGCTGAGGCTAAACTTGTTTATTACCTGATTATATATAGGTTTAATTTTTGGGTGAAAATGCATAACTTGTTAGCAAATCTTACAAGATAAGCCAACATTTTGGAGTTTGCATTGGAAAACATAGAGATAGTCAACATCCTGAGAGTTAAAAATCTGATATATATGGTCTACATATATGCAGGAGTGAAATCAGGAAGGCCAAATCACACCTGGAGTTGCAGCTAGCAAGAGATGTTAAGAGTAACAAGAAGGGTTTCTTCAGGTATGTTAGCAACAACAAGAAAGTCAAGGAAAGTGTGGGTCCCATACTGAATGAGGGAGGCAACCTAGTGACAGAGGATGTGGAAAAAGCTAATATACTCAATGCTTTTTTTGCCTTTGTCTTCACAAACAAGGTCAGCTCCCAGACTACTGCACTGGGCAGCGCAGCATGGGAAGGAGGTGACCAGCCCTCTGTGGAGAAAGAAGTGGTTCAGGACTATTAAGAAAAGCTGGACGAGCACAAGTCCATGGGGCCGGATGCACAGCATCCGAGAGTGCTAAAAGAGTTGGCGGATATGATTGCAGAGCCATTGGCCATTATCTTTGAAAACTGATGGCGATCGGGGGAGGTCCTGGACGACTGGAAAAAGGCTACTGTAGTGCCCATCTTTAAAAAAGGGAAGGAGGAGGATCCTGGGAACTACAGGCCAGTCAGCCTCACCTCAGTCCCCGGAAAAATCATGGAGAAGGTCCTCAAGGAATCAATTCTGAAGCACTTAGAGGAGAGGAAAGTGATCAGGAACAGTCAGCATGGATTCACCAAGGGCAAGTCATGCCTGACTAATCTAACTGCCTTCTATGACGAGATAACTGGCTCTGTGGATGAGGGGAAAGTGCTGGACGTGTTGTTCCTTGACTTTAGCAAAGCTTTTGAACGGTCTCCCACCATATTCTTGCCAGCAAGTTAAAGAAGTATGGGCTGGATGAATGGATTATGAGGTGGATAGAAAGTTAGCTAGATTGTCGGGCTCAATGGGTAGTGATCAATGGCTCCATGTCTAGTTGGCAGCCGGTATCAAGTGGAGTGCCCCAAGGGTCGGTCCTGGGGCCGGTTTTGTTCAATATCTTCATTAATGATCTGGAGGATGGCGTGGATTGCACCCTCAGCAAGTTTGCAGATGACACTAAACTGGGAGGAGAGGTAAATACGCTGGAAGGTAGGGATAGGATACACAGGGCCCTAGACAAATTAGAGGATTGGGCCCAAAGAAATCTGATGAGGTTCAACAAGGACAAGTGCAGAGTCCTGCACTTAGGATGGAACAATCCCATGCACCGCTACAGACTAGGGACCGAATGGCTCGGCAGCAGTTCTGCAGAAAAGGACCTAGGGGTTACAGTGGACGAGAAGCGGGATATGAGTCAACAGTGTGCCCTTGTTGCCAAGAAGGCCAATGGCATTTTGGGATGTATAGGTAGGGGCATTGCCAGCAGATCGAGGGATGTGGTCGTTCCCCTCTATTCGACATTGGTGAGGCCTCATCTGGAGTACTGTGTCCAGTTTTGGGCCCCACACTACAAGAAGGATGTGGATAAATTGGAGAGAGTCCAGCGGAGGGCAACAAAAATGATTAGCGGACTGGAACACATGACTTCTGAGGAGAGGCTGAGGGAACTGGGATTGTTTAGTCTGCGGAAGAGAAGAATGAGGGGGGATTTGATAGCTGCTTTCAACTACCTGAAAGGGGGTTCCAAAGAGGATGGATCTAGACTGTTCTCAGTGGTAGCAGATGACAGAACAAGGAGTAATGGTCTCAAGTTGCAGTGGGGGAGGTTTAGGTTGGATATTAGGAAAAACTTTTTCACTAGGAGGGTGGTGAAACACTGGAATGCGTTACCTAGGGAGGTGGTGGAATCTCCTTCCTTAGATATTTTTAAGGTCAGGCTTGACAAAGCTGTGGCTGGGATGATTTAGTTGGGGATTGGTCCTGCTTGGAGTAGGGAGTCGGACTAGATGACCTCCTGACGTCCCTTCCAACCCTGATATTCTATCATTCTACATCTGAAGTCAGTACTTAATGGCACATAAACAATACCTATGTCCAACAGTTACCACACAGCAGTGTCTGAGATAATGAAGATACTTTGTAAGTACAGGAAAAATTGTGATCTCTCACATACAGTACTAATGTTTAATAGTTGGCAAATGTTTTTCTGATCGAGATTAAACCCTGCAGTGGTTACTAGGACAAGCTATTTAAGGTGAAATCACTGACTATGCAAAACCAAACGTGCTGAACACAAACTAGTTTTATTGTAAGCATCTCAGGGTTGAACTGTGTGTCCTCCATGTAATCAGAACTGTCAAATTAACTGTTGGAGGTGCTTGTTTCTGGGAGAACACTTTTTAAATTTAATAACAGCTGCTTAGTATAGAAAAACTAGATTGCTTAGCTAGGCTGACATATAACTCTCTTCACAGGACAGTTTTCCACACACCATGGCCAGTGCTTTTAGCAAGGTACTCTATGCAACAAAATATTATGTTCTGGGCCACTGCAGCTAGTCACTATCTTTAGATACAATGGCTTGACCATTATATTAATTTTAAACCATATCAAATAGCACAGTAAGCTGTAGTATGTGTTTTCCATACATACCACATTTCTCCTACCCTCACAGCTGTGGCCTGTTGCTTAGGAAATTAAATCTGTTCTGAAGTGAACTACGTCAGTGGTCTTCAGATTTCATGATTTTATGTTTAATATAATATCACTTTACTTTCCTTAATTGTCTGTTGTAAGGGGGAGAGGTCTAAAAAAAGAACTAAAGCTTAGAAATCATGGTGCACTATACACAGTTTTGGAGAAAGTACATTTGACTAGTGTGTATAAGGTTCCTGGATATTCAGTGCTTTTTTAAAGTCTGCTCACAAGGTCAAGTGGAGGAGCACATAGCTAAGAAAGTGAATCTACAGAATATGCATTCAGAGAAATTTGTTTTTAAATATAAATCATTTACCATGTTTGGGATTTGGCTTTAAAATAGTCTCTTTACTGTTCTTCAAAGTATCAATAGTTCTTATTCATGATATGCTCTTTCTTTAGTGTATTTCCCAACAGAGAAAATTACTTACAATTAAAAGAAAGGATTGTTCAGGCAGCACTTCTCCCAAAGTGCTCATTGGCATGCTTCGTGAGTATATAGCCATCTCTTCCCAGCCGTGGACATTGAGGATGGTTCTATGTAGCTGCAGTGAGCAGAAAATTGAAATAATGAAAAAATCAGGCCAAGAGTATTGTTGTAGCCATATATAACATGTGAAATACATATTTAAACACCCACTATTTAACACTCTCTTTATCATGATATAAATACACTGTTCAGTTTGCAAGGTAGCAATAGGTAGCAAGATGTCTGCAATAGCTGCTGGTAATTTGAGATGATTTTTTCACTTTATCAAGCCAAGAATGACTAGAGATCTAGAGCGGTGCTTGTTAGTGGTATCTCTACTCATTTTTTTGATTACTGCAAGAGTTCTATTTTTAGATCTATTGATGTGCAACAAGAAAGAGCTGCTCCACGCCTTCTGTCACATGATTGTAGAGAACCTGAAGCTGAAGTGCGTATTGGTGATTATTCAGAGAGACGTTCGTTACCTTGGGGAGATATAAAATGATAGTATAGTTAAATGTGTTATGGTGCTAAATCAGTGGATTACACTAACATTACCCTTATTTAAGAGTAAAAGTGCAGGAAATGCCATTGAGAAAAATTACATAATTTGTCTTTTTGCTTAGGATTTGTTGTCACTGAACAAGTAACTGCAAGCACATTTTAAAAACACACTGAAGTAATATGTTTTTCAGATTATTTCACCAATGACACATTTTCTGTTCACAGAACCCAGCTGTCTCCAGTTCCAGCTGGTCAGAACTAGATGTACTCATTTTGGCAGGAACTGTTGGCTATGCTGTGAGCCTGGGAGCAAGCAGCTTTATAGAAGAGGAGCACCAAACCTGGTATTTTCTTATCAATACTCTTTGCCTGGCACTGTGCCAAGAAATTTGTAGACACTACTTTCTTGTGAAAGAATGTGATCTTCAGCTTAGTACTGCTGTGAAACAAAATTTTGAAGATATTGAGGAAACCACCCAGTGCAGGAAGGTTGATATACCATCATGTGACTCAAAATTGGGAAAAGTCACCTCTTCAAGTGAATTTCTAAAAGGCTCAGAAAAGTGGATGGGTTTAGCAAGTCCATTAATCATCCTTATTTGCTGTCGGTTACTTCGTTCATTAAATCAGACGGGAGTTCAGTGGGCTCATCGACCCGACTTTGGACATTGGTTGACAAGGTGGGTATCTGAGTTGGATAATAGTTACTACTTACTTAAAATTTCATGTCTTACTTTGTGTTTAGCTAAGGAGATAATGATTTAATATTCTGTAAATAGAAAATACTGTAAATAGTTGAAGGAAGTGAGTATTAAGTGCTGCAGAGTTTTTTCACTATTCTTGTTGGAGTAGTTGTCCTGTGTAATGTATTTACCACCACTAGGCTATTGTCCTTGGCACTAATCAAGATTTATAATCTAATTCTTGCAAACTTGAAAGCATGTTTTTTTTTATAAGCGGTTTAATGTTTTTCAATAACTAAGGGTATGTCTGCAGTACAAAATTATTTTATTCGAATTTTTGGAAGCGATTTTATACATTCGGTGAAGCGCATGAATTCGGCGGAGTGCGTCCACAGTACTGAGGGTAGCATTGAATGTCGGAGCAGTGCACTGTGGGTAGCTATCCCCCAGTTCCTGCAGCCCCCGCTGCCCATTGGAATTCTGGGTTCAGCTCCGAGTGCATGATGGGGCAAACATCGCGGGTGTTTCTGGGTGTGTGTCGTCAGTCGCTCCTCCTTCCGTGAAAGCTATGGCAGACAATCATTTTGCGCCTTTTTGGCGTGCAGGCGCCATACTTTTTTCAGCAGATGGTGCAGTACGGTGCACCGCTTCTATCCTGGTACTATGAATCCACCTCTCATTTCCTCTCATCTTTCTATGTAATCTCTATAAGTATCTACTCTTTCTCTCTTCCTCATTGACCGCTTCCACTGCCAACTCTGCTTGGGCATCGTGAACCGAGCAGCACAGCTTCTGCTGTCAACTCTGCTCTCCCGCTCTTGCCGCACTACTGAGCTTCTCCATGTTGTCTGTCCTGGGCTGCTGCTTCCGTGAAAGCTACAGAAGACAACCATTTCCCGCCTTTTATCAGCTATCGTGAACCAAACAGCACCTCTTCCGCTGCTACTCTGCTCTCCTACATTTCACGCCCTTTTTCCAGGATTACCCGTGCAGGCACCATAGCATGGCAAGTATGGAGCCCGCTCAGATCCCCGCTGCAGTTTTGACTATTGTAAATACCTCATGCATTATCCAGCAGTATGTGCAGTACCTGAAAAACTGGGTGAGGAAGTGATGACAGCGCCATTACTATATTGATGAGGACATGGACAGAGTCATTCCTAGAAGCATGGCATGTGGTGATTGGGAGATCATGGTGGCGTTGAGCCAGGTTCATGCCGTGGAACGCCGATTCTGGGCCTGGGAAACAAGCACAGACTGGTGGGACTGCATAGTGGTATGGGATGATTCCCAGTGGCTGCGAAACTTTCATATGCGTAGGGCCACTTTCATGGAACTTTGTGACTTGCTGTCCCCTGCCCTGAAGTGCAAAGACACTAAGGTGAGAGCAGCCCTCACAGTTGAGAAATGAGTGGCCATAGCCCTGTGGAAGCTTGCAATGCCCAACAGCTACCGGTCAGTCAGGAATCGGTTTGGAGTGGGGAAATCTACTGTGGGGGCTGCTATGCTGCAAGTAGCCAACGCAATCATTGACCAGCTGTTATCAAGGGTAGTGACTTTGGGAAATGTGCAGACCATTGTGGATGGCTTTAATGCACTGGGGTTCCCTAACTGCAGTGGGGCGATAGACGGAACACATATCCCTATCTTGGCCCTGGAACGCCGGGGCGGCCAGTACATAAACCGCAAGGGGTACTTTTTCCACGGTGCTGCAAGCACTGTGGATCACAAGGGACGTTTCACCAACATCAATGTGGGATGGCCGGGAAAGGTGCATGATGCTCACATCTTCAGGAACTCTGGTCTGTTTGAACAGCTGCAGGAAGGGACTTACTTCCCAGACCAGAAAATTACTGTTGGGGATGTTGAAATGCCTATAGTTATCCTTGGGGACCCAGCCTACCCCTTAATGCCATGGCTCATGAAGCCATACAACAAGCGCCCTGGACAGTAGTAAGGAGCAGTTCAACTGTAGGCTGAGCAAGTGCTGAATGGTGGTAGAATGTGCTTTTGGACGTTTGAAAGCGCGCTGGCGCAGTTTGCTGAGATCTAACTGAGTCAGTACAACCAATATTCCAATTGTAATTGCTACTTGTAGTGTGCTCCACAATATCTGTGAGTGTAAGGGGGAGATGTTTATGGCGGGATGGGATGTTGAGGCAACTTGCCTGGTGGCCAATTTTGCACAGCCAGACAACAGGGTGATCAGAAGAGTGCAGCAGGGCGCGCTGCACATCGGAGAAGCTTTGAAAGCCAGTTTCATGACTGGCCAGAGTATGGTATGACAGTTGTGGTTGTTTCTCTAGAAGTTACCCGCCCCCTGTGTGTGTGTGTGTGTGTGTGTATATATATATATATATATATATATATATATATATATATATATATATATATATATATGTAAGGAAATAGTCACAATTGTTTAAAAACCATTCTTTATTACTTGTTGCACAACACATTGAGAGAAATCAGAAGGTAGACCAGGGGAGGGGGCGGGTATTGGGTTAGAGGGGTGGAGGAGGAGAGAAGGACAAGTCCAGAAACCAAATCAAAATTCTGGATATGCCTGCTTTCTGCTGCTTGTGCAATCCTCTGGGGTTGACTGTGTGGGTCCCTGTAGCTCTCCTCCCACCCCATGTTCTTGGGCGTCTGGGTGAGGAGGCTATGGAACTTGGGGAGGAGGGAGGTTGGTCATACAGGGGTTGCAGTGGCAGTCTGTGGTCTTGCTGTCTTTCCTGCATTAGATCCACCATACAGTGGAGCATGTCAGTTTCCTCCCCCATGAGCTTGACCATAGCATCCTGCCTGCTCTCATTGCACGCGTCCCTCCTCTCTTTGTGTTCATTTAACGCTTTATGGAACTCTGCAATTGTTTGCCTCCACACATTCAGCTGAGCCCTATCAGTGCGGGAGTACTGCATGAGCTCGGCGAACATGTCGTCCTGAGTTCGTTTTTTCCGCCTTCTAATCTGGACCAGCCTCTGGGACAGAGTAGACAGGGGCCACGTTGAAATATTTGCACCTGCGGGAGGAGAAAAAGGGAGGGTAATATTTTAGAAGATATATTTTAGAGAACAAAGGGGACACACTTTCTCAGTGAAACAGGCAATTCATAGTACACAGCACATGTTCTTTCTGTACAAGGTCGCATTTTGCCTCACTGAAGTGCCTGCCACTTTGGTGTGAGTAAGCCATCACAAGCAGCTGGACAACAGAATTCAGCTTGCAGGCAGCCTTGGTAAGCCCTAGGGGCATGCGGGGTTCTGCTTCTTCATTCATTTCAATGCTTTCAAAACTGCCGGGCCCCCTTTCCCATACCAAGCAATGCCTGGTGGGTTTGCCATATAAATGGAGGGCCTGCGGGCTCTCTGGGATGATCGCTTCACACAACACTCTCCCCCCGCCCTGGCACCCATTGTGTGGCTCCGATGAGGCTCTGAGGAGGGATGAGCCCTTTAAACTAAACACGAACAGCCCAGCACATCTGGGTTTCCCCCCACCCCCCACTGCGTGGCTTCGATCAGGCTCTCACTCACCAGAAGTGCCTTCTCCAGGGTCATGGTCCGGGAGCCCGCCTTGGGAGTGGGGGGAGGCTGTTGGCTCCAGCGTTAAGACTAGTTCCTGGCTAGGGGGCAAAACGGATTCCCCACTTGCCGCCTGTGCACTGTCGTCAGCCTCCTCCTCTTCGTCCTCCAGTAACTCATCCTCCTCACTCCATGCAACTCCCCCATTGCAGGTTTCTATGGACAGTGGTGGGGTAGTGGTGGCATCACCCCGCCATAATTGCATGCAGCTCACAATAGAAGCAGCATGTATGGGGCTGTGACCCAGAGCGCCTATTCGCCTCCCTCACTTTTTTGGTATGCTTGACTGAGCTCCTTGATTTTTGTATGACACTGCTGTGTCCCTGGAGCAGCCTCTTTCCGTCATGGCCCTGGAGATTTTAGCGTATGTATTTGCGTTTCTTTTTTTGGAACATAGTTCTGCTATAACAGATTTGTCTCCCCCACATGCGATGAGATCCAGTACCTCCCATTCGGACCATGCTGGAGCTTGTCTGCAAATCTGGGACTGTGTGGTTTCTTGTGATGGTGGACTCTGCATGGTTGCCTGTGGCGGTGGACTGTGCTGATGGTGACCAAACAGGAAATGAAATTCAGAAGTTCCCGGGGCTTTTACTGCCTACCTGACTAGTGCATCGGAGTTGAGAGTGTTGTCCAGAGCGGTCACAAGGGAGCATTCTGGGATAGCTCCCAGAGGCCAATAACGTCTAATTGCATCCACAGTACCTGTAACCCGGAACTGCGATCTTGATTTTAGCGCTACTCCACTTGCCGAGGTGGAGTACAGAAATATGATTAAAGAGACCTTTAAATAGAAAAAAACGGTTTGGTTGTGTGGACGGAATCAGTTTTATTTTGAATTAACTCTGCTAATTCTGAAATAACTGCATACCGTAGACCAGGCCTAAGTGAACAGTGACTGGCATAGTACAAAGAGACTTGTGTAATAGAATTAACGTAAAAAGAAAAGGACTACTTGTGGCACCTTAGAGACTAACCAATTTATTTGAGCATAAGCTTTCGTGAGCTACAGCTCACTTCATCGGATGCATACTGTGGAAAGTGTAGAAGATCTTTTTATATACACACAAAGCATGAAAAAATACCTCCTCCCACCCCACTCTCCTGCTGGTAATAGCTTATCTAAAGTGACCACTTTCCTTACAATGTGTATGATAATCAAGGTGGGCCATTTCCAGCACAAATCCAGGGTTTAACAAGAACGTCGGGGGGGGGGAGGAAAAAACAAGGGGAAATAGGTTACCTTGCATAATGACTTAGCCACTCCCAGTCTCTATTCAAGCCTAGAGTTAATTGTATCCAATTTGCAAATGAATTCCAATTCAACAGTTTCTCGCTGGTGTCTGGATTTGAAGTTTTTTTGTTGTAATATAGCAACTTTCATGTCTGTAATTGCGTGACCAGAGAGATTGTAGTTTCCTCAGGAAGTCAGTGGTGTCTCGAAGGTAGCTGGGAGTGCTGGTAGCGTAGGGCCTGAGGAGGGAGTCTACATAGCCAGACAATCCTGCTGTCAGGGTGCCAATGCCTGAGATGATGGGGTGCCCAGGATTTCCAGGTTTATGGATCTTGGGTAGTAGATAGAATATCCCAGGTCGGGGTTCCAGGGGTGTGTCTGTGTGGATTTGATCTTGTGCTTTTTCAGGGAGTTTCCTCAGGCCCTACGCTACCAGCACTCCCAGCTACCTTCAAGACACCACTGACTTCCTGAGGAGACTACAATCCATCGGTGATCTTCCTGATAACACCATCCTGGCCACTATGGATGTAGAAGCCCTCTACACCAACATTCCACACGAAGATGGACTACAAGCCGTCAAGAACACTATCCCCGATAATGTCACGGCTAACCTGGTGGCTGAACTTTGTGACTTTGTCCTTACCCATAACTGTTTTACATTTGGGGACAATGTATACCCTCAGATCAGCGGCACTGCTATAGGTACTTGAATGGCCCCACAGTATGCCAACATTTTTATGGCTGACTTAGAACAACGCTTCCTCAGCTCTCGTCCCCTAATGCCCCTACTCTACTTGTGCTATATTGATGACATCTTCATTATCTGGACCCATGGAAAAGAAGCCCTCGAGGAATTCCACTATGATTTCAAATTTCCATCCCACCATGAACCTCAGCCTGGTCCAGTCCACACAAGAGATCCACTTCCTGGACACTACAGTGCTAATAATCGATGGTCACATAAACACCACCCTATACCGGAAACCTTCTGACCGCTATTCCTACCTACATGCCCCAGCTTTCACTCTGACCACACCACACGATCCATTGTCTACAGCCAAGCTCTGCGATACAACCGCATTTGCTCCAACCCCTCAGACAGACAAACACCTACAAGATCTCTATCAAGCATTCTTACAACTACAATACCCACCTGCGGAAGTGAAGAAACAGATTGATAGAGCCAGAAGAGTTCCCAGAAGTCACCTACTACAGGACAGGCCTAACAAAGAAAATAACAGAACGCCACTAGCTGTCACCTTCAGCCCCCAACTAAAACCCCTCCAACGCATTATTAAGGATCTACAACCTATCCTGAAGGATGATCCAACACTCTCACACATCTTGGGAGACAGACCAGTCCTTGCCTACAGACAGCCCCCCAACCTGAAGCAAATACTCACCAGCAACCACATACCACACAACAGAAACACTAACCCAGGAACCTATTCTTGCAACAAAGCCCGTTGCCAACTGTGCCCACATATCTATTCAGGGGACATCATCACAGGGCCTAATAACATCAGCCACACTATCAGAGGCTTGTTCACCTGCACATCCACCAATGTGATATATGCCATCATGTGCCAGCAATGCCCCTCTGCCATGTACATTGGTCAAACTGGACAGTCTCTACGTAAAAGAATAAATGGACACAAATCAGACGTCAAGAATTATAACATTCATAAACCAGTCGGAGAACACTTCAATCTCTCTGGTCACGCGATTACAGACATGAAAGTTGTGATTTTACAACAAAAAAACTTCAAATCCAGACTTCAGCGAGAAGCTGTTGAATTGGAATTCATTTGCAAATTGGATACAATTAACTTAGGCTTGAATAGAGACTGGGAGTGGCTAAGTCATTATGCAAGGTCACCTATTTCCCCTTGTTTTTTCCTCCCCTCCCCCACCCCCCGGTGTTCTTGTTAAACCCTGGATTTGTGCTGGAAATGGCCGACTTTGATTATCATACACATTGTAAGGAGAGTGATCACTTTAGATAAGCTATTACCAGCAGGAGAGTGGGGTGGGAGGAGGTATTTTTTCATCCTTTGTGTGTATATAAAAAGATCTTCTACACTTTCCACTATATGCATCCGATGAAGTGAGCTGTAGCTCATGAAAGCTTATGCTCAAATAAATTGGTTAGTCTCAAAGGTGCCACAAGTCCTCCTTTTCTTTTTGCGAGTACAGACTAACACGGCTGTTACTCTGAAACTTGTCATTATGCAAGGCGCAGAATTAATGTAGATTATTTAAAGCAGAACATTCAGTACATAATTCCAAACTTCACTAAGTTAGTAAAGTGGTACATGTAGGTACCAATGACATATGGAAGGATAGGAGAGAGGTCCTGTAGGCCAAATTTAGGCTGCTAGGTAACAGATTGAAGTGCAGGACCTCCATGGTAGCATTCTCTGAGATGTTTCCAGTTCCATGCACAGGGCCAGTTAGACCGGCAGAACTGCAGAGTCTCAATGTGTGGATGAGACAATGGTGTAGGGAGGAGGGGTTTAGATTTATTAGGAACTGGGGAAACCTGGGAAAGGGGGAGCCTATACAGGAAGGATGGTCTCCGCCTAAACGAAAATGGAACCAGATTGCTGGCACTTAACATTAAAAAGGTTGTAGAGCAGCTTTTAAACTAAGGGCTGGGGGAAAGCCAACAGGTGCAGAGGAGCATGTGGTTCGGACAGAGACATCCCTTAGGGGAGGATCTATTAATAGAGAATCTCTGTCCTAGTAAGGAAAGAAAAGGATAAAATACAGACAGTCTGATCAGAAATAGTCAAATAAAAAAAAGTCCCATTCAGTTACATCGTGTAATGGCAGAAAGCCGAAAGGAGACAAGTTTTTAAAGTGCTTATATACCAATGCTAGAAGTCTAAATAATAAAAGAGGTGAACTAGAGTGCCTCGTATTAAATGAGGATATTGATATAATAGGCATCACAGAAACTTGGTGGAATGATGATAATCAATGGGATACAGTAATACCAGGGTACAAAATATATCGGAAGGGCAGAACAGGTCATGTTGGTGGCGGAGTGGCATTATATGTGAAAGAAAGCATAGAATCAAATGAAGTAAAAATTGTAAATTAATCAAACTGTAGCATAGAATCTCTATGGATAGAAATTCCATATTATAATAAGAAGACTATAGCGGTAGGGATATATTACTGACTACCTGACCAGGACGGTGAGAGTGACTGTGAAATGCTCAGGGAGATTAGAGAGGCTATTAAAATAAAAAAAAAACCCAATAATAATAAATAATAATAATGGGGGATTTCAGTTATCCTGATATTGACTGGGTACATGTCACCTCAGGATGGGATGCAGAGATAAAGTTTCTTGAGACCTTAAATGACTGCTCCTTGGAGGAGCTGGTCCTGGAACCCACCAGAGGAGAGGCAATTCTTGATTTAGTCCTAAGTGGAGCACAGGATCTGGTCCAAGAGCTGGATTGCTTGGTAATAGTGACCATAAAATAATTAAAATTAATATCCCTATGGCAGGAAAAACACCACAGCAGTCCAACACTGTAGCATTTAATTTCAGAAAGGGGAACTACACAAAAATGAGGAGGGTAGTTAAACAGAAATTAAAGGGCGCAGTGCCAAAAGTGAAATCTCTGCAAGCTGCGTGGAAACTTTTAAAAGACACTGTAATAGAGGCTCAACTTAAATGTATACCCCAATTAAAAAAACATAGTAAGAGAACCAAAAGAGAGCCACCCTGGCTAAACGGCCAAGTAAAAGAAGCAGTGAGAGGCAAAAAGGCATCCTTTAAGGAGTGGAAGTTAAATCCTAGTGAGGAAAATAGAAAGGAACATAAACACTGGCAAATGAAGTGTAAAAATACAATTGGGAAGGCCAAAAAAGAATTTGAGGAACAGTTAGCCAAACACTCAAAAAGTAATAGCAATTTTTTTTTAAAGTACATCAGAAGCAGGAAGCCTGCTAAACAACCAATGGGGCCACTGGATGATTGAGGTGATAAAGGAGCACTCAAGAACATTGCGGAGAAACTAAATGAATTCTTTGCGTTGGTCTTCACGGCTGAGGATGTGAGGGAGATTCCCAAACCTGAGCCATTCTTTTTAGGTGATAGATTTGAGGAACTGTCCCAGATTGAGGTATCATTAGAGGTGGCCTTGGAACAAATTGATAAATTAAACAGTAATAAGTCACCAGGACCAGATGGTATTCACCCAAGAGTTCTGAAGGAACTCAAATGTGAACTTGCAGAACTACTAACTGTAGTCTCAAAAAGAAAAGGAGTACTTGTGGCACCTTAGAGACTAACCAATTTATTTGAGCATGAGCTTTCGTGAGCTACAGCTCATAGAATCATAGAATCTCAGGGTTGGAAGGGACCCCAGAAGGTCATCTAGTCCAACCCCCTGCTCAAAGCAGGACCAATTCCCAGTTAAATCATCCCAGCCAGGGCTTTGTCAAGCCTGACCTTAAAAACCTCTAAGGAAGGAGATTCTACCACCTCCCTAGGTAACGCATTCCAGTGTTTCACCACCCTCTTAGTGAAAAAGTTTTTCCTAATATCCAATCTAAACCTCCCCCACTGCAACTTGAGACCATTACTCCTCGTTCTGTCATCTGCTACCATTGAGAACAGTCTAGAGCCATCCTCTTTGGAACCCCCTTTCAGGTAGTTGAAAGCAGCTATCAAATCCCCCCTCATTCTTCTCTTCTGCAGGCTAAACAATCCCAGCTCCCTCAGCCTCTCCTCATAAGTCATGTGTTCCAGTCCCCTAATCATTTTTGTTGCCCTTCGCTGGACTCTCTCCAATTTATCCACATCCTTCTTGTAGTGTGGGGCCCAAAACTGGACACAGTACTCCAGATGAGGCCTCACCAATGTCGAATAGAGGGGAACGATCACGTCCCTCGATCTGCTCGCTATGCCCCTACTTATACATCCCAAAATGCCATTGGCCTTCTTGGCAACAAGGGCACACTGCTGACTCATATCCAGGTTCTCTGTCCACTGTCAGGTCCTTTTCTGCAGAACTGCTGCCTAGCCATTCGGTCCCTAGTCTGTAGCTGTGCATTGGGTTCTTCCGTCCTAAGTGCAGGACCCTGCACTTATCCTTATTGAACCTCATCAGATTCCTTTTGGCCCAATCTTCCAATTGGTCTAGGTCCTTCTGTATCCTATCCCTCCCCTCCAGCGTATCTACCACTCCTCCCAGTTTAGTATCATCCGCAAATTTGCTGAGAGTGCAATCCACACCATCCTCCAGATCATTTATGAAGATATTGAATAAAACCGGCCCCAGGACCGACCCCTGGGGCACTCCACTTGATACCGGCTGCCAACTAGACATGGAGCCATTGATCACTACCCGTTGAGCCCGACAATTTAGCCAGCTTTCTACCCACCTTATGGTGCATTCATCCAGCCCATACTTCCTTAACTTGCTGACAAGAATACTATGGGAGACCGTGTCAAAAGCTTTGCTAAAGTCAAGAAACAATACATCCACTGCTTTCCCTTCATCCACAGAACCAGTAATCTCATCATAAAAGGCGATTAGATTAGTCAGGCATGACCTTCCCTTGGTGAATCCATGCTGGCTGTTCCTGATCACTTTCCTCTCATGCAAGTGCTTCAGGATTGATTCTTTGAGGACCTGCTCCATGATTTTTCCAGGGACTGAGGTGAGGCTGACTGGCCTGTAGTTCCCAGGATCTTCCTTCTTCCCTTTTTTAAAGATTGGCACTACATTAGCCTTTTTCCAGTCATCCGGGACTTCCCCGGTTCGCCACGAGTTTTCAAAGATAATGGCCAGCTCTCATGCTCAAATAAATTGGTTAGTCTCTAAGGTGCCACAAGTACTCCTTTTCTTTTTGCGAATACAGACTAACACGGCTGTTACTCTGAAATCTGTCATAACTGTAGTCTGTAACCGATCATTTAAATTGGCTTCTGTACCAGATGACTGGAGGATAGCTAATGTGATGCCAATTTTTAAAGAGGGCTCCAGAGGTGATCCTGGCAATTACAGGCCTGTAAGCCTGACTTCAATACTGGGCAAACTGGTTGAAACTATAATAGAGAACAATATTGTCAGACATATAGATGAACATGATTTGTTGAAGAGTCAACATGGTTTTAGTGCCTCACCAATCTACTAGAATTCTTTGAGGGAGTCAACAAGCATGTGGACCAAGGGGATCTAGTGGATATAGTGTATTTAGATTTTCAGAAAGCCTTTGACAAGGTCCCTCACCAAAGGCTCTTACGCAAAGTAAGCTGCCATGAAATAAGAGGGAAGGTGCTGTCATGGATTGGTAACTGGTTAAAGGGTAGGAAATGTAGGTATAAATGGTCAGTTCTCGGAATGTAGAGAGGTAAATAGTGGTGTCCCCAGGAGTCTGTTCTAAGACCAGTCCTATTCAACATATTCATAAATGATCTGGAAAAAGGGGTAAACAGTGAGGTGGCAAAATTGCAGATGATACAAAATTACTAAAGATAGTTAAGACTCGGGCAGACTGCGAAGAGCTACAAAAGGATCTCTCAAAACTGGGCAACAAAATGGCAGATGAAATTTAATGTTGATAACTGCAAAGTAATGCAGATTGGAAAGCATAATTCCAACTATACATATAAAATGATGGGGTCTAAATTAGCTGTTACCACTCAAGAAAGAGATTGTGGAGTCATTATGCATAGTTCTCTGAAAACATCCACTCAGTGTGCAGCGACAGTCAAAAAAGTGAACAGAATGCTGGGAATAATTAAGAAAGGGATAGAAAATATCATGTTACCTCTATATAAATCCATGGTATGCCCACATATTGAATACTGTGTGCAGATGTGTTCACCCCATCTCAAAAAAGATATATTGGAATTGGAAAAGGTTCAGAAAAGGGCAACAAAAATGATGAGTGGTATGGAACGGCTTCCCTATGAGGAGAGATTAATAAGACTGGGATTTTTCAGTTTGGAAAAGAGACGGTTAAGGGGAGATATGATTGAGGTCTATAAAATCATGACTGGTGTAGAGAAAGTAGATAATGAAGTATTGTTTACTACTTCTCATAACACAAGAACTAGGAGTCACCAAATGAAATTAATAGACAGCAGGTTTAAAACAAATAAAAGGAAGTATTTTTTCAAACAACGAATAGTCAACCTGTGGAACTCCTTGCGAGAGGATGTTTTGAGGGCCAAGACCATAACAGGGTTCAAAAAAGAACTAGATAAATTCATGGAGGATAGGTCCATCAATGGCTATTAGCCATGATGGGCAGGAATGATGTCCCTAGCCTCTGTTTGCCAGAAGCTGGGAATGAGCGACAGGGGATGCATCACTTGATGATTATCCTGTTCTGTTCATTCCCTCTGGGGCATCTGGCCCTGGCCACTGTTGGAAGACAGGGTACTGGGCTAGATGAACCTTTGATCTGACCCAGTAGGGCCATTCTATGTTCTTATAATGGAGAATAACAGTGCTTGGAGTTCTTTCTGATTGGTCACATGGGCTATGGGTGTGGGGAGAAGGGAAGAGAATTTTTCTTAAATTTAACACAATAGGGCATTACATTCGAAATTTGAGGTCATTTATTGGTAATGACTTTAGGAATATTGTGGTTCAGCTGGCTTGTGGCGTTTTGGAGGCAGGAGGGAGTGGAGAGGAGTGAGGACTTGGTGCACAGGTTCCCCCTGCCTCCCAAATGCGGCAAGCGAGCTGATTGCCCCGGGAAGGAGGGAGGAGCGAGGACTTGGTGCTCCTCCCTACTCCGTCCTGCCTCCAAAATGCCAAAGCCAGCTGATTTGCCACAGCAGGAGGTGGGGGTGGGGGGGAAGAGGTGTGCCGAGTCCTTTTGTCTGGCAAAAAAAATTTCCCTGGAACCTAACCCCCCTGCCCCCATTTACATTAATTCTTATGGGGAAATTGGATTCGCTTAACATAGTTTCACTTAGTCGGATTTTTCAGGAACAGAACTACAACGTTAAGTGAGGAGTTACTGTATGTACTACCTTTGGTTCCATATAAAGGATGAATGGATTATATTTTAATGTAACAGAGATAGTATTCTGACCTTTTTCTCTTTCTTGCGAGAATTCAATGTAAACCTTTTGGAACTCCAAAACTATGTTGACAGCATTACAAAAACATAAGGCATATGCAATGTCATATAAAAGGTGATAAAAACACAGTTACAAATTCTCAGTCTTAACGCATTAAAATAGTTTTGTGTGCTGAATAGTTGTAGTTTACCATCTGCCCTCTCCCTTTTTCTGATTTTCTTGGTTTTTGTCACAAGCTTCTCTCCAGTATATCTTTCACCTTTCTTGTTTGTCAGCCAAAGAGGGCCTTGAGAGACCCGTGCAAGCCTTTGTAGTCTCTATCAGGGAAGTGCATGGTCTATAGAGCACTATCACAATGGCCCCAAGGAGCAAGGAGGGCATTTCTGTGTAAATATTGTGACAGGGTCGGGCCAGATGGCTATAGGAGAGTAACGGAAGGCAGATATATTAGCCCCAGGCCAAGTAGGTCCCTTTTCCCTGGGTAAGGTAACAGGGAAGGTTCCAGAATAATCAGGAACCTTCTGGAGACAATTAACACAGGCTGATTAGAACACCTGCAGCCAATCAAGAAGCTGTTAGAATCAATTAAGGCAGGTTAATCAGGGCACCTAAGTTTTTAAAAAAGGAGCTCACTTCAGTTTGTGGTGTGCGTGTGAGGAACTGGGAGCAAGAGGCACTAGGAGCTGAGAGTGAGAACACGGACTGTTGGAGGGCTGAGGTGTACAAGCATTATCAGACACCAGGAGGAAGGTCCTATGGTGAGGATAAAGAAGGTGTTGGGAGGAGGCCATGGGGAAGTAGCCCAGGGAGTTGTAGCTGTCGCACAGCTGTTCCAGGAGGCACTCCAGACAGCTACATTCCACAGGGCCCTGGGCTGGAACCCGGAGTAGAGAGTGGGCCCGGGTTCCCCCCAAATCCTCCCAACTCCTGGTCAGACACAGGAGGAGTCAACCTGGACTGTGAATTCAGAAAAACGGCCAAGCTGAGGGCTGCTGTGAAGCTCCAAGGCAAGCAAATCCGCCAATAAGCAGAAGACCCACCAAGGTAGCGCAGGAACTTTGTCACAATATATTGCTGGACTAGCCCTTAGCAAAACAAATTACCCATAATTAAAAGCTGCAAAGCTTACTATATATACCCTAGAGAGTGTCTTTCAAAAATACATGAATCTTGTGTGATGTAGCTGTGAAAAAGGCTAATGCAATCCTAGGATGCATCAGGTGAGGTATTTCCAGTAGAGATAGGGAAGTAGCGTTACCATTATACAAGTCACTGATGAGACCTCATCTGGAATGAATAGTGTGTACAGTTCTGGCCTTCTACTAGGATGATCAGAGGAATGGAGAACCTAGCTTATGAAAGAAGACTTAAGGAGCTTGGCTTGTTTAGCCTAACAGAACAAAGGCTGCGGGGAGATATGATTGCTCTGTATAAATACATCAGAAGGGTAAACACCAGGAAGGAAGTGGAGTTATTTAAGTTAAGGGCCAGTGTTGGCACAAGAACAAATAAGTATAAACTGGCCACCAACAAGTGACGTCTTGAAATTAGATGAAGGTTTCTAAGCATCAGAGGAGTGAAGTTCTGGAACAGTCTTCCAAGGGTAGCTGTGGGGGTAAAAAACCTAACTAGTTTTGAGACTGACTTGATAAGTTTATGGAACGAATGATATGATTAGGTTGCCAACAGTTGCATGTGGTCCATCTGCTACTGTTATGAGCAAATATCTGCCACAGCCAGAGATGGGACACTAGAGGGGGAAGGCTCTGAGTTACTACAGTGAATTCTTTCCCAGGTATCTTACTGGTGGTCTCACCAACATGCTCGGGGTCTAACAGGTCACCATATTTGGGGTCAGGAAGGAATTTTCCTCCAGGTCAGATTGGCAGAGAGTCGGGGGTTATTTTGCCTTTCTCTGCAGGTTGGGTTCTGGATCATTTTACTGGTTTGAACTAGAGTAAACAGTGAATTTTCTGTAACTTGAAGTCTTTAAATCATGATTTGAGGACTTCAGTAACTCAGCCAGAGGTTAGGGGTCTATTACAGGAGTGGGTGGGTGTGGTTCTGTGGCCTCTGATGAGCAGGAGGTCAGACTAGATAAATCATGATAGTCCCTTCTGGCCTTAAAGTCTATGAGTAAGTCAGCTACATGCCTTAATGGCAGAGACCCTGCACACTCAGTTTTTCAGACACAGAGTGTGGTCATTCTTTAAGTAGACTCTGAGCCTCACCTCCTACCGATGTGGCTTGTGAATCACCTGAGTGGAATACATGTCTGCAACCACCTGAAGAAGAAAAGACTTACTCATCTGTATGGTAAGTTATTCTTCGAGATGTGAGTGCAGATGTGTATTCCACTCAGGTGTGCGCACACCTGCTGCACTGAAGCTGAAGAACTTTGCCTAGCAGTACCTGTGGGGCGGTGCTCATGGTCTCTGACTTTTAGCCTCTCCTTAGGTTATTTAAGGGCAGCATCAGCCTTTGCACGGAACATCGAGAGTTAAGACTGTTGCAGAGGGGACAGAGGTTGGGTTATGGAATATGTCTGCACCCACATCTCGAACAGTTACTGTACAGGCAGGTAACTGTCTTATTGCATACACGTGCACAGGGTCTCTGCCATTAAGGCATGTAGCTGCCAGTGTACATACTATCTTAGGGGTTGCCACAGCAGTCCATATGACCTCAGCAACATTTCCCAGGCTCTTGAGTCCTGAAGAAAGGATACTGGGGAAGAGACACGGTAAGATTACATCAAGTAAATGTACTTGCTTCTCCTGGTGCTCCAGCATCACCCTTCTTCGCCGCCCTTCCCTGCAAAGAGCAGTACCTCTCCTGGGAGCCTCTCCAAGCTGGATGGGGAGCTGACTGGGTCACATGGAAGGACCAAGAGGGAATGTTTTTTCTTTCAGCCTAGCCTGGCTGACTCCCATCTGTATAGCTGAAATAGCTGTCTTGTGTTTCCTTGTAGAATTCAAAGAAAAGCAGGTAATATGGAAAGAAAGCACGACAAAATTTAAGAAAGAACTCCAACTCCCGTGATACGATGTGGAGCTCATGCTAATATAGCCTAGGTCCGGTGTCAGTCTGCCAGAGGCCAGCAGTCTTTCCCCATAGCATTTCAAAATGTGAGGACTTTGAAATGCTGATGTGTGGCAGGGTGTAGCCACTGGTTCTCACAGTGTATGTGTGATTCTGGCCTGTGCAGTCAAAGTCATGGCATTTGGAACAAATAAAAAACATATGGAGATAGACATCAACTGCTGGTTTCCTGCTTGGCTTTTGGGTTCAGTTCCAGCTGTCTACTTTCCTATTTCAAAAAACAAAAAAACTTAGATCCCAGTACTGGAAACTTCATATCTCCCCATTTACCATCAGGGTAGATGAGGTCAGATGAAGTACTCTATCTAATGTGATTTAGGTTTTTCTATAGTGTCTGAGTGCCAGCACTCCGTATGTTTCAATATCTGGCAATGGGCAGGGTATTCAGTATATAGCACTTGACTATATATGCACTCAACCTGCTGGTCTAAAAGAGAGAACTTCAGTGCATCTTTAGGGCATGATGCAAGGCCCATGTCTGTCTTGTTTTCTATTTATTGTATTGTTTTACCATAACACTAGGATTCATAGTCATGGATCAGGACCCCCATTGTGCTAATAGGTTTGGTTTGTTTCAGTGATTGTTCTTTTGCTATTGGAGGAAAACTTGTGTGCTACATTATGTCCTTAGATGTGATGGCTTTAGGGAACATTTTGTACACCTTATACATCTAAAATTAAATAAAATGGATATATATATGCAGAGTTATAATTTAAAAAGAGATGCTTGTGAAGTACGGTAACAATCCTTGTTGCCTTATATTAGAGAAACTAGAATGCTGTAGTAGAAGTGATGGTGAATTTTGCACGTGTATATAAATTTTGTTTTTAAATCATTAGAATTTTTTTTATATCATATGAAACTTTGTTTTATCCAGTTAAAACAGACCAACTAACATATGATGAGACATGATTACTTTTAAACATGCATGCTTGAATATAAAACCTCATTAACAAAATCGTTTTTCTAAAAATACTAAAATATTTGACCACATCTCTTAGAAAGCTAGTAACAGATGTCAGTGCAATGATTAATTTGGAAATTCACTACAGTTGCTGGAGCTATGTTCAATGTATTTTAGCAGTAATTATAGATTTATTTTTTTCCTTTCTTTTACAGTTCTGAACACAAAGCTGTACTGTCCCTTCTGGCAGCTGTCTCCTTAGTTATGCTCTTCATTCTGGTTCAGAGGAGATGCTCCCTGGTTTCGAAAATAGCGATGGCACTTGGGCTCTTGGGAGTCTACAGTTACCGGGTAGCCATTGGAAATGTTGTATTTCCATGGCAACAAGACAGCAAAGATATCTCAAAGTGAGTTCATCAGCAGATATGTATATCAACTTCTAGAACAGTTTTAACACTTTGGATACTGAAAAAATAGCACTGTTATCTCTGTTAGAATCAGGCTGTTATGAGCAAAGGGATGGTTCTCTTAGGATGTGCCCTAACAAGTTTTTCGTGTTATGGCTTTAAATAATATATGGGTACAATAAAGTGGTATGTTCCTGTACCGTATCTCAAATTGGAAACCTGTCAAAGGCTGACACACATACACTGACTACCTTGAGGCATAGCTTATTGATCTAGCCAGTTACCATTTTTTTCCATTTCCATTATTGAATCTGGCTTATAAAGATTACTGCCTTTGCTGTTTTATTTATTATTATGTTGATTTGCTACATTAAGTACAGAACAATGCCAACCTGACTTATTTATAACAATGAAATGGTTTACTATTTGACTACAAGGCTAAAAATACATTTAGGAAACAGAAAAGTAGTACTTGTGGCACCTTAGAGACTAACCAATTTATTAGAGCATAAGCTTTCGTGAGCTACAGCTCACTTCCTCAGATGCATATCGTGGAAACTGCAGCAGGCTTTATATATACACAGAGAATATGAAACAATACCTCCTCCCACCCCACTGTCCTGCTGGTAATAGCTTATCTAAAGTGATCATCAGGTGGGCCATTTCCAGCACAAATCCAGGTTTTCTCACCCTCCACCCCCCCACACAAATTCACTCTCCTGCTGGTGATAGCCCATCCAAAGTGACAACTCTTTACACAATGTGCATGACAATCCTGCGGAAATAGCCCAACTTGATTGTCATGCACATTGTGTAAAGAGTTGTCACTTTGGATGGGCTATCACCAGCAGGAGAGTGAATTTGTGTGGGGGGGTGGAGGGTGAGAAAACCTGGATTTGTGCTGGAAATGGCCCACCTGATGATCACTTTAGATAAGCTATTACCAGCAGGACAGTGGGGTGGGAGGAGGTATTGTTTCATATTCTCTGTGTATATATAAAGCCTGCTGCAGTTTCCACGATATGCATCTGAGGAAGTGAGCTGTAGCTCACGAAAGCTCATGCTCTAATAAATTGGTTAGTCTCTAAGGTGCCACAAGTACTCCTTTTCTTTTTGTGAATACAGACTAACACGGCTGTTACTCTGAAACCTGTCATTTAGGAAACAGTTTCCCTGTGCCTTTCTGTTTCTTACAGCTGAGAGTTGTGCTCCATAGCCTTTCAAGATGTAATAGATTTCTGCCTTTGGGGTCTAAAGCTTGGAGCATTATACAGACTGAGAACTTTCAAAGCTAAGAGTTTTGAGTCTCCTTTCCCACCATACCTGTCACAGGTGATATGTTTACCATGTGAGATGAAACAACCCAATGATGCTTCTAATTCATGAGGGCTTTTTTTCTCATACTGAGCATTAGCTGCTTTTGGAGTGCAGGAAAGCAGCTTTGATTCTTTTATAACCTATCTGATATTTTTCAGTTTTTGTTGTGATATAGTTGGACCTGCAGCGTCAACATGTTCTAAAGGGAGCATCAGAATTGTGGGAAAGTTTCAGGATGCATTCCTGTAGTCTTTTGGGGGAAATTCTAGAAAGATGATTGGCTTGTGGCTAGAATAAATTGTTCAGAGATCACTTAGAATTTGACCTGAGTCTGGGTAGCTTGGTTGAGGATTGGGGATCAGAGGTCACACCCTCTGTAAGAAGTGGAGATTGGGAGTTACCTTGGAAAGCAGCCTAGGAAAAGATTTTTAGACTAACTAAGGCCAGCTGTACCAGTGGTGCATATATTTCTTTTATATGTAGTAGAGATATTTGAAGATACCTTAATACTAATTAAGGAAGTAAGTTATTTGATCTTTGCATACAAAAATTTCCATTGACCTTGACTTGGACTACAGAATCTGACTACGTGCTTGAATGTGTTTGTCTGGAAATACATCTGATTGCTAAATATGATTTTTGGTTTTTGTTGGACTACAATTCCTTAGGGTAGAATGCATTTCCTTCAGTGAGAGGAAAAATACTGCAGTGTGGAACAGAATGTTAACTGCATCGGCTGAACTGCAAATTAAAAGAATAGTTACAGTAATAAGTGGAGTTCTTAAATTTACAAAGTGAGCAAAGGTTTCACTGACAGCTGATTTACACTATAGTCAGCGTCTTAATTGCAATTAGAATTGACTAAGAAAACATAGGGCTTTTATACTCAGCTTAATTTTAAATGTGAATATGGTGATTTGCTTAAACTGCTATGTCAGACCTTTCATTTATAGCTTTGATTATGCAGTGGCTTAAAAGTTCTTTAGATTAATAAAACCAAACTTCACGATCAGTTAGTCGTGGCTGACTGTATCTCACATTTAAGAGTGAGACTTGCATGTTAACATTAAATGACTGTTTAGATGTAGAAATGGCACAAGGCTTTTTAAATTGGAGAATTTTAGTGCTTTTTCTAAATGGGAGCAGGTACACTACAAGCTTTGGTGCACACCTCTGCCAATACACCTTAACCTTGTCTTTATACCATCCTTAGCGTTACGTATCAGGGCTTCCCTGTTACTTGCGTTGACAGGACATCCACTTTAAAACTGCCTACTACCTTTACCTTTTAAGATAAAAATACTGCCATGGAGACTGAAGTGTAGAATACATACATTATGGGGGAGGGATAGCTCAGTGGTTTGAGCATTGGCCTGCTAAACCCAGGGTTGAGAGCTCAATCCTTGAGGGGGCCATTTAGGGATCTGGGGCAAAAATTGGGGCTTGGTCCTGCTTTGAGCATGGGGTTGGACTAGATGACCTCCTGAGGTCACTTCCAACCCTGATATTCTATGATTCTATGGGCTGCAGTAATGCAGGTCTTTCTACCTTGCCTTGCAAATGTGCCTGAACTCTGACACAATCTGGTAGAAATATCTGGAAAGGCAACATGGTCCAATGTTGGACTGCAAATCAGGAAATCTGTGTTTTTTATTTGTAATTCTTTATTTGCTATATGATCTTAGCAAGTTATGCTTTTCCTAATTTTGTAACTTGACCATAATGTGAGAAATGTTGTGTATTAGGTTACATATAAAAACTACATTAAAAGAATGTTAAGGTTGCAACGTCAAGTACCTAAAAGGTGGGAAAGTCAAAAAAAATTTCTGTGTAACCTTCATTTAGCCCCATTATATGTATACATTGCCAACAGCCTGTACTTTATGATCACTTATTATTTTTACATCAGGACTCCCTGCCTCATTCAATGCACAAAATGAATGGTGTTCACTGAATGGGTAGTTGAATATTTCTCTTTACTTGTGCCTTATTTACTACGTACCATCCAAACCCTGAATTCCATACAGAATTATTTCCTCATGGGATTTTCTCAGGAACTCCTCACCATAGCTGCTGAGTGCTACACAAACATTAATGAATGGATTCAGAGGATCCCTTGTTAGATGATGATATTCACATTTTACAGATGAGGAACTAAGATGCATAGAGGTTAAAGCCAATATTGAAAATTGGGCCCTAGTGGATGCTCTTGACAGATATGTTACTACTTTTATAGCACATACATTAATAACATAGCTTCCATTGACTTCAGTTGCACTGAGTGCCCAGTGTGTCTGCAAATGAAGCCCCAAGTATCCCAAGTTTCTCAAGCTGAGCACTAAGAAAGTGAGAAACAGAGTGTCCACTTGTGAAAAGTTTGATGTGTGACTTGCCCAGCATCAGTTAGAAGCTTGGTGGCAGAGACATGACTAGAACTCAGATCTTCAGGGTGTCAGTGTATTTCCGTAACCAAGAGGTCATCCTTTCAGTTCCTGCAGTCCCCTACATTACAGGCAGTCCTCGACTTTACGATGTTCGAGTTACGATGAACAGCACTTACAACGCTTCTACATTGACACCCTGATTCGATTTATGACTATAGGTTTCAAGTTTACAATGCTCGGTCCTGCAATGGAGTAGATTGCAGTTCTGAGTTCCAACTTACAAATGCAATCGTAAGGAAACAATTGTGTCGTAAGTCTGAGGACTGCCTGTATTTACCTCACACCTCCCAGTTTCTGCAACAAATGACACAGGACCCTCCACACAAAAGCTTCATCCACTGTACAACCTTTGAATATGCTAAATGAAGCAGAGGTCCTGTAAGAAATGTCTGATATGCAGTTAGGGACTGTATCATTGTAGCGAAGCAAGGACTCACGAGCGCAGCGCCTCCTGCTAGTTGTCTGGGAATTAGCTCTCCAGCATATGGAGCACCTCCTTCTGCTGGTGGCTCGCCTGCCTCAGGCCCCCGTGTCCCTCCCAGACTCTGGTGCCCCTTTACCTCGGGGTTCTGTCCTCTACAGTATGCCCACTCTCTGGGTCTCCCCTCCCAGGGGAACCCCCGACCCTCTATCCCCACCTTGCCTCAATGGCTACTGCCAGTCATCATCTAGCTCCCTTTCTCTGGGGCAGACTGCAGTCTGTAATGGCCACTCATCATCACCTGTTGCCTTTGCCTATTCCCAGGCTGGATCTCTGCAGCCCCAGTACCTCTGTAGGCCTTCAACAAGGCCTGCAGCCTGGGGTTTTACCAGGCTGAAGCTCCCCAGCTTCCTTGCCCTATTCCCCAGCACTGCTCCAGTTCAGGTTCCTTCCTCTGAGGCAGCTAGCCCTTCTCCCTCCAGGGCTGGAGAGAGACTCCTCCAACTTCTGGCCCACAGCCCTCTTATAAGGGCCAGCTGGGCCCTGATTGAGCTGGCCACACCTGTGCTTTTCACCACTCAAGTGCTTTCACTCCTTTTCCCAGCTGCAGGTCTCTCCAGTGCTGCTTTTAACCCCCTGCCTACTGGAGTGGGGCAGGCGCCCCACTACAGTCATGTACATGCACAAGGGGGCTGAATTAGGATTGCACAGGAAACATTAATTCTGGCATTTCCTAACTTTTAAGTGCTTGATTTTGCAATTCTAATATTATTTGAACATAGCTTTTTATGTGTAATTTCTTCATTTTTAAAAAGCAAACTTGAAAAAAAAACACCACTATTTGGAACCATATTAAGCCCACACAGTGGTTTGTCAGCAGGGTAGGAACCTTTAGATCTGCAGCCCAGACCTCTGCTATTTGAGGTAATGGGATAATTGGTTCCAAGAATAGGCTCTTAACCTCTCTATAGGCCAGTCACTAAAGAGAGACACATTTTGCCAGTGAGTTTCAGACATTGGTTGATAGCAGAAGAATTTTGACTCAGGACTCTAGGCTTCAATTCCATGGTATAGAAAGGAATGTCCTCAAGTGATTTCAGACCCTTCTGCCTCTTGTCCCCTAGCATGTCACTGTGTCCTTGCTGCTTGTCATTCATCTGCATTCCAGTCAGGCTGATTCTTTCTTCTCCAATGTAGCCTGGGCACCACCAAGGGGGAGCATTGAAGGTATAGGAGAGACTGTCCCTGCCCTGTTCTAGTACCTAACACTAAAGCATCCCCCAGCAACTGCTCCTCCTGGATGCTGTTTATCTTTTTCAGCCCCTTGAACATGAGCTGTGTGGGGATTGAGCATGCTCAGTGTGGTTGGCATGGAGCTATGTGGGAATTGAGCATTCTCAGTACAAATGGAATCTTTGGAGAAATTTGCTGCCAAACTTTCTCTGTTGAACATGGATAAATGACAGTTGTCAGAAATTTAACATTCAGACAAGTTTGAATAGATTTTCACAGGGACGACAAAAGGCAACCCTCTGATAGAAGTACCACCACCTTCCGGAATTTCAGCCCGGCTTCCCAGTATGGAAATGCTAGAGCTCCTCAATGGAATGTTAGGAGAATGTTTTCACATTGGTAAAAAATATTTCTCTAACCTAATCCTTGAAAATCCTTAGCTGAGCTGTTTGCTCAGAGAAAAAAAAATTAGCCAAAGGCACAGACTAGGATGGAAATTTGGCAGAGTTGTAAACCACTGAAAAGAGTCTTAAAAATTAAGTGTTATGCAACCTTACTTAGTTAAAGCCATTGCTGCCATTTTTTCCTATAATAGAAATATTTTTGGAAGCTATTTAAGAAATCCCACAGTTAATACTTGCTTACATGAAGAAAAGTAGAATTCATATATAGCTTCTGACATGCACTACTTACAACATATTTGACTCTGGAGGCAGTAATGGTCTTATCTCACTTCTTGTGTGATCAGTAGAAGACAAATAGCTCTATTAAAAACAGCAGCAACAAAAGCTTTCACTTTCTGCCTTTGTACATTTCAAATATCCTACTGGATAGCAGAGGTGGCCCCAATGTGTCCAGGCGTGGATCAGAGCTAGTCTCCTCTATGCTTGACTGCAAAGTGGCAGGTGCCTCATTTGATGACAGTTATTACAAGAGAGGGAAGAATAAAAAGCCCAGTAGCTTTCTCTTGCTCTTGGACTCTCTGCGGGAAAAAATTTCACTCTTAATTAGAGTGGGGAAGGAACCCTGACAATAATTATGAAAGGTTTTTTTATAATACTGGACACAGTGTTTTCAGATGTTTGTAAGTACCTGGTTAAATTCATGATTTGTGCTAAAATTGCCTCATTGCCCTGCCTATTGCTTGATTTGACTTGATTAATGTGATATTGCCATCTTGAATGTTTGCTCTTAAGTTGGTGCTTCTGTGATGTTGAATTACATATGCTCCTTGATCTAGTTGTACATAGTACTTTGTATTAGATTTTCGCTTCTAATTAAGAGTGAAATTCTTTCCCGCAGAGAGTACAAGGGCAGGAGAAATTCTTTTACTTCAGACGTCATATTTTCCAGTAAATTTTCAGTTGGTCACTTTTTAAAAGACTTTTTGAACTGGACATTTACATGAAACATGTATTGCACAGTAATGGTTGGTTTTCTTACTGAGACTATTCAACCCAGCTGATGTTTGTATAAGTGCTTCCAACTTGAAAAAATATTTGAAAATTGTGTCCAAAAGATGCAATTCCTTGCCTTAAAAAGGGTGCTGTCAATTTGAAAAGACCATTTGCTTCCAGGGTGGATAAAAATCAGTGTTTTAAAAAAATCAAAATAAAAAATCAGATTTTTTGATAGTTTTTTCCCCTCAAAAAGTATTTTATCTAAAGGCAGTTTTAATTAAGATAAATTATAGCTCAAAGAGATCTCATCATGGAATAGGGATTATAAATTCTAATTCTATAGTATAAGAGCATATATTCCTGTAATGTTTAAGAAAAGTTTTGTAAATGAGTTCCAATAGTTCATGGATTAGGGTCCCAATTTTATGGGGTACCCGGGGCTTCTGTATAGATTATTTAGGTTAATCTTTTTATCTACCCAATGGCACTCAGTGCTCAGTCTAGAAGATACCCTCAGACATGCTTAGTTTTTCAGTTCTCAAACTGTGGATTTGTCTCTCCAGAGATACCATGCTTGTTAACAGCAAAAATGTTTTAAAATAAATAAATTAATATATAGAGGTGAGAAATAACAGACCTCGACTCTATTCTCCCTCTGCAAATTTGTGTACACAGAGTCAATCCCGTACCTCTCTCTAAAAGTGCAAAGTTCCAAAAAGTTCAATGAATAGAAGATTGTTGGGGGCAGAATAGATCTGGACTAGGAGAAGAAGTCTGGAGATAAATGTGAGAAGGAGGGACAGGCAGTAGAAACAAAAGTGAAACTGTTTGAGCAGCATATTCCAGAAATCTTGAGGTCTTTGAGTGTAGCCTTCATTGATTTGAGATCTACCATATCATTCTCTCACTAGAAGGGAAAACCTATAATGGCAGCAGGCCATAAGAGACCCAGTTTGGGAACATTTTAATGACATTCCTCTACCTGTGGGTAAGATAGGCATGCGTGCAAAATGCAAACAGTGCAACAAAGAAATGCAAGACCTGGTTGTGCGAATGAAACAACATCATGAGAAGTATTCCTTCTCAGGAGGAAGCTGCCCTGAAGATGATGAAAGGAACATCACTTTAAAAATGTAGAGTGTGTACCTTCTAAAAATGAAACCTACATCTATCTCTGAGTTGTGAAGAATATGCATTAAGGTTATAACAACCAACAAGAATGCACTTTTATGTAGAAATCCATGATTAAATCGAGTCTTCCTGACTAGTACTTTAAATCAAATCCACTCTTTCTTCTCCAACTTTGTGTGCTATTTGAACTCAGGTCAGTCCAAAACACTTTCCTTCAAATCCTTTAAGACACTCTGCCATGATGCCTGCAGATCCCTGCCAGGTGGTGAGCTATGTTGTGAAGACAGCTTTCTTGTACAAATACATGCACATATTGTTAATTTACCTTTCCCTGACTGTTGCATTTTGTCATTAAACTAAATTTTAAATTCTGAGGCAAGGACTGTATATTTACTATAGAAGCAAGGGAGAGAAAAAGCCCTTAAAAGCGAAAGATATTTTCAGCTGAATTTTTGAGGGGTGGAGGAGAGAAGCGGGGAGAACTCATTTCCAAAAATAGAAATTGTCAGTAGGGTATATATCGTGATCACATGGAAAATCTCTGTGGGCAACATTGTTTAATAGCTACTGGCTAATTGCTTTGCAGACCAGAAAAAATCAATGCACGGAAGTTCTAACTTTCATATGAACTGGACGTTAAGTGGAAAACACTTAAATACTGTACACCAATGTGCAAGCAAACACTAGCTTGTAGTGTTAGGTTTCATTTGTGTCTCCGCCTTTAAAAAAAATTGCTTTGAAGGCTTAATGGTGGGTGTGGGGTTTTTTTGTCTTTATATGTTGGAAGTCCTCATTATTAGTGTCAGGTTTCTTCAGCTTTTATTGGGTTGATAGAATCACAAATTATTAATGTTGGTGCTACTGAAAAGAACTGGAGCCCCAGATAATCTCCCCAATTTCCCCCATCCCCTTTTCATTTCTAGTCTCTTTCTCTGATATGAAAATGTAGTTTTTTGGTCAAGGTTGCCTATTGGAGCAAAAATTGGGGATTGGCCCTACTTTGAGCAGGGGGTTGGACTAGATGGCCACCTGTGGTCCCTTCCAACCCTGATATTCTATGATTCTATTATTCTATTTGGGATGCTAATGTAAATTGGTTTCACAAAGAGTTGAAACATACGCATTTGAAAGGGAAAAGTTTTGCTTTGACTTTTTCCAGGAGATTCTGGCTAAGCTTGTTTCTTGTGAATACTTGCCTGGTTGAAATCAGGTTTGTCCAAAGTTGGGTTATGTGATCCAGACTACCACATCTTGAGCACCTGAGAGCTTCTGAATCAGTTTACTTTAAGATCTGAATTGATTCTGGTATCTATAGAGCAGGGCATGTTCACTCTCCACTCAGAACATATAAGTAATTAATTGTGGCAATGGAGAAATTCTATTGTATTTGGTTTCCTAAAAATATTATTTTTTGGCATTTTTTATTTATTTGTATTATATAGCACCTAGGAGTCCTGTTTATGGACTAGGACCCCATTGTACTATTGGGTGGCTCAGTAGTCCACAGTGAATGCTGACTTTGGTCCAGTTTGACCAATGAACAGAGACGCACCAATTAATTTTTAGTGTACATCTAGATACCTTCTCTTCCTACCAGTTCTGCTTTGCCTTGTCTCATGCTCTCTTCTTCTTGAACAGCCGTTCTCAAAATTCTGGAGCCCAGTGATCACTTCAGGTTGTTTCAAAAACTTTTGCTCCCCTCTCAAATGCTTGATATTGTGGCTATGATGGTACCTGGAAATGGAGAATAAAGATCAATTTATGGGTGTACTAAAATAGCAGTTGTAGAAAGTGGTTAGCATACATTCCCTAAAATACTGGTTTTGCTTGAGAAGCTGTGAAATGTGGTGTGTTCTGATATTCTAAAACAGAAAATTGGCTAAATATTTTTAGTACTACCAACAGTAAAGCCAAGAGACTGGCTTCAATCCTAAAGGAGAATGTTGATAAATTGGAGAGGGTTCAGAGAAGAACCCCAAGAATAATTAAAGGATTGGAAAACATGCCTTATAGTGATAGACTTAAGGAGCTTAATTTAGCTTAATGAAGAGAAGGTTAATGGGTGACTTGATTACAATCTGTAAGTACCAACACGGGGAGCAAATATTTAATAATGGGCTTTTCAATCTATCGGAGAAAAGTATAACATGATCTAATGGCTGGAAGTTGAAGCTAGACAAATTGAAAGCATAAATTTTTAACGGTGAGAGTAATTAACCACTGGAACAACTTACCAAGGCTCATGGTGGATTCTCCATCATTGACCCATCTTTAAATCAAGATTGGATGTTTTTCCAAAAGATATACTCTAGGAATCATTTTGGGGAAGTTCATCATGAGCCTGAATAACATTTGGGCTTCCATCTACTTTGTTGATTCCGATGTCCTGTTGGATATCTTTTTTTTAAATACCTCATGCCTCCTTCCCCTGGACACACTCACATGTCTGGTGACCATATTTGACTGAATCCTGACCCCCATCCATGTCTGGCTGTCTGGAAAACCATAACTGGAGTTCCAGTTGATAACATAGCTGTTTGCATCAATACCGCATTAATACACTTTTAATTGTTTCCAGTATGGGAATGAGGTTAATCACATGGTTACACATACTAAAAAAACTCCCCAAAATTAGATTTGGTTTGTTCTTTTGTGGTTAGCTTATTATAAATTGCTAAATTATATAACTCTAGGTTAAGCACTTACTCTTGGCCGAAGTGTTAGGCCTTCTGCTAACTGTCTGCTGCTTAAGATAATGATACTTAAACTAACAGACTTTACTAGGCCTCAACTTATTGCAAAGCCTATCTCAAATATTAATTTTTTGTTATTCTATTACTATTACAGCTCTAACTTCTATATTACTATCTTAAAGCATGTTAATATGCCTTAGCATCATAAAATCATAGATCATAGAATATCAGGGTTGGAAGGGACCTCAGGAGGTCATCTAGTCCAACCCCCTGTTCAAAGCAGGACCAATCCCCAATTAAATCATCCCAGCCAGGGCTTTGTCAAGCCTGACCTTAAAAACTTCTAAGGAAGAAGATTCTACCACCTCCCTAGGTAACGCATTCCAGTGTTTCACCACCCTCCTAGTGAAAAAGTTTTTCCTAATATCCAACCTAAACCTCCCCCACTGCAACTTGAGACCATTACTCCTTCTCCTGTCCTCTTCTACCACTGAGAATAGTCTAGAACCATCCTTTCTGGAACCACCTCTCAGGTAGTTGAAAGCAGCTATCAAATCCCCCCTCATTCTTCTCTTCTGCAGACTAAACAATCCCAGTTCCCTCAGCCTCTCCTCACAAGTCATGTGTTCTAGACCCCTAATCATTTTTGTTGCCCTTCGCTGGACTCTCTCCAATTTATCCACATCCTTCTTGTAGTGTGGGGCCCAAAACTGGACACAGTACTCCAGATGAGGCCTCACCAATGTCAAATAGAGGGGGACGATCACGTCCCTCGATCTGCTGTCTATGTCCCTACTTATACATCCCAAAATGCCATTGGCCTTCTTGGCAACAAGGGCACACTGTTGACTCATATCCAGCTTCTCGTCCACTGTCACCCCTAGGTCCTTTTCCGCAGAACTGCTGCCTAGCCATTCGGTCCCTAGTCGGTAGCTGTGCATTGGGTTCTTCTGTGCTAAGTGCAGGACCCTGCACTTATCCTTATTGAACCTCATCAGATTTCTTTTGGCCCGATCCTCCAATTTGTTTAGGTCCCTCTGTATCCTATTCCTGCCCTCCAGCATATCTACCACTCCTCCCAGTTTAGTATCATCCGGAAATTTGCTGAGAGTGCAATCCACACCATCCTCCAGATCATTTATGAAGATATTGAACAAAACCGGCCCCAGGACCGACCCCTGGGGTACTCCACTTGGCACCGGCTGCCAACTAGACATGGAGCCATTGATCACTACCCATTGAGCCCGACAATCTAGCCAACTTTCTACCCACCTTATAGTGCATTCATCCAGCCCATACTTCTTTAACTTGCTGACAAGAATACTGTGGGAGACCGTGTCAAAAGCTTTGCTAAAGTCAAGAAACAATACATCCACTACTTTCCCTTCATCCACAGAACCAGTAATCTCATCATAGAAGGCGATTAGATTAGTCAGGCATGACCTTCCTTTGGTGAATCCATGCTGACTGTTCCTGATCACTTTCCTCTCATGTAAGTGCTTCAGGATTGATTCTTTGAGGACCTGCTTCATGATTTTTCCGGGGACTGAGGTGAGGCTGACTGGCCTGTAGTTCCCAGGATCCTCCTTCTTCCCTTTTTTAAAGATTGGCACTACATTAGCCTTTTTCCAGTCATCTGGGACTTCCCCCGTTCGCCACGAGTTTTCAAAGATAATGGCCAATTTCTCTGCAATCACAGCCGCCAATTCCTTTAGCACTCTTGGATGCAACTCGTCCGGCCCCATGGGCTTGTGCACGTCCAGCTTTTCTAAATAGTCCCTAACCACCTCGTTCTCCATAGAGGGCTGGCCATCTATTCCCCATGTTGTGATGCCCAGTGCAGCAGTCTGGGAGCTGACCTTGTTTGTGAAGACAGAGGCAAAAAAAGCATTGAGTACATTAGCTTTTTCCACATCCTCTGTCACTAGGTTGCCTCCCTCCTTCATTAATGGGCCCACACTTTCCTTGGCTTTCTTCTTGTTCCAACATACCTGAAGAAACCCTTCTTGTTACTCTTGACATCTCTTGCTAGCTGCAGCTCCAGGTGCGATTTGGCCCTCCTGATTTCATTCCTACATGCCCAAGTAATATTTTTATACTCTTCCCTGGTCATATGTCCAACCTTCCACTTCTTGTAAGCTTCTTTTTTATGTTTAAGATCCGCTAGGATTTCACCGTTAAGCCAAGCTTGTCGCCTGCCATATTTACTGTTCTTTCGACACATCGGGATGGTTTGTCCCTGTAACCTCAACAGGGATTCCCTGAAATACAGCCAACTCTCCTGGACTCTTGATATGATATACAATTTAATATTGCTCCCTAAAATCAGGTCAGAGGTTACAGGTCAGCAACATTTATTCATAAACTGTTTGATTTTGAAAAAGTTATTTTTTCCTGGTTGTTTCTTAATTCTTTTCCTTTTCTACAATTTATCCTCTCCATTTGTACCTACCAGTATCCCGTCCTCAACAGCAGATAGTATTGTATGCGTCAAAGTATGGTACAAGAAACCTATGTCAGAAAGTTGCATAAAAACCTGACCAGAGACGCTTCCTAGCCTCATTTTAGTGGTTTTCTTGTGCCTTGAAACATTAAAATTGATAAGTTGTGCCACTTTGTGACTAAGAATTTCAGAACTTGATCTTAAACAACCATTTTTGAAAATCTTAACCACTGTTTACACATGTACTTTATTTTCAGTAAGGTATCATATGCAGAAATTTATATGCAGGCAGAAGTGAATTGGAACAATAGTACTGGGGGGGGAAGAAAAATATAAAGACATTACATGTAAAAAACCCCAAAAACCCAAATTCTGTTAATGGAATGTGAAGATTGAGAAATTAAATACGCAAGTTAATATTCATAAAACAGTAAGCCATATTGCTGCTTTTGTATATATTCAAGGTTGATTATACATTTAACTGAATGAAATGATCTAATTACATTGTCAAAAGTATAACCTAGTCAAGTTCCCGTTGTATGAACTTTTAACTTTTCAGTTTCCTAAATCTGGTGTGCTTAAAATCTCAAGCTTAATGTTAACCTTTCTTCACCTGCTATTAATTTGCAGTTTGCATATTACCAGAGTTTACGGTGATGTAGTACTATGCATCCAATGATTCTAGTCAGGTGTATACTGTTTAAAATTGGGAGATTATTGTGAAAAGTCCATTCATGCCCACTGTGTTGGATTTTCTAAGAGAACTGTAGATCGTGGATCTCTGGCTGAAATAAAAACGTTTGAGTAATATTTTGATATAGCCTTAAATGCCTGTGATTTGAAAAAACTGACACAAATCAAATAATTAGTTGTTGAAAGAAACTTCCTAAATCTAAAAAGTTCTTGAATTTTAAATTTCAAGATAAAATTCATATGTTAAACTGACAAGCCATCTGGATGTTAGTAAGTTTAGGAGCTATCCTTCCCCATATGTACCAGGATTGATACTTGATAGGAGTAACAAATCATTGCAGTGACTTTAGCTGACTTAACAATTAAAAAAAACTAATGTGTTCGTTGCCAAAGCTGTTTCATTGGGGTAGCACAGTTTAAATTTGAAATATTTTTAACACTATTCTATTTGAAATACACTTTATGACACACTTGGTCAGTGATCACACTTGAATTTTGATGCATTTCTCAGAATCATCTTTGTCTCATACTTTTTTTGACTTGTGAAAATAGATACTAACAAATTATCTTTCTGGTTTTCCTTTTTAGGGGAATTATTGAAGCTCGTTTTGTTTATGTCTTTGTTCTTGGCATAATCTTCACTGGAACCAAAGATTTACTCAAATCACAGGTTATATCTGCAGACTGCAAGACCAAGAGTATTGGTTTATGGGAAGTATATAGCGGATTGGTTCTGCTAGCAGCCCTGCTATTTAGACCCCATAACCTGCCAGTTTTGGTGTTTTGCCTACTGATTCAAATGATAATGACAAGATGTATCTGGAAGCCACTAAAATTTGATGCAGCTCAAATTACTATTATGCATTATTGGTTTGGCCAAGCCTTCTTCTATTTTCAGGTAAGCTGATAATACAGCATCAGTGAAAATAATGTGTGTAGGTATTCTACCATGTGTTGTTAAATTGCACCATAGGGCCTGATCCTGCAAAGACTCAAGTCAGTGGAACTACTCATGCAGAGTGAGGCCCCTAGGTTTCAGTTAACTTTATTCTCCACCAACCTATGCTATTTAGCGTGGAATAACATTTGCACGTACATACAAAAAATAAATAAATAGTGCTAACATGCACATTTTTTATATTTTATATATATATATATAAAAACGTACAGTGTTCTTGGCAAGAACATGAACTAAGCTAATATAAAATTGCAGTCATTTTATAACTTCTGGTCTAGTTTAGTCTGTCTCTAAAGGCTACTACTAATAAAATATAATATGGTAAAATCTATCCTGGCACATATGGGGAAGGATAGCTTCTGAAAATAGTGATACAACTTTCAGAATGTTTTATTCGTAATATTATAACATCAACTAAATTCTTGAAGGAATAGAGCTTCAGAAATAAAGTATATACAAAAGGAAATATGTAAAGTTCATTTGTGGAGCAGGAGGTATTAATAGTGGTAGTTTCAGTGGGCAATGGGAAAACTCAAAGGCTAAGTGGACTAATTTAAAAATTTTAAAAGCTTTTGAAAAACTTCTATGGTCCATGTTAATTAAGGTATTTAATAAATAATTTGAGATGGTGTTTTGCCAAATTCTCAGAAGTGCTTTGATTTCCTGCCATAGTATAAATATTTACTGCCACTGTTTTTTTCAAATGGGGAAAAGATCAGGTAACTCCAGTAAATATCTTCATTGTGGACTGTAATATTGGCAAAAACAGTGGCATGTAAAATCATGTTCATTCACCCTGCTTGGATCATGCTGGTTTGTATTAAAATATTCCACTTTAATATGGAGTCCCAGGACTCCTAGGTGCTACTGCAATACAAATAATTAATTTAAGAATGTTAACAGACATGATTAATATTTAAAATAGCAACAGACAAATCTAGTTCTGTCACTGACTTGAGACATACAAAGCCTCTGAACTGGAACTGTATGAAACTTTGATGTAGTTTAGGTGAGATTAAAACTATTGTAAATGTAAATTGTTGAGAATCTGAAGAAAGGCCAAATTCTGCTACCTTACTTCCTGCGGAGCCTCATTGACATCAATGAGTAGAACTGCTCTACTGTGAGTAAGGGTGGCAAATATAACTCTCAGGGTAATATTGGGGATATAGAATATAAGGATACATTATTTATGGACATTGATTTGGGAGAGTGACATTTTTCCCTCTTTTTCCTTTTTGTGCTGGTCCCAGGCTACCTCAACCAGCATTTCCATCCTTGTGGAAGGGAGATGTGGATTGGATTGACTTCCTTCTGAATGAGAGAGACATTGTGGGTGGTTAGTCATAAGGAATTTCTGTGGCTTTTTCTCCTGCTATATGGGAATATATTCTATATGAGGTGTGAGGGTTGCTGGCCAGGCTTTTCTTCAGGGAAATTATCAGGGACACTTTCTGAACTTTTATATATGGTATTTTTATTGTAAAATTGGAGAAATAGTTATATTTAGAGGAAAGATATTAATTTGCCAGTGGCTGGATCAGTATAATTGAGGGCTTTTATTGAGATGAAGATGCGAAAGCCAGCTTACTTTGACTCCTGTTGCTTTTTTGCTTTAATTGCTACATTGTGTTACAAGATGAAGGGAAAAAAAATCAAGCTTATTAACCAACTGTAACAAATTTAATACAGTTAAATCAGCATCTTTTTTGTGTGTCACGTTGTTACTGTAAGTCAGTAGCTTATGAACCTCAATGAATTTTTCAACAAACCTTGCCTGATTATCATTATTTTCCTGAGCCTCAAGCCATCCGCTCCTTCCAATGGATCATTAATTCCCTGGAAGTGCCCTGTGGTTTTATCATTGCTGTTTAATTCAGAGCATGCAGTGACAACAGAAGTAAAGATTACTTTAGTCTTCATTAATTATAGAGTCCTAAAAAATGTAGACCATTGTCTTCATACTAAAAGGAGGACTTGTGGCACCTTAGAGACTAACAAATTTATCTGAGCATAGGCTTTCGTGAGCTACAGCTCACGGATGCATTCAGTGGAAAATACAGTGGGGAGATTTATATACACAGAGAACATGAAACAATGGGTGTTAAGAATACACACTGTAACGAGATTGATCAGGTAAGGTGAGCCTATTACCAGCAGGAGAGCGGGGGGCGGGGGGGGGGGGACGGGACCTTTTTTAGTGATGATCAAGGTGGGCCATTTCCAGCAGTTGACAAGAACGTCTGAGGAACACTGTGTGTGTGTGTGTGTGGGGGGGGGGGGGATAAACATGGGGAAATAGTTTTACTTTGTGTAATGACCCATCCACTCCCAGTCTTTATTCAAGCCTAAGTTAATTGTATCCAGTTTACAAATTAATTCCAATTCAGCAGTCTCTTGTTGGAGTCTGCTTTTGAAGTTTTTTTTGTTGAAGAATTGCCACTTTTAGGTCTGTAATCGAGTGACCAAAGAGATTGAAGTGTTCTCCGACTGGTTTTTGAATGTTATAATTCTTGACATCTGATTTGTGTCCATTTGTTCTTTTACGTAGAGACTGTCCAGTTTGGCCAACGTACATGGCAGACGGGCATTGCTGGCACATGATGGCTTATATCACATTGGTAGATGTGCAGGTGAACGAGCCTCTGATAGTGTGGCTGATGTGATTAGGCCCTATGATGGTGTCCCCTGAACAGATATGTGGACACAGTTGGCAATGGGCTTTGTTGCAAGGATAGGTTTCTGGGTTAGTGGTTCTGTTGTGTGGTGTGTGGTTGCTGGTGAGTATTTGCTTCAAGTTGGGGGGCTGTCTGTAAGCAAGGACTGGCCTGTCTTCAAAGATCTGAGAGAGTGACGGGTCATCCTTCAGGATAGGTTGTAGACCCTTGATGATGCGTTGGAGAGGTTTTAGTTGGGGGCTGAAGGTGATGGCTAGTGGCGTTCTGTTGTTTTCTTTGTTGAGCCTGTCCTGTAGTAGGTAACTTTTGGGTACTCCTCTGGCTCTGTCAATCTGTTTCTTCACTTCAGCAGGTGGGTACTGTAGTTGTAAGAACGCTTGAGAGAGATCTTGTAGGTGTTTGTCTCTCTGAGGGTTGGAGCAAATGCGGTTGTATCGTAGAGCTTGGCTGTAGACAATGGATCATGTGGTGTGGTCTGGCTGAAACCTGTCTTCATGCTGAAACCTGATGTTTACAAGCAGTGACAGCTTAAAGTAAATAATGTGTTTTAAAAAGTCTCCAAATCCAGTTCATAAGTTGAGGTTTCAGTTAGTATTCCATGGTCGGCTTCATAACTAAGAAAATAGCAATTGAAAATATGCGGAGAAGTTCATATTAGTAAAACTTTATTCAAAAGAACTTACAATGTAAAATTGTCAGGAATGGATGACCATTGGCAGATGAGGCTTCCATTTGATTGCATTGGTCAGACTTGTCGTCTTTAACTGTCTTTTGAAACAATGTGCCTGTAAGAGGGAGGAAGGAAATTGTAGGCTAAAACCTTGAATATTGTTCTTGCCTTTCTTCTTTTATTTCATATTAAATGTAATGATTGGATTCAAATAATTATTTAAAATAACTCTTGATTTTTCTTGCACAACCTGCTTGTACACCTATTTATTCTGCATGATACTCTAGTTACTAAAGAGATGCATGAGTTTAAGGCCAGGTCATGAGGAAAAGCAATCAGAACACTAAGCTTCTGTGTCATTAAACTAGTGTTAAAGCAGATTGGAAACTCGTTAGTCTGACATAGCACTTCCTTATTGTCGGTGTCACAAAATGTCGCCACGGCAATGCAACTAATAGCTTCCAGATAGTGAGAGGTGCTTCTGACCATATGAAATTTCATGTTTTGAGCAAAATAAGTGCTGTTTTCAGAGGCATATGGTTGCCTCCCGTCCTTCAGACTTTTGAACATAAAGGAGTTATTCTCCACAGCATATATGCTATATTAAGGTAGCATTTAGCTACCTACGTAGCAAAGGTTGCATTTGCCAAAGATTTATTTTTATTCTTGCTTGTGAGAAAAGCTTCATGCTTCAAGGGTTGTTTGTGTTCCTCATTTATGTGCTAACGTAGAACCTCTTTCTCATAAGTTTCTTTAGTTAAATTCAGAATACTGATTTAGGGCTCAAAGATTTATTAAGCCTTTAAAGCTACGTGTTAATTAAACTCTTTGATGTGTACTGTTTCATTCTGCCTTTCAGACATCTAAGTGATATCTTTGTTTTATTTTCAGGGAAACTCAAATAGTATTGCTACAGTGGATATTTCAGCTGGTTTTGTGGGATTAGACAACTATGTGGAAATACCAGCAATTTTTCTTACTGGGTTTGCAACGTACGCAGGACCTTTGCTTTGGGCCATTCACTTGCTGTGCTACTTGAGCTCCGAAGTTAGCAGGTAATTGTCTGTACTAAAAGCTGATAAAATTAAAAGGAATGGTTCTCACAGATACAGAAAAGCATCCACATAATGTAAACAGGAGCTCATATGCCTTTCCCCCCTTAACTTTAGCCCTTAGTTGCTCTTCCTGCCCTTTTTATAGTTCAGTACTCTTACTAACTCCCTTATTTCTCACCCTATTTTTATTCCCATGTTTTAAAAAAAATCCTGGATCTGGCACAGGTTTGTTAATCATCTCCATGTTTATATGTATGATGTTCTATCCCCATCCCCTTCCTTTCACCTGTCACTTAAATTGTGAGCTGTCTGGAGCAGAGATTCCCTCTCCATCTGTATCAGTCCATACAGTGCCCAGCACAGTGGGGTACAACCGCTTTTGTGTCAGTGTAGTACTGTGAGGGAGACGAGTAAGACAAGACAAAGCTCCTGTAATTTTTTTACTTCGGTTTCAGGTTCAAAATTTGAGGTTTTAGGAATATTTTGAAAACCTTACACTTGGCAATGTACAGTATTCATGCAGATGGGTATCAGTCTTCTAACGATTTTCCAAAGGGAGAATGGCTTTTACAGCATGTTTTTAGAATGCTTTTATAACAAAGATGAAAGCTAAAATTTTGTAGCAATGTTTTTGAGGTAGCATCTTAAACGGAAGCTCGTATTGATTTGGTTGAATAATATGTCCCTGCAGCAGCATAAATATTTCTCAGTTTTAGGCTGGATTTTTGGAGACTGAACAAATCTTTCCTTCCTTTATCAGTGTAACCATAGCAATGGCCCACTGAGTAATCCATTCAGAGTTTAAAGAGTTCATTAAAAAAAGTTGCATGTTTTTTGTAACTATTTATTTTTAGAAATTTTAAATTCTGTCAAAGGGATTGATGATCTAGGCCTACTACATAATTTTGTGTAAATTGGGAACACTTTACATTCGGAAGTTAGGAAAGTATTTAACAAAATCATTTTTGTGCTGTTGAAAATTGGAAAGGCTAAATCTCCAATTTTGGAATATATTTTATAAATTTAAAATGCAAATACATTTTAAAAATAAATATTTGAAATTGAACTTCATTTACTTCCCAAGACCCAGATTCAAAATTCAGTTTGCTTCTGTAACAGCTGATATCACACATGTACAAACAGCGTGGGAAACACACTTAGTGTCCGCTATTGGAAACTGAGATCTCCTTTACTGTTGTCACAGAAACCAGAATCCTAACCTGGACAGCTCTATAGCTCACTTAGATATATGGCCATTTTTTGTTGTCATTGATTGGTTAAGGTCAAATGCAGCAGACCAGTGTTTCATCTGAATATATTAGGTAGAACTTGCAGCATCTTTAGCCTTTCAGGGTTTGTTTGAATCTGGGTGCTGCAGATACTGTCAGGTTGGGTCTGTCTGGGTATGTCTGCACTACAGTTAGACACCTGCAGCTGACCTATGCCAGCAGACTTGGGTTCACGGGGCTCAGGCTTGCGGGGCTGTTTAATTGCGATGTAGACATTCAGGCTTGGGCTGCAGCCCGAGCTCTGGGACCCTCCCACCTTGCAGGGTCCTAGAGTCTTAGCTGCAACCCAAGCCCGAACGTTTGCACTGCAATTAAACAGCCACTTAGTCCAAGTCAGCTGGCATGGGCCTGCTGCAGGTTTTTAATTACAATATGGACATACCCTGTATCTTTTCCTTTTAACCTAGGGTTTTGTAATTAGCAATTCAATGTCTATGTCCTTTGCTCAGGTTCCACTTTCCTTGGAATTAAGGCTGGAACACTGGAGAGAGGAAAGGGGTCAACGGATCTGAATCACTACTTAAACATAAAAAGAAAAGGCGTACTTGTGGCACTTTAGAGACTAACAAATTTATTTGAGCATAAGCTTTCGTGAGCTACAGCTCACTTCATCAGAGGCATTCAGTGGAAAATACAGTGGGGAGATTTTATATACACAGAGAACATGAAACAATGGGTGTTACCATACACACTGTAACTAGACTGATCAGGTAAGGTGAGCTATTACCAGCAGGAGAGCGGGGGGTGGTGGTGTTTCTGTGACCATCGCTTATTAGCACCGTAGTGTCCAGGAAGTGGATCTCGTGTGTGGACTGGTCCAGGCTGAGGTTGATGGTGGGATGGAAATTGTTGAAATCATGGTGGAATTCCTCTAGGGTTTCTTTTCCATCGGTCCAGATGATGAAGATGTCATCAATGTAGCGCAAGTAGAGTAGGGGCGTAAGGGGACGAGAGCTGAGGAAGCGTTGTTCTAAGTCAGCCATAAAAATGTTGGCATACTGTGGGGCCATACGGATACCCATAGAAGAATTATAACATTCAAAACATTCAGAACACTTCAGTCTCTTTGGTCACTCGATTACAGATCTAAAAGTGGCAATTCAACAAAAAAACTAAAACTTCAAAAACAGACTCCACAGAGAGACTGCTGAATTGGAATTAATTTACAAACTGGATACAATTAACTTAGGCTTGAATAAAGACTGGGAATGGATGGGTCATTACACAAAGTAAAACTATTTCCCCATGTTTATCCCCCACCCTCCCGCTGTTCCTCAGACGTTCTTGTCAGCTGCTGGAAATGGCCCACCTTGATTATCACTACAAAAGGTGGTCTCTTCCCCCCACCGCCACTCTCCTGGTAATAGCTCACCTTACCTGATCACTCTCGTTACAGTGTGTATGGTAACACCCATTGTTTCATGTTCTCTATGTATATAAAATCTCCCCACTGTATTTTCCACTGAACGCATCCGATGAAGTGAGCTGTAGCTCGCGAAAGCTTATGCTCAAATAAATTTGTTAGTCTCTAAGGTGCCACAAGTCCTCCTTTTCTTTTTGCGGATACAGACTACCACGGCTGCTACTCTGAAACCTGTCGTTACTTAAACATATTGCAGCTCTAGGTTTTAAAAAACCTTTTATGCTCTAAACATTCTTTTTAGACTTCTCGTTAAATATTTTGTGAGGCATTGTTAAATATGCCTAGAGGAGTAGTAAAGTTGCTACTGACTTTCAATTTCCTGTTGTGCCACTCAGATTTTCAAATTCTTCAAAAAGTTTGAATCAATATTTTAATTGGCCTGATGAGTTTGGTTTCAGTGTGTTCTGCTGGATATCTCCTGGAACCCGGAAATGAAAAATGGTTTTACAACCTTCATCATCTTAGATTTTAATAAATCTTCTGTATTCATATTGACACAGTAGACATTCAGTTGAATAGGAGTGAGTGCCTTTTCAGATATTGTAGATGGAAATTGCACAGAACAATAGCATGCTAATAGCTATAAAATGTTTAATATTTTTAGCAGTAGTGTCATTCAATAAACTAAGTTTGTTGCTAGTCTAATAAGCATTCAGAAATAACTTAAGGGGCTTATTACTTAAGTTACTGTAAAATTAGTACAGTGCTGACAAACTAAAATGAGGATATGTTGGCTAGAGGAAATACTGTAGCTCAAGACAGCTCCTTCCCCATTTAACCTTCTGACAGTTTTATCCCTAGCTTGCACCTTATCTAAAGCAGTCCTTTTACCCCCGTATAAATTCAATGACATGCAATGCTCATACCACCCATTTCAAAGTCAGTTTTTCTTAGCTATAAAGAGGCAAAGCAAGAATTTTCTCTGAATTGCAGTAATGATACTGCCTTTTTAAATGCTGCTACTGCTGCTCATGTCTATCAGCCTTGGGAGGAAGAATCTAAAGAATTGTTCTCACCATGTTAATATAATATTATAGAGAAAGAGGAATCCATGCTGCTCATCCAGGTCCTGCCTCCTGTAGGAAGCCTGGCCGGTTTTAAAATCTACACTGGAAACATCTACATGTCTCTTGTATAGAGCATATGCATGCTTGGAAATAGTTTGGGACTAGGAATAAGTGTTAACAATATGGGGAAGAACTACAAAAATCTTGTTTTCTTTGATCTCTCACAACATATTTATGATTCCAGGAGGGGCAGGTGAATTTCCTTTGAAGTTAACATTGGACAACTGACACCTTTTTGGTCATTCCCCTGTCATTCCAGTGAGCAGAGATTTTGACATTTCCAATTAAGCCTCCTAGGGTATGTCTACACTGTGTTTTGGAACTCATGGGAGCAAGCCTTCCAGCCAGAGTCGACAGACTTGGACTAGCAAGGCTCCTGCTAGTATCCTGTTTAAAGTTGTGACTTGGGCTAGAGCTCGGGCTCTGAAGCCTAGGGACAGGTTTGGGCTTCAGAGCCTGAGCTCTAGCCTGGGCTACCCCTTAAAAGTGCTAGCTATACAGCTGTTTTAGAGCACTACCCTGAGTCTGTTGACCAAGGCTGGAAGGCTCACTACTGTGGGCTCCAAAACACTGCATAGACATACCCTATGAGCCTTGTTTTGCCCTCACTCTTGGCCCATGTGACCCATTGCTACCAATATTATTACACAGTCTGTATGTTAAGGCAGGATTTGGTCATCTGTTTCTAAGTGAGAACTATGCAGCCAACCAGGGTTGCCTACCATCACTTGTGTCACAAATACATGACAAGTTGCTTCAAAGCTGACTGAAACATAAATGTCATCTCCTTCCCCTGTGGGCCAACTATGCAGCCGTAGTTCAGGAGATGAAACACTGTGCAATTGGCAGGGGGTACAAGTGAGCCTGAATTTATAAATATCTATTGTAAAAGTTTTACTAACAGATACAGGATGTGCATATTCAAAGGGGATTGGAATTTAAAATATTCAAGACACTTAATCCTGCGTGTCAGAAATATGTTTTGTACTGTGTAGCGTCTAAGGACTCAATTGTATACAAGCCAGGTCCTCCTGGTGCTAGATCCTGTAGTAACACATAACAGATGGTCACTGCCTTAAATACTTGGGTCCAGATTGCCACTCTTAGTCATGCTGAGTAGCACCTTACTATGTGAATATTTCCACAGGAACCAAGAGAACTATTTGTTGAGAAAGGTACTACTTGACAGGAATAAGGGAGGCAGAATCTGGTGTTCAATATTTGGATGTTTTAGCTGTTCTCTTTCCTTGCATGTGATCTTCAGTCAAAAGCAGAGTGTCTATGGATTACTGGCTTCCACCAAAAATTCTGATCTTAGACTTTACAGTATCTCATCTCCTGGGTTTTTTCCCCTCTTACATCTTATTGGAAGTATGTTTGGTAGTGTGTGGTTTATTTTGCCAAGCAGTTTTCACTGTCTCTGCAGACCTACTACCTGTTATCTACTGTGCTTCCGAGAGATTGCCTGTGTAGTGTGGTTCTATTATAAAAACATAAGTATCTGATCCTTTATTAAATTTCATAATCTATTTTATGCGACCAGCATTTCCAACTCCAGTTGCAAAGGCTGCAGAAATTAATTCTCATAGGATGAAGTGGTTCTGTTAAAGAATAAATACAGGTACGACTAGGTCCCATAGCAGAGCCAACTGCAATACTAACAGTTTATAGTCATAAAAACAAGGAGTCCGATGGCACCTTAAAGACTAACAGACTTATTTGGGCATAAGCTTTTGTGGGTAAAAAATAAACAACACTTCTTCAGATGCATGGAGTGAAAATTACAGATACAGGCATAAATATATATTGGCACGTGAAGAGAAGGCAGTTACCTTACAAGTGGAGAACCAATGTAGAAGGCCAATTCAGTCAGGGTGGATGTGATCCACTCCCAATAATTGGTGACGCGGAGTCCAATACCAAGAGAGGGAAAATTGCTTTTGTAGTGAGCTAACCACTCCCAGTCCCTAATCAAACTCAAATTAATGGCATTAAGTTTGCAAATGAATTGTAGCTCTGCAGTTTCTCTTTGAAGTCTGTTTTTGATGTTTTTTTTGTTGAAGAATGGCTTCTTTTAAATCTATTATTGAGCGTCCAGGGAGGCAAGTGTTCTCCTACTGGCTTTTGTATGTTACTATTTCTGATGTCTGATATGTGTCCATTTATCCTTTTACGTAGACACTATCCGGTTTAGCCAATGTACGTGGTGGCAGAGGGGCATTGCTGGCACATGATGGCGTATATCACATTAGTAGATGTGCCGGTGAATGAGCCTCTGATGGTGTGGCTGGTGTGGTTGGGTCCTCTGATGGTATCACTAGAGTAGATATGGGGACAGAGAAGGCAATGGGATTTGTTACAGGGATTGGTTCCTGGGAAAGTGTTTCTGTGGTGTGGTGTGTAGTTGCTGGTGAGTATTTGCTTCAGGTTGGGGGGCTGTCCGTAAGTGAGGATTGGCCTACCTCCCAAGGCCTGTGAGAGTGGGGATTCTTTTCCAAGATAGGTTGTAGATCGCTGATGATGCGCTGGAGAGGTTTTAGCTGGGGGCTGTACGTGATGGCCAGTGGTGGTCTGTTATTTTCCTTGTTGGGCCTGCCCTGTAGTCAGTGACTTCTGGGTACCCGTCTTGCTCTGTCAATCTGTTTCCTCACTTCCCCAAGTGGGTACTGTAGTTTTAAGAATGCTTGATAAAGATCTTGTAGGTGTTTGTCTCTGTCTGAGGGATTGGAGCAAATGCGGTTGTATCTTAAGGCTTGGTTATAGACAGTGGATCGTGTGATATGTCCTGGATGGAAGCTAAAGGCATGTAGGTAAGTATAGTGGTCAATAGGTTTCTGCTATAGGGTGGTGTTTATGTGAGCATCACTTATTTGCACTGTAGTGTCCAGGAAGTGGATCTCTTGTGTGGACTGGTCCAGGCTGATGTTGATGGTGGGGTGGAAATTGTTGAAATCCAGGTGGAATTCTTCAAGGGCCTCCTTCCTGTGGGTCCATATGATGATGTCATCAATGTAGCATAAGTAGAGGAGGAGTGCTAGGGGACGAGAGCTGAGGAAGCATTGTTCTAAATCAGCCATAAAAATGTTGGCATACTGTGGGGGGACATGCGGGTACCCATAGCAGTGCCGCTGACTTGAAGGTATAAGTTGTCCCCAAATCTGAAATGGTTGTGGGTGAGGACAAAGTCACAAAGGTCAGCCACAAGGTGTGCCGTGGCCTCATTAGGGATACTGTTCCTGACAGCTTGTAGTCCATCCTCGTGTGCAATATTGGTGTAAAGAGGTTCTACATCCATGGTGGCCAGGATGGTGTTTTCAGGAAGATCACCAATGCATTGTAGTTTCCTCAGGAAGTTGCAAGTCCAGTCTGTCATTTCAACTGTCAGGAAGAGGCCATGCAGTTATTAGTTATTGGGAGTGGACCACATCTACCCTGATTCAATTGGCCTTGTCAACACTGGTTCTCCCTTGTAAGGTAACTCCCTTCTCTTCATGTGCCAGTATATTTATGCCTGTATCTGTAATTTTCACTCCATGCATCTGAAGAAGTGGGGGTTTTTTACCCACAAATCCTTATGCCCAAATAAATCCCTTAGTCTTTAAGGTGCCACCGGACTCCTTGTTGTTTTTGTGGATACCGATTAACATGGCTACTCCTCTGATACTTGGCACCAGTTTATAGTTATAAACTGACTTTATAGTCATAAACTGGTTAACTGACATTAGGCATGGCTAGGAAGGAACTGCTTCCTTCACTGACTTTGGTTCTAATGTTCAGCAAACCAGTATTTTTATAAAGGAAAATTAAGAATCTGGACAGGAACTGTTAGCAGAATTCTAGGGAGACTTGAAAGCCCTATAAAAGATTACTTATAATAGTTCTAAGTTACTTCTATCATTAGTGGAACAGGCTGTTTAAACTACATAATGAAAAAACAAACCCAGGATTGTAGAGCAGATTAACAAAAATTAATGAATTATGTAGAATGTTTTTTAAAAGTTGCATAGTGTTAAGGGACAGTGGTGACAGCTGGGAGCCTGAAACTTTAAGTGGGTGCCCTCGAGGTAGATGGGGGGGGAGGGTTAAAGTTACAGTTAACCCTGAAACCGTGATAGTTATACCATCAGAAGGTGACCTTCCCACCCAGGATGCATAGGACAGAAAGGTGGAAGCCACCCTATGGAGAGACTTTGAGGCTTCTTTGGCAGCTGTAAGAGCCTCTTTGGCCACTACCTGCTTCCCAAGAGCTAATGTGGTTTGGCTAGGATACCTAAAGTCTCTAGACAGGAAGGACCATCCTGACTACCCGTCCATCTTTAAGAGAATATCCCTAGCATTTACTTCTGTGGGAAATGCCTGCATGAACATCATGTGACTTGCAGCCCAAACCATGACGTCTAACTTAGTAGCCAGGTGCCAAATCTATTTATGTCCCTGGGTAGCAGAGACCACTTCCGTAAATCCCGGGGACCTCAAAGTTTCCATGCACTCTCCTTTTGGGGGGGAAATTGGATGAGATAGTTGGAGACAATGCATCTAAACTAAAGCTGGCCCTTTGTTCATCAAACAGAACTCTGACTACAAGGCCAACAGGCAGAAATATTATCTTCACTCATTCTCTGGCTAGAACGGCAAAAGAAGGGATAAAAACTATGCCAGAAGGAAACCTTGGAACTGATAGCTAGGCCAGGGGTACCAGCAATATATCAAAAGCTGGACAATAAAATATTGGTTCATTTTAGCCAAGTTTAAGACTAGTGGACAAAACATCCCATTTCTCAGAGGAATGGTTTCTCAACCACAGACAAGTAGGTACGAGAGAGAGAAGTGTTGGTTACTCTAAGTCAGGGCTCCATCTCATCCTTTCTTCATTCACTCATCTCTGGAAATCCTGTCAAGAAGGAACTTAACCTGTGGAACTTATTGCCAGGGGATGCAAAAGCCAAAACTATAACTGGGCTCAAAAAAGAACTAGATAAATTCATAGAAGATAGGTCCATCAATGGCTATTAGCCAAGATGGTCAGGGATGCAACCCCATGTTCTGGGTGTCCCTAACTCTGATTGCCAGAAGACAGGGGATGGATCACAGATGATTGCCTGTTCTGTTCATTCCCCCTGAAGCACCTGGCATTGGCTACTGTCACAAGACAGGATTCTGGGCTAGATGGACCATTGGTCTGACCCAGTATGGCCGTTCTTATGTAAGCAATTCATCACATACTGCAACACAGATTTAAGCTGTCAGAAAAGCGGAAAACAATTCACCATAATGGAGAGCACTGAAAAACAGGTATACACCAGTAATTACTTCCCCTGGGCTTTTTATCACTTTGCACGTTCCTTCTTGCCATTCTTCATTCCTTGTAATTGTTCTGTATCCTTTCTCCCTAGGAAGCAGAAAAACCTTTGGCAAACTGAAACTGAGCAGCAACTTTGCCCTTCCTTTTTCTCTCTCTCCTTTCTAAACAGTAAAAGCTGCATGCTGATACTGAGCTCTTACCAGTATGGGTTCCTGCACAGTTAGAGAAGCTAGAGCCCTGCGTGGAACTATTCTTTAATCCCGCTCCTGGTATTATGGCAGTGGGTCCTGCGGGACCCACAGGATCCTAGTCCCACTGCAGAGATCTACAGATGCCACTTAAAAGGAGCATTCTGGATATACTGTACTGTATGCATCTCTGCAGGGCTTTGGATCAGACATCTTCTGACTTTCAAAATGTTTTCTAGATGGCTTTTGTACCTCTTTCTGTAGGTCATGGTAATAGTCCAGTTCCCTTAAGTACACTTTTGGGAAATGCTGAATGAAGAATGCAAGCCACAGCTTAGCTAATTATCATGGAAAGATTGTGAAGTTTTGTGTGCATTATCAAATGAGCGAGTCTTTTGAAAATGCTCTCCGGCTAGCAGCTCACATGTTATCACTCCAATGAGGCTCACAGCATATACCAGTGGTTTTCAACCTGTGGTCCGTGGACCCCAGGGGTCCGCAGATTATATCTAAGATCTCCAAAGGGGTCCGCACCTCCATTCAAAACTTTTTAGGGGTCCACAAATGAAAATAGGATGTAAACCACTGACATTCATGATTCACTTCTGGTATTGAATGACATCATGCTGTAAAAAGGCTGATATATTGCTTCCCCTTCCATAGAAGACCCACTTCTGGCCAAACCTCATTTGTGCATTGTCTCTTTCACATAATGGTATGGATGGGCTACAGCCACCTGCGTGATTGGTGCAGCCTTTTCCCCCTTGGTTCAGTTTCCTGACCATTAATATGTTTTTTGCTTGCCTACCTGCTGACCAGTGCATGGGTACCAAAATAAGTAGGCACAAAGCAATGACTTTCTAGACAATGGATTGGACTAAAGGACAAGAGCAATTATTAAAACTCCAGCACTTGCAAGGGTTTACAGGGGATTAAAGCATGATTTAGGAGTAGATTTAGAGGCTATTTGGCATGTCTGAATATAATAAAGGTAGTTTAGAACGGTTAAAAAAATGATAGTTGTGGAAATTGGCCATAAAGGTGAACGGAACATTGCATTGATACATACTAGTTTCAGAGGTTGGAGCCATCAGGGAGATTAGTTAGTGGGAACCCAAGACTTCATCTCAATTAAAAGGATACCATGTGGTCCTGTCTACATTACTAATTTTGACTGTAACAAGATTCCCCTGATTCTACTATAAAGTGTAGTATAGATGGTACTTCATTGTCTTCCCCTCACTTTTGCCTCCTATTAGGTCTTCACCTTAATGTTATGGGCTTCTTTTGTATTTAGTGTATCTGCAGAATATGCTGAGAAGTTACGTATCTTCTTAACAAGGAGCAATGGTCTCAGGTTGCAGTGAGGGAGGTCTAGGTTGGATATTAGGAAACGCTTTTTCACTAGGAGGGTGGTGAAGCACTGGAATGGGTTACCTAGGGAGGTGGTGGAATCTCCAGCATTAGAGGTTTTTAAGGCCTGGCTTGACAAAGTCCTGTCTGGGATGATTTAGTTGGGGTTGGTCCTGGTTTGAGCAGGGGGTTGGACTAGATGACCTCCTGAGGTCTCTTCCAACCCTAATCTTCTGTGATAACTGAACCAGCTTGTTCTCAAATCTGTTTTTATTGATTCTCAAGTATACAGAATAAAATGCTACATATTAATAAAAAGAGTCAAAAGATAAAATATGGAAAAAGATGGGTTCATCTTTTAAGGAAGTACTTTGGCCAGCACCTTGTTCAGAAAGAACTTTCAAACCTAATCCTGTGAAACAAATTTCAATATACAGAGGTCAGATTTAAAACTTACCTTGACAAACCCAAGATGAAATCAAATGCAGAAAACATAGCTTAAAACTATAATCATTGGTGTGTATTACTAGTTATAGCTAGAGTTCATCAAAGTTTAGATGAAAGTGAAATGTGTTGGGAACCAGGCACATTCCCATGTGCCTGGCCTGGTAGTGCAGTTACATGTGCTATAAGCAGTACAGGAAGTGGCATGTAAGAGCCAGTAAGTCTGGATACAGCAGTACATGGTTTTGGGAGCTGCGGGAATTGTGTGGGTAGGCTCAGCTGGTTTCTCTTTGGTGGGGTTTGGAAGTCCCATCTGGGTCCACTCCTCTTCTTTGGCTTGTTGGCAGCATCAGTCATTGAGAAGTGGGTGGAAGAAATAAGAGAAAATAAAAACGAGGAGTCCGGTGGCACTTTAAAGACTAACAGATTTATTTGGGCATAAGCTTTCATGGGTAAAAACCCAACTTCTTCAGATGCACGGAGTAAAAATTACAGATACAGGCATAAATATACATTGGCACATGAAGAGAAGGGAGTTACCTTACAAGTGGAGAACCAATGTTGAAGGCCAATTCAGTCAGGGTGGATGTGGTTCACTCCCAATAACTGAGGAGGAGGTGTCAATACCAAGAGGGAAAATTGCTGACTTAGAACAGTGCTTCCTCTGCTCTCGTCCCTTAGCGCCCCTCCTCTACTTATGCTACACTGATGACATCTTCATCATATGGACTCACGGGAAGGAGGCCCTTGAAGAATTCCACCTGGATTTCAACCGTTTCTACCTCACTATCAATCTCAGCCTGGACTAGTCCACACAAGAGGGAGGGATAGCTCAGTGGTTTGAGCATTGGCCTGCTAAACCCAGGGTTGTGAGTTCCATCCTTGAGGGGGCCATTTAGGGATCTGGGGCAACTATGGGGGATTGGTCCTGCTTTGAGCAGGGGGTTGGACTAGATGACCTCCTGAGGTCCTTTCCAACTATGATATTCTATAATTCTAAGAGATCCACTTCCTGGATGCTACCGTTCAAATGAGTGATGCTCACATAAACACCACCCTATACCGAAAACCTACTGACCGCTATACTTACCTACATGCCTTCAGCTTCCATCCAGGACAGATAACATACCAAGATCCACTGTCTATAGCCAAGCCCTAAGATACAACTGCATTTGCTCTAATACCTCAGAGACAAACACCTACAAGATCTCTATCAAGCATTCTTAAAACTACAATACCCACCTGTGGAAATGAGGAAACAGATTGACAGAGCAAGATGGGTACCCAGAAGTCACTGACTACAGGACAGGCTCAACAAGGAAAATAACAGAACACCACTGGCCATCACGTACAGCTCCCAGCTAAAACCTCTCCAGCGCATCGTCAACGATCTACAACCTATCCTGGAAAACGATCCCCCACTCTCACAGGCCTTGGGAGGCAGGCCAGTCCTCACTTATGGACAGCCCCCCAACCTGAAGCAAATACTCACCAGCAACTACACACCACACCACAGAAACACTAACCCAGGAACCAATCCCTGTAACAAACCCCATTGCCTTCTCTGTCCCCATATCTACTCTAGTGATACCATCAGAGGACCCAACCACACCATCAGAGGCTCATTCACCGGCACATCTACTAATGTGATATATGCCATCATGTGCCAGCAATGCCCCTCTGCCACCATGTACATTGGCTAAACCGGACAGTGTCTACGTAAAAGGATAAATGGACACAAATCATACATCAGCAATGGTAACATACAAAAGCCAGTAGGAGAACACTTCAGTCTCCCTGGACATTCAATAACAGATTTAAAAGTAATGAGGAGTCCAGTGGCACCTCAAAGACTAACCGATTTATTTGGGCATAAGCTTTCATGGGTAAAAAATCCACTTCATATGTACATCTGAAGATGTGGGTTTTATACCCATGAAAGCTTATGCCCAAATAAATTGGTTAGTCTTTAAGGTGCAAATGGACTCCTCATTGTTTTTGTGGATACAGACTTACACAGCTACCCCTCTGAGATTTTGAAGGAGCTATTCTTCAACAAAAAAGTCAAAAACAGACTTCAAAGAGCAACTGCAGAGATACAATTAATTTGCAAACTTAACACCATCAATTTGGGCTTGAATAGGGACTTGGAGTGGCTGGCTCACTACAAAAGTAATTTTCCCTCTCTTGATATTGACACTTCTTCATCAGTTATTGGGAGTGGACCACATCCACTGTGACTGAATTGGCCTTCAACATTGATTCTCCACCTGTAAGGTAACTCCCTTCTCTTCATGTGCCAATATATATTTATGCCTGTATCTGTAATTTTCACTCCGTGCATCTGAAGAAGTTGGGTTTTTACCCATGAAAGCTTATGCCCAAATAAATCTGTTAGTCTTTAAAGTGCCACCTGACTCCCCATTGTTTTTGTGGATACAGACTAACACAGCTACCCCTCTTTTATATATGAGAAAATAAGTGGCTAGTCGTCTCTGCAGCAGTAGTATCATGCACAACTGTTACAAGAGATTTTTTTTATGATTGTTCCTTTCTTTTACATTCTCTGATCAGCAATAAAATAGGTGAAATTTAAGTTACTGGCATTGAATTAACACCTCATCAAGATGAGTGGGGGCAATTCATACGTTTACTTTGTCTGCAAACAGGCAGTTGTCCCTGCATTAGTTTGCACTCTGTTCACATTTTGAAGGGTTTTTTATAAACCTAATGCCTAGAAATTTTAAGGTGTTTTTTTTTTTTTTTTAAATGAAAGCTCAGATTCTGGAATGCCACATAGCAGCTTTGGGAGAGGAGGGGAGTACCAGCTTGCCAGTCTGGTCCAACACAACACTGCTTGTTAGTGTGAACTTTAGTTCCCTTTTAATCTTGTTTGGCTAGCCAAAAGCATTGTTTTCTTTAGCTTCCTGATGACATGTTCAGCCATGCAAACAGGTGGAAAGGGTTAACAGTCCACAAATCTAGGCAAGAATCCTTTTAAGTTCAAACATGTCTCTGGTTTCTTGTTTTTCACCTTTAAATGAACTTTAATCTTTCTCTAAACTGTACCCAAGATAAACTGACATTTTTAGTCAGTTAGCTGTATACAAGATTAAATATTGTCCATTGTTATGTAAGACTTGGGGATCTTCCTTCCCCATGCTACTCTGGCAAGCTATCTCTTGGAGTGCATAACTTTGAAACTACTGTTTACTGTCATACTTTGGGAAGGCAAGAGTTGTCCTATAATGATGTAATAATCTCTTAGTTAAAATAAATCAGTATTCAAAAGTAATTGGAGCCTGAAAGTAGAAGAAACAGCTTGTGTTGGAGGGAATCAGATGTACACTAAATGAGTTTTTCCCAGCCAAAGGGGAAAGCACTACCTAAAAATCTGCCAGCTATATGAACTAATTTAACAGTATCTCCATGGAAGATCCTCATTCTCTTGCTGGCTTCTCCTGTTACCTTCTTTATTGTTACATTATAGGCTGGTCAGTCTCATTTTAACAACTAAGTAAGCAAGTAAACAACTATTTTAAGTCTCCAAGGTCACCTTGCACAAAATTATCTTCAGCTGCAGTTTTTCTTTAACATCCTTAGAATATCTCAACATAATAAATGACAATTTCCTAACTCAAAAAGTGTTTCAGCCAGCAAGGTGGAATTCTTTATTAGACTTTTTCCTGAAAGATATAGAGGAGCTAATCACAGAACTAAAAATGATAGCTTAGGTAAAACTGATCATGACTTGATCACATTTATAATCATAGAATATCAGGGTTGGAAGGGACCTCAGGAGGTCATCTAGTTCAACCTCCTGCTAAAAGCAGGACCAATCCCCAACTCAATTATCCCAGTCAGGGCTTTGTCAAGCCTGACTTTAAAAATATCTAAGGAAGGAGATTCCACCACCTCCCTAGGTAATTCATTCCAGTGTTTCACCACCCTCCTAGTGAAAAAGTTTTTCCTACTATCCAACCTAAACCTCCCCCACTGCAACTTGGGACCATTACTCCTTGTTCTGTCATCTGCTACCACTGAGAACAGTCTAGATCCATCCTCTTTGGAACCCCCTTTCAGGTAGTTGAAAGCAGCTATCAAATCCCCCCCTCATTCTTCTCTTCCACAGACTAAACAATCTCAGTTCCCTTAGCCTCTCCTCATAAGTCATACGTTCCAGTCCCCTAATAATTTTTGTTGCCCTCCGCTGGACGTTTCCAGTTTTTCCACATCCTTCTTGTAGTGTGGGGCCCAAAACTGGACACAGTACTCCAGATGAAGCCTCACCAATGTCGAATAGAGGGGAATGATCACGTCCCTCGATCTGCTGGCAATGCCCCTACATAGACATCCCAAAATGCCATTGGCCTTCTTGGCAACAAGGGCACACTGTTGACTCATATCCAGCTTCTTGTCCACTGTAACCCCTAGGTCCTTTTCTGCAGAACTGCTGCCGAGCCATTCGGTTCCTAGTCTGTAGCGGTGCATGGGATTCTTCCGTCCTAAGTGCAGGACTCTGCACTTGTCCTTGTTGAACCTAATCAGATTTCTTTTGGCCCAATCCTCTAATTTGTCTAGGGCGCTCTGTATCCTTTCCCTACCCTCCAGCATATATACCTCTCCTCCCAGTTTAGTGTCGTCAAGGTTCTTCCCCCACTCTGAACTCTAGTGTACAGATGTGGGGACCTCCATGAAAACCTCCTAAGCTTACTTTCACCAGCTTACGTTAAAACTTCCCCAAGGTACAAATTAATTTTATCCTTTGTCCCTGGATCTCCACTGCCAACACCAAACTCTAACTGGGTTTACTAGGAAACATAGTTTGGACATGTCTTTCCCCCCACAATCCTCCCAACCCTTGCACCCCACTTCCTGGGAAAGGTTTGGTAAAAATCCTCACCAATTTGCATAGGTGACCACAGACCCAAACCCTTGGATCTGAGAACAATGAAAAAGCATTCAGTTTTCTTACAAGAAGACTTTTAATAGAAGTAAAGAAAGCCCCTCTGTAAAATCAGGATGGTAGATACCTTACAGGGTAATTAGATTCAAAACATAGAGAATCCCTCTAGGCAAAACCTTAAGTTACAAAAAAGACACACAGACAGGAATAGTCATTCTATTCTGCACAGTTCCTTTCTCAGCCATTTAAAGAAATCATAATCTAACACATACCTAGCTAGATTACTTATTAAAAGTTCTAGGACTTTCTTCCTGTTCTATCCCTGGCAAAAACAGCATACAGACAGACCCAGACCCTTTGTTTCTCTCCCTCCTCCCAGCTTTTGAAAGTATCTTGTCTCCTCATTGGTCATTTTGGTCAGGTGCCAGCAAGCTTACCTTTAGCTTCTTAACCCTTTACAGGCGAGAGGATTTTTCCTCTGGCCAGGAGGGATTTTAAAGGGGTTTACCCTTCCCTTTATATTTGATAAGTGTCATCTGCAAACTTGCTGAGGGTGCAATCCACACCATCCTCCAGATCATTTATGAAGATATTGAACAAAACCGGCCCAAAGACACAAGAGCTAGGTTCTCACAAACCATTTATTTTTTTTTATATTAAAAGACATACAGTTCCTTGAAAACAAACCAAGATGCTCCATTAAAAAAGAAAAAAAACTTGAAGCTCCCTTAAGGGCCAGAGACCTTTTAACAGAAATACAGAGTGTCACAAAGCCCTTTTCAATAGATTTTTTTTTTTTTTTTAAATTTACAGCTACCAAGTTTTGTATCGCATGTTTGGCCCCTCACCATTTTCTAACTTAATCTTTTTAGATTTCTTACAAATAGCCTTTTTCTGAAGCAGGGTTCTGTAATTTTTTGTGCGGACTAGATGGTCAATATAACACTTTAAGGAGGCATCTTCCGGTTTGGTCATTTTCTTTAAAACACGGTCAGGGTCTCCACTGAATTGCACAGCATTTATCAAGGTCACCCCTTGCGCTAAATGTTCTTGGGTTAGGCACAGACATTGCATAGCATAACCTATGGCAATAACAGTGTTTAATAAGCTTTCCAAACACGGCTAAGTACACAGGCCCCGGAGTTTGCAGTTTATATCCACTGAAGTCTAAGTCACACAGTCATGGTGCTGCTGACCTGGTGCATCTATGACACAGCCCTCACAATCTTCAAAAAGCTTTTCCCTAAGACAATGATTAAGAACAGCATAAACAGCAACGCGTACAATAGTCCACATAACTTTTTTATGCTCACGACGTGGAACTGGCTCAGTCAGTTCCATGCCAAGCCTCCTCCTAAGCTCCTCATAGCCGTCATCCTCGGAGTCCTCTTCAACATTTTATATCGGCGTTGAGCAAAACCAAGGTGGGCCCGGTTCATCTTCGCTGCTTGATGTGACGCTGTCCAGGGTCTCCAGGTCCTCTAGAAAGGCATAGTCAAGCTGTTGAGAGATTTTTTCAGAAAAAAAAAGAGTGTAACCACTGCTTCGTTTTTGATTTACACAATCCCTGGTTCCTAGCCCCATTACACCCCCAACCCTCGACTGTCCCTTCTTAAACCTTCATTTACCTGAGCGTTGTCTTTTCCGTTCACCTTGTCCACTAGTGACTCCCCCGAGCTGCGTTCGCCTTCCTCCTCCAGGGAGATGGACAATAAGAGGCCATCACGCTCATCGGGGTGCCTCACAAGCACCTGGGTTTCTGGTTCGGGTTCCGGTGTATCAATCAATGGCTGGGCCAAAGGGCTCCCCTCAGTCGCTCCCTCCTCCTCCTCAGAACTGTCGCTGATGAAGCGCTTTCTCAGCGGTTTGTCGAAGATCCTTGGGGCTAAAACAAAGTCCGAAGTTCTCACGGGGGTGGTGAAGGAGTCCATGTTTCCACGATTTCTAAAACACGTGCTCTTGGTAAAAGATGGCCTCTTCTGCCCTGTGCTGGGACTTATGGGGTGATGGTGCTGTGCTCTGATTGGCAGAGGGGTCACACGCCCCTCTTCTGGGCGGTTCACCCTGTCCCATAACCTGCCCTATTTTGGTCAAATCTGCTCTCGGGGCGGTCCTATGTGGCCAAAACCCCTCCTGATTGGTGGAGGTGGTGGGAGTAGTTGTTAGAGGGGTCACATGACACACCTTGCTTCCGGTCATGTGGCAGCCTTGACCACAGAATACCCCCGTAGGGCGGGACTTCCGGTGACAGGTGGGCAGGGTTTAAGGGGTCAAGGGATGGGGTTTAAGGGGTCAAGGGGCAGGGTTAGGGTTTGATTGACAGTAGGGCCCTTATACTACTCACCTCGCATCTCCCCTCCTCTGCTCCGAGCCTGCATCAGTCTATGGATGTGGCTATAGGAGGATATTGGCACCACCGCCGCCTTAGTTCCTTCCAACCGTCACTGAGTTAAGATGTGAACCACCTTAGATCTGTTTCTGTCCGTAGTTAGTGCCATTGCCTACCTGCCTGACTAAAATAAATAGCAACAGTTGTTATATTTTAGTAGTTAGACAGATAGTAGTATATTTTATACTTGTTGGTAAAAAGATTAAAATCAGATTAAAAATTAAATTAAAATAACGTAATTAACTTGATGATCATAATGGGTGACATGAAGAAGCTCAACTTCAAAAAATGTGCATTGTGTCTGGTGGTCTTTCCTTCCTCTGACATGTACTCTGGTGCTTAAAATGTTTAGGCAAAAATCACTTGCAAGAACGCTATCAGATGTACCGCACATTTACCCCCTGAGCCCAGAAGGATGGACAAAATAGACTTCACATTCTTTTGTTAAAGGAGGTGCTGTCTGCTAAGCCTGCAGGATCTGAAAGCTCAAAAGGATCTGGCTGTAAAAACAGGAGACCAGAGTCAGCTCCATCTACTTCTGGTCCAAGAAGTCATCCATATCCATGACAAGAGCTTCAGCTTCAGTGCCAGGTTCCTGTTCCAAGTCAGCTGAGACCCCAGTGGTTAGGTCCTCTGAACCAACCTTGACCATAGTGCAGTCTGCATCAGTCCTGGATCCGGACAAGCATCATAGGGATCCACACGACACATCTGGAACTTCTTCCTTGGTTCTGAGGAAGAGTGTGATTAAGCTTGCCTCCAGCAGTTCCTCCAATCGGCCAAGTTCCTTGACTTTATTTCCACCCTAGGCCCTGACAGGGTCACCAGGGGAGATCTTTTTCCCCGTCTTCTCTTTTTAGAATTCCTACATCATGGGCTTCACTAATCACTTCAGTGTTGGATCCAGGATTGGATCTGAGGTTGGAGGTAGAGCTGGATCCAGTACGGATGTTGAGTGGACATTTCTTTTCATGGAAGAAGTGTTCAGGCCAAGGAGTGGTCCTGAATTCCCTGGATATCCTTTGGTGATTGACACCTGACTAGGCAAGCTGGCAGCAAACCCTATGCCTTCCTGGATGCTGTGGACATATTGTCTGACTCCTCCTTTTTCTTTTCTCAGTAGAAAACTGGACTTCCGGGGCCAGAACAGATTCTACTGCAGTCTATGGAGCTCAGAGGTCCGGGTCTTTCAGCCACGGATCCGAGACCATCAGATTGCCTCCCTTGCCCTTTCCCCCACTCCCTCAGAAGAAGACTATCAAGAGGGACCTTCACAGGATGAGTTTCCTTAATCTCAGGAGAGTTGCAGAGCAGCTCATCTGACTTTGGTAGGAGCACAGCTAAGAAAATGGGGGATTTTTGTATTCCCGTATTTAGATATTTGGTTGCTGTAGGGCCAATCCAAAGGAGAATTAGAGAGAATTATTCAGGCAATTTGTTCTTTATTTGGGTGTTATAAACTAGCAAAAGTCACTTCTCCCTCCATTTCAAAAAGTTCCCTTCAGAGGGGCAATCTTCAGTTCTGTCAAAGGAAGGGTCTGTCTTCCAGAAGAGAGGTTTTTGAAAATAACAGACTCGATGCAATGACTGACGATGCAGCTGGTTCAAATGATAAGCGTTTTTTCTGAAGTTACTGGGCTCATGGCATCCATGCCATATGTAACCCCTGATGATTGTAGAGCTTCGGTGTAGATGTTACCTATGCCAAGGGGAGGGGTTCTCCTGTCAGCATAGGCAATTCACCTTCCCTAGTGGTGGTAACTAGGGCAACAGAAGAATTCTTTTGTCAACCTAGCACTGTGTACGCAGGGACTTAGGTCTGCTTAACTACGTTGCTCGGGGTATGGATTTTTCACATCCCTAACCAGTATAACTGAGTCAACCTAACTTTCTAGTGTACACCAGCCCTTTGCAGTTATTTCATCAGTACATGTGTATTGAGGACACACTCATTTTCTCACATATGATGAAGAGATTTTTTTGAAGGGTTTACTGAGCTTTTATCTGCTCACCAGAGACCCTGTCACCTTGTGGAATTTGAATTTAGTATTGATTCAACTGATGTCTTCCCCTTTTGAGCCATTACAAGATTGCTCCCTGTTTCACCTTTTGATGAAAACAGCCTTTATAGTAGTAATGACTTTGCTGCATGCACTAATGGCAGATTCCTCCTACACCCCGGTACTGTTTTTATGGGGGCAGGGTGGTCCTTAGACCACATCATAAAGTCCATTCCAAAAATTGTTGGATTTCTGTGTGTGTCATATATAAACTTAGTTACATGTGGTTTTGGGGGAAAGTAGAGGTATGGGAGATGCTAAATTGCATTCTTTAGATGCAAAAAGAGTACTTTCATATGACCTGGATAGTACTAAGAACTTCAGATCTTCTCCTAAATTGCTTATCTCTTGTACCGGTTTTTGAAGTTTAGGGCCATGTCAGCTCAGTCATTATCTAGATGGGTCAGACTTTGTATTGAGGAGTGGTGTAGGGCAAATTTGCTCTCCTTTCCTTTCCAGGTCCTCTTAGAGCTCATGGTACTAGGGGAATGGCTGTCTACAGCATTTTTCAAGCATGTTCCTATTGTTGAAATTTGCAAGGGTGCTACGCTGAGAACAATCCATACTTTTACAAGTCACTATGCACTAGATTTAGAATCCAGGTTTGATGCTCATTTTGGCAGGGCAGTAGTTCAATCATTGTTCAGTTAGGACTCTGCCCATCCTTCCCTATTGAGTTACTGCATGCCAAATGGCACTCAAAGGAAATGGAGGTTGGTTACATGTAATTGGAGTTATTTGAGATGCACTGCATGTTCCCACTTCCCACCCACTTCCCTGGTTCTGTGGAGTTTGATTGTATCATTACTTGGTATTCTGTGTTAGTTTGGCCGAAACTGAGGTGTCAACTATTCCAATGCCCCTCCTATAGCCATGCCCCCTGACTGGCATGGGCTCTGGGGATAGGAGGGGAGGGGCAAGGAGCTTCTAACATCTACTAGAAGAAGGCTCCACCATCTTAACTGCACCGAGTCAGTGCATCCAGAGTGTGTGAATCTGCAGGGTGCATCTCAAAAAAACTCCATTTACAAGTAAGTAGCCTCCATATCCTTGACCTGTTTCACCTCATTGGTAGTGAACAAGTTTAGCCTTGAAATTAGACAAAGGTTTCTAACCATCAGAGGAGCGAAGTCCTGGAACAGCCTTCCCAGGGAAGCAGTGGAGGCAAAAAACGACTGGCTTCAAGGCTGAGCTTGGTAGGTTTATGGAAGGGGTGGTATACTGGGACTGCCTTCACTAGATGGGACACTAGATGGAGAGGGCTCTGAGGTACTACAGAGAATGCTTTCCCGCATGTCTGGCTGGTGGGTCTTGCTCACATGCTTAGGGTCTAACTGATCACCATATTTGGCGTTGGGAAGGTGTTTCCCCCCAAGCTAGATTGGTAGAGACCCTGGGAGGTTTTCACCTTCCTCTGCAGCATGGGACATGGGGTCACTTGCAGGTTTAAACTAGTGTAAATGGTGGATTCCCTGTAACTTAGTCTTTAAATCATGATTTGAGGACTTCAGTAAGCCGGAGGTTGGGGGTCTATTACAGAAGTGTGTGGGTGCGGTTCTGTGACCTGCAATGTGCAGCTCAGACTAGAGATGATCATAATGGTCCCTTCTGGCCTTAAAGTCAATGAGTCTACGAAGGAGCCTGGGGTTTGTTTAGTTTTGTCTAGGGTATGAAATGGTTATCCCTTTAACTATAAACACGAAATAGATGCTGCTATTCAATCCTGTCAAGTACCTTCTGCACAGGGAAGGAGAAGGCAGTGACTGGCTCAGCAGACTGACAGAATATACACTGGTCCCAAACCTTTGAGAGAGAATTGGCAGAGCACCAGTGTTTAAGCAATGATGGGTATTTTTCCAGATAGGTTGCTAAGATTTTGGCAAAATCTTAGTCTTTTATTAATTAATACAACTGGCCTATTGCCATGGTGGTTAAACTTATCATTTCTACGTAAAGTAGAGATGTTAGCTATTTACACTTAAACATGCCTATCTACTTGAACAGCTAATCAGTATCTAACAGCAAACTGAAAATCGCCATAGGGAACCCTTATGGTATTCCTTTGGGAAGCCTTGTGGAACAGCTTTTTGTCTTCCAGTGCCAAATTTGAATGAAAGAAGTCAGGAAGCCAATCGTTACATGCACAAATGGTATAGAGAGGAGTGTCTGAGATTCACAGAGCATTAAAATGCCTTCTGGGAGCAATTACTTGCACTAGATGGACTTTGGGTTCAAAATTGGGTTGTTCTGAGGCAGCCTTGCTAATGGCTGGGACATCTGGATTTTTTGGCCAGTGCATGAAACTTTATTAAATCCACAGCAAGGTAGCTTCTCAGGGCACCTCTCCTGTTCGTGGTGAAAATGGATCAGGCCTCTCTGCTCTGCTCTCACTTGCCTTTCCTCTTTTGATGCTGAAATCCAAAGCAATGAAGTCCCAAGGATTAACAGCCACTTAAAACCAAGGCCATATCAGAGGCTGCATTACTCCAAGCTATATCATATCCTGTGTGACAGCCCCTGAACTTGTAAAATGGCTTAAGCTCCCCGAATAGCCAACCCATTTTCCTGAGAAATATGTGAAGCCTAATGCACTGGGGAAAGGCTTCCCCAAAACCTTCTGACCTCTGTGGTTTGGAGAGAGGGCTTGAAACCCCTGCTTCCAGGATCCCATGACATGAATGAAAACAAATTATACAAAATCTGGGCTGATTCATCACTGGTACCAAAGTATCCACACCAGCAGTTTGGAGGTGGAAAAGACCTAATGAAGCCATCCAGTCCATCTGCCTGTCAATGCAGGATTATTCCTTACCATTCTTGTTTAATAGAAGTATACAAATAGTGGATGAAAGGCATGCAGTAGAGGTAATATAGCTGAGATTTAGATACCAGATAGTGTTTCTCAGTATTTCTCATTGTAAAATTAACTGAAATTAGTCGAATCTGAACAATGTCATATGGATTGCAAGAATGTCATATGTGTTACAGGAGGGATGCCACAAGGATTGGTCCAGTCTTTCACTAATCTGTGAGGCACAGGTTAACAGTACACTGACTGTTTTCAGATAGTGGTTACTGGAAGGCGTTGCAGACAAATACAACAGGACCTACACAGAGAAGAGCAGGAAATAAAATAAGAATCAGTTTTGAAAAATGCAATTCAGTACACCAAGGAAAAAGTAATCTTGTAAACACTAATATTCAGTGCGGGAGAGAAACCAGGAGAACAGAAATGTCAAAAGAAAACCAGTGATGAAAGGAAGACAACAAAATAGACACAAACTAGCAGTTGTTGTTTGCCGTTAGCTGTTTGCCTTGCATCCTCTATTTCACAGTAAAATCGTTCAGAGGAGAACAGCATGTTCTTGCTTCAATAAGTTTACATTGTTCTGCAGCCTCTTTTTATCTTGTGATCAAGACCTATATTAATGCAAACTGTGAATTTTTACAATTCCTATGGAAACGTGTCTAGTGCCAGCTGTCTTTTAGTTTAAAGAATGAAATGTGACCTGGGGTCTGCCAAGTTGTGATACTGACAGACGAGTCATTCCCAAATTGACCAATTACATTTCAATGCCTCTTGTTGAGTTATCAAGACAATCTACTTGTATGTGAATTTCAAAGAGATGTCCTAGACCAGCAATCATTAACCCATTTATTTGTAGGAATAGAATCAAGGGTAGGTCCTAAGTGTATTTGTCTGTTTACCTGTATCTTGTTAGAAGTTTAACAGTGTTATCTAATTAACTTGTAGATGCTAATCCTGTTCCTGTCTCATAATGCTTCATTATTCTATTAGAGATCAAAAGGGGATATTATCATTTAGACGGGACTTGTGGTGTAATAATATTATTGTCCTAATCTCTCTTTGAAAGTTGAAATTCCACATAGTAAACTACCTGTAAACTGCCTTGATAGTTTGCAAGGCTAATTGCCATATGTGACTGGATACAGGTATCAGAGTGGTAGCCGTGTTAGTCTGTATCAGCAAAAACAACAAGGAGTCCTTGTGGCACCTTAGAGACTAACAAATTCATTTGTTTATTGTTATGATTCCTGATGTATGATTTGTATCCATTTATTCTTTTGCGTAGAGACTGTCCGGTTTGGCCAATGTAAATGGCAGAGGGGCATTGCTGACACATGATGGCATATATCACATTGGTAGATGTTGCAGGTGAACGAGCCCTTGATGGTGTGGCTGATGTGCTTAGGTCCTATGATGGTGTCCCTTGAATAGATATGTGGACAGAGTTGGCACCGGGGTTTGTAGCAGGATTTGGTTCCTGGGTTGGTGTTTTTGTTGTGTGGTGTGTAGTTGCTGATGAGTATTTGCTTCAGGTTGCGGGGCTGTCTGTAAGCGAGGACTGGCCTGTCTCCCAAGGTCTGTGAGAGTGAGGGATTGTCCTTCAGGAAAGGTGGTAGATCCTTGATGATGCACTGGAGAGGTTTTACTTGTTGGTTGTAGGTGACGGCTAGGGCATTCTGTTATTTTCTGACATCAGGAATCATAACATTCAAAAACCAGTAGGAGAACACTTCAATCTCCCTAGTCACTCAATAACAGACCTAAAAGTGGCAACAACAAAACTTCAAAAACAGACTCCACCGTGAAGCTGCAGAACTGGAATTAATTTGCAAACTGGATACCATCAGATTAGGCCTAAATAGAGACTGGGAGTGGTTGGGTCATTACAAAACCTAAACTTAATTTCCCCAATACTAATTTCCCCCTACTGTTACTCACACCTTCTTGTCAACTGTCTGTAATGGGCCACTCTTTTACCACTTCAAAAGTTATTTTTCCTCCCTTGGTATTCTGCTATTAATTGATTTATCTTGTTAGACTGACCTCACACTTGGTATAGCAACACCCCATCCTTCCATGTATTTATACCTGCTCCTGTATTTTCACTTCATGCATCCGATGAAGTGGGTTGTAGCCCACGAAAGCTTATGCCCAAATAAATTTGTTAGTCTCTAAGTGCCACAAGGACTCCTCGTTGTTTTTGGATGCAGGTAGTCTACCTGTGTATGATAGGAAACAGATTCATTTCAAAACAGCAATCTGCACTGCCCATTCTTTGTTGCGGGTGCGGGGAGGTCCAGCTTGACAATTCCTGTCAAGAGACTTATCAGCTGGCTAGGAAACTATAAAGAAAGCTTCAGGACTGATCCTTTTTATCTCCTGTCTGCTTAAACTTTAACAGGGAAGGCCTAAACCTTAAAAACTGAGGTTTCCAGTTTAACCTGGATTACCCTGAAATTCTCATGGAAGAACTTGAAGAGGCTCTCAATGCCTGAACTGTTTGTTGGACTATAACCTTTAAAATTGATTCCAAAAAGACTTTTACAAATCAGCAGCCTCACCATCTCTGCTGTGAAACTGACCTACGGCCTTTACACATATCTGTGTGTATATTGATCTTTTAACTACAGCAACTTTCTTCTTTCTTTTTCTTTTTTATTGTTAAACCTTGAGTGTTTTTAGTTACTAAAAGATTGGCATCTGCATGATTATTGGGTAAGATCTGAGACTCCTATTGACCTGGTGATCATCGTCTGGTCCTTTGGGACTGGTGAATCAGACTCATATATGGTGAATCAGATTTTCAATAACCTCTTGCTATTTTAGAATTGGCTGTCTAGATGGGAGTCGCGGGCTGGAACGCTTAAAGGAGACTGTATTTGGCTTCTTGGTAACCAGTGTGATATTACAGAAGCTGTTTTGTTATTGGCCTGGTGAATCTAATTATAGAATAAACCACCAGTTTTGGGATTTGTCTACCCTATTCTTTGCAGTCTGCCCGGAATATAGCATTCAAAGTGTGGTGCATCCAGGCACCCGGTCACACAAGTATTCAGTGTAAATGGGTGATATACTTTTACAAGAAAAGAGTGGTTTTCTTTTCACATTTTTTGCCAGCATAATATTTTTATTTTTTAAGTTTACCTCTATACTATATACCCTATTTTCAGTGGAAATAGGCAAGCGAGGCATTGTAGGGTGAAAGATTTGGTGAAGAATATTAACTGTTGGGATGTGTGAGAGCAAGGCGAGCAGAAAATCCATAAATAGTGTGGGAGTTCCTGGCTTTGCCTCCTTGTATGTCATTAAATATTAATTTAGAAGGATGATTTCTTTTTAAAGCCCCTGCCTGAGCTGGACTATATTTAGTGTTTGGAGTCAGAACAGGGAATTTGCAGTAATTGCATCATTCAGTGCAGCAATTTCTGATAAGCCTTTGATTTTTCTGGTTCTAGTTATCTTCAGCATACATTTAAGTGAGCAAATTCTGATTTGTATTTCTACACTTAATGCATTCTGAGGACTCAGTAGTGTCGGAAGTTAATCTAGGAAATGAGCTGAACCTTTAAAGAGTAAAAATGGATGCAACCTCCTGCACGGCACTAAAACATGAATAAATATCAACAGACATGTTTTTAGTTGCACTTTATCCACAGTATGTTGACTACTTCTCTCTCTTTTTGTATCTTGTCCCTTACCTCACCAACAAAGGACGTAATTGTTGCAGAGTTCATATGCTAGGAAAGCAGCCATAGATCAGAACTTTAGATGGGGCCTATAACTTGCCTTAGTCCTGCATATGCTCATTTTTAAGAGCACTCTGTGGCTGTTGTTGCTGGTATTAGTATTCAATGCTGAAATGGAAGGTGTATTTTTTTATTACTCAAAAACTTTAACCCAACTACCTAAAGATTGTGATTTCATCAGTTAAGCCAACTGGGTCTGATTTATATTGGGTTTGGAGACATTCAAGGAAAATCAATCTACTATGGAACAGTCTTCATGCTTTAGTAAGTACAGTAGTTGTTCTTGAAGCCATTAGCAGACCAGAAAGCCAGCATTTTTATGGAATGCTGTGCTGCTGAAGGAGCTTTTTAGGAATATGACATTAAAACCATTGTAATTACTTATGCCCACTAAACATTTCATGGCCCTTTCTTCATGAGTTAGGGGATTAGCTCTTATACCCTGTCTAAAATCTATTGGATAACTACGTTCTGCTTACTGAAATCCCTTCCTGTCAGCACTAAACTACCTCACCCTGGATTCCTCACTGCAAACAGTCTTGTTACACTCCTGCATAGGTTCAGCACTGTGTGCTTTATTTACAATGCACTATAAAAGTGTTCAAAACCTTTGGGTGGGCTAGAGTTTACTTAACCATGCCTCTCCTAGTGCTTCTACCCAACTCCTAGAAAAGCACATGGAGTTCAGAATTTAGTCACTGAGGATTGTCAGCAAGGATTGCAGAGGGTCAGTCTCCTCACAATCAAGTCCAAAAAGAACAATTAACTTAATATTTATATGCCAATTTAATAAAATTTTAGAATGATAAAGAAACATAATAAAATAACTTAATTTCTACTAAATAACAAGGCTTCTTCATAATCCATGTACATTATCTTCACAGTTGTACATAAATCTAAAAACCCACATTAAATCTAAATAAGGTAGTCCCCACAAAAACAGAAGTAGTAGTAACTCAGAGTTCCAAAAGCTTTAGGTTTAGTTCACCTGTCTTGTTCCTCAACTCTGTACAGTCTGAGAGTCAATTTTCCCTTTATGTAACTAACACTGCCCCTGCTTCCCCATCAGAAAGCTAACAATATCACTAACCAATATCACTAACCTGCTGCACAATGCTTCAGAGTTAGAGGAAAGCAGCCTATTTCCCGGCAGAGCCGTCGGGGAGCAGGGAGTGCAGGTGGGGGCCCTCCTGGCACACAGCCCTAGCTACCCTCTCCTTGTAGACTGAGCTACCCACCTGCCTGTACACAGCCCTTAGCTACCCTGTGTCTGCACCCTGAGCGGTTTTCAAACTTTTTGAGCTGAGCACCCTGTCCCTTTGATAATTTTTGGTTGTGCCCCCCTACCCTGCAACCCAGACAGGCTAGATGTCTGCTGAGGTGAGTCAGGGGAGGAGGTGGTGGTCCCTCCCTGGACCGCGCCGGGCAGTTTTGGCCCAAGTCCCGCTGGCCCCTGATCCCCCAAATAGAAGTCAGACTATGCCTATGCCTGAGGGACCCCCTGGCACATAGCCCTGAGTGCCCCGCTGGGCCCTGGAGTTTTTATGGCACGTTGGGGGAGCCTCAGAAAGAAAAAGGTTGAGAACCCCTGCTATACAGCATGCCCAAAACTACCACAGCCAATTCCAGAGATGTCTGGGGGTTAAATGTTAATTGTGCATCTGCAGAGCAATGACCCAGACACAACTCATTCCTCCCCCTTTCTTCCCTTTATATTCTTAAAGATATCTCCCTATTAGGCATGTGGGTTACACTTGTCCCTCACAACAGGATGGGGGCAGGGAATCTCATCTCTTAGACCTTGGGCTTCTCTGGCCCAGCCTTCCCCTCCCTCCCCCTCTTCTGTCCGTCTTTTAAGTGTCCTCCGCTGATGAGCTGAATCACCTTGTTAGTACTTTAATCATCCAGTCCTTAACCAATTCTCTCTTCTGTTTGGCCATGTGGGATGCTTGCAAGTTGCACAGAGTGGTGAGTCAGATTTAGGCTACTCACAGTCTGTCATACTTCCATAAAGTGTAGTGCAGTGTTGCTATGAGCGATGAAACGGTTCTTGTTTCTCCCCCACATTGGCTGTATTTCATTTAGAGGCAAGGTGAATCCTACTTTGAAATTGTTTTGAGATCTTTTTGAGTTTTAAGTATTATACAAATAGAAGGCAATCAGATATTACTGTGTGTCTGAGTAGTTCTGTGCTTTCTATATTTACTATTTAGCTTAGATACTGTTTTTCTAGTCTTGATGGGAAAAGTATTGGAAAGGTTCATCTTTATTTGATACAAAACTGTATTTGTGTTTTTCAGTTTATAAGTATGGGATATCAAAATCAGCATTTGTCTATTTTTGTCAGTCAGTACATGTATAAATACCACCCCATCCATTAAAAGTTGCTCTTAATCAGTTTATTCCTAATAAAGGGCATTGCCATTTTTAGCCCTTCCAAAGGATTAAATTTTGAGATTATGTTAAGTGAAAGTTTTCACAATGCTATATCAAATGTATTGGCAGGAGAACGTTGGGAACGGAAAATGCCTCTGTTTTAAAAAATAAAGGCTGGGCTTTTTTAAAAGGGCCTAAAGTAGTTAAATGCATAATTACCATTGAGTTGGTCACCTAACTCATGTAGATTCCTTTGACAATCTCATTTAAATCTTTTTGTGTTTAATAGACATGGGAAGCATTCAGCCATAAATAATCTTCACCTGGTCTCAGTGTGGGACTCTGAGAATTGACTGTAAAACAAAATTAACAAACAAGAAACAACAATTATCTTCTTACTGAACAGGTCTTGTCTTTTGTTTATTCAGTTGGATTAGCTAAGGCCTTGTCTACACTACGGGGGTAAATTTATGCAACTCCAGCTACGAGAATAATGTTGATGGAGTTGATGAAGCTTAGGTCAACTTACTGCGGCATCTACACACACTGGCTGTATGGGAGACACTTTCCTGTTGACTTACCTTATGCTTCTCGTTCTGGTGGAGTACCAGAGTTGACGGGAAAGCGATCTGCGGTCGATTTAGCAGGTCTTCACTAGACCCACTAAATCGATCCCCAGTGCATTGATCGCCACAGCGTCGATCCCCGGTAAGTGTAGACATGCCCTAAGATTAGTGTCAAATTTCTGCTACTTTTTACTTCAGTTAGCACAAACAGCTAGGATTGAGAGAGCTGCAGATTCTGTTCAGTCTATATATTAACAAAATCCCGTATTAAATTTAGAATCAGTTACATTTGTACAAGCCAATGAACACAGTTGAAATGTACAGATGTAACTGAGGTCTAATTTTGCCTACAGAATATTTTATTGGTTATGTGTAAGAAGGGAGAAACCTAGCTTATTCTTCTATTTTAGCTGAGTTTCCTTGGCTGGGCAGTTGGGGAATAACATTTATTTATAAACTGAGTATATTTGTTCTGGAGTTGCTGAGTAACGATGAATATGGCACCTGCCATTTTTAATCAATTGCCAGAGTGGAAATATGCTGCTGTGGCCCGTTCTTTTCCCCCCTGAAATCAGTAGGAGTTTTGCTGTTGATTGCGATGGGAGCAGGACTTGTCTGAAGTTATTAACTGGACTTTGTCTTAAAGAATAGTACATTCATGTATTTTGTGGCCCATACAAACAACCAAGATTTGAGGGGGGCGGGAGGGGAAGGATTTGGCTTGATATTTTGTCACCAATATAAAAAGACAGTGTATCTTAGAGCTACCTGGCCATCTTAAATGATTTTCTGTTCAGAAGAATATCAAGATCCATGTAGTTAAAAACTGAGGGGAATGTCATTCACTGTCCACTCAGAATCTGAGTCATAGAATTATAGAATATCAGGGTCGGAAGGGACCTCAGTAGGTCATCTAGTCAACCCCCTGCTCAACGCAGGACCAATCCCCAATTAAATCATCCCAGCCAGGGCTTTGTCAAGCCTGACCTTTAAAAACTTCTAAGGAAGGAGAGTCTACCACCTCCCTAGGTAACGCATTCCAGTGTTTCACCACCCTCCTAGTGAAAAAGTTTTTCCTAATATCCAACCTAAACCTCCCCCAGTGCAACTTGAGACCATTACTCCTTCTCCTGTCCTCTTCTACCACTGAGAATAGTCTAGAACCATCCTCTCTGGAACCACCTCTCAGGTAGTTGAAAGCAGCTATCAAATCCCCCCTCATTCTTCTCTTCCACAGACTGAACAATCTCAGTTCCCTCAGCCTCTCCTCATAAGTCATGTGTTCCAGACCCCTAATCATTTTTGGTGCCCTTCGCTGGACTCTCTCCAATTTATCCACATCCTTCTTGAAGTGTGGGGCCCAAAACTGGACACAGTACTCCAGATGAGGCCTCACCAATGTCGAATAGAGGGGGACAATCACGTCCCTCGATCTGCTCACTATGCCCCTACTTATACATCCCAAAATGCCATTGGCCTTCTTGGCAACAAGGGCACACTGCTGACTCATATCTAGCTTCTCGTCCACTGTCACCCCTAGGTCCTTTTCCGCAGAACTGCTGCCTAGCCATTCGGTCCCTAGTCTGTAGCTGAGCATTGGATTCTTCCATCCTAAGTGCAGGACCCTGCACTTATCCTTATTGAACCTCATCAGATTTCTTTTGGCCCAATCCTCCAATTTGTCTAGGTCCCTCTGTATCCTATCCCTGCCCTCCAGCGTATCTACCACTCCTCCCAGTTTAGTATCATCCGGAAATTTGCTGAGAGTGCAATCCACACCATCCTCCAGATCATTTATGAAGATATTGAACAAAACCGGCCCCAGGACCGACCCCTGGGGCAGTCCACTTGACACCAGCTGCCAACTAGACATGGAGCCATGGATCACTAACCGTTGAGCCCGACAATCTAGCCAACTTTCTACCCACTTTATAGTGCATTCATCCAGCCCATACTTCTTTAACTTGCTGACAAGAATACTGTGGGAGACCGTGTCAAAAGCTTTGCTAAAGTCAAGAAACAATACATCCACTGCTTTCCCTTCATCCACAGAACCAGTAATCTCATCATAGAAGGTGATTAGGTTAGTCAGGCATGACCTTCCCTTGGTGAATCCATGCTGACTGTTCCTCATCACTTTCCTTTCATGTAAGTGCTTCAGGATTGATTCTTTGAGGACCTGCTCCATGATTTTTCTGGGGACTGAGGTGAGGCTGACTGGCCTGTAGTTCCCAGGATCCTCCTCCTTCCCTTTTTTAAAGATTGGCACTACACTAGCCTTTTTCCAGTCATCCGGGACTTCCCCCGTTCGCCACGAGTTTTCAAAGATAATGGCCAATGGCTCTGCAATCACAGCCGCCAATTCCTTTAGCACTCTTGGATGCAACTCTTCCGGCCCCATGGACTTGTACATGTCCAGCTTTTCTAAATAGTCCCTAACCACCTCTTTCTCCACAGAGGGCTGGCCATCTATTCCCCATGTTGTGATGCCCAGCGCAGCAGTCTGGGAGCTGACCTTGTTAGTGAAGATCCGGTATCAAGTGGAGTGCCCCAAGGGTCGGTCCTGGGGCCGGTTTTGTTCAATATCTTCATAAATGATCTGGAGGATGGTGTGGATTGCACTCTCAGCAAATTTGTGGATGATACTAAACTGGGAGGAGTGGTAGATACGCTGGAGGGGAGGGATAGGATACAGAAGGACCTAGACAAATTGGAGGATTGGGCCCAAAGAAATCTGATGAGGTTCAATAAGGATAAGTGCAGGGTCCTGCACTTAGGATGGAAGAATCCAATGCTCAGCTACAGACTAGGGACCGAATGGCTAGGCAGCAGTTCTGCGGAAAAGGACCTAGGGGTGACAGTGGACGAGAAGCTGGATATGAGTCAGCAGTGTGCCCTTGTTGCCAAGAAGGCCAATGGCATTTTGGGATGTATAAGTAGGGGCATAGCGAGTAGATCGAGGGACGTGATTGTCCCCCTCTATTCGACATTGGTGAGGCCTCATCTGGAGTACTGTGTCCAGTTTTGGGCCCCACACTACGAGAAGGATGTGGATAAATTGGAGAGAGTCCAGCGAAGGGCACCAAAAATGATTAGGGGTCTAGAACACATGACTTATGAGGAGAGGCTGAGGGAGCTGGGATTGCTTAGCCTGCAGAAGAGAAGAATGAGGGGGGATTTGATAGCTGCTTTCAACTACCTGAAAGGGGGTTCCAAAGAGGATGGCTCTAGACTGTTCTCAATGGTAGCAGATGACAGAACGAGGAGTAATGGTCTCAAGTTGCAGTGGGGGAGGTTTAGATTGGATATTAGGAAAAACTTTTTCACTAAGAGGGTGGTGAAACACTGGAATGCGTTACCTAGGGAGGTGGTAGAATCTCCTTCCTTAGAGGTTTTTAAGGTCAGGCTTGACAAAGCCCTGGCTGGGATGATTTAACTGGGAATTGGTCCTGCTTCGAGCAGGCGGTTGGACTAGATGACCTTCAGGGGTCCCTTCCAACCCTGATATTCTATGATTCTATGAAGACAGAGGCAAAAAAAGCATTGAGTACATTAGCTTTTTCCACATCCTCTGTCACTAGGTTGCCTCCCTCCTTCATTAAGGGGCCCACACTTTCCTTGGCTTTCTTCTTGTTGCCAACATACCTGAAGAAACCCTTCTTGTTACTCTTGACATCTCTCGCTAGCTGCAGCTTCAGGTGCGATTTGGCCCTCCTGATTTCATTCCTACATGCTGAGCAATATTTTTATACTCTTCCCTGGTCATATGTCGTACCTTCCACTTCTTGTAAGCTTCTTTTTTATGTTTAAGATCCGCTAGGATTTCACCGTTAAGCCAAGCTGGTCGCCTTCCATATTTACTATTCTTTCGACACATCGGGATGGTTTGTCCCTGTAACCTTAACAGGAATTCCTTGAAATACAGCCAGTTCTCCTGGACTCCTTTCCCCTTCATGTTAGTCCCCCAGAGGATCCTACCCATCCGTTCCCTGAGGGAGTCGAAGTCTGCTTTCCTGAAGTCCAGGGTCCGTATTCTGCTGCTTACCTTTCTTCCCTGTGTCAGGATCCTGAACTCGACCAACTCATGGTCACTGCCTCCCAGATTCCCATCCACTTTTGCTTCTCCTACTAATTCTTCCCGGTTTGTGAGGAGCAGGTCAAGAAAAGCTCCCCCCCCCAGTTGGTTCCTCTAGCACTTGCACCAGGAAATTGTCCCCTACGCTTTCCAAAAACTTCCTGGCTTGTCTGTGCACCACTGTGGTGCTCTCCCAGCAGATCTCAGGAAAATTAAAGTCACCCATGAGAACCAGGGCGTGCGATCTAGTAGCTTCTGTGAGCTGCCAGAAGAAAGCCTCATCCACCTCATCCCCCTGGTCCGGTGGTCTATAGCAGACTCCCACCACTACATCACTCTTGTTGCTCACACTTCTAAACTTAATCCAGAGACACTCAGGTTTTTCTGCAGTTTCATACCGGAGCTCTGAGCAGTCATACTGCTCCCTTACATACAGTGCTACTCCCCCACCTTTTCTGCCCTGCCTGTCCTTCCTGAACAGTTTATAACCATCCATGACAGTACTCCAGTCATGTGAGTTATCCCACCAAGTCTCTGTTATTCCAATCACGTCATAATTCCTTGACATCACCAGGACCTCCAGTTCTCCCTGCTTGTTTCCAAGGCTTTGTGCATTTGTATATAGGCACTTGAGATAACCTGCTGATCGCCCCTCATTCTCAGTATGAGGCAGGAGCCCTCCCCTCACAGACGTTCCTGCCTGTGCTTCCTCCCGGTATCCCGCTTTCCCACTTACCTCAGAGCTTTGGTCTCCTTCCCCCGGTGAACCTAGTTTAAAGCCCTCCTCACTAGGTTAGCCAGCCTGCTCGCAAAGATGCTCTTCCCTCTCTTCGTAAGGTGGAGCCTGTCTCTGCCCAGCACTCCTCCTTCATGGAAGACCATCGCATGGTCAAAGAATCCAAAGCCTTCTCTCAGACACCACCTGCGTAGCCATTCGTTGACTTCCACTATTCGACGGTCCCTACCCCGGCCTTTTCCTTCCACGGGGAGAATGGACGAGAACACCACTTGCGCCTCAAACTCCTTTGTCCTTCTTCCCAGAGCCACGTAGTCCACAGTGTTCCGCTCAAGGTCATTCTTGGCAGTGTCATTGGTGCCCACGTGGAGAAGCAGGAAGGGGTAGCGATCCGAGGGCTTGATGAGTCTCGGCAGTCTCTCCGTCAGATCGCGAATCTTAGACCCCGGCAAGCAGCAGACTTCTCGTTTTTCCCGGTCAGGGCGGCAGACAGATTACTCAGTCCCCCGGAGGAGAGAATCATAGAATCATAGAATATCAGGGTTGGAAGGGACCCCAGAAGGTCATCTAGTCCAACCCCCTGCTCGAAGCAGGACCAATTCCCAGTTAAATCATCCCAGCCAGGGCTTTGTCAAGCCTGACCTTAAAAACCTCTAAGGAAGGAGATTCTACCACCTCCCTAGGTAATGCATTCTGTTAGGGGGCTTATTCCTTCACCCACTTACTTCCCTGGTCCTTCTCGCATGAACAGAGAGCAACAATACCCGAAGTCCAAAGGTGCAAACAATTCGATGTTTATTGGGGTGAACTTCCAGCAAGCATGATTCCAGTTTCCTTCCTTAGTATCCTCCTTCCCAGCTCTGACACCACAAAGCCTTACACCTGTGTCCCTGTTCCCATTCCTGCCCTTAGCCAAACATGATTCCAACTTCCTTACTCCCATTCCCTGTTCCCATTTCCCCCTTTAGCAAAACATGATTCCAATTTTCTTACCCCCATTCCCTGTTCCCATCTCACACCCCCACCCACACCCACACCCCGTCACTTCCTCATTGACTACAGATTATATAGTAAAACTTGAGTTCTGCTTAGCTATACCTTAACCAATCATTTTCCTGAAATTTAACTAACCAATCCTAACATATTGTAACATGATTATGTAACCAATTATATCCCACCACCTCAATTAGTTTACACTCAGCAAAATTAATTATACAGCAGACAGGAACAATCACAGAACCAGACACAGATTATACAGACAAACAACAGCAAAGTGGGAACTATAATGACAAAACAATACAGAAGTGAGGATTTCACATCCCAGCTATTGATAAGTGAGTTCTTGCCAGACAGGATGCTATCAAACTAAGTTTCCTTTTACATTTTCTAGGCATTTCCCTTTCTCTGGAGGTGATAGGAATACAATCCTGTCCTTATAGTGCCTAACAGCCCAATAGCACCTTATTTCAATGTGACTAGTTTGGAATGTGAGGATGTGACCGTTCGCTTCCCAGCTTATGGCTGCCTCTGCTGCTTAGCCAAAGGCCTGAGCCTGAGAACAGGGCCACAAACTGTCACAGTAAGAGAAGGCCCTCACACCAGCAGACAGTGATTTTGATTCTTTCTTTTATACCTCTATCACTAGCCAAGTGATAAGAATACACCTAAATTCTTAGAGTACAGGCCTTTGCAGACAGGCCTGAATATCTATATCCTAACACATTCCAGTGTTTCACCACCTTCTTAGTGAAAAAGTTTTTCCTAGTATCCAATTTAAACCTCCCCCACTGCAACTTGAGACCATTACTCCTCGTTCTGTCATCTGCTACCATTGAGAACAGTCTAGAGCCATCCTCTTTGGAACCCCCTTTCAGGTAGTTGAAAGCAGCTATCAAATCCCCCCTCATTCTTCTCTTCTGCAGGCTAAACAATCCCAGCTCCCTCAGCCTCTCCTCATAACTCATGTGTTCCAGTCCCCTAATCATTTTTGTTGCCCTTCGCTGGACTCTCTCCAATTTATCCACATCCTTCTTGAAGTGTGGGGCCCAAAACTGGACACAGTACTCTAGATGAGGCCTCACCAATGTCGAATAGAGGGGAACGATCACGTCCCTCGATCTGCTCGCTATACCCCTACTTATACATCCCAAAATGCCATTGGCTTTCTTGGCAACAAGGGCACACTGCTGACTCATATCCAGCTTCTCGTCCACTGTCACCCCTAGGTCCTTTTCCGCAGAACTGCTGCCTTGCCATTCGGTCCCTAGTCTGTAGCTGTGCATTGGGTTCTTCCGTCCTAAGTGCAGGACCCTGCACTTATCCTTATTGAACCTCATCAGATTTCTTTTGGCCCAATCCTCCAATTTGTCTAGGTCCTTCTGTATCCTATCCCTCCCCTCCAGCGTATCTACCACTCCTCCCCGTTCAGTGTCATCAGCAAATTTGCTGAGAGTGCAATCCACACCATCCTCCAGATCATTTATGAAGAGAGTCCCCGACCACCACCACCCGCGTCCTTCTCTTGGGAGTGGTGGTCGTGGAACCCCCCATCTCAGGACAGTGCATCTCATGCCTTCCAACCAGCGGAGTCTCCTTCTGCTTTCTCCCCCCAGACATATCATCTGGTCCACTCTCCGCAACGGTACCTGTGGAGAGAACATGAAAGCGGTTAGTTACCTGTGTCCGCATTGCTGGAACCCGGACATTTCCCCTTCTTCTTCTGGAGGTCACATGTTGCCAAGCTTCTTCACTGGCCTCTTGGCTCCGCTGTGCAACCTGCTCTAAATTTTTAGAGCTTTGTGCCCGTAGAAGCATATCCTGACTTTTGTCCAGAAAATCCTCCGTTTCTCATATGCAACGTAGGGTCGTTATCTGTTGCTCCAGACCTTCAATCTTCTCTTCCAATATGGAGACCAGCTTGCACTTTGTACAGACAAAGTCAATACAAACTATAATCTATGGATTCTGTTGATGGGCAGGAGTAAACTTTCTTATGCATGTTATTACCCACATTTATTCCATCTACCAACCTGACCAGGCACCCATAATTTGTAGTGGTTGAGCAGTCTCTGCTGAGCTAAGTCAAGACAGACCCATGTGGGAGGCAAGGAGAATATGCACCACCATGGTATCACTACTGTAGTGGAAGTGCCTCTGAGTAGTAGAAGCGGTAGTCTGCATATCTTGCAGTCCTGGGTACTTTCTACAGAGCCTTCCAGCTCCACGCTGTCTCATTTGGGTGTCTTCTGACTCCTGTCATGTGCGTACCAGGATTCAGACCACCCAGACTGAGTTGGGAAGAAGGTTGTTGTGACACATTGGGCAAAACAACTGGGCTAGACCACTCAGTCAGAGGAACATCCAGCTGAGCTCTCGAGTGATGCAGGATCCTGCTAGCTAAGGGGAGGGGAGAAAAGGGGGCAAATTCAGGTGGGGGATAAAAGTTGCAGTAGTTCAGAGTTGCAGAAGGAAAGGAAAAGGGATAGAGTTACCTTTAAATCCCTTCTGGCCAGAGGAAAAAACTCTTTCACCTGTAAAGGGTTAAGAAGCTAAGATAACCTCGCTGGCACCTGACCAAAATGACCAATGAGGAGACAAGATACTTTCAAAACTGGAGGGCAGGGGGAAAACAAAGGGTTCTCTCTGTCTGTGTGTTGCCTTTACCTGACCAGAGCAGGAATGCAGGTCAGAACTCCTGTAAAAAGTTAGTAAGCAATCTAGTTAGATACGCGTTAGATTCTGTTTTGTTTAAATGGCTAATAAAATAAACTGTGCTGAATGGAATGTATATTCCTGTTTTTGTGTCTTTTTGTAACTTAAGGTTTTGCCTAGAGGGATTCTCTATGTTTTGAATCTGATTACCCTGTAAAGTATTTACCATCCTGATTTTACAGAGGTGATTCTTTTACTTTTTCTTCAATTAAAATTTTTCTTTTTAGAACCTGATTGCTTTTTCATTGTTCTTAAGATCCAAGGGTTTGGGTCTGTGTTCACCGATGCAAATTGGTGAGGATTTTTATCAAGCCTTCCCCAGGAAAGGGAGTGTAGGGCTTGGAAACATCTTTCCCCCCAAAATCCCCCCAAGCGGGCTCTTTCACAGTTATATATTTGTTAGACGCTTGGTGGTGGCAGCAATAAAGTCCAGGGGCAAAAGGTAAAATAGTTTGTACCTTGGATAATGACAGGTTTCAGAGTAACAGCCGTGTTAGTCTGTATTCGCAAAAAGAAAAGGAGTACTTGTGGCACCTTAGAGACTAACCAATTTATTTGAGCATAAGTTTTCATGAGCTACAGCTCACTTCATTGGATGCATCCAATGAAGTGAGCTGTAGCTCACGAAAGCTTATGCTCAAATAAATTAGTTAGTCTCTGAGGTGCCACAAGTATTCCTTTTCTTTTTGTACCTTGGGGAAGTTTTAACCTAAGCTAGTAAAAATAAGCTTAGAGGGGTTTTCATGCAGGTCCCCACATCTGCACCCTAGAGTTCAGAGTGGGGAAGGAACCTTGACACAGCTATACCAATGAAGGCAGTATATCCTGGGGTTTGGGTCATGAGGGAGATCTGTTAAAAACTATTTAGAAAAATGAACATATACTACTTCCATCAGACTTCTAATATTTCACTGGCTTGGCAGATCTCTACTTTATGAGAAGACTAATTTATGGTTAGGATCATGCTGAGCTGTCAGCCTTTATGACATGGATTTAATTGACTGCTCTCTCTCACTTTGAAATACAGTATTTTTCTGGAGGGCATATAACAAGCATGGTTTTATAACTTTTCTAATACTCTAATTTTTACATTGCTTTAATACAGTATCATCGCTTCTTGGCAGCAGTTCATTTTGAGAGTGCGCAGTTTTGTGCACTGCCCAGTTACCCTTTACTAATGTTAGACAGCTCTCACCAAGACCTAAATAATCCTTTTCTGTTCTGTACCATCCAGCAAAGAGGGGAAAACTAGTGCTGGGAAAATTGTTGTCAGCTCTTCCTATAGAATGGTTCTGCAGAAAGATGGGGCCTGTGCAGCAGAAAGTGAACAGTGCAAAAGACATACTTTTTTGTAAAGTTGTCAACATAACTGTTTTATGGAGTCTTTACATAGAAAAAATATTGAAAGTAAACATCTGGATATCTATCTACGTACACAGATGACTCCCATCACCATAGTATCAGGCACCTTTATTGTGATGTTCAGCTGCTGCAGTGACAGATGCTTGAGAGGCTGTACAGAAGAGGACAAAGGATATATAAGGCAATAGGGAAACTTTTTTTAGGGTATGTCTACACTACGGAATTAGGTCGAATTTATAGAAGTCGGTTTTTTAGAAATCTGTTTTATATATTCGAGTGTGTGTGTCCCCACAGAAAAAGCTCTAAGTGCATTAACTCGGCGGAGTGCTTCCACAGTACCGAGGCTAGAGTCGACTTCTGGAGTGTTGCACTGTGGGTGGCTATCCCACAGTTCCCGCAGTCTCTGCTGCCCATTGGAATTCTGGGTTGAGATCCCAATGCCGGATGGGGCTAAAACATTGTCGTGGGTGGTTCTGAGTACATATCGTCAGGCCCCCATTCCCTCCATCCCTCCGTGAAAGCAAGGGCAGACAATCATTTCGCGCCTTTTTCCTGAGTTACCTGTGCAGACGCCATACCACGGCAAGCCTGGAGCCCGCTCAGGTAACCATCACCGTATGTCTCCTGGGTGCTGGCAGACGCGGTACTGCATTGCTACACAGTAGCAGCAACCTATTGCCTTGTGGCACCAGACGGTACAGTACGACTGGTAGCCGTCATTGTCATGTCCAAGGTGCTCCTGGCCACGTCGGCCAGGAGCGCCTGGGCAGACGTGGGTGCAGGGACTAAATTTGGAGTGACTTGACCAGGTCATTCTCTTTAGTCCTGCAGTCAGTCCTATTGAACCGTCTTATGGTGAGCAGGCAGGCGATACGGCTTGCTAGCAGTCCTATTGCATCATCTTCCGCCGGGCAGCCATGAGATGCATGTATGGCATGCAGTCCTTCTGCACCATCTGCTGCCAGCCAAAGATGTAAAAGATAGATGGAGTGTATCAAAACAAGAAATAGACCAGATTTGTTTTGTACTCATTTGCTTCCCCCCTCCCCCCATCTAGGGAACTCATTCCTCTAGGTCACACTGCAGTCACTCACAGAGAAGGTGCAGCGAGGTAAATCTAGCCATGTATCAATCAGAGGCCAGACTAACCTCCTTGTTCCAATAAGAACAATAACTTAGGTGTACCATTTCCTATTGGAACCCTCTGTGAAGTCCTGCCTGAAATTCTCCTTGATGTAAAGCCACCCCCTTTGTTGATTTTAGCTCCCTGAAGCCAACCCTGTAAGCCATGTCATCAGTCGCCCCTCCCTCCGTCAGAGCAACGGCAGACAATCGTTCCGTGCATTTTTTCTGTGTGGACGCCATACCAAGGCAAGCATGGAGGCCGCTCAGCTCACTTTGGCAATTAGGAGCACATTAAACACCACACGCATTATCCAGCAGTATATGCAGCACCAGAACCTGGCAGAGTGATACCGGGCGAGGAGGCGACGTCAGTGCGGTCACATGAGTGATCAGGACATGGACACAGATTTCTCTGAAAGCATGGACCCTGCCAATGCATGCATCATGGTGCTAATGGGGCAGGTTCATGCTGTGGAACGCCGATTCTGGGCTTGGGAAACAAGCACAGATGGGTGGGACCGCATAGTGTTGCAGGTATGGGACGATTCCCAGTGGCTGCAAAACTTTCGCATGCATAAGGGCACTTTCATGGAACTTTGCGACTTGCTTTCCCCTGCCCTGAAGCGCATGAATACCAAGATGAGAGCAGCCCTCACAGTTGAGAAGCGAGTGGCGATAGCCCTGTGGAAGCTTGCAATGCCAGACAGCTACCGGTCAGTTGGGAATCAATTTGGAGTGGGCAAATCTACTGTGGGGGCTGCTGTGATGCAAGTAGCCCACGCAATCAAAGATCTGCTGATATCAAGGGTAGTGACCCTGGGAAATGTGCAGGTCATAGTGGATGGCTTTGCTGCAATGGGATTCCCTAACTGTGGTGGGGCCGTAGACGGAACCCATATCCCTATCTTGGCACCGGAGCACCAAGCCGGCGAGTACATAAAACGCAAGGCGTACTTTTCAATAGTGCTGCAAGCTCTGGTGGATCACAAGGGACGTTTCACCAACATCAACGTGGGATGGCCGGGAAAGGTACATGACGTTCACATCTTCAGGAACTCTGGTCTGTTTCAAAAGCTGCAGGAAGGGACTTTATTCCCAGACCAGAAAATAACTGTTGGGGACGTTGAAATGCCTATATGTATCCTTGGGGACCCAGCCTACCCCTTAATGCCATGGCTCATGAAGCTGTACACAGGCAGCCTGGACAGTAGTCAGGAGCTGTTCAACTACAGGCTGAGCAAGTGCAGAATGGTGGTAGAATGTGCATTTGGACGTTTAATAGCGCGCTGGCGCAGTTTACTGACTCGCTTAGACCTCAGCGAAACCAATATTCCCACTATTATTACTGCTTGCTGTGTGCTCCACAATATCTGTGAGAGTAAGGGGGAGACGTTTATGGCGGGGTGGGAGGTTGAGGCAAATCGCCTGGCTGCTGGTTATGTGCAGCCAGACACCAGGGCGGTTAGAAGAGCACAGGAGGGTGCGGTCCGTATCAGAGAAGCTTTGAAAACCAGTTTCATGACTGGCCAGGTTACGGTGTGAAAGTTCTCTTTGTTTCTCCTTGATGAAACCCCCCGCCCCTTGGTTCACTCTACTTCCCTGTAAGCTAACCACCCTCTCCTCCTCCCTTCGATCACCACTTGCAGAGGCAATAAAGTCATTGTTGCTTCACATTCATGCATTCTTTATTCATTCATCACACAAATAGGGGGATGACTACCAAGGTAGCCCAGGAGGGGTGGTGGAGGAGAGAAGGAAAATGCCACACAGCACTTTAAAAGTTTACAACTTTAAAATTTATTGAATGCCAGCCTTCTTTTTTTTGGGCAATCCTCTGTGGCGGAGTGGCTGATTGGCCAGTGGCCCCCCCACCGCGTTCTTGGGCGTCTGGGTGTGGAGGCTATGGAACTTGGGGAGGAAGGCGGTTGGTTACAGAGGGGCTGTAGTGGCAGTCTGTGCTCCAGCTGCCTTTGCTGCAGTTCAACTATACACTGGAGCATACTGGTTTGGTCCTCCAGCAGCCTCAGCATTGAAACCTGCCTCCTCTCATCACGCTGCTGCCACATTTGAGCTTCAGCCCTCTCTTCAGCCCGCCACCTCTCCTCCCGGTCATTTTGTGCTTTCCTGCACTCTGACATTATTTTCCACACATTCGTCTGTGCTCTGTCAGCATGAGCTCAGAGAACATTTCATCATGAGTGTGGTTTTTTTTCTTTCTAATCTTCACTAGCTTCTGGGAAGGAGAAGATCCTGTGATCATTGAAACACATGCAGCTGGTGGAGAAAAAAAAAAGGAACAGCAGTATTTAAAAAGACACATTTTATAAAACAGTGGCTATACTCTTTCAGGGTAAACCTTGTGTTAACATTACATACATAGCACATGTGCTTTCGTTACAAGATCGCATTTTGCCTCCCCCCACTGTGTGGCTAACCCCTCACCCCTTCCTATAGCTAACAGCGGGGAACATTTCTGTTCAGCCACAGGCAGACAGCCCAGCAGGAACGGGCTCCTCTGAGTGTCCCCTGAAGAAAAGCACCCTATTTCAACCAGGTGACCATGAATGATATCTCACTCTCCTGAGGATAACACAGAGAGATAAAGAACTGATGTTCTTTGAATGCCAGCAAACATACACTGCAATGCTTTGTTGTACAATGATTCCCGAGTACGTGTTGCTGGCCTGGAGTGGTAAAGTGTCCTACCATGAAGGACGCAATAAGGCTGCCCTCCCCCAGAAACCTTTTGCAAAGGCTTTGGGAGTACATCCAGGAGAGCCGCGAATGCCAGGGCAAATTAATCCTTTCACATGCTTGCTTTTAAACCATTTATAGTATTTTAAAAGGTACACTCACCGGAGGTCCTTTCTCCGCCTGCCGGGTCCAGGAGGCAGCCTTGGGTGGGTTCGGGGGGTACTGGCTCCAGGTCCAGGGTGAGAAACAGTTCCTGGCTGTCGGAAAAACCGGTTTCTCCACTTGCTTGCTGTGAGCCATCTACAACCTCATCATCTTCTTCGTCCCGAAAACCTGTTTCCGTGTTGCTTCCATCTCCATTGAAGGAGTCAAACAACACAGCTGGGGTAGTGGTGGCTGAACCCCCTAAAATGGCATGCAGCTCATCATAGAAGCGGCATGTTTGGGGCTCTGACCCGGAGCGGCCATTCGCCTCTCTGGTTTTCTGGTAGGCTTGCCTCAGTTCCTTAAGTTTCACGTGGTAGTGCTTCGGGTCCCTGTTATGGCCTCTGTCCTTCATGCCCTGGGAGATTTTGACAAAGGTTTTGTCATTTCGAAAACTGGAATGGAGTTCTGATAGCACGGATTCCTCTCCCCCATTCAGCGATCAGATCCCGTACCTCCCGTTCAGTCCATGCTGGAGCGCTTCTGCGATTCTGGGACTCCATCATGGTCACCTGTGCTGATGAGCTCTGCATGGTCACCTGCAGCTTGCCACGCTGGCCAAACAGGAAATGAGATTCAAAAGTTCGCGGTTTTTTTCCTGTCTACCTGGCCAGTGTATCTGAGTTGAGAGCGCTGTCCAGAGCGGTCACAATGGAGCACTCTGGGATAGCTCCCGGAGGCCAATACCGTCAAATTGTGTCCACAGTACCCCAAATTCGACCCGGCAAGGCCGATTTAAGCACTAATCCACTTGTCAGGGGTGGAGTAAGGAAATCGATTTTAAGAGCCCTTTAAGTCGAAATAAAGGGCTTCATCGTGTGGACGGATGAGGGTTTACATTGATTTAACGCTGCTAAATTTAACCTAAAGTCCTAGTGTAGACCAGGGCTTAGTTACATTATTGCCATTGAATAATAAATATGACAGTCTTCTAAATAAAGATGATCATATAAGAGGAGCCTTTATAATAACACAATGTTAGATGAAGATATGAAAAGTACTGTATAACAGGTATTTATTCATTTTGGGGTGGGGGTGGAGGGGGAAGAATCCTGACAATGGTACTGGTCTGTTACTAGATGGAATTATCAATAATAATGGAGAAAAGGCAGAGGTGTTCAATACATATTTCAGTTCTGTATTTGGGGAAAAAAACTATGACAATCTCATTGCACGGTGATAACACTTTTCAATTCCACTAGTATCTCTGAAGGATGTTAAACAGAAGCTGCTGCGGTTCAACATTTTTAAAATCAGCAGGTTCAGATAACTTGCATCCCAGAGTTTTAAAAGAGCTGGCTGAGGTGCTCGCTGGACCATTAATGTTTATTTTCAATAAGTTTTGAAGCAATGGGGAAGTTCCAGAAGAAACGTTCTGCCAGTTTTTAAAAAGGGTAAATGGGATGACCTGAATAATTATAGGCCTGTCAGCCTGGCATTGATCCCAAGCAAGATAATGGGGTGGCTGATACGAGACTTGATTAATCAAGAATTAAAGGAGGATAATGTAATTAATGCAAATCAACATGGGATTTATGGAAAACAGACCCCGTCAAACTAACTTTGATATTTCTTTGATGAGATTACAGGTTTGGTTGGTTGGTTAGTGTTGACTTCTGTTACTAAGACTTTTGTAAGGCATTTGACATGATAGTTTGATTAAAAAAGAGTAGAATGATATTAAATGGATTAAAAACTGGCTAACTGATAGGTCTCAAATGCAATTGTAAATAGGGAATCCTCATTGAGCAGGTGTGTTTCCAGGGGCGTCCTACAGGGATAAGTTCTTGACCCTATGCTATTTAACATTTTTAGCAGTGACCTGGAAAATAAACATAAAATCATAACTGATAAAGTTTGCAGCGGACACACAACTTGGTAAGCTGGACGCAAGCAAACAATATGTGTTTTAATACAACTAACTGTAAATGTATACATCAAAGAATAAAGAATCTGGACCACACTTATGGAATGGAGGATTCTGAAAAAGATTTGGGGGTCATGGTGGATAATCAGAGAACATGAGCTCCCAATGTGATGCTGTGACCAAAAGAGCTAATGTGATACTTGGATGTATAAACAGGATCTCAAATAGCAGTAAAGAGGTTATTTTACTTCTGTGCAGTACAGACCGGTTTACGTGCGAATCCGCTTAACGCGCGGTAGTGCCATGCCTCCAGTGCTACCTATTTAACATGTGAGACTCATTAGTACAGGAACTTGCTATGCAGAGCTACAGATTTGCTCACTGACTCAGTGACACAGAAATCAACAGGAAGTGCAGAGCGGAAACGTGTTGTGTACATCTTTACCAATAATGGTAAAGACGTATCACGCATGCTTAGTCACGGTCACACTGGAGAGATATAGAATATATAATAGTTATATAGTAATATATATACTACATTAGAAAATTTTAATGGCAGAGGGCAAACATCAGCCTTCCTACACTGTAGAAGAAAAGCTAGCTGCAATAGATAAATAGCAAAGAAACCCAGGCCAAAGTTTCAAAAGATATTGGGATTACTGAATCTACTCTCCAAGGATGGCTAAAAAACAAATCTAAACTGAATGGCTTTATACAAAATATTGATTTCGCCACGGGACTTAAGCGAAAACATGTGCGCTATTCAGCAAAAGCCACAATAGACAAAGCCATGCGCACGTGGTTTGCTCAGGAAAGGCCGAAAGGAATGCCGCTAAGTGGGCCAATTCTTCAAGCCTAAGCGACAGAATTTGGAAATTTAACGGGGGGGGGGGGGGGGTGTGAATCATTCCAAGCCAGCAAGGGGTTTATAAGGAGTTTTAAAAAGTGTCATGGCATAGTGCAGGTATTGATTTCTGGAGAAAGCTGATCAGCCGATGAATCGGCTGCGAACGCGTTTCCCGCCGAGTTAAAATCTATTTTACAAAATGAAGACTACCATGAAGAACAACTTTATAATTGTGATGAAACAGCTTTATTTGCGAAACTGCTACCTGTTAAGACTTTAGCCTTTAATTACAATACACAGAAAACAGCTGGATTTAAAAAGATCGTGTGACTTCTTTTTTGTAGTAATAAGACGGGCAGCCATAAGCTTGCCCCTCTTTTCATTGGCCACTTTCATAACCCTCGCTGCTTTAATCACCTCAGTAGAGCCAAACTGCCAGTAATATACGCTAACAGCAAAAATGCTTGGATGACTAGACACATTTTCGACAACTGGTTCCACAACAGCTTTGTTCCAGCTGTTCGTAAGCATCTGCAGTTGAAGAAACTCGAAGCTAAAGCACTTCTGCTATTTGACAATAGTCCAGCCCATCCTCCAGCCGAATCACTGGTATCGAGGGATGGAAAAATTCGAGTGCTATACCTATCATTCAACACAACATCAAAAATTCAACCTTTAGATCAGGGTATTATTCAGAATATTAAAAACAATTATCGACGGGAGCTGATTTCGGTGATAGTGTCATGCATGTCTTCAGGCATTTCGAAATTCCCAAAACAGTTAAACATGAAGGAAATTATTTATTTAGTTAAAAAAGTTTGGGACGGAGTAAAACAAAAGTCCATTGAAAACTGCTGGATGAAGGCTCTCGGTGATGCCTTTTCTATCAAAGACGGCTCAGACTTGGAAAACTCCAGCAGTGGCACCTATTCAGAGCCAGACTTGGAGGATTTTCGGAAGAAGACATCCTACAAACACGCACGCAGGCAAAAGAGGATAAAGGTAAACTTCTCTTTCAAATGATAAAAGATTTTAGTTTTGATACATCACCGGAAATCCTTACCGAGTGGCTGGAGATGGATGAAGATTGCCAGACTTCAGAATTTCTGTCCTAGGAAGAAATATTAATGGGCTGCGAGGCTATGTCAGACCGTGAAAGTGATGGCAATGACGATGAGGAGGATGTTGTTGAAAAGGTCAAAATTTTGCCCACAGAAGCCCTTACTGTTGTAGAAACTGTTGTAAGATTTATGGAGGAGCAAAATCTGGAAAATATCGAAATCATTCATCTGTGGCGAATGACAGACTTCATAAGAGAGAAAAAAAGAATGCGAGCCAGAAAGAGCAGAAAATAACTGCTTTTTTACTAAGTGAATCATAGACACTTTTTAGAGCCAAGGACTACTGTATATATCATTGTGGACTCTTGGTACATGTAATATATATAGTCTGTGCTAATAATTTTTGAAATTGATTCTTGTTGATTTGATTCTAACGGGAAACCTTTCTTTCGCGACATGTCTTACACATTTTTAGCTTAAACTGGTACGTGTGTGTGTGGGTATCTTAAGATATTTCAGCATGGCCCTCTTAACCCGTGGTCCATTAACATGCGGTCGTGACGGCTTGACTCCTGACATCCGTGCGTAAACGGGTCTGTACTGTATTTGGCACTGGTACAACTACTGCTGGAATACTATTTCTAGTTCTGGTGCCCGCAATTCAAGAAGAATGTTAATAAATTGGGGAGGGTTCAGAGAAGAGCCACAAGAATGATTAAAGAATTAGAAAACATGCCTTATAGGGATAGACTCAAGGAGCTCAATCTATTCAGATTAACAAAGAGAAGGTTATGGGGTGACTTGAGTACAGTCTAAGTACCTACAGGGGGAACAGATATGTAATAATGGTCTCTTCAGTCCAACAGAGACAGGTATAACATGATCCAGTGGCTGGAAGTTGAAGCTAGACCAATTCAGACAGGAAGTGTGAATTTTTGACAGTGATGGTAATTAACCATTGGAACAGTTTACCAAAGGTCATGGTGGACTCTCCATCACTGACCATTTTTAAATCACCACTGGATGTTTTTCTAAAGGATATGCTCTAGGAGTTTGCAGTTGGAGGGGAGATGTTGTATAGCTTGTGTTATACAAGGAGGTCGTACCAGATGGCTACAATCATCCGTTTGACCTTGGAATCTATAATACATGAACATTAACTTTTTTTTTCTTTTAACAGGAATTCAGCAGCAATGGGTCATGGCTGTTTCTGCTATGCACTGATATGTTCTGTTCCAGTCACAGTCTACATAATTTTGGTAACAGGTCTACGGTACCACTTGTTCATATGGAGTGTGTTCTCACCTAAACTTCTTTATGAGGGAATGCGTGTGTTCATCACAGCTGCTGTTTGCATGTTCTTTACAGCCATGGATCAGAACCGGTCTCAGAAAATCCATGACTGAAAGTGAATGTATCGTTCCAAAGTCTGTCATTACAGTACTAGCTGGTTAGACTGGAGTCATATAATGAAAATAATGGTTTTAAATTATCCTGTGAAATGTAATTATCTTTTGTTTGTTGGAAAACATACGTTATACAAGGCTTGTTTTATTTAAATAGGTTTATGTTTCAAAATGTTTAATTTGAGTAAACCCACCTTTTCATCATTAGTTACAGCTCCCTTATTCTCTATCAGTTATTTCAGAACTCAGATCTTTACCATCTTCACCAGTGCAGCCATTACCATCTGATTTAGTGAGGCTTCAAATATTAAGAACTTCCTTAGTAATGAAATCTTATTAGTGTTTTGTCATTGTTAGTCATGGACTTGCAACTCATTGCCTTCAATGTTAAAGGCCTGATCCAGCCCCCATTCTGGTCAATGGGAGATGTATCAGGCCTTAAATGGGGATGCGTTTGACTGTCCTCATTCAACTAAGTGAAAACTGTGCTCATTAAGTTTAGATTTCTTCAGTTATTCTAAAATTGCTGTGTTGGAGAGCTTATTCCTTCACTCTCCCACTTCCCTGGTCCTTCTCGCATGAACAGAGAGCAACAATACTCGAAGTCCGAAGGTGCAAACAATTCGATGTTTATTGGGGTGAACTTCCAGCAAGCTTAAATACAAGTTCCTTTTTCCTTATTTTCGAATCCCAACTTACTTCCTGTTTGCCCCTAATTTATATAGTAATATTCTTAGCTATACCTTAACCAATCATTCTACTGAAATTTAACTAACCAATCCTAACATACTGTAACATGATTAGCTAACCAATTATATCCCACCACAATAATTAGATTACACCCAGCAAAATTAATTATACAGCAGACAGAAACAATCACAGAACCAGACAGATTATACAAACAATAGCAAAGTGGGAACTATAATGACAAAACAATACAGAAGTGAGGATTTCACATCCCAGCTATTGATAAGTGAGTTCTTGCCAGACAGGATGCTATCAAACTAAGTTTCCTTTTACATTTTCTAGGCGCCTCCCTTTCTCTGGAGGTGATAGGAATACAATCCTGTCCTGATAGTGCCTGACAGCCCAATAACACCTTATTTCAATGTGACTAGTTTGGAATGTGAGGATGTGACTGTTTGCTTCCTAGCTTATGGCTGCTTCTGCTGCTTAGCCAAAGGCCTTAGCCTAAGAACAGGACCTCAGACTGTCACAGTAAGAGAAGGACCTTACACTGGCAGACAGTGATTTTGATTCTTTCTTTTATACCTCTAACTAGCCAAGTGATAAGAATACACCTAAATTCTTAAAGTACAGGCCTTTACTGACAGGCCTGAATATCTATATCCTAACATGCTGGTTTTGGGAACAGTCTTTATATAGCTACTTTTAGCTAGACAATAAAATATTAAAGGTAATTCATTAAAACCACAGTCCCAAAAGCCATTATAAACTGGAATAACATTCTTTTGAAGTAACCTTCTGGATTTAGTCATAAGATTAACGTGGGTCTGTAAATTGAAAAATATTTTTCTATTGTGCGGAGCAAATAATAGTCAAATCTTACTTGTTTATGTATATTTGAGGTTGTTAATGGGAAGGTGTCAGGATTCCTTCCGCACTCTGAACTCTAGGGCACAGATGTGGGGACCCGCATGAAAGACCCCCAAACTTATTCTTACCAGCTTAGGTTAAAAACTTCCCCAAGGTACAAATTTTGCCTCGTCCTTGAACAGTATACTGCCGCCACCACCAAGCATTTTAAACAAAGAATAGGGAAAGAGACCACTTGGAGACATCTTCCCCCAAAATATCCCCCCACCCAAACCCTACACACCCCATTTCCTGGGGAGGCTTGAGAATAATTTCATAACCAACTGGTTACAAAATGATCAAAGACGCAAACCCCTGGGTCTTGGAACAATGGAAAAATCAGTCTGGTTCTTAAGAGAAGGATTTTATTTAAAAAAAAAAAAAAAAGCTCAGGATGGAAAATACTTTACAGGGTATTCAGATTCAAACACAGAGGATCCTCCCTGGGCAAAACCTTAAAGTTACAGAAAACAGGAATAAACCTCCCTCTTAACACAGGGAAAATTCGCATAAAAGATAAACTAATCTGCCTTGCCTGGCTTACCTATACTGGTTGCAATATTGGAGACTTGGATTAGGATGGGTTGGAGAAGATCATAGAATATCAGGGTTGGAAGGGACCTCAGGAGGTCATCTAGTCCAACCCACTGCTCAAACCAGGACTAATCCCCAACTAAATCATCCCAGCCAGGGCTTTGTCAAGCCTGACCTTAAAAACTTCTAAGGAAGGAGATTCCACCACCTCTCTAGGTAACACATTCAGTGCTTCACCACCCTCCCAGTGAAAATGTTTTTCCTAATATCCAACCTAAACCTCCCCCGCTGCAACTTGAGACCATTACTCCTCATTCTGTCATCTGGTACCACTGAGAACAGTCTAGATCCATCCTCTTTAGAACCCCCTTTCAGGTAGTTGAAAGCAGCTATCAAATCCCCCCTCATTCTTCTCTTCTGTAGACTAAACATCCCCAGTTCCCTCAGCCTCTCCTCATAACTGATGTGTTCCAGTCCCCTAATCATTTTTGTTGCCCTCCGCTGGACGTTTTCCAATTTTTCCATATCCTTCTTGTAGTGTGGGGCCCAAAACTGGACACAGTACTCCAGATGAGGCCTCACCAATGTCGAATAGAGGGGAATGATCACGTCCCTCGATCTGCTGGCAATGCCCCTACTTATACATCCCAAAATGCCATTGGCCTTCTTGGCAACAACAGCACACTGTTGACTCAGTGTGGATGATTTCTGTCTGGCCTCTCTGTCCCAAGAGAGATCAACCACGATCAAACAAAGAGCACAAACAAAACCCTTCCTCCCCTCCCCCCCCAAGATTTGAAAGTATCTTGTCCCCTTATTGGTCCTTTGGGTCAGGTGCCAGCCAGGTTAGCTGAGCTTCATAACCCTTTACAGGTAACAGGATGTTGCCTCTGGCCAGGAGGGATTTTATAGCACTGTATACAGAAAGGTGGTTACCCTTCCCTTTATATTTATGACAGAAGGTTACTAGGTAAAGGCAATATGTAATGCTAAGCCTACATAGGTAGATATTTTGAGAGTTGAAACCTGACAAATCACTGATATTAAATATTTTCAATTCTATTAAAACATATGTAATTCTATAAACATGAATTCATTGAAATTGCAGATTTGTGTAAATATGTATGCCAGTGCTTAACAGGCTTTTATAAAATGAGAAATATGCGTCTTACATGCTGTAAATGTATGGTATTAACTTTGCAGTCACCATAATGTGTAATGACAGTTTCCTTCCTTTCGGATTGTCATTGCAAGATAATACAGGATTTCTTGGTGAAACTTACACAATCTTATATTCTTTAACTGATATTTGTGTTTCCCCTGTACATATTTCACCTTTTCATCAAAACAGTGGATGGGTTACATACAGTAATTCAGTGTCAGTTTTTCTAGCAGTTTTCTTAATGTCTGCATTTTTTCCAATAAATGCAGTATTCTCTCCCATAGAGGAATGCCATGATTAAGAGTGTGAGACTTCTGTATTCCTTTCTCCTGAGCTTCACACAATGAATAAGAAGCATTAAGGGCTGACAAAGTAATGAATCTTTTACAGATTCTGAATGCTCAGTTCTAGAATGTGTTGTTGCTTATTACTAAGCATGTATAGTTAGATTTTAACCTGTTTGATTTTCACACATTATGAAAGCATTAGAGCTTTGAGCATTGAAAGGGCTAATACAGGGACGGGCAAACTTTTTGGCCTGAGGGCCACATCAGGTTTCCAAAATTGTATGGAGGGCCTGTTAGGGGAGGCTGTGCCTCCCCAAACAGCCAGGCGTGGCCCAGCCCCCGACCCCTATCCAACCCCCCCTGCTTCTTGGCCCCTGATGGGCCCCCCCGGACTCCTGCCCCATCCACCATCCCCTGCTCCCTGACTGCCCCCTACTGCCCCATCCAACCCCTCCTCTCCTTTCTGACTGCCCCCACCCCGGGACCCCAGCCCCCATTCAACCACCCTGTTCCCCACCCTCTGACCACCCTGACCACACCCCTGACCATCCCTTCCACTCTATCCACCCCCCCCCGCCCCCTACCCCTTACTGCGCTGCCTGGAGCACTGGTGGCTGGCAGCGCTACAGCCGTGGCACCCCACTGGAGCCAGCCACCCACCGCGCAGCATAGAGCACCGGGTCAGGCCGGGCTCTGCTGCGCAGAAGCTCGCCGCCCAGAGCATTGCGCCGCCCAGAGCATTGCGCCGCCCAGAGCATTGCGCCGCTGGCGCAGTGAGCTGAGGTGCAGGGGAGGGGGGAACAGTGGGGGAGGAGCTAGGGGTGAGCCTCCCGGGCCAGGAGCTCAGGGGCCAGGCAGGAGGGTCCTGCTGGCTGGATGTGGCCCATGGGCCATAGTTTGCCCACCTCTGGGCTAATAGATTCAGTTTCAAGCACTAAGGTGTCAGATTCCCTACTTATGCTCTGGATGCACTTGTCTGATAGCCTGAAACCTCAGAACGTGCCCCTAGGGAATGTGGCACAGTAAATGCACATCTTGCCATTTTCCAAGCTACTATCAAGAAAACAAATCAATGTTAACTATACTAGATTTAAATATTCTTTCCATATTTTTTAACTCTCACTCTAGCCTGTGTAGTAACATAGGCACAATCAGTATTGCAGTTTTAGAGGTATAGTGATGGGTTTAACAGATGATGTACCCTCTTGGACTGCATCAGTTTGAAAATAAATGCTTTTGAGACCTCTAATTCACTCCTGAGGCTGATGGCCAATTTGTTAGGGTTGCTTATAACCTTCATCTCAACTTTCAGACACTCTGAGTTTCAGAAAGAGGCCACATCTATTCTGGTAGATGGCATCTCTGTTACCAGAAGGAGCCAACAACCCATTTTAATCACTATAATGCGAATTCTGTGAATGGGCAATCTCAAAATGTTGGCATTCAGTAACTGGTGTTCAGCTGGAGCAAACTGTATAAGAGACTGATGGTTCTTGAACGTCATTAATTGTGACCTGTGTTAGAGTATTTAGAAAATGAAATTTTGCCCTTTCTTAAATAAAAACGCTTTAACTATGAAGTGATGAATATTGGAAATATTTTGTATTTGTTAAAATGTGTCTCTCACACAGCACAATGAGAATTCTCTTTATACTCGGGTCGAATATTTTTCTGGTTATTTGTTGCTTGGCAACAGCATAGGGATTATTGCCAACTTCTATACTTGGTAAATTCCTGAGCAACACTTCCTAATTTTAGTATAGAATGTAATTACAGGGGCCTAGAGCATCTCTCCCTCTACCCATCAGGCTAACACATAAAGCTATGGAAAGAGAACTAGAGGGGAAGCCGCCTCTGGGGTCTAGCAAATCAATTTAAAATCCTCCACTACAGGAATTATTGGTTGAAATTGTATGGATTGTTCTGCAGGAGGTCAGACTGAATAATCACAGTAGTCCCTTCTGGCCTGAAGATACTAATCTAAGCAATTTATCGTCACATGTTGGGAACTCTTCCTTTGGCCTCCTGGGAAGTGAGATGAAAGAGGACACAGCTGTAATATGGCATGCTCAGTTTGGAAGGATCTGATGGTCAACAGCAGTTTGCAAATACAAAGTTTGATTGGACCAGCCCTAACTCCCACAGTTGCATTACTTCTGCACAAAATGGGAGTGTGCAGATCAAACTGGGGGGAAACAGATGGACAACTACTCTACATGTTGCAGTAGGGTGTTTGGGCTTGTCAGGCCTTAGCTGTGAGAGGAGGCATTTTGATCACCCATCCACAGGCACTAACTCTTCCCTTTTGGCTATATGGCAAGAAAACGTGGTGGCTTCGGTTTCTGAGCTGTGGGTCTCACTCAGGGTTTTAAAGTGAAATAGTGCAGCTGCGGCGCTTGGCATTGAGTTCCATCAGCATGGACCTGGTGTGGTGAAACGGGGAGTGAGGCCCAAAGCTTGAGCCTGCTGAAGTTTAAACAAGGGGAAGAGGTGCTGCCAATGAATTCAGAAAATATCAAAACCATAGATAAATGGTGGTCTTCTTTTCCCTGAGTTCCGGTATTATGGCTTCTAGCTGGTAAGGAAAAAATTGGTCTCCAGACGTAGGTTCATTCTATAGGACAGCTGAATGAGCAGAGTCAGAATGTGGACTGCTTTATGTATCCAATGTATGCTATTCCTATCTCAAAACTACTTCATAATAAACCTTTTCCAGCTTCACCACTTTTTGCTGCACTTGACCTTGGAAGGGTCTGAACAAGAATAATAGAAGCACTTCAACAAGAGACTGAGGTTCTTTTTAAGGAAAAGCAGCTTGAAAAACGACATTTGATACTTTTGAATTGGCACCTTGAAGTTCATGAGATTTGTTGCTGTTCAAATGCACAGTATTCACAGAGGTTTGGAGAGCAACTGTCGGGATATCAGTGGAGCAGCCTGGAATCCTTTTCTCATCGTTTTACAGAGATTTGCCTTTGTAGAGTGGAAAATAGCATAGCTGCTTTTTCAGATATACTGTGGCAAATGTATTGGAATGATGATTGTGCAGACTTAGTTATACCAACTTCAGGAAATCTATTAGTGTTCTGACCACAAGACTCTTTTTTCTTGCCAGTACTATAAGCAAATAGCCGTTTTTTGTCCAGCTTTTCTCGGTTCCTATTGAAGATGTGGCACATTAGGTCAATACTCCTTTTTAGTTCAACAGTTCTTGATACGTGCTAGATCAATTTTAAAAACAGTGTTGTGCAATGTCCTCTCCTTCATTTAACCTGCTTGTTTACTCTAAGGCAAATCAGGCTGTCAGTGTTGAAAACCAAATTCCCCCTTTATTTCAGTGGGGAGTTCTACTTAACATATGGCATCTGGCTCATTGATTGACATTGAAACTGCATGAGATATTGAAACAGAAGTCCTAATCTTTACCCATCTTCAGTGATAGCATGTAATCACTAAGTGACAGTTTTGTAAAATGGGATGTGACCCTAATAACCCCTCAGTGCCACCTGGCAAGGGGGTTACGAGAATATCTTGATCCTGGTATGTACATTCTGGTTACCAAAGAATGTCTCGTGAGGTCTTAAATGAAAGCCACGGTCATACCTGTCATTAATATTCTTGTGAAATGTATGTTCAGCTGCTGTGTAAGGAGTTATGCCACTGAAAACGTGTTCCTAAAGTCTGTATCGGGTGGAATTGACACAATGAAAGCCATATATAGAGAGCCAACTGGGGGATGTGAAGTTCCTCTGGAACTGGGTTTTAGATCGCACTTGGCGATTAGGCAATTGGGTCTAAAACCTGTGACCACTGCCCCCTGTACTTTGGGGTTGGGGCCTGTTTCTCTGGTCAGGGTGAAGGACCTATGTTGATGGTGCACCCTCAAAGAAAAGGTTCCACTAACAGGATGTTTCCTCAGTGGTTTGGGAGGACTTGAGACTTTTGCCCTCCCCCATTGAGGAGCTGGCCACCAGGTGCCCTCTTCAGAGGCTTTGTTGTCACAGGTCCCCCTGGCTTACAGATGATGCGTGACCTCTGGAGCAAGAGGAAGATGGCTAGAGGGGTGGGGGCTGGAAATCTCATGCTGAGGCTGATTGGTTGAGGCATAGAAAGTTATTGCAATTGGCATTGTGGTTATGCAGGAGGCACCAAAAAAAAAGTCTTTACCCTTCATAATATGCACTAAATCTTGGACAGAAGATGTTTTAGGTTATAGTGAGTCTGGTCAATCTGGATTTTCTCCCCTCAGTAGCTGGACAGAGTCCTCACCATCCCAAAGAAATATCATATTTTACAGATAAAGGTCAAGCTGATTAAGGGTGAGTTGTCTGCTTCTGTTGTGGCAGAACAAGGTCTTGAGGGGAAAAAGGCCTTAACTAGTCTGCTACAGTTTCAGCCAGCAATGCTTCCTGAGGTACTGCAGATGTGAGAACTTCATCCCACAACCAATGCTTTGGATCTACATCCTCTCCTAGCTGGTGAAAGCAAGTGGGGAAGTGATGGGTCCTTAGCTGGTGCAGTGTCATCAAGCAGTGCATTCTTGAGCACAGACTGCACTAAATCTTCGTTATCCGTAGGCAGCCTGCCCTTCGTTAGACGGAATGGGTGTGATTGTAGAGAAAGTTGTAACAAGACAACTCCCTGTTTCTAGGTGCTTCTGAAGTCCTTGACCCTTGTCAATGTGAATAAAAGTCCTAGCGTCAGTAGAGAGTCTCAGTTGGCCCATGTCCTCCCGGCAGATCCAGTATTTATCTTGGTATAAGATCTGTTGGGTCCCTTTAATATTGTTGATCACAAAGTTTTGTTGACTCACCTGCTGACCTTGACTGCTTTTGGTTGGCTTTGTTCTTTCGTTTGAGAGAACACTGGGTAGCTGTGTGGAATAGCTTCTCTTCCTGAAAAGCTGTTTGGTGTGGGACATAACAGGGTGTTATTTCGTTACTCTCCTGTTCAGCATGCACATGGGGCCCGGAGAAGAGTTCGTAAGGAGCTATTGGTTGTGGTGTGTTTCAGAGTGCTGATGACACCCAAATGTGCACTTCTCATCCACTCATCCAGTTTGAAGAAGGATGCAGCTCAGACAATCTCAAATTGAGATTGGGGCATGGATGCGAGTGTGCTGGCTATAGCTCAACCCAGACAAGGTGGAGGGGATGTTGGGGAAAACAGCCTCAGAAGATAGCCAAGATAATATCACTTGTTCTGAAGGAGTGTCTGCCATTGGTCACCAGAGTTTGCAACTTAGAGCAGGTCTACACTACAGCCGGGATTGACACACTGAGATCGATCTACTGGCGGTTGATTTAGCAGGTCTAGTAAAGACTGCAGATCACTCTCCAGTTGACCCCTGTACTCTACCCCAGAGAAGAGTAAGGCTCCCATCAACCCCCCCTGCAGTGTACACCCTGTGGTAACTCGACCTAAGGTACGTTGATTCCAGCTATGTTATTCACGTAGCTGGAGTTGCGTAGCATAGGTTGACTTACAGAGGTAGTGTAGACATAGCCTTTGTAGTGCTTTTTGCACCCCAGCTGTGCTACTGGATGATCATATTACAGCTGTAACCCTGTCATCTTTATCATCTGCACTTGGCCACGAGGTTGTGACCTTTCTGTTTAGATGTGACCTTGCCACTGTTGTTCACCCCTTTAGCGCCTCAAGGTTAAACTATCGCAATGTGGTCTACCTGGGGTGAACCGGACTGCCATTTTTGGAGACAAAAGTCGGTGCAGAAAGTGGTGCATCTCTTAGTGAGGAGAGCATCTCCCAGAGGACAAATGACGCCCGCGTGCCAGGGTCTGTGCTGGCTCCTTATTGGTCTCCAGGTGGAATTTAAAGGGATGTTTTCCCTAAAAAGCTCTAAACAGCATGGGACCGCTAACCTGAGACCACTTTCTCTGCCATAGTGCAACAGCTGAGGTGAATGGGAGTGCTTAAACTGGACGCCCTTCTTAATTAAAAAAAAGGGAGGGGGCTGCTGGCAGGACATTCTCTATGAGGGCCTTGGGTCCCCTCTTTGATCTGAAGTAGGCATGCTGCAAAAGCTATTTATTTGGTAGGGTGTTTGGGGAAGGTTGAGGGTATGTTCCCAGATGTGGTAATGGGAGGGGAAGGCATTAGAATTACTGGTTTGGCAAATCTGATTTGTTACCCTTAGTTCAATGCTGCTTGTGAGCTCAGTTTACTCACAACTTGTTAATGTTGCTGGGCAAGGCTGGATTAAGGCATGGACACAATAGGCTCATGCTTAGGGCTCTGGCTTCTGGAAACATGAGATGACCTCAGAATCTCTGCCTGCTTTAAAAACAAACTTCCTACCTGGTATGCTTTTGAAGTAAAGCTTGAAAAAATGATTAAGTGTAACCAAATCTGTGGAGAACCTGGAACAGTAGACTGGAGATGTATGAACAGCTCCATGCACCTTGACGGGATGTTAAGTCCATGACCCACTGCTGTGGGGTCTTTGCCAACCCTGCCCAGCACAGGTCTCTGTAAGGCGGGAAAGGAAGAGCCCTGCACTCCTGTGCCCCCATCCAAGCAGACACACCCTGGCTGCTGAGGTACATAATAGGCCCATCTGTCTGCCAACCCTGCTGCTGCTCCTGATCAATGGAAGTCCCTACTGCCAATCCTGTTGGGGAGGACGGGGCCCATACAGCTGCCCTTGCCTCTTGGGAAGGAACGGGGGGACCCAGGATATTGCCACTTCAAGTACCAATTGGTGCCCTGGTGCAAGGGTTGAAACCCTATAGGGCCTATGCTGCAGTGTGCCTGGGGACCCCAGATTGCTCTTATTGGGCTCTGCTCCTGGGTGGCCATTATGATGTTCGGGTGACTAGAGCTGTTGGTGTCGGTGGGTTCAAAGTTAAACCAATACCATGAATTGAATGAAGTAGCTGAATTCTGTTATAAATAAAACTTCTTGTGTAACTTCATACTGCTGGTAGAATTATTCTTGTTACTAAATGTCATCCGTGTGGTGTTGCAATCAGGCAGCCTTTATGCAGGGGTGGGAGGGGTTATTGTCCCCCTGCTATTCATGTCCTCATTAAATCATATACTGGACAAGAGTATTGAAGACTTCCCAGCAAGAGATTTGATTGTAAGCAGGATTCTTCTGCTTGTGCCTCTAATGAGGACATTCTGAAATGGGCTAGTTTATTTCCACCTTCTTTTGTAAGTATAAAAAAAAATCCCTTCTACTGTTTCCCAATCCAGTTCCTACCAATGCCCATGAGACTGCAGCCAAAGAAGCCAAACCTTAAGATTCCCCTTGGCTCAGAACCTATCAAGTAGCAGACCACCAGTGCAAGCAAATATGAACATACCAGCAGGGAGACGGCAGTATAGTGCACTTTATAGGAACATAGTTGAGGTGATATGCGTCTTTCCTGACTATGAGCGATGGTAAATGGGTACAGAATTGTGTGGCTTGCAAAACACATGCAGCAGGTGAGTTAAGTGAGATAACAGGACTACATTGTAAAGGAAGCAATACTGTCCTCTATGCTGACAGGTTTCAGAGTAACAGCCGTGTTAGTTTGTATTTGCAAAAAGAAAAGGAGTACTTGTGGCACCTTAGAGACTAACCAATTTATTTGAGCATAAGCTTTCGTGAGCTACAGCTCACTTCATCGGATGCATACACACAAAGCATGAAAAAATACCTCCTCCCACCCCACTCTCCTGCTGGTAATAGCTTATCTAAAGTGACCACTCTCCTTACAATGTGTATGATAATCAAGGTGGGCCATTTCCAGCACAAATCCAGGATTTAACAAGAACGTCGGGAGGGGAGGGGGGGAGGAAAAAACAAGGGGAAATAGGCTTGAATAGAGACTGGGAGTGGCTAAGTCATTATGCAAGGTAACCTAAGTTAATTGTATCAAATTTGCAAATGAATTCCAATTCAACAGTTTCTCGCTGGAGTCTGGATTTGAAGTTTTTTTGTTGTAATATCGCAACTTTCATGTCTGTAATCGCGTGACCAGAGAGATTGAAGTGTTCTCCGACTGGTTTATGAATGTTATAATTCTTGACGTCTGATTTGTGTCCATTTATTCTTTTACGTAGAGACTGTCCAGTTTGACCAATGTACATGGCAGAGGGGATTGCTGGCACATGATGGCATATATCACATTGGTGGATGTGCAGGTGAACGAGCCTCTGATAGTGTGGCTGATGTTATTAGGCCCTGTGATGGTGTCCCCTGAATGAATATGTGGGCACAGTTAGCAACGAGCTTTGTTGCAAGGATAGGTTCCTGGGTTAGTGGTTCTGTTGTGTGGTATGTGGTTGCTGGTGAGTATTTGCTCCAGGTTGGGGGGCTGCCTGTAGGCAAGGACTGGCCTGTCTCCCAAGATTTGTGAGAGTGTTGGGTCATCCTTCAGGATAGGTTGTAGATCCTTAATAATGCGTTGGAGGGGTTTTAGTTGGGGGCTGAAGGTGATGGCTAGTGGCGTTCTGTTATTTTCTTTGTTAGGCCTGTCCTGTAGTAGGACTACAAGCCTAAGATGGACTACAAGCCGTCAAGAACACTATCCCCGATAATGTTACGGCAAACCTGGTGGCTGAACTTTGTGACTTTGTCCTTACCCATAACTATTTTACATTTGGGGACAATGTATACCTTCAAATCAGCGGCACACTATGGGTACCCTCATGGTCCCACAGTATGCCAACATTTTTATGGCTGACTTAGAACGCTTCCTCAGCTCTCGTCCCCTAATGCCCCTACTCTACTTGCGCTATATTGATGACATCTTCATCATCTAGACCCACGGAAAAGAAGCCCTTGAGGAATTCCACCATGATTTCAACAATTTCCATCCCACCATCAACCTCAGCCTGGTCCAGTCCACACAAGAGATCCACTTCCTGGACACTACAGTGCTAATAAACGATGGTCACATAAACACCACCCTATACCGGAAACCTACTGACCGCTATTCCTACCTACATGCCTCCAGCTTTCACCCTGACCACACCGCACGATCCATCGTCTACAGCCAAGCTCTGCGATACAACCGCATTTGCTCCAACCCCTCAGACAGAGACAAACACCTACAAGATCTCTATCAAGCATTCTTAGAACTACAATGCCCACCTGCAGAAGTGAAGAAACAGATTGATAGAGCCAGAAGAGTTCCCAGAAGTCATCTACTACAGGACAGGCCTAACAAAGAAAATAACAGAACGGCACTAGCCGTCACCTTCAGCCCCCAACTAAAACCGCTCCAACGCATTATTGAGGATCTATAACCTATCCTGAAGGATGACCCAACACTCCCACAAATCTTGGGAGACAGGCCAGTCCTTGCCTACAGACAGCCCCCCAACCTGGAGCAAATACTCACCAGCAACCACATACCACACAACGGAACCACTAACCCAGGAACCTATCCTTGCAACAAAGCCCATTGCCAACTGTGCCCACATATTTATTCAGGGGACACCATCACAGGGCCTAATAACATCAGCCACACTATCAGAGGCTCGTTCACCTGCACATCCACCAATGTGATATATGCCATCATGTGCCAGCAATCCCCTCTGCCATGTACATTGGTCAAACTGGACAGTCTCTATGTAAAAGACTAAATGGACACAAATCAGACGTCAAGAATTATAACATTCATAAACCAGTCGGAGAACACTTCAATCTCTCTGGTCACGCGATTACAGACATGAAAGTTGCGATATTACAACAAAAAAACTTCAAATCCAGACTCCAGCGAGAAACTGTTGAATTGGAATTCATTTGCAATTTTGATACAATTAACTTAGGCTTGAATAGAGACTGGGAGTGGCTAAGTCATTATGCAAGGTAACCTATTTCCCCTTGTTTTTTCCTACCCCCCCCCCGCCTCAGACGTTCTTGTTAAACCCTGGATTTGTGCTGGAAATGGCCCACCTTGATCATCATACACATTGTAAGGAGAGTGATCACCTTAGATAAGCTATTACCAGCAGGAGAGTGGGGTGGGAGGAGGTATTTTTTCATGCTTTGTGTGTATATAAAAAGATCTTCTACACTTTCCACAGTATGCATCCGATGAAGTGAGCTGTAGCTCACGAAAGCTTATGCTCAAATAAATTGGTTAGTCTCTAAGGTGCCACAAGTACTCCTTTTCTTTTTGTCTTCTATGCTGCTATTCAGCTAGCAAGTAGAATGTTTCAAGGGATGTCCCTTTAAGAGGATGGAATGTTTAAACCAGAAGGTTCTGTGCAGTCTGGTTTGGGCAGATGGAGAGCTGAGGAAAGTGCTGTGAGAAGCATAATGACCCTTCAGAAGGGTGTCGGGCGTTATACACATAAAGAACTGTGAGAGGAGCAAGAGGGAAAAGCAAATTATAGAAAGTGAAAGTGAGGTGAAGAACAGGGACAGAGCGAAACAAGAAAATAGCAGTAGGGAGGAAGTGGTTGTTGTTCAGGAAGGTTTTCATCTTGGTTCTCCTAGTGGGCAGGGCCAAGGGAAGAGAGCTCTTAAAAACCATTGCTGCATGTAGGCAAAAATTAAGTTTGAACAAAAACGGCAGCATTTTGTGATGCTCTAGTCTGAGAAATAAGTTACCTAGACTGGATGCCCTCGTCAGATACAGGTAAACCAAAACCAGTGCCTACCAGGTTGATTTTCTTCAAGATAGGCTCAACGAGACAGACAACAAGCATTAGCTTTAAAGTGAACGCTGAGATCTGGCAGGCTTACTCGTGTGGACTGGTGTTTTCATCAGATTGATTTTTATTAACTTTTTTAGAAGTACCTATTCAAGGAGTATCCTACATATTAGTGCTACTTCCAGCAGACCATTTACTTTCCTAACAGAGGGCCCAGCAATCGATTGTATCGGAGATGTGTACGTATGAAGCAAACTACAAAACCAATATTGTGTGGTGCACATTTTCAATGCCCTGCACATAAGGAAGGGATCATTGTTGGCTGACACAGGATGGAGAGAAGCTATTAAAGTGCTATGTTTGAGAGAGGAAATAACCTATTTTTCCTGGATTTTTCGTTTTCTAGCTCTCACACTGAAACCACTGGCAGCGTCTGCAACCTTAACGTCTTTTGTTGTGTAGTTGTATTGGTATGGTCTCCAAGTACCATTGTGAGGTAGCCAAGAGGCACTTTACCCTTCTCTGCTTAACAGCATACAGCAATACTACATGATTGTTTAGGACAGGCACTAGAGAAATATACTGTGTCAGGCTGAAACCACAAGGGGAAGGCAGCAGAATAATCAGAGTACCAAAGTTCGCAAAAAGAAAAGGAGGACTTGTGGCACCTTAGAGACTAACCAATTTATTTGAGCATAAGCTTTGAAGTGAGCTGTAGCTCACCATCGGATGCATACTGTGGAAAGTGTAGAATAAATTGGTTAGTCTCTAAGGTGCCACAAGTCCTCCTTTTCTTTTTGCAAATACAGACTAACACGGCTGTTACTCTGCGTACCAGAGTTGGAATTCAGATAGGGAGCCAAGGTTAATCATAGAAATGTAAGGCTGGAAGGGACCTCAATAGATTGTCTATTCCATCCCCTGAGGCAGATCCAGGTAAACCTAGATTATATCTGACAGGAGTTTGTCTAACCTGTTCTTACAAACCTCTAGTGATGGGGATTCCACAATCTTGATTGGAAACCTATTCCAGAGTTTAACTACACTTAGATTTTTTCCTAATATTTAACATTAATCTCCTTTGCTGAAGATTAAGCGGATTACTTCTTGACCTACCTTCAGTGGTCATGAAGAACAATCAACCAATTTTTTATAACAGCCCTTAACATATTTGAAGACTTACCAGGTCCTCCTTCAGTCTTCCTTTTGACAACTAAACAGTTTTCTTAAGCTTTCCCTGAAAGGTCTGTTTTTTCAAACCTTTTATCATTTTTGTTGCTCTCCTCTGGACTCTCTCCAATTGTCCACATCTTTCCTAAAGTGTGGCGCCCAAAACTGAACATATGACTCCAATAAGGCATCACCAATGCTGAATAGAGTGGGATAATTACCTTCCCTTTTACATAATCCAGGAGGAGTTAATCCTTCTAATACACCCCAGAATATTAGTCTTTTTTGCAACTGCATCACGTTGTTGACTCAATTAGTTTGCTTGAGAGAATGTCATGTGGGACTGCGTCAAAAGCCTTACTAAAATCAAGATGCATCCACATCTACAGCTTTCCCCATCCACTAAGCCAGTAACCCTGTTAAAAGGAGGAAATTAACCTTTTTAGTGAAGACTGAAGCAAAATAGGCATTAAACACTTCAGCCTTCTTGATGTCATCATCAGCTATTAGCTCTCCTTCCCCGCTCAGTAGAGGACTTACTTTTCTTTGCCTTTTTCTTGCTCTTCTTACTACCTTTCACATCCCTTGCTAGGTGTAACTCATTTTGTGCCTTAGCCTGTCTGATTTTGTCCCTACGTGCTTGTGCTTTTCTTTTATACTCATCCTTGCCAATTTGTCCATGTTTCCACTTTTTGTAGGATTCTTCTTTGATTTTCAGGTTACTAAAGAGCTCCTGGTGGAGCCATATTGGCCTCTTCCTATCTTTCTTTTGCATCGGGATACTTTTGTTGTTGTGCCTTTAATATGGTCTGAGAAACTGCCAGCTCTCAAACTTTTTCCCTTAGATTTTCTTCCCTTGGGACTATATCTACCAGTTCTGAGTTTGTTAGAGACTGCTTTTTTGAAGTCCATTGTCCTTATTCTGTAGCTCACTCCTTTTCTGTAACTGGCTTCAGAAAAGAATTAGATAAGTTCATGGAAGATAGCCATTGATGGACCTATTAGCCAAGATAGTCAGGGATGCAACTGCATGCTCTGCATGTCTGATCCCCCTTGAGTCATAATTTATATATTAACACTTCCAGTTTTTCCCCCCCATACTCCTTGCATTTGCATATAGACATCTATGGTGAGCGGATTCCCCCAGTGATTTACTACTTGTTCCTATGACACTACTGTAGTTTTCCATTCCCTCACAACAGAAAGTCCTCTATTATCACTTTTTTTTTTTATACCTACCTATTGGCTTTTGTCACCTGCCCCTTTGGAACCTAGTTTAAAGCCCTCTTCACTAGTTTGGTGAGTTTGTGTCCAAAGATACTCTGTTCTTGGTCACGCGGACCCCATCTCTTCCCTAGAGCAGCATCACATGGTCAAGGAAGCCAAAGCCCTCCCATAGACACCATCGAGAGAGGGTCCAGACTTATCATCCACCTTCAGAAGCAGAGTGCCCTACCAATACCTTTCAGAGATATGGGATCAGGACAGATACAGGAAGAGCAATATCAACTGCTGAACTACCAGCATTTCTTCCTGAAGTACTTGAAAGCCTTCAATGTAATTGCTAACCCATCTTAATGCTGGAGTGTTTGGAAGAACTGATGTGGTCACAGCACAAAATGGTATAGCTAGAGAACATGCATGGTGTAAACGAGTTATTTAAAGACTGCTAATCTAAAATTGTATTATCAAAACTAATGTGAAATCACTCAATTTCCAGTAAATGCGCTCATTTGTATGGAGTGCAACAAATGTAGATTATCTGAAACAAAGGCCCTGAGATCACATAGTGTTCCTCTTTGTTTGATGCAAAGCATTATATAATTCATTTCTGTATGCGACTGAAAAATGCTCTTAAGTATAAAGGAAACTTGGCTTCTCCGTTAATGTTTTACAGGTTGCTGAATGTTTAAATAAAAATGTATTACTCTTCATTGGTAGTTAATTTATTCTTAACCACACCATTCAAATAAAATACAAATACCAAACGTGTATTTTTGGAATGGAGTGTTTTAAAGCACTGCAAGTTGGCCTAATTCCACTCCCAGTGAGGTCAGTGGGACCGGAAAGACACTAAGCACTCTTCTTAACCCTATCCTTAAAGTCCTTTCTTGTCTGATACTGTGTTCTTAAAACTTCAAGCCCTTGCAGTCAAGGCTGCAGAAATTTATGGATGTATCTGATCATGTGAATGCCAGGCTCATTTATGTGAGCTTATAAATGTTGAATAATAATAGAATTAGAGCATAATTGTTCCACTTTGTATGTTCAACACTACTTAGAAAACAGGTTCCCTGTCCCAAGGATCACAAAAAATCAAAGGCACCAGTCCTGCAAACCCTTAGGCACATGGAGAAACACCGGTGAAGGACCTACATGTATGCATTCACAGGGTTGGGGCCAGTTAGGCAGACTGAATCCAGCTGCAGCATATTGGAAGGTCTAATCCTTGATGGGCGTCAAGCACACGAGAGAGAGAGAGAGTGCGTGCCTTTGCAAAGGCAAGTGAGTTCCCAAGAGGAATAAGAACAGTATTGTAAACATAAGGGGCAGTATGGGTGTCAAGGTTCCTCCCCCACTCTGAACGCTAGGGTACAGACTGGGGACCTGCCTGAAAACCTCCTAAGCTTACTTTTACCAGCTTAGGTTAAAACTTCCCCAAGGTACAAATTAATTCTATCTTTTGTCCTTGGAATATCCACTGCCACCACCAAACCCTAACTGGGTTTACTGGGAAACGTAGTTTGGACACATCTTTCCCCCCAGAATCCTCCCAACCTTTGCACCCCACTTCCTGGGAAAGGTTTGGTAAAAATCCTCACCCATTTGCATAGGTGACCACAGACCCAAACCCTTGGATCTGAGAACAATGAAAAAGCATTCAGTTTTCTTACAAGAAGACTTCTAATAGAAATAGAAGTAAAGGAATCACCTCTGTAAAATCAGGATGGTAGATACCTTACAGGGTAATTAGATTCAAAACATAGAGAATCCCTCTAGGCAAAACCTTAAGTTACAAAAAAGACACACAGACAGAAATAGTCATTCTATTCAGCACAGTTCTTTTCTCAGCCATTTAAAGAAATCATAATCTAACACATACCTAGCTAGATTACTTACTAAAAGGTCTAAGACTCCATTCCTGTTCTATCCCCGGCAAAAGCAGCGTACCGACAGACACAGAGCCTTTGTTTTTTTCCCTCCTCCCAGCTTTTGAAAATATCTTGTCTCCTCATTGGTCATTTTGGTCAGGTGCCAGCGAGGTCACCTTTAGCTTCTTAACCCTTTACAGGTGAGAGGATTTTTCCTCTGGCCAGGAGGGATTTTAAATGGGTTTACCCTTCCCTTTATATTTATGACACGCCCCCCAAATCTCAGCTAGGGTGAAACACTGTCTGGGATTTCTTCCTGGAGCTCTAGGAAAAACAGAGTTAATAAGATACATGCATCTATAAGTATACTACCAAGTACATAAAGACTAACAATATTTTCCACATCTCAATGACGATTTTAACCAGTTGATTCTGGGAAACTTTCACAGGAGAGTGCATCAGTCACTTTGTTAGAAGCTCCCGAGATGTGTTAGATGTCGAAATCAAAATCTTGGAGAGCTAAACTCCACCGAAGAAGTTTTTTGTTATTTTCTTTGATGGTGTGAAGCCACTTCAGTGCAGCATGGTCAGTTTGCAGGTGGAAACGCCATCCCCAAACATATGGGCGTAGCTTTTCCAGAGCGTAGACAATGGCGTAACATTCTTTTTCACTAACTGACCAGTTGCTTTCCCTCTCAGACAGGTTTTTTTGCTGAGAAACACTACAGGGTGGAATTCTTGATCAGGTCCTTTCTGCATTAAAACTGCTCCCACACCACGCTCGGATGCATCTGTGGTTACTAGGAACGGTTTGTCAAAGTCTGGGGCCCTTAGTACAGGGTCAGACATGAGTGTTGCTTTAAGCTTGTTAAAGGCCTTCTGACACTTTTCAGTCCACTGAACGGCATTTGGCTGTTTCTTTTTGGTTAGGTCTGTCAGTGGGGTGGCGATTTGGCTGTATTGCGGTACAAATAGTCTGTAATAACTGGCCAAGCCTAAGAAGGATTGAACCTGTTTCTTTGACTTTGGGACAGGCCACTTGTGGATAGCATCCACTTTGGCCTGTAGGGGGCTGATAGTTCCTTGACCCACCTGGTGTCCAAGGTAAGTCACTCTGTTTAGGCCTATTTGACACTTCTTAGCCTTAACAGTTAGTCCTGCCTCCCTTATGCACTCAAGGACTTTTTGTAGATGTTCCAGGTGGTCTGCCCAGGAATCTGAAAATATGGCCACGTAGAAGTCAAGGTAGAAGACTGCATATTCTCCTAATCCTGCTAGGGGACCATCTACAAGTCTTTGGAAGGTGGTGGGTGCATTTCGCAGTCCGAAAGGGAGTACATTAAATTCATACAGCCTGAGATGTGTGGTGAAGGCTGACCTTTCCTTGGCAGATTCATCTAGCGGTACCTGCCAGTACCCCTTGGTTAAGTCCAAGGTAGAGATGAACTGGGCCCGTCCCAGTTTCTCCAATAGTTCATCTGTGCGTGGCATTGGATAGTTGTCTGGGCGAGTTACAGCATTTAGCTTACGGTAGTCCACGCAAAAACATATTTCCCCATCTGGTTTGGGAACTAGAACCACTGGAGATGCCCAAGCACTTCCAGAGGGGTGGATTACACCCATCTGTAACATATCCTGGATCTCCCGTTCTATAGCAGTTTTAGCTTGGAGACACCTGGTAAGGTTGGACTTTAATTGGGCAAGCATTACCTGTGTCAATGGAGTGGTATGCCCGTTCAGTCAGTCCTGGGGTGGCTGAGAACGTTGGCACGTAGCTAGTGCACAGCTCCTGGATCTGCTGTCACTGCATACGCCCAAGGGTCATGGAGAGGTTTACCTCTTCCACACCACCAGCACTTTTCCCTTCGTAGTAGACACCTTCAGGCCACTCAGTGTTGTCTCCTCCCTGGGCTGTAAACTGACAAACCTTTAATTCTCTGGAATAAAAGGGCTTTAGAGAATTAATATGGTACACCTTAGGCTTTCGGTTGGAGGTGGGGAATGCTATGAGATAATTAACAGTTCCCAGGCGCTCCTGGACTGTGAATGGCCCTTCCCATGATGCTTCCATTTTATGGGCCTGGAGCACCTTTAAGACCATGACCTGGTCCCCTACTTTGAAGGAATGCTCTCTGGCATGTTTATCATACCAGGTTTTTTGCTCTTTTTGAGCATCCTGTAAGTTTTCTTTAGCAAGGGCTAAAGAGGTTCGGAGGGTGTTTTGTAGGTTGGTTACAAAGTCCAGAATGTTAGTTCCTGGAGAATGTGTAAATCCCTCCCATTGCTGCTTCACCAACTGTAATGGCCCCTTAACCTCATGGCCATATACAAGTTCAAATGGGGAAAACCCTATAGTGGGGTGTGGTACAGCTCTGTAGGCAAAGAGCAACTGCTGCAACACTAGGTCCCAATCATTGGAGTGCTCATTCACGAATTTACGTATCATGGCCCCCAAAGTTCCATTAAACTTCCCCACCATGCCATTTGTTTGATGGTGGTAAGGAGTGGCAACCAAGTGATTTACCCCATGAGCTTCCCAAAGGTTTTCTATAGTTCCTGCCAGGAAATTAGTCCCTGCATCTGTGAGGATGTCAGAGGGCCAACCTACCCTGGCAAAAATGTCTGCTAGTGCCTGGCACACACTTTTAGCCCTGCTGTTGCTTAGAGCTACTGCTTCCGGCCATCGGGTGGCAAAATCCATGAAAGTCAGTATGTACTGCTTTCCTCTGGGTGTCTTTTTTGGAAAAGGACCCAGAATATCCACAGCTACTCGCTGAAATGGAACTTCAATGATGGGGAGGGGCTGGAGAGGGGCTCTGACCTGGTCTTGGGGTTTTCCTACTCTTTGGCATACTTCACAAGACCGGACATAGGTAGAAACATCCTTGCCCATTCCCTCCCAATGGAATGACCCCCACAAATGGTCTTTGGTCCTGTTCACCCCAGCATGGCCACTAGGGTGATCGTGGGCTAAGCTCGGCCCGGTATTTAGTTGGAACTACTAACTGTCTCTGAGGATGCCAGTCTTCCTGGTGTCCACCAGAAAGTGTTTCCTTGTATAAAAGTCCTCTTTCCACAACAAACCTGGATCGATTAGAAGAGCTGAGAGGCAGTGGGTTGCTCCGTGCCACCGTCCAAGCTCCCTGGAGGCTTTCATCTGCTTCCTGTTCGGTCTGGAACTGTTCCCTTGATGCTGGAGACATCAGTTCCTCATTGGATTGTGGACCTATGCTTGGTCCCTCTGGAAGTGATGTAGGGGATGGGGCTGTTTCCGTTGACTGTGAACCACTTTCCGCTGGGACACTATGTTGGGGTTCAGGCTCTGGCTGAGCCTCTTGTGTAGGGTTATGGGCTGCTGCTGGTTCAGGTTCAGTGGGGCCCTCTGGTGTTGAGGTTGCAAGTAATGGATTCAGTGCTGGCAATGGGTCTGGTGTTGGTTGTTCCGCTGGTTCCGGTTCTGGGACTGGTTCCGTCTGGGTCTCTGGGACTGGATCCACTGCTGCTGTTGCAGACATTGGCCTGGGGTCCAGGTCCATCACCTCTAACCGGGTCCTGATAGAAGTTTCCGGAACAGAGCTAGGCCTCACAGCTTGTTTAGCCTGGCTACGGGTGACCATTCCCACCCTCTTGGCCTGCTTCACATGATTGGCCAAGTCTTCTCCCAACAGCATGGGGATGGGATAATCATCATAGACTGCAAAAGTCCATGTTCCTGACCAGCCCTGGTACTGGACAGGCAACTTGGCTGTAGGCAAATCGAAAGAGTTGGACTTGAAGGGTTGAATCGTCACTGGGATCTCTGGGGTCCACTAAGGAAGCATGGATAGCTGACACTTTTGTGCTCCAGTGTCCCTCCATGCGGTGACCTTTTTCCCACCCACACTCAGTTTCCCTCACCTCCCAGATACCCTTGGAGCAATCTGGGCCTGCAGACCTCTGGTGTGATTCCGGTGCAATGAACTAATCTGTTGGGGTTCTTGGGGCAGTTGGCCTTTACATGCCCAGCTCGTTACATTTAAATCATCATCCAGCTGACGGGTCACTGGGGCAAGGTGGGTTGCTGGAGAATGGGGTGGTGGGACAATAAGGTGTCTGGAGGATTCTTTGGGCGGTAGGTGGGGCCTTGGGCAGCCCCTGGTAATAGGGTGTGGTCTGGGGTTGTCCCTTCTGGTCTCTGCTCCAACTGCGACCAGTTTTCTTCTTCTCTGCCACCTCCACCCATCTGGCTCCAATCTCTCCTGCCTCGATTACAGTTTTGGGCTTCCCATCTAGGATGTATCTTTCTATTTCCTCAGGAACCCCCTCTAAGAATTGTTCCATTTGCATTAGGAAGGGCAAATTTACTGGAGATTCAACACTTGCTCCTGATATCCAGGCATCCCAATATGGTAGGCATGTCAGGTAAATGACACGTCTGGTTTCCACCTTAGGGCTCTGAACCTCCGACGAGACTGCTCGGGTGTTATCACCATTCTGACTCTCGCCTTGGATTTAAACAGTTCATACTTGTTCATGTGTCTTTTAGGCATTTCAGCTGCTACCTCAGCTAAGGGTCCACTGAGCTGTGGCCTCAGCTCTACCACGTATTGGTCTGTAGAGATGCTGTACCCAAGGCAGGCCCTTTCGAAGTTTTCTAAGAAGGCCTCAGTATCATTGCCTGCCTTATAGGCAGGCAACTTTCTGGGATGGGGAGTGGTACCTGGAGAAGGATTGCTAGAGTTGGTTGGTATATTCTGCTGAGCCCTTGCCTTCTCCATCTCCAGTGCATGCTTCCTCTCTTTTTCCCCCTCTCCTTCTTCAGCCGCATGAGTTCTGTCTTTCATGTTTCCTTTGTTTTTCCTCAGCCTGAAATCTGGCTAATTCCAGCTTTTGTCGAGCTGTGGATTTTGTCATCCTAACCTCTGTTTTTAACTAACTTTACACCTGAGGTTTAGAAATAAACCAAACTTGGCTGTAAAATTTTGCTGTGCTGGAATAGGATACCTATTCTCTGATAGTGATTGTCAGCCTACAGAAAAAGACAATTCCCTTTGTCTCTGCTCTGGCCCCAAATCAAAGCAAAAAACCTTCAACTACTTGGAAACCTGCTTACCAGCAGCCTAAAGGAAAGAAAATTCCTTTTCAAACTGGTGCTCCTTGTAAAAAAAAAAAAAAAAAAAAAAAAATCAAAATCCTAAAAAAAAGCCCCTGCCACTTTTGTCTCCAGGCAAATGGGTAGAACACCCCTCCTATTTACTTTCAGGGGAAAAAACTTCTGGTTTACCAAGACTGAATTTCCCTGCAAAAGTTAAGTACCCTGCCTCCAGGCAAAGAAAACCTGCAATTCACAAAGATAATCCCCTTTTGTCTCTTCTCTGGCCCCAAAACAGAGAAAAAACAAGCTGCTTTCCAGCAGCTCCAAAGGAAAAAAAAGTTTCTTTTTTAAAATCTGTATTTCTAGTTCAAAAAATCTCAAATTGATCTCAAAATTATTTCAGGTTAATCCCACCTCTGCCACCATGTCAAGGTTCCTCCCCCACTCTGAACTCTAGGGTACAGACTGGGGACCTGCCTGAAAACCTCCTAAGCTTACTTTTACCAGCTTAGGTTAAAACTTCCCCAAGGTACAAATTAATTCTATCTTTTGTCCTTGGAATATCCACTGCCACCACCAAACCCTAACTGGGTTTACTGGGAAACGTAGTTTGGACACGTCTTTCCCCCCAGAATCCTCCCAACCCTTGCAGCCCACTTCCTGGGAAAGGTTTGGTAAAAATCCTCACCCATTTGCATAGGTGACCACAGACCCAAACCCTTGGATCTGAGAACAATGAAAAAGCATTTAGTTTTCTTACAAGAAGACTTCTAATAGAAATAGAAGTAAAGGAATCACCTCTGTAAAATCAGGATGGTAGATACCTTACAGGGTAATTAGATTCAAAACATAGAGAACCCCTCTAGGCAAAACCTTAAGTTACAAAAAAGACACAGACAGAAATAGTCATTCTATTCAGCACAGTTCTTTTCTCAGCCATTTAAAGAAATCATAATCTAACACATACCTAGCTAGATTACTTACTAAAAGGTCTAAGACTCCATTCCTGTTCTATCCCCGGCAAAAGCAGCGTACCGACAGACACAGAGCCTTTGTTTTTTTCCCTCCTCCCAGCTTTTGAAAATATCTTGTCTCCTCATTGGTCATTTTGGTCAGGTGCCAGCGAGGTCACCTTTAGCTTCTTAACCCTTTACAGGTGAGAGGATTTTTCCTCTGGCTAGGAGGGATTTTAAAGGGGTTTACCCTTCCCTTTATATTTATGACAATGGGAAAGAGCAGCAGGAATCTGCATGGGATGGTGGGACACACTTTGGGTTTGAGTCATCCAGTCCGGGGACATAAACATGTGATCAAGGAGAGCAAATCAAGGGTAGTTAATGCCTGAAGCAACAATCAAAGCCCATAGACACACTTCAGCCTGCTGCTTGCTTGCAGAAAGCAGTCATTGACTAATGACCAAATGAGTAGAAGGTTGAAGTCTGTTCACAAATAACTTGCAAATAGGTTTCCTGTGCTTGATTTGCCCAGTTCTAGTGTGAGTAAGAGCGTGAAGATGACAGGGGAGAAAGAGACAAAGGGTGTGATTGGGAGGATGGCTTGGGTAGAGAAAAAGAAGCTGGAGGGTAGTGATTCAAGGAAGGAGGAGATCAATGTAAGAAATACTGATCAAAGTGGATTTTTTACAGTGTTGCCAGTTCAGGCTTTCATGCTTCTGAGCAAACTTCCAATGGCTGCTCTTGTGACTCTGTGTTTACTTTCTGCTCTTTAGGGACCCCTCACTCTGTCTTATTATGTGCTTTTTCCATGAACCGTCACCCTGAAGACCAACCCTGTTAGTATGGCGAGACCTGAGAATAGTTAATACTTCACATGGATCAGTGCCACAGCAGAGAGCAATTGAAGAGCTAAAATAATGTGAAGAACTCTGAATCCAGTGTGCATATGCATAGAAGTCACGCTACTTTTGTAAATGTTACAGAACAGTTTCCATAATCCCCTGGTTTCACACACACCAGATTATGAAACTTTCATCTTTTGGGCTGTAATTTTCCATGCTTGTTCTCTGTAAATTTTGAGCAAAATTCTTTCAGATGTTTGTGAATGAAGAGAACTTTTCTTTACATGTTTTTTCAGTGTATAATTCAAAAGACCTGAATATGACAGGGAAATAATCCTTTTTGAAGAGACTATTTGGCTAAATTTGGGGGAGGGGTGAAATTGTCTTAAGGAAATGGTAATGAAAAAATATCACTCTGAAAATGTAGCTACTATTGTTAGAACTATCATCATTACTGTAACTGGGAGATTAGAGGATTTTTTTCAATCCTTCCAATTTACTATATGCATTTGACAGCACTTCTTACTCCAAAGTAATTTCACCTACACACCTTCCAAGCTCTTGTGCCTTTCCTCTCACAGGTTATAAATTCTTTCCATCACCTAGCTGCATATAAGTCAGCTGTATGTAGATAAATGCTGCGTATATTTTCAAGGGTTCACACAACTTTTTGTAAAGCATACACTCAATCCTCTCTTTTCATACATGGGCTTTATTTCAGACAAAAAATGTCAAACTGAAACCTAGCTGGTTCTAAGAGGTTTCAGGTAATACTCATGGCCTTGAAGCCCCTTGCCAATTTCTGTGGCACATGTTTATTCACATGTTCCTTTAACACATTTTTGCAATCCTGTTGCTATGTAAAACACCCACATAAGCAGGAAAAAACAATTTAGGATCCAATCCAGCTCCCACTGAATTAATGAAAGATAGATTAGGCCCAAACTAGCTATAAAAGGGACTAAGTAAAAATGGCTCAGAAGCCGCCCATGTTTCATAATAAAATATTTAAAATTACAGCTATTTTGTTGAGCAGTTCTACTGCCCCCATGCTTAGGAGCAGGAACTTACCAGGGCAACCTCTTGTCAAATGTTGTCAGGCCTGTGCCTTTTGCTGACCCCATGAAAATTGGCCCAAATTCAGACAAGTTCTAAGCCTTAGAAAAATTGGGATTTGTATGTGCTCAGTAGAGGTTGGTTAGAAGTTGGCAGCATTTTTCTCTGAATATTTCACCCACACTGGGCATGCTCCAGTGGCTCCCAGCTCCTACGTGTGACCAGCTTGGGCATGTGCCTTCCCAACAGAATAATTGAGTATCCCAGGATTGCAGGGGCTGAACTGGACACTTTCTGCAATTACTTCTCCTGGCTGCTTGGGGTTACACTGACCCAAGGCACCAGAACTGAGAGCAGGGAAACAGGCTGTCCTGTGCTATCAGTACCCCTCACTAGTGCCCATAGAGCAGGAGGGAGGAAGATACCTGACTCCAATCCAGAGGAGATGGGGAAAGGGGAGAACTTGATATATATGCTTAGGGTTGCACAAACTTGTACAGGCAAGTTTAATTCTGGCACTGAACTTTTGAGTGCTTGACCTTGTAGCCTTAGTGTTCTTTTAATGTGGCTGTGACGTTGCACCCCATGTTCTTCATAGAAATATGGTTCTGATATGAATATGATCTAACAGATACCATAAAAGACCCATCTTGCATAAAGTGTATCATTGGAAAGGTTATGATTTACTGAATGTAAATATCCAATTTGTGTGCATGTATCATTTCTGTATCTTAAGCTGGGAATATTGACCATGTCTCTGTATTCCAAATGTGCTACGTTGGATGAGGCCAAACAATGTTAGTGGCTTATTGAAGAAATGCACACAGCATAAGGATGACCCCAGGAATTGTGTGCAATAGAAACATCTCAGAGATAGCTCCACACAATGGGAACTATTTGACCCAGGTCCCAGCAAAAAAAGTTTCCAGCAAGTGGAGGGAAGATATAAAAGAGGGACAATGAGAACATGAACGGACCTCACTCCCTACAATAACACATCTGAAATCACCTGAGGAACAAAGGCTGGACTGTAGGAAGAGAATTAGCTCTGCTCGCCAGAGCACCCACCTCTGGTGGCACCTCACCCCTGTCAGTTTTGTTCCAGGACCTGCACCACTCCCAGGACTGCAGCGTCCTCTTCAGTGACACAGACCTCCGGCTGTGCCACACTCTGCACTCTCCCCTTCTGAGGGACCTGCAATCTCTGTCCAGCCACTCCCTCAGTGGCAACTGCAGTCCATTGTCCCAGGGCCACTTCCCAAGCAGCTCCCGCACCCTCTTCTGCGCTTACCTCAGGGCCTCAGCCTCCAGGCCCAAGCAGCCAGCCAGGAGCTCTCTGTAGCTTCCCCAGTCCCTGCTTGCTGCACTGCTCTGTCCAAGGTGCTGACACTCCTTCCTTTCGCTAGGAGCCTGGTCTTCTCCCCTGGAGCTCCAATCACCTACAAAACTTGCTCTACCCTGCAGCTCTTCTAATATGGGCCTGCCTGGTCCTGATTGGCTGCTGCTCTCAGCCCATCTCTGATTGGCTGCATCCTGCACAACCTCCCTAGGGCTCTATTAACCCTTAGAGCCTAGTGTGGGGCAGGCTCTCCATCATGGGCGGGGGGAGGGAATGGGACAGGACGGGACGGGACGGGACGGGGACTTGTCTTAAAAAATTACTTTAACCTGGAACATAATCACTAAAACATCTTAACCCTAATTGCATGGTGTCACCGATGTAGGTATCTTATCTGTGTATTTCCATACCTTATCATGGCTGATTCATTTTAAGTGTAACCTTAACCCTGAATTTCTTGAAGCTGTAATGCTTGTTTTAGGGATAGTTACACACCCCTGTAACATTTTTACTCTTACATCAGCAATATGTACTCTCAACTGTAACTCCATTTTAATATAGTTTGTTTGTCTTGTGATGGGTTACTCTGCTGAGGTCTGCCCACAGCAACAGCATCATGTTGACAAGCTGGAGAGTATTCCGACCAGAGATGTTTAAAGGCCTGAAGATGCTAATTTGTAAGGTCCCTGTCCTGCAAAGAGATGCATACATGTGGATCCCAATGCCAGCATGGAGCCCCATTGACTTCTGCAGTGCTTTATGTGGGGTGTAGGGGGCCTCATGGGTGTGTCTTTGCAGGATGTGTAACTCAGCTAAATGGTGATTAAATGGGATGACCAGTAAGAAGCATTTTAAAGGTATTTCCGCCACAGGAGAGGGATTGTTCAGGGTGTTTGGTGAGTGTATATCTAAGAGTACTGGAATATAATTGTGCTAAGGAAAAATGAACATCATGTTGAGAAATTTTACTTGTGATTTTACTAGTGTGTGCTGTCTTGTAAGTGGGGAATATTGTCTCCACAGGAAAGTGGTGGAAGCCAAGTTGCTTAAATTATTTAAAAGCAGACTGGACAACTCAAAATACCATGTTAGGGAATTGACTGCATTGACTGGAGCTTGGACTGTTAAACCTAACCGGTTATTCCATCTGCAGAGGCTGTCCTTCTGCAATGAATGACATCAAGCTATGAAAGCAGCAGTCCCACAGGGGAGTTTGAGCAGAACACATGGAGGTACACTACCCAGGACTACCTGGCCAGATGTATTGAATGAGGGCTAGTTCAGATTCAGGGAATAGTTCAAGCCAGAATTCCTAGTGAGCTGGCAATGTCATATAAGTGCCAAAAGAGGAGCTGAGCTCTTAGGGAACATGTTGCCCCTTGTCATATATGCCAGCGGTTCTCAACCTTTTTCTTTCTGAGCCCTCCCTCCCCGCAACATGCTATAAAAACTCCACAGCCCACCTGTGCCACAACAACTGGTTTTCTGCATATAAAAGCCAAGGCCGGCATTAGGGGGTAGCAAGCAGGGCACTTGCCTGGGGCCCCATGCCACAGGGGCCCCCTCAAAGCTACATTGCTCAGGCTTTGGCTTCAGCCCCGGGTGGCAGGGCTCAGGGACCTGGGCTTCAGCCCCATGCAGTGGGGCTGCAGCTTTCTGCCCTGGGCCCCAGAGAGTCGGCTGCTGGCCCGGCTTGGCGGCCCCACTGAAACCTGCTTGCAGCCTCCAAGGGGCCTCTGGATCCCTGGTTGAGAACCACTGATCTATGCTATGTCAATACTGCACTGTATAGTGAGTGAAATTCCATTTGTTGGCACAAGCTATTGATTTGAAGCATTTTGCTGAATTCAGACAAGAGAATTTTATGAGACATTAAAGGGAACACAAAAATCTTTCCTTAGCTGTGACTTTCGAGTCAGCTGGGAGATGTCTGCTCGAGCAGTGAAGACCTAAAAGAGGACTAGGATGGAACTGTAATTGGATGTACTTGTATTTGAAGACACAAACTGCAAGATGATCAAAAACTCAGGCACATGATCTAACAGTGAGGAAACAGCCTAAATTAGGAGCTCTGGGGGAAGGGGTTTACACAGAGGGTTATAAGGATATGAATAAGTTACTTGGGAAGGCAATTGGAGCTGACTATAAATTCAAGGAATTGAAGGACTAGCAAATGAAGAGGCAGGAACACAAAATTAAAAGAAATCATAAAACCAGTTTTGCCCTATTGAGTCAGAGAGCTCAGAAGTTCTTTGGTTGATTTTTGCTGCAGAGGGAATACGGGGGAAACTGCCAATGATTTTCAAGCTGTAAAAGCTCCAATTTGATCACGGGCATTTTATTGTCAATATTTTAAGACATCAGTATGTTAACTGATTCTGAAATCTAACTGTAAAAGCCAGGAGACAGGATCCTGTTATGGTCACGTTGGCTTTTTCTCACAAACGCCCATTTTCAACCTTATCTCATAGATTTTGAATAATTACCTGGAACCAGAACATACAGTAACAGAGCTGCCTGTTTATAAGTGTATGGAAAAGAGAATCCAACGTCTTCACAACTGGGAACCTGAAGTTCAGTTTCTGAGTCCATATTTCCATACTCAAATAACAATGATGGGACTTTCAAAGATGCTGACCCACCCACAGTCTCATGGACATGTGGGCTTAGGAGCTGAATCTCTGCACTCAGGCCCTGATTCAGAAAGGTGCTTAACCACATGAGTAATCGGGTTGATCTTGGTCTTACTACTCGTGGTCTTAAAGCTAGGCACGTGTTTAAGTTCCTTGCTGAATTGGGTCTCCATATGTGCTGGATTCTGTGCTCTGTGGGCAGACAATCCTGTAGAGAACTTGGGAGTCTGTATTCCCCCAGGGAGGGAATAGGATGGGCATCTCGGAGCTGGAACTGGTATCAGCCCTCTGTTTCCCTGGAGATACAGAGCCAGTCTTAGAGATGGGCAAGTATTGTAGCCATGTGCGGCACACTCAGCCGGCCAAAGCTTTGGGGCTGGGATTGGTGGAAATACAGCTTTTTTTAAAAAAGCAAGGAGATCGAGGCAGGGGTTGGGCATCATGCAGAGAGGGGAGCAGTGGACATCCCCTGCTAGAGGGGAGAAATGGCACCTCCTAAGCTTTGCTGGGCAGACAAGGTCTTTTACTCTGATTTACCACACAGGATGTAAGGGAGCCCTGATCTCTGATGGAGGCTTCTAGGCGCTACGGCAATACAAATAAGTGAAAGGGTGGGGAGGAAAGGGAACAAATATGATCATGTGATTTCTTGTTCGTCCACATAGGCATCATGTTTCCCTTCTATTTTAGTCCTTAATTACATGGTGGCTTTGGCAGCAAGGTTGGATTTACACTTTCTTTTTAATACACTACAGGGCATTGGAGGACAAAGTGGGCATGAAAAGGAGCAAGAGCCAAGTGAAATAAAGCAGACAGTAGAAAGGTGTGGGGGAGAGGACCACTCCGTGAGAGCGAGGATGCTGAGCCTGGCAAAAATCGGTGAGTAGGAAAGGCAATGTTAGAGCAATTGCTGAGTTTGTATTAAGTAGCAGCAATAAGAAGAAAGCTAGCAATGAATTTACAGGCAGCAGCAAATATTCGGCCACTTGGAAGAGCTAAATTAAGGATCAGGTTAATTGCAGCCAAGCAGTCAAACAAGACCAGGAGCGAATGGGTTAAGAAAGTCAGGTTAGTTAAGCAGCTTCTCCCAGAGTAATTGCAAGCAGTCCATGAAAGGGCAGCAATCCCGCAAGCTGACAAACTCATTTAACAGCAGGTGGTATGCCAACCAATGGGCACACTTTCACCACTGACAAGGAAGTGTGCCAGAGCAGCGGTGGTGCCTGGGGGCCAATGTGTCATTGGCAGGGCCACATTCAGTTATACCTATTGGCTCCAAAAGGCACCACATATACACCTAAAAACTGCCAGGGGAGGGGGCAGTTGCCTCCCTGGTCCCTCATTAGCTCCACCACTGTGCAGGAGGCTGTGAGGGCTTCTGCAGCCTAGTAGGTGACTCAGACTGTGGGTAAGACTCAGGTTGTGTTGCTGAGAGTGTGGCCAGCTCATGTGCCTTTATTGAGACTCAAGATATTTGCTGGTTCTCTTATGGCCTTAGCTCCTGGAGTCAAGTGATTACATGAGAATCTCAGCTTTTGTTGAAAAACTGACCATTTCTAGCTCTCATGGCTGTGGAGGAAAGCTTTAAAATGTGACCTGCCTCTGTCCTGAAGGCTCAGAAACCAGAAGGCAAATGAAAAGCCCCCACATTGTATTTTTTTTAAATAACCCCTGAATTCATTATTTTTGGAAGTCTGCTTCATGAGTTTTGAAAGGATGGGGTTGGCCGTGCTGCTGACAGCTTTCAGTGAACTACAAAGGTGGCAACCTTCTTTCAAGAGCTGCAGCCGATATTTTCAGACATAGCTGCCTAGTGCTAGGTGCATAATATGCAACCTCACTTTCCAACATGCTCAGAACCCTGCATCCCCAGAGGCATCAACAGGAGCGGTTGGGTGTTCAGCACTCTTGAAAACCAGCCCTCTGCTTTGGACACCTAACTTTAGGCTCTTGTGTTTTTAAAATCTTGGCCAAATTCTTTATCTTCTCTTACTGAAATGGAATCTCACCTAGGCTGGGCAAAAAAACCAATAGAAGGGCTCAAACGTCGAGATATATGATTCTAAGAGCCCAACCCTGCAGCAGGCGTGTCTGGGATTTACAGTCTGAGCCACTGAAATCCAAGGGAAATTTTGCATTGACACCGTTGGGCCCTGCTCCTGCAATCTGAACCCCTGCAGGATCCTGGACAGCAAATGCAGGCCCAGGCCCTGCAGTTCTATTGCTTGTTAGTTTCCTCTAGTTATTGGTGCCTTACCCCAGGGAAGTATTTGTTTGTTTTGGGTGGGTAATTTACTTTTCTTTACAACCTTCCCAATATGTTTTGACTTACTGTAACTTGATTAAAATATTTGTGATGAAACCCAACCCCACTTGCCCATTTTTCTATATTGTAGTGTTGGCTTGTGATGGAAAGATACACCACCTAGGAGTGTGCTGGGGGCTTGGTTTTTGCATTCACAAGTTGCTATAGAAAACTTTTCAACCAAGGAACATTTTGGTTGGTACTTATTTAAATTGGATCCTCTTAAAATAGTACGTGTTCTTTCAAAAGCCTTTTCTGTCTTCAATTTCTTAGTAGCTACTGGAAAATATTAAGTATGCATTCACAGTGCTAAAAAGAATAGAAATCTCAGAGCAATCAGGTCTGTGTGGGATGCTTAGAGCTTTATCATCTTTTGAAGTGATTATTTCCACATTAAGATACCTAGGGTTTGAAGTGATCATAATGTGATTTCTGTGGTTGAAAGATACCAAGTATGAAAGGATAGGATTGGCCGTGTATGTGCAAAGAATGATTATCACCAATGTTTCTATGTGCATTCTCACAGCAGATTGCTGAAGTGTTAATACCCATCCGTATATAATTGATCTTAAAGCTATTGATTCTGGGACCCTGCTTCTGTCATCTGAGAACTTGTCTGGATGAAACCAATTTCAAAGAAAATAATGTTTGGCACTGTACATCTGTTTGTTTTTATTCTCTCTCTCTATTATTAGTAGCAGGAGATTTCGCCTCACCTGGAAAAATAGTGAGCACTGCCACACAGAGCTGGGAAAGTAATCTTGTATCACAGGTCTTGCTTTGAGAATGGGAGGGCACGGGACTCAGAGCAGAACAGTGCTAGAAGAAAGCTGAGCACAAACACCGTTCTACCGAAGGCAGTGTTGCCAGCTCTGCGCAGGAGTCTTGTGATTTTTTGTGAGCACTTCTTACTTGCTTCTCGCAAGCAATTCCTGGCAACTCAGGGATTTGCAACTCAGTTGGAGCTGGTGTTTCTCTTCTTGCTTCAGCCATTAGATACCCATCATGGCAGCCTAGGCTGTGGCCTGCCGCCCGCCTGAAGAGGCTGCTGCAGAGCTTGAGCCTGCTGCCTGAGTGTGCGTCCCTGGTGTGTGATGTCTGCATAGAGCCGAGAAGCAGCAGCTAATGGGAGCCAGCCAAGCTGCCAGAGGCTGCTTCACCCATCCGCTTCACCTGGTATAATGCTGAGCTGGGGGAGGATAAAGGAACCTAGGACCCCAGGCCTCCTCCACCACTGCAGGGCTGCTATATGGGAGCAGGAGAGGGCATGGGGGAAAGGGACAGGTGCTGAGAGAGGGCAGGGCAGCTGGACAGGGACATGATCCGAGGGATGGGGGCCGAGTCCCCGGGAGGGAGCTGGGCAGTATTTAGAGTGCAGCAGGGAGAGAGTTGCTGGACAGGTGGTCAGTCCAACGTAAAAGGGATGTGTCAACTTCCTCAGATTAGTGGCTGTATTTTTGTGTGTGGCTGGGTGACATATTAAATTGACTATGATGGAAAGGGTAGGCCCATAGGCTACAAAAGAGACTATTCCAATTTTCCCATCACTGTCTGTGGACTTTCTCTTTTCTTTTGTTGCTTTTAGTGTGGTCCCAGTCCTGGCTGAGTTTCCTGAAACACGCATGCACCAAAAGAACAGTTTATTCCCGCAGCAGCTCAAACATCATAAAATGGAGAGAAAAAAAGTTTGGCTTAAAATCATGATTTATTTAAAATTCTCATTTCTTTTTGTCTGACTCATGATTTTTGAACTTGCGAGGTTGGCAAAACTCTAAATAAATTATTCCAAAAGACAAGAATCAATGGAAAGCCAAATTGTCCTCATGCTGCAGTTCTGTGGCTGCTGCTTGCACAAAATTAGCTTTATATAGTAGCAACTTGAGTAAATAGCTACATGAATTATGCTATCTAGTGGCTCTGGCTGGCTGTTCAAACCAATATGGATCTCACTCCACAATTTTGGTCATACTTTAAGACCTGACCCCAAGACCATACAGTTTAGTGATTTCCCTCCTCCTACATCATGCAGTACACTAGAGAGAGAAAGTGGGGGTGGTAATACCTTTTATTGGCCCAACTTCTGTTAGTGAGAGAGACAAACCTGTGAGCTGACATGGAGCTCTTCTTCTACTCTGAGAAATGTGCTCAGAGTGTTCTACTCTGTGTAAGCTTCAAAATGTGTCATTCGCCACAAAATATGATGGTCCATCACTCACTTTTTCTCTAAGGTCCAACATGGCTTCCCTAACACTGCATGCAACATTATGCAGTGTGCTAATACTGTAGTTCAATTGATTTAGAAGCTGCAGCAACATCTTGGTTTGGGGTTTTATGTTTACACAAGATTACTGTTATCAGTTGCTTCATGTTCTAATCTTCCCTGTGTGCTGCAACAAAGCTTCTCAACAATGCTTCTTAAAGAATTAAGTTATCAAATGTAAACACTCTTCACATGTTTACAGTAGTATATCTGGGTGGAGGTATTAGATTTTTTAATGTCTCTGCAATTAACTTATTGTAGGGCTCTGCAGCTTTTGAGATATGTTAGAATATATTTTATATTGTGTTAATGGTCAAGTTGGCAGCCATATCAATAAAGAAAAAAACCATATCATTGACACCTATTTGAGTGGCGCATGAACAAAAAAAAGAAAAAGAAAACTCAAAACATTTGTGCTCCAGACTGTCACCTGGAATGTATTGGGGCACTTTCTCCAAGGAGAAGAGGTAGAATTGCTGATTGGAATTTTTTCATCAAAACACTTTTTTGACAAAAAAATAGAAAGCAAAAATTTGTTTAAAAAAGAAAAATCTCTTTGGTTTTTGCAAATAAATAATTGTTACTGAAAACCAGATATTTTTATCAAAAATGGCCTTCAAAAATAAAACAATACATTTCACAGAACATTTTAGAAAAACTTAAAATTTCCCACAAAAATAATTGGCTTTTTGGCCCAGATCTACAAATGTGTTTGAGAGCACTTTCTATTCACTAATGAGCCAAGCAGAATGTAACCTTTATAACTGCTCAGGTGAGGAAGTCAAGAAAAAACACTGGAAATAAGAGCTATAGTTAAAATACTAGATGAGCAAGAGAAACTTAGTGCAAGAAACTAGTGTAAGATCTTTGAGGCAGTTACCTTACCTTCCTGTGTATTTGTGCAGTGCCTAGCATATTGAAGCCTTGATCCTCCCTGGGGCCTCTGGGTGCTAACAGCAATATAAATATTAAAGTTATTACAATCCTTTAGTAGTTTCAAGTGTTCAGTTCAGTTTTTCAGATGTAACCCCGGGGGCTGGAGCTAGGAGTGTGGCAGCACTCCCTGGCTTGAAGTGGTTTACAGTTTGGTTCAATGGCTCTCAGCACCTCCACTATACAAATTGTTCCAACGCCCCTGTGTAACACTGTCACATGTGGGTCCTGCTTCTTGCATCCAGCCATGCTGTATTAAACATAGAACCTGAATGGAAGCCAATTTGGCTTCCACCCAGTTCTGGGTGGGCAGAGGTCAGGTCAGGTCAGCCCTCCCAGTGTCAGTTGCATCAGCCTTAGGGTTGTTCTGACCTATGTACGGCTGAAAACAGCTCCAAGGGACAATTCCAACAGCCAAGACTAGCCAGAGCATAATACCCCTTTCCCCCACACCATGTCCCCGACACCAGGGACTGCCCATGGAGTGGCATACAGCTGCTTTGTTGACTCTTCCCCCTAAATTGGAGGCATTCATGGAGAGTTGGTTAATTTGGCCTTTACCATCCCTTTGTGCCACTGAACTCGCACAATCCAAGATATAAAAGAGGAGAGGTAGATTAGTAGGGTGGGTCCTGCTACTGATTCATCATATAGACTGGGCATGTTGCCTTATCCCTGTGTCCTATTGCTGTTCTCTTGCCATTCCCTGCTCCACTAAAATATATATGAAGCAGGGCCCTCTGGAACAGACAGTATGTGATCATATAATTAGAGACTGTATCATAATGCACAGGCACAAATGAGCTGAATTAGGCCTGCCCAGGCTACCTTAATTCTGTCATTTCCTAACAGCTGAGTGCTCGACTTTTCAACCTTAACTTTCTATGAACATTGTGGTTTTAGATGTATTATTAATACAGAGGGGAAGCCACTGCCTCGATGTCATCTTTGTTCCCATCCCTTTCACAGCTGTTCCAATCAGTCTCTGCTTCTAGCTCAATGCTTCCCCTTCCTGCTACCTAGATGCTGCTCCTTCAATCTGCCTGTCTATTCCTGGCACAGTGAGCCCACTGTTGCTGCTTTATTCTCTTGCCACAGTAGTACAGGACCTGGCTGAAGGATTCAGCAGCACTTTTCTGTTCGTTTGCTAGCTTGACAAATTTTAATTGTACCCTTGAGGGGTAACTCAGGCCCTCTAACCTCTGTCAGTCTGTCTTGCTGCTCACACCCTAGCCCAGCAGCCAATCTCTTCTCCCAGGGGCTCTTGTGACTCCCTAATCGAAGGACCTGGCTTTTAACCTTAGTTTGTGACAATAAGCATCAAAGTTTTCTGTAGGCTGCTGTATTTTGCAGAGAAGCATGTGGCACATGGATCATCCTGTCCACTTAGAGCTCCTCTTCCCTGCAGACGACAGTGGATATCCTGCTCTGCAGTGCGTGCTCCCGGGAGAAACATTGAATTCCCATATGGGAGAGACAGTCAACTGGACCATTCCACCTTTCCACCCCTTTGTGGGGAGGAGAACAGCATGCATCAGACTTGCCCTCTGTCACAGCCAATTTCTCTCCCTCATCTTTGCTAACATACCTGTTACAGTTTGCAGTAAAGGATCCCTTGCCTGTTTAAAGATTTGATGATGATATGCTGCTCCTGTGATATCTAACTCTGGCCTCCTCCCAGCCACACCTGGCCTGGGCTAGAAGCTGCACCCAAGACAGCAGAGCCTGAAAACAACACCCTCTGTGTGTGTATGTCCAGTTGTCCCCGAGTCATACAGTGTGGCCTGTAGGGCTAGCCTGCTTGCTTGCCTATATATCTTTTCTTATAGGTTTCTTATTTTCTTATGGTTTTGATTGTTTGTTTTATTATAATAGGTTTATATTAAAATAGTCTGGCTATAATGCAAGGGACCTACAGGCCATATCCTGTGTGTTAAGCTAAGGCAAGGTTAGCATACATATATCTGGAACCTTTCACCCAGCTAGATAGTGATAAGTTAAAGCATAAGGTCCATGTATGGCAGTGACTTTTAACTTAGATAGATAAAGGATGCGTTGAAGCAGGTTGGCTTAGGGAGCTTTCTGAAGCTAATGCCCTCTGTAAACAGGTACACCACAAGGAAAGAACCGGGAGGACAAAAATAACAAATGTGAGAATTATCTAATACAGCGGTTCTCAACCTGTGGGTCGGGACCCAATTTTAATGGGGTCACCAGGGCTGGCTTAGACTTGCTGGGGCCCAGGGCTTTTAAGCCCAAGCCCCACTGCCCAGGCCAATGCCAAAGTCCGAGCCGCACCACCTGGGGCCGAAGCCAGAGGGCTTCAGCTCTGGGCAGTAGGGCTCAGGTTACAAGCCCCCTGCATGGGGCTGAAACCCTTGGGCTTCGGCTTTGATTGTCCCTGCCCTGAGCAGTGGGGCTTGGGCTTTGGCTTTGCCCTCTCACGCCAGCTGGGGCAGCGGGGTTCGGGCAGGATCAGGCATCAGTCCCCCGCCTGTTGGGGTTGTGTAGTAATTTTTGTTGTCAGAAGGGGGTCACGGTGCAATGAAGTTTGAGAACCCCTGATCTAATGTCAGGAATATGTGTGTATATGTCATCAATACGTACAAATCTACCAGCCTATGGAGTAAGTGTACCCCAGCATTTTGGTGGGTGAGGAAACTAAGTTTGGACATAGAAGGAGGGCTCAAGCACTGATGCTCTGTAAGAGGGGTGACCCACCATGCCAAGGAAGCATCTATGTATCTAAGAATCTAAGCACCTAAAAAGCTAGGCATTTAAGTTTCTAAGCTCCAAGCATCTTTCTTAGTTTATTAGTCTGTTAGTTAACTAACTGACTTAAAACTTAAAATTCAAGTGAATTTCTAAATTAGCTTCAATAGCTCTTAGCTCTCTAGCTTCTTCGAATTGAGGAACCCAAGGCAAGGCTGGTCCTTTGTCTCTTATTACCAAGTCATCAAGGAAGGGTGCGAGTATATTAATCAAGAGTTTTATAGTATATAATGTCATATGTAGCTTTAGAACAATAATATTGGATTTGTAACTGATTATTTTACCATTTGATTACTATTTGATTATAATTCCATTTATCTCAATAAAAGTCTTTATATATTGGTATCAGTATAAGCATCCTATCATACCCCCGAGGGACCTTTTGCATATTCTGGGACAAGAACCTTATTATCTTCCGATCAAATTGATTGGTGAGCCTATAAACCATACTATCCAAATTAATATTATTAACCTTCTAAATCAGGCAACAACGGTGACAGTGACAGACTTCTGTCTTCTGATGGCTTTTAAGGACAGTGAAAATGTTGATTTGCATATTTTCCCCATTCCTAAAGTCCAGGGCTCTGGGGAGCTTAATCATATCCATTGTGTTTTCCTTTTATCTTCCGGCCTTGGGCATTCTCTGTGGAACAGTTTCCTTTCCCTGTGGGTTCGCCCCTGCCCCTCCTGCAAAGCGTAATGAGCAGTCAAGGAGTGATTTAATAAAGTGAGCCCCCAGGAACGTGTAGAGCTTTCCTTTATTGATTTCACAAGCACCTCTAGGCAATGCAGAGCCCATGCTAGTTCAGACTAGCAATAATGGTAAATCCGTCTCCTAGGAATATGAGGCAGCAGGTGCATTGAGGGTTTGAGCCAACGGAGAAGATTCTGACTGATTTCCAAGGGCTTTGGATCGTGCCCTGAGAGGAGGGATAGGGGGTGGATGGTTAGGGGGAGCACATAGCTGATCTCTTAGCAGGAAAGAAATAGGAGAGATTTCATCTCTCTTCCTTTCTTCTCCACACAGCACCCTCTATCAATGGGCAAGGAGACTTGATTTCTGGTGTAATGGATGGGCAGAGTGGGATTCGATTGGGCCAGGTCAAGGCGTGTGCAGCAGGCAGAATAATAATGAAAATGCGTTTCCACCAGTAAACCCTACTGGGAGCCAGTTCGTCTTCACAGTGTTGATCCAGCTAAGATCCCTCACAAGCTACACCAATAGGTTTTTGTAAACACTCGATTTTAGGATCAACTATATGAAGTCAGACAAAATCAGTACTTCCCTCTTCCCTCCCCCCAATCATAATGGCATTGGACAGGTCTATAGTAACAGATACACAAATGTATAGAAAATTAATTGATCCAAACTACAAAGCAACCGAGTGAACTGATATAAAGGTTGTGAGCTCTAATGCTTTATGCCTAACGTTTTCCAGCTCTCTGATGATGCTAAAAATTTCAAGTCAATGAATTGTTTGGAACAACCAGATTTATGTGAGTATTAGCCCTTAACTGATCAATGTTGAGCAGAATGTGAGTAGGAGGAACTTCTAGCGCACGGGTGCGCAAACTAGGGCCTGCGGGCTGAATCCGGCCTGCCAGCCCTTTTAAGCTGGCCCTCAAGCTCCTGCTGGGAGAGGGGTTTGGTGCTTGTCCCACTCCAGCTGGGGAGCAGGGTCAGGGGTCGCTCCATGCGGCTCCCAGAAGCAGTGGCATGGCCCTGTTCCGGCTCCTACATGTAGGGGCAGCCAGGGGGCTCCGCTCTGCATGCTGCCTCCGCAGCGCCCACTGGCTGGAACTGTGGCCAATGGGAGCTGCAGGGACAGCGCCTGTGGATGGGGCTGTGTGCACAGCTACCTGGCTGTGCCTTTGCATAGGAGCTGGAGAGGGGACATGGCTGCTGCTTCCGAGAGCCGCTCGAGGTAAGTGTTGCCCAGAGCCTGCACCCCTGAGCCTTTCCCCACGCCCCAACCTCCTGCCCTAGCCCTGATCCCCCTCCCACTCTCCAAATCCCTGGATCCCAGCCCGGAGCACCCTCCTGCACCCCAAACTCCTCATCCCCAGCCCCACCCCAGAGCCCTCACCCCTCCTCCCCCTCCTGCACCCTACTCTCCCACCCCAGTCTGGAGCCCCTTCCTGCACCCTGAACTCCTCATTTCTGACCCCACCCTGGAGCCCGCACCCCCAACCAGAGCCCTCATACCCTCCTGCACCCCAACCCCAATTTTGTGAGCATTCACGGCCCGCCATACAATTTCTATTCCCAGATGTGGCCCTCGGGCCCACCCCTGTTCTAGAGTAAGGAAATGAGCTGGTATTTTGTCAAGCAGTGTCCAGTAAGTGCTGAATGCACACTGGCTGGTCATCTGCTTGTTAGGGCCCTTTGCCTAGCCAGATTTGCTACTATTATTTCTCCCTTATCTGGCTCTCCAAAGCATTGCCCCCCAAATCATTGCATCGTAGGCCTACGCCTCATGTGCCTACTCATTATTATGGCCATGAATAGCAGTCAGGTTTAGAATTCAGGCATTCCTGGGTCCCAGCCCCACCCTCAGGAGATGAGCTGACCTTTCAAAAAATTCTGTTTCTCAGGAAAAATATTATGCTTAAAAGGTAGGATTTTCAGAAGTGCTCGGCATGCCCATTGACACCAATGCCACTGATTTCAGTGGGAGGAGAGTCGGACCAGCACTTAGTGTTTCTGAAAATCCCTTGAATTTCTATGAAGTTTAAAAAAAAAGAGTACTTGTGGCACCTTAGAGACTAACCAATTTATTTGAGCATGAGCTTTCGTGAGCTACAGCTCACTTCATCGGATGCATACCGTGGAAACTGCAGAAGACATTATATACACACAGAGACCATGAAACAATACCTCCTCCCACCCCACTGTCCAAGTGACAAGTGAGCTGTAGCTCACGAAAGCTCATGCTCAAATAAATTGGTTAGTCTCTAAGGTGCCAAAAGTACTCCTTTTCTTTTTGCGAATACAGACTAACACGGCTGTTACTCTGAAACCTATGAAGTTTAAAGTTACTTTCCTTTCCTGGAAGTCAAATGATTTATTAGCTTCACTGTAGCAGCAAAATACGGTATAAAAATGCACACAGAATCATGTTTTATAAAATGTTTGCAGAATTAAAAAGGAAACTCTCTCTCTCACTGTTATGGGGGGGATGGGGATTAATTTAGGAATAGAATGGAATAGTTAATTGGAGAAAATTATCTCAATTTGACATTTTCAGGCTAATTTAAATGTTCTGGTATCTTTCACTGTAGAGAATCTTTAATAGGCCAGACTATCACCATCTGATGTAAGTTTTAGTGTTACCAACAAATATAGCTGAGGATATTTTTAGGAAAACAGTTTTTAGGAAATTGCCAACTGTATGTGTTCAAATATGAGCCAGCCCCCCACCCCAAATCAGGACATAAATGTAGTAAGTTTTTCTCCATTGTTTTAGTAGAGTTTCACTGTCTGTCTTAGATAGACTTTTGAAATGTGTTAAATTCATCTGGTCAAGTCCAGTTTCTGTTCAGGTGATGTCTAAAAAAAGGAGACAAATTACATCAGCTTCCCCAAGAGGGTTTCTCACATTTCCAGACACACCCGGCCCCAAACTCCCTGGTGGGTGTGCAAAGGTCTCAAGGAGGATAGGTGCAGTCTACTCATTCAGATAGGGATAGAAAGGAAATGGATGTTTTTGGAAAAGGAAACTCATCTCCTTCTTTACTCTAGGCACACTACCAACACCAGCTCTGGGAGAAAATGTTGGAGTTTTGCCAAGTCTTTGCCAGATAAAACTTGCAAATGCCCTCACTGTAGAGAGTCAACAGGTAACAAAACATGCTGTAAGAGCAACATTTGATTCTTCAGGTGCTTCTGTTTGAGCCATTGTTTCTGCGATCTCCATCAGAAGATAGGCTAGGCTGAGGTTTCTGGAGGGAGCTCTGAAGATGTAAATCCAAGTTTGTGGATCTCTCCTTTGCGGGAGAAGGAGGGTGTAGCACTATAATGGAAGATGTCCTTGAAAAGAGGAGATGAGACGCACTGGGTGTTCCTCAGCAGTCAGGAGAAGACCTGGAATGCCTGGTTTTCAAGTCCTAGAGATGGCAAAATCCATCATCTTCCTCCATTTCACACTTGATAAGGAAGATAATGATAACTTCTGCAATATCCTCCTTTAATAGCTTTCTCATCAAAGGAGAAGGTGTTTCAAATTGTGAAAAAGAGGTAAACCATCTTCAACATCTGCGTTGGGCCTTACGCCCCAAGTTTGACATAATGCATGAGAACTGCAGTCCAATTTTAATCCATTTGCCCTCCTTACCTTTCAAAGACTGTGTGTGTCACTTCTTCCAGTACTGGGTATCTATAACCAGAGACAAGTGGATTTTAGAAAGCATTCACATGGGTCTCTGATACAATTTGAACCATTCCTCCTTCCAGTTTCCTCTCCCATCCCTATTTGGGGTCCCCTCTCACAACAGCCTGTTGAGATCAGAGGTTCTTGATCCTCTGAAGGTAGGGGCTATAGTCGAGGTACAGAGGCAGAGAATTTTATTCCAAATACTTCCCAGTTCAGAAGAAGGATGGAGATCTGTGCTGTATACTGGACCTCATAAAGCTCTGTACTTTCATCAGAAGACTCTGTTTGGAATGCTAATTCTAGCCTCTATCATACTCATCCTTTCTCCAAAAGGTTTGTTTGCAACTGTAGAGTTAAGACACCTGTTTCCAGAAGATGCTCTCATCACAAATACCTCCATTTCACTAGGAAGAAGGATCATTTTCAGTACAAGGTCCTCCCTTTTGGCCTTTCTACTGCCCCAAGAGTGTTTACAAAATGTACATCTGCAGTAGGTGCTCATTTAAGGGTTATACGTTTACTTTTATTTGGATGATTTGTTAATGAAGGTGCCATCAGAGGAAGACCTTTACCACACCATCTACTGCACATGCACTCTCTTTGAGAGGCTAGGGTTGTGATAAATTGAAAAAATAAACTCTTTTGCAATACTTTCAGCACGTGTTCTTCATATGAGCTATCCTAGACTCTCACATAGGCAGAGTGCTTTGTCCTCAAGAGATTTCTGAAGAGCCAGGCATCAATAGACACTCTGCACCTTATGCCTTGCCAAAGGGTCATACTTAGTGCTCTACCAAATTTGGCATCCGATGAAGTGAGCTGTAGCTCACGAAAGCTTATGCTCAAAAAAATTGGTTAGTCTCTAAGGTGCCACAAGTCCTCCTTTTCTTTTTACCAAATTCATGGTGCATTTTGGTCAATTTCATGGTCATAAGATTTTTTAAATCGTAAATTTCATTATTTCAGCTATTTAAATCTGAAATTTCAGGGTGTTGTAATTGTCGGGGTCCTGACCCAAAAAGGAGTTATGGGGAGGTCACAAGGTTATTGTAGGGGGTGGCTGCGGGACTGCTACCCTTACTTCTGCACTGCTGCTGGCGGCAGCGCTGCCTTCAGAGCTGGGCAGCTGGAGAGCGGTGGCTGCTGGCCGGGAGCCCAGCTCTGAAGGTAGAGCCGTCCCCAGCAGCAACACAGAAGTAAGGATGACATGGCATGGTATTGCCACCTTTAGTTCTGTCCTGCTGTCTGCAGAGCTGGGCCCTGAGCAGCTGCCGCTCTCCGGCTGCCCAGCACAGAAGTAAGGATGGCTTGGTATGGTGTTGCCACCCTTCCTTCTGTGATGCTGCTGATGGGGCACTGCCTTCAGAGCTGGGCACCTGGCCAACAGCCACTGCTCTCCGGCTGCCCCCCCAAATAATGTAGTCACACACACACACCGCAACTCCCTTTTCGGTCAAGACCCTGAATTTGAGAAAGGCTGGTCTCCCCTGTGAAATCCATATAGTATAGGGTAAAAGCACACAAGACCAGATTTCACAGGGGAGACCAGATTTCATGGATCGTGATGTGTTTTTCATGGCCGTGAATTTGGTAGTGCCTTAGTCTTACTCTACTTCAGATTGATGGGATTTATGGCTTCAGCAACTTACATAATTACTTATGCACATCTCAAAATGAGAGCCCTGCAACACTGACTGGCAGGCAACTACAGACCCGGTACAGACAGCATGTGTCAAAAACTGATCAGTCTGAAAAAGGTACTTCTGTCTCTGAAGTATTGGACTCAGCCTTACACCATCCTCAAAGGATAGCTTTCAACCATCCAGCTTGGTTTATAACTGTGACCACAGATGCATCCAGCACAGGCTGGGGAGCTCACTGCAATAATTTGACAGTGCAGGGACTTTGGAACCCCCTAATAAGGTAGTTACATATCAGCCATTGTGAAGTTAGTGTGATGTGTTGGCCATTAAAAGCTTTTCTGCCTCCTCTCCAGCAGTCCAGTACAGGTCAACACCACAGCGATATTTTGTATAATCAAACAGAGAGGTGCCCACTCCCCACAGCTTTGGAGGGAGGCAATAAATCTGTGGGAATGGTGCATTCTCCACAACATGTATCCAGTAGCCTTGCACCCAGCAGGGAAAGAGCAACCTGGTGGACCAATTAAGGAGAAATATGATAGACGTTTATGAGTGGTCACTGAAAACATCAGTACTAAAGGAGATCTTCGGCTGCTGGAGCCACCCAGACAAAGGCCTCTTCACAACCAAACACAATGTGAAATGCCATTTATTTGTTCAAGAGCAGGAAGGGACAATCATTCTATTTGATGCATTCCTCCTAACCTGGAGCCAAGGGCTTCTAGATGCTTTTCCTCCCTTTTCCTCATATAGGAGGGTCATAAGAAAGAAAGAAAACAGGACAAGATTTTAAGCACACAGCAATGGTTCCCAAACTTGCTTTACCTCTCGGCAGGGATCCACCAGCCACTCCCTGTCAGCCCAGACCTACTGACCCAGTAAAATGATCGTTTATTATCCACACCTGAACTCCTTTCACCCCAGTGTGGGGTGATAGTTCCAAGTCCATTAATGAGCTATCTTGTTCAAAATGTCTTAGCAGTGTTATAATTTAAAATGGAAAAGATTCATAAGTGGGCAGATCCCAGCAATATATACCTGACCACGGCTCCAATCCATTCCATACTTGAGGGTGTTGCAGCATAAACTCTTGGGTCTGTCGCCATCATTGATTAAGGTTCATCTATCGGCAATATCTGCTGTCCATTCATTCATTAACAATAAATCAATGTGTGCCCATGAAATGGTTAAAACATTTCAAGACGATTTCAATGTCTACTCTCCTATCAGAAGCCCTATACCAGGGGTCTAAAAGTCCCGGCCTGCGGGCCATCTGCGGCCTAAGAACCTCCCCACAGTGGCTCACGGAGGAGAGACCCATACAGCCATGCTGTCTGCTCTGTCTGCTGCAGGCGCTGTCCCTCCCCCCCCCCCCCCCGCAGATCCTATTGGCTGGGGAGAGGGACAGCGATAGCATCACTAGTCGCCGGGCAGAGTCAGTCATGGAGGCAGCATCACTTTTTTCCACAAGGAATATAAACAAATCAAAATCCTGAACACAGCTATCTGATGCCCACCTTGTTGCAATCCTGAAGGTTTCAACTGCTCAGTCACTGAGGCCAAACATCAAAAAACTGACAGAATTGAAGCAAAAAAAATAGCCAGAGCTTCGCGAACCAGCTGAGCGGCGGCGAACCAGCTGAGCAGTGGGGGACAGCAGAGCAGCACACAGCAGGAGTTTGCCTGGGAGTTTGCCTGGAGTGAGGCTTACATCTTGCCAACTTCTCTGAGGAAGCTCATAGTAAGAAGGTGATATGGAAGGGAGGGGTTCAGCTATTGTGACCTGCACTGGATGTGCCATGTTTGTCTTTCTTCCACAGGACAGAAGCGACTTTGTCTGTACAAAGTGCAAGCTGGTCTCCATACTGGAAGAGAAGAAGATTGAAGGTCTGGAGCAACAGATAACAACCCTGCGTTGCATACGAGAAACGGAGGATTTTCTGGACAAAACTCAGGATAGGCTTCTAGGGGCACAAAGCTCTAAAGATTTAGAGCAGGTTGCACAGCGGAGCCAAGAGGCCAGTGAAGAAGCTTGGCAACATGTGACGTCCAGAAGAAGAAGGGGGAATGTCCGGGTTCCAGCAACGCGGACACAGGTAACTAACCGCTTTCATGTTCTCTCCACAGGTACCGTTGCAGAGAGTGGACCAGATGATATGTCTGGGGGGAGAAAGCAGAAGGAGACTCCGCTGGTTGGAAGGCATGAGATGCGTTGTCCTGAGATGGGGGGTTCCACGACCACCACTCCCAAGAGAAGGAGGCGGGTGGTGGTGGTCGGGGACTCTCTCCTCCGGGGGACTGAGTCATCTATCTGCCACCCTGACCGGGAAAACCGAGAAGTCTGCTGCTTGCCGGGGGCTAAGATTCGCGATGTGACGGAGAGACTGCCGAGACTCATCAAGCCCTTGGATCGCTACCCCTTCCTGCTTCTCCATGTGGGCACCAATGATACTGCCAAGAATGACCTTGAGCGGATCACTGCGGACTACGTGGCTCTGGGAAGAAGGATAAAGGAGTTTGAGGCGCAGGTGGTGTTCTCGTCCATTCTCCCCGTGGAAGGAAAAGGCCTGGGTAGGGACCGTCGAATAGTGGAAGTCAACGAATGGCTACGCAGGTGGTGTCTGAGAGAAGGCTTTGGATTCTTTGACCATGGGATGGTGTTCCATGAAGGAGGAGTGCTGGGCAGAGACGGGCTCCATCTTACGAAGAGAGGGAAGAGCATCTTTGCCAGCAGGCTGGCTAACCTAGTGAGGAGGGCTTTAAACTAGGTTCATTGGGGGAAGGAGACCAAAGCCCTGAGGTAAGTGGGAAAGCGGGATACCGGGAGGAAGCACAGGCAGGAATGTCTGTGAGGGGAGGGCTCCTGCCTCATACTGAGAATGAGGGGCGATCAGCAGGTTATCTCAAGTGCTTATATATGAATGCACAAAGCCTTGGAAACAAGCAGGGAGAACTGGAGGTCCTGGTGATGTCAAGGAACTATGATGTGATTGGAATAACAGAGACTTGGTGGGATAACTCACATGACTGGAGTACTGTCATGGATGGTTATAAACTGTTCAGGAAGGACAGGCAGGGCAGAAAAGGTGGGGGAGTAGCACTGTATGTAAGGGAGCAGTATGACTGCTCAGAGCTCCGGTACGATACTGCAGAAAAACCTGAGTGTCTCTGGATTAAGTTTAGAAGTGTGAACAACAGGAGTGATGTAGTGGTGGGAGTCTGCTATAGACCACCGGACCAGGGGGATGAGGTGGATAAGGCTTTCTTCCGGCAGCTCACAGAAGCTACTAGATCGCATGCCCTGGTTCTCATGGGTGACTTTAATTTTCCTGACATCTGCTGGTAGAGCAGTACAGCGGTGCATAGACAATTCAGGAAGTTTTTGGAAAGCGTAGGGGACAATTTCCTGGTGCAAGTGCTAGAGGAGCCAACTAGGGGGGGTGCTTTTCTTGACCTGCTGCTCACAAACCGGGAAGAATTAGTAGGAGAAGCAAAAGTGGATGGGAATCTGGGAGGCAGTGACCATGAGTTAGTTGAGTTCAGGATCCTGACACAGGGAAGAAAGGTAAGCAGCAGGATACGGACCCTGGACTTCAGGAAAGCAGACTTCGACTCCCTCAGGGAACGGATGGGTAGGATCCCCTGGGGGACTAACATGAAGGGGAAAGGAGTCCAGGAGAGCTGGCTGTATTTCAAGGAATCCCTGTTGAGGTTACAGGGACAAACCATCCCGATGTGTCGAAAGAATATTAAAAATGGCAGGCGACAAGCTTGGCTTAACGGTGAAATCCTAGCAGATCTTAAGCATAAAAAAGAAGCTTACAAGAAGTGGAAGGTTGGACATATGACCAGGGAAGAGTATAAAAATATTGCTCGGGCATATAGGAATGAAATTAGGAGGGCCAAATCGCACCTGGAGCTGCAGCTAGCGAGAGATGTTAAGAGTAACAAGAAGGGTTTCTTCAGGTATGTTGGCAACAAGAAGAAAGCCAAGGAAAGTGTGGGCCCCTTACTGAATGAGGGAGGCAACCTAGTGACAGAGGATGTGGAAAAAGCTAATGTACTCAATGCTTTTTTTGCCTCTGTTTTCACTAACAAGGTCAGCTCCCAGACTGCTGTGCTGGGCATCACAACATGGGGAATAGATGGCCAGCCCTCTGTGGAGAAAGAGGTAGTTAGGGACTATTTAGAAAAACTGGACGTGCACAAGTCCATGGGGCCGGATGAGTTGCATCCGAGAGTGCTAAAGGAACTGGCGGCTGTGATTGCAGAGCCATTGGCCATTATCTTTGAAAACTCGTGGCGAACGGGGGAAGTCCCGGATGACTGGAAAAAGGCTAATGTAGTGCCAATCTTTAAAAAAGGGAAGAAGGAGGATCCTGGGAACTACAGGCCAGTCAGCCTCACTTCAGTCCCCGGAAAAATCATGGAGCAGGTCCTCAAAGAATCAATCCTGAAGCTCTCACATGAGAGGAAAGTGATCAGGAACAGTCAGCATGGATTCACCAAGGGAAGGTCATGCCTGACTAATCTAATCGCCTTCTATGATGAGATTACTGGTTCTGTGGATGAAGGGAAAGCAGTGGATGTATTGTATCTTGACTTTAGCAAAGCCTTTGACACGGTCTCCCACAGTATTCTTGTCAGCAAGTTAAGGAAGTATGGGCTGGATGAATGCACTATAAGGTGGGTAGAAAGTTGGCTAGATTGTCGGGCTCTACAGGTAGTGATCAATGGCTCCATGTCTAGTTGGCAGCCGGTGTCAAGTGGAGTGCCCCAGGAGTCGGTCCTGGGGCCGGTTTTGTTCAATATCTTCATAAATGATCTGGAGGATGGTGTGGATTGCACTCTCAGCAAATTTGCGGATGATACTAAACTGGGAGGAGTGGTAGATACGCTGGAGGGTAGGGATAGGATACAGAGGGACCTAGACAAATTGGAGGCTTGGGCCCAAAGAAATCTGATGAGGTTCAATAAGGATAAGTGCAGGGTCCTGCACTTAGGACGGAAGAACCCAATGCACCGCTACAGACTAGGGACCGAATGGCTAGGCAGCAGTTCTGCAGAAAAGGACCTAAGGGTGACAGTGGACGAGAAGCTGGATATGAGCCAGTCGTGTGCCCTTGTTGCCAAGAAGGCCAATGGCATTTTGGGATGTATAAGTAGGGGCATAGCGAGCAGATCGAGGGACGTGATCATCCCCGTCTATTCGACATTGGTGAGACCTCATCTGGAGTACTGTGTCCAGTTTTGGGCCCCACACTACAAGAAGGATGTGGATAAATTGGAGAGAGTCCAGCAAAGGGCAACAAAAATGATTAGGGGTCTGGAACACATGAGTTATGAGGAGAGGCTGAGGGAGCTGGGATTGTTTAGTCTGCAGAAGAGAAGAATGAGGGGGGATTTGATAGCTGCTTTCAACTACCTGAGAGGTAGTTCCAGAGAGGATGGTTCTAGACTATTCTCAGTGGTGGAAGAGGATAGGACAAGGAGTAATGGTCTCAAGTTGCAGTGGGGGAGGTTTAGGTTGGATATTAGGAAAAACTTTTTCACTAGGAGGGTGGTGAAACACTGGAATGCGTTGCCTAGGGAGGTGGTGGAATCTCCTTCCTTAGAAGTTTTTAAGGTCAGGCTTGACAAAGCCCTGGCTGGGATGATTTAATTGGGTATGGGTCCTGCTTTTGAGCAGGGGGTTGTACTAGATGACCTCCTGAGGTCCCTTCCAACCCTGATATTCTATGATTCTATGATTATATGATTCATTGCCAGGTGTCTGGCAAACACTAAAAACTCTCTGACAGGTGAAGAATTGTATAAAGTTGTATGACAGTTTTATTATTTCTGAGAAATTCGAAATAAAAAATACACTATAAAAGTTTTCTTTTCTGAACACCATCTTCAGTGACATTATTGGCCCACGGGGAGGATCTGAGGACTGGCACTGGCCTAAGGTAAATTGAGTTTGAGACCCCTGCCCTATACCTTCATGGGATCTTAATTTAGTTCTCATACAGCTAATGAAATGTCCATTTGAATCAATTGAAGAATGTTCTCTCTTTCACTTATTGGCTAATGCAGCATTGTAAGTTGTAATCAGATCTGCAAGAAGAGTGAGCGAATTACAGGGACTTATGGCAGAGCCACCATTTATGACTTTTTATAAGGACAAGGTAGTATTCTGTTATCCCAAATTTGTCCCCGAAGTGATAGCAGATTTTCACATTAAGCAGTCAGTAAACCTACCCATTTAGGCATATAAGGGTGAAGCCAAACTGCATATGTTAGATGTAAGAAGAACTTTAGCTTACTATTTAGACAGGACTAAAGAGTTCTGGCATTCTCCAACTCTGTACAGCCCCTATGCTAATAATAAAAAAAGGGGCAGGCTATATCTTCATAGACATTATCCAGATGGTTTAAGCTCTGTATACAAGAGGCTTACACTTTGGCTGGCATCCCGGTTCCTCAGGATAATCTCCCACTCTACGAGAGCTAAGGTGGCCTCAGTGGCATGCCTTAAACCTGTGGTCCCCAAACTGTGGGGCATGCTCCCTAGGAGGGCATAGAGGAATGTCTGGGGGCACAGCGGGGCATGGGTCAGCCCCCATGGGGGGTGGGAAGGGAGTGCCACCTAGCTCTGCTCTGCCCCCAGCTCTGCTCTGGCCCTAACTGTGGCCCTGGCCTTGGTCCCTGGGCCCTGGCCCAGCATGGCCATAGCTCTGCCCCAGCCACAGCCCCTGAACCCAGCCACAGCTCTGGCCATGGCCCTGTTCCTGGCCCAGACCCCCAACTGTGGCTCTTGGGGGTGTTTGTGCAGACAGCAGCAAGGGGGGGGCATGAGGTAAAAAATTTGGGGATCGCTGCCTTAGATACATATTAATTGTAGAAATCTGTAAAGCTTCAAATACACTTTTACAAGACATTACTCTGTGGATCTAATGTCCAGATCTGATGCTCAATTTGGCAGAGCAGGCCTTCAATCACTTTTTAATTAGGACTCCTCGTCCCATCTCCCTTAATGGGACTAGTGCTTGCCAATCTATCTCACGAGTGGGAATATGCAGAGACCACTAGAAGGAGAAATGGAGGTTTCTTCCTTGTAACTGGAGTTTTCAGGGAAGGACTCTGTATGCTGACACTCCCTGCCTACCACCTCCTCTTCCTCAGAGGCGTAATTAGAATGGATCTGAGGAGGCAGAGGACCCGAGGTGATCTTTGTGTTAAGTTCTCTTTGATTGCTTTGCCCTCAGAACATTCAGGAACAGTAAGGGTGAGGGACAAGAGAGGGCTTGAAAGTGTTTCAATGAGCACTGCTATTTAAGGTCCCACTGTCTGAGCTGCACCTGGGTGGTGGATCCCATGAATGTGTAGAGCCCATGTCAAACTCCAGTTTTCAAGTAAGATAACCTTCCTTTCTTTTTTTTGTTTTGTTTGGTTGGGTGGAGGGTTTTTTTTTAGCTTTTAGTTTTCACTCTTTCAAGCTTTTCTAGCCTTCATGTTAGTGGAGAAACTTTTTTAAAACAAAAGCTGAAATTTTGTTATCACATGATTCCGGAAGCTGGGACTTTGAGAGAAACACTAGTGAGAGCCTTGTGATAAAATCACAGGCATTGTTACAGTGTTGCCAATAAAAGTATGGCTTTTCAACAGTGCCTTTTATACTGAGGGATCCCAAAATGCTTTACATACTTAAACTATTATATTAAAAATCTACACAGCTATGCAGCAGCCACCACTGAACTAACATTAGCCTATTTCCCAGACCTATGTTTGTAAGTGACTAGAATTTGTATATAACATCTCTTTATTTAAACTGTTTCCAGGGCACTCACATCACAGACACAAGGGATCTTCAGGATTTTAGATCCACAGTCCTTGGGGCATGCGGGAGGGTGGCTGAGTCACATCTGAAACGGAGGAGGCTGCTGTCAGCTCTTCGCTCATGTGAAATCATAAATGTGTCACACATCTCATCACAAAGCTGAGCCCTTTAGTGAACACCACAAATATTCTTAGATTTGCTGTATTCAAACAATGGAGCAATCATGAGCTCTCTTCCAGATCACAGGATAAGTCCCTTAGAAATACAATAGCTTGACCCAAAAAAAGAGACTGTCAATTTCCTTTGTTTTGGAGGGGGTTGTCTTTCTTTCCCTCCCCATTGGTTTGCTTTCCAGTGAGCTTGGGGTGATGGATGTGATATTTTTCTCTTCCATCTCATCTTCTCCTTGTGCATGGCTGCCCACTGAACTGTACCCATCATCCAGGAGAAAACCCATTATTTTGGCCTTCAGTTCCTTTAACAGGATTTCTCTGCTGGAAATTCTGCGGATCCAGTTTATCTCCTTTATGAATCCCCTCTGGGTTACCAGTGTGAATTCAGTTCAGCACTGGCCAAAAGCTGATTCCACCTGTTACCTGTTTAATCTCAGTCCAGTTGCCAATGGATAGTTACCCAAATCACAAAATGACAGGTTTCAGAGTAACAGCCGTGTTAGTCTGTATTCGCAAAAAGAAAAGGAGTACTTGTGGCACCTTAGAGACTAACCAATTTATTTGAGCATGAGTTTTCGTGAGCTACAGCTCATTTCATCGGATGCATACCGTGGAAACTGCAGCAGACTTTATATACACACAGAGAATATGAAACAATACCTCCTCCCACCCCACTGTCCTGCTGGTAATAGCTTATCTAAAGTGATCATCAAGTTGGGCCATTTCCAGCACAAATCCAGGTTTTCTCACCCTCCACCCCCCCACACAAATTCACTCTCCTGCTGGTGATAGCCCATCCAAAGTGACAACTCTCTACACAATGTGCATGATAATCAAGTTGGGCCATTTCCTGCACAAATCCAGGTTCTCTCACCCCCCTCCCAAAAACCACACACACAAACTCACTATGCTGCTGGTAATAGCTCATCCAAAGTGACCGCTCTCCCTACAATGTGCATGATAATCAAGGTGGGCCATTTCCAGCACAAATCCAGGTTTTCTCACCCCCCCACCCCCATACACACACAAACTCACTCTCCTGCTGGTAATAGCTCATCCAAACTGGCCACTGTCCAAGTTTAAATCCAAGTTAAACCAGAACATCTGGGGGGGGGGGGGTAGGAAAAAACAAGGGGAAATAGGCTACCTTGTGGCTAAGTCATTATGCAAGGTAGCCTATTTCCCCTTGTTTTTTCCTACCCCCCCCCCAGATGTTCTGGTTTAACTTGGATTTAAACTTGGACAGTGGTCAGTTTGGATGAGCTATTACCAGCAGGAGAGTGAGTTTGTGTGTGTATGGGGGTGGGGGGGTGAGAAAACCTGGATTTGTGCTGGAAATGGCCCACCTTGATTATCATGCACATTGTAGAGAGAGTGGTCACTTTGGATGAGCTATTACCAGCAGGATAGTGAGTTTGTGTGTGTGGTTTTTGGGAGGGGGGTGAGGGAGTGAGAGAACCTGGATTTGTGCAGGAAATGGCCCAACTTGATTATCATGCACATTGTGTAGAGAGTTGTCACTTTGGATGGGCTATCACCAGCAGGAGAGTGAATTTGTGTGGGGGGGTGGAGGGTGAGAAAACCTGGATTTGTGCTGGAAATGGCCCAACTTGATGATCACTTTAGATAAGCTATTACCAGCAGGACAGTGGGGTGGGAGGAGGTATTGTTTCATATTCTCTGTGTGTATATAAAGTCTGCTGCAGTTTCCACGGTATGCATCCGATGAAGTGAGCTGTAGCTCACGAAAGCTCATGCTCAAATAAATTGGTTAGTCTCTAAGGTGCCACAGGTACTCCTTTTCTTTTTCCAAATCACAAAAAACACCATCACAACTGGCACTAATTGGCAGTCTCAGTAGAGACACAAAAAATTTGAATAGACCTGGAGACTGAATTATCTAAGGGCATTTCCTCCTGTCAGGGATGAGGCAATGTTGGGACACTGGTATTGACCACTCTCCATGCTGCACCTGTTCTGCAGCCAAGGGGGGCATTGGACTCCATGATTTTGGTTGCTGGCTCTTTTCACCATCACGAAACTAACACAGAAAAATCCTTCCTCACTGAGTAGGGAAGAAACTACTACATATTATTTGTCACATGCTGTATGTGGCCATTAGACTGCATGAAGATCCTGGAAAGGGATCAGCATTACTCTGCCACCAGTAAGATAACACTTCCATCTCAGCAGGCTCTGAGGCTATGTACTGAGCCATCCATGGGGCTTTTGCTATCTGAATCTGGGGAGATTCATAGCTTTGCACCTTCCAGAATGACTATTCTCTGGTAATGGGCCTGATTTACTTCTCACTTAGACCAATATAGCTCCTGGTTCTCACTGGATTTTCACTTATTTCTGACTATGGCTATTGGCTAGAGTCTGATCTCTGTTGCACCACTGTAAATATAGAGGAACTCAATTGATTTTGGAAGAATTACCTGGGGTAAATGCCAGTGTAATGAACATAAGAACCTGCCATTTATCTTCACATAGCATTGCTTTGACAAACATTTGCCTTTTCATAAACTTTTAAAGAATTCATTCATCTCCCTGAAAGTAATCGATAGATTAGATTCTCCATTTCTGCTTCTATAAACTGCCAGCCACTTTTGGAACCTGACTATTTGCATCACTAAAAATGGCTCCTGAAGGTATGAATTAACCTACAGATCTCCGCCTAGGGAATGCTAAAGATAGTGAAACCTCCATATGGCTTTCCCTGGCATTTTCTAGTTCGGACTGATAGATTGCACAGGTGTCAGATACTGTAGTGACGGGGACCATGTAAGTACATAGATAATCATTCTAGGTTAGCCCATGAAATAATCACTCTTTTAATGAGGGCCAAAAAAGTGCATTTCAGTTTAGTTACATAAAATGCTTAATTGTACTGAAATAGTAATGACTTTGTTCAGTGTTGTGCATGCCTTGAGGCATAAGCCAACCTCCAGTTAATGGGAGTTCAGAAGAAATTTCCTCTGAGGGCAGGTTATTTCATAACTGTCTAATGCATGGGGTTTCTTGCTTCTTCCTCTGCAATAGCTGACTCTGGCTACTGTTGGGGACAGGATACTGGCCTTGATCACCGCTGGGCTAATCCACTGTAACAATTCCTATATTTATATGCATTATTGTGGCAAATAAAAAGGAACCATTTAAATACAGACGTGGTGAAAAATGAAGTTGTCTGATCTCATTTACGTTGGTCTTAATCCCCTGAGTACTTCCATGGATTTAAGTGAAGTAACTCCAGATGTACACCAGTATAAATGAGATAAGAATCTGTCCCAAGACATCACAGTGCCTCTGCAAATCTGTCTTTGCTTGTGAGGGGTACTCTTTTTCAGAAACTCACCCAACTGGCAGAGGAGGACCAGGCAGTAACCTTACTTCTTTCAATGTCCGTGAATATATGCTAAAAACGGTGGTAATTGTTTTCATATGCATTATGTTTAAAATAGATAAAGTGGCAAAGTCAATCACTCAGATGTAAAAAATACCAGAATTAAGTTGCCTGTGCCCAGGGGTGGCGGAAGCTTCCTAAAAGTGGGTGGGCCATCTGCATCTGAACGGTGGCCCTGACCCCCACTCACGTGTGTCTCTTCTCCCTGTTCCAGTGCCCCTGCCTATGCCTCGTGACTATGGGGCCATCATCTTTTCTGAGGGCAGATTGGCTTCAGCTTCCTTAGAAACAATGGGAGCTGGCGTCCGTCTTTACTGGCAACCTCCTCATTTTCACCTGCAAAGGCTGTAGGGAAATAGTGGCTATCTTGGCAGCCTGTGGCTTGAGTGCCATTGATAGCAGTAACAGGAGTTAGTATTGCCGTTATCTAAAAAGGCTATGTTTTAAGCTCCCCACATATGAAAGCTATGAGATGCCTTTAAAAAAGCACTCCAAATATCACAAGAGTTGGCAACCAGTCAGGACAAGCTTGTGAAGAGTTGCTCTTTTTCAAAATGGGTAATCCTCCCTACCCCCTTACTCTTAAGGGAACGAAAGCCAGATTCCTCTCCGTTAAGTTAACACCACCATTTTTCTAATGTTTGCAGGTGGCTGATTCCTGGGGCTAGTAATACTGGGATCATGGGGCCACCCCCTTTTCACCTGCTGGGCACCTGCCCCTATGTTCTGCCCTGCTGTGCTCGGAGCAGGTGGGGAGCGCCCAGCAGAGTCAAGGTGGGACAACAACACAGCTCTCCTGATCAGCTTGGAGATCAGGGCCAGAACTGTGTGGTCAGTAGGCATGGAATGACTGAGGAGATATGGGGGGTGAGGGAGTGGGAAGCTGGAGGTAGGAATGGAGAGTCTGTGAGGAGAGCTGATGGTGCCCCTCAGTAGCTTCCCCATGGCGATGGGTCTGGTAGGAAGTTAGCCATTCCCTTGACAGAACCAGATCTTGTCCTGTTCTTTACAGACAGGGACACTTGGGCCTGATTCTCCCCTCCCTCACCAACTAGACATAAAAGGCTACTGCCATTTCACACCCACTTGTATATGGTGCAAGGCTATGGAAAACCTTGGAGTTCATTCTTTCATTGAGCTTGGATTTCAGATGCGAAAGGATATACTGAGATTTTTTTCTGTTGTAAATTTATTCATTAAATTCACTAGAAGAGAGGTCAGAAGTCTTCTGGTCTCCACCTCCCAGATGTGTGGCCAGTCATAAAAAGTAGAGCATTAGCAGGAAATAAATTCTTCCATTTTTCTACAGGTTCTTATGCGGCCCGCATCACCTAAAGTATTGCAGCACTTTCCAGCTGCGCATTAAGCAATACGGCCAATGACGTCTGTCATGCATGGTTTGTTATCCTCTCTCCAGGGGGAGAATTGTGTGGGCAATGTACTGTTTTGTTTTAGTAGGGCTTTGGGTGGGGGTGGCGTAAGGGAGGAAAGTTTTTACTGGAAAAAACAGGTCAAAGAAGTGCACCTTGCACTTGGAGCAGAAGGTAGGGAAGTCTCTGATGGCTTTTAGTTCCTGTAGGAGTTTGTTCTGCGGTCCTCATCCTGGAGCTTTAGGCTATCTGTTTCTGTCCTATGTCCTGATCTGAATCTGGACAGTGCTGGCCTAGGGTATTATTTCAACTAGATGAGCTTGTTGTCAGTTTTTGGCTAGCTTCTCTATGAGCTTCCTCAGGAACAGGAGGCTTGATACTGGGCAATAGTGGGCTAGAACCAATGCGTCCAGAGTAGATTTTTCAGTGTTGATCAGACAATTGTGTGTTTGAAGAAGGAAAGAAAGATTCCTTCTCTGAATGAGGCATTGACTAGTCTGGTCATTAGTGGCCCCAGTTACTGATGACTCTTTCACCAGCCAGGAAAGGAATGGGTCAGATTCACAGGTCTTGAACTGAGACTCTGAGACTGTGTTGTGTACTTCTCCCAGGATGACAAATCTCTGGCATATTTTGCCACCATAGGTGACAAGGCATGTGTGAGTTCCTTTATGTACCCTTTAGTCTGTGGTAGTCTGAAGATAAGCATAAAGTCTGTCAGCGTCGGCTCTGGTTTCTATTGGATGAATGAATTCAAATTAACTTTTCTTACAAGAGGCACCTCTCTAGGACATGATAATTGATGAGCAGGTGAATGCCGTGCTGCCTGCTGCCCTGTCCTGTCTGGGTCTGTGATGGACAGAGTAGCCTGAGGAGACAAGTGGGCTAGCACAGGGATTTTGATAGCATCCAGCCAGGTCTCTGTGATGCAAGTTGCACTGCGTGCTTCATAATTGATAAGGGAATGTATAGTGTGTTGGCAATTAATCTTGCATTGATCAGCATCAATTTTAGTTTGTGTAGCTTTAGAGCTGCCTGCTTCAGGCTTGTGCCCAGGTAATAATCCAATGCAGTGGATACAGAATAGGTGTCTGGTATCTGGTTTCCTATGTCTGCTGTTTCCTTGGACAGTCCCTCCCCATTTGGACTGTGTTGGGTGAAGTAGGGGTTTGTGCCATGGGATCATCTAAGCAGTTGTCTGGTTTGCCAAATGCAATGGGGAAGACAGGTCTGTTGGGCCCCTTTTTAGCACTATACCAGGTCGAATCCCAGGAATGGTAGGAGTGTAATTGTGGGTGTACTGTAAGTATGGTGGCCTAACAGTAGAAATAACAGCGACAATAACAATAGGTAGGATTGAGCACAACAACAAAGGAGGCTGCTCATGGCACCAGGCAGTTTATTTCATGGAGATACTTTGTCATGGCACCGCTGCTGCCCTCCCTTGCTTTGGGGGAGAGGAGGACTTAGTGTTCAGCAGTGTGTGTTATGGTTGTAAAATGTCCTCCAGACCACAAGATGGTGGGAAAGACTGGAGAAGCAGGGCTGCTTCCTCATGAGAAGCAGAGCCTGTGGACACCTTGCTGCAGTGGGGTGTTCGTGGGAGAGGAGGTACAGCCTGCCATCCAAACTTTAGAAAAACTCTCTCTCTCTCTCTCTCTCTCTCATTTTCTCATTCCCAAATCTCCAAAAGTGACTTGATATTCCTCCCTGGCTGCTTCTGGCGGAGGCATGTGTGTGTGGGGATACCAGCTGGCACAGGTTTCTTCTGCTCCTATGTCCCCACTGGGGAAAGAGAGCGAGTGTAATAAGATTAAGCTTGTTGCAAAGGCCTTCATAGGTAAAATTTTTATGCTACCCATGGAATTCTACTACTTACCCTTCTTTGCACCAGATAATGTAGGGCATGTGATGGTGTAACTAAAGGTGGTATTCTAATGCAGGGTCTGTGTACCAGAGAGGCTGATGCCTGGGGTCCTGGGAAGTGTGTGATGCTGGGGGGCAATTGGGCAGGAGGAGTCTCAGAGAGGCTGTGGGGCTGAGACTGTGGAAGGAGTGTAGTGCTGGGGGACCGCTGGGGGAACAACTGGGTGGTGGAGATGTCAAGGGAGCTGGGTTTATGGGAGGAGCATGGTGCTGGGGTGGGCAGATGGGTTTTGGAGGGTGGTCAGGGAGGACAGAGTGCATGGGCAGCTGGGACTCCATTGACTCTTGGGCCCATTTATTCCATCTACATGAACACAGGAGGCCATGGGGGAGCGTGGTGTGGTGGCAGTTGGGAAGCGTGTTGGGACTGTGGGACTACCAGGCATGCGGTTTCTCACAGCTGCGGAGAACATGAGGTAATGTGCTGCATTAATGTTATTTTACATGTGGGCTTGTTGGGAAACAAAAGCTATGGTTGGACAGGGAACAGTGATGTTACAATTGAGGACTCTGCAAAGTCCCTTTTGGTTGCTAAGAGCCATCATGGAGTGTTGGTTCAAATTCTGGCAGCAGGCAAGGACCCGGGGGAGGGGATTTGAGACAGGCCAGCTGGAGGTGAGTTTTTCTGGGGCAGGGCTGGAAGTGCCCAGAAGAGACTCCAAATTAGTTTATTCATGGGTTTACTTGTAATTAATCAGGTACGAGTTTGTTAATCCAGTCTGGAGTGGAGCTGTGGTGCCTGGGTTTTCTTGCAGTGTCCCTTGCAGAGCGCCTACCGTATTTATCAATGAGCTCCTGCTCCTGGGACCCCCATCTTTGGAATAAGGGAGCAGAGAGAGGGGTGGGACAGTACAACATTTCTAAATGCAAAATTTGGTGGTGGCAGGACTTACCCAAGCCTTGGCCATGGGAAACCCAAGGTGGTGACAAGCGCCTTAGCAGGTGAAGCACCTACAGTGCTTGCCTCAGTTATTGTGCATTTGACATGCTGCCACAGGCTGTGCCAATACATAGTGGTACCACAGCACTCCAGGACCCCACAAGGGGAAACATCTACACTTCTAGAACAGTGATTCTCACACAGGGGTTTGTGTACCGCTGGGGGTACACAAAGATCTTCCAGGGGTAAATCAATGCATCTAGATATTTGCCTAGTTTTACAACAGGCTACGTAAAATGCTCTAGTGAAGTCAGTATAAACTAAAATTGCATACAGACAATAACTTGTTTATACTGCTTTATATACTATACACTGAAATGTAAGCACAATATTTATATGCCAATTGATTCATTTTATAATTACATGGTAAAAATGAGAAAGTCAGCAATTTTTCAGTAATAGTGTGCTGTGACACTGTTGTATTTTTATGTCTGATTTTGTAAGTTTTTAAGTGAGGTGAACCTTGGGGTACACAAGACAAATCAGACTCCTGAAAGGGGAACAGTAGTCTGGAAAGGTTGAGAGCCACTGATCTAGAAGAGGGGAGATCCTATGACATCCTGTGACAGGGTCCCCATGGTGCAACCTGGACTGTGGAACTGCTGAGGTCTCCAAACCCACCAACCTGGGTTGCCTCTCACACTGTGGTGCTGATGTCAAGCTACAAACCTCTGATAGGCACTGCACTTACACAGCCATCCACAGGCAGGGACACACCCAACTGTGTTACATGAATGATCTTCCAGCCACTCATGAACCATAAACAGAGAGGCTCTAGCCAGTTCCTCCCAGCTCCCCAGTCTTGATCCCCAGAACTGTACTGTCTTGCCCTGGTCAGAAGCCTGACCAGGGTAAGTTCATTACTTAGTTTGCCACTTCTCCATATGGACATGCACCAGCCTTTGTAACCTGACCTGAGATTTCCCAAACACTTTAGACAAAGTTGCTGGGAAGGATAAAACATTAAAATAACCTTATTAACTATAGAAAGATAGATTTTAAGTGATTATAAGTGGTAGACGTAAAGGTTAGAGATACTTACCTTAAGAAACAAAAATAGAAACAAGCATTCTAAAGCCTAAATTTTTAGTCTAAGCAAAAGTTGAGTCAAACAGCTTTTCTCACCCTTACTGATGGTACAAGCAGGTTACAGTTCCTCAATACACAGGCTGGCACTACCTTCCAGCCTGGGACCAAACTTCCCCAGTTCAAAGTCTTTGTCCTCCAGATGTTCCTCCAGGTGTTGAGTTTGAGGGAAGAGATGCCAAGTGGTGATGTCACTGTCTCTCTTTTATACTTTCTTCCAGTTTACTGGAAAGATGTTTGCTGTGATGTGAGTTAGTCCACCCCCTGGTGTACTTGCCTTCTCCGAGAAGTCTCTGGGATAATGGATGGTGTGTTGATGAGCCATTAACACTGTCTGGCTACTGATGGCTACTCCTTTGTTGTAACTGAAAGGCTGGTTGTGGGTGTTCCCAACCTCACAACGTATTTCAGTAACACATACAATAATACTTCATAATGTCATATACAATGATAGTACATACAATCCAACAGGTTATTATTATTCAATGGATCAAGACTTACACAATGATATCTCACAAGGCATGCTTTGTTCAAAATGTATCCCAATATCACAGTGGTGAATATAGGGGTTCCAGGGTGCTATTTTGAGGTACAGAGTGTCACACCGCCCCAGTGATGGGAGGAGGATCCCAAGTGGCTAATTTGGCTGGTTGAAGTTCAGTCAGCACAGTGCGAGAGGGCTCATTGGTGGGTGAAATAAGTAATGCTGACAGTCCAAGTCAATTTAAGAAGGGTGATGAGACAGAGGGGTGCATGCAGAGGAATGTAGGGAGCAGAAAGGGACAATGTGGCCTCTCCTACCAGCTCAAAAACCAGATGGCAGGCAAAAAATGTCGCGTAACTTCCATATCCCTAATAATTTTTGTTGCCCTTCTCTGTACCTTTTCTAATTCTAATATATCTTTTTTAAAGATGTGGCGACCAGAACTGCATGCAGTACTCAAGGTGTGGGTGTACTGTGGTTTTATATAGCGCTGTTATGATATATTCTGTCTTATCTATCCCTTTCCTAATGGTCCCTAACATTGTTAGCTTTTTTGACTGCCACTGCACATTGAGCGGATGTTCTCAGAGAACTATCCATGGTGACTCAAATATATTTTTTGAGTGGTAACAGCTAGTATAGACCCCATCATTATGTCTATATAGTTGGAATTATGTTTTCCAATGTGCATTACTTTGCATTTGCCAACATTGAATTTCATCTGCCATTTTGTTGACCAGTCACCCAGTTTTATGAGATCCCTTGTAACTCTTTGCAGAGGAGTCCCTGACGGACCATTCAATTTTGGAATGTTTTTTCACTCTTCTCATTATTACTATTAACAAATGATTACTATTATTTATTGGTAAGGACACCATTTTTGTTAATGTTGCCATTATGATTAGCTGTTGAGAATTATTGCTGTTAGCATTGTTAAGCGATAACCATTAACTGCTTATTACTGTTATGAGCATGAGCTGTTTAGTGTTGTTTTTATTAAAGGAATGGTGTCAGTGTGAATGTTTGGAAACCAACTTATTTCAGACTTGTCCCAGAGCAGGCCCAGGAGGAATTGTTTTTTAAATAACTCTTAAAAGGTTGGATTCAAGTGCTTTGGCTTAGCTGCTGTTGTGTATCAAAGTCTTGCAGTGAGGCAGTGGCCGGGCTCAAGTGTCAACCCCAGCCAAAATACTGGGTTAGTTCCTCGGCTGCACGTGCTGGGAGTGGAGAATCTCGGGGACTTTCCTGTGAAGGTCACAGATTTTTGCAAGTGCATGCAGATGAAGAGTTTCTAACATTCTCATTTGCATGCTGAGTCCCTCCTACCTGGCACTCCTCCATTATTTGGATGTACAGTTTGGGCTTGCATGTTCTCCAACTCTGACTGCGCAAGAGAGGCCGGGGCAGCCAGTACAGGAGGTGTCATGCTATCCCACTCCAGAAGGAGGAGGAGTTCCAACAGCATCTCAGCCCCCCCTGGTTGGGAGTCTGGGGACACAGTTCCACAGTGGGGATAAGCAATGTGTCTCCCATCATCTAGTGGGATATCTACTTGATTGGTGTTTGGAGGGGGTGGTGGGTGTGCTCCAGAAACAAGGACAGGGCACAAAGGTGGGTAGCTGGCTGAGTTCCTGTTTGAAATGATTATTTTAATGCTGCTGGGATTGTGTGGTGTTAATGATATGCTAAGTAGGGCCTTTAGAACCTTGGGTAGGAGTCTTTGTGTTATTATTGAAATCTAATTAAATAATGAATTGCTGTTAGGGTGTCTTCCTCCCAATTGGATCTGATACAGCGAGTGGGACCTTGGGCATGCTCCGTGTTCTGACCTTACAAAGCTCCCTGGTGTCCAACGGGCACCACCTAACGAAGCGAGGGAAGAGCATCTTTGCGAGCAGGCTGGCTAACCTACTGAGGAGGGCTTTAAACTAGGTTCATCAGGGGAAGGTGACCAAAGCCCTGAGGTAAGAGAGGAAGTGGGATACCAGGAGGAAGCACGAGCAGGAGCGTGTGAGATGGGAGGGCTCCTGCCTCATACCGAGAAAGAGGGGGGATCAGCGGGTTATCTCAAGTGCCTATACACAAATGTACAAAGCCTGGGAAACAAGCAGGGAGAACTGGAAGTCCTGGCACAGTCAAGGAATTATGATGTGATTGGAATAACAGAGACTTGGTGGGATAACTCACATGACTGGAGTACTGTCATGGATGGGTATAAGCTGTTCAGGAAGGACAGGCAAGGCAGAAAAGGTGGGGGAGTTGCACTGTATGTAAGGGAGCAGTATGACTGCTCAGAGCTCTGGTATGAAACTGCAGAAAAACCTGAGAGTTTCTGGATTAAGTTTAGAAGTGTGAGTACCAAGGGTGATGTTGTGGTGGGAGTCTGCTATAGACCACCGGACCAGGGGGATGAGGTGGACGAGGCTTTCTTCTGGCAACTCGCAGAAGTTACTAGATCGCAGGCCCTGGTTTTCATAGGAGACTTCAATCACCCTGATATCTGCTGGAAGAGCAATACAGCGGTGCACAGACAATCCAGGAAGTTTTTGGAAAATGCAGGGGACAATTTCCTGGTGCAAGTGCTGGAGGAACCAACTAGGGGCAGAGCTCTTCTTGACCTGCTGCTCACAAGCCAGGAAGAATTAGTAGGGGAAGCAAAAGTGGATGGGAACCTGGGAAGCAGTGACCATGAAATGGTCGAATTCAGGATCCTGACACAAGGAGAAAAGGAAAGCAGCAGAATATGGACCCTAGACTTCAGAAAAGCAGACTTTGACTCCCTCAGGGAACTGATGGGCAAGATCCCCTGGGAGAATAACATGAGGGGAAAAGGAGTCCAGGAGAGCTGGCTGTATTTTAAAGAATCCTTATTGAGGTTACAGGGACAAACCATCCCGATGTGTAGAAAGAATAGTAAATATGGCAGACAACCAGCTTGGCTTAACAGTGAAATCCTTGCTGCTCTTAAATACAAAAAAGAAGCTTACAAGAAGTGGAAGATTGGACAAATGACCAGGGATGAGTATAAAAATATTGCTCGGGCATGCAGGAGTGAAATCAGGAAGGCCAAATCACACCCGGAGTTGCAGCTAGCAAGAGATGTTAAGAGTAACAAGAAGGGTTTCTTCAGGTATGTTAGCAACAAGAAGAAAGCCAAGAAAAGTGTGGGCCCCTTATTGAACGAGGGAGGCAACCTCGTGACAGAGGATTTGGAAAAAGCTAATGTACTCAATGCTTTTTTTACCTCTGTCTTCACGAACAAGGTCAGCTCCCAGACTACTGCACTGGGCAGCACAGCATGGGGAGGAGGTGACCAGCCCTCTGTGGAGAAAGAAGTGCTTCGGGACTATTTAGAAAAGCTGGATGTGCACAAGTCCATGGGGCCGGGTGAGTTGCATCTGAGAGTGCTAAAGCAGTTGGCGGATGTGATTGCAGAGCCATTGGCCATTATCTTTGAAAACTCATGGCGATCCGGGGAAGTCCCGGATGACTGGAAAACGGCTAATGTAGTGCCCATCTTTAAAAAACGGAAGAAGGAGGATCCTGGGAACTACAGGCCAGTCAGCCTCACCTCAGTCCCTGGAAAAATCATGGAGCAAGTCCTCAAGGAATCCATTCTGAAGCACTTAGAGGAGAGGAAAGTGATCAGGAAGAGTCAGCATGGATTCACCAAGGGAAGGTCATGCCTGACTAATCTAATCGCCTTCTATGATGAGATTACTGGTTCTGCGGATGAAGGGAAAGCAGTGGATGTATTGTATCTTGACTTTAGCAAAGCTTTTGACACTGTATCCCACAGTAATTTTGTCAGCAAGTTAAAGAAGTATGGGCTGGATGAATGGACTATAAGGTGGATAGAAAGCTGGCTAGATTGTCGGGCTCAATGGGTAGTGATCAATGGCTCCATGTCTAGTTGGCAGCCAGTATCAAGCAGAGTGCCCCATTGGTCAGTCCTGGGGCCGGTTTTGTTCAATATCTTCATAAATGATCTGGAGGATGGTGTGGATTGTACCCTCAGCAAGTTTGCAGATGACACCAAACTGGGAGGAGTGGTAGATACGCTGGAGGGTAGGGATAGGATACACAGGGCCCTAGACAAATTGGAGGCTTGGGCCCAAAGAAATCTGATGAGGTTCAATAAGGATAAGTGCAGGGTCCTGCACTTAGGACGGAAGAATCCAATGCACCGCTACAGACTAGGGACCGAATGGCTAGGCAGCAGTTCTGCAGAAAAGGACCTAAGGGTGACAGTGGACGAGAAGCTGGATATGAGTCAATAGTGTGCCCTTGTTGCCAAGAAGGCCAATGGCATTTTGGGATGTATAAATAGGGGCATTGCCAGCAGATCGAGGGACGTGATCGTTCCCCTCTATTCGACATTGGTGAGGCCTCATCTAGAGTACTGTGTCCAGTTTTGGGCCCCACACTACAAGAAGGATGTGGAAAAATAGGAGAGAGTCTGGCGGAGGGCAACAAAAATGATTAGGGGACTGGAACACATCAGTTATGAGGAGAGGCTGAGGGAACTGGGGATGTTTAGTCTTCAGAAGAGAAGAATGAGGGGGGATTTGATAGCTGCTTTCATCTACCTGAAAGGGGGTTCCAAAGAGGACGGCTCCAGACTGTTCTCACTTGTAGCAGATGACAGAACAAGGAGTAATGGTCTCAAGTTGCAGTGGGGGAGATTTAGGTTGGATATTAGGAAAAACTTTTTCACTAGGAGGGTGGTGAAACACTGGAATGCGTTACCTAGGGACGTGGTGGAATCTCCTTCCCTAGAAGTTTTTAAGGTCAGGCTTGACAAAGCCCTGGCTGGGATGATTTAGTCGGGGATCGGTCCTGCTTTGAGCAGGGGGTTGGACTAGATGACCTCCTGAGGTCCCTTCCAACTCTGATATTCTATGATTCTATGATTCCAGTCCCCTAATTATTTTTGTTGCCCTCTGCCAGACTCTCTCCTATTTCACTGTTAAGCCAAGCTGGTTGCCTGCCATATTTACTATTTTTTCTACACATCGGGATGGTTTGTCCCTGTAACCTCAATAAGGATTCTTTAAAATACAGCCAGCTCTCCTGGACTCCTTTTCCCCTCATGTTATTCTCCCAGGGGATCTTGCCCATCAGTTCCCTGAGGGAGTCAAAGTCTGCTTTTCTGAAGTCCAGGGTCTGTATTCTGCTGCTCTCCTTTCTTCCATGTGTTAGGATCCTGAACTCGACCATTTCATGGTCACTGCCTCCCAGGTTCCCATCCACTTTTGCTTCCCCTACTAATTCTTCCCAGTTTGTGAGCAGCAGGTCAAGAAGGACTCTGCCCCTAGTTGGTTTCTCCAGCACTTGCACCAGGAAATTGTCCCCTGCATTTTCCAAAAACTTCCTGGATTGCCTGTGCACTGCTGTATTGCTCTCCCAGCAGATATCAGGGTGATTAAAGTCTCCCATGAGAACCAGGGCCTGCAATCTAGTAACTTCTGCGAGTTGCCAGAAGAAAGCCTCGTCCACCTCATCCCCCGGTCCGGTGGTCTATAGCAGACTCCCACCACGACATCACCCTTGTTGCTCACACTTCTAAACTTAATCCAGAGACTCTCAGGTTTTTCTGCAGTTTCATACCAGAGCTCTGAGCAGTCATACTGCTCCCTTACATACGGTGCAACTCCCCCACCTTTTCTGCCTTGCCTGTCTTTTCTGAACAGCTTATATCCATCCATGACAGTACTCCAGTCATGTGAGTTATCCCACCAAGTCTCTGTTATTCTAATCACATCATAATTCCTTGACTGTGCCAGAACTTCCAGTTCTCCCTGCTTGTTTCCCAGGCTTCGTTCCTTTGTATATAGGCACTTGAGGTAACCCGCTGATCACCCCTCTTTCTCAGTATGAGGCAGGAGCCCTCCCCTCTCACGCGCTCCTGCTTGTGCCTCCTCCCAGTATCGCACTTCCCCACTTACCTCAGAGCTTTGGTTTCCTTCCCCCGGTGAACCTAGTTTAAAGCCCTCCTCAATAGGTTAGCCAGCCTGCTTGTGAAGATGCTCTTCCCTCTCTTCGTTAGGTGGAACCCGTCTCTGCCTAGCTCTCTTTCTTGGAACACCATCCCATGGTCAAAGAATCCAAAGCCTTCTCTCCGACACCACCTGTGTAGGCATTCGTTGACTTCCACGATTCGATGGTCTCTACCCAGGCCTTTTCCTTCCACGGGGAGGAAGGACAAGAACACCACTTGAATCTCAAACTCCTTTATCCTTCTTCCCAGAGCCAGGTAGTCCTCAGTGATCCGCTCAAGGTCATTCTTGGCAGTATCATTGGTGCCCACGTGGAGAAGCAGGAAGGGGTAGCAATCTGAGGGTTTGATGAGTCTCGGCAGTCTCTCCGTCACGTCGCGAATCTTAGCTCCTGGCAAGCAGCAGACTTCTCGGTTTTCCCGGTCGGGGCGGCAGATAGATGACTCAGTCCCCCTGAGGAGAGAGTCCCCGACACCACCACCCACCTCCTTCTCTTGGGAGCGGTGGTCGTGGAACCCCCAACCCTAGGACAGTGCATCTCATGTCTTCCAATCGGCGGAGTCTCTTTCTGCTCCCTTCCCTCAGACGTATCATCTGGTCCACTCTCCGCATTAGTACGTGTGGAGAGAACATGAAAACGGTTACTTACCTGTATCTGCCCTGCTGGTACATGGACGTTCCCCTTTTTTCTTCTGGAGGTCACATGATGCCAAATTTCTTCACCATCCTTCTGTCCCCGATGTGCAGCCTGCTCCGAATCTTCAGAACCTTGTGCCTATAGAAGCCTATCCTGACATCCATCCAGGAAACCTTCAGTTTCTCTTATGCAACGCAGGGTCGATACCTGTTGCTCCAGACCTTGAGCCTTCTCTTCCAGTATGGAGACCAGCTTGCACTTTGTACAGACAAAGTCGCATCTGTCCTGTGGAAGAAAGACAAACATAGCACATCCAGTGCAGGTCACAACAGCTGAACACCCCCCATCCATATTACCTTCCTTCTACGAGCTTCCTTAGGAGTTGTAGTAATTACTCAGAGAATCCGGCAAGATGTAGGCCTCAGTGGGTTCTCCCCAGGCGAACTCCCAGGCCAACTCCTTTTGTTAGCTGCTTTGCTGTTCGCTGCTCAGCTGGTTCGCAACTGACTGGTTCGCAACACATGACTTACGAGGAGAGGCTGAGGGAACTGGGATTGTCTAGTCTGCAGAAGAGAAGAATGAGGGGAGATTTGATAGTTGCTTTCAACTACCTGAAAGGGGGTTCCAAAGAGGATGGATCTAGACTGTTCTCAGTAGTAGCGGATGACAGGACAAGGAGTAATGGTCTCAAGTTGCAGTGGGGGAGATTTAGGTTGGATATTAGGAAAAACTTTTTCACGACGAGGGTGGTGAAACACTGGAATGCGTTACCTAGGGAGGTGGTGGAACCTCCTTCCCTAGAAGTTTTTAAGGTCAGGCTTGACAAAGCCCTGGCTGGGATGATTTAACTGGGGATTGGTCCTGTTTTGAGCAGGGGGTTGGACAAGGTGACCTCCTGAGGTCCCTTCCAACTCTGATATTCTATGATTCAACTGAGCCCCCTTTAAGATCTGTGGGCTTTAGGGTGACCAGATGACAAGAACAAAATATCGGGACACATGCAGGGGCGGCCACAGGCTCACTCCCCCACCCCCACATACCAGGGCCGGCTCTAGGTTTTTTGCTGCCCCCAGCACAAAAAAAAAAAAAAGCTGGAGTGCCACCAAAGCAAAATATCAGGACAAATGGCATCCCGTACATCGGTCGGGACGTGGGACAAACAACTAAATATTGGGACAGTCCCGATTTTATTGGGCCATCTGGTGACCCTAGTGGGCTTATACATCCCTGGTACCTGTGTGGTATCCCAGGAGTGCTGCATGCCACTAGAGGGCAGCCGCTTCCCATTCCCATGGGAGCCTCTATCTCTCAAGGGGAAGGCTTGAGGGGAACCTGGATGCTCTGTGAGGCAGCCAGGACTGGCTTCTCTGTGCATGGGCAACTTACCTTTTGAGAACTTAGAGGAGTGAGTGTCCACAGGACCAGGGGCAACAGCGATGTGTCCCTGCCCTGGCATCTGCGGAACTGCCCTGTGCACCGAGCAGCAGCAGATGAGCATGGAGACCCCCACAGTACCCATGCTAATCCCCTCCAAGGGCTGGACCTTGTCACGGCCTACATACGGGCGGCTGTCCCCCACTCACTGCTGGCCATTGGTTCCGCATGCAGGCGAGCCTTCCCCGATTGCCAGGGAGCTCCAAATGGGCTGGAGGTGGAGTTGGTCAGCTCACCTACTTGGTGTGATTGGCTGGACTCTGCTCCACCCATGGACCCCTGTGAATCATCTCCTCCCACTGCTGTTCCCTACCCCCACCCTGATTTGCCTGGGTTGGCCCAGCTGGAAGCGGTGAGGACGTTGCTGGCACTGCCTCCAGTGGCTAAAACCTGCCTTTGAGGGACTGGCAGCATATGCGTGTGGATGGGCTCGTACATACTGTCCTCTCTTTTCAGGGGCACAGGACCTTGGCAGGGGATGCCTCTTTTCTTGCTTTCTTATTCTCCACTCTCTGTCCTAAATCCACTATAAAGTACACTATCTCCCAGCCCTAATGCTGACCCTTTCCTCCCCTCTCCTGTTACTGTCAGAGCCATGGGCCAACAATTGAATCCCCAGGAAGGGAGCTGTAAACAATCACCTCTCCCTGCATTTACGGACCCACGCCTTTTCCCTCATTTTCCCCTTTCCATTCTTTTCTCATGTTTTCCCTCTTGCCCCTATTCCCATGTAACCCCTTCAGCCTCTTTCCTGCCTTCACAGTCCCTGGCACCCCCAGCTTCTCTCCTGCTCCCCACATTACTCCTGTCTGCTCAGAGTTTCCTCTTCACTCCCTTCGCCGCAGAGTGGCAGCCATCTTCCTTAGGGAGGGCCTGGCTTTAGTCTGACTGGAAACAGCAGGGGGTAATGACTGTAGGGAATGGTGGGCAGCTTGACTTTAGCCCCATTCAAAGCAATGGGAGTTGGTGGCCATTCTGAAAAAGGGAAAATTTGTGAGCGGGAAGGTGGGAACCATGAGATCATGTATAGACTTGGACATCAGATATTGTGACCGGCAGTAAAACTGTGAGAATTGGTGGCACTGCAACCCCTACTGATCTACTACTCCAACCCAAAAACAAGGAAGAAAAGGGAGGAATAACACAACTCCCCAACAACAACAGAGGCAGAAGGGCAGCCAGATAAAAGACCCCTTGAGGGAGAGCTAGAGGCTGTGACTATGGGAGGAGTCTCCTGACATGAATGCCTAGCTCTTATACAGTGCTCTTCTTCAGCAGATCTCAAAGCGCTTCACAGTCTTTAATGTATTTATCCTCCCAACACCTCTGTGAGGTAAGGCAGGATGGTTATCCCCATTGTACAGATGGGGCACTGAGGCACACATGGGCTAAGGGACATGCCCAATGTCACATAGGAAGGGGTCTAGGAAGAGGGAAGGAGAAAGCAACTGAAAGGATTTCCCCCAGGGAGAAGGTGTGAGAAGGAGAGGGAGAGCACTGCCTGAAGCAGAGTGACGAGATAAGTGGTGGAGATACCCTGCAAGGGGGAGAACCATACTAGAGGCCTATTCTAAGAGGGGGTGAGGTGGAACCCCCCTGCCTGAAGGTAGAGCAGAGAAGTGGGTGATGGAAGGGGAAAGAGACCCAAGGAAGGAGAGGGAATTAGACTGTAATGGGGAACAGAGACTTGGATGAGCCCAGTCAGAGAGATCCCAGGAGGGAAGAGGAGAAAACTCAAGTGAAGCTGAGGGAAGGGGTTTAGATGGGACAGAGAGAAGAGACACAGAAGGGCAGGAAATTGTCAGAGGGAAAACAAACCCAGCTGTAGCCTGAGGTTCAGAAGGAATGAGAAGTGTGGAGGGGAAGATGGCAAGGAACAGAAGAAGAAAATCAGTGGACACACTGTAAGTTGTGATGGCTATAGGTCTGTATGGCCCCAGTGTAAGAGCAGGATTTTATAATTGTACTACGAGAATTAATGTATGATTTGATTTTGTCCTGCCAGCCACCCTTTTTGAATAGCAGAAAGGAATGACCCTCTGGGACATTGGTAGAAATGCATCTGACAGACTGCCAGTGTCTGTACTGATGTTAAGGCAAGGACAGACCAGAACAATCCTTATGACTGATTATGGTCACACTTTTGTTTTAGGATAAGTTATAATGTCTATTATGGTTTCCTATATGTATTACAAATTAGGCACTCTAGTTAAATATACATTTCTTTGTTTTAAGGTTTAGTAAGTAAGGTCATGTCTACACTACGAAAGTACTCTGATTTTACAGAAGTCGATTTTTGGGAACAGATTGTATAAAGTCGAGTGCATGCGTCCACACTAAGCACAGTAATTCGGCGGTGAGCATCCACAGTACCGTGGCAAGCATCGACATTCCGAGCAGTGCACTGTTCCCGCAGTCCCAGCTGCCCACTGGAATGCTCGGCTGAGCTCCCAATGCCTGATGGAGCCAAAAATTTGTCACGGGTGGTTATGTGTAAGGGCACTTTCATGGAACTTTGTGACTTGCTTTCCCCTGCCCTGAAGTGCAAGAATACCAAGATGAGAGCAGCCCTCATAGTTCACAAGCGAGTGGCGATAGCCCTGTGGAAGCTTGCAATGCCAGACAGCTACCGGTCAGTTGGTAATCAATTTGGAGTGGGCAAATCTACTGTGGGGGTTGCTGTGATGCAAGTAGCCAATGCAATCGTTGAGCTGCTGCTATCAAAGGTAGTGACTCTGGGAAATGTGCAGGTCATACTAGATGGCTTTGCTGCAATGGGATTCCCTAACTGTGGTGGGGCTATAGACGGAACCCATATCCCCATCTTGGGACTGGACCACCAGGGCAGCCAGTACATAAACCGCAAGGGGTACTTTTCAGTGGTGCGGTAAGCACCGGTAGATAACAAGGGACGTTTCACCAACATCAACGTGGGATGGCCGGGAAAGATTCATGAGGCTTGCGTCTTCAGGAACTCTTGTCTGTTTAAACAGCTGCAGGAAGGGATTTACTTCCCAGACCAGAAAATAACTGTTGGGGATTTTGAAATGCCTATTGTTATCTTTGGGGACCCAGCCTACCCCTTAATGCCCTGGCTTATGAAGCTGTACACAGGCATCCTGGACAGTAGTAAGGAGCTGTTCAACTATAGGCTGAGCAAGTGCAGAATGGTGGTAGAGTGTGCATTTGGACATTTAAAGGGTCGCTGGCGCAGTTTACTGACTCGCTCATATGTCAGCGAAACCAATATTCCCATTGTTATTGCTGCTTGCTGTGTGCTCCACAATCTCTGTGAAAGTAAGGGGGAGACATTTATGACTGGGTGAGAGGTGGATGCAAATCACCTGGCCGCTGAATATGCGCAGCCAGACACTGGGGTGGTTAGAAGAGCACAGCAGGAAGCGCTGCGCATGAGAGAAGCTTTGAAAACCAGTTTCATGACTGGCCAGGGTACTGTGTGACACTTCTGTTTGTTTCTCCTTGATTCAAACCCGTCACCTTGGTTGCCTCTAAATTCCCTGTAAGCCACCTACCCTCCCCCCTTTGATCACAGCTTGCTTGCAAAGGAAATAAAGTCACTATTGTTTAAAAAACATGTATTCTTTATTACTTGATTATAAAAATAGGGAGATAACTCACAAGGTAGCCCAGTTTGGGTGTGGGAGGAGGGTAGGAGGGAAGGAAAAGGCCACTTTAAAACTTGTTGAATGACAGCCTTCTGTTGCTTGGGCTGTCCACTGGGGTGGAGTGGTTGGGTGCCCGGAGCCTCCCCCTCCCCGTGTTCTTGGGCGTCTGGGTGAGGAGGCTATGGAACTTGGGAAGGATGGAGGGTGGTTAAACAGGGGCTGCAGTGGCAGTCTGTGATCCTGCTGCCATTCATGAACCTCCACCAGACGCCAGAACGTGTCCGTTTGATCCCGCAGTAGCCCCAGCGTTGCATCCCGCCTCCTCTGATCTTCCTGCCACCACCTCTCCTCACGTTAATTGGCCGCTTTCCTGTACTCTGCTATTGTGTCCCTTCACACATTCTGCTGAGCTCTGTCAGTGCCGGACGACTGCATGAGCTCAGAGAACATTTAATCACTTGTGCGTTTTTTTCGCTGCCTTATCTGAGATAGCCTTTGGGACGGAGGAGGGAGGCTTGAAACATTTGCAGCTGCTGGAGACAAAAAAGGGAGTGAAGTATTTAAAAAGATACATTTTACAGAACAATGGCTATACTCTTTCACGATGAACAACACTATTCACATTACATAGCACATGTGATTTTGGTACAAGGTTGCATTTTGCATCTTATATTGAGTGCCTGCGGCTTTGGTGTTAGAGATCACACATGCAGTGCCGGGCAACAGAACTTGGCTTGCAGGCGGCCATGGTAAGCCATAGTCTTTCAGCTACTGCAACCTTGGCAACAGCAGCACCCTCCTCTCCCGTACCAAGCAAAGCCCATTGAGTTGGCCATTTAGTGCTGCGGTTTTCCTGTTAACGTGCAGCAGCAGAAACCAAACTAACTTCTCTTCCCCCATCCAATTCTCTGGAATGATTGCTTTACCCCTCACCCCACCACGTGGCTGGTATCAGGGAAGATCCCTGCTAGCCAAACGCAAACGGCTCAGTGCCAATTGCCCCCGCCTCCCACCACGGGGCTAACTGTGGAGAGGATTTCTTTTCAGCCACAGGCAAACAGCCCAGTAGGAACAGCCACCTCTGAATATCTCCTTAATTAAATTCCCCTATTTCAACCAGGTTACCATGAACGATATCACTCTCCTGAGGATAACACAGGGAGATAAACAATGGATATTGCTTGAATGCCAGCAAACACTGAGACCATGCACTGCCAGGCTTTGTCATGCAATGATACCGGATTACTTGCTACTGGCATGGCATGGTAAAGTGTCCTACCATGGAGGATGGAATAAGGCTACTCTCCCCAGAAACCTTCTGCAAAGGCTTTTAGAGTACCTCCAGGAGAGCTTCATGGAGATGTCCCTGGAGGATTTCTGCTCCATCCCCAGGCACGTTAACAGACTTTTCCAGTGGCTGTACTGGCCACGAATGCATCCCAAGTCCTCAGGGCTACTTAATCATTAAAAAACACTTGCTTTTATAACATGTATTATATTTTAAAAGGTACACTCACCAGAGGTCCCTTCTCTGGCTTCATTGGGTTGGGAGGGTATTTCAGTCAGGGTGATAAAAAGATCCTGGCTGTCGGGGAGAACGGTGTGCTGTGTGCTGTCCTCAAGCTCGTCGTTGACCTCCTCCTCATCTTCCCTGTCCGCAAAATCCTCAGGCGTGGCGAAGAATACCCCATCATCAGAGTCCACGGACAGGGGTGGGGTAGTGGTGGTGGACCCCCCCAGAATTGCATGCAGCTCAGCGTAGAAGCGGCATGTCTGGGGCTCTGTCCCAGAGCGTCTGTTTGATTCTTTGGTTTTCTGGTATGCTTGTCTGAGCGCCTTAAGTTTCACGTGGCACTGTGTTGCGTCCCTGCTGTAGCCTCTGTCCCTTATGGCCTCAGAGATGTTTTGGCATTTCGTCTTTTGGAACGTAGTTCTGATGGCACGGATTCCTCTCCCCATACAGCGATCAGATCCAGTACCTCCCATTCGGTCCATGCTGGAGCTCTTTTTCGATTCTGGGACTGCATGGTCACCTGTGCTGATGAGCTCGCCTGGCCAAACAGAAAATGAGATTCAAAAGTTCCTGGGGCTTTTCCTGTACACCTAGCCAGTGCATCCAAATTCAGAGTGCTGTCCAGAGCAGTCACAATGATGCACTGTGGGATAGCTCCCAGAGGCCAATACCTTTGAATTGCGTCCACAGTAACCCTAATTCAAAACGGCGATGTCGATTTCAGTGCTAATCCCCTCATTGGGGATAAGTATAGAAATTGGTTTTAAGAGCCCTTTATGTTGAAAAAAATGGCTTTGTTGTGTGGATTGGTGCAGGGTTAATTCGATTTAACGCTACTAAATCCGACATAAACTCATAGTGTAGACCAGGCCTAAGAGACAGGATCTTGTATTGTGTCCATGTTGAGATTAGAGAAAGGTTTAATTTACAATGTCTTTTGCTCAATATAAACTGATACTCTTTATATTCTCAAAGGTCTCTGTAAAAGACGGTTTGTGTGAATGAGGAATGCATGCATCAGGAAAAGATAAAGTGTGAAGGCCATTTTTATAGCCAGATGGTTAAGGAAGAAGGAGTGAAGAGACTTAACGACACCAAAGAACCATCAACGGGCATCCATAATGAAGGAAGGGCAGACTGACGACCCTGAGGTGAAGGCTGGCACCCCTAAAGACAGGACAATGATTAAATCAGAACCAGGAAAGGATGACCCTCTTGGAATGTTTACATCAAAAGATACCCAATTAAGAAGTAACTGGTCACAAACTGACACAGCAAAATCCATAGACTTCAACAGAGAAAAAAGACTATAAGAACAGGGTGCTTGGTCATGGGACTTTGGGTTTGTCTTGCCACTCTCCAGGAGCATTGGATCACGACTGACAAAGCCCTGCTCCCCTCTGCGACCAATCTGGCTGGCCACTAGATTGATCCAGACTCTGGACTGGTAACTATAAACATCGACTGGCAGGACTGGGTGCATGGGGTGTGTGTGTGTGTGATTGAAAAGTATATGTTAACTGTTGTATTCTCAACAAATGCGGCGTGCTGCCTTCTCCCCTATAAAGATCCCTTGTGCTTCTTATAAGTATAACACCAGCAGGGTGCTCAGGTGCTGGTATCAAACTGGTGTCAGTGCAAAGTCCTGCCCTGAAGAGCGAACCAACAAAACAGTGTAGGAATGAAGGGGGTGGGCAGCCATGGAAACCAGTGCCTTTGCAAGGGGAAGCTGAGCCCAAGGCTGCTTGGCTGTGTTTTTTTCCCAAGAGATTTTTTATTTTAAAGGTGGAAATGAAAATGCTACCTAAAAGCATACCCAGCCTTAGATTATAGCTAGCAGGGAACCTCTGGTGCCAGGATTGTGTAAGGAGGAGGATCTAGGGTGACCAGATGTCCCAATTTTATAGGGACAGTCCTGATATTTGGGGCTTTTTCTTATATAGGAGCCTATTACCCCTCACTCCCTGTCCCGATTTTTCACACTTGCTATCCGGTCACCCTAGGAGGATCTGAGTGACCTGGGTGTGGCTAGGATGTGGGAATGGGGACTCCATAGTCCTGGTGCAGGAAATGACAAGGTGCTTGGGCTTTATGCAGGGTTCAGGTTGCAGGAGGTGAGGTAGAAAGATGGTAGTATTCCTCCCAGCTCGGCCCACCAAATAAACTCCTCTTGTCACAGAAGATTGAAAATATGTTCATGATGTTGCTGCTTGCCTTTCCTGGGCTCCTTGAGTGGGGCTCTCTCTTGCTGGGGCTTGAATATGCACATGGTCTCTGGGGCGCCTTGGTTCTGGATCTGTGGTGGGGGAGGAGATAAGTGATGATAACTCCGAAACAGCTCCCCTGGGGCACAGAAATGAGACCTCACTCAGTAAATTGTGTAGCCCTATGCCTCTCCCTCACTTTCTTACATGGGGGATGAAATAGTTAACAGGGATACTTTAAATTATCCTCACTGGACATCTGAGTTAACCCCTCAGTGAGATGCATGGGGAAAGTTTAGACCTCTCCGAGCGATTGTTCCAGGCTTGCTGCAGACTTCTCTCTGCTTTGGTTACTCAATTCACATTTTTGTGGTTTTCATTTTTTTTTAAAATGAAAACTTGAGATTCTGGAGAACAAGATACTAGCTTCGGAGAAGCGCTGGTATCTCATATGAGTGCATACTAGCTGTTTCTGAGCTGTTTTGTGGAGCTAATTACAGTGACGCTGGCTTTCTGAATATCTTCTTGGGCTGTTCCTGTGTGGAACTGATGGGAAGCTTTGTGTGTTTCTAAGGTCGTGGCTTGTTTTGTGGCATTTTACAGGAGAAAATTTTTGCTAAGAGGCAAGTTATTCAGTTAGACAGATAAACACCGGGGGTGGGGGGGGGCTAACTTTTGGCTTGCAAGTTTAAAAAAAAGTCTTAGGCTAGGATTTCCAAGGAGCCTAAGGGAACTGAGAACTGAATTTAAATGGGATTTGGGTGCCTAACTCCCACGGGCTCCTTGGAAAAAAAACAATCCAGGGAATGCACCATCTTTTCCAAATCGTTTGGCGGGAGGAGACTCAGACCCAGTTTCTTTCAAAGTTTCTGCACAGTTTTCTCCATTCTCTCCTATTTTGGCTGGCAATGGGCCTGCTCTGTACCTTTAGAGATTCTTTCAGAATAACATCCTCCTGGTTTTGTTGGGTACCTGAAAATCTGTAATGGACAGGACTTCGAAGCTGTGCACAAGTGCTCTGGGAAATCGCTCAACATTGCACTTCACTTATTGTAGCTCCTCTGGCAGTAGACATGGTGGGAGTGCTTTTGTAGGGGTTTTGCCACTGTTTTTAGCTAATCCTACTCAAAGTATGTCTAGAAATGGTGGTGAAAAGCCTTGGCTGCTAACACCCATACCATGGCTACCATCAGAGAAGCTGCAACTGATGCTGGTATATTGGTGGAAGATTTCTCAGTCAGTTGTGGACAAGGCCTAAGAGAACAGGACATGCTTCTGATATCTGATTCAGGGAAATGTTGTAACCCTGTCTCGCATAAAGTTGAGAAAGCTTGCTGAAGTATTGACTCAATCTTTAGCATGAGGACAATATATAAGGTTTGATTAGAGCCTTGCAACTCATCTGTAACAGGATGAAGTTGAGGTTCTAATGTGATTGCAATATATCAGCTGTGATACACAAGGTTGGTTGTGCCTGGTATAATGCAGTTACCGCTGATAGTGTTGTCAGGTGTTCGGTTTTTGACTGGAAAGTTCGGTCATAAAGGCCAGAGTAACCGCAATCAGGTTCCCTGCCAAGAGGGCAGGAAGACTCTGAAGGAGCAGGATCCTGGAGGAGCTGCTTTCTGCTCAGCTGCTGAGGGAGAGAAGTGGCTATCTGGCTACCAGACCCAGCTCCAGCATCTCCGTCAGAGAGGTAGGTGCCAGTACTACCTCTGCCTGGGGGGGGGGGATCCTGTCCACCCCACCTCTGCCCCACTGTATTCCTATCCCTGCCCCTTGTTCCAGGGACTGACTCCCCTCCCCCCCCCCCACTGGGCCCCTGCCTCAGCTCCTCGCTCCAGGAGCCAACTCCTTCCTCCACCCTGCTGTGCCCCAATTGGGCAGGCAGGCAGGCTCCACGTCAGCTCCTCCCCACCTGGCTCTGCAGGCGGCAGGTGAGTCCCGGGACAGGGGGGAGTGAGTGACGTGGGGGAGGGGGAGCGAATGATGGAGGGAGATGGGTAGGGGAGTGAATGGGGAGCAGGGCCTGGAGAAGAGGTGGGGGTGGGACCCGGGGTGTCCAGTTTTCAGCAATTAGAAAGTTGGCAACCCTATTACTGCAGCGTACCTCTCAAGTCCCCCTTCCCCCCAGAAGCCCCTGTAACTCCTAGAGATCCCCTAACTAACCTGTGTTAAAGGAAGTCCAGAGGCTCCCTCATTCTGTTGCTTTGGGGTGGGCTTTAAGTGAGGGTCATCACCTTCTAATCCATCAGGGTCTCCAGGAGGCAAGAGCAGCGTGAGCCCCCATAGAAGAGCATAAGAGAGGACATATTCCCTCTCTGGCTGCAGTCATTGTTCCACATAGGGAGAGGTAGGTAGGGCCTCATTATCCCTTTCATGGTATCCAGAGAAACCTCAGCAGCTCTCTAGCAACCCTGCACCAGGGAAATGAAGCCCCTTAATTCCGAGAGTATAGTTGCGATGGCCTATGTTGATGCTATCTGCCTGTGTCTCGGTCTAGCGGTGACTGTCATCAGACAGAAGGTGTTTTCTCCGTCTGCAGTAATGGGGTGGGGGTGCTAAGGTCCCTGGTTCCCAAGAAGAAATGGGGAGCAGCAGTAGACTGAGGGGTGTGAATGTTCCATCTGGATGTTCAACTTGGTCTCCAGGTGAACTTACAGGAGTTGCCTACTGTAGGGCTCTTTCCCCCTCTTTTATGTTCCTTTAATTATTCCATCAGCTGAATGTTGTATTCTATTTTGAAGATCACAGGCTAAATTTCACTCCATTTGCTTCTACATGGATCTCTTACTGCTCTCCGGTAAGAGGGTCATTCTGAGAAAATGGAAAAGGATGACCTGTCTGCTCCATGAGGATTGGCTTTCTTAAATGGCCAACACTTTCTTGATGGAAAAGCTTTCATTTGCAGACAGTAATAATGATAAAATGTGGCCCTTCTGTGACAAGCTAATTGCAGGTACTGAATGAATTTGTCTTTTTATATTTAAGGGCCCTCAGGGATTGGCACATCACTAACCTCTGCGACAACTGGCTCCATGTGTAATGCTGCCTTGCGATTTTGATGTGAGGTTTATAATGTTTATATTTTTATGTATGTACATCTCCCCATCACTTGATTTTAATGTGACATTCGCAAATCACTGATTTCCTCTTGATCTGAAATTAGTTCAGCTGTTCACCTAATATACTTTCTCTGAAAATGCACGAGAACAGAATGGACTTTATATTTCATGTTCCATTTAAAGAACAATTGTGATACCTAATATCTAAGAGCTGGGTTCTGCCACCCTTACTGCACGAGAAGTCTCATTGGTCTTGATTGTGACTTTGGCTATATCCTTGTGGAGCAGTAATTGAGTGCAGTGCTTCTACTACTCCCCAGTAGAGTATATAGGTAGGGAGTGAGCACAGCCTAAAATCTGTCCCCAACATATTAGCATAAACTAACAGCAAATTACGACCCCCGGGCTCCCGGAGGAGCAAGGGAGAAGCAGAGAAGGGAATGTGAGGCCTAAATTCCTAGGGGTTACTGTAATTTACAATATTATTTTTATGTGAGATTAGTGATGCTCGAAAAAAGGTTTAGGCCCTTGGATTCAGCTGAATAAACCTCGGCAAGTTGGAAATTGATTGGAATTTTCCCAAACTTTAAGACCTGGCCCCACCAAACCCTGAAACCCTTGCCTTAGAACCACTATCTCCCCACAGGTCCTGGCTCTCCCTTACTTCCTATGCTGTCTTGACAGGTGACGGCCTGGCAGTCTGCTAACCCTCCAGAAGTGGGATATCATCTCCAGGGAAAACTGGGAAGCTTCCTTCCCTCATCTGGTTCTTGATGTCTTCAGCCCATTCAAGGCATCATCTTCTGGGAATGTCCAGGCATCCTACTCACTTGTTCTGGTAAGACCAAGTAACACTTTGGTGGATCCCAAGTGACTTGCCTCTTTAGAATGTGTAAATCACTTTGATCTTAAACTCCAAAGTGCACTATAAGATTGTAAAATGTTGGAATATGCCCTTTCCTTCAGCTGAGATTAGTGATTCTCCTGGGAATAAAGGAAGGGAATGATTTTCCATACTCAGGGATTTTACAGTTCCTCAGTGCGTTCTAGCTAAGTGAGAAGAAAATTCTTGTCACAGACGCATCTCCCAGTGGGGTGAATGTACAGAAACTCATCTTGAACAGCTGCAGTCCCTGGTAAGTAACCTTCATTTTTTCTTTTTCATTAAGAAATGGGAAGCATGTAGCTCATTAATTTCAATATTAACTGTTTAAGGAGCAAGTTAATTTCACTCTGATCAAAGCATCCCCGTTTCTTGTGCTCCCTCATTTAGAGATGAGTCAGTATTTCCCCAATTTATGACTATTGTGTAGTTTACATCCATTATAAAACATGAGCAAAATTTAGCATAGTGATTCATTATTAGGCTACTGGGATAGGAATGAATCCTGAACAAGGAAAGAATATTGCTACATTGGTCTGTGACTAGATTGAGTGGAGCAAATTGAGAATCCAACTAAAAGGTTTTTTGCATAACATCTTCCATCCTGTCACCACGAAACTGTGCTGGGATTTTCTGTTTAGCATTGGGCAGCACTAGTGGTCAATAACGTACGTATCCCTTTTGCAGCCTGCTCTCTTTTTGGTACAATGAGACTGTTTCTGGTGGAGCTCCATTGATTTCAATGGAGTTATTTTTGAATCCCATCACAGAGGTCAGAATCAGTCCCCCAGCTCTGCAGCTGGTGTCAGCCAGCTCACCGTCTCTTAGGACTCAGTTGTACACTTTTGACATAAAGATTATTGTTGTTCCTGCATTGGTTTTTATAAGAGTTCCGTAGGGGAAAAGCTTGCTTCAGTTCAGCTGGTTTCCTGTTGGCCAGGGGCTAGATAGCCTCTTACATCTCAGCATTAGGTATTTCAGTTTTGAGGGCCTGAATTCAGGTTTCAGAGTAACAGCCGTGTTAGTCTGTATTCGCAAAAAGAAAAGGAGTACTTGTGGCACCTTAGAGACTAACCAATTTATTTGAGCATAAGCATCGGATGAAGTGAGCTGTAGCTCACGAAAGCTCATGCTCAAATAAATTGGTTAGTCTCTAAGGTGCCACAAGTACTCCTTTTCTTTTTGAGGGCCTGAATGTGTTTTTAAATTAAAGTCGGAAAATGTTTGTTTTGGAGATGCACTTTGATGGCTTCTTCCTCTGAGCAATACAATTGCGCGTAAATGAGGAAATTCATTGTGCCTTTGCTCAAGGGAGCTGGCTTTTCCCTATTTAGAGCCCTAATTAGAGTAATTAATCATTTCTGCTTTTGCTTTCTAAGCTTGCAGGCTAGAATATAGTCCACTCTTGTTCAGAGCAGAAATGTAAAAACTGGTTCTCCTTTACCTGATGCTTTGCCCATGTTACTTCTACCAGCTTTTATACACTTTGAGAGCTAGCACTGAAACCATGAACAAGTTGAAATGACTGTCAAGGATGAAAATAGAGGAAATGGTCAAAGATCTCTGTTTTGTGGCTCTCGTTTGGATTTACGTCCCTTCTGATTTTAACTATCTCTGCTAGTTGGCTTGGTATCCCTATTTTTCTTTTAAGATGAGCTTCTTTGGAAGTGGCACACCATTCATTGTGGTGTCAGAGGCTTTCTTTTATCTACCAAGAGTCAGCTAAGAAATTTCCACCAGAGAAGCATCATTTACCCAGGCCTTATCTGCGGAGTATCATTTTGAAGACTGCAGTTAATTCTGGCTTTGGACTTCATGACATTATCGAGGGCTACACAGGGACCTTGCAATCCAGGCCATGTTAAGGGACGGACAGAGCTGTGCTGCCCCCAGAGGGGGATAGGGACTGACTTGTGAGTCATGATTCAGTCCCCGATTGTCCTGGGGAGAAATAAGCTGCAGGAGCCCCTTGCCTTGTATAATTTATTCCCCCTTTCCCACACTGATACAAATGCATTGCTGTGAGTGGAGCCAAACCTCTGCCCAGTCCTTGTTCCAGATTGCACAGGTGGCGACAATGTGGGTAGCCCATTCATTACAGAAGAGGATTCCTTGTACCCCCTTATTCCCCTGCACTGGGCGCTTAGTTATGCCCACGATAAAGCCTGAAGGGATCTTGAGGCAACATTCCACGGACACTTCTAACAAATAGCCTGGTTTACGTTTAGGGAACAGTATGGTCAGAGACAACAAGAGAGCTTACGTCCTCTCTTTTACTATGGGCTAGATTGGGATACTCTTGCTCATGTTTGGTAAGCCCTTACTCCGTGAACAGTTGGGTTGATTTCATAGGGACATCACCTGGAACAATGTACTACTCCATATGAGTGAGAGTTCTGTAGGTTAGCCCTGAATATGTTTAAAAAAATGTGTGTGCATGAATATGATATCTGCCAGGAAAAAATTGCAAGTTAGAGTCAATCAGACGTAAGGTGAAGTTCTGAATACATTGTACAACAGAAAACCAGTTCTAGTAGTACATGCGACAGTGCGTTGAAATCCCCTGCCTTCCTCATATGTTTCCAATAGTTGTCAGGAAAATGTTGTGGAAGAAAATATCCATTTTCCTTTCGTGCATAGATGCCTTCCCAAAGCCATTCTAACCCTGGCCAGGTCCATATTCCCTGTAACGAAGAACTTTTTGAATCTGAGCTGTTGCTACTTAAAATAGCATTTTTATCTATTTTGCTGCTGTTGTCGAAAGAGTAATGGACTCCTGTAGTTTCAGCCCTGTTTGTGCTTTTCATGCATAGATGCATTTGCTGGAACAAGGTCAGGACTGCTTTTGAGGTAAACCAGTGTGTGGGACTTTTCGACAGCATTACTCAGACTTAGAATGTCTGATCTTGCAGACCTAACACAGGTAAAACTCCCACAAACTTCAGGGGGATACATGAGACAATGGATGTTTGTAGATAGGTTTTTTTTAAAGAAACAAAAAACCTGTATAACTGCAGGATACTAGCAAGGCTTTCTCATGTCGTCTTCCTCTTTTCTATTTATTGTACCCCTGACTGATCCAATAATTTAATATACCATAGCATTCTCCCACCTGAGCACAGGAGAGGCAATGCACAAGCAGAGTGTCGTCTTGACTCCATGTGTGTAGGGAATTCCTCTGGCAGTTGCTTGGCTGGGAGAGATTGAATAGACATTGTGAATCAAGACTGGTCTCCTGACTAATAACTCTCAGAAAGCAGTCAGTTTAGAGAGGAACACAGTGGCTAGAATACCTAGCTCCCATATAGAGGTGATGAAATCACTTCCATAGTGTTCACAGGGAGATGAGGACAGTAGCCTACCCACTCATCCTATCCACTGTTACTTGGCCTTAGGGAGGCCGTTTCCTCACTCCCACATGGTAGTTTTGTAGAAATCTCCATGGCCCCAGAACAAGAACCAGTTTCCCTTCTTCTACCTCTTCTCAGTATTGATGGGTCAAGTGTAGAACTTTGGCAATAAGGGGATAACACTCTTACAGTTACATAAAGCAGGGCCAGGATTTGACCCAAATTGCAGTGCTATCTCCTGGATTAATCACCACTTAACAGATACGCAAAACCAAACCATCCTGGGCATAGTAGCAGGTGGTCCATAAGCTTGGCCTGCTCAATGTACTTATATACCAGATGTTAGCATATAAATGTCATGAGTATGTATGACATCTCATGGGCAAGCCACAGCAATATGTTATACAGTATGTATAGGAACATGAAATCATTGTACATTAAAGCAATGTTCAGGATAAAACTTAGTACAAATTGTATCTCTTGGCAGCTCAGGGTAATGATCCAGGATTTCTTGGTGATGTAGAAGGGGAAGATGCCACTCCAGTCAAACTGTTTTAAATCAAATAATCCAGTTGCACAGTGTTGGCAGAAACCCCTTTCTGTTCCCTTCAGATGGCAACATAACATGTCAGAGGCAGAACGTGATTTCTCAGCAATGATCAGATGTTATGTCTCGGAGTTAGTTTCAATGTTAGTATCAGAATGGGTGCAAATCTGTTTATCAATATCCACCAAAGTTGCAACTAGGATTTCTTGCAAAATCACTTCTGCTGGTGAAGTGCAAGAACTTTTATCTGGTCTTCGACTTGGGCCTAAGAACAACAAGTGTGCTTTCTATTTCTTGGCCTGGATCTTTTCTACTGAGTGTTGGTTGCAAGAGCCATCACAGAAAACCCATCAACTCAACATCCTTCTCTTCATTTCGGATGCCCACAAAACACAGATTGGAGAATCACCTCTGGTTCTCTAAATCTTCTAGTTTTGTCTTTTAGAAAAGTTGTCCCATTTAGCACCTGTATATCTTCATTTGCTAATATTTCCCCTCCTCAGCATCATAAAAGTAGATCTTTCAACTGCTTTATCTGTTTCTGAAAATTACGGAATTTGCTGTTCATAGCACATGCGCAGCTCTTGAGAGCACTCATGGGTAATCAAAACATCCTAGAAACACTTAATAGCTTTCAACATATTTGCACTTCAGTTTCATCCCTTCTCCAGGACTCTAGCTAGACCATCTTCTGTCTGTTCCAGCAATTTCATGGTAATCCAGGAACGGTCAGATATTTGGAGGAGCAGGAGCATGGCAGAAATTCCATATAGATTTTTTTTTGTGTGTGTGGGAGCACAATCCCCTTTTTTGCAGTATTTTCTCTTAGGATAAGTTTGGTTCAAAATATATATACAAATTAGCTGAAATTACATGCATCTACTCAAATCTTACATTTCCCTATGGACATCTTTGTAAGGTTATACATTTTAATCATGAATATATGATGATTAAATGCACCTCAGACATGTCTGCAGCCTGCAGGGAGCCCCTGTGCTGCTTTGGAAAGGACTGTCTCTTGCACCACTCCCTTCCCAGGCAGTGACTGACTGCCACAATTTGGGCCATATCAGGCCTGATCCTGCAAGGTGCTGAGTTCCTTCCTATGACCTCAGTAGAATTAAGTGCACTCGGTATCTTGCAGGATTAAGCTAATATTTTCCCTAAATTTAAATACTTTTCCCTAAATTTAATAATTTAAACTCCTGATGATTTAATTAGGTGAATCAAATTAGGATTTAAAGGTGGCTAAGGAGAAAATGCAAAGATTTCTAGCACCTTCTCTAAAAGAAAGTCTTACGGTTTTTGAAAAGATTTCAAACGTGTGTGCTGAAAATACTCTCTTGGATATATTTCCCTATATCTAATGCAGATTCTCACTTAAAAACCATGATGGATCTAGAGCATGAAGTCCTCTTTCTCCAAAAATATCTGTACAACTTCCCCTCTTCACCCCACCCATCATGCCTTAACTCTGTTCTAGAGGGACCACATATAAGACTATTTCAGCCTTCATGCCTTTCAAACCTTGACTGCTGATAAGAATAGCAAGATTGACAACTGTGGTAGGGACTTTTATGGTGTTCAGTAGACATCTGTCCCCTAGGAACAGGACTGAGACTACTGACTTATTCACAAAGACTCTCAGACATAAAAAACAACAACTACTAGACATTACCAAACTGGATCACCATAGAATCAAATCTGGAAGTGACACACCAGCTACTTCTATGATCAATCCTCCCTTGAGGCAATCTCTGGGCCATCTACACAATTTTGATCCTTCAGTTCTCTCCACTTCCCATAATACATATGAGCTTACAAATAGGCAGCATGCTGCCAGTGATACTTTATATGATATTTTAATAGAAACATATTTTTCTCCTATAAATCTAATGAGATCTTTCAAATATCTGAAACTCAGCATAGGACTATTGGGCCAAATCTTTAAGTCTTTAATCATTACTCCAGGATAAACCCATTGAAGTCCATAAAGATTTGTCCTGAAGGGAATGAAAAGGGGACTTCAGGATTTGGTCTGTTGTAAATGAGATATACACCCATGATAGGGGAATTACCGCATCCAAAACTGTCATGCTTCAGTCTCAGGGTCAGTGAACTATGAGGCTATACACAGAGTTCTAATATTACATGATTTGCTCTGTCTGAATATCAGGTGAAATGTATCCCTGTGCAGAGGACCGGCACAGGCACCACTTAAACTCTATATTGAGAGCATAAGTTGTGCATAGGTCTTGTGTTTGTCCCTCTGCACTGCGGTGAATTTCACCCAGAGATGGCATATGCAGCACAATGGTCTCCACCTTGATACTGTAATAGCAAGAACATACCAAAGCAATGCAAACGAATGATGAGCTTTAATTCCTCTCAGTGACAGTGTGTTGGTTCAGGGGCGCTTTCTGAACTCAGTGCAATTTAAACTGAATTGTTGCAACATATTCATTAGATGGGGAATTTCATATAACATTGCACTGGTCTTTCTGGACCCCATTTTATAAATGCTAAGTTATGAGTTTCAGTACCACAGTGCTTTTGTAGAGTATGTGTTTAGTCATGTACAAGAGCAACTTTTTGAGGTTAAAAGAAAAGGAGTACTTGTGGCACCTTAGAGACTAACCAATTTATTTGAGCATGAGCTTTCGTGAGCTACAGCTCAAATAAATTGGTTAGTCTCTAAGGTGCCACAAGTACTCCTTTTCTTTTTGCGAATACAGACTAACACGGCTGTTACTCTGAAACCTTTTTGAGGTTAAATGGCCATTTAAAAAAAAATAAAGTTTTAAAATGGCGAGTCTACAGTAAGAATTCAATCTTATTCTCCCATACTAAATTTAAAAGGAGTTAATAGCCTGTATTAAGGAGAGAGACTGTAGTTGTGCTCGAAGAATTTCATTATATAAAATTTTTAAAAAATAGAACTCGTTTGGGCATTTAAATAATAAAAAGGCATCCAAAAACCTCTGAATGCTCTATAACTAAAAATATTGGTTAACTTACTTAAGTAGATTTTAATTCAAAGCAGGGCTAATGGGGAGGGGAGGATAGCTCAGTGGCTTGAGCATTGGCCTGCTAAACCCAGGGTTGTGAGTTCAGCCCTTGAGGGGGCCATTTAGGGATCTAGAGCAAAAAAATTGGGGATTGGTCCTGCTTTGAGCAGGGGGTTGGACTAGATGACCTCCTGAGGTCCCTGCCAACCCTGATATTCTATGATTCTAATAAATATAATGCCAGTTTTCCACCTGATGCTCAGTATAAATCCCTGAAAACATACTTTGTCCTGGAAATTGCAACTAAATATTATTCTGAGTAGCAATGTTAGGTATAACTATAAGACAAGAAGGAAAGATGAAATGAAGAGCATTAGGCTTTTCTCATAGGATATGCTGTGCTTTAAAACATATTTTATTGATCCTAAAATTACAATCTCAATTATTGACATTTTTGTTGAGGATCAATCTCAGATTAAATGGCAAAATGGAGAAAAGTTTTTCATATGTACTAAGTCCAAACCCAGAAACAGATTGCCCTCATCACATTAACTTTTTTTTTTAGAAACCTTTTCTGATGATTAAACATTACATTTGAAATATATCTAAGTTATACCAGTCACCATAGTGCCTTTTGGTGAACCAAAGAAGTCCTATAGTGAAATCAAACTTAGAGTATGAACTGTACTAGTTTAATAAAAATTTCTTTTAGCATCAAATGCTCTTTCTTTTTTAATTTACATTTATTCTGTCTGTCAATTACAATGCAAAATATAGTAACTTAGTTAAGCAAGATGTTGGAGTGTGTGAAAATCATTCATCTGAATTACTAATAGGCTGGTGGCATTTTCTTTTCACACAGAGGCCCAATTCTGCTCCGGCCGAAGACAATGGGCCTGATTCTCCACTGTCTTGTTCCTTTTTTGGTCACTTACACCTGCGAAAAGGCATTGGAAAATGGAGGTGAAATGCTGCAAGTTCAGTAGCATTCACACCCACTTTATATCACCTTTGCACAGATGTGACTAAACAAAGTGTAAAGCAGTGGCTGATCAGGCGCAATGGGAGTGTTGCCATGGTCTTCAATTAAAGCAAGACTGGGACCTAAATGAGTGTGTATGTATGGATACACGTGTTAACAATATTTGTGTGGTTTTTTCCCTTGTTTTATTATGTTTATGGAATAAAATCCTGTAAGGTAGTTAACCCCCCTCCCCCCCAGTGACCTATATCAGATTTGCTTTTGCATTTACTCTGTCAATTACATGACATATGGGATATAATTTTAAAAAGATTGGGTAGCATGAGCCCTCTAATGTAATTAACCTAAAATTCTAATACTACACCAGCCTATTTCCATTTGGGCAGAATACTATATATACACTCGAACATTATTGCTCAATCTATATAATAATGGTTTTCAAAATTACTGAAAATGGCTCCATGACACTTGGATCACGCTTGTGAAGCTTCTTCTTGTACTTTGTATTTATAAGTTTCTTCTCACTGAGAAATAAATACATTTGCGTTTTACCATAAAAGTTAGTCACCTGATACCTGAAACATTTGCATACCATCTTTAAGAAAACATGGCTTGTTTGGTCAACTTGCCTGCCTAATTTTATATGTATAAAAAGTGTATGACACCATGTTACCTTCTTCACACTTCTGTTGATACAAATAATACATATCTGAGAGCTAATATTTCATGCTGCATCTTATCTGTTGTGCCAGAAGACTAATATATTGTTTTACACATGTATTATGTGGAGTAGCTAGAATCATTTGTGCTGACTCCTACTCCCATTGAAGTCAATGGCAAAACTCCCATTAACTTCAGTAGTAGTTGGATTTAGATTGTTTTTCCGGCATGTTTTCCATCACTAAATTAAACTATTAGTAGGGGAAAAAGCCCAAGTGAAGAAAGATATGAATTTAGGAAGTAGCTGATCCACAAACAATGTTTAAACATAATGGCATTCTGAAAAGATAATATTTAAATAACACAACAAAAAAGTGAATTTAACAATCTTTTAAAATTTTGAGTTTAAAGTTATTTTATATTTAAACTTGAGTGTAATAGGTAGCTTTCTTGACTTTCCATTTATTTCCCTGAGCACTGGTCTTTGGAACAACTGGAGTTTCAGACTTATCTAATTTTATGAACCCTAAAATATTGGTATTTCCTGTTAAAAATCAATTTCTTAAAGTTTTTAAAAAATTCCATTGTATAGCCAAGATTTTAAAAATAGACACCTGCCGTTAACCTTCTAAATCTCTATTTAGCCATTTCAAGTAATGGCCTAACTTTTAAAAGTACTCAGCACCCAGCAATTCCCCTTTAAATTCAGTGAGTGGCTGGGTGCTCAGCATTTTTGCTAATCAAGCCACTTATTCAGGAGCCTAAATAAGGATTTAGCATCCTTCCTTCAGTTACCCATTTTGTAAAAAAATAAAATAAAAAATAAACCATCAAAAACAAAAAACCAAACCCCACAACCTTGGCTCTCTCTATTATATAAAATATGAAATTTTTGGCTAAATCAGCACTGTATGTAAGGACTACAGGATTGGGTTTAAAGGGGGTGAAATTTTCCCCTTGTGCAGAGGGCCAGCATAAAGCCTATTTTGAAGACTTAAGTAGGACTTAAACAGGGCTTTGTGCTGGCCTTCTCCACAGGATAAAATTTCAGCCAAATGAAAAGCACTGTATCACTAGACTTCCACAATTTAGAATTACTTGGCAAACTTGGAATAGTTGCATTTGATTCCATATCTAGAGTAAAGATTTGTTATGTGATTCATAGATACAGTTTATTTTAAAAAGACTTCTAAGGCATTCTGCATTTTAGGCAATACAAAGTGTGCAAATCAAAATGCTTTAGAAAACAAAATAGTGCAGAGAGGCAGCAACATTTTTAGGCTAAAATGTGCTTTTACTGAGTCTAAGGCTGTAAATTACTTTTCTCTTGGCTTCTTAACATTTAAAAATAACTTTGTCCCCCACAAAAATATGCCATAATTCTGTTTTCCTGTAACTACCTCTTCCTCCTACTATCTAATACACTGACATTACACAGTAGGTTCCAAAATGAGGATTAACAGAAGGGTTCTTATTTGTATAGGATTCCATTTTAATACATGCTAATTGAAAAAAGAGGTGGGAGGCCACCATCCGAAGTGTGCCTTGTTTGTTCTTTGGGCAACATTACTTAAGCCTTCACCTTTTCTGTGCAACAAAAAAATACCCCATAGTTGTTTTCCTTAATTATTACTTTCTCCTGCTATCTGATAAATTGACATCCCACAACAGGCTGCTAAATGAGGATTAATAGTTTCTTATTTTTGGCTGGAATCCTTTTTAAATATGTCTGTATTTGCTAACTTTTGTAAATTAATCTAATTTTTTTTCTTTGCTCTCTGTGCATTAAATTACGCTTTCCACTTTTATTCTCCAGGTTTAGTGGGAATTTTAAGTGTGATTCTGAAAACGTGTTTGGAAGGTGTGTTTGTACAACTTCTCCTTTAGAACTGTGGCAATTACATCAATTAAGGCTGTTTAAAGTATATATTTTAAAATAAACTTTAATATTCAAGCTTACCAGATTGATGAATTTATAACAGTAAGATGAAATTCTTTACAAGAGAAACTATATAGTTGTACAAAATTAAACTTGTGTAAAACAAAAATGACCCCTGCCTCGCATTAAAAACACAGAACTTGTTTACAAAAAGGAATGTACGTGACATTTGGACTTCCTTTTAATTGCTATATCCCAATAACATCTCAATTATTTTAGTAAAATGATTAATTTTAGATTGCAATGAATCTACCAAACCTTTTCGCTGTAGGCTTTCGAAAGCTTTTACAGTAAGAAGTTAACAACAAAAGCAGGCACATTAGTGTACAAAAATGTTGCTGTTTCCTTTTCCTTTTGAAAGTGCAGGGGGGGTTTAATGTGCACCCTACCAGACCCAACACAGGGTTTAATTCTCACTACATTTTAAATAGAATTTAAATCTTCAAGAAAGTGTAAACATAAGAATTTCCCCAAACAGCTGTGGTAAACATTACAGGAACGTCTTTTCGTTGTTAAAAATTTCTCTGTTTGAGAAGTAAAGAAGCTTCCTTACACTTTTCCCCTTACCCTGGCTGGTTATCATAAATGGTATACTTTTGTACCGTTTTAAAGCTGAAGAAAAGACTATGATGATGATTCACTTAAAAAAAAATTGGCCAAAGAGACATCCGGACGGGAAGAACCAACTCCTAAATGGTTCTTGTCCAGCCTTTTAAAACTTGATCTTGATATTTAGCAGACAAGACAGATGAAAAAGTCCAGCAGGCAGAACCATGATAGTGAAAAATGTACTAGTGGGATTGCTCAGTCACGCCCCAGCCTTCTTCACCAGCAGGAGCAGCGGACGGTGGGGCTCTGGTCAGGGTCTCACGAAATGCAGTGATGGAGCTCGAGGGTGCGGGAGACTGAGGCTGATCTTTTGCAAGGCGCTTAGCCGCAGCGGGCGTTAGCGCGGAGAGACGAGGGACGCACGCTTCTTGCGCGGGCCGATGAGGTGAAGAGAGGGGGCTGATGCTGCCCAGGGTATGTCCCCCAAAAGCTGTGGCAGGGGCTGCCTGGTGCCAGCGGCTGATTGTCAGCGCAGGTGCGGTTCCCCGGGGCCGGCCCCTCGCTAGCTGCTGTTGGCGCAGGGCTCCCTGGGGTAGATCTCCTCATAGGCCGGGGGCTGCTCGTGGGGCAGCGGGTAGCAATAGGGGTAGGAAGGGTTGAGCTCGGGGTCCATGGGCGAGTAGCCGGGCAGCTCCAGGGAGGGGTGCCCGCCGCAGTGCACCTCCACGCCGGCCTCGTCGAACACGTGGAAGACGCCCACGTTGATGTAGGAGACTGCCTGGAAGGGGCAGTCGGCGGGGGACAGCTCGGGCTCCTCGCTGGAGAAGATGGAGCCCTGGCTCGGCCGCGGCGCCCGCCGCCCGCCCGCGCCCCCGCCTCCGCCCCGCCGCCGCCTCCGTCTCCTCCCGCCAGGCGCCGGCCGCTGCTGCTGGCGGCGGCGCTGCCGGCGGAGCCCGCGCTGCTGGGCCGCCTTGTAGTTGCGGACTAGCAGCAGGCTGAGCAGGCCCAGCAGGCACTCGAGCGCGTTGAAGACGGTGGAGAGCACCAAGCCGCGCTGGTAGTCCCGCAGCTTCTGGCAGCGCAGCGCCGCGCTCGCCGCCCGCGGGCCGCCGCCGCCGAGGGCCGGGCCGCAGTAGTGCGAGTACTTCCTCTCCACCAGCGACACCGTGTCGCCGTCGATGACGGCCCCGGCGAAGGCGCTCAGCACGCCCAGCATGAAGACCAGCACGCCCAGCAGCAGGAAGTTCTGCCGGCCCCCCGGCGGCGCCGCCTCGCCGCCCCCGCCCGCCGCCGCGGGCTGCTGCCCCCCGGCCGCCTCCCCCTCCGGCGGGCGGCAGCAGAGCAGCGCCGAGCCCAGCAGCGAGAGGCCGGCGGCCAGCAGCAGCCCCGAGTAGAAGGCGCCGGCGGCGGTGCCCAGGCGGAAGGGCTCCCCCTTGAGCTCCGAGCCCAGCGAGAAGCACTTGAGGCCCACGGCGGCGGCGCTGAGCGCGCAGGCGAGCAGGAGGCAGCTGGAGAGCGCGGCGCAGGCTCCCCGGACACTCCACTTCATCCTCCGCTGCCCCACCGCCTCCTCCGGCCTCCCCCTGCCTGCCTCGCCGCCTCCTCCTTCCTCCGCCGCCTCCGCCTCATCCTCCCGTGTCCTCCGGGGCGGCGGCCCTTCCCGGCGAGGCGGCCGCCGCGCAGCGCGGGGACATGGTGGCGAGGGGGACCCGCAGCTCTCCAAACGCGCCGCCGCTGCAGCCTCCGCTCCGCAGGCAGCCGCCGGCCTCAGTGAGCCAGGCGCAGCTCGCACACACACTCCCCTCCTCCTGCCCGCCCTCCCTGCCGCCCTCCCTTATCGCGGCTGCTCCCGCTCCCCGCCGCGGCTGCTGGGAGGCGATTAATAATTGATGGCAACCGCCCGGCTGCCGGAGCCGGGGCGAGGAGCGCAGCCGGGCGCGGGCGGGAGGGTGACCTCTTGTTGCTCAGCCTGCCGAGCCGCGAGCCCCAGCCCCCGGCGGGCACACGGCACCCGCCGCAGAGGGACGGTGAAAAGCCTGGCCAGGGCCAATGGCAGGAGGGATGAGATTGGGGCTGGGGGTGTTAGTCTTCAACCCCCCCGACCCCCTCTGCCGGTGAGGTCACCTGCAGAGAGGAAGGAACAGGGCATCGCCCCCGCAGTGCCCTGGCCGCCCCCGCCTCTCCCCATGGTGGTGCCAAGGCTGCCCTGCCCCAGAGGGCGGCACCACGGTTCCTTGCAGCAAAGCGGAGAGACAGGGGAAAAACCAGGAGCTGGCGACCGTGATTTATCATCGCCCCCCCCCCCTTGCTGCTAATATTGGCAGGGTCCTTAAATTCCTTCCTCTTACCTGCTCGTGGAGGGGAAGGAGGGATGGTTTCGGGTGATCTCACTGCATTGTGCAAGTTATTTTCATACAAGCTGCTGGCATTTTTAGTACGGAATCCACAAGGCAATGGAAGGGGGTTTCACAAGCGAGGCTGGATCATTGAAGCATCTCTGAATAACAGTGAAAGGGACGGAGTGGGGAGGGGAGCGACTTCGGGAGGGTTTGTGTGATTGAAAAGTTTAGCACAGTGGTAGCGTGACTTAGGATGCGCCCGCACAGACACATTTATCTCCCGACTCTGACAGGGTTCAGGGCTGAAGGCAGGAAATCAAATACATCCCCCTGGGAAAGGGAATGCAATCTCACAGCAGAACGGGGAGCCACATTCATCCGCCTGCAAGTGACATGGAGCGGTGCGGTGTAGCTCTGTGGGTCCCAGCATCTTAGAGAGTCAAGGTGGGCGAGGTTTTGCTTGGACCCACCTTTTACTGGACCAACTTCTGCTGGTGAGAGAGACGCTTTCCATCTGCACCCAGCTCCCGCCTGTAATTGGGGGAACTCCGCTAAAGCGAGGGCGAGCAGCGTGTGGGACCCCGCGGGAAGTCAGAGGCACGCGATGGCCTGCGCTCAGTGTCCGCTCGGAGTGATGTGGGGTCTCCGGCTACATTGCTGGGTCCTTTGGCTGTTCGCGCCTTTGCTTTGCTGCCAACGAACTAGGTGCAGACCTGTTTTATCAGCAGCGTTGATTACGTTAGGCGGTGCTTTTCAAAAGGCACAGACATTATAGGGGACCGGCTACACTCCTAGTCCCCCCCCCCCCCGAAATCATCAGACGATGCGCTCCCAGTCCCTAGGGCTCACGGCACACCCCGGAGCGCTGGCTTGGAGACGTGCCGAGCTGCGATGGGTGGAGGGATGAGGAGCTGCGGAGAATAGCAATGTGGGCTGCTTGCATGCCTGTTGCTCCCGAGGTGCCTGCTTGCTGCACGCACCGGGCTGCGTCTTTAGGGCTAGGGAGGAGGCGCGGGAGAGCGGCTGAGTGGGTGTGGGAGGGGACCGGACCGGTGCTTGTAACGATTGCATTGGAAGGGTGTTTCCGCCGGGTGTGGGAGGCGGCTCTGGGGTTCACACCCGCACGCCTGGGAAGGCAAAGTTCTGTCCGCCGACTGCTCCCGGCCTCCGGCCCCCTGCGCTCCGCATCGCCCTGCGGATTAACGTCCCGGGCAGCTCCAGCCCCAGCCGTCCGCCCTGCAGCGCGCTGTCCCCTCCGTACTCCCGGCGGCGACGTGGGCAGAGGATGATGCACCTGCTGCGGCCATTGGAAGAGGGGCTATGTGCAAACCATCTGCGTGCCCATGCTCCGCCGGAAACATGAACGGTCTCACCCTCTGGCTTCCCAGCAGCCCTGGGGGTGTTGGGGGCGGAGCGGTGTCAGCTACCCCCCAGCTGATCTGGAGGCTGCATTTTGCCGGACCCGTTGTAGTGAAACACCTCGCTCCCTGCGAATTTCCCAGGCGCAGGCAGCCTGGCCAGCCCGGTGTGAAAAGACGCAGCGGGTGGCAACGCTCCTCTCCTTTCCACTGATACACACCAGCGAGGGGGAGGGAGGGATGGAGGTGAGGCGCTACAGCAAGATTTTGCTGTCCTGACTCAGGCAAAAGTCAAACCGTTCTGCAGGCAGCGTCAGACCCGTTATGTGAGCCCCAAAAGATTGGTGGGACTTTTTCTTTTAAAAAAGCCTCGGAATGCGTGTATGTTCCCCAGCACAGTGCAAGCTGCTAAAACACACCGCTTTGCCTGGCTGATGGGTGCCCTCAACTAGCCTGGTCTGCTGTCTTGATTTTTGCATTTCATTTTGGGGGCTTTCCAGGAATAGCGATTGTGCAAGAGCCTCCTTTGGGTTTGGGTTTGGGTTTGGTTTTGTTCTCATGGCATTTTGAGAGCGCCCCCCTGCCTGTAGAATATTTTAACAACACTTGGGGGTAAGGGGTGGTCCAAAAGCCTCTAAGCGCCTAATTAATTTTAAGTGGGACTTGTACTCCTAAATTACTTAGGGCCCGATTTCCAAAGGGGTTTAGGCACCTAAAAGCAGCAAGGTACCTACTGGGGTTTGCAAAAGCGATGTGTGTGTTTAAAGCCCACTGAAATCCCTCTAGGTGCTTGCTGCATCCTTAGGCATGTAAATACCTTGGAAAAGTGCACTCTATATCTTCCCATCTCCTAAAATGGCAATGCACGCTACCTGCACAATATTACATAACTGTAGCACTCAACTGCTGAGGTCCCTACCCAGAATGTCAAAGGGATTTGAGTGCCTAACACCCATTGAAATCAACAGGAGTGAGGGGCCTAAATACTTTTGAAGAGCTGGGCCCTTGTGTCTGGTGAAGCCTGAGCACCGTCTTGTAATACACAGTCCAAACTCCCCATCCATCCAGCAGATGCAGGGAAATGGGAAATGGTCTCTCCATGTGTGGGAAAGGAACTGCATCTAGTAGGAATTTATCACCTAATGAACTAATTGCAGTTACAATGGACAAGGCTTTACTCAGTGACACATGACACAAATATTCCTATTTAAATAGGACAGAAATATAGAATTTGTATCTTATTGTTGGGAGCTTAACAAGATTCAGTAAAGGGTCAGCTGTTCATATTAATAGTTAGAACATTCACAGTTACATTAGATAAATTAAAAAAAATTATGCTTAGGGAAGAAACTTCCACTGGAGACACATTGGAGTTTCTTGTACCTTCTGAAGCATCTGGTTCTAGCCACTATCAGAGACAAGATAAGGATCCGCTGATCTGGCAATTCCTATGTTTCTGCGGCCATCCCACCCTTTCTGTCTTGTTCATTTAGACCGTAAACTTTTCAGGGAAATAACAGTCTCTCGCTATGTGTTTGTGCTGTGCCTTGCACACGGGGGCCACAATCTCCACTGGCACCCGTTCCACATTGTTTATTTCAGAATCATGCATGAGGCAGGACTGACAAACACAAGTTTAAGCATTAACAACATTGGTAATGCACCTATTTCCTGCTGGGCAACTGGCTACTACTGACCTTCTCCCACACGGTCCCTGCCGAATCCTCCCCAAAATGTCTGGGGACCTTCCGAGCACCAGACTCAATAGGCCAGGCTAGGAATTCCACTACCAAAAGAACAAATGCTTACTTTATTATTCACCAGTCTCTAGGGTTTCGGTGTTGCTCTGTGTTAGCAGAATTTCCCTTGTAGTTATTTAGCACGCTGTAGTTTCACACACATAGGGCTAGAGGAGAGAATACATACAGTAAGGTCATTAATATATTCCCCCATCTCCTGTTCAACTCTCTTTGGGTTAAATCTCTGGGAATGCAGTAATAATACTATTCAATTAATAATAGTAATAAGACCTAGTACTTTACTTTTTCAAAGCTCTGCACAAATATCCCCCAAATCGGTACCTTACATTGACCACCTGCCCTCTCTTACTCACGGGCATCACTAGGAAAGCAAACAAACCCTAGGATGCTACTAACCTAGAAAAAGGTGAAATAGTTACAAACTGCTTTGGTCTGAAGGACCACAGTTGGATCATCTAGGCCTGGTACCTAGATGGTACATGAAAGTAAATGAAAAAACTCTCATTGACTTTATTGGGCTTAGATCAGGTCCATTGGTTGAAAGGATGGTCTTGTGGTTAGAAGATAGGACTTGGAGATAGGAAATATGGGTGCTGTTCCCAGCTATGCAACAGGTTTTCTATGTACCCATAGGGCATGTTATTTAGGATCAAATCCTGCCTCTACCTTTCCCTTCGTGGCCAGCCCCTGGCAGCAGAATCAGTATTCAGTTTTGTGAAGGAAGGATGCCTTGTGCAGCCACTCTTGCAGAAACTAGCCCAGTTGAGTGGCAGCTCCATGTGTGTCAGTTCACAGCAGGGAAGAGGGAGGCGGCCTGGGAAGGATCTGGGGTGGGTCTTGCCCTCCTGCAAAGAAAGGCTGGTGGGCCTATGGAGGTTGCTCAGGCTAGAGTGACTTGGTGGTGGAACCTTTTCCCTAGTGCGCTCAGCTGGGTATTTGTACAGGGTGCGGGCTCCAGGGTGGGGCCAGAAATGAGGAGTTCAGGGTGTGGAAGATTGTGTGTGTGTGGGGGGGTGCGGGCTCTGGCTGGGGGTGCTGCAGCTGGGGTTGGGCTGGGGACGAGGGGTTTGGGGTGCAGGAGGGTGCTCTGGGCTGGGATCGAGGGGTTTGGCGGGTGGGAGGGGGATCAGGGCTGGGGCAGGGGGGTGGGAAGAGGATCAGGGGGGCAGGAAGCACGACATGTCCCTTCTCCGGCTCCTATGTGGAGGCGCAGCCAGGCAGCTCTGCATGCTGCCCCATCCGCAGGCATTGCTCCTGCAGCTCCCATTGGAGCGCCGGAGGGGGTCGTTGGAGTGGGGCCATTGGAGCATGAAGGAGCCGGATGGGGGCCATGCCGCTGCTTCCCAGAGTAGCATGGAGCGCCCCCCGACCCTGCTCCCCGGCTGGAGCACTGGAGGGGGGCCATGCTGTAGCTTCCTGGAGCCACATGGAGCGGCCCCTGACCCTCGTTCCCAGCTGGAGCGGGGCTACACAGTTGCTTTGGGAGCTGTGGAATGGCCCCAGACCCTGCTCCCCAGCTGGAGCGCCGGAGTGAGGCAAGCCCCAGACTTTGCTCCCCAGCAGGAGCTTGAGGGCCAGCTTAAAATGGCTGGTGGGCCGCATCCGGCCCATGGGCCATAGTTTGCTCACCCCTGGCATAGATCAAAGAGCACTAGGAAATGTTTAGTGCACAGCAATAGGGTCCATACAGCCCATTAGTGCACAACACACTAGTGCACACCCTGGCGTGCTGTACACAAACTCTCCATCTAGGCCAGTGGTTCTCAAACTTTTGTACTGGTGGCCCCTTTCACATCGCAAGCCTCTGAGTGTGACCCTCCCCTTATAAATTAAAAACACTTTTTAATATATTTAACACCATTATAAATGCTGGATGCAAAGTGGAGTTTGGGATGGAGACTGACAGCTTGCGACCCCCCATGTAATAACCTCATGACCCCCTGAGGGGTCCCGACCCCCAGTCTGAGAACCCCTGATCTAGGCAAACCCTAAGTTTCTCTGTGACTCAGCTACAGAAAGGAAGTGACAATGCTCTTTCACATCAATGTGGTGAGGCTAAACTCACTGATGTTTGTAACACATCTTGAGATCCCCAGACTATGCCATCTAAGTGCAACGCATTACATTATTTTATCGTCTGCCTCTCCACGCACACTGCATTATAGCAAGATGTGTATTATTATTTCTAAGCCATCTCTGATAAATGGGTGTCAGCTTTGAATATATAACCTGCCTTAGCTTACTCTGTCTCCTGGTTCTTATTTTCTGGTTCCAAAAGGGACATTGTTAACTGTAAAACTTTCTATTTAAAAACAATTTATATGTCCTATGACTAAGCACACCTTAGAAACACAAACTTTTAATCATTTTGTGAGGTCCCATTTGTATTCCCCAGTGATACAGCTCATTTTGTTCTTTAAACTGTGAAAATGGAACCCACTGCTTCTCATTCTGGTCTTCTCTCCATGTGTAACAGCCTCATGGGTAGAGGCCTGCCTGCTCTTCCACCCTTTAAAAAAATGATTACATGAAAGGAACCCCAGGCAAAAATGATTCCTAATCATAGGTGTGCTATCACAGCCCTGAGTTATGAGAATGAACCAGTCATATTTATGGGTGTGATGTCATTATGAGCCTTAGTGGATCTTCATTAATCTAGGGACTATGCCCTGATGGTTGTTTAAGTGCTGTCCATCAGGTAATACTCACAGGGACATATTCCTATCCTTTGGAGAATGACTTAATACCACACGTTCTTTAGGGATTCTGTACATTATTAGAGCAACAGATTTTATCCTGTATTCTACCCTCTACCTTTTGTGGTTATTTTGGTCCAGGTTCAGATCTATTCATGAAAACTCTTAAGCACAAGGCTAAATCCTATTGGCTGCAGTGGGACTTCACAACATGCTTGAAGATAAGCATGTGTTTAAGCACTTTGAAGGCCTGGGAACTTAAATTTATAATTCTGCTAGACATCAACAATCATGGATTTAATAAAGACACTTGTAATAAATTAAAATAATCTGTAATCCACTACCCCTCCTTTGTCCTATGACTACAGAGGTGTTAACTGCCCACTTCACCTTGAATTGTCTCTTGCAACATGTGTTAACTCTCTATCTGTTCCACCTTGACACTCTGGGTTGACTCTGTGGGTGCTCTGGGGCTGGAGCACCCACAGGGAAAAATTAGTGAGTGCTCTGCACCCACCGGCAGCTCCCCACCCCGCCCCACCTCACCTGTGCTCCTCCTCTTCCCCTGAGCACGCCACGTCCCCGCTTCTCTTCCCAGCGCTTGCTGCAGCGAAACTGCTGTTTCGGGATGGCAAGCACTGTGAGGGAGGGGGGAGGAGGGTGAACGCGGCGGGCTCTGGTAAGAGGCAGGGCTGGGGCCGGGATTTGGGGAAGGGGTCCAGTAGGGGCAGGGAGGGGGCGGAGTTGGGGCAGGGGCTTTGGGGAAGGGGTTGGAATGGGGGTGGGGCAGGGGCAAGCACCCACTAGTGCCGGGAAATGTTGATGCCTATGCTCTGAGTACCTTTCCCCGACCTGAAGAAGAGCTCTGTGAAAGCTTGTGTCTCTCTCCAACAGAAGTTGGTCCTATAAAAGACATTGCCTCCCCCACCTTGTCTCTTTGAAGAATAGGGACAGACTGAAGCACCCACTTAAAGGTTTTGCTGAATGGGGGTCCCTTGTGCATAGCCGGCTGAGGCTGAGTTTCCAGCCCTGCATTTCTGCCAAACATAGCTTGTGTTGAATTTACACCTATGGTTATTATTTATCTATACTTATCAGCCTCAAAGCTATGCTGCCATTGGCTGTCTCAAAAAGAAAAGGAGTACTTGTGGCACCTTAGAGACTAACCAATTTATTTGAGCATGAGCTTTCGTGAGCTACAGCTCACTTCATCTGATGCATACCATGGAAATTGCAGCAGACTTTATATACACACAGAGATCATGAAACAATACCTCCTCCCACCCCACTGTCCTGCTGGTAATAGCTTATCTAAAGTGATCATCAAGTTGGGCCATTTCCAGCACAAATCCAGGTTTTCTCACCCTCCACCCCCCCCCCCACAAATTCACTCCACCCCCCCACACACAAACTCACTCTCCTGCTGGCAATAGCCCATCCAAAGTGACAACTCTCTACACAATGTGCATGATAATCAAGGTGGGCCATTTCCTGCACAAATCCAGGTTCTCTCACCCCCTCACCCCCCTCCAAAAAAACACACACACAAACTCACTATCCTGCTGGTAATAGCTCATCCAAAGTGACCACTCTCCCTACAATGTGCATGATAATCAAGGTGGGCCATTTCCAGCACAAATCCAGGTTTTCCCACCCCCCCACCCCTATACACACACAAACTCACTCTCCTGCTGGTAACAGCTCATCCAAAGTGACCACTCTCCCCACAATGTGCATTGGGGAGAGTGGTCACTTTGGATGAGCTGTTACCAGCAGGAGAGTGAGTTTGTGTGTGTGTTTTTTGGAGGGGGGTGAGGGGGTGAGAGAACCTGGATTTGTGCAGGAAATGGCCCACCTTGATTATCATGCACATTGTGTAGAGAGTTGTCACTTTGGATGGGCTATCACCAGCAGGAGAGTGAATTTGTGTGGGGGGTGGAGGGTGAGAAAACCTGGATTTGTGCTGGAAATGGCCCAACTTGATGATCACTTTAGATAAGCTATTACCAGCAGGACAGTGGGGTGGGAGGAGGTATTGTTTCATGATCTCTGTGTGTATATAAAGTCTGCTGCAGTTTCCACGGTATGCATCCGATGAAGTGAGCTGTAGCTCACGAAAGCTCATGTTCAAATAAATTGGTTAGTCTCTAAGGTGCCACAAGTACTCCTTTTCTTTTTGCGAATACAGACTAACACGGCTGTTACTCTGAAACCTGTCATTGGCTGTCTCAGGCACTCTTCAGCTACTCTCCTTCCATGGTGAGGGTACAGCATGCAGCGAGAGTTTAATGCGGTTTGTAGCAGCAGCAGACTTCACTCTTCTGTTGATAGTACTGGCGTTTTCACCAGCTTCCGAGAAATTCCCTGTTCTCTTGCTCTTCCCATTGCTGATGTGATTTCCGTAAGGAGTGAGGAGTTGTGGAGGGACCTGTGATCAGAATTTTAAAGAATGATTTAGGATTAGAATAAAAAAGGATGGTTTCTCTGTTCAGTTCAGCTTATAGCTGTATCAATAATTATTTAAGAATTTATTTTACATTACAAGACTATAAAGTATGATACAGATTCTTATGGGGAAAGATCAGATAATTGCTTTTGTGTTTAACATTAGTTGCTTGACATTGATAAATTATGTAAAAGACATGACATCTTTCTTGTACTTGTCACCCAGAAAGCCATTCAATAATGATCAGATTTCATAAATGTGTCTGATGCTATCCTAATGGTGGAACTGGACAATGGTTGATTCTACACGTTCTGGCCAAGTATTAAGTTAATGAGTAAATGTCTAATGAATCCTCTTACCAAGCCTATAAAACTCTCAAAATCCTTTCTTTCAGGGCTTCAGTTTTTCACAATGTGTCTGTTTGCTCCAATATTTGATTGAACGCATTAACCTTGAACATCATCCCTGTGCAGAGGCTCAAGGCTTACGCACCACTTAAATTCCACTTAGGCCTTCAAAGGAGGCCTTGAGTGGCACTTAAGTAATATATGGGCTTTGTGCCTGTGCTCTGCACATGGTGAATTAAGTAGGAGTCCTGTGTGATGATTCCAAGTTGCTGCAACACTTTGAGAGAGGGCAACAAACGTCACTCCTATTTGAAATGCATGTGGCCCATTTCTGATTCTGTAGGAGGGAAATCGGTTCTTTATGTGCCCATGCCATAAGAGCTTTTGGGCTAGGGTGGGTCCAGTGTATACAGCCTCTTTGGTTCTGAGGGACTGGTACGTGGAGTCCCCGCCTGTCTGTTTGGGGTAGGGGGCATTCAGATCAGAGGCAACCCTTTTGGTTCCATTATTAAGGTACCCGGACAGATCTCTGCTTCCTTAGCCAGAGCTTCTGTGACAATTTGGGGAATCTGTCTATATACAACTTATGAATTACAGTTTGATTTTATGAACTGTCTGTATTATACCTTATGAAGCTCTTTTAATATGTGTTGCCCCATGCTTTTTGTATTAAGGAGACAGGGGATGGCACTGACATTTCTGCCCATGAACAGGCTGATTGTTAAGGACTATCAGTAACTTGCACAGATCTTACCTAGGGAGAACAAAAGGGTAATTTCATCCTAGGGGAAATCAGTTCTCTCCAACTTCCCTGCAGGGGGCTGGGGTTTGGAGAGTGGATAATCCCCAGCAGCCAGAACCAAGAAACCAAAGTGTTGATGCTAGCCTTCCAAAACCACAGAGACTGGTGGCTTGGGAAGGACTCTCAGAGAGACATAGAAAACTTTGGGCAGGAGAAAGGAAGAGAGGGGCATGCTTCCATAAGTGGGTCTTGTTTAACTGAGGGACCAGCTGAGGGAGAAGGAAGCTGACTCATCTACAGGAGGGGAGAGATGCCTTGATTCAGAGGAGAACCCATGCGCAGGAGGCGAATCCAGGACTCCTTAGAGGAGTCTGCCCTAAACCCAAAGAATGCACAAGAGTGGTGAGGAAAATGAGCCAGGGGAATGTGTGCAGGTGTTTCTTATTTTGCCTAGACCTCATGCTGTCTAAGGAAAGAGGAACTGTGTTCAGAAATCGTTGTAAAGCATATGTGTCTGCTTGCATTTCTCTGCCACATTCCTGAAGTGGTGAACTGTAAAAAGTACCCAGAGGCTGGAGCTCTGGGAAAGGGTGTGCCTAAGCTATTGGAGAATCTGGGGGAGCCAGCACTAAGGCAGCTGGGATGCACGTCTCGTTTCTAGGAAGAGATAACAGGGCGCCTGTACCCAGGAAATGTGCCAGAGTGGTCCAGGGAACAGACAGTGTTGTATTCTACTTAGCCACAAGAAAGCTTAGATCACATGGTCCCAGTGGGTGGAACACACACACAGCAGCCTGGCGAGTGTCCAGCAGAGACAGTGTTACCAGGACAGTTGCACTCTTCATCCTTTGACTTCCTCTGCCTCATGGGGAATAGGTACCCTAGGCCAGGATCCTAGTGGTCTAACCACAAGACTAAAATGCTCCTATATGACACCTTCTTAGGAAGCCTCTCAAGGACATCCCTCCAAAAGGAAGGGAGTTAGGAGAGCTTAGTCTCCACCTTCTTCTGTCTCCACGCATCATAAACAGGCATTTGAGAGGCCATCATCTTCCGGAGGTTCCTTAGAATCTATTCATCTGCAAATTGACACCAGAAAAAGAGAAGAACAAGGTGAATGAGGAGTCTTCTTTTGCAGCCACTGCACAGAATTACTCCGTAGTTGCATTCTGCTCTTGAGGACAGTCAGGCCATCCAAGAGACTGCTGGACACTAAGCTCTAACCTTTCACATTCCAGTTGCTGTAGTTCATGAAAAGATACACAAGGTATTTGATGTCATGGAGACAAAGGATTAAGGAGAGATGGCCCTACCAATAAAGGAGGGGAGAATGGATCCAGCTGAGGAGATCTGGTAACACACTGCCCTTGGTTCATCTGCAGCTTAGAAAACCATCCTTGTGTATCACATCCATATCTATTGTCCAGATTCCTTCCTTGGTATTTTCTGCTGCCTCTGAAAGGTGTAGGATGGGTGGATCTTCCAAGATGATTCTCCAACTTAAAGAGCCATAGAAATTATGGTATATTACATGAGAAAGAGAGCTTACTCCTTGGCCACCTTGTCTGTGAAAATTGCCAACTAGGAGGCATTGATGATGTGGTGCAACTTCCATCTGTACAGTAAGATCCTCCAAATTATAGCTATTCTCCCTGATTTTCTCTTTTAGGCTACGAAGACTGCCATTTAAGAGGGACAAGACTTACCCAGGCATGCAGTAATAATATTCTTGGATCCTTTCCATACTCTAGCTAATTCTATTTCTTCAGTCATTACCTTCAAGAAGCATTCTGGGCTCAGAACTTTTATGTCATTCAAGGAAATCCATAAAAAAGAGCCAGAAACTCCCTTTTGAAAGATCTGACTTGTTCAGGGGTACAATTTATGCTGCTTTGAGCAGTGTCCAAGAGACCAAAATGATGGCATCATCTGTGTATATTCCCTGTAACCTTTTAGAAAGAATGACTTGCTCATTTGGTGATCCCTACAACATAAGGTGCTAAGAGGTCCACTCTTTACTCAACCACCCTGTCTCCTATGTAGGGACAGATACTTTAAACTCTGAATTGGAAGAGATGCTCAGAGCTTACAGGCTGTGGAAACCAAACGTGTCCAAGCTGCATCTCAGTGTCCTGGAACTTGAGGCCTTTATATCTGTTCTTCAGTTCCTTTCCTACTCTCATTCAACATGGCAGCCATGTACTAACTGAACCAATGGGGGAAAGCTTCTCACCTTCTCCTGCATTGAGAAGTGGTCTCCACACATGGGAATGGGGCCCAAAGAACTGTATGCTTTCTTCTGTTCTCCACTTGCCTGGAAGAAGAGTTTATGTCCAGCATACGTGGTCTTGGAAAGATATTGTCCTGAACTTCCTATTTTACAGATAATGTCTCCTTGATACAGACATGTTCACTTCTCCTAAGCAATCATGTACAACCTTTTATGAGATAATGTGTAGGTATTCCAATGTAGTAGAGGATACCTTTTTCCCTTTATTGGGATTATAAACTGTTGTATGTGTCTCTTCTATCTTCTGTCCCCATTCCCATGGATTCCTTAGAACCATGATAGGGTCAGCTCGCCCATACAGCGTCAGATGTAGCCATCGCTCTGCGTCAGTACATCAATTTCCCCTTACTCTTGGTGCTTCTGTGAATTTAGCGACTGGACTCTCCGGCCAAACCAGACTCTCCTTCGTCCAGGGAAAACAAGCCACAAACAATAATGAACTGCAGAGTCCTTCACCGTCAGTAAAGGTGCTTCCCAGGGCCACCACTTATGGTGCTGGCCTGTTTTTATGCCTTCTCCTTGGCATAAGAATGGCCCTACTGGGTCAGACCGATGGTCCATCTAGCCCAGTATCCTGTCTTCTGACAGTGGCCAATGCCAGGTGCTTCAGAGGGAATGAACAGAACAGGAAAGCATCAAGTGATCTTTCGCCCATGGATCTTTCGCCCATTCCCAGCTTTTGACCTCTTCCCAGCACTCCCCTATCAAGCCTTTCCATTGCTCCTTCCCTGACACTCTCCACAGACAGAGGGCACTCAAGAGCTTTCAATAGCAAGCTGCTGTTGCTTCTTCAGCTCTCCCTCAGTAGAGTGCCCTGCATCAGGGCCCTCTTCTTTCCTGGTCTGACTCTTGTTCACAGTCTGCCCCACCTTGCCCAGATGACCTTGCTGTAGCCTGCAGTCACATGACCTTTTGGGGGAGACTACAATTCCCAGAATGCCTATCCTTGAAAGACCAGAACTTATATCAGGGATGTATTGGACCAGGGCCTGACCTTAAAGGAGCAGTCACCTCTGTGACAGATGGCTGAAATGGAAGTGGAAGGAGAAGTGTATCTGATGTGCTCACCAACTACACACACGCACACACACACACACACACATGAAGAAGAAAACCAGGGTCTCCTGTGGCCCATAGCAAGAGCTGACATAGAGGTCTCACAAGATACTGCTACTTTTCAGCAGTTGGCACTGTCTGGTTTTTGCTTTTCATAGAACCATAGAATATCAGGGTTGGGAGGGACCTCAGCAGGTCATCTAGTCCAACCCCCTGCTCAAAGCAGGACCAATCCCCAACTAAATCATCCCAGCCAGGGCTTTGTCAAGCCTGACCTTAAAATATCTAAGGAAGGAGATTCCACCACCTCCCTAGGTAATGCATTCCAATGTTTCACCACCCTCCTAGTGAAAAAGTTTTTCCTACTATCCAACCTAAACCTCCCCCACTGCAACTTGAGACCATTACTCCTTGTTCTGTCATCAGCTACCACTGAGAACAGTCTAGATCCATCCTCTTTGGAACCCCCTTTCAGGTAGTTGAAAGCAGCTATCAAATCCCCCCTCATTCTTCTCTTCCACAGACTAAACAATCCCAGTACCCTCAGCCTCTCCTCATAAGTCATGTGTTCCAGTCCCCTAATCATTTTTGTTGCCCTCCGCTGGACTCTTTCCAATTTTTCCACATCCTTCTTGTAGTGTGGGGCCCAAAACTGGACACAGTACTCCAGATGAGGCCTCACCAATGTCGAATAGAGGGGAACGATCATGTCCCTGGATCTGCTGGCAATGCCCCTACCTATACATCCCAAAATGCCATTGGCCTTCTTGGCAACAAGTGCACACTGTTGACTCATATCCAGTTTCTCGACCACTGTAACCCCTAGGTCCTTTTCTGCAGAACTGCTGCCTAGCCATTTGGTCCCTAGTCTGTAGCGGTGCATGGGATTCTTCCGTCCTAAGTGCGGGACTCTGCACTTGTCCTTGTTGAACCTCATCAGATTTCTTTGGGCCCAAGCCTCCAATTTGTCTAGGGCCCTCTATATCCTATCCCTACCCTCCAGCGTATCTACCTCTCCTCCCAGTTTAGTGTCGTCTGCAAACTTGCTGAGGGTGCAATCCACACCATCCTCCAGATCATTTATGAAGATATTGAACAAAACTGGCCCCAGGACCCACCTTGGGGCACTCCACTTGATACCAGCTGCCAACTAGACATGGAGCCATTGATCACTACCCGTTGAGCCCAACAATCTAGCCAACTTTCTATCCATCTTATAATCCATTCATCCAGCCCATACTTCTTTAACTTGCTGGCAAGAATACTATGGGAGACCGTGTCAAAAGCTTTGCTAAAGTCAAGGAATAACGTGTCTACTGCTTTCCCTTCATCCACAGAGCCAGTTATCTCATCATAGAAGGCAATTAGATTAGTCAGGCATGACTTGCCCTTGGTGAATCCATGCTGACTGTTCCTGATCACTTTCCTCTCCTCTAAGTGCTTCAGAATGGATTCCTTGAGGACCTGCTTCATGATTTTTCCAGAGACTGAGGTGAGGCTGACTGGCCTGTAGTTCCCAGGATCCTCCTTCTTCCGTTTTTTAAAGATGGGCACTACATTAGCCTTTTTCCAGTCTTCCGGGACTTCCCCGGATCGCCATGAGTTTTCAAAGATAATGGCCAATGGCTCTTTTGTGTGTATTTGAATATATTTTGCATCTAAAGTTTTATCATAGAGCTCAATATTATACTTACTGTTTGTAGCTATTAAACACACTTGTTTCTAGATAACTCTGCAATATGGCACATGTATAATTAGGGATAATTAACTCAAATTAACCATATTAAATTTTGCAACACTTCCATTGCCATATTTTGAAGCTGAATTAGATAGGCTTTGTGATTAATATGCTCATGTTTGAAGGGTAGTGATAGACGGACTCATTCCATTTCCAGGTGCCCCCCAGTGTATTTAAATATTGCTGTACATTTGAATGAAATCACTTGGTGCTCAGTTATTTGCCTAATTAACTCACCTTCTGTAGGGTTTCCTCTTACTGAGAATGTAGAATCCGTTTGCTCTGTCTTCTGCCCAACAAACTTGATGTGAAGGAGTCACACGAGCACCGTGGGGTCCCAAAAAACTGCTTTGCTAATGACACAACATGCAGGGCCAAGCTACAGGCTGCTGCTCTGGCGGGTCCCTAACACAGAGCACAGTAAGTGCCACTACGCGCAGGTTATTTAAAATCCCGCTAAATTTTTTAAATTTTTTCCCCTCTTTTGCTTTTAGTATTTGTTTTAATTTTTTTGTTATTGAAAAGTACTCTGAGGGCCACACGTCACAGATTTATGTAGCAAGGTGATTGATTGAAAGACAAACTGGATTTAGCAGCAAGGAAAAGATTCTAATGCAGCGTGGCTGGAATGGGTGACCAATAGAATACTAACGAGTCACATGGAAATCTTTAGGGCCAGGCATCACAGATCTCCTTGAAAGAATCCAGTTTCTCTTCTCAGCTTAGCCTAGAGCTTGACAGTTCTTCTTGGTCCTGTTGAACCTGGCCACCTCACCTCTCAAATCACTGTCTCACAGGGAGGAACAGGAGGTGACAATGCTGTTATTTTATGTTGCAAGCTTTACCCTGGAACAACAATTGGTTTTGTCCAGTTAATGAACAACGGAGAGTAGAATCATAATAAGCAGTAGAAATGCTGATGTTCACAAAGTGGTAGTCATCGTCATCATGATGTTTCTATTATGCCTCTGGCATTTAGGGTAGCGACGAAGCTCCTCAACTCCTGTCTGTTTCTGGCAAGTCTTTCAATGGTTCCGCAGCTGTGCCCCAGGTTTTTCAGCTCGGCTTCCACAGCTCTTTGCCATGTTGTTTTTGGGCAGCCTTATTTTCGCTTGCCTTCTGGTGTCCATCTTATTGCTACTCTAGTGACGGAATCAGTTTCCATCAGAAGCACGTGACCCATCTGTCTCCAATGCCTCCTGGCAATGAGGGTGCTGCACTGTGCTGCACTCTTGGCTGTGTCAATAGATCTCGGTTTGAGATTGTTCTGGGCCAAAAGATACGGAGGTATTTTTCTGAGGCAGGTTGTATGGAATGAAGACAGTTTGGACATGTCATACTTTCTCATTCCCCAGCATTCTGCACTATAAAGTAGTGTTGAAAGTACACACCTCTGAGAAATCTTGAATTTGGTGTTGGTGTTGTATTTTGATCATTTCAACAAAGCGGTAGTGCTCAGTGCAAAACAGCTTTTGGAAACCAAAGGAACAGTTATATCACTCCTTCATTTTACAATCTGCATGGAGGTAGTCTCTCTCAGGGACTAATCAAAGACCCTCATTGACTTTAATGGGCCTTGGATCAGGCAGGCCCTAGGTTTTTTATTGTGCTCATTAGTGTTCATGAATTCAGTATTCCGTTATGAAAGCTTAGAGATTTCTTTTAGCTTTTATAGTTTGTTTAAATAAGAAATTCTGTGCCGTTAATATTGACTCAACACTACTCACCCGTCAGAAAAGAGGTTTCACTTGCCTAAGTGTTCAAGGCTTACCTACTATGTAAGGCAGGATTTTTCAGAAGTGCTCAGCTTGGCCTAACTCTGCATTTCCTGGAGGCAATGGGAATTGTACCTTTGACTTCAACAGGAGCAGAGGTGGGCCAAAGCTGAGTGCTTTGGAAAATGCTGCCTGTAACTGAGATCACATTAAATCCTGCTCCATTTGCTAAATGTACCCTTGACTTTTATGGGCAAGTATGTGACAATTGAGTAGTCTTGGGTCATGAAAGCTGCTAGCACAGGGGCTACTCCTGGGGGACATAGGGGCAGGCAGAGGCCTTGGGCAGCTGGCTCCCAAATTAGACAGCACTGCGGGCTGCCCTAAATATTACCAGGGTCCATACTGGTCCCTAGTAGCCCCTCTCCTCCCCATCCCTGTGCCGGGCTCTGCACTGATGTAGGGAGGAATTTGGGGCTCAAAGTGCCAGTCCAAGACTGCTGTTGGCTGTTCACATCACTTCAGCAGGGCTCACACAGTTGTTCCAGAAAATTTCATTTCCATGGTCTTCTAACACACAAATATCTGTTTTATCTGCTACTGGGCAGACAGCTCCATTGAGTTATCCACATTGACCCAAAGGTCTTTCCCTCCGTGAATCCTCAAAGTTCATTCACAGCCCATCTGCTTATATAAAAGTTTGGACTATTTTTGGCCATTGCCTTGCATTTTTTTGCTAATTAAATTTAATCTGCACTCACTTGGCTAAATACCCCAGTGTGCTTAGATCTATTGGGAGTGTCTCAAAATCCTCAACAGCTGTCAGAAAGTAAAGCACCTTGTGTCATCAGCAGATTTAGCCAACCTGCTGTGTACATGCTCATCCAAATCCAGGAAAAAAACTTGTGTCTAGTATTGTTCCCATTTTGTCTATATAGCTGGTAACTTTTAAATCAGATAATATTGTCTGCCTTCAGTATATGCTGTAATGGGTTCTATTCAGCCCATAAAGTCATCTTCTGTACCTCTTGATTTGATCACATCATTCTTGTCTTTGAAACCCTCACTCCCTATCTGCCAGCACATCAAATTAAAGCTTTACATATCTCTGCCCCTTCCTGGTTATCCTCCCTGCCAAGATTCACATTATTCTGTCCCCTCCGCTCTACTAACATTCCTGGGTCTTGTCTGTCTGTTTGTCAGCTTTTTGGAAAGTCCCCTCTGTACCTTCTTCTGTAGAGTCTCCAAAACATGGTCCAATCTTGCCCCCCATCCCCCGAGCCCATCTGCAGGGCCTTGTTTCTCAGTTGGGTTGCCTGTAATGAAGCTAGCTGAGCAGTATGAAAATTCGCTATTTGTGGTTGCCCTCCTTTTAGCTGTCTTTAAATTGTGAGTGGCTCATAGCCTTGAATGCATGGAAAATGCCTAGCTCATCGTGGGCACAGCAATAGAATAATATCAATAATAAATTCCCTCTGAAATAAAATTAATGCCAACCAGTGCTAGGTTTTTTTGAACTGGGATTGTTAAGCGTGAAGCCCTGTTCTTCAAATGTTTTCTAAATGTCAAATTTTTATGAATGAATTTGTTTGTTGTTTCTTGCTGTATCCCAGGACACTTTTGAAAACGAGACTTGTTTTTTCAAGAGTCTTATCATGCGGGGAATATTTATATAAATCATCTTACAATAAAAACAAACAATTTTCTCATTAGTAGTGCAATCTGCAAAAGTCACCTCTCTTGTGACTTTGCCGGGAAGACTGTACAGCTGAAGGGTAAGAAAGACTTCATAAAGGGGTCTCAAGAGTAACATTAGGCACTTTAATAAAAGTGGTGAAATTAGCCCTTTATCGTCTCTTATTTATTGTTTTAATTTACTTTGTATGTTGTAGAGCATCCAAGTGTGATGTATGAATGCACTCATGTGTGGTATGCAGATCAGAGTGAGAAGAATGTTATATACTAACTATGGCAGGAGTAATTGGTCCAGGTCGTGGGCCCAAATCAGGCTGCTCTGTGTTAGTGGCCCACAGCAGCCTTAAAGCCATAATAGGGGGGAGGAAATGTCCACATAGGTGGTGTGTCGTGGGATGGGCTGGGGGAAGGGAATATAACTTCTCTCTAGCCGTCTTTGCCCATGGAATGGCTCCTTAGGGGCCATTACATCTGTGGGGCCAAGTTTTGCTGGGGGCAGAGTCAGCCCCAGTCAGTTCTGGTGGGTTGAGGACAACGAATGTGGCTTAAAGCCACCTGTGCCTCCCTTTCAGAGTAAGTCTGTTCTGCAAGCGAAGATGTGAAGTACGAGCCTGCTGGGGAGCCTGGGTCTATAGTTTGGGGTAAAGCCTGTGCCACCAGGTGGACACTGCCTATGCCTACCTATGCTGCAGTTGCACTTTCACTTGCAATGCAGACGGCCCCCGCACTGTGTCAAGGCGAGCTCTGGTGCACGGGAGGGTCTGATTTTTTAACAGATAGTCAAGTTTCTGTGGGTAAAAAGAAAAAGAGCTTCTAGAATGAAAATCTCTGTGGTCTCTGTACTGACCAGGTTGTGGGGAACCAGATAGGTTTTGTTTGGGTCCAAAGATCTGCTAAACTTCAGTTATAATCCTCATGTGCATGCTATGGCAAGAGCTGAGCATCCAGCCTGGTATGGGGAACTGCCCAGCCACAGAAACATGTTCCCAAGGAATGCTGGCCTTTGTGGGTTTGCTGGTGTGATCACCCCTGTACTCAGCAGGATGATTCAGTGACCCTGGGCCCTGTGAGGTCATTGGTGTGATCACCCCTGTACCCGGCAGGATGATTCAGTGACCCTGGGCCCTGTGAGGTCACTGGTGTGATCACCCCTGTACCCGGCAGGATGGCTTACCTGTTTACTTAGATCTGTGCAGACATGGGGTAACTGGATTATTGGAGCCATTTTTTTTGGGGGGAGGGGTCTATGTAACACCATCCATGGATGGAGTAGAAGCAGAAGTGCCCCCCCAGGGGATACCTGGAACAGGTAATATAGGTATTATTTATGATGGTGATTGTGTAGGGTTGCAACTTTCTAATTGCACAAAACTGAACATGCTTGCCCCGCTCTCTGCCCTGCCCCTTCCCCAAGGCCTTGCCCCTTCTCTGAGGCCCCAACCCCACTCACTCCAGCCCCCCTCCCTCCATGACTCACTCTCCCCCACCCTCACTCACTTTCACTGGGCTGGTGCAGGGGGGTGGGGTGCAGGAGGGGGTCAGGGTTCTGGCTGGGGGTGCGGGCTCTGGGGTGGGCTTGGGGCTGAGGGGTTTGGGGTTAAGGTGTGGGCTCTGGGATGGGGCTGAGGGGTTTGGAGTGTGGGAGCGGGCTCAGGGCTGGGGCAAGGATTGGCGTGCAGGAGTGGGTGCAGGATATGGGCTCCGGGAGGGAGTTTGGGTGTGAGAGCAGGTGTGAGGTCTGGGAGGGAGTTAGGGTGTGGGAGGGGGTTCTGACCTGGGACAGGGGGTTGGGGTATGGGTCAGGGTCCAGTTCTCAGCTAATAGGAGCTGTGGAGCTGGTGTGGGGGCGGGGCAGTGTGCAGAACTTCCCTGATCGCCCCTGCGCCTAGGGGCCGCAGAGACATGTTGGCCTCTTCTATGGTGGTGTGCAAAGCCAGGGCAGGCAGGGGTGCCTACCTTAGCTCTGCTGCACTGCTGACTGGGCTTTTAAATGGCCCAGTCAGTCATGCTGACCGGAGACGCCAGGGCCCTTTTTTGACCCGGCATTCTGGTCGAATACCGGACGCCTGGCAAACCTATGGTCGTGGCAGAGAGGCCCAACTTGAAATAACTGTTGCTTGTGACTGCTGGCAGAACTGAGCCTACCTCTGTGATCTGAGCAGAGAAAGAGGAGAAAACATTCTGAGAGTCAGACATCTCCTCTGAACACTCACGTGAGAAGTACTTGGTAGCAATCCTCAAAATCACGCTCTCAGGCCTGAGTGCATATTCAGCCAAAAGAGATAACTGTGGTCAGCTTTGGCACCTTTCACCTACTGCTGTAGATCATCTTCTCATGCAGCTAATGTGCTCATTCATTTTAGCACTGCTGGTGGTGTGGCATCCACGCACCCTTCAGATCATCTGTGCAGCAGTTGGTGTTCCTAGAGGCAGACTTACCAGCTCTTGAGCAAAAGTACAGCCGTGTACATAAGCCCTCTTTTCTCTTTCTAAAACTGCCTGTTGAAGATAATGGATGATCATTACTTTAGCTTTGATATAAGCACTGCTCTGGAGACTTTCCCCCCTCCCCAGATGGGTTTGTTTCTCGCCTGCACTGGTTCTTTTAATACATCCATCACTGTAGCACCAGATCACGTTGCAGCAGTGAATCAACCACATAGAAGTAGTATCTGTCACATGTGGTTACTTTCCCCATTCCTCTCACCAGCTGGCCAATCTACATGAGGGCTTATTAAATAGCGGATGTTATATGTGCTATTGTTTCCTCTCCAATGACTCCTAACAATGGAAGTGTAGGTTTTTTTTCAGAAGATAGTGTTTTCTCCCCCTGGTTTGTCGTATAGTGTACCCATCTGTAAGCAGTCAGGCACTACAGACATGTCCTTGTTTTCTCTGAGACGGCATCAACTAGTTGCATAAAGGTCAAATCCACACATTTTCTCTCTGTACACTGGAAGAGTTTTTCTTCCTTAGCAAGTTTTCTTTCTACCTTCCTTCCACACCCCACCTACTCAACTGCCCTGCCCTAAAAAATTGGAAACAAACAAAACTATCTTACCTCAAGCAGTTGTTGCTCTGAAAAGAGGGAGAGAAACTAGAGCAGGGGTGGACAAACTACGGCCCATGGGCGGAATGCGGCCCGCCAGCCCTTTTAAGTTGACCCTTGAGCTCCTGCTGGGGAACAGGGTCTGGGGCTTGCCCCACTCCAGCCAGGGAGCAGGGTCTGGGGTTGCTCCACGCTGCTTCCAGAAGCACCGGCATGGGCCCATTCCAGCTCCTATGTGTAGGGGCAGCCATGGGGCTCCTCTCTGCATGCTGCCCCCGCAGCTCCCATTGGCTGAGAACTTTGACCAATGGGAGCTGCAGGGACGGCGCCTGCAGATGGGGCAGCGTGCAGAGCTGTCTGGCCATGCCTCCACGTAGGAGCCAGAGTGGGGACATGGCTGCTGCTTCTGGGAGCCCCTTGAGGGGTAAGTGCTGCCCAAATCCTGCACCCCTGAGCCTCTCCCCATGCCCCAACCCCCTGCCCTAGCCCTGATCCCCCTCCTGCCCTCCAAACTCCTCAGTCCCAGCTCAGAGCACCCTCCTACACCCCAAACTCCTCATCCCCAGCCCTACCCCAGAGCCTGCACACCCCCCCGCACCCTACTCCTCCACCCCACCCCAGAGCCCCCTCCTGCACCCTGAACTCCTCATTTCTTGCCCCACCCTGGAGCCCGCAACCCCAACCAGAGCCCTCACCCCCTCCTGCACTCCACCCCAATTTTGTGAGCATTCATGGCCCGCCATACAATTTCTATTCCCAGCTGTGGTCCTCAGGCCAAAAAGTTTGCCGACCCCTGAACTAGAGACTCCTTGAAGTCTACTAGGGACTGGGCTGTTTCTATTGATTTTACCTGGCAGGCACCCAGATACTATGGTAATGGGTGGCAGTATTATAAAACCCTAAGATAAATAAGAGGGGGCTGAACTGACATGTGAAACACTGCCTCTTTGAGGGGTTGATCAAACAGTGACCTGATTGAAAAGGCATGTTTTCATTCAGTCCGATGGGCTTTGGATCAGACCCTGAGTCTTTATCACAACGCACTAAATAATTTTGTTTTAAATTATTTATTATTTTATTAATTTATTTGTTTAATAATTATTTATTATTTTATTTTATTTCAGTAGTGCCATAGGATGCTACTCACCGTATAAACATGCAGAATTCTGCCCTGAGAAGCTTGCAATCTAAAAAGGCAAAAAAACAGCGATGGTTCTGAGGAAAGAAATATGAGATCCAAGCAAAGTGCTCAGGGTGCTGAGTACATGGTTGGTTAGATCCATCCAAATAAACGTGTTTGTGTATTCGTCAGAGTTAAAGGATTAAAATGAAGCTTTTGTTTCTCCAAGGGTTGGGGTTGAAATGGGGGCTGAGGAAGGGCAGTGGATAAAAAGAGAGAACTTACAAAGGAGGGAGGTGGAAAGGGGAGCGTGAAGCCACCATAGGCAGGGAAAGTGGGACTGGCAGCTGAGGGGTTGCTGGGATAGGAGGAAAGGGGCCAGATAGGAGGAAAGGGGCCAGAAAGGGGTAACACAGCCATTTAGAAAATATTCAGGGTGAAGTGAATGGAAGTTTTGCCACTGCCTTCAAAGGGGCCAGGATTTCGTTCCCAGAGTCCTGGTTTCGGTGATGAGCGAATGGTGTCAGGAGGCTGGGAAAGCTGCTCCTTGCAGCTGCTGCTTCTTCCCATGTGGAGCGTGGCGTGGAAGGCTACAGGGCCCAGTAACCTGGGGGTGGGTCCCTCTGGATCCAGTGGTGGGGGTACGCTGTGCCCTGGGTTGTATTTGGAGCTGATAGCTTTGGGCAAGGAGCGGTGAGGGTTGGAGGATTTATGTCATTTGTCCCTGCAAGCTCCCTCTTGTTCATGTTGTGGTTCTCCATGTGGAGAAGAGGAAGGGGCATTGGTGGGCCTGGTGCCAGGTCTCTCTGGGTCAGTGGTTGTGGGTAGAAGGCCTTGACTTACCTCCTGGTAAGCAGCTATAGCTGGCGGTGGCTGCTTTGAAGCTGGAGCCCTCTAGAAAAGGAATTAGGAGGCAGGAAATGTCCTTTCCTACCCATTTCACTACATTTGATTACTCTTTGTTCTGTAAACAGGCTCCAAAGGAAGTAGTTACGTGCACTGATACACAGCCTGATCCTGAGCGCAGCGAGGAACCACAAGTCAGTGTACCCTCGGATCAGGCCCACAGCATAGGGGAAAGCTGGCTTGAGCGTCATATGACAATGCAGGATGTGGGGGTCAGAATGGGAAATAAATGGAACATGAACTGACAATGCTGCAAAACAGACAGATTGGGCTTTAGGAGGTATCAACAGGAGGATGAAATGAACACACAGGTCAGACCTCAGCTGGAGTTCTGTTTTGGGCACCACTTGTTAGGAAAGAGAGAGAATTGAAGACAGTTCAGAAGGGAGCTGTAAAATGACAGAAGTTTGGCAAATAAGACCAATGGGGAAAGGTTAGAGGAGCTGGAAGTGTTCAGTCTGCTAAAAAGGAAAGGGAGGGGAGATGGCTCTGTTTACAGATATATAAAAGGCTGTTACAAAAATGAAAGAAAGGGACCAATTATTTTCAGGAGTCAGTGAGGGCAGCACAAAAAATAAAGGATTTATAGTGTAACAAGAAAAAAGGAAAATAATATGACAAAACTTGCAACATTCGGAGCATTCCGGGCCTGATTTTAGCACTTATTAAACCTGATGGAAAAGACTCTTCTACTGCAATGGGCATTGGATCAGGTTCTTAATTAACACTGTAATCAGCAGCCAAGGTGGGTTGTGGAATGGTCAGCTGGGTCTTAGCTGAGATTACAGGTCATGCCGGGAAGAGCTGAAGTTGAACTCTGCTGCATGCAGAGGGTGCACATTTCCTGGACAGACCTCTCCCACCCTGTCCTCTTCCTACGCAGCAAAACGGCACTGTGTAGAGAGGTAGGATTGGCTTCTAATTGTGCAATCACACACTACTTCATAAATAATGCAATGCAACAGGGTTTTCTCCAACCTTAGCTACTCATATGCCGCATCTTTTCATATATTTGTGTCATTGTTGTATGCTTCCACTAAGCCTATGGTCGTAATGGTACAGTATATTTTCAGGATCTGATTCTGCCCCCATTATTCATGTCAAATAGTAGTTTTACTTTGGGAGTAGTCCTACTGAAATCAGCAAGCCCGCTAACAGGGTAAGGTACCACTCACTAGGAGTAGGGATGACAGCGCTGGGACTTCAGCAAATTAGATGTAGTTTTAAAAAAAAAATTGTTAACTGTACAGCTAAACCCGACCCCCTCCCCCACTTTGGATACATATCTCTGAACAATAAACATATTATTTATTATTATACTGGTTCATAAAATGTTTCTCATCCTTCCGAGATCTACTGAGTATGAATTTTTCTAATATTTTTTTTACTCTATCTTTGTTCTGCCCCCAAATTTCTTACCCACGTGACCTCTTCAAAACTTTTAATAAAAATCAACAATTAATTCACTGAGTACTGGTGATACTTTCTTTGAACCTGTTTCTTTAATATCTCAGGAGAACTTGTTGAATCTAGAATAGAAACCTGCACAGTAATAATTTGAAAGTTAAATATATTTCCACCTTCAGCCAGTGCATGATAGTCAAAAGTGATTTTTTTTCTGATAATCTAACCTAAAAGTGCCTGGCCCTGATTCTCCACTCATTTACACTGTGAAACTGGATTTACTCCAATGGAGTTACTCTTAATTTACACTGGGGCCAGTGAGAGATGGATCAGGTCCCCATGGGGATTTCCCAGTTGTACAGTGACATTGTAAGAAATAAATAGTGATATGTCAATACAGTGCGACTTATCCACTTGTCCTTTAAAAGGCAACATTCCCTTTGAAATTAATAGGAATTTTGTATGAAACTAGGGATATTGAATAGCTTAGGCTAAATAGGAAAGTGGGCAATTAAAGAGAAGTTTCTGACATGCCTCATTTACATGAAAACTGGATTAAACTGGCCTGAGGGGTAAGGATGTGCCTACCTTCTGTGAAATAAGGAGAATGGAAATCCTAATAGGAACTAAGTGTGATTGGGTACTAAAGCGCTCTTTGATGTAGTGGAGAAAGGCATAATGTGTCTGGAAGTTCAAGACAGACAAATTAAAATAAAAAATAAGGCACTTTTTTTGTAACAGGGATGGTGATTAACCACTGGAAACAAACTACCAGGGGAAATGGTGGATTCTCCATCTCTTCACATCAAGACTGAGTGCCTTTCTGGAAAATGTGCTTTAGCCAAACACAAGCTATTGGACTCAATACAGGACTAACTGGGCAAAATTTAAGAGGCTGCAATACACAGGAGGTCAGACTAGGTGATCTAATGGGCCCTCTTTTGGCTTTAAACTCTGTGAATCTATGAAGGCCTAAATAAGGATTAGAACTCATATGGTTTGATGAAGCACAGCTGTTAGTGATGTAGTCCTTGAAAGACTTCATGCTATTTAATGGTTAGCCTGTGCATATGTTGTTCACTGTTACCCTGTTTTACTACACTGCATTTGAGATATGTCACTTCATGGTTTACTGTCTACTGTCCAGTCAGTTGTTTTCACCCGTTCTTTGCTATATGCACAGAATTATTCACAGCCTGGCAGGGCTGCTCTTTGGTGGCTTTCTTTGGATCTCAGCAGGCAGTTGTGGGCAACTGCTCTTCCTCCTGCAGAGTTCTTGAGTATAGGATGCCGTGGGACACCATCCTGTCACACCTTTTTTGCAAGAGATATATGGGGCCGATAGGGTTAGTAAGGTAGCCTTCGGGTGGTGTCTTCCTAAATAGCCCAGCACCAGCCTACCTAAGAGATCTCCTTTCTCTCTCCAGGCCATGCTAACACAGCTGGGGCTAGAAGGGGTGATTAAGCTGGAACTCCCTCATTATTATGGTCTCCCAGCAGCAAGACCATAGTTAAGATTGCATCAACATGTTCTGTGTTATCGGGTCTGTACATCAATGTCTCACCTTTTTTGGAACCCTTTTAAGTAACCAGGTCATGGGGAATTTGAACCAAATTTCAGCCATTGATTAATACCTGTGTGGCATGATCTCCAATATGTACTTTGGGTTTGTATGTTGAGGTCTGTTTTGGAAAATTTGGGAAAACCAGAACACTGGAAAAACCTGATTTTTATTTTGTTCACACAGTGTCCCTTGCAGCTACCTGTACAGTAACATTGTGACATCAGAGATAATCAGCCACTCAGCACTCTCATCTGCATACTTGGGGAGAGCCACTAGGGCCCTGGTTGTCATAGCAATGGCTGCCTTCGATAACTTGTCTCCCTCAGATGACCATCACATTAGTACAAAGCAGGGCCCCAGGAGGACCTGGGACAGAGCAGACTGGGTTTGGATCAACTCCAGCTGTGCTCCTTTGGGCTTGTACTGTGGTATGTTCCATAGTTTCTTTGGTAATTGTTTGTTTCTTATTTTCCTCAAAAGGGGGATATGAAAAGAAGATGCTTTTCTCCAGCTTCTTTTCATGTAGATTCCTTTAAAAAGTGGAAGATTCTAGCTTTGAGTCCCAGCCCAGTTTCCTGTTACAGAATTTTAAAAACTGTCATTTAGATGTTGCAGTAAAATTGAAGTTGCATTAAAACTTGGTTTGTTTTTACTACAATTTAATTTCATGACTTTCAATATATTGGACAACATATCATTGAGTGATGAAATATGGAGCTTCACAAAGATAGCTTATGGCAATGAAGTGTATACACTGAAGACAACAAATGTGTAAGTGCTTTGTTATTTAAATAGCACATATATAAACCATTTTCTTCCTTTTAAAAAACTAAGGAAATTAACGAATCAGAAACTTCATTTAATGTTAGTTAAGGTTGCTCTCACAATAAACTAAACCATAAAGAATTAGGAAATACAAAGTTAAGAATTAATGAAGATTTAAAGGTTGCAAAATCAAGCATTCTCAAGTTCAGAAATTCCATACTGAAAGTTGTTTATGGCACCTTAATTTGTCCCCTTTTCACATGTGGATTATGATACAGTTTTTAATTACATGAACCTATAGTATGTGTAACACAGGACCCCAGGTTCATTCAGTGCACCGGGGATGAATCAGGGAAGTACAGTAAAGGAGGCTGTTGTCTGTAGGATCCCTGCCTCATGTGCTGCAGAAATTGGAAGATTTGTAGTGAATGAGACAGGTGACTGCTGGAAGAAAAAGGATGGCCTTGTGGTTAGGGAAGTTGCATGCCACTTTGAAAGCATGGATTCTATCCTTGCCTCTGCCACCAAATTCCTATGGGATGATGGGCATGACACTCCCACCAAACTTTGCACAGTCACTTCTACAGGTCATTAAAGGCTGTGTCATAATGCACACACACAAGGGGGCTGAATTCAGGCTGCCGAGGCAACGTTCATTATTGCATTTCCTAACCTGAGAGCATTTGTCACTGCCGCCTTTTAATCCTTAACTTTGTATTTCCTCATTTTTTATGGTTTAGTTTATTGATGAGAGCAACCTTAACTAACACCAAATGAAGTTTTTTGTTGGTGAATGAAAGAGGAGGTGACTGGCTGGGCATTGTGTGTATGAACTCTGGAACTTCATCTCCTTGTGGTCCAAAATAACCTGAATTTGTTGACTTTCCAGGCATGCAAAAAGGCATCTATTTGAGAGGGCTGAGGGTATGTTTCCTCATTGAGGAAGGGGGTGAGTGGCTGGCTGGCTGAGTTTTTGGCACTGATGATTTTAATGTTGATCAGAGTTAATGTGATGGTATTTATTGTATAATTAAGGCTCTTAGGGCATCTAAAGCCTTTGATTGGAGTCTTTATTATTTTAAATCTAAATACCCCCCCCCCCAAAAGCACTAATTCAAGATGCTTTGTATGTGTATTCAAGGTTGCAGGAAAATTGTTATTAGACTGCATTATTTGAGAAACAGTATAGTTTCATAATGCATATGCACAAAGAGGTCACAGTTAAGGTTGCCTCTCCAACTATAATTTTTGTGTTTTCTGACTTTTGAGTGCTGGTGTGCAACTTTAAGATTGCATTTATATAGATCTTTGCATTTAATTTCCCAGGTTTTTTTAAAGGGTGCAACAGAACATTTCAGGCTCTAGTCAGTGTTTGCAAGTTCCTCTGTCTGACGTAACATTGCTAACGGGTCTTGTAAATTCCATAATCCTGAACTGTTTGGTTTGATGCTTCCTGAATGTTGCTATCCTTAACAAGGGCCACTAGACCTCACCTCCCTTGAGCGAAGTTCCTGAGCACCCAGGTTAGTAAATAATTATTATATTGCCCATTTGATCCATGGGGTACCTGACCTGTAGAAAGGTTATTTACCCAAAGTCACACATCAAGTAAAATGTCAGTAGGAGAATAAATACACTGGTTTCCTAATTGCTAATTCACTTCCTAACTGATGATGGTACCTCCCAGATAAGGCACATAACCTTGCCTTGTCCGAGATGACATAGCAAATCAGTGTCAGTTTACGTGCTGAGATGTTGTGCACTATAAATGGAATGCATTGCATGATAGTAATTCACAGCCTAATGAGCACTCTGGAGCACAGATTATGCGAAAGAAATCACAATTCTCAACAGAGTCCCTCCGGTATCTCATTGTCTTGGTGTGCTCCCTTGCCAATTAAGGCAATTAGGCTGGGAAGCACCACCGTTTCTGTACTGGTATATATACATGTGGAGGAGGGGGCTGGGGAAGAGGATGCTTAAAGAGGGAAGAAGGGGATTACTGTGGAACACTAAAACTGCCAGGATTTTTCAGATTGTCCACAGGACTGAGAAGAAACTTTGGACTCCTGAGAATCCCATAAAACTAAAATCTTACAGTTGTAGTTCTGCAGCACAGAGGCTGGATGGCAAGACCTTATGAAGGGAATGCACATATCCTGTGTGACGGAGTAGGGAGTGGGAGGATTGACCTGGGGATGTTGCGTGGGAGTTTTACTGGTACTGTCTGCACTGGTGATGGGATATCAGGGTATGACTTCACTTGAGGGATGATACCTGAGCATGGAACCTGAGCCCAGGAGGGGGTTGGGGCCAGATGATACCTTCTGCCCGGGTGTCATAAATATAAAGGGAAGGGTAAACACCTTTAAATCCCTCCTGGCCAGAGGAAAAACCCTTTCACCTGTAAAGGGTTAAGAAGCTAAGATAACCTTGCTGGCACCTGACCAAAATGACCAATGAGGAGACAAGATACTTTCAAAGCTGGAGCGGGGGGAAACAAAGAGTTCTCTATCTGTGTGATGCTTTTGCCGGGACCAGAGCAGGAATGCAGGTCAGAACTCCTGTGAAGAGTTAGTAAGCAAGAAGAGTTAGTTAGATATGCGTTAATAAATTTTATGCGATAAAATAAGTTGTGCTGAATGGAATGTATATTCCTGTTTTTGTGTCCTTTTGTAACTTAAGGTTTTGCCTCGAGGGATTCTCTATGTTTTGAATCTGATTACCCTGTAAGGTATTTACCATCCTGATTTTACAGAGGTGATTCTTTTACTTTTTCTTTAATTAAAATTCTCTTTTAAGAACCTGATTGCTTTTTCATTGTTCTTAAGATCCAAGGGTTTGGGTCTGTGTTCACCTATGCAAATTGGTGAGGGTTTTTATCAAGCCTTCCCCAGGAAAGGGGGTGTAGTGCTTGGGGGGGTATTCTGGGGGGGAGACATTTCCAAGTGGGCACTTCCCCTGTTCTTTGTATAACACTTTGGTGGTGGCAGCGTTTAACCTAAACTGGTAACAATAAGCTTGGGGGGTCTTTCATGCAGGTCCCCATATCTGTACCGTAGAGTTCAGAGTGGGGAAGGAACTTTGACACCGGGAAACTGGACAAAGGCTGGAGGAGGAGCTGGGGTGTGTGGCTGGAGGAGACTGCTGGAGGGGGTTTCAGTTTGGAGCTGGCTGGGGAAATGGAGGGAGACCCAGGGCCAGGGTCCAAGCTTCCTGTCCCCCAATATGGACCTGACTGTGGGGATCCTGTTGTCTGTACCTGCAACCTCTGTTTTGGACTGTGATCCTGTTGTCTAATAAACCTTCGGTTTTACTGGATGGCTGAGAGTCATGGTGAATTGCAGGAAGTGGGCGGTGCGGGGCCTTGTGTCCCCCATGCTTCGTGAAAACTGGTGGTAGAGGTGGGATCTACTGCACCCCATGGATGGTGCTTCTTGCAGTAAGTGACTGGGGAGCAGTAAAATGAAGGGGGATTGATGAGGACCAGGCGTGCTGAAGGCTCAGAGTGGAGCGGTTTCACTGGGCAGAGGAGCTACACTTAACTCCTGGGAGTGGGTGAACAGTGAGAAGGACTGTTGCAGGAATGGGGTCCCTCTGGGGACTGCAGCGAGCAGTTCCACGGGCAGAGGAATCTGTGGCTTGACCCTGGGAGAGAGAAGGACTGTTGCAGGAATGGGGTCCCCCGGTGAGTGATTCCAGGGGTGGAGTCATCTGTGGCTTGACCCTGGGAAAGAGGTGGTGACTTGAAGAAGGGTTGGCATACTAGGGGATCCTCCTAGAAACCATGGGGAGCTGAGAGCACACAGGCCTGCGAGTCCACAGTAGCTACAATAACTTGGGGCCAGCAGGAAGATGAATAGCCATCGCCTTAAGAGGGACCTGGTCGAGCTGTGCAAGCAGAGGGGGCTGCACATTGGGAAGCTCACCAAAGAACAGCTGATTGCTCAGCTGGAGGAGGAAGATCGCTCAGATGAACCGATCCCTGTCTCTGAGGGAAGCAGCCCAGTGGATGCAGGGCGAGCACCGGGGCCTGTCCCAGCTGGGAGGGGTCAGACTGCTGCCAAGGGCATCCCGAGGCCCCTCCTACATATGCCTAGTGGAGGGGCTGGGAGGAGCCCAGCAAACATTGAGGGCACCCTGACCCCTGCGGCCAGCAGGGGATCCTCCCAGCGGAGCTCCCCATCCCTGGAGCTGAGGCGGCTGGAATGGGAGAGGGAGATAAAACTGAAAGAGCTGGAGCTGAGGCAGCAGGAACTGAAGGAGGAGCAGGAAGAATGGGAAAAGCAGTGTCAGCATGAGCTGAAGATGGCAAGGTTGAGGAGCAGAGAGCCCCCTGCTGCGGTGAGTGATGGGGGACCCAGGACTGCGTGGAGCTTTGGTAAGTGCATCCTGTCCCAATATAAGGAAGGGGAGGACATAGATGAATTCGTGATTGCCTTTGAAAAAGCCTGTGAGCTGCACAGGGTTGACCCTGCTGACAGGCTCCGGTATCTCACCCCCTTACTGGACCCTAAAGCCGTGCGGATGTACAGCCGAATGGAAGGGGCAGAGGCAGGGGACTATGAACTGTTCAAAAACGCCCTGCTACACGAGTTTGGGATGACGCCCAAGGCATACCGGAAAAAGTTCCAGAGTCTGCGTAAAACTCCTGAGGTCACATATCTGGAACTGATCCTCCGAATGCAGGGATATGTCTACAAGTAGGCAGATGGGGCCCAGGCTAAGGAGGACATGGCTAAACTGATTGTACTGGAGCAACTGTATGAACATTGCCCATCCGACCTGAGGATGTGGTTGGGCGGACAAAAAGCCAGAGGATCTGCGGTGCGCAGGGCAGCTAGTCGATGAGTTCATGGACCGCTGGTCAGGAGGTGGACAGGAGGAGGCTTAAAGGAATAGGCCCACCTTGATGCAGAGAAAGAGTCACCCTGGGATTCCCCAAAGGGGGAATGTGGAGCACACCCTCCCAAGGACCAACCGCCCAGATTGAGAGGACAAACAGAACATGAACTACTATTACTGTGGCCAGAGAGGCCACATATGGACCCAGTGCCCCAAGCTCAAGGACAGACTAAGCAGACTGAACCTGCACAGGGTTAACTGGTGGGGACTCAGCTGGAAGAGGGGCAGGCATCCCAGGCGGGGGGGCTAGCAGCTTACCCACTGCTCAGGAGGGAGGCATTTCCCAGACTAGCTCCTCAGGGAGGGGGGCTGGATGCTCCTGACTCAAGGTTCTCAGTTTACAGGGTGGGCGCGGGGCTGTCCCCACAGAGCAAGTGCCTTGTTCCCCTAGAGGTGGATGGGAGGAAGGCCAGTGGATACTGGGACACGGGTGATGAGGTGACGCTGGCCTGGCCTGAGGCGGTGGCCCCAGATCGGGTGGTATCCAACACCTACCTGACCCTGACGGGTGTGGGCAGGACCCCATTTAAGGTGCCCGTGGCAAGGGTACATCTGAAATGGGGGCCAAGGAGGGCCCCAAGGATGTGCGGGTGCATCATCATTTGACCACTGAGGTGTTGATGGACCTAGAGGACTGGCCAAGCAACCCCCAGAACATCCTAGTCATGACCTGTAGCCAGAGCTGGGGAGGGGCACTGCGCCCTGGTATTGGGTAGGGTACCTTACCAGAGGTGCCAGACCCTCCCCTAGTGAGGAGGGAGTGCCCAGGGACAAGGCTCAGAGGAGCAGTAGCTTCAGACCCAGCCGGTGAGAGGGAGCAGGTCCCCATCCCTTCCCCAGCTGCTGAGTTCCAGGCCGAGTTGCAGAAAGATCCCTCCTTGCAGAAGCTAAGGGACCTGGCTGGCCTCAGCATGGCACAGACCACGCTGCCAGGAGAGGTTCCTGTGGGAGAAGGGATTCCTGTACTGAGAATGGGCTTCCCCAGGGGAAGTGGAGTCATGGGGGATCCGGAGGCAGCTGATGGTCCCCCAGAAGTATCGCCGCAAGCTCCTGTGCCTGGCCCATGACATCCCTCTCTCAGGACACCAGGGAATCCGGCGTACCAGGCAGGGGCTGCTACAGAACTTTTACTGGCCTGGGGTCTTTACCACTGTCCAGCAGTATTGCCAATCCTGTGACCCCATCAGAGGGTGGGGAAGGCCCAGGACAAGGGAAAAGCAGCTTTGAGACCTTTGCCCATTATAAAGGAGCCTTTCCAGAAGGTGGCTGTAGACATAGTGGGGCCTCTTAGCAAGATGACCGGATCAGGGAAGAAATATATTCTGATGGTGATAGATTTCGCTACCCCGAGGCAGTGGCCTTGTCTTCCATTGAAGCAGACACCGTGGCAGATGTGTTGCTGATCATCTTCAGCCGAGTGGGGTTCCCCAAGGAAGTCTTGACAGACCAAGGATCCAACTTCATGTCAGCCCTGCTCAGGTGCTTGTGGGAGAAATGTGGGGTCCGGCACACCTGGGCCTCAGCATATCACCCCCCAGTCCAATGGGCTGGTGGAGAGGTTCAATGGAACTCTAAAGATGATGCTGAAAACCTTTATGAACCAGCATCCGCAGGATTGGGACAAGTGCTTACCCTTTTTCCATACAACAGTTCAAAAGGCAAAAACCCAGTAGACTCCTGGGGCACCTCCCTGTACGCAAACAGCAGGTGAGGTAAGATGGCCCCTGGACCTGATGAGAGACAAATGGGAGGGAAAGACCACTCCCGATGGAGAATCAGTGGTGGAGTATGTCCTGATCTTCCAAGAAAGACTTGCTGAGCTCATGGGCCTGGACAAGGAGAATCTGGCCAGAGCCCTGAGGAAACAGAAGTTCTGGTATGACCACACAGTGCAGGCCCACGCCTACGCTGCCGGAGACCAGGTGATGGTTCTCATCCCCGTGAGAAAAAACAAACTACAGGCCACCTGGGAAAGCCTTTTCAAGGTTGTCAAGCAACTAAATGAGGTAAATTATGTGGTGGAACTGTCTAAGCTGAGATCAGAAGGGTGCTGCATGTATACCGACAGCTGTTTTCCAACCAGCCTGGACTCACTAATCTGACTGTCCACTGGGTGGAGACGGGGTCGCACCCGCCTATAAGATGTTCCCCATTCCGAGTCACAGGGAAAACTGCTCAAGACTTAGAAAGAAAGGTCAGTGACATGCTGGCCATCTTCCAGCCCTTGGGCCTCACCTGTGCTGCTGGTTCCCAAAAAGGACGGGTCGATCCAGTTCTGTAGGAAGCTCAATGCCATCACTGTATCGGACGCCTACCCCATGCCCAGGCATGATGAGCTCCTAGACAAGCTGGGAGGAGCTAGCTGCCTTACCATCATGGATCTTACAAAGGGCTACTGGCAAGTACCACTGGATGCAGATGCCAGGCTGAAATCTGCCTTTATCACCCCTCTGGGGTTCTATGAGTTCCTGACCCTGCCTTTCGGCCTCAAGGGGGCACGGCCACCTTCCAGCGCCTGGTGGATCAGCTACTGAGGGGGATGGAGAGTTTTGCCATGACGTACATTGATGACATCTGTGTCTTTAGCCAGACCTGGAAGGAACATGTGTCCCAGATTAGACAAGTGCTGGACTTACTCCAGGAGGCTGGGCTGACCATAAAAGCTGAGAAGTGGAAAGTGGCGATGGCTGAAGTATCTTACCTGGGCCACCAGGTGGGGAGCGCCGCCTAAAGACAGAACCAGCCAAAGTTGAGGTGATCAGAGACTGGCCCACTGCCCAGACCAAAAAGCAAGTCCTTTATTGGGATGGTGGGGTACTATTGAAGCTTTGTGCCACACTTTAGCTCCATAGCCACCCCCATCACTGAGCTGTGCAAGAAGGGGAAGCCAGACAAGGTGGTCTGGACCGAGCAGTGCCAGAGGGCTCTCTGTGCGCTGAAGGAGGCTCTGGTCAGTGGCCCAGTTCTGGTAAACCCAGACTTTGACAAGCTCTTTACGGCGTTCACTGATGCCTCAGACATGGGGCTGGATGCGACATTAATGCAGGTTGATGAAAAGGGGGAGAGACACCCCATCATGTACTTGAGCAAGAAGTTGTTACCCTGGGAGCAGAATTACACAGCCATAGAGAAGGAATGCCTGGCTATGGTTTGTGCCCTTAAGAAACTCCAGCCATTTCTCTTTGGGCGACACTTCACTGTGTACACTGACCTGGCTGAAAGGAGCCAATGCCAAGCTCCTGAGGTGGAGCCTGCTCCTGCAGGATTATGATATGGACGTGGTCCATGTGAAGGGGAGTGCCAACATGATAGCTAATGTGTTGTCCCGGAAAGGAGTGCCTGAACTTCCCCAGGTCACTGGTTAGAGTGATCTCGCTCAGTTCAGTCTTGAATGGGGGAGAGATGTGACAGAGTAGGGAGTGGGGAGGATTGACCTGGGGATGTTGTGTGGGAGTTTTACTGGTACTGTCTGCACTGGTGATGGGATATCAGGGTGTGACTTCACTTGAGGGATGATACTTGAGCATGGAACCTGAGCCCAGGAGGGGGTTGGGGCCAGATGACACCTTCTGCCTGGGAAACTGGACAAAGGCTGGAGGAAAAGCCTGGGGGTGTGGCTGGAGGAGACTGCGGGAGGGGGTTTCAGTTTGGAGCTGGCTGGGGAAATGGAGGGAGACCTGGGGCTGGGGTCCAAGCTCCCTGCCTCCCAATATGGACCTGACTGAGGGGGTCCTGTTGTCTGTGCCTGCAAGCTCTGTTTTGGACTGTTCCTGTCGTCTAATAAACCTTCGGTTTTACTGGGTGGCTGAGAGTCATGATGAATCACAGGAAGTGGGGGGTGCAGGGCCTTGTCTCCTCCATGCTTCGTGACATCCTGTTTGTCACCTAGCCTAAAGATTGTGTAGTTGCGGCCAGGCCAGGGGAGGAGTAGTGGGAGAGGACCAGTGTCGAGACTGCTACAGCCTCAGCTCTGGCACTACAACATGGGAGGAAACTTTCACCCTCTGCCTGCCCTGCCATTCCTCTGTACTGAGACTTGGAGCAGGACACAGGATTTGCCTCTCTCAATGTGCTAGGCTGTTGTTGCCATTACATAGGGATGAGGTACAATAACTTCCCAATGGGACAGTTAATCAATCCTCTAAAAAGCCTCGTATATTAGGGTGGGAAGGTGAGTGAGGTAATATTTTTTATTGGACCAACTTCTGTTATATATTAGGGAGAATTTAAAATAGCTGAAACTTCACTCTGACTCACCACCTTCTTCTATACAGTACATTAAAGAAACGGGGAATTAAAATGGAGCCTTAGTGACAGCTGGATGATTGATGAATGGCCAGTTTGATTAAAATGCAGAGCTGATATGCACACGAAGACAAAAAGCAAATCTAACTCGAGTTAAACATTTGGTTTGATTAGGAATTCGCTAGAGGCAGCTACAAAAATACCCCTTGTGCATGAGAGACTGCATTTGTCTATGTGGTAATCAGGCTGATCTTTACTGGCTTTGCAAAGAGTTTAAAATTGGTCACTTATGGATTTAATTTTCAGCTGTGCCATTCTTGCCTCCAAGGTTTGCCTGAAGAGCAGGAGCATGTTCCCCTTTTCCGTTTCCTCAAGATTAAAGCCTAGTGGATGGAGTGACTGTGTCATTGCAGACACGTTGGGGAATAGATACTGACTTTGCTTGGCACCTGTAGGATACTCTATGCATCTTTGCTTGTTCCTCCTTAGAGTATTTCTCATGAGGGTTTTGTCTGCCCTAGAAAATTTAGGCATGGCCAGCACCAGTGTAGGTCCCTGCCATACTTGGTCCGGGTCTCGTGTCCACACCCGAAAGACACCGCAACGCTGCACGAGTGTTACCAGCATCATTGCAGTTGAGCTTGATGGAGCAAGATGTTGCCAATCTTGTGTCCTCCCTTGGGATCCCTCTGTACCATTATGTGTGTGACAAAGTTCCTCCTCTGCCTTGGTGGGTCCTGCACTTTCTGGAAGATTTTCTCACCTCAGTTGTGCACGGCAGCCCTCAGTGTGGCCCCTTTTGTTAGTGGCACAAACCTGCTGTTCACTCAGCTAACCTCATCACTGGCCAACATGGGGGAAAGGGAGAACAATCTCTGCAGTCTCTGTGTCCCACCTAGTGGGTCAGGGACAGGGCAGATCCCTTTCCAAATTAGACCTTCCCCTCTGGTGTGTCTCACAGACCTGGTTAACTCCTCCTGTGTCTGATCAGGAGTTGGGGGGGACCCGGGCCCACCCTCTACACCGGGTTCAGCCTATCTACATCTCCTGTAACAGCTGCGTGACAGCTACAACTCCCTAGGCTACTTGCCCATGACCTCCCCCCCAGCACCTTCTTCTTTATCCTCACCACAGGACCTTCCTTTTGAAACCTGATAATGCTTGTACTCCTTAGTCCTCCAGCAGCATGCCTTCTCACTCCTTCCATGCCCCTCACTAACTGATGGGAGGTCCTTTTTCAACCAGTGTCCTGATTAGCCTGCCTGCCATAATTGATTCTAGTAAGTTCTTAATAGGCTCCAGGTGTCTTAATTAGCTTGCCTGCCTTAATTGGTTCTAACAGGTTCCTGATTGCTCTAGGACAGCCCCTGCTCTGGTCACTCAGGGAACAGAAAACTATTCATCCGGTGGCCAGTATATTTGCCTTTTTTAGAGCTGTAGCTCATGAAAGCTTATGCGCAAATACATTTGTTAGTCTCTAAGGTGCCACAAGTCCTCCTTTTCTTTTTGCGAATACAGACTAACACAGCTGTTACTCTGAAACCTACACCCAACTGGTCTGGGTCTGTCACAAGTGCTAATGTAGACTGAAAATGCTGTTGCAATGGATATGCCATTGCAGCTGGCCATTCCAGTACCATGTCCTGTAACCTCTTCACTGACTGCTTTATGGAAGCCTCGTATGCTCCTGGGGTAAAACTTTCCAAAGCTTCTAAGTTCCATCCTCAAAGTGGCCTGGGAGTCACAGTCTCACTGAAAGTCACATGTCCTAAGTGCCTGACTTGCTTTTGAAAATAGGTATTACATTTTCAAATGTGCCTAAATTCTGATTACTTTGTTTTTTTGAGCTACAGGGGCCTTTGATCTTATGCAGGCAAAGGTTTCTGTTTTACAAGGTGCTGTGCACAAAGTCTTAAGTCTTTTTTTTGGTTTAAATATCTGTATGCAACTTTCATGGCATTTAATTTACAAAATACAGGCTATTTTATACACTGAAAAATACTAACATCTATAGTTCGTTTAGAATGAGTGCAGCTTCTCTGCACATGAGCATTTTGTCTGCCCTAGAAGATTTAGGCATTGCCAGCACCAGTGCAGGTCCCTGCCATACTTGCACCAGATCTTGTGTCTACACCCAAATGGTGCTGCAACACCACACAAGTGATACCAGGAGCTGCTCCACCTCCTACACCTCCCAGTCCTGGGGAGCCTTGCACAGCACTGTGAGAATGTACCCAGTGCCTTCTGGAGTCGCTGTTGACTTTCACCATCAGTTTCCAACTTACCCATGTTTGGAAGCCTGGCTGAGCAGATCCCTGTCTCATCCATCCACCTGATATCTTGCTCTCTAGTTGTCTCCATAGAGCTTCAGCTCAGGAGGGAGAAATTGACCAATCAGTCAGCAGAAAGTCTCAAATTTTACAGTGGTGGTCATAGCCTCTAATGTGTTCCTAGGAGTTTTTTGTAGATCTGGAGAAACAATTACACTGCGTAGTTCGTAATGTTCTATTTGATCCCTCGTCTCTTGGGTTTCAGGGCATCACCCTATTTGCCAGATCCAACAGTCTAGACAAAATGTTGCTCCTCTTTAGAGCTGTCTGGAAAAACTTAAACAGGACAGTTTTCTATAACAAAAGCAGTCCAGTTGTAATCAAAACACTTTATGAAATTGTGTCAATTTCACCAACTTTTGGTGTGGGGGAAGTTCTGACAATGATGAAAAGTCCTGTTTTGACATTTTGCGGAATGAAATGTTTTGATTTTTCCTTTTGACATGGCTTTTTGTTTCAAAATTTAAAATAAACATGTTACAATATGTAATTTTTAAAAAGTTGAAATTGAATCAAAACAGTTTGATCAAGCCAAATCAATTTTTAATTGTTTTTCTTTCATAGAAAACTTCAAAGTTTTTGTGCTTTGCTCCAAATCAGAACGAAAACAAAATTTCAAATCTCAAAATCCTCTGTGAAATGGCATTTCCATTCTCCAGGCAACTCTTTTCTTGATACATGGATGGGAGATCTTGCTATGGTGGACTCATATTCTCAATAGCCTGAGTTGGTTGCTCTAGCTTTGATATTGTTCCCCCATCATCTTGGGATGAGGAGATCACTCAGGGGATTTTAGCAGAGAGGCCAGGTTACAGATCAGCCATAGGAGTTTACTGGCATTTTTGCCTGTGTTTATTTCATGCATGTCCATATTTGCATGTGTTTGTTTTTGTGTCTGGCCAGCCCCTGCGGCGAGCACTGGCTCCTGTCTGTTGCTTGGCAGCACTACTGTGAGGGCTTTCACACAATCAGAGCAGAGCTGGAAGGGGAATTCTTGTGCTCCTGTAGTCTGGTGTTAGGAAGTGAGCCCCTGCAGGCTTGCCAATTGATGTGAGAGTGTTTGTGGGAGCACAGCATAGTAGCAACTGGCAAATGGCAAGGCAGAGCTGGCCAGCAGAAATTTAGCTGTCAATTACTTTCAGAGGATTTTTTTTTAAACCTACAAATAGTGCATAGGGAGAGTTAATTGACAGCTACAGTTTTCAGCTCTGTAATACATCTGCCAGGAACAGCTTTCTATCTAGCTGTTCAAGGGTGAGTTGGGCATCTGTGAATAGGCAACTCACCAGTGATGAGTCACTATATAAGGGGGCTCAAGTGGGGAAATGGATTAAAATATAAAGAGCCAGCTCCACTGGGGTGTTGCAACCGCTTTGCACTGCACGGCTGGCAGGATTGGGCCTTAGATCCAGCACATCCAGCCCCAGTGTAAAGGCAACCCTCCAGACATGCAGTTAGACACAGAGGCTTCTGTGTGCCCCCATCCCTCACCCGCATTGGTGACAGCTCAGGGCCCATGGCTGAAGGAAAGGATCTCTGGCCTCCATTTTGATCCCTTTGGTAATTAGAAACTGGTAGAAATTAGAACAGCTAGAAGGCTGCTCTAACTTATCCCTGGGGACCGGCCTTGCACATAGCAGTGACCTTAATGCCATCTTTGCGTGACCTGCAGCCCTGACCTACACTGTGTACACTTAGGCCTTAGCTGAGAATCTGGCACAAACTATTTACAAGAATTATTAAAGTGTTGCTTAACTGCTGTTTAAGTTGCCAGAATCTTCTGAAGAGTGTAATGAGAGAGTGAAGTTACCCTTCAATTCAGTCTCATCAGCAGACCCTACAGAATGTGTTCAGTTCAGGCACTCTTCAGGTCTTTGTCATGTAAGGCTGAGCTGACTGGATTTCTCCATCCGACTGTTTGCTCAATAACATTTACTGTCAGTGAATGTTGGGCAAAACAGGCTCCCTGATTCCTACCTACCAGCCCAGTTCTGATTATCTAGGAATGTGTCCATTAGGATATTAAGCACCTACACAGACTCTAAGTGTCCAATCAGTTATTTAAAATTACAAAATCACATCCATTTCAGCCAGCTCAGTTTGGACTATATCTAGTGCATGTATCCTTTTTTCCAGAGTAGTCGTATCACTAATTATTTGTGTGATGGGTTCGGTCACAGAGACCCCCTTGGGACTGTCGCCTGATGTGCTGAGATTACCTCTGAGCCCATTTTCCCTGCCAGCTTGGGACTCCAGAACCCTCCCTTGTTCAGCCAGACACGCCAGCCTGCTGCAACATAGACCCAGGTCTGGTCCACGCCCGCAAAGCTGCAGACTTTAATCAAAAACTGCTCAGCGGGTCACCTATCTCCAGCACCCAGACACCCAGTTTCCAATGGGATCCAAACCCCACATAAATCCATTTTACTCTGTATAAAGCTGGCTATAGGAGAGTAATCCTATTGGGATCCGGGAAGTGGGCGCGCGAAGCCCATCCACTGCTAAAGGATCCCCCTCCAGGCTAAGAGGAGGATCCACAGGACCTGGACACCAAATAAATCCAGGGGGACAACTAATGAAATAATAGGGACAGGAGTGTGGTCAAAGAGTCAAACGAAGGGACCCAGACGGGGACACCGAGCGGAGAACCCCGGACAGCGCCCACTGCTCCTCGAAGGCGTCAAGGGAGTCAGTGGATGCCGCCCAGAGGAACTCTGCCCGGATACATGAACGGACCGAGGATCGGAAATAGGCCGCGCAGTCACAGGAGATGCAATCGGCCAACCTCCTCATTCTGGTTTTATAGATGGCCATTTTAGCTAGGACCAGGAGGAGGTTGACCAGGAGATCCCGTTACCTTATGGGGCCACGGATAGGGAGTGCATAAATAAGAAGGTGAGGGGAAAAGTGCAACCAAAAACGTAATAAAATATTGGTGAGGAGCCGGAATAGGGGCTGCAGCCTGGCACACTCCAGATATATGTGTGCCAGGGTTTCCCTCACGCTGCAAAAGGGGCAGGTGTCTGGGATAGAGGTGAACCGTGCCAAGAACATGCCCGTGCTCACGGCTCTGTGAAGGAGCTGCCAACTGATATCCCCGGCGGGCCTCGGGACCAAGGTGGAATATACGCCGGCCTACCGAGGCTCCTCACCCTCCAAAGGTGGCAGCAGGTCCCACCATTTTGTATTGCGGTGGGACACGAGGGTGAGGGTGTGAAGGGTATGGAGCAAGAGCGTGTATAGATGTTTCCTTGGCGCGGTTTGGAAGCAGACTGGCTGCATCTCGTGCAGCCGGCTCATGGTGAAGGGCTGATGGGGTCGGTTGGGTCCACGGGGGAGGGATCCAATTGAAAGGTCCAGTGGGCCTGGGGTAGAGGGTGGGCGGGGCATGCCCTCGTGCAGGACCCGGTTGAGAGAAACCCAAACAGTGGGCGGCAAAGCGGCCTTCACCTCCTGAAGTACGCGCTGGGGAGTACGAGGTCTGGAGAGCCCCATGCGCTGAGCGGGCATCAGGGGATCCAGCCAGTCTCCCCGGTCATAATCTAGGAGGTCTCCGACTCTTGTGACTTCCGCCAGGACCAACCTCTGGCGCACCGAGCGGGACTCCGCCACCTGCACACGGAGCTGGGGGTTGTGTAGCACGGGCTCCGCGAGGAGATCTGCTCCCACGGTGACCGCCATGGACCTGGTCGTTGAAAACAGTTTCCAGGTCCAGAGGAGGTCTTGGTAGAAGATCGGTAGCCTGGAGAGGTCTTGCGGAAGATCTCTCGGATGGAGATAAAGGAGCTGCCGGTTGTATCAGAGCCCTTGGAAGCGGTGCAGGAAGGTGTGCGCCACTATGCTCCACGCCGGACTACCTACACCGTAAAGGAGCCTCTGCAGGGCCTGGAGGCAGAAGACATGGACCTGAGTGTGCAGACATTTCAGGCCCTGCCCTCCCTCCCCTAGGGGTAGGTGGAGAACCCCTGCAGGGACCCAGTGTATTCCTGACCAAAAGAACTTCAGAATCGATGTCTGGATTAGGCCAGGAAACCCGGGGCTGGGACCAGGGTGTTGAGCCAGTACAAGAGCATGGACAGGACTAGTTGATTAAGCACCAGCGTTCTCCCTCGAAGGGAGAGGCACCGGAGTAGTCCTGTCCATTTCCGGAGCCACTCTATCACCCCGCCTTCTAAATTTTGAAGTTCTCCGGCAGAGAAGGGTGCATGCCAGAAAGGTAAACGCCTAGGTAGAGCAGTGGTAGAGCACGGGTGGAAGGGAGCTCACCTGCCGCCAGTCCCCCATCACCCAGCCAGAGCTCTTGACCCAGTTGACTTGGACGGAGGAGGCTGCCGAATAGATGGCCTGGCAAGCCTCCACCCGTGCCAAGTCGCCCGGGTCCTGGACCACGAGGAGCACGTCATTGGCGTACGCCGACAGGACCAGCCGCAGCTCTGGCTCCCGCAGCACCAACCCTGTCAACCTCCTTTGGAGGAGGCAGAGGAAGGGCTCAATCACCAGAGCGTACAGCTGGCCCGAGAGGAGGCACCCCTGCCGCACTCCTCGCCCGAAGCTGACCGGCTCGGTCAGGGTCCAGTTGAGCCTAACCAAACACTCCGTGGAGGCGTACAGCACCCAGAGAAAACTCACAAACTGAGGTCCGAATCCAAACGCCTGCAGAGTGCTCAGGAGGTACTCATGGTCTACTCTATCGAACGCCTTTTCCTGATCGAGAGACAGGAGGGCGAACGACAGACTGTCTCTACGCCCGAGTTCCAAAAGGTCTCGGACTAGAAATAGGTTGTCAAAAATGCTGCGACCCGGGACAGTATAGGTCTGGTCTGGGTGGATCACGTCTGCCATCACGGACCCTAGCCGCAGCGAGATTGCTTTCGCTAAGATTTTGTAGTCTGTGTTAAGGAGTGAGACGGGACGCCAGTTTCGTAAATCGTGGAGGTCCCCCTTCTTCGGCAACAAGGCGAGCACTGCTCACCTGCACGAAAGAGGGAGGACCCCGCCCTGCAAAGACTCAGCCCAGACAGTGGCTAGGTCTTGGCCAAGGATGTCCCAGAACGCATGGAAGAACGCCACAGTCAGCCCGTCCATGCCTGGAGATTTATTGGTGGGCATGCGACGGAGGGCTTCCGAAAACTTGGCCAGGGTGAGAGGCAGCTCTAGCCGGTCTCGGTCGCCCACGCTGACTGTGGGGAGTTGCTCCCAGAGCACTCTGCAAGCACCAGGATCGGTCGGATCCGGGGAGAAAAGGCTTGTGTAGAAGTCACGGGCCCTCCCACACATCTCCACTGGATCCGTGAGGGGGGCGCCGTCTTCTGCTAGAAGGCAGGTGACGTGTTTCTTGGCCCCCCTCGTTTTCTCCAGGGCGTAGAAGAAACGGGAGCCGCGATCCATCTCCCGAAGGAGGCGGATGCGAGATCGAACAAAGGCACCTCGGACCCGATGGTCCTCAAGGGCCCGGAGCTCCTCCCGCTTCTCCCGGCACGCTCCGCAGAGGGACGGGTCCTCGGGCCTGGCGGCCAGGCGCCTCTCCAGCTCTAAGACCTCCCGTTTCAACTGCTCAGTCGCTGCATTTCTCCGTCGGCTGGTGCCCCAGGTGTAGTCACGGCAGAAGAGCTTGGTGCGCACCTTCCCTAGGTCCCACCATCGCCGCGCTGAGGGAAAGGCACGCCACTGCTCTCGCCAGGCCAGCCAAAACTCCCGGAAGGACATCACGAAGCCCTCATTCTCCTGTTGTTAAAGTGCCGTTGTGCTCCTGCTGTTGTTAAAGTGCCAATAGGCCGGCCCCGGCCTCTCTGCACGGAGGGAGTCTGTTATGGTGGCTAGATGATGGTCAGAAAATGGGGCCGGCTGAATGTTGGAGGAGTGGGCCTGTTAAAGATGGAAACGGGATAAATAAATACGGTCCAACTAAGAGTGGTGTGACCGATGGGCCTCCACCCGGACAAAGGTGAACGTGGAAGTGTCATCTGGGTGGTAGTCACGCCAGACATCCACTAGGGAGTGATGTTTGACTATTCCTCGGAGAATGTTCGCGGCTGCCATGCTCAGCTCGGCCCCTGAGCGGTCCTGTTCCTCGAGGGTGGTGTTAAAGTCCCCTCCCAGGACTAAGCACTCGTGAGAATCTAGGGTGCCGAGGAAGTCGGACATCCGCTGATAGAATTGCGGCCGCTTCGGGCTCGTTGTTGGGGCATAGATGTTAAAGAAGTTGACCATGAGCCTCTCCATACATTCTCAGAGATGCAGCAGGTGGCCCGGCACGGCCTCAGTGACCCCTAGCACCTCGGGCCATAGGTTGCGGGAGAACAGGGACGCCACTCCAGCTTGTCGAATCGTGAAGTGGCTAAAGTAGACCCCGTCCCCCACGCCAGCCGCCAGCTGTCCTCGGCGGTCGGATCCGTATGGGTCTCCTGCAGGAAAACCACAGAGTACCCCCCTTCCCGAAGGTAAGAGAGCACCTGGGACCTGCGGAGAGCCATCCTACAGCCCCTGGTGTTCAAAGTTGCGATAATGAGAGGCATCATGCGGAGGGCTCGGGGGGTGGGGGTTCCTTGTTGGCGGGGGTGTTCGCGGCCCCCGGCAGGTCGCGCAACAATCCGTGACCCATCCCGTAAGTGAGTAAATCATCACGGAAGCTGCAGGTCCGCCCTTAGGCCGCGGCACTGTGCCTTCCTTTCCCTCTACCTTCCTTTATAAGGGCCCTTGTGGCCCGGAGGATTTGATCAAAGTCCCCCCATAGCTGGAGAGCCAGCTGTACCCTGTTGCAGGAGCCAGTCCTGCAACGCTTTTCGCAGCTCATGGGGGGGTGGGTTGCAATTTCCCGGTTATTCCCTAGTGGGGATCTTGGTGCAGCCTCATGGTCCGCTGAGGCGGGCAGACAGGGTGCGGATCACCGATTGGGCGTCTGACAGGCTAAAGTTATTACGTCCGTCTCAAGCCTTGGGGTAGAAGGGGATGACGGAGGGAAAATTGCAGCTCCTAATGGGTCGCGGCAGGAAAATGCAAAGGCTGCTCCTTGGGGGGAATCCGCAAAAAAGGGGAAAGAAATAACCCCAGGGGCAGCAATAGCATTGCAGGAAGAGGTGGACGGGGTGGGGGCGGGGTCAGAGGGAAGGCTCTGGGCTTCGGGAGGCAAGCAGCTGAGAGGTGGTGCCTCCCGATCAGATTTGAGGGTTAAGGGGGTGGGTAGGGGGCTCCCAGTGAATCTAGGCACAGGCTGTGTGGTGGATTTGACAGCCACGGCATCAGGTGGTGGACCACCTTCTGTAGGGTGCCCGCCCAGGAAGTCGGTGAGGGGGAGGGAGCATGGGGAAAGGGGGACTGGGGTGGGGTTGCCCAGATCGAGGCCAGTCGGCAGTAGGTCATCCTCTCCCTGCGTGACCGGGGTCAAACCTAGGGCCTCGATCTCCTCATACATGGAGGACAGGTCGTCTTCTGCCACCCTGGGGGTCTCCCCTCTGGCGCCTGCTACGACGGTCGATTCAGGGTTTGCAGGGGGTTCGGGTGATATTCAGGCAGAAGGGGCTTCCTCAGGGGTCTCGGAGGGGAGGGTCTCCCGTGGAGAGGATGATTTAATTGGGGATTGGTCCTGCTTTGAGCAGGGGGTTGGACTAGATGACCTCCTGAGGTCCCTTCCAACCCTGATATTCTAGGATTCTATGATTCTATACCTTCCAGTGCTATTTTGTCTTCCCCTCCTGACACCAGCGGATGGATCTCACTAGTGGGCATAGTGGAAGGCTCAGTGTCAGTGTCAGAGGCAGATGGCAGATGGCAAGTTGCCAGCAGGGACAGACGGCGGGGGGGCCGTGACGGTTGCAGTAGTGTTGGGGGGGGGACACCGATGGATCGGGGGGCAGCTCCGTGCCACATCCCCTGTGCCCCTACAAACGCAGTTAAGACACAGTCAAACTCCCCCCATGCGAGAGTACAGTTCAAAAGTTACTCAGTCTTACAGCCCCCTCCACGATGATTTGTAGCTTCCCTGGGTGATTTCTCTGTCAGCTGTCTTCTCTCCCAGGCTTTATGGAGCATTCCAAAAATGCCAAGCAGATAAGAAGAAAAAAAATAACTTGTCAGTTAATTACGGGTCCACAAGCAAACAGCAAAACGGTTGGGTCTGGGGACGTCCACTCCCCTCCTCTGGGGAGCGGGTCGGCAGTCCTCCCCCCCTCCTCCGGGGGTTTCAGCTGAAGCAATAGCAGCGTCCAAGGGCAGGCATCGGGGGGCTTGCAGGCAAGCCGGCGGCCGACCAGCACTCGAACGGCAGCAGAAAAACAGCAAAAAAAAAAACCAAAATGAAGAAAAAGCGTCTGGCCCGGTCGGGGGGGGGGAACTGAATTAGGGTCAAAAAGTAAGAAAAGCCCAGGCCAGGGGGCCTTAGGAGAGAATGGAAAGCAGATAGCTTAGCAGCAAGCAAAGGAGGTCCCTTTTCCCTGGGTAAGGTAACAGGGAAGGTTTTTTTGAAACAAAAAGAAAGTTTATTGGTAACACTTACAAAATTACCAAAGGAAACAAAACAACTATGCAACAAAACAATGCAAAAGAAGGTATAACACAGCAGCTTTCAGGAGGGAGAAGTGTTCAGGCTAGCCTGGGCCCAGAGCGAGGGGGCTTCCTCAACACTCGTGGTCTTCCACCCTCCTGAGTTACCTGGTGGCCTAGAGCAGGGGGGCTTCCTCGACACTCGTGGTCTTCCACCCCCTCAAGTTACCTAGTGTCGCGCCCAGTGTCACCGATCCTCCCTCTCCTGAGAGTGCCCGGTAAGATGGGCACGGCTCCGGGGTGGGCGGTTTAGGGGTGGGGGGGGTAGACACCCATGTATTATAGGACCCCTCCCAGATGACAGGAATGATGGTATCCACAGTGGCAACGGCTGGGGCTGGCATCTCTCGCTCTTCCCCTCAATCAAAGGGTCAGACGGAGGGAACCAGACGGGGTCACCGAGCAGAGAACCCCAGACAGCGCCCACCACTCCTCGAAAGCATCAAGGGAGTCGGTGGATGCCGCTCAGAGGAACTCCGCCCGGATACATGAATGTACTGAGGATCGGAAAAAGGCCCCACAATCGCAGGACGCTTCATGGGCCAACCTCCTCTCTCTGGTTTTATAAATGGCTGTTTTAGCCAAGGCTAGGAGGAGGTTGACCAGAAGATCCCGCGACTTTGTGGGGCCACGGATGGGAAGTGTATAGATAAAAAGGTGAGGGGAGAAATGAAGCCAGAAGCGTAATAGATTATTTGTGAGGAGCCGGAAAAGAGGCTCCAATCTGGCACACTCTAAATGCGAAACACGCCCGTGCTCACAGCTCTGTGAAGGAGCCGCCAACTGATGTCCCCGACGGGCCTTGGGACCAAGGTGGAATACAGGCTGGCCCACCGAGGTTGCTCACCCTCCAAAGGTGGCAGGAGGTCCCGCCACTTTGTATCGGGGCGGGACACCAGGGTGTGGGCGTGAAGGGTGTGAAGTGTAAGTGTATATAAATATTTCCGTGGTGCAATTTGAAAACTAACCGGCTGCAGTTCGTGCAGCCGGCTTTCAGTGAAAGGGTGAGGGGTTTGTTGGGATCTACGGGGTAGGGGCCCGATGGAAAGGTCCGGCGGGCCTGGGATAAAGGATGGGCGGGGTGCGCCCTCGCACAAGGCTCGGCTAACATAAGCCCGAGCAGCGGGGGTCAAGGCGGCCTTCACCTCCTGAAGTACGCGCCGGGGGGTACGGAGGCTGGAGAGCCCCATGCGCCGAGCGAGCGAGCCAGTCTCTCCAGTCGTAGTCCAGGAGGTCTCCGACCCTCGTGACTTCTGCCAGGACCAACCTCTGGCGCACCGAGCGGGACTCCGCCACCTGCACACGGAGCTGTGGGTTGTGTAGCAGGGGCTCCGTGAGGAGATCTGCTCCCATGGTGGCCGCCACGGACCTGGTTGTTAGAAACAGTTTCCAGGTCCGGAGGAGGTCCTGGTGGAAGACCGGCAGCCCGGAGAGGTCTCGCGGAAAACCCCTCGGAGAAAGATAAAAGAGCTGCCGGTCGTATCGAAGCCCTTGGAAGCGGCGCAGGAAGGCGTGCGCCAGTATGCTCCACGCCGAACTACGTGCACTATAAAAGAGCCTCTGCAGGGCCTGGAGGCGGAAAACGCGGACCTGAGTGTACAGACACTTCAGGCCCTGCCCTTCTTCCTTCAGGGGTAGATGAAGAACTCCAACAGGGGCCCAGTGCATTCCTGACCAGAAGAACTCTAGAATCAATCTCCGGAGGTGGGTCAGGAAACCCGGGGCCGGGGCCAGGGTGTTGAGCCGGTACCAGAGTGTGGACAGGACTAGTTGGTTAAGCACCAGTGCTCTCCCTCGGAGGGAGAGACATCGGAGTAGCCTCGTCCATCTCCGGATCCGCTCTATCACCCCGCCCTCTAAATTTTGCCAGTTCTCCGGTGGGGAAGGATGCGTGGCGGAAAGGTAAACGCCGAGATAGAGCAGTGGACCCGCACTCCACCGGATGGTCTGAAGTGCGGGTGGGAGGGAGCTTACCTGCCGCCAGTCCCCCACCGCCAAGCCAGAGCTCTTGACCCAGTTGACTTGGGCGGAGGAGGCTGCCGAATAGATGGCTTGGCATGCCTCCACTCGCGCCAAGTCGCCCGGGTCCTGGACCACGAGGAGTACGTCATCGGCGTACGCCGACAGGACCAGCTGCAGCTCCGGCTCCCGCAGCACCAACCCCGTCATCCTCCTGCGGAGGAGACAGAGGAAAGGCTCGATCGCCAGAGCGTACAACTGGCCCGAGAGGGGGCACCCCTGCCGCACTCCTCGCCCGAAGCTGACCGGTTCAGTCAGGGTCCAGTTGAGCCTAACCAAACACTCCGCGGAGGCATACAGCACCTGGAGAAAACTCACAAACTGAGGTCCAAATCCAAACGCCTGCAGAGTGCTCAGGAGGTACCCATGGTCTACTCTATCGAACGCCTTCTCCTGATCAAGAGACAGGAGAGCGAATGATAGACCATCTCTCCGCCCGAGTTCTAAAAGGTCTCGGACTAGAAAGAGGTTGTCGAAAATGCTGCGACCCGGGACAGTATAGGTCTGGTCTGGGTGGACCACATCCGCCATCACGGACCCTAGCCGCAGCGAGATTGCTTTCGCTACGATTTTGTAATCCGTGCTAAGGAGTGAGACGGGACGCCAGTTTCGTAGATCGCGGAGGTCCCCCTTCTTCGGCAGCAAAGCGAGCACCGCTCGCCTGCATGACAGAGGGAGGACCCTGCTCTGCAAGGACTCAGCACAGACGGTGACTAGGTCTGGGCCGAGAATGTCCCAGAACGCGCGGTAAAACTCCACGGTCAGCCCGTCCATGCCCGGAGATTTATTGGTGGGCATGCGACGGAGGGCTTCCGAGAACTCGGCCAGGGTGAGAGGCAGCTCTAGTCGGTCTCGGTCGCCCACGCTGACCGTGGGGAGTTCCTCCCAGAGCACCTCGCAAGCGTCAGGATCGGTCGGGTCTGGGGAGAAAAGGCTTGTGTAGAAGTCACGGGCCCTCCCACACATCTCCTCCGGATCCCTGAGGGGGGCGCCGTCTTCCGCAAGAAGGCAGGTGACGTGTTTCTTGGCCCCCCTCGTTTTCTCCAGGGCATAGAAGAAGCGGGAGCCGCGGTCCATCTCCCGAAGGAGGCGGATGCGGGACCGAACGAAGGCCCGGTGGTCCTCAAGGGCCCGGAGCTCCTCCCGCTTCTCCCGGCACGCTCCGCAAAGGGACGGGTCCTTGGGATCGGCGGCCAGGCGCCTCTCCATCTCTAAGACCTCCCGTTCCAACTGCTCCATCGCCGCATTTCTCCGTCAGCTGGTGCCCCAGGTTTAGTCACGGCAGAAGAGCTTGGCGCGCACCTTCCCGAGATCCCACCATCGCCGCACCGAGGGAAAGGCACGCCACTGCTCTCGCCAGGCCAGCCAAAACTCCCGGAAGGACATCACAAAGCCCTCGTCCTCCAACAGGCTGTTATTAAAGTGCCAATAGGCCGGCCCCGGTCTCTCTGCACGGAGGGAGACCGTTACGGTAACTAAATGATGATCGGAGAATGGGGCCGGCCGAATGGCGGAGGAGTGGGCCTGTGAAAGATGGAAACGGGATAAGTAAATACAGTCCAACCGAGAGTGGTGTGACCGATGGGCCTCCACTCGGACAAAGGTGAACGTGGAGGTGTCATCTGGGTGATGGTCACGCCAGACGTCCACTAGGGAGTGATGGTCAACTATCCCTTGGAGAATATTCGCAGCGGCCGGGCTCGGTTCGGCCCCTGAGCGGTCCCGTTCCTCGAGGGTGGTGTTAAAGTCCCCTCCCAGGACCAGGCACTCGTGCGAATCCAGGGTGCCGAGAAAGTCGGACACCTGCTGATAAAATTGTGGCCGCCTGGAGCTCAGTTGCAGGGTATAGATGTTAACTAGATTAATCACGAGCCCCTCCATACGGACTCGAAGGTGCAGCAGGTGGCCCGGCACGGCCTCATTGACCCCTAGCACCTCAGGCCGTAGGTTGGGGGAGAACAGGGTCGCCACTCCAGCTTGCCAGGTCGCAAAGTGGCTAAAGTATAGCCCCCCACTCCAGCCGCCACCTGTCCTCGGCGGCCGGGTCTGTATGGTTCTCCTGCAGGAAAACTACAGAGTACCTTCCTTCCCGAAGGTAAGAGAGCACCTGGGACCTGCGGAGAGCCATCCTACAGCCCCTGGTATTCAGGGTCGCAATAATAAGAGGCGTCATGCGGAGGGCTGGGGGGGTGGGGGCCTCGTATTGGCGGGGGGGTTCAGGGCCCCCGGCGGGTTGCACAGCAACCCATGACCCATCCCGTGGGTGAGTAAATCGCGTCGGAAGCTGCGGGCTCGCTCGTAGGCCGCAGCACCGCGCCTTCCTTGCCCCCTGCCCTCCTTTATAAGGGCCCTTGTGGCCTGGAGGATTTGATCAAAGTCCCCCCATAGCTGAAGAGCCAGCTGTGCCCTATCGCGGGCGCCACGGGTGTGCTCTAGGAACTTCCGTAGCGCATACCGCAGCTCATGGGGGGGTGGGGTTACAATTCCCGAGGTGTTCCCTGATGGGCCTCTTAATACAGCCTCGTGGTCCGCTAAGGCGGGTAGACAGGGTGCGGACCACCGACGGGGCGTCTGACAGGCTGGGGTTATTAAATTCATTTCACGCCTTGGGGTGGAGGGGGATGGCAGGGGAAAAATTGCCACTCCTAATGGGTCGTGGCTAGAAAGTGCAAAGACTGCTCCCTGGGGGGAATCTGCGAAAGGCGGAAAGGAAATAACCCCAGGGGCAGCATTAACATTGCAGGAGGAGGGAACTTGGGCAGGGGCAGGGGTGGGGGCAGGGGTAAGGCTCTGGGGTGCAGGAGGCAAGCAGCTAAAGGAAAGTGCCTCCTGAGCAGAGTCAAGGGTTAAGGGGTAAGGGAGGGGGCTCCCAATAATGCTAGGTGCCAGCTTCATGGTGGTCTTAGCGGCCATGGCATCAGGTGGTGGACCACCTTCTGCAGGGTGCTCACCCGGGAAGGCAATTAGGGGGAGGGAGCATGGGGAAAGGGAGGCTGGGGTAAGGCTGCCCAGCTCGAGGCCAGCCGGCAGCAGATCATCCCCTCCCTGGGTGACCGGGGTCAAATCTAGGGCCTCAATCTCCACGTACACGGGGGAGAGGCCAACTCCTGCCACCCCGGGGGCCTCTCCTCTAGGGCCCGCCTCAACGGCCGCCTCGGGGTCCGCGGGGGGTTCGGGTAGTGTCCAGGCAGAAGGGGCATCCTCAGAAGTCTCGGAGGGGAGGGTCTCCCGTGGAGGGGGGATTCTGCCCTCCAATGCCAGTCCGTCTTCCCCTCCCGACACCAGCGGATGGATCTCGCTCGTGGCCGTGGCGGGAGGCTTGATAGCAGTGCCTCCTTTCCTGGTCTTCCGGGGGGCTTCCGCGTCGGGTGGATGCAGCGGAGCTCGAGCCTTCCGCTTGCCTCGCTTCCCCTGGACTAGGGTCCAGCCCTCCATAGCGTCATCTGGGGGCTGATTAACAGGGGTCGTATCGGGGGGCGGAGGCGATGGCTTAGGGGTTCGGGGAGGTAGCGGTGAGGCAACATGAGGGGCGGGGGTTTCTCCTTGGGGAGGGCCCTCTCCTATACCCGATAATATCCTTGCCACACCCTCCTCCATAGGCTCTGTTGGATTGGTACTGGCAAGGGTGGAACTCCCTTGCTCGCCCGGGCGTTGTAGGGAAGGTATCTCTTGGGCCTGGACGGGAGCAGCGATGGGTCGAGTAGGAGGAGGGTTGGTTTCAGGTGCTGGGCAGCCAGGGGCATCGGCAGCGATGGGGCCGATGTCCTGCCGGGTCTCGGGGGTTTCGGGTGCCCCTCCCCCCCGGGCCAAAGGGCAGTCTCTGCGGACATGCCCCGCTGAACGGCAGAGGTAGCACCGGGCCTCTTCGGTAGAATAAAAGACCCGATAGCGGGCTCCCTGGTAGGGGACTAGAAAGGACCCCTCGAGCACCTCTTCATCACGCGCCCCTGCCGGTGGTAGAAGCTGCACTTGCCGGCGGAACGAAAAAATGTGACGGAGGGTGGGGTCCTTGCAGCCCAATGGGAGAGGGCTGATGACAGAGACAAGTTTCCCCAGGGTGGAAAGAGCAGGTAACAGGGCAGCATTGGGTAAGAAGGGAGGAACGGAGGTAAGGACGAGGCGAACGCCCAGGTCTTCTAACGGTTCTAGGGGGACAAACACCCCCCCTACCGTCAGGCCCCTCTCTACCGCCTCCTGGGCGGCATCCTCCGAGGCTAAGAAGAAAACGACCTTCCCATACATCTTGGAGGCCGCCACAATAGCCGTGGGTCCTACCACCTTCGCCAATGCCTGCACGTATGTCTCCACGCGGGGCGAGGCGGGCACCAGGAGGCAACGGACGCCGTGCTTCCTGGTCAAGGCGGGGAAAGGGCCTTGGCCGCTGGTGATGGTGGCGGAGGCGAGGGGGGGCGAGATGACGAGGCGGCAGGCAGGGGGGAGCGTGCTGCCGCCCGGGCATACGTCCTGGGGGCCGGGGAGGGACAATCGCAGAGCTGGTGGAGGGAAACGCAGGGAGGGGCGCCATGATTGATGATGAGGCTGCAGCGGTGGGGGCAGTCCCTGCCATGGAGGGCTCAGTGGTCTTAGCGGGGCCCTTTCCTTTACACCCGCCCTGGCCCTTACGGCGAACCGGCGGGGGTTGCCTAGAATCTGGGTGGGCTGTGGGTGCAGCAGCAGCAGCAATCACCCTGGTGCCTCCTGCTACTGGTGCCCCAGCAAGGGGGGTGGCAAGTATCTTGACAATAGTGGTAGGGGAGGGACCTTGGGGGTCGGGCAGGGGTGGTGGTGGGGGAGGGACAACTAATTTTGTTGAAGCAGTCTCGCCCCTCTCGTTCCCCGCCATTGTGAGCAGGGAGAGACCGGGAGACACCAGAAGGAGGAGGGGGGAGGGGAGAAAGCGGAGTAGCCCCTCCTTCCGCTAGGCTGCGGGCAGGAAGGGGAGGAATGCCGAGGGGGGGGACTGGGAGGAGGGGGGGGAACAAAATCGGGGTCCAGTAATAGGGGCAAGTTGTGAGATAAGCAATCCGGGGGGGGGGGGGTGTGCAGACCCACACACGTTTGTCCAAAGAGTCTCGGTTGGTCGGCTGTTATGTCCGGTCCGGAAGGCAAAGTTCAAAGCGAACAGCTGGATCCGAAGGGAGATGGCAGGTTGCCAGCAGGGACAGACGGCGGGGGGGCCGTGACAGTTGTAATAACGATGGGGGGGTAGGGGCACCGATGGATCGGGGGTGGGGGTCTCCACGCCACACCCCCTGTGCCGCCACAAACGCAAGTAAGCACAGTCAAACTCCCCCCCACGAGAGTATAATTCAGAAAATTACTCAGTCTTACGGCCCCTTCACGATGATTTATAGCTCTCTTGGATTATTTCTTCTGTCTGCTGAAATCTTCTCCTCCGGCTGTGTTGGCTGTGTTCCAAGGCTTCCGGCATGTTAAGAATGTTGTAAAGTCCGAGCTGCTGGCAAAACGGCTGGGTCTGGGGGTTTCCACTCCCCCCTCCGGACAGCAAATCGGCAATCTTCCCCGCCCTCCTCCGGGGGCTCAGCTGAGGCAAATAGCTGCGCCCGAAAGCAGGCGTGGGGGGTGGGGCGGGTGCTGGCAAAGGACATAGACGGGAAAAAAAAAACAAAGAATCAAGAAAAAACAAAAAAGCGTCTGGCCCGGTCGGGGGGGGACTAAGGCAGGTGCAAAAAGTAAGAAAAATCCGGGCCAGGGGGCTTTAGGAAAGAATAGAAAGCAGATAGCTGAGGAGCAAGCAAAAGACGTTCCGTTTCCCAACAGGGAAGGTTCCAGAACAATCAGGAACCTTCTGGAGACAATTAAGACAGGCTGATTAGAACACCTGTAGCCAATCAAGAAGCTGCTAGAATCAATTATGGCAGGCTAATCAGGGCACCCGGGTTTTAAAAAAGAGCTCACTTCAGTTTGTGGTGTGCGTGTGAGGAGCTGGGAGCAAGAGGCACTAGGAGCTGAGAGTGAGAATGCGGACTGTTGGAGGGCTGAGGTGTACAAGCATTATCAGGTCCTATGGTGAGGATAAAGCAGGTGTTGGGAGGAGGCCTTGGGGAAGTAGCCCAGGGAGTTGTAGCTGTCGCACAGCTGTTCCAGGAGGCACTCTAGACAGCTGCATTCCACAGGCCCCTGGGCTGGAACCCAGAGTAGGGGCTGGGCCTGTGTTCCCCCCAAATCCTCCCAACTCCTGGTCAGACACAGGAGGAGTCGACCTGGACTGTGAATTCAGAAAAACAGCAAGCAGAGGGCTGCCGTGAAGCTCCAAGGCAAGCAAATCCGTCAATAAGCGGAAGACCCACGAAGGTAGAGCAGGAACTTTGTCACAAAGCTTATACAGGGTAAACTCATAAATTGTCCACCCTCTATAACACTGATAGAGAGATATGCACAGCTGTTTGCTCCCCCAAGTATTAATCAATTACTCTGGGTTAATTAATAAACAAAAGTGAGTTTATTAAGTATAAAAAGTAGGATTTAAGTGGTTTCAAGTAATAACAGATAGAACAAAGTAAGTTACCAAGCAAAATAAAACAAAACACGCAAGTCTAAGCCTAATACATTAAGAACTGAATACAGGTAAATCTCACCCTCAGAGATGTTCCAATAAGGTTCTTTCACATACTAGACTTCTTCCTAGTTTGGGCCCTATCCTTTCCCCTGGTACAGTTCTTGTTAGTTACAGCTCACGTGATAACTAGGGGATTTCTCATGAATGGCAGCCCTCTTTGTTCTGTTCTTTCCCCTTATATGTCTTTGGCACAAGGCAGGAATCCTTTGTGTCTCTCTGGGTTCCCACCCCTCCTTCTAAATGGAAAAGCACCAGGTTAAAGATGGATTCCAGTATCAAGTGACATGTTCACATGTCCTGCGAGATTTCATTACACACTCACTGGCACACAAGTATACAGGAAGGCTTACAAGTAAATAGAGCAATTTACAACCAATTATTCTAGTTAATGGGAGCCATCAAGATTCCAAACCACCATTAATGGCCCACACTTTGCATAATTACAATAGGACCTGAGTTATATTTCATATTCCTAGTTTCAGATACAAGAATGATACATTCATACAAATAGGATGACCACACTCAGTAGATTATAAACCTTGTAATGATATCTTACAAGAGACCTTTTGCATAAAGCATATTCCAGTTACATATATCCACACATGTAAACATATTTTTATAAAACATATGGAGTGCAACATCACAATTTGCATTATGGTGTCTGAGATTGGGGCATTTTAAATAGCCAGCTCCTCAGCAGGTTTGAATCCATGTAGACTCACTGGCATCATTAGAGACATGCTTATTTACACCAGTTGATAATCTGGCACATAGCTTCTACAGAGATTGGGAGAGGACAGTATTTTGAACATTTATAATATGAAAAATAACAGTAATGAGCAATGGGCATAGAGCGTGCATGGCATTTAATAATGTGCACTATTTTAAAAATTTGTAATATTAAATATTCCACTAAAGTATAGATCATTCTATTCCATAATAAATGGTGCAGATTTTTTTTACCACTTCTGATGCAGTCCCTTGAAACTTAAAAATATGTTAAGAATTGCATGTGGGAAAATTTGAATTCTGCAAAGGAAAATTTTTTTCAAGTGATGTAGAGAACCTAGAGTGAGAAAACAAAGTATTTTCATATATATTGAAATAGGTGCATCAAAAACAGTTAAACTGACAGAATTAAATCAGCAAAAACCTTAGTTTATGAAGACAAAGATGAAATGTAATTTTATTTCTGTCCAGAAAACCAAATATCAAGAATCTTTAAACCAAATCTAAAAAGAATGAAACCCAGAAAAAATATTCTTGATATGGAAATTAAAGAATATAGAAATATCTGAGCTAATTTCTGTCCCAGATTACATTTGTAGAACCTCATTGAAGGCAGTGGTATTGCACAACAGTAACTTGTCAAAATATCAAGAATTAAAAGTAGTCATTTTCTTAGGTTTATATAGACTGTAATCTCTTATTGATGATAATCATTAATATTCTATTAAATTCTAACCTACTGCATGCAAATGATTGCTTTCACCTGGATTCCAGATTAGATTAGAGCAAATATAGCAAAAAAATAATCAATATGTTTGTGAATCAAACCTTCCAAATGGAAACATTTGGGTGAGTGAGTTTTTATGCACAATGATGATTGTGGGAAGGCAAAAATGTCATGAATAAATACTGTGAGTATTTGCTGTGGACGTAAATGTGACCTTAAGAGCCCCTCAGTGCCAGCTGCTAGAGGGTCCACCATACTATAACTCATACCAGGCCTAATACACTCAGTGTCCCCAACACACTTTTGTCATACGTATCTAAAAGGTGTCATGTAAGGTATCATATGTAAAGTGGTGACACGCTGGTCTCGAAAATCACTGTGTGATGTATGTATGGGTTATGTACAAAGAGTTATGTGTGTGTGCTGGAAATATGTTCTTAAAATGTGTTTGGGAGGCAGTGTGTACACCATGACAAAGCCTAGACAAAGGAATGTGGATTTATCTGTCTTGATTACAGGTAGAGGACAATAAAAGTACATTTATGTCGAAGGTAAACAAAGCCATCAAACTAACAAGTGGCAGAGGAGACAACTTAGTAAGCACTCTGGGGGACAGAATTTGTATGCCAGAATGCCTTCCTGGCTCTTGTGGCAGAGACAATGAACTTTGGGTAATATAAGGGGAGTGTGACAGGTTGTACTAGGCCCCCCTGCTGGAGGCCTTGCAGTCCAACCACACCCCATCCCACAAAAGGACCAGTAAAGGTAGGTCCTCCAGGCCTGCCTAGGAAGGAACCAATCAGAACTCAGCAGACTCAGTTAAAAGGAGCTGCAGGGCTTGAGCAGTTCAGTTGCAGGCTGGGACCAGAAGGGTGAGGAAGAACTGGAAGGCTGTGAGACTCTCCAGGTGAGAAGGCCTGGGAGAGACCCTGTCCTGCCACTGACAGGGTGGCCTAAGCCCTAAGCAGGAGATAAGACTTGTTTAAAGGCCCAGGTGAAGGGCAGGACTTGAAGCATCTCTAGGGGGAAAGCCCTGGGGGCACTGTTCTATACCAGGGCAGACACGGACTTAAAGCTATCCCAGAAGAGGCTGAGAATTGAGTCCAGAAACAGGGCTGCAGATACCAACCAGGGCACAGTGACAGCTGCTGTTGGACTTTTGTTACCCTGGAAGGGGTTTGTTTCTTTGTTTGTGCATATTGAGTGTGTGTGACTTGGCCAGAGGGCTGGGCCACTGAAGTCCCACCTGATGAAGTTAACAGCTGACAGGGGGCACTGGGAGCAGAGTAAGAGAGAGTGCAGGTTCACACCCAGCCAACAGGAGGCGCTCATGAGAGGTGAGTGCACACCGTTACAGGGAACAAAAAGACATTTTAGTGATCCATCACTTAAGGGACAAAAAGAGGCCAGAGCTCTTGGGATCTGTGAAAGGCGGATCCTACAACCATGTGGGTGGAAACTGACTATAGGTGAGAATTTGCCTGAAAGCAAGATGGTAATCTGTTAAGCTTTAGACACTGGAAAACTTTAATTTTGTTTTGTTTGTAACCATACCTGCCTCTCCTTTTGCTTAGTATGACTTATATATCTTTTGCTTAGTATGACTATATATATGACAAGTATATATACTTGTATAAGTAGGGGCATAGCGAGCAGATCGAGGGACGTGATCGTTCCCCTCTATTCGACATTGGTGAGGCCTCATCTGGAGTACTGTGTCCAGTTTTGGGCCCCACACTTCAAGAAGGATGTGGATAAATTGGAGAGAGTCCAGCGAAGGGCAACAAAAATGATTAGGGGACTGGAACACATGAGTTATGAGGAGAGGCTGAGGGAGCTGGGATTGTTTAGCCTGCAGAAGAGAAGAATGAGGGGGGATTTGATAGCTGCTTTCAACTACCTGAAAGGGGGTTCCAAAGAGGATGGCTCTAGACTGTTCTCAATGGTAGCAGATGACAGAACGAGGAGTAATGGTCTCAAGTTGCAGTGGGGGAGGTTTAGATTGGATATTAGGAAAAACTTTTTCACTAAGAGGGTGGTGAAACACTGGAATGAGTTACCTAGGGAGGTGGTAGAATCTCCTTCCTTAGAGGTTTTTAAGGTCAGGCTTGACAAAGCCCTGGCTGGGATGATTTAACTGGGAATTGGTCCTGCTTTGAGCAGGGGGTTGGACTAGATGACCTTCTGGGGTCCCTTCCAACCCTGATATTCTATGATTCTATGATTCTATGATCTAGATCTATCATTTGATATATCATCTTCATTTAATAAACTTATTCTTAGTTTTACTGATAACCATCCTGATGCTGTTATACTGAAGTAAAGTGTGCGATTTTAGCTAACTGACAGGTTGGTGTGTACTCTGTCTCTTTGGAAGAAGCAAATTTAATTTCTGTGAGAGTCCAGTGAGAGGGACTGGACACTACAGAGAGACATCTCTGGGGAACTTGGAATTCACTGATTGTTTTTTGCAAAGTAAGGTTAAGACTGGCAGAGTCTCGAGGAGATTGCCATTGAGGAGGGCAGACTGGTGTGCCAGGGAGCTGACACATGGCTCACTGTTGCTGAGGCAAAGGGATGACACAGTGGCTCACCATTCTGGATGTCCTGAGCAGTAAATCACAGTAAGTTCTCTCCAAATCACTTTGAAAATCTTTTTGTTAGTCATGCAGTAGGTTTCTGAACAGTTACAAATTATCACGGATAATTTGGAGATAGAAAAAGGGACTCTTCTCATTTATGAAGAGTCGGTCATTGGCCCAACCAGAGGGACAGAAATACTCCCATGAGTCTTACCTGGCCAGTCATGCCGAACAAAATTAATACTCATTGTGACCATTTCATTAACAATTCCTGGGTGAAGATTTGTTTGCAGAAATTATCTGTTGAACAAGTTTGCATGACAAACATACGTGCAAAAACTGCAGCTCATTCATGAGCAGGAAAGTGGGAGGCTCAGTTCTGTAGAATAAACAACACACCCAGGTCTGTCCGTAGGGCTGGTTAAACATCTGGGATGGGATTTTAGTAGCGCTGTCGACCTAACTCTGTTCCCATTGATGTTAATGAGAAAGCTGACTTCAGTGGGAACAGAGTTAAGCTAATACAGAGTGCATTTGAAAAACCTCACCCTTGATTTTTAACTATGGAGTCTCAAAGTTGGCTTCATTAGAATATATTAGAGTATGATTTGAGATTTTTATTAAGAAGAGGTACATTGTACAGCCCAACACTAGAGTTTTTTGCCATTATCATAGAATCATAGATTATCAGGGTAGGAAGGGACCTCAGGAGGTCATCTAGTCCAACTCCCTGCTCAAAGCAGGGCCAATCCCCAACTAAATCATCCCAGCCAGGGCTTTGTCAAGCCTGACCTTAAAAACCTCTAAGGAAGGAGATTCCGCCATATCCCTAGGTAACCCATTCCAGTTCTTCACCACACTCCTAGTGGAAAAAGTTTTTCCTAATATCCAAACTACACCTCCCCCACTGCAACTTGAGACCATTACTCCTTGTTCTGTCATCTGGTACCACTGAGAACAGCCTAGATCCATCCTCTTTGGAACTCCCTTTCAGGTAGTCAAAAGTAGCTATCAAATCCCCCCTCATTCTTCTATACATTTATGTCACCATACAGGGATTTAGGAGGGACTAAGCCTCCCCCTATGTAGCCTACATTAGGGCCAGACACAATTTCAGCCTGGACACTTGGGGGAGTGCAGGGACTGTGCCTGAGATAATTATTCCACCAGAACAACTGGGTGGAAGGAAGGTGGGGTAGGGCCGTAACCAGCATGGGGTGAGTGGGGCAGCCACCCAGGGTGCAAAACTCTCAGGACAGAAAAATAGCAGCCAGACAGGGATCAGCTCCAGGGGGGGCATCACCGGCTGGCACCAGGCTCCTTCAGGGGAGAGGCAAGAGTCCATCAGGGGCACAGCTCATAGCCATCCTGCCCGCCTTGCCCAGCTCGGGGATCAGGGCAGGGATGGCTGCCAGGCAGTCAGCCAGCATGAGCCCTGGGTCCCACAGCCCAGAGAGCCAGGGGCTCGAGCAAGTGGGCAGTTCCCACCAGCTTCTAATCTGCCGGCTCCCTACACTTTGAAAACTTCTGTGCTAAATGGAAGGCAGAAACTTGCAGGGGGCACGCATCGCCTCTAGGGGGTGCAAATATGCTTGCTCACCCCTTGTGTTAAAATGCCTTGTTACGGCTCTGAGGTGGGTGTAGATGCAGTTATCACACCATCTAAGTGATTACCAGAGCTGGCCCACCATGTGTTTTGTGTGGCGGTGTGATGTTCTGCAGGGGTAAGGACGGTTGTGTGGCACCTCACCACCACTTGCCCTCAGTGTGAGGAAGTCTTATCTGTGCCTGCCCTGGATCAGTTCCATGAAACCACCAGCCTCTGGCAGCACAAGTGCTGCGTTCCAGGCTTTGCCCTCTCTATACAGGTAGTGACAGGTACTCACCAACCCCATAGTCCTTGGAGCATTCACTACACTGTCCAGCCCCTTATCCACTGAGCACTCACAGAATTACCAGGTCTGCTGTTCCCAAAGGAACAGAACACACCAGCTTGTTGGATTCAACTCAGGCCCAGCACTTGGCTTAGTGCCACAGCACTGAGATATATTTATAGTGAAAACAAGAATACACTTATTATGAAAAAACAGATTCAAGTAATAGTGAGTAAGAATATTGGAATCAGATGGTTACATAAAATAAAATCATAACATTCTTTCTTAGAGAATAAACTTAACTAACAGGTTAACCTTCTATCTAAAGAATTTTATGTCACCTAAAGTTCTCTTTAGCTTTTTCAACCAAGCCTGTTTAAGACCCCTTTTTCATGAAGCAAAACCACTGTCCTTTTACTTCCTCTGTTTAAGGGTGCCCAGGTGTCTTCTCTGCCCCCAAATATAGTCAAAGAAACCTTTGAAATGTACCTCAAGATAAGGTTCTCTTTCTCCTGCTGTTTTTCTCTTCCTGCTAGTTTCTTTCTGAAGTCCCCACAACCCTTCATTGATATTCAGCTTGAGACAATACTCAGTTTACATGTAAACAGATCAATGGATATACATCTCTTGTCTGACAGGAAACCTGTGTTTCACCTCTGCTGGTGAGCAATCTCCCAGACAAAGACTTTAAGAATGTATTTTCAGTGTATATACCTAACTCCTTACATAGTATCAGTACAATACTTGATGACCAGTATGACATGGGCTTTCATTTGAGAACTCACATGACACTCTTTGGTGAAACTAGAATGTACAACGTGAACTAGAGTATAAATGAAGGCCAAAGCTAAAGTGGGTTCAGAAAAGAATTAGATGAGTTCATGGACGACCAGTCCATCAATGGCTATCAGCCAAGATGCTCAGGGATGCAACTGCGAATCCCTAGCCTCTGACTGCTAGAAGCTGGGTCTGGCCAACAGGGGACGGATCGTTCAATAACCGCCGTGTTCTGTTCACTCACTCTGAAGCACATGGCACCAGCCATTGTCAGCAGACAGGATACTGTGCTAGATGGACCATTGGGCTGACCTAGTATGGTCATTCTTATGTTCCTGCCAGTCCCAAGATATCTCTGTAACCCCTCTGCACCTTCTTGCCAATTGGCATTAAGAGGGTCTTGGGTCACAGGAGAGATGACTATGGTAACTCCTTTGAAGGGGTGTAGTGAACTAGGCTTCCTCATGCTCCCCTGAGTCAGTACACTTCTATGGGATCTGTACTAAAAATACCACATAGCCCTAAATGTATAAATACATTTTTATTCTTTAGTAGGCTTTAATATTTTCTAATACAGCCCTGCAGTGCAGTCTACTTGTGTTCTGCATTTGGGGGCCTTTGTCTTCATTCAGAAGTCTTATTCTATAGCACTTGCTTCTGATTCCCATTTTGACTGCATTAGAAGCTCCATTTGGGTAATGATACGTTCTTATATTTTTTATACAAAAATATATTTCGTCCAGTTCAGACTAATGTATGTTGCCCCGACAGGCTGATTCACTGCTTTGAGACCATTTATAGTTCTAATATGCAGCCAGGTATTTTAGAAAAGAGGTTCTGAAATAGACTAATGCATATGCCATAAGGTGGACTGTGGTGATTAATGTGAATGGCAGACTATTCTGAAAACAGTTTTCTGAAAATTGCAGCTAAACCTCGAGCTCTGTGGCTAAATACAGATGCACTTTGTGTTTCATACCCTCTAAATTTTTTGACTGATGACCTCCAGCCTTCAATGAAGAATGTGCCAAAAAAAATTGACCAGGAAAGGCAAATCTGTAAAGGAAGGTGTCACGGAGTCCCCAGGCGATGCTCTGGAACTGCTCCCAATGAAGCCAGTCAGGACTCCACGTGGGCACCAATGATACTGCCAAGAATGACCTTGAGCGGATCACTGCGGACTATGTGGCTCTAGGAAGAAGAATAAAGGAGTTGGAGGCGCAAGTGGTGTTCTCGTCCATCCTCCCCGTGGAAGGAAAAGGCCTAGGTAGGGAGCGTCGAATCGTGGAAGTCAACGAATGGCTACGCAGATGGTGTTGGAGAGAAGGCTTTGGTTTCTTTGACCATGGGATGGTATTCCATGAAGGAGGAGTGCTGGGTAGAGACGGGCTCCATCTTACGAAGAGAGGGAAGAGCATCTTTGCCAGCAGGCTGGCTAACCTAGTGAGGAGGGCTTTAAACTAGGTTCACCGGGGGAAGGAGACCAAAGCCCTGAGGTAAGTGGGAAAGCGGGATACCGGGAGGAAGCACAGGCAGGAATGTCTGTGAGGGGAGGGCTCCTGCCTCATACTGGCAATGAGGGGCGATCAACAGGTTATCTCAAGTGCTTATATACAAATGCACAAAGCCTTGGAAACAAGCAGAGAGAACTGGAGGTCCTGGTGATGTCAAGGAACTATGACGTGATCGGAATAACAGAGACTTGGTGGGATAACTCATATGACTGGAGTACTGTCATGGATGGTTATAAACTGTTCAGGAAGGACAGGCAGGGCAGAAAAGGTGGGGGAGTAGCACTGTATGTAAGGGAGCAGTATGACTGCTCAGAGCTCCGGTACGAAACTGCAGAAAAACCTGAGTGTCTCTGGATTAAGTTTAGAAGTGTGTGCAACAAGAGTGATGTAGTGGTGGGAGTCTGCTATAGACCACCGGACCAGGGGGATGAGGTGGATGAGGCTTTCTTCCGGCAGCTCACGGAAGCTACTAGATCGCATGCCCTGATTCTCATGGGTGACTTTAATTTTCCTGATATCTGCTGGGAGAGCAATACAGCGGTGCATAGACAATCCAGGAAGTTTTTGGAAAGCGTAGGGGACAATTTCCTGGTGCAAGTGCTAGAGGAGCCAACTAGGGGGGGTGCTTTTCTTGACCTGCTGCTCACAAACCGGGTAGAATTAGTGGGGGAAGCAAAAGTGGATGGGAATCTGGGAGGCAGTGACCATGAGTTGGTTGAGTTCAGGATCCTGACGCAGGGAACAAAGGTAAGCAGCAGGATACGGACCCTGGACTTCAGGAAAGCAGACTTCGACTCCCTCAGGGAACGGATGGCCAGGATCCCCTGGGGGACTAACTTGAAGGGGAAAGGAGTCCAGGAGAGCTGGCTGTATTTCAAGGAATCCCTGTTGAGGTTACAGGGACAAACCATCCCGATGAGTCGAAAGAATAGTAAATATGGCAGGCGACCAACTTGGCTTAATGGTGAAATCCTAGCGGATCTTAAACATAAAAAAGAAGCTTACAAGAAGTGGAAGGTTGGACATATGACCAGGGAAGAGTATAAAAATATTGCTCGGGCATGTAGGAATGTTATCAGGAGGGCCAAATCGCACCTGGAGCTGCAGCTAGCCAGAGATGTCAAGAGTAACAAGAAGGGTTTCTTCAGGTATGTTGGCAACAAGAAGAAAGCCAAGGAATGTGTGGGCCCCTTACTGAATGAGGGAGGCAACCTAGTGACAGAGGATGTGGAAAAAGCTAATGTACTCAATGCTTTTTTTGCCTCTGTTTTCACTAACAAGGTCAGCTCCCAGACTGCTGCGCTGGGCATCACAAAATGCGGAAGAGATGGCCAGCCCTCTGTGGAGATAGAGGCGGTTAGGGACTATTTAGAAAAGCTGGACGTGCACAAGTCCATGGGGCCGGACGAGTTGCATCCGAGAGTGCTGAAGGAATTGGCGGCTGTGATTGCAGAGCCACTGGCCATTATCTTTGAAAACTCGTGGCGAACCGGGGAAGTCCCGGATGACTGGAAAAAGGCTAATGTAGTGCCAATCTTTAAAAAAGGGAAGAAGGAAGATCCTGGGAACTACAGGCCAGTCAGCCTCACCTCAGTCCCTGGAAAAATCATGGAGCAGGTCCTCAAAGAATCAATCCTGAAGTACTTACATGAGAGGAAAGTGATCAGGAACAGCCAGCATGGATTCACCAAGGGAAGGTCATGCCTGACTAATCTAATCGCCTTTTATGATGAGATTACTGGTTCTGTGGATGAAGGGAAAGCAGTGGATGTATTGTTTCTTGACTTTAGCAAAGCTTTTGACACGGTCTCCCATAGTATTCTTGTCAGCAAGTTAAGGAAGTATGGGCTGGATGAATGCACTATAAGGTGGGTAGAAAGCTGGCTAAATTGTCGGGCTCAACGGGTAGTGATCAATGGCTCCATGTCTAGTTGGCAGCCGGTATCAAGTGGAGTGCCCCAAGGGTCGGTCCTGGGGCCGGTTTTATTCAATATCTTCATAAATGATCTGGAGGATGGTGTGGATTGCACTCTCAGCAAATTTGCGGATGATACTAAACTGGGAGGAGTGGTAGATACGCTGGAGGGGAGGGATAGGATACAGAAGGACCTAGACCAATTGGAAGATTGGGCCAAAAGGAATCTGATGAGGTTCAATAAGGATAAGTGCAGGGTCCTGCACTTAGGACGGAAGAACCCAATGCACAGCTACAGACTAGGGACCGAATGGCTAGGCAGCAGTTCTGCAGAAAAGGACCTAGGGGTGACAGTGGACGAGAAGCTGGATATGAGTCAGCAGTGTGCCCTTGTTGCCAAGAAGGCCAATGGCATTTTGGGATGTATAAGTAGGGGCATAGCGAGCAGATCGAGGGACGTGATCGTTCCCCTCTATTCGACATTGGTGAGGCCTCATCTGGAGTATTGTGTCCAGTTTTGGGCCCCACACTTCAAGAAGGATGTGGATAAATTGGAGAGAGTCCAGCGAAGGGCAACAAAAATGATTAGGGGACTGGAACACATGAGTTATGAGGAGAGGCTGAGGGAGCTGGGATTGTTTAGCCTGCAGAAGAGAAGAATGAGGGGGGATTTGATAGCTGCTTTCAACTACCTGAAAGGGGGTTCCAAAGAGGATGGCTCTAGACTGTTCTCAATGGTAGCAGATGACAGAACGAGGAGTAATGGTCTCAAGTTGCAGTGGGGGAGGTTTAGATTGGATATTAGGAAAAACTTTTTCACTAAGAGGGTGGTGAAACACTGGAATGCGTTACCTAGGGAGGTGGTAGAATCTCCTTCCTTAGAGGTTTTTAAGGTCAGGCTTGACAAAGCCCTGGCTGGGATGATTTAACTGGGAATTGGTCCTGCTTTGAGCAGGGGGTTGGACTAGATGACCTTCTGGGGTCCCTTCCAACCCTGATATTCTATGATTCTATGATTCTATGACTCTGGGGCAGTTGCCTTCCTGTGAGCAGCCTGTCTGCAGGCCAAACAGCTCACACAGCTTCCACCTTCCTGGGTCTGACCTCGGAGCATTTAGCCTCCTCTGCCCCTCCGTGTGCTGCCCACAGCGAGTCCGCTCAGGCAGGGCTCCTGGGGAAGCCAGAGGGTCCTGCACTCCAACTTTGCAGTCAGACGTGACTCTCAGCCAGCCAGTAAAACAGAGGTTTATTAGATGACAGGAACATGGTCTAAAACAGAGCTTGTAGGTGCAGAGAACGGGACCCCTCAGCTGGGTCCATTTTGGGGGGCAGTGAGCCAGACAACCACGTCTGCCCTTCACTCCATGTCCCAGCCAGCCCCAAACTGAAACTCCTTCCAACCCCTCCTCCCCTGGGCTTTGTTCCTTTCCCGGGCCAGCAGGTCACCTGATTCCTTTGTTCTCCAACCCTTTAGCTCTCACCTTGCAGGGGGGAAGGGCCCAGACCATCAGTTGCCAGGAAACAGGGTGTCGGCCATCCTCTGTGTCCAGACCCCTGCACACACCTGCCCTCTAGGGCTCTGCAATGATCATACACCCTTATCTCACCACCTAGATACTTAAGAACTGCATAGGGGAAACTAAGGCACCCCCACAATATTCAGAGGAAACATTAAGAACAGTCCCACTTCGTCACAAAAGGGAATGTTGCCTAAGAGACCAGAGGACTAGGAATCTGGGTAGAAGTGAAGAATCCTGAATTGAAGGTGTATGATTCATGTTGGCTGCACAAGCCAGACCTTTCAGGGACTGGCAATGGGCCAAAATCTGCAGGTGCACTTGACAATTCAGACACCCCAGAACAACTCCCTACCTTTCTTCCAGCTATCCCTCTTTCCTCAGCTCCTCGACATCCCTGTCTTCTCACTGGATCCAAATGTTCCTATCTCCAAGTTTTTCCAGAGGGTGCATTTTTGTCAAATTTGTAGTGAAAGTGTTCTTAAAATGAACATGTGCTGGGTCATCATCCAAGACTGCTATCACATGAAATATATGCAGAATGTGGGTAAAACAGCAGCAGACATACAGTTCTCCCCCAAGGAGTTCAGTCACAAATTTAATTAACGCATAATTTTTTTAACTAGCATCATGAGCATGGAAGTATGTCCTCTGGAACAATGGCCAAAGCATGAAGAGGCATATGAATCTTTAGCGCATCTGGCACATAAATATCTTGTGATGCCAGCTACTGCCATGCGAATGCCTGTTCTCACTTTCAGGTGACATTGTAATTAAGAAGCGGGCAGCATTATCTTCCGTAAATGTAAACAAACTTGTTTCTCTTAGCGATTGGCTGAACAAGAAGTAGGACTTAGTGGACTTGTAGGCTCTGAAGTTTTACAATGGTTTGTTTTTGAGTGTAGTTATGTAACAAAAAACCCTACATGTGTGACTTTCACGATAAAGAGATTGCACTACAGTACTTGTATGAGGTGAATTGAAAAGTACAATTTCTTTTGTTTATCATTTTTACAGTGCAAATATTTGTAATAAAAAATAATATAAATTGAGCACCGTACACCTCGTATTCTGTGTTGTAATTGAAATCAATATATTTGAAAATGTCAAAAAATATCCAAAAATACTGAATAAATTTCCATTGGTATTCCATTGCTTAACGGCGCGATTAATTACAATTAATTTGTTTAACCGTGATTAATTTTTTTGAGTTAATTGCGTGAGTTAACTGCGATTAATTGACAGCCCTAATTGATATCAAAGCTGAGACACCCACCTCACTATTCTTTTTTACAGAGCAGGTCTGTCATCTGCGGACTCTTCATTGAAACTACTGGACACGCACAGACCTTGTAGTGCTGTCCAGTTCCCAGACTAACCACATGGCCTGTGCTAGTGTCACAACACTGGGACTACATAAAATCCTGGCTTGGACTCAGCAGTCATGGAAGGGACTATGGCTTACACTAATTAGCAACAACCACAGATACAAATTTGAGGTGGGTAGAGCACATGAGGAAATACTGCTGCTGTATAAGGCACTCTTTAGACCTTGGGTAACATTTCTTTAGACCTTGGGTAACATAGACAATCCAGGAAGTTTTTGGAAAGCGTAGGGGACAATTTCCTGGCGCAAGTGCTAGAGGAGCCAACTAGGGGGGAGCTTTTCTTGACCTGCTGCTCACAAACCGGGTAGAATTAGTGGGGGAAGCAAAAGTGGATGGGAATCTGGGAGGCAGTGACCATGAGTTGGTTGAGTTCAGGATCCTGACGCAGGGAAGAAAGGTAAGCAGCAGGATACGGACCCTGGACTTCAGGAAAGCAGACTTCGACTCCCTCAGGGAACAACCAAGGGAAGTGAATCCATGCTGGCTGTTCCTGATCACTTTCCTCTCATGCAAGTGCTTCAGGATTGATTCTTTGAGGACCTGCTCCATGATTTTTCCAGGGACTGAGGTGAGGCTGACTGGCCTGTAGTTCCCAGGATCCTCCTTCTTCCCTTTTTTAAAGATTGGCACTACATTAGCCTTTTTCCAGTCATCCGGGACTTCCCCGGTTCGCCACGAGTTTTCAAAGATAATGGCCAATGGCTCTGCAATCACAGCCGCCAATTCCTTCAGCACTCTCGGATGCAACTCGTCCGGCCCCATGGACTTGTGCACGTCCAGCTTTTCTAAATAGTCCCTAACCACCTCTATCTCCACAGAGGGCTGGCCATCTCTATTCGACATTGGTGAGGCCTCATCTGGAGTACTGTGTCCAGTTTTGGGCCCCACACTACAAGAAGGATGTGGATAAATTGGAGAGAGTCCAGCGAAGGGCAACAAAAATGATTAGGGGTCTAGAACACATGACTTATGAGGAGAGGCTGAGGGAGCTGGGATTGTTTAGCCTGCAGAAGAGATGAGGGGGGATTTGATAGCTGCTTTCAACTACCTGAAAGGGGGTTCCAAAGAGGATGGCTCTAGACTGTTCTCAATGGTAGCAGATGACAGAACGAGGAGTAATGGTCTCAAGTTGCAGTGGGGGAGGTTTAGATTGGATATTAGGAAAAACTTTTTCACTAAGAGGGTGGTGAAACACTGGAATGCGTTACCTAGGGGGGTGGTAGAATCTCCTTCCTTAGAGGTTTTTAAGGTCAGGCTTGACAAAGCCCTGGCTGGGATGATTTAACTGGGAATTGGTCCTGCTTCGAGCAGGGGGTTGGACTAGATGACCTTCAGGGGTCCCTTCCAACCCTGATATTCTATGATTCTATGATTCTAAAGCACCTCAGTCCCATTTTAAAAAGTGAGTTAGGTTCCCAAGTCATTCAGGAGCTTTGGAAAATTTTCTGCCTCGTCTAGAATGCTGTGGCCAAAATTTTCCAGACATTTAGAAAGCTCTGGTTGAAAATTGTGGCCTGTTTACTGGCCACTCTACCACAAGGAATAGAGCATTTTACAGAGATTGTGTGTGGAACAGGAGCAGCCACAGACAGAAATCACATTCAGTTTATTTAGGATGAAAAGTTAAAGGCAACAGCTTTATTTTAGTTGTAAAGGAGGAGCCTTTGAAGTGGCTTTTTTAAAAAAAAAAAAAAGATTATGAATTGGTGAAGGGTGCAAAATCTATAGGAAATGATCTAATAGTTAAGAAACTGAGCTGCAAGACTGTTGGTGCCTTGTAGCATGACAAACCCACAGTCATGGCCCTGGAGCACTGTGTACATCTGGTTTGCTAAATAATGGACCTGACATCAGTTCCTGATGTCTCTTGTTTAGTAGCCTTAGTTCATTAAAAATATTCCCACACTCTGGATGGGCATTTTTGGAACTTGAGATGAAAACAAATGAATTAAAACAGAACAAAAACAGGGCCTAATTAGACTTTACCTTGCCCCTTGTGATGTCATTTCCAACTCATAATGGTTGCATTTTATATCCGATATGCACAGGGGTGAAAGTAATTTAAAGGACTTACTGGTACGCCGGAGTCCTGAGCAGGGGCGGGACCTTGATCCGAAGGGGCTGGGCCTTTAGAGCCCCTGGCCCTTTAAACCAAGATTTAAAGGGCCAGGCGCTCCGGCTGTGGTAGAGGCGGCTGGGAGCCCCGGCCCTTTAAATCACCACCGAAGCTACCAGCTGTGGAGGTAGCTGGGAGCCCCGGGGCTCCATTGGCGATTTAAAGGGCCCGGGGCTCCGGCTGCCACTACTGTCCCAGGCTCTTTAAATAGTTGCCCGAGCCCTGGGGGTTCCTGGGGGCTTCCGGCTGCTGCTGCTACGCTGGGGCTCTGGCAGCAGGGCTTGGGTGGCAATTTAAAGGGCCCAGGGCTCTGGCTGCTGCTACCCCACTGCCTGAGCCCCACTGCTGAAGCCCCGGGGTAACAGTGGCAGCTGAGGGCTCCAGCAGTGATTTAAAGGGCCAGGGGCTCCTGTCTGCCGCTACCCGCTGCAGAGCCCCGGCTTTAAATCGCTGACGGAGCCCCAGGGGCTCCGGCAGCAGGGCTCTGGTGGCAATTTAAAGGGCCTGGGACTCCAGCCACTGCCAGGATCCCCAGGCCCTTTAAATCGCCGCCTGGGAAAACTGGTCCAGTATGGTGCACTGGCTCTTGCCAGTAAGCCGTATTGGACCATACCAGCTTATTTTCACCTCTGGCTATACACTAGTGTAAGCAAACTATACCATGTACAAGGAAGTGGAGAACCAAACTTGTATAAATATAGAGCTCCACTCACAGAGTCTACATGTGACTATTTAGTGGTGTTGCATGTCGTATCATTTAGACTGACACTAGCCCATTAGTTAAATGTCACATTGGTAGCAGTGAATATTTCTACATTTTATTTTAAATGTGTGAATGATTTAGACATTGTTCGCCTGTCATTTTTTTTTCTGGAGGATTACCTTTGTTTTCCTTATAACAAAAACAAAACATCCAGCCCATTGTTTTCATCAATAGACTAACATAAATAACTAGAATTATTCATTCAGGAAGCATAATAAAACTGGGACAGCACTTGAGGCATTAATAATTTATCTTATGGGATTTTCTACTTTTTTGCATGTTCCTGGATGAATAAATGGATTTTTTTACTTCATTTTACTTTCATATGATTCTATAAGAAAGTTGGTAATGCTGAGAACTGGAGACTTGACTTAAAATGTGGTTATGGTATGTAAAGAAAAGATCGCTCTCTCTTTGTACTAAGCTAAGTTCTCCAATCATTCCCTTCGTGCAGGGAATCTGTATAAGCAAAATATAAGTGATTTCTATTCTATGTTTGCAAACCTCAGTATGCAGCTCCATCATCAACCATGTGCTTGATGGACACTCAGTCTAACTGGCCCAGAAACAGAGACGTCTGTTTTTTTTAATTTTTTTTCCTACACAGCCTTTTGTTTTAACACATTTCTGCTAAAAGAGGGATACAAAACGCTCCTGCTATAGTTAGAGGGTATGTTTGCAATGGAGTATTACCCCTTTTGCTATGTCCTAACCTCAGCCAGTGTCTTATGTAGACTTTTTAAAATGATCAGAAAACAATGTAACTTCTCTTCACTAACTAATCTACAAATGTCACGGCTATGGGCTCAACCTGCAAATGTAACACTGGCATTACCAAGTAATCAATTACTGTCTCATAGGTTTGGCTCTTTGTCTACCAAAATTCGAGCTAACACAAAATACAGTTCAGTACAGACTTCTTTAGTAGATGTAAAGTAACTCATATTTCACTTGCTGAATACGGTACAAGTTATCCGATGTGTGCACTTGCTTGGTCAGGTTATGAGCCCACTCCCTGTGGAAATATTTCTATTCACTTCAGTGGGAGTTGGGTAGGGCCCATGACATTTATGATGATGCCTGATTCTTAGCAATACTGAATATGTGTCAGAATGAAGGTACAACCTGCCTGGGCTAATAGTAGGATCACACCAAAGGCCACTGAAAAGTATATAGTACTTTTGTGATGAGAGAGAGAGCGAGCAATTCCCACTGTGAGACCTCAGTGAAAGGACTAATGCTTGGAGCAATAACTGATCAAGTTCATGTGTCTTCTTACAGTAACATTCAGATACATTTGGTGTGTTGTGGGTAGAAAGACCTGAGCAGTGAATTTGAATCTGGATGTGGCTCTCTGCTTGGGTCTGGGATTTTAAATCAAAAATCTGTTTATGGAAAAGTTGTGAATAAGAAAAATGGCTAATTTGTTAAATAAGTCATTTGCTGCAGATAATATCCAGCTCTTGCATACAGTCTCAAGTAGTTGAAGGATATTTGATTGCTGTATTTATCCTTTGTTTGATGCTTTTCACATGAGAATCACTTTTTAATGAGATCTTCCGCATTATTCCTATGAATGTGATTTTTTTAAAAAAAAAAAGCAACCTCCTGGAGATCTAAAATGCTGGACCACTTCTATTGGTCCTGTTATATCTTTCTGTACACACACACACACACACACACACTAGTCCAATACGCTCAAAGAATGTGTGTGTATATACACACTTGCCAATATTCGAACCCATTTGCCTGTGCACATTTGATATTTAATAATATTGCATATTGTACCAGAACATATAGAGTTGAAGACATAAGAATATTATCTTTAGTTATTTTGCTAATTTTATTATCCCACAATTGCTTCAATCATGTGTCTGTTATCTGCTATTTTCTTTGAGTAATTCCAACATAAAATGTCTCTTTAACCTAATCTGTGCAGATGTACTAGGGTATAATTGATTCAATACATAACATTAAACTGCATCAGTTTAAAGCTCATAGCTCTGGTATCCACATAATTTCTCTCTCAATATTTGATACATCTATCAGCTGAGAATCCAGGTATTTTTCCACATCTTTAACACCTGGATACTGTTCCCATTTCTAACTGATTTCCAAAAGGGCTGTATTGGGTCCTAGAAAGTAGGTTCTGAGTCAAAGCCCATGGAGGTCAGCTGTGAAGTAGACCTACTGAGGCAGCTATCTCAATTTTTTCCAATAATTCATTAATTTTCTAGGCCGTTGTACTGGGTGTGTGAACTCATGCATCAAGATTTTGTACATCCATGGATGGAGGTTTGGTTGCTGCCAAGTCATCTTTTCTTGACCCTCAAGTCTGGCCTCTTTTAAATCCCTTTCTGTATTTCTTTGTGCAAAACTATTAGCTGCCCATTCAACTATTTTACAGAATTAACCCATAGTTGTATATGGACTCAAGTCTTTTTTGAGGTTGCAGTTTTTCTTTTATGGTGTCAACATTTCATATTTCATAGGTTATATTATAATGAAATTCTCTTCTCTTTAGCTAATAGCTATTCACAAGATTTAAAGAAATAGTCTCCTTCATGTACAGCATTAATATAAATAGTGATATATTCCCCTTAGGATATCCTACCTTACAACTGCAAAGAATTTATCTGGGTCATATTAAATGCTATTGAACTCTAATTTAAAAACTGGCAGTTTAAACAATCTTTTGTTTAGACCAGTATATAGTTCTCATATAACTTTTGTTACAAAAACATTGAACATTTTCTTCTCCTATTTGCAGGGAAGGTTTTTGGCCTGCCCACTGGCAGTGTCTGAAAACAATAAATACATTGTGGTGTTGAAATCAGGCTCCTGCATCTGACTGGGATGGCAATTTAAAACCAGCTTTTAAAAATCTGGTGTTTTGCCTATTTAAATGAACAAGAGTTAAAGGCCTCGTGTATAATTGCTGTTCAGGTGCAAATGCAAAACTCCACTATTCCCAAATCTGACCAATAAGTCGCACTAGATATTTTTATGTAGAGGTTCCTTATTTCTTAAAAGGACTTCACTGAAATTCAGTCCGTTGTGTCTACCTCATTCCCTTTAGTCCATCAAACTCGTAACTGCCAGAGATAAAACTGACCTAAAATGAATGCAAATGCTTGCTGATTTTGAGTTCTCTCCAGCCCATATATAGACCTTCCAAACTGCTTGAGTCCCGTGATGACGGATGTACAGCAGGATGGCTGCCTAAGGCCCCTAAAATGACAGCACATCTATGTGTGAGATGTAAATGAGCTGTGTGGGGGTTGAACGACTCACCTCAACAAGTTCCTCCTTTCCCAGGACTCTGTGAGCCTTTCCCATTGACCCCTCACCAAGGATGCACAACCCGCAGGAGCTGGTACAACCGAGGGCTGTAAAAGTAGCACCTCCCAGAGATTGCCCAGTCCAAGGTGAGACGTATGTCCTGGACAGTCTATTTAAAAACAATTACATCGTTTCCTGGTTCTGGGAGTAGGGAACTTTTCCCAGGCTACCTCAAGACACTAGTACAATGGACAGAAGGGTTCCCATTGCTGTTTTATTCAGGCAACCTCTGACAACCATAAGGAACAGTTCCCTTGTCCCCATCACAATTATCCTGAGGTAAAGCAGTGCCGTGAAATCTTTGGCTGAATGACCCTTCTCTTCTCTGCAGCCAAATAGCGCTAAATGTGCCACCCTTACCGTGAGTAGTCCTTCACTCCTCAACTTCTTCCATTTGTTACGGTCAGAGGAGTAAGATGCTACTCACAACAGCAGTAAGAATGGCAAAACCTTCCTCTTCCTAGGTAAAGGCAAGGCTTTGTTAAAGCGTGTCACACGTGTTTCATGAGGACAGCATGACAATCTAGAACACAAAAGTATCCTTTCTCAACCTGTCAGTAACACACGCACATGGGGGATTTTGACCAGGAAACTTCAATTTCAGGTCTGTGATCCCTTGAAAATTCCTTCCTGTTGGCCTGACATTTATTCAGCCAGGGAAGACCACCTGAAGGATAGTGGAACTACGTTGTAGGATTAGCTGAATATGCTTCACAGCTGGAGAGTGGTAGCCGACCATCCTTATAAAGCTCATAGTGGGTTTGCAGCAGTATTGCAAAGCCTAGATGCTCAAAAATCATGAGGCAGATTCCCCAACATTAATAAGATTGGCTTAAAATATCACCATTAAAAAAAACATGTTTTTCAACTGCCTTTTGATTTTTCTCACCTTTAGGGGGCAATCCCTCACCCCCAATCTGTGTGTGATCATTTCAGGATCAAAAGCCCTCTGCTTCCTTTGTGCACGCTCAGCTGCGCTCATTTCAAATGGAAGATTCTTTCCATTCACCTGCTAATAAAAATGACTGTTTACTTCTGTGAATCTCTCCCCCTCCATGTGATATGACCAGCATCGCCAATCCTAGAGATATTTTCAGAGTTAACAAGTAATGAGGGGTTCCCCTCCCCTTGGCGAGGGAAGGAAATCACGGGTCCCTGAATCAGGCATTTGTATAGTTATGATTCAGAGGAACACGGCCTTCTAAGGTTCTATCGTGTGTAACTGAAGCAGAAAACACAAGCTGGTTTTTGTTGTTCTGTCATTTTTACATAGCATTTATGCTTCTAACATCTCTTACAAAAGGCTTGAGCTCCACATAGAGAGTGACCGATTTCCCCCCGCCTTCTCCCTCATCCACTGCCACCACCAGCTCTCTGAGAAGTGAGGAGAGATGATTAAAGTCAAAAACTTAAAAGTAATGGCTTTGATATTTAATATCATATTAAATTATGCCCCATTTCTGAGCAACTGGTATGACTGACAGAAGACCCATCTGAGCAGAGCAGCTTTCCTTCCTACTAAAGGCTGCTGTGCAGAAATAGCGTATCTGTTTAAAGAAAAACAAACAGCTCTTAATATGAGACCCTGAGGAAATATTTCCAGGCAGTATGTACAAGGGTGTGCTAGGCAACAAAAATCTATGGGTGGGAACGTCTTCCCCAGACTGGCATGTAGAGTGGTCTGTCTGCTCATGGATCTTCCCCTCCTCAAACCTTGTGGAGGGAACATGGTGGGACATGGATCAGTGTGGGGGTAGGAGACAGAGGTCAGGAGAGCAAGAAGAGATTCATGTTATTCCCCTTCTGGCGTTGGAGAAGTTAGGTGGAAAAGATCATCTAGTCTGGGGCTGTACTGTGTCAGAAATTAGATGAAATTCAACAGGACAGAATGCAAGGTTGTGCACACAGGGTCTAATAATAATGAATTCTGCTATAAGCTGGGAGCTCATCAGTTAGAAGAGACAGAGGAGGAGAGAAGCCTGCCTGTGGGGGTTGATCACAGGATGGCTATGACCAACAATGTGTGCTATGAAAAAGGCAAATGCGATCCTAGGGTGTGTCAGGTGAGGCACTTCCAGTAGAGAGAGAGAAGCATTAATGCCTTTGTACAAAGCACTGGTAAGGGCTCATCTGGAAAACTGTGTACAGTTCTGGTAATCCATGTTCAGGAAAGAAGAAATTAAACTGGAAGGGATGCAGCAAAGAGCTACTGGGATGAGCTAGGGGAATGGAGAGGAAACTGGAAGAGCTTGGCTTGTTTAGCCTAGCAAAAAAAGGCTAAGTGAGGGATGATCGCTCTCTATAACTACATTAGGGGGGTGAATACCAGACAGGGTGAAAAGCTATTTAAGCTAAAAGACAATGTTGGTACAAAAACAGATGGCAGAAGTATAAACTGGTTAGGAACAAATTCAGGCTCGAAATTAGAAGACGGTTTCTAACCATCAAAGGGATGAGGTTCTGGAACAACCTCCCAGTAGGAGTTGTGGGGACAAACAACTTACTTAGTTTGAAGAGAGAGCTGGACACATTTATGCATATCATTGTATGATGGGGTTGCTTGTGATGGTTAGGGGCAGGGCTCAGCAGGCCTGGGGCTCCCTTCTGGTTTATGTCTTATGTTTCTAAAAGCTCACGTTTGAGCTTCAGCCAGACGCCTGCAAGGGACAGAAAGATTCCTTCCTCCCCCTCGCTCCCCCAGTGTATTCTGTTTTGTTTTGGTTTATCTCCTTTGTCTGAAGCAGCAGGGATGGCCATGGCTGGAGATGGGACACTGGGCAGGGTGTGCTAGGGCTTGGAGGTGGCACTGAGCATTTTCTCTCTCAGGTGTGTGGCTGGCTGGTCCTTACTCAGGGTCGAACTGATCACCATGTGTCGGGCTGTGAAGGAATTTTCCCCCAGGTCAGTGACCTTGGAAGTTTTTCACCTTCCTCTTCAGCATGTGGCTGCGGGTCACTTGCCAGGATTATCTGGCTATTTCTCAATCATTTCCCTGCCCTGGGCAGGGGCCTTGGTCCAAGGCACCTTGGTCCATCCTATTCCCAGCCTGCAGCCTAATCTCCTGTGGGCTGGAATACTATGGGCTCATTTCGGTTGTTGGGTTTAGTGCACTCATACTGGTGGCCTTTGCTGTACAGGAGGCCAGACTGGGTGATCTGCTGATCCCTTCTAGCTTTAAACCCTGTGACGCTATCTCTGTGGTGGATGGAGCTCTCTCCCAGCACTCACTGGTAATATGACTTGCTAGCAGGGAGCAGAGCCAGTGCAGAGGCACAGGGCCTCTGCGTAGTTGGTTCTAGTTTCCTGCAGCTCCCTGAGGATCTACCAGGCTTGGAGGCAGGGCCTGTGGTATATTCTGTGAGTGGGCAAATCCCAGCTCTGCAACAGAATGATTAGGGAAGGACTGCATCCAGGGTTTCACTGTGGGAGGCCATGAAAACAGCAGTAACCAGGTGTAATCAAAAATAGTACATTCTGAATTTTTTTTGTTGACATTTCAGAGAAAATTTGCAACATGTATAGATGAGTCCATTGTATAATTACGTATACAGCCAGATCTTCAGCTAGTGTGCATTGGCACACCCCCACTGATGCGAAAGAAGCTCCGCTGATTTAAACCATCTGAAGGTCTGGCCCATTGGATAAAGTCAACATTAATTTTATATTCATAGACATTTAAAGCCAGAAGGGACCACTATAGTCAGCTACTCTGACTTCCTGCACAAAGTAGGCCATAAAACATCATTCAGATAAATAGTCTTTCATATTCAAGGTATCCCAAAGCATAAATCAATCCCTACCTTCCACCTGCCTCAAACAAGACCCCATCCCAATGACTTAAGTGGCAAAGTATTTGGCGTACGCCGCCCTGATTTGGGCCCTGTTCTTAGGACAGGAAATACCATCTTATTTCATGTCTTGTCTATGCACACTTTTCACTGATTTAACTGAATTGATTTAGAGAGCAGTGTAATTAAATCTGTGAAATCCCCTTATGTGGACATGCTTAAACTGGTTTAAAAGTGCTTTAAATAGATTTTGGCTTCAGCTGGTAAGGAACTGATATAAGGCTCTTAAGTTAGTGAGTGTTTACATGAAAGGGCTGCATCAATTTAATCAAGTCAGTTTCTAAATCAGTGTAGATAAACTGGTGAAATTTTTGTGTGGACAAGACCTACAGTGGACAAATGCTGCCTTGTGTGAGTTGTTGCCCAAAGTCAGGCAGAGAAGAGAGGAAATGAACAATATTTTCATTATGTCTGTACTCCGTAATAATGGACAATACAGGACTGCTCCTTTTCCAGATGGCGAGTGCTTTCTCAGCTACTCACTTGCATTATGTGACCAAGCTGAGTTTCTAAAGTCAAGTTGGCTTAGGCTATTTCCTATCTGAGTGTCGAACGTGTCGCTCTATATGTCATATACACACCCTGGCCCACACAGGTGGTGTAATCTACTAGTTTGTGGATGTGGCTCTGCCCCTGGTCTCTGAATGTATGCTGCCTTGGGCCAGAGATGCTATAGGAGCATCATGGCTGGCCAACCCTTTGAGGCAAGCTGGGTCCTGCCTTGCCCATGATGGAGCAGCTATCCCTCAGTCTCACTAGTGAGCTGGCAGTAGAGGAGCTAATTAGTGACCCCAATTAGCTAATTAGTAATGGGGCTTAATTAGAAAGACTGGTCCCAGCTGTGGTGAAGTTGGGAGAGCGCTGAGCATCAGTAGAGCTGGGAACTCAGAGGAGGGAGGAGCCTGGGGAAAGGAACAAGGGGTGTTTCCCGCTGGGAGCAGCCTGAGGAAGCCAATTTGAGGCACCGACAGGGAACAGAGTAGGACCCTTAAGTAAGGGCCTGCAGCAGGAGACTTGACCCACAGGGAGCAGCGTATGCACCCTTGGGGAGCCCTGAGGTAGTGCCCACAGGGAGAGATCCCCAGAGGTAAACTGCTGGTGTCCCAGGCAAAGGGAAGCAGCAGGGAACTCCTGCTGGGGAAGAAGCGGTTTCAGGGAATCTCTGCAGGGGCAGGAAGCAGAGGATTTCAGACAAGCCTGAGCGGGGCAGATGTGTCATGAGTTTGGACATTGTTTGTGAACACTGAGTTGGCCCTTTTGTCATCCTAGAAGGGGCGTGAACTATCATGTGGCTTGGCTAGAGGGCTGAGCCAGAGAAGACCTAGAGAGAGGGTTGGGAGAAGATGCTGGCTTGGACTGGCTATTGCTGGGCCAAGAAAGTGGCAACTGGAAGTGTGTGTGTGTGAGGTGAAGTCCCATGCAATGCTGTATCCAGGCATGAGGGAGCGCCCTAGGGACAAGGATGTGTGCTTACAGGGAGATAGTGTGCTGGTCCTTTTGGAAAAAAGCTTGTTATTGGTCCTCAGTGTATGATGAGTCCACTCAGTGAAGACATCTGACAAAAATAATTTGTAAAATTAAAGAAAAAACCAATTGAAAAACACATTTAAGTTTGAGATTCTTAAAGTGTCATTAGAGACATACCTTCAAGTTATATTTTTAATTTTGTTTAAATTAGTTATATCTTCTGTCAGAGTCTGCCAGTCCCTAGAGAACTATCTTTCCCGCAGGCTAGGATCTCATTAAAAAGTATCTTTTATTCTGTAAGAGACAAGTGAGGATTTTTATAATGAAAAAATTAATAAAATAAAGTGCAAAATTGCATAAGCAAAACACAAAACCTCATTATATATTTTAAAAAAATTGCATTCTGCGTTGCTAAGTGGCAGGATCAGCATTTCCAAAGGATCTAAAAACTTGTCTGTGTGTCCCAGCGACTGGGTATTAGAACTGCATTCTCTGAAATGTCATGTTAATTAACAACTTTCTTCCAGTAACTAACAGGATTAATCGTCGTACAGTATTTTTTAATGAACACGCGTTATCTAGAAAAACTACACTAAATGTGAAGTAGGATATTTTAGTGATACAAAGGTTATTAAAGGTATTAAATTAAAGTTATTAAATTCTAAAAACTTGCCTCTTCCAGCAAAATGCAATTTGAGAGAGAGAATTTGGAAGATATTGGGGTCTGTGAGCTTATAAAATTCTGCATTTGTAGAAAATTTGAATTTTCTGTGAATTTATCTAGTGTACATGTATCTTGAGTTACTCTTGCTTAATTGTAGCATTAGGGAAGATGTTTTCCAACAGCAGTAGCTTGTGGGTTTTTATTTTTTTTTAAGTAGCTGTGCGCAGGGTTTGGACATGGTGGTGTTTATATTTTTACTCATAATCTTGTTATTTGTGATGGGATCCACTTGCTTGTAAATCAAGTGGATCCTACTGATGGATGCAACACAGTTGCCAAAAATGATTGACAGAAAGAAAATACAGAGAGTAAAATGTGAATTGCCAGAATAATGTCTCCATCTACATCTAGATGTCTGCATTAACTGATGGACCTAGCAAAAACAGAGATCTTTCTTGTAGCTGTTGAGCAGTTAGGCAGAAGTTCCTTTCTCCAGGAGGTAAAGCTACTCAACAGCATTATATTTCCTGCTTGCGAGCTTAAGGAAATACTGTCACCTTGAATTGTTCTGAAATGTTCTAATTTAAAACAGTTCCATTTGTTGATTGTTCACCTTTTAGATTGTGTGTCCTGAATTTTTAACCTTCCCAGACCCAACAAAACAGCTCTTTTAATGATATTTATCAAGAGACCTGTTCAGTAAAAGAGAAGTTGACTAAGGCCCAAATCCTGCATTTTGATCGGTGTGGACAGACTGCTGCACCCACACAGATATCATGCAGGATCGAGGCCTCACTAGTTATATATTGGCCTCTAAATCCTTAGGCACATATGTAGTCCAGGGAAGTATGAGCTTGGGCACAAGGAACTGGATTGGGATACTGAAGATCTGGTTCAATTCCTGGCTCTGGCAGAGAGTTCCAATATCTTCCAAACCAAGTCACTTAATGTCTCGGTGCCTCAGATTCTCATTTGTAAAACGGGGATAAAACTGCTTCCTTTCTTCCATCCTTTGTCTATTTAGATTACAGAGTCTTCAGGGCAGGGACTGACTTACTGTGTGGTGCAGTGCCCTGGTCATAGTGCCTTTGCATGTTTCCATAATAGAAATGATCACAAGGTAATTAAAGTCAGATGGGAGGATTGGGGACATTAATGGAAATCTTCAGATGAAAACCACATTAAAATGGTCCTCTTGTCATCCACATTCGCCAGTGAGTTCTGTAGTATGGGGACAGCTCAGCAGAGCACTATTATCCACTCTGTTGAGGAAGAGAGTGGAAAAACATGTTAAACAAAATGGAACAGAAACCAAGCCAAATCCCCAATGATCTGTTCTTTTGCTGCTCAGTAGTTAGCTATATTTTATTGCTGAGCATCAGTCTAAAACTTTCAGGGAGTTTTTGGTGGAGTGTGCTGGAAACGCAGATTCGATGTGGCTCTTGTGGCCTCTTCAGAAGAAACATCTGGTACAGCTCTGATATGCACTTGTTTGCAAAGAAAAATATCCCAAAATGCAGGTGCTTATATTGCTGCAGTGAGAAGCTGCAGGAAGACAGAATCTTTTCCCACCCCACCATTTTTCCATGCATGAATCTTCATTCAAGTGCTAGCTATTTCAGTGTCAATTCTGGGACAATAATTCAGAAGCCTAATTTTTCATTTCAGATGATAAACGGTAGGTATGCTTCAATCAGCTGATTATGAGCCAGCACTACTTATTTCTCACACAAAGTAATAACAAACACTCTTTCCCCACTCAGATTAGGGCCTTGTCTATATGGGAAAATTGTGCCAGTTTAGCCTAAAGTGTGAATGTAAACTGAATTGGATTCAGTCATCCGGTTTAACTAAACTGCAATAAGCCACTCTTAAACTGAAGTAAGTGTTCTCCACACAGGAGTCTGCACTGGTTTAACAACCAATTTACGTTAAAACTGGTGCAAACTGCCCATGTAGACAAGTCCTAAGTAAACAAACCCTCTTCCCTGTGGTGCTTTTTCAAAGCAGAGTTAAACACTCATCATTTTGTCATACCCTCCCACTCCTCTACTTCGTGCATAGTCTTCCTCATCATCCTGCCTTGTGTGGTCTCGATGGGGGAGAAGCTGCACCGCCAGTGCTAAAACTGTAGAGAGAAATTTTAGAAGATTTAGAGCCTGATCCTCAGGTGGTGTAACTTGGCATTGATATCAGTGGAGCTATGCTGATTTACATCAGCTGATGAACTGGTCCTCTATATCTGGATTAATTTGTGGGAGAGATTCCATGGTATATTCCTCTTTGTAAAACCTTATTTTCCATCAGTCTGTTAGTCAGTGGCTTGGCATGTAGTGACCATTTAAAGTTATTTAACTAAGTAAATAGGTAGGACCTGATTCACCACTTCATTACTCCAGGTTTATGTTGGTGTAACTCCACTGATTTAAATTAACAGCTACCATTCTCCCCCCCGCACCCCCAACTTTCATCCTTGCAAATGCAGACCAGGATCTGAAAGCCAAGCTGTGTTCTTTCTGGCTCATGGATGTTTTCACTAATAAAGATCCTGCTAGCTAAAATCCATCCATTGTTATGCCTGTGAATTTGCAATTACATCTACAAAGTTTGGCTCTGCAACTGGAACTTATTCAATAATCCTGTTGATGATGTGTGAACTGGATAGAATCCAGCTCTGTCTCCCATAGCTATTTTGGCTTGGCCAGGCTAATAGGAGGTAAAGGTAGTAAAAACTTACTTTTGTCACTGAATTAATCTGCTATAATGCTGAATACATGCACAGATGCATTCAGATCTTTAGAACAGAATGGCCAATTTTTTACATGGTCATAACAGCCTTTCTTTTTTCCAAACAAGATTAGAAGAATAAGGAAAATGGTGACATTTGTATTGCCATAACACTACTCCAAGAGGCCGCAGTGGAGATCAAGTTTTCACTGTGTATAAACACAAAAGTCCTTGCCCTGAAGAGCTTGCAGTCTAAGTAGACAAGACAGACCAAGGGGAAATATAAAGCAGAGAGAAATGGAGTGACTTGTTCAAGATCACGCAGTAGGTCAATAGAAGAGCAGTGAATCCCAGACCAGTGCCCTATTCAATGGACCATATGGCAAGGGAGTTGTAAAGAGCTCCTTACATACATGTATACTGCTTCAGCTATATACTAGAGGTTTCTAAAATCCAAATCTCCTCAGAAGCCCGTAGTTGGGAAAGTGCTACCTCACTTAGCAACTTCGTAATAAGACAGTATTTTCTGCTGCAGTGGTTAAAAATCTGAACGCATTATGAAGTTACTAAATATGATGGTAAAGTGTCATGTGGCTGGGCTTACAACATTCTAATGCTAGAAAACACGGTGGTGCTGGAACCAGTTAGAATGCATTCCCAGCAGGAATTAGCTCATGTTAGAAGCCACCTGATACATTCCCATTTGTATGCTGATTGCTGTTTTCTCATTTCTGTTGCATTCATTCTGTTCCTCATGGGTTAGAGTAGGTGTTTCAAATAATAGCTGTGTTCTGAATTGTGTTCAATGTTTTATCAAAGACGTTGTGAAAGCAAGGGTGACTTTTTGTAAGCGAGGTCTCTTTCCTGATAATTGGCCGGACACCTGTTGATCTACATGGACCTGGACTCAACAAGCATAATTTCTGTCAATTACCAGGCAGTAGAAACATACAACTGTGGTTTAATTAGGGAATGAAGGAACACAACACACTGAGTTTCTGAATTCTGCATTGCAGTTGTGATATTCAAAAGGCATTTGTGTGGCTTGCCCCATAATGCAGTGTGGTCCTGGAAGGGGTCAGGTTCTCAGTGCTGGCTGAGGCAGATGATTGTGGCTTGTTAAAAGCCATTGGCAAAGCATTCCCCCATTCGGTGGGTTTTATGATTAATAACTCATTGATAGAGAGTAGGGTGCCAACCAAGATTAAATCTACCTAAGGGATATGTCCCCTCTTATTTGTCTCCTTCCAAAGGTAACAATCCCAATCTTTTCAATCTCTCTTTATATGAGAGTTTTCCAGGCCTTCGCTCAATCCCATCACTCTTCTCTGAACTCCCTCTAGTTCTGCAATATCCTTTTGGACATGCTATTGCCAGGACTGTATGCAGCATTCAAGATGCGACCACACCAGTGACTTACAAAAACGTATTATATTTTTCAATATTATTCACCATCCCCATTCCTTACGCATCCTAACATGTTTAACTTTTTCCTGAATGCAGTTGCACATTGGCCAGAGTTCTCCATTGAACTGTCTACAGTGATTCCCTGGTCCCTTTCCTGGGTTGATGCAGTTAATTGACAACCCCTGTAAAATGCACTGGTAATTTAATGTTTCCCCTCCAGTGCACATTTGTTAGCATTAAATTGCTTTTGCCATTTTGAGGCCTAGTCACTTAGCTTGTGCAGATCTCTCATTGATCGTCTCCAACCTTCCTTCGGTGGGGAAAGTGTTTGAGAAAGCTGGTAGCTGGTGTGGGAGAGGGATGGGCAACCGGACAGCATGGGATCTCATTAACATCTTCCAGTCTAAAAGCTTAAAATCTGTTTTTACCACTATGTATAGGCAACTAGTGGGCTGGTTATGAAAATTCTCATCCTACAGCATTTCTCTTCAGGTTGGTGAACGCTTCTATATTTTGTGAAGGTTAGTGCTTCAGAGAGTGAGCTGCTCAGTAGGGGATATGTAAATGTCTTCTTATTCCCCTAATTTATGATCTGTGTAACACTTTCAAGATGAGCCTGAACAGGAGACCAGCACAAATCTTCATCATTCATGATCTGAATCAAAGGGCTGTATCATGTCCTTGATCCTTGCAAAATCTCGCCTCATGTAACTTCCTGGGTGCTACATTCGCTCACGTGTTTTGGGAGTATCCCTGTATCAAGAATTTCTGGTATAAGGTGGGTCAAAGGACCAATCTGATATTGGATGCTTAAATTCCTCCTTAGAAATATTCCTGATACCTAAAGGTTTACCTACTAACAAGGTGGCCTGGTTCCAACATGCAGTTTCAGTCACTAAAAATTTTAATCCTGCAAAAATGGAAAAGTCGATCTGCAACAAACATTGATGCCTGGCTCAGTGATGTGGCTGCCCTTACAGTTAGTGAACAACTGGCTTTCTGCGGAAGGGGAATGCCGGAAAAATTCAAAGCCATTTGGACTGAATTGTTAAAGGCCTCTGAATTAATGTAGATCCTGGAGATAGATATGGTGCTTCCCTTCCCCTTCCTTTATCCTCACCCTCTTTACTTACTTTGTGTATTATGATGAGTCTGGTATTTTGTTATATTTGGAAAAATTAATAAAAATGTACAAGTTCAAAAAAGGGGGAAAACGCTGGCCCTAGTGTCTTCATGGAGCCAGATTAAATTCAGTAGGACTATCCACAGGTGTAACCCACACACCTTCTGGGTGTGGTCTTCTGTCCCATCTAGTGGCACTGAGACCACTTGACTGAGAGAGAGATTAGATTAGATTAATGAGTCTGTTCTACAGCCTTAGCTAAGAGCCATATGGCTTTTAGCTCATGCAGTAGAGGCTCTAGAGGCCCCAGGTTCAATCCCACCCACCGACGACCAGGGTCTGTCAGCGTTACACAGGCACAGGAGTCTGGCAGGATCAAGGTTTATGATACAGTTTATAATGATGTGCTCACATACTATTATTTTTGCAGGACTCTTCCTGCACTTAGTGCACAGGCAGGCCAATGCACCGTAAATGAGTCCTGGTCCCTATGCAGGCAGCAAAATGTGGCCCTGCAGGTAGGATAGCATTCTGTTGTATTCTGCTCTAAACGGATTCTTACGCTGCCCTCAGTACCGTAGTATCTGACTGCCTTCCACTACTGCATTAAGCCACGTGACTAGCATCTCTCATGGGTGGTTTGTTTTTTCTCTCCACCTCTTCCCAGGGAGAAAATTGTGTGTGCAGGGGAGTGGAGTGAATTAGGCACTCTTTGAACAGTCAGGATAAACAGAATATATTTTAAAATGGTGATGTATTTGATTTAAAAATAGGTACTCTGGACCACATATGTAGCTCCTTGTGGTCAGTGCAGCTATGCTGATTGACAGCAGCTAAAGTTATGGCCCTTAAAGCAGAAATACAGGTTTCCATAAAGCAGAAACATGGGTACATGTGTTCTGTCTGATAGGTAGATAGCAGTGGTGTAGTGCACACTCTTCTTTGCTTGCTTTAATATGTTATTTGGGTTGGGATTTTCAGAGGTGCCCAAGGTTGACAGGCACCCAAATCCCACTGGAAGTCACTGGGCATGGCGTGTCTCACATTCCTTTGATGATCCCAGCCTTAAAAATGAAATGCTGTCCCCCAGCCTCATGCACTTCCCATTGTCCAGCCTGCTCAGGGAATGAAGCAGGTGTTCTGCAGAACGTAAGACTGTCTCATGATGCACACGCACGGGGGAGCACCATGTGCCTCCATTATCATATCTCACATTCTTCTTTTGTGCAACTCTGATTTTAGCTCAGACATTTTCACAATTTCCACATCCTCTGTGATACCTGCTTGAGCTTCGAGGCATATGTGTAGCTACACGGCAGCTTTAAAATTGCAGCAGTACAAAGTAGGGACTCAACGGTGCACAAGTCGTACTACATTTCCGTAGGCAGCATTTTTCACAGTCTACTTAGTGGAGTCGTACTTGTGCGCATAGTTTGGATATAAATCTCTGTACTTTGTCCCTCTTGACTTCTCCCATGTAGCTGGTCTCTGCAGTTTGTTGGCATTCCAGTCATGTCACCATGTCTGAGTAACATTAGTTGAACACAAATTATGCTTTAAGAGACCATCTTGTGAGAGAGTGAGCAGTATCTGGTTCTGGAACACTCACACTAAAGCTGACATGACATGAGAGAGAAATGAGATGTAACACACCAGTTTATTTTGCAGAGGTGCAGTCAACCAGCACCCTATTTGCTTTGTAGTTCCCTAAGCATGAGTGAGAAAGACACACACAATAGACATTCATTTGAATGGTGCTAAGATACTGCGGTCAAAATATAAGTTTGAAACATACTTTTGTTAGTCTTTAGTTGGGGTAAGGGAGGCTAAAAGCTACTCAACTAAATTCCTAGTTAGGCTAACTCAATAAAAGCACCTGATTTTAGAGGGGCAATATGTCCAGTGCGTCAGACACAACACTGGGACTCTGGGGACTTGGGCTCTCCCACTGACCTTCTGGATGAATTTGGGAAGTTACGTCACTACTCCATGCCTCTGTTTCCTCTCCTTTGTTTGCTTGCACATTTAGACTGTAAGCTCTTGGGGGCAGGGCAGGGACTCTCTCACAGTGTGTCTGTACAGCGCCTAGCACAATGGGACCTGGGCTGGGGCTCAAAGTGCAACTGTATTTCAAACAAACAATAATTATTTTCAAAGTTGCCGAGCATTGTTAGTTCCCACTGACTTTAATGGAAGCTATAAGTACCCGCCATCTCTGAAAATCAGGCCGTCTTTTGTTAGGTGTCTAACCGTGGACCTAAGCATAACCTTTGGCACCCAGGTTTAAAATCTAAGCCACCATCCCCAGCCTGCATCTCACCAGTGTGAGGGAGACAGCATAAACCATGTTGCTCACGTTTCAGAGGAACAGCCGTGTTAGTCTGTATTCGCAAAAAGAAAAGGAGGACTTGTGGCACCTTAGAGACTAACCAATTTATTTGAGCATGAGCTTTCGTGAGCTACAGCTCCCCCTCCAAGCCATGGAGTCCCAGTGTGAGCTGCCTGGGTTACACAGTCTGCACCACCAGTTCCCAGCCACTCCTGCAACACCTAGAACTCTCCAGAATGCTGCTCTTTGACTCGGTGTTCTTCCAGCCGCTGTGTCTGTGCCTCGCACTTCATCTCTGCCAGGGCTTCGGTTACCCTCTCTCGATCCCTCTGCAGTTCCGGGGAGCCTCATGAAATGTTTGCGCTTTTCAGTGCTCTAGGCTAGGCTCTAGGCTTGGGCTCCTTCACTGCTGCTGCGTTGAGCTGCTGGTCTACAATGCTGAGTTAGGCTCTGTTGGGCGGTTTGTTTTATACCCTGGACTTTAGTTTGATATAGTACCCAGTATTTGCCTGAAAGCCTCTCAGTGCTTCAAGGCTCTCTCTCGGGTTTCTTTAGCACTTTGGCTCATCTGTCTTGGCTTTATTACTATCCACCAGTGTGGTAGATCAATAGATGCTATATAAGTCACTAGGCCTGGCTCCTGAATGGGGGTGCAGAGCGGGGGATGGTGCCAGGCACCCTTACAGCCCCTGTGCTTCCCTGAGTATAGGGACTCCTTCCTATCTCCCCAAACCACCCCAAAAGGGCAGAATTGGAGCAGGGAGGCCGAAGGGCAATAATCTGCCTCTGGCCTCCCCTCACTTGCATCAGTCAGGCTGGCTAATTGCATAGGGGTAGTATGATGCAACACAGACCCATCTGGCCCTCAGTATCTTGTTTGTATTCTGGCAGCACTTCCAGCAAGACGTAGAAAAGAGGATCAGTACTGCAGCGATCAGCTAGTCCCACTATCCGTAGTGGAGCTATGAATAAATACCACCCAGCAGTTGGATATAATAAACCCTGTTTTTTTTTTTAAATTTTCCTTTTATAGTACAGAAGATGAGGAGAGAGTGCTGCTTATAGAAACAGCTAAGAGATGACTCAACTCTTGTAGGCATAACGCTCTCTCCTTTTCCAGCATTCACAATGCATGGGAATCCTGCTCCTCATTTTATTTTGTGCACTTTAACATTCTCCAGCCACCAGTCATGGCATAGACTCGATCGTCACATTTGCTCATATATCAGGCCGCTCACAACCCTGGTGTCAATTCCTCTGGTAAAGGGGGCTTATACAGAGCTCAGAGCTGGGTTACAGTTTCTAAGGAGAAGTGGCTTTTCAGACGAAATGAAAATGTGAAAAATAAATTCATTCTGATTGAAATTTTTCATTTTTTTTTTAATGAAAACTGAAAAGTTTCGGTAGAAAATGTTGCTAATAAAGAAAAAACAGTTTTTGTTTTTTGTGAAAATTTGTAGTGACAACTGAAAACGTTCATCCAAAAGGGTTTTCCAAACACTGAAATGATATCCAGGTGTCAGTGTTTCACTGAAAAACAGAAATGGTTTCATGAGACACTTTGAAAAAAATATTTTTTTAAGTTTTCCCCAAAAACATTATTTTCAGATGGGTCATATTGGCCTTGTCTGGGTTCTCTCCCAGTGAGCCAGCACATTGGCTCCTCCCAGGCACCTAGTGACAAATACCCAAGGACCTACCCCATCTGAGTTAGGGATCAAAAAGCCTGAGATCTGGCTCAGGAAGGGTAGGGCACCCAACTCCAATTGACTTTTAGTGGGTGTTCAGTGCCTAACTCCTTTTGGTGCCTTTGAAAAAGTGAGGCCGGGACTAAAGTATAAAATTGGATTGGAGTGGGGCTAGAAGCAGGATAGACAATGCCTGCCCTGCAGCTTCCTGGCAGTAGCTTTTTAGGGACGCACAAGTGTGTAGATCAAACCAATATATGACCCCTATGCATACGGGCATGCACATGTACTCGCTGTCATAGGCAGTGTTGTCTCATGGACTGGGCATAGAACTGGGACTCAGGAGGCCTGGTTCTCTTCTTGGCTCTGCCACGGACCTATCATATGACCTAGGGCAAGTCACTTTGCCACTCTTTCGCTTGATTAGCATCCTCTCCATGCTATCAAAATACAAACAATAATCACACTTCAGATTTAGCATTTCCCTTAATGTTAGGCACCAGTATGCTTTAAAATACTTTCCACCAAATGGGAAAGTTACCATGCAGCAAAATGTCCAGTGATTTCTGTTGCTATTCACTGCACCTGGGACAATGTAGTTTTGGAATGAAGGCATGGATCAGAGAAAAAGGCTTTATAAACAAATGACTCTTTCTTTCTTGATGATCTCTCTTGATACTACATTTTAAGAATTTAAAAGTAAAACTGCTCACTCTGTAAGATCATAGCTTTGTATTTGATCTCAGATCATGCATTATTGATTTCCGCTACGTGGAAAAAAATATAAAATGTCTGTGATAAAAATGCAAAGAATCAAAACACTTTCACTGCTTTTGAAATTAAAATCAATTTTATGTGCACTACCTTATGGGGGAACTAGGGTTTGTTAAGTAGTGGGAGGCATGTAAGAGAAAAAAGTAATATTTCATTGTAAAATAATTCTACAATTATATGCAAAAAATACACTAATGTGACATTACATTTAAATGCTCAGGAGTCAGGCAAAGCTATAGTTAAGGTTGAGCATTCAGTATGAACTCTGCCCCTTTGTGTGAATGCATTGTGAAAAACCTTTCTTTTAATTACATGACCATATGCTAGATCTCAGTAATAGTATTCAACTTCCCCATTTCCCAATTTTGGAGTTATTATGCAGCCTTAAAGCTGTATCAATATAGGATTCACCTGTCTGTGGCTGGACAGCTCAGTAGTGGACAGGAGTAGGAAGCAGTTTCTGTTTCCCCCATAGTTCCTGGACATTATGGGGGTGCATACAAGGAGAGGAGGGTAGAGAGAGGGTTCCTCATGTTGCCTTTCCAGCCCATGCCCTGGCTTGGGTTTTTGCATTTGACCTCCTCAGCCTTCCTATTCCCCACCTACATAGAACCCCAACACTTGGTCTCTAGGGATATGTATACATTTCCATTAGATACCCAGGGCTGGCCTGTGCCAGCTGACTCAGGCTTGTGGGGCCCGGGCTAAGGGGCTATTTAAATGTGGCTCAGGCATTCTGGCTCAGGCTGCAGCCTGGGCTGTGGGACCCTCCCACCCCAGAGGATCCTAGAGCCTGGGCCTCAGCCTGAGCCCGAATGTCTCTACAGCGCAATTAAACTGTCCCTTAGCTCAAGCCCAAGTCAGCTGGCATGGGCCAGCTGCAGGTTTTTAATTGCAGGGTAGATGTACGCTGTGAATAGTGATCCTCCCTGTAGTGCATACTGCTTTATAAAGGTTGTTTCTTGTCCATTTGCATTAGCTGGGTGGTGTGTATCTACCTCCTTTCTCAGCCGGGGTCTGCATTAATTGAAATGGGAAGTGGTTCTGATTAAGAAGGCAAACATCTCTTTGTTGTTCCTGTTACAAAATGCTGAATGTGCCAACACCAACCCAACCCTTTAGTTGGCTCTTCTCCAGAGAGCTGAGTTTCTTGTGTACCTACAATATCTGCATACAAATGTCAATGTAATGTATTGCCTCTCCCCCCCTGCCCCATTACTGGATTATTAGGCCCATTTACCTTCCGAGATACTTCTAATCTCCAGGTGGTAGAATTGGAGAGAGAGATGTTAAAGGCAAAGTGTACCTAATTTTTTTTTAATTTTTGTAACACCATCTCAAATAATACAGAGAGAGAGAGAAAATACTTCTATAGAACTGAACATGTGTCAGTGAAGCAAGAAAGTCAATGTGAGGTAAGAACGTGATTTACATTAAGCATACGCTCAATTGCTGTCTTGAATAGGGATGGAGCTAAGTGTATGCTTAAGTGCTTTCCTGAATTATGGATGTTTGTGTCTCTTCCTTCCCTTCAGAGATAGTTGAGTGGATAAATTTACATGCCAACACTCATTTAGTTCTAATTTCTCGTACTAGTTTTTATCTCCCCCCTTTTAGAATTCTATTTTCCATTCCTCTCCCCTGTCGAGATGGGGCCTAGGTGAACACACAAGAATTAATTAAAAGAAATTGCAAAATTTGAACTTGCAGCAAAACAAAAAAGGCCCCCAAAAGAGCACTTAAATCCTGGGCCAGCCGGGAATGTTCTTAGTAGAGCCTGCAACTCAGTTCCATCCAGTCACCACCTGACCTTTAACAGACAAACAGAGAGAGCAAAAGAAAATTCCTCCGCTCCTCCCTTAAGAATGGCAGAGTGGCCTAATAGGTAGGGGCATTAGGCTGAGACTCTGGCTATGGTTTCAATTCCCAGCTCCACCAGTGATGTCTCATGTGAACTCAAGTCACTCTGCCTCTGTTTTCCCTCTCATGCTTGTGTGTTTAGATTGCACATACACTTAGGAAGGCACAACCCGCAGCACAAAGGGGACCTGATCTCTACTGGGGCCTCTTAACACAACTGTAATACGGATAATCATTGAGAGATCTTAGAGGGATCCACAGCAATCCTCTGCTTAACCTCATTTGGAAGGAGTTTTGTTACACACTCTGTTTGAAAGCATCTAGCTGTTCTGGTTTTCATTAGTGATGGGGAAAGAATTATTCCCCTTCTCACTGGAACCATATTTTCATCACATATTGCATGATTATAATTTCAAACCCATTTTAAACATGTGCTTTGTGTATCACTGTGTAAATTTTCTTTATTTTTTGTTTTAAGAAGAAAGACTACCAGGGCGTGGCTGAGTCTGTAGGAGTTCAGCTCTGCTTCTCTGACCTGGTTTCCGGATTCATGCATTAGCTGTGTAGAACCTCTTGATTCTTCCAAGAGATCCAGGAATGATGCTTTTTCCTCTGGATTGCTGGATAATTTGACTCTCAAATCCTGCAGGGGTTCAAAGAGCCAAAGCTCTTCCTTCTTCCTTCAGTCGTCTTCTTGCTGGTGTACACAGCACTCTTCTCCTTAGTGCTAGTACAGGTGTCAGGGAAGCATGTGATTATTTTCCCCTTCTTTGTAGAGTATCTGGTCCAGTTGAGAAGCGTTGTGCTTTGGTGGCCTAGGACTCAGGACAGCTGGGTATTGGTCCATCATTGACCTCCTATCTGACTCACCCTACCTTTGTTTTTCTTTCCATTGCTTATCCATCTTCAGGGCAGGATTTTTTCTCTTACTATGTGTGCAGCACCTAAGGGGCCATGACCTTGGTGGGAACCCCTACACAATATTATACTATAATCACAACACTCCCCTGGCTATCCAACATGGTTTGCCTTTGAATTTCATTATCATTGTCCTGCCTACTTGTCTGTGTCTCTATCCAGGTACTTACAATATAGGGCCCCCATCACAGCAGTGTCCAGTCAATGTTGCATTTAGTTCTGAATGCAGAGCATTCCATGGCCATTCTTCTCTCTTGCGGGGAGTGAGGTTTGTAGTGGAGTGTGGGCTTTGATGAGCTCGCTCTTTCCTAACACCAGGCTCAGAGGCTCTCGTTTGTAAAGGTTCCCTTTCTTTATGAAAGAGAGAATATCTCCTCCTACTTCCCCTTCTGCTATCCGATCTGATCTTGTTCCGTCCTCCAGGGCTGCCAGGCTTTTCTGGATCCGAGAACACTTTGATTTTTACTGATCTGAGCTGAAGCTGCAGATTCTGTCTCGACTGCCACTGATTCATGCTGCACTCCAAAGCTCCTTCTTGGAAGTCCCCTGTACCAGCCCTGAAACCCTTTACCGATTTATACACACGAGTCTTTGCTCAGTAAGGAGACTGAGACCCTTCTGTGTTTCCTTTACAGCTGTGTTGTCATTTCAGGGTTGCCCATGTGACTGTCCCTGATCCACAAAACAGCACTCTGGTGAATCCTGATTAAATCAGTCCGTTCACCTTTGTTTTTTTCTAAACTGGTTTCCTGGAGTTCTTCTAAATTGCCATATTTATATTGTGGAGACGGGAATTTGTATTAATTATCAGAGCTATGTGGGTCATATGACCTCACAGTGCATCTCTCCTTAAATGCACTTAGGGTTTGCAAAACCGTTCTACCATGTGTACTAAGTTATAACTTAAATTCAAAGCCAGTTTTTTTCCAACCAAAGAGTCCCTCTGGTGAACCAGTGCAACTATCGCAATGACAAGTAGCCGTCTTCAGCTGGTTCTGCTTTTGACCTGTACAAAATATCTTAATAGCCCATATCTCTCAGATACTTCTCTATATTGCAGCTTAACTCTGCTTTCAGAAACTGCTCCCCGGAAAGAGACAATTCAGTGGCCTGCATAGATACACTTGTTAGAGAACAGTTTGATTTTCTTTAAATATGTTATCATTTTCCATGAAACTATATTTTTCTTAGCCCAATGCAGTTAGCTTTTATTCACTATGGGAGTTTGAGATTATGCCAAATAACCAGATCATGAATAGATTAGCATAATAGAGATTGCAAGAACAGAGGTCTTTTAACAGATCGTTTAGTACTGTTTTGATGTTTTTTAACAATCCTTAATGGTGCCGCATTCAAAGTAATCCAAAGCTCCTAAATGCTCAGAAGTCAGGCCTAAAAAAATAAAAGGTGCTGTCATTACAGAAAAGATCCCTATTGATCTTTATTACTGGTCTGTTACAGGGTGTTTCCCTCAGTAATTCTCCTGAATAAATGACGGCATTTGACAAAATTCAACACTGGCCAAATTAGAAAGAGATCTTCCCAGTGAGAGAACCTGAGCTAAAATTGAGTTTCACAGTTCTGAAATGAACTATTAAAGGTGAGGGTTGCCACTGGCAGAAAGAGATTGCTGTTCAGCTGAGCTCCTGCTGTCGGAGCGAACCAAAACTATTTCTATCTGAAACATGAGCTAACAGAATCCTGCAGAGGGAACTACTAGTCACTAGCACTTGAATGTTTGAGAGGCTGTGGAAATTGGAAGAGTAAATCAGACCCAGCAGATTTTCTCAAGGTCAAAGGCTTGATTTACTGCTGAGTTACTCCAGTTTTACAAGGGTGGAACTTCATTGATTTTAATTGAGTTACACTGATTTAAAATTGAGGAAATTCATTGTTAGCCCTGAAAATCCCAAGTACAAAATCAGAATCTGTGCTATTTTCCCCAAGCTAGCAGGAGTCACACCCAGCCCCTTCCATAGGAGTCAGAAAATGCCCTCTGTAACCTGCTAGAGAATATTGATAATGCTAAACTAGATCTTAAAGCATTATTACCCTTACAGAAAGAGCCAGAGACGGCCTGTGCACTACTTAAGATGTACTTCTGCCATTAGCACAGAGCTTAAATGGCACTTAAGCATAGGCATGGGAACTAGGAGTGCTGCAGAATCCGTGGCCCACACCCAGGGGTCCCAGCTGCCAGCCCCAGCCTTGGCCCCCTTAACCCTGTCTGTGTCCCCCCGCCCCCTCCCGGAACCACAGTCCTGCTCCCGGCCCCAGCTCTCCGGGGCTGCAGACAGGAATAAGGGGGGGTGCAAGGTAAAAAGTTTGGGGACCACTGCTTTACAGTTTGGTTAGGTGTCTTTCAGCATCCCCAGTATAAAAAGTGTTTGAGGGTCACTGCACTTAAGTGATGCATAGCCTTTGTGTTCACCCTGTACATGGAGTGAATGACACCATTTCAGAACAACCCCCTTAAATGCAAATAATTAAGACAGACGATTTAGTAATGTAGTACACTTTTATAAGTGCCCCCTCTCTGGTCTCTGAGTGCAACCCTGCAGGTGTTAGGCCTTTTGCTTTTTTCTCTCCTGGGGTGAAATGATGTTGATTCTCCTGTAGGTCTTGCTGGAGCCCTAGGTATAACTAATAGTGTGAACCAAACGCCTTGGCAAAATAACACGCTAGGTATTAGCTAACATAGGTGCTGACTCTGTGGGTGGAAAGAGGCGAGGAGGGGGTGGAGCGGGGGAGGGAAGAGGCAGGGCGGAGGCTTGGGGGAAGGGGTTGAGTGGGGTAGGGGCCTGGCTAGAGGGGAAGTCAGCGCCTATGTTAGCTAACAGCACGTAAGCACATTCCTGACTGGAGAGGATGGTACAAAAACACCCAGACCTCTCATGTAACTACGTAAACACATTCCTAAGATGCTACAGGAACTCACCAACCCCTGGTGAGAGAAGGCTGGCATGACAGGATAATGGATAAGGATGTTGGGTTTGAACTAGCAGGTACAAGGATAAGGGTGGTAGCTTTCATCATCTAGAGTGTAATATGTAACTTGTTTGTATCAGTGGATAAAAGGAGAAGTCATAGGAGGGGTGACTTTGTACTTGCTGAGGGGAAGGCATCCCGGTGTGCTGATTGAGTGGGTACCATGATACGGGCATACGTGTGTTAGTGTACCTGTAACCACAGAGCCAGGGTGCTAGTACTGTGCTTCGTCGACAATAAGGTTGGCCGAGCACCGTAGCCACTCAGTCAAGCTTCTGGTCTTTCTTTGAGTAACATTGAGGTCTGTGGAATTAACAGCCTGCACTGCCTACTAGTGCAACTGACGTCGGCGCTCCAAGAACAGCTGCAGGGTTGACAACATTCCACAGCACTGACAACATCTCCCACTCCTAAACCAGACCCTGCCCTACAGTACTGTGTGTCACAGCGTTTACGCAGCAGATCCGGCTGGGTTTGGCACCTATGGCTATTCCCTTGGGGAGTCCGTGACCAGTGGTGAATAGAGTGACCTAACAGCTGCCTTAGACCAAAGTATTGTTTAATCTTAACAGTAGGAATAAAGCATTTAGAGAAGGATTTTAAAACCGTCTACATGCATCTTTATCTTACCTAAAGCCCTCTCATCCTGTGACAGTGGGCCAGGAAAGCTTAGCTTCTTCAGACTCCCCAGTGTGTCCTGGGTGTCACCTGAACAGCTCCACAACAATTGCCTGACCCCTGGACAGAGAGAGTCTTTTTTAACTGTTTTATAATCCTTTTGATCTGCTGGCTCCCAGCATTGGCAAACAAGTTTTGTAACTTGGCTGCAGCCCAGAGGTAGAATCTTCATAATTAATAGGTCAGGCATTCTATCTTGACACCCCTGAAGTGGTGGGTGGGTGTGACTTATCTCCAGGACTTGATTTGCTTCCTGCTTGTTTTTCCAGCAGCCCTATTAGTTTAACCCAATATAGTCATACAATAAATGTCCCAGGATTTAACCCAATATCATCATCATCAAACAAGCATAGTCTACTAAGGATCATTGTGCCAGCCAGTGTGACCACAGTTGATAGCATCGCACCAGGCGTCGTACAGTGAAGTTTCCAGATGTGGCTCACTCCTGTGAATCCACACATCTCTGGGATGGCCCTGGAGGTGGTGCCAGATAGGTAAGGGCAGGCACCACATTACACGTATAAACTGAGAGTTTGAGATCATGGTGTGTATTTTTCCATCCTGGCGGCATGGCCAATGCCGCTTTTGAATATAATGACCGATTGAAGGAAGGCCATATCTTTGTGAGAGTGTGACATTGTGCACAAAGCTAGACAACTCCATGCTCAGGTTTTGGTGATGACAGTACACACGGAGGGTCTCTAGCCATTCCAAGTCTACCTATAAGAGGGCCAGGTTTCTGATCTATAGAGCAATACAGGTAGTACACAGGTTTGATAGATCCTGACTGCATTGTCTCAATGCAAAGGTGTTTTTGTGCCCATAAGCAAGACATGGACTTCATGCAGGAAGCAGCGAGACCTATTCGTTGAAGAACATCTGGCTTGTGGTGAGTATTTGAACTCAGCTTGAGGCCTAGGTAGATGAACATGTCATTGCTGTCCATGGTACTTGACCCTCCTACCCCCTGCACCAGGGGTCATATGGTCATACGGTCATACAATATTCATAAGTTGTGTGTGTGAAAAAGTCATAAATGATTACAGAGTAGTTCCACATCTGTACTGTGAGATCATCTAATAAGGAAGCCTAGTTTTAGTGTAACCATGCTCTACATAGTTTCTGAAAACAACTGTAAAGTGTAAGGTATATTAGACCCAGTAACAGGTGCTGGTTTTGTGCCTTTCAAATCATATTGATATATTGTCAGCACAGCTGGGAATAAAAATTTGTTGGTTTCCAGAGTGGACCTCCTGATTTAAAAACCCCTTAACCTAAATCTCTGAAACTCTAAAGCAGAATGGACTTTTGATAAGGGACTGGAGCTGGGATTTTCAAAGGAGCACAGAGAGTCAGGTGCCAGCTCCCTGTGACATTCAATGGGATTTGGGCATCTAACTCTTCTAGGCTCCTTTTTAAATCTCATCCCGGGTCCCAAGAGGCACGACCCAAAGCAGACCAACAGATTCTGGTAGGAGCTGTGCAAAAGTGAACATTGACCACAAAAGCACAAGGGCTATTTTGAGGAGAGCTGTCAATGTTTAAAGATGAACAACTAGTTTACATCTGAGAGAGAGAAATTCTGAGTTAGAACCAGCTGGTGGGAGTGAATTCTCAGAAATCTGAAAGCCTAGCAGTCAGCTCCAGATGGCTGGAAGGACCAGTAATTTCTAGGAAAAAGAAGGATGGGTCCTGTTTTTTCTGGTTAAACTCTTGAAAACTGATGCACCAAGTGTGCCGTGTGTGGATCCATGAAGGATCTTTTACGGCAGGACTCCCTCTTGCCCAGGCTACCTGCCCCCATCTTTCATCTCCACTCATCTTCCCTACTTGTTCCCTCACCGCCCCGATGGGCTTTTCAAAGCTGAGTGCCCAGTTCAACGCACAGAAGGGAACACGTTCGTCAAAGATTCAGATGAGTGAGATGAAATAATTTATTAAGTTTGATGCTGCATCCTCTAAGAACATGATTTTCTTTACCAGAAGATTAAAAACAAGATCTAAAACTAGAAGTACAACCCAAGATTAAAAGCTAAATCAGAATTTCTGCAATTGAACTTTAACAGCTTCTCTTTCTCTACCTGTAAGTTTTCAAACTGTGCTTGTAACATTGGTACCCAAGTGCTTATCATCATGTCATCACTGTAACATAGCTAACAGTTACCACTGCTCCAGTTCTCAGAAGATCGTTGTGTAAGGTAATGGAGGAAATTGAGGTGGGGGGGCATGATTCAAGAGTTAGTCTCTCAGATCTACTATTTGGATCTCCAAAGAGTATTTTAAAGAGGCATTTGTCCTGATAAAAATCATTTTAAAATGACATTGTTAGAGCTAAGCATGGTCCGGCAAAACAGTGTCTTTTGCTCTCTTTATCTGTCTGGTATATGAGACTTCAGAACCCCTAACTCAGGTACTGGGAAACCAGAAAATGCTCAGTTAAAGTCCCTTCCACATCCCTTAAAGGAACAACAGCATTTTAACAAAAAACGTGCCACAAACTTAAGGAAATCAGGAAATACAGTGACCTGTCCCGTACAACATGCTCACACCAACTTCATGTTGTCCCTGTATGGATGTCACCAGGAGTTCTCACAGTCAGAGTCCTTTCCCCCTCATAAAAAATATTGCCATTTTGTGTGTATATAGAGGGGCAGATCCTCATCTGAGTATAAAGGGGTTCATGTACTGCAGGATCGCCTCCTTGTGACCAAGCATGACATAGCCGCAGTCTCCCCATATGGCACCCCCTGCCGACAGTCACTCTGTCACTGTGGGGGTCTCTCTTCCTGCAACGTCCACGTCACACTTTAGTCCATCCCTTCTGATGTAACAGAGTCCACCAGCTATAGTCCAATGACCTTACAGCAGGTCTTCCCTTTGTCTCTGGACTCCATGGTCCTTACATCCCTTACTTCAGGGGGTTTCACCCCTCCTTCCTCAGTGGCTGGTAGGTGAACCCTGGCCCTCCCTCTGCTCTGGGGTCCAGCCCAGGGAACCTGTAGCTGGCAGCCAAGGTCTGCTCCCTCAGACTAACTGCTGCCTCCCTGGACCACTTCCTGCCTCTTCTATCCCAAAGTGACTGTAGTGTCTTCCTGCAACCCCTTTCTTCATCTTGGGTTTTGTGGCACCGAAAACTCACTTCCTGAGTCTATGACAGCAATTTACTGGACCTTGAGGCTAGGTTTGTCACTTTTCCCACTCTTCTTAAAGAATTGCAGGATCACTTTTTAATTGGGCCCCGTTTTCCTCGTATTCTGGGCAGGTCTTGCAAAGGAAATTTTGTTACTCTAAAGCTTTTGCATTTTCCATATAATGGAAAACCTCTCACTGGTACATCTTTACAATTCCATAAGAGATCATCTATTGTTTCCTGGATCTTACACATTTTGCATAGCCCATCCTTATGTATGTTTGTTAGAAATAGATCCACAATGATCTGTTAAAATTCTGAATAGAGCCACTTTGCTCTTTCTCTCAGGGCCTTGGATTATAGCAACATTTTCATCTGTTGGCCTTACTTCAGGGATTTTTTCCCCCTTTCGTTTCATGTGCCCACAGTTCTTGCTATTCTTTTCTTAACTCAGTTTTGATGAAGTGTTTAAACTCCAGTGTGCTTAAGGGGATCTCTAGGTCAACTCATTTGTGCTTAAGAGCAGTTTTTGCCTCTTTGTGTGCCAGTTCATTGCCAGCTATTGCTATATGTGCTGAGATCCAGGCAGTTACTATGGTTGCAGCCAGTTGCACCAATGTGGTTGTTAGCAGTAATATTTAGCCCCTGTCTGCTACAAGCTTCCTGGCTTTATACTCACCACCCAGCCCCCTGCCAGCTGCGCTTCTGCATCACTTATGCTTAGTTTTTTCTCTCTCTCTTGCAGGTGCTGTGAGGTGTGTTAGTTGGCTTCGTGGGCCCATGTTAACCCCCGCAGGGCTTATACAGGTTATACACTCCATCACACCTGGTCAGGAAGGAGTTAAAGAGCTCTTCTGGGCACAGTCAGCCCCAGCCCAGTGCACCTGTGAGGCCTGTCAAGCCTGGAGATGGATCCCTGCTGGGTGCAGGCAGCGCACTGAAGGAGCAGGATGGCAACTCAACTGGCCCCTGGAAGCAGGGATTGCTCACCACAGAAATGACTTGAAAGCCTTGGCCAGCCAGGCCCTCTCAGAAAGGAGAAGAACTGGTAGTTTTCCCTTTCCTTTTTTCCCTCTTTGGATTCCTGAAAGCTCAGGACTCTGCATTTTTCAGGCTGCTGAAGTCTTTGCGGATGATACTAAACTGGGAGGAGTGGTAGATACGCTGGAGGGGAGGGATAGGATACAGAAAGACCTAGACAAATTGGAGGATTGGGCCAAAAGAAATCTGATGAGGTTCAATAAAGATAAGTGCAGGGTCCTGCACTTAGGACGGAAGAACCCAATGCACAGCTACAGACTAGGGACCGAATGGCTAGGCAGCAGTTCTGCGGAAAAGGACCTAGGGGTGACAGTGGACGAGAAGCTGGATATGAGTCAGCAGTGTGCCCTTGTTGCCAAGAAGGCCAATGGCATTTTGGGATGTATAAGTAGGGGCATAGCGAGCAGATCGAGGGACGTGATCGTTCCCCTCTATTCGACATTGGTGAGGCCTCATCTGGAGTACTGTGTCCAGTTTTGGGCCCCACACTTCAAGAAGGATGTGGATAAATTGGAGAGAGTCCAGCGAAGGGCAACAAAAATGATTAGGGGACTGGAACACATGAGTTATGAGGAGAGGCTGAGGGAGCTGGGATTGTTTAGCCTGCAGAAGAGAAGAATGAGGGGGGATTTGATAGCTGCTTTCAACTACCTGAAAGAGGGTTCCAAAGAGGATGGCTCTAGACTGTTCTCAATGGTAGCAGATGACAGAACGAGGAGTAATGGTCTCAAGTTGCAGTGGGGGAGGTTTAGATTGGATATTAGGAAAAACTTTTTCACTAAGAGGGTGGTGAAACACTGGAATGCGTTACCTAGGGAGGTGGTTGAATCTCCTTCCTTAGAGGTTTTTACGGTCAGGCTTGACAAAGCCCTGGCTGGGATGATTTAACTGGGAATTGGTCCTGCTTTGAGCAGGGGGTTGGACTAGATGACCTTCTGGGGTCCCTTCCAACCCTGATATTCTATGATTCTATTCTATGATTCTATGGACTATACTACCCGTGAGGGGATCAACTGCCCTGAACAGTGCAGCTGGAGGACTGTGCCCCAGACTCCAAGGCAGGAGCAGTGCCTGCCCTCTCCCTCAGGGGGAGCTACAGACTTATACCCTACTACAAGTGTTGGAGAATGTGAGCATTCGCTTCCCAACCCCGACACAAAGGTCGGATAGAAAACCCACATGTGAGAGAGGCAAAGAAACCAAGCAGCATGGATCCAGACTAGTGGCGCAAGTAGCCGAGGGAAAGCCAGTGACAACAGGCAACCCAGCAACAGCAGTGCCAGCAGCAACTGTTGCAACAGCAGCTACAGATGAGTTGATAACCGCAGCTACTGGTCACAGTGGCAATCCAGCAGAAGTACCAGGTTTTGTTGCGGGTCCAACAGTTACTGCTGGTGCTGCAGGGTTGGCGGGAGACCTGGGGATGCGTGGCTGGGGCCGTGAGTGTGGGACCAGCGCTCCCATCAGTGCTTGTGAAGCTGACTAATATGGGGCCTCATAATGACAACCCTGAGCCTTTCTTGATCACCTTTGAGTGAATGGTAGTGACCTCCTAATGGCCCCCCAGAGTACTGGGCCTTGTGCTGGCCCCCTACTGACTGGCCTGGCCCAGGTAGCATACCAAGGGCTTGACCTGGTGGCTGCCCAGGGTTACACACTGGTTAAGGTTGCCAGCCTGGACTTTCTTGATATGAGTTAAGAGATGTGCCACCACCGCTTCTGGATGGAAACGTATCCCCGGGGAGCATGGCCACTGGTGGTGGCCCGAAACCTGTTGCTGGCAGTGGCTGAGGCCAGCGGAGCTGACTGGAGCTCAGGGGGATGAGTTAGTACTGGTTGAGCAGTTTATACAATTACTCTTTGTCACAGGACATCTCAGTTGCTACCCAGTGTACTTCACTGCCTGGCTGGTTTGTGTGGTCCCACAGTTATGCCCCCATACCCCACTCCAGCTGAGGCTGTTACCCTTTTACCTTGTGTGTATTTATTCTTTCCTTACAAAGTATCACAGTGCACTGCCCTCTTACAGCCAGATGAGGCTTTCCCAGCTCCTCAGCGCAGGCTCATCCCCTGAGCTTTCCTTCAGAGCTCCCCGTTGCTTCCTGTTCCTTCCACTTATATCCCAGTCACTCCCCACTGACCTTAATTCTGGTTTATTTTGCCCCTGGTTTGTACCCGCTATAGTAGGAACATAAGCCTGAATCAGCCTGAAGCAGAGCCTGAAACATAAGCCCATGTGTCAGAGGCCTGGTATGAAGCCTGAGGCCTGGGCTAAAGTAGTCAAAACCTTGCTAATATAAAGCAAAGTTAAGCTGTGAGCAAGAGGCAGACCCTGCTCACAGAATTGGTAAGATTAGGGGTGATGTTGCAAAAACACATATTCCTAAAAGGTGCTAGGCATAAAGCACTCACGCAAGCATATTCTAGAAGGGTGGTACCAGAACACCCCAATAAACACATTCCCCAAAGATAACAGGTATGGTCTGAGTATACCATGCCTCTTGTCCCAAGTGCCAATTGACTACCCCAAAGCCTGTCTCAAAAACCCCCTTGGTCCCAGTCCCCTGATTGAAACTCCCTTTAAGTGAATTGGGATGGATATGGTAGGGCCCCTGGAGAAAAGTTGCAGTGAAACATCATCAGTACATTCTAATGATTGTAGACTGTTTCCCAGCATCCAGAGGCCATCCCATGTGCTCCACAAAGGTGACAGCAGTTGTCCCAGAATTCACAGAACTCTTCTCTTCAGTAGGGATCCCTTGAGAAATACTGATAGATCAAGGGACCAACTTTACTTCCCAGATAATGCAGGAGCTGTTCTCCCTATCCAAGATCAAGTTGCTAGGAACCTCTATCTGTCATTCAGAGATAGATGGATGGATTAGATGAGAGATTCAACAAAACCCTGAGAGTGATGGTATAAAGGTTTGTGGCCTCTGATCCCAAGCATGGGGACCAGATACTTCCTCCCATTTTGTTCACAACAATGGCGGTACCACAAGCTTCCACCAGGGTGTCTTTCTTCTAACTGTTATACTGGTGGCAGCCTTGAGGGATATTGCACCTTTTTACATGAGGGCTGGGAAGAGCAAGACCTGAAGGCAACAATACAGCCCAGTGTGTCCTCCAGCTCAGGAAATGCCTCAAAAAGATGGGGGATTTTTCGTCATGAAAATCTATTGGGGGCCCAGTGAGGTGCAAGAACAAACATATAACTGGGGTTTACGCCTATGACCTTCCAGCCTGGGGATGGGGTATTGTTATTGCTTCCCACGCACAGAAACCAAGCTGCTAGCCAGATGGCAAGGACCTTTTGAAATGGTTCATCAGGTTGGTCCTGTGGGCTATGGATGCGCCTGCCTGCAAGGCGCAAAGAAACTAGGCTGTCCCATGTGAATCTGTTAAAGCCTTGGAAGACCAGAGAAGGGCTGTTAATAACTCAACTGCCAGAATTGGAACTGCGGCTCAAGAGCCCATTCACCAAGAGCCAGCACAAGTGCAGATGGGTGCCTCTCTCCAAGGGGAAGCTGGAGAGGTATGACCTACTGCAGTGTTCAGTGCAAGTCTGTAAAGTGATACCCAGCACTCCAAGTGCATTACACAGAGAGCTAGCATGTCTGTGGGTTGGAGTCCCTACAGGGGCAGAGTAAAGTTGTGTGAGTAGGAGCCAGCAGTGGGAAATGGGCAGAATGAGAGACTGGAGCAGACTCCAACACCAAAAAAGTGCAGCTAGGAGTGAGAAATTGCTCCTGTCTGAGGGGAAATCTTATTATGCTTAGAGAGAGAAACTGAAAGTAGAGACTGGCAAGAAAAGATTAAAAGGTGGGAGGGTGTCAGGGAAAGGAACGAGAGAGAATTAAAGATGGAGATGGGGAGGGGGGTCAAAAATGCCAGCACATAAAGAAAAAGCAGGAACAGATGCACAAAACATTTAGGTTTCAGAGTAACAGCCGTGTTAGTCTGTATTCGCAAAAAGAAAAGGAGTACTTGTGGCACCTTAGAGACTAACCAATTTATTTGAGCATAAACTTTCGTGAGCTACAGCTCACTTCATCAGATGCATACTGTGGAAAGTGTAGAAGATCTTTTTATACACACAAAGCATGAAACAATACCTCCTCCCACCCCACTCTCCTGCCGGTAATAGCTTATCTAAAGTAATCACTCTCCTTACAATGTGTATGATAATCAAGGTGGGCCATTTCCAGCACAAATCCAGGTTCTCTCTCTCCCCCTCCCCCCCCACACAAACCCACTCTCCTGTTGGTAATAGCTTATCTAAAGTGACCACTCTCCTTACAATGTGTATGATAATCAAGGTGGGCCATTTCCAGCACAAATCCAGGGTTTAACAAGAACGTCTGGGGGGGGGTAGGAAAAAACAAGGGGAAATAGGTTACCTTGCATAATGACTTAGCCACTCCCAGTCTCTATTCAAGCCTAAATTAATTGTATCCAATTGGCAAATGAATTCCAATTCAACAGTCTCTCGCTGGAGTCTGGATTTGAAGTTTTTTTGTTGTAATATCGCAACTTTCATGTCTGTAATCGCGTGACCAGAGAGATTGAAGTGTTCTCCGACTGGTTTATGAATGTTATAAATCTTGACATCTGATTTGTATCCATTTATTCTTTTAAGTAGAGACTGTCCAGTTTGACCAATGTACATGGCAGAGGGGCATTGCTGGCACATGATGGCATATATCACATTGGTGGATGTGCAGGTGAACGAGCCTCTGATAGTGTGGCTGATATTATTAGGCCCTGTGATGGTGTCCCCTGAATAGATATGTGGGCACAGTTGGCAACGGGCTTTGTTGCAAGGATAGGTTCCTGGGTTAGTGGTTCTGTTGTGTGGTATGTGGTTGTTGGTGAGTATTTGCTTCAGGTTGGGGGGCTGTCTGTAGGCAAGGACTGGCCTGTCTCCCGAGATTTGTGAGAGTGTTGGGTCATCCTTCAGGATAGGTTGCAGATCCTTAATAATGCATTGGAGGGGTTTTAGTTGGGGGCTGAAGGTGACGGCTAGTGGCGTTCTGTTATTTTCTTTGTTAGACCTGTCCTGTAGTAGGTGACTTCTGGGAACTCTTCTGGCTCTATCAATCTGTTTCTTCACTTCCGCAGGTGGGTATTGTAGTTGTAACAATGCTTGATAGAGATCTTGTAGGCGTTTGTCTCTGTCTGAGGGGTTGGAGCAAATGCGGTTGTATCGCAGAGCTTGGCTGTAGACAATGGATCGTGTGGTGTGGTCAGGGTGAAAGCTGGAGGCATGTAGGTAGGAATAGCAGTCAGTAGGTTTCCAGGATAGGGTGGTGTTTATGTGACCATCATTTATTAGCACTGTAGTGTCCAGGAAGTGGATCTCTTGTGTGGACTGGACCAGGCTGAGGTTGATGGTGGGATGGAAATTGTTGAAATCATGGTGGAATTCCTCAAGGGCTTCTTTTCCATGGGTCCAGATGATGAAGATGTCATCAATATAGCGCAAGTAGAGTAGGGGCATTAGGGGACGAGAGCTGAGGAAGCGTTGTTCTAAGTCAGCCATAAAAATGTTGGCATACTGTGGGGCCATGCGGGTACCCATAGCAGTGCCGCTGATTTGAAGGTATACATTGTCCCCAAATGTAAAATAGTTATGGGTAAGGACAAAGTCACAAAGTTCAGCCACTAGGTTAGCCGTGACATTATCGGGGATAGTGTTCTTGACGGCTTGTAGTCCATCTTTGTGTGGAATGTTGGTGTAGAGGGCTTCTACATCCATAGTGGCCAGGATGGTGTTATCAGGAAGATCACCGATGGATTGTAGTTTCCTCAGAAAGTCAGTGGTGTCTTGAAGGTAGCTGGGAGTGCTGGTAGCATAGGGCCTGAGGAGGGAGTCTACTTTGCCAGACAATCCTGCTGTCAGGGTGCCAATGCCTGAGATGATGGGGTGCCCAGGATTTCCAGATTTATGGATCTTGGGTAGTAGATAGAATATCCCAGGTCGGGGTTCCAGGGGTGTGTCTGTGCGGATTTGATCTTGTGCTTTTTCAGGGAGCTTCTTGAGCAAATGCTGTAGTTTCTTTTGGTAACTCTCAGTGGGATCAGAGGGTAATGGCTTGTAGAAAGTGGTGTTGGAGAGCTGCCAAGCAGCCTCTTGTTCATATTCCGACCTATTCATGATGACAACAGCACCTCCTTTGTCAGCCTTTTTGATTATGATGTCAGAGTTGTTTCTGAGGCTGTGGATGGCATTGTGTTCTGCACGGCTGAGGTTATGGGGCAAGTGATGCTGCTTTTCCACACTTTCAGCCCGTGCACGTCGGCGGAAGCATTCTATGTAGAAGTCCAGTCTGCTTCAAATCTAGACTCCAGCGAGAGACTGTTGAATTGGAATTCATTTGCAAATTGGATACAGTTAACTTAGGCTTGAATTGAGACTGGGAGTGGCTAAGTCATTATGCAAGGTAACCTATTTCCCCTTGTTTTTCCCTACCCCCCCCAGCCCCAGCCGTTCTTGTTAAACCCTGGATTTGTGCTGGAAATGGCCCACCTTGATTATCATACACATTGTAAGGAGAGTGGTCACTTTAGATAAGCTATTACCAGCAGGAGATTGGGGTGGGGGGGAGGTATTTATTCATGCTTTGTGTGTATAAAAAGATCTTCTACACTTTCCACAGTATGCATCCGATGAAGTGAGCTGTAGCTCACGAAAGCTTATGCTCAAATAAATTGGTTAGTCTCTAAGGTGCCACAAGTACTCCATTTCTTTTTGCAAAGCATTTAGAGCTGTGATTTGTTTTACTTATTTATGTTCTTCATTATTTTCACCAGCAACCATTCGAGAGCGCTGCAAGTCTGTTGGGAAAGGAGCACTGGTGGGAGATGTGGTTGTTGTCAGTTTGACTCATACTGCTGGGTACAATCAGTGCTGAAAATATATACCTAAAGATATATGTCTGTGGCAGGACGTTTTTTTCTCTGAATTGATCTGGGCTGAAGGGGGGAGGTTCCAGAATAATTTTAAAAGGGGGGAAAAAAGGGGACTCAGTGGGGCTTGGAACAAATCATTAAAGAGAGAAACTGAAAGGAAGATGGGCAATAATTTGAGATCAGGAAGACCAATCTCCACTAGCACCAAGAGGGGAAAAAGAAAAGCAGATGAAAGGATGATCCAAGGAGGGGAGGACAACTAAGGAGAAAGGATGAAATATTTAGACAGAAGAATGTGAATAAAACTTGGGCGTTCTTTAAGAAGAGTTTATTAAATGGTCAAAAAGCCATAATTCTACAATCGAGAAAGAGGACAACTTTGGCTAAAAGCCTATTCTAGTTCAGTGGTGAAGTCAGCAATTAGAAATAAAAAAGCAATATCTAACAAATAGGTGGGGGAGGGAAATAGATGGCTATCAATATAAATGAGAAGTTATGAAGTATAGAAACTTGATAAGGGAAGTTAAAAAGATCAGGGGAAAAATTCATGGCTGGTAGAGCTAATTGGAGTTTAAATATATTAGGAACAAAAGAAATCCTAGCAGTGGTATAGGCCCATTACTAGATGGAGATGGTAAAATTGTTAATGATGATGCAGAAAAAGCAGAATGTTCAATAAATATTTCTGTTTTTGGAAAGAATCAAGATGGATATGGTCATATTACATGAAGATGATGAAGTATTTTCCATCCATTAGTAACTAAGGAGGATGTTGAAAAATCTGACAGATAAATGTTTTCAAATCAGCAGGCTCGGATAACTTGCATTCAAGAGTCCCAAAAGAGCTGGCTAAGGAGATCTCTGGCCTGACTATGTTGATTTTTAATACATTTTGGAATACTGGGAAAATATTCCAGAAGACTGGCATAATGCTGTGCCACTTTCAAAAGGGCAAGCATGATGACCTGGGTAAGTATAGGCCAATTAGCATGATATCAATCCCCAGCAAAAAATGGAAAAGCTTATACAGGAATCAATTTAATAAAGAATTAGAGGATAGGAATATAATTAATGCTAGTTACATGGTTTTATGGAAAATAGGCTTTGCCATTCTTTGATGTGATTGTAAACTTGGTTGGTGAAGGTAACTGCATAGATAGATATATTTAGACTTTTCTAAGGCATTTGACTTAGTATTGCATGGCATTCTGATAAAAAAAATTAGTACTATACACTATCAATAGGACACTTGTTAAATGGATTAAGAACTGGTGAGCAAAAAGATCTCAAAAAGTAATTGTCAATGGGGAATCATTGAATGGGGACTTTTAAGTGGGTTTCGCCAGGGAGCAGTGCAAGGCCTGATCTATTCAACATTTACATCAATGATCAGGGGGTCAATATAAAATCACTGCTGATAAAATTTGTGGCTGACACAAAGATTGGCGGAATGGTAAATGATGATGAGGCCAGGGCACTCATACAGAGCATTCTGGATCTCTTGGTAAGCTGGGCCCATTCAAACAAAATGTATTTTAATACTGCTAAATGCAGAGTTGTACATCCAGGAAGAAAAAAGAAAAGGAGGACTTGTGGCACCTTAGAGACTAACCAATTTATTTGAGCATAAGCTTTCGTGAGCTACAGCTATGAAGCTCACAAAAGCTTATGCTCAAATAAATTGGTTAGTCTCTAAGGTGCCACAAGTCCTCCTTTTCTTTTTGCGAATACAGACTAACACGGCTGCTACTCTGAATCCAGGAAGAAGCAGTACAGGCCGTACCTACAGAATGGGGGCTGTAGCCTGGACAGCAGTGACTCCAAAAAGGATTATGGGGTAATAGTGGACAAGTAGCTTGACATAAGCTCCCAGTGTGCTGTGTGTGGCAAAAAGGGCTGGTGCTTTCCTTGTCTGAACAGGAGATAGCGAGTAAGAGTAACGAGGTGATTTTTAGAGACTGACACTAGACTACTGCGTCCAGTTCTGGTGTCTACATTTTAAAAAAAGACATTGAAAAATGGATAGGGTGCAGAAAAGAGCCACAAAAATGATCTGAGGATGAGAGAGAATGTCTTACATTGAGAGAATTAAAGAATTTAACCTGTATAGTTTATCAAAAAGAGGAGTGAGGTGATTTGATTACAGTGTATGACAAGGGCGGGCAAACTTTTTGGCTTGAGGGTCACATCGGGTTTTGGAAATGTATGGAGGGCCGGTTAGGGGAGGCTGTGCCTCCCCAAACAGACAGGCATGACCCAGCCCCTGCCCCCTATCTCCCCCCACTCCCCCCCCGCTTCTTGTCCCCTGATACCCCGCCCCCCAGACTCCTGCTCCTGTTCCCTGACAGACCCCCCAGGACCCCTGCCCCATCCATCACCCGCAGCTCCCTGTCCCCTGACCGCCCCTGGAACCCTGACTGCCCCCCGCCGCCCCATCCAAACCCTCCTCTCATTCCTCACTGCCCCCCCCCGGTACCCCTGCCCCATCTAACCACCCCTTCTCCCTGACTGCCCCTGGAACCCCTGCCCCTGACTGCCCACCGCCGCCCCATCCAACCCTTCCCTCCTTTCTGATTGCCCCCCCCGACCCCTGCCACATCCAACCCCGCCTTCTCCCTGTCCCCTTACTGCCCCCGGAACCCCCACCCCTGACTGCCCCCTGCCGCCTCATCCAACCCCTCCTCTCCTTTCTGACTGCCCCCCCCGGTACCCCTGCCCCATCCAACCACCCCTTCTCCCTGACTGCCCCTGGAACTCCTGCCCCTGACTGCCCCCCGCTGCCCCATCCAACCCTTCCCTCCTTTCTGATTGCCCCCCCGACCCCTGCCACATCCAACCCCGCCTTCTCCCTGTCCCCTTACTGCCCCCGGAACCCCCACCCCTGACTGCCCCCTGCCGCCTCATCCAACCCCTCCTCTCCTTTCTGACTGCCCCCCCCGGTACCCCTGCCCCATCCAACCACCCCTTCTCCCTGACTGCCCCTGGAACTCCTGCCCCTGACTGCCCCCCGCTGCCCCATCCAACCCTTCCCTCCTTTCTGATTGCCCCCCCGACCCCTGCCACATCCAACCCCGCCTTCTCCCTGTCCCCTTACTGCCCCCGGAACCCCCACCCCTGACTGCCCCCTGCCGCCCCATCCAACCCCTCCTCTCCTTCCTGACTGCCCCCCCCCGGTACCCCTGCCCCATCCAACCACCCCTTCTCCCTGACTGCCCCTGGAACTCCTGCCCCTGACTGCCCCCCGCCGCCCCATCCAACCCTTCCCTCCTTTCTGATTGCCCCCCCCGACCCCTGCCACATCCAACACCTTACTGCCCCCGGAACCCCCACCCCTGACTGCCCCCTGCCGCCCCATCCAACCCCTCCTCTCCTTCCTGACTGCCCCCCCCGGGTACCCCTGCCCCATCCAACCACCCCTTCTCCCTGACTGCCCCTGGAACTCCTGCCCCTGACTGCCCCCCGCTGCCCCATCCAACCCTTCCCTCCTTTCTGACTGCCCCCCCCGGTACCCCTGCCCCATCCAACCACCCCTTCTCCCTGACTGCCCCTGGAACTCCTGCCCCTGACTGCCCCCCGCTGCCCCATCCAACCCTTCCCTCCTTTCTGATTGCCCCCCCGACCCCTGCCACATCCAACCCCGCCTTCTCCCTGTCCCCTTACTGCCCCCGGAACCCCCACCCCTGACTGCCCCCTGCCGCCTCATCCAACCCCTCTTCTCCTTTCTGACTGCCCCCCCCGGTACCCCTGCCCCATCCAACCACCCCTTCTCCCTGACTGCCCCTGGAACTCCTGCCCCTGACTGCCCCCCGCTGCCCCATCCAACCCTTCCCTCCTTTCTGATTGCCCCCCCCGACCCCTGCCACATCCAACCCCGCCTTCTCCCTGTCCCCTTACTGCCCCCGGAACCACCACCCCTGACTGCCCCCTGCCGCCCCATCCAACCCCTCCTCTCCTTCCTGACTGCCCCCCCCCCCGGTACCCCTGCCCCATCCAACCACCCCTTCTCCCTGACTGCCCCTGGAACTCCTGCCCCTGACTGCCCCCCGCCGCCCCATCCAACCCTTCCCTCCTTTCTGATTGCCCCCTGTCATAAATATAAAGGGAAGGGTAAAACCCTTTGAAATCCCTCCTGGCCAGGGGAAAGCTCCTCTCACCTGTAAAGGGTTAAGAAGCTAAAGGTAACCTCGCTGGCACCTGACCAAAATGACCAATGAGGAGACAAGATACTTTCAAAAGCTGGGAGGAGGGAGAGAAACAAAGGGTTTGTGTGTCTGTCTGTAGTCGTCTTGGCCGGGGACAGAACAGGAATGGAGTCTTAGAACTTTTAGTAAGTAATCTAGCTAGGTATGTGTTAGATTATGATTTCTTTAAATGGCTGAGAAAAGAATTGTGCTGAATAGAATAACTATTTCTGTCTGTGTATCTTTTTTGTAACTTAAGGTTTTGCCTAGAGGGGTTCTCTATGTTTTTGAATCTAATTACCCTGTAAGATATATACCATCCTGATTTTACAGGGGGGATTTCTTTATTTCTATTTACTTCTATTTTTTATTAAAAGTCTTCTTGTAAAACACTGAATGCTTTTTCATTGTTCTCAGATCCAAGGGTTTGGGTCTGTGGTCACCTATGCAAATTGGTGAGGCTTTTTATCCAACATTTCCCAGGAAAGGGGGAGTGCAAGTGTTGGGAGGATTGTTCATTGTTCTTAAGATCCAAGGGTCTGGGTCTGTAGTCACCTAGGCGAATTGGTGAGGCTTTTTACCAAACCTTGTCCAGGAAGTAGGGTGCAAGGTTTTGGGAAGTATTTTGGGGGGAAGGACGCGTCCAAACAGCTCTTCCCCAGTAACCAGTATTAGTTTGGTGGTGGTAGCGGCCATTCCAAGGATAACGGGGGTAATATTTTGTACCTTGGGGAAGTTTTGACCTAAGCTGGTAAAGATAAGCTTAGGAGGTTTTTCATGCAGGTCCCCACATCTGTACCCTAGAGTTCAGAGTGGGGGAGGAACCTTGACATGGTGGCGCAGCGGTGGGATTAACCTGAAATCATTTTGAGATCCAGTTGAGATTTTTTGAACTAGAAATACAGATTTTAAAAAGGAATTTTTAGGAAGTCCAGAAGGCAGCTTTGAAACTGAAAGCAGCTTGGTTTCTCTCTGCTTTGTGGCCAAGCAGAGACAAAAGGGGATTATCTTGTGAATTGCAGATTTTCTTTGCCTGGAGGCAGGGTACTTAACTCCTGCAGGGAAATTCACAGTCTTCCAACCCAGAGGTTTTTTTTTTTTTTTTTCTTTTCTTCCTAAAAGTAAATAGGGGGTGTGTGCTCTACCCATTTGCCTGGAGACAAAAGTGGCAGGGTTTTTTTTTTAGGATTTTGATTTTTTTTTTTTGTTTGTTTTACAAGGAGCACAGGTTTGAAAAGAAATTTTTTTTTCTTCGTTGGGCTGGGTAAGCAGGTTTCCAAGTAGTTGGAGGTTTTTTGCTTTAATTTGGGCCCAGAGCAGAGACAAGGGAATTGTCTTTTTCTGTAGGCTGACAATCACTATCAGAGAATAGGTATTCTATTCCAGCACAGCAAAATTTTACAGCCAAGTTTTGTTTGTTTATTTCTAAACCTCAGGTGTAAAGTTAGTTAAAAACAGAGAGGTTAGAATGACCAAATCCTCAGCTCGACTACAGCTGGAATTAGCCAAATTTCAGGCTGAGGAAAAACAAAGGGAACATGAAAGACAGATAGAACTCATGCAGCTGAAGAAGGAACAAGAAAGGGAGGCAGAACAACACCAAGAGGCTGCCCACAAGAGGGAAATGGAGGCAAGGAAGCATGTGGAGGAGGAGAGGGAAAAAGAGAGGAAGCATGTGGAGGAGGAGAAGGAAAAAGAGAGGAAGCATGTGGAGGAGGAGAAGGAAAAAGAGAGGAAGCATGTGGAGGAGGAGAGGGAAAAAGAGAGGAAGCATGTGGAGGAGATGGAGAGGATAAAGGCCCAGCAGAATATACCAACAAACCCTAGCAATCCTTCTCCAGGTACCACTTCCCATCCCAGAAAGTTCCCCACCTACAAGGCAGGTGATGATACTGAGGCCTTCTTAGAAAACTTCGAAAGGGCCTGCCTTGGGTACAACATCTCTACTGACCAATACATGGTAGAGCTGAGGCCGCAGCTCAGTGGACCCTTAGCTGAGGTGGCAGCTGAAATGCCTAAAGAACACATGAACAAGTATGAACTGTTTAAATCCAAGGCGAGAGTCAGAATGGGGATAACACCCGAGCAGTCTCGTCGGAGGTTCAGAGCCCTAAGGTGGAAACCAGACATGTCATTTACCCGACATGCCTACCACATTGTAAAACATTGGGATGCCTGGATATCAGGAGCAAGTGTTGAATCTCCAGTAAATTTGCCCTTCCTAATGCAAATGGAACAATTCTTAGAGGGTGTTCCTGAGGAAATAGAAAGATACATCCTAGATGGGAAACCCAAAACTGTAATTGAGGCAGGAGAGATTGGAGCCAGATGGGTGGAGGTGGCAGAGAAGAAGAAAACTGGTCGCAGTTGGAGCGGAGACCAGAAGGGACCACCCCAGACCACACCCTATTACCGGGGGCCGCCCAAAGCCCCACCTACCTCCCAAAGAACCCTCCAGACCCCTTATCGTCCCACCACCCCGTTCTCCAGCAACCCTCCTCGCCCCAGTGACCCGTCAGCTGGACGATGTTTTAAGTGTAACGAGCTGGGGCATGTAAAGGCCAACTGCCCCAAGAACCCCAACAGATTACAGTTCATTGCACCGGAATCACACCAGAGGTCCACAGGCCCAGATACCTCCCAGATACCCTTGGAGCGGAGGGAAACTGTGAGTGTGGGTGGGAAGAAGGTCACCGCGTGGAGGGACACCGGAGCACAAGTGTCAGCTATCCATGCTTCCTTAGTGGACCCCAATTTAATCAACCCAGAGATCCAAGTGACGATTCAACCCTTCAAGTCCAACTCTTTCAATTTGCCTACAGCCAAGTTGCCTGTCCAGTACAAGGGCTGGTCAGGAATGTGGACTTTTGCAGTCTATGATGATTATCCCATCCCCATGCTGTTGGGGGAAGACTTGGCCAATCATGTGAAGCAGGCCAAGAGGGTGGGAATGGTCACCCGCAACCAGGCTAAACAAGCCGTGAGGCCTAGCTCTGTTCCGGAAACTTCTATCAGGACCCAGTCAGAGGTGATGGACCTGGACCCCAGGCCAATGTCTGCAACAGCAGTAGTGGATCCAGTCCCAGAGACCCAGACGGAACCAGTCCCAGAACCGGAACCAGCCAAACAACCAACACCAGACCCCGTGTCAGCACTGAATCCAGTACTTGCAACCTCAACACCAGAGGGCCCCACCGAACCTGAACTGGCAGCAGCCGATAACCCTACACAAGAGGCTCAGCCGGAGCCTGAATCCCAACATAGTACACCAGCGGAGAGCGGTTCACAGTCAACAGAAACAGCTCCATCCCCTATATCGCTTCCAGAGGGACCAAGCCTAGGTCCACAATCCCATGAGGAACTGATGTCTCCAGCATCAAGGGAACAGTTCCAGACCGAACAAGAAGCAGATGAAAGCCTCCAGAGAGCTTGGACGGCGGCACGGAGCAACCCACCGCCTCTCAGCTCTTCTAATCGATCCAGGTTTGTTGTAGAAAGAGGACTTTTATACAAGGAAACTCTTTCTGGGGGACACCAGGAAGACTGGCATCCTCAGAGACAGTTGGTAGTTCCAACTAAATACCGGGCCAAGCTCTTGAGCTTAGCCCATGATCACCCTAGTGGCCATGCTGGGGTGAACAGGACCAAAGACCGTTTGGGGGGGTCATTCCACTGGGAGGGAATGGGCAAGGATGTTTCTACCTATGTCCAGTCTTGTGAGGTGTGCCAAAGAGTGGGAAAACCCCAAGACCAGGTCAAAGCTCCTCTCCAGCCACTCCCCATCATTAAAGTTCCATTTCAGCGAGTAGCTGTGGATATTCTGGGTCCTTTTCCGAAAAAGACACCCAGAGGAAAGCAGTACATACTGACTTTCATGGATTTTGCCACCCGATGGCCGGAAGCAGTAGCTCTAAGCAACACCAGGGCTAAAAGTGTGTGTCAGGCACTAGCAGACATTTTTGCCAGGGTAGGTTGGCCCTCCGACATCCTCACAGATGCAGGGACTAATTTCCTGGCAGGAACTATGAAAAACCTTTGGGAAGCTCATGGGGTAAATCACTTGGTTGCCACTCCTTACCATCATCAAACAAATGGCATGGTGGAGAAGTTTAATGGAACTTTGGGGGCCATGATACGTAAATTCGTAAATGAGCACTCCAATGATTGGGACCTAGTATTGCAGCAGTTGCTCTTTGCCTACAGAGCTGTACCACATCCCAGTTTAGGGTTTTCCCCATTTGAACTTGTATATGGCCGTGAGGTTAAGGGGCCATTGCAGTTGGTGAAGCAGCAATGGGAGGGATTTACACCTTCTCCAGGAACTAACATTCTGGACTTTGTAACCAACCTACAAACCACCCTCCGAACCTCTTTAGCCCTTGCTAGAGAAAACTTACAGGATGCTCAAAAAGAGCAAAAAGCCTGGTATGATAAACATGCCAGAGAGCGTTCCTTCAAAGTAGGAGACCAGGTCATGGTCTTAAAGGCGCTCCAGGCCCATAAAATGGAAGCATCGTGGGAAGGGCCATTCGTGGTCCAGGAGCGCCTGGGAGCTGTTAATTATCTCATAGCATTCCCCACCTCCAACCGAAAGCCTAAGGTGTATCATATTAATTCTCTAAAGCCCTTTTATTCCAGAGAATTAAAGGTTTGTCAGTTTACAGCCCAGGGAGGAGACGACGCTGAGTGGCCTGAAGGTGTCTACTACGAAGGGAAATGTGCTGGTGGTGTGGAAGAGGTGAACCTCTCCATGACCCTTGGGCGTATGCAGCGACAGCAGATCCAGGAGCTGTGCACTAGCTACGCGCCAACGTTCTCAGCCACCCCAGGACTGACTGAACGGGCATACCACTCCATTGACACAGGTAATGCTCACCCAATTAGGGTCCAACCTTACCGGGTGTCTCCTCAAGCTAAAACTGCTATAGAACGGGAGATCCAGGATATGTTACAGATGGGTGTAATCCGCCCCTCTGAAAGTGCATGGGCATCTCCAGTGGTTCTAGTTCCCAAACCAGATGGGGAAATACGTTTTTGCGTGGACTACCGTAAGCTAAATGCTGTAACTCGCCCAGACAACTATCCCATGCCACGCACAGATGAACTATTAGAGAAACTGGGAAGGGCCCAGTTCATCTCTACCTTGGACTTAACCAAGGGGTACTGGCAGGTACCGCTAGATGAATCTGCCAAGGAAAGGTCAGCCTTCATCACACATCTCGGGCTGTATGAATTTAATGTACTCCCTTTCGGGCTGCGAAATGCACCCGCCACTTTCCAAAGACTTGTAGATGGTCTCCTAGCGGGATTAGGAGAATATGCAGTCGCCTACCTTGACGATGTGGCCATATTTTCGGATTCCTGGGCAGACCACCTGGAACATCTACAAAAAGTCCTTGAGCGCATAAGGGAGGCAGGACTAACTGTTAAGGCTAAGAAGTGTCAAATAGGCCTAAACCGAGTGACTTACCTTGGACACCAGGTGGGTCAAGGAACTATCAGCCCCCTACAGGCCAAAGTGGATGCTATCCAAAAGTGGCCTGTCCCAAAGTCAAAGAAACAGGTTCAATCCTTCTTAGGCTTGGCCGGTTATTACAGACGATTTGTACCGCACTACAGCCAAATCGCTGCCCCACTGACAGACCTAACCAAAAAGAAACAGCCAAATGCTGTTCAGTGGACCGGAAAGTGTCAGAAGGCCTTTAACAAGCTTAAAGCGACACTCATGTCTGACCCTGTACTAAGGGCCCCAGACTTTGACAAACCGTTCCTAGTAACCACAGATGCATCCGAGCGTGGTGTGGGAGCAGTTTTAATGCAGAAAGGACCTGATCAAGAATTCCACCCTGTAGTGTTTCTCAGCAAAAAACTGTCTGAGAGGGAAAGCAACTGGTCAGTCACTGAAAAAGAATGTTATGCCATTGTCTACGCTCTGGAAAAGCTACGCCCATATGTTTGGGGACGGCGTTTCCACCTGCAAACCGACCATGCTGCACTAAAGTGGCTTCACACCGTCAAAGAAACTAACAGAAAACTTCTTCGGTGGAGTTTAGCTCTCCAAGATTTTGATTTCGACATCCAACACATCTCCGGAGCTTCTAACAAAGTGGCTGATGCACTCTCCCGTGAAAGTTTCCCAGAATCAACTGGTTAAAATCGTCCTTGAGATGTGGAAAATATTGTTAGTCTTTATGTACTTGGTAGTATATTTAGAGATGCATGTGTCTTATTAACTCTGTTTTCCTAGAGCTCCAGGAAGAAATCCCAGCCAGTGTTTCACCCTAGCTGAGATTTGGGGGGCGTGTCATAAATATAAAGGGAAGGGTAAAACCCTTTGAAATCCCTCCTGGCCAGGGGAAAGCTCCTCTCACCTGTAAAGGGTTAAGAAGCTAAAGGTAACCTCGCTGGCACCTGACCAAAATGACCAATGAGGAGACAAGATACTTTCAAAAGCTGGGAGGAGGGAGAGAAACAAAGGGTTTGTGTGTCTGTCTGTAGTCGTCTTGGCCGGGGACAGAACAGGAATGGAGTCTTAGAACTTTTAGTAAGTAATCTAGCTAGGTATGTGTTAGATTATGATTTCTTTAAATGGCTGAGAAAAGAATTGTGCTGAATAGAATAACTATTTCTGTCTGTGTATCTTTTTTGTAACTTAAGGTTTTGCCTAGAGGGGTTCTCTATGTTTTTGAATCTAATTACCCTGTAAGATATATACCATCCTGATTTTACAGGGGGGATTTCTTTATTTCTATTTACTTCTATTTTTTATTAAAAGTCTTCTTGTAAAACACTGAATGCTTTTTCATTGTTCTCAGATCCAAGGGTTTGGGTCTGTGGTCACCTATGCAAATTGGTGAGGCTTTTTATCCAACATTTCCCAGGAAAGGGGGAGTGCAAGTGTTGGGAGGATTGTTCATTGTTCTTAAGATCCAAGGGTCTGGGTCTGTAGTCACCTAGGCGAATTGGTGAGGCTTTTTACCAAACCTTGTCCAGGAAGTAGGGTGCAAGGTTTTGGGAAGTATTTTGGGGGGAAGGACGCGTCCAAACAGCTCTTCCCCAGTAACCAGTATTAGTTTGGTGGTGGTAGCGGCCATTCCAAGGATAACGGGGGTAATATTTTGTACCTTGGGGAAGTTTTGACCTAAGCTGGTAAAGATAAGCTTAGGAGGTTTTTCATGCAGGTCCCCACATCTGTACCCTAGAGTTCAGAGTGGGGGAGGAACCTTGACACCCCCCCCCGACCCCTGCCACATCCAACACCTTACTGCCCCCAGAACCCCCACCCCTGACTGCCCCCTGCCGCCCCATCCAACCCCTCCTCTCCTTCCTGACTGCCCCCCCCGGGTACCCCTGCCCCATCCAACCACCCCTTCTCCCTGACTGCCCCTGGAACTCCTGCCCCTGACTGCCCCCCGCTGCCCCATCCAACCCTTCCCTCCTTTCTGATTGCCCCCCCGACCCCTGCCACATCCAACCCCGCCTTCTCCCTGTCCCCTTACTGCCCCCGGAACCCCCACCCCTGACTGCCCCCTGCCGCCTCATCCAACCCCTCTTCTCCTTTCTGACTGCCCCCCCCCCGGTACCCCTGCCCCATCCAACCACCCCTTCTCCCTGACTGCCCCTGGAACTCCTGCCCCTGACTGCCCCCCGCCGCCCCATCCAACCCTTCCCTCCTTTCTGATTGCCCCCCCCCGACCCCTGCCACATCCAACACCTTACTGCCCCCAGAACCCCCACCCCTGACTGCCCCCTGCCGCCCCATCCAACCCCTCCTCTCCTTCCTGACTGCCCCCCCCGGGTACCCCTGCCCCATCCAACCACCCCTTCTCCCTGACTGCCCCTGGAACTCCTGCCCCTGACTGCCCCCCGCCGCCCCATCCAACCCCCCCACCCTTCTTCCTGACTGCCCCCCCCGGTACCCCTGCCCCCATTCATCCCCCCGTTCCCCGCTCTCTGACCGCCCTGACCCTGTCCACCCGCCCCGAACTCCCCTGGCCTCTATCCAACCCTCCTGCTCCGTGCCCCCTTACCGCGCTGCCTGGAGCACAGGTGGCTGGCGGCGCTACAGCCGCGCCCCCTGGCTGGAGCCGGCCACGCCGCCGCCACGCAGCACAGAGCACCGGGTCAGGCCGGGCTCTGGAGCTGCGCTGCCCCGGTAGCTCACCGCCCCCGCGCCCAGAGCACTGCGCCCGCTGCGAGGTGAGGCTGCGGGGGAGGGGCCGGGGAATAGCCTTCCCTGCCAGGAGCTCAGGGGCTGAGCAGGAGGGTCCCGCGGGCTATAGTCTGCCCGCCTCTGGTCTATGAGTATCATGGTGGGGAGAAAATACCGGGTGCTCAAAGAGCTCCTTCATCTAAGGGAGAAAGGCAGAACAAGAACTGAGAGCTGGAAGCTGAAGCTGGGCAAATTCAAACTGGAAACTCCCAAGGGCCGAGGTGGATTCTCTGTCTCTGGATGCCTCTCTGGAAGATAGGCTTTAGCAAAAAACACAAGATAGTACAGGGGTAACTGCGTGAAATGCAATGTCCTGTGATGTACTGGAGGTCAGATTAGCTCAGGGGTCTCACACTCAAATGACCACGAGGGCCGCATGAGGACTAGTACATTGGCCTGTGGGCCGCACCATTGACCACCCCCCAGTCCGACCCTGCCCCCACTACACCCCTTCCATGAGGCCCCGCCCCCACCCCGCCCCTTCCCTGAAATCCCCACCCCAACTCCGCCCCCTCCCTGCCCCCAGGGGGAGTAGGAGGGTTCAGGTCAGGGTGTGGGGTGCATCAGGGGGCTCAGGGCAGGGGGTTGGGTTGCAGGAGGGGTGCGGCAGGGTGCTTAGGGCAGGGGGTTCAGCTGCAGGAGGGGTTCGGGGGGTGGGTCTGGCCTGGCGCGCACTGTGGGCAGAGCAGGCTCCCTGCCTGCCTGCCCTGCCCCCGCACCGCTCCTGGAAGCGGCCGGGACCTGGGGTGGGGGGGCACAGGGGTCTGTGTGTTGCCCTGGATGCTCCTCCCGGTACCTCCCCCAAAGCTCCTTGGGAGCGCCGGGCAGGAGCTGCTCTAGGTAAATGCTGGTGGGGGGGGGGCGCAGGGAGCTGGTGGGCTGCAGAAAATAACCCTGCGGGCCGCGTATTTGAGACCCCTGGACTAGATGGTCTGATCTTCTGCATATCACATGGACTTAAATTCTTAAGAATCTGTAAATCCATAAAGAGAAGGTCATTAGGCAGACATGGCTGGAGGGGCACAAACACATTGTGGGTCCAAATTAAGGGAAGCTGAATGAGGAGGTAGCATGGAAGTAGATGGGGGAGGGGACAAATCCCCCTCTTCACTAATATCACTAGGACGGATGTGTGGGAGGGGGATATTTGTCCATGGGGCTTTTTCTTTGTTTCTGCACTATGGGTGAGACTCATTCCAGCATAGTGCATAGGTTATATGCTGGCCCTCTGCACAAGGCTGAATTTCACTGTATATGCACGGTTTCCTTATGCAGTCAAAGAGGAATCTTTGAGGCCATATTTGAAACACCACCCCCACCCCAATAAGTGGTCATGCCCCCACATCTTATACTGTATCCATCACTCTGGGATCTGAGTCCTGGCTAATAGTTAGCCAACTCATGCCCCCCTTATTGCTCCATAGGGGTGCATTGTGGATGTCTCTTGCTACACGTACAGTGCCTGCCTGTCTTGCTGTTTCAGTTGGCCAATGAGATCACAGTTTTAAAATGGCATCTAAATAATCCCGTAATGAAAGTGGAGTTGTTTGTGTGTTCAGTTATATACTTTTCCCCTCCTCTTGGCAGCCCTAAATGAAGACATTTAACAATTTTACAGAATAAAGAGGAATGTAGCTTTAAATTGTCAAAAATAATACTTGCTGCTAAGTTAATGTAATGTCATAGCAACTGCCTTTTTTTTTTTTCTGATTCCTCCTTCCCTTTGTCCCTCAGGTACTGGTGACTCAGAGTGGGAACTTATAAAATATGAAGAGGAACATGCAACGACTCTCACAGAATAAACATAATTATTTCCTGACAAAACTGCACACTGACAATTATTGAGCAACAGCATGAAGGGATGAAGATATAGAAATACTAAAAATGGAACTGATGTGATCATCTGACTCCTACATAAATCATCAGTGCAAGGGCTGCACAAGTAAGGCTATTGGTTAAACTCCCTTCACATAGCAACTTCTAGGTTACATTCCATGGTGAGATGAAACATTTGTGACGCTGGATGGGAATAGCGGTTGTGGCTTCTTGATATAAGAAGCTTCTTGCTTTTAGTGGTTGAATTTATGACTTAGTCCTTAATAGCTGGATTTTCAAAAGGGCTCAGCCTCCACAACTGGGAGCATGTTGTCAGAAAAGCTCAGCTCCCATTAGGCACCTACCAGAAGTGTCAGATTTTCTGAAGTGCTGGGCATGCAGCATCTCCCATTGTTAATTCTTCTGCTTGACATTCTGTCATCCCTGGGCTTTCAGGACTCAGTCTTCTGGTGGTTCCCCCCCTGTTTCTTGGGTTGCTCCTTCATTGGCTACATCCCCTTCTCTATCACCCCAGGATTTCAGGTTTATGGATCTTGGGTAGCAGATACAATACTCCTGTTCGGGGCTCTAGGGGTGTGTCTGTGCAGATTTGTTCTTGTGCTTTTTCAGGAAGTTTCTTGAGCCGATGGTGTAGTTTCTTTAGGTAACCCTCAGTGGGATCAGAGGGTAATGGCTTGTAGAAAGTGGTGTTGGAGAGCTACCAAGCAGCCTCTTGTTCATATTCTGAGCTATTCATGATGACGACAGCACCTCCTTTGTCAGCCTTTTTGATTATGATGTCAGAGTTGTTTCTGAGGCTGTGGATGGCATTGTGTTCTGTATGGCTGAGGTTATGGGGCAAGCAATGCTGCTTTTCCACAATTTCAGCCCATGCATGTTGGCGGAAGCAGTCTATGTAGAAGTCCAGTCTGTTGTTTCGACCTTCAGGAGGAGTCCACCCAGAATCCTTCTTTGTGTAGTCTTGGTAGGAAGTCTCTGTGGGTTAGTATGTTGTTCAGAGGTGTGTTGGAAATATTCCTTGAGTCGGGGACATCAAAAATAGGATTCTAGGTCACCACAGAACTGTAATGTTCATGGGGGTGGAGGGGCAGAAGGAGAGGCCCCGAGATAGGACAGATTCTTCTGCTGGGCTAAGAGTATATTTGGATAGATTAACAATATTGCTGGGTGGGTTAAGGGAACCATTGTTGTGGCCCCTTGTGGTATGTAGTAGTTTAGATAGTTTAGTGTCCTTTTTCTTTTGTAGCGAAGCAAAGTGTGTGTTGTAAATGGCTTGTCTAGTTTTTGTAAAGTTCAGCCATGAGGAAGTTTGTGTGGAAGGTTGGTTTTTTATGAGAAACTCCCTGAAAAAGCACAAGAACAAATCCGCACAGACACACACCTAGAACCCCGACCAGGTGTATTCTATCTGCTACCCAAGATCCATAAACCTGGAAATCCTGGACGCCCCATCATCTCAGGCATTGGCACCCTGACAGCAGGATTGTCTGGCTATGTAGACTCCCTCCTCAGGCTTACGCTACCAGCACTCCCAGCTATCTTTGAGACACCACTGACTTCCTGAGGAAACTACAATCCATCGGTGATCTTCCTGAAAACACCATCCTAGCCACTCAGGATGTAGAAGCCCTCTACACCAACATTCCACACAAAGATGGACTACAAGCCGTCAAGAACACTATCCCCGATAATGTCACGGCAAACCTGGTGACTGAACTTTGTGACTTTGTCCTCACCTATAACTATTTCACATTTGGGGACAATGTATACCTTCAAATCAGTGGCACCGCTATGTGTACCTGCATGGCCCCACAGTATGCCAACATTTTTATGGCTGACTTAGAACAACGCTTCCTCAGCTCTCGTCCCCTAATGCCCCTACTCTACTTGTGCTACATTGATGACATCTTCATCATCTGGACCCATGGAAAAGAAGCCCTTGAGGAATTCCACCATGATTTCAACAATTTCCATCCCACCATCAACCTAGACCAGTCCACACAAGTGATCCACTTTCTGGACACTATGGTGCTAATAAGCGATGGTCACATAAACACCACCCTATACTGGAAACCTACTGACCGCTATTCCTACCTACATGCCTCCAGCTTTCATCCAGACCGCACCACACAATCCATTGTCTACAGCCAAGCTCTACGATACAACCACATTTGCTCCAACCCCTCAGACAGAGACAAACACCTACAAGATCTCTATCAAGCGTTCTTACAACTACAATACCCACCTGGCGAAGTGAAGAAACAGGTTGACGGAGCCAGAAGAGTACCCAGAAGTTACCTATTACAGGACAGGCCCAACAAAGAAAATAACAGAATGCCACTAGCCATCACCTTCAGCCCCCAACTAAAACCTCTCCAGCGCATCATCAAGGATCTACAACCTATCCTGAAGGACGACCCATCACTCTCATAGATCTTGGGAGACAGGCCAGTCCTTGCTTACAGACAGCTCCCAAGCCTGAAGCAAATACTGACCAGCAACCACACAACAGAACCACTAACCTATCCTTGCAACAAAGCCTGTTACCAACTGTGTCCACATATCTATTCGGGGAAACCATCATAGGGCTTAATCACATCAGCCACAGTATCAGAGGCTTGTTCACTGCACATCTACCAATGTGATAGATGTCATCATGTGCGAGCAATGCCCCTCTGCCATGTACATTGGTCAAACTGGACAGTCTCTACGTAAAAGAAAAAATGGACACAAATCAGACATCAAGAATTAGAACATTCAAAAACCAGTTGGAGAACACTTCAATCTCTCTGGTCACTCAATTACAGACCTAAAAGTGGCAATTCTTCAACAAAAAAACTTCAAAAACAGACTCCAACGAGAAACTGCTGAATTGGAATTAATTTGCAAACTGGATACAATTAACTTAGGCTTGAGTAAAGACTGGGAATGGATGTGTCATTACAAAAAGTCAAACTATTTCCCCATGTTTATTCCCCCCCCACTGTTTCTCACACCAACTGCTGGAAATGGCCCACCTTGATTATCACTACAAAAGGTTCCTCCGCCCCCCGCTCTCCTACTGGTAATAGCTCACCTTACCTGATCACTCTTGTTACAGTGTGTATGGTAACACCCATTGTTTCATGTTCTCTGTGTATATAAAATCTCCCCACTGTATTTTCCACTACATGCATCCGATGAAGTGAGCTGTAGCTCACGAAAGCTTATGCTCAGATAAATTTGTTAGTCTCTAAGGTGCCACAAGTACTCCTTTTCCTTTTGCGGATACAGACTAACACGGCTGCTACTCTGAAAACTACTCAGAACCTGTCACCCTCCATCCAACTAAAGTCTTGGCCTGTCTCTCTGATGTCCCCTCCTGTCCAGCCATTAACTGAAACTTAAACATGGCCAGAAAGGACCTCTTGATATTTCCTCCACCTTGTTTACCCAGTCCTCCTTTGATTCTTCCAAAGTTCTTGGCTTCAATCCCCTTGTCCCTGTCTCCGTCACAGTGGACAGTGCCACCCTCTTCCCTCCTGCTCAGACATTTAATCTCATCTTCACCTTTGACTCAGGCCTTCTCCTTTGACCTACACATCCAGGCCAGGTAAAAATTGTGTCACTTCTTCTTGCCAATGTAGTGGGGCAGCTGCCCCACTCCTGGAAAACAAGGGTTAAAAGCAGCCCTGGAGAGGGCTGTGGCTGTGAAAGGCAAGGCTGATTGGGAACGCAGCCACAGCTGTGGCCAGCTCAATCAGGGCCCAGCTGGCCCTTATAAGAGGGCTGGGGGTCAGGGGCTAAAGGAGTCTCACTCTAGCCCTGGAGTGGGAAGGGCTAGCTGCCTATGAGCAAGGTACCGAAGCAGAGCAGAGCAGAGCAGAGCAGTGCTGGGGAATAGGGCAAGGGACCTGGGGAACTCCAGCCTGGTAAAGCCCCAGGCTGCAGGCCTTGCTGAAGGCCCAGAAAGGTACTGGGGCTGCAGAGGGGCAGCCCGAGGATAGACAAAGGCAGCAGGTCCTACCCTCTTGCCAACGATGAGTGGCCATTACACCTCAGTCTGCCCCAGTGAGCAGGGGCTAGATGATGACTGGCTGTAGCCACTGAGGCAAGGTGGGTTTAGAGGGTTGGGGGTTCCCCAGGGAGGGGAGACCCAGAGTGTAGGGGTACTGCTGGGGCAGAACTCTGAGGTAAAGAGGCTCCGGCGTCCAGGAGAGACACGGGGCCAGCAGCAGGTGAGACACTGGCCCGCAGAGGATGCTCTGGGCTGGACCAGAGCTAATTCCCTAGACAACCAGCAGGAGGTGCCATGCCAGTGAGTCTTTGCTTCGCTACACTCAGCATCTCCAAGATCCAGCCTTTCTTCTCTGCTCACAGAGGCAAAATACTTGTCCAGACACTGACCATCTTGCACCGTGACCACTGAAATCCCCTCTTCAGTCTCAGTGCCTGCAATCCCCCCCCCACCCCTGGGTTTATTCAACATGCTGCTGCTAGATCATTCTCCTGGCTTGCTGTTCTATGTCACCCTGTCTACACCCTGCCACTGAGTCCCCCTCTTCCACCACATCAGATGCAATCTTCGTATCCTAACTTTCAAAGCCTTCCGTAGCCCTACGTATCCGTCCTACCGTTTTCTCATGGTATTGACTCTTGCTGTCACTCTGCCAGTGATGCTCACTTTGATTGCCCCCTGACTTCTTCTCCCACAAGCGCCTTCACCCTTTCTCTCTTGCTGCTCCTCATGAAAAAATCCAGAGAGCCCCTGTCTTATCCTCCTTCAACCCTCCTGAAACCTCTCCACTTCTGTAATGCATACAAAGAAGTGTCAGTATAACAACTACTGGGCAGGGGATGAGCTGTTAATACTGTGATTACTGCTCCTGACTGGCTAAGAATTGTGCAAACTGGTCATCTTTGTTAAAAAGCCTATACTTTTTGTTGCCCTGTTTGTTTTCCCCACTCCTGACCCCCTGTTTCTCATTCACCTGGTATGTCTTGTCTCTGAGGGCTTGCTTAAATGGGGACACTCATGAAAGCTAATCCAAATTAACTAAATGTGTGAATTCAAAGCCAGCTAGTTAAACCTCATTAAACCCTGCATGGATGCTTTTACTCAGAAGTAAAATGACCTTAATTTGGTTTAGCTTAATTACATTTTTGAAAGTGAATTAAAATGGACCGAATTTTGATTACTTTAATTCTGAGTAAGAATGTCCACATGGGTTTAATGGGGTTTAATTAATCTGCTTTGAATTACACCTTTAGTTAATATGAATTAATTTTCAGGAGTGTCCACATGTAGACATGCCTTTAGCCCTTGTCTACGCTATGGGATTAGGTCAAATTTAGCTGCGTTAGGTTGATTTTAAAATGAATGCGTGTACACAACCAACCCTGTTCTGTCAACCTAAAGGGCTCTTAAAATTGACTTCTGTACTCCTCCCCGGCGAGGGGAGTAGCACTAAAATCGACCTTGCTGGGTTGAATTTGGGGTAGTGCAGATGCAATTCGATGGTACTGGCCTCCTGGGAGATATCCCAGAGTGCTCCAATGTGACCGCTCTGGACAGCACTTTGATCTCCTATGCACTAGCCAGGTACACAGGAAAAGCCCTGGGAAATTTTGAATTTCATTTCCTGTTTGGTCAGCGTGGAGAGCTCAGCAGCACTGGTGATCATGCAGTCCCCCCAGAATCGCAAACAAGCTCCAGCATGGAGCGAAAGGGAGACACTGGATCTGATTGCTGTATGAGGAGAAGAATTTGTGCAGGCCAAACTCCGATCAAAAAGAAAAAATGCTAATATATATGCCAAAATCGCACAGAGCATGTTGGAGAGAGGCTACAACAGGGACACACAGCAGTGCCGCATGAAAGTTAAGGAGCTGAGGCAAGCCTACCAAAAGACAAAGGAGGCAAATGGTTGCTCTGAGTCAAAGCCCCATATATGCCGCTTCTATGATCAGCTGCATGGCATTCTAGGAGGGGACCCTACCACCACCCCACCACTGTCCGTGGACACCTGCAAGGGGGGAGTCTCATGCAACGGGGAGGAGGATTTTGTGGATGAGGAGGAGGAGGAGAATGCGCAGCAGGCAAGTGGTGAATCTGTTCTCCCCGTCAGCCAGGACCTTTTCATCACCCTGGAGCCAATACCCTCCCAAGGCGGAATCCCCGACCCTAAAGCCGGAGAAGGCACCTCTGGTGAGTGCATATTTGTAACTACAGTACAGGGTTTAAAAGCAATGGTGTTTAATGTTTGATTTGCCCTGAAGAATTGGGATGCATTCGCGGCCAGTACAGCTACTGGAAAAGTCTGTTAACGTGTCTGGGGATGGAGCGGGAATCCTCCAGGGACATCTCCATGAAGTTCTCCTGAAGGTACTCTGAAAGCCTTTGCAGAAGGTTTCTGGGGAGGGCTGCCTTATTTTGTCCTCCATGGTAGGACACTTTACCATGCTAAGCCAGTAGCAAGTAGTCTGGAATCATTGCAGCACAAAGCATGGCAGCGATTGGTCCTGGGTTTTGGTCACATTCAAGCAACATTCTGTCTTTATCTTTCTGTGTTAGCCTCAGGAGAGTGATATTATTCATGGTCACCTGGTTGGAATAAGACAATTTTTGTAAGGGAACAGTAAAAGGATCCCGTTCATGCTGGGTTGTTTGCGCTTGGCTAAAAGGGATCATCCCAGAGAATAGCCATGTGGCGGGGGGAGGGGTGAAGGGATCATCCCAGAGAATAGCCGTGGGGTGGGGGGAGGTGTGTACTGCACATTCACCTGAAAACTGCAGCCCCTCCTTTTAAATGTGAAACCCAACTAGCATTGCTTGCTATGGGAAAGGATGGTGCTGCAGTTTGAAACCATTCCCACATGTTATGAAGGCGGAAGAAGCCAACCCCCTGTACCAAAAGGCTTACCATGGCTGCCTGGAAACTGAATTCTGTTGCCCAGTTGTGTGTGATGTGTCACCATATCGGCAGGCGCTCAATATAAAAGGCAAAATGCGACCTTGTACCTAAAGCACATGTGCTGTGTGCTGTGAATTGCTTGATTCACTGCGAAAGAGTCTCCCTTTTGTTTTCATAAATGCATCATTTTAAACTTTACTCTCCTGTTTTATCTCCCCCCAGGTGCAAATGTTTCTATGCTCCCCCTATCATCTCCGTCCCTGAGGTTATCGCAGATTAGAAGGTGAAAAAAGCACACTCACGGTGACATGTTTTCTGAGCTCATGCAGTCCTCCCGCACTGATAGGGCACAGCTTAATGCATGGAGGCATTCAGTGGCAGAGGCCAGGAAAGCATTAAGTGAGTGCGAAGAGCAGAGGCAGGAGGTGATGTTGAGGCTAATGGGGGAGCAAACGCACATGATGAAGCATCTGTTGGAGCTGCAGGAAAGTCAACCAAGAGCACAGATCCCCGCTGCATCCATTGTATAACCGCCTGCCCTCCTCCCCAAGTTCCATATCCTCCTCACCCAGTCACCCAATAACACGGTAGGGGAGGCTCCATGCACCCAGCCACTCCTTTCTAGAGGATGGCCCAAGCAACAGAAGGCTGTCATTCAAACAGTTTTGATTTGTAGCATGGCTACACTAAGCAATGTGGCCTTGTTCTTCCCTCCTCCCGCACCCCACACCACCTGGGATACTTTGTCAAGTTATCTCATTTTTTTTTAATTACTAAAGAAAGTATGCATGGTTTCAAAACAATAGTTACTTTATTTCCTTTGCCAGCTGTGATCAAAGGGGGAGGGTGGCTGGCTTACAGGGAATTAAAATCAACAAGGGGGGCGGGCTTGCAGCAAGAAGAAACACACACAGATGTCACACCGTAGCCTGGCCAGTCACAAAACTGGTTTTCAAAGCTTCCCTGATGTGCAGTGCGCCCTGCTGCACTCTTCTAATCACCCTGTTGTCTGGCTGTGTGAAACTGGCCGCCAGGCGAGTTGCCTCAACCTCCCATCCTGCCATAAACCTCACGGATATTACTCTCACAGATATTGTGGAGCACACAACAAGCAGCAATTACAATTGGAATATTGCTTGTGCTGAGATCTAACTGAGTCAGTAAACTGCGCCAGTGTGCTTTCAAATGTCCAAACGCACATTCTACCACCATTCTGCACTTGCTCAGCCTATAGTTGAACTACTCCTTACTACTGTCCAGGCTGCCTGTATACAGCTTCATGAGCCATGGGAGCAAGGGGTAGGCAGGGTCCCCAAGGATAACTATTGGCATTTCAACATCCCCAATGGTAATGTTCTGTTCGGGGAAGTAAGTCCCTTCTTGCAACTGCTCGAACAGCCCTGAGTTCCTAAAGATGCAAGCGTCATGCACCTTTCCCGGCCATCCCACGTTGATGTCGGTGAAATGTCCCTTGTGGTCCACCAGTGCTTGCAGCACCATTGAGAAGTACCCCCTTGCAGTTTACGTACTGGTTGGCAAGGTGGTCCTCTGCCAAGATAGGGATATGTGTTCCGTCTATTGCCCCACTATAGTTAGGGAACCCCATTGCAGCAAAGCTATCCCTTATGACCTGCACATTTCCCAGAGTCACTACCCTTGATAGCAGAACATCAGTGATTACATTGGCTACTTGGATCACAGCAGTGCCCACAGTAGACTTGCCCACTCCAAATTGATTCCTGACTGACTGGTAGCAGTCAGGTGCTGCAAGCTTCCACAGGGCTATCACCACTCACTTCTCAACTGTCAGGGCAGCTCTCATCTTGGTATTCCTGCGCTTCAGGGCGGGGGAAAGCAACGCAAAAAGTTCAAGAAAAATAGCCATACGCATGCAAAAGTTTCACAGCCACTGTGAATCATCCCATACCTGCAACACTATGCAGTTCCACCAGTCTGTGCTTGTTTGCCAGGCCCAGAATCGGCGTTCCACTGTATCAACCAGTCCCACTGCTGCCATGATGTCCCAACTGCCACAGCCCGTGCTTTCAGGAACATCTGTGTCCATGTCCTCATCACAATCATCCTCATGCTGGCGTCTCTTAGCCCGGTTCTGCATGTACTCCAGGATAAATGCGTGAGGTGTTTACAATGCTCACAACAGCAGCAGTGAGCTGAGTGGGTTCCATGCTTGCCATGGTATGGCGTCTGCATGGGTAACCCAGGAAAAAAGGCGTGAAACAATTGTCTGCCGTTGCTTTCACAGGGGGAGGGAGGGAGGGAGGGGCAACTGACAACATGTACCCAAACCACCCTCGACAATGTTTTTGCCTCATCAGGCATTAGGAGCTTAACCCAGCATTCCAATGGGCAGCGGAGACTGCGGGAACTGTGGGATAGTGCACCGCTCCGTAAGTTGATGCTAGCCATGGTATTGAGGATGCACTCCGTCTACTTAATGCACTTAGTGGGGACATACACAATTGACTGTATAAAACCAATTTCTAAAAATCGACTTCTATAAAATCGACTTAATTTCATAGGGTAGACATACCCTTAGACTGTAAAGTCTTTGAGGCTAGGACTGTTGTTTACTATGTGTTTGTACAGCTCCTAACACAATGGCATCCTGAACTGGTTGAGGTCTCCTGACGTTATCACTATATAAATATAGTAGAGTTTATGTGTAAATAGTGTTCAGCCTGAGCTCTCCCAATATTGGTGTGTATCTCAGAAACCTTGACAACTGGCTAAAGAGAAATGGGACACTTCCTAGGCCAGCGTTTCCAAAACTGTGTTCCGCGGAACACTGGTGTTCCGCATGATGTGAATAGGTGTTCTGTGAAAGAATCTAGAATTTAATTTTGACTCTTGCACTTGATTTTTGTACTACTTTATACACGCTTTCCAGTTAGAAATTGTTAGTTCAAGTTATTTTAAATTTGTATTTTTGCTTTGTTTTATAAAATAAAATATATTTGAGCATAAATAACACAATTTTTTATTTGAAAACCAAATGACTACAAAATAATATTATAAGTGTTCCGTAATAGGCTAAAAAGTGTTCCGTGGCCAAAAAAGTTTGGGAAACGCTGTCCTAGACAATGAAAAGCAGCAGGTCAAAGAGGTAGAAATGCTAAAATGAAACAACTTGTTTCCAACCAGGGATAGCAGTTTGAATGGATGATGGAGTCACAGCACCCCAGCAATCCAGCACTGCGGAAATCTAGCCTATTTCCATCATCGGTCCCTGCAGGAGCTGCCAAGGCAGACACACTGCAAAGCAGGTCAGCCGCACTTTGAATGTGACAGCCCTTTAATCTCCATTGTCACATGAGCAACTGCCCAGAAAAAAATAAATCCGGTGTATAAGAAGTGTCTGCCCTTGGGCACACTGTAATCATGCCTTCTACGTGATCACAACATTTCATTATGCTGCTGGCATTTATCGTCATGACAGCACTTACAAAGGTTCCTCATGTACTTTGCTATCCTAGAATTGTTCAATATAATGGCAAGAAAGAGTTCTCTGATCACATGGGCCCAAATCAAACCCCTTGATCCAAGCAGCGCCTAATGTGGAGGAAGTTTGGATGCACTTGGCATCTGGTTTCTATCTCATGCTGACCCACAACCCCTTGATATCAACAGAGTCAAACTTTGCAGCTCAGGCACATCTCTATCCTACACATAGAAAAAGTATTCGTGGCCCTGATGCCATTCTAAAGAAGCAGGAGTGGCCTTGACCTCATTCTAACACCCTGGTTTTGGTGCCTTGGAACTCTCTGAAATGTTGACTTTTCTGTTTTTGCATCTGCCTGAAGGTGATTTTTATTTTGCGTTTGAACAAAAACAATCCAGTCATGTCTGAGTTCAAGGACAATGATGACTATACTTTTAACAATGAAGGAGAACTTCCTGTGAGCTTTTAAATAGCTCTACAGATGAACTGGCAAGGGTAGAGCGCTGACATCAGGCCACATTGAGGAGACCTGCCTTGGAGACTTTCCAGTGAAATTTTGTTTTTAATTGGACTAGGTTATGACCCTGTGGAAATTGCATGTGACACATGCCCAGTACATTTTGCACGGGCTTTTACCCACACTTATTAAGGATCTAATTCTGCTATTCATTTGCACACAGATGAAGTGCCATGGCGTACAGCTAATGATGGTGGCTTTGCACGTGGCTAATGTATAGCTAGTAGCTACGTATTGAATAGTATACTGAAGGTGTAAAGGGGCAGAGAGCCCTGCTGTGCATTTGGGAGATTCTCCAGGGAGCGCCTCACTCTGATGCATTTTATTTATTTTTTGCATTATCCTAATGTCTTAATAGTTACCCAGCTCCTAAGACTCTCAGCACCTCCCGATGTGCACAGAATAAATTCTCCTGCAAGTGTCGAGTTAAATAGTTCCTGGATATGGAATTTACACACGATTACTGTCAACTTGTTGCAAGCCAGTGGAGCTTTAAAACCCTTTGAGCGAAGCGCCTTCTTTTTTGTTCCTTTCCTTTTTAAAACTTAGGCTAATCTATAGCTACATTTCTGTGAAGACAGAGTTAAGGTTGCCCAATTAAATGCTCAAAAGTAGAGATACCTCAGCAAAGGCTGCTTACGTAAGCTTAACTCTGCCCCTGTGAGTGATTCCCCCCACTTTAATTACCTGATCATGTACATGCTGTAAAAGGGTGGCTTGCCCCTTAAGGGCTGGAGGGCAGGGGCTAGCTGAACCTGATTACAGACTGAGCCACACCTGGGAAAGATCAGGATGATTGCCCTATAAAGAGCAGCAGGAAGCTGCAGTGGAGGGGAGAAGCTCAGAAACTGGTAGAGAGATTGCCGGGAGTGAATGGGGAGGGCTTCTGCATGGAAGACCCTGTGACTGAGAGGAGCCCAGGAAGCAGGGGGCTCCTTTGGGGAAACCTGGATGGAGTTTGGGTCTAGACATTTAGGAGCCTAAGAAGTCTGTGCTAACTAGGAAGAGCTGGGAGCATGGGTTGTTGTGACGACGTGGGGGATATTCTTAAGAGTTTTGCATGAATATTGTGTGGGTCACAGTTTCCCTGTGTATATAAGGAGGTGGGGTGAGAGGGTTTGTTGTTACAGAGGACCAGGTGTGACCTCACCTAGCGATCAGGACCCTGGACAACTGCCTGGAGATGGGGGATCCGAGCAACCCATGATCTGTTGACCAGGAGGCCCATCCCAGCTTGGCAGTCAGCCGGTTCTGACCAGAGGGAGGACAAAGGGCTGAGGAGAGAGGACCCCGGTGATCTGACCAGCCAGTTCCAGCCAGTGGGGAACAAAGGACGGAAGAGAGAAGGCCCAGGCAACTTGTTTACCTGGGTCCAAAGACAAAGGATAGTGGAGGAGCTGTTGCAGGAGATGATATAGGATGATTGGCTGGAAGGAGGGAGCTTCTGGACTGGGGAGAGAGAGAAGCCAGAGCCCACCTGGATGCAGGAGAGACCTAGATGTACTGTGCTGAGGGTTGCTAGGTCTGAGGGCCTAGAGAGTTTCCTGTGCTTGGTTCACATGCTCAGTAAACCCTCTTGATTTACGCTGGTGGAGAGTTGCTCGGGTCTAGAGATGAAGGTTGCATTATTCCCTCTAGGCGTGGAGGCCCCGGGGTCCAGAGCAAGTGGACTCCCTGAGGGGGCCCACGACAAGGGACAGGCATGCTGAAGGCTCAGAGAAGTGCGGTTCCAGGAGGGGGCGGGGCCTACGGCTTAACCCCCAAGAGAGAGTGGACCCCCAAGAAGGGCTGTTGCACTGAAGGGGGTTCCTCCCAGGGACTGTCCAGAGCCGAGAAAGAGAATAAGTTCTGTGAGTCCGTGACAGCTGTGAGAGCAGACTCCAAGAGAAGCATAGCTCTGGCTGTGAGAGAAAACACCAGCGCTGAGTATGGACTGTTGTGTGCTGGCAGACTGTCTTGTGGGACCCTGAGGATTGTTAAGAAATATTTCTTTTATTGAACTTGCCCCTGGCAGGGGTGGTGGTAACCCAGAGAGAAGCCTGTGTGCAGTTCTTCAGGGGTCCCAAAGAGGGGGAAACAGAAGCAAGGCGTCGCAGAGACAAGTCTGGCCATGAGAGGCCGCTCAGGAGTGAGCCAACCCTGTTACACATTCACGCATACATACTCTCATAGAGCCAAGCACCATAGTCACATCACATGTACAGTGAACACAGTGCACGGGAGTCATTGGCAGCTATCTTCCTCCATATTTTGCAGTCTTGGAACAGCCTTGAGAAGTGTCCCATACTGTGTGCCGTCCAGTTAGCCACCTCACGGAACCACACTTGCCATGTGTGTCCACTGGCACCAATCTCTGCAAAGTTTGCTTTGGCAATCTTCCTCCACTCATCCAATCCATGTGTGCCTCAAACTTAAGTTTTCTTTGTCTGTTTGTCTTGCTGATGTCCAGTATCAGGTCAGTTATGAGCATAAACCTCCTTGTTAGTTGTGTGTGAGGCATATCTAATATTGTCAGGGTTTCCTCCCCACTCTGAACTTTAGGGTACAGACATGGGGACCCGCATGAAAGACCCCCTAAGCTTATTTCTACCAGCTTAGGTTAAAAACTCCCCAGTCGCAAATTCTCCCTTGTACCTTGGGTTTAAGTAACGCTGCCACCACCAAGTGATTAAACAAAGAACCAGGGAAAAGGACCACTTGGAGTTCCTCTTCCCTCAGCAATCCCCCCCAAGCCCTTACACCCTCTTTCCCGGGGAGGCTTGAGAATAATATCCTAACCAATTGGTTACAAAATGATCAAAGACCCAAACCCCTGGGTCTTGGAACAATGGAAAAATCAGTCAGGTTCTTAAAAGAAGGATTTTATTTAAAGAAAAGGTAAAAGAATCACTTCTGTTACATCAGGATGGTAAATACTTTACAGAGTAATCAGATTCAAAACACAGAGGATTCCCCTCTAGGCAAAACTTTAAAGTTACAAAAACCCGGGATAAACCTCCCTCTAGCAAAGGGAAAATTCACAAGTTGAAAACAAAAGTAATCTAACATGCCTTGCCTTATTTACTTACTCTTTTTGTAATATCAGAGACTTGTACAGGATGGGTTATAGGAGAAGGAGGTTTTTTTAACCTGATGCTTCTCTGCTTTCCAGGGGAACACACCACAAAGCCTTCCCCTCCCCCAAGATTAGAAAGTATCTTCTTTCCCCATTGGTCCCTTTGGTCAGGTGCCAACCAGGTTATTTGAGCTCTTAACCCCTTACAGGTAAGGAGGAATTCTGGGTTACCCTTAGCTGTATGGTTATGACAAGTGTGCAGCAATTTGAGGGCAGAAAACCTCTTAGTATCCTGTTTCCTTAGCATCCAGGGCTCCCATACACATATTTAATTTTACACTTCATGGAAATTCCTTTGCTTCTCCAAATACCATTGAATATCACTAGAGCAGCAGTCACAAGTCCACTTCTAAGTATCCCATCTTTAAGTATCACACTGCTTAGGTATCTCAGGGTACTCCAGTGCCTCCTCAGACTTGGGTAGAAATATCTTCACCTTTTCAACAGACATTGTTTCTTTATCTTTGTGTATGATATCTTGTTGCAATGCCCCAGTCAAGTCAATATCATCAGCAAAGCACAGGTGACTAATTTTTCATCCACCAATGGGTACGTCCTCCTGTAGGTTTCCATCAGTGACTCTTCTTCAGAATAACAGTTGAAGAGTTTCAGTAATAGCACACAGACATGTCTGACGTGTATCCCTCAATCAAACCAACTATTTTGCTCATGCTGGATAAACACTGCAGCTGTCATACTCCTCTAGAGGTTTTGTATCAGCCTTATTAGATTTTCACCAACTCAGACTAGTCGCAGGCTTCCCCTAAGAGGTTTGTGCCGAATGCTGTCAAACACCAAAATCCACAAAGACGTGAGCCACTTTCCCACCATTCATGTATAACACATGCAGATTGAATATTTGCTGTCTTTTGGCTCTAAACTGGGCTTGTTTTTCAGCTAGAAAGTTCTCTATCTTGGGTACAATTGTCTTCTGGATGATCCACAGCAGTATTTTGCTAGGGTATAGAGTAATAGAATATCAGGATTGGAAGGGACCTCAGGAGGTCATCTAGTCCAACCCCCTGCTCAAAGCAGGACCAATCCCCAATTAAATCATCCCAGCCAGGGCTTTGTCAAGCCTGACCTTAAAAACCTCAAAGGAAGGAGATTCCACCACCTCCCTTGGTAATGCGTTCCAGTGCTTCACCACCCTCCTAGTGAAAAAGTTTTGCCTAATATCCAACCTAAATCTCCCCCACTGCAACTTGAGACCATTACTCCTTGTTCTGTCATCAGCTACCACTGAGAACAGTCTAGATCCAGTCTAGATCTAGTACGTTAATAATAAATAACAAATAACCGGGCCCTCCTTTTTATGAATGGGAACCATCAGGGGCTGGGTCCAAGTCTTTGGCCATCTTCTAACTCGCAAATCACATTGACAAGCTTGTGGTATGGCCAGATGATTGTCACTCCACTAGTTTTAATTCGTTCTGCTTGATCCCATACTCAGAGCTAATATATCATGCAGGTTTTCTAATATGTACAGTTTTGTATATACTAGCGGATCAGTGGCCACAAAAGTCATTTTTATGAAAAATACACCATAAACTGCATTTATACAAAACTCATAGATATTGAGGCTGGAATGGTCCATTTTGATCATCTAGTCCGACTTCCTGTATAATAAAGCCCAACTCAACCAATTGTTCTCCCATCTAGCCCAATACATGTACCTGTTATATTATACAACAAAGAGCAATAATGAAATGTGTGAACCTCTATAGGCCACCTTGGTTCACAGCTGTTAACTTCACAGTTAGTTACATGTCAGTGAAGGAGATGCTTAGGTAATGAAGCCTGCACTGCCCATGATTGGAGATCTGCTGGGTTCAGGGTTGAGTCCTCTGATCTTTATTGGTTGGAAGGGGGAAAAATCTCATGTCTCTTTCCCTTCTGCCAGAAGGATGATGTTGGGGGGTTCTCTGCAGTCATTTCCTCCTCTCCTATGGATTTTACTGTGAGAGGGGATGATCCAGTTACTTGATGATAAATGACTCATTTTAGAAGGGAATGCCCAATTTATATCCCAGAATCCAAGTATATATAGATGTAAGCAGAGTCAGGATGAGCTCTGCCCTGACATCTGGTGGCGAGTTGTGGTGGGTTGTGGAAAAGAACTTCAGGGGCTGATCTCATTTGCATAGGCACACCCACCCCGCCTAGATGGTCACTCTGGCTGCTGTAGGAGCCCCAGTTTCTCTCTTATTGGGGCAGGAAGAATAAACTGTTGTTATCTTGATTATGTGAATCAAGGTCAGTGGAACTGTAATTGGACTTGTGTTATGCTGGAGGGACTCACCATCAACTAAGTAGCACTCACTAGGCAAGGGTCATGGGTTCCAAAAGCCAGTGAATTGAGAGAGGTTGGGGGATAGGTATTAATATCTGGGGGCTTAAAGACTAATTGTACTGCTACCTCCTTTCTCCACTGTAGAATATCAGAGCTAATTTTGAGTCCAGTAGGAGTCTAGTTAAGGGCTGCTGAGCTGAATTCATTTTAGGCAAATAGTGCACCATCACTGAGGCTCCCCTACTACAAGCTAAAATCACTAAAGAGCTAAAATTACTAAGAGCTGAAATTGCTGAGTGCTGTGTTAAGTGGGGGGGGCTGAAGATATATTTTGGAGTGGCTGGCGGAGCAGAGTAGTTCATGGGACTGGTGGAGTGGAGTGGAGCGGAGCAGTTTGTGGGATGGCTGGAGTGGCTCACTGGACGGCTGGTAGAGCGGAGAGGGTGGCGGAGCAGAGCAGTTCGTGGGATGGCTGGTGGAGCAGAGTTGAGTGGAGCCCCACAGAGAAGCGGGGCAGTTGTCTTCGGACCACGTAAGGTGCCCCTTAACCCCCCCATTTCCACCCAGGCTGGGAGGTAAAACTCTGCAGATAAACTTTTGAACTCTGGGGCTGCACTGACCAGGGACAGAGACTTTTGGGTTGTTGGACTTTTGGGACTTTGGGTGACTTTTGAGTTGCTGGACTCAAGAACCAAAGGGAAAGAATATGGCCCAATTTGCTTGGGGTGGGTTTTTCTCATGGGTTGTGTTATGAATCCTGTTGGTGGTGTTCCCCCAACATAATGCCACATTGTTTCTCTCTGTTATTAAAAGGCTTTTGCTACACTCAGACTCTGTGCTTGCGAGAGGGGAAGTATTGCCTCTTAGAGGCGCCCAGGGGCGTGGTATGTATTCGTCCCAGGTCACTGGGTCGGGGCTCGAGCCGGTTTTGCATTGTGTTATTGGAATGGAACCCCTAGATACTGAACCTGGCCCTTCTTGCTGCCAACTCTGATGGGCAGAAGGGTGACATAGAAATCATGGACATATTTGCCTAGGCTCTGATATATTTTCATCACGTGTAGTTAAAAAGACACACAGAGAAAAGAGCAGTAGTTTCCTCCGCTAATAAGAGATGCAGGTTAAAGGATTCATTCTCCAAAAGCGCCTTCTGAGAGGTATTGTCTCTGTGTCTGAGGTCTGAGTATGGCAAACTATCAGTCATATGTGTGAGGAACGAAAGTGGATCCGAGAATGATGTTTTGTGTTTTACATGGAATATGAATATGGCCTCCATGTAATTACAAACAAGCCCTTACCTGCTACTTATTTGCTTTGTGCTCACAAAAGCTAGACTATGCTTCTGTGCCAAGGGGAAAGTTGCTGTTGGGAAGTGGTTCACTGCCTGCAACTGAGAACACGCATTGGAGGGGACGTGTTTGCTACTGAGCAAGATGGTGCTGATCAGTGGGTGAAGACAAACCCAGCCCTCCCCTGCTTCCCCAGTAAGGCTTTCACAATCTAATAGTTTGCGTGTGCGTTTGTGAAGGGAGAGCACTGACCTAGGTATGGTATGTTTTTCAGTTGCACGTGGCATTTCACTTAGACTTCTGGGCATAGGCCACTGCAGCCCTGTGGGTCAGCACCTCCCCTTTCCTCCCAGCACCTCCTGCCTGCCGTGATCAGCTTTTCAGGTGCATGCTACCTCTGAGGGTGACAGAACCAAAGTGTGAGTGACTATCAAAATTACCGTAAGATTTTGGGCCTACAGGTTTGAGGGGGGTCATTAAATTATTCTTTCTCGGCTAACATGTCCTGGTTGGTCAGTGTGAGAAGATTAACTCTCAGTCATAGAATATCAGAGTTGGAAGGGACCTCAGGAGGTCATCTAGTCCAACCCCCTGCTCAAAGCAGGACCAATCCCCAACTAAATCATCCCAACCAGAGCTTTGTCAAGCCTGACCTTAAAAACTTCAAAGGAAGGAAATTCCACCATCTCCCTAGGTAACGCATTCCAGTACTTCACCACCCTCCTAGTGAAAAAGCTTTTCCTAATATCCAACCTAAACCTCCCACACTGCAATTTGAGACCATTACTCCTCGTTCTGTCATCTGCTACCATTGAGAACAGTCTAGATCCATCCTCTTTGGAACCGCCTTTCAGGTAGTTGAAAGCAGCTATCAAATCCCCCCTCATTCTTCTCTTCTGCAGACTAAACAATCCCAGTTCCCTCAGCCTCTCCTCATAAGTCATATGTTCCAGTCCCCTAATCATTTTTGTTGCCCTCCGCTGGACGCTTTCCAATCTTTTCACATCTGGTATTGTGGGGCCCAAAACTGGACACAGTACTCCAGATGGGGTCTCACCAATGTTGAATAGAGGGGAATGATCACGTCCCTTGATCTGCTGGCAATGCCCCTACTTATACAGCCCAAAATGCCATGGCCTTCTTGGCAACAAGGGCACACTGTTGACTCATATCCAGCTTCTCGTCCACTGTAAACCCAGGTCCTTTTCTGCAGAACTGCCTCCTAGCCATTTGGTCCCTAGTCTATAGTTATGGGATGGGATTCTTCCATCCTAAGTGCAGGACTCTGCACTTGTCCTTGTTGAACCTCATCAGATTTCTTTTGGCCCAATCCTCCAATTTGTCTTGGTCCCTCTGTATCCTATCCCTACTCTCCAGCGTATCTACCTCTCCTCCCAGTTTAGTGTCATCTGCAAACTTGCTGAGGGTGCAATCCACGCCATCCTCCAGATCATTATGAAGATATTGAACAAAACTGGCCCAGGATTGACCCTTGGGGCACTCCGCTTGATACCAGCTGCCAACTAGACATGGAGCCATTGATCACTACCCATTGAGCCCGACAATCTAGCTAGATTTCTATCCACTTTATAGTCCATTCATCCAGCCCATACTTCTTTAACTTGCTGGTAGGAATACTGTGGGAGACCGTATCGAAAGCTTTGCTAAAGTCAAGGAATAACGTGCCTACTGCTTTCCCCTCATCCACAGAGCTAGTTATGTCGTCATAGAAGGCAATTAGGTTAGTCAGGCAGGACTTGCCCTTGGTGAATCCATGCTGACTCTTCCTGATCACTTTCCTCTCTTCTCAGTGCTTCAGAATTGATTCCTTGAGGACCTGCTCCATGATTTTTCCAGGGACTGAGGTCAGGCTGACTGGCCTGTAGTTTCCAGGATCATCCTCCTTCTTTTTTTTAAAGATGGGCACTACATTAGCCTTTTTCCAGTCGTCCGGGACCTCCCCCGATCGCCATGAGTTTTCAAAGATAATGACCAATGGCTCTGCAATCACATCCGCCAACTCCTTTAGCACTCTCGGATGCAGTGCATCCAGCCCCGTAGACTTGTGCTCGTCCAGCTTTTCTAAATAGTCCTGAACCACTTCTTTCTCCACAGAGGGCTGATCACCTCCTCCCCATGCTGTGCTGCCCAGTACAGTAGTCTGGGAGCTGACCTTGTTTGTGAAGACAGAGGCAAAAAAAGCATTGAGTACATTAGCTTTTTCCACATCTTCTGTCACAAGGTTGCCTCTCTCATTCAGTAAGGGGCCCATGCTTTCCTTTACTTTTTTCTTGTTGCTAACATACCTGAAGAAACCCTTCTTGTACTCTTAACATCTCTTGCTAGCTGCAACTCCAAGTGTGATTTGGCCTTCCTGATTTCACTCCTGCATGCTTAAGCAATATTTTTATACTCCTCCCTGGTCATTTGTCCAGTCTTCCACTTCTTGTAAGCTTCTTTTTTGTGTTTAAGATCAGCAAGGATTTCGCTGTTAAGCCAAGCTGGTCGCCTGCCATATTTACTATTCTTTCTACACATTAGGATGGTTTGTCCTTGTAACCTCAATAAGGATTCTTTAAAATACAGCTAGCTCTCCTGGACTCCTTTCCCCCTCATGTTATTCTCCCAGGGGATCTTGCCCATCAGTTCCCTGAGGGAGTCAAAATCTGCTTTTCTGAAGTCCAGGGTCCGTATTCTGCTGCTCTCCTTTCTTCCCTGTGTCAGGCTCCTGAACTCAACCATCTCATGGTCACTGCCTCCCAGATTCCCATCCACTTTAGCTTCCCCTACTAATTCTTCCTGGTTTGTGAGCAGCAGGTCAAGAAGAGCTCTGCCCCTAGTTGGTTCCTCCAGCACTTGCACCAGGAAATTGTCCCCTACACTTTCCAAAAACTTCCTGGATTGCCTGTGCACTGCTGTATTGCTCTCCCAGCAGACATCAGGGTGATTGAAGTCTCCCATGAGAACCAGGGCCTGCGATCTAGTAACTTCCGTTAGTTGCCGGAAGAAAGCCTCTTCCACCTCATTCCCCTGGTCCGGTGGTCTACAGCAGACTCATATCACATCATCACCCTTGTTGCTCACACTTCTAAACTTAATCCAGAGACTCTCAGGTTTTTCTGCAGTTTCATACCGGAGCTCTGAGCAGTCATACTGCTCTTTACATACAATGCAATGTGTGTTTTTGCAGTGAATGCAAACTCTGGGAAGTGGCATGGAGCATCCCAGCACTCATGAAATCCCCAGATAACTGTACCTAAGTACCTTTTGAGCTCATATAACATGGCCCCCAGTTTCAGCAAAATTCACACTGATTCTCCTTTGAGGCCACTTTACCAAATGCGGACTCAACTTCCTCTGTGTTTAACAAGCCCATCTTAATGGCTGTGGTTCAGTCTAAGAGGTTACATGTGCTGGTCCCATTAATGACAAAGATGTCCAATTTTGGGTGGGGGAGGGATAGCTCAGTGGTTCGAGAATTGGCCTGCTAAACCCAGGGTTGTGAGCTCAATCCTTGAGGGAGCCATTTAGGGATCTGAGGCAAAAACTGGGGAGTGGTCCTGCTTTGAGCAGGGGTTTGGACTAGATGACCTCCTGAGGTCCCTTCCAACCCTGATATTTTATGATAACTCATGCTCCCTGCCTTTGTAGCTAGTACCGGCTTTGAATTGGCTTCCAACATGCCTTTGGCTTATTGAGCACTCTCTGGGACTGCTCCAGTGTAGACTTAGTGCTCACCTTCTTAAGTTGATTTAGAAATCACAGTCATCATGTACGCCCCCACATCAATTTAAATTTAATTGTGTTGTAAATCTTGAGACTAACAGTCCATGCCTGTTGATGGGTGCTGTCTTTGGACACCCAAAATATGCTTGAGCATGCAGGGGTTTAATCAGGAAGGCCAAAGCACAATTGGAGTTGCAGCTAGCGAGGGATGTGAAGGGTAACAAGAAGGGTTTCTACAGGTATGTTAGCAACAACAAGAAGGTCAGGGAAAATGTGGGACCCTTACTGAAAGGGGGAGGCAACCTAGTGACAGATGATGTGGAAAAAGCTGAAGTATTCAATGCTTTTTTTTGCCTTGGTCTTTACAGACAAGGTCAGCTCCCAGACTGCTGCACTGGGCAGCACAATATGGGGAGGAGGTGAGAAGCCCTCAGTGGTGAAAGAACAGGTAAAGGACTATTTAGAAAAGCTGGATGTGCACAAGTCCATGGGGCTGGATGGAATGCATCCCAGGGTGCTGAGGGAGTTGGCTGATGTGATTGCAGAGCCATTGGCTATTTTCTTTGAAAACTCATGGTGAATGGGGGAAGTCCTGGATGATTGGAAAAAGGCAAATATAGCGCCCATTTTTTAAAAAGAGAAGAAGGAGAATCCGAGAAACTACAGACCAATCAGCCTCACCTCTGTCCCTGGAAAAAATCATGGAGCATATCCTCAAGGAGTCCATTTTGAAGCACTTGGAGCAGAGGAAGGTTATCAGGAACAGTCAACATGGATTCATCAAGGGCAAGTCATGCCTGACCAACCTGATTGCCTTCTACAATGAGATAACTGGCTCTGTGGATACGGGGAAAGCAGTGGACGTGATATACCTTGACCTTAGCAAAGCTTTTGATACTGTCTCCCACAGTATTCTTGACAGCAAATTAAAAAAGTATGGATTGGATGAATGGACTATAAGGTGGATAGAAAGCTGGCTAGATCATCAGGATCAATGGTAGTGATCAACAGCTCAATGTCTATTTGGCAGCTGGTATCAAGCGGAGTGCCCCAGGGGTCGGTCCTGGGGCCAGTTTTGTTCAACATCTTCATTAATGATCTGGATGATGGGATGGATTGCACCCTCAGCAAGTTTGCGTATGACACTCAGCTGAAGGGAGAGGTAGATATGCTGGAGGGTAGCGATAGGGTCCAGAGTGACCTAGACAAATTGGAGGATTGGGTCAAAAGAAATGTAATGAGGTTCAACAAGGACAAGTGCAGAGTCCTGCACTTAGGACAGAAGAATCCTATGCATTGCTACAGGCTGGGGACTGACTGTTTAAGCGGCAGTTCTGCAGAAAAGGACCTGGGGGTTACAGTGGATGAGAAGCTGGATATGAGTCAACAGTGTGCCCTTGTTGCCAAGAAGGCTAACATTATATTGGGCTGCATTAGTAGGAACATTGCCAGCAGATCAAGGGAAGTGATTATTCCCCTCTATGCGGCATTGATGAGGCCACATCTGGAGTACTGTGTCCAGTTTTGGGTCCCACACTACAAGAAGGATGTGGACAAATTGGAGAGAGTCCAGCGGAGGGCAAGGGGGCTGGATTAGGGGGCTGGAGCACGTGACTTGTGAGGAGAGGCTGAGAGAAATGGGGTTATTTAGTCTGCAGAAGAGAAGAGTGAGAGGGGACTTGATAGCACCCTTCAGCTACCTGAAGGGGGGTTCCAAAGAGGATGGAGCTAGGCTGTTCTCAGTGGTGGCAGATGACAGAACAAGGAGCAATGGTCTCAAGTTGTAGTGGGGAAGGTCTAGATTGGATATTAGGAAACACTATTTCACTAGGAGTGTGGTGAAACACTGGAATGGGTTACCTAGGGAGGTGGTGGAATCTCCATCCTTAGAGGTTTTTAAGGTCAGGCTTGACAAAGCCCTGGCTGGGATGATTTAGAATCATAGAATATCAGAGTTGGAAGGGACCTCTGGAGGTCATCTAGTCCAACCCCCTGCCCAGAGCAGGACCAATCCCCAACTAAATCATCCCAGCAAGGGCTTTGTTAAGCCTGGCCTTAAAAACTTCTAAGGAAGGGGATTCCACCACTTCCCTAGGTAACGCATTCCAGTACTTCACCACCCTCCTAGTGAAAAAGCTTTTCCTAATATCCAACCTAAACCTCCCCCACTGCAGCTTGAGACCATTACTCCTTGTCCTGTCCTCTGCTATCACTGAGAACAGTCTAGATCCATCCTCTTTGGATCCACCTTTCAGGTAGTTAAAAGCAGCTATCAAATCCCCCCTCATTCTTCTCTTCTGCAGACTAAACAATCCCAGTTCCCTCAGCCTCTCCTCATAAGTCATGTGTTCCAGACCCCTAATCATTTTTGTTGCCCTCCGCTGGACTCTATCCAATTTCTCCACATCCTTCTTGTAGTGCGGGGCCCAAAACTGGACACAGTACTCCAGATGAGGCCTCACCAATGTCGAATACAGGGGAACGATCACATCCCTCCACCTGCTGGCAATGCCCCTACTTATACATCCCAAAATGCCATTGGCCTTCTTGGCAACAAGGGCACACTGTTGACTCATATCCAGCTTCTCGTCCACTGTCACCCCTAGGTCCTTCTCTGCAGAACTGCTACCTAGCCATTCGGTCCCTAGTCTGTAGTGGTGCATTGGATTCTTCCGTCCTAAGTGCAGGACTCTGCACTTGTCCTTGTTGAACCTCATCAGATTTCTTTTGGCCCAATCCTCCAATTTGTCTAGGTCCCTCTGTATCCTATGCCTTCCCTCCAGCGTATCTACCACTCCTCCCTGTTCAGTGTCATCCGGAAACTTGCTGAGGGTGCAATCCACACCATCCTCCAGATTATTAATGAAGATATTGAACAAAACAGCCCCAGGACCGACCCTTGGGGCACTCTGCTAGATACCGGCTGCCAACTAGACATGGAGCCATTGATCACTACCCGTTGAGCCCGACAATCTAGCCAACTTTCTATCCACCTTGTAGTGCATCCATCCAGCCCATACTTCTTTAACTTGCTGACAAGAATACTGCGGGAGACCGTGTCAAAAACTTTGCTAAAGTCAAGGAATAACACGTCCACTGCTTTCCCTTCATCCACAGAACCAGTTATCTCATCATAGAAGTCAATTAGATTAGTCAGGCATGACTTTCCCTTGGTGAATCCATGCTGACTGTTCCTGATCACTTTCTTCTCGTCTAAGTGCTTCAGATTTAATTGGGGTTGGTCCTGCTTTGAGCAGGGGGTTGGACTAGATGGCCTCCTGAGGTGTATTCCAACCCCAAACTTCTATGATTCTATGACCACAGATCTCATGGAATAGGTATTACTCACCCTTGCTTGGATGCACTCTCCAATTCTTTTTCTTCAGCACATATGCTCTCAGTATCTTTTTATTTTCCTGCACATGCTTCTGCTGGCTGGGCAGGCCTCATCCCTGCTGTATTCTGCCTTGCCACATTTCTGCACAGGACTTCAGGATTCCTGAGGCATTTTCTGTGGTTCCCTTCCCTTTTCCTGTAGGGGGATGTTTCTATCCTGTTTGTTACAATATGCTGCCACTGCTTTCCTGCTGGATGACTTCCATTTTCACTAGTTCAGACTGCCTTGCAACTGCACCTAATCCAGAGGTAGCTCACTCACTCACTGTGTACATTTTTTTGAAAGCTTCTTGCTTAAAATTCCAGCTGTTGGATAATCTCTCATGGGCTCTTCCTTACCAAAACCCAAATCACAAAGGCATCTGTGCTTTTTACTGGATTCTATACCATTTGGTGAAAGTGTGTGTGTATGGTTCCTTTTGGAATGAAATTGTCATCAAACTTTTAAGAACTAAGTCATAGTTCTGACTGACCACTAATAAAGGAAGAAACTTTCCCAGTGGGGCAATTGTTCCATAATACAAGCGTCTCTTAGAGCCCTTCCCAGCCCCTTTTTGCCCGGCTGTCTGTTACAGTTTTAAAGAGTCCATGCACACATCATCATCATGGTCCATTTATCTGTTTCCCTCATTAATCTCTCCTTGCTTTCTCCCATGCTGTTCCTTTACATCCTCAAACCGCCTCTCCCTCCAATAACTCCCAAGTCCTACCTCTGTTGTGATGCCAATAAGAAATTGGCTAACTAATGTTGGCTAGATTGAATGGCATGGGTTAGCTGATAGTATCTTTTCTTTCATAAATATTGTCATATTAATCAAAATTGTTGATGTGCGTGTAGCTAACTTATGTGATAATGGGATCACGTTGTTGCACTCAGCTTCCCTCCTATTGTTTTGAAAAAAGATGAGTGAGTTGAATAGTCAGATTGTAAGGAATGTGTCTTCCCATATGTTTGAACAGCATCCAGAATTCCTGAACAGGGAGTCCCCAGTCCTGGAACAGACATTCAGGTGATGCTGCTATACAAATAAGTCAATGCCTTTTCCATAGAGGGACCTCCTGGGGACCCTCCTCCCCTTTAGCTACAATGGACGGCAGGGTGGTTGTGACCCTCAGATTGCAGAATCCCATAACAAGGGCTGAGAGCTCATCACTAAAGATCTCGGGTTACTTGCAGTCCCTTCACAGCTACTCAGGGCGGGACTTTGGAGCAACCATTACTACGGATTCCTTGATGTTTGGGAAGAACTCCCCCAAGTCAATTCTCTGCTCTGGGGACACTGTCATCTAGGCTACAGCTGGTGGAACTAGGGCCATTCAAGTTCCCTGTCAATCCCAACCTGCAGCTGAGGTAACTCCTCAGCTGAGCAGCCATTATCATCTCCAACCACAAGGAGGGGCTAGCTAAGTACCTGGTGAAGTAGCATGAGCTATTACATCATCCAAGGACTGACCACAAGGTTCTGATCCCAGCTTTGAAACACACTTGCTCACTCTGTCCCTGTCAATTCACACCATAATTTTCAAGCTTTGGTTGTCTAAAATTAAACACCTAAATATAGAGGGGATGAGCACCCACTGCTCGTATTGACTTCTATGGGAGCTGCAGGTGCTCAGCACCTCTGAAAATCTGAGGATGTTTTCAAGTAGATATTTAATTCTTGACTTAGGTGCCCAATTTTATGCACCCAAGTTTGAACATTTTCCCCTCAACCTTTCTGTGCCTCACATTGCACTTCTACAAATGGGTATAATCCTGAGCTACCTCACAGGGAAGCTGTGACAGTGCAATAGCTAATGCGCTGTATAAGACCCCCAAACTCATCCAACTGCACACAGACCCCCTCCAGTGAGTGACTAGGTACCTCTCGTCCCCCAAGCACTCCTCCAGCATGTGTGGACAACGTACACATAGGGCTGAGTTTTCTAGTTTGTACCTCTGCTGTACAATATTCATGAAACACTTATGGCAGTTACAGATACTGTGGTTTGCCAAGCGTCTTGTGAAGTATCTACAGTTTACTCTGGGATAAAAAGACATGTCCCAGACTGCTCAGCACAGCTGCAGTAGATATAGTTCCAACAAGGACCTGCTACTTGCTTTTAAATACTGTAATTTCCTCTCCTAGAGGACACTCTGTTGTATGTTCATGCTCTACTTTGAAAACTGCTAAAATATCGTTAGAGCTTGGGGAAACCTCCCTCTCTGACAGTTTGTTCAACACACACGGTTTCATATGCTTACTTTTAGGGCAAAAGGAGAGACAGCATCACAGTGAAAGACTGAAGAAGAATATAAACCTGGACCAGGTCAGTGCCTATGATGATACAGCTGACAATGAGAGTGTGTTAGAATTGTCAGTAATGTCATTTCTGAATAGTACAGATGGTCAAAAACTGTTTAATGAAAAGGGGGTTTTGGGGTTGAAAAATTGCCATTTTGGGGAAATTGTGAATTTTTTGGGGGGAAAAGGGTTCATTTCTAACCCTTAGAATAGAAAACAATTTTGAAACTTTCCCAGTTCTCCCTGTCCCCACTTTTCAGCCAGCCTTATTGAACCATTGTTTCATTTCTCCCCTTGTGAAATCAGGCCAATTCCTGCAATACCAGACACTAATTGTCACTGTTTTCACGTGGTCTCATGTTAATACCAACTTCCCTTCCAGTTCTAAGGATCCCTGGCACACATGCAAGTCCTGTATTAACTGGGATGTATTTATGCTAGTTGGGTCTCTCTTGTTCTTAGTCATCTTGTTACCATGATGGTCTCTGATGGAACGCAAATTAAATCAAAAGCATCAGTGACCCTTGGGACCAGACACAAGAGGAGTACTGGAGCACAAGGTCTCTGCATGCTTAGTCCTGCTGGCAGCGCTGATCTCTACAAAGTAGGCAGGGAGGAGTGGGAAGGAGGCCAGGTCCTAGTCCCTCTCTTCCCCTCCACATTGCCCGCAGACCTGAGAGGAGCTGACCCTGTACCCTGGTGGTTCCCTCTGTGCTACGTTCATAGAATCATAGAATATCAGGGTTAGAAGGGACCTCAGGAGGTCATCTAGCTCTAAGCAGTACCAATCCCCAATTTTTGCCCCAGATCCCAGCTGACCATGCTGAGATACTGAGGCTATTTGTGGTGGGGTGGCTGCCCCACACAGGGAGAAGAAGGGATTAAAAGCAGCACCAGGGAGGCTGTGCAGAACCCACGAATCAAGAAAGGGCTTATTGAACCCACCAAGTGGGGGAAGGCTTGCTGGAGCAGCCAATCAGGGCTGGTGAGGGCCAAACATAAAGGGCTGCTCATCAGAGCAGAGGGGAGTCTCTCCCTGGAAGGCAAGGGAGGAGGACTGACTGAAGAAGCACCGTAGATAAAGCAGCACGGGGCAGGGGCAGCAGAGTGTGAGGGTGAGCTGCTGGCTGACCACTGCCAGGCTGGGGCCTTACTATAAGGGCTGAGAGGGTGCTAGGGCTATGGGGGAAGTGGCCCAGGGAAAACAGGCAGCAGGTTGGAGGAGGGCAGTAGGTGGCTGCCAGCTATAGGGCCCCTGGGTTGGGAGCCAGAGTAGTGGGTGGGCCTGGGTCCTCCCCCCCTTGCACCCCATTTGCCAATGAGAAGAGTGGCTGCAGTTTGCCCCTGAGGCAAGGGGCTGGACCGTGGACTGCAGTTGGCTGCTGAGGCAAGTGGCGGGACTAAGGACTGCCGGTCCCCCGGAAGTGGGGAGATACCAGAGTGGGGACACAACTGGAGAATCATGCCCAGAAGAGGATGCTGTGGTCCACGGAGTGATACAGGACCAAAGAGCGAAGACAGCAGGGGTGACACTACTAGCTGAAGGTGGACTGTAAGGGCTGAGAGCTAATTCCTAGGATGGCCAGCAGGAGGCACTGCGGTGGTGAGTCCCGCTTTGTTACCCTATTGCACTGACATGTTTACAGTTACATGTAGCCCTTGTGCCAGGTGGGGTCAGCAGCAAAAAGGGCCAGGTTCAATAGCCAGGTTCTTCTGAACAATACAAAACAGAAGTGGCTTGATCTCCCACCCATCAATCTGAGAAAACTTGGGTGGGTTTGCCTCCCACCCCTGAAGTGATGCCTCTGCTCCTCAGAGGTTTCTGCCATTGTCGATCGCTTTCTGTGCCTCTGTCACTGCCGCTGCATGTCACCATTGCTGCTTGTTGTTGTCACTACTGCTGCCACTGATGCTGCTGATCACAGCTGCCACCATCGCTGCCGCCTCCCTCTGCGGTGCCAGGTTCTGGGGTTCTCCCACTTTGTCCAGTTCAGTGATTTCAGCTCTTTAGTGATTTCTTCAGGTAGTTGGGAAACTCGCTGCTGGTACTTCTTCCGCATTGTCTTTTCACCACAGTGCTGTCTCCATACCAGGTGTAACATTCAGCCCCCCCTAAAATTAGCTTATCAGTGAGTTCAGCTCTAATGATCACTGAAAAAGAACCAGGGCTCTCATGTCAGTCTAGTGAGTATTGTCTTTAAACCCTGGAGGGGGGAGGGTCAAAGGGTTTCTGGGACCCTTTAAACAGGTCCACACATCACATAGCAACAACTATGCCCACCCCACCCCCCGCCCTGTACTTGCATTTGGCATCACTACCCCTGCTTGGTGAGTGACTGTGACCCCCTTCATCAGGGCATGCTAAAGTACAGTCCTCCTGCCCTTTACGCATACAGTAAGGATCATAACACTTAATTACTCCTGTATTCAAGTTTAAAAATTTTATTAAAATGATGTTTTAAAAAAATGTGAACGGTACAGAGTTTAAGCGTAGAAGTTTCTGGTTATCAGGGAATAACATACAGATTATCAAGGGGTGCAAAGTTCGGTTTAAGATCAGATGGCGTAAGGAATACATAATCTGCAATATCTCCGATTGGGGTAAAAGGTTAGCGGGTCAAAGTACAGACATTGAGATATGAGGGTATGTTGTTCATATGATGGCTTTGTTCAGGTGTGGCGTATAATGAGTGGATACGATGGTGAGGATGTTTTGACCCTCATTTGGTGAGATTTAACGTTCAGTGAGTTTATAGTTCCAGTTCGTATGGTCCAATGGAAAAAGTCTCTCAGTCTCTTTCTTGTAGTCGGTGCATGATGTCGCTCTGGTTCACGTCTCCTGGTACTTTGGTGGCCGGTGATGTGTTCGGTGTAGATGTCCCTGGACCATCGGACCAAACTAATGTGAGTTTTAACCCAAAACAGATCACTTTGGCAAAGCAGGTCTGTCTGCTGATCCCCTCGGCGGAGTAGGCATGTCTATGCAAATACAGTCTGCTCCTGAGGCTCCCCCCAAGTTCATCACTAGGTGTCAGGGGAGAGCTCCTCCAGGCCCTGCTTACATTTGAGTACATTGCCAAATCAGGCCCTTAGTAATGCCAAAGGTCACACATGAAGTCTTTGGTACAGCCAAGAGTTGAACTCAGACCTCTCAAGTTTCCATCTCTTGCCTGAGCCACAGGACCATCCTTCCAGCTTAGAAAGAGAATTCATAACGATGTAGCCTCCTCTGCTGCCACACGGACATATGGCTTAGAAAAGGGTTCACTTTCCTCAAACATAACAAGTGCCAAAAAATCCAGGCAGACACCGATCGAAGCCAGCTATAGAAAACGGCACAGAACCCATTGTGAGACATCAGTGCACAGCTCCTCCTTCTTTTATATGTAAGTCCATAAGTCTGAGGGGTGCTTTTCCTATCCCCGCCCTCCATTCACTTAGGCAGATGAAGCCTCACCTGGAGTACTGTGCCAAGTTCTGGACACCACACTTTAGGAAAAAATTGGACAAATCAGAGTACAAAAGACAGTAACAAAAACGATAAAAGGTTTAGAAACCCTGATCTCTGAGGAAAAGTTAAATAACTGGGCATGTTTAATCTTGAGAAAAGAAGACTGAGTGGGGACCTTATAAGTCTTCAAATCAGTTAAGGGCTGTTAGAAAGAGGACAATGATCAATTATTCTCCATGTCCACTGAAGGTAGGACAAAAAGTAATGGGCTTAATCTGCAGCAAGGGGGATTTAAATTAGACATTAGGAAAAACTAACAATAAGGGTAGTTTAAGTTCTGGAATAGACTCCTAAGGAAGGTTGTGGAATCCCCACCATTGTACCTTCAAGGTCCCTCTAGTCCTACATTTCTGTGATACTATATAAATCCCATTCCCATAGTGTCTGAAAACCTCACAATCTTGGGTGTATTTATTCTCACAAAACCCTTTTTGTGGGGAAGTGCTGTTATCTCCCTTTGTAAACTGAGGCCGGGAAAGACTAAGTGGCTTGCCCAGGTCTCCCAAATCCGCAGCTAGGACCCAAACCACTAGACCACCCTTCCAAATTGGGAAGGCCAAATCCTGAGAGGTGTTTACCATTTGGAACGCCAAGTAAATAGTGTGAGAGGCAGGTGCCTCAGGCTTCTTGTTATTTGTAATCTGATTAAAATTAGATACTTGGAGAAATGAGGATACCCAATGTTGCAGTTTCTGAGCTTCAGCGACAACTAATGCCAACTGCACGCTTTGGATTTCAAACTTAATACAATAAACCCTAAGCCATCCGAAAGTCCCAGAACGCACAGAGCAGCTGTTGTAACAGAAAATCCTTTTTCAGCTTTTTAGTTAGACCGTCACAAACATGTTGCCAGATCCCCATGAATATTTCAGCAGAACAACACACATGAAGAAATTATCTCAAAAACAGTCAGATGGTGCCAACTCATGCTGCTAAAGTTATTGCCCAATAGGTTCCCTACAAGGCACAGCACAGTGGGGAACAAAACCACCCTCATTCCGTGGAAATGGGGCTATGGGCTATGCAAAGTGTAAAGGCAAATACAAGGGTGTGCTCCTTCCTCCATAGCTACCACATCTCTCTGCAAAATGTCTCTGCAGCAAATGTGTGCTCACTGTAATTCACAGTAAAATTTGGACTAACAGTCCATGTGAGGTCAAATTCTTCCCTGTCATACGCATGCAAAACTCCTGTTGAAATCAATGGGAGTTACATGTACATAATTTTAGGAAGAAGATAGTCCCATGAGTTAATTTTATAATTGCCAACATCAAATTCTGGAACCAGATTCACAGATGTTTCCTGAAAAGCAAACACCATTAAAGATTTAATTTAATTGAAGATCCGAAGGATTCTGCCATATCTTAAGGAGTGCTAAGCTCCAGGCACTCTTGTCTCCATCTTACATAACAGTGGAGCTCCAAAAGGACAATGATATGGAAGCATTTGAAACATAGTGCTTTTTGATTTTTGTAATGCACTTTATCCTGTTTCAGGAGTATGAGTTATCAAGTGCACAGGAATACTGTGTGAGCCTTCTAGTGATGCTCTCTGTGTTTTAGAAGTGGACAGAAACCAGACAGACCAGCCAAGTGTATATAGCTAGCATGGCTTGTTTGTGTGTATTTAGTTAACCTGGTTATTTGGGACCCACCTGTGTCCATGTGGCTTCTTTATATGTTGTTATTGTTGTTGTTTGACACAATCATAACACAAGTTATTCTTACCCTTCATTGAAATAACTCTGTGACAGGGTGGACTAGGCCCAGAGTCTCCCTGCTGGAGGCCTCAGAGCCCCGCTACACCTGTCCCAGGAAAAGAGTAGTGGAGCTAAGTCCTCCAAGCAGCCTAGAGAGGCTGTGTGGGATGCAGCCAATCAGTGGGTTTCAGGCTAGTATAAAAGAAGCCACAGCGCAGCCCAGAGTTAGTCAGCTCAGTGCTACTGGGAGTGAGAGTAAGCTCCTGGCTGGCTGCTGGGCCTGAATGTAGAACACCCCTGAGGTAAGGGTGAAGCATTGGTGGAGGCTGACACCATGGAGAAGTGACAGAGGGAACTAAAAGCACTTTAGTTAAAGGGACACAGTGGTGTGTGGCTGCTATTCTTAGGGTCCCTGGGCTGGGACCTGGTGTAGTGGGCGGGCCCAGGTCCTGTCCCCATAAGCCACTGGGGAAGTGGCCTACAGTTGGACAGTGATAAACTGCAGAAGGGAAGCTGAACTGTAAGAGGCCCAGCTGGAGATTTGGGGCCAGAACAGACCAGAGTGGGCAAAGTGTCTCCTGGGAGGAAGCCCTGGGGGCATGGCCCCCTACCAGGGCCAGGAGCGCATAAAGACTTTGTTATACTAAGACCCCAGAAGGGGTCTGTTTGAGTTGTGTTCCATACAGACTGTCTGTGACTTGGCCAGAGAGCTGAGTACCTAGAAACCGCCAGAGAAACTGCCAGAAGGGGTCACCACAGACTGAAAGAGGTGCAGATGCACCCAGCTGGGGGATGGGTGGGGTGCTCACGAGAAGTTGGTGCCACCCCATTACAAACTCACTCTGAACAAATAAATAGCCACTAGAGAGATCCATTTACAAAGATAACAACATTAGAAATATCTAAACATGAGAATGGCTATAACACAAATGTTCGGTTAATACACCACAGGAAACTTGAGCCAGTTGCCAACTTTAAAGAAATGCTAATATTTTTCTAAGGTTTTGATTATGTCCAATATTTGTAATTCTTTATTGAAGGTGTTAAGTTGTTTTAACACAATAAATACATCAGGTTTGCTGGGGGCGGGGGAAGGAGGGGGCGAGGCGAAGCTGGGCAAATAATGTATAGCAAAAAAATTATTTAATGAATTGTCTGCAGGCAGCTTAATTTTTTATCTTGAATTTGTTATTAACAATTATCTGCCAAATTTCCATGAATGATTTTTGGCCTGTAAATTGTTCATTTTGAGTAGTTGATATTATTTAAACTAGTGCTGTGCTGGCTAGATTGTATTGGTTACATAGGTCCTGTTCCCTTTAATTCTTAGAATCATGCCGCAGTGCAAATGCTTGCAATTATGAGTTCAGAATGAACTTTCTCTGTGTATACTTCAGTATTTGCTTAAAACTAGCTGGTTCCACTAATATTCCTGCCAATAAACTTGTTTGCTAGAATATTCTGAGAAAGTGAACATATAAGATGCATGACTATAGTCCAAGTGAATTTGTAAAAATGTCTTCACCGGGCTCATACTGCTGATATTGACATTCTAGCAAAGAGATGGGAGAATATTTGACATAACATTGAAAAAAAAAATCACTTGTAATTACACTTTGGTTAATACAACAAAAGATCTTTTCCGGCTGTTTTGATACTAGGTAGAAGAAGAGACGTTGCAACAAGAGAATCTGCTTTATGTTAGAATTACTAAAAGAGGCAGCTTTGAAAAAGAGGATACTAGATGCTTAAGTGTTGTTAAGAGTTTAGCAAAAGAAAGAACATGGCTCTCCATAGCAACACCCCTAACGACACTCTGATATCTGTTTGAGAAGATTTGGGGTCAAATGGAGGTTCTAATAATCCTGCAAGGGAGTTTTTGTTAAAAGCATCTGCAATTGCTAAGAGAACTATCTCAAGATGCTGGAATACAGCAGATAAATGGACTATTACTAAATAGTGCAATGAAATGAATGAGCTGGTGAGCCTAGAAAAAATAGGACCAGATTCTCAGCTGGTGTAAATGGGTACAACTCCTCTGAAGTCACTAGAGCTACACCGACTGACAGCAGCTGAGAATCTGGCTCGTATTTCTGAAAGGGAAAAGCTGGTGATTTAGGAAGCTTATCATCCTTGGTTTTAGACTCTTATGACTGAGCCATTGAGACTTGCATCTGTTATAAGTACAGGTTTTCACAGGGGATTTCTGTACCATATTTGGTTTATTTTGACCAGTGCTGTTTGTGCTCAGAAGTTTGGCTGTGTGTGTTCCCTCTGGTGTGCTGCCCCAGCTCTGTGCAGACAGCCGGCATGGCAGACTTCGAAGGAACTACCCAATGACCACAAGATCCGTTAAGGTACGAAGACACCAGGCCACGTTTATTGTCGACGAAGCATGGTACTAGTATCCCGCAGGCTCTGCTGGACCATGAATACGTGTATGCCTGTAACAATGGACCAGCTCAGTGAATGGTGGGACTTTCCATTCCTTCCTAGGCTAGACAAAGACACTCCCTCTGAAATACATCTTTATACCCTCCTACAAACCGGTTATGTACTGCCCCTCTGACATAGTTAGTTACTGCCAGCTGACGTGACTAGTTATCACCCATCACCTTGTACATGTTGGTTCAATCAAAACATTTCTATTACATACTGTCATCCTGACCTTATCTTTTTAGGAGGGGTAAGTTATCCTGTTATCCTTGGGGAATGTTTTTGTACAATCCTTGATACTGGGATGTTCTGGTACCACATGATATCGGGCAGTTGTCTCAAGTGCTTGTGGGAGGCACACGTCAAAGACAAGTGCTGGATCTGTAAGAACTTTCGGCCCAGCACACAACAAGAGCAAGATATTCAACTCTGGGCTCTCCTTACGGAGCCTGCCCTCCATCTGGTGTCTGAGCCGTCTCGGCACAAGTCACTGAGCACCTTGGCATCAGTGAGAAGTGCACCACCGGCACCAGGCTCTGCCTGGCACCGCTCCTTGTCGCCGGTACCAAAAAAGAAGGTGAGAGAACACGGCTTCCTGGCACTGGTGAAGAAAAGCCAGGTGGCAGCGGGCAAAGTAACTGCCTCGGGCCGTCCGCCTACCCTGGAGCCCCACAGTCGGCCCTCTCCAGTTGGGGCTGTTGGCCCAGTAAAGGGTCCTCCTCTGACTCCAGCAAGCAGTACTGGACTGACTCCCCTGCTGCACCGACACTGATGCATATTCCCCAGGCATCGAAGGAGCACAGGTCTCCACCCGTTCAGGCCCAGCAGCCAGCTGATATGGCTCCCTAGGGAACAGTGGAGCGCCACCGATCCCCTAAGGCGATGAAGCGCTCTGCACCTCCGCACTGACAGACGCTGGAGTCTCTGTCCAGGTTGGCGGATACTCGCCATCAGTTGCCAGTGTCATGGTCACAGTTGTCCTGATACAATTTGCCAAGAGGGAGGCACGGTCCCTCTACTACTGGCACTGATCACCATCCTGCAGGTTGTCGTCTCGTCTCCAATCCCAGTTGCTGATGCCATGGCAGAGTTCTCCTTCCCACCTCTCGTCCCCTTGACACTGGCCCCAGTCTCTATGCCATTGGTATCGGTCTCTCTGTGCAGGGCATTGGTCACCGTTATTGGTGGTCTCAAGGCAGACTCAGGTGTCTACAGCCCCTCCGTGGTCTCTGGAAGGGGGTTCCTCCAGAACTGAGGGCCACTTTAGCCCGTTGCCTAGACCCTGGCAGTGAGAGTGGGCTACCAAGACGGCATCAATAGTGCTGGGGCAGTGGCAGCCGGGCCAGTGGCCTGTGCAGTGGCCTTGTTGGAACGCATCAGGGGGTTCCAGTCATGGCTATGCCCCCTTTGCTCCACTTGTCAGCGGCTGCCTCAGAGCGCCAGCTATCAGCACTGAGCCCGGTACCGGAGACACTCCCAGAAGCTGAGACTCAGGAGGCTGTGCCCACCCCTGAGCCACTCTCCTCGGTGGAAGAGGATGACTACGGCCCCCCTCCAGTGAGACAGATGCCATCTTCATCCCTGGATGAGACAGTTGTGGGACCCTCCAGGGCCAGCCCGCCTGATGATTTTAAGGACCACCAGGCCTTACTTCGGCAGGTGGCCAAGAACTTGGGCCTTGAGGTGGAGGAGATGGCCAAACAGGTGGACACTTTATTCAATGTCGGCCTCTACCCTGACCTGTGTAATACTACTGGTGTCTTACTGTCCCTACGCTGGTGGTTGAACTCCGGGTCAGTGCTCCAAGGGGTCTCCTTTGCGACTCCATCCCAGTCTCTAACCCTGGTTTCTGATGCTTCAGATCTGGGCTGGAGAGCCCACCTTGGCGAGTGCCACACACCCAGGGCTGCTAGCTATGGGACAACCTAGCCTTCCATATCAATGTGAGGGAGCTCAGGGTGGTACACCTAGCCTACCAGGCATTCTTGCCCCACCTGAGAGGAAAGATGGTACAGGTGGTGATGGGAAATACAGCTGTGATGTATTACATCAACAAGCAGGGCAGTGCCAGATCCTCGACCCTTTCTCAGGAGGCTCTCGGCCTTTGGGACTTTTGTGTGCAGCATGGTATTCATCTGGTTGCAGTCCACCGACCCAGGAACATCCTGGCAGATCGCCTCAGCAGGACTTTCTCATCTTGCAACGAATGGGCTCTCCATCTGGAGTTGGTCGACATAATCTTCCAAAGGTGGGGAACTCCCCGGGTGGACCTGTTTGTGTTTGTGTCCAAACAGAACAGGAAGTGCCACAAGTTCTGTTCCATCCAGGGTCTGGACAGAGGTTCCCTTTTGGATGCCTTCCTCATCTCTTGGTTGGGGGCACTCATGTATGCCTTTCCGTTGTTGCTGTTAATCCACAAGGTCCTGGTGAAAGTCAAGAAGGACAGAGTGAGAGTTATCCTTGTGGCCTCCGCATGTCAGCGCTGGTTCTGCATGCTGCTGGACCTTTCGGCAGCTGCCCCTCTTCCGCTGCCTCTTTGGCCAGAGCTGCTGTCACATAAACACAGCAACTTGCTGCATCTGAACCTGACGATGCTGCATCTCTTGGCTTGGCTCCTGGGTGGCTGAGCACAGAAGAACAGACATGCTTGGCCCATGTTCAATAGGTTTTGCTGAGCAGCAGAAAACCCTCAACCCTTGTGTGTTGGGCTTTGGAGCGGCACCTTCAGACCTCACTGCAGGACATCTTGGATTACTTGCTGCATCCCAAGCTTCAAGTTCCCTCTCTTCCATCAAGGTCCATCTCGGCGTTGCAACCCCTGCTCCAGGGCAGGTCTCTTGTCACCCATCCGAGGACGTCAAGATTTTTAAAGGGTCTAGAGCGCCTCTATTTGCACATCTGGGACCCTGTCCCTCCCTGGAACTTGAACCTTGTGCTGTCCAGGCTCCTGGGATCCTCCTTGGAGCCTCTGGCTACCTGCTTCTCTCCTGGAAGATTTATTTCCTGGTAGCTATAACATCAGCTCATAGGGTGTCTGAGACCAAGGTGCTCACCTTCAAGGACAAGGTCCACCTGTGCCTGCACATGGCATTTCTGCCCAAGGTCATTTCACAGTTTCATACTGGCCAGGACACAGTTACCAGACTTCTGTCCAAAGTCTCATGCATTGGAGGAGGAGCATAGGCTTCACACTCCGGATGTCAGGAGGGCACTGGCGTTCTACACAGATAGAACAAAGCCATTCCGTAAGTCGATGCAGTTCGTTGTGGTGGCGGACAGGATGAAAGGTCGCCTACTGTCTTCTGAGAAAATCTCATCCTGGATCATGGCCTGCTATGAGCTGGCAAAGGTGCCCCTGCCACCATCTGTGATGGCTCATTTGACTAGGGCACAGGCATCATCGGCAGCCTTCCTGGCACAGGTGCCAATCCAGGACATCCGTCAGGCTGCGACCTGGTCATCCGTCCACACGTTTGCATCGCATTATGCACTGACTCAGCAATCTTGCGACGATGCTGGCTTTTGCAGTTTGGAGCACTGCTCAGCCAGACTGACGTTTAAGCCCACCTTCGAGGATTCTGGTTGTCACCTACAATGGAATCAACATGAGCAAGCACTCGAAGAAGAAAAAATGGTTGCCCACCTTTTCCTAACTGTTGTTTGAGATGTGTTGCTCATGTCCATTCCCTTTCCTGCCCCTCTATCAGAGTTGTCGGCAAGAAGGAACAGAGGGCACAGGACCAGCGGCACCTGATATACCAGCACATGAGCATGGCACTCAAGGGGGTGCCATGGCTGGTCAGACAGATACCGCTAATGTAAAAATCTCCTATGACCATGCACTTGGGGTGCACATGCATGGAATGGACATCACATCTCAAAGAACAACCATTACGAAAAGGTGGGTAACCGTTTTTTTTCAACCCTTACTAAAATAAATAATCCGATTGAAGTCAGTGGAACTACTTGCGTGAGTAAGAATTACTCACATGAATAGTGGATTCAGGATCAGGGTTATATATGTACAGTTTTTTTGCTTGATTGTGTTTTACATTTATGTACCTGTCACTTATGTTCTTAGTATACTTTAGCCTATTTTAGGATTTTTCTGTAGGATCTCCCATGATAATATCTAAGTGCATACCAGATACATTGGATCAGTATAGCTAAGTCCTTCCTGGACTCTTTAGAGTATTCTGCTTTTCTCCATTGTCTGGTTTAGCTAAGAGGCTCTGCTGGGCTGAATATATTTTAGGTAATGCTGGTAGCTCCACCTATTAAGGCTGACTGACACTTCCCATCCTAAGACCCTGTTTTCAGTTGCTTAGACCTTTGCCAAACTTTAACCATTTGGGCTGCAATTATCCATGATGAGCACCTGATTGTTAATTTCAGCCCCAAATGGCTCAACCATCACCAAGCATGAGGCCAGGGAAAAACACACTGGTTTGCCCATGCTAAAAAATTATGGTGACCTTTCTTTGGATAGCTCTTGTGCCCCCAAGATTTGGAGCAGGGACTTGAAATTTGGCAAGGGGTCAGAGATGTGCCTTTGGGCATCCCAGTGAAAATCTGCCCACATTTGGCCAAGTTATAAGCCTCTGAAAAAATCACAATGATGCCTGTATTAAGATTGCCTGTCACTTTCCAGTATCTGCTCCAGAGCCTCCAAGCAAGGCAGAGGTTAATGACCTACTAAAGGCACAGTCTGCCTAAATTGAGACAACTGGAGCAGAAGGCAGGTTTCCAGGGAGGGGCTTTAAAAGAAGAGCCCTGCTCCATGGGAGAGGAGCACGCAGAGAGAACAGATTTCGGAAGAGAAGTCAGACCAGGGCCAAACTGTTGCTTCGTAGATCTCCCAGAGGTATGGGAGATGTTTATGGTTCATCATACTTGTGGATTTTGAGTTCCGTAGAAGGGCTAGAACTGTAAGTGACCTAGCCAAAAGCCTAAGTCTCTGGCTTCATCTACACTAAAATCACTACAGCAGTCCTACATGTCAATGTACTGAGCACTTTCCTGCCTCGTGCAATTCCTATATGCCAGTTGCAGTGCATATGCACCCAGGTGCTTTTCACAGACAAACCCAATAAAGTTTTTTGCACAGGCAATGTTAATTCAGGCACTTCCTAACTTTTGAGTGCTTGACTTTGCAACTTGAATGCTCTTTAACGTGGTATTTTGTGTGTGTAATATAGATAGTTGTCTGTTTTCTGTGTGTGTGTCAACACATGCACGTGTGCTGGCTATCTAAAAAAATAGTTAACCCTAGGTTTCCAGTTAAGTTTATTTCTAATCTCCAATTGATTAGAGTAGATAAATTAGTAGTTTAGATTCTTGGGTTTTTATGCCAGTTGTTATATATAACCTAAAATACTCCAAACATATACACACCATTGAAATGTATAACCATAATAGAGGTTTTATTGAAAATACTTGATTCAATGGACTAGAAGATCAAGTGACCAAGAGAAATAGTTGCATATTTCAACAGCTCTTCCAAAGTTTTGTCACTTCTCCCTCTATAACATCTTTTCTTCTCCATCTCTCTTGCTAACACCTTTTTCAGCTCCTTGTTCATCTCTCACCATAACTACAAGCTCCATCTATCCCAAAGGTTAGTCCTCTCCCTTCTCCACTGCTCTGGCCATGCCATTCCCTGCGATAATCTCTTCTCATCCTATTCAAGTTACTAATCCTTCTCTTCACAGCTCTGAATAACTCTGACTCCTCTCTTCTCCTCCTATTCAAGTTACTAATCCTTCTCTTCAAGGCTCTGAATAACTCTGACTCCTCTCTTTTCTTCCTACGCACCCTCTGTCTGCTCATCCTGCCCAAGCCCTCATCCTAACGGATCCCATCTCAGGCCTCTAAATCCAGATAGAATTCCTTTATATATATTTCAGATTTGATCTATTCTGCCTGCATTAGGTTAGTACAAGAGAACATAGATTTTAAAAATAGTATCTAGAGAAAAACACTATGTGCAAATTAAGATGCCCCCACCCACCCACCGGCCATTGGTCATACTAGAAATTCCAAGCTACAGCTAATGAAAGTGTAATAATGGCTGGGACTGACATTTGGAGACTTTACAGATGTGAGGTTTTTTTCCCCCAAACAGGGAATCTTTTCTTAACTGATGCATTTTATGATAACTAAGACAGTCCAGTGCCATGTCCCAGAAGAGCGTTTCCCATTAAGATGCTCAGCTCTTGCTAGTGAGGTGTAGGGATCCAACAATTAGAAAATGTTTTGGCCAAGGTCTTTGGCAATATTCAGCATTGGCTGCACTGCTCACAGAAGAGCCGGTGGAAAATTCATGACACGATCCTTGTGAGACCATCTAGAGGATAGCTGTACAGCTAGGGACAGATTTTTTCCAAAGAGCTCTGCACCCAGCCGCTCCCATGGGACTCTGAGCACTTTTGGAAAACTTGGCCACTTTGTTTAGATTCCTAAATAGAAGCTGAGCTCTATGGAAAATCCAGCCCAATGGTGGGCGCTGACTAAACTTGAAAGCTGGCCCGTGGCATTTGTACTCGAGGGCAGGTGCAACAGTGACCTGAAAGTGGCCCATGGCAAGTGAGCAGCCCATGGCAAGTGAGCAGCCCATCCAGATCCAGGCCTGAGCAGTGGCTCCCTAGTGTGTGGTTGGAGGTGAACTAAAGAGCAAGGCTGCACTTACACTATATTAAGGGGAGGAATTAATATTGAGAGAGAAAATGGACCCACCAGAGTACTTCCACCCCTGTGCTAGCAGGTGGCAGCTGCTTGCCATACAGCCAGCTGCCTGTGGCCATTGGACAGAGGGGTTCGGTGGGAGCTCTGTGACCAACAAAGACAACAGGGCAAAGTAAGCGGCAGGTTGTCTTGTTACATCCTTCCCACAGCTAGGAAGGGTACATTGCTGAATCACGTACAGTTGTGTTTTCGTCTGGTTGTGTGTGTCTTTGTGGCAGTGCTGACCTGCCAGAGGCTGGCAAGCAGAGCAAAGGGCTGAGCAACAACAGCTGGCTAGCTGCTGTATTTCCTTTTTCCTCCCCGAAAGGGGGGAGGACTTCACCTTTGCCTGTCCCAGGTAGATTGCCCCTGGAGATGAGCCCAAAGCCCAGTGCCAGAATCTACTCCCTTCCCCAAAGTGTTCTTTACTATGGCCATTAGCCTGAATGCCATCCCCTGAATAGGAGTGATCCCAAAACATGTGAATTTTGGAAGGATGCGTGGAGTTTTATTTCACTGCTGGCTGTGTGAGGAAGAGTGACAAAAGAGCTTTTTCTTTTTTAATCTGAATTAAGTGGTGTGGGTTGTTTTGTTTTTAGCCATTGCTTTGAGGATAGAAGAGACAGAAGGAAACATTTTTTAATCTTCCTGAGTAATTTAAAGTGACAGAATCTGGTGAGACACAGAAAAGTGGTGTTAGACATTAAAACCCTGAAGATATTTCTTGGAGACATAACTCTGAGACAGAGAGAAAGGTGCATGATAGAGGCACCAGGAAAATTGCGATGCTGAGGATAAATGTTTGTACTGCCTTCTGGGATATGGCTAATATCGGGACATATTATCCTGAGTATAAAAAAGGATGCCCTGAATCACTGAGGGAGGGTGAGGTAGCCAATGCAGAATCAGGTTTGATCAGAAACAGAGAGGCTTCCTCCAAAATTTGTCCTAAAGCTAAATTCCAATTTCACTCCAATCTGGAGGAAGTATTGGGGGGAGGGGAACTCGCCTTTCTGTTCCCAGCATAATCTACAAATCGGAAGGAATTTCCCAAACAATGTGTGTATTTACTAAAAACAACATCTGAGCCAGATGCTACCCACAGGGAAACAACTAGATTTTTCTACCAGGGTGACCATGAAATGCAGAAGTCTAAAATCCGACAGGCGCTCGAATCTGCTGTAAAATCAAGTACCAGGGAAGTATTGGTAACCGCGTAAAATGAGGTCATGCAAGGCAGAGTAAGGGGAGGGAGTCCGTTTGAATGACTCCTGTAATGCCACTTGCGGTCCTTGCTTGCTTCCTGAGGGTCAGGAAGGGCACTGAGCAGCAGTTGCACTAACACTCAGTAAGGGAGTAACATCTCTTGTAATGGGGCAGGGAAAGACTCCTTGGTAAGTGTGCACTGGCAGATCTCCTTCTGAGATGTCATTAAACTATTTCAATTTGCAGTTTATCTGTGGATGGTAAATGGAAATCGGGGCAGGCTTGTCCTTTAGCCTGCCAGGTATACCTTAGGGTATGTCTACATTGCAATTAAAAACCTGTGGTTGGCCTGTGCCAGCTGGCTTGGGCCAAGGGGCTGTTTAATTGTGGTGTCGGCATTCAGTCATATAGCACCCTGGGCCCTTTAGATGAATCCTCTGTCATTGCAGTTTACCTTAACTGTTTCACAGTCCTGTGTCTGTATCCATGGGTTTGTTGCATCCTTACCTACATGTTGTTGCTAAGTAACAGAAATGGTGCAATCCTGACTCTATTGCTAAGCTCCATTAATCTTTTCACCACTATGTGACTGTATGTATTACATGCTGTTGGGCTAGCTATATAATTGTATTCTAGTACGTCTTTGCATCGATCCAATTTGTATTCCACCAGTCTGTTTAACGTATATATGAGCTTTTTGCAGTATCTCCAGCAGAGTGATGGCTCTGCTATAAAAAGCAGGCCAACATCTGGTATCAGCTGCTTACTTTGATTGCTTTCCATCCTTTCTTCCTGTTCCCTCCATCCTTCTTTGCTTAAGAAACCAGTACGGGGGATTTGGTCACTTATTTCTCTCCTAGGGACTTTTTGTGTAGGCTTTTGCTGATGACTCACTATGGGTTCCAGCTAAGACTTCTGTATAATGACTTACAGTACCCTTCTCTCCTCTCCTGCACATTCCCCATTGCACTCTTATGGCCCGATCCATTGAAAGACTCTCGAAGACTCTCCCTCAGTGGGAGCTGGTTCAGACCCTGAATGCAGTGAGAGTTACCATGATCACAGTGATATTACTGCTGCAATCTTGACTATCTGGGGACGGAATGTGTGTGTAGGTACTTGAACAGCCCACATCATCACAATATCTGAGTGTCTTCTTGAGGGGAAGCCAAAGCAAAAAGGTGAGAGATGTTTTGTTTTGAATGTGGTGAGGAGCAGAGTCATTCTTGCTTCTTGCAAGACTGAGTTCCACTGTCTCTGTCCAGCTGGTCTGAAAGTTCTGGTTCCCAGGCTGTGATTTCTAGAACATGTAAATAATGAAATAAATCAGTTGGTGGGGGTTTTTTACTCTCCAACTAGATGAGTAAATGGCTGTCCCAATTATATAGCAGCTGTCTTGGATCTTACAATATATGATAAGGAAGCTAACATTAGAGGGAGGCTTCTGAGCTTAAAGTACCACCTCTATGATGAAGATTGTGTTATCAATGTATCTGAATGATGAGCGCAGACTTATTTGCCAAAAACCTCTGATATTATGGCATGTGATTTGTAGCTGAATTTATATATGCTTTATAAACCCCATTACTGCCACAGTAACTTGTTTTTGATTCCTTATACCTTTTAAGCAACATATATTCAGAAACGATCTGGAAAAAGGAAAAAACAGTGAGGTGGCAAAGTTTGCAGACAATACAAAATTACTCAAGATAGTTAAGTCCAAAGCTGACAGTGAAGAGTTACAAAGGAATCTCACTAAACTGGGTGATTGGGTAACAAAATGCCAGATGAAATTCAACGTGTGTGTAAATACACAGTAATGCACATTGGGAAACATAATCCCAACTATACATATAAAATGATGGGATCAAAATTAGGTGTTACCACTCCAGGAAGTGATCTTGGAGTCATTGTGGATAATTCTTTGAAAACATCTGCTCAGTGTACAATGGCAGTCAGAAAAGCTAACAAAATGCTCAGAACCATTAGGAAAAGGATAGATAGTATCAAAACGCCACTATATAAATCCATGGTACACCCACACCTTGAATACTGTGTGTAGTTTTGGTTGCCCCATCTCAACAAAGATATATAGGAATTGGAAAAGGTTCAGAGAAGGACAACAAAAATGATGAGGGGGGTGGAACAGCTTCCATGTGAGGGGAGATTAAAAAGACTGGGACTGTTCAGCTTGGGAAAGAGATGATTAAGAGGGGATACGATAGAGATCTACAAAATCATGACTGGTGTGGAGAAAGTGACTAAGTGAGCGTTATTTACCCCTTCACATGACACAAGAGCCTGGAGTCACCCAACAAAATGAATAGGCAGCAGTTTTAAAACAAAATGCACATTCAATCGTGGAACTCATTGCCAGAGGAAGTTGTGAAGGCGGAAAGTGTAACTGGGTTCAAAAAAGAATTGGCCGGCTGACTATGGCTAATCTGGTGGCTAATATAGTTTTCTGAAATCCTTAACATTTCTGGCTTATTTATAGTCTAAAAACCAATTGCTTTTACTTGAAAGTTGCTAACTGGCAAGCTTGTATGCAGTGTTGTTGTAGCCAGGTTGGTCCCAAGATATTAGAGACAAGGTGGGTAAGGTAATATCTTTTATTGGACAATGTGTGTTGGTGAGAGAGACAAGCTCTTGAGCTTACACAAAGCTCTCCTTCAGGTCTGGTAAACTAATTCAGAGTGTCACAGCTAAATATAAAGTGGAACAGATTGTTTAGCATAAGTAATTAATTAACACATTCCCAGGGACCATTCAAGGTGAAGTGGCCTGTTAACTCTGCTCCAGACATAAGAGGATGGGGGGGGGTGTTGTTTGTTGTAATAAGCCATAAATCCTGTGTCTCTGTTCAGTCCATGATTTTTAGTGTTTAGCAGAGTTATGAATTTAAGCTCCCAAGTTCATCTTTTGAAAGGATTATGCAGGTTTCCTTTGAGGATGAGAACTGAGAGGTCAGATACAGAATGCTTGCTTTGTGAACAGAGTTCACCCACAGGTGATAGGGTGTTCTTGTCTTTTTTTCATTTTCCTACGTGAGTTCATTTGAGAGATTAGTGACTGTCTTGTTTCACCCATTTAGTACAAAGGAAGAGGTACACCACATGTTGGGATAGGGATGTGTAGGATCCATAGATCTTGAAAGATGTGTTTGTGGGTGGGTGGGGAAGCGGGTGTTGATCACTGTAGCAGTGGAGATATGTCTGCAGGTTTTGCATCTGTTGTTCTGGCAACACCTGGAGCCACTTTGCTTTGGTGTGTCTTGGTCTGTGGGGAGCTTACTTCTGATGATGAGTTTGGAGAGGATGGGAATTGTCTGAAGGCCAAAAGAGGGGATTCAGGAAAGATTTCTTTCAGGGGTTCCCATTGAATGTGGCATGTAGTTTTTTTTGATGATACTCCAAATGGGTTCCAGTGTGGGGTGGTAGGTGACAACTAGGGGTATGTAGTTGGAGGAGGTTTATTTCTGAAGCAGGTTCTCTTAGTGTGGCCCGTTCCATGATGTGATCTACTTCTCTGGTGGAGTGTTCTTGTTTGGTGAAGGTGGTTCTGAGTGTGTTAAGGTATACACCCCAGACTTTCTCCTTGGAACATATTCTGTGGCAGCTGAGTGCTTGGCTGTAAATAACAGATTTCTTAGTGTGTTTGGGGTGGTTACTGGATCTATGAAGGTAGGTGAGGTGATCCATGGGTTTCTTGTGTACAGTTGTCTGAAGGGTTCCATTGTTTAAACTGATCATGGTATCTGGGAAGTTAATGCTGGTACAGGAGTGTTCCAGAGAGATTTCCATCATAATTTCAACAACCACCACCCATCCATGAAATTCTATGTGGGAGTTTGTCATCTGTCCAGAGGATGAAAATGTAATTGATGTATCTCCGGTATGTCACTGGTTTCATGATGCATTTGTCCAGAAATTCTTCTTCAAGGTGGCCCATGAAGAGGTTGGTGTATTGGGGAGCCATCCTAGTACCCATGGTTTGGGCATGTTTGGGCATGGTTTGGGCAAAGTGTTTGTTGAATGTTAAACTGTTACGGATGGCGATGAAATGAATGAGTTTGGCAATATTTGGGGTGGATATCTGAAGCTTGTGCGTTGGCCTGTAAATATTTGAGGTAGGCAGCTATGCTGTCATTGTGTATAGGGAAGTGACATCCATGGTGGCAAGAGAGGCTGTTAATGGTGCAGAGTTGGTGGAGGAAGCTGGCCCTTTGAGTGCTTTGAGGATGATTTCCATGAGTCCCAATATTCCTTCAGTAAGAGTGCTGTGGTCAGATATGATGGGCTTGCCTGGGTTCCCTTGTTTGTATATCTTGGGATGCATGTAAAAGGTCCCTGGGGTGGGTTTGTGGGGGATGAGTTTTGTAGAGTTTCTCTTGGAGTTGTTTAAGGATATCATCAAATCCTTCCCCAAATTCCTGGGTAGATTGTGGCATGGAGTTGTCTTTGTGTTCTTTAGAGTAGGTGGTGGTGGAGTGTTGTTGGTTGGCCTCGTTAACATAAGTTGGCAAGTTTGTGTAACCACGCGTTCCTTTCTGTTCCACCTCTTCCAATGCTCTGTTAGACCCTCCTGCTGTGTCTTGTCTTAATTTAGATTTAGTCCTTTTCCCCAAAGTGCTTACAGTGTTTTTTAAATGTGTTTTCTGTACTGTGCCCAGTTCCATGGGCCTTGATTCTGACTCGGGTCTCCAGGGGAGGCTACTCTATACAAATAAGAATAAAGATCTTCAAACGGCATAGTTCTGTTGACTCAAGTTCAGATTATAACTCCCAATGGTCTGTAAAGGAGGAGACCAATAGTTTGGGCTAAAACTGCGGGAGGCACCAAAGAAAAAGCATCAAGAACACCTTGAAAGAACTAGGAAGCACTTGATGAATCATAACTTTCAAGCTGGCTTCAGGGCATGTGCAGGACTGGATTAATCCATGTGCGCTCTGTGCAAATGCAAGGACACCCAATCTTGGGGTGCTCATGACCAGGTTTGGGACTAGGGTTGCCACCTGGTCAGTTTTTTACTAGCCTGGCTGTTTTGTCCACCTGCCTTGCCAGTTCCAAAGTGCCAGGGATATTTTCATGTGTAACTTAAAAGTTATTTGTAAGTTACAAGTGGGGAAAAAACCCTGGGACGTTGCAACTGGTATCTGTTGCTGTGCGCAAGTGCAAGAGGCGCCAGTGGCTACTTCTCCTACGGAGTGCAGGTCACATGGGTGCGGAGAGCGCTGCTGGCAAAGCACCTGATTCCTACTCTGCGTGCCAGTACCTCAACGTGCAAACAGGGCAGCTGAGGCTCCTCATGGCCCCAGAAAGCAGGACAAACCCGAGGCTCGCCAGCAGGGAGGGGTACGGAGAGGGGACCCGGGTGGAGGAGGCAGAATCTTATGGGAGGGGATGGCAGGGGGCTCCCTGGGCTGAGGCTTCTGGGAGGGGGGGGCTGTAGGAGCCCATGGGCTCAGGCTGATTGGAGGCTGCTGACAGGGGAATAGGAGGGTCAGGCAGGTGGGGGGGGCACTTGCGAGCAGAAGAGGAGGGTCAAGCTGGTGGGGCAGTACCCAGTTTTTCTGCCTCTTGGAGTTGGTTCCCCTATTTGGGCCACAACCAGGTTTGGTCCAGCCACCCCCGTGTCATGACTCATGCTGGGGGGTGGGCCGGACAAACTTAAGTGTGTTGCTTTGCAGCCTGGCACATGGGGTCATAACAGTGCTCAGCTTTGGTGCCCTAGGGGATGCATAGGCAGGTTTGTGCCCTAGGCAACTGGGTCCCCTCTTGGTGCTCCCCCAGATGCCAGGGGGATCAGACCATGTAAGAGTAGGGGGACTCCTGGGAGGGAGCTGAGAACTCAGAGGAGAACACTTTGGGGGGGGGGGCAGGGAGAGGGCTTTTTTCCATAGAGCCCAGGGCCTCAAAATTCTTTAATCCGGCATTGACTTTGAGGCTACTGGTACTTTCAGTGTTCCCACAATAGCACTCTTAATTGGTCTGCTCTGACTTTACACTGGCATCTCTAGTGAGCCAGGCTTGCCTTTGTGTTTGGTAAAGAAGAAAAATGGACATTGATTTGGCAGTTAACTGTAATGTAATACATAGAGCCACCCTTACCCAGCTTCCAAAACGCACAACTCAGAATTTCAGCTATAAGATATAAGATACATCCTTGCCCTGAAAGGTCCGTTGCAGCTATTTGACTTCATTTTTGCCCTTTCTCTCCCCAGCCACATGTGTGGAACCTGTTACCTTGTGCTCCGCCATGTCTGTCTGTCTTCTTATGCTTGGACCATCTTTCTGTTCAGTGTTCATGCAGGGCCTAGCACAATGGGTCCTGAATGGGGTTGTCTAGATGCTACCTGTAGCGAAGCCTCACCAGTGTGGCACCTCCTGCTGGTCATCTTGGGAGTTAGCTGTTTTCCAGCATACAGAGTGCCCTCTGCAGGCCAGTGGCTCACCTGCCTCAGTCCACCCCCATGTCCCTCCCAGACCCCGCTGCCCTTTACCTCGGGGTTCTGCCCCTGCAGTACCCCCACACTCTGGGTTTCCCCTCCCAGGGGAACCCCCAACCCTCTATCACCACCTCACCTCAGTGACTACTGCCAGTCATCATCTAGCCCCCGCTCACCGGGACAAGCTGCAGTCTGTCATGGCTACTCATCATTGGCAAGGGGCTAGGACCAGCTGCCTCTGCCTATTCCTAGGATGTACCTTCTTTAGGCCTTGCACAAGGCCTGAAGCCTGGGGAGTTACCAGGCTGGCACTCCCCACCTCCCTCTTGCCTTTCCCCAGCACTACTCTACCTCACTTACCCTTCTCTCTCTCCAGAGGTAGAGAGAGATTCACTCAGCTCCTGGCTCACAGCCCTTTTATAGGGCTAGTTGTGGCCTGATTGGGGCATGGCCCCAGTTGTGGCTGCTTCCCCAATCAGCCTAGCCTTTCACAGGAGCAGGGTAACTGCCCTGCTAAATTACCACAATACCAACAATAAGTCATAATAGTCATTTATGGACATAAAGTACTTTAACTCATTGAATTCATGGATGCCCATTGAAAAGGGGGTGGCTGGTGGAGGCTGTCTGATAGCAACCACCGAGTTATAAATAATATGAAGAAGAGGAGCTCTCATTCTATTAGTCCCCTGGATTCAGAAGGCATTTTAGCAGCTAATCTGTATGACTCAATTAATTCCTGCTGTGCATTTTTGGCTAGGTAATTCTTAGCTATGGGTTTTATTTATCTGGAGTTGCCTCAACAGAATGGCCCTTGCTCACATGAATCTTTCAATGGAAGTGAAACAGCCACCACAACACCCCCTAGTGTTCTAATTGTGCACCTTTGAACATTAACCCTACAGACGCTAGCAGTACCCAGCAAAATAATGTCACTAGCATTTTGGGCAGCCGGAAGAATGCCTTTAAAAGAGAACAATGCAGGAGCCGGCGGTGGAGAATTTCAGAGATCATTTAGGATGAAGCAGCTGGACCAGACTTGGCAAATAGCTGAACAAAACAACAAGGTACAGACTCCAGGCCATGAGGGCTGTCTTTATTTAAAATGTAAAACACTGGAATTGTTCCTAATCGGTTGTAAAGAAGAGGTTAAAAAATGAATTGGGAAATTCTTGGGGATAGTCCAAAGAGTGCCACAGTATAGTCTGATTGGGGAAGGAGTTTGATAGACCTGCTGTTTGTATTAATTGGGAAATAACTTGGGTTTGAAGCTCTCAGATTGTAATTTTGTTGCATTTCTTTCTGTGACAATAAAGATCACAAAGGCACAATTAAGTAGAGGGAAGCTTTCAGAAAGTCATTATTTAAAAATCCTTATCCTTATTTTCACCAATGAGACCACTGTTTCCATGGAGACAAGAGCAAACCAAAAACTAAGAGCCAGCATTCTTCTGTTGGTTCCCGTTTCCACGGAAACGCACACAGTGGATTGACAAAAATAAAGTTAGTGTTACACACTTGAACTAACTCGCTGGCACAGTATTTGAACACTAAACAGAGCAAAGATTTCCTTCCAATTCAGAGATTTTTTTTCTCTAGATCACATGGCAAACACATACAATTTATTAGAAAATATTTAAAATAACACCTTTAATTAAACCACTGTAACTTTGGAGATAGACAAGACCTATATCCAACTCTAGCTATATAAATCACTTCACCCACCAGTGAAATGCAGCCACCTCTGAGATAGAGTGAGGTAGCAGTGTAACAAGGTCTAGTAATCCTATGTGAAAGTTGACAACAGGAGATGTAGGATAAAAATTCTGTATTCAACTGAAACTGCATGCAGAATTTAGATTGACAGGATATAATTGCCCTAGCTGGAATTTGGCATAGTCACTGGCGTTAGCCTAGTGTACATGATTTTGGAAAACTAAGACAACTGAACCACTGTACAATTTGAGTTTTTCTGTTTATGCTGAAAATGTTCACTCTGCACCTGGAATATGTGGGACCACTACACTTTTATTGTCTTGTTTGTTTACTATAAATGGACTAGGATTTGAGAAGCAGTCAGCCAGCTGATATGGACTTTGAACTGTGTAAATTAGCTGTGCACCATTTTCAGAAATGCTATTCATTGGAAATGTTGGGGGGAAAATAAGTTTTGGTGTTATTGTTATATTGATCCTGGTTTGAGTAGGACTATATACAACAGGTGGGCAATGGAATGCCAGTCCCTGAAATCCTTTGGTTAGCTCCCATAAACTCCCAGTACTTCTTTAAAATGTTTTCTGTTCAGTGAGATCTGTTATAGCTATACAATATAAATGTTTGTTTACAGTTATTTTGCCGCCTATATAAATTCTTGGCAGAGTGTGTCACCAGAGGGATTTAGAAATTTCCACCTCATGCAATCCTGCAGTCTAACAGTTTCACAGATTTTACATGAACTCAAATCACATTTATTAAACAGTAGTTTCACTGAATTTTGGGAAGAAATGTGTGACCCATACTCATTAAGGCCAAATTCATAGTTTTTGTTTGTTTGTTTTCTTAAACCAGAAGGGATCACCTAGTCTGACCTCCTGAATAACACAGGCCAGAGAATTTTATCCAGTTACTCCAGTATTGAGTGAAATAGCTTTTGCGTTTGGCTAAAGCATCTTCTAGAAAGGCGTCCAGTCTTGGCCTGGAGACTCCAAGAGGTGGAGATTCCACCTCTTCCCTTAATCCTTTGTTCCAGTGGTTAACCAGCCTCATTGTTCAGCAAAACTTGTGCCCAAGTTCTAATTGGAATTGGTCTGGTTTTAACTTCTAGCCATTGGGTCTTGTCATTGCTTTCTCTGCTACATTAAAGAGTTTTTTGTTCCTGTATTTTCTCCCTGTGAAGGTACTTATACACCATAATCAAGTCATCTCTTGAGCTTCTTCTTTTCTGACACGCTAAAGAGATTGAGTTCCTGGTATCTCTCTCATTATTAAGCATTTTCTCCAGCCATCGAATCACTTTTGTGGTGCTTCTCCTCACCATTTCCAATTTTTCAACATCCTTTTAAATATGAGGACAGGAGAACTGAATGCAGTATTAGTCTCCCCACTGCCATACACAGAGGTAAAATCCCTTCCGTATTCTTACTCACTATGCTCCTGTTTATACAACTCTTTACACAATGTGCATGACAATCAAGTTGGGCTATTTCCTGCACAAATCTAGGTTTTCTCACATCCCCCCCACCCCCATACACGCACAAACTCACTCTCCTGCTGGTAAAGAGTTGTCACTTTGGATGGGCTATCACCAGCAGGAGAGTGAATTTGTGTGGGGGGGTGGAGGGTGAGAGAACCTGGATTTGTGCTGGAAATGGCCCACCTGATGATCACTTTAGATAAGCTATTACCAGCAGGACAGTGGGGTGGGAGGAGGTATTGTTTCATATTCTCTGTGTATATATAAAGCCTGCTGCAGGTTCCACGATATGCATCTGAGGAAGTGAGCTGTAGCTCACGAAAGCTTATGCTCTAATAAATTGGTTAGTCTCTAAGGTGCCACAAGTACTCCTTTTCTTTTAACAGAACAGTCACTCCCAAGTGTTCTACATTTTAATTGGCCAGAGAAGCATGAGGGAGCTTACAAATCTGTATAAATATGACAAAGCTGAATAGAACAGAGAAGTAATACCTCCTATTTGGATCTCTTGGCATCTGAGTACCAATCCTAGACCATGTGACCATCCCATCCTAGTCCCTGTATGGGCACCTCAGCATCAGGGTACAAAGTAGCTCTGCCTGACAGAGCAGATGCGCTCGGCCTGAGGCATCTGCAGTAGGGTGCAGCAGGGACTGGGTGTGTTCTGTACATCATGTAAATCAGAATCCAGAGGGAAGTTGCCCTGATACAAAGGGTCTCAGCAAGAGCTGCTTTCATCTGCATTTTGCTATTCCAGGTAATTGAGGGTCTCTCAAGCTTCTGGCAGGGAGGAGGATAATTCTTCCTACTATGTTAATGAACTCCTTCAGGGATTATTAACTGCTTCGTTCCTGAATTCTCAATAACCAGTTGCAAAAGGCACCACCTCGTCCATGGCTATTAGGAATTAAGAGGATCAAGAAAATAAACATACAGTAGCTGGGGGAAAGAGGCTAAAACTTGGGGACTTAAGACACTACTACATAAACTCCAACTTTTCATAAACAGCTGCCTGAAACAAATCCTTAGTATCAGATGGCCAAAAAAATCACAAATGAAGCGCTTTGGAGGAGGATGGAACAGAAACAAACAGGAGAGGAAATTATGGAATGAAAATGGAGTTGGCCAGAATACACATGGAGGAAAGATCTGAAGACCATAACAAGACGAGCATTAGACTGAAATCCTCAGGGTTAGAGGGGCCGAGGGCAACATGGAAACACACAACTGAAGCAGAATTAAAAGCTAAGACTGCAGCAAGAGCTCATTGACAAGGGAAGGCACTAGTGAAGGCCTTGTGCTCTGTATGGAATAAAGAAGGGTAAATCAAGGGGGAAAGACTTGCGTGATTGGATAATAATTGAATTATTTGCCTGTTTAGGCTTTCTTGTATCGTACAAAGTGTCTGGCCTTGGCCATTGTCAGAGGCAGGATATTGGATTGGACGGACCTCGAGTCTGATTCCATATGGCAAATCCCGTGTTCCTATGGAAACTAAGTGATAAGAAACAGCAGTGTAGGGGAGTGGAGACAGGCTAATAATGGGGATATTGGGTCCAGTGTTATTTCATATTAGAATTGGGTAACAACTGAACATTATTCACTAATGTATCTTTTATAGTATGGTGCAAGTTATAAAATCACAAATGATTCCCCCAGCTCTGAAAGTCCGGCAAATAATGAAGAAAAGTTGAATAATTTATTACAAATCTAGATTACAGATGTTGTCAGCTCGGGGATTCAGGGCTCGGTGGTGGCTGTGCTGCATGGCCCGTGCTGGGATTGGCGCAGTAGAGCTTTGGCATTCTGCTGTGTCACTGCCCCGCCTGGGTGCAGGACATGGGCAGGCGCTGTCAGGAGCACTGAGAGCGCAATAGACGTAAGGAATGTGCAACTGTGCTTCCAAGCCCTCTGCTCGCAGAGTTCTGTGCTGCCTCAGCTGCAGTTAGGGTCATGCTCTCACCCTCTGCTAGCCAGCAGTGTGACCGCATTGCAGCTGAGGGAACACACCAGCAATGGACAAATGCATGGACCCTATTTCTGCAGGGCTCAACGAAGGAGCTGGTTTGTTTACAAGCTGTGCACACGCTAGGGAGATGTCCAAGATCCTGTTTATCTTGCATCATGAGATAGCTAGGGGGCACCCCGGATAAGCCCTATGTATCCTCTGCAAAATGCACTGCCTCAGCTTCAGTCTGTCTCTGTGAGGAAACATTGCCACGAGGCCCAGAATAATGGTAAACCCCCAAGTAGCTACTCTGCTGTCCAGGCTCTCTGGTATGCAGTGCCATAAGTTCCATAGCTGTCCTATCCATTGTCCAACACCAAACCAGTTCACACAGTACGTTGCTCACATCATGCAATGTACATAGTACAGGACCTCCTAGATTGCTATGCTGGAACAAAGCTCAATGAACTCTTTCAGTTGTCCCTGACACAGGCAGTACCAACTCCAGGCCTGCCTGCTGGTTCTGATGTTGGGGGCATGGTTAAGGGAACAGGGATTGGAGCATTTTTGTGTTAGTGTTGCCTGGCTACCAGAACAGGTCTTTGGTGGCATTGTAGTTTGGCACCGTTTAGACCAGCTCTGAGGCTGTTTTGAGTTGCACTACTGGCCAAATTGGTTCCTATAAATCCCCAGGATCAGGAAGCTGCAAAGGTAAAGCCAGAAGTAACCCTAGCACAACTGTGAGGATGTTGCCCTTAGTCTTAGACATTCCACAGACTAGTTGAAATACATGTGTAAAGTGGTACGTTGGGGGAACTGCACAGTGACACAAGGCTTTGGGAATGTTTCATGTCATCCAGCCTATTAAGTTTAAGGAATATAGTCTTGTGACAGGAGTCGCCAGGTGGTGCTGTTACATGTAGACTTGCATTCTTTTTTTTAGCATGGTAACAAAGTACAGTCCTTGAACACATGCTCTTATTGTTACTGTTTTGGTGCAACATCTTCCCTGAAAAGTAACTGCAGGGGACAGGAGGGTTTTCTCTGCCCTCTAACTAGAGTTGATTCTTGGTGTAGAGGTGTTCCCTGGGAACCCAGCATTGGTGTTGGGAGTGTGGTTTCTGAAAGACAGGATTGGCTGTGTTCCCTCTGTGTCTGTTGGAGGACTGGTATGTACAATGTGAAGAAAACAAGGCACACGCTCCACATCGGGGACTGAATAAAGTATTTTGCAGTTTTGTGCACTATGGAAATGGGAGGGACCCACACCTTCCATAAATTAGAGTGTGTGATTATACAATCTATAAGTAAGAGAACATCTTTATTAGATCAGAGAAGTGTTTTAAAAATATAATGAAAAGTATAAATCTAGAATATTGAATTTAAATATACATGACAATTTGACTTTTTAAAAAAAATCTAATACCCATTCTCTCTCTCCTTTTGCTCTCGGAGACATTTGCTAAGTAGGCTAATTGCTGGGGTGCACGTATGTAATGTGACATAGCAATGAACTCAGCTGTGCCCAATTGGCTCCCCAGTCACAGGGGACAGGTTCCTGATTAAAGCTGGACTTGTTGGAGACCATGGAAAGCAGAAAAGAGCAAGTACCTGGGTGCATTTGATAGCTGAGCCTTCTGAGCCAGAGGTGCTTTCCTGCCTTTTGAAACACTGGGAGGGCTAAGAGAAGAGCTTTACCAGCTCCTCAGGGAAAGGGGCACTGAGTCTCAGCTGGCTTGGGACAGAAATTAGATTCAAATCGATACAAATAAGGGACTGACTCTGAGACATTGATTGGACGATCAGACCATGTCAGCAGCCAAGCAAGCAAGAAAGCAGGCTCTTTTCCTTGGGACAAAGGGTGAACTTGGGTACCATGATGGCCAGCTACCAAGACCCCAAAGAGGCCATCGTGGCTTATGACAGACACCAACACCAGGAAAGAGGCAGAATGGGCTGAAGACAAACTGATCCCTGAAAAGGGTTCTGAGAATTGGGGCTCCTGGGAGGGGTCTTTCTCTGACATGGTCTGATCGCTCTGGCATCTGGGGGAGCATCCAGAGGCGGTGGTGCAGCTCCCCAGGGTGCAAAGATCTACCTATGGCACGAAACCTGAGTGCGGCTGCGACCCCATGTGCCAGGTTGCAACACCACTCACGGAAGTGTTGACCACTCGTGCCAGGGGTGAGTCATGATTGGGCTGGGGCAGCTGGACCAAACCTGGTTGGGAGCTAAGTAGGGTTGTCACATCCAAGAGGCATAAAAACTGAGCACTACCTTCCCCACCAGCCTGATCCTCCTCTTCCCCTCTGACACCCACCCCTGCCCGGCCCGGCCCTAAGCCTCTGCACCCACCCTATCCCCAGAGCCTCAGTGCAGGGAGCTCCCCTACCATCCTCTCCCAGGAGCCCCACCCCTGCTCCTTATCCCTTCCTGCAGGCGAGCCTTGGGTCCACCCTGATTTCTAGCACTGGGAGGAGCAGGAGCCTCAGCTGCCACATCTGCACGTTGAGGGCCTGGCAAGTGCTGTGCCAGCAGCCCTCCTACGGGCCATGCAACCTCTGCGCCAGAGTGGAAGCAGCCACTGGCGTTCCCATGCGTGTGGGCAACAATGGTTGCCAATTGCGATGTGTAAGTTACAAGTGAAAAACCCTGGCACTATTGCAGCCAGCAACGCAGGGGAAAGATCAACGTGGCCAGTTAAAAACTGGTTAGATGGTCAGGAACAAGTGTGTCCAGTGCATATTGGTTAAGCTAGGCCTGTTCCACAGAGCCAATTTTTCTTTTTTTCCCTCCAGAACCAACCTGCCAAGCCCTGGGATCTGCTACTGCTCAGCGAAGGAGTAACTGTATTAATTATTAAATTATGTTTAATGGTAATTACACAAGATACTTCATATGTGAGCTAGCAAGTCAGTAGTTTCCTATAGCAAATATGTGTGATTATACAGACAGACTGACAGGAGAGGACTTCAGGGGCTAAAAGCATATGACTCGTCCCCCCTCAGGACATAAGATATAGATCTGTGTTTTTATGTATCAATAGGGGTCTGATATAAAAATGCAGGTGCTCCTGCACTGGCAGAAAACGTCGTCTTTCCAGGGAACCAGCCATGTGAGTGCATATTCAGGAGCGTTCTTAACTCTTTGATGGATCCTGGTGCTTTGAGAGTGTGCTTTAATTTAGTGGTGAAAACGGCCACGTGTAGTGTTACTGCGAGCAGCAGTATGGGCAGGAGGGCGGTAAAGAAAACCAATCTGGTGAAGAATAAAGGCAAAGAAAAATAGACATGAAGCAAAGAGTGACTCCTTCTGAGAGACTCATAAGTCCTCAGCAGAGTATGGACAACTAGCAACAAAAACAGAGGCATTTTCTCTCAGTGGACACTCAAACCTATTCAAAGTGTATGTGATATTAAAAAAAAATGCATAGGCAATTCATTACCAATGATTTCTCCCTTTCTGAAGGTCAATTAACATGTAAATATTCCTTATCCCGGACTGAAGTGCAAATTTCAGTGTAGTTTAACATTCCCTTCTGCTTTCATACCCCGTACCTCCAAAAGTGTCTCTCTACTACTGGTTTTAACCTTTGTCTTGCCAGATCAAGGCATCCTTGCACACACTTACATTATACAGTGTGGTGGATTCTTTATCACCTGGAGTCTTCAACTCAAGATTGGATGCTGCTAATAGAGACACTGTAGTTCAATCAAAAGTAATGGGCTTGATGCAAGATAGAGGAGGGAGGGATAGCTCAGTGGTTTGAGCATTGGCCTGCTAAACCCAGGGTTGTGAGTTCAATCCTTGAGGGGGCTGTTTAGGGATCTGGGGCAAAAAATGGGGATTGGTCCTGCTTTGAGCAGGGGGTTGGACTAGATGACCTCCTGAGGTCCCTTCCAACCCTGATATTCTATGATGTGAAATGCTATGGCCTGTGTTATGCAGGAGATCAGACTAAATTATCATAGTATTCAGTCCCTTCTGACATTTAAATCTAGGAATCGGTTTATTGATATAAAATATATCTGAGCGAATGGTGTACATTCTATCACACACAAGCTCTTTTGAAAATATTGTGATAGACAGATATAAAGCACAGTGTTGTTTCCTATTTTAAATTTAAATTTGCTTCTTAATAACAACGTGCAATAGATTTGCCAAACATAGCACTCTCAAGGCTAAATTGCATTTGCCTCAGTCTTATGTAGAAAATGTTAAATAAATACATCTAAACACCCATCTGGCAAAGTTCAGTCTGTAGTATTATGAATAATTTTGTGTATGGTGCAGATGTGGCAGACAAGCCTAACAAAATTTATCAGGAAGTGTCGGATGTAAATTGGGAGCAATTAGTTAAGAGAAGAGAAATCGTGCCTAAAATAGAAATTAATTTCAGAGAGTAAATATGTGAGAAAAGCAAGTACCCACCGTTTTCTTAGGGAGAAGTTTAGGGTCATTTTAAAATCTGGGAAATTCCAAAAACTAGAGCGTTTTTTAAACTTTTCTGAGATTTTTATGTCTTTAAAAATATATCCTGCTTCCTGCTGTATAGAAAGGGACCTGCCTGTATGTGATCCAGGTGATAATGCTTTTAGGGCCCCATCCAACTCCCACTGACATCTACCTGCCAGTCTATTAGTTTATCTGAGTGCAGGTTGCATCAGGTCCTTAGCCTTTAGTACCCATTCTTCTAAAGATGGGATTGTGATTAGCCCTGATACAGCAGTGCAGAGGAGTAGGGGGCAACACTGATTGCCCTTTCCCCACTCCACATAGTTTGCCAACCACATGAGGGCTATTTGGATCTAAACTCCAGGTGCTGGGTGGGGGAGTAGGCAGAGTCATGGTTCTTGCCAGCCAGGAGAGCCAGCTGGGTGTGCCATGGGGAGGAATATCCTGGTTGTGAAGGGGTGATACAGATCATTCCCCCTCAGCAAAACAGGGGAGCCCCAGGAGGAATTGTACTGGCAAAGAGTGTATCTCCGACACAGTGCCACTTCTGCGCCCTTGAAAGAGCACATCTGGCCGTAACAGAAACCCCCACACCGGGCCAGTACACCAAGGGGTTTAGTTTGGCTCGAGGGAGGTATTTAGTGCTCTGCTAAAGTCATGCAAATTTTCTTCTTCAAAAAACTGAGAGGCCCATTTCAGTCAGGCAAATCAATCCACTAGAGAGGCAGGGCAGCTCTTCCTCTGTGCCTGGGGCATTGTCGGAGGGTGGGGGAGTTCCAAGGGTTATTCCCTGTGCATAGGCGCCAGTCACTGGTGCTCAGAAAGGATTGCTGGCAAACACCACTGAGGGGTGCAAACAATAGCAAACTTGCATCTGCGATCCCCTCTCCGTGGGGAAGGGGCACTGTTTATGCTGGTCCAGTGTCTATATTTATGCAGACAGTGGAGGCCTGGCTGCCCGCGTCACAGTGCTTTTGACTCTGCTGTCCGTGGTCTTTCCAAACACTAGAACAAGTGCCTATGGACCTCTGCCCGGATCTGGGTTTGTAAAACATGAATGTTCCTGCATGACTGTTTCCGCTATTCTATCCAATTATGGGTCCCTGAACTGAAATAGTGGAGTTTCACTCCCAGAAGCCTTACAAATCTACTGCGTCTCTTGATGCAAATGGTACATAGTCCTTCACTAGTTCCTTAGTGATGCTGGCGTAAATTTTTCAAAGAGATTTTGGACGCCCCAATTTTTAAATCCCCAACTTGAGACAGCTGAAAGGTGCCTCATTTCTTGGCACTTTTTGAAAATCAGGTGCCTTTAAGGTGTCTTAATTTGGGTACCCAATCACTAGTTGCCTTCAAATATTTGGCCTGCCATGTCTCAGGAGGGGTATTTCTGCTTTGGCAATTGCTGCGTTTGCTGATGTAAGTTCTAGATTCTTGGAAAAGGCTCTTGTTATGAGCAGATAGGAATTCCTCACACAGTTCTGCAGTGCCTCTGTACCAGGATTAGAGGAACGGGAGTCAGAGAGCCCATGTTCCCTGCAGTGTTATTCCCAGGACACTAGGGGAACAGGGAACACTGGGACTTAGGCTGGATTACATAAACAGAGCAGTGCACAGGATTTAATCAATTTCACTTGTTCAATTTGTTCCAATCCCTTGAATTTCACCTGCAGTCAGCTTTTGTAAATGAAACATGGTGTCTGTGTCTGAGCAGGGAGTTCTCTGCCGTGCAGCAGCTGATGGCATAAGCCACGGAACTCACTCTGGAGTCCTAGATTTTTGCAAACACAAACCTAGCCCAGGGATAGATCCAGTGGACGAAGGAGTTGGAGCTGTACACAGGCCTGGCCTTGCAGGGCGATGACAGCAGCAGGAAAGTAAAACTAAAAGGATTATTTGACCTTGCTGGGGCACAAGAAAGAGAGCTGCATGCTCTGAAACTCACCACTGCCTCAAGCTTCATAGCAGTCCTAAGATCCATGGGGGCCTATTGCTCCCCACAGCAGAACAAAACTGTGGCGTGACCCAGCTTTTTCACTAGACACCAGTTTGAAGAGGAGGAGGTGGACCCCCTATGTTATGCCTTATGCACATTGGCTGCTCCATCCAATGACAGACTCCCTGATTCGGGACAGGATAGTTTGCAGTACTTGGGATCATCACCTGCAGGAGCAGCTTCTCCGGGAAGTGGACCTCACGTTAGACAGATACTTAGACCTGGGTGTGCATTGAAAGCCCCTAGAAACACTGAAAGCCCTAGGAGGCACAATACCCCCAGAAGTACATGAAGTGAGACAACAGCAAAGAAGAGCAAGTGACCAAGGTTCCATGCCCATTGTGACGTGCATTTACTGTGGGAGGCAGCATGAGCATGTAAAGGAGAATTGCCCTGCACTAGGACAGCATTGCAAGGAATGTGGCAAGTTGAACCATTTTATCAGTGTCTAAGAGCAGAAGAAGGTCTCAGAAAGATGATCAAACTTGTACAAGAAGGGGATGGCACAGCAATGGTGACATCATGACTCTCTCTCTTTGATTTGGAGAGCATATTGGGTACAGGCATTTGGGACAGGAATGCAACAAGGGACAATACCAACCTCCGTGTCTGCAACAATGTTATTAGGGAAACACCTCATGCAATTTCAGTGAATAATAGGGCCTCCTGCACTGTGATTCCTCGGGGTAAATTGGAATGGAACACACCCATTACAAACAGCAGGTGCAATCTAATATACAATGAGAGCATAATGCAGATTTTAGGAGAATGTGACCTTATAGTAACAAACCTGAAAAATAACCAGTGGTACTAGGTGAAGTTTGTGGTGATGGGATGATAAGCACCACAGACCCCTCTGGGAGAATACAGTCGTAGAAGCTGGGATTTAATCAGGGTGCAGCATCAGAATTTTATAGATGCAGTGCAAGGAGCAAAAAAAAGGAGTCCCATGGACAATGGAGAAAATTTAAAAAGCATATGGGGATATTTTCAAAGGCAACAGGTGCCTCAAAGTAAAGCTGTTTCCATTTCCCATCTGTGTGCTTACTACAAAAAAAAAAAAAAAATTCAGCATGCAAGGAGCTCAAAAGACTGCAGAGCAAGGGATAACATAGCACCTGTAGAGGTCAGTACAGACCCTAGGTAAGTAGCATGATGCTATTAAAGAAGCTATCTGGCAAATTACACATTTGCATAGACCTAAAGCTTCTGGACCAGGCAGTGAAAAGATGCCACTGTTCACTGCCTACAACTGGTGACATCTTGCCAGAACTTTTCAAACCAGAATGTTCATGCTCTGTGATGTGAGGAATGCGTTTTGGCACATAAGCCTGGAAGAAGACTAGCATGCTGGCGACCTTTGCAACACCATTTGGTTGCTACAGATGGCCACACATGCCAATAGGCATAAGCACAGCACCAGAAGTGTTCCAGAGAAGACTCACCCAAGTGTTGGAAGAGCTGCCAGGGTGAAAATAACTGCAGATATCCTCACTGTAAGTGAAGGGAGTAATGATAGAAACCTGAATGAGACCATGGCAGAAAACTACAAACTTTTCTACAGCAATGCAGGGACAAGAACATAAAATTCAAGCCAGACAGTGTGTCTCACAAAGCGTGAGGTGACATACACTTGACATCTGCTAACAGCAGAAGGTTTGAAAGCAGATCCTAAGAAGATTAGGGTAGTCGGATATGCCAGCTCCATTAGATGTGAATGGGGTACAGCACTTCATAGGAATGATAAATGTTGTGTCCAAGTTCTGTCTACACTTGGCTGCAGTAGTGGAACCCATACATCAGTTAACAAGACAGAATGTTTAGTGGGACTGGGCAGATTCCCAACAGCAAGCATTTGACGCACAAAGAAATGATCACAGATGCCCCTGTCCTTACATACTACCAGCCATGAGAGCCACTGACACTCCAGGCTGGTGGGTTTGGGTGTAGCTCTTTTGCAGGAGCAGCCAGTTGCTTATTGCAGCTGAGCCTTGTCTGAGACTGAACGGGGTACTCTCAAATAGAAAAAGAGCTTCAGGCTGTGGTATTTGGAGTGGTACGATTCCATTGGTACAACTATGGCCATCCACTGGTAGTGCTATCAGACCATAAACCCCAAGAGACAATCATGGCCAAGACCCTTATTCATGCCACAAAGACTCCAGCACTAACAACTAAAGATCAGATATTTTCCACAGTGGCTACTGTTGTTCGCTGACACTCTGAGCAGCATGTATACCTAGCTTCAGCAAGCTGGTGTAAGGGGATCAGGACATTGAATCCATTCACATGTTGCGCTGTCCCCCAGTTTTGGCTGCAAAGTTGTTGGTGATCAGAGGCTACAGAAAAGGATGTCCAACTACAGGCAATCGAGAGAATGATTCAAGGAGGGCCAGATGACAAAAGCCAAGTATTGGTGAGAGCAGAACCATATTCTGAAATTAAAGATGAGCTGAGCGTACAGCAACGGAATCCTATTTAAAGGACACAGAGCTATTGTCCCTGCCTCATTATGCAAGGATGTCATTCAAAAAATACATGATTCACACCTGGACTGTAACAGCTGTCTTAGACAGGCTTGAATGTGTGTTTACTGGCTGGGAATGAATACACAACTCCGCTCCTTTAATAGGAGAGTGTGACATCGGCCAGTCATTCTGCTGGCACTTATCACATGAGCTCTCCATCCGACCATAGGAAAAGGTGGGAGCAGACTTATTTACCCTCAAGGAAAAGCAGTACTTGATTACAGTAGACTGCTATTCAAATTTTTGGAAGGTTAATGGCCTGCCTGACACAAGAAGCAAGTCAGTGACTGGCAAACTGAGGGCCCACTTTGCAAGACACAGCATTCCGGATAGCGTATTCACTGACAACAGAACCCAATTTGCCTGGGAAGAATTCAAGGAATTTGCACGCAAATGGGAGTTTGACCGGCACACCACTTCGTCAACTTTCCCACAGAGCCATGGTAAGGTGGAATCAGCTGTGAAAACAGCTAAGGTTGTTAGACAAAGCTGTTTCTTCTGGCTCAGAACCCTTGCTAACACTCTTGGCACACAGAAATACCCCATCACAGGGGTACCCAAAGGACCAAAGCCTTGCTACCCACAAGGGGAGACCTGTTGCACCCAGAAGGATGGAGATACTGCTGAGAGGAGGTGGCCGACAATCAGAGAAAGCAAATACAAGTGTACGACAGGTCAACCAAGGACCTGTTGGCCCTGGAGACAGGCTGTCCTGTGAGGATCCAGTCACTAGAGAGTTGTATCTAGTGCATACAAGGTGACTATAAAAGAAAAACAAGTGGTAGGCTTACAAGCTAGCAGAGACACCAGCCACAGAGAGCCTACAGAGACACAGAGATCCTCACAGAATGGCGAGACAGAGAACCATCCAGAGGCCAACCCCATGGTGGGGGAGGAGACGCCACAGAAAGAGTTTGCTAGACTTTGAGAGAGAGACTGAGAGAGGTCACTTCTGGTGTGGTTGCCCGTTGAGCAGACCAAACTATGTCGGAAGCTATGTGACCAGCTAAATCTGTGGTAAAGACAAGACTCCGACTGGGCTGTGTGCTAGCAACCTGGGGCCAAAGGGAGATGGTGGGTGGGGTGGTGTCAATTACTTTTTAATGTTTCCATAAACTGTTTTTGTAAAATAGGGGAAATATATCACGATCAGTGGAACTGGGGTCAGAGGGACTGTTGTTGACAGGATGCTAGTGGATCAGGGAAAGTTGGGGAGTTAGGCTGGAAGCAACCCAGCCACATGGACAAAGCAGTGCACAAGGTTTAATAAAGTTCCTTGTGTTCAACTCAGCCTATGTTCAGCATCACTGTTTGTGAATCAAACAGCCTCTGGCTTTCTTGTGCAGAGGTATGCTAGGAATTGGTGAGGCCTGTTACGTTTCAGTTTATGGTGTTCATTTGCACCCCCTGTTCAGTCTCATGTGGCTAAGCTCTGGTGATGCTACTCCCAGTACTGTTTTGTCTGACAGTTTGTACCAACTTTTCAGTGCTTTTATTATCTCTCTCTAGCATGGTGTGGCCTCCAGGGCCTTGCAGATATCTATTGCTTTTTGCAAGCATAAATCAGACTCCCTTAATAACCTTTCTCTCTGGTTTTGTCAATCACACCAGGGACAGTTTTCTCTCTAAGCAGATCATTTTCAGTAATCTCAGACTCTCTCATCTTTCTGTCTCAATTTGGCTCCAGACTTGTCAATCCTATTTGCTCCCACATGAGGAGACTCAAATTGATGCCACTCAAACACAATGTTCTCTTTAAGGTTAGAGTCATTCTTAAATATTTTTAAGACTTCCTGCCAAATACATTTGTCTTCCTCAGGCAGTGTCTGTTTATAGACTTCAAGAGCTTCCTCACCCACTACATGAAATTAAATAGCTACTTCAAAAACCCTTTTCTATTTTATCTGCCCTTAAGCCTTTCATCACACCATGAAAGCATTGCTCCCATCTTGTCCAGTTCACTGCTGTCATCAAAGAACAGCGGTGATGGGTTGAACCCATCCAGGTTAAATTGCATGGTTAGCTGTACCTTCAATCTGTGTTCCCTCCCCACTTCCCACATTTAAAATCCGCTGCGGAGATTTCATCCCATGTGTATGGTTGTTGGGTCCCGCTGTCTCTGTATGGTCTGCTTGACTTCTTCCCGACCACCCTCTTTTCATGCTATTTCTCACCGGTTTGTGTTGCTTTTTTTTTTTTCTCCCTTAAGAGATGTAAAACTGCCCCCTGCCGCTGTAACACATATTCCTATCCCACTGTGCATTAGAGGCCCCATTATCTCTCCTTTAAAGTTCTTCCTCAGAAATCACTTTCTGCATAGAGCAGGGGTGGGCAACCTACAGGCCCGCGAGCCAGATGTGGTCCGCAAGCCATTTTTAAGCTGGCCCGCGAGCTCCTATGGGTTGGGGGCCGCTCCGGCGTTCCAGCCGGGGCACTGGGTCAGGGGCCGTACCACGTGTAGGAGCTGGAGAAGGGACATGCCATTGCTTCTGGGAGCCACTTGGAGTAAGCACTGGTCAGAGCCTGCACCCCTGAGCCTTTCCCCACACCCCAACCCTCTGCCCCAGTCCTGATCCCCCTCCGACTCTCTAAACCCCTTGGTCCCAGCCTGGAGCACCCTCCTGCACCCCAAACTTCTCTTCCCCAGCCCCGCCCCAGAGCCTGCACCCCCAGCCGGAACCCTCACCCCTGCCCCAGCCCTGATTCCCCTCCTGCCCTCATCCCCACCCCAGAGCCTTCACACCCCCTGGTGTACCCCAAACCCAATTTTGTGAGCATTCATTGGCCCTCAGCCACAAAGTTTCCCCACCCCTGGCTTCGAGCCTGTCACACACTCTTTCTGTGAAGAATTTCCAGGTTTCCAAATGCTAATTTTGTTATTAGTAAGATATTATTATGTTTTAATTAGTATCTGCAGCCTTACCAGTTATCAATGTTCTCATTCATTTATAAGTTCTTTGGGGGCAGGGACTGATGCCCTGTTTTTGTACAGTGCCTAGCACAATGGGACCCTGATCCTCATAATAATATCAAAAGCCAGTGCTTTGTTTTCAGAACTAAGATGTACAGTATGTCCTCAAGGCACTTTACATTTTAGACACACAAAAGCCAACATATGGTCCAACTCATGCACTGGCTATGTGCACCAATGATAGCAGCATAGGCTCCGCCTCCTGAGTCTGCAGCCAACAGAGCTGGTGCATTGTGGGAAGTCATCTCCATCAGGTTGAGGACTGGCACCCCAGGGAGCCTTGAGGGAGCCAGGAAGAAGATTCAGACTCTGAGTCTGCTCCTAGGACAGCACAACTGCATGTTGTGCCTTACTCAGAACTTGTAGCAATGCCGCCCCTGTCCCTCAAATGACGAAGTGAACTAACCCAGAACATTGGCATGGAGTGCAAAAAGAGTGGAAGAAACAAATCTCAAGTGGGAAGCTGCAAGTGCTTCTGGCCAAAAGGATAAATGAGTTAAAATCAATCCAAACCCGAAAATCTAAATGGAATTTACAACTCTGACAGTGACGATTCATTTCCTGATAGTTAAACACAGATCCTGCTCTGCTCAGCTTTCCTCCATCACATTTAAGCAAGTTCCAAACTGACTTCCCTACTCGGCTGTGGAGCGCAGACATAATTATGAGGAAAAACAGTCCAGGGCTTTTAATGGCAATAGGATCCATGCTCCATACTGGTTTGAGCACACTTTGAAGAAGTGGAATTGAATCAACTGAGAAACTAAGAATAAAGACAAAATTATACATTCTCATTTCAGTAAGAACCTTTTTATCATGATCAGACTGTGTTCCCCACATAGTAACATTCATGTCATGTTGCCTCTGTGAGATTAAACTGGGATTTTCAGAGGACCCAAAAAGAATTGGGTGCCGAGATCATGCTGAAATTAGATGGGTTTGGGTGCCCAAATCCCTTGAACTCCTTTGAACTTCCCAGATTTAATACTTCCAGTGCCTGCTGCTCAATGAAAACATGTCCCCTCTCAGGGAAACTCAGATTCTGCCTGCCAGAATTTGAATCAATGGTGAGGTTTTTTATAAAACACTTTTAGAAGTGTTTTTTAAAAAGCAGAGAATCAGAAAAAATGTCAGCGCAGTTATTATTAAATGGCTGACGTGAATGCAAATGCAGTCTGAGGAATCAAGAATGCATGTTTCCTATCCACTCCAAAGCCCACCTTCCCTGCAGATATGGGAATGTCATTGTCACTCAGTGGAATCTATCCTGCGGATCAGGTGATCTCTGTTAGAAAAGCAGGCAGCATGATCTACTGAATAGGGCCCTGGAATAGGAGCCAGGAGACCTGTTTTGTTCCCAGCTCTGCCACTTCCCTGCTGGGTATCCTTGGGCAAGCCACTTCCCCTCTCTGTGCCTCTGTTTCCTTTCCCATCATGTCTGTCTTGCCTATTTAGCTTGAACATTCTTTGGATGGTCTGTGTTGTTACAGTGATTAGCACAATAGAAGTTCCAATGTCATCTGGGGCCTCTAGCCCCTTCTGTAACACAAATCACTCGATCAACAGGACTGCACTATCTTCACTGCTTTTCCGCAACACCTTGCCTTATGCTCCTGCATCAGCAACTGGACAACACTTCCTCTCTTAGGGAACACTGAATCTCCTAACTTAGGACCACATGGTGAACATTTTCCTCCCATGGGGAACTGCTACTCACACAAGTTCTCCACTTGAAATCAAGGGGAGCACTCATGGCATGACTGCTCATCAGTCGGGGCAAGGGGTGCACAATCTGGCCTTTGCCTTGTGGAACCCCAGCAGAAGTACATGAAGAGCCAAATTCAGCCACCTTTCCTCAGCTGGGTAGGACCTTAATCCTCATTGAGTAAGGTACTTTGCAATCTGCGGACGGCACAATCTGCGTAGCAAACGTTGGCAGCATTTGTGTGAATATGCTCTTTGTACGCATGCCCTGAGCTGATACTCTGCTGCTATGGTGCTGTTATTGCAGCTGATAACACTAAGGGTATGTCTACACTTCGAGCAGGGGATGTAATTCCCAGCTTGTGGAGACATACTTGAGCTAATGTACTAAAAACAGAGGGTAGCCCTGGAGGCAGGAGGGGCTAGCCTCTCTCAGTATGGTTTCAGCCTAGATGCTGGGCCCATTCTTGAGATGGCAACTCTTTATTTTTAACATGCTAGCTTGATGAGAGCTAGCCTGGGTATATCTCCTAGAGCTGGGAATCACATCCCCCCCTAAGAAGTTAGTGTAATGGGGCGTCCGGCCCACACTGGCATGAAGGGGTTAAAAAAGGCCTAGGGAGGCTGTGTGAGGAAGTATCCAATAGGAGAGATGCTGTGAGGAGCAGCCAATCCTGGCCCAGCAGGCCCATATAGGAAGAGGTGCAGAGGAGGGTCAGTAGCTTCTGGGTGCTTGAGGGGGAAGACTGTTTCCCTAGTAGGCCGCAAACCTGTAGCACCTTGGACAGAGCAGAGCAGGCAGAGACCCAGGGAGTAGAGAAGGCACTCTGGATGGACTGCTGAGGCTAAGTAGGGATTTGTGGCCACAGGGAAGTGGCCCAGGAAAATGCAGTGGTAGCTGAGGAAAAGTAATGCAGTAGGTGACTGCAGTTCACAGGGTCCCTGAGCCAGGACCAGGTAGTGGATATGGGCGTGGGAGATACCCACCAGACAGCAGGGCCTAGAAAGACTCTGATTTCCCGGAAGGGGAGGACTTAAGTGACCTGGCCAGAGGGCCAAGCAGGAGGAGAGAGCTACAGATCCAGCACTGAGCAAAGCAGCAGATCGTGTCATGAAGAGGACGCTGCAGTCCCTGGAGTGACACTGGTCAGAGAGCAGATGTGATGGCAGGCTAGGCACCCGTGGGAGAGGGCGTACCAAGCTGCGGAGCTAATCCTCAAGAGGGCCAGCAGGTGGAGCTAACATGATGAGTGAGCCCTGTCACAGGTAGACATCACCTTAGGGTTAGTGTATCCCAGCTCCTCTTCAGCCATACAATGGAGTAAAGGGAAATAAAGCACCCCCTGGACTCTCCTCCTGCCCAGATGGCAGCTCTAGCTGGTGGGGGCAGGTGTAGCAGGAGCTGCTGGCCCAGTACCTCCTCACTGAAACATGTGGGTGGAGAGGAGGCAGACCAGGGTTGGGTGTTCGCAGAGCCCTTGGTCTGCCTATCTCTTCGCCCTATTTGCTGGTTGCAAGGAGTCAGCTGTTGCATGAAAATGGAATCACTAGTCTGCTCCTGGGGTACTGCGGCTACCAAGGTTCGTGTTGGATTCTCATCACTGACAGGTTTTAATTCCAGCTTGGATGTTTTTCTAAAAGATCTGCTCTAGGGATTAGTTGGGAGATGTTCTGTGGCCTGTGTTTATACAGGAGATCTGACTAGATGATCCCAATGGTCCTGTCTGACCTTGGAATCTATGGATCTGTGACCCATCCCTCAGTTGGGAGAGATCTGACATGGCATTCTAGCCCCAAATGAACAGGCAGGTCTCCTGTTGTAATGGCGCTTCCAGTCATCTGTGATCAGTATGGAACAAACTGACATGTCCACATAGAACAATCAACAGTGTGTCAGTAATAAAAATTACCATGGTTACAGTGGAATAATTTTAACTGTAATGTCTAATAACAATTAAATGAATGTTTTAAAAAGTTAGACAGCTGCTCAATATTTACCCACACTGCTTTGTGTGTACATGCTAGAAATGTGACGTTTTCAGAAATGTTTGGTATTCTGCATATACAGTAGAACCTCAGAGATACGAACACCTCAGGAATAGAGGTTGTTCTTAACTCTGAAATGTTTGTAACTCTGAACAAAACATTACAGTTGTTCTTTCAAAACTTTGTAAGTGAACATTGACTTGATACAGCTTTGAAACTTTACTATGCAGAAGAAAATGCTGCTTTTAACCATCTTAGTTTAAATGAAACAAGCACAGAAACAGTTTCTTTACTTTTTCAAATCTTTTTTTAAAAATTTTCCCTTTATTTTTTTTAGTAGTTTATGTTTAACACAGTACGGTTCTGTATTTGCTTTTCTTGTCTCTACTGCTGCCTGACTGCATACTTCCGGCTCCAAATGTGGTGTGTGGTTGACCACTCAGTTCATAACTCTGTTATAACACTGAGGTTCTACTGTAGCATAACTGACTCTGCTGCAGGATGTTGCAGTGAGATGGTCGATGTCTGCCGATGAGCTCTCTGTACTAACAGCTGAGAAGCAAACGCTGGCTCTGCGGGCTCCCGTAAATGCTCACACACTTTAAGCAGTGGAGTGTTGCAGTACTAGGGCTTCCCATAACAGAGTCCACAACAACTTCACCAGATACTAACAAGATCGACCCAGGAGTTCCTTATCCAACCCCAGTGCATGTCTACACTTACCTCCGGAGCGATCGATCCAGCGGGGGTCCGATTTATTGCATCTACTGTAGACGCAATAAATTGAGCACTGTCCCATTGACTCCAGTACTCCACCGGAGCGAGAGGCGCAGGCGGAGTCGATGGGGGAGCGTCAGCAGTTGACCTACAGCAGTGAAGACACTGCGGTGAGTAGATCTAAGTATGTCGACTTCAGCTACATTATTCACGTCGCTGAAGTTGCGTAACTTAGATAGATTTCCCCTCCCCATCCCCCACCCCGAGTAGACTAGGCCCCAGTGCAGGATATAAAGGTTACTGGATCCTTTAGGTCTCCATAGACTGTGCCTGGGCTACTGACCAGTGTTGCCAGCTCTCATGCTTTTACTGGGAGTTATGTGGTATTTATTTGGGGTTTGGGGTTTTTTTTTCATCAAGCCCAAGCTCCTGAAGTCAAATGATTGTCAGAATCTCCGCTTACTACTTTTTTCAGATGGAAGTGTCTAGCCCGCAGGCTTTCAAAGACAAGCTTGGAAGCGTGCCCCAGAAAGGCTTCAAAACCAGAAGTCAAATCAAAAGCGCCCAACATTTATTTATATTTTTTAAATCTCATGGTTTTTTTGTGGCCTGACTTGTGCCTTTTTGAAATCTGGGGCTTGGCAGTACTAGTTGCTCCCTCTAGTCCACTTCTGTCCTAGATACGTTCATGCACTACAGACCCCATTGGCCAGAGTCCAGGTCAACTGGGGTATGACGACACTGCAAAGAAAAACCTGTGGGACTGCATCTCTGAGCCTGGATCAATAGATTCATGCTGGGGGGCTAAAAATAACAGTGTAGGAGTTCACACTCAGGCTGGAGCCAGGGCTCTGAAACCCGGTGAGGGGGGAGAGTCTCTGAACCTGGGGCACATCCGCACTGCTATAGTTAGTCCCGCAGCCTGAGTCAGTTGACCTGGGCTCTGAGACTTACTGCCCCTTTTCTTTGTAGTGTAGACATACCCATGGCCGTGTCAGAGCCCCTCTCCACCCTTGTCCTGCTGTCACACGTGCACTTATCCCCATGTCTCCTGCTAGCAGGCTCCTGCCCTGCACCCTCCTGCTGCGTCTCTTGCTGGCACCCTGCCGCTGGCAACAGACAGCTTCCCTGCTTAGATCTCAATGGTAAAACCCCAGCTGTCAGGCTGCTGCCCCCCAGCCTGCTGTCTGCCCAGTCCTGACCCCTTCTGACCTCAGCATTTTACTGGCTTTGCCTGTGCTCTAGATCAGGGGCGCTCAATCTTTCCAGACTCCTGTACCCCTTTCAGGAGTCTGGTTTGTCTTGGATACCCCACATTTCACCTCACTTAAAAACGACTTGTTTACAAAATCAGACATAAAAATACAAAAGTGTCACAGCATGCTATCACTGAAAAATTGCTCTTATTTTATCATATCGTTATAAAGTAAATCAATGGGAATATAAATATTATACTTACCTTTCAGTGTGTAGTATATAGAGCAGTATAAACAAGTCACTGTCTATATGAAATTTTAGTTGGTACTGACTTTGCTAGTGCTTTTTATGTAGTCTGTAAAACTAGGCAAATATCTAGATGAGTTGATGTGCCCCCTGGAAGATCTCTGCATACCCCCAGGGATACGTGTACCCCTGGTTGAGTACCACTGCTCTAAGGATTATGGAGCCCTCTACTGGCTAGATATTGGACTGAGTAACACCCTGCCAGCTACTGGCAAGCTCCCTTTCCTGCAATTCAGTCAGGTGGTAGGAAATGTACCCTGTAAATAGACTGCAGATTAATTACACTCCCTCCATCAAATAGAGAATATTCTTTTAAAGTGAAAAAAGGTGCAGCTTTTCCAATTTCACCACCGGATGCATCCGCTTCAAGCCCCTGAAGCCTATTACTGTCCATTGAAAGAGCATGATCTACTTTATTTCATGAAAAGATGTAAAGGTGTAGAGATGAATATAAAGAAAACACGGGTTTGTTAAAAAATGCTGTCATCTCCAGGAATTATTAGCTCCCCAGCTAATGTCTGGAAAGCACAAATCACGACTCGGTGGTTCGACAACATGTAGCCAATACAAAGGGCTAGACTGTAACCTTGCAATGTGCCTAGAGTAAGAGGTAGCATGTACCACCCTAGGAACAGAACAGCGAATGAGTAACAATTCCTCCTCTGCTCGTCACTCTGCTTTATGTGAAAGGTAAATTACCTCACCCCTTGTCATGGAGCAGTTTATTCCAGCCAGCTACCTGGTCAGCAAGTAGAGAAGGGTTCCTCCCTCACCCCTCCAAAGGAGGGCGCATCTGGCAAGCTGTCCCTGTGCTCGTTCCTATGGCTGGAGTTGCAATCTGAGCCACTTTACTTCACTGTGGAGGAAAGAGTTGTGAGACACTAGTCCAAAGGAGAGGCCAGAGGGTTGTTGGAGGGAAGGTCTCTTGCAGGACCTGTTGAGGGAAGGGGACTTGTGTCGGTGGACAGGGTATAAACATTCTGAGGTTTCCACCTTCCTAGTTCTCTGTGTTTTGCTGCTGCTGAGGTTAGTTACCTGGGGCTTTCTTCAGGAAGGCTGGTTTGCTGTATGCTTTACACCCTCGTCCCTTGTAAACACCCGCAGTTCCTTCTTTTGCACTTGTCGTTCTACAAGCAGGCCAAGAATCACTGAAATGAGAAAAGAAGACAGCCATTTCAGGTTGGGAATTGCAGCTGGGCAGGAGATACTCCATATTTGACAGCCTTTGAATCCAAAACCCCAAACTACTTCTCCACACTCCATCTCTAGGGGCATAACTGACCACCAGTTAGATTTGGCTGCTCCTTTACACATAAACCATCTTTGAATGAGTGGATTGGGGTGACCCTTGTTTTTCTCTCCGTTTCCATGACTTTAATGTTATCTATTACATGCACAGTGGGCCAGATCCCCACCAAAATCAGTGGAGCTACATCAATTTAAACCAGCTGAGGATCTTGCCAAATGGTTCATCAATGAGCCCCACTTCAATCTCTGAAATGTCCATAGTCGCTTGCTGTGTAGGTGAGCAGCCTATCTGGCTGGTGTTCTCTCGTGGTTTAATCTGCCACTCCGTGCCTGTGTGCAATGCACTGCCTGCACAGGGCGCTTGCAGTAATGCTTTGGCTTCAGATTAAAAACCAGTGAGAAGCCATCCATTATGGGGACTGGACCAAGAGGTTGGTCCATTGATGTCTTTTGTGCCCCAGGTGCATGTTCATGCTGGTTAATCTCCTTCCCGCATCCTGTGTTGTTTAGGATAACATCACAAGCCTTCACACATGGTAAAATCACTCCAGACCTCAGATATTTTGGGACGGATCCTCAGCAGCTGTAAATTCTCACAGCTATAGCAACTCTACACCAGCTGAAGGTCTGTCCTTATGCCTTTCTCTGTCCTCAGTCATCAGGTGCATTCTCTTTGCCTCCTTCCTCCTTGTCTCTTTCACTTTCCAGCTTCTCCATCACAAAAATACAGTGCATATCTGTATACTAGTGCCCTCTCTTTACTGAGGCTGCCTGAAGGATCATAGAATATTAGGGTTGGAAGGGACCTCAGGAGGTCATCTAGTCCAACCCCCTGCTCAAAGCAGGACCAGCACCAACTAAATCATCCAAGCCAGGACTTTGTCTATCTGGATCTTAAAAACCTCTAAGGATGGAGATTCCACCACCTCTCTAGGTAATCCATTCCAGGATTGGTGTTGCCAATTCCACAGACATTCAGAGACTGCTACCCAGGTGATCTAAATCTCTGGGACAGGCCATTATAGGTCTTCCAATAGAAATAAGAACTAGAAATCTCCTGGAGGTAGTAGTTGTTATTTTGAAGTATTTTTCCTGTATATACAAATTGTTCTTCTTTCTATTTGCTGTTTGTATCACTCACTTCCTGTGTTGTAATCCTATGGTTCCTGCACTTACTTAGCCCATAGTTTTTATGTTGATCTCACGTGTAACCATATCATCACCTTGTTTCTGTTTTCTGAAGTATAAGGCAAAGTTAATTTAAAGAGGGAGAAAAACTGTCAACTGCAACTACCCTGGAAAGGGACAGCAGCAGCCTCACATGGGGGCCAAGGAGGAAACACTTAGACCTGAGAATGTGTACAACAAAACAGGTGTTACTCGGTGAGAGCATCCTTCATTTTTAATTTTCCTTCAACATGTCAAACACCAAATTCCCTTGCTGCGATCTGTATGGTATTCTGACTGCAGGAGCTGCTATGACATTAGGCAGATTCTATCTGCCTTCTGGCTAGCTTCGTTGTCCTTCTCTGACCCCAATCAGTCTCCTTTCTCTTTTCCTCCATGTGTCCATTTTTTAGATTTTGATTGTAGCGGGTCATGTGAGGGCACATTATATAACCTTGTTTTGCAAACCTGTTGCTAGTGGTTACCCTCCAAAGTCTTGGAGTATGAGACCCATTCTAAATCCCCGGACACCTGTACAATTGAAGCAGAACAAGTCTTATAATATTATCAAGTTAGTTCTAGACTAGATTTGGATTAGTCACTTTAAAAAGAAATCACTTTAGATGTCTGGTGGAATACGGGGGGTTCACATAGGGACCACAGCAGTCTAGGTCACCGGGACAGACTAGGTAAATCTGTGATGCCTGAAAGCAGCAAGCATCTACTATAGCTGTCAGTGCGGGGGGGCACCATTTAGAAATTCCCCTGGGCGGCAAACAGTCAGTTTGGAGGAACTGGGTCAGGACTTGTCATAGAAGGTTGTGGTCTGGGAGGAAAGAGATAGATGGTGCCTGAGGGAGAGGGGAGGATAGATGGAAATTTACACAGTGAAATAGAGTAGAATAGAGGTGGAAGGACCTTCCATGGACACAGCAGCTGAAGCATGAGAGAGGACACAACAGGTTTACAGATACACTAGCAGCTCAGTTTTTCTCCTACCATAGACCTGTGTGTTGCAGTCTCCCAACATTGCAGTGCTGGGCATGAGGGCTAGGTAAGGCAACAACCTATAAACTGAAACAGCTGATCACATTGCAGAGGTCAGTCAGTACATAGACACCCAATATAAACCCACCATGGGTTCTAATTCTGCCCTCACCCCCCTGCCAGCCCATTGGCTTCAGCCGACTGACAGGAGATGGCACTTGAGGCAAAATTTAGCTCTAGTCACCAGATTCAACTGCAGCTTGTGTCTTAATGGAACATTTCTTCCTCTGAGTGTGGTATTGAGATAATGGAGAGCTGGATCTTCAGCAGGGGGTGAGATGCTAAAAGTCTGTTTACAGTTCTGTAATGTAGGGCGTTGTGCCTGGTGATCAAGGTATCCACTGATGTTGGTCAACACAGCTAATTGAGAAGGTGGACACACTGTTATTTAAATCCCTCTGATTTTTCTTCAGCTCTCTCCTTTCTGCAAGCATGTTATCTAGAAACAATGCATTTTCCTTTACTTCACATACAATCAGCTGCAGTTCTAAATACTCAAATTTCTCAGTACCTCCAGCCGGAGCTCACAGAACTATTATGCTGCCTCTCCTCCCTCCCTATTAAACAGTCACTTTAAGTGACTTTACTGTAATTTATTAAGTGACTTTACTGTAATTACCTGCACTGCTGCTTCTCTCTTGGGCTTCAGTTGCAGAGCTGTCATTCTCTGAATGCGTTGAAGCAATTCCCAGGTTTCTAAGAGGAGATACATCCTGGACTGAAGAGCCCTCTGATTCTTGTTTCACCAAGCCATGAGATGCTGTTTGTTTGACTGCCTGGAGGATGCTCCAGAGGTTTCTCAGAGGGAAAGAGCGAAATGGCTACTGATTGCAATGGCAGTTGTGCATGCCTCTCTGAAGGTGGAGTTTAACCTTGTGAGTTGAGGTACAAAAATTTCCGTGCATTAATTAGGGTCTAGGGTTTTTTTGCATAAAACAGCCCCTATCTGACCAGTAATGCTTTGGAACCATATAATGTTTTGTTTGCTTGCCTGCTTATAACCTGAGGGCAGCTGCACCTAGGAATTATTCTAGTTAGAGAGATTGAAGCAGAACAGATTCCACTGGTGATAATGAAGTGCTTACAGCTGGCAAGAGGCATTTCTCCAAGATCCACACAGATCTAGAAAGATCATCTTCAATACATCTGATGACTTACCAGAAATGTAATGTCTTGGTTCTCCAGAGATTTTATTCTTGTTTCTAAGCTCATATTTACTTTAATTAGTTTTAATTCAAGTAGTGGTTTCAGATGCAGTGGTTGCAAGATCTATCAGTGGAGTTTCCATTGCCTCGGCAAGGTGCTTGGCTCCCTCCATTTGTCGATCCAGATCAGTAACTCTGGCTGAAATTTTATTTTAACCTTGTTTCTAGCAAAGTCGTCATGGACAGTAATATATCCAGTTCTGACCTGGATGAAATATTTCTCTGAAAGCCTCATATATAAGTACTACTTTTGCTCATTAAAAATAATAGTCTTGTTCCAGCTATTGGAAGAGTTGATTTCTTGGTAATTTTTCTTCACGGATAAACTGCTGTGGATGGCAAACATATTTTCATCTTTGTTTTTCTTCGGTTTTGAATAAGCATCCTGAAATGAATCCATCCTTTTCCCTTTGAAAATGATTGGGCTTCTATTTAATCGAGATTGGTGCAGAAGATATCAGATCTGCTAGAGTTCCAAATTTGCATACTAAGTTGTTGAGCTTTTTCCTCTTTAATTTAAAAAGTTTTTTTTCTTCTGGCAAGAATTTTTTATAACAGCAAGGAAGGTTGTATGTTTTATAAGGCTTGGCATTTTGATTCTGTTATCCAATACAGCCTGACAGCTGAACTATAAAAGAGTCAGCATCAATGCAAGACATTTGTCTTGAATTATGGAAAAATAGTCAATGGGAAGTCAGTCGAGATTGCTGCTGAGAGTTAATGCTCGCCAGCATGAGTAAGGGTTTCACAGTCTAGCCAGAATTGCCTTCTCTTCCTAAGTCACTATTGAGTCTTGCTTTATCTAAGCTGGGCAAGTCTGTGTGGAAATGGGCAGAGGAGAATGGGTCACATGCTTTCCAGGGGTGTTTGTATCTAGTCAGTGCAATGCTAGAGGCATTAGGAACTGTCTAATCTATTGCTTTGGGCTCCATCATGACTCTCCCTCCTGTTGCTTGTCGTATGGGGCAGAGGGCTGCTCTCTCTCTCTCTCTGTGGTGTACTGGTGCCCAGGTGGTTCACAGGGGCAGTTCCAAGTGGTAGGTTTGTTTGATAAAGTTCTAAATGATTTCTTGTCGTGTATTCCACCCACCAAGAGCAAAGCGTGTCCTGTACTTTCCACACTCCGTGACTTTGCTTTAGATTGAGGCAAAGAAAGAACAAGAGAAAGGAGAGTGTGTCTTCTGCTAGAGCTGAGTTCCCACTGCATTACTAGCTTGAGCTTCAGGAGCGCTTGAGCTCCCGCCCTCCCTCCCTACCAGGCCAGCCAGCTCAAGCATAAGGGCCAGAAATCTGTGTGTTGGGAGTCTGGTAACACTTGAGTTGTACCTGTAGTGTTCACTCCAGGTACAGTGAAGACTAATTCCTAGAGTCTCCAGCTTGAATTGCCCTGCCCCCTCACAGATAGGCCAACTTCTTGCATCTAAAGTTGCAGTACCCAGAAAACAGTCATAGCTACGTGCACCACGGATTTGGGTCTGGGCTACCTTAGACCTTGGGTAAAATTTTCCAAAGTGCCTATGTCCCATTTTCAAAAGTGACTTAGGCACTTCAGTCCAACTCCTCAAAGGTATTTAGGCTCCTAACTTCCATTGCTTTTTGAAGATTTGGGGCTTAGGGTCTTTCTATGACCCTTAGACACTTTGGAAAATAATCTCCCTTGTCTAGAGTAGGAAAGAGATATTTTTAGCAGATATTTGAATTGTGTTTAAAAAGGTGTTAGCATCTAGTGCAGACAGGTTTTAACACTATAATGTGTTCGTGAAGCTTAACATAACCTTGGCCACTTTTCCTAGTCTAGACATTCCCTTCATTTAAAACGTGTTTGCTAACACATTTTAAAATATAACTTTTTTTCCGCTAGTTTAGACATGGCAACTGAGCCCCAACTAACAGCTCCCAGGTTTAAATTGGTGGGGTTGGGCGGCAGGGCATTTTCAGTGTAGGTTCTCTGATGCTGGAACTTATAATATTCTCACGCACTGAACTGACAGAGGTCAAATTTGTTTACCTTAAAGTTAGGCTGCAGAGCCCAAGATATCTGGTGGTGGTGTTCCCCACGCTTTCTAGTAGATGGGAGCGTGATTGAGTAGTTAGCAGAGAATGGCATGGGTGTGTTGGAGGATGGAATTGTCGACATTGGTCAGGGGGATTATATGGACATTGGTCCATCGTGGCATCTGTATGCCCTTTTGAATTTAAGTACATGTGCAATTTACTTAGAGCATTAGGTAGGTATGTTTTATAAAAGTTAAAATAAATATAAAAATAGCCTGAGTGCTGCAATCAACACATTCTGTAAATAGCTTGACTCCTTGGAAGTTCCCGGAGACTACATCAGGAGCTGTAAAATGTTCCTAATTTCACCTTTTAAAATAAAAGTTCAAACTGCAGCAACTCAGCCTTCCATAAATCACTCATGAATGTGGTGGCCAGCTGGTAAACATCAAAGGAAAACACTGCATTTCAAACTGCCCTCTTCCTCTGACAGCGAAGTTGGAAGGCTGCTCTGCTCCTTTATGAAGACTGAATTGCCCATCTCTTTTTTTCTTTTTCTTTTTCTTTTATTGAGTGGTTCAAAAGCAGCAGCTGTCTGACTGTGCAGCAACACTGCCGGAGAGCTCAGAAAAGAGAGTAAAGGAAACTACAGCCTACATGAGTCCTGGGATGGAGTTACAAATTGGAATTGTACTGATGTTTAGGTGCCCTCTATGCTTCAGACCCCCTAATAAAGCAGATCAAGTTTTTCTCTGATCTGGCTTTAGAGTATAGATCAGCTCCTGTTCTCATCGAAGGCAAGGGCGATTTTGCCATTGAAATCAATAGGAGCCATGTCTGGCCTGTGTTTTGTTTAGGATGACTCCAATATCTGTAAAAATGATGGATTTGGGGGCTCAGCTCAGTAGCTCGTGGCCCCTAGGCAGAAGCGGAAACACTCAGCGCTTGCTTTCTGGATGAGATTTGAAACAGGAGAGGTGTACATTCTGCACTCTCTGTGATCAGATCATTACCTTCTTTGGCTTGAAGTCAGGCCTCAACCTTGCTCTGGGCAAAGGATCAATTTAAATGGTCTTGCCTCAGAGACTGAATGAGGCGGTTAGTTTCAGACTTGAATGCTGGCTTATGTTTTGTCTTGGACTACTGATACAGTGACTGCTTGGGGGTGCAAGAGGCCTAGAGAAGAGCTGTTGCCAGGATCCTCTGTGCAGCATTAACAAGCAAATGACATTGTCATTCAAGGAGCAGAGCTGAGGGAGCAGGGGTTGCTGAGCTCCAGAGGGAGCTGTCCCATGGAACAGCTCAGCACAGCAGCTCTCCTCTTACAGCCACCAGGGCAGAGCCACGTGAGGTAGCAAATCAGCCCTGCGGGCCACAAAAGACTAGCAAAGTAGGGACAAGCCCTCAACTGCACCAGTGATGTATGTTCCCCTAAGGACACTCTTCCTTCCTGTCCCTTCCCTTTCCCCAGTACACCCCCTGCACTGGTGACTGCAGTGAGAGGGGAATAGGAGCTAGCTCTGTTGGCCCTTTGCCTGCTGGGGACTCCCTTGTGCTGTGGATAACCCCATCAGGGAACTTGATGGCAGTTTCCCTTCTCTTTGCATGGCCTGAGCTGTGCAGAGAGTTTGGGAGAGGTCAAGAATCTGGTGGTCTTGGTTTATAGAGTAATTTCTATAGAACCCTATTTGGTTCATCCTCAATGCGCTTTCTAATAAGTGTGAGAAACTGTTGTACTATGAAATAATTCAATATTATTTACATTCTCTGTAAGAGCATTTTCTCTGCATAGCAATTTCATGGTTGGGAGAAGAACTGATTGCTGCTGAGAAATGGATAATTCATCATTTTCATCTCTCATGAGGTATTAAAGAGAATTCAGGTGTAGCTTGCATGGTAACCTTAACTCTACCCTCTCATGTAGATGCATTATGATTTCTATAATTACATAGCATGTGACTATTTCTTAAATAATACAATATACCATCATACAATTTATCCTACAAATGTAGATACACATAATGGACTAATATATTTTTATTAAATTAGATGTTGTGGGTAAAACACACTTACTTACTGTAACTTTTGTTCTTCAAGATGTGATGAAGATGTGTATTCCATGTAGGTGTGTGCGCACCCAGCACTCAGGAGCTGGAGAAACTTTGCCTAGCGGTGCTTGTAGGGTCAGTACTCGCATCCTATGACATTACTCCTTCCCCAGGCCATATAAGGGAGGTAGTGCCCTGACCCCCATCTGCTCCTTCGCACTGAACATCAGAAGCAGAGACTCCAATGCAGAGGGGACAGGGTGGATTGTGGAATACACATGGGCATTGCATCTTGAAGAATAACCCTTAGAGTAATTAACCGTGTTTTCTTCTTTGCATAGATGCAGCCATGTGTTCCATGTAGGTGATTCATAAGCAGGACCCACAGGAGGTGGGGCTCAGAATCTATTTAAACAAGGATTGCAGGGTTGCCTTCCCAACATTTGCATCTCAGCAGGATGCCATGGCAATGGCATTGTTCATAAACATGTACAGAGGACCAAGTGGCTGCCTTGCAAATGTTCAAAATGGGAACCAACTTCTGCTGGTGTGAGAGACAAGCCGTGAAACCTACACTGACAGGGATGGAGCAGGGCCACCTTTATATGGCCAGGGGAGGGGCTAAGACCACAAGTGCCGCCCTTACGGGGTCCTGCGAGACAAAAGTTCTCTGGCTCCAGCATGCTGGGCACCTACACGCACACCTACCAGGAATCTGCATCTACTCAAAGAAGAAATTGTCTCCTCTAAGGTTGAGATTTTAATTGTGTGGGTCTAGATTGTTGCTTTTATGACATAGCCCTGTGAAAGGAGCAGTGCACAGCCCCACCATGCGCAGAGGAGCACTAGGGGATTGTGCATTAGAAATGCAAAAATCTCTCCCAGGGCTGTTCCCTGTCCCAAGAGGATGAGTAATCTGTTCCATCCATTAAAATGGAGTTCATTGCCTCCCTGGGGTGCCAGCCCCATTAAAACCTTAATCAGTGCCTCTCCATAATTAAATCTTTCATTTTTGTGCTTTAACCCATCTGATTAAATCAAGATGATTTTTACAGAGTTCCTGAAAAGCAGTGATCATTAATATAAATAAACTGTCTACTAATGTGAATGAGTGTCCATCGTTATGGTTGACAATAATCCCGGTGGTTGCACATTCTTCCATGCACCTACCATTAGAGTAGCACTAAACACTGATGTCACGGAGGTGAGGTGCTGCATACCCACATATGCTTCATGTTCATGCACCTGCCGCTCTGGTATCATCACGAGTGACATTACACCTGCCCCTCCGTGTGATGTCCACTGGCAGGTAGAGAGGAGCCAGATCTCGTCTTTCCCTCATCCTTCCCTGGGGAGCAGCAGAGCCCACTACTAGGATTTCATCTTAGCCTCACTCCTTGCTGAGATCGAGGGTGTCCCTTGGGCCAGCACATTCTTTTACACACCCATGGGAGGGATCCTGCCTGTGAGCGCCTTCTTGGGCTGTATTAATGCCGCTCTTCATTGGCATGCACTTCTGCCTTTCCTGTTATGGACCCTCTCTTTCCTCAAAGCAGTTCGGATAGCTGATCTATGGGGTAGGAGGCAGTGCCAGGAAGGCCGCCTTCTTCCAACAAGTTGCCAGCATTGCAGCTAGAAGGAATCAGTTTGCCTACATGGTGCTCCTGGCAGATGGGGTGTACCATGTGTAACCATATAGGTCACTTCTCTCTAGGGCTGTCTGTGTGCATTTCCCCCCCACCCCCGTTTAAGATGTTTTATAACGTAGGATATGCTGCAAAACTACGAGTCGGAGTTATGTTACTTTATCAGCTCTAGAAATAACAAACTTCTGCAGATTCTCTTCCTTCTTCCCTTGGCAATTGTACTGATGGTACATGGAAAATTCATTCATTATATTTTGCTTATTCAGTTGACATCTCAAAGGATGACAGCTAGGAAATGTAATATTCTAAGTAATATCTCCATAAATTTTGCATCCACCACCCGGATCAGAAAGCAACCACCACCACCATCCGGGGATAATTTTTCTTAATAAAGTTAGGAATTTCTGATGGCTAAAGAGCAAAACTTGTACCCAGTGGCCAGATTTTTCCTTTGCTTACCACAGTGCAATCCCATTGATAAGGTTGGGTGTCCACGCGTGTACATGTAGTTCCTCAGACTGACAGCTGTTTAAGGAAGGAACTGGCTTTTTGTTGTGTGTTTGTCCAGTGCCTAGCACAATGGGGTCCTGGCCCGTGACTGGGCTCTTAAGCACTATGCAATGCTGCTGCTAATAACAAAGATGATGAGGGCAGAATCTGCCCTACTATACACTAATATGGCATCTTCGCTCTGCTGCCTAGTCTTTATGACTTCTATCGTACAAAAATAGCCGCCACCTCGCCACCAATCCTAGCTTTGTAAAGCTGATCCACCAAAGCACCTTTTTGGACATGAAATAAAGCATTTCATTGCTGGAAAATTGTGTTTTAATTATTAGCTATTCATTTCAGTATCACTGGAGAAATAATGATTCCCCTCCCTTCTTTTTCCTTTATTTCCCTCATCACCATAGTTTCTGAATTTCTTGCAGTGGTGTTTTCAGCAATGCCACTAACATCAGTTTTGTGTGTGCTTCAATTCATTCTCTCATCCTTTCCGTGGGGGTTGGGGGACGACTTGTGTATGACATTTTGTAGTAAGTTTATTTTATTTAGATAAACATTTTAATGTCCACACTGACTAGAGAAGCCCAGTCAGAGGTGCACTTTGTGCTTGGAACAGAAGTTGGAGGGGTTTGTGATGGTCTTTAATTGCTGGGGGAGTTCATTCCACAGTGTAGGACCAGCCCTGAGAAAGCTGTGTCTCCTGCACAGATGAACTTTACTCTTAGCGTAGAAAGTTCCATTGTGCCAGAGGAGTGGAGCTGTAGACCAGACTCCTCATCTTGGAGTTGCAGGTGATCTTTTAGAAATCCTGGGCCATGTGCCAGGTAAATCTTACACCTCTGAAGGCGTTAAGCTTCAGGAAGATTCATAGCTCCTTATTCTTATTTACAAAGCAGAGTAAACAGTCCTTGGTGTAAATGAGAAACTGGCTCATAAGGTTTAATAACAATTCAGAAGGAAGCAGGAGGTCACTGATAACACCCTAGGAGCACTACCAGAGTAGTGGATGTAATGGTCTAGGGGTCTGTAATTACCAGATGCACATAGCCATTGTTCCAGCATACAAAAGAGTGCATTCCGTTGCTAGTTGCCACATCATCTGCTGTGAAATGTGAGTGTAGCTTCTTCATTTATTCATCCTGCGATGGTGTAGAAAATAGCACCATTTCTTGGGTAGTTGGCGATGCTTTGAGCCAATAAAGATATGTAGCTTAAAAAAAGCCATTACTGGCTGTGCATTCACCCCATTCCTCATGGCATCATTATTCTAAAGTCGGCATTAGTGTGTTCAGTTTTAGCGACCGCTAGCTCAGGATCACTCAAGTGTTGTAATGGGGAGGGGCAGGTGAGCTCATCTGTAAACAAATTGCACTGTTAATTGTTTTGTCAGACTAGTCACTGAAAAGAGTGGTTTTACATTTTTATCAAAGCTTTGCTGAAGCTGAGAATTCCTCTGTGCCAGTGTGAATTTAATTCCATAAAGAGCACGTCCTGTGAATCTCGTCACCTTCACCCGTAGGTATTACACTGCAAATGATTTGTCAAGACAGGTTTGCCTTTCCGCTGGTGAATGGCTACTCAGCGATATCTGATAAATCAGAATATGATCAATATGTTTTAGAATCTAAAACAAGTGGTGGTATCACAAGATACAGTAAGATATCTCTAACTGATAGCAACTTATTGCCAAGTTCATTCTGATTCTTGATTTTTAAATTTTGCTTATACCATTAAAAAACAAACAAACTAGACTTTCTCCAGCTATAGCTTTGTACACAATGTGCTAACTCCTTCTGTGTACTTGAGCACATAGGCCTGGTTCTCTATTGTGCTGCACTTGTGCAGTCATTTTGCTCTAGTCAAAGTACATTTTATACCATTTCCACTGCTGTAAATAACTGCACAAGTCGCAGAGTCACAGGAAGTCCGGGCCACAGGATGCTGTCCGGTCCCTATTGAACTCAATGGGAGATTTGCCATTGACTGCAGTGGGGCTGAACTGTGAAGGCTTGAATCTACACCATCCAAGTCAATGGGAAGTTTTCCATAATTGACCCACTTGCAGATATTCTTTCTTGGAGCATGCTTTACCTCATTGCTCACTGGGAAAACGTGAACCCTGATACACTCCGATATGATTTACTGTGCACTAGGACAGTCTGACAATGGAAAAGCTCAGAGGTCTAAAAAGTTATTACAGAAATTATTCTGCTCTTTAGTTTCCTAAAAAAACTTAGAGGAGGATTCAATGGCAGCCAATTCCTGCCATCCCGACAGTCCTTTGTTTTCCAAATGCACCAAAACTTATTATGCATTATGATGTACACAATGGAGTTTATTAGCATATTCTCAAAACTATAACACAACATTTGGGCCTGGTCCCGCTTTATACACTTTTTCTTGATCTGTCTACAGTGCTTGGTTTTTCTGTAGGTGGGTGGATAGATGTGTAAATATAGAACATCTTATAAGTTTTCTCTGCTCTCCTAATACTTGTGACAATATTTCAGTATTTTTGACAAGCCCAGACCCAGAAACTGAAGTATCAGTTGTAGCTATTAAGCCTGAGAATACAGAAGGACCTAGACCAATTGGAAGATTGGGCCAAAAGGAATCTGATGAGGTTCAATAAGGATAAGTGCAGGGTCCTGCACTTAGGACGGAAGAACCCAATGCACAGCTACAGACTAGGGACCGAATGGCTAGGCAGCAGTTCTGCGGAAAAGGACCTAGGGGTGACAGTGGACGAGAAGCTGGATATGAGTCAGCAGTGTGCCCTTGTTGCCAAGAAGGCCAATGGCATTTTGGGATGTATAAGTAGGGGCATAGCGAGCAGATCGAGGGACGTGATCGTTCCCCTCTTTTCGACATTGGTGAGGCCTCATCTGGAGTACTGTGTCCAGTTTTGGGCCCCACACTTCAAGAAGGATGTGGATAAATTGGAGAGAGTCCAGCGAAGGGCAACAAAAATGATTAAGGGACTGGAACACATGAGTTATGAGGAGAGGCTGAGGGAGCTGGGATTGTTTAGCCTGCAGAAGAGAAGAATGAGGGGGGATTTGATAGCTGCTTTCAACTACCTGAAAGGGGGTTCCAAAGAGGATGGCTCTAGACTGTTCTCAATGGTAGCAGATGACAGAACGAGGAGTAATGGTCTCAAGTTGCAGTGGGGGAGGTTTAGATTGGATATTAGGAAAAACTTTTTCACTAAGAGGGTGGTGAAACACTGGAATGCGTTACCTAGGGAGGTGGTAGAATCTCCTTCCTTAGAGGTTTTTAAGGTCAGGCTTGACAAAGCCCTGGCTGGGATGATTTAACTGGGAATTGGTCCTGCTTTGAGCAGGGGGTTGGACTAGATGACCTTCTGGGGTCCCTTCCAACCCTGATATTCTATGATTCTATGAGTCTCCATCAAGACACCTTCACTCACGTGTGATATCAGAATGATCCTAAGTGTACATCTAAGGGACTATTCCCCGAAGAGAGATGAAACTAGTCTTACTCAGGGTGCATCTCTGGACAGAAGTGATTTATAAAATACAGGTCAGGGTCAATCAGAAATGTATGACAATACATAATATTGTGTTTATTGTAAGGCTTGACATGCAGTAAAGATTTCAGTCTTATGAAAGATTTCAGGGCACATTCCCTTTATGCTCGGGCAGCATAAAGGAAGCTGAAGCCCTGCTACAGGGGAAATTCTGAGTGTGAGTGGGGTTGGTTCTAAGTTGGGAGAGAACCAGCTCCTATACCCACCTCACATCCCCCAGCACAAGGAGTGTGCAAGGGCTGGTGGGGCTTTTGCTAAAGCATGCTGCATTTCTGCTATTGCCAGTTGGCACTTGGTCCCTAGGGAACCATTACCAGGAGGCATACGTTAGAGCAGCCTTAAGGCTGTTCTAACATTTTAGGTCTAGGGCAGAGAAACAAGGAGCCATAACCAGCTGCCGGACAGGCCTGTCAGTTTCCCAGCTTGATAGCACAAAGGAATGTTGAGACTCAAATATAAAGGGTTCAAGTCCAGGTTTTGGAGGGGAGTGTGCTCCACAGATAATAAATATACTTTGTCATGACAAAAAATGTAGGGCCATATTGTGGCCTCTAGTGTTGTGTGCAGAAGATAAAGCGATCCCGTGACTCCCAGCCCAAGAGACATAGAAAGGCAGAGTATTGTCTCCACTGCCCCTTTCTCCTGAAACCCTGGCAGCCCTTCTGTGGGGAGTCCAAAGTGTTCAGCATCCACACCTGTAGCTGTTCTGGGTTGGGGTGAGGCCAGAAGTGGGAGGCAGAGGCAGTATCGTGGCAGTGTGGAGACAGCAATGTAAGTGTGACAGCCTTCATTCCCAGATTGTTTGATGGGAAGGCTTTGGTGTAGATGAACATCCAGACTGTCTGAAACTCTGAGTCTGTAAAACATGGCAGGAAATTTCATGCAAATTTCATAAAACAGGTTTTCTCGTGCCCCTCCCAGTTTCCATCAGGTACACAGCATGAACAGTGCAGATGGCAGGAAGAGAGGGTTAATCACAGCCTTTTCAAAGGTTTAAAAAAAAAACGCTTGAGGAGAAGGCGAAGATCTGCATTTTGACCAGACAGGTTTGTTGTCCCTGCCCAGCAGTGATGCTAAAAAATGACAGTAACCCCCTAAGTTTGCATCGAGGCTCATGACAATAAGAGTGATCTCAGTTATGAATGTGACTCTCGTGATGGTGGTGATGTATATAATGGGAGCAGTCATAGTTATGATTTATTACTCCGGTAACCTAACCTTCTTCCAAACCTGCAGGCTAAATACCAACCTCAAGCCCTCCTAGTGAAAGGTCGAGAAAGGATCAGCATTTTCTAAATCCAAGTCAAAACAACAACAACCACTCTGCTTCCTCTGGAAATACCAGTTTCCATTATCTCCACTCAAAAAGCAGCATGTTTTTTCTTGGGATAGTCTTCATCTCCCCAAAGGAGACACAGAAGCTGTTTGTGATGAGTCACACCGTGTAGTTAGTGTTCAGTGCAAAATGCATGTAAGTGAAGGGTGTGCGGGGGGGGGGGGGACGGGACAGAGGAGATATTGCCAACTTAATCATGCATCCAAATCAAATACTTGGCTCTGTTTCTTCAGATGATAGATCTCCTACACCCACTGATGAATGGCAGCAGAGTGGTCCCTGTACTGAAAGAGGAGAGCAAAAGGCAAAGGGAAATTCCTCCATATTTGCATCAGTGGAATTCAACAGCATCTATTTGTCCTCTGTTATTACTGTCCAGACTGGCTGCAGAAAAAGTTCTGCAGAAAAAGACCTGGGGATTACAGTGGACGAGAAGCTGGATATGAATCAACAGTGTGCCCTTGTTGCCAAGAAGGCCAACGGCATATTGGGCTGCATTAGTAGGAACATTGCCAGCAGATCAAGGGAAGTGATTATTCCCCTCTATGCATCACTGGTGAGGCCACATCTGGAGTATTGTGTGCAGTTTTGGGACCCCCACTACAGAAAGGATGTGGACAAATCGGAGCGAGTCCAGCAGAGGGCAACAAAAATGATTAGGGGGCTGGGGCATATGACTTAGGAGGAGAGGCTGAGGGAACTGGGGTTATTTAGTCTGCAGAAGAGAAGAGTGAGGGAGGATTTGATAGCAGCCTTCAACTACCTGAAGAGGGGTTCCAAAGAAGATGGAGCTAGGCTGTTCTCAGTGGTGGCAGATGACAGAACAAGGAGCAATGGTCTCAAGTTGCAGTGGGGGAGGTCTATGTTGGCTATTAGAAAAAACTATTTCACTAGGAGGATGGTGAAGCACTGGAATGGTTTCCCTAGGGAGGTGGTGGAATCTGCATTCTTAGAGGTTTTTAAGGCCCAGCTTGACAAAGCTCTGGCTGGGATGATTTAGTTGGGGTTGGTCCTGCTTTGAGCAGGGGGTTGGACTAGGTAACCTCCTGAGGTCCCTTCCAACCATGATATTCTATGATTCTATAAGAACTACACAATCCACTGACTGTCTCCACTGCCCCAAGAAGAGCTTACAGAGATGGGAAAAGGGAGCGTGGGGTCTGAGACACAGTGAGGTCAGCGGAAAGACTCCAATTGACTTTGGGATCAGGCTTTTAGATGGATCACACTCTTAAGAAGAAGGGATAGGTTCTGATTTTCCAAAGTGCTGAGCACCCACAAGTCCAGCTTCAAGTCAATGGCAGCTGCAGGTGCACAGCGCCTCAGAGAATGGGGCCCCAAAACCTGAAATGGAAACTAGCTACAGTGGATGCTGGTGATATGCCACCACACTTGTGTGCAGACAACACTGCTTCCATCTAGCTGGGGAGTATAATTCTGAGTTCAGCTGCTCCTTCCCCAGAGCACAATTTCTGTGTCCTGCTGCACTGCTCAGAGCACTGCTCAAAGCACTCGCAAGCAACAAAAAATGAAGTGTGCTTTTGGACACACTCTGGATCCTCACTCACATTTATTTTCTGGGGGCACAGTCAATAGGTAGACTTTGGTAAGATCCATCTTTCTGGTGGGTGATGCTACTGCCAGTTTCTCCCCCAGTTATTTATAAAGGGAATGAGTAGGCTCTAGCATGTCTAAAAACACAAAGGTGACTGGAGCTGAGGAATTTATTTTTCTGAGTATATTGCCACCCACTCCAAACTACAAGATTTTTGTTGCTGTCTTTTGAAATTTCATTAGTATCACAGCATCTCTCTGTAGTGGAAGTTGTAACAAACATCAATTTAATTTATATATATATAATATACAGTAATGTACAGTAATGTAACTGAATGGCAGGCGACTCTTAGCTATCTCCATTAATGTGTCTGTCCTTTTTTGCATGATTTTACAATGTGTTTCTACTTCCGTGGAGCCTGGCTCCCCAACTCTCTATCCTCAAGCCTCAATCTCAAGAATACCAGAATAATAAAGACCAGCAGTTATCATGGAGCCATCAAAAACCAGGGAACAGACCCCAGGAAGCATAAGGCCCATCTCATTCCCAGTCAGCAAGCTGTGGAGAAAAGATACTTCCACAAGAAGCTCTTCTGGGCAAGGGATTGCCTATTTCATAGAATCATAAAATTGTAGGACTTGAAAAAAGAAAAGGAGTACTTGTGGCACCTTAGAGACTAACCAATTTAACTGAGCATGAGCTTTCGTGAGCTACAGCTCACTTCATCGGATGCATACCGTGGAAACTGCAGCAGACTTTATATACACACAGAGAATATGAAACAATACCTCCTCCCACCCCACTGTCCTGCTGGTAATAGCTTATCTAAAGTGATCATCAAGTTGGGCCATTTCCAGCACAAATCCAGGTTTTCTCACCCTCCACCCCCCCACACAAATTCACTCTTCTGCTGGTGATAGCCCATCCAAAGTGACAACTCTCTACACAATGTGCATGATAATCAAGTTGGGCCATTTCCTGCACAAATCCAGGTTCTCTCATCCCCTCACCTCCCAAAAACCACACACACAAACTCACTATCCTGCTGGTAATAGCTCATCCAAAGTGACCACTCTCCCTACAATGTGCATGATAATCAAGGTGGGCCATTTCCAGCACAAATCCAGGTTTTCTCACCCCCCCACCCCCATACACACACAAACTCACTCTCCTGCTCGTAATAGCTCATCCAAACTGACCACTCTCCAAGTTTAAATCCAAGTTAAACCAGAACACCTGGGGGGGGGGTAGGAAAAAACAAGGGGAAATAGGCCACCTTGCATAATGACTTAGCCACTCCCAGTCTCTATTTAAGCCTAAATTAATAGTATCCAATTTGCAAATGAATTCCAATTCAGCAGTTTCTCGCTGGAGTCTGGATTTGAACTTTTTTTGTTTTAAGATAGCGACCTTCATGTCTGTGATTGCGTGACCAGAGAGATTGAAGTGTTCTCCGACTGGTTTATGAATGTTATAATTCTTGACATCTGATTTGTGTCCATTTATTCTTTTACGTAGAGACTATCCAGTTTGACCAATGTACATGGCAGAGGGGCATTGCTGGCACATGATGGCATATATCACATTGGTGGATGTGCAGGTGAACGAGCCTCTGATAGTGTGGCTGATGTTATTAGGCCCTGTGGTGGTGTCCCCTGAATAGATATGTGGGCACAGTTGGCAACGGGCTTTGTAGCAAGGATAAGTTCCTGGGTTAGTGGTTCTGTTGTGTGGTATGTGGTTGTTGGTGAGTATTTGCTTCAGGTTGCGGGGCTGTCTGTAGGCAAGGACTGGCCTGTCTCCCAAGATTTGTGAGAGTGTTGGGTCATCCTTTAGGATAGGTTGTAGATCCTTAATAATGCGTTGGAGGGGTTTTAGTTGGGGGCTGAAGGTGACGGCTAGTGGCGTTCTGTTATTTTCTTTGTTAGGCCTGTCCTGTAGTAGGTAACTTCTGGGAACTCTTCTGGCTCTATCAATCTGTTTCTTTACTTCCGCAGGTGGGTATTGTAGTTGTAAGAATGCTTGACAGAGATCTTGTAGGTGTTTGTCTCTGTCTGAGGGGTTGGAGCAAATGCGGTTGTATCGCAGAGCTTGGCTGTAGACCAAGGGCCTGAGGAGGGAGTCTACATAGCCAGACAATCCTGCTGTCAGGGTGCCAATGCCTGAGATGATGGGGCGCCCAGGATTTCCAGGTTTATGGATCTTGGGTAGTAGATAGAATATCCCAGGTCGGGGTTCCAGGGGTGTGTCTGTGTGGATTTGATCTTGTGCTTTTTCAGGAAGTTTCTTGAGCAAATGCTGTAGTTGCTTTTGGTAACTCTCAGTGGGATCATAGGGTAATGGCTTGTAGAAACTCGTGTTGGAGAGCTGCCGAGCAGCCTCTTGTTCATATTCTGACCTATTCATGATGACAACAGCACCTCCTTTGTCAGCCTTTTTGATTATGATGTCAGAGTTGTTTCTGAGGCTGTGGATGGCATTGCGTTCCGCATGGCTGAGGTTATGGGGCAAGTGATGCTGCTTTTCCACAATTTCAGCCCGTGCACGTCGGCGGAAGCACTCTATGTAGAAGTCCAGTCTGCTGTTTCGACCTTCAGGAGGAGTCCACCTAGAATCCCTCTTTCTGTAGTGTTGGTAGGGAGACCTCTGTGGATTAGTATGTTGTTCAGAGGTATTTTGGAAATATTCCTTGAGTCGGAGACGTCGAAAATAGGATTCTAGGTCACCACAGAACTGTATCAGGTTCGTGGGGGTGGAGGGAGAACAGCTGCTTCTGCTGGGCTGAGAGTATAGTTGGATAGGTTAACAATGTTGCTAGGTGGGTTGAGGGAACCATTGCTGTGGCCCCTTGTAGCATGTAGTAGTTTAGAAAGTTTAGTGTCCTTTTTCTTTTGTAGAGAAGCAAAGTGTGCGTTGTAAATGGCTTGTCTAGTTTGTCCAGGATTGTCTGGCTATGTAGACTCCCTCCTCAGGCCCTTCGCTACCAGCACTCCCAGCTACCTTCGAGACACCAATGACTTTCTGAGGAAACTTCAATCCATCGGTGATCTTCCTGATAACACCATCCTGGCCACTATGGATGTAGAAGCCCTCTACACCAACATTCCACACAAAGATGGACTACAAGCCATCAAGAACACTATCCCCGATAATGTCACGGCTAACCTGGTGGCTGAACTTTGTGACTTTGTCCTTACCCATAACTATTTTACATTTGGGGACAATGTATACCTTCAGATCAGCGGCACTGCTATGGGTACCCGCATGGCCCCACAGTATGCCAACATTTTTATGGCTGACTTAGAACAACGCTTCCTCAGCTCTCGTCCCCTAAAGCCCCTACTCTACTTGCGCTATATTGATGACATCTTCATCATCTGGACCCATGGAAAAGAAGCCCTTGAGGAATTCCACCATGATTTCAACAATTTCCATCCCACCATCAACCTCAGCCTGGGCCAGTCCACACAAGAGATCCACTTCCTGGACACTACAGTGCTAATAAACAATGGTCACATAAACACCACCCTATACCGGAAACCTACTGACCGCTATTCCTACCTGCATGCCTCCAGCTTTCACCCTGACCACACCACACGATCCATCATCTACAGCCATGCTCTGCGATACAACCGCATTTGCTCCAACCCCTCAGACAGAGACAAACACCTACAAGATCTCTGTCAAGCTTTCTTACAACTACAATACCCACCTGCGGAAGTAAAGAAACAGATTGATAGAGCCAGAAGAGTTCCCAGAAGTTACCTACTACAGGACAGGCCTAACAAAGAAAATAACAGAACGCCACTAGCCGTCACCTTCAGCCCCCAACTAAAACCCCTCCAACGCATTATTAAGGATCTACAACCTATCCTAAAGGATGACCCAACACTCTCACAAATCTTGGGAGACAGGCCAGTCCTTGCCTACAGACAGCCCCGCAACCTGAAGCAAATACTCACCAACAACCACATACCACACAACAGAACCACTAACCCAGGAACTTATCCTTGCTACAAAGCCCGTTGCCAACTGTGCCCACATATCTATTCAGGGGACACCACCACAGGGCCTAATAACATCAGCCACACTATCAGAGGCTCGTTCACCTGCACATCCACCAATGTGATATATGCCATCATGTGCCAGCAATGCCCCTCTGCCATTTACATTGGTCAAACTGGATAGTCTCTACGTAAAAGAATAAATGGACACAAATCAGATGTCAAGAATTATAACATTCATAAACCAGTCGGAGAACACTTCAATCTCTCTGGTCACGCAATCACAGACATGAAGGTCGCTATCTTAAAACAAAAAAAGTTCAAATCCAGACTCCAGCGAGAAACTGCTGAATTGGAATTCATTTGCAAATTGGATACTATTAATTTAGGCTTAAATAGAGACTGGGAGTGGCTAAGTCATTATGCAAGGTGGCCTATTTCCCCTTGTTTTTTCCTACCCCCCCCCCAGGTGTTCTGGTTTAACTTGGATTTAAACTTGGAGAGTGGTCAGTTTGGATGAGCTATTACGAGCAGGAGAGTGAGTTTGTGTGTGTATGGGGGTGGGGGGGTGAGAAAACCTGGATTTGTGCTGGAAATGGCCCACCTTGATTATCATGCACATTGTGTAGAGAGTTGTCACTTTGGATGGGCTATCACCAGCAGGAGAGTGAATTTGTGTGGGGGGGTGGAGGGTGAGAAAACCTGGATTTGTGCTGGAAATGGCCCAACTTGATGATCACTTTAGATAAGCTATTACCAGCAGGACAGTGGGGTGGGAGGAGGTATTGTTTCATATTCTCTGTGTGTATATAAAGTCTGCTGCAGTTTCCACGGTATGCATCCGATGAAGTGAGCTGTAGCTCACGAAAGCTCATGCTCAATTAAATTGGTTAGTCTCTAAGGTGCCACAAGTACTCCTTTTCTTTTTGCGAATACAGACTAACACGGCTGTTACTCTGAAACCTGTAGGACTTGAAGGGACCTTGAGAGGTCATCTAGTTCAGTGCCCTGCTCTCATGGCAGGACTAGGTATTCTCTAGACTGGTGGTTTTCAACCAGGGTTATGTGTACCCCTGGGGTTATGCAAAGGTCTGTCAGGGGTACATTAACTCATCTTGATATTTGCCTAGTTTTACAACAGGCTATATAAAAAACACTAGCAAAGTCAGTAAAAAACTAAAATTTCATACAGACAGCGACTTGTTTATACTGCTCTATATACTATACACTGAAATGTAAGTACAATATTTATATTTCAAGTGATTTATTTTAGAAGTATATAGTAAAAATGAGAAAGTCAGCAATTTTTCAGTGATCGTGACACTTTTTTGTATTCTTATGTCTGATTTTGTAAACAAGTAGTTTTTAAGTCAGGAGAAACTTGGGTGTATGAAAGACAAATCGGATTCCTGAAAGGTATACAGTAGTCTGGAAAGGTTGAGAGCCACTGATCTAGACCATCCCGGACGGATGTTTGTGTAACTAACCTGCTCTCAAAAATCTCCAATGAAGGAGATTCTACAGCCTCCGCAGGCAATTTATTCCAGTGCTTAACTATCATGACAGTTAAGAAATTTTTCCTAATGTCCAACCTAAATTGTCCTTGCTGCAGTTTAAGCCTATTGCTTCTTGTCCTATTCTCAGAGATTAAGGAGAACAATTTTTCTCCCTCTTCCTTGTAATAACCTTTTATGTTCTTGAAAACTTTTATGGCCTCCCTCAGTCTTCTCTTCTCCAGACTACACAAACCCATTTTTTTTCAATTTTCCCTCGTATTTTCAATTTTCAAGGTTTTCTAGACCTTGAATCATTTTTGTTGCTCTTCTCTGTACTTTCTCCAATTTCTCCACATCTTTCCTGAAATGTGGCTCCCAGTACTGGGCACAATACTCCAATTGAGGCCTAATCAGCACAGAGTAGAGTGGAAGAAATACTTCTTGCATCTTGCTTACAACACTCCTCCTAATACATCCCAGAATGATGTTTGCTTTTTCTGCAACAGTGTTACACTGTTGACTCATACTTAGCTTGTGATCCACTATGACCACCAGATCCCTTTCCGCAGTACTCCTTCCTAGGCAGTCATTTCCCATTTTGTATGTGCGCAACTGGTTGTTCCTTTCTAAGTGAAGTACTTCGCATTTGTCCCTGTAGAATTTCATCCTATTTACTTTAGACCATTTCTCCAGTTTGTCCAGATCATTTTGAATTTTAATCCTATCCTCCAAAGCACTTGCAACCTCTCCCAGATTGGTATCATCCGCAAACTTTATAAGTGTACTCTCTATGCCATTAACTAAATCAGGGGTCAGCAACCTTTCAGAAGTGGTGTGCTGAGTCTTCATTTATTCACTCTAATTTAAGATTTCGCCTGCCAGTAATACATTTTAACGTTTTTAGAAGGTTTCTTTCTATAAGTCTATAATATATAACTAAATTATTGTTGTATGTAAAGTAAATAAGGTTTTTAAAATGTTTAAGAAGCTTCATTTAAAATTAAATTAAAATGCAGAGCCCCCTGGACTGGTGGCCAGGACCTGGGCAGTGTGCGTGCCACTGAAAATCAGCTCGTGTGCCGCCTTTGGCACGCGTGCCATAGGTTGCCTACCCTGATCTAAATCATTGATGAAGATATTGAACAGAACCAGAACTGATCCCTGTGGGACCCAACTCAATATGTCCTTCCAGCTTCACTGTGAACCACTGATATCTTCTCTCTGGGAATGGTTTTCCAATCAGTTGTACACTCACCTTATAGTAGCTCCTTCTGGGTTGTATTTCCCTAGTTTGTTTATGGGAAAGTCATGCAAGACAGTATCAAAAGCCTAAGTCAAGATATATTACATCTACCACTTCCCCCCATCCACAAGGCTTGTTACCCTGTCAAGGAAAGCTACTAGATTGGTTTGACATGATTTGTTCTTGACAAATCCATGTTCACTCTTACTTATCACCTTATTATTTTCTAGGTGTCTGCAAATTGATTGCTTAATTATCTGCTCCATTACCTTTCTGGGTACTGAAGTTAAGCTGACTGGTCTGTAATTCCCAGGGTTGTCCTTATTTCCCTTTTTATACATGGGCACTATATTTGCCTTTTCCAGTCATCCAGAATCTCTCCCGTCTTCCATGACTTTTTGAAGATAATCATTAATGGCTCAGATATCTCCTCAGTCAGCTCCTTGAGTATTCTAGGGTGTATTTCATCAGGCCCTGGTGACTTGAAGATATCTAACTTGTATATGTAATTTTTAACTTGGTCTTTCCCTATTTTAGCCTCTGATACTACCTTATTTTCATTGGCATTCACTGTGTTAGACATCCAATTGTTGCTAACCTTTTTGGTGAAAACTGAAAAGAAAAAGTCATTTCGCACTTCCGCCATTTCCACATTTTCTGTTGTTATCCCCCCCTCCCCACCCTATTGAGTAACAGGCCTACCCTGTCCTTAGTCTTCCTCTTGCTTCTAACATATTTGTAGAATTTTTTTTTGTTATGTGTTTGGTGTAAAGACATGAATTGACAGACCCTGAGCAAGGCCCCTAGGCTCTACCACAGCACAAATAAATAACAGTGATGATTTAGGGTCCCAACCAACCAGGCCTGAAAGCCCTCAGCTCCCACTGAACTCAGTACCTTGCAGAATCAGGCCCTTAGAGGATGAGAGCCATGGTTCTGGGTAAAACACCACCTGTGAGAGGCTGCACAGCTGCTACTCCCACTGAAGTCAATGCCCCATATTCTGGGGCCCAACTCCCTTTCAGTCCGTACTCAGCCAACTCCCAATGGTTTCATCCACAGAGTAAGAAGTGAGCAAAGCTCGGGCTCTAACATGACAGCAGGCCATGTCCTGACCCTGGTGCAGCACTGTCCCTGAGTGTGTGTACAGCTCCATGGTCTGGGTGTTCTCACACCCACACTCTGCTACTCCATTTGGGAGGGGGAACCCTCAGAAGCAGCTGCAGACAGTCTTTGTGGGCACACAGCCCTGTCCTTTCCCCACAGAGGCAGGTTCTCGGACTCAGTGCCCTCTGTGGCAGGGAATGATCCCGGGGAGGGAGTGCCTCTCTGATGGCTGTGTATGGGAAGTAGTGTCTGCCCCTGTCACAGCTGCCAAGTAGGCAGGAGAGCTAAGGAAATGCCCCTTCTTGGCCTGAGGCATGGGAACTGTCAGAGATTTGGTGTCAAGGACAGAGCCCCGTGCTACCCTGTTTCAATGGGGAATGGGCCTGGCTGGGGAACAGTGAAGCTTCTCTTGCCAAGCACCTCCATCCCCTCTATTCCCCTCTTTTAGCGTGTTGCAGAGGTGTCACTCTGCAGGGTTTCTGCAGCCGCAGGGCAGCAGTGGTCTCTGTGGGGCTTGGGCAGGGGACAGAGAGAAAGCATAAGAACTGTAGAGGCCAGCAGAGGGGATTTTGGTGGGAGCTGAGGGCACTAAGGACCTCAGAGTAGATGCCCAAAGTCTTGTGAGACTGGGCCTTAAATCTGCTCTTTACTGCTGATCAGTATCTTTTTATTTCCTCGTGAGTTCCCCCTGTCCCCTCTGCCCCCTTGTTATTATGCCCGTGGGTGTTGAAAACCCGTATTGCCAACCCCCAATATTCAAAAATTGAGTGAGGCACCAAAAACTCATGAGATCAGTTTTAAAATAATGAGATTTGTTTTTAAAAAAACCCTATACATCTTAAGTTCTTTTGATTTGCTTTTGGGTTTTTCATCCATTTGTAGCCTCACATTTTCAACCACAAGGATACAAACTTCCCCTTTTATTTTTAATGAAAGCCAAGTTTCTCTTACAAATCCAGGTGCTTTAAGAAGAAGGGAAAAAAACCCACAACCAAACACTGAGACGTTCACGTTCAATTTGTGAGAGCTGGCAACACTGGAATACTGATGAGCCAATTGTTTACAAACACAGGTGATAATATTAAGTCACACTCCCAATGTAAATCAAATACAAGAGATGCTTTCGGGGCATCAGAGTTGGGTTGGTGCTCTGACTGATGGGCAAGTTTTAATGTGCTCCCAAAGGCTGAGCAAAAAAGCTTTGTCTAATTCTGTCCTGGCATGTGATGTGCCCTCCCTGCCAAAAGAAATCAGGTTTTAGCTATGTGCAGAGACATTAGGTCATGATTTGGGGAGGTATTGGCCTGTACATCAGTGATGCACTTGCTGCTCTAGTACTGCCTGCAGGACTGAGCACCTCCAGACCAGAAAAATGGTTGGCAAAGTGGAAGGAGTTGAGAGAGCAGCAACAGAAATTATTCAAAGCGGTAAAGAGTCCTGTGGCACCTGATAGACTAACAGCATGATGCAGCCGATGAAGTGGGTATTCACCCATGAAAGCTCATGCTCCAATACGTCTGTTAGTCTATCAGGTGCCACAGGACTCTGCCGCTTTTACAGATCCAGATTAACATGGCTACCCCTCTGAGAAATGATTAAGAAAGTGATGAGGGATATGGATAGCTGTTAAACAGCTGAAGGATGAACAAACTGAAGCTGATTGTCTAAAATGGTACTTAAAGTTAGGCTCCTAAATCTTTATTTAGGTGCCCAAATAAAGGGCCCCATTTTGAAAAATGCTGAGCACTTCCACACCCAGATGAAGCTCATCAGAGCTGCTGGGTGCTCTGCACTTTTGAAATCTGGCGCCTTATTTAGGTGCCTTCCTGTGAATTTCGGAGCCTAACTTTAGGCTCCTATTTTTGAATCTTGACCTCAGGGCTATGTGGTGTGATTTGCATGCAACCTTTTGCCCTCCTGCTGCCCCTGGTGCAACACTAAGATTTGAGGTTGTAAGTTCTTTAGGGCAGAGGCTGTCTGTTACTTTATGTCTGTGCTGTGTCTAGCATAGCGGGGTCGCTACCTGCTTGTGGCTTCCAGGCTCTCCTGTAGAACAGCGAAAGGATAGAGTAGCTCAGGCAGCACAGGGTCTTTCAGGGCTTCTCAGCATGCACAGGGACCCATTAGCAGAGCACAGATTGTTCCTTCTGTTGTACCAAGCCCATTCTATGGGCCAAAATGCTGGTCCTGCCTCCTCTACACCCTTTCGCCTGCTTCTTGTCAAGGGACTGCTCTTATGTATTGCCCTTTTGAGGCCATGCAAAGAGACTCAATCCTCCGGCACACCAAGGCAAGGACAGTTCACAATCTATTTCTAAGTGGGGGGACAGGACTTGTTTAGGGTGTTTGGGGCCAAATGTGATTTCATGCACCCTTTTTCAAATTGTAATATTTGAGAAATATATTGCACTGTTGCCAACTCTGATCATTTTTTATCATGAGTCTTGTGATACTTGGTATCGTTCTTGAAGACTTAGTTGCTGGAATTATGTGAATACATGAAAATCTCACCTTTCATTTTAAAAAAAGAAGTATGTTTTCTAGCCCTCAGAGTTGCAGAAAAGATCTCAAAAATAGACTCAAAAAACAGAAGGCAACTATAAAGCAGAAAAAAGGAATAGTCCTTTCATCGCAAATTGTGACATTTCAAAATTACTGTCTATTCCAAAAATCAGAACAAAAAGTCAAAATAGTAAAAATTTAAATGAAACAAAAAACTCTGAAAAGTTTTGCTTCACACATGTTGATGTAGAAAACTCAACTTTTTTGCCTGAAACTAAATGATCTGACCTTTTGAAACCCATTTTTTGGTGTTGAATCACCTGATAGAAAAATTTGGTTTCAGTGAAATTTTTCACATTTTCCTGTGGGAAATATTGAGTTTGATTAAACCACATTTTCCAGTGAGAAGACATTTCCATTTTTAAAAATGTGCACTGGCCCTGGCAAAAGGAACCCAAGTCTCATGATTTTAAAGCAGTCTCATGATTTTGGGGAGGGCCCGCCTTTTGATTGGTGAATGCTTGGGGTTGGCAGCACTGTTTGCATTTCTGAAATAAGTTTTGATTAGGCAAACTGAATGCTCACGCTGCACAAGAGGGCCGAGGTAAAGTTTCATGGACATCATTAACTGTCAGGTCCTGACTTTTGGATGCTTAATCATGCAACCTAAATGTTCTGTTCATGTAGTTTTTCCCATGGAATATACTAAATATATCGTTATTCATTTCAGTAGCACCCTTCTACATCAGAGCCACACTGCACATACACATAGTGAGGGACACCCCACGCCCTGAAGAATTGACAGGTCAAATAGACTGGCAAAGGGTGAAAGGGCATAACAGAGGCAGAGTGGTGAAGTGATATTTTTAAGAGAGGGAAAAAAGGGAAAATCATAAAAGGGAACTTCACTTTCCATGACTGTGAAGCTTTGCTGGCTCGCAATATTATGCAAATACAGTAACAGGTTTATATTCAGTACTCCTGAATTACTTCACTAGTGCCCTACTCCTGTGCAATGGGAGTACACACAAGAACAAAGTTACTCCTGGGCAGTTTGCTTGGCTAGGTCTCAGAGGAGCTCAGCAGCTGGGGAAATCACCAGGAGCTCATAAATTGCCTTAGAACTAGCATCCCTCCAATGCACCTTACAAAGCAAGCATGCAGGAGGCCTTCCTCAAACCCTGTCACATAGAATCATAGAATATCAGGGTTGGAAGGGACCCCTGAAGGTCATCTAGTCCAACCCCCTGCTCGAAGCAGGACCAATTCCCAGTTAAATCATCCCAGCCAGGGCTTTGTCAAGCCTGACCTTAAAAACCTCTAAGGAAGGAGATTCTACCACCTCCCTAGGTAACGCATTCCAGTGTTTCACCACCCTCATAGTGAAAAAGTTTTTCCTAATATCCAATATAAACCTCCCCCACTGCAACTTGAGACCATTACTCCTCGTTCTGTCATCTGCTACCATTAAGAACAGTCTAGAGCCATCCTCTTTGGAACCCCCTTTCAGGTAGTTGAAAGCAGCTATCAAATCCCTCCTCATTCTTCTCTTCTGCAGACTAAACAATCCCAGCTCCCTCAGCCTCTCCTCATAAGTCATGTGTTCTAGACCCCTAATCATTTTTGTTGCCCTTCGCTGGACTCTCTCCAATTTATCCACATCCTTCTTGTAGTGTGGGGCCCAAAACTGAACACTGTACTCCAGATGAGGCCTCACTAATGTCGAATAGAGGGGAACGATCACGTCCCTCGATCTGCTCGCTGTGCCCCTACTTATACATCCCAAAATGCCATTGGCCTCCTTGGCAACAAGGGCACACTGCTGACTCATATCCAGCTTCTCGTCCACTGTCACCCCTAGGTCCTTTTCCGCAGAACTGCTGCCTAGCCATTCGGTCCCTAGTCTGTAGCGGTGCATTGGATTCTTCCATCCTAAGTGCAGGACCCTGCACTTATCCTTATTGAACCTCATCAGATTTCTTTTGGCCCAATCCTCCAATTTGTCTAGGTCCCTCTGTATCCTATCCCTCCCCTCCAGCGTATCTACCACTCCTCCCAGTTTAGTATCATCCGCAAATTTGCTGAGAGTGCAATCCACACCATCCTCCAGATCATTTATGAAGATATTGAACAAAACCGGCCCCAGGACCGACCCTTGGGGCACTCCACTTGACACCGGCTGCCAACTAGACATGGAGCCATTGATCACTACCCGCTGAGCCCGACAATCTAGCCAGCTTTCTACCCACTTATAGTGCATTCATCCAGCCCATACTTCCTTAACTTGCTGACAAGAATACTGTGGGAGACCGTGTCAAAAGCTTTGCTAAAGTCAAGAAACAATACATCCACTGCTTTCCCTTCATCCACGGAACCAGTAATCTCATCATAAAAAGCAATTAGATTAGTCAGGCATGACCTTCCCTTGGTGAATCCATGCTGGCTGTTCCTGATCACTTTCCTCTCATGCAAGTGCTTCAGGATTGATTCTTTGAGGACCTGCTCCATAATTTTTCCAGGGACTGAGGTGAGGCTGACTGGCCTGTAGTTCCCAGGATCCTCCTTCTTCCCTTTTTTAAAGATTGGCACTACATTAGCCTTTTTCCAGTCATCCAGGACTTCCCCGGTTCGCCATGAGTTTTCAAAGATAATGGCCAATGGCTCTGAAATCACAGCCGCCAATTCCTTCAGCACTCTCGGATGCAACTCGTCCGGCCCCATGGACTTGTGCACGTCCAGCTTTTCTAAATAGTCCCTAACCACCTCTATCTCCACAGAGGGCTGGCCATCTCTTCCCCATTTTGTGATGCCCAGCGCAGCAGTCTGGGAGCTGACCTTGTTAGTGAAGACAGAGGCAAAAAAAGCATTGAGCACATTAGCTTTTTCCACATCCTCTGTCACTAGGTTGCCTCCCTCATTCAGTAAGGGGCCCACAGTTTCCTTGGCTTTCTTCTTGTTGCCAACATACCTGAAGAAACCCTTCTTGTTACTCTTGACATCTCTGGCTAGCTGCAGCTCCAGGTGCGATTTGGCCCTCCTGATATCATTCCTACATGCCCGAGCAATATTTTTATACTCTTCCCTGGTCATATGTCCAACCTTCCACTTCTTGTAAGCTTCTTTTTTATGTTTAAGATCCGCTAGGATTTCACCATTAAGCCAAGCTGGTCGCCTGCCATATTTACTATTCTTTCGACTCATTGGGATGGTTTGTCCCTGTAACCTCAACAGGGATTCCTTGAAATACAGCCAGCTCTCCTGGACTCCTTTCCCCTTCAAGTTAGTCCCCCAGGGGATCCTGGCCATCCGTTCCCTGAGGGAGTCGAAGTCTGCTTTCCTGAAGTCCAGGGTCCGTATCCTGCTGCTTACCTTTCTTCCCTGCGTCAGGATCCTGAACTCAACCAACTCCTGGTCACTGCCTCCCAGATTCCCATCCACTTTTGCTTCCCCCACTAATTCTACCCGGTTTGTGAGCAGCAGGTCAAGAAAAGCGCCCCCCCTAGTTGGCTCCTCTAGCACTTGCGCCAGGAAATTGTCCCCTACGCTTTCCAAAAACTTCCTGGATTGTCTATGCACCGCTGTATTGCTCTCCCAGCAGATATCAGGAAAATTAAAGTCACCCATGAGAATCAGGGCATGCGATCTAGTAGCTTCCGTGAGCTGCCAGAAGAAAGCCTTATCTACCTCATCCCCCTGGTCCGGTGGTCTATAGCAGACTCCCACCTCTACATCACTCTTGTTGCACACACACTTCTAAACTTAATCCAGAGATACTCAGGTTTTTCTACAGTTTCGTACCGGAGCTCTGAGCAGTCATACTGCTCCCTTACATACAGTGCTACTCCCCCACCTTTTCTGCCCTGCCTGTCCTTCCTGAACAGTTTATAACCATCCATGACAGTACTCCAGTTATGTGAGTTATCCCACCAAGTCTCTGTTATTCCAATCACGTCATAGTTCCTTGACATCACCAGGACCTCCAGTTCTCCCTGCTTGTTTCCAAGGCTTTGTGCATTTGTATATAAACACTTGAGATAACCTGTTGATCGCCCCTCATTCTCAGTATGAGGCAGGAGCCCTCCCCTCACAGACATTCCTGCCTGAGCTTCCTCCCGGTATCCTGCTTTCCCACTTACCTCAGGGCTTTGGTCTCCTTCCCCCGGTGAACCTAGTTTAAAGCCCTCCTCACTAGGTTAGCCAGCCTGCTGGCAAAGATGCTCTTCCCTCTCTTCGTAAGATGGAGCCCGTCTCTGCCCAGCACTCCTCCTTCATGGAACACCATCCCATGGTCAAAGAATCCAAAGCCTTCTCTCCGACACCACCTGCGTAGCCATTCATTGACTTCCACGATTCGACGGTCCCTACCCAGGCCTTTTCCTTCCACGGGGAGGATGGACGAGAACACCACTTGTGCCTCAAACTCCTTTATCCTTCTTCCCAGAGCCACGTAGTCCGCAGTGATCCGCTCAAGGTCATTCTTGGCAGTATCATTGGTGCCCACGTGGAGAAGCAAGAAGGGGTAGCGATCCGAGGGCTTGATGAGTCTCGGCAGTCTTTCCGTCACATCGCGAATCTTAGCCCCTGGCAAGCAGCAGACTTCTTGGTTTTCCCGGTCAGGGCGGCAGATAGATGACTCAGTCCCCTGGAGGAGAGAGTCCCCGACCACCACCACCCGCCTTCTCCATCTTTTACATCTTTACACTACAGCTGTTGTGGCTTACAGATTTTTCAATCTGGAGTTAAGGCATGCCCTGCCGGCACATGGAGCAAACCTGTAACAAGTTTAGTGACCATAAATCTACTGCACATGCTCTGTGTCTGACTATCAAAGGCTTGCAACGTTACCAAAACCAATTCCCTCCAGAACAGTGAAAGGCCCTATTTCTCAAAGCAGGCTTCTTCCAGGCCAAATTTCACCTTCCAAGTGCCAACTATTTTGGCTGGAGGCTGTTCAAAGAAGGTTTCCGTTCATTTTTGATAACAGGAATTGCATTTTATTCACTGTTCTCACAGGCAAAAGTGACTAAACTGCTTTAGTTCAGACTTCCATAAAAAAAAATTACCTGAGGGCAGAATCAAGCATGAGAAATGTTAGCCAACACAAAGCTTTTCCATCAGTGTGCCTGGTAGAATTGACTAGAGCTTGAGGCTGAAGTGGTTATAAAACAGGAACTCCCTTACCTACATGCATAGAGTTTATCAACCCAGGACATGATTAGAGACAGTTTGCAAATCAGACCCATTCAACCACACAGAATACAAGACATTTGCATAAGTGGGAAACAAAGAGGGTAGTTCTGGGCCTGTAAGTGTATCACATTCCTGCTCTCTCACTGGATTGAAGGATGCTTGAATGTTTTCTTAGCATTCTTGAATTGATTAGTATTTTCAAAATGATTCTGTTTGTGATTATTTCTGCTGTTTGTTTGTTTGTAGACCCAGTATGTCGCTACTTTTCATGCTTTAATACATCATTTTTGGGTGGAGGAGGGAGATTAAATTACATATTATAATGGGTAGTCTCTTGGATAGCAATCAGCTTTAAGATATTAATATGGGGAAAAGCTTAACATTAGTACCTTGGCCACAGAGTCCCCCTACTTGTAGTTAATAAATGAGTCATGCAGGTATGCTTTTTTTTTTAAGTGTTATTTCTGAAACTAGACATTTTCCCTATCACATGCACTGAACTTCCCAGAAGCCACATGTCTAGTCTGGGTGCATGAGGTTTGTGCTATTCAGCATCAGTTAAAAACCTGACTTCCAGAAGCAGAAATCTGGATGAAGAATATGGTTTATTATCAGTATTTCCACAAGGGATGTGTGAATCAAATTTGCCAACTAGCATAATGGTATAGCCAAATACTAGTTCTATGTATTGAGGTGTCTATAGCTCTGATATCCACCAACTCATTTCATATGGGCTGCAAAATGATTTTTTGTTATGTGGACTGGATTTGACCTGCTGACGTGAGGCACTGCTCCCCATGGCCAAGCCCATGAGCCATCTATTCCCCTTCCTCCAGTCAAGTTAAGTCTCATCCTGCGGTTTACTTTGTTTCTATGTATTCTGAATTTGACATTAGGTTTGGCCATTTGCTTTTCTGACTTCTAGAATGATTCTTCATAACTGCTAATAACCACCACGGGTCAGACCCTCAGCTGGTGTAAATCTACCAAGCTCCACTGATTTCAATGGAGCTAGGCCGATTTACTCTGGCTAAGTAGATCCCAAGATTCTCTACATGGCGGTCTGCACCACTTGTCACCACCATGATGAGTATCAAGAGTAGTATGCTTTTGTTCTTCTGTGAAAAGTTTGGATATTATAATGAAATACTGATACACTCATTTCCTGACCGTGGACTGTAGTGTCTGAAAGTTTAGTCGAAGGTTATTTGACACAGCTCATTTGACAATAGAGACATTTATTTTATATACAAAAACAACAAGGAGTCCAGTGGCACCATAAAGACTAACAGATTTATTTGGGCATAAGCTTTCGTGGGTAAACAACCCACTTCTTCAGATGCATGGAGTGAAAATTACAGATGCAGGTATTATTATACTGACACATGAAGAGAAGGGCGTGTCAAGGTTCCTCCCCCACTCTGAACTCTAGGGTACAGATGTGGGGACCTGCATGAAAAACCGCCTAAGCTTATCTTTACCAGCTTAGGTCAAAATTTCCCCAAGGTACAAAATATTCCACCCGTTGTCCTTGGATTGGCCGCTACCACCACCAAACTAATACTGGTTACTGGGGAAGAGCTGTTTGGACGCGTCTTTCCCCCCAAAATACTTCCAAAACCTTGCACCCCACTTCCTGGACAAGGTTTGGTAAAAAGCCTCACCAATTTGCCTAGGTGACTACAGACCCAGACCCTTGGATCTTAAGAACAATGAACAATCCTCCCAACACTTGCACCCCCCCTTTCCTGGGAAATGTTGGATAAAAAGCCTCACCAATTTGCATAGGTGACCACAGACCCAAACCCTTGGATCTGAGAACAATGAAAAAGCATTCAGTTTTCTTACAAGAAGACTTTTAATAAAAATAGAAGTAAATAGAAATAAAGAAATTCCCCCTGTAAAATCAGGATGGTAGATACCTTACAGGGTAATTAGATTCAAAAACATAGAGAACCCCTCTAGGCAAAACCTTAAGTTACAAAAAAGATACACAGACAGAAATAGTTATTCTATTCAGCACAATTCTTTTCTCAGCCATTTAAAGAAATCATAATCTAACACATACCTAGCTAGATTACTTACTAAAAGTTCTAAGACTCCATTCCTGGTCTATCCCCGGCAGAAACCAGTATAAGACAGACACACAGACCCTTTGTTTCTCTCCCTCCTCCCAGCTTTTGAAAGTATCTTGTCTCCTCATTGGTCATTTTGGTCAGGTGCCAGCGAGGTTACCTTTAGCTTCTTAACCCTTTACACGTGAGAGGAGCTTTCCCCTGGCCAGGAGGGATTTCAAAGGGGTTTACCCTTCCCTTTATATTTATGACAGGGCGTTACCTCACAAGTGGAGAACCAGTGTTGACAGGGCAGATTCAGTCAGGGTGGATGTGGTCCACTCCCAATAATTGATGAGGAGGCCTCGATACCAAGAGAGGGGAAGTTGCTTTTGCAGTGAGCCAGCCACTCCCAGTCCCTATTCAAGCCCAAATTAATGGTGTTTAATTTGCAAATGAATTGTAGCTCTGCAGTTTCTCTTTTAAGTCTGTTTTTGAAGGTTTTTTTGTTGAAGGATGGCTACTTTTAAATCTGTTATAGAATGTCCAGGAAGATTGAAGTGTTCTCCTAGTGGCTTTTGTATGTTACCATTCCTGATGTCTGATTTGTGTCCATTTATTCTTTTACATAGAGACTGTCCAGTTTGGCCAATGTACATGGCAGAGGGGCTTTGCTGGCACATGATGGCATATATCACATTAGTAGATGTGCAGGTGAACGAGCCCCGGATGGTGTGGCTCATGTGATTGGGTCCTCTGATGGTGTCGCTAGAGTAGATATGGGGACAGAGTAGACAACGGGGTTTGTTACAGGGATGGGTTCCTGGGTTAGTGTTTCTGTGGTGTGGTGTGTAGTTGCTGGTGAGTATTTGCTTCAGGTTGGGGGGCTGTCTGTAAGCGAGGACTGGCCTGTCTCCCAAGGTCTGTGAGAGTGAGGGATCATTTTTCAGGATAGGTTGTAGATTGTTGTAGATTTTATATAGTCCCTGAGCAAACAAAGCATTAAATTTTGTGCCTTCTGAAGCTCTAACTGCCACTTGCTGCTCATAGAGGGTGGTAGGTGAACCTCAAAACTCTGTGTTGTTCAATTTAGATAAGTAACCAGAAGCAAACCAAAAACACAGATGTGGAAATATATTCCCCTTGTAATTTAGGTCCTGAACTGGAATTTTCCATTGCTCTCAATAGGAAGTGCTGGGTGCTGAAAGCTTTTGCAAATCTGGGCACTTATTTAGATGGCTAAATAGGAACTGCTGGGTGCTTAGGAAACACTTAAGGAAGTCATCAGGGATGTCAATCCAACAGCAGCAGGATTCACACTTGATTTAACCTGACACCAGATGACCTGACCTTTTTTGTATTCACCCCAAACTTTCTACAGCTCTATTACGCTAGCCCACGTGTGAACCAGATGGACAAAATGTTTAATTCAAGTCTTAGGGACATACACTTGTACTTAACATGTTGAGAAAGTTGCTTTTGTCGCCAAATATACAACGTTTTTGCTGTATAAACTGCCACTGTATAGCCTAAGAACATTTATAATTAATTGTAACCTCCCTGAAGAGCAGGAACAGGTGTGCTCAGACACAGACTTGCAACGAGCAGGTATAAATTCTCTGTCCCATAGCTAGTATAAACAGGCCTTTGCAAAAGGACTGCTGTCTGCCTTCATCACTAAAATGGTGAGCAAACTTAGAAGTTAATTCATTGGTTGTGCTAAGTTTCAGCTTGGGTGAATCTGTGTAGCGCTGGTGAAGTCAATAGAACCATGCTGGTTTAGGATGCTGGAGCACTTGCCCTCCATCTTCTACTTTGGAATGATTGTTTTTTAAGCTTGTTCAGCTTGGCCAAGATAAGCATGCAGAAAGAAACTATCCTGTGCACATGCGGTCATTGTATTCCATGGCTCAGTTTTACACGATTTATTTCAGCAGAGTTACTGCTGATTTGCATTAGCCTAATTAGGTATTTCCTCTACATTTATGCTTCTTTTCTTTGCAGTACATTTGTATAATGAAAAAAATCCCTTAAAAAAAAAAGCTGGAAGTAAAGATAGCCAGGTAAGTTTAATTGCAATACTATGTCATAAAGGAATTTGTGCTAGACATACTGTTTTGATGAATACATGTACTGTACTTTTCCATTTGATATTAACCTAATGTCTTATAGATTCCAAGGCCAAAAGGGACCATTGTGATCATCTAATCTGGTTTCCTGTATAACACAGGCCATAGAACTTCATCAAAGTAATTTCTAGAGCAGAACTTTAAGAAAAAACAGCCCATCTCTTTAAAAATTGACAGTGATTGAGAATCCACCACTACCTATGGTAAGTTGTTCCAGACCAGAATGAAAAGGTGTAACGAGCATGGATTTTGGAAAGGAAAATCATGTCTCACTAATCTATTAGAGTTCTTTGAACATATCAAAAAAGTAATGGATGAAGTTGACATAATTTATTTAGACTTTCTCTTGAACAGATCCTTCTGATTCTAGGAAATGCAATAATCTGTATCAAACCTGCTCATCATATATTGATGAAGTGGTTAAAGCCACTTTGTATTTCCTGAGCAGAAAAGAGAGTTCAGCATTTACATGTGGCTTCTAGTAGTGTCCTCATTAAACATTCATGTCATTTTCTTTTCTTTTCCATACTTGTCTAATAACTATACCATTAAAGTCATTAAGCTGCAAGACTTGAGTTGTTTAAGTGCTATAAGATATGCCCAGCAAATTGTTGGCTCCTGAGATATTGGTTTTCTGTCTAGATTGCTGGTATTTTCACCGTCCCTTGAAACTCCAAATCGAATAATCTCTGCAGCAGAAGAAAGGTAATTGAGACATAAGGCACAGCTCTGTCCTGCAGGGAATAAACAAACAAAAGATAGATATGCTTACAATAGCATTCTACAAAGATAGCAGCGCTCTGTTTTACAAAAAGCTGTTCTTCTTGATAGAATCAGAAAACCACCTCAGCTAGAATGGCGGGCAGACGGGGGAGAACAGATCTTGTTGCTTTCCATATAAGTGACATAAAGGACATTGCTCTGGTTTAACGATAAGGCATAAGCAGCTAGCCTAGTAGACAGAACTGGCCCCTGGGATCTATGAAACCCATGGTCACTGATCCTTCCTGAGTTTGGGGATTCAAGAAATGTCAAGGCTAATCTCAATATTTACGATGTGTGGAAAAGTCTGTTTCTAGCCCTGTTAGTCGCACAGCTTTAAAGATTGTGATTGTTGTTTATTATTTATTTACAGTAATGCCTGCTGTATGTGAAGCACTTCCTAGACATTCAGGAAGGGATGGGCCCTGCTCCGAGGAGTCCACAATTTAAGGACTGACCGGTTGCCACAGTTTAGGGGAAGAGGACAATCACTGCTTAAATTGAGCCGGGAAGTAAGCTGCCACATGTCCAGGGTTTCCCAGAGTCATCTCTGGGGAATCTGTATGGGTGCTCAGCACGCACTGCCAGCTGGCCAGTTTTGGGGGCTCAGGATCATCCTGGACATCTCGGAGGTGGCAGCCCTACTGGGAAGTAAAATTTCAAAATAGCGAAGTGGGTCCCTGAGGGGTGCATGTTTTTTGTACTGCATTGGGGGAAAAAACCCTACAATTGGCTGCTGCCCTCACTTGCATGCCTCCTGGGGAAGAAAAACCAATCAGACTGCTGCAGGAAGCTCAAGGCATCTCTGCTTGCTCCTGTCCATTTCCCCCACCCCAAACTCCGTGAGCAACAGGATGGCTCCTTGGCTCCTCCCTTTCCCTCCCTGAAACATGTGACCTGGGAAGGGGTGGGAGAGGGGACTCCACTGCAGCCCCCTCCAGGCCTGGGATAGTGGGGCAAAGTACCCCAGGTGCTGCAGAAGGAGCAGAGGGGAGGCAGAACAGGTGGGGGATAGAATTGATATGGGACTTGGGGGGATTGATTTGAGGGTTAAGGGCTGAATTAATTGTTGGGCAGGGGATGAGGGAGTGGTGAGATACCCCGCTCATTTTTCAGACCCCTTTAAGAACCAGAGACAATAAGCAATGTATGTATAAGTCAACTCAGCGCACTGTAAGCAGTCCGGCAGAAGTGGGGCTTTGAGAGAGAGTTCAACGTGGACAGAGAAGGAGCCTTGCAGGTGAGCTAAGGAGGGGCCGTACCATGCTTTGGGGACTTGTGGGGACAATGGGGAGCCAGTGGATGGATTCAAAGAGAAGAGTGGTGTGACCAATTCAGCTGGCAAGGAGGATGACATGAGTGACCGCATTTTGTGACAGGAGAAAGTGTCTGCTTTTGGGAGGCCAGAAAAGAGGATACTGCAGTAGTTGAAGCAGAGCTTAATGCCTGAACAAGAGGTGTCTATCTGAACAAACCACTAGCTAGGGTTGAAAGTTTGCAACCGTGACATGTCGTAAATATACTGGGGTATTGGTTGTCTCCTTGAGTAGCCTAGGGCTGGCCACTGAGGCCTTTGAAGTCCAAGGCCCTGAGTCTCCCAATTAACTCATAGCTGTGACAGGGATGCCACTCAGGCAGTTGGCGGTCTGCCTGCCACTGTGCTGGCACTTCTGGCAGGCAGCCAGTGCGACCATGAAAGAAGGCCATTCAGCAGTGTGAGAGGCACAGGAATCAGTGGATTTAGCGTGATAGAAGGAACTCCTGGATTCTCCCACCTCTGCCACTGACTCCTCCTTCAACTCGGTCGATCTGACAGATAAGGTCAGATAAGAATCCTTGCCGCTTATAAGTTAACATGGATCTAGAAGAGCTACTCTAGCTTATCCAGAAGTTGTGGATTTGATGTAGGAAACACTGGGTGAAATCCTCTGGCCTGCGCTAGGCAGGGGTCCAGACTTGATGGTCCCTACTGGTCTTAAAATCTATCCATATGTGAATCCCAGGCCACTTATTGTTTGTATTCTCTGGAGTCTTCACGATTAGATGAGAAAGCTGTCAGTTCTTCTCAGTGGTGTCCATTCTGGTCATAATCTTGAGCCTCTTTCTGGGTGTTCTTTATGTGAAGTGGATTGCATAGTTCCTAGTCACTGCTTGTGTACGGTGTGCAACTGTGCATAGTTAGGCGACTCAATGCCCACATGTGGATTATGACCTGTTATTCTTGTCACCTGGCAGGTATTGTGGAGAGAACACAGCTGATGGAAGGCGTGACATTCTATATGTTGTGGGAGCATCCTGGAACCCATGTTACTCATTTTTATATAATCCCGATCTTACCTTACAAGGCATGCTTTATATGTATCAGGGGAAAGCGTATGAACTGCTGAAAGTCATTTCTCTACCCATGTATGTGTATCTTTCATGCATATGAAGTTATTAGAATTGTGTTGTATGGTGGTCACTAAAACATGCTGTAAATTGGGGAATCAGCCGGATATTAGCTCCCCAGAGGCAACAGCAACGAAAGTAACCAACGCCCAGGCGGGGTGTCAAACAACCCATCACCAGCCATTGTCCAGCAAGGGAGCTACAATGCAATGACTCACCTACATGAGGCCACACCAGGGGAATTGCTCAACCTTGCCGGGAGACTCAGCATTGCCCCAGACATGCCTGGACTTGTGTTTTCCAAGTACATGGACTAAGGGTATAAAACAGATAGAGTGGCCATATGCTTGGCCCCTTCTCCTATGCTTCAAGCAACTAGGACACTGAGAAGAAGACAAGACTCCAATCAAGGAGATTGGCCCATATTTCAAGGGTGAAATCTGTATACTAAGGACTGCAATATCCAGTGGGGTGAGAAAAACTGCTTAATCTTGTTGTTGCCCAGTCTAATAGGGTTGAGAGTTTAGACTGTGTGCTTATATTTTATTTCTTTTGGTAACTAACTCTGACTTTTTGCCTATCACTCGATATCACTTAAAAACTACCTTTTATAGTCCATACATTTGTTTTACTGTTATCTTTACCAGTGAGTTGGTATGAAATGTGTGGCAAACCTGCTCGGGTTTGACACAGGCTGGTGTATGTGCACTTTCCATTGATGAAGTGGTGAACCAATTAATAAATCTGCATTGCTCATCTTGAGCAGTGCAAGACGGTATATTCTGAGGTACAGTGCTGGGAGCTGGGGGGTTTGGGCTGGTGCCTTTCTCTTTGTGATTCATGAGTGTCTCTGGGAGTATTCATGCAATCTAGCTGGGTGTGGGGCTAGTGATCACAGCACCTGGAGGGGTTGCTGATGGTCACTAGCAAAGCATTGTGAGAGACAGCCCAGGCTGGAGAGAGTTCAGGGTGCACAGTGGTCCCACAGTCCCGGGCTGCACCCCGGGGGAATTCCATCACAGAAGGAACCCAGTTCGTTCCTGCATTGCTCTTACTACAGAGACTATAGGCTTGCTGCCTTTTTCAGTCTGTTACGTTTCTAGGTGCCTATTGATAGTAAGCCTAGGAAATAGCTCAGCAGTTTACAAGCAGGGTTTTGTTCCAAACCCCTTTCCTCCAAGGCTGTGCCTGTGCAGTGTGGTTTGTGAAGCATTCCCATTTCTATGAGCCCATGCCTTTGTGTTTCACCGTCCTGGTATCCATTCTCAGGGGTGGCTCCCTGGAAAGTAGTGTATCCCTCAAGAGCACCTTATAAAACCACCACTTATACAATTCCTTCATTATTGAATCTTATATAGGAAGGGCTACTCTCCTTAGGCTTTAGGAATGCATGCTCTTTTCTTGCATCCCCAGGATGCTATAGGTTTCTCAACTGCTCTGCTGCCCGCTGACCAACTAGATCCCTTTCTGGTATAATAATCCTCTTGCTTCAAAGCAAAAGGAGCTGTCTTCCCCAATCAGATAGGATCAGGCTCTTGGAAAGACCTCAGACTGATTAGCTGTCATTAAACATATGCTAAGAAGGAGCAGCTGCAGCTTTTAACAGCTTTTAACAGATGTCAGCTACCCATCCCTGCAGACTTCTGGCTTGGATTGCACAAACAGAATCTCCTTCCTTAGAAGTTTTTAAGGTCAGGCTTGACAAAGCCCTGGCTGGGATGATTTAATTGGGGATTGGTCCTGCTTTGAGCAGGGGGTTGGACTAGATGACCTCCTGAGGTCCCTTCCAACCCTGATATTCTATGATACTGCACAAGAACTGGAAGCTGCTTCATGGGTGAAATTTGGCTCAGTGCAGGAAACCTGTGCAAGGCTCCTTGCATCATGCTGGTGCTTCCACTCTCCTCAGCAGTGAGATCAACACTTATCCTGAAGGGGTAGGGAGCTGGGCAGTGAACTTTTATTTCTTCTTCCTCCAGGAGGAAAAGGTGCCTGTGGTGGCAGGTGGGGATGGTTTTTCTCCCTCTCTAGTGCCTCTCCACTAGGGTAAGTGTGCAGGCTAGGGGCAGGACAGCTGTGAAGACTGGTCAGCATTTAGCAGGTGAGAGGACATTAGGTTTATAGAAGTGATTTTTTTCCCTCTTTCAGTGCAAAATCCCATGGGTCTTACTCAGTTTTTACTCCATCACAAATCCCATTGACTTAAATGAGGGGTTTGCCTGGGTAAACGCTCGAGGCCCAATTCAGTGCTCAATGGGAGAATTTCCATTGACATCAGTGGGTGCTGGAGCAGGCCCTCGGTGACGGTGTTGATTAGACAGTAGTAAGAGCAGGAAACTGTGCTCTCAGGATTCTGGAAAATCAAACCCACCTTTACGAGGTACTTCCCTTTTACCACTACATCAGACACCTGGTGTGAGGAGTGTGTGGCTTGTGTAATTGCTATCTTTAGCCAAATGCTGAATCGGTAGCAAATGTATTCTGCCAAAGCTGAATTACAAGCCAGCATGGATAGAACAATAAATGATACAGACATATGTATTATACTCAATCGTTTATTGCAGCAAAATGTTTGTAATAAATATCAAGAACTCTGCAATCTCCTAAAATCAGAAAGCAGAACATATCAGACATGACTTTACTTGCTGAATTTCGTTAGTAAATACTATTGACGCCAGACCCTTGATGAAGAAGCACTACAGAGAAAACCCCTGTTTGGTTAAAGAGATGTATAAAAATCCCTAGATATCGTTAAAGGTTGTAATTTCCATTTTCTATCACAATACTTTGGCAATTACTGATATTCAGCAAAGAATTACTTTTTTCTTCATTTTTTAGAACATAACATAAGAACAGCCACACTGGGCCAGACCCAAGGTCCATCTAGCCCAGTATCCTGTCTTCCAGCAGGGGCCAATGCCAGGTGCCCAGAGGGAATGAACAGAACAGGCAATCATCCAGTGATCCATCCCCCATCACCAGCTTCTGGCGAACAGAGGCTAGGAACACCATCCCTGCCCAGCCTGTCGACTAGCCATTGATAGACCTATCCTCCAAGAATTTATCTAGTTCTTTTTTGAAATTGAATTAACGCAACCTGCAACATTTAAGGACCTTGTGCTGAAAGCTCTCTTTCACATGCTGGTTACCTAGAGGGTTAAGATAATAAGTGTACTTGAGGACATTCATTTCAGTCTTGTTCAAGCAAAATTTGTTGTTAGTGACAAAATCTTCATCTGAAAATAGAGATTGAAAATAATAATGGGATTTTCAGAGGCACGCTGCTCTGCTTAATGAATCTGTAAGCTCAGGGGTTGTACCATATGACTGGAGAATTGCTAACATAGTTCCTATTTTTAAGAAAGGGGAAAAAAAAGTAATCCAGGTAACTACAGTCCTGTTAGTTTGACATCCGTAGTATGCAAGGTCTTGGAAAAAATTTTGAAGGAGAAAGTAGTTAAGGACATTGAGGTCAGTGGTAAATGGGACAAAATACAACATGGTTTTACAAAAAGGTAGATCATGCCAAACCAACCTGATCTTCTTCGAGAAAGTAACAGATTTTTTAGACAAAGGAAATGTAGTGGATCTAATTTACCTAGCTTTCAGTAAGGCGTTTGATACGGTGCCACATGGGGAATTATTAGTTAAATTCGAAAAGATGTGGATCAATATGAAAATTGAAAGGTGAATAAGGAATTGGTTAAAAGGGAGACTACAGCGGGTCATCCTGAAAAGTGAACTGTCAGGCTGGAGGGAGATTACCAGTGGAGTTCCTCAGGGATCGGTTTTGGGACCAATCTTATTTAATTTTTTTATGACTGACCTCGGCACAAAAAGTGGGAGTGCGCCAATAAAGTTTGCGGATGATACAAAGCTGGGGGGTATTGCCAATTTAGAGAAGGACCGGGATATCATACAGGAGGATCTGGATGACCTTGTAAACTGGAGTAATAGTAATAGGATGAAATTTAATAGTGAGACGTGTAAGGTCATGCATTTAGGGATGTAGTCTGCACCGCTACAGACTAGGGACCGAATGGCTAGGCAGCAGTTCTGCGGAAAAGGACCTAGGGGTGACAGTGGACGAGAAGCTGGATATGAGTCAGCAGTGTGCCCTTGTTGCCAAGAAGGCCAATGGCATTTTGGGATGTATAAGAAGGGGCATAGCGAGCAGATCGAGGGACGTGATCGTTCCCCTCTATTTGACATTGGTGAGGCCTCATCTGGAGTACTGTGTCCAGTTTTGGGCCCCACACTACAAGAAGGATGTGGATAAATTGGAGAAAGTCCAGCGAAGGGCAACAAAAATGATTAGGGGTCTGGAACACATGACTTATGAGGAGAGGCTGAGGGAGCTGGGATTGTTTAGCCTGCAGAAGAGAAGAATGAGGGGGGATTTGATAGCTGCTTTCAACTACCTGAAAGGGGGTTCCAAAGAGGATGGCTCTAGACTGTTCTCAATGGTAGCAGATGACAGAACGAGGAGTAATGGTCTCAAGTTGCAGTGGGGGAGGTTTAGATTGGATATTAGGAAAAACTTTTTCACTATGAGGGTGGTGAAACACTGGAATGCGTTACCTAGGGAGGTTGTAGAATCTCCTTCCTTAGAGGTTTTTAAGGTCAGGCTTGACAAAGCCCTGGCTGGGATGATTTAACTGGGAATTGGTCCTGCTTCGAGCAGGGGGTTGGACTAGATGACCTTTTGGGGTCCCTTCCAACCCTGATATTCTATGATTCTGTGATTCTAATAACAAGAATTTTAGTTATAAGCTGGGGACGCATCAATTAGAAGTAATGGAGGAGGAGAAGGACCTTGGAGTATTGGTTGACCACAGGATGACTATGAGCCGCCAATGTGATATGGCCGTGGAAAAAGTTAATGTGGTCTTGGGATGCATCAGGCAAGGTATTTCCAGTAGAGATAAGGAGGTGTTAGTGTCATTATACAAGTCACTGGTGAGACCTCATCTGCAATACTGTGTGCAGTTCTGGTCTCCCATGTTTAAGAAGGATGCATTCAAACTGGAACAGGTACAGAGAAGGGCTACTAGGGTGATCTGAGGAATGGAAAACCTGTTTTATGAAAGGAGACTCAAGGAGCTTGGCTCGTTTAGCCTAACCAAAAGAAGGTTGAGGGGAGATATGATTGCTCTCTCTAAATATGTCAGAGGGATAAATCCAGAGAGGGAGAGGAATTATTTAAGCTCAGTACCAATGTGGACACAAGAACAAATGGATATAAACTGGCCATCGGGAAGTTTAGACTTGAAATTAAACAAAGGATTCTAACCATCAGAGGAGTGAATATCCTTCCAATGGAAGCAGTGGGGGCAAAAGACCTATCTGGCTTCAAGATTAAACTCGATAAGTTTATGGAGGAGATGGTATGATGGGATAACATGATTTTGGCAATTAATTGATCTTTAACTATTCATGGTAAATAGGCCCAATGGCCTGTGATGGGATGTTAGATGGGGTGGGATCTGAGTAACAACAGAGAATTCTTTCCTGGGTGTCTGGCTGGTAAGTCTTGCCCACATGCTCAGGGTTCAGCTGATCGCCATATTTGGGGTCGGGAAGGAATTTTCCTCCAGGATAGATTGGAAGAGGCCCTGGGGGTTTTTCGCCTTCCTCTGTAGCATGGGGCATGGGTCACTTGCTGGAGGATTCTCTGCACCTTGAAGTCTTTAAACCATGATTTGAGGACTTCAATAGTTCAGACATAGGTGAGAGGTTTATTGCAGGAGAGGGTGGGTGAGATTCTGTGGCCTGCGTTGTGCAGCAGGTCAGATTAGACTATCATAATGGTCCCTTCCAACCTTAATATCTATGAATCTATGCTCCCATTGACGTCTAGAGTTTTAACATTAATGGGAGCCGGGGTGAAAGTAAGGGGATATGGGCCGGTACGGCATACCGGTAAAAGGTAGCCGCCAATACCGGCCCATACCGCTGACTTTTAAGCGCTGCCCCTTTTGCGCCCCCGCTCAGCTGCCCTGCCGGGTCCCTTCCAGCAGGGCCGCCAATGGTGGGGGCACAAAAGGGGCAGCGATGATCCAGCAGGGCTGCCGATGGGGGGCGCAAAAAGGGCAGATGGGCTGGCTGGGGGATGCTGACCCCAGCCCAGCCCCGCCCCTTCCGCCCAAGGCCACGCCCTTCGGGGGGGGCCAGAGCGGCCCCGTACCGGTAAGAGCTGCATTTTACTTTCACCCCTGATGGGAGCAGACTTAGGCCAATACTGAACACTTCTGAAAATCTTGCCCTGTGGGCACATCTCCACTCGGAGGCTGCTGCAGTTTCTGGGCCGCTCCTGAGCGGGATGTGATATCAGGGAGAGGGTGCACAAGGAAGGCTCAGTTGAAAGTTCTGGCACAAATGGCAATGGGGGAGAAGGAGAGGGTGCTGCTGAGAGGACTAGACTTTGCCATTTTTGATAGCACATGAGGAAGAGCAAAGAAAAAGCAGCTCAGCCAGCCATGTCTCCGGGAGTGGAGTGGTGCCTCCTTCTAATGGTGTTGCTTCAATGAGACAACCGTGAAAAACTATTTGCCTGAAACCGAGGTTCATAATTTTTTGCCAGAATTCAACCAAATACCTATTCCTTGCACGTGAAACTTCAGTACAGTCCTAAATAGCTCTTCAGGGCATAAGGCAACATTGAATCCTAGGGCTTTCATTACATTGAGGTATAATATTTGCAGATTGTTGTAGCCCTGTCAGTCCCAGGATATTCGAGAGACAAGGTGGGTAAGGTGATTATCTTTTATTGGACCAACTTCTGTTGGTGAAAGAGACAAGCTTTCGAGACACACAGAGCTCTTCTTCTGGGCTGGGAAAGGTTTCTCAGGCTATGTCTACACTTAAAGTGCTACAGCCCCATAGCCTTAGTGCTACAGCTTTACACTTCTGTGTAGACACTCAGGTATACTTAACTCTGCCGCTCAGGGGTGCGGATTTTTCACACACCTGACTGACGTAGTTAAACTGACCTAAGTGTAGACCAGGCCTCAGAGAGGTGGATTAACTATGTTGATGGACAAAACCCCTTGCATCGATTGTGGAAAGCATCTATGCTATGGTGCTGCCGTGGCACTGCACGAGCACTATAGTGTAGACATACCCAGATGGCCAAAGGAAAGGCTCTTACCTCCTGCTTTTGTGACCACTTCCTCGCCAACAGATGAGTTTTGCTTTATCCTCTCTCCAACATTATCTCAATTTAGGACCACTAGGGTGCTCAGGCTATATTGATTGGTAGAACTTTGCAGGGCGGAGACACCTATGAATTAGTATGATTTTTAACATGGCTTTCAGTGTGTGTAATGCTGAAATCCACATAGTAGGTGCTCCCAGAGCAGTCAGCCCCAGGTGTGCATAGCTTCTGGATTTAGGGATTTTGCCTCCTCCCTGCAACAAGCCGAGGATATTTTTCTCAGCATGCTGCCTTAAAGTGCAAAAGGGGTAAGAAGCACTTTCTTGCCACTTACAAACTGCACAATATATTTGACATGAACATTTCTATTTAAAATCAGCTTCTGGCAGCCCCCATGCAGCTAAAAAGTGCTATCATTTGTGGCACTGGGAATACAAGGTCAAAGCCTGTATAGCAGCTTCTGCCCTGCTCTCCAGAAGAGCAATATACTGCACCACAAGAGGAAACAGCAGCATTTGGGTGAGCCTCAGAAGAGCCAGCTCACCTCTTGGACCCCAAAACTGTGGAAGCCTCCTTGAAACTCACTGCAGTAAGCAGTGTAGTTATATTGGAAAGGAACACCCACCTCTGTGACAAAGTACTAAGAGGGATGGCTACTCAATGAAATGACAATACTGTTTTTCTACAGATCTTATTTTTCATAGTACCAAAACTGAATTTCGTGGTAGCCAACCGCTGACATCTGAGAAATTGTTGATGAAGGTGAGTTACATCCATCCATCCACTTATGTGGTGTTCCTCAGTGTGGTAGCTGAGTTTGGGGTGCTCAGAGCACTTTGGATGTAGCTATGGGTCTGGCTCAAAGAGTCTAAAAATAAATCCAAATAAATTACCTGCCTGGTTTTTGTTAGACTGCCAGTAAATTAGGTAGCTTTTAAGCAATAGCCTACACATTCCTAACAGTTCTCTTTCAGGTTGCTTTTATAAACAACAAGCAAAACTATCATAATTCTCTCCTTCACTTTTATGAAATTACTGCAGTGTGCAAACACAGTTGTCTGCATGAAATTAGGAGGATTACATCTAACTAGAGTAAAACAGGAATTCACACATTTTGCCCTGTGCCCAGATCATATCCAGTGCACTTTATAATTGTGTACCGGTAATAAAACTCTGAAAAGCTTCCTCTCTAGGTGTAGTAATTTTATGTGAAGTTAACTGAGGCACTGGAAGGAAAGTGGGCTTCTCAGAGACCAATTTTATTCGTCTTAAGAAGTAGCTGACTTTGTAAGGCCGCAGTTCAGCAAGGAGCTTCAGCATATGCCCCACTTGGAGCATGTGACTAATCCCACTGAAATCAAAGGGACTACTCACGTGCTTCAAGTTAAGCATATGTTTAAATAACTCGCCAAATCCGGGGCCTCAGTGATCACCATTTGCAAACTCTGAAAATATTGAATAATACCAGACCCAGGAGTGACTACTGCGGGTCCCCACTAGATACACTCTCCCAGCTTAGCAGCAAACTGTTGATAACTACACATCTGTTAAAAATACGCCAGTGGAGAGCAGGGGAATTATACAAGAGCGTGTTGTATTTTGGTACAAGGAAAAAGAGATGAGAAAATCATTAAAGACAGAATTATAAAGCATCCAGATAAGCATATTACAACTGGGTTAGTTATGCCTTTGTGACCTGTTAGAATTCTTTGAAAGAGTTAACAAACTAGTGGATACAGGGAAAGTGGTGCTGATAATTTACTTAGAATTTCAAAAGGCTTTTGAGCCAGAAATGCTGGTAACAATGGGGTGAGAGGTTAAGGCTTGTTGGGGATTAAAAACTGGTTAAGAGATAGGAAGCAAAAGGTAGCAATGAATGGCCAATTTTCAGCATGGAAAGAAGTTAATAGTGAGTTGCCCCAGGTGTTTCTCAACATATTTAATAATGACCTAAAAGATGGGATGAATAGTTGGGTGGCAAAATTTCCGGATGCTACAAAATGATTTAAATTAGTCAAGCCAAGAGAGGATTATGAGGAACCCTAGAAGGACTTAACAAAACTGATTATTGGGCAACAGAATGGCAGCTGAAATTCAATTTAGATAAGTGCATGGTAAATTGGTAATGCACAGTGAAAGGAACAATATAAGTACTTGAACACATTGATGGGTTCTGAATTAGTTGTAAATCCTGAAGGGGAACAGTTCTAGGCATCATTGTGGACAACCCAATATGCAGAGGCAGAGAAAAATGAATGAGATGTCAGAGTATGTTCACAATACAATGGAGAATAATCTGAAAATATAATTCAATAACAGAAATTGCAGGCATGTCCTCACCTTGAATCTTTCGTTCAGGTTTGAACTCCTCCTTCCATCAAAAACATAGAAAAGAGAGAAAAGGTTGGCAGACAAAGGCAATGAAAATTATTCAAGACAAGGGACAAAAGGAGGGATCCCCCAGAAGGAGAGATTTAAAGGCTGATGACTACTTAAAGTTCGGAAAGTGGAGCAACAGAACATGATAGAAGTACGGTAAATAAAATAACACATACTGCGTCTGTCCGCTCTTATTCCGCTTAGATGAAACCCTGACTCCACTGAATTCAATGGCAAGACTCCACTGACTTCAGTGGAGCAAGGATTTCACCCTTTGTCTCTGTACAAGAACAAGGATGTATCGACGAAACTAAAAGTCTCTTTAAATTCAAACTCCCATCTTCTTCCTCTGCCTAGCATGTTATAGTGACTGAATGATTTTAAAGTGAATTAATGTATCCAAAATATAGCTGAAATAGGAACACCTAGAAAAAGCAAATATTTATAAATATCTTAACAAAAATACTTAACAGTAACTATTTATTTGTCCTCTTCTCCCCTTCTCTGCTTTGATGTAAAATCTGGCGCAGGTCCCTATTCCGACCAAGAGGAGGCACGAACACATTTACCCTTGATTCGTCAAGACTCATTTATAATCATCCTTTCATTTCTCCCAGCTAGTGATACTAACCATATTTTATGTATTATTTATTAGCAATGTTTGCATTTAGGGTTGCTACGAGAGAAAAGTGCCTTCATTTGCATTAAATAAAATTAGTCCATCTTGAACTGAACCTGGGCTTTTTATGAAATTCAGAAAGGGTAAGCTAACCTTTTTGAAATACTCCTCCGCAGTTCCTGGTTTTAGCCATAAGCAGAGGTCAAACAGATACACTCTAGTTTTCTGCAAGCTTTGAGGAACATCCAAAATTTCTATAAAATTGGAAAAATACCATAGTTTACTGTCAGACTGGGGGCCATAGGCACTGGGATTAAAGAGGATTTAATAGAATCGGAGTTCATGAAGTGGGGTTGCTTCTCTTACTATTGATCAGAAACAAAAATACCCACATGCTTTGGGAAAAAGTGCTTTTGCACTATTTAAGTAGCCTATCAGAAAACAAGAAGTACTAAAAATCTTTCAAGAAAGTCTTATTCCCTGAGATTTATGTCTGCAAAAACATCTAGATATGTCCTATTGCAGGACATATTAATAAAGCATTTGAATGTTTGGGTTTTTCTCTGATACCCCTTCCCCAAGCTGCGTGAGCTTTATCGATCACTGTTTACACTCAGGGCCTGATGTTCAGAGGTAGTGAGCACCTGCAGCCTGCATCCCTTGGAGTTGTCGGTGCTCAGCACTATATGGATATGCTTCAAGTGAAATCTTCCTTTAAATAAGCAAAAGAACTTTGAACAAGGGAAGGTGCTTTTCTTTGTTCTGAGTCACACCAGGCAACCTCACATAATCGTGCACATTTAATACATTCCCTTTTCCTGTTCTTGTACAACTGGGTAGTAACTACCATAGGTACTAAACGCTTCTATCATTGAAGACAAAGAATTACTAGTGGATAGCATGATTCATCTCTGTCATCACTGGTAAATATATGAGAGAGAAAAATACAAACCCACAAAATCAAATGTCCTAACCCACAAAAAAATCAATATTAAAATAGATGCAGTCTGGGCAAAGTTCTCTAAAAGGATAGGACAGCACTTTAAAAATAGAAAGTGGATAGTCTGGTTTTTGTTGTTTACTGTAATGGCAGGAAACAGTTGTGCTTTGCTTTTTTAAAAAAATAAGTAAAACATGCAAGATAAAAGCAGCTCATCTTTGGATTAAGCCTGGCTCAATGACTTCCTCTGTGGCCAACTCATTTGGAACTTTTCCTTTTCGCTGCTGTTGCTGGAGTCCGAGTCATGAACATATCCGGATTTAGCCTGTGTGTCCAAAAGGAACAACTAGGCAACCAGACTGCAGGTCAGCAACCACTGAAAACTGTAATGGTAGTTGGAGTTGGCAGGGATTCGATGATCAGACAGCATGGGCAGGGAAAGGCAAGTGAATAATGCACGGGGCTAGGAAATGAAGGTTCTGTTCACAGCTAAGTCACTGACCTATGGTGGGTAAAACACTCTTTGTTTCCCCTCCTGTCTTGTCTATTTAGACTATTAGCTGTATGGGTCAGGGACTGCCTCTTATGCTGTGTGTGTACAGTACCACCACAGTGGGACCTCTAGGCACTCCTGTAATAGAAATGATTGAGCCAGGAGGTCGAAAAGATCAAATATACAATGAAAACTGTCTTAATGCCACCTAAGGGAGTGGCAAGAATCAGTCACCTCAGGGACATCATGATGCTCTGGAGAGGGCATTGGACTGTCAGTCAGGAGAGTTGTGCTCTACCCCGTCTCTGCCATGAACTTCCTGTGAGACCTTTCGCCACTCTGTGTGTTTGCTTCGCCACGTGTGTAGTGGGGATAATAATACTTTCTCCACCTGGATAAAGTACTTTGGGATATTTGGACCGAAAGTATTATGTAGTACCAGGATAAAGATAAAATCAAAGGTAACTTGTATGGGAAATGTTGCCAATCCTATAAAAATGGTGCCCTAAGACAGGGGTAACATGATGGAGGTTGTGCTTAGTGCAGGGTTCGCTGTACGGTTAAACAGTAAAGGTGCCCAGAGAGGTAATGTTTTTTCCTGAACTATGTTGCTGACAGAATTAATTTTGAAGTGATATCCAAAATAAACCCAAACCTATAACTACCCCTACCTTCCAGTGTTATGAATCTTCTGCTTTCTGATTGGTTGCAGTATCCCCAGTGGGATACTCAGAATCATCATAGAATATCAGGGTTGGAAGGGACGTCAGGAGGTCATCTAGTCCAATGCCCTGCTCAAAGCAGGACCAATCCCCAACTAAATCATCCCAGCCACGGCTTTGTCAAGCCTGATCTTAAAAACTTCAAAGGAAGGAGATTCCACCACCTCCCTGGGTAACGCATTGCAGTGCTTCACCACCCTCCTAGTGAAAAAGGTTTTCCTAATATCCAACCTAAACCTCCCCCACTGCAACTTGAGACCATTACTCCTCGTTCTGTCATCTGCTACCACCTAGAACAGTCTAGATCCATCCTCTTTGGAACCCCCTTTCAGATAGTTGAAAGCAGCTATCAAATCCCCCCTCATTCTTCTCTTCCGCAGACTAAACAATCCCAGTTCCCTCAGCCTCTCCTCATAAGTCATGTGTTCCAGTCCCCTAATCATTTTTGTTGCCCTCCGCTGGACTCTCTCCAATTTATCCACATCCTTCTTGTAGTGTGGGGCCCAAAACTGGACACAGTACTCCAGATGAGGCCTCACCAATGTCGAATAGAGGGGAACGATCACGTCCCTCGATCTGCTGGCAATGCCCCTACTTATACAGCCCAAAATGCCATTGGCCTTCTTGGCAACAACGGCACACTGTTGACTCATATCCAGCTTTTTGTCCACTGTAACCCCTAGGTCCTTTTCTGCAGAACTGCTACCTAGCCATTTGGTCCCTAGTCTGTAGCGGTGCATGGGATTCTTCCGTCCTAAGTGCAAGACTCTGCACTTGTCCTTCTTGAACCTCATCAGATTCCTTTTGGCCCAATCCTCTAATTTGTCTAGGTCCCTCTGAATCCTATCCCTACCCTCCAGCGTATCTACCTCTCCTCCCAGTTTAGTGTCATCTGCAAACTTGCTGAGAGTGAAATCCACACCATCCTCCAGATCATTTATGACGATATTGAACAAAACCGGCCCCAGGACCGACCCTTGGGGCACTCCACTTGATACTGGCTGCCAACTAGACATGGAGCCATTGATCACTACCCGTTGAGCCCGACAATCTAGCCAGCTTTCTACTCACCTTATAGTCCATTCATCCAGCCCATACTTCTTTAACTTGCTGACAAGAATACTGTGGGAGACGGTGTCAAAAGCTTTGCTAAAGTCAAGCAATAACACGTCCACTGCTTTCCCCTCATCCACAGAGCCAGTTATCTCGTCATAGGAGGCAATTAGATTAGTCAGGCATGGCTTGCCCTTGGTGAATCCATGCTGACTGTTCCTGATCACTTTCCTCTCCTCTAAGTGCTTCAGAATTGATTCCTTGAGGACCTGCTCCATGATTTTTCCAGGGACTGAGGTGAGGCTGACTGGCCTGTAGTTCCCAGGATCCTCCTTCTTCCCTTTTTTGAAGATGGGCACTACATTAGCCTTTTTCCAGTCGTCCGGGACTTCCCCCAATCGCCATGAGTTTTCAAAGATAATGGCCAATGACTCTGCAATCACATCTGCCAACTCCTTTAGCACTCTCGGATGTGGCGCATCCGGCCCCGTGGACTTGTGCTCGTCCAGCTTTTCTAAATAGTCCCGAACCACTTCTTTCTCCATAGAGGGCTGGTCACCTCCTCCCCATGCTGTGCTGCCCAGTGCAGTAGTCTGGGAGCTGACCTTGTTCGTGAAGACAGAGGCAAAAAAAGCATTGAGTACATTAGCTTTTTCCACATCCTCTGTCCCTAGGTTGCCTCCCTCATTCAGTAAGGGGCCCACACTTTCCTTGACTTTCTTCTTGTTGCTAACATACCTGAAGAAACCCTTCTTGTTACTCTTAACATCTCTTGCAAGCTGCAACTCCAGGTGTGATTTGGCCTTCCTGATTTCACTCCTGCATGCCTGAGCAATATTTTTATACTCCTCCCTGGTCATTTGTCCAATCTTCCACTTCAGGTGGATGGAAGCTAGCCCCAGGGACAGAGCAGTTGCTGGCAGGGAGCGAGGGGAAGCTCCTGGCTGGCTGCTAGGATTGACATGCTGAGGCCCTGAGGTAAGGGCGAAGAAGCTGCTGAGGGAAGTGGTCCAGTGAAATGTACTGAGTAGCTGGAGGGGATGCAGCATGTGGCTGTCACCTACAGGGTCCCTGGGTGGGGACCCAGAGTAGTGGGGGGCCCAAGTTTCTCCCCCTTCCCCCCCCCGCCCCACCACAGTTGCCAGTGGGGAAGTGGCAGGACATTTGGATGGCTGTATTAAACCCTGGAATGGGGGAGCACAGATGGTAACACAGCTGGAGGGCCATGTCATGAAGAGGATGCCACGGTCCCTGGAGTGATGCGGGGCAGAGAGCAGGTGTATTGGTGGGTGAGGCACCATTGGGATAGGGCATACTGACCTATGCAACTAATTCCCAAGATGGCCAGGAGGAGGTGCCAGCGTGGTGAGGGGAGTCCCATCGCACAGGGATAATCCATCAGAATTGTTCTAGCCCGTGCTCGTAAGAGTTTTACCTGCCGCTGTCAGCCGCAGCCTCCCCACTGAGTAAAGCTGCGGGCGTGGGCGGGGAGACGGTCTTTGAGAGAGCCTCAGAAATCAGAAGTAGGGTCTTCATGGAGCAGCAGATGGCCTCCCCATCATGACGCTTGATTATTATAATGCCCTCCCAGAAGGGCTTCTCCACTACTGCTATTTAGGGCCTGATCTAAAGCCCATTAAAATTAATGGGAGTCTTTCTACTGATCAGGCTCCAAGTGCAGAACCCAGCAACACAGGGGTTCATAGGACTGATCATCTGTGATGGTATCAAAGCTGTCCCGTATTCTTTATACTAGCTGTCCATGGAGCAGCAGACTGATTTTTAAGACCATCCTGCTGTTTTTTTAAAGCTTAGAATAACACTGGTCCTGGCTGTGTTTGAGACCCCTTTCTTGAATCGTGGTGGTTGTCTGCACTCTGATATGACCGGACACCCAGGAATTCTCTACTGCACCCTATGTTGACAGGAGATGGCACTTTTGCGGTGGCAACTCTCCATGTGTGGAACTCTCCGTCCCTGCATAGCTGGATAACTTCTTAGATGTGTCTTTAATATTAGGTCCCCCTCCTGGAATTGCTTCTTCTTGGGTAGACCTCTGTGCTCATGTGGAGCCCGACTGACACCAACAGGCCCTGTGCGTTTGCTGGTCTCTGTGCAGGATCAGAACCATCATCTGTCCCTATATAAGACTCTTTCCCTCTTAAATGATGATGGTTATTTGTATTACAGTAGTTCCTAGAGGCACTGTACGCACACACACTGAGACAGAGACAGTCCCTTTCCTGAAGAGCTTGCAGTCTTAGTAGACCAGGCATGTGAAGGGTGGGAGCAAGGAAGAATCACAGCATCTTTGTGTACAGGTGGGAAACTGACACACACGGGGATTGAGGCCCAGATTCTCAAAGGTATTTAGGCTCCTAGCTGCTATTGAAATGGAATTTAGGACCCTAGATACTTCTGATTGACTAGACCTAAGTGACTCGCCCCAAGTAACACACAGGGAGTCCGTGACAGAGCCAGCGGCAGAACCCAGATCTCGTGGGTTCCAGTCTCATGCCTTACCCTCCCGCTCCTCAGCGTTTCACAATGACTTCTGAAAGGGTTGGGCTTTTTTTTCTTAATTTTTCATTTTTTAAACTGTATTTTACACTGTTGTGCAGAACTCTGAGCATACCAGTAGGGATGTGGCGCTAGATAATTATAATTTATCATTATGATTATTAATAGATTAATAGCTTCTTTTCACTTTGGTTTCCTAGGACCTTTTAAAGAATGCTAACAAAGTGACCCAGGTGCTGGGATTTATTCTAGCAGGATCCGGGCCAAAGGTTCTTTGTTACTTGTGTTGGGAAAACTTAAAATAGGTTAGCTGTTCCATCCGGTTCAGACAGGAACATTCCAGATGCTCATTCAGAGCTTACCTGAGCGGCCTGTGCGGGGACAGACTCCACACAGCTGCTAGAGAAACTTTGAAAGCCTCATTTTGCTTTGCAATTTGTTATAATGGTAATAAATAAGTGCAAGGTGGAAGGGGTTTTGCTTTGACAATGGTCAGTAATTGCTTCACAAATAGAGGCTTCAGCCTTGCCCCAGCTTTCCTCTCTGATGGTCAAGGCTGGTTTTGGAACACTAGCTTGCAATCTGTGGCTCAAGTGCTGGAAATAAGCAAATCAGCGGAGCACACTTAGGGAAATGCACAGAAAAGGGAATTCTCAGCCACACTAAGTGGTAGTTACTGTGCCACCAGCCATGAAGAGCATTAGAGGGAGAACTGGCCTATGCCCACGACACTTCCTCTGCATGGGGGCGTTAGTCTTTTAGAGCCATGCATCTGTCCTAACCCCCAACATTTCCATTCCACCCTTTTGTGTCCCAGTGCAGGAATCTGTTCTTTGGCATTCGGGGGTGGTCTTCAAAGAACAGTGATCACTTAAAAGATGTAAAACTGGCAGAGCCTTCCACAAGGTTTGATCTTCGTTCCCTATCTAACACCGCACATTTCAGTTCTATAACTCAGTGCCTTCTCCTCTCTTCTCAGCTGCTTGCCACTCTTTCTGAACTAATTAAATGCAAACAGTCCTTGCAATGGTGCTACAGAAATGAGTCATCTCCCTGAAGGAGCAAACCATTACCAGAACTAGTTAGTGCAGACCAAAACATCTTTAAGTTTAATGCAAAAGACATTTTAATTAACAGCTATCATGACATTTACAAGCAATTATTATACAGACCCCTGCTCCTCCTTGTGACAATGAATACCTCCAGACTACAATATGGTCATTGACCTCATTGAATAGGTCATGGGAAGGTAGTGAAAGCTCTCTACTGCCCCCGGCAAATGACTAGCTCTACAAGGAACACTGTGCTAAATGCATAGCAGTCATCATAGGCAATTCACTTCGGTGCTGAGAAACTGTATCTTTGTCATGTTAAATAACCTTTGTCAAAACACAAGACTGATGCTCTAGAAATCCGTTATCAATTTGGACATAGGCTACTAACGGGGTGAAAGTAATTTAAAGGACTTACTGGTATGCCAGAGTCCTGAGCAGGGGGTGTGGCCTTAACTGGAAGAGGTGGGGCCTTTAATACCCAGGCCCTTTAGATCAAGATTTAAAGGCCTTGGGGCTGCGCAGCTGAAAGCCCCAGGCCCTTTAAATCACCCCCAGAGCTACCAGCTGCAGAGGTGGCTGGGAGCCCTGGGTCTCAGGGGCGATTTAAAGGGCTTGGGGCTCCAGCCACCGCTACCACAGCGGAGCTCTGGGCCCTTTAAATCGCCGATGGACTTCCAGGGGTTCCCGGCTGCTGCCGCAATCCCAGGCTTGGACGGAGATTTAAAGGGCCTGGTGCTCCAGTGCAGTAGCAGTGGCTGGAAGCCCCTGGCCCTTTAAATCACCCCAGAGCCCTGCCGCTGCTACCCCGAGGCTCCAGCAGCGGGGCTTGGGCGGCGCTTTAAAGGGCCCGGGCCACTGTGGGGAGCCCTGGGCCCTTTAAATCACCGCCGGAGCCCTGCTGCCACTACCCTGGGGCGCCAGCAGCAGGGCTCAGGAGGCGATTTAAAGGGCCCAGGGCTCCGGCTGTTGCAGGGAGCCCTGGGCCCTTTAAATCGCTAGCCTGGGGAAGCTGGTCCTGTCCGGCCCTGCCTGGTGCACCGGCTCTTGCTGGTTCGACGTACCGGCTTACTTTCACCTCTGGCTACTAATAAAGTGAATGTACCATTTTTGTTGTTTAATCTTTGAGGCCGAGAACCTTGTAAGTGAATCTCTGTTCTCTGTGAAAAAGAAATAGGCTGTTGGGAAAATGATGAATTCAGTGTAGAGTGCTTGCTTCTGAGCTGATTGAGGGTTATTGGTGCTTCTTTTTGCCTGCCTGCCTGCCTACAGTGCTAGATTGAGTTGCAAAGTTCAAGTGCAGATAAACACTGTTTTGGAAGCTTGAAATGAGGAATCTCTTGTGCACTTGTAAGGATCCTAGCTCCCTCTGGGTCAGATAGTTCATGCATGTTTTCTGAGGTTCCAAATAAATTACACTACAAAATACTGGTAGTGTATTTCTTAGCAGTTATTTAATTCCATTGTCTGGGTGACTTGATCTAGTACAGCTGTGCTGTTCTTTCAGGTATCCAGCTCAGACTGCAGATTGCCTGCTCATGCCAGCTGACGGAGCGTTCACAGTTCAACTCCCAGGAGTGCCCCTAGAGTGAATTATATGACAGGTACAACATTAATCTATACAGTAAGTAGCATCGTGCTGCTTTGCAAGTGAGAAAGGCATGGAGGAAGGAACACAGGAGCTTTCAACTGGTTCCTATAACTCAGACCACTTTTTTGGAATTTACACTGGGCCCTGAGGGGCTATGCACTGGCTTTCTAGAAATGTCCATAGGGTCAATGCTGCAGAATGACCAGCAGTTAGGCGACTTCTGATTTTGCCAAACCTAGCCTAGAAGTCTTGACTTAATGTGCCATCTCTGTTCATCTCTTCTCTTCCTATAGTCTTTGCATGACTGTCAGCAATGAAGAAGAGGGAAGTAGAGATAGACAGAAGACACACTGTTGGCAATGGAAGACCAATTTCTAATGCTTTGATGAGTGAAAAGTGGGGGAAAGATATTTGGAGCAGGAGCTGGATAGGAGGCTATTTCCAACTGGTATTTAAGAGGAACAACAGGAAAGCGTTACATAGGAGCCAAGAGACAAGAAAATGTATTTCATTATGGAACGTACATGTGGAGTCTTAGACAAGTTGAAAGTTTCTCTTTAAAGGGTGGTTATGATAAAAAAAGATTGCAGCTTGCCACCGTTGTTAGCACTGATTCAGCCCCACTGATGTGAGCACTGAGTGCAAACAGGGCTGCAGGCAGCTGCTAGCATTTTTACCACCATATCATCTAACCCTGCCAGAGCACAGCTTGACGTCAAGGGGGAGCTGATCCTGCCTTAGCAGTGGTGGGAAAGTTGGGGAAGGAAGATGAGCCGAGATAAAGCCTTTGATACCATCCAAAATGAACATACCGCAGGGTGCGGGCCTGCTTACCAGGGGTTGTCAGGGTGTCTAGTCACCGGAGCAGAGATCCAGCCCAGTGGCATGAGGCTGGAGTGAGTGCGTAGTGCATGCGGACAGAGTGCATTGGAACATTTTTGTCATCGTAGTTTTCTGTTGGAAAATTTTTCATGAAATCATATTGATTTCTATGAAACTTCTTGCTAAATGAAAATTCTGAGTTGTGACTAGTTCTAGTATAGAATCACCTTGTGTTGCAATGTGGGGCTTGGCCTGGGCGGGTGGTGGCTCCAGCATTTGGGGAGGCTGGCACGAGCAGCAGAAGTTCCTCTGGTGCCTGGGCCATGGCTCTGCCCTGAGGCCCACCTCAGTTTGGCCTCTTCCCCCCGAGGCCCTGCCCATGCTCTGCCCACATTCTGCCCCAAACCCCGCTCCCACTCGGCCTCCCCACCAGCCTCTCGCCATTGCTCCTCTTCTCCACTGTGGGAGTGAAGGAGAGGAGTGACTTGGCAGGTGGTGGGGTCTTCAGGGGAAGGGGCGGAGCAGGGATGGGAAGCGGGGAAGAGTGGGAGTGGGACCTCGGGGCAGGCAGGGCAACAGCCCAGGCATCTGTACTGTCAAAGGCAGCGGGTTGGCAGTTGTTTGGGGAGGCCTAGCCTCCCCTGGTCTTTAATACCTGCCGCCCATGGGGCTTGGCTTGTTAGAAGGGCCGTAAGCAGCTACAGATGAGGATCATTTCCCTGGTTTTGTTACATGTTCAAGCACCTTCTCCCATTCCAAGTGCAAATCCTGCTCCATTCCTGCACTGGTTATTATTATTCCAGAGAAGCTGGATATGAGTCAGCAGTGTGCCCTTGTTGCCAAGAAGGCCAATGGCATTTTGGGATGTATAAGTAGGGGCATAGCGAGCAGATCGAGGGACGTGATCGTTCCCCTCTATTTGACATTGGTGAGGCCTCATCTGGAGTACTGTGTCCAGTTTTGGGCCCCACACTTCAAGAAGGATGTGGATAAATTGGAGAGAGTCCAGCGAAGGGCAACAAAAATTATTAGGGGACTGGAACACATGAGTTATGAGGAGAGGCTGAGGGAGCTGGGATTGTTTAGCCTGCAGAAGAGAAGAATGAGGGGGGATTTGGTAGCTGCTTTCAACTACCTGAAAGGGGGTTCCAAAGAGGATGGCTCTAGACTGTTCTCAATGGTAGCAGATGACAGAACGAGGAGTAATGGTCTCAAGTTGCAGTGGGGGAGGTTTAGATTGGATATTAGGAAAAACTTTTTCACTAAGAGGGTGGTGAAACACTGGAATGAGTTACCTAGGGAGGTGGTAGAATCTCCTTCCTTAGAGGTTTTTAAGGTCAGGCTTGACAAAGCCCTGGCTGGGATGATTTAACTGGGAATTGGTCCTGCTTTGAGCAGGGGGTTGGACTAGATGACCTTCTGGGGTCCCTTCCAACCCTGATATTCTACGATTCTATGATAGTCCTCTTTGGTTTCCATATTTATTCTACATCAGTAACTTCTGCATCAATATTTCAAGTTAAAACTAGATTATTCTAACTGCTAACACTGCATAGCTCAGCCCAATGTGTGAAAAATCAAATTGTCTTATGTACGTAATCAACAACAATAGCTATGTTGGTCTCAGAGTTTAAGTAGCAGCTATCCTGATGATCAATAAGGCATAACAGGATATCATTTTGTGCATCCACAACTATATTGGCTCTGCTTTGCTGACAGTAAAGATTCATGGGGTTTTGGCTATTGTTTTATTAATCAGAAAACACACGGGGAGCCGATTTGTGCAGTAATCCTGCCGGCTGGCAGACACTGGTGGAGAGTTTCAAAGCCAGTAAGGGGACTTAGTCACACAACTCCTATTGAAATGAATGGGAGTTATGTGGCTAAATCCCCTGGGAGTATGTCTACACTGCAACAGAAGTCCGGGGTCTGTGGGACTCGAGCCTGCAGGCTTGGTGTTTGTAAGCCAGGCTTGAGCATCCACACCGAATGTTAACCCTCAGGTTAGAATTTCTGGTTCCAGATCTTACACCCATACTCAGGCATTTCCGCACGATGCAGACCTGAGTCAAACCACCCTATCCCAGGCTTCCCAGTACCCAGCTGTCATCGCTCTAGCCCTTTGTTAGTGGGGTACCATATCCATCCTGCAGCACTTCGCAGGAAGTTGTTGCAGCCCACCAATACATCCAGCATGTTCCCAGAAATATGGAGGAGTCGCCCTTTGAAGAAAGTGTCTTGCTTGGGCTTTCATTCCCATTTCAGGAAACGGGCAGAGCATCCATGAGACCCTGGCAGACATTTCGGCAGCATTTTCTGAACTACTGAAGGCGCATGTCGGGGGGAGGAGGGAGGATGATACAGACATGGCAGATTTTAATGGGCTGATGCTGCTCATGACTCTCAATATAGCTGCTGCTCTTTCCTATGCAGACCAGTGCTTCTAGAGCAGGGCCACAGGCACAGACTGGTGGGATCATATCATCATCTGGAGCTGGAACAATGACCAGGTGGCCAGGAAACAGCCCCTCCTCTTTAAAGCCCCGTTAATTTTTGAAATTCCATTTCCTGGTTGCCCGGCTTGGAGAGCTCACCTAGCAACTCAAGAGCATGCCTGGCAACTGATCATGCCAACTCCACTCTGCAGACGTGCTCCTGCCTGGAGAGGACAGGGGGTGTTGGCTCTCCTGGGTCTGTGGGGAGAAGAGGTTGTGCTGTGAACACACCATTCTGATCCAGCCGTAGAAACATTGACATCTACAAGCAGATTGCTTAGGGCATGGAGGACAAGGGCTACAAGAGGCACCAGCCACAGTGCTTCTTGAAAGCCAAGGAGATGCAGCAGAGGTTCCAAAAGGCTCCACTCTGGGACGGAGCCACAGACCTGCCACTTTTACAAAGAACTGTATGCCATTCTCCACAGAGATTCCACCACTACAGCAATACACACTACTCTGTCTCACTATTAAAATGGTCTTTCAAAGCCTCCCTGAGCTGTATAGCTCTGCATTGAGCTCTTTTTGTAGCTCGGGTATCTGACTGTTCAAAATCAGCAGACAGCAGCACCATCCCAGCAGAAACTTTTCCCACTTTGCTTCACAGATATTATGTAGAACACAGCAGCCAGCTGTAACCATTGGAGTATTTTTTCGCTGAGGGCCAATCTCGTGGGTAGACCACACCACCAGTCAAATGACTAAAGGCACATTCAGCTCTCATTCTGCACCTGCTCAGCCTGTAGGTGAAGCACTCCTTGGTGCTTTCAAGGTGGCCAATGTACAGCTTCATCAGCTGGGAGCAAGGGGTAGGCAGGGTCTCCCAGGATCACTGTTGTCATTTCAACATTGCCAATGCTAATCCGCCAGCCAGGAAGAAAAGTCCTTGCTTGCAGCTTTCTCAACAGGCCTGTGTTCTTAAAGATGCAAGTGACATGCACCTTCCTGACTAGCCTACTTTAATGTCAGTAAAGTGTCCCCTATGATCCACTAGTGCTTGCATAACTATAGAAAAGTAGCTCTTTCTGTTGATGTACTCAGTGGCAAGTTGGTCTGGTGCGAAAATGGGGATATGCATGCCTTATATCATTCCACTGCAGTTTAGGGCAAGCTCCGCACACAGATCCAAGAATGTGGCCTTGTACAGCTGAAAATTCTGCAGCCACTGCTTGTCATCCCGAACCTGAAAGACCATGCGATACCCCCAGTCAGTGCTTGTTTCTCAGGCCCAGAACCAGTGCTCCACCATCTGAAGTTGCTCTGGGAACACTGCCAACAACCTTGAATTGTTTCTTTCTATGTCCCACAGCAATCTAGCCTCCAAGGAATCATCCTGTTCCCCACAGCTCCTCTTGCAGCTCTGCAGATACTGCAGGATCAGGCAGCCCATGGCTTGCAATGCTCATCACAATAGTACAGCGCTGCGCAGGATCCATGCTTCTGTCTGGGTTGGCAAACAGGAAGGGACACATGGGTTTGTGCAGGTGATTTTGAAAAGAGGCATAAAACATTATGGGATGCACAACACTGCATTATGGGACCTTGAACCCGTGCTCCCAGTCACCCTGCGTGACTCGTTTTGGTCCCATGAGGCACTGTAAAACCTTCCCAAAACACCCTGCACTACATGGCGGCGAGTTGCACAGTGGGATTGCTACCCATGATGCACTGCTCTCTGCATTGACACAAGTGCTCCTGGAGAGGATGCACACTGCTGATACAAGGAGTGTAGTGTGGACACGCACAAGAGATGTAATAACTCTGGCAGCTGGATGCCAACGTAACTTAGGTCAACATAATTCTATAATATAGACATGGCCCCAGCTGTAGCCTGTAGATGCTGCATCCTCCCTGCATTAGTAGCTTCAACCCACCCTTTCAATGGGCCAGCTACCTCAAGGGTAAAGCATCACTTAACTTGAGCTACAGATTTTTGCTGTGGATGAGAGTCAGGTTTAGCGCCAACACTCAAGTTATATCTCAAGCTAGTCCTGCAGTGAAGACAAGCCCAAAGAGTATAGGTTATAAAAAGGAAGGTCTGGCACTGATGTTAAAAAAAATTGCATGTCTGTGAACTACCGCTAGTACCTCTCCAAAAACAAAACCGTTTGCACAATATATTGTATATCGACTTCTCGATATACAATTAGGGAGAGGGATAGCTCAGGGGTTTGAGCATTGGCCTACTAAACCCAGGGTTGTGAGTTCAATCCTTGAGGGGGCCATTTAGGGATTGGGGCAAAAATTGGGGATTGGTCCTGCTTTGAGCAGGGTGTTGGACTAGATGACCCCCTGAGGTCCCTTCCAACCCTGATATTCTATGATTCTTGTCATTCCAATTCCCTTTTACATAATCACAGTTTAGGTCTGGAAATCTGACAAAGCATGAAGCTGAATACAGGTTTAAATGAACAAGTGAAACTTTATTAAACCCTGTTCAGTGCTCTGTCTTTATGGCTGAGTTGCTTCTAGCCTAACGCACCATGTTCCCTGTTCCACTCGTGTCCTGTTAATAACAGTCCCTCCAGGGAGCCTAGACCCTCTGACGCCAGTTCCAGCACTGATCATGATACAGGAGCAACCTGGCCCATTCTGGATGGCTGACTGCTGGATCGTCCATGCTCCTAAACCAGTCAGGTCACTCTTCCTAGCTCTTGGCCTCTAAGGTGCACTCTCTGTGCAGGCCCCATGTCTGTCACTCTTCCTGAGGCTGTGCGGCTCTATAGCCTAGCAACCTAAGACCCCAGCACAGGTGCTCCAGCCCTCCTGAGCCCCTAGTTGCTTATAAATGTTCCCACGGAGCTCCACCTCACTGTGGGCGCTCTGAGCTTCTTCATTAACCGCTTTAGGGACAGTGTGGCAGGCAAGAAAGTAACACTGGTTTAGCAAAGGAATTTCTTAACCATAGTTGCTTTTACGCTTAAATCGGGAGGCCACTTGTCTGGATTTAAACCAGACAGTCCTCTCGTTGGGTGGTTTTGTTCCCCTTGGTCACGCTGACTGTTTAGAAACTGGGCAGCTTCAGGATGCTCTATGAACACCAGAACATATCATCAAATGTGAATGATTTCCTTCTCATCGATAACTGTGGCAGTTGTTGGGTAATTCAGCTCAGGGCCATTAATCGTGCTGGTGGGGTTTTCAAAGCTGTCTGGAGGATTTGGGTGCCCAACTTCCATTCATTTTAAATGGAAACTGGGTATCCAGGTGCCTTACAGTGATTGAAAATCTCCAGCTGTGCTTGTAAGCTTTTGGAACCTGTGTTGTTGCAAGGAATGCTGCTGTCACTGGGGCCAGCTCCTACAGTGCTTTGGCCCATTAGTCATCTTTTCTCACACAGGTTTCAGAGTAACAGCCGTGTTAGTCTGTGTTCGCAAAAAGAAAAGGAGTACTTGTGGCACCTTAGAGACTAACCAATTTATTTGAGCATAAGCTTTCGTGAGCTACAGCTCACTTCATCGGATGCATACTGTGGAAACTGCAGAAGACATTATATACACAGAGACCATGAAACAATACCTCCTCCCACCACACTCTCCTGCTGGTAATAGCTTATCTAAAGTGATCATTCTCCTTACAATGTGTATGATAATCAAGTTGGGCCATTTCCAGCACAAATCCAGGTTTTCTCACCTCCTCCCCCCCCTTTTATTTTATTTTTTTTTCCCAAAAACCACACACACAAACTCACTCTCCTGCTGGTAATAGCTTATCCAAAGTGACCACTCTCCCTACAATGTGCATGATAATCAAGGTGAGCCATTTCCAGCACAAATCCAGGTTTTCTCACCCCCCATCCCCATACACACACAAACTCACTCTCTTGCTGGTAATAGTTCATCCAAAGTGACCACTCTCCTTACAATGTGCATGATAATCAAGGTGGGCCATTTCCAGCATAAATCCAAGTTTAACCAGAACGTCGGGGGGGGGGGGGGGAACAAGGGGAAATAGGCTACCTTGCATAATGACTTAGCCACTCCCAGTCTCTATTTAATCCTAAATTAATAGTATCCAATTTGCAAATGAATTCCAATTCAGCAGTTTCTTGCTGGAGTCTTGATTTGAAGTTTTTTTGTTTTAAGATAGCAACCTTCATGTCTGTGATTGTGTGACCAGAGAGATTGAAGTGTTCTCCCACTGGTTTATGAATGTTATAATTTTTGACATCTGATTTGTGTCCATTTATTCTTTTACATAGAGACTGTCCAGTTTGACCAATGTACATGGCAGAGGGGCATTGCTGGCACATGATGGCATATATCACATTGGTAGATGTGCAGGTGAACGAGCCTCTGATAGTGTGGCTGATGTTATTAGGCCCTGTGATGGTGTCCCCTGAATAGATATGTGGGCACAGTTGGCAACGGGCTTTGTTGCAAGGATAGGTTCCTGGGTTAGTGGTTCTGTTGTGTGGTATGTGGTTGTTGGTGAGTATTTGCTTCAAGTTGGGGGGCTGTCTGTAGGCAAGGACTGGCCTGTCTCCCAAGATTTGTGAGAGTGTTGGGTCATCCTTCAGGATAGATTGTAGATCCTTAATAATGCGTTGGAGGGGTTTTAGTTGGGGGCTGAAGGTGACGGCTAGTGGCGTTCTGTTATTTTCTTTGTTAGGCCTGTCCTGTAGTAGGTGACTTCTGGGAACTCTTCTGGCTCTATCAATCTGTTTCTTCACTTCTGCAGGTGGGTATTGTAGTTGTAAGAATGCTTGATAGAGATCTTGTAGGCGTTTGTCTCTGTCTGAGGGGTTGGAGCAAATGCGGTTGTATCGCAGAGCTTGGCTGTAGACGATGGATCGTGTGGTGTGGTCAGGGTGAAAGCTGGAGGCATGTAGGTAGGAATAGCGGTCAGTAGGTTTCCAGTATAGGGTGGTGTTTATGTGACCATTGTTTATTAGCACTGTAGTGTCCAGGAAGTGGATCTCTTGTGTGGACTGGACTGAGGTTGATGGTGGGATGGAAATTGTTGAAATCATGGTGGAAATGGCCCACCTTGATTATCATACACATTGTAAGGAGAGTGGTCAGTTTGGATGAGCTATTACCAGCAGGAGAGTGAGTTTTTCTGTGTGTGTGGAGGGGGGGGGGTGAGAAAACCTGGATTTGTGCTGGAAATGGCCCACCTTGATTATCATGCACATTGTAGGGAGAGTGGTCACTTTGGATGGGCTATTACCAGCAGAAGAGTGAGTTTGGGGGGGGGGGTGAGAAAACCTGGATTTGTGCTGGAAATGGCCCACCTTGATTATCATGCACATTGTAGGGAGAGTGGTCACTTTGGATGGGCTATTACCAGCAGAAGAGTGAGTTTGGGGGAGGGGGGGGACGGAGGGTGAGAAAACCTGGATTTGTGCTGGAAATGGCCCAACTTGATTATCATACACATTGTAAGGAGAGTGATCACTTTAGATAAGCTATTACCAGCAGGAGAGTGGGGTGGGAGGAGGTATTGTTTCATGGTCTCTGTGTATATAATGTCTTCTGCAGTTTCCACAGTATGCATCCGATGAAGTGAGCTGTAGCTCACGAAAGCTTATGCTCAAATAAATTGGTTAGTGTCTAAGGTCCCACAAGTACTCCTTTTCTCTTTTCTCACACAGTCTCCTTGAAGACATTGGGACAATTTGCATGAGTCAAGGTTACTCATGTGAGTAATGATCTCAAATAAGGTTCCAGAATTATGTATAAATGGCTCTGTATCACAATTGTGTTGCAGCAGCATCAGATCAGTAGCTCTTTCAAAAGCGTTGGATTACTCAGAATATCAGCAACCTAGGTTTCAGCCAAGTGCCTAAGAAACTCAGCTAGCTGGTTTCTGCCTTCCCAGATTGCATCTGATGTTTTCCAATGTCCAAGTCTTCTCTGTAATTCTCCCGGAAAAGAAGCCTCCCTTTCTCAGCAGCCGTTTATCTCTCGGGAAGGTTTTTGAAAGCCCATTTCTGGCAGCATCTTCTGAATATGTGAGAGTGCAGCAGGAAAGACCAGCTTTGTAAAAGTTGAGCCTGGGCTCCCTTTTGTATTTCATGGTCACACTTCCAGGTGAGTTCCTAAAAATGGGTCCGTGCTGGAACATCGCGCCTTGCAAAAGGCCATAGCACAGGCGACATACATCGCAAATGCATCTCCTTGACCTTTTTAAAAATTGTTCAAGCAAAAAAGAAATAACTATATATTTTTTAATGTGTATGATAAATAGTTCCAGGTGTGTTTCTGCACTCTGCTCAAAAATAGCTTCATTTTAAAAAGATTTAATCCAGACGATGATTAGTTTAATCTTTAACAAGTGTAAATGGGTCTCACACTTTTGGATTACTGTAAACAATTTGGCCATCCCCATGTTCCCTCTGCTTTTCTGCAGTTTGTAATTGGTTTGGTAAGAGTACAACCAAATATATCCAAATATAAAAAGGAGATTAAAATATTCAGTCAGATACTGGTGACTCAGGTAAACTGGAGCTGTAGCCTATGATCTCTGTAGGAGAGAGTTTATATAGTCTTGTAGACTCTGCAGGAGCAAGTTCTTTTACTGAAGCTTTTATAAATTCTGCAGGCTAACCAAGAGTTATGGCTAACCAGAGTTTGGCTAATTAAGGTTTAAGTGCACATTTATTGTAGAATCATAGAATATCAGGGTTGGAAGGGACCTCAGGAGGTCATCTAGTCCAACCCCCTGCTCAAAGCAGGACCAACACCAACTAAATTGGGGACTATTTTTATCTTACCCTCTACAGCTTGCTTTCATGCAGCAGTTACACAGGCGTCTTCCATAACATTTTAGAATTTATCTGTATTTCTCTTTTTATTTGATTAATTTAAAAATGTATTTGAGCCTCCCACTTAAATCAGTCTTATAACTGAAAAGTGAGATCATTTTTGACCCTTGCAGATTGATATTCCAGAATGTTAAACTGGTTTCCATTCTGCATTAGTGATGGTGTAACAGGCAGATGAAAAGCATTACTGTTTAATGTAGTGCTTTAACTGTTTGCATAGGTATATATGTTGTTCTTCAAATTCTTACACTAGTTGGATTCTTGAGTAGTTTCCAGCACCCACACTATTTGCCAGTTTTTCAAAAGTATTCACTACCCAACAGCTGTTGTTTTCAGTGAGTGCTGTTAGGTCCTGGGCGCTTTTGAAAATCTGGCCCGTATTAGCTGTTGGCATCTGCAAGGTTGTTCTCACTTCCTTTTTACTGAATTCCTCTTCTGTCCCATTCCCCACACTCTCCATCTCCCTTCTCAGGACCTGACTGCCAGGCCAGAATGTTGATCATCGCTTCTTCATCTCTTCCGTGTCCCCTCCTCTGCCTACTTCTCCAGGTGCACTGCAGCTATGGCACTCATTAAAGGACTTGATTTTCTCCCATGAGACATGCCTTGCTGCTGCGCTCACCAGTGTTTTATGGGTTACGGTCAAGTTTGCATTTAAAGGTGAAATCAGGAGATGATTAATGCTCCCAATTTAGGTTTTTAAATATAAATTTAACTTGGGAGCAGCTCAGCTACCCCTAAGCTATTGTTGAGCACGGTGCCTGCCAAACTGAAAACCAATATTGGCATTTCCCCATGACGCTCATCTGCCATGGACAGCTGAGTGGGAGCAGGCAAACCTCAAAAGAAACTGCTGCATTCCCTCCTTTGATCCAGTTGCTGCTCTCAGCAGCTCTTGGTGGGCAGCTACCAAAGTTTGCTTTCCCTTAAAAAGCATATTGGAAGCATTTATACAGCACTTGATTTAGCTCCATGTGCAATTAAAATTTTCAAAAGACCCCAGCAGAGGGATTCCTTTGTACTGGATGGCAATAATGTGTTCTGTGAGTCAGTGTAATGGATCAAGCACAGGAATGGGAGACCTAGGTTTTAGTTCCAGCTCTGCCACTGATTCCCTGTGGGACCATGAGCAAGTCACTTCACCTCTCTGTGCCTCTGTTTTCCCCTCTCATCTTTTGTCTATGTAGACTGTAAGTTCAGCAAGGCAAGGATTGTCTCTCACTGTGTTTGTACACACAGAGGCCCTGATCATGTGTGGCACCTCCCTGTGCTACCATATGACTAATAATTTGTTCCTTTGCCATACTAAGGGCCACAGACCCATCACAATGGCTACTTGGCCCACTTGCAGCCCTGGGATGGAACCAGTCTCGTCGGTCAGGGCAGCAGGGGAAGGCCCTGCCTCATGACGTTCCCTGAAGGTTTTGCTGCCTCCCCAGCAGCTGAGCCAGACCTTGCAGAGGCAGAGCTTTTCTGAGGGAAACGCCAAACTTGATTTCAAATTTCTACCTAAGGTTCTGGCCCAGGAATGTCTCTCTAATTCCCAGCCGGGTCCCCGGGCTTCATTGGCCTTCTGGGGAGCCCATTCTTCAGCTCCACTTCCCTTTCTGAGTCATCTGCAGCGGCTGCAGACAGAGTGCAGTGTCCCTTACACCCTAGTCTGGGCGGGGTCGCCTCTGCCTCCCCGCTCCCAGCGCAGGGAAGGAGCCAGGTAGGACTGAAAAAGGACTGGCTCTGGGTCAAGCGGCCTCACATCTCCTCCGGGTAGTAAAGCTGGATGGAAGATCACTCCTGAGTCCCTATGGTCCACACCAGCAGCCATGCCTCTGACTGTGGAGCTCAGCTGTCTCCGCACCCTCTGCTTCTCTCCCTGCAGGCTGTGGATGGAGGCCACCGGACAAAGCATGGGATGCTGCCAAGGCCAGAGAGTGCGGTAAGGGGCCTTCAGACCCAGCTTCCTCCCTCTGCCTTCACTGCTCCTTCTGTTAAGCATCAAAGCCAGTCTTTAGAAGCACGGACAGTCTCAGGACAGAGTAGCCATATTTCTTGTGGCCAAAGAACCATCAATACATACAGTCACCTAAAATTCTACCTCTTGGTCATGCGTTCTTTAGCCAATGCCATTTTTTCACTCAAATCTTTGCCGTACCTTAGTACCCAAAGGATGACGGAAGATCTGTGTATGTTCTTTTGGATGTCCCAATTTAAAGGTAAAAAATCCATTACAATCTACATACCACACAGACTATGCTGACAGCTTGTGCCACACACTCTCAAAGAAACTGCGGAACCACCTGATCAACATCTTCTACAGCAAACAGGGAAAGATTAAGAATGAGCTCTCAAAAATGGATACTCTCATCAAAAACCAACCTTCCACACAAACTTCCTCATGGCTGGACTTTACAAAAACTACACAAGCCATTTACAACACGTACTTTACTTCGCTACAAAAGAAAAAGGACACTAAACTATCTAAACTACTACATGCTACAAGGGGCCACAACAGTGGTTCCCTTAACCCACCCAGCAATATTGTTAATCTATCCAATTATACTCTTAGGACAGATGCTTCTGCTGGGCTATCTCTGGGGCTCTCCTTCTGCCCCTCCACCCCCACAAACATGATACAGTTCTGTGGTGACCTAGAATCCTATTTTCGACGTCTCCGACTCAAGAAATATTTCCAACACACCTCTGAACAACATACTAACCCACAGAGACCTTCCTACCAAGACTACAAAAAGAAGGATTCTGGGTGGACTCCTCCTGAAGGTCGAAACAACAGACTGGACTTCTACACAGAGTGCTTCCGCCGACGTGCACAGGCTGAAATTGTGGGAAAGCAGCATCACTTGCCCCATAACCGTGCAGAACACAATGCCATCCACAGCCTCAGAAACAACTCTGACATCATAATCAAAAAGGCTGACAAAGGAGGTGCTGTTGTCATCATGAATAGGTCAGAATATGAACAAGAGGCTGCTAGGAAGCTCTCCAACACCACTTTCTACAAGTCATTACCCTCTGATCCTACTAAGAGTTACCTAAAGAAACTACAGCATTTGCTCAAGAAACTCCCTGAAAAAGCACAAGAACAAATCCGCACAGACACACCCCTGAAACCCCGACCAGGGGTATTCTATCTGCTACCCAAAATCCATAAATCTGGAAATCCTGGACGCCCCATCATCTCAGGCATTGGCACCCTGACAGCAGGATTGTCTGGCTATGTAGACTCCGTCCTCAGGCCCTATGCTACCAGCACTCCCAGCTATCTTCGAGACACCACTGACTTCCTGAGGAAACCACAATCCATCGGTGATCTTCCTGAAAACACCATCCTGGCCACTATGGATGTAGAAGCCCTCTACACCAACATTCCACACAAAGATGGACTACAAGCCATCAGGAACAGTATCTACAATAATGTCACGGCAAACCTGGTGGCTGAACTTTGTGACTTTGTCCTCACCCATAACTATTTCACATTTGAGGACAATGTATACCTTCAAATCAGTGGCACTGCTATGGGTACCCGAATGGCCCCACAGTATGCCAACATTTTTATGGATGACTTAGTACAACGCTTCCTCAACTCTTGTCCCCTAATGCCCCTACTCCACTTGAGCTACATTGATGACATCTTCATCATCTGGACCCATGGAAAAGAAGCCCTTGAGGAATTCCACCATGATTTCAACAATTTCCATCCCATCGTCAACCTCAGCCTGGACCAGTCCACACAAAAGATCCACTTCCTGGACACTACAGTGCTAATAAGCGATGGTCACATAAACACCACCCTATACCGGAAACCTACCGACCGCTATGCCCACTTACATGCCTCCAGCTTTCATCCAGACCACACCACACGATTCATTGTCTACAGCCAAGCTCTACGATACAACCGCATTTGCTCCAACCCCTCAGACAGAGACAAACACTGACAAGATCTTTATCAAGCGTTCTTACAACTACAATACCCACCTGCTGAAGTGAAGAAACAGATTGACAGAACCAGAAGAGTCCCCAGAAGTTACCTACTACAGGGCAGGCCCAACAAAGAAAATAACAGAACACCACTAGCCATCACTTTCAGCCCCCAAATAAAACCTCTCCAACGCATCATCAAAGATCTACAACCTATCCTGAAATACAACCCATCACTCTCACAGATCTTGGGAGACAGGCCAGTCCTTGCTTACAGACAGCCCCCCAACCTGAAACAAATACTCACCAGCAACCACACACCACACAACAGAACCACTAACCCAGGAACCTATCCTTGCAACAAAGCCCGTTGCCAACTGTGTCCACATATCTATTCAGGGGACACCATCATAGGGCCTAATCACATCAGCCACACTATCAGAGGCTTAAAGAAAAGGAGTGCTTGTGGCACCTTAGAGACTAACCAATTTATTTGAGCATAAGCTTTCGTGAGCTACAGCTCACTTCATCGGATGCATACTGTGGACACAGTATGCATCCGATGAAGTGAGCTGTAGCTCACGAAAGCTTATGCTCAAATAAATTGGTTAGTCTCTAAGGTGCCACAAGTACTCCTTTTCTTTTTGTGAATACAGACTAATACTCTGATATCAGAGGCTTGTTCACCTGCACATCTACCAATGTAATATATGCCATCATGTGCCAGCAATGCCCCTCTGCCATGTACATTGGCCAAACTGGACAGTCCTACGTAAAACAATAAATGGACACAAATCAGACGTCAAGAATTATAACATTCAGAAACCAGCTGGAGAACACTTCAATCTCTTTGGTCACTCGACTACAGACCTAAAAGTGGCAATTCTTCAACAAAAAAACTTCAAAAACAGACTCCAACGAGAGACTGCTGAATTGGAATTAATTTGCAAACTGGACACCATTACATTAGGCTTGACTAAAGACTGGGAGTGGATGGGTCATTACACAAAGTAAAACTATTTCCCCATGTTTATTTCACCCCCCCCCCCCCCCGTTCCTCAGATGTTCTTGTCAAGTGCTGGAAATGGCCCACCTTGATTATAGCTACAAAAGGTTCCCCCACCCCCGCTCTCCTGCTGGTAATAGCTCACCTTACCTGATCACTCTTGTTGCAGTGTGTATGGTAACACCCATTGTTTCATGTTCTCTGTGTATATAAATCTCCCCACTGTATTTTCCACTGAATGCATCCGATGAAGTGAGCTGTAGCTCACGAAAGCTTATGCTCAAATAAATTTGTTAGTCTCTAAGGTGCCACAAGTCCGCCTTTTCCTTTTGCAGATACAGACTAACACGGCTGCTACTCTGAAACCAATTTAAAGGATGATCCTGCTTCCACTATGGAGGCACGCTGCTGTGAAAATCTCATTGTGACAGACTTTTGGAACATAGCATGCTGAAGAATAGGAAAATGTATCTGTGCTTTCTTACCTGGAAATGGTACTTCTTACTTCGAAGTGAGCTGTAGCTCATGAAAGCTTATGCCCAAATAAATTGGTTAGTCTCTAAGGTGCCACAAGGCCTCCTCGCTGTTTTTGCTGAATTAATTTAGAGATCAAGTATTTTGATTTCAGACTTTTTCAGGTTGTTCTAACATCCTTCTTTTTTTTTCTTTTGTGTGGGTAAATGAATAAGTTACGATTAGTTTTACAGTTAGACTCAGAGGCCCCAGATGAGGTCAGGGCCCCCATTGTGCTCAGCACTGTACGTATACATAGCAAGACACTGGCCAGGTCTACTCTAGAAAATTAGATCGGTTTAACTACTTTGGTCAGCAGTATGAAAAATCCATACCTCTAAGTGGCGTAGTTAAGCCAACCTAAGTACCTATGTAGACCTAGCTACTGCCTCTCGGATGAGTCTCCCATCCTGTTAGGCTGTGTTGCTATAACAGTTTAAGTGTAGATAGGACAGACAAAAGGTAGAAGTAAGGAAGGACTATTTCCCCACCCATAAAATAGGGGTACAGAGGCACAGAGGGCCTCATCTAAAGGCTGTTGAAGTTGATAGAAAAACTCCCATTGACCTCAGTGGGATTTGAATCAGATTATGAACAAATTATGCTTTTAAAAATGTATACATGTCACTTGGAGACGGACATATTAGCAATAAATCAGTAGACTGATAGATATCCACAGACAACCATGCTCAGCTATAGGTCAGGTATAGATGCATAGATTCTAAGGGCAGAAGGGACTATTATGATCACTTAGTCTGACCTCCTGCATAGCACAGGCCAGTGAACTTCAGCAAATGGTTCCTATGTGAAGCCCATGACTTCTGGTTGTGCTAGAGCACGTTTTACAGAGATGTCTGATCTTGATTTAAAGAAACACCAGACTACACATAAGGCTTTAAAAGGAACAGTCTGTTTGTCTAACTTAGGTTCGTGTATAGCGTTTCCCTCTGGAATCTAAGGCTCTGATCCTGCACCATGAAAGTCAATGGGATCTTTTCCATTGATGTCTGTGACATAGGATCATCCCTAACTGCCACAGTTGTAATCTAACGAACAACTCTTACAAGTCTCTTTCTCTAAACAGGTAGTTTGGAAAATCAGCTGCTATTTTAACCCTGGACTCCTGCAGTTTAGAACTGTCACTCTGGAGTTTAGCTATGCCACTTAGGAGTTCTGCAGCTTAAACCCCAATAACAGATTTGAAAATTTAAGACATATTGTCTTTGTTTCCTTTTTCTACCAGCATCTCCCAGTCTCCTCTTTGGGTTTTGAAAATTCTCTCCAACCGCTAAGGCCCCACAAGGCAGGTGGAGATGGAAAGGAGCACAGCTTCCGTCCCTGTGGTAGAGGAGCATCCCTCTCAGAGGCGGATGCATTCTTATCATCTCTGCAGAAGCATTTGGCTGGATGGAAGCATAAACAAATAACCATTTCAGACTTTGCATATATTGTTCTTCAATTCCTAAGTGCCAGCATTAGTGGCTAGTCTTCCATTTTTAATGAAGAAGAGTCTCAGTAATTGCTTCCAAGTGTAAGATCTGTGTTCATCTGAGACACTGTATTGATTAAATCACACTAGAGTGCAGTACAATCGGAAATAGATAGGTTAAGCATCCTGCATCTGATAAGATATCCATTAATGTTAAGGTATTGTCCTTAAATTTCTTGTACTGTATTAAACTACTGTTCATCTTCTGTTCCTAAGCCCCTTATTAAACCTTGCAGAAAATAAACAACAGTGTAATCCCTGGGAATCCCTTCTTTATGGTAATGGTTGTATTTATGTCATGCACCAATATTACTGAATACCTAACAAGTTACAGTATTATAATTGTGCATTGTAAGCCCCATATAGCTTTCTGACAATATCAATAACATCTTGTAGGTAGTCCTTAAGAGAAGGTAATGACACATGTTTTATCAAGTGTATTATTAGGTTGTAGAGTATTTGTATTTGGTGAGTTACGATATAAATTACCACCAAATACTATGTGCCAATTTATCACAGTTCAGTAAAGGATGCATATTAGCATGCGGAAAAGGACCTAGGGGTGACAGTGGATGAGAAGCTGGATATGAGTCAGCAGTGTACCCTTGTTGCCAAGAAGGCCAATGGCATTTTGGGATGTATAAGTAGGGGCATAGCGAGCAGATCGAGGGACGTGATCGTTCCCCTCTATTCGACATTGGTGAGGCCTCATCTGGAGTACTGTGTCCAGTTTTGGGCCCCACACTACAAGAAGGATGTGGATAAATTGGAGAGAGTCCAGCGAAGGGCAACAAAAATGATTAGGGGTCTAGAACACATGACTTATGAGGAGAGGCTGAGGGAGCTGGGATTGTTTAGTCTGCAGAAGAGAAGAATGAGGAGGGATTTGATAGCTGCTTTCAACTACCTGAAAGGGGGTTCCAAAGAGGATGGCTCTAGACTGTTCTCAATGGTAGCAGATGACAGAACGAGGAGTAATGGTCTCAAGTTGCAGTGGGGGAGGTTTAGATTGGATATTAGGAAAAACTTTTTCACTAAGAGGGTGGTGAAACACTGGAATGCGTTACCTAGGGAGGTGGTAGAATCTCCTTCCTTAGAGGTTTTTAAGGTCAGGCTTGACAAAGCCCTGGCTGGGATGATTTAACTGGGAATTGGTCCTGCTTCGAGCAGGGGGTTGGACTAGATGACCTTCTGGGGTCCCTTCCAACCCTGATATTCTATGATTCTATGCTCAGTCCTCCACAAGACAGAAATGTTTTGAAGCTGAGAAGGTAAACATCAAACTACTTCACTCACAGTCATAGGGTATGAAAAGGTAGCTATTTACTGTACTTCCCTTGAGTGATGGCTTTAAGCACATACTGTTATCTTCTTACTGTGCAGGGAATTACACCCGTGACTTCCAATAATGCTAATAGAAGCTAAGCACATCTTTCGCTGTGTGAGATGATGGGATTATACACCTAAGTTTGTATTTCTCCAGTTGAGTGGAACCACTGCGAGCACTCAAAATATCCTCCTCTATTTCATGCACCTAGTCACAGCTTAACCGCATCACCCCAGAGAGTTGTGCTGGAATTCATCAGCCAGGGTTTCAGAAATGGGGCCTACAGTCAGACTCCCAGGGGTGTAAAGTCCAGAAGAGGACAGCAGCTGGCCATCTCAGTTCAGCTGGCGTGCTCAGCACTTTTGAAAATCACCTACCTAGGGGCCTAACTACAGACTTTGGAACCTAACCTTAGTTCCCCTTTTTCTAACAGCTCAGCAACTGCTCCTAATGCTACTTGCTGTGCACTCCTCGTCCATAAGGCAGAGGAAAAACAGGGACATTTCTTGGCCACGCTGCCTCTGTGGTTTCAGACATTTGCACACTCTTCCCTGTGCTGCTCTAACTAGGGATTTTGATTTCCTTCTTCTCTTTCCTCACCTGTCAACTCATAGGAGCTCCCTTTGTTCTACTCTGCTGATGGTGGATCATCATTCAGAAATCAGGTCCGCAGGCCTAGACTTTAAAATGTCGTCGTCTTCTGGTACTGCTGAGTCCAGGTCTCTTTCTTTGTATCCATAATTTACAATGTCCCATCTCTTGCCTTTGATGGCTTCTTAATGGCAATCTGTCTGGCTTTTCCCACCGGACCAGGAGAGCTCATCATTCTTCGAAGGCAGATCCTATCATAAGATTCTACTAGGACACAGTCTGTCTCTCTGGTAGCACTCCAACTGCAACAGGACTTCAAAGGGAAACCACTGCCTCTCCCTGCAGCTGTGGTGCTGAAAAATGCTAGAGAAGCAGCTGGGCTACAGTTTATAGTGAAAAGGGGGGAGGGAGGACAAGGAAGGGGGAAGAAGGAAGCCAAAGTGGGAGGGGTCAGATAGAGAAAGGAAAGGGAGAGAAGAAAAAGTAGACGTCCCTCGTCATTGTCCCATCTGCATGCTTACTCTCGGTCTAACCAATCATACTCATACAGTCCCAATCACTATAGTGTCTAGGTTATGTAATGCCATACAGTGAGAGAGGCATAAGACTGAAGACTTGGCTCTGGTTTTCTTCACCTGGGTTTGGTCACTTGTTTGTTCGTCTGTGTCCTTTTGCTGTTGCGAGTAGGCCTTGGAGTGGGCGCTGGGCTCTGAAGAGAGTCAGATGATAGCACAGTTTGATCTTTAGCACTTTCTGGCTTGTCTGCCTGTTGCAAAGGCTGAAGGGATCTCTGGGTTTCATTTTTATAATGGAACATGAGAACTGAAAATGGTGGTGAGGCAAACCCACAGCTGAAAGTGCAAGCAAGGCTCCGAGGGTAGGAGATGGATTCAGCTGCTCCAGGAAATCTCAAAATCAGAAGGTAAAATTTTTAATTTACAATAGCATAGAAAGGGGGTACTTCTAAACCACTTTTCCTTTGCGTCTGTTCTTCCTGCTGGGAAATGCTCTGCACAGTGGGAGGATTCCACTTTGTCCACTCAGCCCCACTTCTGTCAGAGTGAATATGCCAGCGCTGTTGGCTTGGCTGTTCTTTCCATAACCACGGCTCTGACAACTAGACTGTTCTCACAGCCAGGAACAGATCCAGGAATCCTGATGCTCAGCACTTCCACTGCTCTTCCAAACACTTGTGTAGCATCATGTCCCCCTCCAGACTGAGCGTAACAGTGTGCTTCTGCTACCACTTCCTTTAGCTCACATGGAAGAGCCCTCTACTCCAGCTCTGAAGAACTCTGCTGACCACCCATGTGGGGAAGAAATAATGTGCACAATAGCATACTGTTGCAGCATTCTGATGGGGCGATGCATGGGGGAAGCCTCCCTTGCTGATAAAGAGTGGACTTCATTCACTAGGGCTGTCAGAGCAACACCATTCATTAGCGCTAAACCTGCAAAACTAACATGCAAATTGTTTTGAGTATGCAAATTAATGCAATGAATAATTTGCACAAAGTGTCACACCTGGTGTCAGGGTTCCTTCCCCACTCTGAACTCTAGGGTACAGATGTGGGGACCCGCATGAAAGACCCCCTAAGCTTATTCTTTCCAGCTTAGGTTAAAAACTTCCCCAAGGTACAAACTTTGCCTTGTCCTTGAACAGTATGCTGCCAGCATCCAGCGTTTTAAACAAAGAACAAGGAAAGAGACCCCTTGGAGACGTCTTCTCCCCAAAATATCCTCCCAAGCCCTACACCCCACCTTTCCTGGGGAGACTTGAGAATAATCTCCTAACCAATTGGTATGAAATCATCAAAGACTCAAACCCCTGGATCTTGGAACAATGGAAAAATCAGTCAGAAAAATCAGTCTATCTTAAAAGAAGAGTTTTATTAAAAAAAAAGAAAGGTAAAAATCATCCCTGTAAAATCAGGATGGAAAATACTTTACGGGGTATTCAGATTCAAAACACAGAGGATCCCCCTCTGGGCAAAACCTTAAAGTTACAGAAAACAGGAATAAACCTCCCTCTTTTCACACGGAAAATTCACATAAAACAAAAGATAAACTAATCTGCCTTGCCTGGCTTACCTATACTGGTTGCAATATTGGAGACTTGGATTAGGATGGGTTGGAGAAGATGGATTTCTGTCTGGCCTCTCTCAGTCCCAAGAGAGAACAACCACATAAACAAAGAGCACAAAACAAAAGCCTTCCCCCTTCCCCAAGACTTGAAAGTATCTTGTCCCCTTATTGGTCCTTTAGGTCAGGTGCTAGCCAGGTTAGCTGAGCTTCTTAACCCTTTACAGGTAACAGGATGTTGCCTCTGGCCAGGAGGGATTTTATAGCACTGTATACAGAAAGGTGGTTACCCTTCCCTTTATATCTATGACACCTGGAGTTGCACCAAACTTGGCAAGGAAAGTGAAGGAAGCCTAAAAATATGTAGGTCTAAATAATTACAACATTCTAAGTTTTCATTGCTGACCCTAACCAGACAGCCAAACCATCTGTGCTTTCCCCATATTTATTGCAGATAATTGCCATCTATTAATATCTTCTCTCCCCATAAAGGTCTTTTCCTCTAGGAGGAACAACAAAAGTTCTGCTTGGTTAATACGGTTTTCCAGCTAGCTGTGTTTCATGGAATCAACTGATTTTCCTGGAGATGGAACCTGCCTTATGTGACAGAACCAATGAAGCTGGAAATGTACCCCCAAGTGTGTGTTATTTATGGAACTAGAGGAACAGTTTTGTGACAGGTTTCAGAGCAGCAGCCGTGTTAGTCGGTATCCGCAAAGAGAACAGGAGGACTTGTGGCACCTTAGAGACTAACCAATTTATTTGAGCATGAGCTTATGCTCAAATAGTTTTGTTACAGTCTCTAATTAGGAAAAAGTTCAGGTCTTCTCTACTGCAGGAATTTCTAATCAACAATGAAGATCATACTCTCAACAGCCTCAGTAGAGCAAAGGAGTTATCTAATTTTTCCATTCTGCTGACCAGTTCCTAAAAGGAGAGGGCTCTTATTTTGATATCCATGGTATCTCATGGACCAGTCTGCTTTCCCATCACTCCAATCTGCACCTCCTCAAGTTTCATTTTTCTCTTCATCTGGAAAGACTCTATGGGCCCAGATCACAATCTGAGAACCACTGCCCTTTAACAGCACATAATTGTGATCTAGCGCCACCTAGCCAACTTCCTATGCAACTCACCTCACCATATATTTCCCCTATGAAATACTGCTCTTAGCAGAACCTTCATGCAGATGGCAAAGGCATAAATATAGTTAATAAGAATGAGTTTCTAATATTAAAGCACTACAGAGAAACAAACAGCACATGAATAGAGCGGAGCAGCCATAGAGTTCAGGCGCATTTATAGTCTCTTGTCACAACAATCTCTGGATAATAAACGTGCACTTCTTGTTCTAATTCTACAGTAATTTGCCACAACTTTATTTCATTGGAGCACACCTGCAGATGATAAGGACACCTCATAGTGTAGTTCATCAAGAGGTTCATGAGTCTTGATCGTCAGTTCCTAACGTACAGATGCAAAGTGCATAGCATTTCATATGTTCCTGTAGGAAGAAGTGCAGGTCCCTTCAGTTCCATTGTGTGAACTGGAGTTGCTAAACGTTGATTAGCCATTGTTTACAAATGCATGTTTATGATCTCATACACAAGACTACACTGGAGTTCTGGTAACTTAGCCCAGATAAAACCTGTACATTGTTTTGTTATGCCTTGCTTTTGTTGAACACATGCTGCTGTTCAGAATTGTATTCCACCTTTTAAAATCAGACTTATGCTTTTGGAGGATGTCACCATTTAGCCTGGCCTGCCCACTCCTCCAGTGCAGCAATTTTGTGGGAGGCATTTGCATTGTTTCCTGTCAGATTGTTCAACACTTCTACAAGGAGGGCCAAGCATAGCTAAGGCTTTCCCATCTAAGGCAGGATTCTGCGCACAGTTCTTCATAATTCAGTTCAAATATTCTATTTCCCTGTTGTCCTGAAAACACTAAAGAGAAAAATGTCTGTGCTTAATACTTTTCTCCCGCAGAAATTCTGATTCTGTGGCTATGAACTGAGGTCCATGATAAGAGATTGTCTATTGGTTTTCTATCATGACTGAAAATTGTTACCAAGAACTTGGTTACTATTGTACAAGCAACCTAGGAACTAAAGGCTACTTCTAGCCATTTGCTGAAGTGATCAATTATAGTAACAGCATAACAGTGGTGCAACTTCAATAGCATAACAATGATGGTGCTACTTCAGAAGTTCTTGCCATGGGCTAGATTGTGACACCAGGGTGAGTGGCACCTTATTCATCAAGTAGTCCCATTGATTTCAGTTAGAATACTGGAGATGTAAGGTGCTACTCTGTGTCACAAGGGTATCACAATGTGATTCTATATCAGAAAAAAAATTCCCCTGCAGAGCAAGGTAAGAATACTGGAGGCAACAGTGTTATTTATATAATAGGTATTGTTATGTATCTGGCACGTAACACAAGATTTTGTATTATTTTTAACTTGTGAATCCATTCCTGGCCGTCACTGGGAAGATACACCTTTGCTTGCTTCAGACAGGTCCCAGATAAGTTTCATAAGTAGTGTGTGTCAGGGAGATCTGGTCTGGAGTTCAGTCATATCTGAGCCCCTGACTGAGGGTGTGATCTTCATTTGTGACATAGTTGAAAGAGGGGTGTAACAATGCTGGTTCTGGTGGGACCCAACTGAGAGTGCCAGTTCAGGACAAATTGCTTCAAGCAGGGCAGTTACAGCCCAAGGCTGGGGTTTCTATGCACACCAAGGCAAACCAGACCAAACCAGCCAGACAGAGAAAACTTTGGTTTTACCCCATTGGCTAACCACAAGTCACACAAGCAATTCCCTTAGACACTCCAGTTTCCCAGTATCACCACCAGTGCCACTCGTTATGGGGACAAATGGTTATGAAAACCAATACCCCAGTAAAAGAAAAATGGTTCTCCTGATCCCAAAGGACCAAGCCCCAGACCCAGGTTAACATACAAATCAGATCTTACCCACAAATCACGCTGTTGCCAATCCTTTAGAATCTAAAATCTAAAGGTTTATTCACACAAGGAAAAAGATATAGATGAGAGTTAGAATTGGTTAAATGGAATCAATGACATACAGTAACAGCAAAGTTCTTAGTTCAGGCTTGTAGCAGTGATAGAATAAACTGCAGGTTCAAATCAAGTCTCTGGAGAACATCCACAGCTGGGATGGGTCATCAGGCCTCTGTGTAGAGCTTCCGTCTGTAGCAAAGTCCCTCCAGAGGTATGAAGCAGGATTGAAGACAAGATGGAGGAGCTGCAGCAGCTTTTTATAGTCTCTTGCCATGTGGTCTCAGCTTTCTTTGTCCCAAAGACAAGCGGTCTATCACATGGCCTGGAAAAACCTCAAAGTTCTGTCCATTGTCATGTCCCTGCATACCTTGCTGAGTCACAAGGTGTGTCTGCCTTCTCTCAATGGGTCAGTTGTATAGCCGATGGTCCTTAATGGGCCATCAAGCAGACTAGGCAGAGCTAATGCCAAACTGTCTGGGGTGTCACCCAGAAGCATAGCACAAGTTTGAAATATAGACAGTATAGAGCCAATATTCATAACTTCAACTACAAAATGATACACACATATAGACAGCATAATCATAATCAGCAAACCATAATCTTGTCTTAGACACCTTATTTGATCCCTTCTATACAAGATTTGGTGCCACTACAGGACTTTGGTTGCAACAATGATCTATATGGTCCCAGTTTATGTCAATAACGTCACAGGGGGTTAGTCCGGTTGCTGCTGCTAACTCTTGAGGAAGCAACCGCACTCAAGAATATATTCCTCCTACAGAGTATGGAGAGGAGACTGGAACTATTCCTTTGAGATGTGCTACTCTCCCCTAACCCCACTCACCCCTTGTCACCTGAAAAGTAGACTACTACAATGTGTTCTAGATGGGGGTTCACCTCAAGGCCACCCAGAAACAAAAGTTAATGCAGAATATAAGATAACTGTCCATTTTGCCCTAGTGCTCCATGAGCTACTCCGCTGCCCGTGAGCTTCCAGGCAGGGTTCAAGTTGAGTCCTACCATGATCGAGCTCTAGTTACGTCTTTAAGACGGCCTGGCTGGTGTTCCGTCTATGTCTGTCACTCGTGATCTTACTTGTCTATGTCTGTCACTCGCCAGCTGTTGGCGACCATGTGATCGCTGGCCAAGTAGCAGGACTCCTTTGCAAATGCACTTCGCAATTTGTTGGTCTTCCACCCTATGTCCGAACCAAGAAAGCTGCCAAAACCAGACCAGTGCTGATGGAGGTGGTTGTAGGGTTCAACTATGAATATCTTCCATTGCTGGTCTTGTCCTGCCTCTGAATATGGAGCAGCTGATGAAGACAACGAAAATCAACTGCCCCCGCAGTGCCTGACACTGCTGATGAGCTGTGCGCATGTGGTGGGGTGGAGGTCATCTCGGTGCACCCCCTTTCAGTCAGGCATGGCACTAGGGGTGAGCCCTGCCTCACTTCCCTTCACAAGTCCAGACAGACCTTTGATTTAAAAAGAGCACCCCCTTTTCCCAGGGTCTCATTTGTTAACAAAAGCCATAAACCCAAGTAGGAGGCTCGTCTTTCCCATGCCCTAAACCATCTCTGTTCCTGGAAACCCTTCCCAGTTCCTTCTCTGGGTTACTCCTTTCCATCCTTCCTTAAGCAGCAGCCCCAGCTCTCCTCTCTGGAGTGAGTTGTGTTTCAGGGTATGGCTACACAGCAATAAAACCCTGCGGCATCGAGTCTCGGAGCCCAGAACAGCTGACTTGGGCTTATAGAGCTAGCAGCGCAGCTATTCAGGCTTGGGCTGGAGCCCAGGCTCAGAGACCCACACCGTTCACGGGGCCTCAGAGCCTGGGCTCCAGCCTGAGTCCAACCACCTGCACGGCTGTTTTTAGCCCTGTGGCCCAGCCCCACAAGCCTGGGTCAGTTGAGACTTGGTGCTGCAGGTCTTTTATTGCAGTGTAGACATATCCTTAGCGAGCTGTGAGGCCTTGGCCAGCTTGTCACTCAGCTGGCCCCTTTTCCTTAATCAGGGTGCTCAGCAGGCAGCCTTTCCTTGCTGGTATCTCCTGGTGTCCGTGACAGAGGAGGCAGCATTTATGCTGGTCCCATTCTCCCACCTCATCCTCATTTGGCTGGGGGAGCGGGGAGCCATATTCTGGCCTGTCTGCAAGGCTCCTGGACTCAGGCCCTTAAAGAAACAGTACCGGGATTTCTTCCTGAGCACTTGTTACTCGCAGGACTGCTTCCTCTCTCCCAGTATCTCCCAGGTCCTGGTACATTTATTGGGACCTTTCAGATTCTTATAGGGCCATGCCATGTGGTGGACTGACCATTGAGCCCCACTACCCTTAAGTGTCAGACTACTCAGTCACACTAAGCACTGGGTGAACATCCTGGGGACTGCTCTCGGCCAGAATGACAGCACCCCTTACTGATCAGGCTAGTTGTCCACTTTGAACCTGAGGTTTTTTCAGGGCCTTTGCCATCTCAAGACGTAAAAGGGTTTCAGAAGTTGAGAGCCTGAGGGTTGAGAGAGTCTATGTTCACCTTGGAAACCAGGTAGGATTTGATTTCTCTGGCTATTTTTGCCATTAGGCGAAGTCCAGAATAGACCACAGGCACCACTGGGGAATCGGGGAATACCAAGAAAAAATCTATTCCAAAGAAAGGCCATGAGCACAATGTCTGTGGCTCCCATTTTCAACAGGCCAAGACCTCTTTGTGATGGGTTGGATCACAGAAACCCCCTGGGAGCTGCTACCGGATGTGCCAAGGCTACTTCTGCTCCTGCTTTCCTGCCCAGTCAGCTTAGGACTGCAGCACCCTGCCTGCACGCTAGCCTGCTGCAAACCCAGACCCAGGTCTGAACCACGTCCCCTAACAGCTGTAGGCTTAACTGAAAGCAGCTTACAGAAGTTGTCATAAATATAAAGGGAAGGGTAAACCCCTTTAAAATCCCTCCTGGCCAGAGGAAAAATCCTCTCACCTGTAAAGGGTTAAGAAGCTAAAGGTAACCTCGCTGGCACCTGACCAAAATGACCAATGAGGAGACAAGATACTTTCAAAGCTGGGAGGAGGGAGAGAAACAAAGGGTCTGTGTCTGTCTGATGCTTGGGCCGGGGACAGAACAGGAATGGAGTCTTAGAACTTTTAGTAAGTAATCTAGCTAGGTATGTGTTAGATTATGATTTCTTTAAATGGCTGAGAAAAGAACTGTGCTGAATAGAATGACTGTCCCTGTCTGTGTGTCTTTTTTGTAACTTAAGGTTTTGCCTAGAGGGATTCTCTATGTTTTGAATCTAATTACCCTATAAGGTATCTACCATCCTGATTTTACAGAGGTGATTCCTTTATTTCTATTAAAAGTCTTCTTGTAAGAAAACTGAATGCTTTTTCATTGTTCTAAGATCCAAGGGTTTGCGTCGGTGGTCACCTATGCAAATTGGTGAGGATTTTTACCAAATCTTCCTCAGGAAGTGGGGTGCAAGGATTGGAAGGATTTTGGGGGGAAAGATGTGTCCAAACCACGTTTCCCAGTAAACCCAGATAAAGTTTGGTGGTGGCAGTGGAAATCCAAGGGTAAAATAATTTTGTACCTTGGGGAAGTTTTAACCTAAGCTGGTAAAAATAAGCTTAGGCGGTTTTCATGCAGGTCCCAACATCTGTACCCTAGAGTTCAGAGTGGGGAAGAAACCTTGACAGAAGTGTTCCTGCCTTTAACACTCAGATGCCCAACTCCCAATGGGGTCCAAACCCTAAATAAATCCATTTTACCCTGTATAAAGCTTATACAGGGTAAACTCATAAATTGTTCACCCTCTATAACACTGATAGAGAGATATGCACAGCTGTTCCCCCCCCAATTATTAATACATACTCTGGGTTAATTAATAAGTAAAAAGTGATTTTATTAAATACAGAAAGTAGGATTTAAGTGGTTCCAAGTAGTAACAGACAGAACAAAGTGAATTACCAAGCAAAATAAAATAAAACCCACAAGTCTCTGTCTAATAAAACTGAATACAGACAAAACCTCACCAGTTCTAGTAAGCTTCCTTTTACAGACTGATCTCCTTCTCATTCAGGTCCAGCAATCACACTCCCTCCCCCCCGGGTTATTGTCCTTTGTTCCAGTTTCTTTCTTGCGGGTGGAGAGGCTCTCTCTTTAGTCAGGTGAAGACAAAATGGAGGGGTCTCCCACGGGTTTAAATAGACTTTCTCTTGTGGGTGGAGACCCCCTCCTCTCGCCTATGCAAAGTCCAGCTCCACGATGGAGTTCTGGAGTCACCTGGTCAAGTCACAGGTCCATGCATGACACACACTTTTACAGGTGGAAGCCATTGCCCACCTGGCATCTTGAATGCCTCCAGGAAGACTTCTTATGTGGATTGGAGCCTTCCAAGATGCATTGTTCCTTAAGTGCTTCTCGATTGGGCACTTAACTGTGCGAATTCCTTTCTCCAGGAACTGACCAAATGCTCTGCTAAGGTTATTTAGAAATCAAGCCAGTACACGGCCAACATTCATAACAAAAATGATGCATGCATACAAATAGGATTAATAGATTCAGTAGATCATAACCTTTACATAGATATGTTACATGGCATATGTAGCATAGAACATATTCCAGTTATGTCATATATATTCATAAGCCTATTTCCATAAAGCTTTATGGGGGGGCACCGTCACACTCTTCTCACAGCCATTTCTCATGACAAGGATCCCCATGAAAAAGGGAAGGTGTGGTTGGATTTTGGCAAAGAGGGGCCCTTCCCCATGTACCTGAGATCTATAAACCCCAAAGCTTCCCAGCCTGCTCCCACCTCATTCTTTATGGGGAAACTCCTGCTGTGAGACGTGGGTCCATCCTACTGGGGTTCTCTGCAGGATTAGGTCATCCACCTCTCTTTATCTCCTCCCAGAACAAGCGCACAATAGAACAAAGACAAAGGCATTGTTTTTCCGACAGAAAAACAAGATTGAATTGTATGGGAATTTTCACCTGCCTTTTAAAAATGAAAGCAATGATTTGATCATGTTCCTTATGACCAACCTTCCTCTCCTACCTCACCTTCTGTGTGCTATCTAGCTGCTGCATCTGGCAGAGCCTGTCCTGAATTCCCTGGGCCACCAACACTTCAATGCCCGTGGAAAGCAGGAGAGGGTCCTGTGCAGAAAGGATGTGTTTTGAGGACAGACCATGAAGAAAGGGGATCCCATTCTTTCCTGTAGCTACACATTTTCCTTCTCACAGCGGTGTTTAGTTATCCTCTTCCACCAGCTGACCAGTCTCTTTTGGCCTTTTGATGCAACAGCTGCATGAATTAAGGACGTCCAGCAGATGGCACTTTAAACTCTGTGATTAATCTTACACTGATGCTGATCACAAGCTCCGCTGACTTTCTCAGGGTAGGTCTCCACTGTGAGCAGAGACAACTGGAGCACATGGAGACACACCCAGGCTTGTTTTGATCTAGCTAGCTGGAATAAGAATAGCAGTAAAGCTGTGGGAGCATGGGATGTTAAACCCTGCCTGGGTACCCATGCCACTGCCTGTGTTATGCAACTTCGTTGCTGCTGTTAATTGAGGTAGCTAGATCAAAGCTAGCTTACCTGCCCACACAGTGTAGCTTTCCCTGAGGATTGGTCTGAAAGCAATTCACACAATTCTTCTGACTACTTGCTCCCTACCTACAACTGCCATGGCAACTTCCAAGCCAAATGAACTCCTCTCCCTTGCTGTTCATGAAGACTTCCACTTCAAAGCCATTCCCAGGACTGGCTCAAAGTAAGCAGAGCAAATTAACAGAGAATAAACACATGTAAGGCATGGTTCTGTTCTCATTTACACTGGCATAAATGGTAGGGCCAGCCCCAAATGTTGAAAGGTCATGAGTCGGGCTCACCAAAAATCATGAGATTATGTAAAAATAATAGATTTGGTGTTCGTTCTATTGGCCTTCTGTTTTTTGAGCCTGGCAGGTGCCCAGGGGTCCCATTTTGAAGCTTTTGCAACAGACCCGGGGCTAGACATTTACTTTTTCTTTAAGAAGGAAGGCTGAAATCATCCTATCTAGGTGCTGGGGCTTTAAGGAAACCAGTAATTATCATGAGACTCATGACAAAATCATGCCAGTTGGAAACACTGAGTAAATCAGGAGTAACTCCACTAAAGTCAATGGCATTGTCCCTGTGTAAAGCCTGTGTACCAGACAGAAGAATCAGACCCATTTTATCCTACTTGTTTGGCAAGAGAGATGTAGCCTTTTTAAAGCTTTTTGTGGCTTTAGTTCCTTGTGGGCCTTTAACAAAAACAGGGAACTGCAAATAAAATGAAACAAAAACACCATGAAACCCACAGCAAGCGTGTGATGGGGTGAGATCCCCACACTAATCCTGCAAGAGCAGAATTGGGCCAGCTGGGCCCAATCAGCTGATTTGCCTGCAAACAGGGAAGCTTTTGGTGGGTGGCAGCTAATTAGAGAGAAGTTCTTCTATGCAGGAAGAGGCAGGACCATAAAGCCAGGTAGCAGGCTACAGACAGAAGCTATTGCTGAGAAAGAGTAGTCACTCTTTAGGAAGTGGGAGGAGGGTAAGCTAGGAAAAGGCTCCAGGAAGGCAAGCAGTGGTCCCTTCTTGGAAGGAGGGTTTGGAGCTGGTACACCCAGAGAGAGAAGGGGAACCAGGAGTGGTAGGAAGCAGTCCACAGAAGGAGCAGTGAGAGCTAACAGAGGAAGGTCCACAACTGCTGAGCTGAGGGTCCCTGGATGAGAACCCGGAGTAGAGGACAGGCTTGGATTCCCCTACTAGCTACTGAGGGAGTGGCACCATGGGGTGGTGAAAGGGAAGACTACCTAGGACTGTTAGGGTGAAAGTGCTTTGTTACCAGAAGAGGGTACGCTGAATGACCTTGCCAGGAGCTGAGTCATGAAGAGGATGACAGGTTTCAGGGTAGCAGCCGTGTTAATCTGTATCCCCAAAAAGAAAAGGCGGACTTGTGGCACCTTAGAGACTAACAAATTTATTTGAGCATAAGCTTTCGTCAGCTACAACTCACTTCATTGGATGCGTGCAGTGGAAAATACAGTAGGGAGATTTATATACACAGAGAACATGAAACAATGGGTGGTACCATACACACTGTAACGAGTGATCAGGTAAGGTGAGCTATTACCAGCAGGACAGAGGGGAAGAAAAAACCTTTTGTAGTGATAATCAAGCCACACTGTCAGAGGCTCGTTCACCTGCACATCCACCAATGTGATATATGCCAACATGTGCCAGCAATGCCCCTCTGCCATGTACATTGGCCAAACTGGACAGTCTCTATGTAAAAGGTTAAATGGACACAAATCAGACATCAAGAATTATAACATTCAAAAACCAGTTGGAGAACACTTCAATCTCTTTGGTCACTCGATTACAGACCTAAAAGTGGCAATTCTTCAACAAAAAAACTTCAAAAACAGACTCCAAAGAGAGACTACTGAATTGGAATTAATTTGCAAACTGGATACAATTAACTTAGGCTTGAATAAAGACTGGGAGTGGATATGTCATTACACAAAGTAAAACTATTTCCCCTTGATTATTCCCCCCAACACACACACTATTCCTCACACATTCTTGTCAAGTCCTGGAAATGGCCCACCTTGATTATCACTACAAAAGGTTTTTCCCCCCCACTCTCCAGCTGGTAATAGCTCACCTTACCTGATCACTCTCATAGAATCATAGAATATCAGGGTTGGAAGGGACCCTAGAAGGTCATCTAGTCCAACCCCCTGCTCAAAGCAGGACCAATTCCCAGTTAAATCATCCCAGCCAGGGCTTTGTCAAGCCTGACCTTAAAAACCTCTAAGGAAGGAGATTCTACCACCTCCCTAGGTAACTCATTCCAGTGTTTCACCACCCTCTTAGTGAAAAAGTTTTTCCTAATATCCAATCTAAACCTCCCCCACTGCAACTTGAGACCATTACTCCTCGTTCTGTCATCTGCTACCATTGAGAACAGTCTAGAGCGATCCTCTTTGGAACCCCCTTTCAGGTAGTTGAAAGCAGCTATCAAATCCCCCCTCATTCTTCTCTTCTGCAGGCTAAACAATCCCAGCTCCCTCAGCCTCTCCTCATAACTCATGTGTTCCAGTCCCCTAATCATTTTTGTTGCCCTTCGCTGGACTCTCTCCAATTTATCCACATCCTTCTTGAAGTGTGGGGCCCAAAACTGGACACAGTACTCCAGATGAGGCCTCACCAATGTCGAATAGAGGGGAACGATCACGTCCCTCGATCTGCTCGCTATGCCCCTACTTATACATCCCAAAATGCCATTGGCCTTCTTGGCAACAAGGGCACACTGCTGACTCATATCCAGCTTCTCGTCCACTGTCACCCCCTAGGTCCTTTTCCGCAGAACTGCTGCCTAGCCATTCGGTCCCTAGTCTGTAGCTGTGCATTGGGTTCTTCCGTCCTAAGTGCAGGACCCTGCACTTATCCTTATTGAACCTCATCAGATTCCTTTTGGCCCAATCTTCCAATTGGTCTAGGTCCTTCTGTATCCTATCCCTCCCCTCCAGCGTATCTACCACTCCTCCCAGTTTAGTATCATCCGCAAATTTGCTGAGAGTGCAATCCACACCATCCTCCAGATCATTTATGAAGATATTGAACAAAACCGGCCCCAGGACCGACCCTTGGGGCACTCCACTTGATACCGGCTTCCAACTAGACATGGAGCCATTGATCACTACCCGTTGAGCCCGACAATCTAGCCAGCTTTCTACCCACCTTATAGTGCATTCATCCAGCCCATACTTCCTTAACTTGCTGACAAGAATACTATGGGAGACAGTGTCAAAAGCTTTGCTAAAGTCAAGAAACAATACATCCACTGCTTTCCCTTCATCCACAGAACCAGTAATCTCATCATAAAAGGCGATTAGATTAGTCAGGCATGACCTTCCCTTGGTGAATCCATGCTGGCTGTTCCTGATCACTTTCCTCTCATGCAAGTGCTTCAGGATTGATTCTTTGAGGACCTGCTCCATGATTTTTCCAGGGACTGAGGTGAGGCTGACTGGCCTGTAGTTCCCAGGATCTTCCTTCTTCCCTTTTTTAAAGATCTTCCTTCTTCCCTTTTTCTCGTTACAGTGTGTATGGTAACACCCATTGTTTCATGTTCTCTGTGTATATAAAGCAGGGGTAGGACTTGCCGGGACGTGGGATGCTGAGCCTGCACTCAAAAGCCCTGAGTGGAGGGCTATCCTAGAGCTGTGAGAAGGACAGAGAATGGCCAAGTGATGTGAAGGCCCTGGAATTGGGGCAGGGGAACTGGAGAAGTGAGGTTAACTCTTCAGTGGGCAGCGGGGCTGGAGAAATGCTGCCTCACACAGGGGATTTTGAAAATGGCCTGACTCCAAGATGTGTTGGAGGTGGAAATTGTATTTGTAAACTGCCCGGAAGCAGGATTTGAATTGGGTGCTGAGATACATCTACACAGCCTGTGGAAGTGAGCCTCAAAGCCCAGGCCAACTGACTCAGGCTTGTGCTAACCTGCTAAAAATAGCTAGGTAGTTTTGGCTCAGGGGGGCAGTGGGCATCAGCCAATGCTCCAGCCTGAGCCACAACTTCAAAGCGCTGTCTACACCACTATGGTTGGAGTACTAGCACAAACCCCTGAAAAGAACAACTTCTTTTCCTGGGCTGGGGGAGGTGACCATCAGCCTGATCCTGGTTGGAAATCCACCAATAACCTTGTTGTGTTCGCCAGTGGCTTAATGTGTGAGTGTCACCACTAGGGGCAAGTATCCCATCAAAGCAAAAAAGGGAGGGGAAAAAATTAAGAGCCACCATCCAGATGGTTCCTTGGAGTCCGGTATCTGGCTGGTGAGTCTTGCCCATATGCTCAGGGTTTCAGCTGATCACCATATTTGGGGATGGGAAGGAATTTTCCTACAGGGCAGATTGGAAGAGGCCCTGGAGGTTTTTTGCCTTCCTCTGTAGCATGGGGCATGGGTCACTTGCTGGAGGATTCTCTGCTCCTTGAAGTCTTTAAACCACGATTTGAGGACTTCAATAGCTCAGACATAGGTGAGAGGTTTATTGCAGGAGTGGGTGGGTGAGATTCTGTGCCCTGCGTTGTGCAGGAGATCTGACTAGTTGATCATAATGGTCCTTTCTGACCTTAGTATCTATGAATCTATGACTGGAAGAGTGAGCTTAGGGTGCCCTTTCCTTTAGGGGAAGGGAGGAAGAATGGTCTAATGTAGTGTGGTGCAACTGGTGGTTGTGACAGGCCTCAGGAGGGTCATGAGGCATTGAAAACATTGCTGCTAGTCTAAGGTAAAGAAAATCAATAGGTCAGGATCACTTTGGGTGGCCCAAACCTTTAAAGTCTGTGAGGTCAAATGTAGTAGTCGTAGTTTACCGTTTTCCTGTTCTAGTAAATGTAGGGGTGGGGGCTGTGAAAATGTTTGACTTTGAAAAGGTGGAGAGCCATTGAAATACTGGATAAGGCACAGACTGCTCAGGAGAGCTGGATTCTCCTCTGAGCTCAGTCATGGCCTACTGGCACAAGTGTGAGCAAGTGATGTCATCTTGTTCCTCCATTCCCCATTTGTAAAAATGGAGATAGTGCTTCCCCACCCTTCTGGAGTGTTGGGAGGGCAAAATGTGTTGGTATCACAATGGGGAGGTCACATAAGGACCTAGATAGACTTCCCCCTCTCACTGATTTCTGTTCTCCATGTTCTGTAGTCCTCCTCAGACTTTTCTTTTTCACTTCATCCTTTTCTCTCTCCCTCTCTTTCCTTGCCTCTTCTCCTCTGTGTTCAGAGGGCAGAGCATGAGGGTGCTAGAGAATTTCCCCAAAGCCTGTCCTCTTTCCCTGCATCCTCTGACTTGTGTGGATGCCCAGGGGGGTTGCCAACAACTGGGAGTGTGCACAGGCTTCATCCCATTCCCAGTCAAACTTTGGCCTCTGTTTTTTTATTTACTACTTTTAATAAAAAGTTCCTGTGGTGAGGACAGCAGGGACAGCCAGAGTCTGGCTAGGTTCCACTTTGCCAGAGTTTCTTGGTGTGAATCACTTTGCACTGGCAGCTCATGTGTGTCCTTCGTGCTCACAGGTGATCTCCCCAAGAGCTTGGACCCAAGACATTTAAGGCTTTGGGCCCTGATCTGGTGCCCACTGAAGTCAGTGGGTGTTTCATGTATGGTGTGCTGGGTAACGACACAAGTGCGCCATGCCTATGAAATTAAACTGGCTTTTTATTTAAAAAATCTATTTACAGAAGTGCTGCAACTGCAGCTAGCATTCAAGCCGTGTGCACACAGACTGACTTCCTGGTGCTGCCTCCAAACTTCCCTGCTGCAACCTTTGTTCCTCCCTCCAAGTTCCACACAGGTTGCTGTAGTGGGACTTCTTCCATTGACTTCAGAGGCCACTGGAGGGAGCAGTGTCAGCACTTTGAAAGGTGCCCAGAGGAAGTAGTGTTGGCCAAGCAAGCACCTGCTGAAACATCTGATGGTCTTCAAGGCCAGCCCCCTGTAGAGAGCATTACAACAATTCTACCTAGGAGTTACAAAGACAGGAATAACTGCAGCAAGGTTCAGACTGGAAAGAAATGGCTTCCATTGTCTTACCAGATCTGGATTAAAAAATGTGACATATTTTGGCCACCAAGAAAATCTGGAAGCTGAGGAGCAAGCCAAGGTCCACAATTACCCCTTATTCTTGTGTGGGTCCATCCCTTCAGTAGCAAAAAGCAGGCATGCTCCATGCCTACCATATTCTCAAGGTGCTTTCCTAAGTGTGTCCCTTCTGTTTCATGCAGGCAGAGATTGAGCCAGTTCACTCCATTCAACTCTCTCAAACAGGAGTGAGAAGATCAGAGGCACTGCACAGTCTTAGTGTTTCCATAGCACCTTCCAGGTATGGAGCTACCGTGCTTCACAAAGTTCATTCATTAAATAAGTGTCATTTCCCAACATCCCTGTGAGACAGAGAAATCAAGAGACTTAGCTGAGGTCACAGAATGAATCTGTGGCAGAGCAAAAAATACAAATCTCCCATCCCTTTCACCTCTATAGTCCTTGACAGCTGTGTGATGTGAGTGCTGCAGGGGACTGAACACTGACTTTCTGATCCAGTAGCATTTTACACCCAATTTGGGCAGATTTAAATGACAACACAAGGAGGCAGTGAGGAATCGGGCCCCGGGGCTCCTGACTCTCCTGCACCTTAAGCTTAAGACTGTCCACAGGAGATACAAGGATTTTTCTTAAGCGCTCAGCAGGGGCCTAACTCAGCTCCTCTTGAAGTGAAGGAGAGAGGCCAGCACCGGAATCCCGCCCCTACTGGTGAACGTCATCGGCATACTGATCGCATTGCTAGCCAAAACATCTCACTCAGCTGTCTGATGCTCCCTCTATGGAGACCAGGAGATGTCAGACTAGACCAGCGACTCTCAAACTCTGGGGCAAGCCTCCCAAGGGAGGCCTGGGAATGTGTCAAGGGAGGTGTGAGCTGTGTATTTGGGTTTTTTTTCTTTTTCTTTTTTTCCTTCTTTTTGAAGAGCTCTGACTGTCAGCCACAGACTGCAGAAGGGCCACGCACATGCAAGAGGTGGGGATAAAGGGGACAGCTGCAGCCCACCGCTCGGGCTCTCCTTTCCCCTGCCATCCCTCCCCTGCAGGTGGCGGAGCTTCGGCTGTCAACCCCTGGGTGTCAGCAGCAGCACACAAGTAAGGGTGACAATGGGGCGCTAAGTCTGCTGTGAAAAGTGATTTTGATGACGAATATCACTTTTCACATTGCCACCCTTACTTCTGTGCTGGAGCGATGCTGCCTTCAGAGCTGGGCACCCAGCCAGCAGCTGCTGCTGTCCGCTCTGCCTTCAGGGCTGGTTGGCGGTCTATGTACTTGGGGGGGAGGGCGTAAATGACTACAGACACAAAGAAGGGGCCACTGATCAAATAAGTTTGAGAACCTCTGGTCTAGACCTTTTGGAACTTGCCATGAGCTCCTTCAGGGCACACAGCGCCAACTGGAGCTGTACAAAACTGTATAGCTTTACTTTGCAAATGGCCCTATACAAAAACCCAAGATTTTTCACAAGATTGAACTAGAATCCATGAATCTGACTGGGAACACAATTTAGCAGATGTTTGTGTTGAAAAAACCAACTTGTAACATGGAAAAATAAATGTTCATAAATGCACCTAAGATGAAATGTTGCAATTTTAACCAATGTTCACACAGATCTTTTTCCATTTTCATCGCAATAACATATTTTCATGGTGATTGTAAGTGGTTTGCCTATTAAAACTGACTTCATTTAAAAAAAAATAGGGAAGTCAGACCTATAGGGATACAATGCTATGTCTGAACTAGAAAAAAGTTCTGCTGCTTTCTTATAAACTGGAGACCTTCTGATTTGAAGCTAAATCCAGAGCATTACAGCAGTTAAATATTTGTTTTCAGCACCTTGCCTAACTCTTATGACTTTCTTTAAGAATAATTCCTAGAACTGCCTTGAACGGATTGGACCTGGCTGGAGTTAATTGCCTGCAGACTAACCATGAAAAGCTCTGACATAAAAATAACAACTTTGCAGTCAAAATGCTTATAATAGCAGCCGTATGTATTAAGCAAACAACATGTTTCCAGCTAGGTATTGGTCCTTGAAAGTAAGACTAAAACTCTTTTCACGGATTTCTTCAAGGAAATTTCTAACATTTTAAGCAAGATGTCCATTAAGACAACTGGAAGATCTAGAACTGGAGTGATTTACTACTGCTTTCTGTTCAAACTGCAAAACCACAAGTGTGAAAAGCAGTTTGTAAAGGGGGAAGGCTTACTGCAAGAATAGGTATTGTGGTCCAGTGACTAGAGCAACAATCATGGTTTCTATTCCTGGCTCTGCTGCTGATCTGCTGTGTGACCTCAAGTAAATCAGAACACCTTTCTATGCCTCAATTTCCCCTTAAACTTTTAAAATTTAGATTGCAAGCTCTTTAAGGCAGGATGTGTCTCATAATGGGTTTGTACCTCTATATGGTACTGATGTATCAGTGATATTAGTTAAACCAGTTCAACTAAAAATGAACTGGGCTGAACTTTTCAGAGGCTCAAACTTTTTCTACCTCATGGTCTCCATAGCTATCTTGAGGAAAAAATTGCCTTTGTAAAGTGTTTTGAAGTCCTAGGGTGAGACAAAGTGCTATTTTTATCACAGAATGAAATATCATGTGGACAAAGAAAAACTTTTTGGATCTGGGCCATTAAAGAATGTATGGAGAATTAAGATTCCACATGGGATCCAGGGGACTTGGAGCCCTTATTGGAAATAAAATTTGATCCAGCTTTTTGAGGATGAAAGAGATTTTTGGAATCCTGTAGGAACACAACATACTTTAGAAATTGCAGATGGAATCATTCAGTTGTAGATACGCATAAACTCCTTTTCTGGTACTGAGGTCTCTCTCCAGGGTTTTGAACATATTCCCAATGCTTCTACTAAACAAATCTGTAGTCCCAGTGTTCCTATTTGTCCCAAGGAATGGGTCCTAAACCTTGCTCTCTCTATGCACCAGGAAACTTCAGTAACTAGGGAACCTCATATTTATTTGCTCCTCTTTGGATTTATAGACCCACAGTGTCTCAGGGAGCATGTACATAATTTAATAGAGGGCACAAACATATCTTCCTCTTATCAAAGGCAAAAAGAAATGAGACAAACATTGTCCTATCCATCCCCATGAGCAAACACCTGCAAAGAGAGAGGCTTTCTACTTTGTCCTTAACACCAAGAAACTGAGGCACTGGGGAAGCAACTTCCAGACTGGGAGGCCCACCACTGGGAATGCCCTACGACCAATCCACCCCTTCCCCCAATTTTCCTACACACACAATGTTTCAGCTGAGAGACTGTTGGCTTCAGTGTCTCCTCTGACCCCAGCAGGATGCTCTGCTCCCTCCATAATACAAACAGGTGGTTGAGTTAAGACATTGCGGGGGAGACATTTTCCATGGGGTCAGGGAAATGAGTCTTTTCTATAACATCCCTTTGGGGGGAGGGATAGCTCAGTGGTTTGAGCATTGGCCTGCTAAACCCAGGGTTGTGAGTTCAATCCTTGAGGGGGCCATTTAGGGATCTGGGGCAAAAATTGGGGATTGGTCCTGCTTTGAGCAGGGGGTTGGACTAAATGACCTCCTGAGGTCCCTTCCAACCCTGATATTCTATGACCCCCCTCCACCGAAGGCATCTGCCCTCGGATTGCTAAATTGCAGCCTTGGGGTCTTTTTGGACTGATCATTGCTAGTGCAAGCTTAAATAGTCATGGTGGCAAAACCTACCCATTTCCATCTGTGACTAGTCAGAAAATTGTGCTTTATCCTAACACCATGGGCACATCATCCTGAACAAATAACAAAAATATCCAAAACACAAGACCTGGTAAATAATGGGGGACTTAAACTATCAAGGCAGTTATTGGAAAAGAAATACAGCAAAACACTCAATTTCAAATAAGTTCTTGAAATGTATTGGGGACAACTTCTTGCTTCAGAAGGTGGAAGAAGTAACCAGTAGGACAGTCATTTTAGACTTGATTCTGACTAACAGGAAGGAATCGGTTGTGAAGCTGAAGATGGAAGGCAGTTTGTGTGAAAGAGATCATGAAGTGACAGATTTCGTGATGCTAAAAAAAGGAAGGAACAAGAGCAGCAGAATAAGTACAGTACACTTCAAAAAAGCTGACTTTAACAAACTCAGAAAAGTGGTAGGTAAGGTCCCATGGGAAGACAATTTAAGGGGAAAAGGAGTTCCTGAGAGCTGGTAGTTTCTCAGGGAGATAATATAAAAGGCACTACTGCAAACTATCCCAATCGAAGGAAAGATAGGAATAATAGTAAGAAGCTAATAGGGCTCCAATAGGAGCTTTTTAATTACCTGAAAATCAAAAAGGAATCCAAGTGGAAACATGGACAAATTGCTAAGGATTAGTATAAAAATAGCATGTGCGTGTAGGGACAAAATCAAAAGGTTAAGGCACAAAATGAGTTACACTTAGTAAGGGACATAAGACAATAAGAGGGTCTTTAAATACATTAGGAGCAAGAGAAAGACAAAGGAAAGTGTGGGTCCACTACTTAGTGGGGAAGTAGAGCTAGTAATTGGTGAGTTCAAGAAGGCTGGGGTGTTTAATGCCTGTTTTACATCAATTGTCACTAAAGTTAATTTTGACCACATACTTTACTCAATTAATACTAACAACAAGGGGGAAAGGAACACAAGTCAGACTTGGAAAAGAACAGGTTAAAGAATATTTAAGTTAAGATAAATTTCATGACTTGAATACATCTGTGATACTTAAGGAATTAGTTGAAGCAATCTCGGAACTGTTAGTGATGATCTTTGAGAACTCGTGGAGGATGGTTGAGATCCCAAAAAAATGGAGAATGGTAAACACAGTACCTATCTTTAAAAAGGGGAACAAAGATGACCCAGGGAATTATAAACCAGTCAGCCTAACTTCAATACTTGGAAAGATACTGGAAGCCATTATTAAACAATCTGTACACACCTAGAGGATAATAGGGTAATCAGGAATAGCCAACATGGATTTGTCAAGAACAAATTATTCCAAACTAATCTAATTTTCTTCTTTGACAAGGTACTAGCTCAGTGGGCAGGGGCAAAGCTGTACGTGTTAAAATCTTATTAAAATCAAGATATAACACAGGCCCACATGACATTCTCATAGGAAATCTAGGGATTTGTGGTCTAGATGAAATTATTTTAAGGTGGGTGCATAATTGATTGAAAGACTGTAATCAAAGAGTAATGATCAGTGGTTCGCTGTCAAGCTGGGAGGATGTATCTAGTGGGGCCCCATAGGGGTCTGTTGTGGGTTTGTCAGTGTCAATATTTTCATTAGAGACTTGGATAATGGAAGGGAGACTGTGCTTCTAAAACTTGCTGACACCAAACTGAGAGGGGTGGCAAGCACTTTGAAGGACATGATTAGAATTCAAATTGACCTTAATGAATTAGAGAATGGGTCTAAAATCAACAAGATCTTTATCAATAAAGATAAGTGCAAAGTACTATTCTTAAGAAGGAAAAAAATATCAAATGCCCAACTACACAATGGGGAATAACTGGATAGGCAGTAGCACTCCCAAAAAGACCTAGGGGTTGTAGTGAATCACAAAGGAATATGAGCTAACAATGTGATGCAGTTGTGAAAAAAGCTAACGTCATTTTGGGACGTTGTATGTATAAACAGGAATGTTGTATGTAAGTCACGGGAGATAACTGTCCCAATCTACTCTGCACTAGTGAGGCCTCAGCTGGAGTGCTGTGTCCAGTTCTGGGTATCGCACTCCAGTTCTGGGTATCACACATGTTGACAAATTTGGAGAGAGTCCAGAGGAGAGCGATAAACAGTCTAGAAAACCTGACCTATGAGGAAACTTTACAAAAACTGGGTATGCTTGGTCCTTAGAAGAGCAGACTGAAGGGGAACCTGATGATAGTCTTCAAATATGTTAGAAAGGACTGTGCTCAATTGTTCGCCACATTCATTGGAGATATGACCAGACTGCTTTTGTTTCATAGTCATGGGGAAAGAGTGGATTTATTTATCTTCAAGGAAAAACACAGTCTCCTGACAAAAGATTACTATTCCAACTTTTGGAAGTGGATACTATCACATTCTAGTAGGGTTGCCAATTTTGGTTGGACATATTCCTGGAGATTTAATCACATGACATAATCTTTACTTAAACACTGGTATAATTTCTGGAGACTCCAGGTCAATCCTGGAGGGTTGGCAAACCCCATTCTAGGGTGCAGTCCAGACAAGTGAGGGGCTCTGTCACTGCCTGCCCTGCAACCTTGGGTGCCTCGCAATGCACGCTGATGTAGCTCCCAACCTGGGCTCCTCAAACAGCCTGCAGGTGACACCCTGCATGCCCATGTATAGCCATGGCCCTCACCCAGCAGCTCTGACCCGACTAGATTGCGTGCTAGTAAAGTCTGGCCTATGGGTGTGTTGTGAGATAGGAAAGTAGTTGATGATTGATGTGTGTTTATGAAATGGGAAAGACATAATCTGATGACTGGAACTGGAGGAAGAGGGTCAGGTTTCAGGAGGGCCCTGATTTGGTGTGACACAGCACTATACACTGGGGCCAGGGCTCCTATCTCTGAAACGGTAGAGCCTCACCATACGTAGCATTGCCCACACACAGCACTTAGCAGAGATCTTTCCTCCAACTCGCCACATCGCTTGCTGCCAGCAAAACGTGGTAGCAGCAAGCTGGCCTGGGAGACTTTGCTTCACGGTGGGGTTCTAACTAGCCGCACAAACCATGGCATGTGGCTTGAAGCCCCCAGAATTTTGCAGACAGGAATCTAACCCAGAGGTGGCCCTGGTGGATGCCAGAGTCCTAGGTGTGCACAGATCTCCGTGCCGGATGAGGAGAGTAGGAAGGCAAAGTTGTATTTGATCTCATCCAGAAGCGGGGCAGAGACGTATGTGTCGCTGGGGAACTTACGGCTGCCTCACCATCAATAGCTGTGCCGGAAGCTCTCGAGAGCAGCTGGGAGGAAAGTGGAGTTTTCCAACTCGCTTGGCATTTGGGAACCACTCAATGAGCGGCTCTTCCCCCTCCACATAATAATTCTCAGAATCTTTCCCCAACTTTTCAGCAGCCAGGGCCCCTCCTGGAGCAGAACTGATCAGATTAATCCCCGTGGTGTGTGAGTTCCACTCTACCGGCCAGTGCAGAGGGGTTGGGTCATGGCCTCATATGCTCCCACCTTTCCCTGCCCCTTCAGGCAATTGCTCCCCTAGTGCTGGGTCTGCTGTTGTGAGAGGCTCTTTCACGGCTGCATAAGGAGTGGGAAGGGCTGCATGACCCTTACTGGGGAGGATGTGCAAGACCTATCCCAGTCTGGCCCCTCTCTTTGGAAGAAGCTTTTCTCAGTCAAATCTCCGCTGTATGTTTGGTTAGAATCCCTAGCAATGCCATTACTCCAGCTGTCAAATGTAAGACTCTGTCCTGCAAGGAGAAAACCGTCCTCACGCAGCCACTGTATGTATTTAGATTTATTTAAGTGTATTGAAGGCAGTAGAGTACTTTGCATAATTGAGAACTACTCACATGCGTTAGGGTTGCAGGAATAAATCTGTATACTGTACAGTCTTATTGTATTTTTGTGTGATGGTAAATATCTCCCTACCTTCTTTTGCTTGGGAAACAGCTTTCTCTATTCACTAGGCAAAAACAAATAATGCCGTTGACCCCAAATAGCAGACATGCTGGGCCTGATCTCACATCAGATTTTACATCTCTGTGTAATGCCATACACTTCAGTGGAGTTACTCCAGCTTCACACCAGTTTGAGAATAGAATCACGCCAGCTATCTCTCCCTATAATTAGCGTACTTTTTTTAGTGAATGCTTTGGTTCTGAAAGCTTCCTAGCTGACAGCCCTGGAAATTGCAGTCCTATATATAGCCACAGCACAGGTACAGCACGGACAGCATTATAGGAAGCTTTCTCAGACAGCTCTCTGCCAGTTAGTTTCAGTGCTTGAAATAAATGCATCCTTTGTGTGTGTGTTTGTTCTTTATGGGCCATATTTTCAGCTGGTGTAAATCAACATAGCTCACTGAAGCCAAGAGACTTGTCAATTTACACCCCTGGGGATTTGGACCAGTACATGCTGTCTCCTCATTCTGCATAAACAACTTTGGATTCAGAGGAAGGGGGGACACCCAGAGACGGCTGGGTTTTTAAATTACTGTAGCACATATCTCATGTCACATAACCGGCTTCTAACAGAAACAAATGCTATCGCTGCAAAGGCAGGTGACCGTTTTCAGCCCTCTGCACTAACGCCTGAGTTACAAATCTCTAAAAATCAGGGTTTGTGTCGGACAGCCATGCAACCTTAATTCTAGCCAAAAACAAAACAAAAAAACCTTGCCGCCGAACACAGAGGCGGAGTGATGGTGCGGCCGCTGAATTGCTGCCGGCAACCGAAGAAGAGTCAAATCCCCGCCGCCGAACTGCCGCAGAGCGGTCGCTGAATTCCCGCCCCCGCCAAGGGCAGATTGCCGCCCCAGAGCCCGACGTCCTGCCGCCCTGGGCTCCTGCTTGGTTCGCTGGTCCCTGGAGCCGGCCCTGATTCTGTGACTAGGTAACCTTTTTGTACTAGCTGACAGAGCACCTGTGAAGATAATGGTTGGCAGGTTTTTCCATAGCATCTGCAGGTGTGTCTACACAGCAAGCAGGAATCTGTAGCAGTGAGTCTCAACCTATAGCGACAGACTTGGGTTCACTCAGTGCTAAAAAGAGCCATGTGGATGCTCAGGCTCTGAAGCCTCCCTAGGTTGGGCTTTAGAGCCTGATGTCCAGCCTGAACCCAAATATCTAGGCAGTTATTTTTTAGCACCATAGTGTGAGCCCAAGTCTGTAGGTCCAGGCTCTGAGACCCACACCACAGGATTCTGCTTGCTGTGTAGACGTACCCTTAGTGACTTAGAAGTACACAACCTGTTGAAAGCCTGTGGGACTTGTGCTTCTAAGTCATTAGGCCCAGAGTTTTAAAGGCATTTAGGCATTGCTGCACTTCGCTTTGCAACACCTAAATCTCATTTTCAAATGGAAATTAGGCACTCAAGAGGCTAAATCCCATTGGCTGTCAATGAGATTTAGGATCCTAAATCAATTGTGTTGTGACGCTGAACCCAGCAAGACCTGAATACCTTTAAAAAGCTGGGCCTAGTGACTTAGAAGCACAAGTCCCACAGGCTTTCACCTAGGACTTCATAGATTCATAGATATCAAGGTCAGAAGGGACCATTATGATCATCTAGTCCGACCTCCTGCACAACGCAGGGCACAGAATCTCACCCACCCCCTCCTGCGAAAAACCTCTCACCTATGTCTGAGCTATTGAAGTCCTCAAATCGTGGTTTAAAGACTTCAAGGAGCAGAGAATCCTCCAGCAAGTGACCCATGCCCCATGCTACAGAGGAAGGCGAAAAACCTCCAGGGCCTCTGCCCATCTGCCCTGGAGGAAAAGTCATTCCCGACCCCAAATATGGCGATCAGCTAAACCCTGAGCATATGGGCAAGATTCACCAGCCAGATACCCAGGAAAGAATTCTCTGTAGTAAGACTTGTGCTCTTGAAAATCCCACCCCATAACTGTTGTTGATTATGTGGATTGCAGTAGCACCTGGAGGTCCCAGGCAGGGATCAAAGTCCTTGTTCTGTAAGTGCTGTACACACCTGTAAGACAAAGATGGTCCCTGCCCCCAAAAAGCTTACAATCTATGTTTATGGTGAGAGAGAATGGGTGGATGCTACAAAGTGATGGGAGGAACACAAGGAAACAGGGAAGAAGGAGGATCCTGGGAACTACAGGCCAGTCAGCCTCACCTCAGTCCCTGGAAAAATCATGGAGCAGGTCCTCAAAGAATCAATCCTGAAGCACTTGCATGAGAGGAAAGTGATCAGGAACAGCCAGCATGGATTCACCAAGGGAAGGTCATGCCTGACTAATCTAATCGCCTTTTATGATGAGATTACTGGTTCTGTGGATGAAGGGAAAGCAGTGGATGTATTGTTTCTTGACTTTAGCAAAGCTTTTGACACGGTCTCCCATAGTATTCTTGTCAGCAAGTTAAGGAAGTATGGGCTGGATGAATGCACTATAAGGTGGGTAGAAAGCTGGCTAGATTGTCGGGCTCAACGGGTAGTGATCAATGGCTCCATGTCTAGTTGGCAGCCGGTATCAAGTGGAGTGCCCCAAGGGTCGGTCCTGGGGCTGGTTTTGTTCAATATCTTCATAAATGATCTGGAGGATGGTGTGGATTGCACTCTCAGCAAATTTGCCGTTGATACTAAACTGGGAGGAGTGGTAGATACGCTGGAGGGAAGGGATAGGATACAGAAGGACCTAGACAAATTGGAGGATTGGGCCAAAAGGAATATGATGAGGTTCAATAAGGATAAGTGCAGGGTCCTGCACTTAGGACGGAAGAACCCAATGCACAGCTACAGACTAGGGACCGAATGGCTAGGCAGCAGTTCTGCGGAAAAGGACCTAGGGGTGACAGTGGACGAGAAGCTGGATATGAGTCAGCAGTGTGCCCTTGTTGCCAAGAAGGCCAATGGCATTTTGGGATGTATAAGTAGGGGCATAGCGAGCAGATCGAGGGACGTGATCGTTCCCCTCTATTCGACATTGGTGAGGCCTCATCTGGAGTACTGTGTCCAGTTTTGGGCCCCGCACTTCAAGAAGGATGTGGATAAATTGGAGAGAGTCCAGCGAAGGGCAACAAAAATGATTAGGGGACTGGAACACATGAGTTATGAGGAGAGGCTGAGGGAGCTGGGATTGTTTAGCCTGCAGAAGAGAAGAATGAGGGGGGATTTGATAGCTGCTTTCAACTACCTGAAAGGGGGTTCCAAAGAGGATGGCTCTAGACTGTTCTCAATGGTAGCAGATGACAGAACGAGGAGTAATGGTCTCAAGTTGCAGTGGGGGAGGTTTAGATTGGATATTAGGAAAAACTTTTTCACTAAGAGGGTGGTGAAACACTGGAATGCGTTACCTAGGGAGGTGGTAGAATCTCCTTCCTTAGAGGTTTTTAAGGTCAGGCTTGACAAAGCCCTGGCTGGGATGATTTAGTCGGGGATCGGTCCTGCTTTGGAGCAGGGGGTTGGACTAGATGACCTCCTGAGGTCCCTTCCAACCCTGATATTCTATGATTCTATGAAACAGTAAGATAATTGAGATGATGAAATATCTTAACAAATCACACTATGCCAGGCCAGGACATACCACGAGCCTGCAGTCTTTACCCTGGAAATGTGAACGAATACAGGGGGTTTGACAGGGGTTTCAAAATTAAGGATATAATGAAAACTGAGTCATCCCTGCTTTTCAGGCTGTCGTTAATGGGCCCAATCCTGCTGCCATAGAGGCCAGGTCAACGCTGCAAAGTTTTGACAGCAGAGCGATGTAAATCAGGGTGTGAAAAAGCCACACCCTCCAGCTAGCTGTGCTGGGAAAACCCCCAGTGTAGACGCAGCAGCTCTGCTGACAGAAGGCAGCTTTGCCTTTATAACTACTAACTATACATGCAGTCCAAGCAAGCTAAGACAGTAACCTGATCCTGCGGCATGTAATTGATCATTTCCCGAATCAGGAAGGATACCTTTCCCCATACACATCATAGGGTACTGGCAAAATATATTGAGGGCTCTGTCCTCTCGCTGAAGAAATAGATATTGACCACGTCCAGAGACAGGCTATTGGAGGGATTGGACAAATGGTCTGCTAGAGATGGCAGATTCGAGTTTCCCAATACTGCGGACAGTGGTACAGTCCTGTTGGCATCCAGGTGGACAGTGGTATAGTGATAGGCATTCTCTTCTGCGCTCATTGGAAAGATGCCTTGGGCTCCCCCTGTTCAACCTGCAGACACAGACTATTGCAATTGTAGGAAATGGCTCTTTTTCGCTCTTCACATCTTTTCTCTGTCCCCACTTCCCTCTTGGTATTTTCCCCAGTTCAGCCATGCTTTGTCACACTGTTCCCATCCTTACGTCTTTACCGCTCTAGAGTTCATTAAAAATCTGGGGGGAAATTTGCAAAAAATGTAATTGAAATTTTTTCCCCTGAAATGTTGAAAAATTCGAACCCTCTCTAAGCACTCCCCTCTCTTTGCCTCAGTGACAGCATCACAGTCAGTCAGAACACTGGGAATCAAAGCTTGGGTCACGGCCCAGCTGCTTCAGTTTATACCAGCTGAGGATATGGCTAAATAAAACCAGGAACTGGGAAGCTTGCTTGTGCTACAGAAATGCTTTCTTTCCACTCCAGATTGCTAGCTGCACGCTGGGCTGCAGTTCGAGTGATGCTGAATGATGATTATTCATAAGAACAGTACAATGTCACTACAAAACAGTGACGTGTCAGGGCCTGTATGTTACCCAGCAGGCAGACAGGAATCTTGTGTTCTGGAGATGCACTAGGCTGTCTCACGATGCTGCTGACTCACTATTTTTCTGGTAACAAAAATGAGAGGTTAAGCTTTTGTTTCCCCTACCTTTGCCTTCCTTGACCCTTGCTAAATGGTTTCATTAGTCGTGCTCTGCAATTATGTCTTCATACACAAACACTTGTAATAGTGTGTTCACCCTCTTGCTCTGGCATGCTTCTTGCTCAGGCTATTTGCATACCAGTATATGAGGGGTTTTTTCTCTGCCAATGTGCTTTTCCAGGGCTTATCTCTGGATGAATTGAGCTATTGGGAGATGAATAATTTATTTTTTGAAAGCCTAAAGGAGTTCAGTTAATCTTCTTGTAGGCTTTAAATGGCCTTTTTAAATCAACCTCCTGATTTAATTCTACAGCTAAGCACCATGTAATTCTGTATCACTTTTGAAATATTTCAAGTTTCTTTATTGAATAAGAAAATAAAGCTCTGTTGCTAATAGGGGGTAAAATGGGTCTGAATCCAAAAATATGACAGAATGGGCCCGATCCCCAGCTGGTGTAAACTGGACTTCAAGGGAGCTTTTCTCATTTATACCTGCTAAAGTACTGGCTCCAGATCCTTGGAATCCTCCATGGAATACTCTTTTATCTCCATGCCAGAAGGAGCAACAATGAGGAGCTGACTTAGGAGGAAAGATTTAAAGAACAAATCTATTCTGTATAATAATAACCAAGGGAGGGTACAGGAATAATCAAGAAGTATCTAAAGTGAGTATAAACAAGAAAAGTAGGGGAGTGTTTGGAGTGGCCCAGGGGTGATGCCACCGCTGGACTTCATTAAGAGTCCTTGTGCTTCTCCTTCATCTACTATAGTGGGCCTCAACCTTCTGCAGTGTGGTGGGACACTAGACAGTTTTATTAACTAATTGAAGATTCAGGAGTTCACAAAATTCAAAAGTTCATACAATTAAATGTCTCAAGATTGCAGTAGCACAGTACATAAATTGCATATGGTGCTCTGCATTGCTTTCTTCTCATCCTTCAGACTACAAGCAAAGTGGTTGTCAATGCATTGAAGGCATCAGAATTTGAAGGGATGTTGATTTGTTCTTCATCAACATACTTTTGTTACGTGATTTTTTCCCCCCTCTCTCCCCGCATCAGAAAATAGTTCATATAACTGGTTGTTTGTAAGACTCTCCAGCCTTTTGCTGTTGGGAACTTTGGCATCATCCTTATCCCTGAACTCTTTCTTCTCCTGCAAATCTGCCTCTGTTCACACCTACCTGCTTCATTGCCTCAGCTTTACTCTGCTGAAATGCTTGTTCACCCTTTCATTTCCTCTGGAGTCTATTACAATTCGTATATACAACAGTGAGGGGCATGAAGGACTCCCATGTGAGGAGAGTTTGAAACTATTAGGGTTGTTTAGAGAGGAGAACATTAAGAAAGGAGATAATATAGATATATCGAATAACAAACCATGATTAAACAACTTCACCCAGAAAATGCTGTTTACCCTCTCCCTGGATACTAGAAAAGGGGGCCATCCAATGAAAGTGCAAAGCAACAAATTGAAAACTGATATGAAGAACTATTTGGAGGCAACACTGAATTACCCTGTGGAGCTCACTGGCACAAGCCAGCATTCAAATAAGTTGCTTAGCAGGATTCCAAATAAAATAGATAGTGGTTTACTAGAGTTTTCAAAGACCTCTAGGGGGTCTAGACACATCCTGCATTCATTTTTAATGGGAGATATGTCTGAATTCCCCTAGACTATGTAGAAAATCATAACCCTTTATACATTAGAGCATCCACAGTTACGTAGATTGGATAAAGATTTAGGGGATATCCTCAGCTGGTGTACATTGTCCTAGCGCCATTAAAGTCAATGGAACTCTGACAACTTAGATCTGCTGAGGCGCTATCCGTGCAGATATAAACCATCATGCTCCAGACATCAGGCAACCATGAAGTGCCTAGGGCTAGGTAGAAACTTTGCCAGCAGGCATATGGTTCCATAATTCCCCACTACCGAGCTTCTTGCACCTTTCTGTGAAGCATCTGGCCACTGCTGGAGAGAGGACATTGGACTAGATGGACCCTTGGTCTGACCTAGTACAGTCGTTCCTACGTTCCTTTCGTCCTGTCTTTGAAGCCTCCCTAAAGCCCAGTTTTCCAGAGTGCAGCATGTGCAGAAGACACTTAACCAGCTTCTTCCTTGCCTGAAGTGTGACTGCATCGCAAACCATTCCCCAATGCCTCACCGATGGCAGGAGCCAGCTCCATGCTGCCTTCTTCTCAGAACTGCTCCCTCTCTCTGTCCTCCCCTGCCCAGTGCTCTAGCTCTTCATATCTCCTGTCCTCTCCCATCCCAACACCACTGCTGGAATGGGAACCTCCTCTTCCCCACATGCTGGGTCAGGGACCGTCTGTGTTTCGCTGCCTTGTTCTCTTTTTTTAAAAGCTGAAAATATCCCTTCCTTCCCTGACCTATTCAGTACCTCTCAGTTCCCACACCCATTCCCTCAGGGATCTGTCTAAGTGCTTTAATTTATTCATTGGGCAGCATCTCTACACTACGGATTGATGTAACTTGCACCATGTGCAGACGTGTACCCCTCAGCTACAGAGTGTTTTGGGACACACTTTGCATGAGGGACACTAGACACAACATTGCTAGAAACATGGGGTGAAATTAACCCTGTCTTACCTGATCATTTTTTTTCTCCATGTTCAGGACTTGAGGCAAGGGTGGGTGAGCGAGCAACCAAGCAGGAGCTGGGAGGCTGGGGGTGGGGGTGAGTAGTGACAGGGAAGAGGGAAAACGGGGAGAGGCAGGTTGCTGGGGAAAGCTGCAAGGGCTGCTTGGGCAGCTGGTCTGGAAAGAGGAGCTAATCTGCTGGTCCTCTGAGTGTGGGAGAAGGAGCCTGTGTTGGGTCTGTCCCCCTGGCACGTCAGCTGGCAAAGCATTCAGGTGAGTGGTGAGAAGCGGGGAAGGCTTGTGGTCCGAGCAGCAGTTACAGCCCAACGGGAATGCCACCATGGGAATTCAACCATCAATGCGGCATGTTGCTACAATGGCACGTTGGGGCAAAGGGCAGCACAGAGGGATCTTTCAGAAGCGTCTTGGGGAACGTTTCCAGTGGAACAACTTACCAAGGGTTGTAGTGGGTTCTCGGTCACTGACCATTTTTAAATTGAGATGGGATGTTGTTATTCTAGAGCAGCTCTAGGTGCAAACAGGAATCGATTCAGAGAATTTCTAGGGCCTGCCTTATACAGGAGGTCAGACTAGCTGATCACAATGGTGACCTTAGAATATATTTCCCAACAGTGAGATCTGGGGAATAATGTAGCTCCATTACATGAGTCGTTAAAGCTAAATGAACAAAGCATTAGAGAAACAGACTGGCAGGAACAATCCTGCATTGGCAGGGCCCTGGCCTAAGAGGTCTCCTTGTTCTCATACTTCTGACAGGGCTCTAGAAGAGCAGAGAGAATAAAGTGTTCTTTCCAAAGACACTGTTGCTAACAGTTTCCTTTTTAGTTCCTATTGGCATGGAATTTTCAAAAGCTTCTGCATAACACAGGAGCACAAATCCCTTTGAAAGTCAATGGGAGTTAGGTGCTTCACTTGTTTAGGCCCTTTTGAAAGCCCACCCCCACAAGTCCCATTGATTTTCTTTGGAGACATGTGCTCCTATATCACTTACGGGCTTTGAAAATGCCACCCATAGTTAACATGGTGCTTCCTGAGAAGTTTGAAGAGAAGGGGTAAGATTACGTCCAACCATGGGTAGGTGGGTGAGACAGCAGAGGCCCAATTCACAGATAGGATCCTTATACACTCATTCACAGCAACACAAAGTGAGTGGCTACTCCAGGCCAAGCTTGGAGCAGATTGTTGAGGGAGCAGAGTGAAGACTCGTGCACTGTTGCTGTCTAAAGTGTACTTTCTCTGGGAATAAGCAGAGAATTGCATTGTCCAGGGCTGTCACCTTAGAGAGCACAAGCAACTGCACACTTGCCTAAATCTGCTGCCATTGAAATAGATTTTATTTTACCCCCGAGATCAGTCAAAGAGTTAGGTCAACACTGAATTGTTTGAAAATTCCACCTTCTATTTATAAACTAATGTAATGTTCATGCTACTTTTCTAAAAGCCCTTCCAAGAAGATGGAATTTTAAATGGACTGAAAGGAACAAACATTAGTTCATGGTTGCTAAGCTGTCCCTAGATCTCACCCAACAATGCTGATGTGCCTTTTCCCCCGAGAATAATATTGTAACTGCCTGTTAGATGCTGTGCCTGCCTAGTAAGCGATATATGATGAATTACGGCCAATAAAAAAGCAGGTGATCTACCCTGACTGAATTTGTCTGTTGTGAAATTGTCTTGCTGTTGCAATGTGATAACATAAAATTATTCCATTTCTCTATTAAATCAGACAGAATAATTGGCCTTGTAATTGTTAGCTTGAAGATAATGGTTTGCTGAGCAGTTGTTCCTTTCATAATACAGACAAAATAAGTTTCGAAGTAGAAATGTTGACTCTCTCTTAAATGGTCACACATACGTTACACATTTATTTAGTTACTGGACTGGATGCAGGAATCAGTGAGAGGAATGGGGTGTAGCCTGAATGTGGAAGTATCAGTACTACCAGAGCACCCTGCCAATGAAACCTGCCATGCCCTGTATGCTGTGTGGAGGATGCCACTTTGCTGTATAATCTCTGGCCTGTACGATGCAGGAATTCAGATCATAACAGTTCCTCCTGGTTGTAAAATCTAATGAAACATCGATGAGACCAACGATAGACACGGAATGGCTGATGCTCAGAGCCCTGCAGCAGTACATTCACTAAAATGAATCTTTCTCCGGTCATTGCTTAATGATGCTTCAAACATGCTGAATTGTTCTTGACTGGCCTGATTCTGTTTTGCACAATTGTGAATTTCATTCATTGCATGTATCTCCATCCCTAGCCATGCCTAGACATATGAAGCCCCTTTTCCCACAGTTCTTCACTTTTTGTGCCTCAGAACCATCTCCCCGTTACACAGATTATCTGTTTATTTTCTGGCCATGATGACTTGGCATTAACAGAAGCAGTTGCTTTAGGTTTGGTGGGTCTGTAAAGCCACTTCTCTTTTTGGCACTATTGTCTGTTCTCACCTCTGCTCACTGCTTTTATGATGAGGGCTGATCCAAAGGAGTCTGATTTCAAAAGGTGCATCCCTGGCACTTTTACAGTGTCTGTTACAGACCAGCAAGGCATTTGGCTTGTTTCAGTGAAGGTCACTGCTCTAACAACTGCATTGCCTGTCTTCCATTTGCTGACTAGGATCAGAAGAGAGATGAAAATCCCTTCTCTTTAAGGAAGCTCTGAGCACTCCTTTGAATCCCCAGAAGTCCATCTCCTTTGTTTCACTGGCTTGATCTTCTTCTAAGACTAAGACAGTCTTACTCACCGATCCCCATGCAGACAGTCCCCAGTACCTCTGTAATCAGTGCTGAAGAAGGGCTCAGTGATGTTGGTGACCTTGGGACAGGATCTCAGGACACTTTGCCTTGAAGACTCAACTCACAGAATCACCTTGTCCCTTTTACAAGAACCAGGAGAGGGCCTCATTCTTAGTTACACAAAGGCCCCTTTGCATGGCTCTGGCAGCATAAAGGGGCCTTTAAAGAAGGGGGTAAATAAGATCTCTTCATACTACCATAGTATGTAAAGATGCCTTTGTGCAAATGAAAGTCAGACCTAGGGTGTAAATTTCTTCATTGCTGTTGGAGATTTGATGCATGCTGAAGATGAGGTTTCTAATCCTAGCACAATCTGCCTCACCAATTCCATGTTTCCTAAGTGCTCTCCTGTCCTTTCCACTCTGGTCTCTGGCTCCCTACAAGGCAAGGAGATTTCACATAACCCCTGCATTTGTATGGTCAATCTGGTACTTTAAGAGATCCTGGCAATGTGGTAAGAACTTCCCTTTTTCAAACAACACCTAATTTGCTCTCCCAAGCAGTCATCAGGATCTGAAATCCTGATATCTGGCAGCCTTTATATAATTAGGAGGGAGAAAATTTTAAATGGCTCATGTGGTGGAGCTTCCATCTCCTTCCCTTGGAGATAGTTCCCCAACCCTACAGAACTTTGTAGGGAAATGTTCTCTGATATCTTGCCAGAATGTCTCCTTATGTAGAATTCTTCCACTGTCAGTAACCTTAGGTGTTACTAATAACACAGGTAGGGAAATAACGAATCTAATCTCTTTAAATAGTTCCCTACTTGCAAAGCACGGCATGCAAATACAAGGGTTGCGAGGGGAGGCTGTGTAGGGCCAGCCGGGACCTGATATTACATCTGTCGAAGTTTGAGTGCAGCTCCTGTAGACTTTAATGGATCAGGCCCTAGATTCATAGGAAGCCCATTTCCTCATGTCTGAATGATTCACATTGATGTGCACCAATGGTTTTGGTTTGGGGGCTGTGAATGTCAAGGTCTGCAACAAAACTTTAATTCCTAATTAAAACGCATGTCCATGAAAAATAGTGATGTGTGCTTGGCCGCATCCCCTACACTTACAGCATTTCTGATGGTGCAGATCGTTCACCTTCTAAAAAAAAATGCATTCCCCTTCTCCCCCCAACAGCCTCAGTTCACCCCATCTGTGACAGTCCAATTGCTCCTCGCAAAGGGCAGCATCTCTTGAAGGTGGATTATTTAACCAATTGACTCTCCAACAACAGTGGCCAACTCTGGCTGTTGGCTGTTGAAAAGCAGACTTTGACTCCCTCAGGGAACTGATGGGCAAGATCCCCTGGGAGAATAACATGAGGGGGAAAGGAGTTCAGGAGAGCTGGCTGTATTTTAAAGAATCCTTATTGAGTTACAGGGACAAACCATCCCGATGTGTAGAAAGAATAGTAAATATGGCAGGCGACCAGCTTGGCTTAACAGTGAAATCCTTGCTGATCTTAAATACAAAAAAGAAGCTTACAAGAAGTGGAAGATTGGACAAATGACCAGGGATGAGTATAAAAATATTGCTCGTGCATGCAGGAGTGAAATCAGGAAGGCCAAATCACACCTGGAGTTGCAGCTAGCAAGAGATGTTAAGAGTAACAAGAAGGGTTTCTTCAGGTATGTTAGCAACAAGAAGAAAGTCAAGGAAAGTGTGGGCCCCTTACTGAATGAGGGAGACAACCTACTGACAGACGATGTGGAAAAAGCTAATGTACTCAATGCTTTTTTTGCCTCTGTCTTCACGAACAAGGTCAGCTCCCAGACTACTGCACTGGGCAGCACAGCATGGGGAGGAGGTGACCAGCCCTCTGTGGAGAAAGAAGTGTTTTGGGACTATTTAGAAAAGCTGGACGTGCACAAGTCCATGGGGCCGGATGCATTGCATCCGAGAGTGCTAAAGGAGTTTGCGGATGTGATTGCAGAGCCATTGCCCATTATCTTTGAAAACTCATGGCGATTGGGGGAAGTCCCAGACGACTGGAAAAAGGCTAATGTAGTGCCCATCTTTAAAAAAGGGAAGGAGGAGGATCCTGGGAAATACAGGCCAGTCAGCCTCACTTCAGTCCCTGGAAAAATCCTGAGCAGGTCCTCAAGGAATCAATTCTGAAGCACTTAGAGGAGAGGAAAGTGATCAGGAACAGTCAGCATGGATTCATCAAGGGCAAGTCATGCCTGACTAATCTAATTGCCTTCTATGACGAGATAACTGGTTCTGTGGATGAAGGGAAAGCAGTGGACGTGTTGTTCCTTGACTTTAGCAAAGCTTTTGACACTGTCTCCCACAGTATTCTTGCCAGCAAGTTAAAGAAGTATGGGCTGGATGAATGGACTATAAGGTGGATAGAAAGCTGGCTAGATTGTCGGGCTCAACGGGTAGTGATCAATGGCTCCATGTCTAGTGGCAGCCGGTATCAAGTGGATTGCCCCAAGGGTCGGTCCTGGGGCCGGTTTTGTTCAATATCTTCATAAATGATCTGGAGGATAATGTGGATTGCTCCCTCAGCAAGTTTGCAGATGACACTAAACTGGGAGGACAGGCAGATACGCTGTAGGGTAGGGATAGGATACAGAGGGACCTAGAGAAATTGGAGGATTGGGCCAAAAGAAATGTGATGAGGTTCAACAAGGACAAGTGCAGAGTCCTGCACTTAGGACGGAAGAATCCCATGCACCGCTACAGACTAGGGACCGAATGGCTCGGCAACAGTTCTGCAGAGAAGGACCTAGGGGTTACAGTGGATAAGAAGCTGGATATGAGTCAACAGTGTGCCTTTGTTGCCAAGAAGGCCAATGGCATTTTGGGCTGTATTAGTAAGGGCATTGCCAGCAGAGGGAGGGACGTGATCGTTCCGCTCTATTCGACATTGTTGAGGCCTCATCTGGAGTACTGTGTCCAGTTTTGGGCCCCACACTACAGGAAGGATGTGGAAAAATTGGAAAGTGTCCAGCAGAGGGCAACAAAAATGATTAGGGGACTGGAACACATGACTTATGAGGAGAGGCTGAGGGAACTGGGGATGTTTAGTCTACGGAAGAGAAGAATGAGGGGGGATTTGATAGCTGCTTTCAACTACCTGAAATGGGGTTCCAAAGAGGATGGCTCTAGACTGTTCTCAGTGGTAGCAGATGAATGAACAAGGAGTAATGGTCTCAAGTTGCAGTGGGGGAGATTTAGGTTGGATATTAGGAAAAACTTTTTCACTGGGAGGGTGGTGAAACACTGGAATGCGTTACCTAGGGAGGTGGTGGAATCTCCTTCCTTAGAAGTTTTTAAGGTCAGGCTTGACAAAGCTCTGGCTGGGATGATTTAGTCGGGGATCGGTCCTGCTTTTGAGGAGGGGGTTGGACTAGATGACCTCCTGAGGTCCCTTCCAACCCTGATATTCTATGATTCTACTGTTAAAATCTCATGCCATATCAGGGCAGCTCTCAGGCATTTCAGGGGCAAAGGATCTTCCAATTTGCTGGGTACTGATGAGCTGCCCAACTGCTTGTTTGACTGATTTATCTGCTTGGAACTGACTCTGGTAGCAGGTTTGGGTCTGGGGTGATGGAAAAAGATATTTATCATGTGCCAGGCCCTAGGTAAAGCAGCTCTCTTTTAGCTCAAGCGGAAGAGGGCTGTATTTTTGATGCTGAAGATTCTAGTTTGGGTCCCTACCACAGACTGTAGTGTGTTACAGAAGGCTTGAGTGATCTGTCTGGGATGTGTGTGGAATTCCTGGATTTCATCCTGGGAAGTATTTTACCCTTGGAACCTCACAGATCTCGCTAACTCAGGAAGAAATCTTTTGAGGAAGCCGCCTTGTGAAAATTGTAGCTGAAGAAGCACCAGGTTAGCACTGTCATTGACACTGCAGTCCCTTTATTGTTGTGTGTGTGTTGGGCAGTGGGGAACAGAGAGCCATGATAGGAGGAGGGAAATTAGTTGGTGCTCAACAGGGTTAAATGCCTTGTGTGTGGTAGGTACTGGAGGACTCCTGAGTGAGCTCTGTGATCGTACAACCCTCTTTTCTCGGTTTTCCGTTCCTTTTGTGGCACTGGCATAATCCAGTCTAAATGGGGCAGGGGGTGGGGAAGAGTACTAAGAGGGAAAATTTTATCTTTACCTGAGACCTATACTTTTTTTTTCTCTTCACCACCAGAGGACACTATTGGTTTACATTTACGCTATAGACTGTCCCCTGCTGGCATGTCACAATTCTGGAAACATCCAGGGCACTGATTTATCTGTTGGGGAGTTCTCTCCTTCCCCATAAGGGATGGATTCTGGTTTTATTGCTCATTGGCAGCCCTGACTATACTTCTTCAGAGCCGCCAGCTGCCTTCCTGGGAGCCACTGGATGCTTGCTCTTTTGAAAATCAGGCCACTTAATTAGGTGCCTAAATATGGACTTAGGAGCCTAACTTTAGGACCTCAATTTTTGAAAATCCATGCCCTTCTTTCTTAATGTTCCACTGCTGCGGCTGCTGCCGTATTCGTTGTGGGCTTGTTCCACGTGTCAGCAAACAGGCCTGCATCCTGTCAGGCAGGATGGTCCAGTGTCTCATCATTTGCTGCTACCCATTCCATCCAGTTTGTTCTACCCTGTGAATGTAAGACTGGCTTCTCTACCCCATGTGGAGCCAGAGGACCTTCACTGCATGGTGTGGGGCAGCTTCAAAGATTTTTTTCACTTTTGTGCTGGAAACAGGTTTACAAATACCAAAGGCTCTTGCTGGCGACAGCCTGTGTGACAACACTAGGGGACTGAAATGGTTGGGTTTGCACTAGCTCGGAGTAAATACTAAGGACTGATTTTTATTTTTTTCCCCCATGCGTGAATAACTTCAAGTGATCAAATCGGATTGCGCCTGAGCACCCAGACTCCCTCACCCTCAGGCTGAGATGGCCCTGGAGAAATTAAAGACCAAAGGGGTATTTTCCTGAAATGTCATCAGCCCCCAAGAACTGGCTGAGGGCCTGCCGCCAAACATGTTTGGAAGTTCTGAATAAGTGTCTAGCTTCTAAGCCACCCCCCGGACTGTCCTCTTTGAATATGTTAACCAATCATGGTCAACTCCACTGAGGAGCCTAGTGTTGTCCATAGCCAGCTATCACAATCGTAAAGGTGATGGACCCAGCAATGGCAGTACGATCATGAGGTTATTAGTGTGCAGCCTGGTGGAGTTGTGAGCGGAGAGCTTAACTGGCTAACTTCTTGTAGGTTCATGGAGAAGGTGGTCATGAGCAGGGACTTGAACGTGGAGAGGATGTTGAGCTTGCAGCCTAGTTTGGGAAGATAGTTCCAGTCATAAAGGCAACTTAGAAGGCAACCTGGAGAAAGCTGTGTGAAAAAGAGTATTGAGTGTGATATCATTAGTGGAGCAGAATAGGTGGGCAATGCAAAAAGTGATGATGGGCGGGGAAGAGCTGTACAGAGCCTTTACCTTGATGCAGTGGAGAACGGGAGGCCAGCCAAGGGGTTCAAACTGAGGATTGACAGGGTCAGCATGATAGGAAATTTGCAGCTGGGTTTATGGGTGAAGCCACTGCAGAGGAAGAAGTTCCAATAACTGAAACAGGTGACCAGTGTACGGTTGAGAGCTTTTGGTGTCGGGAGAGGGGCAGGGGTTGGATCCTAAAGAGGTGGTGGAGGAAGAAGGTTCAGGCCTTGGAGAGGGCCTAGACATAAAGACAGGGAGGATGGTGGTGTGTTTGGCAGTGTTTTAGAACACTAACTGCTCAATGTCTGAACCCTGTCTACATATCTGCTTACGTCATTGGTACCTCTTATGTAGCTGCACCATGCCTGAAAAACAGGTACTAATTTTCCTATTGTAGGAAAAGCCCACACATGTTTCATTAAACAATGGAATAGTGGGGGCTCACCTGGGTGTGAATTCTCTTATTTTGTTAACTTGGTTAAATGAAGAAAACTGGTGCATTTTCTCCTTGGTTCTGGTCTATACTGGACCCATCATTCTAAAAGCCATAAAATGAGACAGAATCGTGAACTTGCAGAGTATCGTTAACCGTCAGGGTTTGTTGGTGTAACATAGTGCCATCTTGTCGATGCTGTGAGTATCTAACAGGAAGTAAAAGTAGTCTAGAGGGAGACAGAGTTGAAGTTCTCTGCAGAAGAGACTGAATCTGGTTTCATCCACCATTTTGTTGATGTAATCGTTAAATAAAAGCACTTTGCTGAAACCTAAGATGACCTACCTCCCCAAATGAGGGTTTTGATTCCTCTCTAGCAGCATGTGTTATTTGGCTCACCTTCTTCCTGAATCCTGTTTTATTCTCTGTTTGGAAACAAACCTTTGTTTGTGAAGCATTGTAACTGGTGATATTAGCTCTGAATGGCAAACTCCATTCCCCAAGACGCATTGAGTAGATGTTGGGGAGTGCTCCAAGTTGTCGTCCTCCCCGCCGGTGATCCTTGATTTGTCTTTGAAACTGTCTGGATGGGATACGCTGCTGCATCGTGTTACTAGACTGCATTCTTGGAGCTGCAGTGGGGGGAGGTTCAGAACAGACAAGCTAATTGCTGCGTTCATCTATGGTTTTCCAGCCTCAAGCAGCAGGAACCCAGGGAAAAGACGCATGCACCACATCACGGTACATCTTACACACACAGCTTAACATCTGGCATTGGGTGACAGATCCCAGATCAACCAGACATCATCAGCAATGGCAGCACGGGATCAAGTTAGCACTCACTATTAACATCACATCCCAGATTCCTTCTTGTCTGAAGTTTCTTTTTGGTGATAGAAAGATGGTAAATGTAACACAATTCAAAATGGAGCTTGATAAAGCTAGAATGATGAGCCCAAGTGGAGCTGTTCTGTCTTAGAATATGGAGAGCAGGGGCTGACTTTTTTTTCTTTGCACAATGGCTTCTGGGTCTCCTTGGCTGGAAAGATGCCTGGGCACCAGTTACCTACATTGCAGCTGCATGAATGTCAGGGAGAAGAAAATGCCGATTCTAAACTCCCCAGGGCTATTTTTGCAGCTTGTGAATCCTTAGGAGTCAAAGATCAAATTTGAACTGTTGCAAGAGGAATGGATTCCTAGATGTCTGCCAACTCCAAAACAAGGCTTTGCCAATGCCAGACAACAGTTGTGGGATTTAGGATTGAAATACGTTGCATTTGATCCAACAAAATAGAGGGCATGCTTCCATATACAAATTTTTGCCCATGATTCAAAAGGAAGTGAGGGTGTTTACTGAGCAAAATAAGCTTGAGGTCCCAGCTGTTTCAGATGTGTTACATAAAGACTGAGGTTCCGATCCAAAATCCACTGAAGTCAACAGAAAGGCTCCTCATGAATAGGCCCTTAATACTATCTTCTGTTTACCTGAGGAACTTCTGTGGCCCCCATCACTTCCTGCCAGGGACAGGGGCTGAAGTGAGCTCGAGCCCCCATCTTCCCCCGGCTCACTCAGCCCGTCTCCAGCAGCTGGGCCCGGACAGAGAGCAGAGGGGGCAGGCCATTGCCACCACTGCCATCTCTCCAGCTAGGCGCTCGCAGGCAACCACTTCACTGCACAGAGCAGAGGAGCAGTTACCTCAGCTCCATCCCGCCCCTTCCACTCCCAGCCTGGCTGAGAACTATTGAACCAAACTGTGTAAACCCTTTATACAGTGGAAACCACTTCAAGCCAGCAGGTGCAGCACCACCAGTGTTGGGGGCTGGCACAGTGAGAAAAGGACAGAGCTCCTCTCCCTCCCCCTCTGCAGGCTGAGCAGAAGTCTGGGGCGTACTTGACCCCACATATCCCACCTATATGTCAGCTATGGGATATTTTGAGGTGGGGCTCCCTCAGTGTCCACTGATGAAGATGTTCCACAGCAGATAAATAATGAAAGAGAGTTACTGGAGCAGGGGGAGTGCAGCCTGGATCTCCCACCTCCCTGGTGGATGCCCTACCCACCAGGCTACAGCATAGAGTTGCCACTTGTCCGGTTTTTGACCAGAATGCCCAGTTGAAAAGAGACCCTGGTGGCTCCAGTCAGCACTGCTGGTGGGGACACTAAAAGTCCAGTCAGCAGCACAGTGGGGCTAAGGCAGGCTCCTGGCCAGTCCTGGCTCTGCACAGCTCCCAGAAGTGGCTGGCATGTCCGGCTCTTAGGCAGAGGGACAGCCATGGGGGCTCAGTGCACTGCCCACACCCCCGAGTACCAGGTCCACAGCTCCCATTGGCTGGAAACCATGGCCAATGGGAGCTATGGGGATGGCACCTGTTGATGGGGGCACTGTGCAGCACCACCTGGCCGGGCCGCCAACTAGAAGCTGGCGGGACGTGATGGTCACTTCCGGGTGCTACCTGAGGCAAGCACAGCCCGGAGCCCGCACCCTGAGCTCCCGCCCACACCCCAACTCCCTCCTGGAGCCCACATCCCATGCCTCCTCCTGCACCCCAATCCTGAGCCCGCTCCTGCACCCAAACTCCCTCCTGGAGCCTGCACCTCACACCCCTTCCTTCACCCCAACCTCCTGCCTCCACCCCCACCCTGAGCCCCCTGCCACCCTCCAACCCCCTTGGCCTCAGCCTGGAACCCCCTCCTCCACCCCAAACCCCTCAGACCCATCCCAGACTCTGGGATGGGGCTGGAGCCCTCTCCTGCACCCCAAACCCCTCAGCCCCAGCTCCAGCCCGATCCCAGAGTCTGCATCACTAGCCAGAGCTCTCACTCCCTTCTGCACCCCTGCCCCAGCCGAGTGAAAGTGAGTGAAGGTGGGGGAGCGTGAGCAACAGAGGGAGGGGGATGGAGTGAGTGGGGGTGGGGCCTAAGAAGGGGCAGAGCAGGGGGTAGGGCAAGAGAGTGTTCCGTTATCTGCAATCAGAAAGTTGGTAACCCTACTACAGCATCATTCGCACTCATTCTCTGCAGCCACTAACTCTCTGTTGGAAGCTGTTTCACTCTGTCTAAATAATGACGGAGACACATTAGTTTGGGAGTCAGGGGTTCTGTTTGCTGCTCTCCCATTGACCTGCAATGTCCATTGGGCAAGTCACTTCACTTTCCTATACCTCTGTGTACCTCACTGTTTGTGTGCCTTGTCTCTCTAGCTTGTGAGCTCCCCGGAACAGGGACTGTCATTTTGTTCTGTTTGAACAATGCCTAGTTCAATGGGGTGTGGGTCCATGATTAAGGCAACCACAACAATAATACTACACATTCACCATTGTCAAGCCTCAGTTACGTTTCACACTAGACTCCAAAGGACCTAATTCAGAAAAGCAAATGCAATAAAGGCGTTAGGCCCCAGGTGTAAGTTAGTCCTAGGATGCATCAGTTTTCAGGTGTTTCTTATGCACTGATGAAAATCCCAGGGCTGGGGTGGAATGACAGTCTTGCAGCATTGCCCAGCCTGCCTGGCTGAGTCAGATAGGACAACTGTAGCATGTGCAGGCTCAGTGCCTGTAACCTCTGCTGTCATGACATGGTTCTGACTTCATGCCTCTCTTTTCCCATATGGCTTGGCAGTAACCAAACATGGCACCTTTGGCACCCTGACAGTGGGGTCAATGTGCTATCAGGAATGCAGCATTATAGGCTTACATATATCATAAGTAGCCTTGGCAGAATTTAATTGTCAGTGTTTACTTTTAAGTATTTTTTTCTATTTTTAATCGATTTTTCAATTTTCACTTACAGGAAGTTGGGGGGATTAGACAATAATTTGTTAATGACAATGGATTATGAGATGCAAGAAGTTAAAGCTATGCAACCACAAAAACATCAGATGTCAACATATACAAAGTAAATATCCTTCCATCAAACTCTTAAGTTCTCAGGAAGCATATTTCTTCCTTTGCCTATCTATTCCCATTGACAGAAACGTACATTTTTTTCAGCTTGTGTGTACAGTGAAATGGATGTTTACTGAAATTTACTGATAAAAATCTAATCCTCCAAGCCTAATCATAAGAGGCTAAGACAGTTCAGCTGTATGGTAAAGTGTTCCAACTATGTCAGGACAACCACCTCTTAAAGTATGTAAATATACCTAAGGTGAATGTATCGTAATACAGTTTTGCAAGCCCAGCATGCAGAATGTGAACTGCATGCAGAGAGGAGCTCAGATTTATAGTGGTACTCCATCTCTGTTCAACACATGACACTATAAGGTCTTTGTTGTCCCAGGCTAGAGATTCTATAGAGCCTGCATATGCTTTCTCCCAAAATGTTTGTGGGTCCCCCTTCCATTTCAGGCTGCATGCATCTTTTAGCATACCTAAATAAATGCAAGATTTGGTCCTGAAAATTTGCACCACCGTGACTGTTGATGTGATTTCTCAACTCCTTCAACGGAGATGACTACGTCACACACTGTACAGTGATGTCTCCATGTTTCCATGGAAACAGAGTTCCCCAGGCAAGAATCACCATGGCCTCCCATCCTTTTCAGTAGATATGAGGCAGTATTAACATGCTGCACCTCAAAGCCATGACTTCATGTTTCCATGGAAACAGAGTTTCCTCCTCCTCATAGTCTTTGATTAGCTGTCACTAAACAGGTCCATAGCTGTGTCATTGGGATGGACTTCTACCTATTCCACTATCATGTTGGTAACTATAATAGGAAACCTCTCTCCAGACAGCCATTGTGGGCTGAGAAATTTGCCACACCCACACACGCACCTTCAAAGCACATGCTACAATACTTGATCAGTCTTGAACGTATTACGAACTATTATGAAAAGCTCCTTGGTTTTCAACACATCAATCCGTGCAGAACCATTGCCTAGAAGCTCATGGAAAGGGGTTTGTAATATTCTTTATGTTCTGTGTTATCAGTCAAGCGTAGTTTGTGTTCAGACAGCTTTTAGGAAAAATCCCCTTTCCTCTTATGTGTCCTCAAAATCCAGCATGGTAGCCCATTCATTGCAACCATTAGTGGTCAAAACTTAATGAATGTAAGGCTCCATAATGGTCTACTTTTAAATATATTTTACCCCCTCCTCAGCATAAAGGAAGCAGACACTGGAAAATGGGTCTCTGAGGTTATGAGACTTTGTGGCATCATGAACCTCCCTGTGTAGGAGCCTACCTATGTTCTGCATTGCCTAGCTGTAGAGCTGACTGGCATCACAGTATACCCATCATCAGTAAGGATTTTAGAGATTCTCTGATCAAGAGCTGGTTGGAAAAATATCCTTAGACGTGTTTCCATCCGAAAATGCTGATTTGTCAAAAATCAGTACATTCTGAAGGAATGTCAATTTTGATCAAAAATTGACAAAGGCATTCAGCCTCCCTTTTCCACCTGCAGTTTGCACCTACAATCGAATCATGAGTTGAAATCAGGTCATTAGAGGTGCAAGCATTCCCATTCACCTCTTCAGTTCCTTCATTTTGAGAATGCAAAAGTGTACGTGCACTCTCTGCTGCAATGAGGACGTGCTCTCAAGCTTTACCATACTGGTATGTTTGTGTGGGATGTACGTGTGCACACACATTTTTATTAGAGCTTCTTCACAAAATGCAATGTTCATCCCCTAGGAAATTCCAGTCTTACAACCTTTTGTCTTCAGCCTGCAACAGGATGAAAAGTGAAAATATCATTTTTTTTTCACATCAGTAAGTTCCAGAAGATTTCACTTTGGAAATGTCTAAAAGTGAATGTCAATTGGAATCAAAATGTTGGGCTTAGAAATGTTGACATTTCAAAATCCTGAAGTGTTGATTAGAAACAAAGTGTTTTGCATTTTCCTGAGGATGTTAAGATTGTGATAAAACCCTCCTCTTGGTTAGGAAAATTTCAGTTGAAAAACATAGGTCCTGTTCTACTTTTACAGTAGGGTCCTAACACTGCACAGCACCAGAAGGGGAAATTGCAAATATATTTTGTTACAGAAGAGTTCACTGTTCCAGTTTGCTTTATTTTGCACTAATTATTGAACATACAGTATCTCATTGCACAGATTTAGGGGCACTATGTGTATTTTGTAGGGGGAAGAATAGCCGTATGGATGGAAGAGCAGCTCACAGCAGGAGTTTGCCTGGGACTGGTAAGTATCCGAGCGTGTGTTTGCTGGGGGGGCAGTGTGAGAGCCTGAGTGAGTGTCTGATTGGCTGCTAGCCTGCAGGGGGCAGGCAGTAGGGTGTCTGTTTGCGACAGGGAAGCCTGGCTGTTTAAAACTAGCCAGAGCTTCGCGAACCAGCTGAGCAGCTCACAGCAGGAGTTTGCCTGGGAGTTCGCCTGGAGTGAGCCCAGTGAGGCTTACGTCTTGCAAACTGCTCTGAGGAAGCTGATATGGAAGGGGGGGAGGGGTTCAGCTGTTGTGACCTGCACTGGATGTGCCATGTTTGTCTTTCTTCCACAGGACAGAAGCGACTTTGTCTGTACAAAGTGCAAGCTGGTCTCCATATTGGAAAAGATTGAAGGTCTGGAGCAACAGATAACAACCCTGCGTTGCATACGGGAAACTGAGGATTTTCTGGACAAAACTCAGGATAGGCTTCTAGGGGCACAAAGCTCTACAGATATAGAGCAGGTTGCACAGAGGAGCCAAGAGGCCAGTGAAGAAGCTTGGCAACATGTGACCTCCAGAAGAGGTAAGCGGAATGTCCGGGTTCCAGTAACACAGACACAGGTAACTAACCGCTTTCATGTTCTCTCCACAGGTATTGTTGCAGAGAGTGGACCAGATTATATGTCTGGGGCGAGAAAGCAGAAGGAGACTCCGCTGGTTGGAAGGCATGAGATGCGATGTCCTGAGGTTGGGAGTTCCACGACCACCACTCCCAAGAGGAGAAGACAGGTGGTGGTGGTGGTCAGGGACTCTCTCCTCCGGGGGACTGAGTCATCTATCTGCCGCCCAGACTGGGAAAACCGAGAAGTCTGCTGCTTGCCAGGGGCTAAGATTCGCGATGTGACGGAGAGACTGCCGAGACTCATCAAGCCCTCGGATCGCTACCCCTTCCTGCTTCTCCACGTGGGCACCAATGATACTGCCAAGCGGATCACTGCGGACTATGTGGCTCCAGGAAGAAGGATAAAGGAGTTTGAGGTGCAAGTGGTGTTCTCGTCCATCCTCCCCGTGGAAGGTAGGTAGGGACCGTCGAATCGTGGAAGTCAACGAATAGCTACGCAGGTGGTGTCGGAGAGAAGGCTTTGGATTCTTCGACCATGGGATGGTGTTCCAAGAAGGAGTGCTAGGCAGAGACGGGCTCCACTTAATGAAGAGAGGGAAGAGCATCTTCGCGAGCAGGCTGGCTAACCTAGTGAGGAGGGCTTTAAACTAGGTTCACCGGGGGAAGGAGACCAAAGCCCTGAGGTAAGTGGGAAAGCGGGATACCGGGAGGAAGCACAGGCAGGAATGTCTGAGGGGAGGGCTCCTGCCTCATACTGGGAATGAGGGGCGATCAACAGGTTCTCTCAAGTGCTTATATACAAATGCACAAAGCCTTGGAAACAAGCAGGGAGAACTGGGGGTCCTGGTGATGTCAAGGAACTATGACGTGATCGGAATAACAGAGACTTGGTGGGATAACTCACATGACTGGAGTACTGTCATGGATGGTTATAAACTGTTCAGGAAGGACAGGCAGGGCAGAAAAGGTGGGGGAGTAGCACTGTATGTAAGGGAGCAGTATGACTGCTCAGAGTTCCGGTACGAAACTGCAGAAAAACCTGAATGTCTCTGGATTAAGTTTAGAAGTGTGTGCAACAAGAGTGATGTAGTGGTGGGAGTCTGCTATAGACCGCCGGACCAGGGGGATGAGGTAGATGAGGCTTTCTTCCGGCAGCTCACGGAAGCTACTAGATCGCATGCCCCGATTCTCATGGGTGACTTTAATTTTCCTGATATCTGCTGGGAGAGCAATACAGCGGTGCATAGACAATCCAGGAAGTTTTTGGAAAGCGTAGGGGACAATTTCCTGGCGCAAGTGCTAGAGGAGCCAACTAGGGGGGGCGCTTTTCTTGACCTGCTGCTCACAAACCGGGTAGAATTAGTGGGGGAAGCAAAAGTGGATGGGAATCTGGGAGGCAGTGACCATGAGTTGGTTGAGTTCAGGATCCTGATGCAGGGAAGAAAAGTAAGCAGCAGGATACGGACCCTGGACTTCAGGAAAGCAGACTTCGACTCCCTCAGGGAACGGATGGCCAGGATCCCCTGGGGGACTAACTTGAAGGGGAAAGGAGTCCAGGAGAGCTGGCTGTATTTCAAGGAATCCCTGTTGAGGTTACAGGGACAAACCATCCCAATGAGTCGAAAGAATAGTAAATATGGCAGGCGACCAGCTTGGCTTAATGGTGAAATCTTAGCGGATCTTAAACATAAAAAAGAAGCTTACAAGAAGTGGAAGGTTGGACATATGACCAGGGAAGAGTATAAAAATATTGCTCGGGCATGTAGGAATGTTATCAGGAGGGCCAAATCGCACCTGGAGCTGCAGCTAGCCAGAGATGTCAAGAGTAACAAGAAGGGTTTCTTCAGGTATGTTGGCAACAAGAAGAAAGCCAAGGAATGTGTGGGCCCCTTACTGAATGAGGGAGGCAACCTAGTGACAGACGATGTGGAAAAAGCTAATGTACTCAATGCTTTTTTTGCCTCTGTCTTCACGAACAAGGTCAGCTCCCAGACTGCTGCGCTGGGCATCACAAAAAGGGGAAGAGATGGCCAGCCCTCTGTGGAGATAGAGGTGGTTAGGGACTATTTAGAAAAGCTGGACGTGCACAAGTCCATGGGGCCGGACGAGTTGCATCCGAGAGTGCTGAAGGAATTGGCGGCTGTGATTGCAGAGCCATTGGCCATTATCTTTGAAAACTCGTGGCGAACCGGGGAAGTCCCGGATGACTGGAAAAAGGCTAATGTAGTGCCCATCTTTAAAAAAGGGAAGAAGGAGGATCCTGGGAACTACAGGCCAGTCAGCCTCACTTCAGTCCCTGGAAAAATCATGGAGCAGGTCCTCAAAGAATCAATCCTGAAGCACTTGCATGAGAGGAAAGTGATCAGGAACAGCCAGCATGGATTCACCAAGGGAAGGTCATGCCTGACTAATCTAATCGCCTTTTATGATGAGATTACTGGTTCTGTGGATGAAGGGAAAGCAGTGGATGTATTGTTTCTTGACTTTAGCAAAGCCTTTGACACGGTCTCCCATAGTATTCTTGTCAGCAAGTTAAGGAAGTATGGGCTGGATGAATGCACTACAAGGTGGGTAGAAAGCTGGCTAGATTGTCGGGCTCAACGGGTAGTGATCAATGGCTCCATGTCTAGTTGGCAGCCAGTATCAAGTGGAGTACCCCAAGGGTCGGTCCTGGGGCTGGTTTTGTTCAATATCTTCATAAATTATCTGGAGGATGGTGTGGATTGCACTCTCAGCAAATTTGCGGATGATACTAAACTGGGAGGAGTGGTAGATACGCTGGAGGGGAGGGATAGGATACAGAAAGACCTAGACAAATTGAAGGATTGGGCCAAAAGAAATCTGATGAGGTTCAATAAGGATAAGTGCAGGGTCCTGCACTTAGGACGGAAGAACCCAATGCACAGCTACAGACTAGGGACCGAATGGCTAGGCAACAGTTCTGTGGAAAAGGACCTAGGGGTGACAGTGGACGAGAAGCTGGATATGAGTCAGCAGTGTGCCCTTGTTGCCAAGAAGGCCAATGGCATTTTGGGATGTATAAGTAGGGGCATAGCGAGCAGATCGAGGGACGTGATCGTTCCCCTCTATTCGACATTGGTGAGGCCTCATCTGGAGTACTGTGTCCAGTTTTGGGCCCCACACTACAAGAAGGATGTGGATAAATTGGAGAGAGTCCAGCGAAGGGCAACAAAAATGATTAGGGGACTGGAACACATGAGTTATGAGGAGAGGCTGAGGGAGCTGGGATTGTTTAGCCTGCAGAAGAGAAGAATGAGGGGGGATTTGATAGCTGCTTTCAACTACCTGAAAGGGGGTTCCAAAGAGGATGGCTCTAGACTGTTCTCAATGGTAGCAGATGACAGAACGAGGAGTAATGGTCTCAAGTTGCAGTGGGGGAGGTTTAGATTGGATATTAGGAAAAACTTTTTCACTAAGAGGGTGGTGAAACACTGGAATGCGTTACCTAGGGAGGTGGTAGAATCTCCTTCCTTAGAGGTTTTTAAGGTCAGGCTTGACAAAGCCCTGGCTGGGATGATTTAACTGGGAATTGGTCCTGCTTTGAGCAGGGGGTTGGACTAGATGACCTTCTGGGGTCCCTTCCAACCCTAATATTCTGATTCTATGATTCTAAGTCAAGAGACCTAACTCTTTGTCTCAGCTGTCCCCCACCCCGCCCCCCCCAAAATTTGCTTAGTGACCTTTTGCAAGTCACTTAGTTTCTCTGTGTGTCAGTTCCCTTCGTCCAATGGGAACAACAGCACTTCTCACAGGTGGGCTGTGTCATAATCCACAAATATCCGTAAAGAATTCTTTTCCTGAGACCGTGTCTACACTACAGACATCTGCCAGCGTAGTTGTGAGTCGGGGTGGGAATAGGTGCACTCCCTGACCGCCATAGCTGTGCTGGTGAAAGCCCCAACTGCAGATATAGTGACAACACTATTTGTGGCAGGACAGTTGTGCTGGATAGGGCTCCCAGTGTAGACATGGCCTGATCGTGTATGTAGTCTCTGAAATGCTACCGTCTTTTTACTGTGTATTTTTAACATGGTACTTCCTGAAAGAGGAAGCCATTCATCAAACCCTTCAAAGCACATGGAAGCTCCCATTGTCAGCCCAGGATGGAGCTTCTATGCTCATCCAGCCTAACAACCTCCATAATAGATAGAGTAAATTAATATGTTGCAGGGGCATCTTTTACACAGGTGACTTGGTAGCTGTTCATTTCTAATCTCTCACATTGCCAGCACTAAAGGCTTGTAGCTTGTTCACATACTAGGCAAGAGCCCAGATTTCTGCTCGGAGCAGGCAGTGGTTGGACCAGTAGGTTTCCTCTGCTGCACCCATCTGACCTAGAGGCTAGATCTGCACACAGGAGGCCCACTGTAAAGCACCACTCTGAACTGGTAGTTTCACCTCTGACCCATCCTCAGCACATTCCCAAAGAGCCATCTGAAACCAGTCCCATGGCAGTGAACAAGATGTATTAGGAACAGAGAGAAAAAACCTGAAAAGCAGCCTGCACAACAAATGTGACAGAGACGTGATACATGGTGGCTTGTCATTCACAAACCTTTCACTCTGCCGAGAGCCTGGAATGGCACGTTGCTGTCAGAGCAAGGCAAGGCTCCCTGGTGCATGGCTGAATCCTCAGCCAGGTGCAAGTGTGTTTCGGAGCATCCCCCGCGAGCAGGAGAAGGCTTCACTTAAACTAAAGGGTCTGACTCACCTGCTGATGTCAGTGGAAGCTGCAGATGCTCACACCTCTGCCAATCAGGCACAACATCATTAGCCCAGGAGGTGGTTCCTTGTTCCATTACTGGGCTGCAAAAGCACCATCTAGTGGCTTAGCCCATCCTGGCCTTAGAGAGCAATCATAGCATAGAAAGGGACTGGACAAGTCAGGAAAGTGAATCCTGTGGGTGGAGTCTGAGCATTTGACTGGGCTGATGGACAGAAACATGCCTGTTTGTCAGCTCTTACAAAAGATGAGCCAGTGACCCCAGAAGACACCCTGACCCTCTCCTCTAGGGCTGGGGAGCAAACCATCCTATTCTCTTTCCTGCCTAGGGTAGAGAGGTGGTTGTCCCACTCCCATTCTCCCACCATATCTCCCCACATCCATTGCCTGTCCCCTGCATTTTCCTTATTAGTCTCCCCCCTGAATCATTCACCCAGAGATGCTACATCAGCTCAGCCACCCTGCTGGACTAGAGCACTGCAGACATCACAGAGAGGCCATGGCACTTCCATGCCTGAAGGAAGACTGACAGATCTCTGACCGCAGCCAACTGTGTGGCAAAGGGAGGAGGGGATGACAGCAGCTACAATGGATCACAGCCCCATCTCAGCTTCCACAGCTGCTCCCAGGAAGGTGGTTGCCATTTAGGACAACTTACTGCTTGTTTTACAGAGGCTTTATTTAAGTTTTGTGCCACAAGAAGATGACAAAACCCCACCAGTGAAAAATATCCCTTAACTGATCAAGGGGGACATGCATGGCAACCAAAGAGGTCACCTCCTGACTTCCAAACAAGCAACCAGACACAAAAATAAGACATGCTTTGAAATTAATGATTTACCTGAAAAACAGCTCCCTGGGGCAAAGCCCTGGCACCACAACCTCACTGCTGCCATGGGAGACTGGTGCTTTTATACAGTCTTGCTAGCCCAGCATTCCTGCTTGGAGTGTGACTGGAAGAGCTCTCAGCCAATCAGACAGCCAGTGATACAGCCTGTGCTCAGGAGTTAGCTGATGACCAGGTTTCCTTTGAGTGGCAGTTTCCTCGCCCAATCAGAATTCACCTCAATCACAATGCTGGTTGGCTGAGGTTGGCAGCCACAGTGAGGCCTCATCTCCTGAGTGCAGTGTCCCACCTTGCAATCTGATTGTCTGAGAGTGCTCTCAATCATAGCTGCGTACCAAGCCTGCTGTGCCCGGCCTGAGTGGCGGGCTGGACAGGCTGCACTGAGAGCACTGTAGGGCAGTGCCCCCAGGCTGGCTTCTGGGCTCCGCTGAGTGGTGCAGGTCAAGCAGGGTTCAGCCTGTTTGTGTGAATTCCCACATAGAGAGCCCTGCCCAGGCTGCTGCTGCACTGTGCTGGCCTCTGCCTTCTTCAGACCTGGCCAGGCTCCAAGGCCCGCCCCGACCCTCAGCCTGCCCATGGCCATAGACTTGGACAAATAGGCAGATCACCCGCCCTGAAGTCAGGGATGAGTAGCTAGAGCCCCTCCTGCCTTCTCCCAGATAAGGAGCAGCAGCCCGCATCCCTGTAGCCAGAACCCTGGGACTAGAGCTCTCCCAGCTAGGGAGCAGAGCAGCCCCAGCAAGGCACCTAGCTAGGCTGTCTGCTTCCTGCCACATCCCACCTCCAGCCCAGGGCTGACAGCACCAGGGGCCAGCATGCCAACTACAGCCCTCCACCCACCTAGGACAAGGAGCCACCAGAGTTAGCTGGCCACCTGCGGTGGGAGGTGTCAGAGCCAGCCGGCAGCAAAGCAGTTCATCAGGACCAGGGTTGGCTGGGGAACCATAAGTATTTTCCAAGACAAATTGGAAAAGAATTCCTATTTTTAAATTGCCCTGGTTTTCTATTGAGAAGAACATTTTTCATTGTTGATCATATTTCAGTACAGAGCTTTTCAGAAAACCAAGTTTCCGCCCTGTGGGAAATTGTGATACTTCAGCATTTGTCTTCATCCCAAACCAGACAAAAAGTCAAAATAGCCAACGTCTGAATGCAACAAAGAGATCAGAACAATTTTGCTTCTGCAATGGCTAAATGAATAATTTCAACATTTTAAGCTGGCACAAAATGTTTCTTTTTATCTTTCAAAATGTCCAAATGTTGATTCTAAACTCAATCTTTCAAACTGTCAATTCCAACTGAACAAAATCTTTGTTCAGAATTTTCCTGCTGTAGTAAATTCATTTTTAAATAGCTAGCTTTGATGTAGCGCTTTTCATACACAGCTCCAAGGGAGAATTTTTGTAGAGATGGGGAAACTGAGGCACAAAGAGGTGAAGCGACTTGCCAAGGTCACCCAGCAGGCCAGTGACAGAGCTGGGAATAGATCGCAGGTCTTCTGAGACCCAGTCTAGTGCGTTGTCCACTAGGCAACACTGCCTTCTGTGTCATGGGCATCAACATTTTCCTCTGAAAATTTTGATTTTTGACAAACACAGTGTTTCTTCAGGCAAATATTTTAGGTGAAAAATTTCAACCAGCTCTAATATACACATATATCTATACACATGCTCACCCGTGTAATGTATATGTCTACCTGTTAACTTACACGTGCTCACACACGTTATGTGCGTGTATCTACATGCTGTCTTCCGCGCTGCCGCCTTCTTGAAGTTACTGCTGTTGCTTTATGCCATCATTATACTTTTGCAGTTGAAAAAAAGAAGACTCCTACTGTCCTTAAAACAGATGAAGCTGCCTGTGGTTTCCAGGGTGTCTGTCTAAAAAGAGCACAAAGTTAAATATTTAATGTGGGGAAACTTCACACAGACCTGGGGGGAGCTATACTGCCATCCTTTATCCGGATGGTTTTGTGCAAGCGTAATTAGTGATGACAAATGTAACAACTGATTTTTGAAAAGAAAAGCACAGCATGGCTGACACTCCAGGACCACAGCACATGATGTTATACCATGAGATGCTACAAATTACAATTATTTAAAGAATGGATAGTCCCATGTAAGAAGCTGACATCATCATTCTCTCTATTGTCATAGGAGCGGGCTGTGTTTGGTTTCTATAAGGTAACCGCCTTCTGAATCCCAGCTGCATCAGAACCTCTGATCAACATCCTTTTCACAACACAAGAAACCCCTGGGCTGTGACATAAAAAGTCTACAGCCTTGATTCTCGTTTAATGGTAAGGCCCTTTCCCACCTCTTTGACAGTGCAATGAGGCCTTGGAGCATGGTACATCACTTACACTGTCAGCATGGCATATACGGGCTTTAGTATAACTGAGAATTGGGGAACATGGCTCCCAAAACAACCGTATAGGGCTTCGTCCTGCACAATAGTGAATTCCCTCAACTCCCATTCACTTCACTGCAAAGGGTCTGCGCCAAAGCCTGTTGAGTCAATGGGAATTGTTTGGACCATGCCCAGAGAGAGGGAGCCCTGACTTACCAAATGTGATCCGTGGAGATGCTGGGTTGGAACCTCTGCTGAGGTAAATGGTAACTTCAATGGGGCCACTAGGAAAAACTGCACAGAGAGCCATTCTCAGTGTGAGAGTTTTAGCAATTGCGTGAAACCCCAGGATGCTGCTTTGTGGGCTTCAGTGCCATCTGCTAGCACCGGCTCTGTGAAGAAGCGATTTCATGACATGGAACACGCTAGTAACTACTGCTCCCAGTTACGCCAGCAGCCAGTCTGGCTCCAGTGTGGACTTGCCCAGGATTCAGATAGAAGGGGGGATAAGCATAGCGTCAATGCCAAGATTCATTACCCTGCCCTCCTCGCAAGGCTGTGTGCCAGGATTCACTCTCTGACACTGGGAGCCAGGCAGCACTGAAATCTTTCCTTCTTCCTTTCCCTGGCTTGCACTTGTTATTCTGCGCATGACAGACAACAATTGGAAAGAAAACAAAAGCGTTTAAGTTCTCTCTGTTACTCTCCCAGCAAAGCAGCACGTCCACCCCCAACTTCAAAGGTGGGGTTTAGTGATCATGAGCACAATGCCACGCTTCACAGTGATCAAAGCGATCCGCACCCAGGCACTATAAAGGAGATGTAGCTCTGATTACGTTCTTTCAGAAAGAGTTATGATAAACAGAGCTGGGGAAAGGGTGAGAGCTGGGCAAATATATGAGGGCACACAGCTGAGTTATCCCTTTATACCAAAACCAATTCTCATCTCCTATCCAACTGTACCTTTGATCCATTCAATCACACAGTGCTGTCATTTCTAACTTCAATTTGACATTGCAAACGCTGAACAAAAAAGCTACAGTAAAGCACATCTCACTCTCAATTCCTTTTTATGATTGTGGATAGGTAATTATTTGTTTTGGTTTTATTGATGAATTTATATTTGGATAGTGTTGTGCTGATTTTCGTTTATTCAAAGGTCCATTTACAATCATCATGCTGGCAATGTAAATAGGCCTTAAAGTGGCTGTGGCTGGCATGACAGAAAGGGGCCTTACTAGGATGAGATTCAGGCCCTGTCCATTCTAATGTATGGAAAGGTATGAATGAGAAATGACTGTCTAAATGGGTGAATGCAGTGGTTATAAAATCACAGATAAGTGGCCACTCATCCAACCTAATGTATAACACAGGCCACAGCATTTCACCAAGTGATTCCGGCATTAAGCCCATAACTTCTGGTTGATTCTTGATTATAAGACTTGAAGTGATGGAAGAATCTACCACATCCTTGGATAATTGTTCCAATGGTTAATTACATCATTGTTACAAATTTGCACTTTATTTCCAACTTGACTTTATTTAGATTCAGCTTCCAGGCACTTGATCTTGCAGTCTTTGCTAGATTAATAAACGGTCTACCATCAGAAATCTTCTCCCCACGTAGGTATGTATAGACTGTGATCAAGTCACCTTTTCACTTTCTCTTGTATAAACTAAAGAGACTGAGCTTCTTAAGGCTTTCACTGAAAAACTTGACTCATTCATGCAAAAGATGTAAACAGTAAGGGACTTCATGAGATTAGAATAAAAATAAATGAGCCTTGGAGTAGAGAAATGGAGTCTAATACATTTAATGGGGTAAGTAATTTGATTAAAACAAAGCATCAAGAAATTTAGGAGTGTGAGTGGACAGCAAATTAGACAAGAGTTTGCCATGTGGCAGGACAGCAAAAAAGGTGAATACAGTGTAACAATATCTAGCTCTTATACACTGAAGTGCTTTTCATCCATAGATTTCAAAGTACTTTACAGAAGAGGTCAGTGTTGTTATCCCCATTTTACAGATGGGGAAACTGAGGCATGGAGAGGTTGAAATGATTTGCTCACTGTCACCCAGCAGGCCAGTGTCAGGGGCATGAATAGCACTCAGGGATCCTGAGTCCCAGCCCATGCTTTAGCCATTAGGTACAACATAATTAGGGCCCTACCAAATTTGCGGCCATGAAAAACACGTCACGGATTGTGACATTTGTTTTTTGTGTGTACTTTTATCCTATACTATGCAGATTTAATGAGGGAAACCAGCGTTTTCCAAACTGGGGGTTCTAACCCAAATAGAGGAGATGGGGGAGTCACAAGGTTAGTGTGGGGGGGTCACAATATGGCCACCCTTACTTCTCCACTGCCTTCGGAGCTGGGTGGCTGGAGAGCGCTGGCTGCTGGACGGGCGCCCAGCTCTGAAGGCAGTGCCGCCACATCCGTGCAGAAGTAAGGATGGCATGATATGGTATTGCCACCCTTACTTTTGCGCTGCTGCCTTCAGAGCTGGGCCCTTGGCCAGCAACCACCACTCTCCGACCACCCAGCTCTGAAGGCAGCAGTGCTGAAGTAAGGGTGGCAATACCATACCATGCCATCCTTACTTCTGCATGGCTGCTGGCGGCAGCTCTGCCTTCAGAACTGGGTGCCCGGCCGGCAGCCAACCTTCCTACAATAACCTTCTGACTGCCCCACAGTCCTCTTGGGTCAGGACCCCTACAATTACAACACCATGACATTTCAGATTTAAATAGATGAAATCATGAAATTTACTATTTTAAAAGTCCTATGACCATGAAATTGACCGTGATTTTGGTAGGGTCCTGAACATAATAGAACAAGAAAGCAGGGGAAGACAACATGATTTAGTGGATTGCACGACATCCTGGGCATGAGGAGGCTAGGTTTATATTCCCAGCTTTGCTGTTGACCTGCTGAATGATCTTAGGGAAGTCATTTCCCCTTTGTTCCTCTTCCCAGCCTTTGTCTCTCTTGTCTATTGAGACTGCAAGTTCTTTGGGCAGGACCTGTCTCTCAGGGCTGGTCTATGCTAGAAAATTAGATTGATCCACCTATGTCACTCAGAGGTGAAAAAAATCCACACCCCAGAGCCGTATAGTTAAGCTGACCTAGGTCCCTATGTAGACAGTGCTAGGTCAATGGAAGAATTCGTCTGTCAACCTAGCTACTGCCACTCAGGGAGGTGTATTTACTACAGCGATGGGAGAGCCCCTTTCATTGCTGTAGTGTCTACAGTTATGTGCTACAGTGGCACAGCTGCATCTCCACTGCAGCATTTTAAGTGTAGGCATAGCCTTACTCTATGCGTGTGTACGGCACATAGCCTTAATCTCAGTGAAGGCCTTGAGGCGGTACTGTAACACAAATAATAGTAAGTTGTCTCCATCTAAACAGTGCTGGTAGAATCACACTTATCTGATTCCCATGAGTTCTTGGCACCTTGTTACCAAGGCAATAGAAACAAACGGGAGTTCAGAGAAGAGCAACCAAAATGAGCAGAGGGGCTGGAAACGCTGCTTTGTACAGAGAGGCTAAAAGAGTCAAGAACGTCTAGCTTGGCAGCAATCCTGCTTTGGCAGGGAGATCGTCCAGGCTGCATTTATTTTCTATTTGCTGCTTGCCTGAAACAGCACCAGGGCTTCCCCAGCTGGTTTCACATCTCTCACATCACACGAAGTGCTCCCAGCCCTGTGAGGTGGATTAGGGCTTAGAGTCCAACAAGGAAAATCAGCAAGCCTCTTTGGACACAGACAGGGAATGCAGACTCAGACAGAACTTGGGATGGCTCTGGGAGGAAGGCAGTTCTGTTTAGAGGGGTGGAGACTTGGCTTAAAGGTTGAAAGGGTGATACCAAGAAAGGATGGGGTGGGGGAAAAGATTTTTGGGTGGGCGGGTGATTAATTACTCCAGATCCTTGGCTGGCTTCTCAACGGGGGTAAATGAGAGCAGTGCCACCGGCTTCAGTGGAGCCAGAGTGATTTATTCCCGCTGAGGATCTGGCCCCCAGACTTCAATGGAGTATGCGGATTTGCACCAGCTGCTGCTCTGGCCCCATAGTCTCACTCTTGTGAGATGGTTTCATCTGAGTAACAGACTCATTTTGATTTGTGTGTGTTCACTGTTACTTCTGGGGGGGGAGTGTGGGGGGAAGCTGTGTTCAACCCACCAGTGCTAATTAATACCCACCTCCAAGCTTTGTTAAAAATAAAGGGCTGGGTGCATTGTTCAAAAGCTCCTGAGACACGTGGAGCCTGAGGGCTTGTCTACACTACAAAATGAAGTCAACTTTATCTAATTCGACCTCGAGCTTCCGAATTAGGCCAATTGTGCGTGGCCACACCATGCTCATTGTCTCCATGGAGTGCATCCTCACGAGCAGTGCCTGCAGGGATGCACAAAGCAGTGCCTCGTGGGTAGCTATCCCAAGTGCAACTTGCTGCAGTGTGTTTTGGTAAGTTTGTGCAATGTGTCATGGGACAAAAACATTGTTGCAGGGGAGAATGGGAACATTGTGTCGGCATCCCATGATGCACTGTGCTCAACGGCAAACAACCCAGTGGTTTTCATGCCTTAAAACCGCCCTGCGTACGCCACAATCCCAGAAGCACGGAGCCTGCTCAGCTGTGCACTCTTGCTGTGAGCATCTCAAACACCTCGCACCTTCTCCTGCAGTATTTCCAGAGCTGAAGTAGGGGCCGCCACGCAGGACACAGTGATGTCCTGCAAGCAGCCCTGCTGCAAGCCATTGAAAAAACAATCCACATTTGCTCCTGGCAGTCACAGAGCAGCTGCACTCTGTTGAGCACCATTTCTGGTCCCATGAAAGAAGCACTATCTGTTGGGACCGCATTGTTTTGCAGGTCTGGGATGACAAGCAGTGGCTGCAGAACTTTTGAATGTGGAAGGCCACCTTCCAGGAACTTTGTGCAGAGCTTTCCCCTGCCCTGCAGTTCAGCAACACAAAAATGAGAGCTGCTCTGACAGTGGAGAAGCGAGTGGCAGTCGCTATTTGGAAACTTGCAATGCCAGATAGTTACCGGTCAGTGGGGAATCAATTTGGAGGAGTTTCAGAGTAGCAGCCATGTTAGTCTGTCTCCACAAAATGAAAAGGAGGACTTGTGGCACCTTAGAGACTGTCATAAATATAAAGGGAAGGGTAAACCCCTTTGAAATCTCTCCTGGCCAGGGGAAAGCTCCTCTCACCTGTAAAGGGTTAAGAAGCTAAAGGTAACCTCGCTGGCACCTGACCAAAATGACCAATGAGGAGACAAGATACTTTCAAAAGCTGGGAGGAGGGAGAGAAACAAAGGGTCTGTGAGTCTGTCTTTAGTCTGCCTTTGTCGGGGGTAGACCAGGAATGGAGTCTTAGAACTTTTAGTAAGTAATCTAGCTAGGTACGTGTTAGATTATGATTTCTTTAAATGGCTGAGAAAAGAACGGTGCTGAATAGAATAACTATTTCTGTCTGTGTATCTTTTTTGTAACTTAAGGTTTTGCCTAGAGGGGTTCTCTATGTTTTTGAATCTAATTACCCTGTAAGGTATCTACCATCCTGATTTTACAGGGGGGATTTCTTTATTTCTATTTACTTCTATTTTTATTAAAAGTCTTCTTGTAAGAAAACTGAATGCTTTTTCATTGTTCTCAGATCCAAGGGTTTGGGTCTGTGGTCACCTATGCAAATTGGTGAGGCTTTTTATCCAACATTTCCCAGGAAAGGGGGGGTGCAAGTGTTGGGAGGATTGTTCATTGTTCTTAAGATCCAAGGGTCTGGGTCTGTAGTCACCTAGGCAAATTGGTGAGGCTTTTTACCAAACCTTGTCCAGGAAGTGGGGTGCAAGGTTTTGGAAGTATTTTGGGGGGAAAGACGCGTCCAAACAGCTCTTCCCCAGTAACCAGTATTAGTTTGGTGGTGGTAGCGGCCAATCCAAGGACAAAGGGTGGAATATTTTGTACCTTGGGGAAGTTTTGACCTAAGCTGGTAAAGATAAGCTTAGGAGGTTTTCATGCAGGTCCCCACATCTGTACCCTAGAGTTCAGAGTGGGGGAGGAACCTTGACAGAGACTAACAAATTTATTAGAGCATAAGCTTTCGTGAGCTACAGCTCACTTCATCGGATGCATTCAGTGGAAAATATAGTGGGGAGATTTATATACACGAAGAACATGAAACAATGGGTGTTATCTTACACACTGTAAGGAGCGTGATCACTTAAGATGAGCTAATACCAGCAGGAGAGCAGGGGGAGAGGGGGAAGAAAACCTTTTGTAGTGATAATCAAGGTGGGCCATTTCCAGCAGCTGACAAGAATGTCTGAGGAACAGAGTGGGGCGGGGGGGCCCCACGGGGGAATAAACATGGGGAAATAGTTTTACTTTGTGTAATGACTCATCCACTCCCAGTCTTTATTCACGCCTAAATTAATTGTATTCAGTTTGCAAATTAATTCCAATTCAGCAGTCTCTCGTTGGAGTCTGTTTTGGAAGTTTTTTTGTTGAAGAATTGCAACTTTTAGGTTTGTAATCGAGTGAGCAAAGAGATTGAAGTGTTCTCCGACTGGTTTTGAATGTTATAATTCTTGACGTCTGATTTGTGTCCATTTATTCTTTTACGTAGAGACTGTCCAGTTTGACCAATGTACATGGCAGAGGGGCATTGCTGGCCCATGATGGCATATATCACATTGGTAGATGTGCAGGTGAACGAGCCTCTGATAGTGTGGCTGATGTGATTAGGCCCTATGATGGTGTCCCCTGAATAGATATGTGGACACAGTTGGCAACGGGCTTTGTTGCAAGGATAGGTTCCTGGGTTAGTGGTTCTGTTGTGTGGTGTGTGGTTGCTGGTGAGTATTTGCTTCAGGTTGGGGGGCTGTCTATAAGCAAGGACTGGCCTGTCTCCCAAGATCTGTGAGACTGATGGGTCGTCCTTCAGGATAGGTTGTAGATCCTTGATGATGCGTTGGAGAGGTTTTAGTTGGGGGCTGAAGGTGATGGCTAGTGGCGTTCTGTTATTTTCTTTGTTGGGCCTGTCCTGTAGTAAGTAACTTCTAGGTCCCACTGTATTTTCCACTGAATGTATCCGATGAAGTGAGCTGTAGCTCATGAAAGCTTATGCTCAAATAAATTTGTTAGTCTCTAAGGTGCCACAAGTACTCCTTTTAATTTGGAGGAGCTGCTGTGCTCCAAGTGTGCCGGGCCACTAATTGGCTTATGCTATGAAGGGTAGTGAATCTGGGAAATGTGCAGGACACAATGGATGGCTTTGCTGCAATGGAGTTCCCTAATTGCGGTGGGGCAATAGATGACATGTATATCCCCATCTTGGCACCAGACCACCTTGCCAAAGAGTACATAAACTGAAAGGAATAATTTTCAATGGTGTTGCAAGTGCTGGTGGATCACGGGGCATTTCATCAACATAGGATGGTTGGGAAAGGTTCATGACACATGCATCTTTAGGAACTTAGGTCTGTTCAAAAAGCTGTGATCTGGGGCTTTCTTTCCAGACCCCAGAATTAACATTGATGACATTGAGATGCCTATAGTTATCCTGGGGGATCCAGCCTACCCCTTGGTCCCATGGCTCATGAAGCCATACACTGGCCATCTGGACAGCAGTAAGGAACGGTTCAGCTATAGGCTCAACAAGTGCAGAATGGTGGTTGAATGTGCCTTTTGCCATTTAAAAGGGCACTGGAGAAGTTTACTAACAAGGTTGGACCTTAGTGAAGAGAACATCCCCATGGTTATAGCTGCCTGCTGTGTGCTCCATAATATCTGTGAAAAAAAGAGGCAAAATTTTCCACAGGGGTGGGCAGTTGAGGCAGATCACATGGCAGCCATTTTTGAGCAGACAGACACCAGGGCAATAAGAAGAGCACAGTAAGCAGCGCTATATATCCGCAAGGCTTTGAACAGCCATTTCAATTATGAGTCACAGTAATGTGAGCTGCTTCTCTGCACTGTGCTTTCCCAAACCTTCATCTGCCTTGTATCACTGTCTCTGTAAAGCCAACCCCCGCTCAAGCCCACTGCTTCTACTCAATAAAGAACATTTATCTCTCAAATCCATTTACTTTATTTAACAAACATAAGTAAAGAGGGAGAACAGAAAAAAAAAAGGTAACCTTGGGGAAAAGGGGTTGTAAAGTTGGAACGGGAGAAACATTTTCAGCTGTGTAACATAACACCACATTCTGGACCATCAAAGGTCTGTGAATGAGTGCATTCTGTTCCTTGTACCCTCCCCACCCTGATTTAAGTGAAAGGGATATTGGACTTTTCAACCACACCTCATGGAAACTTGTGGGAGGATGATTCTGTGCCAGGCGATGCTGGCTGGCTGACCACCAGGGGCTGCAGAGGGACTCTACCCTCCTTGCTTCTGTTCCTGCAGTTCAACCAGATGCCTCAACATGTCTGCTTGGTTCCTCATAATCCGAAGCATCTCATCCTGCACCACATGCTCTTGCTCATTGGAAGATTTCCTGCTCTCCATGCCCATGTCTAAAGTGAAATCCTCCATGCTGTCAGCTCTGTGTCAGCTGTCCTGGAGGAGTTCATTATCTCAGTGAACATGTCCTCCCGCATTCTCTTTCTCCTCCTTCTAATCACCGAAAGTGTGCTTTCAGGTGTTGAGGACTCGCCAAAGGAAACCTTTCCAGCTGTCAGTCATGGGAAAAAATAAAGGAGCCATTGTACATGAATAAAATGTTTTCATAGCAAGGCCACTTTCATTAAAAAAAGAAAAAGAAACCCTTATTACAGTGGGTGCAAGCCATAACATAATCAGAATCCGTAACTGTTCCCTGTGCTGTTTTCTTGCTTCAGCCATGGTGAGTAGAGCCCCCCCACCCCGCCTTGGCTCATGGGTGACCACACTTTTAATTAAGTTTATGGCAGGCTCATGTTGGGAGAAGAGGTAGCTAGCCGAACAATGGCCCTTCCCCATAGCACCACAGGAAGCTGTTTACGAATGGGGTGAGGGGGGGAACGTTTTCACTCCCAAATTGCAGAATCTCTCATGTGGGGCTCCAGTCCCCTATCAGCCACTTTAAACTACTTGCCGACCCAGGCCGAGCACAGTAAAGGCACATTAGCGGCCGTGTGGTTTGGCAATCTGGAATGTGAGGGGGTGGGTCTACATGCCCTTTTTTTCCATGTAAGAGCACTTTTAATGAGCACTTCCCCATTTCCCCTCGGCAAGCCTATGTGATATCAGTCTCCTGAGGGTAACAGAGACAGAAAGGAAGGAGATGCTGCAAACGTCTGGGTATAGACCCGGTCCTTACACTGCTATGCTGGGTACCGCAATGATGCCAGCAGAATTAATTTAGGAGTTGCGCAGGAAAGTGTCCTACCATGGTGGAAGAAATAAGACTGCCCTGCCCAGAAACCTTCTGCAAAGGATTGCAGAGTACCTCCATGAGAGGTTCCTAGAGAGATCCATGGAGGAGTCCCGGACTATCCCAGTCCACATAAACAGTCTTTTCCGGGAGCCACCCCCTACGTAGCTGGAGCAGCCTCTTTGCACCTGGCTTTTTCTTCACAGTAAACATGCAATACAACCAAATGTGTGTGCCCACTAAAGTTTAACTGGACTTTGATTGTAACTGTATACTCACCAGAGATGCCTTCCCAGGCATCACGGTCAGCCACCATGATGTCCTGCGACCCACAGGGCTCCAGGGTTAAAAATATTTCCTGGTTCTTAGGGAAAATGGATCCACCGCTCACCTATCTCTCATTCTCCTCCTCCTCTTCTTCCTCATCCACCATATCATCCTCCTTGTTGTCCCTAGACTCACACACCTGTGAGGTATCCACATTGCTTGTGGGGATGTTGGTAGGGTCACCCCCGATAATCGCATGCAGCTCGTTGTAGAACCAGCATGTGTGGGGTTCAGCACCAGAATGACTGTTCACCTTTGTTGCCTTACTTGGCGAAGTTCTTTTATTTTCACAGAGCACTGCTGTTTGTCCCTCTTGTAGCCCTTCTCCCGCATTCCACAAGCGATCTTTGCATAGATGTCAGCGTTTCTTCTGCTGGATCGGAGCTCTGTCTCCAAAGACTCTTCTCCCCACACAGCGATGAGATCCACCACCTCCTGTGCAGACCAGACTGGAGCACGTTTGGGGTGTATAGTCTCCATGATTAGCTGTGCTCAAGTTGGCATGCTCCCCACGCTGATCAAACAGGAAATGGGAAATCAAAAATTCCCGGGGCTTTAGCAGGGGAGGGGCTGTTTCCTGTGTACCTGACTGCAGTGCAGCAGAGGTGAGAAGGATTTCCGGAACGGTCACAGATGAGCGTTGTGGGATTAGGTCCTGCTTTGTGCAGGGGGTTCGACTAGATGACCTCCTGAGGTCCCTTCCAACCCTGATATTCTATGATTCTATGATCTATGATTCTGTGACCTGCACTGGATGTGCCATGTTTGTCTTTCTTCCACAGGACAGAAGCGACTTTGTCTGTACAAAGTGCAAGCTGGTCTCCATATTGGAAGAGAAGGTTCAAGGTCTGGAGCAACAGATATCGACCCTGCGTTGCATAAGAGAAACTGAAGCTTTCCTGGACAGACCTCAGGATATGCTTCTACAGACACAGCATTCTGAAGATTCAGAGCAGGCTGCACTGCGGGGACAGGAGAATGGTGAAGAAATTTGGCAGCATGTGACCTACAGAAGAAGAAAGGGGAGTGTCCATGTACCAGCAACGCAGGTACAGGTAAGTAACCGTTTTCATGTTCTCTCCACAGGTACTAATGCGGAGAGTGGACTAGATGATACATCTGAGGGAAGGGAACAGAAGGAGACTCCGCCGATTGGAAGGCATGAGATGCACTGTCTAGGGTTGGGGGTTCCACGACCACTGCTCCCAAGAGAAGGAGGCGGGGGCGGGGTGGTCAGGGACTCTCTCCTCAGGGGGACTGAGTCATCTATCTGCCGCCCCAACCGGGAAAACTGAGAAGTCTGCTGCTTGCCAGGAGCTAGGATTCACGATGTGATGGAGAGACTGCTGAGACTCACCAAGCCCTCGGATCGCTACCCCTTCCTGCTTCTCCACGTGGGCACCAATGATACTGCCAAGAATGACCTTGAGCGGATCACTGCAGACTACGTGGCTCTGGGAAGAAGGATAAAAGAGTTTGAGGCACAAGTGGTGTTCTCGTCCATCCTCCCCGTGGAAGGAAAAGGCCTGGGTAGAGACCGTCGAATTGTGGAAGTCAACGAATGGCTACGCAGGTGGTGTCAGAGAGAAGGCTTTGGATTCTTTGACCATGGGATGGTGTTCCAAGAAGGAGCAGTGCTAGGCAGAGACGGGCTCCACCTAACAAAGAGAGGGAAGAGCATCTTCGCAAGCAGGCTGGCTAACCTAGTGAGGAGGGCTTTAAACTAGGTTCACCGGGGGAAGGAGACCAAAGCCCTGAGGTAAGTGGGGAAGTGGGACACCAGGAGGAAGCACGAGCAGGAGCATGTGAGAGGGGAGGGCTCCTGCCTCATAGTGAGAAAGAGGGGTGATCAGCGGGTTATCTCAAGTGCCTATACACAAATGCACAAAGCCTGGGAAACAAGCAGGGAGAACTGGAAGTCCTGGCACAGTCAAGGAATTATGATGTGATTGGAATAACAGAGAGTTGGTGGGATAACTCACATGACTGGACTATGGTCATGGATGGATATAAACTGTTCATAAAAGACATGCAGGGCAGAAAAGGTGGGGGAGTTGCATTGTATGTAAGGGAGCAATATGACTGGTCAGAGATCAAGTATGAAACTGCAGAAAAACCTGAGAGTCTCTGGATTAAGTTTAGAAGTATGAGCAACAAGAGTAATGTCATGGTGGGAGTCTACTATAGACTACCGGACCAGGGGGATGAGGTGGACGAGGCTTTCTTCCGACAACTCACGGAAGTTACTAGATCGCAGGGCTTGGTTCTCATGGGAGACTTCAATCACCCTGATATCTGCTGGGAGAGTAATACAGCGGTGCACAGACAATCCAGGAAGTTTTTGGAAAGTGTAGGGGACAATTTCCTGGTGCAAGTGCTGGTGGAACCAACTAGGGGCAGAGCTCTTCTTGACCTGCTGTTCACAAACTGGGAAGAATTAGTAGGGGAATCAAAAGTGGATGGGAACCTGGGAGGCAGTGACCATGAGATGGTCGAGTTCACGATCCTGACGCAGGGAAGAAAGGAGAGCAGCAGAATAAGTACCCTGGACTTCAGAAAAGCAGACTTTGACTCCCTCAGAGAACTGATGGACAGGATCCCCTGGGAGAATAACATGAGGGGGAAAGGAGTCCAGGACAGCTGGCTGTATTTTAAAGAATCCTTATTGAGGTTACAGGGACAAACCATCCCGATGTGTAGAAAGAATAGTAAATATGGCAGGTGACCAGCTTGGCCTAACAGTGAAATCCTTGCTGATCTTAAACACAAAAAAGAAGCTCACAAGTAGTGGAAGATTGGACAAATGACCAGGGACGATTATAAAAATATTGCTCGGGCATGCAGGAGTGAAATCAGAAAGATCAAATCACACCTGGAATTGCAGCTAGCAAGAGATATTAAGAGTACAAGAAGGGTTTCTTCAGGTATGTTAGCAACAAGAAGAAAGTCAAGGAAAGTGTGGGCCCCTTACTGAATGAGAGAGGCAACCTACTGACAGACAATGTGGAAAAAGCTAATGTACTCAATGCTTTTTTTGCCTCTGTCTTCACGAACAAGTTCAGCTCCCAGACTACTGCACTGGACAGCAGGAGAGTGAATTTGTGTGGGGGGGTGGAGGGTGAGAAAACCTGGATTTGTGCTGGAAATGGCCCAACTTGATGATCACTTTAGATAAGCTATTACCAGCAGGACAGTGGGGTGGGAGGAGGTATTGTTTCATATTCTCTGTGTGTATATAAAGTCTGCTGCAGTTTCCACGGTATGCATCCGATGAAGTGAGCTGTAGCTCACGAAAGCTCATGCTCAAATAAATTGGTTAGTCTCTAAGGTGCCACAAGTACTCCTTTTCTTTTTAAAAATGATTTGGGGACTGGAACACATGATTTATGAGGAGAGGCTGAGGGAACTGGGATTATTTAGTCTGCGGAAGAGAAGAATGAGAGGGGATTTGATAGTTGCTTTCAACTACCTGAAAGGGGGTTCCAAAGAGGATGGCTCTAGACTGTTCTCAGTGGTAGCAGATGACAGAACAAGGAGTAATGGTCTCAAGTTGCAGTGGGGGCGGTTTAGGTTGGATATTAGGAAAACCTTTTCACTAGGAGGGTGGTGAAATACTGGAATGTATTACCTAGGGAGGTGGTGGAATCTCCTTCCTTTGAAGTTTTTAAGGTCAGGCTTGACAAAGCCCTGGCTGGGAAGATTTAGTCGGGGATTGGTCCTGCTTTGAGCAGGGGGTTGGACTAGATGATCGCCTGAGGTCCTTTCCAACCCTGATATTCTATGATTCTATACACCACCTGGAGGCCAAGTAAGTCCAGTTACACAACACTGCGTCTGCACTACCTTGCAGACAATCCATGAAAATTGAATTAAGCGCTACGTCTCTCGCAGAGGTGGATTACAGAAGTCAAGATTAGAGGTGACTTAGGTCAGTGTAAAGAACCCGGTAGTGTAGACACATACATTTACAGGTCGACTTAAGGCATCTTCCTTCTACCTAACTTTTTAGTGTGGACCAGGCCTAAGTTGCCCTGACTTTCAATGAGCCTTGGGCTCCTAATTTTCTAAGGCCCAGATCTCAAAGTTATTTAGGTGCCTAACTCCCATTGGAATCTAGGCCTGCGTCCCTTTTGAAAATGGGATTTACACTTCAAAGTGATTTTGAAATGTTTACTATAGATCCGCACCTGGAGTAAACGGGCCCAGCTCCTTTGACTGCAGTGGGATGACGCTCATTGACACCAGCAGTGGATCTGGCACTAATTCTGCCATGCACCATTTGCACTGTTCTTTTTCCAAACTTGTCTGGGGTTTGCTTCCACCCCCACTTTGCTCAAAGCCAGACAATCTATTACAGGTGCATTCACGGGAGAGAGAGGAGTAGTTAGATTTGTAAGTGAAATTAGGGCATAAGGTGGCATTTTAAAATTGTTCTATCTTCTCTCCTCCATGTACCTTTAAATTTTATGTGGAATCCCGACCCTCCGTTTAGATTTCTGGATGTGGTGCAGGAGGAAATCTCAAGGTCAAATGATGTGACCCTCTGAAAAATATTCTTCTCACATTAGTCCTTGGGAATTATCTACTCTGCTCTGAAGGAAATTTTGCTTTTAATATATTTATAAGATCTTTTCATTCCTTCTCCATGTGTGGCCAGGCCTTTTCACAATGGAGAAGGAAAGACAGGATAAGAAAAGAATGGAAGATGTGTTATGATCAGCGCAATCAATATGAGGGTTGCAGGATCGATCAATCGAGGTGATCAGATCTTTTCACATGGCTCTTTTGCACTTGCTGCGAGCTAGATTGTGACTCTGACTTTGTCTGCGCACCAGAGTGCGGGCTACTCAGACCCCGGGTCCAAGCAGAGAGAAGTGGGGATACTTAGGCCCAAATCCTCAACTCCCTTTGATTTTGATGGGACTCAAGCACCTAAATACCTTTGAGGATCTAGCTGTACTTCCTTGGAGCAAGTGGGCAGGGAATGGCTGGAGCCTTGGCTCCATACAGCTTCCCCATCTCTTTCTCCCTGGCTAGAGGAGCTGAGCCATTGTGGGATGGGGCTGTTGCTATTGCAGGACAGCAGTCTCTATCCCCAACCCTGGAAGCACAGAGGAAACCGGAGGAACTGTGACTTAGAACAGGGGCTCTCAACCTTTTTCTTTCTGAGACCCCCCAACATGCTATAAGAACTCCATGGCTCACCTGTGCCGCAACAACTGGTTTTCTGCATATGAAAGCCAGGGCTGGCGTTAGGGGGCAGCAAGTAGGGCCTCAGGCCACAGGGGCCCCAGCAAAGCTAAGTTGCTCAGGCTTTGGCTTCAGCCCCAGGTGGCAGGGCTCAGGGCCCCAGGCTTCAGCCCCATGTGGTGGGGTTTCCGCTTTCTGCCCTGGGCCCCAGCGAGTCTAACGCTGGCCATGCTTGGAGCACCCCGTGAAACCTGCTCGCGGCCCCCTAGGGGACCCCTGGTTGAGAACCACTGACTTAGGGTGCCTCTCAGACACAGTGCCTCCTGTGGCTATTGCAAGGACATGACACATTACAGTCCATCCGTTGTTTAGGACTGTGCTTAAAGTCACAGTCTACCCTAGGGTTTGGAATTGAGAAGGGTGTTGCACATTCCTCCACCTGCTTACCAGGTTTCGCGAACCTAGCCACTGTCTGAGAGGAGACGGAGCAGGTATGATCCAGTTCAAGTAACACACGTCTCACTGCAAGCACTGTGCTTGTGAGAGCCTTTTGGAATGATCTCTTCTCAATGTATGAAAGTGGTATTTTCCTGCTGTGTGCAGCAACACAAATGATTCCGAATGAATAATATAGCTGACGGATTTTCCCCTATTTTTCTCTTTGCAAATTGCCCACGAACAGATTGAATGCCTTCCAGGATTTTGCATTCTCTGTGAAGATTTTTTTGCAAATCATTTCAGCAAACACTTCTCACAATTCATACTGTAATGTAGGGAATTAACTCTGTGAACTTGCACCCTGGGCAGCAACCTTTGAATTTGAGATAGTCTGTTCAGCTGTAATCATCACAATGTGTACTGTGTTGGTTAGTTACATGCCGTAAGCCACCCAGTCAGAGAACAGAACCACCACCACGGGTACAACCAAGAAAAAAAGTGGCAAGGGACCAAGGGAGTAATTTTTTTAACTGAAAGCTGGGGAGGATGAGGAGCTGGTTCCACAGAGAAGCTCAATTCCACCATCTGTTGCATTTAGAGCAGGTCGGGTGTGCATGTGTGATTGTATGTGTGTATGCATGCAGAAAGCTTTCTGTGCCCCCTCCCTGTCTAAGCACTCTGTCCTTAGGTCTCCCAGCACTGCGGTACAAAGGCCATTTGAGTTCCCACTGCAGCAGTGCACATCTACACTTCAAGGTAAGCCCATACTTGAGCCCGGGCTCAAGTCTAACCCCCAGCTTGCGTCCACGTGGCAATTGCGCTAACACAGGGCATCGACCCAGGGTCCCAGGACTCTGCAGTTAAGCTGGGATCCAGGGTCCGAGCCCTATTGCTTTGCAGTGAAGATGCAGCCCTGCTAAACTTGGGTCCTAGGAGTCAGCAGGAAGTATCCCCCAATTCCATGGGACAATTTCCTTCCTCCTCTCTATCCCAAAAATCTGCAATCCACTCTAGTGAAAACGGAAGGTGCGCCCCCTCCTTGCAAACAGCAGCAGCTCAGGTCAGCCTTAACCCCTTCTCTTCTGATCACTGATCTGCAAGCGCACTGTCAGAGAGCCTCCTAGGTTTGCAAAGTGAGCTGCTTCTTCGTAATGTGCAGAGTGAGCAATAAACTTTTCCCATGGTACACTATGGTCCTAAGGCTAGAATGGCCACATTGCTGGATGGGAGGTGGGCGCTAGGGACTCTGGGATATGGTTACTTTGTGTCAGGTCTGTGCACTGCAGTGTGGATGCCAGAGCCCTTGGTTCAAGCACGGGTTACAAAAGTCTTAACAAGGGGTTAAAATATAATCTAGATGCTTAAACCCAAGGTCACCGAACACAGGTCAGCTGACTCAAGTCCCATTAACCCTGGGATTACATTGCAGTATAGACATACCCTCAGTGCAGAATTGTGGATACATGGCACTACTGAGCCCAGAACTTTGCATTTTCTTTCACTCTGCTCATACACTTCGAACAACATCCTCCCTCTTGTCCTCCAAATCCTTCTGTCTCTGTCTTTATTCCATGACCCTTCGACACTGATCTCCTTGCTGTCCCGTGTCTTAAATGTTTCTCCGCGTTTTGTTTCTTCTGCTTTAGATTGTCACATACGCAGGGCATGAACCTCACTTTATGGAGTCTATAATGTCCCCATGGAGGCATTATGAAATAATGAATGTCCCCATCACTGCAGCCTCAGGACCTCTGTCCTAAACTTGGACAACTAGATGGCATTTTTTGTCACTGGTGCTATCTTTCCTCTCCAGCTCGCTACAAAGATCCACCCCTTCCTCCTGGATCAGGATCCAGCCACCATGATTCATGGATTTCCCACCTCTGGGCTGAAACTTGATGGGAAAACTACAAACAGGTTCCCACTAGGATAAGATGCAGCAGCTCACCTCCACCATGGGTCACATCAAACCCATGTCCTAATTCTACCACTGGCTCACGAACAAACCATTCCTCCAGCTCCTGTGCGTTGCTTTGAGTTATTAATCTCTGGGCTGAATGCGAGCACGAGAGAAATTAACCAGAAAGGTTTGCAGGCTGAATGCAAAATATGAGTGGTCTGTGTCCGTTACCATTGTGGCACATTGCGTAATTCCAGAGCGAGAGAGACAAGCTCAGAGAAGGAGCAGTCCAACTGCTGGGGAAGGGAACACGCTCCATATGGGGTAAATAAGAGACACCTGGGAATTCCCTGGAACCAGATAGAGTGGTTCTGGTGGCATCACTGACTACAATGGTGAGTAGTCTTTCAGAGCAGTGGTTTGTTTAAAACCGGTTTCCAACTGACCTGGCATTCGTTTCCAAAGACAGATGGCTCAGTAATTTCAAATCCTCTCCAGAGAAAGGAAGAGTCACTTCAGTGTAAGCCGACACTTTCCTGGCACTAGGACTGAATAGGATCTTAACATCTGTATTAACTGGAAATACCTCTAAGAAGGTGTGTTACAAGCATGTTATTCCTAGTTATTTTTGTGCTATTACACGGCACAGACCCAAGCTACCTCGAGACAAACCAAACTCATGGTGCACAAGATTGTCACCAGTTTGGGCCACTATTTCAGGACTGTAGCCTTATATCGCATGTGATCTTGGGCAAATCACTTAATCTTGCTCTTTTGCTAAGTTTCCTATATGTATGTACAGCACCAGGGGACCCTAAAAGCAGTTGGAACCTCTACCCAGTACTGTAATAAATACCCTAATAGGAAGGCAGGGCTGCGTGCTTGGTGCTAAGACTGGGTGAACCCAAGGGTAGAGAATCCTTTTGTTAGGTGTGTTTCGCTTGTAATAACTGTGTTTGGATTAGGCTGGTACAGCTTTGCAGCTGTTTTATTTCTGCTGAATCCACCCCCAATCATATTGGCCCTTTGGATTCTCTTTGGGTGAACTTTGTCCAATGCTCTCTCTCTCTCTCTCTCTGTACATTTTTCTTTATTGCTGCAGTGCTTTTAAAGAAAACAAAACTGAAAGGAACAAAAAATGTGGGCTGGTATCTCCATTTCCTGGTATCACCTGTGAATCCCAGCAGACGTTAAAACCCCTCAGTAAAATGCTGCTTTGTCTTAGCCAGAAGTAACTGTTCATTACCAAAGCCAGAGTACAGCCATTCTCCACTCATTCTGTCCCCCAAAGCTTGCAAGTACCCCTCTTATCTTCTAAGATGACAACAGACCATGATTAAAATGAATCCAAAGGATCTCTCTGATATTTCCTCTTTACCTTGGCCATTTACGTGTACGTTAAGCAGGCTAAGGAGATGGTTGGCTTATAGCGCAACATATGGTCTCTTTGGGGGTGAGATGAAGAGATGGCATGAGAATCGATGTTTATGGGTTAGATTCTCCTCCCACTTGCACGGGGGTAAATCAGGAGTCACGTCAGTGATGCTACACCAGAGTGAAACTGGTGTGATCCAATTCCCTCTTCATCCAAACCCATAATAACTAAACATGCTGTCCACTGGGGGGTTGAGTGTAGCCGTCTCTCCTGCATCGCCTCACTGACACGATGGATGAAACATACTTGGCCAAGTCAGAAGTGGAGATGTCAAAAAAAGGGTGTTAATTAAGCTCGTATGTGTAATCTGTCTTGGCTGTCAAAAGGTGGTGTCCTTGCCCTTTCAGCCAGTGTAGCACATTTATGTCCATAGCATATATGGCAAAATTCAGCACATTCTGTCCCTGGCTGACATCAGTGGGTCTACTCGTGTCCTTAAAGTTAAGCACACGCATAAGTTCCCTGCTGCATCAAGTTCTCTGCCATCAGTGTTACTGTGCAATAGGACAGCAGAGGGGAGAGCCCCATTCTTTGAAACCAGTTAGTCATCCTGGCTCTTTTGCAGTCCTTTTAAGAGTTGATGTAGCATGCATCTTCCAGCTTCCCCTCTCTGCCATGTCTCTCCAGGGTCCCCTTCAACCTGATGTTTTGTCCTGCTTGCTAGAGCTCTGCCAGGGGAGAAAGCAGAGTTGGAGACAAACTCTGCTTTTCTCACAACAAAGGGATTCCCGAGAAGGAGCAGAGCAGCTAAAGCATTAACCCTTGGGAATACGTACCATGGTGGGTAACTCTCCAGCCTGAAAAGTGCTAGCAAAGCTGTGTGATTTTCACAATCACACTGTATTTCACTGGAAGAAAAGCCAGCTTTTGCTTTGGAAGATTTGCAGTGTCGGAGCGTTGCAGGCCAAGAGACGAGAAACGGGAAAGCTGAGATCATTTGTAGCTTTGCCACAAGCCCTGAGTTAAGGGGCAGTTGTGCTGCCCCAGGTGCCACCAGGGACTCGGAGTGTCACAGCCTGGGCCCTACTTCCCCTCTTTTGGGGGGCTAGGGCGGCTGGTTGGGGGATAAAGTGTCAGCACTAGAGCTGGGGGCTGGCCCTTTGAGAGGAGCTGGGCTCAGCCTCACCTGTGCGTAGTTATCTGCTTGCCAGGCTATGAGGTTGAGTTTGGGGTTGGGGCAGTGGTTGGTCAGGTGACCAGGCCTCATGCTGGGAGCCCAGGGGTGGTGCTTCCTATGAGAGGCAGCTGCTCAGGCAGTTAAAAGAAGAAGACAAAACTGCAGGTAGGTATTGGTAGGATATCTAGGGTCAGAGGGGTAGGCCTAAGTGGATATGTTCGAGGCAGGGGAACAGCAATAAAACCCATGTGAGAGTTAGGAGCCTGCTGGGACCAGAGTGAGTGCTGAGGCTTGAGAAGGAGGCTTCTCTCTCTGTGCGGAAGGGTTTGCTTGCGCTGGGACTGAGGGAGACTGCTCTCCAGCGGGCAGAAAGGCGGCTCTATGCCGTTTCCATTCTGGCAAACCCCAGTTCTGCTGGCCACTGCAGATGTAGCTACAGTATTAACCACTGGAGCGATCATGGGGATGTCAGATGAAATGGAACCATCTTGCAGTAGTAAAACAAAGGCAGGCTCAGAGGTGGCACTAGGCTGTCCGAGTGAGTGTGTGTGTATCTATACCTAAATTCTCCAAAAAAAGCCGGGAGCACAGTAACTTTTTAAAAGACGTTGAAAGAAAGAAAGAAATCAGCTGTAGATAAATAAAGTAATTTTCTTATTAAATCAAATACCTTGATTAGCTGCCTTCATGAAATAAGATTCTTACCCAGGGCTCTTCTTTCCAACAAGCTGCCCACCTCCGAGAAGTTTAAACAAGACACATTGACTTGATAAGGGACCTTGGCCAGAATTTTGAAAAGGGCTCAGCACCTGATGCAGGCTGGCTTTAGGGAAAATGGCACCCTGGGCGAACTTGCATTTTGGTGCCGCTGGCCCCCATGGGTGTGGCACCTCCTCCCCTGTGCATCCTTCACCCCCAACACCTGCACCCTCTTCACTCCTACCCCCTGCACCTCTCTCCTGTGCCCCACCTGTGCCCCAACCCCTGCACTGTGCCCCCTAACCCCTGCATCCCTCTCCTGCACCCACGTGGGAAAACTGACCTGGATGCAGTGATGGAGCAGCTGGCATTGCTGCTTGCTCGCCCACTGGACAGCTGCTCCTCTGCCCTGCGCCCCCCTGGGGCGGGAAGGGAGCAAGGAGCGATGTCAGGGCTCCCTGTATCCAGATCACTTTCCCTGCCTGGGCTGCATAAGGAGAGGGCCCCAGAGCAGCCGTTCCTGATGCCTCACAGCACAGCTCAGGTGGGGAAAGTGACCTGAATGCAGGAAGCACTTGGGGTGTGTGTGTGGGGGGGGGGACTGTGTTAGGGAGATTGGGTGTGTGTGAGAGAGGGGAAAGTGTACTTAGTGAGTGTATGAGCGTGCTGTCTCTTTAAAAAAGCACTCAGGATCAGGACCCCGAAGGCTTGTTCAGACCCAAGCAGCTGCCTCCGGACCCAGAGAGTCAGCAACACACACACATTCTCCCTGTCCCGTTACCCCAGCTCAGTGGAGACAGGGTATACGGGCAGGGAGGGAGGGGGACACCTCGTCATCAGCTTCCCCCCCATTCCCCTGCACAGCAGACAGGAGGATGCTCCCAGTCTGGAGCAGCGTGGCCAGGGGCGGAGGATCGGGGTAGTGGGACAGGAGCAGCAGCGGCTGCACATGGCAATGGAGCAGGGGGGTGGAGGGGCACCCCTGCTCTGGAGGAGTCACCTGGCTGGTTGACCAGCTTCCACCTGCAGCTCAGGTCCCTCTGCCCTCTCCAGACACTGCTGCTCACCTGCCTGCCACCTCCATCAGCCCAGCTGGCTCTCGGCAGGTCAGGTGGGAATCAGGCAAACTCTGTGCATGGCACCCTCTTTGTTGGGCCGCCCTGGGGCGCTGCCTGGAGCACCCACCCCAAAGGCCAGGCCTGACCTGATGCATTAAGCACGTCTAAAGAGCTGATATGCCCCAAGCACTTAGGCAGAGCTTGCTAACAAATAGGCTGTTCCCTAGGTAGGTTTGAGAATGGGGAATAAAACCAGTAGGATAAAGAAGGATAAAGGAGTTTGAGGCACAAGTGGTTTCTCATCCATCCTCCCCGTGGAAGGAAAAGGCCTGGGTAGAGACCGTCGAATTGTGGAAGTCAACGAATGGCTACGCAGGTGGTGTCAGAGAGAAGGCTTTGGATTCTTTGACCATGGGATGGTGTTCCATGAAGGAGGAGTGCTAGGCAGAGACGGGCTCCACCTAACAAAGAGAGGGAAGAGCATCTTCGCAAGCAGGCTGGCTAACCTAGTGAGGAGGGCTTTAAACTAGGTTCACCGGGGGAAGGAGACCAAAGCCCTGAGGTAAGTGGGGAAGTGGGATACCGGGAGGAAGCACGAACAGGAGCGTGTGAGAGGGGAGGGCTCCTGCCTCATAGTGAGAAAGAGGGGTGATCAGCGGGTTATCTCAAGTGCCTATACACAAATGCACAAAGCCTGGGAAACAAGCAGGGAGAACTGGAAGTCCTGGCACAGTCAAGGAATTATGATGTGATTGGAATAACAGAGAGTTGGTGGGATAACTCACATGACTGGAGTACTGTCATGGATGGATGGATATAAGCTGTTCAGGAAGGACAGGCAGAGCAGAAAAGGTGGGGGGAGTTGCACTGTATCTAAGAGAACAGTATGACTGCTCAGAGCTCAAGTATGAAACTGCAGAAGAACCTGAGAGTCTCTGGATTAAGTTTAGAAGTGTGAGCAACAAGGGTGATGTCATGGTGGGAGTCTGCTGTAGACCACTGGATCAGGGGGATGCGGTGGACGAGGCTTTCTTCCAACAACTCGCAGAAGTTACTAGATCGCACGCCCTGGTTCTCATAGGAGACTTCAATCACCCTGATATCTGCTGGGAGAGCAATACAGCGGTGCACAGACAATCCAGGAAGTTTTTGGAAAGTGTAGGGGACAATTTCCTGGTGGAAGGGCTGGAGGAACCAACTAGGGGCAGAGCTCTTCTTGACCTGCTGTTCACAAACCGGGAAGAATTAGCAGAGGAAGCTAAAGTGGATGGGAACCTGGGAGGCAGTGACCATGAGATGGTCAAGTTCAGGATCCTGACACAAGGAAGAAAGGAGAGCAGCAGAATACAGACCCCAGATTTCAGAAAAGCAGACTTTGACTCCCTCAGGGAACTGATGGGCAAGATCCCCTGGGAGAATAACATGCGGGGGAAAGGAGTCCAGGAGAGCTGGCTGTATTTTAAAGAATCCTTATTGAGGTTACAGGGACAAACCATCCCAATGTATAGAAAAAACAGTAAATATGGCAGGCGACCAGCTTGGCTTAACAGTGAAATCCTTGCTGATCTTAAACACAAAAAAGAAGCTTACAGGAAGTGGAAGATTGGACAAATGACCAGAGACGAGTATAAAAATATTGCTCGCGCATGCAGGAGTGAAATCAGGAAGGCCAAATCACACCTGGAGTTGCAGCTAGCAAGAGATGTTAAGAGTAACGAGAAGAGTTTCTTCAGGTATGTTAGCAACAAGAAGAAAGTCAAGGAAAGTGTGGGCCCCTTACTGAATGAGGGAGGCAACCTAGTGACAGAGGATGTGGAAAAAGCTAATGTACTCAATGCTTTTTTTGCCTCTGTCTTCACGAACAAGGTCAGCTCCCAGACTACTATACTGGGCAGCACAGCATGGGGAGGAGGTGACCAGCCCTCTGTGGAGAAAGAAGAGCTTTGGGACTATTTAGAAAAGCTGGACGTGCACAAGTCCATGGGGCCAGATGCGTTGCATCCGAGAGTGCTAAAGGAGTTGGCGGATGTGATTGCAGGGCCATTGGCCATTATCTTTGAAAACTCATGGTGATCGGGGGAAGTCCCGGACGACTGGAAAAAGGCTAATGTAGTGCCCATCTTTAAAAAAGGGAAGAAGGAGGATCCTGGGAACTACAGGCCAGTCAGCCTCACCTCAGTCCCTGGAAAAATCATGGAGCAAGTCCTCAAGGAATCAATTCTGAAGCACTTAGAGGAGAGGAAAGTGATCAGGAACAGTCAGCATGGATTCACCAAGGGCAAGTCATGCCTGACTAATCTAATTGCCTTCTATGATGAGATAACTGGCTCTGTAGATGAAGGGAAAGCAGTGGACGTGTTGTTCCTTGACTTTAGCAAAGCTTTTGACACTGTCTCCCACAGTATTCTTGCCAGCAAGTTAAAGGAGTATGGGCTGGATGAATTGACTATAAGGTGGATAGAAAGCTGGCTAGATTGTCGGGCTCAATGGGTAGTGATCAATGGCTGTATGTCTAGTTGGCAGCCGGTAACAAGTGGAGTGCCCCAAGGATCAGTCCTGGGGCCAGTTTTGTGCAATATCTTCATAAATGATCTGGAGGATGGTGTGGATTGCACCCTCAGCAAGTTTGCAAATGACACTAAACTGGGAGGAGAGGTAGATATGCTGGAGGGTAGGGATAGGATACAGAGGGACCTAGAGAAATTGGAGGATTGGGCCAAAAGAAATATGATGAAGTTCAGCAAGGACAAGTGCAGAGTCCTGCACTTAGGATGGAAGAATCCCATGCACCACTACAGACTAGGGACCGAATGGTTAAGCAGCAGTTCTGCAGAAAAGGACCTAGGAGTTACAGTGGACGAGAAGCTGGATATAAGACAACAGTGTGCCCTTGTTGCCAAGAAGGCCAATGGCATTTTGGGCTGTATAAGTAGGGACATTGCCAGCTGATCGAGGGACGTGATTGTTCCCCTCTGTTTGACACTGGTGAAGCCTCATCTGGAGTACTGTGTCCAGTTTTGGGCCCCACACTACAAGAAGGATGTGGAAAATTGGAAAGAGTCCAGCGGAGGGCAACAAAAATCATTAGGGGACTGGAACACATGACTTATGAGGAGAGGCTGAGGGAACTGGGGATGTTTAGTCTACGGAAGAGAAGAACGAGGGGGGATTTGATAGCTGCTTTCAACTACCTGAAATGGGGTTCCAAAGAGGATGGCTCTAGACTGTTCTCAGTGGTAGCAGATGACAGAACAAGGAGTAATGGTCTCAAGTTGCAGTGGGGGAGATTTAGGTTGGATATTAGGAAAAACTTTTTCACTAGGAGGGTGGTGAAACACTGGAATGCATTACCTAGGGAGGTGGTGGACTCTCCTTCCTTAGAAGTTTTTAAGGTCAGGCTTGACAAAGCCCTGGCTGGGGTGATTTAATTGGGGATCGGTCCTGCTTTGAGCAGGGGGTTGGACTAGATGACCTCCTGAGGTCCCTTCCAACTCTGATATTCTATGATTCTATGATTCTATGAAGCTATAGTCTTTATGTTGTTCTCCTAACAAACTCTAAATCCTGGAAGGGTTGAAAGTTCTTATTTTATGAGAACCAAACCCAAAACTTTTCTTAACACACACGCAGAACCGGAACACTTTTAGAAGTTTGAAAAAGTCTGGTTTTCTTTGTTGGGTTTTCTGTTTTTAAATTCTGTGCCGCTTCCCTGGCCTGGGGATGGAAATAGTATGATACCAATACACTCTCGCTCTTATAACACTGTTCTTCAATGCTCAGTGAGCAGATAAGCTCCCGTCCGCCACAAGTGTCCAGCAGAGATGGGTCTAACCCACTCTAACCACTGGATCTAACAGCCCTGAACTTTGGGGCTGACTCAGTCTGCCCAATCCATTTGTTGGTTTTTAGGGTTTCTCCGGGCACCCATCGGTATGGTATCTGAGCAGTGCCCAGGCTAATTAGACTGGCAAAGTTGTGTCTCTGGTGGATTTCATGGAGTCTTCATCTCTCCTTGGTTTTCTCTCGTGAAAAAGCTTTGCCGTGTGACCTAAAGTTCATTAGACTCCAAGAATGGAATCCAGACCTGGATTTGTTAAATGGCTCCTTTTTGTATCTGTGGAGGTACTAATATGTCCCCTGTCACTAGTCTCTGACCACCTTCCATGTATGCAAAAATAACTTCTCCCTCCCTTTCCAGCCCATAGGAATGACGTTTAGGTGTTTCATTTACACTGTGTGTGGACTAATTGAGTGAAGCCACATCAAAGAGATGAGTTCTGCTCCTTAGTTCTGATCAGTGAGGCCTAATATTGTTCTTCTCTCTTGCAGGGGAGAGCTCTAGAGTCTTGGTCAAGCGTGTGTCCATCATTAGTTTCATGATTCCATTGGAACGGTCATGGTAGGACAGGACAGTGGAGGGGGAGAGTTCTCTCCGGTAGATAGGTTCTCCTCCTGGGTGAGCTATACATATTAGGAAACAGGCTTTGAATTGGGCTCTGTATTAAGAGAAGGGCCAGCTCAGGAAGGGTCACAGGCTCATTGTGACCTGTGTTGCTAAGCAGATGGGCTGCTGCAATTTATAATCTTATCCCTGTATTAGGAACGGGGAATGTAACTGGATGACTTGCTCGTGGGCTGGAGAGCCTGGGGCTAAATCAGCCCTGCTTATAAGATGAGCCTCACCTCAAGGGAATCAGGTGGTTCGTTGAGAGAAGCTCGGGAATCAGGTGCCACGAACAGAAGCAGGTCCAGAGGGCTGACCTCCAGGAGTGGTGGCTGAAGGTGGAGCACTGTGGCAGAGGGGAGACTGTGCTGGATGTGGCTGAAGAACTGGAAGAACTGCTGAATTATGATTTTTGGCTTTATGCTGAGGACTTGTGGAGGATTGTTTGGATTAGTTTGTGATTATGGACTCTGAGCCCTGCATGAACCTTATTTGATATTAAACCAGCCACAACAGAGACTGTCTGGAGTGCTGGAGGGGCCCACAAGGGGCAGGGAGCCTGTAAAGCAACCTTGTACCAAAGACATTAAGTGACTTGCCTGAGGTCCCCCAGGATGCTGGGAAAAGAACCCAGATCACCTAGTTCTAGAGCCTTAGCCACAGTACCTTCCTGCCTACTTGCCAGAGGCGGGTTATACCTTTCCCCAATTAAATACTAGGGCCTGTTCCCATCACTCTCCCATAACTAATTAGAGAAATGGAATTTATTCCTTGCAAGAGTTCTTGTAGCAACCATCTTCCTCAGCCTGCTGTGTGTTTAGACAACTGTCAGTCTCCCAACTAAAATGATACAAAGCTCACGCTGAAGTTTAAAATCCTTATAGAAAATATCAGTTCTAGTTTTCTTGTGTGTACGTCTGTTGACTCAACACCCTGCAAGGGAAGCTGACAGCTGCAAGACAATAACAAGCTTCAGCGCTGAATACACCAGTCTTCCAGTTGGTGGGATGGGCCCCATGAAAACAGAACCACTTGTCATCTAAAAATGACAGTGTACAGGTATATACTATCCCTAGCTCTAACACAGCACCCTTCATCTATAGAGCTCAAAACACGTTCTATAGGTGCTATGTATTGCCACCTCCATTTTACAGAGGAGAAGGCTGAGTCGTAGAGAGGTGAAGAGACCTTCCTGAAGTCACCCAGCAGCCTAGCTGGGAATATAAGGGGTCTGCTGAGTCGTGCCCTTTCAATCAGCCACCGCTGCCTCTCATAAAGCATCTTTCCAGACTCACTCAGAGCATCATTGAAATGCACCCACCCCTGGGGAGGAAGGCAGCAGCTATGTGGTGCGCACTGTGTTGCACAGCAGTGGTAGAAAGAAAACTTACTAAAGGATGCTGGGGAAAGCAATGCCTCTTACAAATTCGCCTAGTGATCTAATGGTGTAGATTTAAGGCATATGACGAACAAGCAGTGAAAGTCTCCTCAGACAGCCCCCTACAGTCAAGCGCATGGTGACCTACCTGCATCAAGAAGATAACAGCCCATGTTAACCCTGGCAGGGCTAGAACTGGTGGCTTTAAGGAGCTGTTAGCCTGATTCTCCTGCCACTGGGCCTCTGTGTGTCTGAGCCTTAGCGAGATGAGGTGGGTGAAGGAATATCTTTTATTCCGTAGCTTCTGTTGGTGAGAGAGACGAGTCTTCGAGCCACACAGAGCTCCTTTAGTTGCTCCAATAAAAGATATCCCCTCACCCACTTTGTCTCTCTAATATCATAGAATCATAGAATAACAGGGTTGGAAGGTCAGGAGGTCATCCAGTCCAACCCCCTGCTCAAAGCAGGACCAATCCCCAACTAAATCATCTGAGCCAGGGCTTTGTCAAGCCTGATCTTAAATACTTCAAAGGAAGGAGATTCCACCACCTCCCTAGTGCTTCACCACCCTCCTAGTGCTTCACCACCCTCCTAGTGAAAAAGGTTTTCCTAATATCCAACCTAAACCTCCCCCACTGCAACTTGAGACCATTACTCCTTGTTCTGTCATCAGCTACCACTGAGAACAGTCTAGATCCATCCTCTTTGGAACTCCCTTTCAGGTAGTTGAAAGCAGCTATCAAATCCCCCCTCATTCTTCTCTTCTGCAGACTAAACAATCCCAGTTCCCTCTGCCTCTCCTCATAAATCATGTGTTCCAGTCCCCTAATCATTTTTGTTGCCCTTCGCTGGACACTTTCCAATTTTTCCACACCCTTCTTGTAGTGTGGGGTCCAAAACTGGACACAGTACTCCAGCTGAGACCTCACCAATGTTGAACAGAGGGGAACAATCACGTCCCTCGATCTGCTGGCAATGTCCCTACTTATACATCCCAAAATGCCATTGGCCTTCTTGGCAACAAGGACACACTGTTGACTCATATCCAGCTTCTCATCCACTGTAACTCCTAGGTCCTTTTCTGCAGAACTGCTGCTGAGCCATTCGGTCCCTAGTCTGTAGCAGTGCATGGGATTCTTCCATCCTTAGTGCAGGACTCTGCACTTGTCCTTGTAGACCCTCATCAGATGTCTTTTAGCCCAATCCTCTAATTTATCTAGGTCCCTCTGTATCCTATCCCTACCCTCCAGCGTATCTACCTCTCCTCCCAGTTTAGTGTCATCTGCAAACTTGCTGAGGGTGCAATCCATGCCATCCTCCAGATCATTAATGAAGATATTGAACATCCTGGGACCCACCCAGCTGCATCAATCTCAGATTTTTGTTAAGTACAGTTTGTGTGCTGGCCAGAAGGAGCTCGATAAAACAAATGGTGCCATCTACTGGAGATGTGACATTATTACTCTTCTCTAATTATTGCATGGATGTAGGCAAAATGAGAAACTCATCACATTAATTCTGTGTGTGAAATGCGTGTTTTTTGGAGAACACAATATGGTGGTCAAAATGCAAAAATTCTCTCAGTGAGCTGCCCTGGGCTGAGAGTAAACAGCTTCTCCGTGGGCACCACTGTGGCCTAAGTCTGATCCTCCTACGTAGACCCTCACGCTAGGGTTTATCACAGCACCTCAGGAGCCCAAAGGCTAGAAAGGACGCCATCAAGTCTTTGGAGCAAGAGGGTAAATGGCCAGGCCATTATGACAGAATGCAGAATAAACGTCCAAAGTCTAGAAACGCAGGGTGATTCTGGAGGCCCAAGCAGCTATGGCAATTATTACTTTTGCCAGCAAATCTTGTAAGACTCTCTCTCCTTAGTGTTTTCCCCCAATAAACAAACTGGGAACGCTCAGTACTGTTTACTGAGAGAATTCAGGTTAATTTGATGAGTCGCTCTCCATTAAACATTCTGTAACATTGTAGTTGCTTTGTATTCTCACCCAACAGTGAAAAGCTTTTGATTTTTTTGACATGTAATTCCTTGGTTTTTCCCTTTTTCTTAGTAGAGTAAATCATTTTAAAAGCTGGAGTGCCCCAAACCACCCGCACTCAAGCTGTGTCTCTGGCACTCATTGCGCACAGCGCTGCATCCAAGTGCCCAGGCTTGGCTGCTCAGAGCCAGACAGAGTTCTGTGAAACAAGCCTATGGCCGTGTACACACACAGAGACATCAGTCATCACCCGAGAGAGATGTGGGGACCATCAGCACAAGCCCATAGTGCCTCAGGCACAGGAATAATATTAGCTGTCAATAAGTAGCAGTCTCTTCTCCTCACTGGGACTTGCCCAAGAGGGCTCAAACACAGCAACCAGTGAATTACAAGTACATTAATACTGAGGGCAGCTCTAACTCGACTTCCCAGTAGAATGTCCCAGAGAGTGTCAGTCCACAGGACAACTTGGTCAACTCTTCTTTACACTTAAAAGAGAATTTTCTTTCCACTGTGTAAATACTAAAAACTCAGTATCCAATTGCTCCTGGTTATAGGGCGGGAGAGGGAACTAGTATGTGGTACTAGCATTATCATGGTGAACTGTTAGTGGAAAGCCAACTAAACAATTATGAAACCATTCACCATGGAGTCTTGGTGGGTCAAACTTATGGGGCAGCTACTGGAAGCAGCCTTTGCTCTAGCTGTATTACAGCTGAAAGCAAATCATTCAGCAAACCATGCCCCTTCCTACTGGCACCTTTTCTTTGTTGTCAAGGCACAGATCTGGTTTCTTTCACTCTCAGGCAGGAGTATCTGCTTATTTCTTTCAATGAATGTAGACATCATAGCTGTAACAGAAGGTGCGGAAATAGCTGTACTGCATCACACTCCTGTTTCATCAGTTCCCTGCATTTGCTGTCAGTGCTTTTCGTGGGTGGAGTTTGGGGGGGCAGGGAGGGGCATTGCAGCCCCCAAACTGCAAGCCGCAGGCAGGCAGCCTGAATGTGTAATATAATGAGTTCAGCAGAGGAGACAGGAGACTTCTCCCAGCTTGGGCCCCTGAGGCAGGGACTCAGAATTTTGTTTGGCTTTGTCTACACTGGCAACTGAAAGACAAAACTTTCGTCGTTCAGAGGTATTAAAACACACACACACACACACCCTGAAAGACAAAAGTTTTGTCCAGGACAAGCACCAATGTGAACAGCGCTTTGTCGGCAGGAGCACTCTCCTGCTGACAATGCTAACGCCGCTTGTTGGGGGTGGAAGTTTTTTGTCAGCAGAAGAGCTCTCTCCTGCCGACAGACAGCAGCTACACTGCGCGCCTTTTAGCGGCACATCTGTAGCGGCACAGCCGTGATGCTAAAAGCTGCGTAGTGTAGCCATAGCCTTTATAAACAGTGTGATTAATAGCTGATTAAGATAAGAAAGGGCTGTTAGGAGGTTTCCTGAAGTTAAATGATCTGTTCCAACCATGGTGAACTGCAAAAAGGAAGTAGCCTAAATGATAGAAAGTAATTGTAGATTTTTTTTCTACAATTGTTTCAATTGTTGGATTCAAGAGGTAGTAACAAAGTTACGAATATCTTTTTTGAGAAGATCACTGATTTTTTTAGACAAAGGAAATGCAGTAGATCTAATCTACCTGGATTTCACTAAGGCGTTTGATACAGTTCCACATGAGAAATTGTTAGTTAAATTAGAGAAGATGAGGATTAATATGAGAATAGCACAGTGGATAAGGAACTGGTTGAAGGGGAGACTATAATGGCTCATACTGAATGGCGAACTGTCAGGCTGGAGGGAGGTTACTAGTGGAGTTCCTCAGGGATCAGTCTTGGGACTAATCTTATTTAACATTTTTATTACTGACCTTGGCACAAAAAGTGGGCATGTGCTAATAAAATTTGCAGATGACACAAAGTTGGGAGGTATTGCCAAGACACAGGAGGACCGGAATATCCTACAAGAAGATCTGGATGACCTCATAAACTGGAGTAATAGAAATGGGATGAAATTTAATAGTGCAAAGAGCAAGGTCATGCATTTAGGGACCAACAACAAAATTTTTTGCTATAAGCTGGGGACGTATCAGTGGGGAGTGTCAGAGGAGGAGAAAGACCTGGGTGTAGTGGTTGATCACAGGATGACTCTGAGCCGTCAATGTGATGAGGCCGTGACAAACGCTAACATGGTCCTGGGGTGCATTAGGGGAGGTATTTCCAGCAGAGCGAGGGAGGTGTTATTACCGGTATACCAGGCCCTGGTGAGAGCTCCCCTGGAGTGGTGGGTGCAGGTCTGGGCGTCTCCCACGTTTAAGAAGGGTGGATTCCATGGGAGTTTTGCAGTTGACTCCACTGGGAACAGAGTGAGACTGATGAAGTTGATTCTTTTTCTCTAACCTGCTGGTTCCCTCTAGTTGCTGTCTGCAGAAATGGCATCAGGCGAGTAACATGCTCTTCGAGAACAGCAGAGCTCCATGTTTCCCCATGCAGAATGGTCAGATTCAATCCAAATTAGCCCACATATAAGACACATTTATTTTAAATTATGGTAGGAAAAAAGCTTGTGTAAACTCACCGCAGAGTTATGAGGCGAAGCTTACTGCACCCAGTCAAACTCGTCAAGAAACCGCAGAGTCAAGTCCTGTTGTTGGCTATGTGGCGATAACCCTATTGACTCTATTCAGGTTGTACTCCTGGGACTGAGAATATAATTGGCCTCGTGATCACATCCTCAACTGGTGTAAAAGCTATAGACTTCCCTGGAGCTGGGTTGATTTACTCCAACTGAAGTCTACCGAGCTACTGCTGTCTGTATTCCAGGCCTGAATCTGGTTTGCATTAGCTTGTCCGCTTCTTGAGCCGCATAGTGGATGGACTCTCTCCCTCTCGCTGCCCTGTAGATAATGCAGTGTGTCTTCCTGCTCAAAGCCTTGGCTAGTTATAGTCTGCTGAAATTCTGCTTCGCAGACTGGCATACAGACAGGGCAACATCTCATTCACCTATGTATAAAACAGCATTTATAGAGCCACATTGGCTCACTGGCTTACACCCATCAAATATATCAGTCTCCTTGTGTAAGATCCCCAGTACACAAAGAAGTGATTATATTAGGGACCGAATTGCTAGGCAGCAGTTCTGCGGAAAAGGACCTAGGGGTGACAGTGGACGAGAAGCTGGATATGAGCCAGCAGTGTGCCCTTGTTGCCAAGAAGGCCAATGGCATTTTGGGATGTATAAGTAGGGGCATAGCGAGCAGATCGAGGGACGTGATCGTCCCCCTCTATTCGACATTGGTGAGGCCTCATCTGGAGTACTGTGTCCAGTTTTAGGCCCCACACTACAAGAAGGATGTGGATAAATTGGAGAGAGTCCAGCGAAGGGCAACAAAAATGATTAGGGGTCTGGAACACATGACTTATGAGGAGAGGCTGAGGGAACTGGGATTGTTTAGTCTGCAGAAGAGAAGAATGAGGGGGGATTTGATAGCTGCTTTCAACTACCTGAGAGGTAGTTCCAGAGAGGATGGTTCTAGACTATTCTCAGTGGTGGAAGAGGACAGGACAAGGAGTAATGGTCTCAAGTTGCAGTGGGGGAGGTTTAGGTTGGATATTAGGAAAAACTTTTTCACTAGGAGGGTGGTGAAACACTGGAATGCGTTGCCTAGGGAGGTGATGGAATCTCCTTCCTTTGAAGTTTTTAAGGTCAGGCTTGACAAAGCCCTGGCTGGGATGATTTAATTGGGTATGGGTCCTGCTTTTGAGCAGGAGGTTGGACTAGATGACCTCCTGAGGTCCCTTCCAACCCTGATATTCTATGATTCTATGATTCTAATCTCCTGGAGTCTCCAGAAATACTAGGGGTGAAATTCTGGCCCTATTAACTTCAGTAGGGCCAGGATTCCGCCCAGGACATCTTTCTAAAAGACACTGGGCTTGATTCCCTAGCAAGGAAGAAAAATTCCCTCCACTGAGGGAATTGCTGGGGGGAATTCTCTGGCCTGTGCTAAGCAGGAGATCAGCCTAGATCAGGGGTGGGCAAACTAGCCTGTGGGCCAGATACAGCCCCTCGGGGCTTTGAATCCGGCCCGTGGGATTGCCACCGCCGTGGGCTCTTCACCGCTCTGGGAAGCAGCCGCACCACATCCCTGCAGCCCCTGGGGGTGGGGGTGGGGCGGCAGAGAGTGCCACACGCTGCTTGTGCCTGTGGGTACCTCCCCCAAAGCTCCCATTGGCCAGGAGTGGGGTATCATGGCCAATGGGAGCTTTGGGGGAGGTACCCACAGGCGAGGAAAACACGCGGAGCCCTGTGTGGCCCACCCCACCCCCAGGGGCCACAGGGACGTGGTGTGGCCGCTTCCTGGAGTGGCGCGGCGTGGGGCTGGGGCAGGCAGGGAGCCTGGCCTGGCCCCGGTGCGTGCCGCTGCCACCCCGGAGCGCTCTAGGTAAGCGGCGCTGGGCCAGAGCCTGTACCTCTCCTGCACCCCGTCCCCCAACTCCCTGCCCTGAGCCCCCTGCCATACCCCGCACCCCTCCTGCACCCCAACTCCCCGCCCTGAGCCCCCTGCTGCATCCCGTACCCTTCCTGAACCCCAACCCCCTGCCACACCCTGCACCCCAACTCCCTGCCCTGAACCCCCTGCCACACCCCACACCCCTCCTGCACCCCAACTACCTGCCCTGAGCCCCCTGCCGCATCCCGCACCCCTCCTGAACCCTAACTCCCTGTCCTGAACCCCCTACCATACCCCGCACCCCTCCTGCACCCCAACTCCCCGCCCTGAGCCCCCTGACGCATCCCGCACCCCTCCTGAACCCAACCCCCTGCCACACCCTGCACCCCAACTCCCTGCTCTGAACCCCCTGCCACACCCCGCACCCCTCCTGCACCCCAACTCCCCGCCCTGAGCCCCCTGCCGCATCCCGCACCCCTCCTGAACCCCAACTCCCTGCCCTGAACCCCCTACCATACCCCGCACCCCTCCTGCACCCCAACTCCCCGCCCTGAGCCCCCTGACGCATCCCGCACCCCTCCTGAACCCAACCCCCTGCCACACCCTGCACCCCAACTCCCTGCTCTGAACCCCCTGCCACACCCCGCACCCCTCCTGCACCCCAACTCCCCGCCCTGAGCCCCCTGCCGCATCCCGCACCCCTCCTGAACCCCAACTCCCTGCCCTGAACCCCCTACCATACCCCGCACCCCTCCTGCACCCCAACTCCCCGCCCTGAGCCCCCTGCCGCATCCCGCACCCCTCCTGAACCCAACCCCCTGCCACACCCTGCACCCCAACTCCCTGCTCTGAACCCCCTGCCACACCCCGCACCCCTCCTGCACCCCAACTCCCCGCCCTGAGCCCCCTGCCGCATCCCACACCCCTCCTGAACCCCAACTCCCTGCCCTGAACCCCCTACCATACCCCGCACCCCTCCTGCACCCCAACTCCCCGCCCTGAGCCCCCTTCCGCATCCCGCACCCCTCCTGAACCCAACCCCCTGCCACACCCTGCACCCCAACTCCCTGCTTTGAACCCCCTGCCACACCCCGCAACCCTCCTGCACCCCAACTCCCCGCCCTGAGCCCCCTGCTGCATCCCGTACCCTTCCTGAACCCCAACCCCCTGCCACACCCTGCACCCCAACTCCCTGCCCTGAACCCCCTGCCACACCCCGCACCCCTCCTGCACCCCAACTCCCCGCCCTGAGCCCCCTGCCGCATCCTGCACCCCTCCTGAACCCCAACTCCCTGCCCTTAACCCCCTACCATACCCCGCACCCCTCCTGCACCCCAACTCCCCGCCCTGAGCCCCCTGCCGCATCCCGCACCCCTCCTGAACCCAACCCCCTGCCACACCCTGCACCCCAACTCCCTGCTCTGAACCCCCTGCCACACCCCGCACCCCTCCTGCACCCCAACTCCCCGCCCTGAGCCCCCTGCCGCATCCCGCACCCCTCCTGAACCCCAACTCCCTGCCCTGAACCCCCTACCATACCCCGCACCCCTCCTGCACCCCAACTCCCCGCCCTGAGCCCCCTGCCGCATCCCGCACCCCTCCTGAACCCAACCCCCTGCCACACCCTGCACCCCAACTCCCTGCTCTGAACCCCCTGCCACACCCCGCACCCCTCCTGCACCCCAACTCCCCGCCCTGAGCCCCCTGCCGCATCCCGCACCCCTCCTGAACCCCAACTCCCTGCCCTGAACCCCCGCCACACCCCGCACTCCTCCTGCACCACAACTCCTTGCCCTGAGCCCCTGCCGCATCCCGCACCCCTCCTGAACCCAACCCCCTGCCACACCCTGCACCCCAACTCCCTGCCCTGAACCCCCTGCCACACCCCACACCCCTCCTGCACCCCAACTACCTGCCCTGAGCCCCCTGCCGCATCCCGCACCCCTCCTGAACCCCAACTCCCTGCCCTGAACCCCCTACCATACCCCGCACCCCTCCTGCACCCCAACTCCCCACCCTGAGCCCCCTGCCGCATCCCGCACCCCTCCTGAACCCAACCCCCTGCCACACCCTGCACCCCAACTCCCTGCTCTGAACCCCCTGCCACACCCCGCACCCCTCCTGCACCCCAACTCCCCGCCCTGAGCCCCCTGCCGCATCCCGCACCCCTCCTGAACCCCAACTCCCTGCCCTGAACCCCCTACCATACCCCGCACCCCTCCTGCACCCCAACTCCCCACCCTGAGCCCCCTGACGCATCCCGCACCCCTCCTGAACCCAACCCCCTGCCACACCCTGCACCCCAACTCCCTGCTCTGAACCCCCTGCCACACCCCGCACCCCTCCTGCACCCCAACTCCCCGCCCTGAGCCCCCTGCCGCATCCCGCACCCCTCCTGAACCCCAACTCCCTACCCTGAACCCCCGCCACACCCCGCACTCCTCCTGCACCACAACTCCTTGCCCTGAGCCCCCTGCCGCATCCCGCACCCCTCCTGAACCCAACCCCCTGCCACACCCTGCACCCCAACTCCCTGCTCTGAACCCCCTGCCACACCCCGCACCCCTCCTGCACCCCAACTCCCCGCCCTGAGCCCCCTGCCGCATCCCGCACCCCTCCTGAACCCCAACTCCCTGCCCTGAACCCCCGCCACACCCCGCACTCCTCCTGCACCACAACTCCTTGCTCTGAGCCCCCTGCCGCATCCCGCACCCCTCCTGAACCCAACCCCCTGCCACACCCTGCACGCCAACTCCCTGCCCTGAACCCCCTGCCACACCCCACACCCCTCCTGCACCCCAACTTCCTGCCCTGAGCCCACGCTGCATCCCGCACCCCTCCTGCACCTCAACCCCCTGACCTGAGCCCCACGTGCACTCCACACCCCTCCTGCACCCTAACCCCCTTCCCTGAGCCTCCTCATATACTCCCCAACCCTCCTCTGCCCCAACCCCTTGCCCTGAGCCCTTCCTGCACACCGCACCCCCTCCCACACCCTGCACTCTGCCCCCGCACCCCAACCCCCTGCCCCAGCCCTGCAAGCAATTTCCCCACCCAGATGTGGCTCTCGGGCCAAAATGTTTGCCCACCCCTGGACTAGATGGTCTTAATGGTCCCTTCTGGCCCTAAGTAGAATGATCATAATATACATAGATGTTATTGGAGCCACAAAAACTGTTCTGGGAAGTGTTTGAGAGCCATGGGGATGGTCCAGACAGAGATGGCTGCGGGTGTGTTTCCTCCATTCAATAACTGTGGGTACTTTGCATCTTCTGGCTTCTTCATTAATACTCACAATCGCCTGGTGGCCTCCTACCATTGTTCCCTGTAATAAGCCTGTTCACGCTCCCCTCTGCAAATTATGTATTTTAAAAGAATCTGTTCACGTGACTCTGTTTAGCACAGTCAGTCATTTCTGTGGGAATTTCACTCTGAGGCCTTCTTGTAATTTGATTTTTGCCATGAAGGGCTTTAATATGGGCTTTATATTTTGACATAATGTCAGGAGGTCTCCTCAGCCCTGTCATGTTATATTATTATTATTTTTGCTTGGGGAGGCCCAGAGGAAAATGTGAATAATGTAAAATGTGAATGCCCAAATCCTGCCTCCACGTGTATGTGTGGGGCTCTCAGTGAAGTCAATAGGAACCACGTGTGGACATCACACAGCCCACTGTGCTGTTTGACAACTCTGGGCCAGAATTTTCAAAAGAACTCAGCTCCTACACAGACAACCAAAACAATGGGCAGATTTTCAAAAGCAGTCAGCATCAACCTGCATAGCTCTTCAGAAAGTCGGGTCACCTATTCTGGTGCCTAAGGGAGCATGATGCCCTCTTGAAATTTCTGGCCCAGGCATGGAAAGGAACTGCCTATTCATGGAGTGCAGGAGAGTTAACTATAACTTCAGCAGCTGGAGGGAAGATTGACAGGCTACCTCTGCCTTGCAGATGCTCAATATAAACTGCTGAGTACTTGTGAAAGCAGTTGCAGTGTTGCCACTCTAGTGATTTTATTGAGAGTCTTTGGACATCCAGTGTTTTCTTTAAAGCCCCAGATTTTGGAGTCATGTGATTAGGTCTGGATCTGTTCCTTTTGTGGTTTCTTTAAAAAAAAACAACATACATTTCTAGTTTTGCAGACAGCATCTTGAAAGTGTGTGCCCTAAACTGGAAGATGAATATAGAACCAAAAATACATTATTTAAAATCCCATGATTGTCTTAAGGGCCTGGCTCTCGTGACTTTTGAGTGCTTGGGGTTGGTAATACTGCAGCTCTATGCTCCCCCAAAACATTGCAAACTGTGGCCTCCGTTCAGGAAAGCACATAAATATATCCTTATATCTAGTCTTATTCAGGGCAACACTTATGCCTGTGTTTTAATCCCACTGACTTCAACAGGATGTAAGCACATGGTTAAAATTAAGCACGGACTAAGTGCTTTCTTGAATTGAGCTCTATGTGTTTTTAAATAGTTGTAGCTCTGTGATGTGGGGAATACAACACCTTGCTGAGAATTCTTCACAGATACGGGGGTGGGGTTAGTGGGAAGGCTGAGGGGGTGACATTTCATGAGGCTTTACAAGTTAATCATTGTTTTAGTCCATGTATAACACTGTGTCATAAGAGTTCTTCTCTCCACGGATAGTGTTAGTGAAAACAGTTCAAATAATAATTCTGGTCTTTTTAAAAGTAAGTGGCTGCCATAAAATCTGTAGTTTTCAGACTTGAATGGCCTATTTCTAAAATACTTAGGACTGATTCTGATCTCATTCATGCTGGTTGTACACTAGCAGAATTCTGCTGGTTTTAACTGAGGTTAACCAGCAGAATTCTACTAGTTTAACCTGATTTGCACCAGTGTAAGTGGGAGAAGTAGCCAGTCCCAAGAGTGAAGAAAATAATATAAATTGATTTATATTTTTTTGGTCGGGGGGAACCTAATGTTGAACTAGAATGCCCCCAAAGGCCTGGCATTTTTATTTAGCAGCGCTTGACGCATAGGACATATTACAAGCTCTGTGATCCAATGACCTCCAGTTTATACACCGTCACCCTTCGTTGCCTCGAGGGAAAGGGAAAAGCTTGTCATGGCACATTAGCGTGAAAGCTGTGCCTGGAAGTGGCTCCAGTGAGAATTACAACCATGGGGCTTTCTTTACAAAATAGCCCTTGAAATAGCTCCCTGGGAGGAGAGAGTTAGAACTCTTCTCTTGTGAAGAAAGGGAAATAATATATTGATATGATTTTTTTTTCTCTGAAGCATTTAGGGCTAGATTCACCCAAACAGCCTCCAGAAGTTGGAAGTTATGGCGGCCTGCCAGTGCCAGCATGGGCTGTTGCCTTCCTGGACCTCCCATGCTGAGGTTTAAGCTCCTTTTGCTGGGGAAGGTGGCTCAGGGTATGCACTGAAGCCCTGATCCAAGCCTATTGAAGTCAGTGGAAAGACCATGGCTGACTTCAGTGAGCTTTGGATCAAGACCTAAGGCCCTAATTCGGCAAAACATGTGCTGAAGTCCCATTTGCTTTGCATATACATTACCCCCTTCAGTAGTAGTGCTGGTGGGACTTATGCATCAGCATAAGAGCTTTGCCAAGTTGGGCCTAAGTCAACACATCCCTTGGCCATACTGCCTGTGGCCCTGCATGGCGAGCAACACCTGCCTTTTTGGATCTGCACTGGCTCCCTATTGCCCCCTCCAATCTAGTTGAGGGGAGACTGTAACCAGTTCCCAGCTGCCCTCTGTAAGGGGAAGGGGCTTTTTCCAGGGATGATGCCGGAAGGAATTGGCCTGGACTCTAGGCTGAATTTGAGCCCCCGTCAGCACTGTAGAGGGGATGTCTGAAACTGCAAATGCACTTTCTGAAAGTCTGTAGTGAGACAAAGCTGTAGATGGTATCTGAGAAATCCCTTGTTTTGGTGACAATCCAAATTGGCCAGGGTGTATCAAATCCGCGTATCGCATCTGTGTGCCCATGTCTGTGACAGCCCGTACTCCTGACAACATGGGTGAATGGTGAACACTACAGACAGTTTCTCCAGCTCTTCCTAGCTCCCAGTTTGGATGCAGCAGGTATTCTTGGAAACGACACAGCTCTCACACCAGACTTGGAAAGGAAGCATGTGCAGTCTTGGGACTCACCATTCTAGGAAAGATGTTAGGAGGAAAATATGAAGATGCAAGGAAGGGTAACTAGAATGGGGACTGAACTGGAGGGTAGGGAGCTAACTTTTAGAGTTCTCTAGAAAAGAAGGCTCAGGACATGCATGATCGAAGCAGTGACATCCTGCCAGTAACTTAACACATAGCTCCTGCAAAAATGTTCCTCTTTTTTGATAAACTCCACATATCGGGGGTGGATGTGCTGCAGAGGGGAGTAAGGCTTTGTGGTATGTGTTCCTTGCTTTCCCCATTTAAACAAAACCACTTGCTCATAACCATAACCAAGGAATGAGGCAACTCCACTTGGCAAACTTACCCAAAGCTGCATTTGGGTAGAAGTATTTCTCTGTTGTTCCTGAAAGGTATGCCGGCAGCACTGCAGTGTGTTAACTTGTGTCACTTTCGAGGAGGGAAAAGACCTTGGGGTGCAGCCTGGGGCTTCCTCCCTCTCCTACAACAATTTGTTGAGTACCTGCTATTCAGTGCAAACTCCTCCATCCCAGAGGAGAGTGCTGCCTTCTTCAGGGTCTTCTGGAACCCTGGCAGGTTCATTGTCTCTGGCAGAGAAGGTTCAGCTGTGCCCAGCCAGGGGGTTAACTCCCCCACAGGTTGGGAATTCACCTCATGTGGGAGAATGTTAATGACCGGCTCCCAGGAGTCTATAATAGCTAGAAGTGAGGGGAAACTAGGCTGCTATTTAGATCTGGACTACTGTGTTCCTTGAATACAAATATCAAGTGGATCTGAATATCCATCTCAGCCTCTCCATTCTTTCTCAATGTGCCCACCTCCCCAATCTTCACAGCACCCTCTCCCTCCAGAAGGCCCCATATTCCCTACCCTCCAAACTTGGGTTGTACTCTGGGAAGGGGGTGGCCATTCTCGCCACATCTCCAGTGTCTTTGTGGGGAACTAGTGGTCACCTCTTTGGAGGGAAGAGAGTTGGGTGACTCCCCCTTGAATTCCAAGTATATTCGCTGCAGGGATGTTACCCACCCCCATTCTTCTGCAACCTGACCAGTAAACACCTGGCCTGCACTGGCTGTATAACTCTGGGTCTAACACAGTGCACTCGGCCGCTGTCAGCATCAGAAATCCTAATGATGCTTGCAAGGGGTTCCAGTTCCCCTGAACGTCTCCAACTTCTTACCTGTGTCTGAGAACAGCCCTTCCCAGAATCATCAGCTGCAACCGACCCAGGCTTTGGATCGTGGTATCCTTCTGTTCATACACAAGTGCTGCCCAATGTGGAGAAAAAAGGCCACCTGCCATTGCCATCTTTGCCAGAGCCAATCGAAAATATTATACGGGCCCAAGCCTGAGTAGCCCTAATGCTGTTGAAATCAATAATACTATTCCTGCGAGTAAGGATTCTATAGGATCAAACTGAGACCTTTGTGAATCAGGGCCTTTAAGGCTCTCGTTGACATCAAAGAGAGTTAACAAGCTTAAAGTTAGGCACTTGCTGTTGGTACCTTGCTGAATTGGGGCCGAAAAGAACAGTTAAGCCAAAGACATTTTCATTGCACTAAAAGCTGATGATTGAGGATTGCCTACCACCAAATCTGTTCCTTTCTGGAACAACCACCTGCATCACAAATCTAGCCACTTCATAGCCCATCTTTTTCTAGAATATCCAACAAGCCCTCTATTTATCCGAAAGCACCTCAGCTGAGGTGCCCCCTCTGATCTTCACTGTCAAATCCTGTCAGGAGCTGAGCCTTCTCAATGGTCATTAAAGTCAACAGGAGTGGAAGATGCTCAGCAACTCACAGGCTCATAGGTTGGGAGGACCCAGGCCATTTAGGGCTTTGTCACGGGGTGGCAATTCACGCCTGTGGTGCCTCCTGCTGGTCTCTCAGGGAATTAGCTCTTCTAGCCTCCACAGCACCCTCTGCAGGCCGATGTCCCGCTTGCCACTGCCCCCCATGTCCCTCCCAGACCCCAGTGCCCCTTTCCCTGGGGTGCTGCCCCCTGGCAGTACCCTCACAGATCTGGGTCTCCCCCTCCCAGGGGAATATCACTATGCCCACCTCTCCTCAGTCTTTGGCTACTGCCAGTCACCATTGAGCCCCTGCACACTGGGGTGGACTGCAGTGTATAAGCTAATCATCACAGGCAAAGGGGGGGGGGGGGTTGGACCTGCTGCCTCTGCCTACCCATGGGCTGCCCTGTTGCAACCCTGGTACCCTGTCTTAGGCCATCTGCCCTGCTTCACCTCTGGTACCCTGGTACATTCCCCAGCAGCCAGGCCCATCTCCCTCCACAGCTAGAGGAGACTCTATCTGCTCCTGCCCCACTGCCCTCTTATAAGGGCCAGCTGAGCCCTTATTGGGGCATGGCCACAGCAGAGCCTGCTTCCCACAATCAGCCCAGGAACTGCTTGCTCCCAGCCACAGCCCTCTCCTGGGCTGTTTTAAGCGCTTTAAGGCCGGAGCGGATGACCACCCCGCTACAGGCTTTATATAACAAAAATGACGTCCTGAGAGAGTACATACATCAGTTAGCAAATGACAGCAAAGAGGGTCAGGAGAGAGCCCTTAAAACTGAGAGGCTATTGGAATGTGTGTCTGAAATCCAGGAGCTTATCCATGTAGCCGTGCATCTTGTTTTAATTGCTTTCTTTGTTCACCAAGATCTGAGCTTCCTTTGCTGGCGTCTCTATCTTGTTGCCGTCTCTGTGATATAACAGACCAGACTGTCAGGGGGCCTTCCCAGTGACAAAAAAGACAAAGTACATCACAATAAACACCCATGTCTGGAGACTAAAAGGCTTTCAGGGGCATCATTGTTCAAAATGCTGGGGCGGATCCTCAGCTGCTGTAAACTGGCTTAGGTCCCTTGAAGTCAACATCAGTGATGCTGATTTACACCAGCTGAGGATGTGGCCCATTATTCTTGGGAACTAGGAAACACTTGTCATAAATGTCATGAAGATCAGGGGGAATAAATAGCAACAGCTACTCAGAACAGTGAGAGTAATAAGTGAAATATAATAGCTTCCTCTAATCAGTGCCAACAATACGTACATTGGAGAGATCCTCCAAAGCACTAGGAACTTGTTCCCCTCTCCGTCACACCTAAATAAATCAGGAGTAACTCTGCTGAAGTCAGAGGGAAACTGGTGTAATGTGAGAGGAGACTAGGCCCTAGAAATCTAGGCCTGGATTCTCAGTCACACTAAGGCCCCTTTGCTCTGTTCTGGCAATTCAAAAGGAGCTTTAACATGAGCGTATAAGCAGTGTCAAGGGGCCTTCACATACATGAGATTCAGGCCAATAGTGCCTCAGGGAACTGGACTCTTCTCCCCCTGGAAATTGTTTCTTTAATCCGGACATGCCAGTGTACGGACGGAAGGACCTCCGCATGACTGCTCTGCTCACCACAAAGCGAGGGATGGGTTTTCTCTTTCCAGTCTTCCTCTCTTCCCTGTTGCTCCATGGAGAAACCTAGGGAACCAACAAGGGAAACTGACGAAGGCCCAGATCCTGCAACCACATCCCATGGGGCTCTGTGTAGGGGCAAGGATGCAGCTGGGCCCATCTGATTACGCGTTTGGGGCCTGACTACAAACAAACTGCTACTAATGCAATAAGTAAAGCTGCTGAAATTTTAAAAAAGAGAAGAGGATTTTCCTTCCAATCTGTTCCTCGTATAGCAACTGGTTATTCCTAGGAACAATTTCTGAAACGAAGGCATGCCCCTTTAAGCCCCCGGAAGCTGCAGAGCTTTGTTTTTGCTTCCAGACTGGAACATGCACAGTTACAACAGCTAACAAAATCTGTGATCGCGCACCAATTAACCTGAAGACTTCCTGTTCATTTAAATGCATAACAGGAAGTGGGATCTGTGCTGTATTCCACTCAGTAGTGGACATTTATTAGCATTTGTTACTAGAGGTCAACAGATTTAGACTGACATCAGGACCCAGGGGACTCGTGTATTAAGTGCACAAGCCAGGTACTGAGCTGAATGGCTGACCTTAGCCTAGGTAATGCTCTTGAGGGTTTCCAGAAAACTCCCTAACGTCACTTGCTGCTTCCTGATAAAAGATGGAGCGCACAGAAGCTGCTTGTTAAGAGCTACTATTACTGACAGCTCCTGGGAGCAACCCAAACAGATGGAAACCTTAAGAGCAGTCATTACAATTAAAGGAGGCCAGCAAGCTTTACTGTTTCTGTTTAAACTGCAGCAGATGCTTTGATTAGACCTTTGTGACTCGGCATTCCTGCTGAACTGTTCCTTCCCATTTCCATCAATGCTTTTAGGGTTTCCCTCCAGGCCAGACCTGGAGCTGCAATTGCTTAGTTGTTTTTGGGATTCGGCTACATTTCCGTACTGTCACCATATAAATAATGACAGAAGAAAATCTTCCTCCTTTTCACTCCTCTATCCCCTTCGTGGGATGATATATGAAGCCAGAGACTATGGGCCTGATGAAAAGCCCATTGAAATCAGACCCTGGATTGACTTGTGTGGGCCTCAATCTTTATTTAACCAGTCCTCTGTACAGGTACATTGTATGTAACGCATGTTAACCCAGTGTGGATCTTTGGCTCCCTCTAGTGGCTACACTGAGTGAGAGGTTTGAGTCCACTTCTGCCTTTAAGTTCCTGGATCTGGATTTTTGGATCAAGCAGTAAACTCATCATGTTCCTGGGTTTAGTCTCTCCAGGCAGCCTGTCCACGGGTGTCATTACAAGCTATCGTAACTAGAGCTGCTGTGGATATGAGAGTCACAGGACAAGTTTCCACAGCCGGCATGTACGCATAACCCATATTAACCCAGTGTCGCTCTTCATCATCTAGGTTATTTGGGAGTGTTTCTGAAAGATAAAGCTGCGGGAGGAACAGCTGCCTGTTCCGTAGGGGCTAGTGAGCAAACCCCACCCATGAAAGGATTTGCAGGAAATCTTGTCAGCGGAAACTCTCCGTGGTTTCCTCTCCCCAAGGCCCTCCTGCATGTTTGGGTGCTCTGGCTCCGTACGAAGCTTGACTGAAGAGCTGTGCATGCAGCCATGTGGACAAACAGCTGCTGGAGCTGTCGTTTCCCTGGTATCCAATTATACCCATATTCTAAGTTGCCTTTCCGCCTGCCACTGCTGAGATTGAGGTGACTTAAATCCACTGACCATAGTCTGCAGTGCTCCAACCACAGTGCCCCCCAGGCTGCTCCAACTTTGGGCCTGGTGCCTCAATGATCCGATGCCTAACTAGAGCAAGGAACACTCCGTATGTGTTCCCCAACGGCCCCTTAGTGGAATACCCCTCAGCACAGGAAGTGGGGTGAGGCTGGCAGAACAGCTGGAGCAGAAGAGGTCAGCTGCAGCGCAGCAGTCTGGCTATTCTGAACGGCTGAAACAACCCGGCTGTAGGCAGCTTGTGTGGCTATTAAGAAATCCTCCCCAAACGCGCTCCAGGGACTGGTTCACCAGAAGTACAGCCTGAATGCCGACACCTTCATCTCCCAGCCCTGAAGAAGAGCTCTGTGTGAGCTCGAAAGCTTGTCTCTCTCACCAACAGAAGTTAGCCCAATAAAAGATATCACCTCACCCACCTTATCTCTCCAACACCTTCATTAGAACTAACAGTACTGCTGCTTTAAAAACCCCATCTGCGTGAATGCTTTGCAGACTAGCAAACATCCAATTTCCCTTTGCCTTCCTTAGAGGCTCTTCAGTAAAGTGTCTTGTACCCTTAACACAGTGTTACGTCCAAAGAGTTGTACATTATTTGGCTTTTAATCAATGTTTGGGGTTTTTTAAAGCACTTTGTTCTGTTCTTAAAAGTTTCAAAAGTAATAAAGAGGGTTGCAGGGAGAGCTGTATGAGAGAGAACTGTGTATGTGCCTTTAGAGATAGGACACCAGCTACTGGCACATAAAGATATGTTAGCATTGTTCATAAGTTAGTAGGTTCAATAACGACGTTGCGAGGCCGTGCATATAGTTTCCTGGAGCTAGCTCTTAAGATGCTGCAGTGTTGCCAATTCTCATGATTTTATTACGTTTCACAATATTTGGTTCTTTCATCCAAGCCCCAGCTCCTGGAGCCATGTAATCCTGTGAGAATCTTCAGTTTTGGTTTTAAAAAAGCAAAGGAAGTTCCTAGCCCTTGCGGGTGCAGAGAAACCTGACCCCTAAAAGCTCAAATACCAGACAGTGAATAAAATGAACCTCTAATTTCTTATTTCTTAAAATCTCATTGTTTTTCAAGCAGTCTCGTGATTTTGGGGGACCTGCCTTCTGACGGAGAGGGTGACACAGGCAGGGGGGCTGGAACAATTTCTATAGTGTGTGTGTGTGTGGGGGGGGGGGGGTTGAGAGCCATTGAACCAAACTGTATCTATGATACCTGAATCTATGATACCTTAGAGACTAACCAATTTATTTGAGCATAAGCTTTGCTGTAGCTCACGAAAGCTTATGCTCAAATAAATGGGTTAGTCTCTAAGGTGCCACAAGTCCTCCTGTTCTTTTTGCGGATACAGACTAACATGGCTGCTCCTCTGAAACCTGAATCTATGATGTAAGCCACGTCAAGACAGAGGGTGCAGCAGCACCCCCAGCACCACTAGTTCCAGCACCGATGGACACATGTGGCATCAGAAGCAAAAGAATTTGCCCAGCTTTAATTCTTCAGTGCAGCTGGCCAGAGGCATTTGGCAGTGGCTGCAAGCAACTTCCCACTCCCTTCTGCAGCCAGCTCTTAACGGTAGCCACTCACGCCCCATTGCCCTGCTTGATGCTCATCGCCTGAGGAGGGACGACTCGGTTGTGTCTTAGATTTCAAAAGCCTCTTTGAGCCCAGGCAATATTCAAAGGTACATTTGAAAAAGTAAAACAAAGCTTTCCATGCTTCAGAAACAGCTTCAAGGGATTTGTGTTTAGAGGAGTGACAGCCACAACAGAGGCAATTGCAAAATCCCTGCCAACCTACCCCTGGGAGTACAGCACTTTCCATGGGATATCGCTGCTGCTGAGGCTGACCAAAAGCAAAGGAGCATGTTTATTTGCAGTGGATGGACCTGTCTCTTTCTGTGTGCAACATCTGTGAATGATCAGCACCAGAATTCAGTCTGATTGCTGGATAGCTAACAAATCCAAGTTGAAACATCTGTGTCAGACATGCATCGCTGCTGATCCATCTACAAAACACATCATACACCAGTTGATTGACTCAGGGTGTGTTGTGTGGGATATCCAGTAGGAAAAGAGAAATTCCATAGCACAGTTATGGAGGGGGTTTTTCCCTCCTCCTCCTTGGCTCTTTTTTTAGTTCCTCTCTTCACATTTCTGCTGCTTATTTTTCTTGCATGCTATGGTTGTGGTGTTGAATATGCATAAAAGAATAAAAGCTTGACTTTCACAAAGGCAGACACAACTGCGCAAGTGGGAAAAAAAATTCACAAATGCCCCATTTGTGTGTGCAATTACCATGATTGTGAGTGCAAATGGGATAGTCGTGAAATGACACCAGGAATGGATTTGGCCTGTTGGCAGGAATATTGTAAAACATAAGAGACGAAGGAATGTCTGCATTTGAGATGGGAGACATGATTCCTAATCCGCATAGATGTATCCACATTAGCACCAAAAACTAACAGTGTCTGCAGTAGCTTGGGCTAGTCACCCAAGTATATATCTGGGAGTCAGGCAGAATTGTACCAGAATTGGGGTAGCTAGCCCAACTGGCTGGCTGTGCCGCATCTGACACACTGCTACTTTTAGGGCCTAACTTGAGCAGGGCTGAGGCAGGTATGTCTACATGAGCTGGGATTCACACCACCCAGCCCAAATACTGATTACCTCAAAAGAGTATAGGGTGTCCCTCACATTGTATTTCATTTGAAGGTGAAATAGCATCGCACTGAGCCCAGCTGAGATAGTGTGTAGTCTATTATTAAATGCACATCACTGTAAAATAGCGTGATGGGATTCAATATTCGTTGTAGTGCTTTGACTCTTGCTCACATTTGTTTTGCTCTCAGATGGAAGGTTGTTTTTTCTCCCTTTACAGTGTTGCTAACTCTCACGATTTTATTGTGAATCTTATGACACTTGGTGCATTCTTTAAAGCCCCAGCTCCAGGAGTCATGTGAATACATGAGACTCTCCGCTTTCATTGTTTTAAAAAGTACGTCTCTAGCTCTCCTGGCTGTGGAGATAAGCTATAAATAATAACCCAGGTGTACCCCCAAAAGATTCAAAAGACAGAAGGTAGATCAAAAATAAATCAATGTGGGGTTTTTTTTAGTTTTAGTTTTTAGATTTTCATTATTTTTAAGCCAATCTCATGATGTGGGGGCCCCTGTTTCATAATTTTTGAACACCTGGGATTGGCAAGCTTGTCAGTATTGCAAATTCAGCCTGGTCTCTGAGTTGGGCTTCCTTCTGTCTAGCTGGCATTTTACCACCAGTAAGAAGGATTCTGCCATTAGAATTTGGTGACCGGTTCTGTTGACAATACATAAGAAAGGAAAGAACTCGGTTCCCTCTCTGAGCTGGTTGGGCTCTCTGGGCTGCTATGGGGAGTAGCAGAAATGTGTTTTTTGTCAGTGATAGAGGTAGATGTGACTCTGAACACATACAGGGAGCAGGTGGATTGAATAAGAAGGTATCAATTTTGCATAGTCACTTTTCTGACCATAATTGCTGTTGCTGGCTATGAGCTGGAAAATATCTGGCTCGCTCTGAACTCCTGTTGAGCTGATCATGTGGTACACCCACTTCTCATAGTACCTGGGATTCAAAGGGCGGCTTCTCTCTGGCAGCGAAGAGTAGATCTACTGCTAAGACTCCCCCATTTCCGAGAGAGTAAGAGAACACAGTGGAGAATGAAGGGCCAGTGGAAGGCTGGGGCCATGTTAGAGAGCGTAGACCCTCACATACGGCACCCGGCCTGATCTCTGGCCTGAGCACGGCAGTCGCCCAGCACCGAAGCAGGCTGGCAGTTTGGTATATTTTACTGTCGGTGCTCTCGTCGCACCATCATCAATGTCACGTGCAGTCAAGAAGAATTTAATTGCACAGGATTGTGTCTTCCCATAAAAGGAAACAATAAATGGACTCCTAGGTATTATACGTAGAGGCTAGAGAAAGATTTTTTTTTCAGAGAATGGTCCCTTGTACTAAAAACTGAAGTGAGATGGGGAGGGTGGGGGGGAGAATCAACCTACAGTAGAAGCAGAACTGATTCTTAACAGGGTGCTTTGGAAAGGGTTCCATGTGTCAACCCCAAATTTGGGCCAGTTCCATGATCAGATTAGCAAATCTGTAGAACCCCATAAAGAAAAGCATAGAAGTGAAGCTGCCCTTTCTCTGTGGTACTGTCATACTAATGCCTAGCTCGTATAACATTTTCATTCATAGAACTCAAAGCACTTTACAAATTAGCTATATTTTACAGGTGGGGAAACTGAGGCACAGAGAGCTGACGTAACTTGCCCAGGGTAACCTAGGAGGCCAGTGGGAGAGCTGGGATTACAACTAAGGTCCCCTGAGTCCTAGGCCTTTTCTCTGTCCACTAACCCACACTGCCTCATAATAAGAATAAACTGAAGGTTGTTTCTTTGACCACTGCAGGAACAAGGAGGAAATTTGTGAAAGGAAAGCACCCCCCAGAACATCTCCTTTTGTTTTGCTGTACGTTCTCCCTCCTTCTTGCAGAGTTTGGTTGCCGTGTAGTAAAGATGAGATGGTTAAAGCATATCTCGTGCTGGTTTCATAGAGCAAGCATAACTGAGGATGAGGAAAACAACCAGAAAGCATTACAAATAATCTCAAGTATTGAAAGCTTGTAGCAATTAGTTTATTTTATGCACAAAGATGAGACTCGGACAGCTTGTTCTAAACTGAATGAGTCTGTTTGGCAAATAAAATGCAAGTGGCATGAAAGTACTTTGCTTAGCGTTATGGCCATTGCCTGGGGATGACTACATGATCTAATGCAAACAGAAGAAAGCCAAGAATCAACTTTTAAGTAGCACCTATAAATTCCAAGATGTCAGACCATAAAACAGTTTTTAAGAACATGGCCATGAATTGACAAAAAGTGATAATGTACAAAATAATAAATACGAGCTTGTTACCCAGAAACACACACTTTTTTTTCCATTTGGCAACCTCAAACCAAGAAACAGGCACTTAGTGTTGAAAGATTTTCTCTCTCTGGATATGTTTGCAAAAACACAACATACAACTGTGTGAAAACGCTGCCCACTGCTTGGTGAATGTAGTAAAAGAAGTCAGCAGGTGTGGCACTGGTAGTGAAGCAGTTCTGACTCTGTTGTTGTGGGAAGCTTTGTCAAAGCTTTTCAGATTTCTTTGAGCATGGAAGCAAATGGCAGGAATAGTAAGGCATTACCAAAAACACAGCTAGTAACAGGGACTATGCTGAAATAAACTCCAGAGGCAATATTCCTCCCCAATGTAACACAGCTGGAGTTACACCAAAGCTGAGTTTGGCACCAGGGCTTTGCTCTTGTTGCTGTTTGGAGGAGCATGTACCAAATGAGTGCCATTTCAGAAAGGCTCAGTGCCTAATTAGGGTATGTTTTCACTGCCGAGTTAGCCCAGGTGATTGGTACCCAGGTGTGAGCAGCAACACTGCAAAGCCCAGCCCGAATCATAGAATCATAGAATATCAGGGTTGGAAAGGACCTCAGGAGGTCATCTAGTCCAACCCCCTGCTCAAAGCAGGACCAATCCCCAACTAAATCATCCCAGCCAGGGCTTTGTAAAGCCTGACCTTAAAAACTTCTAAGGAAGGAGATTCCACCACCTCCCTAGGTAACGCATTCCAGTGTTTCACCACCCTCCTAGAGAAAAAGTTTTTCCTAATATCCAACCTAAATCTCCCCCACTGCAACTTGAGACCATTACTCCTTGTTCTGTCATCTGCTACCACTGAGAACAGTCTAGAGCCATCCTCTTTGGAACCCCATTTCAGGTAGTTGAAAGCAGCTATCAAATCCCCCCTCATTCTTCTCTTCCGTAGACTAAACATCCCCAGTTCCCTCAGCCTCTCCTCATAAGTCATGTGTTCCAGTCCCCTAATCATTTTTGTTGCCCTCCGCTGGACACTTTCCAATTTTCCACATCCTTCTTGTAGTGTGGGGCCCAAAACTGGACACAATACTCCAGATGAGGCCTCACCAATGTCGAATAGAGGGGAACGATCACATCCCTCCATCTGCTGGCAATGCCCCTACTTATACAGCCCAAAATGCCATTGTCCTTCTTGGCAACAAGGGCATACTGTTGACTCATATCCAGCTTCTCGTCCACTGTAACCCCTAGGTCCCTTCCTGCAGAACTGCTGCTGAACCATTCGGTCCCTAGTCTGTAGCGGTGCATGGGATTCTGGTCATTTGTCCAATCTTCCACTTCCTGTAAGCTTCTTTTTTGTATTTAAGATCAGCAAGGATTTCACTGTTAAGCCAAGCTGGTCACCTGCCATATTTACTATTCTTTCTATACATTGGGATGGTTTGTCCCTGTAACCTCAATAAGGATTCTTTAAAATACAGCCAGCTCTCCTGGACTCCTTTCCCCCTCATGTTATTCTCCCAGGAGATCTTGCCCATCAGTTCCCTGAGGGAGTCAAAGTCTGCTTTTCTGAAGTCCAGGCTCCGTATTCTGCTGCTCTCCTTTCTTCCTTGTGTCAGGATCCTGAACTCGACCATCTCATGGTCACTGCCTCCCAGGTTCCCATCCACTAGCTTCCCCTACTAATTCTTCCCGGTTTGTGAGCAGCAGGTCGAGAAGAGCTCTGCTCCTAGTTGGTTCCTCCAGCACTTGCACCAGGAAATTGTCCCCTACATTCTCCAAAAACTTCCTGGATTGACTGTGCACTGCTGCATTGCTCTCCCAGCAGATATCAGTGTGATTGAAGTCTCCCATGAGAACCAGGGCGTGCGATCTAGTAGCTTCTGCGAGTTGCTGGAAGAAAGCCTCGTCCACCTCATCCCCCTGATCCGGTGGTCTATAGTAGACTCCCACCACGACATCACCCTTGTTGCTCACACTTCTAAACTTAAACGAGAGACTCTCAGGTTTTTCTCTAGTTTCATACTTTAATCACTGTGTCCTCACTGGTGCTGCGCTCCCCGGGGGCATTGCTGGAGGTATGTTTGTGCTGCAGTAACCTGAGATGCTCTATCATTCTTTCCCAGTGAATTGTGGGAGAACTTGCCTGTCCAGCTGGGCATGCAAGGGGAATTGTGGGAAGGCACTGGAGGACTATCAGCACTTGAGTGGTTCAGCCTGTGTCCTTGCTGCAGACTGGGCAGGCTATCAGCCTGAATGAAAACTGCACCCGGGCTCACACTCCTAGCCGGGCCAGCTAGCCTGAGCTGAAAGCAACACTTAGCGTAGGTAAGAGGTTTTTGTGTGTGGCTGGGAGGACCATTGGGGCCAACACCCAGATAGGAGCCTGAGATGACTCTGCAGTGAAGTCATAGCTTCAGAGTCAGGACTGGGAACGTAAAAACATTCCCTGCTCCAAGGCAATCTATGGCTCCAAAGAACAACCACCATTCAGCTGGCCCATCAAAAATGTGCTGAGCGTGCAAAGGAATATGCCGTGTTTGCACTGGGTTTCATAAATGAACAACCTCTGCTTAAAGCAGCCTTTTCAGGAGGGGAGGTGAAGAGCTGCGGTGTCATCTCAGAAAGACTTTATAAGCTGTGGTTTTCTTAAATTCCTCTGGGAAAAGCCACAATAAAACAGAAAACATTCACAGGGCTCTGCCTGCCATGAGATCATGTCAACGCACAGTCTGTTGTGAAAAGCAAGGGGAGCTGCTACTGCTGCCATTAGATGTAGCTACAGGCACGGGGCTTGCTTCTTGTGGGAGAAATAGGTTGCAAAAGTGGCAATAAATTCAGCAGGCAACAAAGCCTTAACATGGCCAGACTACTGAATGAAGTACTGGAACTATTCTATGTGAAGTAAAGAGTTGTTTAAGTCAAACCACATGGAGGTAAGTTGATGCTTTACTAAACTTTTTCCTTCAAACTGAAATAAGAGTTACGCTGGTTTGTCGTAATCCATGTAAGAGTACATCTTTCCTTGACCTGGTGTGAGCCAAGACTTCACTGGTGGAATTGATCAGACAGTAATTTAGCAGTGTTCGTTTTAAACAGGTAAGATGTATTGTCTCTGTGCTGAACCTTAACATGAGATTACTGTTGAGTACTCCTGGATATTTATTTCTATTGTATCTAATTAGAGTTTTCTTTGTCTTTATAACACTGAACCAGGAATATTACAGGAGCGGCCATGTAGTAAATAAATGGAGAAAATGTTTTGGGGCAAATACTAAGTCACCAAATAAATTTTCCTATCTCCATTCCCAACCTACTGTGTGGCAACGCTTTGTTCCAACTCAGCCTTCTCGGGGAAGGCACCTTGTCTGTCGGTGTTTCTAAGGCAAAAAGCCTAACAGGGCCCCAATCTTGAGCTCTTGGCTCTACAGTAATAAATGGTTAATAATGGCAGTGGCTTGTTTTGATGAACCTAATCGGCCTCTTCGGTTTTAATGTTTTTCAATATACATCTGTTTATAGATCTAGGGGGTAAAATTATTGGAAACACCTGAGTTTCATTTTCAACAGTGAATGAGGCACCTAGAAACCCAAGTCGTGTTGAAAGTCAGGTGGGACTTAGGCGCTTTTGAAAAGGTTACTCATAATGTGTCATGGTATACGCTAATTAGGGACCTAGTGCGTGCTCTGGTGGTTACAGCAGAGGACTGGGAGTCTGGTTGTACTCTGGGCTCTACCACTGTGAGCCATTGCAATTCACAACCACACCTTTTTTCTTCAACGTCTCCCTCTCTGAAATCCTACCTACCTCCAAGGGGCTTTGTGAGGATCAATCGTTTGATGTTTGTTTGCAAAGTGCTTTGAGATCACTGGACCAAAGGGCACTGTTTCAGGATGCGAAGGTACCATTTGATCACTGGCAATGAAGGGTTCATTCTCCTTAGTCTCCCTCCTCTCTTTGCATGGGTTCTCAGGGGAGAATAACCAGGTGGGTCTGGAGCCTGCAAGCCAGTCAGATTCCCCAGGAGGAAGGCAGGAAACTTCTAGGAGTATTTGGTTGGGAGAGAGAAGGAAAGGGTTGGTTAGAGCCAGGAGGACTTCACACTTTGTGGCAGGACATGACAACACATAACTGTCTAATTGGATCAGTAGGGGGAATTTCAGGAGGCAGGGTGTAATAACCATTAACACCTTACCCATTAGGCAAGGTTCTGTGGTGACTGCAATGACCACAAGTGACAGTGACCTGTTACTATCTAACTCAAATGCCCACAACAAAATAAAACAAAGCAAGAGGTGGCTATTTTTATTGGTCCCAGCTCTTTAAGAAAAAGTATACAATGACCTCAACTTTCTGGAAGTATTTGATTTGTAATTTATGGGGACCCACTGGCATGCTCCACGAGGAAGTGAAATATCTTCCCTGCGTTTTGGGTTACAGTGGTTCTGCCTGCAGGCCGTTTTTAGAACTGTCTGGAAGCTTGTTTTGTGCCAGGACAGGAAGAATGTGTCACTGCTAAAATGAGCCATGTCATGGTCTCCAACACAGGCATATTAGGTGACTGTGATGAGTGAGTTGGTGGTTTTTCTTCTAGATGGTTTAACACAGACTAGAATCATTACCATCAAATTAACTCTTACGTTTCTTCTGTGACCATCTCAGAGAGCAGGTTTATATCTTCCTGAGTTCCCTCTAAATCAACATTTTCTGTACTGTGATCCCCAGGATACAGCTGAGAAATGTTTTGGGGACATACCCCACTCCATCCTAGCTCCACATCTAGCCCTAAAGAAAGGGGAGTTGGTCCTGATCTCCCCGGACCTCTTCGTGATCCCCAGGTTGAGGAGAGTCCATGCTTTAGGTCATTTAGTTTGGCTGGGACAGTCCCCTTTTTCAGCTCTGTCCCGGCCATCCCTACTTATTCACCAAAACTGGGGTATTTGTTCCGGCTGCAAGGCAGAGCGGAGAGCAGCGGCTGAGGCCCCAGGGTCAGCTGAAGACAGTGCTGCCCCCCAGCAGGAAAGCAGAGAAATTTGCAGCTGGTGGACAGGATTGCCTTAAGCTGACCCCTCCCCTGGGCAGCACAAAGCTTGGGGGGTTAACTCCAGCTCCAGCCGTGGGCGGCATGCGACTCAGGGGGTCAGCCCCAGCCATGGGCGGCTCAGGGATCGGTGGGTCAGTGTGGGTGGTGAGGGGAGGACAGGTCTGGCGAGACCTGTGCAGGGGGCGAAAGGGGATACAGCTCCGTCCTGTTTTGAGTTTAAGAAATATACTCACTCTACATTTAGTGATGTGTTTTGAAAGTGGGCATGTTAGATTTAAATTTCCTACTGTGGCTGAGATTTAAGACAGCAAGCACCAGGTAGAGGGAAGACTGACATATATAGAAGCCATGTATATAAGCTACTTACTTACAGGCATAAAAACTATTTTAAAATATGATTACTGTAATGTGGTGGTTACTGTAATGAGTACTGATTAAAAGTAAAGATTGCTGCCAGAGTTCTGTATAGCCAAGCGTCACCAGGGGACTGCCCCGCCACACCTGGGCTATAATGAATTAGCTGCTTCCAGCCTGAGAGGGTGGGACTGAGCAGGGCCAAGTGATAGTTATAAGGCCCAGGTGTCCATTAAGAGGGCTGATAAAGCTTTATTTGGAGAGTGGAACTATAGGGAGCAGGTAGGCTCTTGTGGAAGGCCCTGAGCCTGCAGAGGCCTGGGGCCCAGTACCCTATCTCAGAGCGAGGAAGCATGCCAAGAAGAGAACCCAGCAGGGGCTGAAACAGTAATCCAGAGGAGCCAGCGGAGGCCCAGTGCTGTATTGCAGAGTCAGAAAGACTCTTGAAGGTAGCCCAGAAAGGGCTGGGAACAGGGCCCAGAGGGTAGATTGAAAAGAAGCCCCTGGAGTGCAGAGGAACCTTTTTATTTATTTGGGACTCTTTTGTTTGGATTTGTTACCCTGAAAGGGGATTGAACTCAGAGTGACCCAGCCAGAGGGCTGTGCCATGTGAACCCTGGGAGAAACAGAAAATCTGGGGGAGGAGGAAACTGAGGGAGAGGGTGCCTGCAGTGCCACGCTTAGCCAGCATGGGGCGCAATGGGCCAGCCACATCCCATAACAGGGGGTCTTTAGTGTAACTGAGAATTTGCCCTAACAAGCTATTCACACAGTCAAACATACATGTAAATCAGGAGATCTCTCCCTCCCTATCTGGTGTTTTTCAATAAATAATACCATGATGTATCTTCCAAGCCTTGGCATTCAGGCAAAACAAACCACAAATGCTTCCATGCTGTCTGAGGAGAAGAAACCAAAACGTTTCTTTTGTGTCTCTGGAAAAAGTGATCCAAACCAGTAATGTTCCCTGCTGTGGGAGATGACAGAAGATGCTAAGCTTCAATATCAGTCAACAGCAGACTTTGTTGTAGTTTTCCATGGCTTTGCCTTTTAAAAAGACTTCTGGTGTTGTGTGGCATTATAAAGGCAGTTTCGGCATCACAAAGTAAAAGATTTTGACACGTTTTATTAAATTCGGAGGCAGTGATGAAATGTTATTGTCCCCCTGAAACTCATTGTTGGCTGCAGAATCCATGGACTCATGGTGAGTTTTGGTAATTTAAGTTTTTTCCAAATACTTGAATGCACTAGTTGCACAAATGACAATTCATTCCATTGCCATAGAAGTCTGGAGATGGACAGCATAATGCACGCTGATCACTCTTGTGTTGCCCTTGGACCATGTGTGAGGGTGGCAGAAATACAGCGAAGCAAGGACAGAACCTGAAGGAGAGGAAATGCTCTTTAGAAGAATTTAAAATACTAATGCCCCTGTACTCTGTTGGCTGGTAGTCATCATAGAACCAGGATGGTTCCTCCGTGGCCCAACCGCCCTCTCTACAAGCCATCAGAGCTGGCCGATTGCAGGGCTGAGCACATGCTACTAGCTTTCAAGGCCTGCATGTTTTCTGCAAAGTCTACATGCGGTTCCAGCTTTGTTTTGTGGTGCTACTAGCTGACCAGCTGGCTGGGGGGACCAGCAATGGGGGTGAGGATATGGCCCATAGTCTTTAATAAATATCAGGCTGCTCAGCGTGGCTCTTAGCCGGCCGACATGACGTGACTCCCATTAGACAGGAGGCAAAAAGGGAAAGTTAGAAGGAATAAAGGCGAAGGAGACCCTTTGATTCATCTCTCAGGCATTGCTCAGAAGCGTGATGTCCTCTTGCTCTATCTCCTTATCTGCTTTGGCCAAAACATCACAAAAGATTGGAAGGGAGGGCCACAGGTGTGATGGTAGATCCCTGGGTCCCAGTTTCTGGTGGCAACCATTCTGGATTTGCTGACGATGGCCAGTTATAGTGAGGGCAATGCTGCATCCCGCGCTGAGTAAGCTGCTGAGTGCTCCCCAGAGATACACTCTCCAAAAGGGCTGGCCCTCCTCTCCTGGCACCATCGCCCAATCAGAACGTATTGCTAATGGGCCGGGACTGGACGCTTCCTCTCACCTGAGAAGACTGGGGTTGCTGCTCTGAATATTTTGTAACCCCATTAGTCCAAACACACTCACTTCACCCCATCCTGCTTAGTCCATTCTGAAGGGTCATGAGACAGAGGCATGGAGGGGGAAGAGGGACATTATTGGGTTAAATCTAAAAGATGAGACTAGGCTGGGGGTTAAAACAGAACAGCGGAAACCCCAGGTAAAGGGTTAAGAAACAGTAAGGAGGAGCAGCGTGGGGCTAAATACATAGTTTGAGGGCGGGGTTTTCAAAAGCCCTCAGCGTGGGCCTAGCTCTGCTTTCATTGTGGGATTTCTACCGTTGCCTTCTGTGGGAGCAGAGCTAGGTCAGTGGGCGCTTTGCCAATGTCTTCAGTGAGAGCAGAGCTAGACCGACACCGAGTGCTTTTCAAAATCCCACCCTACATTTCCTCCCCACCCCCAGGCTTTGTTGGTATGTGGTCTGCTTAAGGCTGGACCCTGCAAAGCCTGAGGAAGGTGAGGACCTCTCACTCAGGCAGGTAGTTTCATTAACTTCAATGGGATTAGTCATGGGCCTCCTGCTGATGTCAATAGCCAAACTCCTAGTGACCTCACTAACAGGAGGCTCAATCTTCTGTGTGAGTGAGGATTAGCCATGCTAGTAGTAATGGCAGGACCAGGCCTTTGACTGGGAGCTCATCAGGGTGAAGGCCTATTTCCTTCACTGTCTGTGAAGCAGCCTGCATGCACTTGGGAGCTGTGTCAGTCGTTGTTTACTATTACCAGTAATACTAGTTAAAGGGCCACATGCCTCCATTTTCAGGTGCTTATACTATTTCAGAATAATCACCCTTTGTCTGTAATTTCTCCAGCATGTTCTCAGCCTAAAAGGGAGTGGGTCTGGGAAATTTGGTAAAATTCTACTTGGTCCTTTTAAAGTTATCCAAATATGAAAATGGGTTTTATCCCACGACTTTAAAAAAGAACCAAACCCGTTCAGAAGTATTTTCCTGTGGATAACTCAAACCCATAGTTTGAAACTTCCCAGCATTATTGCGTAGGTGGCCTCCAAGAAGAAAGGCCTTCACTATGTTTGAATAAACTAGGCGTCCAAGTAGAGTTTAGCGTACTTGAAGATACCCCACTGCCTCTGTCAGGCATAGATCTGCCTGCTTATCTTCACAAAGTAGAAGCTGGATAGAACTGACAGTGCTGGAGAGAGTTGGTCTTGGGGCCATAGGACAGGCAAAAAGCAGATAAGCTTGCTGATAAATAGAACAATGCTGCCAAGAATTGGGTACCAGGTCACCCGCATTTACGCCCTTAAAGAGAGATCACAGGATGGCTCCTTGAGGAATAAATGGCTCCCCAAGAACTTCTCACTAAATCCTATTACAGCTATTCAGCATTAATTACCCAGAGCTCTGGCTGGTTCAGCTTTCTTCTTTTTTTCATGTTTCTTGTTGTGATCCAGAGTATCTGACTTACTGGAGGTAGAGATCGAGTTCAGTGGCACTGCTCCCCTGTTAAAAGTTAAGCATGTGCTTAAGTTCTTTGCTGGATCAGAACATAAAACTACTCTGTCCCTAAGAGCTCATTATTTTAAAGCTATCACTGATGATGCAACAACTTGGTTTATATCATCCACTCGCACTGCTTAGCAACACGACATCATTCTAGACCCCATGAGCAATGGGAGCAGGGAGTGTTGTGGGTGAGACTCTGTCTAAAGTCCATTCCTGTGAGACGTTTTGGAGTTTGATGATTTGATCCTTAGCCCCACTGATGTCAATAGCAAAGCTCTTATAGACTGTAACAGTACAGATTCAGACCCTGAATGAAATGACAGGTTCACCGGGGGAAGGAGACCAAAGCCCTGAGGTAAATGGGGAAGTGGGATACTGGGAGAAAGCATGAGCATGAGCGCGCGAGAGGGGAGGGCTCCTGCCTCATACTGAGAAAGAGGGACGATCAGCGAGTTATCTCAAGGGCCTAGACACAAATGCAAGAAACCTGGGAAACAAGCAGGGAGAACTGGAAGTTCTGGCACAGTCAAGGAATTATGATGTGATTGGAATAACAGAGACTTGGTGGGATAACTCACATGACTGGAGTACTGTCATGGATGGATATAAACTGTTCAGGAAGGACAGGCAGGGCAGAAAAGGTGGGGGAGTTGCATTGTATGTAAGGGAGCAGTATGACTGCTCAGAGCTCCAGTATAAAACTGCAGAAAAATCAGAGATTCTCTGGATTAAGTTTAGAAGTATGAGCAACAAGGGTGATGTCGTGGTGGGAGTCTGCTGTAGACCACCGGACCAGGGGGATGAGGTGAACGAGGCTTTCTTCCGGCAACTCATGGAAGTTACTAGATCACAGGCCCGGGTTCTCATGGGAGACTTCAATCACCCTGATATCTGCTGGGAGAGCAATACCGCGGTGCATGGACAATCCAGGAAGTTTTTGGAAAGTGTAGGGGACAATTTCCTGGTGCAAGTGCTGGAGGAACCAACTAGGGGCAGAGCTCTTCTTGACCTGCTGCTCACAAACCGGGAAGAATTAGTAGGGGAAGCGAAAGTGGATGGGAACCTGGGAGGCAGTGACCATGAGATGGTCGCGTTCAGGATCCTGACACAGGGAAGAAAGGAGAGCAGCAGAATACGGACCCTGGACTTCAGAAAAGCAGACTTTGACTCCCTCATGGAACTGATAGGCAGGATCCCCTGGGAGAATAACATGAAGGGGAAAGGAGTCCAGGAGAGTTGGCTGTATTTTAAAGAATCCTTATTGAGGTTACAGGGACAAACCATCCCGATGTGTAGAAAGAATAGTAAATATGGCAGGTGACCAGCTGGGCTTAACAGTGAAATCCTTGCTGATCTTAAATACAAAAAAAGAAGCTTACAGGAAGTGGAAGATTGGACAAATGACCAGGGATGAGTATAAAAATATTGCTTGGGCATGCAGGAGTGAAATCAGGAAGGCCAAATCACACCTGGAGTTGCAGCTAGCAAGAGATGTTAAGAGTAACAAGAAGGGTTTCTTCAGGTATGTTAGCAACAAGAAGAAAGTCAAGGAAAGTGTGGGCCCCTTACTGAATGAGGGAGGCAACCTAGTGACAGAGGATGTGGAAAAAGCTAATGTACTCAATGCTTTTTTTGCCTCTGTCTTCACGAACAAGGTCAGCTCCCAGACTAGTGCACTGGACAGCACAGTATGGGGAGGAGGTGACCAGCCCTCTGTGGAGAAAGAAGTGGTTCGGGACTATTTAGAAAAGTTGGACGAGCACAAGTCCATGGGGCCAGATGCGCCGCATCCGAGAGTGCTAAAGGAGTTGGCGGATGTGCTTGCAGAGCCATTGGTCATTATCTTTGAAAATTCATGGCGACTGGGAGAAGTCCCGGATGACTGGAAAAAGGCTAATGTAGTGCCCATCTTTAAAAAAGGGAAGAAGGAGGATCCTGGGAACTACAGGCCGGTCAGCCTCACCTCAGTCCCTGGAAAAATCATGGAGCAGGTCCTCAAGGAATCAATTCTGAAGCACTTAGAGGAGAGGAAACTGATCAGGAACAGTCAGCATGGATTCACCAAGGGCAAGTCATGCCTGACTAATCTAATTGCCTTCTATGACGAGATAACTGGCTCTGTGGATGAGGGGAAAGCAGTGGACGTGTTATTGCTTGACTTTAGCAAAGCTTTTGACACAGTCTCCCACAGTATTCTTGTCACCAAGTTAAAGTAGTATGGGCTGGATGAATGCACTATAAGGTGGTTAGAAAGTTGGCTAGATTGTCGGGCTCAATGGGTAATGATCAATGGCTCTATGTCTAGTTGGCAGCCGGTATCAAATGGAGTGTCCCAAGGGTTGGCCTCGGGCCAGTTTTGTTCAAGATCTTCATAAATGATCTGGAGGATGGTGTGGACTGCACCCTCAGCAAGTTTGCAAATGACACTAAACTGGGAGGAGAGGTAGATACGCTGGAGGGTAGGGATAGGATACAGAGGACCCTAGACAAATTAGAGGATTAGGCCAAAAGAAATCTGATGAGGTTCAACATGGACAAGTGCAGAGTCCTGCACTTAGGACGGAAGAATCCCATGCACCGCTACAGGCTAGGGACCGAATGGCTAGGCAGCAGTTCTGCAGAAAAGGACCTAGGGGTTACAGTGGACAAGAAGCTGGATATGAGTCAACAGTGTGCCCTTGTTGCCAAGAAGGCCAATGGCATTTTGGGATGTATAATTAGGGGCATTACCAGCAGATGGAGGGACGTGATTGTTCCCCTCTATTCGACATTGGTGAGGCCTCATCTGGAGTACTGTGTCCAGTTTTGGGCCCCACACTACAAGAAGGATGTAGAGAAATTGGAAAGAGTCCAGCGGAGGGCAACAAAAATGATTTGGGGACTGGAACACATGACTTATGAGGAGAGGCTGAGGGAACTGGGATTGTTTAGTCTGAGGAAGAGAAGAACGAGGGGGGTTTAATAACTGCTTTCAACTACCTGAAAGGGGGTTCCAAAGAGGATGGATCTAGACTGTTCTCAGTGCTAGCAGATGACAGAACGAGGAGTAATGGTCTCAAGTTGCAGTGGGGGAGATTTAGGTTGGATAGTAGGAAAACGTTTTTCACTAGGAGGGTGGTGAAACACTGGAATGCGTTACCTAGGGAGGTGGTGGAATCTCCTTCCTTAGAAGTTTTTAAGGCCAGGCTTGACAAAGTCCTGGCTGGGATGATTTAGTTGGGGATTGGTCCTGCTTTGAACTGGGCGTTGGACTAGATGACCTCCTGAGGTCCCTTCCAACCCTGATATTCTATGATTCCATGACAGGAACAAAGAAAGACGATTTGTATCAGTTTTCAGAGTAGATTTGTATCCGTGGTGCCTACACAGCAGCCACTGGTCAGCTCAGTATGAAAGTTTTGTGGTAACAGCCAAATGCCCTCCAGGCTTCTGAATTGTTGCTCATTACGTCTTGGATAACCTATTTTTTGTTAAGTGAGAGTATTATTTTATTTTCTGTAAAATTACATGTAATAATCTGAGGTTTAAAAAAACTGACCAACTTCAGCGCAATTGATTGAGCACAGGGGCTCCTTTACTAATCCCATGGATACTGTGACTCATCAGCACAGTGGTTGAAATTCTGGCCCCACTGAAGTCAGTGGCAAAATTACCATTGACTTCGCTGGATCCAGGATTTCACCCAAGGTATAATGTATATGGGGGGGGGGGGAGTCAGGTATCATTTGTTTGTATTTACCATTCACCCAGAGGAGATGATCCTGAGATTACAATCTGTACTGTCTAATTACATGTTTCAGAGTAACAGCCGTGTTAGTCTGTATTCGCAAAAAGAAAAGGAGGACTTGTGGCACCTTAGAGACTAACCTGCATCCGATGAAGTGAGCTGTAGCTCACGAAGCTTATGCTCAAATAAATTGGTTAGTCTCTAAGGTGCCACAAGTACTCCTTTTCTTTTTGTCTAATTACAGTACACATACAAATGATACCATTGTTTTTTACTATCTTGAGACAGTCCTGAGATCTTTGCTTAGTTTTTGCTATGGCTTGTCAAAAAACCGGGAAAACTTTATGCAAACGTTGTTAATGAAAAACTCATTCCTTCTTTGTTGTCAATGTTGTGAATTTCAAAACTGTCCTGCTAGCTGGCTGTTTGGTCAAAAAATCAGGATGAATTTTTCTGTGACATTTTCTGAAAAAATGTTCTTTCTTTTTCACTGAAAAATTGAAATTAGGAAAATTTCCAGCTGCCCTAGTTTTTTCCTCCTCAATTCTTTCCCAGGCAAATGCTCCTGAAATTTCCTAGAGGTCTTCAGGAATTTACTTGAGTGAAAACTGAGCAAGGATTTCAGAATCTGGCCTATTGTAATTAAAATATTTATAATTACTTACCTGACACTGTATTGTCCCCTTCATGGGCTACTCCCATCTAGGGGACAGAAAACTCCATGGGTTTCCACTCTGAGTTTCCTATGCATTTTTCCAGAGTGGCAGGGAGTTGAGGGAGGAAGTGCAGAGAACAGAATGTATAGTTATCCCTCCTGTTGCAGAAAGGGTATTCATCTCCCAAAACCACTGGATCACCAGAGTTCTTCACAGAGGATAATAATGTAACTGTCCTCTGTGACTAACATACGGAGACCTCAGTTCTATTCCCAGCTCTGCCATCAGCCTGCTAGGTGACCATGGGCAACTCACTTTGCCTCTCTGTGTCTCAGTTTTTCCATCTGTACAATGGGGATAATGATACCTGGTAGAGTGCTTTGAGATCTACTGATGAAAAGTGCTATATAAGAACTCACTATTTATTATTAATAATAATAAATTAGTAACAAAGCTAAGTCTTTGGGATGTTTGTTTTGACAGTGGCCCTTTAATTTAAGTGTGTGTGTGTGTGTATGTATATATATAAAATTAATACCTGAATATATTACTCCATTTTTATCAGGCTTGGCATTTCACTTCTTCCTCACTCTCATTTTCTAAACAATTGTTGTTTGATTAAATCCCTTTGGTGTTATTTTCAGATGGGCAGGGGGGATATAAAACTTTTAACTCTTTACGGCCTGAACTTCCAAATGCTCCTGTCATTTTTGTTATTTCTAGAGAGCCGGGGTTAATGCAATTCAGTGCTCCCTGTTCTGGTCTTGTACTCTCTCTTCATGTCCTTTCAGCGCCTAAGAGATTTATTTTTGTTTAGCTTTCCTGCTCCATTCAAATTGAGATTACTATTATTAAGATGTGTTTAGAGTACAGCATTCCACTCTTTCCTCTTTATTTTGAGCTTCTGGCTGACTACGCGTGATAATTACATGTAACCACTTCACTTTGTAATATATTCCCCATATTTCCCTTCCAGCTGACCTAACACTTTCATACAGTAACATACTACAAAGTTCACTAACCCTTTTTATCTGGAGGCATAATTGGGGCTGTGTGTTTCTGAGTCTCTGAAGTCCACATCAATCCTTCTAAGCAAACTTCCTTTCAAATGCAGATAAAGTAGAGTACTTTTTCTCAACTCAATGAGAAAAGCTCTTTTGCCTCCTTTAGTGCCTGTTTTATGATATCTCTTTCATTATTTTAATAGAAAAATCAGCAAATTTAGCTTTCCAGGCCATGCAAGCAGCACTGTGCATCTAGTTTTGCTTGATTTTGACTGTATCATAACTTAGCCTGTGTAGCCTGATAAATATGATTTGAATATAATACCATAATAATAATTTGAATATAATATAATATAAGACCTAAGTGTAGATGTCCTTTTTCACAGCCTCTCCATGCCAATGCTCCCCGGGGTTTTTAACATGACTTAACTGATACCCAGTTAACGCAAGTTAGCTAAGACGTTTGTATATGACAGTCTGGGTACCCCATCAATGTCTGTTCCACACACATTTGTGAAGTCTAGACTAGCAAGTACACAGAAGTGTTAGTAACCTTGAGGTAACTGACCCTCAGTCAATTCAAGTTAAAAACACTAGTGTAGACACAGTCTCAGTTTGCACTAAGGGGGAAGTTCAGGCCCCAATTCAGGAAAGTATTTAAGCATGTGCTTAAGTTCATCCTTGTTCAGCAAAGCCCTTAAGCACATGCTTAAGTCCCATTGAAGTCATCGAGGTTGCTATACAGGGATAAAAAGAATAAACAAACCCTGGATAGACAGGGCCTTAGCAACTTTGGTTTTCCCTCTGTGTTTCCATTAATGACAGTAAACTCTGGCTTTTAACTGAAATATGACACAGTTGTACAGTTTGAAAGTATCTTTAAAACATTTCCTTTGCACACCTCTTATCTTATTTTCCATCAGGTAATTCACCATGGATCAGTTGCTTTGGAATATACATCCATTCAAATGATATGGCAAGTGGCATTTTGATCTGTTTTGCCTGTGTTCCAGTGAGTTACATGTGCTCCAGTAAGTACTGTTGGTTATTTTATCTTTCTACTTTATACTCACAATTGACTGAAAATGTCTCACATGTAAGAAGCTATCTAACCAATTCAGTAGCAAGACAGCACCATACAAGACATTCTTGCAATGTACAGTTTGATCAATCTGGCATGTGAAAGTCATGTTGCTCCCAAACCCAGTCATGTAGATCAGATGTGGAGCTGGCTTACGAAACACTTGACTTTCCACCCATCATCTATGAGGGCATTGTTAATAAGGTCACTACCATGGTAGGTAAATGTTGTCACAGTATTTAGCACCTGGCTGCTAACGCTGATGATCAGTTTGAAACACTGTTTACTTAGCAGTGATTGGTTTACAGCCACAGTATTTGAAACCCTAATTGCCTAACCAATGTCACATCTCTGGTTCTTCTTCATAGGCCTATGAATGCCCAGTTATCTTCCAAAGAGTAGTTCTTTAAAATAAGATCTGTTGAAGAGATTACTTTACATATTGCATGTAAATTATATCCCTAGCCAAAACCAAGGCTCTTTGCCAGAAGAACACATTGATTTTTTTTAATGGTTAGCACAATCTGCTGAAAGAGTAATATGCATTTTATATATTGCCTACGCACACAGTTCTTTTTATCACGAGCACGCTTCCATAAAGCTCAGGAGGAAATTACAACTGAAAAAGTTAATACATACTTAACTTGAGGTCTGAATTGGGCAAGCTTATGGCAGCTTGTTGAGCTGGTACTTTTTTTTTTTTTGGAGGCCTCCACCTTGTACTCCAAGAGCTAAGCATTCATTACAAAAATAAAGGATGAAATTGTAACCCTGTTGAAGTCCATGGGAGTTTTGCCTTTGACTTCAGTTGGGTCAGGATTTCACCCCAAATCTCTGTCTCTTACTATTGTGCAGATAAACTTAAAAATGTGAACAGAGCGTTACTAATACAGTGATGTCTGCCTCAGTCTCCAGCCAGCCTGAAAGAAGGAGTCTGATTCTCCCTTGCCCTGCACATAGTATAGCTATAGAGATCAGTGGGAGGTAGGTTTAAATTGCTGCCGAATCAGAATGGCAGCATTTTAGATCCACTGTTGCACTAGAGTAAATGACTGTGCCAAGCACAAGGCACCACAGAGTAAGACCCAGTAGCAGTGAGAGACGTGTGGCAGCCCCTATTCATCACAAGTGGGCATTAACTTTAAAGACTAATAACGCTCATTTAAAATGTCAAAATTGTTAATGCATTACTGATCAGTGCATGCAAAAACGAAGTGAGGGATTATGAAGGTCTGTGCCATCTGCTAAGAATGGCACTGCATTTTGTTGTCTTGGAGGGTGGAACTCGGTTTGTGGATGGAGCTTTGGGGAGTGCCAAGCCCGCCCCCTCCCAATTTGACTGATTTACTCCTGCAAGAGACTTGTTTCTTTTTGCTTTTTTTGGTCTCTAATAAAACAAGAAAAAAGAACAATCACCTCTACCCTACAATAGTTTCACATGCTAAGGCATGTTGTGGAGTGAGCTGGTGTCCAAACTTTAAATAAATATGTTTATATTTCTCCTTTATTTGCTTAAGTCACAAGAGTTTTGTTGTACAGGAATTATAGCGGCTCCATTAGTACCAATATAATTAGCAGAAAGTTCCTATTATTAAGCTTGTTGAGGGATATGAAACTTGGCCACTTTAATTCACATTTGGCTGGAGCCTGGCACACAGGCTCTTACCTTTAGTGCAACGTTTTTAACTGGAGATTACTGACAACGTGAAATTTTGAGATTTTAATCGCTTTTGATCAGTGTCATAGCAAATATGGTTGAACTTTGACAGCTAAAACAATGCAATAGGTTCTTCCATGTAAAGCTTTTTGTAAGGATCACATTGTTCATATGAAGATGACTGGACTGTCATGGCCAACTTATCTGTGCGCATAGTATTTCTAAATCACAAAATGATGACAGAGGTTGGTTTCATAACTGGATCTGGAGTCTTTAGGGCAAGAGTAAGTCCAAAGTAAAGGCTCCCTTTATGCTGTATCCCAAGCCAAAAATGGTTGAGTGGAGAAAAGACAATGGAAGAATCATCAGGTTCCATTGATATGGAAACCACTTCAGACAACCTGCAAACCCAATGTTATGTCAGTGAATTAGGGACTTCACTTTGTCCTTGACTCCTACTAGCAACAACCAATAAAATTGTATAGTAAATTTCTTAACATTCCCAGACAAACAAATTGATGAGAGGTTACAGCTGAAAAAGTATCCTGTAATTTAAAGGAGAAAGCTGGAAGAACACTTTTTGGTTTAAAAACTTCAACATTAGAAAACAGGAAATTCTATGTTAAATTTAAAATAAAATCCTCCCAACCTTTGAGTGTAGGGAAATTCACAGTGAACTCTCTGCTCCCCTTATGTCAGTCCTGGCTGAATTCCTGTTCAGGTGACCTGTTCGGCCATTAGAGGATAACTTGGCAGTAATAATAATATCTAGTGCATTTCATTAGTAGATCTCAATGCACTTTACAAAGGAGAACAATATCATTATCTCCATTTTATAGATGAGGAAACTGAGGCACAGCGTGGTGAAGTGAGTCGCCCAAGATCACCCAGCAGGCCAACAGCAGAGCCAGGAATAAAAACAAGGTCTGCTGAGTTGCAGTCCAATGCACTAACTAAGCCACATTGCTCTCCATCGCCCATGCCCTTTTGGGTGGTACTTATATCTGGAAGTTGGCTGGTACATGTATTGGTAAATCAGCGATGGCACAGTCTTTGTCTAGGTGGCAAATTGCAAAACAACATTTGCATAATAAAGGTATACTTTCCAGGAGGGGAAGAACATTTTGCATCATGGGTATCTGTGGGCCTCAGAAATGTGAAGGGATGGATGTGGTTTGAAGATGCCTGCTCACAACCACAGCAGCTGGGTGCTGTTGCGGAACAAAAATTAGCCCCCTGTAATCCCACAAAATTCCATAGGTGTTCCTCTCAGGGTTCTAACCTACACACTGCCTAATGTTAGCATCTAGTGCTTTGAGCTCCTGCAGATTAAGAAGGCACTAAAGAAATGAAAAGCACAGTTATTGGATAGCACTCTTTGGCATCCATCTGTGCTCCTGTACCAGAGCTCAACTGCATGGGTTAGGAGCAGCCTTAATTTGTAATTTTCTTGCTGTTGTCAGATTAAAAGTGTGGTTTGGGCCCTTTTTTCTCCCTGTTGAGCTGCCAACATTTCAAGTCCCACCATTAAGTTTATTTATATCCTAATTCTTTGAATTTATACTGCATATGAATAATACACCACAAGGATGTTTATGCATTTAGTTTCTCTCTCTTGCCCATCTAATGCAGCCAACACAGGCAGCTTTGGAGAGGTTTCAGTCCCATCCTCTGCAAGATTACTGTAAATTTTGCAAAAAGAGTCAGTCTTTTATTGCATCCAGTTTCCCCAGCCCCTGTCCAGTGCTGCATAAGACAGGGAGAGTTAAACCCTTCTAATATGTGTTCTGTATTTGCACTTTATGTTTTGGTTTGAGTAACTCAGAATGTTCTTTGCAAAGAAAAGGAGTACTTGTGGCACCTTAGAGATAAATTGGTTAGTCTCTAAGGAGCCACAAGTACTCCTTTTCTTTTTGCAAATACAGACTAACACAGCTGTTACTCTGAAACCTGTCACTTTGCAAACGAATTGCACTTTTAATTTATAACTCTTCTAACTCTCACCTGTATCTCAGGTCAGGTGTAATTTATTTTAGTGTTTAGATCCCAGTCCTGCATGGACAGATGAAGTCCATAAAAGTTGCTCATGGTGCATAAAATTAAGCACATGCGTTAGATTTTGCAGGATCCAGACCTAAGTTCTCCAGCAGCATGTGTCAATTTAAATCAAATCCAAACCAACTTGTCGCTGCTTTCACTTCCATATGTTTTTATTCCCTCACATATTCCCTTGTCATTTCCCTTCCTTGCATTTCAGTTTGATTTACTTGTCCTAGAACTAAAAGACCTCCTGAGAAGCTGTAGCTCACACAGAAGTGCTGGGCTTGCTGCAGAAATTGTCTCTGGCTTGCATTAAAATCCACGAATTTACTTTCCCCTTTTCTTATTATTACCGCTGCCTGACTCCTCCAACGTCGAGGAAGTGCCTGGCCTCACTCCCTAACCGAAAGTCCCTGGGCACTGAAGGAGAAAAGGCCAGAGGAGAGCGAGGGGGTGATTAGACCCACAGCCCAGTCCCCTCTCTGCCCTGCCCGGCGTGGGGGCAGACGCCGGGGAGCGGGCTGCAGGGGAACTAGGCTGCTCCGAAGGCTCCCGGGCAGGGGACTGGGAGCAGCCCGCGCCCCGGGAAGACGTATCCTCCCCCCTGGGTAGGGTGGGGGGAGAGTTTAGGGTTAGGCACCTCCTGCGGCCAATCGCACGGAGCGGGTGACTTCGTGCCTCCATCCAGGGGCTGCCGCAGGAACTACAGAGCTGAGCCCAGCCTCCTGCAGGGGAGGAGAGGAGCGGCCGGTCCCCTCGGGAGGGCTCCCCGCTGCTGCCGCTGCAGAGCCCCGCTTTCCCCCCCAGTCCCGGCATGGCGAGCCCCCCCTCCCGCGCGGCCCGGGGACCCTTTAAGGGGAGGGGGCAGGGGCTGGGAGGCCTGGTATTGGGGTGACTCCGCTCCCCTCCGGCCAACGCTCGCGGCTCGCCAGTCCCCGGGCTCGGAGCGACGATGGTGCAGCTCGCCTGGGCTTGCCTGGTGCAAAGCTGCCTCCTCCTGCTGGCCCGAGCACGCCGGAGCTCGAGCCCCGCCAGCGGGGACCCCGCCGCCAGCTGCGAGCTCCACCGGAAAGTAAGTGCCTGGCCCGGCTCCGGTCCGGGGGAAAGTCCCTGCTGAAGGGGACAGGGCTGGGCTGGGCTGCGAGGGACTTTCCGCTGCCCGGGGCTGGGAGATTTAACTTGCGGGGACCCGCCTTGCTCCCCTGGTAGCAGCCCGGCGTGGGATGTCTCCCCATGTGGGAGACCCGGGAGGCAGCCGCCTGTCCCGCTTGCCTTCCTTCCTGGCTGGTTTGTGGGATGCAGTTTGGGGCTTTGCCCGCGCCCCGCGCAAGGAGAAGGGAAATCCTGGCTGCCCCCCCCCCCCGCGGCTTTCCCTGCCTTCGGGGATCTGTGGGGTTCCCCCCCCCCCCGCCTCGTACAGCTCCGTTCTTTTGCTCGGAAACACGCTGGAGCAGGGGAGAACCTCTCTCCAGAGACAGGGGAGGGGGAAAGGAGCCGGGCACGGATGGCTGGCTCGTAAAAGATGAGGTGTAAATAGTGAAGTGATGGGATTTCCAGTGTCCGTCATGAGATCCAGCTAGGGGAGATAAGGAGGGGTGAGGAGCGCCAGCCTGCTGTTTGTGTGGGTCCTCGCCGTGTTTACTTTCTGCAGCTCTGATTCCTTTGGCAAATCACTCCAGTTTTAACCGCCCCCCCCCCTTGCATCCTGCCAGTGATCAGAAGAAGTGTTCTCCAAACACGACCCTGTTTGTTCTAGCTCTTGATCCTGGTAACGCCACCACTGTTTACTCTCTCTGCACAAGATGATTTGAATTAAAACGTCTCCTTCAACCTGTGCTTCAGGTCTTTTTGTGACATCCTGCAAATTCAACTAGATAGGTCCACAGATTCTGTACTGGACTTTTAAAGTTGGAATGAAAGGCTGCAAAAGGCAGGCGAATGATTTCACTAGCAGAGGGAAGTGTAAACATGTTGAAAACTGTCCTAAGCCTGCTCTGTAGATGACCTCTGGGACCTTTTAACTTGAAAATGGTAACAGAACATAGATCCAAACAAAGAGTAAAACATTGCTCCTCACAATTTTTGCTTGAGACTATCTGACTGTTTTTTTTTTAAATGACCATGTGATTCAGTTTTCCAGAGATTCTTTGACAGTACAGAAAATTTACAGATGACTTGTTCTTTTTGTGCTCGTTTTCCTGTTTCCAGTCCTCTGAGGCATGGCATACCACGTTTTATTAAGGTACCCATAATGTATTATTCCCTCATGGAAATCTTGCTGTGGTGCTCTTTTAATAAGAACTGCTGCAAGAAATGTGTAACTAAAACCAGTTTCTCATAAAGTAGCCACCAGCAGTTTTTTCTTAGCGCTCAGAAAGAGTTCTTGCTGGAGCAGCTCGGAATATAGAAGAAGGTGAAATCAGAGCACAGAAGGATTAAATGCCTACTGTGAGCATCATGTGCAAACAGGGAATTGATGGTAATGGACATAATACACTTTTTAGTTTAATTAATTAAGGATGACCTCAATCGGTGCCTGCTTGGTATGGTATAGTTAAGCCTCGCTAGGATGGTTGCCTGGAGACAAACTGATAGTACAACCTGGCACTTATATAGCGTGTTACATGGTCAAAGACCTGTACAAACATTAACTAATGAATCCATACCCTGGGGAGGTAGCTATGGAATATTATGCCCGTTTTATGGATGGGGAGAATGAGAGATTAAAGTGACTTGCTCCAACCCACAGAGTGGCCCAGCTTTCTGCAAGGGTATTTGCCTCACATGTGCAATGCCAGTTGTGTGTGCAAATCAGGGATGTGCCCCTAGGAATGGGCATGCATAAATCCCAAACTTCACATCCACAGTGCTTGTTGGCACATAGGAGTCAGGCACAAGGAAAGGGTGGGCGCAGACTTGGGAGAAATTGGACTGTTCTCCTGCTTCAGGGGCAAGTAACTCTCGTGAAATAGGTGGGAGTTACTAGTTGGTTGCGGTGTTGTTGTAGCTGTGCTGGTCCCAGGGTATTAGAGAGACACGGTGCGGGAGGTAATATCCTTTATTGGACCAACTTCTGTTGGTGAGGGAGACAAGCTTTCAAGCTCCACAGAACTCTTCTTAGTGTCTGGAGTTATTAGTGTCCTACAACGCAGCTTAGCTCCAAGCTATGGGTGTAGTTTTGGGGAGGGTCAGGGGGGCATTGACACCCCCCCCCAACTGCAAGTCTCGGGCAGACATGGAATTTCTTCCCCCCGCCCCCCGTGCACAGCCTTGTTGGAATTTCCTCCCCCTTGCCCCCCCAATATAGAAGTCAAACTGTGCCTATGCTCCAAGCACCGCCTGAATCTGAATCTCCTTTCATAGTTTGTTTTACCTTTCAGTGTCGTGGCTTCCTGCTGGCTTTTGCCAAGACTCGTCACTTCTGCCAGGGCAGTTGGTTACTTTGGCACACTGTTTGCCAGAATTGCTACCTGGTTGCATTTATGTTACTTTTTATTTTTTATGAGGATAGATTTTTTGCTTATTGCTCAAGCCCCAACCTGGACAGTTAACAACCATACTAATTAGCGAGCTAGCAGCATAAACTTTTGTTATTACTGACCTGTTTGAGGCCGTCTCTACACGATTGAATTTGACTGTCTGAACATGATTGTTCGCAATGATATTAGCTGACCCATGTTGAGCATGATTAAGCAGCAAGTGAGGATGAGGACGAAACATGATGAACAAAAGCATAAGGCCAAGATTTTCAGAAGTGACTAGTGATTTTTGGAAGCCTCATTTTTTGGCTGCCCAATTTGAAACACTTCAAAGGGGCCTGACTTTCAGAAAGTGCTGAGTACTCACACTCCGAAAATCAGATGCTTTTAAGGTATCTCAAGTTCGGCATCCAAAAAATCAAGGCACTCATAATCACTGGTCACTTTCAGAAACCTTAGGCATTCTTTCTCTAGTTCATTAAGAAGTGCTGCAGTGTGTTGGATTCAGTGCGTGGCTTAGAGGCAGTCTGACCTGTTCTCATGTACCTGAGAAGATGCTCAGCCTGGTTTGCCTCATCTACGCTCACTTCTAATGTTTAGTCCTGGGTTAGCTAACATGATTGCAGCCAGCCATGTTCAGGCACAGCAAATTTCATAGTGTAGAGCAGACCTGAAAGGAGCTAGGATCCATTGAAGTGCAGGGCTCCTATACTTAGGGAGGTGACAAATCCACAATTGGCTCATCTCTGTGCACAATATACGGTTGGTTTTACAATGATTTGGGGATCCTGTGGGAGGATTTAGCAGCTGGCCAGTGAGGTCAGGTTGGAGACCCTTGTCATCAGGGAGCTGTGTGATGGTTTGGTAGCTGGGAGAAGGCCAGGGATACCTTTTTATTGCTCTTTCCACTTGTGAGCTTGTCTCCCACGCGCTCACTGCAGGGACGCCTACCTGTAGCCCACCTGTCTCATGCTGGGTCCTGCTGCCCCCTAATGAACTGTCCATACACCAGGCAGCAGTAGAGTCTGGGGCTTTCCCAATCAGAATCAATCAGGAATCGGGGCTTTGGAGCACTGCAGACTCGACTGTGTGTCACACTACAGGCAGCTTATCTGAGATGCCAGAGCGGGTCTAGCAGACGGCACTCAACCCCTGCCAAGGTAGAAGGCGGTTTGCCAGCCGGCCAGTCAATTTATTACTGGAGCCAGGATGTAAACCAGATTTCAGTGTAATCAGTGGCGGCACCCTCATAAAACTGGGTCATGTTTGGAGAGCAGGTGCCAGGCCAGGCTCGGCTCCCTTCAGAGGATGGGGCGTAGAAGCCATGGGCTTGTGTGAATTTGTAGCAAGGACTTTCAAAAACAAAAAAGTTTTGGGGCATCTGTAAACTTTGGCAGAAAAAATTGTATTTATGGAAAATTGCAAGCCTCCGGTTGAAAACACCAACATGTTTTCACCAGCAGTTGATGCAACAAGACTTTTACCCTTTGTCAAGAAAACCAGAGGTGAAATGTGTTAACGAAGTCTCATTATCTCCTGATTACTATGCCATTAAAATGTGAGACTGCCTGTAGTTTTCCATATTGACAGTCTGCTTCCTCAGGTCATTAGGACAGTGGGAGAAATGACACTATTCAATGATAGATTTTATTTTCAGGTCATATAAATAGGAGTATCCAGCTATTTTCACGGGGGTGTTGTGTAAAAAGGAAACACACTCTTGAAATGCCACATGAACACTTCTAACTCCATCTCTTTTTAAACAACATTCCCCATTGTGCCTGAAGTGGATAAAGTTTTTTTAAAATACCAGTTCCTCAAATTATGGGATGTGCTTTTTCTTACCTCCCTAAATTGCTTTTACACCTGCCCTCCTCTGTGACTCCCAAACCTTCCATCCTGAGTGTGTGTATTCAGTGTCTGAAAGAGATAAGTTGCTATTTTAAGGAAGTGGCAAACAATAATTCTTCAGAGACCTTTCTTGTCAAAGCTCCATGTTATAGCTAAAACTGCAGCCAATAATTCTCCCCAAATCCTGGATTTTTGGCACAGTAGAAACCATTCTATGTTTTCCTGGGGGAAAAAAGCTTTTAAAAGAATTAATTTGCAAGAGTGTCTTTTGTGAACATTTAGGGTTTTCCCCATTCATGAATGAACTCTTTTGATCTGTTAGTGTATTTTGCTAAATGTTGATGCACATTTATGTGTTTAATGCCAGCCCCCAGGGATTAGCAGTTGTAGCTATTTACAAGTGTAGGGAGCATTGTTCATGATAAATGGGCCAATTAATCTAAACGGCTAACTTTTCCCCATTATATTTGCTTCTAAAGAGCATAAGCAGTTTGTCCCTTTATGTTATCTCATCTGTCTGTTGTAAATTCTGGCTTTTAGTTTGAAAACTGATTTTTATTTTTCCTCTGGTGAAAAAGGTACTGAATTTGTATTCTTTTAATAGTTGTATGCAATGCAGTCCTTTTCCCCAGGCAAACTCCATTAAACTAGATTTAGGATATTAAGTATGCCAGTAATTTAAAGGAGGGGAAATGAAGAGAATATTATTAATAATGTATTTAACATTTGCAGTTAGGTGCATGGGGCACTTCACTCACTGTACAAAGACATAGGCCCCCATCCTCAAAAGTCATTAAATACCTTTGGGGATCAGGGCCACAGTCCCTGCTTTGAATAGCTACAACCTAAGTGGAACGTGACAAGATGGGACACTGAAAGAGATAAGCAGCAGACAAAGGAGATAGAAGGAGTGCAAAAAGCACACACAGAGTAAGATTTTGGGGCTGCTTGAGGGATGTATTCCCAGTTTTGTATTACAGTACTTTAAAAAAAAAAAAGCGTGAGAATATGGTAGTAAATTTAAAGAGGCCATGTGGTGCAACAGATTGGCCACTGGACTAGGATGCAGATGACCTGGGTTCTATTCCTGGCTCTGAATGATTACAGTGATAGAGGCCCTAAATGATACTGGAGCCACTGTACGTTCACATAGTGACATTCCCTTCCCTGAAGAATGTAGTCTAAATACGCAAGACAGCCCCAGAGTGGGAGGGAAGAACAGAGGTGATGCGGTTTGCCAAGGTCACACAGCAAGTCACAAACAGAGCTAGGACTAGAACTTAGCACTTTTGATCCTCAGTTCAGTTCTGTACCCACTGCACCACACTGCCAGTGAAGAGTCCTTTCCTTTTTGATTTTCTAGGTTCTCGCTCGTTTGTCAATGGCTTTCTGGTAACCGGATGCCCAGTGTAATTCCACTGGAGATCTTTGTTTCTTCCCGTTGCTTAGCTGCATTATTTATTTTCTGTATCTCTAGTGTTTTACAGCAACCAATACAAGGTTTCAATGGTTTTGAAATAACTGTTGGGGAGGAAAATTACAGTATCCCTGATAGTTGTGTTACAATAAAATACTTTGCGCGGATGTCATAAAAACCTTCCTGTTTGGCAGGTTGTAGCTCTGATCTACCAGCAGGTCTTTGTTGGCACATGAAATGATATATGTCAACTGACAAATGAAGTAGGAGGTGTATATTTGGGGACTGAATGTTATGTCTTGTTACGGTCCCGTAAACGCTGCTTGTGTCTTCCTGGAAAAGCAAGCCGGCAATTGCAGCAAAGCCTTTTGCTGTTGGTTTAAAATAGCTGGAATCTGGGGGTTGGTCTATTTCATGATGTCTCAAAAATAAATCCATGAAAAATCTATTGGAAACACCCTTTAGCAAGAGCATTTGGCACCTCTGCTCTGCTAAAACAAATAAAAGGAAGTCAAGGTGCACAGAGAATTGTAAAATTATCTAAAGGTAACTGGATCAGCTAACTTCAGGAGATAGCTTGGCACAGGATTCTGTTCCTAGTCATGCTAGTGACTGTGATTTGGCCTTAGGCAAGTCATATTGCCTCCCCATTTCCCTCAAACTCTTTTCTTTCTTTTTAAGCTCTTTGAGGCAAAGACATATGTCTCCTACGATATGTGTGATGTGCCTATGACAGTAGGGTTCTGATCTTTGCTGGGGCCTATCTAGCTATGATCTTTATCTTGCCCTCTTCACTGTCGTATCCGAGCACCTCACAGTCTTTAAAGTATTATCCGCACAATCATAGAATTATAGAATATCAGGGTTGGAAGGGACATCAGGAGGTCATCTAGTCCAACCCCCTGCTCAAAGCAGGACCAATCCCCAATTAAATCATCCCAGCCAGGGCTTTGTCAAGCCTGACCTTAAAAACTTCTAAGGAAGGAGATTCTACCACCTCCCTAGGTAACGAATTCCAGTGTTTCACCACCCTCCTAGTGAAGAAGTTTTTCCTAATATCCAACCTAAACCTCCCGCACTGCAACTTGAGACCATTACTCCTTGTGCTGTCCTCTTCTACCACTGAGAATAGTCTAGAACCATCCTCTCTGGAACCACCTCTCAGGTAGTTGAAAGGAGCTATCAAATCCCCCCTCATTCTTCTCTTCTGCAGGCTAAACAATCCCAGTTCCCTCAGCCTCTCCTCATAAGTCATGTGTTCCAGACCCCTAATCATTTTTGTTGCCCTTCGCTGGACTCTCTCCAATTTATCCACATCCTTCTTGTAGTGTGGGGCCCAAAACTGGACACAGTACTCCAGATGAGGCCTCACCAATGCCGAATAGACGGGGACGATCATGTCCCTCGATCTGCTCGCTATGCCCCTACTTATACATCCCAAAATGCCATTGGCCTTCTTGGCAACAAGGGCACACTGCTGACTCATATCCAGCTTCTTGTCCACTGTCACCCCTAGGTCCTTTTCCGCAGAACTGCTGCCTAGCCATTTGGTCCTTAGTCTGTAGCGGTGCATTGGGTTCTTCCATCCTAAGTGCAGGACCCTGCACTTATCCTTATTGAACCTCATCAGATTTCTTTTGGCCCAATCCTCCAATTTGTCTAAGTCCCTCTGTATCCTATCCCTGCCCTCCAGCGTATCTACCACTCCTCCTAGTTTAGTATCATCTGCAAATTTGCTGAGAGTGCAATCCACACCATCCTCCAGATCATTTATGAAGATCTTGAACAAAACCGGCCCCAGGACCGACCCCTGGGGCACTCCACTTGACACCGGCTGCCAACTAGACATGGAGCCATTGATCACTACCCGTTGAGCCCGACAATCTAGCCAACTTTCTACCCACCTTATAGTGCATTCATCCAGCCCATACTTCTTTAACTTGCTGACAAGAATACTGTGGGAGACCGTGTCAAAAGCTTTGCTAAAGTCAAGGAACAATACATCCACTGCTTTCCGTTCATCCACAGAACCAGTAATCTCATCATAAAAGGCGATTAGATTAGTCAGGCATGACCTTCCCTTGGTGAATCCATGCTGGCTGTTCCTGATCACTTTCCTCTCATGTAAGTGCTTCAGGATTGATTCTTTGAGGACCTGCTCCATGATTTTTCCAGGGACTGAGGTGAGGCTGACTGGCCTGTAGTTCCCAGGATCCTCCTTCTTCCCTTTTTTAAAGATGGGCACTACATTAGCCTTTTTCCAGTCGTCCGGGACTTCCCCCGATCACCATGAGTTTTCAAAGATAATGGCCAATGGCCCTGCAATCACATCCGCCAACTCCTTTAGCACTCTCGGATGCAACTCGTCCTGCCCCATGGACTTGTGCACGTCCAGCTTTTCTAAATAGTCCCTAACCACCTCTTTCTCCACAGAGGGCTGGCCATCTACTCCCCATGCTGTGATGCCCAGTGCAGCAGTCTGGGAGCTGACCTTGTTCGTGAAGACAGAGGCAAAAAAAGCCTTGAGTACATTAGCTTTTTCCACATCCTCTGTCACTAGGTTGCCTCCCTCATTCAGTAAGGGGCCCACACTTTCCTTGACTTTCTTGTTGTTGCCAGCATACCTGAAGAAACCCTTCTTGTTACTCTTGACATCTCTTGCTAGCTGCAGCTCCAGGTGGGATTTGGCCCTCCTGATTTCATTCCTACATGCCCGAGCAATATTTTTATACTCTTCCCTAGTCATATGTCCAACCTTCCACTTCTTGTAAACTTCTTTTTTATGTTTAAGATCTGCTAGGATTTCACCATTAAGCCAAGCTGGTCGCCTGCCATATTTACTATTCTTTTGACACATCGGGATGGTTTGTCCCTGCAACCTCAAGGGATTCCTTGAAATACAGCCAGCTCTCCTGGACTCCTTTCCCCTTCATAAAAAGAAAAGGAGTACTTGTGGCACCTTAGAGACTAACCAATTTATTTGAGCATGAGCTTTCGTGAGCTACAGCTCACTTCATCGGATGCATCACTTGCTCATGCTCAAATAAATTGGTTAGTCTTTAAGGTGCCACAAGTACTCCTTTTCTTTTTGCGAATACAGACTAACACGGCTGTTACTCTTTCCCCTTCATGTTAGTCCCCCAGGGGATCCTACCCATCCGTTCCCTGAGGGAGTCGAAGTCTGCTTTCCTGAAGTCCAGGGTCTGTATCCTGCTGCTTACCTTTCTTCCCTGTGTCAGGATCCTGAACTCAACCAACTCATGGGCACTGCCTCCCAGATTCCCATCCACTTTTGCTTCCCCCACTAGTTCTTCCCTGTTTGTGAGCAGCAGGTCAAGAAAAGCTCCCCTCCTAGTTGGCTCCTCTGAGGCAGGATAGTGCTACTATGCCCATTTTACTGATGGAAACTGAGGCAGCCTGCAGTGGAGCAGAGGATTTAACCTAGGTCTCCCAAATCCTAGGCTTGTGTCCTGACCACTGGACCATCCTTCCTCTCCTCCATCTGGCATCTAGGGCATCAATATACATAATAAAGTGACTAGTGCCTAAAATTGAGTGTGGTGTGATCCGTCTCTGGATCCTGTGAGTCTGATTTTCCTCTTACGCTGGTGTAAATCAGGAATAAGTCATTGAAATTAGTGGAGTTACGTGGTCCCCTTTGCATCTCTCTGGCAGTGTCAAAGGACCGTAAAGTGTAATGCTCACTTTAAGGCCCCTTTCTGCTGCTGGAGCAGTGTAAAATGACCTTAGTGTAGAGTGGAATCAGACCCAGTGCCTTTATCTACTAAATATTCTTGAAATGAGGTGAGAGAGAGGGGCTGCCAACTGTCCCATAGCGCTGGGAGGGTGAGCAAGCGTCACCACTGTTCCTGTGTTATCTCACAGCCACTTAGCACTTTGTCGAATTGCTCCCCTTTTGGGGGGAGGGGAGGAAGATGTTTGCTTGCTTTTTATCTTTAAGCTACATGGAAAAAATACCTAACAATAGAAGAGCTGCACAAGGGCAAGTTAGGATCAGTGTGTGATACGCACAGGGTGGAGTTTTCAAAGGCACTCGGCCTGGCTGTTTTCTCCTCCAAGCCCAGGGCAGTAAAATTAGGCCCATGCAGAATGCATTTGAAAGTCTCACCCACAATTTTCAGAGTAACAGCCGTGTTAGTCTGTATTCGCAAAAAGAAAAGGAGGACTTGTGGCACCTTAGAGACTAACCAATTTATTTGAGCATAAGCCTTCGTGAGCTAGAGCTCACTTCATCGGATGCAGTGAGCTGTAGCTCACGAAAGCTTATGCTCAAATAAATTGGTTAGTCTCTAAGGTGCCACAAGTACTCTTTTTCTTTTCACCCACAATTGCCATCTCAGGTACTTGGGTGGCTTTCAGTATCCTAGTATCTAAGCACCTCACACTCTGTAATGTATTTACTCTCTCAGCATCTCTGGGGGGCAGGGCAGGGCTGTTATCCCCATTGTACAGATGGGGAGCTGAGGTGCACGGGCGATTAAGTGACGTGCCCAAGGTCGCACAAGAAGCCTGTGGCAGAGCAGGGAACTGAACCCAGGTCTTCCCCATCTCAGGCTAGTGCTTTAACCGCTAGTCCCTCCTTTCTCTCACATCACTGCCACCCGTTCTCTCCATCTATGCTGAGTAGAGCTCTGGCAAAATTAAGGAACTTACTAGACACTTACTAACCAGAGGCCTATAACAAAGCTGTAGATTTTGTGGGGGGTTTTCAGGGGGAGAGAGTGGGTGGAAGAAACACAAGGGAGCTCCAGAGGCAGCCCCTTTGGTGAGCTGCCCAACCTCCCCTCAATACCTTCTGTGGCTGGAAAGGGGGAGGCTGTTGGGGAAATGGGCGTAAGTAATAACACCTGCTCTCCTAGGAGAGTGGGGGTGTCAAATGCTTTGAATGCCGGCACCGCCTTCTGGCAGAAGATGCAACTTTGTGCAGCAACTTCTAAAGCTCTGTGTTGGCCAGCAGGATTGATTATGTTCAGGTGTTGGGCTCCTGTCCAGAGCAGACTGTCCCATGCAGTACTAAGGGTGTGCTTTCCCACCAGATGTGCCGTCCCTCCAAAGATGGTAAATGGAGGTCCATTCTGCCCATTTCTAATGCCTGTTCTTGTGGGAATTAACGATCCCATAATAGTTTTCAGAGAGAAGCAAGGAGGCCCAGCCTGCCCTCAGTAATAACTCTTGCTGCTGTTTAGTGCATAGAAATGTCTGTAGTAACATCCAAGTACTCTTTAGGCACAGAGATCTCATCTGAGACTGGGTGAGAGCCATTGCTGAGTGCATAACCGGGGCTGGCTTCTCCAACACAATACACTGTACTTACGGATTGCAAGCTCTTTGGGGCAGGGACTGTCATTCACTCTATGTCTGTACAGAGCCTAGCATGGTGGGGCCCTGATCTGTTTGGCCTGTAGATGCTACTGCAAAATAGTTCTTTGATAATAATAATAATAATCTACTTTCGGTATCTATCTGATTGCTTTCTAAAGGCCACTGAACTTCCCAGAGTATGTGAGTATTATGGCAATTACTCTTCTGGTGAGTTTGTTTATGATCCTGGATGAACCTCAGTTGTCACCCTTTATGTTCCAGCCAGATAAAGCTCAGTTCTCTGCATGTTGGCTTTAGCCTTCCAGCAGCTTTTGTTTGGTTATATTAGTTGAGCCAAAGAAATTTTAAGCTAGCCAGAGGCAACTCTTTCCCTATGATCCCTTTTAGCTTTGGCTCCTCCCGTGCATTGCCTGTCACGTACAAGATCAGACCTGTTTAAAGCAAAGGATGCCCTTTCAACCTCCTCCATAGCTATGGCTGCTCTCCTGTCTTTTTGTTCACTTGCAGCTAGTAAGTGACACCACTTGTCACTCCTCCTCTGTGGCTTCCATTTGTCTCCATTTGTTTTCTTGCCACATTAACGTCTTCCTCGTATTTTCCCTATTAACTAATAACTGGTTTAGTCCTCTATAAAATTAAAATGCTGGTAAATAAAAGGATTTTACACTCTTTAAAGAGACCTCGTCAACTTGAAAATCACCTTGATTTTCATGGGAGCGGCTGGGTGTTCTGTGCTTGGAAAATCAGGCCATGTATTTATGCCTAAACGTAGGCACCCATTATAAAAAAAATCTTGGCCTTGAAATGTAGGCTTATGGTGCGTGCTTTGGAAAATCCCACCCTACCTCTGAAATCAACGGTAAAAACTCTCATAGACTTCAGCGGGAGAAGAGTTAAATCAACATTGAACACTCTGGCTAGTTGCACCCTGAGCGTACTATTCTTAGTGAAGGTTAAGGCTGTGCAGAAGTTGATGACACTCTGCCTGGGGAAAGCCTCCTTCCTTACTACAGGTGAGTAGCCCATTTGTAAGGATTTCCTGGATGAGTGGATTCTCATTAAGTCAAAAATAAAATAAAGCAGAATGACTGTCAAAGCACTGGGAAATGAAGCATCAGCACTGCAGCAAATACCCAGTCAACACTTACTCCAAACCAAACTGCTCCTGATACAGAACGACATTCCCTTGCCCAGGAAGGTCTCCTATAACCACCTGGGGGATTGGGGAGATTTTCTAAGGCACCGATAGCAGTTAGGTGCCTATCATTGGTGCTTTTGAAAATCTCCTTGTTGGTCTTCCAGGCTTACTTCTACACAGTTCTCTCTCCTGATATTTAAACATTTGGGGCTAGATTCTCCTCGCACTAAAGCCTGCTCTGGAAACACAGAGAGACCTTACAGTGGGTGTAAATTACATTAGAGGGGACTTTAGTGTAAAGGAAAATCCAGTGCTTGAGCCATCAAACTTCCCACAGATTCATTTTAAAATGGCCTCCCTTACTAGTGTTCTTAGTTCCTTTCTGTCTCCTGGCACAGTTTTTCCTCCAGCTTTGCTAGTCATTCTCTTTCCTTTGTCTGTTTTGTTTTCTCTGTTTAATTGTGGTTAGCATTCTGTTTATCTTCCTCAGCCCAATCTTCTTTCACCTCCCCTTTCTACTCAGGGCACTTATCTCACTTAGGTTTTGATTCATCAGGCTATCCTCATTCAGCAAAGCAGTAACCCACGTGCTTAATTTAAAACCTGTGCTTAAGTTCCATTAAAGTAATTGGACCTTAAGCACATGGATTCAGAAAAGCTTCCCTGTTCAGGAAGGGGATGTGAACATTTGCCTGCTAAAGTCAGGGCAAGTGCTAAATTGGGCTTTTGCTCCATGTCTATTTTCAATCTTCTGTTAGTTATTACTTTACATATTTCTGTCCCTTCCCTATGTCAAACCTCTTCCATCTCTATTAAACCACCCTCTCTATCCTCCCCCCTCTACTTTCTCTGCTTGCTTTTTCCTCATTCATGCTCCCTTCACTTTCTTTTTCCATAGTCATTTCCTCACATTCTTTTCATGTCCCTGCCCTGTCCTTCTTCTTTTCTTCATCTAGCATCTCATGGTCTGTTGTATTTTTCTAGCCTCTTCCTTCAGGCCAGCTGGACCCCTTTGCTCCTGTTTAGCTTCCTGCAGGATGAGGGAGTTGAGGACAGAGAAATCAGAGGAATCCCAACATGCCAGAAAAGCTAATTCAGCGATAGAGTGGTTTTTGTGGCATGTGTGTCCGTAACATATTCCAATGTCCCATGCCAGCTGTGGGATGCACCTTTCATTTCTTCGGCATGCATGTAACTTTGCCTCAGAACACTGCAGTCCTCGCTTGATTTGGAGACCTGGCCTCTGGGTGACAGTAAAGTAGACGTGCTGGAGTTTTCAGCTGAGGAGTGCTGTGATCTGGAGCTGTGTTTGATAGAGAACATTCTCAGAAACCATTGTCTGGGATGAGCCACTGTGGAATTATCTTTCACATTAACCCTTCTGGCCCTAGGTTTCCACTGGAAATGCATAGGCAATGTGTTTCCAATAAGTCTTCTAAGGAGCCTGTTCTGCATTTACCAGCCAGAGCAAGGCATCTAAGCTCAACATTCACGCACACGTAAATCTAACCCCAGCTCTAGGGCAATCTTTTTGGCTGAAAGCTGACCGTATGTTTGAATTGAGTGTCTGGATGCCCCTGTTGGAGCCAGACATTCGATAACCAGATCTTCCTGCCGGGCAGGGATGGGGTGGAGATTCCAGATGTTTTGTGCTTCCCTGCTTGTGGGCAGACAATCAGGAGCAGATTGCCTCTTACAGCAGCACTGACCCCATCATGTACTCTGATTGTAGATTACCTGGGCCCGCTCATCAGCTGGTGTGAACTGGTGTAGCTCCTTCAAGTGAAGTCGTTGAAGACGTGGTGACCCCGTATATATTTACTGTCATGCCATAGACCACTCAAAGGCTTGATACAACATTACCCTCTAGGATTCTTTGAGATGTTATGGTCAGTTCTAGGGGAACACTTTAAATCATTCTCTATTAAAGCAAACACAGTGACGTCTGAGAACCAGACAGAAATTTAAGCCACCACAGGGCAGGATCTTTTTAGAGCTAGTTCTAAGGTTTGTTGCTACTAAAGTAACTAAGCTGTGCAGTTAAGAGTTTGAAGGCATCTGAAAACCATATGTTTTTTAAAAAATAAATGTAAAAGTTTTTTCTCTATTTCAAAAAACATTTCTTGGAACTGTGGGCCAGGTCTGGCTCTCAAGCAGCATTCTAGCTTCCTTTTTTGTCTTCTAAAGTAATTGCCTTTTTCTCCCAAAGCTGTGCTGAGATAGGTTACGCCGAGGGGTCAGGGATGGGCATCAGCCACCTGTGCAGCCTGTGTTTCCAAATTATTATCTGAGTATGTTCCTTATCCACCTGCCTGTTATTTTTCATGTTACATGCTGACTCAGAAGTTCTCCAAGGATGTGAAGCTTGGCAAGGGCATTCCCTCACCAAACAGATTTGCATCACAAAAAGCTGTGTCCAGACTGTTTCCTGGATGAAAGTTTTCTGTCTCTATGCATGTTTCCTTTCTCCTGGAGGGCCTCAGAAATCATCCATGGATGCTAAAAACATGGGCTTTTCCTGATGGAGAGGTTGAAGGGTGGAGATAGTGGCAGCGAATCGACTTCACCAAAGCAATGGCCGCATTTGACCCACTCTGGCTGGGGGAGGTTGGCTAACGTAGATTCCACTCCCTGGCTGGTATCTGCAGGCAGTGTTGTCATCAACGGCAGGGCTGAAGTGTCTGTCACTTGGGTTTTTCTGTGAGATGGAGAGGCCAGAGCCACTGGTTTTATTTTTAAAAAAATAATGACAATGGGGTTTTAGTGTTTTAAAAAACAAAGAAAAACCCGAGTAAGGCAGGGGGGATTTTACTACCAAAGGAATCTCACAAGCTGAAAAAACAACCACGGTCCCAAAAGCGTGGCAGGTCCACCTTTGTTAATAGTGCCTAGCTCTAATTATCAGTAGGTCTGAAGGCACTTCGCAAAGGAGGTCTGTCTCATTATCCTCATTTAACAGACAGGGAAACCGAGGCATGGAGGGGTGAAGTGATTCTCCCCGGGAGCTGGCCAGAGCCAGGAATAGAACTCAGGTCTCCTAAGTCTCCACCCCATGTTCTACCACTAGACAACACTGCCTTCCTTTAAAAGGAGAGACCGTTCCTGTGGGCACCGAGAGTAACTCTACTGGCCAGCAACATCGTGTGGCCCATTGTATTTGGGGTGCAGACTTGCCGGCGAGAGGCAGATCATACTAAAACAATGTAACTATTTATAACCTATGTCACTTGCCGTGGGTATTTCTCTCCTCTCCCCGTCTGTGTGATTTTTCTCCCCATGCCCCTCCCTCCCCTCCAGCCTGCAGGCCATTGTTCGTTTACTCGGCTGTGTTTCTCTTCCCTTCAGCAAAGCGAGCTTAACTCCTTCCTGTGGACTATAAAGAGAGATCCCCCATCTTACTTTTTTGGCACCATCCATGTCCCGTACACCCGGGTCTGGGATTTCATCCCTGAGAACTCCAAGAAGGCCTTCCAGCACAGCCACATTGTTTACTTTGAACTGGACCTCACAGACCCCTACACCATCTCCGCTCTCACCAGCTGCCAGCTGCTGCCGCAGGGCGAGAACCTCCAGGACGTGCTCCCCCGGGACATCTACCGCCGGCTCAAGCGCCACCTGGAGTACGTCAAACTCATGATGCCTTCGTGGATGACTCCGGACCAGCGGGGCAAAGGGCTCTATGCTGACTATCTCTTCAATGCCATCGCTGGGAACTGGGAGCGGAAGAGACCTGTGTGGGTGATGCTGATGGTGAATTCTCTGACCGAGGTGGACATTAAATCGCGTGGCGTCCCTGTCTTGGATCTTTACCTGGCCCAGGAAGCCGAGCGCCTGAGGAAGCAGACCGGGGCTGTGGAGAAAGTGGAGGAACAATGCCATCCACTGAATGGGCTGAATTTTTCCCAGGTAAGAGGAAAACGGTGTTTGACGTGGAGCAACCAACTCTGAGGATGTCTAATAAGGACAAATATTTGAATACAGGCTCTCTACTGGAGAACCTGTGAACACAGATCTGGGAGACGCAGCCCACAACTAGGGCCATGGTAGATGAGAGGGAGTGGCTGGGCAGGCGCAGTGCTCCAGCCAATGCAGTTACTGTGATACACCTTTCCCTTCTCTCCCCAGGGTCCCTGTGTGGGACTCATCCTGTCCCCTCCCTGCACATATCGGGGAGTCTAGTACCAATGTGGGTGAAAAACTCACGTCCCATCCCTGCTTGGAGCATGGAGGTGAGGGCTCCTGGCAACTTCTCTCCCCCCCTCCCACCCCCCAACCCCCCCGGTCCACAATGAGGCTCTAAATCGCTTGATGCATAGCCCATAGGCACCACACTATTAACCCCTTCTTTGCTGAGAACTAGCCATTTATTCTACTCTCTGAGCAATTTTTAATTCACGATAAGACTTTTCCTATGGCCCCAGAGATGGGGACTTTGCCTGTGTGATTGCATCCTTTGTCTGTCCTGTATGCACTGCACTGGTCAAGGTGACCTGCAGTGGGGGAAAATCAGTTTGTGCCCTTTCTTTGCTGCCTTATGGTGAACAAAGAAGTATATCCACTCTCAAACAAAGTATGTTTTTGCTTGTTTTGTGTGTGTTTCTTCTCAAAAATATCATAAACACACAGTCTTTCCTATTTTGTGGGAGGGTTTTTTTGGAGTCGCTCTCTCTGGGTAGAGGTGTGAAATCCAGTATTGACAGGTCTCATGATTTCATCATTAATCTCACGATGTTTCTTCAAGCCTCAGCTGCTAGAATCAAGTGATTCCATGAGAAGCTCAGTTTTTCTTAGACCAGGGGTCGGCCATCTTTGAGAAGTGGTGTGCCAAGTCTTCATTAATTTAAGGTTTCGCGTGCCAGTAATAAATTTTACGTTTACAGGGGCCCCAGACTGGCAGCGGGCTGAGCAGTGCCGGCGGCCGGGACCCCGCTGCCGGTCTGGGGCTCCATCTGCCGCCTGCGCTGCCGGTCTGGGGTCCCGGCCACCAGCCTTGCTTATCCTGCTGCCGGCCTGGATGGACGGAACCCTGGGCTGGCAGCGAGCTGAGCGGTGCCGGCGGCCGGGACCCCGACTGGCAGGGGCTGGCGGGCAGAACCCCAGACTGGCAGCGCGGGTGGCAGACGGAACCCCAGACTGGCAGCGCGCTGAGCCACTAAGCCCACTGCCAGTCTAGGGTTCCGTCCACCAGCCCCTGCCAGCCAGAGTCCCGGCTGCCGGCCCCGCTCAGCCCGCAGCCAGTCTGGGGTTCCGTCCGCCGGTCCCTGCCAGCCGGGCTCCCACCCCGCTAAGCCCGCTGCCGGCCCGGGGTTCTGTCCACCCAGGCCGACAGCGGGCTTAGTGGGGCTGGCAGCCGGGATCCTGGCTGGCAGCAGAAGTGCCACTAAAAATCAGCATGCTGCAGGTTGCTGACCCCTGCCTTAGACAAACACAGTGTAGCCTGGTGGTTGCAGAGAAAAGCTTGAAAATGTGGCAAGAATGTGCCCTGAAGGCTCAGATGCCAGAAGGCAAAGAAAAAGAAGCCCAAATGTATTATTTTAAAAAACCAAACCTCATGTTTTTTAAGCCAGTCTCTTGATATATATAATAGGTATTTTTCGAGGGGCCTGTTGATTTTTGGACCCTTGGGCTTTATCGATACTGTAAATCTTTGGCACAAGAGCTTTGTTATGATTGTTTCTTCAGGCAGCTGTGTTAGTTGTGTGTTAATTACAGATCTTGGTTTTAACAGGCTGACTAGAAATCACTCCTTCTCTAATCATGTGTCACTTGAATGGGGACCCAGGTATTATGATCCTATTAGTGCTGCAGTTATCCATATAGTCTTCCAGGGGGGAAAGAAAGAAAGAGAACGAAAAACACATACACACACCACTACCACCGCATTTTTATACATGACAGAAAAGCAAACAAGGGCCCACCCCCACTTGTCTTCTTTGTAGGTGATTTTTATTACTTTAATGGAATTCAGGCAGGTCGGAGAGACATGATTTCCCCACACAGAAGCCTTGCTAGTTTGTTCATATTGTATTACGCTCCTGTGCAGTCTGTGTTTTATAACCCCGCTCGCTGCTCTGTTCTATTTTGATTGCTGTTTGTACTACCCTGTAATTATAACTCCCTGGGTCACCCTTAGCACCTTTCTGAAGGACAGGTACGGTGTTAGTCTCTTGTGCCAGAGGGAGCTGTGTTTAGTCCTGCGTGTTTCTGCACTGGTTATTGTGGCACTCTGGAAGCACAGAAACCCTTTGATGTCGCAGTGCTGGCTGGCTTGTTGATGGGGCTTCTGCTAAGAGCCCACCAGCTCCAATTCAGCTTCCCTCCCCTAATCCTCCAGCCTCCCCCTCGCCACATCATCTCCCTTCTTCCCAGTGGTCTATGTGTAGGTTTGGCTGCTTCCTCCTGTTTCCCCCCCATAGCTCCCTTCCCCAGCCTTTTTCAGCTCCCATCGAGTTAACACCAGCGTTTCAATACCGTCCCTTCCTGATACATTCTTTTTGGAGTGGGCAGATTGGGCCTAGAATCGGGGATGAGGGGACTCCTGATATGAATTATACATGTCTAGTAGCTGAGTCCTATACTCTTCAGTTTTCACAGAAGTCTCAGATGAACTCTTCCCCTAGGCACTGGCTTGGTATTGTAATTGAATGTTGGGAATTGTTCTCCTTTGAGACCTCTATCTCTGACATTGCATCATCTTCGTGAACTGCAAAGAGAAAACCTAGGGCAGCTATTTCCTTCCTTTGGGGTGCAAAGAAATCATTTAGCCCTTGCTTTCCGAGAGGTTTTGCTCTTTGGCTGTGGTTGTTCTTCCTACTTCCTCTTAATCATTATTTTTATGGCTCTGTCATACTGTATTTGCCAAAGGCGTCTTGTTCTTTACTAACTTGGGCTGCCTTTCCTGTTTTGAAATGACACTTTTGGCTTGACCATACTCTGTATAGTGCTTTTAGCCCTGTGGTGGTGTTCTGTGTCTTTTTTATCCCTTTTGCTTTTTCTGAGCGCTGTATAACTTCTGGGAGTGTGAAAAGACTGAAACAGTCACCACACTCGGTCTGTCTCATTTATTTTCCTGCCTTCACTCTTCATGCCATTTCTAACCTCATTTGTTTAAAAGTTCCCCCTTCGGGGCTTATTGTGTCTCGTGGTGCAATCCCCTGTAAGGATGCAAACTTCAGTCATTGCAGAATCAGGGCCTACGTTGGGCTGAGAAATTATTTGGATCCAGACCGTTAAACTTTGAGGTGTCAATAAGTATTAGGCTTCAGTTTTTTTTGTTTTGGATCCATCCAAAATCTACAATACCAAGCCAGAAGAAAAGGCTTTTTATCCACTGGCTCCAAAGTGGTATTTTATTAATAAAACGTTTGCCTTTCATTTCCAAGGTGGCACGTTCAACTCTTTTGTGTCAGTTCCCACAGTACAAGACCACAATGGAAAATTACCTTTGGAGATAGCAATTCAAACAAAAAGAAAAGGAGAACTTGTGGCACCTTAGAGACTAACCAATTTATTTGAGCATGAGCTTTCGTGAGCTACAATGAAGTGAGCTGTAGCTCACGAAAGCTTATGCTCACATAAATTGGTTAGTCTCTAAGGTGCCACAAGTACTCCTTTTCTTTTTGCGAATACAGACTAACAGGGCTGTTACTCTGAAATTCAAACAAAGGATCTCAGAAAAGGATAGATCAAGGAGCCATGCATGGCCTGAAGCTAAGGAAGGAATAGTTTAGGTTGGATGTTAAGGGAATGGTCTTGACATTAGGAGAAATTGGCTGATGCAATAATCTACCAAGGCTGCTGATAAAGGCCCCTTCACTATGGAGATTTGAGAACAGATTAAACAGGACACTATTTGGAATGGGATGTTGTAGTGTTCTGCACCTTGGGTGTGGCTTCAAGGTGCGTGTATTTTAACCATTCCTCCTTGATCCAGTTGGAACATCAGGAAGTAGGGCTTCTAGTTATTTCAGTGCATGTCTGTGACACAGATTCAGTTATTTTGGTTCCAGTTGGTGTGTAGATAAGCCCGTAGCCTATATGTCTAGACACAGAAGTCAGGGCATTATCTGGGTGTCTCAGAAGGGAAATGGTTAAGTGTTTGAATTTATGTTGTCATACTTAGACTTCAATTAAGACATTATTAACTAAATTTGATAGTTTGCACCTCTGCCTCAGTGTAAGAGGAATGCAGTCACTGATTTGCAGTCTCTGCATTCAGAAGGGCTAGACGCTTTGTTTGTTTTAAATGAGAGCTTGGATTCTGTGGAAAGACTTCAAAATGACCAACTCTGCACAATTTGCTTTTGTGTAAATTTGAATTGTTCACATCTAAAGCTGCCAGGATGACATTTGTACTTGTTCAGTTGAGAAACTAGTTTTTGATGAACTGTATTTCCTGATTAAAATTAATAATTAACTTGGCACACCAAACACTTGCATAGTAGAAACACAGTCTTCAGAACATGTGAGACAAGGATTGCTTCTCTCTCTCTCTCTCTCTCCCCCCCCCTTACATTCCCACAGAGCACCCATCACTGTGCCACCTGACCAACTCCCAACAGGACTGTATGAGCAGATCAAGATACGATTTTCCCTTTCTTCTCTGTCATCAGGGCTGGGCTCCGCTGTGGGGGTTTTGTCAGCGGAGACACTAAGGGAATGTTCAGTCAGAGACAACATGGCTCAGGCATGTTGCTCTGCAGGCACTGACATTTGGGTCATTCTCATCTCTTCTGGCAATGAGTTCCAGGCTGATGGGCCAGTCAGTGGGTAAGCTCTGTCTGCTCCATTTACAAGCCTCGCCTTGGGATTGATAGTACCCCAGGGAATGCACAGAGCCACTGGCTGGGGTGTGTGTGTGTGTGTGTGTGTGTGTAGAGGGTGGTGTTATATATACGGCAAGTGCTTTACAGCGCTTTTCTCTCCCCTCTCAGCATCACCTCCACCTTCCCAGCATGCAGCCTCAGCCAGGTACTCTCCTCCTGGGGGAGATCTCCACCCAGCCCTCGGAGAGCTGGGAGGTGGTGTGCGGTGAAGGTGATCTAGACTCGGGTATTGTCTGCATGCTGCTGGAAGTCTAGTTCCTCCTGATCCATAGCCAAGTGCACACTGTCCCATGCCCTGATCTGCAGTAGATGCAGGTGTTGCTGGTCCAGGGCCTCCGGATGCGGGGCCCAGCCTGAGGTACCACCTGTCAGGCCGTTTGTGGCAAGTGTTTCTGTGTGTGGGGGAGGGGGGCTCCTGTCTGCCCTGAGGACCTCACAGTACAGCCACCTTCCCTCCAGCAAGATGCTGCTCTTTCTGGAGCCTCCCCATGGCACTCCTTGTGAGCACCAGAGGGCGTCGCTAGAGCAGCATAAGGGCCTTTCTTCTCCTCCAAGATTTGACCGTGCTCCCAGCTCCTGCTGTCTCAGGGAATGAGCCTGGGATCCAGACTCCCATGGCATCACCGCCCTGGCCCTGAGATGGTTTAAAATGGGATTTTAAACACTGTACCATGCTGTACTGCCTGTGAGTGTGTCTGTGTGTGTCACATCTGCCTTCTCTCCTGGGCTCCTATACTCAGACGTGATGTGCTTAGTAGGAAAACAGTTGGGGTGCTCTGAGCTGCATGGCACTGATCGCTTCTAGGTAACTTTGGTGCCACTTTCAAAAGAATAGCTTCTGCGTTGGCAGACAAAATGGTGCAAGCACAAGTCCGCAGCTGACTTGCAGACTACATAAAACTAGAAATATAAACTCTGAGGCATCAGGTAGCTTTCTGACTCAGTTTACCCACGGGGGAAATGAGAATGGAGCTTGGAATTGGATGAGGAGCATGTCAGTTGATCTAAGCCTGTGTTAGAGAATATCCAAATTAGAACTTTCAGAACTCCTCCTCCCTTTGCTTGAGGCTTAGCGCTATCTTTGCTAAGCGTACAAAAGTCAAATGTGAACAGACAAGTATTTGGGAGCAGCTTTCCCCAGTTGACAATGCAATTTGAAACCAGTGAGAGGCTGGCGAGGCAATCCATGCCACTTAAATCTAGTACCGTCAACAACGCCAAGTGTATAACAATGTTTAGGTTTGAGATTTATTGGAATCACAATCCTGTCATAGAACCGTGTTAGGGCAGATTTATGTAGCCGGCCTTGTAATTTTCTCACAATCTGGTTACACTGTTCTAATAGGATTAGCAGGATTGCTACATTTGGCCAGAACCTGAATTAATTCTTGGCTGAAAACGTACGGCTTCAGGTTTGGTTTATGTAGGGCATCTGCTAAAAGGATTAAGGGAACATTCCAGTGAAGAACTTTGTTTGGGCAGCTTTTGTGTATTTCTCTGTTAACCTGTTTTGGGTTTTTTTGGAGGGTTCCGCATGTCTGTTTTTCACAGAATCTGTAGTCTCAGTGCACTCACTGGTACATGGCTGATTTTCATCCTGTTTGATCCTCGTATGTGTCATTTGCACTTCTTTCTTCAAAGTGCCCTAAAAGAATGAATGTGAAAAATGTTGGCACATCTTTGCAGGCCATAAAAGCTGCAGAAGTTTAAACCTGCTGGTGCCCCAACTGTAGAAATTTTGCATTGGATCCGACTGATTTTTGTCAAACAAAATTTTTTGCTACCAGCAAGTCTTCTTATCTTAGCCCTTCCTAATGCACAGCCAACTGTTCTGTTCTTGCTGAGATGATCGCTGTCCTTGTTTGGTGTCATCTGAGGTGGGGTTTCATAACTCAAGGGTCTCAGAATTGCAGAGGCAGAGACCCTGTGGATGGCTATGGTTCATGGTGGGAGCAGTGTATCATGCTCTTCCACTGGGCTCCTCACTTGCATTTCTAAGAGTTTGGTCTAGACCTCAAGGAATCATTCATATCTGGACTTTATGTGAGGACTGATGGTGTTTTCCTGTTTTCCCTTGTTGCTCACATGAGAAGCTCTGTGAACTAAAAGACAACCGTAACCCTGTACAGATGCACCGCTGAACACATCAGGACTTTCTACACAACATGCTGGTGAAAACCTTTTTACTGATGCCGGGGCCCAATCCTGCATCTTTAGTGCAGGTGAAACTTCCACTGACTTGAGCCCATCTGGCCTCCGTAAGTGCTGAATTAGGTTTTTAAAGTGTGTCTTCACTGCAGAGTGAACTCAGGTTCTTACCTGGGTGTTGCTTTTCACCTCCTTCCCACCTACACACACACCTCTTTCACCCAAGTTCAGTGGTGCTTTCAGCCCGAGCTAGCTGTTGTATCTTACGGGTGTGGGCTGGAGTCCAGGTGCCTCTTTAACTCAGGTGGATAATCCACCTGCTTTGCAGTGAGGATACACGTAAATCACTTGGGTGCTGACTGTTTTCCAGTGCCTTCCCACAAGATAGACAGACAAGGTCTCCCACAACTCACTGGGAAAAAATCTGCTTACTGCAGCACAAAGACTGTGGGATGTACCCCCCAGAAATCTGAGTAACATCCACAGAGGAGCGCAGTGACAGCGAGGACAAAGTGATGTGGGCAGGGCTTTGCAGTGCGTCAGCTTGCACCCAGGCTAGGCTAACGTGGGTGCTCAGACCTGGGTGCCGATCACCCAAGTTATCCCTGCAGTGAAAACGTGCCCTTCGTTAGCAAATGCTTGGTGGTTCGCTGGTGGTGTGATGCACTCTGAGCTCATGTGTAACACTGTTACCTTTTTCTGGGCAAAACATGTTCTAGGAGGAGTTTGCAGATCTTTGCCTACCTCTGCACTCCTGCTAACAGCCTGTACCTCCCTGCCTATGCAAGCAAAACCTGAGTCAGGTGTTCCGGAGTAGTCTCAGAGAGAAAAAAATAGCCGGGGGGGCCCTTTTAGGTCATGGTGTTACTACACCATGATTGGCACCAGGTCTGAGCGCCTGGGTTATCCTAACCCAGAGGCAAGCATCTGCACAGTGTGCGTGGGGGCGTAGCCATGCTTCTTTGTGCTGAGATGCACCAGAATTCTTGCGGCCAGGAGAGCTTGTCCATCCTTCAGGGGGAATTGTGGGAAGGCACTGGAAGACCATAGTCCAATTCTCTCTCTCTCTAAAACTCCGCTGTCATTAAGGACAGTCCAGCTTGACATGAAGAGCTACAATTTCCAGGCTGGATTCTTCAGTCTGCACTGAATCCTGGCCAGTTGGATCAAACCAGGATCTTGAGCTCATTACTGTGATGACAAGACAGCTTTCAAAATGCCAGCCCAGTGCTGCGGTTGGGGAGGGAAATTTCCCCCAGGTTCTGGATGAAGAGTGAACCAGTGACAACTCAGCAACCCAGCAGCCAGCCCTGCCTGCCAAGGCAGTTTTAACCCTGGTAAGGTTTCGGAGCCACTTGGATTCTTAAAGGGCTGCTTTGAATCCGATGGGGTCCCTTTCGGTTTGGATTAGTGAAGACGTGCCGTCCAAAAAGTAGCCTATAGTTTGTGCTAGCTGGAGTGTAATGTTTTCATAACTTCCAGTAATTATGAGCTTGCTATGGGCTCCTTGATAAAGGCATTTTTTCGTCTCTTCACTACCATTAGTCATAGCATGTGAGCACCCACAACCGCTCCTCCGGCTTCGGATACTTGCAGGGATTTACACATTCTGACATCTTGGGATCCTGTGATGGTTCAGAGGCTAGTCACCCTAGTGCTGCTTCAGAGTTCGGGGGATGGTTATAGTCCTGTTGGTTAAAAAGAGGTGCATGAACCACACTAGTGAGAAAGTAAATGCAACCAGTGGCTAGAGAGGTCTTTCTAAACGTATCTAGCCTGCACATCCATAACTCGAGACTCTTCTCTGTAACAGGTATGTCTGACTCATGATAGTGTTCGAAACAAAACATACCCACATTTAAATAAGGCAGGTTCTCATCTGAGACAGTCCAGTGTTCCTTGCTTTAGAAAGTCCAACTTGCTGTTGCTTGCCAGTCATTAGAGCCCAGGACTGTAGCAATCTGCTCGATTTCATTGACTATTCTGATACAAAACATATATGCTGGATGATCTCCCATGAGGATGTTGGACCAGATTCTTGACCTCTCTGTGTGCTTTGGCTGTGCTGGCTTAACAGTCCACCCAGGATTCCCCCTAAGTAAGGGGGTTCACCAAATGGCATAGAGCCTCTGTAGTGACCCCACACCATCCCCTCCCAGACCACTGTGTAGGGGGTTAACCTGGAAAAGGGGGGTGTAGGAATAGTGCTGCTGTGCTCTGGCAGTTCTTGGCTGCTAGAATAGTCCCTTGGGGGCATGGGCAGCTAAGCAGAATTTAGAGCAGCTCCCAAGATGCTCTAAATTAGTGAAGGCCTGCTGCAGAACTGGGACTTGCATCTTGCATCAGCTACCTTTGCATCTCCCACCCCTTCTCAGCTGCAGCTGAAGAACTAGCCTGGTTCACCAAAGTCAACAAAATGGTTACCTGAGGAAAGGTGCCACAGCCCAACAGTGCGGACAGTCACAGCCTGGAGAAAAGGTTGAAGCACAGCTTCTGATGCACATCAGGAGGAGGCAGTGTATGGGCTAATGCCACAGTAACAACCCTGTAATTGTTAAGTGACTGTTACAAATATATGGACATTTTAGGCCCTGATGGAAAGAAACTATCTAGTAATTATCCCTCTTAGGTTCCCTTGTGCATGCAGGTACAGCCGGCCCTTCTTGTTAGCAATTAACCGGCTGGCTAGCTGACTCCAGAAAGGTCCTATTTGGTACTGGCCTTGATAATAGCAGTGGATTCATACAGGGATCAGACTAGCTTGATTTCCAAGTCTAAAAGGTTGGGACCAGGTAGAGAGCTCATTTTTGCCACTTTAAAATCTCTCTTAAAGAGTCAGTGGCGCTACGTGTTGCTAAACCTTCAAAATATCTGACTCTAAAATGCAGTTTTAATTGTTTGGGCGGGTTGAGAGGTGCATTTATTGTGATAGGAAGATGCTGTTCAGTATTCTGTATTGTAGCGTTTTGCACTTGAAAACATGCCTTATATTACCGCAGCACCTAATCAGGATCAGAGGCTGTGCAAATCTATCGTCCGGGTCCTGAAGCCTTCCTAATTTGGCCTTCAAATTGGTGAAGCTCCTCTGAACTCAAGGGAGCTCTGCTTGTTTACCCTGAAATCCTAGCTTTGTCACTCTCTTCACCTATCTAAAGCTCTCTGTTCCATTTATTGTCAGCTCAGTTGTCCTGACCTCCACTGCTCCCAATTTAACAGTATCTTTGTATTGATCAGCTGCTCCTGATGAAAGTCAGACCTCAGTGTATTTCTGGTCAGCCCAGTGAAATGGAGACAGGGTTCCTTTTCTCCCTGGTTCAGGCTGTCGACACTGGCTCACATGCAGCGAGATGTCTTCTCAACAAGGGTTAGAAACCGAAATGCTAGGTTAGCTCCTCAGCTGGCGCAAATCAGCATAGCCCCATTGCTTACAATGGAACGATACCAGTTGAAACCAACTGGGGACCTGATCTTTGTTTTTAAATGAGAGGCTGCATCTGAATGTGCAATGCAGGCTGGATAACTATATCAGGTGGGCCAGAACTAACCCTAAAAGGCCAGGTTTCAGAGTAACAGCCGTGTTAGTCTGTATTCACAAAAAGAAAAGGAGTACTTGTGGCACCTTAGAGACCAACCAATTTATTTGAGCATAAGCTTTCGTAATGAAGTGAGCTGTAGCTCACGAAAGCTTATGCTCAAATAAATTGGTTAGTCTCTAAGGTGCCACAAGTACTCCTGTTCTTTTTCCTAAAAGGCCAGTTGCTTAACACCACTGGTTTATAACCATTAGAGATGTCTTGATCTATTTTTCTGTCTGCCAGATGATAAGCTGTGGAGGTAAGTATTCCACTGATGGACCTACACCTTAGTTGCTCCTTTTAGATGAAATGTATAAAGAGTAAAGCCTTGGCTCTCAAGCATTTTAAAAAGTCCTTTAAAATTCTACATTCACTTTTTCTCAATTTTTTAGTTGTAAAACCTAATGCCACCTAGTGCAGTCTACTGACACACCGGCATAAATGTCATTGTGCACTCTCTTTATCATAATTATAGCAGGAGTCCCGAGAGGGTGGGGGGAAATGCAAGCAGCACTCGTTCCAACTCCATAGCTTTGATCTTAGCCTTCTTTCCACATCAGACAACTCCCAGGCCTATGGCTCCTTTCTAGACTCTTAAAACACCCTATCGGGTATGACATGTTTGACACTTCAGGATCAGTTCATGCCACGCAGGATTCTACTCTTGTCTTACAGATCATCTCCTGACATTGAAATGTGTCAGCAGGATGCTGGAGGGATTCCAAATAAACCCCAGGATACTTAAATGGAAATTAAACAACACATGGATGTTCTATGGAAATTATCCAGATTCTAAATCTTTGCTGATCAAGTAGATCAATTCAGATCCTTCAACTATGAGCCATTTATTCCTCCCTACACTATCCCTGTGTTATATTTGGTTGAAAAGTGTGTATCACAAGTGTATTAAAGGGACATTGTCATCTTGTTTAGATCTAAAATATAGTTCCCATTAAGGGTTTTATATATGTTGGGCTCATGGCCTTTTTTTGGTTAAGCACAAGGGGGCAGAATTAGAGCTGAGTTTTCAGGTTAACTCTGCATTCCCGGCTTGATTTCTGAGCTTTAATGTTGCATTGATGCTTGCTCATTTGCATGGAAATGTAAACACGTTTATTTACAACACTGACTGGCCTAATGACACCAGTCTGGGGTTCCTGGGAAATAGCGCTAAGCAAGAACTTTAGTTTCTCCACATTTTTTTTTTAAATACAAAGGCAAGTACCAACAAGCGAACATGTAGGACCACTAAGGCACGGGATCTTAGCCTTCTGCTTCATATGTATGGCACTCCTGCATGCACTTCCTGCTAGAACTCCAAAAATCTTTTAAGAGCAGCGGGCATAGAGCCAGCATATCATAGATAAATCATAGACATTCAGGGTTGGAAGGGACCTCAGGAGGTCATCTAGTCCAACCCCCTGCTCAAAGCAGGACCAATCCCCAATTTTTGCCCCAGATCCCTAAATGGCCCCCTCAAGGATTGAGCTCACAACCCTGGATTTAGCAGGCCAACACTCAAACCACTGAGCTATCCCTCCCCCCATGTTAGAGGTTAACTTTAGTATCAGCCACAATAACATGCAAAGCATGTGGGAAAGGTGAAGAGTTGAATGAAAGGGACGTTCACCTGTCCGTAACACAATCTGCAGTAAATCTCCAAGGGGCAGTCATTTTAACTTGCAGTAGCGATGAGATCTTGAAGAAGGAATACCGGGAAAAATTCCTGTCACTAGGGGGAGTCATGGCTAGGGAGAGATTTACAGTGCAAAACTGAGTCCCGGCTCCTTCAAAGCTGCACATGCTCTGCCCATTTGCCACAGCCAGAGCTGTCGAGGGGGCAGTCCAAGATAGAGCTGGATCAAGGGGCCGCAAGCGGGGAGGGTCCCAGAGCCTGGGCTCCAGCCCAAGCCTGAATGTCTACACCACAGTTTTACAGTCCCGCAGCCTGAGCCCCGCAAGTCCAAGTCAGCTGACATGGGCTAACCGCGGGAGCTTAATTGCAGGGTAGACATAGTCTAAGCGATGGCTCTTGCCTCTGGCCGGGATAATCTGCAATGGAGCAGGGAGGCTGAGGATGGGGCATGATCAGGTCAGAACGCAGGCTCATGTCAACACTGTTGTTGCCATGTTAATATATACCAATCACACGTGCAGCTGGAAGCCTCTGGATTTCTAGTTCCCATACCCATCATTCCTTTCTGTGGGATTTTGCAGATAGGCCAGAATCCATCCCAGTTCTCATTTCCACCACAGAGGGCAATAGCCAATCTTCCATTTTCATCACTGTTTTTAAAGACTTTCTTTGCATCTTCAGCACCTCTCTTGTTTTTCCTCTAACATTCTCACCAATTCAAAGGGGAGTCATAACATCACCGAGCTTTGAAAACATTTGCTGGGAAGTTGGGATCAAAATCTGTGCCACAAGTTTCATTTAACACCAACCGAGCAAGAATGCCTGCTGCTGTGTTTCACAATTACTTCACTAGTCCTTGTCTGCTCAAATTCTAGTTTATTTTCTATTCCCGTTGCCCCTTAATCGTCATCTGTCTCTTGAGACCAGCCAATTCATCATCTAGGATCTAGCCACAGATCTGGGTAATGGAAACCTGGAGACTCATCATTTCAATCTTCCCCTTAAGTGCTCTGAGTATTATGCTGTGGTTTGAGCATCCTGTACATAACTTGGTCAGTTTCCAAATTGCATTTGCCCCAGCTAATGGTTCCTCCTTCGTCTCATGCACCCCAGTCTCGGGAGCAAAGTAACTGGAGATTAGCCGCAGATAACACCTTCTTTATCTTGGCAACCGAACATTCCAGCAGAGATTTTTATTGACAGGCGCTTATAACTGAGCTGAAGATTATAGTTAATGCTGTTGGAAATACCCCTTCCTGAAAGCAGGGCTGTTTTTATTGGGGGTGGTGAATTGCACTTGCTTCAGCCTGATTTATATATAAAAAAGTGGTCCCATACCTTATTTGCTATAGTTTCTGATAAGAGTGGCAGGGGAAAATAGGGTGTCTTCCTATTGCCAAGCTACTGACAGGAACAAAAACCATGTAAAGCCCCACTGAGTCTCAGATGGTGGTCTCTGAAGCCAGCACATTTATCTGGTTCAGCTAACTCTGAGCAGCTCACCTTATTTTCAGTCGTGTGATTTTGAGAAGTAGAATGAAGATGGGGAAGAGATCCATCCTGACGTGGGTCGGGCTGTAACGGCTTTTCTTTTGTAGGATCACTCAGGTAGGCTTCAAAGCCATCCGGCAGCAGCTACAATGGAGAGGGGGCATTGTAAAGCGTTTGGAGAGGGAAATAGGAGCTGGGACTTGGGAAAACAAATTCCACAGGGACATAAACAGGAGAGCGTGAGGTAAAGTTGATATGGGTGAGCTGCTTCCATCCACATCCTCACTGCTTTTCCTGTCACGCTCCCTCAATGTGTAAGTTACATTCACTTGGCATGTCCACTGCAGCCAGATTGGTGCAAGTTATGTTACTTTGCAATGCATACTTGCTCCTAATTTTTCATAGAATCATAGAATATCAGGGTTGGAAGGGACATCAGGAGGTCATCTAGTCCAACCCCCTCTCAAAGCAGGACCAATCCCCAATTAAATCATCCCAGCCAGGGCTTTGTCAAGCCTGACCTTAAAAACCTCTAAGGAAGGAGATTCTACCACCTCCCTAGGTAATGCATTCCAGTGTTTCACCACCCTCCTAGTGAAGAAGTTTTTCCTAATATCCAACGTAAAACTCCCCCACTGCAACTTGAGACCATTACTCCTTGTGCTGTCCTCTTCTACCACTGAGAATAGTCTAGAACCATCCTCTCTGGAATCACCTCTCAGGTAGTTGAAAGCAGCTATCAAATCCCCTCTCATTCTTCTCTTCTGCAGACTAAACAATCCCAGTTCCCTCAGCCTCTCCTCATAACTCATGTGTTCCAGACCCCTAATCATTTTTGTTGCCCTTCGCTGGACTCTCTCCAATCTATCCACATCCTTCTTGTAGTGCGGGGCCCAAAACTGGACACAGTACTCCAGATGAGGCCTCACCAATGTCGAATAGACGGGGACGATCACGTCCCTCGATATGCTCGCTATGCCCCTACTTATACATCCCAAAATGCCATTGGCCTTCTTGGCAACAAGGGCACACTGCTGACTCATATCCAGCTTCTCGTCCACTGTCACCCCTAGGTTCTTTTCTGCAGAACTGCTGCCTAGCCATTCGGCCCCTAGTCTGTAGCGGTGCATTGGGTTCTTCCATCCTAAGTGCAGGACCCTGTACTTATCCTTATTGAACCTCATCAGATTTTTTTTGGCCCAATCCTCCAATTTGTCTAGGTCCCTCTGTATCCTATCCCTGCCCGCCAGCATATCTACCACTCCTCCCAGTTTAGTATCATCCGCAAATTTGCTGAGAGTGCAATCCACACCATCCTCCAGATCATCTATGAAGATCTTGAACAAAACCGGCCCCAGAACCGACCCTTGGGGCACTCCACTTGACTGCCAACTAGACATGGAGCCATTGATCACTACCCGTTGAGCCCGACAATCTAGCCAACTTTCTACTCACCTTGTAGTGCATCCATCCAGCCCATACTTCTTTAACTTGCTGACAAGAATACTGTGGGAGACCATGTCAAAAGCTTTGCTAAAGTCAAGAAACAATACATCCACTGCTTTCTGTTCATCCACAGAACCAGTAATCTCATCATAGAAGGCGATTAGATTAGTCAGGCATGACCTTCCCTTGGTGAATCCATGCTGACTGTTCCTGATCACTTTCCTCTCCTCTAAAGGCTTCAGAATTGATTCCTTGAGGACCTGCTCCATGATTTTTCCGGGGACTGAGGTGAGGCTGACCGGCCTGTAGTTCCCAGGATCCTCCTTCTTCCCTTTTTTAAAGATGGGCACTACATTAGCCTTTTTCCAGTCGTCCGGGACTTCCCCCGATCGTCATGAGTTTTCAAAGATAATGGCCAATGGCTCTGCAATCACATCCGCCAACTCCTTTAGCACTCTCGGATGCAACGCATCTGGCCCCATGGACTTGTGCACGTCCAGCTTTTCTAAATAGTCCCAAAACACTTCTTTCTCCACAGAGGGCTGGTCACCTCCTCCCCATGCTGTGCTGCCCAGTGCAGTAGTCTGGGAGCTGACCTTGTTCGTGAAGACAGAGGCAAAAAAAGCATTGAGTACATTAGCTTTTTCCACATCCTCTGTCACTAGGTTGCCTCCCTCATTCAGTAAGGGGCCCACACTTTCCTTGGCTTTCTTCTTGTTGCCAACATACCTGAAGAAACCCTTCTTGTTACTCTTGACATCTCTTGCTAGCTGCAGTTCCAGGTGCGATTTGGCCCTCCTGATTTCATTCCTACACGCCCAAGCAATATTGTTATACTCTTCCCTAGTCATATGTCCAACCTTCCACTTCTTGTAAGCTTCTTTTTTATGTTTAAGATCCGCTAGGATTTCACCGTTAAGCCAAGCTGGTCGCCTGCCATATTTACTATTCTTTCGACTCATCGGGATGGTTTGTCCCTGTAACCTCAACAGGGATTCCTTGAAATACAGCCAGCTCTCCTGGACTCCTTTCCCCTTCATGTTAGTCCCCCAGGGGATCCTACCCATCCGTTCCCTGAGGGAGTCGAAGTCTGCTTTCCTGAAGTACAGGGTCCGTATCCTGCTGCTTACCTTTCTTCCCTGTGTCAGGATCTTGAACTCAACCAACTCATGGTCACTGCCTCCCAGATTCCCGTCCACTTTTGCTTCCCCCACTAATTCTTCCCTGTTTGTGAGCAGCAGGTCAAGAAAAGCTCCCCCCGTAGTTGGCTCCTCTAGTACTTGCACCAGGAAATTGTCCTCTATGCTTTCCAAAAACTTCCTGGATTGTCTATGCACCGCTGTATTGCTCTCCCAGCAGATATCAGGAAGATTAAAGTCACCCATGAGAACCAGGGCGTGTGATTTAGTAGCTTCTGCGAGTTGCCGGAAGAAAGCCTCATCCACCTCATCCCCCTGGTCCGATGGTCTATAGCAGACTCCCACCACTACATCACTCCTGTTGCTCATACTTCTAAACTTAATCCAGAGACACTCAGGTTTTTCTGCAGTTTCATACCGGAGCTCTGAGCAGTCATACTGCTCCCTTACATACAGTGCTACTCCCCCACCTTTTCTGCCCTGCCTGTCCTTCCTGAACAGTTTATAACCATCCATGACTCCAGTCATGTGAGTTTGAGTCATGTTTGACAAACTTGTAAATAGCATTTCAGCCCCTTCTCTCTGCCCCCCAATGTGATAGCCCTGGCTTTGGCCCAAGGACTTGCAGTGGGGTGGCACCAGCTTACTTTAGGCTGAGTTCACTCTCCTAGCGCTGCCACTGCTCACTATGCAACCTTGGGCGAGTCATTTAATCACTCTATTTAATCAAGTCTTTATGTAGTTATACAATTGAAGGGTGGGTGAGAAATGCCTGTAAAATGTATATTTATTTGACTGTCTCCCTCACTATTCATATATTTCTCAGTGTTATAAGGTGTCCAAGTCTTCTGGCACCTCCTGGAGGGGATCCCATGCTCTCTGTGCCTATGAGGGGGGCTTTGCCCCACTGGCCAAAAGCAGTTCTAGGGCTGAATACTTATCAGAGGCAGCTCTACCAGCTGAGCTAATAAAGTGCAGCTGAGCTCTGTAGGCTCATTGCCTTAAAAGAAGGATGTGCTGGAGAGAAGTCATAGGGTTGTGGTGGTAAGGAACTGGGATGGGGCATAGTGGGGAGCTGCCTAGTACGGTGTGTAGTTCTTGATTTGGATTTACTGATTGCAAAGCTGTATGGCAGAAAATACTTGTGAAGCTGGAGACAAAGACACTCTACCTGGAGAGGATGCCTTGGTGTTTAAACATTTCTCTGATCTTTCCACTCCTGGCCCTGCAGCACTCAGCTTCTCCGACTGTATGTTTGCCAGGGCAGTCTCTGGGTCTCCTCGGGGCCTGGACCGATGGAGGCTTCATGCAGATTGGAGCCTCTAAGTGCTTCTGTCGTATTGCTATTTAATTATTAATGTGCAGTGTTTCAAAGTATTCAGCCAGTCAGAAGTTGGTCACATGACCTGTAAGGCTTACATGTCCTAACACAATGGAAGAAGGCAGCGTTGGCCTTGCCAAATGTTCCACCCAGAGGAATTTACAGACTAGAATTCTCTGATTTAGCCTGACACCTGCCGTACTGCGTGGGTGCACTACTGTCCTATAGCATCTGCCTGCTAACTGCCTTATGTCAGGTGATCTCTGTGAACCAGAACCAGAGAGCTGTGTTCTGCCATTCTGGCTGTCTTGGGAGAGACACAGCAGCCTGGTCAGAAAACACCTGCTGCTAACTGTGGGTACAGCTGAACTGGCGTGGAATGAAGTTTTGCTGCAAAGTGAGAAAAAGTCCAGCAACATTTCGGACATTGTGGCTGAAACCCATCTTAGCCACAGGTCATAAGCATTGTCTTGGGCCACCCTTGTAGTTAAACTGTATTCAGCCGCATTCATTGCTGATGTCTTCATTTAAAAAACAAACAACAAAAAAAAACCCCAACCCCCCCAATCCTATACCTGGATTACAGCTAGCGGAGTGACTGAGATAATACTTCAAAGTATTTCTCATGGGGTGCGTGCCTACCATCTCAAATCCTTCCTTGCAATAGCCTGTCCATGGAGGCAGCAGCACTGAACCCAGGGTGACCTCCTCCTTTCACCCATCACACAGGCTGATGTCCTAGGGGTTTCAAGCCACCGATGGACACTACTCAGTCAGTAGCCAGATCCCCCAAGTTCCTGTCACTACCTGTCAGGCTCCTGTCTGAAATACAATAGACTCTCAGTGACTAATCTGCAGATCACACATTTCTTAGAGGTGACTTCCAAAGTGAAAAAAAAAATTAATTTCTCGCCTTTTTCACGTATAAAGATGGCCCAAAACTCTTCCCCAAAATCTGGTTTTCACACTAACAGGTCCAGTTCTTGGCTGGTAGACTCCACAATGGCTGGCAAAACAGTGAGATGGCAAGAGCCAAGAGAGTGACCGTTGAGCTATTAAATGTGGGAGGGACTTTCAGTCAAGCTGTTAAAAAGTGGGGTTTTGTTAATGCCTATGTAATGTCAGTGACTAAGTAACATTTTGAATAGAGGAAGTCTTTGTTAAAGATTCGTCACCCTCAGCTAAGCGGTTGGCACTAAACATCCTGGAGACTTCCCAAAGGCTCTCCATTAGAGCTAGGGACAGAGCAAAGCTGATATTCCTGATACTTCTAAGGAAAAAGCAGGCAGTTCAAATAAACCAGGCCTTCTTTATACACCTTAGCAAGCAAAGGATGAGTAAGCCCCATTTTTTTGTTTTGAAAAATGATTGGTAGGCCGCTTTTAAATAAACGCCCTATTGGTCTCACCTCACTTCTCACTGAAGGTTTAGTAGCCAGGCATTGCAGTGAGGCCTCTTGTGACTAAGATTTCATCACTTTTATACAACATAATGCAGTACTTTTACTAGAATGTCAAGTGTGATATGGGATATTTCTAAAGAAAGAGATACTGCATCACAAGATGTACTTTATTATTTATTTTATGTTTTACTTGTCCGTGTACTTGGCAATTTTCAAAGTACGTTAAGGTCTATAAACCACCTTTGTGTACGGGGCAGTGCCACATATAACTCCCGGGTATGGCTCTCTTATTATCCTGGCTTTCTTCATGTGGCCCATACTAACAGCTGCAACTACAGCTCACTTCCGAGTGAGTAGAAATCGAAAATAGCTCACTTTCTGTCCAGTGCCATGTCTTAATACATGTAGTGTGCTCAGAACTCTGAGGGTTCACCCTTTAAGCAAGGCTCTGTCTTCACTGCTTAAAAAGCTGTGTTTTCGTGGCCGGGCATCCAGCATGCATTAGCTATCCTGGTCTAGAATTGTGGTGGAGACAACCGCTCTGTAGTTTTTACCGTGAGGTAGCTTAGTGCGGTCCACACTATACACCTACCGGTGGGTCACCTCGCCTAGTTTACCTCAGTAAAACCCAACATTTGTTTTTTAGCAATGAAGACAAAGCCTAGGGTTTTACAGCAAGATAACTATCGCACGTTACGTATCTTGCAGTAGTCCCCCACCCCTTTATAGCACTGACGACAAACCTAAGTAAAGCCATTTTGAGCTATAGCTGGCCCACTAAGTGCTATAAAAAATAGGTTCTCAATCCTGCAAACGTGTGAACCCATAGCATAGTATAATCTTACAAGCGTCTCTCTTGTAATTCAGCAGTGTCAGGATTAACAGCTGCTGAGCAGTATTTAAAATGAAGACCCCTGGTTTTGAAGGAAAACCCTTAGTTTTAAAGAGCCAGTGTTCACTGAAACGTCACTGCTCTGTGTGTGTTTTAACTGTACATGTGACACCAAAAGCCCTGAGCCTGTAAACAGTTATACATATTGTTAACTTCACACGTGTGAGTGTGACTTCAGTGGCACTGTTGACGTGTGTAAAATTAAGCAGTGCATAATTGTCATGGGGACCCCAGGATCAGGGGCTTAAGAACATTATGTGCCGAGGGAGGTCAGAGAACTTAATTCTCTTTCCTAGCTTGTTTGCCTTGGGTGTAGTCAGGCCCCTTTCTCTTTGCGCTGCACCTTCTGCAGTCATTTACACATGTGTAAAACACTGTCCTACTGATTTCTTAGCGTTAAACACCCACTTTGCACTAGTGTGATGGACTGACTATGCAAAGTTTAGGGCAATGGTGAATTGAGCCTGTAATCAGTTTCCTCTGGTTGTGGGTCTTTCCTGGGAGAGGAAAATGTGATGCATCCCCCAGCATGTTGGCATGGGGATCCAGGACAGGTGGAGGACCGGAGAGTCATGGATAACCTCTTTCCGAATGGCCTGGGTTTCAAGTGGATTGCCTTCATTTAAAGTGCTTTTGAATAGTTGTTCTGTGAATTCATTAGCTGTTCTAAGGCTGAGTTAGCTACTAAAGCCACATGATTGACAGTATTGCCAACTCGAAGCGTTCAAAGCTCATGAGTCAGGCCACCACAATTATGAGAATGGCTTAAAAATCATGAGATTTTTGAAAAATAGATATTGGCTTCTTTTTATTTGCTTTCTGGTTTTTGATCCTGTTTCCAAGCTTTTATCTGCAGTCATGAAGGGCTAGAAACTTATTTTTAAAATGAAAGCTGGGATGCTGATGCAGTCCCATTACTCCAGAGCTGGGGCTTTACCCAACAAACCTTGGGAGCGTTGGCAACACGGCAGTGGTGTATGCAGTGCAATACGAGAAATTCTTTTGTTCCAACTGGAAGGAAAGGGGGCTAATCTTGACACTAAAGCATTATTCTACTGATGCAAAACAGCGAGTAACAAATCCGTCTGTGCAGCCTGCTGTGCCTCCTCCCAATACGTTCAGAAGAACGGCAGGGTCGATGTTCTTGTAAACATCCCTGGTTTTTGGCTGCACTTTATAGCTAAGCAGCATGTTTGACAAATTCCCCCAATGGTCCCGGCCTATACAGCGCACATTTTCCCGTTAAAAGCGAAGAAAGGGACTCAAGTAGCTGCTCCTGCTTTCCAGAGGCAAAGTTACTCAAAACGTGTATTCTAGTTGTTAGAACAAAAAGTTGCTTTGTTTCTGCTCAAGTTGCTCTCATCTAATTTTCACTTTTTTGGGGGCGATTAGTTCTGACATGCACCACATAGCTCCCACTGGCTAAAAACGAAAGGAAATCAAGTCCACGGGTCTCTTACCAAATGTCTTCAAAGCAGAGTGTTGGAGACAAAGTCAAGAATGGATGCAATTCCAGGCAGTTAACAGAAGGGAGGGATGGCGTTTCACTTGTGAACTTTGGCTGTGGGCAAGCCGGGACAGTCATTTAGCCTGTTTGTGCCTCAGTTCCCCATCTGTAGAATGGGAAGAATAGCACTGCCCTACGTCATGGGTTTTTTTTTTGAGGATAACTACATGAAAGATTGTGCAGCGCTCAGATAGCACAGTGCTGGGCACCAAATAATTATTATAGAATCATACAATATCAGGGTTGGAAGGGACCTCAGGAGGTCATCTCGTCCAACCCCCTGCTTAAAGCAGGACCAATCCCCAACTAAATCATCCCAGCCACGGCTTTGTCAAGTTTGACCTTAAAAACCTCTAAGGAAGGAACCTCTAAGTACCTTATCTAGATAGTCAAGGTAATTCTGCTATGCCCCATGCCTTTGAGGACACATCACCTTCTCTGGAAAGTAGACGGAGTCTTAGCATGAGATTGCCTCTCCAGCACTGCTAGTCAGCATTGGTGGTGCTGGATGTGATGCTGCTCTATAAGTTGTTTTAATGCATTAGGAATAATGAATGTCAGGTAGGTATTATTGTTACCGGTGATCCATTTTGCTATCACGGTTTCCACAACTTTGTAATACCACAGTTATTGCTGCTGTGGCTTCATCATAGCTTCTCTTCTGTATGACTGGCCATAGGAGTCATCCTGGAGGCTCACACTGGATCAGGAACTTAGTTCCCTAATGCTGCCACAACTTACAGGGGGCTGAAGAGAGGGCAAACCAGTCCTTCGAATGCTGTTGGCTAGCCAGGGCAAAGTAAGTGCTCCCAAGAATAGAGAGAGTAAGAAAAGGAGCTTTACAAATTCTTGCAGCTGCTTCTGCAAGTTTGCTGGGGTCAGCCCATGTGACCTAGACCCAGCCAATCAATAATTTAGTAAGAGGTGGTTAGGGGAGGACCATAATCTTGACTCATTCAATGTAGACTCCAAGTGGAATCTTCCATTTGCTGGCCAGGAGATCACTGAGTTTGTGGACTCTCAGCAGAATTAGCAGTAGGGCTGTTCAAGTGAAGTAGGCTGAGAATATGTGCTATCTGGCCTAAGTGTGAAACATTAGGAGTACATTTCTCCCTGGTATAATTCCAGTGAACTCCTGGCCTTTTCTCAGATGCTGAAGCTTAGAGGAGAAAGCAATTTAAAAATGTCTTCTTGCTTCGGCTAAGGCAACCTTTATTTTCAAAAGGGAAAAGAAAAAAAAATTAAGGGATTAAAACAGCTGTTGGCATTTCTTAATAACGGTGATTGGGATTGCACCTCATCCAAAAATCACTATTAATTGACTACGTTATTCAAACTTTAATACCTTGTTTCTCGAAATATTAATAAAGAAATGATCTAGAAGAAAAGGAAATGTCAGGATGAGTGTGCTTATTTACCACAAAAGAAAGAAAAGAAAAGGAAAAGACTGAAAGATTGCTTTACATTTTCAGTCTTGTGTGATATTCTTTTCTTTTTCTCTTTTTTTTTTCCTTACTGTTTAGTGAAGGAGGCTTTTGATAATTTATGTTGGATTGGTGTATTTTTAGAATTGCTTTCCGTAGGATTGACAGTGCCCTGAGTGCTTCCCAAGACCTGGCTTTCGAAATAAAAGGATGATAATTATTTATTACTTCTCCAAATAAATGCTGTTTCTCCAACAGGAATTTGATTGTCACATTTGACCAAGGTTCTCTCATCTAACGCTCTGTTAGTTCAGAGCATAAATCTGCAGCAGGATGGCTCTCTGCACGCGTCTTGGAATAAATGCTGCTGTCTAGAGGGTGTTTTTCATTTCTCTGTGGAAGGGCACAGGGGTAACAGCCCCAGTAAATGAAACGGTTCTGGAAATTGGGGAAGTGATTGGCATTTTGTCTCCAGCAGGCTGATTCTAAACAGATTAGCAGGAAAAGTGTCCGTTTACATCAGTTTAGGAAAGGAGAGATGCCCAAACATCAGCCAATTTATTGGTGAATACTCTGAAGTGACCTGATGCTAATGTCCTTAAGCTGGTCATTTACCATGGTTAAAGGAGAGTAGGATTAAGTCAAGGTAACTTTTATTTCCATGCAAGGCTAATGCTGGACTTATTTGTGCTAATTGTAATAAGCAGAGCCCCAACAGGCTGAGAGGAGGCTGAAGTACCTGCAGGTGCCATGGCAGAAACAAAGTAGAAGTGACAGCCACTTCACAATGTCTGCCAAACGCCCGCTTGGGTAACCAGTTTGCAGCTGCCAAGGCTCAGATCCAACATTTCAGAATTCACTCCAGGCCCTTTTTGTGCACGTTTAAACTTTTCCAGATGGTTCGTAGACTTGTTACAGAACTTGGCCGTGTGCATCCTTTTTTGCCGTGCTGGGTGCTTGTGGAATGCAGCTGCACTTTATGCAGATACACACTGGCTGGGAGAGACTTCCAAAAGTACTCAGGGATTTAGGAGCACAGGTCCCATTGACACCAATATGACTTATGCACCTAAATCTCCTATCCACTTCTGAAAATCTTTCCCTGTTGGGACTATATGGGCCATAGACCTAGTGACCTATATATCGCTCATTTAAAAAAGTAGGATTTAAGTTGTTGTTGCTTGTGAATCAAACAGCTAGCAGGAAAACTTTGTGCCTGACTCCTGTTACAGCCAATGTGCTCATGCTGTGACAGACGTGTCACAGTAGGAAAAGCTATATGTGACTGATTTTACCCGCTATGTCAGTACAATCCAACATATCTGGCTTATTGGTGTGTAGGGGGGAGGAATATCTCTGTGTTTTCTGAGTTGTCGTACTATTTTAAACCGTATATAAGAAGCATGCGAGTGGAAGGTTTCAGTGCAGTTGTTAGCTACTGGAAGTACAAGTTCTTATGCGCTGAGTTACAAGATTGCCAAATGCACTGTCAGGGGGGTACATTAATGAACGGGAGGGCAGGCTGAACACAGCTGGATACATGTAAGTATTTTCCAACTCAACTATCTTCGGTGGGTACTTGAAAGCACAGCATCTGCAAAAACCAAAATCAGGTGTGGCTTGTACTGTTGTATACCTTGTATCCATGGCCCCCAGATTGTGTGTTCCTATCCAAACCTTGTGCAAAACTGCAGGAAAAGAGCTTAATCCTTAAAGGAAATAAAACAAGAGAGGGATCAAAATGGAGGAGAGAAGCCAAATAATGGACCTTTGCAGCTTGGCTGGTTCTTACTTCTTTGCTGTATTCTCTGCCAGCATCGCTGACCCATTTCCTCCTGTGCACCTGACATTTAATCTAGAGATTATAACTTTCCAATTTTTCAAAACTGCACACTACAGCTCCCCCCTCCCCCAGACCTCGCTCCCACCTCCCCCAGGACTCACCTACTACCTTCAGAGCTGGGCTGGGAGGAGCCTATGAGAAGACTGCCTGCCCAGTTGGGGCATGGAGGAGAGGAGGGGGATGTCAATCCCTGGAGCTAGGAGCTGGAGGGAGCACTTTGAGAAGCCCTGCCCGGCCATCATGGGCAGCAAGCCTGGCCGCCAGCCCTGCTCCTCAAACGCTGCATGCAGTCAGGAACCCGCCCCTTGGCAGCACCAGTATCTATCTCACCACTGGAGCTAGGAGCCAGTTCCTCAGATTAAACTTTTCTCCATCAGCTGAGCTCCTCCATCAGCAACTGCTCTTCCTGCCCTTCTGGCAGCCGAGACTGGTTACTGCGGTAACCGGACTTTTGGTTTCCGGTCAGCAGTACTGACTGGACACTGCAAGGGTCCCCTTTCGACCGGACTTTCCAATTGAAAACTGGACAACTGGCAACCCTAAGTTAGTCCCTCTCTATCTTGGAGGGTGCGCAGGCTTGGAGGGTCTGCATTGCGTACTATGGCATAATATCTCCCCAGCCATTCCTTATGATGGTCAGAGTTAGAGCTGCATGGGAAATGGTTTTCCCATCCTGGGAGAATTTTTGAGATTTTGAACATTTTTTCCCATCCTGAATGGGAACAAAACATTGAAATGTGGCACATTTTTCCAAACAGAAAGTCTGAAAATAATTCATAAGGGGTTCATCAAAAATTTATTTTTACTATAAATTAACTTAAATTTCTAGACAAAAATTCATTTCAACCTGAAAAAAAGAAATTTTGCATTTCCCAGTTTGAAAATTTTGAAACTTTTCAAAATGTTTTTGAAACTGGAAGTTTGTTGAAAGCAACCTTTTACTGAATAAATAGTTTCAGTTTTGACAAATTGGCATTTTCTGACCAAACACCCCTCCCCCTGCCCAAACACTTTATTTAACAATTCCCCATCTGCTCTTGTGTCAATGTTATCTCCATTTCAACAAGAACACCACCTTTTTAGGGAGGTCAGTTCTGGGGTCCTACGCACATTAAAGTTCCTTTCTATGAAGGTAAACTGCAAAACAGTGCTAAATTTTGAGCTGACCACATAATTTGGGGCTGAAAGGCCCTCATCTAGCCAGGTTTGGGGTGGCAAGGGGAGGGGAAGGTCAGCTCAGGAATAAGCTTCACCTAAGCTTTAAAAAAATCTTTTCTGCTGTAAAGTCTTTTTTTGTACCACCTCGTTTGCTGGATGTTTATATTGCAGTAACACCTAAAGGTTCCAATCCAGTCTGGGACCCATTGTGCTAGAGACTGTATTCACATGATCTATATCCTGTGGACTTTCCCTTGACTATGAAAGAGTCTGAGTCTAGGTCAGGGTTAGCTAATACATACTTGCTTAGGTCAACCTAAACCCTTTCCCCAGTGTAGATGCTGGGTAACATCCTGTAGCTTAATCTAGCCGGTTGAATTGTAGTCAAGACAAGGCCGTGGAGTGTACAATCTAAATTCACAATCCTGCATGTGCGTAGGTTTAAGCATCCATATAGTCCTGTTTCTCTCGGTGACACTACTCAGGTGCTTAAAATTAACCATATGCAGAAGTGCTTGCAGGATTGGGGCCTGAGAATGTGTAAAGTGTGTGACATCAGAAATACCGTGAATTGCAGTGAGACCTTTGGCATTTGTGATGCTGCATGCTGAGATATCTTCTGTCAACTGTGCCCACCTAGCAGTTACATAACGCACAGTAGCCATCCATTGGTCTCAAAGCGCTCTACTAAAGTGGGGGGAAGCAGGGGTGTTGTCATCTCTGTTAACAGAGATGGAAATTGAAACACAGGCATGTTGATAGACTTGTCCCATATCACACAGTCAGTGGCAGACTCAGGACTAGAGCTCAGATCTCTAGAGCTTTAGTCCACTGCTCTCTCTAAGCAAGGCAGTACACAGAGGGCTTCCCAGAGAAGACACACACCAGTGTTTTCAAATATGGGTGCATACCATGAGGTTAGTGGCTGCATTGTTTTTCTCAAAGGTACTTGGAGCTCAGTAGCACTCAGTGACTTTAATGGGATTTGGGGTGCTCAGAACTTCTGAAGAGCAGGCAACCTCTATATAGAAGCTGACAGCTGGATGTAGACTAACTGTAGGCAACTACCTGTAAAAACTCTAGCCATAATTTGTAGAGAGTTGGTTAAACTTATTTCTGTGCTGAATGCTGACCCCAACCTGAATGTGGGGGTAGGAGGATTCGGGGGGCCAGAAATCTGTGCCCAACTGTTCTCAATTTTGTCTTGCGGTTCACCTTTTAAATCTTCTCCTTGGCATTTCAGGAGAGTAACTCCAGCTGTCTCAGTCATGTCCAATCATAAGGATTAGTTTTCTGTAATGTTCCTAAAAATTTGCACAATATTTCAAAGGCTTCAGCTTCCCTGTGCCTGGGGCATCTGACCTCCTTCCCCTGCACCTTTGATCCGTTATTTGGTTAAAGTTATGAAACCCACCTGTTGTACTGAGCATGTTTCCCTTAAGGACCTATGTAACTAGTTAGAATCCCACCAGCGCCTCTGAAAGATACTTCCCGATTATGAATTGCTCCGTAAGTCAAGTCTGTACAAGAAGAAACAAAGTTTAATTTTTCTCTTTTATTGAACGAAAGGAAGTTGTTATATGGGAAGCGAATCTGAGTATCTTTCTTCAGTGTGGGGTGTTCATAGAACTATTCTGGCACAGGTCTCTCTGTCAGATCTCTCTGCTTATGATTTTTCTCTCTCTGCTTTCCTTTCCCATATCCTCAGAACTTCTGTGATTCTTGGGAAAATAAGACATGCGGATGTCACTCATCAGTGGCCTAAAGAACATACACATATAGCAAGTTTATATGCACAGGCCTGTTAACAGTATTTCAAATCTATCTACCAGAATTTAACCCTGGGCCTTGTTTCCACTCTGCTGTCTTTTTTCCATTCTGCCGCATGGAGAGTGTTGCGTAGCACATTCTGACAGGCCCAAAAGAGACCCTTCTATTCCATTGTCCCCTTTTTTTCTCTTGTTTTGGAAACGGATTTTAAATCAGCAGATCATTTTCCTGGCCATTATGGAATATCCACTGATATTCCATGGCCCTGCTTAGTTATTAGTGGGCCTGTCGTGTTTCTCAAGATCTGCTGCTGTATTACACAGGTAAAGACCTTCTTATTCCTTTTTAACTGAGTTGATCTGTTTTTTTCTGCCCTTTGCTCCTCTGTGTTAACTAACACTCTATGTTCTTGTTTGCCTGTACAGTAAAGGTTGTCTTTTCCCCTTCACCTTGTTGCACACCCTGTCTGAAGCTACACTGTTACTTTTTCCTTCCATTCTTCCTGTTCAATAGGACTTGAGTCCTGATTCTTTACAATCGTCCATGTGTTTTTCTTCTCTCTCTTGGTAACTGGCTGATACCATCTCTTTCGTCTTTCCCATTCCACCTCCTGTTCTTCTCATTTACTCCCTTCTCTGTAATAGGAGCATTGGGTGATTTTGTAGCACTTAGGATACTCAGTGTTTCTCTGCTGCACTTTGCAAACCATCTTGCATTTCCAAGCACACTGTGGTTGGTTGGCTGCATTATGGCTGCATCTGTGGTAGCATTTCTCAGGGACTGTCCTGGTAGTGCCATTTCTTCTGTACTTGTGCTTGCGCAGGCAGAACTCAGGTATTTTTACCATTGTGTCGTCTAAACCCGCTCACAGCAAGACTTATCGACGTGATACTACAAATGACAGTTCTCAGCAGCCTGCACCAGGGATCACAACATTGGGGCCACCAAAAGTGTTCGCAACAGTGGCAAGTCTCTGGGAAAGAAGGAAGGACCCAAGTTCAGCTCTGGTTCAGCTGCATTGTTGCTAAGACCTGTTGTCAGCATTGGGTGAATGTGACCTACTGTGGTCAAGGCTCGAAAGGCAGATGAACACACCAGCTTTCCCTTGCTAGTGAGTCATGCCGTTGCCCTGGTTCTGAAATACATTTAGACTTCTCTACGATGTACTTTAGAATGAAAATGAGGGAATCTGGAAAAGTGGAGACAGCCATGGCATCTGGGGAGAACATGGGCAAGCTGAAAGATTGGGGAGGAAGAGAGAGGAGTCTGAGTACTGGGAAATCTGCTTCCTTGTGGTGGCTTTTCTCCAAAAGGGATCATGGGCCAGATCCTCGCCTGCTATATGTTGGTGTAGTTCCATTGGCTTCAGCTGGCCCTTTAAGCCTAGTGGGAGGGGCCTGCGAGTAGCATCCTCCTAAAGTTTGTCTGCTGTTGAAATGAGTGGAGTGGGCAGAGAACTACTCTGTTATATGCATGAATGCTCTGTGGTTCCCACTTCTCCAGGCTCCAAACTGAGGTGCTATTTGGAATAGTTTAATGCAATCACAGTGTGGCAATCCCTTCTCAGCCTCTTGCGGGTGTTGTGATTTTTGCTGTCATCAGATTATTGGACCCAGGGCAGACTTCTCTAAGCCTCTGCTGCATGGAAGTCCTCAAAGAAAGAGAAACCGTGAAATGAACGTATTGTGTGGTCAATGGAAGCATTGCAAATCCAGGTGTTAGGTAGTGAGGTAACCAACTTATTGTGAACATGCAGTCTACCAAAGCTCATTTAATTAGAAATGAATTATCCAGAACATGCTATATTTTTCTTTTAGACATTGCTTTCTCTCCAAACCACCTTTATTTTTCCCATGCTAGATTGTTCTAAATTGATAAAGATTATTTTATTGAGTGTATAATGTTGAGTCCTGAAAAGACTTTTCTACCAATTTCAGCTTAGCAGAACATAACAGCATCTGAAACTTTTTAATAAAAAGAAACAAGTATATAAAAAAGATGAGTATAGATTTGAGCAGCCTGCCAGTCAATATTAGCTCATTGATTTCATTTGAGCACACAGTCTATGTGCTGGAGTCTTAAGTGTTCCCAGACAAATAAGTCAAGAAGCCTTTGGATGAAGAAACTAAATTTAGAAGATTGAGGGTCATCTCAGAGGCAACACTTGCAGAAGAAGGCAATTTAATGTGAGTACATTAAAACAGTGTTGCAGTGAGTCACTAGGATTTTGGGGTGATGAGGGACATGTAAGTACTTCCATCGATAACCAAGTCAAACCTTCAAAGTTAGGAAATACCAGAATTAAGTTCTTCCTTCACAATCTTAATTCTGGTTTTTTTTGCACATGCCTTCTGATAGTCGCTAATTACATGAGAATTTACTGTTTTCCTCTCCACCAGACCCCTTGGCACAAATACCTATTTTCCACTAGCTTCCTTCTCAGAAATGGTTGAATCATTTTTGCATGGACTTCTCCAAAGGGCATAAATTGAGACAGGTGCCAAGCATGGAAAATGCCAGCCTGAAATGTCAGTTAGACTAAGCCGTAAACACCCAGCAACAGAAGATTATAATAGAAGGTCTTGGCAGTTCCAGGTCAAGGCAGTGCGGGACTGTAGGTCCACCCCCACATGGGGGCCCTACCAGGGTCACTACCCCAGTGAAGGGTGGTGGCCCCCTGTCAGGTGCAGGATCAGTGGAAGGGTGACCTCCTCCCTGAGCAGCAGGGGCCTGGGCTTCTGCGGTGGAAGGTGTGGAAGCTGGTGGCTCCCCGCCCCCCGTGGTTCTGCTAGCGATTCGTCCCTCTGCTGAGTGCTGCCTGTAGACTTCGGCAGCCATCCCTGCCTCACTGCACCCCGGGCAAGCTTTCAGCATTGCCAGACCCAAGCATTCAGGTTCTGAAACATAGTGAGATTTTACAAGATCATAAATGCGGGGTTTTGTTGATTTTGTCTTCTGTGATTTCACCCTTTAAAGTTCACGTTTTTCAAGCTTTTCTCTGCAACCAAGTGGGCTAGAAAGTTGCTTTGATGCCAGGAGTTGGGGCTGTAAGAAACACATAAAATCTCACGAGAATCTGTGTAGAATGACGAGAGTTGGCCATGCTTCATTTTCAAGCTTTTCTTCAAAAAAAAAAAAGGGAAGAAGGAGGATCCTGGGAACTACAGGCCAGTCAGCCTCACCTCAGTCCCTGGAAATATCATGGAGCAGGTCCTCAAAGAATCAATCCTGAAGCACTTGCATGAGAGGAAAGTGATCAGGAATAGCCAGCATGGATTCACCAAGGGAAGGTCATGCCTGACTAATCTAATCGCCTTTTATGATGAGATTACTGGTTCTGTGGATGAAGGGAAAGCAGTGGATGTATTGTTTCTTGACTTTAGCAAAGCTTTTGACACGGTCTCCCACAGTATTCTTGTCAGCAAGTTAAGGAAGTATGGACTGGATGAATGCACTATAAGGTGGGTAGAAAGCTGGCTAGATTGTCGGGCTCAACGGGTAGTGATCAATGGCTCCATGTCTAGTTGGCAGCCGGTATCAAGTGGAGTTCCCCAAGGGTCGGTCCTGGGGCTGGTTTTGTTCAATATCTTCATAAATGATCTGGAGGATGGTGTGGATTGCACTCTCAGCAAATTTGCGGATGATACTAAACTGGGAGGAGTGGTAGATACGCTGGAGGGGAGGGATAGGATACAGAAGGACCTAGACAAATTGGAGGATTGGGCCAAAAGGAATCTGATGAGGTTCAATAAGGATAAGTGCAGGGTCCTGCACTTAGGATGGAAGAATCCAATGCACCGCTACAGACTAGGGACCGAATGGCTAGGCAGCAGTTCTGCGGAAAAGGACCTAGGGGTGACAGTGGACGAGAAGCTGGATATGAGTCAGCAGTGTGCCCTTGTTGCCAAGAAGGCCAATGGCATTTTGGGATGTATAAGTAGGGGCATAGCGAGCAGATCAAGGGACGTGATCGTTCCCCTCTATTCGACATTGGTGAGGCCTCATCTGGAGTACTGTGTCCAGTTTTGGGCCCCACACTACAAGAAGGATGTGGATAAATTGGAGAGAGTCCAGCGAAGGGCAATAAAAATGATTAGGGGTCTAGAACACATGACTTATGAGGAGAGGCTGAGGGAGCTGGGATTGTTTAGCCTGCAGAAGAGAAGAATGAGGGGGGATTTGATAGCTGCTTTCAACTACCTGAAAGGGGGTTCTAAAGAGGATGGCTCTAGACTGTTCTCAATGGTAGCAGATGACAGAACGAGGAGTAATGGTCTCAAGTTGCAGTGGGGGAGGTTTAGATTGGATATTAGGAAAAACTTTTTCACTAGGAGGGTGGTGAAACACTGGAATGCGTTACCTAGGGAGGTGGTAGAATCTCCTTCCTTAGAGGTTTTTAAGGTCAGGCTTGACAAAGCCCTGGCTGGGATGATTTAACTGGGAATTGGTCCTGCTTCGAGCAGGGGGTTGGACTAGATGACCTACAGGGGTCCCTTCCAACCCTGATATTCTGTGATTCTATGATGATTCACACCAGTATGGGCTAGAGGCTTTTTTAAAAAATGAAAGTCAAAATTTGGATTCTGGGACTCTAAGCATGTATGTATTGTTCTTGTGCCTTATTTCGGCCCGACTATTAAACACCTTTTAGCAAGGCATCACTTCTGCTCCACCTGTAATCGGGTGCATATCACATAACTGTGATCTCTATAACAAACTGCAGAGCTGTGTGATAAATGTCTCTTATCATGCACATTTGATCACCTTGCCTGTATTCCCAGTGCAGCTCTTCATGAATTTCAGGAATTTGCAGGAGATGGTTGGGAGATGTCCAGAAAATCTCCACGCCAGAATTTAGCATTGAGAGGAAAGAAAACGAAGTAAGAGAGGATACAGCCATGGGTAGGAGGAAGGGCAGTGTAGATACAAGTCTAATAGGTTATACTGGCAGTAAAATGTCTGTGCCTAATAGGGTACAGAATGTGAGTGAAGCCAAACAGCAAAAATGAAGATGTTTGTACCCCAGTGCGAGGAGCCTGGGTAACAAAATGGAGGAACTAGAGCTACTGGTGCAGGAAGTGAAACCAGCTATTCTAGGGAGAACAGAAACAGGGCGGAATAGTCGTCATGACTGGGCTACAGGTACTGAAGGGTCTGTGCTGTTTAGGAAAGACAGAAATAAAGGCAAAGGTGGTGGAGTAGCACTGTATATCAGTGATGAGATAGAATGTAAAGAAATAAGAAGCAATGAAATGGATATGACTGAGTCCGTCTGGGCAAAAATTACACTGAGGAAGAAAACTACTAGAGCCTCCCCTGGGATGGTGCTTGGGGCGTGCTGTAGACCGCCGGGATCTAATTTGGATATGGATAAAGCCCTTTTTAATGTTTTTAATAAAGTAAATACTTATGGAAACTCTGTGATCATGGGAGACTTTAACTTCCCAGATATAGACTGGAGGACGAGTGCTAGTAATAATAATAGGGCTCAGATTTTCCTAGATGCGATAGCTGATGGATTCCTTCATCAAGTAGTTGCTGAACTGACAAGAGGGGACGCCATTATAGATTTGGTTTTGGTGAGTAGTGAGGACCTCCTAGAAGAAATGGTTGTAGGGGATAATCTTGGCTCAAGTGATCATGAGCTAATTCAGTTCAAACTGAACGGAAGGATTAACAAAAATAAATCTGCAACTAGGGTTTTTGATTTCAAAAGGGCTGACTTTCAAAAATTAAGGAAATTAGTTAGGGAAGTGGATTGGACTGAAGAATTTATGGATCTAAAGGTAGAGGCAGCCTGGGATTATTTTAAATCAAAGCAGCAGAAGCTATCGGAAGCTGATATCAGATGATACAAAGCTGGGAGGTATTGCCAATTTAGAGAAGGCCCGGGATACCCTACAGGAGGATCTGGATGACCTTGTAAATGGAGTAATAGTAATAGGATGAAATTTAATAGTGAGAAATGTAAGGTTATGCATTTAGGGATTAATAACAAGAATTTTAGCTATAAGCTAGGGACGAATCAATTAGAAGTAACGGAGGAGGAAAAGGACCTTGGAGTATTGGTTGACCACAGGATGACTATGAGCCGCCAATGTGATATGGCCATGAAAAAAGCTAATGCGGTCTTGGGATGCATCAGGAGAGGTATTTCCAGTAGGGATAAGGAGGTTTTAGTACCGTTATACAAGGGCACTGGTGAGACCTCACCTGGAATACTGTATGCAGTTCTGGTCTCCCATGTTTAAGAAGGATGAATTCAAACTGGAACAGGTACAGAGAAGGGCTACTAGGATGATCTGAGGAATGGAAAACTTGTCTTATGAAAGGAGACTCAAGGAGCTTGGCTTGTTTAGCCTAACTAAAAGAAGGTTGAGGGTAGATATGATTGCTCTCTATAAATATATCAGAGGGATAAATACCGGAGAGGGAGAGGAATTATTTAAGCTCAGTACCAATGTGGACACAAGAACAAATGGATATAAACTGGCCAGCAGGAAATTTAGACTAGAAATTAGACGAAGGTTTCTAACCATCAGAGTAGTGAAGTTTTGGAATAGTCTTCCAAGGGAAGCAGTGGGGGCAAAAGATCTATCTGGCTTTAAGATTAAACTCGATAAGTTTATGGAGGAGATGATATGATGGGATAACATGGTTTTGGTAATTAAATATTCATGGTAAATAGGGCCAATGGCCTGTGATGGGATATTAGACGGGGTGGGATCTGAGTTACCCAGGAAAGAATTTTCTGTAGTATCTGACTGATGAATCTTGCCCATATGCTCAGGGTTTAGCTGATCGCCATATTTGGGGTCGGGAAGGAATTTTCCTCCAGGGCAGATTGGAAGAGGCTCTGGAGGTTTTTCGCCTTCCTCTGTAGCATGGGGCACGGGTCACTTGCTGGAGGATTCTCTGCTCCTTGAAGTCTTTAAACTACGATTTGAGGACTTCAATAGCACAGATATAGGTGTGAGGTTTTTTGCAGGAGTGGTGGGTGAAATTCTGTGGCCTGCATTGTGCAGGAGGTCAGACTAGATGATCATAATGGTCCCTTCTGACCTAAATATCTATGAATCTATGACAGGCCAGCAGCTCAGCTGCTGTAAACAGCCACCCCTTTAAACTCAACCTGCAACCAAAATGTTTTCTCCTTTTACTTCCTACCCAAATGTGGAACTTTCCGGTAAACTTACCTGGATGGGCTCTGTTCAATCCCATGACCCCATAAAGGTTGATTTTCAAAGTCAGCTGACGATCTAGCCATACAATTCCCCTTGGAATTCATTGGAGTTGTTTGGCAACATAACCTAGTCTGCTTGGAAAACCACAAGCCCGAGGCAGAGCTGGAAACAGGTCCTTGCTGCTGTTGGAAGCACTAGATCCTCTGCTTTCCAACTGAACACACAGTGCTCCCCTTGCTCCCCAGGGATATTGGCTCTGAAAGACAGGACATTCATTATGTCTTTCGCTCTCTCCCTTAGAGCCCTGCAAAATTGACACACATGGTAACAAGGATATGTCTACGCTGGAGGCATGCCCCCAGCTGTCCCATGTGGTGTGTTGCCCAAATCCCCCAACCATCCATACTCAAGGCCTTTAAATGCCTGTCTAGGGGCACATGGAACCCGAGCTGGCATGCTCCATTGAGGATATTTGGGACAACGTGTGTTGAGCTATGACCCGCCCACTTAGCAGTGTGGAGGCAGCAAAAGCGTGGGCCCATGGCCTTGTATTTAGATAGTCCTCCAGTGCCATTCCCATAATTCCCTGTGTCTGTATCTTCCAGGTCTTCTGGCCTTGGAATCTATGAAAGAGGCACTCAGTTATCGGCAGAGGTATAACAACCTAGAGGGATTTTTTTGGTTATTTGTATTGTGCAGATACCAAGAGCCCAACCAACATCAAGGCCCCCTTGTGGGAGGCAGTACACAAAGAGGAGTAATAGTGTGCAACTGTCCCAACCCAATGTCAATAAAACCTTCATATCGCACTCTGCCATCTTGTATTCCATAGATAGAGTCTAAGATTTCACATGTGAATAAAGCCAAGAAAAAGAAGTGTTCATCCATATAATGAGGTGTTGGAAAATGGCTAGGTGTTTATCTTTTTTTTTTGGTTATATTACAGTAGCACACAGAAGTTCCAATTAGGTCAGGCGCTGCACAAACACACTGTAAGCTGTTTGGGAAAGGGTTCTCTCTCACAATCTTATACTTCTCCCTAGTGCTTTTCCCAATTAAGAAAAGGAAGATCTAGCCTGAGCATGAGGAGAAATATGCTCATGGTGAGATGTGTTCATGACCAGATTAGTTTCTCAAAGGAGGAGGTTCAAGGGCAATTATATGAGACTTTTAAAACCTTGAAAACATGGTGAGGACTGGAGTAATCCTCATCTTACGGGGTGATGGAATAGCTGCCTAGTAAGTCATGTGTAACTAACTTGGTTAGACCTCCCATGTGTGGGTGATTGCTTCTAGGAAGGTTGGACCAAATGCAATCCCTAGTTTATCCAGGAGCTAGGCACATAACATCTCATGACAATAATACCTCAGATTGCCTTTAATCTTTTCTTTGCAGAAGAAATATGTTATTTTAGTTCAATGCAGAATAGTTTTTCGATGAAGGTAAAGTGTTGAAAATACAGGGATCTGTTTGACTCGAGGCATAACAGGTGAAATATTTATCATAAAACTATATCCATCCCCAGCCTTGATCAGAACTCATAGCATTTGCAGTTTACACTTTATCTGCTAAGCTACGTAGTTTCATTGCTATCCAGTAACACACACACATGTTAAATTTATTATTGAAGTTAATATTCTGTAAACATCTAACTCAGAAAGGGACTTAAACACGTGCCTAGATTTAAGAGAGACAAGGTGTGTGTCCATTTTATTGGACTGATGAGAGAGACAGCCACCTTGTCTCTCTAATATCTTGGGACTGACACAGCTACAACACTGCCTAGTGTGACGGGGCAAGGCCAGATGGCTATAGAAAAGTAGTGGGAGATAGATCTATTAGCTCCAGGCTCAACAAATCCCTGGTACCAGGATAAGTGAAATGGCAGCTGCTCCAGGTCAATTAAGACACCTGGGGCCAATTAAGAACTTTCCAGAAGGCAGGGGGAATGCTAGGTTGATTGGGACACCTGAAGCCAATCGGGCTGGCTGAAATGAGTTAAAAGCCTCCCAGTTAGTCAGGTGGGTGTGCATGTCAGGAGTTGTGGGAGGAAGTTGCGCTGTTGGAGAGGCTGAGTAGTACACACCATATCAGGCACAAGGAAGGAGGCCCTGAGGTAAGGGTGAAGTGGAGCTTGAGGAAGTGAGGGCTGCTGTGGGGGAAGTAGCCCAGGGAATTGTACATGTCATGTTTCTAAAAGGTCAGCTACCATAGCTGTTACTATTAGGGTCCCTGGCCTGCAGCCCGGAGTAGAGGGTGGGCCTGGGCTCCCCCCGCTTTGCCCCCTGATTAATCACTGAGACTGGGAGACAACAGAGACTGTGCAAGGAAGGATAACTTCTCCTCACCTCCCTTGCTGGCTTATGATGAAAATGGCTCAGTAGACTGTGACCCTTGTCTCTAGAGAGAGAAGGGTTACGCAGAGGGTCACAGTGAGCCTTTAAGGCTAGCGAAATCTGCCAGGAAACGTGGGACCCACGGAGGCAAGGACAGAGCTTTGTCACATTAGATTTAAGGCATTTTAATGGGGTTACTAACATGCTTATGGCCTGAACGCAATAGAAACATATAGTTTATATCGTACTTATGTATTTCCTGTTTACTGCTTGTGCAGCACTCCAAGAGGCTTTGGTTGGAGGGAGAGCATGCAATGATTATTATCATAGCCTATTAAGAATTAAAAACAATGTAAAGGCTACAAAGTTCAGATATGTTGGATTTTAATCATTCATACAAAGACCTGATGCAATCAGAATGTCGTTCAAATCAGACAATGTATGTTTATTGTTCATCCGTTTATTGAACAAGTACATTTTTCTATAATAGAGCTATAGACTTATCCCTAAACAGGGCCTCTGTCTAATACTTTTTGATTATGGTGTTACTGCAAATTGGTAAGCAATGGGAGAGCACAAAAATACCACTGTGAGCACCATGAAATTCTGAGATGATCTTCTCCAGTCATCCGAGGGCACACATACCGTGGTGAGGAGCTGTGTTAACAGCTCAGTGGATAGATTCTTTACGCCTCTCATTAGTGATGACAAATGTCAATACATAACTTATGCAATGGTTAAAGGGAAAGGGGCAGATCCTTAACAGGTGTAAACTGTCATAGCTGCATTTGGAGCTGTGACTGTCTACACCAGCTGAGAAGCTTTTCCTAGTTTCAGGCTGTTCTCAGGGCAGCCTAATGGGAGCAGAGTTAAGGTGGTCTGAATGGCCTTACCTGTGTGCATGCATTTGAATACTGGGAGGAGTGAGGGGGTTGTGTGATGTTGAACCCTAAGCTGGAATTTGTAGGTGTGCCCAAGTGTGTGTTTTCTTGGAAGGTTTTTTCACTGCAGTACGTGATAAGATTCCTGTGAGAGGTCCTTGATTTCAATAGAGATTTTGGAAATGAAGAAGAGTTCTGTTGGGCAAGACCCCAGGGAAGGTAGTAAGAGGAAGTGAAAGACGGAAGGTCATAGAGTGATATTGTAATGGAGGCAAAGTAAAGGGAAATTCCATCGCAAAAGAAAATTGCTATGAAGAGGAATAATACAGACACGTAAAAGATGAGATCTAGGCTTTGGTGCAGATTTTTGATATTACAAATGGCAGTTGGCAGTTAGATGCCTAGCTCCTCTTAACTTTCATTTGTGCCTTGAAAATCTTCCTTGTCTATGTTGGAAAAGTTCAGTGGTTTCACTAAAATGATCTAAAAATTGCTAGTTAAACCACTGCAATTTTATGTAAATGCACTTTAGCTAACCCAATATAGGCAAGAATTAAACCACTCTAAGTCCATTGCATCATGGATTTCCATAGGTTTAAATATATTATTTGTTTAAATAGTTAAACCCGGAGCACATATCTAATACAGACCATTCCGTAGAGCTGAACTGGGATTGTAGGACAATGGAAATAATCAAATATTTGAATGGCAACAGAATCTTGAAGAAATCTGTGCGGGCGCGGGGGGGGTGTCTTTATTTATGAAACACACCAAAGGCTTTGGAAATATCAATAATACACCTAAAACATAGAGATACCTTTTCATAAGAGACTGGAAAAAAGTGTTATAACAATATCTGGGGAAAAGAAAACTCATGGCAAGAACAGCACTCAAAGGGGACCAAATATGAGTGGATGATGGGAACGATGATCAGTGTATGATGAAGCAAACCGCTTTTTAATAAAAAGTGCGCGAGCATGAAACATCAAGAAGTGGTTAAAGCCACTGTTGCTTAGCCAGGGAAAGTTATTGACGTGGAGAAGATAAAAGAATACCTGGTAAAACTAAATATTTCTAAATCAGCAGGACCAGAGGACACACGTCCAAGACTTCTAAAGGAACTAGCACAGGATACAGCGGAACTGCTAGCCATCATTTTTGAAAATTCACGGAAAACAGGTGAGACCCCAGAGGGTTGGCGAAAGCAAATGTAGTAACATTCTTTAACAGGGTAAAAAAGACAGTTTAGGAAGTGACTGACCAGTTAGTTTGACTTCAGTAGAAGGTTACAACATCGTGAAAAGGAAGGATCCAATTTGTAAGCACTTATATAGCGAGCTGGGTGAAATTCTTCAGTCAAAACTTCTTTTTGGCAAAAAATTGGTAACATTGAGACATTTCTTGCATTCCTGTCAGTTTTACCAAATTGTTCTGGTTGAAAAAACCCAAAATCCTACATAAAAGGATCTGGAAAACCAAAATGTTTTTTGTTTCAACATTTTTGTAACAAAAACATTTTTGATTTTTTTGGTTCAAAATGACTTTGTTTCAAAATTTCCTTTAATTTTATTTTAAAAAAAACAATAAAATGTTTTAAAATAGTCAAAGTCAAAACATTTCGGTTTTGTCAAACGACATGTTTAGTTCTGCCTGATTTTTTTCCAATGTTTTGATTTGCTGAACATTTCAACCCCCACGCCCCGTTCCCAGTCTGACTCTGATACAAGTGGGTTCTCCCGAGTTCTTTGGAATTGCTAGCAAACCAAAAAATCTGCTCTTCGCACAGCTCTGCTTAGGTAGCCCATCCTGTTGTGACACCAGGAAATAAATATGGCTCAGTGAGATGCAAGCAGTGTGAGTTCATTTAAAAAAAAAAGATTGTCTGTGGGCAAAGTGGATGTAATGAACTTAACCCACTTGGCCTTCGGTAAGACTTTCAATACATTCTTGCCTGGAAAAATAATAGGGACGTTAAGGGATTGTTTAAAAGGTATGGTAAGGTACCAACAAGGGCTGGATCTCCCCAGCATACAAGCTAAGAAAAGATATTCAGCCCATTCCGACCTTTGAACTTACGTTATGTTATGATCCTTAACTATGCCAGGATAGCTAACGTGGCACAATCCCTGTAGTGTGGATGCAGTTTACACTGGTATAAAGGTGTCTCATACTGGTATAGCTTATGGCTATACTGGTATAAGGCACCTTTGTTCTGATATAAATGAATTCACATTAGGGGTTATACCGGTATAACTATTTTGGTAAAAATCACCCCCTAACTGGAACAGTTGTCCCAGTACAAAAAATCTGTAGACCAGGTCTTAATGTTTGTAAAGTGCTTTGACATCATCAGATAAAATGTGCTAAATAAGCACATACGATTATCACTGTGGAAGCTGGCTGCTCACAATGGAGATAGCCATGATGAAAAGATAGAAAAAAAGTGTGCTTTTCAGATGGTCTGATGTGTGCTAAGAGCCGCTCTCCTGGTGGTTGGGGGTTATGCACGTACAGAACGTACTGTATTTATACATTACTGGAATTTGGCACTTTACCTTTGCAAGCTATTTTGAAAGGAAATCAGCCAATGAAGCTACTGAACCAATGACAACTATTGCTGAAGAGTCTGGGTGAGTCAGGGAGGGTTCAAAAGACTGAAGATAAAAAGCAAATGTGATCACATTAATGTGTCACTACAAACAAGACACACTGGGTGGTCATGGACAAGGATGATTTCTCCTGTCTCTGCACAAATTATACTAAACTGGGAAGTGTTGGGGGCAGGGCTGTGCATCTGAGCTGAGCAGCTCCAGGTGAGCTGAGGGGACATGTTCAGTGTTTAAGTAATTGAAGTGGTGGGCACTGTGATAAAGTTGAACAAACTGGCAGCCAGGAGGGAGGCGCTGGGGGGCAGGGAGAGAGGGGGAGCTGGCTGCCAGTGGGTGCTAAGCATCCACTAATTTTTTTCCATGGGTGCTCCAGCCCTGAAGTACCCACGGAGTCAGTACCTATGGTGCCAGGAGCTGTACAGACACAGAACAAAAAGTCCCTGCTCCAAAGAGCTTACACTCCAAGTCGTGGGGTTACTGCACGGCCTCCCTACAGAGCAGAGTTAAGGTTGTTTGGGTCACTTAACTGAGCATTTCTTACCTTAGTGTGTTGGGATTTCTGTCAAGTTTTAACTCTGAATTTCCTGGGTTTGTAATACTTGGTTTTAGGATAAATATACCAGCTTGTGTTGTTTTTTTTACCCGTAAATTCCTGAATGACATGCACTCTCCACCTTAAAATCTTAACCATAGATTTTTTGTTTATTAATTCGATAGGGGTTTGGCTTAGCATGGGATTTTTCTGCCTTGCTCTGAGTCAGGACAAGAGGGACTATGAAATGGGATTAAGATATCACAATAGTAATACCGACTTGGAGGTTGTTTCATGAGTTTAAATGTTCTAGTGTTGTCTCCTTTGAGTTGTGGATGCATTCACCTGGAGAAAGGTGTAGTCAGTTCAGCAGCTGTGCCAGTAGGAGAAGCTTTCAGGGGTTTGTGTGTGTACAGACAATGAAACCTATCATTAGTTGCCTGATTCTTTATAAGACTCTGTTTGCAGTTGCTTAGAACACATGGGCAACCTTAATTCTGGTATGATTGACTTTGCAGGCTTCATGTCCTTTAAATATAGCTTGTTCAGATGTATTTAGCGAGAGAGGTTTCACTGATTAGAGAAAATAAATTATATCATTTCTTTTCTCCATCAGTTATGTTGTAAACTTAAAGCCTGTCAAGCACTTTAAGATACTGGGACAAAAGATTCTCTATGAATGCAAGGTGGTAGTAGTATTACAATTATTAACATGAGGTGTACTTAGGGCTAGTCTACACTTACCGTGGATCAGTGCTGCCAGGGGTCGATTTGCAGGGTCTAGTGAAGACCTGCTAAATCGACCACAGATCGCTCGCCTGTCGGCTCCGGTACTCCACCGGAACGAGAAGCATAAGGTAAGGTAAGTTGACGGGTAAGTCAAGTTTCTCCCGTCAACCCAGTGCGGTGTAGACACTGCAATAAGTTGACCTAAGCTATTCACGTAGCTGGAGTTGTGTAACTTAGATCGACTTAACCCCGTAGTGTAGATCTGCCCCTAGAAGTGATTTCAGGACACTTACTCCTTCTTTGGCATAGTCTGTTTTGTCGTGTGAACAGACCCTTAAGGGGTCTCGGTCTCTCTCTCTGTCTCTCTTTTTAATAAATCTGATTCTAACCCTGAAAAACAAATTGGGTAAGGGAAAGTGTTGCTTTTCTCTCAGCTCTTCTCTTTGTTGTCAGGGTGGCAGCGGGGTGTATTCCATCTGATGGGATATTCCACATGGTACATCAGGTGCAACATAAGGCCAGGGAATGGTTTGCAAGGAGATGGTTAATAGCACGCTTATACTCAGACCCCCTGTAGTGTTCTGGTAGCTCTCTAAACGAAACTTCTGCACAGACTCCTGCTGTCTCCATGCCTTGAGTGGTGTTTGCAGTGTTACTTGCTGTAGCAGGAAAGTTCAGGTTCCAGGCTTTGAGAAGGGCACTCCCAGCCTTTTGCTTCAATGGGAGTTGAGATGTAGCCTCAGAACATCTAAGAAGTGCGTTGCATCTAAGCAAGGAGCCCTGCTTTCTTCTCAGCACTCAGTTTGAACCATTAACATGACAAAGGAGGATTATTGACTTTCATTGCCACGATGCCTTTGATTCGAGGCTCGCTTTGATTCGGGGCGGCTGTGCTCACTTGCACAGAGGGACCGGTCCCCTTCAGGTGAAGAGGGAGACGAGAAATGAGCTCTTAAAGCGGAGGAGAGAAGAGAGCACACGACTCAATTGAATGGGTGACGGCAACCAATGCAGGGAGTTGCTGAGAATGGACACCAAAGCAGCCACGATGCCTTGAGACAGTTAAAAGCAAATTGTCTGGCTGAGTGGGCTGTAGCAAGGAAGATGCTCCCCCAAACTATAATTCAAGGGGTTGAATGGCCCTCAAAACTGAGAGCTGAGAAAAAAACATAGAAGATGAGGCAAATGATCGAACAGATGTGAGCGCTTTTGTTGCGAAGACTTGGAGGCTAGCGGGGTGGCGATAGGCTAATTTGAGTCTCATAATGCCAGGTTCCTTTCATATGCAGAGCAGCGCTTTGATCTGGGCTGGATGAAAGTGCTGAAAAGTGGAGAGGATGGCAGGGGGTCTTTTGTCTTTGACAAAAAAGGCATCTGCCGGGCTCTAACTCCCTCTTCCCCACCCCTTTAGCCTAGCAGGCTGTTCCAACAATGCCCGCAAAGGGGACAAGTGTCTCCTGACAGCTGAAGGAATCTCAGGGAGGAGAAAGACTTGCAGCAATATATATACCAGAGAGCTTAATCGATTTTTTCCACAGTACAAAAAGGGGGGGGGGGGCAGAGGGAGAGAAGAGAGAGAGATCTCAGTGGAAATGAGAGGTGGGAGGGGGAAAAAACCTTTCTAATAAACTTGTTACTTTTGTTCTCGGAATACATCTTTTCAGGAGATGCTTTGATGCTGGTGTGAATGCACTTAATGGAAAGTGGTGTTGGGGTGGGGGGCAGGAGAGGAATATTTCTGAAAGAAGGACAAACTTGGAGTGATTTCCTGTGGATCTCAACGCAAGGAAGATTTCTGAGTTAATATAATACAGTGTGATGCAAGAGACACTCGGAGAACAGAAATCTACCTTATGTACCATTGGTTTGCAAAATCAAGCTTAACACAAACAGCTGGCTTAATTTAAACACTCCCCAGCCATGCAGAATTAACTGTAAAGGTCTCTTGCAACTTACTGTTGCAAATTTCTGTCTGGCTTTTCCCTGTTTGCTATTCTCTTCTCCCTTTTCTAACAGTGTACAGTAGCTCAGTTTCCTACTTGCTGCAGGGGGATTTTAACTTGGTGCCAGCATCCAATTCAAAGGCTCTAGATCAACTGGAGGCCTGATTCCAGTTGCTTACTTGTCTTACCCCTGTGTAACTCAGCAGAACTATTCCTGCTTTAGTATACCTGGTAAGTGAGATGAGAATCAGACCCTGACAGTCTAATTACTGTGGGCTTCCCAGATCAGCACTTTGTAATAGAACTAACATGTTCTCTTAGTAGTAACACGAGATAAGGTTATCAACTCTGAACCAAGTCAGTCACACAAATTAAACACCTTGAGCACATGAGTTCGGGAATTCTCCTTGCTATGAAATGCCCAGGACTATCAATCATTGACTGTTTACTGAAGATAAACTTTTCAGCAGGGGCACCATTTGAAGCAGCATCTGGTATCGCAAACAGCTGAAATGACACCATTCTCTAAAATAATTGTGTGGGGAGAATTTTAGGTGCTGTTCCTAAATGCAGGAGTGCCTTTACAAAGGCACACATGCTAGTACAACATAACGAAACCCTCAGCTTCCTTCGGCAATCCGTGCTGTGCGCTAGCTGCATTGTAACCATAGGCTCTTCTTTGATAAACATGCCACATTCTACCTCCAACAAATGCCCTCACAAAGCTTTAACAGCCTGATGCTGAGAGTATTTTTAGCACTACCATCATCCGCCCTGCACTGCATGGATCCTGGTGCCATGAATTTACTGCATGAAATTGTGGCTCTGTTGATTCCTATGCATTTGGCATAGCTTGACTTTTCTACCTCCCAGTGCTGTGGACTTGATCTTCAGTTCCTTTGGCTCCCCCTGATGACACCAAAGGGGTGCTGAAGGTACAACTGGGTGCCATGCAAGCAGGAGAGCGCACCCTAACTGATCTGCAAATGTTGGCTCAGAAGTGGTTCTTACTGGATGTCTATATCAGTTCTATGTAGAGCTGTAGCTTAGGTGGTTGGAACTAAAATGGGGGTGTTGCTTCCTGGAAAGTGAAAATAGGGACTGAACAGTTCCTTCCCAAAATGGAAATGAAAGCAGCCAATTGAGGTCAATATCTCCAGCTGCAGAATTGGTTTCTGGTGTTCGATAAAGCTATACTTGCCTGGGTGCCTTTTGCAGAAAGAACAAGGCATGAGACACCTAGTTCCCATTAAAATTAGATGGGAATTGGGCATCCAAAATCCAAAAACTTGAGTCCCTTGGGTGGCTTTGAAAACCTTATCCTGGAGCTTTAGATGATCTTCTAGCTGAAATATGGAATATCTGATTAGAACAGCAAAAGGCTTTTCCTCTCCTACAACTGCTTTACCTCTCTGACTATCCAGTAGACCGTTGCTGATCTTCACACTTCTGTGGTGGACAGCTCCCACCTTTCAGCGAAGAGTAGTGAGCCAAGGGTTGTAGTGAATATTTATATTAGTAAGGTTTTGTGAAGTACATCTCAGTGTCCTGTAATAGGTTTGAAAAGATTAAATCTTTATTCTGACAATTGTAGTTTTTAGTTTTAAACTGCATCCTCGCTTCGTTGTGTGTTCGCGATCTCACTGATTCACAAAATTTAATGAGGCCTCCTAGTGGAGATGCACCTTATCCCAGCAAGATTGCTTTTGCTGTTACTGCATATACTAGATCCCGGAACAAAATATGCCATTCCGGCCAAAGCACTTTTTTGCTGGTAAAATCGCATCTATCTTAGGGCTTTTGACGGTAAAGATCACACCCCAACTGACATTTCTGTACCAGGAAAAGTTTAAATCAGTGGCTCTCAACCTTTCCAGACCACTGTACCCCTTTCAGGGATCTGATTTGTGTTGTGTCCCCTCAAGTTTCACCTCACTTAAAAACGACTTGCTTACAAAATCAGACACAAAAATATAAAAGTGTCACAGCATGCTATTACTAAAAAATTGCTGATTTTCTCATTTTTATCATATAATTATAAAATAAATCAATTGGAATATAAATATTGTACTTACATTTCAGTGTATAGTATGTAGAGCAGTATAAACAAGTCATTGTCTATAAAATTTTAGTTTGTACAATCTTTGCCAGTGCTTTTTACGTAGCCTGTTGTAAAACTAGGCAAATATCTAAATGAGTTGATGTACCCACTGGAAGATCTCTGTGTACCCCGGGGTATGCATACCCCTAGTTAAGAACCACGGGTTTAAAGTGTAGAGCTGACCTTTGTCTGAGTAGGCGCCCTCTAGTCTTTAGCGTCAATTAGGGCTTGCCTATACAGGAAATTAAACAAAATGAACCAGAAGTGTGAAATTAGAGGGCCTTAGTTAAAGTTCCTGAAATCCCAGTGTGGACACACTTGTTCAGAAATGTCCTTAATCCACTTCAGTTTAATGTACTTCCAAAGTGAATTAAGCTAAAGGAAACTAAGGGTATGTCTATACTAAGAAATTAGGTTGAATTTATAGAAGTCGTTTTTTTAGAAATCATTTTTATATAGTCGATTGTGTGTGTCCCCACACAAAATGCTCTAAGTGCATTAAGTGCATTAACTCGGCAGAGTGCTTCCACAGTACTGAGGCCAGCATCGACTTCCAGAGCTTTGCACTGTGGGTAGCTATCCCACAGTTCCTGCAGTTTCCGCCGCCCATTGGAATTCTGGGTTGAGATCCCAATGCCTAGTGGGGCAAAAACATTGTCGCGGGTGGTTTTGGGTACATGTCGTCAGGCCCTCCCTCCGTGAAAGCAACGGCAGACAATCGTTTTGCGCCTTTTTTCCTGGGTTACCTACGCAGACACCATACCATGGCAAGCATGGAGCCCACTCAGATCACTTTGGCAATTAGGAGCACATTAAACAGCACGCGCATTATCCAGCAGTATATGCAACACCAGAGCCTGCCAAAGTGAAACCGGGCGAATAGGTGACGTCAGCGCAGTGATGAGAGTGATGAGGGCATGGACACAGACTTCTCTCAAAGCACGGGCTCTGGCAATGTGGGCATCATGGTGCTAATGGGGCAGGTTCATGTGGTGGAATGCCGATTCTGGGCCCGGGAAACAAGCACAGACTGGTGGGACCGCATAGTGTTGCAGGTCTGGGACGATTCCCAATGGCTGTGAAACTTTCACATATGTAAGGGCACTTTCATGGAACTTTGTGACTTGCTTTCCCCTGCCCTGAAGTGCCAGAATACCAAGATGAGAGCAGCCCTCACAGTTGAGAAGCGAGTGGAAATAGCCCTGTGGAAGCTTGCAACACCAGACAGCTACCGGTCAGTCGGGAATCAATTTGGAATGGGCAAATCTACTGTTGGGGCTGCTGTGATGCAAGTAGCCCACGCAATCAAAGATCTGCTGATATCAAGGGTAGTGACCCTGGGAAATGTGCAGGTCATAGTGGATGGCTTTGCTGCAATGGGATTCCCTAACTGTGGTGGGGCCATAGATGGAACCCATATCCCTATCTTGGCACCGGAGCAGCAAGCCAGCGAGTACATAAACCGCAAGGGGTACTTTTCAATAGTGCTGCAAGCTCTGGTGGATCACAAGGGACGTTTCACCAACATCAACGTGGGATGGTCGGGAAAGGTACATGACGCTCGCATCTTCAGGAACTCTGGTCTGTTTCAAAAGCTGCAGGAAGGGACTTTATTCCCAGACCAGAAAATAACTGTTGGGGATGTTGAAATGCCTATAGTTAACCTTGGGGACCCAGCCTACCCCTTAATGCCATGGCTCATGGACAGTAGTCAGGAGCTGTTCAACTACAGGCTGAGCAAGTGCAGAATGGTGGTAGAATGTGTATTTGGATGTTTAAAAGCACTCTGGTGCAGTTTACTGACTCGCTTAGACCTCAGCGAAACCAGTATTCCCATTGTTATTACTGCTTGCTCCACAATATCTGTGAGAGTAAGGGGGAGACGTTTATGGCAGGGTGGGAGGTTGAGGCAAATTGCCTGGCCACTGGTTACACGCAGCCAGACACCAGGGCGGTTAGAAGAGCACAGGAGGGTGTGGTGCGCATCAGAGAAGCTTTGAAAAACAGTTTCATGGCTGGCCAGGCTACGGTGTGAAAGTTCTGTTTGTTTCTCCTTGATGAAACCCCCCGCCCCTTGGTTCACTCTACTTCCCTGTAAGCTAACCACCCTCCCCTTGCTGCTTGCAGAGGCAGTAAAGTCATTGTTGCTTCACATGCATGCATTCTTTATTGATTCATCACACAAATAGGGGGATAACTACCAAAGTAGCCCGGGAGGGAGGAGGAGGGAAGGACAAGGCCACACAGCATTTTAAAACTTTAAAACTTATTGAATGCCAGCCTTCTGTTGCTTGGGCAATCCTCTGAGGTGGAGGGGCTGGGTGGCGGGAGGTCCCCCCACCGTGTTCTTGGCGTGTGGTGAGGAGGCTATGGAACTTGGGGAGGAGGGCAGTTGGTTACACAGGGGCTGTAGCGGCGGTCTGTGCTCCAGCTGCCTTTTCTGTAGCTCAACCATATGCTGGAGCATATTAGTTTGATCCTATAGGAGCCTCAGCATTGAATCCTGCCTCCTCTCATCATGCTTCTGCCACCTATCATCTTCAGCCCACCACTTACTCTCTTCAGCCCGCCATCTCTCCTCCCAGTCATTTTGTGCTTTCCTGCACTCTGACATTGTCTGCCTCCACTCATTCGTCTGTGCTTTGTCAGTGTTGGAGGACAGCATAAGGTCAGAGAACATTTCATCGCGAGTGCGTTTTTTTTGCCTTCTAATCTTCACTAGTCTCCGGGAAGGAGAAGATCCTGTGATCCTTGAAACACATGCAGCTGGTGGAGAAATAAAAAGGGACAGTGGTATTTAAAAAGACACATTTTATAGAATAATGGGTACACTCTTTCACGGTAAACCTTGCTGTTAACATTACATACATAGTACATGTGCTTTCGTTACGAGGTCGCATTTTGCCTCCCCCCACCGCGTGGCTAACCCCTCCCCCCACCACGTGGCTAACAGCAGGGAACATTTCTGTTCAGCCACAGGCAAACAGCCCAGCAGGAACGGGCTCCTCTGAGTGTCCCCTGAAGAAAAGCACCCTATTTCAACCAGGTGACCATGAATAATATTACTCTCCTGAGGATAACAGAGAGATAAAGAACGGATGTTGCTTGAACGTCAGCAAACACTGGGACCACACGCTGCCATGCTTTATTCTGCAATGATTCCCGACTACGTGCTACTGGCGTGGCGTGGTAAAGTGTCCTACCATGGTGGACGGAATAAGGCTGCCCTCCCCAGAAACCTTTTGCAAAGGCTTTGGGAGTACATCCAGGAGAGCTTTGTGGAGATGTCCCTGGAGGATTTCCGTTCCATCCCCAGACACGTTAACAGTAGCTGTACTGGCTGCCAGTGCCAGGGCAAATTAATCATTAAACACGCTTGCTTTTAAATCATGTATACTATTTAAAAAGGTACACTCACCAGAGGTCCCTTCTCCGCCTGGAGGGTCTGGGAGGCAGCCTTGGGTGGGTTTGGGGGGTACTGGCTCCAGGTCCAGGGTGAGAAACAGTTCCTGGCTGTCAGGAAAACCGGTTTCTCCGCTTGCTTGCTCCGAACTATCTACAACCTCCTCCTCCTCATCTTCCTTGTCCCCAAAACCTGCTTCCATGTTGCCTCCCTCTCCATTGACAGAGTCAAAGCACACGGTTGGGGTAGTGGTGGCTGAACCCCCTAAAATGGCATGCAACTCATCATAGAAGCAGCATGTTTGGGGCTCTGACCCGGAGCAGCCATCTGCCTCTCTGGTTTTCTGGTAGGCTTGCCTCAGCTTCTTAAGTTTCACACGGAACTGCTTCGCGTCCCTGTTATGGCATCTGTCCTTCATGCCCTGGGAGATTTTGACAAAGGTTTTGGCATTTCCAAAACTGGAACGTAGTTCTGATAGCATGGATTCTTCTCCCCATACAGCGATCAGATCCTGGTACCTCCCGTTCGGTCCATGCTGGAGCTCTTTTGCGATTCTGGGACTCCATCATGGTCACCTCTGCTGATGAGCTCTGCACTCACCTGCAGCTTGCCACGCTGGCCAAACAGGAAATGAGATTCAAAAGTTCGCGGGCCTTTTCCTGTCTACCTGGCCAGTGCATCTGAGTTGAGAGTGCTGTCCAGAGCGGTCACAATGGAGCACTCTGGGATAGCTCCTGGAGGCCAATACCGTCAAATTGCGTCCACACTACCCCAAATGCGACCTGGCAAGGCCGTTGCAGCGCTAATCCCCTTGTGGGGGGTGGAGTAAAGAAATCGATTTTAAGAGCCCTTTACGTTGGAAAAAAGGGCTTCGTTGTGTGGACGGGTTAAATCGATTTAACGCTGCTAAATTCGACCTCAGCTCCTAGTGTAGACCAGGGCTAAGGCAACTTCTGAATGAGAGCATCCACAGAGGGATTTAATGCATTTTAACAACGAGTACGTCTACATTGCAGCCAGGGGTGTGCATGGCAACTCATGTGGACATACCCGTAGTTATACTCTAGCTAACCTGCTAAAAATAGAAGTGAAGATGCCCCGTCTCCCACCCCCCAAACCCCACCAGATATGTGCTTGCTTGTGCAGCTTACACAGAAAGTCTGTGCCACAGCATCTTCACTTCTATTTTTAGCAAGCTAGCTAGAATACAGCTACTGCAGATATGTCTACACGAGTTGCAAATCACACCACGGCTGCAGTGTAAACTACCCTGAGGCACTTTAAATTCACTCCTTTAGTTAACCTGGTTTAACTTTCTTGAACTTCCTCAGGTAGACATGCCCTTAGCGGGGTGCTATTGGAGTGAGAAACAGAATTCCTGCGGTACCTGAAAAATGTGGGCATTAAGTGCTGTTTTTTGTGTCTTGAGAAGATTGAAACAGATTGTGTCTATATATACTAATACACTGAAGTAAAAGGTTCTTTGTGGGTAGGCAGTCAGGTTTGGTTGTAATGAAGGCAACATCATTTCACATTGTGTGAACATAGCTCTGTAATCTCTGCACTCTCATCTGTTGATCAGAAGGCAGGCACATACAATGGGGAGGGACAGACTGACATGATTAAATCCCATGTTCCCATTGTTTTATAATCTTGACATTTGGTATATGCATCCATGGACCTCTGAGCACTGGTTGGGGAAACCTTTACATTTTCCATCAAAGGTCACCAGTCCAAAACAGTTTACAAAAACAATACTAATGTCTCCTATGAGGCATTGATGGTGCTCATGAGATCTCTAGTTTGGAGGAAATAAGGCCACCTGAGGTCACTGGTTTTGTTCATTGGATTTTAGCCAAGGTAGTTGTTGAAGAGGGAGTAATTGCGCTGCATGGACCAATGCTGGTATCTGTTTCCATCCGAAAGGCAGACTGCTGTCAAATAGCATTCAGAGATCGCTATTTTCATACTGCCATAGTTGGACATGGATAAAAAATTTCCTCTGGGCAGGCACATTTGTAAAAAAACAATCTCTGTGTGGCATGCATGGATATGTTTATATACATGTATGTATAGACACCAAAACTCATCACACAAGATTCAAATTATTATTTGTATTACCTTGCTAGTCCTTAACCAGGACCCCAATGTGGTGGGAGCTGTACAAACACAAAACAAAAAGACAGACCCAGCCCCAGAGAATTCACAATCCAAGTATAAGACAAGTGACAACAGATGGATACAGACAGATGAGGGAGTACCAGGAAGTAGTGAAATGATACTGGGCAGTCTGATCAGCAGTGGTCAGAATAACATTACGGTTATGCCAAAGTCAGGCGCTGGACAAATTCTTTCTCTGGGTGGTGTTACACTCAGGGCTGGTTCTAGGCACCAGCAAAAGAAGCCCATGCTGCCCCTAGAAATGTGCCCCCGCTGCCCCAGCTCGCCTCTGTTCTGCTGCTCCGCGTCTCCTCCCTCCCTCCAGGCTTGCCGTGCGCCAAACTGCTGTTTCGCGCGGCAAGCCTGGGAGGGAGGGAGGGAGGAGAAGCCGAGGGGCGGCGCACGTGGGGGAGGCGGCGGCGGAGCAGAGGTTAGCTGGGGCAGGGAGCGGTTCCTCTATTGCCCCCCCATTACTTCTTGCGCTCCCCCCACCCCCACTCACCTCCCCTCCGCCTGCTCCCCTGAACGCGCTGCCTCTCCCCCTCCTGAGAGGGAGGGGGGAGAAGCGGAACAGTGGCATGTTCAGGGGAGCAGGCGGAGCGGAGGTGAGCTAGGGCAGGGGGTTGTCGGGGGGGAGCAGCAGGAAGCATGGGGGGGCGGAAATGCGGCACTCCCGGGGGAGGAGGCGGAGCTGGGGATTTGGGGAAGGGGTTGGGAAGGGGCAGAGTTGGGGCCGGGGCTGGGGGAGGGGCACAAAAAAAAGCTGGGGCGGCCAAAAAATTTTTTGCTTGGGGTGGCAAAAATCCTAGAGCCGGCCCTGGTTACACTTCACCACCTTGCACATCCCGTAGATTTGATATTAACCATATTAATATTTATCCCAATCCTCTTTACTTCCTTTGTGTTCTGATGAATTTGGTATTTTGGTACATTTGTTTTATTTGGAAAAAAGGAGAATAAAAGTGATAAAACACCCAATATTTTGATATCTATATCTCTATATCTATATCTTTATATATCTTCTGTTCATGTGTTGAAAAGCACCAGTAGCTCTAGGTGCTTTTTGCAGTACCTGAAATAAACAACAAGCAAGAATAAATTCCACACAGCAAATGGCACAAAGCCACCCAGGCTGGAATAATTCTCCCCATATCTAGCCAGGCACTTCCTTCAACCCGCCTTCTGCTCCAATGGCAAAGAGGATGAGCTTTGCAGAATGTCCTGGACGCTAGCAATTCTAGCCTCTCTCACTGCAAAGGGACCAGCTCCAGAGTTGATGTGTCCCCATGGGAAAAGGCCCCACCCCTTTAAACCGGGAGCCTGTCAGCTTTAGCAGGTCTGCTAATAGCAGCTGCCCTGATGTGGGAGGAAAGGGAAGAATGTTACAGGAGCGTGGTAGGTTCTGAGGATGCTGGCTTTTTGTCTTTAGCTGACTCGCTCTTACGTCAGCTCAGGTCATTCCTATTGGGTACAGCAGATGAGTTTAAAGGGCTGAGTGTCTCTGAGGCAGAGGGATGTAGGGGCTGGGATAAAGAGGTCTTGTAGGGGGAACCGTAGGGAACAACCAAGCTTGGGAGCAAGGTAAGGCTGAAAACAACCTTTTCTTGTTTACCTTAACAATAAAGGCAAACCTCCAGAAGAGGTGAATGTTTGTTTTATCTTGTCCAGTGTGTATGCATTGTGTTCAGAGCAGATAGCATCATCCTGCTTAGATAGAGGGTCTGTCAGGTGCCAAATCCATTTAGGGCTTCTATAGCCCAAAACCACCACCTGAATCTCAGTCAGGCAGCCAGTGCAGATTATAGGCACTGTCGTTATGTGCTCTCTGTGGCCCTAATTCAGGAAAACATCTGTATTAAAGACAGCTCCCATATTTCAACCAGGTTACCATGAACAATATCACTTTCCTGAGGATAACACAGGGAGATAAAGAATGGATGTTGCTTGAATGCCAGCAAACACCAGGACCATACGCTGCCGGGCTTTGTCATGCAATGATACCAGATTACTTGCTACTAGCATGGTGTGGTAAAGTGTCCTACCATGGAGGACGGAATAAGGCTGCTCTCCCCAGAAACCTTCTGAAAAGGCTTTTAGAGTATCTCCAGGAGAGCTTCATGGAGATGTCCCTGGAGGATTTCCGTTCCATCCCCAGACACGTTAACAGACTTTTCCAGTAGCTGTACTGGCCGCGAATGCATCCCAAGTCCTTAGGGCAAATTAATCATTAAACACGCTTGCTTTTAAAACATGTATTGTATTTAAAAAGGTACACTCACCAGAGGTCCCTTCTCCGGCTTGGTTGGGTTGGGAGGGTATTTCAGTCAGGGTGATAAAAAGATCCTGGCTGTCGGGGAGAATGTTGTGCTGTGTGCTCTCCTCAAGCTCGTTCTCCTCCTCATCATCATCTTCCCTGTCAGCATGGTGGAGAGTACCCCATCATCGGCGTCCACGGACAGGGGTGGGTAGTGGTGACCCCCCCACCCCCCCAGAATTGCATGCAGTTCAGCGTAGAAGCAGCATGTCTGGGGCTCTGTCCAGGAGCATTCGTTCGATTCTTTGGTTTTCTGGTACGCGTGTCTGAGCTCCTTAAGTTTCATGCGGCACTGTGTTGCGTCCCTGCTGTAGCCTCTGGCCCTCATGGCCTCGGAGATTTTTTGAAATGTTTTGGCATTTCGTCTTTTGGAACGTAGTTCTGATAGCACGGATTCCTCTCCCCACACAGCGATCAGATCCAGTACCTCCCATTCGGTCCATGCTGGAGCTCTTTTTCGATTCTGGGACTGCATGGTCACCTGTGCTGATGAGCTCTGCATGGTCACCTGTGCTGATGAGCTCGCCTGGCCAAACAGGAAATGAGATTCAAAAGTTCCCCGGGGCTTTTCCTGTACACCTGGCCAGTGCATCCGAGTTCAGAGTGCTGTCCAGAGCGGTCACAGTGGTGCACTGTGGGATAGCTCCTGGAGGCCAATACAATCTAATTGTGTCCATACTAACCCTAATTCGAAACGGCGATGTCGATTTCAGCGCTAATCCCCTCATCGGGGAGGAGTCCAGAAATCGATTTTAAGAGCCCTTTATGTTGAAAAAAATGGCTTCGTTGTGTGGACGGGTGCAGGGTTAATTCCATTTAGTGCTGCTAAATTTGACATAAACTTGTAGTGTAGGCCAGGCCTAAGCATGTGTTTCCATCCCATCAAAGTCAGTGAACAGAGTTGGGCTCAAGCCTTAAGTGCTTTCCTGAATTGGGATTTAAGTGAAGCCCTGCTCAATGCAGAATACTTCTTCTTACTCCTGCTTCTGAATGGCCCCAAGCTGAAGCCTGAAGCAGAGAGAGTGTGCTACAGAGGTCTAGTCTTGAATGGTAAAGGCATGGGTAACTCCAGCAAGGTCTGCACCCAAAAGAACCAGTAGTCCTCTTCTCACCAGGTGCTCTTGGCCTCAGCTGCTGTTTGAACAGCCCAGGATCTAGAAAGACACCCCCTCCCCCCAAGTTGCATAGCTGGGTAACAAACAATCCCTCAGTCTGCGGTGCTGACCCTTCCGCTTGCTGCCCGCTGCTCTGTCTCCGTGGGTCGCACCTCGGTCTGCTAGCCCTTACCCTGGCCCTGATCTCATTCAGATACTGAGTCATTCATCCTATTGCAACCCCCAGGGATGTGTAGAGATGCCACAGCCTGTATCTCCCCCTGAGCCCAACAGCCTCTTGTATTCGGGTGAGCAGGAGGGGAGGCAGGATAGATTCCCCTGCCCCCACAAGGCAGTGTACTCTGTTGTTTCTGATGTGTAAATAGCTATACCTCTGCAGGAAGGGTAGGTTGGTGAAGCATGTGGATTACCACACTTGGAGTGGGAGTAGAGTTGAAGATTCTTGTTCATATTTATCTTCACAGCCAGTGAGTTAAGCACTTATGAGGAACTCTGTCTTTTCCTCCCTCCTCCCTCCCTCAGGTGATCTTTGCTTTGAATCAGACTCTCTTGCAGCAGGAGAGCCTCCGAGCAGGAAGTCTCCAGACCCCATATACGACCGAGGACCTTATCGAGCATTACAACTGTGGGGACCTCAACTCCATCATCTTCAGCCATGACACTTCTCAAGTGAGTCTTGCCGCTGCACCCCCTGGTATTTCCCACCTGTCCCTGACTGCCAGAGAATCCCCTGATTCTGCCCTTCTGCCATGCCAGCGTCCTTCAACGGACAGCGCTGCCTCCACTCCGGAAAGGTCTGAGAATTGTTACCAATAAGTGGAACCACTTATTGTTCTGTTTAGTGTGGTAGAAACGGGAAGGGGAGAAATGAAGGGCGGGGGGATGTTTCAAATGATTGTGCCTGCCTTCTTGTCAGGCTGCCCCGATTTGGATTTTGGGGGGGTTTCTGTTCCTGTTAATTTGAACCTTTCGTTTCTTGCAACTTGAGAGAGTTAAAAGCTTTGCTCAGGAGTCCAGCCAATCCAAGCATACTAACTAGTGTTAGTGTGACCAGGTACAGCAGCAACACCGGGGCTCCCGGCATGCAAGGGGTTAACTCTGGCTTCCCTAGCATAGGTGTGCTGAGGAGGGGCTGTATGCTTAACAGGCTTTGCCAGGCTCGATATACAGGTATATCTGTCCTCCTCCCCTTTGTGGAAGTACAATTTAGAGTGTCAGAAGAGTGCTTTTGCCAGTAGACTGTAAACCATTTCCCCAAACAGAATTAGCTATGCTGGCAAAAGGACATTGTTGCTGGTATAACTGCACATACCGTAGGGATTTAGCTGTGTTGGTCAGGGGTGTGATTTCTTTCACCCTCCTAATTGACATAGCAATGCCAGCAAAACCTTCTGGTGTCGACCAGGCTTAAGAGGGTACGTCTACACTGCAGCTGGGAGTGACCCTCCCAGCCCAGGGTGACAGACCCGTGCAAGCTAGGCTGCTTCAGATAGCTGCGTGGATTTTGTGGCTCTGGCGGAGACTTGGTCTAGCCACCTGAGCTCAGACCCAGGGGCTCGGGTGGGCGCGACAGCCCGAGCTCTTGCCCAAGCTGCAGCATCCACACTGCTAATTTTAGCATGCTAAGCTGTGTGGTTTGTTTTATGCTGCACAGCTTTGCCACGGTTGAACACCCCTTTGCTGCTCCACTGCCATGTATTCTGCTGAGCTCTCCCTCCCGCAGGTTGCAATTATTTATCTAACACATCGCCCCTTCAGCCTAGAACCAAGGGGTCAGGTTGCCTCTCACTGGGGCGGTGGAACCAGTGCAATAGAGAGGAGAATCAGGCCATAAGGTTCTTTCCTGGTGATGAGTTAAGAATGATCACCCCCATCCTACAGACGGGGAGAATGAGACAGCAAGAGATTCGTGGCCTGCGTTTCAAATGTGCTGAACACTTCCATCTCCCCTGGATTTGATTTGCACTTGTGGGCTCTCAGCACCTGGGAGAATCAGGCCCTGTGGGACTTGCCCAAGATGACTCAGCAGGTCGTTGGCAGAGGGCCAGATTCTGCATGTGAGAACACTGCTCTAGATCCGGAGAAATGTCATTCGAATTACAGCTGGTTTACATTGGGCCAGATGCTGATCCTGGTTATGCCAGTCAGGAACAGGACAAAGATCCTCTCACTCCTGGTCTGCTTCTCTAACTGCTAGCTCACACTGCCTTTCCTTCGATAGGCCCCTTCGCAAATGTGGGTAAAGATTGCTAACTGGCTGACTTGAGTGGCTGCTTTTCTCTCCAGCCAGGACCAGAACATGCTCTGTCCTATACTCTAGCTTGTTGCCTGTAGACAGCGGAGTCTTCCCTGGCCTTTTCTTTGAGACAAACAGGATGTCTGACTGTTTAATTTTAGCACCAAAGCTCCGAGAGGTCACTTTTATTTTTTAAAGGCCCCTTTGGCATTAGGTTGTATAAGGGAAGAGTCAGTTTAGTCCCAGTGGAGAGGAGGCCCAGGCTTTTGGTGCGAATAGTGACACATGCATGTGAGCCTCACTTTGGCACCTATGTAACACTGGACAAATCACAAGCATTTTAATGCCTGTATTTCCCCCATCTTGGCAGTGGGGAGCATAGACGTCGACTCCGTGGGTGCTCCAGGGCTGGAGCACCCACGGGGAAAAATTGGTGGGTGCTCTGAACTCACCAGCAGCTCCCCGCCCTGCCCCAGCTTACCTCCGCCTTTGCCTCCTTCCCTGAGCGTGCTGTGTCCCCGCTTCTCCTCCCAGTGCTTGCCTCCACAAAACAGCTGTTTTGCAGCTTAACAAGCTCTGGGAGGGAAGGGGGAGGAGCGGGAACGTGGCGCGCTCAGGGGAGGAGGCAGGGAAGAGGTGGGGCCGGGGCGGGGATTTGGGGAAGGGGTTGGAATAGGGGCAGGGAGGGGGCAGAGTTGGGGTGGGGACTTTGGGGAAAGGGTTGCAATCGGGGGCAGGGTAGGGGTGGGAGGGGCAGGGGTAGAGTTGGGGAGGGGTCAGGGACAGTCGGGGGTCGAGCATCCACTGGTGCCAGCAGAAGTCGGCGCCTATGGTGGGGAGGGCAGTCACCTCCTCACAGTGGTTCATGGATTGGCTACTTCATTTTTGTCAAGCCCTTTGAGCTCCTTGGATTGTTTGCACTTCTAGAGTATGTGCCATTTTGATATATATTCCTATCGCTGTCTTGGGACGGAGCATGCTTTGCATTTAACCGTGCTTTTTTGTAGCCTAGTTATTTGGTGGAGACTCATGGCAGCAAAGAGGTGTCTAAGAGGATTGTGTTGAAAGCATGTCAGCGCAAGGGGAGGAGGGATTATGTAGGAGGGCAGAAGGGTGTATATGGCCTGATTTGTGTACAGGTTTTGCATGGGTGTAACTCTGTCTGTTAGTTAATAATGATACCAGTGCAATCCTGCATGCAACTTGTATGGGTGTATAAAAGTGTTTTATACCAGTAGAGCTCTTCCCCTTCCCATATGGGAATAGCTATATTGGTATAATATGTATGTGTGTACGTAACTGCATCCACATTCCGGCGATGGAGTTAACGCCATACAACTCTGTAGTGCAGACAAGGCCTAAGTAGGAGAACTGGGATGAAACAAAGAAAGATTGGGTTTAGATTGAATATCAGGAAAAACGTATGATGACATGCAGAGTCCGTTGCGGGAACAGTCTCCCAAGCAGCGTGATGGAATCCCCAGTGCTCTGATACTATAAACGACAAGAAAACGCCCTATAAGGAATCATTTGGCCTTGTCAGGGTGGTGGCTGGGTCTCAGACATTAGACCTCTGTTACTTCTGAGTGTGAGGTTCTGCCTAGCCCCTTATGTACGTCAATGAAAACGTAGGTCTCAACCTAGCAGAGCTGAGTGAGAGCTCAGTGGTGGGAGGGGTTCCCTGCCGATCTAACATTTCCCTCTGTGGCAGAGCACGTTCAGTGGGGTGCGCTGCGGAGCTGAAGCTACTGTCATGTTCAGTCCATTGTGCCAGTCTCCTGGCACTGAGCTTTGTGTGTGTGTCACTGTCTCTTTGTTGTTGTGCACACCTCACCATCGCCTCGGGGTGCCTTTGCAGCTGAGTGAATTGTTGGCAACGATAATAATAAATAGCACCTAGTTCTTTTTTAGCATTTTCCTCCACAGATCTCAAAGCACTTAACAAAGGAGGCGAGCATCATTATCCCCATTTCACAGATGACCATACAGATTAGACAAGTTTATTTTATTCAATTACTACAGATTACAGGCGATTAACCTTACTTCCCGTCCCGAGGAGAGAACTGCTCTGTTGATACCATGCCTCATGTCTCTGAGGGACAAGTTGCTCTTTACCTACACGAGAGTCCTTTTTCTCCACCTCATAAAGCTCACCTCGGAGACAGATTCTATGTGAGCTAGGTCAAAGAGTGACCTCCCTGCAGCCCTAATAGTCTAAATCTGTTAAAACAGCAATTCCAAACCAGTTGGATATGATCTGGGAAGTGCTCACACCCCATTGGCGGAGAAACGACAAAAAAAAACAAAACCTGCCAAATTCTGTGGGAGCCAATGAGGGGAAGGAATGAGCAAGGCACTGTCTTCCTCCTGGAGCTCCTCAATCTTACAGCACTTACTCCCCCTCTCGCCACCTTGAATCTGGGCGGTTTTGTTTTTTAATCTCCTTCCTCTGAAGCATCAGGGTTGGCCTCAGCTGGAAATGGGATGTTGGATGGGGCAGGCTAGGGCTCTGAGGTGGTACTGAGCATTCTCTCTCTCAGATACTTGGCTGGCTGGTTCTTGCTCACATGCCCAGGGTCAAACTGATCACAATGTGTGGGGTGGGGTCAGGAAGGAATTTCCCTCCAGGTGCAGCTGACCGTGACCTCAGGGGTTTTTCAACTTCCTCTGCAGTGTGCCAGTGCATTATCCGGGTATGTCTCACTTCATCATTTCCCTGCCACTGCAGGGGCCTTGGGCACTGGTGCCCCTTGGTCCCAAAGAATGGCAAAGGATTGTGGGAGAGGGGGGTTGCAGCAGGCAACCACAGGTGGATTTGGGGTTATTGGGGTGCGTGTGTGAGGGGTATTTGAGAACGAATGTTTAAAGGATGCTGTAATGACATCAGGACTGGGGACTACCTTGTAAATGATGCACATGGAGCTGGTTGAAAAATGGGAACGTTCTTTATGAAAAAATTGTCCCTTTTTGGGAAAAACGTTGAAATTTTTTGACCAACCCTAGCTGCTTGGTTATTATTCTCCCCCAACCAGCGCGGCTTGCGGGACAGCAGGCAAATGGCTCATGTGACACTGTCCCTATGATCTTAATGTTATAATACTTGGTGGGTTTAGGGAAAAGGTATGAAGCTAAAGATAGCAAATGACAAATACGGATTTCCTTTAGCTGTACAAGTAGGATTCAAGAGCTACAATATGACAAACCCAGAATGACTGTTTTCTTTGTATCAAGCTAAAACAAATTCAGGTTGTAAAATCACATACTTGGAGAACTGGAGCATTTTTAAAAATTCATTGAGAAGGGGTTTTTGTCCTGCTGTACATGTTTTTTGTGGGGAGTGAGGGGGAATGCCAGGCTCCTCGATGCCTGACCTTGACAATCTTCATCTCCTTGGAATACACCAGTGGAATAAAGTCATTTCCCACAAAGATTTTTCTTTCTTGCCTAGGTCCCAAATTTCATTAACGCCACCCTGCCACCCCATGAGCGCATTACTGCCCAAGAGATAGACAGCTATTTCCGCCAGGAGCTGATCTACAAGCGCAATGAGAGGATGGGAAAGAGAGTGAAGGACCTGCTGGAGGAGTACCCTGACAAGAGTTTCTTCTTTGCATTTGGAGCCGGTATGTGCTAGACGAGCTCTTGAATTTGATTACTTTCTTCCTGCATTTTTACAAACTCTGCTTTCAAGCCCCAGATTCTGTTATGAATCCCCATGCAGAACTCACTGCAGGATCAGACCCTTTAAAGGCATAACAAATCCTCTTCCCTTAGATAGTTCTTTAGCTGTAGACTATTATTCAAATTAAAGATACATGTGAACTCTTTGAAGCTCACTAAGGTAGGCAGAGTTGTTGAAGTTGCATACTTAGTTTACGGCCTCATGCTAGCTTAAGTCTGAAAAGTTAGTTGGTTGATGGGTATCTAGTTCAATCAGTAGTGCCAAGACACTTCCAATGAGATTGGGGCCCCCTGTGCTATGTGATATACATGTGCATAAGGGACAGTCCTTGCCAGGGTGGATTTATTCAAATCAAAGTGATTTAAATCACCTGATTTTAATCGAGATTTAAAGATGCAAGCAGGAAACCTTGATTTAAATAACTGATTTTAATTGTGCTTTGCATTTGTACTTTTTAGTTATTTTCCTAAGGAACAATTGATTCTCATTGGTTGGTAACCATTAAAACATGCTGATTTACAACTAAATAGAACTAAATCTGATACTTATACTGTATCCTCCTGGTTAGCAAATAGATCTAGACACATTTATTTTTACAGTCTCAGAAAATGGTGAATTTTCTTATTTACTAGATGACTGATTTTCTACTCATGATTTGTGTCAATCATGGAAATTGGTACTCAACTAAAAATGCACAAAACCAGCATTTGCAATTTTTGTAATTACTTGACTAAAACTACATTAATGATGCTGGATACTAGATTCTGTGTAAGTTTACCAAAACATATTTTGCATTTAAAATTAACTGATTTATTAAACAAACTATTATCTGTAGGTAATGTGTTGAACTAACTGTTTGTGATCACCACATCCTTCAAGATTTTAGAACTAACAGACCATACTTTCACACCTAGTTTTTATTCATAGACTGGAAGAGGAAAACAAGCATTCCTGCTTTTTCGGCTCCCAGTTGCTTTCTTAACTTCGAATGAACTAGTCATTGAACTGACCTAGTTGAATAAACTGAAATGAAGAAAATATTCTCTCTGCACTTGCAGAGCAGGCTGCTGCTGTCAAAAACTGGTTGAGCACTCTCTGGTTCCAGTTGCTGAGCCAGTGACTTCCACCAGGTCAGTGGTTGGACATTCTTTAGCACTTGGCAGCAAACATGTAGTGCAATATTATTTTTTGCATTTAATTTAAATGGTGTTATTAGATTATAAAAGTGTGGGCCTTAACACAGGTTGTCAATTTCAAATTTAATTTTAAATGTTTATTTTTAATAATCAACCTGTATTTAATAAAAATCTGATCTAAATAAAAAAATAGATCTTTTTAATTAAAAAACCCCTTCATGTTCATACACCCTGGTCCTTGCGCTGAAGACCAGCTTGGCTTAACAGTGAAATCCTAGCAGATCTAAAACATAAAAAAGAAGCTTACAAGAAGTGGAAGGTTGGACATATGACCAGGGAAGAGTATAAAAATATTGCTCGGGCATGTAGGAATGAAATCAGGAGGGCCAAATCGCACCTGGAGCTGCAGCTAGCAAGAGATGTCAAGAGTAACAAGAAGGGTTTCTTCAGGTATGTTAGCAACAAGAAGAAAGCCAAGGAAAGTGTGGGCCCCTTACTGAATGAGGGAGGCAACCTAGTGACAGAGGATGTGGAAAAAGCTAATGTACTCAAGGCTTTTTTTGCCTCTGTCTTCACGAACAAGGTCAGCTCCCAGACTGCTGCGCTGGGCATCACAACATGGGGAGTAGATGGCCAGCCCTCTGTGGAGAAAGAAGTGGTTAGGGACTATTTAGAAAAGCTGGACATGCACAAGTCCATGGGGCCGGACGAGTTGCATCCGAGAGTGCTAAAGGAATTGGTGGCTGTGATTGTAGAGCCTTTGGCCATTATCTTTGAAAACTCGTGGCGAACGGGGGAAGTCCCAGATGACTGGAAAAAGGCTAATGTGGTGCCAATCTTTAAAAAAGGGAAGAAGGAGGATCCTGGGAACTACTGGCCAGTCAGCCTCACCTCAGTCCCCGGAAAAATCATTTAGCAGGTCCTCAAGGAATCAATTCTGAAGCACTTAGAGGAGAGGAAAGTGATCAGGAACAGTCAGCATGGATTCACCAAGGGAAGGTCATGCCTGACTAATCTAATCGCCTTCTATGATGAGATTACTGGTTCTGTGGATGAACGGAAAGCAGTGGATGTATTGTTTCTTGACTTTAGCAAAGCTTTTGACACTGTCTCCCACTGTATTCTTGTCAGCAAGTTAAAGAAGTATGGGCTGGATGAATGGACTATAAGGTGGGTAGAAAGTTGGCTAGATTGTCGGGCTCAACGGGTAGTGATCAATGGCTCCATGTCTAGTTGGCAGCCGGTGTCAAGTGGAGTGCCCCAGGGGTCGGTCCTGGGGCCGGTTTTGTTCAATATCTTCATAAATGATCTGGAGGATGGTGTGGATTGCACTCTCAGCAAATTTGCGGATGATACTAAACTGGGAGGAGTGGTAGATACGCTGGAGGGGAGGGATAGGATACAGAAGGACCTAGACAAATTGGAGGATTGGGCCAAAAGAAATCTGATGAGGTTCAATAAGGATAAGTGCAGGGTCCTGCACTTAGGATGGAAGAATCCAATGCACCGCTACAGACTAGGGACCGAATGGCTAGGCAGCAGTTCTGCAGAAAAGGACCTAGGGGTGACAGTGGACGAGAAGCTGGATATGAGTCAGCAGTGTACCCTTGTTGCCAAGAAGGCCAATGGCATTTTGGGATGTATAAGTAGGGGCATAGCGAGCAGATCGAGGGATGTGATCGTTCCCCTCTATTCGACATTGGTGAGGCCTCATCTGGCGTACTGTGTCCAGTTTTGGGCCCCACACTACAAGAAGGATGTGGATAAATTGGAGAGAGTCAGCAAAATGATTAGGGGTCTGGAACACATGACTTACGAGGAGAGGCTGAGGGAACTGGGATTGTTTAGTCTGCAGAAGAGAAGAATGAGGGGGGATTTGATAGCTGCTTTCAACTACCTGAGAGGTGGTTCCAGAGAGGATGGTTCTAGACTATTCTCAGTGGTAGAAGAGGACAGGACAATGAGTAATGGTCTCAAGTTGCAGTGGGGGAGGTTTAGGTTGGATATTAGGAAAAACGTTTTCACTAGGAGGGTGGTGAAACACTGGAATGCGTTACCTAGGGAGGTGGTGGAATCTCCTTCCTTAGAAGTTTTTAAGGTCAGGCTTGACAAAGCTCTGGCTGGGATGATTTAATTGGGGATTGGTCCTGCTTTGAGCAGGGGGTTGGACTAGATGACCTCCTGAGGTCCCTTCCAACCCTGATATTCTATGATTCTAAGAGCTGGCAGTCTAAATAGACAACACAGACAAAGGCTGGTAGGGGTGGGGGACAGAAGCACAGAAAGGGGAAGTGACGTGCTCAAAGTCACACCAGTAGATCTGTGGACCAGCCAAGGATAGAGCCCAGGTCTCCTGATTCCCAGCCTAGTGCCCTACCTACTGCCTCCCAGTTAAATTTGTCTGTAAACCTTAATGGCCACTGGAAAGGGAAATGCAGCTAAAACCACGCTCAAGGAGAGCAGCATCCTGTCAAGCATGAGATGCACATGACACATTCATCTGATCAGTGGATGTTGCTTCAGTGAGGGTGGAAGGTCTAGATAAGGAAAGGGAAATATTTATCTAAGTGCAGTAACAGCATTTACAGTAAGGAGAAATCCTTACGCATGCAGCAGGGAGCTCTGGTTATGGGCTATCTGCTTAGCATAACGAGGATCTCTCACACCGAGCAGGGCAGTAATGAAAGGCAGTTGATAGTACCTGTTCAGGCATGCATAAAGATTATATACATACCATCCTTCTGCACTAACACACTGCTGCATACAGCTTTCCACCGTGGAGAAAAGTGAATCAGACACAGGTTACTTGGGTTAGGGCATTCGGGTGTGTGACACAAGTTCAGACTTTGTCTGTCCTTGGCCTCGCCAGTACATACCAGCTGCCAACACCACTTTCTGAACTCCTGTCAGGTCGAAGCAGTGTGTGAATCCCTGATGGGTTCATATTGATAATGACAGCCATAGATAGGAAACAAACACCAGCCACAGAAGAAGGCATAATATTCCTTCCTCATGAGAAGAGCTAGTCCTTGCCAGGTACTGCTCCAGTAATTGGGTAATAACTGAACACTGAATGGCTGACGTTCAAATGCAGAAGAGTTCACATGGACACAACTGTGAGCGTGAAAGCAGCTTGTCCCAGAAGCACGGTCCTCGAAGGAGTAATGCCCTCCCGGCAGGAGTACATGCAATGAAATGGGCAGGAATAAGCCAGACATTTCAAGATACCTATTCCTGAGTTTTCTTCCCTGTCTTCCATTTTGTTAATTTATTTCTTCTCTCTCTCAAGACCTGTCTGCACAACAACTTACATGCAGTGTGCCAAGGTGTGAATCTACAGCAGAAATGTACATCAAGTTGTTTGAAACGGGAGTACGGCAAAGTGCCCTAGAGCAGTGCTACTCAAAGTGGTGGTCCATGGACCAGTGCCGGCCCGCAAGCCATCGGCTGCCGGTCTGCGCACACATTGGAAAAAAAAACACCATTCCCCACATCAGATAGCTTGAGCAGCACTGCCCTACAGAACTTTTAGTGCATGGGAGCAGAGTCTACGCAGCCAGTTAGTGTGCGGCAAGCTGGCATGTTCTACATTCATTTCACACCCTGGCTTGTCATGCAGTAACTCATTATGAAAACAAGCCCTCAATTTATTTGCCACTGTCGTCATCTCATACAATCTTCTCTGGCTTCCTCAGTTCTCTCTCTCTTCGCTCTCTGGCACCTGCCTCCCTGTCACTTCCCTTAGATTTTTAAAACCATTCCAAGACATCTTTGCTCTTCCCTTCATCCCTTTCTTCTCCTTCCTTCACTTCACCATTCCCCTCGCTCTCCCTTTCAATTGACATGCTCCCTTCTCCATTCCCCCCACTGCACTTTCTCTTCTCAAATCCCTCTTCTTCCTCGCCCATGGGGGAAGAGCTCTTGTACTTCTGCAAGGAAATGATGCTGTGGGAAATATCCAACCCTGCGCCTGTTGAGCTCTAGGTCACAACAGACACTTTGCACGCAGCCTGCAGGAAGTACACTGCTGCTTCTCACTCTCCACACACCAGTCAAACCTTTCTCAGTGTTTCCAGCATACTTTCTATGCCCCGCCTGCTGGAAGTTTCCAAGCCATTTGCGTTGTTTCTTCTCTTCCCCAGGGACGGACACTCACTCACTCTGTACAGGGGCCAATTTGGAAAGTGTCCCATTGTCATGTCTTTCTGTGGTACTTATCTGGCCACATCTGAGCACTCTCACATTCACATATGTATTCTCACAGCACCCAAGCGAGAAAAGGCAGGGCTGTTATCCCCCTGGGGAACTGAGGTACAGAGAGAGGGTAAGTGACGTGCTCAAGAGCACACAGGAAGCCTCTGGCGGAGCAGAGAATTGAATGCAGGTGTCCCAAGTCACATACTTGTGCCTTTAGCCAGTGGATCATCTTTGTATTTGGGTGTATGTCTTTGCTCTTCTCATCAGCCCTTGGCTTAAAGAAGTTCAATAACGCCACTGTAGATCATCCAGAAAGCAGTACAGGCCCCAGATCATGTTCCTACTGAAAAAACAAGGGCTGTATTATTCTGAAGCTATTAACACAGACTGAATGTTGGCAAACTGTCAGTAAGGCTACAAAAAGAAGGGCTATGGTCAACATTTCTTCTGTTACCAAAAGAAAAAAAATCAACCAATTACTGAAGGAAATAATGAAGCTGTTCACTTACTATGACGCAGATTTGTATGACAGTAAACCTCCAGGGAATGCTGTTTTCTTTCCCTAAGTTTTTGTTTTGTTTTTGTTTTTACAGACCGCCCAGAAAGGGGAATTGGTATGAACAGCCCGATTAGCCAATGTCTGAATTAACAATTCAGCAAGTCGTTAGAGACTTAACATCTCAGAAACACCAGGTCTTACTAGTTTTCCTGCTTTGTGACTTAATATGCTCTAAATTAAAATTAATTCACAGACAGTCCAGCACCATCTAAGACATGTGTACTGAAAGGAGCAGTCGTGATCAGGGAGAAGGTTTGTAGGTTATCACAAAAGAGGGATTGTCACTGACCAAGTGCACAACTGGTAAATAGGTGCTAGACTGTAATAGGAGAGGGACTTGGTTAGAAAGAGAGATGACATGCTACTGTTTAAGGGACTGAGCCAGTGCCTACTGGAGTCAATGGAAAGGCTCCCACTGACTTCACTGGGCTTTAAATATGACCATAAGGCATTTGTCAGACCCCATCAGTGTGCAAGACTCTACATCATGCCATGGGAATTTTAGATGGTCAACTCTGTGGGGCAGGAATTGTCATGTCCTGTATATTTGTCCAGCACCTAGAACAATGGGGTCCCACCCAGACTGGCCTCTAGGCATTACTGCAATAGAAATGTTAATTAGTATCAGTTCTTATGATTTGTTTATTGTTTTGAAAAAGATACAGTTTAGGGCAAGAAGCCTGACGAATCTTAATTAAAAGTGAAAGTCGTAATTGTGACTGGGTTTACAGTCTGCGGGACAGAGGAGATTGATGACGTGAGCCAGCAGAAATCTTTGTAAAACAAAAAAAAGAATTCAAGGCCAGGATACATTTGTCGCACTTATAGGGAGGTTTTAAAAAACCCTAAGGAACAGACGGTAGGATTTTCAGTTACCTAGGCAAGTTGGGAGCCTGATTCCCTTTGAAGGTCAACTGGAGTTAGTAGGGTAATTTGCTTAGGCACTTTTGAAATTCCCGCCTACAGTCTAAATAATCAGACCGGGGACTCCAGGAGTAAATAGGGAATGCAGCCAGAGCTACTTTGTGCAAAGGGTGCTAAACTCACGCAGTCGGTTACTGGAAAAGCCAAGAGATGCAGAGTATAAAGACATTCAAGAAACACACTCGGCCCCGAAAGAGAAGACTGATTTGAATTATTGACTGATAGGATTATCATAATGACAGGCTCCAATGGGGATGTAGTCTGTGGAAGCGGGAATCATTTCCAAAGCCCCACGGGTCGCATGAAGGGCACTCAGCCTGGAGTCTATGACAAATATACACAGTTGAAGTTTGAGTGTGCACAAATACCCCTTCCGAGGTATCCGTGGAATCTTCAAAATAAGGTAAGTCAGAAGAGAGAGAGAGTTGCAGAGAGCAGATCTCGATGGTGGTCAGCTGGCAGCTCCTTGTCTGTGCTAGAGTTCCCTCGTTAGTAGAAGGTGGTGGGAGATTGTTTCTAAAAAAAGCTAGTGTAGACATGTCCCCAAAGCCCTTTCTCTGGAAATCTCCCACCACTGGGCTACCACCAACACAGCTCTCTCCAGTCATGAGAACACTTATGCAAAACAGTGCATAGGTGTTTTTACCACCATGTTTCCTAATGCTGCTGGTCTTGCTGTCATGGTGATAAAAGCATGACCAGCCAGTTTACACTAATACCTCCATCACTGTTAGGGCTGGCGCAGCTGCAGCTAGATTTCCAGCAAAATGCCAGTGCAGATACAGCATTGATAGGCAACCTGCCAGAATGGAAAGGTTTTTTTTAATTTATATTTACTCAGGAAAATCTTCCTTCAAGCCATGATTTACTTAGTTGTCAGGCATTCAACGTTTAAGACTTGTTTTGAAATAAGTGACCCACACATTTGCTAAGGGATCTAAATCTATCCACAGAGACTGCTGGGTAGAAAGGCAGCTTGATATGATTTATGATTATGTTTTGGATTAGGGGAATTGCAGCTTTATTAAATCAATTTTGGAAATAATATGTAACTGCATCCTCTATATTGTACAAGGCCTTAAGCACAACAATTCCAAGAAAGTTTCCTATTCAAATAAGTGAACCACAGTCTAAGTAAATATAGAAAGACTGCCAAATCCGCCCATCTGAATGCCAGCAATTGCCTATGCATTAGTTGTTTGCATGGGAAAAAATGTAAAAGAATAAAATGTCATTTTTTTTTCACCCTGCTAGTAGAAAACACAGGCCATGCATTTGAGGATTTCTTTAACTCTTTCAGTGAAACAAGTATATACGAAGTGTATACTTTAGGGATGTCAGAGTATAGAGAATACATTTATTTATTTATTAGGGTTTTTATTACTTTGCAATAAACAAGAGTCCAGGCAATGCCTTGGATGCCTTTGATACACTGTTAAAATTACACCCAATAAGCAGATCTGTTAGTTACCCCAAGATCAAATCAAATAACTCCGCAACAACGTAAGTATAACAAAAACTAATTAACCTCCCCAGCAGAGTCCAACACCACTGTTGCTCAGTCCTACCCAGTCTAGCTGGAGATCAATCCAGAACGCACTCGATCTGCACGAGGAATATATTCCTTTGGGATTTGCCTTGATGATGATGACGAAGAAGAAGAAATGCAATATGGTGGCAAAAAAGCCATGTGACCTTGGTCTGCTTCTGCAGAAGCATGACAACATGGAAAAGGAAGGCTTTAAATGCAGCTCTAATCTAAATAGTTGTTCCATTGACTTCAGTGGGCTTTGGATTGATGGAAACAACTCTTCCAGCTGGTTACGCCAGATTTGTATTTTTCCTGTAATGAATTCTTCCCAAGTCTTTCCTTTCTGGCAGGATTAGATTCTTTAGAGTATGGTGCTTCCTGGCAGTCTATCCCCGCTCCTCCCCCCACACTTTAATCAGGCCAGTTTGTGAGAAGGCTCTGAAAAAGGCTCTAAAAGACCTGTGAGCCCAGAGCCCAGCCCTATACTCAGCTGAACTAAATGGAGATTGTGGGACCTGGTGAGATTTTATTTGTCTTGCACTTTTTCTTTTTTCCACTTGTCACCCAGTTGCCTGAAGGCATCTTGCGTACCTGCAGATGGATGGCACATCACGTTCCCAAATTTAGGAGAAGGCCAGGAGAATCCAGGCAGGTTGTTGAATGGAAGTAGCTACATTTCAAAAGAGCATCTTAACAGTATAAACTTTAAGGCCAGAACTCTCAGAACCTGTTGGGAATAACCGTGAATTCCCCCACTGAAAACACTGGGAACTGAGTGTTTGAAAATCTGGGTACCTTCATTTACGTGCCTAACTGGGAGCTGTTGGGTACTGAGACCTTTCTTGAAAATCTGGCCCTGAAAGTATTATATCAAAGCAGCAAAAAGACTTGACTGTAAAATGTGGCTTTGGTCATTGGAAAAAGAAGCATTTTTATAAATGTATGGAACTTCCATATTTCAGGAAATGGACCGAATACATGAAAATGTTTTGAAAGTAACTTCAGAGAGAGACTCTGAGAACTTCTTGTTGAGGAATAGAAGTTAATAAACAACTTTGACCAGAGTCCACAAGTCCTGCTAGAGAGGTATTAACTGAAGAAGCAACTGAATCTTGTCGATAAGGAAGTGAGACAATGGAGAAGTGACAAACACTGATACCTGGGTCCCTCCGGTCTTTGAAAATGTGTTCTCTGCTTTCAGTAAATTAGGTGAGAAGTAAAGTAGCTCCTATAAATTGAGGCCTGGAATTACTTTCAGTTAGGGTTGTGATTTTTTTTTTCTTTTTAACTGGAATAGTTATACCAGTACAACCCCAGTGTAGATGCAGTTATTTTCCTTCCTGAACAGGAATAGTATATAAAGCACCTTTATACTGATAGAACTGGTGTATTAGGTAGGGGGCTGTGCACTTTAACTAGACAGGTATAGTTAGAGCTGTACAACTTTTGCATGTGGACAAACAGCTTAGAGAAAGGATCTTGCTCCTCAACAAAGGACAGACGCTGCAAAATGACATGAGAAACTTGCAGCAACAGAAGAAGCTTCAGCATAAAGCAAAGACCAGCAACAAGCTCAAGAGCCAGGAACAATCCCTCAGCTCCAGCATGGCTTTGCAAATGTTGGTGCCCACACCCGGCCACACCACCACCACACGCTAGGTTAACTCTGTCACCACCATTGACTTTGGTTGGCTGTTGAACTGTTATCGTAACTTAAGGTTTATTAACAGCTTATGATGTTTAAACACTGACTAGTTGGATAACATATGTCTGGAAAATAGATGTGGGATTTAACTTTAAGATTATTAGTTTTCAATCATTTGCCTGTCTTAAACCACTGTTCAAAACAAGTTGATGGATTAAAAGGCATGAATACTCTTCAAGTGGTTTCTTTAACTGAATTAAAGCTCTTCTTCAGTTTCTGAATTTCATTGGACTTAGCCAGGTCGTCCTTTCTATTTAAAAAACCCCACAGTTTTAGTTTAAAGGAAGATGAATCCTATTCCTTTTACCAGACTTCCCTTTGCAATCAGTACATTGTTTGGAGAATCTAGGAGGTTGGTTAATTGCACAGGATCCACCTACTGAGTTTGGGAATAATTAATTTTGAGTTTAGCTCACCTAGAGAGCAGAATACAGGAAATGGCTCTCATGCTTATAGGAGCTGTAACGTCTGTTGGAGGTGTGCCTCCGGAAAGGTGCAGCAGACGAAGCCGTAACAGCACTAATTCCTTTATTGCCAGTTTTTGCTTCTTTTCTTTGTATACTAAATTATGCATGGTTAATAACTTAGTGCTGAGTTATGGCATCCCTTAGGCACAAAAAGCGCCTGTGTTGATAGACTGTGGGTTCACACATCCTTGAATTTGTATCACAGGGAACAATAATTCAGTTTTCCTGATCTTTGTTTCTCCAGGCTATAATTTTAGTAATTTGGGGGTTAAATTACTTTGCGCACTACATCCTAACTCTTACACAAACATACCCTGACGAGCTCCCATGGGTGGAAATAAACGGGTCTGTGGCCCTATGCAAGCCCATGCACTGGGATTCCTTGCACTAACAGGGTGACACTTCAGGCCAGTATGGAGGCAACCTGGACCAGAGCTAGTCCTCCCTCCATTGGATCCTTTGCTTAAGCCCCTCTTCCCCGTCGCAGTCACATGGCAACATTTCTTTCATCCAATTCATTTTATGAGGCTGATTCTTCCATCTCTGCCCAGTGGGTAGCAAGATACCATCTCTGTAGTTCAGGACAGTCTGGGTAGAATGGCTGATGATGCCAAGACAAATGGGAAATCTTTTCCAAGTGTGCGCTGGACACTACCCAAGTTAAGCTCGGTAAAAAGCATATGCAACTTATTACATCAGGGATTGTTTCTGCTGTAGCCTGTCTCTGTTATGGCTTGCCAGGTTTTGTTGATATAGAATAGGAGGGTAATCCCATGCAGGTCACTCTTGCCTCCCAGAGGATCAGCTGTTTTGTGGCCAGTCTTTTTTGCAAGATCGTTAATGGTAGATGAAGCTATCCGGGGACACACTCCTACAATCCTTTTCCCTGCTCCAGGTTATCATGCTTCATCCAGTCCAGCTCCTTTCAGGGAAAAGCAGAGATTGGTATTGACAGAGGAACCTCTGCTTTTGGAAGTCCCTTACATGAAGGCATGCTTGTCTACAATCGCCATCCCCTCCTGGAGAAGAGCTCCTCGGCCTTGCTTTGGTGTATATCTTCTCCGCATTGGTCCTGGAAACTGCATCTTGAGATTACTCCCTTCCAGGAGGCCATGCTTAGGTTCCATTTTTATTACTTCTTCCCTGCTGCACCCCACTCTGCAGGGAAGTCATTTGGGAAAACATGAGCCTGTGGTAGAGACCAGCCCAGAAGTTCAGGTTCCACCTCATGTAGTGATCTCAAGGGAATACAATGCTGTATTTTGCACTGTCCAAGTCGTTCAGTGGTGTGCCTTCTCCTGGATTTAAAAAATGCAAACTTTCTGCTACAAGTGCCAAACCCTGTGCTCTGTGAGCTGAGTGACCAATCTGCGGGACTAACCCGTGTGATGCCTTCCTACATCTCCCCCATGGACCTGATCTGCCTGGAATTTCTCCTTGTGTTTGTGTTGCTTTGGGTTGCTGGCAGTTCAGGGCCCTTCCTCGCACCTTCACCAGCTGTTGGGAGGAAAGGACTCTTCAGCTATCGGTGCCTTGATGATTGATTTGGTGGGTGAATGAAACTCTGAAGGGAAGCAAGCAGAGGGTGAGTTGCTGTTGTTCATATCTCTCAGCTGTCTGAAAAATGGAGCCAAGAGCTATGCTTCATGCTCACAGGACATAGTCTGTGAGGTGGAAAGTACATAAAGGAGGGTCAGGCTTGATCATACGAGTAAGCTTAATCCAGTTAACCAGGTTTCATCCTGGGCATATCTGTAGCTGTCATGGCTACTGTTCTGGATGTACTTCCTATTATTTTAAAATGTTTTACGTTTCAGGAGCATTTTAGGAAAAGTGGTTACAGATTCTCCCTCCTTTCCTAGATGTTTCTAAAAAATTAGAAGACTTGTTTGTCTAAGATATTTATAATGGCTTGTTTTCGCAATCCATAAATTGCTAGCCCACAAAAGCCATCTGAATGTTCCTAACCAAGTCAGAGAAATAAACATCCTGACTTAGGATATCCCAGCGGTTAGGACCAGTTGCATCACTCTGTGGTTGCATCACCACAATCACATGCTACAGCTGTTCTTACCACTACTCAGGGGACATCGCTCTAAAATGCATTTCCCGATAAACATTTTTGTTCACCCATATATATCCACCGGTTTGTTATTGTGGAACAATTTGTAAGTTATGGGTTATGCGGGAGTTTGAGGGAAAAGTGCTGAGATATTTCTGCTAAAGAAATACACACAAAATTACATGGAATTCAAGTTTTAGTTTCTTTTTTACATGGACTTTAAAAGAAAGGGCTGATCAAATTATTGATCTATCAGCATCAGATAGAATGTTTTGTTGAAATTCTGACAGCGGCATCATCTACAAAATGCATTCTTGCGACATTTAATAATTAAGAGACAAATTCTGGAACACTAGTGAAACTGCTACCGTCTGGCACTTCCTCATTCGCTTGGCTAGAATTTTACAAATGTCCAAATTCACAATGGTTTGAGTTGGGTTCAGCAGTCCCCTGATGAAAAAGATATTCTTGACTTAATTATAAAGAATAGAACACCTCTGTGTGTGTTCAAGGCAGTAAAGGCTGCAGACCGGAGAAATTGAGCATGTGTGAAGAATTGTGTCACTTAGGATATTACAAAAAATAAAGAAACTGACCCAACCAAAACCCCTTGCCCAATAGAATCACATAATGCAGAACATTTGAGAGGGATGTTAGGAAGATTTGAAATTCAGGGGCCAATGCTTTAACTGGTTTGTAAGTGCATGTTGGTCAGACAGCTTTGTTATTTGAGCATATTGCCTATCACAATCCCTGCACTCCACTTCCTTTCAGTACAGATTAAAGGCTTGGTTTTATTTACTCTCCAGTAGAGAGTATGGCTGAGCTGGTGCACACAACAGCTCCTCAGTTCCCTTTTGAGTCTGAACACAGAAGAATAGAGATTCATGGCACCCCACCCCCTGCCAGAGTAAATTGACCTCTCAAATGCATCACTTCACCTAGTGGTATGAGGATAATGGAGAGCTGTGTACAGAAAGAAAGAAGTAGGCTTTCTGATGGGACAAGGGCCTGGGGCTTTTCTTTTGGGGGCATTCAAGTGTGTTAGGCCAAAATAGAAAACAGGTGAAAGAGGCCTACTCCCTGTCATGCTTCTATGGACTCATTCTCTCATACAGCACGACTGTTTGATCTTAAACCTTGGGAGGGTGAATCCCCTCTCTTGTTGTTTATAGTTGCTTTCGGTGAGTAGATAGATCTGGTATATATAACCAAGGCTCTTACTGTAGAGGGGGCTTGGACTGTATGTGTTCCCAGAACAGAAACAAAGTAGTAACTAATGACAACTTTACCAGTTCTAAATAGAGGAGCTATCCCGAATATCCATGAGATCCTGTGGCTGCGGCCCTCCTCCTTCATCCTCTCTCTTGTTTGCTACTTTCGCACGCAATAGCACATCTAGAATGAGTTTGTAAGCTCCTCGGGGCACAGGCCTTCTCTTTCTCTTTGTAGTGCAGAGTGTCTGGCACTCTTTTGAATGTTGCATAAACAAACAATATAACAATATCTCTTATGCATGACACATGAACAACTGGGTGGTAGTGGTGTTGACTTCTGGTGGTTGTAACTATTGTGAAATGAGTTTTTGAAGGCCTCATCACATGTCTGGGCATGTTTATGAGCACAGTTGTGTTTTCACATATACATTTTTTTTGTTCCGTTTCTCTTTTGCCGAGATTTATTAGCACATGTTTTCTCTCTGACAGTAGAGAGAGAAATCATTGTCCATCTGCTCATTGATGTCAGTGCAAAGACTCCCATTGACTTCAGTGCACTTTGTCTCAGGTCCTAAATCATTTTCTTAAAAGCAAATTTCAGTGTAATATAAAAAATGTTCTTATCACGCCATCAAATTACAAAGAAGAGTAAGGACCTGATTCAGGAAATCACTTAAGCATGTGCTTGGTTTCAGTGGTACTTAAACAGTTGCTTGACTGCTTTCCTGAATGGCAGCCTAAATCACGATTATTATTTTTTGTAATGTTCATAAACAATAAAAATTACAAAAAGGAAAATGCCTTACAGCTTGTCTATGTTACCTAACACTGCACATTTCACCGGATATCCAATACAAGTATGCAATTGTGCAACTTTACAACTTGTCAAAGGTTCAAGACCAGGCAGTACAAAATCAGACACTATTACACAGACATAACATGTCAGGGTGGGGGTAACAATAACATAATCATACACAAATAGGAAAAAGAGGGAAGGAGGAGGCTGAGGTGGAGGGTGGGAAGAGGGAGGGAAAAAAGCAGAGAGGTGAAGTTAATGGAAGTCTGGCATTATTTGAGCTACCTCAGCATTTTTAAGCCAAATGTCATGACACCTATTAGGTATCAGATTTCTTTGAATTCCTATACTTGCTCTCCACGTGGATAAGCTAATCTTTCTTTAGCTGCAAACTCAGACAGGTCCGAATACCACTGCTCTATTCTGGGCATAAGCCTACTCCTCCATTTTTGTAAAATCACGCACTTGGTAATCACTGCAGCCCTCAAGAACCAAAGGCTTTGTGGTGGAGTGAAACCCAGCGTAATCGGGCCATAACCTACGATATAATTTTCAGATGAGGATTGGTTGCTGAAGTCAAGGGCTATTTTCACTCTTGTGTCCACCTTTTTCCACAGCTGCCTGCCTGCCTGTCGGTCCCATAGTATATGCGTCAGGGTTCCTTTTTCTTTACTGCAGTTCCAACAAACCAAAATTGCGGTTAGGAAAAAGAATAATTAAAACTCAGATAGGGAGTTGCCATTTTGACAATGTGATATAGATTAGAACACAGGAAATACAGCTTGTTATTGAAATGTCTGAGAACCTGATATTTTTAACGCCTAAGGTAAGTGCTCCTGTTTTAAAAACATAGATGGCTGATAATGAAATAAAGGTTAAGAACCTTGGTATGGCTTTTGATCACTCCGCTTCCATGGAAAGCCATGTGTCCGACAGAGTACATCACAAATGTGGTCTCTTGTTTTATTCCAGATGAGCACTTTGCGCAGGCTGCTTATATATCCCAGTCTGATCTTGCAACAGCAACTCATGCTTTAGTGATCATAGGCTTGATTATAGTCACTCCCGGTCTAGCGGGGCAGCTTGCAACTTGGTCAGAACACATCCTGGTGTGTGTTCCCTCGTTAGGCCCGCCTTGCCTGCTTGCCAGCAAATGCCAGTTGAGCTGGCACTGTTTGATTTTTAAAATCCTTTTGGTGACCTTTCTTCAGACCCCAGCCTGTCAAGTATCGGAGCTCAGACCACACCATTCTTTACAGATGATATCATTTCTCCCCAGCTGGGAGGTAATCTACTATAGTGAGCCTGGGGGTGTGGGACTTGCCGCTCCTGGACATCTATCTCAGTACCCCATACCCATTTTGGGGAATATACCTTAAACCCCATTTCTCTATACATTATTTTTAATCTGACCCTCTTGGTTAGTTTTATTCCTATGCATTTAGGAGGGTGTTTTTGATTGGCGTACTTTCTCTAACTGCTTGTGATAATTTTAACACCAAGTGCTTCTGCAGGAGGAAGGGAGTTCGCTACAAATTATAATTTTATTTAATAGCAGGCTGGTAAATGACAGAACAGGATACAGCTTTGAAAGTTTGTGCTGTACTTCCTGTGTCTCAGTCTGTTTCCCAGAATCTCTGTCTGATGAGGTATGAAAACAAACCTAAAGTCACAATCACAAGTCTTGAAGTCACAAGTCCTGGAGAGGATTTTCTTTTCCCATGCTGGTCAGCGTTTATTATAATAGACTGTCATAATTAATTCATTATGATGTCAGCATACAGGCAAAGCAGCATACACATCTGGTTGAAAATGGAGTGGACTTATAAATCACTGACAGAATTATGCCAGAGCCAGCTAAATCCTCTCCAAAGTTTAGTGGATTTTTGCTGAAGTTATAGGTGAATATCTGTCTCTAATTGCTTATTTTAAAGGAAGTGAGAGATTGAATTCTAGCCAGGCCAGGGCAGTGTCTGACCAAAGTCCAGAGCTATTTTTCATTCACCACAGTGGGATGACTCTTAATTTAATAATCACAACAAAAGGTTTATGACTTGATATTTAGCGCCTTTGGTTATGTGTACTGAAGTAAATGCTGTTGCTCCACATTGATACCAGTGTAACTTTATATCTCTGAATGATCTCATCTGTTATGAGGTCAGAAGGCAGTACCTGTTCACACAGGTGCTGGAATTAGGGGTGCTGGGAGTGTGGCAGCACCCCTGGCTTGAAGTGCTTTCCATCGTATACAGGGTTTACAGTTTCGTTCAATGGCTCTCTGCACCCCCACTATACAAATGGTTCCAGCATCCCTGCCTGTGTAACAATGTGCAGGAACACCTGGGAACAGTTTGGGATAGGAAGTGAAGGGTACTTTATCCAGTTGAATCTACAGGAGAAATGTGAGGACAGAAACATTTATTTACCATAGTGGCATACTGGTGGTGATTAGCAGCAGGGAACTTCCGAATGACCCAATGAGAACATTCTGGCACCACCCAAATAACCGGTATTGACGCTTCTCCAATAATTTGGTATATCATGTACTTTTTCAAGACCTCATAGAAGAGAAATGGAAACCAGTTGCTCTGACAGATCTTCTGCTCCTAGAAGTGTGGCTATGGTGGATTGTCGAGGAGCGTTTTTCTTTGGGAGGGGTGAGGATGGTTATTGCTATTCTTGTTTGATTTGCTCCAAAGTTTCTAATTTTTTTTCTTAACTGCAGGTCATTTCATGGGCAACAACACAGTGATTGATGTTTTGGGAAGAGAAGGGTATGAGGTAGAACACACTCCTGCTGGACAACCCATCAACAAGTAATATATACATGTTTTTATCATATTTGATAAGCCATTGAGATAGATAAGCTGTAGACGACTATAGAGATACCGTGGAAATAGATAGACTGCTCTTCTTTGCTATTTCCCGGTACAATTCCTTTGCTCTGTTTATCTTCTGGGAGCTAATTTGGAAACGCAGCATGCATGACACTTGACAGGTTGCTCTTTCGTATTGACTTGGACATGTTTTTCCCATAACTTTTAAAGCCTTGAGTTAGCAAGTATTTATGAACGGCAAGTTAAACCTGTTTGGGTGGACAAGCTGACTTGTTGTAGTGTAGCACAAAAAGGGAAGGGCTAAAGGGAAGGGCTGCTAGTTTTTCTGTTTTATAGCCCCTTTTTCCCCACCCCGACCCCAGCTTGGCACATCTTCCCCTAGGGCCTGTGCTCCTGGGACCCTTCTCCCATTCCTTCCCTCTCTTGTGTGTTCAACCAGTCCCTCCCCTTTGGCTCTTTCCCCCCTGTACACAAGTACAGTGTCGTATCACTTAGCTTGAAAAGTCTTCCCTTGTCCCTTCCCTACCTGCCAACTCACCCCCTGTATTCTCTCTAAACCCCCTGAGTCTGCTCTGCCTTGACTCCTTGTGCAACGCTCTCCTTGACCTTTCCAATCTGACTTCCAGCCTCTCCACTTCAGAGCCGGCCTCACCAGCATCCTCCCTAACACTCTTTGTGCTAAGCTGTATTCTTGTTCCCAAGCTGTCTGCTGCCACCAATACCATTGATCACTCTCTCTTCCTCCATTTTAGACTAGGACACTTGTCTATTCTGGTTCTCCTTGCTGAGCACTCTTTTTCTTCATCCTGCCTGGTGGCTCCTCATCCTGCCTTCACTCCTACCTATGGATAGTCTTCAAGGTTTTCTCCTGAGCTCACCTTGGTCTCCCTCAGTGCTCTCTCTCAGGTGTTCTGCCGTGGTTTCAGTTACCAGAGAACTTCTACATCTCCCCCTCAGTCTAGCCTTGCATCTCCCTCTGTCTCAGCCATCTCCTCCTGGACTTCCTGCCAATATCCCAAACTCCAGATTTCTGATCTCCCTGCTCTGCCTCCTTTCTCTGTCACAACTGATCATTTCCTTATTCTCCCTGCTTGGCTTGCCACCTGGGCCCTATCTTCCATTGCTCTCTCTCCCCTGCCCCACATACAGGTGCTCGCTAAATCCCATGTTTGGGCCTAGTATCTAAAATAAGCCTGTTCCCTTGTATTCTTACTGCTAAAACCTTGGTTCGCATTTTGTTCATCTTTCACTTTGACTACTGTAATATTTCCCTTTATATCTCCTTCCCCACCACATACCTCTGCCTTCATTATTGTCAGCGTTCCTTTTCTGAGCACCACACTCTCCAAACCGCCTTCCCAAACACCTCTACTAAAGGGGCTCGCTGGGGCTGGGACCATCTTTTTGTTCTGTGTTTCTACAGTACCCAGCACATGGTAGGGTTCCATGGTAGGAACTCCTAGGCACTACGGTCATACAAATAATATAAATGAAGTCACTTCCTTTCCTCCTGACCACGTCACCTTCCTCCTTGAATCCTTTCACTGGTGTTGACTGTTACCACAAGGAATGTAAGCTCCTTGTTGGGCTACATTTTAACCTTGGCTTCTCACATGGTGCTGAACATGCTTTGTCATAGTCTACACTTGCTTTTAAACCAGGCTCCACATGGGTTCAGCCACATGCCTTGCCATAGCCCTAATGTCAGCAGTATTCTGTTCTCTAGAGGTTCTTGTACTGCACTCATCACCATAGGATCTGAACACCACTGGGTAGCTCCCTGTGTAGGCGAGCCCTCTATGATGATCCATAATAGCCAATCAGAATCTAATACTTGAATCACTTCTTTTTTCAAAGAAAAAGTGCATGGTTTAAAAACGTTTCCTAGAAGGATGAAAAGTCTGGGGAAATGAGGTTTTTGTTTGATGAGAGCCTTTTGGCCAATCATTCTTTACAACTGCCTTAGCAACTTCTTATGCTCCAGAAAAAGAGAGCTCATGCCATCCTAAACCCCACTTCACATGGCCTAGAGATGGGAATAAAAACAAAGCCTAAAGAAAAGTCACAGAGTGAAATCTTGAGCCCACTGAAATCCATGGCAAAACTCCCCTTGCCTGGAATGGGGCCAGGATTTCACCCATAGTATTTTATACATTGAAGGAGGCGAGGGTGGGTGTCAAAGACACAGGCCCCTAACTCCCACTGACAGTCAGGGAAAGTTCAGTGCCTAATTAACTCCCATTTGTACCTTTGAAAACCTCCCCCTAAAATCAGAACTTGCTGCATTTCATGATGTGCAGTGTGAGAGCCGGGAATGAAGCCCTTGGTGGGCTGTGGCTGAAACCTGCTGAATGAGAAAGGTGATCAGGGAGATGGAGATGAATCCTGTATTCAGAGAAAAAAATGAAGATAAATGGCTCTGTTAAAATGTTGGGAATAGCCATCTAGGACTATTTCAAAGCAGGGTTAAGATGGGAAATGAGTTTACAATGGAATGAAAAGCAAAGGAAGGAAAATCCCTCTTGGGATGGTTTTGAGGCTCATGACAGGATAGCTCAGAGGCCTAGTAATGGGATACAGAGGCTTTGACCTCTCGGTCACTGGCTTGAACCTGTTTAGACTAATAGACTTTAAGGTCAGAAGTGACCATCAGTCTGACCTCCAGCACATTGCAGGCCACAGAACCTCACCCACCACTCCTGTAATAGACCTCAGGCTGAGTTACTGAAGTCCTCCAATCATGAGTTAAAGACTTCAAGTTGCAGAGAATCAACTATTTACACTAGTTTAAACCTGCAAATGACCCGGGCCCCATGCTGCAGAGAAAGGTGAAAATCCCCTAGGGTCTATGCCAATCTGAGCTGGGGGAAAATTCCTTCCCGACTCCAAACAGACGTTAGACTCTGAGCAAGTGGGCAAGTCCCACCAGGCAGACATCTGGGAAAGAATTCTCTGTAGTAACTCAGAGCCCTCCCCAACTAGTGTCCCATCACTGGCCATTTAGGATATTTGCTGTAAGTAGTCACTGGTCAGCTACCGTGACTCATCATACCGTCCCCTCCATAAACTTATCAAACTCAGTCTTGAAACCAGTGGAGGCTTTTCTGTTGTTTTTTTTTTTTTTTGCCCCCACTGCTCCCTGTGAGAGGCTGTTCCAGAACTTCACTCCTCTAATGGTTAGAAAGCTTTGTCTAACTTCAAGGCTACACTTGTTGATGGCCAGTTTATTTGTTCTTGTGTCCACATTGGTGCTTAACTTAAATAACTTCTCTTCCTCCCTGGTATTTCTCCCTCTGATGTATCTATAGAGAGCAATCATATCTCCCTTCAGCCTTCTATTGGTTAGGCTAAACAAGCCAAGATTTTTGAGTCTCCTCTCATAAGGTAGGTTTTCCATTCCTCGGATCATCCTAGCAGCCCTTCACTGCACCTGTTCCAGTTTGAACTCATCTCTCGTTAAACAAGGAAGCCCAGAATTGCACACACTATTCCAGATGAGGTCTCACCAGGGCCTTGTATAATGGTAACAACACTTCCCTGTCTCTACTGGAAATACCTCGACTGTTGCATCCTAGGATTGCATTAGCCTTTTTCATGGCTGCATCATATTGGCGGCTCAGTCATCCTGTGATCAACCAATACAGTCAGGTCTTTCCTTTGCTCTGTCACTTCCAACTAATACATCCCCAGCTTATAGCAAAAATTCTTGTTGTTAGTCCCTAAATGCATGACCTTGCACTATTAAATTTCATCCCATTTCTATTACTCCAGTTTACAGGGTCATCCATGTCTTCTTGTATGATATTCCGGTCCTCCTCCGTATTGGCAATACCTCCCGACTTTGTGTCACCCGCAAATTTTATTAGTACACTCCTACTTTTTGTGCCAAGGGCACAAATGAAAATGTTAAATAAGACTGGTCCCAAGACCAATCCCTGAGGAACTCCACTAATAATCTCCCTCCAGCATGACAGTTCACCTTTCAGCATGACCTGTTGTAGTCTTCCCTTTAACCGGTTCCTTATCCACCTTTCAGTTCTCTATTAATCCCCATCTTCTCCAATTTAATAATTTCCCATGTGGACCTGTATCAAGTGCCTTACTAAAATCCAGGTAGATTAGATTTACTGCATTTCCTTTGTCTAAAAAAATCAGGTATCTTCTCAAAGAAAGGGAAATCAGGTTGGGCTAGCACGATCTACCTTTTGTAAAACCATGTTGTATTTTATCCCAACTTACCATTAACCTCTACATCCTTAACTACTTTCTCTTTCAAAATTTGTTCCGAGTCCTTGCATACAATTGAGGTCAAACTAACAGGCCTGTAGGTCGGTAAATGGTCAAAAGTAATTCCCAGATGATGGCACACTCTGACATATGATCTCAGCCCAGCCCCAGTGGACATGTAAGCACATTCCCATGCCCATTATCCTAGGAGGAAGAAAAGGAGTACTTGTGGCACCTTAGAGACTAACAAATTTATTTGAGCATAAGCTTTCGTGAGCTATTACCACTTCATTGGATGCATTCAGTGGAAAATACAGTGGGGAGATTTATATACATAGAGAACATGAAACAATGGGTGTTACCATACACACTGTAACGAGAGTGATCAGGTAAGGTGAGCTATTACCAGCAGGAGAGCCGGGGAGGGGGTGGGGGGGGAACCTTTTGTAGTGATAATCAAGGTGAACCATTTCCAGCAGTTGTCAAGAACATCTGAGGAACAGTGGGGGGTGAGTGGGCGGGGAAATAAACATGGGGAAATAGTTTTACTTTGTGTAATGACCCATCCACTCCCAGTCTTTGTTCAAGCCTAAGTTAATTGTATCCAGTTTGCAAATTAACTCCAATTCAGCAGTGTCTCGTTGGAGTCTGTTTTGGAAGTATTTTTGTTGAAGAATTGCAACTTTTAGGTCTGTAATCGAGTGACCAAAGAGACTGAAGTGTTCTCCGACTGGTTTTTGAATGTTATAATTCTTGACATCTGATTTGTGTCCATTTATTCTTTTACGTAGAGACTGTCCAGTTTGGCCAATGTACATGGCAGAGGGGCATTGCTGGCCCATGATGGCATATATCACATTGGTAGATGTGCAGGTGAACGAGCCTCTGATAGCGTGGCTGATGTGATTAGGCCCTATGATGGTGTCCCCTGAATAGATATGTGGACACAGTTGGCAACGGGCTTTGTTGCAAGGATAGGTTCCTGAGTTAGTGGTTCTGGTGTGTGGTTGCTGGTGAGTATTTGCTTCAGGTTGGGGGGCTGTCTGTAAGCAAGGACTGGCCTGTCTCCCAAGATCTGTGAGAGTGATGGGTCGTCCTTCAGGATAGGTTGTAGATCCTTGATGATGCGTTGGAGAGGTTTTAGTTGGGGTCTGAAGGTGATGGCTAGTGGCGTTCTGTTATTTTCTTTGTTGGGCCTGTCCTGTAGTAGGTGACTTCTGGGTACTCTTCTGGCTCTGTCAGTCTGTTTCTTCACTTCAGCAGGTGGGTATTGTAGTTGTAAGAACGCTTGATAGAGATCTTGTAGGTGTTTGTCTCTGTCTGAGGGGTTGGAGCAAATGCAGTTGTATCGTAGAGCTTGGCTGTAGACAATGGATCGTGTGGTGTGGTCTGGATGAAAGCTGGAGGCATGTAGGTACGAATAGCGGTCAGTAGGTTTCCGGTATAGAGTGGTGTTTATGTGATCATCGCTTATTAGCACTGTAGTGTCCAGGAAGTGGATCTCTTGTGTGGACTGGTCCAGGCTGAGGTTGATGGTGGGATGGAAATTGTTGAAATCATGGTGGAATTCCTCAAGGGCTTCTTTTCCATGGGTCCAGATGATGAAGATGTCATCAATGTAGCGCAAGTGGAGTAGGGGCATTAGGGGACAAGAGTTGAGGAAGCGTTGTTCTAAGTCATCCATAAAAATGTTGGCATACTGTGGGGCCATTCGGGTACCCATAGCAGTGCCGCTGATTTGAAGGTATACATTGTCCCCAACTGTGAAATAGTTATGGGTGAGGACAAAGTCACAAAGTTCATCCACCAGGTTTGCCGTGACATTATCGGGGATACTGTTCCTGACGGCTTGTAGTCCATCTTTGTGTGGAATGTTGGTGTAAAGGGCTTCTACATCCTAGGAGGCTGTCTCACTGTAAAAGACCTGCATGAACATGGGGAGTGAAATGTCCCTTATAGCTTTATGTCCTATCCCTCCAGGTCAGGGGAGACTTATGGGGAAGTATCTTGGCGTCTCAGTCTGGCACTGTTCATTGGCCCTAAAGTCACTTGAAACTTTATTGTAAAATGGGAAGATGAACGTAAGAGAGTAGAAGAACAGCCACTGGCTGAAGCAAACGCTTCAGAGTGAAACAGAAAGGAAGCCAATCTGCAGCACGGGGAACAGAGCAGAGTGAAAGGCTGTCAGGTGAGGGGGAAAAAGAGAGGAGGGGGAGGATAAATTGAGGTGCACATAAACAGCCTGCCCTCCAGAGTTGTGATATTGTGTAGTGGCAGCATCCTCAGCTTCCCTCTTAGGGCAACCTGAGGTCCCCTTCGCGCCACCATCATTGTGCAAAGGGAACATACAGGAGCCGAAGCCCTGACTTGCACACTTGCTCACTTTGTGTGCGCGCATGCTTTTCCCTTGGATGGGGAACCAGCTGGGGGCAGACAGAAGACCGAGTGAGTTGAGCTCACAACTCTGGGAGGAAACGACAGAGCCAGCTGCAGCAAGGGCTTCTGTTCCTTTGAGGGGGACACTATATGCAGGCTGGGAGTTGAGAGGCCAGGAACTGGAGCATGGAGGGGGAGGCAGGGCTCCCGCCCTAGCGAAGGGCAAGGAGAAGAGAGACTGTGCTCCAGCCCCACAGCAGAGAGCACCGAGGACAGTTTTATATATAGTGCCCTGAATTGAATTAAGCTCCCGGTGTGTCTATTTTGAGCTTTTAAATGTTATTCCTGATTTTAGGCTGAATATGTATTTCATAAAATATTCATCATACAATCACAGCCGTAATGATTGCGACTCCCGCTCTCCTCTGCAGCTGCTGTGCTCAAGGAGAGTTCTGCCGGGGTGACCTGGCACGAGGGGAGGGGAATGCGCCATGTCTCCATGCCTCTGACTATCCCTGGGTCCCTCTGGGTGTGGGACCTGCTGCCATTCAAAGGCTCGCCTACAGATTTACTGCAGAAAGTATCAAATGCCCTGAGATCCGCACCTCTATTAACCAGGTCACTCTAAAAATGCGAGGATGATGTGTGTGCACAAAGAATAAAACAGGTGCCCTGTGCTATTTGAACAGGCACTTCCTACACTCACCAAGGGATTGGATTCCTAAATCTCATTGTGATGTGTTTGTGGCAGTGCCCATGAAACACTAGGGGCTTTTTAAACCCTCACAAAGGGGCGCTCCTTGCTCACAGTTTCAGGACAGATGGAATGACAGAGGTTGGGGGAAGGACAACAGTAAACGGGTTTCTACACAGGTCCACTCAGGTTGCTGAAGGCAGCACAGTAGCAGTGGGTCTGTAAGGGGGAATTAAAAGTGGAAGAGCTCAGCAAGTTTGTACCATACCCAGGACACAGAGGTGATGCTATAAGAAGCTGAGAAAAGGGCAGGCAAGACTGGAGTGGAGGGAACCAGGGCACTGTAGTGCTTGAAAAGGGAAGAATAGCTCAGAATCTGTTTGCATTTCAAACCCAGCCCTGTATTAAATGTCTCTGTCTGAGCTCGTTCTTCAGAGTGCCTTCTCCTTCACGGTCCCAAACGGTCTCATTTCTTGGCACTGCCTCTGTCCTCTCAGTCATCTTGGATCAGGGTTCAGTTCTCAGTTTTCTTAGGGAAATGACTGTAAATTCACTCCTAATTTCATTCTCCCCTTCCAATGGGGACTCACATTCCATTCCACATCCTCTCGCCTTTGATCTGTTTGATTGAAACTTGTTTTAAATTCCATCACAGAGTTCAGGTTCAGTGACCAGACCAGTCTGGAAACTCCAAACTCTCACTGAAATCAGCCCATCTCCTCTCTGGGAGCCTGACTGCCGTTGCAGCAGGAGAAGGGAAACACTCATTGTACTCCCAGGGTACAGCTGGTGAAAGCAACATTTTTTTGCTCACTTTCTTCCTTTTATATTTAAAAACACAAGAACAGCTATCCTGGGTCAGACCAATGGTCCTTCTAGCCCAGTATCCTGTCTTCTGACAGTGGCCATTGCCAGATGTTTCAGAGGGAGTGAACAGAACAGGGCAATTATCGAGTGATCCGTCCCTTCTCCTCTAGTCTCAGCTTCTAGCAGTCAGGTTTAGGAACAGCCAAAGCATGGGATTGCATTCCTGATTGTCCTGGCTAATAGCCATTGATGGACTGATCCTCCATGAACTTATCTAGTTCTTTTTTGAACCCAGTTACTGTTTTGGCCTTCAGAGCATCCCCTGGAAATGAATTCCACAGGTTGACTGTGCGATGAAGTACATTCTTATATTTGCTTTAAACCTGCTGCCTGTTACTTTCATTGTGTGACCTCTGATTCATGTGTTGTGTGAAGGGGTAAATAACACTTCCTTATTCACTTTCTCCACACCATTCATGGTTTTATTGATCTCTATCATATCCTCCTTCAGTTGTCTCTTTTCCAAGATGAACAGTGCCAGTCTTTTTAATCTCTCCTCCTGTTACAGACCCTAATAATTTTTGTTGCTATTCTTCCTACTTTTTCCAGTTCCAATATATCTTTTTTGAGATGAAGCAACCAAAACTGCATGCAATATTCAAGGTGTGGGCATACCATAGATTTATATAGTGGCATTATATTATCTGTCTTATTATCTATCCCTTTCCTAATGGTTCTCAACATTCTGTTAGCTTTTTTTGGCTGCTGCTGCACATTGAGTGGATGTTTTCAGAGAACTATCCATGATGACTCCAAGATCTCTTTCTTGAGTGGTAACAGTGTAAACCCTATCATTTTATATGTATACTTGGGATTATGTTTTCTAATATGCATTACTGTGCATTTATAAATATTGGTTTCAGAGTAACAGCCGTGTTAGTCTTTATTTGCAAAAAGAAAAGGAGTACTTGTGGCACCTTAGAGACTAACCAATTTATTTGAGCATGAGCTTTTGTGAGCTACAGCTTACTTCACAGATGAAGTGAGCTGTAGCTCATGAAAGCTCATGCTCAAATAAATTGGTTAGTCTCTAAGGTGCCACAAGTCCTCCTTTTCTTTTTATAAATATTGAATTTCATCTGCCATTTTCTTGCTCAGTCACCCAGTTTTGTAACTCTTCGCAGTCTGCTTTGGACTTTAACTATCTTGAGTAATTTCAGCCAAAGACCGTGTCCAGCCTGTCTGCTGCTTCTCCTCATGCTATAAGTTAACCTCCAGATCACTCAGGTATTCAGGTTGTGCTCCAGCTTTGAATGGAATGCCGTTAATAAGATAGATCATCCAGGTGCTTAAGAGGAATTTGGTTGGGCTCCACTTGAGGGAAAGTACTCTTTCTTACAGACATCAAGGATTGGGTTGTAGCTTTAAAGCTACTTCCCTGTATCAGGCATGATGCAGAGCTGCAGTGCCCCAAAAGGGGCACCAGGCAGATAGTGTCTGCTTGAGATGAGGCAGATTGCTTCCCTGGTTGTACTAGCTCCTACTCCGCCGCCAGCATGGAGCCCCCCTTTGAAGAGGCTAGCCCCCCGGCCCCACCAATTCTGCCCGAGGTCACCCCACTGTGACCTGAACCCCTCGCCCCCTTGCGGCTGGAGGAATCCTGCTCCCTCCCCCCACCCAGAAGACCCCTGGGCCGGCAGAAGCCACCCCAGCCTTGCCGTGCCTCCCCTCCTGAGACCCCAAGCCGCCCCATGGGAAAAGCTTGTCTCTTCTCGAAGAACCTGGGTCCAGGGAGGTTACTGGTGAACCTGAGAAGCTGAGTAGCACATACTGCCTCCTCAGCTGCCCTGGAACCTGCATGGTGCATAATAATAAGCAAAACTTCCCGTGCAAACTGCACAACCAGTGTCCAGCAGCTGCAGTACACCAGGGCAGGCCTTTTACACCCACCGCCTATGGCAGCCAGGGTTAGAGGAGGAGCAGCAGGCCCAGAGCCCCATTTCTCCCCCAGCTGCTTTTTGGAGGAGGCAGTGGTCCCTGTGCTCCCCAGAGCCAGCCTTGAGGGGGAAAGAACCTTCCTTGCCCCAGCACTTGGCCTACCTGCAAGTGTCTCCTCTCTGCAGCATGCTTCAGCTTTGTTATCCTAGGGGCCTTCAAAATGATGTCACCATCCACTAGGGTTGGCCTAGATCCCCCCTGAATCCATGGGATCTGCTGCCACCAAGTGGCAGGCTGACCTGACACACATCTCCCATTAATGACAGGTTTCAGAGTAACAGCCGTGTTAGTCTGTATTCGCAAAAAGAAAAGGAGTACTTGTGGCACCTTAGAGCTGTGGCTCACGAAAGCTCATGCTCAAATAAATTGGTTAGTCTCTAAGGTGCCACAAGTACTCCTTATCTCCCATTAAAACTCTCCATCCCATAGGGGTCCCTTACTGTAGTACCTGAACATCTCACAGGCTTCTATGTGTTTCTCATCAGCACGCACCTGCGAGGTAGGGCAGGGCAGTTATCTCTTTTGACAGGTGGGGAACAGAGCAACGAGAGACTGAGTGACTTGCCAAGGTCACCCGGAAGTCTGTGGGAGAGCAGGGAACTGCATGCTGGTCTTCCAGCTGTTAAGCCTGTGCCCTGACCATTGGACCATCTTTCCTAGCTGCCAGTGAGTACTTCAGAACTGGTGTTAGGGTGACCAGCCAGCAAGTGTGAAAAATCGGGACGGGGGTGGGGGGTAATAGGAGCCTATATAAGAAAAAGACCCAAAAATTGGGACTGTCCCTATAAAATCGGGATATCTAGTCACCCTAACTGGTGTTTAGATTCCCCAGTAGAAACAGCAGCATGGCCATGAGTGTGAATTAACCCTGTAACTAAGGTTCTATCAGAAGCTGTATCAAGCTCTTCATTAAAAGGCCAGTTATAGACCATCTCAAATGCATTCTCTTCTTCTGTTTGTCCCATCTCTGAGGTCCTGCATGGCTCCAGGGATTGCTAATGACATATAGAGCATTTCATCGCTAGATCGCTTGTTTACAAGATGCAGATTTGTAACGGTGAGGATAATTCCGCTTATGTGGTAAATTGTCCATCCTTTGGAGCCTTTAAACCTAGGCCAGGTCTACACGACGGACTGATATCGGTATAACTGCATAGCTCGGGGTGTGAAAAATCCACACCCCGACCAATGCGATTACACCAACATAACCCCATGCGTAAACAGTGCTGCGTTGATGGGAGACAGAGCTCCCTCCTCTCGAGGAGGTGGATTAACTACGCCAAGGGTAGAAACTCTCCTGTCGGTGTAGGAGCGTTTTCACTTAAGCACTACAGCAGTGCAGCTGCACCGCTGCAGTGTTTTAAGTGCCAGCCTGCCCCCAGACTGGCTGCCTTTATAACCGATCATTCCACCTCAAGCTGGGCCGGATGCAGGAATAACAGGGTGAAATTCTCTGAGCCATGCTATGGAGGAGGTCAGATCAGATGAGCATCATGGTCTTTTCTGGCCTTAGAATCTATCATTTTTTGGCCTGATTCTGAGAAATGGTGCGTATCTGCCAGTCTGACTTCAGCAGGCACTCAGTGCCTCTCAGCAGCAGTGTTTTGGTAATGTAGTCAGCTAAGTGCATTATGTTATCCTTGAATGATTTTTTCCTCCTGAGCTCAGCCTGTGCATTGGTCGGTGCCGGAAACACTCTTTCCTTAGGCCCTCTGAACTGAAAAGACTCTGCTTGACCCGAGGTGTGACATGGGGCGGGGGGGATGGGAACAGAGGATGGGTAGATGATAAGATTTAAACCAGCAGAACTTCCAGGGGGAAATATTTGTTGACGTAGGGGATCAGGAGGCTGCATAGCATCTCAGTTGCCATGGGGCTGGACCAAGACCCCCACTCAAGGGCGTTCCAAACATTCTGGTTTCCTTTCCCCCCAGTGGGAAGAATCAAAAAACCTGGTCAACCTTCTCATCATCCTCACCGGCGTACACCCCCTATGTGATTGCCCAGGAGCTGCACCGCCCGCCGCATCCTCAGAAAGAGGAAGAGGAGCTTCTGCCCCACCTGCTGCTGCCCGAGCGTGTCGACCTGCTGGAGAAAGTGGACAGGAAATACAAGAAGAAGAAGAAGAAGAAGCAACAGAAGAAGCAAAGGCTGCGCCAGTTTAACGACCTCTGGGTTCGCATTGAAGAAAGGTACCAACTGGCGGGGGAGGGAGGCGCTCCGCTACACTAAGATTGGCTGTTAATCAAGGCTCATTAACATGCCACAAACCCTGTGTTTTAAACTCTATTCACTTCCTCTGGTGCAAATCCAAAGAGCAGAATTTGGTCTCTTATCTCCTGCAATTCTTATTTATGCATTTAGATTTAAATAATAATAAAAATTCATATTTCTAGGTGCCCTAACACACCATTAACAATGCAATTGGTTCTGTCTGCATAATTGGTTTAGTATCCAAAATAAGGTGGGGTGGGGAAGAGGCAACTAAGGTGGTTTTCCCAACCAAGAGAACTGACTCTCCTAGGACAGATATAACCACAAGAACCATAGCCGCCTTTTGAACTGTGTGTCGTTCGTCAAGCACCTTCCATTTGCCACTGACCCACTGCTGAATGTGCATCTGTAGATTTACTTATTTCCTTCCCATCTGATAAAATGCAGGTCTGATTCTTCATCACCTTGTGCCAACATTTACCGCTGTGAAATGTGCTCATTCAGACTGGGAGCGTTTCACTCCCACTGTGTGCAGTTTAAATGACTGCTGAAGGGGCAGGGCAATGGAAATTGGCCCCTACGAATTTTAAACAAGTTTCTCAATTCAGTGGGACTTCCTAAATCATTATTTTTCATCAGCCTCAAGGTAGAGAGCGCTTGAGAGCACCTGCACTGCTTTGATACATTATATCAATATATCATTGCTTTTTGATTCTTCTGAATGATATATTATGGGGACAGGTCGGGGGAAAGTTGCAATGGCTGTTCTTGTCTGAGTTTAAATGCAGAGATGATCATTATACTATATATTAAATATGGTTGCATAGGTTGCTATAATTTTCGTTTACTGAAGTTAATAAAGTTGATATTAGTTATAGTTTGTGGTTTTTATTGTTATAGCTGGTATTAGCTTGACCTTCAGCAGACAATCCTAAAGGATAACCCAGAGCCTTTACCAGTTTAGGCCCTGATCCTTTATATACCCACACATGTTTAACTTTATGCATGCAATATTCCTGGTGAAGTCAATGGGACTACTAATGTGCTAAAGCCTACTCCTGTGTGTTTGCGCGATCAGAGTCTTAGCTGAGGGTCATTTTTACAGCAAGGGGTAGGTGAGATGGGAAGAAGTGTCAGCTGAGCATAACTAGGAGTAAGGGCTGTTTCTCCAGTTTCCACTTCAGGAATGCTCTAGTCAGACCACCAGGGAGCACAAAGCTGATAAAGTTTTGTTGGTGGCTACTGTCAGCAACCCCCTCCTGACTCCAGGTATATGTGCCTTTAGGGCCTTGGGAGTGGCAGAGACCAGATCTCTCTTTCTTGCTTTCTTTCTTTGCAGTTTTCTTTCCATCCATGAAATGCATCACTTGAACCAGAAACAAAGTCTGATTTTTAGTAGTGACCCTAGCAGCAGAAGGAGTAAATGGCTAGAGGACGAGCCTCCCAAACAGCTTCTGTACTGGGGGAAAACAAGCAGAGTGATGTTTATTTCTTCTTAATTGTCTGCCCGGTGCCTTCCAGCTAGGGAGAACTATAGGACGCCACTGTATCTGCCGCATACTGTCACTTAACTGCCCATCACTGCGCTTCAGATTAGATTCTTTCCATTGCAGGGGTCTCTGCACTGTCTTTGAATGTGTGGAAAATCAATACTAACTTTACGCCCTAGATATCCTACGTTACCTCTAGGTGATGGGCAGTTCCTGAAATTGCTGCCTTGTTTTAAGAAAAAAAAGAGCAAACAAACACATGCAAACTTCTTTGCATGCTTCTGTTGTGCTAACTGCCCCACCTAGTGGTGCTGTTTCACGTCACTGATGAAATTCAGTCATTCACAGGAACCCTTCAGACATAAATACTCAGTCCATCTCTGAAGCCACAGCCCTTACTCCTACATATCCATCTCTCAGTGGGTAAATCTCTTGTGCTTGGGTCTGGTCCATTCGTAAAGTAACTCCTGTGAGCAGGTAACCATGAAAGGCCTAACTCAAGTGATTTCATACAGTCTTGTAGCGGGTTTGGCCTGAATTGCTCTGGTCTGTGCTCCTGTATGTATCTGCTCTCTGCTTTGTTGCACTGCCAGCTGGGTTCTGTCCAGTTACTGTAGGAGCCGCCTGCGGGGCTGTTGGATATGGAGTGGTAAGTGTTTTCAAAAAGCAGACTAATTGCCTTCAAATTCCCCAAGCATTTTTGCTTAATGCACTCAGCCAACGTAAAGCAGGAATAGTGCACAGCAGCTGGAGCGCGCTGATGCAAGTGAAATGGATATGTTTGTACAGTTGGGCAGGTGTGCTTGCTGGAATTTTGCTGGAATTTATCTTAGTTTCCACCTAACAATGCTGGGCCTGGGGATTTGAGCTGTGTCTGCCTATAGCCTCAGGGTCAAATCTGGCTCCAACCTGTTATCCAGAGAGCAGTGCCCTCTGCTCACACTCCTATTTGGGACGGGCTTTTCACGTGGACCTTTGCTTCTCAGTCTCTAGACTGAGAAGCATTTCTAATAGATGCCTGGATTTTCCTCACTCCCACTGTCCCATATATGGTCTATATGCTTTCTCCACCTGCCAGTGATGCCCTTTCACATGGAGCATCATTTATATGGAGGCTGCAGAGAGGCTTGATTCATGCTAACATGCACGTGCAAACTGGGGAGAACCTGGACAGGGTTCAGGCTCAGCTGTTGAAAGCAGATGCATCAACCCTATAAATTGGTGCCATGTGGTGAGAATGCTGGTCGGCAGAGCCTTCTCTGCTGCAAGGCTAGATTTGTTTATCTGCTAAGGTTGCTGATCAGCCGAAAGGCTGGCTGCAGGGGCTCAGGAATGTTGCTAATACCTCTCTGCTTCCTTGGGATCTAATGTCCCTTCTGTGAGTGAAGGAAGTCTAATCAGGTAGATCCCAGCTCAGGGACAGGAATAACCAGCTCCACCACATTGAACACCCCCATCCACCAGAGAGTCTCTCTTGCCAAGTCCTTATATTGATGCTCAGCTGGGTTGGGGCCCTTCGGGAATTGTGGTGTGAGATGGGGATGAGGTATTGTCCATGGCATTCTCCTCTCCTTTGCCAGTGGGGATCTGATAGGAGCATTATCTGGCTCTGTCCTCCTCTGAGAGGGGCAGGTATGCAGTGCCCTGCCGTTAGCAGCATGAGTCATCAAGGAGTCTTGATGTCAGTGGGGCTAGGGAGGTTCAGAGTGGGGAGAGTGAAGGGCTCCCTTTCCTTGTGGATCCATGGGGCAGGGAGACCAAACTCACAGCCTCATTCAGGAACACACAAGATCTGCAGACAGCTCCACAAGTTGGTCTTGGACCCTCCTGTGGGCATTTCTGTGACAATTTGACTCCTGGTTCGTGGTGATCATTGACCCTTGTGACTAACTGCTGACCAAGATTCTTCTCTGTTTGCCTTGCAGTACCACTGACCCACCTCCCCGGATTCGCATCATTAATGGCTACATTACAGTAGAACCTCAGCCACGGGGACATGGGCGATCCAGTCACCTCCACACAGAAACCAGCAGGGCCCATGTGCCTGTTCACTCTCTGCTCATCTTGCTATTGACACGGGCTTTGCAGACATTAACAATGCTGCAGTGAGACTTGGGGTGAAACTGCAGGGTCTTTGGCTAAAAAACTTGGGGGGTGGGGGTGGGAATAGAAGACCAGAATCTCCAGGTGGGATGCCTGTTCTTTGGAATATCTTTAGATTCCTCCTTTTCCTGAATCTGGACCCCTAACACTATTAACTGGCTTGACATGCCCAATACAGGAGAAGATATTTTTAATGAAAGCCATTATTTATTCTTCTCTTGCAGAAGAATTATTGTAAGGTATCCCATAATGCTCTTGGGAGATGTACAATGTCGCTGTAACATAACTGCTGTTTAGCTGTATGAACCCGACTAAATATATTTTTTTGCCTTCACTGCCTCGCGTGGTGCAATAAGTTAAACTCTACTAACTCATTGGTGACTTTGGCCAGAAGAGACTGTTTTGGCCACATCAGCACAGCTGAGAAGAAGAGGTTGGTATCTGATGTCTGTGTTGGTATCTGTCACTTTGATTTCTCCCCATTTTGGGCCCCAGATGATACATGTCATTTAGTGCAAAATGTTCAAAAGCACCTAAGCGGGAGTTGGGAGTTTTAAGTCCCGTTGAAAGTTGCTTTTGGCAATGTTACTCTTAATCAAGACTGGCCACCTCTGTGCAGAGAAGCACTGCATGTAGATCGTGTGCTGAGGGAATCCGGGCCCTTAGTGCTTGGCAACATTTCTGAGGGGAGAGAAGCTAAGCCAAAATCACATTGAGTCAAAGCCCTCCATTGACTGGGCTTTTCTGTAGTGCAGCCCTGTTTCCCCTCCCATTCATCTCATTTTTACTTAGGACTGGTCTACACCTATCTATGTCACTCGGGGCTGTGAAAATTTCACACACACCCTGCCCCCCCCCCCGAGGAGAAGAGTTAAGTCAACCTAAGCCCCAGTGTAGACACTGCTAAATTGACAGCTTCTCAAGAGACCCCTTTCCGCCACCCTAGTAAGTGTCTGGGTCACAGGGCTATGGTGGCATAGCTGCAGCACGGCAGCTGTGCCGCTGTAGTGCTTGTAGACATGGCCCAGAGTGCCCAGAAATACAAATTATTGGGGTATGTCTACACTGCAACTTGGAGCTCCAGTAGACACATATGCGCCAGCTCTGCTCGAGCTGGTGCACTAAAAATAGCAGTCTTACCAGAGTAGCATGGTGACTCAGGCTCGCCATCCGAGCACCAGCCCATCTGAGATCCTAGGTATGTACTCGGGCAGCTGGCACACAGAAAATTACACCTTCCAGCTGCTGTGTAGATGTACCATTAGCTGAGGTGGTGTGAAATGGGTCCAAAGGGCTCCTGGCGCCTCAGAATGCCCCCTGACTGTGAGACAGGGCAGGCATTTCACTAACCACTGGCAGCTGGTTGGGGAAATGAACTGAACTAGCTACACTGTCCACTTCTTAACTAAAGCCCCCAGCTTCCCCTTTCCTCCTCCTATCTGGTGTGACCTCTTCACAGTCGCCACTGCACGAAACAGTCAGTGCTGGCTTTTCTCCCTGCCCCCCACAGGCTCATTCCCATGCCCCTGCTGCTGTTCAGAGCTGTTCCCGAGCAGCGCTAACAGGAGTGAAAAGGCCACAGTCACGTCCCTTCTGCTGGGTCACCGGGGAAGCTGGGGTTTGACCCTCCCCGGCTAGGCCTTTTATAATCCCTAATGGTCCATGGCCTGTCAAGTATCAGTGTAGCTGAAGCAATAATCCTGTCAGGTCTATATTCGGCCTTTGTTCATGTAATACTTGCTTTGGGGTTAATGCCTGCGTCCAACTAAGGACAGAATATGGCCCTAACTGGTTTATTTAACCACATTAATTGTTCATCTATGTAAATTGCATCCTGAGACACAATCTCACCGAAATATAATTGCTTTCATTCAATGAGTGCAGAGGCTGGTGTACACTCTGTGCATGGGCAAGATCACTGGGTCCAACAGAGCTCTCACCTTTGCTCCCAGATTCCAGGGCTAGCAAAGTTTAGCTCTGGCACAAGTTCAGACAGCCGCAGGGGCCGTCCCAGCAGCCCTGGGTAGCCAGAGTTGCTCAGACTACGGGGTGTGGCTATTTTGTTGGCCATTGGGGCTACTGTCCACTTGCCAAGACTTTTGGAAGATTGTAGTCTAACTTGGCAGTAACAGAAATGTTCCCTGAACCTGCCTAATGGACCTGAGATGTGCCTAAGGGACTGCTCTCCACCTGTCTGTCCAAAACACCAGGATCACTTCAGTTGTCTTGGCTCATTGTCCTGAAGTTTGGTCTGCATTGGGGTGGGGGATCCCCTAAGGCCTCCCTTACCGTGTTGGCCAGAGTCTCTATGCTGCAGTCTCCAGAGCTAAGTGTAAGGTTGTATTTGGTACACTTGTACATATTGGCCCCCTTTTCTTTCACTCTTTCTTCCTTGTGCACTTGCTGACTAGCTGCATCTGGGCTTAATTCTCCACACCCACACCTTAATTTTTATTTTTTTTTGTACAGTGTCCCAGATATTTGACAGGGAGTCTGGGCTCTTTGAAATCAATGTGACTATGGCCATTGACTTCAGTTGGGCCAGGATTTCACCCTCTATTGGGGTGGCTGGTACTTTCTAAGTAATAAATGAAAGAAATAGAAATTTGAGAATTCACTGGTTAGGTAATATAATTCTGTCTGAATTAGACTTCAGCCTCATGGAAGCAGGGGCCTGTCACTTTGTTTTATTCTGCTGAGTGGCATGTGCTTAACAAATGATGATACCCCGGATCAATATTCCGTTTGTACCCCAGCATTACAATGCACAGTATGCTTGTGTTGCTTGAATAATGAATAATGAAAAATTACATGACCATGATTGTGATATTTTAAAAATGTAACGTTTGTACAAAAACCTGGAAAAATTCAGCCCACTTTGAGAATGGCTTATTGAGAAAATTCCTCTACTGGCCCAAACTAGCCTGCAGAAGAGAAGAATGAGGGGGGATTTGATAGCTGCTTTCAACTACCTGAAAGGGGGTTCCAAAGAGGATGGCTCTAGACTGTTCTCAATGGTAGCAGATGACAGAACGAGGAGTAATGGTCTCAAGTTGCAGTGGGGGAGGTTTAGATTGGATATTAGGAAAAACTTTTTCACTAAGAGGGTGGTGAAACACTGGAATGAGTTACCTAGGGAGGTGGTAGAATCTCCTTCCTTAGAGGTTTTTAAGGTCAGGCTTGACAAAGCCCTGGCTGGGATGATTTAACTGGGAATTGGTCCTGCTTTGAGCAGGGGGTTGGACTAGATGACCTTCTGGGGTCCCTTCCAACCCTGATATTCTATGATTCTATGATTCTATGAAATGGCCCATGTATACCTTGCAGTTTTCACATCCTTATGAGTAGGTGTACATTCATTGACATCACTTATCTTGAACCTGGTGCATCTTCCAGTCAGTCACTTTTTGTTATTTCATGGATTTTCTCTCTGCTGCTTGTGGCTTTTCAAGAATTATATCTTACTTCGTTTTCTCATTTATTTCCAGTTCTGTTAACGATTGGGATTTCTTCTAGAGCTTTGCAGGAGGCATTACACAGCACAATGCTCTTTCTTACACATTAATGTTATACTCTTATCTCACACTGCTTCTCTGTAAGCTATGAATACCCCCCCAGAGTAAAAGGGGGATTCATTACTAGTTTACTTTCAGCCCCCCTCAGAGCATAATCCTCCAGATAAAATTGCAGAAAGGAGCAAAAAATTGCATGTGCTTCAACCTGGTTCTCAAAAGCTTATGTGCAAAACCATGCCAATGTTCTTGCTAACAATATGAACTGGAGTAATGCATGCAGCTGCCTGCCTACCTCTCCGTTCTCCAACACCCCCTCTATGATTTCACTTGTTTTGATTCTCTTAAAGGAGAAGCAATTTTTACCATTAATAATGCAAAATTAGACTTCTTCAGATCAGAAAAGTGCAAGGCTCACAGAACGTGAAAGATAAATAGAGATGAAGAAACGTAAGCTTTTGTTTCCTTTATTCTTTGTGCTCCGCTTGATAGAACTTGTTCCTTTTGTAGTGTCTGCGATGGAACTCTGTAGGAGAGTGTAGCACTTCTGAATTGACGAAGAGGCCAAGACATTCAAAGTGCTCAATTTCACTTCAAACACTGGGTTAGTCTTATGACTGGTCCTATTTTCTTCCCTGTTGAGTTTAAGCTGCAATTACTCCACAAGCAAGGTACACATGCTGGTAGAGTTCACTGGGTTATTATAGGTTCTTTTGATCAGCTATTTAAAATACTGTGACATAGAGTGTGTAGAAATCACATTCAAAGCTCCCATTTAGACAGCCATGGAATGCACTTTAAAAGTTAAATTTTTCCAGTAGTTTGATCTCTGGGAAAAAAACGGGAGAAAACGCATCATTTACACTGAATTGATTTTATCAGAAGAAAATGTTTAAACCATTAAACAATCCCAAAGAAACTGTGAACTTGGTATATTCCTGCTGAAATTGGTTATACAGCCAAAAGAGTGCTGGTTTTACTCAGTATGGGCCCAATCCTGTAACCCATTATCATGTGTGCAGTCTTGCCCTATGCAACTAATCCTAATGAAATAAGACTACTCAAGTTGCAGTGGGGGAGGTTTAGATTGGATATTAGGAAAAACTTTTTCACTAAGAGGGTGGTGAAACACTGGAATGCGTTACCTAGGGAGGTGGTAGAATCTCCTTCCTTAGAGGTTTTTAAGGTCAGGCTTGACAAAGCCCTGGCTGGGATGATTTAACTGGGAATTGGTCCTGCTTCAAGCAGGGGGTTGGACTAGATGACCTTCTGGGGTCCCTTCCAACCCTGATATTCTATGATTCTATGAAGGAAGGGTTGGAAAGTCAGGCCCTAACTACGGGCAGGTCCACACGTAAAACACTGCAGTGGCATAGCTGTGCCGCTTTAGCAAAGACGTTACTATGCCGACAGGAGAGCTTCTCCCATCCATGTAGTTAATCCACCTCCATGACAGGTGGTAGTTATGTCGACGGGAGAAGCTCTCTCATCAACGTACTGCTGTCTACACTACGGGGGTTAGGTCAGCATAACTGCGTCGCTTGGAGGGGGGAATTTTTCACCCCCCTGAGCGACATAGTTATACCGATGTCAGTTTATAGTGTAGACCTGGCCTACGTAATAAAACTAGTACATGAATGTAGTGTGAAAATAAAGTGGGGAGATGGGGAATCAGATGGAAAAACATGCACAGTTCGATACACTTGTGTAAACATCTCAGGCTAGTTCTTCAACAGAGCTCCACACCCAACAGTTACCATCTAGGGACCTGAATTAAGGGGGAGAATTTCCAAAGAGCCTAGAGAATTTCCAAAACTCTGAGCTCTGCAGTGCTTAGAAAATGTAACATTTGACTGGGGTGATGTCTCCTTTTAGTATACAGCTTGTCTTGGTGACTGAGTTTGTTTACCTGTAGACTGACAATAATTGAACACTCAGAATAATAAAGACTTAACATGTATGGCTCCTTTCTAACATCTGGAATAAAGAGCCACAGGTGCTTTATGCTTTTACTTTCTTAGAATCATAGAATGTCAGGGTTGGAAAGGACCTCAGGAGGTCATCTAGTCCAACCCCCTGCTCAAAGGAGGACCAATCCCCAACTAAATCATCCCAGCCAGGGCTTTGTCAAGCCTGACCTTAAAAACTTCTAAGGAAGGAGATTCCACCACCTCCCTAGGTAACACATTCCAGTGCTTCACCACCCTCCTAGTGAAAAAGGTTTTCCTAATATCCAACCTAAACCTCCCCCACTGCAACTTGAGACCATTATTCCTCGTTCTGTCATCTGCAACTACCGAGAACAGTCTAGATCCATCATGTTTGGAACCCCTTTCAGGTAGTTGAAAGCAGCTATCAAATCCCCCCTCATTCTTCTCTTCCGCAGACTAAACAATCCCAGTTCCCTCAGCCTCTCCAAGTCATGTGTTCCAGTCCCCTAATAATTTTTGTTGCCCTCTGCTGGACTCTTTCCAATTTTTCCACATCCTTCTTGTAGTGTGGGGCCCAAAACTGGACACAGTACTCCAGATGAGGCCTCACCAATGTCGAATAGAGGGGAACGATCACGTCCCTCCATCTGCTGGCAATGCCCCTACTTATACAGCCCAAAATGCCATTGGCCTTCTTGGCAACAACGGCACACTGTTGACTCATATCCAGCTTCTAGTCCACTGTAACCCCTAGGTCCTTTTCTGCAGAACTGCTGCCAAGCCATTCAGTCCCTAGTCTGTAGCGGTGCATGGGATTCTTCCGTCCTAAGTGTGGGACTCTGCACTTGTCCTTGTTGAACCTCATCAGATTTCTTTTGGCCCAATCCTCTAATTTGTCTAGGGCCCTCTGTATCCTATCCCTACCCTCCAGCGTATCTACCACTCCTCCCCGTTCAGTGTCATCCGGAAACTTGCTGAGGGTGCAATCCACACCATCCTCCAGATTATTAATGAAGATATTGAACAAAACAGCCCCAGGACCGACCCTTGGGGCACTCTGCTAGATACCGGCTGCCAACTAGACATGGAGCCATTGATCACTACCCGTTGAGCCCGACAATCTAGCCAGCTTTCTATCCACCTTATAGTGCATTCATCCAGCCCATACTTCTTTAACTTGCTGGCAAGAATACTGTGGGAGACTGTGTCAAAAGCTTTGCTAAAGTCACTGCTTTCCCCTCATCCACAGAACCAGTTATCTCATCATAGAAGGCAATTAGATTAGTCAGGCATGGCTTGCCCTTGGCGGATCCATGCTGACTGTTCCTGATCACTTTCCTCTCCTCTATGTGCTTCAGAATTGATTCCTTGAGGACCTGCTCCATAATTTTTCTATGATTCTTTTTTAATTGCTTTCTTTTACTTTTTAATCAACTTTACAAGTTTTTATGGCGACAGAAAAGTAACATTTCATTTTCCTTTCAATCTGCACTCTCTCCCTGAAAGAGGTGCTGCTTAGGGCACATTCTTAGTATCATTAAGTCCCCTCTATTTTGAGGTATTGAGAGTTTTGCATGTATGCAGGAGTGCTTTTTAAGTTCTGAAAATTTGTAGCAAGTTAAATTTAAAAAAGAATAGAGTGCCCAAGTGACTTAGGGCTCAGATCCTCAAAGGTATTTAGCACCCCACACCCAGTGACTTAAGAACTGAGCCTAGAATGAATTTGGAAAGTAGAATTCTTTATAAAATTCAGAAAACACCATTAATTGCACTGTTATAAAACATGAAGCCCCCAGACCCTCTCTACCACATAACATGAAAGGCAAAGCCTAAGTTTCTTAAAGCCCTCATTTCATTAATTAAAAGAATAGTACTTAGCTTTGATCAGACTTAAAGTGCCATGTTCCTCCATGTTCTGAGCTCCACTTGCACTGACTCGAATAGGAAATGCAGGGACTCAGCACCTCAGAAAATTGGGTGCTAATATTCTCACTAATTTAAAATGAGAAACAACAAAATGCATCACCAACCCTGCTATAGGCTACATTAAACATTCCTGTTGCCAATGCATGTTTGATTATATACTGAGCACAGTTGGCGCATGACTTTTGAAAATGTGCCAGGTAATACATTTTGTAGTATGGCTCATTTTAACAGACTGGAATTTTTTAACAAATGTGAAAACTTACTGACCTTCCCCCGTGTTCTCTTGTACCTCAAGATATTCTCTAACATGTCCAGAGGGCCCAAGACCTACAGTTTACTCTACCCTGGTCTACACTAGGACTTTAGGTCGAATTTAGCAGCGTTAAATTGATGTAAACCTGCACCCGTCCACACGATGAAGCCCTTTATTTCGACTTAAAGAGCTCTTAAAATCGATTTCCTTACTCCACCCCTGACAAGTGGATTAGCGCTTAAATCGGCCTTGCCGGGTCGAATTTGGGGTACTGTGGACACAATTAGACGGTATTGGCCTCCGGGAGCTATCCCAGAGTGCTCCATTGTGACCGCTCTGGACAGCACTCTCAACTCAGATGCACTGGCCAGGTAGACAGGAAAAGAACCGCAAACTTTTGAATCTTATTACCTGTTTGGCCAGCATGGCAATCTGCAGGTGACCACGCAGAGCTCATCAGCAGAGGTGACCATGATGGAGTCCCAGAATCGCAAAAGAGCTCCAGCATGGACTGAACGGGAGGTACGGGATCTGATCGCTGTATGGGGAGAGGAATCCGTGCTATCAGAACTCCGTTCCAGTTTTCGAAATGCCAAAACCTTTGTCAAAATCTCCCAGGGCATGAAGGACAGAGGCCATAACAGGGACCCGAAGCAGTGCCGTGTGAAACTTAAGGAGCTGAGGCAAGCCTACCAGAAAACCAGAGAGGTGAACGGCTGCTCCGGGTCAGAGCCCCAAACATGCCGCTTCTATGATGAGCTGCATGCCATTTTAGGGGTTTCAGCCACCACTACCCTAGCCGTGTTGTTTGACTCCTTCAATGGAGATGGAGGCAACACGGAAGCAGGTTTTGGGGATGAAGAAGATGATGATGATGAGGTTGTAGATAGCTCACAGCAAGCAAGCGGAGAAACTGGTTTTCCCGACAGCCAGGAACTGTTTCTCACCCTGGACCTGGAGCCAGTACCTCCCAAACCCACCCAAGGCTGCCTCCTGGACCCGGCAGGCGGAGAAGGGACCTCCGGTGAGTGTACCTTTTAAAATACTATACATGGTTTAAAAGCAAGCATGTTAAAGGATTAATTTGCCCTGGCATTCGCGGCTCTCCTGGATGTACTCCCAAAGCCTTTGCAAAAGGTTTCTGGGGAGAGCAGCCTTATTGCATCCTTCATGGTAGGACACTTTACCACTCCAGGCCAGTAACACGTACTTGGGAATCATTGTACAACAAAGCATTGCAGTGCATGTTTGCTGGCGTTCAAACAACATCCGTTCTTTATCTCTCTGTGTTATCCTCAGGAGAGTGAGATATCATTCATGGTCACCTGGTTGAAATAGGGTGCTTTTCTTCAGGGGACACTCAGAGGAGCCCGTTCCTGCTGGGCTGTTTGCCTGTGGCTGAACAGAAATGTTCCCCGCTGTTAGCCACTGGGAGGGGGAGGGTTGAGGGGGTAGCCACACGGTGGGGGGAGGCAAAATGCGACCTTGTAACGAAAGCACATGTGCTATGTGTGTAATGTTAACAGCAAGGTTTACCCTGAAAGAGTGTAGCCACTGTTTATAAAATGTGTCTTTTTAAATACCGCTGTCCCTTTTTTTTTTCTCCACCAGCTGCATGTGTTTCAATGATCACAGGATCTTCTCCTTCCCAGAGGCTAGTGAAGATTAGAAAGAAAAAAAAAACACACTCGTGATGAAATGTTCTCTGAGCTCATGCTGTCCTCCCACACTGACAGAGCACAGATGAATACGTGGAGGCAAATAATGTCAGAGTGCAGGAAAGCACAAAATGACCGGGAGGAGAGGTGGCAGGCTGAAGAGAGTAAGTGGTGGGCTGAAGACAGGGCTGAAGCTCAAATGTGGCGGCAGCGTGATGAGAGGAGCCAGGATTCAATGCTGAGGCTGCTGGAGGGTCAAACCAGTATGCTCCAGTGTATGGTTGAGCTGCAGCAAAGGCAGCTGGAGCACAGACTGCCACTACAGCCCCTGTGTAACCAACCACCCTCCTCCCCAAGTTCCATAGCCTCCACACCAGACACCCAAGAACGCGGTGGGGAGGCCACCGGCCAACCAGCCACTCCGCCACAGAGGATTGCCCAAAAAAAAAAGTTGAAGTGCTGTGTGGCATTTTCCTTCCCTCCTCCACCATCCCTCCTGGGCTACCTTGGTAGTCATTCCCCTATTTGTGTGATGAATGAATAAAGAATGCATGAATGTGAAGCAACAATGACTTTATTGCCTCTGCAAGCGGTGATCGAAGGGAGGAGGGGAGGGTGGTTAGCTTACAGGGAAGTAGAGCGAACCAAGGGGCGGGGGGTTTCATCAAGGAGAAACAAACAGAACTTTCACACCGTAGCCTGGCCAGTCATGAAACGGATTTTCAAAGCTTCTCTGATGCGTACCGCACCCTCCTGTGCTCTTCTAACCGCTCTGGTGTCTGGCTGCGTGTAACCAGCAGCCACGGGATTTGCCTCAACCTCCCACCCCGCCATAAACGTCTCTCCCTTACTCTCACAGATATTGTGGAGCACGCAGCAAGCAGTAATAACAGTGGGAATATTGGTTTTGCTGAGGTCTAAGCAAGTCAGTAAACTGCGCCAGCGCGCCTTTAAACATCCAAATGCGCATTCTACCACCATTCTGCACTTGCTCAGCCTGTAGTTGAACAGCTCCTGATTACTGTCCAGGCTGCCTGTGTACGGCTTCATAAGCCATGGCATTAAGGGGTAGGCTGGGTCCCCAAGGATAACTATAGGCATTTCAACATCCGCAACGGTTATTTTCTGGTCTGGGAATAAAGTCCCTTCCTGCAGCTTTTGAAACAGACCAGAGTTTCTGAAGATGCGAGCGTCATGTACCTTTCCCGGCCATCCCACGTTGATGTTGGTGAAACGTCCCTTGTGATCCACCAGAGCTTGCAGCACTACTGAAAAGTACCCCTTGCGGTTTATGTACTCGCCGGCTTGGTGCTCCGGTGCCAAAATAGGGATATGGGTTCCGTCTATGGCCCCACCACAGTTAGGGAATCCCATTGCAGCAAAGCCATCCACTATGACCTGCACATTTTCCAGAGTCACTACCTTTGATAGCAGCAGCTCACTGATTGCGTTGACTACTTGCATCACAGCAACCCCCACAGTAGATTTGCCCACTCCAAAGTGATTCCCAACTGACTGGTAGCTGTCTGGCGCTGCAAGCTTCCACAGGGCTATCGCCACTCGCTTCTCAACTGTGAGGGCTGCTCTCATCTTGGTATTCATGCGCTTCAGAGCAGGGGAAAGCAAGTCGCAAAGTTCCATGAAAGTGCCCTTACGCATGCGAAAGTTTCGCAGCCACTGGGAATCGTCCCAGACCTGCAACACTATGCGGTCCCACCAGTCAGTGCTTGTTTCCCGAGCCCAGAATCGGCGTTCCACAGCATGAACCTGCCCCATTAGCACCATGATGCATGCATTGGCAGAGCCCATGCTTTCAGAGAAATCTGTGTCCATGTTCTGATCACTCATGTGACCGCGCTGACGTCGCCTCCTAGCCCGGTATCGCTTTGCCAGGTTCTGGTGCTGCATATACTGCTGGATAATGCATGTGGTGTTTAATGTGCTCCAAATTGCCAAAGTGAGCTGAGTGGCCTCCATGCTTGCCTTGGTATGGCGTCCGCACAGAAAAAGGGTGCGGAACGATTGTCTGCCATTGCTCTGACGGAGGGAGGGGCAACTGAGGACACAGCTTACAGGGTTGGCTTCAGGGAGCTAAAATCAACAAAGCGGGTGGTTTTACATCAAGGAGTATTTCAGGCAGGACTTCACGGAGGGTTCCAATAAGAAATGGTGCACCTAAGTAATTGTTCTTATTGGAACAAGCAGGTTTATCTGGCCTCTGATTGATACATGGCTAGATTTACCTCACTGCACCTTCTCTGTGAGTGACTGCAGCGTGACCTAGAGGAATGAGTCCCCTAGACGGGGGAGAGGGGGGAAGCAAATGAGTACAAAGCAAATCTGGTCTATTTCTTGTTTTGATACACTCCATCTATCTTTTACATCTTTGGCTGGCAGCAGATGGTGCAGAAGGACTGCATGCTATCCACATGTCAGGGTTGCTCGGCAAAAGATGATGCAATAGGACTGCTAGCAATCCATATTGCCTGCCTGCTCACCATAAGATGGTTCAATAGGACTGACTGCAGGACTAAAGAGAATGACTTGATCAAGTCACTCCAAATTTAGTCCCTGCGCCCATTTCTGCCCAGGCGCTCCTGGCCGACGTGGCCAGGAGCACCTCGGACATGACGATGACAGCTACCAGTCCTATTGCGCCGTCTGCTGCCACAAGGCAACGGGTTGCTGCTACTGTGTACAATGCAGTACCGCGTCTGCCAGCACCCAGGAGACATACGGTGACAGTGAGCTGAGCGGGCTCCATGCTTGCCGTGGTATGGCGTCTGCACAGGTAACTCAGGAAAAAAGCGCAAAACGATTGTCTGCCCTTGCTTTCATGGAGGGAGGGAGGGAAGGGAGACCTGACGATATGTACCCAGAACCACCCGCGACAATGTTTTAGCCCCATCAGGCATTGGGATCTCAACCCAGAATTCCAATGGGCAGCGGAGACTGCAGGAACTGTGGGATAGCTACCCACAGTGCAACGCTCCGGAAGTTGACTCTAGCCTCGGTACTGTGGAAGCACTCCGCTGAGTTAATGCACTTAATGCACTTAGAGCATTTTCTGTGGGGACACACACACTCGAATATATAAAATCGACTTCTATAATTCGACCTAATTTCGTAGTGTAGACATACCCTCTGAAGGCATAAGTGAGACTGAAGTGGTGCATAGGCCTTGTCCTGAACGTGTGCACTGAGGTGAATTTCACTCCTCGTATTTAATTATTTGAAAATGTAGGATTAACTTGCACTAGTAGATCAAGGTGCTAATGGCTATAAAAGGAATTAGAGCAGGAATGTTACAAGAAATCCTTCTGCTGAGCTTGGAAGTGCATCTATGAAAGGGACTAGGTGGGACAGATGTTTGAACCAGCGCAGACCTTCAGTTGGGGCAGTAAAGCAATCCTAATGCAAAGAACCCTGAAATTCAGGCTTCTGAGCTACAAAAAGATCCCAGAGAATCTGTAATGTCCTTGGAGGACTCAATTAACCATCTCTCTACAGTAGGCCCTCATTTTCAAAGTTATCGATGTAGCAATGTATCAATGCAATGTACAATGTAACATTTGAAGTGAGCTGTAGCTCATGAAAGCTCATGCTCAAATAAATTGGTTAGTCTCTAAGGTGCCACAAGTACTCCTTTTCATATTCCCACCTTGTTCACACAAACACCTAGAGTGTGTGCAAATAAAGTATCTGTACTCACATGATTGGTTAGGCAGCTAATTAGCTGATGTGCATGCACAGTCTACTGATTTACGTGTGTGCATTGGCTGTCTTCGCTTCTGTTCAGCTTACACACATGTATTTGTGCATCTCTGAAACCTGGTCCCTTAGATCCCCAATTACCTGTGTCATGCTTGCTTTTCTTTCTCTGCATTTTGGCAGGGGTGGGGTGGATGAATCTGCTTTTCCTTTTACTACCACTATTCCCCAAATACTGGGTATGACTCTCATTGGTGGGCGGGGGGAAGAAGGGGGGAAAAGAGATCTGACACATGATTTCTGAATGGCTGAGGTTGGCAATACCTGAGACTTTACTTTTGTTCTTCAAGGAAGTGAACAACCAGCTAAGAAGGAACGTTTGGCTTCGAAGTATTTGTTTGCCTTTTTGGTGAAAACACACAATGGGCAACAGCTTTAGAGGCATGAAAAGCTCATTGGGGAACCCGCCTCCCCTACAGTGCACAAACAGTGCAGTGTCCTTTGGGGCCTGCGATAGACCCCCGTGATTCTTGGGATCTGGAAGTGTCAGGGATACACTCAGATTGGATTATGGAGCAGCATAGTTAAGGCTCCAGTTAAATTTCTGTTTAAGGTTGAATTTTGCATCCTCTGAAATCCATAAAAATGGTCACATCAGTCTATACATTGGTAGGTATGGGTCTGGGGTAGAGTTTATGGCGAAAATCTGAAGTCTATTGAGACAGAACATCATAAAAATGAGGCATTTGCACAGTTGTAAATGTTTTTTAATTACAACTGTCAAACGATTAAAAAAATTAATCACGATTAAACAATACAATACCATTTATTTAAATATTTTGGATGTTTTCTACATTTTCAAATATTGATTTCAATTACTACAAAGAATACAAAGTGTACAGTGCTCACTTTATATTTCTTTTGATTGCAAGTATTTGCACTGTATAAAAACAAAAAAATGTATTTTTCAAGTCACCTAATACAAGTACTGTAGTGCAGTCTCTTTATCGTGAAAGTTGAACTTACAAATGTAGAATTATGTACAAAAGAACTGCATTCAAAAATAAAACAATGTAAAATTTTAGAGCCTGCAAGTCCTACTTCTTGTTCAGCCAATCACTCAGACAAACAAGCTTGTTTACATTTGCAGAAGATAATACTGCCTGCTTCTTCTTTACAATGTCACCTGAAAGTGGGACCAGGTGTTCTCATGGCATTGTTGTAGCTGGCGCTGCAAGACATTTACGCGCCAGATGTGCTAAAGATTCATATTCCCTTCATGCCTTAATCACCATTCCAAAAGACGTGTGTCTGTGCTCATGACGGGTTCTGCTCAATAACAGTCCAAAGCAGTGCGGACTGACGCATGTTCATTTTCATTGTCTGAGTCAGACACCACCAGCAGAAGGTTGATTTTCTTTTTTGGTAGTTTGAGCTCTGTAGTTTCTGCATCAGAATGTTGCTCTTTTCAGATTTCTGAAAGCATGGTCCACACTCCATCCCTCTCAGATTTTGGAAGACGCTTCAGATTCTTAAACCTTGGGTCAAGTGCTGTTGTTATCTTTAGAAATCTCACATTGGTACCTTCTTTGTGTTTTGTCAAATCTGCAGTGAAAGTGTTCTTAAAACGAACAACGTGCTGGGTCATCATCTGAGACTGCTATAACATGAAATATATGGTAGAGCAGGAGGCATACAATTCTACCCCAAGGAGTTCAGTCACAAATTTAATTAACATTTTTTTTTAACGAGCGTCATCAGCATGAAAGCATGTCTTCTGGAATGGTGTCCGAAGCATGAAGGGGCCTATGAATGTTTAGCTTATCTGGCACGTAAATACCTTGCAATGCTGGCTACAAAAGTGCCATGTAAATGCCTGTTCTCGCTTTCAGGTGACATTGTAAATAAGAAGCGGGTAGCATTATCTCCCATCAATGTAAACAAACTTGTTTGTCTTAGCAATTGGCTGAACAAGAAGTAGGACTGAGTGGACTTGTAGGCTCTGAAGTTTTACATTGTTTTGTTTTTGAGTGCAGTTATGTAACAAAAAAAAATCTACATTTGTAAGTTGCACTTTCAGGACAAAGAGATTGCACTACAGTACTTTTATGAACTGAATTGAAAAATACTATTTCCTTTATCATTTTTACAGTGCAAATATTTGTAATAAAGAATAATATACACTGATTTCAGTTACTACACAGAATACTATGTGAAAATGTAAAAAAACATCCAAAATATTTAGTAAATTTCAATTGGTATTCTATTGTTCAACAGTGTGATTAAAACTGTCGTTAATCATGATTAATTTTTTTAATTGTGATAAATTTTTTTGATTTAATTGCGTGACTTAACTGTGATTAATTGACAGCCCTATTTTTAATTATTTGTGTGTCTGTGCAAAACTAAAGCCTGTGGCAGGAGACACGATATTTATGCCACCAGACTCTTTTTGCTGGGAGCTAGTGTCTGGCATGAAAAACAAGGTCTAAAATTTGAAATATGAAAAGTTATCCGACCTTCAGTTTGGAACTACAGAGTTGGCTGCCCTAGTGCAGGTGATCCAGTCATGGACTGTCAGTATCACGCACACAGAGTGCTCAGCTGATCTGAACTCCTGACACAGCTTTAGCTACCAGCACTTCCCACTGAGTCTAACAGGCAGCCTGGAGTGATAGGGAATGGGGAACTGGTGCTGGTGTCTCAGGATCTCAGCTAAAAACTGGACTCCCCCTGCAGCTGCTCCAGACAGCAACCAGCTGCAGTTCACTGTCTGAGGGGCACGGCTGCTAGTGTAACTCCTGAGGCAGCTTCAGGGACAGGTCTCCCTTGGGGGGCAGTGAAAGAGGGCATTGGATCCCTGAGCCTTTCACAAAAGTGCCTCATACAGCTGTGGATCACCAGCAGAGGGAGCGCTGGGCTGGCGATCCACGGGTGTCTCCCCAGACAAGCACTGCCTGGGACATTTCTTGGTGGGGGCCAGCACTGGGATCATGGTTGATATGGGGACAGGGAGATTATTACCCTCTGGGACCTCTCCATGCTGTGGTGGGGGTCCCTCATCTGTACGAGCCCTAGAGCGCTGAAACTGCCATGCTTCACAGGGCAACTTCATCAGTATTGGAGCTGCCCTCTGGCGTCGCCACCTGCTGCTTCCCCTCCCTGTCCACCACCCAACCTGCAGCTCTAGGGCATCCACACATTGGGAGATTCCCCACCCTAGCAGCTTGAGGGGCATCTATCCATAGCCCCTTGCTCGCCCCTCATTCCACCTTCCCCACTGACATCCCCAGCATCCCTATACAGTCCCTGCTCACTGATGTCCCTGCAGGAGGCCATCCCTGCCTGCCCAGTATGCTGCTGGCCTGGAGGGAAGTGATTCCTCGCCTCTTCATCAGCACCTGTCTGAGCAGCCTCCTGTTGCTCCTCAGACTCCATCCCCTTGCTGGCAAACTTGGTAGGTAGCTACTAGAGAAACCTACATGAAACTGCCTCCATTGGTTTGCATTGTGCACCTCCAGGGAAATAGGAAAAATAAACGGGCAGCAGAAGCGGTAAGTAGGACAAACTGGCCCCCACTATGGGTGTTTACTAATCTAAGGTGGTGTCAGGGATATGGTTAAGGCACTGTTTGTGGTGGGAGAGCTTTCCAAGTTGACGCTGTCCCTTTAAATCACGTTCCAGCTATAGCTAATCAGCTTTCTGTAACTAAACCTGAACTTGTACGTGGCTACTACAACAAATAATCAGTAGTAAATTAGGGGAAAGAGGCGACATGGAGAGACAGCAGCAGCATACCTACACTGTGCCTCTTGAGAGGAGACCTTGATTGAGCTCTCTGATATCACCTGAAAATTCGTGGGGGGGGGGGGGGAGAAGAGGGGAGAAGAATTTGATAAAAACTCTTCTATGGTCACTGATAATAACTGAGTGATTCAAAACATTATGTACAACTAAACAATGTTTACCTTGGAGATAATACATGGATCTTTCCAAGTATGCAGTGTCCCTCCATTGACACTAGGTGTTGCCCATGTGCTTTAGAAGCAGAAAGCACATGATACTAGAAGAGTACCAGGCACATGGCATGCTGGCAAGAGTTTGGGGACTAACAGGCACCTGTATACAACGTATGTGGATGAGCTAGCACGATCTCTTTTAGAAACGTTCCAAGAAGCATTTCCAAAAGGCACCTTTCCTGACTCACTTTATTCGACACCTGTTTTTCTTGTATTTGGCAGACTAAACTAACTCCTTCAGAAATGTGAATCTTATATACAGAGAGTACTTCTAAATTGTCATCTGAAAATATTTGCTAAATTGCTTGCTATATATATTGAAAGTAATCAGGGTGAGTTACACTAAAATCAAAGATTTCAGAGTAGCAGCCGTGTTAGTCTGTATTCGCAAAAAGAAAAGGAGGACTTGTGGCACCTTAGAGACTAACCAATTTATTTGAGCATAAGCTTTCATGAGCTACAGCTCACTCCATTGGATGCATCAAAAATCAAACTAATATGACAAATGCAAGCAAACAAAAACGTAAGAACTCAAATAGGAATGCAGGTCTCTAAACAACCCACTTAAGCCTTGCCCTTATCCTTCTTTGGGGTGTCATGATTTATTTAAGCCATAAACTCTATGGATCAGGGAGAAAGTTTCTAGTTATGGCACTGAAACAGAACACAGGAGGTCTAGATACAGTTCCTGGCTCTGGCACTGACTTCTTGTATGACTTTGGTCAAGTCACTTTCTCACTTTGTGTTTCAGTTTTCCTTCTTTAAAAAGGAGTTAATATTGCTTAAAGGTGTTCAGATACTAAATTGATAGCAACCACATAAGTACCTAGATTGTGCTTAGCATATTTTAGCTGTTAAATAATAGATAAAAACCATCTGTATTTATGACAGGAAATTTCACTTAAGGTATTCAGTACTCTACTATATGCAATGGACTCAGAAGAAAATTAATTACTAATGTGCAATATTTGGCCATTGATTTCTGTTGAATGCAGGCTAGACCACTTCCCCGCATTTTGTGAGTGAAATCTATACATTCCGTTTATCTGCTAAAAATTCCAAACATTTTCCCGCACTTCCATTTTGGAGAGAATGAAACCACATGTGTGCTGGATTCCATCCTGACCAGCAGCAGGAGTCAGGCTGGCTGTTTCCCCATGAGACTGACTTAAAGAGACCCCTGGCTTCCCACTCCCAACATGACAAGAAGATCCTTCCACTCTGATCTCTCACCACCCAATCCCAGTCCTATTGATTTCCATGAAAAAGAGTAAATTTTCTTTCTGATAAACTGAGATGTTTACAAATGTGGCTATTTGTTTTGTTTTATGTTGAGTGGTACAGGAATGCATATCAAATGGAATCACACTGTATTTATGAATCTGCATGGTGCCAAACACAGCCTGTCTGAGAACTCAAAAAGAAAAGGAGTACTTGTGGCACCTCGGAGACTAACAAATTTATTTGAGCATAAGCTTTCATGAGCTACAGCTCACTTCATCGGATGTATTCAGTGGAAAATCAGTATCCCATGCATCCGATGAAGTGAGCTGTAGCTCACGAAAGCTTATGCTCAAATAAATTTGTTAGTCTCTAAGGTGCCACAAGTCCTCCTTTTCTTTTTGTGGATACAGACTAACACGGCTGCTACTCTGAAACCTGTCTGAGAACTGTAATTCTATAATTACACCCATCAGAGATGCTCCAGTTCTCTTGTATTCTATAATATATGAATTTCTGCAACTAGCAGTCATCTCTAATCTCTGTTCCCTCCCACCCAGCAGCAAATTGAGGCAAAGATGTGGGGTCCATGTTTCTTGGCCTATGTTATTACCTCCTCACTGTTGGTTTGGATCTCAGATAGGAAGCCATCTGGAGGCCGGAGGTCTTTTGGCCTCCTGATGCTGCAGGGGTAAAATCCTCCTTTCCTTCGCAGAGCAAATGGGAAGGAATGTGATGTCTGGTCCCACTCAGGCCAGCTCCTGAATAACACAAATCTTTAGCCAAATCCCCCCCATTAGACCGAAGAAATAAAGAGAATGGGAAGTTTCTTTTGGGATTCGTTTGCTAAATTAATCTATTTAATGTTGACAAAACAGAAATAAAAAAAAATCACCTTCACAAATGGCTTCATTGTGTTCATTTGGACTGGGTGAGTTTGTGGCGGGGACGGATAGCTCAGTGGTTTGAGCATTACGTTTGAGCAAACCCAGGGTTGTGAGTGCAATCCTTGAGGCAGTCATTTAGGGATCTGGGCCAAAAATTGGGGATTGGCCCTGCTTTGAGCAGAGGGTTGGACTAGATGACCTCCTGAGGTCCCTTCCAACCCTGATATTCTAGGTTGCTTTCTTTCTTGTAGTCAGCAAAATCTCCCCCCAGAAAAGCACAGGTTTTCCCTTTACAACCACCTATTCCGCGCAGGCCAGGCATTTGGGAAGAGATTAGGCTCCAGGGTCCCTGCTGAGGCGCAAGGCCAGGGTTTTTGGGTTTTTTTTTGAAGCAGAAAAGAATTTTATTTGTGTAACACTTACAAAGAATCACCAAAAAGAATAAAGCAAAACTATGCAACAAAACAAGAGCAAACAGAAGGTATAACACAGCAGCCTTCAGGAGGGAGAAGTGTTCAGGCTAGCCTGGGCCCAGAGCGGGGGGGCTTCCTCAACACTCGTGGTCTTCTACCCTCCTGAATTACCTAGTGCCACGCCCAGTGTCACCGATTATTCCTCTCCTGAGAGTGCCCGACAAGATGGGCATGGCTGCGGGGTGGGCAGTTTGGGGGGGTTACACCCACGTGTTATAGGACCCCTCCTAGGTGACAATGATGATGGTATCCACAGCAGCAACGGCTGGGGCTGGGGTCTCTCGCTCTTCCCCTCAATCAAAGGGTCAGACGGAGGGAACCGGACGGGGTCACCGAGCAGAGAACCTCGGACAGCGCCCACCGTTCCTCAAAGGTGTCAAGGGAGTTGGTGGACGCCGCCCAGAGGAACTCTGCCCGGATACGTGAATGTACTGAGGATCGGAAAACGGCCCTACAATCGCAGGACGCTTCATTAGCCAACCTCCCCTCTCTGGTTTTATAAATGGCTGTTTTAGCTAGGGCTAGGAGGAGGTTAACCAGGAGATCTCGCGATTTTGTGGGGCCACGGATGGGGCGTGTGTAGATAAAAAGGTGAGGGGAAAAGTGGAGCCAAAAGCGTAATAAAATATTCGTGAGGAGCCAGAAAAGGGGCTGCAATCTGGCACACTCTAAATATACATGCGCCAGGGTTTCCCTCACGTTGCAAAAAGGGCAAGTATCTGGGATGGGGGGGTGAACCGTGTCAAAAACACGCCTGTGCTTACAGCTCCGTGAAGGAGCCGCCAACTAATGTCCCCGACGGGCCTCGGGACCAAAATGGAATACAGGCTGGCCCACCAAGGTTGCTCACCCTCCAAAGGTGGCAGGAGGTCCCGCCACTTTGTATCGGGGCGGGACACCAGGGTGTGGGCGTGAAGGGTGTGAAGCGTGAGTGTGTATAAATATTTCCGTGGCGCGATTTGGAAGCTGACAGGCTGCAGTTCATGCAGCCGGCTTGCAGTGAAAGGGTGAGGGGTTTGTTGGGATCTACGGGGTAGGGGCCCAATTGAAAGGTTCAGCGGGCCTGGGGTAGAGGGTGGGCGGGGTGCGCCCTCGCGCAGGGCTCGATTAAGATAAGCCCGAGCAGCGGGCGTCAAGGCGGCCTTCACCTCCTGAAGTACGCGCCGGGGGCGGGGGTACGAGGTCTGGAGAGCCCCATGCGCTGGGCGAGCGTCAGGGGATCCAGCCAGTCTCCCCGGTCATAGTCCAAGAGGTCTCCCACTCTCGTGACTTCCGCCAGGACCAAACTCTGGCGCACTGAGCGGGACTCCGCCGCCTGCACACGGAGCTGGGGGTTGTGTAGCAGGGGCTCCGTGAGGAGATCTGCTCCCACGGTGGCCGCCACGGACCTGGTCGTTGAGAACAGTTTCCAGGTCCGGAGGAGGTCCTGGTAGAAGACCGGCAGCCCGGAGAGGTCTCGCGGAAAACCTCTCAGACAGAGATAAAAGAGCTGCCGGTTGTATCGGAGCCCTTGGAAGTGGCGCAGGAAGGCGTGAGCCAGTATGCTCCACGTCAAACTACCTGCACTATAAAGGAGCCTCTGCAGGGCCTGGAGGCGGAAGACACGGACCTGAGTGTACAGACACTTCAGGCCCTGCCCTCCTTCCTTCAGGGGTAGATGAAGAACCCCAACAGGGGCCCAGTGCATTCCTGACCAAAAAAACTCTCGAATCGATGTCCGGAGGTTGGTCAGGAAACCCGGGGCCGGGACCAGGGTGTTGAGCCGGTACTAGAGCATGGACAGGACAAGTTGGTTAAGAACCAGTGCTCTCCCTCGGAGGGAGAGACATCGGAGTAGCCTCGTCCATTTCCGGAGCCGCTCTATTACCCAGCCTTCTAAATTCTGCCAGTTCTCCGGTGGGGAAGGGTGCGTGGCAGAAAGGTAAACGTCTAGGTAGAGCAGTGGACCCGCACTCCACCGGATGGTCTGAAGCGCGGGTGGGAGGGAGCTAACCTGCCGCCAGTCCCCCACCGCCAAGCCAGAGCTCTTAACCCAGTTGACTTGGGCGGAGGAGGCTGCCGAATAGATAGCCTGGCAAGCCTCCACCCGCGCCAAGTCGCCCGGGTCCTGGACCACGAGGAGTACATCATCGGCGTACGCCGACAGGACCAGCCGCAACTCCGGCTCCCACAGCACCAACCCTGTCAACCTCCTGCGGAGGAGACAGAGGAAAGGCTCGATCGCCAGAGCATACAGCTGGCCCGAGAGGGGGCACCCCTGCCGCACTCCTTGCCCGAAGCTGACCGGCTCAGTCAGGGTCCAGTTGAGCCTAACCAAACACTCCGCGGAGGCATACAGCACCCGGAGAAAACTCACAAACTGAGGTCCGAATCCAAACGCCTGCAGAGTGCTCAGGAGGTACTCATGGTCAACTCTATCGAACGCCTTTTCCTGATCGAGAGACAGGAGGGCGAACGACAGACTGTCTCTATGCCCGAGTTCCAAAAGGTCTCGGACTAGAAATAGGTTGTCAAAAATGCTGCGACCCGGGACAGTATAGGTCTGGTCTGGGTGGATCACGTCTGCCATCACGGACCCTAGCCGCAGCGAGATTGCTTTCGCTAAGATTTTGTAGTCTGTGTTAAGGAGTGAGACGGGACGCCAGTTTCGTAAATCGTGGAGGTCCCCCTTCTTCGGCAACAAGGCGAGCACTGCTCACCTGCACGAAAGAGGGAGGACCCCGCCCTGCAAAGACTCAGCCCAGACAGTGGCTAGGTCTTGGCCAAGGATGTCCCAGAACGCATGGAAGAACGCCACAGTCAGCCCGTCCATGCCTGGAGATTTATTGGTGGGCATGCGACGGAGGGCTTCCGAAAACTCGGCCAGGGTGAGAGGCAGCTCTAGCCGGTCTCGGTCGCCCACGCTGACCGTGGGGAGTTGCTCCCAGAGCACTCTGCAAGCACCAGGATCGGTCGGATCCAGGGAGAAAAGGCTTGTGTAGAAGTCACGGGCCCTCCCACACATCTCCACTGGATCCGTGAGGGGGGCGCCGTCTTCTGCTAGAAGGCAGGTGACGTGTTTCTTGGCCCCCCTCATTTTCTCCAGGGCGTAGAAGAAATGGGAGCTTTGATCCATCTCCCGAAGGAGGTGGATGTGGGATCGAACAAAGGCACCTCGGGCCCGATGGTCCTCGAGGGCCAGGAGCTCCTCCCGCTTCTCCCGGCACGCTCCGCAGAGGAGCGGGTCTTCGGGGCTGGCGGCCAGACGCCTCTCCAGCTCTAAGACCTCCCGTTCCAACTGCTCAGTCGCTGCATTTCTCCGTCAGCTGGTGCCCCGGGTGTAGTCACGGCAGAAGAGCTTGGCGCGCACCTTCCCGAGATCCCACCATCGCCGCGCTGAGGGAAAGGCACGCCGCTGCTCTCGCCAGGCCAGCCAAAACTCCCGGAAGGACGTCACGAAGCCCTCATTCTCCAACAGGCTGTTGTTAAAGTACCAATAGGCCGGCCCCGGCCTCTCTGCACGGAGGGAGGCTGTTATAGTGGCTAGATGATGGTCGGAAAAAGAGGCCGGCCGAACGTTGGAGGAGTGGGCCTGTGAAAGATGGAAACGGGATAAATAAATACGGTCCAAACGAGAGTGGTGTGACCAATGGGCCTCCACCCGGACAAAGGTGAACGTGGAAGTGTCATCTGGGTGGTGATCACGACAGATGTCTACTGGGGAGTGATATTCGACTATTTCTCCGAGAATGTTCTCAGCGGCCGGGCTCAGCTCGGCCCCTGAGCGGTCCCGTTCCTCGAGGGTGGTGTTAAAGTCCCCTCCCAGGACTAGGCACTCGTGAGAATCTAGGGTGCCGAGGAAATCGGACACCCGCTGATAGATGTTTTCTAAGAACTTCCGTAATGCATTTCGCAGCTCACCGGGGGGGGGGGGGGGGGTTGCGAGTTCCAGTTTGTTCTCTGGTGGGGCTCCTGCAAGGCCAGGGTTTGCAAAGCATCCACGCGCCTCCTGGGGCAGCTAGGAGCCCACAAGAGCCTCTAGGCAGGTTGGGCAGCGACCTCACCAGACCCCCTGGCTCCAACTTGGGGGCCTACAGACCTTTACAAGCTGGCCCGGCCTGGCCCTGCTCCAGCAGCCCCCATGTGCTGGGGCCCCGCCCAGGGCTGCAGAGAGCCCGCTGCCCGGAGCGGCCCCTGCTAGCGGTGGGGTGAGCCGGGGGCCCCAGCCTGTATGCAAATGGACTACCTAATACATGCAAATATCGCCCCCGTTCTGCCAACACACGCCTCGGTTAGGTCAAGGAGCGGCTCGGGGGGCGCGCGCGCTGGGCAGGCGGTTGGACCCCCCGCAGCGCGCTCCGGGACGCGTGGCCCCCATTGGTTGAGGCGAACGCGCTTCCGTTACCGTGGAGATCATTCGCCCCGCCTCGGCCTGCGTGGCGGCAGCCGGGGCTAAAGCGTCGGGGCTGTTGCCGGGCGACAGGGCGCTCGCTGGGCCGGGAGCTGAGAGTCTGGGGAGAGAGTGAGTGAAATGCCGCCTGGGGATCCCCCTTGCCTCCCCCCGCCCCGGACCCCTGGGGACCCGCCCTTGCCTCCCCCCGCCCCGGACCCCTGGGGACCCGCCCTGGCCGCCCCCCGGCCGGGACCCGCTGGGGACCCCCCCTGGCCGCCCCCCGGCCGGGACCCGCTGGGGACCCCCCTGGCCGCCCCCCGGCCGGGACCCCCCCTTGCCTCCCCCCGCCGGGACCCCTTGTGGCCCCCTTAAATCCCCCCAGCTGGGACCCCCTGGGGACACCCCTTGCCTCCCTCCGGCCAGGACCGTCTTGCATCCCTCCGCCCCCCGCTAGGGACCCTCCCTGCAAACCCCCTTGCATTCCCCGGTGGGACCCCCACGTGCATCCCCCACCCGGCTGGGACCTCCCTGGGACACTCCTGTATTCCCCCCACCCGGGACACCCCCTGCATCCCCCGACCGGGACCCCCAGTTGGGACCCCACCTGCATCCTCCCACCTCCTGGCTGGGACGCCCCCCCCTGCATCCCTCTGGCAAGGACCCTCCCTCTATCCCCCCACCCGAGACCCTCCTGCATTCGCCTGCCCAAGTAGCTAAACAATATTTGGGGTCTTGCTGGGTTGTTTCCAAGAGGAGGAGAAATTGATTATATGAAGCAGGTATTGCTTCAGTGCAAACCTGTGTATTTACAAAGAACGTACATGAAGTCCAAGTTTTTGATCACAGTAGGAAAAAACAATAGCCAGGCGTTTCCTTGCTCACAATTTCCAAGCCTGCCTCTCTAGCAAGTCCTGTGCCCCCCAGGAGCTCTGTCCCTAGGCTACCTCTGAGGGTTTCTCTCACAGCTGCTTCTCTCATTGTCTGGTGGCTTTCTGCCCCTCTCATGCACACAGCCTGTCAAACAATCCATGTGCCTCCATGGATTCACCAGTCCCAGGGAAACCCCTCAGACCATGCAGCTTAACCTTACTCAGCTTCTCCATGCAGCTCCTTGGGCAGTAGCTCCTATTGACTCCAGCTATTTTACACTATAAATGGGCTTAATTGCTCCTCCCATTTAGCATAAAAGAAGGATGGTTAGTACACCCATCAATTTTAACCGGGTCTGTGATTCATGGAAGCCATTAACACCTTCTTTCAGCATAGCATCATTATTATTACTGGTATAATGCTACAGGTGTGCATGGTGCTTCATTCTGTATAATCCCCATACCAGGTAGGTGGTAAATCCTGCATTTCAAGAGGATCATACCTTCCCTCTTCCTCCTCTGCTCTATCTGAACAATGAAGAGAAGTTTCCAGTACTTGCAGAAGAGAAAGTTAAGGTGGAATTCCTGGATTCTGGTTTTGCTGCAGCTATTCCCAGCAGGAAATGAACAGCTGCCACTCTTAATATAGTTCTCTTTAATGAGCATTAATATATTGGGGGTGGGAGAGGAGTAAAGAAAACTTCCCTCCACTACTAGAGGGGAAGAATTTGAAATTTTGCCAAGATAGGACATCTCTTGTTATAGTGAAACTGATTTATAAATTGCTATGTATTTCTCCTGAAGGATAATAGTGAAGAATTGAAATCCGACTCTTCTTCTCCCTTAGTTTTAACTTTTAAAATAAATTTGTAGGGTTGCCAGTTCTTGTGCTGTCTCCACTCTGGTAAAATCCATGGAAAACAGAACAATTTGAATTGGCGTAGTACTGGGGTTCTTAACTGTGTCACATTTGCAGTTCCAAAACCATAGACACTTTTCTCTTTCCACCTCATTTCTTTTGTGTCCATATTTTAGATCTCTTGAAGCTGGTTGGGTGGAGTGCTGGAAGTGGGACAAAGTATGTGGTCTGAGGGAGTGGAAAAAATGCTGTTTGATTTATGCTCTCCCCCTCACACCTCTATGGAACTGATGGGTGGTGAGGAGGTTACACCAAAAACAGTGCCCCCGAATGCATAGAGCCCTGCAAATCTGCGATATCTGCTTTATACCCACAGGCAATGTTTGCGGATCGCAGATCAGATGCAGATACAAATTTTGTATTTGCACAGGGCTCTATGAATGCATTCCAACTCCATTCAGTTCCCTCTGGGGTCTTGGCAGCCACAGCTCCTGCAGCAAGGGAGTTTGAGTGAGTTAATACCAGTTAGTTGCCGGCAATGACTCATTAATTTATTTATGTAATCCCTGTTGAGGTTTGGGTAGGAGAGAAAGATCATGTTGCCATGTCCTTAGTCTTGTTCCTCCTCTTGTCCAACACCTCCCCACCATCAGATCCTAATATCTGTGGACCTGCCAAAGGTGGTCTTCTGTGAACCAGGAGATAAATAATGTAGGAGTGGCTGTCTGCCCCTCAACCCCCCTGCCCTTGATTTTCTTGAGGAGGAAAGGGGAGGCTCTTAATAGTTACATCATTTAATTAGAATAATTCCAAGAGTCCTATACAAATGTATCTGACTGATAAAGAAGAGGAAAGATTTGGAGAGGAAGAAAATTGTAAATTAGAGGTACATGTAGCTCCTCCACTTTCTGACAACTCTCCCTTTTCCTCCTGAAACTATTGGATATGTCTTTCAGCTAAACACATTCTCAAAATGCTTTGACGCTCACTCACTGCTGTTGTATGTAATCTAACGACCAGGTTAGTATCTGCCCTATTATTTTAATATAGTTTGTTGCAGTAATTTTTCTTTTTTCTTTCACATAGTTGGTTAATATCTGGGCATTTTAAATTCTACAACAAAATGGATTTAGATTTGTAATACCCTCCTTTGTTTTACTTTAAAAATTATGTATGTTTAATTTTTAGGTAACTATGTCTAAGAAGCTGTCGTTGCCTTCTTTAACTACCTCATCATCCACTGTAAATGGCAGAAACAATGAATGTACAAGTGCAGAACTTCCCACTTCAATCACTAATACTAGTAAACTGAGGGAAAGACTAATTTGTATGGCTCCAAAACAGATAGCAGCAAATCCTCAAGGTCTTAAATTCATACACAGCACAAAATCGCAAGAAAGAACAAGAAAGAGACAGCAAGCCATAAAACTGGAACCTTTGGTATGTTTAAGAGAAATATGATTTTTAAACTGATCTGTAAATGGGAGCTATTATATTTACAGTATAATAAAATTTTGTCCCACAGTCATTAACTGTAGTAAGATGTATATGCCAATTCTTCTAAAAAACTAGAAATGCAGGGCCAGATTCTCAGCTGATGCAAACTGTTGTAGCTTAACTGAAGTCACTGGCACTGTAGTGATTTACACCAGCTGAGGCTCTGGCCTGCAGTTTTTTGTATATGTAATATTAAGTAATACATGAAAGCTTTCTTTAGTCTTTTTTTTTTTTAAAGAATATCTTCAACTAATTAAAATGTTGATTAGCAAAGGTGTTTTCAGTCCAAGTTTATATACTGAGAGGAAGAACCAGAACACCAGAAAAACTTGATTTCCACACAGTTCCCATTTGGTGTTGCAGGCAGAGGAACATTGTGACATCATAGGTAACTCTGCCGGTTATCACTCACTCACTCCAGTTCAATTGCATACTTCAACTCCGTTGTTTGAGTCAGCAAACGAAACTGCAGGTCAGGACTGAGGAGCTTGGACTGAGTTGGTGCACACAGGGGGCTCTGCTTCTGGTCAGGAGCTCTATAGGTTGAATAGGTATGAGGCTGCAGATTTGTTTCATGGCTCCCTCCACACTATACCTGGCTCAGGCAAGATCATTTACGTTTGCCCAGTCAGAAGTTCTAGTTCATCTAAACTGTGCCTGTTTGGGGCTGCAGTGAAACTCTTCTGCCTACAGCAGAAAACGGGCAGTCAAGGGGAGAGATGGCCAAGACAAGCAGCAGTTTTAGGGTTAGGGTCTAAAGGTACAGTTAGGGATACTGGAGGATATGAATGCTGACTGGCTAAGTTACTTCTCTTGTCACAGTGGTACTTCTCAGACTCCTCTGCCTCCAGCACCAAATTGATACCATTAAGGGGAAGTTGTTATTGATATGAAGTTGATAAAACAATGAAGAGGAGGAGTAGTTTAGCTGAATTAACAATAAATTTTAGCTTTAGTGTCAGTATCCTGGAACATTGCACGTCCAGGGATAGAAACTACGTTCCTGCCATTTCTACCACCTGCCAGCTCAGGAGCGAAGCATGCAACTCTTTGATATAAGACTATGCAATATTACTTTTGTATTCCTTTCCTTCAAATTAATCATTAACTTCCTCTATTTTTTTATATTTTTTCCTCCCCCAAGCCTGTGCTAAAGGTATATCAGCATCAGAAACAGCCTGAATACATATATCAAAAGAACAGAGAGCGTTTATTAGCTTGTGGATTACTACAGCCTTCTCCCTCAGCAGATAAAAGAAAATGGTCTGCTTCCATGGAACCAATGGCATCCTATGTTCCTTTAGTTGAGCTTCCAGAGCATGTAAGAGAAAAGCAGGTATTGAATAGTGACCCTAATCATTAGCTGTTATGGACCCCCGCTCCTGTACTTCTCATTCTGTTGAAATCAGTGGGGTTTCTGTGTAAGGAAGAAATGCAGCCTTTTAACATGAGATAATTACATTGGCCCAGATTGATCCTTTCAGAGAAATCTGTGGAAGATAGCCTCAGGGAATGTGAGACAAACTTTCCTTTGAAGGAGCTGAGACCCTGTGGAGTTTGAAAAGGTGAGGGCTCCCAACCCCACAGGTCTGCAGGGAAGACACCTCTGCTCTTCCCTCCCCCATCCCACTTCCAGAACCTGCAAAGGTAGGAACTGCCTGCCTTTAGCCAGGGGAATCTGTCTGACCCACAAGGAGCAGTGTCATGGAGCTTGGCCAGTCCCATGTTATGATTCCACTGCCCTTCATTGTACTCCCAGAATTCCATGGAGTCCTAGTGATCTTTTAGCTTTTGATATTACTTGAAAACTCAAGAAAGGGTGATCACTTCTGGCCAGTCTTCATCAGGATGAAAAGAACCGGTATATAGAACAGTGCTAGTAAGGTAGAGGCAGCAAACTCTGAAGAAAGCTTTAACAATGAGAAAAAAATACTTGTATTTCTTCTGTTCATGGCTTTGCCCTTACAAGATTCTTTATTGAGAGCTATATCCGACAATAGCCTGTATATTCCTTTTCTTAATGGGTTGCTTCCTTCTTTTCTTTCCCCACAAATTCATTTCCCTAGGCTCTGATTTTATATTTAAATATTAATTTTGCAATTGGTAATATCCTTGAATTAAGAAAATTATAAAAGGGCATTGTCATGACATAAGGATATTTTGCCATGTCTGATGTATTTTTTCTGTAAACTGATATCTAATTTTGCTTTTATTTTAAGGGACAGCAGCAAAGCCCCAGTAAGGTACTAACTCCTAGTCCTCCCAAACAGCTACGTACTGCTCTAAAGCCAAGTGCCTGTAAATCTTCTGCCTCTCCACCTTCTTATGTTTTTAATGAAACAGAAGATGTAATTAAAGCTAACATTACAGATCCTCTGAAAATTATTAAAATAATATGTGAAAACAAAAATCTTGGATTCCTGTACATGACTCCAGCAGTTCCGAAGTCATCCATTAAATATGATACTTTTAATTTGAAGTGAGTTATTTTTTTCAAGCTATTTATTCAGATTATGCATCGACACTTATTGTTAAACTTTATAACGAGCAGTGTTTATGTATTATACATCTACTTAGTTATGTTTATGTATTATAGTTGTATATACAGTACATATAGTAATATATGTATTATACATCTACTTAGTTTTTATAGTTATAACTATAAGCACAAGACAGTTAGCCAGACAATTAATTTTCCCCTTTATATTTTATCATTTAATTCTTTAGAAATAGTTGATATTGGAACTGTTACTTTTTAAGAAAGTTGCTTTATATTTTTAAAATAACTATAATTGGATATAAAGAGAAAGTAAAACTATATTCTTTATAGGTTATCAATATAGCATGAAGTGTGTTATCAGATAAAGAGATGAGCACCTGTTTCAGGAGTGTTGTCAAGCACAAGGCCAAGAAGTGCATATCTAATGACCATCTGGCTGCAGAGTATGATTGATGTATTGGTCCAGATCCTCAGCTGCTGTAAATTGGTATATACCTGCTGAGGATCTGGTCCTTTATCTGGTACCAGTAATATGGTAGATACAAGGAAACCATTAAGGATGAGAACAGCCATCTTGCCACAAATAGTGTCTTCTGTTAATCACAGAGAGGGTACTTCCTCCAGTAAAGCTAATAAAGACACCATGAGTTGGAAGAAATTTCAGGAGGTGCCAGATCATCTGACCAAAGGCAGAAAGATTGAGACAAACAAGCAAAAACAGAGACAGAAGGAGATAGATAAAACAATAGAGGAGAAAGTCGGGTCAAACCACTGTTCTAATGGTAATATTTAATTTCTGGATTCTTTGGCTCCTTGTGCTAACATTACTATGGAGGCAGGCTGCTGAACCTCAGGTGTGAAGGGAGAGCTTTGTATTACTCTGCAGAAATCCTTCTGGCTGATTTTAAAGAATGGTACCGAAAACCTTGGAAAAGGAGTCATGTGCAGTTCTTCTCAGTAGGATGGTGGCTGTGATGCTGAATCTGAACTGAAACATTGATGGATTGTCCTTTAATACTCTGGTCTGAAACTAAAAGATGCTGCACCCTCCCTAACCTCTCACCAGAAGTTGGGAATTAAAAAAAACAAAGAACTCACTAACCTGTGTGCTGCCTAGAGAATTGATGCTAATTTAAGCAAACGTTCTAATTCCAGTTTCAGATCACTGAATCCACAGAATTCTGAGCATGTAAGAATGTACTGAACACAATCTCCATGTGACAAAATCATCTTGGGGCCATATCAAAACATGTCCAGACCAATTGGCAACATTTGTGTAACTCTTTTGATGCCATACTCACTGCTGGCCTAGGTCTTGGGCCATCCATCCCATAAATAAATGCATTGTGGGTGTGCGTTGAACATATGGTGTTACTGTGGCGTTCAGTGTTGTTGAGGCCTTTCTGTGAGGAAATGAGCGTCTTTTGAGTAATGAGTGAATGATGTTGCACTGTTAGTGGCTAAACGGTCATTGGGCTTTGGAAGAGACTAGAGTTAAAGCCGGAGACTACAGAGCTTGCTATCCAGCCATATCCTCTAGGGCATAATTCATCTCCCACTACACAAGTGGGATTGTGAAGGATGAAATCAACCTCCCTTGTCAGTCTGAATGCGGGGTACAAGGCTGAAAACTAGATGATCTGTGGCTACTTTTCCAGGACTCAGTCGTGCAAGGTGTTGAGCATGCTTTTAGTGTTTTAGCACTTTAGTATATGTTTATGTTAAGCATGTGCATAGCCCCATTAAAGTAAAAGGGACTATTCATTTGATCAAAGTTAAGCACGCATGCTGATTAGTGATGTCATAAGTGCTGCCTTAGCTGCTGCTCTCTCTTTGCCTCTTGGAGAGTTACCCCAGTTTTAAAGTGATGTTACTATGGAGAATGAGGCCTAAAAGTGGGAGCTGAAAAGACAACTGAGAACAGATTTTTGGCTCCTGCTGCAGCTTGTGGCACAATGCAGTCACAAAGCCATCTTGATGGGCCTACCCCCTTAGTTTTTTTTAATAGATTTTACTGGAAATCAGTGAATTCACTTGTATCCTATTAAAATCAACTTTACATTTATTTTTAGAATTGTAAGCTATGACTGCATCAACAAAAATGACTACTACACCATTAGCCAGAAAGCCGTTATCCACACATGTGACGGAGAAGTTGAATTCATGCAGCTAGATCGCTGGGAGCAGGAATATCTGTATCACAAAACATTTACTAAGATTCCCATATTTGCTATCTTTTGCAAACTGAAGTCATTTACAGAGTGGAGGAAAAATGTCCGTGCCAAGAAAATCAATGCGTGCCGTAAAGCTTTGCAGGAGAACTTGTTCATCGTTAATGCTGTACGTATTTGCTAATGATGATATTTCTGAAGGAAGTAGAAAGCTAATGTCATTGCTAAAATATGGATGCATCCTCTCAAATGGAGTTCTGGCCTAATGTATTTTCAACTAGTAGGAATTCTGTACTGTTACCAAACATAAAATCAGATACTAATGTCATGATTTCCAAAAAGTCATAAATCTAAGCCTTTGTTTGGATTTTAATTTGTAAATATCTCTTGATAAACTATTCTTATTATTTGGCAGTCCTTGCGGCCTGCAGTGCTTAATGTTCAAGAAATGTGTTACCAAATCAGTGACATGGGGCTTTGTCGTCTTGAGAAAGGTTACACGTACACGCTGGAGGAATTTAGAAGCACTCAGTTCAAACAACTGGATGAGGTGAACTGTTTTCATTGGTTCCAAGTTCCTTACATATTCTTTTAGAGATTAGGTTTACATGGTTCTTTATGTGTACTATCATTTTCAGGTGGCAAGCCGTCTAGCAGAGTTCAGGGAGCTAGCGAAAAAAGTTGTTAGAAGTGCTTGTCGAACTGCCCTGCTTGAATCTGGATTCATTCCTGATGATTATTTTTATGGATCAGGCAGTGCAGGTATGAAAAGAAACTAAACATTTAGTAAATGACTGCAGGACATGTGGATCTTTACTGTGCATTTTGTCATGTATACCAGGCCACTGAACTGTTTCTTGAAAGAGTCTAGTATTTTCCCCTTAATCTGATAGGCAGGGTGTTACAATTTTGTACATGTATTGTATTGTGGAAAAGGTGCATCTTCCATGTCAATTTATAGTCCATTTGATAATAAATAATGTCTAACAATTCCCATAAGAGGTCACCTCAAAAATTATAATGTTAGCATCCAGCTTTGACTGTTTGGGTTAGGCCTCCATAAAGAATTGAACTTGTGTTCTGCTCAAAATGAGGAGAAACACTGGCTCGTTCTGATCTCCAATGACAGGAAGTTCTATAGCTGAACTTTAACCCCATGAGCCGGAGTCGGCTGACTTTGGCCAGCCACAGCTGTGCCACGGGTCTTTTGTTCCAGTGTAGACATACCCTGAGTGCGCTGTACCACTAAAATATGTGCTTAATTGTAGCATATGAGTAGTCCCATTGAAGTCAATGGGGCTATGGACATGCTTAAATACTTTACTGGATTGGGGCCTAAATCAAGAAGAGAACCTTAAAAATCAGTCATATACATATTTTCAAATGTGGCCTCCATTAGATTAATGAAGAGTATATGTAAACTGGTAAATGTGCACTCAGGTTTAAAACTTAAGAGTACTAGTAGGCTCATAAGTTTTAAACCCAAATGTGGGTAATTTTTTAAAAAGCAAAAACTATTTTAAAAGGACTACTTGGTTAAATGCTATGCATATTGAGCCAAAACCTCAGCTGATGCAAATCAGTGTCACTCCACTGGCTTCCACAGCATTATACTGGTTTACATGAGTTAAGGATCTTGCCCATACTGTAAAATATTTTTTGTAAAAATTTTTTGTTTACTTGTCTATAATTTATATATTTTAAATTATTTAATTAGAAAAGAATAAGAAGTCTGAAGTACTTGTTGAAATGCTCTCTGTTTGCTGCTGCTGACATTGCTACTTCAGTATGTTTAAGGGATGTTCTTTGGCTTGTCACTGTAAGGTTTTAAATTTAGTGGTGGGGTATGGCAGTTGATTGGATCTCCTTGCTATCTTCTGCTCCTCATTACTTCTGGAGCTGCTTGGGCCCAGTTGTCATAGAGCTACCTGGAAATCTGCAGTGTACATTTAAATATGTATGTTCGCTTTACCTTGTTCATGTTACCTAAACTAACAGGGAACTGGGGGGAAATACAGGTTTCCAGAAGCCAGTGTAGATGTCTTTGGCTTCTAAAGGGTCGCTTGAGATCCATGTGAATATTTGAGGATCTACAGCAGGGGTTCTCAACCTCTTTCTTTCTGAGCTCCCCCCTGCAACATGCTATAAAAACTCCATGGCCCACCTGTACCACAATAACTGATTTTCTGCATATAAAAGCCAGGGACAGGGCCCTTGTTAAGGGGTAGCAAGCAGGGCAATTGCCCAGCGCCCCACACCACAGGGGGCACCGCAAAGCTAAGTTGCTCAGGCTTCTTCTTCTGTCCGAGGTGGAAGGGCTCAGGGCTCTGGGCTTCAGCCCCATGCGGTGTGGCTTCAGCTTTCTGCCCTGGGCCCCAGCGAGTGTAATGCTGGTCCTGCTTGGCTGCCCCCCTGAAACCTGCTCGCAGCCCCCCAGATGGTCCTGGACCCGTGGGTGAGAACCACTGATCTACAGGTTTTGGGAAATGAGCTCTCTGCTTTCTCTGCAGGGGTTGAGAAGAAGGGGGAATTTCCTCTGAATCCTTCCATCGGGGAATTTCTGCGCAGTTTCCCTGGTGGAGTTTCTTGGGTACTGTGCTGTATTTTTTCTTTAGCCCCCATGAAAATGCCCTTTGCTTTTGACACAACTCAGACTGAATTGCTAAGTGATAGTTTTATGTAACTGTAGAATTTTCAGTTACACACGCTGTAGTACTTGCAATATTTTCATTAACATGTTTGCATATCTTCCATACAGAACAGGTCACTATGGCAACTGGATTAGCTGCTTCAAGTCTCTTTCTTGCTCCTCATTATGAAAGAGAACTTTATGGAGAAACAGCTGACAAAATGACCTACACAGAGCAGGCCAACAAAAGATCTCATTGTAGAAGGTTAACATGGTTAGTGTCTGGTGTTTGTAGCAAAAGTTGTTCTTATGCTTTCTCCTCACATAATCTCACAGTAGTTAAAATTATACAATGCAGTGTTCCTTACAAACAATGTACTAGTATATGTTGAACTGATCATAAGCAAATAATAACTGCATACCAGATCAGTTCATCTAATCTTAGGAAGGGCCAAGTATCAAATGCTTCAGTGCATGTTGTTGGTGCTTAATAAATAACATATCAAATAATATAATCATAAGAGCCAGGTTAAAAAAAAGACAAAAAACCTCACAAGGCATCCAGCCAATATTGCAGTGTGGTAAAAAGGGTTGGGGGTGGAAATCTACCCTGATCCCTACAGGCAATCAGCTTAGGTTTCGAAGCATAAAATCTTTTAATATTATTTTAGCTGGTGGCTACATAGTTGTAAAGATTGCTTTGCTTTAGTGCATTACGTTGTATTATGTTGTTCTATGAAACATCATAGAGTCATAGAATCATAGAATATCAGGGTTGGAAGGGACCTCAGGAGGTCATCCCCTCAGGACCAATCCCCAATTAAATCATCCCAGCCAGGGCTTTGTCAAGCCTGACCTTAAAAACTTCTAAGGAAGGAGATTCCACCACCTCCCTAGGTAACGCATTCCAGTGTTTCACATCCTGATAGTGTATTTTACATTACATGTACAAATGTTCTCCACAACTACATTAGCTGGAATTTCCATTTTATCTAGCTGGATGAGATAATTGTATATACTTACTGTAGTATGTCTGCACATAATTATGGTATATGTGCTGCGGGTTTAATCAAGTAATATGTTTCAAAGTGGACATGCAGGATTGGTCAGCATGGTCCCCTGCAGAGAACCATGAGTGGATTTTGTGCTGCAGACCTCATAGCCCTGGAATGGGGTTATGGCAGCTTCAAACCATCATTGTGCCTTCCTCATCCTGGGCTCTTCTAGGGACTGTAATTGAGATATCTCTGAGGTCCTGTCTAATTTACAGCACCTCTCCATGCAGTCCTATGGGCTGCAGCACTGTCTGGAATCTCTACAGTGCTGCTGCTCTGCCTTGACTTGCCCTTCCTGCCCTCAGACATGTCCCTTTGGTGGGACTTGCAACAGGGTCCTAGGGAGATAACTTTATGGCCATCCTCCAGCATGGCTAAGCCAGATGTGCTCCTGGCAAGATATGGGCTTTTAGGGCCCCCTTTACACAATGTAAAAGAACCAGAGCAGAAGTGAAGGTCTCGCCTCATAACTCTCTTTCATGAGTTCAGAGATCTTAAACAAGCAGATTCAAGAGATGGTGAGGAAACTGGCTAGCATCTAAATCTAGCTGCCTAGCACTGGAGTCTCTCCAGTGATCCCCCCCTTCTGGGGACTTCTCTCTAGCTCAGAGTCATAATCTTCCTGGTCTGCTTGTGGGGCAGTGCAGTCATACACTACCCCACATGCAAGGTTTGATACCATACCACAATTTAGGCCTTAGTTTGTAAGTTTTTTGAGGTAGGGGACCATGGGTGAAATCCTTACTGTATTGAAGTCAACAGAAGTTTTGCCATTCACATCAATGGTCCAGTATTGCATCACTTGTCTTTTTATCTGTCTATAAAGTATCTCGCAAATGCTATAAAGTATCTTGCAAATCACTACAAATGATAGTAATAAATGTAATCATTTTAATTTAAACATATTTGTGTCAAAAGATTTTAGCTGGCAAGTTGATGAGTCATAATTGGCAGTAAATAGTGGAAAAACAATGATTTCTGTTATGCCTGTAAAGTCCTCTGTAGTAAAACAGCACTGACATGGGGATCTCTGCAGAACTGGAAAAATATCCGGACGTGTCTATCAGAACATTCAGATTCTCAGGGCCACAGGGCATCAATGTGTGCTCTCTTCTGTCTTGCTTAAAATTAAGTGACTGAAACTTTGAAAAAAATGGTGGAAGGAACAGTTGGGCAAATCTTTACTGCTCTCAAGTTTCTGGGTGCATGAAGTCTGTATTTTCACAGGGATTTGGTGCAGATTTATTGTCTCTAAGCCGTGAGAATTATTTAGGGTGCCTGGAATATTTGAGCAACTTTGATGCTTTCAGTGTAGAGCACCTAGCAAAATTTGGCTCTTGTATAGCGCTTTATGACAAATTCATAAAAATTTACACTAACTCATTAGAAAGTATAACTGGTCATTTTCAGAGTTAAAAGCTATTACCACAGTACAATGTGGCAGATCTTAATGGTCTTCTTCCCCTTGCCAGTGAAGATTAAGTTACCAAGAAAGTTGATTTCAGTGATGATATCAACATGTTTTCTTGGGAGGTGGTATGGAAAACACACCAAGGAAGAGGTCCATATAGTCAGTTTAAGCCAGTAGAAAGATGTGTAGAGAGTTTCCATCTGCTCAGAAAAAGCAACATGAGGTAGGATGTTTGGAAGGGCTTGGGTGTGGCTGTGTTTTAAAAAGAATAAGTTATGGAGGCTAAAATAGAGATATATAATATAAGCTTGTTTTAGCCTTAACTGTGCAGAGGCAATTGCCTGGCTATATAGTAAGGACCTGTCTACATGATGCGTTACTGTAAGCCAGTTGGGGTGTAAATTCTAGTGTGCACCAGCATGTTGCGCACTAACTGGCTTGTGTGGACTCTGCTGATGCACACTAGAAGGTCCCTAGTGTGCACTAACATAATACCGTTTGAAATGGGACTATGTAACAATGCTACATCAAGTTGCTACATTTGAGAGCCATATTAAACCAAAGGAGCTATGTCACAGGTTGCCCTCAGGGGACTACAGGATCGTCATGAAGAGAGAGAGCATGCACTTCCAAAGCAGAGATTTGTAAGACAGACAAGTGATTGAATACCTTTCAGTGGCATCATATAATTAATCCTTCTAGATTTCTTCTGACACCCTTCGGGTACTAGGTTCTGCACACTAATAGAGTTGGGGGTTTTTTAGATTATCTTTAATTTACATTTTTGTCCCACCCTCAGTTTTGCTCATTTTGGCCACTTTCCATTCTATTAAAATTGATGATTATGTGTTGTAAGAGAGAGAAATATTAGTGCTATCTTCTCATTTCTTTTCTATAGATAACATGTCCAGCAATCCATTTAAAATTTCTGCCTAGGAGAGAATTATCACTATTTCAGAAAAAAATTATATGATTAACAATCTCATTTTATTGGAGAAAGTTGAGCAACTGCAATTTATGTTTTCATGCATTCATGTTGATACATGTTTATATAAATGAGGCCAGTTTTTGTGCTAACTTTGCAACCTCACTAACTCAATTGGTTTCAAAGTTTCAGCTATTAAAAAAAAAAAAAGGAGCAAACCAAACTTTGATCTTTTAAAATATAAATAAATTGAATAAACAAACTTTTTGTTTGGCACAGTGATCCACCCTGTGCAATTAGGAAGTTTAAAAAAGAAGCAATGAAATGAAATAATTAAGAACTAAAATAATCTAACACACTGAACATCAATATACTTACTGTATGGTAATTAATCATTAGTACTGTAATTTCACTTTTACAATCAAATTATAGAGTTGCTTGACAAAACTAACAATTTTTGTAAATGCCACTTTTAGCATTTATGTCAGTGCTACTCTGTGACTCATTTAATAAGGGGTGATCCTTGAGAAAAAGTTAAGATGTCTTAAGAAGTTAATAAAAAGCCCAGTTATACTGCCTGACTTTGAGAGATTCCTATTTCTTATTATGGCAGAACATCCCTACAGTTGAGGCTCTGCTGCTGAATTCACATAATAAAATTTGTTTCTTGAAGGAACATTCCATTTTTCTAGATGAAACCAAGTTATCACTTATGTAAATACTGCTGGACCAAATTTGCCAGTACATTCCATCAGCTTTGCACTAGTGTGGCGATACAAAACCTAAACCCAGAGCAGCACAAAGCAGCTCCAATGTACTGGTGAATCTGGCTCACCCATCTTTGTCATAAGCTGTTTCGAGTTTAATATGAAATGTGAAGTAATTCAGAGTTTGTTCTATTATTTGTTCTGTAAGTCTATCACAAAACCATCTCTCAAAGTTCTTTTCTTTTGTATATGTATGCATTCTGTGCATATTAGAGTAAAGGTATTTTTCTGCTTTCTGTTGGGGAATTGTTGGCCCAAATCCTGAAATCCTTACTCATTTTTTACTCTGTCTTTACACAGGCAAAAGTTCCAGTAAGGTTAATAGGAATTTTGCCTGAGTAAGGAATGAGTGAGGACTTCAGGAACCAGTCCTTTGAAAGCATAATACACAGTATACCTTTCCATAAAAATCAAACGCTCTCATCACAGAGACTTGTGGTATTCACATAAAGTGACAAAGTATTGTGCTTCCTTCTTCTGTCTCTCAAGCTTTATCCGTCTTGCTGACTACCTAATAGTGAACACTATGCATGTCCTGGCAGTAAAATCAGTCACTACTCTTTTGAGCTACCTTTCTGATAAGTTGAAAAGGACACCTGCTGCAGATGTCATACAGAAGTGGAATACAGAGGAAAAGATTGAAGTCTCTGAAAAAAAGGTAATTTTGTTTCAATGAAAACTAAGGCCAAGTTTTTAAAAAATGAGTGCATAAAATCCCTATAGTCCATAATGAGGCATATAAATAAGTGCTGTGATTTCAAAAGTTCTGAGTACTCAGCAGGACCAATTATTGCAATCTTAGCCTACATGTCTCATATTTTTCTGTTTATAGGTTGGTTTCAAAACAAAGATTAGAGGGAAATTTTTGTTAGGAAAGTTTAAATTCTTGCATTAATCTCATTAATAGGTGAATCTATGCTGATTATCATTTTCTTAGAAGGAGCTTCAACTTGCATTGTCTTGCACTGTTTGTAATGTAGTGCACTGTTACGTGTAATCTATGGCTGCTATAGTATTTACAGCACAGTAAAGAAACAAAAATTACACATTTGTAATCCTACTTTCCCTCCCATTTGCAAGCAATATGTGCCAAATGGGCCTTTGCAAATAAACTTATATTTAAATTCCTAGAACTGGAAAAAATCCTGTATATCTGAATTGAGATCTCAGACTTTATATGGGATTTCTCTTCTTCCAGACTTTTTCTTTTGTGCCCCTTTTGCCCTTTAATATATTCACAAATTCTCAGCCTTTGATCTGGTGCCAAGGAGCAAATGCATGCATTTACATGCATATATGGAAGCAAATTTCTGATCTGTAGCAAGGGGTACAAAAATTGCTGCTATTTGACAAGGAACTCTTCTAAGGGTATGTCTACACTACGAAATTAGGTCGAATTTATAGAAGTCGGTTTTTTAGAAATCGCTTTTATATATTCGAGTGTGTGTGTCCCCACAGAAAATGCTCTAAGTGCATTAAGTGCATTAACTCAGCGGAGTGCTTCCACAGTACCAAGGCTAGAGTCAACTTCCGGAGCGTTGCACTGTGGGTAGCTATCCCACAGTTCCCGCAGTCTCCGCTGCCCATTGGAATTCTGGGTTGATATCCCAATGCCTGATGGGGCTAAAACATTGTCGTGCGTGGCTCTGGGTACATATCGTCAGGCCCCCGTTCCCTCCCTCCCCCCGTGAAAGCAAGGGCAGACAATCATTTTGTGCCTTTTTTCCTGAGTTACCTGTGCAGACGCCATACCACGGCAAGCATGGAGCCCGCTCAGGTAACCGTCACCCTATGTCTCCTGGGTGCTGGCAGACGTGGTACGGCATTGCTACACAGGAGCAGCAACCCCTTGCCTTGTGGCAGCAGACGGTACAGTACGACTGGTAGCCGTCATCGTCATGTCTGAGGTGCTCCTGGTCGCCTCTGTGAGGTCGATCAGGAGCGCCTGGGCAGACATGGGCGCAGGGACTAAATTTGGAGTGACTTGAGCAGGTCATTCTCTTTAGTCCTGCAGTCAGTCCTATTGAACCGTCTTATGGTGAGCGGGCAGGCGATACGGACTGCTAGCAGTCGTACTGTACCATCTTCTGCCGAGCAGCCATGAGATGTGGATGGCATGCAGTCCTTCTGCACCGTCTGCTGCCAGCCAAAGATGTAAAAGATAGATGGAGTGGATCAAAACAAGAAATAGACCAGATTTGCTTCCCCCCCTCCCCTGTCTAAGGGACTCATTCTTCTAGATCACACTGCAGTCACTTACAGAGAAGGTGCAGCGAGGTAAATCTAGCCATGTATCAATCAGAGGCCAGGCTAACCTTCTTGTTCCAATAACGACAATAACTTAGGTGCACCATTTCTTATTGGAACCCTCCGTGAAGTCCTGCCTGAAATACTCCTTGATGTAAAGCCACCCCCTTTGTTGATTTTAGCTCCCTGAAGCCAACCCTGTAAGTGCCCCTCCCAGCGTCAGAGCAATGGCAAACAATCGGGCATCTGAGAGTGCTGTCCAGAGCACTCACAATGGAGCACTCTGATGGGGCTAAAACATTGTCGCGGGTGGTTCTGGGTACGTGTCGTCAGGCCCCCGTTCCCTCCCTCCCTCCGTGAAAGCAAGGGCAGACAATCATTTCGCGCCTTTTTTCATGAGTTACCTGTGCAGACACCATACCACGGCAAGCATGGAGCCAGCTCAGGTAACCGTCACCCTATGTCTCCTGGGTGCTGGCAGACGCGGTACGGCTTTGCTGCACAGTAGCAGCAACCCATTGCCTTCTGGCAGCAGACGGTGCAATACGATTGGTAGTCGTCCTCGTCGTGTCCGAGGTGCTCCTGGCCACGTCGGCTGGGAGCGCCTGGGCAGACATGGGCGCAGGGACTAAATTTGGAGTGACTTGACCAGGTCATTCTCTTTAGTCCTGCAGTCCTATTGAACCGTCTTATGGTGAGCGGGCAGGCGATACGGACTGCTAGCAGTTGTACTGTACCATCTTCTGCCAGGCAGGCAAGAGATGAGGATTGCTAGCAGTCGTATTGTACCATCTTATGCCAGGCAGGCAAGAGATGAAGATGGCTAGCAGTCGTACTGTACCATCTTCTGCCAAGCAGCCATGAGATGTGGATGGCATGCAGTCCTTCTGCACCGTCTGCTGCCAGCCAAAGATGTAAAAGATAGATGGAGTGGGTCAGAACAAGAAATAGACCAGATTTGTTTTGTACTCATTTTCCTCCTCCCCTGTCTAGATCACACTGCAGTCACTCACAGAGAAGGTGCAGCGAGGTAAATCTAGCCATGTATCAATCAGAGGCCAGGCTAACCTCCTTGTTCCAATAACAACGATAACTTAGGTGCACCATTTCTTATTGGAACCCTCCGTGCAGTCCTGCCTGAAATACTCCTTGATGTACAGGCACACCCTTTGTTGATTTTAGCTCCCTGAAGCCAACCCTGTAAGCCGTGTCGTCAGTCGCCCCTCCCTCCGTCAGAGCAACGGCAGACAATCGTTCCGCGCCTTTTTTCTGTGCGGACGCCATACCAAGGCAAGCATGGAGGCCGCTGAGCTCATTTTGGCAATTAGGAGCACATCAACCACCACACGCATTATCCAGCAGTATATGCAGCACCAGAACATGGCAACGCGATACCGGGCGAGGAGGCGACGTCAGCGCGGTCCCGTGAGTGATCAGGACATGGACACAGATTTCTCTGAAAGCATGGGCCCTGACAATGCATGCATCATGGTGCTAATGGGGCAGGTTCATGCTGTGGAACGCCGATTCTGGGCTCGGGAAACAAGCACAGACTGGTGGGACCGCATAGTGTTGCAGGTCTGGGACGATTCCCAGTGGCTGCGAAACTTTCGCATGCGTAAGGGCACTTTCATGGAACTTTGTGACTTGCTTTCCCCTGCCCTGAAGTGCATGAATACCAGGATGAGAGCAGCCCTCACAGTTGAGAAGCGAGTGGCGATAGCCCTGTGGAAGCTTGCAACGCCAGACAGCTACCGGTCAGTTGGGAATCAATTTGGAGTGGGCAAATCTACTGTGGGGGCTGCTGTGATGCAAGTAGCTCATGCAATCAAAGATCTGCTGATATCAAAGGTAGTGACCCTGGGAAATGTGCAGGTCATAGTGGATGGCTTTGCTGCAATGGGATTCCCTAACTGTGGTGGGGCTATAGACGGAACCCATATCCCTATCTTGGCACCGGAGCACCAAGCCGCCGAGTACATAAACCACAAGGGGTACTTTTCGATAGTGCTGCAAGCTCTGGTGGATCACAAGGGACGTTTCACCAACATCAACGTGGGATGGCCGGGAAAGGTGCATGATGCTCGCATCTTCAGGAACTCTGGTCTGTTTCAAAAGCTGCAGGAAGGGACTTTATTCCCAGACCAGAAAATAACTGTTGGGGATGTTGAAATGCCTATATGTATCCTTGGGGACCCAGCCTACCCCTTAATTCCATGGCTCATGAAGCCGTACACAGGCAGCCTGGACAGTAGTCAGGAGCTGTTCAACTACAGGCTGAGCAAGTGCAGAATGGTGGTAGAATGTGCATTTGGACGTTTAAAGGCGCACTGGCGCAGTTTACTGACTTGGTTAAACCTCAGCGAAACCAATATTCCCACTGTTATTACTGCTTGCTGTGTGCTCCACAATATCTGTGAGAGTAAGGGGGAGACGTTTATGGCGGGGTGGGAGGCTGAGGCAAATCGCCTAGCTGCTGGTTACGCGCAGCCAGACACCAGGGCGGTTAGAAGAGCACAGAAGGGTGCGGTACGCATCAGAGAAGCTTTGAAAACCAGTTTCATGACTGGCCAGGCTACGGTGTGAAAGTTCTGTTTGTTTCTCCTTGATGAAACCCCCCGCCCCTTGGTTCACTCTACTTCCCTGTAAGCTAACCACCCTCCCCTCCTCCCTTTAATCACCGCTTGCAGAGGCAATAAAGTCATTGCTGCTTCACAGTCATGCATTCGTTATTCATTCATCACACAAATAGGGAGATGACTACCAAGGTATCCCAGGAGGGGTGGTGGAGGAGGGAAGGAAAATGCCACACAGCACTTTAAGCACAGCACTTTAAAAGTTTACAACTTTAAAATTTATTGAATGACAGCCTTCTTTTTTTGGGGCAATCCTCTGTGGTGGAGTGGCTGGTTGGCCGGAGGCCCCCCCACCGCGTTCTTGGGCGTCTGGGTGTGGAGGCTATGGAACTTGGGGAGGAGGGCGGTTGGTTACAGAGGGGCAGCAGTGGCAGTCTGTGCTCCAGCTGCCTTTGCTGCAGCTCAACCATACACTGGAGCATTCTGGTTTGGTCCTGCAGCAGCCTCAGCATTGAATCCTGCCTCCTCTCATCACGCTGCCGCCACATTTGAGCTTCAGCCCTCTCTTCAGCCCGCCACTTACTCTCTTCAGCCTTCCACCTCTCCTCCCGGTCATTTTGTGCTTTCCTGCACTCTGACATTATTTGCCTCCACGCATTCGTCTGTGCTCTGTCAGTGTGGGAGGACAGCATGAGCTCGGAGAACATTTCATCGCGAGTGCGTTTTTTTTTCTTTCTAAGCTTCACTAGCCTCTGGGAAGGAGAAGATCCTGTGATCATTGAAACACATGCAGCTGGTGGAGAAAAAAAAAAGGGACAGCGGTATTTAAAAAGACACATTTTATAAAACAGTCGCTACACTCTTTCAGGGTAAACCTTGCTGTTAACATTACATACATAGCACATGTGCTTTCGTTACAAGGTCACATTTTGCCTCCTCCCACCGCGTGACTACCCCCTCAACCTTCCCCCCTCCCTGTGGCTAACAGCGGGGAACATTTCTGTTCAGCCACAGGCAAACAGCCCAGCAGGAACGGGCACCTCTGAGTGTCCCTGAAGAAAAGCACTCTATTTCAACCAGGTGACCATGAATTATATCTCACTCTCCTGAGGATAACACAGAGAGATAAAGAACGGATTTTGGTTGAATGCCAGCAAACATACACTGCAATGCTTTGTTCTACAGTGATTCGCGAGTACGTGTTACTGGCCTGGAGTGGTAAAGTGTCCTACCATGAAGGACGAAATAAGGCTGCCCTCCCCAGAAACCTTTTGCAAAGGCTTTAGGACTACATCTAGGAGAACCGCAAATGCCAGGGCAAAGTAATCCTTTCACATGTTTGCTTTTAAACCATGTATAGCATTTTAAAAGGTACACTCACCAGAGGTCCCTTCTCCGCCTGCTGGGTCCAGGAGGCAGCCTTGGGTGGGTTCGGGGGGTACTGGCTCCAGGTCTAGGGTGAGAAACAGTTCCTGGCTGTCGGGAAAACCGGTTTCTCTGCTTGCTTGCTGTGAGCTATCTACAACCTCCTCCTCATCATCATCTTCTTCGTCCCCAAAACCTGCTTCCGTATTGCCTCCATCTCCATTGAAGGAGTCAAACAACACGGCTGGGGTAGTGGTGGCTGAACCCCCTAAAATGGCATGCAGCTCATCATAGAAGCGGCATGTTTGGGGCTCTGACCCAGAGCGGCTGTTCGCCTCTCTGGTTTTCTGGTAGGCTTGCCTCAGCTCCTTCAGTTTCACCGCGGCACTGCTTCGGGTCCCTGTTATGGCCTCTGTCCTTCATGCCCTGGGAGATTTTGACAAAGGTTTTGGCATTTCGAAAACTGGAACGGAGTTCTGATAGCACGGATTCCTCTCCCCAAACAGCGATCAGATCCCGTACTTCCCGTTCGGTCCATGCTGGAGCTCTTTTGCGATTCTGGGACTCCATCATGGTCACCTCTGCTGATGAGCTCTGCATGGTCACCTGCAGCTTGCCACGCTGGCCAAAGAGGAAATGAGATTCAAAAGTTTGCGGTTCTTTTCCTGTCTACCTGGCCAGTGCATCTGAGTTGAGAGTGCTGTCCAGAGCGGTCAGAATGGAGCACTCTGGGATAGCTCCCGGAGGCCAATACCATCGAATTGTGTCCACAGTACCCCAAATTCGAGCCGGGAACGTCGATTTAAGTGCTAATCCACTTGTCAGGGGTGGAGTAAGGAAATCGATTTTAAGAGCCCTTTAAGTCGAAATAAAGGGCTTCACTGTGTGGATGGGTGCAGGTTTAAATCGATTTAACGTTGCTAAATTCGACCTAAAGTCCTAGTGTAGACCAGGGCTAAGGGCTTGATTCTGATCTTACTTACCACAGTTTTACACTGTTGTAATTCTATTGACTTTGACAGAGTTAATCTTTATTATACCCAATTTAATTGAGATCAGAAGAATCTGTCTTTGCAAGTTTGTTCACAAAGAGTTTAGGGCCTAGTTTGGCTCCCGTTGAAGTACCAGAAATTTTGCCATTGATTTCAGTGAATCCAGGATTGACCCCTGACATTTATTTGTTTTATCAAACTTTTTCATTCTTCTTTTGTCTGCTTAAAAGAAATGTGCAGCATCATAGAGAAAAAGTGATGTTTATTTTTCACCCAAGATTTTTAAAAATTTCCTGATCTTTTGAAATTTGTATTGTTTTGGTTTCATTGTTTCAGGCTGTGTCAGGGACTGCAGGGCAGGATGAAGAGGAATCATTTCTGCCCATGTTTCTTACAGAGTTAATTTTGGAGATCCATGCATTGTTGTTTGCACCATCTTTGGATGACTTCCAGGTCTGTTGTAAGAAAGATTTATCTTTTAGTTGCATGTTTTAATCAGTTTCACTGAACAGAAATGTCAGGATTGTGGGCCAGATTCACTGGTATGCCCTGCTTGTTTTTATGGAGTCCAGAGACACACAGCAGCTGCAAATCTTGTTTCACTGCCTGGTCACTAGAGTGGTGCAAAATAGCCATAGCATCCTAGTGATCCCTGTATGTTCGGTAGTGATCAATGGCTCCATGTCTAGTTGGTAGCCGGTATTAAGTGGAGTGCCCCAAGGGTCAGTCCTCGGACCGGTTTTGTTCAATATCTTCCTTAATGATCTGGAGGATGGTGTGGATTGCACCGTCAGCAATGACACAGACACTATGCAGATGACACTAAACTGGGAGGAGAGGTAGATACGCTGGAGTGTAGGGATAGGATACAGAGGGCCCTAGACAAATTTAGAGGATTGGGCCAAAAGAAATCTGATGAGGTTCAACAAGGACAAGTGCAGAGTCCTGCACTTAGGACGGAAGAATCCCATGCACCGCTACAGACTAGGGACCGAATGGCTCGGCAGCAGTTCTGCAGAAAAGGACCTAGGGATTACAGTGGACAAGAAGCTGGATATGAGTCAACAGTGTGCCGTTGTTGCCAAGAAGGCCAATGGCAATTTGGGCTGTATAAGTAGGGGCATTGCCAGCAGATGGAGGGACGTGATCGTTCCCCTCTATTCGACATTGGTGAGGCCTCATCTGGAGTATTGTGTCCAGCTTTGGGCCCCACACCACAAGAAGGATGTGGAAAAATTGGAAAGAGTCCAGCGGAGGGCAACAAAAAATGATTAGGGGACTGGAACACATGACTTATGAGGAGAGGCTGAGGGAACTGGGATTGTTTAGTCTGCAGACGAGAAGAATGAGGGGGGATTTGATAGCTGCTTTCAACTACCTGAAAGGGGTTCCAAAGAGGATGGATCTATCATAGAATCATAGAATATCAGGGTTGGAAGGGACCCCAGAAGGTCATCTAGTCCAACCCCCTGCTCGAAGCAGGACCAATTCCCAGTTAAATCATCCCAGCCAGGGCTTTGTCAAGCCTGACCTTAAAAACCTCTAAGGAAGGAGATTCTACCACCTCCCTAGGTAACGCATTCCAGTGTTTCACCACCCTCTTAGTGAAAAAGTTTTTCCTAATATCCAATCTAAACCTCCCCCACTGCAACTTGAGACCATTACTCCTCATTCTGTCATCTGCTACCATTGAGAACAGTCTAGAGCCATCCTCTTTGGAACCCCCTTTCAGGTAGTTGAAAGCAGCTATCAAATCCCCCCTCATTCTTCTCTTCTGCAGGCTAAACAATCCTAGCTCCCTCAGCCTCTCCTCATAAGTCATGTGTTCCAGACCCCTAATCATTTTTGTTGCCCTTCGCTGGACTCTCTCCAATTTATCCACATCCTTCTTGTAGTGTGGGGCCCAAAACTGGACACAGTACTCCAGATGAGGCCTCACCAATGTCGAATAGAGGGGAACGATCGCGTCCCTTGATCTGCTCGCTATGCCCCTACTTATACATCCCAAAATGCCATTGGCCTTCTTGGCAACAAGGGCACACTGCTGACTCATATCCAGCTTCTCGTCCACTGTCACCCCTAGGTCCTTTTCCGCAGAACTGCTGCCGAGCCATTCGGTCCCTAGTCTGTAGCTGTGCATTGGGTTCTTCCGTCCTAAGTGCAGGACCCTGCACTTATCCTTATTGAACCTCATCAGATTTCTTTTGGCCCAATCCTCCAATTTGTCTAGGTCCTTCTGTATCCTATCCCTCCCCTCCAGCGTATCTACCACTCCTCCCAGTTTAGTATCATCCGCAAATTTGCTGAGAGTGCAATCCACACCATCCTCCAGATCATTTATGAAGATATTGAACAAAACCGGCCCCAGGACCGACCCTTGGGGCACTCCACTTGATACCGGCTACCAACTAGACATGGAGCCATTGATCACTACCCGTTGAGCCCGACAATCGAGCCAGCTTTCTACCCACCTTTATAGTGCATTCATCCAGCCCATACTTCCTTAACTTGCTGACAAGAATACTGTGGGAGACCGTGTCAAAAGCTTTGCTAAAGTCAAGAAACAATACATCCACTGCTTTCCCTTCATCCACAGAACCAGTAATCTCATCATAAAAGGCGATTAGATTAGTCAGGCATGACCTTCCCTTGGTGAATCCATGCTGGCTGTTCCTGATCACTTTCCTCTCATGCAAGTGCTTCAGGATTGATTCTTTGAGGACCTGCTCCATGATTTTTCCAGGGACTGAAGTGAGGCTGACTGGCCTGTAGTTCCCAGGATCTTCCTTCTTCCCTTTTTTAAAGATTGGCACTACATTAGCCTTTTTCCAGTCATCCGGGACTTCCCCGGTTCGCCACGAGTTTTCAAAGATCTAGACTGTTCTCGGTAGTTGCAGATGACAGAATGAGGAATAATGGTCTCAAGCTGCAGTGGGGGAGGTTTAGGTTGGATATTAGGAAAAACTTTTTCACTAAGAGGGTGGTGAAACACTGGAATGCGTCACCTAGGGAGGTGGTGGAATCTCCTTCCTTAGAAGTTTTTAAGGTCAGGCTTGACAAAGCCCTGGCTGGGATGATTTAACTGGGAATTGGTCCTGCTTTGAGCAGGGGGTTGGACTAGATGACCTTCTGGGGTCCCTTCCAACCCTGATATTCTATTATTCTATGGTGCTCTCACTATAAAAATGGAACTGATTATGTGCTTTGGATCTCAAAGATACCTGTATGCATTAGGGATTCATCCCACACTCTCAGGTGACATCTCACATTTGTACATACTCTCTACCTGATTGTCTCCCACTGCTGCCCTTTGGAATACAGACTGCTGCCTAATACAGTAACCGCTCAGGGAATGTCTACACTGCAGCTGGGAGCGAGCCTCCCAGCCCAGGTAGACAGAGTTGGGCTTGTGGAGCTCACAATAGCGCACTAAAAAGGAGCTGTGTGAACACTGCAGCGCTGGCGGAGGCTTGGACCCTGTGGGTAGGATGGGCTTGAACTTGGGTGGCTAGCCCGAGTCTCTGCAAGTGCCTCAACCTGCGCATATCTATTTTTAATGCAGTAGCACAAGCCAGCTACTGCATTAAACTGTCTTCTTGGGCTAACTGAGTCTGCATAGCTTTCTTCAGCTCTTCTTCCACATCCAATGGTGCAACAGTGATATTCTGCATCAATTGTGGCTGGGAACCAGCTCTTCTCTACAAGCAGAGTGTCTTCTGGCTACTACTGTATTTTTTGTTGTGAGGAGTGATGGTTTTCTCTGGGTTCTCCCTGTTTGCTCTCCGTATGAGGCTCCATCTAGTATCTTATCTGGCAAGAGCAGTGCTTAGCATGTTGCCTCTCCACTACTCCCCATTCCTGCTGGTCTGGAAGTGAGACATAATCTGCTGTAGACCTTTGCATACATACAAATGCACTATATTTTGGAAATATTTCACACCTAATTTATTTCACAATTCAGAAGGATTCAAAGGGTGTTAATGATGTTTTCTGTTGTCTAACAGGAACGTATTGCAGATATTATTAATCAGTTTCAGGCAACTGTGTTGTCTGTTGCTAACCTTGTACCTGATCAATACTTTGATGCCTTTACTCGTCCTATTATTAATAACAAAATTGAAGAAAAGACTTGTGGTGAAGGACCAAGTTTATCAACCATGTTTAAAGATGATAAGCATTTGCAAGCTATCATCCAGCAAATAAAGGTACCAAACGGTTTCAATTTTAGATTTGATTTTTAATTAATCAATACCGCTGTGTGCCAAGTCTCTTCTGAAGGTACTGCCCGTAGGTTTGTCTAAGGGTGATACAACACTGTACAGTTTGCATGCCTATCCAATCTTTGATGAGACTGGGCTAATTTCCACAAGGAAATTGACTGACACTACCAAATATTTTCAACCAGGTCACCAAACTGACCTTAGATGGCAATGAGTTTGATTCACCATTGATCTGAGTTAGATGCAGATTGGCGACCTAGAGATAAAAGACCACTATTCCATTAGCAATCTACTGAACCTTACAGTTTCTCCAGAAATTTTCTTTTAAAGTACCAAAAAGAGGAGTCAATGTATCATGTAGAATTGTTTTAATTTCTTCTATTTGTTTGCGCCAAGCAAATTCTTATGTACAATGGTTTTTTTTGTGTAACATTTAGGAAACTGTGTATTCAGCATTTGAGTCAGCCAGCTTATATGCAGACACTTTTGAACGGTTTCGGTTATTTTTCAAAGAAAATGAAAGTCTTGACTTGGAAGCTCTGAAGCAGCAGGAACATGGTGAGTTCTCTTTTTCTCTAATTTTTAACTAAGATTCTTTGTTTGTTCGTTTTCTGTGTTATTGCAGCAAATATCTGCGGTATTTACTCTTGATTTGGTTATAAATGTTCTCTAGACCAGTTTCCAGCAGAGGAGTGCATTAATCATGGGTTCAAACATTTATTTACTCTTTCACACAAAATAATCTATGACTGTGTGCACACAAGATAACAATGGAATGAACTCCATTTGTATCTGCCACAGTGGAATAAGCTGTATTTAAGCCTTCATCCTGCAACTTGATCTGCATAGGTGGCCCCTGTGGAATCCTTTTAAAGTCAGTACTGTTCCATGAGGGGGCTGTGCTCATCTGATTGTGGGATCTGAGCCTTAGTTTGCACCTTTTGACTTCTTATCTGCTTATGCCCAAATAAATCTGTTAGTCTTTAAGGCCTCATTGTTTTAAGTATTTCAGTGTTTCTCCGGTGTGCTAGGCAGGTACTGATGTTTACCTGCACCATGCAAGGGCCACTGCCTCCAGCAGCAGTGCACGTTTGTCCCTCCAGCAGATGATTTCTTCCCTCAGCCCTGGCACAGCCTCTCCCTACCCACTGCCCTTTCATAAGCCAGAGTAGGTCCCCATTCCCTTTATGTTTATTTACTCAGTGAGGACAAGTGTCATGCCTTTTAAAAAGAAAAAGCTAATCAAACTTTATAGAACTTAAATTTTAAAAGGCTTGGTTTTAGCTTTGGGCAAAGGTTCAGGTTGTTTTATCCAAATTGAATGGTCTGTACCTATCTCTTAAAGCTGAACCTTAGTTTTGAAACACTGACCCATAGCTCTGTCTTGTAGTTTCAGTACATTGTTCAGTTGAATAGATGTTTGCATTTGTTTCTGTTTAGATAATCAAAGTTCTAAATATGTTTTGTTATGTTTACAACTATCTGATAACAATTGTTCATACACTTTTGATCATTCTTCACACAAAGTGTCAGTTATTATTTTTAGTTTGACACTGTCATTATAACACACAGGTGTTGATTTCTTTGCGGAACAACTGGAGAAATATCACAGAGAACACAAAGATGCTTTGGCTATAAAGCAGAAAAGAAATGTAGGCTTGTTGCTTATAGATGCTAGAAAACTGAAAGAAAAATTAATACCATCACCAAAGCGCTGCTTGGAGGTAAATCTACAGGCAATATAGCAAGAATTTATTCCATTTCAGTTTTGCTAAGGTCAGTGACTGCCCAGTGAAGCAACTGGACAAGCTGGCCAGTTTGTTTTGTTTGAAGTCCTACCATTATTTATATTCTAGTACAAAAAATGTTATGATATCTCCAGCAATATCATGGGTTCATCTCGTTTTTAAACTCAGTTCATACGCTAATTTCACAGGTACTTTGCAACATCCTTTAAGATGTACTGCAAAATATTACAATGTGGCATCTTGGTTGTAAAGTGGAGTATCTTACCATGAGCACACAGTGCCAGTGCTTTGGGATTGTACTGGCTGCCTGTTTGTTATAGGTTCAAGTTTAAAATGATCTGCTCTGAAAAAGGCCTAATTGGCCTGGAACCTCCCTAACAGAGAACATTCACCTCTCCCTATGACATCAGTTGAGATCAGCGGAGGCTCTCGAGCTGGAGCTCCTTTGGTTAAAAAGAAAGGAACTGCCAGCAGAGCATTCTACACGAGGGCTCTTCATCTTTGGAACTCGCTCCCATCCAGGCCAAAATAGCATGAATTTATTGACCTTTCACCTCTAGCTTTAAGAATATTTTACACAATCTACTATTTCCCTTTGCTTTCTAGGTTATTAACGATATGCTTCCAGTTATCGGGAAGAAAAAAGTGGCTGCCATTATCGCTGAGGCACAAGATGCCAAATTTAAACTTGAGTTTCTCCCATCCACAACTACAGAATATGTTAATAGCCTGATATTCCTTGATGAAATTCAGGAACGAGTAAGTACGTTCTATCTTTCAGGAGATTGGGGTGAGGGGCCACTGCATATATGTATACGTATTTTATATATGTCATTTATTGAAAAAGGTGGGTAAGGACGACCATGTATTCACATGCTGCAGACCCCCACAAAAGTAAAAAATAAAGTTTGTACATTATCATTTCTTAATGGAGCATCACTAGAAATTATAAGACTGGGTCAGAGTTAATATCAAACTTGTGTTATACTTTTTTGCTTATACACAGCCAGTTCATTAGTCAGGAATGGACTATTGAGCTGACGACCTCCATCACAGAGATGTGTCTCATCACATCACAGAGACAGCAGAGTGGTGAGGAGTTTTGGTGTCACATTTCCCTCTATATAAAACTGGGATCTGTGTCTCAAGCCCAGTATTCTGCCTTTACTGGTAGAAGCAGCTCAAGAAGAGAAGAGCTTTCTCTGCTCAGTTTGCTATTGAAAGGCTTTTTTCATTGGCTATGTCTGAAGTTCTTTTCCCTCCTCCTCACTCCTCCTGGCAGGCTCCTGATGCACAGAGCTCAGTGGAGGATGTGACTAGAGAAAACAAGCATAGCAGGGCCACTATCTATGAGTATCCTTCTCTTCTAGCAGTGGGGTACTATCTGGCAGCCCCTCCAGCTTCTGAGACTGATGATTTTCTGTGCTGATACTGCATAGTGGTAACACTTACATGAAGAGCCTTTTCAGATGCTCCTCTTGTCAATGGCCAAGGTCCTTGGACAACTAGTTCACCTTCCCAGGTTCAGTCCTTCAGCCTTTAAAAATTTGGTGCAAGATCAGAAATCTGACACAGGAAAGGTCTCTATCAGAGGTCCTAGTTAGCAGGATCAAGTTGATATGCCTCCCTCTTAGACTAGGATGCACGAATGGAATTTCACTTGTGCCATGGGAAGTATTCGTACACGGTACTGGAAGAGGAACCTAATGATATCAGCTGCTTCTGTGCAGGGTATGATCAATGGCCAGGCCAACTGGCTGAGTCATCAGACACTCTCCCCAAGACAGTGTGGGGATTGAATGGCAAATGCTTCAGTCAGTCTTCCTGGAGTGGGGGAATCCACAGATTGACTCAAATAGCAACAGCAATGGTATCTGTTCTGTTCCAGGGAATGAGAAAGCAAGGCATGGAAGATAGATGCCTTCTCCTTTAGTCTGTCCTTGTTAGTGTTTATGGTCATCAAAGACCTCCTGGTGCCAGGATCATGTGTGCTACCATGACAAAGGCATAGTTTAATTGACAGCCTAAAACTGGGAAGGATGAATTGTGAATTTGGCCATCCCAACTAGCTGGAGAATGTTCTCCTTCAGACTATGGGAGATTCTATATCCAAGATTTGTTACCACATCTTCAGAACCTGATGTATTATATGCAACATGGCCTCAGTGCTAAATCAGTTTCAGCCAAGACCTATATTTGGTTTTTGTTCAATCAATACATTAAGAATCCAAGTGGCTATATTAGGAGCTCTTATGATTCCTTCAGAAAAGAGATTCTAATTTCTCATCCTCCTGTGCTCAGATTTACGCATGCTGTGACAGAAATCTGTCCTTCTATCCAAACACCCATTGGAAGTTGTTCCTGGATTAGCTGATGCAGCAGTCATTTGAACTGTGGGCTACAACCCCAGTGTTTTTTTCCTCTTAATTTAAAGTAGCTTTTCTTATACCAGTCACCCCTGTGAGAAGGAACAGTATTTTGAATGTCTGATTAGTCATGGCAATGCGGTCCTACAGACAATCTTGGAATTCCTTTCTAAAGTTGTCCCTTACCAACTGCACCAGGAAATTTTTTTCATCCTTTTTGTACAAATATTTCTTACCTCACTGAGATAAGATGGCAGCTTCTGGACATGTTGTTAGTTGCTTCAGGGTCAGAAGCATTGGAAGTTATCCGCTGGGCTTGTGATGCAGTTTACCAAGCATATGTAGGGGGAAGCTGTGATATCAGAAATCCTTGGCAGTGAGCTGCCACTGCATGCTCATGGGTGGTGTGGCCAAACCAATAGACCATTCCAGACTAGAGGACTTCCTGTTAGGAGGAGACAACTTTTACAGGTAAGGACAAAGCTACCTGTTTTCATTTTTAAAATGTTTCTAATTATTGCCAGCTGAAAAATATGTACTTATTGCACTCACAGGTGGTGAATGCTGTGTTAAACATTGAACTACATTTTCAAGTTTTAACCTCCCTTTTTCAGCTGCTAATAATTTTCTCAAATTCCTTTTAGACTGAAATTTCACACTTTTAGTAGCAGCAAAATCCATCCTCTCCAAGTGGGAACCAGAACATCCAGAAATAGACTTACTTGCAACCAGCAAAATAAAGCAAACTGAGAGAGTAACTGTGTGCCACTGCCTAATATTTTAGTATCAAAACTCTCTACAATGGAATAAAATGGTAACATAGCATACTGTATGCTAAGGGAGGGTACATTGAAGAAGATGCCATAAGTCCAGCCAAACATTTCTGTCTTCTCCAGCAGCCTGGACATACTCTGTTTTCAAACAGTAGTGATATAAGAAACTAAAAAATTCAGGGACAAGATTAACCTGTTAATTTTAATCACATAAAAAGATAATATTTGGCTAGGACTTGTTTTCTTCCCCTTATTAAAATTATTTTTCTATAATAACCATATTTTGATACTGTCAGCAATGTAACTAAGATTAAATAATGGTAAGGATTACTTAAGAAAACATGGTTGATTCACAGTAGTTGAAGTATGACTGTTTTTGCAGATTGAAAGCCTTGAAGAAGAAGGAAATGTGGTAACTCAGATGTATCAGCTTATTGAACAGTACCAAGTACCAACACCTCCTGAAGATTTTGCTCTTTTTGCAACTCTGAAACCATCCATTGTTGCAGTTCGCAATGCAATTGACAAATCAGTGGGTGAAAGAGATTCCAGCATTACCAAATTTTGTCAACATTTAGACCAAGATGTTGTAGAGCTAAATGAGGAAGTGAAAGAAGTGAAACAGCAAGCCCAGGTTTGCAAAGAGCAGTTTACATTATTTTCATACTGTACATAATTTCTGCAATTGTGTTTTATTAAAACAAGACAACCGAGCAGTAATAAGGACTATAAAGTTATCAACAGTCTATTCAACAATGTGAAGTAAGGTTTGATCTGTAATCCGATGCAAATGCTCACATTTTAAATTGTGCTGTATGAGTTAAAGGGTTGCACAGTATTTCTGAGGACAGGATTTGGCCTTATGGATCTAAATATATAGGACCAAATTGTATCTTCTGCACCAAAACAGAGCTGATCTTATCACAGTGGTTCTCTCAGGGACTGGACTTCTCCCCAACCTGTCTCAGAGCTTCAGCAATGTCCCACATACTTACTGCCTCTGCATGTGATGGGGTTCATCAGCTTGACACTTGCTCCTTCACCTTCCTGCCCTCACCCCAAGGTCCCTGAGCATCGGGGTACAGTGAGTCACCATGAAGCTGGGCTCTGTGCCTTCTCAGGGGCTGTGGACCCCACATGGAGTCCCAAAATGCTCATCTTCCTACCACAGGCAAGGGAAGCACACCAGTTCCATTGTAACCAGGGTGTTGTGGATAGAGGGGCAGGATTTGATCTGTAATGCTTAGACATATTTTGAAACGTACATGTTTTTAAAAGTGAGAAGTAATTCTTCTGCTCTACTCTGCGCTGATTAGGCTTCAGCTGGAGTATTGTGTCCAGTTCTGGGTGCCACATTTCAGGAAAGATATGGACAAATTGGAGTAAGTCCAGAGAAGAGCAAAAAAATTAAAACATGACCTATCAGGGAAGATTGAAAAAATTGGGTTTGTTTAGTCTGGAAAAGAGAAGATTGAGAGGGGACAGGATAACAGTTTTCAAATATATAAAAGGCTGTTACACGGAGGAGGGAGAGAAAATGTTCTTAACCTCTGAGGATAGGACAAGAAGCCATGGGCTTAAATTGCAGCAAGGGAGGTTTAGGTTGGACATTAGGCAAAACTTCCTAACTGTCAGGGTGGTTAAGCACTGGAATAAATTGCCTAGGGAGGTTGTGGAATCCCCATCGTTGGGGATTTTTAAGAGCAGGTTAGACAAACACCTGTCAGAGATGGTCTAGATAATACTTAGTCCTGCCATGAGTGCAGGGGGCTGGACTATGTGACCTCTCGAGGTCCCTTCCAGTCCTGTGATTCTATCATTTCATGGTTATGGATATAAAAGGGATCAGTACTTGCCCAACTGCAGGGTTTCCTCACAGATGTTGCCATAAGCAATCAGGTCCTGGAAAGATGCCCTTACTGTGTGGCCCTAACCATGGCATAGGGAAGTCCCATGATCTATGCGGTTAGGAAGCTAACCTTCACCAACTGACGACAAATGGAAGATGGCGGTGGGAGAATATATTTTTCATTTATAAAGAGAAGAGATTTGATCTAGAATCTTTGAGACTTGATAACTTTTCCATACCTATTTACATTGGTCATTTAAAATAGATTAAATCTCATCACACATACGTTATGCAATAAATTTTAATATTGAAACATTGGTCCTATATGTCACTGAGTTTAAAACTTATTTCCATTAGCCTGGAATATAGGATGTTTATCTCAACCTGAACTAAAAGCTAAATTTAACAAACTAACAAAAAGTTGTTTTTGCTAAACAGGACCCACAGATTTTGGATATTGCAGCTGACCAAGCCAAAGTAAAACAAACTCTGACAGACTTGCAAACCATTCTAGATGAGCTACAGAAACGGGCATTCCAGTATAAATCCTACCAGAAGAATTTTAAGGTAATTTTTCCCCTCAGCTCTTTGCTGGACTTTTATGAAGCCTGAATTGAGCTGTATTTTTTGCAGTGTTAAACAAATTTTTCTGAATAGCAGAACTTTGTAAAGCCAATGCCCTGTCTAGTGTGTTTTTGGAAATAGGTATTTCTTGCCCAAACCTGCTCATGCACAAGCGAAGGCTGGATTGAGTCTCCTTTGAAAAATTGTTTGTGTGATGTCCTAATTAAACCAATGGGATTTTGTAATCTTTGTAAGCATTTTAAAGAGACTTTATGAAAATCACAATCTCCATCAGCTACGTATGGGGGCGGGTGGGGGGTGGGAGTTCAAGGGACTAACAAAGACCCAGCTAGAAGTCTGGGGATTGTTTGTGGCTCACTTCTGATAAGGCCCAGGTAGGCCCATGTCCTATTGCATGTTTACTGGTATATCGTTTCCTAATCAAACAGGCTCATGAGGGAATCCAGATGTCCGCACACTGTACCTTCTTTGATGTGTCTGCATTGAAGGAGCTAATGCACTGTGGGAAGTACCTTGATTTTATTAGAATTTTCAGATAATACCATGGAACAGCCTGTGGCAGTCACCTGGACTTCCCCACTGGTCTCTTCAGCTAGGGAAAAAAATGCACAAGAAATGTGCAGTAGGGAGCAATCCTCCTTTGGCAGGGAGTTGGGCTATGTCTTTTAATAGGTCTTTTTCCTCTTTAGACTGTGAATCCTTTGGGCTTTGGGATTCCTTATAGGCTTGGAAACCAGAGTTCTTCTGGAGCATAACCCTTGTAAGAGCTACATTAAAGAAACAAAAGTGACAAACACTGACTGCATTTGTAATATCTATGAACTATCTGTTGTATGAGGGCCTCATGAGCATTAGATGAGAGCTTTGCCACCACGCCTGGATGTTTGTGTGGCAATAAATGTAATGCTGATGAGAACGACTGATGACAGGGAGTTTGTAAGCTTTGTAAGCACTCACCTTACAACTTACTTGCCTCTCAGAGGGTACCTACATTGCTGGAAGGGCCACTAGAGCTTATAACTTCAGCCGGTACAATATCTGATAGTACAACAGCTGAGACTTCTTTCAAAGGTTCCACTTCTCATAGTTGAAAGCACTGGGTTACACAACTGTATGTCATAACTTCTAAGAACTATATTGGAGGAGGCTGTAATTTCCCTGGGTTTGGAAATGTGCTTTAAGTGGATACATATGTACAGCTGTAACAGTAGGTTTAGAGGGGTAAGTAGCACCAGCATGCTGTTGGAAAGAACAGACTTTTTTGGAAGATGTCAGTTTGCTGGTTACTAACCTAATGCCATCTTTGGGTAGCACCTGGATCCTAATAATATTTAGGTGGCCACAATACCATCTGAAAACATGGGCAGTTGAGTTATTGTAAATTGGTTATGGGTGATAAATAGAATTATTGCAATCTGTTAGAGTGGGAGAACTCCTCTACCTGTAGTTAAAGGGAATGTCACTGATACGTCTCAGGACTGGGTATACGATGGAAATCAAATAGAGCCTTTCCAGCTTCTTAAAGCATATCTTTGTTTAGTGATGAATATTCAGCACAGATGGAGAGAGCTATTTTAATGCAATGTATGTGCCTTGGCAGTTTTTCACAGAACTGACTAAAAATTAACAGTAGACTGCAATATTTACTGACTGCTGTAAATAAAAGGAGTCAAGACAACTGAATGGAGTTCACAATAATTTTGTATCTTTTGCACAAAAATATTTAAGAAGAAAAGTGGTTTAGAACAGATTATTTGCTCCTAAAGCAATATGATAAATTGCTATCCCTACTCTTCCCCAATGTTAACTGTAGCATTTGGGAAATGTGAAGTGGGTATTTTAAAAAATACATATTAGATCAGAGGTGGGCAAACTACAGCCCGTGGGCCACTTCTGGCCCGCGGGACCGTCTTGCCTAGCCTTTGAGCTCCTGGCCAGGGAGGCTACCTCTGGCCCCTCCCCTGCTGCTCCTCCCCCCCCACCGCAGTGACGCCGCTGGTAAGAGGGCGGAGAGCAGGGGGGTTGGATAAGGGGCAGGGAGTCCTGGGGGGCAGTCAGGGGACAAGGAGAAGGGGGCGGTTGGATGGGGTGGAGGTTGGATAAGGGGCAAGAGGTCCCGGGGGGCCTCTCATGGGGTGGGGGTGTGGATAGGGGACAGGGAATGGGGGGGGGGTTGGATATGTCTGGGGTTCTGAGGGGGGCGGGAAGTGGGAGGGGGCGTATAGGAGGTGGGGGGCCAGGCTGTTTGGGGGGAACAGCCTTTCCTACCCAGCCCTCCATACAGTTTCGCACCCCCATGTGGCCCTCGGGCCAAAAAGTTTGTCCATCCCTGCATTAAATTGTTTGTTTGTTTTATAATAAGTTTTAAAAATGACTTTTTAAATTTCTCTTTTGAGGTGGAAATTTCAAAATTTGATGCTTTGGAGGAAGTTAGTGCAGAACTGAAACTCAAACAGCTGCTTTGGGATTCTTGTTCTGAATGGGAAATACTCCAAACAGAATGGATGGAGGTAAATTAAGTGCTCTGATTCCTAAATGACTAAGTATAAAAATGATGTATAATACAGTTTATAATATAAAATTCTAGTTTATAATATGTAGAAAAAATACTTTCTTTTATTTTTCCAAAGTGGCATTATAGATTTTTGAATTACAGAGCTATAAAAGATTACTATGCAGCTAATCTTTTTGTAAATTATTCCAGAGGTTATGCTTCTTGAATTGCTCTATACTATCTTGTGAGTTTAGTGAAACAAATTGTAAAGCTTGAATAACATGGCAGGAATTTTGTAGATAAGTAAGTTTTATTCTAACCATTTAGAACAAACATTTGGGTTATGAAGGCTACTTAATCTTTGTGTCACTATGGATATCTGCAGTTACTAAGGCTAATAAAGAGGAAAAAGAAAAAGAAAAAAGAATAAAAATAGTCTGCCCTTAGATAAAGTTTCACTTTCCTTCATTTGGCTTTCTTCAGGCTTCTCTTCAAAATATACATGAGTTACTCCTGTGGGGAATTCTGTGCCACTGCGCATGCGCAGAATTTATGTCCCTCACAGATTTATTTGCTTCCCCATGGAAAAATCACTTTCTGATGGGGAAGCAAAGGAAAGCCACAAAAGCAGTCATGCGACCCTCCCCAGCAGTATGTTTCAGGTGTCCAGGGCCGTGAGCAGAGAGGTAAATGATTGTGAGGCAGGAGGCGGGACTGGGGAAGACCTGGCTGGTGTCTCCTACCCTGTGCCAGGCTCAGCTATTAGTCCCAGATGGGCTGGGGAAGATCCCCTGGCGTCCAGGGCCGTGTCAGACACACCCCCAGATTTCTCCCCCAGCTGTAGGAAATGCCGCAACCCACCCCCCACATACACACACTTCCTGCACCCAACGATCCGGAGCTGAAGGAGGAGGGATCACTGTACAGGGAGCTGCTCCCCCATCCTCCCAACCCCCAGGCCTCCATACCCCCTCATACCCAGACCCCCCCATCAAGCCTCTGGCCCCTGCACCCAGAACTCCCCCCCTGTTGAACCTCACCCCCCCTTCACCTGAACCAACCCCAATGAGCCACCTGCACCTGGATCCCTACCCCACTGAGCTCCACTTCCCCACCATCTGGACCCCTCCCCTGAGCCCCCCCCACACCTAGACCCCCCCTTCCGAGCTCTATCCCCCACGCCCCCAATGCTGCACCCCAACCACCTATACCTGGACCCAATCTGCAGGGTCCCATTACCGTTGCACCCAGAACCCTCCAACAAGCCCCTGTGCATCCAGATCCCCCCCGCATCCGGATCCCCCACTGAACCGCCCGCACCCAGATTGCTCCACACAGAACCCTCTCAACCCACACCTGGATCCCTCCATGCTAAGCCCCTCCACACTTGGATCTTGCCATGCTGAGCCTGCTTGCCCGCACCTGGCAAGGAGGGGCAGGCCCAGTCCTTGCGCTGTGTCAGGGTTGGGTGCAGCCTTTCTGCTGAGTCTGTGTCCTGGGTGGGAGTTGCACAGTGATCTCCCACCTCTGTGTAGCCAGTGGCCTGTGCTCCCCAATGCCATGCCTCCACATTTATTTGACAAATAAAATTTGCATAATTTTACAGAATTTTAAAATGTAGTATGCAAAATTTTTAATTTTTTGGTGCAGAATGCTGCCAGGAGTAGTGAGTTGGATCCTGCAGTGGTCAGATGACACCTCAAAGCATGAGTTTTGGCTACTCATGTCTTGGCCAACAAAACAGCTAATATTCTTCTGGGTTGTAAAATTCTTTCACCGCCTCTTCACATTCAGCTGTAGTTTTGACATTCTGACCGCCTGCAGTAGTAATTTCCAGCATGATTTGTGAAGAAGTTTTTGTTTTATATTTACCTGCGATTAACTTTAAACATCTCACTGATACCTTTTGTTTTCTAACCACCGATTATCTCTATAATAATATCCATAGATTGGAAGCTCTTTATGGCCAGGGCCATCTTTTCATTACATGACGTACAGAGCCTAGCACAATGGGGTCCTGAACGATGGCTCTAGGTGCTCCTTCAGTACATATAAATCCATAAATATTATTATTATGAGACCGCATATAACTCCTCAGTCATTATAGTAATGGCCTATTCTTGTGTGTGGGTTCCCAGTGCTGTACTGGTGGGAACTGCCATGACTTCAGAGGTTTAGGGCGGCCAGCACCTCCCCTCCTACAGATGGGATGTTCTCTCCCTGTTGGGGAGATGGACTAGCCCTTAGTTCCTCTAGCTGTCAGTTCCTGTTTCGCTGCTGACTGAAAGAGGGGCTCCCTATCACTGCTGCTGCAGCTGCATTAGTCAGAAAAATCAACATTTTATCTGCTTTGTGCTGATTTTTGTGATTGTTTCCTCAAGGTGTAGAGTAATGTATGCAACTATCTTAGATTCTGTCAGTGAAAACAAACTAACATATTTGGTGAAGAAAGGTTGATTTTTTTGTGCTGTGCGAGGTGTCTCCTACTTCTCAATACTAGTGTTTCATAATTTCTTCCTCCCCCACTGCTTTTAGTCTTTCCTGCTCGTTTAGATCAAATTTGGCTCCATTTGTGCCCTCCTATAAAATACTGAGGTGTGTTTCCTATTGTGTATCAGGCTGCCATACACCCTAAGTGGGAGCCTTCTTCCACCAGAGCATAGAGGGATTCCGCATCTGAAAGGTATATGGTACATCTCATCCTACCTCTTGTCATGGTATGGTAGTTGGTGTCATGGTGTATTTACTTACTGTATATTAATTACCTACTAGATGTCTGTGTGTGCTGTATAGAGATTTAGACAAGGCTTGGTCCCTGGTGAAAACAAGGCAGACAATGCTGGGACTTGAGTTGTGGGGAAACCTGTTTGTGTTTGTACTTTGTTGTTGTCCAGTTGTTTAAGAAAGACTGTGGTCATTCCATATATTGTGGCAGTGGAAGACTGCAGGCATCAGAAGTGCCAGCTTTGCCTATTATCAAACACAGTATAGCCTTTCTTTTTTAATTTGCAAAATTCACTGAGTCTCCCTATCATTAGTGTTCTATTGTAGTACCTTTCTTTTACCTGTGTTTAATGGATTAGGTGTATATAATAGTGCTTTGCTTTAGAATCTATGGTCTTTTGAAGCCTTTGAGTGCCCAAGGATTGCAGGATCTGACCGTATACTGTAACTGTTGTATGCACTGTGTGTCAGATTTTGCTACCCTTACTTACGTTGAGTAGTATCTTTCTGTATGAGTAGTGCCATTGAGTGCAGTGATTTCTTTGTGGAGTAAGGTACTATACAAAATGAATGTGACCATTAATTAATATATTTTTCTATGTTTGATTTCCACAGTGTAAATTTGATAGCTTGGATCCAGAATACCTGAATTCTCAGGTTTCCAAGTACGCCAAATTTGTGAATCAGTTGGAAAAAGGTTTGCCACCCAATAATATAGTGCCCCGGCTCAAGGGGAATGTGGAGAAGATGAGAGAAAAGGTAAAATAGCAACTTGAAATTAACTTTCCAAAAAGCTTTTTAGAAAAGGGGAGGGATAGCTCAGTGGTTTGAGGGTTGGCCTGCTAAACCCAGGGTTGTGAGTTCAATCCTCAAGGGGGCCATTTAGGGATCTGGGGCAAAAATTGGGGACTGGTCCTGCTTTGAGCAGGGGGTTGGACTAGATGACCTTCTGAGGTCCCTTCCAACCATGATATTCTATGAAAAACATGAAGTTAAAATATACTACTTATTTTTCAATAAACTTCAAAGATTCCCTCATTTTATATAACTCGTCCAGAGGCAAAATGGAAAAGGAGTGAAAAACAAAAAACTGAAAAGTTCAGTTTTTTAAAACCAAACGAGTTTGGTTTTTGCCAAAAATTTCAAACAAAAAGAAACTGTGGGGAAAAGGATCTTTTGTTTGTAAAAATAATTAAATAAAATTTTTGATCAAAAGTCTTTTACAAGTTCTACTTACAAGCTTTATTTAAAAGATGGTGCTTTGAGAGAGGTCTAGCGTTGTAAAATACATGAATGAAAAATAAATATATTGTTCGTTTGACTTTTCCAGCTTCCAGTTATCACAGACCTAAGAAACCCCTTTTTGAAACCCAGGCACTGGGCAGTTTTGGAGCAAATAGTTAATGCACAACTGGTGGATGTGGAATACCCGTTATCTTTGGCTCGACTTGTTGAGCTCAGTGCTTTTGACTTTTCTCAAGAAATTCAGGATGTTTCTGGACAAGCCTCTGGAGAAGCTTCCCTGGAGACCATTCTCAAAAAGGTAACTTTTACAAACAAACATTTTGTCTTTGTTTTTGACAATGGGCTGAAAATCTTGACCTTTTTATGGACGAATAAGAAAGAATGTGTCTCTCAGTTATGGTTCACAATATATAAGTACCACATTAATGGTAAGTAGAATTTTTATATTTGAGTGAAATATAAAGCAGAAATACAGTTTCTGTCATAATTCATAGATTCATAGATATTACGGTCAGAAGGGACCGTTATGATCATCTAGTCTGACCTCCTGCACAATGCAGGCCACAGAATCTCACCCGCCCACTCCTGCAATAAACCTCTCACCCTTAATAATAGACCTCTGCCCTTCCAAGGATCATGTTCAAGGGGGCTTACAAAGGCAGAGAATGATTCTGCAGGTGCACTGCCCACAGAACTCTCCTTGGCGGAGAATGTTGGGCCCACAGAATGTTCTGTGCCTTTTCGACTGCCTCTACAGTAGCACATACCTCCTGATGTCAGCAAGTCTGCGCTGAAGTCATGTTTTGGCTTAAAAAGGCTCTGTGCAAGTTGACATTATTGTAAACAGACAAAAACCACGCTTTGTTTATTATGGTTTTATGCAAAATAAGAAAAAGGTCGATGCTTGTTAAATGGAAAAGGACAAAGTCAACAGAGATTTTTTTCCTTTTTCTTCTGAGAAGAGAGAACAATCATTTGACAGTGTCTGTTTAGCCCCATGCATCTGAAGAAGTGGGTTTTTTACCCATGAAAGTTTATGCCCAAATAAATCTGTTAGTCTTTAAGGTGCCACCAGACTCCTCGTTGGGTTTTTTTTAGGTGAAAGAGCAGTTTTTTCATTAGTTGGAATGAGACTGTCTACATTTTATTTACTTTGTAAAACCTAAATGTTTTAGTGTTGTAAGTAGATTTACAAGGTTTATAATTTTCTCAACCAGGTGGAGGATTCTTGGAAAACAACTGAATTCATTGTTCTTCCTCATCGTGATTCTAAAGATGTTTTTATCCTTGGTGGTACAGATGACATTCAGGTAAGTCACTGCTTGTACTTAATAGACAGCTGAGAAAAGTTCAAGTGAAACTAGCAAAAATTCAGATGAAACTAGCAGTGGCAGGTTACATTTATAAAATTCAGGCAATGACCTGGTAATGGTCTATGTTGATGGAACATTTCATATTATTTTAAACAATGTATAAAAAAAATATAAATTCACATTCTTTTTGCTTATCCATTTAATAACAAAATTTTTTCTCAAGAGAGTTTCTAATTTTTCATTAACATTCAGTTCTCCAAAGTTAACATTTGCAATATGTATTACAATATGTAATTATCTTAATAAATTGTAGATATTTTGGTTAATATCAAACATTAGAACTAGAAGAAGTAATATCAGCTGGATGACTGCATAAAACCTATCTAGAGCCCCTCTCCTGCAACTGTCTTCATGCGGTGTACCCTTTTTGCAGGCGCTTGGGTCTATCTGTGCAGAGCCATTTGCAGGATCAGGGCCTAATTTCTGTGATTTAGAAAATATGTTATGAAATTATAACATACACTTAATTCAGCCAAAGTTTGATTCAATTAAAACTTTAGGCAACAAACCATTTGTATTGTAGTTAGGGTGACCAGATGTCCCAATTTTGTAGGGACAGTCCCGATTTTGGCGTCTTTTTCATATATTGACTCCTATTACCTCCCACCCCCGTCCCGATTTTTCACACTTGCTGTCTGGTCACCCTAATTGTAGTGAAATAACATACCTACATCTATTTTATTTTGATCATCGCTAGTGGAGAATCAGGTCCCTAGACAGTAACTGACAGACTGTGTGCTTCTTATTTAAGGTTCTTCTTGATGACAGCACTATTAATGTATCCACTATAGCCTCCTCACGATATGTGGGCCCTCTCAAAGCACGTGTTGATGAATGGCAAAAGCAGCTCTCCTTATTTAGTCAAACATTGGTGAGTAGCAAACAACAAAACAGCTTCTTAGGACTTAGCTTGAGTCTCAAATAAAGGGCAAAGTGGTGGAGTTCTAGTTTATTTTAAAATACTGAATATGCTGAAATTGCTGAAAGGAGTTTTTTTTTTTAACCTAATTTTACAAGGTGATGTCACAAAGTCCTCTTTGATCTTATATTTGTTGGGAAACCATCATTCAGAAGATGTGAGCGACTTACACAGTTCAAATAATGAGCTTATATTTGTTTAACTTTCACCCTGGGAATGTTATCTAACTGGCAAGTGAATGGCTTCTGCAAATTGGAAGTGCGTGTTGGCTGCAAGCAGAGAGAAGCTAGGGTGCATAGTAAGAGCTTTCAGTAGGGTGGTATCAGATCTCTCCAGGTCTTGGTGTGGGTGGAGGGTGGGTCCGGCAGCCTATGGGAGGCAAGGTCCAAGCCTCTTGCGATGTGGGGTAGCTGGTGCCTTGCTGCTGGAGTGGGGATGACAAGGTCAGCTCTGAGTTCTTGACATGAGGCACTTCTTGCAGAAGGTGTAATAGCTGGGAGTGATTCTGGGTTGGGTACATGTAATTGAGGAAATATAGTGGGCCAGTTCATCAGCTGTGGGGTAGACAGGGCTAATGTTATGGGTAGAGGAAGGGTTCTGCACTGAAATACTGCAGATGATCAACTGAGGATCAATATACAAGGCCCAGTTGGCCTAAATAACACTTGAAGCATGTGGACCTAAATTGAAATGGGAAATTATTCAAAATATTAAAACTAAAGAAAATGTGTATGTGTGATTTTAAAATTTAGCAACAGTAAAACATTAATATTAGAAAGAGAAGCACCACTGGACAGCTTTCTTCCTCTGCAGATGTGGCACTGGGAGAGGCTCACACAGCACTGATCAGAGCTACGGGAGTTTTTTGCAACAGGAGAAAATAAGAGGTCCTAAGCATGCTCATGTACAGGCGAGGTAGCAGGGTCCCAGAGCTCGCGCTGCAGCCTGAGTCTGAATGTCTACACTGCAATTCAACAGCCCCTTAGCCCGAGCGCTGCGATCCCAAGTCAGCTTGCATGGTCCAGCCACAGAGTCTAATTGCAATGCAGACATATCCCCAGAGGCCAGCATCACCTGGAAGTGGGATTGTGCCTATCCTATGTCCCCTTTGTGCCAGCCTAGCCGGTGCAAAGAGGCTGGGTTAACAATGAACAGAGCCTGAGGCTTATTTCTCTATAATTTCTCACTGTTGCTACCACCATTGCAACTCCACTGATAGCAGCAGCAGTGTAGACGTGGCACCAATAGCTACTGGTGCTGTGTAGACCTACTCTGAGCAGGGTTAGGGGACATGGTGCTGAAAATGCTGGCAGCCTGGAGTTCTGCTTACACAAGCACTTCTAATGTTGCTACCTCCAGTGGAGCTGCCAGAGTAGTAGCCACAGTAGGAAGTTTAGGGCAAAAAAGCCTTGTGTAGATACCACCTCATAGTATGACATCTTTGTGCTGCTGGAAAACCTGACTGGCCTGCCATATCCAGCACCATCTTGTTAATCCTCATGCAAGGGAAGAAGGCAGCAGACCTGCAGTTAAGCCTTTGTTTGGTGGTGGCCAAGTCAGTCTCTTGCAGTCTTTTCCATGTCATAAAATAAAAGTTCTTCTCAAGCAGCATATATTTTATCCTTTATTTTCCCCTTTAAAAAAATCACAGTTTAAGAGCGAATCTGACAAACAAATATCCAAGAAAATTTGTTAGATTTTTCAAAGCAGCCTAGCGTGTTATCAAATAGAGTTTACTTGGTGAGTGCATTGGAAATGTACGTTCTTCATGACCATACAATTTGCCGTATAGAAAATTATCTTAGGAGATCTTTGGGGAGTGGCGGGCAAAGTGCACACTGTCTCATCAAATGTCTGATAGTTGAGCCAAAGGGCTAAAATTGTGTCATGAATATTGAAATTTTGGCAGTCTAAGGGTGGATATCTGAAATATTGTGGAGGATTCATGTTTAATATTTGTGGATTTTCTTCTGCTTCCCAATTTGAAAATTCAGACTGTATTTCAATAGTTCTCCTTTGTAAGGATGGGGACTAATTGCTCAAGTTTTCCTTTTTTTCTAGGAAGAATGGTTGACATGTCAGAGAAACTGGCTTTACTTAGAAAGTATTTTTAGTGCTCCTGATATACAGAGGCAGCTACCTGGAGAGGCAAAGATGTTCTTACAGGTGGATAAGTCCTGGAAGGAAATAATGAGAAAAGTTAATCGTCTGCCAAATGCTCTTCGTGCTGCTACTCAGCCTGGTATAAAATAATGGTGTATTATCCCAAACAATGTATAAGCCATTGTAGGTGATGTTAATCCTTATTCAGCACTTACTAGGCTAACATTTATGTCTGTTAGTAGGATGAAAAATATCTGTACTGCTCCACCCCACGGCCACTCCCCGTGCAGCGTAAACTAACAAGGAATAAGACAGTTGTGTCCTGTTTACTATGTACTGCATTTAATTGCATTATGTTGTCAATCAACTTTCTGTTTAATATATATTCAAAATGTAACTTGCTATAGCTCATTTGCTCTCTTTATGCATTCTCTCCCTAGTTTCACTGTGCTTTCTCTTCTCTTCCCACTCATAATGTATATCTTCCATTATTGTTTTCAGTGTCCTGTCTCCTTTTTACTTTCTCTCCTTGCAACCTTTCTCTATATTATGTTCTCTCCCTATTCTCCTATATTTTGTGTCTTTCTAACAATCAGTTTCCCTAACTGTCATCAAGTGGCCTTTCCACCTCCCAACCACACCCTGATGGCTTCAAGGAAGCTCTGCACACAGCCCATTGCCTCAGTTTCCCCTTTCAAAGGGCTCCTTAAATAAACTCCATACAGGCTTTTTTGTCCAATAATGCTCCTGCATCCAAGTCTAGTTTACTGACATAAAGCAGAAAGCAAAAAATCAGTCCGGAGGCTTCTCTGCTTCCCCAAGTCTGTTCTTTGCAGCTCTTCTCTGCCTTGGCAGGCCACTTTCAATCATACCTGGCTGGAGTCTTTTCTTACTTTTGTAAGAGTCTCTCTTTCCATCCAGTACTACCCTCCTTGAGATCTGGTTTTACCCACAAAAGAGTTCAAAATAAAATTGCCTCAATTCCATGCATTTAACCTCTTATCAGGGTCCTCCCAGCCCTTTCCTGCCTATAGTCTCAGGCATGATAACCACTAGACAATTAAGTTGGCTTAACTGTGTTGCTCAGGGATGTGAAAAATCCACACCCATGAGTGGTGTAGCTAAGCCGACCTAACCCCTGGTGTAGATAGCACTGTCTTCTGTCAATCTAGCTACTGCTTCTCGGGGAGGTGGATTGCCTACTCCCACTGGCATAGGTAGTGTCTACACTGAAGCATTACAGTAGTGCAGCTGCAGCGGTCCAGCTGTGCCACTGTAGCATTTTAAGTGTAGAGATACTGTGAGTCCCAAGTCTTTCTGTTAGAACCCAGTGACTCCTAGCAACCTCTGATCTCCCTGAGCATCCTCCACTCAGCTTCCTGTTGCTCTTTATAGCAGAACCAGGTGATCCTTGTCTCAAGCCACCGTGTTACACTCATCTTTCCATCTCTCCCCTACTTCACTAATCTAACTTGTAAACTCTTCCTGAAGGGCTTGATCCTGCAAATGCACACAGGAGTGAGGTGCACGGTGGGTGAAATCATTACCATTCTGATTATATACTATTTAAAACTCACTTTGAATTGGTGTCAATGACCTCAGAAGGTGCAGGGCAATGGAAAATCAGACTCAAGCTTTTCCATATTAAGCATTAAGATCCAGGTACTAAGTGGCACTGGACACTAACTCTTTCATTTGCCAGGGTAGGAGAGTTCATTTTGGATTACAGTAAAATTTGCAGCAGTCAAAACATTCAACTTTCTGCTGCTGCATTCCTGTAGAATCCACTTTATCTGTAGAATGTTAGGACCTTTTTACTGGGTTTTAGACTTCTTTGGTTGTTTGAATCACTTTCTGTCTGTTGACATTTTTCATAGTCTACAGCATATACAGTATTTTAAGAAACAAAATGGACACTTGCTTTATTTTATGAAGTATTTTCCTGCACAAGTCCTCCAAGCCGAAGGCAGGGGATCTCTCATATTCACGACTGAGTACTGCTCTATCTTGGCTTTTTCCAGGGTGATACAGAAGGATGAGGGGCAAGGCGCACTGGAGCCATAAAATGGTGCACATCCCTGTGCCTGGACAGCTCATAGCCACTATTACAGCCCAGTGGTTGGAGTAGCGGCCAAGGAGCAGCTGGATGGCTGTCCAGTGCCCTGACTGTGTTGTGAAGGATGAGTTCTTCCACCTCTAACCCTTGGGCAGAATCCTCTGTTTGTTTACTCAGGCTTCATGTGAGGGATAGAAATTTTGCCCTTGTAGGATTAAATTAAAACGAGTTCAGTGGGTGAAGCAGTAATTGAATATGTACCCTGGTTTCATAGGTGAATTCTTTGCAAGCCCAAAAATGTGCACTGAAGTTATTAACACAACAATATTTAGTTTTATCTGGTGAAAGGATTTCAGCCATAGCTTATAAAAAGTGGAGTTTTTCCTTGCATTTTTAATCACAGTGTTTTCTCTTTTGTTTTTTCATTCTCAATACTCTGTTTTCTCAAGTAATCTTTTTTCTCTTAATAGGCCTCTTAGAGACTTTTCAGAATAACAATGGGCTACTTGATCAAATTCAAAAATGCCTAGAGGCTTATTTGGAGTCCAAGCGAGTTATCTTCCCCAGGTTAGTAAAAAGTCATTGCAAACAATCAGTGCAATCTGCTGATTGACATCAATCGAAGGCATATATTTGATTTAATGTTATACTGTGTGTTACTAATACAAAAGGCAAGAATCTTTAGTTATACTATAAAATTCTTCCAAATTGTACTAGTTTTAGCTACCATGAGAATGGTTTTTTAAATTTTTCTGTAAAATATATTGCATCTAAAGTACTTTTGTTTATCAAACAGGTTTTACTTTTTATCGAACGATGAACTCCTGGAAATCTTGGCCCAGACTCGCAATCCTCAAGCAGTTCAGCCTCATTTAAGAAAATGCTTTGATTCAATTGCTAAACTAGAGTTTGCCATGATGACTCCATCTGAGGGAGAAGAAAAGGTTTTTACTAATGATATTTTAGCAATGTTGTCACCCGAGGGAGAGAGGGTAAGTAAATATTTTTATTACTCTTTCACTCTGTTTCCAGTCAATATATATTTTCCATATATATGGTACTTGAAAGGAAAAAGTTAGAAACACAACTATTATATGTGAATAAAATACAGAATAGGCCAGATCCATCACTGCATTACATCAGGTTTATAAGGCTACAGTTCCTTAGATTTCAGTGGTGTTATACTTGCATAAAAATGATATAATCACAGGATTGGAAGGGACCTCGAGAGGTCATCTAGTCCAGTCCCTTGCACTCATGGCAGGACTAAGTATTATCTAGACCATCCCTGACAGGTGTTTGTCTAACCTGCTCTTAAAAATCTCCAATGATGGAGATTCCACAACCTCCCTAGGCAATGCATTCCAGTGTTTAGCCATCCTGACAGTTAGGACATTTTTCTAATGTCCAACCTTAACCGCCCTTGCTGCAATTTAAGCCTTTGGCTTCCTGACCTGTGGAGTAATACACTGGTGAATCAGGCCTAGTATTTTTTTGCTGTGCCATCAATGACCCTAGAAAACACCTGCAGTATGAACGTATAAACTCAGAGGAAATAGTACCTCCATGGTTAATACAGCTTTTGTTTGTAGGTTGGCTTAGGGAAGGGACTTAAGGCCAGAGGAAATGTAGAAGACTGGCTTAGTAAAGTAGAAGAAGCCATGTTCGCTTCTCTTAGACGCCTGACTAAAGCTGCTATTGCTGATTATCAAACCAGAGTGAGAATGGAATGGGTTGTTGCTGGACACCCATCTCAGGTAAGCCACACTAATTTTTGTGTGATCTTTCTTGCCTACTGTGATAGAATACACCCCTGTGTTCACACCCTACATGCTGTTGCAATAACGTTTGTACAAGGTGTGCCTTATGAGGAACCATTTGAAGATTTATAACTTGCTGATCAGTATTAGCATGATAAAATGTGTCTGGCAGCTTTATGCCTAAAGTTATAAGTTTCCCTGTATGACGTTAAAAACCCATGTTCAGAGTCACGAAGCACCAAACTGGTCAAACATACCTGACTTGAAAAAGGAGAATCTGCTTGTCTTAATTTGTGTTTAAGCAATAAACAGTCATCAAGCAGAAAGGGGGAAGGGAGAAAATAAGGAAAGCGTGCACAGGTGAAAAAGCCACACAGGGAACATCCTTCCTCTAGCAAACTTCCTGTCTCTTGGTTCTCAGCTGGAAATGATTTTCAAAGAGGGACTAAAAAACTATAAAAAGAAGGGGCAAACACCCCAAGACACGCTTTTCTGTATCCCTGCCCACCTCATTCTCTGCACCTGAGAAGACAAAGGAAACAGCCATTGGACTCTTTGGGAGGGGTCCTGACTCCATGAGTTTTGTCAGTATTGCTACTAGAAGCATGTGGTGAAAAACTTTGTTTAAATCTAATATAGTTCGTTAAATTAGGCACTAGAAAGTGTTTTATCTTTATTTTCTTGTAACCATTTTTTATTTTTATGCCTCTTTATTTCTACTGACTTAAAATCTCTTTGTAGTTAATAAACTTGTTTTATTATTTTGTCTAATCCGGTCTGTTTAACTTGAAGTGTCTGGGCAACTCTAAAGTAATAAGCAGTTGTGTATTTCTTCCCTTAAAGTAATAATGGACTTAATATGTTTGGACTGTCCTTGGGGAAAATCCAGGAATGGGAGCATGTTGGGGTCACCCTGCAGTATAACCCAGGCTGGTAAAAGCCAGAGCGTAACCCTAGTTACACACAGACACTCTGGGTGTGGCTTGCATGCTGGATGGCTGTTTGTGAGTGGTCCAGGAGGGAGCTACTTCAGCAAGGCATTGTAAGGCACCCAAGGTTGCAGGACAGGGATGACACAGCCCTCCACTGGTCTGCATAGCACCCTGGTATGTCACACCTATCCACTTACTTTGGGCTTGATCCTGCAAACATCTAAACATATGCTTAGTTTTAAGCCCATGAGTTGTCCAATTTAAGCCCGTGCATGCTTGCAGGATCATGGCAGTGCTTATTTATGTGACCCCATCATTATTGTATCTGAATTCCTACTCTGCCAACTTCTTTAAGACGTATCAATGGTATTTTTGTGTTTCCTTTCTACAGGTTGTCCTGACTGTTTCTCAGCTCATGTGGTGCTGTGATCTGACTCAGTGCTTAGAAGGAGAAGATCATGATCACTTACAAGCTTTAAATGACTTCGAAAAAATAAATTTTGATGTGAGTTTTGGCATCAAATGAATTTAACATTTTGTTGTGCCATGCTTGAAAATTAGTTCTGAATTAATTTTTAAAAAGAAAGTAAAATTCTGCTAAGTGGCTAAGTCTGTGTATCCAGTCATGTTGTGAACCAGCTGATGTTCACGTGCCTGAGCCACCTTAGGGCTTACTGCATCAGGGGAATAGTGATCTTAAGGTCAAGTATAGAGATTGTGGCTTCAGCTGAAATTGGTAGGGCTTGCTGCATGGAAGTTTGTTCATGTCTTCACAAGTCACTGTTTGCTCGACATGACATCAAGAGCAGATGCTGGTTTTAGAAATGCTGTGCTGCAGTCACTGTTAAACTTGCCAGATTCCTCAGGCCACTATCGCGGGGAGGTCAGTACTAGCTAGCATCCTGCAATGGAGCTTTACAGAATCAAGATCATGAAGGAGAATCTTGTAAACAGTAACTTTTTCTCCAACCACATTGCCTCCATCGAGCCTCACTGACCCTTCATCCTTAACTCTGCTTTGGAGCCCATCTCCAAAGAAGGCTTCTGGAGGCAGAAGAACTGAGGGATGGCTTAAGGGAATGGGTATTTATACCCTGCTTCTATGGAATGATGGCTTTGAGGGAATTGTGAGTGCTCATCTCTGCCAAAGTTGCTCAAATATGGTCTTTTGGCCGTGTGAGTGGGTGTGTGAGTGGGGCTCAGAGTATGATTCAGGGGGGGCTTTGCATAGGGCTTTTTCTGTGAGGTTTAGCCACAGTGGGTAGGGGTTTCAGTGTGTAGTGGTCAAATGCTAAGTGCCAATACTTTCAAGTTGGTGTTTGATAATATTTGGCTCTCCAATGGAGCTGATATTTGGGAAATATGGTAGTCAGCTTCCATGTCACCAGTCTGTTTGATTTTCTGTTATATCTTAAATAATTTTATATACTTTAGTTGGTCTTAGAGTTGCTAAGTTTATATATATATTTTTCTTATCTGTATTGAGAACTGTTTGAAAGCAGTCAAAAATGGGAAAAAATGAATGCAAGCTTTATTTTAATGACCCTCAGATGTAAAACAACTATATTCTAAATAAGCACAATATCTCCAGAAGTGTGCAATTTTATTTCTTAAACTTTCATATATTAGTTAGAGACATATCCTGGAGCTGTGCTAATTTGAACCTGCTGAAGAGCTGACCACCTATTTTTAAAGTTCTGATATTTTCAGTGCACTGAGAAAATATTTTAACACTTTATTTATTCATTTATAGAGGTTAAATGCACTGGCTGGATTAGTCCGTGGTATTCTTCCAAAATTACACAGAAATATTATAACAGCGTTGATAACTATTGATGTACATGCAAGAGATATTGTTAGTGAACTTGTAGCAGAAAAGGTAAAGCAATTGTTTTTTCCAAAATAGCACTTTGTACAAAAATATCCAAGTTAACTGCTTTGAATCACATTATTCAAAAATGCATTGTGTATTATCTCTGTAGGTGGACACTGTTGACAATTTTGAATGGCAAAGACAACTACGTTATTATTGGGATCTTGATCTGGATAACTGTGTTGCTAGGATGGCTTTATCCCAGTATACTTATGGTTATGAATACCTAGGAGCATGTCCAAGATTGGTGATAACTCCACTGACTGTATGTATTTACTTATACTCTTTATCATTATTTAGCTGGAAGTTAGAAGTATTAGTAGTGAATAACCCGTAGATAGGTAGTTGATATTTAGAAATCTTTTAGTATGGGATTGACATGTAGCACTGTATAAAACAGGGGCTTATGCTCCTTCATAGTGTTACCTCTTTGCAGCAAAATAAAACTAAAGTGCACTGGAAGATAACAGCCTGTTACTATTACCAGTTACACCTTTGGTGAAAAGTCTCAAGATGTTCATCTATGCCTATGCAAAGGTATATAATTCAGCCAATATTCAACATATCTTGGCATTTTCTATTACATGGAAAATTCAGGAATATTTATGGACAGGCTTTGAACTGAGTTTTTGGCTGCAGTGAACGATCCAAACTGACATATGGGAAAATCAGGTTCATGTGCAATAAGGAATGTAATAAAGTTGGGCAGTGGGTGTTTACCAGAATGAGGACTTCAGAATTTAGCCCACTATATGCTAATATACTGAGCTATACTTTTTAATGGTGTATGTTGGACAGTTTGTGCTGATTTAAATATATTAGAGCAGATCTTCCGATGGTGTAAATTGTCATAGCTCCATGGGGAGCTCCAAGTAAGGATCTGCTCCATACTATTTGCTATCACCTTATACATAGAGTATTTGTAAATATGTCAGCAGGCTTATGAAGTGTTTAAAACAAATCAGAAAAAGTGAAAAGTAGCAGAAGCTTTGGCAAATACCTACTCTTCCATATGTAACAATACTATATGAATCTCATCAGGATCGCTGCTACCTTTGCCTTATGGGAGCTTTGCAGCTTGACCTAGGTGGAGCTCCTGCTGGACCTGCTGGAACTGGTAAAACAGAGACTACTAAAGACCTTGCAAAAGCACTTGCCATCCAGTGTGTTGTGTTTAACTGCTCTGATGGTTTGGATTACAAGGTATGAGAAGTAAATGTATTAATATGAGCAATCTCTCTATGCAGTCAGTGGGATTGCACAGACAAAACTCAATGCTCCATTTGTCCCTGTGAAGTTACATGTCTACAGTCACATAGGAAATGAACAGTAGAGCTGGAGTAGAAACCAGAGCTCTTGGATTTGTAGTCATGAGTCTTAATCACTAAGCCAGTCTTCCTTTTGTTTAGCTATACTACAGTATAAAGAGGATCAATGTGCCCAGCCTTTATAGAATCTCCCCATAGAAATGGTGCTGTAATTTTGTCCTACCACAGAATTTTCTCTTTGCGTTATGAGAAAGGAGAGGGGAGGGTGATGAAAAGAAAAAAAGAAATGACACATTAAAATTAACAAAAAAAATCTTAATTATCATTTGGAAAGAGTGAGGAAGTCAGGGAAGTTTTTAGGAAATTAGAACTATATAGATATAGAAGCGCATCGGCTGCAAGCATTTTGGATGTTTAAAAAGGCAGGTTTTTGGAAGATGTGTCCATAATAACAAGTTTCCCTATTCTTTTGAACTGCATTTAAAAATTTTATCTTGGGCTAGATTCTCTTTTTTGCCAAGATGCACTCAGTTTGTAGGGGCTGGTGGTATCATACTGCCCCAGCCCTGGTCCTGACATAAACCTGTTCTAACATGACAGCTACCTATGGTTCCCTAAGAGACCATTCACTAGGGGACACTTGCCATAGGGGAGTGGACTCCACTCCACCCCCTCCCTACCCATTTGCCTTATCACACCCACTGCCCCCCCTCACAAGCCCCTGTAACAGGTCGACTAGGCTGGTGTAGGAGCTGGCTCCACCAGTTTTACACCCCTTTGGAATTCCTTTCTGCTGTGACAGGTTTCAGAGTAGCAGCCGTGTTAGTCTGTATCCACAAAAAGAAAAGGAGGACTTGTGGCACCTTAGAGACTAACAAATTTATTTGAGCATAAGCTTTCGTGAGCTACAGCTCACTTCATTGGATGCATTCAGTGGAAAATACAGTGGGGAGATTTATATACACAGAGAACATGAAACAATGGGTGTTACCATACACACTGTAACGAGAGTGATCAGGTAAGGTGAGCTATTGTATGGTAGCACCCATTGTTTCATGTTCTCTGTGTATATAAATCTCCCCACTGTATTTTCCACTGAATGCATCCGATGAAGTGAGCTGTAGCTCACGAAAGCTTATGCTCAAATAAATTTGTTAGTCTCTAAGGTGCCACAAGTCCTCCTTTTCTTTCTGCTGTGGAAATTCTCAGCAGTGGCCAGATCATGTTCCCGTGTACCTACTGAGCAGTGTAAAGGGATGGGACTGGGATTGCAAATCTGTGCACTTTTACTGAGAATTTTGTAGGTCAGCATTTAAATTCTCAATTATGAGCTGATTTGATTGTACTAATTTTATAAGAAAACCATGTAGAACAGAGTTCAGGGAAGGTTTTGGATTTCACAAATCATGTGACATCTTTTTAGAGAACATGGACTTTTTTCATACTATTAATTGTAATAAAGAAATTTTTCTAAGAAAGCATTTTAATATACAACATGTGGCAATAAAATAGTTTTTTAAGAGATTCTATTTTCTTTTCCCATGGGGGTATAATTCTCCTATGGTCAGATCTGGTGCAGATACTCTCTGATGTCAGCTTTCCCTTGACATTTATTTCTACTTCCAAGGCCCAATTTTCTTTTTCTCTTCTATTTAAAGGATTGAGAACCCCTGTTGTAGTGCCTCTTTTCTCTCTGTCTCTCTCTCTTTGCTCCTTAATCATCTTTATTTTTTTTAGTTCGAAATTAGCCCACTTGATGAAAGTATCTTGAAGTGCTTTACTACCTAAAGCTGATCAAAAGCAAGTATGCATAAAAATATGGCTTACAAATTGATTGGAATCATTCCGGGGGTTTTACTATAAACATTCTATTCTGCGCCTTGTGCATATGCATCTTTAATTACAGAATAACATGCTGTTTGTTCCCAGGACCCCTGCCTCATTCAGTGGTCTGGATGCATGTGCCAGTCAGAATGGGGGCCCGTATCGTGCTGTACACTGTATAAATAAGCTAGTTTTTCTTTCTTCCACAAAGTGACATTTCTTCTTCCTCTCCATTTCTCTCAAACTGGATTAACTAGCTTCATAGCTTTTGAAGAACTGGAGACATGCCAGTGCAGTGTTAAGCTAAGACTGTGCTATGATTTCAGATGATGGGACGATTCTTCAGTGGTTTGGCCCAGTCTGGAGCATGGTGCTGCTTTGATGAATTTAACCGAATTGATATTGAAGTTCTGTCTGTGATTGCTCAGCAGCTGATTACTATTAGGAATGCTAAAGCTGCAAAGGTAATATCTTTTTTTATTAGATATTAAAACAGACATAGTGTTTTATGTACATTTTTAATGAATGTCCTGTTAGTGAAGACACTGAAATCTTAAATTCTTTATTTAACCACAGTATAGGTACAACACAGACTGCAGCAATATAAGCTTCTCCAAAAATGTGTCATAACCCTGACCTAGTGAGGTCACTTGTAAGGGTCTGAGGGTAGTTGAGTCTCCATTCTCCACGTCCAGTCAGTCCTTATCCTTTATTATGAGATTTCCAGCAAGGGTGCTAAACAATGCCAACTATGGGCCTGACCCAGCAAAGACTTGCTACTGTGCATATCTTTACTCTTGCATGTAGACCCATTGAAGTCAGTGGGATTACATACTGGAGAAAAGATACACAATAGTCACTGTTTACAGAATTGGGTCTGTGATGGCATATTTCATGATGTTGAATTAAAATCACCAACTCATATGACAACAGGAGTGGTCCTCCATTATCAATTTTATTTAATGTTTGGATATTAAACTTTTACATTCTTCAGATTCTTATTTTTCAGGAAAATGTAGTTAAATCTTTATTTTTTTAGTGTTTATTAAAGTGGATTATTGTTCAAAAGCTTTTCCCAGCACAACTCTGTGGATATTAATTAATTCTGACCTGTAACACTTACGCTATTTTCACTTAATTTCAGTGCCCAATAGAGACCATCAGATTAATTTCAGTTGAATTCTATAAAACAAATCCATCTAATTTCTTGCGTAATTTAGCGTTTGTAAGTACTTTTCTTTCATGCACACTTCTTAGTCACAGAATATTGAACATTCTCGCCTTCTGCCATTTTTAAGCTCCTCTCTAAAGAGTCTGATAAATTATTACTTAACTTTAGTTCCATTCCCGAACATTCCAGGCTGTGGTCCTTCCGTGTGTCATCATACTAAATGAAGGATATGTATGTACACAGCAACTAAGATAATGCCTGGCTCCATTCTGAATTATGTAATAGTATTAGGGGAGTTGGATTTATTCACAGTGGAAAAGAGTAGATCTTGAGGTGACCTACCATTAATGGAGATTTTGAAATTCCAGAAGAAATTAGTAAAATTGGGAGAGATCAATTGTTCACATTGGTGATGGATTCCAAAACTAGGAGTCTGCTACACATTTGGAAACTTAGTCACAACTGTTGTTGAAAGATATAATGGCTAATAACATCTTACATATCTATAGGGCTAAATCTTCTGGTTCAAACAAGAGCTGTGCACCCAGCGTGATTTGACGTGTGGGGTGGGGCAGAGCCTAGAGACCACACCTTCACAGTGGCCCCCACAGCAGGCCTGCAGAGGGGAGAATATGGGGAAGAGGCATGGGGAGGGCTGTTGATTTTCATCTACCTGATCCATTGTTGTAACCCCACTGTGTTGGGGCTGCATAGCAGATCATGGATGATATTGCAGCCCTGAAGCTGATGGATGTGATGGGGGTCTTTGAGGCTTTCCTCGCATCCTACCCCCAATTAGAAAGGCCTCCAACCCCTCACTGTTTAACTTCCCTACCTAGAGCTAAGGCAAAGGCCAGGTAAATGGACTGTAGGTTTGACCCATCGGGCTTTTCATTTAGAGAGATCACAAAGCACTTTATTGTACCTCTCCATGGATTCTGTCCTACACAGAAAGCATCCAATGGCATTATTACTCCATTTTCCAGGAAGCAGGAAGATAAACACGATCCACCTCTGCTTCATCTCAGCTCTCCTTTTTGAGGGATGGCTTTTATCTTTTATTCTTATTCAGCCTTCCTCCACAGAGTGCAGATCTTCAGTTCCTAGGGGCAGGTTCACTATGCACTGAAGACTTTCAGAAACCTGATTTCGCAACAGGTCGACCTGATTCAGGTCACTGTGTTCTAAAGCAACAAGCAGTGAGGCATTGTGCCCCCAATGTCTTGGAATTCTTAGTAGAGAAGGAGGGGGCTCCGTCTCACAAAATGTTCCTGGTCACCACTTATCTAACGGCAGAGGACCAGGAATCTCCCCAGACTGATCCAACCTCTTAAAAAACTCAGTGCCTCTGTCAGCATTTTCAGTTGGTTAGATTAGTGTTAGAAATTCTAGCTTTGTTTATTTTATGTGTGGAAACTGTTTCTTTTATTCATTTTTATTAGTTCCAACACCTCAGTGTGGGCTCATGGATCCTACGATGGATCCAAAGGGGAAGAGGTGAGGATTTAGGAGATGTGCCTCTTGCTCTGCTGAATTCTCCTCTTCAGATGCCCGTAGGAGGTGTCTGGCTTAGCTGGGGAAAGAATACTCTCCTTCATGGTGCATGATCAGCAGCAACTTCACCCCAGGATCTCTCAAGGAGCATCAGAGCCTGCTTCAAGCCTTTCTACTTCAGGAGGCTCTGGGGTCCCTTAAACCTCTGGTTCCATAACTGCTGGTTCAGTGAGAACTGAGAGGCCTGCATTGGTCAAATAAAAAGTGCCTCAGATCCCACTGAAGGTACTGTCCTCAGTGTCTGAACTGAAAACAAAATGTCCAATACTGAAGGATCCTAAACCAGCAAATCCTAATTCTAGACATGTGGAACCTCAGAGGTGTCTTCCTCTGTTAGCAGAGCCAACTGTTTGTGGAAAAGCCCCGCTTTATAACCAGAAATTCCACAAAGCTTTCTGCTGTACTCATGAGAATTTCATATTTATTTCTATTTGTTTCACATTTAAAACCAGGTGTGAAGCCAGTAGTTACATTTGGTTTTTCAAAAGCTTAGAAAGAAAAATGCATTATCCAAGTGTATTCACACTCAGATATAAATGCAAATCACAATTTACTGTCTGTAATCTGTCCCTTTAAAAAAAAGTCCTAATTTTTTAAAAAAGAATGTGTGATTTTATATTTTGTAGAAATTTAGTATAAAGTATATTGACATTTCATTTTCTTTTAAACAGCTCTCTCGATTTATGTTTGAGGGACGTGAAATAAAGTTGGTTATGACCTGTGTGGCATTCATCACAATGAATCCTGGCTATGCTGGACGAACAGAGCTACCTGACAATCTAAAAGCTCTCTTCAGACCCTTTTCAATGATGGTTCCAAATTATGCCTTGATTGCTGAGGTACCTGTAAATATAGGGATTGTCATATGACCTCTGGTATGCAGGATGTCAGACTAGATAATCACAATGATCCCTTTTGTCCCTAATCTATAATATATATGATAAACATGTTGCAAGTGTTTATTTGAGGGCAGTGTTACTGTTTAATAGTAATGAACCACAATATTATCATGAGTCTCTGTCTATTCTCGATCTCCCTGGAGTCTTCTCAAATATGCCATTAATGAAGTTATGCTTGTGCATAGATCTCTTTGTAAACTATTTCCTGGAAAGTTGGAGTTTCTTCATAAATCCACTTAGTTAATCCCACACAGCATTCTTCTGTTTGGACATGAAATATAAGTCCGTAATTTAAAATATTTGCTATACTTTATTACATAGTCTTAAGTGTGAGTCTTTTGGTCCTTTAGGGCTAGACTGTGCAACCCTTCCCTGCACTGGTGAGTATTTACTCACACAAGTATTCCCATTAAAGTAAATGGATCTATTAGTAAATTCTCACCACTGTAAGGTTTGCAGATCTAGCCCTTAATATTTTCCCAAAGTAAATTGATTTAATGCTTTATTTCCTGTAGACAGGAGAAGATTGCATACCCGAGAGTGTTTGTAAAAAACTATAGTTACTATAATTTTGCGTTAATTTATTTTATCTCTAATACATATATTAATATGCATACATTCAGTGCCAGTTGAAGACAATGTGAGAGCAGCACTGAGTCCCTAGAAATAAAAAATTCTAGTATTTAATAAAAAATGTAGACATATCTTGTTTTCGTTAGGTGATTCTGTATTCTGAAGGATTTGAATCTAGTAAAATTCTTGCAAGGAAGATGACTCAAATGTACAAACTTTGTAGCGAGCAGCTTTCTCAACAAGACCATTATGACTTTGGAATGAGAGCAGTCAAATCTGTATTAGTCATGGCTGGGTAAGTATCCTCATTCTGTGTGAGATATAACATTAGTATGAATATAATTTTATATACTTAGAGATATTAACAGTTTTTATGTTTTAAATTATGTTTATGTTAAGAAAGATTCCTTCTGTAATTACCACTATTGTAAATGAAATGTGGATGATCACTGCATGATTTTTACACAATACATTTATACATTAGTGTAATACATGAAAATAGAGAAATTCCTTGGTTATAGGGACAATGTAGCCTGGGAGCATAAGGCAGTATATGTATTATTGCATACATTCTGACTGTCTTCATCAGAAATATCTGAAAATGGCTTATTAAACATATGAATTTCAAAAGCTCTACACTTTTTTCTACATTCTAAAAGGAAGACACATATAGAGGTCCAAAAAAAACCCCCCAAACCAAACCCTATTAGTAACCTCTGAAGATAAGTAACAAACTTGCATGGAACTCGCAGTAGTATGTCTGGATACACTAATTTCTGTTGGTGATGTGATTGGCTAAGATTGTTTCCAGACTCCAGTATTACTGAATTCTGAGGAATAAATAATAGAAACATGGTGAGTAGTCAAAAGTTGGAGTTCAGATATAATAAGTGGATTTTTGAGTTAACACAAAATTTTATATGAACAGTGTAAGTGAAATGTACTAGAATTCTTAGGGAGTCCTTTTGTGAGAGATTATTTACACAAGTTCACCTACAGTACCCATGAATAATAGTCGGTATTAAAATAGATTGAGTGAAACTGAGACATCTTGTTTGCTTTTTATTAAAATTCAGGTCACTAAAAAGAGAGAACCCAGATCTGAATGAGGAAGTGGTATTAATAAGGGCTTTACGAGATTCTAACCTACCGAAATTTCTTGCAGATGATGCTCTTCTGTTCAGGTAATTTTCTATAATACTAGTTTGTTTTCTTCATCTAGTCATATCACATTTATGTTGCCATAGTGAAACAGAAGACCCAACTTTCTAAGTGTAGTTTAATTTGTATTTTAGGTGGAGACTGTTGCACTTAATGTCTAACACAGTGATTCTCAACCTAGTTACTATTGTGTTATGTGGGCTGCATCCACGCAAGATCTACCAAAAAAAAAAAAAAAAAAAAAGGCTTAGTATTTGTTATAGGACAGCAATATGATTCAAATCAGTACAGTACCTTTCATTTCAACACTGGAAACGTCTACCGAGAGCATTTTTAATTAGCAAAATAAGTCAAAACGTTAACTGGTAAAATTAATTAATTTACTGTAAGGGTGGCATGGGATGGTGTATTGCCACCATCACTTCCATACTGCTGCTGGCGGCGCGGTTGAGCACCTGGAGAGCACAGCTGTGGAGCCTGCCTGCAAAGATAAGGAGCCCTGCCTGGTGCGGGGCGCCCCTCCCAGCCAGGGACTGCCTGCCATATACCCAGTCCCCACGCACCCAGCAACCAGACACCCACTCCTCCAACACTGGGTTGGCACACATGCCTGCCCTGCAGACAGGGTGGCCTGTCCAGGGCAGAATGCCACCCCCAGGGATTGTCCCCTTCAGCATCCAGTCCCTCACTCAGGGACTGCCTTCCATGTAGCCAGCCCTCCCAAGGACTGCCCCACAACATCAACCTCCCCATCCAGGGACTGTGCCCCAGCTACCAGTCCCCTCACTTAGAATCTGTCCCCCATGCACTGGATGCACCTCCCTCCCTAGCCCCCTGCACTCCCTCTCCATGCCCCTGTGGCACTAGGCCCCTGCACCCCCTTCCCCGTGCCTGCTGGTCTCCTACTTCAGCTGCATGGAGCTAAGGCATGCAGCCCACCCTGCCCGCCTGCCACTGCGGTCCTAGTGCCAGAAGCCTACTGCAGCCGGGGTCACTGGACCCATGATCCTGCGAGGTGGGGGCTGATGCTGGACCTGATCCTGTGCTACCCCATTTTTTCTCACACACACACATCCACTGGGTATTTAAAGTTAAGCACCTAAATCCCTATATTGGCACCTCAATAAAGCCCCAATTCAGGAAAGCACTTAAGCATGTGCCTAAGTGCTTTACCTAAGAGAGGCCTGGTTTGTTTGTTTATTTTGTTTGTTGACAAGTGCTGAGTACCTGTAGTTTCCATTGACACCAGTGGGGGCTGCAGGTTCTCAGCACCTCTGAAAATTGGGTCACTAGTTCAGGTACCTAAATATAGGTTTAAATTCTTAACTGTAGGTACTTACATTTGAAAATGTTGGTTTAAGCCCTGGAGCAGCCGTTCTAGCACATTAGGTGATAGCTATATACAAGAGCTGTCCAAGTGAAAACAACAACAAATGAGAATGGATATGGAGGGGAGGGATAGCTCAGTGGTTTGAGCATTGGCCTGTCAAATCCAGGGTTGTGAGTTCAATCCCTGAGGGGGCCATTTAGGGATCTGGGGCAAAAAATTGGGGAGCTTTGAGCAAGGGTGTTGGACTAGATGACCTCCTGAGGGCCCTTCCAACCCTGATATTCTATGATTCTAAGGAGTACTTCAGTATGAAAATGGATGTTTCTAAATATATAATCCATGTAATTTTTAATTAGTTTAATGTAATTAACAAAAATAAAAAGTGACTTTTTTTTCTTTTTGTCTCTGACAGTGGGATTATTTCTGATCTTTTCCCGGGAGTCATAATCCCAGAACATGACTATGGGATACTACAGTCAACAATTATAGATGTCATGCTTGCAAAAGGATTGCAGCCTGAAGCAAGCATGGTTCATAAAGTCATACAGCTCTATGAAACCATGTTAGTAAGGCATGGTGTTATGCTTGTTGGGCCAACAGGAGGTGGAAAAACTACAGTTTACCAAATTTTGGCACAGTCTTTAGGAGTTTTACATGGGGCTGGTGAGGAAAACCCTTTTTACCAGCCTGTTAAAACCTATATTCTGAACCCCAAATCAATTACAATGGGTGAATTGTATGGTGAAGTTAATAATTTAACTCTGGAGTGGAAAGATGGCTTGATGGGTCTTAGTGTTCGAGCAGCTGTTAATGACACAACTGAAGATCATAAGTGGATCATCTGTGACGGGCCAGTGGATGCACTGTGGATTGAAAACTTGAACACTGTTTTGGATGATAACAAGATGCTTTGCTTGGCAAACAGTGAAAGAATCAAACTCACACCCTCCATCCATATGGTGTTTGAGGTACTGTAATTTCTTGGAATTTAATATTCATTGTGATATTCCTGATTTGCTTCACTTAATTTAGGGACTATATTGTTATATTGGTAAGATATATGATCTGCAGCTGAATTTATCATAGAATCATAGAATATTAGGGTTGGAACAAACCGCAGGAGGTCATCTAGTCCAACCTCCTGCTCAAAGCAGGACCAACACGAACTAAATCATCCCAGCCAGGGCTTTGTCAAGCCGGGCCTTAAAAACCTCTAAGGATGGAGATTCCACCACCTCCCTAGGGAACCCATTCCAGTGCTTCACCACCCTCCTAGTGAAATAGTTTTTCCTAATATCCAACCTAGACCTCCCCCACTGCAACTTGCTCCTTGTTCTGTCATCTGCCACCACTGAGAACAGCCTAGCTCCATCCTCTTTGGAACCCCCCTTCAGGTAATTGAAGAGTGCTATCAAATCCCCCCTCACTCTTCTCTTCTGCAGACTCAACAAGCCCAGTTTCCTCAGCCTCTACCCATAAGTCATGTGCCTCACCCCCTAATCATTTTCGTTTCCCTCCGCTGGACTCTCTCCAATTTGTCCACATCCTTTCTGTAGTGGGGGCCCCCAAAATTGGACGCAATACTCCAGATATGGCCTCACCAGTGCCGAATAGAGGGGAATAATCACTTCCCTCGATCTGCTGGCAATGCTCCTACTAACGCAGTCCAATATGCCATTAGCTTTCTTAGCAACAAGGGCACACTACTGACTCAGATCCAGCTTCTCATCCACCGTAATCCCCAGGTCCTTTTCTGCAGAACTGCTGCTTAGCCAGTCGGTCCCTAGCCTGTAACAGTGCATGGGATTCTTCCTTCCTAAGTGCAGGACTCTGCACTTGTCCTTGTTGAACCTCATCAGATTTCTTTTTGCCCAATCCTCCAATTTGTCTAGGTCATTCTGGACCCTATCCCTACCCTCCAGCATATCTACCTCTCCCCCCAGCTTAGTGGCATCCGTGAACTTGCTGAGGGTGCAATCCATCCCATGATCCAGATCATCAATGAAGATGTTGAACAAAACCAGCCCCAGCACCAACTCCTGGGGCACTCCGCTTAATACTGGCTGCCAACTAGACATGGAGCCATTGATCACTACCCATTGAGCCCGACAATCTAGCCATATCTGTTTGTTTGTAATTTTTGTCCTGGTCTGTCTCTATTTTTCTCTCTATGGAGGATGAGAATGGGGATTTCTCCAGAATGACTTCTCTTTCACATGTTAGCAATTCAGGGTCAAAGCCAAGGAGTCTTTGCCATCAGGTAGTTACCTAGAAGCTAATATTAGACTTGAGTAACTCTTGTTATTTCATTGTATCTCTCTTGGTCACCTGATCACACAATCTTATTTTTACCCAGAAACTGAGTTGCCTTTCTGACATAATATCATCATTCATAGATCATAAAAAAAGAGAGCTAGAAAGATTCCTAGCAGATTTCACTGTTTGGAATTTTCTTCTGATATCCTGTCAGGATTAAGTTTCACCTCATTACCTTATTACCCTCAACATTGTGCCACTCTAAACAATTCTTTTCCCTCCTTTATGTTTAAACCCTCTGGTTCTTACATCCCACTTAAGTATCGTTTAGCTAGTCTGGATATTTTAGACCAGATTCATCCCTACTGTACTCCATTGGAATCAGTATTTAGTTGGATGATAAGTATACTGCTGCAACTATTCAGACAGCCATGAAAACAACTAACCAAAGTTAATCAAATTGAAAAGCCTCATTACTGTTGAAAATGCATGCATTCTGGTTGTTGAATATGATCACTGACATGATGATCTGGCTAGATGTAACTGGGAAAATACTACATATTATTAATTATGAGTATTGCATTGGGAGCCTAGCATCAAAGTGTTCAAGAACTCTTACGGCTATGATTAAATAGAAATAACATCCACTAATGTTCTGGAAACAGTGAATTCTCCAAGCCAAGAGTGACCTGCACGTATTCAAGAAATTGTGCATTAGCTTTCTCTCCAGAGTGGCCAAGGATCTGTGAGGTGTTCATGTTTCTAGCTGTTCTAGAAAAGCTCTCTTGTGTAAAGAATAAATTGAAAGGCAGTTATGAGCACTCTCCTGATTTGTCATGTCAAAAACCTGATTTAGTTGCTATATTAAATTGTTGACACAGTTTTTCCATGGTTTCCAAACCACTTCACTAGCAGACCTATTTATTGATGCTTAACTAATTTGGTTTTTGGCGTAACTGCTAAGTGAAGCTGTTCCCTATGTGAATATGATCGTAATTTACTCTCTGGTGGATAGTGATGAATCAGCATGCCAAAAAAAGAGAAACTCCTTTACCAGTTATGCATTTTTTCTTCTGATCGAAATGAGGAAATTGCATATGGAGGGTGGAGATCAAGAAGCTAATGGGGAATAAAAATTAATAAGGTGGTAGATTGCAGTTTGTACTTGAATGCCTGTCCACAAGTTAACTCAGGGTGAGGGGAACTGGAAATATACCTTCTCTGTTGCATGCATTTGAAATATACGGTAGAATGTTTTACATGCAATATCCATATACCTCAGGTACAAGATCTGAGGGTTGCCTCACCTGCAACAGTTAGCCGATGTGGAATGGTGTACATTGACCCCGAGGAGCTGAAGTGGATCCCATATGTACAGACTTGGATGGCAGGGCTTGCAAAAGTAAGTGTCAGAAAAGTTAGTTTTACGTACTGACGTAACACTTCCAAATCTCCCCCTGAAAGAGCTTGTTAGCAACAGATATTTAATATTTAATAAATATCAAGGATTTACACTTTTATTTATTTATTTTAACTAATTAAATACAATTATTATGAAGAGTAACATTTTAATAAACCAGTAATTATAATTAACTGTAATAAAGTAGGAATCTAAATGTACAAAATATATAAAAATATGCAGAACATGCATCTAAGTGTTTTTCCACTTCATGAAAATTTCCAGTTCATTATTTGTCTTCAGTGGAATAAATCATGAGAAGGATTACTCACGTGAGTCAGGGTTGGAGAAACACGCCTGTCAGTGTAATCCTTCATTTGTATATCTATAATATATAAAAATGTGTTGAGTGTGCATGTGTACAAAATTTATCAGTATATTCTGGATGTCAAGGATGCTGTACAGCTTGTTATTATGATGTGTGCTTTGTTCAAAACAATTTTTTGAAAATGTATTCATAAAAATATTGTTTTCATTTTAGTTAAATGAGGAAGCAAAACAGCATTTGTTTGATCTGTTTTGTCGCTATGTTGATGATGGTCTAAAGTTTGTCAATAAAAAGTGCTCACAAGCTATTCCACAAGTGGACATCAGTAAAGTTACTACGCTTTGTTGTTTACTGGAGTCTTTGCTGTTTGGAAAAGGAGGCCCTGATCTTAAAATGGTATAAGCATTTAACATACTACTATATAATACACTCAAGATATGCAGAAAACACTTACTTACTTACTTACAATTCTGGTATAAAATTTAAATGTGGAATAATCACATTTTATGTTCAATAACTTTTGTTTTGTAGCTTGTGTTGTTTGATTTGAAATCATGAAATCTATTAATGATCTGAACTGACTGATATTCAGAAATGATCGTTTCTTTGTTTAGAAGGGCACTGGTATCTTTCTGTTCAGTGGGATGTTAGCTTTTAGACCAATGTTGAAAACTAGTTTTAACTGGAGTAAATTGGAATTTGCATTTAAAAGTGCATTTTAAAATAAAATACTATCAAAATACCTCCCTCCCTGTAGCCCTAGCCCCTTGTATCCCCTTCCCCGAGCCTTCTGGTCTCCTACCTCAGCTGCACGGAGCTCAGTTTGTAGACTTGTGAAGTGTGTTATTCAGAATGACCAGGTGGGCTCATAAGTTGAACATTTTTCATTTTCATTTTTCATTTTTAAATGAATTGGATTGAGAACATGCAGAGCTTAGTCTCCATGGGTATTGTTAGTACTGAATACTAATTCAGCTTTCATGACTGCAGGGCTTTTTTTAAGACACTGATGTAATGAAAAGTAATGTACAAAATGTATGAACTGTCTTTCTTCTTTATAGGACCAATCAAAATTAAAAACCATAGTCTGCCAGACTTTTGTTTTCTGCTATTTATGGTCACTGGGTGGAAATTTAATGGAAAACTACTGGGATGTTTTTGATACATTTGTGAGACAACAGTTTGAGGACAATCCTGAAGCCAAGGTAAAGAAACAAGTTGACTCACGGCATTTACAGTAGCTTCTATACATAGGGAGGTAGGGGGATAATGTAACAAGCAGAGGTAGCAGAAAAGATCTTTCCTTCTTAAACCTAAGTCCTAACCATTTGTGGTCATTAAAGATGCTGTGGTACTTTTTTTTTTAAAGACCCAGGGCCTGATTCTTCATTGCTTTGTACTTTGTGTAGTCATTTACACTGATGCAAAGTGAGGACAAAGTGCTACCAAATTAGAAAGGTAGCATTTCACACCTGCTTTGCACTCACACTATACAGGTGTAAATCATGACAGGAGGGGCTAGATTGACAAAGAAATGTAGGCGTGGTGATGTTGGGTGTCACCCTGGTAACTGGGATTCACAAAGCCTGAGTTCGGCACCTAGGCTCCCTATACAATGAATGGGAAGAGAGAGGTGCCTCTCCAGGGGATTCACTAAAGCCAGCAAGCTAGGCGGCTCCTTGCCTAAACCAGCCAATTGAAGAGGCCAAACTGAGAGGTGTGTGCTAAGCCCCACCACTTTCTCGGAGATAGGTGCTTATGTCCATGCTGCAGGGAGGTGTCTCCCTTTGTTGGGGATTCTTGGCTGCCAACTCTCTTGGGTTGAGGGCCTCTGTGGTTTTTGCAAGAAGCTGGTGGTGAGGGAGAAAAGGAGCGGGAGGATTCTTTCATTGTTTTTCCACAGTGGAGCAGCTTGAACAAGAGAGACTGAGGGAGCCCCACCTCAGAGTACCCAATAGGTCAGTAGCTAGGGTACTCACCTGAAAGTTGGCAGAGCCCCGTTCAAATCCCTTCTCCCTTCAGGCAGAATGGGGGTCTCCCACATTCCAGGTGAGTACCCTAACCTCTGGGCTAAAAGTTATATAGGAGGTCATCCTCCTCCCCACTCCCACCCCCCCTGCCGTGTGTATGCTTCCTAATAGGAGCCTGATCTGGTAGGCGAGGTCTGAGCACTCTTACTGGATTGGGCCATACAGACAAATTAGGCAGAGGAACACTTATCTTGCCCTGTTTCTTGCTCTGGGGACTTAGGTGTCTGGACACCTGGCATGGGGTTGCAGTGCGTATGCTCATAAGAATGGCCATACTGGGTCAGACCAATGGTTCATCGAGCCCAGTATCATGTCGTCGAACAGTGGACAATGCCAGGTGCCCCAGAGGGAATGAACAGAACAGGTTATCATCAAGTGATCCATCCCCTGTCGCCCATTCCCAGCTTCTGACAAACAGAGGCTAGGGATACCATCCCTGCCCATCCTGGCTAATAGCCATTGATGGACCTATCTTCCATGAACTTATCTAGTTCTTCTTTGAACCCTCTTATACTCTTGGTCTTCACAACATCCTCTGGCAAAGAGTTCCACCGGTTGACTGTGCATTGTGTGAAGAAATACTTCCTTTTGTTGTTTTAAACCTGCTGCCTATTAATTTCATTTGGTGACCCCTAGTTCTTGTGTTATGAGAAGTAGTAAACAACACTTCGTTATCTACTTTCTCTACACCAGTCATGATTTTATAGACCTCAATCATACCTCCCCTTAGCCATCTCTTTTCCAAGCTGAAAAATCCCAGTCTTATTAATCTCTCCTCATAGGGAAGCCGTTCCATACCACTCATCATTTTTGTTGCCCTTTTCTGAACCTTTTCCAATTCCAGTATATCTTTTTTGAGATGGGGTGACCACAGATACAGAAACATAGGTGCCTAGGGAACTTTTACTGCAAAAATTTAGGTTCTGGAGGGTTCAGGGGCAGCTGAGCAGTGGCTTTGTGAATCCCACTCATGCCTGATTCTGGCATTTAGGCACTTAAAGTGGCAGCTAAGTGCCTAAGTTCTTTTGTGAATGGAGCCCAAGGTGCATGGCAATGGAGAATCATTAATTGTAATGTCCTAAATTCCTCCTGCAGCTTCATTTTTCTTGTTTCTGTTTTGTTAGACAGCTGCCACCTTCCAACCTAGAAGTGGTGACATCCATGAAATACAGTGTATTTTTCTGGATCCTTATCTCTCCCCTAATCCAAGACACTTGGGGTTGTACCTCTTCTCCAGGATATGCAGGAAGCAATTTAGGGCTTGTCTGTCTGGGGATATTAAGGAAAGTTAAGGCGAATCAACTAAAGATGTGAAGTGAATGTGCATAAATTCAAGTGTGTTAACCTCCACGTGGAGGCTCTCGTTCAGGAGTAAAGTGGTTTAGTTCACTCTAACTTAATTCTCCCAACTAAGGCCATTTTGCTTCTGAATGAGAGCAACCATACAGGGAGAGGAGTTAACATGTTTTAACTTGTATGCATTGACTCCACAGCTTTAGTTGATTCACCTTAACTTTTCTGAATGTCTCTATGTTGACATGCCCATAGACTTCTCCATGAAGTCTCCAGGGTTTGGCCATCCCCAAGCAATCCCTTTCCAATTATTTTTGAAGCCACTTTGGGGTCATTGTTGAGCAGTTTCTCATTCTGTCCATGGAGGACATTTGAAAACAAACAAAACACAGGATTTTTCTGGGAATGGGCCCACTGGGCTGGCTCCTTGCCTGTGTTTCGGCACTACCCCAAATTGTGGAGCTGGGGAAGCAGGCCAAGCAGATGGTGAGATGGTGCTTCAGCTGTAAGGAGATCTTCTCAGGAGCCACAGAAGAGGAGCTTTGCCAGATTGATACCAGTTCATGGAGCTTTACTCTGCTGAAGGAAGGGGTTCAGAGTGTGGGTGGTTTGCTGGCTTCTCTGCAGCACCCCCATCAGCTGACACTCTTCCACAGATATCTTCACAAAGGTGGGGCAGTCCTCAATGCCAGCGATCCAGCAAGCAACGCTGCCTTTAATATTTAGAAAAAAGAAAAGGAGGACTTGTGGCACATTAGAGAATAACAAATTTATTTGAGCATAAGCTTTCGTGAGTTACAGCTCACTTCATCGGATGCATTCAGTGGAAAATACAATGGGGAGATTTATATACACAGAGAACATGAAACAATGGGTGTTCAGGGGATTCATTGCTGGCACATGATGGCATATATCACATTGGTAGATGTGTAGGTGAACGAGCTTCTGATAGTGTGGCTCATGTGATTAGGCCCTATGATGGTGTCCCCTGAATAGATATGTGGACACAGCTAGCAACGGGCTTTGTTGCAAGGATAGGTTCCTGGGTTAGTGGTTCTGTTGTGTGGTGTGTGTTTGCTGGTGTGTATTTGCTTCAGGTTGGGGGCTGTCTGTAAGCAAGGACTGGCCTGTCTCCCAAGATCTGTAACAGTGATGGGTCATCCTTCAGGATAGGTTGTAGATTCTTGATGATGCGTTGGAGAGGTTTTAGTTGGGGTCTGAAGGTGATGGCTAGTGGTGTTCTGTTATTTTCTTTGTTGGGCCTGTCCTGTAGTAGGTGACTTCTGGGGACTCTTCTGGCTCTGTCAATCTATTTCTTCACTTCAGCAGGTGGGTATTGTAGTTGTAAGAACGCTTGATAGAGATCTTGTAAGTGTTTGTCTCTGTCTGAGGGGTTGGAGCAAATGCGGTTGTATCGTAGAGCTTGGCTGTAGACAATGAATCGTGTGGTGTGGTCTGGATGAAAGTTGGAGGCATGTATGTAGGCATAGCGGTCGGTAGGTTTCCGGTATAGGGTAGTGTTTATGTGACCATTGCTTATTAGCACTGTAGTGTCCAGGAAGTGGATCTTTTGTGTGGCCTGGACCAGGCTGAGGTTGATGGTGGGATGGAAATTGTTGAAATCATGGTGGAATTCCTCAAGGGCTTCTTTTCCATGGGTCCAGATGATGAAGATGTCATCAATGTAGCGCAAGTAGAGTAGGGGCATTAGGGGCGAGAGCTGAGGAAGCGTTGTTCTAAGTCATCCATAAAAATGTTGGCGTACTATGGGGCCATGCGGGTACCCATAGCAGTGCCGCTGATTGTAGGTATATATTGTCCCCAACTGTGAAATAGTTATGGGTAAGGACAAAGTCACAAAGTTCAGCCACCAGGTTTGCTGTGACATTATCGGGGATAGTGTTCTTGACGGCTTAGTCCATCTTTGTGTGGAATGTTGGTGTAGAGGGCTTCTACATCCAGAGTGGCTAGGATGGTGTTTTCAGGAAGATCATGAAGGATTGTAGTTTTCTCAGGAAGACAGTGGTGTCTCGAAGATAGCTGGGAGTGCTGGTAGCATAGGGCCTGAGGAGGGAGTCTACATAGCCAGACAATCCTGCTGTCAGGGTGCCAATGCCTGAGATGATGGAGTGTCCAGGATTTCCAGTTTTATGGATCTTGGGTAGCAGATGGAACCCCGACCAGGGGTATTCTAGGGCTTTGTCTGTGCAGATTTGTTCTTGTGCTTTTTCAGGGAGTTTCTCATAAAAAAACCTACCTTCCACACAAACTTCCTCATGGCTGGACTTTACAAAAACTAGACAAGCCATTTAAACACACACACTTTGCTTCGCTACAAAAGAAAAAGGACACTAAACCATCTAAACTACTACATGCCACAAGGGGCCACAAAGCCTGTTGTCAACTGCGTCCACATATCTATTCAGGGGACGCCACCATAGGGCCTAATCACATCAGCCACACTATCAGAGGCTCATTCACCTGCACATCTACCAATGTGATATATTCCATCATGTGCCAGCAATGCCCCTCTGCCATGTACATTGGCCAAACTGGACAGTCTCTATGTAAAAGGTTAAATGGATACAAATCAGACGTCAAGAATTATAACATTCAAAAACCAGTTGGAGAACACTTCAATCTCTTTGCTCACTCAATTACAGACCTAAAAGTGGCAATCCTTCAACAAAAAAACTTCCAAAACAGACTCCAACGAGAGACTGCTGAATTGGAATTAATTTGCAAACTGGATACAATTAACTTAGGCTTGAATTAAGACTGGGAGTGGATGGGTCATTACACAAAGTAAAACTATTTCCCCATGTTCATTCCACCCCCCAACCCTCAAGCTGTTCCTCACACGTTCTTGTCAACTGCTGGAAATGGCCCACATTGATTATCACTACAAAAGGCTTTTTGTCCCCTGCTCTCCTGCTGGTAATAGATCACTTACCTGATCACTCTCATTACAGTGTGTATGGTAACACCCATTGTTTCATGTTCTCGGTGTATATAAATCTCCCTCCTGTATTTTCCACTGAATGCACCCGATGAAATGAGCTGTAGCTCATGAAAGCTTATGCTCAGATAAATTTGTTAGTCTCTAAGGTGCCACAAGTACTCCTTTTCTTTTTGCGGATACAGACTAACATGGTTGCTACTCTGAAACCTTTAATACTTAGAGTCATTTGATCAATCAAATACTCTTCAGTTTGGTGTCATTTTTGTATGGAACCAGATGAGCATGGTGCCTGCATGCTATTCGTGATAAAGAATCACCAAAATATTTAAATGTAAGATTCTGCAATCAGTCTGGGCAATAACTGAATAGAGAACAGCATGGAAAAGATGAAAATTCAGTTACTGGTTTAGTACATGTCACTGGAGAATGCAGAGATGTAAAGGCATTTGAATTTTAAGATATAATGTTTTTATTATTATTATGAAGTACTGTTTAGGATTATTTTGTCCTTCTAGCTTCCAACCTCTGGAGATCTGTGGAGTGTTTACATGGATTTTGATAGTAGACGACTGGATCTCTGGGAGAGGATTATACCTACTTTCAAGTACAGTAGACAAGTGCCATTTTTTGAAATGCTTGTTCCAACCACAGACACTGTGCGTTATGGCTACTTAATGGAAAAGTTGTTAGCCGTCAGACATTCCGTATTGCTCACAGGAATTACTGGGGTCGGCAAGGTAAGAATTCTTTGGATAGCAATAGGGTCACTTGATTAACACTGGAGGGTCACACACTTGGTTGCTTATGTAGGCTGACCTGTACACCCTGCCAGACCCTCACCCCCACTACAGCTGGATCCCTCAACTCCCTCCCCCCACCCCCAACTCTGGTCAGAGTCCACTGATTTGGATGAAAATTGGAAAATTTTGATGTCCACTTAAATCAAACTTTTCCAGTTTTCAGATTGTCAGATTATCTTCCAAATCAGTAGGGGTCTGACCAGAGTGGGGGTGGGGTGCAAGAGGTCTGGTTGGAGAGAGCCTGAGAGGAGCAGGAGAAAGAGGTCCGGCTGGGTGGTGAGGGTGGGGTGACCAGAGTGGGGAGAGGAATCTGCCCTCACTCTCAGCCTAACCTTGAGGTCACTGCCTCACCCCTGTATCCAGAGTGACACTGCTACTTTCCCACAGGCCTCTGTAAGATCACTACCTGCATCCCTGTCCAGAGTGACTCTGCTCCCATTCTACAGGCCTCTTTGAGGTCACTCCCTGAGCCCTGTATCCTGATGGGCCAAATGGTGATTTTAGTGGAAATCAGGCTTTTCAGCAAAATCATTAGGGTCTTGCCTGTTGATGCCTAGAATATTCCCTGAAGTTTTAAAATTGATCTGATGTGGTTTTCAAAAGTTGTGGCATTACAGAGCGACAGAGAAAGGGCACCGAGTTGAGTGAAGGGCCTACCTTCACTCAGCCAATCAAAGGAATTACATTTAGTATTAATTAAGACAGGGCTGTTAGGGGAGTGCATTTGGGATGTGGGCAGGGGAACTTCTGAGGGAAAGGGGCAACTGGGATACAGGTTTGGGGATTCCTGAGGGAAGGGGTAAGGAGAGGTGGTTGGGCAGCGGGTTGGTGGGTGGATTCCTAAGATGCAGAAGCTAAACGATTGCTTTACTATCAGTGTTCACTACAGAAGATGTTGGGGAGATGCCAATCCCAGAACTACTCTTTTCCTGTAACACTAACAATGCGCTATTAAAGATTAAGACATCGAAAGAAAAGGGGCTGGAACAAACAGATAAATTAAGAAGCAAAAAGTCACCTGGTCCAAGTGGTTTTAAGCCAAGAGTTCTGAAGGAATTTAAGAAAAAACTGGCTGAGCAGCTGGCTAAAATATGAAATGTCCCATTAAAATCTGCTGCTGTGCTGGATGATTGGAGGGTAGCGAATGTTGTATCTATATTTTTTAAAAGGTGTTTGGGATGATCCAAGGAACTGCAGACCAGTAACCTTTACTTTTATATCTGATACATTGTTTAAAACAACAATTACAAACAGAATTATGACATATTTAGGAAATCATAATACGATAGTGTCTAAACAGCAAGGCTTCTGCAAAGGAAAATTGAGCCGCACTGATCTGCTAGAATTCTCCAAAAGTGCCAAAAAAACAGTGGATAAAGGAGAACTAATTGACATAATTTATTTGGTCTTTGACAAAGTAAGTCCCACAAAAGAAGCTGCTAAAGAAAATAAGGTTTAAGAGTCAAAGTATTGTCATGGATCAGAAACTTGCTAAGAGACAGAAACCAAAGAGTGGAAATAAATTGGCAATTTTTGTTATAGTAAAGGGTTAACATCAGGGTGCTTCAAGATTCCATATTAGGTCCAGTGTTGTTTAATACCTGGTGACAAGTTAGGTGTCGTACTTTGCAGATGATGCAGAATTATTTAGATTAGTCAGAACTAGAGAAGACTAAGGAACTTCATGGGACCTGACCCAGCTCAGTGAATAAGCGACATGATGGCAGATGATATTCAGTGTTGACAAATGCAAAGCAGTGCTCAGTGGAGGGAATAATTTGAACTACCTTGTGGATTTCTAAATTAACCTTGTGGACTTCTAAATTAACAAACAGTTTAGGTTAGGGGCCTTGGCATCATTGCATACAGCTCAATGAAGAGCTCTGCTCAGTGTGCAGTAGCAGTCAGAAAAGCAAACACGATGTTAGGATCCACAAGAAGGGAAAATGGAAACTAATAAAAATAAAACTGCAGGCAAGTTATCCTGTAACTGCCTACTGCAGCACATACTTTCTCTGAAGCAGCTAGTACTGACCACCGTCAGAGATGGGATACTAAATTAGATGGATGATGGAGCCTGGTTCGATCTAGTATGGTGATTCCTTTGTTCCTAAGCAACAGCCAGGAAACAGTGTAGGAAACAGCAATGGCTCCTGTACTCCTATAGCTGGAGGACAGATTTCAGGGGTATTCACTCTGCTCCTATGGAGCTAGAGAGGATCATCAGGGGAGAGGCTGAGAGTGGAAATAAGATCTGGCCCACTGTTCTACTCATTTGATTAATTTCATTATATTATTTGTTGTAGGACTGTGCAATTTACCAAAGTGATTGCATAATAGAACCATAAAGAGAGGGTGTGTGTGCGTGTGCGTGTGTGTGTGTGTGCAACTTTGTGTATAATGAAGTTATTATTACTTATTTTTTTTGTAATTAAAGTCTGTAGTTGCAAGGGGATTGCTAAACCAAATACAAGAAGAAGCAGGCTATGTTCCTGTTTACCTAAACTTCTCTGCTCAGACATCATCTGCTAGAACACAAGAGATTATCGAATCCAAATTAGAAAAGAAAAGAAAAAATATTTTAGGTAATGATTTTTAATTTTATCTATTTGCTTATCTTAATTGCAGTAGTATAAAAATGTGTGTCTGGTATTTTAGTTCAAAGTATGATGTTTCTGAGGGCTAACTTCCAGGAAAATTTATTGTTAAATTGGAATACAAGAAGTGAAGCTTCATTTCTATTAAATGATGTAGTTCTTGCAGTTTTACACTTGAGGGCAGTAATGAAGTACAAAAGCTTTAAAATCTGTTAACAGTTATTATAATATTGAGTAGTGTGAAAAGTTGTCATGTACAATGATTTACAAGGGGATTCTTGAATGATATATTTACATTTTCCACACTAAAAACATCCTTATCTTAGAGTTAAGTTTGCTCAAGTATATTTCTTACAACAAAATTACTGAAAGTAAAAGAAATCAACAACATCCACACCCGCCTCAGTTCACACCTTTTCCAACCTCAATTCACAATAACTAAACACAATTCTAGACTCTTCCATTCCACAGCAAATTCCCTTTCAGTTTTAAGATGTAACCACCCACAGTGCAAACACCCCCTTCTTTGTAATTATACTCAAATGCACAACCTGAACTCTGACTTTGGATAGATTAAGATACATATGTTTAGTGCCAAATCTGCAATGTATTACTTTTTCATGTTCATGTACAAATATGTGGTCAGATATCAGGTTGTGTGTTTGAGTGTGATTATGGGAAATATGATGTGTACATTGTGGATTCTTAAACTTAACTAAAATACATGAATATTAAAATTATTCCAGTGTAGAATAGAGTTAGAGGAGTAGGGGATGGAAGGAGGCCATGGAACTAGGGAGCTGGGCAGGACATTGGGAGCCATGGAACAGGTCTAGATAGAGAAGTAGGGGTGAGTGTGCAGAAGAGGCTGGGGAGTCAACTAGGAGCCCCAATCCCCAGGCCTTCTCCTGAACCCCCTTACCCTGCACACCAGCCTCCCTGCAATAAACAAAAATTCATGGAGCCCATGACCTGTGTGTGACTTTACTAAAAATAACCAGGGGACAGCGCTAGGTAGAGGGGAGGGATAGCATCCCATGGGGGGACGGGGACAGACTGACAGGCTGATCCCCCTGCCATGGCAGGGGGCACAGCCCTGGTTCCAGCGGCCTCAGCGTGGGGCAGAGCCATTGGAGGTGCACATCCCCCACTCTGGAGCTGACCTCAGCTGCAGGACAGGGGTGTGCAGCCCCAGCTGCAGCCCCCTCCAAGCCCCAGCTGCAGCAGGGGGGAGGGGGGTATATGGTTCTGGGAAGCCGTGAGGGGGATGCATAGCCCCTGCTGCAGCCCCTGGCGGAAGCTGCAGGACTGATGCTTGAAGGGGAGGGGCGCAGCGCCCACTCTGGAGCTGGCCTCAGCTGCGGGACAGGGGCGTGCAGCCATGGCCACAGCCGGTGGGGAAGACTGTGCAAGGCCCTGCGAAGTTGCGAGGGGGACGCATGGCTCCTGTTGCAGTCCAGGCCACGGGGCAGGGGCTGCAGGGTCCTGGTTCCAGCCCCAGTTGCAGGGCAGGGGTGCACAGTGCTGCCTCCAGCCCTGGCTTCAATCCCTGACAGCCAAAGAAGATAGGGAGGTCCAGTAAAGTCACAGAATCCATGACTGCCGTGACCTCTGTGTCTAAATTGTAATGATAATCCTTGGCTGTTGGAATGTCTGACTGATAGATTCCCGCCGGCAAACTGCAAAAGGTTTTTCAGAGAGATGAGCTGGCTCCCTAGTGGAGCTGCAGGTTCTACTTCTCAAGCAACTTTCTCGGTAGCTCTCTCCCTTTCCCTACCCCCATGATGTTCATTTATGTGTAATATGGGTTAAGACATGGTGGCAGTAGACAAGGAGGGTGGGAGTCATGCAGCCAATGCTGTCTCAGAAGCAGAGCTTGTAGCTTGTAGCTCCACTACAAAGGCAGATTCTCTATCTGCCAGTTTCCTGTGGATCACCAGACTGTAGACCTGGTCTAATGGATCTAGTTTGGTATGTCAGCTTGGGACTTCCAGTGTGGAATGTTTTCACGTTCAAGACAGTCTGTGGGGCATGGATGGCACAGTGGCATCTAGGGTGAGGAGCTACCAAGGGATGAAGCCTTGGAACCGGAGAAAACACGGCAGTGAGCTGTGGAGGCAATGTGTGGGAAAATAAATCCTCCATGAAGATGCAATGCTTCATTGGTCTTCATGGCAAAATATTAAACAGGTTTGTGATGAAGAAGCTCAATAACTGTATTTTGAGTTTTCCCAATAAATTACCATGTTGGGCTTTTTTGTAGGCTGAAGTCTTGTTTGAAATTTGGTATTTTTGATATTGCTACGTTAGGGATCCCCAAAAACCATTAAGGTCTCTGGAAAAATTACCAACAGGAGTGATTTAATGTCTTGCAAAGTTGTACAAAGAAGGCTCTAAAGAGTGTGACAAGTACCTAGAAAAATGAAAATGTGTTCTCCTTGAAATAGACCGTGTTTAAGAATGATTTCTGTGCACAGTTTCACAGAATTTGAATTCACAAAACAATTTAAGTGGGAAACTCAATGCAACCTTAACTGTGGAGCTGCTAAGGCACCTCCATAATGTCTTCTCAGCATTTTGGAGCAAGCCTCCCAGCCCGGATCGACAGACTTGGGCTGGTGGGGCTCAAGCTAGTGCTCTAAAAGTGGCTGTGGAGTCGGCACTTTGAAGTTGTGGCTGCTACAGCTGCCACAGCACTTACTCAACCTATGTCAAGGGGAGAGCTTCTCTCGTTGGCGAAGGTATTCCACCTCAGAGAGGCGGTAGCTGTGTAGAGGGGAGAAGCCCTCCCGGCAACATAGCCCTGTCTACACCACGCATAGGTCAGTATACACATAGATCAGTATAACTAAGTCAGGGATGTGAGTGACGTAGTTACACTGCCATAAATTTGTAGTGTAGACCAGGGCTCAGTGTAAATAGCCTAAGGCTTTATTTTTTGTAACTGGAATTTTTATTTCATAAATGGAAATTACCAGCACTGATTTGTCTGCCTTTTATATTTTTATTTCTTAGGAGCACCAGGAAAAAAAAGAGTTGTTTTGTTTGTGGATGATCTAAACATGCCTAAATTGGATCGGTATGGTTCTCAGCCTCCAATTGAGCTACTTCGGCAGTACCAAGATTTTGGAGGATTCTATGACAGAGAGAAACTATTTTGGAAAGAAATACAGGTCATCCCAGCTTTTAGATTATCAAATTCACAGGATAGTTAGATAAAGTTAATTGTATTCTTTGTGTACGGTTAATGTGCTCTAACTCTGCATTGCTTCTAAACATCACTTGGATTTTTTAAATGTACCTTTGTATTCACACTCCAAAGTTTTGAGCTTTGTGTGTGTGTGTGAGATCCTCCAGAACACTTCCATTTTCATCCCTCTGCACTGCCTACCCTTTAGCCCTGTTTAGCATTGACACCCCATCTGTCCAAGGAGGACACATTTCCCTCTGAAGCCCATTATCGCTGCTCCTTGAGGCAATAACATGAGAACAGTGTGAAGCTGTTCCTGTAGCTTTCAAGCTTCTTTCAGTCCAGGGAATGAGGGTCTGAGATTTTCTTCTAACAACCCTTGAAGGTGTTGGCGTAGATGTCAGTTTCTGGATTTAGTCCCTCTCTCTGAATAATGACTCCGATACTAGCCAGTAAGTCTTTCTTCTTTCCTCCCTTGCAATATAGCATACATTCCTCTGCCTTCAGCCACAAGCCAAGAATTTGATGAGAGAGAATTCCATTCCTCAGCTGCCAGAAGTTGACGGTTGGACCTAGGGTTGTTTTTGCAATTGTGGCTAAGTCTTTTGATATGCCTAAACTCCAAATAAACTGAAGAAGGGATTGTCAAAAAGAAGTGTTAAAACAGATGTTGTTTTAACTTTTTGTTTCAAACACTGTTTTCAAAAGATGAAGAGGCAGCTACCCACTTCTAGAGTTCTACTCTTAGTTTAGTAACTGAGTTGTCATTTGAAACCCAGTGTTTGTGCAGATTATCAAAGCATTTCAGAGCAAAGATTGGACTGTTAAGAAAAATCAGCCAAGACTTTTATGCCATTTTTGACCAGTATATAGACTGAAGTCAAGTGTACAGTTTGATGATTGGCTGAATTTCTTCAGATGTCCCAGTCCCAGCACCCAACATCTGTATTGTTCATAGGATAGCAGCAGAAGGTTAGGTTGCACAGAGTGATTTTGAAATTGGGCAACTTCTTACTATCATTCAGAAAGAAATTTCCTTTCTTCTCACAATGTGTAGCTCCCACCAAAGGATTTCAAGTTTAAGCTGTAGTAATGTGGTAGATATACATACTATATAGGGGTAAACTATGGTATTTAGCCACGAGGCCCCTCCCCATGTTGAATAGAGTTCCCAGGTGTCCAGTTTTCAACCAGAACGCCTGGTCAAAAAGGGACCCTGGTGTCTCTGGTCAGCACTGCCGTTAAAAGTCTGGTTGGCAGTGCAATGGGGCTAAGGCAGGCTCCTTGTGGCTCTCGGAAGCAGTGACATGTCCCACCTCCGACTCCGAGGCATAGGGGCAGCCAGGGAGCTCCATGTGCTGCCCAAGCACCAGCTCCGCAGCTTCCATTGGTCGGGAACTGTGGCCAATGGGAGCTGTGGAGATGGTGCCTGTGGACAGGGCAGTGTGCAGAGCTGCCTGGCCGTGCCTCCATGTAGGAGCTGGAGGGGGGACATGCTGCTGCTTCCGTGAGCTGCATGAGGTAAGTGCTGCCAGGACCTGCACCCCAAACCCCTCCCACACCCCATTCTCTTGCCCCAGCCCTGGTACCCCCTTAATCCCAGCCTGGAGCCCCCTCCAACATCCCAAACACCTCATCCCCAGCCCCACCCCAGAGCCCGCAAACTCCCCCCCCCCCCGCATCTCACCCACTGCCTCAACCCGGAGCCCCCTCCTTCACCCTGAACTCCTCATATCTGGCCCCACAGCCGGAGCCCTCCTCCCCACCCCACTCCTACTCTAACCCCCTCCCCCTGAGCCAGCCTGGTGAAAATGAGCAAGTGAGTGAGGGTGGGGACAGCGAGTGACTGAGGGAGAGGGGGATGGAGTGAGTCAGGGGTGGGGACTCAGAGAAGGGGCGGGTCCTTGGAGGAGGGACGGGGCAGGGCAAGTGTGTTTGGTTTTGTGCGAGTAGAAAGTTGAGTAGAAAGTTAGTGTGGATCTGTGACACCCTGAGGGAGCATCAGGAAATATTCTGCCACAGAATGCCTCCCAAAGCTCTCTGGGTATGCTGTGGGGAGCATGGTCTACTGTAGCCTTTAAGTGTCTCCAGCATACCTCACTTTGCTGCCAGCCATGGCTCTGTCTACTCTCCAGCCTTCTCCACCCCTTTTTTGGCCCATTGTTCTTAGGAGAGAGCAACACAGTAGCAACGCTTGTGCTTTCCTGAGTGAATGAGCTGCAATTTTGCATGGGCCTCATTTGGGCCATGCTACAGGAAGGGAGGTTCCTTGTTTTCCCCTGCCCTGCGACTGTGTGGTCAGTTGCGAGCAATCAAAACATAGCCCACAGTGAGAACGCTATAGGATGGGAGACTCCACTACTCTAGTTAATGTCTCTCTTATGTGTGACTGTGTGAGACAAAATATGGGGACTGGGCAGAGTAGGGAAAGAGGAGTAATGAGCTGGCCAGCACTGACCATGTCTCTTCTGGGACATGCTGTTGTGCTTGAAGGACTTTCATAAATTAATTATTTTGAATACCAGTTTTTAAAAAAAAAAAAAAAAAAAAAGAGGGGATGGGGGAAAATCACATTTGCTTTACCAGGAGCTTGCTAAAGATATGGGTACTAAATGTATAAGTAACAGTGTTTGCATAATTAAACAAATTACTGAGTATTCTGTTTGGTGCAAATTGTGCCTGAATTTCCCTTCTGTAGGATGTAACAATTGCATCAGCTTGTGCACCCCCAGGCGGTGGTCGTAATCCAGTAACTCCACGTTTCATAAGACACTTTGCCATGCTGTGCCTTCCAACACCCTCAGAGCACAGCCTTAAACAAATTTTTCAGGTCAGTAGCAACTTCTGCGTGACCCTAAGGAATCGAAAACGTATTCATCTGTGTACTCTGTCATACTGCAATGTGGTCCTATAGTTAAGAGTTTAGGAATGTGTGTCACATTGGAACTTTTGCAAATTCTTAAAGTGAATTGAAATTTGATTTTGGAGACTGAGGCTAGATGCACAAAGAGCCTGATCCAAAGCCCTCTGAAGTCAAGAGGCATCTTTCCACTGACTTCAGTGGACTTTGGATCAAGCCCATAGAGCCAGGAAGAAGCATATATTTAAAATGATTAGTCATTAACCTTCTAAGGTATTTTTATTTCAGTTGTGTTCAGTGTCTTTTTCTTTATTTAAATATAACATTAAATATTTCCTTCTTCTCTTCAGTTTCTGTAAACATATTACTTTAATTGGCTAAAAATTGTCTAACATTTGTGCATTATTCAATAGCTGCCGTGCATAATTGAACATAAGGATGGATAAATATTGATATTTATTATAGTGCCCTGCTTCTAGGTTATTGGGAACACTCTCATAACTTAATATTTTTTTTAGGAGTTTTCCTTTTTATGGGTCCAATCCTGCCACCTTTATGCCCAAGGACAATGGGTCTCTATGTATTCACTGGTTTCCAGTAACTCAGTCAACAGCTTTTTGACAGACAAGTATCACTTCTCTGTTTATTTTGATAGATCAGATGTTTTTCCTTATATGTTTTTTCATGTACTTGAAGTTTGTTTGTTTTTTTGAGTCACCAAAATATTTTCTTAAAAGTCACATTTGTTTGGGGTGGTTGATTTAATTTTCCCTCCGTGCACTTCTTTTTTATCCTCCACACTCGTTTTAACCCATCACTCAATACCCTATTTTGCATCTCTGTCCTCTGGCCAAAGAGATCCTTGGGCCAGCTTCCAAGCTGTGCCTCATAAAAGGATTCTTCAGGTGCAGTAAGGGTCGCTTTCAGCTGCCCTTGCTTCTCCCTAATTCTGGTCTGTTCTTGGGTTTGGCATGGACACCAGCATAAATTAGCATTGTCCCTGGGACTGCTCCGATTTATTGCACCCTTGTGTGGCTCCTAGTATGCTACCCTGCAGCCCGGAAGAGCCATAGTGCAAAGCACTCTAGCTACTCCCCTTGGCACCCCAGCTAAACCCACAATACTTGATTGATGGCCGCTGGGTGTGCTGCACTTTTGTAAATCCAGCCACTTATTTAGGTGTCTAAACATGGCTTTAGGAGTCTAATTTTTGGGTACCCATTGTTTAAAGTCTTGATCAAATTAATATAGTATCTTGACTTTTCAAATTAAATACCTTGAAATTATTACAGATTGGAATCACAGCTCATTTCAATAAAAACCAAACTTTTCAGCATTTTATGACTGCAAAGAAAATAAAAATGTCCCTTATGTTTAGTTCTAAAGTGTCTCTTACTTTTTTTGTTGTTGTTCTGGATATAGGCAATCTTAAAGGGCTTTTTGGCTGAATTCTCTCCAGCAGTAAAGCAGACTGCAACAAGTATAGTAGATGCTGCTGTTGAAATATATCAAAGAATGAGCATTGATCTTCTCCCAACACCTGCAAAATCCCATTATGTATTTAATTTACGTGATTTGTCAAAGTGTGTGCAAGGTAAAACGTGTTTGGTTTTGACATGGTATTTTTTCTAGTTCCTCTAGTGTATTTTCAGGTGTCAGTGGTCTTTCTGTCTAGTGAGGAGACTCTAAGCAGTTCACATTCTCTATTTCAGTATTATATCTTCTGAAATTTGTTATTTACTAGAGAAAAGGATATAATTTGCAATGAATAATTTCTTTGTTCAGCCTTTTTTTCTGCTTGCAATATATCTAAGAGGAGATCATGATTTCCTCCAATTTCTACATTATATAGAAAGAGGCAAACCTTGCCCTTGTTCGAAAGGTAGGAGAAATTCGTCAGGAGCTGTGTAAGTGCCCACAAAGCCTAACTGATTGATTCTAAGGAAGGTGGCTGAATGAGTGTATGAACTGGGTAAGTTCAGACTGCGTATTTTGCATCCACTAGCTCTAAGCAAAATATGCTCATCTGCTGTTGGTGAAAGTGGGAGAAAGGGTCCCTGAGTCATTGTAAGTTAGAGTAGTTCCTCCTCATGCCCTAAGATACACAACAGCGAATGGAAAGTCCTTGTAAAACACTCACCAGTGTATTAGATAAAAACTCCTGCTGTTGGTGCTACAATGGTACAGCGGGAAACAGAGAGGGAGGGGTGGTGCTGGATACAGGAGAGATCATCCTAAGGGGCCAGACCCCAGTGATGAAGGCACAGACATCCACTTTACCTTATTTTCCTTTGAGAGAGGAGACTGTTTGGGGAACTCATAGACTCAGTTCTGTCTCCCCATAGGAAGGCTAACGTGATTCCTAACTCAGCTGCTACCTCTTTCGTATGGCAGTGTTTTAACCAGACAGTCTACAAGGAAATGACAATAAGCCTCATGATGCCTCTTGCTATCAGGCTGAAGCTGCATATGCCTAATAACATCTGCACAACTTTAAAATTAAGTTATGCATGCTTGTCTTCTGAGCCATGTCCCCAACCTGCTTCAGTTGAGCAAGCTCCGGTTTTAGGCAAGCACATGCTTTGTTTGTCCCTACACACATTTCTCACCGTTATGTGCACCGCCGCCTCCTATTTGTTCACTTTCTTGTTTACATGCACATCTGTACTTGCACTTCTCAAGTCTTTCAAACATTTACCCTTTCATGTGCAGACTTTGATTGATGGTGTGTGCATCTGGTGGCTGCTTAGAGAAGATAAATGGTGTTCTCGTTTCCCTATTTGTTTCTGCCCTCCCTTTGCTTTTTCATGTAATTGTGTTTCTGTGTTTTGTTTCCCCCATAGTTGATTGTGCTGTCTCTAAAGATAAAGAGTAGCAAATGAAACCACTCAGAGGAAGGCACCAACGACTGTGTCAAGGTTCCTTCCCCACTCTGAACTCTAGGGTTCAGACGTGGGGACCCGCATGAAAGACCCCCTAAGCTTATTCTTACCAGCTTAGGTTAAGACTTCCCCAAGGCACAGATTTCTTTCTTGCCTTGGGAACCAGCTTAGGTTAAAAACCTGGTACGCTGCCACCACCAAGCGATTTAAACTAAGAACAGGGAAAGAGCCCACTTGGAGACGTCTTCCCCCCCTCATCCCCAAAATATCCCCCCAAGCCCTACACCCCCTTTCCTGGGGAAGGTTTGATAATATCCTCACCAATTGGTACAGGTGAACACAGACCCAAACCCTTGGATCTTAAGAACAATGAAAAATCAATCAGGTTCTTAAAAGAAGAATTTTATTTAAAGAAAAGGTAAAAAAATCACCTCTGTAAAATCAGGATGGTAAATACCTTACAGGGTAATCAGATTCAAAACATAGAGAATCCCTCTAGGCAAAACCTTAAGTTACAAAAAGACACAAAAACAGGAATCTACATTCCCTCCAGCACAGTGAATTTACAAGCCAAAAAACAAAGAAAACCTAACGCATTTTCTAGCTAGATTACTTACTAACTTTACAGGAGTTGGAGAGCTTGCATCCTTGATCTGTTCCCGGCAAAGGTATCACACAGACAGACAGACAAAAGCCTTTTTCCCCCCTCCCCAGATTTGAAAGTATCTTGTCCCCTCATTGGTCATTTTGGGTCAGGTGCCAGCGAGGTTACCTTAGCTTCTTAACTCTTTACAGGTGAAAGGATTTTGCCTTTGGCCAGGAGGGATTTTATAGCTCTGTATACAGAAAGGTGGCTACCCTTCCCTTTATATTTATGACAGACTGTAAGAAGTATGTTTGGATTTACACACTGCACAAGAGATTGTGAGGACTAGGATTATTCAGATTCTAAATAAGAAAAGTTAGAGGAAGTTTAATAGACTGTTCAGAATTATGAAAGACATAATAAAAGAGGAGTTGCTCTTCCTTTGTTACCTGTCCCAAAATAAAAAAATGAGTGGACATCTAAAGTCCCTAAAGAAATTGAAGGATAATAAAACTCGTAAGACTTAATTCAGCATATGGCCAACCTGTGAAGTTCATCATTGTGGGAATTCTTCACTTCGGATAGACTGCTAGGGCAGGACAGTTTTATTACTTATTAGGTTATCTAAGCTAACCTAATAAGATAATCAAATATTATGCTTCAAGGCATAAAATGGTTGATTGCTGGAGTCAAGAAGGAATTTTTTCCCTCAATGTATGATACTACACAGTGGACTTGGTGTATTCTTTAGGGGGGAGGTCTTAGTCTTCCTCTGAAGCATTTGACACTTGTCAATACTGGAGGCAAAATACTCAATTAGATGTCTGATCCATAAAACCAATTTTATGTTCCTAGTATTTTAATCTCTGTTTGTTTCACGTCAGTGCTTGTGTGCAGTATATATTCTTATAAATATTATAAGAACATTATAAATAGTCATAAGATGTTTTGTGTGAGATAGCTGATGTTGGTAGATGATGTATATGTACAATATTGTTAGAATTAATAACAATCATAATAAATTCAATATTCCCTCCACTTTTACTCTGCTGATCTTTCCTATATAGGCCATATCCTCTATTAACTTCCCAGTTGTGATTTTTTTGCCACCATCTCTGTAAAGCTAGTCAGCTCTTAACTCTGTTTCTGTATACATAATAATAGGAGCTTGATTGCTTCATTCCTAATCTTGTACTTTTGCTGTATTTACATAACAATGTCTTGCAATTTAATTACCTCCTTCTTTCCTTCCTGCTACAACCACCTCATCTTGTGTAAACATTCTCTCCAGATGTTCATGTGTACTTCAATTTTCAGTGTAACATGCCCCTTTTGTTCAATATGTTTCTTTCTAATTAGTGTCTGATCCTGTTGAGGCACTCAGAATCTTCAGCTACCGCTAAGGCCTTTGCAGCTGATCCAGGAAATTCTTTTCACAATCGTAAATTATCTTTCCAGTGTTTTTAAAATGTTTGTTTCAACAGTGTTTAGAAAGTGAAGATCAGAATTTGTTATGTTAGTGAAAGTATTATTCGTGTACTGTACACACAGGCATTCTCCAATGTGATCCTGGAGCAGTCAGAGACCAAACGCAGATCTTCAGACTCTTTTGCCATGAGTGTCAGAGAGTATTCCATGACCGCCTCATCAACAGTGAAGATAAACAGTATTTTCATTCTATGTTATCTGAAATGGCCAGTAAGGAAATCAACTTACCCCATTTGTATTACATTAGACATGTAAATATATGTTACAAAAACCTATCTAATCTAGAATTTTAATTTGTAGGCAAACATTTTGCAGTCCCAGTTGACCCAGATTACTTTGTAAGAAAACCAATCATCTTTGGGGACTTCCTTAAAGTAAGTCTATCATAAGCCTAAGTTTTCATAGAATACTGTTTACTTTCTGTTTGTTTAATGTAACTGCAGGGTTTATAAAGTGTAGAGGCAAAATATAAACACTATGATTTCAGCATAAACTAATCCTAAATTCTATGGGCTTGATTCACTGATACAATAAGCAGGAACATCTCCATGGAAGTGAATAGCATTTTGCCTGTTATACCAAAAGTGACTGTGGCCCTTTATGTTATATTTAGAAGAGAAGTAGTCCTTTTGCATCTTGATAAAATGTCTGCATTAGCAAAAATGGGATTTCACACAGTTCTTCTGACTGCAGACCACCTTTCAGGGAACTAGCGTAATAAAACTAAGCTGCATACAGATAATCTGAGAACTGGCCCCCCTATATTAGGAAGAGGTGAATAGTCTTCTGCCTAAAAGTCAGACATAGTAGCTAATGTACTTTCACTGGAGGAAGTTGTTAATGTTTTCACAGCCTCTGTTACTAGTGACCAAAGAGAATCATTCAAACTGAGGAATGGCAAAATTAAGTGATCCTAATTGTAAAATAGGTGGCTGAAATAAGTCTGGTTCTCCTTCATAAAGTTGCTTCTCCCCCACCCCACCCCCCAAGATATGTGGGGATAAGAGGAAGTGATTTCACCAGGTACTTTCCATTACAGAGTGCACTAAGAAATGGCGATAAAGGATAGCAAATATTCTTTTGAAACAATATGGTATTCCAGGGACAGAAGTAGATTCCAGGTAGATATTTGATCTTTGGATCCTGATGGGAATGGATAGGAAAGGAAGCCATCAGTGGTACAATTTATGACTTATGGCAAGGACAAGCTAAATCTTTAAAGGATATTTTTAAAAAGCTAGAGGCAGGTATAAATATGCAAGCAAGAGTCAGGCTAGGGATAACAAGGTTATCCCTAGTCTGACTCTTGCTTGCATATTTATACCTGTCTCTGGAAATTTCCACTATGTACATCCGATGAAGTGGGTGTTCACCCATGAAAGCTTATGCTCCAATACATCTGTTAGTCTATAAGGTGCCACAGAACTCTTTGCCACTTTTACAGATCCAGACTAACACGGCTACCTTTCTGATACTTAAAAAAACTAGTAGCATTTAACAAAGATTATACTAGGAAAGGATTTATACTAGGAAAGGAAAGTTCCACCATAAGCACTCAACTAGATAGATCAGATAGCAAACTGGGGGCAGTTTAAGGGACAAATGTGCATATTAGTAAATATATCCAGGACAAAGGCCTCAGGGACCTGTGGAGAGAAATTATTTCTCTCACAGAGTTTACATGTTCAATTTTCATTCTTTTTCTCTCTACACAAGGACAGCTTTTAAATTACTTTGACTCACTTCTGCAAGCAGTAACTGCTGCCTTGTGAGGAAATCTTTTGCAATTAGCCCCAGCTGAGATCTCATTATGACATTTACTGGGTAGGGAAGGATTCATGTGGAATGCAGGTTACAACTGAGTAAAAGAGGCTAGTAAGTGAGAGGAAAAACACAACAGCTGAATTCTTTGAACTAAACACTAGGGGTGATTTGGTAAAAAATGAGGTCTGGAGCATAGCTAAAGGTGTGATTAGAGGTCAGTTCCAAACTTTAGCCACAGGTGTGAAAGAATTGGAGAAGTGAGACTGCTCTTAACAGACTGCAAAGCTAAAATGAAAATGGATTTAATGCCTGAATTGTTTTTCTTAATTTCCCCAGAGAACACATTGAAGTCAGTGGGAACTGCTGGGAATTCAGCACTTAGGGTGCCATTCAAATGCCTAACTGTGGATTTAGGAGCCTACCTCTAGGACCCAAGTATTGAAAATCTTGACTAATAATTTGTGGAGATTTTAAGCACTATAATTTCTGTCCATTAATTTTCTCTTATTTTCCTCAAATAATTTCCTTTCAGGTCGGTGCAGAAAAAGCTGATCGAATATATGAGGATCTGACTGATACGGAGAAGATTATATCAGTTTTACAAGACTATCTGGATGACTACAATATAACAAACTCTAAGGACACAAAGCTGGTGTTCTTCCAGGATGCCATTGAGCATGTTTCAAGGTACAGGACTGTTTAGTTAATACCTAGGCAGTATCATTGTTTTAAGGTAAAAATCAGATTGGTGTAAACAAGTGAATTTAAGTCATTTTGAGAAGAATTTAAATTGTGTGACTAATCACAGGTTTACACAGTGAAAGGATGCATTAAAATACATAGAGAATTAACCATGGAGTCCCTAATAAGCAAACATATTAAATTCATCTTGCCTTCAAATGCAAACTGATGGTCAACCTGAGATGGAAGGAGGTAATTGTCAATCCATGAAAATGGTATAATCCCATGCTGAACCCTGAATCAAGAGTGTGCCCAGCTGCATGAGCTGAGTGAACAAACATCTGCCATAGCCCTCTGATCATCATGATACCCATGAAATCCTATGCTGCTTCAGAAGACCTGCCATCAACATAGACATTGAAATCACTGGGCACTGTCAGCCTCTGCAACGCCATTGGCACTTAGATTTTTACATACAGATTTAGGAGTCTAATTTAAGGCACCCAGATACAGAAGTTTTGGTCTTAGTGAATAGAGAACCAAATATTCAAAACATGGTCTCCATTTGTGTGTATGAACTTGGCAGATGCAATCTGCAGCTAGACAGATACTACACTGATATGTGTTTCTGGAACAAATCTGTATACTTGTCACTTGTGCACACAAAATATAGAATTTACAGAAACCACTTAGAATCATAGAATATCAAGGTTGGAAGGGACCTCAGGAGGTCATCTAGTCCAACCCCCTGCTCAAAGCAGGACCAATCCCTAACTAAATCATCCCAGCCAGGGCTTTGTCAAGCCTGACCTTAAAAACTTCTAAGGAAGGAGATTCCACCACCTCCCTAGGTAACGCATTCCAGTGCTTCACCACCCTCCTAGTGAAAAAGTTTTTCCTAATATCCAACCTAAACCTCCCCCACTACAACTTGAAACCATTACTCCTCATTCTGTCATCTGCTACCACTGAGAACAGTCTAGATCCATCCTCTTTGGAACCCTCTTTCAGGTAGTTGAAAGCAGCTATCAAATCCCTGCTCATTCTTCTCTTCCTCAGACTAAACAATCTCAGTTCCCACAGCCTCTCCTCATAAGTCATGTGCTCCAGTCCCCTAATCATTTTTATTGCCCTCCGATGGATGCTTTCCAGGTTTTCCACATCCTTCTTGTAGTGTGGGGCCCAAAACTGGAGACAGTACTCCAGATGAGGCCTCACCGATGTCGAATAGAGGGGAACGATCACGTCCCTCGATCTGCTGGCAATGCCCTTACTTATACAGCCCAAAATGCCATTGTCCTTCTTGGCAACAAGGGCACACTGTTGACTCATATCCAGCTTCTCATCCACTGTAACCCCTAGGTCCTTTTCTGCAGAACTGCTGCCTAGCCATTTGGTCCCTAGTCTGTAGCGGTGCATGGGATTCTTCCATCCTAAGTGCAAGACTCTGCACATGTCCTTGTTGAACCTCATCAGATTTCTTTTGGCGCAATACTCTAATTTGTCTAGGGCCCTCTGTATCCTATTCCTACCCTCCAGCGTATCTACCTCTCCTCCCAGTTTAGTGTCATCTGCAAACTTGCTGAGGGTGCAATCCACACCATCCTCCAGATCATTAATGAAGATATTAAATAAAACCAGCCCCAGGACCAACCCTTGGGGCACTCCGCTTGATACCGGCTGCCAATTAGACATGGAGTCATTGATCACTACCTGTTGAGCCCATCAATCTAGCCAGCTTTCTATCCACCTTATAGTCCATTCATCCAGCCCATACTTCTTTAACTTGCTGGCAAGAATGCTGTGGGAGACTATGTCAAAAGCTTTGCTAAAGTCAAGGAATAACACATCCAATGCTTTCCCCTCATCCACAGAGCCAGTTATCTCATCACAGAAGGCAATTAGATTAGTCAGGCATGACTTGCCCTTGGTGAATCTATGCTGACTGTTCCTGATCACTTTCCTCTCCTCTAAGTGCTTCAGAATTGATTCCTTGAGGACCTGCTCCATAATTTTTCCAGGGACTGAGAAGAGGCTGACTGGCCGGTAGTTTCCAAGATTCTCCTTCTTCCCTTTTTTAAAGATGGACACTACATTAACCTTTTTCCAGTCGTCCGGGACCTCCCCCGATCGCCATGAGTTTTCAAAGATAATGGCCATTGGCTCTGCAATCACATCCGCTGACTCCTTTAGCACTCTCGGATGCAGCGCACCCGGCCCCATGGATTTGTGCTTGTCCAGCTTTTCTAAATAGTCCCAAAACACTTCTTTCTCCACAGAGGGCTGGTCACCTCCTCCCCATACTGTGCTGCCCAGTGCAGTAGTCTGGGAGCTGACCTTGTTCGTGAAGACAGAGGCAAAAAAAGCATTGAGTACATTAGCTTTTTCCACATCCTCTGTTACTAGGTTGCCTCCCTCATTCAGTAAGGGGCCCACACTTTCCTTGACTTTCTTCTTGTTGCTAACATACCTGAAGAAACCCTTCTTGTTACTCTTAACATTTCTTGCTAGCTGCAACTCCAGGTGTGATTTGGCCTTCCTGATTTCACTCCTGCATGCCCAAGCAATATTTTTATACTCTTCCCTGGTCATTTGTCCAATCTTCTACTTCTTGTAAGCTTCTTTTTTGTGTTTAAGATCAGCAAGGATTTCACTGTTAAGCCAAGCTGGTCGCCTGCCATATTTACTATTCTTTCTAAACATCGGGATGGTTTGTCCCTGTAACCTCAATAAGGATTCTTTAAAATACAGCCAACTCTCCTGGACTCCTTTCCCTCTCATGTTGTTCTTCCAGGGGATCCTGCCCATCAGTTCCCTGAGGGAGTCAAAGTCTGCTTTTCTGAAGTCCAGGGTCCATATTCTGCTGCTCTCCTTTCTTCCTTGTATCAGGATCCTGAACTCGACCATCTCATGGTCACTGCCTCCCAGGTTCCCATCCACTTTTGCTTCCCCTAATAATTCTTCCCGGTTTGTGGGCAGCAGGTCAAGAAGAGCTCTGCCCCTAGTTGGTTTCTCCAGCATTTGCACCAGGAAATTGTCCCCTACACTTTCCAAAAACTTCCTGGATTGTCTGTGCACCGCTGTATTGCTCTCCCAGCAGATATCAGGGTGATTGAAGTCTCCCATGAGAACCAGGGCCTGCGATTTAGTAACTTCCGTGAGTTGCCGGAAGAAAGCCTCGTCCACCTCATCCCCCTGATCCGGTGGTCTATGGCAGACTCCCACAACAACATTACCCTTGTTGCTCACACTTTTAAATTTAATCCAGAGACTCTTAGGTTTTTCTGCAGTTTTTCATACCAGAGCTCTGAGCAGTCATACTGCTCTCTCACATACAATGCATCTCCCCCACTTTTTCTGCCCTGCCTGTCCTTCCTGAACAGTTTATATGCATCCATGACAGTAATCCAGTCATGTGAGTTATCCCACCAAGTCTCTGTTATTCCAATCACATCATAATTCCTTGACTGTGCCAGGACTTCCCGGTCTCCCTGCTTGTTTCCCAGGCTTCTTGCATTTGTATACAGGCACTTAAGGTAACTCGGTGATCGTCCCTCTTTCTCAGTATGAGGCAGGAGCCCTGCCCTCTCGTACTTTCCTGCTCGTGCTTCCTCCTGGTATCCCACTTACCTCAGGGCTTTGGTCTCTTTCCCCCAGTGAACCTAGTTTAAAGCCCTCCTCACTAGGTTAGCCAGCCTGCTTGCGAAGATGCTCTTCTCTCTCTTCGTTAGGTGGAGCCCATCTCTGCCGAGCACTCCTCCTTCTTCAAACACCATCCCACGGTCAAAGAATCGAAAGCCTTCTCTCCGACACCACCTGCGTAGCCATTCGTTGACTTCCACGATTCGACGGTCTCTACCCAGGCCTTTTCCTTCCACTGGGAGGATGGACGAGAACACCACTTGTGACTCAAACTCCTTTATCCTTCTTCCCAGACACACGTAGTCTGCAGTGATCCGCTCAAGGTCATTCTTGATAATATCATTGATGCCCACGTGGAGAAACAGGAAGGGGTAGCGATCCGAGGGCTTTATGAGTCTCGGCTGTCTCTCCGTCACATCGTGAATCCTAGCTCCTGGCAAGCAGCAGACTTCTCGGTTTCCTGGTTGGGGTAGCAGATAGATGACTCAGCTCCCCTGAGGAGAGAGTCCCAACCATCAGCACCACCCACCTCCTTCTCTTGGGAGTGGTGGTCGTGGAACCCCCATGTCCTAAGGATGCATGCCTTCCTATCGGTGAGGTCTCCTTCTGGTCCCTTCCCTCAGATGTATCATTTAGTCCACTCTCCGCATTAGTAGCTGTGGAGAGAACATGAAACCTTTCTTCTTCTGGAGGTCACATGCTGCCAAATTTCTTCACCGTCCTTCTGTCCCCGCTGCGCAGCCTGCTCTGAATCTTCAGAATGTTGTGTCCATAAAAGCATATCCTGACATCTATCCAGGAAATCTTCAGTTTCTCTTATGCAACGCAGGGTCGATACTTGTTTCTCCAGACCCTGAACCTTCTCTTCCAATATGGAGACCAGCTTATGCAGTCAAACCGAACCAAATTAAGTGCAAATCTTTTGGCATGTATAAATTCTGTCATTTTAAAAGTACTCAAAAATTGTGTGTGCTAATAGTGTGAACATGCACAAATAGAGGCCAGATTGAAGAGCCTTCTTTGAAAATTTGGCCAACAATTAATTTGTAATCATAGAATCATAGAATCATAGAATATCAGGGTTGGAAGGGACCCCAGAAGGTCATCTAGTCCAACCCCCTGCTCAAAGCAGGACCAATTCCCAGTTAAATCATCCCAGCCAGGGCTTTGTCAAGCCTGACCTTAAAAACCTCTAAGGAAGGAGATTCTACCACCTCCCTAGGTAACGCATTCCAGTGTTTCACCACCCTCTTAGTGAAAAAGTTTTTCCTAATATCCAATCTAAACCTCCCCCACTGATGATGTGGCACATCTGGCACATGTGGCCACTGATGATGTGGTAATGATGTGGCACAATTGGTAAAGGATTTAATCTAAAAGGGAGGTTTGATGTTCATGAGAGAAAGCTTCTAGAAAGCTGAAGTCCTTCCAAAATGGAAATCAACGGTGGGGTTCATCAATATGAAACTTGGTTAAGTGGCATGTTCTTAAAGACCACGGAACGTATCTTGAAGTCCCTGTTCAGTCCAAATTCAACCTGTGCTGTTTATTTTCTCTACCCAGGTATACAATTTTATATCTATGTATTATCATAATTCATAAATATTTAATAAATATATGGCACATATTTACACTAAGACTCACACCCTTCTACAGTACAGAGCAACTTGAAGTGAGAGTAAATATAATTTATGCCCACTTTGTGTCCCGTTTATGCTTCCAGAGCAGTGTAAATGAGAATAACACCCTGAATGTGCTTGGTAAAGTAAGCAATTAAAAAGAGAATTTTCCCAGCTGCCTATCCTGTAAGTTCCTCCTGCAAAAAGCCAAACAGGATTCTCCAGAAGTGTTTTCTTGGAAATTATCCATAGTAACCAACTTGTTGAAGTCAGAATATGTCAAAAGCGATTTTGAGTTAAAGATTCCCTCTGTTCGATAGCCCAGCTGAGATGGGGGATCCAGAGTACGCTGGGTGGGTTTTGACTGCAGTGTAGGGATCCCAAAAGGAGACTGAGTTTTGGGTGGGGTGAATTTATCCTGAATTAATGCAGCTAGGTCAGTCTCTGAAATGTCCCTCTGAGCTTGGCTTGTGTGAGTCTGCATGTGTTCCCTGCCTAAGCCTCTGGGCAGAGCAGGGAATGTTCTTTTCCATTGGGACCCTGGCATTGTGCAGGGGAGGCTTCCATTGTTTGGATTGCAGAATTATAGGATTTTCACTATGGTATCATGCCTGGGTGATGCTCCTGTGCCATAATGAGATAATGTGCCATAATGAGACTCCAACAAACAGTTGGAAAATTCTGTCATTTTTACTACACCTCTACCCCAATATAACGCTGTCCTCGGGAGCCAAAAAATCTTACCGCATTGTAGGTGAAACCGCATTATATCGAACTTGCTTTGATCCACCGGAGCACACAGCCCCGCCCCCCCAGAGCACTGCTTTACCACGTTATATCCGAATTCATGTTATATCGGGTCATGTTATATTGGGGTAGAGGTGTACTTTAAATTCTATGCTTGATTTTCCTATAGAATTGCTCGGATGATCCGTCAGGAAAGAGGAAATGCCCTGCTTGTTGGAGTAGGAGGTACTGGCAAACAGTCTCTCACTAGACTTGCCTCTCATATATGTGGATACAAATGCTTTCAGATAGAACTTAGCCGTGGTTATAATTACGACAGTTTTCATGACGATCTGAGGAAGCTGTATAAGATGGCAGGAGTAGAAGACAAAGATATGGTTTTCCTGTTCACAGACACGCAGGTATGTTTGAATGGGTCAACCAGAAAAGCAGTTGACTTTATCATTTAAAATGTTGTGGCACAATAAAAGTTATTTATTTTTATATGGTGTTGTTTATATGGAGTAAGAAAATGCTTTAGAGTGAGGATCATAAGCTTTAAATCAATAAATACAATCTTATAGTAATATATAAAAGGAGGAAGTGACTCAGAGGAAGGAAGAGGAGAGTTCTTGGTAATTGAGGTAGTGTAAATGAAAGAGCTACCTCCAGCTTTAGAGAATTATTGGAAAGGGGCACAGGAAGAAGGAAGAGCAGACTTGAGACTGCAGGTGAATATGGTGTCTGAAAGGAAGAGTGGGCCAAGATCATGAGAGGACCAAGCACAGAGTTCAATCTTGTGCAGTGGAAAGGATGAGCGGAAGGTATAAATCTTCCCCCAGAAGTGAAAAATGAGGTCAGTAGAGCTGTTTTGATTTACATCAGTTGAGGATCTACCCCACTGACTTCTTGTTCAAGGCACTCAAGAAGTATAAAATGATTGATATTAGTGAAAACCAACGATGTGATCAAGTAGGATGAAAAATGACAGGTCATGATCAGAAGCCACAAGTAAATAATTAACTATACAAGGGAAGGTATTCTTAGTACTGAAAAAAGATACATCTTACATACATTATTAATATTGTATCTGTTTACTTACCATAGAAAAGTGTTATACTTTTCATACTGGAAATAGATCAGGGCATCTAAAAAATACATCTGAATCTTATGATTTATTCCCAGAGCTCGGACAATATCATTTCTATGAATAAGCTGTGATCTGGAAGAGCGTGCTAGGTAGTGACTCATAAAATAAACATTGTAAATATCCCTACCTTCACAGTTTCTGTATCCTAGAATGTATCTGATTCCAGGTATCCCTGCTGTGTGTTCATTAACTTCTGAGAATTGAATATGCTTTTCCACATTACAGCTAATTTACAGGCATGCTTTTGTGTGAGCTCTGCTATGAAACAAGCAAAATTGCCTCAAGATTTTATCATTCTTTTGGATACACTAATTTCTTCTGTGTATACTTTCAAAGCCATAATTACAAAAGGCATTTCTCACATTTAGCCTTCAGAAGATTATTTTGCTTGGCTCATGTTTGTTAATAGGAACTGCTTCAACTTTATGCTATAAAGCTTAGAAGTAGCCTCCTCTGAAGTTGTGATCAGTTCAGCTATTGTACAGTAAAGAACTTTTGATCTTTCTTTGGGAGCTGAAGGCCAGATTGTGAACCTTTCACTTCCATTGAGGAGCAGGTAATGATAAGTATTCCCAGTAATGGTAGTGAAACGCCTCGAGTGAGTAACTGCTCACCAATGAGAGTAAGGGGTTCACTATCTGGCCCTGAGAAACTGTTCTTTGATTAGTGCTGTAACAACTACAAATCAATTACTTAGGGCCACGTTGGGGCTAGTCTCTGCAAAAAGGAGAGGGAAGAGTTAAATTTACTGCTGTGCTCTCATTCAGTACCCACAAGGTGGGCTGAGCAGCACGGGCCCTGTTCCTAGCTAGCATCTCCACAAGCTGTTTGAATGAGGTTTGGGAGAGGGCAGGGTTGTACCCAACTCACATCTGCAACCAGTGTTGGCTGTGCATAGCATGGTACGTATATTGTACCCTCTCCAACAGTGGCAGAGCCTACTGCTTTGGCGAGTGATTCCCAGGAACCCCCTGGAGGAATTCTGGCTAACAGGGACACCAGCTGCAGCAGAGCTCGCTGCACACGTTCCCATGTGCTTCTGCCCGCTGAAGGCAGAGCCTAGCCCTTATCTGAATGAATAATTCCCTGAACTACATCAGGGAGTTTCTTGAGCAAATGCTGTAGTTTCTTTTGGTAACTCTCAGTGGGATCAGAGGGTAATGGCTTGTAGAAAGTGGTGTTGGAGAGCTGCCAAGCAGCCTCTTGTTCATATTCCGGCCTATTCATGATGACAGCAGCACCTCCTTTGTCAGCCTTTTTGATTATGATGTCAGAGTTGTTTCTGAGGCTGTGGATGGACAGCATTTGCTCAAAAAACTCCCTGAAAAAGCACAAGATCAAATCCGCACAGACACACCCCTGGAACCCCAACCTGGGATATTCTATCTACTACCCAAGATCCATAAACCTGGAAATCCTGGTCTCCCCATCATCTCAGGCATTGGCACCCTGACAGCAGGATTGTCTGGCGAAGTAGACTCCCTCCTCTGGCCCTACGCTACCAGCACTCCCAGCTACCTTCGAGACACCACTGACTTCCTGAGGAAACTACAGTCCATCAGTGATCTTCCTGATAACACCATCCTGGCCACTCTAGATATAGAAGCCCTCTACACCAATATTCCACACAAACATGGACTACAAGCCGTCAAGAACACTATCCCCGATAATGTCACGGCTAACCTGGTGGCTGAACTTTGTGACTTTGTCCTTACCCATAACTATTTTACATTTGTATACCTTCAAATCAGCGGCACTGCTATGGGTACCCGCATGGCCCCAAGTATGCCAACATTTTTATGGCTGTCTTAGAACAACGCTTCCTCAGCTCTCGACCCCTAACGCCCCTACTCAACTTGCGCTATATTGATGACATCTTCATCATCTGGACCCATGGAAAAGAAGCCCTTGAGGAATTCCACCATGATTTCAACAATTTCCATCCCACCATCAACCTCAGCCTAGTCCAGTCCACACAAGAGATCCACTTCCTGGACACTACAGTGCTAATAAGCGATGGTCACATAAACACCACCCTATACCGGAAACCTACTGACCACTATTCCTACCTACATGCCTCCAGCTTTCACCCTGACCACACCACACGGTCCATTGTCTACAGCCAAGCTCTGCGATACAACCGCATTTGCTCCAACCCCTCAGACAGAGACAAACACCTACAAGATCTCTATCAAGCATTCTTACAACTACAATACTCACCTGCGGAAGCGAAGAAACAGATTGATAGAGCCAGAAGAGTTCCCAGAAGTCACCTACTACAGGACAGGCCTAACAAAGAAAATAACAGAACGCCACTAGCCGTCACCTTCAGCCCCCAACTAAAACCCCTCCGACGCATTATCAAGGATCTACTATATATCCTGAAGGATGACCCAACACTCTCAGAAATCTTGGGAGACAGGCCAGTCCTTGCCTGCAGACAGCCCCCCAACCTGAAGCAAATACTCACCAGCAACCACATACCACACAACAGAACCACTAACCCAGGAACCTATCCTTGCAACAAAGCCCGTTGCCAACTGTGCCCACATATCTATTCAGGGGACACCATCACAGGGCCTAATCACATCAGCCACACTATCAGAGGCTCGTTCACCTGCACATCTACCAATGTGATATATGCCATCATGTGCCAGCAATGCCTCTCTGCCATGTACATTGGTCAAACTGGACAGTCTCTACGTAAAAGAATAAATGCTCACAAATCAGATGTCAAGAATTATAACATTCATAAACCAGTCGAAGAACACTTCAATCTCTCTGGTCACGCGATTACAGACATGAAAGTTGCGATATTACAACAAAAAAACTTCAAATCCAGACTCCAGCGAGAGACTGTTGAATTGGAATTCTTTTGCAAATTGGATACAATTAACTTAGGCTTGAATAGAGACTGAGAGTGGCTAAGTCATTATGCAAGGTAACCTCTTTCCCCTTGTTTTTTCCTACCCCCCCCCCCCCAGACGTTCTTGTTAAACCCTGTATTTGTGCTGGAAATGGCCCACGTTAATTATCATACACATTGTAAGGAGAGTGATCAGTTTAGATAAGCTATTACCAGCAGGAGAGTGGGGTGGGGGGAGGTATTTTTTCATGCTTTGTGTGTATAAAAAGATCTTCTACACTTTCCACAGTATGCATCCGATGAAGTGAGCTGTAGCTCACAAAAGCTTATGCGCAAATAAATTGGTTAGTCTCTAAGGTGCCACAAGTACTCCTTTTCTTTTTAGAAAAATGACAGAAAATTTTAGGGATATGTTGCAAACTGACTCATTCCACACGCTGCAGAGATATGAAATTTCATCTACCTGCTATTATGCTGTCTGCATGAGAGATCAGAGTATACACAAAACCAGCAATAGTAGCAATCAGAGAGACCTGAACATGTTAGGATCCTGATATGTGCACCATATAAAAACTAGAAACCTGATTAAGAAGTAGAGTTTGCACAGGGTTTCTGGTAATTACCTGAATATTTCCAATAATTATTAAAAATCTCTTTTAGTTAATCTGAAAAGTGGCAGTTTAACAACCTCCCATTGTCATAACATGATACACAGACACAGCAAGGTTCAGCCTTTGTGCGGTTACTCCAGTGTTTAATTACGCTCAGTGTTAAAAATTTGTACCTTATTTCTAATTTGAACTCTGCTAGCTTCATCTTCTAGACTTTGAAAGTTATTATGTCATTGTCTGCTAGATTATAGAGCTCTGAACCATCAACAGCAGCTGGAAGCACCAGTAATGCCTGGCTGAGCATGCTCTGCTCCAGCTCCAGCTCCTCCTCCTCAGTGCTGTGTGGAGCTTGCCCAGAGCAGGGAGTAAATTTGCCAGATGGGAGGTGGCTCTTGGCCACTGGGATGCCAGCGGTCATTCCTCCCCAAGCTGCACTGAGCCGGGAGCCCTGCCATTACTCCTCTCTGCAGGGCAGCTGCTTGTTCTCCACTCTGATCTCTGGCTCTTGCTCCCAGGCCCTATCCGCACCCTCCCAGGGTCTGTGAGTGCAGAAACGCCCAGTCTGCATGTTGTTAATTCAGTTAATTTCTCCTGTGGCAGTAGCTCTGGCTCCAGCTCCTTATTGCAGACACGTCTGGGGACTGACTCGGACTCACTGGCCTCACAGTGCATGGAGCCTGGGTGCTCATGCACATGCAGCCTGAGGGAAGGCAAGGGGGTTCTGGGAACAAGGGACAGAGAACAGAGTGGGGACCAAGCAGCTTCCCCCAGTGTGGGCTGTCCCTTAGGAGGTAGGCCATGTCAGGAGATCAGGCTGCGGGTGAGAAGAACTATGATAGAAGTAGGAGCACTGATTATCTGTAAAACAGGAAGGGCTGTGTTATGAGGTACAGAGGGAGAAAAAGGCTATTTACCTGTTCAGAAGCAGCTACTTCTGGTGGTTGGGTTGGCGGATGAAAGTATTGGCCCTCAGTTTGAAGAGTTAACACAACTGACTAATATCAAAGTAGTAAAGTGACCATGAGCACAATAAACTTGACCAAATGACAAGATCCTACAGATAATATTGGTAACTTCAAAAGACCACCATCAGTGATCACACTGAACAGTGTGTGTGAATCAGATTAGAGGCCACACATTTGTAAAAACTTCTGGACATAGGTGAGAAAACGAATGGGGAAGACCTGTTTTGTTTTCCTAGGTAATATTTTGATGGTATCTGTTTCAAATATTTAAAAGGTAAGGATTTTCAAATACATTTTTCAGTTAAAAACAAAGTTTTTTCTTACAATTTTTATAGCTTATGAATACAGCACTGTTATTTTTATTTTCCTGATTGTTTTCTCCATACTTACAGAGGACACACATTAATTCATTTGACATCTAATATTTATAAAATCTTATCTATAGATTGTTGTAGAGGAGTTCTTGGAAGACATCAACAATATTCTCAATTCTGGGGAAGTACCTAATTTATTTGAAAAAGATGAATTGGAACAGGTTCTGGCACCTACGAGACCCAAAGCTAAAGAGGCAGGAATAGCAGAGGGGAACAGAGATGAGGTAGGAGAAGTATTGCAAATATTAGTTTATTGTATCAGATAACATTGTAAATAGATGTTACTGAAATTCTTATTTTCAAAGAATTAAGTATAGACATTCTAACACATGCCTTTTATCTGTCTCTTATTTATCTAATGTATCTAATGTGAAAAGAGGAGAACATTACATTTTGTTTACACTCAGGAAGATCAATTTCCAGGACTTTTAATAAGTACTTCTGTTCTGTCACGTGTGGACAAAATATTCCTATTCCACCTTTGGAGAGAAGAATTCAGCTGTTCATAGAGAATTTCTGAGACTAGCTATAGAGGTTAGAGATGGAAATGGCCCATTAGATCGTTCAGCGAAAGTAGGGTTGTTCCCTGGAGTACATGATTGTACTAGATTTCCTTTGAGCAAACAACCTCATTGTCATCTCCTTTATTTTTCCTTTATGCTGTGTTCTTTTTAAACAGGTATTTCAATACTTCATTAACCGAGTTCGTCAGAAGCTGCATATCGTTCTCTGTATGAGTCCCGTAGGTGAAGCTTTCCGAGCGCGATGTCGGATGTTTCCGTCCCTTGTGAATTGCTGTACTATTGATTGGTTTGTGCAGGTTCGTACTAATTAGATCAACAGAGTAATAACTTTGAGATGTCTCAGTAATAAACACTGCTGTTATATATGCTATGTTATTAAAAATCAAGTAAAAATCTAGCCTCCTGAATGTCATCTGGGATTATGTGGTCTATGTGTTATTTTTCAATGATAGGTAATTCTAAGATTCTCATTAACTAGAATATCTCGAATAACTAATTGTGGTTTCTACTCAGCTGATGATAACATATTGGATCCTGGCCTCTCCTTCAGTCTGAGACATTTGACAAAACCAGAGGCAGCTCAGACTTGTCCACAGGCTCCAAGGATTGACATCCTTTCGTTCGTTGACCAGATTCTCTGCCTCCAGTGATGCGGACAAAGCAGTTCAGCAATCCTGCTTTATCCTTTGCAGTCCTCACTTTAAAAGCTGATATGGGAGCAGAAGCCAACAATCACCCCCCGCCCCCACACACTCTTTACTATCCTTTAGGGGACTCAGATTTCCAGGTCTTGGCTCCCTAAACGAGACAAGATGCTGATGTCGGTTTGGTCCCCTCTCCTCAGTCCTGGTGCAGCAGGCCAAACAGAGAAAGCTGAAGATCATAAAATCATAGAATATCAGGGTTGGAAGGGACCTCAGGAGGTCATCTAGTCCAACCCCCTGCTCAAAAGCAGGACCAATCCCCAGTTAAATCATCCCAGCCAGGGCTTTGTCAAGCCTGACCTTAAAAACTTCTAAGGAAGGAGATTCTACCACCTCCCTAGGTAACGCATTCCAGTGTTTCACCACCCTCCTAGTGAAAAAGTTTTTCCTAATATCCAATCTAAACCTCCCCCACTGCAACTTGAGACCATTACTCCTTGTCCTGTCCTCATCTACCACTGAGAATAGTCTAGAACCATCCTCTCTGGAACCACCTCTCAGGTAGTTGAAAGCAGCTATCAAATCCCCCCTCATTCTTCTCTTCTGCAGACTAAACATTCCCAGTTCCCTCAGCCTCTCCTCATAAGTCATGTGTTCCAGATCTCTAATCATTTTTGTTGCCCTTCCCTGGACTCTTTCCAGTTTATCCACATCCTTCTTGTAGTGTGGGGCCCAAAACTGGACACAGTACTCCAGATGAGGCCTCACCAAGATCTAGGTGACCTTCTGAGGAGACACAAGAGGATCACTGCCATGATTCCTGTCAGCTTGCAGACCTTTGCTTTGTCAAGTGATGGGGTTCAATGTCTACATGACTTGTAGGAACCACTAAATCCACGCTAGCCCACCAAGTCTTATCCACAAACGTCTCATCAAAGGCTGGCCAGTTTCAATAGCAGTGGGCTTGTGGAATTCATAAGGCCATTTGATAAGGTTTTTTAAATATAATGTACTCTTTCTGCAATGGTCGAGAGAAAACATCTAGTTTGTACTGAGAATTTACCATATTTCACCACAAATGTTGGCTTTGACCATGATGAAGTGAATGACTGTTGTTCAGATAATCTTTTTCCCTTTTGCAGTGGCCCAGAGAAGCACTTCTTTCTGTATCAAGGACATTTTTCCTGAATGTTGATCTTGGAAGTGACGAGTTGAAAGAGAAAGTTTCAGTAATGTGTGTAGATATCCATATGAGTGTGACTGAAATGGCAGATCGATATTATGCTGAGCTGCGGCGACGATATTACACAACACCCACTTCGTATTTAGAATTAATCAATCTCTACTTGTCCATGCTGGGGGAAAAAAGGAAGCAGTTGGTTTCAGTAGGTTTAATTTTATTAAACAAAAATCTCTGCTTATTGTGTCTGAGAAATGTCTTCCTTCCCTTCAGATTTTTGTATTACTTTTCCTTCATAGTGCAGCAGCTTCAGGGTTTACCATACATAAAATGGCTTGTAATTCTTTTGTGGTAAACCAGCCCAATTTTCCTTTTCCAAGTACTGAATATTAAACCAAGGAATTTTTAAAGTCTAATTTACTTTGTACTGTTGGTGCTTTTTGTTACCATTTTGCTCTTCATTCGCATGGAAAATGAAAAAATATGAGTCATTTCACTTCCCCCATCTCTTGTCCTAGGACAAGACACTTGGGATACAAACATTGCAGCACAATGATTAAAGCAAAATCAAAGAAAAACAAACATTGCATCAAAAGATTGCAATAATATTCAGGTTTTTAAAATGTTTTATTTAACAAAAATCAATGTTGAGCCTAAACATCTGGCAGCTTCTGTTTGATAAGCCTGATCATGTATGCCAATTTAGATGTTTTTTCTTTTATATCTGAATAAATATTATTACATCCATAATAACATAAAATTTTTATTACAGCCACCCTTAAAATAAATGTATTATACAAATTATTTATAACATAATTTACAACTGATATAAAACTTACATTACAGGGTATTAAAATATATTTGTACATAAGTTTATATTTTTATCATGTTAGAACTTTTTGGAAGTACAGTGTTTGGAAAAAGTACAGTTGTACTTTTTGGAGTCAGTGTTTGGGGAAAAAGTAATTAGATGTGTGAAATGTTTTTTTTTGTGCTTCAGGCTCGGGATCGCGTGAAGAATGGCTTATCCAAACTATTAGAGACGAACGTGCTTGTAGATAAAATGAAATTAGATCTCTCTGCTTTAGAGCCAGTCCTTGTAGAGAAATCTGTGGATGTTGAGGCTTTGATGGAAAAATTAGCAGTGGATCAAGAAAATGCTGATCAGGTACAAAGAATTATCTTGTAATATTTATGAGATAACATGTGTTACTGCTCAATAATTCATAGATGAAGTAATGGGCTCTATGCTCTCCTCCTTTATGTGACACACTGGGGAGCACAAGGGCCTAAAAGCGCAGAACTGAGCCTTGACAGGGATTGCCGGAAGGGAAAGGCAGTTAGCCTGTGTCCTGCTTTTCTATAGTGTAGCTTCTACCAGTACAAACGTTTCCTCTGTGGACGCAGCAGAGTTTATGCGGACATTTTCCATGTTAGTTAATGCCGCTCCAAGAAGCGTTAACATCGCTTGTGCACTCTGTGACACGCATTTTAGGGGTTACAGCTGCTGAGGTGAGGCCAATAGCAGTGTAGCCAGCTATGCTGCCAGTGGTAGGCCAGAGCCTGAGGCCTACAGGATTGGTCTGTCCTTGCAGTTCCTTGGCCATTGCTCCTCAAAAGTAAAGGGATTTTAGTATCTTTCACCAATTAATAACTTTCTGTGTGTGTCAGGACTGGTGAAGCTCCTCTATAATTCTATTTTGCATACTTTATGCATAAAACCAAAAATGCAGACCTGAGTGTTAAGCAAACCCTTAAAGAAATAAGACAGAACAAGTTAACCCATTTAAATCTCTGTTTTGTTTTGAAAATATTTCACTGCACATTTAATTTTGAGGTTCGCCGTGTTGTTCAAGAAGATGAAGCTATTGCAAAAGTGAAAGCGGAAGAGACTCAGGCAATTGCTGATGATGCTCAACGGGATCTGGATGAAGCTCTCCCAGCTTTAGAGGCTGCAAACAAAGCTCTTGACTCTTTGGATAAAGCAGATATATCTGAAATTAGAGTTTTTACCAAGCCTCCGGATCTTGTCATGACTGTAATGGAAGCTATCTCCATTCTTTTAAATGCAAAGTAAGCCATTCAGAGCTATATAGTATTTTGTTTTAATTTATTTTAATCCATTATTTGTTCATCTTTTCCTTTGTTTTTTCTTTGATTCTTCCCCACTCCCCCCAGCTCTTCATTAGTGAAATGTTTTGTATAACGGTACCTACTTCTACAGTAAATTCACATTTTAATAGGAAGAGTACACTAATGTGGAGAATATCTTTGGTTGAATCAAAGCATTGTCTCTTTGACAGGTGTAGTCACAACTGCTTAGCTTTGCTTTGTGGGTCTCTCACACAAAACACCTTCTACACTTTTCTCAGAAAAATGGTATCATCGTCCACCATGCTGTGGTGATAATATAATAAAAACTCCCCTGAACTTTGGGGAAGTTCACATCTACATTGGCATCTGTAGTTCATAACTGGTCTCATTCTCTATAGTGGGCTGGACTAAAACCGCATGTCAAACTTCCTGAACTTTTTCCAAGTTTCAGAAGCCGTTCCAAATGTTGTGTCTTGGGTCCATCGCTAATTTATAGTAACAGACCACATATATTCTCTGAAACCAGTTCTTAATGAGGGGAAGAAAGGAAGACTAAATTATAGGGTTACATTTAATTTTGCATGACATACTTTGTGTCTTTGATAAAAGCAATTATTTTATGAGTTTCCAAAATCCCTATTGATAAAACTTGTCAGCTTTGATGTGCTTGGGTCAAATTCTATTTTCTTGAAGCATAAAGTTGTGGTATGCTTCAAGCAATGGAGCAATTAACATCCAAAGAGGATGTAGAGATTTATTACATCAATAAGATATCATAACAAAACAAAACAATGAAAAGCCATATTTTAGATAATGATGCTAAAATATCTGTTATGGTAAACAAGCCACATTTCAAGAACTGAACATTCCACAGGTCAAATTCTCCCTTTTTACAGAATATTAAAGTATTTTTTACTTAAAGCGTAAGTACCATTGAGTTTTTTACTCTCAACTATATGGATTTTTAAATCTTGACTATAAATGAAGTAGTTTTTCTTTAAATAAACCAAATGTATTATTTAATTTGAGATTGAGTTACTTTTTACTAAGCCTCCTCTCACTTCTACTTTGAGAATTTCTCACTGAGCTCTTGGAGGCTGCTTTTTTTAACTATTAAGAGACTGGTCTTCTTATCATCTTTTGCTGATGAGTGTTTCCTAACAGGTATCATATCAGTACAAAAGTCTCTTGGCCAGATCTTCAGTTGGTGTAAATTGGCATAGGTCCAGTGACCTCAAAGAAGCTACATTGATTCTCAGCAGCTGAGGATCTGGTTCTCTGAACTCCAAGTTGGTGGTGGATTCTCCATAAGGACCACATCCAAAATTTTTGACTAAGATAGCTTTGGATTTTCATGTGAGCCAATCCAGTTTTTTACAAGTTTTTGTACCAGAGAAGACTAGATTCCATGGTTTCAATGTGAAAACAGTTTATTACTTTGACAGGATTAAACCATATAGGAATTTCACATAGTTGTTGGAGAGAGAAACAAAGGCCCAACTCTTTGGTTAAAAGATTGTCTCAGGAGATTAAAGTACAGATTCATACCTATTGTGACTTGGAGGGAATTTCAGAGTCAGAAAGCCCATAGGGCCCATTCTACTAGAAAAGTAGCAGGTTTGGCAGCCTGCCTTTGTCTCTAGATTATTTGAAATCCACAGAGGTGCTACCTGTGGTTCAATTCACATTTTCACAAAGCATTAGACTCTCTAGTCTAAGTGCCAATTTGGAGGAGAGAGCTATAGTCTACTTGTAATAGCACTTCTTAGCCTTCATTCAGAGGCCTAGCCCTTTGCTTAGATGTGTCCTACAGAGGAGATCTAGTCTACAGCACTTTTATGTTAATTACATATGATATAGAAATGTAAATCCTGTTGCTATGTTTTTATTAAGCACTGATTGTGGTCAAGCTCTTCAAAACACTGTATAAAGCAAGAGGAAGTGGACTGAAAAGTGCAAATTTGTTATTTAAGATCATGTTCTCAGGGTGTGTCTGTCTCAAATTCTGTTACTGTTATTTTCTTTCAGGCCTGATTGGGCAGCAGCAAAACAGCTCCTTGGAGATTCCAATTTCCTCAAAAAACTTTTAGAATATGATAAAGAAAATATAAAGCCTCAAATATTGTTAAAGCTTCAGAAATATATAAATAACCCAGATTTTGTGCCTGAAAAAGTAGAGAAGGTGTCCAAGGCCTGTAGGTCTATGTGCATGTGGGTTAGAGCCATGGATTTATACTCTAGAGTCGTCAAAGAAGTTGAGCCAAAGAGGCAAAAGTTAAATGCTGCACAGGTGTGTGTTTATGTCTCTAATGTCTTTTATTTGTTAGAATGGTAACTTTGATGATATTATTAATTTTTTTTTACCGCGGTAACACCTAGAAGTCCCAGTCATGGACCAGGACCCACGGTGCTGGGTGTTGTACACAGACGAAAAATCAGTTCCTGCTTCAAGGAGCTTCTGATCTAAGTAATAGAATTTTTTTCATCCAGAACTGTTCTTTTAATTCTTTGGGCCAAATCCAGCAGAAAGTAGCCTCCTGGGCTGCTGTCCTGCCCTGCTAGAGAAGCTACTTCTAGTTCCAAGGATGACGTATTCTCTCCCGAATCATAGAATATCAGGGCTGGAAGGGACTTCAGGAGGTCATCTAGTCCAACCCCCTGCTCAAAGCTGGACCAATCCCCAACTAAATCATCCCAGCCAGGGCTTTGTCAAGCCTGACCTTAAAAACTTCTAAGGAAGGAGATTCCACCACCTCCCTAAGTAACCCATTCCAGTGTTTCACCACCCTCTTAGTGTAAAAGTTTTTCCTAATATCCAACCTAAACCTCCCCTACTGCAACTTGAGACCATTACTCCTTGTTCTGTCATCAGCTACCACTGAGAACAGTCTAGATCCATCCTCTTTGGAACCCCCTTTCAGGTAGTTGAAAGCAGCTATCAAATCCCCCCTCATTCTTCTCTTCTGCAGACTAAACAATCCAAGTTCCCTCAGCCTCTCCTCATAAGTCATGTGTTCCAGTCCTCTAATCATTTTTGTTGCCCTCCACTGGATGTTTTCCAATTTTTCCACATCCTTCTTGTAGTGTGGGGCCCAAAACTGGACACAGTACTCCAGATGAGGCCTCACCAATGTTGAATAGAGGGGAACGATCATGTCCCTCCATCTGCTGGCAGTGCCCCTACTTATACAGCCCAAAATGCCATTGGCCTTTTTGGCAACAAGGGCACACTGTTGACTCATATCCAGCTTCTCGTCCTCTGTAACCCCTAGGTCCTTTTCTGCAGAACTGCTGCCTAGCCATTCGGTCCCTAGTCTGTAGCGGTGCATGGGATTCTTCCGTCCTAAGTGCAGGACTCTGCACTTGTTCTTGTTGAACCTCATCAGATTTCTTTTGGCCCAATCCTCTAATTTGTCTAGGTTCCTCTGTATCCTATCCCTACCATCCAGCGTATCTACGTCTCCTCCCAGTTTAGTGTCATCTGCAAACTTGCTGAGGGTGCAATCCACACCATCCTCCAGATCATTAATGAAGATACTGAACAAAATTGGCCCGAGGACTGACCGTTGGGGCACTCCACTTGATACCGGCTGCCAATGTCTATAAGTGCTGAATTAAGCTTCATATGGGCACTCCATTTGTGGGTAGAATCAGCACATGGGGCGATCAGGTATTGTACATCAGTGGTTCTCAAAGCCGGTCTGCCGCTTGTTCAGGGAAAGACCCTGGCGAGCCAGACAGGTTTGTTTACCTGCCACGTCCACAGGTTCCACCGATCGCGGCTTCCACTGGCCGCGGTTTGCCACTCCAGGCCAATGGGGGCTGCGGGAAGCAGCGCGGTCCAGCGGACATGCTGGCCGCCCTTCCTGCAGCCCCCATTGGCCTGGAGCGGCGAACCGCAGCTAGTGGGAGCCGTGATCGGCCGAACCTGCAGACGCGGCAGGTAAATAAACCGGTCCAGCCCGCCAGGGGCTTTCCCTGAACAAGCATCTGACCAGCTTTGAGAACCACTGTTGTACATGACATTCTTGCCTAGTTCTTCCAAGACTGACTAAACCCAAGTCATCTGGGGATGAATTTTCAAAGAGCTGTGGCCCAAAGGAGACTTTCCCCAGCCATTGGTCCTGTGTCAATGTTCAGCCAAGCTGGTTACAGCAGAGACTAGAGTGTCTGACAGTTTCATACCCTACTCCCTAGAAAAATGGTGGAGGCACTCATTATGAAAATGCCATTTTATTAATAGGACAAAAATGTTCTGGTTTAAAGCTACTTTTTCAAAAAGACTCCTTATTCATATGTAGGCACCTGAATAAGTGACCTGATTTTCTCAAGTCCCCTGTACCTGCCACTTCCATTGGCTTCAGCTCTTCTAAAAATCAGGCCACCAGGTTTGAAAGCCGTGGCCTAAATGTTTCCTCACATTCTTAGGCTGAACTTGATGCTACTATGGCTACCCTACGCGACAAGCAAAGGAAATTAAAACAGGTGGAGGATCAGATACAGGCATTACAAGACCAGTATGAAAGAAGCCTTGAAGAAAAAGAGAGCCTTGGTAAGTGATTTCTCTTGAAGTCGTTAAACAATTAAATTAGTCTTTCACTTTCATGCCTCCACAATACAGCTAGCTGGACCAGGGGAAACTAGCTAGCCCTGACCCAGTCAGTCTCATACTATACACAATATAAACATAGTGGTATGCAAATTAATATGCACATTGGTAGGACTCCATTGAAGGGGTTAAACACGTGATTTAGTAGCACTCTGTCTCCCCAGTGCTTCTCTGGTCACACAGTACCGCGGTAAGGAGATGCTACATCTGCTGACAACAGTTAGGCTTGTGACTATTCTTTCAGGCAGCTTCAAGTGGAGCAACCGGATTCCAGTAGTAGGTGATGATAATATCACAGCAGGATGATTTGAAGAGGGTGTGCTGAGAGTTTAGCGAGGTCAGGACATGTTTTTCATGGTCCATAGTCTGTCCTGAAGTACCCAATCAATAGGCCAAAAAGAAGTTTGCTCAGAAGCCACTGGAAGTTAAGGCTAGAAGAAAGGGTAGGGGCAGAGGGAGGCTAAAATAGAAAGTAAGGGAAAAGATTATTAGGAAAAATTGACTTTTTAATACTAATCACAGTCCAATAATTTTATAACTGTTTAGCAAGGACCATGGCACTTACCCAAGCTCGCCTCACTAGAGCTGGAAAGCTGACAGCTGCATTAGGAGATGAACAAGTTCGGTGGGAAGAGAGCATCAGGAATTTTGAAGATGAGATTTCAAACATCATAGGAAATGTGTTCATAGCAGCTGCTTGTGTTGCCTATTATGGGGCTTTTACAGCACTTTATAGGCAACTGGTGAGTAAAAATAATTTCCCTTTTCTTTTTTTCCTCCATAATGTGGTGCTTGTGAAAGGTACCAAACTGGCATTACTGTAGAATTGCTTTAGCCTCTGAACAGGTACAATATGGACAGTGTCAGTCTAAGCATTCCCCCACAACCTCATTAATGATCCTCAGGCTTGCTGTCCAGAGTTCAGTTTTAATACATATTCAGCCATTAGTGACAATTGTGAAGGGTGTAGGATTATTATTAGTACAAGACTAGGACCCCTGTCTATTCGAAATTAACTAAAGACACTCACTTGTTGCCTCCTAAGCAATCAAGCAGCCATCCAATGATGATAACTTTTAATTACTACCAACTAGCGTCCAACAGGTTGTTACAATTCCCATTAAGTAATATAATCTCCTATGAATCTCTTTTTACAATTAATCTCTCTCTATCCCAGCTGATAGATTGCTGGATCAAGAAATGTCAGAATCTAGAGATTCCTATCAATCCAGACTTCAGTCTTATAAACATTTTGGGAGATCCCTATGAAATTCGCCAGTGGAACACGGATGGGTTACCACGTGACTATGTGTCTACTGAGAATGGGATTCTTGTGACTCGAGGGCGACGCTGGCCACTGATGATTGACCCCCAGGATCAGGTGAGCACTGATTGTAAACTGTACTGATGCAGCTCCCTTTCCAAAAATGCAACTACTCCGTAAGTTTTTGTACCAGACATTTCTCACACTGACACCTTTTTCTTTGTTGGCTTGGGGCCAGATCCTTATATCGTGCAAATCAACATACTTCAGTAGCGGTATGGTGACTAATGCCAGCTGAGGATCTGGCCCATACATTTTCATTATGAGACCTGTGATTAAAAATAAAAAACACAACAGTGTTTCAAGTGTTGCATGGACTCTAATTTAACATTCTCATTCCAATCAAAATTGGAATAGGTTTAAAATAATGAATAGAGGTTTCTAACGATAAAAAACGTGGAAATGATTGTGCAAAATGTGTGATATAAAAACCCTCCACAATACGAAAACTATAAACTGTATTGATAACAGAGGAAAAGCAGGATTGTGTCCAGTTTTCCTTAAAGCCCAGGGATGAGTCTCAAAGATGGTTGAAGCTATGAAAGGAGTTTCGTACAATGAAAGACTGTGAAGACTATTATGATTATTTAACCTAGAAAAGAGAAAAGAAAAACTGCATATATCTGCCTCACAACTGGTGTTTATTTTGTGCTATAACTTTCACCACACATTTTTGTGGTTTTCTGAATCCCCTTAATTGACCTAGTGCTAAATGACTATTGAACAACAGCCAATTCTGTTAGGACAATTCCCTGCATTGTTCACTCCTTTTCCCTAAAGTGTGATTATTGGAAGAGGTAGGTGAACACAATGAAAGAATTTAGAATGAAAAAACTTTTTCAGTTTAATTTTTACATTTAAAACATTACAAGTATAAATCTACTATTAATTATTTTAGGGTCCAATTGTGTCTGTGTGGGTATTCCTTCCTTCTTCACTCAACCCTGCAGCACCATCCTTTCCTCTTCCCTAGACATCATACAGGTCTCTCTCCATGGTCTGGTGTCCTTGTTGGAGGAGAGGGGCTGCTGACTGAATGGGCCAGGAGAAGTATGGGTGGGTCAGATGAGCACAAGGATTTCTCCTTCCTAGTGCACAACTCATCCTAAAGGGGATGAATGGGAGGCCAAACCCCCTCTCCACACCAGCCTTGGGTGCACCACACAGTGTGTATAATCCCCCGGGAAGCTGGCCCTCTGATATACAGTCCCTCTTAAAGTTTCTCTTGGTGTGGTGCTGCCTCACACTACTCCCCAAAATGATTCCATGCTTGAATGGCACAATCCGGACCTATAAAGGCTAATAAAATACTAGCAGTCCTAGCACAGTTGAATATCATCACACTGTGCAGTGTAAAAGCCACCGATATTACAGAGACCAGCAAAAACCTTTTTTTCTGGTGATGCTTCTCCGGAGTAAAGAGTTAGTACAATTAATTTACTTTTCCTGATCAAAGCAGTGGTCTTAAGAATTGCACTTCTGAATATTGAGGCAAACATGCTAATTAACCTTTTGGTCAAATATGAAACTTAGCCAACCTTAGTGATTACTCTCGTTTCCTACATAGGCAAATCGGTGGATAAGAAACAAAGAAACAAAATCTGGTTTGAAGATAATTAAGCTTACAGACTCTGGTTTCCTGCGTACTCTTGAGAATGCTATTAGATTGGGTTTACCTGTTCTTCTAGAAGAGGTATGTATCTTTTATCAATAAACTTAAATTACTAACATTGTATTTCTATCTCTTTACATATGTTGGAATTAGTAGGAACATCGTAATCAAAATTTTTGTCTACGAACTTCAGTTTTTTCTGGCCACAAAATCCCAGAACATTTCCTACATTTTAGGTATATTATTTTTTCCAGAGAAATGTTAGCTAAAATAAAGATATAAAGGCCTGTTCAGTAAATATGGCTATTCAAAAAGCAAAACAAAAGCTCTCTCTAATTAACAAAAAAACTCCAGGAGAAATTCATTCTATAAGATGATAATCTAAAATGTGCATTATAGAGTCACAGGTTTTCGCTTTGTTTTTTTTCTTGAGAAACCTGCCTCCCATTTGAATTTTCATGTGGGTGGCGTGTTGACAGAGGAGACTTTTTAATCAGACAATATGTTTTTTGAAACATTTTTGAAATCTACTAACACTTTTTGTAATTTCGTATTTCTAAATGGTTTGATGTACAAACATCACATCAATGAAACAGACCAACGGCATTTTGGGCTGTATAAGTAGGGGCATTGCCAGTAGATCGAGGGACGTGATCGTTCCCCTCTATTCAACATTGGTGAGGCCTCATCTGGAGTACTGTGTCCAGTTTTGGGCCCCACACTACAAGAAGGATGTGGAAAAATTGGAAAGAGTCCAGCGGAGGGCAACAAAAATGATTAGGGGACTGGAACACATGACTTATGGGGAGAGACTGAGGGAACTGGGATTGTTTAGTCTGCAGAAGAGAAGAATGAAGGGGGATTCGATAGCTGTTTTCAACTACCTGAAAGGGGGTTCCAAAGAGGATGGCTCTAGACTGTTCTCAATGGTAGCAGATGACAGAACGAGGAGTAATGGTCTCAAGTTGCAGTGTGGGAGGTTTAAGTTGGATATTAGGAAAACCTTTTTCACTAGGAGGGTGGTGAAGTACTGGAATGCATTACCTAGGGAGGTGGTGGAATCTCCTTCCTTAGAAGTTTTTAAGGCCAAGCTTCACAAAGCTCTGGCTGGGATGATTTAGTTGGGGATTGATCCTGCTTTGAGCAGAGGGTTGGACTAGATGACTTCCTGAAGTCCCTTCCAACCCTGATATTCTATGATTCTATGTTATTTGTTAGCCCTGGAAGACAGAGAGGGCGAGATTCTCCATCCTATTGTGCTCTTGCAATGCAAAGCAGTCTTAAATTTGGCCTAAGAGAAATGGTCTGAAGTAAATAGGATAAAATTCAATGAGGACAAATGCAAAGTACTCCACTTAGGCAGGAACAATCAGTTGCACACATACAAAATGGGAAATGTCTGCCTAGGAAGGAGTACTGCAGAAAGGGATCTGGGGTCATAGTGGACCACAAGCTAAATATGAGTCAACACTGTAACACAGTTGCAAAAAAAGCAAACATCCTTCTGGGATGTATTAGCAGGAGTGTTGTAAGCAAGAAGTAATTCTTCCACTCTACTTCATGCTAATTAGGCCTCAACTGGAGTATTGTGACCAGTTCTGGGTGCCACACTTCAAGAAGGATGTGGAGAAATTGGAGAAAGTCCAGAGAAGAGCGACAAAAATGATTAAAGGTCTAGAAAACATGACCTATGAGGGAAGATTGAAAAAATTTTGTTTGTTTAGTCTAGAAAAGAGAAGACTGAGAGGGGACATAACAGTTTTCAAGTACATAAAAGGTTGTTACAAGGAGGAGGGAGAAAAAAATGTTCTTCCTAACCTCTGAGGACAGGACAAGAAGCGATGGGCTTAAATTGCAGCAAAGGAGGTTTAGGTTGGACATTAGGCAAAACTTCCTAACTGTCAGGGTGGTTAAGCACTGGAATAAATTGCCTAGGGAAGTTGTGGAATCTCCATCATTGGAGATTTTTAAGAGCAGGTTAAACAAACACCTGTCAAGGATGGTCTAGATAATACTTAGTCCTGCCATGAGGCAGGGGACTGTACTAAATGACCTCTCAAGGTCCCTTCCAGTCCTGTGATTCTAAGTGGCCAAATTGGGATTCCCCTGGCAGAGGGGAATTCCTGAGGTCGCTTTAATATATGTTGGGGGTGATCACGGTAGTTCTTGGGGTCATGGGACCTCCAGAGTTTCACACAACTCCCTCCTCTAGGGTTCTGTGGTTGGTGTACCTGAGCCAGGCTTCAGGATTATGGATGTAGTACAAGTCTGTTGTTTAATAGGCTGAATGCAAAATTTTTAAGTCATTCCTTGTGGAAATTTGAATCTCTGAGGGTTTTAAGGAGAAATTTGAAAGAGGATAAATGAGATGGCTCTATGGATATTTAAGGGGAGCTCCTCCCAAGGCATCATGAGAGAAAGCATGAAGGTGCTTTTTTAAGAATTTAACAAGTGGGCAATGGAGGCTGGTAACAAGAGCCAATCAGAGGTGCGAGTCAACATGTTGACAGAGAATGAGTAAGAAGTCAGATGGGGATAGGCTGTAAAGGCCCTCGAAAGTGAAGACAAACAGTTTGTGTTTGATGTGATAGAGAGAGAAGCCAGTGGAGGAATACAAAGAGTGGGGTGACATAGTCAAAGTGACATGCTAGGAAAATGATATTTGCAGCATCCTTCTGAATAGATATGAGCAGGACAAGATTGCATTTGTCAAGGCCAAAGAAAAAGATGTTGCAGTAATCAAGATGTGAGATGATGAGAGCCTGGAGGAGGGTCTTAACTGTATGGATGCATAGGAAAGGCCATATCTTAGAGATGTGCTGCAGAAAGAATCTGAAAGATTGAAATATAACCTGTATGTGATGACCTAGAGAGAGGACCAATTTGAAGATGGCGGCCAGGTCATGGGCCTGAGTGACAGGCAGGATGGTGTTGCTCACAGTGAACAAAAAAGGAGATAGGGCAGAGGGCTTGTGGAAAAAGATTCAGAACTCTGTTTTAGCCACCATGTTGAGCTTGACTTGATGGTTAGACAGACGTGAGATGTCAGAAACACACTTCTTCGAGTGATGGTCCCTATCTGCATAGATACATGTGTGCCCCATGCACCTGAGTTTGTAATTTTTTAGTCAGTAGTGTCCATTGATCCTCACATGCGCCATAACTGTCCTCATGCTCCAAACTGAGTGTGTAAGGGATGGTGTGGACCAACACCTCTCCAGTTCTTTCTTATCACCGCATGGTCTAAGTCAGAGCTCATACAGGTGGTCATATGGCACAAGGCATCTGGGAGTCCAGAATGCATATCAATTTACTAGATCTCAGGGTAGTCCATCAAGTCTGTAATGCATTCTTTCCACTCATCCAATCCCAATGTTCAAATAATGTCAACATAACTATAAGGACAACATAACAACTGTCTTCTATATAAACAAGTAGTGGGGAACGAGATCCCTTCCTTTTTGTATAGCGTCAGTTAACATCTGTAACTGGTGCAACCACCATCACATAACCCTTTCAGCAGCATGTTTACTAGGGGTGCAGAACTCCCTAGTGGACAGTCTCAGCAGATTTTTCCATGGACCACAAATGGGAGATTCACAATTCAGTTCTAAACAAGGTCTTCACCCAATGGGCAATGCTGTCCTGGGACCTTTTTGCCTCACATGTGAACAAGAAACTTCCTCTATACTGCTCCAGAGCAGCCCTAGGCAAGGTCTCAAAGGGAGATACACTCCAGCTACCACAGAAGGTTCACCTGAGGTATGCTTTCCCTCCCATTCCATTAATACTACAGGCCCCATGGAAAATCCATTAAGATAGAGCTCAAGTCATCCTCATTGTGCCTAACTGTCCAAGACAGTTAAGGTTTACAGATCATGGAATCATAGAATATCAGGGTTGGAAGGGACCTCAGGAGGCCATCTAGTCCAACCCTCTGCTCAAAGCAGGACCAGTCCCCAGCTAAATCATCCCAGCCAGGGCTTTGTCAAGCCTGACCTTAAAAACCTCAAAGGAAGGAGATTCCACCACCTCCCTAGGTAACTCATTCCAGTGCTTCACCACCCTTCCAGTGAAAATTTTTTTCCTACTATCCAACTTAAACCTCCCCCACTGCAACTTGAGACCATTACTCCTTGTTCTGTCAAAAGATCTACTGAAGCTCTCAGCTCAGCTGCCCATAAATGTCTGCCCATTTCTGGACCTCCTAACACAACATAAGGGCACTTTCAAGCATGCAATCTGGAACCACTGCAGCCTGGTATTTGGATGGTCACTGGATGGTAAGAGCGCTTGTGTTTCAGAGTGATGCAATCCATCCTTAACCACAGAAGGAAAGACTCTACTAGGATATGTTATTCAGCTAAAAGGAGGTGTTTCTCCTCTTGGGCTCAACAATGCATTATTGCCAGAATCTGCTGGGTTCTCTGCTATCCTGAAATATTTACCCATAAGTCTTTGGATGTCTCATTTAGTTCTCTTCAGGTTCATTTAGCAGCAATCAGCCCTTTTCATCCTCCTGTTGATAATCACACAATCTTCACTCATCCTGTTAAACTAGATTTTTGAAGGGGCTTCTTAGACCGTTTCCACCACTGGTGAAGTTCGCACCCCAGTGGGACCTCAATTTTGTTCTTTCATCTCTCAGCAGACCTCCCTTTGAACCTCAAGCCACATGCTCTGTGGCCCATCTGACTATGAAAGTGGCCTTTCTAGCTGAAAGCATGCGTGGTGGACCCGAGTTTCATAAGAGTCAAAGCATCCATTTACTGGTATTGTTTCCAAAACCACATGCCTCAGTTGAAGAGAGGAGACTGCATTCTCTGGATGTCTGAAGGGCACTGGCCACTTGATCTCTATTTCATCCTTCTGTGAAAGTGGCCTTCGCAGTAGCAATAACATCAGCCAGGAGAGCTGTTGAATTACAAGCATTATTAGCCAAACCACCTTATACTGTCTTTCATAAGGATAAAATCTCTATGAAATCTCACCCTAAGTTTTTACCAAAGGTGGCTCCAGAATTTCAATTAAATCTATCACATTGCTGCTGTTTTCCCTAAGCCATATGCAGAGCATGTAAAGCAGAGCAAAAGCTCCATTCGTTGGATGGACATTCCTGCACAGGCAGGAATGTCTGTGAGGGGAGAGCTCCTGCCTCATACTGGGAATGAGGGGCGATCAACAGGTTATCTCAAGTGCTTATATACAAATGCACAAAGCCTTGGAAACAAGCAGGGAGAACTGGAGGTCCTGGTGATGTCAAGGAACTATGACGTGATCGGAATAACAGAGACTTGGTGGGATAACTCACATGACTGGAGTACTGTCATGGATGGTTATAAACTGTTCAGGAAGGACAGGCAGGGCAGAAAAGGTGGGGGAGTAGCACTGTATGTAAGGGAGCAGTATGACTGCTCAGAGCTCCGGTACGAAACTGCAGAAAAACCTGAGTGTCTCTGGATTAAGTTTAGAAGTGTGTGCAACAAGAGTGATGTAGTGGTGGGAGTCTGCTATAGACCACCGGACCAGGGGGATGAGGTGGATGAGGCTTTCTTCCGGCAGCTCACGGAAGCTACTAGATCGCATGCCCTGATTCTCATGGGTGACTTTAATTTTCCTGATATCTGCTGGGAGAGCAATACAGCGGTGCATAGACAATCCAGGAAGTTTTTGGAAAGCGTAGGGGACAATTTCCTGGCACAAGTGCTAGAGGAGCCAACTAGGGGGGCTCTTTTCTTGACCTGCTGCTCACAAATCGGGTAGAATTAGTGGGGGAAGCAAAAGTGGATGGGAATCTGGGAGGCAGTGACCATGAGTTGGTTGAGTTCAGGATCCTGACGCAGGGAAGAAAGGTAAGCAGCAGGATACGGACCCTGGACTTCAGGAAAGCAGACTTCGACTCCCTCAAGGAACGGATGGCCAGGATCCCCTGGGGGACTAACTTGAAGGGGAAAGGAGTCCAGGAGAGCTGGCTGTATTTCAAGGAATCCCTGTTGAGGTTACAGGGACAAACCATCCCAATGAGTCGAAAGAATAGTAAATATGGCAGGCGACCAGCTTGGCTTAATGGTGAAATCCTAGCGGATCTTAAACATAAAAAAGAAGCTTACAAGAAGTGGAAGGTTGGACATATGACCAGGGAAGAGTATAAAAATATTGCTCGGGCATGTAGGAATGTTATCAGGAGGGCCAAATCGCACCTGGAGCTGCAGCTAGCCAGAGATGTCAAGAGTAACAAGAAGGGTTTCTTCAGGTATGTTGGCAACAAGAAGAAAGCCAAGGAATGTGTGGGCCCCTTACTGAATGAGGGAGGCAACCTAGTGACAGAGGATGTGGAAAAAGCTAATGTACTCAATGCTTTTTTTGCCTCTGTTTTCACTAACAAGGTCAGCTCCCAGACTGCTGCGCTGGGCATCACAAAATGCAGAAGAGATGGCCAGCCCTCTGTGGAGATAGAGGTGGTTAGGGACTATTTAGAAAAGCTGGACGTGCACAAGTCCATGGGGCCGGACGAGTTGCATCCGAGAGTGCTGAAGGAATTGGCGGCTGTGATTGCAGAGCCACTGGCCATTATCTTTGAAAACTCGTGGCGAACCGGGGAAGTCCCGGATGACTGGAAAAAGGCTAATGTAGTGCCAATCTTTAAAAAAGGGAAGAAGGAAGATCCTGGGAACTACAGGCCAGTCAGCCTCACCGCAGTCCCTGGAAAAATCATGGAGCAGGTCCTCAAAGAATCAATCCTGAAGCACTTGCATGAGAGGAAAGTGATCAGGAACAGCCAGCATGGATTCACCAAGGGAAGGTCATGCCTGACTAATCTAATCGCCTTTTATGATGAGATTACTGGTTCTGTGGATGAAGGGAAAGCAGTGGATGTATTGTTTCTTGACTTTAGCAAAGCTTTTGACACGGTCTCCCATAGTATTCTTGTCACCAAGTTAAGGAAGTATGGGCTGGATGAATGCACTATAAGGTGGGTAGAAAGCTGGCTAGATTGTCGGGCTCAACGGGTAGTGATCAATGGCTCCATGTCTAGTTGGCAGCCGGTATCAAGTGGAGTGCCCCAAGGGTCGGTCCTGGGGCCGGTTTTATTCAATATCTTCATAAATGATCTGGAGGATGGTGTGGATTGCACTCTCAGCAAATTTGCGGATGATACTAAACTGGGAGGAGTGGTAGATACGCTGGAGGGGAGGGATAGGATACAGAAGGACCTAGACCAATTGGAAGATTGGGCCAAAAGGAATCTGATGAGGTTCAATAAGGATAAGTGCAGAGTCCTGCACTTAGGACGGAAGAACCCAATGCACAGCTACAGACTAGGGACCGAATGGCTAGGCAGCAGTTCTGCGGAAAAGGACCTAGGGGTGACAGTGGACGAGAAGCTGGATATGAGTCAGCAGTGTGCCCTTGTTGCCAAGAAGGCCAATGGCATTTTGGGATGTATAAGTAGGGGCATAGCAAGCAGATCGAGGGACGTGATCGTTCCCCTCTATTCGACATTGGTGAGGCCTCATCTGGAGTACTGTGTCCAGTTTTGGGCCCCACACTTCAAGAAGGATGTGGATAAATTGGAGAGAGTCCAGCGAAGGGCAACAAAAATGATTAGGGGACTGGAACACATGACTTATGAGGAGAAGCTGAGGGAGCTGGGATTGTTTAGCCTGCAGAAGAGAAGAATGAGGGGGGATTTGATAGCTGCTTTCAGCTACCTGAAAGGGGGTTCCAAAGAGGATGGCTCTAGACTGTTCTCAATGGTAGCAGATGACAGAACGAGGAGTAATGGTCTCAAGTTGCAGTGGGGGAGGTTTAGATTGGATATTAGGAAAAACTTTTTCACTAAGAGGGTGGTGAAACACTGGAATGAGTTACCTAGGGAGGTGGTAGAATCTCCTTCCTTAGAGGTTTTTAAGGTCAGGCTTGACAAAGCCCTGGCTGGGATGATTTAACTGGGAATTGGTCCTGCTTTGAGCAGGGTGTTGGACTAGATGACCTTCTGGGGTCCCTTCCAACCCTGATATTCTATGATTCTATGATTCTATGTAAACAGAGTTCTTTTGTTCTATCTTGACAGAACCGCGCACTTCAGAAAGTCTCCTAAACTGTTTGTAGCATATAGAGAAAAGGACCAAAGATGAAGCTGTTGCAGTGCAAACAGTCTTTAACTGGATTTCCACATGTATCAAACTTTGTTATCAGATGACTGTAAAGACTCTACCTGATAAAATAATGGCTCATTTGATGAGAGCTTGATCCACTGTGATGGCCACTCTCAGGACATTTGTAAGGCAGCAGCCTGGTCCTTCATCCACACATTCACTGAGCAGTACACAATTGAACAGGCTTTCAGACACCATGCAAAATTTAGCAGAATTGTCCTGCAATCACACGACTCCTGGTACCCACTTCCAGCAAGGGTCACTGCTTGTGGGGGGTTGGGGGGAGAGGTCATCAGCAATAAAATATATGTATACAGCTCATCATTAGAAGCAGAAATGGTTACTTGCCTGCACAAAGAAAAGGAGTACTTGTGGCACCTTAGAGACTAACCAATTTATTTGAGCACAAGCTTTCGTGAGCTACAGCTCACTTCATCGGATGCATACTGTGGAAAGTGTAGAAGACACATAAATTGGTTAGTCTCTAAGGTGCCACAAGTACTCCTTTTCTTTTTGCAAATACAGACTAACACGGCTGTTACTCTGAAACTTGCCTGCACAGTAACTGGTGTTATTCCAGATGTGTTGTCTGTATACATATTCTATGACCTAACCCCCATCCCCGCTACTCAGAGTCTTTGGCATCGGGCTCTGTAGGTGGCAAAAGAACTGGTTTTTGGTTGAGGCAGCCCCCCCCACCTTTATGCCCTCAGTTGCTGGTGTGAGGATACACAGTGGATGTGCTCACACCAACAGTGGAATATGTATGCAAACTACACATCTTGAAGAATACCATTTACTATATAAGTAAGTAACTAGGGCTGTCAATCACAGTTAACTCATGCAATTAACTAAAAAAAATTAATCGCACTTATAACAATAGAATACCAATTGAAATTTATTAAATATTTTTTGATATTTTTCTACATTTTCAATATTGATTTCAATTACAACACAGAACACAAAGTGCACAGTGCTCACTTTATATTATTATTTTTTATTACAAATATATGTACTGTAAAAAGGATAAAAGAAATACACCTCTTCCCTGATATAACACGGTCTTACTGCGTTATATGTGAAACCACGTTATAGCGAACTTGCTATGGAGGGCTGGGTAGGGAAAGCTGTGCCTCCCCAAACAGCCTGGCCCCGCCCCCATCCGACCCCCACCTACTTCCCGCCCCCTGACTGACCCCTCAGAAGCCCCAACCCATCCAACCCCCCCCTGCTCCCTGTCCCCTGACCGCCCCCCGAGACCCTCTGCCCCTTATCCAACCCCCCAGCCCTGGCCCAGCCCCCTTAACACGCCACTCAGAGCAGCATGTCAGAGCCATAGGTGCCGACTCCCTGGGTGCTCCGGGGCTGGAGCACCCTCAGAGAAAAATTGGTGGGTGACAGAGCACCCACGGCAGTTCCTCGTCCTGCCCCCCCGTCCCAGCTCACCTCCGCTCCACATCCTCCCCTGAGTGCACCACCACCGCTCCGCTTCTCCCCCCCCTGCCCCCCAAGTCTTGCCGCGAATCAGCTGTTTGGCATGGCAAGCCAAGGAGGGATGGGGGAGAAGCGGAGTGGCGGCGTGCTCAGGGGAGAAGGCAGAGTGGAGGTGAGCTGGGGCAGGGATCGGTTCCTCTGCACCCCCACCACCCCGGTTACTTGCTGCGGCCCCCCCCCACGCCCCCCCCAGCTCACCTCCGCTCCACCTCCTCCCCTGAGCACATGGCCCCTCCACTTCTCCTCCCCTACCTCCCAGGCTTGTGCAAGCCTGGGAGGGAGGGGGGAAGAGGGGAAATGCTTTACCGCATTATATCCGAATTCGAGTTATATCGGATAGCGTTATATCAGGGTAGAGGTGTCGTATTTTTTAGTTCACCTCATACAAGTACTGAAGTGCAATCTCTTTATCATGAAAGTGTAACTTACAAAGGCAGATTTTTTTGGTTATATAACTGCACTCAAAAACAAAACAATGTAAAACTTTAGAGCCTACAAGTCCACTCAGTCCTACTTCTTATTCTGCCAATCGCTAAGACAAATGAGTTTGTTTGCATTGACGGGAGATACTGCTGCCTGCTTCTTATCTACAGTGTCACCTGAAAGTGAGAATAGGCATTCACATAGCACTTTTGTAGCCAGCGTTGCAAGGTATTTATATGCCAGATATGTTAAACATTCGTATGCCCCTTCATTCTTCAGCCACCATTCCAGAGGACATGCTTCCATGCTGATGATGCTCATTAAAAAAAATAAGGCATCAATTACATTTGTGACTGTACTCCTTGGGCGGGGGGGGGGGAATTGTACATCTCCTGCTCTGTTTTACCTGCATTCTGCATATATTTCATGTCATAGGAGTCTCGGGTGATGACTCAGCACATGTTCATTTTAAGAACACTTTCACAGCAGATTTGACAAAACGCAAAGAAGGTACCAATGTGAGATTTCTAAAGATAGCTACAGCACTTGACCCAAGGTTTAAGAATCTAAAGTGCCACCCAAAATCAGAGAGGGACGAGGTGTGGAGCATGCTTTTAGAAGTCTTAAAAGAGCAACACTCTGATGCAGAAACTACAGAACCCGAACCGCCAAAAAAGATCAACCTTCTGCTGGTGGCATCTGATTCAGATGATGAGTCAGTCTGCACTGAACATGAACATGTGTCAGTCTGCACTGTTTTAGATCGTTATCAAGCAGAACCCATCATCAGCATGGAGGCATTTGCTCTGGAATGGTGGTTGAAGCATGAAGGGACATGTGAATCTTTAGCGCATCTGGCACATAAATTGCAATGCCAGCTACAACAGTGTCATGCGAATGCCTGCTCTCACTTTAAGGTGACAAGAAGCAGGCAGCGTTATCACTTGCAAATTATAACCAACCTTGTTTGTCTAAGTGAATTGGCTGACCAAGAAGTAGGACTGAGTGACTTGTAGGCTCTGAAGTTTTATATTGTTTTATTTTTGAATGCAGGTTTTTTTGTACATAATTCTACATTTGTAAGTTCAACTTTCATGATAAAGAGATTACACTAAAGTACTTATACGAGGTGAATTGAAAAATATTTTTTTTGTTTTTTACAGTTCAAATATTTGAAATAAAAAATAAATATAATGTGAGCACTGTACCCTTTGTTATTCTGTGTTGTAATTGAAATTAATATATTTGAAAATGTAGTAAACATCCAAAAATATTTAAAATAAATGGTATTCTATTGTTGTTTAACAGCACGATTAATTTTTTTAATTGCATGATTAATCATGATTAATTTTTTTAATCGCTGGACAGCCCTATAAGTAACCATTTCTTCCCATAACATCTGCATGATGAATTTCTGAACTGGCAACACTTTCAGTGCAACACCTTATTTTCTAAGAGCAAATTTTTAATGTATATCCTCTTTCATTCTGTAGAAAGATGTCCATCAGTATCATAACTTATGTCTGTTGATGGCCAAAGCACAAAACAAAAGCTTTAGCACAGTCGTGATGTGTGTTTGGAAGCTCATATACACAAGCACTCAGAAAATCACCTTTTGTTTCCTTTCATTCACAATGTGTACAAGCAGAATCTCAAAATAGTCTCTGGATAGATAATTAAAAGGTTTATCAGGAAGGCATATACAGCTTCTGTTAAACCAGATATTTTTTCCTATTTCATATTATGCTCTGGTTCCACCAGAAGTTATTGGATTAGAAGCAGGCATTATTGGGTGAAATTCTGTGTTATACATAAAGTCAGACTAGATGAGCACAGTGATCCCTTCTGGTCTTAAAATCATTGAATATCTAGCAGCCATGTTTTGGGCAAAGGTCCTTAGTAAACTCCGAAGAAACTTGCAAAGCCACAACGTAGGTATAACTCCTTGTGTTTCATAAAGCACTGTAAGATAGCTGTTCAGGAGTTTAATGCATTTCTCCCCACCCCAAAAAAGCCTCCATTTCCTAACACCAGAGCATGGATTATGTATCTTTATACTCATCTTTTCTTTCCCTCTGCCTGAGAATCTTACTAATTGCCACGTCCCTGAGTAAAGGGCCAGTATACATGTTAGGATGCAGGATGGGAAAATTGTTACCTTTTAAAATTATTTTCCTTGATTAACATCTTCGCTAGTCTGTCACACAACAAAAAATACATACATAACTGAATGGCATGTTTGATCTGGGTGCATGTTTCAGAATTCATTCAGACCTAAGTGAAGTTCAAGTTAGAATTTTACGGACAATTAACCTTCTTTGAGAAATTATTTATATAGATTTGGGAGTACATGATGAGGGGCACGACCGAGTGAGTAGGTTGCTAGGCAATGAGCTCAGCTACCGAAGGTGCCACTGCAGAGGGGTTAGCACTGAATAAAGGACTAATGGAGATATTAATAACAGAAAGGAAATGATCATATAATACATTTTCCATTCTGCCCACCCAGAGTTGATTATGCCCTAGGTAGGATTCAGTGAGTTTAAACTCAGAACTTTTTGAGTAAAATATCCCTCCCCTAAGCGTAAGATTTTATTGTGCTTGAATAATTCAATACTGAGTTAATTTTTAAACTTCAGACTTGCTATAGATTTGTTACTAGGCCTGGCTCAAACACACTTTTTCCCCCTTTCACAAGCACTGAAATCAACCATGACAAAGTGTCTGTGGCTATAGCCCATGTATTTTGACAGTGGTGTCACAGAACTGTAGTTTATTCAGCAGGAATAACTGTCCAATTTGTGAGTTACCCAGCAATTTCTTTGAAAGTGACAGCAGCACATACAATTAATTGTTCATGGATATATTAAGCTTCAAGTATCAAGGGGTAGCCGTGTTCATCTGTATCCACAAAAACAACAAGGAGTCCAGTGGCCCAAATTAATTGTGTTAAATTTGCAAATGAATTTTAGTTCTGCAGTTTCTCTTTGAAGTCTGTTTCTGAAGTTTTTTTGTTCAAGTATGGCTATGTTTAAATCTGGTATAGAATGTCCAGGAAGATTGAAGTGTTCTCCCACTGGCTTTTGTATGTTACCATTCCTGATGTCCAATTTGTGTCCATCTTTTACATAGAAAATAAAAGAATAACTAAAATAAAAGAACTAAAATTAATTTGCAAATTTAACACCATTAATTTGGGCTTGAATAGGGACTGGGAGTGGCTGGCTCACTACAAAAGCAATTTTGCCTCTCCTGGAATTGACACCTCCTCGTCAATTATTGGGAGTGGACTCTCAGAATCATAGAATATCAGGGTTCCAAGGGACCTCAGGAGGTCATCTAGTCCAACCCCCTGCTCAAAGCAGGACTAATCCCCAACTAAATCATCCCAGCCAGAGCTTTGTCAAGCCTGACCAGAAAAACTTCGAAGGAAGGAGATTCCACCACCTCCCTAGGTAATGCATTCCAGTACTTCACCACCCTCCTAGTGAAAAAGGTTTTCCTAATATCCAACTTAAACCTCCCACACTGCAACTTGAGACCATTACTCCTTGTTCTGTCATCAGCTACCACTGAGAACAGTCTAGATCCATCCTCTTTGGATTCTCCTTTCAGGTAGTTATCAAAGCAGCTATCAAATCCCCCCTCATTCTTCTCTTCCGCAGACTAAACAATCCCAGTTCCCTCAGCCTCTCCTCAGAAGTCATGTGTTCCAGTCCCCTAATCATTTTTGTTGCCCTCCGCTGGACTCTTTCCAATTTTTCCACATCCTTCTTGTAGTGTGGGGCCCAAAACTGGACACAGTACTCCAGATGAGGCCTCACCAATGTCGAATAGAGGGGAACGATCACGTCCCTCGATCTGCTGTCAATGCCCCTACTTATACATTCCAAAATGACATTGGCCTTCTTGGCAACAAGGGCACACTGTTGACTCATATCCAGCTTCTCGTCCACTGTAACCCCTAGGTCCTTTTCTGCAGAACTGCTGCCTAGCCATTCGGTCCCTAGTCTGTAGCTGTGCATTGGGTTCTTCCGTCCTAAGTGCAGGACTCTGCACTTGTCCTTGTTGAACCTCATTAGATTTCTTTTGGCCCAATCCTCCAATTTGTCTAGGTCCCTCTGTATCCTATCCCTACCCTCCAGCGACTGAGGTGAGGCTGACTGGCCTGTAGTTTCCAGGATCCTCCTTCTTCCCTTTTTTAAAGATGGGCACTACATTAGCCTTTTTCCAGTCGTCTGGGACCTCCCCCGATTGCCATGAGTTTTCAAAGATAATGGCCAATGGCTCTGCAATCACATCCGCCAACTCCTTTAGCACTCTCACATGCAGCGCATCCTGCCCCACGGACCTGTGCTCGTCCAGCTTTTCTAAATAGTCCTGAACCACTTCTTTCTCCACAGAGGGCTGGTCACCTCCTCCCCATGCTGTGCTACCCAGTGCAGTAGCCTGGGAGCTGACCTTGTTCGTGAAGACAGAGGCAAAAAAAGCATTGAGTACATTAGCTTTTTCCACATCCTCTGTCACTAGGTTGCCTCCCTCATTCAGTAAGGGGCCCACACTTTCCTTGGCTTTCTTCTTGTTGCTAACATACCTGAAGAAACCCTTCTTGTTACTCTTAACATCTCTTGCTAGCTGCAATTCCAGGTGTGTTTTGGCCTTCCTGATTTCACTCCTGCATGCCCGAGCAATATTTTTATACTCTTCCCTGGTCATTTGTTCAATCTTCCACTTCTTGTGAGCTTCTTTTTTGTATTTAAGATCAGCAAGGATTTCACTGTTAAGCCAAGCTGGTCGCCTGCCATATTTACTATTCTTTCTACACATCGGGATGGTTTGTCCCTGTAACCTCAATAAGGATTCTTTAAAATACAGCCAGCTCTGCTGGACTCTGCTGCTCTCCTTTCTTCCCTGTGTCAGGATCCTGAACTCGACCATCTCATGGTCACTGCCTCCCAGGTTCCCATCCACTTTTGCTTCCCCTAACTCTTTCCGGTTTGTGAACAGCAGGTCAAGAAGAGCTCTGCCCCTAGTTGGTTCCTCCAGCACTTGCACCAGGAAATTGTCCCCTATGCTTTCCAAAAACTTCCTGGATTGCCTGTGCACCCCTGTATTGCTCTCCCAGCAGATATCAGGGTGATTGAAGTCTCCTATGAGAACCAGGGCCAGCAATCTAGTAACTTCCGAGAGTTGCTGGAAGAAAGCCTCGTCCACCTCCTCCCCCTAGTCTGGTGGTCTATAGCAGACTCCCACCACGACATCACCCTTGTTGCTCACATTTCTAAACTTAATCCAGAGACTCTCAGGTTTTTCTGCAGTTTCATACTGGAGCTCTGAGCAGTCATACTGCTCCCTTACATACAGTGCAACTCCCCTCCTTTTCTGCCCTGCCTGTCCTTCCTGAACAGTTTATATCCATCCATGACAGTACTCCAGTCATGTGAGTTATCCCACCAAGTCTCTGTTATTCCAATCACATCATAATTCCTTGACTGTGCCAGGACTTCCAGTTCTCCCTGCTTGTTTCCCAGGCTTCTTGCATTTGTGTCTAGACACTTGAGCTAACTCGCTGATCGTCCCTCTTTCTCACTATGAGGCAGGAGCCCTGCCCTCTTGCACGCTTCTGCTCGTGCTTCTTCCCGGTGTCCCACTTCCCCACTTACCTCAGGGCTTTGGTCTCCTTCCCCCAGTGAACCTAGTGTCAAAGTTTGACTCAGACTCACAATTTATCAGACCACTCTGTTTTATTAGCAAAGCTGCTCTGCTAATACATTTAGAAGTGAGCCCCCTGAGTGGGGCTTGTGTCTTTTAATTTATACAGTTTTTTGGAGAACAACTTACAGAGAAGTTACAGACAAAAGAAGAAAAAGATTTTAGTCACCACCCTTCGAGATCCCTGAGACCAGTCATGTATCTTCAATTACCTGCCACCCTTAACAATCTCCTTTAACAGCTTCCAGTTAACTTAACTAACTGCCCTTCACACCTTCCATTCTGATGCCTGCTTCTTAGTGCTGGCTCTATCTTAATTGCTTCTCCATTCAAAAGCTAACTGTCCCTACGTGTGCTCCCTCAGATACTTTGTAACATGTTTTGGCATGCCCTCTCATATACAATGTATCCAGCATGTCCCCTTATACAACGTTATACTTATACAATGTTATACTTCCACACTAGTTTAAAGCCCTCCTCACTAGGTTAGCCAGCCTGCTTGCAAAGATGCTCTTCCCTCTCTTCGTTAGGTGGAGCCCGTCTCTGCCTAGAACTCCTCCTTCTTGGAACACCGTCCCATGGTCAAAGAATCCAAAGCCTTCTCTCTGACACCACCTGCGTAGCCATTCGTTGACTTCCATGATTCGACGGTCTCTACCCAGGCCTTTTCCTTCCATGGGGAGGATGGACGAGAAGACCACTTGCACCTCAAACTCCTTTATCCTTCTTCCCAGAGCCACGTAGTCTGCAGTGATCCGCTCAAGGTCATTCTTGGCAGTATCATTGGTGCCCACGTGGAGAAGCAGGAAGGGGTAGCGATCCGAGGGCTTGATGAGTCTCGGCAGTCTCTCCGTCACATCGTTTATCCTAGCTCCTGGCAAGCAGTAGACTTCTTGGTTTTCCCGGTTGGGGCAGCAGATAGATGAGTCAGTCCCCCTGAGGAGAGAGACCACCCGACCACCACTACCCGCCTCCTCCTCTTGGGAGCGGTGGTCGTGGAACCCCCAACCCTAGGACAATGCATCTCATGCCTTTCAATTGGCGAGGTCTCCTTCTGTTCCCTTCCCTCAGATGTATCACCTAGTCCACTCTCTGCATTAGTACCTGTGGAGAGAACATGAAAACGGTTACTTACCTGTATCTGCATTGCTGGTGCATGGACGCTCCCCTTTCTTCTTCTGGAGGTCACATACTGCCAAATTTCTTCACCGTCCTCCTGTCCCCACAGTGCGGCCTGCTCTGAATCTTCAGAACTTTGTGTCTGTAGAAGCATATCCTGACCTCTGTCCAGGAAATCTTCAGTTTCTCTTATGCAACGCAGGGTCGATACTTGTTGCTCCAGACCTTGAACCTTCTCTTCCAATATGGAGACCAGCTTGCAACTTTGTACAGACAAAGTCGCTTCTGTTCTGTGGAAGAAAGACAAACATGGCACATCCAGTGCAGGTCACAACAGCTGAACACCCCCCATCCATATTACCTTCCTTCTACGAGCTTCCTCAGGAGTTGTAGTGACTACTCAGTGAAGCCGGCAAGATGTAAGCCTCAGTGGGCTCTCCCCAGGCAAACTCCCTCTGTTAGCCTCTCTGCTGTTCGCCGCTCAGCTGGTTCGCAGCTGACTAGCTTTTTATAACAGTCAGGCCCACTCAAGGCTCACCTGGAACAAAGCACTCCCAATTCACACTTTTCAAACCACCAGTCAAGCACACGGTCAAACTGTCCCCACAACAGACACTCAGATACTCACCAACACAGCCTCCCTAATGCAGCCCTTAGCGTACCTCCTCTCAGACAGCTCCCAGGCAAACTCCCTCTGTTAGCCGCTCTGCTGTTCACTGGACTCCATCCACCCTGACTGAATTGGCCCTGTCAGCACTAGTTCTCCACTTGTAAGGTAACTCCCTTCTCTTCATGTGTCAGTATATTTATGCCTGCATCTGTAATCTTCACTCCATGCATCTGAAGACGTGAGGCTTTTACCCATGAAAGCTTATGCCCAAATAAATCTGTTAGTCTTTAAGGTGCCATCAGACTCCTTGTTATATTAAGCCTCAGTTATAATATTTTCATTTGGCCCACAGACAGATATTTCTTGAATCCCATAGGCATGTCCAAGAAGCTATTCCTAGTTCCTCTGGCCCAAAGCTGTAACTTTAAGCAGTCAGTACACATTGACTCGAGACCAAGGTTCTGATTTGAGTAGCCATCAGGATCAGTAACTGCAGGAAAGAAAAAGATATGCATAAGTGAATCTCCACCAATGTATTGTATGTTTGTCAGTTTTCAATACCCAAGGTAAAAATTCAAAGCTGTATTCATTGGCATGATATATATGGCACTAGGATCTGATGATTCATGACTCACTTGAAAATTCAAATGTATTTCTTTATTTCGATTTATTTTCTTACTTTTTATAAATGTGCCTCTTAAAAATCTGTATGCTCGTTTAAAAAAAAAAAAGAATCAGCAACACCATAATATGTCCCGTAGCTAATGGATAATAGAAAACATGGCTTTGTTTGCATATTAACAAATGTAAACAAAAAGTCCCATACCCAATCCAAGAATTCCCAAGATACACTCAACCGTTCCTTTCAGAAAAGTGCAAGGTGAACAGATAGGCGCCCTGCACTTTGCCATGAAAGTCAGCAGATCTGGAAATGACAAAGGCGTGAATAAATGTACTGAGATCCATGTCCAAAAAAAAAGTCTCATTCTTCTCAGTGAGTCTACATGAAAAAAGCACTCTTGCCCATCCTTGCTATCTGATCATCCAGAAACAAACACTGATCCAATGGAACCCCCATATCTTCATGTCAACTATGAAAAAAATAGTCATATCCTCTAAACTAAGGGACAGATGTCTTCCTTGCATTTTTCTGTGACTGAATGCTATATGCATCTCAGCAAACAATTTGATTATGTGCTTAACTACTTTGCTAAATACAATAGTAAGCACACTTTGAAGTCTTCTGTTGAATTAGGACAATAATTCTGCCCAGTTTACTGTTTCTGGTTCCCATAGTATGATGATTTTCTGTCTTGACTGTAACCAGTCAGAGATATAGGAAGAATGGGGCACCCTGGGCCCATAATACAGATAATAAAGGGTAGTGAGAGTTGGCAAGAGAATCCCGTTATTGGACACAACCCTGTCAGGTGCTGAGCACTCTCCAGCAAAACACTTAAAGCACGTGCCAAAGTTAAACTTAAGTGTAATGCAGGATTGGTCTAGAGTGCTCAGTATTCTCCAGGATTGAGCCCACTAAGTCTTAGGAAGCAGATGTGTATGGGTCCTTCCCATATTTTGATCAAGTTTTGAAAATAACGTTTTCATTACCATTCTGTTTCTAAAGAGACATGACTGTTTTTTAAATGTCTCGTGCCTTTTTTTTTCCCTAATGTACCATAATGAAACGTGGTTGAACATATGCAAATTATGTACAGTGAATTTGGAATTTTGTGACCCAAAAAAAAAATTAGGCCCAAATCCTGCAGAGACCTTCGCATGTACATAACTGTATGTACCTGAGTAGCCCATTGACTTCAGTGTGACTATTCATGTGTATGAAGTTATGTCTGTGTTTAAATCGTTGTAGGATCAGGGCCTAGTTTTGTACTTTCAGTTCTCATGTAAGTAAAGAATATTTTCTTCTATCTCTGTGTGTTTGCTTTAACACTGTCTAAATTCTGTTACATCACTGATTTGTGCTGTGAGATAGTTCTGCAGTAAAACATGTAGGCTTTCTCTGGTTTAAAAAACAATGCATAATTTGAAGTGTGTTTAATATCCATGGGATTTGGGCACATAACTCTGTTAGGCTCCTTTGAAAATCCAGCCATATCCTATAACAAAAACTAGGAAGGCAGAGAGTAATAAGTGAACAGAAGAATATCATTGGGACCATCTTTTTGTTCTGTGTTTGTTCAGCACCTATCACAATGGAGTCCTGGTCCATGACTATGGTCCTAGCCACTACAAAAACAATGAGGCGTCCTTGTGGCACCTCAGAGACTAACAAATTTATTGAACCAATACAGGTTTCAGAGAAACATGCTTATGCTCAAATAAATTGGTTAGTCTCTAAGGTGCCACAAGTACTCCTTTTCTTTTAGCCAATACAGTAATACAAATAATAAATAATTATTTTTATTATTCTCCTTGCATAGAGTGGAGAGTGTTAATTTAATTTTGCATTTTAGTAATGAAGTATTTCAGTTATCAGTTACATGTACAAAATACCTTAATCTGGTTTCTTTTTCTAAAGCTGAAGGAAATCTTGGACCCTGCACTAGAGCCTGTTCTTTTGAAGCAGACCTTTGTTACTGGTGGAAGAATGCTTATTCGCCTTGGAGATTCTGACATTGATTATGACAGAAACTTTAGGTTCTACATGACAACTAAACTACCAAATCCACACTACCTTCCAGAGGTATGATGCAGCATTCTAAATTCATGTCATACAAACCATAATCAATATTACTAGAAGGACATTATCAAATTATGTTGGCCCACATTATTACAGACCTTCCCAAGTCTCAGCTGGTATCTTTTATAATTAAAGTTTTAAAACAGGTGAAAATAAATAAACCCATGTCCTTTCATTCCATGGGTGAATGTAGCACAGTAGAGTCCAACATGTCCATGCTACTGTATGTGAAAAGATTCATGGACTTATCGACTGTTCTGACAAAGAGAGGTTCGCTCCTGCTGCACAGTATCACCAGGACTGAGTCATGTCTCAGGGCTCAACCATTTTGTTGTGTCCCATATTGGAGGTTCAGAATACAGGGCCACTGAGACTGGTCCTGTGTGTTGTTGGAGTCCTGTATGTTGGGTCTTCCAGAAGATCCTGCCACCTGGAGGGGAGAGCTCTATCACATGGCTACTCAAATATTAACATGACAGCATGACTTCCAGTGAAGACCCTCATTCATTAATGGACAAGCTGTATGGCCTATTTGAAGGACCTTTGGAGGGTACCCCTAATGGGCTTACTTAGGAGATCCTGCTGTCTGAAAGGGGATTGTTTCATTAGTGGTTCCTCTGAAAATCCGCCACTAGTGAGATCCTCCACAGTCAGCTCCCTCGCAAAAACCCCACTGCAAAAAGGGTAGCACAGCTAGTAGGATTTCCTAGAAAATTTACAGATGTCTATCACTTTCTAGACAGCTCTGGGGTCTAGCCAGATGATGGATGGTGTAGGACTGGGTAACTGTGATGTAATTGCTTTGATTAAGGAGGTATTGCAGGCAACTGATACACACTTTATTTCAGAACCCTATTACTTTATTCTGAGGTTCATATGGTCCTATATTTTGTATTTATATGCCGTATCATCCAGTTTCCACACATAATATTGTCTGTTACTTTATTCTGAAAGCATTTTGAAAATCAAGCAGTCTGCTGAAGTGCCTAACGGTAGACACCCAGGTTTGAAAAGATGCACTGTCAGCTACATGGGCCGGGGTATAAGGTGACCTCCATTCGGATCCTGGTTCTGATGTTGACTTGGAGTGTGACAGTAGCCAAGTCGCCTAAGCCCTGTGTGTCTCAGTTCATTTTACAGTCACAGCAAATTAAAGATGCCCCAATAGGCCTCATGGTCTAAAGGACTAAGAACTGGGGTGGAAGCCAGGAATTTAGGAGTTCATGCTATTCCAAAGTGTAGGCAACTGGTCATAATCCTTCTTTGTTCTTATGTAACACTTTATAGGCAGGTTTTATTTATGTTCACAGCCCCCCAGGAGAAAGACAACTAAATTCCTTTTCTTACTGCTCCAGCTTTTAAGTAATTGTTGCAGGCTGACTTTCAGAATTGCTGAGCACCACAACGCCAATTGAAGTCAATCGGAAATGTTGGTGCTCAGCACTTCTACAAATCCAGCCCTGCATGTTTAGACCAGCTTGTGTAATTAGGCACTTAACTCTTGTATGTATTTAAACAGCTGCACGCACATGCCTGCCGCATCCTTCTTTAAGATCACGGCTTAAAAGTGATCACTGTTTCTTACTGTGCATGCACCAGGCTACTTTTCAAATATTCAAGACTTTTGTACTTTGTAGCCATATTTTCTCAAACTTGCTGTCCCTTATACTAGTCATTGCAGACTGGTTTCATGTAAAATTCAAAGTTTATAGTTAGGGCCTGTCACGGGGTGCACAGTCGGCCCCTCTTCTGAAGGCCCAGTTGCCTTCCCAAATAAGTCCAGGGAGACTTCAGCTTTGTGCAACACCTGTGTCCTTTATTCTTTAAGCATTTTCCCACCACCAGTGTCCAACTATATACAGTCCTTACAGGTTTCTTGTCTACCGCAGGCTGGGTTAGTAAGCAGCTAGAGGGCTTCCACTTCCCTCTCTGACTGACCTCTCTCTCTGGCTGCCCACGGCTTCTGGTTCCTTCCCAACCTTTATAGCTCCTAGCCTATCCCGTTGGCAGGTGTTGCCAGTCGCCAGGCAGGCATAAGGCTTTTCATCCAGCCCCAATCAATCCTCCTTGATTGGGGCTGGCGTGGCAGGGGCTGATTAGGTGTGTTTGCAGCAGCACCCTGCCACAAGGCCCTACTAAATTCACGGTCCATTTTGATCAATTTCACAGTCATAGGATTTAAAAAATCATAAATTTAATGATTTCAGCTTTTTAAATCTGAAATTTCATGGTGTTGTAATTGTAGGGGTCCTAATCTAGAAAGGCGTCGTCGGGGATCACAAGGTTATTGTGCAGTGGGGCGGGCGGGGGTGTTGGTACTGCTAACCTTACTTCTGCACTGCTACTGGCAGTGGCACCTTCAGAGCTGGGTGGCCAGAGAGCAGTGGCTGCTGCTGGCCGGGAGCCCAGCTCGGAAGGCAGAGCCGCTGCCAGCAGCAGCGCAGAAGTCAGGATGTCATGGTATGGTATTGCCACCCTTACTTCTGCGCTGCTGCATGCAGAGCTGGGCCCTCAGTCAGCAGCTGCCACTCTCCAGCCACCCAGCTCTGAAGACAGTGCAGAAGTAAGGGTGGTAATATTACGACCCCCCCTAAAATAACCTTGTAACTCCCCTACAACTCCCTTTTGGGTCAGGAGCCCCAATTTGAGAAACGCTGGTCTCCCCTGTGAAATCTGTATAGTATAGGGTAAAAACGCACAAAAGACCACATTTCATGGGGAGAGACCAGATTTCACGGTCCGTGATGTATTTTTCATGGCTGTGAATTTGATAGGGCCCTATTTATAGTTTCAGCCTTTTGTGAATTATGCCACTGGAAATAATTATAAGAACAGTTATTGTGCAAAGTGAAAAACGTACTTTTATTTCATCCTCTCATCCCTCCAAAAGTTTGATCAAACCTCCCAAAAATCGCTTTTGGACATAAACCAACAATGTGAAATTTCAGCCCAAATGGAAATTTTTGAGTAAGTTGTGAACAGCTATAAATTAAAGTTTAGATTGGAAAAGCCTTCTCAGCCATAACTCTACCTTCACTGTGGGTGCCATTATTATTCTTAACTAAACCCCTGATTTTATTTTCTTAACCTACATAGAAATAATTTTTGTCATTTGTTATGTTTATTCTACAGGTGTGTATTAAAGTTACTATAATCAATTTCACTGTAACCAGATCTGGCCTGGAGGATCAGTTGCTAAGGTTTATAACTTTTATTTCCATTATTTATTTCACAGTAGTTGCTTTTAAATGTTTAAGGTGACAGCAGGATAAAATGAAAGAGGGAAAACAATAAAGAAAATGTTTTTCCACATAGTTATATAAAGTATCAAGTCACAATCACCAATAACTTAAGGACAACCTATTTCTTGCCTTAGTATGCATGTTTTCTAAAATGTCTTATGCTGGGATAGGTATATCTAATTTTTGAAGTATTGTAATAGGAATCAGCTATTTGTAACTCGGGATACATAATTACTTATATTTTTCTAATACTCTGTCTAATAGGCTAGATTTAAAAATCATGACCCACTACTTGACTTTAGGGGGAGCTGAATCAAGCCCATATAATGAGCATGGAACATGCTGATGTGACATATTTGATATTGTTTATATTAATACCAAATGAAAATATCCTAAATATACTCTTGGTTACAAGACAAGATCAGACCTACATTGATTTTCGAGTGAGAAATATACCCAGAACATGGGGTGGTTCTTTGAGTGGGTGAAGACATGTATTGTATTCATGCCCAGTGCACTGAAGCCAGAGAACTTTGCTTAGCAGTACCCACTGGAGCAGCGCTCATGCCCTCTGTCCCTTGTAGCCCCTTCCCAAGCTATATAAGGGCGATGCTGCCCTGACCCCCCTCAGTTCCTTCTCACCCCCTGTGGCTTGAGTCAGAGTGGTGTCTCACTTCATGTTCTTCATCACAGTGTTCCTCTAGTTTTTTTCTGTAAATACTTAGTTAAGTTTAGTAGTACCTTAGAATTTAGTTTAGCTTAGTGTAGTTAGTAGAGTTTTTTAACCCAGGGTGCTCCCTTCTCCAAGTTTTAAACATTGTCCCTCATGTGGCATTGCTATCCCTAGTAGTGACCCCCGCACACCCAGTGTGGGTTGTTCCTTGTGCAAAGGCACATTAAGGAAGGGCACTCCATCGGTAAGGCATTTAAGAGAACGCAGGTGGCAAGGGACTTGTGTTTGAAGCAGCACATAGTGAGGCCTGCTGCGGAGCCGCAGACTGCTGCATACCATCAGGCCCCCCCGAGAGCTCCTGAGCTGTTACAGATGGGGCTGCACCTATGGACTTGGATTCTTTGCCCAGGAGGAAGAGGGACCATTCTTTTCCTCTGGGGACCAGAAGAAGGAGAACCAAAAAAAACAGACCTGGTCCACTCCAGAGTTCGGAGAAATTTCTCCTCCCTATCTAGGAGTAGGAGTACTTGTGGCACCTTAGAGACTAACCAATTTATTTGAGCATGAGCTTTCGTGAGCTACAACTCACTTCATCGGATGCATGCCGTGGAAACTGCAGCAGGCTTTATTTATACACAGAGAATATGAAAAAATACCTCCTCCCACCCCACTGTCCTGCTGGTAATAGCTTATCTAAAGTGATCATCAGGTGGGCCATTTCCAGCACAAATCCTATCTAGGAATGCAGACCAGCAGCGTTAGTCTTCCGGTACGTGGGATAGAGCTGGGCTGTCAACCTTCTGTCCAGTACCAATGCCTGATTAATTAGACTCCACACTGTCAACTCTGGTTGTTAGGGGGCTTATTCCTTCACCCACTTACTTCCCTGGTCCTTCTCGCATGAACAGAGAGCAACAATACCCGAAGTCCAAAGGTGCAAACAATTCGATGTTTATTGGGGTGAACTTCCAGCAAGCATGATTCCAGTTTCCTTCCTTAGTATCCTCCTTCCCAGCTCTGACACCACAGAGCCTTACACCTGTGTCCCTGTTCCCATTCCTACCCTTAGCCAAACATGATTCCAACTTCCTTACTCCCATTCCCTGTTCCCATTTCCCCCTTTAGCAAAACATGATTCCAATTTTCTTACCCCCATTCCCTGCTCCCATTTCCCACACCCACATGCCCATGCCCACCCCCACCCACACCCAGTCACTTCCTCATTGACTACAGATTATATAGTAAAACTTGAGTTCTGCTTAGCTATACCTTAACCAATCATTTTCCTGAAATTTAACTAACCAATCCTAACATATTGTAACATGATTATGTAACCAATTATATCCCACCACCTCAATTAGTTTACACCCAGCAAAATTAATTATACAGCAGACAGGAACAATCACAGAACCAGACAGAGATTATACAGACAAACAATAGCAAAGTGGGAACTACAATGACAAGACAACACAGAAGTGAGGATTTCACATCCCAGCTATTGATAAGTGAGTTCTTGCCAGACAGGATGCTATCAAACTAAGTTTCCTTTTACATTTTCTAGGCACTTCCCTTTCTCTGGAGGTGATAGGAATACAATCCTGTCCTGATAGTGCCTAACAGCCCAATAGCACCTTATTTCAATGTGACTAGTTTGGAATGTGAGGATGTGACCGGTCGCTTCCCAGCTTATGGCTGCCTCTGCTGCTTAGCCAAAGGCCTTAGCCTAAGAACAGGGCCTCAGACTGTCACAGTAAGAGAAGGCCCTTACACCAGCAGACAGTGATTTTGATTCTTTCTTTTATACCTCTATCACTAGCCAAGTGATAAGAATACACCTAAATTCTTAGAGTACAGGCCTTTACAGACAGGCCTGAATATCTATATCCTAACACTTGGTACCATCCAGGGGAGGGGATTGTCCATTGAGTTCAGCACTGATGACAGTGGTGTCTGCACAGACAGTCTCCACAACACCAATGTATCAGGCAGCAGTGGAATTGCTGTGCCTGTCTGTTCCCGATTTGCCACTTAGTCTAGAAAATTCGACAGCTGTGGCTTCATCTTGGGTGTCCTCAGCACCTCCTGGTTTGGTGGCCAACTTAGTGTTATTGCCAGCACAGTCATCTGCAGTGCCTCATACACAGAGCTCTGGGTTACAGGGGCCTGGACCCTGTTTGGTACCGAGGGCAGATGCTATCTTCAGTACCGACAACAATTCCGGCGCAGTCTACATAGGCTAAGTGTTTGGTACCAATGCCCGCTTTGGTACCGCATGTGTGTGTGATACATTTACCACTACTCAAAGTGCCTTTGACTGTACTATCATAATGCCAATTAGGCCAGTGTGTTGGACTGCAGATGATTCGGGATGAGACGGCTTGGAAGGAACTTCAAGATCAAGTGCAGAAATGCCTTCCTCTCCTTTGCCTTTGCAGTACCACTCAGAGATTTTCAAGACCTCCTGGGATCATCATTGGTACTGGGATTTGTTCCACTCCTACAGTAGGGACAAAGCTTCCAGGCCTATCTCCTACTGGTCACTAATGTTGTATCCCTGTCAACTGTAGCCTCTTAGGAATCTGTGGGTGATTCTTCATTCAGCGAGGTCCTGATCATGTGCTCAGTCCAGGGCTAGATCACTTGTTCCTCAGATGGTCTCTCCAGGTGAGCCACCTGTGCTACAGCCACAGACTAAGGGGGCTTCCTCTGACCTGGTGCAACCTGATCCATTGATACAGTCAAATGTGTTACCACAAGAGATTCCAGTGATTCCACTTCCCTTTTCTGCCTCTTTACCAGATGATGCTATGGTGCCCGAGTCCTCATCTCCGGAACTGGAGGATTTTAAATTTTATCAAGCGCTCCTGAGATGAATGGCATCATCAGTGGATATTCAGGCTCAATTTGTTCAGGAAAACTCTCATAAGTTAGTGGATATTCGTCAATCCTCAGCTCCTGAAAGAGTCACTCTCCCTATGAATGAAGTGATATTGGAGTTTGCCAAATCTCTGTGGAATACCTCAGCATCTATAACACCCATGGCTAAGCATACCGATGAGAGATATTGTGTCCCCATGCAAGGTTTCAAGTATTTTTTCTCTCATCCACCTCCTAATTCCCTGGTTGTGACAGAGGCAAATGAGAGGGTACAGGAGGGGAGATGTAAATTTACACCTAAATACAAAGTCTAAAAGGTTAGATTTGATGTGGAGAAAAGTGTTTTCAACCTCCTTATTGCAAATGTGAATTGCCAGCCAGCAAGCGTGATTGTCTAAATATGACTTTGCAAATTGGGATGCCAAGTTACCAGAATTCTCCATGGAAGAGTTTAAGGCATTTATTGCAGAGAGCTGTTTGGTGGCCAAGACCTCTTCACAGTCAGCACTGGATGTAGCAGATATTCCATGCAGATATGTGACTTCAGCTGTGATGATGAGGATGGCCTCATGGCTACAGATCTCTGGCCTAGCTCCTAAAGCTCAACAGACCATAGAGGACTTACCATTTGATGGTCAGTTTTTGCTTTCTGAGAGAACTGATGAGACTTTACATTCTTTTAAGGACTTTTGAGCTACTTTATAGTCTTCTGGGGGTGTCTAGCTACACCACAAAGGGATGTCATTTTGTAGGTCAGCAATAACACTAGCAATGTTGCGCTGAGTGATACATTCACCAGTCATCCTACTCTGTTAGGCTGCAAGACTTCCCAAGAAAAGGACATCACTGAAGAGAAGATCTTCTGAATCTAGTTTTAGCCAACCAGCCTATCCTTCTTCACCTTCAGGGAGGCAGCCTATTTGATTTTAAGATTGAGAGCAGCATACAAGTTGTGGACCTCCCACATTTCTTCATCTGCTTCCTGACCTGCTGACTCAGCACCATGGTCAGGTTGTTCATCCAGTGCTGAAAAGTCTACACCTCACAGCATAGATTGTACATGGCTAGACATGTAGGTAGGGCAAGGCTTGGAAGCAGTTCAGAGGATCCTGCTTAATAGTAGAAAACCATCTACTTAGTTGGTTTGGTCAAGATCTAAGGGAATTCAGTCCATGTGAGCTTGTGTTCAGGATATTTTGGGCTAGCTCTTATATTTGATGTCCTTGGGTCTAGGTCTTAGAACCTAGGGTTCATTTGTTGGCAATCTCAACATTCCATCCTCTGATCCAAGGAAAGTCAATTTTCTGAAAGATATTTTCCATCTGTTTCCACTTATGAAGGAAATCGTCCCATTCTGGGACATTAATACTATACTGGCTGCCCTCATGGGTCCTCTGTTTGAGCCGACAGCAACCTGCTTGTTGTCTCTCCTCTTGTGGCTATAACATCCACAATAAGAGTCAGAGAATTACAAGCCTTACTGGCATAACCTCCATATACTCAATTCTTCAGAGACAAAAGTTTCCTTAAGATCGTAGCCAAAGATTTTGTCCATGGTGGTTTCAGTTTTACCTTAACCAAGTTATTTACTTGCCTATATCCTTTCCGAAGCCACACTCAAATGCAAATGAGCAGCATATCCAGATGTTAGATGTGAGGCTGTGCTTGGCATTCTATTTGGAAAGAACTAAACTATTTCATTCAACACCTTGACTTTTTGTCAGATGAAAGGTCAGCTGGTCTCCTCACAGAGGATGTCCAGGTGTGTAACTTACAGGCTCACTCAATGAGAGCCCAACAGACATCTATCTCATTTCTCAACGATGTTTCAGTATTGTACATTTACAGGGCTGCTACATAATCTTCCATACATATTTTTATCAAATATTGTGCTATTATAATGGCATCTAAGTCAGATGCAAACTTTGGGATGGCAGTTCTGCAGTCACTGTTTAAGTAGACACTGAGTCTCTTGTCTCACAAGTACTGCTTGTGAGTCACCTGAGTGGAATACACGTCTGTAACCACTTGAAGAAGAAAAGATGGTTTCTTACCTGCATTGTACTTGTTGTCTTTGAGATGTGGGTGAAGACATATATTGCACCATCTACCCTCCATCCCCACTGCATCAGAGTCTCCAGTCTGGGATTTGAGGAACTGAGCCCAGTTGGGGTGGTGCTGCTGTTAGATAGCCTGGGCAGGGGTTATTTGGGTCAGAAGGTGCGAGCACTGCACATACAGGTACTGCTAAGCAAAGTTCTCTGGCTTCAGTGCGCTGGGCACACACACACCTGAGTGGAATACATACCTGCACTCACATCTCAAAGAACAAGAGTAATAATACAGGTAAGTGACTGTCTTGTTTGGGTCGATGGGTCAGATGTATTTTGCTGTTCTGAATAACTGACTAACAATTATGTTTAAAATAACTATTACTATTTGATATTCTATCAGTTATACCTAGTTTCTTTACATATAGCTGTAAGTAAATGTATTTTTAAATTATAAAGAGTGATTTACATATAAATATACATATTTATCTTGTGGGTGTATTCTATAAAGTCCCATTTCATCACACATCTTAAGCCTGTGCTTAACTGTAACCATGTGAGTACAGTAATTCCTTTAAAGACTATGGAATTACTTGTGCACTTAGATTTAAGCACGTGTTTAAGTGCTTTGCTGGTTGTGGGCCTCAATTTCTGTTCTGTTCAGATCCTTAAACAGTGCTTATCACCTTGTACCAGTAATTACTTTACAGAGCTAGCCAAGATGACAACAGTTTACCTTGTTCTTAGAATAGGAAGTACCTGTGGTGACCCTGCAGTCACACTTAGCAAATACAGCAGTGACTTTTTAACATCTTCTGCAGTATTTTCCTATACAGTCAGTTAAAGAAGGTTATTGATCTTACACCTTAGCTAGGCAGTAACTTTGTGTTCCCCTGGGAACTTCATGGAGCTGCATGTTCCATGGCAGAGGGCCAAATCCCCTAAGTTACACTGCTGGACTTTGGGTGGGAGGGAAGCTTCTGCTCCCTCCCTGATCCTCAGCATGGCCCTGATGTAATTTAGAGTAGCGTAAGAACTGCTGGAAATTACGTTGGCTCCTTTGACTTGGACTGCCAGAGGACATTACACTCTGGTTTCACTCCTACACTGCTTAGTAACATCCGCTATGCCACATGGGGATTGCCCCTATTTTGTGGGAATCCATAATTGCTCTGCATTCCCATTATGCCACTGGAGAAGCACAGAAGGGATGGAGTGAGGGGCCAGGAGTGTTTTGGAAAATTTGTTGGAATGAACTGGATTACTAAACAAAAAGGCAGTGAGGGCAAGAGAGAACAGGTGATAAAGCTATTAACCAGAAATTCAAACGTCTTTTCTAGTGATGTTGTGCGATTGGAGAAACCTGAGCTTGAGGAACAAAGAACCCAGCTCATTGTGAGAATCAATGCTGATAAAAATCAGTTGAAAGCTATTGAAGACAAAATTCTAAAAATGTTGTTTACTTCTGAGGGAAACATCCTAGACAAAGAAGAACTCATCAACACACTCCAGGAATCAAAGGCAGGAGACTCACTTTTACAATACCTTGTTTTAATTAAAAATAAGTGATCAATCTAGGGCTGTATGAAATGTTACACAGGGAAAGAATTCTCAGATTTATGTTTCTCCTTTATACATTGACTTTTACAGATCCACAGTCCTAAAATAATAGGCTAAGCTTTCAAAACCCAGACGCATGTAATGCAGTTAGTCTGACTTGGGGGTCATGTGTCCCAATATAAAACCATTTTAAAAATCTAAATGAATTATATCCAGTAGTTTCCTATCTGTTGTTTTCGTTAGTATTTTAATATTGTAGATTAGAATTTTAATGTTGTAGATTAGCTAGGCAATATTTAACTCTACAAAATTCATGCTTGTTTGTTACTATCATAAAAATATTTTGCTAATGTGGTTGCCATTAAAAAGTCAGCATTTGGTAATAGTTACCACACTGTGTATGAGATACCACAATCTCCCCTTACACTTACAATAAGGAATAGCTGTTAACTGTGTGGAATCTGTTTGCAAATACTAACTTGATTGGTTGTCACTCTAAGTATATTTGGCTCGAGATTTTTGCTTTATGAAAAGATAGTTTTCTTATTTAAAGAATTCATGTGAGATAATTATGCAGTGGTTTCACTTTGCTTATCAAGGCTAGGTTCAGCTACAGTTGTTCATATTGAATTGTATCTTACTCCACAAGTAATCCCATTGAAGTAAATGGGACTCTGCCTAATTGCTCCCAAATGCGAATAAGGACTATACAGTCTTACCAAATGGGACTGTTTGCAAAGTAAGATTCTACTCAGTGTGAAAGCCGTAGTAAAGATCTAGCTGTGAATTGTAGAATTCCTGAGATTGGCCTAGTTCTTAATGGGCAAAAATCTGCATTACAAAAACCACAGTCCCAGTTGGTCAAAGCTGGCCCTCTAATTGATGGTCTCAGACATGTATTGAACAAGCCATGAAGAGTGAACTACCATGTCACTCCGAAAAGTGGTCCTTTCAGGTCAGGCCTGAGACCCACCAGATGGGTAGTGTGGGGAAGCTCGCATTACTGTTACCCTTGTAGTATCAGTACAGTGCATAATTTGGTTTAGGGAAAATGTAACCTATCATTCTAAACTCTTTCTGGCTGATTTTGGCCCATAACATTCACATTCTCAAAAGAGTAATAAATTAAACTAATACCATGGCAAGCTGGAAAATCAGACCCACCCATTATACATTTATTTGCAGGTAGAGTTTTGGAGTAGTCATCTACATGTAGGGGCAGAGCTTCAGATGGAGTAAATTGGCATCGCTTCATTGAGGCTTAGGAGCCAGCCCATAATTGCCAGCAGAGTTTAGGCTACCATTCTAGCATGATGTTAAGCTAGCCTCTTTTTCCCATTCTCTCCAGCACCTCTCAGTACTGAGGCTGATAAGTTGCTTGATTTGTGTATGGTTATATTCTTCAATTAATTATTTGGTAAACATTCTAAATATATTTTTCTCTTTCTTTTTTTTTTCTTGTTATAATTTTTCATGATCTTCTGGGATATTGCCTCTGATAAAAACCTACTAGTTATTCTTTAGGGTAAACTAATGCTGTTGACTAATGACATTGTCAATATAAGTTACAAAATGCAACATAATACATTGATTTACATAAATGCTTAGCATTTCATTTTAAATTATCAAGGGAACTAATATTCTTTTCTTAAAATATCCAATAGCTAAGACATAACCAAACCTGAATCTTGAGTTTCTGGCTTGTGACAGCCAAAAGTTCTCTGTAGCTCTTGGAATAGAATAAATTCCTCCCTCAGTATGAGATGGCGCTTACATGTCTTTGGCAAGTGATGCATAAAATTACACCAGTGCCATCAACATCAAATGAAGAGCTTGCTCCTCGTGCTCCGAGCTCTGTCTATCATGAAATATTTTCTAAAATGCTACTAAAACTTGTTTCTTTTAGGTTACATCTGGTGCCATTAAAACAAGGCTAAAAGAAGCAGAATCTACTGAAGAGAAGATAAATGCTGCTCGTGAAAAGTACCGCCCTGTTGCTACTCGAGGGTCTGTCATGTACTTTGTAATTGCAAGTCTGTCAGAGATTGATCCCATGTATCAGTTTTCCTTAAAATATTTTAAGCAGGTTAGTTTCATTTTTCTTTGAAGTAAATAGCATTTAGTATAATGAAGATATGAATAGAAATAGTTTTATAAATATAAAAATAAATAAAAAACAGGCAACAAAATTTAAGCCTTTAAGAAGTGTTTTTTCATTACATCAAAAAAGAATTCATTCTGTTTCTAATTTTATGATACATTTGGAAAATTAGTAATGTTATAAAACTTCCAGGTATGATTCCAAGTACTGTTTCCAAATTTAGACATACATTTAGGTGTCTAGAGATAAGTTGTCTGATTTTCAAAACTGCAGAATACCCAGAGACTCTACTAAAGTCAAGTTTCAGAGTAGCAGCCGTGTTAGTGTGTATTCGCAAAAAGAAAAGGAGTACTTGTGGCACCTTAGAGACTAACGAATTTATTTGAGCATAAGCTGTAGCTCACAAAAGCTTATGCTCAAATAAATTTGTTAGTTTCTAAGGTGCCACAAGTACTCCTTTTCTTTTTACTAAAGTCAAGAAATTTAACGTGATGGTCAGCACCTCTTAAAATCACTGTTGTTTAGGTGCCTGAATTTAAATAACTAAGTTTTATAATATTTAATGTCAGCGATTTTTCCAGCATCTCAAAAGAAGTCTGCACCCTGAAGAGTACTTGACTCTTCAAAGTTAGCTTATTTTTGTAGTTCAGTGGTTCTGAAATTTTGGTCCATGGAACAGTGGTGCTTGTTAGAGCATTCCCTGTAGTCCACAGAGCTTTCTATGTAACAATGGTGAGTAATCTCTATCAAACAAAACGAGAGGATGTAAGACACACCCATCATATTAAAGCGAGTTTATTTTATCATCGTATCTTCTTACTGTTCTCTTAATATTACTTCTTCAAAATTCCATGCACTATAGCGATTGCAGAAAAAAATGGAAATCATTACTGAGAGGTTGGGAGGAGACATGCTCTGTGTATGAGAGGATCTCTCACTTAAGAAGTGTTGTACAATATGACATAGTTTGAGAATCATTGTTCTAGTCCAGTGAATTAATCTAGAAGTATGCTATTATTAACAATTAGAAATAAACTCATCAAAACTATGTTTGTTTTTTTCTTGCAGTTATTTAATACAACTATTGAGACTTCTGAAAAGAATAATAATCTGCAGCAGCGCCTGGCAATACTGCTTAGTCAGACTCTCTATGCAACTTATACCAATGTTTCCCGCGGCCTTTTTGAACAACACAAACTCATCTACAGCTTTATGCTGTGTATTGAGATCATGCGGCAGAGAGAAGAACTTACAGATACAGAATGGAATTTTTTCCTCCGTGGTTCTGCTGGCTTAGATAAGGTGCGTTTGGAGTAGATTGATGACAAACAAAATAGTAAATGATTATATCTATTTTTGGTTTTGCAAAGCAATTTGTAGATAGTGAAAGGAGGTTGGTGTCTAAATTTGTCTTTACAATAGAGACTTTGGTGACTTCTAATTATGATTTTCCATCATGTGATATGATACATTTTGAGGCCTGAAACATTTGAACAGTTATTTTAGATATTTGTTACTTATTTGTTCCAATCAAATAAAGCATCATTATTCAGGACAGCATTTAAACACATACTTAATTTTAAGCGTAATGGGACTTAAACACATACTTAAAGTTGAGCATGTGCTTAAGTGACATTCTGAATAAGAATGAATTTAAGATCATGCTTAAATGCTTTTCTGAATTGGGGCCACTATTAATAAACTTGTTTCTTGTGCAGCTTTCACATTTTGACTACTAAAAATAGTCGTATATTTGTTGAGCTTTTATTTACCTTCTTCTTCTTTCATATTTTCACTGATTCTTTCATCTTTCCAACAGCAACGCCCTGCTAAGCCTGATGTTCCATGGCTCGAAGACACCACGTGGTTTATGTGTTGTGACTTAGAGGAAACACTCCCGAGTTTTCAAGGAATTCAGAATGAAATACTGTCCACACACATTTTCATTAAATTGGGTAATATGATAAATAAGAAAGTGGATTGGAAAAGCCATTTTCCTTCTACCAAACCTCTGCTTCAAGGGGGGTTTTCTGCACTGATTCTACTTCTATTTTATCAAACCTATTTTTGAACAGCTTCAGAAACAGTAACTCAGCCAATGCAGCAGGCAGGTTATTCAAAGCCTTAAGACATTCGTTATGTGTATGATGGACTTTTCCATTTTCCCTTTGACATAATGATGCCTTTTCCTTTTACTCTCATTTATACTCTCTTCTGGGGGACTTGGCAGAGATCTTTCAACAGTCTGGAGCTCCACACATTGGAAGAGTGGGGGCAGCAGCAGAGGAGGCCCCCTATCTCTGCCAAGGCCTCAAAGTGGCAGCAGGGGCTCCCTTCTCTGCCCCACGAACGGCAGCAGGGCTCCCCCTGACTACTTGGGAAAAGCAGGGCACCAGTGTGATCTTTTCTCTCAGAACCAACAGTGCCCCCCTCTTTCTCCCAGTGATGCAGAGGTAATAGCCAGGAGGCCCCCAAGTACTCTATCCCAATAGCTGAAATGTATCTGCTTTATTGTAAGAGTGGGCTGGGCGTGCTGCACATGTCTCCTGCCGCACACACAATCTTCTGCAGCAGTGATGTTGACAGGGGCCCCCAAATCAGTGATACTGCAGGCAACGCCTGATTAAGATGAATGGGCAGCTTACCCCGCTCAGAGCTATTTTTTTAGGCTCTCTGCAAGCTCTGGCAGACAGATCAGTTACACTTGGGTCACCTTTTCAAGCTTTTCTTTGAAACCATGAGAGATAGAAAGCCATTTAAAAAAATTGAAGCTCAGATTCTGACATAATTATGTGACAGCAGGAGCCTATCGTGCCTATGCCTTAATCCAACATTGTCTGTCCCCAAGATAGAATCTTACAGCTGGTCACACAGTCACCATGATTGCATGCAAAGAGCCAGTTAGACCTCTAACTCATGTACAGAAGAGAGCCTTTGCCTTTTTGAAAATGTGATCTTAAATATCACCTTACCATTGTGAATTATTTCAGCTTTGCAAATTCTAACTTTAAGACACTGCTAATGCCAATGTCATTTGTAGGGTGCCTTGAAATTCATGTCAACCCAGAAACTTCGGAAACATATGATTCTGAACCCTCCCCTTCTGCAGAGCAAACTGAAGAATTAAAAAAGGAAGGCACCGTGAAAGCTTCCTGGGACACAAGACTAAGCATGTTTCAGAAATTAATTATTGTGAAAAGTTTTATGGAAGAAAAGGTAAAATCCAAATATACAGAAATTTGCATCCACACCAAAGCTACAAGAATTTGCAAAATTGTTTACTTTGGGCCATATTGTGTCATTTGGATGTTGGCTTGAAGAGGGGATGATGCAAAGATGGACCTTCCCAATGGAAGATTGGATCTGTATGGAGAAGAGGGCTAGACCCCTTCTCTATCTTCTTTGGGACTATGTGAATCTGCTGCAGGAGTGGTCCCTGTACTCTTCCAAGCAGAAGGACTGAGATTTATGACTGGCCCATGGGTGGCAGGATGGAGAGAGCGTCCTTGTACCAGTCACAATCTCTCCCTTTTTAATTAGTTTATATTTACTATGGGTCTGCTGCAAAGTCTGTGAAGTTTAGAGTGCAATGGGAAGTTTGACTTCATAGAGGCTACTCACATGCTTCTGTGGACCATGGTCAGTTCTAGTTTGCCAATTCTTATTATATTATCCAAACTTTTTGGATGTTGAATCAAACTTTTTGAAATGCCCCTAGTACTAACTGTGGCATGTTTGAGTTAACACAATACAGTGAATGTTTTCTGTTTATGGGTTTCGGGAGGTGGTCGGTTGAAGGGATCGTAGTGATTTTGAACTTGGAAGACTGATTGATTTTCACCACTGATTAATTAGTCTTTATTATTTGTATTTGCCCCAGTGAGGACTGGGTCTTATGGTGCTCTACAAAGACATACAAAGATACAGTCCTGGCCTGAAAGGGTATACAGTCAAATGTAAATACTGTTCTCTGTGCCTCTTTTTGTTTGTAAATTGGTATGTTTTCATATCCTCAGGTGGTCTCTGCACTTACTGAGTTTGTAATAGAGAACCTTGGAAAACAATTCATAGAGAATCCCCCAGTTGACTTGGGGACTCTTTATCAAGACATGTCCTCTTCAACTCCTCTGGTGTTTATCCTAAGCACAGGCTCTGACCCCATGGGAGCTTTCCAGAGGTTCGCAAAAGAACGAGGATATTCAGAACGGTACAAATTACATAGTTTTATTAGACATGGTATTCAGCTGGGATATTCAAAGGACCCTAAGGAGTTTATGGAAACTGGGTATCAGGTATCAAAGAACCCTAAGAATTTTAAGGGAACTGGGTACCTAATTCATCTAATCTTCTTTGAAAATCCCACTCTCTCATGCTTGTACATTTATTCCATTGAGTTATACTGTAACATGTACTGTCTGTGGGTGAAATGCTGGCCTCACTGACTTCTACCATTGACTTTAGTGGCGTCAGGATTTCACCCTCTCTGTACATTAATGTATGTTAAAATAATTTTTTTAGTTCTCCTCCAAACTATATACTATAGCTATGCTTCAGAGATCTTCATATTTGTATATATTTATATTTCTATATTTGTAGCCAAAGCTGTCAAATCAGACTCCTAAAACCATATTAGGCACCTAAATAACACTGGTACAATTTTCAGAGATTATGAGCTCTTTCAGCTCCCATAGACTTGGATTTGTAGGTGGATTTGTAGGTGCCCAGCGTCTCTGAAAATTTAGGGTCTAAATATGGATTGAGGTGTCTAAATTTCAGCACCCAAGTTAGGAAATGTTGGCTACTATCTTTAAAAGCTACAAATCCTAAATACCTACCATTTCAAAAGTCACTGTATGTCCAGATATTTGCATCATGAACATTGACAAAATTTTCTCTCTGTTTCAGATTACGGTCAATTTCACTAGGGCAAGGGCAAGGACCTATTGCAGAAAAGCTGATAAAGGATGCAATGAAAACAGGAAATTGGGTTTTTCTGCAGAACTGTCACCTAGCAGTTTCATGGATGTTAGCTATGGAAGAGCTTATAAAAAGCTTTACCGAGCCAAGTATGTAGTTTTCCTTCTGTGATACAATATAGGTCCCTAAAGGTAGTGCCAAATCAGAAGTGTGCTTTTCCACTTTTTGCTTGTCTTGCTGATGAGATGGGAAAGGGCCAAAGAAATGGTCATCTGTAGGATTAAGAAGTTGCTCATTCTATTAGAGAGTATTACCTTTATTCTACATGCTATAGTGCTCATTTATGTATTATTTTCATTTGCTTGTTTGTAGGCTTTCACCATTGTATCTGTTCACCTCACGTATATTAAAGAATGTATTTGCATTAATGAATTTATCCTCACAATGCCAACACCCTATGAGACAGGGAAATATTATCCCTATCCACAGATTGGGAACTGAAGCACAGAGCGATATACATATGATTCATCACAGTCCTCACTGATCTACTCCACCCAACACACCAAACTACTTCGCCAAATGTCCACTACTAATGGTGTTTGGAAGCAGGTAGTTTGGTAAAAGGGGATGTGCAGACAGGAAGGCTGTGGAGGGGCAGAGTTCAAGTTGTAGTCTGTTGTAGTGACCAGGTGTGTGTTTGTAGGTGACTACCTGTGTGTTAGATGGGTTACACTGTAATTTCCTTGCTTTTAGTGGTTTTGTTCCATGTATGTAATATCGGTCACAACTTTAACTGCTTCACAGTGACATTTTTTGTACATTATAAAAATTAAAGTCCGGGTTGCTTCAGCCAACTCCCTTGGGAAAACTCCAGCCACTAACCAGAGGCCCTTCTTTCTTGCTAGGCCTTTTCCAAGTACATTCACAGACTCACAGAGAGCTGAACTCTTCTCTTTGAGAGCTTCCTTCTCCCCAGCCACCTCAAGTCCTCTGAAAACCAATCCTTCTATAGCAGCAGCTGCAATTGAACCCAGCTGGTCTGCTTTTTGCCTCTCTTTGGGTCCCTGTTAATCCTTTCTCTACCACCATAATCCACAGTTTGTTTGTTCTCCTTCACTGTCCCTGTAAGTTAGTGCTTAGCCAAACTGTGCATATTGGGGTTGATTTTGAAGCCATAAAGACTATTTAGAAATTCAACTCCCATTGAAGGTCAATGGAAGTTGGCCACCTGATTTCTTTAGACTCCTTTGAAAATTCCAGCCATTTAGTTCTTTTACTATTTCTTTGTATGTCAGCACTTCCATTCCCTTAATTATTGTGTTGCTTTTCTCTGTACTCCATTCAATTTTTCTGTAGCTTTCTATTACTTAGGTGCCTAGAATGGAACACAGTATTCCAGGTTTGGTACCACTATAGTCATGTACCGAGGGAGTGTTATTTATGACATGATACTTCTGCAAATACAGCTCAAAATTATATTAGCATTTCTTGCTGCCATATCCCATTGCAATCTCATATCCAGCTGTCTGCTATCATCCCTCAATCTCTTTCAGCATTATTGCTTTTCAGGTTTTTCTTTCCGAAGTAATATCTGTATTTCTTATTATTTTTCTCCATATGCAATTTCTTGAGTCTTGCTTTATCTCCTGGCTCCCCTGTAGTCCCTACTCTCCAAGCTCTCCATGTTTCTTGTTACTATCTGTTTATGTCCACTGGGGTTTGAAACACTTCCCAAATTATCCCCTGTAATTTAAATATAATGCTGTTTACTCCCTCTTCCAGATCATAAATGAACATTAGATAGTATATGTAGTTCCAATACTCCAATCGTTGGAAAGATAGATCTTATAGCAAATTGTTTAATATTTGTGTATGAATTTTAACTAAACTCTTTCATAGGAGTGTAGTGAATGTACTCATTATTTTGGTTTTCAGATGTTTCTATTCAGGAGAGCTTTCGACTCTATTTAAGTTCCATGCCCAGTGAAACCTTTCCTGTCACTGTCCTTCAGAACTCTGTCAAGGTAATATATCTGGAAATAACCCTAAGCAAAATGAACAATTCAAGGACGAAATAAATTATTTACGGCGTATCTCAAATCAAATGTCTAATCTGTATTTTCTAATGAATCAAAATCCAAAAAGCATATTCTACAAGTTGGAATGTTTGTATCTTTTGCTTTTATATTTAGGACGGCCAGACACATCATTTTCTTTAAAAACACTAAATGGGATCAGCTGACAATCAGCAATCCCGCCAGTACAAACTCAAGGTATCCAAAGTTCTGACGAGCCAAAAGGAATCCAAAATCCATAGTCTTTTCTCCATTGTGGTACCGTAAATATAACATATTCAGTAACCACCATCACCAAAACCATGCCATCAGAGGGAGCGTGATATTTCAAGAGAATGCAGAATGAATCAGGAAAGGACTCACCTCTGCCCTGCAGAGCTCTTTATAGACCATGTTGATCCTGCATGCACCAATCCTGTTGCCAAGTGGCTGCAATTTTATCAGCTCTTTTAACTAAGTCCTGTGTCCTCACCCCAATTTTGTGGCTCAAGTGGTCTCCCAATCTGTCCATTAACCCACCTGTATATTACTCAGCTTCGTTTACATCCAGGGAAGTCATGCTCCATGCCTTAGACATCCAGAGGGCCTGAAGTTATTATCTATATAAGACCATATCTATCTCCAAGTCCTTCAAACTTTTTGTGGCATATGGGGATTAGGCCTGGGTTCAGTCCATTGCAGTTTACAGGCTGTCCAAATGGATCAGAGTATGTATACATGATTTTGTGACCTGACAGGTGTTCAGACACCTGGGAATATCAGAGCACACTCAACTAGGTCCAGAACAGCTTCTAAAGCATCTTTTTGCACAGTCTTCACCGTCAAAATATACAAGGCTTCTCCTTGGAGTTCTAAATGTACTTTTCACAGCATTACTCCCTCAACTTGATCTCTAGAACAAATTTGGTGATCTCTTTTATCTCCTCTGACCACCTGCTGGACAATTACTGCTGCTGGCTAATGTACCAAGAGAGGGGAGCTCTCTATTCTTCTTCAAGTGCTTCCTCATGTCCATTCCATGTTAGGCGTGTGTGCTCACCACATGCACTGGTGCTGGAAGCTTTTCCCTTAGTGGTATCTGTAGGGGACCGGCTCTGGCACCCTCTGGAGTGGCGCACATATGCTATGGTATAAGGTGCGCCGCTGCCTCCTCCCCCAAAGTTCCTTCTCATTGCCAGTGATGGTGCTGGAACATTCCTTTGCTTCGGCAAACTTTTCTTTCTCTAGAACTGTTCGTTGCAAACTTTCTTTTGTAAATAGTTCCCTTAGTGTGTTTAATTTAGTTTATAATTGTCTCAGATGGGACTTAGGCTCGGGATGGGGCATGCCCCGGGCTTTAAGAACTGCAACTGCTGTAGGAAGCCTAAGCCAGTCAGTGACCCCCCCGACCAGTTGTTTAAGGTGTTTGGGGAATCTCACTTCAGCGACAGGTGTCGGATCTGCAGGGGGTTTAAGCCTCGCGCTAAGAAAGAGCGGGACATCCAACTTAAAGTGTTCCTTACGGAGTCGGCGCTGGAGCAGGTAAGATCGGACTCCATAGCTTTGGTGCAGAGCGACCTGCTGGTGCTGTCGTCAGACAGGTGAAATTCCACTTCCACATCTTGTCCCTCCTGATGCCGCCCACACCGGTGACGGCAGCTCCCAAATCAAGGGGTCAGCCTGCCTTTGGACCATTCCTTCGGTATCTGTCAGTGCAGCTCTGCTCACCACCTCAGGGAGCGTCCCGCCAGTGCTCATCCACACAGATCCACCACACCGTGGACATAGGGCTGCCTACCAGTCAGAGCCCTCGGCGCCAGTCTCTGGATTCTGGTCCTTGCTTTGCGGGCTCGAAGCGTCGGTCACCGGTAGTATGGCGTAGACCTACTGAGACACACTCAACCCCACGACCCCAGTACTGGGAGGGTCGTAGCCACTCCCCTTCTGTTAGAAGCCACTCCAGCTAAAGCCTCCATCAGGACTCTCAGTACCGGTCACTGGCCGACCGACATAGGTTGCCGTACCAGCATCGATGCTCAACATCGCAGCATCAGTCACGCTCTTGCTCCCGCTCCATGGATCGGCACCTGTCAGGAAGCGTTCGGCAAAGATCACTGGGGTACCATTTCAGATACGCCAGACATCGGTCACCGGGATCTCAGTGCAGTGAGTCGTCGCCCGCGTACAGATCCCACTCGGAGCATGGCAGTGGACACTGCTGGGACCGAGACACCTGGTCACCCTCAGTACAGTCCCAGTATCCAGAGCAGGGCCCTTCATCCTAGGGCTTGGAGTCGGATCAAGAGCACCTGCAGGTGGGTCAAGGTCCTCCATTGATGGCACTGGTCCTTCGCGCAGCACCGACAGGACTATCATGGCCTCAAGGTCAATGGCCCATGCCAAGGCACCCTTGGAATCCGTGAGTATCAGTCAGTGTTGGGAGTCTCTGAAAAGCCCTCTGCCATGGTCTTCTGCCTGTGTGAAATGGAGGCCACGCTGCTTGGGACCCCCCATGTACAACAGATGGGGGAAGAAGGTCCTGCTGAGTAGGTCACGGAGGTGGTGGCACCTGCTGCAGCCACATCGTCTTCCTCAAACCCTGATGAGGCCAACATGGGGCCCCCACCTGCGGTCTCCCGGGACAATGCCAAAGCTCATCAGGAGCTTTTGAGGAGAGTAGCCTCGAACTTGGGGCTAGAAACTGAGGAGCTGGAGGAGCTCTCTGACACCCTCTTCCACGTCCTCAGCTCAGCAGCTCCCTTTAGAGTCACACTGCCAGTTTATGAGGGGCTGGCCAAAATTACCAAAGCCCTCTGGCAGACCCCCTCATTGGTACCCCCAATTTCCAAGCGGGTGGAGCACAAGTATTATGTGCCTGCAAGAGGATATGAGTACTTTGTATACCCACTCTGTCCCGAACTCGTTAGTAATGCCTGCAGTCAATGAGCAGAAAAGTCAGAGACAACCAGGGCTACTCCCAAAAATAAAGAGGTGAAGAAGCTGGACTCTTTTGGGAGTAAGGTTTATTTGTCATCAAGCCTACAGCTGAGGGTGGTGAACCATCCGGCCCTATTGGGCTGTTATGATTTTAATGTTTGGCAGTCGATGGCCAAACTTGTTGACTCCCTCCCAGAGGACCCCAGGAAAGAGTTCCAGGCCATCCTGGAAGAGGGGCAGGGAGTGGTGAGGGCGGCACTGCAGGCAGCTTCAGACGTGACTGATTCTGCAGCGTGGACCATGGCCTCAGCCATAGTAATGAGGAGAGTGGCTTGGCTGCAGTCCTCAGGCTTGTCAGTTGAGGTCCAACAGTCCATCCAAGACCTCCCATTCGATGGCCAGGCCCTGTTTGCAGAGAAAACAGACAAAAAGCTGCACGAGCTAAAGGACTCACGCACCACACTCAAGACCCTGGGCCTGTACACCCCAGGGCAGCAAAGAAACCAACTTAAGCTGCAGCCTCCCCATCAGTAGCGCAGCCAGCCTAGACAGGAACCCTTCCATAGGAAGGGCAAGGTTTACAAGTGCTGTCAGGGCCAGCAGCCATCTGCCTCAACGCAGGCTGGCTCTTCCCGCTTCCAGCAGGGATCAAAGTAGACATTTTGAGGGTGTGCCCGAGGGCGACATTCCAGCCACTGTCCTGGATCCTGCCCCCCTCCATTTCTCCAGCCGCCTTTCTTTTTTCCTCCCAGACTGGGCGTCTATAACTTCAGACCGTTGGGTCCTCAATTCTGTGGCGCAGGGCTATACTCTCCAATTTGTTTCAAACCCCACATCCCACACTCTCTCCACATTCCTCTTCAGGGACCCCTCTCATAAGAGTCTACTGCATCAGGAAGTACAAGTCCTGCTGCAGGCAGGGGTTGTGGAAGAAGTCCTCCTACACCTCAAGGGCAAGGGGTTCTACTCCCATTGCTTTCTGATCCCATCCTGGACCTGCGACTCCTCAACAAGTTTCTCAAGAGGGTGAAGTTCCGCATGGTCTCACTGGTCTCCATTATCACCTCCCTGGATCCAGGAGACTGATACGCTGCCCTTGACTTGAAGAATGTGTACTTTCATATAGTGATCTCTCAAGGACACAGTTGCTTCCTCCGCTTCACGGTGGGATCCGCATACAATCAGTTCGCAGTGCTCCCCTTCGGCCTGGCAACAGCACCAAGGGTGTTCACAAAGTGCATGCTGGTGGTGGTGGCTCACATCAGACGTCAAGGTATCCTGATCTACCCATACCTCGATGACTGGCTGGTCAAGGGTCACTCCAGGTCCAGGACACCATCGCAATGCTGCTGACAATGTGCAGGAGGTTAGGCCTGTGGATAAACAAGGAAAAATCAATGTTTGTCCCTGTACAAAGGATAGAGTTTATCAGGGTGGTCCTTGACTCCACCAGAGCAAAGGCATTTCTGCTGCATGACAGGTTCCAGATGATGGGGGACCTCATCACTGGAGTCTCTGCATTTCCTTTCACAACAGCCAGGGTCTGTCTGTGGCTGCTGGGCCACATGGCAGCGTGCACAAACATTGTCCACTATGCGAGGCTCCGGATGCGACCCCTCCAGCAGTGGTTGGCTACGGTCTATGCCCCATCCACGGATCACCTAGACAAGGTCGTCACCATCCCACCAAAGGTACTCACCATGTTGCAGTGGTGGACTGACCGTGGAACGATCCTCAACGGGGTCCCTTTCGACAGCCCACTACCTTTGGTGTCGCTGATATCGGATGCCTCACCCCTTGGCTGGGGAGTGCACCTCGGCGTGACGTGGATGCAAAGTATGTGGTCCGCAGAGGAGATGACGTTGCATATAGATGTCAAAGTACTCAGGGTGGTTCACCTAGCCTTCGCGGTTTTCCTCCTGCAGTTATCCAGCTGAGTGGTTCGAGTGCTTATGGAAAACACAGCCTTGATGTTTTACATCAACAGGCAAGGGGGAGCGCGCTCATCGGCACTCTGTCAAGAAGCACCCTGCCTAAGGGATTTCTGCATCCAGCATGCTATCCACCCAGAGACCTGTCACCTTCCCGGTGTCAAGAACACTCTGGCAGATTGCCTCAGCAGGTCCTTCTTTTCTGACCTCGAGTGGTCGCACCACTCAGAAGCGGTCCAGAAGCTCTTCCAGAGGTGGGGAACTCCCCAAGTAGACCTGTTCGCTACCAGGCAGAAGAGGAAATGTCATCAGTTTTGCTCCCTGTAAGGCCTCGGCAAGGCTCTCTGACACCTTTCCCCTGTCCTGGTCGGGAGATCTGATGTATGCATTCCCACCCATCCCACTCGTCAGCAGACTCCTGTCAAAAATCAAGAGTAATAAGGCTTGAATCATTACGATTGTCCTGGCATGGCTGCGCCATCATTGCTTCGGCATGCTGTTGGATCTGGCAGTAGCCCTGCCATGGCCATTGCCCGACCTCCCAGACCTTCTCTCGCAAGACCACGGTCGCCTCCTGCACCCCAACCTCACCTCCCTCTACCTCACGGCATGAATGCTGCATGGTTGAACGCGGAGGAGCAAGCCTGCTCCAGGGAGGTGAAGCAGGTCCTTTTGGGAAGTAGAAAACCCTTCACTAGAGCGACTTACCTGGCAAAGTGGACGAGATTCTCCAACTGGGCATTTGAGTGTAGCTTCTTCCCTGCAGTCAATCTTGGAATACCTGCTCCTCTCAAAGAATTAGGGCCTGGCCCTCTCTTCTATCAAGGTTCATCTACTGCCATCTTGGCTTTTCCTCCACCGATCCGGTGTTCTCACACAAGATGTCCATCAGGTTCCTGAAAGACCTCAAAAGGCTCTTCCTGCCCGTTAGGGATCCTGTCCCACAATGGGACCTCAATCTGGTTCTCTCCATACTCACGGGTATGCCCTTTGAACTCTTCGGCTCTTGTTCCCTTTCCCACCTATTGTGGAAGGTCGCCTTCCTTGTGGCAGTGACATCGACTAGGTGAGTGTCAAAGATTAAAGCCCTGACCTTGGAACCGCCATATACGGTCTTCTACAAATATAAAGGACAGTTGGTACCACATCCAGCCTTCCTGCCGAAGGTGGTGTTTTCCTTCCATATCAACCAGGACATCTTCCTCCCAGTGTTCTGTCCTAAGCTGCACAAGACCAATGAGCAGAGGCAGCTGAACGCCTTGGACATGCAACCTGCCTTGGTGTTTTACCTGGAGCATACCAAGCCCTTTCACAGGTCGACACAGCTCTTCATTGCAACAGTGAACAGGATGAAGGGTCTTCCAGAGTCTTCTCAGAGGATCTCCAACTGGATCACTTCCTAGATCACGGATCTGTTATGAGCTGGCGCAGGTCCAACCACCGCCTCTGGTGAAAGCCCACCTAACGAGAGTGCAGGTGTCCTCGGCAGCCTTCCTGACACACGCCCTCATCCAGGACATTTGCAGAGTCGCCACGTGGTCTTTGGTTCACATGTTTACAGCACACTAGGTCATCACACAACAGGCCAGAGACCACGCTGAGTTCAGCAGAGCTGTGTTACAAGCTACACGTCCATGAACTCCTGCCCGCCTCCGTTGGTATTGCTTGGGGGTCACCAAATATGGAATGGACATGAACAAGCACTGGAAGAAGAAAAGACAGTTACCTTTTTCTATAACTGGTGTTCTTCAAGATGTGTTGCTCATGTCCATTCCATGACCCACTCTCCTTCCCCACTGTTGGAGTTCCAGCAAGAAGGAACTAGGGGTGGGGGGGACTGACGGCACCCCTTATACCGTGGCATACACACGCTGCTCCAGAGATAACTGTCTTTTCTATTCTTAAAGAAGGAAAAATGGCTACTTCCCATGGTTCTTCAGGATGACTGCCTACACAACCTCCCTACTTCTGCCAAGTCTTGAGTTAAAGATTCCTGAATTAATGGCAGAACTGAAAGGAGTTACGGGGAACCCTTCAGATGGTAGGAAGGGTGAGTGTACCCATCAGACACCGTTTTCTTCAAGGCTACAAGCTTCTATGCCAGGGCACAGACAGTGTGCTCCCTATGGGTTGTCATCTTAGAGAACTGCTGTTGAAACCAACAGTTTTATACATCCCTTGTGTATACCAGGTTGTTGTTCTCTCCCTCTGTTTTCTTGTTTATTTTTTAGCTTGGTATAACTTTACTAGTTAACTCAGTTAAGCATTATGGGATATATTATATGTGAACGATACTATAGAAAATGTAGTTGTAACATATTGTGCTCATTAGAATGTGGGAGGCACATGCCCTTCCCTTTAATAAAACTCCAGGAATGTTCTCCCTTCCCCAGTGGAACATACGTTGTGAAAAAACAGAAAAATCAGAAAGGTCCACCACTCACACCTTCTTTGTTGAAGCCAACACATGGATTCTATCATAGTCTGGTCCATTCGATTCTGTTCTATATAGGTTCTTATACTATACTCATCACCATAGGATCTGAGCACTTTCCAGTAGTTCCGTAAGTAACCTTCACTCTAATCCAGACACTCAAGGCTGGCAAGCTCTAGCTCCTTACAAATGTAGCCTGGGACAGCACCAAATGGAATACCCTGCTGAATGAAAGAGCTTACCCTGGCATGAACTCTGCTGTCCCTCCTGATCTTTGTAACCCTAATCCATTTAAATCAAGATACTGACTACTGCTGGCTGGACAGTCTTTCTGCCCAGTAGGACAGCCTTCTGCTAAACCAAGATCCGGAAGCTGGAAGCTGTTGTCTAAATAAAGCAGATAAATTGCAATAGTGTGTACTTGAATCACCCTTTTTGCTATTTTTATTTATTTATTCTAATTTGTGCCTGCACATTTGTGCACATTTTTTCCAATTTCTTTCTGCTCCAATTTTCCTTATTTTCATAACATAGCTTTTCATTTCCATATATTTTCTAGGGGAAATAATCAATGTGTTCATTTGGTTAAAACCTAAAGCTTAATGTAGATGAGTCTCCTCAATGTAGAAAATACAATTTACATGCAGATAGCCATTCAAGTGATCACTTGACAGCTCTGCAGTAAAAAAATGGAGAGCAGACTTATGTATATAACAAGAACTGGTTATTTTTCCCAATTCAGGTAACCAATGAGCCTCCAAAAGGACTTCGTGCAAACATCAGGCGGGCATTCACAGAGATGACGACTACGTTTTTTGAAGACAATATCCTTGGCATAAATTGGAGGAAAATGATTTTTGGCATTTGCTTCTTCCATGCTATCATTCAGGTATACCTGATGGTGTTAGTTCAGATAGCAGAGGTACTAAGATGCCATTACAAAATTAGTTCAATAAATCTGTTATATTCAGAATACGTCTGATGGAATCATAACTGAAATAGCAGTATTTTGTGCAAACCTTATTTAGCCATTAATTTCCAGAAACTAGAACTGTAAGTTATATTACAAATTAGGGCTGTCAATTAATTGCAGTTAACTCACGCAATTAAATCAAAAAAATTAATCACAATTAAAAAATTAATCATGATTAATCGCACTTAATAGAATACCAATTGAAATTTAGTAAATATTTTGGATGCTTTTCTACATTTTCAATATTAATTTCAATTACAACAAAGAATACAAAGTGCACAGTGCTCACTTTATATTATTATTTTTTATTACAAATATATGCACTGTAGAAATGATAAAAGAAATAGTATTTTTCAGTTCACCTCATACAAGTAGTGAAGTGCAATCTCTTTATCATGAAAGTGTAACTTACAAAGGCAGATTTTTTTGGTTACATAACTGCACTCAAAAACAAAACAATGTAAAACTTTAGAGCCTACAAGTCCACTCAGTCCTACTTCTTATTCTGCCAATTGCTAAGACAAACAAGTTTTTTATATTAACGGGAGATACTGCTTCCTGCTTCTTATTTACAATGTCACCTGAAAGTGAGAACAGGCATTTGTATGGCACTTTTGTAGCTGGCGTTGCAAGGTATTTACCTGCCAGATCTGTTGAACATTCATATGCCCCTTCATTCTTTGGCCACCATTCCAGAGGACATGCTTCCATGCTGATGATGCTCATTAAAAATATAATACATCAATTAAATTTGTGACTGTACTCCTTGCGGGAAGAATTGTATGTCTCCTGCTCTGTTTTACCCGCATTCTGCATATATTTCAAGTTATAGCAGTCTCGGGTGATGACCCAGCACATGTTCATTTTAAGAACACTTTCACAGCAGATTTGACACAACGCAAAGAAGGTACCGATGTGAGATTTCTAAAAGTAGCTACAAGCACTCGACCCAAGGTTTAAGAATCTCAAGAGCCATCCAAAATCTGAGAGGGACGAGGCATGGAGCATGCTTTTAGAAGTCTTAAAAGAGCAACACCTGCTTCATGATTTTTCCAGGGACTGAGGTGAGGCTGACTGGCCTGTAGTTTCCAGGATCCTCCCTCTTCCCTTTTTTAAAGATGGGCACTACATTAGCCTTTTTCCAGTCGTCCAGGACCTCCCCCGATTGCCATGAGTTTTCAAAGATAATGGCCAATGGCTCTGCAATCACATCCGCCAACTCCTTTAGCACTCTCGGATGCAGCTCATCTGGCCCCATGGACTTGTGCTTGTCCAGCTTTTCTAAATAGTCCTGAACCACTTCTTTCTCCACAGAGGGCTGGTCACCTCCTCCCCATGCTGTGCTGCCCAGTGCAGTAGTCTGGGAGCTGACCTTGTTCATGAAGACAGAGGCAAAAAAAGCATTGAGTACATTAGCTTTTTCCACATCCTCTGTCACGAGGTTGCCTCCTCATTCAGTAAGGGGCCCACACTTTCCTTGACTTTCTTCTTGCTGCTAACATACCTGAAGAAACCCTTCTTGTTACTCTTAACATTTCTTGCTAGCTGCAACTCCAGGTGTGATTTGGCCTTCCTGATTTCACTCCTGCATGCCCAAGCAATATTTTTATACTCTTCCTTGGTCCAATCTTCCACTTTTTGTATGCTTCTTTTTTGTGTTTAAGATCAGCAAGGATCTCACTGTTAAGCCAAGCTGGTTGCCTGCTATATTTACTATTCTTTCTACACATCGGGATGGTTTGTCCCTGTAATCTCAATAAGGATTCTTTAAAATACAGCCAGCTCTCCTGGACTCCTTTGCCCCTCATGTTGTTCTCCCAGGGGATCCTGCCCATCAGTTTCCCGAGCGAGTGAAAGTCTGCTTTTCTGAAGTACAGGGTCTGTTTTCTGCTGCTCTCCTTTCTTCCCTGTGTCAGGATCCTGAACTCGACCCTCTCATGGTCTCTGCCTCCCGGGTTCCCATCCACTTTTGCTTCCCCTACTAATTCTTCCCGGTTTGTGAACAGCAGGTCAAGAAGAGCTCCGCCCCTAGTTGGTTCCTCCAGCACTTGCACCAGGAAATTGTCCCCTACACTTTCCAAAAATTCCTGGATTGTCTGTGCACCACTGTATTGCTCTCCCAGCAGAAATCATGGTGATTGAAGTCTCCCATGAGAACCAGGGCCTGCGATCTAGTAACTTCCGTGAGTTGCCGGAAGAAAGCCTCGTCCACTTCATCCCCCTGGTCCGGTGGTCTACAGCAGACTCCCACAACAACATCACCCTTGTTGCTCACGCTTCTAAACTTAATCCAGAGACACTCAGGTTTTTCTGCAGTTTCATGCCTGAGCTCTGAGCAGTCATACTGCTCCCTTACATACAGTGCAACTCCCCGACCTTTTCTGCCCTGCCTGTCCTTCCTGAACAGTTTATATCCATCCATGACAGTACTCCAGTCATGTGAGTTATCCCACCAAGTCTCTGTTATTCCAATCACATCATAATTCCTTGACTGTGCCAGGACTTCCAGTTCTCCCTGCTTGTTTCCCAGGCTTCTTGCATTTGTGTATAGGCGCTTGAGATAACTTGCTGTTTGTCCTGCTTTCTTAGTATGAGGCAGGAGCCCTTCCCTTTCATGCTCTCCTTCTCATGCTTCCTCCCCGTATCCCACTTCCCCACTTACCTTAGGGCTTTGGTCTCCTTCCCCCAGTGAACCTAGTTTAAAGCCCTCCTCACTAGATTAGCCAGCGTGCTTGTAAAGATGCTCTTCCCTCTCTTTGTTAGGTGGAGCCCGTCTTTGCCAGAACTCCTCCTTCTTGGAACACCGTCCCATGGTCAAAGAATCCAAAGCCTTCTCTCCGTCGCCACCTGCATAGCCATTCGTTGACTTCCACGATTCGACGGTCTCTACCCAGGCCATTTCCTTCCACGGGGAGGATGGACAAGAAACCACTTGTGCCTCAAACTCCTTTAGCCTTCTTCCCAGAGCCACGTAGTCCGCAGTGATCCGCTCAAGGTCATTCTTGGCAGTATCATTGGTGCCCACATGGAGAAGCAGGAAGGGGTAGCGATCCGAGGGCTTGATGAGTCTCGGCTGTCTCTCCGTCACATCGTGAATCCTAGTTCCTGGCAAGCAGCAGACTTCTCGGTTTTACCAGTCGGGGTGGCAGATAGATGACTCAGTCCCCCTTAGGAAGGAGTCCCTGACCACCACTACCCGTCTCCTTCTCTTGGGAGCGGTGGTCGTGAAACCCCCATCTCTAGGACAGTGCATCTCATGTCTTCCAATTGGTGAGGTCTCCTTCTGTTCCCTTCCCTCAGATGTATCATCTAGTCCACTCTCCGCATTAGTACCTGTGGAGAGAACATGAAAACGGTTCCTTACCTGTATCTGCATTGCTGGTACATGGACACTCCCCTTTCTTCTTCTGGAGGTCACATGCTGCCAAATTTCTTCACCGTCCTCCTGTCCCTGCTGCACAGCCTGCTCTGAATCTTCAGAACATTGTGTCCGTAGAAGCATATCCTGACATCTGTAGAGGAAATCTTCAGTTTCTCTTATGCAACGCAGGGTCAATAATTGTTCCTCCAGAGCTTGAACATTCTCTTCCAGTATGGAGACCAGCTTGCACTTTGTACAGACAAAGTCGCTTCTGTTCTGTGGAAGAAAGACAAACATGGCACATCCAGTGCAGGTCACAACAGCTGAACACCCCCCATCCATATTACCTTCCTTCTATGAGCTTCCTCGGGAGTTGTAGTGACTACTCAGAGAAGCCGGCAAGATGTAAGCCTCAGTGGGCTCTCCCCAGGCGAACTCCCTCTGTTAGCCTCTCTGCTGTTCGACATTCAGCTGGTTCGCAGCTGACCGGCTTTTTATGACAGTCAGGCCCACTCAAGGCTCACCTGGAACAAAGCACTCCCAATTCACACTTTTCAAATAACCAATCAAGCACACGGTCAAACTGTCCCCACAACAGACACTCAGATACTCACCAACACAGCCTCCTTAATACAGCCCTTAGTGTACCTCCTCTCAGACAGCTCCCAGGCAAACTCCCTCTGTTAGCCTCTGTGCTGTTAGCCGCTCAGCTGGTTCGCAATGTTATCCTTGCTTAGCGTACTAGGTTGCTGCTGTCAGATTATTCATGAATGTTGCATTCATCTCACTTCAAGAAAAAATCACGGAATTATTTATTTTGAAAAATAATGCAATATTTGGAATTACATGAACTGGGCAGATAGAGAGCTGTAAGATTAGACATGTAAGACTAGAAGATAGGTTGTCTCAAAATTCAACCTTTCCCATCTCTAATAGGGAGATTTATCTCCTAAGTGACCAAAAGCTAATACTTTACTTTTAATTGTACAGTAAGGGTTGGGGAATGGATAGAACGAAAGTTCAGCTGACCCATTGCTGGGGGGGAGTTGCAATGTGCTCATGGCATAAGACAACTTGAAATTACTACCCTCTCCTGTCCCAAGAGCCAGGAGGAAAATATGACTTGGGGGGAGTGTCCCTGAGGACTAGTGCCTTCAGGTGCTACTCATGGGTAAGGCTGCCATTTAGTAGTGGAGAATCATAGAATCATAGAATATCAGGGTTGGAAGGGACCTCAGGAGGTCATCTAGTCCAACCCCCTGCTCAAAGCAGGACCGATCCCCAATTAAATCAGAATCTGTGACTTCCAAAGACCTCTGTGACTTCAGCCAGCGCCGGCTGGGAGCTGAAGGGTCCCCAGCTGCCGCAGGAGGTAGGGAGGACCCCCGCAGCTCAGAGCTGTCAGCAGAAGGGGGCCCTGGAATTCTGAGACCCCATGGGTGGTGGGGGCCCCTGAAGCTCCCAGCCCACTGGCTCCCCATTTTGTCAGGGATATTTTTAATAAAAATCATCGGTAGGTCACGGGTTTCTGTGACTTTTTCATTGTTGCCCGTGACCTGTCTGTAACTTTTACTAAAAATATCCTTGACAAAATCTTAGCCTTAGTCATGGGGCAAAAAAGCTTACACATTGCCCCTTGCTAAGGTCTGTGCTAATCTATCACTTTATCATTTCTGTTACAAAATTTGAAATTGCTATCAGAAGACAACGCCACATTAAGATATGATTGCTATCTATAAATATATCAGAGGGTTAAATAACGGAGAGGGAGAGGAATTATTTAAGCTCAGTACCAATGTGGACAGAAGAACAAGTGGATATAAACTGGTCATTGGGAAGTTTAGACTTGAAATTAGACGAAGGTTTCTAACCATCAGAGGAGTGAAGTTTTGGAATAGCCTTCCAAGGCAAGCAGTGGGGGCAAAAGACCTATCTGGCTTTAAGATTAGACTCGATAAGTTTATGGAGGAGATGGTATGATGGGATAACATGATTTTGGCAATTAATTGATCTTTAAATATTCATGGTAAATAGGCCCAATGGCCTGTGATGGGATGCTAGATGGGGTGGGATCTGAGTTACTACAGAAAATTCTTTCCTGGGTATCTGGCTGGTGAATCTTGCCCATATGCTCAGGGTTTAGCTGATCGCCATATTTGGGGTCAGGAAGGAATTTTCCTCCAGGGCAGATTGGAAGAGCCCTGGAGGTTTTTCGCCTTCCTCTGTAGCATGGGGCACGGGTCACTTGCTGGAGGATTCTCTGCTCCATGAAGACACACCATGACAGCCCAAGACACCTGGAAGACTTTAAATCATGATTTGAGGACTTCAGTAGCTCAGACATAGGTGAGAGGTTTTTCGCAGAAGTGGGTGGGTGAGATTCTGTGGTCTGCGTTGTGCAGGAGGTCAGACTAGATGATCATAATGGTCCCTTCTGACCTTAATATCTATGAATCTATGAATTAACAGTACAATTGCTCTGAGCATCCTGAACAAACTAATTTTACTCAGTTTTGCTTTTAATTTAATATTCAAGGAGAGGAAAAAGTTTGGACCTCTTGGGTGGAACATCTGCTATGAATTTAATGACAGCGATAGAGAATGTGCCTTACTGAACCTAAATCTTTACTGCCAAGAAGGAAAGATACCCTGGGATGCCCTAACTTACATAACAGGTACAGTGCTCAGATATTTTATTTTAACAGCTCCAGTATTAGCAGTTATCTACTTCTAGCATTCCTCAATAAACACAAGGCATTACTAAGCTATATAGCTACGTGCAACAACTTAGCAGGTCTAAGTTGATTATTTGTATAGGGCCATATTATGCTTTTACTTATAACCGTGGAATCCTACTGAAGTCAATACAATTATATGGGTTCTGTAATCAATCTTCACCTTTTATGGCATTTTAAAGTTGGAATCAGGGTAAGGCACTAGCTAAGTGCATGTCTACACTGGAATGGGCAGTGTAATTTCTGTCTTGGGTGGTCATAGCCACGCTAGCTCTGATTGAGTTAGTGCACTAAAAATAGAAGTGTAGACACAACAGTGTGAGCATCGGGATGGGCTAGCTGTCCTGCGTATGGTCTAGTCTAAAACCCTAGGTACCCTCGCCAATCCCTCTGCTTGTGCTGCTACATCCACACTTCTATTTTTAGCATACCAGCTCGATCAGAGCTAGCATGGGTATGTCTCCCTGAGGTGGAAATTACACCTCCAGCTCCAGGTTAGACATACCCATTCAAATGCTATCTAATAGACTGGCATCAAGGGCATAGGCCAAACAGCAAAGACCTGTGTGGTTTTGAAAAGTCCTAAGCTATGTCCATCCTGCAAAGTTTCTGTTTGGAATGATCTCCTGACTGGAGAAAATTAGCAGCCTTCTAACTTGATGACCCGAGCATATAAATCTCAGCATTCAGAGCTATTGTGGACACGTAGGAGCATCAAGTTATGACCCCTCCAATGGAAACCTGATATCAAAGTGGCAATATCCAAACAGCTGCTTAATTACCCATAGCGACAAGATAATCATCATGCAGATTATATCTAGTTTACTCCTTGAGCAAGAAGAAAAGAAAATTGTCAGCTCTCACTTTACAGAGTCAAATATAAGTGATTTAAAAATTCTTCAGCAACTGTGGAGAGACTGATAAAGCTAATCTAACCATTAGTAATCACCATTGTATAGGATAGCAAACCAAAGCCTTTGTTCAAAAGCAGTTCTTTATACTTTAAAAAATCTTTTCAGGAACACACAGAGGCCTGATTCATCACAGTGTAACTCCAGCTTCTGAGTGTAACTACATTGATTTCAGTGCAGTAACAACAGTGTAAAACTGGAGTAAAATAGTAATGGGTAGGCACTTCCTTCTGAAAGTAAAACAGCTTGGAACTCCGAGCTCATTGCATTCTCTACTGGTACCATGCAGTCAGCACTGACCCAAGAATAGAGATTATTATAATTTCTGGGTTTTGACAGCAAGAATTTAAGGTAATTTTTCTTCACAATTTCAGTAATGTTCCTCTTTGCTTTGCTGCTTAGCTCTGCTAAGTAGATTTTAGTTTGCATAATTAGTTAGACAGGAAACAAAAATGGTAGTTTTATGATAAAAATAATTAAAGTGATTTATGAAGGAATAAAAACCGTCTTCCAAAGAGTACAGTAAAAAAAATAGAAACATATTCACAGTGGTTTAGGCAAAACATATCTGATCCCTTATTCTAAGATGTCCTTCTAGATTACCCCTGAAATGTGAAAATGCTTTTCACATATCTATTTCATGGTGGTTTATAATTTTTTACTTAATATTTCCTTTATCACAAACCCTGTAATTTCGTTGTAGTATTCCACAGTGTTAGAATTGCTTTTATAGTAGTTACTTCACAAGATAGGTATGTGAATATAACAGTTAAGCGTCTCTCTTTGCCTAGTTTCAGAGTGGTAGCCATGTTAGTCTGTATCAGCAAAAACAATGAGGAGTCCTTGTGGCACCTTAGAGAATAACAAATTTATTTGGGTTTAGCCCATGAAAGCCTATGCCCAAATAAATGTGTTAGTTTCTAAGGTGCCACAAGGACTCCTCATTCTCTTTGCCTAGTTTTACATTTTTCCCATTAGTTACCTGTACTATACAGCAAAAAATGCTTTTCCAATGTAAGTGAAAAATAGGTCCCATTATTCTGTTCTGTGTTTTGTCAAGCTGAAGATTAAAACTACTGTAAATTCTCTAAAAAAGAAAAGGAGTACTTGTGGAACCTTAGAGACTAACAAATTTATTTGAGCACAAGCTTTCGTGAGCTATAGCTCACTTCATCCACGAAATGATCATCATCACGAAAGCTTATGCTCAGATAGTTTGTTACAGTCTCTAAGGTGCCACAAGTACAATTTAAGGTAAAGGCCAGGTTGCAGGATGGAATATTGATTACAGTGCCAATGCAAGCCCATAGGGGGCCATAAGCAGGAATATTTTTGTGGGCCCTTCACCCATGCTCAACACATACTAATAATTAATAGGAGACCCCCTTGAGCTGCTCAGGGCCCTAAGCAATTGCTTAGTCTGCTTATGTCTAGCGCCAGCTCTGCCTAATGACTCCTCCCCTAATTTGCCCCACAACGTGAAAGTTCTTTCGGTCTCCCTATGATGGCCTCTTTTCAGATCCCTGTATGTAGTTAGATACTGTTGAATATATTACTCTAATGAGATTATATATAGAAGGCAGTGTTTCTGTATAGCTTTACTAAAGTCAAGATATACCACATCTACTGCTTCCCCCCCATCCACAAGGCTTGCTACCCTGTCAAAGAAAGATATCAGGTTGGTTTGACATGATTTGTTCTTGACAAATCCATGTTGACTGTTACTTATCACCTTATTATCTTCTAGATGTTTACAAATTGATTGCTTAATTATTTGCTCCATTATCTTTCTGGGTACAGAAGCTAAGCTGACTGGTCTGTAATTCCCCAGGTTGTCCTTATTTCCCTTTTTATAGATTGACACTATATTTGACCTTTTCCAGTATTCTGGAATCTCTCCTGTCTTCCATGACTTTTCAAAGATATTTGCTAATGGCTCAGATATCTCCTCAGTCAGGTCCTTTAGTATTCTAGGGTGCATTTCATCAGCCCCTGGTGACTTGAAGACATCTAATTTGTCCAAGTAATTTTTAACTTGTTCTTTCCCTATTTTAGTCTCTTCTGATCCTACCTCATTTTCACTGGCATTCACTGTTAGATGTCCAATCACCACCAACCTTCTTGGTGAAAACCGAAACAAAGAAGTCATTACGCACCTCTCCAATGTCCACATTTTCTGTTATTATTCCCCTTCCCCCCCATTGAGTAACGGACCTACCCTGTCCTTGGTCTTCCTCTTGCTTCTAATGTATTTGTAGAATGTTTTCTTGTTACCCTTTATATCTCTTGCTAGTTTACATATACAGCTGCAGTAATTACATGCTCAAATTAGGCACATAATTGTGTGCAACTTGTTTGAAAATCTGACATTTTTTATTAGTTGACTTAGATGTATTGCAGTGTCAGATTTTATCAATCACTTTAATGAGTAAAAAAAAAATCTTTCTGACAGTTAAACACTCTTATTTCCATTAAAGTGACGCACAAAAATCATGCTATCCTGAATTCTAGGAAAGATGAATGTTAAAATTTAAAAAAGTAAAAGCTTTTTAATATGTGAATTGTTATATGACATTGTAATCTGTAAAAATCAAACACTGTTTCAGGTGAAATTACATATGGAGGGCGAGTTACAGACACCTGGGATCAGAGGTGCCTGCGTACAGTCTTAAAGAGGTTTTTTTCTCCTGAAACATTAGAATATGATTACAAATACTCCAAATCAGGTAAATACAATTAGAATTGTAGAGGATTTCCATTTAGGTTAATGCAAACTGTTTGTCTATCACATTTTTTTATGATTTTGTGTATTTAATTCTGTATTTGTGTTGTAGAAAAATTCTGGTCTTTCTGTGATGGATCTTGCATCAGTCAATGGGGTCTGGTTCTCTCTGTGTGTCTAAGAACTGGATAACAAGCTTAGTTAAAGTCTCCCTAGTTTTTTATTGAGAAAAATGTCTCTTGCCCCACAGAGGACATTATTGGTAGTGTATCTCCTTCCATTTCCACAGACAGAAGTCTCTGACTCAGAAGTATATTTTCCAAAAAGAAGCTTTTGGCCCAAATTTTGCAGTATTTGAGAACCTGTGAACCTTGAGGTCTGTTGTGGACTTCCTAAGATTTTCAGGGACTCCGTAGAATGTGGGTCTTCTGTGAAAAGTCACTATGTAAAATGTTAACTTCTTACTCTCATCCTTGCACCTGATTCTCTTCTCACACTATTTTTACACTACACTAGCCCCATTGATGTCCATGGAGTTACTCATGATTTACTCCAGTGTAAATGAAAGGAAAATTAGTCCCACAATATGAATATAGTTATATCTGCTGAATTTAGTGACAAAACTATTTTTGCTTGTATTATATACTTCAGTTAGCACTGCTGAGCCAACACAATTAATGGTAATAATTGTCAATTCTAACTTATAGATCTTAGAACACATTGCAAAGATGAATAAACATTATTATCTCCATTTTACAGATGGAGAAACTGAAGCACAGAGAGGTTAAGGGTGAGATTTGCAAAAGTGCTCAGTCCACTCGGTTCCCACGGTTCTCAAAAGGGCTCATCTTAATCGAAACACTTTTTAAAATATGGCTCCCCAAATAGGAACTCATAAGTGGCTCATGGTCACATAGTGAGCCAATGGCAGCACTGGAAATAGAACCCAAGTCTACTGACTTCCTGTCTAGTGCCATATCTAGTGGATGATGCTACCCCCCTTTCTCTCTAAGAAAGAGAGAACTGGATTGTATCTAATCCTTCTTGCACATCAACAGACTTGTTTGCTAAAATCCAATAAATTACAGTTGAGCAAACCCACTGAAGACAATAGGGTTGCCCAGGTGTCATCAAGGGCATAATCTAAAGACAAAGAGCTTGTGCATGTGTAATTGAGGGCAGAATTTGGCCTGCAGAACCTTTATAGAATCATAGAATCATAGAATATCAGGGTTGGAAGGGACCCCTGAAGGTCATCTAGTCCAACCCCCTGCTCAAAGCAGGACCAATTCCCAGTTAAATCATCCCAGCCAGGGCTTTGTCAAGCCTGACCTTAAAAACCTCTAAGGAAGGAGATTCTACCACCTCCCTAGGTAACGCATTCCAGTGTTTCACCACCCTCTTAGTGAAAAAGTTTTTCCTAATATCCAATCTAAACCTCCCCCACTGCAACTTGAGACCATTACTCCTCGTTCTGTCATCTGCTACCATTGAGAACAGTCTAGAGCCATCCTCTTTGGAACCCCCTTTCAGGTAGTTGAAAGCAGCTATCAAATCCCCCCTCATTCTTCTCTTCTGCAGGCTAAACAATCCCAGCTCCCTCAGCCTCTCCTCATAACTCATGTGTTCCAGTCCCCTAATCATTTTTGTTGCCCTTCGCTGGACTCTCTCCAATTTATCCACATCCTTCTTGAAGTGTGGGGCCCAAAACTGGACACAGTACTCCAGATGAGGCCTCACCAATGTCGAATAGAGGGGAACGATCACGTCCCTCGATCTGCTCGCTATGCCCCTACTTATACATCCCAAAATGCCATTGGCCTTCTTGGCAACAAGGGCACACTGCTGACTCATATCCAGCTTCTCGTCCACTGTCACCCCTAGGTCCGTTTCCGCAGAACTGCTGCCTAGTCATTCGGTCCCTAGTCTGTAGCTGTGCATTGGGTTCTTCCGTCCTAAGTGCAGGACCCTGCACTTATCCTTATTGAACCTCATCAAATTCCTTTTGGCCCAATCTTCCAATTGGTCTAGGTCCTTCTGTATCCTATCCCTCCCCTCCAGCGTATCTACCACTCCTCCCAGTTTAGTATCATCCGCAAATTTGCTGAGAGTGCAATCCACACCATCCTCCAGATCATTTATGAAGATATTGAATAAAACCGGCCCCAGGACCTACCCTTGGGGCACTCCACTTGATACCGGCTGCCAACTAGACATGGAGCCATTGATCACTACCCGTTGAGCCTGACAATTTAGCCAGCTTTCTACCCACCTTATAGTGCATTCATCCAGCCCATACTTCCTTAACTTGGTGACAAGAATACTATGGGAGACCGTGTCAAAAGCTTTGCTAAAGTCAAGAAACAATACATCCACTGCTTTCCCTTCATCCACAGAACCAGTAATCTCATCATAAAAGGCGATTAGATTAGTCAGGCATGACCTTCCCTTGGTGAATCCATGCTGGCTGTTCCTGATCACTTTCCTCTCATGCAAGTGCTTCAGGATTGATTCTTTGAGGACCTGCTCCATGATTTTTCCAGGGACTGCGGTGAGGCTGACTGGCCTGTAGTTCCCAGGATCTTCCTTCTTCCCTTTTTTAAAGATTGGCACTACATTAGCCTTTTTCCAGTCATCCGGGACTTCCCCGGTTCGCCACGAGTTTTCAAAGATAATGGCCAGTGGCTCTGCAATCACAGCCGCCAATTCCTTCAGCACTCTCGGATGCAACTCGTCCGGCCCCATGGGCTTGTGCACGTCCAGCTTTTCTAAATAGTCCCTAACCGCCTCTATCTCCACAGAGGGCTGGCCATCTCTTCCGCATTTTGTGATGCCCAGCGCAGCAGTCTGGGAGCTGACCTTGTTAGTGAAAACAGAGGCAAAAAAAGCATTGAGTACATTAGCTTTTTCCACATCCTCTGTCACTAGGTTGCCTCCCTCATTCAGTAAGGGGCCCACACATTCCTTGGCTTTCTTCTTGTTGCCAACATACCTGAAGAAACCCTTCTTGTTACTCTTGACATCTCTGGCTAGCTGCAGCTCCAGGTGCGATTTGGCCCTCCTGGTAACATTCCTACATGCCCGAGCAATATTTTTATACTCTTCCCTGGTCATATGTCCAACCTTCCACTTCTTGTAAACTTCTTTTTTATGTTTAAGATCCGCTAGGATTTCACCATTAAGCCAAGCTGGTCGCCTGCCATATTTACTATTCTTTCGACTCATCGGGATGGTTTGTCCCTGTAACCTCAACAGGGATTCCTTGAAATACAGCCAGCTCTCCTGGACTCCTTTCCCCTTCAAGTTAGTCCCCCAGGGGATCCTGGCCATCCGTTCCCTGAAGGAGTCGAAGTCTGCTTTCCTGAAGTCCAGGGTCCGTATCCTGCTGCTTACCTTTCTTCCCTTATGCTGGGTAATTGTGTGTGAGAACCTATCTTGACTTGCATATTCCAGGGTGAATGGCAGGAATAGCAGATTAGGAAAAAAACCGTATTTTTACTTGGGACCTGAGCATATCTGATCTGGAAATGCCAGAGAGATGACAAGCCTCGAACTCCACTGCTATTTTTACAGAGCCACTTCTCTGATTAGAGCTGTACTTTAAAGTCCTTACCAGAACTGGCCCCGTTAAAGGACTTAGGGGGGCTAAAAGTTTAGCACAACCAGGAAGATTCCAGTATTGCTGTAGGGTTTATAACTCCCAATGTATCCTGCTGATGGTGCTAAATCTTTTTACTCTGGCCATCTTCAGGGAGAAGGGGAGCTCTCTTGCTTCCCATTAAATATTGAAAAGCTGCATAGCACCATGCTCAACAGGTGTTTGAGGTGGATCCCACTGCTACAAGCACTGCACATTGTCAGCATTCTCTGCCTGAAATATGTGGCCAGAGTGTCAAACTAAGAGATGATCAGAGGGACATTTCTCACTAATTTGGGAGCATTTTATACCCCCTTTGCACTGTTGCAAATGACTACACAAGGCACAGTGCAATGGAGAGTCAAGCCCATCAAGTTTGGATTTCTCCTCCTTGAGCTGGGCTGCTCCTAAGATTCCTTTTTTCAGGACTGCGGCACTCACCCCCTCCCCAGAAAGGCTCTTCCACCTCCCTTGTTATCAGTGTGAGGCAGTGAACCACCTGTCTCAGTGACTCACCAGAACCCACTTCACCATTTCTGTATCTATTTTTGGTACTTGTATGGCACCCATCATGGTAGCCTCTGAATGCCTGGCAATCGTTAATGTACCTATCTTCCCAGAACCCCTAAGAGACAGGGCAGTGCTATGATCCCCATTGTACAGATAGCGAACAGAGGTACACAGAGGGCAAGTGACTTGCCCAAGGTCACACAGCAACTCTGTGGTGGAGCAAGGACTTGGGCCCAGATCTCCAAAGTCTGAGGCTTGTGCCCTGACCACTGGACCCTCCTCTGCTCTGTCCTACACACACAACTTCAATACCCTTAATGCCATTTATTCATGTCCCTTTATATGTATTTCCCTGGAAGAACAGGGGGAGCAGAGAAGAGAATTTAATTTCAGTTTCTTGAATAGCCATCACAGGCCAGTGACAGATTGCACTTACTTCAGTCCAGCACTTATCATCTCAGCCACACCAGTCTTTCCTTCTTCCAGGCCTGGTAGTTACGCTGTTAACAGATGGCAATTAGTTATGAGTAGTTAGCCCTAGTTGTGTAAGTTGCTGAGTAGCTAGAAGCCTCCAAAGAGGAAAAGCACTGTAATGACCCACCAGAGAGTTGGAAGGCCAGTCAGGAACTAACCTGGGGCTCACTATACCAGTGTGAGTTGCCACTTCAGCTCAGCAGTCAAGCCTGTGAAAGCCGTTTGTTTCTTTTTATTTTAAATAAAGTTTGTTCTGTCTATGGGATATAACAAGCAACATCCCATATCCTGCTCCTGTTTTTACATTGTTTCCTCAGGCAACAAATATCCAGTTGTTTTTCTGTTCCAGAATATAACCTGTTTGCTTCAAAAGTTCTAGTTCCTCTGAAATGCTAAGACACGCTAATGCAAAACATGAAAATGTGAGACTTTTGGCCCTACCTTTGTAAAATTCTGCCTCTAACAATTTTATAGTGTCAGAATCTGATATATGCCTGTCACTCATAATGAAAAATGTTACCATCCAAATGTATTTTAAAGCATATTCATATAGATGTTTTGTTGTTTACGTGGTGAATTCCTTTACTTCTTTGAATGTGCTTTCAATAATTTAAGTTTTTCGCTAATAATATACAATATATACATTTTGACATTTCCATACATTTTTGCTCATTTATTTCACAATAAAACATTTTAATGTGGAATCTGTATGTGCATTTCTGTAATAGGTATATATTTTGCCCCTATGGCTGATAGTTTGCAAGATTATAAAGACTATATTGAACATTTTCCTTTGATCGACGACCCAGAAATATTTGGAATGCATGAGAACGCCAATTTGGCTTTCCAGGTTTGTAGGCTTTTCTTAAATACATGTTCTAAATTAAGCTACATAGTATAATTCATTTAATATCATTAAAGGGAGAATTTGATTTAATAATTATAGTTTGTTAAGCAGAAATAACAAGCAGGAATTGCTAGGCAATCCACCCTAATCATTAGATTTATTTTTTCCCATATGTAACTCCCGAATGTTTTCTTTAACCACTTTCCTGTCAAGCTGCGTTTTAATGAAGTGCACCATGATTTATGCTGGACAGTTGTTTATTGACATTGATTCTATCCTTAGTTTTACACAAATCAGCCTCTTCTCATGGGACATTATAATTCCTGATTAGACGGATGAGACATGTGAAGGAATACTGACAACCTGTTCAGAACACACACATTTATATTTATTAATTTATTATATTTATGCATTTTCACTGGAGGGACCCAAACAATCTTCCAGAATCCTTAAATACCACCCTCATAGTAGTCTAGGAAAAACAGCATTACACACATACAAACACTCATTAAAAATAGCTAGATAATGTGGTTGAGATTTTGAAAGCAGACTAGGGGATTTAGACACAGATGGGTGGGACTCAAGTGATCTGGGTTCAGTTTCTGGCTCCACCAAAGAATTGGTGGCCTTAGGCAAGTCACTTAAACTCTGTGTGTCTTTGTTCCCTATCTGTAAAATGGGGATAGTGATACTTCCTTTCTCCCACCCTTAGAATTATCTATTTAATTTAAGAGCTCTCCAGGAGAGAGACTGTCTCTTATGATGTGTATGTACAGCACCTACCACAATAGGGCTTTGATCTTGTTGGGTAGCTTCAAGGTGCTACTATAACATAATGATCTTTCATTAATTTAGTGGAAGTTAAGTGTCTAAGTCCCCTAGACTGCTTTGAAAATCTCAACTACACACTCTCTCTTCCACACACAATACACCATTGAAAAGCAATATCTTTTGTCTGTCATAAGCACTGAATTAGAAAAACATCCACTTTTGCTTGTAGTATAATATTAATTCTAAAAACTAGACTAATGTAGCAATAAGCTTACGGCCCAGCACCATAAAAGCAAAAGACTGTCATACCACGTAAAAAACCAGAAGATAAACTACACATTATCTAATAAACTTTGGTCCTAGGGGTTTGAAGCAGGGATTTTATAACTTCCAATACTAAGATAATTAAAAACATTAAAATTTTAACTCAACTCCCTTAACTTTATAGTCTCATTCAGTATATACTGCAGTAAGTTTAATGAACTAATTTAGAAACATCCTGAGAAAAAAATGCCCATTTCACACTTTTCTGTAGAAAGCAGCAAAAATTAATGTTAGTTTTAGATAAGTCAGTGGGGAAAATATTAACAAATCTTTTTTATCTAATTTTAAATGTTTATACTGAATTCCAGCAGCATCAAAGGTCTGGAATTCAGTGCAGTGGAATGGATGCATTTTATAAGAGAGAGGTTGAGAAAAATGATACCCATTATGATAAATATATAACACACTCAATGATCATGGGGACTTATTTCTTATGGTAACAATAGCTGGTCAAAAAAGCCACCTAAAAACAGAGCAAAGTTCTATTTACAGATTTCAATTACATTTTCAAGTAAATTCAAGAATGAAAATATCATGAACAAATGCTAAAATTTTCCTTGGAAGTAATTGGTTCTGAATATAAACACCTAAAAAAAAACAAGAGAGAGATTAAAATATTTAAGTAATAACTTGTGATGGCAAATTTTTAAAGGTACACGGCTTTTCTGTTTTTCTCTTTGCAGCGTAAAGAGACTAGCACTTTAATCACAACAATACTTGAGGTTCAGCCAAGATCAACTGCACAAGGATCAGGAAAAAGCAATGATGAAATTGTTCAAGAGCTTGCTAGCACTATCTTGACAAAACTGTCTGGTAGGATAGTGGTGTTAATGTGTTTTTGTCAATATTACTACATATATATAATGGTATTTGGGAAAAATATGTTTGTTTGTTTGTTTGTTTTTTTTGGTTTGTTGATAAAGAACCTTTTGCTTAATTCCTTATCTAGGAAAAGTGTTATCACTGGAGGTATATGGTGGTATCAGACATGAATGTATCTCCACACTGAAACAATAAACATACATGTAACTACATGTAAACAGAACTTGTTAAAATGGATCAAAAATATACTGTACTTTAAATGATAAAAGGGGAAAAAACCAACAATTCATAATTAACCTATAGCACTTGCTTCATATGGGGGAGATTTTCACAGGGACAAGGCATGGTTAGGCACCTAACAATCATTTGTGCCTTTGAAAATCATTCCCCAAAGTGTTTACTGAGACAGAAAACATACTAGAATTCAAAACATTTTGTATGGATAATCAAAATATCCAGATTTACACTAGCTAGAATATACATTTATAGAGGATAACAACTTTTATGCTTCAGAATGTAAAACTATCAACAGCTGTGTGGGGTTAAGACTACACTGTCATCATAGCTATGTTATTGCATAGTGATAATGGTTTATGCCTTCCTTTAAAGCATCTGATACTGGCCATTACTGGAGACAGGATATTTGACTAGATAGAGCAGAGAGAGACCAGTGGTCTGATCCAGTATGGCATATCCTGCTAGTTGTGTCTGGTATATAGACACAGTGGGGAAGACATCCCCAGAGAAGGGTGGTGATTCAGGTGCTTAAATCCTGTAAAAGTCAATGGACTTTAAGTACGTGCTTTAAAGTAAAGCACGTGCTTACGTGTTTTCCTGATTTTTCTTAGTCAAAAGATCTCTTCCTTAATGTTTATTCGTGAGTGTGAGAGGACGGCCTATAAAATGAGAACAGAAACAGAAAATATTCTCAGCTTGGGGCTAAACCCAGTGCTGTATGGCCTGGCTGTAGAGACCTGCCTTCCCAAAGGCATTCTCCCTTTTCCATTTTCTAAACAGCCACTCTTAAATATCTTCTCTCCAGCACCTATTCAAGAAGAGGGGCAAGCTTAACTGGCACTAACAACCTGCGCAGTGGAGAACAAAGGGGAGCCTCTGCACATTGGGACAGGAAGTTTAAGATGTGCAACTAAAGGCCTCAGTTCAGCAATCAAACCTGCACAGCGAGTCATCATTTACCCTCACAGAAAATCCTGAGGAAGTCAATGGGAGTCCATGCTGCCAGGCTCTTATGCATACACAGAACCCCATTGACTGCAGTGGGATTCCAAGCAGGCAGAAGGGTCCTACCATGTGATTCTGATTGCAGTGTGAGGGCATAAATTATGTTGTGAGATTTAGCTATTGCATATAAATGCAGTGTTAAGAGATCCTTCCATAAAATAATGTGCCTAAGAGCTAGGGGAATGTAGTGCCAATCTTTAAAAAAGGGAAGAAGGAGGATCCTGGGAACTACAGGCCAGTCAGCCTCACCTCAGTCCCTGGAAAAATCATGGAGCAGGTCCTCAAAGAATCAATTCTGAAGCACTTACATGAGAGGAAAGTGATCAGGAACAGTCAGCATGGATTCACCAAGGGAAGGTCATGCCTGACTAATCTAATCACCTTCTATGATGAGATTACTGGTTCTGTGAATGAAGGGAAAGCAATGGATGTATTGTTTCTTGACTTTAGCAAAGCTTTTGACACGGTCTCCCACAGTATTCTTGTCAGCAAGTTAAAGAAGTATAGGCTGGATGAATGCACTATAAGGTGGGTAGAAAGTTGGCTAGATTGTCGGGCTCAACGGGTAATGATCAATGGCTCTACGTCTAGTTGGCAGCCGGTGTCAAGTGGAGTGCCCCAGGAGTCGGTCCTGGGGCCGGTTTTGTTCAAGATCTTCATAAATGATCTGGAGGATGGTGTGGATTGCACTCTCAGCAAATTTGTGGATGATACTAAACTGGGAGGAGTGGTAGATACGCTGGAGGGCAGGGATAGGATACAGAGTGACCTAGACAAATTGGAGGATTGGGCCAAAAGAAATCTGATGAGGTTCAATAAGGACAAGTGCAGGGTCCTGCACTTAGGACGGAAGAACCCAATGCACAGCTACAGACTAGGGACCGAATGGCTAGGCAGCAGTTCTGCGGAAAAGGACCTAGGGGTGACAGTGGACGAGAAGCTGGATATGAGTCAGCAGTGTGCCCTTGTTGCCAAGAAGGCCAATGGCATTTTGGGATGTATATGTAGGGGCATAGCGAGCAGATCGAGGGACGTGATCGTCCCCCTCTATTCAACATTGGTGAGGCCTCATCTGGAGTACTGTGTCCAGTTTTGGGCCCCACACTACAAGAAGGATGTGGATAAATTGGAAAGAGTCCAGCGAAGGGCAACAAAAATGATTAGGGGTCTGGAACACATGACTTATGAGGAGAGGCTGAGGGAACTGGGATTGTTTAGTCTGCAGAAGAGAAGAATGAGGGGGGATGTGATAGCTGCTTTCAACTACCTGAGAGATGGTTCTAGACTATTCTCAGTGGTAGAAGAGGACAGGACAAGGAGTAATGGTCTCAAGTTGCAGTGGGGGAGGTTTAAGTTGGATATTAGGAAAAACTTTTTCACTAGGAGGGTGGTGAAACACTGGAATGCGTTACCTAGGGAGGTGGTAGAATCTCCTTCCTTAGAAGTTTTTAAGGTCAGGCTTGACAAAGCCCTGGCTGGGATGATTTAATTGGGGGTTGGTCCTGCTTTTGAGCAGGGGGTTGGACTAGATGACCTACTGAGGTCCCTTCCAACCCTGATATTCTATGATTCTATGAATGTGTCATTAAAACTGTTCACCAGAAAACAATGAAGATTCCCTTAGCGGAACAAAGGCTGAATCTTGTTGCTATGATATCCTGTCATACCAATTAGTTTGTCAGAACATAAGATTTTCTAAACAGTTGTGACTGTTAAATCCTTGTACAATAATTACAGTTTTTTAAATTATGCACCACTGTGCTGTTAATATGCAAACACGTCAGGTGCAATTATCTGCATGTGGTGTTTTTTTCTAAACTCTTGCCCCAGCTAGCGAAATATCACTGAAATTCTCTGCTCCGTAATCATTGTGAAGATGTTTAATTTGTTCCCATTTTAAAAAGAATGTGTTTCAATATGTTTTTAATGTCAAATGGTTTAATGGTTTCTCTTTGGAGAGGGGTGGAACTTCTTGATTTTCAAACATATGTTTTGGAAATTTTTCTCACTAAAGTGTACATTTTATTTTCAAGGGAAAATGTTGTTTGTACACTCTGTATTTGGTGAACTGTTTTCATGCTCACAGTTCTGCATGTTAAACAGCAGCACCATGAGAAGAATCAAATTTACTCTAACAACAAGAGGCCAAATCTTCAACTGGGGGTAATTGGCACCACTCCATTGACTTCAGTTCAGCTGATTTGTACCAGCTGAGTCTCTGGGCTTTCTTGTCCAAACATGTATATTGTTAGGGACAAATCCTGCCCCTCCTGTGAGGGTACGGAGGGCACTGGGTCCTGCTGCCTCTCTGCTACATGGAAGATTTTGCGTCCCTGTGGGACACAGATCATAGCTCTACCCAGGCTTCCCTGCACATCGTTACCCAGAAGGGATTCAGAAGGGAAGTGGGACTGGTGGGTGCACCACTCAATGATCCATCACTAAGGCTAAGATTTTTGTCATGGATATTTTTAGTAAAAGTCGTGGACAGATCACGGGCAATAAAGAAAAATTCACGGAAGCCTGTGACCTGTCCCTGACTTTTACTAAAAATATCAATGACAAAATGGATGGGACTGGGCAGCTGCGGGGTGGCTGGGAGCTCTGGGGTGCCCCACCACCTGTAGGACCTCAGAGCTCCAGGGTCCCCCTGCCCCCTCACCAGCAGCGGGGAGCATTATGGGAATCCCCCTGCCACTACCGCAATGGGGAGCTGCCGGTGTCCCCCTGCCCCGCAGTAGCGGCTGGGGAGCTGTGGGGTTCCCCCTATCCTGCGGCAGCAGTGGGGAGCAACAGGGGTCCCCCATCCTATGGTGGTGACTGGGGAGCTGCGGGGGTCCCCCTGCCCTGCAGCAGCAGCAGGGAGCTGCGGGGATCCCCCTGCCCTGCGGTGGCAGTGGGGGTCCCCCGTCCCACTGCAGCAGCCGGGAGTTGCGGGGTACCCCCTCTGCCTACAGCGGCTGGGAGCTGCGGGGTACCTCCACTGCCCATGGCAGTTGAGAGCTTGGGGGCCCGCTGCCTCAGACGACAGGGGTACCTTACAGCTCCCTGCCGCTCCCGGGCTGAGGTCACGGGGGTCTTTGGAAGTCATGGATTCCGCGACCTCCATGAGAAAACCATAGCCTTATCCATTGCTCAGTCTCCCTGTGTGAGGGAAGGTGGGCATGGTGGAGGCGACTCAAGACCCGAGGTTGCTGTAGCAAACACAGAGCAACTCTGCAGCTACTCCAAAAATTGGGTGGGAGCAAACGGGGGTTATTTCCCGCCAGTCCCTTCGGAGCTCCCCAGCAGAAGTGAACTTGGAGACAGCTCATCAGGAAGGAAACTGGCAGTTTTCCAATCGAGGGATAACATTGTTCCTCTCCTTCTTCCCTCACTGTAGTGACACCAGATCTTTCTGAGTGATAAAAAAAGGTTTCTATTGCAGGAAAACTGGAGATAGACACTGCTTCAGAAAGCCTTTTTGTCAAGGATGACAAGGGACGTGTGGACTCTTTAACTACTGTACTTGGACAAGAAGTGGATCGGTTCAACAATCTGCTTGACTTGTTAAGAGTATGACACTTAATTGAATCGTTTTACATTGGGTGGCAGTGTTACCGGAAGCTCTATAGCTAGATTGTACCCCTGCCCTGTGCGCTGTGGGGGTGTAAGGGCTCCCTCCCCTTCGTGGTGCAGTGCATCTAAGGGTTACCCACAATCACAACTCCTGCAGGGGCTCTTCCTGAGATGTTCCTCCCACAGCAGGTGAAGGAGCAGACAAAGCTGGCTGGCTGCAAGAGGGCGAGTATTCTACACCCCTTAAAGAGGAGTAGTAAATTCCTCCCTTCCTCCCTAGTGAAACTGACTAGACATGGCTGTGTATAGAGTCATAGTGTTTAAGGCCAGAAGGGACCACTAGCTCATCACAGCTGACCTCCTGCATATCACAGGTCACCAGTAACTGGTAATGAGACCAAAGTATGTCAGCCCACAGGAGACTAGGCTGTTATGTGCCACAGGCAGCGAAGAGGAGGGACCAAGGTTTCTGTAACGAATAATCTAGCCCTAAATAGCTGTTTCTGTTATGGTGTGGGATCACTTGTTTAAATGTTTCAACCATTGCATACTTTTCCACTTAGTAGTTTTGCTAGGTGGATTTCATCATTAGCATCTGGAGAAATTATTTAAACTCCTTACCTAAGAAGGGCTGCACAGATTGTTATAGGTGCAAGGAATTATGCTTACTCTTGCTGTCAAAATGTTGTAGAAGAGAGTATTCTTTAAACAGTACTAATGTTGGGTGGAAAAACGTTTGACCAGAGTACAAGGAAAATAAAAGGTTCAGGCTAGTGGTTTGTGACCGTAAATCATATGAAAATCCACAATCTGATTGTGTGGGGAGGGAGGCGTACAGTGCCAAAAGTCACTGTATACATTATTTTATTCAAACTATCCTTTATTTTTGCAGTAAAACCTATCTAAAATTATTTAAAAATATTCCAGCCAATTAAAATAACCATTGTTTCCATTCCTCAGCAGCCAGAGTTCAGGAAGGTGGGTAGAGGAGAGAGATACTGTCTCTTCTTCTGCACTGCTTTCCTGTCTCTGACAGTTCTGTAAACTCAGCGATCCCAGAGAAAACACAGAATCTGAGACCCACCCACAGGGGTCGTGTGACAGGCCACTATATCAATGAGACTTCCTGTTCTCTCAATGGCCAACTCTGACTGGGACTTGAGAATGTTCATGGCTATGCAGGAGGTGATCATGATCAGGCACTTAGTTTCCCATGCAGCCCAGATTTTTACTTGGCAGTTCTCAGTATTCCGTTAAATTGATTCAAATGTTTATTATCGTGTCCACACAGCTGCATTTAAAGGCCGTGAGTGTTATTTTAGATGAAGTTAATGGGATCCACAACTCCCATAACAGCCATTGCAAAAATTCAGCTTCAGTAAAGGTGTTTATGGTTTGGTACACTATAACATTTTTTATTTTTCAGAGCTCCTTAGAAACCCTCAACAAAGCTATTGCTGGTTTTGTGGTGATGTCGGAAGAGATGGAGAAAGTATACAACAGTTTTCTTAACAACCAAGTTCCCACACTCTGGGCCAATGCAGCATACCCTTCTCTGAAGCCATTAGGAGGATGGGTAAAAGACCTTGTACTAAGGACAACCTTTGTAGATGTAAGTAAATTGCCTTATGATGAGGTAGTGTGCTAGGTCCTTGCTCAAGGACTGAATTTGGTCATGCCAGAAGCTTGAAAGGGGAGCTTGGTCCAAACCTAATGTACCCAAACTTCCCACTTAATCCTCTCCCCAGAATTTTAAAATGAAACCTGTCCAACATATAGCGCTCTCGGAAATCCTGGATAAAGGGGCAAGAGTAACCCAGATCCAAATACTGGCCTTATCCATTTCTAGAGACATGGTTTCAATCTGCCTTCAGTCACAAATGCCATTGTGCTTCATAGGAAAGGCATAATGCCATCAGGGCACTGGGAGGCGTGAATTGGGGAGCTGCTCTTTGCTACTCTCTTGAAAAGGAGCTACTTGCACTCCCCACAATTAAGCTATCTCAGCATTTTCCTTTGTGCCACGGTGGGTGAGATCATGCCCCATCTGGGACTGATAGCCATGCCAGTCATGGTAGGTTTTCCATTTCCCTTCCCCTTCAGTAAGACACGTACTGATATTTATTAACGGTTCCGGATCTCCACCATAAGTTTGTCGCTATTACTAGTACCAGCACGGACTCACTGGTACTGCAGGCATTACCAATGCCTGTAGGTTCATAGAATATCCGGGTTGGAAGGGACCTCAGGAGGTCATCTAGTCCAACCCCCTGCTCAAAGCAGGACCAATCCCCAATTTTTGCCCCAGATCCCTAAATGGGCCCCTCAAGGATTGAACTCACAACCCTGGGTTTAGCAGGCCAGTGCTCAAACCACTGAGCTATCCTTCCCCCCTCACAGCCCTTAGCTTTCCCTTCCCACAACTCCTTCCACCTTCAAACATCCCATTTTCAAAGTCTCTTCAGAGGTGATCAGTGGGCCGTGAGAGGATTACATGATGGATCTTCAAAAGGTTTGGCTAGGAACTGGACAAGCATTTGAGATTGTGGTTGCTTCGCAGACCTAACCTCTGGAGTTTTTTTCCTTTTGAGATGTGCCCCTCCCTGCCATTAATGTAGAAATACCACTTTTTCCACTTTAGTGTTCACCATGCTCCTTGTAGTGTGCCCACGCCCACTAGGATGTAGCATGCCTATTGGCCGTGTTCTGTATGGCAGCCTGGAATTCTGTAATTACCACTTTGGGAGCTTTGAGATCTGGATCCAAATGTTTTGGCTTAGGCTTATCTCTGATTCGACTGCAAAGTCAAGGGGTATTAGGATCAGGGGACTTGGGGCAACCTGTTATGGAGATACATTGGTCACTGTCCATTTTGCCCTAGATAAACAGATGTGGTTAACTCAGTGTTCCCTGTATTTCTCTCTGTTTGCCACAGGGAATATCTAAGAAACAGTACAAATACTATGATACATTATTTATTTCTTAAGGCAGTTTGACAAGATTTTAATGATAACCACTGTAGGAGCCAGCCGTAGCATGCGTACTTTATAAGTGTAAAGTGCTGGTAAAATGGACATGTCTGTTATATAAGATCCTTTTTCCTATACCACAATGAAGTATAAAATCAACCGTACATGACTTGAATCTTGTGGAGTAGGGTTTCGATCTTGGGACCAAACTCAGCTCTCCTGTATGTGGGTGCAGTTGAAGTCAGTGAGATTGTGCCAATTTACAGCACGTTGAATATGGCCCTTAATTTAATGAGACTATGCAGTAAAATAGGAAATGTGAAACTTCATAAATAACATCCACTAAAATGTTCTGATTTTAGTCCTGGCTCAGAAGGGGTCAACCGAAGTCGTTCTGGATCTCTGGTTTCTTTTTTCCACAAGGATTTCTGACAGGTAAAAAAATCAATACAAGTAATGTACATGCATAAAAGGTTGTCTTTCCTGTTGCCTGCTCTACAAAACAAAATGTCCTGGGACACAAAGTTGCCAGGTCCATGGTGGTCTGAAGCCCTGCATATGTTTTCCACAACTTTTGGGGCTTTCTTCTTTGCACATAGCTGAAAATGGCCTGGGTTTTGAGCAAACGGTAGCTCTTTTTGGCTGCCATCTGCTGAGCTCTAATCAGGATTGCCAGTCTTTGTAGTACACCCTCCCTAGTGAGACATGCAGAGTGTCCTGTTTTGCCCCATCCCACAAAAGAAGAAGAAAAATAGAATTTCCTACAGCCCAGTAACTCCCACTAAAGGCAAGTGGAGCCTTTGTATGAGAAACAGAAGCAGAAGAGTGTGCAGCCCTCTCTGGCTCTGTCCTTCCACTTTTACACCTATACAGAGAAACTGGAGGGGATGGTCTTTCCAAGCCTTAGCCCTGCAAGAAAAGTATATATAGGAGGAAAGCCTTTGCTAATTCTCTCCTCGCTGAAGCAGAAACCAAAGTTTGGAGACAGCATCACTCAACTTGATTCTTTTCCTCTCCTGAAAGAGAGAGTCTCATAGCCCTGTCTCCAGCCGAATCCCAGAAAGCTGAAAGACTAGTATTTCATTGGAATACAAGTAAAGAAAGAACATGTAAATGAACACAGTTTGATTTGTTTTAGACAGATTGTATTCAAGTAGGCAGAAAAAGCATCCAAATCATTGTCACATACTATAAATAAAAGAAAAGGAGTATTTGTGGCACCTTAGAGACTAACAAATTTATTTGAGCATAAGCTTTCGTGAGCTACAGCTCACTTCATCGGATGCATTCAGTGGAAAATACAGTGAGGAGATTTATATACACACAGAACATGAAAAAATGGGTGTTATCATACACACTGTAAGGAGAGTGATCACTTAAGATGAGCTATTACCAGCAGGAGAGCGGGGGGGGGGAAGGGGGGAAGAAAACCTTTTGTAGTGATAATCAAGGTGGGCCATTTCCAGCAGTTAACAAGAACATCTGAGGAACAGTGGGGAGGGGGGGAATAAATATGGGGAAATAGTTTTACTTTGTGTAATGACTCATCCACTCCCAGTCTCTATTCAAGCCTGAGTTAATTATATCCAGTTTGCAAATTAATTCCAATTCAACAGTCTCTCATTGGAGTCTGTTTTTGAAGTCTTTTTGTTGCAATATTGTGACTTTTAGGTCAGAGATCGAGTGACCAGAGAGATTGAAGTGTTCTCCGACTGGTTTATGAATGTTATAATTCTTGACATCTGATTTGTGTCCATTTATTCTTTTACGTAGAGACTGTCCAGTTTGACCAATGTACATGGCAGAGGGGCATTGCTGGCACATGATGGCATATATCACATTGGTAGATGTGCAGGTGAACGAGCCTCTGATAGTGTGGCTGATGTGATTAGGCCCTGTGATGGTGTCCCCTGAATAGACATGTGGACACAGTTGGCAACGGGCTTTGTTGTGTGGACTGGTCCAGGCTGAGGTTGATGGTGGGTTGGAAATTGTTGAAATTCCACCATGATTTCAACAATTCCACCATGATTGGCCAAACTGGACAATCACTACAGTCTCTACATAAAAGAAGAAATGGACACAAATCAGATGTCAAGAATTGTAACATTCAAAAACCAGTCAGAGAACACTTCAGTCTCTCTGGTCACTCGATCTCTGACCTAAAAGTCGCAATATTGCAACAAAAAGACTTCAAAAACAGACTCGAACGAGAGACTGGGTGTTGGGGGGAGGGATAGCTCAGTGGTTTGAGCATTGGCCTGCTAAACCCAGGCTTGTCAGTTCAATCCTTGAGGGGGCCATTTGGGATCTGGGGCAAAAATTGCAGATTGGTACTGCTTTGAGCAGGGGGTTGGACTAGATGACCTCCCTAAGGTCCCTTCCAACTCTGATATTCTATGATTCTATGACTGCTGAATTGGAATTAATTTGCAAACTGTACACCATTACATTAGGCTTGAATAAAGACTGGGAGTGGATGTGTCATTACACAAAGTAAAACTATTACCCCATGTTTATTCTCCCCCCCGCCACCCCACTGTTCCTCACGCGTTCTTGTCAACTGCTGGAAATGGCCCACCTTGATTATCACTACAAAAGGGCTTTTTTTTCTTTTTTCTTTCTATCCTGCTGGTAATAGCTTACCTTACCTGATCACTCTCATTACAGTGTGTATGGTAACACCCATTGTTTCATGTTCTCTGTGTATATTAAATCTCCCCACTGTATTTTCCACTGCATGCATCCGATGAAGTGATCTGTAGTTCACGAAAGCTTATGCTCAAATAAATTTGTTAGTCTCTAAGGTGCCACAAATATTCCTTTTCTTTTTGTGGATACAGACTAACACGGCTGCTACTCTGAAACCTATCTTTTGTTTAGATTTTCCAAATGAAAATTTGAAAAGTTTCAGCAAAATAAAAATATTCCTACAAAACATTTCAGTTTTGCAGAAACTCCATTTTACACCAAATAGTGATTTTGATTGAAAATTCCCAATCATCTCTAATGGATATCAAGATGGTAGCTTTTAGCATTTTTATTCTCAGTAATAAACATACAGGCAGCTCTGCTGCATGGGTGAAATGTCTTGTTCCCATTTAGAGTAGGTCAAGTGAGCAACTGACCCCTCTCTCAATTTTATTTAAAAAATACTTTTTTTCAATTTGCCAGGCACTCTTCAAAATCATGCTCGTAAATATAATTTACCAATAGATGAGCTTAGTTTCAGCTATAACGTCATCCCTGTTTATCGAGATCAAGCACAAGTTACAGAAGCATTAAAAGTGTGCCAATTTGGACAAGAATTACCTATGGATATGCAGGTATTTTGGATGTTTATTATCAACACCAAAGTAAAAATAAAAATCCTTCCTATCATCTCTTTTGAGCAAAAATTGACATTGACTCTGCATAATCTAAGATTAATACTATTGTTCAATAACACATAAAGCTTTGAATGTCAGGACTTTATGTTGTGTTTTCCTTGTGTTTTGTCACAAAGAAATTTCATCCAAAATTTGAAAATTAGATAATTTTCAGGCAGCTGTAGTGGTAGAGGTTTCTATGTACTGTGACAAAGTCCTTGCCTCTGTGGGTCCCGCGTTTCCTGGCGGATTTCGCTAGCCTCAGAGGCTCACTGTGACCCTCCACGTAACCCTTCTCTCTCTAGAGACAAGGGTCACAGTCTACTGAGCCATTTTCATCATAAGCCAGCGAGGGAGGTGAGGAGAAGTTATCCTTCCTTGCACAGTCTCTGTTGTCTCCCAGTCTCAGTGATTAATCAGGGGGCAAAGGGGGGGGAGCCCAGGCCCACCCTCTACTCCAGGCTCCAGCCCAGGGACCCTAATAGTATCCGCTATTGTAGCTGACCTTTTAGAATCATTACATGTACAATTCCCTGGGCTACTTCCCCCACAGCAGCCCTCACTTCCTCAAGCTCCACTTCACCCTTACCTCAGGGCCTCCTTCCTTGTGCCTGATATGGTGTGTACTACTCAGTCTCTCCAACAGCGCAACTTCCTCCCACAGCTCCTGACATGCACACCCACCTAACTAACTGGGAGGCTTTTAACTCATTTCAGCCAGCCACTGATTGGCTTCAGGTGTCCCAATCAACCTAGCATTCTCCCTGCCTTCTGGAAAGTTCTTAATTGGCCCCAAGTGTCTTAATTGACCTGGAGCAGCTGCCATTTCACTTATCCTGGTACCAGGGATTTGTTGAGCCTGGAGCTAATATATCTATCTCCCACTACTTTTCTATAGCCATCTGGCCTTGCCCCGTCACAGTACGTGTTCCGTCCTGTTCCCCCAGGAATCTAGAACTTCTTGTGGTGATGTGAACATGTCATCCAACTTTGATCATTCCATTCATTTTTTTTTGTTCATAAATTTGGAGATTTTGCTTTCTGCTGTTTATTTCAGTTACCCTCTCCAGAAGATGGTGTATTGGTACATGGGATGTTCATGGATGCCAGTCGTTGGGATGATGAAAAGATGGTTATAGAAGATGCCTTACCTAGACAAATGAATCCAATGTTGCCAGTGGTGCATTTTGAGCCCCATCGAAATTATGAACCAAATCCCTCTTTGTATCAGTCACCACTTTATAAAACTGGAGCCAGAGCTGGAACACTCTCTACCACAGGTAACTGTTTCTTTAAAATCATAGTTTTACCACAGGTGACTGTTTCTTTAAAATCATAGTTCTTATCAAAATCAGACATGTGACCTTTTAAATGGAAGTCATGTGTATAAGTCATTCAAAAGGAATTTTTCCTAAGTTTGCAATAAGAGCTCAAATTTGGCCTGTGGCCTCTTTGTCAAAACAATTCCACCTTTCTCTGTATGTTATTTATTTGCTGTGTAATAATCTAAGAAGACTGAGAAGAAAGAGAGACACAGGTTCCGCGGGAATGGCTGAGAGCAATTGAGGCTTTCCTGGCTCCGAGGGAACGCTCTCAGGTTAAGCCTTAGAGAAAGACAAGCAAGCATGTAGACTGTTGATTGTTTTCATCTCTGTTGTCTCTGAAATGCTTTTGTTCTAAATAAATAATAGATAATTTTAGAATTTTTGATAAAGCTATTGCAATATGGAGTTATTAATGCAATAGTATAACTCTGCAAAAAATAACTCTCCAAATACAAGTAGATTTTATTAGCTCCACACTGCTAAGTTTCAGCTTCAGATGCGAGATTCAGAAGCTGACTAGTCAGCTAAAAGAACTTAGTAATATCAGGAGATACAGAGGTCACATGAAATAAGTGTGCCCTCTGGAAACCACAACCACTGACAATTCCTTTTCCCTGCACATGCAGCTCTTTCACAGTTTCCCCTTAGAGACATTGCCTGATTTTCCTTCTTAGTGTTTGTATCTTCCATGTACAGTGTGATTTTATTTCTATTGTCTTTGTTTAGACAGTGTTGTTCTCAACACATTTTCCTTCTTGCAGAGAGAATGTCCAGCCTCTTTTATAAAATGACAGTTAGCAAGGCCTTCATTCACTTCTTACTTGTAATGGAAAAGGTGCAGGAGCAGAATGCTGGGAATCTGCTCCAAGCAATCAGGTGCCTCTGTTCACAACAGCAATAAAGGGAGGGGTGATGAGGCACCATGAAAACTTGGCTTCTAATTGTTTGCTCAGACGTTGTCAAGATGCTAGAGATGCTAAAGTGACTGTGTGCCATGATGCTAATGAGATTTTGCACAGGTCATGATGATCATGGTTGTGTCAGTGCAGAAGTATGTCATTGAGCTGATGTTGATTAAGCTAATGATGCTGAAGCTTTATGTCTTTTCATTAAAAAGATGTGGTTAAGTGTTTTTGAATCTACTGCCTTCATTCACATGCCAGAGATGCAGAAGCAGCAGTAGTACATGGATGGCACTGATGCATTTCACAGTCTTAACCAAAGGTGTCAAGATCACTTGAACAGAGCATGAGCATATTTGTAATAAAGCCTGTCTTCAAAAGGTGGCAAACCAGGAGTAGCTAAAGTCAGTGAAGTTACAGCTGTGTATGTGAAATCCAAAGTATCCTGTGTTCCGTTCAAGAGCAGAGACAGCCTGCTTCCTTGACAGATGCCTTCCTCATTAACTTGAAGTCAGGGATTCTTTTGTATGTTTCCTGCTCTCCCTCTTGTTCCTTATGTAATCAGCAAGGTAAACAGGAGAGAGCCCATTTTTTTCTAGTAGCTCCTGACTGGGCTTGCTGCTTATGGGGCTTTCCTGAGGAGGTCATTGGAACCTCTGTTTCCAGACCTCTTAACCCAGATTCATGGTCAGATTTAATCAAAACCAGACATCTCCTCTTAGGTCTAGACACTGAATGTTCCACAAGACTGAAAAGGTCCTTCTACAGACTCACTAGATGTCACCAAGAAGGATATGTCTCAGAATGGAAGAGAGAGATTATTTGGGCTTCAAGCAAAACTTTTTATTGCCTTTTTTTACTTTGACTCTATATTTTGAACTGTCTCTTTCCCATATCAAGAAATCAGGACTAGTCCTGGACTTGATCAGAGTGCTTCTGGTAGCTATGTATACATACTAGCTAGCCTAATTTTCTGAGCTAGCCTAATTTTCTTTTTGCGAATGCAGACTAACACGGCTGCTACTCTGAAACCTAATATGAGAAGGTTTCTTCATTTTATGAACTTCCACTACTTAGTATTTTACTTTACAATGGTCACTCTTAAAAATTGAGAGTTTCCTTAGCTACCTAAATAAAATTGTCTTAGTATTTTCAAAAAAATCCCTAGGTATTCGCAATAGCAAATATAGCAATTTCTATAAATACATAACCATATCTATTTGTGAAAGGCAGAACGGTCGCATTTTGAATAGAGACTACTGAAGTCCTGATAAAATTAATGGAGTAAATTCCTCCAAATTCCTCCAAATTGATATTGCAAATAAGATAACAAAAATAATACTTAAAACCCCAGCAATCCATCGGACCATGTTGAGGTTGTTGTTGTTGTCTTTATATTTGAGAAAACAAATGGGACAGATTCTGATATGCTTACATTGAATAGCACCTTACCTGAAATCAATGGGATCACTTGTAGAGTAGGTGCTACTCAGCGTAAGGATATCAGAATCTGGCCCAGTGTACTTGCTTATTATGTGGATAGAGTAAGATTTCTGATGCCCTTGACTATTCATTTATTTGTTTTTAAGAGCTTAGGTTTTGTAAATGTTGTTATAGGTAAGTACTCCGATGCCATTTAGCAATTTTGAAAGTAATCTGTTTGCTTGTGAAATTATGTAATACTTTATCTGATAGTATTTGACACTGACAGTGATGCTGCCCACTGATATGTGATGAGAGATGTATTGTAATGCAATAGGCACGGGATGTTGTAGCAATCTTGGTTCTGAATGTGCTGGTTGTGGAGATTAAATTCTCCACCATAATGTTGCGTTGACATACTGATTTGTATTGCTTAGGTAAATGGTAAGTTTTTCTCTTTGCCTTTTTAACTAGGTCATTCTACCAATTTTGTGGTAACAGTCTTATTACCCTCCAAAAGACCAAGTGACTACTGGATATCGAAAGGATCAGCCTTGCTCTGCCAGCTGAATGAGTAAGCAGGGTGCAGTTACATTCCAGCAGGAGTATGTGTAAATCACATTCACGATGTATACCAGCAGAATGGTTTTAGCATTATCACAATCCTAGACTCCTGACAGTATAATAATACGGACTACTAACTTATAATTTACTTTTTCATTTGTATTAGATTTTATAAAATAAAATGTTGCCCAATATTCATTTTCCATTGTTATTTTTAGGCTAGTTCTTATCCTCTTACTGCTCCTAAGATTTATGCACCAGTGCTCCAGTTAAAAATACTCTTCCACAGTATCTGCATGTTTCATGTAAAGAAACATGCTTTGCATTGGGATGCTAAGTTACTATGACTGCTGTGCTTTACTTTCAGCTTTTATGCCTTGTTTTCTGTCTCTGGAGATTGCTTATGATGACAAAAGGCTTTAAGCAAAAATATTAAGAGTCCTTGAGTGACTGATTCTAAAGGTCATTCACTGTCCTGCCTGCTATATTTTAGCTATAAAAGCTGCAGAAAGAAATGGGTATCTAACTATTTTAGAAATACTCCGTCTCCATCACTGAAGCAACTGGGTAACTCACAAGAATTAAAAGAATCCATTACGATTATAAACTATAAGCCTTTCAACTTAGTCTCAGTAGCAGGGCCCACTGGTCACTAACACCAAGCCCCGTTCCACTTTATTTCTGCAAATTAGCCAAAGACTTGTACAAGACAAACAGCTCTTGCATTGTGGCCTGCAGCTCACCAAGCTCAAGCTCCGAAGGAGCTGTAGCAAAGGGCACTGAGAACTTCATGCTGCTGGCTCAGGAATGTTCAGAAAATTCAGCTCTGGAGCGTACAATGGAACAGTAGAATCTCTTAGAGCTTTATATAGTATAGGTCGCGATCAACACCTTGAACTACACCTAGAAGTGCAACTAGTCCAGATCATGGAGCACTGCTGATATAGCAGATAGAAGATCTTCTTACACAAGTCAAACCACTGTCATCAGCACTAGCAGCCACTTCTGGGTGCTTCTCCAGCATAGTCCCAGGTGGAGCACATGGCTATAATGATCTAGCCTTGAGGGTACAAAGGTATGGAACAGTGTGTATCCTAGGGGAGAGGTAATCTTCCTAGCCAATCATAGATGTTAAAAGGCACTACATACTATAGTCACATGCAAATCCAGGGGAGCAAAGAGTCCCTATGACCCAAAAACTATGGGTGAGGTTGAATATACACCTGCAGCAAAAGGTTCACTAATGACTCCAAGCTGTTCTTTTAGATATTTCAGTTGTATGTCCATTTATCTAGGAGGAACTTAAGCCAGTTTAGTCCCATCTGCTTGCCTGCCTCTTTCAATACTAGGAGCTCAGACACCATAATATATGGGATAACAATGATAAGATATAGATCTGAGTGTCATCCTCACATTTATGGTACTGCAGGGAAAAACTTCTTGTTGCCCTATCAGCGATACATAGGCACACAAGAGGAGAGGTGACAACTTTCTCATACCTCACATATAAAGGCCTGCACAGAGGATGAGTGAATGCTCTCTGCCACCATTTAGGACCTCTCAAAGAATAAGGAGAGAATCCACAAAAGGCCTTCCTGTTAACTCCTGCAAGATTTAAAAGGTACTCAGCAAAGGTTTGCGGTCAGATCAGCATGGACCCTTTTACCCATGTCCATTCTCAAAAGCAAACCATCAGCAATAGCTAGTGTGACATTACACTCCATATTCTTTATGAAAATATGCTTATGATATGGATATGACATAATTGAGATGTACTTTATGCAAGATGGCTCATGTAAGATATCATTGGAAAGGTTATGATTTACTGAATGTGATTATCCAATTTGTATGCCTGTATCATTTCTATATCTGAAGTTAGGAATATTGACCATGTATCTGTATTTCAAATGGGTTACTTTGGGTGTCACCTACAACTAACCCTTCAGGTACAACCATGAGAAAGCCAGACAGTGCTAATGGCCCATTAGCTAAGACAATGGACTGTAAAAGAGCTTAGTCTTCCTGTGGATACTCAAGACAGCTTACAAGCAATGGCTGCCACAGCCATGCAAGAGATATGGGTCCAAGTCACCTGGTACTGGATATCCTTCTTCCCCTTTTGGAATGCCAGACAAAGGGTTCCCGTCTTACATAAGAGCTATATAAGGCAGGGGAGTGACATCATCATGATTCTCCTCTGCCTCCCCACCCAAAGAGACACTGAAAAACACCTGGAAGCAAGAACTGAACTGGGGGGAGAAGGGTTGAGCCCAAGCTGGAAGGGCATCTAGCTTGTGAGTAATAATATCTGAGGTCTCAAGCTGCAGACCAGTGTAGGTGCCTTTCAAGACCTTCTGCAATCTGCCTTTAACAATATCTAGCATGAGAAATTACTATTTGTAACCAACTTCTTTAGTGAAACAAGCTTAGTTTGCGTATTTTGTTTTATTTGCTTAGTAATCTGCTTTGTTCTGTTTGCTCTCTCTTTAACCACTTAAAATTCACCTTTTGTAGTTAATAAATATATGTCTCATTTATAATATAATCCTATTTGTACAATTTGTAATTGGGGATGGTGAAGAGGCTGTCCATACGTTTCTTCACACTGAGGGAGGAGGCAGATTTCATAATGTACCTTTGGATCTGCACTCCAAGGGAGCAGGACACATGAGTGCTGTGGCAAGTCCCTTAAGCTGAGTTTTCCCAGAGCTGATTTCAGTGTCTGTGTCATTCTGCAGTTGGGTGTGGCTCTGCCTGTGTGTGTGCCGACGGAGGATTAATAGCCTGGCTCAAAAAGACAGGTGAAAAGGGTGCCCAAGATGGCAGAACAGTTGGGCTCAGTGGTATCCCAGCACATCAGGTGGCATCTTAAAGGGGGGCAACCCGTGACAGATAGTAATACCTTTCTCTACTAAAAACATGCCCAAAAGCAGCCCACTAGAGATCAAGGACACTGAAATATACAGAAACCACTGGAACTGCTTCAGCTTTACCAGTTATCTTCTCCAAAAACAATTGGTTATATACTGAATGGGAATAAGTAAAGCTTTAAGGTCAAAAGATGGTTCCTTTGGCAAGCAGCCTCACCACTACCTGTTTGATTGGAAGTATTTGAAGTTCTTCTTCAGTAATGGGCCCAAGATCTCCCTATTGTTCTCCAGCAGCAATTATGGGAAAGGTCTGGCTCACCATTGTGGGAAACAACTCTTGTCAACTCCCCTAAAACCTCTTTTGAGAAAAACAGGTTAGGAATCAGTCAGAGAAGGCAATGTGTTATCATTGATCAAACACCCAAGAATGTGCTAGGTTCCTCGCAGACATACAAAGAGTTTGTAACACCAGAGAGTAGAAGTTTTACTCATGTTGTGAAGACCACATCTTCTGTTAAACACTTTAGGGATAGGGGCCCCCTGTCAGCCCAGATGGCCAGTTATAATCTGCTGGCAGATTAAAATCACACCAGAAGAGATGGGCAAGTATTCTGATGAGGGGTTCATTTTACAGTGGACAGAAGACACCTATGATAAGGAGGCTTTTTTACCATCATCTTCCAAATGAGTGACATAAGAGTTATTGTTTATTGATATTTAAGCATTACAGTAGTTAGCAGCAGCAACATGGTTACAAGTGAAGACAAAAGTCTTCCATGTTAAACTTTAGCTAAACAAAAATAAGTTGTCTTTAATCAACATAATTTCTTTAACAAGACCACATTGGCCAAGTTTGAAAGTGGACCACACCAACAGAGCCCAACAAAGAAGACTAGACCGTGACATCTAACGTCAAAATCCTGGCCCCATTGAAGTCGCTGGCAAAACTCCCATTGACTTTGATGGGGCCAGGAATCCTCGCAAAAAAATTAGGATTAGCAGGTATTAGATTGGCAGTTGTGATTCAAGATGTATTCAAATTAAGCACATGGACGACAGTAGCAACACAACAGTGTCATTGAGAATCTGTACAGTTCTCTGAATGCTGACTGAGTTTTCTGTTCCCTTTCAACAACCAACATTTCCTCCATTTAAAAAAAATATTTCTGTAAAGTTTTAGCAAAAATACATTCTGTTAACATCTCGATTGGAAAAATGTTTCAGATAATCACAGCAATAGTACAAGCGAACACCAGTAGTTTGTTTAGCTAAATGCAGTATAAACAGTGCAGAGTGATACGTTGTCAAACATGAGAAATGGATGTCACAGCCATACTAATCGAAGATACTGAAAGATAAAGATATTGAAAATGACAATATACTAAAGAACATGTTAGTCAGAATGACTTATCAATCTAGCTTTTACTTATTAAACAATAGCTAACTGTTCACTGATGGTTTCTTAGTAGTACACATACACTAGTGCTTACTTGTAACAAAGATTTGAATTCTTGCCTACCACTTGTCACAGATCATAACATCATTACAGGCAGACACAATCTAAGAAATAAATAACAGGGTCCAGTATTTATATTATTCAGTCATTACAATCACTAACACTGGAGATAATCAGCTCTCAAAACTAATTTCAGCTCCTTCATCTTCTATGTAAGATTTAAATTACGTTATTTAGCAAACTTAATGGCGACATTTTTTCTTTTGAAATGACATTTTTCGTACTGAGTGCTCCTCTTTGAGAGCCTTATGCAAAATCCTTTGAAACAGCTTCTATAAAATTTGGAGCAGACATCAGTATTGTAAACGTACAGATGATTGCAAAGAGTGAAAATGCAACCAGGCATAATCGGTCTATGACAGCTGCTGCAAACTTCCACTCACTACAAACTTCTTCACCCTCATCTTGTTTTCTGAAGCGCATTGCAATGAACTGAACTTCTTCCAGGATTTTGACAATCACTGGGATAGTATCCATTAAAGCTTTCTTTTGAACTAGCTCAATATCTTCCGTAGAGGCACAAGTGACCTTTCCACACTTACTACCTGAGTCACTGTTTTGTGGGCAGCATGGGTTTTCCATGGCATGGTAGCTATAGATCACATTCCCGTTGCTAGATTGGTATCCAGGTAACACATTCATTTCAACGCTACTGATGCTCGAACAGTGCTTGGGATAGTTGTATTTGCAAGAGAGGGGCCTTATGTTCTCTCCAGGCTTTTTCATCCTTAAAAACCAAGCACACCAATTCAGCAGGAAAACACGGACCTGAAAAACAGGAGGAAGTGATCAAAATATTTTAGAGACCTTTATCTTATTTTCACTGACTGAACAGTGCACTTAGAAATCTTTGCAGGATCTGTATTTCACAAAGTGATTTTGCCATCTATATAAATCTCCATTTGGACAGCCGTAAACTATTGTAAGGGAAAATTTTTTCATTATCACAAATTTATATTGGCTTGTGATGGGGTGTACCAGGCCCTTTCAGGACCTCCGGAATGCCCTGTGGTCCTACCACACGCCGCTTTGTGAGAAAGAACCCTGAGAGAACAGGGCAGAGACTATTACAGACTCTCCAGGCAAGGAGGCCTGGAAGAGACCCTGCTTACACGGGAACAGGCTAAAGACCCCAGAAATTGACTGGACAGAGTGGGAAGCAGCCCAGGGAATGCAACAGTAGACGCTAGTGATGGAAGCGACAGTTGGCTGCTAGTTGTAGGGTCCCTGGGTTGAGACCCGGACTGGTGGGCAGGCCTGGGTCCCCCCACTGGTCACAGACAGAGTGGCCAAGGAGGCAAAAAGTTTTGTTTGGAAACCAAGAAGGGGGGTGCTTACACAAGCCCAGAGACAGGACTGAGAACCTCAAGGAGGGGCCAACTGTTTGTTTGATTGTGTTACTCCGGTAGGGGGTTGTTTTCCGTCCATTTCACATACAGACAGTGTGTGACTCAGCTGCAGGGCTGAGTCACTGAAAACCCATCTGAAAAGAGAAACTACCAGCAGAAAGCACCGCAAAAGCAGAGAGTGTAGGCCCATTCCCAGCCAGCAGGAAGTGCTTGTGGGAGGTGAGTAGCCACACTTTTACACAGCTCTATTTAGTGAAAAACAGAAACAGGAAAATGGACTCTTCTTCTGGTTCAGGCTCTGCCATGTAACCGCTCCATGTCTTTGTTTGCCCATCTGTAAAATGGGAATAAGGCTACCACACAAGCTGGGTGTAAGGCTTATTTCTAAGGGGATCAGTTGTAAGGTAGAAGTTTACTCCACACATGGTCCCAATGCATTATTGGGTAGCTGAATCATGTGGTGACAGCTAGCATTATATTAAAAGAGCCTTGTGGTGGGGTATTTACCCCACACTGACATTAAAGGGGCTAACTAGAGCTAGGGAGCTCAGTTAATGCACCTGGCTGCAGCTGGAGGGTGGCCAGTCCTAATTAAAGATGAATCCCAGCTGTGGGGAGGAGCTGAGTGGTTTGTATCTGAGTGGTTTGTAGTGGGAGAAGAAGGCTGAGTGGAAAGGAGCTGCAGCGAGGGAAGAACTCAGCAGCAACTCTCTTGGTGGTAGAGGCAAAGAGACAGCGGAGCAGCAGGAGCTGTCAGAGAAGTTTGTGATGTGGCTGGGCAGAGCTAGGGAACCCTGCAGGGTAGAAGACTCATGTGGGTCCCTGAGATAACGAGGGAAGAACCCGCTCAAGAGACTGAACCAGAGAGCAGGAGTAGGGTGGTTGGGAACAGTGCAGGGAGCTCTGACGTGAGGGACATGGTGGGATGTGAACACAGACCAGGGCAGGAATCCGACCTCCAGTGAGAAGCCCTGGGCAGTGTTGCTCATTACAAGAACGCAGGAAGGCACTAAGGAGAAAGACTATGGTAGGAAGGAGGCAGCTAGGTGGAGCATACCTTATAGAAGGGTGTGAGGATCACTAGGCCCAGAGTCATGAGCCGGAGATCTGACAAGGGCTTGGAATTATTATTTGGACTCTGTTATCCCAAAAGCAGTGGGAATAAATTGTGGCCGGGCTGGAAAGTCATGTTGTGAGAAGAGGCTGACCACCGTGAGACCAGAATGACCGTCGGCAAGGAGTGCAAGACAGAGAGCTGCTACCCTGCGCCTGGCCAGGAGGGGGTACCCCAGAGGCAAGTGCATCCTTCTAAAGGCCATTTTTCAGTTGCTTGTTACTTTCTCAGACTTCCCCTTTCAAAGTGAAATTTTCCCAAGCCAGGTCTCTTCCCACATATGACTTTTTTAGGGTAGTTTGAGCAAAAAGTTCAGTCAGTTTTGAGACCACAAGAAGTGAAGAAAATGTACTTTTCACATTACAAAGCAATTCTTGCGCCCTTCTGTTTGTAAGCATTCCAGGGTCTCTGTTAAGAGGAGAAAGCTGATGGCAGTCCCTTTCCACAGATTTCATGACTGGGTTATACCTGAAAGATTTGAGGTAATCGTTCTGATGCTGTTGTAGCAGGATTATGAGTCAGAGTGCTAAGAGTTTGTTTTGTAAGGGTAGTTTTTCCACTATTGTTTAAATTTCAATAAACTTAACTGAAAGTCATTTTCAATCCATGGCGAGGAGCTCAGCAAAACTGCAGAGGAGGCCTTTCTCATTCTTTGGAGTGTAAACTCCTCCTCTGGTCTAGCCTGCCTCTGGAAGCCTATTGGACAAATGCTTCTTGCAAGGCTATTGTGTGAGGTAATTGCATGAGGGTGCATCCTGCTTTTCCTTCTCTAGTTGACATTTAGAGCTCTTCTCTGAACTCCTGGCAGGCTGGGATTCTGTGTGTTTGTATAGATTGCTGGGAACGGAGAAGAGCAACAACAACAGGAAACTAAATTAACTTATGTATTTGTCAAATAGAGTGTGTGTGTGTTTGTGTGTTCAAGAATGAATTGACCTTTGCAGGTAACCTGTGAGCCACTCTTAAAAGATAAGAGCCTATTTGCATTTTTTATTATAGCTGCAGACAACCAGTCCTCAAATGACAAACAAATGCAACTTAACTCTCACAGCCCTACCTGAATTTACACAATTCTCAGGATACGAGAGGTTACAATATTTGTTACAATCGCATGAAATAGAAGTGTCAGAAGTCAGCAGTGATGTAAGTTTCCCCCTTTGTTTTATGTTAATATGAGGAAAAGCTTATAAAGTTTATGGGTTTCTTGATCTGACTGCTCCCCTCCCATGAAGCTGATGAATGGTAACCATGGACCCCAATCCTGGAAACACCTACACACAAGTCATCTTGTAGAACTCAGTGGGGTTACTCACACATCTAAGAGCATGTGTAACTTGGGGCTCATCCATTTAGACATTTCTGCAAAGAAACCCCTTAGAGTTGTGTTATCGTCTCCACTGCTATCACTTTCAAAGTGTTGCTAAGCCATTTGCCCAGTGAAAGGACTTTTGGACTGCATGAGTTGTTAGCCTTCCAGCTAATAATTGGAGGCTTTAAAGTTGCCAATATTTACATTGACACTGATTTTACTAGGAACTGCTGAGTGATCAGCATGTCTGAAATTCAGACACTTATTTAGCTGCCTAAATCATAGAATAATAGAATATCAGGGTTGGAAGGGACCTTAGGAGGTCATCTAGTCCAACCCCCTGCTCAAAAGCAGGACCAATCCCCAATTAAATCATCCCAGCCAGGGCTTTGTCAAGCCTGACCTTAAAAACTTCTAAGGAAGGAGATTCTACCACCTCCCTAGGTAACGCATTCCAGTGTTTCACCACCCTCCTAGTGAAAAAGTTTTTCCTAATATCCAACCTAAACCTCCCCTACTGCAACTTGAGACCATTACTCCTTGTCCTGTCATCTTCTATCACTGAGAATAGTCTAGAACCATCCTCTCTGGAACCACCTCTCAGGTAGTTGAAAGCAGCTATCAAATCCCCCCTCATTCTTCTCTTCTGCAGACTAAACAATCCCAGTTCCCTCAGCCTCTCCTCATAACTCATGTGTTCCAGACCTCTAATCATTTGTTGCCTTTCGCTGGACTCTCTCCAATTTATCCACATCCTGCTTGTAGTGTGGGGCCCAAAACTGGACACAGTACTCCAGATGAGGCCTCACTAATGTCAAATAGAGGGGAACGATCACGTCCCTCCATCTGCTGGCTATGCCCCTAATTATACATCCCAAAATGCCATGGGCCTTCTTGGCCACAAGGGCACACTGTTGACTCATATCCAGCTTCTTGTCCACTGTCACCCCTAGGTCCTTTTCCGCAGAATTGCTGCCTAGCCATTCGGTCCCTAGTCTGTAGCGGTGCATTGGGTTCTTCCGTCCTAAGTGCAGGACCCTGCACTTATCCTTGTTGAACCTCATCAGATTTCTTTTGGCCCAATCCTCCAATTTGTCTAGGTCCCTCTGTATCCTATCTCTGCCCTCCAGCGTATCTACCACTCCTCCTAGTTTAGTATCATCCGCAAATTTGCTGAGGGTGCAATCCACACCATCCTCCAGATCATTTATGAAGATCTTGAACAAAACCGGCCCCAGGACCGACCCTTGGGGCACTCCACTTGATACCGGCTGCCAACTAGACATGGAGCCATTGATCACTACCCATTGAGCCCGACAATCTAGCCAACTTTCTACCCACCTTATAGTGCATTCATCCAGCCCATACTTCTTTAACTTGCTGACAAGAATACTGTGGGAGACCGTGTCAAAAGCTTTGCTAAAGTCAAGAAACAATACATCCACTGCTTTCCCTTCATCCACAGAGCCAGTAATCTCATCATAGAAGGCAATTAGATTAGTCAGGCATGACCTTCCCTTGGTGAATCCATGCTGACTGTTCCTGATCACTTTCCTGTCCTCTAAGTGCTTCAGGATTGATTCCTTGAGGACCTGCTCCATGATTTTTCCGAGGACTGAGGTGAGGCTGACTAGCCTGTAGTTCCCAGGATCCTCCTTCTTCCCTTTTTTAAAGATTGGCACTATATTAGCCTTTTTCCAGTCATCCCGGGACTTCCCCCGTTCGCCACGAGTTTTCAAAGATAATGGCCAATGGCTCTGCAATCACAGCCGCCAATTCCTTTAGCACTCTCGGATGCAATGCGTCCGGCCCCATGGACTTGTGCACGTCCAGCTTTTCTAAACAGTCCCTAACCACCTCTTTCTCCACAGAGGGCTAGCCACCTACTCCCCATGCTGTGACGCCTAGCACAGCAGTCTGGGAGCTGACCTTGTTCGTGAAGACAGAGGCAAAAAAAGCATTGAGTACGTTAGCTTTTTCCACATCCTCTGTCACTAGGTTGCCTCCCTCATTCAGTAAGGGGCCCACACTTTCCTTGGCTTTCTTCTTGTTGCCAACATATCTGAAGAAACCCTTCTTGTTACTCTTAACATCTCTTGCTAGCTGCAGCTCCAGGTGTGATTTGGCCCTCCTGATTTCATTCCTACATGCCCGGGCAACATTTTTATACTCTTCCCTGGTCATTTGTCCAATCTTCCACTTCTTGTAAGCTTCTTTTTTATGTTTAAGATCCTCAAGGATTTCATCGTTAAGCCAAGCTGGTCACCTGCCATATTTACTATTCTTTCGACACATCGGGATGGTTTGTCCCTGTAACCTCAATATGGACTTAGGGGATGAACTTTAGGTCTCCGTTTGTGAAAATCTTTTCCCACCTTTGTAAGGATGTTTTCTGTCCTCTAGGGAGGCACTAAAGGTCTGTGGCTATTAAATCTATCTTGTCAGACTTCAGCGAGGGCGGATTTGAAGACTGACTGGCCTCGCTTGCACAATGCTCAGTTCTGTGGCAATGCCACTCCCAGGCTATGTCTTCCCTGGAAAAACAGCTGGGTTCTTAACCCCCATTAGTTAACCTGAGTTAACATCCTAGTGAGACAAGAGTTTGTAGTTTTCACATTAGTTAGCAGGTTGAGTTAGTCTAACTCCACTGCTTCCTCAAGCACTCCTTCCCCTGCCCAAGCGTGGAGCACCGCGCAGAGCAGGTTCGGGTGTGCCTGTGATTAGCAAGTGGGTAGGAGGGGACAGGGCATGGATGGATCGCAGCAGCAGAGGAAGGGAGTAAGCTGCTTCTTCCATCCTCTATCTTGGTCTTCTGCTGGGTTGTAAAGACTTGAGGACTTGTTGGGCAGGGGGCGGTGTAGCCCTCCTGGCATCCCCTCCCAACCCACTTCTGGTAACACATCTGAGAACTCCTGGTGAGGTGCATAATGTAGATTGTGATCTCCCTTCCCAGACAGTGCCAGGGAAGGGCTACTGAAGGCTACTGTGAGCCTGGGGGATGTCGGGTGACCTAAAGAGGACAAGGCATGGTTCCAGTGCTTTAGGAGAAATGGCCTTTCCTCAAACAGCAAACACAATCTGTGACTTTGTAATGAACCCTACCAGCAGAAGAGTCTAAGTGATTCCCCTATGGGCCTGGCATAGTGACATGCAGTAGCTGAATCCTACTGAGAGGACATGAGGATGACTTCTGTTCAAAGCTCCTTGTAAAATCATGCCTAATACCCCAGACATCAGCTCTGCACCAATATGCGTTCCCAAGCCACATTCTTGTGCCCCATCTGATGCATTCCAAATGTTAAAAAATATAATGAATATATGAACTTTATAAAAAACTGGAGCAAACCAACAGATTAGATAACAGTGCAGTATACTGCCAATGGCCTGACTGAGGTTCTTCCAAGGGATATGGGTGCAATTAACAAGTTAAAGGCACCTATGATTTGCAAAGCTATAAAAACAAGAGCTGCCTATCCAAAGAACTCTTGTCCTGTGCTGCTGAAACCTGAAGAAAGGGGAATCCATATGATGCCATCTGCACTGAGCATGGAACTTCATTAAGGAAGGCACCAGTCTTTTAAAGAGAGAAGCACTTTTATATATGAAAAAGTGCAAGTGACATTGAAAAAGACATTAAAATAGAAAGGACACAGTCTGTGATTACATAAGCCTCATTGCTGCCTAACTCAGGGCTTCGGATTGCCCTGGCCAGTGGAGCACTATGCTTAGGTGCTAGGCTCAGTTTTGCACGTTCTCTTTGTGGCTCTAGTTTGGGGCGGCTTCTCACCAAGAGCAGGAATGCTCCTGAGTCCTACAAACCCAGCCTCCCCTCATCCCCGAGTCCTACAAACCCAGCCTCCCCTCATCCCTGAGTCCTACAAACCCATCCCTAGCCCTCCTGCTGCCCAGGCAGTAGTGCAGGGCTTGCCTGTCACATCTGGGTACTTGGGAACCCTGTCCCCGGTGATTAACCCTTGTAGCAGGAGTTACACAAGGGCTCTTGCATGTCAGATCAGTGGCCAGCTTTCAAAGACGCTAAGCACCCAACAGCCCCTGCTCTTTAGTCACCTGAATACCAGCTGAGGAGCCTCACTTTAGGCTCCCACGTTTGAAAATCTTGGCCTTGGCAAACCCCCTCGGTTCAGTGGCCACATAGCACCCATATAGTCCAGTGGAAGAGAGAGAGCACCAGTTGCTCTAGGCTCTGTTGCATGCTTGGTGCTTACAGAACCCACCACCTTATCAGGCTAGGTTCAGTACTAACCCTCAGGCCCTCTTCTCTTCTGTCTCCTAACGAAACACACAGGAGTACTATGGATGTAATGATCACTTTCAGGAAGGGAAAGGAATTTGCACAATTGTGAAAGTTAGTTACTGGCTCGGGAAAGCAGGGGGATAGAATCATAGAATATCAGGGTTGGAAGGGACCCCAGAAGGTCATCTAGTCCAACCCCCTGCTCAAAGCAGGACCAATTCCCAGTTAAATCATCCCAGCCAGGGCTTTGTCAAGCCTGACCTTAAAAACCTCTAAGGAAGGAGATTCTACCACCTCCCTAGGTAACGCATTCCAGTGTTTCACCACCCTCTTAGTGAAAAAGTTTTTCCTAATATCCAATCTAAACCTCCCCCACTGCAACTTGAGACCATTACTCCTCGTTCTGTCATCTGCTACCATTGAGAACAGTCTAGAGCCATCCTCTTTGGAACCCCCTTTCAGGTAGTTGAAAGCAGCTATCAAATCCCCCCTCATTCTTCTCTTCTGCAGGCTAAACAATCCCAGCTCCCTCAGCCTCTCCTCATAACTCATGTGTTCCAGTCCCCTAATCATTTTTGTTGCCCTTCGCTGGACTCTCTCCAATTTATCCACATCCTTCTTGAAGTGTGGGGCCCAAAACTGGACACAGTACTCCAGATGAGGCCTCACCAATGTCGAATAGAGGGGAACGATCACGTCCCTCGATCTGCTCGCTATGCCCCTACTTATACATCCCAAAATGCCATTGGCCTTCTTGGCAACAAGGGCACACTGCTGACTCATATCCAGCTTCTCGTCCACTGTCACCCCTAGGTCCTTTTCTGCAGAACTGCTGCCTAGCCATTTGGTCCCTAGTCTGTAGCTGTGCATTGGGTTCTTCCGTCCTAAGTGCAGGACCCTGCACTTATCCTTATTGAACCTCATCAGATTCCTTTTGGCCCAATCTTCCAATTGGTCTAGGTCCTTCTGTATCCTATCCCTCCCCTCCAGCGTATCTACCACTCCTCCCAGTTTAGTATCATCCACAAATTTGCTGAGAGTGCAATCCACACCATCCTCCAAATCATTTATGAAGATATTGAATAAAACCGGCCCCAGGACCAACCCTTGGGGCACTCCACTTGATACCGGCTGCCAACTAGACATGGAGCCATTGATCACTACCCGTTGAGCCCGACAATTTAGCCAGCTTTCTACCCACCTTATAGTCCATTCATCCAGCCCATACTTCCTTAACTTGCTGACAAGAATACTATGGGAGACCGTGTCAAAAGCTTTGCTAAAGTCAAGAAACAATACATCCACTGCTTTCCCTTCATCCACAGAACCAGTAATCTCATCATAAAAGGCGATTAGATTAGTCAGGCATGACCTTCCCTTGGTGAATCCATGCTGGCTGTTCCTGATCACTTTCCTCTCATGCAAGTGCTTCAGGATTGATTCTTTGAGGACCTGCTCCATGATTTTTCCAGGGACTGAGGTGAGGCTGACTGGCCTGTAGTTCCCAGGATCTTCCTTCTTCCCTTTTTTAAAGATTGGCACTACATTAGCCTTTTTCCAGTCATCCGGGACTTCCCCGGTTCGCCATGAGTTTTCAAAGATAATGGCCATGATAAAGATAATGGCTAGTGACACTACTGCAGCTAATTAAGCCATGTGTCTTTTGTGCTGCCCCTGTGCAGGTCATTAGCCTGCCCCTGGTTCACCAGCTGTCAATTCCTTTGAAGCAAAAGGTGGAAATAACCCCACAATGAGGAACTGAGAGGAGTTAAAATGTGCAGAACCCTCGGTGCAGTGGGGAGGAAGATGAATGAGCAGTACGGAATCCAATGAGATTCGCCTTGCAGAGAACAGTTTCAGGTAAGCAATTTCCTCTTCTCTGCAGAAAACCATCTTAATAGATTCACATTCTTACCGAGAAAAAAGGCTGCAGGGCTATCTCTGGAAGAAAAATTTAACCCAGACTGCAACAGGCATGGAGAAAAAACAGGGCCGATGTGCCGGGAATCACAGTGGCCAAAACTTTTGTATTTGTATCCAGAGAGTTAAACTCCTTCTCATCCTCCTGGTGACGTCCTCCTCAGTACAACTGCAGCACTCCTGCCTTTTCACTCTAGGTCTAGCCCTGTCCCTCCCACCCCATCTCTTCTTACATGGGTCTCTCTCTTTCCTGGCCTGGCACATATCCATTCAAATGATGTTTTCTTCAATAGTCACGTAGGCTCTACTGCAATGCAAATAATCATTACGGGCCTCAGTTTGCTAGGTGCTGTACATAGGCAGAGATAGTGCCTGCCATGAAGAACTTACAGTCTAAATAGATAAAACAGAGAGGTGACGTGACTTGCTCAAGGGCATACAGCAGAGCAGCGGCAGAGCAGGGAGCAGAACCCAGACTTGCTGGATCTCCAGCTAGTGCCCAATCCACAAGCCAGTCTCTCTCTTCATGAATAGCCGACCCAGGAACATCCGTCATGCACACCTTCCTAGTACACGGCTGGAAGGAAACACAGATTCTTCATTTACTGCTCCAGCCGTGGGTGAGGAGCACTGCCCCCCTAGATGTGGGAGGAGGGGCTGGCTCCAGGTATCCTGAAAGCTCTGCCTTTAGCATATTCCCAGGCAGTCTTCAAATCAAAAGGGGTCTGTGACGGGGTTGGGACTCACTACCGCAGCGCCTCCTGCTGACTCGTCAGGGAATTAGCTCAGACCAGTGTGGAGCACCCTCCACTGGTGGTGTCCCGTCCGTCTCTCGCCCTTTCTTGACGCCTGGACCCACGCTGCTCCTTTCTTGGGGCGTCCTCTTCAAGACACTGACCTCTGGCAGTGCCCCCTAGTCCTTGTTCACCCCCTTACGGGGGGGAGGGAGGCGGCTGTGTGTTTATCAGCAGTCTTTCACTTCGCCCAGCCCCAGCGGCCAACCACACCCCAAAGTCTAACCCCTTTTGCCAGGGCTCTGGTGCAGTCCACTATCGCCATGTCCAACGGCTGGGTGTATGTGCACCCAGAGACCCTTTGGCGGCAGCCTTCCTGCCCTCCTTCTCTACCCTTCTCCGCCTCTTTCCCTGGATCGCTTCTCCTTCATGCCCTTTGCACCAGCCCAGCCCTTCCCTTCTCTTGGGGCCTGCAGCCTGGCAGATACCGGGCTGGAGTTCCTTCTGCTCCCCTCGCCTGCCCCGCACTGCACTGTCCCTGGTGCTAGTCCTCTCGCACAGGAGACAGACCGTCACCCTCTGAAGGCCTGGGAGAGACCCCCTGCTCCCTTCCTGGGCAGCCTTTATATAGGGCTGAGCCTGGCCCTGATTGACTATCTCTTACTCAGCCTCTGATTGGCTCCCTAGCAGGCCTTCTCTGATTGGCCGCCCACCCACACAGCCCCTCTGGCCTCCTGGAACCCCCTCTAGTATAGGAGTGGGGCAGCCACCCCACTACACACCCTCCCCCTTAAGAATGCTCGGGGGGGGGGGAAATCCCCTAGCGCCCTTGTGCTCCTCGCAGCTGGGCCCTCAGGGAATCTCTTTCCTATTGCAGGCTCTCCTCCAACTGGAGCAACCTGATTCCCTCTTCCATGGTCTAGATCCCCACTGTAGACTGCTCCAGTCCTACGTGGGTTTCCTTCTCAGTTTGGGTCCCCCCCCCGCCCCCGTGGCCCTCCTGTCACTAGGGTGGGTTCCCTGGTTAAAGTGGGGCCTCTCTGCCCCAGCTCCCTTCTCTCTGGGGGCCTCAGGCTGCACTACCCCTTTCTGGCGGCTAGTCCCAGACTGAGCCTGTTTTTCTGGCACTCCCTCTTTCTGCCTCAGGGGGCCGTGTCTCCTTATGTGGCCCTTGGTGTGGCAGGGGAAGCACTCCCAGTGCCTTCCTGCTGCCCCAGCCCTAAGACTGCTTGTTTTCATCCTAGCCCTTCACTTAGGGTTAACCCAGGCCGTGTGAGCCTTATCAGGGCACTCCCTCTAAATCTTCTTCCCCTTATAGGATAGTGTGGCACAGTGGCCGGAGTTCATCTATCTCCTCTGAGGTAAGAGAGGGGGTCAAAGAACTATGCCATCACAAAAAAAGGGGGGGAGGGGTTAGAGACCCCCGGTAGGGGAGACCGGGCCCACCCTCCTTCACCGGGCTCCAGCCCAGGGCCCTGTCATTGAGGGCATGATCCACCCCAGGTCAGCGGGGAATCCTACTGCAACACGCTGCCCTCAGAGTGGTGGGAGATACCACTCCCTTCCCTTTCCTGGGTCACTTCCTACCAGTTCTCCCAACATAGCAGTCCCTGTGGCATCAGGGCTGTCAGGTTCCTCAGCCCCTGGGGCTCCCCGGGGTTCCCGCAGCTGCCAGTCTCTAATCCCACTTCCTGGCCCATCGGCTCCCTCCTGTACAAGTCGCCACTGCTCCTGGGCTGGAGCCTCTGCTGGGTGTCCTCCTTCCTCAGCCACCCGCCCTGACTGAGCAGCTCTGCAGGCTTTTGTACTTGACTCTCGGTTGGAGCATGCCCAGCAGAGCCTCAGGGGCGTGGCTTCTTCTGCCAGCAGGGAAGGGTTGACCGTCTCCTTCCCAGTGCTGGGCCTGTCCACCTTGTCACACACCCTTCCCCTTAGAATGATGGTAGGGGTTTCCCCTGCCCTGTCCCCTTCCTCGTCCTTCTCTTCTCCCATCCAAGAGAAAAAGTCTGCATTTTTGTGGGCCTTACCTAGCCTGTGCAGTACTTGAAAGGAATAGGGCTGGAAGCACAAATACCACCTTATAATTCGGTCATTCGTTTCTTTCATGCTTTTAATCCAGCGGAGAGGGGCGTGATCAGTCACTAAGAAGAAGTGATTCCCCAGCAAGTAGTAGCGCAGTGCGTCGACTGACCACTTAACTGCGAGGGCCTTCCACTCTATGGTAGCGTAGTGCGTCTCACGCGGAAAGAGCTTCCAGCTGAGGTATAAAATGGGGTGGTCTTCCCCCTCTACCTCTTGCGACACTACAGCTCCTGTCCCTACTCCAGACACATCTGGCTGGAGAATGAAAGGCTTTGTAAAGTCGGGTTGGGTTAACACAGGCTCCCTGGTCAGTTGTTCTCGGAGCGCATGGAAGGCGTTCTCACATTCCTCCGTCCATTGGATCTTCTGGGGCTGGGTTTTCTTTGTTAGGTCCGTCAAGGGGGCAGCCAGTGTTGAGAAATTAGGGACAAGCCGCCGATAATACCCCGCCAACCCTAAGAATTGTCGTACCTGTTTTTTGGATTTAGGGGTGGAGTAGTCCCTCAAAGCCTGTACCTTATCTACCATGGGGCATAATTTCCCTTGCCCTACCGTATAGCCTAAATAAGTCACCTCCCGCTGTCCTAAATGGCATTTGGCTGGATTCGCCATGAGGCCGGCGTCATCCAGGGCTTGTAGTACCTTGGTTAGGTGCTGCATATGGTATCGCCAGTTGGAGCTATAAACGACAATACCCTCAACACACAAAAAAGAAGCTTAGAAGAAGTGGTAGGTTGGACAAATGACCAGGAGAAGTATAAAAATATTGCTCGGGCTTGCAGGAGTGAAATCAGGAAGGCCAAATCACACCTGGAGTTGCAGCTAGCAAGAGATGTTAAGAGTAACAAGGATTTCTTCAGGTATGTTGGCAACAAGAAGAAAGTCAAGGAAAGTGTGGGCCCCTTACTGAATGAGGGAGGCAACCTAGTGACAGAGGATGTGGAAAAAGCTGAAGTACTCAATGCTTTTTTTGCCTCTGTCTTCACGAACAAGGTCAACTCCCAGACTGCTGCACTGGGCAGCACAGCATGGGGAGGAGGTGACCATCCCTCTATGGAGAAAGAAGTGGTTCGGGACTATTTAGAAAAGCTGGACGAGCACAAGTCCATGGGGCTGGATGCGACGCATCCGAGAGTGCTAAAGGAGTTGGCGGCTGTGATTGCAGAGCCATTGGCCATTATCTTTGAAAACTCATGGCGATCGGGAGAAGTCCCGGACGACTGGAAAAAGGCTAATGTAGTGCCCATCTTTAAAAAAGGGAAGAAGGAGGATCCTGGGAACTACAGGCAAGTCAGCCTCACCTCAGTCCCCGGAAAAATCATGGAGCAGGTCCTCAAGGAATCAATTCCGAAGCACTTAGAGGAGAGGAAAGTGATCAGGAAGAGTCAGCATGGATTCACCAAGGGCAAGTCATGCCTGACCAATCTAATTGCCTTCTATGACGAGATAACTGGCTCTGTGGATGAAGGGAAAGCAGTGGACGTGTTGTTCCTTGACTTTAGCAAAGCTTTTGACACTGTCTCTCACAGTATTCTTGCCAGCAAGTTAAAGTAGTATGGGTTGGATGAATGGACTATAAGGTGGATAGAAAGCTGGCTAGATTGTCGGGCTCAATGGGTAGTGATCAATGCCTCCATGTTTAGTTGGCAGCCAGTATCAAGTGGAGTGCCCCAAGGGTCGGTCCTGGGGCCGGTTTTGTTCAATATCTTCATTAATGATCTGGAGGATGGTGTGGATTGCACCCTCAGCAAGTTTGCAGATGACACTAAACTGGGAGGATAGGTAGATACGCTGGAGGGTAGGGATAGGATACAGAGGGACCTAGACAAATTAGAGGATTGGGCCAAAAGAAATCTGATGAGGTTCAACAAGGACAAGTGCAGAGTCCTGCACTTAGGATGGAAGGATCCCATGCACCGCTACAGACTAGCAACCGAATGGCTAGGCAGCAATTCTGCAGAAAAGGACCTAGGGGTTACAGTGGACGAGAAGCTGGATATGAGTCAACAGTGTGCCCTTGTTGCCAAGAAGACCAATGGCATTTTGGGATGTATATGTAGGGGCATTGCCAGCAGATCGAGGGATGTGATCGTTCCCCTCTATTCGACATTGGTGAGGCCTCATCTGGAGTACTGTCTCCAGTTTTGGGCCCCACACTACGAGAAGGATGTGGAAAAATTGGAAAGAGTCCAGCGGAGGGCAACAAAAATGATTAGTTGACTGGAGCAATTGGCTTATGAGGAGAGGCTGAGGGAACTGGGATTGTTTAATCTGCGGAAGAGAAGAATGAGAGGGGATTTGATAGCTGCTTTCAACTACCTGAAAGGGGGTTCCAAAGAAGATGGATCTAGACTGTTCTCAGTGGTAGCTGATGACAGAACAAGGAGTAATGGTCTCAAGTTGCAGTGCGGGAGGTTTAGGTTGGATATTAGGAAAAACTTTTTCACTAGGAGGGTGGTGAAACACTGGAATGCGTTACCTAGGGAGGAGGTGGAATCTCCTTCCTTAGATATTTTTAAGGTCAGGCTTGACAAAGCCCTGGCTGGGATGATTTAATTGGGGATTGGTCCTGCTTTGAGCAGGGGGTTGGACTAGATGACCTCCTGAGGTCCCTTCCAACCCTAATATTCTATGATTCTATGATCAATGTATGCTGCGGCATTCAAACTGTGGGGGCTCAGTACCTGGTTTATGAGTCACTGGAATGTAGCCGCAGCACCATGCAACCCGAAGGGCATCACTGTAAACTGAAAAAGGCCCAATGGCGTAGGAAAGACTGTCTTTGCTCGTGAGGTAGGTGTCAGAGGGATCTGCCAATACCCCTTGGTTAAATCCAGGGTGGAGATAAATTCTGCCTGTCCTAGTCTTTCCAGTAACTCATCCACCCATGGCATGGGTAGGCGTCAAAGTGAGAGATGGCATTCACTTTGCAAAAGTCTATGCAAAATCTTACTGAACCGTCTGGTTTGGGGATCAGCACTACGGGACTTCTCCAGTCACTCCTCGATTCTTCCACCACCCCCAGGGTTAACATCGATTCCAACTCCCTCCGCACAGTCTCCCACATTTTCTTAGGGAGCGGGCGGTGGTTGTCTCTCACCTTTTGGCCGGGGATAGTGCGATATGGTGGCTGATCACCGTTGTCTTCCCTGGTTGAGCGGACAGTACCATGGGGAATGCGGCTACCACCTGCTGTATCTGTTCTCATTGTGTAGGGTTGAGCTCTTGGCCAGTGTCTACCCTGCCCGGCTCCTTGTACTCACTGGATAAGGGCCCAAGCTTGGGCTCTGGGGGGTATGGGGCAATCATAAAACCCTCTCGGACCTTCCACGCCTTCAGCAGGTTCACGTGGTATATTTGGGTGTCCCTTCATCATCCGGACATCCGGATCTCGTAATCAATGGGCCCCACCCACTGAACCACCTCGAATGGTCCCTGCCACTTGGCTGATAATTTAGACTCAGAGGATGGCAGCAACAGCAGAACTCGGTCCCCCGGTTCGAAGTTCCTCATCTTCATCCCTCGATTGTACTGGATCTGCTGGTTGTGTTGTGCTTGTAACAGGTTCTCCCTGGCTCAGGTGCCTAGTTCCCGAAGCCATTCCCTCAAATGGAGGATATGCTGGACCGAACTTTTGACCTGGGTCTCTTGTTCCTTCCAGGTTTCTTTCAAGAGGTCCAAAATCCCCCAGGGTTGTCTCCCGTAGAGGAGCTCGAATGGGAAGAACCCTGTGGAAGTTTGTGGCACCTCACGTATGGCAAAGAGGAGTGCTGGCAAGTACTTGTCCCACTGATGGGGGTCGTCCCCCATGAATTTCTGCAGAATTGCCTTCAGGGTCGCATTAAAGTGTTCTACCAATCTGTCCATCTGGGGATGGTAGACAGAGGTCTTAAGGGCCCGGATGTTCAGGGGTCTGCAGAGCTCTGCCATCAGCTTGGAGGTTACATTAGTCCCCTAGTCTGTCAGTATCTCTCGTGGCAAGCCCACCCGGGAAAATATCTGTAATAGCTCATTGGCGATGACGGGGGCCGTAGTTGTTCGTAAGGGTACTGCCTCTGGATACCTAGTTGCATAGTCTACTACGACCAGGATGTATCTATGTCCCAAGCTACTTTTCTCCAGGGGTCCCACCAGGTCAAGGCCAATCGGTTCAAAAGGGGTGCCAATCACTGGTAGAAGCACCAGGGGGGCTCTGGGTACCCCCTTTGGGCCAGCCTTCTGGCACTCTGGACAAGAGGCACAGTAATCCCGGACCTCTTGGTGTATGCCTGGCTAGAAAAAAACGTTCTCAAGTTGTAGGAAAGTCTTTTCTCGCCCCAAGTGTCCTGCCCAGGGGACCGCGTGGGCCAGGTGGAGCAGTGCTCATCGGAAACTTCAGTGGACCAACAATTGGCACACCTCAGCTCGTGTCTCTGGCTCCTGGACCACTTGATAAAGTAAGTCGTTGTAGATTTCAAAATGGGGCCTTGCGGCCGATATTGCTGAGGATGGGTCTTCCCGTCCCAGCTGACCGCTTGCTCCCAGGCTCGACTAAGGCTGGAGTCCCCTCTCTGTTCCTCCAAGAAATCTCCATCAACCTCCAGCCACCTCGTCTCTTCTCCTGTCGGACCGTCGGTCGGGGTTTGGCTCCCTTCAGTTACTTCGGGCCCTCTCAGTGTCCTTTCCAAGGGGTCTTGTGCCCCGGGTTGGCCCAACAAACCATGCCTCCCATAGCAGGCTCTCTTCCTCTTCACGGGCTGTCCGCTCCAACCCCGCATAAGACCGGCAAAACCAGGCCAGTTGCAACCCAAGACCACGGGGTATGCTAATCTAGGGGCCACCCCCACTAAGCAATGTGCCTCTCATTGGGTTACCTCCAGTTGTACCCAGACGGTGGGATAAGCCTTCACGTCCCCATGTATACATTGTAACTGTATCGGGGCCCCAGCGGGAAGGGAGTCCTCTACCAGTCCCGTGTGAATGACAGTCTGGCTGCACACTGAGTCAACCAATGCGAAGGTTGGGGTTCCCTCCACTCGCACCGGGATCACCACCTTCGCCAGCCCGTCCTTCCGGGCTTGTCGGTCCGCCATCAGGACCTGTCCATAATTACACTCCATGTAGGGGCACTCTCTCCTGAAATGCCCCCTTTGTCCGCACTGGTAGCATCTATTGTGATTCCCCTCTGAGGGTAGGGTGCCTTGCAGTAGGCTTGACTCCCCAGACGGGTCCTCTTGGTCTCGGCGCAGGCGCGCCGCCGAGGGGCCCCGGGGCTTGGGGTTTGTTGGAGACCCCGACTGCCAGATGGGCAAATGGGGACCTCCCCCACCGGTCATATGCACCGCTCCCTCTGGGGGTCAGACTCCCCCTCCTGAAGTCCTTGTCTTAAGACCAGCTCGCTCTTCTGGCTCTGCTGCCATGAAGTCTTCGACGAGGGACGTAGCCTCTGCGAGGGTCTTTGGCTGGTGTCGCTGCACCGACTCCTTCCCCCCGGCAGGAAGGATCCAGAGGAACTGTTCCAGTGCCACAGCCTTGGCCACCTGGCAACTAGTATGGCAATCAGGCTCTAGCCACCTCCAACAGAGGTCACGGACCTTCTGGGCTACGGCCCGTGGTCTGGCCCCGGGCGGATATTTCTCTTGACGCAACCTCTGTCGATATGTCTCCGGACCGATGCCCATCTGGTCTAGGATGGCAGCCTTAACCTTCTCATATTGCAGCACCTCCTGTGGGTCCAGATTGCGGTAAGCAGCCTGCGTGGGTCCCGTTAAATACGGGGCGAGAATAGTGGCCCAATGCTCGAGGGGCTACTGACTGGCCGTAGCTACCCATTCAAAAATTACTAAGAAGGTTTTGGGGTCGTCCCCTGGCCCCATCTTCGTCAGCCGCACTGGTAGTCCCCCCGCAGCCCTCCCCTGGCCCTCCTCCAGCTGGGTTGGGGGAGGACTGGCTGCCGTTTTCAACAAGGTCACCACCAAATATGCAGGTCACCACCAAATATGCAGGAGTCACACCTGGGCTGCTAGGGCCATGGTGCAACTGCTCTTGGCACATGGATTCATGGGTGGGATGGTTCTCTTTAACGCTCTCTTAGAGCATTGTAACTGGATGATGATGATCATTCAGAATTCATTGGCTGTGCTGTCTGGAAGGTAAAACAATTATTTTAAATGTCATGAAAGTTGCACTAAGAAATCATTACTAGCATGCCCAGCTACTGGATTTTCCACTGTTTGCTTTAAACTTGCATCAACACCCTGGAGTATTTTTAGAGCAGATGAAATGGGATGTGAAATTGGATACTGGGCAGTTTCCGCCTCCCGCCACCCAAATCTGTTGTGTGTTTCGTCTCTAATGCCAGGTGACATTGATGGGTTGTGTGACATTTTTCTATCTTGTCAGAGACAATGAACTAAGTGTCAGAGGCTGCTGCACCCTATAAAGTCTCCCCATGAGAAACAGTGAGAGAAAAACTGTGTTTTGTTTTGGTTTTGGGGTTTTTACTTGAACATCTGAAGAGCGTATATTGCTCCTGAAAGGCCCCAGCCTGTCTGATGAGCTGGAACTGGTGGGCAGAGCCCAGCAAAGTGAGGGAACACGGCCCCCTCAGAAGAGGGAGGGCCACAGCACCAGGACTTAATCTACTACCAGGGAGGTACAAACAGGAATTGGGGTGCAGGTCACAGGACCAAAATGAGAGATCTAGAGGGGACCACTGAACACAGAACCGAGGACAACGCCCCCTGCTCTGCAGAGAAGTCAGTGGCCACCGCCCAGAGGAACTCTGCCCATATGCATGAGTGTAGCAGTAAAAGGAAACGACCACCTGCAGTCACAGACTTCCCCCGACCCGTCAAGCTCCCCCTCCTAGACTGATGGATGGCCATCTTGGCCAATGCTAGGAGGAGGTTGCAAGGGTCTGGTCTTAAGACTGTGACATGCCTGCAGGCTGAAATCCTTCATATAGCCACAGAACAAGCCCAGGGCACCAGCCATACAATCACCAGCCCTGACCTGCTCTAGCAGTGGGGGTGGGGAAGAGGTAGCTCAGGCTTCCGCGTCCATTCAGTGCAGAGAGGCATCACCAGAGATGTCACAGTGCTGATGAGCTCATCTCTCCAGCGTGTTGTGTCAGGACTACCCTCAATCCCAAACTGGGGCAGGGAGAGCGTTCCTCAGCTGTGCCAGGGCAGCTCTCATGTTCCGCACAACATGGGGCCTGCCTCCGCAGCTCAGACTGGGATTTAGCCTCCCAGCTACAAAAGAAGCTCTCCCGATGAAGACTGGCTGAGTTGAACCTGAGGCATTGGGTTGGCCCAGGACAGATCTCCCAGCAGGTGAGTCTAGAAGTGTCCTGAATGTACTTAGATGGTGTCAATGGAAGTGGCTGTTCTGGTTGTAACAGCTGTTCTGGTTCTGGTCTCCTCTGCTCACTCACCCTATTGAGTGAGTGGGGGTGGGCTGAGAGAGATGTGATCATGGTCTAGCTGGGCTTACCCCAACTGCCATGTCCGAATAAGAGAGCAATGGGGGTTCCAGTTGGTAAGCTGGCCCAGTTCATACAGTGCCAGGAACCAACGGGAAAATTCGGGAGGCAGATCCAGGTTCAGATTCGGAACCTCTGTGCTGCCACTTGCTCTGTGCTGACTGAAATGGGGCTCCTGGAGCGTAAACACAACAACAAAAGTTTCCGTGGTGGCTGAGACGTGTTTGTGTTTTGTGCTTTGAAAACCGTAAAGCTTTTCTGTGCCAGTGGGTCAGAGAGCAGTAGGGGTCCTTGGGGCTGGCAATAGCAAAGTGGGCACCATTAAGAAGAGCAGCTTTGGTTTGCCAGGCTGTTTGACTTTCCCATGTTATCGGAACAGTAAATGGCACAAACTCCAGTGGGAAGCCTAATAACCAGGGTGCCTTTTGAATGGTCACCCAGATTCTGGGTGTGTGGGGGTTTTTTCTACGTGACGCGGCCAGCATGGTGATATCACACCTGTTTTGTTCAATCACAGTTATTTAGCTGATTACAACAAGTTGTGGTCCCATCAGTTCAATATCAAGAAGAATCATTTATTTCCTGTTACTGCATATGTCCACGTTGAAGCCACTTACCCAGTGGGGCATTTTTCCCGCTTGTGGATCGTGATGATGAAACTGAAGAACCAGGACCGTTACCACCACCGAGAGACCAACAATGACCATGATGCTAGCGAAATATTGAGCTGCAATTAAAAAATAACAAAGGAGAGGTGGGTTTGATTAGAAATGACAGGGTGAAATCTGCAGTCCTGATTGTGGTCCTGTGCCGCCCCCATGTGAGAGAGTGAGCTTCCCCTCCAGGCTGAAAAACACTGTTGAGCCCCTGCAAAGAAATGCCAGGCATGGGCCCTGTAAGCGACTCATCATCAGAAAAAGGGGCCCTGTGAATGCAGGCGTTCCTGCAGCCCCTGACTAATTAAATTGTAATGGCACTTACGCAAAGGACAAGGGCTATACGTTTCTAGAATTCTATCAAATACAGTATGTCTTTGCATAAGAAAACTATATCAAGGGCTAGATTTGCAACAAGCCCTGAAACGAGGCAGCATGTAGTTGCACTGCTCCAGGAGCAGGGGCCAGGTTGTGACTGAGATGTCGTCTGGTCCTTAGGTCCCCATCTTGGTCCGTGGAGGAGCTAATCTGTGCCAGCTCTCCATCTCCCTGTCCCTGCTATGCCACCACATGTGCACAGGGGCGGCATGTTTGTATAATTTTTGGTGGTGCCCAGAATGGGTCCCGCCTTGTAAGCCGATATATATTTTTAAAAATAATGTAAAAATGTGAGGGCTCTGGGCTGGGGCTGGGGTTGAGGGGTTTGGGGTGTGGGAGGGGCTCTGGGCTAGGGCAGAGTGTTGGGGTGCGGGAGGGTGAGGGCTCTAGCTGAGGGGTGTGGGAGGGGCTCAGGGCTAGGGTAGAGGGTTGAGGTGCGGGGGTGAGGGATGTGGGGTGGGGTGCAGCCAGGGATGAAGGATTCAGAGTGCAGGAGAGGACTCAGGGCTGGGGCAGAGGGTTGGGGTTTGGGGGAGAGGTGAGGGATCTGGCTGGGGGTGCGGGCTCTAGGGTGGGGCAGGGCAGGGGATGAGAAGTTTGGGGTGCAGGCAGGCTGCTCCAGGGCTGGGGCCAGAGAGGAGCACTGTCCCCAGCCCTCTCCCCACTGGCAACAGCGAGCTCCCTTTCCCCCACAGCAGCATTGCCCAATGCTTTGGGGGAGGAGCCAAGGTTCTGCCCAGCTGTGCAGGAGGGGGGGTGGCAGCCCCGAGGTACAGGAAGTCTATGCAGGGGAATAATAATGAGGCACCTTATGCCCACTCATTCCTCTACACTGGTCATTAAGCAGGTCACAGTCAAGCCCTAAAATAAGCGAAGTACCTGACTCCAGCAAAGTACCTGGAGGAACTTCAGCTTTGAGGCTCTCTGTCCACTGCTGTCTGTGTCAGGGTATTGCAAACCAGCTCAGCAATGTATGAATGCTTTGATATCCTATGCACTATCCCATGATAGTCGGGAGCTGGGGAGTTTATGGATGGGTGAAACTTGTGCCAGTCAGGACTTCGGAGAGTTAATGTTGTTTCATACACTGGGCTGGAAAGTGAGCAATATGATTGTGCATATAGCAGATTAGTTGACTGATAAAAGGAGATGTGCGCAGCCTACTCATGCTGCACTCTGAATGCATAGCTTTTGTCTTTTTGTATATGATCAAAGGGACACAGACCAACAGCCTTCTCAGTAGGGTTACCGTACGTCCGTATTTTCCTGGACATGTCTGGCTTTTTGGTTCTTAAATCACCGTCCGCGAGGAATTTTTAAATATCTAAAAACGTCCGGGATTTTGTCATTATTATTTTTCCCCAAAGAAGAATTAATCATTCAAGAAAGAAAGTGAATGTTGATTACTCTAGAGAGTGTCCGCTTTTCCCCCCTAGCTCTCAGTGCTTGCGCCATGAAACAGCTGTTTTGCACGGCTGGGAGGAAGTGGGGAAGAGGGGGAACGCAGTGCGCTAAGGAGAGGAGGCGGAGCCGGGGCGGGGATTTGGGGAAGGGGTCCAATGGGGCAGGGAGGGGGCGGAGTTGGGGCGGGAACTTTGGGAAAGGGGTTGGAATGGGGGTGGGGAAGAGGTGGAATTGGGGTGGGCCCAGGGGGTGTGAGCAAATTCCCCCTGCCCTATGGATTGTCCTCTTTTTTGAGTGTTCAAATATGGTAACCCTATTCTCAGCAGTGTAGTCATTGCCAATGCAAGATAACTGCCAATAGGGATGCCTGATTTGACAGCCTTTAGTAGTGGAGGAAGTATGACTCATTCTGTCATGTCGAGCATAGTGCTGAAAGCAGAAACTGCAGGCCAACCCTGCAGCACACCATGATCATTTCTGTGCAGCTTTCACCTCAAAATCAAGCCCCCGTGCCCACTGATTAAAGGAGGTCTCTGGTGTCTCTCCGTAACCAACACACTAGCCAGATAGGAAACCTATAACAAAGAAGCAAGGTGACAAGAGAGGAAGGATGATGCAGTAGTTAGGGCATCAGAGTAGGACTAGAGACTCTGGTTCAATTCTTTGCTCCACCATAGACCCCTGTGGGAAATTGAGCCCTGGTCCCACCTGAAAGGTATGTTGTTAGGATAAATATATTAAAGATTGTATGGCATTCAGATACAACAGTAATGGAGGCCTTATTAAAGGTGGAAAAACTCGATGGAATATTTTGTGATATTGGACTTTTGAAAGGAGATCCAGTACAACTAACCTTAAGAGACAACGCTGCAGCTAGCCAAGGGAAAATGCATTTTCTGCCTATCCCAAATCAAGTTTTAGGGCAGACAATAAACAGAGATGGAATCCGTCCTAGCCCTGAGAAACCCAAAGCAATTTGAGAAGACCTGGATCAAGTACCACTAAGGCCTGGTCTACAGTACGCGGTTATTTCGGAATTAGCTGAGTTATCTCGAAATAAAACTGGTTCCATCCACACGACCAAACCAGTTTTTTCAATTTAAAGGGCTCCTTATTCCGATTTCTGTACTCCACCTCGGCAAATGGAGTAGCTCTAAAATTGAGATCGCAGTTCCGGGTTACAGGTACTGTGGACACAATTCGACGATATTGACTTCTGGGAGCTATCTCAGAATGCTCCCTTGTGACCGCTCTGGACAACACTTTGAACTCCAATGCACTAGCCAGGTAGGCAGTAAAAGCCCTGGGAACTTTTGAATTTCCTGTTTGGTCACCATCAGCACAGGTGACCATCAGCACAGTCCATCATCACAGGCGACCACACAGTCTCGGATTCACAGAAAGTTCCAGCATGGTCCAAACGGGAGGTACTGGATCTCATTGCATGTTGGGAAGACAAATCTGTTATGGCAGAACTACGTTCCAAAAAAGAGAATGCAAATACGTACGCTGAAGTCTCCAGGGCCATGACGGAAGGAGGCTACTCTAAGGACACAGAACAGTGTTGTACAAAAATCAAGGAGCTCAGGCAAGCATACCAAAAAGCAAGGGAGGTGAACAGGTGCTCTGGGTCACAGCCCCATCATGCCGTTTCTATCATGAGCTGCATGCAATTATGGGGGGCGATGACACCACTACCCCACCACTGTCCATGGACACCTGCAAGGGGGGAGTAGCATGGAGTGAGGATGATGAGTTTTTGGAGGACAAAGAGGAGGAGGAGGACAGTGCACAGGCAGCAAGTGCGGAATCTGTTTTTTCCCCCAGCCAAGAACTATTCTTAATGGTGGAGCCAATAGTCTCCCCCTTCTCTCAAAGCATGCTGCCGGACCATGACCCTGGAGAAGGCACTTCTGGTGAGTGAGAGCTTGATCGGAGCCACACGGTGGGGGTTGGGGGGAAACCCAGCCGCGCTGGGTGGTTCACGTTTAGTTTAAAGGCCTCATCACTGCTCCGAGCCTCATCGGAGCCCTGCAGTGTGTGTGTAGGGGGGCGGGGGAGGGTGTTGTGTGAAGCGATCATCCCAGAGAGCCCACAGGCTGCCTGCAAGCTGAATTCTGTTGCCCGGCCACGTGTGGTGGCTTACTCACACCAAAGTGGCAGGCACTTCAGTATAAGAGGCAAAATGAGACCTTGTACAGAAACAACATGTGCTGAGTACTATGAATTGCCTGTTTCACTGAGAAACAGTGCCTCCTTTGTTCTCTAAAATGTATCTTTTAAAATACTACCCTCCCTTTTTCTCTTTCTGAAGCAGGTGCAAATGTTTCAACACGGGCCCTATCTACTCTGTCCCAGAGGCCGGTCCAGATTAGAAGGCGGAAAAAACGAACTCGGGATGACATGTTCGCTGAGCTCATACAGTCCTCCTGCACTGATAGGTCCCAGCTGAATGTGTCGAGGCAAACCATTTTGGAGTCCCGTAAAGCGTTAAATGAACACAAAGAGAGGAGGGACGCGCACAATGAGAGCAGGCAGGATGCTATGGTCAAGCTCATGGGGGAGCAAACTGACATGCTCCACTGTATGGTGGATCTAATGCGGAAAAGACAGCAAGACCACAGACTGCCGCTGCAGCCCCTGTATAACCGCCCTCCCTCCTCCCCAAGTTCCATATCATCCTCATCCAGATGCCCAAGAACACGGGGAGGGGGAAGGCTATGGGGACCTACACAGTCAACCCCAGAGGATTGCACAAGCAGCAGAAAGCTGGCATATCCTAAATTTTGATTTGGTTTCTGGATTTGTCCTTCCCTCCTCCTCCACGCCCCAACCCAATACCCCCCCCTCCATCTAGGTTCTGATTTCTCTCAATGTTTTGTGCAACAAATAATAAAGAACAGTTTTTAAACAATTGTGACTTTATTTCCTTTCATATATATATATATATAGGGTGTGGGTAACTTTAAGAGAAACAAACACAACTCTCATACCATACCCCGGCCAGTCATGAACCTGGCTTTCAAAGCTTCTCTGATGTGCAGTGCACCCTGCTGCACTCTTCTAATCACCCTGTTGTCTGGCTGTGTGAAACTGGCTGCCAGGCAAGTTGCCTCAACCTCCCATCCTGCCATAAACCTCACAGATATTACTCTCACAGATATTGTGGAGCACGCAACAAGCAGCGATTACAATTGGAATATTGCTTGTGCTGAGATCTAACCGAGTCAGTAAACTGCGCCAGCGTGCTTTCAAATCTCCAAACGCACATTCTACCACCATTCTGCACTTGCTCAGCCTATAGTTGAACTGCTCCTTACTACTGTCCAGGGTGCCTGTGTACGGCTTCATGAGCCAGGGCATTAAGGGGTAGGCTGGGTTCCCAAGGATAACTATAGGCATTTCAACATCCCCAACAGTAATTTTCTGGTCTGGGAAGTAAGTTCCTTCCTGCAGCTGTTCAAACAGACCAGAGTTCCTGAAGATGAGTGTCATGCACCTTTCCTGGCCATCCCACGTTGATGTCGGTGAAACATCCCTTGTGATCCACCAGTGCTTGCAGCACCATGGAAAAGTACCCCTTGCGGTTTATGCACTGGCTGCCCTGGTGTTCCGGGGCCCAGATAGGGATATACGTTCCATCTATCGCCCTGCGGCAGTTAGGGAACCCCAGCACATTAAAGCCATCCACAATGGTCTGCACATTTCCCAAAGTCACTACTCTTGATAGCAGCTGGTCAATGATTACATTGGCTACTTGCAGCACAGCAGCCCCCACAGTAGATTTCCCCACTCCAAACTGATTCCCAACTGACCGGTAGCTGTCGGGCATTGCAAGCTTCCACAGGGCTATGGCCAATCACTTCTCAACTGTGAGGGCTGCTCTCATTTTGGTGTCTTTGCACTTCAGGACAGGGGATAGCAAGTCAAAAAGTTCCATGAAAGTGGCCCTACGCATACGAAAGTTTCTCAGCCACTGGGAATCATCCCATACCTGCAACACTATGCAGTCCCACCAGTCTGTGCTTGTTTCCCGGGCCCAGAATCGGCTTTCCACGGCATGAACCTGGCCCAACAGCACCATGATCTCCCAATCGCCACATGCCATGCTGTTTGTGTCCATGTCATCATCAGTATAGTAATGGCACTGTCGTCGATTCCTCGCCCGGGTTTGCAGGTACTGCACATACTGCTGGATAATGCACGAGGTATTTACAACGCAGCGGAGATCTGATCGGGCTCCATGGCTATGGCGTCTGCATGGGTAATCCTGGAAAAAGGGCGCGAAATGTAGGAGAGCAGAGTGGCAGTGGAAGAGGTGCTGTTCGGTTCATGGTAGCCGAACAAAGGCTGAAAAGGGTTGTCTTCTGTAGCTTTCATGGAGGTGGGAGCCCAGGACAAACAACCTGGAGAAGCTCGGAAGCGTGGCAATAGTGGGAGAGCAGAGCTGGTGACAGAAGCTGTGCTGCTCAGCTCACGATGGCCGAGCACAGCTGAGTTGGAGAGGTGGATTCGTAGTAGCAGGAGAGCAGCGGTGCACCGTCTGCTGAAAGCAGTATGGCGTCTGCACGCCAAAAAGGTGTGAAACGATTGTCTGCCGTAGCTTTCTGACGACACACACCCAGAAACACCCGCGAGAATGTTTTTCCCCATCATGTACTGGGAGCTTAACCCAAAATTCCAATGGGCGGCGGAGACTGCGGGAACTGTGGGATAGCTACCTACAGTGCACCGCTCCAACATTCGATGCTAGCCTTCGTACTGTGGATGCAATCCTCCGAATTCACACACTTTAGTGGGGACACAGAAGACCAAATGTATAAAATAGCTTCCGAAAATTCAAATAGAATAATTTTGAAAGAATTTTGTACTGTAGAAGTACCCTAAGATGCCAATATCTATTGCTAAGGTTAATGTGATTTAACCCAATTACTAAATACATTCCTGAGAAAAATCTGGTAGTAGCAAACACTCTGTCATTGTGGCAGCCAGGGCCGGCTCTACAGTTTTTGCCATCCCAAGCAGTGAAAAAAACTGCCACCATGGCCGGCAAAGGGGAGAAGTTGCTGCCGATTTGCCGCTGCGGCAGGCAGAACAGAGAGGCTGCCGCCAAATTGCTGCTGTGGCCGGAGGAACTGCTGCCCCTTTCTACCTGCCACCCCAGGCACATGCTTGGAACGCTGGTGCCTGGAGCCGGCCCCGGTGGCAGCATTGCACTCACGTACCCATGAGCTTGAAAATGATGTAAAAGGGCATGCAGATGCTATGGACACATGCAGACAAGTGTCAGAAAAGCTACAGCAAGCAACCTTGACAGATACCGAACTTCCTGAAGTTCCAAGTGATATTAGGGGTGGATGGCCCATGTATCTAAGGACACTAAAGAAGTGACAAGAGACAACTTTGTGGGTGCAATTAAGCAAGTCTAATAGACTCATGGTTAAAGGCAGTTGCATCATAATTCCAAATGAAATGAGTGGCGATATCTAAACCTCTTCCTTGGAGGACATCAGGGATTAACTAAGTGCTGTGACCGTGTCTATCTGGCTGGAAAGGTGAAACAGAATGAAGAGACTGACATTTCTCAGTGGTGGGAACACCTTCAATGGAAAGGGGCAGCTAGGCTCTACAACTACAGGATGTCTTTGGGACAAAGAACTGGGCAGGGATTCATGAGCACCTGATTCAGTTCTTGATTTGCCACAGGCCAGCTACGGGACCCTGGACAAGGTACCTAAAGAAGAGAAGCATTCAACTTCCATGAAGTTTAAGGCAAGGAAGATGCCCAACTCCCTCAAACACCAGCCTTCATCTCTTTGGGCCTCAGTCCCTCATGTGTAAAACAGGGATCAAACCACATCCTGTCTGTCGAGTGTAAGCTCTTGAGTCAGTTCTGCCCCTGTGTGCTTCCATATATGGGCTGAGCTGAGGGGGTAGAAGGCACAACAGGATCATGCCATGGACCGTTAACTGTAACAAAGACTAGTCTCCACACCAGCAATATCTGGTACTTAAATCCTTGCTAAGGGACAGATAAAGCAGGCCTAGCAGTGTAAAAAAGACAAGGAATGTGGGAGTCTAGGTCTGTGTCCAGTGGTGCCAAAAAGCCACGGAGCATTATAGCTAAAGGTCCCAAAGAGGGATGCGAAAGCATGTGCTGAAATCAGAAATCCTGTTTTCCCCCACCGCACACACACACAGCCCCTCTCCCGAGCAGGAGCTTGGAGCAATAGTCAAGATTTTAATAATGTCTCGGAGGCGTTATGTCTCACACTCTCCTAACGCAACTTCCCATAGCCTCAGAGAAGAGCACAGCGCTGATAAGGAGCCTCCAAGGTCTCCGTTAAAACTACGGTATAGTTCTGTGAGGCAGTACCAGCATCCCAGGACAAAATGAATTATGCAGATAGGCTAATAGAATAATCTTGACAGCTAGGGGAATAGAAAACCCTCTCTATTACAGAGCAAAGAACTAAGGGAGATTTTACTCATTGTGAGGGGAACAGACAGGATTAACCACTGAAAGGAACTACCCAGCGAAGTAGTGGATTTTCCAGCTTTCCGTGTGTTCACATGAAGACTGGTTGCTGGGAGGACAGGATTAGCTGCAATGCACCTCTCTGATCGCAGGCCTTGTCTCTTCACTGCTCTCAGGATAGAATGCTACCACTTCCCCACTCTCCGGACAGGCCTGGCTGCAGTACCCTGGGTACCAACCCTCTGTACCCTGTAAGCAGAACAGGCCCCAACATGCCCAGTGAATTAGAAACATAATAGACATGTCACAAGAACCGTCACTGCCCTGAAATACTATGCACATTGGGGAATATTGCACATTTAAAGGGGCACTGTAAGGTTACTAAGCCTCACAGGAAATGACTTTAAAATGGTTTTAGACTGGGATGCAAAGGAACCCTAAGGAATTAGGTACCCATCAAATTTCAGTGGGATTTTGGGGACCTAACAATCTGAATGTTCAGGGTTAGGTTCTGGTTTGGGCTGACATGACGTGAGGGGAAGAAGTCATTGGGATGCATAGGCCAGCAGGGACCCCTGTGATCAGCTGTCTGACCTCCTGCATAACACCAGCACTCCACGGCAATCCAGGGTGTGACTGCCACACTTGTAGGCATACCCAGTCTAGCTGGCTGTACAGCCCCATCCGCGGTCTAGCTGCCACAGCTTCGCTGCCCTTGCTATTAGAGCAAAGTGCGATCAAAGCTTGCTCTGTGTGTGCTGCAGTCCCACCTTTGGTGGCAGGGCAGACAGGCCTAGGACAGTTAAGCTCACTGAAAGAAAACAAGAACATGCCAACAACGGATACCTGTACAGGAATTAAAGCCACTCCCTCTTCCATTTACTGCAAATGGAGACCCCCAGCACCACATGACTTGGCTACTAAGCCCCCTCCTCAACATGGCACATCCCACTGGCAAATGGAGTTGAATGGAATGACATACCCTTTGCATCTGACTTCTAGGATCTGCTCCTTTGACCTTTCCTGGGGTCCAGTCTTGTGCCCATGGAAACCATTGGTAGTAGGCTCAGGCTAAGAATCTGTGTCACTAAACAAAGCTTGCATGACCAGGCATGGGTAATGGGGTGGCCTGTGTTAGCAAGAGACACACGGATTTGCCTTTGTAACTCCTTGTGCAGCCTGCATTCTCATTGGCTTGGAGACTCTCAGGGCACGAGTGATGTCAAAAGCAATGCTGTTTGCGGTGGTGAATTAGAAACATAATAGACATGTCACGTGTGTGCTGAGCTGTCCCCAGGGCCCAGCAAGCTGGGGTGGTGCTAAAGTCTCCAGGCCATGGGGCTGAGCTCTGCACTGACCAGCAGCAGATGGAGCCCCCTTCAGGCAGCCTCAGTGGCACAAGTGCTTAATGAAATATAAAGTGAGCTTGATTTGTGAAAGAAATTACATTCTTTTCATTGCCCTCCCCTGGGTGGCTGCCATGGGACAGGAATGGGAAGTATGTCAGAGGAGCCAGGAGACCTTGCTTCAACCCCCACTTCTATTGCTGACTTGCTCTGTGGTCTTTTGACTTCCCTGTGACTCATTCTCCACCTAAGTATGGATGTGGGAAATGCTTTGAAATCTCTATAAAACATGAAGAAATCAATGGGATAGTGGTGACTATTAACCAGTCTTCTTATAGTCTCAAAACACATGCTGTTTCCTTAGCATCTTTGTAACACTTGAATAGCTGCTTCCAAGGCACAGAAGCGCAGGCAATCTCTTTCCAGAGTGAGGTACTAGCTTTCCTAGGGCTGATTTATTTTTTTGTCTTTTTATTGCTAGAAGAGGCATAATGTGTAGTGTAGTACCTAGGCAGCTGCTTCAGCACCTGGGGGTTGTAGGCATGAGTCCCTGGGCCTTTAGAAATGCATCACAGACTGAATTACCAGCAGACACCTAGCAAATATAGTGGCTGATGCTATCCAATGGGGGGGCTGTAAATAATCAGTAATAACAGCTATTCATTCTTGCAGTGGTGCTTAACTTTGCTGATGACATTGCTTTCCCAAGGACGATGTGGAATGGAATGATTGCCCTTACATCAGAGAGAGAACAGAAAGCAACAAAAATTGGATTGAAAGCAAATGCAGAGAAGACCAAGATTACGAAGGGAGGAAACTGGACAACAGATACAAAGGTGCACGTGTATGGAAAAGAAATCAAATAGGTAGAGTTCTGCCACTTGGGGAGTGTGATGACATTGGAAGGTTGCTGTGAGAGAGAGATTCATATGAGATTAGGAAAAGAAACACTGCTTTTGGAAGGATGAACAACCCGTGGTCAAACAGAGGTCACCACACCAAACTACAGGTCAGGGTATACCATGCGATTGTACAGAGCACTCTACTGTACCGAGCAGAGACTTGGCCAATGACAGTGGCTAACCAAAAGAGATTGGAGGCTGCCCATCGCAGATGGCTGAAGAAGATATTACACATTTCATAGGAAGACAAAGTAACTAAAGGGAGAGTCAGAGAGCCGACAGAGCAGGAGTTTAGAAAAGGTCATCACAGAGAGAAGGCTCAGGTGGTTGTACATATGCCCTGTTTGGAAGATGGGCAACACGCTAAGCAAGCAGTGAATGGCGTACTCCAGGGAGGAAAGAGAAAGTGTGGAAGGCCAAAGAAGAAGAGGCAGAAGAAAGTGAAAGAGGACTGAATGCACTGGCATCACCTGGGAAGAGGTCCCACAACTAGCGAATGACCGCAATCAATAGAGGGTGTGTCAGCGGCGCAGGAGAAACTAAGCTCTAAGGTAAGGTGATGGTCCTCCTAGATGGTGTGGGAAATTCTATAAAAGAGATGGAAATAGTTTGCAAATTAGAATTGCTGCTGTGGGGTGGGTATGGTAGTATAGTATGACATCCTGCCTCACTGAATGGGTTTGTTGCAGGACTACAGTGAAATATCAAGGTTTGTTTGGAGACATCAGGGCATGTCCTCAGCTTCCGTGCAACTCTGCCAGTGCACAGCAGCTGAGGACCTGCCCCATCATGTGTATTTAGGGCAGTGTAAGAAAAACTAAAACCACGCAGGGAGCAAGAGTGGGGGCTGGCTGTGCGGGAAATCGAGCAGAAATGAATTGGAGAACTCTTTCTCTGTCATCTCTAGGACTGTCATAAATATAAAGGGAAGGGTAAACACCTTTAAAATCCCTCCTGGCCAGAGGAAAAACCCTTTCACCTGTAAAGGGTTAAGAAGCTAGGATAACCTCGCTGGCACCTGACCACAATGACCAATGAGGAGACAAGATACTTTCAAAAGCTGGGGGGAGAGAGAAACAAAGCCTCTCTCTCTCTGTCTGTGTGATGCTTTTGCTGGGGACAGAACAGGAATAGAGTCTTAGAATTTAGTAAGTAATCTAGCTAGATATGCGTTAGATTCTGATTTCTTTAAATGGCTGAGAAAATAAGCTGTGCTGAATGGAATGGATATTCCTGTTTTTGTGTGTTTTTGTAACTTAAGGTTTTGCCTAGAGGGATTCTCTATGTTTTGAATCTAATTACCCTGTAAGGTATTTACCATCCTGATTTTACAGAGATGATTCTTTTTACTTTTTCTTCTATTAAAATTCTTCTTTTAAGAAACTGAATGCTTTTTCATTGTTCTTAAGATCCAAGGGGTTGAGTCTGTGGTCACCTATGCAAAATGGTGAGGATTTTTATCAAACCTTCCCCAGGAAAGGGGGTGTAAGATTTGGGAGGATTTTGGGATGAAAGATGTTTCCAAACAGACTTGTTCCCAGTAACTGGTGTTAGACGTTTGGTGGTGGCAGCGAAAGTCCAAGAGCAAAAGTAAAATAGTTTGTACCTTGGGGAAGTTTTAACCTAAGCTGGTAAAAGTAAGTTTAGGAGGTTTTCATGCAGGTCCCCTAGAGTTCAGAGTGGGGAAGGTACCTTGACAAGGACTTACTGCTCTTGAGTAATTTCACTCCATGCTGCAAGGAGGAAGGAAGGCTCAAGGGGCAGGAGGAAGTAAAGAGGTCCCCATGGAAGTCTGGTCTAAGGCTCTCAACAAGACCAACAAACATGGCCAGGATGCTGAGGCAGAGTTGCAGTATCTGAGCTAACCAATCACTGAAGACCCTGGATGAAATCCTGACCCCCCCCCCCCATAAAGTCACAAACAAAACACCTGTTGGCTTCAATGGAGCCAGGATTACACCCTCTGCATTTTTCCCCTATAAAAGTCAGCAGGCTTTAGGGATGTCTCTGGGCATCCCACTACCTGGTAAACCCTGGGTTTAGAATATAAATTCTTCGCTGGCAAAAGGGAAAACGGGCCCAAGGATCTTGGAGTCACTCAGAATACTTGCAGCATATGCAGAGAGCGCCCAGTTCCACCTTGAAGTCACTAGGACCTTCAAAGGGCCCAATCCTGCTAGGTTTCCAGTGCGCTCTCAGCTTGTGCTGATTTTATTGGGAGTGCAGAGCCACTCACACAAGTACGGGACTCAGCACTTTGCTGGACTGTGCCATTGGACCCAAGGGGGAATAGAAAGTCAAAGGGTCAGTCCTGCTTGTTCTGATCTATTGTGGGAAGGTGAGATAGGGACAGCGAGGAGACAAGAGTGGGGGTACTTGTAGGAGAGAAATGTCAGTCTACATTGCACTGGCTAGAAACTCTTGCACTGTCCTTTGCCTCCATTTGGCTTCAGAACCAGAACTTTGCAGTGTTGCCAACCCCAAATGTTCCCAAACCATGAGATTGCCTTAAAAATAATGTGATTTTTAAAAAATAATTAAATTTAAATTTCTTTTTATTTACCTGCTGGTTGCACTTAAGTCATGTTTTCAAGCTTTTTCCTGCAACCATAAGGAGTTGATATTTTTTACTTATTAGTTATTAATTTATTATTGTATTTTATTATATGAACACTGAGATTCTGACATAATCCTGTGACTCCAGGAACTGGTGCATTAGGAACAACACAAAATAGTGTGAGATTCATGATAAAATCGTGACAGCTGGCCACACTAGAGAAGTTTGGTTGTATCGAGGGAGAGTCAGGAGAGACCTGGGGACAGGAATGTTGGGGACACTCCTCCCTACACAGATGCTTCCTCCTCACTGACCAAGGAGGAAATTGATCAAAAAAGAGACAGAAAGATGAAGGGGCAGATGCTAAAATGGCAGCAGCAGAAGGGATATGGGCTGAAGACCACAGTGGTAATAGGATCCTAATCTCATTTTCCTCCCTCTAGCCAGAACCACTGGTGCCTTATGTTCTTATCTCTTAAAATCTATAATTCTAGTAGTCAGCAAGACACAGCTCTGTTTCCCCCCAATAATTTATAGCATTGTGTTCCAAATGGTTGAATTGTAGAAATCACCCAAAGTGTCCACTGAGGTCATGTTTATCCACAGGTTTTAACTTCAATGCCTGGTAAAATAATGGACCAAATGTTCAGGGAGCGGTGGGGGAGAGAACAAGCGACTAATGATAACAGAGCTGTGAGCACTAAGCACACATCACAGATTAGAAAAAGCAAGTGGTGCCAGATTAACTCTGTCATGAGTGGAAGAGGGGAATGCTGTGGCTATAACATCTGGCTGCGATAATAGCTCTTGATTTTAGTGCAACATTCGACATCGTGTCTGACAAGCTTTACTTTGCAAGTAACTCTAGCTGGCATGGTTATAACTAGAGTTACTCACATACCATATAGTGAACAGACAGCAATTTATTATATCCTGATGAGTGGGTTCCAACTTCCAGATGAAACATTCCCCCACACACACACGCTGTTTTAGATGCTTGTAACTGTAATAAAATGCCTTTTCAGAGTGAGATGTTGACTCCCAACCCAAAAGCGACACTCTGATTTTGGAGAAAGTTTGAGGGGGAAATAGTTAAGCTCTTTTGGAGTTATTTGAACATTAAAAACCCCTTGGTTTGCCTGTACTCATTGTGAGTTGGATTACTGCAGGAGGAGAACTCCAAAAATGATTGAAGACTTTGTTTATAGTAGAACTCATGGAGATGTAAGGTTCAAAGCATGCTTGTGGGGAAGAGGAGAATCAGTCCAGCAATATCAAAGTTCTGATCATTTCAATTTGGTTCATGAGCAGACGGATTCCTATATCCAGTTTGCTGAAGTGCTCTGAAAGCAAAGTGTCTCAGAACGCTGGCTGGAGGTGAGAGGAAGCAGTCAGCTGAAAGCTTCATTTAGCAGTGTCCCTAAGCTGAAATCTTGTTTAATGGTGCTCTTAAGGTAAGTGTTCTGTTGTGTCACTACACTTTCTCCTCTATCTTAATACCCATAGGGGACTGATCCAAGGCCCCCTGCTGTCAATGGAGAGACTCCCACTGACTGACTGCAGTGGGCATCGGATCAGAGCCAGAGTGAAGGAGATGATCAGGCTGAGACACAGAGGGCCTGATCTATCCAGTTTTACAGCAGTGTGCATGCAATGAAGTGGATGGAGTCACAGCAGCATCAGTAGTGGAGCTAATGGGGGGCGGGGTGGTGATCACCCCTCCTGGGGGTTTTTATGTGTATGCTGGAGATCAAGCCATGATCAAGTCATGGTGCTGGAGATCAAGCCACATCAGTGTGGGATGGGCAGCAGCAGCTCCTGTCATTCCAGGCATTGTACCATGGCATGCATGGTTGTGTGGTGCTGCGACCTCATGTGCTATGCTACTCACACAAATTTGGCCTGGCTGTCCCCCCCTCATGATGGAGGGGTGGCCGGGCCAAGCCTGAAAGGCACTGTGACCCCAATGCTTGGAGTGGGTAGCCAGGTCCAGCCCTATGGGACAGGAGCTGCCACTGCCAGGTGAGTGCAGGGTAGGCTCGTTCTCCAGCCTACCATCAATGATCCATCACCCTTCCTGGCGTAGCTCCACCACTGAGCAGCATAAAACTGGTTCAGCGGGGTGGAAGATCAAAACCAGGGTCTGCATTACCCTACAGTGCAGAATAGTACATGCAGTCCAGTCTGTGACCAATAGTTTAACAACTAAGGGCCTAAAGTTAGCCTGTGTCATGTTCATATTTAGGGAACTAAATTACTTCCCTGATTTTCAAAAGTGCTGGCATTCATGACTTCAACAGGAGTTGCTGGGAGAGTCACAGTTCTGAAAATAAAGCCATGTATTAATTGCCCAAATACAGATTTAGGAGCCTGACTTTTAAGGCATTCACTTTTTTAAATCTGTATGTAGTTGTGTCTAGATATCATTGCAATGTTTATGAAATTGCAGTTTGTATTCTGTTATAATTGTTATTCTGTGTCCATTTGGGAGGCTGAAACCTATGAAGAAAAGCCCACTGACATCAGTTGTGCCTCTAGATACTACTGTAAGCCAAATGATAAGCAATGTGTATAATTATGTAGGGCTTTATTTGCTTACCATGTTTTAATCAGGCAGTAGTTATTCATTTAAATCCTTTGTGCTTCACTATACACACAATATAGGAACATTTTCAGTTCTGAACCTGTTTTTAAAGGAATAATGTACCTTGTTCTTTGATTAGCTGTATGATGACACAAGAGTTTGGATGGAAGTACAACCTCTTGATTTAAAGTTATTTGTTTTTTCTTTATGCATTGTGTGTGTGTGGTCGTATTCCATAAGCAAAATCTTTGTTTAAAAGAGACTGAGGTTAAGTCTGACATACCCCTGCCCCCAGTGCAAACTCTTACAAACAAGGAAATAGTAAGTCAGAGAACACCTCTGAACTGTTTAATGCTAACGTAGCACTGTTTGACTGATGGTGGTAGATTCCACATCGTCACTAAAAAGCCTTACTTCTTCTGAAAGATCGGTTGCATAACACATTAATTGCCTTCCTAGTACAATGCAAAACCTCAGTTACAGCCTCAGCAAATATTCAGGACTGATCTCTGTGCACAGGTTAGGTGTACCATACATGATGTGTGTGTGGGGGGAAGTGTGACATCACCATTACGTTTTTGCATTCTCTAGTGAGGAAGAGTTAATGTGTGCAAAAATTCATATCCATCTAGCCTGGTCTCTTGCAGAGCATGGGCCGCAGGATGTCACCCAATGATTATCCATCAAGCCCAACGATTTATGTAGTGAGTTTGGAGTTTCCTGGCTTTATACATGCCCCCTACTCCCATGCACTGTTCTATCCATTTGTATAGATGTCATCATAAAAAAAAAATTAAAAATAGGCCAAGTCACAAGTGCAGCCAGGAAGGTTGCCCTAGGGAGGAATCAGCTGTTCTAGGGATGGATAAGTTCAGGCCTCAGTGATTGCTGTATAATCATGCTCCAAAGGTCTTAACAAAGGTTGCACTCCACAGCTTTCAGGGCTTGCAGGGACTCCCCAGGGCTCAGCAATAAAGCCTTGCTGTTATAGTTGACTGAGTTTGGTTCTAGCTCAGCCATTGTCTTTTATATATCACAGCGTTCAAATGCTTTGTATCCACGTCACTGGGTTTGTTGGCTCTGTTAAGATTTTAAATATAAATCAATGAAATTAATCTCAGTGGTTTCCTGACTTCTCTGTTCCTTAGTTCAGTGTCCCATGTGAGTCCTCAGAAACTCAGCCTTCATTTTTGTCAGTGAGCTTCAAGGCAGGCTTTGAATATACCACACTCCTGAAACTCAGACCCTCTGAGGACTGTGGGGGTCTCTTGTGCTAACAGCAGAGCAGGACTCCTCCATAGCATGCTGCAAGGCACACAGCGAACAGCTAGCATGCTGACCTGTATGCTCTTTCCCTGGTGGGGTGCAAGCAAGGGCAGTCATCTATGGTACCAAGCAGTACACTCACCAGCAGAGGGAGGGTGTGGTCATTGCTTCTGCTTGGAGAAAAAACTGAAATACAGCACCCCAGAAGTGCATTGGGGGCAGTGTCATGTTTCTCTGTACCAGACATGGTCTGGCTACAGAGCTTGCTTATACACACCAGTTGTGTTCATCATAAGATCCTTTAATGCTCTGCCACGTATGGCTGAGGTTCATTTAAATATGGTATTTGACACACAGTGCCAGCAAGTGGCTGAAAAGTATAATACAGTTTATTATTCTATCACATCTCCCCCTTTATGTTCTGCATTCCTGACATTTACTGTATTTACATTATCACACTATCTTTGAAGCTCTGAACAAATCAGTCTGTCTCTAAATTGTACTGGTTTTCAAATTACATGACCCAAACGCATAATGACTTGCTCATTGGGCTGTCCCCAGTTGCAACATCTGACTGTGGTCGATTTGGAATCCTTGAGTTATCATCTTGTTCTGCATCTGCCATTTATAGGGTTTGCTCTGTTGATCACTCTCTCTGAGGAATAAACTGTAGCTGTTGACGGTTTCTGTTGAACTCTCTACTGTCAGTCTCAATCACATATGATTTGGGCACTGAATACTTTTTCTTCATGACAGCTGGAGTTGTCCATCCTTCTCCATCCAATCTGACATGAACACAGTCACCAGATTCTAGACCCAGCCGTTCTCTGAGTGTCTGTTGCAAAAGTGTTCATAAGCTCCTTTAACCTTTTTATCCAATTTCACCGCTCTCTCCATCTCTGGCCACCTTGGAAACAGGTTCTTTTCCAAAATTGGAACAGTAGTTCTGAGTTGTGCTGGACTAAATCCAATGGAATCATAGAAGGTTAGGGTTGGAAGAGACCTCAGGAGGTCATCTAGTCCAACCCCCAGCTCAAAGCAGGACCAACACCAACTAAATCATCCCAGCCAGGGCTTTGTCAAGCATGACCTTAAAAACCTCTAAGGATGGAGATTCCACCACCTCCCTTGGTAACGCATTCCAGTGCTTCACCACCCTCCTAGTGAAATAGTGTTTCCTAATATCCAGCCTAGACCTCCCCCACTGTAACTTGAGACTATTACTCCTTGTTCTGTCATCTGTCACCACTGAGAACAGCCGAGCTCCATCCTCTTTGAAACCCCCCTTCAGGTAGTTGAAGGTTGCTATCAAATCCTCCCTCACTCTCCTCTTCTGCAGACTAAATAAACCCAGTTCCCTCAGCCTCTCCTCATAAGTCATGTGCCCCAGCCCCCTAATCATTTTCGTTGTCCTCCGCTGGACTCTCTCCAATTTGTCCACATCCTTCCTGTAGTGGGGGGCCCAAAACTGGACACAGTACTCCAGATGTGGCCTCACCAGTGCTGAATAGAGGGGAATAATCACTTCCCTTGATCTGCTGTCAATGCTCCTACTAATGCAGCCCAATATGCCGTTAGTGTTCTAGGCAACAAGGGCACACTGCTGACTCATATCCAGCTTCTCATCCGCTGTTATCCCCAGGTCCTTTTCTGCAGAACTGCCACTTAGCCAGTCAACCCCCAGCCTGTAGCAGTGCATGGGATTCTTCTGTCCTAAGTGCAGAACTTTGCACTTATCCTTGTTGAACCTCATCAGATTTCTTTTAGCCCAATCCTCCAATTTGCCTAGGTCACTCTGGACCCTATCCCTACCCTCCAGCATATCTACCTCTCCCCTCAGCTTAGTGTCATCTGTGAAGTTGCTGAGGGTGCAATCCATCCCATCATCCAGATCATTAATGAAGATGTTGAACAAAACCGGCCCCAGGATAGACCCCTGGGACACTCTGCTTGATACCGGCTGCCAATTAGATATCGAGCTATTGATCACTACCCTTTGAGCCCGACAATCTAACCAGCTTTCTATCCACCTTATAGTCCATTCATCCAGTCCATACTTTTTTACTTGATGGCAAGAATACTGTGGGAGACCGTCAAAAGCTTTGCTAAAGTCAAGATATATTTTGTCCACCGCTTTCCCCATATCCACAGAGCCAGTTATCTCATCATAGGAGGCAATCAGGTTGGGCAGGCATGACTTGCCCTTGGTGAATCCATATTGACTGTTCCTGATCACCTTCCTCTCCTCCAGTAGTAGCTTCAAAATAGCTGCTATTGGTGTTGATCTGTAACTCAGAAGACCAAAGAATGGATCTTCCTGCTGTAGGATTTTCTTGGCTGTCTGTACAGCTCTTTCAGCCTCTTCATTTGCTTGTGGGTAATGTGGGCTGCTAGTAATATGCTCAAAATCATATTTCACTTGGAATGACTTAAGTTGTGCTGCAGTGAATTTTGGTCCGTTCTCCATCACTCGTTGCTCTGGAATACCGAAATGAGCAAAAATGCACTTCAGTTTCTTGATAACACTGCAACATATTATATCTTTCAAGTACATTATTTCTATATACCTGGAAAAATAATCCATGACAAGCAGGTAATGATGTCCTCTAAATCTGCAGCTCGTCTCTTCCATGGTCCGTTGTGTCGGGCTGCTGTATGCAGCGTAGTTGTAGCCATGGCAGTCTCAAGTTATTAGAGAAATAAGGTACGTGACAGAGGCAACACATAGGGGGAGAGGGGGGCACAGAAGGTCTTCCCCCCCTCCAATTTCTGCAAGAGCAATAACACAATGCTACACACCAATTATGTCACTGCACGGCTGAAGATTTTTTTTTTTTTTTAAAAGGTAAGAACCAGCATTCTTAAAAGCAAAAGAATTTGGGCCAGATTTTCAGAAGTGTTTAGTAGCCACACCTGGGCCCAGATTTTCAGAAGAGCTCTGCTTCCATATAGGCATTCTATTTAATGAGGGCCTGTGACAGAGTGTATTTTGGCCCAGAGGCCCCCTGCTGGAGGCCCTGTGGTCCGACCACATTCCACCCAGCAAAAGAGCAGAAGAGGTGAGTCCTCCAGGCTGCCTGGAGAGGCTGCAGGGAGCAGCCAATCAGTACATAGCAGGCTCATATAAGGAGCTGCTAGAGAGAACAGATCAGTTTGCTGGCTGGAGCTAGAGGTGCAAGGATGGTGTTCCTGGCTGGCTGCAGGAGCCTTAGGGTTGGACAGATCAGTGCTGACTGAAGCCAGGTGAGCAAGGAAGGTACTGGGGCTAAAAAGGGAAGTGGGCCAGGACGGCACAAAGGCAAAAGTTAAAGGGAAGCAGCAGGCGGCCGCTCCTTATTGCAGGGGTGGGCAAACTTTTTGGCCTGAGGGCTGCATCAGGTTTTGGAAATTGTATGGAGGGCTGGTTAGGGGAGGCTGTGCCTCCCCAAACAGCCAGGCGTGGTCTGGCCCCCGTCCCCTATCCCCCACTTCTTGCCCCCTGATGGCCCCCCTGGGACCCTTGCCCCATCCATCCCCCTGCTCCCTATCTCCTGACTGCCCCCAGAACCCCTGCCACCCTATCCAACTTCTCCTCTCATTCCTGAATGCCCACCCCCCTGGGATCCCTGCCCCATCCAACCACCACTTCTCTGTGTCCCCTGACCATCCCCAGAACCCCTGCCCCTGACTGCTCCCTGCCGTCCCATCCAACCCCTCCTCTCATTCCTGACTGCTCCACTGGGACCCCTGCCCCATCCAACCACCCCTTCTCCCTGTCCCCCGACTGCCCCCATTCAACCCCCCTGTTTCCCACCCTCTGACCGCCCCAACCCCACCCACACCCCTGACCACCACCCCGAACTCCCCTGCCTTCTATTCAACCCCCCGCGTCCCCTTACTGCGCTGCCAGGACAGGCAGCCACACCGCCCGGCTGGAGCCAGCCATGCACCACGCAGGACAGAGACTGGGTCAGGCTGGGCTCTGCAGCTGCGCTGCCCCAGGAGCTCGCAGCCGCCCCACCCCTGCCGGGAGCATTGCAACGATGTCGCAGTGAGCTGAGGCTGCAGGGGAGGGGGAACAGCAGGGGAGGGGGCGAGCCTCCCAGGCCAGGAGCTCAGGGGGCAGGCGGGAGGGCCCCGCGGGCCATAGTTTGCCCACCTCTGCCTTACAGGGTCCCTGGGTTGGGACCCGGAGTAGTGCGTGGTCCCAGGTCCCCACCCCACCAGCTACTAGGGAAGTGGCTTAAGCACTGAGCAGGAGAGTAGCAGAGTGAATGGCAGCAACTGGCTGAGGTTGTGGGGCAAGTGATGCTGCTTTTCCACAATTTCAGCCCGTGCACATTGGCGGAAGCACTCTATGTGGAAGTCCAGTCTGCTGTCTTGACCTTCAGGAGGAGTCCACCTAGAATCCTTCTTTTTGTAGTGTTGGTAGGGAGTTCTCTGTGGATTAGTATGTTGTTCAGAGGTGTGTTGGAAATATTCCTTGAGTCAGAGATGTTGAAAATAGGATTCTAGGTCACCACAGAACTGTACCATGTTTGTGGGGGTGGAGGGGCAGAAGGAGAGGCCCTGAGATAGGACAGGTGCTTCTGCTGGGCTAAGAGTATAGTTGGATAGGTTAACAATATTGCTGGGTGGGTTGAGGGAACCATTGCTGTGGCCCCTTGCGGCATGTAGTAGTTTAGAAAGTTTAGTGTCCTTTTTCTTTTGTAGAGAAGCAAAGTGTGTGTTGTAAATGGCTTGTCTAGTTTTAGTAAAGTCCAGCCACGAGGAACATAGAGTACTTCCGCCGACGTGCATGGGCTGAAATTGTGGAAAAGCAGCATCACTTGCCCCATAACCTCAGCCGTGCAGAACACAATGCCATCCACAGCCTCAGAAACAACTCTGACATCATAATCAAAAAGGCTGACAAAGGAGGTGCTGTTGTCATCATGAATAGGTCAGAATATGAACAAGAGGCTGCTAGGCAGCTCTCCAACACCACTTTCTACAAGTCATTACCCTCTGATCCCACTGAGAGTTACCAAAAGAAACTACAGCATTTGCTCAAGAAACTCCCTGAAAAAGTAAAAGATCAAATCCGCACAGACACACCCCTGGAACCCCGACCTGGGATATTCTATCTACTACCCAAGATCCATAAACCTGGAACTCCTGGGAGCCCCATCATCTCAGGCATTGGCACCCTGACAGCAGGATTGTCTGGCTATGTAGACTCCCTCCTCAGGCCTTATGCTACCAGCACTCCCAGCTACCTTTGAGACACCACTGACTTCCTGAGGAAACTACAATCCATCGGTGATCTTCCTGATAACACCATCCTGGCCACTATGGATGTAGAAGCCCTCTACACCAACATTCCACACAAAGATGGACTACAAGCCGTCAGGAACACTATCCCCGATAATGTCACGGCTAACCTGGTGGCTGAACTTTGTGACTTTGTCCTTACCCATAACTATTTCACAGTTGGGGACAATGTATACCTTCAAATTAGCGGCACTGCTATGGGTATCCGCATGGCCCCATAGTATGCCAACATTTTTATGGATGACTTAGAACAACACTTCCTCAGCTCTCGCCCCTAATGCCCCTACTCTACTTGCGCTATATTGATGACATCTTCATCATCTGGACCCGTGGAAAAGAAGCCCTTGAGGAATTCCACCATGATTTCAACAATTTCCATCCCACCATCAACCTCAGCCTGGTCCAGTCCACACAAGAGATCCACTTCCTGGACACTACAGTGCTAATAAACGATGGTCACATAAACACCACCCTATACCGGAAACCTACTGACCGCTATTCCTACCTACATGCCTCCAGCTTTCACCCTGACCACACAACATGATCCATTGTCTACAGCAAGGCTCTGCGATACAACTGCATTTGCTCCAACCCCTCAGACAGAGACAAACACCTACAAGATCTCTATCAAGCATTCTTACAACTACAATACCCACCTGCAGAAGTGAAGAAACAGATTGATAGAGCCAGAAGAGTTCCCAGAAGTCACCTACTACAGGACAGGCCTAACAAAGAAAATAACAGAACGCCACTAGCCGTCACCTTCAGCCCCCAACTAAAACCCCTCCAATGCATTATCAAGGATCTACAACCTATCCTGAAGGACGACCCAACACTCTCACAAATCTTGGGAGACAGGCCAGTCCTTGCCTACAGACAGCCCCCGCAACCTGAAGCGAATACTCACCAGCAACCACATACCACACAACAGAACCACTAACCCAGGAACCTATCCTTGCAACAAAGCCCGTTGCCAACTGTGTCCACATATCTATTCAGGGGACACCATCACAGGGCCTAATAACATCAGCCACACTATCAGAGGCTCATTCACCTGCACATCTACCAATGTGATATATGCCATCATGTGCCAGCAATGCCCCTCTGCCATTTACATTGGTCAAACTGGACAGTCTCTACGTAAAAGAATAAATGGACACAAATCAGATGTCAAGATTTATAACATTCATAAACCAGTCGGAGAACACTTCAATCTCTCTGGTCACTTGATTTCTGATCTCAAAGTGACTATCCTTCAACAAAAAAACTTCGAAAACAGACTCCAACGAGAGACTGCTGAATTGGAATTAATTTGCAAATTGGATACAATTAACTTGGGCTTGAATAGAGACTGGGAATGGTTGATTCATTATAAAAAGTAACCTATTTCCCCTTGTTTATTCCTCCCCCCTCTCCCCCCCCCCCCACTGTTCCTCAGACGTTCTTGTTAAACCCTGGATTTGTGCTGGAAATGGCCCACCTTGATTATCATACACATTGTAAGGAGAGTGATCGCTTTAGATAAGCTATTACCAGCAGGATAGTGGGGTGGGGGGAGAGAAAACCTTTTGTAGTGATAAACACCCATTTTTTTTCATGGTCTGTGTGTATAAAAACATCTTCTGTATTTTCCACAGTATGCATCCGATGAAGTGAGCTGTAGCTCACAAAAGCTTATGCTCAAATAAATTGGTTAGTCCGTAAGGTGCCGCAAGTACTCCTTTTCTTTTTGTGAATACAGACTAACATGGCTGTTACTCTGAAACCTTCTATAGTGATGTTATACACAAAAAACTACCTGAAAAGAACGTTAAGGTTGCAAAGCCAAGCGCTCCAAAGTTAGGAAATGCCAGATTGAAGGTTGCCTGTGCAGGCTTGATTCAGCCTCCTTGTGTGTATGAATTATGATACAGTCTTTAATTACACAATCACATTCTGTTTTTTTGAGAAGGCCCATGGCTCAGTCAGTGTACAGGCTGGACAATATTGTGTTTTCTCCTGGTGGCCAATGTATGGCCTCAGGCTTTGTTCTCTGCGCTCTATTCAAACCCTGCTCCAAAGAGAGCGTGATTAATTGTCTCCGGGGCTTCTGTGCAGTGCTCATCACTACAGTACCTGAGTGCTTCACAAACAGGACTGAAGTTATCTTCACAACACCCCTGTGAGGTCAAGGGATGGTGGTATCCCCCTGGTACAGACAGGGAACAATGGCACAGAGATATAGATTAAAAGTATCCACTAATTTTGGATGCCTAGTTTGAGACACCTGGGATCTGATTGTTCTGAGTACGTAGCATTCTATATAGCAGTTCATATGTTCAAAGCACAGCTCCCTTTAACTTCAGTTGCAGATGTGAGCACTCAGCTCTTCTGCCATTCAGACCCCTGGGCAACACAGAAAATGAGGATAGTTTTGGTTTAAGTGACATGCCCAGTAACCCTGTGGCAGAGGCAGGGATAGAATCCAGTTCACCAGGGTGGCATTAAATTGCCCTAACCATGAGACCTTGGTTTCTCTTCCTGCTGTCCCCTGCCTCATTCATACACACCTTCCAACTTCTGCAACAAACGAGGCGGGGGTCCTACAGACAACAGCCTCCTCAACTGCACAGTAGTTGGGAAGCACACGCTGAGAGTCCTTAAGATTTTCATTCAATTCTTTTGTTAACTCTGGCCTGCGTAAATCACACATACTGAGGTTTATGGAACAGCTGTCTCTCAGAGGGAGCTCTGATACCCTGACGCGTCTTGTCTTTATGCAATGCATTCTGATCAGCAGCTGAGCTCACGTTCATCCCTGAGCTTCTCCTGAAGAATATTTTAAATTCCTCTGAAATAAATGGAGGGCTGCCATCTGAAACAAACTCTGCAGGGAGCATACTCTGTAATGCTTCAGTAGTATTTGCAACATGTGTGTTGCATCAAGCCACCTGGAATAAGTGCAGCTGTATTTGCATACTATGCAGTCTTTGCAAGGCCTTAGTTGTCCACTGGTACATGTGACATGGAGCAAGTTTCTGGTATGTTTGTGGTTGCCTGTTCTTTCTCCCTAGGGATGAACATGGCTAGCTCAATGGGGCCACAATCTTAAATGTAGCCTGCAGGCATGACTACAATATAATTAATACGTAATGCACAATGGCTGTTTAAATTTTCTGTAGTCTGCTATGCATCTGACTTCCAAAAGTAACTATGGGTATGTCTACACGGCAATTAGTCACCTGCGGCTGGCCTGTGCCAGCTGGCTTGGGCTAAGGGGTTAATTGCAGTGTAGATGTTTGCAGGGTCCTAGGCTCGAGCCTGAATGTCTACACTGCAGTTAAACAGACCCTTAGCCTGAGCCTTGTGATCCTGAGTCAGCTGGCACGGGCCAGGCTCGGGTTTTTAATTGCAGTGAAGACATACCCTACAAGTCAAGCTTTTCACTTTCACTGGGGCTTGGTGATGTTGAAGAAATTCAGCTGGCATCCCAGCCTGCAAGCATGTTGGTATTACTACCAATCTGCCCAAAATTCTAGACAACTCAATTTCTCTAGAGGAATAAGAATGACTCTTTCACCTTCTGTGTCATTTGACTCTCCCAAAAGAATATATTAGAAAGGAAGGTGATGAAAGCGCTGGGTTGAAATTTAGATGTTCTGCTGCAGAGTTCTCGGCTCTGCTGCAGCCTTCCTGGGTGACCTTGGGCAAATCACTTAGCCCTCCTGTGCCTCAGTTCTCTTGGGGTAAAATAGCAGGGAAGACATCAGCTCAGGTTAGCCGCTCAAGGTAATGCCTGTAGGGCTGCCTGAAGAGGAACTTGACCTACTAAGTTAAAAGCGGAGCTGCAGTGTGTTCACTACCATCTTAACCCGAGTTAAGAACACACTTTTTTTTCCCTCAGTGTAGACGAACACTTAGATACAGTACATTGTGTAGTGCATGAATGAGGAGAAATGCAAAGTATTGCATTTTGGAAGGAATAATCAATTGCCCAAATACAAAATGGGAAATGACTGCCTAGGAAGAAATACTGCAGAAAAGGATCTGGGGGTTACAGTGGATCACAAATTAAATCAGAGTCAACAATGTAACACTGTTGCAAAACTAACATTCTGGGATGGATTAGCAGGAGTGTTGTAAGCAAGACACGAGAAGTAATTCTTCCACTCTGCTCCGTGCTGATAAGGCCTAAGCTGGAGTATTATGCCCAGTTCTGGGCACTATGTTTCAGGAAAGTTGAGGATAAATTGGAGAAAGTCCAGATGGAGAGCAACAAGTTGCAGTGGGGGCAACCAAGCAACTAATTTAGCCCATTCACTCGGTGTGTTGAAAATGCATCAGTAATGCAGTTGGGTTTTCCCAGTATTCCTTTTAATTGTGATTGGCATCTTTAGGAGAAGGGCAAAGGAGAGCAGAGGGGGAAGGTGGGTAGGGAGGGGCGAGTGAGGGGTGCTTAGTGAAAACTGGAGGGCTGCTCACGGGGAGGAGGAGAAGGAATTGTCGCTCAGACAGTGACATTTTGAGATAGGAGTCTGGGGATAGGATTTTCACAAGTGCTCTGTGCTGGCCAACTCTGTTCCCATTGAAGGCAATGAGGGTTTTCCCTCTGGGTTCACTAGCACTGAGTTAAGCCTAGTCTGAATGCATCTGAAGATCCCACCATATATCTGTATCTTGGGGTTCTGGGAACATCATAAAGCCCTTGTGCTTCACCTCCCCAAGACTAAGTGTTAACCCCCTTTTGCTCCCCTCACACAAACCTTTACACGTGAAGCCGGTTTTCCATGTGTGCATTGCTTGTATGGTCTGAACAAGCGCCTTGCCCCCTGTACTACTGATCAGGGAGTCTCCAGGCGCGACATGGAGCCATTCCAAAACAGCCTGGGAAGCAAGGTCACAGCCCTGGGTGCAGGTAGCATGGAAAACGCACGTACCTATTAGAGGGACAGAATCCGAGGTGGCAGGCATGATCTCCGCCACAAGCAGCATGAACACTGTCAGAGACAGCAGGACAGTGATGCCTGGATGGAAAAGAAAGGATAAGTGTGACTTTTGCTGAACTGGTGTGGCCATTCCACTAACATCTTGGCCATGAAATAAAACCCTGTCCTGGTCACTAGCTAAGCAAGCCCATGGCTTCATCTCCGCTTCCTCGTCTCCAAGAGAAGAGCTTCTGCTAGGAAAGATGCATCCTCCAGTGCATCTTCATCTACTCTCTGTTCCCCTTCTCCCCAGTTTCCCTATTTGCTTTGGCTGCCAATAACCCTTGACCCAGAGCTCTCTCCCTCCTGCGCTGCAAAGCTGCTGAACACAATCGCTGCAACCTTGCCTGTGTACCTTGTGGCCTTGACTCTTCCGCTCTGAACTCCACCATTTCCTCTTGCCCTGCCTACTCTAGCTCTTTTACTCTGGCCTCCTCAAATCCCAGCTCTCCACCGTGCAGGTAACTATGCTTCCTAGCTTCTCACCAGTACACCCCAGGGAGACAAATTCAGACTCCCTCCTCCAACAAACTGCAGGTCTCAAACTGGTCTCAGAGTTCCACCTGGTCTGTCATTGCCCCTGGACTCATCGTGTTTCATAGATGAGACTGGATTTTAAGGCCAGAAGAATCCATTAGGAGCACCTAGTGTGAGCTCCTGCAAAACGCAGGCCAGAAAAAGTCCATTTACTAACTACAGGTGGGATTCTGAACAGCACTCTGCGGTGGCCCATCTCTGCTCCCATTAACGTCAATGGGTTTTGACCATGGATGTCAATGGTGGCGGAGAATGCTGAGCACTTTTGAAACTCCCACCCTAATCTGGATTCTGACCCCTTACTCATATTGTCCTATTGTCCCTCCATGAACAACCCCCAAGACCAGTGGGTCTCCTTGTAGAGTGAGGCACTACTCACCATGAGCAAAGTATCACAGTTGGGTCCTTAGAGCTCTGGAACTTTGTTCAAATACTCCTTTAACCTCCCCTAGACAGACCCAGATGTCCCAATCTTTGTTTCCTAGCTTGGTGGCTCAGTCCCTTTTAACCTTGTGTAATCACGGTTCATCTCAGGAAGCCTTTGTTGCTTTCAACCTCTCCATGCATGTGCCCAGGCCTACCCCCTGAGACCTGCTTTCTCTGTCCTTGTGACTTGGCTATGAACTCCAGGTTTCAGAAGAAAAAGACGATTGCCCTAACCCACTGTTCCACCTAGTCCAATGGAGATGTCTAACTCTATCATAGAATCATAGAATATCAGGGTTGGAAGGGACCCCAGAAGGTCATCTAGTCCAACCCCCTGCTCAAAGCAGGACCAATTCCCAGTTAAATCATCCCAGCCAGGGCTTTGTCAAGCCTGACCTTAAAAACCTCTAAGGAAGGAGATTCTACCACCTCCCTAGGTAACGCATTCCAGTGTTTCACCACCCTCTTAGTGAAAAAGTTTTTCCTAATATCCAATCTAAACCTCCCCCACTGCAACTATCCTGCAGAACTGGTAAATTGCATTCATTTTTCAAAGCATGGACCAAGAGAATAATCCAAATCAAGGCCAGCCACTTATTAATACCTAGTATCAGCAGGAAGCTATATCACCACCTTGCTCAGATCAATACAAATGTCTGAGCTTACATAGTGGTGAATCAATAGGGCTACCTGCGGTAAGTGGGCTCCCACCATGGGAAATCCCTACTAGCCAAGGGCTATAGCAGGCTGAGCTTTTTACCCTCCCTTTTATGCCAAACTTTTAGGAAGAGCTAAGGAATTAATTTTCCTTACCTAAAGAGATCTTCTCTCCCGAGTCAGCAGGCAATAGGAAAACAAGCAATGCCAAGCCAGATATAAGGACACAGGGAATCAGTAAGTTCAAGCCATAGTAGAGGGTGCGCCGGCGCATGGTTACAGTGTATGTCACATCTGGATACGGTTCTTTACAGCACTCGTAGTACAGCTCATTCCTCTTCCCTGGGACACCTGCGCAGAAGGAAATCAGAGGTGGAAAGAGCTGCAGTTGGCTTGATATCTGGAGCTGTGTAGCACTCAACTCTGAGTCAGCACTTTATGCCTCTGAGCATTGGACCCAACGTTCAGAGGCATTCTGTTTAGATCATTGTTAGTACATGCACTACTGTAACGCCTAGTGGCCTTAGAGAGATGGGCCCCCTTGTGCTAGAAGCTGTACGTATAGTAAGAGACAGCCCCTGCCCCAAAGAGCTTACAGTCTAAATAGACAAAGGGTGGGATGGGGAAAGAGGTGAAGTGACTTGCCCAGGGTCACACAAAAGGTCAGGGGCAGAGTCAAGAATAGAACCTGCGAGCTCGACTCCCATCACTAGGCCACGCTGTCTCTCAAAGAGCCACTTTCCCATTAGTGGAACTAGTTCAATCGTGTAACCCTCTAGGTTGCCAGCTGCCCAAACCCTCAAACTGGACGTTCAAATCTCAACAGGCATCTTTATTTTGTTAAAGGAATTTATTAGAATGGGGTTTGCACTCTGTGTGTGTGCATGCGTGAGAGAGAGAGACAGACATTAAAAACATAGGTATCTTCTGTGCTGTGTAGCTATTAAAGATCCCATGACTCTTTGGTTTGCTCTAAGGTTCTTGGTCAAAACTTCCCTTCTTTCACTGCTGTGCAGTCCTAAACCACTCTGAGATTAAAGGAGCTATAGAAATATAAAAAGATTGTTTCCCTCTTACTTTGTTCACTGTATATATGTAGTGATTGCAGGATTTAGAAATACAATAATTATTCCGAGCTGGCATACTGGTTGCCAATTTTTATTTTTTGAAACAATATAACTGTAACAGGGCATAGCAGGCCCCCCCGCACAGTCTAGCCTCTGCACCGAAAATCATGGAAACCTTCTGGCTCAGCAGTCATCGGTGTTGTTTATTTACACAGTGCAATCCCACCACCTTTCCACCGTGTAGAGCATGGGGGTTTCACTCGGAAGGGCTTCCCAGCCGCTACAGCCAGGAGAGACGAACTTCCGCTCTCTGGCTTCCCCCTTTCCATCTGCCCCTCTTGGCTTCCTTCCTCTGAGGCTTTTATGCAGCCCCAAGCTAATTAGGCTGTCAGCTGTCTCCCCTTTGTCAATCAGGTACAGGTGTCTCTAGCCAGCTCCAATTTACCACCCTTAATTGGAGCTGGAGTGACAGAGGGCTGGTTTAGCAGTCCCTGCCCAGCACCCTGTCAGAATAACTCATTAATGGAGAAAAATATTGCAGCTGAATTAAAGCAGACTCATCCTTTGTATATTCAGCCAGTTTTTCACAGTTGAATTCTCTTCAGCAAGAAGAACCGAATGTGAGACAGATGGTAGTTTTTGCCGTTGAGGTCATAACTCATTGTCTTTTATAAGTTCCTTTCCCCCAGCATTGGCAAAACTCAAGCGATCCAGCTGAAATTTCTTCTGTGCAACCCTGACAGATGGGGGATATTTTAGGAAGGTTTGGTAGCGCTCAGACAGGCATTCAGATATGGCAGTGTGGAAGATCAGAGCTGGAAAACTGTCTGCACACTTTCTGAAAATTCATCTGGAAAACAGCTTGGCTTAGGAACCCAATGAGAAGTTGGATGAGCTATTACCAGCAGGAGAGTGAGTTTGTGTGTGTGTGGGGGTGGGGGGGATGTGAGAAAACCTGGATTTGTGCAGGAAATAGCCCAACTTGATTGTCATGCACATTGTGTAAAGAGTTGTCACTTTGGATGGGCTATCACCAGCAGGAGAGTGAATTTGTGGGGGGGGGGGGGGGTGGAGGGTGAGAAAACCTGGATTTGTGCTGGAAATGGCCCACCTGATGATCACTTTAGATAAGCTATTACCAGCAGGACAGTGGGGTGGGAGGAGGTATTGGTTCATATTCTCTGTGTATATATAAAGTCTGCTGCAGTTTCCACGATATGCATCTGATGAAGTGAGCTGTAGCTCACGAAAGCTTATGCTCTAATAAATTGGTTAGTCTCTAAGGTGCCACAAGTACTCCTTTTCTTTTTGCCAATGAGAAGTGGTGGCTTTGTTTTTTGGAAAGGTGGCATGGTTAATTTTAATGTAACCTGATCTGGTCTGTGTGAAACTGAGAGCACCATGAGATTTCACGCACACTCTGTACCATCTTTGAAGTCTGATCCACATATTAGCATGCCAATACACCCCCACAAGTGCTCTCATTGTAATTTGCGAGGCCTTAATGTGTCACATATGTGGAAGGCCATACAGCCCACTTATTAAAATGATAATGGCCACAATTTCAGAAGGGTGTGTGGGGATTCTCCATTGTTCCCAATGGGACCTGCTGGCCCCCTTTTGAAAATGGGACCTATAATATGCACTGAAATGTCACAGTGACTCTTGTAAAAGAGAACTAAAAATTTCAAGGCGATTCTCAGACACACCCATTTTGTGACACCGCAGCTAAGGATGTACAGACACGTAAGTTGAAGGGAAGATGGAGAGAGCCTTAGTTAATGTGTCTGTTTTGGTTTTAGAAAACAGACTTCAGAAAGTCAGGCAATTCAAAGGGTTTGTTTTTAATTAAGGAAAACTGGAAAAGTCAAAGGATGAAAATGCAGAGTTAAGGTAACCCAGGCCACATCAACATCACCTCCATGGCCGTGTTTTCAGTACCTTGGAGATGGGAACGTAAAGTTCCTGCTTCTTCCAACCCCTCCGTAGCCTTCTCTCTCTTTTTTTTTTTTTCTTTTTATCTCTCTTCTCACCGTCTATTAATAAGAAGCCTGCTTAGCTGGCCAGGGAATCTAACCTTGCAACATTTTGCTGTGAAAAGCTCCAAGCAGTCCTGAGCATCTCAGCCTTGGTAAGAGGAGACTTAACCACAGGCTGGATGCAGGACAATTAGAGTAACCTAGTCACTAACTGTGTCATGGGCTGTAGATTGTGCCTCTGATTTTCTAGCAACTGAACTGCAAATGTGACCGATGCTGCCATGTCCTAGCATTTGCTTTTCTTCCTCTCTTTCCCCTGTTCTGTGTTTGTCTGGTTTGGTCATAAGAAGAACCCAGGTCAGACTTTTGACAGAACTAGAAATATGCCAGGTTTAACTTGGTGGCTTGCCCATGGGCTGGGGAGCCTGGGGGCTAAGCCAATTCGGATTATGAGCTGAGCCTCACCTCACTAGATGACCTTCTGGGGTCCCTTCCAACCCTGATATTCTATGATTCTATGAGAGGAGTTAGGTGATTTCCAGTCTGAAAAATAGCAGGAAGCTGCAGGCGAGGGGTGTTTTGGAGACTAGCTGAGACTATTAGAGACAGGAAACTGGGGGAAAGAGGAGACTGTGGAGCTGGGGCTGGTGGAAGGGGAACTCTGAGGAGCAAGTTTGGCTCCTGTAGCACCTTAGCCAGGGAAAGCCTGCAAGGGAGAATTAAAGAAGGGAGTTCTTAAAGGGGCTTGGATGAAGGAGAAACAAAGGTGTGACTGCCACATAGAATCATAGAATATCAGGGTTGGAAGGGACCCCAGAAGGTCATCTAGTCCAACCCCCTGCTCAAAGCAGGACCAATTCCCAGTTAAATCATCCCAGCCAGGGCTTTGTCAAGCCTGACCTTAAAAACCTCTAAGGAAGGAGATTCTACCACCTCCCTAGGTAACGCATTCCAGTGTTTCACATAGACCACCCTAGCTCCAAGGGAGTGCTGGGGGGCAGGGAACGGAAATGGGTATCTACAGTTAGCCTTCCCCAGCCTTAGTGACTGTGATGTCTGGAGACACTGTGGCAGGCTGGCTTTCGATAGTTGTCCATCACACCCAGTGTGCAGAAGACTGTTTACAGCCTGATCCTGCAGCTGACCATGTCCACAGTGGCAGCACAGACACAGCACCCATCACCGTTTTCTCCTCTGGTTGTATCTTCTGGATCGTCTCTTCCTTCACTGTTCACTGTTTTGCTTTGGTGCTTAAGGGTCAACAAGTCTGACCCACCATAATGTGTAGCTTCAGTGTGTCAGGCTGACACAGAGAAGGGGCTTCTTTAGAAGAGAAGGCCATGGTAGTGTTAGGCAGGCTGCTTATCTAACCCCATTATTACATTGGCCACCGTCGGAGTGATGTGAGAGCTGACGCAATTCCATCCTGGCCTGCAGGAACAAGCACAGGCAACTCAAAGACCAAATATGTTCCTCAGTGATGCTTGTTGAAGGCAGGATTTCAAGCCAGAAATAACCAAACGGGGCACTCTTCTGAACTGATAAACCTGTAGAGGAGTATTTGAAAACCAGTGCAGCGCTGAGTGAGACAGACCTTCGGGGTTTTCCCCTCCCCATGGAGTCCTTTACCCTTCCTGAAAATAGAATCCTGATGGTTCCCATTAGTTTCTCAGGTACCCTGCCTTAAGACTTCACATTGCAGCTGCCAGCCTCCGGGGAAGGGCCACATGAAACCAAGCTTACAATGTAACAAGCTAAGCAAGTTCTATATGTGGCCCACCCACCCCTTGATGCAGACAGAGCAACACAAAATGGATGCGGGTTATATACAAACTTTTTCTGAGCTGCTCCCTGAAATGCCTGGTAGAAACTCTGTAAAGTAGCTGAGGACTTTCCTCCCCTGGGATTGAACTTGACATATCTACTGGGCATAAAGCTAATACACCTTAGAGATGAAAGAGCTTGATTCTGATCTCACTTAGCCTGGTTTTATACTGGCATTACTCTGACCTCAGTAGCTTTGCTCCTCATTTACACCTGTATAAGTGAGATCAAATCAGGTCTGAAGAGGCTGGGTCTAAGAACAGAATCTGTGAGAAGAATCCGCTTTTTAAAAGTACAGTTTTCTTCTGGAACGGTAGAAAGAATGGAAATGCAGTGACCTGGTGTAGCGGAGGGGAGGCTACTGACTAGATCGAATTGAGACTTTGCTGTTCTGTGCCATGTCTACACTGATGGCACTATAGCTACTACAGCATCACAGCTGTGCTTCTCTAACCCCATAGTGTAGACGCACACTACCATGACGGAAGGGTGTTTCCTGTTGCTGTAGGAACTCCACCTCCCCAGGTGAGGGTAGCTAGGTGAACAGAAACATTCTTCTGTTGACATAGCTGCGTCTACACTGGGGGTTAGGTTGGTGTAGCCAGGGCCCTCAGGGGTGTGGAATTTTCAGACCCATGAGTGCTGTAGGGATGTCGACCAAGTTTGAAGTGTAGACCAGGCCCTGAGTATATGGTTTTGGGGTTTTGGTTTTGGGGTTTTGCAAGAGTTCCTTCTGAATTTTGCTGAGATCAGACTTTCTAACCTAATCACCTTTAGGCTAAATAAGTTGCAGAAGCGTGATTCGAAGTTCACTATGCGCGTAGAAGACACAGAGATCCAAATTCTGTGCTGACCCCCTGCACCTATTGTTGTCAGTAGAATTTCATAGGTTATCAGACCCCACAGCAATATACCCACAGGCTCCCTAATGTAGCTTTAGTTAACTTGGCAGGACAAGGAAGAAAACACTTGAAACATTGTCTGCAGTCCAATTGTGAGATTTCTACTGCTTTTCAAATAGGAGCTTTTAATACCTGTACTTCAAATGTCCAGATAAGAGCCGTCATTTCCATGTATTCATTTTGCCTTAAAGTTTCAACTCATTTAGATTTCTAAGCGAGCCAACTTACCCACTAAATCCCATTCTCCATTCGATATGTAATTGGAAATATCTGCTTCAAGCATCTGCAGATCAAGCAGCCAGCCATTGTGGGTCCATGAACCAAATTTCAGATGGCATTTTTGCACATCAAAAGGGAACCAGCGGACGTCAATGTAACACGTGCTCTTCAGAATGCCTGAGAATAGAAGTTAGAGGGGGAAACAGTCATCTGAGGTCTGAAGGGCAAATGCAAAATGAAATGACATTGTGCTGAGATCCCGTGGAATTGTCAGGCCTCTCCCTACGATTAGATTCAAGCCATCTGAGCAGACTCCGATTAGAGTTCCTAATTCAACTGTTCCACTAACATCACTTACGATTTCCTGAGCCAAATTACTTTCCTTTTTCAGTTACGTTCTTGGGAGACCCGTCTGATGAAGTGTTTCAAAAGAAATAGGGGCCAAATTCTCTCCAGATGTAAATGGGTGTGTTGAGTTCAGTGACACTGCGCCTACATACACCAGCACAGAAACCAGCTATTGGGCTAGCAACAAACATACAAATTCCTGACCTTTCACCCCTTGGTTTTCTTTCCCATGCTTATTCTCCTTGGGCCATATCTCCAGGTCTTCCCTCATGTATTTCCTCTAGGGCTAGGTCTGCACTATATCTGGTGCAAGCCTCCCACCCTGGGTCATGCAGTGCACTGAAAAATTGCGGTGGGTGAGACTGGGGCGCTCAGGCCTGGGGTGGGGTTGGATGCGGGGGGTCAGACTGGCAGCCCAAGTTGCTGTGTCAGAGCATTGTCTATGCAGCTATTTTTAGTGCACTAATGCGCGTCCCATGTACGCTAGTTTGTGAACCCAGGCTAGGGGACTCACTCCCAGATGCAGTGTGGAGATGTCCGAGGAAGCCTGCTGGGCAATCCTACCCTGTTCTGCCAATCTGTGCCTGTCCACACAATGGCCGTTAATGGCACAATGGCAGTTAAGCTGACCGCATCCCATGTGTCTCTGCTCTGGGACTGAGAACCATTACATGTCAGTTGGCTGCGGAGAAGTTCCTCTTCCCAGTGGTCAGGGCACCAGCCTGGGACTCCACCAATCGGGGTTCACGTCTTTGCTCTACCACAGACTTCCTGTGTGATGTTGGGCAAGTCACTTTGTCTCTTTGTGCTTCAGTTCCTCATCTCTAAAACAAGGATAACAGCACTGCCCTGCCTCACAGGGGGCAGTGAGGATAAGCCCACTAATGGCTGTGAGGCACTCAGATGCCACAGGAATGGTGCCGTAGAAGTGACATAAGCAGATAGGCCGAGATTCACAAAGAGACTTAGATGCTTGACGGCCACTTTAAGCACCTAAATCCCAGAATTGGACCCTGGTGAGATTCATACAACCCCTGCTCAGCTGCTGCAGAACCCGATAGTCCCGTAAACTCGTTGCCACCCAAGTTTTTTCGTAAAAGTTCCTTAGGTGCCTGTGTTTCTGCTTCTTGGCATGTGCAGAGTTGCCTCACTCCAGGGGTCTGAATGGCTAAGCCCCAGAGCGATGTGTGAACTTGGGGAAGAGAGGTGTTCCTCTGTGTCACTTGCCCGCCGGCCTGATCTGGTAAGCACGCGCAGACCTCACCTACCGTATCAGGCCCTACATAAGACCTCACACGCAACCCCCGGAAGGGAGAGGCACTTCCTCACAACTTTTAGCCCTTGGTTAGGGGATGGGAGAGACCTGGTTCAAGTCCCCACTCCCCTGATGGGGGAGATGGGATCTGGAGAGGGCTCTGAGGAGAATGCCCTAACTACCGGGCGATGGGAGGTTCTGATGGGGGAGTGCCCTCACTCTCTCTCCTGTGGAAGCTGTTCCACTGTGGGTAATCGGTGGAGTGGCAGGATGGGGGGCCCTGACTGGTCTCCCCAGTCTTTGGTGAGTGCTCTGCGCACCAGACGACAGAGTAATTCTTAGAGTTGCTTGTGCTGTCTCTTTCTCACCCTGCAACTCTCATTATTTCTCCACAGTGGAACCGCTCTGATAGGGGAGACCGAGGGAATAGCCTAGTAGCTGCAGCACTCCCCTGAGAGGGACAGATCCCAGTTCAGATCCCGCCTTGTCATGTGGCAGATGGAGGACTTGAGGTCTCTCACATCCCAGGTGAGTGCTCTAACCATTGGGCTAAAAATTATGAGGGAGGTCCTGTGTCTTCTCCGTTCTCCTTCCCACGCCGGCGTCTTTAAAAAATGGCAGAGATGCCTAATGCTAACAGAGGCTTTTCAGCTGAGAATCCCAAGCAGAGGGAGGCGTCTCTCTGCAGCCCAGATGTAGGTGCCTATCTCTCTGAGAGGGATGGGGCTAAGTACTTACCCCTCACCTTAGTATCTCCCATGGTCTAGCTTTTGCAGGGAGCTGCCTAAGGTGCTGGCTTTTGTGAATCCCATTCTAAGGCACCTAGCTCTGTCCCGTTGTACTGGAGGCTTGACCGCCTCACCCAGGCTTTGTGAATCCCAGTGGTTTTCTAGACGCCTAAGTTACTTTGTGAATCTTGCCCCTAGAGCAGTGGTTCTCAACTCCTTTATCGTTATGGGCTGTGTGCTAACTGGGCCGCATGCGGGCCGCAGGTTGAGAACTGCTGGTATAAGCTGTAGCAGCATCACTGTACCATGCATTTTTACTTGTGTACAGAACAGTTAATAAATATAAATTCATCATCTGAGTCACAACAACCTTAAAGGTTTTAAAAACAAATAGATTTCAGAAAAAAAGCTACAGGATTAAAATGTTTAGCCCTTGAAATCTTGGCCTCTTAGTGCTAATTCCATCTAAAATGTCATTCATTATATGACCTAATATGTTGCAGTATGAAAAGCTGGCCAGATCATTAAAAGGTTCAGCATTGTATGATGCTGAACTTTTTTGTCACAGATGCTGAGCACTTATCAATATCTGGCCTGTATTTAGGGGCCTAAAATAGAAGCTGAATTCTTTTTGAAAGTCTGTCGCACAGCATACAGCGCACAAAGCTTCTCATCCAGATCTGCTTTTAAACTGATACAATTAATTCTCTAAATAGGAGAATTGACTGACGCTATTAAAGTAAATTGATTTAAACCAACAAACAAAATCAGTCTCTTACCTGGAGGAATGTACTGACAAGATCCAGAATAATTCACCAACACGTTCGTGTGAAACGTGGCATCGAATCTTTCATCCGCACTAAAGCATAACACAAAAAACCCCCACAGGCACTTGAATTCAAAATGTGGTGAACAGTAAGGTAACGATCATTAATTTCTGAATAGCGGGTGTATGGATTAGGGTCAGGAGGGTAAACTTTGTAAAATATCATTAGTTGGAACGTCTAGCTCACGCCAAACTGAGCTTGGATCTTCTTTCAAGATTTAGATCAGTTGGATAAAGCATCTCTCAACCAGCTGGCTGGACCCTCACATGGCCCCAGTCACTGAGGGAGAGCTGCTGCAAGGAGTTCCGCTCCCATTTAGGCAACTAAGTGAAATGGCCTGATTTTCAGAAGAGCTCAGTGCCTTTGATGCCAAGGCTGTGACAACGGGAGACGATGATAACCTTTGTAACCTCTGGCCCAGTGGCACCTTACTCAAGGTGGAGGTACTAGGTGCTAGCATAGCAGTTGCTTGGAACTGCAGCTGCTCTTCAAAGAGAGCAAGAAGTCATAGGCCAGGGGTGAAATGGCTGGAGAAGGAAGGGAACTGTCGGGGGCTCAGATGGCATAGTGGCAAGCCTGGCGGGTCTTTGTGGGTGATCAGTGAGCAATCAGGGATCTGGATTGTAAGCTCTTAGGGGCTTTCTTTTTGTTCTGTGTTTGTACAGCACCTAGTGCAGTGGGGTCCTGGTCAATGGCTGGGGCTCATAGGTGCTACACAGATACCAATAGTAATAATCGGCACAACATTGTGTGCAGACCTTGTGGGTTAGAACTCTATAATTTCAGGAGTTAGTTGAGGTTTGGGGAAGCTTCCAGACTGCTTGATACTTATCCAAACTGAATCAAACAATCTAGCCCTTCGGATCTTGATATTTTATACAACTTGCATTCAAAACAGCTATTGCAGATTTCAGAGTAACAGCCGTGTTAGTCTGTATTCGCAAAAAGAAAAGGAGGACTTGTGGCACCTTAGAGACTAACCAATTTATTAGAGCATGAGCTTTCGTGAGCTACAGCTCACTTCCTCAGATGCATATCGTGGAAACTGCAGTTTCCACGATATGCATCTGAGGAAGTGAGCTGTAGCTCACGAAAGCTCATGCTCTAATAAATTGGTTAGCTATTGCAGACTTTTCCGTGCTGGCATCGTCCTGCACTCCCTTTGAACTGAAGGGCACTTCATAATTATTTTACAGTCTTAGGGCCCGATTCAACTCCCAGTGAAGCTAATAGGACTATTTCTATTGAGTTTCATGGGCTTTCTCGGTCCCTATACGTAGTCTTTTAGCTATATGGAATTGTGATATTTTTACGTGCGAACATCATCTAATTTTCCATAAGGCTGTACCAGAAGACTACGAAAGCACAAACAACAAATGAAACCAGGATAATTATTTACATTAGCACAAGATAGGTAATCATAACTTAATCTTTCATTATAAAGACCATGGCCAAGGGCCTCAAGCCATTTCTATTTTACGAGCATCGTTAAGATAACTCTGTGCTTCCATCTAGACTTTTCACTGTACTGCAGCACTTGTCTGGGTTTGTTTCCATTGTTTGGAGGCCATAAACCTGATCCTCAGCTGGCGTAATCTCCGTTTGAAGTCAATGGAGCTAGGCTGATTTACACCAATGGAGGAATTGACTCAGTGTTTGTCTCAGTTCTTATAAACCTTCCGTACCTGTTATACAGAAGAATGTCTGGTACCCATATCTGGTCAGAGGGAAATCGTAAGTTCTGGACTCCTGGGTATGCATACTGATCCCAAGACAAGTAAACGTCAATCCAGTACTGTAGGAAAATATAGACACAAATGTTATTTATCATTTCTACAATGTAGGATCATAGGGGAAAGGAATATCTTCCTGTATGCCTGGCACATTTGGGTGCTCTGGAAATATAATGAATATTAGCAACAGCAATGATAACATAATAATTACTGTTTTAGGGTTAATAACAAGTGACAACAATGAAAAAGACAGGTGTATGCACTGAGGAGCTCACAGTGTAATGACTTAACATTTGGACTATTACATTTTAACATGTTTGTTGTTTAGAAAAATCTCTAAGGAAATATTTATTTCCTGTGTTACATCAGTGGATGCCCACTTATACCAGCTGAGGGCCTGGCCTGGAAAGCATACAATTGCACTCTGTATTCCAAAATGATTGTTTGATCTTTTCCCCTCTCCCACCCAAAATACCAGATTTGAATTTTTGCTGAACTTTGGGATCAATACAAATTCTTTATTGAAGACTACAGAGTGTCTAGGTTCTCCTGTCCAAAGTCTATGCACACAAGAGGGTATGAAAATGATAACATGGCAGCAGTATAAAAGTATAGGCTGGAATTGTTTAGGTTATTCTTCTTTTATAACCAAGATCACTCAGACTATAAACTACCATGTAGTTAGGGGACAAGCAGAAGGATCATTTGCTCCATTCAGATAATATATTTGGTTTCTAATGTAACATTAGAGTTAGTTCAATCATTCATCTCTCCTGTGATCTCTTAGCTTGAAGAGGCAGCGCCAATGAATCAGAAGCTCAGCTTTATGTTGCATAAGAATAAATGATCCCTCATACCATACGGCAATGCTTAATCCTACGCTGGAACATTCATTCATGAGTAATAGTGCACAGGGACAACAACTCTGAGCTTTCCTTGTACGCATTTCATTGCGGATCAGACTTACTTAAGAATTAAGGGATTTAAAAAAAAAATGGGAGAGAAGGAGATTTCCAAAAGTGCCTAAGTGGTTTCGGAGTCTGCCCCATTGATTTGCAATGGGCCTATTCTTTTAAGTTCCTTAGGCACTCTTGGAAATTTCCCCTGGGTCCTACAGTCAGGCCTTTAAGTCCATATTTAGACACTATCTGGAATTCTCAAAGGAGTTTAAGAAAGGAAGATGTGCAGCTTCATTAGGATTTGAGGCACCTTTGGAAATCCCAGTCATTGACTTCAGTGGAAACTGCAGGATGCCCACATCTTTGAAAACCAGCCCTCCAATTTCAATGACATGTTTAGATCCTCATTTATTAACATCTGTGCCTTAAGGCTCATTGGACCAACTCCACTGAGCTCATCAGAGTTACAACAGGAATTAATATGGCCGATCATTTCATTTTCAGATCTGAAAGGAAGTGATAACTGGGATTTTCAGAGGACCCAGCTCCCACTGAAAGCCGATCAGAGTCAGACACCTGTGTGCTTCTTTGGAAATCCTGCCCCATTCCCCCTTCAGCAATATTTCCAAGAGCTCAATTTGCTTGAGTCCCAGTATAGAGGATGACAGACAGTTCTTCTGCCAAAGGATCATATTCAGTAAGTTCCTGTTACAACAATTTCTGTTCAGTGCTGATGCAAAGTTACTCACCATCTGTAGCCAAGCATTCGTTATCAGCACCTGGTTCTTCTCATCCTTCAAAAAGAGAGAAGAAAACCTAATTAGCCCAAGAAAATATTGGGGGTTTTTTCCCGACAAAATCAAACCCAAACCCAACTCGCAGGGTAAATGAATGCAAATATTACAGTCACAAATTATGGACTCAGTGCTGGAGTCATTGGGTGAAATCTCTGACCTGTGTGGTGATGAAGATCAGACCAAATGATTGTAATAGTTCCTTCTGGCCTTAAAAACAAATTTTTAAAATTCCACACTCATTATAATTCATCAGCAATGAAAATAATTTGCCATGGCCATTATTTACTTGAAGACATTTATTCTCTACAAAAGCTATCAGAGATTTTCATTTTAATTAGATGGCTGTGACTACAGAACTCTGTGACATACAGGAACTGGAGAGGATTAACGCTGTCATTATTGTTGCTACAGACTAATCGAATACTGGTCTTGAGCAGAAGTGAGGGCACGTCAGCAAACTGTGAAAATGATGTTTATCGAGAGGACGCTATGCAGAACAGATGTGGTGCTCTGTGTATCTAAACACAACTCTAAGCAGGCTGCAGATCACACTGGAATCCAATTCTCTATCCATAATAACAATACGTAGTGCTTTTCAGCTATAGATCTCAAAATGCCTTGCAAAAGAGATAAGTGCCATGACCCCATTTTACAGATGGTGAGACTTAGGCACGGAGAGGTCAAGCGGATTGCCCAGCAGGCCAAGAACATGGCTGCACAACTACCAATGTATGGGTTCATATCATAGAGAGGAACATAGCACCTCGTTCGCATGGGGGTGACATGCAAGCCCATACCCCCTCAGACACACCCATACTTTTCCCCACTTTAGCTTTGCATATAAGGAGGCAAGGGCCCCGTTGGTTTCAGACTTAACGCTCCCAGGGCTTAAGCATAGCTGTGGCCATGCACAGCCTCTGCTGGCACTTGTGCAGGCATGTGACATCTTTTCAAACTCCACTGTGGACTGCACAGAGTTTGCAAGATCAAGGAGTGGCTGCTAAGGGGCTACATTGTCACTTAGTGCCTCTCCCTATGCAAGGGGCAGTGGGTAGCTGGGATGCTCCAAAAGCAGTGCAGGGAAGGGTTGGGACTCATCCCTATGCTCTAGGCCGTAGCAGAACCAGGTGACTCCCCACTATGCCTTAGCTCAGCTCTGCTGGCCATGCACTGAGGGAGGGTGTGGCAGATCCACGGCCCCATCCATTTCTCATCATTCTCAGCCAACCAGCACAGGATGGAGACCTGTAGAACCTGCTTGTCCCCCTGCCACCTGCACAGGAACTGGGAATGTGGGCAGCATGCTTTCTATTTCCCTGTGCTGGTGGGCTGGGCAAATGATCATTTTGACCTAAAAACTCCCCTTCTTTTGTACTAGGAATGAATCTGTTTTGTTGTGTGCCCTTTGTGCTCATTCGTTGTTAGCACAGGAGAAGCAGTAAGCACAAAGCTAGCCGAGAGAACAGACAGATTAGCTACATTGCAATGGAGATGGAGAGAGTCATGGGCCTGAGATGACTGCATTTCAGTAAGTGGTGTTGAACAAAGCTACTGTGGAATAGCATGGTAAATCTTGTGAGCTATAGCACATTGGACTTGGACTGCAATGATCAAAGAGACACAGGACCCAGCACAAAACCCATCAGGCTTGTAAGATCTGGGGACAAACAGGCCATGATAGCTAACACTTTGAATGGAAATATATGAATAATTCCCAGACGCAACTTCATTAAGACAAAGAGTGACATTTTGGCTCCATTGAATTTGGTGGGGCCAGGATTTCACTCTGTCGATTTAAGTTCTTTTGCAGACATTAATGACAGAGATAAGATGCCAGATTTTCAAAAGAGTTCAGCTCCCACTTAGGTGCCTAAATGAAATGTCTGATTTTTAAAAATTCTCAGCACCCAGCAGCTCCAGGCTAGGCAGATGCTTCAGCTGCATTCTCCTCGTGTGGAGCCTACAAAAACCTCTGCAGGTACCATGGCTACTCTTCGTGGTCTCAGCCAGGGCAGCCGTCAAGATGAGGAGCCACAAGCCCATTGGGTCTGGGAGTCCATAGAGCAAACTGAAGAGATTGTTAGCCCTAGGGGCTCTTTCTGGTCCTGTGTAGGTTGAAAGCTCTGTAGGATCCCAGTGGGTCTCTCTCCTCTTGTAACATCCTCCCATGAATACAAGCCAGGAAGCATAAAAAGCTGCGCGATTGTACCCTGCAGTTTTTTATACAAAGACCATGGCTTCCAAATACTTAGTGAACCAGCTCCCTATGAACTCTCCTGTTTTCCCAAACTAGTTGAAAGCCTCAGCCCTCCCAGGGGCCAAAGGAACTAGTCAGCTGTGGAGTTTCTAGTCCAAGCTATTTGTTCCCCAACAAGTTCAGAAACATTTGCAAAAGCCCAAACCTCTGGTTTGATTCAAACTGTCGCCATGCAAAGGCTTGTCTACACTACAAAATTAAATTGACCTTCAGACACCGCAGTAACTAAAGCAGTGGTTCACATCCACACTACGCTCCTTCTGTTTGTGGTGCACATCCTCACTATGAGAGCTTTCACTGACTGAACTGGCTGGGGCATTGTGGGGCTCTGACAGCAGGAGCCCAGCAGCCCTGGGTCTGATGGCCTAAGTTGTCAGCTGGGCATTGGCTCACAGCTGGCCCCCACGCTTGGGCTGTCAGCCCCAGGGCAGGGTGGGGGCAGCCGTGAACCAGGGCGTGGGGGGCAGGCTGTAGCTGTCAGCCCCACTGGGGGCTGACAGGCAACATAAGCAATGCAGTGTTTATATGGATGCTGCATTGCCCTAGCTACACCAACATAAGCCCGGTGCCTCTTGTGGAGGTGGAGTTACTGTGTCGGTGTACAGGGAGACTCACTTCGACAGAAGCACCATTCAAGTGTAGACGCTGACATAATTAAGTCAGTGTAAGCTGCCTGGCATGGACCTAACCTTGTAGTGTGGACCAGGCCTAAGTGACACACCTTGTCCAACTGCTAGCAGATTTTCAGGCAAACAATCCCACCCCCAGCCATTCTCCCCGGCAGGCAGACTGCACACGAGAAATTCCTGGTCCATGGATTTGTTTGGCTAACTTGGAAGGAGCTTTGGAAGCTGAGGATATATTGGCCAGCTGGCCCCCACTTAGCTTGTGAATGCCGTCTGCCGTGATGGGCAGAACTGCAGTCTGAGCCCGTCTTGCTAATGCCATCTGCATGCACTACCCCAGCCGGTTCTAGCTTCACTGCCACCACTGTCTTTATTGCTATTAGTGCTTTCTTTGGGTCTTCGACTGAGAGTAAAAGGGAGCAAGCCTCTCCCGTCCAGGACTGTGCCTGACATCACTGCCAATGACACAGCTGTGTGCAGACAACAAGAGAGCCCCCGAAGGAGCTGAGGATAAAACGTGTCTGCCAGCGTCCTCAAAGCAAAGCTACTTGTCACATCCTCAGCTCTCCTGCTCGCCCGCATGAAAATGAATCCACTGTCTTTTCCTGTCCGTAGTCCCACTATGTCCAAAACCAACTGGCACTGAAAGCACAAGCAAACTGGAAGTGGTATGGGCATGTTGCAATGTTTTGTGGCTCACAAAGAGAACGAGGCCGCAGCTGTAGTTGCATTCCTGCAATGCAAATATTAGCTATGGAAAATGACCAGTTGTGCTACCTCAGGCTGCAGTCTCTCTGCAGTCACCTTCACCGTAGATGTGCAAATTTGCACATAAGGAGTCAGCAAAAATATGAGCAGCTTAAGCCAAGCGCATCTATCGTGCTGCCTGGAGTGGCTCACAACCATGAGTGCCGACCTCAGGGCAGGCACCGCAAACTGGTGGTGTGTTCTATAATTAGATTTCACCATGTCAGTAACAAATGTGAACTCCTGGATCACTATACCAGTCCTTCCATGGAGTCAGAGACGGTCCCCTTGGGCATTCCAGTTTATCTTCCCACCCAGGCAAGCTGGACTAAGTGATAAATGGTCACTTACACCAAAGATCACAAAATACCCAGGTTGCTGCCAGTTTCAAGAGATCAGTCCCCTTCCCCAGGTCAATTTGTACTTTAGATCTTGCACCAAAGTCAATGCTTACAACCAATCCTATAGTTAACTAAATGAGGATTTATTAACTAAGAAAAATAAATAACGTTATTTACAGGTTAAAGCAGGCAACGTACAGACACAAATGAGTGACAGTCTATGGTTCCAAAAGGTGACAGAGTTGTAGTAATCTGTCAGCATTGAATGTCTTGTAGGGCTAACCCAGCCTGACCCTGGCGATCTCTTCTCCTGTTTCCCAGCTCCAGCCCTGTGACAGTCCAAACAGCAATGAGAGAGAGAGATGAAAAATATTCTTGTCATCTAGTTTTATTTCCTTCTTTCGGAATTCAAGCAGATGGGATGAGCCCTTTTGCACAAAGGCTCTTTATGGGTGCGATAGGGCACTTGACAAAGCCTTTGTGTTGTGATGTTCCACAATGGCCCATTTGGATTCAGTAGCCCTTCCTGGTGGGCAGGAGATAACACCTTTTGTAAGAAGTCAGCATTTTGCATTAGGTGAAGTTTTGCCCTGTTTGATGAGTCACATCATTCAAAACAAACATTTTACAGTTTGGGGATTTGGGCCAGGGGCTTCGGCACTTTCCCCCTTCCTGTGGGGCTCCTGAGGTACACAGGAGGGAAACTTCCCTACCTCCCCCAACACTGAGTTTGTTGGCATCAGCAAGCTCTTGGAGCAGGGAGCTTTGGGGGAGGAGATCCGGAGGCATCTGTCCCTTCCTGTGGGCCTCTTGAGGTCTGAAAGAGCAGAGAATCCCAGAGAGATTTAGGTGGCTCATGAGCACCTATTGTAAGACAAGGCACTTTCTGTGTGCAATAGGAGTCTTTGCACAGGGAGCTCATGCGCTGTAAATTCACACCCTAGCTTGCTGTGCAATAACTTCCCCATGTAGACAAGCTCTCAGGCAGTGCAGGCTGGGGCATTGTCCCTCATGAACGTTTTTGGCAGGAAATGTTTTTCCCACTGGTGAGTTTCCCCAGTGATTGGTTTACACCTTGGGTTTCAGCACTGCAAAGAAAAAGACTCAGGATTTACTTTAGTATTTAATGAAACAATCATAGCAGTCATATGAAAAGAATCTATAGGGAACTCATCAGCTATAGGGAACTTTCTGTGGCAGGCCTACAAGTCTGGAACTTAATGACTATAGACAGGTGCCATCCCAGGCCTGTAAACTCTCCTCTCAAGTCCAGGATCTTTAGTATCCTCTTCCTTAGGGCTGTAAGCTTTACTTTCAGTCAGACCTCTGGGTCTGTAGCCCCCATCACAATGACCTCTGAAATTAGGCTTTAAACAACTCAGGTTTGGTGGCAGACTCGAGGTTTCTGGTAGGGGAGTCCCGTGAACTGAGTGTTCTTTCTCTCTCACTTTTTAGTAACAGCAATCAGCCAGAATTTTGACCAACACCCAGCTGGTTGGGTCTCTGGCAGCCTTGGAAAAAGATTTCCCTGTAGGCCCCCCTGGTGGCCATCCACAGTCTATTCTCAACCTTGCCTCAGGGCAGTGATGAGTTGCCAAAATCTTAACAACCGGTTCCCTCCTCACCCCACGAGGTGACTCCTGCCCCATCCAACCCCCCGCGTTCCTTGATGCCCCCCCCCGGATCCCTGTCCCATCCCCTGTCCCCTGACTACCCCCAGAACTGGGCAGGAGGGTCTTGTGGGCCACCATAGTGGGTGCCCACCCCACCCCTAAGAGCCAGACGGACCTGCTGGGGGGGCGAGGTGGGGAGTCCTGGCAGTGCTTACCTGCGACAGCTCCCAGGAAGCATCTGGCAGGTCCCTCTGGCTGCTAGGGGTGGGGTAGCATAGCTGGGGGGGAGCAGGGAGAGCAGCCGCTCCCCCCCCCACTGATCACATCAAAAGTGGCCTCTTAGGCGCTGACTCTGTGGGTGCTCCGGGGCTGGAGCACCCATGGGGAAAATTTGATGGGTGCAGAGCCCCCACCGGCAGCTCCCCGCCCCATGCCCAGCCCCAGCTCACCTCCCCTCCGCCTCCGGCTCCTCCCCTGAATGCGCTGCTCTGCTTCTCCGCCCCCCCGCCCCGGCTTCCCGCGAATCAGCTCTTCAGACGGAAGCCTGGGAGGGCTGAGAAGCAGGCGGTGGCTTCGCGCTCAGGCCCAGGGAGGCGGAGGTGAGCTGGGGCGGGGAGCGGTTCCCCTGCGCCCCCCTCCCGGGTTACCTGCTGTGGCGCGGGTAGCCCCCCTCGCACCCTCCCCGGCCCCAGCTCACCTCTGTCTCCCTGGGCCTGAGCGCGAAGCCGCCGCCTGCTTCTCAGCCCTCCCAGGCTTCCTGCGCAAACAGCTGATTCGCGGGAAGCTGGGGGGGGGGCAGAGAAGCAGAGCGGGCAGAGCGTAACTCAAGGGCGGAGGCGAAGCGGAGGTGAGCTGGGGCCGGGGGCGGGGAGGGGAGCTGCCGGTGGGGGCTCTGCACCCGTCAAATTTTCCCCGTGGGTGCTCCGGCCCTGGAGCACCCATGGAGTTGGCGCCTAAGGCACCACTTTTGGCCGCTTAAATTTTGAAGCCCTTTTAGAATCAGTTGTCCATCGCGGAACAACCGGTTCTAAAAGGGCTTCTAAATTTAACAACCGGTTCTAGCGAACCGGTGCAGACCGGCTCCAGCTCACCACTGCCTCAGGGCCTGTTTGAACTCGCAGAGTGAGTTCTGCTTTGTGGACAGCAAGACAGGGAAAGTGCTGTTTGTGGGATTTATAACCATTCATGGCTGGGAATGATGCCGGGAAGCAACACAGTAGCCCCTTCCAGTTGTCAAATGGGGATGTGAGGGTTTCCCGCATTGGCAGGATGTGATTTTCAAAAGTCTTTGAAACTTTTTCCAATTTGTCCAAACTGCCCAGTTTGCAACTGTAAGTGGAATAATTTCAGCTGCAAGTTAGGACTGCTGCTGTACACCTGCGTTTGTTGAAAACCAGGCCCATACATAAATATATGTTCACAGCACACACACAGAGACGTTAGAAAAAAACATGAATATTCTTGCTGGAAGGTTGCAAAGTAACATGACTTTATTTCTTAGGATTCAGAATGGTAACTCCCAAGAAACTGAAAACCAGAAAGAGAGAAAACAGGCTGCTAAAAGAGAGAGGCACAGCTCCCCACAGCTTGGCATAGGCTGGCTGCAGACTGACTGCTGCTTGACCCAGCTCACATGCTTCCCTACAGAGCCTCCTAGTCTTCAAGCAGGACCAGTAAACCCCTTACAAATACAAGAGAGAGCGGTTCATTTTAACACAGGTTTCGATGCATCCCAGTATATATCTAGCTCTCTTGCCAAATTCCTTCTGGAGAAGGGCCCTGAGACAGCAGGCTGGGGAAAAGGCCAAACCTCTGAATTGTCTGGAGATGAAGGCATCTCCCTTTTCCATCAGGGTAGCTGTGGCATTGCTAGAGGAAGGTTCTAGGAGACTGATGCAAAGCTTCTCAGTCACAAAGTAATCTTTCCATTCTTTTCGTAGCAAAATAATGGGGACAGACCATCTGCCCTTAAAGCAATGCCAGCAGGGGATGGTTTGGGGGCATGGCCAGCAATCCAAAAAAATGGGTATGGAGGGGAATTAGGGCTAACTGAAGAAATCAGAGGGAGGTAGGACTTCATACTGCCACCTCAGGAGACAGTCCCCGGTCAAATGGGAATCCAGCCTGTTGGTGGATGGGATTCGGGGGCTCAGAATGTGGGTGGGAAAGGTGGGGTTCTTTTCAGACACACGGCCAAGTTCCTTTATCTCTGTATACCTTCAAGAAATAGCATTTGGTCTGGAAGTGAGAACACTCGAAGCCTGACCTTTCGGAGCTGCTGAGTAATTTTCAGTGCCCATTGGCTGCAGCGGGAGATGGCTCTCAGCACCTCTGAAAACTGGAGCTTTAGCATCTTGAACTATCCTGGGATGCCTGAACTCCTACAGGCAATCATGAAAGAGCATCTGCACTACTCCTGTTCCAAAGAGGTTTTATATGAAATTGGTACTGAGCTGCTGAGGCAAAGATTTGCTTTCTGCTAGTGTTGGGTCCCTAGATCATAAGAAATGATTAATGGTCAGTTATCAGGGTTTCTTTTCTCCTACCTCAATACTTGTGTGATCTCCTTTATCCGTGTGTCAGACCTCTTCCTCATTCTGTATTTGTCAGGGAGTGGGATACATCTGCAATGAGCTGCTCATTGCCTTTTGGCAAACTATGTGAGTTCGCAGCTCCCATTCCAACAGAGCAGTCGTCACAGCTCTTGCCTGCCAAGATCCCTGCTGAAGCAGGAGTGTGCTGATGACCGTGTTCATGCAGCTATTTCTATCCATTCTTATGACCAGTTGTTACCAGATGGTAAGTGTTGAGTCAGGTAGGGGTTTTCTTTACCAGCTCAGGCAAACAAGAAATCAGTTCACCACCACAGTTTACTAATGCCATGGAAAACCCAGCTTGGTACCATTACCAGGTATGATGAAGTGCGAATTTTCTGTCATATTTTTATGAATCCTGTTTGTGCCTTGGTTTCCCTCTGAAGTTTGCATTGCTACCCAGTGAGAAAAAACGCATTAAGTCTGCTCTTGCAGTGATAGGTGTCTTGATAGTGCGCTCTGGGCCACAATGAATGGGGTTCTCAAGGAACTGGTTGAAACTGACCCAGACCAACAGAGGGTCCAGAGGGACCATGGGAATGACTGAACAATCAACAGTCAGCAGGGGGAGGCTCCAACGGGTGAGGTGGTGAACTTAGCATGGCCCTGCCTGGAGATAATGGACTGGGAGGTGACCAGCAGCGGGTAAAGAGTGGGCATCTGGAAGAGGCTGGCTGCTCTCTCCTGGGACTGCCTCAGGGCTCAGAGAGAGACAGAGCTTAAGACGGAATCCGCTAACAGCTTGGCTGGCGGATGGCTCTGGCTTGGCCAGAGGGACTACGTTCACCCTTCATCAATCCTACTCCGTGTGTTTGGAAAATGCTGCCTGCTGTCACTGGGAATGCTAGCTGAGGTGCATTAGTCCCTGAAGAGTGTACAAGTCTCTGACCAGGAGTCTACTTCAGTTGGATTTGCTGAGCAGAGCTCATGGTATGAAACACGATGCTGAAGCCCAGAGGCTCAGGCTTGGAGGCAGTGAGGCTACAAGGCCTGCTCTGTAGGAAGAGTGAGACCTCTTGGGGGTGTGGTGCATTGAAAGGGTCCTCCAAGAGACTGTGTAAAAGCTGGGGCATAGCATCAATCCTGTGGATCCATGAATGAGAGTATTGATGCTAGTTCTCTACTCCTGCGTTTGCTTAACTGGCTGAACAGGCCCAAGTTTCAATGTTCAGATCTGGATCCAGTTCAGAATATACCCAAAGTTCAGATACAAGGTTCTGGCTTGGGCCCTTTTTCAAGTGAATTCCTGCAACATCAGTTCTGTGTCCTAAACACCCTAGGCCAGACCCTCCATTTATGTAAATCAGCATAGTCCTGTTGAAGTCCATCTCCATCCTTAGAGGTTTTTAAGTCCTGGCTTGACAAAGCCCTGGCTGGGATGATTTAGTTGGGGGTTGGTCCTGCTTTGAGCAGGGGGTTGGACTGGATGACCTCCTGAGGTCCCTTCCAACCCTGATATTCTATGAAGTCAACAGAGCTATGTCGATTTACTCCAGCTAAGAATCTGGCCCATGAGTTTGAAAATATGAACATTTAGTTTTCTTTACTCTCAACCCACCACCTTGCAATCTGTGTTATACCAGTGCACTTCTGTGGTTTCTACCAAAGTGAGGATATCATCCAGATAATACCCGACTCCTTTAGTTCTAGAATTACCTAGGTCATAATATGTCAAAAATGTTGTTGGTCACTGTCACACCATATGTTAACTCGTCATCTTTATAATACAGACGCTTGGAACAGGTTACTGACTGTCATAATTAACATTCCCCATCATAGAATCATAGAATATCAGGGTTGGAAGGGACCTCAGGAGGTCATCTAGTCCAACCCCCTGCTCAAAGCAGGACCAATCCCCAACTAAATCATCCCAGCCAGGGCTTTGTCAAGCCTGACTTTAAAAACTTCTAAGGAAGGAGATTCCACCACCTCTCTCGGTAATGCATTCCAGTGTTTCACCACCCTCCTCGTGAAAAAGTTTTTCCTAATATCCAACCTAAACCTCCCCCACTGCAACCTGAGACCATTACTCCTCGTTCTGTCATCAGCTACCACTGAGAACAGTCTAGAGCCATTCTCTTTGGAACCCCCTTTCAGGTAGTTGAAAGCAGGTATCAAATCCCCCCTCATTCTTCTCTTCTGCAGACTAAACAATCCCAGTTCCCTCAGCCTCTCCTCGTAAGTCATGATTCCAGTCCCCTAATCATTTTTGTTGCCCTCCGCTGGACACTTTCCAATTTTTCCACATCCTTCTTGTAGTGTGGGGCCCAAAACTGGACAAAGTACTCCAGTTGAGGCCTCACCAATGTCAAATGGAGGGGAACGATCACATCCCTCGATCTGCTGGCAATGCCCCTACTTATACATCCCAAAATGCCATTGTCCTTGGCAACAAGGGCACACTGTTGACTCATATCCAGCTTCTCATCCACTGTAACCCCTAGGTCCTTTTCTGCAGAACTGCTGCCGAGCCATTCAGTCCCTAGTCTGTAGCGGTGCATGGGATTCTTCCGTCCTAAGTGCAGGACTCTGCACTTGTCCTTGTTGAACCTCATCAGATTTCTTTTGGCGCAATCCTCTAATTTGTCTAGGTCCCTCTGTATCTATCCCTACCCTCCAGTGTATCTACCTCTCCTCCCAGTTTAGTGTCATCTGCAAACTTGCTGAGGGTGCAATCCACACCATCCTCCAGATCATTTATGAAGATATTGAACAAAATCGGCCCCAGGACCGACCCTTGGGGCACTCCACATGATACTGGCTGCCAACTAGACATGGAGCCATTGATCACTACCCGTTGAGCCCGACAATCTAGCCAACTTTCTATCCACCTCATAGTCCATTTATCCAGCCCATACTTCTTTAACTTGCTGGCAAGAATACTGTGGGAGACCGTGTCAAAAGCTTTGCTAAAGTCACTGCTTTCCCCTCATCCACAGAACCAGTTATCTCATCATAGAAGGCAATTAGATTAGTCAGGCATGACTTGCCCTTGGTGAATCCATGCTGACTGTTCCTGATCTCTTTCCTCTCCTCTAAGTGCTTCAGAATTGATTCCTTGAGGAAATGCTCCATGATTTTTCCAGGGACTGAGGTGAGGCTGACTGGCCTGTAGTTCCCAGGATCCTCCTTCTTCCCTTTTTTAAAGATGGGCACTACATTAGCCTTTTTCCAGTCGTCCAGGACTTCCCCCAATCACCATGGGTTTTCAAAGATAATGGCCAATGGCTCTGCAATCACATCCGCCAAATTCCTTTAGCACTCTCGGATGCAGCACATCCAGCCCCATGGACTTGTGCTCATCCAGCTTTTCTAAATAGTCCTGAACCACTTCTTTCTCCACAGAGGGCTGGTCACCTCCTCCCCATGCTGTGCTGCCCAGTGCAGTAGTCTGGGAGCTGACCTTGTTCGTGAAGATAGAGGCAAAAAAAGCCTTGAGTACATTAGCTTTTTCCACATCCTCTGTCACTAGGTTGCCTCCCTCATTCAGTAAGGGGCCCACACTTTCCTTGACTTTCTTCTTGTTGCTAACATACCTGAAGAAACCCTTCTTGTTACTCTTAACATCTCTTGCTACTCTTAACATCCCACTGAGCTGTACTCTTGAAAGCTGATGCACTCACTCGTTATAAGATGTTGAGTAATGGAAGAAGTCCCAGATTTGAAACGTGATCATCAGAGGCTAGCAAAGGGCTATCTGTTATTTTTATCGGATTTCTGCCATACATGTGTCCTTACATATGTATGAGGAGTATTATATTAGGTTCTTCTGTGAGACAATCAGGCATGAGTATGAAGCTTTCAGTTAGGAAATTAAGATCAGCCAAGGTCACTTGTTCCATGTACTGGATCTGAGTCACAAAAATTTCCATAAGTATATTTATTGAGTCAGAGATTTAAAAATATGAGTAAGATTTTCAAAACTGTTCAGTGACCAGGATTGCCTCCTTATACTCCCTGATCGGTCTGTCTGTATCTGTCTCTAGTTTTATACTTAGAGTATAAGCTCCTAGAGGCAAGGTATGGCCTTTTGTTCCATGTTTGAACATCACCTAGCCACTGCCTCCTAGGTGCCATGGTAGTACAGAAAATTAATTAATATTGGTTTAGCTCTGAGCCTAGTGATGTCCGTGGGAGAACTGGTATGTGCTTTTGGAAAATCCCACCTTTACTCTTGTACTGTTTTTCATTCCTTGGGACCTGTTTCCATTGTGATCTTCACCCATTTGCATTTCGGTATTACTTGATACAGTGCTGCATGCTCACTAGCCATATGGATTACAGTCAGTCCTGTGATGGGGCAGACAAGCCCCACGCTGGCAAGGAGGGGGATAATGAGAGCTTGTGGACCTGGTTGGCCCTGCCCTGCTACGCCTGGAACAGAAGCCAGGCATGGAGATGGGCGTTAACAGGAGGAGACCTGGCCCAGTTCAGAGCTGACCAGGTAGCTTGCTGGCCAAGCTGAGCTTGCTGGCCGAGTCTCTTGGGCACATCTACACAGCCTGCGGCAGCCAACCTCCTGGCCTCGATTGACAGACTTGTGGTAACGGGGCTCACGCTAGCTGTGCAAAAGCGCTTTGAAGTTGTGGCTTGGGCTGGAGCTCAGAGCCCCAGACACGACTTCAAAGCTCTCTCTCTGCAGCTATTTTTAGAGTGCTAGAGTGAGCCTCGCTAGCCCCAAGTCTGTCAGCCTCGGCTGGGAAGCTTGCTGCCGTGGGCTGTGTAGACATGGCCCTGGAGGAAGGGATGATCAGCCCCTGGGAGACCAGCCAAAGTACTGACTTTGTGAAGACAAGCCCTGAATAGACGGGTGGGGTCCTGCCGAGAGTTCATGGGACAACCCTGGTGTTGAGTTTTTTTCTCTCCTTATTTCTTTTAGCCTCTAACACCCTGGAAGGGGTAGGACTGAAGTGCACCTTGGCTGGAGGGCTAAACTGCTACTATGGCGGACTGTGACAGGGCAGACTAGGCCCAGAGGCCCTCTGCTGGAGGCCTCAGGGTCCTGCCACACCTGTCCCAGGAAAGGAGCAGTAGAGTCCTTCAAGCAGCTTAGAGTGGCTGCAGCAGAGGCAGCCAAACATGGCCCAGGAAGGCCACATAGCCCTGGTCTACACTAGGAGTTTAGGTCGAATTTAGCAGCGTTAAATCAATGTAAACCTGCACCCGTCCACATGATGAAGCCCTTTTTTTCGACTTAAAGGGCTCTTAAAATCGATTTCCTTACTCCACCCCTGACAAGTGGATTAGAGCTTAAATCAGCCTTGCCAGGTCAAATTTGGGGTATTGTGGACACAATTCGATGGTATTGGCCTCCGGGAGCTATCCCAGAGTGCTCCATTGTGACCGCTCTGGACAGCACTCTCAACTCAGATGCACTGGCCAGGTAGACAGGAAAAGAACCGCGAACTTTTGAATTTCAATTTCCTATTTGGCCAGCGTGGCAAGCTGCAGGTGACCATGCAGAGCTCATCAGCAGAGGTGACCATGATGGAGTCCCAGAATCACAAAAGAGCTCCAGCATGGACTGAACTGGAGGTACGGGATCTGATCGCTGTATGGGGAGAGGAATCCGTGCTATCAGAACTCTGTTCCAGTTTTCGAAATGTCAAAACATTTATCAAAATCTCCCAGGGCATGAAGGACAGAGGCCATAACAGGGACCCGAAGCAGTACCCCATGAAACTTAAGGAGCTGAGGCAAGCCTACCAGAAAACCAGAGAGGCGAACGGCTACTCCAGGTCAGAGCCCCAAACATGCCGCTTCTATGATGAGCTGCATGCCATGCCAGGTAGGATCGCTACCCCTTCCTGCTTCTCCACGTGGGCACCAATGATACTGCCAAGAATGACCTTGAGTGGATCACTGCGGACTATGTGGCTCTAGGAAGAAGGATAAAGGAGTTGGAGGCGCAAGTGGTGTTCTCGTCCATCCTCCCCGTGGAAGAAAAGGCCTAGGTAGGGAGCGTCGAATCGTGGAAGTCAACGAATGGCTACGCAGGTGGTGTCGGAGAGAAGGCTTTGGTTTCTTTGACCATGGGATGGTGTTCCATGAAGGAGGAGTGCTGGGCAGAGACGGGCTCCATCTTACGAAGAGAGGGAAGAGCATCTTTGCCAGCAGGCTGGCTAACCTAGTGAGGAGGGCTTTAAACTAGGTTCACCGGGGGAAGGAGACCAAAGCCCTGAGGTAAGTGGGAAAGCGGGATACCGGGAGGAAGCACAGGCAGGAATGTCTGTGAGGGGAGGGCTCCTGCCTCATACTGGGAATGAGGGGCGATCAACAGGTTATCTCAAGTGCTTATATACAAATGCACAAAGCCTTGGAAACAAGCAGGGAGAACTGGAGGTCCTGGTGATGTCAAGGAACTATGACATGATCGGAATAACAGAGACTTGGTGGGATAACTCACATGACTGGAGTACTGTCATGGATGGTTATAAACTGTTCAGGAAGGACAGGCAGGGCAGAAAAGGTGGGGGAGTAGCACTGTATGTAAGGGAGCAGTATGACTGCTCAGAGCTCCGGTACGAAACTGCAGAAAAACCTGAGTGTCTCTGGATTAAGTTTAGAAGTGTGTGCAACAAGAGTGATGTAGTGGTGGGAGTCTGCTATAGACCACCGGACCAGGGGGATGAGGTAGATGAGGCTTTCTTCCGGCAGCTCACGGAAGCTACTAGATCGCATGCCCTGATTCTCATGGGTGACTTTAATTTTCCTGATATCTGCAGGGAGAGCAATACAGCGGTGCATAGACAATCCAGGAAGTTTTTGGAAAGCGTAGGGGACAATTTCCTGGCGCAAGTGCTAGAGGAGCCAACTAGGGGGGGCGCTTTTCTTGACCTGCTGCTCACAAACCGGGTAGAATTAGTGGGGGAAGCAAAAGTGGATGGGAATCTGGGAGGCAGTGACCATGAGTTGGTTGAGTTCAGGATCCTGATGCAGGGAAGAAAGGTAAGCAGCAGGATACGGACCCTGGACTTCAGGAAAGCAGACTTCGACTCCCTCAGGGAACGGATGGCCAGGATCCCCTGGGGGACTAACTTGAAGGGGAAAGGAGTCCAGGAGAGCTGGCTGTATTTCAAGGAATCCCTGTTGAGGTTACAGGGACAAACCATCCCAATGAGTCGAAAGAATAGTAAATATGGCAGGCGACCAGCTTGGCTTAATGGTGAAATCCTAGCGGATCTTAAACATAAAAAAGAAGCTTACAAGAAGTGGAAGGTTGGACATATGAACAGGGAAGAGTATAAAAATATTGCTCGGGCATGTAGGAATGATATCAGGAGGGCCAAATCGCACCTGGAGCTGCAGCTAGCCAGAGATGTCAAGAGTAACAAGAAGGGTTTCTTCAGGTATGTTGGCAACAAGAAGAAAGCCAAGGAATGTGTGGGCCCCTTACTGAATGAGGGAGGCAACCTAGTGACAGAGGTTGTGGAAAAAGCTAATGTACTCAATGCTTTTTTTGCCTCTGTTTTCACTAACAAGGTCAGCTCCCAGACTGCTGCGCTGGGCATCACAAAATGGGGAAGAGATGGCCAGCCCTCTGTGGAGATAGAGGTGGTTAGGGACTATTTAGAAAAGCTGGACGTGCACAAGTCCATGGGGCCGGACGAGTTGCATCCGAGAGTGCTGAAGGAATTGGCGGCTGTGATTGCAGAGCCATTGGCCATTATCTTTGAAAACTCGTGGCGAACGGGAGAAGTCCCGGATGACTGGAAAAAGGCTAATGTAGTGCCAATCTTTAAAAAAGGGAAGAAGGAGGATCCTGGGAACTACAGGCCAGTCAGCCTCACCTCAGTCCCTGGAAAAATCATGGAGCAGGTCCTCAAAGAATCAATCCTGAAGCACTTGCATGAGAGGAAAGTGATCAGGAACAGCCAGCATGGATTCACCAAGGGAAGGTCATGCCTGACTAATCTAATCGCCTTTTATGATGAGATTACTGGTTCTGTGGATGAAGGGAAAGCAGTGGATGTATTGTTTCTTGACTTTAGCAAAGCTTTTGACACGGTCTCCCACAGTATTCTTGTCAGCAAGTTAAGGAAGTATGGGCTGGGTGAATGTACTATAAGGTGGGTAGAAAGCTGGCTAGATTGTCGGGCTCAACGGGTAGTGATTAATGGCTCCATGTCTAGTTGGCAGCCGGTATCAAGTGTAGTGCCCCAAGGGTCGGTCCTGGGGCCGGTTTTGTTCAATATCTTCATAAATGATCTGGAGGATGGTGTGGATTGCACTCTCAGCAAATTTGCGGATGATACTAAACTGGGAGGAGTGGTAGATACGCTGGAGGGGAGGGATAGGATACAGAAGGACCTAGACAAATTGGAGGATTGGGCCAAAAGAAATCTGATGAGGTTCAATAAGGATAAGTGCAGGGTCCTGCACTTAGGACGGAAGAACCCAATGCACAGCTACAGACTAGGGACCGAATGGCTAGGCAGCAGTTCTGCAGAAAAGGACCTAGGGGTGACAGTGGACGAGAAGCTGGATATGAGTCAGCAGTGTGCCCTTGTTGCCAAGAAGGCCAATGGCATTTTGGGATGTATAAGTAGGGGCATAGCGAGCAGATCGAGGGACGTGATCGTTCCCCTCTATTCGACATTGGTGAGGCCTCATCTGGAGTACTGTGTCCAGTTTTGGGCCCCACACTACAAGAAGGATGTGGATAAATTGGAGAGAGTCCAGCGAAGGGCAACAAAAATGATTAGGGGACTGGAACACATGAGTTATGAGGAGAGGCTGAGGGAGCTGGGCTTGTTTAGCCTGCAGAAGAGAAGAATGAGGGGGGATTTGATAGCTGCTTTCAACTACCTGAAAGGGGGTTCCAAAGAGGATGGCTCTAGACTGTTCTCAATGGTAGCAGATGACAGAACGAGGAGTAATGGTCTCAAGTTGCAGTGGGGGAGGTTTAGATTGGATATTAGGAAAAACTTTTTCACTAAGAGGGTGGTGAAACACTGGAATGCGTTACCTAGGGAGGTGGTAGAATCTCCTTCCTTAGAGGTTTTTAAGGTCAGGCTTGACAAAGCCCTGGCTGGGATGATTTAACTGGGAATTGGTCCTGCTTTGAGCAGGGGGTTGGACTAGATGACCTTCTGGGGTCCCTTCCAACCCTGATATTCTATGATTCTATGATTTTAGGGGGTTCAGTCACCACTACCCCAGCCATGTTGTTTGACTCCTTCAATGGAGATGGAGGCAACACGGAAGCAAGTTTTGGGGACGAGGAAGATGATGATGATGAGGTTGTAGATAGCTCACAGCAAGCAAGTGGAGAAACCGGTTTTCCCGGCAGCCAGGAACTGTTTCTCACCCTGGACCTGGAGCCAGTACCCTCTGAACCCACCCAAGGCTGCCTCCTGGACCCAGCAGGCGGAGAAGGGACCTCCAGTGAGTGTACCTTTTAAAATACTATACATGGTTCAAAAGCAAGGATGTGTAATGATTAATTTGCCCTGGCATTCACGGCTCTCCTGGATGTACTCCCAAAGCCTTTGCAAAAGGTTTCTGGGGAGGGCAGCCTTATTGCATCGTCCATGGTAGGACACTTTACCACTCCAGGCCAGTAGCACGTACTCGGGAATCATTGTACAACAAAGCATTGCAGTATATGTTTGCTGGCGTTCAAACAACATCCGTTCTTTATCTCTCTGTGTTATCCTCAGGAGAGTGAGATATCATTCATGGTCACCTGGTTGAAACAGGGTGCTTTTCTTCAGGGGACACTCAGAGGTGCCCATTCCTGCTGGGCTGTTTGCCTGTGGCTGAACAGAAATGTTCCCCGCTGTTAGCCATGGGAAGGGGTGAGGGGTTAGTCACACAGTGGGGGGAGGCAACGACCTTGTAATGAAAGCACATGTGCTATGTATGTAATGTTAACAGCAAGGTTTACCGTGAAAGAGGGTACCCATTGTTCTATAAAATGTGTCTTTTTAAATACCACTGTCCCTTTTTTTTTTTCTCCACCAGCTGCATGTGTTTCAATGATCACAGGATCTTCTCCTTCCCAGAGGCTAGTGAAGATTAGAAAGAGAAAAAAACGCACTCATGATGAAATGTTCTCTGAGCTCATGCTGTCCGCCCACACTGACAGAGCACAGACGAATGCGTGGAGGCAGACAATGTCAGAGTGCAGGAAAGCACAAAATGATCGGGAGGAGAGGTGGCAGGCTGAAGAGAGTAAGTGGCGGGCTGAAGACAGGGCTGAAGCTCAAATGTGGCAGCAGCGTGATGAGAGGAGGCAGGATTCAATGCTGAGGCTGCTGGAGGCTCAAACCAATATGCTCCAGTGTATGGTTGAGCTGCAGCAAAGGCAGCTGGAGCACAGACTGCCGCTACAGCCCCTGTGTAACCAACCACCCTCCTCCCCAAGTTCCATAGCCTCCTCACCCAGATGCCCAAGAACGCGGTGGGGGGGCCTCCGGCCACCCAGCCACTCAACCACAGAGTATTGCCCAAAAAACAGAAGGCTGGCATTCAATAAGTTTTAAAGTTGTAAACTTTTAAAGTGCTGTGTGGCATTGTCCTTCCCTCCTCCACCATCCCTCTTGGTGCTTCTCTCCTCCACCACCCCTCCTGGGCTACCTTGGTAGTCATCCCCCTGTTTGTGTGATGAATGAATAAAGAATGTATGAATGTGAAGCAACAATGACTTTATTGCCTCTGCAAGCGGTGATTAAAGGGAGGAGGGGAGGGTGGTTAGCTTACAGGGAAGTAGAGTGAACCAAGGGGTGGGGGGTTTCATCAAGGAGAAACAAACAGAACTTTCACACCGTAGCCTGTCCAGTCATAAAACTGGTTTTCAAAGCTTCTCTGATGCGCACCGCGCCCTCCTGTGCTCTTCTAACCGCCCTGGTGTCTGGCTGCGTGTAACCAGCAGCCAGGTGATTTGTCTCAACCTCCCACCCTGCCATAAACGTCTCCCCCTTACTCTCACAGAGATTGTGGAGCACACAGCAAGCAGTAATAACAGTGGGAATATTGGTTTCGCTGAGGTCTAACTGAGTCAGTAAACTGCGCCAGCGCGCCTTTAAACATCCAAATGCACATTCTACCACCATTCTGCACTTGCTCAGCTTGTAGTTGAACAGCTCCTGACTACTGTCCAGGCTGCCTGTGTACGGCTTCATGAGCCATGGCATTAAGCGGTAGGCTGGTTCATCAAGGATAACTATAGGCATTTCAACATCCCAAATGGTTATTTTCTGGTCTGGGAATAAAGTCCCTTCCTGCAGCTTTTGAAACAGACCAGAGTTCCTGAAGATGCGAGCGTCATGTACCTTTCCCAGCCATCCCACGTTGATGTTGGTGAAACATCCCTTGTGATCCACCAGACTTGCAGCACTATTGAAAAGTACCCCTTGCGGTTTATGTACTCGGCGGCTTGGTGCTCCGGTGCCAAGATAGGGATATGGGTTCCGTCTATGGCCCCACCACAGTTAGGGAATCCCATTGCAGCAAAGCCATCTAGTGTGACCTGCACATTTCCCAGAGTCACTACCTTTGATAGCAGCAGCTCAATGATTGCGTTGACTACTTGCATCACAGCAACCCCCACAGTAGATTTGCCCACTCCAAATTGATTACCAACTGACCGGTAGCTGTCTGGCGTTGCAAGCTTCCACAGGGCTATTGCAAGTTCCATGAAAGTGCCCTTACGCATGCGAAAGTTTCGCAGCCACTGGGAATCGTCCCAGACCTGCAACACTATGCGGTTCCACCAGTCTGTGCTTGTTTCCCGAGCCCAGAATCGGCGTTCCACAGCATGAACCTGCCCCATTAGCACCATGATGCATGCATTGGCAGGGCCCATGCTTTCAGAGAAGTCTGTGTCCATGTCCTCATCACTCACGTGACCGCGCTGATGTCGCCTACTCGTCCGGTATCGCTTTGCCAGGTTCTGGTGCTGCATATACTGCTGGATAATGCGTGTGGTGTTTAATGTGCTCCTAATTGCCAAAGTGAGCTGAGCGGGCTCCATGCTTGCCGTGGTATGGCGTCCACACAGAAAAAAAGCGCGGAATGATTGTCTGCTGTTGCTCTGACGGAGGGAGGGGCGAGTGATGACATGGCTTACAGGGTTGGCTTACAAGGAATTAAAATCAACAAAGGGGGTGGCTTTACATCAAGGAGTATTTCAGGCAGGACTTCACGGAGGGTTCCAATAAGAAATGGTGCACCTAAGTAATTGTTCTTATTGGAACAAGCAGGTTTATCTGGCCTCTGATTGATACATGGCTAGATTTACCTCGCTGCACCTTCTCTGTGAGTGACTGCAGTGTGACCCAGAGGAATGAGTCCCCTAGACAGGGGGGAAGCAAATAAGTACAAAACAAATCTAGTCTATTTCTTGCCTATTTCTTGTTTTGATCCACTCCATCTATCTTTTACATCTTTGGCTGGCAGCAGATGGTGCAGGACTGCAAGCCATCCACATCTCATGGCTGCTCGGCAGAAGATGGTGCAATAGGACTGCTAGCCATCCTCATCTCTTGCCTGCCCGGCATAAGATGGTGCAATAGGACTGCTAGCAATCTGAATCATCTGCCTGCTCACCATAAGATGGTTCAATAGGACTGACTGCAGGACTAAAGAGAATGACCTGGTCGAGTCACTCCAAATTTAGTCCCTGCGCCCATGTCTGCCCAGGCGCTCCTGATTGACCTTACAGAGGTGACCAGGAGCACCTCGGACACGACGATGACGGCTACCAGTCCTATTGCACCATCTGCTGCCACAAGGCAATGGGTTGCTGCTGCTGTGTAGCAATGCAGTACCACGTCTGCCAGCACCCAGGAGACATACGGTGACTGTGAGCTGAGCGGGCTCCATGCTTGCCGTGGTATTGCATCTGCACAGGTAACTCAGGAAAAAAGGTGCAAAACGATTGTCTGCTGTTGCTTTCACAGCGGGAGGGAGGGAGGGCCTGATTACATGTACCCAGAACCACCCGCAACAATGTTTTTTACCCCATCAGGCACTGGGATCTCAACCCAGAATTCCAATGGGCAGTGGAGACTGCGGGAACTGTGGGATAGCCACCCACAGTGCAACGCTCCAGAAGTCAACGCTTGCCTCAGTACGGTGGAAGCACTCCGCCGAGTTAATGCACTTAATGCACTTAGAGCATTTTCTGTGGGGACACACACACTCGAATATATAAAAACGATTTCTAAAAAACCGACTTCTATAAATTCAACCTAATTTCATAGTTTAGACATATCCATAAAAAGGAGCTGCAGGGCAGACCAGAGGTAGTTCTTTGCTGGAGCTAGAGTGCAGATGATGTTCCCGGCACCATGGACAGCTCAGTGCTGGCAGGGACTAGAGTGAAAACAAACTCGTGGGTGGCTGCTGGGACTGAAGGTAGAAGAGCCCCGAGGTAAGGGTGAAGCATCAGTGAAGGCTGGGCCCATAGGGAAATGGCCCAGGGAAATGAAGGCAGTTTCATTAAAGGGACATGGTAGCATGCGACTGCTATTCTTAGGGTTCCTGGGCCGGGACCTGGAGTAGGGGGCAGGCCTGGGTCCTCCCCATCCCCCATAGGCCACTAGCGAAGGACAGTGATAAACTCCTGGCAGGGGATCTGAACTACTTAGTGGCCCAGCTGGAGAGCTGGGGCTAGAAGAGCCCAGAGATGGTGAAATTGTTGTCTCTAGGGAGGAAGCCCTGGAGGTATGGCCTGATACCAGGGCCAGGACTATTTAAAGACTGCAGACACATGTTACCAGAAGGGGCTGCTCATGAGAGGAAGGTACCATTACACGGACCTTGCAGGAGATGGTGAACCTAGCAGTGGAGATCTGTGCTGGGTGAGTTGTGCCCTGATGGCCCACAAAGGGGTGCTGCAGAGGTAAACCCAGTCAGTCTGTCACACGGTGGCTGGCCCCTTTCAATGAAGCAGGTCCAGCTCCCCTGTGCCAGAACCAGCGCTCCTGGGGGTGAGTCAAGAGGGTGGGGCAGCACCTGGGGCTGTAAAGAATCAGGGAGACTCAGAGAGGGAGGATACCCCCTGAAGAAGCTGTAGGAGGTTTCTGGAGGAATGCTGAAGAACAGCAGAGGGCTTTGCTGGCTGCACCCTCTCCTCCCCTCCCCAAGCCAAAAAGCCAGGGCCAGAGGGCACTGAAGGCAGCAGAAGAGCAGAGGAGGTTGCCTTCTGATTTCCGAGACAGAAGTAAGGGCTGTAGGCCAAGCAACAGTGGTAGGGCTTACCCACTGGTACCTCCACGCTGGCGAGCTAGAAGAGGAATAGGGAGATGATGGAGGCTCCCTTGGTGAGGGTGAACTCCCAGCAGTGGGTGTTCCTGCTATGCCAGTGGACTAGATGTCATGGGATGTTAAGGGTTGTATGCCCTGGGGGTGATAAATGGACTATGTTTTGGGGAATTTATTATGGATTATTGTCACTATGGTTTTGTAATAAACTGGCCCCCAAGAGGGATATTATTGAGGCAAGGTCGTCTGTCGTGGAGTCCTTAGGGGCCTGAAAGGGGTATGGGATGGTAACCCTGGCATTAGAGTGCCCAGCCACAAGGGGGTGCATGGGGACAAGCCGGGGAATCGATCAGACCATTCCCTACCAGAAGTCACCATCTGAGTTCTTGGGAATGTGGTGCTCTAGCAAAAATAGTCCATCCCCTGGCCCTGCCTCTGGTAGGCATGATGTGCCAGATCCTTAGCTGGCATAAATCATCGAAGCCCCATCATCTTCCCTGGTGCTATGCCAATTGACCCCAGCTGAGGGTCTGGTCTCTTGACTTGTTAGTGTCTTTGCAGAGTGAGATCAGTATCTTTACTGGCTTTTTTTTTTCCCCACCAACAGCCCTGTATTTTCACGTGGTTTGTGCAATGTCCACACTCACATCAGGCCAAACTTTGAAATGTCTTAAATATGCAGCTCTTAAACCATTTCAGCATCCAGCCCTAAACGTTGATCTCTATTCATTTCAGATTCCTTCTACCTGACCACTCTGATGCAATGGCTTGTTTTCTAGGAGTGGTCTGTAATGTAGGAAGGCATGTGCAGTTTTGCATCCTGTGCAAATGGCTTTAAAAATAAGACACACTAGCCACATAGCTTGCCACAAGCACACTTTTCACACAGACCAATCTAAATACCTTGCATTGCAGCTTACTGTGGCTGATTCCATACACACATTGCTCTTCTAACTGTTCTTTCTTTCACCTGGGTAGTTTCTAAACTGATATCAAGCTAAGACACTTTCTTAGAGGAATAAAATCACTTAACAGTTTACCAAGCATGGTTTCCTTGATACAACCAGGCTTTAGCAAAGGGAAAGGTCCAGGTCTGGACAGGGTGGACAGCAGCATAATACAGACCTTGGACTTCAGAAAAGCAGACCTTGACTCTCTCAGGGAACTGATGGGCAGGATCCCCTGGGAGGCTAATTGAGGAGGACAGGAGTCCAGGAGAGCTGGCTGTATTTTAAAGAATCCTTATTGGGGGCACAGGAACAAATCATCCCAATGTGCAGAAAGAATAGCAAATATGGCAGGCAACCAGTTTGGCTTAACACAAAAAAGAAGCTTACAAGAAGTGGAAACTTGGACAGATGACTAGGGAGGAGTATAAAGATATTGCTTGAGCATGCAGGGGTGTAATCAGGAAGGCCAAAGCACAATTGGAGTTGCAGCTAGCGAGGGATGTGAAGGGTAACAAGAAGGGTTTCTACAGGTATGTTAGCAACAAGAAGAAGGTCAGGGAATGTGTGGGCCCCTTACTGAATGGGGGAGGCAACCTAGTGACAGATGTGGAAAAAGCTGAAGTACTCAATGCTTTTTTTGCCTCGGTCTTCACAGACTAGGTCAGCTCCCAGACTGCTGTCCTGGGCAGCACAGTATGGGGAGGAGGTGAGCAGCCTTCAGTAGTGAAAGAACAGGTTAAGGACTATTTAGAAAAGCTGGACATGCACAAGTCCATAGGTCTGGATCTAATGCATCCGAGGGTGCTGAGGGAGTTGGCTTATGTGATTTTCTGAGCCATTGGCCATTATCTTTGAAAACTCGTGGGGATTGGGGGAGGTTCTGGATGATTGGAAAAAGGCAAATATAGTGCCCATATTTTTTTTTTAAAAAGGAAGACGGAGAATCTGAGGAAATACAAACCGGTCAGCCTCACCTCAGTCCCCAGAAAAATCATGGAGCAGGTCCCCAAAAAATCCATTTTGAAGCAGTTGGAGGAGAGGAAGGTGATCAGGAAGTCAACATGGATTCATCAAGGGCAAGTCATGCCTGACCAACTTGATTGCCTTCTATGATGAGATACCTGGCTCTGTGGGGAAAGCGGTGGATGTGATATACCTTGACTTTAGCAAAAGTTTTGATACTGTCTCCCACTGTATTTTTGCCAGCACTGTAAAGAAGTATGGATTGGATGAATGGACTATAAGGTGGATAGAAAGCTGGTTAGATCATCAGGTAGTGATCAATGGCTCAATGTCAATTGAGCCATTAGATCATTAATCAATAGATCATCAGGTAGTGATCAACGGCTCAGTGTCTAGTTGGCAACCAGTATCAAGCGGAGTGTCCTGAGGCCCTTTTTGTTCAACATCTTCATTAATGATCTGGATGATGGGATGGATTGCACCCTCAGCAAGTTCACGGATGACTCTAAGCTGGGGAGAGAGGTAGATACGCTGCAAAGTAGGGATAGGGCCCAGAGTGACTTAGACAAATTGGAGGATTGGGCCAAAAGAAATCTGATGAGGTTCAACAAAGACAAGTGCAGAGTCCTGCACTTAGGATGGAAGAATCCCATATACCGCTACAGACTGGGGACTGACTGGCTAAGCGGCAGTTCTGCAGAAAAGGACCTGGGGACTACAGTGGACGAGAAGCTGGATATGAGTCAACAGTGTTACCCTGTTGCCAAGAAGGCTAACAGCATATTGGGTTGCATTAGTAGGAGCATTGCCAGCAGATCAAGGGAAGTGATTATTCCCCTCTATTTGGCACAGGTGAGGCTACATCTGGAGTATTGCACCCAGTTTTGGGGGCCCTACTATAGAAAGGATGTGGATAAATTGGAGAAAGTCCAGCGGAGGGCAACAAAAATTATTAGAGGGCTGGGGCACATGACTTACGAGGAGAGGCTGAGGGCGCTGGGCTTATTTAGTCTGCAGAAGAGAAGCGTGAGTGCGGGGGAGGGGATTTGATAGCAGCCTTCAACTACCTGAAGAGGGGTTCCAAAGAGGATGGAGCTGGGCTGTTCTCAGTGGCCTGGACACCAGAACTGAGAACAAGGAGCCTGTCTCTCCTGATCTCTCAAAACCCCCATTGCTGAGCTAAGAGTGGAGGAGGAAACTGCCTGATTCAACTGCAGAGAGGCCAAGAGCTGGGCCTTGGGGTGGGGAAAGGTGGGACAAGGAGCCTGAGAGGGTGGAGGCTAGAATAGGAGGGAAAATGAGATGAAGTACTTTGGGAATGAATCTGAGTTGTGCAGTGAAAGAGGCTGTTGTCAGTAGGACCTCGGGTGGACACCCCATCACCACACTGGCATATGAGGGGTTAATAGAACCCTATTGAGGCTGTGCAGGAGATGCAGCCAATAAGAGAAGCTGCAAGGAATAGGGTGAAGAAGGTGCTGGGGCTGTGGGGAGGTGGCCCAGAAAAATGTACTGAGAACTTGGAGGGGATGCAGCATGTGGCTGCCATCTACAGGGTCCCTGGGTTGGGACCCAGAGTAGTGGGTGGGCCCGGGTCTCCCCCCACTACTACCACCAGTGGGGAAGTGGCTGGACTGCTGGACTGCCATACAAACCCCAGAAGGGGGGAACACAGATGGTGGAAAGTGTATCTCAGAAGAGGCAGGACACTAAAGGAAGAAACAGGAGGGTATCATGGTGATGGCAGTTGCAGGCTGCTCTGAGGAACTGGATTCTATCCTTGCCACTAATTTCCTGAGTGATGTTGGGCAAGTCAGCCACACCAGACTCTTCACAGTGGTCACTAACTGGTGTTCCTCATTTTCTGGGGGCCTGACTTGAGACCCTGGGTTCTGATGTGCAGAAGTGCTGAGCACTCAGAGCTATAACTGCACTCTCTGGAAGCTGTGCTGTGAACGTATTAAATGCTACTATATAGAATCATAGAATATCAGGGTTGGAAGGGACCCCAGAAGGTCATCTAGTCCAACCCCCTGCTCAAAGCAGGACCAATTCCCAGTTAAATCATCCCAGCCAGGGCTTTCTCAAGCCTGACCTTAAAAACCTCTAAGGAAGGAGATTCTACCACCTCCCTAGGTAACGCATTCCAGTGTTTCACCACCCTCTTAGTGAAAAAGTTTTTCCTAATATCCAATCTAAACCTCCCCCACTGCAACTTGAGACCATTACTCCTCGTTCTGTCATCTGCTGCCATTGAGAACAGTCTAGAGCCATCCTCTTTGGAACCCCCTTTCAGGTAGTTGAAAGCAGCTATCAAATCCCCCCTCATTCTTCTCTTCTGCAGGCTAAACAAGCCCAGCTCCCTCAGCCTCTCCTCATAACTCATGTGTTCCAGTCCCCTAATCATTTTTGTTGCCCTTCGCTGGACTCTCTCCAATTTATCCACATCCTTCTTGAAGTGTGGGGCCCAAAACTGGACACAGTACTCCAGATGAGGCCTCACCAATGTCGAATAGAGGGGAACGATCACATCCCTCGATCTGCTCGCTATGCCCCTACTTATACATCCCAAAATGCCATTGTCCTTGGCAACAAGGGCACACTGATGACTCATATCCAGCTTCTCATCCACTGTCACCCCTAGGTCCTTTTCCGCAGAACTGCTGCCTAGCCATTCGGTCCCTAGTCTGTAGCTGTGCATTGGGTTCTTCCGTCCTAAGTGCAGGACCCTGCACTTATCCTTATTGAACCTCATCAGATTTCTTTTGGCCCAATCCTCCAATTTGTCTAGGTCCTTCTGTATCCTATCCCTCCCCTCCAGCGTATCTACCACTCCTCCCAGTTTAGTATCATCCGCAAATTTGCTGAGAGTGCAATCCACACCATCCTCCAGATCATTTATGAAGATATTGAACAAAACCGGCCCCAGGACCGACCCTTGGGGTACTCCACTTGATACCGGCTGCCAACTAGACATGGAGCCATTGATCACTACCCATTGAGCCCGACAATCTAGCCAGCTTTCTACCCACCTTGTAGTGCATTCATCCAGCCCATACTTCCTTAACTTGCTGACAAGAATACTGTGGGAGACCGTGTCAAAAGCTTTGCTAAAGTCAAGAAACAATACATCCACTGCTTTCCCTTCATCCACAGAACCAGTAATCTCATCATAAAAGGCGATTAGATTAGTCAGGCATGACCTTCCCTTGGTGAATCCATGCTGGCTGTTCCTGATCACTTTCTTCTCATGCAAGTGCTTCAGGATTGATTCTTTGAGGACCTGCTCCATGATTTTTCCAGGGACTGAGGTGAGGCTGACTGGCCTGTAGTTCCCAGGATCCTCCTTCTTCCCTTTTTTAAAGATTGGCACTACATTAGCCTTTTTCCAGTCATCCGGGACTTCCCCCGTTCGCCACGAGTTTTCAAAGATAATGGCCAATGGCTCTGCAATCACAGCCGCCAATTCCTTCAGCACTCTCGGATGCAACTCGTTCGGCCCCATGGACTTGTGCACATCCAGCTTTTCTAAATAGTCCCTAACCACCTCTATCTCCACAGAGGGCTGGCCATCTCTTCCCCATACTGTGCTGCCCAGTGCAGTAGTCTGGGAGCTGACCTTGTTCGTGAAGACAGAGGCAAAAAAAGCATTGAGTACATTAGCTTTTTCCACATCCTCTGTCACTAGGTTGCCTCCCTCATTCAGTAAGGGGCCCACACATTCCTTGGCTTTCTTCTTGTTGCCAACATACCTGAAGAAACCCTTCTTGTTACTCTTGACATCTCTGGCTAGCTGCAGCTCCAGGTGCGATTTGGCCCTCCTGATAACATTCCTACATGCCCGAGCAATATTTTTATACTCTTCCCTGTTCATATGTCCAACCTTCCACTTCTTGTAAGCTTCTTTTTTATGTTTAAGATCCGCTAGGATTTCACCATTAAGCCAAGCTGGTCGCCTGCCATATTTACTATTCTTTCGACTCATTGGGATGGTTTGTCCCTGTAACCTCAACAGGGATTCCTTGAAATACAGCCAGCTCTCCTGGACTCCTTTCCCCTTCAAGTTAGTCCCCCAGGGGATCCTGGCCATCCGTTCCCTGAGGGAGTCGAAGTCTGCTTTCCTGAAGTCCAGGGTCCGTATCCTGCTGCTTACCTTTCTTCCCTGCGTCAGGATCCTGAACTCAACCAACTCATGGTCACTGCCTCCCAGATTCCCATCCACTTTTGCTTCCCCCACTAATTCTACCCGGTTTGTGAGCAGCAGGTCAAGAAAAGCGCCCCCCCTAGTTGGCTCCTCTAGCACTTGCGCCAGGAAATTGTCCCCTACGCTTTCCAAAAACGTCCTGTCAAAAACTTCCTATGTTGCTAAGCACTCTGAAAAATCAGGTCCTAGGGGGTCTCAAATTGAGTACCCAAAATTAGTGGATACTTTTGACCTTAATCTCTCTGTGCCTCAGCTCCCCATCTGTAAAAGGGGCATAATAATATTCTCTCAGCTCACAGGGGAGTTCTGCAAATACATTCAGTCCTGTTTGTGAAGCAATCAAATACTACAGTGATGAGTGCCATGGAAAAGCCCCTGAGGAAACTAATAATTCTGTCTTCAGAGCAGGGTGTGACTAGTATTCAGTAAACAAGGCCTGGGGCCACACATTGAACATTGTGTAAAAAACAACATTTTGAATAGCTGCTCATTAAGTGAGCACCTTCCATCCTGTGCACTGACTAAGACAAGGGTCCTGAGGAAAAAAATAGTATGTGATAATGTAATACAGGCAACCTTAATTCTGGCATTTCCTAACTTTGGAGTTGTTTCACATTTAAATCATGATGCAGTTAGTTGGCTTATGTAAAATGGGCATTTTGATAATGCCTGACACTCAGAACTTAGTTGAAACAATAATTCATGACTCTTTGACATTAGCATCACCAGTTCTCAAGCAGTTTCCACACTGATGTAGGAACCAATTGTTTGTTTTTTCCAGAGTTCAAAATTGGTCAGAGTAGGTTGGCCTCACAAGAGAGCGTACTGGGTTTAGTTTTAGTGGTCTAGCAGCCTGTCAAGGTTCCTCCCCCACTCTGAACTCTAGGGTACAGATGTGGGGACCTGCATGAAAACCTCCTAAGCTTACTTTCACCAGCTTAGGTTAAAACTTCCCCAAGGTACAAATTAATTTTATCCTTTGTCCCTGGATCTCCACTGCCACCACCAAACTCTAACTGGGTTTACTGGGAAACGTAGTTTGGACATGTCTTTCCCCCCAAAATCCTCCCAACCCTTGCACCCCACTTCCTGGGGAAGGTTTGGTAAAAATCCTCACCAATTTGCATAGGTGACCACAGACCCAAACCCTTGGATCTGAGAACAATGAAAAAGCATTCAGTTTTCTTACAAGAAGACTTTTAATAGAAGTAAAGGAATCACCTCTGTAAAATCAGGATGGTAGATACCTTACAGGGTAATTAGATTCAAAACATAGAGAATCCCTCTAGGCAAAACCTTAAGTTACAAAAAAGACACACACACAGGAATAGTCATTCTATTCAGCACAGTTCTTTTCTCAGCCATTTAAAGAAATCATAATCTAACACATACCTAGCTAGATTACTTACTAAAGTTCTAAGACTCCATTCCTGGTCTATCCCCAGCAAAAGCAGCATACAGACAGACACAGACCCTTTGTTTCTCTCCCTCCTCCCAGCTTTTGAAAGTATCTTGTCTCCTCATTGGTCATTTTGGTCAGGTGCCAGGGAGGTTACCTTTAGCTTCTTAACCCTTTACAGGGTTTTTTCCTCTGGCAAGGAGGGATTTTAAAGGGGTTTACCCTTTCCTTTATATTTATGACACAGCCGTATGCATAATTTTTTCTGCCTTGGCATTTTAATACCTACTCTTCATGATTATTAATCAGAGATTTTTCAGCATTTATAGTGATGCAGGGCCTAATTCTCATCTCACTCACACCAGTTTTATATCTGTAATTACACCTACTTCAGTGAAGCTACTCTTGATTTACAATAGTGTCAGTAGAGAAATTGGGCCCCTGGTAATAAATGGCATGAATGAGATGCACAGTTTGCTGGGGATTTTTCTACAAATAAAGAGTAAATATCACACAGGTTACTCAGTAAAATCACAAGTAAATGCAGAAGATATTAATGAAAAATTATTCTCTTAGTCTGTAGGGGCTGAAAGTCATTTTTTCATTAATACTTTATAAATTCGAAATACCTACTGAATAATCCTTTCATGATTATGGCTTTGTTTCATGTTCTCTGTCTGTTTCAGTCTTGACTGGTCGAGTTTACACAGTGGAAGTTATCTGGCTGGAAAAGATTTGTACAGGATGTACTATAAGGATTATGGTTTAATCTAGTGAATCCAGATGCTATACTAGGAATAATGTCAACGGGTGCATATTACTAGCATATTTATATTTGTCTGTATCCCTCACTTTTTTATTTTCGTTTCTCACATGCTGCAAAATGCAGAGCTCAGTGAAGACCGGGGCCAGCATCTCCACTGGTGTAAATACATGTAACCCAAACAGCTAGGGTGAGTCACAAAATGCAAAGTAGGGAAGTGCAGTAATTTAACCCCTTCCACCCTGCAGTCTCCCCTACCACATTCAAAACAGTACATGGCCTCTAAAGTGCATCTGTCCTAGAGAACTGGATCATTTCAAGGCTAAATGTTACCGTTCATACAGCTTGGTCCTCAAGCAATTAATGTGTCCGTGCTCAGCAACCTGGTTTCTTCAGATCAGTTGTACATAGAAGACCCACTCTAGCTGTAGCAGCACCTATGTTGAAGCACTTTCCCAGAATTCCCTGAATTCCTCCATCCAGACCAAGAGCATACAAGCAGCTGAATAGTTGACAGTAGAATAATACTGTTGTCTTGTTTTCAGCAACAGTTTATACAGTAAAAAAAATCTGTATATTAATATAAATCATTCACTTTTCTAATAAAACCACTTCCTGGAAAAATTAATTAAACATTTTGTTTGTGAAGCCACCTACTTAAAATGAACAGCTAAGGGCTTTAAAATATTATAACGCCCCCATAATGCACAAATTTTTCTGATCAAGCCATTCATGGCTTATTAAAACACAACAAGCTTAGCTCTATAAGACCAGCATTAATCTGGGTCAGAGTTAATGTCTTTGTGTGTTGATGGAATGTGTATTTTACACAGGAACGGCCCCTTTTTGGGCTTTTGAAAGTGCCGTGTGAACAATTGTGCCTTGTACCACACCCTGTCCCCACCCCTTTGCTCTCTGCTCCCCCCTGGGTATGCAGGGCCCCCCTGGGCATACACACCCTTTCTGAAAATGCTGGATGAAGGCAGAAAAATCATCCTTTTGGCCACCTAAACTGCCATTTTCTTCCACACATGCTTCTGGTTTGCTCATCCTGGGATTGCTCGGTGGACGAATGGGTGAGCGGAGAGAGCACCGAGGGGGAACAGCATTATGGGGGAGGCTCTACCAATGTAGCTGCAGCGCCTGGGCTCTAGGACCGAAACACTTCAGCCGGAGCAAATTCACTGAAGGCTTATGCAAAGGTGCCCCTGGCTGGGTTGGCTGCAGAGCCTGAACCGGAGACCTCTCGATCAAAAAGCCTGAGATGCTCCTGCTTGAGCAAAGGAACAACTACATCGCCAGGAACAGATTCGTAAACGTCTTTACCTTGGCTGGCTAGGAGAGGGGGCCAAAGACCCACACTCCCCCAGCCTGGGTCACCCTGCCTCAGAGCGGTGCAACCAGACCTCTCTACTTGTGAAATAACAGAAGCACTTTTGTGTGTGGAGACAAAGCTTTATTCAGGCTCAGTAGCATTCTCCCACGTAAGTAGTCCCATGAAGTCAGCAGGGCGTGTGAGCAAGGACCACAGGGTGGGGCCCAAAGTGTTTTGGCAGCATTCCAGGCTCTCGGATATGTCATGGCGATCTCCGCTTTCCTGAGAAGAGATGAGACTGCAGGGGCTGATGAGGCTAAGAGATAGCCAGGCCCTTATTTTGGAACTAGGCAGGAGCTGGGGCCAAGAGACGAATGAAGTTCTCCAAGCTCGTACTCAGCAATGTATAATCTGTAGTGGAATGGCACGCAGTAATTACAGGGAGCCACGGAGATGTCTCTTGTCTAGGAAGAGTTTTAAATGAAGTTATTAACTCTGTGATGCAGCAAGGGCATTGTGAGGTGGGAGTTTTAACAAATCTTTTTTTTTTTTTCAAAACATTCAGACGTAGCCCAGACCTGGGCATCTTTATCTGTTAAAGTTCTTGTCCAGACAATGGAATCAACAATTTTTATTCCAAGACTGGTGAACTTCAAAAAGTTCACAGCTCGGTATAACAACCTTACCGCAGAAACTTTCTCATGAAACTTGCCATACTGCCTGCTTCTCGTCATGTCCCCACTCCCCATGAGAACAGGGCACAAGCCTTCAGCCCTTCCTCACATGAGTAGTTCTTAGTCCTTTGTGTAGCACCATTGGATGTGGGTCTAATAAAAGGCTGAATAACCAAGGGCGTGGCTACACACACAGCAGCGCAGCTGTTCCCATGCATCTGTGGGGCTGTAGCACTTCGTGAAGACACTACCTACTCCGATGAGAGCTTCTCCTGTCAGCTCCAATTGTTGTAGCTACATCAATGCGAGAAGCCCTCCGGTTGATATAGCATTGTGCACACTGGGAGTGAGGTCTGTATAACTGCATTGCTCAGGGGTATGGATTTTCCACACCCCTGAGCGACTTAGTTATACTGCCATAAGTCTGTAGTGTAGACCAAGCCTGAGAGACCAGTTAGGATTGGGATCCTGAGAGTAGCAGGATCAGGCCCCACACTGCCCTTGCAGAATTTTGGTGCTTCCAACCAAAACCAGTCAGATTGTCCATTCCATTGCAACCTGGCATACAGGGGAGCAAACTGACCGGATTGCCCCCCACCCTAGAGGATCCCATGCTGCCTACCTCACAGCTCCCAATGTAGGGTTGTGCCAGAGCCGGGAGCTGACTGGAGCAGGTTGTGCTCTTGCTATTCTCAGCAGCAGAGTGGCCCATGGAAAGCCACAGTAACCTAGAGCAACCCATCTCCAAATTGCACTGAGGCCTCTGGGAGTCCCTTGGCAAAGCCTAGAATTTGAGAGGTTCAAAGCCTAGTGCAGGAAAACTAATGCAGTTTGACCCAGGAAGTGCAGGAGGCAGCTGCTGACATGGTATTCTCAGTGACAGGAACCCACGTGTTGAATTGATTTTCCCATCGTTGGTGCAACAAAGCTGGAGTCAGTTGATGTTCAGTGCATGCTGCAAGGCCCATCTGTTTTTCCCAGGCCGTCAGGAAAAGGGTAGGTTACTGGGAGTTGCATTAAAGGGGAGTGGAATGTTTTATTCTTAATAGGCAGAATTGAAAGGAGAGCACATAATCTGTTGCTGAGATTTGTGCTTGGACAAAGTTAGATGTCTTCAAGTTGCCAGGGCCTGATGAAATCCATCCTAGAATACTGAAGGAGATATCTGGGCCATTAGCAATTATCTTCAAAAACTCATGGGAGATGGAAGAGGACTGGAAGAGGGCAAATATAGTGCTACTCTATAAAATCTGGGGAATTACAGACCAGTCAACTTAAGTTTAGTACCTGGAAAGATAATGGAGCAAATAATTAAGCAATCAATTTGTAGACACCTAGAAGATAAATAACAGTCAGCATGGATTTGTCAAGAACAAATCATGTCAAGCCAACCTGATAGCTTTCTTTGACAGAGTAACAAGTCTTGTGGATAGAGGGGAAGTGGTAGATGTGGTATATCTTGACTTTAGTAAAGCTTTTGATACTGTTTCACATGACCTTCTCATAAACAAACTAGGGAAATACAACCTCGATGGAGATACTATAAGGTGGGTGCATAACTGATGAGAAAAACATTCCCAGAGAGTAGTTATCAGTGGTTCACAGTCAAGCTGGAAGGGCATAACAAGTCGGGTCCTGTAGGGATTGGTCCTGGGTCTGGTTCTGTTAAATGTCTTCAGTGATGATTTAGTTGGGGATTGGTCCTGCTTTGAGCAGGGGGTTGGACTAGATGACCTCCTGAGGTCCCTTCCAACCCTGATATTCTATGATTCTGTGATTCTATGATGTGATCTACTTCTCTGGTACAGTGTCCTTGTTTGGTGAAGGCTGTTTTAAATGTTTTAAGGTGTATATCCCAGACCTTCTCCTGAAAGTTTATCCTGTGTTATCTGAGGCCATGGCTGTAGATAACCGGTTTCTTGGTGTTTGGCGTGGTTGCTGGATCTGAGAAGGTAGGTGTGGTGATCTGTGCATTTGTTGTATATAAGTTGTCCGTAGGGCCATTGTTGAAGCTGATTGTGGTATCCAGGAAGTTGATGCTGGTGCAGGAGTGAATGATGGTAGTTGAAGTTGTAGTGGAAATCTGAGGAAATTTGGGTCATCTGTCCAGAGGATGAAAACTATCCAGATACATAGTCAGTTTTTAGTTGCATTTTTCCAGAAATTCTTCCACAAGGTGGCCCATGAAGAGGTTCGCATATTGGAGAACCTTCCTAGTACCCATGGCTGTTTCCAACAGTTTGGACAAAGTGTTTGAATGTAAATGTTTTGGGTAAGGATGAAATGGATGAGTTTGGAGATGTTAGATGTCCACCTCAAACTGTTGTTCATTGTCTTGTGGATATTTGAGGCAAGCAGCAATGCTGGGGTGAGGAATGTTGGTGTATAGGGAGGTGACTTCCTGATAGCAAGTATGGTGTTCTGAGAAAGGTGGTTGATGCAGAATTTCTGGAGCAAGTCAATTGTCCTGGAGGAAATTTGCCCTTTGTCTGGCAAGTGGTTTCTATGAGTCCCAATAGTTCTGTAAGAATGCCATGGGCAGATATGATGGGAAATGTTGAGACAAAGCTGAGAATTTGCAAGTTTTCTGAAGCCATAATCTAACACTCGGCTATTTCCCTGTCTTCAGAGTCTGTGAATAAACACTTTTTTGTTTATTCTGACTATACTACAATAAAAAAGTGCATAACAAAAGGGCCTGGTGCTCACAGTATTGTGTACATGGCAATTTCCAAAATAGTTTGTCAGGATTCTCACTCTTCTTGGACCACATTTTGCTCCCCCTTACATTAGTGGGGCTTTGGGCAACTAGGAACAGTTCCTTGTAACTGGCCCTCCATCCATCCATCCATCCAAGCCCCCTCCCTCATCAGCTGGGATCCACTGAGTTCTGCTACAGAGCTGGAGGGTAACAGCACTATGAAGGAGACCATGCATACAAATGAGCTATATTGTAAATGGCGCATATGCAGTGTAATTCATTGGAGAGGTCACATAGTGAACTGGGATTTAGGAGACCTATGTTCTGTTTCCCAGCTCTGCCAGTGACTTCCTGTGTGACCCTGGGAAGTCGTTTCCCCTCTCTATGCCTCTATTTCCCCTCCCACTCTTTATGTCTAGGTAGACAGCCAACTCCTTGGGGTCTCACTGTGTGTAGATGGGGCCTCAGTCTCAGTTGTGGCCAGTAGGGGTGACTCCAAAAGAAATAATAGTGTATGACTGTGCACAACAAATACACATCTCTGCAGCTGACAGTGCAGGGAAGTGCCTAGAAAGTATCGGTTTTCTGGGCAAGACTGGAAGGGCTAATCAATTCTGCAGTGCACCGACTCCCATGCAAACGTGGGCTGTGTCAGCTTTAGCTGTGATTTAGGTCTGTGTCTGGAACCCTGAGCTCTAGTGATAGAGTGCCGTGCACTGGCATCCATGTGCCATATCTTTGATATATGGAAAATACATTCTCAAGGGCTTTGGTTTGCTACAACTGGCTTCTAAGTAAATGCTAAATTAATCCCAGAGACAAACTGCTGGTGCCAGCAGCACCAAACCTAATCCAAGCAATTTATGCTTTTAAATTTTTATTTGTGTAACCCACACACCTCATGGGTGTGGTGTTCTGTCCCATCTAGTGGCACTGAGACCATGTAGAGAGAGCTTAATGAGTTTGCTCTGCAGCCTTAGCTAACAGCCATATGGCTTTAAACTCATGCAGTAGAAGCTCATGCACTAATCTCCAAAAGTCCCAGGTTCAATCCCGCCTGCCGACAACCGGGGTCTGTTGGCATTACATTTGTGAAGGGGGGAGGATGTGGATTTCTCCATGTGACGTGGCATTCATCATTATGGAGAGCAAATTATGGAGCCTTGAGAGGCATCTTGCCTTTCCATGTTGCAGAAGGGAGTCTGTATGCCACAGAACCTGTTTTTTACCATGTTGGTTGAGTTTAGACCTGACTTGGTTCAAGAGAGCCAGTGTGGAAGCAGATTCCTCCAGCTGCTGTATAATGTTTTATAGATGTGATGTCAAGCCAGGTCCTCGTCTAATAGAAGGAGAGAGGTGAACTGGGCTAACCAGTGGGATAATCCCCCTAATCCTGTCATGCAATTTTAAAACAGGCTGGTAAATTCTGGTCTGTTTTTTTTTTCTTTTCATGTTCCCTTCCTGGACAGGGAAAGCAGTAAACAATTCCAGCCAGTTGTGCAAGGCTTACACCTGTTGGTGAACTCCTGTGCATGTTTCCATTAGGCCCAATAAGGTGATTTATGCGAGTGAGTGATCCCTGAAGCGAGTAAGATTTGCACAATGGTGAACGCAGCACTGCGAGTACATAGGCACACTATCCTACAGACTGCATGGGCACCTGAGATAGCCAGGACGTGTGGGATTTCTATGATTTCGGGCATCTCCTAGCCTGGTCTGGTAACTTCACTGTGTGAGGAGCTCTGGTGACCTTCCCTGGGAGTTCAGCGGGTGGAGTGCGTGAGGGTTGGGGCTTTGCCTAGCAATCTGGGCAAGTACCAGTACAGTGAGGTGATGCAACGTGCTCTAATTCTGTGACTCCTGCTACAGAACGGTGCTGGTTGAACTGTGTTATCTGCTGAGCCTGAGATTGTGACTCCAACTCCTTGGTTCTCACCATTCTCTGGTATAGGAAGTGAACTGCACCACCCTATGCCTGGCACCGAATCCTTCCCCAGCCCGCTAGCCAGTGCACTGTGGGGCAGAGCTAATGATCTTCCCACACACACCTGAATGGGAGAGGCAGTAGCAGGCCATTGGAAGTGGGTTTGAGTGAGGGTCCCACAGGGGTCTGCTCTTGGCTTGACACTAATCAGTATTTTTATCAGTGACCTGGAAGAATATATACAATCATTGCTGGCAAAACATCCAGATGAGATAAAAATTGATGGAGTGATAAATAATGATGGGGATAGGCACAGACGACTCGTGCCTCCTGATGCTGGGGGAGCACGTGACCACCACACATGTCTCCTCTGCCCAGTGGACCCTGTGCCCAGCCCGGGTCCACTGCACTCTCCAGAGTCACTTGATGGGGAGGGCTGGCTGTCCCCTTCTCCCACTGCACCTCCCCCGGTGCGTTTGGCTGCTCTCCCTGGGGGCTGGGCCCAGGTGGGAAGCGGGACAGAGCTGCTTCTCATGTGACTGAAGCTGGCCACTCCAGGTCACTGACTCTGTGCAGTGCAGCAGCTGCCTGAGAGAGCCTGGCTGGGGCAGTGGCCTCCTCTGCTCCCCGCCTGAGCCCAGCTGGCAGGGACAGGGGCCGAACCAAGTGAACACAAGCTTCTGATGCAGGGCTGTAGCTAGAAGAGCTAACATGGTTCTGTAAGCAGGAGGATATCAAGTAGGGGCAAAGCAATGATAATACCTCCGTATATGGCATCAGTGACACTATTCCTGAAATTCTGTGTCAACTTTTGGCATACACACTTTAATTCCTAAAACATCTTCCAGTTCTTCCTGCCAAACACCTCTAAGATCCAGCCTTTCTTCTCCAGCCACATGGCTAAAACTCTTACCCAGGCTCTCCTCTTGCGTCTCCTCTTGCTTGCTTCCTCTGTGGCCTTAACCTATTCTGTCCTACCGCTTTCATATCCATTCACGATACTGCAAAGATATATTCCCTAGCTCATTGCTTTGAGTATGTCACTCTTCTTGTAAAAAGAAAAGGAGTACTTGTGGCACCTTAGAGACTAACCAATTTATTAGAGCATAAGCTTTTGTGAGCTACAGCTCACTTCATCTGATGTGAAGCTGTAGCTCACAAAAGCTTATGCTCTAATAAATTGGTTAGTCTCTAAGGTGCCACAAGTACTCCTTTTCTTTTTGCGAATACAGACTAACATGGCTGTTACTCTGAAACTCTTCTTGTAGTTCCTCCCCTGGCTCCCGCTTCTTTGCTGCGTCAAAGTACCTGGCGTCACTTTTAAGGTCCTTCACAGCCAATTGCTGCCCTTCCTGTCGTCCCTCATATGCTGTTGAGATGCCAATTCCTGACTCCCCTCCGGTAATGATCCCAGCCATCAACACCCATTGATTCAATTTTCAAATGAGCACCTCTGCACTCTGTCCTCATGCAACCCCCTGTCCCTGGAGGAGCAACCCATAACCATCTGCGTGGTCACCACATTGCCCTGATTCATCTCGCTCCTTAGAACTCTCTGCTGTGACCTTACAAAGGGGCTGTTGCTTGTCATGCTGACCTTTGTCTCATTGTTACCTGGTGCTTCCACCTATCTTCTCTCATCTTATGCTTAGGTTGTCTGCTCTCTGCAGCACAGGCTGTCTCTTATTCTGTGTTTGTACACCACCCAGCACCATGGAGCGCTGGTCCCTGGCTGCAAATACTATGCCCTCACTGCAGCTCTATCTACATAGTTTATCCAAGAGATGGTTAACAGGTGACTAGATGACAGTCTATAAGGAGGGGAGAAGATTTCTGACGGTAGAAAGCTTTTTAATCTCATGGCCAAAGGCGTAACATCCAATTGTTGGAAGCTGAAGCTAGATAAATTCAGACTAGAAATATGGCCCAAATGTTAAACAGTAAGGGTTATTAACCTTTGGAACAATTTACTCAGGCATGTAATAAATTCTCCATTACTTGAAGTCTTTTTAAATCAAGCCTGATGGCTCTCTAAAAGGGAATGGCTGGGTAAAATGATACATGCTGGTAGTATTCAGGAAATCAGCCCACATGATCACAATGATCCCTTCTGGCCTGTGATGTGGCTACCTGGAAATGCAGAGAAGTAAGAGGGCCCTTTGTGCATCTGTGGACCTGAGGAGATCATAGAATCATAGAATATCAGGGTTGGAAGGAACCTCAGGAGGTCATCTAGTCCAACCCCCTGCTCAAAGCAGGACCAATCCCCAACTAAATCATCCCAGCCAGGGCTTTGTCAAGCCTGACCTTAAAACTTCTAAGGAAGGAGATTCCACCACCTCTCTAGGTAACGCATTCGAGTGCTTCAACACCCTCCTAGTGAAAAAGTTTTTCCTAATATCCAACCTAAACCTCCCCCACTGCAACTTGAGACCATTACTCCTCATTCTGTCATCTGCTACCACTGAGAACAGTCTAGAGCTATCCTCTTTGGAACCCCCTTTCAGGTAGTTGAAAGCAGCTATCAAATCCCCCCTCATTCTTCTCTTCTGCAGACTAAACAATCCCAGTTCCCTCAGCCTCTCCTCATAAGTCCTGATTCCAGTCCCCTAATCATTTTTGTTGCCCTCCACTGGATGTTTTCCAATTTTTCCACATCCTTCTTGTAGTGTGGGGCCCAAAACTGGACACAGTACTCCAGATGAGGCCTCACCAATGTTGAATAGAGGGGAACGATCACATCCCTCCATCTGCTGGCAATGCCCCTACTTATACATCCCAAAATGCCATTGGCCTTCTTGGCAACAAGGGCACACTGTTGACTCATATCCAGCTTCTCGTCCACTGTAGTCCCCAGGTCCTTTTCTGCAGAACTGCTGCCTAGCCATTTGGTCCCTAGTCTGTAGCGGTGCATGGAATTCTTCCGTCCTAAGTGCAGGACTCTGCACTTGTCCTTGTTGAACCTCATCAGATTTCTTTTGGCCCAATCCTCTAATTTGTTTAGGTCCCTCCGTATCCTATCCCTACCCCTCCAGTGTATCTACCTCTCCTCCCAGTTTAGTGTCATCTGCAAACTTGCTGAGGGTGCAATCCACGCCATCCTCCAGATCATTAATGAAGATATTGAACAAACTGGCCCCAGGACCAACCCTTGGGGCACTCCAATAGATACCGGCTGCCAACTAGACATGAAGCCATTGATCGCTACCCATTGAGCCTGACAATCTAGCCAGCTTTCTATCCATCTTATAGTCCATTCATCCAGCCCATACTTCTTTAACTTACTGGCAAGAATACTGTGGGAGACCATGTCAAAAGCTTTGCTAAAGTCACTGCTTTCCCCTCATCCACAGAACCAGTTATCTCATCATAGAAGGCAATTAGATTAGTCAGGCATGACTTGCCCTTGGTGAATCCATGCTGACTCTTCCTGATCACTTTCCTCTCCTCTAAGTGCTTCAGAATTGATTCCTTGAGGACCTGCTCCATGATTTTTCCAGGGTCTGAGGTGAGGCTGACTGGCCTATAGTTTTCAGGATCCTCCTTCTTCCCTTTTTTAAAGATGGGCACTACATTAGCCTTTTTCCAGTTGTCCGGGACCTCCCCCGTTCGCCATGAGTTTTCAAAGATAATGGCCAATGGCTCTGCAATCACATCTGCCAACTCCTTTAGCGCTCTCGGATGCAGCACATCTGGCCCCATGGACTTGTGCTCCTCCAGCTTTTCTAAATAGTCCCGAACCACTATGCAGCAGAGGGCAATGAAAATGATTAGGAGCTTGGGCACATGACTTATGAGGAGAGACTGAAGAAACTGGGGTTATTTAGTTTGTAGAAGAGAAGAGTGCAGGGGGATTTGATAAAAGCCTTCAACTACCTGAAGGGGGGGTTCCAAAGAGGATGGAGCTGGGCTGTTCTCAGTGGTGGCAGAAGACAGAACAAGGAGCAATAGTCTCAATTTGCAGTGGGGGAGGTCTAGGTTGGATATTAGGAAACACTATTTCACTAGCTGGGATGACTTAGTGGGGAGTGGTCCTGCTTTGAGCAGGGGGTTGGATTAGATGACCTCCTGAGGTCTCTTGCAACTTTAATCTTCTATGAATCACTATGTTCTCAAATGATCTCACACAGGAAGATAAGACAAAAAACACCTATCCTCTGTGGCTGAACACTTTTCACAAAGCAATCACTCTGTCTGACTTCTCCATCTTCGTCCTCAAAGGAAACCTGCACAACCCTTTCAAAAGAGAAGCCTGGAAGTTTAAATTCATAACTCTGCTAGGCACTAAAAATCAGGTACTGAACAGAGACCCTGGATTTATGGCTTATTACAACAATCTGTAACCCATTAACCCCCTCAGTCCTATGACTGCAGAGGTACTAACAAGCCACTCTACCTTGAATGGTCCCTTTACAATATGTGCTAACCACTTATACTAAGGTTTCAGAGTAGCAGCCAAGTTAGTCTGTATCCACAAAAAGAAAAGGAGTACTTGTGGCACCTTAGAGACTAACCAATTTATTTAAGCATAAGCATCTGATGAAGTGAGCTGTAGCTCACGAAAGCTTATGCTCAAATAAATTTGTTAGTGTCTAAGGTGCCACAAGTCCTCCTTTTTTTTTTTACTTATACTAAACAATCCGTTCCACCTTGTATTTAGCTGTGATGCATGGAATATCTTTCCCAGACCAGAAGAAGAGCTCTGTGTAATCTCAACAGCTTGTGTGTCTCACCAAAAGAAGTTAGTCCAATAAAGATATTACCTCGCCCACCTTGCATCTTTAATAATATGAGAGTCTGGCAACAAGAGATGGTTTAGAAAAGATATTTGAGAAAGGTGGTGAGCTACTCGTGTCCTTCAACTTGAAAGCAGCTGCTCTCTAGGCAGAAAATAGCCTGATTCAGCAAAGCACTTCGGCCATGCCTACGCTACTGCTTATGTTGGCAAAACTTACATTGCTCCGGGGTGTGAAAAAACACACCTTACAGCAGCAGAGCTGCATCCGTACAGCTGTGCAGCTGTAAGCTCTCTAGGGTAGACATAGCCTTAGACACATGCTTTCAGTGCTGTGCTGGAAAAGGCTGGACACAAGTGCTTTGCTAAATCGGCTCCTAAGCAATGCGGATGGACAGCTTCTCCTCCTATGAAGCGGATAAGGGGAAGCAAGCCACTTTAATGGCACCCTCTATACAAAATAATTTCTCTGATTTGCACAGATGGCAAGGTTGCATCCCTGGGAATGGACACTTAGGAAGAGAAGATAAATGGTTTAATTCAGTGCTAGTCTGTCAATCAACCGGAATTGAGGCTGAAAACATGGTACAATTGGTGACCTTTTTTGGATCTCAAGACATAACCCTCATGTCATGTGCAAAAGCAGGGATTCTAATATTCTCCAGACCCTGTCTCTTGCTGCCATCGTGCCAGGCTAGAATTGTTTTTATTTTAATTGAATGGACGCTGTATGGATGTCTTAGGGTCTGAACGTCCCCCAAGTTTGGATTTGTTTGGATCTGGGACCCTTTTCTAATGATCAGTGCTGCAGAGGGGACTTATAGCATGCTTGTCTGGGAAGAGGTCATTCCTGATCAGAGCTAATGCCCCCACAACATCTGGAGCATTAGACAAAGAGCAAAAGCTTTGTTTTTAAAGCATATAACTGCTTAGCTGACCTCCTTTTATAAAGTAAATCTTTCCTACTTTGGCTCATGCACAAGAGATATAAAAATTTAAATTCACTGGAACAGCCAGGATGACATCCGGGAGATAAAGTGCTTAAAGAAATGCTCTCAAAGGAAGTTTTCATCTAGGTATTTTAAAAACCTCCCCCCAAAAGGGGCCTTGTTTTTGGGGCATGCCAGAAAATCTGTTTCTGTAATTCCCCCTCTCCCCAAGTTATCCTTGGGCTAGAGGACAAGATAGATGATTTTTTAAAATAGTACAGCGTCATTCCTCAGGTTGGTAGAAAACCAAGAAACTCTATCGTTATTTTGTTTAAAAATAAAAGACTGCCAATAACAATAAAAAGAGGGTGGTGGTGTGTCAATGCATGCAGAGGACAAGGCTAAGACGCACACCGTAGTTCTAGGGGCTGGAATGTAGTGGGCAGACACTACATATGCAGTCAGTTGTCTAGGGAATATATTGTATTTAGAAGGCAAGGGTCAGACTATTTCGGGGGGGGTTAGCTGCTGTTCTATACAATGAAACCCTCCTCACCGTGGAGGGGAGATTTTGACTTGGATTATTTTGCATGTTTAAGTTCACTGTGGGGCATATCTTCCCCCTGACCCCCCAACTCTGCCAGGCCTTGGCTAACACAGAAAGGGCCTCTAGCGCTTACAGTAGCAGCTCAGGCTTTAAGATTCTCTAGGTCTAGGTTTGACCCCTGCTGCCAGTGACTCATAGGGTGCTTCATGTTACATCTACACCCACTCCGCTGCAGCTGGCCCCTTCCCCTGCTCTCTCTCTCTCTCTCTCTGCATCTTGCACTCATGACTAACAGCACTCTGCACTCCCCCACCCTCGTTTGCATGCTCAGAAGCCAGCAAGCAGGGCCGGCTCTAGGCCATGCCACCCCTAGAAATGTGCCCCCGCCGCCCCAGCTGGCCTCCACCTGCTCCCCTGAGCTTGCCGTCGCTGCTCCTCCCTCCCTCCCGCCCAGGCTTGCCGTGCGCCAAACAGCTGTTTGAAGCAGCAAGCCTGAGCGGGAGGGGGAGAAGCGGAGTGGCGGCGTGTTCACGGGAGCAGGCGGAGTGGAGGTGAGCTAGTGCAGTGCCAGGGGAGCCACAGGAAGCTGGGCGGGGGGGGAATGGGGCATGCCCGGGGGAGGAGGCGGGGCTGGGGATTTGGGCAAGGTGTTGAGAAGGGGCGGAGTTGGGGTGGAGCCGGGGGTGGGGGGTCACGAAAAAAAGCGGGGGGGGGGGGCAAAAAAATTTTTTTTTTGCATGGAGCAGCAAAAATCCTAGAGCCAGCCCTGCCAGCAAGAAGCAGCTGCTGTTGCCACCTGGCTGTTTGGCAGAGGAGTTGGAGTACCAGCCATACCAGTTTTTGTAGACAGACAGGCACTGCCGTCTCTGCAAACTGGTGCCATTGTGTATCGGGGTACTGGAGTTAGAGGTGCTGGGGGTGCAGCTGCAGTCCCTGGCTTGGAGTGCTTTTCCTCATATACGGGGTTTACAGTTTGGTCCAATGGCATTCAGCTCCCCCACTATACAAATTGTTCCAGTGTCCCTGTTGTGTATTGCCTCAAATAGCCACACACGTCCTCAGGAGTAGCTCCAGAAATAGCACAGGGCCCATAACTACAGCTTGGAGGCTGGCTCTGGGAATAGCACATGCTTATTAATTTGTAGTAACACATGGCTCATAAGCTGTTTAGATGTACAGTGTTTTTATGTAATATCATTAAAAAGCTACATAATTAATCAACACGTTTCTCATCTTGTCAGGGACATTTGTGCATTTAGAGTGGTATTAGTATTCCGAAGTGACAAACCCATGTGTTAGCATTCTGCAAAATCCCTAATCCAAACCATTCTGTTCTCAAATTCCATTCTATAACAGTCTGATTAAGAGGCAACATGCCGTCCCTACACCATTTACAACAGCAGCTGAATTCGTTATCTTAATGAGGTTATGCCCAAGAAGCAGAATTGCCGCTTACTTACCACATCGATTATCTGCAGCAAAGAAAGTTGTAGCTCAACAACAAGAGGTTGGGAATCATTCACTACGGGGCGTTCAAGGCGATTGTAGTTCCTCAACAGTTCTCTGTACAGACGCCTTTGGTTTTCACCCTGCTGGGAAACTTTTGGAGGGGAAAAAAAGATGGTGACATAAATCATCTGGCCCGATCAGAAAGTCCATTTTATTTCTGAATCCTCCGTAGCTTATTTTGATCTTCTAAAACAGAGAAGCAGATTCCCAGAAAGTAAAGACCTCCTCAAGTTTGCCCATATCGAACACATCTTCCATTCTATGGTTTCATAAAACATCGTGCACTGCATGTGTTTCTATCACGGAGCAGCCAAAGAACTAGAGGTATATAAGCTGGCTAGGAATCTTTTTGCCACATGACAAAACACACAGCTGAAGCTCTCTAAGGCAGGAAAGCCCAAACTACAATGTGGTTTTAGATTTGGTCATTTCCAGGTGTTTCCGCTTTTGTGGGGTGCAGGAGGGGGGGTTCCAACCATATTTGTGTTTCGAAACAAAACATTTCAAAAAATTAAAAAAAAAATTTCCTGGCTGAAACTATTAGTAGAATTCTGCCTGAATTTGTAAATACTTCTAGAGCACTGAAAAATGCATTTTTATTGTTTTTGAAGGCAAAAACCAAGCGTCAAAAAAACTTCGCCCAGCTCTGAGTGGCTGCATTGTGTCCTGAAGCCCGAGAGCTGGCATTACATTGACATCTGTATGTGTGTTTATCCTATCTAAGTTAACTGTGGGGTCCTTGTTATCAATGGATCTGATTAGGCCTGGCCCTCTGTGACCATGCATGTCTGGGGGAGGCAGAAAAGAGCCTCCTCCTTGCCCTTGGCAGTGCTCACAGGGGCTGGGCAGAATTGCAGCCTTTGTTCAGGGGAGGTGCAGGCTTGCTATCAAGATGTTCCTGTAGGGATGCTGCAGCGGGTGGGAAATAGACAGAGCTATGACTTCATGTCCCCATGTGCTAACCAGCACACCTGGCTTCCCTGAAGTCAATGCCCAAATTTGCACTGATTTTCACTGCAGCCAGAATTTACCAAGGCGAAAGGAGTAGAGCTGTGGGAGGTGTTATTTCTCTCAGTGCCTCCCTGCTGCCCCTCAACACAGGCCTGTGCCAAACAAGCACAGTCTAGCCCCATATAAATGTCTCATTCCTCTTAAAACCCTACAGCTCTTTGCTTCGATAACCTGCGTAGCCTCAACTGCCATGTGTGTCACATGGATATTCCTAATATCCAACCTAAACCTCCCCCACTGCAACTTGAGACCATTACTCCTTGTTTTGCCTCCTTAGCTTTGTTTAAATTGGCTTGTGTTTTTCCCCTCCAGTAGCCACTCTATGCTAGCGTTTGAAAATCCCTCTATCCACAACAGTGTAGACTGTACTACCATTGTGTCCTTTAGCTTCATTAAACCAAGCTCTCCTGTGTATTACTTAGAACAGAGTCAAACATATCTCCTCCTGCATCCTCTGTTCCAAGAAGCAATTCTTTATGGGGTTGAGAAATTTCTTCTCAAAACAGTGCCTTCATGGACCTGTTAATATTTTGGCAGCTGAAGTCCTCCATTATGGGGGGAGGGACAGCTCAGTGGTTTGAGCATTGGCCTGCTAAACCCAGGGTTTTGAGTTCAATGCTTGAGGGGGCCATTTAGGGATCTGGGGCAAAAATTGGGGATTGGTCCTGCTTTGAGCAGGGGGTTGGACTAGATGACCTCCTGAGGGCCCTTCCAACCCTGATAGTCTATGATTATCATCCGATCTTGTGTCCTCTCTCAGTGTTGGGCAATTGCTGGCGCCCGCTCAACTTGGAGACGAGCAACATATCCCAGTGATTATATAGCCCATTGTGTTGGGATTTGTAGCCATGTGTTTGTGCGCATTTCATTTTTTATCTATGAAATTATGTACATCTGCATGCAGTTTGGAGCCTGGAGGTTCTTGGCGAATTGCCCAGGCAGCTGTTGGTGTCACAAATGGTTGGCCTGTCTAATCAGGCTGTCATCTCGTTTTGTTGCAGCAGCCTCTGAGCAGGAAGAGAGGTGAGATTGGGGACAGATTAAAATAATTTTTTTAGAAAAATTAGACCAGCACAGTTTTAAAATCCTCAGTGCTTCGGTCACCAGGGAGATGATTGGTTTTCTCTCTCTCTAAAGCCCCAAAAGCTCCATGGTGTGAAGTTGGAATGAACTAAATTGTGGCATTTTTCTATAACAGGAGGTTGTAATTTCTGGGTCTGGGGACTGGTAGTGAGCTGCACAAATCTGGCCCCGGTCTTCGGGACTGGATCTTTTTTCCGGTGGCCAGTATGAAATTGCATCCAAAATAACTATTGGAAGAATGGTAAAGTTGAAAAGTCAATTGCTCAAAAGTGACACCAGACATGAGATGAAACCATCATTCACTTCCCTTGTGCAGATGCATTGTGGTACAGTCTTGCCCCACATGACACAGGAAGTGTGTAGCAGAACCAGGAATAGAACCCAGAGCTCTTGTCTTTAAGCACAAGAGAATGGCCTCTTTTACTATCCACTAATGCACTATGTATGCACTAATGTATGCACTAATCAGGCAGGGGTGCTATGGAAAATGTGATTATGTAATTAAAGACTGTATCGTAATGCATACTCACAAGGGGGCTGATTTGAAGTTGTACAGTCAACCTTAAATCTGGCATCTCCTGGCATTAGAATGCTTGATTTTGCGACCTTAATGGCCTTTAACATAGGGTTTTTTTAAAATGCAATTTCCTATCTCTCTCTCTCTCTCTCTCTTTTTTTAATAAAGAAAGCTATAAAATAGTAATACCATTATTTAGAACCAGATTGACACCTTCCTGGGTTATCATCAGGATCTGAATGCAGGACCTTTAGATCTACAACACAGACTGCTACCATTTGAGACAAAGGAGTAACTGGTAGCAGTAGTAGGTTGTTATCCTATATGTGGACTAGCCTTTGTGGGGTGGGGAATGCAGTACACGTTTTGCTAGTGCTTTACTTAGCCATTCCCCAGCCAGCAGTAGAAGAGCCTGAATCAGAATTTCTGGGTACTAATCTTGGCCTTTTCTGCGCAGTGTGGTTACCAAGCACACAGATTTGCCCTATTCATTCTAAAAGGTTGTGTGGGTGTGACTATAGTCTGCCATATTAGATGTGCATGTGTTCCAGCTCTGCCAGAAGTGATAATGCACAACTTTGCCATTACCTCATTGTGGGAACGATACTTGTCTCCCTTCTATGGTGGAGGCATTAGGCCTGGCTCAAGAAAAAGGCCTGGATACCCAGAAATATTACCATTAGTCAGTAGAAATGCTGAGACACTTTGGTCTGTTGCTGGCTTCCAACCAAACGCACCTTCCTCTAGGCTACAGAGGCGGCTGCTGCTGTTGTTCGCCATGCGGAGCCAAGCACTGTGGAGCCTATGAGCATGCTCAGAGTGGATGAAAGGTGGTGGGAGCTGGGAAGTACCCTCGGTGCATATGACGGCAGTGAGGCTGGAGGGTGCCCAGTGCAGTTGGAACATTCCGAGATTTTAGAAGCAAGATGAACCATATCTGAGCATGTGCAAAGGCTTCTAACTTTGCCAGATCTGGGTGGATTTTCTGTGAGGAGCACAATGCACCCCTCTGACCCCAGGACCACCCTCCTGCCTCATTTCTAGTTTTTGCTCCAAATCACAGAGGCACTGGAGTTCTTCAAAGAAATGGATTGGAAAAAAGTTAAATGCTGGCAACACAATGTATTTTCCCTTAACTTTCTTCATGGAAATGGCTGACCCCTGTTTGTGAATTTTTTTTAATTCAACCTCAAGCAGAGAACAAGCTTGGGGGCGGAAAGTCTGGCAAAGTTATAAGCAACTGAAACCAGTCTTATAACAGAAAGTGTAAGGCAACCTTAACTATAGGCAGTGCTGCAGATAAAATAGACGATCCCAAAAGGCTCTAGGGGGAGAAAATACTGGGTGCTAATGGGCTCTTTAGTCTAATGGCTGGAAGCTGTCGCTGCACAAATTCAAATTAGAATGAAGGCACAAATGTTTAACAGTGAAGGTGATTAACCGTGGGAACAAACTCCCAAGGGGAGTGGTGGATTCTCCATCTCTTCATGTCTTCAGATCAAGCCTTGGAAGAAATATTTGAACCAAACACAAGTGACAGGGGTAACTAGGTAAAATGTAAAGGTCTGTGATATACTGGAGATCAGATTCGATCAGCTAATGGTTCCCTTTGGCCTTAAACTCTATGAAGTTAGTAAGCAAGTGTGACCGAGTGCAGGGAGTGAGTAGGTGAGCCTGCATTCTGATCCCTTAGAGGCCAATTACTGCCCCAGGAGAAGCTGACTGGGAGTAACGAACTCAATTGGCCCATCAGTCCAAGGCTGAGAAGAGATACAGGAAAGAAGTGCAAAAAGAGAGAGAGGAGGAACAGGGCTAGCTTTAATTAACTGGCCTCCTAAGCTCAAAGGTTGTGGACTCAAACCTCTGTAAGTGTCTAGCCACTAGAGGGAAACAGAGCCACACTGTGTTAGTGTGGGTCGTACAGATAATACTTACTGTCCTACTCTCAAATGGTAGCTGTGAGGCTTAGTTCATTGGCGTTTGCAAAGTGCTTTGAAGGCCTGGGGGAGACAATGCAGGAGAAGCGCTCAGTGGTGCTCCTGGCTCAGGTGATGTTGAGTCTAGTATGAGTTGGCAGCAGCATGCGTCCCGGGAAGAGCTGCCCATTTGTGGTACTGCATGTTGCATAGTCTCCTTAGGACTCCAGGGCTCTGTACCCTTTGGTTAGCTGCTTTGATTGTAAAGTTATTCAAAGTGTAACCTGACACTGATTTTTAAAGCCCTTAAAGGTGCAGGACCTGGCTGTATCTGAGAACCTCTTGCTGGAGCCTTGTGCTCAGACAGCAGGCACTATTTATGGATTGTACCACTGAGCATTCCTCTCCCGTCTGTCCATCCCCCTTGTCTGTTGTGCAGCCCATTGGATAGGGCGCTGGACTGGGATCCAGTAGAGCTGGGTTCTGCTTCTGGCTCTGCCTCTGACTTGACGCGTGACTTCAGGTAAGTCACTTTCCCTCCTGTGCCTCTATCTCCCCTCCCACCCATTGTCTTGTCTATGTAGAAATAAGCTCTTTGGGGAAGGCAATCTCTCCCTCTGTGGGTACTTCTGCACTGCATGCTTCTGTAGGCCGCACGGAGACTACATACAGCATGGCTATAAACAGCCAGGGAGCTGGTGAGGAGCGGCTTAGGGGAGTAAAGACATGCCTGAAGGGTGTGGGTGGGTAGGCGAGTACACACTCTGCTCACCCAAGGTGTGCCTCCCTCTCTAGGCTGCTATTGTTAGCCATGCAGTGTCTCCCTGCCCCCCCTCTGCCAGAGCCTTTCACTGACACAGGTAGCTACACGCCGCAGTGTGGACCCACCCAGTGTGTAGCTACACGTACACTATGTGCCACCACCAGTGGTGTGTAGTGTAGACGCAGCCTGTGTTTGTGCTGCACGCAGCACAATGGGCCCCTGATCTTGGGTAGGCTCTTGAGGTGCTGCTGTAATCTGACTTACATCTGAATTTGGTAGGTGATTGGGCTTTTGTTCTATTGGGTCCTAGTGGGTCTGGAACTTGCTCCTCCTTGAAATCCGTCTCGGCACATCCCTTCCCACTCCCAAATAACATCTTTTGGATTTAAAAAAAAAAGTTAGGGAGTTTTAATCTGAGTTCTGCTGGCCACATTTATTGCTTCCTCCCTTTCTTCCCCACTTTTTTTTTTTAATTCTTTTGGCATGTCTTATGTGTTCAAGCTTTTAGAGGGTGATTTCATCTGAATTATTTTAATTGTTTCTACTTCCCTCTTTTTGCTTTAGCGGAGGAACTTTACACAGACAGTTATTACTTGATTCATATTATTGATATTGTCCAGGCCTTTGTCCAGTCCTCCCTGACTATTCCAAAAATATTCCTTTTCCTTTATTATATATACCGCTGTTACCAGGTCTCCACCAATTATTACGTTGCTTTTGTTTGAGTGACGTTTAGATCTTAAAGCAGTTCTGTAGCTCAGCATTCTTGAATCATCATTAACTTCATTCCTCTTCCCATCACACTGCTGCTTCTCTAGTATTTTGTCTCCTGATCTATTTGTAAAAGCCCTTAACCCCTTAGGCTATCATTAACTCATTCTACTTATTTGCTGCCCTTACCTTTTCTGAATCTGAACCTTTAACTGAATCTGCATATTCCTGATGGATCCCTTCTCTCTTGCCCATACCCTTTTTTTTTCTTTTTCTTTTTTTTTAAACAATCATATATTCTTAATTCCCCAAATTTTCCTTTCTTGAACATCAATCTCATTATACCAGGATGTAGGATTTATTTGTATAGTGAATTCAGACATCACTCAATCTGATAGGAAAGCTTATACAGCAAGACGGTATTAAGAAAACTAAAGAAGCATCTGTTTAGCAAAATGGAGATATCCTTGTCATAAATATAAAGGGAAGGGTAACCACAGTACTATAAAATCTCTCCTGGCCAGAGGCAACATCCTGTTACCTGTAAAGGGTTAAGAAGCTCAGCTAACCTGGCTGGCACCTGACCCAAAGGACCAATAAGGGGACAAGATACTTTCAAATCTTGGGGGGCGAGGCTTTTGTTTGTGCTCTTTGTTTATGTGGTTGTTCTCTCTTGGGACTGAGAGAGGCCAGACGGAAATCCATCTCCTCCAACCCATCCTAATCCAAGTCTTCAATATTGCAACCAGTATAGGTAAGCCAGGCAAGGCGGATTAGTTTATCTTTTGTTTTATGTGAATTTTCCCTGTGTTAAGAGGGAGGTTTATTCCTGTTTTCTGTAACTTTAAGGTTTTGCCCAGAGGGGGATCTTCTGTGTTTTGAATCTGAATACCCTGTAAACTATTTTCCATCCTGATTTTACAGAGATGATTTTTACCTTTCTTTCTTTCTTTTTTTTTTTTTTTTTTTTTTTAATAAAATCCTTCTTTTAAGAACCTGACTGATTTTTCCATTGTTCCAAGATCCAGGGGTTTGGGTCTTTGATGATTTTGTAACCAATTGTTTAGGATAATATTCTCAAGCCTCCCCAGGAAAGGCGGTGTGTAGGACTTGGGGGGATATTTTCGGGGGAAGACATCTCCAAGTGGTCTCTTTCCCTGTTCTTTGTTTAAAACGCTTGGTGGTGGCAGTATTCTGTTCAAGGACAAGGCAAAGTTTTAACCTAAGCTGGTAAGAATAAGCTTAGGAGGTCTTTCATGCGGGTCTCCACATCTCTACCCTAGAGTTCAGAGTGGGGAAGGAACTTGACAATCCTAAAAGCCCTTCTAGAATCTTATGGGATATTTGCATTTACATGTTTATCTTTCAGGTGGTTTCTCCATAGATTCGTATAGGGTTTTTAGTTTCCACTATGAAGTTTTCGTATGGAATAAACAAATGTAAGGATTTTTTTTCCAAGGATGTGAAATAAAGAATAATGAAACAGATAGTGGGGATGATCCAGGCAAAATGTGAAGGTATGGAGCATAAAATATTTTTCAGGTGTGTCTGTTTTAGAATATTCACTAGGAATCTAACCAGCTTTGAAGAAATGCAACATATTCAATCCACTTTGGCAGACATGTGCATGCATAAATTTACTTAGTGTATTCTGCAGATTTCTGGGAATGTAAAGCATGTCATTTAATCCCTCAAAATACCAATATTCCCTTCTGCTTTTGTTCTTATGTGTAGTCAGTGTCATGGCATTTTCCCACAATTGTAAGCCCTTTCTTTCTTTTATTTAAGTCCTTTTTCCTTTGGATTTTAGTCCATAAAGACAAAGTACTCTTAAAATTGTATCCTTGTTTAGACATGAAAATTGTAATTCTCTCTCATCAATTGCCTCATAACATGTATGCTCTGTACTTGAGTATTTCTTGTCTTTGGTTAAACTCTCTTTCAGCTAGTTCCCTTTTGTATAGTCTTTGATTCTAACCTTCAGAGTCTCATAAAAATACAGAATTGTCACAGCACACTATTACTGAAACATTGTTGAGTTTCTCATTTTTACCATATAATTATAAAATAAATCCATTGGAATATAAATATTGTGTTTACATTTCAGTATGTAGTATACAGAGCAGTATAAACAAGTCATTGTCTATCATATTTTAGTTTGTACTGACTTTGCTAGTGCTTTTATATAGCCTGTTGTAAAACCAGGCAAATATCTAGATGAGTTGATGTACCTCCTGGAAGACCTCTGAGTACCCCCAGGGGTACACATTCCCCTGGTTGAGAACCATTAGTACAGAACATAGGCCTGGGAATTAGGAGACCCTAGTTCTCTTCTTGATGTGGCCTTGGGCAAGATACTTCACCTCACTGTGCCTCAGTTTCCCTATCTATAAAATGGAAATCATGATGCTTTTGTAAAGCAATCTGAGATCCACCGATGAAAAATGCTATAGACAAGCTAGGTATTATTTTATTTTCAGTTTCAAGCTGGCTGCAGGAAGCCAGTGGGGTTGTCTGAGAATAGGAGTGATATGTTGTAGGTGTGAAAAGCCTACTTGGCACCAGGTTCATTGTGAACATGCTGGAGATTTGGGAAGACCATTGAGAATTGAGCCAGTATAGAGCCAGGATAAGGATTTCAGCACGGGAGCAGCTGGGGCAGTGTAGATGTGAGCAGAATTTCAGAGATGATGATAGTAAGATATCCAGGTACAGATATGACTGACGTTTCTTTCATTATTTTTCTTTATTCTTTTTGTACAGCGCCAGGGGTCCTGGTCCATTCCTGGGGCTCCTACACACGATAGTCATACAAACAGTGTTTCTATTACGGTAGGGCCTACAGACCCCAACTCAGATCAGGGCCCCATTGCGTCAGGGGCTATACAAACACATATTGAGAGACATTCCCTGACACAAAGAGCCTACAGCTGAAATAGACAAGACAGACCAGGGTGAAAGAAACAAAGTATTATCCTCCTTTTACAGGGGGAAAACTTAAGTTATTTCTCCAAAGTTGCACAGGATGCAGAGCCAGGAATTGAACCCAGATTTCCTGAGTCCCAGGCCAGTGGTGAAGGGTATGTGTCTACACTGCAATTAGACACTCACAGCTGGCCAGCCTCGCAGAGTCCTAGAGCCCAGGCTCCAGCCCACACCTGAACATCTACACTGCAATTAAACAACCCCTAAGGTGAAGCCCCACGAGCCCAAGTCAGCTGGCACAGGGTTTTTCATTGCAGTGTAGATGTACCCTACTCACAAAATCACTCTTCCTATATTGAAAGCAGCTTTTTAGTTTTCACCAATCACATTTCAGAGCCACCTCCTTCAATCCCTGCCAAGCGGAATGCCCCCAAAGTGACAGCAGTACTTGTAAATATCACATTACTCGGTACCCTAATTTTTTACAGAGCAGAGAACTTCCTGACTGCTGTGCAGTCTGCGCACACCACATACTGTGTCCCGAGAAATTGTGAGTCACCTGGAAGAGCCAGTAAGAGCAGGAGTTTTACCATTAATTCTGGAGTCGAGCCAATGCTGAGTGCTTTTTAAAAAAACTCACCCTAATGATCAGCTAAGCCACAATAATTTATTTCTCCTTTTTATCCCTGTCTGCCAATGCCACTGTGAAATTTAGACAGCAGTGACTGCCAATTTTCTGAAGGAAAAGCTACACACCTTTCCTCCTATGAAGTGTAGCCTTGTGTAGCCTGTGACACGGCCATTGGCCTAGGTGAATATACATCTGTGGATTTACAGGGACGTCTCGGCAGTGCCTGCTTTAAGTCATGTAGCCATTAGTGCTTTCTTCCCTCTCGCTGGTGGGTTGAAGTGGACAGAGGATGTCTAGGAGGGATTGTGTACTTTCTGATAGAAGTTTTGGGTGGGTCTTGAACATCAAACATGTGCTCAGCTTTTGCTTTTAGACACTGCGGAATCAAAGACGGTGTAAATCCCTTTGTATCCAATTCAGCCCTGGTTTAAGCAGGCACAACCGAGTTTCTGATTTTAAGCTAGGGTTCGATTTGTCTGTATGGAGGAAGCAGGACGAGGACCACGGACAGAGCCCCTCATTCTGAAATCCTGCTAGTGGAAGTGATTACTGTCACAAAAGGGCTACTTCGATGGAAAGGAAAATGAGGCAGCGGAGCTCAGGGCTCTGAAGGATGAGTGGGTGAGGGGGGCTCTGAAAGCCAAGCTAAGATTCCAGACTGAAGTTGGATGCTGCTTTTGAGAATCTCTTGATGAGGAGCGCTATGACCCTGTCTGGCTGATCCAGTTATGCTGGCAACTAATCAAGCAAGGACCTGATCTAGAGCCCTTGGTCGAAATATTTTATTTTGGCTGGCTTTGATCTGATTTGCTTATCTTCACATCAAGTGTCTGAACATTAGCCATGTCTTGACGTGTGGCCTATTGTACAAGTCCTTTCTCAATGTCAATGACTCCTTTGGAGCATCATGTTTTGTTACCGTGTGTCTCTCTGCTTCCAAGCAGCCATACACCGTTGTCTTTGCTGTGAGTGCAGGATTAGACCCCGACTCCCATCTTTTTGTAAGACCTGATGGGGAAGGCAAACAGTGTGAAAACTAGGGCCTTCGTGGCTACCGGGGTACACTGAGGACCATGTCAGCTTTGACCTATTTGAATAATTCTCTTCCAAGAGCAGAAATAGGAGCAATAACAGGTACTCTGGGGCAGTGTGGGTGCAGGGGCCAGATTCTGATTTTGCATAAGCAGGTTTTATGCCATTGTAATTCCACTTATTTAAATGGAGTCACTCCTGATTTGCACCATTGGAAGCAAGAATAGAACTGGACCCCAGGCAACTACAGTCATGCTCTGATTCCTCTCCAAAGAACTGTAAGGCCCAATGCTGATCTAAGTTGGGAGCACAGCCACCAAAGTCAGTGGTGCTACACCTGTGCATGTGAGATCAGAAACAGGCTGAAGAGTGTGCTCTCTCAGCAAAGAAATCCCTTGTCAGGTTTCTGCACTTCCCTTCTCTCATGGAATACCCTAGCCTGCAGGCTTCCTTCTCACTGGTCCCGTGTCCAATGGCTGTGCCAGCCTGCTGTGGGAATTTTCTCATCGGATGCAGAGGCCTCTGATTGAAAGCAGGTTTTCTCTCTGTTCAAGATTTCTTGATCTTTTCCCTACTACCACAGGTGGAAGTGGCCTGTAGAAGTAGGAAACTAGGGTCTGTCACAAGCTTCATTTAAGCTACTCATGGCAGGGAGTGTCTTTCCCTATGCCTTCTGTGGCCCTGAGCATGATGTCTGGGAAGGAGTTTGGTTGCGGGAGGGGGTGCAGGTTCTGGGAAGGAGTTTGGTTGCGGGAGGGGGTGCAGGCTCTGGGAAGGAGTTTGGTTGCGGGAGGGGGTGCAGGCTCTGGGAAGGAGTTTGGTTGCGGGAGGGGGTGCAGGCTCTGGGAAGGAGTTTGGTTGCGGGAGGGGGTGCAGGTTCTGGGAAGGAGTTTGGTTGCGGGAGGGGGTGCAGGCTCTGGGAAGGAGTTTGGTTGCGGGAGGGGGTGCAGGCTCTGGGAAGGAGTTTGGTTGCGGGAGGGGGTGCAGGTTCTGGGAAGGAGTTTGGTTGCGGGAGGGGGTGCAGGTTCTGGGAAGGAGTTTGGTTGCGGGAGGGGGTGCAGGCTCTGGGAAGGAGTTTGGTTGCGGGAGGGGGTGCAGGTTCTGGGAAGGAGTTTGGTTGCGGGAGGGGGTGCAGGCTCTGGGAAGGAGTTTGGTTGCGGGAGGGGGTGCAGGCTCTGGGAAGGAGTTTGGTTGCGGGAGGGGGTGCAGGTTCTGGGAAGGAGTTTGGTTGCGGGAGGGGGTGCAGGTTCTGGGAAGGAGTTTGGTTGCGGGAGGGGGTGCAGGTTCTGGGAAGGAGTTTGGTTGCGGGAGGGGGTGCAGGTTCTGGGAAGGAGTTTGGTTGCGGGAGGGGGTGCAGGCTCTGGGAAGGAGTTTGGTTGCGGGAGGGGGTGCAGGTTCTGGGAAGGAGTTTGGTTGCGGGAGGGGGTGCAGGCTCTGGGAAGGAGTTTGGTTGCGGGAGGGGGTGCAGGCTCTGGGAAGGAGTTTGGTTGCGGGAGGGGGTGCAGGTTCTGGGAAGGAGTTTGGTTGCGGGAGGGGGTGCAGGTTCTGGGAAGGAGTTTGGTTGCGGGAGGGGGTGCAGGCTCTGGGAAGGAGTTTGGTTGCGGGAGGGGGTGCAGGTTCTGGGAAGGAGTTTGGTTGCGGGAGGGGGTGCAGGCTCTGGGAAGGAGTTTGGTTGCGGGAGGGGGTGCAGGTTCTGGGAAGGAGTTTGGTTGCGGGAGGGGGTGCAGGCTCTGGGAAGGAGTTTGGTTGCGGGAGGGGGTGCAGGTTCTGGGAAGGAGTTTGGTTGCGGGAGGGGGTGCAGGTTCTGGGAAGGAGTTTGGTTGCGGGAGGGGGTGCAGGTTCTGGGAAGGAGTTTGGTTGCGGGAGGGGGTGCAGGTTCTGGGAAGGAGTTTGGTTGCGGGAGGGGGTGCAGGTTCTGGGAAGGAGTTTGGTTGCGGGAGGGGGTGCAGGTTCTGGGAAGGAGTTTGGTTGCGGGAGGGGGTGCAGGCTCTGGGAAGGAGTTTGGTTGCGGGAGGGGGTGCAGGCTCTGGGAAGGAGTTTGGTTGCGGGAGGGGGTGCAGGTTCTGGGAAGGAGTTTGGTTGCGGGAGGGGGTGCAGGCTCTGGGAAGGAGTTTGGTTGCGGGAGGGGGTGCAGGCTCTGGGAAGGAGTTTGGTTGCGGGAGGGGGTGCAGGTTCTGGGAAGGAGTTTGGTTGCGGGAGGGGGTGCAGGCTCTGGGAAGGAGTTTGGTTGCGGGAGGGGGTGCAGGTTCTGGGAAGGAGTTTGGTTGCGGGAGGGGGTGCAGGCTCTGGGAAGGAGTTTGGTTGCGGGAGGGGGTGCAGGTTCTGGGAAGGAGTTTGGTTGCGGGAGGGGGTGCAGGCTCTGGGAAGGAGTTTGGTTGCGGGAGGGGGTGCAGGTTCTGGGAAGGAGTTTGGTTGCGGGAGGGGGTGCAGGCTCTGGGAAGGAGTTTGGTTGCGGGAGGGGGTGCAGGTTCTGGGAAGGAGTTTGGTTGCGGGAGGGGGTGCAGGCTCTGGGAAGGAGTTTGGTTGCGGGAGGGGGTGCAGGTTCTGGGAAGGAGTTTGGTTGCGGGAGGGGGTGCAGGTTCTGGGAAGGAGTTTGGTTGCGGGAGGGGGTGCAGGCTCTGGGAAGGAGTTTGGTTGCGGGAGGGGGTGCAGGTTCTGGGAAGGAGTTTGGTTGCGGGAGGGGGTGCAGGTTCTGGGAAGGAGTTTGGTTGCGGGAGGGGGTGCAGGTTCTGGGAAGGAGTTTGGTTGCGGGAGGGGGTGCAGGTTCTGGGAAGGAGTTTGGTTGCGGGAGGGGGTGCAGGCTCTGGGAAGGAGTTTGGTTGCGGGAGGGGGTGCAGGTTCTGGGAAGGAGTTTGGTTGCGGGAGGGGGTGCAGGTTCTGGGAAGGAGTTTGGTTGCGGGAGGGGGTGCAGGTTCTGGGAAGGAGTTTGGTTGCGGGAGGGGGTGCAGGCTCTGGGAAGGAGTTTGGCTGCGGGAGGGGGTGCAGGCTCTGGGAAGGAGTTTGGTTGCGGGAGGGGGTGCAGGTTCTGGGAAGGAGTTTGGTTGCGGGAGGGGGTGCAGGTTCTGGGAAGGAGTTTGGTTGCGGGAGGGGGTGCAGGTTCTGGGAAGGAGTTTGGTTGCGGGAGGGGGTGCAGGTTCTGGGAAGGAGTTTGGTTGCGGGAGGGGGTGCAGGCTCTGGGAAGGAGTTTGGCTGCGGGAGGGGGTGCAGGCTCTGGGAAGGAGTTTGGTTGCGGGAGGGGGTGCAGGTTCTGGGAAGGAGTTTGGTTGCGGGAGGGGGTGCAGGTTCTGGGAAGGAGTTTGGTTGCGGGAGGGGGTGCAGGTTCTGGGAAGGAGTTTGGTTGCGGGAGGGGGTGCAGGCTCTGGGAAGGAGTTTGGTTGCGGGAGGGGGTGCAGGCTCTGGGAAGGAGTTTGGCTGCGGGAGGGGGTGCAGGCTCTGGGAAGGAGTTTGGTTGCGGGAGGGGGTGCAGGCTCTGGGAAGGAGTTTGGTTGCGGGAGGGGGTGCAGGCTCTGGGAAGGAGTTTGGTTGCGGGAGGGGGTGCAGGTTCTGGGAAGGAGTTTGGTTGCGGGAGGGGGTGCAGGTTCTGGGAAGGAGTTTGGTTGCGGGAGGGGGTGCAGGTTCTGGGAAGGAGTTTGGTTGCGGGAGGGGGTGCAGGTTCTGGGAAGGAGTTTGGTTGCGGGAGGGGGTGCAGGTTCTGGGAAGGAGTTTGGTTGCGGGAGGGGGTGCAGGCTCTGGGAAGGAGTTTGGTTGCGGGAGGGGGTGCAGGCTCTGGGAAGGAGTTTGGTTGCGGGAGGGGGTGCAGGTTCTGGGAAGGAGTTTGGTTGCGGGAGGGGGTGCAGGCTCTGGGAAGGAGTTTGGTTGCGGGAGGGGGTGCAGGCTCTGGGAAGGAGTTTGGTTGCGGGAGGGGGTGCAGGCTCTGGGAAGGAGTTTGGTTGCGGGAGGGGGTGCAGGTTCTGGGAAGGAGTTTGGTTGCGGGAGGGGGTGCAGGTTCTGGGAAGGAGTTTGGTTGCGGGAGGGGGTGCAGGTTCTGGGAAGGAGTTTGGTTGCGGGAGGGGGTGCAGGCTCTGGGAAGGAGTTTGGTTGCGGGAGGGGGTGCAGGCTCTGGGAAGGAGTTTGGTTGCGGGAGGGGGTGCAGGCTCTGGGAAGGAGTTTGGTTGCGGGAGGGGGTGCAGGCTCTGGGAAGGAGTTTGGTTGCGGGAGGGGGTGCAGGCTCTGGGAAGGAGTTTGGTTGCGGGAGGGGGTGCAGGCTCTGGGAAGGAGTTTGGTTGCGGGAGGGGGTGCAGGCTCTGGGAAGGAGTTTGGTTGCGGGAGGGGGTGCAGGTTCTGGGAAGGAGTTTGGTTGCGGGAGGGGGTGCAGGTTCTGGGAAGGAGTTTGGTTGCGGGAGGGGGTGCAGGCTCTGGGAAGGAGTTTGGTTGCGGGAGGGGGTGCAGGTTCTGGGAAGGAGTTTGGTTGCGGGAGGGGGTGCAGGCTCTGGGAAGGAGTTTGGTTGCGGGAGGGGGTGCAGGCTCTGGGAAGGAGTTTGGTTGCGGGAGGGGGTGCAGGTTCTGGGAAGGAGTTTGGTTGCGGGAGGGGGTGCAGGTTCTGGGAAGGAGTTTGGTTGCGGGAGGGGGTGCAGGTTCTGGGAAGGAGTTTGGTTGCGGGAGGGGGTGCAGGTTCTGGGAAGGAGTTTGGTTGCGGGAGGGGGTGCAGGCTCTGGGAAGGAGTTTGGTTGCGGGAGGGGGTGCAGGTTCTGGGAAGGAGTTTGGTTGCGGGAGGGGGTGCAGGCTCTGGGAAGGAGTTTGGTTGCGGGAGGGGGTGCAGGCTCTGGGAAGGAGTTTGGTTGCGGGAGGGGGTGCAGGTTCTGGGAAGGAGTTTGGTTGCGGGAGGGGGTGCAGGTTCTGGGAAGGAGTTTGGTTGCGGGAGGGGGTGCAGGCTCTGGGAAGGAGTTTGGTTGCGGGAGGGGGTGCAGGTTCTGGGAAGGAGTTTGGTTGCGGGAGGGGGTGCAGGCTCTGGGAAGGAGTTTGGTTGCGGGAGGGGGTGCAGGTTCTGGGAAGGAGTTTGGTTGCGGGAGGGGGTGCAGGCTCTGGGAAGGAGTTTGGTTGCGGGAGGGGGTGCAGGTTCTGGGAAGGAGTTTGGTTGCGGGAGGGGGTGCAGGTTCTGGGAAGGAGTTTGGTTGCGGGAGGGGGTGCAGGTTCTGGGAAGGAGTTTGGTTGCGGGAGGGGGTGCAGGTTCTGGGAAGGAGTTTGGTTGCGGGAGGGGGTGCAGGTTCTGGGAAGGAGTTTGGTTGCGGGAGGGGGTGCAGGTTCTGGGAAGGAGTTTGGTTGCGGGAGGGGGTGCAGGCTCTGGGAAGGAGTTTGGTTGCGGGAGGGGGTGCAGGCTCTGGGAAGGAGTTTGGTTGCGGGAGGGGGTGCAGGTTCTGGGAAGGAGTTTGGTTGCGGGAGGGGGTGCAGGCTCTGGGAAGGAGTTTGGTTGCGGGAGGGGGTGCAGGCTCTGGGAAGGAGTTTGGTTGCGGGAGGGGGTGCAGGTTCTGGGAAGGAGTTTGGTTGCGGGAGGGGGTGCAGGCTCTGGGAAGGAGTTTGGTTGCGGGAGGGGGTGCAGGTTCTGGGAAGGAGTTTGGTTGCGGGAGGGGGTGCAGGCTCTGGGAAGGAGTTTGGTTGCGGGAGGGGGTGCAGGTTCTGGGAAGGAGTTTGGTTGCGGGAGGGGGTGCAGGCTCTGGGAAGGAGTTTGGTTGCGGGAGGGGGTGCAGGTTCTGGGAAGGAGTTTGGTTGCGGGAGGGGGTGCAGGCTCTGGGAAGGAGTTTGGTTGCGGGAGGGGGTGCAGGTTCTGGGAAGGAGTTTGGTTGCGGGAGGGGGTGCAGGCTCTGGGAAGGAGTTTGGTTGCGGGAGGGGGTGCAGGTTCTGGGAAGGAGTTTGGTTGCGGGAGGGGGTGCAGGTTCTGGGAAGGAGTTTGGTTGCGGGAGGGGGTGCAGGCTCTGGGAAGGAGTTTGGTTGCGGGAGGGGGTGCAGGTTCTGGGAAGGAGTTTGGTTGCGGGAGGGGGTGCAGGTTCTGGGAAGGAGTTTGGTTGCGGGAGGGGGTGCAGGTTCTGGGAAGGAGTTTGGTTGCGGGAGGGGGTGCAGGTTCTGGGAAGGAGTTTGGTTGCGGGAGGGGGTGCAGGCTCTGGGAAGGAGTTTGGTTGCGGGAGGGGGTGCAGGTTCTGGGAAGGAGTTTGGTTGCGGGAGGGGGTGCAGGTTCTGGGAAGGAGTTTGGTTGCGGGAGGGGGTGCAGGTTCTGGGAAGGAGTTTGGTTGCGGGAGGGGGTGCAGGCTCTGGGAAGGAGTTTGGCTGCGGGAGGGGGTGCAGGCTCTGGGAAGGAGTTTGGTTGCGGGAGGGGGTGCAGGTTCTGGGAAGGAGTTTGGTTGCGGGAGGGGGTGCAGGTTCTGGGAAGGAGTTTGGTTGCGGGAGGGGGTGCAGGTTCTGGGAAGGAGTTTGGTTGCGGGAGGGGGTGCAGGTTCTGGGAAGGAGTTTGGTTGCGGGAGGGGGTGCAGGCTCTGGGAAGGAGTTTGGCTGCGGGAGGGGGTGCAGGCTCTGGGAAGGAGTTTGGTTGCGGGAGGGGGTGCAGGTTCTGGGAAGGAGTTTGGTTGCGGGAGGGGGTGCAGGTTCTGGGAAGGAGTTTGGTTGCGGGAGGGGGTGCAGGTTCTGGGAAGGAGTTTGGTTGCGGGAGGGGGTGCAGGCTCTGGGAAGGAGTTTGGTTGCGGGAGGGGGTGCAGGCTCTGGGAAGGAGTTTGGCTGCGGGAGGGGGTGCAGGCTCTGGGAAGGAGTTTGGTTGCGGGAGGGGGTGCAGGCTCTGGGAAGGAGTTTGGTTGCGGGAGGGGGTGCAGGCTCTGGGAAGGAGTTTGGTTGCGGGAGGGGGTGCAGGTTCTGGGAAGGAGTTTGGTTGCGGGAGGGGGTGCAGGTTCTGGGAAGGAGTTTGGTTGCGGGAGGGGGTGCAGGTTCTGGGAAGGAGTTTGGTTGCGGGAGGGGGTGCAGGTTCTGGGAAGGAGTTTGGTTGCGGGAGGGGGTGCAGGTTCTGGGAAGGAGTTTGGTTGCGGGAGGGGGTGCAGGCTCTGGGAAGGAGTTTGGTTGCGGGAGGGGGTGCAGGCTCTGGGAAGGAGTTTGGTTGCGGGAGGGGGTGCAGGTTCTGGGAAGGAGTTTGGTTGCGGGAGGGGGTGCAGGCTCTGGGAAGGAGTTTGGTTGCGGGAGGGGGTGCAGGTTCTGGGAAGGAGTTTGGTTGCGGGAGGGGGTGCAGGCTCTGGGAAGGAGTTTGGTTGCGGGAGGGGGTGCAGGTTCTGGGAAGGAGTTTGGTTGCGGGAGGGGGTGCAGGTTCTGGGAAGGAGTTTGGTTGCGGGAGGGGGTGCAGGTTCTGGGAAGGAGTTTGGTTGCGGGAGGGGGTGCAGGCTCTGGGAAGGAGTTTGGTTGCGGGAGGGGGTGCAGGCTCTGGGAAGGAGTTTGGTTGCGGGAGGGGGTGCAGGCTCTGGGAAGGAGTTTGGTTGCGGGAGGGGGTGCAGGCTCTGGGAAGGAGTTTGGTTGCGGGAGGGGGTGCAGGCTCTGGGAAGGAGTTTGGTTGCGGGAGGGGGTGCAGGCTCTGGGAAGGAGTTTGGTTGCGGGAGGGGGTGCAGGCTCTGGGAAGGAGTTTGGTTGCGGGAGGGGGTGCAGGTTCTGGGAAGGAGTTTGGTTGCGGGAGGGGGTGCAGGCTCTGGGAAGGAGTTTGGTTGCGGGAGGGGGTGCAGGTTCTGGGAAGGAGTTTGGTTGCGGGAGGGGGTGCAGGTTCTGGGAAGGAGTTTGGTTGCGGGAGGGGGTGCAGGTTCTGGGAAGGAGTTTGGTTGCGGGAGGGGGTGCAGGCTCTGGGAAGGAGTTTGGTTGCGGGAGGGGGTGCAGGTTCTGGGAAGGAGTTTGGTTGCGGGAGGGGGTGCAGGTTCTGGGAAGGAGTTTGGTTGCGGGAGGGGGTGCAGGTTCTGGGAAGGAGTTTGGTTGCGGGAGGGGGTGCAGGCTCTGAGAGTTAGTATGGGAGCAAGAGGAGGTGCAGGTTCTGGGAGGGAGTTTGTGTTGGGGGGGTGCGGGCTTGGGCTCTGGGAGGGGGTGTGTGGGGGGGGTCAGGCTCTGGGAGGGAGTTTGGGTGCGGGGTTGGGCTCTGGGAGGGAGTTTGGTTGCAGGAGGGGGTTGAAAGCGACCGGCACACCCCTCTGGCAGTGGCTCCTAGGCAGCCAATTGGAGTTGCAGAGTTGGCGCTGGGGCAGGAGCAGTACGCAGAGACCCCCCCGCTCACCCGTAGGGCCGTTCCAGCCACTTCCAGAAGCAGCACAGGGCGAGGGTGGGCAGGAAGCCTGCCTTAGCCCAACTGCGCAGCTACCGGTGGTGGCGGCCAAGGGTCCTGGGCCCTTTTAAATTGCCTGAGCCACTGGCAATTGCCCCCTTTGCCCCCCTCCCCCAGTCAGCGGGCCTGGGCAACAGAGTGCCCATATGATAGCAGAACCAACAGGACTGCCTGAACAACCGTGCTATTCCCTGAGAGCAAAGCAGGGCCTGGGTTTGAGCAGGAGTTTACACCTTCAAGGCCAGTCTGGGGACAGGCACATCTGAAACTGATTCTGAGGCAGAATCTTTGTGTGCGTGAGGAGAAACGCCTTTACAGTGACGGGGGGTGGTCGGTCAGCGATGAACCTATGGGGCCTTTAAGCAGCTACCTCCTCAATAACCTCTTCCTGGGGATGAAAGACTGTTTTTCCCCCACTGGCTGCCTTATAAGTGACCATGGACTCTGACTGCACCACCTTCTTCGTGTAACACTCAGCCCCACCAATGCAGAACTTCTTTCCTGGTGGGCTGAGGGTAGCTAGAGTTAGGCTCTGTGGAAGGAGGTGTGGGACGCTGTGCATGGGACCTGACAAGCCCTGGGTTAAGACCCTTAGGCAGCCAAAGGTCTCACAGCTTGAAGCTTGGAAACACTGCAGACCTCAAGGGTTATGGCCGGGGAGCCGAACTTTAGAGGGCGTTCACTGATGCAGTCCTTAACAGATTCCATTAATGTAATGGGAGCTGCAGGAAACTCATCCCTACTGACTGTGAGCCGCTGACATACCCATGGCCAGGACCCCGCAGCCACCCTGGTTCCCAATGGGGGGATGGAATGTGGGAGGGGGACGCTGTTGTTCTCGATTGGGGGGGGGAATGAATTGGGAGGGGGTCTCTGTTCTCGGTGGGAGCTCATGTGTGTTGAACTGTTTTGAAAACCTGGCCCTAGACCTTGTTTCTGTTTGCACCCAGAATGATCTAAGGGTTTTTTAATCTTAAGGATAGAAGTGGGTGCTGTAAATCCCTTTTCCCTCAGTGCATTAACTGACCTCTCATAACTATATTGACTTTTAAAGGCTCTTAGAAAGTTATGAAGGTTCAAATAAGCCCTGCCAAGTGTAAAGGCACTGTTGCCCCCTTACTAACATTCAGTGGGGGTGTTTTAGTTGCTAGCTCCCAGTACTAAAAAGGGGGAAGGGTCAATGGGGAATGAGGACCCTGAGACTGACAGCCCCCAGGAACAATGGGGAGAGGCCAATGCTCCAGGTCAGCCTGAATGACAGGGCGAGCAGGCTAATCAGGGAGTCAGGAAGCCAGGGAGGTCCTGTCCTCTGTGTGAGCTGGATTTGCCTGGATCAGACAAAGTGGGGCCGAGCTAAGGAGAAAGCAGGGGCTCAAGCTGAGCTGGGGAGCAGAACTGTGCTAGATCCAGAGTGCCTGGAAAAGCAGCCCAGAGAGAGCAGACCTGTGTCCTGGGAGCAGAGCTGCAGCCCCAAAGCTAGAGGAACAGCCCAGAGAGAGCAGACTTGCCCTGGGAGCAGAGCTGCAGCAACCAGAGCCAGAAAAGCAGCCCAGGAAGCAGGTCAGTGCTGGGAGCAGAGTCACAGAAGCAGTCTGCAGAGCAGACCTGTCCCGGGAGCAGAGCTGCAGCAACCAGAGGCAGAGGGGCCAGAGAAGCAGCCCAGGGAGCTGGAGGCAGAGCAGCAGCAGCAGTCCTGAGACAGAGTGGTGCAGCTGGGGCTGGAGCAGTCTGGAGCTGAGTGCGGTGAGCAGCTGGGGAGACCGAGGGGGACCCTGGGCAGTGGGCCCAGCACAGGGAGATGCCTCAGCCAAGGGGCTCTGCAGGCCAGGCTTGGATCGTAACCCCGACAGGGCGGGGGCGACACTGGGAAGAAGGGTCCTACCACTTAGAGCCTGAGAGCGTGTGGCCACCACCAGAGCAAGTGTCCAACCCACAGCATCCCTACAGCACAGCCAGGGCTGGAGCAGGAGGCCTGGGACTTACAAGGAACAGACTGTGAACTGCCCTGACGTTCCAGAGACACTGTTTGTGATGTTCCCTGCCACAGAGCAGGTTGATGTGTTTCCTTTAACCTTTCCCATTTTTCCTTATTCTTTTTAAAATTAATTGTTGATTAAATAACTTGCATTTGCTTTAAATTATATGTAATGGTCAGTGGGTCAGAAAAGTAGCCAGTGCAGAAAGAGTACCCTGGAGTGGGGACACCCTAGCCCCAAAGCCCGAAGTCTCATTGAAAGTCAGTGGAACTTAGGGTGAAATCCGTGCTCCATGGAAATCAATGACAAAACTTCCATTAATTTCAGTGGAGCCAAGATTTCTCCCTCAAAGTATATCTACACTGCAATTAAAAACCCAGAGCCAGCTTGTGCCACTGATTCAGGCTTGTGGGGCTGGGGCTAAGGGGCTGTTTAATTGTGGTGTAGATGTTCAGACTGGGGCTGGAGCCTTCGAGGTGAGAGGGTCCCAGAGCTCAAGCTTCAGCCTGAACCCCAATGGCTACACCACAATTAAACAGCCCCTTAGCCCAAGCCAACTGGCGCAGGACAGTGTTTAACTACAGTACAGACATACCCTAAGTGTCTAAGGCCCAGATTCTCAAAGTATATAGGTTCCTAACCTCTATTGATTTCAGTGGCGCCAAAGTCACTTTGGAAAATCAATGTTTTCAAAAATTGAATCCATTGTCCCTTCTGTTTAGTTTCAAGGTCTGGTGTTTGTTCTGCTTTTCTTAATCACTGTAAATGATTTCTCCCGCTATTTAACTGCTGAATATTGGTAGGCACAGATCGTTTCCCACAATGATGGCGTTTTCTGTAAGTTATAGTCCAAATTGAAGGTGCAAGTAAATGACATCTTTCTAAGAAGGAAATGTTTTTTTACAGCCTTGACATTTAGGGCTGAATTGATAGTCGTATTACAGTAGCGCCTAGAAGTCAGAGCCAGTTCAGGACCCGGTTGTGCTAGTCACCGTACAAAAACAAGGTAAGAGGCTTATAAGCCTCAACGAGAAAAGAAAAGGAGTACTTGTGGCACCTTAGAGACTAACCAATTTATTTGAGCATGAGCTTTCGTGAGCTACAGCTCACTTTTTGCGAATACAGACTAACACGGCTGTTACTCTAAAGCCTCAACGAGTTTACAATCTAACTAAAACGAGACAGACAAAGGATGGGAGCAAAACAGAGGCAGGAAGTGACTTGTCCAAGGATACACAGCAAGTTAGCAGCAGAGCTGGGACTGGAAGCCGGATTTCCTAATTCTCACTCCAGTACGCTACCCCCTGGGCCACTCTGCCTCTAATTCAGGAGTGAGGCAGGAGGTGGTGTAAGTTGGATGTTGGCAAGTGGTACAAGTTAGTCTGAGTGCATGGAAATGTAAGGGAAAATAAGTTAAATGACAAGAGGCCAGAATAATGTATTAGTGAATTATAGGGTGGCCTGTTTTAACTTAGCTGCTTTTCCTGCAGTATCTTCTTCTGTATCCTCCTTCATATGTAAGTGACTTCAATGTCATTGAATATCAGGGTTGGAAAGGACCTCAGGATGTCATCTAGTCCAACCCCCTGCTCAAAGTAGGACCAATCCCCAATTTTGCCCCAGATCCCTAACTAGTCCCCTCAAGGATTGAACTCAAAACCCTGGGTTTAGCAGGCCAATGCTCAAACCACTGAGCTATCCTTCCACCCTTCCCTTTGACTGCTATATAATTTACCCCAGGCTACCCATCACCTACCTATGAGGTTTATGAAAGAGCTCCCCATTACTTCTAGGAAGCAGACTGCAGAGTTTGTTTGCAATGATAGCAAAGAGCTACACCCGATATCTAAAAACAGGAAAAATGAGGCTAGATGTTCAAAAAAATGCCTTAACGGTCAAAGCAATTACACATCAGAAGGGTCTGCCTGAGGGAGTTCACAGAGGTGCTTTCACAGGAGGTACTTAAGTGTAGATGGCATAAAACTTTTGAAGGAGTAGGTCATTCCATACCCTTCCATATAATGGCCCATGAAATGATTTGCAATAAGCAAGAAATTACATGAATTCCTTTTTGGTGTGTTGGTACACTGTTGTTATAGTGATGCTAATTATGATTAACTTGTTTGATTTTCATGTGGGTGCAGCGTGTAACCCTTGAGGAACTCAGTTGAAGTGTAATGTCAAAAAGGCTCCAGCATTGGTAAAGAGCTAGAAGACACATGCTTCATTTTTCTCAAATCTAAAGAGAGAATTCATAGGGCTAATAAATAATATTTCTCTGTCTATACAGTTTGGGACAGCTTGGGATCCTCTAGCTTGCAGGTCCATCATGTGTTCACGCCCCTGAGCTCAGGAGCAGGCTGTAAATGTGGCCAGTTGTGACTTTATAACAACATTTAATAAAAGGAAAATCATACATTATTGGAAATAGAAGCGCTCTATTTGCAAATTCCTCTTTAAAATCGGATAGCTCCTTCATGAATTAGTAATTATCTCAGTATTTAAAATACAGTGTTTCAATGCAAAAAAAAAATGTCATTAAGTATCATATAGGTGTCTTGCAAACAAAATTCACAGGTATTAACAGCTCACAGCTCCCCCATCTGGCTATCACTTCAGTGCTTTAAGTACCATGTAGGTATCTTGCAAACAAAAGTAGCAGGACTCTGTTTAGCTGGGTAATAGAGCATTTACCGGGGATACTTTATTCCCATGTTACCCTAACCCCACTTCTCAGCCCTCCAATGAAACTAATGTATGTTTTGAAAAGGCTAAATAGATAAACTGATGAGAAATTATTCAGGTGTAAAGAGCATGGCTAAATAGTGCTACGTAGTTGAGAAATTAGTTCACTATATGCCTCATTCCAGAAAGCAACAACCTCTAGGCTTTCTGCCGAGACACTGCCTAGATATGGCACTAAATGGCCAAAGCAGTCTGCCACAGGGAAATGCTAAATTTTGCAACATGTTCAGAGCAAGAACAATGGTCGAAAAATAATTAGGACAAACAGAGGTTTTTACATGAAACACATTCATTTAGAAATTGATGAGAAAACTTCAGCTGGGGAATACTGGATATTTTTTAGGGCAGATGCAATTTCAACTTCCCTCCTTTTAGCTTTTCTCATGAGTCTTACAAGCTCATTACATTGCTCGAAGAAGCAAACAACTCCTAGGTAATTTGATAGCACAGGGTAGTTATTTTACAAAGTCTGTTAAAGCACTGAATTCATCTTAGATTAAAATTCTCCCATTCTTGCAAGGCTAGTGGGAATTTGCATTAAATTTTATAGATTCTTGCAACTTTGTACCCCTCACTGGCTTAAAACATTGATATTTTAAAAGGCAAAAGATCCAATAGAGGGGAAATATTGAACCAGAAATAGTTTAATCTATTGTCTATATAGGTGGCAAGCCTTATAAAATTATGCATAAGTAGTAAATAGTTCTGGAAACCCTTCTAATCTTATTTTGTACTGTGAAAATGCAATTATAAATGTCCAGAAGACAGATATACGATTCCCTTCATCATGCTATCTAGCCACTAGTTAAAATGTCTCATTCCTGTAAAGTATGGCTAGCATAGTTGTTTATAAGACCGCAGAAGGAGTGTATTTTGAAATGCAACAGTGCACTGTAGCATTTCCTAGGATGATATTGTTTTCTTCATAAAAATTGTTTACCTGCTTTCCCTAATGAAATCAATTGCAAACCTCCCATTGACCTCCATGGATCTAGGATTTAGCCCTGAGAAAGTTGAATCCAAAGAAAGACACAGCTGAATTTCTTGGGGGAAATCAAATAGTTCCCATGAAAACAAAGCAGATGAAACAGAACTTACCTTTAAAGAAGGACAGAAACAAAGATGCCCATAGATACAATCCGGAGTAAACAAATCCCAAACACTTGTCAGTGAGCATTGTCCAAACAGAATCGGAGTGCCACTTCTAAGCAGGCAGCAAAGCAGAATGCTGTCTTTGTGACAGCACCAAATGCTTGATAGATTCAATGATTAATAGTGCTAATAAGCCCTTCAACCAGTTTCCCACCGTAGGAGGAAAGTACATGTGCCCAGCTGTCCTTACAGTCTAAGGAAGCCAAGTTCAGTGCAGCTTAAGTAAATCCAAGTGCATGCCAGGGCTTGCTAGGTTTTTTTTTTTCTCTCCTGGTGCTCTGCACCTTTTCTAGTGCAGAAACAAATGCCAGTGAGACTGCACAAGAGGGGTGTGGGTAAAGGGGAGGGGCAGCAAAGGGCCAGCGCTGCCTGGGAGAGATGTTCCACGTCCCCACTGTCTGTAACTAACTCCGAGGCCGCACATCAGCTTTGGTTCCAAGGCAAGTACTAGAGTGCCTCTAGAGCTACTTCTCAGGCAAGGCGAGCTGCAGCCCCCCCGTTCCCTTTACCTGCCAGTGTGATTTCTAGCAGGGAACTGGAGCCTGCCACTGTGTGGAATTGAATGCAGAGAAAACCTCCGCTGTGTGGAAGTTCAGATTTTAGCAGCACAGATGTCAGAAAGCGGAGGCCTGGGGGCCTCAGCTTGTCTTCACTCTGCCCCTTTGCATGTGTGCATGACAGTGCAGCCCTTCAGTCCTGGCTCCAACCAGAAACAAACAGCTGTCTTACAATGCTCCTCGCTCCTGCTCCGGCTTGCTCTCAGCCAGGAGATTTTTGCACACCTTCTGGTCCCTTTCCCTTTTTCGCAGCTCCACTTTAATGGCCAAGCATCAGCAATAAAATATTAGACGTGAATAACGTGCACTTCAAACCTGGCATTTTCCTTGATTCTTCTCCCAGCCTCCATCTTCTGCTTTCTCAGAGATGCAGTTGGGATGGATTGGCATGCTCCTGCATTGCCACCCACAAGGCAACTTCACAGAGTCAGACTCTGTGCTGTGATTCCAGCAGGGGGCATCTCAGGCCAGCCCCTCAAGGGATCCTCCGGACCCCCCAAGAACCGTCCCACAGCTGTTCTCTTTCTGACCAGGGCTGGTGAGGGATGTCCCCTGGGTTGGAGCAATCCGCTCTGTGGGTGCATTACTGCCCAACTCTCTTTCAGCACCTGTTGGGCTCGTCCATCTCCAGGGAATACCCTCTCTCAGACCTGGTGCTTTGACTGTCACTAAAACAGAAGGGCTTTGTGTGACATGGGGAGGCAGCCTGGTCTAGCGAGTAGGGTTTTGGATTTGGATTCGAGACCTACTCTGCCACTGACCTGGTGTGTGACCTTGGGCAAGGCCCTTCTGCGCTCTGTGCCTCAGTTTCCCTTCCCACATTTTTTCCATCTCCTCTGTAAGTTCTTGGGGGGGGCAGAAACTGTCTCTCACTGTGTTGGTACAGCGCCTAGCACAATAGGGCCCTGAGCTTAGTGGGGACCTCTAAGGGCTACCGTAATCTATGTAATAAAATTCCAGGATTGTCACTCTGTGTGTCACTCTGAGCCTAAAATGTCTGTTGAGTCAGGGTGAAGCTATGGAAACAGCTACAGGCAGGGTTGAGAGCTCTTTTTGTTCAGAATATCTTTGGGTTAAATCATCACTGGGATTTGCAATCTGTTATTGTTCATTTTTTAAGCTCTCAGCCATTTTCTTTACGAATTACACCCCTGTGATAGTGTCTATGCCACATGTCTGTGCCATGCCAAGACTCCTAGACCACTGTGATATCAGAGGTAACTCAACCAATTACCACCCTTACTCTACAACTAATTTGAATATAACAATTTCATTGGTTGTATGAGGGGAGACTGCACATACGGTGGATTACTTGGCCCTGCTGCTGCAGATCTTCAAAATCACCCACACTACAACACAACCAACAAACACACATAGCCCCCTCCCACAGCACCCACCCTTTATTTGCCACCCACAACTGTCTAAGCACAACACAACCAGCACACAGTAACTCCAAGCATCACTCTGAAGTCTCAAATGTCTGTTGAACCAGTGTGAAGTGGTGGAGACAGCTACAAGCATGGCTGAGAGCTTGTTTTTGCTTTGACTAGCTCCAGGTTCAAGCATCGCTGGGATTTATCGTCCAGTTTTTAAGCTATTAGCCTTTTTTAAATTTTTTTAAACACACACACACACGTATGAGAGCATGGGCTTTCAGCTACTGGTATATAACAATAATCTTGTGACACCCCTACATCCGGTGTAATCACACTCCAACTTCTATTCCCAGTCTGGCCAGGGTGGGTGAGGAATCTCCCCTGGGTTGGTACAATCAGTTTAGTTGCATATTACCCAGGTCTCTTTCAGTGTCTCTTGGGCTTGTCCCACTCCACAGAATATCCTCAGTGAAACTGTAGTGTGTTTAGTGAAGTGGCTCAAACCATGGTCAGCGTTAGGCACATCAGGGCTCTGTGCCCTGTGGCTTGTCTCACATTTTGGGGGTGTGGAAGGAGGTGTTCCATTACCTGTAGAGCTCATTGCTAGGGTGGGAAGAATTCGGGCATTTTCATATTTACTGTTTTTTCCTCTTTCCTTCACCCCTTCTTCTGACTTCACAAAAAGCTCTGGCTGCAATCACGTCGTCCCTCCCCTGCTGCTTTGTCCTGCACCTCCGAGCGGATCCTGGCTAGCTCCAGCATAGCACTGGCTCAGTCACAACCAAGTTGGAGCACCTAAAAGCGTTCAGGGCTTCTTCCAGAGATCCCCATCAATCCAGCTTCCAGGGCAGTGGGGAAGGCCTCAAAAGGTTTCTCTTGCTCAGGGGATCCAGAGTCAAGAGACCCAGCTGGGCTGCAAGGCTTTTCACTGGCACTGCCCAGCTCATGCTAAGTCCAGCAAGATGGACGGCAACTCTTGCTGAAAAGGATGTAGAGGTCCTGGTGCTATCCAACTGACCATGAGCTGCTCGTGCAATGCTGTGACTAAAATGGCTAATGTCATCCAGGGGGAGATTGAGCAAGAGGTGGTATTACCTCTTAATATAGCATTGGTGAGACCCTGAAGTATTGCGTCCAGTTCTAGTGCCCACAGATAGGGGCCATACCTAGGAGAGGCCTGGGCAAGCATGAGAATAGATGGCCAGTCCAGAGTGCCCTGTGCTCCAGCCATCCCTTCCTGATTGATTGCCCCTTGGGGGCTATTGCAACCAGGGCATAATTTAGAGCAACCCCAAAGCATCTCTATGCTACTCTGGGGGCCAAGTTCTCTGATCCTGTGACCAACCACAGTTGGCACCTCTGTGGCTCCCTGGCCCTGCTGGGCACAGCAGAACACTGAGCCCCAAGGGGGAGCTCAACACTGCATAATGGGGACTACCCTCTTTCCAAAGCCCATCCACACTGTGGGTAGCACACCAAGGGATACAGTGGCACATATTAGATGTGATTGTTTATTGCAGGAAGATGTTGCTAATGGAATTACTCACCTCCATAACCTTGTAAAATCAGACACATCAGACATTGCTTTCACAATTTTTTTTTTAATCGCTTACTATTGTCACCGGTGCACATTAGGAAAGAAGTGTTGCAGAGACCGCAGCTGTTTCTGATGCTGTGCTGGGACTTCAGTCCACCCCTACAGTCATCATAATTAAAGATTGTTATTCTCTTTTCCTGTAGAGACATTCTGGCACTTAAATCAACTCAGAGAATAATTCCTTTTATAATGCAATGGGTTTTTTTTTTCTTGTTTCTAAAATATGACGTGGGCTAAAGCTCTTTGGACAGCTAAAGCCTCTGGCTGAAGTGCTCCTTTGCGAGAAGAAGAAGAATGAGGGGGGATTTGATAGCTGCTTTCAACTACCTGAGAGGTGGTTCCAGAGAGGATGGTTCTAGACTATTCTCAGTGGTAGAAGAGGACAGGACAAGGAGTAATGGTCTCAAGTTGCAGTGGGGGAGGTTTAGGTTGGATATTAGGAAAAACTTTTTCACTAGGAGGGTGGTGAAACACTGGAATGCGTTACCTAGGGAGGTGGTAGAATCTCCTTCCTTAGAAGTTTTTAAGGTCAGGCTTGACAAAGCCCTGGCTGGGATGATTTAATTGGGGATTGGTCCTGCTTTGAGCAGGGGGTTGGACTAGATGACCTCCTGAGGTCCCTTCCAACCCTGATATTCTATGATTCATACCATTGACCTACAGGTTTGTTGTAACCAGTCTCCATCCACCTGCCTCTCTTCATCAAAGTTCGTTGATAGTATCAAAACAATAGCCAGTAAATATGGAAAACCAGTCTCCCCCATAAATATGAGCATATCTCTGAGCTTCTAGGGTTCTGGAGCCCAGGGAATGACAGTGAAGGGGTTAAGGAGAAGGGTCACCCTGGAAGGAAGGTCTATTGATGCTGGAAGTAGGGATGCAGGAGGTACTGCCCCACCCCCGGGCTTGAAGCGGTTTCCATCGTATATAGGGTTTACGGTTTGGTTCAATGTTCTCAGCACCCCACCTCAGCAATTGTTCCAGTGCCCCTGGGAAGGTCTGAGATTAATAGGCTTTGTTTTACTAAAAGGATCCAAGAGAGATCAGGGCCTCTGTTGCTCTAGGCACTGCATAGGTGCCAGAACTAGGGGTGTGCTGCCGTAAGGATACGGCCTTTTCCTATAGCCATATTGTAAGGCCTGAGGCCTTTGTCTGTGATCATATTAGGAGGGCAGCAGCTATTAGCCAAGAAACAGGAAGTCATCCTCACATTCCATCTAAATTACATTATTTTAATGTAATAGCAGATTTAAAAAGGCAATCCTATCCTAATAGTACCCACCATTACCAGATTTAAAAAAACAGATCTTAAGGTGGTTAAAGAAAACTTAGTTTGATAGCATTCTGTCTGACATGAAATCACTTAATAGTTCTGGCTGTGAAATCCTCTTTTTTATGGTACCTACTTCCCTATTTTTTTTGTCTGTATGGTCTGATTGTTTGTCTGTTACTAATTAATTTCGCTAGGTGTAAATCAATTAAGGCAGTGAGGTAGGATTGGTTAGAGAATTTTGTTACAATATGTTAGGATTGGTTAGTAAAATGATTGATTAAGGTATAGTTAAACAGGACTCAAGTTTCACTATATAAACTGGGGTCCAAGAAGAGGACCAGCAGAAGAATAAGGAGGATAGCTAATGTGATGCCAATTTTTAAAAAGGGCTCCAGAGGTGATCCTGGCAATTACAGACTGACACGCCTGACTTCTGTACCAGGCAAACTGGTTGAAACAAAATTGTCAGACAAAGATTAACGTAATTTGTTGGGGAAGAGCCAACATGGTTTTTGTAAAGGAAATTTTGCCTCGCGTATCTACTAGAACTCTTTGAGGGGGCCAACAAGCATGTGGCCCAGGGGCTATAGTGTACTTAGATTTTCAGAAAGCCTTTCAAAAAAAGGTTCTTCACAAACACTCTTCAGCAAAGTAAGCTGTCATGGGATAAGAGGGAAGGTCCTCTTATGGATTGGTAACTGGTTAAAAAGATAGGAAACAAAGGGTAGGAATAAATGGTCAGTTTTCAGAATGGAGAAAAGTAAATAGTCCCCAGGAGTCTATATTGGGACCAGTCCTAGTGACCATTCATAAATGATCTAGAAAAAGGGGTAAACAGGGACCTGGCAACATTTGCTGAGGATACAAAGCTATTCAAGATCTGCAGAGGGATTTAGGCACTGCCACACAGCATTATAATGCCCAACTTTTAAGCATCTGGAAAGTTGGAATTCCTGCACAGTGGGAGAGAGTTGCCTACAAATAGAATCATGGGCTCCAACTTTCTAAAGTGCCAGAGGGTGCTCAACCCCTGGCTCTGCCCCAGGCCCTGCCTCCACCCAACCCTCCACCTCTTCCCAGTTCCACTCCCTCCATGGAGCATGCCATGTCCTTGCTCCTCCCTACTACAGCCTCCTGTACACTGCAAAACAGCCGATTGTGGTGGTGCTGGGAGGGAGGGGAAGGCACTGATCTGCAGGGCCCACCAGTGGGTGGGAGGATCTGAAAGGGGGGCTGCCGGTGGGTGTAGCACCCACCATTTATTCCCTGTGGGTGCTCCAGTCCCTATACCTCTCAGCCACACTGGCCACTGCAGAAGTCATGGAAAGTCAAGTCACACAAGCCTGATCTCAGTTGTTTGCTCTCTTAGCACATAAGGTCTCTGGCACATGCTGCATGGCTAGCAGCTCCATGAAGAGAGGGGTGGAGTGAAAGTGATGGAGTGACCACCGGCCACCAAAGTCGCTCTGCGTAGCTAATGCCACTGCCAGAAGTGCTCGGCAGGGGACGCTGTACTCACCTCAGTACGACGAGGCCTCCAGCAGCACTGTAACCCAACAGCACTAAAAAATAGAAGGTTCTGCAGCAAATCTGGCCCTGGGAAAGGGAGAGATTTGTTTTACCAATGGACCCAGCTATTCCTATTGCCAAAGGTGGCACTGGGAACCCTGTGGTTGGCTGAAGAAAACAAGAGCTGAGCTTAGCCGGGAGCAGGCTACTCAAGGAGCCTTGGGGGAGACAGGCAGTCATATTGGCTCTGGGACAAGTTGAAGGGCAAATGTTTTAAGACCTGAGGTTTTGAAAACCATCTCATGGATCTGGATGTCCAGTTCCTGTTAAGATGAATGGGGATTTGACACCTAACCCCCCTGGATGGCTTTGAAAATGTCAACATAACTTAAGAGCCCTGTCTCCATTTAGAGCATATTCCAAAGGGTGGGCACAACAGCAGGGATTTCCCTGAAGAGCTTGACTGTATTCAGAGATTACACCCATGGTCCATTCTTGGCATAACAGATAGGAGTAATGATGCGCCCATAGTTAATAATAGGCAGAAGACAATAATTCATGAGGTCTTAGTATGATCTGCAGAGCCAGGCCTTTGTCTGACTGCCTCACTTGCTCTGTTACACCAAGCATATTTTTATGAACTAGAGAACAAATTCTAGAGCCAAGAGAATTTCACAATCTCCCTATCACTTAAAGGCATGTGGTCATCATCCCAAATATGATGGGTTTTCCCCTTTATAGGAAGAATGTAGCCAGTTAGATTAATCATTTATGAAAACTTCTGATGAGCAATCTGGTTGCTAGGATCCAGGTAATATTGCAGCCTCAACTACTGCTGAAATCCCAGAGTCACTGGCTGCCAGGTTTGTGTTTCAGGCCTTGATTCAGCAAGTACTTATGCAGGTGCTTAAATCCCATTGACTTCAATGGGACATCTGAATGGGAACTTCAGTCCTGTCTTAGACTAAAGCTGAAAATTCAGGTGAGCAATATCTTAGAATTGGATCCAGTTCACCAATGAAGGTTCAGATGGACTCAGATAATGGCAACAATCACTGGTTTTCAGACAATGCTAACATTAGTGAGGGTTGGAAAACATGACCTTTGAGGAAAGGATGAAAGAACTGGGCATGTTTCCTCTAGGGAAGCCTGAGGAGGGACACAGTCTTCAAATATGTAAGAGATTGTTATAAAAAGGGTGGTGATCAATTGTTCTCCATGTCCACAGGGGGTAGGACAAGTAGTAATCTGCTTAGTCTGCAGCAAGAGAGATTTAGGTTAGATATTCAAGAAAACTTTGTAACTCTAAAGGGCCGTGAATCTTGGAATTACCACCACTGGGGGATTTTAAGAACAGGTTGAACAAACATCTGTCAGGGAAGGTCTAGATTTACTTGGCCAAGTCTCAGCACAGGGGGCTGGACTAGGTGACCTCTCAAGGTCCCTTCCAGCTTACATTTCTAGGACAGGCCATGTCAGCAGTGGTGGACACTGCCTTGTGCAAAGTCCTAGTTGAAGCCACTTGAGTTTGTCCTGGACTGGGGAAGCAGTTGCTTAAATCACATCTTAAACCCCAGAGTCTAGAAACATAAATGAGTCAAAAAACAAAACCCTTTAGCCCTCAAGGCTTCCATCTACAGCTCCCTCCTTTGTAGGGCAGGAAGTTTTAAGGTGCTAGCTAGCGGTTGGGCAGAGGGCTATCACCCCATTTGAAGTCCCAAACTCTTCTGTTCCCTCTCTTCCTCTTTCAGCTTGGCTTGCCTTCATTAGCTGCAGCAGCTGGGGGTGGGGGGGGTGGTTTCTCTCCCAAAGTGAGATTTTTTTTTCCCCACAGCTGAGCTGGGATGAGAGCTGGCCTTGCTGTCAGGAAGGGTTCTTAACCCCTTCTGCCAGTGTTGTGTGACGTGTGTTGACTCAATAACAGGTCCTACACTGAGAAACGAGCCAAAATCTGCTGAGCAGTCTGTTAAGACTGAAAACAAATCTATCTGAAGTGAAGAGGCAAAGAAGCTGGTCAGATTAACAGACCAGGGGTCGGCAACCTTTCAGAAGTGGTGCGCCGAGTCTTCATTTATTCACTCTAATTTAGAGTTTTGCATACCAGTAATACATTAACTTTTTTAGAAGGTCTCTTTCTATAAGTCCATAATATATAACTATTGTTGTATGTAAAGTAAATAAGGTTTTTAAAATGTTTAAGAAACTTCATTTAAAATTAAATTAAAATGTAGAGGCCCCTTGGACTGGTGGCCAGGACCCAGGAAGTGTGAGTGCCATTGAAAATCAGTTCACATGCTGCCTTTGGTACACGTGCCATAGGTTGCCTACCCCTGACAGAAAAGACATTTCTAATGACAAATAGTCTTAGTTTGTGCATCATCCTCTGATAATTAGATCAAATACAAATAGAGAGGATCTGATTCTCACTGGGTTTTGTTAAGAAGTTGCTCTGAAACAAGGGTCAGGGTGTATTTACCACAGAATAACAGTCTGTGTGGGAGGAAGAGCTCCAATAACTCAGGATCTGATCAAAAACAGATCACTAACTTTTGTAAAAACAAGGGGAAGGCATGGAGTCTGTTCTAATTAGACTTTAGAAATTACACAAACACATTCCAGTGGGAAACCATTTCCCTTGTAAAACCAAGGGGAAAGATGGTTGCACATCAGTATATAGAAAGAGGTGTTCTCAAATTCATTATTTCAGGCACTGGGATAGTAAGGGCACACATGCAAAAGTAGTGGTTACTGAAAGGAGAAACTCAAAATCGAAAGACATAAAAATTACTGTTATGGAAGAGGCAGTGTGAAGTGTCAGTTCTTGTAATATATCTAGTGCTACGTCTATAGCAGAAGACCGAATGGGATATGAAAAGCATGCTAGAAAGAGAAAATACAAATGTCAACATTTGGAAAATGAACCCAAATGTGAAAAGGGAAACAAAAACGGTCTCCAAAAGTCTTCATGGAAGTACAGTGATTGCTACAAAGGCAATCAGAAGCCACAGTGAGGGAGTCATGTAAGAACCTAGACAAACAGGTAGACTGGATGGATACAAAAGCAAGTGCTGGCATTTAGATAGCAGTGCACCCAGTGAAACATAAAACTGACAAGAAGCCCACATATGGTGCTTGTTTGTGACAGAGGAATCAGACAAAACGACACAGAAAAAGATTAACAGAAGAAAAATTACACAGGAGACATCATGCAGTTGACATGTTCTTCTCCAACTGGGAATACTTCACGGTAGAGAAAAGGCCCAGTTTTCAAACTTGGAGCAAACATTTGTGGAGTACCTGTGCTAGTGTAACCCTTCTGTCTAGTGGAGCCAGTTTTAGAGGGCTTTCCCTTCACTCTCGCCCTGGTTCTTGTCAAAGACCAGAAGTCCAGTGTGCAAACTATGCAATGTTTATTGGGGTTAGTTTCCAAGCAAGCATATTCCAAAGCCCTTCACACCAGTCAGGCTTATCTCTATACACTGATAGAGCATTTACCCAGTGTCCCTGTTCCCCATTCCTGTTCCACCTACTTAAATATGATTCCAAATTTCCCTTCCCCTCACCCCCACTTCCTGTTTGACCCCAGTTTATATGGTAATATTCTCAGCTATACCTTAACCTATCATTTTACTTAATTTTAACTAACCAGTCCTAACATATTGTAACAATTCTCTAACCAATTATATCCCACTATCCTAATTAATTTACACTTAGCAAGATTAAACAGCAGACAAACAATTAGAGAACCAGACAGATTAATAGAAAAGTGGGGTTTTATCTTTGACTTTATACAATACAGAAGTGAGGGTTTCACAACCACAGGTACGTGATTTCTTGCCAGACAGGATGCTGTCAAACTAAGTTTTCTTCAACCATCTTAAGATTTTTATCTGGTGGTGATGGGCATCATCGGACAGGATCATCTCCCTAACAGCCCAATAGCACCTTATTTCAATGTGACTAGGTTGGAATGTGAGGATGTGACCGGTCGCTTCCCAGCTTATGGCTGCCCCTGCTGCTTAGCCAAAGGCCTTAGCTTAACAAGGCCTCAGATTATCCTAGTGAGAGAAGGCCCATATACAAGCAGGCTGTGATTTGGATTCTTTGTTTTTATACCCCTGTAACTAGCTAAGTGATAAAAATACACCTAAAGTATAGGCCTTTACAGGCAGGCCTGAACATCTACATTTTAACAGCCAATAGCAACAAGGGCTGGGTTCAGTATCTAGGGGTTCCTTTACAACAATAAAGCACAAAAGCAGCTTCAGCCCCCACCCAGTGACCTGGGACAATTACACACCACCCCGGGCGCCTCTGAGAGGCAGTACTTCCCCTCTCACTAGCACAGACCCTGAGCGTAGCAAAAAACTTTATTAAAAAGGAGGGAAGTAACTCAGCATTAATTTGGGAAAACACTGTAACTAAGGTTCATAAACACAAGCCATGAGCAAAAGACCCACCCCCAAGTAAGTTGGGCAGTGTCCTTCCCCCCCCCTCAGATTCTTAAGTCCAGCAACACAAAAGTCGCTTTAGTATGCTCATCCCTTCTTTGCACCCCACTCACAGTTGCTGTTCTTGGCCAGTGCAGTCCCAGAGTTCAGAGGTTCATCTGCAGAGTTCACCTCCCATCCTGTGTGGAAGGATGGGGTAAGGAGGCACCTTACACAATCTGCTGCTCAGGCACTTGCTTCCCACCCCAATGGCCAGTTGCCACACCTCTCTGCAGGGCTCTGCTCTGGCCCTCTCTGCCAGCCACCCGCCACACCTCTGTGAGCTACCGTGCTAGCTACAACAAGATGTCTTCAGTGCCCCCCCATTTAACACAGTTCTCAGTGATTTCAGCTGTTAGTGGGGGGAAGCTTCACTGCTGGTACACAGTGAACAAATCTCTTGCAATAGAGACACTGTCCCAAATTAGGTCTAATACTTAGACATCAGTGATTTCAGCTCTGCAGTATATAATAAAACTCAAGTCTAAATTAGCTCTTTTATCATCTCATGTAGAGATGGAGTCAACTGGTGTCTATGACCCTTGAACAGCACCCACCAGGTACAATCGACACCCTTTCTTAACTTTAGGCTTTGGAACCCATGTTCCCTGCCTAGCAAGTGCCATTCAGTTCAGGATGAGTCCCTCCGTCGGGGTCAACCAGGTTCAGTTCTGCTGCCCTCAGTCCACACAAAGATAACAACCCTTTATTACTCCTACCCCAATAACAAGGAGACTGGGGATCCAACACCAGCCACACGTGATCATTTGGGCAAGCAATCCCATCATGCTGAGCATCTAGGCAGGGTGGGTGTGTCCATGCAAACAAGATCAGCTCTGAAATCTTTTTCCACAACTCACCACTAGATGTCAGGGGAGAGCTCATTCAGACTCTTCTTACACTAGCATTGGCAAGCGAGTTAATTATCACTCATCTAACTTAAGTAATACAACCAAAACCTCTGCTCTAGCAATCAGGTTTCCACACTAAGGCTTGCCAAGCAGACAGCACTAGTTGCACTAGAAGTGTCATAGAATATCAGGGTTGGAAGGGTCCTCAGGAGGTCATCTAGTCCAACCCCCTGCTCAAAGCAGGATCAATCCCTATATGGCCCCCTCAAGGATTGAACTCACAACCCTAGGTTTAGCAGGCCAATGCTCAAACTACTGGGCTATCCTTTCCCCCCCATCCCTCTCCTCCTCATTGAGCCCCTCCACTCACTCCCAATCCTAGAGCAGGTTCCAGGTACCTTCAAGAATGAATGTCCATCTGCGAGCCACCAAGAGAATTTTGCTCCTCTTGGTGGATCAGAAAGGCCAGGGCAAAGCACAGTAAAGCCAGGGAAAGGATTTCAGTCTTGGGGACTAGGTGGTGGAATAAAATTCCAGATGAGATTAGATCTAGCCATAGTCTGACCACCTTTTAGGAAGCACTGCAGAACCTTCCTCATTGGGAGAGCTTTTGCACCCTGGCATGCCTCAGGGGCTGCTGTAGCTCTGGTCCACAAATATCCAGACCAGATGCTGAGTGGTCCTGACACGTGTTCTCAGGTTAAAACCTTTCACTGTTCCCAAGGTGAGACTCTTCTTAGGAGCTCAAGTTAACACAGGGAATCCGGAGGTGGGGGCCTTGCTTGATTTATCTCTTCATAATTTACTGGGCAAGGACGCAGATGTGTCAAAAAGGGTATAACTTGAATTTCCCACTAGCAAGCTCTTCTGTGGGAAAGAGCCATATAAATGTAGATGGGGGGGAGAGAGAGAGGGGAGTAAAACACCCCATTCTCCTTCAAGCCTTTTGTCTGGGAGCAGCCAGCAAAGCAAGAGATGGGGAGAAATTTCACACAACCAGGTTGTCAGCCACAGTGGAGATGAGGGCTTGCTACACCTCACCAAGAGAAGGGACATAACATCAGAAAATCCACAGGTCAGAAATAAAGGAGGGGAGTCTACTGGGGCTACTTCTCTAGCTACTGGGTAAAGGACAAAGGATACCCCAATGCTTAAACTAAGGCCAGCTGGCTAATACAAAAGAAAACACCCCAATCTGCACTCACAAGAAGCTGGGAGGAATTCACAGCCCCTCACTGCAAGGAGGAAGTAGCTAAAATAACACAAACAGCGGGTGGAGGAGGAAGGTCACCTACTGAAATGACCCAGATGCAAAAAGGATTAACAGTGACAAAGTATGGGTCTTTGAATCCCTTGACAGCCTGCAGATAACCAGCTCACTGGGGGAGTGCCAGGCTATAGAAGCATTACAGATCCTCCCAGGCATGTAGGCACCTAGCTCCCATTGATTTCACATGGAGGGAGACATGCCCTGAGGTGCCCATAATCAGGGGCTCATCTGTACAAGACCAGACCTAGGAGGATAGGCTCAGAGAGGAAGTGGCAGGAAGAGAGCAAGCAGCGTGGAAGGAAATAACTGTCAAACAGCTGGTCACTCAGAGATGTAAAGATACTTCCCAAAGATGCTAGAGGGCATGAATTTCCAATCTGATTGTTCAGAGGACGACGAGAGTGGCAGATTGGATGCCATCTGTCCAAAAAACACAGCTCAGAGCACATGGAAGCTGAGGGTAAATGTGGTCAGCGTGGCCACAATTTTCAAAACTGACCAGTCATTTTTGGGTGCTCAACACCTTGAAGGGGGCTGATTTTCAAAGGCCAGGTTCTCAGCTAAACATCACCTCTCTACTCCTCTTCAGTCATAAGAGCAGAATGGCCGTATTAGGTCAGACCAAAGGTCCATCTAGCCCAGTATCCTGTCTTCTGACAGTGGCCAATGCCAGGTGCCCTAGAGGGAATGAACAGAACAGGTAATCATCAAGTGATCCATCAGCTGTCGCTCATTCCCAGCTTCTGGCAAACAGAGGCTAGGGCAGGAGTCTCAAACTCAAATGACTGCAGGGGCCACATGAGGACTAATGCATTGGCCCAAGGGCCGCATTACTGACACATGCCCCCCCCCCGCCCCGGTCACTGTCCCCACCCCCACTCCATCCATGAGACCCTGCCCCACCTCTTCCCACCCTTCCCCTGTCCCCATTCCAACAACTTCCCAAAAGTCCCCACCTCAACTCCGCCTCCTCCCTACCCTCAGGGAAGGCTGGCTGGGGTGCAGCAGGGGGCTCAGGGCAGGCTGGCTGGGGTGGCCCCTGCACCACTCTGGGAAATGGCCAGACCATGTCCCTGCGGCCTGGGGGGGCGGGGAGCATGGCACAAGGCTCCATATGCTGGCCTTGCCGCTCCTGCGGGTACCTCCCCTGAAGCTCCCATTGGCCACAGGTCCCCCTTCCCAGCAAATGGGAACTGCAGGGGGCAGTACCTGGAAGCCATGCCAATGCACAGAACTCTCTACCCCCCCGCAGCCCCATCCGCAGGGACATTGTGCTGGCCGCTTCAGGGAGCGGCACAGGCCTGGCGGGGGGCAATCCTGCAGGCCAGATCTGGCCCACAGACTGTAGTTTGCCCACCCCTTGCTGCAGGAAATAGCCCAGGGGTCTCAAACAAGTGGCCTGCAGAGCTAGGACACCATTCCTGCCTGTAAAGGTTCAGACTCACCCCTGTAGTGCCTCCTGCTGGTCATTGGGAATTAGCTCTTTTCCAGCCTGGAGCACCCTCTGCAGGCTGGCGATCCACACAGCTCTGGCCCCCCGTGTCCCTCAGACACCGATGCCCCTTTCTCTAGGGTTCTGCCCCCTGGCAACACCCCCATATTCTGCCTCTGGGTCTCCCCTCAACCCACTATCCCCACTTTGCCTCAGTCTGGGCTACTGCTAGTCATCACCAAGGCCCTGGGGCAGACTGCAGTGTAAAGGCCACTCATTGTAGACAAGGGGGTTCAGACCTGCTGCCTTCTATATGCCTTGGACCAGGCCTTACCATCTGGGGAGTTGCCAGCCTGGAGCACCCCTGCTCCTTTCCCAGCACTGCACTACCCTCAGTAACCTATCAGGCAGGCCCTACTCTCTCCTAGCCTGGAGAGAGACTCCTTAGGCTTCTGGCTCACAGCCTTTTTATACAGGCCAGCTGGGGCCTGATTAGGGTTTGGCCCAGCTGCAGCTGCTTCCCCAATCAGCCATCCCCAGCCACAGCCCTCTCCAGGGCTGCTTTTATCCCCTTCTATTTTAGGAGCAGGGTAGCCAGCCTGCTATACTGCCCATCCTGGCTAATAGCCATTGATGGACCTATCCTCCATGAATTTATCCAGTTCTTTTTTGAACCTTGTTATAGTCTTGGCCTTTACAACATCCTCTAGCAAAGAGTTCCACAGGTTGACTGTGTGTTGTGTGAAGAAATATTTCCTTTTGTTTGTTTAAACCTGGGCCTATTAATTGCATTTGGTGACCCCTAGTTCTTGTGTTCTGAGAAGGAGTAAATAACACTTCCTTATTTACTTTCTCCACACCAGTCATGATTTTATAGACCTCAATCATATCCCTCCCAGTCGTCTCTTTTCCAAGCTGAAAAGTCCCAGTCTTATTAATCTCTCCTCATAGGGAAGCCGTTCCATACCCCTAATCATTTTTGTTGCCCTTTTCTGAACCTTTTCCAAGTCCAATATATCTTTTTTGAGATGGGGCAACCACATCTGCATGCAGTATTCAAGGTGTGGGCGTACCATGGATTTATATAGAGGCAATATGATATTTTCTGTCTTATTATCTATCCCTTTCTTAACGATTCCCAACATTCTGATTGCTTTTTGACTGCCGCTGCACATTGAGTGGATATTTTCAGAGAACTATCCACGGTGACTCCAAGATCTCTTTCTTGAGTGGTAACAGCTAATTTTGACCCTGTGGGATTCTTTGCAGATGGGCTCATTCTCCTTAAGTAATTAACGACCTAGCTGCCTGGTTGGCCGCTAATAGGCAATAGAACAGAGCTCCCTAGGCTGCCCCTAGAGAGAAGTGCTCCTAAGGAAACAGAGTAGGGGGTCTCCCTAGGCAATAAGCTTAGGAAGGGACTGCCAAAGCTGCAAGGAGCTGTGCCCTGCCTGGAACTGAGCTGCAGTTGGCAGGAAGGCCCTGACTCTAGGTAAGGAATCAAGGTTGTACCTTGCCTGTAAACGACCTTGTTGTGGGATGGATGAACGTAGATGGAGGCTGCCTCCCTGCTGAGAAGCCAGAGTGAAGGTCTTTTGTGTGTGTTCTGTTAAGTTTTGGTTCAGTCAAGAAGACCCTCAGAAAGTTGGTGGGAGGTGTTGTTTGACACATAAAAGCTGTGCTGAACTGAAGCTAGGGGGAGTGATTGTAGCAGGTGTAGACACAGCTGAGCAAGCCTTAATCTAGGTAGCTCATGTACCAATAGCAGTGAAGCAACAGTACAGACTGGAGCACTGACTAACCACCTGAGTACGGACCCTGAGTGTAGCCCGTACTGAAGCCCAGGCTGCCACAGCCTAACTGTTGTTGCTGGTTTTGCTAGCTAGATTAAAACTAGCTCAGGGGTGTCTACGTGTGTTGCAATCACACGTGCTTACTCTGACTAAACAGACACATAGGTCTAAAATGGGTTGCTGGATTCACTTCTGATTTTTCTGGACAATTTCTTCTCCAGTCATCTCACCTGTGGTTCAAATCCCGCTTTGCTTTTTAAGGAAGTTGGGCAGAAGGTGATCAAAACTTGGTGATTAATAGAAACTGCCTTTGAGCCTTGCCCATAGAGTTACTGCCTATAGAGAAACCCTACCAGGGTTTCAGAACCAACCAGGTTAGGATTTTAGGCAGCCTTATCTTTGGGATTCTAATGTTACTTCCTGTTCTTGGCATCATGTTTGTAAACAGTCTATGGTAATCAATGAGGTGATCTACAACTGTTGCAATCAAATGATCCATCATCGCAGTTTTCATGACAGTGTATAGAAAGTCCAATATAGCAGAATTCTGCTGCCATCTTCTGGCCCAACATCTGTGTGCAGAAAGATCATGTCTGTAAATCTCTTCCTTACACACACACACAAAATATACAAGAAATCAAAATTACTGCTGTTTAGTTCTGGACAGTAACAAAGGAGATGCTGCAGAATGGGACACAGAGAAGTCTATTCATAACCTCATTCTTCCAAAACACACTCAATGATTCTCAAGTCTAAATGAGAAATTCCAAATGGTGATGAATCTTAAGATTTATCTAGTGGTTAGAGCAAGGGAGTGGCCATCAGATTTTCCCAGTTCTGTTCCCATCTATGTCTCTGCCTTGTTCTGGAACCCTTAGGCATGTCACTTATTCTCTCTCTGCCTCAGTTTCCTATCTGTAAAATGGGTATAACTACTTGCTCATTTTAAGAGCAGGTGAGAAGTAGTTGGCACTGACAGTAAACTTGAGGCCCAGGTTTAAAGGTAGCTGAGATCATGAGCGGCTCAGAAAACAATTTCTGCCCAATGGGAAATTCTGCTGTTTTGAAATTTCTTTTCATCCCAAACTGGGGCAAAAAGTCAAAATCTTGCAGAATGAAAATTAGAAAATATTTTAATTCAGAAACATTGAAATGATCTTATAGAAACAATGTTTCATAATGTCAAAATATTGTAGTACCACATTAACTATCAAATATATAAACATTATATAAGTAGTCACGTTGTCTAGAGTGGCTCATGACCATGACTGCCTCCCTCAGGGCAGACTGTCAGAAAACAGGCAGACACCCCCAACTGGTGGTGTGTTCTATAATTTGATTTCATCAAGCCAGTAGCAAATGTGAACTCCTGGATCAATATAACAGTCTTGCCATGGAGTCACGGACAGTCCCCTTATATTCTCCAATCTATCTTGCCATCCAGATAAACTGGACTTAGTGATAAAAGGTCACATATACCAAAAATCACACCACATTTAGGTTGCTTCCAGTCCCAAGAGACCAGTCGCTTACCCCAGATCAATATGTACTCTCGCTCTTACACCAAAGATAATGCTGGCAGCCAATTCTATAGTAAACTAACTAAAGGTATATTAGCTAAGAAAAGGAAATGAGAGTTATTGAGAGGTTAAAGAAGGCAAAATATATGCACAGGTGAATCACAGTTTGTAATTCCAAATAGTGGCAGGGATGTAATAAACTACCAGTTACCCTGAAAAAATTTCTGGGAATCCAAATTGTCTGTAGGGATCTCTGCTTTGCATCTCGTACACTTCCATGTAAGAGTCCAGAGATGAAGGATCTTTCCTTGAATCCACACTTATAGCTTCTTTTCACATAAAACAAGCTGACAGGGTCACTACCCACATGGGCTTTTCCTTTGATGAGAGCATGAGGCGTGCAATTTGAGTCTTTGACTTCCAATCATTGCACACAATGATTGTTTGCTTTGAAATTAGCACTTTTCTGTTAGTTCTTCATTTGCATTCTACAAGGCTTCTTTCTCCTTTGGCAGGTTATTTCGTTACCAGGGTATACACAATGTAAATGTTTGTTACTGCATTATAACAGGATACAGATAAGTGAAACAATGGAAGTAATATCCCACTAGATTTCCTGAAGTGTTAACAATCATTTTGATCTATACTAATACACCAGTGAATTGGCCTGGGGCTCTGGCATGAGCTGGCACCTGGTCAACCAGCATCACAAGTTATAAATCTTTATAAGCTTAAGTTGAAATTAAACTAAATGTCAGAATGAAACTAAATAAGAAAGTTGAATCAAAAATACTCCATTTTGATTTTGAATTGTTTCGAAAATCTTCTGTCAAATTTCGTCAAAACTGACATGTTCTCGTGAAACACTTCGATTTTGACAAAACTGCAATTTCCAGCGGAAAACTGTTTCCACTGGAAATTTTTGGACCAGCTCTACTTAGCTCGATCAGCTCCCTTAGTGTCTAGTCAATGTCTGTACTGGGAGTTTTGTATTTTAGAGAGACACCTATGACAAATAACAGAGCCAGCCCAAGACTATTTCTGCTGAAGTCAATGGAAAAACTCCCACACTAAACTAACAGCAACAACCATCTTTACAAAAGTCTCAGATCCTCTAGCACTAAGCTGTCAGCCTTTGACCCAACTCACTACAAGTGGGACAGCTAAAGAAAAATACCCTCATTGGAATGCTGGTTTGGGGTGAGTGCTTCCTCATTTCTGCTCATTGTTCTTGCTCAGGAAGTCCGTACTAATTAATTATTATTATCATGGTACCTAGGAGCCTAATCGTGGCCCTGGACCCCATTGTGCTGGGTGCTACACAAACACAGAGAAGAGAGACAGTCCCTGCCCCAAAGAATTGGGTTTTTCCCCTTACAAAATTGCAGCCTGGCTATAAGGATTGTGTGGAGATTACCACCAATCCACAGGATGAAGGAGTCTGCAGTTATTCCTGGTTTTGCCACACATTCCCTGCGTGACCTTAGATTTGTCATTTCACATCTCTGTGGCTCATCCTCCCTGTCCGTAATGTGGCCATAACCATTCTGATCAGCCTCACAGTATTATTATATCCAACATAGTATTGGTTACTAGTGGATAGTATTACACAGTATTATTATATCCAACCTGATGCAAGTTCTTACAACCGAATATGGAGAACGTATGAGAGAGGACTGGTTTCTAGCCTATAGACAGAGTTGCTGTCATCGATTGGGATCTCTGGTTTACATGGATGGCAGATGGAGGAGGGTGTCCTTTCTGTGTTGTGTGTGGGTTAGAGGCAATGTGTCTGTGTCTTATGCTGTGCAGGGGTGGGTGACTTGGAGCAGGGTTTGTGACTATGGTGAAGTTCATAGGAGTTGGCACTCAGACTAGTATGTGCCCTCCTTGCTTTGCATGTTTGGATGACAACACCCTCATTGGGTTGCCTGCAGAGATTGAAAACAGGCCTTTAGATTTAAAGGGAAAAAAGTCTCTATTGTTTGAGCTGTAGGACTAGGGCTGGCAGCTAGGAGGCAGCCTCATAAACCTCTTACTTGGTCCAGTCCGCGGACAGAAACAGACTCACTCATAGAATCATAGAATGATAGAATATCAGAGTTGGAAAGGACCTCAGGAGATCATCTAGTCCAACCCCCTGCTCAAAGCAGGACCAACTAAAGCATCCCAGCCAGGGCTTTGTCAAGCCTGACCTTAAAAACTTTCTAAGGAAGGAGATTCCACCACCTCCCTAGGTAACACATTCCAGTGTTTCACCACCCTCCTAGTGAAAAAGTTTTTCCTAATATCCAACCTAAACCTCCCCCACTGCAACTTGAGACCATTACTCCTTGTTCTGTCATCAGCTACCACTGAGAACAGTCTAGATCCACTCGGCCAGTGCATTATAGCTGGCTGGGAAAAATGTTTGTCACAGGGCTTGTGAAACTCACAGATTCTTGTAAAAAGAAAAGGAGTATTTATGGCACTTTAGAGACTAACAAATTTATTTGAGCATAAGCTTTCCTAAGCTACAGCTCACTTCATCGGATGCATTCCTCTGCAGAGAAGATGAAGTGAGCTGTAGCTCGCGAAAGCTTATGCTCAAATAAATTTGTTAGTCTCTAAGGTGCCACAAATATTCCTTTTCTTTTTGCAAATACAGACTAACACGGGTGCTACTCTGAAACAGATTCTTGTGTTTTTAATTGGAGCCTCATGGCTCAGCCCTGAAGGGAAGGGTGGATTGTGCTCCTACCTGACCCCCTCCCCTCTGAAAAGGAAAGCTGCATGTGAAGAAGCTGCTGGTGAAATCATAGCAACATCCCCTCCATCTCCCTCAGGAGCTGTGGCGGAAAGCAGCAGGGGCTCAAAGGAGTGGGGACCTGGCAACTTCTCTTCAGGGGGTTGCTGGGGGAGTAGGCAATCTGAGGGGAGTATGGGCAGCAAGGATGCACTCTCTCCTGGCGTGTTTTTGGGCATGCCGGCAGGAGCCGAAGGTCTGAACTCTGGCTGTCAGTGTCAGCAACTGCAAGGGAAAAAGTCACCAGGACAAACTTCCAGCCCTTGTGGTCGGTTTGCAACTTCAGGCCTATCTGCAAAATACCAAAGGTCACAACTTCCTTTAAAATAAAAGAGAACTCAGGATACTAAAACAGGCAGGATAAAAATGAAGGACTGCTGCAAATGACTTAATTAACCACATGGCCTTCCTAAAAATGTCTGGATGAAAGCAATAAAATAAACCTAGCCTGGAGTTCCTGAGGCCAGACACTCTTGAGAGATGACACACACACACAACATTTGAATAAATTGGCATGTGATGGAGTGTAGTGCACACAGGCCATGAATGGGTTAATAAGGGCTTGAAAGACCAGTTATGTTATCTGGCTGCAACTGAAGAGGGAGGAGCTGTGTAGTGATTATAAAGGCAGGAAGCCTGGAGCAGAAGGGGGCTGTAGGGAGAGGTGAGTTTGCAGTTGCTCTGGGAGTAGAGGTGGTGAGGATGAAGCCCAAGGGAGGGAGAACAAGCCTGAGTACAGAAGGCTGGCAAGACATAAAGCAGCAGCTGGTTAGCACTCTAGTGGTGCACCCTGAAAGATGGGTGGGCTTTGGACTGCCAGGTAGGGAGCTCTGGGAAGGGCTCATGGAAGAATAGAGTAAGGGGACCTTAAGAGGCTGAAAAGGACAAGCCTGAGGAGGGCAGAAGCTGGTCTGAGTTTATATTTTTATGCTGGAATCTTGCTTGGGGGATTCCAGGGAAGGGCCCTGGGAGTCCTGCCCCTGACAGAAGGATTAACCCTGAAACAGGCTAGGTAGGAGCAAGGAAGAAGTGGTCAGGACTATTTAGAAAAACTGGACGTGCACAAGTCCATGGGGCCGGATGCGTTGCATCCGAGAGTGCTAAAGGAATTGGCGGATGTGATTGCAGAGCCATTGGCCATTATCTTTGAAAACTCATGGTGATCGGGGGAAGTCCCGGAAGACTGGAGAAAGGCTAATGCAGTGCCAATCTTTAAAAAAGGGAAGAAGGAGGATCCTGGGAACTACAGGCCGGTCAGCCTCACCTCAGTCCCCAGAAAAATCATGGAGCATGTCCTCAAGGAATCAATTCTGAAGCACTTAGAGGAGAGGAAAGTGATCAGGAACAGTCAGCATGGATTCACCAAGGGCAAGTCATGCCTGACTAATCTAATTGCCTTCTGTGACGAGATAACTGGTTCTGTGGATGAAGGGAAAGCAGTGGACGTGTTGTTCCTTGACTTTAGCAAAGATTTTGACACTGTCTCCCACAGTATTCTTGTCAGCAAGTTAAAGAAGTATGGGCTGTATGGATGCACTACAAGGTGGGTAGGAAGTTGACTGGATTGATGGGCTCAACGGGTAGTGATCAATGGCTCCATGTCTAGTTGGCAGCCAGTATCTAGCGGAGTGCCCCAAGGGTCGGTCCTGGGGCTGGTTTTGTTCAATATCTTCATTAATGATCTGGAGGATGGTGTGGATTGCACCCTCAGCAAGTTTGCAGATGACACTAAACTGGGAGGAGTGGTAGATACGCTGGAGGGTAGGGATAGGATACAGAGGGACCTAGACAAATTGGAGGATTGGGCCAAAAGAAATCTGATGAGGTTCAACAAGGACAAGTGCAGAGTCCTGCCCTTAGGACGGAAGAATCCAATGCACTGCTACAGACTAGGGACCAAATGGCTAGGCAGCAGTTCTGCAGAGAAGGACCTAGGGGTGACAGTGGATGAGAAGCTGGATATGAATCAACAGTGTGCCCTTGTTGCCAAGAAGTCCAATGGCATTTTGGGGTGTACAAGTAGGGGCATTGCCAGCAGATCGAGGGATGTGATCGTTCCCCTCTATTCGAAATTGGTGAGGCCTCATCTGAAGTACTGTGTCCAGTTTTGGGCCCCACACTACAAGAAGGATGTGGAAAAATTGGAGAGAGTCCAGCAAAGGGCAACAAAAATGATTAGGGGTCTGGAACACATGACTTATGAGGAGAGGCTGAGGGAACTGGGATTGTTTAGTCTACCGAAGAAAAGAATGAGGGGGGATTTGATAGCTGCTTTTAACCACCTGAAAGGTGTATCCAAAGAGGATGGATCTAGACTATTCTCAGTGATAGCAGATGACAGGACAAGGAATAATGGTCTCAAGTTGCAGTGGGGGAGATTTAGGTTGGATGTTAGGAAAAACTTTTTCACTGGGAGGGTGGTGAAACACTGGAATGCGTTACCTAGGGAGGTGGTGGAATCCCCTTCCTTAGAAGTTTTTAAGGTCAGGCTTGACAAAGCCCTGGCTGGGATGATTTAGTTGGGATTGGTCCTGCTCTGGGCAGGGGGTTGGACTAGATGACCTCCTGAGGTCCCTTCCAACCCTGATATTCTATGATTCTAAGGAGCTGCACAGAGCAGACCTTGGCTGCTAGTTGTAGGGTCCTGGGCTGGAACCCGGTATAGTGGGAAGGCCTGGCTTCCCCTATAAGCCATTGGAGTAGGTGGCAGGAAGCCCCCTTCCCTCTCTCCCTGTGTGAGGGATAAGGACACTGGAAAGCCCCAAGGCAAAGGTGTGAGTGCCAAAGACCCACTGGTAGCACATTAGACTGATTTATGTTGGACTTTCTGTTACCCACAGAAGGGGTGGATTAAATTGTGACCTGTCCGGAGGGCTGAATTAGGGGATGAGAAATTGCCAGCGAGATGGTCAGTGGGGGTGTGGGGTGCCAGATGGGGACAGCGAGAGCAGGTGCTCTAGCCACGGGCAAGCTCCCCTTCACAGTGCAGGACATCTGAGTCCACAGCCTTCCAAGACCAGATGGGACCATTATGATCACGGTCTGACCTCCTGTATGTCACGGGCCAGAGATTTTTTTTATAACCCTCTCACATAAGGAAACTCTTGGTGCTAAGTCAGAGCTTCTCTTTCAGGATGACATCCGAGCTTGACTGAAAGAATCCAGGGAGTGATGATAAACCATTTACCACATCCCTTGGGAAGCTGCTCCACTGGTTAAGCTGGTTAAACAAGGGCTCATCCTTCTCAAGGGCCAGTGGGGTGGGTAAACCAAGGTCAGGAGTTTCAAAGGAACATTTGCGGGGGAGGAGGGGACTGGCAGCTTAGTGCTGACTGTTCCACCAGGGCTAGAAATGAGAGAACACTTACAATGATGTACACTAAGCAATTTGCACACGGCTTGGGACCTGCAACATATGCAGAACAGTGGACTGACGCCAGATGAAGCTATTCTAGAACAAGGGTGGTGTGCTTAGTCAGCAGACATTTGGCTTTCTCATTTGCTGGAGGGCTCTGGATTTCAGGCGGTAATAAGACTGACCTTGTAAGCTAGGAGTTATGACTCACATTTGACTATTAGCAGGACCTATTACAGTCTTGAACATTTCCCTTCAGAAGAACACATCTGAGCAGGAGATGTTCTGGGCCAGATTATTCTCAACGGGTGTAAACAGGCATAGCCCTCTGAGAAGCTGGCCATCTGTCTTTAAACTTTCCCATGATTAAGGTTGCATGGTCTTGCAGGAGGCATTAGGGAAAGTACCTAGAACGGAACAGCTACCAGAATTGGGGGTCAAACTCAAATGATCTCTCACACGCTTATTGTTAATTAATCATCAGTAAGAAATAACTTGGCGATGACCAGTAGTTGATCATTTTAACTGTGATCATAGAACCATAGAATATCAGGGTTGGAAGGGACCTCAGGAGGTCATCTAGTCCAACCCCCTGCTCAAAGCAGGACCAATCCCCAATTAAATCATCCCAGCCAGGGCTTTGTCAAGCCTGACCTTAAAAACCTCTAAGGATGGAGATTCCACCACCTCTCTAGGTAACACATTCCAGTGTTTCACCACCCTCCTAATGAAAAAGCTTTTCCTAATATCCAACCTAAACCTCCCCTACTGCAACTTGAGACCATTACTCCTCGTTCTGTCATCTGCCACCACTGAGAACAGTCTAGAGCCATCCTCTTTGGAACCCCCTTTCAGGTAGTTGAAAGCAGCTATCAAATCCCCCCTCATTCTTCTCTTCTGCAGACTAAACAACCCAGTTCCCTTTATGAGCCTCTCCTCATAAATCATGTGTTCCAGTCCCCTAATCATTTTTGTTGCCCTCCGCTGGACTCTTTCCAATTTTTCCACATCTTTTTTGTAGTGTGGGGCCCAAAACTGGACACAGTACTCCAGATAAGGCCTCACCAATGTCGAATAGAGGAGAACGATCACATCCCTCGATCTGCTGGCAATGCACCTACATATACATCCCAAAATGCCATTGGCCTTCTTGGCAACAAGGGCACACTGTAGATTCATATCCAGCTTCTCGTCCACTGTAACCCCAGGTCCTTTTCTGCTGAACTGCTGCCTAGCCACTCTGTCCCTCGGTGATCTTATGTTTAGTCTTGAGTCTGGATTATTTCCAGACCTTAGATAAATAAACAAACCTTAGATAAATCAGCTTTGATTGGAGTTAGTGATTAACAGTAAAGACAGCCCATATACAGAGAAGCATTCAGTTTGCAACAGGCTGTGGAAGATCTCCCCTGTATCTGTCTGACAGCCTGCATCCAGTTTATAGATGGCCTCACCTCCCCATGATGTCCCAGGATAACTACACCCCTTATTGCCCTCTGTCCATCACTATAACCCTCAGCTGCCTTTCCCCCCCGCCCCAAATTTCCCCACCTTATCCAGTCTTTCTGCCACACACCCTGCAATCAGCGCTGCCAAAATATGTGCAACAGCAGTTCTCACACTCTGTGGCCAACACTGCCAAACTCCCCACAGCAGCAGACCTGAAAACATGCCAAAACCCACTGCCCAGCAAAATTCAAAGCCATCTCCTGCTACATAGCAGAGTGTCATGGGAGTTCTGCTGCCAGCCCAGCACCAAAATCCCTCCTACCCTATCACAAGTGTCAACACACTAGAAGGAAAGCCACATGTCTTGATCATTCAGCCACAAAACACCTCCTTTATATAAAAAGAGGCAAATCACTGTCCCCTAATCTCAGCACTCTTTGATTTGTGGTTTATTGCAGCTATCTCACCTCCTCTTTTTGTCCTATGACTGCAGAGGTGTTAACGGGCCACTCTACCATGAATGGTCCCTTACAATATGTGCTAACTATCTATTCCACCCGGTGTTTAGCAGTGACACTGGGAGTACCTTTCCCAGCCAGGACGAAGAGCTCTGTGTGGCTTGAAAGCTTGTCTCTCTCACCAACAGAAGTTGGCCCAATAAGAGAGATTACTTAACCCACCTTGTCTCTCTGTTATGAGTATAGGCAGATTGAGGTAATAAAATGTGATTGGTGTGTTTTCTTTCTCCAGTAGATGGCATCTAGACACCAGAGCTGATTCAAGTTGCATATTAATATTGGTTTTGAGGATTCACTCTAAAACTTCTTCCTTAAATCTTTAGTTTAATTAGAACTTTATTTTAAAGAGCAAATCGTAGAAACTGGAAATACTTTGATTCCTTTTTCAGTCTTTTCCACTTAACTGTAAATAGCAGTCTTCTCTATTCCAATGGCAAAGCAGGTGCTTTGGGAAGACCAGGACTCAGAGTCACTACTCAAAAATTCTGTTCCCAGATCTATGAGAAAGTGTGACCTAAAACTAAGTTGTTTGCACTTTGTATTGTGGGTGGATCTATAAGTAGTGCAGAGATGGATAGATGTCTTCATAAATGGTTAAGGGATATTACACCTCATGCTGCAAGGTGTAACCCAGTCTCTAACGGTTAGATCAGAATGAGTGGGGAGGGAAGGGTCAAGATTACCCCACCTCTGCCTACTGTGGGGTTCTTACCCCTTCCTCTGAAGTATTTGGTCCAGGTCACTGGCGTAGACTAGATGGACCTTAGGTCTGATCCAGTCTGGCAATACCTATGGTCCTAAAATGGCAGCTGTTTCCCATGATTAACAAAGGGACTGTTTGTTAGAGAGTCCAATAAGTTGCTTATAACCATCTATATTGCTTGCTGCTGTGCTCCAAACCATCTATAACACACGGTTCTTGCCTGTAATCTACTGATTTATCACCCCTTTTGTGAAGGGTGGCTGTAAGTTTTTGCAGTTGCCTGTTTATGGAGTGTGGTTCTGCTTTTTAAGTCCCGCTTCTAATTTTCCTGAGACTAGTCTGTGGTTTTCCTCAAAAACTCTTAGCTGTGCCTGTATTTTGTCAAGACTCCTTAACTAAGCCTGGTGGCTTTAATTTTTATTCCCACCACTTAGATTTGTGCTTTGAACCAGACTTGCCTCACAAGAGGTTGGCTAGGTTCACTTCAGAATTAATGTGAATGCTCCTGGCCTTAGCTTGCTTCCATTTCACATTGTGTAACAGGACTAACAGCATTAAAAGGGGGAATAATGTTACAAACGTCTACAACCAGCCTGGGCAGAATGTGTCCCCCATTTGGTGTCATCTTTGCATATTTCAGGTCAGCAGGACAGTCAGTCTTGGGAGGTGTGCAGGCAGTGGGGACTGGGTAAGAGCCAAGGGATTATGGGAAGCATCTGTAGGTTCCACACAAGAGACTCAGAGTAAAGAGCCCCTATACCCAGCCACCTGCTGGCTTGTAGTAATTGGAGCTCTGTATGAACTAAATATAACCACCTGGAGCTGCCAGGCCAGAGTGACCCTATTTCAAAAGTTCGTAGGCTTTATATTGACTCTTCTGTAGGGCTGTTCTGGATCTCGGCGAAGGGTATCTAGTAAATGAAGTTTTATCTCTGCTCTTCTTTGTGCGTTTCTTGACTTTGGCTTGGCTACAAAGTGGCCAAAAACCCCACCAATGTATATGGCTTTGGGAGTCTACTAATCACCTCTCCATCTCTGCTTCCTTCAATCTTGGTGTGACGCTATTGACTTGAACTGGGACCATATAGATCATTGTTGCAACGAAGGTCCTGTAGTGGCACCAAATCTTATATAAAGAGGTCAAATGCGGTATCTAAGACAAGGTTATGGTTTGCTGATTATGATTATGCTGTCTATATGTGTGTATCATTTTGTAGTTGAAGTTATGAATATTGGCTCTATACTGTCTGTATTTCAAACTTGCGCTATGCTTCTGGGTGACACCTTAGACAAGTTGGTGTCAGCTCTGCCTAGCCCGCTTGATGGCCCATTAAGGACCATCCGCTATACAATTGACCCATTGAGAGAAGGCAGACTCAGCAAGGTATGCAGGGACATGCCTATGGACAGAACTCTGAGGTTTTTCCAGGCCATGTGATGGACAGCTTGTCTTTGGGACAAAGAAAGAAAGACCACATGGCAAAAGAATATAAAAAGCTGCTGCAGCTCCTCCATCTGGTCTTCAGTCCTGCTTCAGACCTCTGGAGCAACTTTGCTACACTGAAGTTTTGAACCAAGGACTGAAAGACCTATCCCAGCTGTGGATGTTCTCCAGAGACTTGATTTGAACCTGCAGTTTATTCTATCACTGCTGAAAGCCTGAACCAAGAACTTTGCTGTTACTGTATGTCATTGATTCCATTTAACCAATTCTAACTCTCATCTATATCTTTTTCCTTTTATGAATAAACCTTTAGATTTTAGATTCTAAAGGATTGGCCACAGAGTGATTTGTGGGCAAGATCTGATTTGTATATTGACCTGGGTCTGGGGCTTGGTCCTTTGGGATCGAGAGAACCTTTTTTCTTTTACTGGTGTATTGGTTTTCATAACCATTTGTCCCCATAACGAGTGGCACTGGTGGTGATACTGGGAAACTGGAGTGTCTGAGGGAATTGCTTGTGTGACTTGTGGTTAGCCAATGGGATAAAACCAAAGTCTCCTCTGTTTGGCTGGTTTGGTTTGCCTTGGTGTGCTTAGAAACCCCAGCCTTGGGCTGTAACTGCCCTGCTTTAAGCAGTTTGTCCTGAATTGGCACTCTAAGTTGGGTCTTGCCAGAACCAGCATCGTTACACTTGGTAGAACTTTTCTACCTTCTAACTTACCATTTCTGAAGCCAGTCTGGCATCTCTATGATTTTTAAGGGGAAGGGGCAGAAATTTGGCTTATAACGGAAACTCCCTTGCAAACTGCTCAGTTCCATAACACTGATATGGCTGCTCACGTTTTCAAAATGCTGTACACGTGATCCCTGTGGTAGAGAGAATTATCCTTCACTGCTATGTAAGTGAAAACTCTTGTGTCCAATAACTTGTGGTTGGACAACAGCGTCTCTTTTGGGAAGATGTCAGATTTCCCTAAGAACACTACAAGTGACGAATTCACCACTTCTCTTCTCTACATACCTAACAAGGCCTAGTTTGGGTTCAGTTTTGGAAGATGGGTAAAGCTTCCAGAAAGGCATGTGGAGTGGGTGGCTGTGATCCAATTCACCGCTCCGCGATCATGGTGCCTATTAAACAGAAATACACAGATACTGTCATTTGGAGAGTGCGAGGGGAAAATACTGTCAAGCTCAATTCATAATTTTAATCTCAAACTTGTAACAATGGTTAGATTAGAACTAGGAATGGCTAAACTGGTCCAGAATTCCAGTCTGGGCTGGATAACACTAAACAATCCAGTAAAAGCACATTTTCAAAGATGACTAATGGACTTGAATGTTCAATTTCCACTCAAAAGTAATGGGAATTGAGGGTCCAAATCCCCACCCATCCACCCCAGTTGACATGTACTGTAATTGATGTTTTGTTTAGGGTACCCAGGAACAAGCGTAAATCATGTAAACAATACATCACAATGAAAATTCTCCAAAAATGCTGGTTTGGCTTTTGATTACTCAGCAAAAGCTTTGGTTTGTTCTTATTCCATCTGAACCGGCCTGCCCAGCCCTAATCAATTCATTAGAAATGTATCATTGTTACAAAGCAGTTTACATCACTTCAGTGCCAAGTACAACATTAATTCCTTATTAAAGCCTCTGTGACCATCACATGACCTCTCAATGCCGCTCAGCAGAAGCTCTTCTAGCCAGAGGCCTTGTTAATAATTGAGATTAAGTGCTTTCCCTGCATTATTGTTTGTGAAGGGAATGGAGAGGGTATTGGCGTTCTTCACTTAAGAAGGGACAGCAATGTTTTCGTCTCAATTTATTGTCCAACATGCACTTTTGTATTGCATATAATCAAATAAGAAGCCAAAGTCAGAAACTGATAGCAGTGTCTTTTTGCTTCATCTCCCCCATAGCAAACCTACAATGTGTTGCTCATGTTTTTATATTCCTATTCTGTACGCCCTAATTAATTCTTAATACCTTACAACAGACTTCCATTATGGCTCTGCTTTATTTCTGGAAGGCTTGGGGCCGTCAAAACTAACATGTCTCATTTATTTGACAGTTTTATGGTTCACTTGGAACAATTTCCAGAGCTGTCCATCACTCTCCTCCTAGCAACTTTTGGAGCATTTCTATTTTAATCCCACGCTGGGGAACAGAGCAGAGTAACAGTCCCTTAAGTGATACTTTCAACTTAAAAGGATGAAGTTCCTCTGAAGTATGCAGTGTTTGCTATAATAGTTTATTAGGGTGTGTTTGGTTTTTTGTAGGGCCTGACATTAGTACACTTTGTGCTAAATTATGCCTCTGTGTGTGCAGTTTTATAATTAACCGTACGTGGGGTTTGAACTTGGCCCTCCAGAACTACAAGCATAAGCCACTCTTCCTTGAGCACAAGGAGTTGCTCTGCTAGCAATAGTAGATATTTATCTTCTTTATGTGAGGTTGCCACTAGAGGAAGACAGGCCCACAGTGTGTTAAGTTACAATGCAGCAGAGGTACAGGGAACCCTCTTGCACCCTCAGCAGTTCCACTCAGTGGCCAGGCATAGTCTAGAAATGGAAAAAGGCAACTAGCACAGCTCTAGCCACCCTAGAGAGGGCATTTCCATGCAAGGTAGACATGGGGACATGCCCTCCACTCCTACATGTGCTAGAAGGATCACTGCCTACCTGTGAAAGAGGTGTAGTAAGGGGCACTTCTCCCTAAAGGCCTAGAGAATGATTATCACCTGCATAATACCTTCAGGCCCTGCCATTCAGGCAGTGTCCTTCCCTCACTGTGCCCTGTGTTATTTTAACTCTTTTAATTACTGTCATATTACTGATGTACAGCCACCATTGTCAAAATGAGGCAGTAATTTAACAGCAATTGTTTAAAGTAACCTCTCCATTTCATTACCATTCCTTTTGACATTCATCTTAATACAAATCAGAATAAAATAAAGCATGGAGTATTAAGTCAGAGTGTTTCCTACAGGACTTGCACTGTGGTTCAGCAGAAAGCCACGCTACTAGTCAAAGAACAAGACCCTGAACTCGCTAGGCCTACAGTTCTCGGAATCACTTGCTAGCTTGCACCTTCAATTTTAACCAGGCTTTTTCCAGAATTGTTGTACTTGCTATCAGCTGACACCCAAATATTTCCTGAAATACCGTGTCTCCAAGGCTGCACTGTGAAATCATTCCAGGAAGAAATGTTCTTAAAGAATAGTGCTCCTCTCAAATGTGGCTATGTAAAAAAAGTACCAATTCTGTCCTCTGCACCCCATGTGCATGCACTGTCGTGTTTTTGCTCTCGTAGAGCCAACACAATGAAGGCAGAGTATGGGCTGTATTCTGTTCCTTCAAGGATGTCACGTGTTACTAAATTCCATGGGGCCAGATTTTGCAACCTTTTTCATCATACTCCACAGATCTTCTCATTGACTGTACTTTCTCAAGCAAGTAGCACCAGCAGAATCAATGTGAGTAAGGTTTACTGAAGTGTTTACAAAGTCCCATTTAGCCACATCTTTATGAATCCATGGAAGACCATGGGGCTTACACATGTAACTGTGGGCCTAATTTTGTCTACAGAAGGTCATGGTTGGACCTTATGATGCATGAGTAGAAAAGTATCCAACCTGACTCTTGGAGTCCAGGTTGAATTTGAAGTCTTGGCAGCTAGATAAAGCATCTTTTACTTGCTTACAGAGATAGTTTTGTTCTGGAACACTGAAAGGAAAGCATCAACCCTCGCAGAGCAGAGCTGCACATTCTCGATACATGAGGGGATAGGAGTGAACTGCTCACTCATCTCTGTTAAATGGTGGAACTCAAGGGTGAATTCCTGGTTCCATTAACAGAATAGCAAAGCTCCCGCGGACTTCAGTGGAGCAGGATTTCACCCCAGGAATGCAGTGTTAAGGGTACATGGCTGAAATTAACCCAAGTCAGAAAGTGTACATGCTCGGGTTTTAGCAGCAACTCTGACTGAGCTGCACTGCATGTTGTCTTCTATTGAGTATGTCTGATTATAAAGGTAACACAAGATTATACGGGCACAATTTTTAGTCGCCCAAGTGACTTGGGAGTCTAAGTGGAAAAGCTCCTAAGTCACTTGGGTACTTTTGAAATCTTACTTCACACGTAGGGCTAAACTGTGGTTCTCAGCCACAGCACTGCTCCTAGCATGGGCGGCATTGCCCCAGGAGCAGCAGGGGGGTGAGGGCACCTCAGGCAATGCCAGTGCTGCCCTCGCTTGTTAGGATGGAGCCGAACCTCCCCCAGGTGCAGGGTGATGTGGAGAGGAGTGGGGCCAAGGCCTTGCCTCCTCCCCCAGTCGTGTGTCTCCTCCTGGGGTGGGTAGGGGGAGCAGGAAGGAGAGGTCCATACCCACCACAGAAGACAGGGATTGCTATTGTGAGTTTGATACCTCTCCTTGGGTCCCCTCTGGCCTTGCAACAGCTCAGCAGGAGTGACGCACACAATCTGGTCCTTGACTAGAGAACCGGGATTCAAAAGGGTGTGTATGTGCTGCAGTACTCGGACACAGTCGGGCCTTGCTTAGAAGCTTCATTGTTGAATTTTCTGATGATCGGTCATTTTACACAGGCAGCGCTGAGTCTGCATTAGCAATGTTACCCCTTTTGACATCAGTGGTGAGTCAGGATTTGAGTTCTTGCAGGTTGTTTCCATTAGGAGGAGGAGCGTGATGATGGAGTTAGGTATTTCTTTGGTGTAATCCTCTCTATTTACAAAGAGTATATAGAAAACTCTTCCTGAACACAATAGAAATGAAACAGTAGGAGACAGCTTCCTTGCTTGCAGTTCCAAGCCTCTTTCCAACTAGCACTCTACCCCAAAAGCCTCTCAGCTTTTACTCAGGGCTTGTCTACACTACGCAGCTTTTAGCGACAAGGCTGTGTCAACACAGCCTTGTTGCTAAAAGTCAATGCATGTGAACGCTGTCTATCGGTATTTCGTCAGCACTTTTGCCAACAAAATACTTCCAGCCCTGCAAGGGGCAGTAGCTTTCTCAGCAGGAGAGTGCTACACTGCCACTTGCATCAGCAAAACTTTTGTCTTTCATGGGGGAGCTTTTTAAGGTACCAGTGAAAGACAAAAGTTTTGCACACAACGTCGCAGTGTAGACAAGCCCTCCTCCTTGTGCTACAAATCTTCTCCTGCTGTCCTTGGCTTTCTGCTGCTTTCTCTGTTTCTGGGCTGTTTCTCTATCTCTCTCACACAGAATCCCAGCTGCAATCTGATCAATCACCAGCCCTTTGGACTGCATGGCTTAACTCTTACTCCAGTCTTGCATGTGGCCTATGTTTTGGGTGGGGTCTCCTATCTATCCTGGAAGACTGCTCAATTGCTTCTGACATTTGTCCTGAACGAAGGAAAATGGTAATACCCACCAGTTTCACTGATGTTTTGCCCAACCCCCACCATGACAGTAATATTTTGCAATTAATGTCCTATGTCGGTAGAGAAAAAAATTTAAAATTAATTTTAAAAAAACCCCAAAGCTATCCAACCTGTGAAGTTTACAGACTCTGCCAGCTTCTCAAGTAGAGTTTAATCACTCATTACTCTCAGTCTAATTAGCTCGCAGAGCTCACAAACTCTGCCACTTTCCCAAAGAGATGTAAACTCCTTGAACTGGAGTGCAATTGCATTCCTCCAAAGCTAGGAGCTGTTCAGGAGCAGGATTTGTAGCCTTACAGAGACTGAAGCTCTGTGGAAGATAAGTTAGAGCCTTAGGCTATGTCTACATTACTGTGGTAAGTTGACCTACGCTACGCAATTCCAGCTATGTGAATAACGTAGCTGGAGTCAACGTACCTTAGGTCGAGTTACCACAGTGGGAGAAACTCTCCCATCAACTTACCTTACTCTTGTCTTTGGGGGTAGAGTACGGGGTCGACTGGAGACCGATCTGCTGTCGATTTGGTGGGTCTTCACTAGACCTGCTAAATTGACCGCCGGTGTATCGATCTCAGAGCGTCAATCCCAGCTGTAGTGTAGACATAGCCTTACAGAATGTAGGAACTCTGCTGCTAGACGTAGCAGGAATTGAAGCTCCTGGGAGTGGCCTGGGCGCAGTTAACCAGCTGGGCATGCTTGAACAAGGTGGGCCAGATCCTCAGCTAAGTTCTGTCAGGGCACACTATGCAGCTCTGCTGATGCCACTGGAGTTCTATAGGGTGTCCATTAGACTATAGTTTGGCTCCAGATTCTGAGTTAAGTGAAAGGTCTACTTACCTGAGACGCACACGTCTCAGTAACTGTAATGCTGGGTGATTTAAAACACGTTAAGTTGTCTATATGAGGCACATCTAGCCACTCCACCCTGTAGGAAAGCAAATAGGGAGGACCTGGTTGAGATTTTGAAAGTGGAAGGCAGCTTGGGTGAAAGTGATCATGAAATGGTAGAGGTCATGATTCTAAGGAATGGTAGGAGGGAGAACAGCACAATAAAGACAAAGGATTTCAAGAAGGCAGGCTTTAGCAAACTCAGGGAGTTGGTAGATAAGATCCCATGGAAAGTAAGTCTAAGGGGAAAAACAACCAAAGACAGCTGTCAGTTTTTCAAAGAGACATTATTAAGGGCACGAGCAAACTATCCCACTGCATAAGAAAGATAGAAAGTATGGCAAGAGACCACTCTGGCTTAACCAGGAGATCTTCAATGATCTGAAACTCACAAAAGAGTCCTACAAAAAGTGGAAACTTGGTCAAAATAAAAAGGATGAATATAAACAAATAAGACAAGTATGTAGGGACAAAATTAGAAAGGCCAAGGCACAAAACGAGATCAAACTAGCTAGAGACATAAAGGATAACAACAACACTTTCTATAAATACATTAGAAACAACAAGAAGACCAAGGACAGGGTAGGACCATTACTCAATGAGGGAGGGAAAACAATAACAGAAAATGTGGAAATGGCAGAGGTGCTTAATGACTTTTTTGTTTCAGTTTTCACCATAAAGGTTGGTGGTGACTGGACATTTAACATAGTGAAAGCCAGTGAAAATGAGGTAGGATCAGAGGCTAAAATAGGGAAAGAACAAGTTAAAAATTACTTAGACAAGTTAGATGTCTTCAAGTCACCAGGGCCTGATGAAATGCATCCTAGAATACTCAAGGAATTGACTGAGGAGATATCTGAGCCATTAGCGATTATTTTTGAAAAGTCATGGAAGATGGGAGAGATTCCAGAAGACTGGAAAAGGGCAAATATAGTGCCCATCTATAAAAAGGGAAATAAGGACAACCCAGGGAATTACAGACCAGTCAACTTAACTTCTGTACCCGGAAAGATAATGGAGCAAATAATTAAGCAATCAATTTGCAAACATCTAGAAGATAATAAGGTGATAAGTAACAGTCAGCATGGATTTTTCAAGAACAAATCATGTCAAACAATCTGATAGCTTTCTTTGATAGGATAACAAGCCTTGTTGATGGGGGGAAGCAGTAGACGTGGTATATCTTGATTTTAGTAAAGCTTTTGATACTGTCTTGCATGACCTTCTCATAAACAAACTAGGGAAATGCAACCTAGATGCAGCTACTATATGGTGGGTGCATAACTGGTTGGAAAACCATTCCCAGAGAAAAGTTATCCATACTTCACAGTGAAGCTGGAAGGACATATCAAGTGAACAGTTCTGGAATCTGGTTTCTGTTCAATATCTTCATCAATTATTTAGATAATGGCATAGAGAGTGCACTTATAAAGTTTGCAGACGATACCAAGCTGGGAGGAGTTGCAAGTGCTTTGGAGGATAGGATTATAATTCAAAATGATCTGGACAAACTGGAGAAATGGTCTGAAGTAAATAGGATGAAATTCAATAAGGACAAATGCAAAGTACTTCATTTAGGAAGGAACAATCAGTTGCACACATACAAAATGGGAAATGACTGCCTAGGAAGAAATCTGGGGGTCATAATGAACAACAAGCTAAATATGAGTCAACAGTAACACTGTTGCAAAAAAAGCAAACATCCTTCTGAGATGTATTAGCAGGAGTATTGTAAGCAAGACACGAGAAGTAATTCTTCCAGTTCTGGGCACCGCATTTCAGGAAAGATGTGGACAAATTGGAGAAAGTCCAGAGAATAGCAACAAAAATGATGATGAAAGGTCTAGAAAACATGACCTACAAGGGAAGATTGAAACAATTGAGTTTGTTTAGTCTGGAAAAGAAAAGACTGAGGGGGACATAAAAGTTTTCAAGTACGTAAAAGGTTGTTACAAGGAGGAGGGAGAAAATTGTTCTTCTTAACCTCTGAGGACAGGACAAGAAGCAATGGGCTTAAATTGCAGCAAGGGCGGTTTAGGTTGGACATGAAGAAAAACTTCCTAACTGTCAGGGTGTTAAGCACTGGAATAAATTACCCAGGGAGGTTGTGGAATCTCCGTCATTGGAGATTTGTAAGCAGGTTAGACAAACACCTGTCAGGGATGGTCTAGATAATACTTAGTCCTGCCGGGACTGGACTAGATGACCTCTCGAGGTCCCTTCCAGTCCTATGATTCCATGAAATGACTCATCATTTGCACTGGAGAGTAACTAGATGGGGGAAATTTATGCACAGCAGGACAAAATAAACAGTTCACCACGCTGTGTACTAGTTTGTTTCTAGATGCTCTGTGTGTAACCGCCTGCTGCAGTAGTGTACTCTTAAGATGGCAGAAACATGAGTTAACCATGCGGCAAGGCCTACGTGTGAAAGGAACTGCGCTCATCTAACCAGGCATGTGTATACCAGATTGTAGCCCCAATACCAAAAGCTCCATAGCATGGGAAGCTACTAAAGGACTCTTGAGCACTCTCTCTATAGCAGTGGTCCCCAGCTATGAGATGCACCCCCTAAGGGCGTGTGGAGGAATGTTTGGGGGGCACAAACCAGCTCCCCCAGGGGTGGGGAGGGAGTGTCCCTCCAACCTGCCTCTGCCCCCAGCTCTGCTCCGGCCCCTGGCTTCGGTCCCTGACTGCAGCTCCACTTCCAGCCCTGACCCCAGGCCCACCCCCAGCCTCGGCCCCCTTACCCCTGTCAGTGTCCTGTCCCCCCCCCCCCCCGAATCGCGGCCTCACTTCCAGCTCTGGTGTGGGGAGAGGGGGAAGGCACGGTCAGGGAGAAGGGGGGGATGACCCTGAAAAGTTTGGGGACCTGCTCTAGAGGCCTGCAGGGGAATTACAATACTTCTCATCACCTCAGCACCACCATCTGGCACCATCTCGTGGAAGGGTTGGTAAATACTTCAGCTATTTGTGTAACAATGTAAAATGTTTGTGCTTATTTGCATTACAGATCCGCCCCCATTATGCTAGGTGCTGTACAAACACATAACAAGAGACAGTCTCTGCCCTGACGAGCTCACCATCTAAACAGACAAGACAAAGAGGAAGCTGTACTACACGTGTTGCAGATGGGGAACTGAGGCACAGAGCGGTTACAGGACTTGCCCAAGGTCACACAAGAAGTCCTGCAGCAGAGATGGGAACTGAGTGTGCATCTCCTGAGTGCTAAGCCAGTGCCTTAACTGCAAGAGCATCAATCCTGTCGGAAGAGGCAGTGACATGGGTCGTGTTCATAGCATAGAGGAGAAACTGGGCTCACTCTAGCTGTCACATGTTAAGTTTGTGCCGTTAAAGGTGAAGTGTGTGCAACAAGAGTGATGTAGAGGTAGGAGTCTGCTATAGACCACCGGACCAGGGGGATGAGGTGGATGAGGCTTTCTTCCGGCAGCTCACGGAAGCTACTAGATCGCATGCCCTGATTCTCATGGGTGACTTTAATTTTCCTGATATCTGCTGGGAGAGCAGTATAGCGGTGCATAGACAATCCAGGAAGTTTTTGGAAAGCGTTGGGGACAATTTCCTGGCGCAAGTGCTAGAGGAGCCAACTGGGGGGGCGCTTTTCTTGACCTGCTGCTCACAAACCGGGTAGAATTAGTGGGGGAAGCAAAAGTGGATGGGAATCTGGGAGGCAGTGACCATGAGTTGGTTGAGTTCAGGATCCTGACGCAGGGAAGAAAGGTAAGCAGGAGGATACGGACCCTGGACTTCAGGAAAGCAGACTTCGACTCCCTCAGGGAACGAATGGCCAGGATCCCCTGGGGGACTAACTTGAAGGGGAAAGGAGTCCAGGAGAGCTGGCTGTATTTCAAGGAATCCCTGTTGAGGTTACAGGGACAAACCATCCCAATGAGTCGAAAGAATAGTAAATATGGCAGGCAACCAGCTTGGCTTAATGGTGAAATCCTAGCGGATCTTAAACATAAAAAAGAAGCTTACAAGAAGTGGAAGGTTGGACATATGACCAGGGAAGAGTATAAAAATATTGCTCCGGCATGTAGGAATGTTATCAGGAGGGCCAAATCGCACCTGGAGCTGCAGCTAGCCAGAGATGTCAAGAGTAACAAGGGTTTCTTCAGGTATGTTGGCAACAAGAAGAAAGCCAAGGAATGTGTGGGCCCCTTACTGAATGAGGGAGGCAACCTAGTGACAGAGGATGTGGAAAAAGCTAATCTACTCAATGCTTTTTTTGCCTCTGTTTTCACTAACAAGGTCAGCTCCCAGACTGCTGCGCTGGGCATCACAAAATGGGAAAGAGATGGCCAGCCCTCTGTGGAGATAGAGGTGGTTAGGGACTATTTAGAAAAGCTGGACGTGCACAAGTCCATGGGGCCGGACGAGTTGCATCCGAGAGTGCTGAAGGAATTGGCGGCTGTGATTGCAGAGCCATTGGCCATTATCTTTGAAAACTCGTGGCGAACCGGGGAAGTCCCGGATGACTGGAAAAAGGCTAATGTAGTGCCAATCTTTAAAAAAGGGAAGAAGGAGGATCCTGGGAACTACAGGCCAGTCAGCCTCACCTCAGTCCCTGGAAAAATCATGGAGCAGGTCCTCAAAGAATCAATCCTGAAGCACTTGCATGAGAGGAAAGTGATCAGGAACAGCCAGCATGGATTCACCAAGGGAAGGTCATGCCTGACTAATCTAATCGCCTTTTATGATGAGATTACTGGTTCTGTGGATGAAGGGAAAGCAGTGGATGTATTGTTTCTTGACTTTAGCAAAGCTTTTGACATGGTCTCCCACAGTTTTCTTGCCAGCAAGTTAAAGAAGTATGGGCTGGATGAATTTCTATCCACCTTATAGTCCAGCTGGCTCGATTGTCGGGCTCAACGGGTAGTGATCAATGGCTCCATGTCTAGTTGGCAGCGGGTATCAAGTGGAGTGCCCCAAGGGTCCGTCCTGGGGCCGGTTTTGTTCAATATCTTCATAAATGATCTGGAGGATGGTGTGGATTGCACTCTCAGCAAATTTGCGGATGATACTAAACTGGGAGGAGTGGTAGATACGCTGGAGGGGAGGGATAGGATACAGAAGGACCTAGACAAATTGGAGGATTGGGCCAAAAGAAATCTGATGAGGTTCAATAAGGATAAGTGCAGGGTCCTGCACTTAGGACGGAAGAATCCAATGCACCGCTACAGACTAGGAACCGAATGGCTAGGCAGCAGTTCTGCGGAAAAGGACCTAGGGGTGACAGTGGACGAGAAGCTGGATATGAGTCAGCAGTGTGCCCTTGTTGCCAAGAAGGCCAATGGCATTTTGGGATGTATAAGTAGGGGCATAGCGAGCAGATCGAGGGACGTGATCGTTCCCCTCTATTCGACATTGGTGAGGCCTCATCTGGAGTACTGTGTCCAGTTTTGGGCCCCACACTTCAAGAAGGATGTAGATAAATTGGAGAGAGTCCAGCGGAGGGCAACAAAAATGATTAGGGGGCTGGAACACATGAGTTATGAGGAGAGGCTGAGGGAGCTGGGATTGTTTAGCCTGCAGAAGAGAAGAATGAGGGGGGATTTGATAGCTGCTTTCAACTACCTGAAAGGGGGTTCCAAAGAGGATGGCTCTAGTCTGTTCTCAATGGTAGCAGATGACAGAACAAGGAGTAATGGTCTCAAGTTGCAGTGGGGGAGGTTTAGATTGGATATTAGGAAAAACTTTTTCACTAAGAGGGTGGTGAAACACTGGAATGCGTTACCTAGGGAGGTGATAGAATCTCCTTCCTTAGAGGTTTTTAAGGTCAGGCTTGACAAAGCCCTGGCTGGGATGATTTAACTGGGAATTGGTCCTGCTTCGAGCAGGGGGTTGGACTAGATGACCTTCTGGGGTCCCTTCCAACCCTGATATTCTATGATTCTATGAATCCCCCTGAGTTAATTGCTCATTTAACAGTCAGTGGAGACATTAGAAATGGTTCTATAATGTCCGTTATTTCCTGATCTCCCCCCTGCCCTCCCTTTTGTCACAATGTAGATTATGATGTTTCAGTTCAAATCTTCTTCCTTCCATATGCTCTTTCAAAGCAAAACAAAGGCAAAGAGATTGTCTGCTGGCAATGATGACCTCAGAATTTCTCCTTATATTTTTGCCTGGAGGCCATAGAAGGTATTGATGGCTCTGTCTGTCCCAGAAACGTCTAACCCGATGATGCTCACAGAGCCATGCATTAAATGAAGTATGCATAATTCCTCCTGCAGATCTCTCTAGCCATCACACAGTCACGCTTCACGCTCCAGCACTGCCTTGTAAATACAAAAATCTACTGGCTAGTTTCATAGCTCCTCAGCTATCCCTTAAATACAGAGGAGTGCCCACCAGCAATGTCTCAAATTCCCACAGGCCATGCTCTCTGCATAGGTGAGGTCCTGCCATATTTCTCTATTTTCTCTGCTTACAGATGGGAGCTCTCCAGCAGTTTGTTTTTAAATTGTAGGGTTATTGCTTTTCCATTAGGAATGTTTTTAGAAAATACAGATGAGATTTTTTTTTCTTCAGAGCCATTTAGGGAGCGGAGTTTTAATCACCATTTACCGTCCATTTGAATGGCAATTGGGCTTCTGCATTCCTCAGGCAGCTTTGGAATTGTTGTTCTGGGTGCATGTGAATTTGAGTCCCAGGTTGAAATGCTTTAAAGGGGCCTGACTTTTGGGGTGGGTGTGGGGGAGGGAGGTGCTCATCTCTTCCTGCAAATCCAGCCTTCTTGAGGTGTGCCAGGTTGGGAAACCAAATTTGAGGCACCCCAAATCATTAGTCACTCTTGAAAATGTAGGCTATAGTTCTTGCAAAGGGGTGGGGGGCATATTGACAGGGGTCCTTGGTTTATCCATGCAACAGGCAGTACAAACTTCCCCACTTTGCCCTGGGCCCAGTACACTTTTTTATCCAGAGGGGAGGGGAGGTGGTAGGCAGGGATGGGAGCAAAAAGTTTTACGGGCTTAGCAAAATGTGCTATGGCTGGCCCTGCTCTGAGGCACAGGTCAGCTTTGACAGAGAGGCCTTTGACTTTCTAGTCCTACGACCTCCCAGGAAACTTCCCCAGGGCCTGTCAGCTGGTCTGAGGCTACTGGGTAGGTGAAAGGCTCGGGCCCGAAGGGATGTAGGAGTTGATGAAAGTAGGTGATGCAGAGGTTGGAAGGTGAGGGAAATGTGTAGTTTGAAACTGATGCAGAAGGTAGGAAAGAGTGGAGCCACATAAGGCCCTTATATTTGGCTCCAACTAAGTCAATAGAAGCGCTTTCTGTGACATACATGAGAATTGGATTTGGGAGACTCGAAGGGGGTGACATGATTGGAGAGATGGGAGAGGAAGATTTTCACAACAGCATTTTGCATGGACTGGAAGGGTCTGAAACAGGAGCGGCAGACTGAAGTAGGTCACAGAAATGGAGGGGAGAGCTGACCAAGGCACAAAGCAGGGTTTGACCATTAGAGATGGGGAAAAGGAATGCAAATAACATCCCTTGCTAATGTAACACTGTCAGACCCTGGTTGTCGGCAGGCAGGATTGAACCTGGGACCTCTAGAGCTAAATGCATGAGCCTCTACTGCATGAGCTAAAAACCAATTGGCTCTTAGCTAACGCAGTAGAGCAGACTCATTAATCTCTAAGTGGTCTCAGTGCCACAAGATGGGACAGAACGCCACACCCAGAGGTGTGTGTGGGTTACACTAAAATTGGATTTGAGAGACTCCACATTTCAGTAATTGAGTAGGGCTGCTTCCATCAACATGGTCTTTTGACAAGAAATTGGGGTTTCAACTAAACAAATGTTTTCAAAAAGTGCCTTTCTGCGGAAAATCTCAATTTTTCTTTCAAAACTATGGATGTCTGAAAACCAAAACATTCAAATTGGATATGCTGCCTTGGTGCCCCATGGGAGTTGTAGTTCGGGTGCTTTATCTCAATGTTCTTTTTTATGGGCTGAGCTCCACAGCTGGGCTTCATCTCCCATGAATCACCAGTCATGGGACTCCCATGATGCACTGCTTCTCCTCACCAAGAGGAGAGCCCACGGTTTATTATGGGAGATGTGGTCAGGCTGGGGAGCCCAACACATAGAGGCAAATGGGAGCATGTGGGACTGTGACAGTGTTTCCAAATCCAAATATTTCAATTTTCAGCCAAAACATTTTCACTTCTTTGATTGCCAGAAAGTCCAGGTTTTCTATGGAAGTAAAAACCATCTTCTGGCCAGCTCTGTTAAAAAACAAACAAACAAACAAAAAACTGCTTAAACACCTGGTATGCAGTGTCTTAGCCATCTTGGTCCCAGGCTGTTAGAGAGAAAAGATATTACCTCATCTGCCTCGTATTAGACCGAAGAGAGACAAGCTTTTGAGCTACACAGAGCTCTTCCGGTCTGGGAAAGGTACGCAGGGTCACAGCTAAATATAAGGTTGAACAGATACTGTAGCATAAGTAGTCACCACATTCTAAGGCAGTGGCTCTCACCAAGGGGTATGCATGGAAGGTCTTCCAAGGGGGTACATCAACTCATCTCGAGATTTGCCTAGTTTTACAACACGCTACATAAAAAGCACTAGCAAAGTCAATACAAACTAAAATTTCATACTACTTGTTTATACTGCTCTATATACTATACCCTGAAGCATAAGTATAATATTTATATTCTAGTTGATTTATCTTATAATCATATGGTAAAAATGAGAACATAAGCAATTTTTCAGTAATGGTGTGCTGTGACACTTTTGTATATTTAGTATCAGTGGGGTCGCCGTGTTAGTCTGGATCTGTAAAAGCAACAAAGAGTCCTGTGGCACCTTATAGACTAACAGACGTATTGGAGCATAAGCTTTCGTGGGTGAATACCCACTTCGTCAGATGCATGTAGTGGAAATTTCCAGAGGCAGGTATAAATATGCAAGCAAGAATCAGACTAGGGATAACGAGGTTAGTGCAATCAGGGAGGATGAGGCCCTTTTCTAGCAGATGAGGTGTGAGCACCAAGGGAGGAGAAACTGCTTTTGTAGTTGGCGAGCCATTCACAGTCTTTGTTTAATCCTGAGCTGATGGGGTCAAATTTGCAAATGAACTACAAATTTGAAGCTCAGCAGTTTCTCTTTGAAGTCTGGTCCTGAAGTTTTTTTTGCTGCAGGATGGCTACCTTTAAATCTGCTACTGTGTGTCCAGGGAGGTTGAAGTGTTCTCCTACAGTTTTTGTATATTGCCATTCCTAATATCTGGTTTGTGTGCATTTATCCTTTTATGTAGGGACTGTCCAGTTTGGCCGATGTACATAGCAGAGGGGCATTGCTGGCACATGATGGCTTATATTACATTGGTAGATATGCAGGTGAATGAACCGGTGATGGTGTGGCTGATCTGGTTAGGTCCTGTGATGGTGTCACTGGTGTAGATATGTGGGCAGAGTTGGCATCGAGGTTTGTTGCATGAATTGGTTCCGAAGTTAGAGTTACTATGGTGCGGTGTGTAGTTGGTGGTGAGAATATGCTTCAGGTTGGCTGGTTGTCTGTGGGCGAGGACTGGCCTCCCTCCCAAGGCCTGTGAAAGTGGGGGATCGTTGTCCAGGATGGGTTGTAGATCACTGATGATGCATTGGAGAGGTTTTAGCTGAGGACTGTATGTGTTGGCCAGTGGAGTTCTGTTGGTTTCTTTCTTGGACTTGTCTTGCAGCAGGAAGCTTCTGGGTACACGTCTGGCTCTGTTGATCTGTTTCCTTATTTCCTTGTTTGGGTATCGTAGTTTGAGAATGCTTGGTGAAGATCTTGAAGGTGTTGGTCTCTGAGGGGTTGGAGCAAATGCGGTTGTACCTCAGCACTTGGCTGTAGACAATTGATTGTGTGGTATGTCTGGGATGGAAGCTGGAGGCATGAAGGTAGGTGTAGTGGTCAGTGGGTTTTCGATATAGGGTGGTGTTAACGTGACCGTCACTTATTTGCACCGTGGTGTCTAGGAAGTGGACCTCCCGTGTAGATTGGTCCAGGCTGAGGTTGATGGTGGGGTGGAAGCTATTGAAATCGTGGTGGAATTCCTCTGCTATGTACATCAGCCAAACTGGACAGTCCCTACATAAAAAGATAAATGGACACAAATAAGATATTAGGAATGGCAATATACAAAAACCTGTAGAAGGACACTTCAACCTCCCTGGACACACAAAATAGCAGATTTGAAGGTAGCCATCCTGCAGCAAAAAAACTTCAGGACCAGACTTCAAAGAGGAAACTGCTGAGCTTCAGTTCCTTTGCAAATTTGACACCATCAGCTCAGGATTAAACAAAGACTATGAATGGCTCACCAACTACAAAAGCAGTTTCTCCTCCCTTGATGTTCACACCTCATCTGCTAGAAGAGGGCCTCATCCTCCCTGATTGCACTAACCTCGTTATCCCTAGCCTGCTTCTTGCTTGTGTTACCCGGGGTTTCCCCTCCTTAAAGGTCACCTTTCACACAAGGGGGCCTTTACATGATCGCTGTCACACCTTTTCTGGAGGCACCTGAGTTGAGATCCAATGAAAGCTCAAGGATCTCAGCCGAGACTGAGAAAATTATCTTCTTGTTGGCATCCCATACTTAGCACAGCAGCATAGCAATTGACAAGTGATCGCCTTAGCCTCCTTTCCCAGTTGAGGGAGGGGCAACAGATTTGATATGTTCCTTACCCGGGGGTACAAGTGCCTGTGGCAGTAACCACTGACTCATTTGTTGGGGAACTTGCAATTGCCGGATTTTGCACCATATCCAGGATGTCATTAGGCTGGTAACAAAAACCACTACTATTTGGCAACCCAAGATTACTATGATGGGGTGTGTCAAGGTTCCTTCCCTACTCTGAACTCTAGGGTACAGATGTGGGGACCTGCATGAAAAACTCCTAAGCTTACTTTTACCAGCTTAGGTTAAAACTTCCCCAAGGTACAAACTATTTTACCCTTTGCCCTTGGACTTCCACTGCCACCACCAAACATTTATCTGGGTTTATTTTATTAGGAAAACATTGTTTGGAAATGTCTTTCCCCCAAAAATCCTCCCAACCTTTGCACCCCGCTTCCTGGGGAAGGTTTGGTAAAAATCCTCAGCAGTTTGCATAGGTGACCACAGACCCAAATCCTTGGATCTTAAGAACAATGAAAAAAGCATTCAGGTTTTACAAGAAGAATTTTAATAGAAGAAACAGTAAAAAAGAAGTAACAATAAAAAGAATCACCTCTGTAAAATCAGGATGGTAAATACCTTACAGGGTAATTAGATTCAAAACATAGAGAATCCCTCTAGGCAAAACCTTAAATTACAAAAAGACACACAGACAGGAATATCCATTCTATTCAGCACAGCTTAATTTCTCAGCCATTTAAAGAAATCATAATCCAACACATATTTAGCTAGATTACTTACTAAATTCTAAGACTCCATGCCTCTCCCCGGCAAAAGCATCACACAGACAGACCCTTTGTTTTTCCCTCCCCCCAGCTTTTGAAAGTATCTTGTCTCCTCATTGGTCATTTTGATCAGGCGCCAGCGAGGTTATCCTAGCTTCTTAACCATTTACAGATGAGAGGATTTTTCCTCTGGCCAGGAGGGATTTTAAAGGGGTTTACCCTTCCCTTTATATTTATGACAGGGTGAAGGACCAAATTCAGAATGCCTGTGCCAGTGGGGGACCATCCCAATACTACTTCCCACCAGTGGTGTCACAGGTCCTGGCCAATTCTTGCAAATACCCGTTTAATTTCATTGGCATTATGATGCACAGTAACCATGATTCTGCGCCCTTCCTGTTGTGCACTATGTAACTGGTTCTGTAAATCAGGGTGTACAAGTAATGTTTGTAAAGCAGTTACATCCATTCCAAGGGGCACAGGTTTTAAAATAGAATAAAAAGTAAAAAACACTTTTAACTGACTATATTTAAATTTGGGTAAATGAAATTCAAAATCACATCTCCTAATTGCTACAATATGACAGAAACATTTATTCTCATAAGGATTATGATTTACTTTATGCACAAAATTAACAAGAAATGTAGGACACTAACTTCGAAGACATACACAAGGATTTCCTATATACACAAACGCAGAATTGTTACTGATAAATGGGTTAATAGTATAATGGCATTTTCCTTCAATTACTTCCAAACATAAATCCTAAGGTTGGGGGGCATTTTTGTTACATTCATATCCAATTTCGGATCTAACATTTTCAATCATTTTCCACCACCCACACTCTGTGGTCGATAGGTTCCTTTACGGTCTGATTAATATTGAGGCCTAAAGCCACAATGGGAGAAACTCATTTTATTTCTGCCTGGGACATTAGCAAAACAAAGACCGTGATTTCTTCTGAGTCTTGATTATAGGTGAAATTTACCATTTTCCACCAGGCCTGTAACTCTTTCAGTTTGGGTGGAATTTTTCCAGATGATGCTTCTGATTTCTACTGGGAGCACCCCATTCATACCATCGCGAATCATATCTTTTACTACATCAGTCATCCATACTTGCATTTGCATACATGCCATAGCTAAAGAAGTGTTAGCTTGCAGAGTGCCAACAGCCTGCAAGAGGCAGCAATGGTCTTCCTCTTGGGTTTTTCCCCATTCCTCTAAGATATTTGCTACTTGGGATTGCAGAGCTCTTAATTGCTTGAATGAGACCCTAATGGGTATAGCCAAATCTTTTATGTGAGTTCCCATTGCATTCATCTTGTTTGCAAGCACCGCCTCATTAATGCTGTTAAGGACTGCTCCTCCCTTTTCAATTGCTCCCCATAAGTCTCTTTTTACCCTTCTGCATTCCCTGATAGAACTTTCTGGTTTGGGAATATTGTGTGTTTCCATCCAATGTTTCCAACCTTCAAATAAGGGCAGAACAAATTGCTTACACCTGGGCTCTATCACTGAGACCTTTGTCAAACTTAGGTCTAGAATGACCTTTTTGAGGGAAAGGAGTACTTGTGGCACCTTAGAGATTAACCAATTTATTTAAGCATAAGCTTTTGTGAGCTACAGCTCACTTCATCGGATGCATGCAGTGAAAAATACAGTGGGGAGATTTATATACACAGAGAACATGAAACAGTGGGTGTTAGCATACACACTGTAACGAGAGTGATCAGGAAAGGTGAGCTATTACCAGCAGGAGAGCGGGGGATGGGGGGGACCTTTTGTAGTGATAATCAAGGTGGGCCATTTCCAGCAGTTGACAAGAACATGTGAGGAACAGTAGGGGGGAAGGGAAGAGGAGATTACGGTATGCATGAGGATAGTGATGTTTCCACCAATCATTCTGGGATTTTTAGCCGCCAAAGTGGACTATCATTTACAGTCCAAACCATTATACATGTTGCTTCCCCACTAATTCCAACAGTGATGTTTACTTTGTTCAAACCTTTTAACCTCATGGAAGTGGGGTTGTATCCATTTGTGGGTCCAAAAAGATGGAGGCTTTCCCCTGAGACATATGCGGGACTTGGAACAATGTTGAGGGTATTGTTTACTTCACACTCCAGTGTCTTCCATGCATGGGTCTCTGTAGCCAGACAGCCAGCCCCCCCTAACCCCCCCTCAGACCAGCATTGCTGGAAACACAGGAGGAAGCCGGAACAGGGCACTTAACATATATTCCAGCACAGCCTTTGAAGCTGTGAAAAGCACAGGTGTGCTGCTACAATGTGCCTCTGGGAGCAGATACAAGGATTAAGCTCACAGCAGGCAGAGGCCCTGTGACAGACATGGCTCTTAGCCCCTACTAAATAGCGTGATCCAGAAGAGGTAAGCGGAATGTCCGGGTTCCAGTAACACAGACACAGGTAACTAACCGCTTTCATGTTCTCTCCACAGGTATCGTTGCGGAGAGTGGACCAGATGATATGTCTGGGGCGAGAAAGCAGAAGGAGACTCCGCTGGTTGGAAGGCATGAGATGCGCTGTCCTGAGGTTGGGGGTTCCACGACCACCACCCCCAAGAGGAGAAGGCGGGTGGTGGTGGTCGGGGACTCTCTCCTCCGGGGGACTGAGTCATCTATCTGCCGCCCTGACCGGGAAAACCGAGAAGTCTGCTGCTTGCCAGGGGCTAAGATTCGTGATGTGACGGAGAGACTGCCGAGACTCATCAAGCCCTCAGATCGCTACCCCTTCCTGCTTCTCCACGTGGGCACCAATGATACTGCCAAGAATGACCTTGAGCGGATCACTGCGGACTATGTGGCTCTAGGAAGAAGAATAAAGGAGTTGGAGGCGCAAGTGGTGTTCTCGTCCATCCTCCCCGTGGAAGGAAAAGGCCTAGGTAGGGAGCGTCGAATCGTGGAAGTCAACGAATGGCTACGCAGATGGTGTCGGAGAGAAGGCTTTGGTTTCTTTGACCATGGGATGGTGTTCCATGAAGGAGGAGTGCTGGGTAGAGACGGGCTCCATCTTACGAAGAGAGGGAAGAGCATCTTTGCCAGCAGGCTGGCTAACCTAGTGAGGAGGGCTTTAAACTAGGTTCACCGGGGGAAGGAGACCAAAGCCCTGAGGTAAGTGGGAAAGCGGGATACCGGGAGGAAGCACAGGCAGGAATGTCTGTGAGGGGAGGGCTCCTGCCTCATACTGGCAATGAGGGGCGATCAACAGGTTATCTCAAGTGCTTATATACAAATGCACAAAGCCTTGGAAACAAGCAGGGAGAACTGGAGGTCCTGGTGATGTCAAGGAACTATGACGTGATCGGAATAACAGAGACTTGGTGGGATAACTCATATGACTGGAGTACTGTCATGGATGGTTATAAACTGTTCAGGAAGGACAGGCAGGGCAGAAAAGGTGGGGGAGTAGCACTGTATGTAAGGGAGCAGTATGACTGCTCAGAGCTCCGGTACGAAACTGCAGAAAAACCTGAGTGTCTCTGGATTAAGTTTAGAAGTGTGTGCAACAAGAGTGATGTAGTGGTGGGAGTCTGCTATAGACCACCGGACCAGGGGGATGAGGTGGATGAGGCTTTCTTCCGGCAGCTCACGGAAGCTACTAGATCGCATGCCCTGATTCTCATGGGTGACTTTAATTTTCCTGATATCTGCTGGGAGAGCAATACAGCGGTGCATAGACAATCCAGGAAGTTTTTGGAAAGCGTAGGGGACAATTTCCTGGCGCAAGTGCTAGAGGAGCCAACTAGGGGGGGTGCTTTTCTTGACCTGCTGCTCACAAACCGGGTAGAATTAGTGGGGGAAGCAAAAGTGGATGGGAATCTGGGAGGCAGTGACCATGAGTTGGTTGAGTTCAGGATCCTGACGCAGGGAACAAAGGTAAGCAGCAGGATACGGACCCTGGACTTCAGGAAAGCAGACTTCGACTCCCTCAGGGAACGGATGGCCAGGATCCCCTGGGGGACTAACTTGAAGGGGAAAGGAGTCCAGGAGAGCTGGCTGTATTTCAAGGAATCCCTGTTGAGGTTACAGGGACAAACCATCCCGATGAGTCGAAAGAATAGTAAATATGGCAGGCGACCAACTTGGCTTAATGGTGAAATCCTAGCGGATCTTAAACATAAAAAAGAAGCTTACAAGAAGTGGAAGGTTGGACATATGACCAGGGAAGAGTATAAAAATATTGCTCGGGCATGTAGGAATGTTATCAGGAGGGCCAAATCGCACCTGGAGCTGCAGCTAGCCAGAGATGTCAAGAGTAACAAGAAGGGTTTCTTCAGGTATGTTGGCAACAAGAAGAAAGCCAAGGAATGTGTGGGCCCCTTACTGAATGAGGGAGGCAACCTAGTGACAGAGGATGTGGAAAAAGCTAATGTACTCAATGCTTTTTTTGCCTCTGTTTTCACTAACAAGGTCAGCTCCCAGACTGCTGCGCTGGGCATCACAAAATGCGGAAGAGATGGCCAGCCCTCTGTGGAGATAGAGGCGGTTAGGGACTATTTAGAAAAGCTGGACGTGCACAAGTCCATGGGGCCGGACGAGTTGCATCCGAGAGTGCTGAAGGAATTGGCGGCTGTGATTGCAGAGCCACTGGCCATTATCTTTGAAAACTCGTGGCGAACCGGGGAAGTCCCGGATGACTGGAAAAAGGCTAATGTAGTGCCAATCTTTAAAAAAGGGAAGAAGGAAGATCCTGGGAACTACAGGCCAGTCAGCCTCACCTCAGTCCCTGGAAAAATCATGGAGCAGGTCCTCAAAGAATCAATCCTGAAGCACTTGCATGAGAGGAAAGTGATCAGGAACAGCCAGCATGGATTCACCAAGGGAAGGTCATGCCTGACTAATCTAATCGCCTTTTATGATGAGATTACTGGTTCTGTGGATGAAGGGAAAGCAGTGGATGTATTGTTTCTTGACTTTAGCAAAGCTTTTGACACGGTCTCCCATAGTATTCTTGTCAGCAAGTTAAGGAAGTATGGGCTGGATGAATGCACTATAAGGTGGGTAGAAAGCTGGCTAAATTGTCGGGCTCAACGGGTAGTGATCAATGGCTCCATGTCTAGTTGGCAGCCGGTATCAAGTGGAGTGCCCCAAGGGTCGGTCCTGGGGCCGGTTTTATTCAATATCTTCATAAATGATCTGGAGGATGGTGTGGATTGCACTCTCAGCAAATTTGCGGATGATACTAAACTGGGAGGAGTGGTAGATACGCTGGAGGGGAGGGATAGGATACAGAAGGACCTAGACCAATTGGAAGATTGGGCCAAAAGGAATCTGATGAGGTTCAATAAGGATAAGTGCAGGGTCCTGCACTTAGGACGGAAGAACCCAATGCACAGCTACAGACTAGGGACCGAATGGCTAGGCAGCAGTTCTGCAGAAAAGGACCTAGGGGTGACAGTGGACGAGAAGCTGGATATGAGTCAGCAGTGTGCCCTTGTTGCCAAGAAGGCCAATGGCATTTTGGGATGTATAAGTAGGGGCATAGCGAGCAGATCGAGGGACGTGATCGTTCCCCTCTATTCGACATTGGTGAGGCCTCATCTGGAGTACTGTGTCCAGTTTTGGGCCCCACACTTCAAGAAGGATGTGGATAAATTGGAGAGAGTCCAGCGAAGGGCAACAAAAATGATTAGGGGACTGGAACACATGAGTTATGAGGAGAGGCTGAGGGAGCTGGGATTGTTTAGCCTGCAGAAGAGAAGAATGAGGGGGGATTTGATAGCTGCTTTCAACTACCTGAAAGGGGGTTCCAAAGAGGATGGCTCTAGACTGTTCTCAATGGTAGCAGATGACAGAACGAGGAGTAATGGTCTCAAGTTGCAGTGGGGGAGGTTTAGATTGGATATTAGGAAAAACTTTTTCACTAAGAGGGTGGTGAAACACTGGAATGCGTTACCTAGGGAGGTGGTAGAATCTCCTTCCTTAGAGGTTTTTAAGGTCAGGCTTGACAAAGCCCTGGCTGGGATGATTTAACTGGGAATTGGTCCTGCTTTGAGCAGGGGGTTGGACTAGATGACCTTCTGGGGTCCCTTCCAACCCTGATATTCTATGATTCTATGATTCTATGCACACACACCAACATCCTAGGTGGGAAAATATTTACCCTGATAAAAGAAATGTCCAGTAGTCGAAACTTACTGTTTCTCTCCCTTGCAAGTGTAAACTACTCTTGCGAAAGCTGGCGTCACCCAGACAGACCAGCCTCAATTTGGCATGAGAAAGAGAATAAAGGAGTACAGAGGTATAAGTAGGGGACCTACAGCACCATGATTTTTGAGTGCTTTTCACTATCTATCTGCTGGTCAGATAAGTGACAGCCTCCCAAGGCTTCTGCAGCTAAGAGGGTCCCTAAGCCTTGTCCCTTATTTGTCTTTCCGCGGAATTGAGTGACCGATCCTGGCTTGGCACCGCTGGAATCGAGAGATGCAAGGAGGGTAAGAAGCACCCACACCTGATCTCCTATCTTTAGTGTACACATATTTTGAAATAGAGCTCTATACTTTGTTTTCTTTCTTTGGGATTGTGGCTTCAGTTTTGTAACTTGTTTGTGTGTGTAACATCTCTACATTTAAATAAGTAGGCACTAGCAATTTTGTAACCACATGATTAGAATCTAGCTTAATAAATTTTGGTAACCATTTGGGCATAAGCCTGACTTGTTTTCTCTGGTTTACTGTAAAGCAGCCAACATAATTAAAGAACCTCAGCCGTTTTGGCTCTAAAGCCTGGCCATTAGGTGAGAGTACTAAGAGCCTAGCGTTGAGTTGTGCCGCCTCCGCGGGGCAAATTCTTGGGGCACCTGTCAGTCAATCCTGGCTGCCCGCTGCGAAGGAGCTCTGAGCTCTAGCAGTTAAAGTCACGGGTGGTTAGGACCTTGGGGCATCCATCAGCCTAGCCCGGGCTGCCCGCCGCGAAGGGACAGTGCATCCTAGCGGTTAAAGTCACGGATGGTATAAACGGGCATAGCTGGCACCTCACCAAACATCTTTGGCCGTCGGCTAACAGTCTCCCATGTCTCGATCACAATGGCTTTTGGTGTACCAACATAGGAAGAGTAGACCCACAAACACAAGAGTCCAGATAGCAACATACACAGCCAGGACCACATTGCATGCAGGGCTGTTGGACATCTGCTGACAGAGGACTCTGCAACACAAAGCATACACAGATTGTTCCTCTCCCCACTTCAAGAGGGAGGGAGTTGTGAAACGTCTTAGAGCTAATATTAGTCAGGCTCACTGATGTCTGAATCATGTTTCTCCCAAGCTGGGAGTACCTGGGCCTGATGCTGGGCTTTGTCTAAGACTGACTGGCATGGTTTCCCTTCTATCGTTTTAGCTGTGAGGAGTGAAACCACTTGAGTATGTTTTTCTTTCCTGACCAAATTTCTAGCTGATAGACAGTGGGGTTAGCCTTGTTACAGATTCAAACAGGTCCTGCCCAGATAGGACTGAAATTATGTGCTTTTTCCCTTACTTGTCAATACATAACCATGTCTCCTACCTGCTATTCTTGGGGATTTAAGATGGGACCCATTATTTTGTCCATTTTCCGAATGTTAGTTCCCAAGGCTATGGCAACCTGCCAATGGGTGTCAGCAACAACTTTTAATAGCTGCTGCATCCATTGGTCTGTGAGGATCATAGAATCTCAGGAGGGGCCTCAGGAGGTCATCTAGTCCAACCCCCTGCTCAAAGCAGAACCAATCCCCAATTTTTGCCCAAGATCCCTAAATGGCCCCCTCAAGGATTGAACTCACAACCCTGGGTTTAGCAGGCCAATGCTCAAACCACTGAGCTATCCCTCCCCCCAGTGTGGGGTTGTAGGTTGTCAGGTGGCGTTCTCTTCACCCACCACTGTTCTGGGAGACACATACCTCTCCCAGTCATTGCCTTGAATGGAGTTACTCCATGTGATGCCACAGACCCCCCGATAGCCATCAGGATAAATGGTAGTTTTTCGTCCCAATCTTTCCCTTCCTGGTTTACTACTTTTCTGAGAGCTGTTTTGAGAGTATGGTTAGTTTGCTGCACTTGGCCTGAACTTTGGGGGTGTCCAGCTATATGTAACCTTTGTTTAATCCCAAATACTTGGCAGATTCCTTTTGTGATTTCCCCAATAGAGTGGGGCCCTTGATCTGAATCAATTTCCCTTGGGGTGCCCCTTCTGGTTATTACTTGTTCAGTGAGCATCCGAGCTGTGGTTTCAGCTGTTTTATTTTGAGTAGGGGTAGCCTCAGTCCATTTAGAAAAGGGATCAACAATCACCAGACACTACTGATTACCCCTTGTGGTCCTGGGTAGGGGCCCAATAAAATCAATTTGCAGTTGGGCCCATGGTCCCTCTATTCTCTGATATCTCAGAGGTCCTTTGATTTGGTAAACAGTTATTTACAAACTCCTCCACGTCACTGCTCAGGTGTGGCCACCAGCCAGCAGCCTGCAATCAGGTTAAGGTTTTCTCTACTCCTAGGTGTCCCCCATTGTGAGCTAGGGAAATCATTTCTGTTCTTAAGGCTGTAGGAACCACCCAGACTGCTTCTGGTTCCCCTTCTTTAGTTGCCAGGATTAATTTCTATACATTCTGCCACACTTTCCACTTCCCTTTTTCACTAACTCTGTCAGGCTGGGATCCTGACTTTGGAGGGTTATTAAATCTATGTGAACTGAGTCTCTTTTTCTGGCTGCTGCTATAGGAGCTATACCTTTCCCATTTCTTGGCTGCCACAATTTCCCTTCTCTGGCCCCCCTCCTTGCTTCCTCATTTGCCCGATTATTCCATTTTGACTCCTCAGTCCCCTTCTTGTGTGCTCTGACTTTTCCCATGTATACCACCGTATCCCAGGCCTCCTCCAATGTCCACACATATGTCAGTTTGTCGGCATAGGCTATGGGTTTCCCATCTGCAGACCTCATCTCTCTCTTTTTCCATTCTGGTACCCAATCCACTAGGGACCGAAGGACGCAATCTGAGTCTGTGAAAATGGCTACCTCCTGCGTGGTGGGGGTATTTTCCAGTGCTACTGGTATAGCCACAATTTCAGCTGCTTGGGCAGAATATGGTGTACCCTGTCCCCTCAGCACCTCACCCACAGGCACTTTTACAGCAGCAGAGACCACATGCGGATGGCCATTTTCATAAAAACAGCTGTCCACAAACCAAACAACATCTGCTTTTCCCAGCATCTCTCTCAGCACGGCCCCTCCCTTGAAGAGGGACGGCTCTTGAGGCAGTGGCTCAGGTAATGGGCATTCGTGTTCTTCCCTCTCTATCAGGAGGCAATAAGGTATTGGGGACAGTACTGTGTTTTTTTTCCATATCTACATTTTTGTTTAACAAAGCAAGGGTCCATTTTGCCAATCGAGGGCTAGATATGTGGCCATTGTTGATTTTACCAGTGAGTACGTACTTCACTGGGGAATGGGTTGTCTTCAGTAACACCGGGGACAAACCCACTAGGTATTCCCAATCTTGTAGTGCCCATACGAGTGCCAAGACCTCCTTTTCACATGGGGTGAATCCCCTCTCTATCTCATTCAGGGTCTTGGAGGCATAAGCTACAGGTCGGAGACATGTTCCATGGGTTCTGGCTTAGCACAGCTCCCATTCCCTTGTCTGTAGTTGCTAGTTGTAACACAAATGGTTCTCCTACCCGGGGGCATGATAGGGCTGGGGCTTGTGCCAAGGCTTGTTTTAACTGGGTCATGGTTTCCTGCTGCTGTGGGCCCCAGTTCCATTCTGCCCCTTTCTTTTACAATTCATGCAGCGGGGCTGCTTTTTCTGCAAACCCTTCTATAAAATCTTGGGAAAAGTTAATCATTCCCAGGAAGGATCTCAGAACAGTTACGTCAGTGGGGGCTGGGAGTTTGAGAATCAATTCAACCCTCTGTTGGTCAGGGGAGCGCCCTTCTTGTCCCAGGGTTACCCCAAGATAGTGTACCTGCTAGGAGCACAATTGGGCCTTCTTTGGGTTTACTTTAAATCCTGTTTCCTGAATCTTTTGCATCACTCTGTCTAACACCTTTAAATTTTCCTCCTGGGTCTGTGTACGGACCAGGACATCATCCACATAAGAAATCACACTATCCTTTTCAGGCATTCCCGCCCACATTTTTGCTACATGGACATGGCAGATAACAGGTGCATTATTCCATCCCATGGGGACCTGGGCAAAACACAATTGTTTTTTTCCTGAAAGGTGAAAGCAAATTTATTGTAGCTGTCCCGGTGTAAAGGGATAGCAAAGAAAGCATTAGCCAAATCTAAAACTGAAAACCACTGGGCCCCTTCTACAATGGAAGCCATTACCTCCTGATATTTAGCCACTATGGGGGCCATAGGCGAAGTCACCTGGTTAAGGGGGTGAAAATCCGCTACAAGTCTGCAGGTTTTGCCATCACTCTTAAGGATGGGCCATAGGGCAGCTTTGTTAGTGCTGGGCTATTTCACTAAAACTCCTTGGCTCAAAAGCCCATCAATTGTTTCCTTTAGGCTAGCTTCTGCCTCTTTTGGATATTGATACTGCTTCTGGGGTGGAGGATCAGGGCCTGTGACTAGGATTTCTGCATCAATTTTACCACATTCTATTTTATTCTTGGCCCACACCTCCCGGTATTTCTCTGCAATTGCTAAAACTGCTGAGGGCCAAGCAGACTATTCCAATTCCTCAGATGCCTTAAGGGCTGCTATTCGATAGCTGGCTGAAATCTCCACAGGCTCCCATGGGGTGCAAGGAGGCATTTCCCACAAAACCCTGTTAGCACAATCAACTAGCACTCTCGGTTCCCTCAGCACATCTATTCCTAGATACCTTCTCCCCCCAAATCGCCCTTGGCTCTTCTTTGTCCCCACACTATATGGGACTTTTTTACAGACGGGGACAATGCATTGTGCCTCATTAAATCCCTGTAAGCTTTTGACTCCTGCCGGAGGTCCAAACAGGTGTTTATTGTGGGTACTAATTAGGGAGTAGGTGGCACCTGAGTCCACTAGTAAATTCTGTCTGAACGCCCCTCCTGCAAACTTCACATGAACCGTGAACCTCCCCCACTCACCGGTGTTTAATTGTGCCACAACTGGGGGACCCTGGGGTGCTCGGCCTCCCTACAGGGCAGCCATCGGCTGTGCACTGGTGCTTTTTCCTCGTTGCTCAGCCGGTTCATGTTCTGCCAATTTCTCTACAAGTTCAGCAGTAGGCAGCCAGTCTATCATTTCCTTTTGCTCATATTTTAAAAGCCGCCTCCAAATTTCCCCATGCCATGGGTCGGGGGTTCTGCCTTGACCCTTATGGGGTCTGTCTCCTTTTTCTTTTCCCTGCGTGCTATTTGGAGGGGCTATAGCAGCCACCTTATCAGGTTTCCTTTTAGGAGGGTGCATATCATAGAATCATAGACTGTCAGGGTTGGAAGGGACCTCAGGAGGTCATCTAGTCCAACCCTCTGCTCAAAGCAGGACCAATCCCCAATATTTGCCCCAGATCCCTAAATGGCCCCCTCAAGGATTGAACTCGCAACTCTGGGTTTACCAGGCCAGTGCTCAAACCACTGAGCTAGCCCTCCCCTGGGATATCCTTTTGGACCTCATTGGCTTGCTTTGCTCTATCCTCAATATCTCTTGTTCGAACTGCTGCCAGATCCATACCCACTAAGGCCATACAAATTAAAGGGAGAAATCCTTGGATTAAAGCTTGTTTGAAAGGGTGGGCTGCAAAGTCTGGGTTAATGACATTTATCAGCCTAGAATGTCTCCATGCCAATTTCTTTCTGGCTATATAACTTTCTACTCTCTCCCCGGCCTGTTGCTTGTCCTGGTAAAATATAACTGTGGGGATTTCTCTTGGGAAGAGGGTGTGTATTACTTCCCTCTGCACATTTATATGCTTCTCTGTATCATCTGCTCCGGGGGGTGGGGTGCGGGGGACGCATCTGGATATCATAAGGGAGCCCTGCAAAATGCTCAGGGGACATACACTCCCTGCATATAGTTGCCACATCAGGTGGAGGGAATCCAGTCATGCCAGGCACTCTTACCATCCACCCCAAGGCTGTGCTCCTATTCAGCAGGCCGACTGATTTCCCTACTGCCCTAACCTGGTCAGGGGTAAAGGATCTAGTGTCCATCCGCTCCTCTGTTCCTCCCTGACCTCCTTGAGGTCCCCTTTTTGTGACAGAGGTTCTGAGTATGGGGGCCATTGGAGGAGGCTTTTGCAGCTCTTCCAGTGATTCCTGTAGGGGGCTATATGGAGACTGCCCGATGGGATCCAGGTGAACTCACCAGGGTCCGTCAGCTCATAGTTGCAATAAGGGGGGCATGCATTGAGATCCTCCTCTGATTCTATGTCTTCCTCCCAGCTACAATTCCCTGTGATCGCTGCCACGATCCCTCTTTGCTCTCCCAACTGAGCCTTAAGGGCACAAATCTGTCTCCAGCATTCCCCATGGTCTGCCTGGGTTCTGCTTTGTGAATCCTTCAAAAGGGCTCTGCCTGCAGCTTTGCTCTCCGTGGTCAGCTGTTTCAACTCAGACACTTCCCCCTGCAACTTACTACTGACCCACTCCCTGTCACATACCTGCTTCTGCAGTCCTACAATCCGTGCTGCTTGTGTCAGAGACATAGCTCTGAGAGCATCAGATTCTGCCTTCAAATTAATCACTTCACTTTTCTTTTCCGCTCTGATTCTTTCCAGTTCCTGCACATGGTCTTTTAACCGATCTGTCTCCTGATCCAGTGTTGTCGCAACCATCCACAAACCCTGCAAAGCAGCCTTTTTCTTTGCCCTACCATTCGGACCTCCCCACCTTCCTGCACTAACCCAGATATCCCATAGCTTACAGAGCTGCAGGAAGGCTCCGGGGCCAGTGACGGCACTGGGCTTCCAGGGCCCGTTACCCCCATACTCTTGTACAAAATCTGTCAGGCTGTTTCTCAACATCATGTTCAACTGCTCATTCTTTCCAGTTGTTTCCCTGTCTCTGGACATAATTTCTCCACTCGAGCAGGCAATCAGCCTGCATTCTGAGTCCTAGTAATGGAATGTATCCGTAAATTAACTCGCAAACTGCGACACAGGAACTTGTAGGGAGTGACCCCACCCCACTGTCTTTTACCTCCTTTTGCAAGGGACAAACTACAAACTGTGTGTACCATCCATCTCCTTCCTCTCTACCACTCCTCTCTGGGGCCTCCAAATTCTGTTACTTGGGGTTCTTCCAACCCAAAGTTCTTGGTAACTTTTACTCTGTGTGAGGTGGTGTCAGGAAATAAAACAGGGGAGACACGGCCATCCGACCGATAGATGGCTGGCACAGACAGGACAACACAAGAGTGCTTTCATTTAAAGCTAAACTTTACTTAATCTCAAGCACTTATACACATGTCCGCAACAGGTTAGTAAAACCCCAACCCTTGATAATTACCAGAGCTGAGTGTTGCTCTCGAGTGGCACAGCGGCAGGCTTCTGGTGGCCAAATCTTCTGTCCGCCAGTGGGGACTGCAAGATGTATCCAGAGGGAGAGTCCAAAAAGAGTCCAACTACCTTAAACTTTTCCCCCTTATTTATACATAGAATGACATGTCCCTTAAAGAAAACTTGTTAAGTAATCAGTTTCAATAGTCAAGCAAAAGGTTCCTTCTGAATATCAGTTAACCAGGTGTGGGTTTTTCCAGAGTTTGCAGCCTTGAGGCCCACAATAGACATTCCTGGGGCACGTCCTGCTCTTCTAAAATGCAGCCACTTCAACACAATTCTCATCAGGAAGGATGTGGGGTCAAACTGCCCCCTCTGTGGCACCCAAAGGACCCCCCCCCACCTTGGTTAAGCTAAGCCTGCTGACTTGACTGCTTTTAGCAATAAGCCATAGTGGTTTCAGGCACTTTACTGGTTTGCCAAAGTCTCCCCGTACACTTGCATATTTATACCTGCCTCTGCAAATTTCCACTACATGCAGCCAACGAAGTGGGTATTCACCCAGGAAAGCTTATGCTCCAATACGTCTGTTAGTCTATAAGATGCCACAGGACTCTTTGTTGCTTTTGTATGTTTGTGTCTGATTTTGTAAGCAAATAGTTTATAAGTGAAGTGAAACTTGTGGCGTATCCAAGAGAAATCAGACTCCTGAAAGGGGTACAATAGTCAGGAAAGCTTGAGCCACTGTTCTAAGGGACCAGTCAAGGCCTGTTAACAGCCCTGTAGTCATAGAACAAAAATGGGGGGATAGGGCATTCACCACTCTGAACTGCCAGAGGAGAATCAAAGCCCTAAGACCCTGTGGGGTGGAAGGGACCCAGAGCTCAGGCTCCAGCCTGACCCCAGAGATCTACACAGCAATGAAACAGCCCGTTAGCCCCAGCCCCGTGACCCCAAGTCAGCTGGCATGGGCCAGCAATGGGTTTTTCTTTGCTTTGTAGACATACACTCTACCATTGCATTACAGCTTCTTTATTAAGGGTAAGTCAAAGCATGCAGAATATTAAGAGCAATATTACTAAATCATCCGATTACAGAAGTGGAAGCAGCTGCTGTGGCTTTCAGCAAAGTTTATGGCCTCTTCAGAATTTATGAAGAACAACTTAACCACATCTCCGCCAAGAAAAGTATTCCACATTTTGTGATGAGATGCCCCTGGTGTTTTTGGCCTCTGAACTCCAAACATCTCCTGTGATTGAGAGAGAGGACAGCTAGGTTTCTGCACCAATTTCCCTATTTTTTAAAAAAATATTTAAATGTCTTCTATGAAATGCTAAGATGTGTTCTAATTGCAAGACATTATAAATCAGCCAAACAAGATGAAATAGTTTTTCCTTCCAAAGATAAAGCCATCATCAAGATATAGATGAGGGAATAATTCCCAACTGAGAATTTATTCAATGATTTTATCTTCTTCTCTGCTCAGGAGCTAGCCGTGGCCAGAATGATTCCAGAGTTTCTTCAGCAGAGAAGCCTGAGCATGGAGGTTGTTGAACCTGCAAATTGCCACTGTTACAATGGAATATACCATTAGCTATGCCTCTTGTCATTTATGTAACTAATTTATATTATGAAGGCCCCAATTCCACAGTATGATGCATGCAGGCAAACTCCTGTGCCAGGGTATGTCTACACAGCATTTTGGAGCAAGTCTCCAAACCTGGATTGACCGACTTGAGATAGCATGGCTTGTGCTAGTGCTCTCAAAATATCTGTATAGACAGCACTTTGAAGTTGCGGGTCAGGCTGGAGCCTGGGCTCTGATGCCTAGGGAGGCAGGTAAGGAACTGGTGAAAGGGGAGATTACCATGGATCACTGACAAGTGAACTCTCAGGCTGGAGGGAAGTTAATAGTGGAGTTGCTCATTTAACATTTTCATTAATGCCCTTGGCGCAAAAAGTGGGAGTGTGCTAATAAAATCTGTGGATGACACAAAGTATTGTGTCAAGGTATTGCCAAGACAGAGGAGAACCAGAATATCGTGCAAGAAGATCTGGACAACCTTGAAAACTGGAGTAATAGAAAAGGGGTGACATTTAATAGTGCAAAGTCATGCACTTAGGGACTAACAACAAGAATGTTTTCTATGAACTGGGCATGTATCAGTGGGAAGTGACAGAGGAGGAGAAAGACCTGGCTGTATTGGTTGATCACAGGATGACTGAGCTGCCAATGCAATGCAGCTGTGAAAAAGGCTAATGCAGTCCTAGGGATGCATCAGGCGAGGTATTTCCAGCAAAGATAAGGAAGTGTTAGTACCAGTGTACAAGGCACTAGTGAGAGCTCATCTGGAATAGTGTGTGCAGTTCTGGTCTTCCATGTTTAAAAAAGGTGAATTAAAACTGGAACAGGTGCAGAATTGGGCAATTAGGATGATCAGAGGAATAAAGAACAGACTTGTGAGAGGAGACTTAGGGTATGTCTGCACTGTAATGTAAAGCCAGGGTTAGGGGGCTCAAGTCAGCTGACCTGTGTCAGGGAACCCTGGGCTTGAGCGTCTGTCACGGAGTCACCAGGGCGATGCTCTGGAATTGCTCTGTATGAAGCTAGTCAGGACTCTGGGGGAGTCTCCTCTCTCTGAGCAGACTGTCGCCAGGGCAAGAAGCTCACACAGCTTCGGCCTTCCTGGATCTAACCTCGGAGCATTCAGCATCCCCTTCCACACCATGAGCTTCCCGCAGCGAGTCCTCCCGGGCAGGGCTCCTGGGAAAGCCAGCTCTGCAGTCAGCAGCGACTCAGCCAGCATTGTAAAACAGAAGGTTTATTAGTTGACAGGTACACAGCATAGAGCAGAGCTTGTTAGCCCAGAAATCAGTGACTTTCAGCCAAATCCATCTTGAGGAACCCCGGGCCAGACACCTCCTCTTCCAGTCCCACACTGCAGACTGCCCTGGACCCCGCTGCCTGGCCTCCAACCTGCCCATTGCTCCTCCTCCGGTCTTTGTCCTGCTTCCCAGGCACAGTGTCACCTAGTCGCCTCCCCCGCCTGGTTCTCTGGTTACGAAGGGCATTGGCCATCACCTACATACAGGCAGCTGGAGCAGTCTCCCCTGCCCCGATGGCCTCAGCAAAAGTCTCACACGCAATTCCCACCACCTAGGCATTGGTGCAGTACACAGGGAAACTGAGGTACACACAGTATTAATATAGGGCAGTAAGACTCACATGCAACATAACAAGGTAAAAATAAACCCACTTCGTCACAGCATCTACATTGTATTTTAACTTTACATTAAGACTTTTCTAACCTGTACTCTAGGGCTCTGGCATCCACACTGCAGGGCGCAGATCTAAGTCAAAGTAACCATATCCCAGAGTCCCTAGTGCCCCGCTTCCCATCCTGAAGTGTGGCCATTCTAGTCCTAGGGTCATGGTGCACTGTGGGAAAAGTTTGGTGCCCGCCCTGACCATTACAGGAAATTGGAAGCAGCTTGCTTTGCAGAAGGCGTGATCGGTTCACTCCGCATTGCAAACCTACGAGGCTCTCTGCCAGTGTGTCAGCCAACCGGTGATCAGAGCAGAATGGGTTAATGTGGACCTGAGCTGCTGCCATTCACAAAGGTAGGGTAGCTTCCATTTTCAATAGAGTGGATTGCAGATTGTTGGGATAGAGGACAAAGGAGGTTGTCCCATGGAATTGTGGGATACTTCTGGCTGACTTCAGGGACCCGAGGTAAGTGAAGCTGTATCTACACTGCAAAGCAATAGGGGTTGGACCCTGGGTCCTGGCTTAACTCAAGCTCAGACCCTCCCACCCTGCAGGGCCCTGGGACTCTGGGTCCAAGCCCTGGGTTAGCACAATCACAGTGTAGACAAAATGGGGGTTAGGTTTGAGCCTAGGTTCAAGCACAGGCTTATGTTGCAGTATAGACACCCCCTTAAGGAGTTCGGCTGTTTTAGTCTAACAAAATGAAGGCTGAGTGGGAGTTACGATTGCTCTCCATAAATACATCAGAGGGATCAATACCAGGGAGGGAGAGGAGTTATTTAAGTTAGCACCAATGTTGGCACAAGAACAAATGGCTATAAACTGGCCACCAACAAATTTAGGCTTGAAATTAGACAAAGGTTTCTAACCATCAGAGGAGTAAAGTTCTGGAACAGCCTTCCAAAGGGAGCAGTGGGGGCAAAAAACCTACCTGGCTTCAAGACTGAGCTTGATAAATTTAATTTGGGGGAGGGTGGTATAATTTGGTTGCCTACAGTGGCATAGGGTCCATCCACGATTGCTAGTGGCAAATATCTCCAAGAGCCGGTGATGGGACACTAGATGGGGAGGACTCTGAGTTTTTACAGTGAATTCTTTCCCAGGTGTCTGGCTGGTGGGTGTTGCCAACATGTTCAGATTCTAACTGATCACCATATTTGGGGTAGGGAAGGAATTTTCCCCTCAGGTCAGATTGGCCGAGATCCTGGGGGAGGGAGAGAGTTCGTCTTCCTCTGCAATGTGGGGCCTGGGTCACTTGCTGGTTTAAGCTAGTGTAAATAGTGTATTCATAGAATCATAGAATATCAGGGTTGGAAGGGACCCCAGAAGGTCATCTAGTCCAACCCCCTGCTCGAAGCAGGACCAATTCCCAGTTAAATCATCCCAGCCAGGGCTTTGTCAAGCCTGACCTTAAAAACCTCTAAGGAAGGAGATTCTACCACCTCCCTAGGTAACCCATTCCAGTCCTTCACCACCCTCCTAGTGAGAAAGTTTTTCCTAATATCCAACCTAAACCTCCCCCACTGCAACTTGAGACCATTACTCCTCGTTCTGTCATCTGCTACCATTGAGAACAGTCTAGAGCCATCCTCTTTGGAACCCCCTTTCAGGTAGTTGAAAGCAGCTATCAAATCCCCCCTCATTCTTCTCTTCTGCAGGCTAAACAATCCCAGCTCCCTCAGCCTCTCCTCATAACTCATGTGTTCCAGTCCCCTAATCATTTTTGTTGCCCTTCGCTGGACTCTCTCCAATTTATCCACATCCTTCTTGAAGTGTGGGGCCCAAAACTGGACACAGTACTCCAGATGAGGCCTCACCAATGTCGAATAGAGGGGAACGATCACGTCCCTCGATCTGCTCGCTATGCCCCTACTTATACATCCCAAAATGCCATTGGCCTTCTTGGCAACAAGGGCACACTGTTGACTCATATCCAGCTTCTCGTCCACTGTAACCCCTAGGTCCTTTTCCGCAGAACTGCTGCCTAGCCATTCGGTCCCTAGTCTGTAGCTGTGCATTGGGTTCTTCCGTCCTAAGTGCAGAACCCTGCACTTATCCTTATTGAACCTCATCAGATTTCTTTTGGCCCAATCCTCCAATTTGTCTAGGTCCTTCTGTATCCTATCCCTCCCCTCCAGTGTATCTACCACTCCTCCCAGTTTAGTATCATCCGCAAATTTGCTGAGAGTGCAATCCACACCATCCTCCAGATCATTTATGAAGATATTGAACAAAACCGGCCCCAGGACTGACCCTTGGGGCACTCCACTTGATACCGGCTGCCAACTAGACATGGAGCCATTGATCACTACCCGTTGAGCCCGACAATCTAGCCAGCTTTCTACCCACCTTATAGTGCACCTTATATTCTCTGTAACTTGAAGTCTTAAATCAAGATTTAAGTAGCTCAGCCAGAGGTTATGGGTCTATTACAGGAGTGGGTGGGTGAGGTTCTGGGGCCTGCAACGTGCAGGAGGTCAGACTGGCTAGATACTCATAATGGTCTTTTCTGGCCTGAAAGTCTCTCTGAGTGTAGAAGTTACTACAGAGAGCCCCAGTTCTAGAATTCCAGAGCAGATGCTGTGACTTGCTTCGAAGAGCTCAAGATATCACTAGCCCATGTAATCTCTGCAGTGACCCCCTGCTGTAGAGTCACACTTTAAAGCTCTATGGTATCATTTCTGGATCACCGAAACTTAGGGTGGCCAACTTTATAATCACACAAAACCAAACACCCTAGCCCTGCCCCTTCCCCAAGGTCCTCCCCCGCTCACTACATTCCCCCTCCCTCGGTGGCTCGCTCTCCCAAACCCTCAGTCACTCTCACTGGGCTGGGGCAGGAGGTTGGGGTGTGGGAGGGGGTGAGGGCTCTGGCGGGAGTGTGGGCTCTGGGGTAGGGCTGAGGATGAGGGGTTCAGGGTGTGGGAGGGGGCTCTGAGCTGGGGCAGGGGGTTGGGGTGCAGGAGGTGAGGGCTCTGTGGTTCGCAGCCAATGGGAGTGTGGAGCCATACTCGGGGCAGGGGCAGCAGGCAGAGTCCCGTGGCCCCCCGCCTAGGAGCCAGACCTGCTGGCCACTTCCAGGGCACAGCACGGTGCCAGGACAGGCAGGGACTAGCCTGCCTTAGCCCTGCAGCACCACTGACCAGTCTTTTAACGACCCGGCCAGCGGTGCTGACCAGAGTCACCAGGGTCCCTTTTTGACCGGGCGTTCCGGTAGAGAACCAGACACCTGGCATGGCATCCCTAGTAACACTCCACAGCAGGCACCGGAGACCATCCATCTGGAGCCCTTTGAGATATGGACACTCCAAATGAGTCCTGGAATAGAAGCTTTTTGATCCTTGAATATGGAGCCACTGCCATGGATTCTCTGAGCTTTAATAAGAAAAGAGCTGCAAATAAAGTCAGTGAGTGAAATCCTGGCCTTGTTGAGGTCAAAGGCAAAATTGGTGATGCCAGGATTTCACCTTGTCCCTTTACAGACTTCCTCTCAAGTGTGCTGTTTCTGATGCTGCATAAGATGTGCGCTCTGAGTGAAGGTTTTAGCACATTCAGGGCATTCACAGAGATTTTCTCCAGTGAGAGTTCTTTGATGCTCATAATGAGCGAGCTCTATCAGAAGCTTTTCCTGTATTCAGTTCCTCCCCTCTGTGCAGCTCTTGTGTCAGATAAATGCTGAGCAGTGACTGATGCTCTTGCCCCATTCAGGACATGTGGAATCTGATGTTCAGTGAGACTTGAGCTGAGTGAAACTTCTCTCCCCATCTGGACATAGGTTGATCTCTCTCCTGCGTGTGCGCAGTGTCTCTCTAAGTTCCCTGGGGACTGATACAATCAATACAGAAGATACAATCATAGAATATCAGGGTTGGAAGGGACTATGGTAGAAAGATTAATTCCATGTCTTTCTCTGCTGCTTTACCAACCTCCTTGTGGTTTTCTCCCTCTGGACCTTGGGAGACAGTCAGATTAGATAATATACTCCAGATAAACAGTATTGTATCTGTTTCACTAATCAATGTCTCTTGTTTGAAGTAGAGTTTAGTCAAAAAATAGGGGGAGGGGTTCCTACTGATAACTTTGACAAAAACAACAATTTTTTTTTATTTTATTTTATTTTTTTTTAAGTCACAGCTGAAAATGGAAGTTTTCAGGTTTTGGCCAAAAGATTTTTCAATGAGAATTCAAAATTTTCCCTGGAAAGCAGACATTTTTTGTGAAAACTTTTAGTTGAGTTGAAAACCCAATATTCCATTGAAAAATGGTTTGAAGGGAAAAATTTCATCCAGCCCTAGCTTTAAAGTCTCATCAACAAGAGCAGCTTTTAGTTTCTTTGTCCTCATGTCATTTGCATATCCACTTTCAGGACTGTCTTACTGCATTTCTCCTTCCCAGTTCACCCATGATGATCTTCTATCAAGGTTTTCTTTTCCTCAAAGCCTCCTTCCCATTAGGAGAACCTCTCCGCTTTCAGAACTGGGAGTGGCTGGTAAAGTCACAATTCCCATAATTCTCTTGCATCATCTCCCTATAGCTGTCCCTCTGCTTTTCCTCTGAAAGAAATACAATTGCTCATTGTACTCATTGCTATAAACCTCAGATGCTTTGTCTAAATAGAGCATTTCTCTCTCAGCTACTTTGGTTATATACTTTTGATTGTTTTCTGTTTAGGAAATATTAGATGTCTCTGAAGTTAAATGATAGTCACATTAAAATTCCTGGGGATATTGCACAATGCCAATGTGAAAGTGAGTATTCGCTTAAAAAAACCCCCCATAGTCCGGTATGTGTGGTCTTTAAATTATTGATGTTATCATAGCCAGGTTTATGAATAATGCATCACTTTATGCTGTGCATAGTTGGCGATTTATTTCCATTACATTCCTTGTGGGATGTGTATTTGTTTTTTAAAGCTTTGGTTGCACTTTTGAGATTAAGGAGAGCTGATGTTTATGGAAAGACAGTCAACAAATGTTTGTTTATGCAGAATGTTTGTTCATGCAGAAGAAACATAGACTTCCTACCAAGAAAGTGTGATCACACCAAATAAAGCCTCATATCACAGCAGGCCAATCCATAGGTTTTATATAACTGAAAAGCCTTTTTAGTCATTTTTTTCTAGTACAGACCTAAAGATGTTAAGAGATGATTTATCTGTAGTTACATGTAATGAATCAGAAGGGTAATTGTTAGTGTTCCAGTGTTCCTGTGGTGTTCCAGAACCCCTGGAAGCCAGTGGGCGTCTTGCTGTTAACCCAATACTTGTATTGTTAATTGTTCTTGCACATGTTGCATGTATTCTCTCTGTGTGGTGCAGTTTAAAGAGAGAGCCAGGTCTGCGTGTAGCATTCCCAGAGCTGTCGTCCTTAAGCAGCAAGAATTCCCGGAGAGGGAGCTGACTTTAATTCACTCTCCCACTTGGTGTGATGACAGGGACAGGAATACAGCCAGGACGGGCAGCGCCTGAAGAGGAAGGGAGGCTGGGGATGCTGGATCGAGGGAGGCTAGACAAAGGAGGGGGAGCATGGAAGGATAAGGTGTGTCTGAGGGGATGGAAATTGCTGGGCTGAGGCGATGGGAGGAAAGACGGGAGAGTTTGTGGAGGGGAGATGGGATGTAAAGAGGTGGGGAAGCATGAGCGAGAGAGAGATGGAAATGAGGAGACATCAGACAAGCTTGTGGTTACTCAAAGTCCCAGAGCGGGTCAGTGGCAGCACCAGGCACAGCACCCAGCATGCTTGCACTTTCTACTAACCTTGTAGCTCCCTCCTCCACTCCTCCCTCTCTTTCACTCACTCCTGGCAGTTCCCACTTGAACACAAGGGCTCTCCGCTGAAAGGAGCTGCTTGCTGCTCTGACCTGAGCTGCAGGAAAGGAGGTGATCATAGAATCATAGAATATCAGGGTTGGAAGGGATGTCAGGAGGTCATCTAGTCCAACCCCCTGCTCAAAGCAGGATCAATCCCCAACTAAATCATCCCAGCCAGGGCTTTGTCAAGCCTGAACTTAAAAACCTCTAAGGAAGGAGATTCCATCACCTCCCTAGGTAACCCATTCCAGTCCTTCACCACCCTCCTAGTGAGAAAGTTTTTCCTAATATCCAACATCATTCTTCTCTTCCGCAGACTAAACAATCCTGGTTCCCTCAGCCTCTCCTCATAAATCATATGTTCCAGTCCCCTAATCATTTTTGTTGCCCTCCGCTGGACTCTTTCCAATTTTTCCACATCCTTGTCCTTGTTGAACCTCATCAGATGTCTTTTGGCCCAATCCTCTAATTTGTCTAGGTCCCTCTGTATCCTATCCATACCCTCCAGCGTATCTACCTCTCCTCCCAGTTTACTGTCATCTGCAAACTTGCTGAGGGTGCAGTCCACGCCATCCTCCAGATCATTAATGAAGATACTGAACAAAACCGGCTTGGGGACCGACCCTTGGGGCACTCCACTTGATACCGGCTGCCAACTAGACATGGAGCCATTGATCACTACCCGTTGAGCCCGACAATCTAGCCAGCTTTCTATCCACCTTATAGTCCATTCATCCAGCCCATACTTCTTTAACTTGCTGGCAAGAATACTGTGGGAGACCATGTCAAAAGCTTTGCTAAAGTCAAGGAACAACACGTTTACTGCTTTCCCCTCATCCACAGAGCACTTATCTCGTCATAGAAGGCAATTAGATTAGTCAGGCATGACTTGCCCTTGGTGAATCCATGCTGACTGTTCCTGATCATTTTCCTCTCCTCTAAGTGCTTCAGAATTGATTCCTTGAGGACCTGCTCCATGATTTTTCCAGGGACTGAGGTGAGGTTGACTGGCCTGTAGTTCCCAGGATCCTCCTTCTTCCCTTTTTTAAAGATGGGCACTACATTAGCCTTTTTCCAGTCTTCCGGGACCTCCCCCGATTGCCATGAGTTTTCAAAGATACTGGCCAATGGCTCTGCAATCACATCCGCCAACTCCTTTAGCATTCTCAGATGCAGCGCATCTGGCCCCATAGACTTGTGCTCGTCCAGCTTTTCTAAATAGTCCCGAACCACTTCTTTCTCCACAGAGGGCTGGTCACCTCCTCCCCATGCTGTGCTGCCCAGTGCAGTAACCTGGGAGCTGACCTTGTTCGTGAAAACAGAGGCAAAAAAAGCATTGAGTACATTAGGTTTTTCCACATCCTCTCTCACGAGGTTGCCTCCCTCATTCAGTCAGGGGCCCACACTTTCCTTGACTTTCTTCTTGTTGCTAACATACCTGAAGAAACCCTTCTTGTTACTCTTAACATCTCTTGCTAGCTGCAACTCCAGGTGTATTTCAATTCACCTAATACAAGTCATAGAATCATAGAATATCAGGGTTGGAAGGGACCTCAGGAGGTCATCTAGTCCAACCCCCTGCTCAAAGCAGGACCAATCCCCAATTTTTGCCCCAGATCCCTAAATGGCCCCCTCAAGGATTGAACTCACAACCCTGGGTTTAGCAGGCCAATGCTCAAACCACTGAGCTATCCTTTGGCCTTCCTGATTTCACTCCTGCATGCCTGAGCAATATTTTTATACTCCTCCCTGGTCATTTGTCCAATCTTCACCTTCTTGTGAGCTTCTTTTTTGTGTTTAAGATCAGCAAGGATCTCACTGTTAAGCCAAGCTGGTCGCCTGCCATATTTACTGTTCTTTCTATACATCGGGATGGTTTGTCCCTGTAACCTCAATAAGGATTCTTTAAAATACAGCCAGCTCTCCTGGACTCCTTTCCCCCTCATGTTATTCTCCCAGGGGATCCTGCCCATCAGTTCCCTGAGGGAGTCAAAGTCTGCTTTTCTGAAGTCCAGGATCCGTATTCTGCTGCTCTCCTTTCTTCCGTGTGTCAGGATCCTGAACTCGACCATCTCATGGTCACTGCCTCCCAGGTTCCCATCCACTTTTGCTTCCCCTACTAATTCTTCCCGGTTTGTGAGCAGCAGGTCAAGAAGAGCTCTGCCCCTAGTTGGTTCCTCCAGCACTTGCACCAGGAAATTGTCCCCTACACTTTCCAAAAACTTCCTGGATTGTCTGTGCACCGCTGTATTGCTCTCCCAGCAGATATCAGGGTGATTGAAGTCTCCCATGAGAACCAGGGCCTGCGATCTAGTAACTTCCATTAGTTGCCAGAAGAAAGCCTCGTCCACCTCATCCCCCTGGTCTGGTGGTCTACAGCAGACTCCCACCACGACATCACCATTGTTGCTCACGCTTCTAAACTTAATCCAGAGACTCTCAGGTTTTTCTGCAGTTTCATACTGGAGCTCTGAGCAGTCATACTGCTCTCTTACATACAATGCGACTCCCCCACCTTTTCTGCCCTGCCTGTCCTTCCTGAACAGTTTATATCCATCCATGACAGTACTCCAGTCATGTGAGTTATCCCCCAAGTCTCTGTTATTCCAATCACATCATAATTCCTTGACTGTGCCAGGACTTCCAGTTCTCCCTGCTTGTTTCCCAGGCTTCTTGCATTTGTGTCTAGGCACTTGAAATAACTTGCTGTTTGTCCCGCTTTCTTAGTATGAGGCAGGAGCCCTTCCCTCTCGCACTCTTCTGCTCATGCTTCCTCCCGGTATCCCCCTTCCCCACTTTCCTCAGGGCTTTGGTCTCCTTCCCCCGGTGAACCTAGTTTAAAGCCCTCCTCCTTGGTTAGCCAGCCTGCTTGCGAACATGCTCTTCCCTCTCTTCGTTAGGAGGAGCCCGTCTCTGCCTAGCACTCCTCCTTCTTGGAACACCATCCCATTGTCAAACAATCCAAAGCCTTCTCTCCGACACCACCTGCGTAGCCATTCGTTGACTTTCATGATTTGACGGTCTCTACCTAGGCCTTTTCCTTCCGTGGGGAGGATGGATGAGAAGACCACTTGTGCCTCAAACTCCTTTATTCTTCTTCCCAGAGCCACGTAGTCTGCAGTGATCCGCTCAAGGTCATTCTTGGCAGTATCATTGGTGCCCACGTGGAGAAGCAGGAAGGGGTAGCGATCCGAGGGTTTGATGAGTCTTGGCAGTCTCTCCATCACATCGTGAATCCTAGCTCCTGGCAAGCAGCAGACTTCTCAGTTTTCCCGGTTGGGGCGGCAGATAGATGACTCAGTCCCTCTGAGGAGAGAGTCCCCGACCACCACCACCTGCCTCCTTCTCTTGGGAGCGGTGGTCATGGAACCCCCAACCCTAGGACAGTGCATATCATGCCTTCCAATCTGCAGAGTCTTCTTCTGTTCCCTTCCCTCAGATGTATCATCTAGTCCACTCTCTGCATTAGTACCTGTGGAGAGAACATGAAAACGGTTGCTTACCTGTATCTGTGTTGCTGGTGCATGGACGCTCCCCTTTCTTCTTCTGGAGGTCACATGCTGCCAAATTTCTTCACCGTCCTCCTGTCCCCGCAGTGCAGCCTGCTCTGAATCTTCAGAACGTTGTGTCTGTAGAAGCATATCCTGACCTCTGTCCAGGAAATCTTCAGTTTCTCTTATGCAACGCAGGGTCGATACTTGTTTCTCCAGACCTTGAACCTTCTCTTCCAATATGGAGACCAGCTTGCACTTTGTACAGACAAAGTCGCTTCTGTCCTGTGGAAGAAAGACAAACATGGCACATCCAGTGCAGGTCACAACAGCTGAACATTCACCATCCATATTACCTTCCTTCTACGAGCTTCCTCAGGAGTTGTAGTGACTACTCAGAGAAGCCGGCAAGATGCCTCAGTGGGCTCTCCCCAGGCGAACTCCCTCTGTTAACCTCTCTGCTGTTCGCCGCTGAGCTGGTTCGCAGCTGACTAGCTTTTTATAACAGTCAGGCCCACTCAAGGCTCACCTGGAACAAAGCACTCCCAATTCACACTTTTCAAACCACCAGTCAAGCACACGGTCAAACTGTCAAACTGTCCCCACAACAGACACTCAGATACTCACCAACACAGCCTCCCTAATGCAGCCCTTAGCGTACCTCCTTTCAGACAGCTCCCAGGCAAACTCCCTCTGTTATCCGCTGTGATGAGTTGAGGTTGGCAGCTGGCTGAGCCTGCAACGCACATGGGAGCTACCCCTGAGACCAGCTGTAGGGGAGCATGGAGGGAATCAGACAGACTCAATTTTTGAGGAGGTACCTGTTGCATTTTTCTCTCCTGTGGTCCCTAGAGCAGCCGCCGCAGTGTTTTTGGTTTTGAAAGAGACTTAGGGTATTGCAGCTTCCCATGTGTGCGCCTCATTCTCCTCAACTCTCCTACCATCACCCTGCTGTGCCTTCAGCCACCTCCTACAGGGGAGCAGCTGGGGCAGGGAGCTGAGAAAGTGACCTTTGTCAGCTTCAGCCACACCCAGAGCAACGCAGGAAGGAGGCAAGAGAAAAAATGTTTGGTGCAGCATCCCAGCCCTCCCAGCCCGCTAGCCCTGCAGCCCGAACTTTTACAGCATGGCCAGATCCCTGCTGACACATCTAGCTCCCTGGCAATGGCGTCCTCCAGAGAGGGCATGAAAACCTGATCACTCTCATTACAGTATGTATGGTAACACCCACTGCTTCATGTTCTCTGTGTATATAAATCTCCCCACTGTATTTTCCACTGAATGCATCCGATGAAGTGAGCTGTAGGTCACGAAAGCTTATGCTCAAATAAATTTCTTAGTCTCTAAGGTGCCACAAGTCCTCCTTTTCTTTTTCTTGGTATTAGGGAGCAGCTGCTGCGCTCTCCCCGGTTGTAAGGCTTTCTGGCATTGTCAAAGTGCACATTAGTTTTTGCATGAGCCATCTCGCCTTTTGAAATGAGTTCAACGCACAGCACTGAGTCAGCTTGTTAACGCTGGATGAAAGCACATCGAAGCTTCTGAGTCAATGTTCCCTCTGCAGCAATTACGGCAGTGGGGAATGAGAAGTGACTAAACCTAGGACAAGCCACGTATTCTTAAAGCTTGTATCTGGCAACTAGATACTCCAATGGTGGGTACATGAGACATGCCACAGGCAAGTGATCGGTTTACTTTGGTTCCCCACGGCTTCATCTGCACTTTGTTATACCAATGACTCAACATTAGAGCTGTGCGAATAACTGATTTTTCAGTTCACTGCATGCAGGGTTGTAGCTGTGTTGATCCCAAGATATTAGAGAGAACAGGGGGGCGAGGTCATATTAAAAGTTGGTCCACTAAAAGATATTCCTTCACCCACTTGTTTTTTTCAGTTCACTGGCAGTACCAAAAGTGTGGAAGGGAAATTGTTTTGGGTCAACCAAAACATTTTTCGAACCAAAAAGTTGAAGAAAAATTCATTTTGTTTTTTAATTCACCCACTTTGATGGTTGTTCCTCCTCCTCCTCTCTCTGGACCTGATTCAAAGCCCACTGAAAGTCTCCTAGATGTCAGTGGGCTTTGGATGGGGCTCTCTTTCAGTATTCCTCAGTTTTGTCTTCTCTTCCCTCTTTCCTTTATCCCTGGGTGACCCCTTCAAACATAACCTTATAGGCTAATGTCCCAGACCTCTTTTCTCTTTTTTCACTCCAACCTCTACATTTCTGTCTATTTATTAACAACTGAAGAGAGGTGTTTAGAACAGAAATACTTTTTCACCCTTAACTATAGCATTTGCTTCTGCACTACAAAGGCATTTTCTTTTGTTTCTGTCATGAGTGCATGTCACCTGTGTAAACAAAAACAAAAATAACGGACTGGAAATTAATGGTCTAGGCCAGGGGTCGGCAACCTTTCAGAAGTGGTGTGCCAAGTCTTCATTTATTCCCTCTAATTTAAGTTTTCGCCTGCCAGTAATACATTTTAATCTTTTTAGAAGGTCTCTTTCTCTAAGTCTATAATACATAACTAAACTATTATTGTATGTAAAGTAAATAAGGTTTTTAAAATGTTTAAGAAGCTTCATTTAAAATTAAATTAAAATGCAGATCTTAGTTTAATGTGATCCTTGCCTTTGCTTTTCCTTGCTGAGTTTTCCAAAGTCTGGCAGGTATTTGGATACTTTAAGCTGCACACAGGCTTCTGAGTGATAAGTTGTTAACCGGCTCTGAGAGGGACAGAGGACAGATTTCATGTACGAAAATACCTGTTCACACAGGTATGTGGATCGAAATGCTGAAAGCATTGCAAACGCAATTTTCAGCAGGTCAGAATAGATGCCCCATGTTCTCTCTTGGTAGCTTCAAGTGCACTCTGCAGATCTTCAAACTTTGATGCCCCCAATTCTGAGCTTTTTAACTGAACGAGCTGCATTTCGAAATCTTCAACACCCATCCACTGAAATACAGACAAATCCAAGTTGCTTTCATTGAACTTTTCAGGTTTAATTAGAAAAGAAAGCACTGGGCCAAATCGCTGGAAATCTGTCCGAAAATTCTGATTCCAGTTCTTGCGTGTACATTCTAATCTCAATGTCAAACGCAGCGCGCTGTTCCACGTGGCGTGAGAGTGATGTAAGCAGCAAATCAGGACTTTAAAATATCCCACTACAGTGGTGCTGGAACCATTTTTAAGTTGGGGGTGCTGAGCTGTGCACCCTCTTGCCTCTGTCTGCAGCCCTCACTGCCCCAGGCTGGGGCCAGTGGGCCACAACTGGGGGTGTCTGCAGAGCCCAGGGCCAGTGGCCAGGACCCCAGGCCAGCAGCAGAGCACCCCGGACCGGTGGCTGGGAGCTGGGGCTGGCAGCGGGCTGAGCAGGGCCGGCAGACGGAACCCCAGCTGGCAGGGGGCCAACAGCTGGTACCCCAGACCAGCAGCAGAGCCCCTGGACCGGTGGCCAGGACCCAGGCAGTGTGAGTGCCTTTGGCACGTGTACCATAGGTTGCCTACCCCTGTAATATTTGCTTATTTCACTTTCTTTGGAAAGTGTTTTGAGTTCCTCAGATGGGGCCTGATCAAAAACTTGCTGAAGTCAATGGAAAGATTCCCACTGCCTTCAATCAGCCCTGGATCTGACCTGTGTAAAGCACGTCTAGAGAGAAAATCTGTATTCAGTTCCCAGTGCTGCCACAGATGCCTTGTGTGACCTCAAGCAAAACATTTACTTCCTCTGCATTTCAGTGCCCCGTAACAATCCTTCCTCCCACCCTTCATCTGTCTTGTCTCTTCAGAGAGTAAGCAGCTTGGGGCAGGGACTGCCTCTCACTACCTGCATGTACAGAACCTAGCACAAGGAGGCCCTGATCTCTTCTGGCAACTCTAGGCACTACTGTAATAGAAAGAAATAACAGTAACTTAAAGGTTTGCTGAGCCCCCTTTAGATTATTCACCAACCCCTGTCTCTTCCTCCATCATATCCTCATCTGACAGAAAAAGGCTTTCCTATTTGGTCTTTGGACTGTATTTAAAAGAAGTGCAACCGGTGGAGACAGTTCATTGCAAATGAGCAAAGAGATGTTTGGCACTGATTCACAACTGCAGCGATTTAGCGGCAGGTTGACCTCCACACCACTTGCTGAAAGACTCATGCCAGGCGTGCTGATTGCTGGTGCCAGAGGGCAGGTAATTTTGTGATGGGGAAGAAGGCTATGGGAAAGAGAACAGAATTCCCAGAATACCCTTCACTTTTTCTTCTTGTTACACAGAGTCATTTATATAAAATGGAGGCAGATTAATGGTGTTCTCTAGCTAATGTGATGACTGCCAAGAATGAAAACCAAGGTTTAGAAACAGCCAGTGTTAGAACCTGCAGGGCTGAAAGCTGGATTCAAGGGGGCTCTGGGCTGCTGACACTTCCACATCATCACCGGAGGCTTAGGCTGGGCTCCCATGGGAGGACCTTGTGAGGCTGGGCTTGGCAGGAAGTTCTGCCCAACAGGACCAGAGTGGCAGCCCCTCACAGCCGCCTGATTGGCTGATACCAGTATATAAACCAGGAAGCCATGAAGGGGAGCTGTCTGATCAAGAACACAGACTGCCTGTCTGTCTCTGCTCTAGACTCTGCTTGTGATAGACCCTAGACTCTGGTTTCTGACCCTGGTTTGTCCTCAGCTTTGTTATTCAATTGCTGTCTGTAATGTGGTGCCTGTCCCCAATCTCCTGGTAACCTGCCTCTGCCTGCCTCCTGACGCCTAACTGTCAATTCACCCAAAAGGCACCTCTCAGACTGACCCCAGTACCTGACTCAGCCCGACTCCTGCTACGACCACTAGTTCTGACTACTCTTGTCCCTGCCATGACAGTTTGCTCAGACTATCTGCATCCTCCTCAATCCATCTAACCCCTCCACAGATGATAGAAGGGACGGGCTGTCCGCTAACCAGTGGCTCCCTAAGGTCACCTGTCTGCAGGCGGAGAACCATGCTACACAGTGTGGACCCGAAGCACAGGCCCTGCACGAACAAATAGACCGGTTGCAGGCTCAGATGGCACAGGTCACTGCCGAGGCCCAGCCCCTATGCAGGCAGCTCACACGCTCACAGGGAGAAGCTGCGACACTACGTGTCCAAATAGGCTGTGCATCACTTGCACCATCCCCTGCCCAGCTGGATGATTGGAAATTCTGAGGTTTCCTGAACCAATGCCGGCTGCTCTTCCTGCTCCACCCCTTAGTGTACCCCACAGACCAGACTGAGGTGGGACTAGCACTCAGCCTGCTCTCCAGCGAAGAGTTCAACTGGGCCTCCCCCACTGTTGGAGCAGAGCAGCCCTGTGCTCTCCAACTGGGATGCCTTCATGACAATCTTCAATGACCCACACCGCATCCACTCGGCAGAGGCTGCCTTCTGGAAGCTTTGCCAGGGGCAAGAGCTAGCCACCTCCTATGCCGCACTTTTCCGACAGCTCATGGCTGATGCTGAATGGAATGAGGCAGCCTGTCATAAATATAAAGGGAAGGGTAAACCCCTTTAAAATCCCTCCTGGCCAGAGGAAAAATCCTCTTACCGGTAAAGGGTTAAGAAGCTAAAGGTAACCTCGCTGGCACCTGACCAAAATGAACAATGAGGAGACAAGATACTTCAAAAGCTGGGAGGAGGGAGAAAAACAAAGGCTCTGTGTCTGTCTGTATGCTGCTTTTGCCAGGGACAGAACAGGAATGGAGTCTTAGAACTTTTAGTAAGTAATCTAGCTAGGTATGTGTTAGATTATGATTTCTTTAAATGGCTGAGAAAAGAACTGTGCTGAATAGAATGACTATTCCTGTCTGTGTGTCTTTTTTGTAACTTAAGGTTTTGCCTAGAGGGATCCTCTATGTTTTGAATCTAATTACCCTGTAAGGTATCTACCATCCTGATTTTACAGAGGTGATTCCTTTACTTCTATTAAAAGTCTTCTTGTAAGAAAACTGAATGTTTTTTCATTGTTTTAAGATCCAAGGGTTTGGATCTGTGGTCACCTATGCAAATTAGTGAGGATTTTTACCAAACCTTCCCCAGGAAGTGGGGTGCAAGGGTTGGGAGGATTTTGGGGGGAAAAACGTGTCCAAACTACATTTTCCCAGTAAACCCCGATAAAGTTTGGTTGTGGCAGTGGAAATCCAAGGGCAAAGGGTAAAATTAATTTGTACCTTGGGGAAGTTTTAACCTAAGCTGGTAAAAGTAAGCTTAGGAGGTTTTCATGCAGGTCCCCACATCTGTACCCTAGAGTTCAGAGTGGGGAAAGAACCTTGACACAGCCCAAATTTACCCATTCTGGTGGGGGCTCAATGTTGAGCTACAAGACAAACTAGCCCGGGTCAAAACCCCACCCATCTAGCCATATTTATTGACCTCACCCTGTGCACTCGATTCTTGTCTTCATGAACAGATGGAGGAAAGGAGAGTTGGCTCAACACCCGCATGCCCACCCTCCACATTGAGACCTGTACAACTGAGTCCTGAACCCATGCAGGTCAGGCTGGGTCACCAACATCGGAACCCCGAGGAGAGAGCATGTCAACAACAGCTGAACCTCTGTGTTTACTGCAAGGGACCAGGACACACTTCCTGCCCAGCTCAGAAGAACTCAGGAAACAGACCAGCCCAACTTATGTCAAGTTACTAGTTCTATAAAAAGAATCGAGCACGGAGAGAGATGGAGAGCTCTTTTAACACTGAAGCTCCTTCTGATCTTCTCAGGATTGGAAATGAAAACTACACAATGCCAGAGGGCTTCCCCCTTCCTCTCCCCTTCCCCCCCCCCACCCGCAAATAAGTTTAAAGAAGCGTTATTTATTGAACACAAGATGATATGTTAACAACAGGTGTGACCCTGAAAACAGACATGAGAAGCTCCTGACTACTGAAAATGTATTGAAAGCCGTGTTTTCTTACTGTTCTCTTCTTTAAAAAGAGAAGAAACATAACATGAAATAAACTGTGCACACAGCCAGTCTGTGCTAAAACTTCCATTTATTTTTTTATTACCACTCCTTCCCTGCCCATTTGTATGCCTGGCCATCTGTTATGTTGTATCTTTTAGACTGTAGGCTCTTTGGGGCAGGGAGCACTGTTTCCAATGAAGGAGATTTTCAAAGGAACTGAACAGATAGGCACCCAGTGGAACATCAGTAGAACTTATGCCTCTAATTCCCTTTGGCGCTTCTGAAGCTTCTCCCCTATATATGCTTGTACAGAACGTAGCACAATGTGGCCCTGGACTGGTTGGCCCCTGTGCACTATTGTAATATACATGTTCAGTAATAACTAGGAAATTAAAGGAAAAATAGCTACGAAAATGGGAAGCAGCATGACCCACAAAATAATTTCGGCATTGTAGCGCACGTGGTGGAGGCAGCTTGCATCTGGCACAGCTTATGGTCTCTGTGGTGCACACTGAAATGGAGAGAGGCAGCTGTCCTGCTGTAAAGGCAGCTGTCATTTCATGCTCAGATGCAGCCTGCTACAGAGAGAGAGACACACAGTTTGTACTCGCTTGAGCAGAATTTCCTTTCTGGATTTTGCAGCCTTATTAATCTAAACCAGAGGTCAATCTGCCTGAAAGTGGTAGGGCTTTGTGCATGGAAATATATAGCAGGACATATGCTGGTCCTCCCACCACACATCTATGCCTGCTAACGCCTATCCATAAAAATACAAATCCTTTATAGAGGCTCCCTGTGGCTGGATTTTCTGTTGACTGCAGTCGTGCTTGAGCAGGTGGGAACTTCCTCTCATAGTAAACTGACATCATTGTGCTAACGCTACTCAGTGGAGTTCACTGAGACCCTTTTGTGCAGACAAGTAACAGCAAGTTCAGATGAGCAGCTCAGGAAGTGATGCTCAAGTTCAGCGTTGCTTCCTGAAGCAGGGTACGCATGCCCCAGAGAGGCAGTTTCAGCATGTGGGTATCAGATGAAATCCGAAGTATACGGTGGATTTACTCCCACGTTGTTAGCTTTACAAATCTGGGTTTGGATAACTGGGTGACCCAAATGCGAAGCCAGCTGTTCCCAGGCTTCACTTTCAATTCCTTCCTCCTACTTTCTCCTTAAAAAAAAATTAGTGGAAAATCCCTTGATGCCTGTCATCATCAGATGCTTCCCAATTGCAATCATGTTTTGCTTGATAAAATGTGAGGTGTGCTGCTCAACAGCAAACAAGTGACTAAATGCTAATTGCCTTGATTGCGTGAAAAGCATAGAGAGACTTCTTCTTGCCACAGCATTGGAGTTCCATTGTCCAGTGGACAGGATGGTGGTATGGAGAGCACATGCTAGAAGGAGCATGTCAAGATGGGGTGGATACACCATTTGATAAGTTTAAAGAAGGAGGATCTCTTAGTTTACTCACCACAAAATTCTGCTGGGGCCTGCCATCCACACAGTGCGCCTCCTTCCTAGACCAGCATGAAGTTTTTGGTTCGGCCATTGTTATTGACACGGGTCTAGTTCTGATTCAATGCCGGAAAATAATGAATACTCAGCTTGATTGGCTTTCTGCTTCTGTGGTCATCTATCCTCCTCTTCATCCACTTCCCACTTTATGAACACTTTGCCTCCTGTTTGCTTTGATCCTCATCCATTGTCTTCCCACTGCCCTGTGTTTCCCTGCCTCACAGGTTATCTCACTGATGCCACCTAAATAAAGGGCCATCTAAGCACTCAGTGTTTCCACAACAACAAAAGGTAGGCTTGCATGCTTCAGTTCACCAGGAAAGAAGGGAAGAGCCATCAATCTTGCTGGATACTGGAGAGGTCAGAGTGCTTAGTCAGCTGTCCAATCAATTATCACTTGAACAGACTATGAGTTTTAGAAAGAGGACTATATGCTATTCTTTCTGACATCAGGGCTGCAGGTATTTACAACAGATTTAAGGGACGTGGGGAGACCAATGCAACCATGTAGAATGCACCTTGAAAGCAAAGCAAGTCTCTTTTTAATGGTCAAATGTCGGAAATATTTTGGAGGTTCAACAAACTTAAAAAAACCAAACTCCCTTAAAATCCACCACACAACATCATGCCCGTTTGCTCACTACGTTTCTCAGTTTCCTTATCCATCATTCTACTGCAGGGGTCGGCAACCTTTCAGAAGTGGTGTGCCAAGTCTTCATTTATTCACTTTAATTTAAGGTTTCGTGTGCCAGTCATACATGTTAACGTTTTTTAGAAGGTCTCTCTCTATAAGTCTATATATTGCATAACTAAACTATTGTCATATGTAAAGTAAACAAGGTTTTCAAAATATTTAAGAAGCTTCATTTAAAATTAAATTAAAATGCTGATCTTACGCCGCCGGCCCACTCAGCCTGCTGCCAGCCTGGAGTTCCATTCACCTAGGCCGGCAGCGGGCTGAGTGGGGCCTGCGGCCAGGACTCCGGCTGGCAAGGGGCTGGCAGCCAGAACCCCAGCCTGCTGCCACTCAGCCCGCTGCTGGTCTGGGGTTCCATCTGCGGGCTCTTCCCAGCCAGGGTCCCGGCTGTTGGCCCTGCTCAGCCCGCTGCTGGTCTGGGATCCCGGCCCTGTCCACACAGAGTGGGTACCTACCTTCTCCCTGGTTCTAGCCCATTCTCTTCCTCTCTCTCTGCACTGAGCTGAGGGTGGGAGTGCACAGGGCTGGGGGTGAACAGGAGAGCTGGCTGTATTTCAAGGAATCCCTGTTGAGGTTACAGGGACAAACCATCCCGATGAGTCGAAAGAATAGTAAATATGGCAGGCGACCAGCTTGGCTTAATGGTGAAATCCTAGCGGATCTTAAACATAAAAAAGAAGCTTACAAGAAGTGGAAGGTTGGACATATGACCAGGGAAGAGTATAAAAATATTGCTCGGGCATGTAGGAATGTTATCAGGAGGGCCAAATCGCACCTGGAGCTGCAGCTAGCCAGAGATGTCAAGAGTAACAAGAAGGGTTTCTTCAGGTATGTTGGCAACAAGAAGAAAGCCAAGGAATGTGTGGGCCCCTTACTGAATGAGGGAGGCAACCTAGTGACAGAGGATGTGGAAAAAGCTAATGTACTCAATGCTTTTTTTGCCTCTGTTTTCACTAACAAGGTCAGCTCCCAGACTGCTGCGCTGGGCATCACAAAATGCAGAAGAGATGGCCAGCCCTCTGTGGAGATAGAGGTGGTTAGGGACTATTTAGAAAAGCTGGACGTGCACAAGTCCATGGGGCCGGACGAGTTGCATCCGAGAGTGCTGAAGGAATTGGCGGCTGTGATTGCAGAGCCACTGGCCATTATCTTTGAAAACTCGTGGCGAACCGGGGAAGTCCCAGATGACTGGAAAAAGGCTAATGTAGTGCCAATCTTTTAAGAAGGGAAGAAGGAAGATCCCGGGAACTACAGGCCAGTCAGCCTCACCTCACTCCCTGGAAAAATCATGGAGCAGGTCCTCAAAGAATCAATCCTGAAGCATTTGCATGAGAGGAAAGTGATCAGGAACAGCCAGCATGGATTCACCAAGGGAAGGTCATGCCTGACTAATCTAATCGCCTTTTATGATGAGATTACTGGTTCTGTGGATGAAGGGAAAGCAGTGGATGTATTGTTTCTTGACTTTAGCAAAGCTTTTGACACGGTCTCCCATAGTATTCTTGTCACCAAGTTAAGGAAGTATGGGCTGGATGAATGCACTATAAGGTGGGTAGAAAGCTGGCTAGATTGTCGGGCTCAACGGGTAGTGATCAATGGCTCCATGTCTAGTTGGCAGCCGGTATCAAGTGGAGTGCCCCAAGGGTCGGTCCTGGGGCCGGTTTTATTCAATATCTTCATAAATGATCTGGAGGATGGTGTGGATTGCACTCTCAGCAAATTTGCGGATGATACTAACCTGGGAGGAGTGGTAGATACGCTGGAGGGGAGGGATAGGATACAGAGGGACCTAGACCAATTGGAAGATTGGGCCAAAAGGAATCTGATGAGGTTCAACAAGGATAAGTGCAGGGTCCTTCACTTAGGACGGAAGAACCCAATGCACAGCTACAGACTAGGGACCGAATGGCTAGGCAGCAGTTCTGCGGAAAAGGACCTAGGGGTGACAGTGGACGAGAAGCTGGATATGAATCAGCAGTGTGCCCTTGTTGCCAAGAAGGCCAATGGCATTTTGGGATGTATAAGTAGGGGCATAGCGAGCAGATCGAGGGACGTGATCGTTCCCCTCTATTCGACATTGGTGAGGCCTCATCTGGAGTACTGTGTCCAGTTTTGGGCCCCACACTTCAAGAAGGATGTGGATAAATTGGAGAGAGTCCAGCGAAGGGCAACAAAAATGATTAGGGGACTGGAACACATGAGTTATGAGGAGAGGCTGAGGGAGCTGGGATTGTTTAGCCTGCAGAAGAGAAGAATGAGGGGGGATTTGATAGCTGCTTTCAACTACCTGAAAGGGGGTTCCAAAGAGGATGGCTCTAGACTGTTCTCAATGGTAGCAGATGACAGAACGAGGAGTAATGGTCTCAAGTTGCAGTGGGGGAGGTTTAGATTGGATATTAGGAAACACTTTCACTAGAAGAGTGGTGAAACACTGGAATGAGTTACCTAGGGAGGTGGTAGAATCTCCTTCCTTAGAGGTTTTTAAGGTCAGGCTTGACAAAGCCCTGGCTGGGATGATTTAACTGGGAATTGGTCCTGCTTTGAGCAGGGGGTTGGACTAGATGACCTTCTGGGGTCCCTTCCAACCCTGATATTCTATGATTCTATGATTCTATGAAGGAGCAGGCTGGGGGTTGGGGTATAGGGTCTGGCCAGGAGCTAGAATGAGGGAGGGGGCCCAGGGTTGGGGCAGGAGGTTTGGGTGTGGAGTGCTTATCTGGATAGCTCCCATTTGGTGCAAGGGGTGTAGGTGGGAATGTGTGGGGGGTTCAGGAGCTCCCGTTTGGTGCTCAGGGTGGGGGTGGGAATGTGGGGGGTGCAAGGGTCAGGGCATGGGGTGTGGGGGGCTGGGTATGTGTGGGGGGTGCTAGAGTCATGGGGGGGCGCAGGAGTCAGGGCAAGGGGCTGGGGGTATGTGAGGAGGGTGCAGGAGTCAGGGCATGGGGTGTGGGGGGGCTGGGTATGTGTGGGGGTGCTGGAGTCAAGGCTGGGGTCGTGGAGGGGTGCAGGAGTCAGGGCAGGGGGCTGGGGTTATGTGAGGAGGGTGCGGGAGTCAGGACATGGGGTGGGGGGGGCTGAGTACGTGTCGGGGGTGCAGCTCACGGCAGGGGGCTGGAAGGGATCTGCCCTGATTCCACCCCCCCTTTCCCAAGGCCCCATCCCCACCTCTTCTCCGCCTCCTCCCCGGAGCAGGAGCATGCTGGGCTCCACTTCTCCCCCTCCCTCACAAGGGCCATCAGCTGATTGCCGCAGGGAGGGAGAGGAGGAGGGGCAGGAACTCAGCGGGGGGGGGGGGAGCTCGCCTGCCCTGCAGCAGCAGCCGGCAGGACCAAGCTTCTTCATCTTGCCCCTGCTAGGGGGTGGGTGGAGAAGAGCAGGCCGGGGCGGGCAGGATTTTGAATGGCTCGCTGCTGCCTGCCGGGGTCCCGGCCTGGGTTCAGCAGCGGGCTGAGAGGGGCCCGCGACTGGGACCCAGCAGGCAGCAGCGTGCCATTAAAAATCGGCTTGCGTGCCGTCTTTGGCACACGTGCCATAGGTTGCCGACCCCTGGTATAGGCTAATGTCCCAGACCTCTTTTCTCTTTTTTCACCCCAACCTCTACATTTCTGTCTATTTATTAGCAACTGAAGAGAGGTGTTTAGAACAGAAATAATTTCTCACCCTTAACTATAGCATTTACTTCTGTACTACAAAGGCATTTTCTTCTGTTTCTGTCATCAGTGCATGTCACGTGTGTAAACAACAACAAAAATAACGGACTGGAAATTAATAAAAAGAAAGGAGTACTTGTGGCACCTTAGAGACTAACCAATTTATTTGAGCATGAGCTTTCGTGAGCTACAGCTCACTTCATCCGATGAAGTGAGCTGTAGCTCACGAAAGCTCATGCTCAAATAAATTGGTTAGACTCTAAGATGCCACAAGTACTCCTTTTCTTTTTGCAAAGACACACTAACACGGCTGTTACTCTGAAACCTGGAAATTAATAGTATTTGTTTCATCCAGTCGTTTATATTGGATTGATCTCACACAACAGGGATTCGTTTTAGAACAACGGTCTAGATAGGAAGTTATTATGCAGAGGTTTCTTTAACCACATTTGGTGCCTCTGTTCCCCATTTGTAAAATAAGGTGGTTCTTTTCTCTTTTACCTGGCCTGTCTCTGTAAATCTTTATTCTGCAGAGACATACGTGCTTAATATGCTGTGGGTGGGTGAAGTCAATGGCATTACGGACTGTGCATAAAGTCATACGCGTGTGTGTCATTGCAGGATTGGGGCCTGGGGCAAGGGGCTGTCTCCTACTCTGTATAAATATGATGTATGCTGGAATGGAGCCCTGCTTTCAGTTGGGACTGCTAGGCGCTCCTGCCAAATTAATAATTGATGATTTTTCAATACACTGTGAATCCTCCGGTACCAGTGGTTTATTGATACATGAACCACACTGTAGAAAACTATAGCAGGGCATTGAAACCATGAGCTGCTGGGGTAGGGACCATCTTTCTCGAATGTCTGGAAAACACCTAGCACATTGTGGGGTCTGCTGGACAATAATAACAATGCTATAATGAGCCGTTATAGCATGGAATGCAATATCTGTCTCAATGTTCCGATGGTTTCTGATTATTGAACCTGGAGAATATCACTTCTCCCTCTGCAGAAAAGCTCCCCATCTAGAAAAGTGAGGGGGTTTCACCTGCATATACTGCTAGTTTAACATGCAGGGTCTGTGTAGAAGCCACACCAAAGAACAGATAGAGCTGCTGCTTGTGGGCAAATGTTGTCAACTTAGTGGGAGTGCTGTCTGGCTTTCCTAAGGGCTTGTGGTGTCGACCCCCCTCCCACAAACACAGCTCCCCTGCGGCTCTTGCTTTGTCACACACACCCTGGAAGGGGTGGAGAGCAGCTGGAAATGTGGTTATTCACCTGACACTGATCAGGTTTGTTCCCTTTTCTGCACATAGCATGAAGTCTCTTCTCCTGGCAGTAGTAAGAGCGACAGTGATCCTCTGGCTGCAGATTTTGCTTTGAATGCAGAACTGAAATACGTCTTTACATCACCGAGACCGTTCAAGAACTGAGGGTCACACGCACCTTCTGTCCTGTTCCTTTGCTTTTCCAAACCTCTCGTCTCAGAAGGGAGTTGTAGTACTTTTTGGATAATGCTTTTGGAGAAGTGTCTAGGATTTCTTTACTCCGGCTTCTGTCTGTGGGCATATGCGTTCATGTCCTTGATTAAAGGTAGGTTTCTTTTTACCTTGCCTCTGAGAAATTTATTTAGCCCTTTCCTGATCCTATTTTCCTGGATTCAACTTGATTGAAAGTTTTAACCAATTGTTTAACTTAAAATAACCTTGTTGTGTAAAAGTCCAGTATACTAAATGTGATTGTTTATCAAACCAAATTTTAAGAATGTTTTTTCTTAAAAGATTTCATTCTCATTTGATTCAATGAGAAAATACCTCTAGAGTATCATGGAAAATAGGAGATAAAGTGATTTAGTGTTAAGCCACGCTTAACTAACAAGGACTAAAGATGTAGGGTTCTTTGCATGTTTTGTATTAAAATTTATGAAAGTTAGAGGTTTCTCACTAAATATTCATTTAGCTTCAGTTGTGTGATACATTTTTCAAAAGCACTTGTATGACTTTAGACCAGATGCCATCACTGAGTTTCAAAGGGACGTGCGCTCCCAAGTGACTTGGAAACTTTGGAAAATCCCACCCTTCATAGTTACCAGGACTCTATTATTGTGAATTACTGTATTGCTTTATATGGTACAAATAAAATGGGTTTTAACATTGAGACAAATGTGAAAATAAATGAAACCACTGGAACTGGGGAAGCTCAGAACACCTCCCTGCTGAACAACATCTTGCTTCAAAATGTTACTTTAGCTTATAGATCTAGGGCCAGGGCCATTAAAAAGCCAATAGATATTGTACTTTATCCAGAATATTTCAATCATGCTCTTCTTGATCTCATTCATACCTCGCTCCTCTTTAATCTCTGTCACTCTGGCTGGCAGGTGTCGCTTTTGCTCACTCTTCCTTACAGGCAAATGAAATAGTGTGGGGAAACACTGAGTTTTGTCCCAAGAGTCTTTTGAGGAGCAGCTCATTCTCCCACTTGCAAACTACATAGAGCATGGTTTCATGGGACACTGACCAAAGAGACAGGAGAGCTGAAAAAGAGATTGCATTTCGTTTGTAGTAGGTGCAAAAAATATGTAAACATAAAGAATATATAATCATTGATTTGAACCATCTTTTTGAGAATTTTCAGATTAGACATAACAAAATATAAGGTCATAGGTGGAATGTTAAAAATGTCTGTCCATAAATGGAAGAAAAAATCCTACTTACCAACATTTCAGATTCTAATATTGGTATAAAAATGTAGCAACAGTAGGCCTACAAATGATATGTCTCCTTTTGACAATGTCATGCTGCATAGCTCAGTTTGAGCCATACCTGGAGTCTGAAGTCAGCAAAGATCTCATTGAAAGTAAGACGCAAATGTTTAGATGAGGCTATTTAAGAGTTGGGAACAGTTTGCCAATGAATGAGGTAAATTCTCCATCAGTGGCAGTCTTGAAATCAAGTATGGGAGTCTTTCATTTAGATGTGCTTCAGTTCAACAGTGAGTCAGTGGGCTTGCTGCAGGGCTAGTGGGTGAAATTCTGGCCTTAATGGATATAATCTATTGGGTGGATAATAGATGCACCCTTGAAATAAATCTACAAGTGTATGAGATCTTCTTAGGATCTGAGCAATGGAATGCCTTGCAGTGGGCTGCTTTAGGATAGACGTGCGTATAATATTTGTCCTTGTTCACCTCATTTACATGTCTGGCTATGGCATGACCTGTTGAAGATGGAAGTGTTACCTACTCCTAAGATGGAACATTTACATTGATTTAAAGAACAGTTCCCGCTATTCTTAGGATCTGTTCAGTGTTTATGGGAGCCCTAGTGTAGACAAGGCTCTAGTGACCTGTTTTTACCACCATGTTATTTAAACCTGCTGGCAGTAAGTACAGTCGAATCAGGGGTAAAACTACAGGTCCAACTGCAGGAGCCTGAGCTGAACTATCTATACGGTTTAGGTACTTGTATGTTCCCTGTTTCCATAGTAATGGGGTCTCATGCTCTGTAACCTTTTTATCCTCACAACACCCCTGTGAGGAAGGGCAGTGCTTTTATATCCACTTCACAGATGGGAAACTGAGGCACAGACAGGCTAAACATGTTGGCCCAGGTCACACAGGAAGTCTGAAGCACAGCCCGCACCCATTTAGTACCCTAACCGCTGGACTATTCTTTCTCTCCAGGGCTAGGGCTCCAGTGGGTGCTAACGTTCGTGTAGAAGAACTGGTGATAACAGTAATGAGAATTCCTTTTGTAAATATCCCATGTGTAGACAAGACTTTAGAGAAAAGGACCAAGATTGTCTCTCTACCTGCTACCAGTGGGGTGCATCACCAGTTTCCAAAAAGATTCGTAGCTCTTGGACTTTACTGGCTTAGTCACAGCTCCTAGACACTCACACACCAGCAGTAGCTCTTGGTGCCTGTTATAGTTCTGACCTTTCCTCCTTGTATCAGTTATCCACACTGTCTGGCTCAAGGCAGACACCCCTAACTGTGTGAAATTAGATTTCACCAACCCACTAACAAATGTGAACTCCCAAAGTATACAATAGTCTTATAATGGGTCACAGACTGTCCTCTTAGACTGGAGTTTCTATCTTGCCACCCAGGCCAGCTGGACTATGTGATAAATGGTCACAAAATATTCAAGTTGCTTCCAGTCCCAAGAGACGGGACCCTTACCTCACATCAATTGGTTCCTTAAATCTCACACCAAAGACAGTTGCTGTGTCCAATCCTGCAATAAATTATCTAAAGATTTATTAGTTAGGGAAAAGAATGAGTTATTTAAAGCAGGCAACGGATACACAAGTGACTTCAGTGAATGGTTTCAAAAGGTGATCGAAAGTTGTAATAAACCCTGATGTGAGGAATTCAGGCATCTGTGTCTCTTCCTGGAGAGAGTTAGCAATGCAATCAGCAAAGTCTCTGTCCTTTGATGCTACACAATACGTCATTTGCCTTCAATAGGCCATCTTGGGTGCTAGACAAGCACTTTACCTTAATCAATGCTGCTTTTCCTATTTGGTGAGTTACACAATTACAGAGGCTTACAATGCAAACGCTCCCTATAACTTTATACCATGGGCTATAGAGGTTATAGGTGAGATTAATACAGGCAGCATCCTACAAGCACTTTATAAAGTCTAGACACATTCTTATCAACTGAACCTCTAGTACCTATTTTGATAATGCTAATGCACAGGGAGCCAGACTGGTTCCCAGCTATGCATTTGTCAGCATTCAGTGAGGCCTGGGGCCTTGGCATGGGCTGGCACCTGGTCTGCCAGTGTCACACAGGCCTTTGGCACTTCTGGGCTAGGCTGCTGCCATACCCTCTACCTGGGCCCACTCTGCAGTCTTCTTCCACACTGTCCCCCTCCTGAGGGGCCTTTGTGAGCACAGCTCAGGCCTGTGCTGGCTCCCCAGCCCCACCCTTCATTTCCAAAGCAATTCAGACGTTGGTGTTACTCTTTTCAGTTCATGTCGGTAGTGTGGTGGTGCGCAGAGGCACCAGTCCTACGTGCAGAACAGCCACTGAGGCTGCAAGTCCCCTCTCTGGCTGAGCATCACTCAGTGCAGATTGCGGGGCAGGGAAAGCAAAGGTTCTTTTAAGCCCACTTTGTGATTTTCCAGTTCTTAAACCATCCAGGTGCTGGACCAGTCTCCAGTGCAAACTAGAGAAGCCTAAAGGCTGATCTGATCTACATCAGTTGTCAGCAACTCCCAGGGGCCATTACAGCTGACAGGGATCAGCCAGATGCAGGAATATCTTAGTTATGCCTCCTTGTACCTGGCCACATGCAGTCCTGCGTACCATTGGCCAGGAGGAGGGCCTTGCTATAGGAAGCGCTACACCGGTTCTGTCCCACTGGAGGATCCTCTAGGCAGAGGTCACTCCTGTAGGACAGTTGCACAGAGAGTCATCCGGTGCCAACTTACAATGGATTTAGGGCTACTTGGCTCCACTGAAGAGATGCATCCCAACTGCACTGGAGACTTGGGCCCAGGGACTGCACCTCCCAAAGAGCTTAGGGTCAGAAAGGATGGGCCAGGCAAACAGCAAAGCAGAATGGCCAAAGTACGTCTTGTGAATTGCTTTTTAAAAAAATCAAATTGCACCAAACCATCAGCTGCCTCCTTCTTCCCTGTTGTCCACCTGGCCCAGCCAGCCTGAGAACCTGGGGTGGGGGCAAGGCTGGACAGAGTTAGGCATTGGTATAGCCTCTCGCGTCCCCCTGCACACACACACACTTTTTCTTTTCCCTGCCTCATCCCCCAGCTGGTGTGGCTCCTGGGAATGGATGGTTTCCTATCTGAGTGTGCTGGGGATGGAGTCAGAGAGTTGGCTGCCCCCTCCCCCTTGCAATGCCCTGAATAGTCTGACCCACAGTGCCATTCCAGCCACAGCTGCTGAGAACAATTCCAGAGTGTTTGCTGTCAGTTCTGGCCAGTTATACGTCTACACGCTTGCCCTGCATCAATCTGGTATCTGAGCCCACTCCTACTGCCAGGCTTTGAGGTACCATGGTTATATGTGACAGGCAGAAAGCATGAAGATAGCTGTAGGAGAACCAGAATCGAGGATGGGACAGCCAGCACTGCTGCTGGACTAGAGGGACTGATGTGATAAGAGAAGAGGGCAGTGCGATGGGTGGGACAGAGCTCTGAAATGCCTTGACTGTAAGAACTAGAAGCTTGAGCTTGATGAGGGGACAGAGAGGACAGCCAGTGCAGAGATTCACAGAGGTGGCAGTAGGCTCAGTCATATTTTTACAGCCCATTTGAAGAGCGTCGTGGGAGCAGCTGCTGGCTAGACCTTTCCTGAATGGGGCTCCAGGGAAGCCTTGCAGCCAAGGAGACACAGGGTCTCCAGAGCCAAAGAGCCTGAAGTTCCCTGGAGCTGGGCACGGAACCTCTCCCAATCCAGGCCTAAGAAAGGGAGTGTCCAGGGTGATATAGTTTGCTATGTGCCATGTTGTAGTAGCTAATCCCAGGATATTAGCAGTTGGCTCCTAAAGCGGATGTGTATTAAAGAACCCTTTACACGCCTAACTACCTGCTGTAATTACTGCTTGCCTTTGGCTGGAGATCCAAGGGGTACATTGAATGTGTTCATTTTCACCTCCACAGACCTAAATGCAACCCCTGCTAACCAGGAGTTTGGTGTCCACTGAATTATTTACTGTTTCACTTATTTTTTGCAAAGGTATACAATGTATTTTGGGCAAGGAGTGCTCCTAATGTGACAGTTTAATAGCATTTAAAAAATGCACCACAAGGTCGATTCAGCTGGATGCCCGGCCAGGGCAGGCTGGCTAGAATAGGAGGGGAGGAGGTGTGGTTTATTTCTCTGTGTAGTTATCAGTGCTCTAAGAATTGCAATAGATCCATGGCTGTTGATGTCCCAGGTGATGTGAAATCCAGCCTTGCCAGCTTGGATTTGCTAAGTGTGAGGAGCAAGCTCTGATACTTTATGAAACATATTATGTTTGGGTATTACATTATAGGAATCACTTGAAAGACCCATTCACCCAAGGAGGATGCTTTCCTAGGCAAGTTTATGTGAATCTCTGCACAATCTAAACTTTCATTTTAAAACTAAAATTAAGTCTTGTTGTAAAGATACTCTTTCAAATGTGACTTGAGTGTAACTGATGCAGTGCTGCCTTCCTGAGTCTGCAGGCACACGGTGCCTCAGGTGCAGTTTACAGCGTCTCTAAGCTGTAGCAGAGTGAAAACTGACCAGAGTCTGTCAATTTTCACTGCTGCTGGTGAGAACCCTGTGGGCAGAAGTAAAATTGACAAATCATTTTAGCTTCACTTTGCAGCTGCTGCTTTGGAAAGCTGTGAACATCACCAAAGGCAGGTGCTAGTGTTATTCACTAGGAAGGGGGGCTTAAAAATGAAGACTAGGGGACAGAAATATTTCCTGCCCAGTTTTTCAGACTAACTGGTATCAGTAAACATCTTGAACTTGAACTGCTTATCCATACAGAATCTCTGAACCTTTTGGGATTTGTTCATTGCTTGTTGAGTCACTGTAAAGACTCGCATGCTCTGAGATGCTTGAAGAAAGGGACTATATACTGTAAGTGCATATGGTGACATTTAATGCATATTCTTCATAGAAATATGCTTATGTATATAGCATAAATGCGATATATTTTATGCAAAATGGGTCTTGTAAGGTATCATTGGAAAGGTTATAAGTTACTGAATGTAATTATCCAATTTGTAGGCATGTATCATTTCTGTATATAAAGTTAGGAATATGGACTATGTAAGTAATAATTACAAGTGGGTGTGTACTTGGGAAACACCCTCCCAGACAACAGGCCATCAGCCTTTGTGGGCTGTTAGGAAGAAACAACAAGACTGTGAAGATACTAATCTCTCTCCTTCCTGAGAGTCATCCTGGGATGTAGCTGTGACACTACTAAGTCAGGTGGTCCTGTCACCTGGTACTAAACACCATCTTGGACTTCTAGTAATTTTCCACTAACAGGAGTGGGAGGTCAAGTTTGGGGAAACAAAAGATTCCTGCCTCATGTAAATTGTATTTAAGGCTGGGGAGGAAGGCAAACAGCATTCTCCTCCATTGCCTGCCCAAGAAGAAAGACTGCTCAAAATACCTGAATAGACAAAGGAACTAACCTGAGGGAAAAGGCAGTGGTGAGTCCAGAATAAGACAGGAGTCTAGTCTGTAAAGAGAAATACCTGGAACTCTAAGCTCTGGAAACTCTGCAACTTGCCTAAAAGAACATTTAGGGTAAGAAATTACTCCTTGAAATCAAGTATCAGGGGGTAGCCAAGTTAGTCTGTATCCACAAAAACAACAAGGAGTCTGGTGGCACCTTAAAGACTAAAAGACTTTTTTAGTCTTTAAGGTGCCACCAGACTCTTGTTGTTTTCTTGAAACTAGTCTCTTTAAGATCTTAAGCTTAGTTTGCGTGTTTTGTTTTATTTGCTCAGTAATCTGCTTTGTTCTGTTTGCTATCCCTTATAATCACTTAAAATCTGCCTTTTATAGTTAATAAAGTTGTTTTGTTTATTATAAAACCCAGTTTGTGCAATTTCTAACTGGGGGGGGGAAGAAGTTGTGCATGTCTCTCTTCACTTTGAGGGAGGGAGCAAATTCTTATGAGCTTGCGCTATGCAGATCTTTCTATGTAGCGCAAGACAATATACCTTTGGGTCTGCACTCCAAGGGAAGTGGGCACCTGAATGCTGGAGCAAGTCCCTTAAGCTGAGTCTTCCCATAGCTGATCTCAGTATCTGTGTCTTTCTGCAGCTGGGTGTGGCCCTTGCCTGTGCATGTGCTAAAGGAGGTTTAAGAGCGGGGAGTGGGGCCACAGAGAAGGGGCGGGGCAGGGGCGTTTGGATTTGTGCAATTAGAAAGTTGGCAACGCTAGATGGAACAGTTTTTCTGTTGGAAAAAGCAGTTTCATCAAAATCAAAAAGTTTCATAGGCACACTTTTTGCTGTAAGATTTTGACAAAATTTTCAACCAGGAAAAAAGTCAAAACAGTTTATTTTGAGTTTCTTGGTTTCAATAATGTTGAAACATTTCATTTTGTCTATCTTTTCAATTCCTTTTTGTTTTTGACTTCATATTAAAATAGTTTAATATAAAATAAATGTAATCTATAATGTTTTGCCTTTATCAAAATGAAATGTTTCAGTAGTTCCAAACTGAAATATTTTGATCGTTCTGAACTGAAATTTAGGAGGGATTTTCAGGTTACAGGAAATTATGAAAATACAGCTTTTTGTTCCAATTCAGAATGAAAAAAAAAACATTCAAAACTGTAGACTTTCTCACTGAATGGAAATTCCATTCTCCGACCAGCTCTAATAATAATCCTAATAGAATCAAACATCCAATATTGATTTAAAGACTTCAAGTGATGGTGTGACAGAATGCACCCCTGCATTCACACCCTACACACTATTGTAATAATCATTGTACAAGTATACCTCATAAAGTAGCATTTGAAAACTCATAACTTGCTAATCAGTATCATCCTGGTAAAATATGAGTGGCAACATTATATGTGAGGTTGTAAGATTCCACTGTGTGCTGTTATTAACACATGTTCCAAACTGAGGTTTGGCAAACAAGTCTGTTCTATACAAAGGAATGTGTGCTCTGTTAATTTGCATTTAAGCAGTAAACAGTCATCAGGCAGGACGGGAAACAAAGGAAGCTCAAACAGGTGAGGAAAAAAGCAGCAGGGAACATCCTTCCACATACTCTTTCTCCTAGTGCCTAGCTGGAAATGTTTTTCAAGAGAGGGTCTGTAACTATACAAAGGAGGAACAAACACCCCATAGGGCCCCTTTCTCTCTTCCTGCCCTTCACGGCACCTGAAGTGACAAAGGAAGCCTTGGTTGGACTCTGAGAGAAGGAGACCTGACCTAAGAAGTTTGTTCAGTAAGACTGATGAAAGCATGTGGTGAGAAAACTTTGCTTTGAATTTAATATAGTTCGTTAAGTTAGGCATCAGTAAGCATTTTATCTTTATTTTTCTTGTAACCATTTCTGACTTTTATGCCTCATTACTTGTACTCACTTAAAATCTCTTTGTAGATAATAAATGTGTTTTATTGGTTTAGCTAATCTAGTGTGTTTAAACGAAAGTGTCTTGGAAACTCCTTTTGGGATGGCAAATTGTGTGCTTATTATTCTTTTAAAGAAATAACAGACCTTAAATAACTTGTATTATCCAGGAGAGGGCTGGGAGTGTGCTGGGGTCACCTTGCAATATAACCCAGGCTGGTGAGAGCCAGAGTGTAACCCAAGTGTGGCTGGCAGGCTGCAGTTACACACAGACACTCAGGGTGTGGCTTGCATGCTGGAAGGCTGTTTGTGAGTGACCCATGTGGGAGCTACTTCAGCAAGGCATTGTAAGGCACCCAAGGTTGCAGGCCAGAGGTGACACAGCTGCTCATTAGTCTAGATTGTACCCTGATTTGTCACAATTGGTTAATCCACCACATCCCTAGGCAAGTTGTTCCAATGGTTATTTACACTCTCTGCTAATAAGTTGCATCTTACTTCTATTCAGAATTTGTCTAGCTTCAGCATCTGACCAGTGGACCTTGCTATGCCTTTATCTGCTAGCTTAATAAGCCATCTTCTATCAAAACTGTGCATTCAAGTGTTAGTGCACCAAAAGTCTGCATTAACAAGTGGAGGCTGGGTTGAGGACCCAGTGAAAATCAGGCCTGAAATTTTCTCTCTCCTTTTTCCTGCCTCTTCAGCAACTGCTTTCTGTTAATTTTTGTCAATACAGGTTGCTCGGCATGTGAACCAGAAGAACGTTTATTTCAAAAACTTTTCTCCCATTACAACCACTTCATCAGACCGGTGGAAAATGTATCTGATCCTGTGACAGTACATTTTGAAGTGGCAATTACACAGCTTGCAAATGTGGTAAGATTAATTACAGAATGCTTAAAAGATACATGGGTGCTGATTTTATAAGTTTAAAAGAACAATTGCAGGCACATAATTTACACACACAATTGCATGTGCAATCAGAGTGGTTGCACATGCAAATAGCCATTTAAATGTCTCATGTGTGTGCAGACCTTGCCATTTTCTTTGCATGTTGTATAGACATAGTTCTGTAATCTTCAAGGCTCAGATGATTAGAAGTTTCTTGAGTTAATGGCCCAAGATGTACAAGTGCAGAATCTGATTAAACTGTACACTTTTGTGGGTGGTTTAAAGGTAACTTTTCTGGGTTTCAGGGATTTTCCTGTTTTCTTTTTCTCTGTCACAAACACTCACTGACACATAAGTGGGGCTATATTTTTGGATATTGAAAAATCATAAGCCAGCCTCTTGGATTTTATCAACTAAGGGGCAGATTTTCTAAGGTATTTAGGTGCCTAAAGATATACATGGGCACCTGTGGGGTTTTCAAAAGTGCGTAGGCAGCTGCCTCCCAATGGGCCTAGGTGCATTTGAAAATCCTCTTAGGCACCTAGCTGCATCTTTAGGTACCCAAATACCTTTAAAGTCTGGCCCCAAATGCTTAACTTTTATTACCCACCCAAAGTAAGGCCTGGTCTACACCTAAAACTTAGGTCAATGAAAAATGTTACACCCGGAGAGCTATAGTTAGGTCAACCAGTGTAGACACAGCTAGGTCTATGGAAGAATTCTTCTGTCATCCTACTTACTGCCTCTTGGAGAGGTGAATTAACTACATCGATGGGAAAAATCCCTTCTGTCAATGCAGGAAGCAACTATGCTATTCTCCTACCTGGCATAGCGGCAGCTCCGTAGTTGTGCCCCTGTAGCAGCTGTAGTGTAGAAAGGGCCTAAGTGTCTCACGGATAGGCTGCTATTTGCAATTAACGCATGTTCCCAAGCCTCTGCAATCTCTCTCGCTAGGGCCCCAATCCAGCACCCATTAAATTCAGTACTAGAGGGAGTACATTTACATTAGAGATTCTCATTGGCATGACTGCATCCAGTTACACTGGTGCAGTTTTCCTTAAGGCTGACAGTGCATTGCATGGTATATTGTATTGTGTAGATGCAGTACATTAAACCTTCAGTCCAGCAAAACACTTAAACACCTGTGTAACTTTGTGTCTGAGTAGTCCCGCTGACTACAATGGGACTACTTGTGTGCTTAAAGTTAGGCATGTACTTCAGTACTTTGCTGGATCAAGACCTATATGTGTCTTGGTTTCTGTCTGTGTTGGGCTAACCTGTAACTGTCTCAGGATGCTGTAATTGATTTGTGGGATTGAAAAGTCTACATCTATTTATTTATCTCTAGGATGAAGTCAATCAGATTATGGAAACCAACCTGTGGCTGCGACACGTAAGTGTCAGAATTGTGTTTTGCACCAACCCTGGGCTTTGAATGTGTGTGTTGGCATGAATTTGATCTAAAGAATAAACATCTCCTTTGTAACAGTGTCTTCAGAGATACACGCTAGGTCTACACTGGAAACGTTGCAGCAGCAACACTGCCGCTGTATTGCTCGCGGAATTCGTTCGTCAACCTAGCAATGTTTACCCTGAGGCTTAGGTCATCTTAATTACATTGCATGGAGCATGACATTTTAACTACCTAGTGTAGAGCAGCCCACAGATCTGTAGACCAGCCCACAGATCAAGAGAACTCAGTCTAACCAAGGGCACATTTGAAATGTTTTATAACTTAAGTACCATAATATTTAAAATTATGTAAAGGGTTCTCCCACATTTCTATTGTGTATTATTCCCCACCAAGTGTGTTACCGTGCATTTCATCTGCTACATTTCAGTCATTGGGCTTGGCCTATGCACAGTAGGGACAATTGAATATGCAGGTCTGCACACAGGGAGGAATAATTTCCTAAGAGCAATTTAAATGCCTGATTAATCTGGAAGCCAATAATTTTGGGTGCTTCACAGAGCAATCGTATTTTCTCAGATTTTCCAAACATTCAGGGAGATATTAGCTTGTGCTCCCAATTGTGCAGACAGGTAAACTGTGATGTTGCTCAACAGCATACCCGTTCCTTCCTGAGTAAACCCACACTTGCACTGCCTGCGTAGCTTCCTGCAGCCTCTTTGCTCTTCATTCCAACAAAAAGAACTGTGGCCACCAAAGAGAGATACTTGTTCCACTGAAAGAAGTCAGGAGGTAACATTTACTTGTATGCTTTCCTAGCAGGGTAGAAACGTCATTTATCTCTCCTCTGTGTGTATGTCTGTCTGTACAGAGGGACTGTGATTTTTCAAAAGAGAAGTTAAGGTGCCCAACTCCCACTGAAATTCAGTGGGGTTTGGGTGCCTAACTCCTTTAGGCTGCTTTGAAAAGCTCAGCCATTCCGTTTAATGGCACTCTTTGTGTGGCCCAGCAAAGGTGCTCTCCTGTGCTAGGTAGGACTAAAGGATTGGCCGTGAGCCCCACAGGAAGGTGGTGTGCTCCAGTGAAAGAGCACTTGGCTCAGCCATTGACTTGCTCGGTGACCTTGGATAAATTACTTCCCCTCTCTGTGCCTTTGTTTCCCCTTCCTTGCTTTGTCTGCCTTGTCCATATAGACTGTAAATCCTCCAAGACAGGGACTGTCCTGTATGTGTATGTACAACCCTGACCTTGGATGGGCCTCTAGGCAGTACTGTAATCATAAGGACAGCAGGCCCCATGTCTCCTGCCTGCATGGCAGAAGGATCTCCACACAAGATTTGCATAGGTCAACGTGGCTGGTGGCTATGGAGCAACGGCAAGCCAGAAGACAGGCCACAGCAATGATCCACAGGAGTTAGAGCCATAACCCTATGCAAGTGAGGATGGCGTAAACATCAGCAGTACTCTTGTATACTGTACACACGACTGTTAAGTTAATTAACTTAAGAGGCTGCATTGCATCCTAAAGCTCTCAAAATGCTGGGCCTTAGCTTCCTAGGGGTGCACTGCACCTTTTCCAGGCAAATCTTTAAGCACAAGTTAAAAACACTAGGCTTTAAATAATTATTTTTCCTTCCTTTAGATTTGGAATGACTATAAATTGCGATGGGATCCAATGGAATATGGTGGAATTGAATTTGTCCGGGTGCCAGCGGATAAAATTTGGAAACCTGATATCGTCTTGTATAACAAGTATAATGCTTTTTACGTTTGCCATCTTTCAAAGGTCACCGTTTTATATAAGATGCTGTTTCACTTCCTTGTTCGTATTGTTTACACTTGTGTCGTTTGTATTTCTAGTGCTGTTGGGGATTTTCAAGTAGAAAGCAAGACCAAAGCTCTTCTTAAATATGATGGGGTGATCACTTGGACTCCACCTGCTATTTTTAAAAGCTCCTGTCCTATGGATATCACATTTTTCCCCTTTGATCACCAGAATTGTTCACTGAAGTTTGGCTCCTGGACATATGACAAAGCCAAAATTGACCTCCTGATTATTGGATCCAAAGTGGATATGAATGACCTTTGGGAAAACAGTGAATGGGAAATAGTTGATGCTTCTGGCTACAAACACGATATAAAATATAATTGTTGTGAAGAGATCTATACAGATATAACATACTCCTTTTATATCCGAAGGCTACCCATGTTTTACACCATTAATCTGATCATTCCCTGTCTCTTCATTTCATTCCTAACTCTGTTAGTCTTTTACCTTCCGTCTGACTGTGGGGAGAAGGTGACCCTCTGCATCTCAGTGCTACTTTCTCTGACTGTATTTTTGTTGGTGATCACAGAGACAATCCCATCAACCTCTCTGGTAATTCCACTGGTTGGCGAATACCTGCTCTTCACCATGATATTTGTGACCCTATCAATTGTCATCACAGTGTTTGTGCTGAACATCCATTACAGGACTCCAACCACACACACCATGCCCAAATGGGTAAAAAGCATCTTTCTCAATCTCCTGCCTAAAGTCCTGATGATGACGAGACCTCTAGACCCACAGAAGGAAGCCAGCTCTAAAAAGAGTAAAAAAGGGCTTGCCACTAAATCTGGCAAAATAAAGCAATATGGAGACGTTAAATTATACAAGGAGAGGAGATGCTGCCACTGTGACAAGGTGAACGAACTTGCTACCGGCAAAAGAAGATTGAGCCCTCAGCCCATGGAATGGGGGATGGAGCACGTCAAGTACTCCGCTGAAGTCAGCGAGGTAATCAGCAGTGTTCAGTTCATCGCTGAAAATATGAGGAGCCAAAACGAAACTAAAGAGGTAAGAGGGCTATTCGCACTGCCTGGGCTGCACTGTGAACCGTCCACTCCCGGCAGGGAGCGGTTGTGTGCATGAGTTGTCCCATTGAAGTCACCGGTGCTGTTCTGTACCTCTCCAAAAAGCTATCAGATTTGTTTAGAGTGGTTTGTTTAGTGTTGCTGCTTAGTGTTCAGGGTTCTGCCGTTGTCTCTATGTTTACAGACTTCACTCCTAGAATGGACCCACCGCCTGGACCCACCCGTGTACATAGGTTCAGATTTCCCAAATAGTCCCTTACCAGCTGTCAAGGTTCCTTCCCCACTCTGAACTCTAGGGTACAGATGTGGGGACCTGCATGAAAACCTCCTAAGCTTACTTTTACCAGCTTAGGTTAAAACTTCCCCAAGGTACAAATTAATTTTACCCTTTGCCCTTGGATTTCCACTGCCACAACCAAACTTTATCGGGGTTTACTGGGAAAATGTAGTTTGGACACGTTTTTCCCCCCAAAATCCTCCCAACCCTTGCACCCCACTTCCTGGGGAAGGTTTGGTAAAAATCCTCACTAATTTGCATAGGTGACCACAGATCCAAACCCTTGGGTCTTAAAACAATGAAAAAACATTCAGTTTTCTTACAAGAAGACTTTTAATAGAAGTAAAGGAATCACCTCTGTAAAATCAGGATGGTAGATACCTTACAGGGTAATTAGATTCAAAACATAGAGGATCCCTCTAGGCAAAACCTTAAGCTACAAAAAAGACACACAGACAGGAATAGTCATTCTATTCAGCACAGCTCTTTTCTCAGCCATTTAAAGAAATCATAATCTAACACATACCTAGCTAGATTACTTACTAAAAGTTCTAAGACTCCATTCCTGTTCTGTCCCCGGCAAAAGCAGCATACAGACAGACGCAGACCCTTTGTTTTTCTCCCTCCTCCCAGCTTTTGAAAGTATCTTGTCTCCTCATTGGTCATTTTGGTCAGGTGCCAGCGAGGTTACCTTTAGCTTCTTAACCCTTTACAGGTGAGAGGATTTTTCCTCTGGCCAGGAGGGATTTTAAAGGAGTTTACCCTTCCCTTTACATTTATGACACCAGCGCTTTCACAGGCCTACATTTTCCTCAGTGGCTCGTGATTTTGGGAGCCTCCATTTTTGGGGGCTCAACTTGAGACGCCTTAAAAGGGGCCTGATTTTCAGAGCATGGGTGCTGGTCACTTTCTGAAAATAAGGCCCCTTTAAGGGGTTTCAAGTTGGGCTCCCAAAAACAGAGGTACCAAAATCACTAATGGCTGTTTGAAAATTGTGGCTGCAGAGGTCTCAGTTTCTTCGTGGCTGTCCAACCCTTTCTCTTTAGTTAAGGTATGTTAGACTTTGCCACCCACATCCGTTACTAGCACCTCTCTTCCTGCCCATTTATTTGTAGAAACCCTTCTTCTTCCCTAGAATCCCAGCACAGTATCACCTCAGTCTACTATTTGTGGCCTGTGTCTTTCCCGGCAAGCTTTAACTGACGCTGTAATCTTGTGTAGCAGACTCAGGACTCCTCTGCTGGGAGTTCAAAGGGCTTTTCTTCCTTGCATGCTGCTTTCTCACAGCAGTTATAATGGGTTCTAATGCTTCCTTCTACGCCCCTCACTCACAAGGGGCTCAGTCTTAAAAAGTGCTGAGAGGAGGGTTGGCAGTTAAGGTGCAGAACCTGGATTCAGTTCGTACTTCTGCCACAGACGTCCTATGTGCCCTCAGGCAAGTCACTTAGGGTCGAGTCACCAAGAAACATAGGTGTAGTGATGCTGAGTGTCACATTTAGGCCCTTAGAAGATCACTGGGATTAACAAAGCCTGGGTTATGTACCTAAGCTCCGTATGCAACGAATGGGGAGAAGTAGGTGCCTTAGAATGGAATGGGATTCACAAAAGCCATCATGCTAGGTGGCTCCTCACCAGAGGCCAAGCCGAGGGCTGAGTGCTAAGCCCCGCCTCCCTCTGCCTGGGATTCTCAACAGGTTTGGGGGTGGAGGGATTAAGTAACTAAAAATAAGAAGGGTTTTAAAAACAAGACTCGGTGTTCGGCTAATGGGTTTGCTTGTGCAGAATAATGAATCTTTATCCAAACCGAGACAGATGTCATAGGATGTGATGCTCTGAGGGCACAGTTTAGAATTCTAGGACCTCAAGGGCCGGATCCTCAGCTGGTGTAAATCAGGGCAGCTCCACTGAACTTAATGTGGCTTCGATGGTTTATACCAGCTGACCATCTGGCCACCAGCGTTTGCAGAGAAGGTAAGCGGAGGGCCAGATTGTGGGTCTGAAGGAGCTGGCTCCCCAGAAGGGTAGGGGCTTTTGAGCAGGGCGAGATTAAGGCAGAGGCACAACAGGCCATACCTAAGGCTCCTGGAGTCACATGAGCTTGGAGTCCCAACTGTCATTTAAAAAAAATTGTTTCAAGCCCTGGTGGATGCCAAGAAAAACCTGGAAATATGACCTATTGTCACTGATGCCTGCCTGAGTCTGCAGACAGTCTGAAATGATAGCTCTAAGGGATGTGAGTTGTCCCAGACAGCTCAGCTCTGAAAGCTGCTGCCAGCCCAAGAAGGGTCAGGGCCATGGTGTGGGGCTGGGATCATCGCTGTCCCATGTGCGGTGTGCCTATGGCCCTGGCTTGCCACTCTGCAGAAGGACCCCCAGGAATTCTGGCACACTAGGCCAGAGTGCGGACTGGAGCCTGAGGAAGTGAATGCTGGATCGGGGGCTGTGCCACCCTTTGAAAGGGTGTGGCATGCATGTCTTTCCCTCCACAGTGTAACATTGCATTACCAAACTCTGTAACCAGTGCTTGTGGACTATGCTAGGGCAGGTTCACTGGTGCATTTCAGCTAACCCGAGATGACAGCAGCTTTGCATCCCGGGGAATTTTGCTTCAGTTCAAAGCGGGGGGGGGGGAAATTCTTGGGCAAGCTTTGACTTAATCCTTCGTACTCATCAGAACACCGCTTGCTGCTCAGGCCCAGCATGGAGAGAAGGCTGGAAGGTGTCAAAAGCCGGTGTCAAAAGAACAGCAGCACTTTAAAATGTGGACAAAGGGTTACAGGAATTGGGGCTGTAAAAGCGGCTGTATTTGCACTCACACAGAGCACAGCAGCAACCTTTGGAAGGAGAAAAAGTGCCCTAAAAATGAGAAACAAGGTGGGTGAGATAATGTCGTGTATTGGGCCAACTTGTGTTGGTGAGAGAGACAAGCTTCCGAGCTTACACTGAGCTCTTCTTCTGGGCTGGGAAGGGAACCTCACAGCTAAATGCAAGGTGGAGCACATGGTTTGCATGAGTAGGTCCATCTGGTCCACCTTGCATTTAGCAGCAACGTTCAGAGTTAGTTTGCCAGCCCTGACGAAGAGCTCTGGGTAGCTTGAAAGTTTGTCTCTCCCCGAACAGATCTTGGGCCACTAAAAGATTTTGCGTCACCCGCCTTGTCTCTCTGCTATCCTGGGACAGACCCGGCTACCACAACCCTGCATATAAAACTGAGAAGGCCGCTGAAAAGGGAAGGAGACATGAAAGGGACAATGTCAGCTCAGAGTTAGCCACAAAAAAATTAATATTCCAGGGCTAAGTACCAGTGAAAAGGAGCCTCAGAAGGCCTGGGTGGGTCAGTTTGGTTTGGATACAGCTTCTCTATTATAGTTACTTTCTGAACTTGCTGAGTCAGCAAAACGGGGCTCAAAATCTTGCAGAAACAGCCTCTCTCATGTGAGTGCCAGTTGGTCCTGCTGATGTGCTGGCCAGAAATATCGTAAGAACAGGGCAGAGGCCAAAAAATGCACCGCGCCGGTCTGAGGCCTGACATAAGTGCTACTGCTGCTTTGTTTTCACTTTCAATTTGATGGTTTTGCTACTAATAGGTGGCGATGGTTTAAGGCAGGATTTTAAAGGGCAATAGCATTCTGTTTGGTGTGTAGTCCATTCATTGTCCTGAAAGCACTTAGGCTCCGATTCAGGAAAGCACTTGAGGACATGCTTGGCTCAATCATTTAAGAACTTTGCTATACATTACAGGTCTGATTCCCCATTTTGGACTGACATTGGTGGAGTTTGACCAGGATAACTCTGGAATATCACAGTGGTGAATCAGGCTGCAGATGTGAACTGTCTCTTGAATCAGCCATTGGGCCAAATTCTTCTATTACACCAGTAGAAATCTGGGGGAACAAACTCCATTTGCTTCACTGGATTTCCAACAGTGTAACTGAGAGCAGGGTTTGACTAATTGCCTCTATTTTCTTATTTGTTGCAACCTTTTTACTCTTTCCTTTTGTAGGCTTTTGAGCTTTTTGGTTTTTATCCTAATCCTGAACTAATCAGATTGATTCTTATAGCCCATATTTTTTCCCTGCCTTGAAGTCTTAGAGTCAAATTCTGCTCTCCAGTTCATCAGTTACCCTGGATTTACATGGGTGTACCTGACACAGAATCTGACCCTATGGCTATCATCTACCCTGGTTCTGTTGTTTGCAGCTGATGTGCCTATTTAAAGGAGATGCAACAAACTTAGCCAAGGGTTTGCAGTTGTGTCCAAGATTTTTCAAAAGTCATTTGTGACTTTTGAGAGCCCAACTTTAGGCACATTGAAGGGCTGAGTATTCACCCTCAGGAAATCAGGCCCCTTTGAGCACCCAAAAATTGAGGCAAGTCACTTTTGTAAATTTCATAGCTCGTGTATATTCTTCTTCCCGACGCTCACAAGCCTCTTACTCAATACAATTCTTTCTAGCAGGGGATCAAATGAACCCATCACATGTATAGTATGTTTAATGTGGTGTATCCTTTCTTTTCTGCATTGCAGGTGGAGGATGACTGGAAATACGTGGCTATGGTGATAGACAGGGTGTTCCTTTGGGTGTTCATCGTTCTCTGTATGTTTGGAACAGGAGGGTTATTTCTGCAACCACTGATAGCAGACACATAATTCCAAGAATGCTGGTTGGTTTTTGTTTTGTCCGATTTCCTACTTTTTTGGAGATCCACCCATCTCCTCCACTTTCTCTGTTACACTTGGCTCATCCTCCAAGGGTCCATCTGCAAAGGGCTGCTGTTAAGGTGATTTTCCCTCTGGCTAAGAAGTGGCTTCCCCTTCCAACTGTCAAAGGGAGAGAGAAGGCATTTCACCCTGCAGTCAGTTTCAGACTGTCGCATATCTTCGTCGAGTGCCCGCTGACTGACTTCAACAGCGGGCTGCCAGCTCTCCACCTGGCTGATGACACCATTCAATGACTGGGCATGTTGCACATACGCTGATGATCCCTTTGGGGACCTCTGTGGCAATTCCTGCTCCCCTAGGGGGAGATTTTCAAAAGCGCCCAGTGTCGGCCTAACTTTGCTCCAGCAGAAGCAGAGCTAGGCTAGTGGGAATTTTACCATTGCCTCCACTGAAGTCAGAATTAGGCCAGCATTGGACCCTTGGAAAATCCCCTGCTTCTGCTCACAAGCGCACCCTAAACTTTGTATGTGTTTATTTTGCTGTCTTTATATCCACTTAGTACTCTTCACTACAGCACTCGGATTACGCACGACAGTCCAGCTGAATGTGTTGATGTTTTGTTGTATTCTTACAGTGAAGCCATCAATATGAATAAAAGTACTATAAAAACCAAAATATGACCGGAGTGGTCAACAGGCGGACCATGGGCCAAATCCAACCCGCCAGATGCTTTTGAATGAACCCTGAAATCTTTTTATTTACTTGTCATTATTATTATTATCATTATCATTATTGTTAATTTTTTTATTATTTTCTCTGGAATTTGGACCTTGACTATACTTTGACCAAGAAATTTGGACCGTGACAAAAAATAATTGACTACCCCTGAAACAGACTAATGTGGACCCAATTCAGGAAAAAGCTCTCCATCTTCTGCATTGTGGATACCCAACTTAAAGTCCTGATTCAGCGAAGCTGTTAATCACGTGGCTTAATTTTAAGTTTATGAATAAATTCCATGGAAGTCAACCAGATGTAAGCAAATGCTTCAGTCCTGCAAAGACATGTGCTTAACTTTTTGCACTATAGACAGGCCCATTGACTTCAGTTATACCATTCACAGTGGATAAAGTTAAACATGTGTGTAAATTGAGCCTAAGTGGCGGGTTTTTTTACACCTTTTGCTGGTTTCCCACAAGGTCTCTGCCTGGACATGTTCCTAAGGACTCGAACCTGCATTCCTTACTAAGAGACAAAATGTCCATTGAAGTCAGTGGATGTTTTTAGCGATACAAGCAATGGATCCTGCCTCTTTCATGGGAAAAGGCTTCTGACTATGACCTGGGTGCAGTGTCCATGTGGTGTGGTTGATGCATGCAATATGTAGATCAAAGTTCTGATTGTCACAGTTTCCTGAACTGATGCAATTTCTTATAACAAAAGAACATTTTTTAAAAATAATATAACACAGTTAGCAGGTACTTAAGAACTAGGATTACTTAAAAGATTGTTTATTTCACATGAGTATAGATTCATGAGTAGAGGAGTTTGATTTATGCCATAAATCAACAGGGGCATGAAAAGAATATTGTTTTCCTATTACAGTATTTGAAGTGTATAGCAGGAAAATTATTTTCTTTAAAAATAATAATACAACCAGTGATGTCTGTGACACAGTTGAATGCCGCTCAGTCATGCACCGTGACCGCTATGCAGATGTTTGGCCATGCATGGTTTATCTCATTAGCCATTCCTGAATAAAGCCTCTGGAGCACGCCTTCTTGAGGAATCTTTGTGGTTTTTTAATGAGGTCTTGAAGGGATACTGTCAAGTTGAATTATTTTTTTGACTTCACTGAATTGTGGGTGGCCTGAACTCTGATATTGCTGCGTGGGCAGTGCCTGCTCTCTACCATTTACATTACTGTTATTTGCAAACAAACAGCAGCCAGTTAAGTAAAAAATTGCAGTTGAAAGCATGTTTCAGAGGAGGCCAGGGCCCCAAAGCTAACACCTCAGAAACAATAGGATACTTTCTTTAACACAAATTTTACAGAATGGTGTTAAAATTTCTGGAAAGGAACAGTTAAGGCATCCAGCCACTTATCAGCCCTCAGTGTCACCCCACCTGATTTACACCTCCACTTCTCCATCAAACACCCTTCCTCACTGCAGATCCATTGGACTCAGGGACCCCTCCTTACGCAGCTGGCAATCCAGCTTGTTGAATTCTAGCTCCGGTGAAAGGCGTGAGCTTGGTGTTTAACGGTGGCAAGTATTTTGTTGCAGTAAGTGCAACTTGTCCAAAATTGGTGGCCACGTGATGAAATTAACATGGGACATGTTAAACGGCTTCAAAGCTGGCTACCTGATAGGTCCCAAAATGTAATTGCAAAGGGGGAATCATCACTGAGCAGGTGTGTTACTAATGGGGTCCCACAGGCACCAGTTCTTGGTATTTTTGTCAATGACCTAGAGGAAAACAAAAAGTCACCAATAAAGTTTGCAGAGGATACAAAAATGGAGGGGGATGGTAAATAATGATGAAGACAGGTCACTGATCCAGAACCATCTGCATTCCTTGGTAACTTGGCATAGGCAAGTAATATGGACGTTTAATACAGCTAAATGTAAAGATATACATCTAAAGTGGATAGAAAGCTGGCTAGATCGTCAGGCTCAACGGGCAGTGATCAATGGCTCCACGTCTAATTGGCAGCTGGTGTCAAGCGGAGTGCCCCAGGTATCGGTCCTGGGGCCGGTTTTGTTCAACACCTTCATTAATGATCTGGATGATGAGAGAAAGGTCTAACAATGTCCAATGGCTGGAAGTTGAAGTTAGACCAATGCAGACTAGAGATATAGCATACATTTTTAATAATGAGGATAATTACCCGGAGGAACAATTTATTGTGCGTCATGGTGGATTCTTGATCACTGGCAATTTTTAAATCAAGACTGGATGTCTGTCTGAACTATACACTTCAGGAATGATTTTGGGGAGGTTCTCTGGCCTGTGCTGTAGCAGTGCCAGGCATGACGACCTTGGAATCGCTGACCATGTTGACACATGGAGTTTTCTGAGCAGCACCTTTCCAGCTACAGTTTCAGAAGCAAGTTGCACTTTGCATGGATCCTCACGGTGGCCAGCAGGGTCATGCTCTGACTTTGGTGTGCTCTAAATGTCCTTGCCTATGACGATAATGTCACTCATCAGCGCTCACTGTTGCATCTTGGGCATTGACAACTCCAGCCTCAGCAGTTTCTCTCCCTGTGATGGATTTGATGTTGTGGTTCAATTACCATTTTGGCTAAACCCAGTGGGTCTGGGGCAATTTATCACCTGCTGGAGCCCAGTTTAGTCTCCTCCCCATTTTTTGACCAGCTGTGTTGTGAACAGAGCTCAGCAGGAAACAATTTTTCTGTCCCACAAACATTACTGAGATTGCAAATTTTTTTCCCCATGCTGCACTGGGACAAACCCTTGCAAAAAAATTTTCAACCAAAGAGAAGCCTGCTCCACCCTCGAACAGCCAATAGCCTGGTGCATAGGGCCCTCCCCTGGGATGTGAAAGACCAACATTCCGGGCCCTACTCTGCCTGATTGGGAGCAGGAACCTGGAGCTGGTGCACCTACTGCCCAGCTGAATGCGCCAGGCTCGTGGCTCTTCTGAGGCAGAGCTGCCCAGAACGTCCAGCCCGGACTTGAGGGTGGCCTTGTTGACATTGCAAAAACAAGGGTCAGAGTTTCCATTTCAATGACTCTGCATTTTTCAACATAAAACCCGAAAAGTCCAGCCCAGCTCTGACTGGAAACTATCAGGAAAGCCTGCGGTGTGTCTTTCTCTGCCATCAGGTCACATTGTGTCTTGGAGCAGGGAATTGACAATGAAAGACCATCTCCTTTTACTCATCTGGTATCCTGAGAGCATCATATACTCCTCTTTGGGGCCCTTTTCTTGGGGTGGAGTCAGCCTAAACCATCTTAAGGGACAGTTATAGCCAATCTAGAGCGCCATAAAGGCAAAAATGCAATGCACAATAGCTAGCTTTGGGAAGCTGATGAAATAAGCACTGACAGCATTCTCAAACTCATATCCATCATGAACAGCAGCCATCTTAATTAAGCCACTGGTAATTGCTGAGGGGTTTTTTAGTTTAATTAAAAACAAACCTAAAAAAACTGCACCCCAAAACGACAGGCAAACAGTGTAACGAGCTGTAGTTTTACATACCCTTGCTAACCACTGTGAGTCAGCTCCTCCATTGGTGTAAATCGGCATCGAGCCATCAGCCTCAGTGGTGCGCTGCCAGTTTAACCAGTGGAGGGCAGGGCCCCAAGACTGTGCGGCTGTGGTCTCGGTCACCCTTTTTGGTGGCAAGGCAATGCAGACGCGCCCCCTTTGAAGGACCTGAGAGAGGAAAGCACTCACGTATGTGCTTTAGTGCAGGGGCTCTCAACCTTTTTCTTTCTGAAGCCCTCCTCGACATGCTCGAAAAATGCCAGGGCCCAGCGGGGGACTCAGGGCTCTGAGGGGAGTGCGGGGGAGAGAACCTTGGGAATAGGCATAGTTTGACTTCTATTTTGGGGCAGGAAAGGGCCAGTGGGTCTCAGGTCAGCTCTTCAGGGGAGGGGCATCACCTTCACCCCCTGACTCACCTCAGCAAACCACCCACCTGTCTGGGTAAGGGGGCGGGGAATGAAAAGTTATCATGCAAAGAGGTGAGGTGCTCATTTCAAACATTTGGAAAACAGCTCAGGGTGCAGGGGAGGAGCTAGGGGCTGAGTGTGGGCAGGGGGGTAGCTAGAGCCTTGGTGGAGACAGAGAGTAGCTCAAGGTGCAGGAAGGGATGTCTAGGAGCTGTGTGCTTGGAAGGGGGTAGCTGAGCAATCAGGGAGGGGTACTTAGGGTCTGTATGCAGTCAAGGGGGTAACTCAGGGTCCAGGGAGAGGTAACTAGGGGCTGTGTGTGGACAGGGCGTAGCTCAGGGTTTAATGGTGGGGTTAGCTAGGGTCTGTGTGCAGTCAGGGGGGTTAGCTCGGCACAGGGAGGAGGAAGCTAGGGGCCATGTGTGGGCAGGGGGGTACCTCAGGATGCAGGGAGGGGGTAATTTGGGTGCAGACAGGGAGTATCTAGTAACTGTGGGTGGGTAGGGGTTAGCTCAGGGTGCAGTGAGGGGATAGGTAGGGGCTGTGTGTGGGCAGTGGCTAGCTCAGGGTGCAGGGAGGTGGTAACTAGAGGCTGTTTGCAGATACGGAGTATAGATCAGAGTGCAGAGAGGGAGTAGCTATAGGCTGTGTACAGGCAGGGGTAACTAGGGGCTGTGTGCTGGCGGGGGATAGCTCAGGGTGCTGGGAGGGGATAGCTAGAGGAGGTGTGCAGGCAGGGGATAGCTCAGGGTGCAGGGAGGGGGTAGCTAGGGGCTGTGTGCAGATAGGGTGGTGTGATGTTCCCCTCTGGTGTTATCTGGAATGGTGATCTGCTAGGTCACTCCAATCCTTGCCCCTGGGAGCCAGCCTGACCCTGCTCTGCTGTGAGAACCCCACTCCTGGGCCGTTCACGCACAGCCTCTGGCATGTCAGCTGCTCCCAGCTACTTGCAAGTGAATGACACGAGCCAATATCTCCAGTCCCAGACACAACCCTGGGAACCTCCATCTGGCAGTGTCCAGTTGTGCCCGCTGGACACTGCAAGCTTATATGAGTTTGTCAATTTAACAAAGAAATTGATATGTACCAGGCTTGTTATCCCAAGGAGAGTCTCTGACCTGCTTCAACCCAAATGCACTGCTTCAGGTAGAATAAACAAACAGATTTATTAACCACAAAGATAGATTTTAAGTGATTATAAGTCATAGCACAAGAAATCAGATTTGGTCAAATGAAATAAAAGCAAAACGCATTCTAAACTGATCTTAACACTTTCAGTGTCATTACAAACTTAGATGCTTCTCACCACAGGCTCACTGGCTGCCCTTCAGCCAGGCTCTCCCCTTTGATCAGCACTGCAGTCGCTTTGTGTGGAGTCTGTAGATGGAGGTGGGACAGAGAGACACAGCATGGCAAATGTCTCTCCCTTTTATCATGTGCTTGCTTCCCTCATGGCTTTTTGCCCCTCCCCCATTCAGAGTCAGATGAGCATTATCTCATCACAGTCCCAAATTGACTAAAGGAAGGGGGGTGACTCACTCGAGAGTCCAACAGATCCTTGGTTGTTACCTAGGCCAGTGTGGGCTGGGTTTGTCCCATACATGCCCTGATGAGGTTTGAACTGCTCCTCTGCTGCTGGAGAGTTTTTGCCTGGGCTTGCTTTAAGCCATGGGGACACATTTTTCAGCCTCAAATTATATACATGAAATGACAACCTATAACATTACTATAACATTACCATAACAACAATGCTCAGTGCATCAGGAGCCTTTCAAAGACACCCAACATGACAAACTTTGCATTAGATTAGATTACAGTCATACTATAAGGATGAACATGGGGGTGCTGGGTGTTCCCCCGAGGTACAGAACATCACAGGAGGGTAGCTCAGAGTGCTGGGAGGGAGTAGTTAGGGGTTGTGTGCAGCCAGGGAGTACCTCAAGGTGCAGAGACGGGGTAGCTGGGGGGGCAGAGGGGTTACTCAGGAGGCAGGGAGGGGGTAGCTCAGGGCCTGTGTGCAGGCAGGGGCTGGCTCGGGGGCAGGGAAGGGTAGCTAGGGGCTACGTGCAGGCAGGGGTTGCTCAGGGTGCAGGGAGGGGGTAGGTAGGGTCTGTGCACAGAGAGGGTGTAGTTCAGGATGCAGGGTGGGTAGCTGGGGGCTGTGAGCAGGCAGTAGTTCAATGCAGTGAGGGGTTAACTAGGGGTTGTATGCAGGCCGGGGGTAGCTCAGGGTGCGGGGAGGGGGTACCTGGAGGCTGTGTGTGTGGACAGGGGGTACCTGAGGTTTCAGGGATGGGGTAGCTAGGGGCTGTGCAGAGAGGGAGGGTGTTAGGGGGATTATTCCTTCATCCACTTACTTCCCTGGTCCTTCTCGCATGAACAGAGAGCAACAATACCCGAAGTCCAAAGGTGCAAACAATTCGATGTTTATTGGGGTTAACTTCCAGCAAGCATGATTCCAGTTTCCTTCCTTAGTATCCTCCTTCCCAGCTGTGACTCCACAGAGCCTTAAACCTGTGTCCCTGTTCCCATTCCTACCCTTAGCCAAACATGATTCCAACTTCCTTACTCCCATTCCCTGTTCTCATTTCCCCCTTTCGCAAAACATGATTCCAATTTTCTTACCCCCATTCCCATCTCCCCCCAACCCACCACTTCCTCATTGACTACAGATTATATAGTAAAACTTGAGTTCCGCTTAGCTATACCTTAACCAATCATTTTCCTGAAATTTAACTAACCAATCCTAACATATTGTAACATGATTATGTAACCAATTATATCCCACCACCTTAATTAGTTTACACCCAGCAAAATTAATTATACAGCAGACAGGAACAATCACAGAACCAGACAGAGATTATACAGACAAACAATAGCAAAGTGGGAACTATAATGACAAAACAATACAGAAGTGAGGATTTCACATCCCAGCTATTGATAAGTGAGTTCTTGCCAGACAGGATGCTATCAAACTAAGTTTCCTTTTACATTTTCTAGGCACTTCCCTTTCTCTGGAGGTGATAGGAATACAATCCTGTCCTGATAGTGCCTGACAGCCCAATAGCACCTTATTTCAATGTGACTAGTTTGGAATGTGAGGATGTGACCGGTCGCTTCCCAGCTTATGGCTGCCTCTGCTTCTTAGCCAAAGGCCTTAGCCTAAGAACAGGGCCTCAGACTGTCACAGTAAGAGAAGGCCCTTACACCAGCAGACAGTGATTTTGATTCTTTCTTTTATACCTCTAGAACTCGCCAAGTGATAAGAATACACCTAAATTCTTAAAGTACAGGCCTTTACCGACAGGCCTGAATATCTTTATCCTAACAGAGGGTAGCTCTGGGTGCATGGAGGGAGTAGCTCAGGCTGCAGAGTGGGGGTAGATAGGGGCTGTGCACTGGTGGGAGGTAGTTCAGGGTGCAGGGAGGGGTAGATAGGAGCTGTGTGTAGGGACCGGGTAGCTCAGGGTACAGTGAGGGGGGGGTCTCTAAGGGCAGGCTGGGGTAACAGCATGTGGGGAGGGGTAGCTGTAGTCTGTGTGGGCAGGGGGGTAGCTGAGGCTGCAGGGAGGGTGTAGCTAAGGTCTGTGTGTGGGTAGAGGTAGCTCAGGGTGGAGAGAGGGGGTAGCTGGGGGCTGTGTGCAGCCAGGGGGTAGCACAGCGTGTGGGGAGGGGGTAGCTGGGGGCTGTGCGCTGACGGGGTAGCTCAGGGTATGGGCTGGGGCTGTGCACAAGCATGGGGTAGCTAAGGGTGCGGGGAGGTGTAGCTAGGGGTGTGTGTAGGCAGGGGGGTAGCTCAGGGTGCAGGGAGGGGGTAGCTAAGGGTGCGGGGAGGTGTAACTAGGGGTGTGTGTAGGCAGGGGGGTAGCTCAGGGTGCAGGGAGGGGGTAGCTAAGGGTGCGGGGAAGTGTAGCTAGGGGTGTGTGTAGGCAGGGGGGTAGCTCAGGGTGCAGGGAGGGGGTAGCTAAGGGTGCGGGGAGGTGTAACTAGGGGTGTGTGTAGGCAGGGGGGTAGCTCAGGGTGCAGGGAGGGGGTAGCTAAGGGTGCGGGGAAGTGCAGCTAGGGTTGTTTGTAGGCAGGGGGGTAGCTCAGGGTGCAGGGAGGGGGTAGCTAAGGGTGTGGGGAAGTGTAGCTAGGGTTGGGTGTAGGCAGGGGGGGTAGCTCAGGGTGCAGGGAGGGGGTAGCTAAGGGTGCGGGGAGGGGGTAGCTAAGGGTGCGGAGAGGTGTAGCTAGGGGTGTGTGTAGGCAGGGGGGTAGCTAAGGGTGCGGGGAGGTGTAGCTAGGGTTGGGTGTAGGCAGGGGGGTAGCTCAGGGTGCAGGGAGGGGGTAGCTAAGGGTACGGGGAAGTGTAGCTAGGGGTGCGTGTAGGCAGGGGGGTAGCTCAGGGTGCAGGGAGGGGGTAGCTAAGGGTGCGGGGAGGTGTAGCTAGGGGTGCGTGTAGGCAGGGGGTAGCTCAGGGTGCAGGGAGGGGGTAGCTAAGGATGCGGGGAGGTGTAGCTAGGGTTGGGTGTACGCAGGGGGGTAGCTCAGGGTGCAGGGAGGGGGTAGCTAAGGGTGCGGGGAGGTGTAGCTAGGGTTGTGTGTAGGCAGGGGAGTAGCTCAGGGTGCAGGGAGGGGGTAGCTAGGAGCTGTGTGACAAGAGGCTCTGTGTCCCCGCCTAGGCAGCTCTGACCAGCTTCGTAAGCCATCCAGGAGGACTGGGAGCTGAGGAGCAGATGCAACCCCTGGCACCAGCAGCAGACGGGGAAATGCCACAGTTGCCCACTTCATGGCACCACCAGCCAGAGGAGCAGCCGCCCCTCACTGCCTGGCTCTGGCTTCCTGCCTACGACCTGGCCAGAGAGGGTGGGCCTGCAGGGGTCTGAGAGAGGAGGAGGTGGGGACGGGGGCTGGCGCCCCCCCCCCACCCCAGGACTGCCCCACTCTGGGTAAGGCACTGCAGTTTGGGGAGGGCAACACCCTTGTGCTCCCTCAGCTCTGCCCACAGACTCAGGGCTTCTGCCCTTGGGGAGTGCCTGGGTGCGGGACTTCATCCTCTCCACGGGGGGGCCCACTGGGGCTCGGGACACCAGGTTTCAGCCACTGAGCCCCGTGGGCTCCCGAAAGGGCTTGCAGCCCCCCAGGGCACTGCAGATGCCCCACTTGAGACCCACTGCTTTAGTTCAGTGCTAAGCTGCAGAATTTTCCAGCAAATGTCAGGGAGAAGGGACTGTTAGTAATGTACTAAGATGGTATGACAGAGTCACAGGTCCGATGCTCTGGAACTGCTCGTTATGAACCCCCCCAGGCCTCTGGGGTGGCATGACTCACCTCAGGGCACCTGTCCAGGCAAGGAGCCTCCTCGGCTTCAACCTTCCTTGTTTGACCTCGGAGCATCCAGCATCCCTGTTCACACTGCACACTTCCCCTTGGTGGGTCCACCTGGACAGGACCCCTGGGGAAGACAGAGGGGGCCGGCACCCCAACTCCGCAATCAGACGTGGCTCCCAACCCATGTTGTAAAACAGGCAGTTTATTAGTTGACAGGAACACAGCATAGGGCAGAACTTGTTATAGCACAGAAATGAATGACTTTCAGCCAAGTCCATCTTGTGGGGATCCCAGGCCGGACGCCCTGGACTTCCCCCTCTGAGTCCCAAACGAGAGACTGCCCAGCTTCCAGCAACCCGACACCCGACACACCCATAGCCCCTCTTCCTGGTCTTTGTCTTGCTTCTCGGGCAAAGTGTCACTTGGTCGCATCCCCCTCTTGGCTCTCAGGTTACAAAGGACAACAGCCATCGCCTACGTGCAGGCAGCTGGAGCGTCCTCACCTGCCCCCGAGGGTCTCAGCAAAAGTCACACACCCTTATTCCCACCGCCTAGGCATTGGTGCAATACACAGAATTCAAGCAAAATGGTAAGATTCTAAACCACCATTAATGGCCCACACTTTGCATAGTTACAATAGGACCTCAGAGTTATACTTCATATTTTTAGCTTCAGATACAAGAATGATACATTTATACAAATAGGATGACTACACTCAGTAGATTATAAGCTTTGTAAGGATACCTTACAAGAGACCTTTTGCATAAAGTATATTCCAGTTACATTACATTCACACTCATAAGCATATTTCCATAAAACATTGTGGCGTGCAACGTCACACCATGTTCCTCCGCCAGGAGGAAGCAAGGAGAAATCTGTGCGCCCCCACCCCTGCCCCACGGGCGCTCCCGCCAGTTTCTGACTCTACACTGGCAGTGCAGACCTCTATTCTGCTGCACGGCGCCCCCTTGACTATAGTGCCCCTCAGCAGTCACTCGGGGGCAGGAGGGGCACCCCTAAGGCCGGCCTTGCACAGGTCTGAATGCACAAGCGTCATTGCAAGGATGGGTTTCAGAGTAACAGCCGTGTTAGTCTGTATTCGCAAAAAGAAAAGAAGTACTTGTGGCACCTTAGAGACTAACCAATTTATTTGAGCATGAGCTTTCGTGAGCTACAGCTCACTTCATCGGATGCATACCGTGGAAACTGCAGCAGACTTTATATATACACAGAGAATATGAAACAATACCCCCTCCCACCCCACTGTCCTGCTGGTAATAGCTTATCTAAAGTGATCATCAGGTGGGCCATTTCCAGCACAAATCCAGGTTTTCTCACCCCCCACCAATTCACTCTCCTGCTGGTGATAGCCCATCCAAAGTGACAACTCTTTACACAATGTGCATGATAATTAAGTTGGGCTATTTCCTGCACAAATCCAGGTTTTCTCACATCCCCCCCACCCCCATACACACACAAACTCACTCTCCTGCTGGTAATAGCTCATCCAAACTGACCACTCTCCAAGTTTAAATCCAAGTTAAACCAGAACATCTGGGGGGGGGGGGTAGGAAAAAACAAGAGGAAACAGGCTACCTTGCATAATGACTTAGCCACTCCCAGTCTCTGTTTAAGCCTAAATTAATAGTATCCAATTTGCAAATGAATTCCAATTCAGCAGTTTCTCGCTGGAGTCTGGATTTGAAGTTTTTTTGTTTTAAGATAGCAACCTTCATGTCTGTGATTGCGTGACCAGAGAGATTGAAGTGTTCTCCGACTGGTTTATGAATGTTATAATTCTTGACATCTGATTTGTGTCCATTTATTCTTTTACGCAGAGACTGTCCAGTTTGACCAATGTACATGGATGTTATTTATTGGTGCCTACCAACCCATGCAGATTACTATGTGCCACAGCCACTCACTCAGAATTGTTTTATTAATAATGCTTACACAAGGGACCAGAATATCGTGTGATGCCAAGCTTGCGAATGATCGAAATTCAAAACCATCTGGAATGTACCTACAATACAGACACGCAAATATACTCAAATAGTTTACAACCTTCCTACCCGTCAATGCCAAGGCTGAGAGTCGCCAGACTGGATAGTGGATTTGGATGCCACATTCCCATTAAAATTCATGGGCCTTGGACACTCAAATCTCCTATCCAGCTTTGAAAATTTCAGCCTAAAGAAGTAGGCTGGGCTTTTCAAATGCACTCAGTGTTGGCAAAAACAACAAGGAGTCCTTGTGGCACCTTAGTGTGGCAGTTCAATGATGAGACAGAACACAGCTTTATGCAAGCACGCAGGCTGGTCAGCTGAAATGGGCTGCTGCCCCCCAGCTTTCCACCTTCCCCTTTTATTATATTTCTCCCCCCTATGCATTACATACTTCTACCGCAAAAAGACACACAAAGGAATGTATGACGTTGATTAATATACTTGTTTACCAACTTTTATCTACTACAATCCTGGTTCTCAGGCCTTGAGCCCAGGCTAAGAAAGCTTCCCACGGTCACTGTCTTTTAATCAACTTCTCATGGTTCATATCTAGTCCTTGTCCTTGGATAGAGCAATGTGTGCATTGCTTCTACAAAACAGTCAGGGTGTGCCCTGCCTGTTTCCAGGTGGAATAACTAAACATGAACCCTTCACCTTAGAGACTAACAAATTTAATTGGGCATAAGCTTTCGTGAGCTAAAACCCACTTCATCAGATGCATGGAGTGAAAAATACAGTAATACAGTAAGTTAGTGCTGGCTTCCCTCTGCTCCTGCAGACATCAATGGAAGTGTTCCTTGTGAGCCTTCTGCCAGCTGTCATTAGAGCCAGGGCCAAGTAACAGCTAGGGTTTCCTGTTAGGATAAATTAAATGAATGGCTCAAGCCCTCGCCTAAAACTGTATCCCTCCCAGGTGTTAGAACCATCATTTAAACCATCTGACCACACATCTCTGCCCCTCTCGCAAACACACGTAGAGTCTTATTATCTTGGGCACACAAACCAACCAGCGGCCAAGGAGATCAGCTTGCCATCTTGCCTCCTAAAACTTTGGTTTCCAGCAGAAACCTACCTCAGCCTCACCACAAATTCAGGCCAACGACCTGCTCCATTAGGTAGGTCAGAGGGGGTCACCTCTGCTGCAGAATTGCTCTAGATTGCTGCCAGCTCCTATGCAAGCAGTCCCAGTCAGCTCAGGTCACATGCCGCTAGCTCCCATCAGGAAGCTCAGGACCATCTTGTACCAGCAGCAGGACAATATGACTCCAGCAGGAATCTCTACCCCCACTAGCTGTGTTGGGCATAGCTACACAATCTGTGTCCATCAGTAAGGTTTGGGGAGGAGAGGGCAAATGAAAACCAACTTGGCAGAGCACCAGCGTGTTCTACGCCCGATGTCCCCCGCTGGCTTGTCTAGAAGAGAAATCCTTGAGGCGGATCCCATAATATAAATCGCCCTACTGTACACTTACACCCCATGCCATAGATATCTATGAGGGACATGGAGCATCTCTGTAATAGTTTATAAATAGTGTGTGGTGACCAGGTGGTTGGGATGTTCACCGTATGAATATGTTGGTTTAATTTAATGCAGGCTGGTGGAAAAATAAGCAGGAAGGCAAACTGATGACTGGAGACAGGAGTGACAGAAGCGCCCTAAAAGTGGAACAGGGCTACTGGTACCTGAACCATGGCTCTGCCCTCCACACACCACCCCCTCCCCCCAAGGCTCCATCCCCCACTCGCTCCTCTCTGCCCCCTCCACAGGCTAGCCCTTACTGCCAGTAAAATGTGGGAGGGCATAGGCCCCTGTTCCAGCGCCCCTGACCAGAGATAAGACATTTACAGGCCAACAGGAGAGCTCTTGGTCCTGAGAAGACTGGCTCAACTGCCTGGTGTCCCAGCCAACTCTTTTGGACTGCAGGGCTGTAAATCCCAGGAGCTGAGAGAACAAAGCAACTGGATGAGGAGCGGGGGAGCTGTTGAGAAGCAGGTCAGGAGAACAGACTGACAGACACCGACCTCCATGGGGGAGAGCCAAATAAGGTAGGTCTGGTGGGGTCACCTGTCACCATCACAGAGGGCAAGGTGTGCCATACCTACGGTACAATCTGGACTGACAAATAGCTGTGGCCCCTCCTTCTGTGGCTTGCACTCACTGGACAGCTGGGCTTGCTCAAAAGCATCAGCCAATATAGCCATCTCTACTACAGCTTTTAAAGATTTATTCCAGACTGATTTTCATATAATCAGTGCATATACTCAAGAAATGTTCTTGAGCAACGAGCATCTACAACCCCTTTTTCCTTGAACCCATTTTCTTATTATGTCACACAAGTTATAAACATATTCACTAGGACTCATGTCAGCACCCCTCTTAAGATTGCTAAATTTCAACCCATACACTTCAGGAGTCATTTGAAAACTTTGTAAATGGATTTCAAAAATTCAGAATGTATTAAAGGTCCCTGAATTGGTGTTTCATTAAATACATTCAAAGCTTTACTAGTTTTGCAACTAGTGTGGGGACTTTCTTGTGCTCAGGACTCTTATCAACTTCACATTGCTTTTCAAAAGCAGTGAGGTACTCCTCAATGGAAGCTGTCTCTTTGCATGCAGGACACAACTTGTCCAAGCTGAGGGTCCCTTGGGTGCGGGGAGATGTTGGTGACTCTGGGATCTTTCCATGTTTTTCTATCAGGGCCTCATATTTCCTCTCCTTTTCCTTGTCTCCATGGCTTTTCTATGGGCAGCTTCCCCAGCTTCCCGTGCAGCGGTTGCTTCTTTCAGTCTCATTTCCACCTGTCATTTCTGGAATTCACATTCTTTCTCTTTCTTCTGCTTCCAAGCTGGCTAACTGTAGCTTTGCAGCTGTTTTGCTGGTGCTCATTTTTGTGCTTTACTGTTTCTAGTTCCTTCACCTGAAATATTCAAACAGAAAACAATAAACTGGAACCACTCTTTGACTGTTTCCAGGCACCACACTTGAGACTCACTTAAAATTGCTAGGCCAGTGCTTAGAGTGTAAACTTCATTTAAAATAACAAGCTGTGCATATATCCTGCTGACTATCCCACTGTAACATACCCAGGTACAATCTGGACTGATGGACAGCTGTGTCCCCTCAGTTCTCCACTCCTGGTCTGCTCACACACAGCCTCCAGCATGTAAATTACTCCCAGCTATACTGTATGAGTAGCACGGGCAGCCACTCTTGAATTACACTGCATGATAACACCAGCAAATTCCCAGTCCCAGACTTTCCCCCAGAAATGTGTGTCTTGTACTGCCCAGCCCTCTCCTGGACAACACAAGCTCATACAAAGTCCGTCATTTTATTAATAGAAAATAATATGCACAAATCCTGTTATCTCAAATGGAGTTTCCCAAACATTTCAGTCCAAGCACACTGGTTTAGATAAAATAACTTTATTAACTACAAAAGCTAGATGTTAAGTGAATACAAGTAATGGGGTATACAAGTCAGAATTGGTTAAAAAAATAAAATGCAGCTAAGGCCTAACTTAACAACCTAGTGTGAATTCAAAGCAAAGGTCTCTCTCACCACATGTTTCAACAGTCTTACTAGCTGAATTTCTTCCAGTCAGGATCCCTCCCCCTGGTTGCTTCCTTTGTTCTTCAGGTGCCGTGGATGCCGTGAGTAGCAAGAAAGAGGAATAATTTGTGGTGTCTGCTCTCCCTTCTTATGCTTTGCCTTTTTATAGTTCTTTCTCTTCTTCAAGAAGCATCTCCAGCTGAGATTCAGGAGACAGAAAGTCTGTGTGGACGGGAACTCCAAGCTGTTTCTTTGTCAAGATGTAGATTTTTCGCCCATGCTCTCTTTCCTGCTGAAGAGTGTCCACTTAACCAGGTGATAGTCCATTTGATTTTGTTGACACCTGGCTGAGGCATCAGCTTGCCTTTTGTCTCTGAGGAACTGGTTCATGGTTCATGGTTCCCAGACTTGGAACATGTCTTAGTATTACACTACAGAGGAATCTCATATCTTTACACAATGTTGCCACACATATTTTACCAGTACTCTAATGATCAGCAAATTATGAATTTTCAAATGATACCTCACAAGGCATACTTTGTACAAAATGTATTGTAGTCCTGTAAAAGGTGTGAATGCAGGGATACAGACCATCACAGTAGGGCCTTAGGTAAGACAGACTAGACTGTAGACTGTTGTTTCAAAGTCCTTTTTCTCTTAGGTTATGCTTGGTACAGTTAGGGTTAAACAATACTATGGCTGTCTGGTCCCTAGATGAGGACGGGTGAGTCCCAGAGGAATGGAGAAGGGAAAGCACAGTACCTATCTTTAAAAAGGGGAACAAAGAGGATCCAGGGAGTTATAGACCAGTCAGCCTAACTTCAATATCTGGAAAGCTACTGGAACAAATTATTAAACAATCCATTTGTAAACACCTAGAGAATTATAGGGTTTTAAGGAATAGCCAGCATGGATATGTCAAGAACAAATCAAACCAACCTAATTTCCTTCTTTGACAGAGTTACTGGCTAGTGGATAGGAGGGAAGCAGTAGATGTGACATATCTTGATTTTAGTAAGGCTTTTGACATAATCCCACATGACATTCTCATAAACTAGGCCTGGGAAATGTGGTGCACAAATGATTGAAACACCATACTCAAAAAGTAGCTATCAGTGCTTCGCTGTCAAACTGTGAGGATGAACCTAGTAGAGTCCTGCCAGGGTCAGTCCCGAGTCCAGCATTATTCATTATTTTCATTAATGTCTTGGATAATGGAGTGGAGAATGTTTATAAAATTTGACGGCAACACCAAGATGGGAGGGATTGCAAGCACTTTGGAGGACAGGATTAGAATTCAAAATGGCCTTGAGAAATTGAATAATTGGTCTGAAATCAACAAGATGAAATTCAATAAAGACAAGTGCAGAGTACTTCACTTAGGAAGGAAAAATCAAATGCACCGCTACAAATTAGGGAATAACTAGCTAGGTGGCAGTACTGCAAAAAAGGATCTGGGGGTTACAATGGATCACAAATTGAATATGAGACTACAATGTGATGCAGTGCAAAAAAAGTGAATATAATTCTGGGGTGTATTTATAGGAGTATCATGAATAAGACACAGGAGCTAATTGTCCCATTCTACTCGGCACTGGTGAGGCCTCAGCTGGAGAACTGTGTCCAGTTCTGGGCACCACACTTTAGGAAAGATGTGGATAAACTGGATTCCAAAGAAGAGCAACAAAAATGATAAAAGATTTAGAAAATGTGACCTATGGGGAAAGATTTAAAAAACTGGGCATGTTTAGTCTTGAGAAAAGAAGAGTGTGGGGGGAACCTGATAATAGTCTTCAAATATGTTAAGAACTGGTACAAAGAGGGTGGTGATCAATTGTTCTCCATGCCCACTGAAGGTAGGACAATAAGTAATAGTCTTAATCTGCAGCAAAGGAGATTTAGGTTGGATATTAGGAAAAACTTTCTAACTATAAGGACAGTTAAGTTCTGGAATAGGCCCCCAAAGGAGGTTGTGGAATCTCCATAATTACAGGTTTTTAAGAACAGGCTAGACAAACACCTGTCAGGGATGGTCTAGGTTTACTTGGTCCTGTCTCAGAGCAGCAGGATGGACTAGATAACCTCTCATGGTCCCTTACAGCCCCACATTTCTATGATTCAGATGAGAATGGCCCATTTTCCCCACTGGATAATCCCCATGTCTTCACAGAATCATAGAATCATAGAATAACAGAGTTGGAAGGGACCTCTGGAGGCCATCTAGTCCAACCCCCTGCCCAGAGCAGGACCAATCCCAAATAAATCATCCCAGCCAGTGCTTTCTCAAGCCTGACCTTAAAAACTTCTAAGGAAGGGGATTCCTCCACCTCCCTAGGTAACGCATTCCAGTGTTTCACCACCCTCCTAGTGAAAACGTTTTTCCTAATAACCAACCTAAACCTCCCCCACTGCAACTTGAGACCATTATTCCTTGTCCTGTCATCTGTTATCACTGAGAATAGTCTAGATCCATCCTCTTTGGATCCACCTTTCAGGTAGTTAAAAGCAGATATCAAATCCCCCCTCATTCTTCTCTTCTGTAGACTAAACAATCCCAGTTCCCTCAGCCTCTCCTCATAACTCATGTGTTCCAGAACCCTAATCATTTTTGTTGCCCTTCACTGGACTCTCTCCAATTTCTCCACATCTTTCTTGTAGTGTGGGGCCCAAAACTGGACACAGTACTCCAGATGAGGCCTCACCAATGTCAAATAGAGGGGAACGATCACGTCCCTCGATCTGCTGGCAATGCCCCTACTTATACACCCCAAAATGCCATTGGCCTTCTTGGTAACAAGGGCACACTGTTGACTCATATCCAGCTTCTCGTCCACTGTCACCCCTAGGTCCTTCTCTGCAGAACTGCTGCTTAGCCATTCGGTCCCTAGTCTGTAGCGGTGCATTGGATTCTTCCGTCCTAAGGGCAGGACTCTGCACTTGTCCTTGTTGAACCTCATCAGATTTCTTTTGGCCCAATCCTCCAATTTCTCTAGGTCCCTCTGTATCCTATCCCTCCCCTCCAGCGTATCTACCACTCCTCCCAGTTTAGTGTCATCTGCAAACTTGCTGAGGGTGCAATCCACACCATCCTCCAGATCATTAATGAAGATATTGAACAAAACCAGCCCGAGGACCGACCCTTGGGTACTCCGCTAGATAGCGGCTGCCAACTAGACATGGAGCCATTGATCACTACCCGTTGAGCCCGACAATCTAGCCAACTTTCTATCCACCTTATAGTGCATTCATCCAGCCCATACTTCTTTAACTTCCTGGCAAGAATACTGTGGGAGACCGTGTCAAAAGCTTTGCTAAAGTCGAGGAATAACACGTCCACTGCTTTCCCTTCATCCACAGAACCAGTTATCTCATCATAGAAGGCAATTAGATTAGTCAGGCATGACTTGCCCTTGGTGAATCCATGCTGACTGTTCCTGATCACTTTCCTCTCCTCTAAGTGCTTCAGAATTGATTCCTTGAGGACATGCTCCATGATTTTTCCGGGGACTGAGGTGAGGCTGACTGGCCTGTAGTTCCCAGGATCATCCTTCTTCCCTTTTTTAAAGATGGGCACTACATTAGCCTTTTTCCAGTCTTCCAGGACTTCCCCTGATCGCCATGAGTTTTCAAAGATAATGGCCAAAGGCTCTGCAATCACATCTGCCAATTCCTTTAGCACTCTCGGATGCAACGCATCCGGCCCCATGGACTTGTGCACGTCCAGTTTTTCTAAATAGTCCCGAAACACTTCTTCCTTCACGGAGGGCTGGCCACCTCCTCCCCATGCTGTGCTGCCCAGTGCAGTAGTCTGGGAGCTTACCTTGTTCGTGAAGACAGAGGCAAAAAAAGCATTGAGTAATTAGCTTTTTCCACATCCTCTGTCACTAGGTTGCCTCCCTCATTTAGTAAGGGGCCCACACTTTCCTTGGCTTTCTTCTTATTGCCAACATACCTGAAGAAACCCTTCTTGTTACTCTTAACATCCCTCGCTAGCTGCAACTCAAGGTGTGATTTAGCCTTCCTGATTTCATTCCTACATGCCCGAGCAATATTTATATACTCATCCCTGGTCATTTGTCCAATCTTCCACTTCTTGTAAGCCTCTTTTTTGTGTTTAAGATCAGCAAGGATTTCACTGTTAAGCCAAGCTGGTCACCTACCATATTTACTATTCTTTCTACACATCGGGATGGTTTGTCCCTGTAACCTCAATAAGAATTCTTTAAAATACAGCCAGCTCTCCTGGACTCCTTTCCCCCTCATGTTATTCTCCCAGACTCTCAGTCTTGTTACACTTAACCCTTGCTTTCATGTACCTGAAATTACATAGAAAATGTATCACAGTTTGTAAGTCTGGAACATGAGCAAACTCAGATTGCACAGCTTTGGGAATGCCTCCTGACATAAATGCAAATTATACCTGCCAGCCAGTACAGGCCCACAATTTTCCTCATTTACCAATGGGGGAGACAGAAACCAAGGTATGCAAATAATCTGGAAGAGGTAAGAGTATGCCCTCAGTTCTTCTAGGGGGAGTTAAGACATTCTGTCCCCACAAACCTGCTAATCCTAGGGTTTATATTCTAGTGACTTCAATGGGAGCAAAGTTATGCCAAAGCAGAGCACTTTGGAAAATCCCACCTGTAACGTGTTTATATTTTCTAATGCACAAACACACACCTTGTAATAGCCGGTTATGAAACACCTAGATAGGTATATAAAACAGCTGTGCTTATTACACTTAAAGATAACAAGGTGGACTGACAAAACCTTAGCGCATCAGTGCCCTGTGTATTCCTAGACTATTTAATTTTTCTTTGAACGTAGCATATTTAATACATGAGGATCCCATTTGTTAACAGACTATTTGGATCAAAAAGAAACAGTCACCTTTCAAAAAAAAAATCATGAAATCATATTGTAATATAATCAGCCTTTATAGGATTAATTAGTTAGGGCCCAGTTGTGCAAACCTGGCTCACATTAATGAACACTTACACGCACAAGTAGTTTCATTGATTTCAATGGGCAAGTAAATACCCAGCAACCTAAGGGTTACACAATTGAGCCCTCAAGTTGTACAGCAATTTGCAGATGTAACTATTCAAGTGAGAAGCATAATTATTATTATCAATATCATTTACTGCAGCCAGAAGGCAATGAATTTTCATTTCCATCTCAATTTGGTTTTGTCGACCCTGCACTCATTGAAAATTAAAAGACCCATCAGTCTCAAGGGGCAACTGTATCTTTCAGCCATTCTCCACATTAACACATGAATTTATTCCTATAAACTGCTGCTTAACCACGCCTGTAAAGCGGGGGTAAATATTAAAACAGAACCTGTCACTGACACCACCAAAAATAACCACAGGAAGATCCGATCGAGGACTTGAGCTACAAATTTCCAGTCTTGAACTACCTAGAAGAAACAATAACAACAATATTAGCTTAGTTCTTTTTCTTACAAGTTTCAATATATTTCAGCTGCAAAAATTGCAATTAAAATATGGTCTGTGCTAGTTATAATTTTGAACAAATGTTGCCAATGCCATAAATATTGTTCCCTTGGGCCCCAATCCGTCAAACACTTACGCACATGCTTACCTGAGTAGTCCCATTGACTCCAATGAGTGTGCTGCAGTGATTAAAATTAAGCACACGTATACGTGTTTACAGGATTGGGGCCTTAAAATGGTTTGATAAAAATTTTTTAAAAGGTTCACCCTCAAGTACTTTGCCATCGATCCAGCAAAGCCTCAGGCAGAGCTTTCCGAATGTGAGCCGTCCCATTTACTTCACTAGGTTTGAGTGCTTTGCTGGGTCAGAGCCTAAAACACACAGTGCATTGAGGAAGAAATGGGAGTTTGCATTCCCAGCTGTAAGTTCTGGCACATCCCGGCATGCCTAATGTAAAACAAACCAGGAGAAAGTTTTTATCCTCCCAGTTTCACACGGAGAGCCTGTGACCATGGACACAGACATCAAAATGCAAAATATTGTTTTTCCTGTAGATCCCCTTTTAACTCATTGCAGATATTGGGCCAGAGTCACCAAGAGGCTCCAGCTCTTCTAAATGCACCTTAATTGGCAGGGTTATGGCTGCTTTGTGTTTCAGTAGTGGTACAGAGGTGCTAAAGGGTACTGGTGACTCTGGTCCATTATGACAGGTTTCAGAATAGCAGCCGTGTTAGTCTGTATCTGCAAAAAGAAAAGGAGGACTTGTGGCACCTTAGAGACAAACCAATTTATTTGAGCATAAGCTTTCGTGAGCTACAGCTCACTTCATCAGATGCATCCGATGAAGTGAGCTGTAGCTCACGAAAGCTTATGCTCAAATATATTTGTTCGTCTCTAAGGTGCCACAAGTCCTCCTTTTCTTTTTTCTGGTCCATTAGTTACCATTTGTTTGGCCAACCTAGTCACTCTGAAACTTAGTCATCAGAAAGAATCATGCACACCCAAAACTGATCCTTTTCTGAAAATTACCTACCCTGCTACCCTTAGCTAGAATAAGTAATTCAAGGTATGTCTATGCTAGGGAGACCAGATGTCCCAATTTTATAGGGACAGTCCCAGTTTTTGGGTCTTTTTCTCACTCAGGCATCTATTACCCCCACCTCCTGTCCTGATTTTTGACACTTGCTATCTGGTCAGGCTATTCGATGCTGTATTGTAACCAGGTCTCTGAGACCGGGCTTGTGGACTGAGTGTTTCCAAACCTGCGTTTGAAAAGCCACACTGCATTGTAAACCTGAGTTTACAGTTGCTGGACCCAGGTCTCAGAGCCATGCTAACAAGGCCATATGGCACTATGCAGACTGGCTGACACAGGCCTGTGGCTGGAGCTGTGCCCTGCTGCAAAATGACAGGGCTTGGACCCAAGTCACAGGAGCACTCGGGTTCTGACCCACGCTGCAGCAGGGTCCACTCAGGGCCCGTGTGCTTGCTGACCCAAATCAGACTGATTGGTGTGTGAATGGAAGGGGGGCTTGGGCTCAAACCTGAGTCGCAGCCCCAGCTTAATGTGCCATGTAGCCATACCCTAAGTGGTCCAACAGCTTACACCCATGCCAGGAGTACAAAAGAAGAGACATCTTTTAAGAATATCTGCTAGCAGGCTGCCTAAACAAGCCTTTCTGACCTCCAGGCAAGAGACCGAGAGGCCAAACTGGAGCCACGCTCTGCCGCAAAATAGTGGCTGCTGTGGCATTTTTACATCTGAATGTAAGAGAGCTGGAAAACTGGGAGCAGGACAGGGTTGACTGGTGCCTGGTTCATGTAGCGAGGCAGGAAGAATGACGGTGATGCCCTCAGAGAAAGTCCCCTCCCTCCCTGAATGAGGTCCGCTGGCAGGGCTGTTTGGCTGTGGGAAGCTTGTCCTGCTATTGTCCAGCAGCTAAAGAGAGGACTTCAATCACTAGGGCTAGCAAGCTCTTTAACAAGCTTAACTGCTATGTACACTTCATTTACAGCTATGCAGATTAGCTTGGGGATGGGGGGAGTGACAGTGACACTATAGAAAGAGGGTTTCAGAGTAACAATACAGAGTGTTAGTCTGTATTCACAAAAAGAAAAGGAGGACTTGTGGCACCTTAGAGACTAACCAATTTATTTGAGCATAAGCTTTCATGAGCTACAGCTCACTTCATCGGATGCATACCGTGGAAAATACAGAAGATGTTTTTATACACACAGACCATGAAAAAATGAGTGTTTATCAATACAAAAGGTTTTCTCTCCCCCCACCTCACTCTCCTTCTGCTAATAGCTTATCTAAAGTGATCACTCTCCTTACAATGCGTATGATAATCAAGGTGGGCCATTTCCAGCACAAATGCCTCCAACACCACTTTCTACAAGCCATTACCCTCTGATCCCACTGAGAGTTACCAAAAGAAACTACAGCATTTGCTCAAGAAACTCCCTGAAAAAGCACAAGATCAAATCCGCACAGACACACCCCTGGAACCCCGACATGGGATATTCTATCTACTACCCAAGATCCATAAACCTGGAAATCCTGGGTGCCCCATCTTCTCAGGTATTGGCACCCTGACAGCAGGATTGTCTGGCTATGAAGACTCCCTCCTCAGGCCCTACGCTACCAGCACTCCCAGCTACCTTCAAGACACCACTGACTTCCTGAGGAAACTACAATCCATCGGTGATCTTCCTGAAAACACCATCCTGGCCACTATGGATGTAGAAGCCCTCTACACCAACATTCCACACAAAGATGGACTACAAGCCGTCAAGAACACTATCCCCAATAATGTCACAGCTAACCTGGTGGCTGAACTTTGTGACCTTGTCCTTACCCATAACTATTTTACATTTGGGGACAATGTATACCTTCAAATCAGCGGCATGCTATGGGTACCCGCATGGCCCCACAGTATGCCAACATTTTTATGGCTGACTTAGAACAACGCTTCCTCAGCTCTCGTCCCCTAACGCCCCTACTCTACTTGCGCTATATTGATGACATCTTTATCATCTGGACCCATGGAAAAGAAGCCCTTGAGAAATTCCACCATGATTTCAACAATTTCCATCCCACCATCAACCTCAGCCTGGTCCAGTTCACACAAGAGATCCACTTCCTGGACACTACAGTGCTAATAAACAATGGTCACATAAACACCACCCTATACCGGAAACCTACTGACCGCTATTCCTACCTACATGCCTCCAGCTTTCACCCTGACCACACCACACGATCCATCGTCTACAGCCAAGCTCTGCGATACAACCGCATTTGCTCCAACCCCTCAGACAGAGACAAACACCTACAAGATCTCTGTCAAGCATTCTTACAACTACAGTACCCACCTGCGGAAGTGAAGAAACAGATTGATAGAGCCAGAAGAGTTCCCAGAAGTCACCTACTACAGGAAAGGCCTAACAAAGAAAATAACAGAACGCCACTAGCCATTACCTTCGGCCCTCAACTAAAACCCCTCCAACGCATTATCAAGGATCTACAACCTATCCTGAAGGACGACCCAACACTCTCAAAAATCTTGGGAGACAGGCCAGTCCTTGCCTACAGACAGCCCCCCAACCTGAAGCGAATACTCACCAACAACCACATACCACACAACAGAACCACTAACCCAGGAACCTATCCTTGCAACAAAGCCCGTTGCCAACTGTGCCCACATATCTATTCAGGGGACACCATCACAGGGCCTAATAACATCAGCCACACTATCAGAGGCTCGTTCACCTGCACAGCTGCCAATGTGATATATGCCATCATGTGCCAGCAATGCCCCTTTGCCATGTATATTGGTCAAACTGGACAGTCTCTACGTAAAAGAATAAATAGACACAAATCAGATGTCAAGAATTATAACGTTCATAAACCAGTCAGAGAACACTTCAATCTCTCTGGTCACGCGATTACAGACATGAAAGTTGCGATATTACAACAGAAAACTTCAGAAACAGACTCCAAAGAGAAAAGGAGTACTTGTGGCACCTTAGAGACTAACCAATTTATTTGAGCATAAGCGTTCGTGAGCTACAGCTCACTTCATCGGATGCATACTGTGGAAAGTTTAGAAGATCTTATTATATACACACAAAGCATGAAAAAATACCTCCTCCCACCCCACTCTCCTGCCGGTAATAGCTTATCTAAAGTGATCACTCTCCTTACAATGTGTATGATAATCAAGGTGGGCCATTTCCAGCACAAATCCAGGGTTTAACAAGAACGTCTGAGGCGTTCATACACATTGTATGATAATATACATTCATATACATTGTGTATGATAATCATGTGTATGATTATCATACACAATGTAAGGAGAGTGGTCACTTTGGATAAGCTATTACCAGCAGGAGAGTGAGTTTGTGTGGGGGGGGAGGGGTGAGAAAACCTGGATTTGTGTTGGAAATGGCCCACCTTGATTATCATACACATTGTAAGGAGAGTGATCACTTTAGATAAGCTATTACCAGCAGGAGAGTGGGGTGGGAGGAGGTATTTTTTCATGCTTTGTGTGTATATAATAAGATCTTCTAAACTTTCCACAGGATGCATCCGATGAAGTGAGCTGTAGCTCACAAAAGCTTATGCTCAAATAAATTGGTTAGTCTCTAAGGTGCCACAAGTCCTCCTTTTCTTTTTGCGAATACAGACTAACACGGCTGTTACTCTGAAATCTGTAGTGATAAACACCCATTTTTTCATGGTCTGTGTGTATAAAAACGTCTTCTGTATTTTCCACAGTATGCATCCGATGAAGTGAGCTGTAGCTCACAAAAACTTATGCTCAAATAAGTTGGTTAGTCTCTAAGGTGCCACAAGTACTCCTTTTCTTTTTATAGAAAGAGAGATTTCAGTAAAACGAGGCTGCTCACATGGTAGAGGTTGGCACTAAAAGGCCAAGGTTCTAGCCTGACTCTGGGGAAGGAGCAGGTATGGTTGTGTGATTTCTATAAAATGAGGCAGCTAGCCAAGAGGGTCCCACAGTCAGAAGGAAAGAAAGTAAAACCCTTAGGTACCACAGAGATGCCACGTATGGAAGCAATACTAGAGTGCCAGAAGGGGTGAGTGCCCAGAACAAAAGGGAATCAGGAAGGAAAGAAGCTGATTGCCGTGGCTAACCGGCAGGGCTTGGGAGCCTATTTGAACCAAAAGAAATCGTTCCGAATTTGGAAATCTGACCCTTGTGAAGCCAATCGAACTTGAGGCTGAGGAGGGAATATGTGAAAGGGAAATTAGAAAGGCTAAAAGGGATTGTGAAGAGCAAAAAGCTACATATATGAAAACAAACAAGATATTATTTATGTATATCAGAAGCAAGATGCTTGAAAAAGAATCAGTAGGTCCACTGGGTCACCATGGACTAAAGGGAGCAGTTAAGGAAGACAAGGTTGTTGCTGAGACACTAAGGCTATGTCTACACTGCAATCCGCGGCTGGCCCAGATCAGCTGACTTCGGTTTGCATAGCTCAGGCTGCAGGGCTACAAAATGTCAGTGTATATGTTCCCGTCCGGCTGGGGCCTGGAACCCCATGAGCCAGAGTCCTGTGAGCCAAAGTCAGCGGACATGGTTGCAGTGTAGACATACCCACTATGATTTCTTTGCATCAGTCTTCACTGCAAAGGATACTGGGGAGAGAGACTTACCCGAACCTGCTCTTTTCTTGTACATTTGGGACTGTCAGATACAGAGGTGGCAGGATGAAGTGGCTAAGCTGCGAGCATATATATAAGATTCCCAGACAATTTTATACAGCTTTAGAGGAAGAGTCATACATGGACTTTTCTCTACCGGGCACTTTCATTAACACAGCATACCTGGTGTGGGACCAAAGCATTGGTTCCACCCACTCCCTCCCTTGCCCATTCACTCCCCGCTCATATATGCAGGGAAGTAGCAGATGCTTAATGCATAAAGAAGCTCAAGACTGAGTCCTCAGAATTTTTGTGGTAACTAATGACCTGAGCCTGCAACGTGCATGGTGGCAGAGCCCACATTCGCTTAGAAGGGAGCTTTCCCTGAGTAAGTTCCCCTTAATACTATTCAGATGAATTGAATAGCTTTCTCCAGGCTAAGGGTAGCCATTGTAGCTATCTGGCAGGGGATCTGTGAGCGTTTCCCATGCCCTTCCTAGGGCCGGCCAAGGAGCAAACAAATACAAATTCATAAACATCTCGGACACATTTTTGTTTTGAAGTTTTTTGAAAACAATATTCATTTTAAAAAAAAATCACTTTTTTTTGTAACTGAAAATTTTTGGTGTTTTTCCTTTTTTGGTTTTATCATTCAAAACACTTCAACCCACTCTGTCCATAACCTGCATTTCTACTATCACAGTGATCTTCTGAAGTTATCAGGGAAATTTTAAAAAGAATAATAACTCTCTATATCTTGGGGCCAGATTGCTTTGATCCACTGCTAAAAGCTAGATGGAAACAACAGACTCTCAGAACTGAAGCTTCAGAACAAAGGATACAATTAATTATTTACCACTGATTGGAAGTAGCTACAACAAACAGCTCCTTTCAGCATGGTACTAACAAAACCTCTATTTCTTTTTCATAACTTGTCTCTATACATCACCCCACAAAATCATATCTTTTGGAAATTCCATGTTATTTCCACTTCTATGTTCATTTTTTTAAATGAACATCATAACAGACAGCTAGATAATTGGGGCAAAAAAGTTTGGAGAGCCAAATATACTTAATATTTAGTGTGTGATTCTGATATGACACATTGGTGTAAATCAAGAATACCTTCACTGAAATCAGCGGAGCTATGCTGATGTAAAACAGATACAAGGCATTTAGGTGGCTAAAGAACCTATTTGTAGGTATTAGAAAAGACAAGTTATTTAACTATGCTGGCTGTAGATGAAAAAAATCTTCATTCTATTAGAACAACCATGTACTCTTCACGTGTTAACATTACCTGCCTGATGAAATGCTCCTTTTTTACATGGCCAGAGATGTATCTAATAGAATCAGCAGCTTTTTCCAAAAAAGCAATCACAATTTTTTCTCCATCCTTGACTTGTTTCTGTTTCTTTTTGCCCAAGATCTTTGATTTTGACACTGGGATAGTTCCTCCAGCCTCTGAAAAGGAATAGCGGTCCACATGGCCCTTCATGCATAATAGCCTAGGAAGCTTTTGAAGGAAGAGTCTTTTAACCCAGGGAGCCATAGGATGGTAGGTTGCTGAGGACCGATGGTGCACGTTAATAACGAAAACAGTAACAATAATTGATAGGGTTACAAAAATCATAATAAACAACAAATACTCGCCAATCAGAGGAATGACTTTGGAAGAAGATGGTATTATTTCTTCAATTACTAAAAGAAAAACGGTAAGGGAGACTAAAACGGATGTAGATAATGAAAGTTTTTCCCCTTCATCAGAAGGCAAATAGAACACCAGCACAGTTAGAAAAGATAATCCAAGGCAAGGGACGATTAGGAAAAGAGTGTAAAAGAGTGGGAGGCGTCTTAAAACGAAGGAGTAAGTAATGAATGGGTAGGAATGCAACCCATCCTTTCTGCTCCCTTTCATGCCTTTGGCATTTAGGATTTCCCACTCTCCATTATCAAAGAAGTCTTTCCTATCAACATTTTCATCTACTAAAATCAAGTCAACCATGTTGCCATCATAGGTCCAGGATCCAAATTTCATGGAACAATTCTGTCTATCGAATGGGAAAAACGTCACATCCATAGTGCAGGAACTCTTATAACTGGCTGGTGGAGTCCAGGTAACAAGCCCATTGTATTTCACTATGGCTTTGGTCATCAGGGAGCCTTCAAAACGTCCATCGGCACTGGGGAGAGGAGAAACAGGATCAGTTTCAGTTTTTCACCAGACCCAGTTCAGTCATTTGGATTTTTTGCGGATGATACTAAACTGGGAGGAGTGGTAGATACGCTGGAGGGGAGGGATAGGATACAGAAAGACCTAGACAAATTGGAGGATTGGGCCAAAAGAAATCTGATGAGGTTCAATAAGGATAAGTGCAGGGTCCTGCACTTAGGACGGAAGAACCCAATGCACAGCTACAGACTAGGGACCGAATGGCTAGGCAGCAGTTCTGCGGAAAAGGACCTAGGGGTGACTGTGGACGAGAAGCTGGATATGAGTCAGCAGTGTGCCCTTGTTGCCAAGAGGGCCAATGGCATTTTGGGATGTATAAGTAGGGGCATAGCGAGCAGATCGAGGGACGTGATCGTTCCCCTCTATTCGACATTGGTGAGGCCTCATCTGGAGTACTGTGTCCAGTTTTGGGCCCCACACTTCAAGAAGGATGTGGATAAATTGGAGAGAGTCCAGCGAAGGGCAACAAAAATGATTAGGGGACTGGAACACATGAGTTATGAGGAGAGGCTGAGGGAGCTGGGATTGTTTAGCCTGCAGAAGAGAAGAATGAGGGGGGATTTGATAGCTGCTTTCAACTACCTGAAAGGGGGTTCCAAAGAGGATGGCTCTAGACTGTTCTCAATGGTAGCAGATGACAGAACGAGGAGTAATGGTCTCAAGTTGCAGTGGGGGAGGTTTAGATTGGATATTAGGAAAAACTTTTTCACTAAGAGGGTGGTGAAACACTGGAATGCGTTACCTAGGGAGGTGGTAGAATCTCCTTCCTTAGAGGTTTTTAAGGTCAGGCTTGACAAAGCCCTGGCTGGGATGATTTAACTGGGAATTGGTCCTGCTTTGAGCAGGGGGTTGGACTAGATGACCTTCTGGGGTCCCTTCCAACCCTGATATTCTATGATTCTATGATTCTATGATTCTGATTCCAGTTCTGTTTTCTATTCCTTTGAGATGTGCGAGCATTGACACAGTACAAGTATTGGGCAAAGAATTCCATAAATCCCAGCCGCTTTAGAAATCTGGGAGGAATCCTTCAGATGATGAGGGTCATGGCAGCCCTGGGCTTTATAAAGTGCTACTCTTTTCCTTGTTTAGCAGATCTCAACTTCTAGACTCCCCAGGTCTCTCTCCATGTGATGCGCCCACATGAACTATGGCCCAGTGGTCAGTGGAACTATTCAGGTGCCTGACACTGGGGGGCAGCATGAACTAGTGGATAAATCATGGGACTGGAAGTCAGGAGACATTGATTCTACTGCCAGCTCCGGTGACCAGCATCAGCTGTCTGTAACTATGCAAGCTCTTCACAGCAAGGACTGTCTCTCACTGTGTTCACACAGCACCTAGCACAATGGGGCTCTGAACTTAGTTGGGATCAGTAATTCCATACCTCCCAATAGTCCTAGGTTTTGTGGGACTTTGAGATCCTTCACAGATTCATAGAGTTTAAGGCCAGAAGGAAAAATTAGATCACCTCATCTGACCTCCTGTATATCACAGACCATTACATTTTACCACCTTATCCCTACACTGAGCCCAGTAACTTGTGTTTGGCTAAGACTTATCTTCCAGAAAGGCACCCAGTCTTGATTAGATGACATCAAGCGATGGAGAATCTACCTCTTCCCTTGGTAGTTGGTTCCTATGGTTAATTACCATCTCTGGTAAAACACTGTGCCGTGTTTCTAATTTGAATTTGTCTGGCTTCAGCTTTCAGCAACTGGTTCTTGTTATGCCTCTCTTTTCTAGATTAAAGAGCCCTGTAGTACCTGGGATTTTCTCCCCTTGCAGGTATTGTGTATACTGTAATCAAGTCCTCAATATTATTTTCTGATAAGCAAAACAGATGGAGTTCTTTAAATCTGTTAGGCATTTTCTCCAGCCTTCAGATCATTTTTGTGGCTTCTCTGCACCCTCTCCCATTTTACAATATCCTTTTAAAAACATTGACACCAGAACTGGATGCAGTGTTCTTACACTGGTCTCACCAGTGCTGCATGCAGCGGTAAAATCACCTCCCTACTGAGTACTCTCCTGTTTATAGAGTCCCACTTTGACCTCCAAAGCCCCATGTACTGGCTGAAGCAGTTTCTGTCCCCCTGAGGATGGCTGCGCTTGGCTCCCTACTCCAGACGTTGCAACCTGGTGCACAGGATCACTGCATCACTCCCTCAAATTTGGCCCAGCCACACCCCTCGTTGGAGGGCTGGGCCAATGCTGAGTGGCACTGTACCCTTGTGCACCAGGGACCAGGTTGCAATGCTTAGAGTGAGCAGCCAAGCCAACCAGCCCCACAGAACAAGAGCCACAGGAGCTGCTGTTGTGAGGTGAGTGTGAGGCGGGCTCACTCTCCTACTCCCCCTCATCAGGCCTCCCACTTCTCGGGGCAGGACTCACCTCGTTTCAGCCACTTGATATGTTGGCAGGTAGGTAGTTCTATGGTAAATATTATAGGCAGACCTGGTAGGGCTTCCTATTATTAAGGTTGCTTGATACTTCCCATTGTAAGACCCTGTTTTCAGTTGCTTATAACTTTGCCAAACTTTGACCATTCAGGCTGAAATTTTCCAGGCCAGCTGACATTTCTGGGAAAATTTCAGCTAAAATGGCTCAGCCATTCCCAAGAATTATATTAGCGACAAACAGGTTGTTTTGCCTGTGTTGAGAATCTAGCATCTCCATGCTGTGGAGCAGGCAGTTGAAATTTGGTAGGGGTATGGCCTTTGCATCAGGGATGTGCCTTTGCTATTCCTGTTAAAAAACTGTCCACTTTTGGTTATGAGCCTTTGAAAAATATCAGTTTGCACATGCTCAGTACAGACTTGTTAGAGCTTGGCTGAGAAATTCTCTGAAGATTCTGTCTGAACTGCAAAGGCTGCAGGGGCTCACGAGAACTTTTCTTGAAGTCACTGCTCCTGGGTGCTGCAGAGCATTGTGGTGCCAGGCACCAGAAGTGAAAATAGGGGGATTGTCTCTCTGGTGCCCACACCCCCTGCTGGGCCATGCAGAGTGAAGGATGAAACAGCCTGAGTTGAACACAGAAGGAACAAGAGCTGGAAATGCAGGGAGATTGGATGAGGAGGCTGGGGTGGGAGAGACACTGGCACTTGCTGAGCAAGGAGAATGAGGCAAAGATCCCGGGACGAGGTGCCTGGTCAGAGACTGGGATACAGAGTCAGGGAGGGGGAAGACTGGGACTCAGACAGAAACCCCAGAGGGGAAGACTGGGACTGGCTGGGCAAGGAAACTGGGACTGGGATGAGTAATCAGGGGGGAGGAGGGGATATGGGACTGGCTGGGTGAGGAGACTAGAACTGGAACAAGGAGCCAGGGTGGGGAGGGAGATGCAGGATAGGGAGTGGCTGGGTGAGACAGAGGCAGAAGGGCCTGGGAGCACTAGAATCATAGAATCATAGAATATTAGGTTGGAAGAGACCTCAGAAGGTGATCTAGTCCTCTCCTCCAGAACCTGAATGGAACTAATTATTCCTGAGTCTCAATATTCCTCAACTGTCAGCAAATAGCTGTGAAAACCACTGGGAAAATGTCTGTCTCACACCTGCCTCCCCCAGTGGCTGCTCCTCACAGAGAATGACAACCTACTACTGCTATCAGTTCATCTGTTATCTCAAGCAGCAGAGGTCCATGCAGTGGAACTAAAGATTTCAACCTGCTGATGTTCCTGTGGGTGTCAATATGGTTCCATGTGATGGATTTTCTGTATTTTTTATTTGTTTTTTGAAAAGAGAAAATTACACGCAAAAGTATGTTAAAAGAGTGTTAAAGTTGCAAAGTCACTGAAGGATGCAGGGGTCCTGTGGGGAAAAAATAGTTTGTGATCATGTAATTAATGGACTATCAAAAAAGCAGACTCACAATAGACTCACTGTTACAGTGGCATGGACAACCTTCATTCTGGCAATTTCTAACTGAAGGGCTTGACTTTGCAGCCTTAGTGTTTTTAATGTCTTTTTTGTGTGCAATAAATAATAATAATAGAAAAGTTGAGCCCATGTTTAAGTGCTTTGCTGGATCAGGGCCTAGGCTAGTGCACGATGCACTACTCAGCTCTACTGCACACTGGAGATGGTCAATAGGGTATAACAGAATGTGCTGATCTCATCTGCACCTGTCTCTTTTGTGTACTTATTTTGCTCCCTCCAGAACCACTCCCTACTATGGAGATTTCCTCTGTGCAAGTTTCAGGGTAACATGGTAGCTGGAATGCAGAGAAGGAACAAAAACATGCTCCAAACAAACTGTTTAATTCTACTGTCTACAGAAGGCACCTGGGAGGCCAGGGAAACACTGTGAAGTTTTGTAGCACCTTTAAGTAACATGAACCAAATTCTGCCTGGTGTTTTGCCCCTGTGCACTTGCAAGACAAGACCTGGGCAAAGTGGGAGTAAGGGGAGAGTCCTGCCTCACACTGCAGCTGATCCAGAGAGTGGGGATGGGCAATTGCTCCTTTTCTCCAAAAACCCTCCCTGGCAGAGTACCACAGGGATCATCTATTCTATCTCCCCTCTGCCACACGAGGCCAACTGGGAGTAGTGGAGAGATGCTACAGACTCTGCTCCTAGCAACAGGCTGGTAGCACCCAGCTGTGACCTGTGTTCTCCACGGATGCAAATAATGTCAAACTCCCAGAGTTCAGATCTGGATCTGAACGCTCCCCAGGATCAGGTGTGATTGGATTAACAATGACACATCAGGCCCAGGCCAGAACCACAAAGTGCAGGTCTGAATCCAAACTGCCCCAGAGTTTCATTCTTTTATTTCTTTGAATTTGTAAAACAGAATTCTAGGCACGCCTGTCCAGTGCGTAATATGGACATAGACAAAGGACTGTGTCCCTAGACAAATCCATCTCAGCACACTCCCTGTTCACCAACCTTAGGGAAGAGAAGGGAAAGACGGGCTGTGCAGCCTGCCTGGAAAGTTAACAAATCTGGGCTCTGGCAGGCCAATGCGGGGAGCAAGTTCTGAAATGGAGGACCCCTCAGACAGAATGCCTGGCCAGCAGCTCCCTCTTGCTTACACTGTGGGAGCTCCATCCAGCTCAAGCACCTCCGCTGATCTCAGCGGGGGCAGTATATCACAAGGAGAGGATCTCTCTCCGGCAATCCTGTCCCAAGCTGTTCAGGCCTTTGAATCCCACCCCAAACCTTACTGGAAGCCAGTGCAGATCACAGAGCACTGATCTAATGCGCTCCCAGTGTCCAGCTCCACTCTGCACCAGCTTCAGTTCCTAAGTGGTCCCAACATGTAACCCCAGGCAGAGTATATGACATTATATGGAGCAATCTAAGCCAGCAAGCATTCTAGTCCAGACACATTTCTGGATAGTCGCTATCTAACGAGATCCATGGTTAAGCCCGGTGCTAGCCAGCATGGCTGGAACTGAATGTTAGTGATTCACTGAATAAGTCTAAACAACTATCTGAAACCCTGAGCAATGAGCCTTGCTTCAAAACGTGATGAGCCTTATACTCACTTTTCAAACAAAACAATGTCCGGCAGCCACAGCGACTCTGACGGAACCCGGATCGCCGTGATCCCACCATAGTCCTCAGGATTCCAGCACAACTTATGGTCAGTCCATTCCTGCAATGAGCCAACAACATCCTCTTTCCATTCAGACACAACAGGTTCCCACCGCCAGATAGGTCATTGGGCCATCTCAGAGGGATTGTAATACACAGATGTAAACCCAGCACAATGGGACCCCAAGTCCTGATTGGAATATATGTATCACAACAACTGTTGTTGTTATTAATTTATTAATTATTAATTATTACTGAAGTTGGTGGTGACCCCTATATTTAGGTTGTAACACTTTCCATTATAAAAGGATTCTTGTAACCTTTCTTTGAGAAGCTCTCTCGCCTCCACTGTCTGCAACAGGCCTGTGATATTTGACAGGAAAAATCCCTTCAGGATAGAGAAGTTCCTTTTCTTTATCCTGTGAAATTCTATTCAGATTTGGTCAAGACACGAAGGGTTAAAAATCACTATTTTTTCCTTCTCTCCCTTCTTTCCCTTCAGGAAAATGTCGGCAGGCTGCCAAAATCACTGAACATTCCCAGGCTGGGCTCACACCACAACCAAAACAGCAGCAGTAACGTGCATGGAGAACCCCAGTCAGCTGCCAGGGTGGAGAGATCCAGGCTGATCCCCTGAGCCTCTTCCCTGCCCTCTCCAACCTGGCACATGGGACCCAGCATCCCAGCCCCCCTCTGGGGGAATTGTATGGGGCAGGAGCTCCCTCATCTTCCAGAGCTGGCAGGAGAATGCAAAGCCAGGCTCCACCCATAAACCCCCGGACCTAATACACGTCCCAAACAACTCTCCCACTCCTTGCGGGCCCACACAGGGTAGGAGCCCCCACCTTCCTGGGTGGGAAAGAGAGTGAGTGGCATCAGACTGCCTGTGACTACCCTATGAACCCAGCACATGCTGCCAATGGCCCACACTTCCTCCTTCTGCCATGTACTGTAGTTAGTCCTGCAGCTCAAGTGGTAACAGGCTGTGTTGCAGAACTGAAGTCTTGGGGTTCAAACCCTATAAATGATGGAGGGGTGGGGTATTACAGGCATGCAATAGAAATGTTTTTTTACCTTTGTCCTTAATAAAAAACTAAAAAATTACATACGAGAACGACATTAAAAGAACGTTCTTTATCCAAGCACACCGAAGTTAGGAAATGCCAGATTTATGGCTGCCTGTGCCACCCTCATTCTCTTGCCTGAGCAACCCACATACATTACAATAAAGTCTTCAATTACATGATCACATACTGTGTTATCCACAAGACCCCCCCTCATTCAGTGCACAGGATAGATGACCAAGGGGGCTGAAGGGGATTGTCAAGGTTCCTTCCCCACTCTGAACTCTAGGGTACAGATGTGGGGACCTGCATGAAAACCTCCTAAGCTTACTTTTACCAGCTTAGGTTAAAACTTCCCCAAGGTACAAAATTATTTTACTCTTGGATTTCCACTGCCACCACCAAACTTTATCTGGGTTTACTGGGAAAACGTAGTTTGGACACGTCTTTCCCCCCAAAATCCTCCCAACCCTTACACCCCACTTCCTGGGGAAGGTTTGGTAAAAATCCTCACCAATTTGCATAGGTGACCACAGACCCAAACCCTTGGGTCTTAAAACAATGAAAAAGCATTCAGTTTTCTTACAAGAAGACTTTTAATAGAAGTAAAGAAATCAACTCTGTAAAATCAGGATGGTAGATACCTTACAGGGTAATTAGACTCAAAACATAGAGAATCCCTCTGGGCAAAACCTTAAGTTACAAAAAAGACACACAGACAGGAATAGTCATTCTATTCAGCACAGCTCTTTTCTCAGCCATTTAAAGAAATCATAATCTAACACATACCTAGCTAGATTACTTACTAAAAGTTCTAAGACTCCATTCCTGTTCTGTCCCCGGCAAAAGCAGCATACAGACAGACGCAGACCCTTTGTTTTTCTCCCTCCTCCCAGCTTTTGAACGTATCTTTTCTCCTCATTGGTTATTTTGGTCAGGTGCCAGCGAGGTTACCTTTAGTTTCTTAACCCTTTACAGGTAAGAGGATTTTCCTCTGGCCAGGAGGGATTTTAAAGGGGTTTACCCTTCCCTTTATTTTTATGACAGGGATGCTGGTGAGTTCATGTTTTAGGAGTAAGTCAGGTGCACGCCTTGCTTTCCACACTGAGCTTTGGCACGATTTTCCACCTCCTTGCTTTGTTTCTTTGGTTAGCTTTGTTAACTTTGGATCACGTGGTACCCAGTCTGAAGAGCTGGGGATATGAGCAATTCTCACAATGAGAGAGACTTTTGCTGCTGTATTCATTATTTATGGGGGTTTTTAGGTTGCCCTGGGAGATTGCAAAGAGAGAAGAGAGAAGTAAAATCAATACCAATAATAACAGCAGCTTTCGGTAAAAGTTCAGGAGACAGGGCCTAAATAGCCCCTGGGTTTTCCCAGAAACATCCTGCCTGGTACTGCTGATTGGTTATGGATATCCGAGAATGCAACATTCTTTGGCACCTCACATACTAGGGATATGCAGCATTTGCAATGAGTCTGCCATTAGGGATGATGCCCCACTGATATCCGTTGAGATTGCTGCTACACAGCTCATTCTCCTAGCCTGCGGCTTTGACCATGTCACCCCTCTCTTTGTGTAAGGGACTGTTGGCCCCTTACTAAAAAAGCAGTGGGGGTTTTTGGTTGGCTAGCTCCCAGTACCAAAAGGAAGGGGAAGGGTCGACAGGAAATCAGGACCTTGAGACTGAGAGTCCCCAGGAACAATGGGGAGAGACCAATGCTCCAGGTCAGCCTGATTGACAGGGCAGGCAAGCTAATGATGGAGTTGTGGGGGTTCTGAATTGCCTGGAACAGATTGGGGCTGAGCTAAGGAGAGAGCAGGGGCCTGAGCTGAGTGGGGAAGCAGGGCTGCGCCAACCAGAGAGAACCAGAGAAGCAGCCCAGGGAGCAGACCTGTGCTGGGAGCAGAGCCACAGAAGCAGCCGAGAGAGCAGACCTGTGCTGGGAGCAGAGCTGCAGCAACCAGAGCCAGAGGGGTGAGAGAAGCAGCCCAGGGAGCTGGAGGCAGAGCAGCAGCAGTGCTGGGGCTGGAGTTGGGGCTGGAGCTGGAGTAGTCCGAAGCCAGGTGCAGTGAGCAGCTGGGGAGAACAAGGGGGGACCCTGGGCAGTGGGCCCAGCACAGGGAGATGCCCCCAGCCAAGAGGCCTTGCAAGCGAGACTGGGAGGGGGCCTGTAATCCCAGACTGGGGGGGCTGATGCTGGGAAGAAGGGTCCTGCCACCTAGAGCCTGAGGGCTTGTGGCCACCACCAGAGCAAGTGTCCGACCCGCGGCATCCCTGCAGCACAGCCAGGGCCTGGGCAGGAGGCCTGGGACTTGTGAGGAACAGACTGTGAACTGCCCTGATATCCCAGAGACGCTGGTTGTGATATTCCCTGCCACAGGGCAGGGTGACAGGTTTTCCTTTAACCTTTCCCATTTTTTCCTTATTTTTTTTAATTGATTGCTGTTTAATAAATTGTATTTGCTTGAACTGTATTTAATGATCAGTGGGTCAGGGAAGCCCTCAGTGAAGAGAGAGTACCCCGGAGTGGGGACAACCTAGCCCCTGTCCTAGGTGACCACAGCAGGGTTGGGGGTCGAGCCACCCAGGAATCCTGGGCCCAGCCTTGTTTGGGTTACGAGGACTCTGTCACACAGGAGAGTGGAAGGGGAGCCCTCAACATCAGGCAGGCCTCTGAGTAAAGGAAGTCGGAGCGAGGACTCAGATCCTTTCGCTAGCCCATTTCCCCAGGGTAGTGTATAAGCCAGGAAAGTTTCCCACAATAGCAGTACATTCCCCCACTTACAGTTGCATCCCTCCACTGGCTTACTCTTCTCTACTGCACAAATATAAGCTGCTTGTCTTCGCTCTCAAGGCCCTTCACAGTCAATCCCCACCCTACCTATCATCTCTCATTCACCATCAAAATCTCAACTCCCATCACCAATTGTCCTGTGATGCCAGCCTCCTTTGCTCACTTGTTAAATTTTCAAACAAGCCCCTGCACCCTTTCTCCCATGCTGCCCCTCACACCAGGGAGAAGCATCCCCAAAACTAACTCATCTGCCTCCTTCAAACCCCTCTTTCAAACTCTGCTTTGCTGTGTTGTCTACAAAAAACTTGACAGTGGTTAAGCGATTAGGGTGCTGATACCACCTTGTACTCCCCAGTCTGTCTGAATCCATCTGTTGTCTCTTGTCTTACAGACTGTAAATTCCTTGGGGCAGAGACTGTATTTTTGCTCTGGGTTCGTAAACTGCCTAGTGCAACGGATCCATGAGTGGGCTCAGAGGCACTACAGTAACACAAATAACAACTTTCTGGGATGACTCTAGTGCTAAGAGGATCTCAGAGAGGAACAAAAATTAAAATTAAGTTACAACTTATTTCAGTGCCTAACATGTCACCTGTCCTTCCACAGGCCAGGACTCCCTCACCACCAAGGGGTGCAGGGCTCAAGGTGCAGGTTACAATGACTCTGCTACAAACCCTAACTTTAGTCTCCTTCCCCAGCGCTCAGACACACTCCCAGCAGGTGGCAGCCCTGGCCATGTGGTGGCTGATTTTACCTAGGGAACTGGGGGGCTAACTCAGCCAGGCTGGGGGAGGGAGGTTCCCCAACAAAACTCCACAAACTGGGAGTCACCTTGAAGAAGGAAAGAGCCAAGCTGAGGGATGTTGCTTCCAGGTCCCCAGAGGCCAGTTCTCAGAGGGACCCTGCATGCAGGCCTGGGACATACCAGCTCTCACTACTCCCAAAATGGCTTCTCCCGTCTCCAACGCTCCCAGGGGCAGGCATTTCACTTCCTATTGGCCAGGCTAGCTCTTCTTCCCAGGCTTTCTACCCCTGCCCCCTTCTCTCAGACAGTGCCCCTCCTCTGCGCAGGCGTGCTGGCAGCCATCCGGGCACCTGCTGTCCTCCCCCACGCCAACACAAGTCCTCTCGCTTGAAAGAGTGTCTCTCCTCTCTCCCTCTGTGTTGCCTAGCAGACTCTGAGTCTGCCCTTGGCCATGCTTCCTCCCAGGGACAGCGCCCCTCCCTGAGTCATATGCACACAGAGCCACTGGATAATTGGATAATTTCTACTACTGTCTTTGTGCTCCCCTGTCTATTTGTCTGTCTGCACATGTTGTCTCTTGTCTTAGGGCAGGTGCACACTTAAAACACTGTGCTGGGCCACTGTAGCGCCTAAGTGAAAGTGCTCCTATGCCGACGGAGAGCTTCTCTCATCGGCATAATTAATCCCCCTCCCCGAAAGGCAGTAGCTCTGTTGACAGGAGAAGCTCTCCTGTCGAGCTAGTGCTGTCCGCTTAGGGGGTTAGTTCAATATAACTACGTCACTCAGGGTGTGTGTAATTTTCACAGCCCGGCCTAAGCACCGTAGTTATCCTGATATAGGTCTGTACTGTAACCCTGACCTTACACTTAGATGATAAAATCTTCAGGGCAGGGACAGCCTCTTTGGTCTGTGCCTGTACCACACCTAGCACAATGGATCGCTGGTCCGCAACTGGGGTCTGTGGATGCTACCACAATACAAATCGTAACTACTAATGATGGCTGACAGGGGCTAATGGCTGCCATCAGGTGGGTCTAGAATCTAAGACAATCACTGACCTTGTTAATGCCAGTGGGTGCCAAGCACCCTCTTCAGGATCAACAGAAGGCACAATCATGCAGCTGCAGACAATGTGGGCTTCTGCCTAAAGCAATAGGTCTCACGGCAAGCTAGAGCTAACCCAGGTAGATTAACAAGGGTTTCCCTGGTTGCCAGCGCAGGGACTAGGCTGTGTGTGCTGGAAAGAGAAAGCCAGCAGGAGTCATGATTGTCACCCTGAGAGGAAGCAGAAACAGAGCTTGAGCACAGGCTCCCTGGAGCGTCAGTCTTGGGGATTTCTGAGCAAGGAACCTGCCTACCGTCTGCCTCAACTGTGTTTAGGGAAATGGGACCTTGTGGACACTCTGTGAATAAACAAGATTACACCAAGAATATACATAAATTGTGTCACCGATTTTGCCTCCTAATGAAAACAACCCTGCAAGGCCCTGAATTTTGGCTAACCACTCAGGGCAAAAGGGCGACACAAGTAATAATCAACTAGGATTGCAAATAGGAGGATGTTGTGCTGTCTACTTTTTCCTTTATTTTATTTGGGGGGGTGGAATGGGGAGGCCTGGGAGGATTTACTGATTTCATTCCTTGGGAAATGCTTCCAAGATGTTTGAGTGAATTTTTCCATGCCATAATACAGCAGCAGTACTTCAGTAATTCAGAAAGGGCTACCTGGTACCCGCAGCGGTAGCAGTCAGCAGCCTCTGCATTACGCGGAGTATCGATGCTGGTCACTGAAGTGAGGACACCTAACATATTGCTTTAAATAAAACTATGCGCTTTAATACCGTCAAGATTGTTTTACTGATGCAAAGGAGAATTAGCCAACACATTAAAAAAGGCAATGGTCACACAACTGCATTGAATTAGTTTCCTATTGCTTTCTTGTTAAGGCTATATCCATTCTCATGCACTGTAATTAGAATTATCATTTATATTACCATAGCACCTAGATGCTCCAATGGAGATCAGCACCGCATTGTGCTGGGCGCTGTACAGACACACAGTGAGAAAGAGTCTCTAGCCCAAAGAGCTTACAGCCTAAGTGGACCAGGGGTGGGAGGGGAAACATAGAGATTTGCCACGGTCTCACCACCGGTCTGTGGAAGAGCCAGGACTAGAACCCAGGTTTCCTGATTTTTACTCAGTGTCTTAGCCACTACAGTGATATCAGCTCATGCTGGTGCCTGTAATTCTCACTGCTGATAGCTGCTCCCTGTGGATGGATGGGCACTGCCTGATGTTCTGCCAAATCCACCTAGACTGAGCCCTGCTCTACACTGGGGCATGGGATCGATCTAAGTTACGCAACTTCAGCTACGTGAATGACATAGCTGAAGTTGACGTACTTAGATCAACTTCCCGTGGTGTCTTCACTGCGGTGAGTTGAGTGCGGCCGCTCCCCTGTCGACTCTGCCTGCACCTCTCACGGCGCTGGAGTACAGGAGTCAACAGGAGAGCGCTCAGGGGTCGATTTATCGCGTCTAGACTAGACGCGATAAATCAATCCCTGCTGGATCCATCGCTGCCCGCCGATCTGGTGGGTAGTGAAGACATACCCTGAGTATCCACCACTTAAGACTGGGGAGAATAACGTACAGCCTAATACTGATAGATAGCTCTTCTTGCTATTCAGCCTCAATGCTCCATTTCTTAGTTTCATCTCATTACTCCTAGTTACAGCCCTGGGTATTGCACTAATAATTCCTCCTCCTCCTTGCTGGTTACACACATCAGAGATTTGTAGTCTGTTGTGTCCTCCTTCAGTTATGGCTTAGCCAAGCTGTACATATTACCCCTTCTAAGCCTGCTTTGTATATTAGTCCCTCCAGGACTCAGATTGTTTTTCTTGTTCTTCTCTGAACTCCCTCCAGTTTGTCACTATCTTGGGGCTAATAAGGACCCACAGCTGAATGCAGGGTTACAGATGGGGATCTATCAGAGTAATAGAGGGGGACTGCTACCTCCCTGCTCTGGGATGTGATGCCATTGCGTATGCAGTCCAGATCACATTGGCCTTTGTTTTGCTTGCATCCATATTATATGGCCAACTCATGTCCATATTTGCTGCCCATCATTACTATTAATAATAATTTGTATTATGGTGTAAGCAGAGTCAGGATGAGCTCCACCCTGACATCTGGTGGTGAGGTGTGGCAAGTTGTGGAAAAGAACTTCAGGGGCTGATCTCATTTGCATAGGCACACCCACCCCACCTAGAATGAGGCCATAACTGCCCAAATGGTCACTTTGGCTGTTGTGGGATCCCCAGTGTCTCTGTTATTGGGGCGGGAAGAATAAATTGTTATTACTCTGATTATGGGAACTGTACTTGGCCTTTTGTTATGATGGAGGGACTCACCATCAACTAAGTAGCACTCGCTAGGCAAGGGACATGGGTTCCAAAACTCTATGAATTGAGAGAGGCTTGAGACAGGTATTAGTACTTGGTAGTGTAGGTGCCTTTGTGAGGGTCTGAAACACCAATTGCACCTTTGTCTCTCTCCACTGTGGAACGTCAGAGCTAATTTTGGGTCTATTAAGAGTCTTGCTACAGGTACTGTGCTGAATTCACTTTGGCCTTATGGTGCACCAGCACTAAGGCTCCTGCTACTATGAGCTGAAATTACTGAGAGCTGGGAGCACTGTGTCAAGTAGTGGGGAGCCAGAAGATCTAGCCTGCAGGGGTACTGTTCGTGGATAGGCTGGCGGAGTGTTCGTGAGTCAGAGAGTAGAGCGGAGCCCTGTGGGGCAGTCAGCTTCAGGACACGTAAGGTGCCCCTTACCTCTTTCCCCCACAGGCAGGCACATTTTAGCCAGAGTGGGGAGTAACACTATGCAGATGAACTTTTGAACTCTGGGGCTGGACTTTTTGGACTTTGGGTGATTTGTGGATTGCTGGACTCAAGAGACGTTTGGGTTCTGGGACTCAAGAACCTGAGGGAAAGGATGTGGCCCAATTTGCTGGGGTGGGTCTTTGCTCATGGTTTGGTTAATGAACACTAGTTGTGGTGTTTCCCCAATTTAATGCTGATGTCATTTACCTCATGTTATTAAAGATTCTCTGCTACACCGAGACTCTGTGCTTGCAAGCGGGGAAGTATTGCCTCTTTGAGGCGCCCAGGGGGTGTGTAAGATTTTCCCAGGTCACTGGGTGGGGGCTCGAGCCACTTTTGCATTTGCTTTGATGAGAGGGAATCCCTGTGTACTGAACCCGGCCCTTGCTGCTATCAACTTGGCCTGGCAGAAGGGTTACAATGGTGTAACATTACCACCGAAGGACCCCATGCTGGAGCCAGTCTCGCTTCGTTAATCGCTGTACAAACACATAGATTCACTGGTTTTGTGGCCAGAAGGGACCATGATGACCATCTCGTCTGACCTGCTGCATAGCACAAGCCAAAGAACCTCCCCCAATGATTCTTGCACCAAGCCCACTGACCAAGTGCTTTATTTTGGAAGGACATACAATCTTGATGTAGACTCCAAGTGATGTTGAATCCACCCTTGGGAATCTGCTGGGAGGGGACAGGAGGAACTGTTCACCCAATACTCCTCCCGATGAGCAAATGGGCAGGGAAGGGAATGGAAAGGGGAAGGGAATGAGAGGAGACCTGTCTCTATTTTCCTACTGGTTGGCCAGAGAACCTGGTCGGGTGCACGGGATGAGTGAGCTGCTCCACAAAAAGGAGTGACGTAACTCACTCCTCCGCAGAGCAAGGGGGAAGCAGGGAATTATGATCAGAGTCCCAGTTTATGCTCTTGTGTGCTCCTGCAGCTACATATGTGCCATCTCTTATGCTGCGCAGGTGCCTGCATGATGCCAATCCTCAAGTGACATTTAGCCGCACAGAGAACACTGCCAGCTGGCATAAATTAGAGCAGTCCCTAGCCTGCTCTAATTCACACCAGTGGGCTGGGACCTGTGCCAATGTACCAATAGAATCCAGGAGACATAACTTGCTCCCCAACCGTCCTTGATGCAGGAGGGAACCTGGGCCAGTCCCTGTAGTAAAACAGGCCTCCGCACAACTGCGGTCTGTGACATCGCACTCCCCGACCTGCACCGATATCTCCCTGTGCTAAGGTGCCATTTTGTGTCTGCAAGGTGAACAGTCATGGGTGGCAGATGAACTGTGGGCTTGGGGAGGCTAACCCGCCGCCTGGCCTGCCCCTTCTACCTGAGGCCCCACCCCTCCTGCGGCCGCCAGCCTTCCCCTTCCCCTGCCCCAGGCCGCCTGAGTGCCTCCAGCCCTGGAGCCAGGGCTGCTGACAGCAATTCTGGACCCCAGGGCAGAACAGTCAATGGGCCCTGTAGAAGGGTGGTCACCCACTCCAGCCTTAAAGGGCTTAAAACAGCCCAGGAGAGGGCTGTGGCTGGGAGCAAGCGGTTCCCGGGCTGATTGGGGGAAGCAAACTCAGCTGTGGCCATGCCCCGATCAGGCCTCAGCTGGCACTTAGAAAAGGGCAGTGGGCCAGGAGTAGACTCTCTTTCTGCCTTTAGAGGGAGATGGGCCTGGCTGCTGGGGAGCATACCTGGGTACCTAAGGTGAAGCAGGGCTGGGGAAGGCCAGAGGAGCTGGGAAGCTCCAGACTGAAAAAGCCCCAGGCTGCAGGCCTGGCAGATGGCCTAAGACAGGGTACTGGGGTTGCAGGGGTAAGCTCACCTGTAAGCAGAGGCAGCAGGTCCAAACCTCTCCATGTCTGTGATGATTGGCTTATATGCTGCAGTCTGCCCCAGTGAATGGGGGCTAGATGGTGACTGGGCAGTAGCCATATACAGAGGTGAGGTGGGGGTTGGGGGTTCCCCTGGAGGGGGAGACCCAGAGACTGTGGGGCACTGCCAGGAGGCAGCACCCCAAAGAAAGGGGCCCTGGGGTATGGGGGGGCAGTGGCAAGCGGAGCAAGTGGCCTGCAGAGGGCGCTCCGGAGGCTGGAAGAGCTAATTCCCTGAGAGACCAGCAGGAGGTACCACAGGGGTGAGTCCTGCACCGTGACAGGCCCCCTAGAAAGAATGGGTGTGGCATCTCCTACAGTTGGGCCCAGGGGAACCTTTGCTTATTTCCAGTCTCCTACTGTCTGTGTTTCTGTGGATCATTTTCTCTAATACACATTTACCAACCACAGAGATCCTAACTTTCAGCTCTTCCCCATGGGTATCCATCCAGCTGCCTTTCCCATCCACCTGGGACTCGTGCAAGCCCTAGAGCTGCTTCAGAATTTTTGTTTCTCAGATACCACCCAGCCCCTTCCCCATTATATCACCAAAGGAGTTTCTTCTCATTGGCCTTTGGGAGGATCAGGCAGAATAAACTGCAGTTTCTGTAACTGTAACTTCACTACCTGAAGGCGGCATCTGGAACTTGTAGTGCAATGTCTCAACGCTGAAGAATTCCCTCTCCCCTTCCTTCCCCAGGCCACGGGTAAGCTGATACCCTAGTAACCAGCCAAGATCCGCTTTTTTTTTTAAAAGGTATTTCCAGGCAACCTGTCAAAAAACTAGGCACGTATCCAAAGGTACTTGAGCATGCAAACACCATAGCTCAGTTCCCAGTGGGGATCCATTACAGCTGTTATTATTTATGCATTTGTATTACAGTAGCACCTATTGGTCCTAACGGAGATCAGGGCCCTATTGTGCTGTACATAGAGACAGTTCCCTGCTCTACAGAGACTACAGTCTTAAACTCAGCATTAACCAGTGACCTAAATAATGATTACATGGTTTACTGTGTGCTCATGGCTTTATAAACCCACAGCTGTGGATATATGAAAATTCTCATGATAATCCCCCAAGGCTTGTATGTCCCTCTTTCACATGTTACTCATGCACCAGTTGAAGCTCTTTTTGGAGCCTTACCTTCTTATCCATAGACTCCAAGGCCAGAAGGGACCATGGTGATCATCTAGTGAGTCTGACTCTGCATAACACAAAATAATTCCCACAGCAGATCTTTTAGATCTTGATTTTAAAATGGTCAGTGATGGAGCATAGAATCATAGAATATCAGGGTTGGAAGAGACCTGAGGGGTCATCTAGTCCAATCCCCTGCTCAAAACAGGACCAACACCAATTAACTCATCCCAGTCAGGGCTTTGTCAAGCAGGGCCTTAAAAACCTCTAAGGATGGAGATTCCCACCACCTCCCTAGGGAACCTATTCCAGTGCTTCACCACCCTCCTAATGAAATAGTGTTTCCTAATATCCAACCTAGACCGCCCACACTGCAACTTGAGACCATTGCTTCTTGTTCTGTCATCTGCCACCACTGAGAACAGCCTAGCTCCATCCTCTTTGGAACCCCCCTTCAGGTAGTTGAAGGCTGCTATCAAATCCCCCCTCATTCTTCTCTTCAGCAGACTAAATAACCCCAGTTCCCTCAGCCTCTCCTCATAAGTCATGTGGCTCCAGCCTCTTAATCATTTTCATTGCCCTCCAATTTATCCACATCCCTTCTGTAGTGGGGGGACCAAAACTGGATGGAATACTCCAGGTGTGGCCTCAACAGTGCTGAATAGAGGGAAATAATCACTTCCCTCGATCTGCTGGCAATGCTCCTACTAATACAGTCCAATATGCCATTGACCTTCTTGGCAACAAGGGCACACTGCTGACTCAGATCCAGCTTCTCATCCACTGTAATCCCCAGGTCCTTTTCTGCAGAACTGCTGCTTAGCCAGTCGGTCCCCAGCCTGTAGAGGTGCATGGGATTCTTCCTTCCTAAGTGCAGAACTCTGCACTTGTCCTTGTTGAACCCCATCAGATTTCTTTTTGCCCAATCCTCTAATTTGTCTAGTTCACTCTGGACCCTATCCCTACCCTCCATCGTATCTACCTCTCCTCCCAGTTTAGTATCCTCTGCAAATTTGCTGAGGGTGCAATTAATCCCATCATGATTAATGAAGATGTTGAACAAAACTGGTCCCAGGACTGACCCCTGGGACACTCCGCTTGATACTGGCTGCCAACTAGACATTGAGCTGTTGATCACTACCTGTTGAGCCCGACAATCTGGCCAGCTTTCTATCCACCTTATAGTCCAGTCATCCAATCCATACATTTTTAACTTGCTGTCAAGAATACTGTGGGAGACTGTATCAAAAGCTTTGCTAAAGTCATGATATATCACATCCACTGCTTTCCCTATATCCACAGAGCCAGTTATCTCATCATAGAAGGCAATCAGGTTGGTCAGGCATGACTTGCCCTTGGTGAATCCATGTTGACTGTTCCTGATCACCTTCCTCACCTTCAAGTGCTTCAAAATGGATTCCTTGAGGACCTGCTCCATGATTTTGCCGGGGACTGAAGTGAGGCTGAACGGTCTGTAGTTCCCCAGGTTCTCTTTCTTCCCTTTTTTAAAATATTTGCCTTTTTCCAATCGCCACGAATTTTCAAAGATAATGGCCAATGGCTCTGCAATCACATCAGCCAACTCCCTCAGCACCCTCGGATGCATTAGATCAGATCCATGGACTTGTGCATGTCCAGCGTTTCTAAATAGTCCTGAACCTGTTCTTTCACCACTGAGGGCTGCTCACCTACTCCCCATGCTGTGTTGCCCAGTGCAGCAGTCTGGGAGCTGACCTTGTCTGTGACGACCAAGGCAAAAAAAGCATTGAGTACTTCAGCTTTTTCTACATCATCTGTCACTAGGTTGCTTCCCCCATTAAGTAAGGGGCCCACACTTTCTCTGATCACCTTCTTGTTGCTAACATACCTGTAGAAACCCTTCTTGTTACCCTTCACATCCCTTGCTAGCTGCAACTCCAGTTCTGTTTTGGCCTTCCTGATTAAACCCCTGCACACTCGAGCAATATTTTTATACTCCTCCCTAGTCATCTGTCCAAATTTCCACTTCTTGTAAGCTTCCTTGCTGAGTTTAAGCTCACCGAAGATTTCTCTGTTAAGCCAAGTTGGTTGCCTGCCATATTTGCTATTCTTTCTGCACTTCGGGATGGTTTGTTCCTACACCCTCAATAAGGCTTCTTTAAAATACAGCCAGCTCTCCTGGACTCCTTGCCCCCTCCTACTAGCCTCCCAGGGGATACTGCCCATCAGTTCTTTAAGGGAGTCTAAGTCTGCTTTTCTGAAGTCCGGGATCCATATTTTGCTACTCTCCTTTCTTCCTTTTTTCAGGATCCTGAACTCAACCATCTCATGGTCACTGCTGCCTAGGTTGCCACCCACTTCTACTTCCCCTACCAATTCTTCACTGTTTGTAAGCAGCAGGTCAAGGATTATTATTAGTGAACATAAATAAATCCTCTGGTGAGACTCCATCACTATTCCCTGTACAACAGTCCCAACAGCAACACATCCACACCCCACAACTACTAGCCTACAATCATCCCATCACCCCCAAACCATCTCCAAATACCAGTGATAATCCCCTAATGAGATCAGTCACATAACCCCAAAGAACAGCCACCAGCCCCAAATCAAATGTAAGCAGAGTCAGAATGAGCTCTACCCTGACATCTGGTGGTGAGCTGTGGAAAAGGACTTCAGGGGCTGATCTCGTTTGCATGGGCACTCATGTTCGCATGGGCACACCCACGCTGCCTAGGATGATGGACTGCTTGCCCAAATGGTCACTTTGGCTGCTGTAGGATCCCCAGTCTCTCTATTATTGGGGCAGGAGTAATAAAGGGTTGTTATCCTGGTTATCTGAATCAAGGACAGTAGAACTGTACTTGGTATTTTATGACAGAGGGACTTGCCCTCAACTAAGTAACACTCGCTAGGCAAGGGACATGGGTCCCAGTGACTTGAGAGAGGCTGGGGACAGGTACGCGAGTCCCCTTCTGAGGGTCCTAAACACCACTTTGACCCCCTCCATGGTGTAACGACAGAGCTAAGTTTGGCTGCATTAGGAGTCTTGTGACATGCTGCAGAGCTGAAATCGCTGGTGCCCAGGTCTAAGCATCAGACTGACCTTGGACTAGTGGCGCACCAGCACTGAGGCTCCCCTGCTACCAGCTAAAAATCACTGAGAGCTGAAATCACGAAAGAGCTGAAGTTGTTGAGAGCTGTGGTGGGGGGGGCTGAAGACAAGTTGGTGAGCGGACAGCAGGATGGCTAGCATGGAGAGCGGAGCAGATAGCCGGGCGGCTGGTGGTGAAGACTGCAGCAGAACCCCATGGAGAGGGGTGGCACTAGGCCGTAGACCCGAGCAGCAGAGCATGTAAGATGCCCCCCATACCTCCCTCCACTTCCACCAAGGCTGGGAGGTAAATTCTGCAGATGAACTTCTGACCCTGGGGGGCTGCACTGACCAAGGACAGAAACTGGGGGGAGGCGGGGTGACTATTGGGTTGCTGGACTCAAGACCCTGAGTGGAAAAGGACACTGCCAGACTTACTTGGGTGTGGGTCTTTTGCTCATGGTTGGTGTTATGAATCCTGTTTGTGGTGTTTCCCCAACATAATGCTGCATAGTTTCCCTCCTTTATTAAAAGGCTTTTGCTACACTTGGACTCTGTGCTTGCGAGAGGGGAAGTATCGCCTCTTAGAGGCGCCCAGGGGGGTGGTATGTAATTGTCCGAGGTCACTGGGTGGGGGCTCGAGCCGGTTTGCGTCGTTATTGAAACGGAACCCCTAGATACTGAACCCGGTCCTTGTCGCTGCCAACTCTGACGGGCAGGAGGGTTACACAAAATAGCCTAAAATATGCCCCCACCAGGCCAGTGCTGTCACCAAAACACCCTCCCTTCCCCCAGACCTACCCTGCCCTTCTCCTCCCTGGCAGACCCCAACAAAGCCTGGCCGGCACCCAGCGGGGACTGCCAGTGCCTTTGCGGCAGATGTTGGACCAGCAGTGGCTGGATCCTGAGTCCAATCTCGAGTCTTCCCCTCAGCGGTCTTCCCAGCTCTGCGCCCCCACCCCTCCGCTTGGCTCCTTCCCCCCAAGCTGTCCTTGACTACCTCTGCCTGCCCTCCATTTTCCCTTCCCAGCCCGGCTTCCCGCAGTCATCCCCAACCCAGTCCCCCGTCCCACATGGATGCAAAAAGTTTTGCTCCTGGATACAAAGCTGCAGCGATTGTTGCCGCAGCCGGACTGTCGTCTTCTCCCCCCAGGTTCTGCCCCACCCCTCCTCCTGGCGCAGCTGGGAGGCTGCTGCCCCAACTCACCCTCCAGCCACCCAGGGCCCCCTCCTGCTTCCCTGGAGGTGGAGCCTCCCCAAACACAGAGCTGTTTGGGGAGGCTCAGCCTCCCCTGGCCTTTAATACCTGCTGCCCATGTGAACAGTTGTGCATCATGGTACAAGTGCTAATACATACAGCCTGGGGACTTGCACGGTGAACAGCTCACATGAACACCAGGGATTTTTCAGTGGTATAGACTCTCCTGGCACCTGCTGCAAACACCTAGGATAAATGTGATGTGGGAGGCACATTGCTCTTTGCCACTGTCATTTTAAAGCCCCTCTGTGACCCCAGATCCATTCTCTTCCCTTTGATCTGTCAGAGGGCTGTGTCTGACCCTTACTTCTAGGGGTTGTATTTTGCTTGTTACATCACGTGTATGATTCTCTAGAGGCAGCACCCGACACTCAGAAAGTTAGCCCAAGCACATACTAGCTATAAATGCTATTGTTATTGCCCACTGGACCCAGGCCTGATACAAATGAAGGTTACAGACAAGATGATCTGTTGGCCTTTTCCAGCTCTAATTTCTATAATTTTACCAAAAAGTGCCTGACTTTCACACTCCTTCCTGAATCCTGGTTCTTCTCACTGATACCTTTCTGGCAGTCAACTAAAAGTCACAGAATGTCCTTGCAGCGTTTAACCAGACAGACCACGTCAGAATCCATATCTTCTTATGTCACAATTTTCAACAAGAAGTCTAAGCAACTCCCCTGATACACCCAAGAACTAGCTCAGCAAAGGAGAGTCAAAACTGACCAGAAATGGTACCTTTATAATAACCCTTTGCCCCGACGTCTAATGTGTTGGCCAGAACTACCTATCCACATGTTTGCAGTCCCTGTAACCTCAGCAGTATAGTATCTGATTGATTTTTTTTTTCACTTTCCACCATCCCAATTGATCATTTAATTTACCTTAATGTTATCAACATTTGCCCTGTTAAAATTTGTGATCTCATTTTGCCCTTTTTAAAACTAATAGCAACAGCCATGGATCGTATGACATGTGGATCCCAATCTTTCAAACCTTAATGGGATATCCAAATCCCAACATTGGATGCTCACATCATCTGAATGTCCAGTTTGTGCACCTATGTGCCAACCTGAGCATCCAACTGTTGGAATGAGATGCCCAAAGTATCCATGTGTGAAAACTCGACTAGATTTCCCACTTATTTTCTGTTCACTTAGGAACATAGGACATAGGCCAGGAAGGGACTTCCTAGGTCATTAAGTCCAGACCAATGCTACTGCAAGCAACCCTATCATATAATCCTGTTCATAAATTTATCAAGCTCTGTCTTAAAACTAATTAGGTTGTTTGCCCCCATTCATCCTATTTGAAGGCTGTTACTTGATCTTTATTGTTTTCAATCTCAACATTAGCACTTAGAAATTCTTCAGCAATCAAATAGTCCTCAACCAGCAAATCAAAGAACTGAAAGTTATAGAGTTTCTATCTGAAACTCTATGCCAGTTGCTTAAATTACACTAATCACACAGCTGCTTTAACTCTCACTGGAGCCAGGTGCTACTTACGTTTACAGGATGCAGTAATGGATTGGATACTAGTTATAATTGTCATGATGTCTATGAACCAATAAAATTGACTAAACAAAACACTAAGTTCTTTGGGAGTTAAGGAGTAGGTGGGTAAATAATGGTTAAACGTATATCTCTGTCAAGGTTCCTCCCCCACTCTGAACTCTAGGGTACAGATGTGGGGACCTGCATGAAAAACCTCCTAAGCTTATCTTTACCAGCTTAGGTCAAAACTTCCCCAAGGTACAAAATATTCCACCCATTGTCCTTGGATTGGCCGCTACCACCACCAAACTAATACTGGTTACTGGGGAAGAGCTGTTTGGACGCGTCTTTCCCCCCAAAATACTTCCCAAAACCTTGCACCCCACTTCCTGGACAAGGTTTGGTAAAAAGCCTCACCAATTTGCCTAGGTGACTACAGACCCAGACCCTTGGATCTTAAGAAAAATGAACAATCCTCCCAACACTTGCACCCTCCCTTTCCTGGGAAATGTTGGATAAAAAGCCTCACCAATTTGCATAGGTGACCACAGACCCAAACCCTTGGATCTGAGAACAATGAAAAAGCATTCAGTTTTCTTACAAGAAGACTTTTAATAAAAATAGAAGTAAATAGAAATAAAGAAATTCCCCCTGTAAAATCAGGATGGTAGATATCTTACAAGGTAATTAGATTCAAAAACATAGAGAACCCCTCTAGGCAAAACCTTAAGTTACAAAAAGATACACAGACAGAAATAGTTATTCTATTCAGCACAATTCTTTTCTCAGCCATTTAAAGAAATCATAATCTAACACATACCTAGCTAGATTACTTACTAAAAGTTCTAAGACTCCATTCCTGTTCTGTCCCCGGCAAAAGCAGCATACAGACAGACGCAGACCCTTTGTTTTTCTCCCTCCTCCCAGCTTTTGAACGTATCTTGTCTCCTCATTGGTCATTTTGGTCAGGTGCCAGCGAGGTTACCTTTAGCTTCTTAACCCTTTACAGGTGAGAGGAGCTTTCCCCTGGCCAGGAGGGATTTCAAAGGGGTTTACCCTTCCCTTTATATTTATGACAAGCTCTTTGGTTCAGTTTGTATATGATATGTCATTCCAGTGAACAATGTCCCCCCAGGACAAGCACATTATAAAAGGATGATGAATTTAAATCCCAGGCATTGTAATTACTTTGGAAATCTGTCGACTGTTTGTTTTTTGCACCTCTGTTTGATCTTGCTGAGAAAGGGACCCCATGACTAGAGGATAGTGCCAACCACTCTAATGCCTTCTAAAAGTGAGACATAATAGTCCCTCAGGGCTGCTACACTGCGCACTGAGGCCTGGCTCAGTTCTCTGCAGCGGAGTAGGAGGTTGTTCTAACAGACAGCTGGCATAAGTGCAGGACGGAAAAGGAAGATCACATGATTGTGTTTGCCAGCTTGTAGTCAAATGCTGGAAAACAGGCAGCCATGTGGTCCAGAATCTCCATTCCTCAGAAGCCTCTTTGGGGTGATTTGAGTATCAGAGCAGGGAAACAAAAACTTCATGAAGAGCCACGCTGGCCTTATTCAGTCCTGGAGGGTAAGAACCCCATTACTGTCCTGATCAAATGGTGACTCCAACTACAGAGAGAGGGGAGCGAGGTCTGCTTGCCTGGTATTCCCCCCTGCCACCAAACAACTCAACATGTAATGTAATGGTCTGTTTTACCTGTTTCAGCCACACATTTGTTGTCATCAGCTGATTCTTTTCATCCTAGGGAGACAAGAAAATTGAAATTAAAAATATCCAAATAAATGGTTCCCATACTGATGTCTGACTGAATGGATTTCAGTTCCTTTAGAAATCTGAGGACCTATAGCATTAGGGTCCGATTTTCCAAAGAGCTCAGCACCCAGGTCACGTCAGAAGCCCCTGGATTCTGAGCACTTTTAAAAACGTCAGTTGGGGTTTTCAAAACGCTCCCAGGAATCAGATGCCCAACTCATTGAATTTCAATGGGATTGCAGCCCGAGCACTTAGCGCCCAGTCCTGCCGCCTGTTAGCCCACACAACTCCCACTGAAGTCAATGAAAGCACTGCCTGGAGGCTCCTAGTAACACATGAATGCAACTCTGGGAAAGAATTTTCTTCTACAGAAATTGAAGCAAAATGTGCATGAACACCAGCTTTAGAAAGCAAAGGGTTCTGTGGACTGTGCTGCTTACTTTGAAATAGCAGGAGAGGAAAAAATTAGCCACAGTCTGAACTACCTTTATTTTAGATTCTAGTACAAGCAAGTGGGCCTAGGCCAGTGGAGTTAAGTACTAGTGCAGCGCTCTGTGCTGAGAGGGAATAAATCAGAGAACTCCCTTGCACAACTGCACCTAACTATAGGACCATGGGGATGTAGGCGGAGAATGAGGGTGTCTAAGAAGATGTGGGCATAAATGTGATCCAGTGGGCTCATTTCTTGGACTTTCCAGCAGCTACTATGAAGAAGTAATTCTGGAACCATGCTCCCATGCATGTTGAGGTTCTCCAGCATGCTGCAAACTCACTCGTGCATTACAGTGTTTTATGGATGGGCAGAAAAATAATTTTTAGGGTGAAAAAATAGTTTCTGCTTCACGTCTGGCTTCTTATTTTGGTTGCCAGCTGTGTCCAGACATGAGTTGTGCCCAACATTTATATTACAAACATTTGAGGGTTGCTGGTGGTGATATTTCATTAAACTGGTTGAAAAAGAGGAGGGATTTTTTTAATTCACTTTCCCCTTTTTTTAAAGTTTCAAAATGTTGAAATTTTGAAAATTGAAAAACATCAGCCAGCAGGAGAGTTGGAAAATGGGCAGGAGGAAATTGGGAAAAGTTTGATGAAATTTTTCCTAATTTCTTTTTAATTTCAAAATTTAGACGTTAGAAATTTCATTTAAATTCAAAAAATGTCAACCAACGTTAAGATTCACTTCATAACATGAAGAGCAACCTCATTTGTAAGCTCTATTCCATTCTCCTCCCCTAGGATGTCTTTCTATTAGATGGTAAACTCATCAGAGCAGGGATTATCTATTACTCTCTGCTTGTGAAGTGCCTAGCACACTTTATTACTATTTATTATTTGTACAACCCATAGTATCTAAGAGCCCCAATCACGGACTACAGCCTCATTACACTAAGTGATATACAAGCACAGAATAAAAAAATGTTCCCTTGCCCCAAGGAGTTTACAATCTGTGCACAACACAAGAGATAGATACAGACAGACCAAAGGGGGAATACAAAGAAACAGTGAGACAATATTGGAGGAGGGTCTTTCATGCTTGTTACAGAGTAGCAAGATGCAACATCATCCTAGGAGCAGAAATTGGGTAGACCGGGATCGGAGAGGGTAAGTTGTCATATCTCTATCCAACAATTGACATGCAACTATCTGACAACTCCATTATGCATCCCGTATCATAAGATGAAAGGTTAATGAACTAAGCTCTTCCAGATCCTAGTCGCCTAAAATTTGCCATGAAAAATGATACAAACATTAAAAAATTGTTTACCACAACATGAGTTTGCAGGTGTAGGTTTTCTCTTTGTTAAAGGTCTTACAGCTTACTTACCACATCCACAAGCTGAGATATCTTTAAGCCAAAAAGGACTTTTATTGTATCGTTGGAGTATTCAACAGGTCGGACCCATTTCTGGTACCCATGAAATAAGTGTCTCAGGAGGGCATCTTCGTTTTCAGCAATCAAACTGAGCCCAGCAACAGCTAAAAGGAGACAAAGAGAATGTGGGTGTATGTGAAAGTGCAACGCAAGGTGTCCTGTGAGTTGAAAAGAGTAAGAGAAAAGATAACCATCATCAATGAAAACAGGAAAATCTGCCTCAGGCAAAACCTTGCCAGATAGGGATTAAATTTACAGTCTCTCAATTGAGCCACAGAAGGAGAGAAGTACAATTAGTAAGCTCAAATGGGGATTTTGTTATATTTAGTCTGTCATTGGGTTATCCTGATTTGATTAGGTGTTTATTGTTTATTAGTATATTTTTAAAAGATCATCAAGGGTGCCAGAACACCAGATGGGCCTCGCATTTTAAAGCAGTGAAAATCCAAATCAATACGTTGCCTCGGGAAGAAATCACACTTTTTTGTAATACATGAGTTGGGGGCTCCCTGGTCACCTTGTACTCCAGGTAGACTGATCTACGTCATAGAGGCGTTTGATCAGCTGTAAGTAGGACATGCTCTTTACAGAGTCTCAGTCTCATTTTGCTCACATGGACCTTTTGAAACTGAGTGCATACATGGAGTGATGTATGGCATGCAATGTTCCCTCTAATTTTTGACAGGCCGTGTGTGCAACAAATTTCTTCTGTGCATATTGTTGTGCTTCTGTGCAAATTTTTGTGTGCGTGGTGTTTCACCATGTGCGCAGGGTTTAGGATCTGTGTGCATGCGCACAGGCCCACAGCTTAGAGGGAACGGTGATTGCATGGTTGTGTTTTGTGATGAATCTGCTATGCAGGAAGCTACCATTTCCATCACCTCCTCCCCACTGTGTTCTGATCCCCAGTGTGGACATACTTCTCCTGACCAGGGGGCAGAAACTCTATGAAGGACCCTGACCCAGGAAGTAACCATGCTCTGGGGGAAGGTTAGATCCATCCATTCTACACGGCGCTTGGAAGTTTGGGCTCTCCACTACTTTGCATCCCTCTCCCAGCTGTGTCTCCAGCCCTTTGAGCTGCCATCTGCCTTCCAGCCCCAGGCCACCCCATTTCTCCAGGAGAAGTTGGTAGTCACACAGACAGCACTTGAAGGAGAGACTGGTGTTTCCTTTTCCTCTTGAAGACGCATGTGGTAAAATCCCACCCTGAACTCATGCTGCACCAGCCCTCTGGCTGGTGTTGCTGGATCTCCCTGCTCATGCCTGTCCAGGTCTGTGGGCTGCAGAGAGGAGCAGGGCTTTGCTTTGCCTGCTCCCTTCCTGCTTTGGGGGCCCACAAGCATTGGGAAGGAGCAGTCACTGGGCAACCCTGAGTATAGGTGTAATGCAGCACTCGGAACTGAACCTGGGCAGGGGTGGCAGGTTTGTAGAAATTTTGGTGGTGCCCAGAACCCGCCCCTGCCCAAACTCTGCCCCCCCAACTCCTCTCCCCACCTGCCCAAGGCTCTGGGAGGGAGTTTGGGTGGGGGATGAGGTCTGGGGTGCAGGCCCTAAGCTGGGGCAGGGGATTGGGGTTTGGGGATGGGAGGGGGTACGAAGGGAGTGGGTGCAGGGTGAGGACTGTGGGGTATGGCTGCAGATGAGAGGTTTGGGGGATAGGAGGGGCTCAGGGCAAGAGTAGGGGTGTAGGGGCTGAGGGCTCTGTCTGAGGCTGGGAATGAGGGGTTTGGGGTGTGGGAGGGGCTCAGGGTGAGAGTAGGAGTGTGGCGGGGTGAGGGCTCTGTCTGGGGCTGGGGGGTTTCGGGGGTTAGAGAGGCTCAGGGCTGGGGTAGAGGGTTGGAGGGCAGGGGGATGAGGGCTCTGTCTGGGGCTGGAGATGAGGGGTTTGTGGTGTTGGAGGGGGCTCAGGGTTGGAGTGTGGGGGGATGAGGGCTCTGGCTGGGGCTGGAGATGAGGGGTTTGTGGTGTGGGAGGGGCTCAGAGTGAGAGTAGGAGTGTGGGGGGATGAGGGGTCTGTCTGGGGCTGGGGGGTTTCAGGGGTTAGAGAGGCTCAGGGCTGGGGCAGAGGGTTGGGGTGTGGGGGGATGAGGGCTCTGGCTGGGACTGGGGATAAGGTGTTTGGGGTGTTGGAGGGGGCTCAGGGCTGGGGCAGAGGGTTGGGTGTGGGGGGATGAGGGCTCTGGTTGGGACTGGGGATAAGGTGTTTGGGGTGTTGGAGGGGCTCGGGCAGAGGGTTGGGTGTGGGGGGATGAGGGCTCTGGCTGGGACTGGGGATAAGGTGTTTGGGGTGTTGGAGGGGGCTCAGGGCTGGGGCAGAGGGTTGGGTGTGGGGGGATGAGGGCTCTGGTTGGGACTGGGGATAAGGTGTTTGGGGTGTTGGAGGGGCTCGGGCAGAGGGTTGGGTGTGGGGGGATGAGGGCTCTGGTTGGGACTGGGGATAAGGTGTTTGGGGTGTTGGAGGGGGCTCAGGGCTGGGGCAGAGGGTTGGGGTGTGGGGGGATGAGGGCTCTGGCTGGGACTGGGGATAAGGTGTTTGGGGTGTTGGAGGGGGCTCAGGGCTGGGGCAGAGGGTTGGGTGTGGGGGGATGAGGGCTCTGGCTGGGACTGGGGATAAGGTGTTTGGGGTGTTGGAGGGGCTCGGGCAGAGGGTTGGGTGTGGGGGGATGAGGGCTCTGGTTGGGACTGGGGATAAGGTGTTTGGGGTGTTGGAGGGGGCTCAGGGCTGGGGCAGAGGGTTGGGGTGTGGGGGGATGAGGGCTCTGGTTGGGACTGGGGATAAGGTGTTTGGGGTGTTGGAGGGGGCTCAGGGATCGGGCAGAGGGTTGGGGTGTGGGGGGATGACGGCTCTGGCTGGGACTGGGGATAAGGTGTTTGGGGTGTTGGAGGGGGCTCAGGGCTGGGGCAGAGGGTTGGGGTGTGGGGGGATGAGGACTCTGGTTGGGACTGGGGATAAGGTGTTTGGGGTGTTGGAGGGGCTCGGGCAGAGGGTTGGGTGTGGGGGGATGAGGGCTCTGGCTGGGACTGGGGATAAGGTGTTTGGGGTGTTGGAGGGGCTCGGGCAGAGGGTAGGGGTGTGGAGGGATGAGGGCTCTGGCTGGGACTGGGGATAAGGTGTTTGGGGTGTTGGAGGGGGCTCAGGGCTGGGGCAGAGGGTTGGGTGTGGGGGGATGAGGGCTCTGGTTGGGACTGGGGATAAGGTGTTTGGGGTGTTGGAGGGGGCTCAGGGCTGGGGCAGAGGGTTGGGGTGTGGGGGGATGAGGGCTCTGGTTGGGACTGGGGATAAGGTGTTTGGGGTGTTGGAGGGGGCTCAGGGATCGGGCAGAGGGTTGGGGTGTGGGGGGATGACGGCTCTGGCTGGGACTGGGGATAAGGTGTTTGGGGTGTTGGAGGGGGCTCAGGGCTGGGGCAGAGGGTTGGGGTGTGGGGGGATGAGGACTCTGGTTGGGACTGGGGATAAGGTGTTTGGGGTGTTGGAGGGGCTCGGGCAGAGGGTTGGGTGTGGGGGGATGAGGGCTCTGGCTGGGACTGGGGATAAGGTGTTTGGGGTGTTGGAGGGGCTCGGGCAGAGGGTAGGGGTGTGGAGGGATGAGGGCTCTGGCTGGGACTGGGGATAAGGTGTTTGGGGTGTTGGAGGGGGCTCAGGGCTGGGGCAGAGGGTTGGGTGTGGGGGGATGAGGGCTCTGGTTGGGACTGGGGATAAGGTGTTTGGGGTGTTGGAGGGGCTCGGGCAGAGGGTTGGGTGTGGGGGGATGAGGGCTCTGGCTGGGACTGGGGATAAGGTGTTTGGGGTGTTGGAGGGGCTCGGGCAGAGGGTTGGGTGTGGGGGGATGAGGGCTCTGGCTGGGACTGGGGATAAGGTGTTTGGGGTGTTGGAGGGGCTTGGGCAGAGGGTTGGGCGTGGGGGGATGAGGGCTCTGGCTGGGACTGGGGATAAGGTGTTTGGGGTGTTGGAGGGGGCTCAGGGCTGGGGCAGAGGGTTGGGCGTGGGGGGATGAGGGCTCTGGCTGGGACTGGGGATAAGGTGTTTGGGGTGTTGGAGGGGCTCGGGCAGAGGGTTGGGCGTGGGGGGATGAGGGCTCTGGCTGGGACTGGGGATAAGGTGTTTGGGGTGTTGGAGGGGCTCGGGCAGAGGGTTGGGCGTGGGGGGATGAGGGCTCTGGCTGGGACTGGGGATAAGGTGTTTGGGGTGTTGGAGGGGGCTCAGGGCTGGGGCAGAGGGTGCGGTGGGGAGTGAAAGCTCTGGCTGGGGGTGTGGGCTCTGGGGTGGGGCAGGGCTGGGGATGAGTTTGGGGGGCAGACAGGCTGCTCCGGGACAGGGGCCAGAGAGGAGGACTCCCCCCCAGCCCTTTCCCTGCCAGCAGCAGCGAGCTCTGGGGGAGGAGCCCCCCTTTCCTGCCCCCCCAGCAGCACACTCACCCCCCCCCCCACTGTCACTGCATGTGCTCCTAGGGCCCCTCTCGGGCCCAGGAATCTCCCTCGCCTCCCCCGGGGTGGGTGCCGGGGGGTGCTGCGTGCGCCTCCTCCCCTGCTGTTGCCCCTGACTGGGGGCGAGGGATGGGGCTGCCCCTTGGCCAGCATGGGGCAGGAGCGGCGACTGCAGGCGGGGGGTCCCGCCGGAAAAGGGAAGGTGTGAGGGGGAAGGGCAGGCTCAGTCAGTCTGCCCTGGCAGGGGGGCTGGGGGCAGAGGACCCTGCAGTTGCTGCAGGGAGGCAGCATGGAGCGGCTGGGCTGGGCAGGGCCCGGGGAGGCGCGCGGGGGGGCGGCAGGTGGGCTCGGGGGGACGCCGGGCCCCTGGGCTCTGGATATTGCCGGTGCGAAGGCACCAGGTGGAGGCAGAACTCGCCGCCCCTGCCTGGAGCCGGTAGATCTACTGCCTGAGCTGAAAGCTGGAGCTCTGCTCGCCCGGCGTGCAGGCCCCTGCAGAGCGCCCCGCTGGCTGGGCGGCCGGCCGGGGGCTGACCTGCTGAAGCGCCTGGCCTCCTGTAAGGCGCACAAGACTGGGAGGAGGCGCCACCCTGAGAATTCATGCTGCAGCCAGGCCCATCTGGGCTGTGATTGTCAGGAAATACTCCCTAGACATCAGAGACATTTCAGCAGGGCAATGTCCGTACCCCCGCGGCTGCTACAGAAAAGGGAGTCCTTTCGGGGCGGCTAGCCAGTGGTCAGTGGATTAAAGGTGCTGATTCCACTGAAGCAGACGGTGTGGCAGTCTCCCGGGTTTGACCTGCCAGCGTTCCTTAGGTAGCATCTAAACAAAGGGAGAGGGAGCGGATTCCCTTCCACCCCAGAGCCTGGCAGTGCATTCAGAGTGCAATCTGGAGGCGGAAGATAGTAACGCCCTGCAGCAAACACATGAATAGACTGGAATCTCTGCTTATACATGTGTGTGAGGCCAATGGACAGGGTGTGCTGGGAATAAGGCTAGGGTGAGGGCAAGTAAGGCCTAGGAACCAGCTGCAGCAGAAACATGCTCCCAGATCTGAGCTTTCACATAAACAAATCCATTTTCTAACCCCTGTGGTTACTCCCAGCCTGGAACTGGACATATACCCCTGTAACACTCATCCTACATCTACAGCTTCAGAGCCTGTGAGGATGGGAAATGCCCCATTCATCTCAGGTAGGTTCTTGACTCTGGAGCCTAACAATAACACTGCAACATGGTAACGCTGTTGACTGTTTCACTGCTGATTCTGAGCAGAAACTTCCCAGCTCCTGTGCCTGTCCATTATTGGATATGGATATGGAGCTGGAGCGGAGAAGCTGGTTCAGGAGACAGAGCACAGTTGACGGGGGGGGTGATGGGGATGACGATACATGAACAAGGTGGCTTTTGGCCACTTTTCCACCTTCTCTGCACTGAGACGAAGGAGCCAGTTTGGTGCACACACACACACAGGTACAATTTAGAGCAGCCTCGGCTGCTCTAAGTTTTGCCAGTTTGTAACAGCCCCTATGGGCTGTTACACCAGCTAGGAAGTTCTGGAACACACCAGTCTCTCTCTCCCCATACAGCTCTCTCCGTCCAGATCACTGCACTCCCTGCTGCCCCGGCATGACTCCCCTCCCTGTTGAGGGGGAGAAAGTGGTATTTAGCTGGTGTAGCTGTCTCTATGCTACCAGGGCATTTCACCATGCTCATCCCCAGCTGGCTGGCCCCACCACCATACGCTGGAGTAAGGACTAGACTCTACCTCTACAATGTCAAGCCCTCTCCTCCAAATGCCTGCTCACTCCCTTTCCCATGCCCGCTGCCAAAAGCCTCATTGAATCCGAGTGCCGCAAACCCAAACTGCCTCCCACTGTTCCCAGGGACCAGAGTCTCTAGCTGCCAAGCCCTCCAGCTTTCCCCTGACAAATGCTGCAGTGGTGCATTGCCAGCAAAATCTCCCAGCAGAGGGACAACCTGGGGGAGGCCGTAAACCAGAAAACATCCCAAACCTGGGAAGTGTGTTAGATTTAACTGGAAAATAATGAACAACATCCCTTATCCCTTTCCTGATTTAATGTAATACAACCCGCCCCTGAAGCTGGCTCAGAAATGTCCCTGTGCCACAGAATCAGTAGAGAAGAGGAAGCAGTTTTCATAGAACCTATGTCACAGAGTACATGGGCCCTGACTCCGATCTGGGAGGCATAATGGAAACTGGGTGGGATGATTCTTACAGCTGGATTATGTTGAGCCTTGAAGAGCATGATCAATAGAGGAGATGCAGAAAGGAAAGAAGTGGGGTCCCCAGAAACAGAGCCACGAAAGATCGATCGGGCCAAATTCAGCTGTGGTGTAAATGGTGACATCAGTTATCCACTGGGAATAAATTGGTCCCCAAATGCAGGAGAGGGGGGCAAGGAAGAGGCAATGCTATGGCCCTGCCCCCTCCATAGGCATGGGGTGAGCAGTCTGCATCCCATAAAATCACAGGCATGCTCCTCCTGGTGCAAGGGCTACTCTCTACAAAATGTCTCCAGGTATTGCGGGGCCCCCTCCTCCAGGCTGTGCCTAACAGGCATCCCTAAAACCCTAAAGAAGGAAAAAGGCTGTTTAGGGAACTAAGAGAAATGGGGTAAAACTGAGTACAGAAAACATGTAGGCTGAATAGCTGGGAAAAAGTCCTTCCGGTGAGGTCTGTTCTGCCATGATCTCATCTCCCCAAAGAAATGTGAGAAGACTTTAGGCTAGAATCTTTTACAACAAGACTAGATGAAGCAGTGGGGAATACACTGAAAGAAGCGACGTTGCCCTTGAAGAAAGATGAACAAGATTATCAGAAGCTGTAGGTCAGACCCATCTCCAATGTCATTGATTCGTGTGTGTGTAAGTTTCAGTGCTCATCACCACATTTATTGTGTGTACGATGAATTCATCACGCTTGCCATACCACTTAATATCTCCCCTCGTTAACTTTTCCTCATTTATAGTGGTTTGTGGTTTCTGATCCTACTGGCAAAAGAGTTGATAAATGAATAGAAAAAGCTCTGGCATTGATGGTGGAGGGAGCTTTCTACACATAATGTGCACTGGAAGAAATACACAGACGGTACCTTTTGCCTTTCGTCTTTTCACTTGAGCGGCTAGGTGTTCCTCTCAATGCTGGGGATTGTCTCTTCTTTAGCATCATTCTCTCTCTCTCTCTCTCTCTCTCTCCCTCACACACTCATAAAAACACTACTTTTCTTCTCAAATGTCAAATATTTTGTGGGATTGGGCACTAAACCCAAGATGCACCTTTCTGAGTAGAAAGTGGCTCTGCTATTTTAGTTACTCTTCATTTCTCCTCTGCTCCAGTAATATCTACCAGTAACTTCATTGCCTCATGTCTAAAAGGCTTTTAAATGTAGGAACAAGTATAACCATGTTTTACAAGTCAAAGTTGTTTTAAAAGAAAGTAGAATAAATATTAGAAGAATGAATGCTAATGCCTAACTTCAACAAGCAGACACCGACCTGTGTTACAGACAGAGATCTGCATTTCTGACGTTGACCATGGGAAAGGAAGAAATCGCACTTACCTGAGTTGCTAACGCAAAGAATGAGGGGCACCATAGTCAGATCTAGGAGCAGCAGCATGGCAGCTTTTGTTTTCACAAGCGAACACAGTCCAGCCTAGAAATGGGTTAACATGAACTAACTAGAAAGCATGAAGGATAAGAGTGTCTGCAAAGAAGGATAGTGCATTCCAAGCCTAATCTTGCATCACTAGGAAGCTTTTTAAAGTACGCTTCATTGATTTTCAGTCAGCTGTCACAGCCTGTAAGTCTGAAAAATATCTCTGGGTCCTAAACTCCAACACATTTACTCTTTATATTCGCAAAAAGAAAAGGAGTACTTGTGGCACCTTAGAGACTAACCAATTTATTTGAGCATGAGCTTTTGTGAGCTACAGCTCACTTCATCGGATGCATACCGTCCACGGTATGCATCCGATGAAGTGAGCTGTAGCTCACAAAAGCTCATGCTCAAATAAATTGGTTAGTCTCTAAGGTGCCACAAGTACTCCTTTTCTTTTTGCGAATACAGACTAACACGGCTGTTACTCTGAAACCACTCTTTATATTATAACCAGTGCTAGCCTGCTATAAATCAGCATGAAGTCAGAAAAAATGTAAGTGGTAGACAGCCAAGACAGACCATAATACAAATATTCCACAAATATATCTTTTACCACCAAATCATAAACATCAGGGATGGAAAAGGTCGCACTTTCCCCGTGCAGGAAGGGTTGAAAGAAGGGCATGTTTAATCGAGAGAAAAGAAGGCTGTGGCTGGACATGCTAACTGTCTCTTAATTCATAATAAATTGTTAGGAAGAGGACAGTGATCAATTGTTCTCCGTGTCCACTGAAGGTAGGACAAGTAGTACTGGGCTTAATCTGCAGCAAGGGAGATTAAGGTCAGATATTAGGAAAAACTTTCTAAGGGTAGTTCAGCACTGGAACAGGCTTCCAAAGGAGGCTGGGGGAATCTCCATGATTGGATGTTTGTAAAAACAGGTTAGGCAAACACCTGTCAGGGATGGTCTAGGTCAGTGGTTTTCAAATTGTGGGTCGCGACCCAGTACTGGGTCACGGAATGGAAGGGACTGGGTCGCGGCGGCTCTGGTCTGCACCGCCGACTGGGCCATTAAAAGTCCCGTCGGCGGTGCTGCCCGGCTAAAGAAGGCAAGTCCCTACCTGTTCTGACACTGCGCTGCACCCAGAAAGTGGCCAGCAGCAGGTCTAGCTCCTAGGCAGGGGGGCATCCGCCTGGGTCCGCACTCCCACTGGCCGGGAACCGGCCAATGGAAGCTGGGGGGTGGTGCCTGTGGGCGAGAGCCATGGGGAGCTGCTTGCGCGCCTCCGCCTAGAAGCCAGACCTGCTGCTGGCTGCTTCCAGGGCGCAGCGCAGTCCACGATGCCAGGACAGGCACCCCAAACCCCTCATCCCCAGCCCCACCCCAGAGCCTGCACCCCCAGCCCAGAGCCCTGATCTCCTCCCGCACTCCAACCCCCGCCCCAGCCCAGAGCCCCCTCCCACACCCTGAACCCTTTATTCCCAGCCCCACCCCGCAGCCCTCACCCCCACACCCAAACCCTCTGCCCTAGCCCAGAGCGCCTCCCACATCCCAAACCCATCATCCCCAGCTCCATTGGGTCACAGGCATCAACAATTTTCTTCAACTGGGTCGCCAGAAAAAGAAGTTTGGAAACCACTGGTCTAGGTTTACCTGGAACTACCTAAGTGCAGGGGGCTGGACCAGATGACCTCTCGAGGTCCCTGCCAGACCAACATTACTGTGAGTATAGGATTGTTTCCCCCAGTGTCCTCAGGGTCTAGTGTTAAATAACTAAACTGATGGGGCTTGTAGCAGTTCCATGGGGAGCCTATTGAACAAGTTTCTAAATCTCATTCTTCCTGGTATTGGACCTAATCTAATGGAAATCAATTACTTCAAATGGGCTTTGGATCAGACCCATTCACCCTCAATGTTCATTTTCCCACCCCATTCCTCCCTCAGGCACCCCGAATGGAAGTCACTAAAACATATATCTAGAAAAAGAGAGTTTAAAGCGCAGAGTTTTGCCCTTGCCATAGCAAGATGGACCGGCCAAAACACTTGGCTTGCATCCAAATTTGAAAATACATTTCCAGTTTAAAATCTAGATATGACCTCCTCAGCTGTTCTCGTGGGATACTGATCGTCTTTGATGGCCATAGTAGAATCTTTTGGAGCTATTCAGATCCTTGACTGATTTAGTTGTATAGAATCATAGAATATTAGGGTTGGAAGAGACCTCAGGAGGTCATCTAGTCCAATCCCCTGTTCAAAGCAGGACCAATCCCCAACTAAATCATCCCAGCGAAGGCTTTGTCAAGCCAGGCCTTACAAACCTCTAAGGATGGAGATTCCACCACCTCCCTAGGTAACCCATTCCAGTGCTTCACCACTCTTCTAGTGAAAGTGTTTCCTAATATCCAACCTAGATCTCCCCCACTGCAACTTGAGAGCATTGACTAGCCTGGTAACCCTATAACATCTTAATTTACCATCTGGCCAAGCTCATCTTTTTACTTCTTGATGCTAATGGGGCTTTTCATGGTGTCTGTCTTTTTGGCAGCATGCTCAGATTTATATCAGTGAGGTGGGTTATATCCCAGTCTGTTAAACAGCTTACCAAGTTCTTTAAGAACATCTTTTGCATCCCATTCAACAGGCAAGTTATACCCCCCTTTGATTATCTGCATTTTGCAGGTTGCTTTTCAACTCAAGCATTCATGGGACTCCCTGTTCCATTACTTCAAACTGGTATCTGTAACAGACTTGCCAGTGTGGCTTCGACACGTGGAATGGTGTGGTCACTGCTTTATGGGAGAACCTTAGATTTGGATTTTAACGTTGGGCAGTCACTAACCCTTTTGAACATGCCTACTGTGATTATTTTGCAGTCCGCTCCAGTATGTATTCTGAAATGCATTTTTTGTTGATTTATTGCCAAAGCCACAAGCCCATCTGTTGTGGAACCTGTCTTTGTAGTGGTATGAGAAGACCCAGCAGTCTTCTGCATCCTCGTCAGAGCTTTGTTCTCCAGTCTTATATTCGGGCATGCATTCTGCTTTTGTATTTCTTTGCAACTTGTGCGGCGAGAGATGCACTTTTGCTAAATGGTTGCTTTCACAGCACATTTATCACACCCTTTTTGCTAGCTGTCTTTGGGTTGTTTTGCAGTTGCCTCCGCCTGTGTTGCAAACATATTTGTTTTTTTTTTTATTTGCTTATCCTTGCAGTCTGTCTTTATGCATGGACTGCATTTATAATTAGATGCACTTCAGTTCTCTTTCCCTCTTGGTTAACTTGAAGTTGGGAAGCTTGGTTTTCACAAGTATCAAAACTTTGCAAATTCAAGTCAATTTCTTGCAATAACTTTGCTTTGAACTGGTTATCAGTTATACCAGAAATAATCTGGGTTCTCATTAGCCTGTTAATTGTTCACATCATTTAGCCTTATTACACAGGTTTAAAACATAATGATCAGTTATCTTATCTGGCAGTTAGTTTCCCTTTAAAGAAAATGTGTCTTTATCAAGTAACATTTCTGTGTGGTTCTGTGTTCTTGACATTTTTAATGACCTTTGTCTAGCAGTTTGCAGCCCCATTCATGCTTTCGCTGACTTATACTGTGCATCCCCCATGCCCCTGGGCTTGCCACGTATAGTAGTGTGAAGGATCTTGCCCTCTCTGGTTTCTCTGTTCTGTTCCTGGTCCAAAAATATTTGCAAGTGCTGCAGCTTTCTCCTCCAGTTCTCTGCTGCAGTCTTCCATGTAGAATAGAGATCGGGAAGCATTAATATAATTGTACATGGCACGAGTAAGACCTCATCTGGAATACTGCTTACAGTTCTGGTCACTCATGTTCAAGAAAGATTCATTCAAACTGGAACAGGTTCAAAGAAGGGCTACTAGGATGATCAGGGGAATGGAGAGCCTACCTTACAAGAGGAGACTGGGAGATCTTGGCTTGTGTAGTGTAGCAAAAGCAGGCTCAGAGGGCATATGATTGCACTCTAAAAATCACAGGAGTAAACTAAGGGACGATGTTGTCACAGGAACACATAGGTATAAAGTGGTCATGAATAGATTTAGACTGGATATCAGAAGAAGGCTTTTAACCATCAGAGGAGTGTGTTTCTGGAACAGCCTCCCCATAGGAAAAGTGGGTGCAAACAACCTAACTAGTTTTAAATTGGAGGTTGGTACATTTATGAAGGGGATTATATGATGGGGTTGCCTGCCATAGCAGAGGATTGGACTTGATGACTCAGGAGGTCCCTTCCATCCCTATATTCCTTAATCATCACGGATGAGGTTGAGAAGTTTTGAGGACCGGAAATGAGAGACTCAGTTGGAGAAGAAGCTAGACAGGGAGGAGCCTGAAGGATGGTACTTGACAGATAAATGGAAGAGGGAGAGAGGAGTTGGCTGCAATATGCTCTGGCAAAAGTGGGATAAGCACAGCAGGTCCAGGTCTAAATACACAGGAACAGAGTTATTCAGGTCTAACACTAAGAGCAGGAGACTCCCTGCCTCACTCACGTAGGGAAAGGACTCCCTGTAGGACCAGAGCCAGAGAGAGGGGCCCTCGGAGTGGCGTTTGGGCTCAGCTGCCATTTCAGGATAGTGTTTGACTCCCCAGGGCTTTTGATGCAGTTTGATCATGACATTGTTTTGGGAACAATCTCAAGATGGTCATAGTGAAATGGGTAAACATAACGGAGCTCTGGGCCTTGCTGCTCTCCCACACCACGCAGGGACCACTTAGAGGAAGAGCCAGTAAGAGAGTGACAGCTCCTGTAATGAAGTTTGGGGGATGAAGTTTGATCCCCCTGCCAATGCCCAGTCATCACCAGAAGAGCCAGAGAAGAATCCAGTTCAACAGACTCCCACTTTGTCCCAACACGTGCCCCAGGGACATCCATGATAGCCCCTCAGAATCAGGGCTGCTCTGGGCCATTACCAGTCAGCAAAGGACTGTAAGGCACCTCTAGACCAAGTGCAGCTTCCTGGAACCTATCTCAATTCCACAGCAGTATTTCCAGCTGCCCCCCATCAGCTCCTGTAGAGACAATGAGGTGGGAGTAGCTTTCCCACCCCACAGCACACACAGTATTTTCAAAGCAGGGGCCCCTTCCTCTGCCCTCAACTCCCTTCCATAGCGTGAAGACACTGTGGGCTACTGTTAGATAGTGTCCAACCCATGAGAACCACTCCACTTCTGGAGAGAAGGTTTCTTTCGGCAGGACTTGATCTGAGCTGCAGCTGTTCCAGAACCCATCCTAAAGGGTCTGTGGCTGCTAGGAAACAGGGGTATTTCAAGCAGCCCCTGCTGCAGACCTGAGGACCCCACTACTCGTATTTCTGGGGAGCTAAGAATTTGATTTTAATGTAAAAGGGGTGATTGGGGGCACAGAGTGAGAGGTGCGAGGGATGGGTTGTTGGGGATGGGTTTAGGGTACTGAGTATTCTCAGCTGTCATTGTTGGGATATTGACTGGGGGAACCTGTTGGGATGCGGGTTACATTCTAAAAGCTATCCTGTAATTTCCTTCCATGTAGTTCAGACTCACTAGCCCCACCCCCTCAGGCAGGGGCTGGGGGTCAGTCTCCATTCAGCCAGGGAATTCGTAGGGATGTTTGTGTCTACCATAGGCTGGGCGGTTGTCTGTTGTCTGGAAGGCTTTCTGGGGTTTTTCACATCCTGCCCTGGAGACCCCCAGATGGTTACTTAGGTATCAGAGCTGTGCCCTTCAGGAGCCAGTGAAAAATGGCTCAGAGCAGAGTACCACTACTGTTAATGTAGGGACTGGAAGTCCGAGATGCAATGTGGAGGACAGTTTCGGGGGCCAGGGGGTGAGGTAGAAAGAAGTCTTCTCCATCTTTAGAGCAGGTTATTGACATTTGTTATTAGTGCCATGGATTCAATCCCAAGTCCCATCATGTGCCCCACAGCACTTATTCACAGCCCCTGGATGTGTACGTCTGAGGGCTATTGAAAAGACTGTCTCAGCAATGGGCTCCTACCTTTCAGACTTGTTCCTGGCATTGGTCTGGCAGATCCCAAGTCTGTTAGTCTTCAGGGCATAGTGTGAGGTGCATTCAATTATACCGGACTTTGTCTGCAGAAAGGGGTGTGTGTAAAGAGCTGTACCCTTGGTTGAGCAGCTCACTAATAATTTATTATTAATTATTATTATTATGAAATACACTTTGTTATTGGCATTGCTGTGAATGTGCCCAGCGACCAGGTGATGGGCCAAGGTACACAGACAGAGTGAAAGAGCAACGACCACAAATAAGTATCGTAGGTACTAACATCCCCCCGTCATGATCAGAAGCAGGACGCCACATTACAGCAGGGCACCTTGCATCTCTCAGCTACACCATTTAAGATATAACGCTGTGCAGGGCTGGACTGCCATTCCCACCTCCCCCCACTGACGTGCTCTACGCTTCTACACCCTCCCCACACATCTCCCCTTCCCCATCTTCCATACATCCTCTCCCCTATCTTCCATACACCCTCTCCCCTCCCCCATACGCCCTTTCCCATCCCCCATCTTCCATACATCCTGTCCCCTCCCCCACCCTCTCCTGCCACCCCCACATCCTCCATACACACTCCGCAATCTCCCTCACATGCCCCCTCCCCCTCTCTGCTTCTCCCCTCCCCTATCCTCACACACTGCCCCTCCTTCCCATACCCACTATCTGTTCCTTCTTCCACATGCACCCACCCAAACCCCAGCTCTGTCTCCTTGTCCATTCCCAGAGACATCCCATGATCACCACCATCCCTCTCCTTTTTTCCTTCTCTCCTGACACTGCTTTTCTTGCTCTCTGTTATTTTCTCTTTCTGAGCCCGCCCTCCCTCCCTCCCCATCTCTTTGCTGCGTTGGTGCAGCTGTACTATCACCTGATGGCAGGGTTGGGACACTGCTGGCAGCAGCTCCTGGAATCCAACTGTAGTGGCTTTGGGACACGTCTACACTACAAAATTATGTCAACCTAAGTTACGTCTGCATACAGCCGGCACAGTAATTCAGTCGCTTGTGTGTGTCTACGCTGCTTGTGTCAGCAGTGCCCGTCCTCACGAGCAGCGCGTGCATCGATGCAGTATGCCATGCATCATGGGTAGCTATCCCACTGTGCAATTTGCTACCATCTAGCTCAGGGTGTTTTGGGAAGGTTTTGCAGTGCCTCATGGGGCCAAAATGAGTCAACAGCCTGTCATACGGTGTTCTCCATCCCATAATTTCACCTGTATCCCACAATGTTTCACGTCTCTTTTCAAAATCCCCACACACCTGTGCGTCCCCCCTCAATGTCTGCAATCTGTGTCAGAAGCCTGGATCCTGCACATCTCACAAATATTGTGATGAGTGTTGCAAGCCTGCGGGGGCTGGATCCTAGAGTATTTGCAGAGCCACAAGAGGAGCCGTGGAGAACATGACGATTCCTTGGAGGCTAGATTGCTGTGGGACACAGAAACAATTCAAAGTTATTGGCCGCATTCACAGAGCAGCTGCAGATGATGGAGTGCCGGTTCTGGGCTCAAGAAACAAGCACTGACTGGTGGGGTCGCATTGTCATGCGGGTTCAGGAGGATGAGCAGTGGCTGCAGAACTTTTGGATGTGCAAGGCCACATCCTGGATCTGTGTACAGAGCTCGCCCCAGCCCTCCAGTGCAGCAACATCAAAGTGAGCTCTGCACTGAGAGTGGAGAAGAGAGTGGTGATTGCTCTGTGGAAACTGGCAACGCCTGATTGCTACCAATGGGGGCTACTGTGATACAAGTGTGCAGGGCTGCAACTCTGGGCCATGTGCAGGACAATTTTGTAGCACGTGGGTTCCCAACTGTAGTGGAGCGATAGATGGCACGCAGATCCCTATTTTGGCACCAGACCACCTTGCCACAGAGTACATCAATAGAAAGGGATACTTTTCTACGGTAATGCAAATGCTGATGGCTCATGGGGATGCTTTACCAGCATCAGTGTGGGGTGGTCTGGGAAGGTGCATGATGCGTGCGTGTTTAAGAACACAGGCCTGTTCAGAAAGCTGCAAGCAGGGACTTTCTTTCCAGACCAGTGGATTACCATTGGGGATGCTGAAATGCCAAGAGTGATCGTGGGAGACCAAGCCTACTCCTTGCTCCCCCTCAACAACACCAAGGAGCACTTCAACTATAGGCTCAGCAGATGCAGAATGACCGTTGAATGTGCCTTTGGTCATTTGAAAGGTCGCCGTCACTGTCTGCTCTTGAGATTGGACCCCAGTGAGAAAAATATCCCACCAGTTACAGCTCCTGCTGTGTCTTATATAATGCCTGAGAAGCAAAGAGGGGAAGTTTCCCCCAGGGCGGGCAGGGGAGGTGGGACGGCTGTCTGCGGATTTTGAGCAGCCAGAGCTCTAAGAAGAGCTCAGTGGAGAGCTATTCAGCTCAGGGAGGCTTTGAAAGACCATTTCAATAGCGAGTCACAGTAATGTGTGTTGCTGCAGTGTGTTCTACCGGGCATTGCTCTTTCCCGCTCCGGGATGAAGCTTGTAGTGAGTGGTATGTGTAGTAGTAATATAACAATGCCAACGCACCTCTAACTATTATCTGTGAATGATGTCTGCCCCAGCCAGCACACACTGTGAACTAGTAAAGATGAATTAAGTTTCCATAACTAGACTTTTCTTCCATACCCATGGGAAAAAACGGTTACTCACTTCTCGTAACTGTTGTTGTTCTTCGAGTGCTTGTTCATGTCCATTCCAATCAGGTGTGTGCGTGCGCACGTGAATGGTAGCTGGAAGATTTTTCCCATAGGCGGCTATTTTTCCCATCCATCGGGTCAGTCTGGGCGCCCCCGGAGTCTCGCCATGCCGACCCACCACCCCCTCAGTTCCTTCTTGCCAGCTACTCTGACAGGGGACGGAGGGTGGGTATTGGAATGGACATGAACAACACATCTCGAAGAACAACAGTTACAAGAAGGTAACTGTTTTTTCTTCTTCGCGTGCTTGTTCATGTCAACTCCAAATCAGGTGACTCACAAGCCCAAATTCAGGTGGTGGGGCCGGAGTTGTCCACTGATTGCAGCACTGCTTGTCCAAAGGCCGCATTATCTCTGGCCTGTTGGGTAATCGCATAGTGCGTGGCGAAAGTATGGATGGAGGACCACATCGCTGCCCTGCAGATTTCCTGAGGGGGAACCTGAGCCAGGAACGATGTTAATGAAGCCTGCGCCCTGGTGGAGTGCATAGTAATTGGAGGTGCAGGAACACCTGCCAGGTTGTAACACTTGCATATGGAGGATGTGATCTTTGACGAGATGCATTGTGAGGACACGTTAGGCTCTTCATTCTGTTTGCCACTGCCATGAACAGCTGGACCGATTTTCTAAATGGCTTTGTTCTGTCAATGTAGAAAGCTAGCGCCCTGTGAACATCCAGAGAGTGGAGCCTCTGCTCCCTGCCGCTGGAATGCGATTTAGGGTAGAATACCAGGAGAAAGACATCCTCGTTGATGTGAAACTGCAATACAACCTTCAGGAGGAAAGCAGGATGAGGCCTGAGCTGCACCTTGTCCTTACAGAACATGGTGTAGGGACAGTCTGACATCAGGGCCCTGAGCTCAGACACCCTCCTGGCCGAGGTTATCGCCACCTTGTAAGAGAGGTAGAGCAGGGAGCACGTCGCTAACAGTTCAAAGGGGGGTCCCATGAGCCTAGAAAGAACCAGGTTGAAGTTCCCAGGCAGGGACAGGCTGATGCACATTATGGTATAGCCTGTCGAGCCCTTTTAAGAACTGTCTGACCATAGGGTTAGCAAACACAAAGTGGCCCTCCGTGCCCGGGTGGAAGGCCAAGATGGCGGCTAAGTGCACCCTTATTGATGACAACAAATGCCCCTGCTGCTTCAGATGGAGGAGGTAGCCCAGAATGAGCGACACTGAGGCTAGCATTGGGGACGAATGGTGCTGCGCTGACCAGGTTGAAAATCTCTTCCACTTGGCAAGGTATGTGGCTCTCGTAGAGGGTTTTCTGCTGCCAAGGAGGACCTGTCTAACCTGGTCTGAACAGGAAAGCTCCATTGGGTTCAACCATGGAGCTTCCATGCCGTGAGGCAAAGTGACTCGAGGTTCGGATGTTGAAGACGACAGTGATCTTGTGTCAGAAGGTTCAGGAAGAGCAGCAGGGTGACAGGGGTTTCCACTGACACGTCTAGGAGAGATGTGTACCAGTGCTGATAGGGCCAGGCTGACCCTATCAATAGGACCTGAGCTCGTTCTCTCTGGATCTTGAGGAGCACCTTGTGAACAGGTGGTATGGGCGGAAAGGCGTATAGGAGAGAACCTCCACAATTGAAGAGGAAAGTGTCGGCACTGGAGCCCAGGCTGTAATTCCGGAAAGTGCAGAACTGCTGGCACTTCCTGTTAGGTCACATGGTGAATACGTCTATCTGGGGAAAGTCCCACCTCTGGAAGATTGAAATCACGACGTCTGGGTGAAGGGACCACTTGTGGCTGTGAAACGACTTGCTGAGGTGGTCCGCCAGCTCGTTCTGCACCCCGGGGAGGTATGACACCTGCAGGTGAATTGAATGTTCTACACAGAAGTCTCACAGCATGAGGGCTTCCTGGCACAGGGGAGAGGAGCATGCACCCCCGTTTGTTGATATAGAACTTTGCTGTTGTATTGTCCATCATGACTGATATACATTGTCCCATTAAGCAGGCCCGGAAGGTCTGATATGCTACGCACACCGCTCTGAGCTCTCTGACATTGATGTGGAGACCTAGATCCGCCTGAGACCAGAGGCCTTGAGTCCTGCAGTCTCCCAGATGTGCTCCCCAGCCCAAGTCTGACATGTCCGTCACTAGCGACAGAGACAGCTGTGGAGTGGTGAAGGAGACCTCTGACCATACCTCCTGAGGGTCGAGCCACCACAGGAGGGAGTCAAGGACCAGGTGAGGCGGGGTCACTATCCTGTCCAAGCTGTCCCACACTGGGCGATACTCTGATGCAAGCCACGACTGAAGAGGTCGAAGCCTGAGTCTGGCATGCTGCACCACGTAGGTACAGGCAACCATGTGTCTGAGAAGCTTCAGGCAGTTCCTCGCTGTGGTGGTGGGAAACTGAGGCCTCAAATAATATTGGTCAGAGCCTGAAACCTCGCTTCTGGCAGGTATGCCCCAGCTTGGGTCGAATCCAGTACTGCCCCTAATAAACTCTATCCTCTGGGTGGGGGACAGAGTCAATTTTGCTTCGTTTAGAAGAAGACCCAGGTTGTTGAAGGTGGCTCTGATGAATCTGACCTGAGCTTCCACTTGGGTCCTGGAGCGGCCCCTGATCAGCTAGTCGTCGAGGTACAGAAACACCTGTACCTGGTGCCTGTGCAGAAATGCAGCGATGACTGCCATGCACTTGATGAATACCGGAGGTGTTGCTGACATGCCGAAGGACAGTAAATTGGTAGTTGGTACTGTTGACCACAAAACTCAGGTATTTCCTGTGGGGCTGAGTAATTGCGATATGAAAACATGGGTCCTTCAAGTCGAGGGTGGCATACCAGTCCCCTGGATCCAAGGAAGGGATGATGGAAGCCAAAGAGACCATGTGGAACTTGAGTTTCTTCACAAACTTGTTGAGTTCTCACAGGTCCAAGATAGGCCTGAGGCTGCCTTTGGAATAAAAGCCCTTGCCCCTGTGCTCCTGAGGAACCTCCTCCACTGCCCATAGAGATAGGGGGGACTGTACCTCCTGGAGCTGCTCATGAGAAGCGTCCCTGAAGAGGGATGGGGAAGGAGGGTGGAAGGGCAGAAGGGCAAAGAATTGGATGGAGGATCCCCTTTCTATGGTGCGGAGCACCCAGCGGTCCGAGGTGATACGGGACCATGCATGGTAGAAAGGGGACAGTTGGGAGGAAAAGGTAAGGTGGGGTAGATCCAGTTTTTGTTCTGGTGCACTGTCCTCAACCGCACCTTCAAAAGGCTAGTTTGGGGCCGGAAGGTGGTTTGGGTTGGCCAGAGCCCTGGTCTAAGGACAGATGTTGTCTTTTCCTGCTCCTCTTCCGAGAACCATCCTGGCGGTTCTGCTGATAGAACCTCAGAGGAGGTTGCGGCCTAAAGTGTTTCCGCTGCGTGGCAGGAGGGTGCAGGCCCAAAGACCTGAGGTGAGTCTTTCAGACTATGCAGCCTCTTGTCTGTCTTTTCAGAGAAAAGAGTCACACCCTCAAATGGGAGGTCCTGAATAGTCTGTTGGACCTCATAAGGGAGCCCCAAGACTTGGAGCCAGCATCATCCAACGCGGCCTGGAGGGAAGCACAGGAGACTAGCTTCCCCTCCTCCACCAAGGCCGAGAACTTGACTTGGGAGTCTGATGGGAGGAGCTCCGAAAATTTAGCCATTGCCGCACAGGTGTTATACAAGTACCTGTTGATGATGGCCTGCTGGTTCGAAATACGGTGCTGGGGACTCTCTGTAGAATAGACCCTTCTCCCGACAAGGTCTAGGCACTTAGCCTCCCTGTTTTTAGGGGAGGGCCCCTGGAAACCCTGCCACTCATGCTGATTAGCAGCGGCCATGACAAGAGAGTTGGGAGGTGGGTGGGAGTACAAATGTTCGTATCCCTTGGAGGGCACGAAATAACGCCTCTCGTTGCACTTGGCAGTGGATGGCAAGGAAGCTGGGATCTGCCACAGGGTCTTGGTGGTGTCTACAATAGTCTTAATCAGTGGTAGGGCAATAGGAGAAGCTCCTGAGGGGGTGAGGGTATCCACCATGGGATCAACCTCCTCGACCACCTCCTCAGCCTTAATGCCCAGACCCTTCGCAGCAACTGTTGTAATACCCTGTTGTCCTCAAGCACCGGGGCTATGGCTGTGCCTGCCAATGCCTCATCCAGAGATGAGGAGGAGAGGCTATAAACAGCAGATGCTTCCTGCCATCAGATCCCAAGGGGTCCCACTACTCTCGGGGGGAATGTCGGTGCCGATGGAGCGACTGTCAGTGCCGGGGCTGTCAATCATAGAATCATAGAATATCAGGGTTGGAAGGGACCTCAGGAGGTCATCTAGTCCAACCCCCTGCTCAAAGCAGGACCAATCCCCAACTAAATCATCCCAGCCAGGGCTTTGTCAAGCCTGACCTTAAAAACTTCTAAGGAAGGAGATTCCACCACCTCCCTAGGTAACGCATTCCAGTGTTTCACCACCCTCCTAGTGAAAAAGTTTTTCCTAATATCCAACTTAAACCTCCCCCGCTGCAACTTGAGACCATTACTCCTTGTTCTGTCATCTGCTACCACTGAAAACAGTCTAGATCCATCCTCTTTGGAACCCCCTTTCAGGTAGTTGAAAGCAGCTATCAAATCCCCCCTCATTCTTCTCTTCCGCAGACTAAACAATCCCAGTTCCCTCAGCCTCTCCTCATAAGTCATGTGTTCCAGACCCCTAATCATTTTTGTTGCCCTCCGCTGGCCTCTTTCAAATTTTTCCACATCCTTCTATGTGGGGCCCAAAACTGGACACAGTACTCCAGATGAGGCCTCACCAATGTCGAATAGAGGGGAACAATCACGTCCCTCGATCTGCTGGCAATGCCCCTACTTATACATCCCAAACTGCCATTGGCCTTCTTGGCAACAAGGGCACACTGTTGACTCATATCCAGCTTCTCGTCCACTGTAACCCCTAGGTCCTTTTCTGCAGAACTGCTGCCTAGCCATTCGGTCCCTAGTCTGTAGTGGTGTATGGGATTCTTCCGTCCTAAGTGCAGGACTCTGCTCTTGTCCTTGTTGAACCTCATCAGATTTCTTTTTGCCCAATCCTCTAATTTGTCTAGGGCCCTCTGTATCCTATCCCTGCCCTCAGCATTGGTACAGGCACCGGAGACACTGATGGTACCGCCGGTGGAGCCGGTGCCAAACCAGCTGCCTGAGCTGACGAAGGTGGCGGGGCCATTGTCTGTGCCGCTGTCAGTGCCACGGTGCCGAAAATGCGGTTGGCACCAGCACAGCAGGTGGTGCTGAGAACGCTGTCGGCACCAAGGTTGAAAGAGTTGTCAGTGCCGAGGCCGGTGCCAGTGATGGTGCCACAGCCAATGGATTTGGCGTGTGGGTAGGCACCAAGGCAGACTGCATGGTTGATGGCAGGAAGCATATGGCTGAGGCCACCAAAGATGCTGCGGAGCGGTACCCTCGGATCCTTCCCTGGCTTTGGTGTAAGGCTCAGGGGGTCCAGAATGGCCACTGTGGTGGATTCTGCCATTGCGGTGGCCACAACTGGGGATCTTGCCTGTCTCGCCTTGACCTTGATTGTCAGCTCCTACTCCCCCGAGAGTGGTAGGAGTCAGACTCTGACTCCGAGGTCTCAGAGACTGAAGGCCACGGAGGAGATGAGCTTCGCTGCCTCAAATGTCAAGAGCTTGGGGAGCGACTAGGCTCTCTGTCCAAGTGGGCCAGTGCCGAAGGACGTGGAGAGGGGGAATGTCTGGACATCATTGCCAGCTTCCCTCTTGACTGCACCTGGAGGTGGGGTGGGATCGCCAACGCCAGAGGTTCCTCCCTCCTAGGGAGCGAGAACGGCGCTGTAAGGTGCAGCAGATCCTGAGCAGCTTCGAAAACTTCCGGCGTCAAAGGAAGCAGCAGCTGCTGGCCTGTAGGGACCGGTGAACGTGCGGGGCAACTGCCTTGCCTGGGCAGGAGTCAATGCGGCCCTAACGGGGGATCTCGAGCTGTCGCCCACCTGGGGTCTCCCTACGTTAGATTTAGCCAGAGGTGACCGACTGTCCAGCTTCTTTTTCTTCTGAGGCACCAGCGAGTGAGAGTGGTGCCTGCTCTCCACTGGGCCTCGGGAGGTGCCGTGGGGGGCCGAGCGTCCCGGGACGAGTCCTTTCTCGGCACCGAACTTGATGACGGCGCCGAAGCACTCCGCATTGACAAGGACGTGTTCAGAGCGGGTCCCCTGAGCCCGGGTTCGAATGGGGGTGTAGAGCGGCCTCCATGAGGATCACTTTTAGCCGCTGCTCTCTTTCTTTAAGAGTTCTAGGGCGGAACTCGCAGCAGATTTTACAGCGATCCTTTTGGTGACCCTCCCCTAGGCACCATAAACACGAGGAGTGTGGATCACTCTTTGGCATGCACTTCAAGCAGACCACGCAGTTTTTAAACACCAGGGACCGTGGCATACCACGGCTCCGGGAAGTCGGAAGGGGGTAGAGACCCCCAACAATTCTAACTACCAAGATAAACTAACTATGTACAAACAACTGGAGTTGAATGCGCTTGCTAAAGCAAGGCTACAGGAAGTTCCAGGCACCGTAACTATCGGTAAGAAGGAACTGAGAGGGTGGTGGGTTGGCAGAGCTCTATATGGAGTGCCATGAAGGCTCAACTCCAGGGGGTGCTTGGAACAACCCGACGGATGAGGCTATGGGAAAAATCTTCCGGATACCGTGCACGTGGAATCAACATGATCAAACACTCGAAGAACAACAGATACTTTTGTAACTTAAGAAAATGTAATAAATACAGGGGAAAGAACTTGTAAAGGGCAAAGAACAGTCATTTCAGAAACACACCAAGCGTGCCTTTCACAGGTCAGTGTCTGAGCAGCTGTGATTGCCTGTACTCTCCCTTGGGGAGGAGAGGTAGGGGTAGTGCAGTGGCCCCGGATGCCACATGGAATGGGGGGGGAGGTAGGGAGGTCCAAGAAGGCAGTTCTTTATGGGCTGCAGAGGGAGGCGAGCAGGGGATTGTTGAACCTGAAGGTCAGCAAGAGTCTCCAGCGTGTCTGTTTGCTGCCTGAGAAGTGCTAGCATCTCCTGCACCACGTCCCTCTCCTTTTCCTGCGCCTTTTTCCTCTCTGCTCTATCCTTGGCCAGCTGTCCGTGAGGGTGATCCTCCGAGCCCTGTGCTCGGAATCCGAAGCAGCAGAGGCTTGCAGGGTCTCTTGGAACATGTCATCCCGCATCCTCTTCCTTCTCCTCCTCATCTGGCTGAGCCGCTCTGCTGGTGTGGATGGAGAGACCCTCAAGGCCACATTTCCAGCTGCAAAAGATGCAATGCACAGAGGTACTATAGGTTTCAGAGGAGCAGCCGTGTTAGTCTGTATTCGCAAAAAGAAAAGGAGTACTTGTGGCACCTTAGAGACTAACCAATTTATTTGAGCATAAGCTTTCGTGAGCTACAGCTCACTTCATCGGAGGCATTCAGAGGTACTATAGTAAGTGTATTCAAAATATAAAAGGAAATTTGGTATACTGAACTCACTCCCTTTGATCCACACAAGTTACCAGCACTACATTCTCACTTGTCCTTGGGATTTATAGATCACAACGGTAGTCCCAGCCATGGTGAGTATGGCCCAGAGGGGAGGAGGCGAGTTGGGACAATAAGGCAGGGGGTACCTCACAAGCATGAGTATATGCAGATAGGGAAGCTGAACTAAATACTGGCACCGTTTTCCACAGGCGGTGCTGATTTTAGCCAATATCTCACTCCTGAGGGTAATGGAGGCTGAAAGGGAACAGCTTCTTCAGGCATCAGGTTGCCGCCCGGGACCTTATGCTGCTAGCCTGTGTGCTGCAGTGGTGCCTGCTGAATTGCTGAGTGGTATGAGAAGTGTCCTACGATGGCAGAAGAATTAAGGTAGCCCTCCCCAGAAACCTTTGGCAGAGGATTGCAGAGTACCTGCAGAAAAGTTTCCTCAAGATCTCTCCAGAGGATGCACAGGACATCCCTGTGCACATAAATAGAGTGTTCTGTGGGCCCCCCGGTGCCTAACCCTAGAGCGGGATGAGCTTCAGATAGCAACTCTACCTTTACTGGTTGTTTCATTACCTCATCTAGCATAAGTAAAAAAGAGTAAATCATCAGATGTGTCCTGCTACTTTGTGGGTTCCGTCCCTGTCATTTCAAAGCAAACAGCATAACTTAGAGGTTCCTTCCCCTACTTCAGGCTCACTCAAGCTTGACTGTCAGGACTGGTTGGACTGCCTCCGCTCAGGTTCCTCTGAAGTATCCAGGGAGCTTTTGGGGTGGTGGTGAGGTCTCCGCCAAGGATGACATGCAGCTCTTTGTAAAAGAAGCAGGTCTGCAGCTCTGCACCTGAACGCTTCTTAGTCTCCCTTGCCCGTCTGGTATGCCTCTGAAGCTCCTGGGCTTTCAAGCAGCACTGCTGCTGGTCCCTAGTCTTGTAGCCCTTCTCCCCCATGCCCTGAGCAATCTGCCTGTAGATGTCAATGTTTCTACAGCTGGACTGGAGCTGTGTGTGCACGGCAAAGCCTCTTCTCCCCATAGACCCAGGAGATCCAACATATCCTCTGCTCTCCACGCAGAAGCGTGTCTGCAGCGTGGAGCTAGCATGGGCAGCTGGGCAGCTGCTAGATGTGCTCAAGAGTTACTAGGTGAGCTCTCCAAGCCAGGCAAACAGGAAATGCAATTTCATAAATTCACAGGGTGGCTTCCTGTGTACCTGGCCACTGGGCAGCAGAGTTCAAAACATTGACCAGAGCGGTCAAGGTGGGGCATTGTGAGACAGCTCCTGGATGCCACTAACAGCCGATGTAAGTAACACAGTATCTACACTGATACTGCATCAACCTAATTACATCAGTCTAAACCCTATGCCGCCCATGGAGATGGAGTATTTATATCGGCATAGCAGGTGAGTTACATCAGTGGGAGTGAAATTTTAGTGTGGACACTCTTGCATCAACCTAACTCTACAGTGTAGACCAGGCCTTGATTCTTAAAAGATCAGGACACTTTTACTTAGGAGACTGAGGCCCTGCTTCTGCAAACCTGGATGTGTTTAACTTCCTGCACATAGCAGGTCCCATCAACTCAGTGTGAATATTCACATGAAGTGTAATTTAGGAATCTAACTTTAGGCACCTAGGTTTGAAAATCTGGGCCTAGGATGACCATTCTGTGCAACTTTTCCACATTGCTGATGGATGCCACAAAACCTGCTAAAAAATTATTCTGCAGGTACCCTCCATTTGTCAAAGCTTGAGAATTTTGTATGAACAAAGAACAAATGTATGGCCCTGGTTATGTCAGCAATTCCAGCTCTAATGAAGAGATTTATCATGTCTTGTATTTTGGTGAGAAAAGCAAAGTACTGGACTCTGCAGGGAGGTGAACATGTAGATTAGCTCAGCAAGTTCTGCAAGGAGAAATGGGGACACCTCGTGGATTTGAGATGAAATTACAGTGACTGTCAAATTATCATTAATGCACATTTAAAATGGGATACTCCTTCCAGTTGCTCTATTTTTTGCCACACATATAGTATATGAAATGGCCTGTTATATTAATTATTATTATTATTATTAAATTAAAGGCCGCATTATAAGGCAGACATACAGAAGCACAAATAACTCAAAATTAGTTGACTTTTTGGTGATCAAAAATGTTATTATTAAGTAATTATTAAATAATGTACCCCAAAATTACATATAAATTACATATAAATCATGACCAACATTTTCAAACAGGAGTGCCCAAATCTAGGCACCTATGCTGGGATTTGGAATGAAATTCAATGGTATTTCACTGCCTTGCTCCCTTAATCTCCTTTGAAAATCCCATCCCCAAAATACTTATTTAGGAAGTTACAAAAAAGTGGCCTGATTTTCAGAAGACCTGACCATGCACAGTTCCCAGGGCACTTAGTACCTCTGAAAATCAGGCCACTTTTATGTAGGTGCTTAACTTTAGGACACCAGGTTTGAAAATTTAGCTTAAATCCTATATTCTCTTTTTAAATTCTGATGACATAAGTAAATCACTCAAAGTTCATGCTGATTGAATTATAGCCATAGGGCCTGATTCAAAGGCCTTCCATTGTCTTCAGCTGACTTTGGATCAGGCCTGTATGCCCTTCCCCTCTGAAAAGGTTTACATTTTTAAAATGTAATTCAATATTCCTCAAAAATGGTTGAAATCTGGAAAGACGCTGCAAAGATTTGTGAGAGTGGCAGGTAACCCAAAAAATCATTTATGTTAAGGAAATTTTTAAGAGCAGGTTAGACCAACACCTGTCACGGATGGTCTAGATTAGCGGTTCTCAAACTTTAGCAACCTGAGGACCCCCATTTTGACTTAAAACTTTCCACAAACCCCCAAGCCTACCACTCAGCCCCAGGCCCCGCCCCCACTCCACCCCTTCACCCAAGGCCTCACCCCCACCCCACCTCTTCTTATCCCTGTGCCCCTCCTCTTTCCACCCCCTCCTCCAAGCACACCCCCTCCACACTCCTCCCCCTCCCTCCCAGCGCCTCCTGCACGCCAGGGAACCAAGAGTACTCCAGGGGGTCCACTGGCCCCACTAATCAACTCCTCCCTCCCAGCACCTCCTGAACAGCTGTTTCCCAGCATGCAGGAGGCACTGGGAGAGAGTGGGAGGAGTTGATCAGCTAGGCCAGTGGACCCCCTGGAGTACCATCACGGACTTCCAGGTGTCCGCGGACCCCAGTTTGAGAAACGCTGCTCTAGATAATACTTAGTCTTGCTCTTAGTACAGGGCACTAGACTAGATGACCTCTCGAGATCCCTTCCAGTCCTACAATTCTATGATTCTGTTTGCTTATTAAAGGGTTTTACTCCAAAAATCTGTTTTAAATTTTAAAATACATATCTTTAGAGAAACATGGGCCTGGGACTCAGGTGACCTGGATTCACTCCTCAGCTCTGCTACAGACTTACTGAATGACCTTGATCAAATCACTTAATCTTTCTGTGCCTTAGTTCCCCATCTGTAAAATGGTGATTCTAGTATTTCCTTTTTTCCACCTTTATTCTGTTTCAAGTGAAAGCTCTTTGGAACAGGGACTGTCTCTTACCATATGTATGTATAGTACTGCCCAACAGGGCTCCAGTCTCAGGTGGGACTTATAGGTATTACTGTAATACAAATAATAACATCAATGAGATAACTGTCTAGAAGACAGTGTAACTGACCCCACTTGGGGCCCACAGCCCTTGAGCCCACAGACCTTGGAGCTAAAACCATGAGATGCTCTCACTTAAGCTAAAGCACATAGCTAATTAGCTAGAAGCAATAATAGATTCATAAACCTCTGATGTGGGCCAGCCACTAGTTGGGGTTACAGTAGCAGCTAGGAAGAGGGAGCAGACATTTGTCTTGGGGTTAATGGGAAGGTTCGACAGCTGGGAGTGTCTGAGATGGAGCAGAGGAATTAGAGAGGGAAGTTTTCGTATGATGAAGTGAGCAGGTATTTGTCAGGCAACGTAGCAGGAGGGTTCAGCAGCTGGGATGCTGGTGGGGACAACTGGTAGAGGAAATTAGCAGAAGGGAATGGTAGCTTCCCAGAAGTCATTCAACAAACAGACCTTCTCATTCAAATAAACCCTTGCACAGTGTGAATCTGGTGCAGCTTTTATTTCCTCTTTACCATTATTAAGAAGGAGTGCTTGGATTATTTTCCTTCTCCACCATGTGTATTTGAACAAGTTGAGAAGGCCTGGGATCACAGTCATTTTTGACAGTGTAGAGCCCCTGCGTCCCTCTGCTCATGTCTCGGTGATATCCCTGCACTATTGCATTAGGACTGGACACTCGTATGGCGATAGTGGGGGGGTCTTCTGGAAGCTGGCACACCCTTCACAATGGTGTATATGTTAATATTTCTAACAGATGCATCCGATGAAGTGAGCTGTAGCTCACGAAAGCTCATGCTCAAATAAATTGGTTAGTCGCTAAGGTGCCACAATACTCCTTTTCTTTTTGCGAATACAGACTAACACGGCTGTTACTCTGAAACACTGCCCTCTGTATTAGTGCCTTTGCTTTCCTTACTAGGTTCCTCTTTTACGGAGGAGGAGTCCTGTTCGGGTTCCTGCACTGGGTCTTTTTGCTCAGGAGTTGAAGACTGAATTTCTGCAACAGCAGCTGCTCCTGACATAGGCTGTTCCTCACAGCTCTCAGGACTGTTTTTACAGCTATCAGAAAGGAGCTGGCTCTCCTCTGCCTTTATCTTAGCTCGCCTTTCTATTTCCATCATCTTCTCTCTGGCCTGATGCCCCCTCCATGCAGCTTGGATTTGAATTGCAGCATGAGAGATCCCATGCTGCTGTGTCCTGCTTTCAAAGACACTTAGTGTAAGTAAGTCACTAGGCAACACAAAACCTTTCCTCTTGAGTGAAGATTCTATTTTCGGGAAGATTGTTATGGGGATAAAGAAGGTGCCTTCTCTTTTGTTAGTCTTGTGCTGGCTTCTTAAACTGTCACTTTTAGTGATGTTACTTGTTGTCCTGGAGTCCCAATCCCACAGTTGATCAAACCTTAGAATGAGTGGAAATAGCTTTTTCTTGCTTTCTGCTCTCCTTTTCTTTTTTAATTATAGGCCTTCATCCTTGCCATATGTGTTAAATCCAAGAGGCAATTCCTGTCGTGTCCTGTAGCCTCGAAAAACTGCCTGAATTTTGGCAGCGGCTTTATTCATCCCATCGATCTCCCTTCTGACCTGACAACCTCGCCAGGCGGACTGAATGATTGTTGCTGGCTGGTTTTCTTTTTGAAGTTGCTGTTGTGTTTTTCTTTGTCTGATTCTGTGCTGCCGGGATGGCACCTCACTTTGGCACACAGGCGTGGAATGGAAAAGCTTGGCATAGCTTAGAAACTCTTGCTTATGAACAGTATGGCTAGTTTTACGATCTTCACTTCTCCCTATTGTCAATAGCCTGTGCCTGGCAGCATCTTTATCCACTTTCTCAAAGATAGCTGTGCTGTGTATGTGCATGTGCATTTGCACAGTGCAGCTGCCTGGCAGTGTTGTGTTAATTCCTTGTATCCCAGCTGCTTTTGGAACATTTGCTGTTGTGTATGGAACATATTGCTCACCTTGTCTGTAATGTGAAAATGTAATATATTTGTTAGAGATGTCTGAAGGCTCATATTCGGGTGTCTCATCCCTCATCACACGACTGGATGTTTTGTTGGCATTTAGGACTTTTTTCATGATCTTTTAGCAACAAGAAATCCACTTGCTGTTATATCTTTTCCTTCCATGGTCCATGCCCCCTTGCAACCTGCTTGGATTACAGAAAGAAAATCATGTTCAGCAACTCGCTTTACCCCTACAGAGGAATCTCTCCATTAAGTGCAGTGTGCTCTCCAGTGAGTGTATCAGTAACCGCAGCACTTGTGGCTACAGAGCTGGAATAGCAATATTTCTGTGCTCAAATCCACATGCATAGCCTAACCCCAAACAGTTCTGCTTTCTGACCGCTGCCGCCTTCTGTTTCTTTTGCTAATGTTGCGGTCAATGTGGGCTTCCTTCTCCTGCTACTTAAAAATAATTTTGCCAACAAACTATCTTCTACTTAAGCAAGCAATGAGTATACCTGAACCAGCAGGGCATGCCTCAGGTACATTCAGCATTATGGGCACTAGTGACCAAGGAAGACACATCCTGCTGTGGTTCATTGCTTTCAGACCAGCTCCTCAATTGGAAATTTCAGGCTGTTGGAGGGATGTTCTGTACCATCTCCTTCAGTGGTATGAAGTGGATTGTGGCAGAAAAAGAAGAGTTAGGGTGATAAAACTCCTCTTAGCCACAACTGAGAGTCCAAAGTGTTTCAATTCTTATTTCTCTTGACTATTTGCTGCTGTGGTTTTTGGGTTCATTGCGCTGGCCAGACTCTCCATCCCCTCCTATTCCCATCACCCTTTCAGCAGCACTATGTGACCCAATGCCTCTTTCCATTTCAAAATGGAGCCAGGAGTGTTAAGCAGCTCCCGGTTTGGCTCCTATGATAGAAAACGAGATTTCATGCTCTCTAGAGAGCAATGAAGCATTGCTACAAAGCTAGCTGGGGACTCTTCTCAGTATCCTGAAAGGGCGGCTGGGGACTCTCTTCCTGTCAGTTTCCTTCTTGTTCTGCACAACAATGAGAACAGGTTATAGCTCTCCCACGTGACCCTGATATTCAGGGACTAGGGCCTTCTGTACATAGCTGTCCACAGCCCCGACACCCCTTCCCATGACTCTACAGAAGTCTGACTGTGAGATCAGGATCTGTGTAGTGAGGTGGGGATTAGGAGGGCAAGAGTGGGCAGTGTGCAAGCCCACTATGGGACAGGTGGGCTGGAGGATGCCCATCTTTCCCCCAGCACAGATTGCTCATAAAGAGAAACTTGGGGCTATATTATCCCTTCTAACACAGACTCTCTAAAGCAGGGAACCATCTTTAAAGGAGGTCCTGGAGCAACCCCTGGAGGTTCATTGTAGCCAAGGGGGTTGCTGAGTTAGGGGAAAGTCTAAAAGATATCTTCCCAACAGGAACAACTTGGGGGAAGCTCCACAAGAGATTCCTCATAAGTGTTTCTCTCTCCTCTCAGTTTCCCTGTAGGAGGGCTCGATCTGGTCTATCGCTGTTTGAAAGACAATGAGATGGCTTGGGATAGGACACGGTCCTTCTTTCTGGAAGTGCCAGATAATGCTTTCAAGCTAGGAGCCAAATTTTAGTTTGGCTTATTACATTTAACATGTGCACGGATATTATTTATTCCTACTGGAGCATCCTTTAAGATTAGACATGTGTTAGTGTTTACTGCTAAGCCTCTAGCTGCTGGCCAGTGGCCTTGTGTTTTGAAACACCAAAAACCACCTTCCTTTGTGCTTGTAGTATACATGCCATACCAGCAGGCCCATGGGAGAGCATGGTGCATCATGGCTACCATCAGCTCCCTTCAGCAGCTTCCACTGAAATCAATGCACGCTACTGATTTAGGTGCTTAACTATAAACTTCAGAGCCTAACTACACCTTCATATGTTTTGGCAATTAGTATTTTTCATACATGAGCTACCATCATTTGACAGTGCCATGGGTCCCAATTCAGCAAGGGAGGAATCCCATTGACTTCAGTGGGCCTACTCTTGTGATTAAGGTAAGGCATATGCTTACATGTGTCACAGCCCCACTTGTGTATTTGAACTCTAAGAGGAGAGTGGAAGGAGCCAGACAACTCAGTGCCTTGTACTCCCTGAGCACAAGAGGGGCCAAGAAGGTGTCAGAACTGGCAGTAGCCCTAGCTTCCCTGTCCGAAAGAAGTTTTACTGACAAAAGTGCAGTGTAGACATAGCCTCAGACCCTCTCTGGCAACTTCCTGCAGCACCCCTCCATGAACACGGCAACAATTTCTAAAGCCACTATCCAGCCCCTATTTTCTAGTTTACTTGGGCTGAAGAACGTAACTACAGTAACTCTATGATTACTTTAAATATAACCAGCCCATCCTAAACAACTTTTCAGTCAACAAATAGATCCCAGTTTTCAAACAGGCCTGAAGGCGGCTACACAAGGGGCCAAGATAAATTCATGCCACAGTTTAATAAACAGTCAATCAAACCATAACAACAACAACAACTAGTGAGTATTCAATATAGAAAATCTTTTAGCATTAAATTCTGCATTCCTGTGCTGGTAGAGGGATGATCATCTATGTATCATAGAGTCATAGAATATCAGGGTTGGAAGGGACATCAGGAGGTCATCTAGTCCAACCCCCTGCTCAAAGCAGGACTAATCCCCAATTTTTTCCCCAGTTCTCTAAGTGGCCCCCTCAAGGATTGAACTCACAAGCCTGGGTTTAGCAGGCCAATGCTCAAACCACTGAGCTATCCCTCCCCCTGACACTAGTCTATACATTATTTGATTATTTAAATAATCATTTAAAACGATAACTTGGTTTTATTTCACCATAGATCTGTTATGGACACAACTCACCGGAGACTGACATGCGTGGACTGAAAACTGAGCTCCCATTATGACATCATCCACTACTATGATTTAGGCAGTCAGAGGTGAAAGCACATGTGGTTCCAAGCTCTTGTTACAGGAAAATAAGCATGGTTAGATTCATTTCAAGCGATGCTGTTACCCTAATCTTTCCCTTCTTAAGGCCTTATTCTGCACTGCTCTGGTAAGTGGCGCTGGGAGGTCTGCCGATGGTGGGATTTGCTATAGCCCTCAGGGGAAAATCTTGGCCCCATTGAAGCCAATGGGAGTTTTGTTATTGACTTCAATGGTGTCACAATTTCACCCTTTAAAAGAAAAGGAGTACTTGTGGCACCTTAGAGACTAACAAATTTAAATTTCACCCTTGGTGTTCGCTTAACTCAGCTGCCCAGGAAGTCAACAGGAGTTTTAATAATTGACAGAACTCTGCTTCCATGGAAGTCTATGTTGAAAATTCCACCCTGAGTGCCCTCAATAACCCTTAGATTCCCAATGGAAAGTGAGAGTGCTCAGAACCTGACAAGACCTGGCTCTTAATCTGTGCCATTATTTTATACATAAGAAAAGCAGGACTCAAGTAGGATACAGAGACCCAAAACCCTGTCTTACAATGTTTAGTTACAAAATAAACAACCCTGCATTCCCTGAATAGGTATTTCCATTTGTGAAAACAGCAGAGGGTATTCTTCTTTATAAGTCTACACAGATAATGAAAATATTTCTGTTTTCTTACATGTAACCCTTCTGCCCATCAGAGTTGGCAGCAACAAGGGCCGGGTTCAATATCTAGGGGATCCATTCCAATAACACAATGCAAAACCGGCTCGAGCCCCCACCCAGTGACCTGGGACAAATATATACCACCCCCGCTGGGCGCCTCCCAGAGGCAATCCTTCCCCTCTCGCAAGCACAGAGTCTGAGTGTAGCAAAAAGCCTTTTAATAACAGAGAGAAACAATGTGGTATTATGTTGGGGAAACACCACAAACAGGATTCATAACATAACCCATGAGCAAAAACCCACCCCAAGCAAATTGGGGCGTGTCCTTTCCCTTGGGTTCTTGAGTCCAGCAACCCGAAATCACCCAAAGTCTCAAAAGTCCAATGGCCCAGAAGTCTCTGTCCCTGGTCAGGGCAGCCCCAGAGTTCAAAAGTTTATCTGCAGAGTTTTACCTCCCAACCTGGGTGGAGATGGGAGTGGGGGGAGGGGAGAAGAGGTAAGGGGGCACCTTACATGATCTGACTGCCCCACAGCTCCATAGGGCTTCGCTCCGCTAGCCAGTCCACAAACTGCTCCGCTCAGCGTCCCACAAACAGTTCCCACCATCCCATGAACTGCTCCGCTCCACATCCCACAAGCAGCTCCTGCCGTCCCATAAACTGCTCCACAAGCCGCTCCAGCCGTCCCGCAAACTGCTTCACAATATATTGTCAGGCTCCCCCACTACTCAACAGAACACTCAGGGATTTCAGCTCTTAGTCAGTTTTTAGCTCTTTTGTGATTTCAGCTTGTAGTAGGGGAGCCTTAGTGCTGGTGCACCATTAGCCCAAAGCAAATTCAGCTCAGCAGCCTGTAACTAGACTCCTAATGGAATCAACATTAGTGCTGATATTTCACAGTAGAGAGAGGAGGAAGTGTAATTAGCACATAAGACCCTCACCAGGGGGCCCATACCACCAAGTATAAATACCTGTCCCCAGCCTCTCTCAATTCATAGAGTTTTAGAACCCATGTCCCTTGCCTAGCGAGTGCTACTTAGTTGATGGTGAATCCCTCCATCATAACAAAAGGCCACGTACAGTTCCAAGCACAGTTCCCATAATCAGGGTAATAAGAATTTATTCTTCCTGCCCCAATAACAGAGACACTGGGGATCCCACAGCGGCCAAAGGGACCATTTGGGCAGCTATGGCCTCATTCTAGGCGGGGTGGGTGTGCCTATGCAAATGAGATCAGCCCCTGATGTTCTTTTCCACAACTTGCCACACCTCACCACCAGATGTCAGGGTGGAGCTCATCCTGACTCTGCTTACATACACAAACACAAGACCAATATGGTAGGAGTAAATATATTGAAATTATAAACAACTTTCTCACCTAGAGTACAATCCTTCAGCATGGTCTGATTATGTCTGTATGGTCTAAGAAATAGAATATTCTCTGGTAAAATCTACATTTTATTTTGTTTCTATGTTTCACAGTATTTTTTCCCCACCACCTCTGCCACATTTAAAGACGAATGATGCAGCATTAATAGTCATCAGAATACTGCCGATGAAAATTAGTAAATGTGAATTGACCCTGCATGCACCTCCAAGAGCCAGTACATCTGAAACAAATGCAATGAACAGTGTGCTGTTTTGTTTCTAAGTACAGAAGAACAGAGAGAGAAATAAACAAGAAGTTTGAGGAGGGGGAAAGGGTAGGTAATTCGGGAGCTTAAACCCTGACAAATGATTAACTCAATGAACAGAATTGTGAGGGAAATAGAGGAAAGTCAGGGTATTTTAAAAGGACAAGGCTAAGCACAAAAGGGAAAAGAGAAGAGATCAGAAGCAGCATTTAAGCCTAGAAAGGCTATTTGAATAAGCAGAGAAGTCCCACCATATCTTGTTACATAGAAGATGGCTTCAGTAGATAGCATGTGGTGGAGAGTGAATTCTGAACGGAGGACCAGCACATCATCATCTGCTGCAAGTGTAAACTGACTGTTCCTCTTCTGGACTGATAAGAGCACTAGATTCAGAGATTTTTGTTTTGTACATGGATCCAGCTTGTCAGAAGGTATTTGGAATAACTTGGGAAAAGCACCAATTACAGACAATATAAATGTTCTTATGTATTATCATTTTATATACTGATGTCAATTACCTGATGTTAGAGGGCTTATTCCTTCACTCACTTACTTCCCTGGTCCTTCTCGCATGAACAGAGAACAACAATACCCGAAGTCCAAAGGTGCAAACAATCTGATGTTTATTGGGGTGAACTTCTAGCAAGCATGATTCTAGTTTCCTTCCTTAGTGTCCCCCTTCCCAGCTCTGACACCACAGAGCCTTACACCTGTGTCCCTGTTCCCATTCCTGCCCTTAGCCATGATTCCAATTTCCTTACCCCCATTCCCATTTCCCCTTTAGCAAAACATGATTCCAATTTCCCATTCCGTGTTCCCATTTCCCACACCCACCCACTCACTTCCTGATTGACTGCAGACTATATAGTAAAACTTGAGTTCTGCTTAGCTGTACCTTAACCAATCATTTTCCTGAAATTTAACTAACCAATTCTAACATACTGTAACATGATTATGTAACCAATTATATCCCACCACCTTAATTAGTTTGCACCCAGCAAAATTAATTATACAGCAGACAGAAACAATCACAGAACCAGACAGAGATTATATAGACAAAGAATAGCAAAGTGGGAACTATAATGACAAAACAATACAGAAGTGAGGATTTCACATCCCAGCTATTGATAAGTGAGTTCTTGCCAGACAGGATGCTATCAAACTAAGTTTCTTTTTACATCTTCTAGGCACTTCCCTTTCTCTGGAGGTGATAGGCACTATCAGGACAGGATTGTATTCCTAACAGCCCAATAGCACCTTCTTTCAATGTGACTAGTTTGGAATGTGAGGATATGACCCGTTGCTTCCCAGCTTATGGCTGCCTCTGTTGCTTAGCCAAAGACCTTAGCCTAAGAACAGGGCCTCAGACTGTCACAGTAAGAGAAGGCCTTTACACCGGCAGAAAGTGATTTTGATTCTTTCTTTTATACCTCTAACTAGCCAAGTGATAAGAATACACCTAAATTCTTAAAGTACAGGCCTTTGTAGATAGGCCTGAATATCTATATCCTAACACCTGACAGCTGTTATTTGGTATATGCATGGATCCAAAACGTGAAGTCATCACTTCCTTAATACCAAGGCCATCTGATGAGGGTTCAAGTAGTCAGGGAAGCGGAAAAGCCCTATGTTAGGATATAGATATTCAGGCCTGTCGGTAAAGGCCTGTACTTTAAGAATTTAGGAGTATTCTTATCACTTGGCTAGTTAGAGGTATAAAAGAAAGAATCAAAATCACTGTCTGCCAGTGTAAGGATCTTCTCTTACTGTGACAGTCTGAGGCCCTGTTCTTAGATTAAGGCCTTTGGCTAAGCAACAGAGGCAGCCATAAGCTGGGAAGCGACCGGTCACATCCTCACATTCCAACCTAGTCACATTGAAAGAAGGTGCTATTGGGCTGTTAGGAATACAATCCTGTCCTGATAAAAAGAGACAGACTGAACTGGTCCAAACAAAAAGACTTACTGATATAATTCAAGGACTTTATTACGATCATGCCTGCTAAAGAAGAACAGTGTGAGACTGGAAATCAATGAACCAAAATGGGTGTGTCAGAAATTAGGCCTAATTGGAGAGGAAAAAAGACCCATCACTCCCTTTTGGGGTTCTTAAAAAACAAAGACTTTATGGAAGAAACAGACAGAGGCAACTGTTACACTTGCCATAGGTACCGACTCTATGAGTGCTCCAGGGCTGGAGCACCCCTGGGGAAAAATTGGTGGGTGCTCTTCCCCCAGCTCACCTCGCCTCCCCTCCTGAGCATGCCACGTCCCCGCTTCTCCTCCCAGTGCTTGCCGCTGCAAAACAGCTGTTTTGTGGCGTAACAAGCTCTGGGAGGGAGTGGGGAGGAGCGGGAATGTGGCACATTCAGAGGAGAAGGCGGGGAAGAGGCAGGGCTGGGTTGGGGATTTGGGGAAAGGGTTGGAATAGGGGCAGGTAGGGGGCAGAGTTGGGGTGGGGACTTTGGAGAAGATGTTGGAATGGGGGTGGGGCGGGGTCGAGCACCCACCGGCGCCAGCAGAAGTCGGCACCTATGACACTAGCTGACTGAAAGAAGAGGAAGGAGTGAGCTTCACCATCATGGCAGACATCCCCTCTGTCTTCTAGGACCCCAGACCTTCTTCATCCTAATCCTGAGATGTCCTGACCAGATCAGGCCACAAAAAAGGAGCCAGATCACACCACTTATCTCCACAGGCTCCAGCTAAATGCTGAACATCACATAGGATGAGATATGGTCCTCACCACCCGCCATGGGTCCTTTTCCTTCCCCGTGTTATTTCTTTTCTTTCTCCTTCCATCTAGTAAGAGTCTGGCTAGCTGTCCAAAACTGCGTATTTTATAGCACTGCTGTGACCAGAAAGCAGCTAAATACAATGCCCTAAACAGCCTGATGGTCGTACAAGTTTGTCAGGTCTCTGAGTGGCTGTTAAGACTGTGTGCTGTATCTGTGTTTTTCCAGCAGCAAGGGTGCAAGTGAAAATCAACACCCTAGACAGAAGCTGCATTTTCTATCTTTGCTATTCTTTTCCCTTTTGTATATGTGTTTGTTCTGTCTTCTAAGAAACGGGATCGGATTTAACAGCGGCAGATCCAGGCCATCTCAACTAACTTATTCTCTCTTCCCCTGGACAGACAGTTATTTCCTTCTGTAATACCATCTAAGAGACTGTGAAACAAGGAGGGGAAGTAGGAACTTTCTTCTTAAAACTCTCTCCAGCTGAAAGGGAAAAGGGGTGTTGTTACAATGAAAGCCTTCTTTAATACCTTACATTTAAAATGCTTTAACTATTTTCCCTTTTTTTCTGTATCTTTAATAAAAGGTTAAAGGGTTTTGAATGATGTGTTTGCTATGGTACTAAGCAGGCTAAGGTCTCTGATACCAAACCTTGTTTAAAAGAGTTTAATGCTGGATGGTTTCAGGGTCATGTTAACACCTTTGACTCTTTGAGCCCATATATTCCACCTCGTTAATACAATATTCCCCACCTTCACGGAATATTTGCTACTGAGGCAGGAATTCCTCTTTATTAAGCCACTATACCCCCGTAACATATGGACTCCTGATACTTCACAGAGCTCTAAGAAGTGGGAATTAGCCATTTACATAGGGAATCCTGCATTGAAGTAGAACCTCCTACACTAGCAAAAGGGAAATTGGGGGCAGTAGGAAGATATTTTTTGTTTAAAGGGGGTGACAGTACAACAAGCAAAGCAGTAAAGTCAATTGTAAAATGAAAGCTTTACAAAGTGATCTACGAGTCCAGATTCTCAGCTTTTTATTTTCACTCATTTTTGCCTACTTTAACAACTCGTAACTTCCCTGAATTGTTTTCTTCATCAAGGTTTTGAATTGCAGCTATGTGTATTTGAGCAGAAATCACTTGTTTCATTAGCAATCAGATAAACACCACTATTAAAAGCCTTCTCTCAGAGCCTACATTCCACACTTTTTTCAGCCCCAAACATTTTTCCAATAAGTGTTTGAGGCTGCTGCTACATGCACACAGGAAACCTGCAGCCAGCAAAAACAGGAAGTCACCCAGGCTGTTATTTACAGCAGACCATGTGAACGGTATGTGCATTCCAGTGAAAACCCCTTTAAAGGAACTTTCCCAGTTTGTTTTACTCAGATTTTCTTTTTTTAATGAAGAGATGCTTGGGAAACTAGTCCATACGTATGGTTTTACTTCAAGGTCCAGTAGTGGGCAGCCTCCACCTCTTCTTCACATACTGCATTGACTGCAGCATGCAAGTACCTCGGCTGTGGAGGAGATTCCAGTGGGGCAAGAATCACCTCTAGCAGGATGAGCTACGGTTTGAATGTTAGGTTTTACTAAAAGGCTTGCCATAGACATCAGTACTGCATGGTAAAGTTACAGCTGCTGGGGGCCTGGCAAAGACAGTCATCTATTATGTTAGCTGCCGTAAGAAAGGAATCAAAGCAGGGAGTGAAGAGAAGCTTCCAGTGGGAATAAAAATGCTTCAGCAGCATGGCAGGCTGCCTCTCTTGCCTGTTGCCATCAGAAAACTCATTACTCATTGTGGTATTTGAGGAAGTGAAAGCAGTTGGGGGCACAGTTCCTACTCTACCTCTGTACTGGAGGTCGGATTTCATAAGGCAGCACGCACACAGAATAGCAGTCACTGCGTTCTGGATCCAAAAATCTCAGTACTCATTTGGGCCTGAAGTCAGCAAGGTACTTACATGTTTAAAGTTAGGCATGTGCTTGAGTACTTTGCTGAGTTGGGGGCCTGAAGAGCAGGAACCCACAGAAACATGCTTGTAAAAGGAAGAAGAATAAGCTGATGTACTGTACCCCACATCACCATGCATGGTATCAGTAGGTGAACATTAACAATTCTTTAGAACTGACTATGCTTTTGTATTAGCCATTTTTTAACCTAAATAATTCCCAGTTTATTTTAAGTACTTAAGGGTAATAGCAAAAAAACTTGAGTATTAGTTTGCACATTTTTGTTTTATATTTTCCGATGCTTTTTTCCCTGCATCTGAAACCACAAAAACATCCCTTATAAAACTATTAAAATGACAAACAATTTGGCAAAAGGGGGTGGGGGGGGGAGAGAATAGAAGTACTCTAAAGCTAAACCACACTGTTTGCTACAAGAAGAAAGGGAGTACTTGTGGCACCTTAGAGACTAACCAATTTATTTGAGCATAAGCTTTCGTGAGCTACAGCTCACTTCATCGGATGCATACTGTGGAAACTGCAGAAGACATTATATACACAGAGACCATGAAACAATACCTCCTCCCACCCCACTCTCCTGCTGATAATTTTACCAGCAGGAGAGTGGGGTGGGAGGAGGTATTGTTTCATGGTCTCTGTGTATATAATGTCTTCTGCAGTTTCCACAGTATGCATCTGATGAAGTGAGCTGTAGCTCACTAAAGCTTATGCTCAAATAAATTGGTTAGTCTCTAAGGTGCCACAAGTACTCCCTTTCTTTTTGCAAATACAGACTAACACGGCTGTTACTCTGAAACTGTTTGCTACATTTCCACAGGGAATGCATATTGAATGTACACAATTAAGCTGAGACCTTAAAAAGCCTGAGTTTAACAAAAATGCTCTTAAATACAGGAACACTACCAAACACTAATGAAAGCAGATTCAGAATGGTTGATGCCAGAGTATCAAACTGTTTCTAAATTCTATTTCTCATTCTGAAATGCCATGTTCAAAAGAGCAGCGCTAAGAAGAAAATGAAACAGGTATTTTTAAAACCCATCTTGAATTAGAACTGCTAATCAGAGCTAGAATTCACACTGCATAAATGTGGACACAGAAAATCACTCTCCTGCTTTCTAACAGATTTGAGCCAAGGGGGTGTGTGTGTGTGTGTGTGTGTGTATTTCACTTGTAGTGACTAAATCAAGGTCAGCACTGCAGCTTCTCATTAAAAAACTAAGATGATAATGAACATAAATGGTGTGATTTCCAAGTCTTATTAGACATAACACAAATTCAAAGCTGTTGTACTAAGTGCATCATTCTAAAGGGGCCCCCCAACCCTAATCCTGATTCTGCACTGATTTCGGAAGTCACAGTCGGATGCAATGAAAGTTGTGAGTGCTCAGCACCCTTGAAAAATCAAGCCATTTATTTGGTGCCTGGTGTTAGGCATATGAGTTTGAAAGTTTTGGTCGTAACCTGTCTCAGATTACCCATTTGTAAAAAGGGGATAATACTGAGCCCCATGCTCCCCTCTGTTTTAGGCCATATGGGAGCAGAGTACCCTACACCTCCACCACAAGAGGAAACGGGGACAACATGGTATAGTCCCACCTTCCACAAAGCTCTCACATCCCTCTGCACCTGGCTCCCTGCTTTAGACACTGTGGCTTATCAGAGGCACTGCTAGAAACAGCCACTCTCAGCAGAATGCTGCCTTCCTGATACCATTCTAAGCAGAAACATAGCGTAACATGGGTTTGATGGAACTTCCAATGCAGTATTAAACCTGCTTCCTCTGGGGAGTATATCTCCCAATAGCTACAGCTTCAGAGTCAGATATTTTAACGTTTCCCTCCTCCCATGAGGTTTTCCAAAAGAAGAAAGGGGGTGCATTTCATGGGGCTGACTATACACTTTCTCTAACTCACTGGAATGATGTTGGATTAGTGTTTATACAATGCTTTGACAATATAACATGCAGAGGATTATTAGCTTTCTAACCTCAAACTATCCCATCCTGCAAAACGCAGAGAATAAAAGATAGGTGGGATTTTCAAAAGTGCCTCTGTTCCCACTGAAGTCTATGGAAGTGGGAGCAAAGTGAGGCAGATGTTAAATGCTTTTGAAAATCTTGCCCCCCATAGTCTTCACTCCCAGCTGAGACACTCTTTGCCCACCCAACTCCCAGGCAACCATTCCAAAATTCTGTTATACATTTTATACTTGTTTAACCTGCATCCTCCCCCTCTTAAAAGCATGGCGATTTTTAAAACCAAATGCAGATTCTAATTGTGAGATATGTTTGTAAAACATTTTTTCAGTTTATTAAAACTAGACATTGAAGGGTTAGATTTTCATTGGTAAATGTCAGTAAATGACAATTTCATATAAACGAATGGAAAAATATTTTCATCAATAATCAAAATTACTGCTTGAGAATTTATTAGCGATTTAAGGACATTTACTTTGTATATTTTGACATGTAATGTTGACAATTTGTGTTTTAACAGTCATAGTGCAATTCAAAACATAAAGCTTTAATCTACTGTCATTAAACAATTATCTGACCCTCCCCCCCAAAAGTTTGCACAGGACTGAACATTTAAATTATCAACCAAAAAAACCTTAAAAATAAACAAACATTGATATTTTCCATCAATATTACAAAAAAAAAAGTCTAATTCTGCCAAGCCTAATTAAAAGTGTTAAAAGCTGCAATGACAATGAATAAACTGTGGTCTATTGAGTATTTTATAGCTTCTTTATTATTTTTAGAATGGTTTTACACACAATTAGAGAGCATTTGTTTTTAAACTGAACTTCTGTGTTAGTCTGAAGAGCCTATTTGGCACTGCCCCTTTAAAATTAAGGTCAATGTTTTTATGCAGGTACTTCTACGATTTCAAAATAGTCATTAGGTAGAATCACATAGCCTTTTCCTGCCACTATGTCTTTTTCCTTCTGAAACTGAACGATCTCTCGCAATTTTTCAATCTGTCTTTCCTGACGTCTGCATCGCTGCTGCGCTGTCTTGAGCTTCTTTCGCAGTTTTTCAACTTGTTCCTCCAGCTGCTGAATTCTCTTTCTTTGATGTACTGTATCCTCTACGGTATAGTTGTGATCACAGAAAACGGCAAGATTATTAGGGGTCTGGAGAGGAGGCATTAATAATCCAATACTTGGATCTACCAATCTTGCATCTATTTGAGGCAAAGGAAAGGAAGGTTGCGGTGGGGCAGGTGGTAACAGAGGAGGGGGTGGTGGTGCTGCAGTCAGATCTTCGGGTTGCTCTGTAAATTCTTCAGTCTAAAACAGCAAGACAGAAAGTACATTTTAATCTGTTTTGTGAACGGCATATCTAATTGCCACATTATAATCTATATGCAACAGTTTCAGCACCGAGCTGACAATGCACTAAGCATGGCTGAAATTAGTAAATAAAGGTGATAAGCACCCCACTTTTTAGCATTAATTCTGTTCATGAAGTTTGATGGCCTACATTTTCAAAAGTGACTAGTGATTTGAGGAACCTCAGTTTTCAATGCTCAGTTTGACGCACCCTAAAGGCTTAAAAGTCTCAAGTTGGACACCTAGAAATTGAGGCAACCAAAATCTCTAGTCACTTCTGAAGACTTTGTCAAAACACTTATAAAATTATAAACTGTCCAGTCTTTAACTCCACCACATGGTTGAAGAGTTATCAGCTGCAAGAACTCAGTCACTTTAACCTAGATACACTTGGTGTACTTATCTAGCACAGATGGAATGTGCCCAAGTCCCCCCAAAACAGGAAATGAACAGAGGGAAGACTTAAATCCTTTCTGCCCCAAAGATATAGAGAGCATTCAGAATTGCATCTGTTTGGACTCTTACATGAAACACTGCTCTTGAAACACAACAGTAAGCATATCCAATATCTAGCAAAAACAGCTAAGAACTTCTCGGTGAAAGGTGCATTGAGCTGGAAGTCAATTTTGTAACTGTCTGCTTTGATGGTCTCAATGCGTTTAATGGCATTAGCAGTGTCAGAGACAGAGATGCCATATACTTCACCCAAGTACTTGCAGATTACATAAGCTGTTGCCAAATCCTCAGAGCACAAGGTTCTAGGGGTATGTTTATACTATGTAAGTATTGTAGGCGCTTCCTACATCGACAGAAGAGGTTTTGCCATTGATGTAGATAATCCACCCCTCCGAGAAGTAATAGCCACAAAGAATCCTTCTGTCAACCTAGCTCTGTCTACAGTGAGAATCCAATTTACCTAACAAGGTGCAAAATTTTTCACAGCCCTGAGCGATCGAGCTAGATCTAATATATAGGTGTAGACCATGGAAATACAGCACTATCCAAGACATCCTAGCCAAGCAATTTAGGGTCTGTTTTTAATCTACTCCCTAGACATTGCTTCTGCATAGACTATGATATTAAGCAGAGTGTAACTGGAAAGTCAGTTTTGCTTCTGGTGTTGATTTAAAGTTTCTTGTAGGTGCCTATGTATAATCAATCAGTATACATTAGCACAACTTCAATCTGACAATCCCAGTTGTATGCCTCAGATAAAATGAACCTATGTTTTTGTCAAAATGTATCTTTTAGCCTCACACATGAAGATGTCAAGCATTTTGATCAGGTCAAACTTGTACTAGTCAACTGTAATTCTCAGAGCCCCCTTTGTGGGGAAGATTGCAAGGGAAAGAGGAAGAGGAAAGCATGTCTCTCAGTAAGCAATTCACCCTCCTTAGGAGCACTTGGGACAATCTTACAATTGTCAGACTAAGACTTGTAGAAATTGGTATCCTCCAATTCGAGTCTCCACTTTTTGGGTGATGGCACATGGCATCTTTTATAAAAGATCTCCCTCTCAGTATACGTGGCCTGCTCCCTTGGTATTCCATCACGGACCTATTATGGGCGAATTCAAAGCATTTCTTATACCCAATTAAGTTTTTGTTCCAAAGATCCTAACAGGAAAAACGGCAACAAGTATTAAAATAAACAGTATTACACAGCCTTTTACATCAAGATCATCAATCTGAACCCTGCCCGGAGAGTAATGGTTACCACTATCTATGGTCATTTTAAAACCTCTGGAAATGAGCTGGTAATATCACAACAGCTCCGAGTGAGCAGCTGCGTACATCGCCAAATCCACCTCCACAACTTACACTAACAGGCATCCTTACTAACAGTACAAAAAGAGGGGCCAAAGAATGAATGAGCACAGAGAGAATTACACTCTGCTCCCTAGAAGTGGTCCATCCACATGGGTTGAGGCACAGTGGTCAGATGCAGGAACTTGAACTGTCACTGATCCTGATATATTTGTCCTGTGGCAGCTTTTGAAGACTAAAAAGTATTGGTGTGCCACCCCACCTCCTGGACAGCAACTTGGTTAGAATATTCTCCATCTCACCCTTTCTCTTGTGTCTAACTTGGTTCCCACCACACATCTTTTCTATCAGGGAAACACAATCAGAGAAGAAAGTATAAAGGAAGTGTATTTACCTGAAAATGGCTCATTTTTTCTTGCACACGCTGTGTCTATCTGTCTTTCTTACTAGCTGCCTTCCATTTTCCACTTACAATCCCTCTTTACTTCCAGGCTATTTTCTTTATTTTCCTACTCTCCTGTGTGCCTCTCTCCCCATCTTTTTCCCGTCTGTCATCCCCCCATATCTCTTTGAGCTTTTTCTGCTGTTCTTCTGCTATCCTCACCATCCTCTCTGTTCCCTTCTCAAAGGGGCAAACGAAAGGAGACTTATTGGTGCATTTATTATCTCCCTTATAGAAGCTAGGAATCCTCCAAATCACTCCTGTTCCGTGCACTCAGTGTGCCGAAGGGGAAGAATTGAATAACCCACTCTAGTCCCAAGGGTAGAGTCTGGGTGTGTCACTCAGTGGTGCAATGAAAAAAAAAAAAACACACTTGCTCTGTCAGGAGGAGCTACATTTGGATGTTTGGAGGCAGTAACACTGCGTATGTAACAGACAAGGTGTGTGAGGGGAATGCAGAGGTAATATATATACTTCTATTACATTCCACTTTTTCTTGCACTTCATTTCGCTAAAGCATAGCCCAGGCACGTAACACTCTTTTCTGAAAAGATAGAAGAGTTCAACCTCACAGCTATGGGATCAAAAACCCTGAATGTAGGAATTAATAAACAGTAGAGCGATCAATAATTGCACTGTTAAAGAATAATAGAATACCATTTATTTAAATATTTTTGGCTGTTTTCTACATTTTCAAATATATTGATTTCAATTGCAGCACACAATATAAAATGTACAGTGCTCACTTTATATTTATTTTTATTACAAATATTTGCACTGTAAAAACAAAAGAAATAGTATTTTTCAACTTGTCTAATACAAGTACTGTAGTCCAATCTCTTTATCATGAAAGTTGAACTTACAAATGTAGAATTATGTCCAAAAAATTAGTGTTCAAATGTAAAACTTCAGAGCCTACAAGTCAGAGCGGTGCTCTTTTAAGACGTCTGAAAGAACGCTCCACACCTCATCCCTCTCAGATTTTGGAAGGCACTTCAGATTCTTAAACCTTGGGTTGAGTGCTGTAGCTATCTTTAGAAATCTCACATTGGTAGCTTCTTTGTGTTCTGTGAGATCTGCAGTGAAAGTGTTCTAAAAACCGAATGTGCTGGGTCATCATCCAAGACTACTATAACATGAAATATATGGCAGAATGTGGGTAAAACAGAGCAGGAGACATACAATTCTCCCTCACCGAGTTCAGTCACAAATTTAGTTAATGCACTATCTTTTTTAAATGAGAGCCATCAGCATGGAAGCACATTCTCTGGCACGGTAGCCGAAGCATAGGAACGTTTACTATATCTGACACATAAATACCTTGCAATGCTGGCTACAGATGTTCTCACAAAAGTTCTTACTTTCTGGTGACATTGCAAATAAGAAGTGGGCAGCACTATCTCCCGTAAATGTAAACAAACTTGTTTGTCTTTGCTGAACAAGAAGTAGGACTGAGTGGACTTGTAAGGTATAAAGTTTTACATTGTTTTGTTTTTGAGTGCAGTTATGCAACCAAAAAAACCAAAAAAACCTACATTTGTAAGTTGCACTTTCACGATAAAGAGATTGAACTACAGTACTTGTATGAGGTGAACTGAAAAATACTATTTCTTTTATCATTTTTACAGTATAAATATTTGTAATAAAAATATAAAGTGAGCACTGTACACTTTGTATTCTGTGTTGAAAGTGAAATCAATATATTTGAAAAAGTAGACAAACAGCCAAAAAAATTAATACGTTTCAATTGGTATTCTGTTGTTGAACAATGCGATTAAAACTACAATTAACTGAGATTAATTTTTTTGAGTTAATCACGTGAGTTAACTGTGATTAATCGACAGCCCTAATAAACAGCAAAGAGTGAAAGCGCTCTACAATTCCTTAGTGAACAATTAATACACATACAGACATTTGCAAAAAGCATTAGGAATACTTTTGAATAACTTATTAAGTAAACTATTAAGCAGTAAACCTTTTGGTGATCCTTATACAGACTTCCTCACCTAAAAACAGTGTGCATTACTTTGCACTTATCAGTGTTGAATTTCATCTGCCAGTTTGTTGTTCAGTTTTGTGAGATCCCTTTGTAACTCTGCAGTCAGCTTTGGACTTAGCTATTTTGAATAAATATGTAGCAATTGCAAATGTCTGCATTTCACTGTTCACTCCATTTTCCAGATCATTAATGAATATGTTGAACAGGACAGCTCCTTGGCAGAACCTCTCTTCATTGTGAAAATGGAATATTTACCCCTACTCTTTATTTCTTATCTTTTAACCAGTTATTGATCCATAAGAGTCCTGTTATTCTAGGACTATTTTGTTTCCTTAAGAGCCTTTGGTGAGGGACCTCCTCAAAGGTCTGGTCTACACTATGAGTTTGTTAGATTTAGCAGATTTAATCAAATTAACCCTGAACCCATCCACACAACGAAGCCATTTTTTTCGACATAAAGGGTTCTTAAAACCGATATCTGTACTCCTCCCCAATGAGGGGATTAGCACTGAAATCGATATCGCCGTTTCGAATTAAGGTTAGTGTGGACGCAATTCAAAGGTATTGGCCTCTGGGAGCTATCCCACAGTGCACCATTTTGACCACTCTGGACAGCACTCTGAACTCGGATGCACTGGCCAGGTGTACAGGAAAAGCCCCAGGAACTTTTGAATCTCATTTCCTGTTTGGCCAGGCGAGCTCATCAGCACAGGTGACCATGCAGTCCCAGAATCAAAAAAGAGCTCCAGCATGGACCGAACAGGAGGTACTGGATCTTATCGCTGTGTGGGGAGAGGAATCTGTGCTATCAGAGCTACGTTCCAAAAGACGAAATGCCAAAACTTTTCAAAAAATCTCCGAGGCCATGAGGGATAGAGGCTACAGCAGGGACACAACAGTGTGCCACGTGAAACTTAAGAAGCTCTGATAGGCGTACCAGAAAACCAAAGAACCAAATGCATGTTCCGGGACAGAGCCCCAGACATGCCGCTTCTACACCGAGCTGCATGCAATTCTAGGGGGGGCCGCCACCACTACCCCAACCCAGTCCGTGGACTCCGATGATGGGGTACTCTCCGCCATGCTTGAGGATTTTGTGGACAGGGAAGATGAGGAGGAGGACGAGCTTGAGGACAGCACACCGTTCTCCCCAACACCAGGATCTTTTTATTACCCTGACTGAAATACCCTCCCAACCCAACCAAGCCAGAGAAGGGACCTTTGGTGAGTGTACCTTTTTAAATGCAATACATGTTATAAAAGCAAGCGTTTTTTAAATGATTAAGTAGCCCTGAGGACTTGGGATGCATTCGTGGCCAGTACAGCTACTAGAAAAGTCTGTTAATGGAGCAGAAATCCTGCAGGGACCTCTCCATGAAGCTCTCCTGGAGGTACTCTAAAAGCCTTTGCAGAAGGTTTCTGGGGAGAGCAGCCTTATTCCTTCCACCTGGTAGGACACTTTACCACGCCATGCTAGTAGCAAATAATCTGGTATCATTGCATGACAAAGCCTGGCAGCGTATGGTCCCGGTGTTTGCTGGCATTCAAGCAACATCCGTTCTTTATCTCTCTGTGTTATCCTCAGAAGAGTGATATCATTCATGGTAACTAGTTGAAATAGGGGAATTTAATAAAGGAGACATTCAGAGGTGGCCATTCCTACTGGGCTGTTTAACTGTGGCTGAAAAGAAATCCTCCCCGCAGTTAGCCACGCCGGGGGGGGGGGGAAGGAGGAGGAGGAGGGGGACACTGGCACTGAGCTTTTCATGTTTGGCTAGCTGGGCCCTGATTCCAGCCACTCGGTTGGGGGGGGGGTAAAGCAATCATCCCAGAGAATTGAATGGGGGGAGGGGGTGGTTAGTTTGGTTTCTGCTGCTGCATGTTAACAGGAAAACGGCAGCACTAAATGGCCAACTCAACGTGCTTTGCTTGGTACAGGAGAGGAGGGCGCTGCTATTATGAAGGTTGCAGAAGCCGAAAGGCTATGGCTTACCATGGCTGCCTGCAAGCCAAATTCTGTTGCCCGGCACTGTGTGTGTGATCTCTAATGCCAAAGCCGCAGGCACTCACTATAAGATGCAAAATGCGACCTTGTACCAAAATCACATGTGCTATGTAATGCGAATAGTGTTATTCACCGTGAAAGAGTATAGCCATTGTTCTGTAAAATGTATCCTTTTAAATACTTCACTCCCTTTTTTTTCCCTCCAGCAGCTGCAAATGTTTCAAGCCTCCCTCCTCCGTCCCAAAGGCTATCTCAGATAAGGCAGCGAAAAAAACCGCACGCGCAATGAAATGTTCTGTGAGCTCATGCAGTCGTCCGGCACTGACAGAGCTCAGCAGAATGTGTGGACGCACACAAAAGCAGAGTACAAGAAAGTGGCAGATGAACATAAGGAGAGGTGGTGGCAGGAAGATCAGAGGAGGCATGATGCAACGCTGGGGCTACTGCAGGATCAAACGGATGTGCTCTGGCGTCTGGTGGAGGTTCATGAACAGCAGTAGGATCACAGACTGCTGCTGCAGCCCCTGTTTAACCGCCTTCCCTCCTCCCCAAGTTCCATAGCCTCCTCACCCAGGTGCCCAAGAACACGGGGGCGGGGGGTGGGAGGAGGCTCCGGGCACCCAACCACTCCACCCCAGTGGACAGCCCAAGCAACAGAAGGCTGGCATTCAACAAGTTTTGAAGTGGCCTTTTCCTTCCCTCCTCCCACACCCCACCCGGGCTACCTTGTAAGTTATCTCCCTATTTTTATAATCAATTAATAAAGAATACATGTTTTTTAAACGATAGTGACTTTATTTCCTTTGCCAGCAAGCTGTGATCAAAGGAGGGAGGGCGGGTGGCTTACAGGGAATTTAGAGGCAACCAAGGGGACAGGTTTTCATCAAGGAGAAACAAACAGAAGTGGCACGCAGTACGCTGGCCAGTCATGAAACTGGCTCAGCCTATAGTTGAACAGCTCCTTACTACTGTCCAGGTTGCCTGTGTACGGCTTCATGAGCCAGGGCATTAAGGGGTAAGCTAAGTCCCCAAGGATAACTATAGGCATTTCAACATCCCCAACAGTTATTTTCTGGTCTGGGAAGTAAATCCCTTTCTGCAGCCATTTAAACAGACCAGAGTTCCTGAAGACGCAAGTGTCATGAACCTTTCCCGGTCATCCCAAGTTGATGTTGGTGAAACATCCCTTGTGATCCACCAGTGCTTGAAGCACCACTGAAAAGTACCCCTTTTGGTTTATGTACTGGCTGCCCTGGTGGTCCGGTCCCAAGATAGGGATATGCATTCCGTCTATAGCCCCACCACAGTTAGGGAATCCCATTGCAGCAAAGCCATCTACTGTGACCTGCACATTTCCCAGAGTCACTACCTTTGATAGCAGCAGCTCAACGATTGCGTTGGCTAATTGCATCACAGCAACCCCCACAGCAGATTTGCCTACTCCAAATTGATTACCAACTGACCGGTAGCTGTCTGGCATTGCAAGCTTCCACAGGGCTATTGCCACTCGCTTGTGAAGTGTGAGGGCTGCTCTCATCTTGGTATTCTTGCACTTCAGGGCAGGGGAAAGCAAGTCACAAAGTTCCATGAAAGTGCCCTTACGCGTGTGAAAGTTTCAGAGCCACTGGGAATCATCCCAAACCTGCAACACTATGCGGTCCCACCACTCTGTGCTTGTTTCCCGGGCCCAGAATCGGCGTTCCACCGCATGAGCCTGCCCCAGTAACACCATGATCTCCAAATTGCCGGGGACTGTGGTTTTAGAGAAATCTGTGTTCATGTCCTCATCACCGTGCTGCTGTCCCCTCCTCACCTGGTTTTTCAGGTGCTGGTTCTGCATAAACTGCACGATAATGCACGAGGTGTTTACAATGGTCATAACTGCTGCAGTGAGCTGAACGGGCTCCATGCTTGCCGTGCTATGGCGTCTGCTCGGGCAATCCAGAGAAAAGGGCGCAAAATGATTGTCTGCTGTTGCTTTCACGGAGGAAGGGAGGGTTCACTGATGACATTTACCCATAGCCACCCGCGACAAATTTTTGGCCCCCTCAGGCACTGGGAGCTCAGCCCAGAATTCCACTGGGCAGTGGGGACTGTGGGATAGCTACCCACAGTGCACCACTCGGAATGTCGACGCTTGCCACAGTACTGTGGACACACACCGCCGAATTAATGTGCTTAGTGTGGACGCATGCACTCGACTTTATATAATCTGTTCCCAAAAATCAACTTCTGTAAAATCAGAGTACTTTCGTAGTGTAGACATGGCCAAAGACTTTCTGAAAATCCAGGTACTCTATATTACCTGGATCACCCTTATACAGATGCTTCTTGACACCCTCAAACAATTCTTATAGATTGGTGAAGCATAACTTCCCTTTACAAAAGCCACATTGACTGTTCCCCAACAAAACATGTTTATCTGTGCACCTGTTCTTTACTATATATATACTATATATTATCTTTACTAAGATAATTCTGTTCTTTACTATAGTTTCTACCAATCTGCCTGTTACTGAAATCAGGCTCAGCAGCCTATAATTGCCAGGATTGTCTCTGGAGTGTGTTTTAATAATTGGTGTTACATTAGCTATCCTCTAGTCATCTGATACAGAGGCTTGTTTCAGCAATCAGTTACATACTATAGTTAGTATAGTTACAGACTAACACGGCTGCTACTCTGAAAACTATAGTTAGTAGTTCTGCAATTTTGTATTTGAATTCCTTCAGAACTTTAGGGTGAATGCCATCTGGGCCTGGTGATGTATTACTGTTTAATTTATCAATTTATTCTCAAATCCTATTGATGCATCAAAGTGGGACAGTACTTCAGATCTGTCACCCAAAAAGGATACCTATCGGGAGTTATCTCCCCCACACCTTTGTTTCTTTACATACATTTCAGTGTAAGTCTGCAACAGAACAAACACTCTTGTACACTTTAACATGAATACACACTGCCTTCTCATCTTTTCAGTTTCTAATATGGCTTCAAAATATGCCTGGGTCTCCAGAACATGAGAAGGGCAGCCTCTCTCAGTTCCCTCCAAAACACATGAGAATCTCCTAAGCAAAAACAGCAGTTCAAAGATTCTTGCAGTCAGCAGCTAATTCCAGTCCCTGAGCTAATAGCGGACTGCTTAATTGGTATCTATGTAGTGTTGTTGTAGCCTCATTGGTCCCAGGATATTAGAGAGACAAGGTGGGTGAGGTAATATCTTTTATTGGACCAACTTTCAGTTGATGAAAGAGATTAGCTTTTGAGCTTACACAGAGCTCTTCTTCAGGATTGGGAAATGTACTCAGTCCGTGTCACAGCTAAATACAAGGTGGAACAGATTTTTTAGCATAAGTAGTTAACACACATTTTCAAGGGACCATTAAAGATGAGGACCAAGGTGTCAGATATAAAGTGATCACTTTGTGAAAAGTGTTACAGGTGATAGGGTGTTTTTGCCATTTATCAATTTTCTTTGTGAGTTCATTCAAGTGTGTAGTGATTGTCCCAATAACAACTATGTGGGTGAAATGAGACATTAGTGCACTGGAGACATATTAACGGGCTACTTCACTTTCAATGGTCTCTTGAAATATAGATTAACTACTTATGCTAAACTACCTGTTCCACCTTGAAAGCTTGTCTCTCTCACCAACTGAAGTTGGTCCAATAAAAGATATTATCTCACCTGTTAGGGGGCTTATTCCTTCACCCACTTACTTCCCTGGTCCCTCTCGCATGAACAGAGAGCAACAATACCCGAAGTCCAAAGGTGCAAAGAATTCGATGTTTATTGGGGTGAACTTCCAGCAAGCATGATTCCAGTTTCCTTCCTTAGTATCCTCCTTCCCAGCTCTGACACCACAGAGCCTTACACCTGTGTCCCTGTTCCCATTTCCCCCTTTAGCAAAACGTGATTCCAATCTCCCCCACCCACACATCCACTCCCTCACTTCCTGATTGACTGCAGACTATACAGTAAAACTTGAGTTCTGCTTAGCTATACCTTAACCAATCATTTTCCTGAAATTTAACTAACTAATCCTAACATGATTATGTAACCAATTATATTCCACCACCTTAATTAGTTTACACCCAGCAAAATTAATTATACAGCAGACAGGAACAATCACAGAACCAGACAGAGATTATACAGACAAACAATAGCAAAGTGGGAACTATAATGACAAAACAATACAGAAGTGAGGATTTCACATCCCAGCTATTGATAAGTGAGTTCTTGCCAGACAGGATGCTATCAAACTAAGTTTCCTTTCACATCTTCTAGGCACTTCCCTTTCTCTGGAGGTGATAGGCACTATCAGGACAGGATTGTATTCCTAACAGCACCTTCTTTCAATGTGACTAGTTTGGAATGTGAGGATGTGACCGTTCACTTCCCAGCTTATGGCTGCCTCTGTTGCTTAGCCAGAGGCCTTAGCCTAAGAACAGGGCCTCAGACTGTCACAGGAAGAGAAGGACCTTACACTGGCAGACAGTGATTTTGATTCTTTCTTTTATACCTCTAACTAGCCAAGTGATAAGAATACACCTAAATTCTTAAAGTACAGGCCTTTACCGACAGGCCTGAATATCTATATCCTAACATCACCCATCTTGACTCATTGGTTTCTAGCAAGATAGGGAACCTATACCTTTACCCAAAGTGAGACAAGTACTGGGACACAGCCTTCATTTCAGAACCATCTCTTTGGCCCTGCATCAATCAGCTGATGACTCTAATTCACATATTTATAACCCTTACCCCAAGTGCCAACTGGCTCAGCTCTCAGGTGGTGACTGTGTGGAACCGCAAGACCGCTTGCTCTTAATGGAAACTTTCCATATAGTTTCACAAAAACAGATGAGCATTTCTAGTTATTACCATACCTCTCTTCTAGATGTCTTGGGACCCTTCTAAGTTCTCCTGCTCTCTACACATGTGCAGAAATAGACGATCAGACTTAAATCCATATCTCCGTAACACTGCTTCTCTCCCTTCTTTGCATTTTAAAAGAATCTATACTTATACTACAGTATTTCATAGAATCATAGAATATCAGGGTTGGAAGGGACCTCAGGAGGTCATCTAGTCCAACCCCTGCTCAGCCAATCCCCAAGTTTTGCTCCGGATCCCTAAATGGCTCCCTCAAGGATTGAACTCACAAGCCTGGGTTTAGCAGGCCAATGCTCAAACCACTGAGCTATCCCTCCCCCCAGTATAATTTATGTATACATAAATTAAAGTATGTATTATAAGAAAGAGTTTTCATGTTTACCTTTACCTTCTCACTAGGTTCAGTATAACAAAATATTGTGGGCACGGCATTTTCTTTCAGTAGCTTGTTGTTGCACTCTCTTTTAAAGCAATCTGGAGTAAAGTGTTCTGAACAAATGCTGCTATACTTTGTTGGTTTGAAGTTTTTTCTTTTAACAGCAGCTTCCCATTTCTTGCAGAGATCAGGTCTTGTGAGAGGAAACCTGCAAATGAAATAAACCTTCAGCTCCATTTCAAGGCTTTTTAACAAGACAATAGTACTGTAGATATATATAAGACACTTATGACAAAGTATTGGTGTACCATCTAGAAACACTAGTCATGGACCAGGACCCCCAGTGCTAGCTGCTGTATAAAAAAGGAACAAAAAGCCCCCTGATACTACTACATTCAGCACCATTGCTTAGGGCAGGGGTGGGCAAACATTTTGGCCCGAGGGCTACATCAGGGTTGCGAAATGGTACGGAGGGCCGGGTAGGAAAGGCTGTGCCTCCCCAAAAAGCCTGCCCCGCTCCCTCCCACTTCCTGCCCCCTGACTACCTCCTCAAACCCCCCAACCCATCCAACCCCCCCACCTACTTCCTGTCCCCTGACTGCCCCTACCCCTATCCATACCCCCACCCCGACAGGCCCCCTGGGACTCTCAAGCCTATCCAACTGCCCTCTGCTCCCTGTCCCCTGACAGCCCCCAGGACCCCCTGCCCCTTATCCAAACCCCCCGCTCCCCACCCCCTTACCATGCTGCTCAGAGCGGCAGGACTGGCTTATTAAAAAGCCTGGGAGGTGCGCGGGGGCAAGCCATGCTACCCAGCAGGAGCGGTAAGCCAGAGCGCTCCCCACACAGCAGCATGGCTGCAGGGGTGGGGGGACAGAAGGGGAAGGGCTGGGGGCTAGTCTCCCCGGCCAGGAGCTCAGGGGCTGGGCAGGACGGGCCCGCAGGCTGTAGGTTGCCCACCTCTGGCTTAAGACCTGATTTTGCAAGCTGATAAATACAGCCATCCCCTTGCTGGGCATAGGGACACAATAGGGAGGCACAAGGGGTCACCTGCGTGGATCAGCTTGCAGATCTCTTAAAGGACGTGGACAGACCAGAGCCGAGGGGCAGGTTTTTTGCATTATTCAGGGGAACTGAAAAGAACAGGCCAACATCAGGCCACCCAACGAGCAAGTGGCAAGGAGGATTCCAATACAGAGCACAAGGCCTCAAACAAGCACGTTCACAGGACACCTGCAAAGTGCGAAGAAACCTCAGACTCGGTCACAAGTTCTCCTAGGAAGCTAAAACCAAGCAGTGCAGATGCCTGGAGCCAGACCCAGTGTCAGACCGGCTGGCGCAGCCCCTCGTTTGCCCAGCGTTTACGTCTCCCTGCAGGCCCCGAGCCTGTGGGTGAGGGCCATGCCACTGAGCTGGCCAGCACACGCCAGGCGACAGGGCTGCCTGCTCCGGGCTCTGACCAGGCACGTGTCCCAGGGTGCCAAGGCAGGGTCGCCTCCTCCCCCAGGAGGGCGGGGCAGGCTCTCACCAGCGGTTGTACAGCGCAGGGCACAGCGGGGGCCTCACCTCAGAAACCCCTCCCCCCCCGCGGGAGGAGCAACTGAGACAGGCCCCACTTGCGCAGGACAAACGCTGGGTGAGTGCGCGCCCCCGTAGCCAGTGCGCACGCGCTCTGGGCCTCTCGCCAATGACCGTTACTCCCCGCGCCCCCAGCGCGCACCCTGGGCATAGCCCCTCCCCCCGCCGAGGCGCGCTCCCGCCCCGCGCAGGCGCGCTCCTGCCCCGTCCTCACTTGTGGAAGGAGATAGGTTTCTCTTTGTCGTATCGGTTCCGGCAGCGGTAGGCGGAGCAGGACTGCACCATTCTCCCCCGCCGACTGCCGCCTGCTCCGCTCCGGCACCCACACAAGAGGGGCGCAAGGACCCAGCTAACTCAGTCACTGCCCGGCCCCCATCCCCTTTTCTATTAGCCCCTAGGAGCAGAAAAGGGACACGGCCTCTCCCGACTTCAAGATGGCGCTGCCAGCTTCAGCTCAACTGTCGCGATAACAGCGCATCGCTCTCCTCTATTGGCCGTTCCCCTACGCGTGGGTGGAGTCTTTCTGATCAGCCCACCAATAGGCGCAGAGGCTCCGAGCGCGGCGCGGGCCCCAATCGCCCCGCCCCCTCGCTGTCGTCTGCTCCTGCTCCGCCCCCTTTGCTCCGTAGCTGGACAGGAGCCTGGCAGTACCTCACTGCACTTGTTCCAGCTTGAGGCCACCCCCAGGCCGCTTCATTTGCTGAGTTCCACTCTGCTGCCTCGGGCCAGCAATTCTGTCCCCTGTAGCTACTAGGGGCTGCTCTCCTGGGTGAGGTGGGAAACAGCAGGCAGGCCGGGGCTGCTTCCTACTCCTAGCTTCTCCTGCGCCTGCTGTTTTTCGGGACAGAACAGTGAGAGGGGAGCTGCAGCAGCATAGGCCACGGCGGGAGAGGAGACCAGTGTTCCTGGAAGTGTAACTAAGGCTGCGTCTACACTGTAGGCTGGCCAGATAGCAAGCGTGAAAAATCAGGACAGGGGATGGGAGGTAATAGGAACCCATATTTTAAAAAAAGCCCCAAATATCAGGACTGTCCCTGTAAAATCAGGACAACTCATTACTCACTGCCATTTTCAGTGCTAAAACTTTAGTCATTAAGGGGTGTGAAAAAACATCCCAACTGAGCGACAAAAGTTTTAGTGCTGAAAAGCGCTGTATAGACAGCGGTTTATCGCCAGGAGCCACGCTGGTGTAGTCATACCCTAAGCCATGTGGATGGGGAGAAGCTGAACCGGCCAGCATCCTATAAAGGCCCTGGGGGAAAAGGAGCTTGGTTTGGAGGTGCAGGGACAGAAGCACTGAAATGTGCCAGGAAGCCTGAGTAGATGAAATGTATGAGGAGCAGGGACAGAGGAATTCCTAGGGGGAGGAAGCAGGAGAACGACTGGTGGATAATAGGGGCACAGGGAGAATTGCTATATTAACGGATCGGTCACTAAGGCCTGAGGTTCATTCATTCAGCAAGCTGAAGATGGCACGCACTGAGTGGCTCAAAAGGAGCTATCATCAGCTTGGTCAGTGCCACATTAATACCCCAACCCAAGGAATTTTAAGTAGAGATTTTAAAAAATTGTTAATGCCCCCCATCCTTTTAACCAATGACACAGTTCTCTTACAGCTCAAAAATACAATGCATAATTTCCTCCCTACAACCCTGAACACATTTAGCATTTTCTACTATTTTGTTGTACCCTGAGTATAGTAGATAAAGAATTAATGAGTCAGTTGTATACAACTGACTGAGGCAAGGTATTCTGCAAAACCCTAGCCCAGAGGTTCTCAAACTGTAGTCCGCGGACCACCAGTGGTGCACTAGCTCCATTCAGGGGGTCTGCAGATAGTTCCCTCTAAGGCAGTGGTTTTCAAACTTTTTTTCTAGTGTCTCAGTTGAAGAAAATTGGTGATGTCCGTGACCCAACAGAGCTGGGGGTGAGGGGTTTGGGAGGGCCTCAGAGCTAGGGCAGAGGTTGGGGTGCAGGGGTGAGGACTACAGGGTGGAGCCAGGAATGAGGGGTTCAGGGTGTGGGAGGGGACTCTGTGCTGGGGCAGGGGGTTGGGAGAGAGTCTGGGCTGAGGGTGCAGGCTCTGGGGTGGGTCCAGGAATGAGGGGTTCAGGGTGTGAAAGGGGGGCTCTGGGCTGGGGCAGGAGGATGGAGTGTGGGAGGGGGTCAGGGCTCTGGGCTGGGGCTGCAGGCTCTGGGGTGAGGCTGGGAATGAGGGGTTTGGTGTGCAGGAAGGGGCTCTGAGTTTGGGGGGCTCAGGGCTGGGGTGGGAGATTGGGTTGGGGCATGGGCTTACCTCAGGCAGCTCCCAGTCAGCAGTGCAGCAGGGGTGCTAAGGCAGGCTTCCTGCCTGTCCTGGCCCCATGAACTGCGCTGCACCCCGGAAGCAGCCAGCAACAGGACCGGCTCCTAGGCAGAGGCGCACAAGCGACTCTACGCAGTGCTCGGCCACAGGCACTGCCCCCACAGCTCCCATTGGCTGGCAACCAGCCAATGGGAGTGCGGAACCAGTGCTCAGGGCAGGGGCAGTGCGTGGAGCCCCGTAGCCCCCCCACTTAGGAGCCAGACCTGCAGCTGGCCGATCCTGGGGCACAGCGCGGTGTCACAAAAGGTAGGGACTAGGCTGCCTTAACTGGACAGCACCGCCGACAGGACTTTTAATGGCCTGGTTGGTGATGCTGACCAGAGCCACTGAGACCCAGTGCCTTACGTTCCATGACCCAGTACTGTGTCACAACCCGCAGTTTGAAAATTACTGCTCTAAGGTGCGTGCTTGGGCGGCTGCACATGAGAGAATGAAGGGCCACCCACCTAATTGGGGAGCCACACAGGGAGAAGAAGGGGTGGGAAGAATTTAGGATGTGCAGGACTGCGGTGGCCAGAGAAAGAGGCGACTTTCCCCAGTTCCAGGCCTGTAGCTACCGGGGAGAGATGGCCCTCCTTCCCAGCCCCAGCTCAGGAGCTGCCTGGGTGGGGATGAGAGGGAGACACCCCCCTCCTTCCCAGCCCCAGTTCGGGGACTGTCGCGGCAGGGGAGAGAGGGCACATCCATCGCATTAGAAAGGTAAGACTACTGATATTAAAAATATGAAGTGTGTGCTTTTATTTGTAGAACAAAAAACATGATTTTTTTAAAATATAATGCTTTTATCCCTAGCACTTTACAAGAGTTAGCTAAGGGTACAAACATTTGGAAAGGTCATTAAGTGGCCTGCTGAGACTTCAGCAATTTTTAAGTGGTCTGTGAAAGTAAAAGTTTGATAACCACTCCCCAGCCTACACACCTTACTACACACCTTAGACAGTATATTTACTAGGGGAAGGCAGCTGCACAGCATTGCCTCATTCACTGCACACTTTCCAAGATGCCCTTGAGAAGGGCATTAGAAAACGGTAAGGATGTTCTGCTGTGTTACCGGAGACACAATACATCAGGTAATTAAAGAGGGTGTCAGAAGGCAGGGTAATGAGGCACAGTTAGGGTTGCAGGTGGAATTTTCAAATGGTACTTCCTGATTTTTTAGTGCTTAATTATGCAACCTGCGCATTCCCTTAGCATACTTTCTGCGTAGTAGTCTGCAAAGAGAAAGTCAGATTATGGGGTGATGTTTTCATCCACTGTGGTCCTCCCACATAAACGCTGCAGGGTTTACAATCCCCTCCACTGCGTTATTGGGTCAGTGCCTCTCCCTAGCATTCGAGAGGGATGCAAACAGGTCAGGCTAAAGACGAGTTTGGGAAGCTGTGAGTTACAGTCAGCGGAATAACGCGAGGAGCAGAACAAGCCCCTGCTCCTCTGTGCCATGAAGGCGATGAAGAGCGATCATTTATAAATGAACCCCCCTCCCCATACACACACACCCGCCCACAGCTCTCACCCGGGGGGGCGCTCTGCCAAAGCCCCTTTTCCCAGCTGGCAGAGCTGTTCAGCCCGCAGCAAGGGAGCGTGGGCGGGTGTGTGGGCAGCTGCCAGCGCGGAGCTGTGTGCGCTCCCATGCCCAGGCGGGAGGGAGAGAGCCGCGGCCGCTGGAGGGGCGGAGAGAGCGGGCGCGAAGGCGGCGCTGCTGCTGGGAGGGGGTTTGACATCAGTTCCCCTGTAGGAGTTTCAGTAAATGCCACAAGCCGAAGGCGCGGAGCCCTGGGCGGCGGCTGAGGCTGCAGCTGCCCCCGGGGGAGCCGACCCGCCTGCCAGAGGTGAGCCCGGCCCCCGCCTCCCCCATCGCGGACACCGCGCGGAGCAGAGCCTGGGCGGCCCGGGCGCAGGCAGCCCACCTCCCTGCCGTGCATGCGGCTCTGGATCTCCTTCCCCTGGGTGCCGGGCTGAGGCGGGCGGGGGCCCCCCGACATCCCAGGCGAGCGACCAGTCCCCGCAGCCCCCGCGGGGGGTCCCCTTGCTCCCGCTCCGGCCGGAGGCGGGGCGGGCCCCCTGGCCGGCCGGGCGGGCAGCATGAGCGGCGGCCGGGCGGCGGTGAAGATGGAGGCCCCGTTCTACCCCGAGGAGGGGCTGGAGCTGCTGCCCGACTTCGTGCCCGGCTTCGGCAACGGGCTCGGGGCAGGGGCGGAGACGGCGGGGCACAAGCTGCTGCTCGGGGCCGGTAAGAAGCGGGAGATGGCGGCGGCCGCCTCCCCCTCGGCGCTGCCGGGGTCGTACACCCTGCGGCCGCCCGGCGGCACCCGGAGCGGCGCGGCGCTTAGGCTCATCCCCGCCGCGGCGCCCCCGGGCTCGGCAGCGGGGGGAGGAGCCGGCGGCAGGGGCGGCCCGGAGGCGGCTCTGTTGGCGGCCGGGTCCCCTGCGGAGCTGCCGCTGCTGAAGCTGCCGCCCGCCGCGGACCTGGAGCAGCTGCTGATCCAAGGCAGCCCGGGCCTGGGCCCCGCCAGCCCCTGCCCCGCCGCCGGCCCCCCGCCCCCCGCGGCCGGGCCCTTCCTCTACCGCCAGCAGGTGACGCAGGAGCAGGAGGGATTCGCCGACGGCTTCGTCAAGGCCCTGGCCGACCTGCACAAGCAGAACCAGCTGCTCGGGGCGCCGCTCTCCCCGGGGCCCTGCCGGCCCGCCGCCGACCCGCCCGCCGTCTACACCACCCTCGGCAGCTTCCACCCGGCCGGGCCGCTCAGCCCCGCGGGCGGCACCTACTCCGCCGCCCCGCCGGGCCTGCCCTTCTCCTCCCCCGCCCCGCCGGGGCTGGGCAGCGGCCGGCTCCCCGCTCCCGGCGCCGCCAGGGCCCTGGAGGAGCCGCAGACTGTGCCCGAGGCGCCCCCGCCGGGCGAGGCCGGCAGCAGCGCCCCGACGCCGCCCTCGCTGTCGCCGCTGGACGCGGAGAGCCAGGAGCGGCTGAAGGCCGAGCGGAAGCGGCTGCGGAACCGCATCGCGGCCTCCAAGTGCCGGCGGCGGAAGCTGGAGCGGATCGCGCGGCTGGAGGAGAAGGTGAAGGCGCTGAAGGGGCAGAACGCCGAGCTGGCCGCCACCGCCAGCCTCCTGCGGGCCCAGGTCACCCAGCTGCAGGGCCGCGTCCGCAGCCACCTCTCCAGCGGCTGCCACATCAGCGCCGCGGGCCCGCCCGCCCCGCCGCCCCCGGAGGAGCCCGCCGCGCCGGAGACCAGCGCCTGCTGAAGCCGCGGGCCGGAGTGGGACAGAGACTGAGCAGCCTGCCCGGGAGAAGGGGGCGACCCCCAGCCCCGCGCCTCAGACTGGACCCGGGACGGGAGCGGCCCCGAAAACACGTGCGAGTCTCGCTTCCTCGTCGTCCCCCCACCCCCGGCGCTTTGCACGGCGGCTCGCAGACTGGGCTCGCCTGCCGGGGAGGAGCCAAAGGCCCCCGGCCCCAACGCGCTGCCGCAGCGGAGAAGGAAAGATCTTCGACTTTCCAGAGTCGTCTTAAAATATTCCGGAGTCGGTTTGGGGATTTGATGGGGGGGGGAAGCACTAGAGCGTTGCAGGAAAAACATAGGGGTTCAAAGGTTCGAGATTTATTGACCAATAGATAATTTTAAGTACCTAGATTGAAGGTCCCTCTTTATTTATTGATGCCTGGGAAGGAAGCAAAGTACAGAAGTCGGGTATTAAACATCTTGTAAGGTATATTTTATGTTGCACTGAGTACAGAACGGTTTTATATTGGGTATTTAACGTTTAAAGCTGACTTCAAGAGAAATTCCTACACTTCAAAGGGAAGGGTGTTTGGGGGTTGTTTTTTTCAAAGTTCAAGTGAAGAACTTGTAAAGATTTCAGAACTAAAATAACCCGTTTACAGAGAGTCAACTTTATTTTCCTGCAAAAGGCATAATTCCTAATACACCTTAATATAGTGTGTAGTGATGGTTCAATATGTTTGTTCAGAGCTTGAAAAAAGCTAAAATTACCCATTTCTTTTTTTAAAGTGTGTGTGTATAGAAAACAAAATGTGGTGATGGTATTTCTTGGTATTGAGAAGAATTTTTTTAAAAAGATTGTTTTGCTGCAGAGTAGCTTTTAATTTGCAGCTGGCAGTTAAGAGATGCAAGTAAAGCACTTGAATGGGTCTGGTTTTAAAATCTAGCCTTAGCTGAGAGAGATTCTGCTAGGTAACTTAGGTTAGAATGAACGATATTTAATTACAGATTCAACTGTAAGAAAGTACTCTTACAGACCATAAGCTCCATATTATTTCTTGTGCTAATGCAAACTTGGAGCATTGATATATATATATATATATATATTTATTTATTTATTGAAACTTGAAACTTTTTTGATGTCACCTAAACCTTATTTTTATAGCAAACGCATCTGGAAGAAATTAATTTGGCAGAAGAGTGTCATTTATGCCATTTCTTTCACTGTGCACATTCCAGTTCTGCTTGCTCTTTATGGGGTATAGTAGCAATTCAGTGCTACCCAGAAAAGGGCTCAGATTGTTTTTTAGCTCTAACAGTTACTTTATGGTAACTCCATTGTATTATGTTTGAATAAATCATAGAAACACAATGGAGAACTAGATTTATTTTTTCAGAAGAAATATGTAAATAATATTTTCTTGTTCTATTTTATCCTAAACACATTTTTCTAGTTGTCTAGGGAGGGGAAGAGTCAAAAGTCAGAATGTGAGATGAGTTTCTGGGTGGAAGAGTCCAGTGTGATTTATTTATTTTTGCCTAGATTTTACTAATAAGGGATAGAAAGGGAATGGTTTTCTCTGCTTAGACTTGCTTTTTGGGATTCTCTGGATAAATAGCAAAAACCATGTTATGGGCAGTTTTGCTTTTTTACTACCCTTTGATATGCATGTTTTGAGCACTTCTGCAAATCAAGGTTTATTCAGTCTTGTGGTTTCGTACAATTAAATTTTCATTTTCAGCATGAACTCTGAAGGTTCATTCAACAAGAAACCCTGTAAGGCCCTGATCCTGGATCTGCCCATACTTAGAACCACTGAAGTCAGTGGGGCTCAGCATGAGCAGACCCAGTTGCAGGATGGGGCCCCACCATAGTCTTTGGAAAATATCTTAACTAATATAGTTTGTTTTATAAGCATGATCAATTAAACCAATTCCATAACCATTTTATCTCATCCATGTCCTCTTCTGAAAGCTACTTCAGCTATGCTTTGAAATGCACGAAGGGGAATTGATATGCATACAATGTTTTTTGCTTGTAAAGAGAGTCTTGTGAGAGGGTTGACTTAAAATAGCATAGCTGTAAATGTAAACTGTGCGTGAGGCTTCCCCTTGTCAGGCCTGGGACACACACTTAGCACAGATGACTTCAATGAGTAGTGGAGATGCAAACCACGTTAATCATTTAAAAACTGAGTAAAGTTGTAGCATAGCCAGAGCCAGAATGAGTGATTTCAGTGATAGTCTAAAACTCCCTTCTTCTGTCCTAAGAATTGTGTATTAGAAATACTAGCGAACAAACGCAATGCCGCTTAATTTTTACGAAGTAACTACAACGTAAAGATCTTTTGCTAAGCGTTCAGTCAGTTTCACCACACTAATAGAATTCAACCAGTAGTAATGTGCCATGTCTGGCAAATGTGTTAAAAATGAACCAGTGCTTAGTACATGAAAAACTGCATGTCTTTGCAAAGGTGATGGTGCAGAAGTAGAGAATCAATTAATTTTTTACACTTAAACACAAGCTTTACATAATGAGGGAAGGAGGGAACTCTACTTGGTAAGCAAACTTGCACTGAGTGCTCTGCACTGGCAGTGTTTCTACTTCATTAATGGAAAATAAGTATTTTGATGATACGGCACAGTGGTCAACTTGTGTAGTTTCAAATGAAAGTGGGGGAGGTGGGTGAAGACCTTCTAGCAGTACCTGAGGAAAAGGTTGAAAAACACCTGACACTTGCTGCAATCTAGTCCATTTTGTAGGTGCTCTTTGCTCCTCAGAAGTATTTAAAGATATAGCTTTAAAGGCACTGCATATAATTTCCGATAGGTTTAGTTCACCAATATCTAGAGAAGGGGATGAGCTCCACGAAGAGAAATCACCACAACCTTGCTTCCAAAATGGTGGCAGAATTATGATATGGGGCCAATGAGGAGCCCCTCCAGCATAGCACTAGTAGGGCTACGAAACATCACTTGGTTTCTTTCTCCAGTGATACCTCCGCAATTTGTGGAGCTACATGGCATGTTATTCTCACCAAAGTCTTATCCGACCTCATCTTGAATGCCTGCAGTGTTGGTTTTATGACTACCTCCTTAAGTCTGTTCTTCTACCACTCTTTTTAGCTTGTAATATTAAGCCTAAGCTTTCTTTACTTCAGTCCATTGTTGCTTGTCGGACCATCTTTTAAAATGTTGTAATACCCTGTTTATTTCCCCAGGTGTTCTTTTTAGATTATATATAGCTCCCTCAGTCTTTCATGTCGTCTGATCCTTGTATCATTTTTGTTGCTTTTTGTATTTCTCCTAGTTTTTCTTCATTGTTCCTAAATTTTCAGAACCAATAAAGTGCACAGTGCACCAAGTACAGTCTCATTAGGCCATTTTAGACCCTGATATCTGTTAAAATTTTCAAAACCACTTAAGTGACTTGGGTGCTCACATCCTGGTTTCAGAAGTGACAGGCACTTAAAAGCCTAATTCTCATTAAAAGTCGGCTGACTTTAAATGAGACTTCAGGACTATGAAAATTTTACCTATCCTCCTAGACTTAATCTGATCTCTTCACACACATTCCTGATACTGACTGTTCAAGCAAAAGATTCTCATATCTGCAATTTATCATCACTACCAGTCAGTCTTGCATTATTTTCTAGACAGTTCCAATCTCTCTTGGTCACTCTGCTTGTGTGTTACTATTTTGTGTTTCTCATCAGTAAATTTGATTGCAGTTTAGTTGACACCTTCCTTAAGATCTAGAGTATAAAAATATTACTCTGCACTAAAAAGCATTGGTCCATGGTATATAATTGGTACTTATGTTTGGCATGTCTTTGTGTCTAGGTGCTACAGAAAGGTGGTGGTGGGTGAGTACTTGTGGCTAGGAATTCCTGTTCACTCCTACTTTCCTCGGGCAGGGGGTGGGAGCTATTGGCAACTGATTACTGCCCACGCTGACTTGGAGTATGGAAAACATATTCTACTGCTTGTAATTTGTGGTTCCATTCCTAGAAGAGCTGTTTAATTCACTTCTCATTCAGAATGTGTAGTAACATCGTCCAGTTTCATCAGCTGGCCTGACCCATCAGCGTGGTTGTTACAGATTCCCGTAATGGGTTTTTCCCCTCCACTTCTGGGTATAAACTGCGTCAAGCTCAGATGTGGAATCCAAACTCCATTGATATTCTAATAAATGTGTTTTGTTCTAGTTCTGTTTCCCCTCTTCTTTAGTTAAAGGAAAAGAGTGAAAAGACTAACTGAATTGTGATGTTGGTAAATAAGTAGATGGCATTCTTCTCTCTTAGTTCAGTACTGAGCTAATGTCACAGTGCATTGCTGGGATTAGCTGTTCTGTTGGAGGTCCTATCTGCCAGAAGAGGCATAAAGACAATGTCCTGAGTAGCACTTAAAATTTAGGTGGCATAGATCTGATGCTCATAGTTTGGCCAACCAAACCTCTGGTGTAGACGTAACTAGGCTAATGGAAGAATACTTCTGTCAGCCTAGCTTCTGTCACTCAGGGAGGTAGCGTTCTGACCTCGAGCATCAAGAAAAACCCCTTTCAGTGCTCTAGGCTCCATCTACACTATGGAGTTATGCCAGTATATGTTCAGGGCCGTTGCTATGCTGCACTGTAGTCCTTTTTGCATAGATATGGCACTAAAGATCCCATGGCACTTTCCCAAGAGTATGGGGTGTCCTGTCAAAACACAGGTGTTGAATTACAACTTGAGCAATTACATTCTGCATACCTAAAATTCCTGCTCCATTTTCAGTGATGCAGGCTATTCTGTCATATACCAACACCGACTAGAGAAGAGCAGTGCTGCAGCAGCTGTCATTTCACCTCAGCGGTGGCTGCATTTCAGTGTTTGGGTGGAGAAGTCTCTAAATATCACTTATACCTTCAATTACATCTGTCTCATCGTAAAATGTTGTTTGAATAAGTCCCAATATTAAACCCTGAATTATCCCACAGGATGTGATTGTTAGCATAGCAATCTTGATATGAACTGCTGCTTCTCTTATTTGGCAACCAATTTCTAATCCATGGTATGGAATTTTTAACTAATGGTATTTATTCAGTTATCCTATAAGATTATTCTGGGCATTGATAGTCAAATATACACTAAATCTCCTTTATGTCCTAATCATTAGTCCCACTGCAGATGGTAGTTGGATTGCCATGATGTAACTAAACTTTATATACTGATTCCTGTCTGAATGTATTCCTTGTATAGATGCCTGCCTAATAAGCCAACAGTTTCTTAGGGTTTTTCCTTCATATTCTTAAAGTTATTTTCAGAGTTCCTGAAACTTCCTCTGCTGTTTCTTCAGTGCATTTTGTCAGGGCCTCCAGACTTACTTTTTTCACCATCAATTTATATATATAAAAATAATGATCACCAAAATATTATATAATTATTTTTGGTGATACTTTTTTCATCATCTTTGTTTACACCTCCAACTACTGTCTCTAGCAATTTCACTGTTTCTTTCACAGGGTTTTCTGATTTCCTTCCGCTTATCTCTTTTTCATTGAAGCTAAGTATACATTTGACAAATACTCGATTTGTGCAGCAACATTGCCATTTTCTAAGTATTTTTATTTGGTTAAATAGTAATGTGAGCAAGAACAAAATCATCTGCCTGTTAATCTGATCACCAAGGAGGAGAGTATGTATGTCATCAACGTTGAGCACAGTGGCTTGATAGGCTATTCAGATATACAGAATCTGGCAGGCAGCCTCCCTTTTAAAAACATGTAGGAAGATGAGCAAGGGAAAGTGAAGTCTTGATTGGGCAGTGTGTGTGTGAAGAGAATCCTGCAAATGCTGACTGCAAAGCCCCTGTCTCTTGCTGCAATTCAACCTTGGGTGCAGTAAGTCCTAACTCTGTGGTACTTAATTACATGACAGTTACTCCTGTGATTCACTGAAGAAACTTCTCGAGTTGAATTACATCTTCTCAAAAAGAAAAGGAGGACTTGTGGCACATTAGAGACTAACCAATTTATTTGAGCATAAGCTTTCGTGAGCTACAGCTCACTTCATCGGATGCATACTGTGGAAAGTACAGAAGATGTTTTTATACACACAAACCATGAAAAAATGGGTGTTTGCCACTACAAAAGGTTTCCTCTCTCCCCACCCCACTCTCCTGCTGGTAATAGCTTATCTAAAGTGAGCACTCTCCTTACAATGTGTATGATAATCAAGTTGGGCCATTTCCAGCACAAATCCAGGTTTTTACTCTGAAATCGTCTCAAAACTAGAGTATTTAGCAAACTTGGTTCCAGTTGCCTCTTTGAAGGTTGTCAACGAAATCAGAGTTTATGGAGAGTCTCAATGCTCTGGGTGAGAAATTTTGCAGTTAATATGGAAACCATATTCTATTGTGGAGGACAAAGTGTGTTAAACTGCTAAGCAATCTTGTGCCACTCAATTGTTTTCTATCATTGTTTTCTATCCCTGTTGTGAAGTGACTTGCAACCTGTTCATGCTGTTAGACTTATCAGACATAAAGAAGAGAGAGATGTTGGCTCAGAGCAGGAACATAATTTACTTTTGCACTGTGGGATCTTCGATGGCAAGTGCTGCTAATACAGGTTTCAGAAAACAGGAGGAAAAAAGAGTGCAAAAGATCATGTGTAGTGTGTACTAATGGGACAAACATCCAAATAGCTTTAACTGAAATTTTACAGTTTGAACTGTCTTCCAAAACAACTTTGCATTGGCCTTGTTTAGCCACTTGTCCCTGTTTGACATTATGGCTACTGGCTAGACGCTCTTTCTAAACTTCTTCTGAAGTTCATTGCATGCAGAAAACAGGCCTAAGATGGAACTCCACTTATGTTGAAACAACTCATACAAACAGGGTGTACACATCCAGGAATTAAAATCCACATCCCCAGTGGCTTTACAGTGGAATATTGTTAATGAGAATTGGTGCATTGGAACCCTGGAAGCAACCCAAGCTGGCATCTGTTTTTTGGTACTAGCTATGTCCTTTGAAAATGGACCTATGCTTAAGTCAGTGATTCTCAACTGGTGTACACAGAGGTCTTCCAGGGTGTACATAACTCATCTAGATCAGTCTCTCAACCTGGGGGTTGTGAGACAGATTTAGAATGGTCACAAGTGCAGGGCTTGCATTAGGGGGTGACAAGCAAGGTCAATGCCCGTGCCCCAGGGGGCCCTGCAAAGCTAAAATATATGCTTAACCCCCGGGCAGCGAGGCTTAGGCTTCAGACAAGGCTTGCAAGTGAAAAACAGGCTCAAGTATCACACTATGATGTAAATACAATATTTATATTCCAATCAATTTTATTATATGGTAAAAATGAGTCAGCAATTTTTCAGTAACAGTGTGCTGTGACACTTCTGTAGTTTTATGTCTGATTTTGTAAGCAAGTAGTTTTTAAGTGAGGTGAAACTTGAGGGGGACACGACAAATCAGACTCTTGAAAGGGGTACAGTAATCTGGAACCACTACACTAAGTTTTTGACAATGGCATAAATACTGTGAATGCAGAAATTTTGTCTCCTTGTGGTTCCAGCCGTAACTAATTCTAAAGTCAGGCCGTTTCTTGTGCCAGATATGTGCATTTAAGTATTTTCCTTTCAGCTCAGATATGATTTATCAATGCTAGAGTAGCCAACAAATCTGATTAAAGCATGCAAATATCTATGAATTCAAAGCAAGGAATAAATACTTCTCTTTATCTAATCTACTCATCCAGGTATACAAAATTAAAGGAACTGCAGTTTCCTCAACTGTAATGAATGTGACGGTGAAGTATGCAATAGCACCGTACTTTCCATATTCCAGCAATCAAATAGTAGGGTGGAAGCCCTGCATAATTATACTAAATCTTGCGACTGCAAGGCCCCTTTTAGAAGTTCTGCCAAACAGCATGTCTACCAAGAGGCAGTTCAGAACTGATGATGCAGAGAATATGGTTATTTTATAATACCATTTATCACTGATACATTTTAAGCATTACAGGTCATGGCTGTATGTACTGCAAACTGAATGGATGGTCACCATAAATAATAACTGCTCTGAATTAGCATTGTGGAAAGAGGAGGTTCCCTACTGGGGAACACAGTACTCCTGTCTGACCTGTGAAAGCCAGAGAGATTGAACCTTAAGATTGTGACTTTTAGGTACAAAGTCGATTTCATGGCTGTTACTGAGCTCTGTAGAGTTAGTCTAAGGAGCCTGGCTTTACAGGTAAAAGGATATGAAAGTCCTGGTTTAAAAAAAACCTCCATTTTTCTGTAACAGAGAATACATAGAACATATGATGGTGGGTATGTAGTAAATACTTACTGGCACTTACTTGGGATAGCTTACTTAATTCACTCGAGTAATAGCTCAGAATCATGCCGATCACATAGGGCACTCTGTGCAAAAAGAACTGAAACAGAGGAGACTCAGAAATGAGGTTCTGGATTCTTACTGTGCCACTTTTCCTATTTAATATCCATCACAAGAGGAAGACTCTCTAAAATGGTGGGTAGGTAATGACTATGGTAGGGTTGTTTAACACTACCATAGTCATTACCTACCCACCATTCTCGAGCCAATGTCATGAAGTCTTATGACCCCAAGCAGACAGGACCTCTGCCTTACATACACTCTGCAAGATTGCAGCTGTACAGTGCCCTCAAACACTCCTGGGGCATTAGATTGTTACTGACCCAGATCATTTTGTGCTAGTTCCTGAATCATTATTACTGCTTCTACAGGAGTACTTCTGGGCTCCCAAAACTTGACCTGCACCAGTTTCTGAGATGGCAACAGAAACTTACATGCTTGTGGTAAGCAATATGGTGCCATGTATCCTAGCAGGCTGGGAAAATATAATGCAACAATTTTTTTAATTGCTTTGGGGACGGAAGTCTGTAAAACAGTAGCCTTGAAATCTTTTTGACCAGTTTTGTAGTCTATCCATGGATAAATTTGACAATCAAATTTAGTAAAAGTTTTCTATACTGAATACAAACTTTATAAAAATATTTAGTCAAAACTAGCTTGTGTTGCTCATTTAAATGTTTCCCAGACTTGTTCTCTAGAAAGTCTGTGCCTCCCAGCCTTGTGACTGGTAACTTCACAATCTTTCTCTCTATAGCCATGGTCACCATCACCCACATGTGATCGAGTAAGGTTCCTGAGTTCTGAAAATGAACCAGACAATGCAGAGTTCTGATCTGTAGTTAAGTGAAATCTGCAGTAAGGACAAACTCCAAAAGGCAGCTACTTTCCTGATTTTTTTTTTTTTTTTTTTTTTTTTTAAAAAAGGCAAATCTCGAGTTCAGTGGTTCTTAACCAGAGGTCCGGGTCCCCTAGGGGGCCTCAAGCAGGTTTCAGGGGGGGTCTCCAAGCAGAGCCAGCATTAGACTTGCTGGGGCCCAGGGCAGAAAGCCACAGCCCCACTGCATGGGGCTGAAGCCTGGGTCCCTGAGCTCTGCCACTCAGGGCTGAAGCTGAAGCTTGAGCAATGTAGCTTCGTGGGGGGGGGGCCCTGAGCAGTTGCCCTGCTCGCTACCCCCTAACGCCGGCCCTGGCTTTTAGAGGCAGAAAACCAGTGACTGTGGCACAGGTGGGAGTTTTTATAGCATGTTGTGGGGCCTCAGAAAGAAAAAGGTTGAGAACCCCCCGCTCTAGTTAAGGATTTGGCTCTAGAAGGAAACAAGTTTTTGCTGGTCCCTTGGGTGTTCCCTTATATCTAAAAGATTAGAGGTATTTGGCTTATTAATACCGCCCATTGAAAAATCAGCTCTGGCGAACAGTGCTACTTAGTTGCAAATACTGTGTATTATGAAGACACGTTTAGGGTAGTTCTGGCATACGAACAACCAGTTTCAATGTACTAAGTACTGTATTTACGCTGGAATAGCTTTACCACTGTCACATTTTTTTAACTCCATTGGTGGGGGGAAAAATAATTTTTTTTTTTAAAGGTGCAATATTGGGTTAGTGAAGTTATTGGCTTTCATGTGCTGTTTAAAAGTGAGCTAGTTTGCATGGTGTGACATGAGAGATGAAATTTAAGGGCACTATTCAGCCGAAATTCTGTGCCTCCCACCACACCCTGTATTCTGAATGCACAGTTGACTCAACTGAGAAACAGGCCCACCAGCTTTGAGGCCAAAAAGGGAGGGGAGAAATAATTCCCTACCAAGCAGTTGTAGGGCCGTGTGGGGATGAAGAGCTTATGTGATTGAGCATCTTGCTTAATTATAGTTGCATTGCTACTCTCTATGTTGGGTCTGAGCATTTCCACTGCTCCAGCTTTCTGAATGACGGCAACTGTGAGCTTGCAGTAACTCCCCATACAGGTTCATCGGGGCGTGACAAGGTTTGTTGGAGTGAGAACTCTCCCACCTCTGTAGGTTTTTTGGTCTGTGATGTGGAGCAGGGGGAGGAAGAAACCAGCTGCTTCTCCTAGACAAGCTCTGTTTTTTGAGGTGTCCGTCCAAGGTTTGTCGTCGTGCTCTCTCTAAAATTTCTTCTTGGGCTGATAAAGCTTCCTGTGTTAGAATATGGTGTCCTGCTGTCATCCCAAGAGTAATTACTACTGCTGCTGAGTTGGGTGGAGTGTGTGTGTCTCTACAGAAGGGAACAGGTTTGGGCAGGCACATACCAACATCACTGATGTATAATGTCAGTTTCTTGGTGGGGAGGGCAGGTACTTTGGGTTGTGTGTGTGGCTGCCTAAGCCTAGTAGAATGGCCCAGCTGCTACAGAAGTGATGGGAGGCTGGATAGAGTCCTGAAAGTTCTCATCTATAGTGGTCGTCATTCTTAGTTCTCATTAAGTTTATTACATTTCTTTATAGTGTGGGAATCTATTCTTAGCCTCAAACTTTTCAACTTGGAGCTCTGTTAACCACCACTTGAATTCTATTCTGAATTCTCCATTCCCAAGAGCAGTATCACTTTAACTACAAACAGAGGGGATCAAAGGACTCTCTCAGAAGGGAGAAGTAACAACTGTCATTCCCCCCCCCCCGCATACACCCCCATATAGCCACCAGCAGCCCAACCACCTTAACATTGCTCAAAAGCAGAACTATACAAAAATCAGTCATTTAGAAACTAGAATCCCACATTATATTCCTCCAGGGGTTTCAGACAGGTAACTAGAATGACCAGGCATTCAAGACCTAACGTAAAGAAGAGTAGCTAGTAAACCTAAGCAACTCATCCCAGATTCCACTTTGCTGCTGCAACAATGGTGGTAGATTTTTAATTGTGTTTTTGTCTCTCCCTACTTGCCTCATTAAATTAACAGGTTGAGAAGAGGCAACCCTTCCTGAACCTCCCTGGCAGGAGGGATTTTGAAATTTGAGCAGGTACTTTTTTTGGAGTCGGTTGAATGAGAAATTTGGGATTTATTCCTACAAACAGAGCCTGTTCACATTGTAAAAACTAATTTGCTTGGATTCAGTATTACTTCAGGGTTTCTGTTTCTAGTGGAGTTTTAGAATTCTGTGTGTGTAAATTTCTGTTCTGGCTCATGTATCTTATTCAGACAGAGCTAACTGATTAATTCTGTTGCATACTGACTCCAAATTCTCTATTTTTTGTCAGAAAAGCCTTTCCAAGATAATTTTCAACAGATTGGCTTTCAAACATGGTAACATTCTATACTTAAACTGGAGACTACAGGGCTTAATAAAAATGCAGCTGTGGATTATGTGTACTGGATTTTTTTTTTACATTGCTATTACAGACTGTAATATTAGAATCAAAATAATTAGTCGAAGTGGAAAATATTCGTTTATAACTTGCACTTGATTAAATGTAAAACAGTTTATCTTAATTTAGTAGTGTGTAGGAGATACTGTATCCTTTTTAATCAACTTGAGTGGAAAATCCATGTTTACAAGTGTACTCCTGGTTCCTGCCAATTGATGGTAGCCAATTTAAAAACAAAACTGGAGGTTAAAACATACTGCAATCCGCTACCTTGGCATAGTGGTCTCACTCCTGCGGCCACTGACGGCACTGAGAGCCTTGTTAGGGACTCAAACAGGAGCAAGATTGGATTCTAAGTCTTTGTTTTACATGCTTAAGACAGAAAGGCGACTTGCCTTGTGCGCTGTTTTGTGCTCCTGTGTGTCATATATAATTTAGAAATACACCAATCAGTTTGTAATACTAGCACCTCTATGGAGATTGCAGTTTGTTTGGGTTTTTTTCCTTGGAGGGTTAGACACTTTGGAATGTATAACATTCATCCCTGTGCTAGAATTGTTTACAGGCAAAGAGATTACTTGTTTGATTTTTGTAATCTGCAATGTGCAATTTTGTACATGCATTTTAAACTAAAAGAAGAGTTTATAAGGAAGATGCGGTCTGTACAGGACTTGGCCATGAGTATTATTTCTTTTATATAAATATCTGAAAAAATAAAATTTCTTTATATTTATCTTTGTGGTGTTGTTTTGAAAATTCAGAAACTTAAACAAGTTAAATTGTTCAATGAACACGTTTGGCATTGCCTACATAGTCTGTATTCCTAACACAAAAGCCTAGCTTGATCTCTTGTAGTAAATAGGTTGCACTCCTGCTTCATACTTGCTAGTTGTTCCTTCTTCCAGTGCTAGCCACTTACTTTGTTCTTCGTCTCTTAGCATTCTAAGTTAGGTATGGTCGGGAAAAGTCACGTGTAAAAACGTTGTGGAATTCTGTCTCTCTCTGAATAACTTTCCACTGACCACTCGATTGACAACTCAAAATGTTAGTCTTCTGAAAAAGCTCCAGCCCTTATTTAACTTGATTGTTCTGTCTCTTAGCACTAGCTTGGAATCTGAACAAGTATAGTGAATCCGTCTCAGACTAGGGCTGACAATAGCTTACTGGAATCCCGCTTACTGTTAAGGTTTGTATTGTCTCAGAGCTAACTAGTAAAAACTTGTTTTGTCACAGACTAGTCTGACTTGAAGATGACCATGGAGCAGATCTGTTGAATAAAGCATGTTTTGTTTTTTTTCTCCATAGTCACTACAATAACTACATTTTAATACTGGGTGGGATGTAATAGTTTAGAAGTGTCCCACTGCACAGCACATTTGCCAACTAGGAGAGCTGAGCACAACCATTTTCCCACCCTCCAAAAATCCGAGATTTCAGAAAAATTCCCATTGTGCATTGAGGTGAAAGAGATTCAGACCACCCCACCCTGGGATTGCTAATAACCTGGGGGTTAGAGCTCTTGCCTAGGATGTGGGGAATCTTTCTTCAAGTCCCTGCTCTGGCTTATTTGAAAGAGGGCCTTGAAGCTAAAGTTTCCCATTCCCAGAAGGGGCCCTACCCACCAGGCTTGACTAATTCAGGGGGATTTTTATCTCTGATTTTGACCAGAAATTCCACCTTGGACCAGAAAACTTCATATGAAAAGTTTATTTCATTTCAGCTAATCTGCATTTTCTGATAAAACAGTTTTTTGAAAAATTCCCAGCCAGCTCTGCCCAGTAGTGACCAGATATGGCACAACTGACTGGCGTCACTCAGCCATTGCTTCAGTTGTTTGGGTACTAGTTGTAAGCACTTAGAGAGAGCCCAGTGCTTGCGCTCTAGAAGAAAGCTGTTCAATTAAGACAGACATAAGTCCCACTTGGAGAACAACTTTCATAACCAACCCCACCCTAGTGCCAGGCTCCCCCCGGAATTAAGATGGTAGGAGAATAATAAAATGTCAAAGCAGATAAGAATGCTGATAACATGCCTTTAAGGCAAAGATAGATGCCTCACATATTGGGTCTTCAGGTCTCTGGAGGATTCCCAACACACATTCACACGTGTGTGTAACTGAACATGGATCTTCAGTAGGTCTGTAGAGAAAGTGTAAATACTCTCCACACACTGATTTCTCGTGTGTATGAACTTTAAGAACTATTCAGTGTCAAAGTTGCAAAGTCAAGCACTCTAAAGTTAGAAAATGCCACAATTAAGGTTTAGTGCAACCTTAATGCAGCCCTCTTGTGCATCTGTATTTTGATAGTCTTTCATTACATGATCAAATATTTTCCCCCCTACAGGACCCTCTGCACTGGGCAACCTTAATTGTGGGATCTCCTAAACTGAGTGCTTGACTTTGCAATCTTCAGTTCATTTAAAAGAGGTGTTGTAAAACAAAATGAAGGAACAGACATTCCATCAGAGAGAATCATGTTGATCCCCTAAGGTGAGTGAGCAGGGTTCAGACCTTTAGATCTACAGCATGCATGTTTACCACCTAAGATTGCTACCAGTTACGCAGTCATCTTCTCTGTGAACCTGCCACGACGGCGGGGAGAAAGAGCTTTAAAACCCACTGGCAAAGTATATTAGTTGACAGCAGAGGAATGTAGACACAGTACTCCCAGCTTCAATTCCAGGCTCTGGAGGGAAGTGGTTAGTCCCCTGCCCCTAGCCTGTTTATTCCCACCCCCCCCCTTCCCTTTCCCTTCTGCTGCCCCTCGCCCTCAGGTAGCTGCAGTCCCCCTCTTTCCCTTCCTCCTCCCAAACATGCACCCCTCCTTGCTTTGCATTCCAGAGTGGCTGCTGCTTCCTTACTGCCTGGACACCAGCAGACAGCCTCCCTGCTCTCAGGTTTGCCCAGCACCATAGCACCCCCTAGGTTTGCCCAGCACCATGGCCAGGAGCAATAATTGCATTGAAAACCCTTCTCAGTCCAGTGATGGAGCATGCTCAGCATCTATGGAGTCTCTAGAGAATTTAGCTTCAGAACAAGTCTGTTGAACATGTGTGGATTGAGGGGTGGGGTGGCTTTTTTTTTTTTTTTTTGGAAGCTTATAACTTAGTCAAATTTGGGCAAGTTTTCACAGGGATGCCAAAAAGCACATCCCTAACACCAGACGTTCCTGCTCTAAAGCATGGGGGCCCAAGAGCTACTCAACTAAGAAGTTATAAGCATTAACGGGAAAAATATTTCCCTAATCTTGTTTCTAAAAACAGCTCTACGATTTTAGCTACAACTTTATCCAGAAATTCAGCCTGAAGGAGGCAACTGCCACGGGAAATTTCTGCCCAAATGGTTAAAGTTTTGCAAAGTTATAAGCAACTGAAAGCAGAGTCTAATTCAAAATGTTGGGCAACCTTACCTATAGGTGTTGCTACCAGTTCCACCTATAATGGGTGAGTGTACCTATAGCTGTATTGTACAGTTATCATTAAAGGTTATTAGAAGGCATTTAGTTGAGAAAGGTAATTATCTTCTGGGCAAACTAAGATTTATCATCTACATATGCCTCTTCAGATCTGTCCCATTCTCTCTGCCAACTCCCATTAACAATAGCCTTATGTTTACTTTTGAGGGTTGACTACCTGTCCCAACAGGTGTCAAATGGGTCTTGTTGCGCTCCTGCAGAATCTCTTCCATGCCCAAGGCTCATGTCAGTAGTCACACAGGTTCCTCATCGGATATCTTGCTGGAAGGGTGACAGCCCACATGTTCTTCTTGGCCTAATCCCTACCAGTTCACATCATGGTGGTTGGTTCATCTCTCATTCCCGTCCTGAACTAGAGATTGGTTCCTAAAGAACAGACATTTCCCCAGCTGCAGCCTCTTTAAAAATGCCTCTCTTCCCCTCCCCATGAGTCAATCACATATTACCAAGCTGAGCCTTCTCCCTTACCTGTGCTCCTGGTTGATTCCCAATTTCTGGGCCACTACTTTGAGAAATACAAATGGGTGCTAGCACCCAGTACTAAAACAGGGTGGACAGCTCTTGTCTGAGAGTAGCATTTCACTAAGTTACAACATCAGGCTAGTCTAGTGCTTAGCTTGCTTAGGTACATTTCATGGAGCTGTTGCTTTCCCTGCAGGTAGGGAAGAGAGGATGGTGAAAAGAATCCCCCCTGACCCCCAGCAGATTGATACTATTCCCACTATGTGAACTGATCTGTCTTCTACTCAGGGAGTGTTGGGTGACAGTCTTCTCGCAGGTTAGCTGGGGAGGAGGTGGCCATTGGGGAATGGTGCTCCAGGTCTGGCAATAGGTCAATTAGCAGGAGATAAACTGAACAGATTAGTTCCCAACTTGAGGATGTTTTATAAAGCCTGTTCTAAAAAGCATGTATCTGTGTTCTGGCTTGGTTTAGTTACCTTCCCGCCAGTATCTATTTGGGAGAGAAAAGACACCTTGAAACTAAACTGCAAGCCATATCTATGTATGTTTGTTTTTTAAAAAAGTTTCTCTGTACCACAAGGTGGTATCCATGCGGAAGCTGTAATGGTGTTCTCCGTGCCACACACACATCAGGTGGGGAAGTACACATAAGCCTCAGCAAGAAATCAGAGCCACCTGAGACAAACTGCTGAAATTCCTATTTTTCCCCTCAAAGTTAGCAAATCTTCAGTTTCAGTCCCAGTGGGACCCTGGCAAAGACCAGACTTTTTTCTGTTAATGGATTGCCACTCTAAATTCAGGGAAGTGTCAGCCCTACGTGTGGGGATTACCCTATATCAAATCTGGCCAGTCCTGATTAGTACCAGACTCCAGTTCACAAGCATCACATTTCAGTGCTTGAGACCCACCCTGCTGAGCATGCCACCCCCTTGTCAAAAACCAGAGGGACTGAACAGAACATTTACAGAAAACAGGACTATCCAGTTATAATAGTTAACAACAGTTCTGGAAGCGATATAAAAGCTTCAGGGCTCAGCCATTCTAATGATCAGAGAGCAGGATGAAACCATGGTAGATTATCCCACAGCTGGCTGCTGTCAGAGACTGCACACTGGGCTACACGGACCACTGGTTTGATCTGCTCTGGCAGTTTTAATCGCCACAGCACAACGTGATTATGAGGGCTACAAAGAGTGAAAAATCTCTTAACGCTAAGCATGGCACTGGACAGCCATACCTTGCTGAGTTTGATCTTTAGAAAAAAGCTGCTCTCAGTTTCTGTAGCACTTGTATCCAAAGTATACAAAATGCTAATTGGTAGAAGATTTTACTTCCTGCATAACTGTATTTTACTCAAGCTTAAGCAAATAGCAGGGTTACAAATAGAACTGAGAGTAAAATGAAATCCTACTTCTTGCAACCCGCAAAGCACTGGCTGTTGCAACAAGCCCCCATTGGACTGGGTGAGGATGGCTGAGAGCACTAGTGTCATTGCACCCCAAAAGCTGGGGTGGGGGGAAGGGGCTAGTTCCACACACCAGCTCTGCCTCCCGCCCCCCCTCCACTCCTCTCCCCCTCCTCCCCCGGGCCTCTAGTAACACCTCGCCCTACACTTAAGCCACACATGTTGATAAAAAGATACAAACCCAATAATGTGTATTTCACTGTAACACAATTTTAAATATTACCTTGCTGTCTCCCTTGGGTTGTTTCTCCCCGCTTCTCTCCCCCCCTCCGTTTATTCTGTTTTTTCTTTCCTTCACTCCCTCCCACTCCCTCCTGCTGCGATCAGCAACTCACCATTCTCCTGACCCTAACATGGCTCCCCCATCTGCTCCCTCCCACTGCAACTGGCATGTCTGCCTTACCTGGTATGGGGGTCCCCTTCTTTACCCTCCAGCTCTATCTCCCGTTGTCCACACCCCGCTGCTCTCCCCTTTGCTGAGTCCAGGCTCCCAAATTGAGGGGGGGGCAGAAGATGGGGGGAATTTCCAGCCTCATAGCAAATTTTGTTTATCCCCTTCTTTTTTAATTGTAATTTAAAAATTACCCTGAACACTCGATACCTGATACAGTAAGTCAGTTACAGATTGAAGGGTCAGGCTCACCAGTAGGTCTCTGCTAGCTAGCACTACTCCAGTAATGCAAAGCAGGTGTAAACCTAGCCTAGCTGTTCAATGCATCCTGGCCCTTCTACCCTGCCCAAGCATGGTATAAAACAGCCAGAGCCTACTGGTGAATGTGGCCATTAAAACTTGGTTTTTAAATCCTTTAAGGCCAATGCTACAGCTGTTCAACTCACAGGAGAGATCACACGGAAATACTTGTTTAGTGTTTGGGTATGAAATTTTTAATAGGTACAAAAACCTAAGGATATTCCCAGAGAGAAAGCTACATTCAGCTGGATCTAAATTGGAGAGTATATATCAGTTGTTTAAGGGGAAAACCACATACTATGAGAGAGCGTTGTAATTGTCCCCAAAACATGCATTACAAATCCAGAAGCTTCAGAGTGAAGGTTAAACTTAAGAAATCCAGATGGATTCAGATATGGAAATTCACAGTTCGGGCACTTAAACTACTTTCACTCTGCCCTGTGGCCGTGCCAAACAATAACCATATTAAGGCATTTTGGTGTTTGTGGTCCTTGAGTAAACTATTTTTAAAAAAAGATAAATGAGAGGTCTTAATTTATCTTCACTGCATTAGTTCAGGGAACAAGATGGAGACTCTAAGTCCAGCCACTGCCTGGCTGAGCTGCTCTCATGAGACCTGGAATCTGCTCAAGCCCTCAGGTTTTGGTGCAGGTTGTCCCTAGTATGTGGCAGCCATTACTTTGAAATCTTTGCCTTGCCCAACACACCCAAGACTATTGCTGAACTGCAGAGGGGAACTCAGGTTTGCTAGTCTGACAGAGCACCCGCTGGGAACAGGGCACAGTCAACTCCAGCAAGTAGCTCTGCAGGAGAGGGACCTAATTCCGCAGATGCTGATGGACAATAAACCTGCTTCTTAAACTGTTCTTATGTCGTGTTTCTGTTCCTTCTCCAAGTGACTCATGACAAGCTTCTCCCGAACACTTAAAGGCGCTGAAAGGATTCAGTGTGTAAACAAGGCAGATGGGACTCACTTTCATGTCCAGAAATGAGAAGGTAAGTGGCAGGACCTGCTCCCACTGTCAAACCCAAAGGTTTTGGGGTGGCAGAAGAAGGTGTGCAGGAAACCTGCCCATGTGTACCCTACCGGTGTGACCTCAAGGAGGAAATAACTGGGGTGGATTTGAACTAGGTCTGTACTGGTTTATGACACGTGTATGAGGTTTGGGTACTGCAAGAATCTTGAAATTGGCTGTTAGCTCACAAATAAGGGCAATGGTGGCATTTGCCTGGACATGTATTGATGACCTTTGTGTTTTAGTTACAGGATGCAGACCAGTGGGGGGTCTGCCCTAAGCAGCACTGAAGGGGTAAATATGCAGTTCTTTTTGGCTGAAACTCTGCACATCTCTTTATCCTCTACTTTTAAAATGCACTGTCATAAATACCCCTTTGCAGCTGAAAACCCTTTCTGATTTTCTTAGTCACTGAACTGCCCCAAAGGAGATGGGTTAGAAAGAGAGATGATTGACTTGTTGTTGTAACGCACTTCACTTAAACACATGCTGGCTCTACTTTATTAAACGATGTAGCTTAATCCCCCACTTGCAGCACTCCACCCACATGCTTTGCCAGCAACCCTGCAAGACTCAGGTCCTGTCTTCACAAACACATCCCTTGTTGATATAGCTGGACCTGCACCTTCGTGGAGGCTGATGTCAAACCGCTGCCTGGGGGCTCTTGCCTAATGTTCACCACTGTGTGCTGGTGCCCGGCCCAGAGTTCTTTTCAGCCCCAGTGCTGGTTTTCCCCAAAGGGGGGATTGTGCACCAACCCTGTTCCTTGTGAAGTCTTTTCGCTGAAAGCTGGGTCAATGTAGCTGGAGCGTAGCTTTTTGGTGACTCTGCTCTTCTCCCCAGGCAAGTGCCATCCCCTGAAAATACACACCGAGAACGGGGACCCATCTCCAGCTAAAAGGAAAAAAATGAGTTTTCGTTGGCTACCAGCAGCATGAAGCCCCAGGAAGTTGGACTGAAACACTGTAGGATTTCTATTCCGCGATGTATCTACATAGAGACTCACTATAAGCAGGTTCCTGTATATCCATATTCAGCAGAAGCAGCTTAGTGCTGTATTTCCTGCTGTTTAGTTGTTGGAATTTTTCAGACAAGGCTGTACTTATTAGAAAAAATAAATATCAAAACTCTGTTAGACAGAAGTACCGCAGAACTTCGCCTGCCCCTTACCTCCCCTCACTCCCACACCTTTGCAAAGACTGCTAGAGGTAAGAACATGAACCAAATATATAGACAGCGAGGTCTGTGGTTTTATTTCCACCCCAGGGTGAGAATGGGATAAGCACAATATTCAAAGTACTAAATTAAGAACCTGTTCAAACAGGCATGAGGTAGCGTCTGAGACCACAGGACAAATATTTGTCTGCCACGCACTTTGGCAGATAATCAAAAGGCAGCCAAAAGAGGGTGGAGAAGGAGTCCACCGGAGACAAGGCGCAGCCTGTTTGCTCATCCCAGTGGAGAGAATTAACCCAGACCTACAAAAGTCCTTTGCTAGACGGAGTTCCTTCAGAACCCAACAGAACCATCCCACTTAGATAATCTGAGCCGTAGGTGCAGGCCTGCTTGGTGATGTCCTACGCATGTGTAAGTCACAGGTGACCCTTTCACACAGCAGGTGTCCTTACGCCATCTGCCTATGATCAACATGCGGGGGAAAACGCAGATTATTGTGAGACTGTGGCAGCAGAGGAAGCTTCCTTGCTTCTCCTCATCCCCCTCCTGTTGCTACACAAACAGCACGTTGCCAAGTGATGGGATTGTGACATCAGATATAAGTCACGCTCCCCCTTCTCTCCTCATCCCCCAAATCAGCTATTTGCACAGTGCAATCCTATTGGTTGAAATGAAGCATGTCAGTGCATTCATGTGCTTAAGGTGACGCTGTTAGACCAGTGGGTCTCCATATTTTCCCATCCTGTCTAGCTGAGAACCTTTCTCCTTTAGTGGTATGGGAAGGGCAGGCAGATTGCAGCCCACAAGTCGAGAACCCCTTTATTAGATGGAACAAGTCAGACATAGCATCACAGACAAAGCAAGAAGGAAACTTACTATTCTTGTCCCTATGCTGAGTGGTAGTAGAATTTGGGGCCCTGCCTGTCAGGTTCCCATTTGGAGCAGAAATCTAGGATGTGGACCCCAGTATTTTCTTCGTGTAATTTGTCCATTTATGACACATGCTGTGTCCTAGAACAGGGGTGGTGACGAACAGCATGTACCTATCTCCCTCTTACAGAAACCTCAGGTTAGGCACTGCTGCCCTGTCTGCAGAAGCAACTGCCTTGTGCCTCTGTCTCTCTCCAGGACTTCATGCAAATCTCATTGCTTAAACTCTACCTCTTTTCCTCCCTCAGCCCCTGCACTTCTCAGCTGGGAAAACCCTAACCCAAGGCTGAGGCCACATGGCCTGGCTAGATAATCCTTGTCTCTCTCTCTCTCACACACACACAAGCTTGGACAAGGCTAGAGGCCTGAACACGGAGGAGTGCTCCCCCACCATACCCTTCAGACTCTGGCTGTCATTAGTAGAGTTCCATCCTGGGGGCTTATATGTCACAAGCCATTAGCTCCTTCTGATATTATATGTATCTATTCCCTCCCCCAGAAACTTCTTAATATAGAGAGAAGGTTGAGAGCACGTACCAGTAAGGCAAGGATCACACCTGTTCCAGGGATGTTGTAATTATCTCTCCCCCCCTTCCCCTCCCCGGCCCATAAAACCAGCACTACAAATCCAGCAATTTCATAGCTAAGGTGAAAATAAAAAGGAAGGAAGCCATGTTAGAGGAGGGAGCACACGGTTTGGCACAGATACACCCATCTGCAGGACAACCATACTTCCAGAGTGAAAAGTGGGGGACACGACAGCAAAGGGCCATGTGCAATAAATGCTGTGTTTATTTATCCTTCTAGGATCCTTTCAGTATCTTCTCCTGGGCTCAGCCTCTCTCTTCTGAGATGCTCTTGCCCAGCTGCCACCCCCCTCCCCCACAACACACACAACCTCAACTCTGCCCCCTGGTGATACCAAGTGAAAAAACTGGTTTTAAATCAGTTTCATCTGGGTCACACACTAACATTTACGAATCGTAAGCACACGTTTACTGCTCAGTGTCACCCCAGGAAAGTGTGAAGGCTCTCTGTGTATTAACGGTGCTTTTCCAGTCCTTGACATGTTTTACCTGAGTTCTGTGGTGCCTAGCTTTTCAGTGCTTGTTTTGAGAGATGACGACAACATCCCCGTGATGTTTTTATCCTAACGTGCACTATAAACCTTGACTGCATCGTAATACAGCTCTTGTATATGGGAAGACCTAAGGTACTGTATGGTTGAACACCTGCTTCAAGTGCAAGACTCAGCCTACCTATGGAGTCACCTCCATAACAAAGAACACAGGTTAAAACAAAGGCATGGAAGGCTGGGCCTTGGTTGGCACTAGTAGAACAATATTCCTCCCACCCTGCAAGCCAATTGTCTCATGGCAAAGCTGGTATTTCTCATCCTGCCTCCCTCAACACCACTGGGGGCCTCTTCCTCCCTGGGAGAGCCTTCAAATACAATAGTGGGGTTTCCAAGCGGCTCACCCACTCCCCCTGCCACACTCCATCAGGCCCTGCTCTCTCCATCCATCCTGCTGTTCTGCATCACCCCCATACGACTCTCACATTGTGGTCCTCTCTGACACCAACAGCTGGCGCTCTCACCCTGTCCTCACATTCGCTCCCTCATGGGTCTAGGAAAGCCTAAAGCCCGGCTCTCCCTACTGGCTCTAGGCAGATCTAGGGTTCAGAAATAAATATAGAAATGGGGCTGGGTAAGACTTTGACTTTCAGGTGCTTCCTTCTAGATTTTTCTGCACCTTCTATAAATCGAGTCACACCAAACTCTCACCATCCTGTTCCTTTGGAACTGCAAAATCTTCCGGCTGGCAAAAACTCACAGTCCCATAGAACAGGGGCAGGTATGGATACTGCATCTAAAACTTTATCACTGGGCTGCCGTGCTCAGAAACAGACATGATTTCTCAGTGTGAATGATAAGCCAGCATGGATGCAGGATACAGCCAGCAACGGTTCCTATACAGGACTGCATGTAAGCACCTGCTTATAGAAATCAATGGGACTTAAGCACATGCTTAAATGTTGTGCTGAACATGGATGGCCTTAAGCATGTGCTTAAATCCTTTCCTGAATTAGTGCCCACGTGAGATGTCCCCACTTTATAAGATGGCTTGGGCACAAGGATGACACCCACCTCTCTGAACCCACTGTTTGGAATGAGGTGCGCTGCCAGCATGGTCTCTATACTGGATACTACATTGTTATAGAATAATTACCCACCTCAGACAGAGATTTAACTGCAAATAACATACTTGGGTCCCTTCAGCAGCTTCACACACAATATGGCCTTCCTGATAAAGTAATTTACAAATTAGACGCTGCTTACAAAATCAGACATAAAAATACAAGTGTCACAGCACGCTGTTACTGAAAAAGTTATTACTTCCTCATTTTTACCATAGAATTATAAAATAAATCACAACCCTCAGGCTGAGAAACACTGATCCAGTGTACAGAGCAGTATAAACAAGTCACTGTATGAAATTTTTGTTTGTACTGACTTCCAGGGGCGGCTCTACCAATTTTGCCGCCCCCAAGCAGTCGCCGCCGAATTGCCGCCGCACTCGGAAGAGCGGCGGACCTGCCGCCGACTTGCTGCCTTGGGACACGGACTGCCGCCCCATTCTCAATGCCGCCCCAGGAACCTGCTTGGAAAGCTGGTGCCTGGAGCCGGCCCTGCTGACTTCACTAGTGCTTTTTATGTAGCCTGTTGTCAGGGTTGAAAGTAACTTAAGGGACTTACCAGTACGCAGGGCCGGGGTCCTGAGCAAGGTTTGCCGGGGAGGGGAGGAAGGGGCTCAACCGGAAGGGGCGGGACCTCAGGTGGAAGGGGCGGGGCTGGGAGCCCCGGCAGCGATTTAAAGGGCTGGAGCCCCAGGCCCTTTAAATCGCCGCCGCTACCCTGGGGCTCCAGCTGCGGTAGCAGTGGCCGGGAGCCCCAGGCCCCCTTTAAATCACCACCACAGCGCCATGGTGGTGGTAGCGGCGACGACTGCCAGGACCCCAGGACCCTTTTAAATTGCTGGGCCCCAGGGACGCTGCCCCCTGCTGGTACGGCTCTTACCGGTACACCAAACCGGACCGGCTTACTTTCACCTCTGCCAGTTGTAAAACTAGACAAATGTCTAGATGAGTTGATGAACCCCTTGGAAGAGCTCTGCATGCCCTGGGTTGAGAACCACTGCCTTAGTCTGCCAGCTGTGATCCTTTAAAAACTACTCAGCTTAGTTATGAGGGGCTGAATCGGGAGCTGAGGACCAAGCCAGCTTCCGAGTCCATATATTTCAGGTAAATTAAGTCCAGCTCCTTTTCAGCTATTCTGGGAGATGACTTCCAAAGGTATGCAAGGAATGGCACCTCTCCCTTTTTTCTGATTTATGTTTCGTAAAGAAATCATTTTAACCATTTTTTTCCTGCTGAACTTTTACTTTCGGGCTTGTCTACATATGGGGTTACTGAGGAATAGCCACCGTGCTTTAAATTCACACCCACTTAATCCAAATTCATTTTCAACTACAGACAAGCCCTTAGAAATCCTGGATGAGGAATATAAATCGGGTCTCACTTTGTTTTGTTGGAGGAGCTCTGGGAGGGGCCAGAGATGCCTATTGAGCTCTAAAATCTTAATGGAAAGGCAGGGCTGTGGAACCTTTAACAAAAGCTTCACTTATCCAATGTGTTAGTTAAGCCTTAGTTAAATGAATATTAGCAAAAATCAGAGATTTAAGCATCATCCCTCAATATCCCTTCTCCTCACACTTGTTCAGGTTTTTTTCCAGCCTCTTGTGAGGTCCCCATTTCACTAGTTCTCCAGCCACCTAAGGACTTGTCTGCACAACAAAAATTACCCACTGCTGACAAGAGGTGCCAGCATGGGGTGTAGCTGACCACATGTTAGCTGCAAATAGTGTAGGCAAGGATGAATCATGTTGGCGCAGTTTCAGAAACTGGGTTTAAAACTGGAACAGATTTTAATGAATGTTCCTTAAACAGCACTGAACACGGTGTGTCCTTGTCTACCCTTGCAGAGGAACCATGTGACCCTTTGCCAGCAATGGGTAATTTTTTTACAGTGTGAATCAGGCTAGAGAGTCTTTTGATGGATCCTGAATTTCAAATGTAAAGAAAAAGCAGAACCTACGAACTTTTCTTTTTTAGCCTTCTCAGTCCTTCTTTGTATACAAAATGAAAGAGTAACACAGGACAGAAACCTCAGCTTTATTCCTTCTCCAACCCGCCAGGTTGTCTTTAGCACTAAGGCCAGACTACAAGGACAAGCACCAATTTCCAAGCACTGACATGAACACTATTGCAGGCAGTGCATCAAAGGAAAAGGCCCCTTTAGTGCACCTGAAAAATATTTAGTCATCCTAACTGAACTGGGCAGAGTTGGCAGTTGGTTGTGAGCCTTTCCTAAGATAATTACTTTTAAGGACCCTGGCTGCCCTCAAAAGAGGTAGCTTGGAGGTGGGGAGGGGAAGAGAGAGGATAAAAGGCAGCTGACCTGGCTAGAGAAGGAGAAGGAGCAGCTGTTTGGAGGTCCCCCATGAATTTGCTGCCATTTGTGGCCTGCTGGCTTCTTTCAATTCTCACTCTCTTTTATAAAGTTAGCTTGAGGATTTACTCCATTGTAAGTCACCCCTTACCCTGGCTGATTGCCATAGACCTCACCCCAATGTAGTGCCTCATCCTTCTACTGTAAAAGTCCATATTTAAATGCCAGGCCAGGCCAGGCCGGGCCGACAACACAGGCTCCTGAGGCCTTTATGGGGCAACTGTCACTGCAAAAAGGGGCACATTAGTAGCCTACGATTGGCACCCTACGGTGGCTTGTTAGAGTAGCACTGTCACTACCCATCCCAACGTTCTGTAGCCCTACAATCCACGGGGCCTTCTCCACAGCTAGTGGTATAGTCCCCAAATTGTAATTCTCATGCCCAGGCCCTGGAGAGCCCCGCTTGCCTCCCACCTGGCCCAAACCCCTTGGTTCCCTTCCACAACATGGGGGGAGGCCAGAGTTAACCCCAGAAATCAACGCACGCTTGTATAGCACTAGTGATTTCACTTGAACAGACACAAAACCTCAGATTTTGTCAGGGATGATCCTGGGGCCCCTATGGGGAGTCATGGCTGGATCCCCAGCAACAGTACAACTGACCAGGTCCCCACCACTCACGTGTACAGAGTGACCCGACGAAGAGCCCATACAGCCCCCCAGCCCTGAGTCCCAAAGCTCCCGCTTTGCATTAAGTGGTGGTGGCTGGGTGGGGTGTGAGCTTGGAGTGGTGAATCCCACTCTCTGCTGCATCTCCAGGTGCTGGTGATAACCTGCCCATGCTCCAGCCTGCTCCCTGGCCTTCCTGAGCCCCAAGTCTGGGCTGCATTTTGAGCTGCTTCTCGCAGCAGCAACAGGTGTCCTCCGGAGTGACATCCCCTTCCTCCAATAGGAGGCAGGCTGGAAGCAGGTAGCCAGGGTGGGATATCCTCCCAGGCTTCTGGGGAATGCTCCCCTTTCTGTCCCAACCCTAATGAATCAGGGCTTGCTAGGGTAGGGCTACCTCTAGGGGCATGTGGAGTTGGGGCTCCCTTCCAGCCATTTCCTAAATGGAGCAGAACATCATATTTTGTGATGTGAGACATGGGCTTCCGCCGGGTCCAGAGGGACACTTGGGTGTCTCTATAATACCACACTCAAGTTCATCCTTCAGTCTATACCAGTGTCTCTAAACAGAGGGTGTGCGGAGGACGAAGGAGGGAAAGCAGACAGGCCTCTCAATTGTTCCCCAGAGTGTCAGCTTTCAGCTAATTAAAAAAAGGAAACTTGTAGCTTATAGGTTTGTAAAGAAAAGCTTGAAAACATGACTTGAGTGTAACCACTTCAGCCATGTCTGCCTGACTTTGAAGAGACCCTGAAACAAGAGCTGAAACACAAATTGCCCCTGTGTGTCTCAGTAGGGGCTAAGTATCAACACTGTTAACTATTTCCCTGCTCTTCAAAGCAGGTCAGAAAAGAGAGGAAGCATCATTATTATCAAATGGCCCACCTGTTGATCACTTTAGATAAGCTATTACCAGCAGGACAGTGGGGTGGGAGGAGGTATTGTTTCATGATTTCTGTGTGTATATAAAGTCTGCTGCAGTTTCCACGGTAAACATCTGATGAAGTGAGCTGTAGCTCACGAAAGCTCATGCTCAAATAAATTGGTTAGTCTCTAAGGTGCCACAAGTACTCCTTTTCTTTTTGCGAATACAGACTAACACGGCTGTTCCTCTGAAACCCATCATTATGTGTGGTTTCAGAATAACAGCCGTGTTAGTCTGTATGTGCAAAAAGAAAAGGAGTACTTGTGGCTAACCAATTTACTTGAGCATAAGCGTTCGTGAGCTACAGCTCACTTCATCGGATGCATACTGTGGAAACTGCAGAAGACATTATATACAGAGAGACCATGAAACAATACCTCCTCCCACCCCACTCTCCTGCTGGTAATAGCTTATCTAAAGTGGTCACTCTCCTTACAATGTGTATGATAATCAAGGTGGGCCATTTCCAGCATAAATCCAAGTTTAACCAGAACGTCTGGGGGGGAGGGGGGAGGGGAGGAAAAAACAAGGGGAAATAAGCTACCTTGCATAATGACTTAGCCATTCCCAGTCTCTATTTAAGCCTAAATTAATAGTATCCAATTTGCAAATGAATTCCAATTCAGCAGTTTCTCGCTCGAGTCTGGATTTGAAGTTTTTTTTGTTGTAAGATAGCGACCTTCATGTCTGTGATTGCGTGACCAGAGAGATTATGATGTCAGAGTTGTTTCTGAGGCTGTGGATGGCATTGTGTTCTGCACGGCTGAGGTTATGGGGCAAGTGATGCTGCTTTTCCACAATTTCAGCCCTTGCAGCAGGATTGTCTGGCTATGTAGACTCCCTCCTCAGGCCCTATGCTACCAGCACTCCCAGCTACCTTCGAGACACCACTGACTTCCTGAGGAAACTACAATCCATCAGTGATCTTTCTGATAACACCATCCTGGCCACTATGGATGTAGAAGCCCTCTACACCAACATTCCACACAAAGATGGACAAGCCGTCAAGAACACTATCCCCGATAATGTCACGGCTAACCTGGTGGCTGAACTTTGTGACTTTGTCCTTACCCATGACTATTTTACATTTGGGGACAATGTATACCTTCAGATCAGCGGCACTGCTATGGGTACCCGCATGGCCCCACAGTATGCCAACATTTTTATGGCTGATTTAGAACAATGCTTCCTCAGCTCTCGTCCCCTAATGCCCCTACTCTACTTGCACTATATTGATGACATCTTCATCATCTGGACCCATGGAAAAGAAGCCCTTGAGGAATTCCACCATGATTTCAACAATTTCCATCCCACCATCAACCTCAGCCTGGTCCAGTCCACACAAGAGATCCACTTCTTGGACACTACAGTGCTAATAAACAATGGTCACACAAACACCACCCTATACCGGAAATCTACTGACCGCTATTCCTACCTGCATGCCTCCAGCTTTCACCCTGATCACACCACACGATCCATCGTCTACAGCCAAGCTCTGCGATACAACCGCATTTGCTCCAACCCCTCAGACAGAGACAAACATCTACAAGATATCTATCAAGCATTCTTACAACTACAATACCCACCTGCGGAAGTGAAGAAACAGATTGATAGAGCCAGAAGAGTTCCCAGAAGTCACCTACTACAGGACAGGCCTAACAAAGAAAATAACAGAACGCCACTAGCCGTCACCTTCAGCCCCCAACTAAAACCCCTCCAACACATTATTAAGGATCTACAACCTATCCTGAAGGACGACCCAACACTCTCACAAATCTTGGGAGACAGGCCAGTCCTTGCCTACAGACAGCCCCCCAACCTGAAGCGAATACTCACCAACAACCACATACCACACAACAGAACCACTAACCCAGGAACCTATCCTTGCAACAAAGCCCGTTGCCAACTGTGCCCACATATCTATTCAGGGGACACCACAGGGCCTAATAACACCAGCCACACTATCAGAGGCTCGTTCACTTGCATATCCATGATATATGCCATCATGTGCCAGCAATGCCCCTCTGCCATTTACATTGGTCAAACTGGACAGTCTCTACGTAAAAGAATAAATGGACACAAATCAGATGTCAAGAATTATAACATTCATAAACCAGTCGGAGAACACTTCAATCTCTCTGGTCACGCAATCACAGACATGAAGGTCCCTATCTTACAACAAAAAAAACTTCAAATCCAGACTCCAGGGAGAAACTGCTGAATTGGAATTCATTTGCAAATTGGATTCTACTAATTTAGGCTTAAATAGAGACTGGGAGTGGCTAAGTCATTATGCAAAGTAGCCTATTTCCCCTTGTTTTTTCCTCCCCCCCCAGACGTTCTGGTTAAACTTGGATTTATGCTGGAAATGGCCCATCTTGATTATCATGCACATTGTAAGGAGAGTGGTCACTTTAGATAAGCTATTACCAGCAGGAGAGTGGGGTGGGAGGAGGTATTGTTTCATGGTCTCTCTGTATATAATGTCTTCTGCAGTTTCCACAGTATGCATCCGATGAAGTGAGCTGTAGCTCACGAAAGCTTATGCTCAAATAAATTGGTTAGTCTCTAAGGTGCCACAGGTACTCCTTTTCTTTTTGCATCATTATGTGGAAATCTATCCACTGACAGGGGCGTCAGGCTTGTAGAAATTTTGGTGGTGCCCAGAACACCCAGAACCCCCCCCCCCCCCAACTCCCCACACACACACCTGCCTAAGGCTCTGGAAGGGAGTTTGGGTGGGGGAAGGGGTCTAGGGTTCAGGCGATTGGGGTGCATGAGGGGGTGGGAATGCAGAAGGGTGAGAGGTCAGGCTCTGGAAGGGAATTTGGGTGCAGAAGGGGTGAGAGGTCGGGCTCTGGGAGGCAGTTTGGGTGGGGGAGGGGGTCTGGACTGCAGGCTCTGGGAACGAGTTTGGGTGCAGGCTCTGGGAGGGAGATTGGGGACAAAAGTAGGTGCGGGGGACGGGTGGGAGTGCAAGAGGTAGTTGGGGGAGGAGGTGTGGGGGTGCAGGATGGGGGTGCAGGAGGAAATTTGGGGGCCGAAGGGTGTGTTTGCAGAGGAAGTGTGGGTGCAGGCTCTGGAAGTGGATGGTGGGGGGGTTCGATACTTACCTGGGGCACCCTCTCCGGCAGCAGCTCCTAGGCGGGGCAGGCCGGGGGGGTGGGGTTCTCCTCACGCTGCTGTCTCCAGGCACCTCCCCTGCAGCTTCCCATTGACCGCAGGGGCATGTGGGGCGGGGGCAGCGCACAGCGGCACAACCCCCTCACACGGGTTGCAAGGACCTGCCAGCAGCCACGTGGAACGAGGGCGCAGGAAGCCGCTCAGCCCCGCTGCACTGCTGGGTGGCGGCAGGAGCCCCCAGGCTGTTTTAAATCGCCCAGGGGCGGCAGGTGGGGCCGCGGGAAGCGCAGGGGGAATGTGTGTGTATGTGTGTGGGGGGGAAAACTTTGCTGGAGCCGGCCCCCTGGGACAGGAATATTCCCGGGCCCCACGGGCCCATAGAACTCGCCGCCCATGACCACTGATTCTGCGTGGCCATGCATTTGAGACAGCTCCCTGACAGCACAGGGTGAGGGGGGCACCAAAGGGAGGTGTGTGACTGGTTACATTGTCCAGAAGTGGTGCTCAGCATTACCAAGAGTCTTGGGCATGCTGCTCTATACCATAGATTACTCCTCAGTCTCCAGCACTGAGGATGAAGAATGTTGCCGTTCCCCATGGCAGATGGAAGGTTCATGTGACATACTGTACACTATGCATCATCTATTTACATCTTTTTTTACATTACTCACAGATGGCTTGGCATAATTACTTTTTTTAAATAAAAACAACAAGATATCCAGACTTTAACATTATTTTCCTGGGCCCACAGTTATACACTTGTGGGACCAAATGCTGATGTCTTTACTCACACACACACACCCCCCGCATTGACTTCAAGGGAAAGGTTGGCTGAGTAAGGACTGAAGAGAACAGAATTTTGGCAGTCAAACAAAAATACTCTGTCTCAGGGCACATGACTCACCACTGTGCTGGCACCTCCTTCTGGTCACTCTGGGGAGTGGCTCTTGAGGCCAATGCCCCTGCCCACAGTGCACATGCTGGTGCTCTGACTCTAGTCTGCAGCCCCTCTCGCTCCAGGACTGCATCGTCCTCTTTGTGACTTCGCCTTCCAGCTAGGACACTCAGTGTTCCTTCTTCCAGGGTTCCGTTTGCCGACAGTCCTAGGCAGTCTGCCCATTCACTGCCCCAGTGACACTCCCTCAGTGGCCAAGAGGGGAACCCAGGCCCACCCTCCACTCCAGGTTCCAGGCCAGGGAGCCTCAGCTCAGCAGTCCCGGGCTAGACAACTGGTGGCTCCCCATACAGGGAGGAACCACAATCTAAAGGGGAGGACACATGACCAGCTCACATCTCCACAGCCCAGTGACCCCCGCACACCCATCTCAAGGCCACAACGCTCTCTACACCCCATGTTACCTGTGGGAAGGGACTCTCTATCCTTTTCTCCATGGGCCTGTGTCATAAATATAAAGGGAAGGGTAACCACCTTTCTGTATACAGTGCTATAAAATCCCTCCTGGCCAGAGGCAACATCCTGTTACCTGTAAAGGGTTAAGAAGCTCAGCTAACCTGGCTGGCACCTGACCCAAAGGACCAATAAGGGGACAAGATACTTTCAAATCTTGGGGGGAGGAGGGGAAGGCTTTTGTTTGTGCTCTTTGTTTACCTTGTTGGTTCTCTCTTGGGACTGAGAGAGGCCAGACAGAAATCCATCTTCTCCAACCCATCCTAATCCAAGTCTCCAATATTGCAACCAGTATAGGTAAACCAGGCAAGGCGGATTAGTTTATCTTTTGTTTTATGTGAATTTTCCTGTGTTAAGAGGGAGGTTTATTCCTGTTTTCTGTAACTAAGGTTTTCCCCAGAGGGGGGATCCTCTGTGTTTTGAATCTGAATACCCTGTAAAGTATTTTCCATCCTGATTTTACAGAGATGATCTTTACCTTTTCTTTTCTTTTTTTAAATCCTTCTTTTAAGAATCTGACTGCATTTTCCATTGTTTCAACATCCAGAGGTTTGGGTCTTTGATGATTTCATACCAATTGGTTAGGAGATTATTCTCAAGTCTCCCCAGGAAAGGTGAGGTGTAGGGCTTGGGGGGGTATTTTGTGGGAAGATGTCTCCAAGTGGTCTCTTTCCTTGTTCTTTGTTTAAAACACTTGGTGGTAGCAGTATACTGTTCAAGGACAAGGCAAAGTTTGTACCTTGGGGAAGTTTTTCCCCTAAGCTTATTCTTACTAGCTTAGGTTGTCTTTCATGTGGGTGCCCACATCTGTACCCTAGAGTTCAGAGTGGGGAAGGAATCCTGACAGCCTCCCCGCACTGTATTTCATAGAATCACACACGATTATTGTGGAAGGGACCTCAGGAGGTCATCTAGTCCAAACCCCTGCTCAAAGCAGGAACCAACACCAACTAAATCATCCCAGCCAGGGCTTTGTCAAGCCAGGCCTTAAAAACCTCTAAGGAAGGAGATTCCACCACCACTCTAGGTAACCCATTCCAGTGCTTCACCACCCTCCTAGTGAAATAGTTTTTCATAATATCCAACCTAGATTTCCCCCACTGCAACTTGAGACCATTGCTCCTTATTCTGTCATCTGCTACCACTGAGAACAGCCTAGCTCCATCCTCTTTGGAACCCCCCTTCAGGTAGTTGAAGGCTGCTATCAAATCCCCCCTCACTCTTCTCTTCTGCAGACTAAATAAGCCTCCTCAGCCTCTTCTCATAAGTCATGTGCCCCAGGCCCCTAATAATTTTCGTTGCCCTCAATGGACTCTCTCCAATTTGTCCACATCCTTCCTGTAGTGGGGGGGGGTGTGTCAAAAACTGGATGCAATTCTCCAGATGTGGCCTCATCAGTGCCAAATAGAGAGGCATAATCACTTCCTACTATCTGCTGGCAATGCTCCTACTAATGCCGCCCAATATGCCATTGTCCTTTTTTGCAACAAGGGCACACTGCTGATTCAGATCCAGCTTCTCATCCACTGTAATCCCCAGGTCCTTTTCTGCAGAACTGCTGCTTAGCCAGTCGGTCTCCAGCCTGTAGCAGCACATGGGATTCCTCCCTCCTAAGTGCAGAACTCTGCACTTGTTCTTGTTGAACCTCATCAGATTTCTTTTGGCCCAATCCTCTAATTTGCCTAGGTCACTCTGGACCCTATCCCTACCCTCCAGTATATCTACCTCTCCCCCCAGCTTAGTGTCATCCGTGAACTTGCTGAGGGTGCAATCCATCCCATTATCCAGATCATTAATGAAGATGTTCAACAAAACTGGCCCCAGGACCGACCCCTGGGGCACTCCACTTGACACCAGCTGCCAACTAGACATCGAGCTATTGATCACTACCTGTTGAGCTTGACAATCTAGCCAGCTTTCTATCCACCTTATAGTCCATTCATTCAATTCATACTTCTTTAACTTGCTGACAAGAATACTGGGAGACCGTATCAAAAGCTTTGCTAAAGTCATGATATATCACGTCCACTGCTTTCCCCTCATCCACAGAGCCAGTTATCTCATTGTAGAAGGCAATCAGGTTGGTCAGGCATGACTTGCCCTTGGTGAATCCATGTTGATTGTTCCTGATCACCTTCCTCTCCTCCAAGTGATTCAAAATGGATTCCTTGAGGACCTGCTCCATGATTTTTCCAGGGACTTAGGTAAAGGCTGACTGGTCTGTAGTTCCCCGGATTCTCCTTCTTCTCTTTTTTAAAGATGTGCACTATATTTGCCTTTTTCCAATCATTCAAGACCTCCCCTGATTGCCACAAGGTTTCAAAGGTAATGGCCAATGGCTCTGCAATCACATCAGCCAATTCCCTCAGCACCCTTGGATGCAGTGCATCCAGCCCCATAGACTTGTGCATGTCCAACTTTTCTAAGTAGTCCTGAACCTGTTCTTTCACCATTGAGGGCTGCTCACCTCCGCCCCATACTGTGCTGCCCAGTGCAGCAGTCTGGGAGTTGACCTTGTCTGTGAAGACTGAGGCAAAAAAAGCATCGAGTACATTAGCTTTTTCTACATCATCTGTCACTAGGTTGCCTCCCCCATTCAGTCAGGGTCCCACACTTTCCCTGACCACCACCTTGTTGCTAACATACCTGTACAAACCCTTCTTGTTATCCTTCACATCCTTTGCTAGGTGCAACTCCAGTTGTGTTTTGGCCTTCCTGTTTACACTTCCTTCCTGCACACTCGAGCAATATTTTTATACTCCTGCCTAGCCATCTGTCCAAATTTCCACTTCTTGTAAGCTTCCTTTTTGTGTTTAAGCTCACCGAAGGTTTCACTGTTAAGCCAAGCTGGTCGCCTACCATATTTGCTATTCTCTCTGCACATTAGGATGGTTTATTCCTGCGCCTTCAATAAGGCTTCTTTAAAATACAGACCACTTTCCTGGATTCCTTTCCCCCTCATATTAGCCTCCCAGGGGATCCTGCCCATCAGTTCCCTGAGGGAGTCAAAATCTGCTTTTCTGAAGTCCAGGGTCCGTATTCTGCTACTCTCCTTTCTTCCTTTTGTCAGGATCCTGAACCCGACCATCTCATGGTCACTGCTGCCCAGGTTGCCACCCACTTCTACTTCCCCTACCAGTTCTTCCCTGTTTGTGAGCAGCAGGTCAAGAGGAGCACAGCCCCTAGTCGGTTGCTCAGAACTTGCACCAGGAAGTTGTCCCCAACACTCTCCAAAAACTTCCTGGATTGTCTATGCACTGCTGTATTGTTTTCCCAGCAGATGTCAGGGTGATTGAAGTCCCCCATAAGAACCAGGGCCTTTGATCTGGAAACTTCTGTTAGTTATCTGAAGAAAGCCTTTTCTACCTCATCCTCCTGGTCTGGTGGTCTATAGCACATGCCCACCACGACATCACCCTTGTTGCTCTTGCCTCTAAGCTTAACCCAAAGACTCTCAACAGGCTTTTCTCCAGTTTCATACTGGAGCTCTGAGCAATCACACTGCTCTCATAGGGCTGGTCTACACTATGGGGTGGAATCGATCTAAGTTACGCAACTTCAGCTACGTTAATAATATAGCTGAAGTCGACGTACTTAGATCTGCTTACTGAGGAGTCTTCATGGCTGTATGTTGACAGGAGATGGTCTCCTGTCGATTCCCCTTGCAATTCTCACTGAGGTGGAGTATCGGAGTTGATGCTGGAGCGACCGGCAGTCAATTTATTGCATCTATACTAGACACAATAAATCGACCCCAGCTGGATCGATTGCTGCCCATCGATCCAGCTGGTAGTGTAGACAAGCTCTTCAACTCCACCTTTTCTCCCCCACCTGTCCTTCCTGAACAGTTTATACCCATCCAAGACAGTGCTCCAGTCATGTGAGTTATCCCACCAAGTTTCATTCCAGTTACATCATAGTTCCTTGACTGTGCCAGGACTTCCAATTCTTCCTGCTTGTTTCCCAGGCTTCTTGCATTTGTGTACAGGCATCTAAGATAACAAGCTGATTTTCCTACTTTCTCAGTATGAATCAGGAGGCCTCCTTGTTGCACCCTCCTCCTTGTGTTTCCTCCCGGTATCCCACTTACCTCTGGGCTTAGGTTACTGTCCCCCAGTAAACCTAGTTTAAAGCCCTCCTCAGTAGGTTAACAAGCCTGCTTGCAAAGATGCTCTTCCCTCTCTTCGTTAGGTGGATCCCATCTCTTCCTAGCACTCCTTCTTCCTGGACAACATCCCATGGTCAAAGAATCCAAAGCCCTGTCTCCGACACCACCTGTGCAACCACACATTTACTTCCACAATTTGATGGTCTCTACCTGGTCCTTTTCCTTCAACAGGGAGGATGGACAAGAACATGACTTGAGCCTCAAACTCCTTTATTCTTCTTCCCAGAGCCACATAATCTGCAGTGACCTGCTTAAGGTCATTCTTGGCAGTATCATTGGTGCCCAAATGGAGAAGTAGGAAGGGGTAGTGGTCCGAGGGCTAGATCAGTCTTGGAAGACACTCCATCACATCCTGAATTCTAGTTCCAGGGAAGCAGCGCACATCTCGAGATTCCTGGTCTGGACAGCAGATGGATAACTCTGTCCCCCTTAAGAGGAAGTCCCCAGCCACCACCACCTGTCTCCTCCTCTTGGGAGTGGTGGTCATGGAACCCCCATCCCTAGGACAATGCATCCCATGCCTTTCGGTCAATGGGGTCTCCTCCTGATCCCTTCCCTCAGATGACTCTTCTGAATCATTCTCCACCATAATACCTGTGCAGAGAGTCTGAAAACGGTTTCTTACCTCTATCAGCATTGGGGGTACATGGGTTCTCCTCTTTCTTCTTCTGGAGGTCACATGCTGCCAATTTTCTTTCCCATTCTGCACTGCCCTCTCTGATTCTTCAGCATGCTGTGCCTGCAGTAACAAATGCTAACTTCTATCCAGAAAGTCTTCATTTCTCTGATGCAGTGCTGGGTTGATACTTGGGTCTCTAGTCCTTTAACCTTCTCTTCCAATATGGAGACCAGCTTGCACTTCATACAGACAAAGTCACTTCTATCCTCTGGGAGAAAGAGGAACATGGCACATCCTGTGCAGGTCACTCTCCCTGGCAGCTGGGTGGGGAGCAGTTCAGAGCCTCTTCTGCCTGAGAGAGCCTGGCTGGGCTTGGCTGCCAGGGACAGGGGCCGAGTATGCCGGGGGATGGAGGAGGTTCTCTCCAGATGTACCAGCTCAAATGCTTCCATCCTCTTCCCAAGGGGTGACTGCCCCCTTCCCAGCATCCTCAGGCTGGGACTTGTTTTATAGGCCAAGCCTGCTCCTGCACAGGTGAGCTTCTCTCTAATTAGCTGCTCCCTCCAAAAACTCCCATTTGCAGCCTAATTAGCTGATTGGGCTCACCTGGCCCAATTTTGCTCTTGCAAGGCTAGTATGGGGAGCTCACCCCATCACAAACTACAAGTCAGGTAAGGCTCACAGGAAAATATAAGCAAAGGCAACACTAAAGCAAAATTATGTACTGCTAGCCAAAGGGGCTCCAGAGAATTACAAGGCCATATATATCAGCGGGGGGCCAGTATTGGCAACGCCAAATCTTCAAAAATTATGAGTCAGGTCCCACGCATCATGAGTCTGGCTTAAAACCATGAGGCTTAACAAATAATAATAAATGTTGGTTTATTTTTCTTTTCCTTCTGCTTTCTGAGCCTTTCAGTCACACTGATGTCATAGTTTCAAGGTTTTCTCCATAGCCACAAGGGGCGCTTGCTCTATTTTAAATAAAAGCTGAGATTCTTATATCATCACGACTCCAGGTGCTGGGACTTTACATAAGCAATCCAATATTGTGAGATTTGCAATAAAATCACAAGAGTTGGGGAGGCTGATGTACTAAGAAGAAATTTAGGTCCTTTTGTAAAGGGAAGGGGATGAAATTAATGACAGAACAAGGAGTAATGGTCTCAAGTTGCAGTGGGGGAGGTTTAGGTTGGATATTAGGAAAAACTTTTTCACTAGGAGAGTGGTGAAGCACTGGAATGTGTTACCTATGGAGGTGGTGGAATCTCCTTCCTTCAAGGTTTTTAAGGTCAGGTTTGACAAAGCCCTGGCTGTGATGATTTAGTAGGGGATTGGTCCTGCTTTGAGCAGGGGGTTGGACTAGATGCCCTCCTTAGGTCCCTTCCAACCCTGATATTCTATGATTCTATGGCTCAAGACGCTTCTTCAGTCCATCCTCTTCAAGAAAGCTAAAGATATTTGAACCATCAGGGAGTAAAGAAGGCTGTGACGTTACACTCCATATTCTTCACAAAAATATTGTTAGGATATGAATATGGCATAACTAAGATATATTTTATGCAAGATGGGTCATGTGAGGTATCATTGAAAAGGGTATGATTTACTGAATGTGTTTATCCAATTTGTATACATGTATCATTTCTGTATCTGACGTTAGGAATATTGTCTAAGTAACAATTACAACTGTGTGGGTACGTGCTTGGGAAATGCCCAGCAGACAGTAAGCAATCAGCCTTAATGGGCCAATAAGAAAAGACAATGGATCTTTGAAGATGTGGATTTCCCATCTTCCCAGGAGTTCCTTCCTGTGGAGCCTGCAAATAAACCTTGTCTCATGGTTGCCCTGACACTGCAAGGTCATGTGATAATGTCACTTGGTACAAACTACCAACTTGGACGCTGCTGGTACTTTTCCACTGGAAACAAAGGCTTCCCGCCTTAAGTAAATTCTATTTAAGGCTGGGAAGTGTGGGGGGAAAATCCAGTGGGCCTAAAACTTCCGAAGTAGGCCTAAAACTTTAGTCATCTAACTGTGTGTAAAAGCGTAAATAGAGACTAAAAAATTTCACTGTAGGGCAGTTGCAACAGAACAACTTAGGAAATGTAACCCTAACAGTCAGAAATTAGGGAAGACTCGCTAACCACAAAGAACAACCTGTCAGTAACAGGAAAAGCTTGTTTGCTATATACTAAATAAGGAAAACTACTGTTAGAGCCTATACTATATGCCATATAAGGAAAACGCTGGTTAAAGGAAGTGTGCTTAAGAAATTGTGGTTTTCAGCTGTATAAACTCCTATATTTTCTGCTTATGTAGAGCAACTATGGCTGATTCTCCCTGTATATGTATACTTGAATAAAGGTGCTTCAGGCGTTTCTGATTTCAAACGCAACACGTGGTTAATTTTCCACCACAGAAGGAAGGCATTCTGGACTTTCTTCCATTGCCAGCCCAGAAAGGAAGACTGCTAAAAACACCTGAAGGCAAAGGCAGGGTGGAGTCCAGACTGAGACAGGGGTCCAGTCTGTAAAGAGAAATAACTGGAACTCTGAGATACAGAAGCTCTGCAACTTGCCTAAAACAACATTGAGGGTGAGAAATTACATTTTGTAACCTATTTCTTGAGTGTATTAAGCTTAGCTTGCGTGTTTTGTTTTATTTGTTCAGTAATCTGCTTTGTTCTGTTTACTATCCCTTATCATCAATTTAAATTTACCTTTTGTAGTTAATAAACTTATTTCTTGTTTATTTCAAAACCCAGTTTATGCAATTCATGTTGAGGGGGTGGGGAAAGGAAGAAGCTGTGCATATTTCTCTCCACATTGAGGGAGAGGGCAAATTTCTATGAGCTTGCACTGTGCAGATTTTTCTATACAGCACAAGACAATATTATTTTGGGTTTACTCCCCAAAGGGGGTGTGAGTGCTGGGTGAATCCCTGAGCTGATCTCAATGTCTCTGTGTCCATTTGCAGCTGGGTGTGTCCGTGCTGGAGAAGGGTTGATGGCCTGGCACAGTAGAACAGGGTGAGGAAACCCAGGCTGGTGGAACAGGCAGAACCAGTGGGACCCTGGTGGCATCCTGGCTGGAGGGGGTCTAACCCATCACAGAGGCACAAACAGCTAAAGGCAAAAGTTGCCCCTGTGCAGAGGAGACAAAGGCCTGTGCACTCCTGGATGAGGATGGTGGGGGTGGGGACCAGAGCTGGTGGGATATGGATGGCATGGTCGGGGGGTAAGTGAGAAGGGACTTCCAGTTAGTGAACCAAGAATGTTCTGAGCTGAGGGAGCTGTCAGGTTCGACCACTGTCCAGGGTGACAGTGTACCAGCTCCGTGAGTGCGCTGCATCCACTCTAGTGCACCATCTGCTGAGCCTGAGCTGGTTCAGGTTAGCCCTGTCCTTACTCTACACAGGGGTGAGGGATATTGGGACGATTGCCGCCACCCTCAACCGTCAACGGAAGCACCTCTGGGCAGAGATGCTTTTCAACTGACTGAGGGAAACTATGGGCATCGTCCCTGTAATGCAGACAAGGCCGCATCTGGGTTAGAGAGGATGGGAAACCCCGAGCAGAGAGAGGGACAGGAGAAGATACTGGAAGGAGGAGAAAGAAGATGGGGTTGAAAGGACACAGTTTGCAGGGTCAGGAAAGCCCTAGTCATGGGTGGGGAGGAGAGAGAGAGAGTGTGTGCATGTAGGGGAATGAAGCTCCAGGAGCGGAAAAGACAAGGCTGGGATTCAAAGAAACACAGGGGGAATCTGGAGAAGGGAGGCTAACATGTGCCACCAGGGCGAGACAGAGGAAGAGAAGAAGAGAATATGACCATAGACAGCAAAGGGGAGGAAGGGGGATTAAAGTGGAAAATTAAACAAACTGAGGAGGAAAATAAAGCCCCAGAAAGTCTCTCACACCTTGGAGAAGGTTGATTTGTGTTTCTCTGGGATGGCCCAGGTTCTAGGGCCAGGTCCTAAGGGTGTATATTTACAGATTAATTAAAAACCCTCCAACCAGTCCATTTCTGACATGGCTTTCCCCTTTCCATTTGGACTGCAGCACTCCATCTTCACAACAGCCAGGCTTGCTGAAGGCATGAACAGGAAGGAAGAGAGGCAGCATGGCCCCAACGTACAAGGCACTGAGCTGGAATTCAGGAGACCCGAGTCTCCCATCTCTGCCACCTACCATCTGAGACATCCTGGGCAGGACTTTTCACCTCCGGGCCTACGATTGCCCTTCATCTTGTTCATTTAAACTGACAGCTCTTTTGGTCAGGGACTCTCTCTCTCACAGCGGGTACATCTTCGCGGCAGAACGAACCCAGGTGACTGGGGATCAGCCACACTGCAAAGCCCTGCCCACGTTGCTGTCTCCTCACTGGTGTTGCGCTCCCCCATGTGCATCCCTGGTTCTTCTGGGGGCACGTCCCAACATCCTTTGTGCTGCAGTAAGCCGAGCAGCTTGTCATTCCCTCCCAGGGAATCTGTCCCTTCTTCTGGGCACATAAGGACTTGGGGGAAGGTATTGGAGGACACTCTGCACTTGAGAGATTTAGCTGCAACCTACCTGCAGGGGGAAAGTTAGAGCAGTGACCGGGCTCTAATCCACACCTCTCAGCTGGGTCAGCTAGCCCGGGCTGAAAACTCTGCCAAACCTGGGTATGAGCTTTTTGTGTGTGGATGTGAGGAGGGATTAGGGATAACACCAGAGTAGGCTCCTGAGTTAACTGCAGTGCAGACATAGCTTATGTGTATGTACAGTGCCTAGCACTGGGGGTGGGAGGAGGCGTCCTGCTCCTGACTGGAGAGTCCAGGTGTTACTGTAATACAAATAATAATACTAGATGAAATAATTACAGAGGTGCAAGAATGTATGCACAGGAATACGGGGATGAAATGAAGGGTATATTTTTAGGCTGAATGGGGAAAATATTTCTGACAGTGAGCTGTTAAGACTGTGGAATAATCACCGAAGGGAATGTGCATACACCCTATCCCTTGTGATATTTAACATTAGACTGGACCAAACATTATGTAACATAGTGGTTGGTGGACCAGTGAAAGACTGGGTATTTAATAAGTCTTTCCCAGCTCAAACTGGTGTGATGTGAAGGCTGAGAATCCATATTCACGTTAATTAGATAAATCTAACCTGTTGACCTTCTCTGTAGGAAATCTGGTGATTTGCCTATTGGTTATTGCTTTATGTTTCTAGCAAGCAAACATCTCTCTTTACTGATGGCATGGTGGGTGGATGGAAAGCTAGTTTACATTTTCACATTGGTTTTACTCCTCTGTAAAGCCTACTCAGCGGTGACTAATCCCAAATTGATTCACCTTTCCCATTCGGAGCACTTCATTTTCACCAGATTTTAGTATTTAATTCAGGTTAACCATTTGCAGACTATGTGCTGGGCATATAATATATTGTACATACATTGGCTGGCTCTAAGGTGGTACCAAAAATATTGCTCAAGTGTGACAACAATTCCTGAGGTTCTGATCTATTGCTCAAGGCACAAGGCAATATAACACAAATGAAGGAATTATTTTTATCTTGATAGTCAGATTTGTATTATCACTGCTCTCAAAGACAAATTATTTTGTTATAATGACCCTAGGCAGATGAAACTCACACAAACATAACACATAAAAGAAAGTAGAAAATGCAAAAGAAATGATAGGTAACATCTGAATAAGAAGGAAAATTACCTACACTATGTACATTGTGCACTGCAGACTGGTGAGGTAACCATCCTTGTTTGATCATACACTGGGTTCATTTGTGAAGCTTCCAGAAGTGCCAGTGGATCATGTAGGGCTAAGTATGTACACAAGCAGGTTGTGATGTCAAAAATCTTCACACCCAGGAATGATTCTGCCAAGGAAAACCCAGTATAGAATGATCCAGAAAGCCTGGCAGTCTGAGAGGAACTTCATCAACCTGATTCCAAACATCACTAGCAGTATGAGGAGCTACCAGCTCCCTCTTGACCAGGATAGGCTTAGGCCCAGACAGCACAGAAATGTAGGAAAGGGGGTAACTGGGGCATCTGCACCAAAATCCTGTAGGCAAACGCGGCGGGAGTCCAGCACTCAGTGGGTCCCCTGGAAAATGGCACTCAGAGGCAAGGATCACAGCCTGAGAAGGTCCCTCCCTCAAATTCTGGACAACCTTGCTGGCAGGTGAGAATGTGGGATAATTCACTTAAGTACCACTCATGCAACTAGCAGAGCTAATCCTGCACCTCCTCGCCACTGCTCTCAACGAGCTGTGATCCCAGGACCTGCCTGCTTTGCCACTGGATCTCTCCCTCTGGTTGGAACTCACTCCCCACGCTGCAGCTTCACGGCTTGGACTCCTCAAGGCATGGTGAGTCCAAGCCCTATTCCAGCTCCTTAGCCTCCTCTGGCCCTTAGCAGGATTCCCCAGAGACTTCCTTGGAGCACTCCCTTTCAGGCTCCTTCTGGGCCCTTTCTTACTGCCTGTCCCAAGGTCAGGACTCCTTAACAAAGGACTATTCATTCAGGCCTCTCCTGAGCTGGATTCCCGTGGCCTCCCTTTCTCCTCCCACGGCAAGAGAACTTCTCTCTCCTGCCCATAGGAGATGGCCACTTCCCACAGTTTCACCCTCAGAGCAATCCAATTGCCTGAGAGGAAGGGGTTTAGCTGAGCACTGTGGCATTCACGTCCAGTTTCAAAGCTGCAGCAGCACTGGAGAGGTAGCACTGCCCTGTTTGGGTTCAGTATGGTAGTTTTCTTTTTCTAATGATACATAGAACTGGCTGAAAAACTGGATTTTTCCCATTCGAATTTTCATGGGAAAAATCCCCCTTTGAATTTTTACTGTTGAAAAATGCCAATTGTCCCCCGGGAAATTTCAAAGCTGTGGGAAAGTGGGTTCCCCACCATGTTTCACTGTTAAATGTAACTTTAAAGTATTAATGTTATTTTCTCCCTGAAAGTTATACTATTAATACTTTGTTCCTGTTTCCCAACTGGGAAAAAAGAAGTCAGGAAATTGGAAAAAGTTGATTTTGCCACACTTTCTCCCTATTATCCAACTTTTGCCAATTGAGTAACAGTCAGATAATGGGAGGGAAACCCACAGATATGAAATTAAAATTTTCAAACATTTTGAACATTTTCAGGCTCCCCCACAAATTTTTATATTTAGAAAAAAATTGTTATTCTCCCCCAAATTTGTTTTCAGAAAGATCTGGGAAATAGCAAAGTTAGTAAAAAACTATTTTTCCACAAAAATATTCATTTTCAACTCAATCCTATTTTCCAGCTAAAAACCTTAATCGGAAAATGTTTGACCAGCTCTAGCTATATTCGTTACATAGAGACAGGTATAAATAGATTACTTAGAATTATCTTTGTTGATAATCTACCAGGAGTGCAACAGACATTATCAATGAAATTTCAATTAATTTCTTATTACTCCTGTATTTATTCTGTACAAATTCTGTTCTGAGGTACACCAGTATCACTCAGGAGTAACAGCTCTGAAGTCAATAGATTTATTCCAGATTTACACTGGTGAGTCTCAGAGCAGAGTCTGACCAGGAGTAAGGCAAGACATTTAAGGATCTGTAGTGTTAACTTGAGTCTCGGCTCCTTTGTTCCAACACAAAGGAGCTCCCCTCTCACACGTCTCTGCCTCGTACTCATAAGAACAGCCATACGGGGTCAGACCAATGGTCCATCTAGCCCAGTAGACTTGTCTTCCAAGAGTGGCCAATGCTAGGTGCTTCGGAGGGAATGAACAGGACAATTACTGAGTGATCCATCCCCTATTGTCCAGTCCCAGCTTCTGGCTGTGGGAGGTTTAGGGACACCCAGAGCATGGGGTTGCATCCCTGACCATGTTGGCTAATAGCCATTGATGGACTGATCAGATTGATGGACTGGATCAGAGCTCCGGTATGAAACTGCAGAAAAACCTGAGTGTCTCTGGATTAAGTTTAGAAGTGTGAGCAACAAGAGTGATGTAGTGGTGGGAGTCTTCTATAGACTACCGGACCAGGGGGATAAGGCTTTCTTCCGGCAACTCGCAGAAACTACTAGATCGCACGCCCTGGTTCTTCTGGGCGACTTTAATCATCCTGATATCTGCTGGGAGAGCACTACAGCGGTGCACAGACAATCCAGGAAGTTTTTGGAAAATGTAGGGGACAATTTCCTGGTGCAAGTGCTGGAGGAGCCAACTAGGGGGAGAGCTTTTCTTGACCTGCTGCTCACAAACCAGGAAGAATTAGTGGGGGAAGCAAAAGTGGAGGGGAATCTGGGAGGCAGTGACCATGAGTTGGTGAAGTTCAGGATCCTGACACAGGGAAGAAAGGTAAGCAGCAGAATACGGACCCTGGACTTCAGGAAAGCAGACTTCGACTCCCTCAGGGAACTGATGGGCAGGATCCCCTGGGGGAATAACATGAGGGGGAAAGGAGTCCAGGAGAGCTGGCTGTATTTCAAAGAATCCCTATTGAGGTTATAGGGACAAACCATCCCGATGTGTCAAAAGAATAGTAAATATGGCAGGTGACCAGCTTGGCTTAACAGCGAAACCCTTGCGGATCTTAAACATAAAAAAGAAGCTTACAAGAAGTGGAAGATTGGACAAATGACCAAGGAAGAGTATAAAAATGTTGCTCGGGCATGTAGGAATGAAATTAGGAGGGCCAAATCGCACCTGGAGCTGCAGCTAGCAAGAGATGTTAAGAGTAACAAGAAGGGTTTCTTCAGGTATGTTGGCAACAAGAAGAAAGGCAAGGAAAGTGTGGGCCCCTTACGGAATGAGGGAGGCAACCTAGTGACAGAGGATGTGGAAAAAGCTAATGTACTCAATGCTTTTTTTGCCTCTGTCTTCACGAACAAGGTCAGCTCCCAGACTGCTGCGCTGGGCAACACACCATGGGGAGTAGGTGGCCAGCCCTCTGTGGAGAAAGAAGTGGTTAGGGACTATTTAGAAAAGCTGGACGTGCACAAGTCCATGGGGCCGGATGCGTTGCATCCGAGAGTGCTAAAGGAGTTGGCGGATGTGATTGCAGAGCCATTGGCCATTATCTTTGAAAACTCATGGCGATCGGGGGAAGTCCCAGACGACTGGAAAAAGGCTAATGTAGTGCCCATCTTTAAAAAAGGGAAGAAGGAGGATCCTGGGAACTACAGGCCAGTCAGCCTCACCTCAGTCCCCGGAAAAATCATGGAGCAGGTCCTCAAGGAATCAATCTTGAAGCACTTACACGAGAGGAAAGTGATCAAGAACAGTCAGCATGGATTCACCAAGGGAAGGTCATACCTGACTAATCTAATTGCCTTCTATGATGAGATTACTGGTTCTGTGGATGAAGGGAAAGCAGTGGATGTATTGTTTCTTGACTTTAGCAAAGCTTTTGACACAGTCTCCCACAGTATTCTTGTCAGCAAGTTAAAGAAGTATGGACTGGATGAATGCACTACAAGGTGGGTAGAAAGCTGGCTAGATTGTCGGGCTCAACGGATAGTGATCAATGGCTCCATGTCTAGATGGCAGCCGGTATCAAGTGGAGTGCCCCAGGGGTTGGTCCTGGGGCCGGTTTTGTTCAATATCTTCATTAATGATCTGGAGGATGGTGTGGATTGCACTCTCAGCAAATTTGCGGATGATACTAAACTAGGAGGAGTGGTAGATACGGTGGCAGGTAGGGATAGGATACAGAGGGACCTAGACAAATTGGAGGATTGGGCCAAAAGAAATCTGATGAGGTTCAACAAGGATAAGTGCAGGGTCCTGCACTTAGGACGGAAGAATCCAATGTACCGCTACAGACTAGGGACTGAATGGCTAGGCAGCAGTTCTGCGGAAAAGGACCTAGGGGTGACAGTGGACGAGAAGCTGGATATGAGTCAACAGTGTGCCCTTGTTGCCAAGAAGGCTAATGGCATTTTGGGATGTATAAGTAGGGGCATAGCGAGCAGATCGAGGGACGTGATCATTCCCCTCTATTCGACATTGGTGAGGCCTCATCTGGAGTACAGTGTCCAGTTTTGGGCCCCACACTACAAGAAGGATGTGGATAAATTGGAGAGAGTCCAGCGAAGGGCAACAAAAATGATTAGGGGTCTGGAACACATGACTTATGAGGAGAGGCTGAGGGAACTGGGATTGTTTAGTCTGCAGAAGAGAAGAATGAGGGGGGATTTGATAGCTGCTTTCAACTACCTGAGAGGTGGTTCCAGAGAGGATGGTTCTAGACTATTCTCAGTGGTAGAAGATGACAGGACAAGGAGTAATGGTCTCAAGTTGCAGTGGGGGAGGTTTAGGTTGGATATTAGGAAAAACTTTTTCACTAGGAGGGTGGTGAAACACTGGAATGCGTTACCTAGGGAGGTGGTGGAATCTCCATCCTGAGAGGTTTTTAAGGTCAGGCTTGACAAAGCCCTGGCTGGGATGATTTAACTGGGAATTGGTCCTGCTTTGAGCAGGGGGTTGGACTAGATGACCTCCTGAGGTCCCTTCCAACCCTGATATTCTATGATGATCCTCCAGGAACTCATCACCTCTTACTATTAGAAATGACTTGTACAGCACTTAAAAATGCCAGATTTTCAAAATAGTTCAGCACACAGCAGCTCCTATTGAGGACAAAGACTGAGCTCTTTTGAAAATCAGGTTCTTGCTGCACAAATAGAAAGACACCGTCCACACCCCAAAGAGCTCACTCGCCGGGGTTAACAAACAGCAGGGGCGTGTGCGGTCAGACAGGACAAGGGTTACAGAAATAAACCCATGAGGTTACTCACTTTGTGTGTGTGCACTTCTAGCTGCTTACACGGAAAGTGTCATTATTATTGACTGACTTGGCTCTTGTTAGCACCGAGGATGAAGTGAGTCATCAGGAGAGATTTGAGTCCAGAGCAGGGTTTGCCAGAATCTGAAGGCTATCCTGGCCAGGATTTTCCAAGTCTGAGTATCAATGACTTGGGGTTGCCAACTCTGGTGATTTTATTGCAGGTCTCTTGATATTTGGTGGTGTTTTTGAATCCCTGGCTCTTGGACTCATGTAAGGATTTCAGATTTCATTTTTTTAAAAGGACGTTTCTAGCCCTCAGGTTTGTGAAGAAAAGCTTGAGAACACAAACCGTAAAGGCTCAAAAAGGTGCAATGAAAAGGAACCCAACACTTATGATTTTAAAAGTCCCAGGGTTTTTGAGATGATGCTTGTGGCAGGCAATCCTGATGACAGTGATTAGTCCAGCTTCTCCAGGTGTGGCTCCAACTTCATGCAAATAGTCTATGGTACACCCAGACACCCTGGTGTGAATATAACCATGGCTTTTGTAGCTCAGTGCATCAGGTTGTACCACTTGAATTCCATGCCCAGTATTCTCACTGATCTATATAAACAATTATCAAACCAAAAGACACAAGCTTCTGGGAAGCCAATACCCTAAACTAAAGCACTGCTTGCCCCCATTACCATGGGATCCAGGACCAGGGGAGGGAGAGGAACAAAGCCATTGAAGGGTTTTTTCAGTTTGCTGTGCACAGGAACTACAGTCAGTGGGTTAACAACTCCAGGACTTGATAATTTAGCTGGCAACTGCAGATTCTCTTTACAGGCACTTCTGCTCAGGTATTTATCCAGGGTAATTGGGTTTACTGGAAAAGACATTCCCTTGAAATCAGGGTGTAAATTTCAGAAAGATGTAAATCTTCAACTATCCTATCAAAGTTGTGATTTTTATTCAGTTTTCTTTTGGTCCTCAGCATCGTACGCAGGCAGGGAAGGGGCAGGGGAAATAGCAGAATAGGAAGATCCCTGGAGAAAACATCGAAGCAGGGAACTGAAAGATTTCAGGTTGATTGAGGAGAATTAAAAAAAAAAAAAAAAAAGGCTATATGAAAAAAAACCAAAACATCCAAATTAAAGCAGCTCATTGGTGACACATACTTTGCTAAAGAGTTTATTGGGTGTTTTTCATATGTATTTGGAGTAAATCTACATTAAAATCTCTCAAATTTTCTATATGACTTGGGGAACAAATGCAACAGATTTTGGCCAAGCATCCTACTAACTTCTAGTGCCCAAGCTGGAGGCATGATTTTGAACTACCACCTATAGGAACATATCTTCAGGGTACGCAGGAGCCACTTCCGCAGCCAAAAGCTGTTTACTCAAGAGGGCTTGCAATAAGTGGTTGTTACTTTCCAGTATAAAATGTGACAATGTACAAGTTGAAATGGAAGCCCTTCCCAGCTCCGTCTATTGCAAATGTAGCAAGTAAATTTCCAGAAGGGGGAGGGAGAGATAAGATTTTGAATATGATGCACAACATATGTCAGTTTGAAGCTGAACAGCTTTCTGCACCTAATATTCTAGCCAAACGATTAGTAACACCTGATATACCCACTGCTCCTCATTAGTCACCTGCCAGCAATGAGCAATTGGCTTCATATTAGCACTTGCTACTCTCTTTCCTCCCACCAATTAAGCATCTGTTAATCATGAGAAACAAATCATCTTCTTGGAAAACAAGGGACAAACATTGAGGTTTTGTAATAAAATGGAACATTGTAAATAATCAGTAAGATGCCTTGAGAAAGTTAATAGTTTTTTTTTTTTTAAAGTTTAGCTATCTATTAAAAAGGCTGGAGAAAAGGAAGCAAGACGGCAATATTGACTGGTGCATAACGTTAACATGGATTAGAAATACAGGACATAAGAGACTGGATCACACTAGGCCCATTTGTCCAGTATTATGTCTCCGACAGTAGCCAGCACCAGATGCTTTGGAGGAAGGTGCAAGAAACACTGCAGTAGGAGCTTCAGAGAAAGCTTCCTTCCACACACCGCACCCCCCGACCCCCTCAATATCCAGAGGTTGGCTTATACCTGAAGCTTGAGGATTTTATACCCCTATGCAATCTTGTTACATTTTACCACCTACTATTATACTCTGAATATTTTTTGTTCTCCATCTAAATTTTCAGTCCTTTTCTGAGTCCTGCTGAGCTCTTGGCCTCAGTAATATCTTGTGGCGATGAGCTCCACTGGCTAATTGGTTCATATTTCAAGTGGCAGAATGAAAGAATGGTTGCATTGGTCAGAATTAGTCGTGTGTGTTTTGGCAGCACCAAATTTGTAACTTCTTAGCCTTGATAAAAGGAGACAATGGATCTGTACATCAGACTATTACTCAAATTCCTCCAGCGGCCTCCTGGCTCCTTCTGTCAAGTTCATGCTCTTTATGCTGATCTACAAAGCTCTGGGAAGAGCTGCCTCTTTTCATTCCCTCTATGTCTGCTCTTATAAAGTATGGGTTAGATTAACACAGGAATCAGGATGCCTGCATCCAAAATATAGATCCTCAAAACCCCAACTGCCACCTGACACTGGAAGTGCTTAAAGTCTCGGAGTGCCTATGTTTCTACTCATAAAGTTCCTTAAGGTGCATAAAAGTTTGCCGGTAGGCATCCACACAGCTTCAGTAGGAAAGATTGAGAGCCCCACCTCAGAACATCACATAGCCCAGTGGATTTGAACCTGTCTCCCACATCCTGGATGGGTGCTGTAACCAGGGCACCTCACTCTGTCCCATCCCAGGAGCTCCTGACAAGGTGCAGGCCTGGTATCTCTCAGGAGGTGGTTCATGTCTTCCTAGAATCTCAGAAACCATCCAGCATGACTTACAAGCCCAAGTGGCAATGGGTTGCACTGTGGTATAATCACACCCAAGGGGGTCTCCTTTGCTTGACTCCCTACAAAAGCTATGAAGCTACCTTCTTCAAATTGTTTAAGTCACTCAGCAGGATTGTCACCCACCTACTGTGACATTCTATACCTTGGGAAGTGTCCTGTAACCCCTTATTCCTCAATTTTCATATAATCGTGATCTTACATATAAAGCATGCCTTGTAAAGTATCAGGGGAAAGGTTATGATCTGCTGAAAGTAATTTCTCTATCCACATATGTATATCATTAATGCATATGAAGTTATAAGAATTATGTAGTATGGCTGTCTCTAAAACATGCTGTAAATTGGGGAATCAGCCAGATATGAGCTCCCCAGAGGCAACAGCAAAGAAAGTAACCAACACCCAGGCAGGGTGTCAAACAACCCATCAACAGCCATTGTCCAGCAAAGGGAGCTACAATGCAATGAGTCACCTGCATGAGGCCACACCAGGGGAATTTCTCAACCTTGCTTGGAGAGACTCAGCAATTCCCCACAGTCATGCCAGACTTGTGCTCCCAAAGCACATGGACTGAGGGTATAAAACAGACAGAGTGGACACATACCGGGCCCTTCTCCTGCCCCCACCTTCGCTGCAAGCAACTAAGACACCGAGAAGACGACAAGACTCCAACAGAGGAGATTGGCCCAGATTTAAGGAACAAATCTGTATAATAAGGACTGCAATATCCAGTAGGGTGAGAAAAACTGCTTAATCTAGATATTGCCCAGTCTAACAGAGATGAGAGTTTAGACTGCGTGCTTATATTTTATTTTATTTTATTTTGGTAACCACTCTGACTTTTTGCCTATCACTTAATATCTACACTTTATAGTCAATAAATTTGGTTGTTTCTCTTTACCAGTGAGTTTGTATGAAACATGGGGCAAATCTGCTCAGGTTGGCAAAGGCTGGTGTATGTCCACTTTCCATTGCTGAAGTGGTGAACTAATTAATAAATTTGCACTGCTCATCTTGAGCAGTGCAAGACAGTATATTCCTGGGGTACATTGCTGGGAGCTGGGGGGATTTGGCTGGTGCCTTTCTCTGTGTGATCTGTGAGTGGCTCTGGGAGCATTCATGCAACCTAGCTGGGTGTGGGGCTCCACATGCAGATATGAGTGATCACAGCTCCTGGAGGGTTTGCTAGCAAGGCATTGTGAGAAACAGCCTAGGCTGGGGAGAGTTCAGGGGGCACAGTCCCAGGCTGCAGCCCGGAGGGATCCCGTCACAGTGGCATAGTGAGCAGGGTAAGGCTGGCTCCCAGAGTCAAGAATTGGAGGGACCTAGCAGATCACCAGCCCAGATAATACCAGAGGAGGAGGTCACACCTACCTGCCTGACAAGTCTGGGGATTTTCTTCTTTTAAGGTGCGTAGTCCTAACATCTTTTTCCTATTTTACTTTGGGCATTTTTTTGGGCAATAATTGACCATCTGCATTGGCTTATTCTGGGAGCTTCGCTTCCTGTGTGACTGAAGGAACTGGCTAGAACATGCAGAGGGCAGTGTTTATGCCTAGTGAGGGTGACCCTGCAGGTGACCTGGTCCACATTTCACCCAACTGCTACTGCCCTCCAAAGTTAAACAACAACAACAAAACCACCTCTAAGAGCTGAGCAAGCTCCAGCTGTCTTGCCCTAAGGAGCTGACACCTAGTCAGGACAACTCTAGAAGACTGTATTTTTAAAGAAAAGTGTCTGTAACCAAGTTTGAGGGGAGAGAACAGAACAGAGTCCAACCCACAAAACCAGTAAAAAAAATCAGCAAGGAGACCCTTGTTTTAACAGTGATTTATTATCAGTAAAAAACAGACAGCTTAGAATTGTTTTTGCTTTAGAGGCTTTTATCTTGTGTAGCATGCAGACCCTAGCCCCAAACAGCTGTTGGGAGACCTTTGGCAATATTCTTATCTCAACTTCTAGCCCCGTCCCTTGTTACCAATGACATCAATGCTGCAAGTCACAACCAACTTGGCAACAGGCAATTCTATACAGTACTTCTGATAAGGGTCACTGTGAGGCCTAAGGGTGCTGCAGGATATTTTATGGGAGCTAAGACATATTGTTTTGGCTGTTCCCCCTTGTTAAAGTTCATGGCTTATTGGAAAGCTATGAAAATCTTTCAGGGCTTGTCATTTTTTCCATTGGCGCTTTGCTGCTGTCAGTCTTTCAAATTTTTATCTAGGCTACATGGGCTCAGGACTCTTTGGGAGAAAAATCCCTATGAATAATGCTAACAGTGCATCCCTTTCTTTGAGGGTGAGGGCTCTGTTCATGCTGGGGTCCTTCACAAAAAGACTCCCATCTACTGATGGGCTACTGGTGGTTCTGAATAAAGCTACATCTCGAGATGAGATGTAGACAAGTATTCCACTTAGGGGTGCGTGCCCAGTGTGTTGGAACCGGAGACTTGCCTAGCATTGCCTGTAGAGAGGTGGTGCTTGTGGTTCATGGCTGTGGCCCCTCCCCTGGTTATATGAGGTGACGGCGCCTTGACCCTTCTCAGTTCCTTTGCACTGAAAGCCCCTGAGAGGAGACTGATGCTGAGGGAGGGTGAGCTGTGAAATACATGTCTGCATCACATCTCAAGGAACCACAGTTACAGTCAGTAACCATTTCTTCTTCAAGTCGTGTGTATTCCATGGAGGTGACTCACGAGCAGTACCCCAATCTGGAGATGGGGCTCAGAGTCTACTGCAATACGGACTGCAGGACCATCTTCCCAAGGCCTGCATCCACCCCGGAAGATGCGATAAGAGCACAATGGTCCCTAAACGTAGGTATGGATGACCACGTGGCTGCCCTGAAAATATCCAGTATGGAAATGTTCCTGAGGAACACTACTGAAGTCAGTTGAGCTCTTGTGGAGTGAGCCCGTATCTGCTGGGGAGGTGTAACCCAAGCTATCTCATAAGCAGTCTTGACACAGGGTATTGCCCATCTAGAGATGGTCTGTGCCGAGACTATTGCCCCTTCATGCGGCCCATAGGACCTGAACAGGTGAGGCGAAGCATGCAAAAGGTTTAGTCCTGTTTAGAAAAAGGCTAGACATTGCCAGACATCCAGAGAGTGGAGGCACTGTTCTTCCAGGGAAGAGTGCGGTTTAGGGAAAAAACAGGTAAAAAACTGACTTCCCTTGAATCAGGGGATGGAATGCTGATATTGCTGCCAAATGCACTCTCAGTGAACTGAGCACAAGGCCCGATTTCTGAAGATGTTGCAGGTACTCCAAGATATCCTGGATGGAAGCCTCTGTTGGTTGGGTCCCGTGGGCCAAGGATCAGATCGAGAACCTCTTCCATTTTGCCAAGCAGATCATCCTAGTGGAGGACTTCTTACTGTGGAGTAAGACTCGTTGGACGGCCTCTGAGCACCACTCTTCCTCTTCATTTAGCCATGCAGGGAACTGATTGCAGGATGGAGGGTTTGGTTGTGGCTCTGCATGAGCAGGTTGGGATGGAGAGGAAGTGAAATGGGAGGTTGAATTGACAGAGCAAGGAGAACCAGCACTGTTTCGCAGGAGTAACAAGGATGAACTTGGCTCGATCCGCTTTGAGCTTGAGGATGACTCGTGGAATGACCGGAATAGGTAGACAGACATACAGAAGAGTTGACCACCAGGTGTAGTGGAAGGTGTTGGAGAGGGGGCGTCATCTCAAGAGCAGAATAGTTGACATTTCCCGTTCTCCCTCATCGCAGACAGGTTAATTGCAGGGATGCCCCAAGTTGCAAAGACAACCCAGAGAACACTCCCCTTCAGGGACCACTTGTGGCTCCGGGAGAAAACTCTGCTGAGATGGTCCGTGAGACGATTTTGCACGCCCAGTACACGGGCGGCTATGGGGTGATGTCTTCTTCGATACAAAATTGCCATAGGTTGATCATCTCCAGGCAGAATAACCTAGAATGCACCCCTCCTTGCTTTTTCACATAGTACATCGTGGTGGTATTGTCAGTGAGTATGTGAAACACTGAGTGCCTGGATGCAGTCTTGGAAAGCATGACAGGATGGCCTGAAGTTCCAACACATTGATATGGAGTGAGGCTTCCTGTTCCAACCACAGGCCCTGCACCCTCAACAAGTCCAGATGTGTATTCCAACCCAGAAGGGAAGTGTCAGTAACCACTGACTTGGTCGGAGAGGGCTGGGTGAAGAGGATTCCTTGGCACACACAGTGTGGGGACTCCCACTAACACAAGGAATCTAGGACTGGTGAAGAAAGGCGAACCAACCTGTCCAGAGAATTCAGGGTGGTACGCTGTTCTGAACCACATTTGAAGAAGGAAAAGGCGCAACCTAGCGAAGTGGATCACCTGCGTGCAAGCGGACATGAGGCCCAAAAGGCTCAGGCACACGCAGACTGTCATGGAGGGCTGAGATTGCAGACTGAGGCACATCTGCCTCGAAGCCGGTCATCGGGAATGCCCTCAACCTCATGGAATCTAACTGGGCCCCAATGGGCTTGGTTTTCGGAGTGGGAGCCAAGGTTGACTTTGCAGTATTTAAAATGAGTCCCAGATGGTCGAGCAAATGCAATGATATGTCGATGTGATCAAGAACTTCCTCTCCGGAGCCACCCTTCAGCAACCAGTCATCGGGGTACAGGAAGGTGTGGATTCCCTTCTTCCTGAGATATGCCAAGACCATCGCCATACATTTGGTAAGATCAGTGGGCAGAAGAGAGGCTGAACAGGAGAACCATATACTGGAAGTGGCATTCTCCTATCACAAAATGCAGAAATTTCCTGTGGCCCAGCAGAATCACCACCTAAAAGTAAGCGTCCTGAAGGTCCAGAGAAGTGAACCAGTCATTCTGAGACAGCGCGGGGAGGATTGCAGATAGAGTGACAATGCAGAATCTCATGTACTTGATGAATTTGTTGAGGCCACAAAGGTCGAGAATGGGTCTCATCCTGCCCTGGGATTTTGGAATCAGGAGGTACCAGGAGTCAAAGCCATGGCCTCAGTGTTCTTGTGGAACTTCCTCCACCATTAAGAACTGACCAGAATGGAGAGCAATGTCTTGTGAGATGGCTGCCCGAGGAGGGACGGGGAAAGGAGGTGAGAACAGGGCATGGAGGGGAACTGGATTGTGTAGCCCAATCTGATAGTAGGCAATTGAGTCCCAAGCATTGTAAAAGTGGACCAGCCTACCCCTAAAGGTACGGAGAGACAGAGGGAGTGGAGCAAAGACTCCAGCAACGGGTGGTGAGAAGGAACTGAGGGGGCTCAGGCTGGCGCCACCTTATATCGCCAGGGGAGGGGCCATTGCCACAAGCGCCGCCCCTCTACTGGGACTGCTAGGCAAAAGTCTCTGGTTCTGGTGCGCTGGGCATGTACACACCTAAGTGGAACACAGGTTTGCATCTAGTCAAAAGAGGAGGATTGTTGAGCATTGTTTTGTAAGTGCAATTTACGTTTACTGTGAAGAATTACAGAAGCATCCATATAGGTGCTCAGATACCGCAGCGCTGAGTGCATGAAAAATACTTATGCTTCTATATACACACATTGCCACACAACAACAGAATAATCTGAAATAAGGGCAGCATGATCCAGTCATTCCTTCCATAAATACTGATAATCGGTGGTTTGGTGAAGAATTTTCTCCTGGACAAGGAAGGTATCTATGCAGGAATGCATGGATGCAAAGTAAATGAACAAATTCAGCATATTGGCCGCATCTTCTGCTCCTGTATAACCGAGTTGAGCACAGCACTCGCCTCCTTAACCATACAGAGCACTGAAAACTGTCATACTACATATTTAAAATGTCCCTGCTAAAACATATGATAGGTTTAGAATATCATCAATTGGCCTAGTTTTTACAGGTAGGATAGGCAGCCCCAATTCAGCCAAGCACTTACACACACATCCTTAAGTGCTTTGCTGAACCAAAGCCTGTATTATTGTTATCGGCACCCAAAGGTGAGCTGAGTGCCTCTTACTCAGAAAGATGACAGGATCCTTGGACCCTGAGAGCTTAAAATTAGGCATGGCCTGGCAAGACAGAAAGGAAGGGGGAGGGGAGGAAACAGTAACATCAGTAAGATTATGCACTTACTCAGTGACAGCTTGTGCATGAGCTCACATACTAAAGAGAGTGTTTATGAACAGACTCCTCAGGTTGGCTAATTTTGCATTGGCATCATGGCAGAAGTGGGTCTAAGCAGGGCTTTGAATGAGGAGATTCAGGGAGTGCCTTGTTGATCAGAGGAGGGAGGTCATTCCAGGTGTAAAGAGCGGCAAGGGCAAAAATGTGAACACATCTGTGGAAGAAACAGATAAATGGGATATCAAGTTTAGGAAAGGACTCCCCTTACCAAAATGACTAGTTTGTACCGTTCTCTTGGGAAGTAAAGAGGAAGCTATTTGTGACCATAGGACTCATGATGGCCAAGCCCCAAAAGACGTACGAGGATAAGTTTATCAGTCCTATAATCATCTTTTCAATATTGCCACCATCTAAAGGAGCAGGTGGGACCTCTTGGAGAGCTCTGCCTACAGCAGCAATGCGCAGATCTGTGCACCTGACTCTCCATAATACCGTACTTTGTCATCTTAAATGTGCATATATCAGGCAGGATTTAAGTTCCTTGAATATCAAGCAAGATTCACATAGTATCAGCATGTTGACATGCTGAGGTAGCCAACAAGTTAACTGAGGTAGCCAACAAGTTGTCATCGTACACTAGTGTTGACAAAAGTAAGGGAAAAGCTGAGGTGCTAAAAAACACTAAAGGCAGCCAAAGCCAATAGCATACACTTATTGCCATGTCTTTTTCTTTTTTAATTTTTTTGTTTTTATCTCCTCCATTTTCTCTTTTCACCCATCTCAAATAGAAGATGCGTGTGAAGAAAGGTTCAACAATCCACTTAAATCATAACATGACTTTGGATATTCAAGGGCAAATTTTCAAAAACAAAACCAAAAAAACCCAACAACCACCCCGTCTTATATTTATAAAGGCAAAACCAGTGATGTGCACTTTAAGCACTGATACAACAACACAAAACTGACAGACTCTGCAATACCCATTAACCAAAAGCATTCAATGAAAAAATACCATCATCTTCCTATATGTGTATAAGCACTGAAACTTGTATGCACATATATTTGCATGATCAGAAAATGGAGGCGATATTAATGGAGGCCGTCTCAAAATATGTCCCAACCCACATTATGTAACCATACAAAGGATTGCTTATTCTATTAATTTTATTTTCAAGTATTCAGAAAGTTAGAATGTTTGCTATTTTGCTTCAAAAATATTTCTTTCCTCCAGCTAGAAAGTACTGAATTCCCACAGAATGGCTTGTGGATTTTGAGTTTCCTAGCAGCACTGATTTCATAAAATGAAAATATTTTCAAATCATTCTCCTTGTAGCTTGTGCTATCTGGTGTTAAAACTACCCACAAATTCCAAACATTTGGGGTAAAAAAAAAATCTTACAGATTTTTAATTTTTCAGCAGATTTCTATGGCCCCAAGTTACTGTTTTGTTTTTGTTTTTGTTTTTTAACTTATTGATACAAACTTGTGAGAAAGAATAAAGTGACTGGATTCACCTAAATACTTTAATTACTTTATTAATTACCATCCATATTCAGGTGAAATTTTAAGTGTAAAAACTATCTTGTTATGACATACACTTTGGATTCCCACTTTCAAACAAATTGCTACTAAAAACCTACAGGTTTTTTTGCAGTGGTAAATTACTTTGATGTAGCTGCATGGATGCAAACCCCCAGTTTAAATGTGTTGCAGGGGGATATAAAGTAGGGCTACAACAGTGCAACTTACCCGATGTTCAAATACTGTACTGCTAATGTACACAAAACCTATGTGAAAAAAGATTAATCAGTGCCAGTCACCAAAGTGTTGACTATTCGTGGTTTCTTCATCTTGGCCCTCATGGAAAGCCTTTTCCCCCCAAAACTGAAAAGTAAAATTGTTGGAAATACATATTATACATAGTGCAGTTAAAGCAACACTGAAGTGTTTTTTCTTCTCTTTGTGCAATATGAATTGTGTACAGCAGTAAAATTCACTGTGTCAACCTGTAATGCTGTCTTTGGGTTTCTTCTTGCATAGACAGATATGAAAAACTATTGTTATTTAAAAATACTTTGACCCACCACAGTGAGACATTAAGCAGTTTGATAAGCTATATATTGAAGTGTCTTAATGCACCAAGCTAATCTGAATTCTTTTTTGTTTGAAGTCCTGACATCACATAAATAGAACTTCCCTTTCACAAACTACACACGAAGAGGTGTTTTATAACTAGCATTATCTTGCATTACATACAATTGCTCATTGGGAGTAAGCAGATGTAGGTAATTTATTACATCATAAATCTAACCTCTTCAATATTTAAGCATATGTAACACAAATTAAAGATTCCAGTTAAGCATCACCACAGTTTAACCCCTCACATTTGCACAAAGTAATTTACTACAAGCTATTTAATTGCAAAAAGTAAAAGTTTATACAGGTGCTTTACTATGTCATACTGTCATGGTTCCCTTTGTTCAGCATTCCACACAAACTTCTGTATCATGATTGTTTCCACTCATTATCTATTCAGTCTCTGCGTTATTACTTCTCGGTACATGATAGAGATGTATATCAGCAGCAGAAAGATGACAAAGAAATCATCTAAAAATCCCAGAATTCCAAAGAGGGCTTCAGGAAGAAAATCCAGAGGTGAAGCCAGATAGAGCAGAGCTCCTAGCAGGCAGAGGACTATTCTGATACGGAACATCCAGAAAAGGCCCCCTACAGTAAACATCTCCCTGAAAGCATGCCGCAGTAAAGTGGGTAAATCCATAATTCTTTCCATAATCTATGAACAAACAAAATAGAAATAATTAATCTTTTGTAGCATCATACAAAATGCCAAAATAAATACTTCCTAAATGGGATTTTTTTTTTTTTCTTTTTTTTTTTTTAAAGCACAACATTGATATTACCACATTCACCAGTTTTGGAATCCATTAGGTCACAAGACTGAAAGTTTCTAGACCTGGTACTTGAAACCACAGTATAATGAATTAATGTAAGATTTTAACTGCCAAGACACCTATTGGGTAAGAAACACAGGAAAACTAGCATCAAAGGAAAATTAGCATCTTAATTGACACAGAAGACAACTTATGATTCACCATGTAGCAAGAGCAAGCAGTGGAGAAACTATTCTGGATCCATTTCTTACTGATAAGTAGTAACTGATTGAGGATATAACAACGGTAGAGAAGTTTGGAACCAATGATCATAAGTTATATTAGTTCAATACAATAAAGAAAGGGGCTTGAATTCATTATAACGAAGAGAAGATTCACAGAATGCAGCGGTATATATTTAAGAAAAGGTAAATAAACAAAAACAGATTTTAGGAAAGCAAAATGTTAATCGAGTGAGTAGGATGCAATGGAAGAAAGTATGGAAAATCTAAGAATATGGAAGAAATCTGGGGATCCCTATGAGACACCATAATCAAGCTGCAACAGATTACATTTCCTCTGAAAAAGAATAATGCAATATATAAGCTGTGGCTAAATGAGGCTTTTCAGGGGACTGTCCAAGCTTTAAAATTAGAAAACAAAATAAACCCAGCCACGGTGCCTTCTTATCTTTTATTCTGTGGCTTCATCCACATTAATTAGCCATGGTTCAGTGGGAGCCATTTTTTAATTCGAGCACTGTTTCAATAATGACTCCTTTCCCAAAGCAGACAGAGCCACAGAATAGAAGACTAAAAGGCAGTGGTTCTCAAACTTTTTGTATTGGTGACCCCTTTCGAACACCAAGCCTCTGAGTGCGACCCCCCTTAGAAATTAAAAACACATTTTTGATATTTAACACTATGTGAAATACTAAATTTAAACCCTATTGCTTAAAATGAATTTACCTTTTCTCACTGCTTTTAAATTAAGACTAAAACACATTTTTATCGAACTAAATATAAGTGGAAAAGTTATTTTTAATTAGAATTTTATTTTAATACTTGACAGCAATTAATGACCTGAAGCAGCCAAAAAATCAGTGAGATGGATGATGCTGTTTATTCTTGGTGTTGTTTTAGAAAGGGTGCATCTGATGTCGCCCTTCACATTAAGTCGGTTTCGAGATTTCGTCTTTACTGTGAGAAGACTGGAGAATCCACTCTCGCATTCGTAGATAGTAGGAAATGGCAGGACGACTCTCTGGGCCATTTCAGATGCCAGTGGGTATTCACTTGCAACTGAGCACCAGAACTGGTTTGGAGGCAGCTGTGTGAATTTTGCTTTCACGCCATCATCATTGATCATGTCGACAAACTGTTCCTGTGTGTAAATATTGTCAGTAGCAACTGCTCAGCTGCCACACTGAAAGGGTTCTTCACCGGGGAATGAAGTGCTTCTGGTAGCGCTGGGAAGTAGTGTGAGAACTCTTCATGAAGGGCTCTCAAATGTTTACTGATCGCTGACTTGAGAGCGCTATCCATGTTAACTTCTTCCTCCTCGCTGAACAAGGAAGGTGTCGGAAACATGCCGTAACTGTCTGTGTCCAGCTTCCTGCACCACAGATCCAACTTTATCCGGAAGGCTTTGATTTTATTAGTCAGATCTATTGATGTTGAACATTTTCCCTGAATTGACAGATTGAGATCATTAAGGCTACCAAAGATATCAACTAGGTATGCCAAGCAGAGAAGTCATTTCTTGTCACTGAACATTTTGTTCAGCTCTTGTTTCTGTTTTCACAGGAAAAACTGTGCCATCTCTTCGCAAAGTATAAAAACGCGCTTTAATGTGCGTCCCCTAGAAAGCCATCGGACTTGAGTGTGGACAAGCAGAACTTCATATTCACCACCCATTTCATTGCAGAGCTCTCGAAAGAGACGATTATTCAGAGCATGAGCTTTAACGTAGTTCACTGCTTGTATAACATCCACCACAGCATTAAGGCATATTAGCAATGTCTTTGCAGCGAGGACTTGACGATGGATTCCACAATGAGTGACAATCCCATTAGGTGAGACGCACTTTACCTTCTGCCGAAAGCCAGACCGTGCACCCATCCCGGCTGGAGCACCACTGGTACAGATACCACAAAGATTTTTCCATTCAATGCCATTGCTTTCGAAAAAGGAGTTCACCTTATTGAAAATGGCCTGTGCTGTTGTGGTTGTTTCAAGTTGTTCACAGACTAAGAACTCATCCTTAACATCCCCGGCATTAACACACCTTACGGATGCGACCAGTTGTGCACAGTGAGTAACATCAGTGGTTTCATCAAGTTGCAGGCTGAACATACTGAAAGCAGAATTTTTAATTTCATGCACAACTTGTTTTTTGATATCTTCAGACATCTCACATAACCTGCGTTTCACAGTGTCATTAGGCAGGGAGAGGTATTCCGGTTTTCGGCAGTATCCTTGCCAACCATGAGTGCCACAGTCTCCTTGTCTGCTGGCCGAATAAGCGCCTCACCTGCTGCATGCAGTGCTTGAGTAGGGGCAGCTCGTAGTGACACGGTGTAAGAGGCCTCCACAGCGGAAGACATTTGCTGTCGGAAACTTCCATCAGCACCAGGCCGGGCCGCCTTTGTTGCTGCTTCTCTGCGTTTGAAAAAAATCCACGCCTCGATTTTTATGCTCAGGATGTCTAGTTTCAAGATGTTGCTGCCGTTTGCATGGTTTCATTGATTCAGCAGACAAAACTTCACAGCCAATGACACGTTGCGGCTTTTCAATCCCAGAGGTGATGATACTGGGAAAATCCAGTTTAATGGAAGACTCAAGATACTTTTGTTTTTTTGCGGTTTCAGCAGTACAAGTGGCCATTATTTTCAGGAGAAAGTTTGCACTTGTGTGTCTGATTGTTAATTAATAAAGTACTCGTTCAGATGCGAATCAAGCCCTCTAATGTTGTCTCAGTGCCAGGGCCAGCCATAGCAAAAATGGTGCCCTGGGCAAACTTCTATTTGGCGCCCTGTCTTTGGAGGTGGAGCAGCACTGGAGGCGGAGCTGGGCTGGAGGAGCTTGGGGCTCTGAGGATGGCACATGGTGCTGATGGTGGCTCACAACCAAGCACCTGGCTGAAGGCCACACAGCGGGTGGCGGGGTTCGGGGCTGACAGGCAGGGCTGTGTGTGGCAGAGCGGGAGGGTTAACAACCTTGTGCCCGGCAGAGCTCCTGGCTGATAACCCTCAGCATGGCTAGGGCTTTGCCTGACAACCCCAGTACAGGGGTCGGGGCTCACAGCATCCTGGATGCCCCAGCTCAGGGCTCACAGCCCCTCTCCTGGTTGGGGTCAGGACTCGCAACCTCACATGGCGGTTGGACTCAGGGATTGCAGCCCTGTGCCTGCCTGGAGCTCGCAGCCCTGCTCCTGGCCAGGGTTGGGGTCTGGGATCACAGCCCCATGGGGGGTCGGAGTCGGGGCTCGCAGCCACGCTTCCCTGTCAGGGTCGGGGCTCGCAGCCAGGGCGCAGGGATCGGGGCTCTCAACTTGTAGCTGCGCACTGGGGTCAGGGCTCGCGACCCCCCACATAACCAGGTTGCAACCCCCCGAGGGGTCGCAACCCCCAGTTTGAGAACCAGTGCTAAAAGGAGACATGGACTGAGCTTAAAAAAATACTTTAGACAGTAAGGGTAGTCTTGTGATTAAGGCAATTGACTGTGTTCAACATCCACAGGCAGGATGTCTAGGTTCAATTCCTGGGTCCGCCACAGACTTCCTATGTGACCATGGGCAAGTTGCTGAGGGCCGAACCCAAAACCCACTGAAGTTAATGGGAGTCTCTTAATTTCAATGACCTTTGGACCAGGCTTTCAATCTCTTTACCTGTAAAATAGGGATAATACTTCCTTTCTCTCATATTGTCTGTGTCGTCTATTTAGATTGTAAACTATTTGGGGTAGGGTCCCTAGGAAGAAACTGATGAGATATGTGCAGGCAGAACCCCACTGAAATCACTGGTATCTACCTGGACACATCTCATTTGTAGGATCAGGGTCTGCGTGTACGAACTGTGCCTAGCAAATGTGACAACAGTAGCTTGCAAGGTGTACATTCTAAAGTTCTTACCACTCTAATTATGACACCCAGTCATACAAATAACACTCAGATAAGTTTGAGAACAAAATAGAGAAGGCACACAACTCATTAGGAAATCAAGGAAGCACAGAACTCAAAATACAGTTACAAAAGAAAGGGAGCTATATCAATACAGAAGAAAGCAAAGCTAAATTCTCCTGATCAATTCTGGGTCTTTATAAACTGGGAGCAAAAAGGGAAATATTTTTCTTTACAGAAAGAAGATATTTTTCTTTTCCACATATTTCTTTACTTGTTAATTATGAATAATTTAGGCCCTGAATCAGGAAAGCACGTAAGTACACGTTTAACCAGACTTCCTGAATAAAGGATGCTCTTCTGAATCAGGGCTTTAGTAAGTACTATGTTATTACAACAGAAATGCAAGGTTATACAAGTAGTTAAAAATAAATGTTTCTATGCTTAACCTGCAGAAACTTGTATTTACTAAACAAAACCTGTGTAGTTCCCATGAATTATGAACAGAAAATAAACACCTGGAAGAAAATCACACATTATAAAACAGTGTCAGTCTTTCACTGGTTATTGACCCGCCCCCCTCCCCCACCTTACTTACAGATCTGGGCTGTCCTGAGAATCTCCGGTTGTAATCATTGACATCCTGAAGCACTTGTGCTGCATCCTGCTGATCTTCACTGAAGCGTGGTAAAAGCAATGTTACCTGTGCACAACAGCAAGAAGCCACTTCATGCCTGGCACTTCTCATGAATATGAAATTGCAAATTCATAAAAGAAACAGGAATAATTCAGTGCTAAACCTCATACTTTAAGTACAATTCATTACTGTAGACCAACCTTGGTACAACTTTAGATATATGTTGCCTTGCTTCTAAGTATTAACCTAAAAATAACAAGTGTTTAATACTTGCACTGTATTTACTTAGATACAGCTCCCAAGTCTTACAGAATTAACATTTTAAGATACTATAAAAAGGATATAGAAAGCTATTTTCAAGAATATTTACTAAGGACAAAGTACAAGAACCCAGTCTCTGAAGTAGATCAAGGGTAAAGTTTTCAAAAGTGCATAAGTGAGTTAGGAACTCAAATCCCATTTTCAGAGGTGACTTAGGCACTTAGATCCTTGGGGGTTTGAATTTTTTATCCCAAAATCAGACAAATGCTTCCGTCATCATTACTGATGATCTTGCATTGAAGCATAAAAGCAGCAAAATTTGAGTTCATTGTATATCCACTTATAGCACAGTGGCTGAGGGCCCTTCGCCATCACTGTTCCTCCAAAGTGCACCAGCCTAGGGGGAGTCCACTGCAACCTCCTCCGTGATCCTGGCTATCATGGTAATGCTCAGAGTGAGTCTCCAGGCCTTAGCCCATTCAGGTTCCCCTCAACTGGAAAGCTGGTGGGTACAATGGGAAGCTTTGAGGATAAGGTGAGTAAATTGGAGAAAAAGTGGGCAGGACAAGAAAAAAGGATAAATCAGGGCTTTTGCAAGAGTAATGAATGGAGAATTCTCCTCCTAAAGAAAAATATAGTTTGGGGAATTAATTCTGCTACAAATATCTAAAACTACACAATATGACATACATACGCATGTGTACATTTTATCTATATACAAAAAACTATTGTAATTTTAAACATATGTGGTGATGATATTCATGTGATACACTTTATCGTAAGGTTCTGCAGTTTATCACATTGTTTGCAATTTTTCATCTTTGAAACCTTACCTTGTACTCTGCCACTAATCCATCAAGCAGTTGCAAACACCTGCCCTGCCCTCCCCTCCCCCCCCTTCTTTTTTTTTTAAACAGCAGCTTGCCAAAGGACAGTTTCCTCTCTCTTCCTCTCCCTCCCAAATATGAAATCCCCCTTCCACTGCATAGGCTGAGAACACTCAGTCCCAGATCAATGACAGGCTTAAGATGAAATAGCTCGTCACTTTCCATGGCTAGATATGGATTCTTTAGTCCATTGGAAAGAGGAGTGTACAGGGTGACACTGGCCCTTTGAGCTATAAAAGAGGATGCCTGGGGAAGAAAGAGATATGGTGAGATAGCTCTCTGTAGGCCCACCCTGGAACAAGGGAGGAATTATCAGGGAGCCAGTGGAGGGGTTAGCCAGTGCCAGGAGGCTGAAAAGCGTGGAGACCTGGGAAGACTAGCCGGCAGACTTTCCTGAGATGAAGGGCCAGAGCCAGGAGACTGATTATGGTTCCTGGGAGAAGGCTGAAGGCAGGAGAGCAGCAAGAGGGGTTAGCTGGTTGGTGACCCCAAGTCAGAAGCAGGACTAGAGGGGTCTGAAGGCCAGTGAACAGCAGAAGGAGTTGCCTTTAAGCCAGAGAACCATAGCCAAGGGCCAGAGAGGGCTGATGGCAGGGGAGCAGCAGAAGACCTTATCTACTCTCATCTCCAGAGGCGAAGAGCTAGACCCATAGGAAGTGTGAGACGGCCAGCTTTCCAGTCAAGGGGAACCTTAATGGGCTAGGACTTGGAGACTCACTCTGAGCATTACCATTCATTATTCCCAGTGCAGATAATCATTATGATCATCCGACATCTCATCTCATGATGCCCCATGTACCACACCACAGCACTTTCAACCATATCCGGACACTCTGTCCTCTTTTGTCCCTGGACAGCCACTCCAGCCCTTCCAGCTGGAGTGCAACCCTGCTCTTCCCAGCGGGAACCCTCACAGCCTGATTGCTGAGAGATGGTCTTTACCAGACCATCCAAAAATTGAGAGATTTTAAAAAAAGGATTAGGTGTTTGTGTTTTATTTTTTTTTTTTAAATTTGCTTTCTTGTTTTTGAGCCTTTGGAGGAAGCACTTGCCACCAAAAATATAAGTGATCATTTCAGGTTCAAAATTCAAGCTTAAATGCATATGCAGAAATGTAGGCCTCCCTGCTGGTTGCTCAGAAAGACACTCTGCTAACCCTTTCCAATCTCTTGGTGTGTGGGTGTGGGTGTGTAGCTGACAAAAGACTTTCACCTCCCCAGACCTTATTGCTATTCTGTCTCTCTCTCTCTCCCCTCCTGGTCTCCCTCTCACTTCCCCACTCAGTCTCTTGCCCCACTCACATTTTCCCTCCACGCTCCCCACCACCAGTTCTTCTGTCCCTCACATGCCTGCCTATATCCCTCCCCTTTCCCCTAATAGAGTCTTACCATTCACAATTTCCCTCTATGCCATCCCTTACTTATTTTTAGAGGTAAGCATGAGAGTGCGTGTTTTCAGAATCCGGGCCTAAATTTGGAATCAGAACCATCGGGTCTTTGATGATATAAAGTGTTACCGTTTGTCTGCAGATTGGGCAACGGATGGCACCCAGCCACGAGCCATACCTCCAGTATGCAATAATGCACATACCTAATGGAGGTAAATATCAAAGCTGTAATGATTTAAATTTTACACTGTTAGACATTTTTGATTTAAAACAATTATTTCAGCAAGAACAAAATATTAGGCACCAAGAAAACCGGTAATGGATTATTAAAATATTAGGCTCAAGTACTTTAGGCATAACTGGCTGTTTTTATATAATATTAATTGCAGATAGTAAAACCAAATTTATCCAAATTCCAGATGCAATTCAGTTAATAAATTCTGATACAGTTCAATTTCAACATTAACTTCTATAGCAGGGTGGAAAAACAAATAAAAAAATTGATTTTATATTTTAAAAATAAACCCATTTAAGATTAAATTTGAAATTGACCACTCCAAACTTTTAAAAATCATTTAAAACAAACATAAAAATAATGTTAAGCAATACGTTTGCTGACACTTTTTGAAGAAAGTAAAACCACAGAACTGTGGAAGTCACTGGCTAAGCCAAGGGTGGGCAAACTGCAGCCCATGGACCAGATCCGGACTGCCAGTTATTTTAAGCCAGCCCTTGAGCTCTGCTCCAGCGCTCCAGCCGGGGAGCAGGGTCGGGGGCTGGAAGCTCCCAGAAGCCACGACAGCGCTTTAACGTGGCTGTGTAGTTGCGGCACCAAAGCTGGGAGAGACCTTTCCCAGAGCTGTAAAAAACCCACCCCCACGACGGGAGTAGCTACCAGTGCTGGTGCACTGTCTACACTGCCACTTTACAGCGCTGAAACTTGCATCGCTCAGGGGTGTGTTTTTCACACCCCTGAGTGAGAAACGTTCAGCACTGTAAAGTGGCAGTGTAGACAAGGCCTCAGTGTAAAGGCTATGGTTAACTGAAAATCAACATGTTTTAATAGCTAACAACCAATGAAAATCAACTTTTCTTTAGGAAAATAACTAAAAAGTACAAATGCAGAACACGATTAGAATACATTATTTAAATAAAGGTTTTCAACTTACTGATTTAAATTATGATTAAACTGGGTGATTTAAATTGCACTGACTTAAATCAATCCATCCTGGTCAAGAGCATATATATTAACTGAGGAGTCAAAAAGCTTCTACATCATTGTATTTGGAAAATGATTAGTTTTAAAAGCCTTTACTAAGGTAAAGTTTAGCTGGGAAAACTACAGGAAATAAAAATTCAGCTTGTTACAAAACCCTAATGTTTCAAGCTTTGAAATTGCACAGGTTTTGAGGTGTCCGGAAAAATCTGAATCCTTTTAATCTTTTCCAAGTCTGCACCAACTAACTTTTCTCGATGAACAGATAATGTATAAGTTACGATAGCCCCATGGATACTAGATGAAGACAAATAAAGAATCCTTGTTTGAGAATCTCAAATGTTGGGAATCTGAAGGAGGGGAAATCAAAATGATAAACATAATGTAACAAAATAAAATTACCCCTACAGATACCTCAAGTAAGCTAAGGATGTGAATGTTGTAAATTTTAGCATAATTCTTAAAGACTTCAATTTTTCAATGTAAACGTGTTGTCCTGGATGAGGACACCAACCAGAGTTTTGCTAGTTTTTTTTCTACATGTGTTTACAAAACTGCCACCTCAGCTCCCCCCGTTTTATTTTAAAAAATGTTTTCCGTTAATTCTGAATTAATTTTCAGTTAATTCTGAGTTAATTTTTTCCATGTTTAGAAACTTTAAGGACACAGAATCAAATATATTTGCAGATGAGTGGAAATTCTGATTTAAAAACTGGTAGCACAGAAAAAAAATACTTTAGAACGTAATTTTAGACACTATCTATTACCAGACACTTTCTCAAGAAGTTATACATAAAGTTCTTTGTTTTTAATAGTATTATGCTATGAAAAACTGTTTTTCTCTTCAGATCAAGTTAAGGAATTTAAGATTCTTTAGAAATGGTTACTCACCCTGTATAGTAACTGGGGTTCTTCAAGATGTGCCCCCCACGGTGCTCCACTGGAGACATGCTAGCACCTGCTGCACCTTTGATTGGAGGTTTCTCTTAGCAGTGTCCGACTGGCGCACAGATGCGTGCTACTAAGCCCCGTGCCCTGAGCCATTGTTACACAGCACTGGGTGGGTGAACCGCCCTCAGTTCTTTCTCTACTACCAAGCTCCACCGCAGAGAACGCCAAAGTAGAGGGGAAGGAGGGCTGGTACTGGAGCACTTGTAGGGATACAAATCTTGAAGAACCTCAGTTACCGCACACAGTGAATAATCATTTTTTCTTCTTCCAGTAGTGTCCTTACGGGTGCTCCGGGGAGGCAGATCAGTGTTGTACATTGCTAACGCTGTTGCAGGCATCGCAAGGCAGTTTGGGAAGGGTTAAAGGTGTAAGTGTGGAATGAAAGGTTCCTTTGCAGGTTATGAGAGGCCATACAGGGAGGAAGAGAGAAGGGAACGGGTTAACTCGACGCTCCAGCTAGGTCCGAAGACAAGACACTAACTCCAGCCCAAGGCCATGGCACACGACCTACGACCTACTCTCGGCTGCCTGCCAAGAAAGACGGGAGCCTGGATTCCAACCCCGACCAGCGAGGATTCAGCTGAACAAACTGCAGGGGCTGTGAAGACAGTGAAGGCCAGCGTGAGGGGAAACAACAGGGTGTTTTGGGAAAGCTGAGGAAGCCATGGAAGGCCGGTTTGGACTGGTACAAAGAGCACAGGGAACAATGGTCCCTAAACAAAATGCCCCCAAAAGACCTAAGGACTTAAAACCCTCCTGAGAGCTGAAGCAAATCAGAGATCCACAGTGGACCCTGGGCAGCCTGTGCACAGGACAGAACTCCCATCCACCCTTCCCCCTCTTCTTCTAACGTTACACCCAGGCATGACCAGCCTCGGGTCGTGTGTATGTGAGTAAGAAAGTGGGTTAGGGCATGGGCACTAATGCTTTCTTTCTTCCCCTGAGTGACGTGGGGAGAACCCAGCACCCTCCGCTGTTATTAATAAAGCTTTAAAATTTAGTCACTTGGTGTGCTCCTTCATTCCCTCCCGTAATGATCCTGTGGCCTCAGCCTGATCACCTGATGCCTCATTCAGATTGGTAACATAAATCTGTCACAGAATAACCCTGTACTGGAGAGTGGAAAGCCATGATGGCCACCAGATGGACTCTAATAGAGCTCAGCGATAGTCCTAAACTTTTTAGTGTAAGGATGTAGTCCAATAAATCTGGCAGCGATGAGGTCATTGGTGGAATATGTCTGAGGTCACACCAAGAAAGAAATCTTGTCCATTTTTGAAAGTATGTGTAGCAAGTAGAACTGTTTCCTGCTGTGTTATAGAATTCTTTTTACTTCCTCTGAGCAGACTGTGTCTAGACCCATGAATCATCGGCCAACCGTGCTTTGAGACGAAGCACTGCAAGATTGGGGTGAAGGATCATCCTGTCTTCCTGGGAGAGGAGATGAGGAGCAGTGTGGAGAGTGATTGGAGAGCAAATGGCCAGCTGTATCAGGCAAGGAAAACATGTTAATCTGGGACAGGGTCAAAATTATTTGGATGACTCCGGTTTTGTCTTTTGTACTTTGAGGAGAACTAGAGGAATCGGTGAGAATGCGTACAAGGAGATTCAACGATCAATGAAAGTGAAAAATATCCCCAGAGATCTGTGACCCAGTCTGCCTCTCGAGCAAAACTGAGCATAAAACTGTGGTGAAACAAGTCTATCTGAGAGGTGCCCCACTGACAGAATATTTGGTATGATTTGCTGTATCCTATTTCTTACTTGTTGTCTTGGAAGAAGTGCCTGCTGAATGCATCCAGAGTCACATGTTGAATCCTTGGGAGATAGGCTGCTGTGATGAAGACCTGGTTGAGTATGTACCAATTACAAAGCTTGACAGGTTTGACGCAGTGGGATCTTGTGCCTCCTTGCCGATATAAATATGCATGATATGTGGTCCAAACAAATCCTGCATCCTTGCGGTCCCTTCCAACCCCATGATTTTATGACCTTTATGAGATTGTGCAATTAGTGGCAAAACCTGGAGACAGGGGTATCTAACCACTCTGAGTTCCAGGACGTTGATGTGTAACATGGTCTCTTGCGACGCCTACTTGCCCTGGATCTAGATGTGCTCCCGACCATAGCAGAGAGATGTCTGTCTTTATGACAACCGCTGAGGGAGGACGTGCAAATTGGACTTCTGAGCAGACATTGCGATAGTCTTTCTACCAGAGTTGAGGGATTGTTTTACGCAGGTGGATATGGAAAGATGTACATTTAAACTGTGTCGGCTTGGTGAATAAACAGTCCCGAGCCACCCTGATGGCAATGGATTCGGAATCTTGCGGGGTCTCTGGCAAAGGTACTGGCTGCCATGTGCCCTAACAACTGAAAACAGTTCTTGATCAGGGGGCTTGATCAGTATGGGGGCTGAGTTGAATTGCACTGGCTTTGTTGGAAAGGACCACAAACTTATGCAGAGGAATGTAGGCTCTTGCTGCTACTGAATCAAGCAGAACTCCTATGAATTCTAAGTTTTGCACAGTGGTCAAAGTGTATTTCTGAACATTCAACTGCAGGCCCAACTTGAAGTGATCTAACACCTCAGAAGTTGGGGCAGATGACAGGCCTAACAGGAGCACCTGGTACAGAAGGGCTTCATTGACAGGCAAAGCTATGTGGGCAGACGAGGTCAGACGAAGGAGAACATGCAGCGTATGATGAGGTTCTTTAACCTCCTTGAATTAATTGCAACGAGTCAGCAATCCTCTTGACCAGATCCTGGAACTGCTTAAAATTCTCCGCCAAGGAAGGAGGAGGACAAATGATAGCTTCATCCGGACATGAAGAGGAGATATTGGCTGTAGGAGAGACCTCATCAACAGCTCGAGCTTCCTGCTCCTCAGAAGATTCTTCTTGAGGGTCAAGTCTCCTAGAGGGAGCAGGCCATGCCGGTTGTCTCTCTGTGATGGGTGGTGCTCGATGTCTTGGAATATTGTTGACGATAGACTGATCAAGGGTCCCAATGTGGCCAACGAGGTGGTGAGGAAGGCTTAGAAGGCACCCCTGGGTGCTCATACAAGCAAGATGGTGCTTGCAATCTTGTGCCACGAGTGTTTATAGGGTCAGAGACCTCTGGAAAGGGGCCTCTACAGAAGTGAGGGGAGAGACCTGAACTGATATTTGGGACACCAAGGCAACGTCTTCATCAGAATCCTCATCCTCAAACGCACTCTGGAATGGTGAAGTGCCTGAAGAAATTTGAGGTGAAACCATCGGTACCAGATGAACTTCAGGAATCTCGATGTCCTTGGTACAAAAAGAACATAGGAGCCAAGCACCAGAGAATCGGGCATGTCAGATGCAGCCAGGTCCTGGGGAAATTGGAAGTCCTGCAGTACAAAGCCTGCTGTCGGTACCAAGCCTGTAATCTGCACAGAGATGATGGTGGCTGAGGTTGCTGACAGTACCACGGGTCTCAGGCACTCCAAGAGAAGTGTGGTTGGAGCCCGAACATGCTCCTTCTATGATGAGATAACTGGCTCTGTGGATGAGGGGAAAGCAGTGGACATGTTATTCCTTGACTTTAGCAAAGCTTTTGACACAGTTTCCCACAGTATTCTTGCCAGCAAGTTAAAGAAGTATGGGCTGGATCGACGGACTACAAGGTGGATAGAAAGCTGGCTAGATCGTCGGGCTCAACGGGTAGTGATCAATGGCTCCATGTCTAGTTGGCAGCTGGTATCAAGTGGAGTGCCCCAAGGGTCGGTCCTGGGGCCGGTTTTGTTCAATATCTTCATTAATGATCTGGAGGATGGCTTAGACTGCACCCTCAGCAAGTTTGCATAAGACGCTAAACTGGGAGGAGTGGTAGATACACTGGAGGGTAGAGATAGGATACAGAGGGACCTAGACAAATTAGAGGATTGGGCCAAAAGAAATCTGATGAGGTTCAACAAAGACAAGTGCAGAGTCCTGCACTTAGGATGGAAGAATCCCATGCATTGCTACAGACTAGGGACCGAATGGCTCGGCAGCAGTTCTGCAGAAAAGGACCTAGGGGTTACAGTGGACAAGAAGCTGGATATGAGTCAACAGTGTGCCCTTGTTGCCAAGACGGCTAATGGCATTTTGGGCTGTATAAGTAGGGGCACTGCCAGCAGATTGAGGGACGTGATCGTTCCCCTCTATTCGACATTGGTAAGGCCTCATCTGGAGTACTGTGTCCAGTTTTGGGCCCCACATTACAAGAAGGATGTGGAAAAATTGGGAAGTGACCAGCGGAGGACAACAAAACTGATGAGGGGTCTGGAACACATGACTTATGAGGAGAGGCTGAGGGAACTGGGATTGTTTAGTCTGTGGAAGAGAAGAGTGAGGGGGGATTTGATAGAAGCCTTCAACTACCTGAAGGGGGGTTCCAAAGAGGATGGAGCTAGGCTGATCTCAGTGGTAGCAGATGACAGAATAAGGAGCAATGGTCTCAAGTTGCAGTGGGGGAGGTCTAGGCTGGCTTTTAGGAAAAAACTATTTCACTAGGAGGGTGGTGAAGCACTGGAATGGGTTACCTAGGGCGGTGGTGGAATCTCCATCCTTAGAGGTTTTTAAGGTCCGGCTTGACAAAGCCCTGGCTGGAAAAATTTAGTTGGTGTTGGTTCCTGCTTTGAGCAGGAGTTTGGACTAGATGACCTCCTGAGGTCCCTTCCCTTCCTAATCGTCTATAATTCTATGAAATACGGTGTGGGGGGAGGCCCATGGAGAAAAGGATAGAGAGTCCCTTCCCGCAGGTAAAGTGTCCAATAAACCAAGGTCAACACGACAACTTCATGCACTACACTGTTACCCAAGAACCTCGGTTTCCAAATATCCTTCAGAAATAAGTCACTGGGAGAGTAATTTTCATTAACTTTTGGTTTCAGAGTAACAGCCGTGTTAGTCTGTATTTGCAAAAAGAAGAGGAGTACTTGTGGCACCTTAGAGACTAACCAATTTATTTCAGCATGAGCTTTCGTGAGCTACAGCTCACTTCATCAGATGCATACAGAGGAAACTGCAGAAGACATTATATACACAGAGACCATGAAACAATACCTCCTCCCACCCCACTCTCCTGCTGGTAATAGCTTATCTAAAGTGATCATCAAGTTGGGCCATTTCCAGCACAAATCCAGGTTTTCTCACCTTCCGTCCCCCCCCCACACAAACTCACTCTCCTGCTGGTAATAGCCCATCCAAAGTGACCACTCTCTTTAAAATGTGTATGATAATCAAGGTGGGCCATTTCCAGCACAAATCCAGGTTTTCTCACCCCCCCACCCCACTCCAAAAACCACACACACAAACTCACTCTCCTGCTGGTAATAGCTTATCCAAAGTGACCACTCTCCTCACAATGTGTATGAAAATCAAGATGGGCCATTTCCAGCACAAATCCAGGTTTTCTCACCCCCCCACCCCACTCCAAAAACCACACACACAAACTCACTCTCCTGCTGGTAATAGCTTATCCAAAGTGACCACTCTCCCTACAATGTGCATGATAATCAAGGTGGACCATTTCCAGCACAAATCCAGGTTTTCTCACCCCCCGCCCCCACACACAAACTCACTCTCCTGCTGGCAATAGCTCATCCAAACTGACCACTCTCCTTACAATGTGCATGATAATCGAGGTGGGCCATTTCCAGCATAAATCCAAGTTTAACCAGAACATCGGGGCGGGGTAGGAAAAAAACAAGGGGAAATAAGCTACATAATGACTTAGCCACTCCCAGTCTCTATTTAAGCCTAAATTAATAGTATCCAATTTGCAAATGAATTCCAATTCAGCAGTTTCTCGCTGGAGTCTGGATTTGAAGTTTTTTTGTTGTAAGATAGCGACCTTCAAGTCTGTGATTGCGTGACCAGAGAGACTGAAATGTTCTCTGACTGGTTTATGAGTGTTATAATTCTTGACATCTGATTTGTGTCCATTTATTCTTTTACGTAGAGACTGTCCAGTTTGACCAATGTACATCGCAGAGGGGCATTGCTGGCACATGATGGCATATATCACATTGGTGGATGTGCAGGTGAACGAGCCTCTGATAGCGTGGCTGATGTTATTAGGCCCTTTGATGGTGTCCCCTGAATAGATATGTGGGCACAGTTGGCAATGGGCTTTGTTGCAAGGATAGGTTCCTGGGTTAGTGGTTCTGTTGTGTGGTATGTGGTTGTTGGTGAGTATTAGCTTCAGGTTGGGGGGCTGACTGTAGGCAAGGACTGGCCTGTCTCCCAAGATTTGTGAGAGTGTTGGGTCGTCCTTCAGGATAGGTTGTAGATCCTTAATAATGCGTTGGAGGGGTTTTAGTTGGGGGCTGAAGGTGACAGCTAGTGGCGTTCTGTTATTTTCTTTGTTAGGCCTGTCCTGTAGTAGGTGACTTCTGGGAACTCTTCTGGCTCTATCAATCCGTTTCTTCACTTCCGCAGGTGGGTATTGTAGTTGTAAGAATGCTTGATAGAGATCTTGTAGGTGTTTGTCTCTGTCTGAGGGGTTGGAGCAAATGCGGTTGTATCGCAGAGCTTGGCTGTAGACGATGGATCGTGTGGTGTGGTCAGGGTGAAAGCTGGAGGCATGCAGGTAGGAATAGCGGTCAGTAGGTTTCCGGTTTAGGGTGGTGTTTATGTGACCATTGTTTATTAGCACTGTAGTGTCCAGGAAGTGGATCTCTTGTGTGGACTGGACCAGGCTGAGGTTGATGGTGGGATGGAAATTGTTGAAATCATGGTGGAATTCCTCAAGGGCTTCTTTTCCATGGGTCCAGATGATGGAACCATTTTCTCAGATGATGGGGGGGGGGGTGAGAAAACCTGGATTTGTGCTGGAAATGGCCCACCTTGATGATCATACACATTTAAAAGAGTGTGGTCACTTTGGATGGGCTATTACCAGCAGGAGAGTGAGTTTGTGTGTGTGTGTGGGGGGGGGCGGAGGGTGAGAAAACCTGGATTTGTGCTGGAAATGGCCCAACTTGATGATCACTTTAGATAAGCTATTACCAGTAGGAGAGTGGGGTGGGAGGAGGTATTGTTTCATGGTCTCTGTGTATATAATGTCTTCTGCAGTTTCCACAGTATGCATCCGATGAAGTGAGCTGTAGCTCACGAAAGCTCATGCTCAAATAAATTGGTTAGTCTCTAAGGTGCCACAAGAATTCCTTTTCTTATTAACTTTTGGAGCACTACATATGAATATATTCACTTGGGTTACCCTTCCCCACTGCCTCTTTCCTTCTGCCTCTCCAGAAGAACAAGACCCCGGACAAATCAGACAAGTCTGCAACATGCTAAGGAGGAAAAGTGCAATATGTCTGTGCTATATACATATATATACAAAAAGGCCTCAAGGTACACAGGAGGATGGCAGGTAGGGTGACCACACAGCAAATGTGAAAAATCGGGACGGGGTGGGAGGTAATAGGAGCCTATATAAGAAAAAGACCCAAAAATCAGGACATCTGGTCACCCTCATGGCAGGAGACCCTCTCTATGGGTATGTCTACAAGCACTACAGCTGTGCTGCTGTAGCATGGACACTACAGCAACGGCAGGGGCTGTCACTGTAATACATCCATCTCTTTGAGAGGCGGCAGCTAGGTTGACAGCCAGGTTGCATCTATCATGGGGGTCAGGCCGACCTCACTACATTGCAAAGACCATGACATTTTTCACAGCCATGAGCAAGATAGGTAGATCGACCTAAGTTTTAGATGTAGACAAGCCCTACATGGCTCTGATAAGAGCACAGCTGGAACACTGTACTTAAACTTGACTACTTAAGTTCTGGGTACTTAAACTCGACTACTTGTATAAGTAGGGGCATAGCGAGCAGATCGAGGGACGTGATCGTTCCCCTCTATTCGACATTGGTGAGGCCTCATCTGGAGTACTGTGTCCAGTTTTGGGCCCCACACTTCAAGAAGGATGTGGATAAATTGGAGAGAGTCCAGCGAAGGGCAACAAAAATGATTAGGGGACTGGAACACATGAGTTATGAGGAGAGGCTGAGGGAGCTGGGATTGTTTAGCCTGCAGAAGAGAAGAATGAGGGGGGATTTGATAGCTGCTTTCAACTACCTGAAAGGGGGTTCCAAAGAGGATGGCTCTAGACTGTTCTCAATGGTAGCAGATGACAGAACGAGGAGTAATGGTCTCAAGTTGCAGTGGGGGAGGTTTAGATTGGATATTAGGAAAAACTTTTTCACTAAGAGGGTGGTGAAACACTGGAATGCGTTACCTAGGGAGGTGGTAGAATCTCCTTCCTTAGAGGTTTTTAAGGTCAGGCTTGACAAAGCCCTGGCTGGGATGATTTAACTGGGAATTGGTCCTGCTTTGAGCAGGGGGTTGGACTAGATGACCTTCTGGGGTCCCTTCCAACCCTGATATTCTATGATTCTATGATACTTCTCCTACTCAAAACCAAGCCTTAGTGCTTGTCTACATGGACACTAAGTTCGCAGCAAGCTGAAATGTAAATCTACCCAGTACTAGCATGCTGCACACTAAGCATCTGTCTGGCTTCCGCAGCCGCGCACTAACAATTCCCTAGCATTTCTGATCTACCCTGCTTTGAAACAGGGGTAGATCAATGTGCACTAGACTAGGGAACTGTTAGGGCATGGCAGTAGTGGCCAGAAGGACAGTATGTGAGACACTAATGAGGGGTAAATTAACTCCCCAGGTTGCTGTGGACTAAGGGCTGGTCTACACTTAAAACTTAGGTTGACCTAGATACGTTGCTCAGGGCTGTGAAAAATTTCACATAGGGTTGCCAGATGTCCAGTTTTTGACCGGAACACCCGGCTAAAAAGGGCCCCTGGTAGCTTTGGTCAACCCCGTTAAAAATCCGGTTGGCAGGCTCCCTACCCAGCTCCCGGGAAGCTGCAACATGTTCCTCCAGCTCCTAGGTGTAGGGGCAGCCACGGGGGCTCCACACTCTCCCCTGCCCCGAGTGCCGGCACCGCAGCTCCCACTGGCTGGGAACTCTGGCCAATGGGAACTGCAGGGGCAGCACCTCCAGGTCAGGGGCTTTGAAATGAGGAAGGAGGGGAAGTTCTGTCCTCAGAGAGGTGTGACCTGCCCTGATCATCTCAATGGGATGTTAACTCTCTAATCGAATGGTGATAATTATAGTTTAAATGTCAGAATTGTTAATTTTCTCTGCTGATCATTTTTACTTACCACAGAAAAGATGTCCGCAGTTTGTTTCGATGGGAAATGTAGCCTGCTGTAAACAGACTGGACAGGACATGTCAGTATAGAAACGATGTCTATTACCAGCAGATGCATCCTGTTGGGACAAAAAAATAATTTCTTAAATTATTCAGGAATTAACTTCAATTTAGAAGATCACTTGAGTTTTAAAAAACCCAGAATATATTCTCCACTTGCTAGAAGTCAGAGACAGATGACTCAAATTTAAAACTAAATAAGAGCAGGAACAGAATAATATTTAAATTGAAAAATTAAATCAGTAAGCAGGTATTGTGCAACAAGCACATTATTTCTTCCATCTGTTCTATATAGCATACACTTCAATCTAATTAAGGACAATGAAAATAGAACCGTGTGATCCTATATTTAATAACCAGAAACCTTTAGTTCAGGTGCACTAAAGTGCGAGTGACACCCAAAAAACTTGCTTCCAATACACTACTCACAAAAGCCTGTCTATACTAGGCGAGAGGCTTTAGCTACAATAATAAATGTTGGCCCCAGGCCCTATTGTAGAAGCAGCCTATGTACCTCTTGATGACAAGCTCAGATGCTGGATAGTTAACTTTGAACTTTAACAATTCCAGCATGTTGATGATTGCTTGGCTAATCCTTGGATTCCTTCCATGGTTTTGTCACAGGCATCCCAGCCTAGAATCTCCCCATATGTGCCAGGGAACGGGCCAATGCCTTTAGCTGGCCTGAGTGGCTCATCACCCCAGTTCACTGGGCCTTGGCTGCTGTGCTATTTTCTAGGAAGCTTAGCTTGTTAGTCTAAATGCTTCTGGTCCCTGCTCCATAGCTGCAAACTGGACTCCAGATTTGACTTCCTGACCCCTTACTGCCAGGGTCTATGTTATTGTGCAGGGAGCATGCACTGTAATCTAACTTACGTCCCCGTGTGGGGAAACTTGGAAGTGTCCTGTGCTTCTTTAAGGCTCTTCTGAAATTGATTATGGATTCCAGTTTGAGAAACAGGGGGGATAGATCTCACAGGCCCTTTCACATTTAACTATGACCTAAAATTTTAAGGGGTTATCATGATATCCATACAAGAAATTTGTCACTTCACCAATAACTGAAGCTAGTTTTGATAAGTCTATCTGCAGCAAATGGAGTTTATACAATGGACATGAACACATTTTCTTTTTCTAGAATGATGTGTTTCAGAATTTTTTTTAAACTTTAGCAGTAAAGGAACAACAGATCTATACCACATATTATTACATGGATGGCCATTTCCAACATCTAGAACGGTACCTGTTCTGTTTGAAGCTGCTGCCGAAGTGCCCTCACTAGTTCTTGGTTGTCTGGATGAATGTTCTGATGCTCATTTCTGAGAGAGGGGGGAAAAGTGAAAGAACAATGACTGTCAGAACACAGAAAAACAAATACAGACTAACACGGCTGCTACTCTGAAATCTGCATGATCAATGTATTGCAGAAGGTTTCACGGATATTGTAAACCATGTGGCACTGTGACCATTCGTCAAAGGAAAACACCCTTCTTATGACCAATCATCAAGAACAACTTTGGCTGAAAATTATCAGTTTTAATAAATGAAAACAAAATCATTATTGTGTAAAAAATCAAGTTACTTGTAAATACATATTAGTTAACTCAGAAATAAGAGTTATAATATTTTTTCTTTCCATTGGTAACTCCTTTGTTGCTGGAAACGTAATTATGCCTTAATGATTTTTCCCTTCGCTGCATGCATATATACTCATTTATTATTGTAGAGTTGAAGTATCTTGTTTTTTTAAAATCTATTTTATTTGCTATCTGAAGGATTATGAAAACACTCAAGAGAAGAAATGGCAGGCTTTTCATTTGTTTTTGAACACTGATCTCATATAACTTACTCCCAGCATTAAAAACATAAAAGAAACCATTGATGACCCAGCGGCAACAAGAGTAGAGGTTAGACATGATAAAAATACAGATTACTTAAAAGGAGAATCAGAAGGAAGGGCTGCACTGAGGACTAATGAGACATGGGTGGAGATAAACATTCATCACTTTTTCCCAGACTTGAGCAGGCCTCATGGAAATCTTTCTTTATCAATGTGGTGTCATTAAGCTCAGCTAAAAATCTTATACAAGAGATAACAGAATTTTCAGTATTATATTGAGTATTGTTGAAGTTGCAAAGAAGTTCTATTATAAGTCTGTTTTCATTTGCTCCGTATTTTCTAAAACATTGAGCTTTGGGGATGAAACCACCATGTTTGGTGTTTACTAAAAGGTGATTTTTTTTTTTTGAAAGTTTGAGCAAAATGAATAGATTCATAGAGATTAAGGTCAGAAGGGACCATTATGATCATCTAGTCTGACCTCCTGCACAATGCAGGCCACAGAATCTCACCCACCCACTCCTGCAATAAACCTCTCACCTATGTCTGAGCTATTGAAGTCCTCAAATCATGATTTAAAGACTTCAAGGCGTAGAGAATCCTCCAGCAAGTGACCAGTGCCCCATGCTGCAGAGGAAGGAGAAAAAACCCCAGGGCCTCTTCCAATCTGCCCTGGAGGAAAATTCCTTCCCGACCACAAATATGGCGATCAGCTGAACCCTGAGCATGTGACCAAGATTCACCAGCCAGATACCCAGGAAAGAATTTTCTGTAGTAACTCAGATCCCACCCCATCTAACATCCCATCACAGGCCACTGGGCCTATTTACCATGAATAGTTAAAGATCAATTAATTGCCAAAATCATGTTATCCCATCATACCTTCTCCTCCATAAACTTATCGAGTTTAATCTTGAAGCCAGATAGGTCTTTTGCCCCCACTGTTTCCCTTGGAAGGCTGTTCCAGAACTTCACTCCTCTGATGGTTAGAAACCTTCGTCTAATTTCAAGTCTAAACTTCCTGATGGCCAGTTTATATCCATTTGTTCTTGTGTCGCACAATTCTCTCAGTTGTGTGGGGTTTTTCTTGTTTTTAAAGTTTGGCCATGTTGAAAAACAACACACTTTTCCCATTTTAGTAGTGCCTTTGCTTGGTTTTGGAAAAAGATTAAAAATTAAAGCAAAATAAAATCTAAGCAATTGAAATATTGCTAGTGAGCATGCTACATGGGAATCTGCTAAGATTTTTAGCTGAGCCTAAGCCCTGGTCTACATTATGCGGGGGCGGGAAATCGATCTAAGTTACATAGCTGAAGTCGATGTACTTAGATCTACTCACCGTGGTGTCTTCACTGCAGTGAGTCGACTGCTGCTGCTCCCCCATCAACTCTGCCTGAGCCTCTCATGGAGTACAGGAGTCAACAGGAGAGTGCTTGGGGGTCAATTTATCGTGTCTAGACTAGACGCGAATAGACATACCCTAAGAAAGAGCTACTCCATCTCTGACACCTTAGTGCACAATCACACTGCCGAGGTGCCTGGCTGAACTGCTGTTCTCCCTGCACAATGGGCTGGAAGGGACAGGACTACGGTCCTATGATATTCCTGGGGAATTCTGCGCCACTGCACAATCTTGCAGAATTTAACATTGTGTGTGCAGAATTACCTTTCCCCCACAGAAATGGGGTTAGCTGCTAGCTGCCACTAGGGGTCACTGGACTTGGCAGAGCCCAGCTTGCACATAGAAGACACTGCTGTGGGGGGGAAGGAGAGGGAGCTAGAGGGTTCCTGGCAGCTGCAGTTCCCAGCATACCTTGAGGGAAGGAGAGGGCGGCACATGAAACTCCATGCAAGCTTGGGACTGAGCATCAGGCTGTTTCTCCCTCTGGATCCCTGGGCTCTGGTGGAAAGCGAGCAGGTGTCTTGGAAATGGGGGGGTCCCGCAGCTGGGCTCGGGCGGGGTGGAGACAGAGAAACAGGAACTGGGGTGTCATAGGGGTTTCTTTAACTCTACTCCTGGGGGAATTTTTATGTGTGTCCATATTGTTACAGACACACTTGCTGATAACTGAAATAAATTATCAAAATAATTGAATCTGGCATGATTATGTACTGTTATTTTGACAAAAAAAATTCAGAATTTTAAAACATTGTGCGCAGATTTTTAATTTTTTGGCGCAGAATGCCCCCAGAAGTACTATGACTTCTGCTGGGACAGCTCGTATGTGGGAGACTGTAAATGTCCCACTCAGACAGAGCAAAATACTCAAAAAAGACCTTAAGACCATTTACATAGTGACTTAACCAAATGCAATTTCTTTTTTGCCAGTAATTAAGGTTATATAGTTAAAAGCGGAGTCAGGAAATGCAAAAATTTAGGATGCACCAGTAGCAAAGTTAACTTTGTGGAATTAAACATGTAATATTTTCTGAAAAGGTGTTGATGGATGACTTAACATTTTGTTAAGTAAATGGGGAATAGTTATCGAGCAGGTTTGTTTACAGTGATGTCCCACAGAAATTGGTTCTTAGCCTTACGCTATTTAACATTTTTTATCAATGACCTGAAAGGAAACATAAAATCATCACTGATAAAGTTTGCACATAACACAAAAATTGGGGGAATGATAAATAATGAAGAGGACAGGTCACTGATTCAAAGCAATTTGGATCACCTGGTAAACTGGGCTGAAGCAAACAACATGCATTTTATTATAGCTAAATGTAAATGTATACATCTATGAACAAAGAATGTAGGCCATACTTACAGGACAGGGGCTCTATCTTGGGAAGCAGTGACTTTGAAAAAGATTTGGGGGTTGTGGATAATCAGCTGAGTAGGAGTTCCCAGTGTGACTCTTGACAAAAGACCTAACATGTTGTGGAACATATAAACAGGGCAACCTTGAGTGGGAGTAGAGATTACTTTACCTCTATATTTGTTACTGGTGTGACTGCTGCAATACTGTGAAAAGTTCTAATGCCAACAATTCAAGAAGGATGTTGATAAATTGGAGAAGATTCACAGAAGACCAAGAGAATGATGGAAGGATTAGAGAACCTGCCGTATCATGACAGACGCAAAGACCTTGGCCTAGTTAAGAAAAGGTTGAGGGTGACATGATTACAATCTATAAATATTTACACGGGGAACAAATATTTAATAATGGGCTCTTCAATCTAGCAGAGAACCAATGGCTGGAAGTTGAAGCTAGACAAATTCAGACTGTAAATAAGGCATACATTTTTAACAGCGAGGATAAACAACCATTGGATCAGTTTACTAAGGGTTGTGGTGGATTCTCCATCACTGACCATTTTTAAATGAATATTGGCTGTTTTTCCTAAATATATGCTGTAGGAATTATTTTGAGAAAGTTCTATGGCCTGTGTTACACAGGAGATCAGACTAGAGGATCACAATGGTCCCTTCTGGGCTTGGAATCTACGACTTGTTTACAACATAATTATATACCCAATTTTTTTCCAGGAAATACTTATTCTGGAACTCTAATTTTTATTTATATTTCTTTAAAGTGGCTATTTCCTCAATGGGTCTATGAACTTTGGCAGTTTTGCATACCTGACTTTGCAATTTTAGCATCTTATTAGTGTAGTTTTTAGTATTTAAAAGTTTATGTATTCTTTCAGAAATAAATGAAAATTGTTTGCAGAGTACTTGCATGCTTGGCAATATACAATAACGTATTGTTTTACAACATTAGATATACATATATAGACTACTGTCCCTTATACATAAGATGCTGTGTATAAGGACATTCACTGTGCAATGTCCACAGAAAATATATCAAGAGCTCCTGAGGAGCCCTGCTTTGTTCGTAGCATGCCTTATAAGAGGACAGGAAAAACTGTGTCTATTACATTGGAATAGACAAGAAATTATATGTGACTATGTAATTAAAGCCTGCTCTAATGTATGCATACAAGGAAGCAGAGTGAAGATTAGATGTGCAATCTTCACTTTGAAATTCTTGAATTTTGAGTGCTTAACCACACAACAGCTTTAACCTTATTTTATTTGTTTAAAAAAAATCCCATAATCTGGAATGATTCAATAGCCACTTCCAAATGTCATGACTCACAAAATAAAGTGTGGATCTAAATGAGGCAAGAGTTCCTGCTTCATTCAATGTGCACTTTCCTCCAGTGAAAATGAGACACTGCTCATATGGAATCTAATTTACCTATATGGTAACACTTTAATCTCCCCTGTTAAAAAGTTGGTCTCCTTGTAGGTTTCACCTCTTTTGGAAACACTGATGTACCTATAAGAGTGAAAAGTGTACGATAGACTAGACTACTGATATGCAATGACTAGATAACAAAGATACTGAAAAGCAGGTTAGATAAGCCAGGAGGGACAATTAGGTAGTTTCTGATATAATATTCTAGATTGTGTGGTTCCTTTTAACTTGTTAGATGAACTAAAATTTCACCATCTCAGCTCTGTCTATTGTGACAACTAACTCTCAGCTTTTAGAGAGGATGGCAGCAAGCTGACTAATTTGTCAAGATTTAGCTACTTATAAAGGCAAACTGACTTAACAAAAGTGTCATTATAATGATTGAATTAAATAGCTGGAACTCTTGGAAGATTTTAATATTTTTTTTCTCTTTTACTGTTAATAGCTTCTTCTTCAACAGCTCAGACTTCGAATTCACGCATTGATTCCGAACTGTCATTTGTTTTTCTTTAATAAAAAAGGGGAAAATCACCACATCCCTTAAGTTCAATAGACCCTCTCCTTCACATTCCACTTCTGCCCTCAAGGCCCCACTCAAACACACTGTTGCTCCCCACCCTGTACTGCTTCCTACTGTCTCCTGTCCTTCCCTTCCCTGGCACCCCTCTTTAACAGTTATGAACCCCACCCCAAGATTCCCAGTTTCCTCTTTCCCACGCTATACTTGCCACCTGCTCGTACCCAGTTTAAAATATTTTAAAATAAAATGTCTAAAACTGAATAAGTGCATGAGACAGAGGAATGGATGGGAAAGAGACTGGGGAAAGGGGAACAGATGCAGGGTATGGCAACATGGAGGGGTATGGTGTTGAGACACACATGGAAGAATATGAGTCTCATGCTCCTCCTCCCCTCCAGTGTTTGGTGGATAAGGAGAGAGGTACCCAAGAGGTTTACTGATTTAGGTGGGGACAATTGTGGAGTCTGGGTAAGGGAGTCAGGGTGCCTACTATCCTTCAAACTCAGGAGCTGAATCAGCGAAGGATGGTGCTTAATGAAATGCATCCTAGAATACTCAAGGAACTGACTGAGGAGATAGCTGAGCCATTAACGATTATCTTTGGAAAATCATGGAAGACGGGAGAGATTCCAGAAAACTGGAAAAGCACAAATACAGTGCCTATCTATAAAAAGGGAAATAAGGACAACCCGGGGAATTACAGACCAGTCTGCTTAACTTCTGTACCCAGAAAGATAATGGAACAAATAATGAAGCCATTAATTTGCAAACATCTAGAAAATAATAAAATAAGTAACAGTCAGCATGGATTTGTGAAAAACAAATCGTGTCAAATCAACCTGATAGCTTTCTTTGACAGGGTAACAAGCCTTGTGGATAGGGGAGAAGCGGTAGACTGGGTATATCTTGACTTTAGTAAAAGCTTTTGATACCGTCTTGCATGACCTTCTCATAAACTAAGGAAATGCAACAGTTTTCAAATACATGAAAGGTTGTTACAAGGAGGGAGAAAAATTGTTTTTCTGATTTAACCTCTGAGGATAGGACAAGAAGCAATGGCTGCAGCAAGGGAGGTTTAGGTTGGACATTATGAAAAACTTCCCGACTGTCAGGTTGGTTAAGCACGGGAATAAATTGCCTAAGGAGGTTGTGGAATCTCCATCATTGGGGATTTTTAAAAGCAGGTTAGACAAACACCTGTCAGGGATGATATAGATAATACTTAGTCTTGCCACGAGTCCAAGGGACTCATCTAGTGACCTCTTGAGGTCCCTTCCAGTTCTATGATTAACTCTTTAAAGAGGTATGCTGGCTTAAAGACAACCTTAAGCACAGAAGCACTGAACTGCTCTGTGTTTCAATCCAGTTTGCTTCTCCAGCAAATAACCATTAGGACACGAAGGCGGATCCAGTGTGCGTGTTCTGTATGCAGCCCATTGCATTGTACAAGGTATCAAACTGACTAGCTCCCTTACCCAGGCCATCAGCAACTCCCATCGTAGCCATGTATCCCTGAAACGCCAACTCCAAGCAAACTCTGCCTGCTCCAATATTGCTCATCAAAATCCCTTATTCTATGCATGCCTCCTTATGCTTCCCTTCTTCTTTCCTCCTTCATACTTCTATTACCTTCCTTTTTAAAGTTAAAAACATTTCCAAATTAAACTTATCAAAATGTTTAATTTATTAAAGATAAACCTTTTAGATGTTAAACATTTAAATATTTGTTTATATGTAGGACTTCTGATTTTAGGTTTTAACCAATAAACACTGAAAAAACACCCAGTAAACACACACAAATAAATAAATAAAAATGGTTTTTATCCAGTAAATACAGGAAACAGTTACTTGTCTCTAAGGGCTTATCCCCAATGAAGCAGTAATGAGAACTATGGGGGTGAGACTTTTAAATCGCACTTACAAGCCACATGTGAATTTGTCCATGTAGACGCTGCTAGTGCACACTAAATGTTCCCTAGTGTGCTTTAATGAAGTGCTGTTTGAAACAGTACTATGTGAAAGCGCACTAAGGAATATTACAAAAAGATTACTAATTACAGTATATACTACTGCAATGAGTAATGTATATACTGTAATATACATTATTCATTACAGTATACATAAAGACAAATCCCAGAAATCCCCCCAATTTTGGACATCTACATAAAACTCAAAATTACTAAAAAGTAAACCCTGAAAAATGAAATTAAAAATTCTCCAAAACAGAAGCCCTATTTATATGTTTATACATTTAATTTATAAAACTAAAAACTTAAATGGGCCAAGTCACAGAAGAGGCCAGAGGGACTGGGAAAAAGGAGACTGAGGAGACATAGGATGAAGACAAGAGGGAGTCTTTCAGGGGTCTGAGGAGCAAAAACTAACCTTTGCAGGAGGGACGCACAGTTAAAATGCACCCCTCTTCTAGGATTCCTTTGATACAGGAAACTGTACAGTGCTTGTTCTACCCCATGTGCTACTTCTGAACTGCAGAAATGCTTCTAAGCCCCACCATCTAGTCTACTCCCTTAGTTCCTCCAGGTTCCACTAACATGCTCCATAGCTGTCCCTACCTCCAGCTCTGCCCCTCAGACAGCTTCCCTTGCCAGCATGCACATCTTTTCATGCAGAATTCAGTGATGGAAATCCAGTGCATGATGAAGTTTATTTAAAATTTTTCTCCTACATTTCCCTGGCTGTGAAACATCTCCTATGTTCAAATGTCTAGAAACCTGCATAATGGCATGCAATCTGAAGTGTAGACAATTAATTTGCTGAAGAATCAATAATAACTTCATTACTTTGAATAGAGCAATTTTGAAAATCCAGACACATTTTGATTACCTGGCACATAAAATTCTTTAATGCTAAATTTATAGATACCTTTTTTCAAAAAAAATCTCCTCCTATCCTATAGTATTTGAAACATATTTGCAAACAAATCAGTCAGTCCATTCAAAAGTTTAAGGGAACTAAAACTAGGATTTATAACAGAAGTATAACTACAACCTTAACTTAACCTTAACTACGGCGTCACTATTAACATCTCTATAAGTAGCAAGTGATTGTGTTATTAGCTATGCAGGCCATGAATTTAGCAATTTCCATTCTCAGGGAATGTTGGACCCTATTCAGTTTGACCAGCTGAAGATCAGGAAAAGAGTTTGGCATCATCCCTGGAAAACTTGTCATTTCACTATGGTTATGGAATGAACATCAAACTGTGTCAAGCAATCTGCAATTAAATAAGATATCTAGACTGAGATATCAACAATTTATTTCAACATCATGGAACCATAATTACTTTGCACCATAATGCAAATACTCAATTTAACCGAAAAAGTTAAAACTTCACAATAATGTTGGAATGCATGTATTGATGAATTCCTATCAACATTTTCTCACCTTAAAAGCATATACACCAGAGCAGCAATGAAAGTGAAACTGAGCGCTACAGCCACCAGGACCTGGTCACTTATTCCTTCTATAACCGAATCATTATCTAGTTTCAAACTCTGAACTTCTGCTTGTTGACTGGCCATTCCAGGTCTAAAACATAAAAAGAACATATATATAATATATATATATATATGTATGCACATATATATATACACACACACACAAACACACACCCCTCTTGAAACTATATATAATTTATTGCTTGGAGTATATACCAAAAAAAGTGAAATGGGAGAAAGAAGTTGAATTTGACCATATATACACAGCTTGTTGTAGGGGTTTGAACTAATGCCATTATAATACCAGCAAAAGGTTTAAATGATTGGCTGCTGCCTAAAGTGTTAAAAATAAACAAGATTTTTTTTAATCTACCAGATATATTACCTGGGGATCCTTGATAGGAGAGACTGCTTGATTTGACGTGTTCCAAATATAGCCTAATTACATCAAGTATGCATCCATAATCTGGAGTGCTAGGGTGAGCCACGGGTTCTCAGACTTTTTTATAGTATAGACCACAACTTAACAGATGTAGTCTTTTGGACCATCCCCTACCTATGGCAACTACAGGTGGGATTTTCATATGCTATATATGTCAGCCTAATGTTGCTACCAGTGAAGTCAATGGGAGTTTTTGAGAAATCCACCCTATAGCATTTACTTACCCAAAAGAATGTTAAGTAGTATTAATGGGGGGATGGGGGAGGAGATAATCATGCCTCCTACTCTTGTTCTTCATTGTATCTGCCCTTCCTACATGTTCCATTTTCATCTGCTGGAAACATGGACATCTAGCACAGCACACCCAGCCACTTTCCTCAAACAGCAAGTGCTCCTCAGAGCAGTTTGGAAGCCTCTGGGCTAAGCCTTGAAGGAAGAGGTCATTTTCAGATTACTTCTTGTTCTAACCCTTAACATACCATTTGTTTTTGTTTTTTTTTGTTAACTTCATATGGCAAAGGTCAGAGTGATTTGTATTTTAGAGATAAGGTTGACTAAACTACAGCTGGAGAGGTAAACAAAACAAAATTGGCTGCAACCAGCTGTTAAATCACTCATGCGGCAATCAAGAAGGGCTCTGACCCACAGCTGTGAACATTATGAAACTACCCAGAGAAAATGAAGCTGGCTTTGGGAAAGGAGTGACATATTTACAAAATATCATGCTGGAGCTGTGTTCCATCACAATTAAAGTTTTAAAAATATTTTTCCTTGATGGTAAATGTGGACTCTTGGAGACAAAATCTGAGACTAATCTAAACTTGTATAATTTATATATTCTTCTACCTCTCTCTCCACCCCCCTCAGTACATACACCACCATTTTAGGACTCCCTGAGACTCATATCCATTTACCACCATGTAACTTATACCTCCTTATACAATAAATCATTTCAGAATTTGGCCCTTAATGTTTGAAAAATGCCAGCAAGGAAGTTGTTAATTAGCCCTAAATACACACTAAATAGAAAGAAAGAACACCAAAGTCATGGAGATTAGTGTGCACCAGTAATGGTATCATCACACTTAGAGGAAAGCATACCCATTATTCTGCCACAAATTCCACCAGTCTACTACTGATAGTCTCAAAAAACATCTTTTCACCAAAACTCAATGTGGACCATGAAGGTCTGTTCTTTTGTCAGTGTGGGGAATTTACACGCTAGCCTCCATTACATTTGTGGGAGCTAACTACTTCAGTTTCTGTGCAGCAGTGAAGAAAGACAAGCCAATGCATTCTGCTATCCCAGTAAGTGGATGAGAGATGATATTTTTAAGGACTAGAAAAATGGGGAAAACTTACCAAGAACGAAGGGTCGATTCCTTTCAATGTTCCTATATACTGGCCTTCCACAGTGAAAAACCAAACGGAACGAAGCATACATGAAATAAGTGAAATGACAGTTTCTAAGGGCTTGTCTTCACTATTGGGGTAAATCAACCTAAATTATGCTATTCCAGCTAAGTGAATAACGTAGCTGGAGTCGACGTAGCTTACGTCAACTTACCGTGGTGTCTTCACTGTGCTGCGTTGATGGGAGACACTCTCTGGTCGACTTCCTTTACTCTTCTTGGGAGAGCTGAACTACCAGGGTCGACTGGAGAGCACTCAGCCATTGATTTAGTGGGTCTTCACTGGACCCGCTACATCAACCTCTGCTGCATCAATTGCAGCAACGCCAATCTCCCCTTAGTGAAGACAAGCCCTAAGTAGTCCTAAAATATGCCTCAACCTGAACAGAGACCATAGCTTCTGTAACTATGGTTGTAACAGTTTGCCAGCTCTACTCGGCACTGGTGAGGCCTCAGCTGGAGGAGTGTAACCGGTTCTGAACAGCACATCTCATGAAAGTTGTGGACAAATTGGAGACACTCCGGAGGAAAGCAACAAACACGATAAAAGATTTAGAAAATCAGACCTCTGAGGAAAGGTTAAAAAAACTGGGTGTGTTTAGTCTTGAAAAAAAGAAGACTAAGGGGATTTGATAAAAATCTTCAAAAATGTTAAGGGCTGCTGTAAAGAAAATGGTGATCAATTGTTCTCCATGTTCACTGAAGATAGGACAAGAAGTTGCAAGAAGATAGGACAAGAGTTGCAATCTCTGCACTGACAGAGATTTAGGTGAAATATTAGGAAAAACTTTCTAATAATAAGTATAGGTAAGCACTGGAATAAGCTTCCAAAGGAGGTTGTGGAATCACTGTCATTGGAGGTTTTTAAGAACAGGCTAGACAAACACCTGTCAGGGATGGTCTAGACATACTTGATCCTGCCTCAGTGCAGGGGGAACGGATAAGATGACCCTTTGAAGTCCTTCTACCCCTACATTTCTATGAGTCTATAATTTGCACTTATTATAGTTTTTCCCAAACACCTGTGCCAAAGTCTGTTTAAATTTTTACAGAACATCTTTTCCAATGGTACCAAACCAGGACTCTCAGAAAAATCACAACTAAAGTAAAGTTAGAATTCACACAATAGACTTCATATATATGAATATATAAAAAAAAACCTCAGGTCTTTCTTTATGGACAGGTCCAGGTCCTATGTCCTACCCCACTTAAATAATACTTTCATCAGACTATGGTGCCTTAGGCTTAATTATCTTGCAGCCCCAACCACCATTTAATAATGATTTTAGGATAGGAATGACCAAGAGAAACAGTACTGGTCAAGGGAATATGTGGGAAGTTATACGCGTATAAGGTAGGGTGTGAATTTGAAACTCTATAGTTATACCAGCATAATGCCCTGTGTGGAGACACTTATTCCAGTATGAGTGCCTTTTTTCAGTTTAACTTAACTCTTTCAAAGCAACATAAGCTAAATCAGAAAAGAGCACTCTTGCACCAAAATAAGAATGTCCACATGGGAAGTTTTACCAGAATAAAGTATAGTGATGTGACTATACTGGTGTAATTTTATCTGTATAACTTCCTGTGTAGACAAACCCTGAGGCTGCAGTGCTAACCAAGTCTTTCAAGCACCAATGCCTTGGGACTGAGGGACTGGGCTCCCCTCTCTGCTGGGCTGCTCACGAAGCCCAAGTTCTGTCTTCTTAGCAGTTATACACACACCATGTTTCTGAAAAATCATTTTCTGGAAATGGAGGGGCGAGCTTGACAGTCCATAGCATGAAACAGTTTATACTCAATGTCTCCCTCTTGGGTCACATTTCCCTTCCTCTCCCCAAGTCATAAAGGAGTTCAAATGTGTTCCCCCTACATAGAATATGTACCTGTACTGATGATCAGCTTCTCTGGACGTGATATCATGTAGCTGTTAAATAATATTAAGAACAATTTCACCAAGAGATACCAGTACTGGATCTTGACCAAGATCTTTCTAAACGGATTTGTTGCAATTGCTGGCTGGAAGTGAAGCAAGAATTATACTGGGTACCATAAGAATGGCCATACTGGGCCAGATCAGTGATCCATTTAACCCAATATCCTGTCTTCCGACACTGGCCAATGCTAGATGCTTCAAAGGGAATGAATCATTTGAAGCATAGTATAGTTGGAATTATGTTTTCCAATGTGCATTACTTTGCATTTATCAACTTTGAATTTCATCAGCCATTTTGCTGCCCGGTCACCCAGTTTTGTGAGCTCTCTTTGTAACTCTTGGCAATCTGCTTTGGACTTAACCATCTTGAATAATTTTTATCCTCTGCAAACTTTTCCACCTCACTGTTTACCCCCTTTTCCAGATCATTTATGAATATGTTGAATAGCACTGGTCCCAGTATAGATCCCTGGGGGACCCTGCTATTTACCTCTCCCTTCTGAAAATTGACTGTTTATTCCTACCCTTTGTTTCCTGTCTTTTTACCAGATCACCCATGTCCACATGTTTGTTGACCCCCTCAAAGAATTCCAATAGATTAGGGAGGCACAATTTCCCTTTATAAAAGCTGTGTTGACTCCTCCCCAAGAAATCATGATAATCTGTGTGTCTGATAATTCTGTTCTTTCCTATAGGTTAGTCTTACCAGACTAACTGCAAGAATCACCTCTGGAGCCTCTTAAAAACTGGAATCACATTAGCCATCCTCCAGTCATCTGGTACAGATGTTGATTTAAGTGATAGGTTACACACCACACTTAGTAGTTCTGCAATTTCATGTTTGAGTTCCTTTAGAACTGTTGGGGGAATACCATCTGGTCCTGGTGACTTACTACCGTTTAGTTTATCAGTTTGTTCCAGAACCTCTACTACTGACATCCTAGGCTGGGACAGTTCCTCAGATTTGTTATCTAAAAATGGCTCAAGTGTGGGAATGTCCGTCACATCCTCTGCAATGAAGACCAGTGCAAAGAACGAATTTAGATTATCCGCAATGCCTTTGTCTTCCTTGAGTGCTCCTTTAGTCCAGTTGCTCCATTAATTGTTTGGCAGGCTTCCTGCTTCTGATGTACTTAAATTTGTTACGGTTAGTTTTTGAATCTTTTGCTAGATGCTCCTTAAATTCCTCAAATGAGACCAACTACCCAAGAAGCAAGGTCAGAGACTTTATCTTAGGAAAAGTGTGCTAATGTTTGGAATGTCTGACACTACCTTTTTCCATCTCTCTTCTGAAATAAAGATTCTCTTTGATGATACCTTGAGATGCTGGAGTTTTGTGTGGGTTGTAATTGGTCTGCTCACCTGTCTGCTCAAGCTATGTTTCTGAAGGCTTTTAGAAATGGCTTCTGGGCCCTGTGTAACATGATGAAGTAAACCTGACAGGGCAGACATGTATCCCTTTCACTTGAAAGGAGGGATGATACTTGAAAGGAGTCAGTTGTGAACACTCATGAAAAAGTTATGAGTCCAAAAAGGGAGCACTATATAAAATGCTGCTTCTTAGAGCACAAGCTGAAGTATATCTGGGTAATTCTCCCCAAACACATCTTCGATAGACCTCCAGGAATTTTATTTTCATATTCTAAGCTTGGGAAGACAATACTGGAATGATGGATTTCAGTATTTCTCCCTGTAATATTGATTTCCTTATGGAGTTAACAAGAGACACAAGATCTGAAATAGGGTGTATGCTATTGTTTTCTTTGTACCACAGAGATTCTTGTGACCTTTTCAAAATCTCTCTCTCTCCATGGAACTGGTTTTAGTGTTCCAATGCGTAAGAGATGGGCTAATTCAAATTTCATTTTCTGATGCGATGGAAGGTCTTGTTGATAGCATTGGTTTATTTTAATTTACTTTGGGGGAAAGGATAAACTTATCCCTGTGATAATGAGTCCACCCTGATTTTCTCAAGCACCCATTTTTTGAGATGACTCACTTCTGGATGAGGCCCCCTCCACTCTGGTAGAAGGGCTGGGATATGCCCAGACTTGGGAAACCCAAAAATCAAGGGAAGCTTTGTGGGTTGTATGGTTTCCCAGAGAATCCCTGCCTTGATCTTCCAACTCTGAGGAAAGGCAGCAATGGCCTCCTCCTAATGTATAATATCTATGCTGGAAGAGAAGTGACTACAAAGGGAACACTTGCTGAAATAAGGTGGTTTGAATAGAGAAGCTTCATTGGAAGAAGGGAGAGACTTATTCCCCTTGTGTAAAGCTTCACTGACAGCTTTGTCTCTCTTTGTTCCCCAAAGAGCTTATCAGCAAGATATTTGGAAGGATATCAGATGTTAGCCTGCCATTCCAATTTCTTCAAGTGGTGTTATAGGTCCCTTGGACCATGTCTTTGGAAGTTTTGAACATATAGGAAATCAGAGTCAGGTGGAACAACAGCTCTGAAAACGTTGCTAAGGAAATCAAGTTTAAGGTAGTTTTATGTAGGATTTACTTTGCCTTTTTTGTGTATGTGTGTATGCTTCAATGGCCTTTCAGTTGAGCACAGAGCTGCACCCAATAAGACTGCAGCCAATATTCACAGGGCTGAGGCGGCTGTATACAAGTTTAGTCTGAGCAATTAACTTATTCTTTTGTCTATGGGTTTGGCAGGAACAGACTCTCAGCTGGTATGACTATGCCCTTTACTAAGGAAGCTACAGCAAGCTTAACCTTAGGCAGAGTAATGAAGATCTTTTAGTCCTTATATACAAGTGACTCTTGATGGGGAATTCCCACTGTATCTTAATCACAGCTCTTCAATTTTGCAAGGTTTTGGTTGTTAATCTTCTGAAAACATAAGCACCTGAGAAATTAGAGCCCCTATTTGTGCATAATTCTTGGAAACTTAGTTGAGAACATGAGGTATCTGGCTCAAAGGCCCAGCTTTAGAGATTTCTCCTTTTCTTTTGAGAATCTAGAGAGGAGATTCACCCATGAGAAGCTTTGAGACTTTCTGCTGTCTCTTTAACACCAGTCCCTGGGCCAAAACCCTTGAGAGAAAAATGAGGGTGTGTGTGAAAGGATTATTTCACTCCATGCTCTGGGCTGAGCGGGGACCGATTGCACTGAATGAGAGTTGAGCTGCAGCCACTAGCAACTCACTGGCATCAGAAAGGTGGCAGTAGCTGGCATCCTTCATGGCAGCTGTGGCCTTGCAGTAAAACAGCTTGTGGGATGGGCTTGTTTAATAGCCAACTTCAGCATGGACCTTGCCTATATGTTGACCGGGAACAGTTATTTCTTCGTCCTGGTTGATAGAGGAAATCATTCCTTCTCCTGAGATTCAGGAGACTCCAGTGAAACTTTTCTGCTTGCTTTACAGGCTGTGGGATTCACGGGGAGCAGCAGCAGGGAGGCTTTGAAAATCTTAACCCCTAGTTCCATGCCTCTGATTCTGGCCAGGTGTCAGGGAAGAAAGCTTCCCTGAGGCCTGCTCAACTGTCTTACTGTAGAGCTGGGTTTCTGTGGCCTACTGTCCATCTGCCATTTCTCAGAGGGGAGGAGAGATTAAATCTTTCAGACCCCCTCCTGAAAGCCAAAAGATTTTCTAAATTCAGCAGTTTTGAGGCGAAAAGCCTTGAAGCCACTGAAGAAACAGTGATGTTTAGTTAAGAACACTTCAAAAATCTTGTGAAAGCTCTGCTGCAAAGGGAGACTTGAATTCTGCTGTATGTGCTGCTTGGAAGGCAAAAAATTCTGGGGAGGTCTTCCTGAGGGGCATCCCTAAAGCCAAGCTCAGAGCAAAGATCTTGGTTGCCTCCAGTTGCCATACAGAAGGGGTTTGCCCATTGTAAAGACTGACTGACAGGAAGGGAACTGAGAAACATCAATTTCTAAACTCCCCATGGTCCAAGTTAAAACTGACATGTTGTTTGGAAGTGAAGTATGTATGTTATGGGAGATGGATGTGGGTAAGGATTAGGGGTATGTAGGAGACTGAATTAAATTTAGATTTCAGCCTCTCTACTTATTGATTTTTACTGAAGTGTCTCAGGGCTCTCCTAGAGAATCAGCAATGAGTTGACATAGGTAAATAAGGTTTGTATTCAACCACTTTATTAAATTCTTGCAATGCTCCATTATTTATGCAAATTATTATTTTTTTAAAATGATATTTACCTAACCTTTTCAGCTTAACAATTTTAGTTGAACGAAACTAACTGCAAGACCATGCGTTTTTCAGATGCCAAATAATCCATTTAAAAGACATTCTTCCTTCTCTGTGTTAAAAATTTGTTCTCATCATTTCTTTATGATGTATAAAGGAGGATAGAAAGGTGTTTTTAAAATTTGTTCCTTCTCTTTTATACTAGAAATTCAGTTCTTGTTTATGCTAGTTTTCATGGAAGACTATGGATGACTGGTAAAATTACTTCAGAAAAAACCAAGTAAGTGAAACTATTAATTCAGAGGAGAGGTAACTTTTACTCAGACTTTTAAGAACTGATTGTTAAAGAGAGAGTCTCCCAACTGATTATTCAGTTGGATGGATGTCAAGAAAAAACAAAGATTCATTCCCACACTGCCTTTCAATTAAGGAATGAGAAAGCTCACAATCCTCCAGCAAAATCAACTTACAAACGACAAAAAAACAAAAACCAAACAAAAAACAGCAAAGTTATTTTTTAAAATAGCAAAAAATTTCAGTCCCTCTTTAAACATCAAAAAAGAAGCAAAAAGGACAATAACCAATTTTTTAATAGCCAGTCCTCTTTAATCTCCTGGTATTTCTAATACAAAATAGCAGGGCTCTCCAGTGAGAAAAAGAAAAGAAGAAATTACCTTATCTTTTGCACTGTGACCCAACTATGTCACAACTGGTTTTATCAGGACTTAGTTAAATAGCAGACAAGCAGATACCAGATGCAGTTGCACCATGAGTCTCAATGATTATGGAATGGAACTATACATAGACAGATTGGTAGGGACTGGGGTGGTAGAAGGGTATAAAGTAACATAATTTATCTGGGCAAAATTGTCATTACAAGTTACCAGCTCAGGCACAAATTCTTGCCTGCTCTTTATCATGGTGACTCAGATTGATGATAGTAAAACTAATGATAATTTACTCTCTTGTCAACAAAGAATTATTTGCCTTAGGCAAGTAGAATTTTTCAAGGCTGATTTAATTACTGTCAGGCTAAAAATTCACATTGGTCACAAGTTATCTACTTGATCTCCATTGCTCCTTTCCCAACAAAGGAATATCACAAATAACAGCATGTTAAATTACAACAGTAGCTTTTATTCTTGGAAGCGCACACAGAGGACATTGAAATTTAAGGGCACAAAGCAGCATGTTAATGCAGATGTATTACCTCATCATGCTTCTGAACTGCCAGCTAACAAAAGAAATACTATCAAGATTCTGTTTCATATGGCACAGCTAGAACAATGCCACATAACACCACTTAGGAGGACACTAAAAATGAACTAGTGCTTGCCATAGTATGTGAAATAATTATTGCTGGCTAGACAGACCAAAATATTCATGATTTTCTACATTTTCCATATATTTTAGTGTCTCTTACTTCACCAGGGATGTCTTATCTGCTATTTTACTTCCAAGAGAGATTACAAAGATCTTAGACAGAAGGGTCACATAGGTACAGGAAAAATGAAGGACCTTATTATGGCTCTGCATGATGGTCTAGAAATGACACACTGAGATAATGGCATGAAAAACGAGTAACCAAGAAATTAGTAGGTCACATACATCTGTTGACTTTCAGGGCATAGTACAGGGCTCATCAGTTTGCTCAAATCCCTTACTTAAAGATGGATTTGAATTGATAGTGTCCTTTTAAGGATTTGTTGAGGGTGAATAAGGGGAAATTATTTACCTGAAATTGTGTTTCTCAGAAGACAATATTCTGACAGGATTCTTGCTCCTGGGCTTTTGCTTCTTAGTGCAAGACTGGTGGAATACCCTTGGCTCTTAAACGATTTACATAAGTGAGGGTAGCAGTAGCAGGGCACAAGCCCAGGCCCCCCTAATGGCTGTTGCATGCCAACTCCTGCTGGTATAAATACTGTCCTCTAAAAGTGCTAGTCAGTTTCTTTGGTTGCAAAGGAGATGAAGCTCCCAGGATAAGACAATGCAAAATGATTTATCATGACTAAAAAAATACATATCAAAGAAAAATGTACCAGGATAACAGAAAAAATAACTAATCCAAAAAAGAACTGGACATTAACTCTTGTTGTCCTCATAATAGGATTAAAAAATAAACAAAAGTTTTGGAAGGAATATAATCCCACAGCGTTTATCTAAACGGAAATGGAACGAAATTAAGGTTCAACTCACAACTATAATTACTTATCAGTGCAAGTCTGTGCATGGATACTTTTATTTTCTATTTTTATATAATTTAAGTTAATTTTTATGGACAATAGGGCACTTTTTCCAAAATAAGAATATGCACATATGGATTTACACTGATATAATTAAAGATGTGACCTACAACTGATGTAGTTATTTTGGTTCCTTTTACTATGTAGACAAGCCCTCAAACTCTGGGGGCATAAACTACCCTTTAAATATTGGGGGACAGTGGAAATTTTACTTGGTGCCAGATTATCCCAAATCTTCCTACTGCAAGGTTTCTTCCTGTGAAGCACTGGCCATTGGTCTGATGCAGTCAGACAATTTCTATGCTCCCTTAGTCCACTTCATGCAGAATCCCAGGGACCTTTCAACAATTAATGCATAGAGAAGGGCATCACTGGGTTAAGTACATGAGCATAGGAGAAACACTGGCAGGACAGGAACTCCAGCACTACCTTGCAGAGGAATCTCAGAGGAGACTCTAGCACACTTATTGCTTGTATAATCTGGTGTCAGACAGATCAATCATTAGGCCCTGAAACTTACCTGACAAGCTGGTATCACTACTACCAAAGGAATTTCCACATCAGAGATTAAAATTCACAGAAATAAATGGTTTAAAAGGAACTTTCATCAGATTGCCAAGACTACATTAAGACTGCATGACATAGGGGGCATAAGCTTTCGTGAGCTACAGCTCACTTCATCGGATGCATTCAGTGGGAAGTTTTAAAAGTATCAAACCTTGCATGAATCGGATGCCAAGGGGCTACAGAGACCCTGGTCTATCTTCCAGTAGCTCACGATATGTCAGTAAGATGCCTAATATCCCTGGCTCACACTTTGCCACTTCCTTCTGGGCGAACATTCTTTAAGAGCTGAGGAAGATCTGCTGGTATCAAGTCTAGGAACTAAAAGCCATGAGCAAGAATTCTAGCAGATGGCATCTTTAGAGAATGGAGGGTTATCAACTGATGCTGTCTATATCATAGGCAGTAGGGATTTGTTGATTTTGACTATGTAAACATGATGAGATGTTTGCATACCAGACATGTGTTTACACATTTAAGTAAAAATAATATAAATAAACTTCAATATTAAAGACTATTTTGTTAATTTTTATTATACTTAATAAAAACTGCAGACAGTCAAACTAAAAGGAGGAAGGACAACATCTGAAACAGTCAAGCAACAAGAGCAATTTTTAAAATAAGAGTAATTTATTAATTGCCAAGATAAATTCTGTGGGAAGAATAAAACGAATACTATTTATTCGGATAGTGTGTTAAGTGTTCAAGCAGTGAGTATTAATAGTATCAACATTACCGGGTAACTACTTTAGAGATACAGCTACAATACTTCTGACATTACAGTATTAAATAAGTCATCTTAGCTGGTGCAATCAAATCTATACCAGCACTTTTGGTGTCACCGAGACCTATGCTGTCACCATGATCCATGTGAAACACTCACTCAAGGGATGAGCAACTGTTCTTAGAGCCTCTACCAGTCTCAGATTCCCCCTGACCCCTGAACTCAGTGTATTTGTGAAAGAGACCTTTACAGCGTTGGTAGCTTTACCAGTAAAGTGGAAATTTTCCTGAAAAGCTGAGGTTCTTCAGCTCTGCAAGTGCAGTTTTACTGGGAGGGTGTCCTTTGCGTCCACGTAAAAACCCTTAGGACTGACAATTCCATACACTTACCTGCTGAACTAGGTCTTTGGGAAGTCTGGGGTCAGTAGCCTCTGGGAAACATCTTTTCCTAAAGGAGAAAGAAGAAAGTAGGTATTACTCTCCTGCTGGGGGAAGAGATACTTCAGAGGGTGAAAATGTTGCAGGGTACAAACACCCCTTCCTCTCCAAGAAGAGTTTCAAAGACTGAATCCCCGAGAGAAGATACTACAGAACTAAAACATTTTGTTAGAACTGAAAGACCTCTCTCTCACTGTATGGGTGAAACTCTGCAGACAGCTTGCAGCAGACAGACAAAACCAGTTTCAGTCCAATTCCTAGCTAATAGGGTGTCCACATCACATAAGTCATCATAATTGACATCCTTTTTGGCTACCTCAGCAGACAGGCTAAGGATTCAACTGGTTACTGAGACTGAACTACCCGCTCACCCCTCTACATATTCCCCCCACCCAGTGCAGAGTTGAAACATATTGGGTAGGCAGGGTGGGGAAACACTCAGTCACTGCCTATACATTACCTGTTCTGTGGGTAAACAGGAATTCACTGTGGACAAACAAGACCTTATCAAGAAGATATGAAGCAATTTTAAGAATGAGAAAAATATCTGACAAATTCCTCCTTTTAAAAGCCACTCTCACATTCTCAAACTATATTACTTACTAGTAATAATTTCTATGAACATACTGTCCTCATAAATCCACAAACTGTGTTGTGAGATAGTTGGAACAATTTAAAAGCAGTTAGCTAACTTGGGGTGTCCTGGTTCATTGCCGAATGATGACAGACTGAATCCCTAGTTCCTATTGACCTGCCCAATGTAGATCCTATGGAGAAGCAAAGAAGTAGAGAGGATGGGTGTTTCTCTGCGGAGGCAATATTTTCAGAGAATACTGGTTACTTATAAGTAACCTACTTTTCTCCCATGCAAAACTGCCTTCACAGATTCCTAATGGAAAGGGAACGGTAACTCAGTCTTCCTGAAACAAGTATCTATCTCAGCATTAAATGATCTTAACTGGTCATTTCCACTATTTATGTAAAAATATTACTTTCACATTTTTAAAAACATTTCTTTATTGAACTGAGCAATACAAAGACTATATACATATAAATGTCAAGCATCTCTTTGATTTGACAAGCTATGGGTCATACCTGCAAACACCACTGAATGCATCCGATGAAGTGAGCTGTAGCTCACGAAAGCTTATGCTCAAACAAATTTGTTAGTCTCTGAGGTGCCACAAGTCCTCCTTTTCTTTTTACGAATACAGACTAACACGGCTGTTACTCTGAAAACTACCGATATACTGTTCAGCACTTCTGTTACGGCAGTTCCATGGAACTCAATAGAAATATACAGGCTAATAAGGCCAAGAGCCAGTAGTGGTTATAAGGGGCATGCCCTGTCAATGTCAAAAATTGAGTGTGAGCAAGGACCCTGGCTCTTTGAGCTCCAAGGGCTGGGAACCTAGTTTCTCAGAATAGTTGACATCTAAAATCATCCAAACTGGAGTTCTGAGCTGTACCATTTTAGGCATCAGCGTTCCCTAATTAATGTTTATCGACTGGACTGGGAGATGGAAAACAAAGAACCAAATAGACCAAGTTTTCTTTTTTCAAACCAACCACTTATGTGGAACACTGTGCTTAGATCCAAATTTCATTCATAAACAGGCAAGAAGGCAGGACAATACATTGTACGTTGGGGAGAGAAATGAACAGAATAGGTGGCAGGGTGGCCAAGTAAATATAGTGGTGATAGAAACCAGGCTCACAACCGGACCTGGGGACCCAAAACGGGAGGAGGAGTATCCGGGCTCACATCGGGATGTGAGCATGAGCTCACGAAAGCTCATGCTCAAATAAATTGGTTAGTCTCTAAGGTGCCACAAGTCCTCCTTTTCTTTTTGCGAATACAGACTAACACGGCTGTTCCTCTGAAACCTGTCATCGGGATGCAGTGGCCTACAAGGGCCATAGAGGTAGGAGCGTGTGTGTGTTTCGTGGGGGAGGAGCAGCGAAGGCTCGCCAGGGATCAGGCGCCCAAGGGGAGTGTTGGCGGGGAGGGGGTGGGACTCGCCCTGGGGCCAGGCGCCCGAGGGTGGTGTACTTGGTGGGGGAGGAGTGGTGGGGCTCGCCCTGAGACCAGGTGCCCAAGAGGGGATGTGTATTTGGTGGAGGCATGAGTGGCCATGCTTGCCCCAGGACCAGGAGGGTATATGTGTCATGAGGGAGGGGTGGTTCAGCTCACCCTGGAGCCAGGCGCGAGGGGGTGTTTGGTGGGGGGGCTCGCTCCAGGGCTAGGCGCCCGAGGGGGGTGTGTTCGGTGGGGGAGGGGTGGGGGCCTCGCTCCAGGGCCGGGCGCCGGAAGGGGGGTGTGTTCGGTGGGGGAGGGGTGGCGGGGCTCGCCGTGGGGCCGGGCGCCCGAGGGGGGGGTGTGTTCGGTGGGGGAGGGGTGGCGGGGCTCGCCGTGGGGGTGTGTTCGGTGGGGGAGGGGTGGCGGGGCTCGCCGTGGGGCCGGGCGCCCGAGGGGGGGGGGTGTTCGGTGGGGGAGGGGTGGCGGGGCTCGCTGTGGGGCCGGGCGCCCGAGGGGGGGGTGTTCGGTGGGGGAGGGGTGGCGGGGCTCGCCGTGGGGCCGGGCGCCCGAGGGGGGGGGTGTTCGGTGGGGGAGGGGTGGCGGGGCTCGCCGTGGGGCCGGGCGCCCGAGGGGGGGGGTGTTCGGTGGGGGAGGGGTGGCGGGGCTCGCCGTGGGGCCGGGCGCCCGAGGGGGGGGGTGTTCGGTGGGGGAGGGGTAGCCGGCTCGCCAGGCGCCCGAGAAGGCGGGTCCAGCCAGGCTCGCCCCGGACAGGGTCCGGCCAGTCGGGCAGGGGTCGGTACCTCTCTCCGCTTCTGGCTCAGCCGAGGCCTCCCCGTGGCCGGACTCCAGCCCCCGCCCGCCCTGTGCGCGTGAGGCGCGCCTGGCGCATGCGCGGCGGCGGCGGGAGCGGGCGGGTCCTGGCGGCGGCGGCGGCCCGGTGACGTGTCTGCGCCACAGCCCGGCCCAGGGAAGCGGCGGCGCCAGCGACTCGGCCCCGGCAGCGGTGTCTGGCGGCCGTGCCCTGCCGAGCCCGCCCGCATCATGTTCAACGTGGAGAGCCTGGAGCGCGCCGAGCTCGGGGAGAGTCTCCTCACCTGGGTGAGTGACTGGCGAGCCCGGCCCGGCCAGCCCCGAGCGCCCGCGGCCTGCGGCTCCGCCCTCACCGGCCCGGCCCGGGGGTCAGCGCCCGTGTCCGGGCTCCCCCCCGTGGGGTGTCAGCGTCCGTGTGTTCCCCCCCTCCGTGTCTGCCCCCCTCCCCCCGTTCGCTCCTGGGGCGTCAGCCTCCCCCCGCGGGGCGTCAGCCTCCCCCCGCGGGGCGTCAGCCTCCCCGCCTTGGCCTCCCCTTCACGTTTCCTCCATCCCTGTTGGGTGTCAGTGTCCGGGCTCAGATTCCCCCTGATGCCTCCCCTCCTGATCCCCCCCCCCATGGGGTGTCAGTGTCTGGGCCTCCTTCCCTTCCCCCCAACCACTGCTCTCAGTGGGGTGTCAGTGCCCGGGCTTCCTCTCCAGATTCCCCCACCCCCAGTGCAGTGTTAGTTCCCAGGCCTCCCCTGAGTTGTCTGGCCTGGGGCCTCAGTGTCTTCCTTAGGTCTTCCCTCCCAGTTGTCCCCACAAGGTGTTTCTGAGCCAATATTACCCTTCAGAGATGTCTCTCTCTGCGCCATGGCCTCCCTTGCCTCTTAATTCACCCCCTTCCCAATCCCCGCCTCTGACCTCTTCGCACCCCCAGCTCCCATGACTGTCCAAGCAGAAGTGTCTCCTCTCCAGTTGGTCACACCCCACCATGATGTGTCTCTGTGTGCCTGCTCTCCCCCCCCACCCGATGGGGCATCACGTTGGTGCCAGGACCTCACACCCTCCAATATAACACCAACGCTCGCCACCCCCCATCTTTCTGTCTGTGCTAAGAAATCCGGTCCTATCAACATATGGAAGTGGACTAAACAACCTTAACTCTGTCTTGTATTGACACCATGAGGAAAAACAAAGAATACCCCACAGTATAATTAAAAATCACTTTAGTTTAATCTGGCACCGCACATACTAAAAAGGTCAAGTGAAGGTTGTTCCGGTGTTTTAATTGTGCATTTCTGTGTTTGGATTTCTCAATTTCCTAGGTTTGTAATGCCTGTTTTTGATGTAGCTGTGATATTCCTGTAATGTGTGTTTTACCCTTAGTTACTTGTACATACTCTCTATCTTAGCTGCAATTAAACATTTTATCTGAAAATATCATTGTTTTTTAAAAAAAATAAAGATGTCATGTCTGAACACTAAATAAGAAACTCAAACGCACATGTTACCATGTGATATCTCCAGTGAGTTGATGTGTAATATCAACCTTAAAATTACTTTTTTATTTTAACTTCTGTGACCTGATTCATCAGTATGTTCTGATTCTGGTGTTGTTCTGGAGCCTCATAAAGCATCTAGCACTAATTTAAGATGAGTTTACAGGTGTTTTGCATCACCAGAACAGCACAAAGTAACAGGAGTGCAGTGGTGAATCTGACCTTTAATTTGCAGGTGACTTACTGGTTTAGTTATCTGGAATTATAGACTAATTGTTTGATTTGTATTTTGTCATTTTAATTCTTTACATGTATATAGGCAAAACTACAAGGTAAACTTCCAGCACATGAAACTGTCATAGCTGAAAAGGAAGATATTATTCACTTTTTTAAAATGTTGGTTGTGAAACTCTGGAGTCAAACTGGGCAGCAAGGGTATTTAAAATAGGTGAGAGGGGATTACTGGGCATGTGGGGAATGGAAGAAAAGAGTTCTCCCAGGAAGTCAAAGTGGATAAGCAGGGATATATAGGGAGCAGAGGGATTTAGTGGCATGGTTGTAGGTAGTGGGGGGAGGCCAGGGGCTGTGATATGGGACAGTTAAGTGAAGTGTTGTTCTGTTTTGGGGAGACCAGGGGTATACACTTGGCAGGAATCTGGATTGGAGAGACCAGGCAATCTTTCTTCATTGACCTTTTCACATCTCTGCTAATGCACATAGCCACTTTTTCTCCCTTTGGCTCTCCACAGTGCTGTTTTCTGTGGTTGGGGGCACCTGAGGGAGTGCAGGGATTCAGCAGGAGCTAGTTGGAGTTGAGAGGAAGCAGGTGTGTGTATGAGCTTGGGGAAAGAAAGATTATGTGTGGCGGTTAAGAAGACCAGTGCTATGAAAAAGGAAGGGCTTGAGATGGGGTGGTGGATGGACACCAGTCTCTGAGCATCTCCGTACTTTAAGGGCTCCCTGTTCTCCTACTTCAGCTGCCCTGGCAGTGCTGCCATGGTGCATGGTGGAGCTAAAGCAGCAGTGCCACAGCAGCATTTCAAGCACTGATGCCTACTAGCCTGTGGCCATTGAACCTTAAAGAGCAAGGGTGATTGATTATAGGTTCGGTTGCCTGATACAATGGTTGCCCCAGCTAAGAGCGACCTGAGCTGTTGACCATGGCCCTGTCTATAGTCATAACAATTAGATACAGTAATACTCAGTTTATGTACAACCTATTTTCTTAAAATGCAGTCTGTACACGAGAGTCTGTGTTCTGTTTTTAAGAGAATTTGGACCAAAAAAGTCTGACAGTGCTAAATTTCTGAAAGTATACATACTAAAATTAATTTTAATTCATACATACAAAGTTTCCTAGGATTTAAAAAGGAATAGTAAATCAAAGAAATTTCATAACTAGATAACAGTAAAATTCACAAAACTCGCACTTAGTAAGTTCTTTCATGACTCAGGACTTCTCCATACAGGCTTTCGAATGTCCCATGGAAAGATGGTCTGCATGCACTTTCAGTGATAAACTATTTCACTCAACTTACATATGCATGTCTAGTACCAGTAGCACAGTGGGATACTTTGTTTAAAAAACAAACCAACCATTGTTTGTGGGGAATGAGGACTAGTGAATATGGGTGAAGTATGTTTTTAAACTATTGTCCCTTGACAAAAATCAAAGTAGATTTTGCCATCACCACCACAGAAAGGCATATGTATCAACTAGAACTGTTCCTGCTACGTATCAAGTTTGTATCCCTTCTCACTGAGGCACTAGACATATTCAGTAGAAGGTGGCAAACTTTCGTTACCTTTCAAATACTTATTTTCAGTCTTTTCACACAGATGAATCATTTTGCTCAGTTTTGTTTGTTTTAAATCACCCTGGGGCAAAGAAATGAGCTGGAAAATTTGAGTCTGAAAGGTGAAAGTTGGAAAAAGTTACAAGCAACTAAAAATCTTTTAGAATGGAAATCTTTGAGAACTGTTAATTCTCCACCAAGACATTTGGCATATATGAGAGTCATGTGCCTAGCCACATGGCCATAGGACTGTTTTTGAGCAACAGTCTGCAGTCATAGTCCTTGATCCTACAACTCCAGCCATGCAGGTGGACCTTTAACCCCCATTGTATGAGGGGGCCACGTTGAGGGAGAACACAGTATTGCGCAAGCCAAACTTTTCATGGACCAAGTGTATAAATATCCCTGCTGGAGCAGTCACACAACCAAGAAAGGGGGGAAAAAATTGGTTTTGTTAGCAGAACTATTTGCAAATAGCGGTTAAATGGCATGGTAGTTAGAACATTTTGTTTATATTTGTAATTCTTAGTTGGATGTGCAGTTTTCTCTGCTGTTTATCAGTTTTAATATTTTTGTATCAAGGGGGTTTTGAAACTGACTCAGGGTTCAGAGTATCTCATCTACATTGTGGCCCCAACTGGTTTTAAAATATGTTTTGTTGAGCTGGGTTAAAAAACAGAATTTTGTGTAAGGGTGTATGGGTTTGCAAAACAAGACCATTGTTGATCCCCTGGTGAAACAATTTTTTAGAAGTCTTTGTCAGTTGCTGTCATTGCCTGACTTTTTTCCAAAGCCCCATAGCTATTCTTGGGAGGTGAAGTTGCTCATCCTCTTTGTCAAAAGAGCTATTAGCTACTACTTAGAGAATACTAAGGTGTTTTTATGCTAGAGAAGTTGAGTGTTCTAAGAATTTGTTTTACCTCCTACAGTGCTTGTGAAACACTTCACATTCATACACAAGTGCTTCAACCGGTTTTCTGATGTTCTGAGAAGCAGTTGGAGAAGACTTGTATTTCAGCAAATTTGAGAACCTGTTCAAACTAAACTGATAAGTCTGCTAATGTGGATGCAGGCAACCTGAAACTGCTCCTCCCACTGCTAACTCACAGTGTCTCTATTCTCTTTCATAGTGAGATGTCCCTTGGGCCTTTTACTTTCCACAACTGAAACCCCTGTTTCTGTGGTATCTTTAAAGTTATTTCCCTGTAATTCTGCTGCTTTGAAAATTCCTGTGGGGTTCCCTATCACAGCCTCACCTGCCATCAGACTTCAGGGGTCTGTTCTAAGCTGGGGTCTTGTTCTCAAAGTCTTGTTTATCTCCATTTGAGAGCATTGTTAAATGTTCTCATTGAGAGTTGTGTATTATACCCCTTCCCCCACTGTGTATCTGTCTTGTATATTTAGATTGAGGCAAGAGTCATGTGTGTTTATACAGCACCTAGCACAATGGGACCCTGTTCTTGGTTGGCCTGTAGGTACTACCATAATAAATATAATCAGTAATATTAAATTTTGACTCAGTACCTAGGGGTGCTCTCAACCACATAAGTTGCGATGTCAGTGTAACATATGTCCAGAGTGTCCTTATATGAAATTTGTAAGGCTGCTATATATTCAATGCACAACTTCATAAATCACCATTTTCTTGACCTGGTATCAAGAACAGATGCTGGTTTTGGGAAGGCAGTGCTGCAGTCACTGTTTAAGCAGCAGGAGTCCTCAGAAAGGTCAGTGCTAGTTAGTCTTCTGTGGAGTCTGTGTGGAGATTGTCACGACAGAGATGTACTTTAGCCTCTTTCCTTCCCTCTGCTGTGTAGCTCAGATACAAATAGTGTTTCTGTGGGTAGAGAGGACCTTAAGGAATGGTAAGAGGAGTTGGGTGTTTATAACCTCAGAGGTAGCATTACACATTTCTGATATATATACATTCTGTAAGCATTTCTACAGATCCAAGATCTCTGTACTCCCTCTATTTTGAGGGTGTCTCTGGCCCTTTTTCTAGTCTCAATTGCTAGTATTCAGTTTGGCTCTTCTTCTTTCGTGGATAGTGTAGTTCCCCCAATGCAGATGCCCTCTGTCTTCCACATGGTGCCCATTCCTCACAAGAGAGGTATGTTAGTGTTTCTTTATGGATCTAGACCGTGTACCTGGGTTTCTTCATTCAGCCTCAGTTCTAGGGCTGTCCAGGTCAGTCTTGGGGCCGTATGGGATGAGCTTGGAGGTTCATCTGCGCAGCTTCTAGAGATAAGGACTTTAGTTCCTCCATGTTGTTCACTTGGGTTCCACTAGAAGCTAGATCTTCAGGATTGCTCAGGCGTCTTCGTGTAATTTTTTTGTAGGATCCCTTTCCGAAGGGGGTCAAAGCTGCTAGAGCTTCCTGGTGAAGCTGCTTTTCCCTCCCAAGCACCTCAAAAATGCCTTGTTTTTTATATAGCACTACTTGATCAGTATGTGTCGTCCCTCCCCCCCATTTAACTTAGATTGGTAAGGACCTCTTTCAACATCCTGGGCACCAAAGGACTGTACAGTACAGCTGGGACTGAGCCTTCCATCCTGGATAGACCATCACATTACTGGTGTAGACATTGTGGCACAGGCGGCAGCATGGTCTGTCTGTCTGAGTACGGACCCAGGGGGTTGGGTAGTCTTGTTCTCGGACAGCTAGTCCATGTCACAACATCCACCCTGCCATTTTTAGCCTGCTAGCTCTGGCAAAGCTACTGCGTGTCTGTCTACCCAGGCTGGAAGGCATGCTCTCAGCTGCAATACAGACATACCAGAAGAGGCCATCTGAGAAGCCGGGTTCTTTATACTCACTCTTCTGCCCCTCCTAATAGGGCTAAGCTGCAACTGCCACCATCCATATTATCTCCCATTTTGGAACTTCAGTTACTGCTGGCCAGCATCCACCATGACTTGCCAGTAGGTGATGTGAATCAGTCCTTTGACCACAAAGTTACAGTGTTTTCTGTTTCTCCTGATAATCTGCATCTCTCACCTCCTGATGACAACAACTTTTGGGGAGTTGCTGGTTTGGCTGAGTGACTCTTTAGAGCTGGATACAACAGCAGCCAAGAAAAGACTTATCTTTTGATAAATTGTAGTTTAAGGGAAAAGGAAAAGTGACCTTGACTGTCGATTAAGGTTTGTTGCACACTGGTCAAGGTATTTGGTGGATTCCAGCATCTGTGCCTGCTGTCACTAAAGAGGCAGATAGTGTGAACCAGGCCCCAAACAGGTATTCTTATACATGTATCCTGGTTCTGTAGTGCAGAGATGGGTAACTTTAAGGTAATAGAGGGCCACAAAATCCCTTAAAATCCTTTGCCGAGCCAAATGTTTTCTTTTAGAGGATACATATGGCATAACTCAGAAATGCTTGCTACAGTGCAGCATGTTAGCATACAGTTAAGGTGTATTAACAATGTAAAACTGAAGTGGTCCTAATTATAAAAGTCCCCTATAGCATGACCTTTATATAATAATAGGAAAAGAAACAATAAAACCTTACAACAGTTTAAACACATTTTTCACTAACCTTTTAGTCTCTGTGCAGATGTGCTAGGGTTTAGTAAATAAAAATAACAAAAAACCAAACACATCTTTCTTAACATTTTTTTTCTGCTGCTTGTCATTGTTACAGTATCTGGTCCGTCAGTGTGAAACTTAAGAGTGAACCTTTGTGCACACTGAGGGGCATATGTGTATCAATTTTAGTGCATCCAACCTGCATAAGATGGAAGAGTGTTTCATTTTTCAATTGGTTCCTTTCCTTGGATTTCAGTCTGGAGAAGTCACTTTCACAAATGGGTTCTCCGAAACAGAGAACACAATTTCAACTCCTACTTTCTCAGATTTGGGAAATGGGACTCAGTAAGCAGTTTCCAAAACTGAGTGTGCCTTTTATTCTTCTCTACAACAAAGAAAGGTTCTGCAGTTTGCACAGTTCTAGTTGCAGTTCAGAAGGCTGGTCACTGACAACAGCTGCAAGTGGATCATTAAAAAGCATCAGATGAGGTTGAAAACTTTCAAAATGCTTTAAATGTTTGTTGAAATTGAGCAGCAGCATTTCACTGTGAGTATAGTTCCTGCTAAACTCTGATTCGCACTCTTGTAGTTCTGATGTATGTGCATCACAGGTTGTAAAGTGGGCAAATTCAAATGTAACAGGTGAGTGTTAATAACTGTGAGCTTACTTCAGAACCCATCCATCTGAGCAACGAGGTCTGATGCAGTCTAGTCCATGCCTTGCAGGTGCAGATTCAAACAATTCAAGTTATGTCTCTCAAAAATGCTGTATAGCACAGAGAAACTGAATCTTCCAGTTTTTCCTGAAACTCCATAGTATCAGAACTCAGTGTCTTTCAGGAAGGTGACACTCTCAGTGTTTTTCATTGGAAAGAACCTTACGAGGCATTTTCCATGACTTATCCATCACACTTCTCTGTATAGCTGCAAATTGTCCTACTGTGCATCCACTTCATCAAGAAAAGCTACTAATTTGTGTTGGCTGAGTGATCTGTTTGTACCTTGTATCATGTTTGTAAGTTTCATGACCACATTTATGATGTGATTAAAATTCAACGATTTTCCACACAACGACTCTTGATGAATAATGCAGGGCAGTGTTGGGCAGTGTGCCAGTAAGCCTGGAAACCCAGCCCTTGAGCCATGCATAGCAGGTGCTCCCATCTGTTACAACAACCTGCAACTTTTTAAAATCTCCAAAACCTGGAACAGCTTCCTGAAGCACACCAAAAATATCTGGACCCTTTGTTGTTCTGTGTAATGAAGCTAATTTCATAAGTTATTCATGACATGCATGTCCGATGAAGTGAGCTGTAGCTCACGAAAGCTTATGCTCAAATAAATTTGTTAGTCTCTAAGGTGCCACAAGTCCTCCTGTTCTTTTCATGTTAACATTACTATCAATTGTCCCTACATATATCATAGCTGACTTACATTTGACACAGCTGTACTGTCGCCTAATGCCAAGAAGAAAAAATCAGGCATGGTGGTTTGTTCACCTTCCCTTCCACGTGTTCATGGATATGTGAAACTCTTCACAAAACTGTACATAGAGATACTGTTCTGAATCTTTTTTTTGCCATTTTGTCATCACCAAACGCCTTTACCATTTGCACTGCACATTTTCACTCTTTCCCTCTTCCTCAGTGTCTTTCTAGCCCATGCCATCTCAAGAGTGACAAGGTAGGATGCAGTAAGACCCAAAGTTTGTACTGGGGTAACTCTAGCAAAACAACTCTTCTGCCTTAAAACTTTGCCTTTTAGATAAGTCACAGTGGCTTATCCCTGCATGTATTTCATTATTTGCTTTGTGATTGGTGCTGTGGTGATTTTTCAAGTTATTCATTTGTCATTGTCATGACTTGCAAACATATGAGGCATTGGTGCTTACCTCCATTTTAAGTACAAAGATAGTCACACTCCCACTGTGCATGGGAGACTTAGTGTTCTCTGTCTTTCTTTTACTTGTGATAAACTGCGAAGGCAGAAGAATCAACCACTGGTTTGTCAGTGAGCCGTTTCCTACCTCACTCATAGCACAGCAGACATAATTCTGATGTTTCAGGGTATTGAGTTTCCTTCTGTTCAGCATACATGCAACTCAAAGAAGTGCACAACTACTCTCTCTAGCCATCAGTCTTCCATATTGAAACAAGCACTTTATACTCACGGTATGTTTATCACAGCATGTCCCGTCCCCCCCTCCCCCGCCAAAAAAAAAAGGTTGAGAAATAAGAAATGTCATTGCAGAATAAATCACCTCTTAACTGTTGTGACCCAAATAAAATGACCTGGTGGTCCAAATGCAACTGTTGGGCTGCCAGTGACCCATCCCTGCTCTAGGAGTCTTTGAGTGGGAAATCTAAGAGCCCATTGTTCTGGCCTACCCAACCAAAATACCTGAAAGATTGATTTCCTGGATAGTGATGTACTTGAATAAATTAGGAACCCATGTCACCAATTGCATGGTTACTGTTGCCTCGCAAATTCCAAGTTTGGTATCAGATACTTCCTTTGCTTGACCATCTTTTCGAGGAGCAAAGTAAAATGGTAAAAGATACTGACATTGGGGTCTGCACTGTTTCTAGACATGTCATTTTTGCTTCTTATGATGCGTCATATATTGGTGAGAACTGTGGCAAGTGGCATCACTCTTGGCCAGTAGGTATTCTTGGCTTAAGTCATCCAGCCTCTTTGCTAAGGGCTCAAGACAAGGTAGAAGTTCTTCCCTTTGAGGATGAAAAATAACAAAGTAAAATAAGCCATTGGAGGCAAAAAGGCTGCCTTTAAAAATTGGAAGTTAAATCCTGCTGAGGAAAATAGAAAGGAGCATAAACTCTGGCATGTCAAGTGTAACAGTTTAATTAGGCAGGCCAAAAAAGAATTTGAAGAGCGACTAGCAAAAGACCCCAAAACTAACAGCCATTTTTTTGGTAAAGTGCGTCAGAAGCAGGAAGCCTGCCAAACAATCTTTGGGGCCACTGGACAATTGAGGTGCTAAAGGAGCACTCAGAAGATAAGGGTATTACGGAGAAGCTAAATGCATTGGTCTTCATTGTTGTGGATGTGATGGAGATTCCCACATCTGAGCCATTTTTAGGTGATAAATCTGAGGAACTGTCCCAGACTGAGGTGTCAGTAGAGGAGGTTTTGGAACAAATTGATAAATTAAACAGACCAGATGGTTTTTTCTCCAAGAGTTCTGAATGAACTAAAATATGAAATTTTAGAACTACTAAGTGTCCTATGTAACTATCCTTCAGTGATCTGGTACAGAAGCTGATTTAAATGATGGGTTAATGTGATACCAATTTTTTAAAAAGCCTCCAGAGGCAATCCTAGCAGTTACAGGCTAATAAGCCTAACTTTGGTATCTGGCAAATTGGTTGAAACTATAGTAAAGAACAGAATTATCAGATATATAGATGATGATTTATTAGGGAAGAGTTAACACCATTTTTGTAAACGGAAAGTATGCCCCCCATATCTATTCGATTTTTTTGAAGAGGTTAACAAACATGTGAACAACGGTGATCTTGTGGATATAGTGTACTTGGACTTTCAGAAAGCCTTTGACAAGGTCCCTAACCAAGGACTCTTAAGCAAAGTAAGCTGTCATGGGATAAGAGGGAAGGTAGCATCATAGATCAGTAACTGGTTAAAAGACAAAAAGAAAAGGAGTACTTGTGGCACCTTTTCTTTTTGCGAATACAGACTAACACGGCTGTTACTCTGAAACCTGGTTAAAAGACAGGAAACAAAGGGTAGGAACAAACAGTCAGTTTTCACAGTGGGGAGAGGTAAATAGCAGGGTCCCCCTGGGATCTATACTGAGACCAGTGCTGTTCAAAATATTTATAAATGATCTGGAAAAAGGGATAAACAGTGAGCATACAAAACTATTCAAGATATTTAAGTCCAAAGTAGACTGCCAAGAGTTACAGACGGATCTCACAAAAACTGAATGACTGGGCAACAAAATGGCAGATGAAATTCAAAGTTGATTAATGCAAAGTAATGCACATTGGAAAACATAATTCCAATTATACAGACAAAATGATGGGATCTATATTAGCTGTTATAACTCAAGAAAGAGTTATTGTGAATGATCCTCTGAAAACATCTGCTGAATGTGCAGCAGCAGTTAAAAAAGCTAACAATGTTAGGAACCGTTAGGAAAGAGATAGATAGTAAGACAGTAAATATCATAATGCCAATATATAAATCCATGGTACACCCACACCTTGAATACTGTGTGCAGTTCTGGTTGCCCCATCTCAAAAAAGATATATTCAAATTGGAAAAGTTACAGAGAAGGGCAATAAAATGATGAAGGGGATGGAACAGCTTCCTTCTGAGGAGAGATTAAAAAGACTGGGACTGTTCATCTTGGAGAAGAGATGACTAAGGGGGGATATGTTGGAGGTCTATAAAATCATGAATGGTGTGGAGAAAATGAATAAACGTTGTTTACTTCTTCACATAACACACAAACCTGGGGTCACCTAATGAAATTAATAGGCAGCATGTTTAAAACAAACAAAAGGAAGTACCTCCTCACACAGTGCACAGTTCACCCGTGGAACTCGTTGCTGGGGATGTTGTGAAATCCAAAAGTATAACTTGATTAAAAAAACAGTTAAAGTTCATGGAGGATAGGTCCATCCATGGCTTTTAGCCAAGATGGGCCACAGTTGGGTGTCCCTAGCCTGTGACTGCCAAAAGCTGGGAGCGGACAATGGAATGGATCTCTTAATGATTGCCATTTCTGTTCATTCTCCCTGAAGCATCTGGCACTGGCTCCTGTTGGAAGACAGGATACTGGGCTACGTGGACCATTGGTCTGACCCAGTATAGCCATTCTTATATTCCCATTTAAAAAATACAAAAAATTGCCTTCATTTCATCATGGACTTGAGAAAGTTAAACAGTTACATTAGAGTTCAAATTTTACATGCTGATTTTACCTAGTATCCCTGTCCTTCTGTTATTCCTACCTGTATCCCTGTAAGACTGGTTTGGGGCTCTCAACATAGAAGATACATATTTTCATGTAGCTTTCAGACTGACCTGAAAGTAATTATGCTTTTATATAGAAACAGTCGTGACCAATATGGCGTTCTTGGATCTGGCATCTCTAGAGAGTGTTCATTAAATGTCTGGTTAGATGAGGGGTTCTCAAACTTCATTGCACTGCAACCCCCTTCTGACAACAAAAATTACTACGTGACCCCAGGAGCAGGGACCGAAATCTGAGCCTTCCTGAGCCCCACCACCCCGGGTGGAGGGGGGCAAAGCCGAAGCTCAAGGGCATCAATCCTGGCTCTGTTGACGCTATTAAAATGGGGTCATGACCCACTTTGAGGTCCTGACCCACAGTTTGAGAACCTCTGGGTTAGATAATAGCATACTTCAGGCATCAGGGTGTACATGTGTGTCTATACTAGGAAAATTGGCTTGATATTCATGGTGACTGGAAGATGTGGAAAAGTAGATTCCATATATCAGATGGAGTTTTCAGTCTTTTGTCTCTTCTCCATGGCTGCATGTGCCCGACAAGACAGCAAAGTTCTACTTTAATAAGCAGGAAGGTGCTTGTCTCTGTGACTAGTGTCTGGCTCATCAAATTTACATGGTGTACCTCTAGCTGGTTGGCAAAGAAAATGTGTTGGCAGCAGAGTAGATTTGTAAATCATGATTTAAATCACTAGTCAGGAAGACTCAGTTTAATCATGGTTTTCTACATAAAAGTGCATTCTTGTTGGTTGTTATAACCTTAATACATATTCCTCACAACTCAGATAGATGTAGGTTTCCTTTTTAGAAGGTACACCCTATACAATTTTAAACAGTGATATATTTTGAAAACTTTTCAGATTAGTTTTATAGCTCTATCAGAAAATGAATGATTGTTTGGTTATTTCATTTACCAAAGGTAATTGAAGCAGATATTTATGAAGTCATTGGGAGGTGAACTGTCTCCAATTCAACAGGTTAATCATTAATATTTGGAGGATTTTCTTGCCATGCTGTATTAGGAGGAGAACATCACCATACAGACATTTAAATTGTTTTATTTAACTAAAACAACAATGTTAAGTATTCTGGATTTTTTTCTTCAACAGCAAACATATAATATTTTAACAAAAAAGCTTCTGCCATTTATCTCCAGACTTCTTCTCCTTGTCCAGATCTATTCTGCCCCCAACAATCTTCTATTAATTTAACTTTTTGAAACTTTGCACTTTTAGAGAGAGGTAAGGGATTGACTCTGTGTACACAAATTTGCAGAGGGACAGTAGAGTTGAAGTTTGTTGTTTCTCACCTCTCTATAGTATTTATTTATTTATTTTAAAACATTTTTGCTGTTAACAAGCATTTTACCTCTGGAGACATAAATCCACAGTTTGAGAACTGCAAAACTAAGCATCTCTGATGGTATCTTCTGAACTGAGACCCATTGGGTAGATAAAGATTAACCTAAATAATCTATACAGGAGCCTGTGGAACCCCATAAGATTGAGTCCCTAATCCATGGACTATTGGAACTCATTTACAAAACTTTTCTTAAACATTACATGAATATATTGTCTCATGCTATTGAATTAGAATTTATAATCCCTATTCCATGATGAGATACATTATAGCTCAAAGATATCTTAATTAAAACTATCTTTAGGTTTTTTCCTCAAAAAGCATTTTATCACAAAAATCCAATTTTAAATGTAAAAAAATTAATTTTTTTTATTAAAAAAAAATCACTGATTTTTATCCACCTGGTTGGCAGATAAGAAAAATCATAGAAGCAAAGACCAGAGGAAGTGGTCTCTGAAACAGTTGATGGTAGAGCTGTTGTTCAGGAGGTGGAGTTATCCTTTCTTAGATTTTTGTGTCACAACTAGCAATAGAAACGGTCCACAGTTTTATTTCAGGACAGGAATGGACAGAAACTCAATAAGAGGTTTTCTTGTTGGATTGGAGCAGAGACTATGCTTTCCCACTGATTCCATTGCTTCTACTGATGCTCAGGAAAATAAGACCAGTGCAGGGTCAAGGATCATCCTTATCACTCCAGCTTGGGTCAGGCAGTACTGTTACATAGATATCCCAAGAACACATTTCTTTCTGCATCCACTTTTCTCCATTGTTTGATTCATGGGACTTTAATTACTTCTGGTGAAGCACAAAGCAATATTTTGCTGCAATGCAAGAAGCTGTTCACCCTGTAATGTCACTTCCTGAAATGGAAATGGACAAAGGTTTCAGTATGAGCATCTAACAACCTGACCCCATACCCTTGCACCCATGTCGTCAATTTTGGACTATTTATTATACTTGAAGTTTCTCATCCTGTCCTTGTGATTGATCAAAATACTTCTGTCTGCTATTTTTGAATACTAGCTTCTAGATGAAACTGAAAAGCCATTTTACAGTCATGGGGTTCTTTGAAGGATTGGTTGTTGTCCTTACGCTGGGCAGACAACTTCACTGATGTGACATCTCAACTTAGTGCTGACAAATTCACCTTCTGAACCTTTTGAAAAGTGCTCTTTATTCCACCTATCACAAAGGCAGCATTTTCATCACAGTTACATCTGCAAGACAGGAATGAGTGAGTTGCAGTCTTCAATGATTGATCCAACCTTTACTGCGTTCCCTAACGACAAAGCTGTCATGCAAGCTCATCCATTTTTTTTTCTTTAAAATAATGTTTGAGTTCTACCTGAACACAGGCATTAGTCTTCTAGGGTTTTTTTTAACCAAACCCTAGGTTCTGTGTCCTAGAAGTTAAGTGCTTAGAGTTTTGTCCTGTGTAGAGAGAGGACAAAGGTATTTTGGAAATTGCCTAGATTTTTTTGCAGTCTTAGTGGATCAGTATATGGGGAATGCTGAGTGACTGTCAAAATAGATTAGATTTTGCACTTGCATGTGTGCTTTATCTACCATGTAAGCACTTGAGTTCTTGGGGCCCACACTCCGGGGTTACTCAGTTTTCCAATGGGTTCTCTGTTGTGATGGAAACATTACAATCTACAGGGCTGCCTAGCTGGGGTTCTCTTCAAAGGTTTACTGAGCACTGTTTTCTTGGTTTATCATCTAGATCTGATATTTGCTTTGGAGAACTGTTCTGTAATCCTTGTTTAATTAAAATGTCTCAGCTCACCTTTGTTGGGGTTGTCCTGTTAACTGGACTTCCATAACTGAGAGTATGCAGAAGCAGACTGCCTTGTAGAAGGAGAGAGATTACCTAGTAGTAACGGTACTTCTTCTGGAATGTTTCCTCCGTATTTTCACATAGCCTGATCATCTCTTCTTGCCCAGAGTTGTCACTTTAAGGATCTTAAGGTTCAGCAGAAGAAACTCGGGTGGTTCACCGAAAACCTCTGATCTGAACATTTGGTGCCATGAGAAGGCACTTATGTGGTCCTAATAGGCACTTCTTTTCTAGAAGGAACCTGAAGCTCGCTGGCACTTGGAGAAGGGGGTTGATGTGTGGCTGCATGTGAATATGCACAGGCAACACCAGAAGAATTGAAAGTTTATGAAAAGTGTTAAATAGAGAGTGGTCAAAAGACAAAAAGAAGTAAGCAAGGGCAAATAATAGGCAAAAGTTTAGAATTGGAATATTAGAACAGGCATTGGACATTTATAAGCTAATTATTAAAAAGGAGAAAAGTTGAACTAATAAAATGCATGCCTCTCATCCTTGATCATTCTGCTTGCATGTTGTATAGCTTTTCCTCAGCCTTCGGTTTTCTGTCTCTTTAAGGGTCTTGTCTGCACGAGAGAAATTTACTATTCTAAAGGTATGTCTACACTACGAAATTAGGTCGATTTTATAGAAGTCGATTTTTAGAAATCGACTTTATACAGTCTATTGTGTATGTCCCCACTAAGCGCATTAAGTCGGTGGAGTGCATCCTCAGTACCGTGGTTAGCATTGACTTACGGAGCAGTGCACTGGGGGTAGCTATCGCACAGTTCCCGCAGTCTCCGCTGCCCATTGGAATTCTGGGTTAACCTCCCAATGCCTGATGGGGCAAAAATATTGTCGAGGGTGGTTTTGGGTATATGTCGTCAGTCACTCCTCCCTACTTCCCTCTCTCCATGAAAGCAACAGCAGACAATCGTTTTGCACCTTTTTTCCTGGGTTACCTGTGCTGACGCCATACCACGGCAAGCATGGAGCCCGCTCAGTTCACTGCCGCTGTTGTGAGCATTGTAAACACCTCGCGCGTTATCCTGGAGTATGTGCAGTAGCAGGCTAAGAGACGCCAGCACGAGGACGATTGTGATGAGGACATGGACACAGACGTTCCTGAAAGCACGGGCTGTGGCAGTTGGGATCTTATGGCAGCAGTGGGGCTGGTTGATACAGTAGAACGCTGATTCTGGGCCCGGTAAACAAGCACAGACTGGTGGGACCGCATAGTGGTGTGGGTATGGGATGATTCACAGTGGCTGCAAAACTTTTGCATGCTTAAGGCCAGTTTCCTTGAACTTTGTGAGTTGCTTTCTCCCGCCCTGAAGCACAGGAATACCAAGATGAGAGCTGCCGTGATAGTTGAGAAGCGGGTGGCGATAGCCCTGTGGAAGCTTGCAACGCCTGATTGCTACCGGTCAGTTGGGAATCAGTTTGGAGTGGGCAAGTCTACTGTGGGGACTGCTGTGATGCAAGTAGCCAATGCAATCACTGATGTTCTGTTATCAAGGGTAGTGACTCTGGGAAATGTGCAGGTCATACTGGATGGCTTTACTGCAATGGGGTTCCCTAACTGTGGTGGGGCAATAGAGGGAACACATATCCCTATCTCGGCACTGGACCACCATGCCAACCAGTACCTAAACCACAAGGGGTACTTCTCAATGGTGCTGCAAGCACCGGTGGATCACAAGGGATGTTTCACTGACATCAGTGTGGGATGGCTGGGAAAGGTGCATGACGCTCACATCTTTCGGAGCTCTGGGCTGTTCGAGCAGTTGCAAGAAGGGATTTACTTCCCAGACCAGAAAATTACTGTTAGGGATGTTGAAATGCCAATAGTTATCCTTGGGGACCCAGCCTACCCCTTGCTCCCATGGCTCATGAAGCCGTACACAGGCAGCCTGGACAGTAGTAAGGAGCAGTTCAACTATAGGCTGAGCAAGTGCAGAATGGTGGTAGAATGTGCCTTTGGACGTTTAAAAGCTCTCTGGCGCTGTTTGCTGACTAGGTTAGACCTCAGCGCAACCAGCATTCCCATTGTTATTGCTGCTTGCTGTGTGCTCCATAATATCTGTGAGAGTAAGGGGGAGACGTTTATGGTGGTGTGGGAGGTTAAGGGAAATTGCCTGATGGCCAATTTTGAGCAGCAGACACCAGGGCTATCAGAAGAGCACAGGTAGGCGTGCTTGTGCATCAGAGAGGCTTTGAAAACCAATTTCATGACTGGCCAGGCTATGGTGTGACAGTTGTGTGTGTTTCTCCTTGCTGCAAACCCATCCCCTTTGTTGATTTTAATTCCCTGAAGCCAACCACCCTCCCCCCTTCAATCACAGCTGGCAAAGGAAATAAAGTAACCATGCATTCTTTCTTTATTAATTAAAAAATAAAATGAGATAACTGACAAGGTAGCCCGGGTGGGGTGGGGGAGGAGGGAAGGACAAGGCCACATTGCTTATTGTAGCCACACTACAAATCAAAACTGTTTGAATGACAGGCTTCTGTTGCTTGGGCCATCCTCTGGAGTGGAGAGGCTGGGTGCCTGGAGCCCCCCCCTCTCTCCGGGCTTTCTTGGGCATCTGGGTGAGGAGGATATGAAACTTGGGGAGGAGGGCAGGCGGTTATACAGTGGATGCAGCAGGGGTCTGTGCTCTTGGTTGGCTTTCCTGCAGCTGCAACAGACGCTTCATCATGTCCATTTGCTCCCCCATTAGCCTCAGCATCACCTCCTGCCTCTGCTCTTCATGCTCACTTAATGCTTTCCTGGCCTCTGCCACTGAATGCCTCCATGCATTAAGCTGTGTCCTATCAGTGCAGGAGGACTGCATGAGCTTGGAAAACATGTCATCGCAAGTGGGTTTTTTTTTTTCTCACCTTCTAATCTGCGATAACCTCAGAGATGGAGATGATGGGGGAGCCTAGAAACATTTGCACCTGGTGGGAGATAAAAAGGGAGAGTAAAATTTAAGATGATACATTTCTGAGAACAAAAGGGGGACTCTTTCGCAGTGAATCAAGCAATTCACAGCAGACAGCCCGTGTGCTTTAGGTACAAGGTTGCATTTTGGCTTTTATGTCGAGCGCCTGCCAGTATGGTGACACATCACAAACGGCTGGGTAACAGAATTCGGTTTCTAGGCAGCCCTGGTAAGTCTTTTGGTACGCGGGGTTGGCTTCTTTTGCCTTCATAACATGTGAATGGTTTCAGACTGCAGCACCATCCTTTTCCATAGCAAACAATGCCAGTTGGGTTTCACATTTAAAAGGAGGGGCTGCGGTTTCTGGGTGGATGTGCAGCACACACCTCGCCCCACCCCACTGCTGGCGGCTGTTTGGGATGATCCGTTCACCCCTCCCCTTGCCATGTGGGTATTCTCCGGGATGATCCCTTTTAGCCAACTGCAAACAACCCAGCATGAACAGGGTCCTTTTACTGTTCCCTTACAAAAATTCGCCTATGTCAACCAGCTGACCATGAATGATATCACTCTCCTGTGGCTAACACAGAAAGATATAGTTGGAATGTTGCTTGAATGCGACCAAAACCCAGGACCATTCGCTGCCATGCATTGTGCTGCAATGATTCCAGACTACTTGCTACTGGCTTGGCGTGGTAAAGTGTCCTACCATGGAGGACGAAATAAGGCAGCCCTCCCCAGAAACCTTCTGCAAAGGCTTTGAGTACCTCCAGGAGAGCTTAATGGAGATATCCCTGGAGGATTCCCACTCTATCCTCAGACACGTTAACAGACTTTTCCAGTAGCTGTACTGGCCGCGACTGCATCCCAATTCTTCAGGGCAAATCAAACATTAAACACCATTGCTTTTAAACCCTGTACTGTAGTTACAAATGTGCACTCACCAGAGGTGCCTTCTCCGGCTTCAGGGTCAGGGATCCCGACTTGGGAGGGTATTGGCTCCAGGGTGTTGGAAAGGTCCTAGGTGATGGGGAGAACGGATTCACTGCTTGCCTGCTGCGCATTCTCCTCCTCCTCTCCCTGTTCCTCTTCCCTGTTGTGTGAGAGTCCCCACTTGTAGGTGTCCACGGACAGTGGTGGGGTAGTGGTAGGGTCCCCCCCTAGAATGCCATGCAGCTGATCATAGAAGTGGCATGTATGGGGCTCTGACCCGGAGTGACCGTTTGCCTCCTTTGTCTTTTGGTAGGCTTGCCTGAGCTCCTTAACTTTCACACAGCAGTGCTGTGTGTCCCTGTTGTAGTCTCTGTCCATCATGCCCTGTGCGATTTTGGCATATATATTAGCATTTCTCCTTTTTGATCGGAGTTCGGCCTGCACAGATTCTTCTCCCCATACAGATCCAATGTCTCCCTTTCAGTCCATGCTGGAGCTCGTTTGCGATTCTGGGGGGATTGCATAGTCACCTGTGCTGCTGAGCTCGCCACGCTGACCAAACAGGAAATGAAATTCAAAATTTCCCAGGGCTTTTCCCGTGTACCTGGCTAGTGCATCGGAGTTGAAAGTGCTGTCCAGAACGGTCACTTTGGCCTCCGGGAGCTATCGCAGAGTGCTCCAGTAATGTCAGTTTGCGTTTGCACTACCCCAAATTCTACCCAGCAAGGTTGATTTTAGTGCTACTCCCCTCGCCAGGGAAGAGTACGGAAGTCGATTTTAAGAGCCCTTTAGGTTGATGGAACAGGGTTGGTTGTGTAGATGCTTTCATTTTAAAATCGACCTAACGCGGCTAAATTTGACCTAACCCTGTAGTGTAGACCAGGGCTAAGAAACATTTGTGGTCTCCCAGCATACTTGTCAAGCATCTTGCATACACATTCTCTATACAGTTTAATGTATTCCAAATATCATTTGGATTGGACTTGTGTTCTGCAGGTCTACATATTGGTTCAAGCTGCAGCAATTTAGAGGCAGTATGGAGCCAGTGTAGTAGTAAACTAATTCATATTGTCCTCCCACTCAAGTCCCACAGTGCTCCAGTCAGTACTGAGGCCATTTGTCTGGTCCATTTTCTTCATCCTAGTGCACAGGAGTCTTCTTGGCCAGAAGCCATCTACCTGTATAATAGCACCGCACAGACCATAGAGCTCAGTGCAGACAGTTTGCACGGCAAACAACTTCTTTCACAATTGCAAGTTTCTTTGATTTTGAACATCACAAGTATTACTAGGACAGGAGTGGCCAACCTGTGGCTCCAGAGCCACATGTGGCTCTTCAGAAGTTAATATGCGGCTTCTTGTGTAGTCACCAACTCCAGGGTTGAAGCTACAGGCTCCAACTTTCCAGTGTGCCGGGGGTGTTCACTGCTCAACCCCTGGCTCTGCCACAGGCCCTGCCCCCACTCCATTCCACTCCTTCCCACCCTCTCCCCTGAGCCTGCCGTGCTCTTGCTCCACCCCTTACCCCTCCAGAACCTCCTGCACACCACAAAACAGCTGATTGGGAAGTGCAGATAGGGCATGGGAGATGCTGATCGGTGGACCTGCTGGTGGGTGTGAGGCACTGGGAGCGGGGTGAGGGAGCTGATGGGGGGCTGCTGACGTATTACTCTGGCTCTTTGGCAGTGTTCATTGGTAAATTCTGGTTCCTTCTCAGGCTCAGGTTGGTCACCCCTGTACTAGGATGTCTTAAAGGAGAACCTTTATTGACTGTGTTGCTGCCCGGCTCAGATATTTGGGCCCAAATCTTATAATGGGATGAGGAGAAAATCCAGAAGCAGCTGGCCAGTGATGTTAAATGCTCTTATGTACATACAACCAGTCATCTGAATACTTGGTATAATCTGGGCTTATAAACCACGCTGGGATAAAATCAAAAACCTAAAGTACAGCGTAAAGTCAGTGGACATCAGAAAACTCAAGTCCTGGCATAGAATTTTTCATTTCCGCAAGGGTCTGGCTAGGAGCCTGAAGACTCACTCCTCTGCTCAGCCTAAGATGCTCCCAAACATAATGAAAAAGTACTTGGTAGCATGATTATTCAGGGGAGAAGAGAACACCATTGCCAAGTAGGAGGAACGGGGGTCAGGGAGCCTGACCAGGAGTTGCCCAGATCACAAGATCCATTTGTAGGATGGAGGCCCAGATCCTGAGATGACTGAGCTGGTTCAGCATGAGGAAGTGGAATCTGGAGATGAGAAAAGCTTTATCAGGTATGCAGCTTACTATTGTGTACAGTACTGATGGGGACTGATTTTTTTTTTCAGATTCTGGGGCTGAGAGAAATTTTTCTGGGTTCTTATGAATGCCATCCTTAATATTTGTGAATGGGCAGTTATAGCCTTATGTGAAGATGAAAGTGTCCACTTCACCTTCCCCCTGCTCTGCCAGTCCTCACTCCCTCAACCACTCCCTCCTTCATCCTCTTTGCCATAGTATAAGTAACCGCCCCACAGCAGCCCACTCAAAACCGTTATTCCCCCATAACTGGTCTGTCTTGGCCCCACCCTTCCATCCTCTCACTTGTGGTACCCTTTTCAGCTGCATGGCCTGCCAGTTACGGTAAGAGAGGAAGCACTTGGCTTGACACTTACAGCAGCTGGCGGTTCTATACCATATAGCCACATCCAAAATAGCAGGCACGTAATGGGGATTTTTTTTTTAATGTCACATGAAACACCAATGGAAAAATAAAAACAGCTGGACCTGTAACTTACTGTAATAAGTTAATTATTGGATGCTTGCCAAAGCATTTACCTTACATTGTATTGGCTGGCCCAAATGGCATCTGGCCATTTCCATACAGCATGCACAACTTGGCTATCTGCAATCACATTAGAGTTTGTCTTTCTAATGAATGCATGAAAATGCCTGTTTATGTAATGCCAGTAAAGCAGTATAAGTACAAGTTTGGAGTGTAATTATGCAAGTAACAAGCTGTGTGCTTTGTGTTGTGAAGGGCGATCTCGTAGATCCTTCTATCCCTTATTTTACCCCAGTCTGTAGCTCCTGTACTGGAGAACTGTTTGTATGGCAACTTCTCCAAAGTTAATATGAAGTTGTTGTTTTTTTTAAATAAGGCATATCAGCAAGGTAGCTAACCAAGCATCACCAGTCATGGAGCTTCTCATTGGATATCACCTACAAAAAACCAAAACCCCTCATTTTCCAAGATCCTACTTTTTTGTAGTAAGTAACTTTTTTATACCATTTTGGCATTATGCACTACATATGTCGCTTCCCCTGATCTAAAATAGTCCCACACCTCTCCATAGTTTTAAGTGTTGTGTGAGAATTGGGAACATATGTCCTTAACATTCTGTGTCGGATGGCTCTGGATTAGTTATTGGAATTTAAAAGAGAAGAGAGAGTTTATTTTGTCTCATTTGTTGACATTTCATGGGACGTGTGAGGGATTGCTGTGCGTGTTAATTCAATCATATCTTATTTTCTCTGTCAGGGCTTGCTGTCCAGCTGTGCATATTGTCCAGACTCCATGTTGGTGGCAAAGTTGAAAGGACCAATTCATCAAAGCGCAAGAGAATGTGAACAGAGAATGAGAAGGAATTTACCACTTTGCGGAGTGAGAGATGAGGCAGTCCTGAACATGCCTGGAAGGCAGAAACAGCTCCAGCAGGAGGACAGAACTCATGCAAAAATATAGACAGCAGAAATTTACAGGGAGGCAGAGTTTCAGCAGCCATTATTTAATGACTAAAGGCGCAAAAGAAACTGCTTGCAGCTCTGTCCCTACAACTAGTCTGCTCCTGCGCTGCCATGTGCTGCCCACTACCATCCCCTCCCAAAAGCAGAGAATAGAACTTTTTGGATTGGGATCTACCTCTTTGGCTCTCTCCCAGCCATTCTCCAGATGTTCAACTCCTATTTTTGACACAGGGAAAGAAAATTGTTTCTGCAGCTGGACTCCCTTATTAAAACGAAGTTTTGTTTTTGGAAAAAAGGCATTGTTTTTTAATGTTGATGATACTTAATATAAGGTGACACTGTCTCCATTATAACATCAATAAAAAATTAACACAGCATAAATATGCTAGGTTAACATCAATGTTGTGCCATCTAGTCCTTCATTCTTCCCTGTACAAAATAAGGTATTTTCAAGTAGTCCTAAAAAGAAACAAAGCATTAGTCCTTGATGCCCTCTGTTTCAGATCTGTAGCGCTTGCTCATCAGAAGTAATGTTCTCATCCTTCAGCTGCTTCCACATGATTTTCTGGCTGTGAAAAAGTAGAGGGCAGGCTGTCTGAGCCACTCTAGTCCTTACTGGTGACCTCTCCTTTGCTTTCGCTTATGTTATGTAAAATGCAACAAGCAGATATGATCATGGTAGTATTAGTCATGGAACAGTCAACAGACAATCTGCGTCTTGCTTTCAGTATCCCAGAAGCACACTTCACCACCATCCTGCATTGGCTCAGTGTGTAGTGGAATCTTCTACCTTTTGTTTATGTAGTTGGGGAAGTTTTAATGAGCCAAGGCAGTACTGGGTAGACGGGATCACCTGGGAGCACAGTGGGGATGGAAATACCCATAATGTCAATATTGTTCACTGGGAATAGTTTTTTTCACTTTTCCTGTTTTTGAGAAGTCCAGAGTTTGGTGGTGGGGGTTTGTGGTTTGTTTCAAGTCCTGGCATCATGCACTTCTCCAGGCTACTGTATGTCAATGCCCAGGGTTTCCCAGGGAGATACACTTCATCGTCATGGAAACAGTTTCCTTTCTGTTACCTATTTCTCTGCTTGTTGTGCTCAGGCACAGAATGGGCATGTGGATTCCATTAATGGCTCTGTCAGTTTGGGGAGTGCAGCCATTTAAATTATTTGGTCTCTGGCATGTTAGCAGTCTTGATCACTTGCCCTGTAACACACACAGTATTTATTACAGTGCAAACTCCTAGCACAACAGCATTCACAATGGACTTCCCAACTGGGTTTCCATCTGGACAGTAGAAAACTAGGTTAGTCGACTTCTACAGTGTTATGGCTGCTCACTCTTCTATAGTGAAGGAGAGCTCTCATCGTCTGGTACTGCTGTGTCAGGGGCAAGCTCAGCACAAAGTTCCAGGGAAGTCTCCTTTGATCTTGAAGTTCTTGCAACCTCTTGCACAAATATTGAAGTGTATATTATACTGCACATTCAAAAATGAAACCCTACCCCACCCAGTATGTGTCTCTAGTCACAGCCTGTTGACCAAAATGACTGTCACCCACCCAGCCTACTTCAGATGTATTTCTGTTATGGACTGGAAACCACCACTCACCCCCACATATGGCACTATTGACTGAGCCACATTCTGTTCCCCCAGTTCTAAGTCAGATACCAACACCTTGCATCTTAACCTCTATATTTATACCAGAGACTTCTCTCTGTCTAGATGTGTTTTTTTGCCACACCTATCCTAGTAATTGAGCACCTTGCAATTAATAGCAAACTAACACTGGCCAATACAAATCTGCGAGTACTAGCACGATTTCACTCTCATCCCACACTAGGGAGGAGTTAATTGTTCAGAGCGCATGCATGTGTATATATAACTATATAACCATGGGAAGTCAGTGGACGGTCTAGGTGATCAGCATTTTTAGTAATCAGGCGTCTTACATATGTGCCTAAATAGGGATTTAGGATGGTGCTTGAGTGACCTAAAAGCATAGGTTCCACTAACCTTCAGTGGGAATTGTGTTCTAAATTATTAGATGCTTTTGCAAATCCCTCCTTTAGGAATGTAACTCTAGTCAGCATGTTTTGAAAATCTTGGTCAGAGCTTATAATAGAACTTTGGTTGCAACCATATCTACGAAGCTGTGTCCATGGCTCTACAACAAGACAAACCTCAGTGTTGTGGTTCACTAAATGAAATCTAGCACTTGCAATGTTTCCCCACTGATAGAATTAAACTTGTGCACCTTTGTGTTTTGTTTTGTTTTGTTTTTCTCTCTGCCATTTGCTGTTGTTTGGTAGTAACAATACCATTGTGTTGCTTTTGAAAACTCTTTGATGTGTTAGTAAGAAATGGTTAAGGCAGGCTAATAAGAAAATTTCATTTTTCCCCCCTTCAGATCCAGACATTTAATGTTGAAGCACCATGCCAGACTGTGGAGGATTTAACGAATGGGGTTGTGATGGCCCAGGTGCTTCAAAAGATGTAAGAACAAATTGTTTAATGGTTTGTGGGGTTTTTGCATGCAGAATAGATCATTTGTAAATGTACCCAATTATCTGAATGTAAGTATGTATGTTTTCATATTAAAAATTGACCAGTATCCAGTAAGGACTCAGCTTGCTAAACTTAGTTTGTGTTTTCACCTAAAGCATAACCAACAGTTATTTGAAAATGGAGAAAAACATCTGAAAAGTACAGTTATTTTAAGGCAAAAGAAGTACCTGGTCAAAGAGTTTGTGTACGAAGTTTCAACTTTATTGAGAAATAAAATGGTTAAAACTTAAGAAGAATACTTTTTACACCGCTGTTAAAAAGTTTGATTTTAATTTGATTAATAATGCAAAATAGCTTATTAGTTGAGGACAATTTATGAAAACTACTAAACACATACTATGTCATAAATTACAATATGTTGTAGTGATAAATCTTGAGCCTGCTATACCTGTCAAAAAGTTTTAATAACTCCCCATATTGCCGTCCTTTTTAGTAGTGTCAGTGCGGAGTTCAGAGATTGAACAGACATGGGTAATTTATTATTATTTCATCTGCTGGAGTGAATCCCTTCAAGTCATGGTTGAGTCAAACCGGCAAGGCAGTGTAAGGAAACTTGATGCTCATGTAATACAAGATTTGCGTTAAACAGAGAAGGTCTATTTCTAATACTGCCAATCTAGCACCATTCAAAGACCATTCAATTCCTAAAAGATTAAGGGGGGAGGGAACCTCTCTGTGCTTGGGATCGTCATGACTTTTTGTAATAGGCCTTTGATGGATCCAAATATGGATTAAGATGCTGTATACACTGATTCAGAATGCATCACTGTAGTTTGTTGGTAAATGAGGTTTATTTTCAAAGCTTATTTTCAAGTGTATCATACTTACCTATCCTTTATGGAGAGATTTCTGTTTCTGTTTTGAGACTAGGGATAAGCATCTGATATGGCAGGTACTTGTCCCCCACTTTACAGCAGCTGAAGAGGGCCTTCCTCTGTGGCTTCTCCTGACAGGGAGCCTGATACCCCCTGGGGTACATTTGCTGGGAATAAATCTGTCCCGAGATCAACCCATTGGGTGCAATGGGGAGAACTGGTTGGTGGCCTGGCAACTTAGTCCCTGGGCCAGCAGAGCAACCCTATTCTCTTAAAAATGGGGGAGGTGGCTGCTGAGTCTGGCCCTACCCGGCCTCTCTGGCCTTGGGACTTGGTCAATATGGACAATAGGCATGATTCAGTATGACAATTCCTATATTCTTATAAAGAGTCAAGGGACCAACTTTATTCCTTAATATGGGGAAGGTACAGAACATAATCAAAATAATTGCTGGGCAAAAACAAATAAACAAATCTAAAAGTAGTTTTCTGCACAAATCCTCCAAAAGGAAGATTAGGAAATCAAAAAGAATAAAAATAGGTATTAGTTTTTCATCAGCAGTCCCTTATTCCACAGAGGGAAGGAGTAGCAGTCTGCCTGCAGTACACAGGAGGAAGTGGAAGGAAACTCAGAAGTTGTCTAATATTTTGAGGCAATGCTTAAAATGTTTTGTAAGAGGACTTAATATGGAAGAATATAAATGAACTGAAGAGGATAATCCTGGTTTAAAAATGAAGAAAATATTTACCTCCTCCTTGGAACTTTTAAGAAGGTCCTATGCCATATAGTTTCATTCTGCTCTGGAGGAAATTGTATAATAGAATTTGGGAAATACAAATAAGCCCAACAGAAAAGTAATGCAAAAAAGCAGGTTTCATGGAGATTTTCCAGACATGGCTGTTTTACTGAAGTAACAAATAAAACTCTCAAAGGGCAACATCTTGGCACATATCCCACAGATAAGTTGAAGTCCTCCTACACAGAAACAGAGGCATCAGTTATGAAAGCTACGCTGCCTTGTACATGCTTTGTCAGAAAGGAATCCTGGTATGTTCAAACAATATGTCAACAGTTCTAGCTGCTCCTAAGTGTGATTAAAAATGCTCTACTATTCGAATGTTGTTGTTTAGGGGACATTAAAGAGGATGCAAAAAAGAAAACATGTATAGTATGCCCAATTTTAGACTAGCACCATCATTACTAGTCTATGTATCATGAAAGATGAATGTCAATGTTTTAGGCCTAAAAAACAGGAAATCCACAACATAAATCGGGTATTGTAACAACATGAATCTAAAAAGGGACTCTCACCATCTGAAGAAGGAGGGAACATGACAGAATATACTGAGGGAAGGTGAGCACTTGGGATAAGAGATCTTGTTAGTAAATTTTGTAAGAAGTTGAGATTCTAACTTAACTGTTCTTGAATCATGTTTCAGAACATTCATGAAGCTGAGACCATATTGCTACATTATATACTTTAGATATTTGTTAATCATAAAGTTATGCACATGCAAGATCATAGTAGTACATTGTATAGTTTGGGTAGCCATTAATCATGAAGTGATGCATCTGCGTCATACTGTGTATGTCCCATAACTTCATCACTAAGCAGCAGTTGATAGGATTATTTTCTGTATCCACCTGTTGGCCAACACATGTGGCTCACTGGTGTGTATAGTTCAAAATGGGGGTCTGTAGGAATTATGTCTTGTATGTATCAAAAATAAAACTCTTGGGTGACATGGGGAGGGAGAGCTCAGTAGTCTTATTGATCATATTTTTAACCTTTTGTTGGGCCTTGTATCTTGTACACTTCCAGGGGCAGAGTCCCAAGAAAATCAACCCTGACTTACTGTTTCCAGCTGCACAGGGGATATTTATTTATGGTGTGTAGTCGTGATAGGTGAAATGTGTACAGTATAAAATTTGCATTTCCATAGCAGCATTGAAATGGAATGATGCTTTAGTGATTGTTTTTGTTATCACTTCCCCCCCCAGCTTCAGTGAATGCTAGCTTGAATTCACTTTCCCCATGCAACCAGTGATTTGTAATAAAGGTCAACTAAGCAATTTGTAAGTTCAGGTGATAACCCCCATACAATAATTTGGGCCAGTCTAAATAGACTTTATGGCTGTCAAAGCTCCTGTTAATTGAACTTCATTGCAGAGGCATGCTAGATGGCAAATTTCTAGTTACTGATATACATACATCGGTTTCACAATAATTTTGAATGTCTTACTGCTAAGAAACGCTTCGGAGCAAAAGAGTCTTAATATCAGCTGATTTTGAATTTTTTCAGAGTAGTCATCAGGTATTAAATCGTTTGAAAAGAAAATTACAATTGCTTCTTCTTTTGTAGTGTGGTTGCCTCGATGGATTCTTTTAGGTTCTCAGATATCTATGGCAGTAAACACAGTAGCCAGTGATCACCTGTGTCTCAGAAAGCTTGCCCATAAATCTAACACATTATGAGTATCTCTAAGTATTCAGTTGGTAAGGTGATTGGGAGCCATTAGGCAAAACCATTTTAGAAAATACAGAGGAAAAACATTGGCTCCCATCAGCTATTTAAAAATATATATATATAATTTGAAACAGCCAGTAAAGTTTTCCTTTTGCTCCTTCAATTCAAACAGGTACCACAGAAAGGACTCTTAGTCCAGAGGCAGGCGGGACTGTTCAAGCAAAGGAGGGGGAGTCCAGGGCTGACTTCTCCAGTCCACCATTCCTTCTAGATCAGCAGCATGACTCCCACTCCTGTCCCAAGACAACCAACTAATTGGGGGAAAACTGTCGCAGGAGTAGAAATGCATGACAGGAGACAGGTGGGTGCTAGAAGTTATTCAGAAGAGTTGTTGGGTAAAGTTAAAACAAAGATTTGAGCACTCCAGCAACATCCTTGAATTCAGTGAAGAGCAAATTCACTTCCGAAGCCAATAGATCACTTACTGCGAATAGGTGCTATAGAGCCAGTAACACAGACGTGATGTCTGGTGCTTACTCTAGTTATCTTCAGTAATCCCCAAGAAGACTTGAAGGGTTGTGAGAGTTTGATGTGAAAATCTCTCAACTAGTGCACCTTATTAGAATGGAGAGCTGAAGTCAATCAGGTGACTTAGACTATTTCATCATATCAGTCCCTTTGAGAAAGGTAAACTGTATTATCCCTGCCTGAATTTTTTGAGGGTTGCTCTACACAACTGCCTCCAGTATAAGGTCCTATATCTGAATGTGTCTTCTGCCCATGTGTGTTCACTATGATCCTAGTAATATCAATATCTATCTTCATGGGGGAAGAAGAGAGAATTATATCCATTTCTAGATGGCATCAAGAGTTTCATCAAGAGAAATCAATCAGTTTTGTAAAAGAGCATCAAGAAAGCAGAGTGTTGCTGAAGAAAATATCCACTTAAGGTGCTATTAGACTCCTGACAAGGTGTCAGTTTTCCATGAGTAACCAAAATACAGTCAGCAAGAACACAGCTAATTGGATCAGACAGAGTGTTGGATAGAAATCTGAAGATGTTGGGCATGCTAGTTTCCTGCATCACTGTAGTGATCCGGGCCCATCTCCATATGTGGATTAGGCTGGCACATCTTGTCACTGAAGCTCATGATGTTTGAAGTTCTGAACACAATAGTATCTGTTTCCCTGTCAGTTTATGAACCTCTGCTTTGATGGAAGGGACTGACCAAATGTTCATCAGGGCAGATTACAGTAGAACTAGAGAGGCAAAACCAAGTCAATATTTTCTGTATTGGGACAGTGCTCGCTATTCTTGCCACGGTAGCCTTTTCCTGGAGGGAGCTCTAGCCAAACTCATGGTTGGCATTCCATGACAATCAGAGAATCTAGGTTACGTTTTGAATGGAGAGTTTACCAGCCTGCCAGTGACTGGAACCCTCACTGGGAGTGAAGTGTCCTTCCTGGGCAAGTACAAAAGGGAGCTGTGGAAAAAGATTCACTCATGTATGGATTCACTCATTTATGGATTCTCCCTCTAAAATGAAATATGAGACATTTAAGACTAAAATGCATATGCAGAGATGGACAAATATCAGGTGTGGGCATCCTGTTTTTTTTGTCCCCTCCCAAGAAGACAGTAAGGGCAGTTGTCTGTTTGGTATTCATACTACACTCATTGCTGAGGAAGGCATAGATGATAGCTACTCTTGACTATCAGAATATTATCCTCCGGACTGAGCAGAACTGAGGTTGACACCAAGTTTTGCACCGTTTCACTAGTGATTGGCATATTTGTTTAATAATTTTCATGACTGTCATTCAGCAAGCTCCTCAAAATCATTTCCCTGCTCATGAGCAGTGTCTCATTCTTGTCCGGCTTAAATTTCAAACCAGCTGTCTCAGAGGAGAATGTAAAACTAGGGTGTCGGCATAAGGATGGCACTGCAGCCTGAAGTGATTGAAGATGTCCAGTAAGTGGCCTCCCATAGCCATTAAATGACTGGGGTGGTAGGAGGAAAATCTTGTGGCAGAACACAGGAGAGTACAATAAGACTTCCTTGACAGCAAGGCACAGGTGATCATTCACTGCCCTCTTGATAAGTCACTCATATGAACCAATGCAGCATGGTCAGTAAGTCTGCTGAAAGATATAACAAGATCAACTTGGACACCTGACTTTTGTTCGTAGCCGAGATCAACCAAAGATACTAGTGTAGTTTTTTAGGTTTATCCAGCCCTCATATAACTGGAATCTATATCGTGCTACAGTTGTCCAGCTGATATTTTCTCACTAAATCTCTAGAATGGGGAGATTTGGGACTGAATGGAAAACAGAGTAAAACAGAAGATGGCTTCTTGTGCAAGGTGTTAAACACCACTTACTTTAAAAGAGACTGGCATGATGCTTTCATGTAGTCATTAATAATCTTTGTCAATAGTGGAACCAAGCTTTCCTTCCTGGATTTACCTGTTCATGAGAGAGAAGGGTTCATTTCACAGCTAATTGGACAAAGTCTATTTCACACACATAGTGAGATCTATCAGCAAAACCAGATGAAACTCTACCATATATTTTGCATTTGCTGTTTCATGCTTTTGTACTCTTGTGTCCGTAGTCATGGATCTGAGCTATGTCTCTGAATGGGAGCAGTCTGGAGTCATAAGATTGCCTAGTACTTAAAATCATTCTTCCAGTTATGTGTTTTTAGATGCTGTCAGAGAAAAAGAAATATGCCTTAGCCTTCATCATAATTTCCATAGAGGAATGTGTAATATAGCACCTGGAATCTGTTGAGTTGAGACACTGTCACCATTGTGATCTTCTGTCTCCTTTGCCACGTAATCTATCTCAGACCATTTGTTAACTCTGAGGACATTGTAGAGAAAGGGGATACCTGGGAGCTAGTGTAGCAGAAGAAAGAGGACAAAAATTTGTATGGTCTAGCCATCAAAGCGCTAATCTAATGGTTGGCCAGCTGTATCTGAGTTTCGAGCTTTATTTGGATCACAAGGCACATTAGTGGATTTGATAGATTTAAAATAAATGGACCATCCCAAAAGATCACAAAGTGGCTAAGACTTAATAACCGATATACTTTTTTCATATAGGATTCACTTCAACACCACTGGATCGAACAAAGCAATAACAGTGCACAGTGGCAGCACAACTTTTTAAGTCCGCAATCTAAGAATACTTTTTCTTCTTGAAACTGCCTGCATGTTTACCCATTTTGGAGACTCACTAGATAAGTAGATCCTAATAGCCATACTCGTTCAAAAAGTGCCATCAGTTTTCTGGCTACTGGTGGTCAGATTTTGATTTCATTTGTCATAAAAAATGTGGGGGCCCCTATAGCAAAGTGCTCCGTGAAACTGTGCTAGGGGGCATTGCTTTAATGCTGATTAAGATGCGGAAATGTCACCTACTAAATCACTAATTTTTTTTTATTGTTGTTCCCTTTGTCTCTTCTTCGTTCTGTTTGGCTGTTTTCTTTCTGCTTCATTCTGAGTGAGTGTGAGAGAGAGAGAGAGAGAACATGATTTTGGATACTTGTTTACTGGAACTGACAGTTACATTTAGTTCCTGGCCTCTTTGTAGGTGGGAACATAACTATCAAAATTCTATGTTGGAAAATGTGATTTTTGAATAAACAGTTACCAGTAAGAAACATTCGCTCTTTTTAGCTAGTCTCTGAACCTTGGGGAGAAAGCCCTAGCAGTTGCTCAGGGAAGATGTCTGCCAGAGGGATAGAAAACAGAGGTGAACAGAAAATATAATGGCAGATTATACAAAACAATAGTGTGCCCTCGTTGAGTACTGTTTTCTATCTTGGTTGCTTCACCTTAGGAGCCAAACTTGGAAAAAACTTGAAAGAAGGGTGACTGTAAAAAAAAAAAAAAAAAAAAGTTAAAGGTTTGGCGGGGCTTACAAGGAAAATGCTTTTAAAATGCTGGGATTTTTATAGGATAGAAGGGAAAACAATTAAGCAGATGCTCAGAGGAAAATATAAACTAAGTGTTCCTTTTCAACTTTTTCCACTGTATGAGAATGGGTTTATTTGGGTTTTTTTGGTTGAAATTGAAGGGATTACATTTTTAAAGAAATATTTAAAGTTAGTATGTGGGAACTCACTGCTCCAGGAATTCATAAGAAGTACTTGTGTTTGGATTTAAAAAGTCTATTAATTGTATCAATAATAACATACAAGTATGCAAGCTAAATATGGTTATTGTAAGATAATTCAGACTTCATGATTCCAGGCATTAGGTGATTGCTTGTGAGGATTGGAAAGAAAATTTTCCATTTGCAGAACATGGTACAAATTGGCTAGGTGCTTTGTCCAGTTATGCTGGAAGAAGGACAGGAAATGTTTGATGCGGTTTAATTAGGCCGCAACTTTATTCTTAAATGTCTGGGAGTCCTGACAGATAAAAGTGTACAATGCAGGTTATCATTTTAATATATACATGATGGGCCATCCCGCTTACCCATCCTCATCCCCAGCCAACCCAATTCTGGGACTTTACCATCTCTCCCCCTTGAATGAGGGTGGGGGGGTTATAAAGAGGGAGGGGGTTGGCTCCCTGCCATACCACTCATAGGAGCCCTGAACCATCCCCTCCCCTCCAGTTCTGCTCTTTTAAAGAATACCTCCCTTAAATTGGTTACCAATCCTTTTTATCTGATCACTGTATCCCTTCCCTACGGAGTACCTACACTTGGACATCTACCCCACGTTTACATAAAGAGTTGCGACATCATAGCCTAACTCCCATTTCATGTTCACCCTAACTAAGCTCCTCTAATCCTTGTGTGGGGAAGGTGAAAAAAACCCACTTCACCTTGGCTAATGTGATGAGGGAAAAATTCCATCTGTGCCCCCTGTAAAAGGAGCGAGCAGAGGAATGCCCACAGCAGATCCTGATAAAACCTAGTATTTCACCACTTCTGTGGGTGGGAGGGTGGGTGCTGCTCTGTCTGGTCCAGGTAAAAGAGGGCTTTTCCTGCACCGGCATGGACCTATATAATTGCCCCTCTATTCCAGTCACTGGCAGGGGCTGGGTCAGTATCCGCATGCTGACTTGGTCTGCCACTGCAGCAGAAAGTCACTCGCTGTCTCTTTACCACTCAAAGGGGCACGCACCTTTTACAATAAGCCAGACAATGGCCCCCACGGCTTAGGTGTCATTTTAAGAGTATTACAGTCACCTCAAAAGTACTAGGTAAGTATTGGAGGCATTCGGATAACACTATGATGAGCGTGATATAAATATTTAGATAGACTATATTAATATCTATATGTGTATATGCATTTAAATGAACATCAGTATAGGATTCATCTGGAATCTCTAGCTTGTTAGTACTAGAAATTGGTGTTTTTAACATATATGCTAATTTTATTTATTTTCAGAGATCCAGCATACTTTGATGAAAACTGGTTAAACAGAATCAAAACAGAAGTAGGAGATAATTGGAGGCTAAAGGTATTTTCTTCATGCTTTGCTTTTCTACAGTCAGTATTTTAGTTCTTAATAAAATATTTTTTCAGTATTAACTTATTCCTAAATTAAAATATTAGCTTACAGTAGAAGATATCAAACTAACTGTACTAAATGTAATTAAGGATTTCTCATTATCTAAAGTTGTTGGCTCTTTTAGAGTTTAATTCAATGTCAAAAACCAAGTTAATGATGTAAATCCATTTCAGTAATTGGAGAAAACTTATCAGAAAAATAAACCTTAAAAGAGCTTTGAAAATTTTTTTTAAAGAAAATTTCAACAGGTAGGAAATTTGAATGAAGGTAAAAAATATATTTTTTTTAATTGCTAAGTATGGAAATGCCCAACCAATTACCCTAAAAATCTTAAGTGCACTTCAGAAAAGACTGTGGAAAAATGACATCTTACTACTCTGCTTCTAAGGTATATTCAGTCATATCTATGATAAAGAGGTAAAATGATGCTACTCTTTACTACAGTGTCCACTCAACTGTGGAAGAGCAAACTATTCTGGTTTGGATTTTGCATAATCATCAGATTTGTTAACTAATTTCTAGTTCCACAATCACTTGTGCAACTCAGTCACCTTGTAATAATATCTTCAATTACACTTTTTTACAAATCCTCAAGTCAGTAGAGATTGCACAGGTGTAGTGGAGGGTAGTTTTCGACCTCCACAAACTAGAAAGAACACAGCTAGATGCTGAGATCCCAATGTGGGTTTGAGGAAAAATACCTTCAGTTGTAAATTGAACAAATTTGATCTGAAGATCATTGAGATGTAATCAGATATGCAACCCTACAATGACAGGTTTCAGAGTAGAAGCCCTATTAGTCTGTATCCTCAAAAAAACCAGGAGTACTTGTGGCACCTTAGAGACTAACAGATTTAATCCCATTTCAGGATAGAACCATAGGTGAAAGGTAAACTGCTATCAAAAAGTTGTTTGTGCCTCTTTATTGCTCTTCACCTTTTTCCATAAAAAGGTTGTTTGCTTGTTTTTCCTCCTAGAAATAACAAGCCTCGACTGCTGTTTTTCTTGATCAACTGGAGAACTACTGTCCATAATATCACAATAGGCTGAAAGTTCAACTGCAGCTTTTGCAGATCCCTGTTGAAATTGGGGGAAGGGAACTTTCTCGTACCAGTTTGTCAGGAGTTTGAATTTGACATGAAGGGGAGTGTTCCCCCAAAAAAGTTTAAAGCAGCCATATTAAACTCTTCCCCTCCTAAATGAAGAGAGGGAAAGCAGCTGAGGTTTGTCCGTTGATGTCAGAATCTTAGTAGTTTTTCAATCCTCCACTTTATAAATAAGAATGTGAAGAGCTAATACTTTTCATGCAAGGAGTGTACTAAAGGAAACAAACAAAAAAACCCCAACAACAATGCAACCTTTGAGACCTTTGTAAAAATAATAAAGGGCACAAACAAAATATTTAACTCTTCCTTTTGTAGCCTCGCCACTTGCAGGGATCCTTGATATAAGGAGTATGCATATCTGACAAGTAACACAGTTACAGTTTGTCTTCAGCTCTCTATATATTGGTCATTTAAAACGTGGTGAGTGGGGACATCTTCAGTATGTATACTTAGATGGCGTACCTCCAGATTTAAGATGTCAGTAGCATGTATCTGTGAACATCCTTAATAGTAAAAACAACAAGGCGTCCTTGGGGCACCTTAGAGACTAACAAACTTATTTGGGCATAAGCTTTCGTGGGCTATAACCCACTTCATCAGATGCATGGAGTGAAAAATACACTAGGCAGGTACAAATATACAGCACATGAAAAGATGAGAGTTGGCTTACCAAGTAGGGGGTCAGTGCTAACGAGGCCAATTCAATCAGGGTGGATGTGGCCCATTTCCAACAGTTGACAAGAAGGTGTGAGTATCAACCAAGTCTTTATTTGGGCCTAATTTGATGGTGTCAAGTTTGGAAATTAATTCCAGTTCTGCAGTTTCTCATTGAAGTCTGTTTTTGAAGTTTTTTTGTTGAAGCATTTTGTACACTATCCCACAAGGCTCTGTTATAGTGAATAGAAGAATATTCTGACTGTGTCAGGCACAAGGTAGAGCTTTGTTCCCTGTCTCCAATGTTGCATGGTGTAGTAGTCAAACACTTACACTAGAAGTACAAATCAGTGAAGGTATCCAAGTCTGGGGAATAGATGATGAGGTAGAATACTATGCAGCTGATCTTGTTTTCCTGATGCACCCCCCACGCTGATGACATCCTACTCCAGGTGCCATTGTCATTGAGGAATTTAGTAAAATTACATGGTTATAAATTGAACCTTAAATCAGAGTTTTGATTGTACATTGGAGCTGTGCAAGAATGCATGGCTCAGTGCTACGTTAGCACGCACTTAGATTAAGTATTTGATCATCATAATCTCTTTGATTTGGTCTGAAATCCAAATATTGAATTATTAGCCTTCTCACTTAATCAGTTTTAAAGTGATTTGAATCACTAGGCAAATTTACCAATAACTATGAAGGACAGAGTTGTCCTATTAAAAATGTAGTGTCCTTTTACTATACCAGTGGCAAACTTATCTGTATGATTGAATACTAAAGATTATTCTCAAATTCTGAAGGAACATAAATTGCGTAGGCAGGTCTTAATATTCCCAGTTGCAGAGCATACTTTTGGCTTCAGAGACAGAGAAAAAGGGTAGGAAAAGACCATCGGGGACACATTATAGCACTGGGTACAGGCAGAGCTGTATATACTAGAATTCATTCTACTAGGTAATGCACTGTATCTTAAAATGGACCAAATTTTTTTATTATGTTAAATGCCACTATGTATGTCATTATACTTCTATGTAATAGAATTAAGGAAAGATGCCACATTTCATGTGCAAAATTTTGGATAACCACAATCATTGGTAATCCATCTTTTCTATTGGTAATGAACACCCAGCTTATCAATTTTGGTTTACGAAATAGGTTTTTTGGGGTTTTTTTTGTAAAAATCTCTAAAAATGAAAAGATAATTATCTCTTGCCTTGCTTAGTGCAAGAGAAATCCACTTTGCATAATTATATTTTAGATTGCATGCAGAACAGAGATTTTCTATTAAAAACACATTTTGGAAACAGAATGCCAATCATTGTAACTGGGAAACAGCACAAAAAATATTTCATTCTGTTACCAAGGCCTTGCAGTTGTGAACTTCCCTAAACCACAAACTTCAATATTTCAGTGTTCAAAAGATATAGGAATACCATTATCTGAGGAGGACTGGTCAGTTTGAAAAGCAGTTGATAACATTACTGTGCATAATGACTTGAGACAGACACAAATGTCCATAGGTGTTTTATTTCATCACATTTTATGTCTGTGCAGAATATTATTGAATGTGTGGAGGATGGGAACAAAAACTTGGATAATGTCCTCTTTCTCTCATTCACTATGGTAGTTTTCAGAAATTCATAAATTTTGGGGAAAAGTTGAGCAATAAGTTCTCAGTTATCTCCTGTTTGATCCCAAGCTTTTTGTCCTAGATATTTGCCTGGGCAATCAGACTGCAGCATTTGTTTAAAAATGTCATTTATTTCCATTAGTACTAGCAGACTGTGTGTTCAAATATTGGGTAACATTGTCCAACCTTATAATGATAGTTTCTGTTAGACTTTCTACCACTAGAACAGAACATTGGATGTCTTGTGGAAAGGGAGGACATTTTCAAAGATGAATGGCTCTCAGTTTGAAACAGTTTAGGCAAAATGGAATAATCTATTAAATTATGATATAGACTGCTTAGGACTATAACCAAATCTGGACTCTTGAAAACTATTTTTTTGATTCTTGTTCTAGTATAGTTTTATACCACTTTGTGATACTTTGATTATTTAATTCTCTGTTTGTGCAGCAGCACTAATAAAGTTTGGTTTTAAAAAATGATGACTGCTGGACCTGAGTTAGGTGTGTCCCATCCCACCAGCACTCTGTCTTACATTAAATAAATTGGATCTGTCTTCCAAGCCCTAAGATCACATTGACATTGAGTTTTGTTCCACTGCCCCAGCTGGGTGGGATGTAACAAGCATAGAACTGGGTACCATCACCATTCATTATAGTCCTTTCCATGGTCTACTATCATCCTACATAAGAGAGTCCTCTGGGAGAGGAGCAGTTGCTAACAAATTACCCTTTCAGTTCTCTCAGACAGATAGGAACAGAACCTCCTGCTAGGATCGGCAGGTAAGACTGCAGAAGCTCATGGTCATCCACATGAAAGGCTGTGAATTGGTCTGAAAGAGCCTGCACAGACACTTATCTTCATGGCAAGAAGGCGATCAGTGATTAACACAATTAGCTTAGTTTCCACTAAGCCCCAGCTTCTGAACCAGTGCTGCTTCTTTGAGTGATGGTCCCTATTGTGTATTCCACACATGCCATGCATTTGGTTCCAGAAGTGTTTCCAAAGTGTGCCAACTTCGCTACTTTGTCACTAGGTTTAGTGACTTTTTGGTTTCCTTAGTGAGGAAATAATTGTCAACGTGACCAGTGACAAATCTAGTGACTTTCACTGCTGGTTACAGTGACATTCAGAGAAATAAATCACTAATATATCACCAAATCATTCACAAACAGCTCAATAGTGTTAATAAAATCATTTCCATTCTCTTCTTATGACATTCTGTTGCACACCAAGTTAATGTTATGTCTCAGTTGTTGTGACAATACTGCTATATAGGTCAGTATGCTGGAGTATGCGGAAGATTGATAAATGAAAGATACTGACTGCAGAAATGAACTGGCTGAGGGGAATACTGAGAATTTCAAGACTGCAGAAAATAATAAATGAAGTGATAAGAAAACAGGGCAAGAAGTAACTCCGTTACAGAAGATTCAAGAAAGACTGCAGTGGTTCGGACATGTGCCCAAGATGCATGTAGGGAGGATACCGTACATGGCAATTCCTTTCAGAGTGTAAGGGTATGTCTACACTACGGAATAAGGTCGAATTTATAGAAGTCGGTTTTTTAGAAATCGGTTTTATATATTCGAGTGTGTGTGTCCCCACAGAAAATGCTCTAAGTGCATTAAGTGCATTAACTCGGCGGAGTGCTTCCACAGTACCGAGGCTAGAGTCGACTTCTGGAGCATTGCACTGTGGATAGCTATCCCGCAGTCTCCGCTGCCCATTGGAATTCTGGGTTGAGATCCCAATGCCTGATGGGGCTAAAACATTGTCGCGGGTGGTTCTGGGTACATATCGTCAGGCCCCCGTTCCCTCCCTCTCTCCGTGAAAGCAAGGGCAGACAATCGTTTCGCGCCTTTTTTCCTGAGTTACATGTGCAGACGCCATACCACGGCAAGCATGGAGCCCGCTCAGGTAACCGTGACCCTATGTCTTCTGGGTGCTGGCAGACGCGGTACGGCTTTGCTACACAGTAGCAGCAACCTCTTGCCTTGTTGCAGCAGACGGTACAATATGACTGGTAGCCGTCATCGTCACGTCCGAGGTGCTCCTGGCCACGTCGGCTGGGAGCGCCTGGGCAGACATGGGCGCAGGGACTAAACTTGGAGTGACTTGACCAGGTCATTCTCTTTAGTCCTGCAGTCAGTCCTATTGAACCGTCTTATGGTGAGCAGGCAGGAGATACGGATTGCTAGCAGTCGTACTGTACCATCTTCTGCCGGGCAGGCAAGAGATGAGGATGGCTAGCAGTCGTACTGTACCATCTTCTGCCGAGCAGCCATGAGATGTGGATGGCATGCAGTCCTTCTGCACCGTCTGCTGCCAGCCAAAGATGTAAAAGATAGATGGAGTGGATCAAAACAAGAAATAGACCAGATTTGGTTTGTACTCATTTGCCTCCTCCCCTGTCTAGGGGACTCATTCCTCTAGGTCACACTGCAGTCACTCACAGAGAAGGTGCAGCGAGGTAAATCTAGCCATGTATCAATCAGAGGCCAGGCTAACCTCCTTGTTCCAATAAGAACAATAACTTAGGTGCACCATTTCTTATTGGAACCCTCTGTGAAGTCCTGCCTGAAATACTCCTTGATGTAAAGCCACCCCCTTTGTTGATTTTTAGCTCCTTGAAGCCAACCCTGTAAGCCGTGTCATCAGTCACCCCTCCCTCCATCAGAGCAACGGCAGACAATCATTCCGCACCTTTTTTCTGTGCGGACGCCATACCAAGGCAGGCGTGGAGACCGCTCAGCTCACTTTGGCAATTAGAAGCACGTTAAACACCCCACGCATTATCCAGCCGTATATACAGCACCAGAACCTGGCAAAGTGATACCAGGCGAGGAGGCAACGTCAGCGCGGTCACGTGAGTGATCAGGACATGGACACAGATTTCTCTGAAAGCATGGGCCCTGCCAATGCATGCATCATGGTGCTAATGGGGCAGGTTCATGCTGTGGAACGCCGATTCTGGGCTCAGGAAACAAGCACAGACTGGTGGGACCGCATAGTGTTGCAGGTCTGGGACGATTCCCAGTGGCTGCGAAACTTTCGCATGCGTAAGGGCACTTTCGTGGAACTTTGTGACTTGCTTTCCCCTGCCCTGAGGCGCATGAATACCAAGATGAGAGCAGCCCTCACAGTTGAGAAGCAAGTGGCGATAGCCCTGTGGAAGCTTGCAACGCCAGACAGCTACCGGTCAGTTGGTAATCAATTTGGAGTGGGCAAATCTACTGTTGGGGCTGCTGTGATGCAAGTAGCCCACGCAATCAAAGATCTGCTGATATCAAGGGTAGTGACCCTGGGAAATGTGCAGGTCATAGTGGATGGCTTTGCTGCAATGGGATTCCCTAACTGTGGTGGGGCCATAGACGGAACCCATATCCCTATTTTGGCACTGGAGCACCAAGCCGCCGAGTACATAAACCGCAAGGGGTACTTTTCAATAGTGCTGCAAGCTCTGGTGGATCACAAGGGACGTTTCACCAATGTCAACGTGGGATGGCCGGGAAAGGTACATGAAGCTCGCATCTTCAGGAACTCTGGTCTGTTTCAAAAGCTGCAGGAAGGGACTTTATTCCCAGACCAGAAAATAACTGTTGGGGATGTTGAAATGCCTATAGTTATCCTTGGGGACCCAGCCTACCCCTTAATGCCATGGCTCATGAAGCCGTACACAGGCAGCCTGGACAGTAGTCAGGAGCTGTTCAACTACAGGCTGAGCAAGTGCAGAATGGTGGTAGAATGTGCATTTGGACGTTTAAAGGCGCGCTGGCGCAGTTTACTGACTCGCTTAGACCTCAGCTAAACCAATATTCCCACTGTTATTACTGCTTGCTGTGTGCTCCACAATATCTGTGAGAGTAGGGGGAAAGGTTTATGGCGGGGTGGGAGGTTGAGGCAAATCGCCTGGCTGCTGGTTACACACAGCCAGACACCAGGGCGGTTAGAAGAGCACAGGAGGGCGCGGTACGCGTCAGAGAAGCTTTGAAAACCAGTTTCATGACTGGCCAGGCTACGGTGTGAAAGTTCTGTTTGTTTCTCCTCCATGAAACCCCCCGCCCCTTGGTTCACTCTACTTCCCTGTAAGCTAACCACCCTCCCCTCCTCCCTTCAATCACTGCTTGCAGAGGCAATAAAGTCATTGTTGCGTCACATTCATGCATTCTTTATTCGTTCATCACACAAATAGGGGGATGACTACCAAGGTAGCCCAGGAGGGGTGGTGGAGGAGGGAAGGAAAATGCCACACAGCACTTTAAAAGTTTACAACTTTAAAATTTATTGAATGACAGCCTTCTTTTTTGGGGGCAATCCTCTGTGGTGGAGTGGCTGGTTGGCCGGAGGCCCCCCGACCGCGTTCTTGGGCGTCTGGGTGTGGAGGCTATGGAACTTGGGGAGGGGGGCGGTTGGTTACACAGGGGCTGTAGCGGCAGTCTGTGCTCCAGCTGCCTTTGCTGCAGCTCAACCATACACTGGAGCATACTGGTTTGGTCCTCCAGCAGCCTCAGCATTGAATCCTGCCTCCTCTCATCACGCTGCTGCCACATTTGAGCTTCAGCCCTGTCTTCAGCCCGCCACTTACTCTCTTCAGCCCGCCGCCTCTCCTCCCGGTCATTTTGTGCTTTCCTGCACTCTGACATTATTTGCCTCCATGCATCATCTGTGCTCTGTCAGTGTGGGAGGACAGTATGAGCTCGGAGAACATTTCATCGCGAGTGTTTTTTTTTTTTTCTTTCTAAGCTTCACTAGCCTCTGGGAAGGAGAAGATCCTGTGATCATTGAAACACATGCAGCTGGTGGAGAAAAAAAAAGGGACAGCGGTGTTTAAAAAGACACAATTTATAAAACAGTGGCTACACTCTTTCAGGGTAAACCTTGCTGTTAACATTACATACATAGCACATGTGCTTTCGTTACAAGGTCTCATTTTGCCTCCCCCCACCGCGTGGCTACCCCCTCAACCTTCCCCCCTCCCCGTGGCTAACAGCGGGGAACATTTCTGTTTAGCCACAGGCAAACAGCCCAGCAGGAATGGGCTCCTCTGAGTGTCCCCTGAAGAAAAGCACTCTATTTCAACCAGGTGACCATGAATTATATCTCACTCTCCTGAGGATAACACAGAGAGATAAAGAACGGATGTTGTTTGAACGCCAGCAAACATACATTGCAATGCTTTGTTGTACAATGATTCCCGAATACCTGTTACTGGCCTGGAGTGGTAAAGTGTCCTACCATGAAGGACGCAATAAGGCTGCCCTCCCCAGAAACCTTTTGCAAAGGCTTTGGGAGTACATCCAGGAGAACCGCGAATGCCAGGGCAAAGTAATCCTTTCACATGCTTGCTTTTAAACCATATATAGTATTTTAAAAGGTACACTCACTGGAGGTCCCTTCTCCGCCTGCTGGGTCCAGGAGGCAGTTGGGTGGGTTCGGGGGGTACTGGCTCCAGGTCCAGGGTGAGAAACAGTTCCTGGCTGTCGGGAAAACCGGTTTCTCCGCTTGCTTGTTATGAGCTATCTACAACCTCATCATCATCATCTTCTTCGTCCCCAAAACCTGCTTCCGTATTGCCTCCATCTCCCTTGAAGGAGTCAAACAACACGGCTGGGGTAGTGGTGGCTGAACCCCCTAAAAAGGCATGCAGCTCATCATAGAAGCGGCATGTTTGGGGCTCTGACCCAGAGCGGCCGTTCGCCTCTCTGGTTTTCTGGTAGGCTTGCCTCAGCTCCTTCAGTTTCATGCGGCACTGCTTCGGGTCCCTGTTATGGCCTCTGTCCTTCATGCCCTGGGAGATTTTGACAAAGGTTTTGGCATTTCGAAAACTGGAATGGAGTTGAAGTTGCAGTGGGGGAGGTTTAGGTTGGATATTAGGAAAAACTTTTTCACTAGGAGGGTGGTGAAACACTGGAATGCGTTACCTAGGGAGGTGGTAGAATCTCCTTCCTTAGAAGTTTTTAAGGTCAGGCTTGACAAAGCCCTGGCTGGGATGATTTAATTGGGGATTGGTCCTGCTTTTGAGCGGAGTGTTGGACTAGATGGCCTCCTGAGGTCCCTTCCAACCCTGATATTCTATGATTCTGATAGCAGGGATTCCTCTCCCCAAACAGCGATCAGATCCCGTACCTCCCGTTCGGTCCATGCTGGAGCTCTTTTGCAATTCTGGGACTCCATCATGGTCACCTCTGCTGATGAGCTCTGCATGGTCACCTGCAGCTTGCCATGCTGGCCAAACAGGAAATGAGATTCAAAAGTTCGCGGTTCTTTTCCTGTCTACCTGTCCAGTGCATCTGAGTTGAGAGTGCTGTCCAGAGCGTTCACAATGGAGCACTCTGGGATAGCTCCCGGAGGCCAATACCGTCGAATTGTGTCCACAGTACCCCAAATTCGAGCCGGCAAGGCCGATTTAAGCACTAATCCACTTGTCATGGGTGGAGTAAGGAAATCGATTTTAAGAGCCCTTTAAGTCGAAATAAAGGGCTTCATCGTGTGGACGGGTGCAGGTTTACCTCGATTTAATGCTGCTAAATTCGACCTAAAGTTCTAGTGTAGACCAGGGCTAAGAAACTAGAAATAGAGGAAGACCGAGGGTGCATTGGATAGACACGGTAAAGAATGACACAGAACAGAAAATTTTAAAAATGAACAGAGAGGTGTACTCAAAGATGTAATGGTAGGACTTGTATCCCACCTTTAGGTCAGGGACTGTAGTGCAAACACCTGAGTGTGTTTAATCCATCCAGCAGAGAGCAGTATGCTATATGTAGTTTGTATATGGAATTACTTCTACTTCTGTCATTGCTTGACTGAATGCCCCTTTGTTTTCTAAAGCTCTGAAACAATATAATTATATTCTCCCCTCAGTCCTGGTATTTAACTTTTACAAATTAATCAGTTGCTCTTAGCACTTGCTTTGCTTCCCTGTTGTGATATAAATGTTTTTGTCACTGTATTTGAATTTCTCCTTAAAATGTGTGTTGTGACTGGAAGGTGATGATAATATTGCTACTGAGTCGAATTTAAAATAGAAAACAGTTGCACTAATTTCCCACGCTGATTGGCCCTTGGCAGCAGCTGTATTCCAGCATATTTGCTGTAAGCCACTAAAAATGTCCCTTCCCTGCTGGACTCATGATTAGTGTTAGATGTTAGACCAGTCTAAGTTGGTGTTACTTGTATTATGGTGGGTCTTATGATTGGCTGGTTGTGTGTTTTACCATGGTGTTGCAGCAAACACTTGAACGGGATGTATCGAGGTATTGATTGTTATGGAGATAGAAAGATGGGGTCATGGAGATCAGATGTTGGGTTTCTTTTCAGTCACCTCTGTCTGAGGCGCTCTCTAACCACCCTAGTCTTGGTAGCAGATGAGCTGGAATCTCCTACTCAAAAAGGGGTGAAATCTGGGCTGGGGATTATATGGAAGGAACATGATCACTTTCTTTTTGATTAGGGAATCTTGATTCACATGGGGAAAAGGGTAGTATTTTTCATTTTATTTCTTTGTCACTTTTGGGAAATACTCAAGGTCCCCATGTACTCTGAGGTAAACTGGACTTAATTCTGCAGCATGGCCCTTGGTTTCTATGGCACTTCAGTGCAGCTGGCTGGAAATTTTGCGGCAGCCTCAGGTAAATTCAAAATTGGAGGTTTTTAATGAATCATTTATGAAAATGAATAATACAATCAGTACAGCATTCCTTATCGTGTTCGATTTAATATTAAAATCAAGTAATTTACCTTTCCCCTAAATTTTAAATTTGCTGCAGATTTTTGTAATGAAAATGCATAACTGCTGTGAACATCTTTTTTCCAGAGGTGGTGGGGACTGGATGCCTTGGCAGTTGGAACTTTTGACACCAGAGAAGGTGTGGGAGGTGGTTTAGGATTGTGGAATTAATGACAATTCTTTGTTCAGTCTCACATCATTAGAGAGCTTGGAATAGCTGCAGTATGCAGTTTGCTCTGCAGTGTCTCCAGTTTCTCATTTTAGGCTGATCTTTATTTAAAAAATCCAAGTAGATAGCATTTTTTCTAGTCTGATTTGAGATTTCATGGTCATCGTGACACCCATAAACCTATCCCAAGTGTTTTTAGCTAACATTTGTGCTTTTGGGGATGGAGGGTCTGTTTCATTGTTTAGCCAGTGGAGAGTGATAGAGCTGAATGGCTTTCAGAGCTCTCTGTTGGCTAACTCTGTTGTTGGCCAAGTGGGTCATCACAGTGTGCCCTTTAATATCAGTACAGTGGTTCCTAAATTTTCTCTGCATTGTCTTCTTAGGTCTTGTTGGAATACGGATGGCTTGTGGCACTGCTTAGAGTGCTCTTTACTGGGCTACGTATAGAGTGTGTTTATAATCTTCTCCCATCACTCTAAAGGACATGAAGAGTTATTCCCCCTCCCCTCCCCATAGTGTCTACAAAGCCATAACATCTATGAGTGGCTATTGACTGGTACATAGGTTGGTGAATCCTAGCTGCCTACATTCAGAAGCAGTTTCTCATGAATAGTTTTCTGTCTACATCATGGACAAATAGAAAGGATTGAGATGGGATTAACTCCTTTCGGGGGCAGATGCAAAATCTTCTTTGGTTGCAGTTTTGGCCAGTCTAACTTGCTGAAGTACTAAGGGAGCGTCTATCTTTGACTGAGAGCCAGGCCCTTCATAGTTAGTAAAATCAAGTTGGGGGTGATGTTAGGTCTTTTTTTTGGCAGGGCTGACAGGCGTTCCAGGGTTGAGATCATCTGCTACCACAAATGTAAAAAGGAAGGGACACACTTTAAGTTTAGTATAGTTAGAGATGTAACCAAAACATGTCCCTTAGAGCTCCAGTATGTGTTAAATCCACAGCCAGGCTTTCTTTCTCTCTCTCTCTCTCTTTCTCTCTCTCTCCTATTTACCCCACTTTGTAGGAGATAAAATTTCTTGTTCTTCGAGTATGTGTCGGTGTGGATCCCACTCTATATGTGCATGCCGCTCAAGGATGTGAGATCAGAATCTTTGAATAGCAGTGTCCATTGGGCCATGCCTGCACCCCACAGGTCCTCGTCCCACTCCCTCATGAGGGCATAAAGGTCAGCAGAGTGATCAGACCCATCCTTCAAGTCTCTCTTACTGCCTGTGGCAGCGAGACAGAACCAGGCTATATATGCCTGCTACCCTTTAGCTAGTGACAAGTAAAGAGAGGAAATACTCTAGGTAGATAACTAGGGTTAATTCTTGTCAGAAAATTCTTTTAATTTTCTTGCAAACCTCCTTCCTTGCCACTCCCAAAAATTATTTATTATTCAGTACTCTTCACCACAACCACTATCATGGTGGCTTCAAACCCTGTCCATCTCACAAATGACACATTCTCCTCACAGATGGAGGTAGCCATGGTTTGTTCTGCTTAGGTGAAAGCCGTATGACTGACCATTGCACTGTCTGCCAGTCTTTCTCATCAGAAATGAAAAAATCTGGAGACACTGGGCTAAAACTATTTCTGTTGGAGCAGTCTGTGAGGGGCACTTTTACACCCAGAAGAATAGGCATCAGGCTGCAAGATGAGACCTTGTACCTCCAGGTCCAGTTAGTTAGAGCCCTTGTGAGCTGCAATGCAACTCTGAAGGCAAATTCTGATAAGGCAGCTGACACTGTACTGATTGGCTGTCCATGACTGTCCATTGGCTGTCCATGACTTGCCCAAGTCAGCTTATCGCTGATGGCTGCTCCGGCACCAAAAGACTGAGATGTATCCTCCACTTGGAATCAAGGTAGACCAGAACACCAAACGGGCCATGGTTCCTAGCACCAGTGCTTTTACCTCCTGTAAAAAGGGAAAAGCTCAGAGGCCTAAGAAAAGATCATTTGCCTTCGGGCTCCTCCTTGGAATTTGGCAGAAAGTCCTTTAGTAATACAGGGCAAGTGACATGGTATTGATTCCTGGCCCAGTACTAAGTAGTACCAAAACAGCCCGTGTACCTACATCTGCTACTGATACCTTGGCTCTGGCGAGCAAAGCCCTAATGGATCCAGCAGACCAACTATTGTTGGAAGTCACTGCTTATCTGGTGCCATCCTCTGTATTGAGGACGTTACTCTTGGCACTAACTCTGATGTCTAAATTCTCAGTACTGACAGTACCCCCAGAGTTCAGCACCACCTTTAGCAGAAATCTACTCCTTTTCTTTCCTGTCTGGGCCGTACCTTTTCCCTCCAACTAGCCTAGAGCCTTCCCCATTCACCGAGATCAGGAAATAGTTCACCCTCTCATTTTGGAGCCCCAGCTTCCCCATCACTTTCATGACACTGGCTTAAACAGTGCTACTCTTACAATTTTTCACCATGGCCTGAGTCAAAGCCCATTCCAGTCAGTAGGAATTTTTGTCATTCACTTCACTGTGCTCCATTGGCTGGCGTTGACTTCGGATCAGGCCCGCATCATGGGACAATCATATATAATCATAATGAATTATTGATTCAGGCAAGATACTTTTCACTAGAAATACAAATGGACTTACATTTGTGTATGTGATTCTGCTTACAGTATTACTTGTGATTTTTTTAGCCTGCTGTATACCTACACAATTGTTTTTATATATTTATATAAATACAGTAGAATTTCAATTTTACTAAAACCAGCCTTATAAATGACCAGTTACATAAATAATTTTTCCGGAAGGGGGGGAAAATCACATAATGAAAGTGATGTCGATGAACAAGTCGACATCTCTTCACATTCCAATTTCTTCAGTGGATGGGAAGTATCTTTGCAGTGGTGTAAAGAACAAGACGACGACGATGTAGTGCACCATACTGCAATTTATGCACCATACCTACTGTAATTTTGAGATGTACAATTTTTTGAGCATTTCAATTTTATAAACATCAGTCCCCAATTAGTTTGTAAAATTAGAGGTTCTACTGTATCTTAAATTCAGTGGCTTTCTATATTTTAATTTCTCTCTCTTCCATCAAACAGATAAGCAATCTGAAGAAAATTTTAAAAGGAATACTGGATTATAATCATGAGGTAAGAACTGTTTCTCAGTGCTCTATACAGACCTTTCCTTTTGCTGAATATATTCATTATGCTTGTTGAACATGTTACAGAGTATTGTTTCGTTTAGTATTAGGTCCAGATATATCACATGTGCTCAGCACCCAGCAACTTCCATTGGAGCTGAGCTCTTTCAAAAAATCTGACCCTTTCCTCATGAAATGAAATTGTTCATTTTTCTAAATAGCTATTCTGTATCTTATCCGCCCTTCCATACTCTTTAAACCTATTCTACCAAAATAAATGAACTCATCATGGACTATCCTTGAGTACTAGACTGCTCCAAAGCTTTATTCCATGCTTCATCAAATATGCCACTAAGGAACAAACCCAACTTCCAAATTGTGTTGAAAATAAAAGCACTAATATTCTTAAGCATCTTGACATGAAAATAGTAGATGTTCTTGGTGACTCCATATTGGAGTTGAATGCATAAAAAATAAAGCTTGTCTGTCTGACTTTCTCCTTTGCTCCTAGTAAAGACTATCACTTTCATTTTTTTCTATGGGGAAAATACTCAATTGAGGTGGGGAGAGAGGAGTTAATTAAAAGTTTTAATTTTGGACTGTTAGAGATCTACTATTGTGGCATGTGTGTTCTATGGGGAAGCTCTTGTGCTGCTTGTCTCCAAGACTGCACTCCATGGGAAGGAAAACAAGATATATTTATTCCCTGCTATGTGCTGAGGTAGCTGGTGCATTAAGAATGCAGTGAAACAGGCACATTATGGAATACTCCAAGCACTTGTTTTCTGTCTGAACAGTATAAATATTCTAGAGAGGAGGAAGATAATACATTTGCTAAGACTTTTGGGGAGGGGGCAACATTTTCAAAAATGTTAGACTAACGTTAGACTCCCAAATTCAAGCTTAATAAATAGACTGATTTTCAGAAGTTCTGAGTATCCCATTAAAGTTAGCTCATGTTAAAGTCTCAGGAGGGTAGGAATTCAGAACTTTGATGTTTCTGAGCAAACATGCCAAGTCCTGTTAGCTGCTCAGAATGAATCTATCAGAAAGACATACATACATTTTTCTTGGGAATTGTTTATCTGCTATGTAACAACCCCATATGGATCCTTTTCCGTGCCCTGCACACACACTGCTTGCTACCTTCACTTGTCAATCTGGGTTTAAAAGAATCTTCTCTTATACTTCATTCGGCAGATATTTCTTTCATGGTCATGTTGAAGGAAGAGCAGTTAGTCCACAGCCTCTGGGTTTGTGAGAGCTTGATGCATTATAAAAGTTCCTTATATCCTAGAATACCAATGTTGTATTTTCAAAATGATGTCAGCTCCTTTTTAAGCCACTAAGTATATGTAAGTTTAAGTTTCTGACATGGTTAATTTATTTTAGAAAGTCAGTGACTTAAATTCAGAAAATGACTGAGCTTCAAGCTTTGACTGATTCATTAAGTACAAAATTCTTCAAAGATAAGATGCATCTGTGGAACATCCCAGATTGCTTCCAAAAGTGCATGGTGATGAAGATCCACTTACATTTGTCAGTTGTCCTGCCTACATTTTTCTCATCTGAGTGCACATCCTGGCAAAGTCCTTCTGCACAAGCTAGATGTGAAAAGATTAGGCTTTTACCTAGCATAGACAAAAGCCTTGGAGAATTAGAGCACTTTTTTTGTTTCATTTTACAGTAACTCAATGGTTTATGGAGTATCCAAGGAGATTCTAATGGCTGTCATAAAGCATCCTGCACTATTACAGCCTCGCAGGAGAACAAGTTGATGGTCCTGTCCAGGATCCTGTGTACTTTATGATCTCCAAAGAAGTTGCCATAGACTATTCCTCTTCCCAGAGAATTCTGCTGTAAAATCTAAGCTTCCGCTATTTTCCTTAAAGTTTCTAGTATTTGTGCAAAGAAGACTTTTCAGCTGTCAGAGTCCAAACCAATATGGTGGTTGTTTCCTGAGGCTGCTAAATCCTCAAATAGCTACGACTCGTTCCTTTTTCATTTCAGTGGGGTATCGACACTGGCGCCTAATTTTAACATACCATTTTGACAGCAGTATCCAGCTAACATGTTTGTTTCACAATCCCAACCCCATGTCCTCATAGTGCCAAATGACATATGTCCTACCCAGCTTCCCTAAGAGCATCTACAAAGCAATATAAAAATCTGCATCACATCTTAAAGGTTGGGGCAATGTCAAAATTGGATATCAAAATAACCATTCAAGAAATACTGTATTGATTATATTATTCATTTTCTGTTTTAATTAATAAAAATATTCTTTTTTCAATTTACCTGGGTCTGCTACAGAATTCACGTTTTAGGTCACTGGAGTGTCAGAAAAACGAGGGAACCTTGCCCAAGAATTTAGGTCCAGTTTGCCACATAATACGCGGGCATTAGTCATGTTAATGCCCATTCTTTGGGTAAGACTTCTAAGGCAGCAAATCTCTGTTGTCTTTTTAAAACAACTTGATTTGCAAGACAGTCATTTATGTATTCTTATACATACATTTGCTAGATACTATTGTGTAAATATCTTTTCCAAAGCTATTTTTTGGCTTAAAAAACCAGCAAATAAATTACACATTCCTTTCACAGTCACTCTTTTTTCCTCCGTTTGCATTTTTGATCTGTTAAATTGGCTGGTTTTTTTTCTATCTGCAATTTATGTGCTAAAAGTTTGACTCATCCCAATTTTCATAGTAATATTTTCAACTCTTACAAAGCTTTTTCTGATCTAGCAGAACTGCTTAATTCTCCCAACTAATGCTCATTAATGTATAAATCCTTCTAGATTGTAAATTGGCTTACAATAATTGTATGTCAGGTATGATTCTCTTCTCTTTCAGCTTCTTTCCATTCTTTCTCCCTGCTTCTATGTCAAGCATTTTTTTCCTTTTGTGACCACCTTTCTGCTATTCAGTTTGTCTTGTACCATTTCAGACTGTTTCCACAGATTGAAAATCAGTTGTTTTACATCTCGGACTTGCTAAATGTCTTTTGGACCAGGCCTGTAAAACTGCTAGACCAAGGGATTAGTGACAGTTTTACAGTCTTTTGTTTTGTCATCCATCAGGGCTAGACACACACATTTATATCTTTGGAATTTTAGCTTTCCACTTCTGTGATTTACAGCTTATTTCCCAGATGCAATTAAATTATTCTGTCTGATGACATATTTTTGTATCTGAAGAATTCTTTATTTAAATTGTAGAAATACAACTTCATTTTTTTAAAAGTCCATCAGACAGGTACTGTTGGTCAGCTGTCTTTTGAACTTCCTCATGTTAATGGCTTCTTTGCTGGCCTTTCCCAGCCTGGAAGAACAGATCTGTAGTGGTGAGAGTAGTTGTTTGTTGGTATTAGTTGAGATAGCCTTCTCTGGATTCTCTGAAAGGCTGGTTGTATCAAATTATGTAGATGGAATTTGTGTTGTAGAATCTTGTCCAAAGATAAGTGGGCTGAGGATATCCAATTTATTTCACTTGAGACTCGAAGTTGGGTTTGAAAACTTTGCCAGAGATCAAAGGTGAGCTCTTTCTACTGGCTTCTTGCCTTATCTACATATTTTGATACATATATATATATATATGTTGTGTCTTTGTGCAGATTTTAGGGCAGCAGATTAATGACTTTACCCTTCCTGATGTTAACCTGATTGGAGAGCACTCAGATGTTGCAGAGCTTGGAAGAATGCTTCAGCTCATTTTGGGATGTGCTGTGAATTGTGAGCAGAAGCAAGGTAATCAATTTTAAATATATATTATTCTCTCTGTGTAGTTAATGCAAGTCAGACTTGCTATATAAATGATGTGGGGAAAATGGTGTGTCTGGGATTGTTGTCAGAGGCACAGTTTATTTTTCTGTGGGTCATGACTTCATTTTGTCTTATTGATGATGGTTGACATCACATTACAAGCTTCACTTGAGTTTGCAAGCTGGAACTGTGGAGCTGGTTATGTATGCTTCTGATGTATATATTTCCTTTTGGTTCCATGAATAGAAATGAAAAATAGCTTCACAGATGAAAATTACTGAACCCAGCTTTTAGTTATTAATTATTGTGGGAAGGCTCAGTTGCAGATTCTTACCTGGGTAATTACAAATTCATAGACAAGATACACATTGCACACAAAAAAAATGGTTATGATATAGGTTTGGGAGCCATATGCTATAGGATCTGGATTCTGCTCCCAACTCTGACACTTGCTCCCACCTTGGGCACATGACTTAAAACTCTCTGGCCTTTTCTACTCTTGAGAATTTGCTACCCACTCAGTGGTTTCCCAGCATGCCTCATATCCATCAGCAAATGAGTCCTTTGCAGGTACTATAAAATCAGCTGATATTGGAACTTACAAATATGAGATCCAGGAAGAGGAAAAACAAAGGGCATATATTCATGAAAATGCAACAAAGACAAGAGTAGAGTCTCTGACCAGATGCACAAGGTACACAAAATGAGTCACTATTGAAAGGTAGGATGAGAATCCTGAAAATCATGGAAGGGCAGGACCTTATCTTGTATCGTGCCCTGGTCCTTCTATCTGGGAAAAAAGGGAGCTGCAACTGGAGGACAGACAGTTCCAGTGGGAATTATTGAGTGGGCATTTAAAGACAAAAATGATTACTTTGACCCAACTGTTAGTCAGGTTTCAGAGTAACAGCCGTGGTAGTCTGTATTCTCAAAAAGAAAAGGAGTACTTGTGGCACCTTAGAGACTAACCAATTTATTTGAGCATGAGCTTTCGTGAGCTACAGCTCACTTCATCGGATGCATACCGTGGAAACTGCAGAAGACATTATATACACACAGAGACCATGAAACAATACCTCCTCCCACCCCACTCTCCTGCTGGTAATAGCTTATCTAAAGTGATCATCAAGTTGGGCCATTTCCAGCACAAATCCAGGGTTTCTCACCCTCCGCCCCCCCCCCTCCACACACACACAAACTCACTCTCCTGCTGGTAATAGCCCATCCAAAGTGACCACACTCTTTAAAATGTGTATGATAATCAAGGTGGGCCATTTGCAGCACAAATCCAGGTTCTCTCACTCCCTCACCCCCCTCCAAAAGCCACACACACAAACTCACTCTCCTGCTGGTAATAGCTTATCCAAAGTGACCACTCTCCCTACAATGTGCATGATAATCAAGGTGGGCCATTTCCAGTACAAATCCAGGTTTTCTCACCCCCCCCATCCCCATACACACACAAACTCACTCTCCTGCTGGTAATAGCTTATCCAAAGTGACCACTCTCCCTACAATGTGCATGATAATCAAGTTGGGCCATTTCCAGCACAAATCCAGGTTTTCTCACCCTCCACCCCCCCCTCCACCCCCACACACAAACTCACTCTGCTGCTGGTAATAGCCCATCCAAAGTGAGCACTCTCTTCACAGTGTGTATGATAATCAAGGTGGGCCATTTCCTGCACAAATCCAGGTTCTCTCACCCCCTCACCCTCCTCCAAAAACCACACACACAAACTCACTCTCCACTCTCCACTGCCTATTGCCAATATCAGTCAGGACAATAGTAGTTAATGGTTTGCCCCCTTAACTTACAAGCCCACTTTCCATAGCTACTCCACCCATGGGAAAGAGCATAGAAAGGAAAATGTGTATCCAGACAAGATGCCCTTGCAACAGGGATAACTGTATTATCCCTGTTCTTGTACATAATTTGCAGTTTTTGATACTGCAACTGGCCTACAAGCTTGTTTGTATTACAACTGAGTACTTTGCACATCAGTGATGATTTTCTTAAATATCAATATTAGAATATATACTGCTTGGTCCTGAAATGACTCGAGTTTTTGAAAATGTCTCCATCTTTCACTTGGCCTGCCAGCATATGTGCACACGCATGGACCTTTAGAAATGTCTTGCAAGCCTTGCATCATTACTTGGAAGTTTGGCTTTTTGTTACGGTGCTCCTGGGTTTATTGGGGTGGGGTCTGGACACTGACTGGGCACAAGTCCCAGGAATGGCACCTGCACAATTTGCAGGAGAGAGGTGGCTATTTACCCCTTTGTTCTGTTTGACCATCTTAAGTTTAAGTGTAAATAATGACATGCAAGAATGTTCTTGTTTTCAGAGTACATCCAGACCATCATGATGATGGAGGAGTCTGTTCAACATGTTGTCATGACAGCTATTCAGGAGGTATGCTGAAGTGTCCATAATATGTAACAATTCAGCTTTTCAATTCAGTACCGGAATATACTTTTTCTCAGTTTTGTTAACTTCAGTATAAAAAAATAATAGCAGAGGCATGGAATGTAACATTTATAAAGTTAGAATAAGGAATGTTTTCCTCTTTTGATTAGGGAAAACAGAGTTTTGCTAATCAAGCTTTATTTATATAATAGAATTCAGGCAAATTCCCACTTTTCTTTAAATCTAGAAGATTAAACTTCTAGATATTGATACAGGGTTCCCCTTCCTTTACCTCTCCTTTCCTATGGCTCCTAACAACACACTATATTTTGTTGTGTAAGTAGCAAAACAAGTACTGTAGAACGTCGTTCATTTGCACCTAGTAACGGGGAGACTCATTGAATTACTGAATTTTGTAAATGGGCAAGTAAGTGAACAAGTATAGTAAAAAGAGGAAATGCATTGCAAAATACAGTTTCTCATTTGTTAGCTGTTGTCTAGTTTTTAGTTTTAATTATTCCTGGTAATACTTCATAGTAGTCAATAAATGTACTGTAATATGTTTTGTAAAAATAACATCATTTTAGTAACATGAGACCTCACAAGAGCATTTGTTCTTAAAGCTGAGAAGTGGGGAAAGGCCACCTTTTTTGGTAAGCTTAGCAATGTTTAGTTTAGATCAGCAAGTTGACTATATACAGTTTTTTTAAGGAATGATTTCACAATCTTGCTTTAACTGATGAGTCATGCTGAGACACTAGATGGAAGCATAGCAGAAAGGAAGCAAATACAGTGAAATCGGTTGTTAATGGCTGCCATTACTTCTTCCGAGTTTTGGCTATTGAAACAGGTGCCTGCCTAATACAGGGATACTCAGCTCAGTAGGACTTCCGTGCCTTAGTTCTGGGTCTTGCCTATGGGGCTTTAGCTAATAGTGCCTTAGCTGAAACCCAACGCTATAAAGCACTTTTCTGATTCAGATGGAGCAACTCCCTTCAAACCACTTTAGTAGCTCAACCTCACTGACATAAAAGCAGCCGAGTGGCCTCTTCTGTGACCGGAAACAGGTTTCATGGATGGTTTGTAACTCAGGACAAATTAATGTGAGAGAGACAGGAAATCTAAAAGGGGCAGAGATTTTGCTGACCTCCAAAGTAAATGTTTTCTTGGCACATGCTCCACAAGAAGGCAAAAGTTCACTAAGGTCTTTGCCAATATGTCTTTCTTTCCCAATCCATAACTGATGATCAGTTTAACTGATGTTAACATAACTGATGATCAGTTTTGCATGTTAGAAAAAATCACCATGTTTAAGCATCTAATTCCACTTAGATCTTGATAAATCAGCAGTTGAACACTAAGCTGTCTTCAGTGTGATAAATTCAGATTTGTCTACCAATATATAAAATGTGTTTTTCCTACAGTTCCCAAAAAGGGAAATAAATGATACAGAGCCAAAGGTTGCTCAAGTCTTCATCATGACTTGTCTCTGCAATCCATAGTCTAGGAGTCATATGAACTGTTTGATGACCATGGAACCATGTAGAGTACTAAAACTGGTAGGGGGCAAGCACACTTGCTTCTCAGATTTAGTATTCTGGAAATGAGGGTTAAAAAAAAACAAACCCATCCCCCTAGATTATCTTTCATTCCCTGTCCTTCCCTAAGCCAGTGCTGTCAGGGAGTCAGTTCCTGGTTTCCTGACCACGTGGGTTTTTTTGGCAGTTTTTGTGCATGTGTGTCTCCTTTTCTATGTCCCCCTCCCCAATTTGTTTTGATAGGATTTTTTATAGCTGTCTTTTATTGGTCCCCAGTTTTTAGTAGCACTTTCCACTTTGCTACAGTGGACAAAAAATAAGTTTGTATTCAGGAGATGTGTTCTTTAATCTAATAAGGTATCCATATTAATAATCATGCCCATTGTTTAATGGCTTAATGAAGCATTTGTCCAGTGGCTATGAAGCTTTTTCAGTATTTGTGCCCTGTGCCAAGAAAAAAGTGACACCACAGGCTGAGGGCTCTCCTTTGGAGGGGTCTTTGAAACTCAGTTGATCAAAAGAGCTCCTTTCCAAGTAATACTCCAGATCGAAGTGGCTTGACTCTATCATTCAAAGAGTTTAGAAGACTAAGGAATTCGGAACCAAATGGAGAGTTCTGAGATGCTTATTCAAAAATCTTCAAATCCTTCTCAGAGTCAAGAGTTCAGGTCCCAGGAAAATCTTCAGAGCTGCAATCTCCATCTTTGGCGAAAAACATAGCTGGATGGGCAACAGATAAAGAGTTATTGCCAAAGAATTGTGTTCTTATTTTGCCTCAAGTAGGTAGCCTCTATGGGTCCTAGAAAGTTCAAAAGGTTTAGGGTCTTCTTGGATCCAGGACATTCAGAACTTTTTCATGGTCTGATGGACTGCTTGGAACAGACCTCTGCAGAGGGATTTGAGTGACTCAAGTATGTGGAGGAGTCACCAAATAAGTGCTGATATGATGGCCATGTAGACAGGTGAGAAGTGTAGGTATTGCATACCTACATCATCCAAGCATTGCAAAACTCTTTCCATGCAGTTAGACTGTCTTAAGAATTAGTTACATAAAAAGACCTGTTAAATAAATCTTTCTACTGTATTGCATAGTTTATTTTTCTACTTCAGTTAAATATATGTAAATGCTTATAGATGATATTTTATTAATTTATGCACAATAAGTAATACTGCTCATGGAAACGTGTTTCACACCCTAGCAGAACTGGCCCATCTATCACCTGTAATAGCCTATACCTAAGGTGGTATTTTTTTCTGCGAAATGGTAATTTCACATGTGAAATTTTGTACAAGAAAATGAATTTAAAAGAATCTTCATTTTATTTGAATTTCCTGTGCTTTTGAACAACTGTATACTTTATCCGAATTTTTTAAGTAAAACCCCAAGCTAAAAAATAAATGGAAAATCTTTGTTTCTTCAGGTAGATTCTGAAACATTTCAAACACCTTATAAACCCGGTATAAACCAAACAGTCCCTTGATAGTCTGTTCATTTCAATGGAGCTGAATTCATGTGTTTCCAGCATTGAGATTCTAAGGCCCTTGCAAACATTCATGCACATAAGTAGTTCCATTGAACTCATAAGTTTGCAGGATGGGGGCCGAAGTGTGTGGTTTTCAAAGCAATGAAAAATCTAGTACAAAGTTTTTCAATTTCACATTTTACACAGATTGATTTTTCATGGCAAACAAAAATTTAATATTTCTCATGACATCTATTTCTGTGACAATACAGCTTTGCAATTGCTTCATAATGCATCTGACAAATTATGCTGTTCTTTTCCAAAGCCTCATATATAAATAGTCATTTGGAAGGTTGATAGTTCTTTACCAATAAATAGGAAAACACCTTCATTTCCTAATAACTAAACGTAGAGACTTTATAACAAGTTCCTTTTCCCCTTCAATAAGCATGTCCACCAGACCATGAAAATAAGATCATGCTCTTTACTGCAGAGTACTTGAGGCAGTTTCAAACCTGTCTGAGGTTGCATAGCAAGAGGGACTTGCTCCTTAGATTGGTCCCAAAAATGTTGTTTTCACAGAGATAGCAAATATCAGTTTTCCTGTGTTTCAGCCTAATTATTTTCAAGGTTCATTTTGTCTTCAGTCAGAACTATTCTTTGTAGAGGCTGCTTTATGGAATAATCAGTGATGGTGGAAAAAGTCAAAAGTCATACCATACTAGAAGTTGTAGAAGATGTTAGATATACCATTGGGTCTCTTGAAAATAAAAAATCTCCAGAAAACAGATAGCTTAGTCTGACAAAGGGAAATAAAATTAGCATGCATCTTATATATAATGCAACAGCAGTATCAAACATCTTCATGTTATGACATAATAAAATAAGCTGCAAATTACGTTTATAGAATAGAGAGAGAACAGTCGTGTATGATAAACAAGAAGAATCAAGTGTATGTTTCTAGGGCCTTCATGTACACATCTCATGATAATCTTAGTTGCCAACCTTGTATCCATGACAACACTAATAACTCAGCCCTCATGAGCAAACCAGTTAAAATTGGATAAAGGTTTTAATAACACCTAGCACGGTTATATATATTTATTTTTGTAATGCTGCTTGTCATAACTGTGGGCATGAAAAAGGTGTAATTAGAATAATAAAAGGAATGCCAGATATTTTCTATAAAAATATTAAAATATAAACTGATTAAATGAACTTGTAGTCCAGATTGTTTCGCCTGTGCTTTTAAGATCAGGGATCTGTTACCTCTCATTTATCAAAGAATAAGTTAATTGGGGGAAAATATTAGAGGTTTCTGTAGGCTGAATCGTGAAGGATGGGTTGAAATTAAAGCTCGGATCATATAATTCTTAGTAAAGCATTTTATATAGCTTCTTGTGAAGTCTTATAAAATCAAATTGTCTTGGTTAGGGATGCTGTCATAGTGAGACTGAAAACTAATGGCTGGTCTGTTAAAAGGTTATGATAGATGGCATCTGGGCAGGGGAGATGGCTTAAGTGGGCACCACAGGGTCAGTGTTGGGTTCAGTCTTAACATCGTCATTAATGATCTGGAAGAGAATATAAACAGCCACTAAAAAAATCAGGTGATTGGAAGGTGGTGTGAATGCCTCTGAGGAGAAAGGAAATAATACTAAGGGGCCTAGCAAGGTTAGAACTTTTTGGCAGGGGACTACAAAATGATATTCAACTTAGAAAACTAAGGCAATAAATTAGATACGAGTTCACAACGATATGGTTTGTGGCAATGAAAAAGGCCATTAACTTGGCATTGCAGAAACACCAAATCACAGCACAGGGACTTTATAATCCCTCTTCATAAGAATTTGGGCTCTGTAGATGGAATATTTCATTTCTGAGCAGCTTGTCACCAGAAGGTTGTAGATAAACTGGAAAGAATTTAGTGAAGAGCAACACAAATGGTCAATGGCTGGAGGGATTTTGGAGATAAGATTGACTATGCCTAAATATTTATAGGTTGGCTAAATGACAGCTAGAGAGTGGGGTGCAAAGGTGTACAAATATGTGAATGGCATGAATGTTGAGGATGGGGAGCAATTTGTTACTGTGCATTGTAATGTAACCAGAAGTTATGGGGTGTCATTTAATCAAAAGAAAACTGAGTGCTAGGTAGCAGAAGAAATTATGACAATGAGCTGTGTAACTATAGAGTGGTCATCAACAGAATGTAGTGGAAGTGGGCTGTGGAGAGATTTTTAACCCCAGGCTAGATGAAGCATGAGGAATTACACTGAAGGGAACAGTCTTGCATTGGAATCAGGATTGGTTAGATGTATGGTTAGATTGGTTAGTCCTTTTCATTTCTAATTTCTATTATTCATGTAATAGAAAAAACATACCAAAAATGAGTATGTTCCAATAATCCCCCAAACAAGCAGTACAGTAGTACTTGTTTTGGGGTTAATGTCAACATAATTATTTTTATCTGTATATTACTAGTATGTATCTCAGTCTTAACTTCTGTCTTAACATAGTTTTTTTTTTCCCCTCAATCTGGGAATTTCCTTTTGCACTGTTTTTATATTTGAACTCCCCTCTAGCCATTTTGATATTGTAAAAGATTGGTTGTCTGTTCAGAAAGAGGATATATTTTCTTATCTGCTAATTTTTTCCTCTGGAGAAGCATCTCAGCCAATCTGGAGCCTCCCTAGAAAGCTATAACTAAGAAAGATATATGATTCTCTCTTTCCACCAACCCTAAAAAATCCACAGGTTATGTTTCTCCAAACAATATAGTTCAATTAATATATCATGCAACTTGTAGTGTTTCAGTTTTGAAAATATTCATTTCGGAGCATGGGCTCTTAACCTAGAAATTGCAAACAAGTCAGGAGGGAGAGTCATAATCTGCACCTCTTTTTTTTTTTTTTTTTTTTTTAATTAAATGGGAGGAGCAGGGGCCCCAGATTTTTTGTTTTGGTGTTACATGGGGTCAAAGTATGAAAAAGGTTGAGAACCACTGTTAGAGTGAAATTTCCGGAGTAGATCTTTACTGCCATATGGATTGCTGCCAGTATTCTGCAAAAAGCATCCCGAGCTTTTCATGATGAATGATAGACAGGCATGCTTTTACAGAGAGAAATGTACCAGATAAGATTTTTTTTTCATATTCCTTTAGAGTGTTTGTCTTGCAGATTTATAATTCTCTCTGTATAACATACATAAAAATGTGGTGTGAAAACTTAAGGCTTTATCTTCAGAACAAATCTTTCTTGAGTTTAAGATTGATCTGGGTTTTTTTATAAATGAAAATTTAGCTTTTATTATACAAATAAATCTTTTGCTTTTTCTAATCCAGTGTAATCTAATTGCAGTTGATGAGTAAAGAATCTCCAGTCTCTGTTGGAAATGATGCTTACGTTGACCTTGATCGTCAGGTACCTAAGACCAGATGTTTCTTTTTCTTTAATCATAGGAAATCAGTGTGCAGTCAGTCTGGTATATGGTATGTTGTAAGCAGGCTGCCTCATCATCTTCTTCTTCTCTTTTTTTGAAAGTCTTTTGGGAAGATTCAAACAAAGGAACACACATTCAAAGTTTAAATGTAATATTTTTTCTTTGTTAAAGTACGATTTTTTAAAAGAAAGTCAGTTAATCAAAAGTTGCAATTACATATATTTATCTGTGGCTTATGTCAATCAGTAGTATGTGCTACATTTAAACAAGTAAATAAGTAAATAAAAGAACATTGGGATGTATAATTCTGAATGTGATTGTTCACAATGCATGTGCAGAACAAAAATATTTATTTGGAAAATAAAATTCATTATAAGCATTATGAATAGTTTGTAGCTAACATGCTCAAAACTGGCATTATTTCTGACATAGCAAAAGTGAAGACCTCACAAGTCACAAGATAATCAGGAAGAAACTAAATAGAATTAGTAACATTTATTAGCTGTAGACAAAACTTTTTTGCCCTAGCCAACTCTCTCTGAAGTCAATAGAAAGATATTACTTGGCTTTGGTGGGTTAGATCAGGCTCAAATATCCTTGTGGCAGTCCTGGGAACTGTTGTGAATTTCCTACTTTGAGAAATTTTGGGAAAATTCCTCAGTGGCTGAAGTATTTGTGAAAAATGCTGGACCAAATGTACATCAGCTATTGTGTGTGCATTTTGAGAGCACATTCTGTCATCTGTGTTGTGTTTCTACAGCCTCAACCACAGTCCCTAAAATGGTAGAGGGATAATCTGGAGAATGGTACTGTGTTTAATGAATCATTATATTGTAAGTTATCTGTGTGGCCATACATACTGTCTAAGAGATGGAGTTCATTTTTATATGTCAGCTGTCCCTTATAAACCTGAAAAATGAAAAGGATGCCATTCTCTACAATAGATTGGATCGTCGAGAGAAGTAGGAGGCCCTTGTAAGGCTTCTAAGAATTCTTGACATGTATTCCAAAAATACATAGTGTCTTTATGCTTGCTTCTCGGACTGATTTTCTTTGTATGTACTTAATTTTACAATCCTAGAGAAACTTGGAAGCCATAAATCTTTCTGTTATTATAAAGTCCTTTAGAGACATAACTGAATAAATGTATATGTTAAATGATGTCATTCAGATTTAGACTTTTCCTCTACCACAGCAATTGTTTCCCCTTTGTGCTGCAAAAGTAGTGTACCCAGTGGCTAGACAGGTTTTACCTTAATTGTCTATTCCTTGTAATCCATCTCCCAGTCCTTTGTGTATTTGCAAACATAGTGAAAACTGAAACTATTCACTCTTTGTAAAGAAAAGTGGTGTTGACAGTTTTTTAAATGTACAGAGGTGGTATACCTTCCAACATTCAGGTTGTGTGGGTTCTTGAGCTCAACATGGACAATGAAAATGATTGCCTTAATACTTTGTCTTGGAACAGAGCATTGCCTTCAGCTATGTTCATCTCTCACATATGAATTATCTGAGCTCTTTAATGATAAGTGCCCCTTTGTCTTATTATAAAAGTAGAATAGTTAATGATTTTTTTCAAAATAAATAAATATGAGCATAAAAACATACTTTACAGTGATGATATAATTCAACATCCTTTATGGTTACAGAGAATTACATGTATTATAGTAATGTTATTGTGAAAATAAAAATGTTTATATTAATTTTAAATAGTTGAAGAAAACTACAGAAGAATTAAATGAAGCCTTAGCAACAAAAGAAGAAATTGCTCAGAGGTGCCATGAATTAGATATGCAGGTAGGTAGTTTATTATATGTGCACAATAAATTTATGGAAATTGTGGAGTTAGATTGAGAAAGAAGGGGCATGGTGACTCTAAGGCAGCTGAAGAAAGGAGGCAGCTTGGAGACTGGTCTTTTTAAAAGTATACTCAGAAGTTGTACTTCTTTAACTATACCACTTTAGTTATAAAAATACAATCTGCCTGAGTGTGATTGCAGTATAAAGGGGCTTTATACTAGTATAGCTGTTCTCATACAAGAAGGGAATATGCTATATTGGTATTATAGCATTAGGAGTTGTACAGGTATAACTATTTGGGGGGGGGGGGGAGAGTCGTGCCCCTTAGCAAAATAGTTACACCAATACAAAAATTATGTGAAGAACACGTCTTAGGTCATCTTTTTTGAGTAAATTGAGCAAACTTGATCTGGAAGAGAATAAAGAGAATGAAGAGAATAAACCTGGAGCTCAGAAATGATGTTTTATCAAAGTCAATTTTCAGAGTAAAAGTGCGCTTTAATAAGATTTTATTACAGCACACTAACATTTTGGTTTCGAAGGTAGACTAAGACTTTAATGTATTAGTCTTTTTGTTTAATAACTGGCTAAATTGTGTTTGGTTTTAGATGTCTCTAATAAACATAATTTAGAATCTATATTCTTAAAAATTAATGTTGTTATGCCCCCATTGTTATAATACCTTGGGTACATCACATAGCAATTGGATAAATATTAAGGCTAGGATGTGTTGCTCTCATATAAATTTATTAAAAGTCTATCTATCGCCAGTTATGGGTCATATTAGCTCCATCACTTGCACACAAGTTTTGCTCTTTAAGCTGACAATTTCATTGTTCCAGTTTTGCAATTTTGTTGTAACAGGTTGCAGCACTTCAAGAGGAGAAAAGTAGTTTACTAGCTGAGAACCAGATCCTGATGGAACGTTTGAACCAATCTGATTCTATAGAAGATCCCAACAGCCCTGCAGGGCGAAGGCACCTGCAACTACAGACACAGTTAGAACAGCTCCAGGAGGAAACATTTAGGTAAAGAGATCCAGAGTTGGTAAATTTCATTTCAAACTAACAGACTTCTTATGAAGTATTCCAGAAAGCAAATATTTCTTTTTAACTAGTAAACATTTTGTTCCTATTGGCAGTTATGTTGAAATATTATATTGGGTGCTCATAATGACTGCTGTAGTTAAGTTTACAAATAAGTTGCCATTATGACCCATCTTTTTATAAGCTTAGATTTAATGAACATTTTGCTTTTTAGGCTGAAATTTTCCATGCTTGCTGTCTGCTCAAAGTAGTAGTTTAAAAATCTGTATGTAATCCCTTCAGACATTTTTTAGCTCAGTGAGGATAAAATATATAGACTTACAGCTAACCACTGTTCTGGACAAGATTACCTCAAAACCAAGAAATTCCCAGTTGAAAGGTTGGTATGGACAGTGTCATTAATAATAGAGTGTTTCCTCAGCTAAGTTTGAAAAAACAATTTTTTGTGATTTACTCAAAGATAAAAGCAGTGCTTGAGAGAGCTCCACTCCCACTCACATTTCCTCCACTACCACTTTGTTTTTTCCTGCCTCAGCTCTGCTTTGTTCTCTTCCAAATAATTCTTTCTCTTCCCTCTTCTAGTTCTGTGCGTCTAACACCTGACAAGTTATCCACCACATTTAACTACATAAGCCTCCTACTCTGTCCCCTTCCTCTGTTTCTACTATTTCTTCTCAAGATGATGCCACTTTCAATAAGGGCAAAATCAACAACCTCTCTTATTCTCTGGGGCCAATCCCACCGTCTCCTCCTTTGCCCCATCTCTGATTCTGACGTCTTTTTTCAATCCTTTTCTTACCTCAGAACCAGTGGCTTTGGTCCAGTCTTTTCCCACTGCTTCATTTCTCTTAGCTGCTGTCCCTCTGTCTTGGTTCCTTCCCCTCTGTGTTCAAACATGCTCTCATTTTCCACTATCCTAAAAAAAAATTCACTGTATTTTATGTTACTCCAACTAGTGTCCTTTTCCCTCCTTACATCCACATTATGTATGAGTAGTGTACACATATTCCTGCTAATTAATGCTTTGACTCTCTTAAGTCTTGACATCACTATCTTCATTCTGCTGAAATTGTACATACCACATTCACTAATGACCACTTCCTAGTTATGCTGATCAGCTTCTTTTCTCTTTCTTTTTTCGCACTTTCTTTCATTCTGTTGATCAGTTCATTCTCCTCCGCACACTTCTGCTCAGGTCTGCCCCTGCTAGTTCTCCTTTTAGAATATTGACCTGTCCTTAAAGAGTTTTTTCCTTGTGGCCTGTTCCGTTGCCACCTCTCCATCTATCCTCCAGGACTCTGCCCTCGGTGTCCTCTTTTCTGCACTCTCTACATTATGTCTTTCAAGTTTAATTCTCAAGCCTGTGTGACATACTACTACTGCAAACTCCAGTAAATCAGATTTAAAGTGGTTACAGCCTCATTGGTACCCAGTGCATCTGGGCTGAATTCAGAGCATCATGTCTAAACCTGTTCTCTTCCCACCCAAAATCTCTCCTCTCCTCTCTTCTCTGTCCATGACATCATCAGCCTTCTTGGTCTGTCAGTCCCGGAAACTGTGTGTCATTTTTTATTTTCTTTTTTCTCTTGCCTCTCCCATTGACCATATCTTGTCTCAGATCTTGTAACCCCTTTCTCATTGGTCTCATTAAATAAACTGCTGCTCTCTCTTGCCTGACCCATCCCCTTCTTAGCTACCTTTACCGGCTTTCATTTTCTTTTTGTATCAAAGTCATGCTCTTCTTTCTCACTTCCAAGGCTCCGCACAGCTTTGCCTTGCCTATGCAATCTCTTCCTCCCCCCAAACAGGATGCTTCACCGAAATTTCTCTTGATTATTCCCAGCATCCCTTCGCAGTTTCATGCCTTCTTTCACATTGCCCTCTGTGCTTGGTACCGCTCCCGTTTAGTATTTACCATGTGTTGGAATTATTAAGAATATTTGAATTAATATTAATACGGTAAACCACCAAACACTAACTTAACCATAAATTCCTTTATTAAAGTGAAAGGCCAAATGGTATGTATACAATTGCTTTAAACATGCCTAAAAAGCCTAGATACTAAGCAATTTACTACATCCAAACAATAACAAAACATTTATAAGCCTTTGATCAAGGTACTTACAAATGGGTTAAAGCTGGGGTGCTTGGTCCCACATTGATCAACTCCAACCTGTTCAGGTGGGTGTAAGCAATGGGTCCTGTAAGAGTTTACTTTTTATACCCTTTAACAAACAAGTGATGTCACTGCCAATTACTGACTTCAGGTAACAACCAATTTGAGACAGTTCACTCTTATTTCCAGTCTTAATCCAGATAAGATTTACAACCTCCTTTTTTCCCCAAGGCCTTTCCTCCCATAACTGCGGTCCAACAGTTTGCCCATTGCACTTGAGTTCACACAGGCTTTACCACTGATGTGTGGTTGGAGAAGGGCCTTGTTGGCTCATTTTAAGACAGAATCTTTGTTTTATTTAAAACCATCTGCAGTCGCCCCTATTGGCCAAAGGTCATCTTTTTAGAAATTTCCTTTTATCTCATTAGTTATTCTTTGAACCAGACATCCTCTCTGCTTTATTCCTTCTGACCTTCTAACTTATTTTCAAGGCCTCCCTTCTACTTCCTAGTCAGGGCATTTCTTTACAGCACATTTTTCTTAACCAAATTTAAGCTAACCCTAATTTAATTCAAATTTAAGCTAACTCTAATTCTTTAATTTCATATTTATCCTACACCATGCAACCTCTCTCCTTCAAAAACCTGAACAACCATATTTTACATTGTGTTCCATCTATTAAAGAGCACACCCCACTTCTACTGTATCCTATTATATTCTCTTATGCATTTATGGTATAATTTCTTAGGGCAAAGGCTCTGTTATTTGTTCAGCACATTTTGAATGTTGGCCAAAATGGGATCTTTTGGAGGTGCTGAACATCCGCAGCTTCCATTAAAAAAAGGCCACTTATCTGGCTGCCCAAATGTGGATAGAGTATGTTGTCTAAGGTACCTGCATTTGGAAAATGTTGACCATTGTACATAATCCTGCTTATGCTGGGATAAAACAAAGTGTAAATGTAATCCTCTTTGTGCGCCAGAAAAGATTATATTTTTGTGCCCCAGGCATTCTGAGAGGAGTGTTTTAGCAAAGATTTTCAGTAGCATGTGAAAGCCTTAGGATTTCTTTCTTTCAAATAAAACTATGATGGAAAGTATACATCTCCTTGTTGCACTGCAAGGCAGAGTTGTTGATGACATTGACTTAGAAGCATGTGTACCCATAAAACTGGAGCTACCTCCACCTCCTTGAAAATGTAAGAGAAACTGGCAACATGATGATGTTCATTGGCTTTATTTTTTTATTGTCTCAAAAAGTTGCTATAAAGGAAGAAGGTAGCAGTGGTCTGTGGTTAGAACATAACCTTTCTTATCTACTGTTTTATTTCAATTCTGTAGGCTAGAGGCAGCCAAAGATGATTATCGAATACGTTGTGAAGAGCTGGAAAAAGAAATTGCAGAATTGCGACAGCAGAATGAAGAGCTAACCACTTTAGCAGAAGAGGCTCAGTCTTTGAAGGATGAGATGGATGTACTTAGGTAAACTATTATTCTAACCCAGTGGTCCCCAGAGTGGTGCCCACGGGTGCCATGGCGCCTGCCGGGGTATTTTTTTGCACCCCCAGGACACCGCACCGCTCAAATGCTGCCTCTGGGTGTGGCTGCCGGAGAACCGTCTGTCGAAATGCCGTCGAGAAGCGTTGCCATTTCTCGGCAGCATTTCGGCTGCGACACTTCTTGCTGCTGCCGCTTCTCGGCGGCATTTCGGTGGCAGGGTGTCTGGCGCCCGCCATAGTCTTCTGGGAATAGCAATATGCTATTTCTACAGAAAGGTTGGGGACCACTGCTCTAACCATTAGGATGTATATTTCTTTTTATTCCTAAAACAACATTTGTACTATCAATTTATCTCCATTAACATTCATGTAGTTTCAAAATTTTGCATACATTAAAGTAGTTTATCAACAAGCACCAAAGTGCATCCAGTTACCATCAAAACTATGAGGTTGCGAATTTTTGGCAGTCAAGCAACCTGATCTCACATCATTAAGCACTGTATATGTGGCATTGCCACACTATCAGTATTATGGATGCAGTAGCCCTTCATCATTATAAGCCCCTGTTTTAAGGCATTTACAACTTTTTATAAAAAATTATCCTTTGGCCTGAAATGTCTTTTGTTTGCTCATAACCAAATGGTAAATTTCTTTGAAAAATTTGATAAAATTCTCTTTGGCTATGTTTCTAAATTGTGATATTCCGCAATGAGAGCTGTTTATTCAAAGGTGAGCATTATAAACTGAACCCCATCCTGCATCCATGTTCCTAAAATTCTTAATCTAATCTACTAAACTGCCACTGCGTGGAGAGGGCACAGGCTGTCCTGTAAATGGGCATAACAGTTCTTTGTGTGTTCCACTCTGTTTTCTTTCACTGACAGTAAAGATGCTCAAGTCTTTCAGATTTTTTAATTTGTTTTAAAAACAATTAATCTGTTGGTAGGCATGAAAACAAGAGCAGATGCAGGGATAGTATTGAAAGGCTGCCTGAAAGAAGTGAGTTTTGAGGCTGGATTAGGAGTCTGAGGTGGAGATTGCCTAAGAGAGAGGATGGCATGAAAATAGTTAGAACTGGATGAAGAAACAGACAAGAGGACAGTAATACATTCAAGCAGAAAGAGTGATATCATTGGAAACTACCTCATTTTGGGTAGGTTGGTGAGGGGAGAAGCAGAGAGGCTAGCAAAGAGAAAGCCAAGAAACATAGCAGTGAGGATAAGTTGTTAGCTTTCTTATGCTCCTCCTGGTGTTTGGAAACCATTTCTGTATTGAGTTTAATACTGAGGAGACTTCAGAGCGCTTATTATGTTAGCATTTTGAATATTATTATATATTATTTGTGTTACCATAGTGCCTAGCAGTCCTACCCATGGACCAGGCACTGTACAAACAAAGAACAAAAAGATGGTCCGTGCCCCGAAGTTTACAGTCTGAACAGGTTTGATGCAGCTTCTCCTTCTCTATTCTCATCCAGGCATTCTTCTGATAAAGTGGCTAAGTTAGAAAGCCAGGTAGAGTCATACAAAAAAAAGCTGGAAGATCTTGGTGATCTGCGTCGGCAAGTGAAACTCTTAGAGGAGAAGAACACTATGTATATGCAAAACACTGTAAGCTTGGAGGAAGAACTAAGGAAAGCCAATGCAGCGCGTAGCCAACTGGAAACATACAAGAGACAGGTGAGAACAGAAATAGTTATTGCAATTGATTTGTTGATTTCTTAGCCTTTTCTGTTAATATTGGGTAATATCTCAAGAACTCATTCACTAGTTCATTGAAGAACTCATTCATGTTCTATGTAAAGGATCTGTTTTATTGTAAATATCCCTCTCCCCCTAGCTTGTGTAGCTCATTATGTAGAGCTGGTGTAGCTCCACCTACCAAGTAGGAAAAAAGTCAACAAGAGCTGGCTCTCTTGGATAGACAAAATGTATTGATGGACGTGTAGATTTTCAAGGTCAGAAGGGAACACTGTGATCTTCTAGTCTGACTGCCTGCATAAAGCAAAGCATAGAACTTACTTGAAGTAATTCCTGCTTCAAGTCCAATAGCTGTGGTTACACTAGAGCAAATCTTTTAGAAAAAATACCCAGTCTTGTTTAAAAAAATTTCCAGTGTTGGAGAATCCATCATAACCCTCGGTAAGTTGGTCTAATGGTTAATTACTCTCACTTTAAAATGTGCACATTATTTCTAGTCTGAATTTGTCTTTCAGCTTCCAGTTATTAGATCTTGTTATACTTTTGTCGACTAAATTGAATAGCCCATTATTACGTTTCTATCTCCCATGTAGGTATATATAGACTGATCAAGTCACCCTTTAACCTTATCTTGGATAAGGTAAATAGATTAAAGGAACTCAATCTTTCACTATAAAGCATGTTTCCCAATCCTTTAATCCTTCTCACGGCTCTCTGAAACCTCCAGTTTTTCAACAACGTTGTTGAAGTGCAGACACCAGAGCTGGACACAATATTCCAGTAGCAGTTGTGTCATTTCATGCTCTGCACAGGCTCCACATCTTTTCCCCTCAATCTTCAGTGTCCTGTTGCTCCATGGAGCAAGCAGGTCAGCTCTCTGCACTGTCTGCATTTCCCGTCTCTGTTTCTTCTCCTGCAAGGAAGAAGAGAGAAGGTAAGAGGAGATTTGTTGAGATTCTTCCCTTGCCTGGTGATTAGTCTCTGTCCATCCCCTTGACCTGGTATACACTTTCGCAAATGCAGTTTGTGATAGGGAGTCTCCCATTAGTTTGTGACAGGTTTTTCTCAGCCCCAGTGCAGTGTTTGCTCTGAGTCTGCCTGGTTTGGACTCCTGGGGCTGGTCTACGCTACGAGTTTGTCGGATTTAGCAGCATTAGATCGAATTAACCCTGCACCCGTCCACACAACGAAGCCATTTTTTCGACATATAAGGCTCTTAAAACCGATTTCTCTACTCCTCCCCAACAAGGGGATTAGCGCTGAAATCGACATCCCCGTTTCGAATTAGGGTTAGTGTGGACACAATTCGAAGGTATTGGCCTCCAGAAGCTATCCCACAGTGCACCATTGTGACCACTCTGGACAGCACTCTGAACTCGGATGCACTGGCCAGGTGTACAGGAAAAGCCCCGGGAACATTTGAATCTCCTTTCCTGTTTGGTCAGGCGAGCTCATCGCACAGATGACCATGCAGTCCCAGAATCGAAAAAGAGCTCCAGCATGGACCGAACGGCAGGTACTGGATCTTATCGCTGTATGGGGAGAGGAATCCGTGCTATCAGAACTAAGTTCCAAAAGACAAAATGCCAAAATATTTCAAAAAGTCTCCGAGGCCATGAGGGCCAGAGGCTACAGCAGGGACGCAACACAGTGCCACGTGACACTTAAGGAGCTCAGAGTATCAGAAAACCAAGAATCAAACGGACGCTCCTGGACAGAGCCCCAAGACAAAATGGGGCTCTATGCTATGCTCTAATCTATGCTAAGCTGCATGCAATTCTAGGGGGGCCGCCACCACTACCCCAACCCAGTCCGTGGACTCTGATGATGGGGTACTCTCTGCCATGCCTGAGGATTTTGCGGATGAGGAAGATGAGGAGGAGGAGGACGAGCTTGTGGAGAGTACACAGCACACCGTTCTCCCCAACAGCCAGGATCTTTTTATCACCCTGACTGAAATACCCTCCTAACCCGGAGAAGGGACCTCTGGTGAGTGTACCTTTTTTAAATACAATACATGTTACAAAAAGCAAGCGTTTTTTGATGATTAAGTAGCCCTGAGGACTTGGGATGCATTCATGGCCAGTACAGCTAGTGAAAAAGTCTGTTAACATGTTTGGGGATGGAGCAGAAATCCTCCAGGGACATCTCCGTGAAGCTCTCCTGGAGGTACTCTAAAAGCCTTTGCAAAAGGTTTCTGGGGAGAGCAGCCTTATTCCGTCCTCCATGGTAGGACACTTACCATGCCATGCTAGTAGCAAGTAATCTGGGATCATTGCATGACAAAGCCTGGCAGCGTATGGTCCCGGTGTTTGCTGGCATTCAAGCAACATCCGTTCTTTATCTCTCTGTGTTATCCTCAGGAGAGTGATATCATTCATGGTAATCTGGTTGAAATAGGGGAATTTAATAAAGGAGACATTCAGAGGTGGCCATTCCTACTGGGCTGTTTGCCTGTGGCTGAAAAGAAATCCTCCCTGCAGTTAGCCATGCGATGTGGGGGGGCCGTTTGGCTAGCAGGGATCTTCCCTGATACCAGCCACGCAGTGGGAGGAGGGGTAAAGTGATCATCCCAGAGAATTGAATGGGTGGGGTGCGGGGGGGAAGGTTCATTTGGTTTCTGCTGCTGCGTGTTAACAGGAAAACGGCAGCACTAAATGGCCAACTCAATGTTCTTTGCTTGGTATGGGAGAGAAGGGCGCTGCTATTATGAAAGTTGCAGAAGCCGAAAGACTATGGCTTACCATGGCTGCTTGCAAGCCGAATTCTGTTGCCCGGCACTGCGTGTGTGATCTCTAATGCCAAAGCCGCAATACAAGATGCAAAATGCAACCTTGTACCAAAATCACATGTGCTGTGTAATGGGAATAGTATTGTTCACCATGAAAGAGTATAGCCATTGTTCTGTAAAATGTATCTTTTTAAATACTTTACTCCCTTTTTTTCCTCCAGCAGCTGCAAATGTTTCAAGCTTCCCTCCTTCATCCCAAAGGCTATCTCAGATAAGGCGGTGAAAAAAACACATGTGCGATGAAATGCTCTCTGAGCTCATGCAGTCGTCCGGCACTGACAGAGCTCAGCAGAATGTGTGAAGGGACACAGTAGCAGAGTACAGGAAAGTGGCCGATGAACGTGAGGAGAGGTGGCGGCAGGAAGATCAGAGGAGGCATGATGCAACGCTGGGGCTACTGCAGGATCAAACGGACGTGCTCCGGCGTCTGGTGGAGGTTCATGAATGGCAGTAGGATCACAGACTGCCGCTGCAGCCCCTGTTTATCCACCCTCCCTTCTCCCCAAGTTCCATAGCCTCCTCACCAGACGCCCAAGGATGCCGGGGGGGAGGCTCCGGGCACCCAACCACTCCACCCCAGTGGACAGCCCAAGCAACAGAAGGCTGGCATTCAACAAGTTTTGAAGTGGCCTTTTCCTTCCCTCCTCCCACCCAGGCTACCTTGTGAGTTATCTCCCTATTTTTATAATCAATTAATAAAGAATACATGTTTTTTAAACGATAGTGACTTTATTTCCTTTGCAAGCAAGCTGTGATCAAAGTGGGGAGGGCGGGTGGCTTACAGGGAATTTAGAGTCAACCAAGGGGGCGGGTTTACATCAAGGAGAAACAAACAGAAGGGGCACACAGTACCCTGGCCAGTCATGAAACTGGTATTCAAAGCTTTTCTGATGCGCAGCGCTTCCTGCTGTGCTCTTCTAACCGCCCTGGTGTCTGGCTGCGCGTATTCAGCATCCAGGCGATTTGCCTCAACCTCCCATCCTGCCATAAACATCTTCCCTGTACTCTCACAGAGATTGTGGAGCACACAGCAAGCAGTAATAACAATGGGAATATTGGTTTCGCTGAGGTCTGAGCGAGTCAGTAAACTGCGCCAGCAACCCTTTAAACGTCCAGATGCACACTTTACCACCATTCTGCACTTGCTCAGTCCATACTTGAACAGCTCCTGACTACTGTCCAGGGTGCCTGTGTACAGCTTCATGAGCCAGGGCATTAAGGGGTAGGCTGGATCCCCAAGGATAACTATAGGCATTTCAACATCCCCAACAGTTATTTTCTGGTCTGGGAAGTAAATCCCTTTCTGCAGCCATTTAAACAGACCAGAGTTCCTGAAGATGCAAGCGTCATGAACCTTTCCCGGCCATCCCAAGTTGATGTTGGCGAAACGTCCCTTGTGATCCACCAGTGCTTGCAACACCATTGAAAAGTACCCTTTTTGGTTTATGTACTAGCTGCCCTGGTGGTCCGGTCCCAAGATAGGGATATGCATTCCGTCTATAGCCCCACCACAGTTAGGGAATCCCATTGCAGCAAAGCCATCTACTGTGACCTGCACATTTCCCAGAGTCACTACCTTTGATAGCAGCAGCTCAACGATTGCGTTGGCTAATCGTATCACAGCAACCCCCACAGTAGATTTGCCTACTCCAAATTGATTACCAACTTGCTGGTAGCTGTCTGGCATTGCAAGCTTCCACAGGGCTATTGCCACTCGCTTGTGAAGTGTGAGGGCTGCTCTCATCTTGGTATTCTTGCGCTTCAGGGCAGAGGAAAGCAAGTCACAAAGTTCCATGAAAGTGCCCTTACGCGTGTGAAAGTTTCAGAGCCACTGGGAATCATCCCAAACCTCCAACACTATGCGGTCCCACCACTCTGTGCTTGTTTCCCAGGCCCAGAATCGGCATTCCACAGCATGAGCCTGCCCCAGTAACACCGTGATCTCCAAATTGCTGGGGACTGTGGTTTTAGAGAAATCTGTGTTCATGTCCTCATCACCGTGCTGCCGTCGCCTCCTCACCTGGTTTTTCAGGTGCTGGTTCTGCATAAACTGCACGATAATGCGCGAGGTGTTTACAATGGTCATAACTGCTGCGGTGAGCTGAACAGGCTCCATGCTTACCATGTTATGGCGTCTGCTCGGGCAATCCAGGGAAAAGGGCACGAAATGATTGCCTGCTGCTGCTTTCATGGAGGAAGGGAGAGTTGACTGAGGACACTGACCCATAACCACCCGCGACAAATTTTTGGCCCCATCAGGCATTGGGAGCTCAGCCCAGAATTCCAATGGGCACTGGGGACTGCGGGAAGTGTGGGATAGCTACCCACAGTACACCGCTCGGAATGTCGACGCTTGCCACGGTACTGTGGACACACATCGCCGAATTAATGTGCTTAGTGTGGCCGCAAGCACTCTATACAATCTGTTCCCAAAAATTGACTTCTGTAAAATCGGAGTACTTTCGTAGTGTAGACATGGCCTTGGGGATGTTTTTCGCTTCCCCTAAGTGCCAGCCCTGGCAGGTTACCTCGAGATGAGAGGATGTGTATTTCTCATCCTATGTGCCATGGGAGGGTTAAGTACCCCTCTTGTTACCAGCACCCTCTGAAATGAAGGGAGTGTACATTTTCCAGTTTACTAAAGGTGAAGGGGAGTACTTTATTTCAAGATGGGTGGACAAAAGGTCCATACCTCTCTGAGGCAGCTTGTGCTTCTACTCTATATTGATCTGCCAGGACTTCATGCACATTAGCACTGGTGTCTGCACCTGATCGTACCTGTTCCCCCATTAACATGGGATGAGCCTTGGGCAGTGGAAAGGGGTGTAGTAGTGAGAGAGAGAGCCTGGAGCACTAGGCCTGGGCTGAGTCCTGAACCAGAGGCTGTGAGCCAAAGTCAGGCCATATATTAAAGCAGATGCTTACGAGTTCACTGTCCAGTACATGAACTTGGCAACGTTGTTGCTAGTGAACTAGGCACTAGATATTTATGCAAATATATTCTAGCTAGTACAGCTACATCACAATCTAGTACAAGAGAAGATGGTTTGACAAAATGAATAGGGATGTTTCATCCAAGATATTAGGAACAAAGAGAGGTAACAAACAGATGTCATGAAATAAGCATGGTGGTACTTAGGTTCCTAAAAGACTGTTGTTTGTCTCAGTCTATAAATGTTGAGATACTTCGCCTTAACTCTTTTTCCAGCCTATGGGGTAGCGGCAAGTCTGACCACTGACTGAGCTGAATCCATTGTAATGAGCATACATGTTTTAATGTAACTGTAGGCATTGATCCAGGGAGCTAGTACAGTGCTTCATTGACAATAAACATGGCCAAGGGCCTTCGCCACCGAACCATGCCTGTGATTTTTCTTTGGGTAACATCGAGGTCTGTTGAATGAGCAGGTTGCCTTATCTGCTGCTAATAGTGATAACATTTGGAGCTCCAAGGACAGAAGCACTGAGCAACCTGGACAGTGTTACTGAGCAACAACATTCTAGCCTTCAACACTTAACTCTTGATGTTGAGGTTGGTTGAGCCGAGCTGAACTGTCTGAGCCGAGCTGAACAGCACACGCACACAAGCCAACTGACCACAAGGGGAACCTCATTCTTTCTGCCAAAGATATAAATAATTGGAAACAAAAGGTTACATGGAAAGTGTTAGGCAACCTTAACTTTAGGCTTTGCTACTGTTACGCTATAATTTTAAAACTAGGGCTGTCAAGCGATTAAAAAAATTAATCGCCATTAATCATGCTGTTAAACAATAACAGAATACCATTTATTTAAATATTTTTGGGTGTTTTCTACGTTTTCAAATATATTGATTTCAGTTACAACACAGAATACAAAGTGTACAGTGCTCATTTTATATTTATTTTTGATTGCAAATATTTGCACTGTAAAAAACAAAAGAAATAGTATTTTTCAGTTCACCTAATACAAGTATGTAGCGCAATCACTTCAATGATAAAGTTGAACTTACAAATGTAAATTAAGTACAAGCTTATGTAAAAAATAGAACTGCATTCAAAAATAAAACAATGTAAAACTTCAGCGCCTGCAAGTCCACTTAGTCCTTCCTATTTCTTGTTCAGCCAATTGCTCAGACAAACAGGTTTGTTTACATTTGCACGAGATAATGCTGCCCGGTTCTTGTTTACAATGTCACCTGAAAGTGAGAACAGGCGTTCGCATGGCACTTTTGTAGCCAGCATTGCTAGGTATTTACATGCCAGATGCGCTAAAGATTCATATGTCCCTTGATGCTTCAGTCACCATTCCAGAGGACATGTGTCCATGCTGATGACAGGTTCTGCTCGATAACGCTCCAGAGCAGTGCGGATCGACACATGTTCATTTTCATCATCTGAGTCAGATGGCACCAGCAGAAGGTTGATTTTTCTTTTTGGTGGTTCGGGTTCCGTAATTTCTGCATCAGAGTGTTGCTCTTTTAAGACCTCTGAAAGCATGCTCCACACCTCGTCCCTCTCAGATTTTGGAAGGCACTTCAGATTCTCAAACCTTGTATCGAATGCTGTAGCTATCTTTCGAAATCTCACATGGATACCTTCTTTGTGTTTTGTCAGATCTGCGGTGAAAGTGTTCTTAAAACGAACATGTGCTGGGTCATCATCCGAGACTCCTATAACATGAAATATATGGCAGAATGTGGGTAAAACAGAGAAGGAAACATACAATTCTCTCCCCAGGAGTTCAGTCACAAATTTAATTGACACATTGTTTTTTTTAACAAGCATGATCATTATGGAAGCATGTCTTCTGGAATGGTGGCCGAAGCATGAAGGGGCTTATGAATGTTTAGCATACCTGACACATAAATACTTTGTGATGCTGGCTACAAAATGGCCATGCAAATGCCTGTTCTCACTTTCAGGTGACGTAAATAAAAAGCGGGCAGCATTATCTCTCATAAATGTAAGCAAACTTGTTTGTCTTAGGAAGAAGTAGGACCGGGTGGACTTGTAGGCTCTAAAGTTTTGCATTGTTTTGTTTTTGAGTGCAGTTATGTAGCACAAAAAAATCTACATTTGTAAGTTTCACTTTCATAATAAAGAGATTATACTACAGTACTTGTATGAGGTGAATTGAAAAATACTGCTTTTTTTTACAGTGCAAATATTTATAATCAAAATAATATAAAGTGAGCACTGTACACTTCGTATTCTGTGTTGTAATTGAAATCAATGAATTTGAAAATGTAGAAAAATATCCAAAATATTTAATAAATTTCAATTGGTACTCTATTGTTCAACAGTGCGATTAAAACTGCGATTAGTTGCAATTACTTTATTTGAGTTAATCGCGAGAACTAACTGCAATTAATCAACAGCCCTATTTAAAGCGTATTTTTATTTACACACATACCTCTTTCTCTAACTCTAAAACAAAGCAGACATTGGCTCCTTATAAATTGCTTCACAAGAAGCTACAAGTAGATGTATCTTCATCAGAGTTTCCATTCAGCTATAGAGTTTGCATGCTGATCTTCCTTCAGTGCCGTTCTATCCAAGCTCTTTCTGTGACATGCTACTAATTCTATACCTAGAACTGAGCCTTTGTTAAAGGAGGTATAAAGCTTTGAGTGGGCAACTTTTTGCTGATTTGTTTTTCATGACTTGCGTGTCCACTCTGAAAGGTTTATTCAGTTTTCTCCTCTTCTAGTTGTAAATAGCTGTTCGCTGATCTTCTACATGGTAGTGTCCAAGGGAACTTTGACTGGACCTTGATAGCTCATTATTTCCTCTTGTTAAATAATCAAAAGTGCCTCTGTTCCTTTGGATTTTGCGGTTTGACCGTCATTCCTTGGAGATGAAGCTCCATATTAGTAGATTCAAAAACCATGAGAAAACACATTTACAAATGAGCAAAAAATTACCTGTTCAGATAAGCTTAGGCTTGACTTCTCAAAGTGAGGCTTGGAAAACAGAGAGATAGGGCAAGTAGGAGAATGCACCTCTGATTTTCTCTATGGTGTTTTTTTTTGTTTGTTTTGTTTGTTTTTTTCTGATTTCTTTCCCCACACTTTTGAGGATGGAGAAAGGCCATTATCAGTTTCCTCATCTCTCTGATCCACTCAATTGTATAGTTATGGTGATTCATTGGTTATATAGAGATTTTACTCAAATTTAAATTTTAAAGTATAATTAGCTGGGTGGTTGGACAAACTGAGAACAGTTTCTCTTCTTCACAGCTTTGTTGTCTCAGATTTTACTTGCACTGAAGTGGTACTATTCTGATCCCTTCAATGACCTTGATGATTGAAACAATAGATAGGTGAACAAACCATTTTGAATGTGCTAGATATGAATATTCCATTTGTTTTAACACTGATCTCACATTGTAGTGTAATTAATAACTTTACTTCATGCATATTATGTTGAACACGGATAGACAAACAATTCCTTCTTTGTCTCACAGGTAGTTGAACTACAAAACAGATTATCTGAAGAATCGAAGAAAGCAGATAAATTAGAATTTGAATACAAATTGCTGAAAGAAAAAGTAGACAGCCTCCAAAAAGAAAAAGATGTAAGTGTTTAGATGTTGCTTTTTTTTGTGGTGGTGGAAACAAATTTGTATCCTTATTACCCTGGACCTGCTTATCAAAATTACCTGTTTAGCCAAGTTATAGTTCTTTGTTCACTTTAAATTGTCTGTTGTCTGGGTAAAATATTGTATAAATATAATAACTATGGAGTTTGATAAACCGATCATCTGGCTTCAGGGTAACTACGAAAATGTGTGCAGTAGATTTTAAAAATGAAGAGCCAGGAAGACACATTTGTGTCTTTTTTTTTTTCTTCTCGATATCCTTTTCTCCTGTCCCTCCCCATGCTGTCTTTATCTAACCTCCTACACCGATTCCTCATGTGTACAGTGTCACAGGTTTTTGCTTTGAGCATCCAGCAGTGGAAGACTCAGAAATCTCAAATGTAATTGTAAAGTGTATTTAATTTTAAACTGGGTTTCAAACTTTCAATATTCCTCTGGAGGTAACTCAGAAGTTTTCTTTTAAAGTAAAAAATCTTCAGTGCAGCCTCTACATAGTCCTATTTGTGGGATCAAAGTGCATGTGCTGCGAACTTTTGGAATCTTCTAGAGGGCAGTCTCAACTGGGGCCACTCACCCCTCCTGTCATCCAGGGCTCAGAGGGCATAAAAAGAGAAGAAGCCTTAACTGCCCTTCCATACCTTCTGACCAGCAAAGGTGGAGCAGAGAACTGCTTGCCAAAGTGCCCGAGACCCCCAGGTGCACTTGGGTTGATCAGGCATGGTGGGAGAGCATTCATCAAGATCAGCTGCGAGGAGCTGCTCACGAACATTAGCTCTGTACCTGGATGGAGGTTGAAGACTGTCCTGGAGTTCTTGGTCACTTGACTCACATCCTAGTTCTTCTGAGGCAGACTGCAGCTTAGATTTTTACCCTAGACCATCCTCTACTCCACCTGCAGATCTAGTTGTCATGTAACTCTGGTATGAAGTGGGCAGCTATTCAGGGCTCTGAGTGTCAAAGAGTCCACAGTTCCCATGGTCCTGGAGTCTGGGATAGCCAGTACTATCAATGCTATTTCTGGTTGTAGTGAGACCTGTTGATGCCAGAGACACCGAATAGCTCCCATTCTTTGTACTGAACCTTCCTGTAATCTGACCATTTGGGCCTGGCATTTGAGAGAGCCTCAATAACCCCAACTTTTTAATTTCTTCCCACATGGAGGTGTCGGACAGTCTATATAAAGTCCCTGAGAAGGACATCAGTATTTTTAAACTCATCCAAACCTGGACTGTCAGGTAATGACACTGGCCAATGAGAAAAAGCATTAGACTGGAGGATCTTGTGCAGTGTCTTGACAAAAAAATCATTAGTGTTTTTAAAATGTGTTCGCTGACACAATTAAGTCTAATGTTTTTAAATACCACCAATCAACTGGAAGAGACAGGGCTTAATACTTTTAAAAACATGTTTAGTGACTGATCAGTTCTAGGGCACTGTTAAATAAAATGTCATCCTGGGCGTTGCTTCTTCCCTGATCAAGAAGCTGGGAATCTAAACAGTCTCCTGAATGTTGCAAATTTGAACAACAGATGAGAAACACTCAGAGGGACAGATATTATCCTTGCCATTTTTTCATGATTTTATTTTCCAACCAGCATTACCTCAGTCTTGCCTGGATTGAGCCACAAGCAGTTAGTTTTCATCCATGTCCCAGTCTCAACTGAATGCTCTACTAAAGGTCAAGGCCATTGACTTTCTTAGGGGGTTATGCTGCTCACTGATCTTCCACCACTGGAAGTATGCAGAGGCCCTTGAAGGAGAAAGAGAAGTTACTTACCAGTAATCATAGTTCCTCAAGTGTTTTGCTTCTGCATATTCCCATTCCCCACCTGCCTTCCTGTCTTCTTCTGAGTGGGGTTAAAAATTCCCATATTAGGGGAAGGAATTGAAAGTGTGTTGGCCCGCTTCCATTGGATAGCTAGGAACCCTGCACAAGAGGAGAGGAAAGACAATGTGAGTGGCCCTGTTGGGGTTACTGCTCTCCTTACGTTTCTGGAAGTTCATGGTACAGGTGTCTTGACCCCACAAGTGTAGTTATTCAGGTACAGGACTCTCAAAGAACCACAGTTATTGGTGAGTAGTTGCTCCTTATTTATTTATTTTTTTAAATTCTGCCTGGGGAATGAATTGGGATTCCTTGCTATGAAAGGCGTTTCTAGCAGTGCACATTAATCCTCTTTGTTAAAGTGCTGGCAATGATGTGCATAGTGGCAACTTGCTTAGAGTTAAAGATGGATTTGTAGAGATGAGATTAATATTTATTGTCCTTCCAATCACACAGAGGTTAAGAACGGAAAGAGATTCCCTAAAAGAAACTATCGAAGAGCTTCGATGTGTACAAGCACAAGAAGGGCAGCTCACCACTTCAGGTAATGGAGAAAGAGAAACCGAAGTTCCTTTTTTCTAAAGAACGTCCACAGAGGTTTCACAGGTGCAAGGTAGACAGGTTTACCTTTGTTTTATAGTTGACCAATTAACATCCACTAACTTGAGATTACAAAACAACTTCTGCTATAATCACATTTTTAGATGTTCAGAATTTCATGAAGCTTTCAACCTCTGGCTGAAATTTTCCATGCTTGGTCTCTTCCGAAATGTGATGTTTTAAAAAAGTTTTAAGAGTTTGATTTCTAAGTAATGGCAGTGAGAAACCAACTTTCTTATCTCCCTCATCTCCAAAAAATTAGCATTAATGTCCTAACATAGTTTTCCTAAACTTTTATGTGGTGCATATGGCACATATGCATTGATTTATATTCCATATATCACACCATGCAAATATTCATATTTTTACATGAACCAAGGAATAAACCGTAACTTGTGTGTAAAAAAACAAAAACAAAAAAAACAAAGGTTTCAGAGTAACAGCCATGTTAGTCTGTATTCGCAAAAAGAAAAGGAGTACTTGTGGCACCTTAGAGACTAACCAATTTATTTGAGCATAAGCTTTCGTGAGCTACAGTTGCGTCCGATGAAGTGAGCTGTAGCTCACGAAAGCTTATGCTCAAATAAATTGGTTAGTCTCTAAGGTGCCACAAGTCCTCCTTTTCTTTTTGAAAAAAAAACCCAAACAAAAACAAAAACAAAAAAACACACACCACCACCAACAAAAAGAACTTTGTCCAAAATGGAGGAAAATGGAAACCGAAAACCTGTTCAAAAATGGAGTTATGTTCATCTTTCCTTCCTATTATAGTGTGACTCTGTATTATTTCTCTCATACTCACAAGGAGCATATTGTTTTAAATGTTCTCTTCAAATTTAATCCTGTTGAACAATATTTATCCATCGCCTTTTGAAACAAAAATTATTGTACTTTCTGTTAATCCTTTTCTTTGTTTATGTCTGAAACAGGATTGATGCCACTGGGAAGCCAGGAGTCGTCAGACAGCCTAGCAGCAGAAATTGTTACTCCTGAAATCAAGTAAGTGAAATCATGCTTATTGTTTGCATAGACTTTAGGATGTGTATGCACACGATTAGTTCTTTTTCAGTGTTTTTAAGTTTATCCCTAAGATTCACACTAGTTCTTTTCTCCTCCTTTGGATTTCTTACAAAGCCATTCCTCTTACACTTGTGATGAATTTTATTTGACCTTCCCTCAGCCTGTATCATACTGTTTTTTTTTTTGGTTTTTTTTTAAGTGCTTTCACTGGATCTCATTTCTCTAAAGAGTTTGTGATATTACTATTTTTAGGCATGTTAGAAAAGAAAAACATTTGTAACAATGGGACTTCATGTTGTTGAAGAGAAAACAATTAAAATATCAAACTGAAAACTGGATTTAAAAATCATTTGTATTATCAAGTGAGGGAAAAAGAACAGGAGTACTTGTCAAAAAACAGGGAAAATGAGGAGAATAAAGTCAGAATTGAAAATCAGTATGGTTTAAGACTGTCCAGGGTGTATTTAATATTGTCCAGACAGTCTAGTATCACTGCAGCTTGAAACTGGAGTAATTAGGGGACCCCCATCTCTAAGAAATACATTGTAACTCCATTGGAATTATTTTTTCCTCTTGAGATGTCAGTACATCTGTTTTCAATGATTGGGCAGATGCATATGGGTTTGAGAACTCTTCTCTGGAGTGGTGAAGGTGGTACTTGCTGGATGGCTACTAACAAAAGGGGATTCCTTTCTGGCAATTTTACTGTACGTAGCTGTGACATGAGTTAGTTCAAGGTTAGTTAAAGAGCAGTGAAGAGGGGATTAATGCTTTCTGAAGCAGTATTTTCAAAGAGGCATTTATCACAAGAGCCTTAAAGGTAACCTACAAAGGAGAGAAAACAAACCTCAGCATTCTCAATGGAGCTCTGGGCCCTATAGGCAAAGGGTGGGAGGGGAAACACACACGAAGTGGTGAAATGACTTGCCCAAGGATATCAAGCAGCTCAGTGACAGAGCTGAGAATAGAATCCAGGTTTCCTGACTCCCATTCCAATGCCCTATCCACCAGGCCACACAGCCTTCAACATTTATAACTAATCTGGACACCACAGGGAACATTCCTCTGTTGTGACTTGTGCGAGCTTGGTTCTTTATGATTAATAGGGAAGGTCTGAAAGTATTTTTTCCCTGGAGGAAACGGGTTTTTATTTAATGTTAAACTTGGAAATCAGGTACCTTCTAGCTTGAAAGACACTAGTCTTGTCTGGACTAGGAAAAAAGAGCAGTTTTTTTTTAAGCAATTTAGCTAAAATGACATTAAACACCACCTACCACCTCATGTAGACGATGGCTTCGTGATATATAAAATCATATTAGCCAATATTTAAAAAAAAAAAAGTTTCCTAGTCTAGATGAGGCTTTTGGTTCCAGGAAAGCTAGTGTAATAGTACATCACGACAGCCAAGAAGGGTGAAAGTTGATCCATTGAGTGAGGAAGGAATTTTCAGTCATACTGTTCACCGTTTTTTTTTAAATACCATCTTTAAGAGTTTAGAGAAGAATATCTTAGATTCAGCACCTTCACCCCTTCAGTTAAGATGTAAGAACAATATACTCCCTGTGAGATCCTACTGCAAATCCTCCAGGAAAATGAGGGAAGACCAGAGTTGACATTCCTGTCACTTTCTAAGGTATACAAACAAGCAGAGGGCAGGAGGCGAACCTCTTTTTAAAATAAAAAACAAAAAACCTTTCAGGCCTTCTTTATATGTCATGATGAGGCAAACAGTGCATAAGCCCTTCTTAAAAAAATCCTTTGCAGGTCACCTTGAAAGGCAGCTCGGGGAAGTTGAATAAATGCCAACTACATTCATAAGAAACCAGTAGATTGCAAGTTCTTTTGGGGAGGGACAGTCTACTACTGTGTGTTTCAGAGTAACAGCCGTGTTAGTCTGTATTCGCAAAAAGAAAAGGAGTACTTGTGGCACCTTAGAGACTAACTAATTTATTTGAGCATAAGCTTTCGTGAGCTACAGCTCACTTCATCGGATGCATACTGTGGAAAGTGTAGAAGATCTTTTTATACACAAAAAGCATGAAAAAAATAGAATCATAGAATCATAGAATATCAGGGTTGGAAGGGACCCCTGAAGGTCATCTAGTCCAACCCCCTGCTCGAAGCAGGACCAATTCCCAGTTAAATCATCCCAGCCAGGGCTTTGTCAAGCCTGACCTTAAAAACCTCTAAGGAAGGAAATACTTCCCCCCACCCCACTCTCCTGCTGGTAATAGCTTATCTAAAGTGATCACTCTCCTTACAATGTGTATGATAATCAAGTTGGGCCATTTCCAGCACAAATCCAGGGTTAAACAAGAACGTCTGAGGAGGGGGAGGGGGTAAGAAAAAACAAGGGGAAATAGGTTACCTTGCATAATGACCCAGCCACTCCCAGTCTCCATTCAAGCCTAAGTTAATTGTATCCAATCCAACCAGAGAGATGGAAGTGTTTATGAACTCTTTTACGTAGAGACTGTCCAGTCTGAAGAAATAAAGAAAGAATAAATGGACACAAATCAGATGTCAAGAATTATAACATTCATAAACCAGTCGGAGAACACTTCAATCTCTCTGGTCATGCGATTACAGACATGAAAGTTGCGATATTACAACAAAAAAACTTCAAATCCAGACTCCAGCGAGAAACTGTTGAATTGGAATTCATTTGCAAATTGAATACAATTAACTTAGGCTTGAATGGAGACTGGGAGTGGCTGGGTCATTATGTAGGGTAACCTATTTCCCCTTGTTTTTTCTTACCCCCTCCCCCTCCTCAGATGTTCTTGTTAAACCCTGGATTTGTGCTGGAAATGGCCCACCTTGATTATCATACACATTGTAAGGAGAGTGGTCACTTTAGATAAGCTATTACCAGCAGGAGAGTGGGTTTGTGTGTGGGGGGGGGGTGAGAAAACCTGGATTTGTGCTGGAAATGGCCCAACTTGATTATCATACACATTGTAAGGAGAGTGATCACTTTAGATAAGCTATTACCAGCAGGAGAGTGGGGTGGGGGGAGGTATTTTTTTCATGCTTTTTGTGTATAAAAAGATCTTCTACACTTTCCACAGTATGCATCCAATGAAGTGAGCTGTAGCTCATGAAAGCTTATGCTCAAATAAATTGGTTAGTCTCTAAGGTGCCACAAGTACTCCTTTTTACTGTGTGTTTGTACAGCGCTTAGCACAGTGGGGCCCCATTATAGAATTAGAGGGTTACAAGGGACCACAAGGGTCATTTAGTCTAACCCTCTGCCAAGATGCAGGATTTGTTGTATCTAAAGCAGGATTTGTTGTGTCAAAATTCTTGGTTGGCCCTCAGTCATTACCATAATAAACATGATTTAATAATTAATAACAATGTAAAAAATGGGCTTCCAGGCAAAAGTGCCCCTCCTCTCTCATCTAATTTGCCCTGTAATGTTGCAGTATGCTAAGTACACAGGTCCTTCATTGCCACCTGGTGGGGATCCTGCAGTCATAAGAACAGCCATACTGGGTTAGATCTATGGTCCATCTAGCCCAACATCCGGTCTCTGTCAGTTGCCAGTGCCAGATGCTTCAGAGGAAATTAACAGAACAGGGCAATTTTGACTGATCCATCCCCTGTCATCCAGTCCCAACTTCTGGCAGTCAGACTTTTAGGGACACCCAGAGCATGGGGTTGTGTTCCTAACCATCTTAGCGGATAGCCATTGGTGCACCCACCCTCCATGAATTTTATCTAATTCTTTTTTGAACCCATTTATAATTTTGTCCTTCACAACATCCCATGACACCAAGTTCCACAGGTTGACCATATGTTAGGAAAAACTTTTTCACTAAGAGGGTGGTGAAACACTGGAATGCATTACCTAGGGAGGTGGTAGAATCTCCTTCCTTAGAGGTTTTTAAGGTCAGGCTTGACAAAGCCCTGGCTGGGATGATTTAACTGGGAATTGGTCCTGCTTCGAGCAGGGGGTTGGACTAGATGACCTTCAGGGGTCCCTTCCAACCCTGATATTCTATGATTCTATGTTATGTGAAGAAGTACTTTCTTTTGCTTGTTTTTAAACCTGTTGCCTATTAATTTCCATGGGTGACCCCCCCCCCCAGTTCTTGTGTTATGTGAGGGGGTATATAACACTCCCTTTTTCACTTTCTCCATGCCATTCGTGATTTTATAGGCCTCTCTCATATCCCCCTTTAGTTGTCTCTTTTCTAACCTGAACAGTCTGTCTTTTTAATCTCTCCTCAGATGGAAGCTGCTCCATACCCCTAATCATTTTGTTGCCCTTCTCTGTATCCTTTCCAATTCTAGTAGATCTTTTCTGAGATTTGAAACAACCAGAACTGCACACACGGTGTGGGCGTACCATGGATTTATATGATATTTTTTGTCTTATAATCTATCCCTTTGCTAATGGTTCCAAACATAGTTAGCTTTTTTGACTGCTGCTGCACATTGAGCGGATGTTTTCAGAAAACTATCCACAATGACTCAAAGATCTTTCTTCAGTGTTAACAGCTGCTTTAGACCCTATCATTTTGTAAGTATAGGTGGGATTATTTTTTCCAGTGTGCATTATTTTGCATTTATCAGTATTAAATTTCATCTGCCACTTGTTGCCTAATCGCCCAGTTTTGTGAGATTCCTTTGTAGTTAGCTTTGAATGTAACTATCTTTTTGTATTGTGCAAATTTTGCCACCTCACTGTTCACCCCATTTTCCAGATTATTTATAAATATGTTGAACAGCACTTGTCCCAGTACAGATCCTTGGGGGATCCCACTATTTACCTCTCCCCTTTTTGAAAACTGAGCAGTTATTCCTATTCTGTATTTCCTATCTTTTTACCAGTTTCTGATTCATTAGGGGACCTTCCCTCTTATCCCATGACCGCTTACTTTGCTTAAAAGTCTTCGGTGAGGGACCTTGTGAAAGGTTTTCTGAAAGTCCAAGTACACTGTATCACCTTTGTCCACATGCTTGTTGACTCCCACAAAGAATTCTAATAGATTGGTGAGGCATGATTTCCCTGTGCTGTGTTGACTCTTCCCCAACATATTGAGATTATCTGCATTTCTGATCATTTTGTTCTTTACTGTAATTTCAACCAGTTTTCCTGGTAACGATTTTAGATACTGACCTATAATTTCCAGGATCACCTCTGAAGCCTTTTTAAAAATAGGCATTACATTAGCTACCCTCCATCCATCTTCTATAGAAGCTGATTTAAGTGATAGAATACATACCACAATTTCACATTTTAGTTCCTTCAGAAATACCATTTTATCTTGGTGTTGTGTTTTACTGTTTAATTTATCAATTTCTTCCAAAACCACCTCTACTGATGCCTCAATTTGGGACAGTTCTTCAGATTTGTCATCTAAAAAGAATGGCTCAGGAATGGGGATCTCCCCCATATCCTCTGCAACGTAGACCAATGTGAAGAACTCATTTAACTTCTCCACAACGGCCTTGTGTTCCTTGAGTGCTCCTTTAGCATCTCAGTTGTCCAGTGGCCCCACTGATTCTTTGGCCAGCTTCATGCTTCTCATGTACTTATAAAACCTAACAGCAATTTTTTTTGTCTTTTGCTACTTGCTCTTCAAATTCTTTCTTGGCCTGCCTGCTTTACACTTACACTTAATGTGCCACAGTTTATGTTCCTTTCTATTTTCCTTACTAGTATTTGACTTCCAATGTTAAAGGTTGCCTTTTTGCCTCTAACCACCTCTTTTACTCTGCTGTTTAGCCATGGTGGCATTTTTTGGTCCTCTTACTGTCTTTATTAATTTGGGGTATACATTTAGTTGGAGCCTCTATTGTGGAGTTTTTATATAGTCCCCTTGCAGTTTGCAGGCATTTCTCCCTTGTGACTCTTCCTTTTAACCGTCTTCATTTTTGTGTAGTTCCCCTTTTTGATGTTAAATATTACTGTAGTGGGTTTTTCCAGCTGTTTTCCCCCTACAAGGATGTTAAATGTAATTACATTATGGTCACTATTACCAAGCTCTTCAGTTATGTTCACCTCTTGGACCAGACCCTGTGTTCCACTTAGGTCTAAATCAAGAATTGCTTCTCCCCTTGTGGGTTCCAGGACTAGCTGCTCCAAGAAGCAGTCATTTATGGTGTCAAGAAACTTTATCTCTGCATTCCATCCTGAGGTGACATGTACCCAGTCAATATGGGGATAGTTTGAAACCCCCATTATTATTGCATTTTCTGCCTTTGTAGCTTCTCTATCTCCCTGAGCATTCTACAGTCACCTTCACCATCCTGATCAGGGGGTTGGTAGTATATTCCTACTGCTATACTCGTGTTGTACTCTTACTAATGTGACTACATTCAAGTAGTCCTGTTTGAAGAGGACTACATTAATGCAAAGTAGGAGTCGTTTAGTTTGTACCCAAAGCATTCGCATGGGAGCAGTTACAGCACAGCATTTTGGTGTGCACTGCTGTCCACATCCCAGGACTCTAATTCTGCAAATGCTTACTGCCAGATATAGTGCTTACTATGGTGAATAGTGCTCCTGATGTGTAGGGGACCACACGCAAGAGTAAGTGCTTTTCCAGCAAGCAGTTGCAGGGCTAGGCCCTTAAGTTCCTTCAGTTCTGAATCACTTATTTCTTTATTGATTCAGAACTGTGAATAAAAAGGAGATTTTCATATAGAGGCTTGGGAAAAGCAGTACAAAATACCTTCAGTAACGGCTTCCTATGGTAAATAGGCAGCTACCATGTTTTAAAACCAGACAGAAAAGGTCTTGGGAAAGTGCCATTTAGCAGTGGTAGGCAATGGTAAGCATACATTCTGATCAGTATATTATACAGTCTGCACGTTATTATGATATAGTGAGAGTTCAACTATAATTTAGATAAAACCATGCTGTCAGTTCCAAGCTAAGTTTATCCTCTATTTTTAAAAAGAGCTTTCCCTTCTAATATTGTCAGAGATACATACTCTTGTGATGTACCTGCGTTTTCCATACTAATCCCAGAGCCCTCTGGAAAGCTTTGTTCTTTGGGGGCAATGCAGACTTCACCTTGAGCTATGAAAAGTTTGAGGTAGGGCTTTAGAAGGAGCCATGCCTACTGTTCACCTTTGGTTCCTTCCAGTCTCCAAGGCAGCAGATTAGAACTCCTTAACTTTTTCAGTCCTTTGATCATTTTCCTTTGTTATTTCTCCTTGGTCAAGAGTTAGTTTTTATTGTAAACAGTCAACTAAGCATAGTAATAGGTAGAGTTAGTGTCATAAATATAAAGGGAAGGGTAACCACCTTTCTGTATACAGAACTATAAAATCCTTCCTGACCAGAGGCAAAACCCTTTCACCTGTAAAGGGTTAAGAAGCTAAGATAACCTCGCTGGCACCTGACCAAAATGACCAATGAGGAGACAAGATACTTTCAGAGCTGGAGAGGGGGGAACAAAGGGTCTGTCTGTCTGTGATGCTTTTGCCGGGACCAGATCAGGAGTGCTCTTCAGAACTTCTGTTAAGTTAGTCAGTAATCTAGCTAGAAATGCGTTAGATTTCCTTTTGTTAAATGGCTGGTAAAATAGGTTGTGCTGAATGGAATGTATATTCCTGTTTTTGTGTCTTTTTGTAACTTAAGGTTTTGCCTAGAGGGATTCTCTGTTTTGAATCTGATTACCCTGTAAGGTATTTACCATCCTGATTTTACAGAGGTGATCCTTTTACTTTTTCTTCAATTAAAATTCTTCTTTTAAGAACTGGATTGCTTTTTCATTGTTCTTAAGATCCAAAGGTTTGGGTCTGTGTTCACCTATGCACATCGGTGAGGATTTTTATCAAGCCTTCCCCAGGAAAGGGGGTGTAGGGCTTGGGGGGATATTTTGGGGGAAGACATCTCCAAGTGGGCTCTTTCCCTGTTCTTGGTTTAACACGCTTGGTGGTGGCAGCATAGGGTTCAAGGACAAGGAAAAGTTTGTACCTTGAGGAAGTTTTTAACCTAAGCTGGTAAGAATAAGTGTAGGGGGTCTTTCATGCAGGTCCCCACATCTGTACCCTAGAGTTCAGAGTGGGGAAGGAACCTTGACAGTTTTTCTGTTTATAAGTATTTAGGGATTAAGTTGTTTCGGTTTTCTAGTCATCTCTCTCTCCTATCCTCAGTGTGATGGTCATTCTTCCATGGTGGCAGACCCAGGAAGAAAGATGAGCTTTAAGACCTAACCTTGCTGTAGAGACAGGAAACCTGTAATGGTATGTCTACGCATCTCCGTGCCAGCAAGCCTCCCAGCCCGGATTGACAGACTTGGCCTCATGCTGCCATACTAACAATAGCTGTGTAGACAATGCTTTGAGGATGCAGCTCAGGCTGGAGCTTGGGCTCTGATGTCCCCCCCCATCCCTAGGCTTCAGAGCCAAAGCTCTCGCCCAAGCTGCAATGTCTACACAATTACTTTTAGCGTGGTAGCACAAGCCCCAGTCTGTTGACCCAGGCTGGGAGACTCACTGTTGTGGGCTGTGTAGACATATCGTAACAGACCTTGATACTCAATGCTCAGTGAGGGGCGCTTGCCTCAGGATCCTCTGTCTGCTTGCAGTTTATTACTTGAGCCCATAACTACCTGGGTCTCCACTCTGGTTGATGCTGATGGAAAAAGATATAGCTTCTAGGGCAGAGTCTGAGCCATCCTTTATTTCAAGTCCCATCCTTGAGGCAAGTCAAAGTTCAACTCTGCGAGGGACTGGAATGTTTTGAAGAGTGACTTTGAGTTTGTTACTGAAAGCTTCTTCCTTGATATTGAGAGATCATGAGAAAAATCAGAAAAAGCAGCACCATCACTCCCTAGAGAACCACTCCTCCTCTATAAGATGTAGGGATAGTGGTTCCAGCAGGGATTGACAGCAAAGAGCTACCAGCTACCGAGGTAGGTTGTTAGAAGAAGGAAGGGATTCTAGGTAAACTGTTTCTTTAACAGTGAACTTCCAGGAGAAACACCACCTTTTAGATATCATAGCTCCTTTCAGTTCTTTCTTTCATTGGACTGTCATAAAAAGACATCTTATTTTAGAAATCAGAAATCCTGGTCTGACAGAATACAAGGGCAGTCCTCAACTTCCAGCCATGTGTTGCCAGAGTACACACTCCTTCTCTGGTGTATCCACCCCTTTGCCATTGGGAGCCTCCAGGAGCTAGTGTAGAAGAGAACGTGCCAGCTTTACACCATCCCTGACTTGTTCTTCACAAGGGGAATCCATAGCTGGCCAGAGCCATCGTCTTTCTGACCCATTTACATTCCAGAATGGGTCTTATGATTGACCCCTAAGCTGCTTGTGCCCCTTATACCATCCAGCAGAAATGGTGAGCTCCAGGTTTCAGTGGCTGACCTGTTTACCCCTGTGTTTTGAAAGGAGGATGTGGAGCAGCATCTTTGCCCAACATTTATCCCTGCCAAGGGAGGTTATGCTGCATACTTTATATCCTAAGATGACCCATGTTCACTATCTTAACAGAACAAAATTCTTCCTTAAATCCCCTAGACTATTTGTGGGTTAAATAAGAAGCAATTTCCTTTGTCAAAATGGGTTAAAACCTGCTTTAAAAGGTTGAATCGATGGATATTCTTGTCCCTGATAAAGACTCGTTGGCACTGCTGTATGGAGTTCAGCCTGTACCTTTTACACAGCTTTATTCACCTCATCATTCTAAAAATCCAGTTTGAGAGGGGAGTCCTGCAGTCATTTAGTCTTCTCCTCAAATCAGTTCTCTCGGGTTTACCACTTGTCAGTCTTCCAAGTGTGGGTATCTCAACTAACAGTACACAAAAGAAAAAAGCAAGTTATTCAACTATGCCTGGAATTTTTTCAGTAGATTTAGTACAGATCCACATCCCCATTTTCTATCCGCACTTCTTTTGAGTCTGTGTTGGATTCCAATGAAGTAGAAACAAATGAAGGTACATGGGGGTCCACATCTCTTTTTAAGCTTCGCCTGGAATATTTCATAGCTCAAGACAAAGTCCACTCGTTCCCCACTGATGCAGGCTTTGGTGCAATATATAGACACGTTCCATGAGCATGGATCTGTGTAATAAGGTACTCAAAGAATGCCAGCTATGGATGAGTAACTTTCTTTTGTGTGTATTATATTTCTTTAACATTTATTAGTGATATCATATAAGCTGACGAATACTGAATCAAATCCCAAGCAGTTGTCTTCTGAAAATGACTGAATCTCCATCTAAAACTTCAGGTTCCAAACAGAATAAGTAACCCTATCACATGTTACTGTTTTGGTGGTTCAAGTGAAGTAACAATTACTTCTATCAATTACTAACAATTACTCTAATCATCTCTAAAACTGGTAAAGAGAAAATTATATTCACACTTCCTGTGATTAGCTCCTTGTAGCGATCTATACGATTTGTATAGAAGTTTTTATTTTGTTTCTCCAGGGAGAAACTCATTCGTCTTCAGCATGAGAACAAGATGCTGAAGCTTAACCAAGAAGGTTCCGACAATGAAAAGATTGCCTTGTTGCAGAGCCTGCTAGATGATGCAAATCTACGGAAGAATGAACTGGAGACAGAGAACAGGTATGAAAATACATTCCTTTGTTCTAATGACTGTTTTTCTAAATATTCGTACACCTTTGTCTTGTGAAGTCTGTTGTCAGCATTACATTACCCAGGTCAAAGAATCTAGCCATTTTGTATCAAAAAGCAACTCAGTCCACACATGAGCATACCTAAACCTTTCCAGAATTTGGAGCCTCTATCACTTTTCTATTATAGGTGTAGCTTGGCAGAGCATTCAGGATATTGACAAATGCAAGGTCAGAACGGGCAGCCTGTATTGCTTCAGAATCCCCTTCTCTAGTACTGCCACAACAAAAGATGATCCTGCATCCTTGCTACTACCCTTCTTTTCCCCTCTTCATTTCCCACCCATTCTTCCATCTCCTCCTTCCATTTGTCTTTTCGTTCTTTTGAAGACATTACAAGTATCTCCAAAAGGAAAGACCGATAAATATTGTTGCCAGTTAGAATCTCGTTAGAGATTCTGTCAAGTTGATTTAAGTTTTGTAAAATAAAGATTTTGCACAAGTTTAGAGCAATAGAAATATTTTCATGAGTTTTGTTAATAATTCCAGTGAAATTATTAGAATTTGGACATTATCCTGCCATAGTTGCAGCTCAAACATTGCAATATATACTAGTATCATGGGCATGTCTTTTCCACCCTACCGTGAGGTTGTGCACTTGTCTTAAGTGTAGGTTATATGTGGGACCTCTTTTAATGGTCTGACCTTAAAGGTTGATGGAACACAGTGAGTTTCCTGGTAACTTTGTGGGCAAATACTGTTCTACCAACTGACCATGCTCTCGATGGTTTAGTAGGACATAGGACTTCATAATAATCTTTTGTCCTCAACTATCAATACAGCTGCTTCTAATGCTCTCTGTCCCAGTTTTGTCCTCAGTGGTCACCATGATTCATTGATGAAGCAAGAGGGGAGATGGCTAGAGTGCTGTTGGTTGGAGTCTGATGACAAGTCAAACTGATCCTGACATACAGATTTTTAACACTGTATGTTGTTGTTATATAGGAAGTAAAGAAGTGCTGTTCAGTCTCTGACAGTGGAACTGTTCTGAGCTGTTGATAGCTTGTTAAATGCTAGTGACCTCCAGTTAGCAAAACAGTCATGTTTTTCTCACTGTGGAGAATTTTCATGTTACTTTGAAGATAAAATCACTGGGATCCAGTCTTAGTTACTTCGGTGGAAACAGAATAATATCTCTAGTGGGCAAATGCTAGGTTTTCTTTGCTGCCTGAGTTTTAGCCCTTGTTCCTTTCTAAGGTTTTTGAAATGCTGGGCAGCTTTGAGTTACAGCCTATGAGATAGACCCATGTCCCTTCCCAGCTAGGGAGGGACAGTGGAGGGGAACTGGACTGAGTCCATTGTTGGTAGAGATCATCATTGTTTGCCTTTAGGGGACTATTGTTGAGGTCTCTGCTCAAGAAACCAGTCTTGATTATGACTACGTGCTAATGATTGACCAATGGGACATCTGCCTTTTTTTGAAGGGTCACTGAGAAGGTTGCAGCTCGGCAACTCTCACAGTTCCTGGAGTATTTGGATTTCCTTATATCTGGTCAGTCAGGCAGGCTTTAAATAATGAGGCATATATTGCATTTTGTTCACTCGTGAGTTACACCTCAAATCCCAAACTCAGAGGTCATAAATTTTCCTTCTGAAAACAAGCATTCAGTGAAATGGATATCAAAGTGGAATTGCTAGGTCGGGCCAGAGTATAGATTAGGCAGGTGATTCAAAAGTTGTGCCAAGAAACCTTTCACCAAACGGCTCCACACAGTTGGCTCAGATGCCAAGTTAGAAGAATCCTAAAGACTGAAGTTTTCTATATAGGTTATGACATTTTTCAGCAGTATCTTTCTTTACTTATATTTGGACATACTCATTTTTCATGAGGAATCTTGGATTTACACATTGGGAACCATGGTATTGATGCTAGTATTAAAGTCACTTGGTGGCTTCCCTGCCTCGTTGGCCTCCCAGTAGTCCTTGACCCAAAGCTATATGGTCCTGCTCCCTAACCTGTTCTCAGTTCTTCTCTGCCTCAGTATGTCCTATAAAGGACTCTGAAGAAAAGGGATTAGTGCAGGTCTGCAGAGGTGGTAATACAGTTAGAGAGGTCCATTTACAGGTAACTAAAAATTTCTCCTTAATGAACTACCTCTGCAGACCTCCTCTGTTGGTAGAAGGGAGTATTGATTAGCCGGTAGTATTACACTCCAGCAGGAGGCCTTAGGAGTAATTCTGAGTAAAGACTGTAGAACTAACTGCCCTTTCAAACAGCAATCTGATCAAGTCCTAGAATTGAGAGGGTGGTGCTTTATAAATGTATAAATTATACCTTGACTTTAGCAAAGCTTTTAATACGGTAAGTTAAAGAAGTATTGATTGGACAAATGGACTAATTGCGGGGGAGGGATAGCTCAGTGGTTTGAGCATTGGCCTGCTAAACCCGGGGTTCTGAGTTCAATCCTTGAAGGGGCCATTTAGGGATCTGGGGCAAAAATTGGGGATTGGTCCTGCTTTGAGCAGGGGCTTGGACTAGATGACCTCCTGAGGTCCCTTCCAACCCTGATATTGTATGACTATAAGGTAGATAGAAAGCTGGCTAGATCGTCAAGTTCAACGGGTAGCGATCAACTGCTCGATGTCTAGTTGGCAGCTGGTATCAAGCAGAGTGCCCCAGGAGTCGGTCCTGGGGCTGGTTTTGTTCAATATCTTCATTAATGATCTGGATGATGGGATGGATTGCACCCTCAGCAAGTTTGCGGATGACACTAAGATGCTGGGGAGAGGTAGATGTGCTGAATGGTAGGGATAGGGTCCAGAGTGACCTAGACAAATGAGAGGATTGGGCCAAAAGAAATCTGATGAGGTTCAACAAGGACAACAGAGTCCTGCACTTAGGATGGAAGTTCAACAGAATCCTGCACTTAGGATGGAAGAATCCTATGCACTGCTACAAGCTGGGACCGACTGGCTAAGCAGCAGTTCTGCAGAAAACGTCCTGGGAATTACAGTGGACAAGAAACTGGATACGAGTCCAGCACCATGCCCTGGTTGCCAAGAAGGCTAACAGCATATTGGGCTGCATTAGTAGGAGCATTGCCAGCAGATTGAGGGAATAATTATTCCCCTCTGTTCGGGACTGGTGGGGCTGCATCTGGAGTTTTGCATCCAGTTTTGGGCCCCGCACTACAGAAAGAATGTGGACAAATTGGAGAGAGTCCAGCGGAGGGCAACAAAAATGATTAGGGGGCTAGAGCATGTGACTTATGAGGAGAGGCTGAGGGAACTGGGGTTATTTAGTCTGCAGAAGAGAAGAGTGAGGGGGGATTTGATAGCAGCCTTCAACTACCTGAAGGGGGGGTTCCAAAGAGGATGGAGCCTGGTGGTTCTCAGAGGTGGCAGATGACAGAATAAGGAGCAATGGTCTGAAGTTGCAATGTGGGAGGTCTAGGCTGGCTTTTAGGAGAAAACTATTTCAATAGGAGGGTGGTGAAGCACTGGAATGGGTTACCTAGTGAGGTGGTAGAATCTCCATCCTTAGAGGTTTTTAAGGCCCAGCTTGACAAAGCCCTGGCTGGGATAATTTAGTTGGTGTTGGTCCTGCTTTGAGCAGGGGATTGGACTAGATGACCTCCTGAGGTCTCTTCCACCCTAATTGTCTATGACTAGGGCTTGATTCCCCCTGCACAGCCTGACAGATCTCATCTATAGATACATCTCGGACCAAGTCAGCAGAAGCAGCCATGCTCCATGTGGAACATGTCTTTAGACCTTCAGGAACTGGAACTCCAGTCTGATGATAGCAGAGCTAGTTCCATTTGAAGAGTCTCTGTGTAGAAAATGCTCTACCTAAGGATTCATTCCTATAAGCTACAAAAAGTTGGTAGGATACGGGTAATGGTTTAGTTTTGTCCAAAAGAAGACCTCTTTTGATATATAAGTTATGCAGTCATGGCTCACCCACAGGGCTTCGCAGTATTTTACAGAAAAAACAACTGTTTTAGTTACTCTGTTTTTTTTAAACTATTACTCATAATCATGAGTTAACCTGAAGTTACCAAATATACTGCATAATTGTTAAATGGTAGAACTATTTTAATCTTCTAGGTCATTTTTTTTAAAAGGAGAAAGACATAATAAGCTTAAAATGACATTTTTTAAATTTATTCTTTTTGAGTGATAGGAAAGAGCAGGCAAGTCATCACTGTGTGGGTTCATAAGAGAAAAAGCTGCATCTTTGACCCACTAATAATGAGTGTTACAGCTTCCCATGATGTCCAACTGGAAAGAAAGTCATATGAGGCATATCCATACCTGAAGTGTTCATGGACAGAGATGCTCCTGGACAGTGGTTCTCAGCCAGGGATACACGTACCTCTGGGGGTACGCAGAAGTCTTCCAGGGGGTACTCAACTCATCTAGATCAGTGTTTCTCAACTTCGGGGTTGCGGGATGGGTTAGGGGGTGGCAAGCAAGACAGTTGCTTGGAGCCCCATGTAACAGGGGCAGCAGTTGGGGGGGGAGGGGCAAAGCTCACTTAAATGCTTCAGCCCCAGGTGGTTGGACTAGGGCTTCAAATAAGGTTCACAAGAGAAAAAGAGGCTCAAGTATAACACACCAATTGATGTATTTTATAATTATATGGTAAAAATGAGAAAGTAAGCAATTTTTCAGTAATAGTGTGCTGTGACACGTTTGTACGTTTGTCTGATTTTTGTAAGCAAGTAGCTTTTAAGTGAGGTGAAACTTGGGGTACGCAAGACAAATTAGACTCCTTACAGGGATACAGTAGTCTGGAAAGGTTGAGAACCACTGCTGTAGGAAACAGCAGAAGAGTTTGGCCATAATCTCTCTAAAGGCTGTTGCAGACTTTGAATAAATTAATGTGTCTTTGCATCTCTTGTGTAAGTGGGCCAGTACTGGTGGGCACAAAATGTGTGTCTCAGACTTTTGAATGTATGAAACTGTCAGTATATTTAAAATTAAATTCTCTGAAAAATAAGCTCTAAAAGAGAGACAAAAATCACAGACACAATTATTCACTCCCTTTGAAAAGTAAAATTTGTATCCGTTTTCTAGGCTGGTAAATCAGAGACTTCTGGAGGTGCAGTCACAGGTTGAAGAATTGCAGAAATCTTTGCAGGAGCAAGGTTCAAAAGCTGAAGATGTAAGTAGAAGTGCACATCATACCTATATTCAAGTACCCACAGTTATCCTAACTTGCCCCTTATGTGATACCAGCTACATATTAAATTATGACGAAATAGTCCAGATGCAAATTTCTGGCAGCTTTTCATGTTCCCAAGTTTAGATTTCAGCAACATGGCCTAAAATTAAACTATACCTACTTCTTGTAAAACGAGACTCTTGTCTAAAACAAATTACCATGTGTAGAAAAGAAGTGAAGTTCATTCCCTGTCTTGTCATCTTCAGTGTCCCTGTTCCTTTGGTAAATTCAACATTAATTTCAAATTCTGTTTGTACTCTGTAGATTAGTGAGATTTAGAAAATCAAGGCCACACTATGTAAATTCACCACTCTCAGTACCATTTAGTAAAATATACTGTGGTTTTTGTTTGTGTTATTTTCCTGAAGCAAAGTCCTTCCTTACCAAAGAAAACCCAGGAATTGCTGTTATAAATGTACCTGCATAGTGCAAATTAAGGTTGAGATTTTACACGTGCCAGCGCCAAGAAATTCAAACCATCAGCCCTCTTACGAATACAGTATTGTCCCTTCATGCATGCCTTGATAAACCTGACTGCCTTTTTAATGCAGTGTGGGGCAAAGGTACAGTTGCTGTGGAGGCATAGCTTAAAATTCTCCACTGAGAATTGTTTGTGCAGATCCTGCTTTTGAGAGCACATGTTTTAAAACCCACAAGCTCCAGAGCTCTCAAGAAAGCAGTAACCTTTGGGGTTGTGTGTATGCTCTCTTGCATATCCAAATGTATATTACTTTCTAACCCATAGGCGCAAGTCTTCAAGCTGTTGCTTTCTTCTTCGCTGTTACTGTTTAAAAGCAGACTTAGGGCAGGTCTACACCACGGGGCTAAGTCGACCTAAGTTATGCAACTCCAGCTACGTACCTTAGGTCGACTTACTACGGCGTCTACACTGGCGTACCGGAGTCGACAGGAGAACAATTGGCAGTTGATTTAGTGGGTCTTCACTAGACCCGCTGTATCGACCCTACTGTGGATCGATCGCCACAGCGTCGATCCACGGTAAGTGGAGATAGGCCCTTAGTATGTAGCTGCTTATTTTGTTTTGAATTTCTTATTTTAATTTAATCTAGTGTTTACCAGTGTAAACTACACCAAAATAAACCATACTTACCTATAATTAGTTATAGGTTTTATATATACAATTTTTAAAAAAAAAATAAGTAGTGTAGATAATTTATTTTGAAGGTAGGTCTATGCCATTCTATTGTTCGAAGACCTACTCTGTGCCCTCAGTTACATGGATCAAAGACCCAGTTTTTCTTGGTGGGCCTGGAAAATTGGAAGATCAGTATTGTAATCCATCTGGAAATGTGGGATGTTTTTTAGTTGTTGTTGAAAGTTTAAGTAGTTCCATTTCCTGTCCCATAAAGCAGTAGTAAAAATATTGTTTATTTCTGAAGTCAGGCACTTCTGCAAATCCAAGTACATGTGCTCCTAACATGTGATCTGCATGGAGACAGAAATAGTTCATTTTGAGGGTGCGGGGCAAAGACAGAATTACGTGGGAATTTTTTTCCTTTGTTTCTTTATACAGGTAAGAAATCACTGGCAAAGCAGTTTTCTTTTCCTAATTTCTTTTGAGGTAGAGATAAATTAGTTATTAAATGTTGTTGTTATTTTAAAATCCACCTCCTGAATATTTTTTCCAGAGTTTCTTTTATGATAATTGTGTGCAGCTGTTTAAAACTACAAATGCTTTTTGTGTAATGACAGTAGGATAAAGCTGACTTCTAATTGCCTTTGAGTATTTGTCATAAACGAATAAACTGTTTCCCACATGGGAGAAAAAGGCAAAACAGCTGGTGGGAGTTTGCTGGCGGCTGTAGGGAAATTTCTCCTAAAGTGAATGAAGGTTTTGAGCAGGGCCAATGGCAAACAATTGTGAAACTTTGGGAAAATTAAGATGATGTCAATTATTTTTAAATGGAGAAAAATAATTTTTTCCTCCTATCCAGTATAGTAGATTCATAGATACTAAGGTCTGAAGGGACCATTATGATCATCTAGTCTGACCTTCTGCACAATGCAGGCCACAGAATCTCACCCACCCACTCCTGTGAAAAACCTCACCTATCTCTGAGCTATTGAAGTCCTCAAATCATGGTTTAAAGATTTCAAGGAGCAGAGAATCCTCCAGCAAGTGACCCGTGCCCCATGCTACAGAGGAAGGCGAAAAACCTCCAGGGCCTCTTCCAATCTGCCCTGGAGGAAAATTCCTTCCCGACCCCAAATATACCTCAGCTAAATCCTGAGTATATGGGCAAGATTCACCAGCCAGACACTACAGAAAATTCTTTCCTGGGTAACCCAGATCCCACCCCATCTAACATCCCATCACAGGCCATTAGGCCTATTTACCATGAATATTTAAAGATCAATTAATTACCAAAACCATGTTATCCCATCATACCATCTCCTCCATAAACTTATCCAGTTTAATCTTAAAGCCAGATAGATCTTTTGCCCCCACTCCATCCCTTGGAAGGCTATTCCAAAACTTCACTCCTCTGATGGTTAGAAACCTTCATCTAATTTCAAGTCTAAACTTCCCAATAACCAGGTTATATCCATTTGTTCTTGTGTCCACATTGGTACTGAGCTTAAATAATTCCTCTCCCTCTCCGGTATTTATCCCTCTGATATAGTTATAGAGAGCAATCATATCTCCCCTCAACCTTCTTTTAGTTAGGCTAAACAAGCCAAGCTCCTTGAGTCTCCTTTCATAAGACAAGTTTTCCATTCCTGGGATCATCCTCGTAGCCCTTCTCTGTACCTGTTTCAGTTTGAATTCATCCTTCTTAAACATGGGAGACCAGAACTGCACACAGTATTCCAGGTGAGGTCTCACCAGTGCCTTGTGTAACGGTACTAAAACCTCCTTATCCCTACTGGAAATACCTCTCCTGATGCATCCCAAGACTGTAGTCGTAAGGGTTACTTGTAACAACAATAGGTACAACATTTTGAGACAGAAATGTGTTTTTCAACTTGGCTATGGCCTTTAAAAGGGTTTGCTATACATTTTTGTAGCACATCACTTCTTTACTTAGTTATTTAACTCAAATATATTTGTTACTGTCCCTGAAAATCTTTCTATAGTGCTGTAGGTATGTGCAGCAACCTCAAATGGGTAAAATGTGCCATATAAATATCAGCTTGACTACAGAGCAATACAGAACTCATGCATAGGGTGCATAATGCATCCTTTTGCCTAATCTGCCATCACTGATAAGTTATAACTCAGTTCTCACCTTTGCACCTCTTCTTTTTAGTGTTTATATTGTATCCATCCCAGTGAGATTACATGTCCTTTAGAGTAGGAACCTATCTCAGTTGTGTTTCTAATGCACAATTCACATCTTTGGCGTTGCACAAGTAATAAAAATAAAAGCAAATGCATGCAGGCAAAATCAACTCCGTTAAACAGCCACTTGTGGTCTCTACATAACTGATCAGAGCACTAAGTGGGACACCCAGATTTGAATCTTGGTTTAGTCTTCTACTCCCAAGACCTGAAGGAGACTGGGCACTACTAATGCCTTGATCCTTCCTCTTTGAAGTCAATGGGAATAATTGAGTCCTAAGTGTCCAGGGATAAAATACCTTGTGACTATTCCACATCTCCTTTACCAGGTGATATATACAACAGTTTGTAACAGTTGTTTAAAGGAGCCATATGCCTGTCTTCCATTACATTTGGTACAGAGACAGCAAAAGTAAAAGGAAAAATTCCAAGGATGAAGGGACCAAAAACCACACAGGGTTGGATTCTTAGTTGGTGTAAATTGCTGTAATGCCATTGAAGTTGGATTTTCACCAGTTTGTACCACTTGAGCGTCTGGTCCATAACCTTTTGCCAGAATATGAAGTATATCAAGGAAGTCCCACTCGGAAATAATCAGAGCCTGTCCTCAGAAACAGGGAGGAGAGTGAGTGTAAAAACAGTGTTTTAAAATGCTTAGACCAGCTGAGAGTTTTTCTTGGATTGCACTTAAATGGTCCATACTTGGCTGTGTAGTTAATCCCCTGTTGAGGGGAATTTGGAGGTAGAGCAGTGACTTCATCATTGTACCTTTGCTGGTTATTATTATTTGAATTACAGTAGTGCCTAGTAGCACCGGTCAAGGCCCAGGACCCCATTATACCAGGCACTGTACAAGCAGAACAAAAAGGTGGACTCTTCCCCCAAAGAGCTTACGTTGTTTGGCTTGTATATAATGATGATCAGTGTGAATTGAAAATAGTAATGCAGATTAATTTGACGTGAGATGTTCTGCTCAAAGTCACTCTCCCCAAAATAAATATTTTTCTACATCATGGCCCACAGGTCATAGAATCATAGAATATCAGGGTTGGAAGGGACCCCAGAAGGTCATCTAGTCCAACCCCCTGCTCGAAGCAGGACCAATTCCCAGTTAAATCATCCCAGCCAGGGCTTTGTCAAGCCTGACCTTAAAAACCTCTAAGGAAGGAGATTCTACCACCTCCCTAGGTAACGCATTCCAGTGTTTCACCACCCTCATAGTGAAAAAGTTTTTCCTAATATCCAATCTAAACCTCCCCCACTGCAACTTGAGACCATTACTCCTCGTTCTGTCATCTGCTACCATTGAGAACAGTCTAGAACCATCCTCTCTGGAACCACCTCTCAGGTAGTTGAAAGCAGCTATCAAATCCCCCCTCATTCTTCTCTTCTGCAGACTAAACAATCCCAGTTCCCTCAGCCTCTCCTCATAAGTCATGTGTTCCAGACCCCTAATCATTTTTGTTGCCCTTCGCTGGACTCTCTCCAATTTATCCACATCCTTCTTGTAGTGTGGGGCCCAAAACTGGACACAGTACTCCAGGTGAGGCCTCACCAGTGTCGAATAGAGGGGAACGATCACGTCCCTCGATCTGCTCGCTATGCCCCTACTTATACATCCCAAAATGCCATTGGCCTTCTTGGCAACAAGGGCACACTGCTGACTCATATCCAGCTTCTCGTCCACTGTCACCCCTAGGTCCTTTTCCGTAGAACTGCTGCCTAGCCATTCGGCCCCTAGTCTGTAGTGGTGCATTGGATTCTTCCGTCCTAAGTGCAGGACCCTGCACTTATCCTTATTGAACCTCATCAGATTTCTTTTGGCCCAATCCTCCAATTTGTCTAGGTCCTTCTGTATCCTATCCCTCCCCTCCAGCGTATCTACCACTCCTCCCAGTTTAGTATCATCCGCAAATTTGCTGAGAGTGCAATCTACACCATCCTCCAGATCATTTATGAAGATATTGAACAAAACCAGCCCCAGGACCGACCCCTGGGGCACTCCACTTGACACCGGCTGCCAACTAGACATGGAGCCATTGATCATTACCCGTTGAGCCCGACAATCTAGCCAGCTTTCTACCCACCTTATAGTGCATTCATCCAGCCCATGCTTCCTTAACTTGCTGACAAGAATACTGTAGGAGACCATGTCAAAAGCTTTTCTAAAGTCAAGAAACAATACATCCACTGCTTTCCCTTCATCCACAGAACCAGTAATCTCATCATAGAAGGCGATTAGATTAGTCAGGCATGACCTTCCCTTGGTGAATCCATGCTGGCTGTTCCTGATCACTTTCCTCTCATGGAAGTGCTTCAGGATTGATTCTTTGAGGACTTGCTCCATGATTTTTCCAGGGACTGAGGTGAGGCTGACTGGCCTGTAGTTCCCAGGATCCTCCTTCTTCCCTTTTTTAAAGATTGGCACTACATTAGCCTTTTTCCAGTCATCCGGGACTTCCCCCGTTCGCCACGAGTTTTCAAAGATAATGGCCAATGGCTCTGCAATCACAGCTGCCAATTCCTTCAGCACTCTCGGATGCAACTCGTCCGGCCCCATGGACTTGTGCACGTCCAGCTTTTCTAAATAGTCCCTAACCACCTCTATCTCCACAGAGGGCTGGCCATCTCTTCCCCATTTTGTGATGCCCAGCGCAGCAGTCTGGGAGCTGACCTTGTTAGTGAAGACAAGGTCCATCCAACAGACTACATATTGTTTGACTGTTTTGTCACTAACATGGGCACGCCTTCAAAATGACTCTTAAAAACAGCAACTACTATCCTATGAAACTCTAGTTTGAGTATGCTGGTTCACATATTTGCTTCTTTACTACTTTTATATTGTTTGTTTTTAGTGTGGAGGCGGAAAAGCATTCATCGGGTACGTCTGGCCTGCAAATAAAAACCCACAGCAGGCCTGTGACAGCTGACTCAGGCTCGCAGCGCCCGGACTATGGGGCTGTTTCATTGCAGTGTAGACTTCCAGGCACAGTTGCAGCTGGGATGGGATAGCCCCGGGTGTCTAACTGCTGTGTAGACATACCCACACGCTTGAACGCTGTATAGATAATTTGTGCTAGCTTTCTAAAAGTCCCCAGAAAATGAGACAGGATAATGAAACGATTAAGGACAGAGAGGAAGGGAAAATGTGCATATATTCACCCCACCCATAAATAGTTTTAACTTTTTCTGTTCATGAGTTACTAAATAGTTTCTTCTCTTGGCTGCTGTTTTTGCTTCATACTAATATGTTCTCTCTGTCTCTTGGCATGGGTTTCTGCTCAAGGCTATTGTGAGTATGGCTTTCTGTTTCATTAACACTATTATGTTTTTAGGCATTTATGGTTTTGATAAAAAATGAGATGCTTAAATATGTAAAGTTACATTTTGTCACAAATGAAAAATTATTTTGAAGCTTTTTTTAAAAAAAATGTTTATCCAGCTGTGACTTAACCACAAGGTACAGCTTAGGACACCACAGGTGTAAGGTATTTGTGCATCTGTAGTCAAACAGTAAAGACATGAGAACAAAGAACAGGGGAAAAAAATGTAAAGAAAAAAGTTGAGGCTGAACTCCTGTCCCTACTGAAGTCAGTGGTGAAACTTCCATTGATTTTGGTGGAACCAGGGTTTTAGACCGATTTATTTTAAAAGTGATGTTTCTTTAATGCTTTAGTAGTGCAACTCTTCAGGAAAGCTTGCTGCGCTGTCTTTTAGTTTCAGATAAAGAAGTTTGTATTACCCTGCAAACATACCAGAGCATGGAGAAAAGAAAACAAATGAAACAGAATTTTTTTTTTAATAAATTGATCTATTCAGTATTGCTCCAATTTCAGAGAAATGGTTGTAAAGCATCCTAACTTCCATGTGATCATATAACTGTCAAGGGAAGGATAATTACTACAGTACCATAGAGAACTGCTGTAAATGTTTGCTATAAACAGAATGAAATGAAAATATGGCAGCTTTGGTATAAATATAAAATTATGTTTTTCACCATAACTGATATAATCTAAATTTCCACAATTTTTTAAATAATTAACACACTTAACTTTCTATTTTAGTCAATTCTTCTGAAAAAGAAGCTCGAAGAACATCTGTAAGTAATAAAACTTTCCTGTATTGTTTTTGTATTATGAAATAAAAATACTGACTTTCTGTACATTGGAGAATGCTTAGCCAGTAGCAATAGCAGGAAGGTAGCCACTCATTAATGATCTGGAAGATATGTAAGCAACAGAAGTGTAGACAGTCAAATATACCTAAGGAAGCCATTATTCAAGTATTATTTACATCTTGTAGAGAAAGACTTTGCCAAAGAAAAATAATTAAGGAAGAATAATCATTTTATGGTGTTAGAAAATTTGATTAAAAATTTTGTAAAGCTTAAATCAAGAGGAATAGTTCATGGTGTCCTGAAGAAAGCACTTTAATATAAACAGTATTTACTTGTCCATTTTTAAGTATACGTTATAGCAGTGGTTCTCAACCATGGGTATGCAGAGGTCTTCCAAGGGGTTCATCAACTCATCTAGTTATTTGTCTAGTTTTACAACAGACAACATAAAAAGAACTAGCAAAGTCAGTACAAACTAAGATTTCATACAGACAATGACTTGTTTATACTGCTCTATGTACTATACACTGAAATGTAAGTACAATATATATATTCCAATTGATTTATTTTATAATTATATGGTAAAAATGAGAAAGTCAGCTATTTTACTGTGACACTTTTGTATTTTTATGTCTGATTTTGTAACCTTTAAGTGAGGTGAAACTTAGGGGCACACAAGACAAATCAGACTCCTGAAAGGGGTACGGTAGTCTGGAAAGGTTCAGAGCCACTGCATTATAAAAGATAATAAAAAATAAGGTAGGTGAGGTAATAGCTTTTATTGGACCAACTTGTGTTAGTGGAAGGTACAAGCTTTTGAGCACAGTTCTCTTCTTTATGTCTGGGGAAAGAAGAAGAGTGTCCGGGCTAAATACAGGCTGGGACAGATTAAGCAGAAGGGGTAATGCATTTGGAAGTAGTCACTTTAAATGAAGTAGGCAGCTGGGGGTCAGATTGTTATTCATAAAGGGTTTGAAGTGGGCAGTTAAGGGTAACAGGCAGAGTGCTGTGTTATAAATTGCTGTAATGAGTCATAAACCAATGTTCATGTAAGATCATGGTTTTTGGTGTCTAGCAGAATTATAAATTTTAATTTCCAGGCTCGCCTTTTGAAGGTGGTGTGCTGGTTGCCTTTGATCTATCTAGAGATCATGCAGGAAACCCAAAATAACCATCAAAAAACCTGATGACAGACATCCAACACAAAAACAGAAAGTGGAACCAACTACGTCAGCTCCACGACCAACAGAACACCACCTCTCGGAGAAACTAAGACACTATTACCCATCACAGGACAAAAAGCAATGGGCTTAAATTGCAGGAAGGGAGGTTTAGGTTGGATGTTAGGAAAAACTTCCTAACTGTCAGGGTGGTTAAGCACTGGAATAAATTGCCTAGGGAGGACAAATCTCCATCATTGGAGATTTTAAAGAGCAGGTTAGACAAATACCTGTGAGGAGTGGTCTAGATAATACTTAGTCCTGCCATGAGTGCAGGGAACTGGACCTCTTGAGGTCATAGAATCATAGAATATCAGGGTTGGAAGGGACCTCAGGAGGTCATCTAGTCCAACCCCCTGCTCAAAGCAGGACCAATCCCCAATTTTTCCCCCAGATCCCTAAATGGACCCCTCAAGGATTGAACTGACAACCCTGGGATTAGCAGGCCAATGCTCAAACCACTGAGCTATCCCTCCTCCGTCCCATGGTCCCTTCCAGTCCTATGATTCTGTTGTATGGGGACACCACATGACACCCCAACATCATCAACCTATCAAGACTACTCCTAAACAGAACTGAAGTATCTGTACTCTGCAAGGTACTGATCTTCTGTCCCACCACAGAACCTGATACTCTACTAACATGTGGAGAACTAGAAGAATTCTTCCACCGACTCCACCTCAAGGAATTTTTTCACAACAAGGACATCGCCCACTGCCCCACTAACAGTCATAAGAAAAAAGAATAATCTGACTGAACACTCTCCCCCTGCCCCCTGGATGAAACCACACACTGGATCATTACATTGATTACTTCAGGAAAAAAACAGACTCTGAAATCCTCAACAAGCATTATAACCACCACAGTCTCTACCGCCAAGAGGATAGTTATACAGTCCCTGAAATCAGCCACCAGATCAAACCTTCAGACAAAGCAGGTGCTGTCGTAGTTCTTAATTGTAATGATGGCATCAACACAGACAACTCTCTGACACAACCTATCATAGAATATCAGGGTTGGAAGGGACCTCAGGAGGTCATCTAGTCCAGCCCCCTGCTCAAAGCAGTACCGATCCCCAATTAAATCATCCCAGCCAGGGCTTTGTCAAGCCTGACCTTAAAAACTTCTAAGGAAGGTGATTCCAGCACCTCCTAAGGTAACGCATTCCAGTGTTTCACCACCCTCCTAGTGAAAAAGTTTTTCCTAATATCCAACCTAAATCTCCCCCACTGCAACTTGAGACAATTACTCTTTGTTCTGTCATCTGCTACCACTGAGAACAGTCTAGATCCATCCTCTTTGGAACCCCCTTTCAGGTAGTTGAAAGCAGCTATCAAATTCCCCCTCATTCTTCTCTTCTGTAGACTAAACATCCCCAGTTCCCTCAGCCTCTCCTCATAACTCATGTGTTCCAGTCCCCTAACCATTTTTGTTGCCCTTCGCTGGACTCTCTCCAATTTATCCACATCCTTCTTGTAGTGTGGGGCCCAAAACTGGACACAGTACTCCAGATGAGGCCTCACCAGTGTCGAATAGAGGGGAACGATCACGTCCCTCGATCTGCTCGCTATGCCCCTACTTATACATCCCAAAATGCCATTGGCCTTCTTGGCAACAAGGGCACACTGTTGACTCATATCCAGCTTCTCGTCCACTGTAACCCCTAGGTCCTTTTCTGCAGAACTCCTGCCTAGCCATTTGGTCGCTAGTCTGTAGTGGTGCATTGGATTCTTCTGTCCTAAGTGAAGGACTCTGCACTTGTTCTTGTTGAACCTCATCAGATTTCTTTTGGCCCAATCCTCCAATTTGTCTAGGTCCCTCTGTATCCTATCCCTACCCTCCAGCGTATCTACCTCTCCTCCCAGTTTAGTGTCATCTGCAAACTTGCTGAGGGTGCAATCCACACCATCCTCCAGATCATTAGTGCAGGTATTGAACAAAACCAGCCCCAGGACTGACCCTTGGGGCACTCCATTTGACACCGGCTGCCAACTAGACATGGAGACATTGATCAATACCAGTTGAGCCCAACAATCTAGCCAGCTTTCTATCCACCTTATAGTCCATTCATCCAGCCCATACTTCTTTAACTTGCTGGCAAGAATACTGTGGGAGACAGTGTCAAAAGCTTTGCTAAAGTCAAGGAACAACACGTCCACTGCTTTCCCTTCATCCACAGAACCAGCAATCTCGTCATAGAAGGCGATTAGATTAGTCAGGCATGACCTTCCCTTGGTGAATCCATGCTGGCTGTTCCTGATCACTTTTCTCTCATGTAAGTGTTTCAGGATTGATTCCTTGAGGACGTGCTCCATGATTTTTCCGGGGACTGAGGTGAGGCTGACTGGCCTGTAGTTCCCAGGATCCTCCTCCTTCCCTTTTTTAAAGATGGGCACTACGTTAGCCTTTTTCCAGTCGTCCGGGACCTCCCCCGATCGCCATGAGTTTTCAAAGATAATGGCCAAAGACTCTGCAATCACATCCACCAACTCCTTTAGCACTCTCGGATGCAACGCATCCGGCCCCATGGACTTGTGCACGTCCAGCTTTTCTAAATAGTCCCGAACCACTTCTTTCTCCACAGAGGGCTGGTCACCTCCTCCCCATGCTGTGCTGCCCAGTGCAGTAGTCTGGGAGCTGAAAGAAGACCACACATCACAATTCACCCAGGAGTTTAAAGATACCATCAAATCCTTTCCCAAGCAACTCGAAGGAAAACTCTACAACATCATCCACCACGAACCACCCCCAGGGACCTTCTGCGTGCTTCCAAAGATACACAAACAAGGGAACCCAATTAGACCCATCGTATCTGGCCATGGCAATCTTATGGAAAGAATATCAGGACTCAGAAACCTTCCTTAAACCACTCACCACACAAAGGGCTAGCTTCCTCCAAGATACTAACAACATCCTCCAGACTGTGTTCCCTCTAATTTTTCCCATGCATGTGTGGCGTGAATTCTGTTATATGCACCAATATGGAGGTGATGTTTAAAACATCACCTCCATATTGGTACAGATAACAAAATTCATGGGGTGGGGGTAGGACTGAGGGGTTTGGAGTGTGGGAGGGGGCTCAGGGCTGGGGCAGAGTGTTGGGGTGGGGGTGGGGGTTAGGGCTCCGCCTGAGGCTGTGGGCTCTGGGGTAGGGCTGGAGATGACGGATTTGGGGTGCAGGCTGCCCTGGGGCTACAGTGTGGAGAGAGGACTTCCCTCTAGCTCTCTCTCCCCACAGCAGCACCTGGGCTGGAGGGGAGAGGTGCTTCTACCCACTGCAGCAGCTCCGGATCTGGGGCCAGGGGAGAGGTGCCTCTCCCCCGGCCGCGGCAGGTCCGGGGCGGGCTCAGTTGGGGCCAGGGGAGAGGTGCCTCTTCCCCAGCTGCGGCAGGTCCCAGCTGGGGCTGGGTTGAGGGAGGAGGGAGGGGTGCCTCTTCCCCAGCTGCGGCAGGTCCCAGCTGGGGCTGGGTTGAGGCCAGGGGAGGGACGCCTCTCACCTGGCTGCCGCAGGTTCAGTGCTGGGCTGGGTTGGGTCATGGGAGGAGTGCCTCTCCTCTGGCCACGGCATGTCCGGGGCTGGGGGAGAGACATCTCTCCCCGCCATAGCCTTGAGCACCTGCGTGGCACTTAATAGTCCTCTGCAAGGCCGTACAGCTTAGAGGGAACTTAGCCTCCAGAAACTCCACGTTAACAACCTCCACCTGAACACCATGGATGTCACCTCCCTATACACCAACATCCCTCGCCATGACAGCATCGCTGCCATAACTCAAATACAAATAAGATAATAGACAGTGCTTGGAAATCCACCCAAAACACATCACAACACTCATCCATGTCATCCTCACCTGCAACAATTCCACATTTAACAATGAACACCTTGACCAAACCATGGGAACAGCCATGTGTACTAGAATGGCTTCCTAATATGCCACCCTCTTTGTGGGCCACTTCAAGGAAGAATTTCTAGAAAAGTGTACCATGAAACCAATGATATACCTGCTATATGTAGATGATATTTCCATCATCTGGACAGAAGTCCTAAACTCCCTCATATATTTCCACCACAACTTCAACACCCGCCACCCAACCATCAAACTATCTCTAGAACACTCCCTTGACTTTCTGGACACTACAATTAGTTTAAACAGTGGAACCCTACAAATGACTATATACAAGAAATTCGCTGATCACCATGCTTACCTCCACAGATCCAGCAACCACCCAGACATACCAAAAAATCTGTTATCTGCAGCCAGGCATTCATATACCACAGACTTTGAAGAGAGAGTCTGAGCTACACACCTAAATACACTATAAACTGCCTTCACTAAACAAATACACTCCACCAGAGAAGTAGATCACAGAAGAGAATGGGCCAACCAAATACCCCAAGAGAACCTGTTTTATTACAGAAAAAAAACATATTGACTGCACATTCCTAGTTGTCACCTACCACGCCACACTGGAACCCGTACGGGATATCATCAAACACTTACAACCCATGTTTGATAGGGACCACATCTTGAAAGAAATCTTTCCTGAATCCCCTCTTCTGGCCTTCAAACAACCCCCAGCCTTGCCAAGCTCATCATCAGAAGCAGCTCCCCACAGAGCAGGACACACCAACTAACAGTGGCACCAGACCCTGCCAGAAAAACAGATGCAAAACTTGCAGACACACAGCAGGAGAGATATCATACCCACCATAACATAGCTTTCAAGATTCATGGATCCTACACGTGCTTATCAGAACAGATGGTGTACCTCATCCAGTGCATCAAATACTCAGTAAGTACGTGGGTGAAACCAGATGTCGACTACACTCTTCAGTGTACTCACGCAGGAAAAACGATAAACAAAAACACCCTAATACCTGTGGGTGTACACTTTTCACAAAGTGATCACTCCGTATCTGATCTTTCAGTACTTGTCCTCAAAGGAAACCTGCACAGCACCTCCAAAAGTTGAGCCTGGGAACTTAAAATCATAACTCGGCTGAACACCAAAAACCATGAATTTAACAGGGACAGTGATTTTATGGGTCATTACAACAATCTGTAACACACCACACTGCCTGCTACCCTTCATGCATAACTGATCTAACTCCCAGTTGCCTACTTCATTTCAAGTGAGCACCTCCAAAATGCATTACCCCTTCTGCTTTAACAATCTGTCTCAACTTCTATTTAGCTCAGATACTCTGCTTCCTTCCCCAGAGCAGAAGAAGAGCTCTGTGTAGCTCAAAAACTTGTACCTTCCACAAGCACAAGTTGGTCCAATAAAAGATATTACCCTCACCTACCTTGTCTCTCCCATATCCTGGAACCAACAGGGTTACAACACGACAAACAGAATAAAAGATAATATCTTAAAAATTTGATCATTTTGTTTTACCATTTACACACTTGTCTTAATTTTACACTTTTCTGAACTGCAGTTGTTACCTAAAGTTGTTCTTCAAGTGGTGGTCCCTACATGTATTCCATACGTATATGCGCATGCACACCATGTGCCTGAATCCAGAAATGTTTCTAGCAGTATCTGTTGACACGCACGTGCGTAGGGCATCCCCTTGTGTTCTCAGCCAAGGATATAATAGGGTGTGCGGGCCAATGTGTCTTCAGTTCCTTCTTACCACTGTGTGGCCCGAGTCACAACCCCTGTTCCTTCACACAGGGCTCTCTCTCTTTCAACCCACAAGTGGGAGTTACATAATGCCACACTCAGATACTACTTCCACAAATGGGGTACCCTGTGGTGGGACCTCTTTTCCACTTGTGAGAACTTAAAGCTGTCCCTTTATTGTGCCGGGGGGCCATGGGAGAGGACTCGCAGGGCGACGCTCTTCTCCTCCCCTGGACAGGCAACCTCCGCTATGCCTTTCCCCCCATTCTCCTCCTCCCACAAGTGTTACGCAAGATCCACTGGAACCGAACTACTGTAATACTCGTCACCCTATTCTGGCCCCATCAGTTTTGGTTCATGGATCTCCTCAGACTCTCCATCCACACACCACTCTGCCTCCAAACACTCCGGGATCTCCTCATACAGGATCAGTGCCGGCACCCCAATTTGATTTTTGGATGGGGCTCAAGGATAGACAGAGCATACTCCACTAAATCAGTGCATCCACCTACCTGTTTTCTGCCCCAAACCACATGCCTCCCACGCGGACAGGGTCCTGCATTCCCTCGACATCTGCCGTGTAAGTGGCATTCTATCTCCACAGGACTTACTCCTTTCGCTCATTGCCAAAACTATTTGTGGACGTTGCCGACCGATCCAAGGGCCAAGCCCTCTCCTCCCAATGAATCAAATGGGTCTTCAGGTGCATCCACGAATCCTAGGTATGATCCAACATACCACCACCTGATGGAGTCACAGACACTGTACATGAGCACAAGCAGCCACATTGGCCTGCCGTGCGAACGTCTTGTGGCAAGACATCTGTCGTGCAGCAACCTGGTGCTCTGTCCACTCGTTCACGTCGTACTACGCCATTGCACAAGCAGCGGCTACGGACACTGCTACGGGCCAAGCCGTACTGCAGACTGCACTTCCCATTGCATCCTCTCACCCACCTCCACACTGATTGCTGCTTGCTACTCACCCACATATGGAATAAGTGTAGGGACCATCGCTCGAAGAAGAAGAAGAAGAGGAGGAGGTTACTTACCTGTACCTGGAGGTTCTTCAAGATATGTGGTCCCTGTCTGTATTCCAATACCTGCCGTCCGTTCCCTCTGCTGCGGACTGGACTGCACAGCCGTAAGAGGGGGTGCTGAAAAGGGGATGTGTGATCTGCGTCTCTTATACCTTTGGCTGCAAACACGTGTGGGTCAATGGACACTGCTAGAAATACATCCGGACTCCGGTGCGTGGTGTGCATGCCACCCACTTATGGAATACAAATAGGGACCCCACATCTTGAAGAACCTCCAGTTACAGGTAAGTAACCTCCTCACTTAATGACCTACTGGCTTACAAGAAGTGTATAGTCTCTTTTTGGAGCATTGTGGGGGGTTAGCCAGTCTTTAATAATATCATAGCTGTCAAAATCATGTATTTCAAGCAGGCTTTGTACAGGTTATTGTAAACTATAAAGTAATTGTAGAATTTTGGACTCAGAATGGAGCTTTCTGATGTTACAACTGTGCATATACAGTAATGTTTTTTCTTCTGTTTTTTAAACAGTTCCATTCTTTGTTCATTCATAGAATCATAGAATCATAGAATATCAGGGTTGGAAGGGACCCCAGAAGGTCATCTAGTCCAACCCCCTGCTCAAAGCAGGACCAATTCCCAGTTAAATCATCACTCACCATGCCCTAGTGCCTCGCAGCCAAAAGTCAGCTTTGTTATAATTTCCTAGAATTGTAGAACCTGGAATTTTTTTTATTGCTTAATTTTCATTTGAGATGGAGAAGAGTGTTGGAACAATAATGTATCTTTTCACAATTTGTAACAGGGAGAAGCTGCATGAGGCTAACAATGAAATACAGAGGAAACGAGCTATTATTGAAGATTTGGAACCAAGATATAACAACAGTTGTGAGTTTTCCTCCATTAGAACACAGTCTTTACATTAAAAAGCTTGTATGTTCGGAGGGTCTTTAATTAACAGGGAACTGTAAAACGTTGTAAAAAAATGGATTGTAAATTTTTAAGTGTTTTATTGATACAGAATTATAGGGAAGTCTGACAATGGTAAGCAGATATTAATTCTTGCAGAGGAGACTATCAAGATTTACTGACCCTAAAGATATTGCTAATGTTTATAGAGAGGAAGCAGAGGTCACTTTACTAAAATCTTGATGCCCAGAGGAATGTCAAGTTAATACAGTTCTTTACTGGTCGTCATAACCTCAGTTATCCAAAATTGCTGTTATCTGAGATAGGCTCATATCCCTGGTATCTGTTACGTTAAAAATCCCTCCATGCTTATTAGCTCTCCCACAATATGCTGATACGTACTACATGTTGCGTCAACATGTGTTCAGATAGTAGACTGGAATGGTGCTGACAGAGTTGGAGGTTCAGAAAAATCATTAGAGTAAATCTTTGGACGCTGGTTGGTCAATGAGAATGTGGCTTTGGACAAGTAGGCCAGTTTGGGATTTCACAGCCATACACCAAGGCCCAATTGAAAAGGACTCTAAATGGTGTATTGCTTTTAGAAAAAAGGCAATTGTGTGCCGCCAGTACATTGAATAGGTTGGAAAAAAATAAGTGCCCCATCATCTTTCAAACAACAACGCCAGCATCTATCTGAAGGTGCCAGACAGGCTTTATTCATGAAAGGATCCTGTAAGATCTACATACTATTTTGTTCTGCATTAGTTTGACTGGGACACATTCCTTAGTTTTTTATCTTCTATAATATAAGACATATGGCTGGGGGACTCTGATAATTCAAAGATGTGGTATTGACTAGTCAGGCCTTTGTAAGATGTCAGCCCACATAATCCTTATGCCCACTGTGTCTGAGCGCGGGCACATTGATAGGGGATGGGCACACTTATGTATCTGTGGGGATGGGAGGGAAAATAGGCAGTGGGAGTGAGTGGCAGATGACAGTAAAGGGTTGAAGGAGGAAGTGACATTTTTAAATGGCTGCCCCTTCCCTCCCTCTCCATCATGCACATTATTGAAGATTTGGAACCAAGATATAACAACAGTTGTGAGTTTTCCTCCATTAGAAAACTCACCGAGAAAAGCCAAGCTGCCATTTCAGCAACAGTTTTCTCTGATTTTTCTAGAGTAAAAGCCAATCTGGGAGCTGTTCAATATTACAAATTTTGGTCTATTCATACAAGAGAAAAACTTAGCTCAAAAAGAGTTAAAGTTGAAAATGTTTTTCAGTGGAGTCCAATAACCGCACAAAATAATATTACACTTCACAAAAATTCCACACCTTAAAAATGATAAAATGTCTGGAAATAAAGAATATGGGGATTCAGCAACTTCCCCACTCGCTGAACCTCAATATTAAAGTATCTGACACCTTAAAGGGGCCTGATTTTTAGAGGGCAGGTACTTGGAATTTTTTCATAAAGGTGTCTCAAATTGAACACCCAAAAGCACTAGCAGCTTTTGAAAATCTTGGCCTAAGCTTTTATTTGGATAGGCCTAAATGCCATTTATGGAACCTTCTAAAGTTTTTGTACTTCAAGAGTTATCCTACTCTGAAGCGTCACAGTAAAAACTGTGTCTGTAATTAAATTTTTTGGGTTCTTTTAACAGTCATGAGTGGAAACAACTGAAAATATCTAGGATTGTAGGGTAGAGTAAGAAGCAAAATTTTTAGAATAGATAATATAACCTTTCTGACTATCCCTTTCTGACTCTAGTAATGATCAGTAAAGTAGATCTTACTTTTCCCGGTCACATTCTCAGTGTCAGGCCAGGAGAGGATGTTGCAAGTAAGATAAATGGGAGTGAGTGCCACAACAAAGTGCTATTGCAAAACAGATTATCAGGAGTTATGCCTGATCTGAGATTCTCCAAGAACCAAACACTTTTGTCATGCACCATTTGATCAGGGATGACAAAATCAGTCTCTTCAGACAAGTCCTTGGACGAACGATAATCTATACGGATGCTGTTGGCTAGATATCCTCATAAATCAACCCATTCAAGTGTCTGTACAATGAAACTGTCCTGCTGGTCCATAAAACTTATTTATAAAATGTTAAAAATAATTTGTTACTTTTATGTCACATTTTTGGTGAAATTCTTCAGTGTTACCTTTGGGGGAATATGTACAGGAGTTTTTTCTCCTATAGATTTCTTTAACTTATATTTGCCTTAGGTGAATTATACTGTCACAATGTTTTGGAACGTGTACTGCATTGCTAACCCTCACTTTTATGAATTAACAGTGAGTTGGCCAATAGTGACATTAATGAAGGGCACTAGTTATCCCTTTAATTTTCCATATGCTCCAATAGTAACGTTGTCTACAGGTTAATTATTTAACTGGTGCATACAGTGGAGTAGAACACACTGTTTCTCCCTACATGTGTTTCTGAGTTGTTGAATACTTAACCACTTTGTCTGCTGAATTAGTAGGACATTTTGCTATCCTGACTTGTGCTCTCCTTTACTGAAAAAATAAGTGCTAGCTATGGGTTTAATTTATATTTAAACATACAATATTAAAGTGTGTGTATTTTTAATATGACTTTTTTAAATGCGTTTCTCCCTACATGAAGCACTCAAAATTGAAGAATTACAAGAAGCTTTACGGAAAAAAGAGGAAGAAATGAAGCAAATGGAGGAACGATACAAAAAGTACTTGGAAAAGGCCAAGAGTGTAAGTGCATGGTGCTCTGAGCTGAGGTTTATGTTGCTCACCCCCTCTCTGTGGTAATGAAAATAAATAAAACAGATCTAACAATGTTAATCACCACAGGAAAGGAAGCTAATTAATGGGTTTTGTTGTACTTTTCAGTTTGATACCAATATGCTACATAGTATTAAGTTTCTCTTCCTGCAGAAGCCTCTACCTCAAATTCATGGTTGTGAAAACCAACTTCCCACTGCCCCTGTTCACCTATCTGTCTTTTATACAAACACCAATCCCCCCATTGGAAGCACCATATTCATTTACACCAGTGGTTCACCCAGTCCAGTATTCTGTCCTTGACAGTGACCAGCACCAGGTGGCACCTAGTAAGGTAACAATTTTGTGATAACCTGCCTCATGGGGAATCATAGAATATCAGGGTTGGAAGGGACCTCAGGAGGTCATCTAGTCCAACCCCCTGCTCAAAGCAGGACCAATCCCCAAATAAATCATCCCAGCCAGGGCTTTGTTAAGCCTGACCTTAAAAACCTCTAAGGAAGGTGATTCCACCACCTCCCTAGGTAACGCATTCCAGTGTTTCACCACCCTCCTAGTGAAAAAGTTTTTCCTAATATCCAACCTAAACCTCCCCCACTGCAACTTGAGACCATTACTCCTTGTCCTGTCCTCTTCTACCACTGAGAATAGTCTAGAACCATCCTCTCTGGAACCCCCTTTCAGGTAGTTGAAAGCAGCTATCAAATCCCCCCTCATTCTTCTCTTCTGCAGACTAAACAATCCCAGTTCCCTCAGCCTCTCCTCATAAGTCATGTGTTCCAGACCCCTTAATTATTTTTGTTGCCCTTCGCTGGACTCTCTCCAATTTATCCACATCCTTGTAGTGTGGGGCCCAAAACTGGACACAGTACTCCAGATGAGGCCTCACCAATGTCGAATAGAGGGGAACGATCACGTCCCTCGATCTGCTCGCTATGCCCCTACTTATACATCCCAAAATGCCATTGGCCTTCTTGGCAACAAGGGCACATTGCTGACTCATATCCAGCTTCTCGTCCACTGTCACCCCTAGGTCCTTTTCTGCAGAACTGCTGCCTAGCCATTTGGTCGCTAGTCTGTAGCTGTGCATTGGGTTCTTCCGTCCTAAGTGCAGGACCCTGCACTTATCCTTACTGAACCTCATCAGATTTCTTTTGGCCCAATCCTCCAATTTGTCTAGGTCCCTCTGTATCCTATCTCTGCCCTCCAGCGTATCTACCACTCCTCCCAGTTTAGTATCATCCGCAAATTTGCTGAGAGTGCAATCCACACCATCCTCCAGATCATTTATGAAGATATTGAAAAAAACCGGCCCCAGGACCGACCCCTGGGGCACTCCACTTGACACCGGCTGCCAATTAGACATGGAGCCATTGATCACTACCCGTTGAGCCTGACAATCTAGCCAACTTTCTACCCACCTTGTAGTGCATTCATCCAGCCCATACTTCTTTAACTTGCTGACAAGAATACTGTGGGAGACTGTGTCAAAAGCTTTGCTAAAGTCAAGAAACAATACATCCACTGCTTTCCCTTCATCCACAGAACCAGTAATCTCATCATAGAAGGCGATTAGATTAGTCAGGCATGACTTTCCCTTGGTGAATCCATGCTGACTGTTCCTGATCACTTTCCTCTCATGTAAGTGCTTCAGGATTGATTCTTTGAGGACCTGCTCCATGATTTTTCCAGGGACTGAGGTGAGGCTGACTGGCCTGTAGTTCACAGGATCCTCCTTCTTCCCTTTTTTAAAGATTGGCACTACATTAGCCTTTTTCCAGTCCAGACTTCCCCCGTTCGCCACGAGTTTTCAAAGATAATGGCCAATGGCTCTGCAATCACAGCCGCCAATTCCTTTAGCACTCTCGGATGCAACTCGTCCGGCCCCATGGACTTGTGCACGTCCAGCTTTTCTAAATAGTCCCTAACCACCTCTTTCTCCAACAGAGGGCTGGCCATCTATTCCCCATGTTGTGATGACCAGCGCAGCAGTCTGGGAGCTGACCTTGTTAGTGAAGACAGAGGCAAAAAAAAGCATTGAGTACATTAGCTTTTTCCACATCCTCTGTCACTAGGTTGCCTCCCTCATTCATTAAGGGGCCTACACTTTCCTTGGCTTTCTTCTTGTTGCCAACATACCTGAAGAAACCCTTCTTGTTACTCTTGACATCTCTGGCTAGCTGCAGCTCCAGGTGCGATTTGGCCCTCCTGATTTCATTCCTACCTGCCCGAGCAATATTTTTATACTCTTCCCTGGTCATATGTCCAAACTTCCACTTCTTGACAGCTTCTTTTTTATGTTTAAGATCCGCTAGGATTTCACCGTTAAGCCAAGCTGGTCGCCTGCCATAAAGTTCTTTAAATTTCTTCCATAGTTCTTCCATAAAGTTGGAAAGTTCTTTCCAACTCTAGTCAGTTAGTGGGTTGGTTTATGTCTGAAGCATAAGGGTTAATTTCCCTTTTTAATGTTTATTATGACAGCTATAACTGAGATATTCATAGAAATAGCTTATCCTACTAAGCTCTTTGTCTCAGTGAGTTCTATGGGTTAATTATGTATGCACGGTGTCAAAAAATAATTTGTCAGTTTTAATTTCTTTGGTCTCCCCTTCTTGATTTGAGAGGGTAAATAGGAGCACCCAACTGCCATTCTCTATGCCATTTATTCTTTTATATACCCCTTTATTGTGTCACCTTTTATTTATCTCTTCTCCAAATGAAGGATTTTTAGTACAGCCACATATGCAAGCTGTTCCATGCTTCTAATCACTTCTTTTCCCTTTTCTACCCCTTTTCTATTTTGCTATATCCTTTTCAAGGTGGGGTGCCCAAAACTGACGTAAAAAAATCAAAGTCTTCCTCAAGCCACAGATGGCTCATCAGGCTGATACAGTTTTATAGACATGTCAGTTTCCATAGCCAACAGTACACAAGGGACTGCTGTGACCTTTTACTTTCCTAATCCTATAGATCAAGTACCCATTTTGCAGCTGGGTGAATTGGAGGCGGCCCTTCAGTGTGAGATCAAGCGAAACTCAAACCCACAACCTTTGGGTTTGTAACTGAGCACTTTAATCTCTCGGCCATCACCCCTTGTGAAGGTGTGGGTATGCCAGCAGTTTTATAATGGCAGTATGGTATTTTCACTATTATTTTCTTTCCTATTCTGAATACACCCTAACATCTTGTTAGTTTTTTTGCATCCACTGACAGATGTTTTCACTGAGCTGTTCATGATGATGCCTATGTCTTTTTCCTAAGTGAGAAGAATTAATTTAGAACCCATCCGTGAGTTTCTAGTCCATGACAGAAGTTTACCTCTCCTCTTTTGTGACTTAATAGCCTCTTGTAAAGGATCTCAAAGGCTTTTTGAAAGTCCAAATAAATTATATTTTTCACTTCTTCTTTATCCGTTGTGTTACTGACTCTCTCAAAGCATTCTAACAAGTTAGAGGGGCAAGATTTTCACTTTGCATAAGCTGTGCTGATTTGTCCTGTTCATAGCATGTTGATCCAAGAGTTTTATGTAACACTAGCTTTAATTATTTTTCAACAAATTTATGCTTTTTGTGACTTACTGATATTTCCATGATCCTTCCATAGTGCCTTTTTAAAAAATGGATACAGTGATTATACCCAGTGTAGTGGCTAGATTTAATGACTGAGTACACAGTATCTTAGTAACTCAGCCACTTCATTGTTAATTTCCTTCAGGACTCTTGCATGAATACCATCTATTAAAGGAGGTTTATTAAAACTTAAATGATGATTTTGTTCCAGCATATTCTATTTGACATTTCAGTGTCTGACATCACTTCATCCTCATTACCTATGTGAAGTTCTGAAGTAGGCAGAAGACAGGAGGAGGAAGTGAAGTGGCTGTGTACATGCTAGCGCACACACACACGTTTACTGTTAAAAAGTTTCCAGCAACTTTCTTGGATGGAATTCGAAATCTAGGCCACTTGTTGGACTCTCTCTCTTGCTTTAGTTCAATTTTTATAGGTGTTCAAATCCTACTGTGGTAGGTGCCACATATGAACCTAGGGAGATATCGACCCATCAAACTTAATGGGGATTCTTCATCTCCCTGGCACTTCCCTCGGATTCCTGCTAATGGCTGCAGCAGAGCTACCGGGAGAAACTGACAAATGGTGCTCCAAGTCCCTGAGTCATGGTCACCTTCCACCATTTCTTTCCAGTGAGAGGGAGTCTTTGAGTGCAGGGTGGAAAGTTGAGGGAAATATTTCCTGCATGTATCCCTTAGCACTGAGGAGAATGGCTTCAGGGACGGATACCCTTCACCCTCACTCTGTGACACTGGAAGCGGGAGAAGAACTAGTTCTCTCTGACTCTATATTCTTGAGTCCAAGACATCAAGCCTTCGAGCTTTTTGTTTTGATGGAGTCCTTTAAGAGACAGCAGAGAGCAGATGCTATGGCATCTCTTAAATAGGATTCAATTTACACCACCCTACATGGTGAAGTCAGGCAGTGGCAGGACGTTCACCACCACTGACTGACCTAGCAGGGTGGATGTGATTGGATGAAAGGATACAGAATCTTAGAATAGTGTGTTCTTCTCACATTGTGTTGTGTTAAGTTTCTTAAAACCATCCCACATAGTTACAAGTACCTACTTTAAAAGACTTTAATGTTTCTTAAGACCTATCTTGGATGGTTATAATCCTTTGGCGCTTGGTGCCTTTTATGTTATCTAGATGTATTTAGTGAGATCACTTTGTGGTATTTATTTAAATGAACTGTTGTGTTTGCATCTTGCAGGTTATCCGTACTTTAGATCCTAAACAAAACCAGGGCACAGCTCCTGAGATTCAGGCTCTGAAAAATCAACTGCAGGAACGGGACCGAATGTTTCATTCATTAGAGGTAACAATCCGTATGTTTTCTCTTGGCTGTTCTAGGTTTTCCAGATTTTTTCCATGTTTGCTAGATATGCTCTAGGAATTGTTTTGGGGAAGTGCTCGGGCCTGTGTTACACAGGAGGTCAGACTAAATTATCACAATGGTCCCTTTTGGCCTTGGAATCTATGAATCCAGGCATTTTGGGTTCAGGCAATGTCTGTCTAATACATATTATCCATTCTTGTCATACAGCTTTAAATGTATGGTCTTTTTGTTTTCTTTTCTTTTTTTTTTTTTTCTCCCCTAGAAAGAATATGAGAAAACAAAGACGCAAAGAGAGATGGAGGAGAAATTTATTGTGAGTGCCTGGTATAATATGGTAAGATGCTCCAAACTGTATTAGGATTACAATTGTCAGACTTTGTTGGTGGTGTCTGTGTGGCATTTATCATGAACCCTTTTCATTTAAGTACAATATAGTTGTTTGAACAGAAAAAAAAACAAAAAACTGTCCTGTGTGCACACAGATAGATGAGTGAATTTGGCTCAGTAATCTATAAACAAGACAACACTAAAAAATATAAATAATTAAAGCATGTACCTGTATCTTGTAGCTATGCTTGCCATAACTTAAAGTGGATACACAAAATGCTGAAAGAGATCATGTTGATAACAGACATCAGGTTAAACATGAGTTCATAATATAAAAGTCAAGTTGGTTTTCCTTCCTTGATTGCTCACAACCTTCAGTGTATTTATTTATACTTCATTAAAATGTCTCTGAAAGAGGTTCTAGACACTGGTTATTGACTGTTATGGTCCCCTACCATGGCAGTTAGCCAAGTTATGCATATTTGGTTTTGTTAATCATAGAATCATAGAATATCAGGGTTGGAAGGGACCCCAGAAGGTCATCTAGTCCAACCCCCTGCTCAAAGCAGGACCAATTCCCAGTTAAATCATCCCAGCCAGGGCTTTGTCAAGCCTGACCTTAAAAACCTCTAAGGAAGGAGATTCTACCACCTCCCTAGGTAACGCATTCCAGTGTTTCACCACCCTCTTAGTGAAAAAGTTTTTCCTAATATCCAATCTAAACCTCCCCCACTGCAACTTGAGACCATTACTCCTCGTTCTGTCATCTGCTACCATTGAGAACAGTCTAGATCCATCCTCTTCGGAACCCCCTTTCAGGTAGTTGAAAGCAGCTATCAAATCCCCCCTCATTCTTCTCTTCTGCAGGCTAAACAATCCCAGCTCCCTCAGCCTCTCCTCATAACTCATGTGTTCCAGTCCCCTAATCATTTTTGTTGCCCTTCGCTGGACTCTCTCCAATTTATCCACATCCTTCTTGAAGTGTGGGGCCCAAAACTGGACACAGTACTCCAGATGAGGCCTCACCAATGTCGAATAGAGGGGAATGGTACAGACAGTTTCTCCACACATAGCAGAGAGAACCATATTTGAGAAAACCAAAGGGGAATTTAACCAGAGTACAGTAATGGTGGCTATATAGGTAAAAACAACACTCCCTCCTTCCAATACATGAAGCTGTCCCCTGGAGCATATAAAAGGAATATCAGGGGGAACATGCACAGAGCCAGCGCAAGGCTGATGCACTACTTCCGTCCTCAAAATACAGCATAAAGTAGGGCCACGTGCTTTACCTAGCCCTTTGGACAGGGGGTATATTTCACCCTGAGTGAACCAGAGTTACCCATGACAGAGGGCATGGCCCCTTCAGAACCACCCTCCTGATAGATGGAATTTCTGATCCTTGTGGTATGTCGATGTCCCAGAAGGGAGCTTGAATCCCTCCCAGGTCCCTTCCCTTAAGATGCCTGGCAGCCAATATGCTCCCTCTCATGTTCATTAATTGGAAAGAAGAAACAATGCTCCACCACATCCTGTCTTGATTATTTGAACCTTTGGTGTGGGAAAGCAATTTCAGATGACTTTGCATAATTTCCTAATGTTATGCTTGCTTACTTGGAGATAAAACATCCCATTAACATTTAAAGGGACAATGACCACTTCAGTTTTTTTAAATTACATCACTTTGTATTTTTCCAGTCCCTGACAGATCACCTTTTAAACAGTGTGGTCTGAAATAGTTTTGTAAAAACTCCTTTATAGTTCTAAGGATTTTTCTGCTCCCCTGCACTATTCAAAAGGCTCTTATAGAGAATTACAGCACCAAACATCCTCGAGCACACTCACTTTCCCATCTTTTCTGTGCACGTGCTTGCCTGCTGCCGCTTGCCTTGTTCCCTGACTCGTCAATACCCTATTTGCAGTCCTGGGGAAGAATGTGCATATGAACTCCCCCCAGAGCAGTGCAGCTGACCAGCAAACCAGTGAAAGGGTTTGTACATCAAATGCCCTCAGATTATCAAAGTCAACAAACTAGAAGGAGAAGACTCAGTCTGTTGTGACAGGAATTTTCTCTTCTGTGTGACATGAGCCTGAAAACTCTCCATCATACAAGCATTCACAATTACCTATATATATCATGTTAATAGTTTAGATACAGCAGCTATGGGTAAGGATAAACAAATGAGTTCTCATCGCATGACATACTTGAATAGCAGTTCACACAGTCAAAGCAATTTACAGTTTGTGAAGACCAAGACTATAACAGGGTTCAAAAAAGAACTACCATATATATTCAATCGTAAGCTGGTTCATTTATAAGCCTACCCCCCGCGCCCCCCTTCTCCCCTCCCCCCTGGATGGATAAGTAAAAATGGAATTTTTATAATTCAGAGGTCGACAAACTTTGGCTCCTGGGCCATCAGGATAAGCCGCTGGCGGGCAGAGACAGTTTGTTTACCTCAAGTGTCCGCAGGCACGGAGTAAACCTACGTAAACAAACTGTCCAGGTGCACCAGCTGCTTACCCTGACGGGCCGGGACAGCAACTGGTGGGGAAATTTGGGGGGGAGAGAAGCTGGGGGTCAGGGGAGTAACCCCTGTGACCACCCCCCACATGACCCTAGCCCGGGACCCCCACAATCTCCCCATCCCATCCCTTCCCACCTTAGCTGGGGCGGGCCAGGGGAGGATGTCTCTGGCCTGGCCGGAGCCGCTCTGGCAGGCTGAGCGGCGTGGCTGCAGCCTGCTCCGGCTGGCGGGGCCAAGCGGCGTGGCTGCAGCCTGTCAGCCCTGGAGCTGCAGCTGCTTCGGAGGCTGGGGGGAGAGCAGCGTGGCCAGAAGCGGAGAGACTCTGGCCCCGCCTCTTCCCTTCTGGCTCTGCTGTCTGTGCTGCCTCTGCTTGCCCCCTCTGTTGGGGGGAGGGGCTATGTCCCCCTCTCTGCCCATTCATAAGCTGATCCCCTTCTCTGATGCTTCCCTTTTTTACTAAAAAATTCGGCTTATGAACAAGTATATACGGTAGATAAATTCATGGAAGATAGGTTCATCAATGGCTATTAGCCAGGATGGGCAGGGATGGTGTCCCTAGCCTCTGTTTGCCAGAAGCTGGGAATGGGCGACAGGGAATGGATCACTTGATGATTCCCTGTTCTGTTCATTCCCTCTGGGGCACCTGGCACTGGCTACTGTCAGAAGACAGGATACTGGGCTAGATGGACCTTTGGTCTGACCCAGTATGGCCGTTCTCATGTTCTTACAAACATCATCCCGTTAGTCCTCACAAAACCCCTCTGAGGGAGGGAATTACCATTCTCATTTTAGAGTTGGAGACAGAAAGGTATTGACTTGCCGCAGGTGAGTGACAGCTGGATGTAGAACCCGGGAATCCCTGATTCCAAATCCTGTACTTAAACAGCTAAACCTCCCCTCCCCTGAATAGCAGCACCCATTTGTGTTCAAAGTGTTGCCTGTTACAGATGTGTCATATATGTTGGTTTGTAAATTCCATGTGGCAGAGATTTTGTTTGGCATGAATTTATGAAGTGCTGTATATAGTCTCAACAGCATGGAAATAACAATGGTCTTTTTCCTGGTCCACTCACAAGTTTCTGTTGCTCTTTTTTTCTCTGAAATGACCAGGTCCCTTTAAGGCCCCTTGTTTCCCAGGCCTTGTCTACACTTTAAAGTTTTGCCAGCATAGCTATGCCTGTTGGGAGGGTGAAAAAGTCAGATTCCTAACCAGCATAACTATGCTAGCAGAAGACCTAGTGGAGATGCAGTTAGACCAGCAAAAAAGTGCTTTTGCTGATATAGTTTATTTTGTTTAGGGACTGGTATAAAGTATACCTGCAAAAGAACTCTTCTGCTGGTATAAGCTGAGTCTGCTCTGGGATGGTTTGCTGGTACAGACAAGGCCCAAGTGGGAATGCTGCTAGTTCAGCTGGCTGGCTATTCTGCAGGTCCAGATGGGTGGCTATAGCTTCAGCTGCTTCTTCCTTCCAGGTTAGGCCTCCGTTCTTCTCCACTGCCCAGACCAGTCTCTCTCTCTCTTTCTCTCTCCTGATTCTCTCAATTAGAACTGTCTGAGCGCGTGCTGTCAGGAATTTTAATTTTTAATCTCTCCCAGTCAATCAGCAGTCAGGAGCCAGCATGGCCAATTAGCTCCTGCTGCAATCATCAACAACAAACATATTTGTGTTTTCTCTCAGAACAAATTCCTGCCATTTATAATATGCTGATATTTCCATGTGAGAAATGCATTGCTAAAAGTTGAGAGATGCACCTTATTTTTATTTGAAAATAACTTAAAAAAAAAAGAGTGCCCGGGCAATGTGTGGTTGCAATGTATGCAGAAAATCATGCTCAAGTATGGGAGGGCATAACTTACTATCCTTGAAACCTTTTTGCTTGATTACTACAAACTTTGAAAGTAAAGCAGCCTTTTTACGCTTGCAAAAATACACATTTTTCACACAATTCTCTGGCAAAATGTCAAAGTCCCAAACAGGTTAGATGGTGCTGATAACGCAAAGGAAAGACAAGTAGTAAATGGACAACACGTTGAGAAGCATGCACGAATGTTCACTAATGAGTTTGTCTTTATTCACAGGGAATGACTCTGCATAAAAAAGCAGCAGAAGATAGACTGGCTAGTACAGGCTCTGGACAGTCCTTCCTGGCTAGACAAAGGCAAGCCACCAGCACAAGGAGATCTTACCCTGGTCATGTCCAACCAGCTACAGCAAGGTAGAGAAGCCTGGCCTTTAGAAAGGAATCAACCCTGTGATCCAGGCATACTTTGTTCCACGTGACGTTTCAGGAAATGCAACTAGCATCCTTTCTCTATCTTTATTCCTCGTTACCACTGTTATTTCTCATTGCAGGAAGGGGATTTATTATGATTTCTCATTGTTTTAATGCCCTCCATTCTTATTTTTTTGGAGTCGTCTTCTTTCTCTCTCTTTAAATGTGCCAAAATTTTGAAAACATCCAGAGGAGTGCTTTATTATAATGGAGTTTTTTAAATTTGTATGAAGTTGTCATCTCTTACCTAATGTCTGACATAGGCTATGTAGCAAACATACATTTTCTGTCACAAATGGTATACGTGTATCTACGTGTGTTACTATCGTTTATAAGACTCTCTTTGTTGAAAGGGAATTACTCTCCTTTTTACTATGTAGTAATCTGTTTAAAATAGCTGAAAATCCTTTATAAGAAATGCAAAATTGCTGCATAAAATTGTTATAAAACATGTTTCCTGGGGGGGGGACCCTGCCACCCTAGACATTAGCATAGGTGCCAACTTAGCTACATCCTGTGACACCTGATGTGGAATGTTTACAGAACAAAAATGAGTTTCTCCTTTCAAGTGAAGAGGTTGCTCCTGTTCTTGGCACTTGGCATTTAATAGGGAAGTAGGATGATTTGGAGACCATTCTTTCATTCTTTTTCTCTTAAAAGGCTTCAGATCTGCTTTTATTTCTCCACTGGTATTGTCTATTGTTTGCTGCCACAGGTGAAATGTTTCAGATTGTTCTCCCCACTCTGGTTGGTTGAGTATATCCAAAAAGAAAGATCAAGAAATATTTGTAATGCTTTAATGTGCTACAGCATCATTGATTTAAAAGAAGGTATTTATTTTAAAGCTTTGTAATGGTGGACTAACCATACATCAGGGATCAAGGCCCAGCTGAATATTGTTGAGGTTAATGTATTCAAATTGTCATCTACCACTGAAAGATTTATTTTTAATATGTCAATTAGGAGGATGATTATATCAATTGCCTTACTAATGGTAGCTGTGCCTTTAGACAAGTTTGTTGCTTACTCTATTGAAAACTCTGTTTGTAGTCTAATTCTTTTAACACATACCTGTCCATTTATATGTAGCATCTTCGCTTTGATTGGTAAGACAAGTGAGTGGTTCTCACTGCTGACATTAATTTAGGACAGATACTCCTACAAAGTGCTGAGTATTTGAGTGTTCTGAATGCCCTAAATTCCCAATAACTTCTTGAAGAGTTGAAGATGCTCAACACCTAGCACCTCTTAGGATCAGCCTTTATGGATTTACTAGTAGGGGAGCTTTGTATGTGTGTGTTTTGTGACATCACCTTCAACATAAATCTTGCTCCTGATATGGTGTGCATACAATCTAGTTTCTAAGTTTAAATTTTGTAAAATTATTTTAATCTCTTGCCCAATGCAAAACTTTCCTTCCTATAAATCCCTTCAAAAGTAGCTCACCTTGGCTTTTTTAAGCATTCCAAGGTATATTTTAATCTAACCTTTTGATTTAAAATGGTCAAAGGACCCTGAAGGACCAGTACATATGGATTCAAAGACAGTGACATCTGTAAGTGCTGTTTTATTCCAGAGCACATCCAACTGTTCATACCTAATCCATTTAAAAATGGCCATTAAATATATGTTGAAAGCATTTATCTTGATTCTGATTTTCCCAGCAATACAAAGAACATCTTCTGACATCCATGAGCAAAATGTTTGTCTTTTATTCCAAAGAGAGAGAAATAATTGTTTAGTAGTGTTATATGTAGAGTAGTGATCAAAAAGACTTTATAGCTGTTGTCTGCCCTCTGTACTGTGCCTAAAATTAGGTTAGGTAAGATATTTCCTGTAGTATGTGTAAAGCTAACAATGTAAAGGCAGTTCAGGCATAAACTGATATTTGCCTTCCTGTATTTTGTTGAGAAACAAAATGCTAAACGGACAAGTTTCGTAAGTGCCATCTAGCAATATGATTATTCAGACACACGTCTTTTGTGGAGTTCAGACTGGTCACTTTAGGAACCTGTCTTGTGCGTAGTGTGTGTAAGGGAGCAAGAGGTAGTCAATGTCCATGAATAAGTATGTACAGCATTTTTCAGCCCCTAAGAAGGAACCCAAGAATATTTAAGGCTTTGTTTTTATTTTTGTCTGTCAGGCTCTTCCTTTGCACCACCATCTGCCAAAATCTACTTGTGAAAGAAGGGGGTTCCAAAATTGTAATGGGGAGGCTATATCTCCAAGTTTGTCTACTGAGTCCATTTAAGATTACTGTTAATTAGATGTATATCTGAAAGAAACTCCGATACAATTTCCATCCTAAAATTAAACAACTTGCTTTTGTTTTTTAGTTTTTTCTCTCTCTTTTCTGGCTTCTTCTCCCCCTCTTTGTTGCCACTGGTCCCTTGAGGTCTACTTTTTTTTTTTTTTTGGAGCCCACTCTCTTTTTATTTTGGCCTTCCTCTTCCTTTCCCCACAAGATCAGATACTATCTGAGGTGCTTCCCATAGTTCTTTCTGAGCATCTGAGTGAAATCTGCACTATCCTGTTGAGTTTTATGCTACTTTTACAGAGGACACTGTGTAGATAGGAAGAGCAGAGACTAACACTGAGTCTATATTTTGCTGCTGTTGTGGATAATTACAAGTTTATATGAAAACTGCCGTCACTATTTCTAATACCATAAATTAGTACTAAATAAAGTACACGTACAGTACTGCCCTGCTCACCTAAAAATGTTACTTCCCTGATGGGAGAACTAATTTGCATTCCTGCAAGAGGTAAACACCCCTTTTGGGCAGCAACACTTTTAGCTGATAATGACAGAAAAGCTGAGCAGTCCATACGAGCCCTTTCTGGGGTTCCTAACAACTGTGGCAATGTCAGGCAGGCACCTTCTTTTTGTAAGCTTTGTATTAACTAAAATAAAAGCAAATGGTCTAATGCGTAAGCAAGTCCACAAGATTCCAGGCTGAGACCACTACTTTACAGTGCTGTCAAGCGGTTGGAACTTAACTTCTTTTATATTCAAGGACATGTGTGGATTCAAGCTTGTAAAGTGCCAAGCATGTGATAGTAGATACATAATAAAGAAGAATATTAACAGTCCATTTTTTCCCTAAGAATACTTAGCACTTGTGTAATGGTTTACATTTTTCAGAATGCTGTATAAACAGTAACAAACTGATTTTAAAGTTAACTTTTAGCCAAAGTGTAGCACAAAAGAGAAGTCTAATATAGAAATACACATTTATAAACGTTTTAAAATGAAAATAATACGAATAGGAAATTGCCAATTATTTTTTCACTGTATCCTTCTTGATATTAAGCAAATAAGAATCCTTTGCAATTCTAGTGTCACCAGCAGGTGACTTCTGTAATTTCTACATTCACTTTAACAAAAATTGCTAGCAGTTTTCTATTCCAATGGATTGCATTAGGAACTTTATGTTCATTAGTGTATGAAAGGGTGAATTTTTAAAATCCTGTTTAGAACTACTCTACCTGCCACTTTCTAGCATTGAGTTATTCTAGCATTCTTAACATTGAGTGGTATGTGCAAGTTGCTAAGATGCATTCAAATGATTTCTGCATTCTTTCAATATTCCTCTACATCAGATTGTCTACTTGGCAGCTTCCTGGTTGATTTGTAATAGTTTTTTTTTTTATTTGCTTTGATGCTTTGGCATAGATGTAGTAGTTAGATTATACTTTATCTCACCACTCCCTTTAGACAGTGACTCTGAGGAAGAATACCATGAATGTGTCTTTCCAATTTTTCATTTTCTATGAAACATACTTAGAACAACACCTGGATCTGATGCCTTAGATTGAGAATTTTTCTCTTTACTTTTACTCTTGGAGAGGATTGGGAGGAAAATCTTTTTGCATTCGTAGGGCCAAATACTTAAATCTGACTTCAAGTAGGTTTATATGGGTGTAAATTGAATTGAATTTGGCCCTTTATGTTTTACAATGTCTGTCATTAAAATAATTAGATCTCCCCAAAATGATTCTATATAGGACTTAGGCAGTCACATACTTATGGTGTCATGTACAGCAGTGGTTCTCAACCAGGGGTCCGGGGCCCCTTGGGCCACCAAGCAGGGCCAGCATTAGACTCACTGGGGTTCAGGGTAGGAAGCCCTACTCACCTAAGCCCTGGGCCCTGCCACCTGGGGCTGAAGCCTGAGCAATGTAGTTTGGTGGGGACTCTGTGGCATGGGGCCCCGTGCCATTGCCCTGCTCGCTACCCCCTAACGCCGGCCCTGGCTTTTATAGGCAGAAAACCAGTGGCTGTGACACAGGTGGGCCGTGGAGTTTTCATAGCATGGTAGGGGGGGCCTCAGGGAAAAGAAGGTTGAGAGCCCTGGTCTACAGTGTCTCAGAGACCTGGATTACTCTTGGTGAAGCCTCTTCTCAACAAGACCTAAAATGAGCTCCCTTGCACTGGACAGCAAAATGACTTTCAACCATCCTGCCTTAAAATTACTGTGTTGCCTGAAGCGTGCATGGGATTTTCCCCTTTAAACTGAAAAGGTGAATCTAATGGTCACAAAATTGAGGAATAAGATTAATAATGGTTTGAGCCAAGTCAATCCTAGCTCAGCCTTGCCCACTTCCCTGCACAGTTCTCCCAGCACACTTCACTTTTGGGAATAAAACCACTTCTCCTGCCTACCTGTCTTTTCTCATTAAAAATAGATATAATTTGGCATGATCTGGTGTGCCTGGACATGTGAGCCCGTCACATTTCAAGGGGAAAATCCTGACTGAGTCAGAAACACCCCGACCTCATGTCTGCTGAAGACACTAAGCCCCTAAAACAAGCAAAAAGTGTTGCTATATGTACGCCACTGGCTGACACTTTCAGGGAATTGGAAGGCTTCTCAGCAATTTTATTTCAGATCCTAGTTGGGTCTTGTGGGTCCTCGGCAGTGGAACTCCTCAAGCATGAGCAGTTGACATTTCTTCCCTGTCTGGAATTCAGGAAGGCAATTGAAGCTTGTTAGTGACTCTGCAGCCAAATCTAGGTGAAAACAAGAGGATTTTTTTTCCTCAGCTGAAAAAAGGGAGGAAGATCTGTTCCAAGGTATAAAACTCCAAGGAGCAGTGTGTTTTTCTTTGTAAGATTTTTGCTGCTGTTTGTGCACCGTATGAAGCAGAATACTGAACACCTGGGCTCCTGGAACTGATTTAAGTTAGTTTTTGAGTTACGGCTGACTAAACAAGAAACTCCAGAAAGGTGCTTGTTTCCCATCAGAATAAGGTTGTCTTTTTCTACCATGCCAACCTCAGATTTTTCCCATTTGGCACAATAGATCTCTGGAGATTCACTGCAACCAGCACCATAGCTGGAGAATTTGAATGCTTCTCTTGTTTTTCCTTTCTTGACTTTAATGTTTTCATTGGAGATTGAGACATGAGTGTCATTTTTAAAATTATCAACTCATTGAATTGGACAGATGGTGACATTTAACAAATAAAAGTAGACTAGAAAGCCCTAGAAAACTCTTCTAAAAGCAATATGCATTGTTTCCCAAACTGCACTATCCTACAGGACATCAAATTAACACCTAACAGTGGATTCAAGGCAATCTAATTGTTTGATATCAAAAACAGCTGATGGGTTAGAAACAGTTCATGACGAATGCTCTACAGTCTAGGTGAAAGGCTGATCCTTTTGAAATGTATGGGCATTTTGCCACTGATCTCAGTGGGGCAGGTTTTCACTCCACATTTGAAGAGACTTGCTGAGATAATGGGGTTTCTCTAAAGTGGTTCTGCACATTGGTTGGTGCTAATGGAGAATTGGAGATTTTCTCTGCTGCTGTTCATTGTGTACGTGAAGCCAGTTGGAGAACTGACAAAGGAGGCATAGCCTGACATATTATATGTTGATACCACAATTTAAAGTAAACCCCCATCTCATGGGATCACAGGAATTCTCTCTCAGTGCTGTTCTGTTGCCTCAGATTTCAAAGCGGGTTTGAGACAGCTGGTTGAAGCACTGTCCAGACAAAATGAAAGTTTTACTTATAGGGGAAGAGATGGGACAACCGGGAAATCATTTGTATTTGGTGGCAGCCTTATTTACTGCTAGGTGCTGGCGTGTTTTGCAGTTAGGCATGGGAACAATTTTTGAACAGATGCTGAAGGTTACAGTTAGGGAGAAATGGCTATTTTCATCTTCAAAAAAGTGGACGTTTCAGCCTTTACTTCCAGCTGTGGATCCTCAGGACAATGATCTTTGCTTTTGTGGTGCCAGTTTTAGGGCCACCATTGAAAATGCACTGAAAGGTTGCAGCTACTTCAAAACTTAACAGCATTCAGGTGGCCTCTTCCTAGAGGAATCTTTGCTGCCCACAGTTCAGAAACTGCTTATTATTCAGCCATTATGCTTCCATGTCTTGCTAATTTATTAGCATTATTAAAAACCTGTCCTACACTGTCACTGTGCTAAGATGGCATGGTAACAAAAATGCCAAAGATCTGAATTGCTGTGACAGAAATAATTACACAGGGAGATAGTAATAGAAAAGATGAGTAAACTAAATGTGGCACTCATCTTACAAAAGAAAGCAAGCACTTGCCTTACAATTGCTATCCTGCCAGTGTAACTTGAATGCCCCTAATGGCATACATTTTAAGAGAACACAGCGGGGGCTGTCCAGTGGAGTTTTGTTGGGGTTGGGGTTATGCCTGCTTTCATTTATCAACTTTAGTGAGAATCTGGGATGAGAGGTGAAGAACATGGTGAGGCAGAATATTTATAAAGTGATCAATTTTCTCAAGATCCTTGCATTGAAGGAGCTATTATTAATAATCAGTATTATTAATACATTTGTAGAGAGCCAAATGGGGAAGTGTTGGAAACACCAGTGAGGAAGGAAAAACGATTAGAAGTAGGAATGAGGAAGATAATGAAACGAGATTCAACATGGAAACATGCAAGATAATAAATCTGGAGAAAATATATCCAAAGCACATACTCACTGGATGCAAATACTTGGGAACGGCATAGTGTAGGGGTGATAGATGACAAATTGCAATGTGACACAGAAGCTAAAAGGGAGAGTGAGCCATCAATTCTTCACAGTTGACACTGCAACCTTTAGTGTCCTCAGCTCTTACATCATTCTGAAAAATAACATTATTTTAGCCATAAATAGTTCATCCCGCTTACAGACAATTTCTCAGATTTTCGGTGGGCTCTGACAATTTCCAATACAGAGTTCTATCCTTCAGAATAGCCACAGCCCCCAGAGTCTTTACCAAGGTTTTGTCTATGGTAGTAGCTCATATCAGATGTCATGGCCTCCTCGTCTTCCCTTACATCAGTGACTGATGCCTCGCTGTCAAATCCTGCCATGAAGCCTTTATGTCAATCTCTGTGATGCTCCGTCTCCTTTTCTCACTGTGGGTCAGCATGAATATCGAATAATCTTTTCTTACCCCTGCGCAATCTTTGAATTTTATCAGGGCAATCTTGAATTCTCACTGCAAAGGTGTAGTTGCCCACAAATAGGTTCCAGACCATGAATGATATCATAGTTCACATCACGAGCAATCCTAGGGTAGAGGTCAAAACATGTCAGTCCCTCCTTGGCCACGAGGCCTCGTGCACCTATGTCACTCCATTTGCAAGATTCCGCCTTCATTGCCTACAGTCAGTTTGCTCCTCAAGTCACCATTCCATGAACTTCACACTGACAGTTCCCGCCAAGGTACTGTCTTCCCTCCTGTGATGGACAAATCTTCATCACATACGTGTAGGGGGTCCCCTTTTTCCCCTCACCACCAGACAAGGTGATCATTACGGCTGTGTCTCTACATATGGGCAACCACACAGCACAGGGAATGTGCACATCTCGAGAGTCCAGAATGCACATCAATGTCCTGGAACTACAGGTAGCACGGAAGGTGTGCAAGTCCTTTTTTCCTTTCATCTGCTTTCATCATGTCCTCATAATGTCAGACAAAACTACAATGGTCTTCTACGTCAGCAAACAAGGGGGAGCGAGATCTGCCTCCCTGTCTACAGAAACAGTCCATCTCTGGAACTGGTGCATCAAGAATCAGTCACCCTATCTGCAGCCTACCTTTTGAGGATGCAGAATGTGCTCACAGACTCCCTCAGCAGACACTTCGCAATCGACCGTGAGTGGGAACTTCATGACACTGTGCTCCACAACATTTTCACACAATGGGGGACCCCAGGAATCTGTTCGCTTTCCAGGCCAAAAACAAATGTGCCACATTTTGTTCCAGAGGAACCCTCAGTTACCACTCCTACAGTGACACTTTCCTTTCCTGGTCATACCAGTTCAATTATGCCTTCCTCCTGCTACCATTGCTGCCACGAGTGTTACTCAGGAACCGACAGGACAGAGTAACAGTTATCCTGATCGCCCCTTTCTGGCCCAGACAGTTTGGTTCCCCAACTTCCTACGCCTGTCGTCTCCCTTCCCATTACTCTCCCAATATTCCCTGTGCTCCTGAGCCAGTGCAATGTCAGGATCAGACACTCTAATCCACTAACAGTTCTCCTCAGGGCATGGTATTTGGATGGTCATCAGCCCTAGAACGGGTGTGCTCCTCGGCTGTGTGAGACATTCTCTCTTATAGCAGAAAGAACTCAACTAGGAAATGTTACCAATCTACTAGAAACACTTCTCATCCTGGACACAGCATTCTACCAAAAATTATGGGTATTCCACTCATCCTAGACTATATCCTATCTTTAAAGACATCGGGCCTGTCCCTCAGTTCCACGCTAGTCCACTTGGTGGCTGTTAATTCGTTACATCCCCCTATGGAGGGCAGCTCTATTTTTGCACACTTGCTAACCAGTTGATTCTGGAAAGGCCTGATAAGGACTTTCCCACCTCCTCAAAAGATGACACCCCCATTGGACTTGAATCATGTCCTTTCGGTTCTAACACGGCCCTCCTTTGAGCCCTTAGTGACTTGCTCCATGTCCATTCTCTCCTTGAAAGCTGCCTTTCTCATAGCCATCACATCATCTAGGATGGTCGGTGAACTTGGTGCAGTGATGACAGATCCTCCACACCTTATATTTCCCAAAGATAAAGTTTCTTTACACCTACACACCAAATTTAAAGTGGTTTTGAAATTTCACCTTCACCAATCCATTCACATAAGTGTTTTCTTCCTGAAACCACCTGCATCTGCAGAAGAGCATAGGCTCCACTCCCTAGATGGTCAGCAAACCTTGGCCTTTTGCCTACAGAGAACAAAACCATTGAGAAAGTGCTCAAGGTTGTTTGTTGCTATAGAGGAGAGAATCAGAGGACATGCCATCTCCACCCAGGGAATTTCCAAATGGATATCTGATTGCATTCTTCCCTATCAGCTCTCAAACTTCCCCTCTCCCAATGGGGCTATGAGCACACTAAACAAGAGCCCAGACCACTACTGTAACATCTCTTCACGATGTACTCCTCCCAGACATCTGTAAAGCACCCATGTGGAGCTCTGTACACACAGTGCAAGACATTACAACCTAGTACAAGACTCGGCTGCTAATGCCTCATTGTGGACGGCGATTCTCCACTCGACCCTACCATCCTCACCCTCCACCTGCTTTGACCTGCTGGTCAGTCACCCACAGTCGAATACAATAGGGACTATCACTTGAAGAAAAAGAAGAGTTACTTACCTGTAACTAGACGTTCTTCAAGATATGTAAGTCTATATGTATTCCACTACCCGCCCTTCTTCCCCTCTGCTTCAGATCCTGATTCGGCGGTGGCAAAGGAACTGAAGAGGTGGTTGGTTCACCCTGCCTTTCATCACCTTGGTCGGAAACACGAGGCAAGCCAGGGCGTGTGTGCAGACCAACTGACACGGCTTTCAAAATCTCCGACTCCAGACGTGTGGTGCACCTGTGTAACCCACAGTGGAATACATAGAGGGACCACACATCTCGAACCTCCAGTTACAGGTATGTAACCTCCTCATCCTCAGCTGCTGGAAATCATCATAGCTCCTTCCTAGCCGAAACAATGACACATTCCAGCAGCTGAGGATCTGCCCCTATATCTTGGATTTCTCCGGTCTTATAAAACGGTGCTGCAAAAACAAGCTGCTGTTAAAATGGTAGAAAAATTTCTTGCTGTTTAAATCTTTCCTAGAAGAAGTTGTTAGCAGATTCTTTTCTAGTAATAAAACGTGCACTATTCTAGCTGGAAGGGTAATAGCATCTCTCCCTCTCTAGGACCATAGTGTATTCTGTAACGTCCTTGGCCAGACTTTACCCGTTTTTTCAAAGGACTCCCACTAACACCTTGAAGAGTACATTGTTCTCTCCATTCTATTAATGTGCATTAGCTGTGTACCTTTATATTTCACTTAGTCCTGTTGTACAAGTAGATTTGCATTATCTCACATTCTGATGAGAGTAAAAAAACAGGATTTTCCATTTAAAGAAGTAAACTCTGATCTCAGATAGCTTTAACATTTTAACTTTTTATGGCATTACTAAAATTAATTGTTCATTTTATTATTTCCAATCATCCACACCCCAGTGTGCAGGCTCATTTAGCAGTGCTTGAGTGGATAACAATGCACCTCATCTAAGGGATGTGTTATTCAAAACACACTTTATCAATATTCTGCTTTGAATGCATTCTTTAATGCATTCCTGATTTTCTTTCACTTAATTTGTTAGTCTGTTCTCTCTGTTGTGTGCACTTTCCGACTTTCCTAAATAAAAAGTATTCTGGTTAGGAGGAAACAGGTGAGAAGGGAGGCGCACAGGAAGGTCATTTTGTTACAGAAATTTGAAAGAGTACAGGCAAGTCTCGTCTTACGCGCATTTAACATGTGTGAATTCAGCTTTGCATGGTCGGCAAAAACAAAACAAAAAAGAAAAATAACAATTTCAATACTGTACCTGTAGTGCGGGCGATTCCGCCTGCGATTACACTAAATGTAATTTTGACTATACACGATTTTCACTTTACGTGCTGACTACGGAACGTAACCCCAGTGTAAGATGAGACTCGCCTGTATACTTGTATTATGTGCAGCAAACTTGAGTTACTGTATTCTTTTGGCTTCAGTAGAATTAAATCATCAGCTACAGGACTTGTGCTGTAGTTATAACTTTTGAAAGAAATGTCTTAACTTTTAGTCATAAAGATATTTTCTCTAATAAATTCAATCCAGATTTTCGTGCCACAAGAAGCATTATTAGAATTAGGTACTTATCAGGGAAATTCTTAGAGGAAAAAACCAAATTCACAGAGCATGTCTTCTATCAGAGGACAGCATTTGCTGTTTACATTGTGCTGGAATTATTGAAAATCAGAATGAGCAGACACTAGAAACAAGTCTCTCTCCTATTCTGTATATTTCTGCAGTAATATCTAAAATTTGCTTTTGATCAAAAACTTATTTTACATCAAATGACTAAAGCTTGTTAATGTAAGAATGTGACACGGGATGTGCATCAAACAAAGGCTTGCTTTGGTGCAGCTAATCAAAACTAATGCTTAATCATAATGCTTTTATCTTGTAACACTATGTGGAATTTCTCTCAGACGAGAATGGAAATTATAACTCCATTGCCTTTTTCAATGGTTAAAACTCATGATGTGAGACAGACACCTTTTTACATCTGGAAATGTTTTTTTTTTTTTTACTGATTGTGCTCACAGGCAGCAAAAATGAGTGAAACTTGTGGAGGCCAATTTCATAACTATTCCTTGAGCTTCGTATGTGTCTGACAAGGCATTCTGCACTAAGGTGTTGGGTATGGCCACTTGGGTGCAGATCCCCAAAGGTATTTAGGTGCTCAGCTTCTATTGATTTGAATTAGGTGCCTAAATACCTTTGAGGATCTGGGCCTTGGTCTGTTACTAGGAGTTGTACAAGACTCCGTTTTAGGATGTCTAAACCAGTGGTGCCAATTTCAGGTATTTTTGGAGGGGGGCAAGGGTGCAATTCCAGTTTCCCCCACCCCCTCCTCCAGCAGAAACCCCGTTCCTGTCACTCCTAGTATCTTCACCCCACCCCACCCGAGGTCTTCCTCGGCTCCAGAGTATCCCCTCTCTCTCTTACCCACACCGTGCATGAGCCTGTGCTGCCAGGACTCACTTTCTCAACAGACTCCCCTGAGCTCCGCCGCAAAGGAACTCCCACCCCATGTGCCACCAAGGCACAGCACCATTTGGCCCAGTCACCTATCTGTGTGGAGTGGCAGCCTGGTCAAATTTCAGCGCCGTTGTCACCATGCAGCTGGAGCAATGCTCTGGACCACTCTGGCAGCAGCCGTACTGTTCTAGTGTAGGACCACTGCTTAAAAGTGGCCAGGCCACAGCCATCCCCAGCTCCATGGCCTGTGGGGCTTTGACCAAATGCAAAAAGCTTGAGGGAGGTTGGGGACAAATGACCCTCCTCCCAGTCCCCCCCACCCTTCCCCCACCCCAGGTGGCAGCGCTGATCTAAACCAAGACTAGCTTTTGTTCCTCCATTCAGCTGTTAGCACATTAATCATATTGTGAATGCTTTTAGTCACCTTAATAAAATAGCAGTTGAAGCCCCCTTGACCTAGCTGAGCTATAACTTGACACAGCTTTACTAAACTGCTTAGAAAACATATGTTTTGTTTTCATTTTTAACAGTAATGAAATGTTGGCTGCTTTTTAACTTTCTTCTTTATTTTTTTATTTGCAGTGATGTGGTTGCATGACCTGCAGCATTATTTATCAAACAGGGACTGTTCAGTGCATGACTTGCTTTCTGTCCAGACTGCATAACCCAAAACTTAACCAGTTCTACCACTTAAGACTCATGGCATCTGATTTCAAAGAGAGAGATCCACTTGCAAAGAAGCTTGCCATCTTGGGGAGTGGCTTTACCATCTCCCTCTTCCACCTCCCCTCCAGAATAAAGTCTCCCCAGGAGACTGGGGCCAGGGAAAAACCAGTATTCAGAATTCCTGAGAGGGTATTTGGTAAATTGACACAGTTCCCTTTCAGCACTCCGTTTTTTCTGTCTATCCACTTTGACTACTTCATTCTGATTATTAACACACAACCTTCTGCTCCATTTCCATTTGCTAAGCTAGACAACAGCTAGTCTTAATGAGGTCATAAATGTATCTTTCTGATCATTCATCTGTTAAAGCTCTTGCACATTTGAAGGCTCTGGTCTAATCAGGTTTTAATATTTAAGGTAAAGCCAAGAAAGTTTTCTTGCAGGAAAAAACTATTACGAATTGTTGTTTGACCCTCCCATGTTCCTTAAAAAATAAGCAAGGTATATCTGCTAAGCTCCAAGCCTGGACAAACTATCATGCAATATTTTATTTACAAACACTGCATACTTTCTTAATATGTATATACACAGTAGTTTGTGACTGTTACATTTTTCTCTGTCCATTTAGCTGTCATCAGTTTCTTTCAGTAATATTTTTTTCTATCTGTGTACAAAAGTTAAACAATTCTAGAAAGGAACATGAATGGAGATAACTAGTATAAAATCAGTCTACACTTGCTGACTTACAGTATTATGCAAAATGTCCTTGCCAGCTTATTTGGGTTGTTTATATTTTACTTGTACTATTTGAGTTGTCTTTTTCTTATCCCCGTTTCAGTTGTTTCATTTCCATTTGCACTAGCATGCCTGTTTCTTTGTATTATGAAGTATTGCTATAAGATTTGCAGTATGTAGACGGTATAACTCAAAATGCTTTGTTCTGCCTATATTGACTAATTTTAAAAGCTGCTTATTTAAAATTTTAAATTCTTAAATATCCACACGTTTGTATTACTGTATTTTCATTTTGTACTTGGACAGACAGCACTGGCAAGATACAAGACATGAGGAAATGCTGTTTTGTAGTATTCTAAGTTCATGTGTTTATTGTGTAGATACTGTCGTTTTAACATCTGGGACAAAGGTGAGACCTCGTAAGCCATAGTATTCGCTAAAAAGCCTCAAGAGAATCTGGAATCATTAGTACTGTACATTGTTCCGTTTGATTAGAAGTCCAGTTCTTGAGCAACCGCATGCTTCCTACCTAGATCTCAACCCTGCAGAAACTTAGACATATCCTTAACTTTACTCATGAGCAAATTTAAGCATCAGAGCCTTAGGGGTAAATTGACCCTGTCTTTGTGCCTGCAAAGCACTTAGGAGGCTGGGTAGGGGCAGCACATCCCTTGCTTGGTACAGAGGCCTGCTCTGTGCACCCTCCTTTCACATCAGTACACAGGGATAGGTGGGGCAGGGCTGGAGGAGTATTGGGCACCCCTAGTCTCTGCAGCCTCTTCAGAACCTGTAAGGAGCATTCTGTTCAGCACCAGGTCCAACTAGCTAGGGCCTGGGCTCTCACCTTGCCCCTAATCGTAAGTCCCAGGCAACCCTCCTGGTCAAATACACCCCGGGTTTGATCAGCCTGGAGGGAAACTGCACCAGATCTGGAGGCGGTGATGTGAGGAGTGATGCAGGGGAACATGTAGCTCACTGTCCCTCTCTCTGCCTTACAGCAATCGCTGGCTCTTCTTTGGGGGCCAAAGGGAGATTAGAACTGGGGTCTCTGCAGGAGGTAGGGGAGAAAATAAGGACTGGGATGGAACTGTGTTCCTTATTCTCTCTGCTGGAGGGCAGAGGAGGATGACTCATCCCTCCACATTCCCTCTCTTGAGGGCCATGCAGGAGGTTCTTCAGTCTTATGGGATCCAAGTACTCTGCCAGGAAGGGCCCTCATCACTGCCATCAGGGAGCTGGGGGCTCATCTCTACAACCTCCCAGCCTGCTGGGGCAATGCAGTTACAGATTTCACCACCCGGGGAAGCTCAGGATGTAGGTGGAATCAGAAGCGTCACTAATCTGTCCCACACAAAGGCCTTAGGATCTGATCAGGGTGGGACAGGCAATGTTTGAACAATGCACAGCAAAGAGCCCCCTGGGCCTGGTATGTGACATTTCAGCATTAATAACCGTAGATCCCTTGCTAGGAGGTACTGTATAAACATGCCTTCTCTCCTTGTTGGGAACTGGATGAGTGGCTTTGAGCTGCGTTTTCCAACTCTGTAGTGCAGCTGGTGATGTCTTCCCCAACCGCTGCTGGATATCGATGTCTCCAGAGTTGGTAGTTTTGGGCTGGCAATGCCATTTGACTGTTGAGGGGTTAGACAGAGACTTCTGGAGTAGTGGGGCTGGGTGTGTTGGAGCTGTTCTCCCTGCCACCAGGCTGGCTGTGTAGATTAGTAGTTTACTATTCAAGCTGTTCTGAAGCCAAGGCATTTGTATCTTCCTGAAAAGTTTTTAGCCTGACATAACTGTTTGAGTCTACTCAGTGCAGTAGGGAAATGTCAGATTGAGCTAGTAACCTCAAGTAAATGTGCTGTCTTTCTTTTAATTAAGTTATCCTAGCATCTCTCCCCCAGAGGGTGATCCCAAGCATGTTTCTAATGTACTAACCGGATGTGTGCGTAAGAGACTGTTTTATTTTCTCAGTGGCAGCTTGTTTGACTGTCCTAATTTGTGTTGACCAGTTATCAAAATAACTGTTTGTGAAATTGTCAATAATATATTTTCTGTCAGAGAATGGATTTCTAGAGTGTCAACGCATTAATTTCCCTTTTCAGTTCACCTATGGATTCTTATCCTGTAACTACCAGATTGTCATGGTAGTGGCATTAATATACATATCTGTAAAAAGACAAAAATACAAGATAATGGTCAGAAGAATGCAAACATTTTAATAATGTTTTTTCCCAGTCAAATACAATAATGCTTCCAAGGCTACAAAAAAGTGTACAGTTGTTAAACAAGTTGTAAATAAAGGCTTATATAAAATGGAATCTCTTGTTTTTCTGGTCTGTTACTGTATTAGAGAAAGTGCACAAAGTGAGGTTTCTGTTAAAATTGTGGGTTTGTTAAATCTGAAGCTGTCCTTTGTAATAAGAAGCTAGTTATGCTATATATTTTTTGATTGAGATTATTAAATACAATTCAATTAAAACTTTAAGGCCTACTCATTACAGGGTCTCAAAGCTGGCCCTACATCCCACCACACAGGGACCTTTCTCGCCACCCTCCAGAAGCACATATATCTGTACAGTGTGTCTGAGTTCTGTACAAAAGGTGAACTTTGGGTAACAAGTCCATCCCCTGAAGACTGCACAGTAAAATTACAGAACAGTGAGGTAAGCGGTCATTAGTCATAGCTGGAATGCTTCACTCAACAGGTAGATTTTCAGAAATATTGGCTAGGAGGAAAAGAAAGACTTAACCATATGGGGCTTATGGAAAGCACAAAGTCAGGTATGAACTAAAGGAGGGAGGGAGAGGCCAGAGATGAAGTCAAAACTGTAAGCATGGACAGAATCATGGAATGAATTGAAAGTGAACACAAGCTTGAATGTAACGTGGAAAGTAGATGTCAGTGCAGATGCTCAAGAAAGGGAGATGATTGTGACAGCAGGGGTTGGGATGGTCGAGGAAGAGGCCAGAAGAGAAAGTTGAGGTAGTGAAGAAATTACCAAAATTTAGACTGCAACAGGGATTGGAGTAACAAACAAATTCTGGGCAATAATATAATGGAATAATATTAAGGTGTGTTTTGATATCTCTGAAAAATCAAAAAAGGTTGGCTAATAGTCTATGTTTCCAGGGAAGGCACAAAAAGTTCCAAAGAGACAAATTTCCAAGCAAAGGCCAATAAAATATAGTTCTAAAAATGTCCTTAGTGTACTCCAGAAATGTCAGTTTGGCTGTTAAGATATCCTAGAAAAGCCAGGAAATGGTTCCAAATTTGTGCCAGCCATGTACGAAAAATGTCTGAATGTTCCCTGTGTGCTCAAGACAAGGCCAAAAAGGTCCTCAAAAACCACAAACATCCAAATATCCAAACTTACGTTAGAAATGGCCTCTGAGACAAGACGAAACCCTAGCTCAGAGTTGTTCCAAAAGGTCTGGATGTTGGCCTCAAACAAACCCTGAGAGAAGTCCCAGGAGTGTCCAAAAAAAGTCTCGACATGCCCCCAACCAAAGTGTTTGAAAAGATCTGAATATTATTACCTGAAAGTGTGCTAAGCCCTTCCCAGAGAATGTAAGAAGACCTGGTCCTTGTCCCAAAAATCTTAAAGCTCCCCTCCTCCAAACGCTTGCAGTAACTTTATCATTGAATTCAATTGAACGGCTTGTTACTCAGGTGCATAAGTGTGTCCTGGTATGGGTCTTGTGTATTTCCAGTTTTATGTCTGAAATTGCTCCTGCAAAATGGAAAAACGTTCTGAAATGTTCCAGCAGGACTGGAACCTTCTCTGGCCATTTCTTTGGTGATTGTTTTTGGGATCCTTTTCAAAGCATTTTAGAAAGAACTAAGAAATGTACCCTGAAGCACCTCCAGAAATATTCAGTTACCTAGAAACGGTCATAAAATACTACCAGAAATGTCCAAAATATATCTGAAAAGTGACCATCCCCCCTGTATTATCTTAGAAAGGACTGCCAGTGGTCTACAGTGGTCCAACATTTTTTTTTTTTTAATTAAAAAGAAAACTAGAAATGTTCCTTAAAGGTGAAAAATATTCCAGCACCATCACCAAACTAGCCTAGAAAGTTCATCATACCGGTTTGCATGAAGATACAACAATTAGCCTCTGAGTTCAGTTGACAATCAAACCAAGACAAGTGAAAATGCAAGGCTTCTGTTTCTTGTCTCCTATTAATTGCAGCACAAACATCTTAATAAATCAGCCCTTAAGCAAGCAGCATGTTCCTGGAGACTCAGGGCTGGCAGCACTCTACGGTATGTTCTCTTAGCATGCACCTTCATTGTCCAGTGTGATGTCACACACCGATCTAAATTACAGAAGCTTAATTTATAAATGCAAACTACCAAAAGACCACCAAGTCCATCACTTCAACCTTTCAACCACATCCCTTCTATTAAAACATTAACACTATCACTGATTAGCATCTATTTTTGACAGTGTCACCAACAAAAGGATGAAGGTCGCTTGGAAAAATATGAGAACCATAACATTGGGGGGAATGTCCCAGTAAAGTTAAAAAATTCAAAAACAATCCCCAAATGTACATTGAAAAATCCCCTAAAGTGACCCATTTCAGAGGGATAGTCTGTTAGGAGAAGGAAGAGAAGGATATAGTTAGCTCTGAGCACAGGGTGGGGCTCCCTAAGTTTAAACAGTTGGGAACCCTTACCCCCAGGTTTTTATCCTGGCTCTGGGAGAAGAGTGGGGGTTGTTACTCACTCCTGCAATCCTTGCTGTTTTTCACTTTGAAACTTTTTTTTCTCTGCTCCCTTAGGAGCAAGTCCCAGCTCATGTCTCTTAAGGTGGTCTGTTAACTCTGCTTCTGACTCCAAACTGTTTGTGCCAAATCATCTTTAACCACCCCTAACTCTAATTTACAATTCTCCAGTAGCCTTCGCTGGAGTAGCACCAACTTGAAAGATTACTGGCAGCTTCCCATAATGCTGCCTTTACTTCAAACCTCCTATCAGCGGACTTAAGTGCCTCCTGCCCTGGAAGGCATCTTGTCCCCTGGGCACGGACCTCCTTCCGCTACCCATTTACCAAGGAGGGTGGGCTCCTCAGCCAGTCCCCATCCCCCTGGATCCCCTAACACTGCTCCCATTTCCTCCTTAATCTCATCCCAGGTTGACCCCCCGCACCTGGGATGGACCCTGATTCTTCCATATCCACTTATCCAAAAAGACCATTACCACAGCTTGCAAGGACCCACAGCTACCATTATGAGAGCCTGCCATACCCCTCCAAGCATCTGCGTGGACAGTTGGGGAGAGGGACTTACCTGGCTGTAGGGTAACCAGATGTTCCGATTTTATAGGGACAGTCCTGATTTTTGGGTCTTTTTCTTATATAGGCTCCTACTACCCCCCACCCCGTCCCAATTTTTCACACTTGCTGTCCAGTCACCCTACCTGGCTGCTACTTACCTGTCCAGCGTGATGCATCCGAGTCAGGCCACCAAGATGTTAGAGGGCTTTCCCTCAACCCTCCCGCTTCCCTGCTTCTTGTCATGCAGACAGCAAGCAGTAAAAGACCAGAAGTCCGAAGCACAGACAATGCAATGTTAATTGGGGTTAGTTTCCAAGCAAGCATATTTACACCACTTGGGCTTATCTCTACATTCCAGTAGAGTCTGTTCCCCAGTGTTCCCTTCCCAGTTCTGATGCTGCAGAGCGTTTACCCTGCATCCCCCTTCCCGGCTCTGATGCCGCAGAGCCTTGCCTGAGTCCCTGTTCCCCATTCCCTGTTCCCGTTCCGCCCCCCTTAGCAAGCATGATTCCAATTTCCCTTCCCCCCCACTTCCCAGATTATATAGTAATAGTCTCAGCTATACCTTAACCAATCATTTTACTTAAATTCAACTAACAAATCCTAGCATATTGTAACATAATTCTCTAACCAATTATATCCCATTACCCTAATTAACTTACACCTAGCAAAATTAATTATACAGCAGACAAACAATTAGAGAACCAGACAGAATAACAATAGAAAAGTGGGGGCCATAAAGATTAAAACATACAGGAATGAGGGTTTCACAACCACTGATAAGTGATTTCTTGCCAGACAGGATGCTGTCAAACTAATTTTTCTTCAACCATCTTAAGATCTGTTTATCTGGTGGTGATGGGCATTATCAGGACAGGATCATCTTCCTAACAGCCCAATAGCACCTTATTTCAGTGTGACTGGTTTGGAATGTGAGGATGGGACCATATGCCTCCCAGTTTATGGCTGCCCCTGCTGCTTAGCCAAAGGCCTTAGCCTAACAACAAGGCCTCCCATTATCTTGGTGAGAGAAGGCCCATATACAGGCAGACTGTGATTTGGATTTGTTGTTTTAATACTCCTGTAACTAGCTAAGTGATAAAAATACACCCAAGTTCTTAAAGTATAGGCCTTTACAGGCAGGCCTGAATATTTATATTCTAACAAGTATGCACAACCTGGTGGACTTTCACCCTCCTGTTCAGCTTCCAGTATAAAGGGGCGGCCACATCTTTTTTAACCACATCAGCAAGCATGCAGTTGAAATCAGTGCAAATGCTTAGTTAAGCAATTAAAGTCCTCTGAATTCATAGAATCATAGAATATCAGGGTTGGAAGGGACCTCAGGAGGTCATCTAATCCAACCCCCTGCTCAAAGCAGGACCAATCCCCAACTAAATCACCCCAGCCAGGGCTTTGTCAAGCCTGACCTTAAAAACCTCAAAGGAAGGAGATTCCACCACCTCCCTAGACAACACATCACCACCCTCCTAGTGAAAAAGTTTTTCCTAACATCCAACCTAAAACTCCCCCACTGCAAATTGAGACCATTACTCCTCTTTCCGTCATCTGCCACCACTGAGAACAGCCGAGCTCCATCCTCTTTGGAACCTCCTTTCAGGTAGTTGATGGCTGCTATCAAATCCCCCCTCACTCTTGTCTTCTGCAGATTAAACAAGCCCAGTTCCCTCAGCCTCTCCTCATAACTCATGTGCCCCCGGCCCCTAATCATTTCGCTGCCCTCCAATTTGTTCACATCCTTTCTGTAGTGGGGGCCCCAAAACTGGACGCAATACTCTAGGTGTGGCCTCACCAGTGCTGAATAGAGAGGAATAATCACCTCCCTCGATCTGCTGGCAATGCTCCTATGACTACAGCCAAATATGCAATTAGTCTTCTTGGCAACAAGGGCACACTGCTGACTCATATCCAGCTTCTCATCCACTGTAATCCCCAGGTCCTTTTCATTAAGAGAAGGAAAGATGGTAGGGCACAGGACCGAGACTCAAGAGACTTGGTAACAATTCCTGGTTCAGCCAAAGACACCCTGTGTGACTTCGGGCAAGTTGCTTAATCTACTCAGTACTGAAATTCCCTGCCTGTACCATGGGGATAGTCCCAAGTTGTTGCGAGGATAAACCCCGTTGGAGACTGGGAGGTGCTCAGATGCTATAGGAAGCAGAGTGGTCTAGTTGTTGAGTACAAGAGTGGGAGCCAGACCTCCTGAGTTTTATTCCCAGCTCTGGCACAGTTGTGAGAGTCCTTACCCTCTCAGTAAACTCACTTTATAGCTCGGGAAATGGGCTGTCCAATACCTACCTACACAGGTCTGGGGAGATCACAGTTATAGGCCCTTCTATGCCAGGATCTCCCAGCATTTCACAAACACGTACCAAGACTTACTGGCACAGGGGCAGCTCTATACTGAGGCTGGGATTCAACTTCTTTGTTTAGTATGAAGAATCGAGACATACCCGTGTTGTCGGTAGCTACCAGTGTGGTGCTCCAGTCTTGTTCGATGATGATAACAGTCGGCTGCGTGCGTGTTCCCTCTGTGTGCTGCCCCAGCCCTGCGCAGATCGCTAACACAACAGACCCCGAGAGAACCCCCCAAAACCACAGACTCTAGTAAGGTACGAAGAAACCCGAGCCAGGTTTATTGTCAAACGAAGCACAATAATAGTTCCCTATAGACTCTACAGGGCATACTACGAATATGTGCCCCCTGGCAATGGACACAGCTCAGTCAGTGGCGGGACACTCCACTGTCCCCTAGGCTGGACAAAGTTGCGCGCTCCAGGACCTACTTTTATACCATTGCAGGACTGCTGTGTATATGAGGACTGCTCACTCCTGGCTGTCGCAGTGCATTGTCCATCAGCAAAGCCGAGGGGAAAAGCACATCTCCAGTGCTGGGGAATGTCCCCTCTAAAGCTAGAGTTCTAAATTCTGCACTGGTGCTGCTGTAAAAGTAGAGTGACACTACTGCACTTACCCTGGCTTTACAGTAGGGTAACTGTAGACCTGAAGCTGCCCCCCAACCCCACCCCACAGCCTTGTTCCCCATGATTTGGCTTTCAGGAAAACGCTACATTTCCCACAATGCCTTGTGCTCCAGGCTCAAACCCCTTTCTGCCCCCACCCCAACTCCATCAAGTACAAGCCACCACCACAAAACAAGCCTAGCTCAGGGTGTGCCTCACCCCAAGCGGAAGAAACCTGCAGTGAAAGGAATCCCTGCAAACAGGTGAGTCCCACAAGACGAACACACATGATAAATATTATTATTGATACAGCAGAGTACATGTGTAATGGATGAATGGTAGCAAGCACATCTCTGCCCCAGAAAGCTCTAAAGCTACTCACAGCATTTAAAATCTGGCTACAAAGAGGCTTTACAATGACAAGCTGCCTATAATAGATATGAATTATGTTCCAGCAAGATCATTTCTAAAGAGCTAAATTTCTCCCAGTTAAAAGCATTTTCCTCTTGTTTTCCTACTTTTAATTTTTTGAAAAGTGTTTCTTGACAAGCTCAGGCTAATATTTTCCATCAAAACAGTTTTTAAAAATGTTTACTCCCTCCCACAAAAAGGTATTGCACACGCATGAGAGTTTGAAAATACTCTGTGCCTTTGCCTAATGACAAGTTTCAGAGTAGCAGCCGTGTTTGGGCCTAATCACATCAGCCACACTGTCAGAGGCTCGTTCACCTGCACATCCACCAATGTGATATATGCCATCATGTGCCAGGAATGCCCCTCTGCCATGTACATTGGCCAAACTGGACAGTCTCTATGCAAAAGAATAAATGGACACAAATCAGATATCAAGAATTATAACATTCAAAAACCAGTCGGAGAACACTTCAATCTCTTTGGTCACTCGATTACAGACCTAAAAGTGGCAATTCTTCAACAAAAAGACTTCAAAAACAGACTCCAATGAGAGACTGCTGAATTGGAATTAATTTGCAAACTGGATACAATTCACTTAGGCTTGAATAGAGACTGGGAGTGGATGGGTCATTACACAAAGTAAAACTATTTCCCCATGTTTATTCCCCCCCTCCCGCCCCCCACTGTTCCTCACACGTTCTTGTCAACTGCTGGAAATGGCCCACCTTGATTATCACTACAAAAGGTTCTTCCCCCCAACCCCCCACCCCGGCTCTCCTGCTGGTAATAGCTCACCTTACCTGATCACTCTGGTTACAATGTGTATGGTAACACCCATTGTTTCATGTTCTCTGTGTATATAAATCTCCCCACTGTATTTTCCACTGAATGCATCCGATGAAGTGAGCTGTAGCTCACGAAAGCTTATGCTCAGATAAATTTGTTAGTCTCTAAGGTGCCACAAGTCCTCCTTTTCTTTTTTTGAAAATACTCCGTTGACAGTTACTGCCAAGCTGGAGGCACTTCTGTAAGTAACTGTGTGCTGTGAGCATTAGCAATAGTGTGTGTGAGGTCGTTATAGCAACAGGCTGTGTCATGTGATGACCTCAGAACTGGCCTTGAGCAACATCAGAATCGCAGCTCGGAAACAGCTGCATCTGCTGCAGGTTAGTTTTGAAGGAGCAAGGCTGGGATGAGAGGCTCTGCGAGGCTGAAGGCACCAGAAGGGTACGCCGTGCTGACAATCCTAGCCTCCCTCTGGCTGTGGCTACCCAGGGCTGAGGTAAGAATACTGTGCTTTGTATTAGTACTGTTGCATCGCTGTTGTGTAGCTATTGGCCCAGGTTAGACACAACACTACACTTCCATTTTGTAATCAGGAAGAGGTGTGTGAGGAGATAAATCCCATGGACCAGAGCGACACAGAGTGGCTGCGGGTAGGTGGGGGAGGGATTCAGTTCCCCCACTCGTAACCTAAGACTAAGAGCTACCCAACTGTAGCTGAGGTTGATGCGCTGCTTCCGTGGCCCTCCCTGCTCCTTCCAGCTCAGAAAACTATGGACTGCGAACGGAGACTTGAACCTGGGTGTCTCATGATGCGATGCAGTGCAGCACCATTCCCATTAGTCAGTGGGCTGGCTCAGGGCGCTGTATTTGTGAGACTGCCATCCAACGTGTTTCAGGTGCAAATTAGCACTTACACAAAGGTGGAAATGTGCCCTTAAGTCTTTCTATTGTCTGTCACTCTCCCAGACTTTGGCCTGTTCATCTGACTCACCCATTAGCCCAGAGGCATAAATGCAGCTCACCCGGAATTCATTTGGGAAGTGTTCGTTGCTCGATTCATAATTATACTGGCAACAGGGTTTCACAATGGGGCCTAAATGGTGATAAAGTTGCTTGGGACTTTCAGGGCCTGGCTCCAATACACATGCATTCCAGAAGTCACACCAATGGCACTAGAGGTTCATGAATGGAGTTCCATAAGTACCCCACTCATGAACTCCGTGCCAGAACTAAAGTAGTATCGGCAACAATAACCGATCGCCAGTACGCAAATGACTGTGCTGTAGTTGCACTCAAGGGAGGATCTTCTAACAGCCCTTAATTGTTTCTCTGAAGCTTACAAAAGCCCAGGGCTAACTCTGAACATCAGTAAAACACAAGTTCTCCACCAGCCAGTCCCCAGTCAATCATCAGACCCAGCAAGGAAGAACTATATTGACAAAGAAGAACTGGAAAATGCAGAATACTTTGCCTATCTTGGCAACCATCTCTCACAGAGGGCAGACATAGATGTTGAGATTCAGCACAGAATTTGCTGTGCCAGTCTTGCCTTTGGCAGACTGTCTCGCTGGGTGTTCAACAATCACAACATGAGCACACACACTAGACTTTTAGTTTACAAAGCGGTGGTAATCCCAACTCTCCTCTATGGCTGTGAGACTTGGGTGACCTACAGAAAACACCTGAAAAACCTGGAATGCCAGCACCAGCACTTTCTTCAGAAGATCGTCAGCATAAAGTGGGAGGATAACCGCACTAATGTCAGTGTCCTCACAGAGGCCCTGATTATCCAGCACCAGCTGAGGTGGAGCGGGCATTGTGTGTGCATGCCTGATGTACACTTACCACAACAACTGCTGTATGCCCAACTCACCAAAGGAGAAAAAGAGAAGGCCAAAAGAAACACTTTAAAGACACCCTCAGATAAACATCAAGAGATGTGGCATCAGGGTTGGACTAGATGACCTCCTGAGGTCTCTTCCAACCCTAATCTTCTATGATCCAATGACACCGCACACCAGGAGACAGCAGCCTGGGATATGGATAACTGGTGAAAACTTGTCAGAGGGAACGTCCACTGTTGAGGAAAATTGCCTTGCCCTGGTCTCAGAAAAATGCCGGAAAAGAAAGGAACAACAACAACAGTCATACAGCAATCACGGCCCAACCCTGTCTTCCAACATCTCCTGCAATGTGTGCTAATGAGCCTGTGGCTCAAGAATTGGACTCTTCAGTCACCAAAGGACCCATGAAAAATAAAACCAGATAAAACCATCCTCAGCTTCGAGGGATTGTTGACAACAGTAAATACTGCAGCCTATTCTGTTCCTCCTGACATTGTCTGCACCTGAGAACGTCACCTCAGTGCTAAATCCACTGTCCAGCCCTTTCCTGGACAGTACAAAACAGAGCTCTTTGAGCGCGGGGCCGTATGAGAATTCCACTGAGGGGTACACATGTGCTCCATGCAGACTGAAGTCTAATTATGGGTGAGAAACCTTCTTCAGCAAAGATCGTTCACCTAAGAAGTCAAGGGAAGCCAGCACCTTGTACTTCCGTGGAAGGTGCTGACTGAGGGAAAGTCAGCCAGGCTGGGAAGAAGAAGAACTGGTGAGAAAAACCATCTTGAACAAAGCCAGTATCTTGCTAGAAAAAAAACATTTTGTTTTACTTATAGCTATTTCCTTTATTCCTTGTACTTGAACTCACCTTTAATCCTGCATCTATTTTTTGTTTGTTTCATTTTTACCACAAACCAACTCTGTGCTGCGTTTAAAGGCAGGGTGTATTTGCCCCCAGTTAGGTTAGGCTGTGATGTGTTTTTGTGGCTTTAAAGGAACAAACAAAATGTATTATTTCTCTGAACTATCCTAGAGAGAGCTGGACATTGGAGGGAAGATGGTTTTAAGGAAATTCGGGACTGGGGGTGTGCTGGGGTCATCCTGCATGCAGTAACCCAGGCTGGTGGAAGCCAGAGTGGGGCTGTAGACAGGCTGGTGAAGTCAGAGCTGCTGGCCTAGCATACAGACACTTAGGGTGTAACCTGCATGCTGGCAGGCAGTTGGGAGCTACAGCAGCAAGGCGTTGTGAGGCACCCCAGGTTGCAGGGAAGATGGTGACAGAGTCCCTCACTGGTCTGGATTGCATATGAAAGGCCAGACTGCCGCTCCTAGAAATGTGCCATCCCAAGCTCCTGCTTGTTTTGCTGGTGCCTAGAGCCGGCCCTGTGCATGGAACATCTGTATCGTTAAATGAAGAGCTTGTAGGTGATGCAGTTGACCATGGTCTTGGGCAATTAGGTCCGAGTCCAATTAAAGCAAAATTGGGGGCTTCACTGACAGAGCTAGGAGACGGGAGAACCAATGTTGGCGGGCCCATGCTGGGGCTATAAGTATGACTCTATCCTGTTTCTACCTGATGGTCAGGAATACTCTGTGTGAATAAGTCGGATTGCTGGGAAAGCATAGAGGAGCCTGACCAATCAGGAAAGCAAGACTGCAACTGTCAGGGTGCCTGGGCTGCAACCTTGTAGGGGACAGAATTGCTGACATTTTCTGTTGGTTCTTGTGGCAAATAGGTCAATCAGTGGAGACAACCTCCACCCCCCCTTGGATGATGAGTCTGGCCACATCTGAGCAAAAAGACCACTTGTGGTGATTCATAAATTATCTGCTGAGGTGGTCTGCAAGATCATTCTGCATCCCCAGAAGATGAGATGCTTTGAGGGCTACCAAGCTGGCAATGCAGAACTCCCGAAGTTGAGTTGTCATTTGGCAGAGGTGGGAAGATTGGGCTCCTTCCTGCCTGTTGAAGTAAAACATTGCCACTGTATTGTAAGAACTAAACAGGCTCTTCCCCTGCACCTGCAGAAGAAAAACCTGACAAGCTAGCCTGATAGCTTTCAGTTCTCTGACATTTATATGTAAAGACAGGTCTCCTGAAGACCATCATCCCTGAGTCTGCAGAGCACTGAGTTGGGCCCCCCAGCTGAGAGCAGATGCATCCATCACTAATGTGAGGGTCCGTTGAGGACAGTCAATGGGGACACCCCCACACACATTGTATGGAGGGAGGTAAGGGCCTGAGAGGGCATCCTCATTACGAAGTTGAGATGATGGCTCAGTGCGTAAACTGAGGCTAGCCAACTCTGAAGACTTTTGAAGCACAGTTTGGCATATTTGGACCACGTTATGTGCACAAGACCATATGCCCCAGCAGCCTCAAACAGTTTTGTGATGGGGTGAGACTTGAGATCTGTAACAATGGCATGAACTGTCTGAAACCTCAACTCTGGAAGGAAAACTCTCTCTTGAGATCTGTCCAGCACTACCCCTATGAACTGGCAGACCAGTCTCCAGGGTAAAGGGAGGGGAAAACAGAAGCTAGGGTGACCATGGAAAACTGACTAAGTGCTTGTTGAGAAGACGCAATCCCAAGAGTGGGCTGAGACCTGCCCCCGCCCTTCACTTTCAGGATTGGGAATAAAAACACCATCCCTCTGAGACCTTGTGGAACCTCCTCTACAGCACCCATCTGAAGGAGAGATTAAACCTCCTCGAGGAGGAGCTTCTCATGAGATGGTCCCTGAAGAGGGATGGGGAGGGTGGGAAGGAGGAGTAGAGGCTGTAGCCTGGTTCCACAGTGCTGAAGACCCGTTAGTCTGAAGTAATTCCAGACCAAACACTGCAGAAGAGGGAGAGACAATTTGCAAAAATAGGTGAAACAGGATCTGGAAGCGTGGAGGCCGGCATGACAACCTCGACTGAGCCGTCAAAATGTCTGCTTAGCGTTACTTGCCACTGAGTGTCTAGAAGGGCCAGGAGCTAATGCAGAAGTTGAAGGAGGGGCAGATATATTCCTAAAAACCCCTGCTCTTCTTTCCGGACAGGTCCTGACGAGGAGCTGTAGCCTTATACAGGGATACAAGCCCGAAGACTTCAAAGTTTGCCCCCTGAGTCCTTGAGGCCATGTAGCTTCGTATCTGTCCTCTGAGAACAGCAAAGCACCTTCGAAGGGTGAATCCAGAATAGATTGCTGAACTTCATGGGGTAAACCAGAAGAATGAGGCCAAGAGCACCTTCCCACAGAGACTGCATATGCGTCTGCAGCGGCTAACCCTGCCTGCACCTGAAGTCCGCACCGCTAACCTGTCCTCAGTCACTAGTGAGGAGAACTTCTACCTAGCATTCTTGGGCAGCAGATCCTTAACTTTCCACATAGAAACCCACCAGTTAAAACCATAGCACCCCAACAAGACCTGTTGGTTGGCAATTCTAAGTTGTGGCCTTCCAGTCAACTAAACATTTCTACCAAATAAATCCAGCTTCTTTGCACCTTTGGATTTGCAGGGTGGTAGCTTGACACCCCCTAGCATTCATTCCCTCTCATTAGCCTCCGCAAACACTAGTGACTCTGGACGAGGACAGGAGTACAGGTAGCCAAACCCCTGTGAGGGCTCATAATATTTGCACTTTGCAAGCTTTGATGTGGGAGGCCACAATGATGGGGTCTGCCAAAGGGACATTATAGGCTCAAAATCGCCTCATTGATTGGCAGAGCCTGTCTAGATGGATCTGCTGTAGATAAAATATTAATAAGGTGAGGAGAGGGCTCCCTTGCCTCCTTAAACCTGAATGCCCAGGTCCAAAGCCACCTTCTTTAGTAGCTCTTGCTATACCTTATAGCCGTCAGCTGGGGATGAGGTTATCCCAGAAGACACCGCCTTACCCGGAGAGGATGAGGATGAAAACTCAGGATGTCTCTTCCGCAACCTGTTCCTCAGGCTGCTATGCAGGCTCTTCAGGAATCATTGCCAGTGGCTCGGGACCGGGCCCAGTACCGGCCACAGGAGCAGGTTTGACTCAGTGCTACCTTTCACCTCATCTGGGTGAGGCCACTGATTCAGAAGGATGTGGGGATGACCTGGCAGTTAGGGGAATCCACAGGGACTCCAAAAAGGCCACTGATAAAGGATCAGGCCCCAAGGGCCTCCTGGCCACATTCCCACAGCAAGCCCTGAGGCAGAGGCCTGAGGGTACCCAGGGTGGTAGGGTCTAGGGCGGGACGAGTCTTGCTCTGAGGCTGGGAGATGTATGATCCCACCTCAGAGACCGAAGAAGAGGCCGCTCCTTCCACCTACCATGGAGGGGTCGATCCTGTTGGTGCCAGAGACTGGTGCCAAGACCCTGACTGCCGAAGAAACGCCATCATTGCTAGCTTCCCCCCAGCCCCCAAGGGTACTGATGAGTAGGAGGACTTGTAAGAGTGGTGCAGATCAGGGTGCTGCTCCAAAAGAGTCAGTGCTGGGCAATCTGAGGGCACCGGGAGAGCTATTAACTGTATTGCTGGAGACATGGGTACCAACAGGCTTAGGAAGTCTCTCACCACAGCAAACACCTCTGGTGTCGTTGGCACTGAGACGGTCTCCTGTTGCCGCGGTGCTGCTCCAGCTGAGGTTGCAGTTTCTGGCTCTGGACTCGACAGAGGCTGCAGCAGCACCGGAGTCAACGCTGCCGCGAGTGCCACAAACTTGGAGAAGGCGCCATGCCTCAAACTGGAACACGCTCTACCCGCCTCCTTTCCTCCTTGCTTAGCCAGCCCGGGGGGTGGAGCGCTTCCCAGGCTTGGTGCCCCTTTGGCAGCCTCAGGCCTCTTCTGGGGCACAGGCGAAGGAGACGCGGGCTGGGACTCCGACAGTCTTGGCGGGGAGCTTCTGACTGAAGCTGCAGCATGCGGTATTGACTCAGACTGGGCCGTTGCCTAGGGTAGGCGTCAGCCTAGCTTCCCCGGCCTTCTTTGTTCTCGGCTTAAAGTCCTAACAAACTTGGCACCAGTCCTTTAAGTGTGTCTTGCCCAGGCACTTAAGACAAGAGTCATGCAGTTGCTGACAGGCCCGTGTTTTGTGCCAGATGCAGAAGACTTGAAGCCCAGTGACTGGGGCAGACCCTGGCACAAGCTCCCCAAATGGGGAACAGAGAAACAGATTTTGTTTTTTAAACTAGAAACTTCTTAATTAGGAGACACAAAACTATCTACACAAAGGCTGAGACATCCCAATGACCAGCCTGGGTGGGAAGAAAGACTCGGTGCCGGTGGGCACACAAGGGCAGCTTTGTCCTTTATACCTGCAGTGTCATGCCACAGTGGAGGGTGTGAGAGCCACCTGGATGAGTGCTGCTGAGGCAAGAAGTTTTGGATGGCTGAGCAATGGGGCACATGGACAGCGAGAGTGGAATGCACGTGTGGCATCACAGGCAAAAGAAAGTAAATCCAGAAAGGAGAACTGGTGTGGCTCTGCGATGTGGCAAAGCATTGGGAAAAAACAACTCCCAGACTTACTTCTTTTTGGTGGGATCTTATCTGGTGATTATGAAACTAAACAACTTATCTTTGCTGCTACAAAAAGTAAGCGCTCACCCCATTGTCATGCATCAAGAACTGGTAAACAGACTCATGGAAAGAAAGGGGCAGGCAGCCACTGAGGATGCTCAACAGCTATTCCAGAGGGATGCAGCAGAAGAGGATTGGGAGGTCCCTCAGCAGGGACTTGTGTTTCATCATGGGAGACCAGTTGTAGAGGAGGCATTGCCAGGATGTTCTTGGGACCTCAACAGACTGCTGTCTTCACCAGACAGTCTGTCCACAACACAGAAGTTTGACCTTAAGGACACAATTTCTGTGCTCTGATAATCTGGATCCAACTATGAGTAAGGGGTTCATGACTGACTATAGGATTTGGGCAGGCAGATGCACAAAGAAACCTAAGTGGGTGGCAGACTGCGTGGGTTCCTAGGAGTTAGTTTTAAATGGTGATTTAATTAGAAGGGGGAAAGTTGTAATGATTCAGGTAACAAGCACCTCCACCAATAGATGGTGCTATATCCTTCTCTCAGTGTTGTGTTGGGGGTTAACAGAACCTTCAGTCCTGCCTGTGTGTACTGGAGTTGATACTTACAGTGTCCCAATAAACAAATCTATGATTTGTAATTCTATGAATGACTATTCCAGCATCTTGTAAATTTAAAGTCCTTTTGAAATTTACAAGCCCCTCCTGTCTTCTCTCTGGGCTTCCTCCTTTCACTGTTTCTGAGTCTACAACCCATATCTCCCATGCTACAACCGTAGTGTGACAGGACACACACACATTTGCCCTTCTCAATAAACCCTTAGAAAAGTTACTGCTCAGGCACAACTCAGAAAGTGGTAGGACTGAGACAGGAATTATGGTCTTGATGCAGGAATCGCTGAGTTGATTAGTTCCCAAGAGCAGGAGCATGAACTTTGGGTTGGTTTATGACCCAGCCGTGTGATTCCAAGAAGGACCAAACCCCATCCAAAGTCAGCACCGTTTCCTCCATTTACTCAATTGCTGAGATATGTAGAAATAAACTGGTCCTTTCTCTGTAGGGCCTGAGACACCATGCTTTGGCAAAAGCAACCGGAACAATGGCTAGACCAAAAGGCAATGCTTTGATTTGCCAATGAGGGTCCAGAGAAAAGTAGTGAAGAAACTTCCTGGGGGTGGATCAAATATATAGTAATATTCATTACAATAGCTGGGAACTAAGTCAGAAACTCCTGTAGGATGACTATGATCAAAACCGCCTTTCAGAAAGAAAGTCCTCAGGGAAATGAGTTAACATGTGTTAGGTCATGTTAGGATTATTGGTGTTTTCCTGAGCTGGTCATTTGGGGGTAGGAACTTAGTCTACCCTTTCATGGCCTACCCCTTGTTTTAATGGGCTGCTTAGAGCAGGGAAGTGATGAAAGCCCTGCCAGGAGGATAAAGAGAACTTGATAGAGTAGCCAGCAGCTGGTCTGAAGTTATGCAAGATCATGCTTGTGTGGCAGCCTGGAGTTTGGTCCCTGCGAAGGTTGATACAAACTTCCATCCTTTCAGCCAGCTTTAGTTCTTAGGCTGTAATATTTGCAGTATTAATGGAGGGAATAGTGACAGGGAGGTGACATCACAAAGAGAAGCCACTGCTAAAGTCAGGAAGGGGACCAAAAGGTCACCCCCGCTGTCCTCAGTGTACAAAAGCCATAGCTATATAAACCCCAGGAAATACACTCGCCACTTTAGGCAAGGAGCTTCTCCCTTCCAGGCAGTCCCTCAGCTCCTGCTAAAATGTAGCTCACGAAAGCTCATGCTCAAATAAATTGGTTAGTCGCTAAGGTGCCACAAGTACTCCTTTTCTTTTTGCGAATACAGACTAACTCGGCTGTTACTCTGAAACCTGTCATTGTTTTAAGGGTTAATACAACTGGATAGGACCAGAAAGCCAATTTAATGATGGCTAAGATTAAATGATTTTCATTATGGTATATTTCTGAGAACAAACAGATGAAAAAGCCTGATTGAAGCTAGTCGTTAGTTTCAAACATAGTTGGAGTCACATTTGTATTAAGGAAAAAGCATCCACCAGGAACACTTGTTCCTGGTCCTCTGTGAACAAGAGTTTGTATGTCCCTTTGTCTCCTGTATATAATGTAAAACATGCCTCAAGGTAAAGCGCTCCTGCTCCCATCCCCACCGTGATCACTTGCGTATCTTACTAATCACCAACAATGTTTTACACACTTCAGTCAGTCTCGCTTTTAACTCCACACACACAGGACTCAGGCCTTACAGAATAGAGGGCTCATACAAGGACCCGTGCCTGTTCACTTCCACAAAAGGGCAATGGAGCCAGACCTCCACCCCCGTATGCACTGCACTGATATTCTGCTCTGACCTTAACAGAGAGAAGAGGCTACTGCCTGGAGGCTACTCATTCTGCCAGCTCACCATTCTGGCCCTAAGGTAACTGCCTCTATACCCCTCCTCTTGCAGATGCCCACAAGCCACCCAACTATTAGGGTTTTTTGCCCGAAAGTGGGAATTTACTTTACACATACAAGCTGCCCACTGACTTCCATGGGACACCTCATCTACAAATTGAATGTTCAACTTTAGGTGACCCAACTCCTCCCACTACCTGGAGAGATTCCGTAAGGTGTGAGTGCTGAGATGTCTGTCTTCTTCTCCTACCTCACCCCTTTCCCTCAGAAAACCTTCAAGGGCTGTTTTCACCCAGTGGCATCTTTAACGTAATGCACTGATTTAATGGATATTTTTGAAATATCCCAGAATACAAAACTCTGGAAAGCTTTTAGTTTCAATGAGAACATCATTTTTTTATGAATGCAACTGTTAGTAGCCGGGTTAAAAACCGTTAGGACTCCTTTTCTCCCCCCCAACCCCACCACTCCTACAAAATCACCATTTATGGAAAAAAATATTTAAACTAATATTTATAGGATATTCTTCATCCATCTTACAAGTACTCTTTAGGCAAGATTTTTTTTAAGCTTCATTAGGAAACAGTGTGTTTGCTTAAGTTACATATATCAAAAAATCTGAAATAGCTGGGATATTGAAGAGTTTAAATATACAATATCTACAACATTCATTGTTAAATATAAGCCAGCAGGTATTCAGACTTTCATATGAGACAGACACTTGTGGCACCAGCCCTTGCAGGAAGTACAGTATCTAGAAGTGGAGTGAAGTTTGCAGCTCATGTAACATAAGTGTCCTCACCAAACTAGCCTTATACAGGTTTTAAATAATAGTCAGTATTCATTAAGAAATGCCTATTTGGTTTTATACACTGGCTTTTCTGTTAAGTGAAGCAAAATTACATCCCTAAGAATTTCGCTTGTACATGCACTGTGGAAACAATTGCACAATTTTGTTTTACATAAGTTGTGTTGCTTAGTTGAACTGACCTTGTAGACAGTTTGCAGCTAATTTTTCGGTCCAGTCCAAAGAGGATGGAGCTGGGCTGTTCTGAGTGGTGGTAGATGACAGAACAAGGAGCAATGGTCTCAAGCTGCAGTGGGGAGGTCTAGGTTGGATATTAGGAATCAGTATTTCACTAGGCGTGTGGTGAAACACTGGAATAGGTTCCCTAGGGAGGTGGTGGAATCTCCATCCTTAGAGGCTTTTAAGGCCCGGCTTGACAAAGCCCTAGCTGGGATGATTTAGTTGGGGTTGGACTAGATGACCTCCTGAGGTCTCTTCCAAATCTAAATCTTCTATGAAATCTTAGAGTCAAACTGTCAGGATAATGCACCAACACCAAAGAAAATCAACTGAACAACAGTCTTGAAAATGCTTTATTGAACGGTGTGTCTTATTGTAATGTGCAGAAGATGTGTTTGAAAAGACTACAGCTTGAAAATTGGTTCTGAAAATCCTCAACAATCAATAAAAAAAATCCCTCCCGGGGGTAACTCCTAGTATAACCAGAGGACTGGTGTAAAATTTCCCTTAAAACATTTTCTGTTGCAGAGACTAAACAAAAACAAAGTTGTACTGTGCTGGCTGGAAATACTTGGAATCTGAGGATTAAGAAAATGAGAATGAAACTGAAACTTCAAACTGTGGGGTAGTTTTTTTTTGTTATTTTAGATTAGTATACACGTCACAGTTCTGTTGAGAACACCAGCTGGTGTTCAAGTCTGTAATTTTATTCTAAAATGCTTGTAATGCTGCAGGAATGGAAGATACAGAGCAAGAGAAAGCGGGCGAGGTTAGAGAACTGGAAAGAGACATGATTATAGTATAAGCCTATTTTAAATTTATCAGAAGCTGTGTGCACTTTTGTCTTTATAGTCTAACTTTACATTCCAAAAAAACCAAACCCCTGCTGTCTTTGCATTGGGGCTATTATGAAAGTCTATGCACAAAAAACACTGTACATTTTTTTTTACATATAGGATTAATAGTATAGGCATGTAGGTGGCATGATTCGATTAAAAGGCTCTTTACTTTTTTTTTTAATGCCAGAAAAATAATCAAAGAGAAATAATAAATAAAAGGTGCTAAAGTTAGCATTAAGAATTCAGTTGTAATATATTGACAAAGTCTGGGAAGTCAAATCCTCAAGCTCTCCTGATACTGACAAGTCTCTGCAAACTATGAAGCAAATACATAAATAACTCAGAAATATGATTGAGACTGTGAAGGCTTTTAAAACTAAAACATAATAATCCAGGTTAACTTTTTTTTTTTTCCTTTAAGACAGTGAATAAATGAATCATCTACACCTGAATAAAACATGTTTAACAGTTGAAAAATTTTAACAACCACAAAAAGGAAAAACTTTAAACAAAGATGAACAAGATTTGATTTTAGGGCACACAAAAGCCCTTTGCAGTAGATTCCAGCAGTGGCATTACTGTTGTGTCTCCTACAGATGCATAAAAGAGAAGCTGAACTCCACATGGACGCGATGACTAATAGGGCAACATAATAGTCACATATAGCGAAATGCCAAACCCTGGAAACCACAATATATCCCACTGCAGAGCTTGCTTTATGTGCTGGAAGCACATAGGAAATAGGTGATTCAGTCACATATTATTCAAAAGCTACTTCATGGCTACAAACTGCTAGTGAACACAAACCTTTTTGTCATGTAACCTTTGAATAATGGGAGAAGCTTTGGGTTTTTATAGTTTTACTCCTTGTATTTAATTTTTTAAATGACAAGGTCACTAAAACTCATGCACGCTGCAAAAAACCTCATGCAGTAGTTAAGGTAAACCATCCAAGCAGTTTTTATTCATTAATATTCATAAATACACACAGCAGCTTCATTAGAGATTTTTCATTTTTTCCTCTTCAGTTTGAACGTGGAGTATTAGGAGAGCCTTTTGCATGTCAAGGTACAGAACACAGAGGTTTCTCCTCTGCACTGCAACCTACATTTACCTGCTAGAAGTAAAAATTAGTTAAGTGGAAATGATTATCATATATATCTTTTCTCTCTTCCTTTTGAATGTACACAATGTAACAAGAGTGACAGACCTGAAATTACAATCACCAAAACAAACCCAAGATAGTAGTTGTCCACTTTCATTGGCAAATACAGCACAGAGGACATTGTCTGCGAAGTGGGATGTCATCAAAGAGGAGGTGGAGGAGGCTCGTTTCCTTTATTACTCTCTTTTAAATTTAGGTTTTCTAAAGCAACATCTAAAGGCATAATATCTACACAGCCCATAGCACCAAAATCGGCAATTTCCCCCCTCTCATCCTCATCTGAGGAGGAACTTTCTTCCCGCATCAAAGTGGACAGTAGAAGCTCTTGAACAAATAGGCTACGGTCTGCCCGTTCGCTTTCCATTGACTGACGCTCTGCTTCTGACATCTTAGGATCATTCAACCTGCACAACAGTGAAGGGAGAGACAAGACAGACAGTTGATAAAAGCCCACTGGGCTGAAGCTATTACACTGCAAGAATGCTCTCATCTGCTGGACTGACACACACTGGAAGGTGTTTGTGACCACAACTTGGGAACCAGTATGTGTATTGCTATCCTGCGCTTTGGAGGCGGACAGATCTGACAATGACTGATATACCTGATCCAACTAAAAAAGACATTTCAAAAACCTTCTGCTTCAAGTCTGCGCAGATTGGATTGATAAAATGGAGAAATTAAATTCTGAATGCAAACAACATGAAAACTTGCACCACTAAATGTAAAATATTCTATTCTACACACTCTCTGAAAGTCTGTAACTGAAAAGTCTGTAAATACCAGCCCCTGGATTATTTCTAAAAGATTTTAATTTATGTCACATACATTTGATCTCTGGAGGTCAGATTTTTGGTAATTTAGGTAAAACTCAGCATGACAGCAATAAATTATTTGATATAAACTTCAAGTTTCTGCCATAGTTTTCCAGCAGACAGAAGCTGAGGAAATGCTGTAGAGGAGAATGTATCACTTGAAGCCAAAAGATGAAAAAAGTAACAGGAACTTTAAAATCCAGAAGGCCTGCATATTACAATGCCTCGAGCATCCCAAGAGAGCTGGAATCACAAAGATGATGGGCCTTTTTAACAGAACCACCCCGGAGTTTAATGTTTTCTAAAGCAGTAGTATTTATTAATGACATCTTTGTTTACTACATTTTTCTTCTATTCTCGCCTAAAATGTAAAAAAATATCTAATGTATATATAAAAAAAACCCGGTTACCTACCTTTCATAACGGCTGCTCTTTGAGACGTGTTGCTCATGTCCATTCTATTCTAGCTGTGCATTCGCCCACGTGCGCGGTCGGAGATTTTTGCCTTAGCGGCATCCCTAGGGTTGACTGTGGCATCCCCTTGAGTGCCGCACTCATGCTGCGGTATATCCAGAGCCACTGACCCTATGCGCTCTCAGTTCCTTCTTACCAACAACTCCAACAGAGTGCCAGGAGAGCCGGTAACGGAATGGACATGAGCAACACATCTAGGAGAACAACAGTTACAAAAGGTAGGTAACTGTTTTTTCTTCAAGTGCTTGCTCTTGTCAATTCCATTCTAGGAGACTCACAAGCAGTATCCCTGGTCGCAGGCTCGGAATTCACAAAGCCAGCATTGTCTTGGGCTTGCTGGGTGAGCACACAACGAGACGTAAACATATGGACAGACGACCAGGTAGCGGCCCTGGAGATATCCTGAATCGGCACCTGGGCCAGGAAGGCTGCTGACGAAGCCTGTGCCCTAGTCAAGTGGGCATGCACGGTCGCCGGTGGAGGTATGTTTGCAGGTCATAGCAGTAACGGATGCAGGCTGTGATCCAAGACGAAATCCTCCATGCAGACACTGGGGGACCTTTCATCCTTTCTGCCACCGCAATGAACAACTGTGTTGACTTACGAAATGGCTTGGTCCTGTCAATGTAAAAGGCAAGTAAGTGTCCTCCTGATGTCCAGGGCATGCAATTTGTGCTCCTCTTCCAATTTATGAGGCTTCAGAAAGAAGACAGGGAGAAAAAGTCTTGGCCAGTAAAGAACTGTGAAACTACCTTGTGCAGGAACGCTGGCCGTGGCCACTGCTGGACCCTGTCCTTTTAGGAAACCGCATAGGGTGACTCTGAAGAAAGTGCCCTGATCTCAGAGACCTACAGGCAGATGTTATTGCGACCAGGAAAGAAACTTTTCAGAGGAGGAGGAGAAGGGAGCAGGAAGCTAGAGGCTCGAAGGGAGGACCCATGAGCTGCAAGAGCACAAGATTCAAGTCCCAGGGAATGATGGGATCCCTGACATGCAGGTAGAGACACTCCAGACCTTTCAAAAACTAGACCATCATGTTGTGAGAGAAGACCGATCTGCCCTGGAGCAGAGGCTGGAAGGCCAAAATAGCGGCCAAGTGATCTTTGATCGATGACAGGAACAACCCCTGGAGCCTGAAGTGCAGAAGATGGTCCAGGATCGCCTGCAGCGAGGCCTGCTCAGCCCAGATACTCCAGTCCAAGGCCCAGCCCATGAACCTCTTCCACTTGGCCAGGTCGGTTGCTCTGGTGGAGGGCTTTCTGCTACCCACAAGACCTGTTGGACCCAGACCAAGTATTCCTGTTTTTCCGCATTTGGCCATGTGGAAGTCACGCTGTCAGGTGTAGCGCCGTCAGGTTCGGATGCAGAAGACTGCCATGGTTCTGGGACAGCAGATCTGGCCAGAGAGGCAACTGCTGTGGGGCAGCTACCGAAAGGTCCATCAGTGTGCCGAACCAGTGCTGCTGAGGCCACACGGGAGCTAACAGGATCACCTTCGTTTGTCCTGTTTGATCTTCATAAGGACCTTGTGGATTAGCATCACTGGTGGGAAGGCATACATCAGACCCCCCAACCTCAGGAGCAGAAAGGCATCTGACAGGGAGTCCTTGTTCAATCCCCAGAATGAGCAGAACACGTGGCATTTCCTGTTCTGACAAGATGTGAATAGGTTCACCTGGGGAGTCCCCCACAGCCGGAAGATCACACGTGGGTGGGTAGAATGACCACTCGTGGTGAGATGAGAAGGTCCTGCTGAGGTGATCTGCTACCATGTTCTTGGGCCTGGGCAGATGTGCAGCCACCAGATGGACGGTATGCTGCACACAGAAGTCCCAAAGGCAGAGAGCATCTTGGCAAAGGGCCGATGACCTGGCCCTGGCCCCACCTGTTGATGTAATACATCGCTGTGGTATTGTCTGTCAGGACCTGCACAACTTTGCCCTTCACGTGGGGCAGGAAAGCCAGGCGAAGCACTTTGAGCTCCCTGACGTTTATGTGGAGGGACAGACTGTCCCACGACCAGCAGCCTTGCATGCTGAGCTCGCCTAGGTGGGCTCCCCAACCCAGGTCTGACGCATCAGAAACCAGGGTCAGCGATGTGGACCTCCCTCCAACACAGATTTGGGGCTCAGCTGCCAATCTAGAGATGATTGGATGTGAACCGAAACCCTGATCATCCAGTCTAGATCGTGTCTGTTGGGGATGTACACCAATGCCAACCACGCTTGCAGTGGCTGGAGATGGAGCCAGGCATGCTGGTCCATGTATGTACATGCGGCCATGTGGCCTAACAACTACATGTCAGTGTGAGCAGTGGTGAGTGGGAAGTTTTTCACGTGGGAGATCAAGTCTGATATGGCCTGTAATCGCGCCTCCGGAAGGAAGACTCTGGCTCATGTGGAGTCAAGAACCGCCCCAATGAACTCTATTCGTTGCAGGGACCTTACGGTTGATTTCTTTTCATTTATCAACAGGCCCGGGTCACGACAGGTGGAACAAACAAGATCGAGGCTTCTTTGCTTCTGATCTTGAGACCTGCCCTTTATGCACCAGTTGTCGAGATATGGATAGACCTGAACCCCTCGACACCTGAGGTAAGTGGCCACTGGTGCCATACCTTTTGTAAACACCCTTGGGGAAGATGAGAGACCAAAGGACAACGCTATGACTGGAAATGGTGCCCACCCACCACAAAACGGAAGAATTGTCTGCAACCTTCGAAGATGGAGATATGGAACATAGTTCTAAACTAAACCCATTTTCCCAATCCAAAATGTTTATCACCTTAACCTTCTCCCTGGCTGTAGATCCTTCAGATCAAGGGCGGCGTACCAATCTCCTGGATCCAAGGAGGGGATGAAGGAGGCTAGGGAGACCATGTGGAACTTCAACTTTTTGAGAGACTTGTTGCTGCAGGTCCAGAATGGGTCTTAGACCCCCCTTCACTTTCAGGATTAGGAAATAACAGGAGTAGAACCCTTTTCCCCTCATGTCCCAGCGGACCTCCTTCACTGCCCCCAGCTGCATGAGGTTCTCGACCACCTGAATGAAGAATTGCTTGTGAGAAGGGTCCCTGAAGAGGGATAGATGGGCATGCGTGCGCGTGTAGGGGCGGCCAAGATTTGCAGGGTGTAGCCCTGAGATACAATCTCTAGCACTCAACGGTCCGAGGTGACCTGTGACCAGGCAGAACAGTAGGGACAAAGACAGTTGAGGAACTGCCCCGAATTCCTGGTCTGAGTCCTAGGGCAGTGAGTCCTTGAATTTACGGAGGGAGTCCCATAAGTTGAAGTACCACGACTGAGTCTGCTCTCACCATGGGGATCTGCACTGAGGAGACAGCCGGCAGGAGGATGAACGGTGCCAGCAATACAGTGACTGGTGCCTTCCTCTAGGCAACCCACGTGGAGAGGGCAGAGACCGTGAGTGTGGTGCCAGTGATGTAGGACGTCCCACAGAAGACAGAGACCTTGGGCATGGAGACAGGGATCGTTGTCTCATCTCCAGAGACCAGTGTCGTTCACCCGCCCTTTGAGGGGTCTTTGCGGCTGGCTTGCCCTCACCAGGAGCCTTTGCTGTGACCTGTGACACACGCGGTGCCGGCAGAGACCTCTGCTCTCTGGGCACCAGGACAGCCTGGGAAGGCTTCGGTACTGCCATCAGTGTGGGTCCTTTACTGCTCCCTGGAGTTGGTGGCAGATCCCTCAGGGGGCAGGAGGCTCCATCAGGTGGGGTCCCCATCTGGCTCCGGTGTGGGCTGTTGGCCTGAATCGGTCCTTTTCCCTTCTTGCTTGGTGCTGGGGGGTCACTCTTCTTCAATCTCTTCTTAGGCAGTGCTGGGGAGCAGCAACGGGCAGAGCCCAGTGCCGCGGGTGTGCTGCGCACCGAGGCTGGGGTGCTTAGGGAAGAGTCTGACCGGGAAGGCTCAGATGTCAGATAGAGAGCAGCCTCCCAGAGGAGGGTTTCCAAACGGATGTCTCGCTCTTTCTGAGCTCTGGGATGAAAGTTCTTACAGATGCAACACTTCTTCACATGTCATTCCCCCAAGCATTTGAGGCAGCTGTTATGGAGGTCACTAACAGGCATAGAGGCCTATTATAGTCAGAGCAGGGCTTAAACCCAAAGACCGGGGCATGCCCCACTGTGGGGGCGTCCCGCTAGGACTCTAACTACACTATTTAACAACTACTTTTTAACTAACCACTATAAACAAACTATTTACGAAGCCCTAAGGCTCAAAGACTGAAGTAGAAGAACTGCTAGCCCTCACGAGGCAAGGGAAAGAGGTGCTCCAACTACCCACCCCGGGTGGTCAGAACGAACTGAGAGGGCATAGGGCTTGCGGCGCCTAATATACCGACGCATAGGCGTGGCACTCAAGAGGGCATCACAGCCAACCCGACGGATATCGCTAAGGCAAAAATCTCCAAGGGCCACGCACATTGGCATGCACACATCTGAAATGGAATTGACATAAGCAAGCATTCGAAGAAGAAACACTATTCAACCTCCAGTTAGGATGAAATACCATTTAATGTTAACTTCCAGGTTCTCTTTCTCTATATTAGAGCTCAAACAGACAGGCTGATATAACTGGAAATGCTCTTACGTTCCCGGAAGGAGTAATGTAAACAAGCACAATCAACAGGAAATTATCTATAAAGTAAAATCCCTTTATGCCTCTCAAACTGATGTTAAAGAACTCAAGAAGCAGCGAACAGTGTTAACATGGATACAGCGAGTGGACAAACACTGGTGTTTAAAATGAGATGAAACAAAAATTTTCTGTTTGCATTTATACTGTAGGGATCCAGTCAAAAATTCCACAGCTATACTTCGAGCACTGCAGTGGCTAAGACAACTGTTAGAATCAATTCCTCTACAAAGTCAGCAGAAAATGAATTTTTAAGTGGTAAAAATGGTTGTAAACCTTGTGACTACACAAACCTTTAACTACCCCACAACTGTGTGGAAGAAAAGCAACAAGGTTATGTGAGAGACTGCCTCTCACCTATACCCAGCACGAAAGCTAACTGGATACTCTTGCTGGCAACTTCTTGGGACAGTAGCTTCCAGGAGCAGTAGGAGGGCTCTCTCCATGGCAGTCTGCAAAAGCTGGAAGCTGACTGCAAGCAACATCTGTTTGACTTTAGTTCCTAGGTTGGCTTTTCACTTTAGTCTCATCTTTACTCCTGACAACATGGATTCAGCAATAGCAGTTAAAAGCCATTCACTACGGCTTGCGTTTCTGCACCCAATGTTTTCATTTTGTACCTAAGTGATTAACTGTCATGGAAAATAGCTGATATCAATTACAAACAATAAACTGAACTAAATTAATTACTCTTATAGCATATATATAAATAATATTTAACTTCATTCTAACTTTTTGGGCAGAACAGATGGCGTATAATGCAGTGCAGTTTTACAGGCTATATGAAAAACACTGCATTCAGACCAAGCACTTGCATGTTTAACAGAATAAATATAACTAATGCTCTACTGACGATCATCCATTACTAGCACTAAGTCAAAGTGCAAAATCATTTTGCCAAGATTTCAAGTGTCTACAATTCAGAACTCTGTGGTACCTAAAGATCTGCTGAACACTAGCGTATGCATTTTGCATGATCACCTATTGGCTAAACAAATTATGTTGGGCATTGGCAACTGGGGGGATATGGGACATTAAGCTGCAATTAAATACCCCAACTAGGCATGGCACTTAAGCATGTGCTTAACTTTAAGCATATGAGTAGTCCTATTGAACTTAATGCAACAATTTATGGGCTTAAAGTTAGCTACATGCTTAAGCACCTTGTCAAATCAGGGTCAAGAATAGGGTTAGTGCATGTAATAAAAGTAATCGGAATACATTTTTAGAATGAGTTACCTTGTAAGAAGAAACTGAGAGTTCTGGATAGCCTGCTGACTATTTTCTGTGTTGGATGTGTTGGTTGTTGCTGTAGATTGTGTAATAGTGGTGGTGACACTGCTCGTATTGGTGCGTCTGGTTGCGTTGCGTGCTGTCTCCAGCTGTTGTCGTGCTGCCTGTGCGTGTTGTCGTTCTAACTGCAGTTGCATCTGCAACTGCTGTAACTGAGAAGCGGAAGGGCCAGAGGAATTGAGCTGTCCTCCTGCAGAACGCCTCACGCCTGATAACTGAGATAAAAGCTCTGCAAAGAGGAGAAAAGTACTACAGTGAAATTTCCTTAAATTAATACTAACAAATGAGAGTACAAGTATTTCCTGTGCATCAATCTCCCCATCTCTTATTTCTTTTAAAATACTTCATCATTATCTATGTCAGAGGTGGGCAAACTGTGGCCTGCGGGCCACAACCGGGCTGCGGGACCGTCCTGCCTGGCCCTTGAGCTTCCCGCCAGGGAGGCTAGTCCAGCCCCACCCCGGCTGTCCCCCTCCCCCGCAGCCACGTGGGCAGCGCTCTGGGCAGCAGGGCTGCGCGCTCCTGCAGGGCAGTGCGTCTGGCTCTGGCCAGGCGTCGCGGCTGCCAGACATGTTGCTCTGAGCGGCATAGTAAGGGGGCCAGGGGGCAGTCAGGGGACAGGGCGTGGTTGGATAGGTGTGGGAGTCCCAGGGGACCTGTCAGAGGGCAGTTGGTTGGGGCGGAGGTTTTGGGGGGATGAAGGGGGCGCGGCGGTCAGGGGACAGGGAGCAGGAGGGGGTTGGATAGGCATGGGAGTCCAGAGGGGCCTGGATCGAGGGTGGTGCTGGGGGAGGTGTTAGGGGCAGGGAGTCCCAGGAGTGGACGGTCAGGGAACAAGGAGCTGGGAGGGCTGGATGGGTCGGAGGTTCTGAGGGGGGCAGTGCCAGGCTGTTTCAGGGGCACCGCCTTCCCTATCCAGCCCTCCATACAGTTTTGCAACCCTAATGTGGCCCTCAGGCCAAAAAGTTTGCCCACCCCTGATCTAGCTCAAACTGCCAGATGGGCACATAGTGCTTTACAAAACACTTAAGACACATTCCATTCCCCAAGATCAAAGCATCATTTATACTATTAATTTCTTTATTAGGATGAAGCAATTCAGTCTGAATCATTTGAACAGTAAAAAGAAAGGGCATCTCCTAGACTGGATTGACTACAAGGTGATATCTTCAGTTGCTAGCTCCCTAAAGTGTTATCTTCTAGGCAAAATGGCTGTTGCCTCAGCAACCATTTCCATTTTGTCTTTTCATAGGTGCTCTCCTCCCGCCCCCCGGCTCACTATCTCCATGCTATACACAAGGGAAGGTGTACTGTAGAAAAAAAAAAATGACACTACTGACACTTCTGTCAATTAGTTTTGGGGAATATTCAATTCAGAACATAGATTTCCACCATACCGTACATTGTGTAATTTCTGTTGGGTTCACAAGATAGACAGTAAACTAGTTTTCCCTGAATTTGGATAAATAATATACTTACATTTGCCTGGCAGGTGTTAGTATGACTTCCCTCATACTGGCCTGATAAAGATGCCTACTGCTACAAGAGCAGTAAAGATCTGCCTAGATAAAGACATGTCTGGCTTTGGACAGGGCTAATATAGACTTGTTCAGTTTTAGGGGGATCAGAGTGGGAACTGTGGTGAGTTTTGCCTGTACGAAAAAGTATTTCAAAAATAAACAGTGTAAGAAGAAATACTGCCCATATGTTATGGTAGAACCTATCTGCATTCAAAAAGCTTGTGGGAAGCGTTAATTTGTTGTGTTTTGTTTGGGGAGGGAGGAGGGGAAATTTTGTCTTTTGCATACAATTATCCCTCTGAAATATTTATACATTTGTATTAGTCCCACAAAGGTTTTGGTAGTTGGAAGCAAGTGGCATGACTGAAACAAGGGGACTCTCCAAACTCATGAGGGTGGCTCCAAGCAACTAAATCCTGGACTCGATTCACTTAATTTTAACATTGCTATTTTTAAATGTACCCATTTTGCTATGGAAATGTGGTTACAAAAACAAAGCCCTTAATTCTTGAAACAGAATAATTGCATTTCAGGTTTTTTGTTTTTTCCCCCCAAGTAACTTCTAATGCCCTTTCATATTACAGGTCAATTTTCTTCCATCTTTCTTTACTGTATTGTCCAGGAGAGGGACATACATTTCTGGAAAGAAAATCTAAGACTGGGGGTGTGTTGGGGTTAACCCTGTAATGATAACCCAGGCTGGGAAGAGCCAGAGTGTAACCCAAGTGTAGTTGGCAGGCTGCAGTTACACACACACACTCGGGGTGTGATTTGCATGCTGGAAGGCTGTTTGTGAGCAGCCCAGGTGGGAGCTACTTCAGCAAGGCACCCAAGGCTGCATGGCTGGGGTGACACTGCTGCTCATTAGTCTGGATTGTACCCTAGTATGTCACTATCTCATTATAGACAAGTTTTCCCCACCCCCAGAATCATACAAGTGGAAAAATAATACTTAAAGGGTATCCATGTACACCCTAAAAATCCACAAATTAATATTTGGAACTTGAAAATAAGAGACTTTCCTCTCCCAAACTGTTTTGACCAGAAGCTGCCACAAATGCTTACAATTACAACAGACCATCTTTGTAAGTGCTTGGTAATCTTTTAAAATTTATATTAAAATTAGCAAGTCTGCCATTCAGTCTGCAGTCTGAATGCAAACAGAAGACATTTCGTAATGTTTATCAATAATATCAAAATGTAGCTCATTTAATCTTGATTAACGCTGAAGTATAGCGTTTTTGTGTGGAGTAAAGATTCAGATACCTAATCTTCCCCATGAGTAATTCTATACATGTGACAAATACACATTAGAAGCACTGAGGTAGATAATGGATTTTGAGAACACTGTTCACTTTTAAAATATATAACAATGCATGCAGGTAGGCTGTCCGAGGGGACTGGACCAGAGACCTTTGGAATGTAAAGGACCAGAGTTTTTAGATTCAGAGATCCTCGATTCAATCCTTCTGTACAATTCAATCAATGGCTTGTTACTGAACTTTTAGTAAACTACTTTTTAAGACTGATAGATTTGGAAGCATCACCTCATATGACAACCTGTTTTTAACTTTCAACTTTACCTTGGAAGAAGGCACATTGCTATCAATAAAATCTTCTTATTTGGGGGAAGGGAGAGAATTTCTGGTCCTAGCGCGTGCTCATGCATACAAGCACACACAAATACACACACAATAAATATGGACAAGCAGAGCAACCATTCTCTTGGATTTTGTCACTGAGTGTGGAGAAAAACTCTAAAGGGAAAATAAGGAATTATGACTCTTACCAGCTATAGGATCCATAGCTTCCCTATTGCTTGGAGAATATGAACTCTGCGAAGATGAAAGCCCACCAGTGGAACTGCTAGTAAAGTGCATGTTTGATCTACGTGCGCGAGGGCCTCCCAACCCCCGGCCTGGGTGAAACATTCTACGCACATGCCGAACACCGCTGGACTCATCATAACCAAACAGTTAAGAAAATACCAAACTGTGATAGAGTGTTAAATGCGAGAGCTTAACCAGTAGAATGGGCTGTGGGGATGGTGCACTGTATTCTTTGTACAAGTCAAGTATAAAACAACTCAATCTTAACTATGCAACCAGAGCCTGTAGTGCCATAGTACATGGAACTCAAGACTTCTATAGTTATTTGCACCAAGCTTCACTATTATTCTCACATTCACTATCAGTTCCTCCTTGTCTGCAGGGAATCCTCCCTGAGACTTCTTATTTGCTAGATCATAAAGGTATTTTCTAGATAATTTAAGAACCTCTGTTGATTGTTTCGCTATATTTAGTACTCAGCAGATGCATGGGAAGTTACAATCCCCAAGTTCTGGATACTGAGTACCGAACATTGATCCAAGAAACTTTCTGGCTGCAGCGGGGAGTGGGGAGCTGAGAACCTGAAGGGTGTGGGCAATTGGGCTCCTGGCACAGAGCTGCATTTGGAGCTGAGAGCCCAGGCTCTCAGCCCCCTCCCCCCGCCCTTAAGTAGGTGGAAACGCTACTGGTGAGGATGCACACCACTGACAGAAGGCGGGTAGTGTGGACACGAACCGCTGCAGTAATTACCTATGTTAGGTCGACTTAAGTTTCTAGCATAGACACTCAGTGCAAGCTTGAAAGTTTGTTTCTCTCACCAATAGAAGTTGGTCCTATAAAAGATATTACCTCACCCACCTTGTCTCTCTAATAGCCTAGGACCAACACAGCTACAACACCACTACATATAAAGTCTATATTAAACACAGCCCTATACTAAAGATCCTCCAGATGATACAGGTGTCCAATAAGGGATTCAGAGTGCAAACAGGAGCCATGGATTTCACATGCTTGCTTTTTGGTGACAAAAGGCACAATATTTTGGGAATTAGCCTTCGATGTAAACTGATAACACTCTAAAGCTCAGATCTGTATCTTAACTCTCCCAGAGTCCACAGGTGTTAAGAGCGCATGCTCAGATACAAGTGTAGCAAAGTAATATCAGGACATCACACAGCAGTGTTTTAATAGCTCCTTGAATTTGATAGCTGTCCTCCCTCTTTTCCACTGCAAACTGCTTGAAGAAATAGATGTTTCTCCTCAATGACCCTCTCTCCCAAACCCTTAGTTATTGAGCAATAAAGAAAGGGAACCCAATGCTCCAGTAAGCCTCCATAATGCTCCCCAAGCTGTTGTGGGTGTAAGTGCATCATAAGGCAGTATGAGCTTCCATCTTTAATTTTCTTAATGTCTAACACCTTCCATATCAGATATGGACTATTAGTTTAGAAACCAAAATATTTATTTTGTAATGGTTAGCACTGCAACTTTATCTTAGTATCTTAAAAGCAAGCTCTGATTTTTCTGGCTCTTCTTCGCTGCTAGTAAAAAATATTCTTTAATTGAACAGTTTCATCAATATGTGAGGCAGCCCCAAATACTCTTTAGATCAGCTGGGGGGGGGGGAGGGGGTGGGAGGGAGCGGAGAGGCGAAAGAAGAATACCAAAGATGTACATTCTAATTCAATCCCTTAATCACCACAATAAGAAGTTAACTTCAATGTGCAACTGGGACCATTTAAATGCTAACACTATAGGAAATCAAATAAAATCACAACGGAATTTCAACTATTATCTCAAAACACCATCTACTCTCCTTCAGAATGAGAAACTTTTGATAGTTTTTAGAAAGAATACCTAACCTGGAAAAATGGATAAGTGACATAAATTCACTCTTTAAAAGACATTTAATAATCATGTTTTAATTGAGAGAGATAGAAACATTTTATGATAATATATTATAAATGCTTTAATCCTATTATCAGCAATTATTCTATGTGGGTTTCACTGTATAGAGTAATTATAATGAACTCTCAATATGCTGTAGGAAGTTGCCCAGCAAAAAATTTAAATTAGAACAAAATTATCACATTAATTGATGCAAAAGAAAATAAATAGAAATATGTTTCTACAGAGCAGTATGTATTGAGAGCCATTTCAGCTCTTCAGTCAGCAGAACAGGATAAATCCTTACAATCTATATCCAAGCTAATGAAAAATCAGCCCAAAGTTACAAGGAATCTCCTGTTAACTTCTCTAATTATCATAAAAATGCCATCAATGAAAGTATCCCATTTAAAATGGCAGTATATAGCTGAAGTAAAATTTTTAAAAGTCACTCATCAAAACCAACCCACAACAACCCCTCAAAAAATTGTTTATGGTATAAACTGATTCATCATGTTTGGTGTGTAATTATCTGCTATGTACTGGTGCATTTATATTACTGCTTTGGACCAGTGGTTTTCAACATGTGGTACGCAGACCTCTGGGGGTCCACAGACTATGTCTAAGATTTCCAAAGCGGTCTGCACCCCCATTTGAAATTTTTTAGGGCTCCACAAATAAAAAAGGTTGAAAACCACTGCTTTAGACAGATACTGTCAGCAGGCAACTTTATTTGCATCTATTTGTTGGTTTTCAAAAACACTAGCAACTTAGGTATTTTATTAGTAGTACAATGAATTATGACATTTGGTTCTACAGTAACTTTTTCATATACTGGTTTTCCAACAACTAAACTAAATGGCAGTTCTAAGAGGCTAGTGGAATTAAAATGCCACAACCTGCTTGTAAAATTAAAACAAGTAGTTAATATTATATGTCATACAATCCTGCCTTTTTTACTTGACTTGAGAAAGGATATTAAATCTCTAGGAGCTCTGTGTTCCAGTGTAAGATGTGCTGCAAAGTCATCTGTGACATGATTAGGATCCCCTCCAGGTAACGCTGCACATATTGGACAAATCTGAAATGACAAAGTCAGAAAAACAAGTTTAACAACTTCACAAAACAACAACATGCATTCATCGTTCTGGGCTGATCTCTTAACAATTAGAAATTACTATGTTTTAATAATCAAATTCTAATGCTGCATATTTGTAGTCACAGGTAAAAAGTAGTTTAAAAAAAGTGTTCAAGAAGAACTATTAGCTTAACTAGTTTTTTTAAAAATCAATACTGTCTTCCCGTCTTACTTATGTTTTTAGTAACACCCTGGAAACCCAAAGTGAAATTTATTTTCAAATCAGATTTGTAACTCTCTGGTTTTACAATTTGTCTTAATATGCTAATTTCTATGCAGATAGAAAGGGTCTGTTTACACATGTTGCTAACAGCTCACATGCACCAAACATGGTGACATCATCTTATTCATTCTTTGCTCTTGAAAGCCAGAGGCACACTCTCACATACATTCTATATGTAGACTGAGAAGAGAACTACTCCGAAAGTGAATATTTGATAGCATCTGAACAAGCTGCCTCCCATAACAACATTTAGAGAGTCCAAGGATCTTCAAACTATCTATTCTAGACTCCCCCATCCCAATTTTTTCCCCACCATTGCAGCAACAGTGGAAATATTAGCATGTCCACACACCAGACACAAGTATTTTACTGTGATTGATTGGGTGGGGAAACCCCAGGCTGCATACCATGTCTTGTCTACATGAGTGCTCCCACCATTGCTACCAAGGGTGGTACATCAATGGTGTTAGCAACCGTGGGAAATTTTAGGTAGAAAGTAGTCAAGTGTAGACAGACTTTTTAAGGCAGACCTGAGTTTCTCATGGAAATCATGAGAAACAAAAACCACGATGCAGGCCTCATACATACAACTGGCACAAGTCCACTTTTACACCTTTGCAGGTCACCTTAAATCATCAGTCTCATGTTTTACACCTGCTGAATGCATACATTTAAGAGGAAAATAAAGATTCAAAAATAGACCAGATCAAATTGCTCCTAGTGCAGGGATTCTAAAAAACAATTAAAAAATAATAAATTTAAGTTGACTGTTTCCAGGGCTTTAAATCAGAGCTTTGCTTTTGGGCTACATATATCAACCAGCTTATGTCTAGACTGGATTGCTCACCTTCATGCTGTTGCATAAGTGGTTGTGCTCAGGGAAGCACAATTAATGGGGGGAGGGGGGGAGGGGAACAACACGGGAGGAGGGGAGAGAGGGGGTTTAAACAAAAACTACTTTGGAAAATACAAAACTGCTTCAATAAAAACAGCATGAAGCTGCCCCAGTAGCTTGACTGTAATTATGCAGACCGACTATTTTTACAAGTAGTAAAAGGGGCGGCGGGAAGGGGGAGGGGGCAGGGTAACAGGATAGCTGAAGAGCAGGAATCCCCTGGAACTCTTCCAGCAAGGCGCAATGGAGCACGTATATCTTCAACACCAAGGGAAAGGTTTTTACTCTTCATACTTCCTAGTCCTCAAGAAGATGGGAGGTTAGAAACCTATCCTTGATCTCCACAATCTCAACCACTTTATTTGCAAAATGTGATTTTGCATTGTCACTCTTGAATAATCGCATCCCTGGAGAAAGACACATGGTTTATAGCTCTCAATATGAATCACAGGACTGGAAGGGACATTGAGAGGTCATTTAGTCTAGTCCCCTGCGCTCATGGCAGGACTAAGTATTAAGTAGACCATCCCTGACAGGTGTTTGTCTAACCTGTTCTTAAAAACCGCCAATGACGGAGATTCTACAACCTCCCTAGGCAATTTATTCCAGTGCTTAGCCACCCTGACAGGAAGTTTTTCCTAATGTCTATCCTAAACATCCCTCGCTGCAATTTAAGCCTATTGCTTCTTGTCCTTGTTCTTCTCCCTCCTCTTTGTAACAACCTCTTATGTATTTGAAAACTGTTATGGCCCCTCTCAGTCTTCTCTTTTCCAGACTAAGCAAACCCAGTTTTTTCAATCTTCCCTCATAGGTCATGTTTTCTAGACCTTGAATCATTTTTGTTGCTCTTCTCTGGACTTCCTCCAATTTGTCCACATCCTTCCTGAAATGTGGTGCCCAAAACTGGACACAATACTCCAGTTGAGGCCTAATCAGCACAGAGTAGAGCGGAAAAATTACTTCTCGTGTCTTACCTACAACACTCCTGCTAATACATCCCAGAATGAAGTTAGCACTTTTTGTTTTTTTGCAACAGTGTTACACTGTTGACTCATACTTAGTTTGTGATCCACTATGACCCCCAGATCCCTTTCCGCAATACTCCTTCCTAGGCAGTCATTTCCCATTTTGTATGCGTGCAACTGATTCTTCCTTCCTAAGTGGAGTACTTTGCATTTGTCCTTATTGAATTTCATTCTATTTACTTCAGACCATTTCTCCAGTTTGTCCAGACAATTTTGAATTTTAATTCTATCCTCCAGAGTACTCCCGAAATCATGGATGAAGATATTGAACTGAACCAGACCCAGAACTGATCCCTGCAGGACCTCACTCGTTATGTCCTTCCAGCATGACTGTGAACCACTGATAACTACTCTCTGGGAATGGTTTTCCAACTGGTTTTGCACCCATCTTATAGTAGCTCCATCTAGGTTGCATTTCCCTAGTTTATGAGAAGTTCATGTGAGAGTATCAGAAGCTTTACTGAAGTCAAGATATACCACATCTACCGCTTCCCCATCCACAAGGCTTGTTACCCTGTCAAAGAAAGGTATCAAGTGGATTTGACACGATTTGTTCTTGAAAAATCCATGCTAACTGTTACTTATCACCTTATTATCTTCTAGATGTTTGCAAATTGATTGCTTAATTATTTGCTCCATTATCTTTCTGGCTACTGAAGTTAAGCTGACTGGTCTGTAATTCCCCAGGTTGTCTTTATTTCCCTTTTTATAGATGGGCACTATATTTGCCCTTTTCCAGCCTTCTGGAATCTCTCCCGTCTTCCATGACTTTTCAAAGATAATCACTAATGGCTATCTCCTCAGTCAACTCCTTGAGTATTCCAGGATGCATTTCATCAGGCCCTGGTGACTTGAAGATATCTAATTTGTCTAAAAGAAAAAGGAGTACTTGTGGCACCTTAGAGACTAACCAATTTATCTGAGCATGAGCTTTCGTGAGCTACAGCTCACTTCATCGGATGCATACCGTGGAAACTGCAGCAGACTTTATATACACACAGAGAACATGAAACAATACCTCCTCCCATCCCACTGTCCTGCTGGTAATAGCTTATCTAAAGCGATCATCAAGTTGGGCCATTTCCAGCACAAATCCAGGTTTTCTCACCCTCCCCCCCCCCCCCCCCCCAAACTCACTCTCCTGCTGGTAATAGCCCATCCAAAGTGACAACTCTCTACACAATGTGCATGATAATCAAGGTGGGCCATTTCCTGCACAAATCCAGGTTCTCTCACCCCCTCATCCCCCTCCAAAACACACACACACAAACTCACTCTCCTGCTGGTAATAGCTCATCCAAAGTGACCACTCTCCCTACAATGTGCATGGTAATCAAGGTGGGCCATGTCCAGCACAAATCCAGGCTCTCTCACCCTCACCCCCTTTTGGAAAAAAAAAAAGGGGGGGGGGGTGAGAAAGCCTGGATTTGTGCTGGACATGGCCCACCTTGATTACCAGGAGGTATTGTTTCATGTTCTCTGTGTGTATATAAAGTCTGCTGCAGTTTCCACGGTATGCATCCGATGAAGTGAGCTGTAGCTCACGAAAGCTCATGCTCAAATAAATTGGTTAGTCTCTAAGGTGCCACAAGTACTCCTTTTCTTTTTGCGAATACAGACTAACACGGCTGTTACTCTGAAACCTAATTTGTCTAAGTAATTTTTAACTTGTTCTTTCCCTATTTTAGCCTCTGATCCTACCTCATTTTCACTGGCATTCACTATGTTAGAGGTCCAATCACCATCAACCTTCATGATGAAAACCGAAACAAAGAAGTCATTAAGCACCTCTGCCATTTCCACATTTTCTGTTACTGTTCCCCCCCGGCCCCCACCCCATTGAGTAACGGGCCTACCCTGTCCTTGGGTCTTCCTCTTGCTTCTAGTGTACTCATAGAATGTTTTCTTGTTACCATTTATGTCTCTAATTAGTTTGATCTCCTTTTGTTCCTTGGCCTTTCTAATTTTGTCCCTACGTACTTGTGTTATTTGTTTATATTCATCCATTGTAATTTGACCTAGTTTCCACTTTTTGTAGGATTTACTTTATATTCGCTCCACCCAGAGGCATTTTCTCAGAGCTCTGCGATGGGCACCATCCACTTTCAATGCAGGATGCACCCATTTAGCCATGCTACTGTACCCAGAGCTTTTACCAAAGTCTTTCTGGTAGCAGCAGCTTATTTCAGATGGAATGGCTTCACTGTTTTCCCCTACTTGTTGCCAAGACACACCTGGAAGCCCACAAGCTGACCTCATCAATGCTTCAACTACTTTCTTCCCTAGGAATAAGAGTGAACCTGGAAAAGTCTGTCCTCACTCGGATACAGACAACAGACTTCTTAGGGGCCACCCTAGATTCAGTCACAGTGAGAGCTTATCTACCAAGGGACAGGTTTCGTACCACGAGCAACCTAATAAATCAGGTTATGTGCAACCCTTGAGCTCCAGTCAGAACTTGTCTTTACACATGGACCAGTCTATTTTATGAAAATCCATCAGCAACAATAATGGTTAACGTACCAGTCAGAGTCCTTTGAACTTGGAAGAGGGACCAAACAAACCTGCCCTTTAGTATATGCACTAGCCATTCAATTCCTGACCACTGCCCTTTAATTGTCTTCATCTATTGTAGAAATTAAAATTGGCAACCACAAACAGATTTAACTTCTCACCAAAACTTTGTACAACAGGTATAAAATCTGTTCCTTATTTTGGGAAGCTGTGCAGTCTAAATTTTGAAAATATATTACAAAGATACTACCATATATTTTTCAAGTACAATGAGCACATAATAAGCAGAGCAGGTCAAGAATTTTTCAACTTTTTTTTTTTTGTGCGAGAAGGGTGCTCAGAAAATGCTGATTCATAAAAATGCATCAGCTTTGACAAAGGTCGTGTTGGAAAGATCGAGGATGGAATTTTTGGTGAGAGAGAGAGCGTGAGCCCAGAATAGCTACTAGCCTGGTGCTCTGGGCACTCACCTGGGATGTGGGAGCTCCAGGGTAATGTCCCCGCTCTGAATCGGACAGAGAAGGGGACTTGAACCTAGGTCTCTCACATCCCTGGTGAGCACTCTGACTATTGGTTATTCCAGTTGGGGTGGGGTGGGGGGGGGGGTGGTCCATGTTTTGTTTTTTTTTCGGTGGGGGGGGGAGGGGGAGGGCAGGAGAGGGGAGAACAACTTGAAAGATGTTGATTTTGCTCCACATTGGAATGAAAACAAATTCTGAAACTCTGAACATTTTTCATGAAACAGAACTCTTGTTTTCCAGCCAGCCTCACTACTAAGTTTAAACATCAAGGGAAATACCACCAATTATTACAATACTACAAATGTCCAAGGAAATTGGGTGTGTGTTGCCCTTCTGAACTGGAAGCTTCCAACTATGCAATCGCTGCATATAAGGAAAGGCAAAAAACTTCAGTTTTCTAGCCTGTCATACACATTAACATGGCAATGTTTGAACCGGATCAGATTTATTCCGTTGAACTGAGTTCTTTAACTTACTGCCTAAAATAAAAATTACCAGATACAGGTAAAAACAACCCACAATTAGCCCTGCAAATCTGGCTGAAAGTCAGAAAGCTTTTATATATACACAAGCGTATTTTGATTACCATCGCTATTGTAAGTACTTGCTTAATATCAGCATCTAAGCAAGGATAATTGTTTCAAAACATGGGCTCATAAAGCGATTATAAACCTGAATGACTTTCTCCTGAGTCATGTGCTTATATTCTTTGCTCAACTGCAGCAACACCACAATATTGAAACAAAGTTTTATATGTACCTATAAGAGACTTTATAGCCAATGCTAAATTCAGCTCTTTACTATCACATCATACAAATGTGCACCGGTGCTATGAATACAGTACTATGGATGAAAATATCCTTCACCACCACAAGCTAGGAACAAAGATATGGGTATAAAAATACTGGAGACTGATCTGCAAATAAAGAACAAGAGTTCCATTTTCCAACAGGTGGAGCACCAAAACTCCCACCAAAATCAACAGAGAGGCAGCTGCTCAATACTACAAACTTTGGCCTCAAGTGCAAATGAGAAAAAAAAAGACATTTTTAAACATAGCTGCAGACCAAAAATGTGCCAATTGGAGAAACTCAGACTCACACAATAATCTATATCTGCAAAGTTTCACTGACATCAAGTGGCATGAATCAGAATTACATTACCATACCAATGACAAAAACGCATCTAAATTTAGGGGTTTTATTGCAATCACTTTATTTAAATGTAGCAATTACAGTTAAACCTGAAATTACCTAAAAGAGACCAGCCCTTGGTGGGGGAGGGGGAAGCAGGAAAAAGAAAGTGATGTTCATCTGCCCTTGATACCAGTGTCTCGGTCTAAACAGAATCAACATCCACATTCTAACTCTTAAATCCACCAAAGGTCAAATATGTTACATTCTTCTTTGAAATATGAAAAACTAAAATAAAATAAAGGAGTCAAAAGGGAGGAGGAAATCTGAAACGATGAGAGTTATTTCTCTATCATACATTAGGTCTGATATAAAAGTATGAAAGCTTGAAATGGATTACATTAACCAATAGCAAACAAAGATAAAACGGAGCAACAAATACATTCACTCCATATCCCCCATATTCCTGAAGCATAAAAAGCATCCAAATCTGAAGATTTCTTGAACAGTTTGATTCCTGGGCGAACTTAATCTAGAATAGCTTAAGAACTGTGTTCCAAAAATTGTCTAGTAGGCAATTTTGTTTAAATCAAGTAGTGAAGAGCTGTGGACTTTTCTAAGACAAAAATAATTTAGAGCTCATCAGTTCCTAAATAGCTGAGGTGTATAATCATTAGTTTCAGACCAAGGTCAAGAACATAGCATTTATAAGGCATCAAAGACAGATTGCAAAGTGTTCTTGAACAGATCCAAGCCTTCCTAGACATAGTAAAGAGGGGTATTTCCCATGTTCAGAAAAAGTTTCAGAAATGGTAACATATTCCGCCACAGGCAATAATCACACCTAGCTACAAAGGCTTGGTTATCAGTTACTTGCCAACAAACAGCAGAAGCAAAATAGGTCTTCCAGAACTCTACTGTATAATGTGCAATTGAATACCACAGGGTAGGCCTACACTAGAAATGCTAGACTGGCACAGTGGCGGCGATTAGTAGTAATTCCACCTCTCTGAGAGGTAGGTTGATCATAGAATTCTTCCCTTGACTTAGCAGTGTGTATACCAGAACTTCACAGTCCTGAGCGATGTAGTTAAGCCGACCTAACTCTGTAGTACAGACCAGCCCCTACCTGCTGTGAACTGATTACTACTATTGAAATGAACAGGAACTCAAGTGATCAATGATAGAGAAAAAGCAAAACCCACCTTACAGGACCAATATACCATAGCATTTTAATTTTATGGACCATTGAACAAGTGATAGTCAAATTCAAAGTTCCTCAGCAGGATCCAGCTTCCTTGAAGGGAAGGCCACACTGGCTACATCTACACTGGGGGGAAAAAAACAGCCCCAAACACCTCAGCAGCAAGTCTCAGAGCCCAGGTCAACTGACTTAGGCTCACACTACAGAGCTAAAATTAGCAGTGTAGATGTTCCTGCTTGGGCTAAAGTCTGGGCTCTGAAAACCAACAAGGAGGGTGGGTCTCAGAGTCTGGGCTCAAGCCTGCACAGAAACAGCCACACTGCTATTTTCAGTCCCATAGCACGAGTCTGAGTCAGGTGACCTGGGCTTTGAGACTCTCTGCTACACATTTGTTTTTTTAAAACAGTGTAGTGGGCTATCCATTAACCCTATCTTCATAAGAATGAAGCACTTTAAGACACTGCGCATATATACAGTAATCTCAAGAGCAGTCATTTGGTGGTATAACCTTGTTCTGGTAATGCCTGGAATTTCAGAAAAGAAAGGATGTTGTGATAATGCCCTAGATGATTCTGGAGTTAGAAATCCAAAATGTGCCATACTGACTTGACACTGGAAAAGAACAGGTTAGACAAATACCTGTCAGGAATGGTCTTGTTATTACTTTGTCCTGCCTTCAGTGCAGGGATTGGATTAGATGACCTACTGAGGTCCCTTCCATGGTTCTATGGAATTGTACTATCCATTTTAACAGCCAGAAGAATGTGTCTGATAACTTTTAATAAGTATTAACAGAAAAACTTTTTGAAGTATTTCTACAAACAATGCCAGATTCATTGAAAAGAGAAAAAGTAGTTTAAAATAGGCTGTTGTAAGTCAGGTGCAAACCCTTGTCTACCTCCCAATTCCACAGAATAAAAACCATATAGTTACTCCAATCTACAGAATATAGACAGTGTGCAGATTTGGTGGCTGGGCTCAGAGAAGTGCTGTTGGGACAATTAGCATGTGGCAGGTTCTAAATGTCCCATAATATGCATCAAAAACATCCCACCGCCCCCCCCAAAACTATAGTCAACATTAGGAATGAGATTTGTGGTCACAAAAAGTAAATTCCATGATATTAGGCTCCCTCCTGAGTTTTTCTGCATTGTACAATATTCAGCAATTTCTAAGCTTTCATTTAAAAAAAGTTAAGTTAATCTTTTCTATTGCAAAGATACAGGTGGCATAATGTAAACTTGATAGAAAACTCTATCCAACCAATATGACATCAGCAAAGGTGTGAACTCACTGCTCAATTCTCCTCAACTTTAGAACTTTAACTAAAATAATACAAATATTAACATTATTTTTAAAAGACTTCTTCTCTTCCCCTTTCATATTTAGAAAGAAATAAGCTATGTAGAAATTAAAAACACAAAACTATGTTAATGCAACATTAAAGCTGGCTGGTTAAAATAAAGAAAGTCGGGTAATGCAACAGTTAAGGTTCCAACAGCAATGGTGACTTGATCATGTTGCATATATGTAGTTTAGTAAAATCACTTATGAGATTACTTCAATTGTTTTTAAAATATGACAAACATTCTAATCTCTCAAGTGTTTGTGTGTGTGTATACACACACACACCATTTTTAGAATACATACACAAACTAAAATGAAAGACACAGTTGAGCTTTAATTTCTCATGTTTTCACCATAATTCAAAAGCAATAATGATTCTGCTTACCACTTCTGTTGATGTTTCTGCATGCTCGGAAGTAACATGTTCTTGAAGAGATGTTTCCGTGTAACCCATTTTTCCACAGTAAGGACAAGTAAAAGACTGTGGCTGCTCTACAGAGAAAGCTTCTCCACCATAGTACAAATCTGGGAAAGAAAACCAGTGGGTAGACTTCATTCACGAAGGAGCATTACTAAATACACTGTAGTTAAAATATGTATGGTACTGTCAACTATGTTACACTAGTCCTTTGGTCAAGCGGAATTTTAACTCAGGCACTTGGTTATATGTCTGAAAACATAAGGAGAACTTGATATTTATAAAGGTGTTCAACGAATTAAACACTCAAAGGAATAAATGGATTATGCTAATTTCATGCTATCAAATACAACAAAACATCATCCAGTAACTGCAAGTGCCTCATGTGCCACTTTCTACCCTAACTTGTCCCCCCAACTCCACTCCCAAATCATTTCCCCTGATGTAAGTTCACTATAATAGAAATGTGGGGGTAGGCAGGTCTCCAGGAGGATAGCTTGGTCACAGCAATTCTACACAAAACAGTATTTAAATGTGTCTTGTCTACAATGGCACTCTTTCTACCACTGTTGGAAATGAACCAACCTTTGCAACAATGGGAAACTGGAGAGAGAAAAAGCCTAGTGCAGACAAAGCTCAAACTTGGTCTATTTACCGAAGCAAATAACACTTGAAAGCTGTTATGTTCTAGTTTCCTTTTCAAGCACCTACACCTGTAGAATTTATATAGTTCGACTCCTGAACAAACAGCTACATTAAAATGCACCCCTGCAAACCTGTCATGAAAATGTAACCACCTGTACTAAAAAAAAAAAAAAATGAACTCATTCCTTCTTCACTATGATGACTATAAAACGAATAAAGCTTGTAATTTACTTGCAGGCTTAAAAGAGGTATTTTTCCTGAGCACATAGATTCAACTCTTTTCCACCATTCTTCTTCCTTGGGCTTGTTGATAGTCAAAGAGTGATTGACATTTATATGGATAAAGAATACACAGTTCTAAATAATAAAGGATTAAAAAACTGAACAAGTTTTGGAAAAAAAATATAAATCTTCATGCTCCAGAGCATAAGCCAACCTCAAAATGATGGGGGTTAAGAAGGAACTTCCCTGTGGGCACGTTATTTCATAACTGTCTTGTACAGAGTTCCTTGCACCTTCTGAAACTTCCGCTATTGGCCTCCGTCAGACAGGATACGGGGCTAGACAGAGCACTGGTTTAGAATAATTCAAAAGCTGTTATCAATAGGAACTCTTGTGCTCCAAATTAGCACATGCACAGAGCCTCACTGCAGGAATCACACACCTAACCCCACAGACACTGAACCATTTTTGAACAATAATTAGCAGTTATAGTGTGTTTGCATGCCCTAGAGCCCAATATTTCAAGACCTATGGCATTAAAAAGAAGCCTCCTCTACTGGTCTTTCTATTCCTGACTGTTTCATTAAGTCTTATTTGCACATAGTTACTAAGGAGAGGCAAAGAGGTTCTGTGGAAGCAACATATTGCAGAACAAGAGTTGGATTACTTCCCAAAAAGTCTCTCTCTAATTCATGACATTGTTCCCATAGGGCTCTAAGTAGGAGGCTAAGAAACAAACTCACAAACCGGGCAGAATTAGTGGGGGAAGCAAAAGTGGATGGGAATCTGGGAGGCAGTGACCATGAGTTGGTTGAGTTCAGGATCCTGACACAGGGAAGAAAGGTAAGCAGCAGGATACGGACCCTGGACTTCAGGAAAGCAGACTTCGACTCCCTCAGGGAACGGATGGCCAGGATCCCCTGGGGGACTAACATGAACGGGAAAGGAGTCCAGGAGAGCTGGCTGTATTTCAAGGAATCCCTGTTGAGGTTACAGGGACAAACCACCCCGATGAGTCGAAAGAATAGTAAATATGGCAGGCGACCAGCTTGGCTTAATGGTGAAATCCTAGCGGATCTTAAACATAAAAAAGAATCTTACAAGAAGTGGAAGGTTGGACATATGACCAGGGAAGAGTATAAAAATATTGCTCGGGCATGTAGGAATGATATCAGGAGGGCCAAATCGCACCTGGAGCTGCAGCTAGCAAGAGATGTTAAGAGTAACAAGAGGGGTTTCTTCAGGTATGTTGGCAACAAGAAGAAAGCCAAGGAAAGTGTGGGCCCCTTACTGAATGAGGGAGGCAACCTAGTGACAGAGGATGTGGAAAAAGCTAATGTACTCAATGCTTTTTTTGCGCCTCTGTCTTCACTAACAAGGTCAGCTCCCAGACTGCTGCGCTGGGCATCACAAAATGGGGAAGAGATGACCAGCCCTCTGTGGAGATAGAGGTGGTTAGGGACTATTTAGAAAAGTTGGACGTGCACAAGTCCATGGGGCCGGACGAGTTGCATCCGAGAGTGCTGAACGAATTGGCGGCTGTGATTGCAGAGCCATTGGCCATTATCTTTGAAAATTCGTGGCGAATGGGGGAAGTCCCGGATGACTGGAAAAAGGTTAATGTAGTGCCAATCTTTAAAAAAGGGAAGAAGGAGGATCCTGGGAACTACAGGCCAGTCAGCCTCACTTCAGTCCCTGGAAAAATCATGGAGCAGGTCCTCAAAGAATCAATCCTGAAGCACTTGCATGAGAGGAAAGTGATCAGGAACAGCCAGCATGGATTCACCAAGGGAAGGTCATGCCTGACTAATCTAATCGCCTTTTATGATGAGATTACTGGTTCTGTGGATGAAGGGAAAGCAGTGGATGTATTGTTTCTTGACTTTAGCAAAGCTTTTGACACGGTCTCCCACAGTATTCTTGTCAGCAAGTTAAGGAAGTATGGGCTGGATGAATGCACTATAAGGTGGGTAGAAAGCTGGCTAGATTGTCGGGCTCAACGGGTAATGATCAATGGCTCCATGTCTAGTTGGCAGCCGGTGTCAAGTGGAGTGCCCCAGGGGTCGGTCCTGGGGCCGGTTTTGTTCAATATCTTCATAAATGATCTGGAGGATGGTGTGGATTGCACTCTCAGCAAATTTGCGGATGATACTAAACTGGGAGGAGTGGTAGATACGCTGGAGGGGAGGGATAGGATACAGAAGGACCTAGACAAATTGGAGGTTTGGGCCAAAAGAAATCTGATGAGGTTCAATAAGGATAAGTGCAGGGTCCTGCACTTAGGACGGAAGAATCCAATGCACCGCTACAGACTAGGGGCCGAATGGCTAGGCAGCAGTTCTGCGGAAAAGGACCTAGGGGTGACAGTAGATGAGAAGCTGGATATGAGTCAGCAGTGTGCCCTTGTTGCCAAGAAGGCCAATGGCATTTTGGGATGTATAAGTAGGGGCATAGCGAGCAGATCGAGGGACGTGATCGTTCCCCTCTATTCGACATTGGTGAGGCCTCATCTGCAGGACTGTGTCCAGTTTTGGGCCCCACACTACAAGAAGGATGTGGATAAATTGGAGAGAGTCCAGCGAAGGGCAACAAAAATGATTAGGGGTCTGGAACACATGAGTTATGAGGAGAGGCTGAGGGAGCTGGGATTGTTTAGCCTGCAGAAGAGAAGAATGAGGGGGGATTTGATAGCTGCTTTCAACTACCTGAAAGGGGGTTCCAAAGAGGATGGCTCTAGACTGTTCTCAATGGTAGCAGATGACAGAACGAGGAGTAATGGTCTCAAGTTGCAGTGGGGGAGATTTAGGTTGGATATTAGGAAAAACTTTTTCACTAAGAGGGTGGTGAAACACTGGAATGCGTTACCTAGGGAGGTGGTAGAATCTCCTTCCTTAGAGGTTTTTAAGGTCAGGCTTGACAAAGCCCTGGCTGGGATGATTTAACTGGGAATTGGTCCTGCTTCGAGCAGGGGGTTGGACTAGATGACCTTCTGGGGTCCCTTCCAACCCTGATATTCTATGATTCTAGGAGCTCAGGGGCCGGGCAGGAGGGTCCTGCAGGCCAGATGTGGCCCACGGGTCACAGTTTGCCCACCTCTGCACTACAGGGACTTATCCTTGCTGGAGAGGAAATGCCATCACATTCAAACTGTGACTATTTGGTTGGTCCACCAGATTCAACCATCTCAGAAAGAGTCACAAAGACACAGACTGCCATCAGGCCAAGGTATCAAATAAAACTTCACTTCTACCCTGCATCTGGCTAAACCCACTGACTAGAAGACATATTGGAACCGGTCTTCTAGCAACCAAGCTAGAGCCTTGTGAAATCTAATGTGACCCCTATGGAAGTTAGAATGGGGAACAAGGGGAACTATCGTAAGATCTCTCTCCATCTGCAGGCCCCGATGCTGCTGATGAGGCACAACCACAGCAAAGTATGCGGCTGCTTCTAACCCAAAAGTTAGTACTTCTGTCTGGTAGCGGTTGCTGCCTTCCATGAACCTGAGGTACGTGTGCTTTAACCTTTTTGAGGTGAGGAAGTAGGCATTCTGAAGATTAAAATTCACCATATCCATTGTGAGAGCTGAAAGCAGGGATTATGGTGCCCAGAAATAATCTGTTCAATACTGAGAGATGCAGAACAAAGGCCACAAAGTTTCCTTTTGGAATAAGGAAACACTAGGAATGAAAGCCCTGAGCCTTCTTAAGGCTCTGGGCTCTCTGAGAACACGTGCAAGTTTTTATGCTCATCTGCATTGCAGAACTTTGCAGGACTAGAGAAATATCGCCACCATTTTGAGTAAAGTTCAAGGTGACCCCATAAACAGCAAAAAGTTGACATAAATAGCAGAAAAATTACAAAAATTAAACTAAATGTTTTGTGTTTGTATTAAAGCTACCTCTATTATGGTTAGCTTGGCTCTATGGCTACTCCACTAGATGGCCAGAGAGGAGTTCAGGCTGCAGAGGGGGTAATTATACCCTTAGTGCTCAGAATGTGGAGCTCAAGGGATCTGGACTACTGCTTATAAATGGTCAGTGGTTTTATGGTTAGACATGCAACTCCTCCAACAACAGGACTCTGCAGGGCAGTGATGTGAAAGTGTAAACCAGAGTTCTCTTTTTGGTCCTAATAATTTTGCACGTCTAGGAAACTACATAAAGATTTTAGATATAAGAGGTAAACAAAAGGGACAGATTCCAATTTTCAAAAAAATTCAGAAAAATCCAAATGTAATCTTCTTTCCTCCTTAACTAGTCCTATTGCTTTCACTTTACTGAGTTCATGAGTTCACAGAGTACGGTGATGTCATTTAAGGTTCAGCACTTCAGCAGGCGGACATGCAAAATATTCTGGAGTCCTATAGGAACTTTGAAATACCATCAAACAAGCTCAAATCAATGGCATTAACAATTGTTTCCTTACATGCTAGTTTGATTACTTCTAACTTTTGGTAGGTCTTCCCAGACAGTGGATAAATATCCATCTACTGACTGAATGACAGGGAACTCCTTCCCTTTCCTCCCTCCCACACAAACAAATTTTATGTCAGACTCATCTATAAGGGCTGCTTCCAGTTTATCAATCCAGTTCCAGAAACTTCCGAAGTAGTAACACACTGTACACAGATCTTGCTACAAATCATTAAACAAAAACACGAACAGTAAATTAATCAGAAGGGCAAAGTGTAGTGGAAAAAAAGGGAAGTCCACGCAAAACTCTTCCCACAGGTAGCAGGATGTAAGTGAAAAAATAAGGATATAAGATATGCTTGCTTGTTACAGCTGCCATCTACAAAACAAATTTCAAAATCGAAGTATTTAAAAACAAGAGGGAGGGAACTGAGGGACAATTCCCAGCTTTTCAGTTGAGCTAACTCAGACCTGGGTATCTGGACCTATCTGAGGTTAGGAAAAACCAAAATCTCCCCTACATGCCACAGCTGTGTCCACACAGTGAAAACTCCAGCAATAGTATCCCATGTCCTGACACAAACAGGGAAAGTACTGAGATAAGAGATTCAGCACGAATGCCAAGCTTCCAACCCTCATCCTTCAAGACTGTCTAATGCAGCCCAATCATGAATCTCAGCCCTCCCGTGGGAGATGGGTGGGTCCCCGAGCCCAGGCTCCAGCCCAAGCCCAGAAGTCCACACTGCAGCGAAACAGCCCCGCAGCCCAAGCCCTGAATCCGAGTTGGCTGGCATGGGCCAACTGCAGATGTCTAGTTGCTATGTAGACAGACCATAGGATTGCTCAGACAAAACCAGTCTTGCTATAATGGACTAATGTAAAAAAAACCAAACAAACAAACAAAGTGACATTTTCTTCCCTTTGTCTACCGGTAAGACAACATAATACTTTGTCTGGACTGACCCACAGGACATAGGGGAAATTTACATTTTATTTTCTTTTTCTTAGTTATTTTTCTATGAGTGTTGCAAAGAAACGTGCATGTAAATTAAAATTTTGCCACTGAACAGATACCAGTATGAGGTTAGTTGTCAGATTATTACATTGACATTTGACCCAAAGGATCAAAAAAGTAACTTTCTTCTCACACTTATCTTAAGGAGCTTTATTAGAATAAGGCAGTGTTATCCCTACAGACATACTTCCTACTTCACAGCAGAGTTTTTGGCTAAAACTTTCCCCGTCCTCTTGTCTGGCTTCCTCTTACAGCCCTAAAGAAGAAACGTACATGCCCTTACATCTTTACTCGTGTGTGTGTGTGTGTGTGTGTGTGTGAGTGTGTGAGTGAGAGAGAGAGACAGAGACCACTATCTGTAACAAAAATATTTAGCAATGAAGATTCACCACACCCCCAAATCTAATCTTGTGGCTGGAGAAGGACTTGTCCACTTGATTAATATAAATAATCAAACCCCAAAAGGAACAGACTCTTATTCAACTTTAGGATTGTTCTTAACAGGGTTATCGCTTCTCACTAAAGCTCTGGTGCAAGTACCACTGCTACTAGAGTCATATGCCAACAACTAGATTTAGAACCAGTTGAAGATGTTGCTACTTTCTTCTATACTCATCAGCGATCAATTTCATTCGTGTAGGAGGGTCTCTGGGTACAGCTATGTCCACTGGCAACAGCTAGTATTGTTCAGTATTTTTCTTGTTTTATCAGTTTCTGTTCTTCTGGTTTTAGCTTGGGTAAGCTTCACGCTGAAATCCAGTCACTGAAGCCTGAGACTTCTTAGAGTTTTGTATCTCTAAGGCGTTGTCTACACTACAGCCTATGTTGGCATAATTTGAGTCTTTCAGGGGTGTGATAAAACATAAATGTACACAGTGCTATGTTGGTAGGAGACCTTCTCCCACTGACATAGCTTCTGCTGCTCCCCGAGGTGGTTTTATTATGCCAACAGCATAGTGTGTCTTCACCAGACGTGCTGCATGGGCACAGCTGTGCTGCTGAAGTGCTGCACATATAGACATGGCCTAAGCCTCACATTCTTTAAGCAGAGACACTTAGCATAAACGTTTGTCTCGAAGGATGGCAGGATTGTTTGGATCTGTTGCCCCATACGCATCTGAGCTGAGATTACTCTGGTGATTGATGTGACAGTTACCCTACAGCTCAGCACAGTTAATGAGAGATCATCTTCTTGTAGAATTCTATTAAGAATTTATACCTCTCTCTCTGCAAGTCCATTCCCTTGGGTTTAGATGGGGTGGGAGTTGGGTGGAATTAACATGCTTGAAATCACAATGCATCCTGAAAGCTTGGAATTGAGAGCTAGTAAATAGTGGCTAAAAGGTAAATGACCCAGCTCCGTCATTCAGGGGTGTGAAAAATTAACACTCCTGAGCAACATAGTTAAGCTGACCTAAACTCTGGTGTAGATTGAGCTAAACTGACAGAAGAATGCTTCCATCGACCTAGCTTCCAGCTCTCGAGGAGATGGAATACCTATGCTGACGAAGAACCCTTCCCCTGGCACAGACAGTGTCTACACTGAAACACTACAGCTCTGTAGACAAGTCCTTGATGGGTGGTGATTCTCTCTTCTGGAATGCCAAAATGAGGAAATATGTCTTGTACTACTCTATGACCTGTAAGATCTAGTAAGAAGCAGAATTTCTACAATCTAAAAAATAGCCAATAACTACTAGATATGCAAAAAGAAAAGGAGTACTTGTGGCACCTTAGAGACTAACCAATTTATTTGAGCATGAGCTTTCGTGAGCTGTAGCTCACGAAAGCTCATGCTCAAATAAATTGGTTAGTATGCATCCGATGAAGTGAGCTGTAGCTCACGAAAGCTCATGCTCAAATAAATTGGTTAGTCTCTAAGGTGCCACAAGTACTCCTTTTCTTTTTGCGAATACAGATTAACACGGCTGTTACTCTGAAACCTGTTACTAGATATGCACATCCTCCTCCTTTACACAGGTCTAGTGTTATCTTCTGAGACCTCTCAGGAAATAAGAGATTCTTTCAGCTGTATCTTTCAAGATCTATATGATTCTACCTTCTATTTCAAGTCCTTGCCCTATGCTGGGCCAGCACACAGATGGCTGGACTTGCTCTCAGCATTTTAAGGCTCTGGCGTCCATCAAGCTTCCTTACCAATGTCATCCTGTAAGGACTGAAGAACTACAATACAATTAGAATCATAGACTATCAGGGGTTGGAAGGGACCTCAGGAGGTCATCTAGTTCAACCCTCTGCTCAAAGCAGGACCAATCCCCAATTTTTGCCCTAGATCCCTAAATGGCCCCCTCAAGGATTGAACTCACAACCCTGGGTTTAGCAGGCCAATGCTCAAACCACTGAGCTATCCCTCCCCGCACAATTGCCATAGGTGATCAGATCTTCAGCTTCAGAGAGTTCCCTTCTCACTGAAAAGAAGTTCCAGGTTGCCTGTGGGACCTCTGAACAGTAAAAGGGACAACCAGACTTTATAAATTTGAACATAGTGAATCAGCACTACTGTCTATCTTATTCAGTTCTGATGCCTCTCATGTGGGCTTCTAGATCATCCTGAGCCTCTGGAAAATCTGGATGATCAGTAGGGTTCCTCCATAAAGGTGTCAGGTGTATAGTCTGCAATACATTAATTTCAAATGCATAAGCAATCCCTGACATCTAAGAGCACCGTATCCAAGTCTTTATTTTTCATTAATGATATGTATGGCTTGTCTGTCAAAAGTTTGAAGTTGTGCAAGACCTTGTGAACATCTCACATGGCAGTGTGACCTAAGACTAGAGCTCTGGACAGGGACTCAGTAGACTTGGGTTTTATTTTCCAGCTCTGCCACTGGCAGTTGGGAAATCTTGGTCAAATCACTTCATTTCTGTGCTTCAGTTCCCCCATCTGTAAAACAGCTATAGTACTTTTCTCCTTTGTAAAGCACTTTCAGATCTATGGATGAAAAATGCTAAGTACCGGTGATGGACCTCCTTCAAAGTCATGCCAATTACCTTTTGAACTCCAACTTGCCAAAAGACCTGAAATTATATAAAAGATCCTTGGGTCTGATTCTGTCATCTCAGATCTGCTTCAGCTTCATCAGGGGAAGTTTGAGTCGCAAGACCTGACGTTCCAGTTATGCTGGTATGCCCTGAATAGGCTATCTGGACATTGGACTATAGCTTATGAACTATTTCTGAAAGAACTCTTTGCAACTACAGAGCTCAACATCTCTGCTCTGAATATGCACCTCAATGAATTGAGCCTATGTCTGTATGTATATTGATCTTTTAACCACACTCTCTCTCTGTTGGTTTTAATAAATTTTAGTGTAGTTAATAAGAATTTGCTATAGTGTTTATTTGGGTAGATTTGAAACATTGATTAACCTGGGAGGTAATGTGTCCGATCCTTTTATTTTATATGATGAAATAAGATTTTCAGACATCATATTTGACTTAGGTATCTGGATGGAGGTCTGAGGCTGGATCACTTTAAGGGAACTGTGTTGTTTGGACTTCTGAGTAACCAGAAGGTAATAAAGAAGCTGTTTTGTGCTGGCTTGGGGATTCTCTGCCCCATTCTTTGGGGTTCACCTTAACTGAGTGACCTCAGCTGTCCCCCACTAGGACTCTGGTCACAGTAAGTGACTGATTTTTTGATTTTTTAAAACAACTGTGTTCAAATGTCCCTGAAGACAGATCCCAGGAAGTAGCACCAGTTTATTGCTGGGCTACCACCCTGTAACCTTTACTTCAACAGACATTTTCCCTAGCATCCTTTATTCTTTCATTTCCTGCACGTTCTTCCACTGGCTACAAAGACATTCACTTCTCATGTTTTCTATGTTGCTGCATTTGCAGGCAGAAATGTAGCAGAACTCAGTGCCCCTAAGGCTTTTTTTTTTTTTAAAAAATGTGGCTGAACTTTCTCCCTACAGGAGTATTTTCTTTCCTACTTTCACCATGTTTCCACTACTTTCTTGCTGGGTGATTTTTCATGTTTAGATAATGGATAACAGCCAAGTGGAATATCATCAAATTATACAAAATTTACGCTGAAGGTTTAGAACAAGCCTGAAAAAGTTAATCCAAAGAACATGAAAGTACCTCCTTAGCCATATCTGTAGCATTTCAAATATGGTTTGTGACTAAGTTGCTCCTCTGCCTTGGTTGGTCCTGTGCTTATTGGTGGATTTTCTCGCCTCAGGGGTTCACGGCAGCCCTCAGTTTGGCCACTTTCCTGGCTCAAAACTGCCATTCACGCAGTTAGCCTCATCAGTGACCAGCATGGGGAAAGAAAAAGAACAATCCCTGCAGTCTCTGCTGATCCACCTAGTGGATCGGGGAACAGGCCAGAGACCTTCCCCTCTGGTGGAACCCACAGTCCAGTTCAACTCCTCCGGTATCAAGTAGGGAGTTGGGGGGATGGAGGGAACCCGGGCCCACCCGCTATTCCGGGTTCCAGCCCAGGGCACTTTGGACTGCAGCTGTCTACAGTGGCTCCTGTAACAGCTGCGTGACAGCTACAACTCCTTGGGCTACTTCCCCATGGCCTCCTCCCAACACCTTCTTTATTCTCACCACAGGACCTTCCTCCCAATGTCTGATAATGCTTGTACTTCTCAGTCTTCCAGTAGTACGCCTTCTCACTCTCAGCTTCTTGCGCCTCCTGCTCCCAGCTCCCCGCAAGCATAACAAACTGAAGTGAGCTCCTTTTTAAACCCAGGTGCCCTTATTAGCCTGCCTTAATTGATTCTAGCAGCTTCTTGATTGGCTGCAGGTGTTCAAATCAGCCTGTCTGCCTTAATTGTTTCCACAAAGTTCCTGATTGTTCTGGAACCTTCCCTGTTACCTTACTCAGGGAAAAGGACCTACTTAACCCGGGGCTAATACATCTGCCTTCTATCACTCTCCTGTAGCCATCTGGCCTGACCCTGTCACATATCCCCCACCTCTGCTCAACACCACAGGGTTGGGCAACTTGGGACAGGCAGTGTACCCGTGACAAGCCATCTGCATCGTCATAGTGGCTTCCAGCCTGGTGTTGTATGGTGAATTGGAAAGGTTGTAGGGACAGGAACCCCATCTGGTCACCCTTGCGTTCTTTTTATTTCGCTACATCCACTGGAGGGGTGCATGGTTGGTCACAAGGGTAAACCATCATCCCAGAAGGTAACAACATAGTGTTTCCATGGCCCATTTCACAGCTGGGCACTCTCTTTCAACCATGGTATACTTCTGCTCTTTCGGGAGGAGTTTCCTGCTGAGGTAGAGGATTGGGTGTTCTTCATCTCCGACCATCTGCGATAGGACAGCTCCCAATCCTACTTCAGATGCATCTGTCTGTAAAATGAATAATCACATCATCCAGATATGCCGCTGCATAACTGGTATGGGGCCATAGGAGCTTGTCCATAAGACGCTGGAAGGTGGCAGGTGCCCCATGCAGTCCAAAAGGAAGAAGAGTATATTGAAACAGATCCTCTGGGGTAGAGAATGCAGTCTTTTCTTTCGTATCTTTGGCAAGGGGAATCTGCCAGTATCCCTTTGTTAAATCAAAGGTGGTCAAAAAATCGGGCATTGCCCAGGTGGTCAACTAACTCATCGATTCTGGACATGGGGTATGCATTGAATCTGGATCTCTCATTCAGCTGGCGAAAGTCATTACAAAACCTAGTGGTGTCATCGGGTTTGGGCACCAACACTATCGGGCTTGATCACTGACTGTGGGACTCTGATGACGCTCAGCTCCATCATCCTTTTTACCTCTGCCTTGATCTCCTCCCTTTTTGCTGCTGGGACCTGATAGGGCCTTAAAGTTACCTTTGCCCCAGGGTCTGTGATAATGTGGTGATATGCTTCTGTGGTCTGACCTGGTTTGGTTGAAAACACATCCTGGTACCAGTTGATCATCTCAGTTACGTCCTTCTTCTGGTTTGGTGTCAGATCAGTGGATATCCTAATCTGCTCCTGCATGTTATTTCCCTGGATCGGGGTCTCTTGGGCCACTACACACACCTCTTGTTGGTGCCAAGGCCTTAAGAGGTTAATGTGATAAATTTGTTCTTGTTTCCGGCGTCCTGGCTGCCGCACCTTGTAGGTTACTTCCCCCACGGGTTCAACCACCTCATAGGGCCCCTGCCATTGGGCCAAAAGCTTGCTTTCTGCCGTGGGTACCAACACTATCACCCGATCCCGTGGATGGAACTGTTGGACTTTTGCCTGGCGATTGTAATGGGTTTGCTGGGCCTCATGCACCTTTTCCAAATGTTCCCGTACAATAGGGGTGACCCGGGCTATCCGTTCTCGCATCTGCAACACATGGTCAATTATATTTCTCCCCTCATTGGGTTCCTCTTCCCAGATTTCTTTTGCGATATCTAGTATGCCACGGGGGTGGTGTCCGTATAATAACTCAAAGGGGGAAAACCCAGTTGAGACCTGAGGTACCTCCCAGATTGCAAACATAAGGTAGGGTAGTATGGTGTCCCAATCGTTCCCGTCCTGACTTACCACTTTCCTTATCATTGCCTTGAGGGTTCGGTTAAACCTTTCTACCAGCCCATCGGTCTGCAGATGATAGACTGAAGTTCTCAGGGTATGGATATGGAGCAGCGTACAGAGGTCCTTCATTAGCTTCGACATAAATGGGGTACTTTGGTCTATTAATATCTCCTTTGGTATCCCCACTCGGGCAAAGATCCCCACCAACTCTTTAGCTATTGTTTTAGAGGCTGTCTTCTGCAGGGGGACAGCTTCTGGGTAGCGAGTAGCATAATCCAGAACGACAAGTATATATTGGTGGCCCAGGGCTGTCTTCTCCAGGGGTTCCACTAGGTCAGTGGCTATTCGCTCGAAGGGGACCTCTGTGATGGGAAGGGGTACTAAAGGTGCCCTCAAGTGGGGACGGGAACTGTGCAGCTGGCAGTCTGGGCAGGATGCACAGTACCTCCGCACTTCATTATGAAGTAGGGTCCTGGTCCCTGGGTTTTCCCTTCCACGGGGACCCCATCTATTTCAGTCACCTCCTTCCTAAAGTTGTCGTACCTTGGGTCTTCAGCCTGATCCCATCCAAAATTTCCTCTCCCAGGGGTAATTGGCCCGAGATCTAGGGGGCCAGTCTCTGTTGCCTCTACTGGTTCAGAGTCGTTAGGGTGTGGGTCAGACTCGGGTGCTTCTCCCTCCTGGGTGGCCTCCTTTTCAGCTGCTCGGGTCCGCCTACCTACGAAAGCAACCCTCTGGTTTTGGGTCAGTATTCGGGTTCCCAAGGCCTTAGCTGCCTTCCTTTCCCTTTTTGACTTTCTACCCTGTCTGGGAGTGGAGAACAAATCTGGGGATATTTCAGAGAAGATTGGGGGTTGACAGTCTACTGTGGATGCCTCACTGACTTCAGGGTTTTCCCCTTTCTCTAATTCCCCTACCAGGAGTACGTCTCCAAACCCTGGGAAGTCCCTCCCTATGAGCACCAGGTATGGGAGCTTAGGGACGACACTTACTGCTACCTCAGTAGTGTTCCCCTGAATCTCGATTTTTACTGGGATCACGGGGTAATAACCAACTGTCCCATGGATGCATGTTACCCCTATACACTTAGCCCACAGCAGCTGACTACACTTCACGTGCTTTCCCGAGACAAGTGTGATAGCACTCCCCGAATCAACCAGTGGGGTCTCTACCCCATTTAGCTTCACTGGTCTGGTGTACATATGTGGGGTTAATGAGACCCCCACAAGGTGAATTAGGTAGCATGGGTCTGCCCAGTTCCCCAGGTTACACTGCATCGGCTTCTCAGCATTGGGACACTGTGCAGCTATGTGTCCCCACTCCCCGCAAGCGTAACATCTGTATAGAGACCTAGGAGTTCCCTGGTCTCTTGGTTTGGGCAGTCTAACATCACGATCCTCTTCCCCCTCAGTGCTCCGACTCTTTGTGGCTTCTGGTGGGCCTTCAGCCCCTCTCTTTTTCCACCTGGGCTCTCCTGGTGGCCCACTCACCTGAGCTCTAGGGCTTGGTGCTGCTAGTTTAACCCGGGGTGCTTCTTCCTTAACTGGTCAGGTCAGCTCCCTCACCGTCCTTCGCCTTTCTACCAGTGCAACAACCTCGTTGTAGGTGGAGGGTTTGTTCTGGCTTACCCAGGCACGAAGGTCTGGCGGTAGTCCTCTCATGTACCGGTCAATGACCAGAACCTCTAGTATCTCCTCCGGACTCCGGGACTCAGTTCGCAACCACTTTCATGTGAAATGGATGAGGTCAAACAATTGGGACCGCGGGGTTTTGTTTTCCTGGTACCTCCACTCGCGATACCGCTGGCACGCACTGCAGTTGTTACCCCAGATCTGGCCAGGATCTCTGCTTTCAGCTGGGGGTAATCTGCTGCAGCTTCTTCAGGAAGATCATAGTAGGCCTTCTGGTCTCCTTATGGAGGCGTGGGCTCGAATCCCACTTCTCACACCAGTTGTGACAAAGTTCCTCCTCTGCCTTGGTGGGTCCTGAGCTTACTGGCAGATTTTCTCGCCTCAGGGGTTCACGGCAGCCCTCAGTTTGGCCACTTTCCTGGCTCAAATCTGCCATTCACGCAGTTAGCCTTATCACTGGCCAGCATGGGGAAAAGAAAACTAACAATCCCTGCAGTCTCTGCTGATCCACCTAGTGGATCGGGGAACAGGCCAGAGACCTTCCCCTCTGGTGGAACCCACAGTCCAGTTCAACTCCTCCGGTATCAAGTAGGGAGTTGGGGGGATGGAGGGAACCCGGGCCCACCCGCTATTCTGGGTTCCAGCCCAGGGCACTTTGGACTGCAGCTGTCTACAGTGGCTCCTGTAACAGCTGTGTGACAGCTACAACTCCTTGGGCTACTTCCCCATGGCCTCCTCCCAACACCTTCTTTATTCTCACCACAGGACCTTCCTCCCAATGTCTGATAATGCTTGTACTTCTCAGTCTTCCAGTAGTACGCCTTCTCACTCTCAGCTTCTTGCGCCTCCTGCTCCCAGCTCCCCGCAAGCATAACAAACTGAAGTGAGCTCCTTTTTAAACCCAGGTGCCCTTATTAGCCTGCCTTAATTGATTCTAGCAGCTTCTTGATTGGTTGCAGGTGTTCAAATCAGCCTGTCTGCCTCAATTGTTTCCACAAAGTTCCTGATTGTTCTGGAACCTTCCCTGTTACCTTACCCAGGGTAAAGAGACCTACTTAACCTGGGGCTAATATATCTGCCTTCTATCACTCTTCCTGTAGCCATCTGGCCTGACCCTGTCACAGGTGCTATGGAATCACGATTGTGAAACAAAGGAACGGAAGCCAATCTTTATATTTAATGGTTCTGTACTTAATTAGAATAGTTGTACTCAAGTGTATTCCAAGCAAAAGGACTTGATGTTAATTTTCCAGTATTCAGGAGCAACCTAGCATTGCCACTGATGTGTTAACAACCCCAGAGCAACAACCAAAGATAACAGCCCTCCCCATCTCATCTTTGTCACTACATTAATTCTAGCCAGTGACACTTTACAGCCAGGGTGGCCAACCTGGGGCTCTGAAGCCACATGCGGCTTTTCAGAAGTTAAGATGCAGCTCCTTGTCTAGGCACCGACTCCGGGGCTGGCACTACAGGCGCCAACTTTCCAATGTGCCAGGAGGTGCTCACTGCTCAACCTCTGGCTCTGCCACAGGCCCTGCCCCTACTCCACCCCTTCCCGCCCCCTCCCCTGAGCCTACCATGCCCTCGCTCCTTCCTCTTCCCCCTAAGAGCCTCCTGCATGCCATGAAACAACTGATCGGGAGGTGCGGGGAGGGCGGGGGAGACGCTGATCAGCGGGGCTGATAGTGGATGGAAGGTGCTGGGAGCAGGGGAGTTGGGGGAGCTGATGAGGGGGCTTCTGATATATTACTGTGGCTCTCTGGCAATGTACATTGATAAATTCTGACTCCTTCTCAGGCTCAGGTTGGCCACCCCTGCTTTACAGCAGAGTATTCACTTTTCCATTTAGCCTTGCTATAACTTGTCATAAAATTCAGTTTGTTTTATGCTGATAGATGTCCTTAACAGATGTATTCAAATATCTGAGCAGATAACCTAAGAGTCAAATGAAGAGAAAGCAGAAATAAAGACCTTCTAAAGAAATAAGTTTCATATGCTGCCACCAAAGACAAGCCTCAGTAGAATGCTTTTAAAAGAAAAAGCTAAATTCTGTAGACTTGTTTTTCAATGATGCTGCTCAAAAGCCCACATTGATAAAACAGAAAATGACAATACATACTATGCTTAGATATACTTCAAAATAACCACCACAATTTCAATGAGATGTCACTTACCAAAATCTACCCTTGTTAGTATGCACTGCATTGGATGGTCAGTTGTATGCCTTGTTGTCGTTGCACCACTTTCATAACAGGATGCACACAGATCGTAATCGTAGCAAATTAAACACTTGTATCTGCGACCTCGAAAATTTCCTTTTAAACATGCATCGCAGCTGACACCTGTAAACAAAGAAAATTGCTCATAAACAGTGGTAATTGCACTTCGTTTTGAAAGAAAGCAGGCTTGTCTCTATTTGTCCTCCACCTGAACGCAACACCAGAGAAAAACCGAGGAAGGTTTTATGCAAATAAAACATATTATAGGACTAAGCACATTTACGCCTCAAACATAAAAAGGCACATAGGGTCCAAAATGAAAAGCCTGAATTCTGCAAGTGAAGCACAAGAACACAATCAAATCACTAGCTTACTAACTAGTTAAGACTACAGTAGAACCTCAGAGTTATGAGCTGACCAGTCAACCACACACCTCATCTGGAACCGCTAGTACACAAACAGGCAGTAGCAGAGAGAGAGAAAAAAAATTTAAAAAGCAAATACAGTACAGTACTGTGTTAAACATAGACTACTAAAAAATAAAGGGAAAGCAGCATTTTTCTTCTGCATAGTAAAGTTTCAAAGCTGTATTAAGTCAATGTTCAGTTGTAAACTTCAGCGAACCACCATAACGTTTTGTTCAGTTATGAACATTTCAGTGTTACGAACAACCTCCATTTCTGAGGTGTTTGTAACTCTGAGGTTCTACTGTACAATCTTTTGTATGTGCTTTTAAATACAGACACAATTTTAGTAATTTGATTTTTTTCAGAACACTGCCTGAAATGAAGTGTTGACTAAAACAATCTGAAGATGCTAAAAACTATAGTCAAGTGATGATGTAGCTAGTCCAGAATGCAGGTCTTTTAAAAACCTGACAAAATCCTGAATTAAATCATTCTCTGTCTTTTGTGATTTTACTTCCACAATGTTCTGTTTTTTTGATGCAACAGTTTGACAAAATCATATTCACAAAACATATCTGCAATAGCCATCTGGATCTCCTATTTCAAAACACTCGGAAAGAAGAAAAAAAGCAGAATTATGTTCCATCAGTCACTTTTCAGTTTCTTCCTTATTCTGAGCTCTAACTTTGTATTTGGGATTAGTCACGCTGGCTATGTCATGGAAAGGTTTCATAGCTTCTCCTAAGCATTTTGTGATGTTATCCATGTGGTTTCAATTTTTTGTTGTTAATTAGATAAAGTCACAGACTGCATCAGGAGTGTCATCTGCTTGTAATCTGTCAAATCTCTAAATTTCCTTCAATTGCTTTTGTAAATTACAGGAGTCTATAGAAAGGATCTAGTGTAAATGTGTGCCATATGTTGATCAAAGTCCTTCTCATGCTCAGTGCAAATTTGTACGTGCTTTTCATAGTCGGCTGCAAGTGCAGACACCCTCTTCCTGGGAGTTCCATCAGGAGCCACTGGGAAAACTGGGACAACCAATCCTATCATCCATAAGAATGATGGTGCCTGCTGACTAACGTTTGAATTTCCAGTCTGTTTTAGAGCTCTGTTAGGTGTTACTCCATGGTCAATCAGGTTTCAATAGCATACTCAACATCTATACATCAGAATTTTAGTACAACGACACTTCAGAAGCTTTTCATTGTCTAAGCAAATGGCAAAGATCTCCTTGTCAGACTTTTCTCTCAAGTGAGGTCTTCAACAACTTAAACAGCATTCTGTGGTTTTCTTTTTAGACGCAGAATCAATAGGACTAAATAGGAATGGATTTCCCCCATATGGATACTTGTAGCCATTATCTGGTCATTTGTTTGACATTGTGCATTAGTATGAATAGTGGTTTTTTTAGTTCTTCCTTTAATTTTTCCTTCATTTCTTCACTTGCCACATTCTACTAGTGGACCTGTGAATTTAAATCTGCCTGGAAGAGTATATCCATAGGAAAGTGCTTCAATCATTTCTTTAAACTGCTCGTGGCCTGGAACAGTGTTTAAGCGTTTCATCATATCTTATATTTCAATGAAGATGATGGTATCAATGTCTCAGTATCAAACTCATGAATATTTTGACTTTCTCCTTCAATAGATGAAATCCCATTCAGTGGTAGGTACATTTGATCTCGAAGGAGCTGAAGAAACTTATTTCCTACACTTTTTGAGACAAGCAAGAATCCTTTCAATATTGCTATTTAACTTTTGATAATGTTTACACAATGATTGTGAAGAATCATCTGTTTTCATTATTTTAGTTCACTCAATTTTGCTTGCTTCCTACCACTTTCTTCAACTTCAGGTACATACAGTCAGATAAATTCACATCCTGATGTTTGATGATCAGTGAACACTAATGCCAGAGGTTGGTTACTGTCAGTACCTTTAACACTTAGTACAGTTAGAAAGATAACCACCACCTTCAGAGTTCAATACAGTGAAGAGTGAAAAATATATAAAATAGCCAGCTTTATAGAGAACCACATCAAATGCTCTGCCCACGCCTCTAAATTTTAAGTCCAGTCCCCCCAACAGTTCATAATTTCATTCGCTCCTCTTCCTTCAACATTCAATGACAGTTTATTCTACCCACCAGACATGCACCTCCCTCCAATCACCAAACGATTCCACCCATTACTCTTCCCTTGTAGGCTTTTAGACAATTCTGTCACTTTCTTATGTCACAATAAGAACCCTTAAGTTATCACGGTCTTTTTAACTCTTTAGAGTACTCATTCACAGATTTAAGTGGGAAAATAAACTTTCTAGTGTTAAAAACTGTTTTCTTCACAAATATTTCAAAATGACACAGAAGAGAAAGAAAGAACTCACTGGGTATTCTTTCTGGGAAAAATACCTGGGTTTCCCTTAATTGAGAATATAAATGAAAACACAGCTTGCGGGTTATTTTTAAAGCTTTGTTAAAATATTAACTACATACACATTTATGCACTCAAAAATGTTTATACACCACTTTTGCAAATAGAAAGCTTTGGGACATGCTATGATCCATTCATAAATTTCAACTACAAAATGTATACACTAAAGCTGCAAAAAAAAATAAAATAAAATAAAAAATCTAAAGACTTATATCACATCACTACTACTTGGAATTCTAGGTCCAGAACACAACATGGGCAATAGGATCACCTCTTCTGTTCATTCCCTCTGAAGCACCTGGCATTGACCACTGTCGGAAGACAGGATCTGGGCTAGGTGGACCTTTGGTGTGACCCAGTATGACCGTTCTTATGTAATCATTAAATCATCCAAAACACAGATATCTCCACAACTCTGCATGCCAGTATTTCTTCACTTCACTCCCGGTCAGTTATCACCTCACTTTTCTAACACATTGCAACCGATGGTATAACATTACTATTTTTATATCTCTTAGTTCCATACAAGGATCCTGAGCCGACATTTTTAAAATGAGAACCTAAAGTTAGACACCTAAGCCAATTTAATCACCTAAATAAGAGCTGAATACCCAGAGCTCCCATTAAAACCAGCAGAACCTGCTGGGTGCTCAGCACTTTTGATAATCAGGTTATTTAGGCTCCAAATTATTGACTTGAAGACTCATTCTATACTCCCATTTTTTAAACTCTTTACCCTGGATTTGGCTCTTCTATGATTATTCCCATTTTTGGTCAAAGCCTACCACAGAGCAACCCAAAATCTCACACTGCCAACCCACTGATATTGCTCAGATCCTCCTGCAAACGATTATCCCCCTCACAGCAACTGCATTCCCTTTCTTGGGTAGGTCTTAAGAAAAGTTTTTCAACCTTTGGAAATCAAAAACCTGGTTGTGCTAGCAGCTTAATTTCTTAGATTTTTTCAATTTTTAATCCCCACAATCTATTAACAAATTTTTGCACTGCATACGGAATTCAACACTACATCCAGACTATCTAAAAATCTTAATGATAATATGACAGGAGAGTGAGCACAGCAGGTCTGTCAGCTTATCTCCTGTGTCCAATCCTTTTCCCCATTTACTTTAAACATTGCAAACAAATTCTCAGAATACAAGTTTGACATTTACAGAGAAAATGAGCATGGGGAAGGACCACAATATAAAAGAGGATAATAAGAGGGACAATTCTGTAGACCAGAGGCTCTCAACCAGGGGTATACGCAGAGGTCTTCCCAGGGGTACGTCAACTCATCTAGATATTTGCCTAGTTTTACAAGAGGCTACATAATAAGCACTAGTGAAGTCAGTACAAACTAAAATTTCATAGTGACTTGTTTATACTGCTCTATATACTATACACTGAAATGTAAGTACAATATTTATATTCCAGTTGATTTATAATTATATGGTAAAAATGAGAAAGTCAGCTATTTCACAGTGATAGTGTGCGGTGACACTTCTGTATTTTTATTTCTGATTTTGTAAGCAAGTAGTTTTTAAGTGAGGTGAAACTTGGGGGGTACGCAAGATGAATTGGACTCCTGAAAGGAGTATAGTAATCTGGAAAGGTTGAGAACCACTAGACCATGTATGGCAAGAATCTAGACACTCTGAAAGCAATTCTGATTACGCCGCTTTTGGCAGGTGCCTTAGTGTTAAAGGGCGTTTGATGTAAATGCAAAGCAGGCCCTCTAGCATTAATGACAGTGTTTTTTAAATATACATTTATGAATCTCCACCTGAACTGAAAATTGCCCTCCAGTCTCCACCACTGTATTCCCCTAATAGTGTTACAACATGCCCCTTTCAGTGAGACAACTGAAACGTGCTCAAATGCGGATTTTAAAATTGTATTTTCAATGCATTTTATAAATTTATCTTAACAGGAAAGCATTTGTAGATGTTTTAAACTTTCTACTGGGTGGGCTGAGCAAAATGAATAACTTTTTTTTTTAAATCACTGAGTCCTACTAAATTATTACTAAAATATGAATGTGCAATGAGAGCAGGTCCAAAGAAATAGTTACATTCCAGTTTGGAATGACACCTACACTTCATGAGCACATACCTCTCCCCTCCTAGTCAATTCTCTTTGCTTAAAGGCAAAGGAAAACAATTCAACTCAATTCCCCTCTTAGTCTTACGGCTGGGATCTTTGAATCAGATTCTTTAAACTTCTGAGACCCTAGTCTCAACCCCTTGTTACTGTTTTCAGAATCAGAATTTGTTCTAGTCTATTCTTACCTCTCTTCTCTCCTTTCTGCTTTATTTCCCACCCCTGCCCTTTTGACAAGCCAATGGAAATAGGACTGTCTTTTTTTTAATACAGGATAGCTCCACTAGAGGGTAGCAGTGTGCTAAAAGCCTAAGACAGTACTTTTAATTGATTAAACAGCAGTCCTAAACCCTTTTTTGGTAATATTTTACCTCACTAGCAATCCTCTCAGTTCATAAAAGGTTAAGGTTTCTTGATATCTATTAATAATACTAACATAAAACAAATTTTTTTTTCAATGAGACAAATCAGAACATACATACTAGCATCTATGGACAAAATTCTCTCTCCTTCAGTATAAAGAACGCAGTATTTTCACATTAAGTTTTTGCTTATTGATGCATGAAAACACTTTACACAAGAAATTTCTACACAAATATTTTAGCATAGATATTTTAGATGAAAAACTATGCTCAGGCTTAAAGTATTTTTAAAATGCCACTTTCACATTTGTGCCTGTAGATTCCTCTCCTCCAAATCAAGTGAGTCATAAGTAAAATTCCTTCTTCTTTTATGGAATTCTTTCTACTAGGAATTAACCTACAGAAGCAACACTCATAACAGGAGAGCTAAGTAGTATTTAATTGATGAGACTGAAGTGAGCATCTGATCTGATTTCAACAGAGGAAGAAAATACAGGATAAAAGTATGGCTCAAATGCCACTTGACTACCTTGCAAATTTGGGGTTTGAAAATATATATTTTTACAGAGACAAGCTGCTGAGGCTGCCACACATCTTGTAGAATGACCTGAAGTTCTCTCTGAGAATAAAGAATAACTACTCTGGATACACAGAAATAGCCACTTGGCCTGTCTCTGAATGAACAGACTCCCCCTTTGAGTTCTCTCCAAATGCAATGAACCACCAAGATGAGCTATGAAAAAAGCTTAGTCCTGCCCAGATAAATTCAGTGTATGTAGCCAAGCCTCATCCAACAAAGCATGAGATCTCAAAGTGTAAGATTGGAAGGGCAATAGTCTATGTGAGATGAAATTTGTAGACCAATTTGGCTAACAATCTCTTAGATTAAACAGGAGTGGCTTATTTTTGTGAAATACTGCAAGCAGGAGAAAAGGCGTCTGAATTTCACCTACCTGTCTGGCCAAAATAGAACTAACCAGAAAAGTCACTTTAAAAAGTAATATAGTTTACACCCAAAATGGTTCTTGAGTTTATTTAAAACCAAATTAAAATTCCATGAAGCAGTGAGATGTCTAATCTGAAGGTATACATACAAAATCCCTATAAGTAAATGCTTCTGCAGTAAATGAGTAAAGACAAATTTTTCATTCACACAAGTGTGGTAAACCACAATTAGCTCCAAGTACACTTGAATACTGGGGATGGTTAATAGATTTTTTTAGGGAAAGTAACAGTTTCAAAAGAGAAGATAGATAGCATACTCAAGGTAATCCATCCCTACAAAAAAACAAATTAAAAGACGTGCCCGTTTCAATGGACAGGACTCCAAAAAAACCAAAACCAAAAAGAAGCTAGCAGGATTCCAATAGCGCCTTCTAGACTTCCTTGAGACAAATTACATTATCTAAAGTTAAGAACCTAGGTAGGATTCCAAGTAGCCAGGTGTAGCAATTCTGTATCTGGGTGAAGTAGCAAAGTTTGAGGTCACAGCTAAAAAGGAAAGATCCCTCCCAGTGGGATGGTGTAAATATCATACTGGATGAGAATAAGGCAGGACTGTAAAACTCATACGAGCTACTTGTCATGTCATACACAATGTGAAATAATGGGAAAAAAGCGTACAGCTTCACAATGGAAATGGAATGGATTCAGTAGGGCAGTGATACCCAAACTTTCCATCTCATGTGGCCCCTTACCAGTAATGGAATGTGTCCATGCTCCCTCGGGCCGGGAGCAGAGCCACAGACAGGGGGCAAAAGTGGGGGCTGGCAGCCAAGCTGCAGCCAGGAGTGAGGGCCTTCCCTTCTTTAGAATGAAGATGCTCATTTACACCAGCTTTACTTCATGAGTTACATGGGGTGCTGGACAAATTTACCTGACATCTACTAACCTAACAACTAAGACTGATTTCAGAGGAACAGCCGTGTTAGTCTGTATTCGCAAAAAGAAAAGGAGGACTTGTGGCACCTTAGAGACTAACCAATTTATTTGAGCATGAGCTTTCGTGAGCTACAGCTCACTTCATCAGATGTTTACCGTGGAAACTGCAGCAGACTTTATATACACACAAAAAGAAAAGGAGTACTTGTGGCACCTTAGAGACTAACCAATTTATTTATATACACACAGAAATCATGAAACAATACCTCCTCCCACCCCACTGTCCTGCTGGTAATAGCTTATCTAAAGTGATCAACAGGTGGGCCATTTCCAGCACAAATCCAGGTTTTCCAGCACAAAACCTGGATTTGTGCTGGAAATGGCCCACCTGTTGATCACTTTAGATAAGCTATTACCAGCAGGACAGTGGGGTGGGAGGAGGTATTGTTTCATGATTTCTGTGTGTATATAAATAAATTGGTTAGTCTCTAAGGTGCCACAAGTACTCCTTTTCTTTTTGTGTGTATATAAAGTCTGCTGCAGTTTCCACGGTAAACATCTGATGAAGTGAGCTGTAGCTCACGAAAGCTCATGCTCAAATAAATTGGTTAGTCTCTAAGGTGCCACAAGTCCTCCTTTTCTTTTAACTAAGACTGAGTGCTTCAAAAGGCAAGTTGGGCAGCCAAATCCCTTTGAAATTCAATGGGAGCTGGTCATCTACTTCCCTCAGGCCCCTTTGACTATCACAGCATCAGCCTACAAACCAGAGTTTTTTAAAAAAATAACTGTTCTGGGCTTGCTCCCTCAAAGCCACAACCCTGCAACATAAAAGGAAAAACACAGTCTGTACTGTATTTAAATGTTACATTCTGAAGAATATTGTAGGCCTGGCTGGTAGCACCTATTACCCTGATAGGGCCTTTTAAAGAGAAGTGTTTTTATTTGCTTATAACATCACCAAATGTTAACCACTGGGCTGAAATTTCCCATGCTAGATAATATCTGCCTCAGGCCCAAGGGTGGGGGTTTTTTTGTTTTTTTTTTGGAAAATTGTAGCCAAAACAATTCAGCCACGTCAGAGAACTAGACTAGAGAAAAACAGGTAGGTTTACGGTGTTAAAAACAATTCTGGTAACCTTTTCTTTGAAAAGCTCTAGCAAAATCAAGCACTCCAAAGTTAGAAAATGCCAGAATTAAGGTTGTCCATGCAATCTTAATTCGGCCCCCTTATGCATTGTGATAGAATGGGACCATGTAATTAAAGTCTATTTTTTACAAAGGACTCTCCCTGCAACACAGGATGGACCCACTCCGAGGATGAATCAGGGTTGTGTAGTAAAGGAGAACATAAGAACAGACCATTGATCTGACACAGTATTGTCATCTAGCCCAGTATGCTGTCTTTCGACAATGGCCAATGCCAGACAGTTTAGGGGGAATAAACAGAACAGGGCAATTATCAAGTGATCCATTTCCTGTCATACAGCCCCAGCATCTGACAGTAAGAGGCTTAGGAACAACCAGAGCATGGGGTTGCATCCTTGACTATCTTGGTTAATAGCCATTAATGAATCTATCCTCCAAGAACTTTAATTCTTTTTTGAACCCAGTTATACTTTTGCCCTTCAAAACATCCCCTGGTAACAAGTTCCACAGAGCTAACTGTGTGTTGTGTGAAGAAGTACTTCCTTTTGTTTGTTTCAAACCTGCTACCTATTAATTTCAAAAGGGTGACCCCTAGTTCTTGTGGTATGTGAAGAGGTAATGAACATTTCCCCATTCACTTTCTCCATATCATTCATGATTTTATAGACGTCTATCATATCCCCCCTTAGCTGTCTCTTTTCCAAGCAGAAAAGTCCCAGTCTTTTTAATCTCTCCTCACATGGAAGCTCTTCTAGACCCCTAATCATTTGTGGAGCCCTTCTCTGTATCTTTTCCTATTCTAATATCTCTTTTTTGAGCATGCAGTATTCAATACCATGGATTTACACAGTGGCATTTACTGTCTTATCTCTCTCTTTCCTAATGGTTCCTAACATTCTGTTAGCTTTTTTTGACTGGCACTGCATATTGAGAAGATATTTTCAGAGAACAGGAGAGTGTGGTTTGGAGAACCCATGCTTCATTTGTTGCAGAAGTTGGAAGATGTGTAGTGAATGAGGCATGGAACTGCAGGAAGACAAAGGAGGCTCTTGGATTTTATCAGTGTCAGAGTTGCCAGGTCACTTAAAACCAAACTTTTCTCAATGGTCATTCATGTTCCTCATTTTCTGGGTGCCTGCCTTGCTACCCTGGGGTCTGACTTGCAGAAGTGCTGAGCACTCTTAGCTGCAAATGGAGTCAATGGGAGCCGTGATTTGAACATATAATGAAGTGCTGTATGATGCTAAATACTCAGAAAAATCAGCTCCTGGTTGTCTCAAATTGAGCATTCAAAATTAGTGGATACTTTTGGCCATAATCTCTCTGTGCCCCAGTTACCCATCTGTAAAATGAGGCTATCATCCCGCTCAGCTCACAGGAGTGTTACGAAAATAAATGCATTATTGTTGTGAAGCAATCAAATACTATAGTGATGAGCATCACAGAAAAGCCCATGAGGAAATTCATAATTCTTTCTTCAGAGCAGGTTTTGAATAGTGCGCTGTGGCCTGGGGCCACACACTGAACAATGAGAAAACAAAAATATTGAATAGCTGCTCACTAAGTGAGCACTATCCATCCTGTGCGCTAAATGAAGCATGGGTCCTATGGAAAAATTATCTGTGATCATGTAATTAAAGACAGTATCATAATGCATACACTGAAGGAAAACAAAGTAAGCTTGTACAGGCAACCTTAATGCTGGCATTTCCTAATTTTGGAGTGCTTGGGTCTGCAACCTTAATGTTTTTAACAGCGTTTTTGTGTGTAATTAAATGGAAGCCGTCTGACAATGTACCTACTAGGGCTGCCCAAACAGCAGAAAAACATTAAAATACATTAGATTAATTACATATGTATTTTATCCAACAATGTGTTTGCCAAAGGCCACGACTGGCTCTATAGTTGTTTAAATAATACAAAAGACAGTATTTGTCAAATAAAATCAAGTAACGCATTCACTGTGTACTTTTTACCAATTCTACTTATGACGGCTCTCATTTTTGTACCTTCCCAGCTTAACTCTGATTTTCTTTCCTAATGCAGATCATGGGGTCTCTTTTCTTCAGTTGTTTTCAGTCTGTTTCTTCTTTTCTCTCCCCTCCCCCCCCCCAAAGCACAGCCTGAAGACATTCATCTAATTTACTCCAGTAGCAGGCCTCAACACTGCCAAAGCAATGGTAGCTGCTCTCCCTAGAACCACCTGAGAGAGTAATGCAACATAACAGGGGAACCTCTTTAAAGGCTCACTTGAATCTTACATATTCTTCTAACTCAAGACTTTCCACTGGGGCAGCAGAAGTGAGAAGAGTTGGATAGCCTGGCCCAACCATTCTTCTCTGGAGCACCAATGAACTCAATCCAGTAACAACAAAAACAATCATAAAAACATAGTAACTCTGCACTTCTACAGAAGTTTTCATCCAAAGATCTTCAAAGCAGCTATGTTTCAGGGACTTAACCAGTGTAACATGCAGAACCTATGCCTAATATAGCACCTGCCAGACTGGCTAGCAAGGGGCATGACATCACAAACACAAAGTCCACCTCTAAAACATGCTAAAGCACACTCTGGGCCTCTCCACCACCATTAATGAAAATCACCAAGATTTTATACTTTTTTAAAAAACGTTCTTAGAAACACGACACTGTTTCACTAGCTCCCTAATCATGAACGGTTTGTCAGCTGAGGAAGATGGCATTTTATTGGTACTGTGTAGCTGAATGATATACTGCAGTGGTTCTCAAACTTCTGTACTGGTGACTGACCCCTTTCACATAAAAAGGCTCTGAGTGAGACCCCCCTTATAAATTAAAAACATGTTTTTATGTAGTTAACACCATTATAAATGCTGGAGACAAAGCAGGGGTTGGGGTGGAGGCTGACAGCTTGCGACCCCCACTGTAATAACCTTGTGACTCCCTGAGGAGTCCTGACCCCCAGTTTGAGAACCCCTGATATATTGTGTCCACTTGTAATCTATAGGAAATACAGTTATTTTGTGACAAAGCAGGTGACATTTAAAAGAAAAAAACCCAAAAACCAAGGCTCGTTTCAGTTCAATTGTGCCCAATCCAAAGATCTAGGTGCTAAACTGCTGATGTTGTGCTGTTCATTATCATAGGAACCAAACCATAAGTCACCATATTACTTAACTGTCACCTACAGAAGTATTTAACATTTTATCTGTTTACTCCCAAGTGAATTCAGAAGAAAGTACGTTCTACATTCACACACTACATGAGTCTAATTCTGATTAGTATTTATCAACATTTAATTTTCCTACGGTGTGCCAGGAAGGGGAAGCACAATCATTTCTTTATTATCGATTTACAGCCAAATCTTCAGAAATGTTCAGCTCCTTAACTGTAGCTGTGGGTCTGTAGCTGAAAATCAGGCAGAGGATCCTCCAGTTGGGCTCTCAAAAAACGAGGCACACAAAATTAATGTCCACTTCTGATAGTTTTGGTCTTATTCAATTATCTCAGTCAGGAAGCTTCCAGTTTCTAAAATGCTTCCTAGACAGTTAATAAGCCAAAAAGTACTGACAGTCTCTTTTTACTGAAATAAACCTCTGCGTTTGATCATGGATCGTTATATGGCCTATAATCCTACATAACTACATTTCCTGACAAATCAGATTGAGAACCCCAGATTCAACTCTATTGAAAAAAATAAAAGAAAAAATACTACATCCATTCTGAAGAGAAGAGCTATCAGATAAAATATCACACCCTCATTGGCAAATCCAGAAAGTTCAACGAGCAAGTTTGTAGGAGCTGAGGGAAGAAAGGTAAGCAGCAGGATACGGACCCTGGACTTCAGGAAAGCAGACTTCAACTCCCTCAGGGAAGGGATGGGTAGGATCCCCTGGAGGACTAACATGAACGGGAAAGGAGTCCAGGAGAGCTGGCTGTATTTCAAGGAATCCCTCTTGAGGTTACAGGGACAAACCATCCCGATGTGTCGAATGAATAGTAAATATGGCAGACGACCAGCTTGGCTTAATGGTGAAATCCTAGCAGACCTTAAACATAAAAAAGAAGCTTACAAGAACTGGTAGGTTGGACATATGACCAGGGAAGAGTATAAAAATATTGCTTGGGCATGTAGGAATGAAATCAGGAGGGCCAAATCACACCTGGAGCTGCAGATAGCAAGAGATGTCAAGAGTAACAAGAAGGGTTTCTTCAGGTATGCTGGCAACAAGAAGAAAGCCAAGAAAAGTGTGGGCCCCTTAATGAATGAGGGAGGCAACCTAGTGACAGAGGATGTGGAAAAAGCTAATGTACTCAATGCTTTTTTTGCCTCTGTCTTCACTAACAAGGTCAGCTCCCAGACTGCTGCACTGGGCATCACAGCATGGGGAGTAGATGGCCAGCCCTCTGTGCAGAAAGAGGTGGTTAGGGACTATTTAGAAAAGCTGGACGTGCACAAGTCCATGGGGCCAGACGCCTTGCATCCAAGAGTGCTAAAGGAATTGGCGGCTGTGATTGCAGAGCCATTGGCCATTATCTCTGAAAACTCGTGGCGAACGGGGGAAGTCCCGGATGACTAGAAAAAGGTTAATGTAGTGCCAATCTTTAAAAAAGGGAAGAAGGAGGATCCTGGGAACTACAGGCCAGTCAGCCTCACCTAAGTCCCCGGAAAAATCATGGAGCAGGTCCTCAAAGAATCAATCCTGAAGCACTTACATGAGAGGAAAGTGATCAGGAACAGTCAGCATGGATTCACCAAGGGAAGGTCATGCCTGACTAATCTAATCGCCTTTTATGATGAGATTACTGGTTCTGTGGATGAAGGGAAAGCAGTGGATGTATTGTTTCTTGACTTTAGCAAAGCTTTTGACACGGTCTCCCACAGTATTCTTGTCAGCAAGTTAAAGAAGTATGGGCTGGATGAATGGACTATAAGGTGGGTAGAAAGTTGGCTAGATTGTCGGGCTCAACGGGTAGTGATCAATGGCTCCATGTCTAGTTGGCAGCCGGTGTCAAGTGGAGTGCCCCAGGGTCGGTTTTGTTCAATATCTTCATAAATGATCTGGAGGATGGTGTGGATTGCACTCTCAGCAAATTTGTGGATGATACTAAACTAGGAGGAGTGGTAGATACGCTGGAGGGCAGGGATAGGATACAGAGGGACCTAGACAAATTGGAGGATTGGGCCAAAAGAAATCTGATGAGGTTCAATAAGGATAAGTGCAGGGTCCTGCACTTAGGACAGAAGAACCCAATGCACAGCTACAGACTAGGGACCGAATGGCTAGGCAGCAGTTCTGCGGAATAGGAACTAGGGGTGACAGTGGACGAGAAGCTGGATATGAGTCAGCAGTGTGCCCTTGTTGCCAAGAAGGCCAATGGCATTTCGGGATGTATAAGTAGGGGCATTGCCAGGAGATCGAGGGACGTGATCATCCCCCTCTATTCGACATTGGTGAGGCCTCATCTGGAGTACTGTGTCCAGTTTTGGGCCCCACACTACAAGAAGGATGTGGATAAATTGGAGAGAGTCCAGCGAAGGGCAACAAAAATGATTAGGGGTCTGGAACACATGAGTTATGAGGAGAGGCTGAGGGAACTGGGATTGTTTAGTCTGCAGAAGAGAAGAATGAGGGGGGGATCTGATAGCTGCTTTCAACTACCTGAGAGGTGGTTCCAGAGAGGATGGTTCTAGACTATTCTCAGTGGTAGAAGAGGACAGGACAAGGAGTAATGGTCTCAAGTTGCAGTGAGGGAGGTTAGGTTGGATATTAGGAAAAACTTTTTCACTAGGAGGGTGGTGAAACACTGGAATGCGTTACCTAGGGAGGTGGTAGAATCTCCTTCCTTAGAAGTTTTTAAGGTCAGGCTTGACAAAGCCCTGGCTGGGATGATTTAATTGGGGATTGGTCCTGTTTTGAGCAGGGGGTTGGACTAGATGACCTCCTGAGGTCCCTTCCAACCCTGATATTCTATGATTTTAGCAGCACACTTGAAGGAGTCTTGGACAATATCATTCAAAACTACTAATCTGAATAAAATGAAGGAACAGCTGTGGAAATTAGCATGGCACTCAGAATACATTTCCTAACAGGACTCCCCTTTTTCTACTGATAGGATCCTTTAATCTGAATTTTTTTCTTCTTATTGAGAAAGATATTAACTGTAATTCACATTAGGGGGAAAGAGCCATTTACTCCCAAAGCTCTCTGGAACATATATAGCAACGGTCCCCAAACTGTTCCTCCACACACCTGCAGGGGGTGCACCCCACAGTCGGGGGGGGGTCACGACAGGGCTCATGCTAGGCCCCACAGAGGGTGGGAAGGGAGCACCACACTTCCAGCCCTGCTCCACCCCCAGCCTCGCTCTTCTCTCATCCCCATTCAGCCCCCACTCCTGCTCCACCCCAGCCCAGCCCTCATTCCCTCTCCCCGTAGCCCAGTCCAGCTCCACCTCTAGCCCCAGCTCTTCCTCATCCTCAATTCCATCCCCAGCTCTGCCTTCAACCCAACCTCTGCTGCTGAGGAAGCCGTGACTTTGCAGTAAGGGGGGGAGAGAAGAGACAGATTTCTTTAATGGGGGGGGGGGGCAGCAGCTGGAAAAGTTTGTGTACCACTTGTACACAGAAATACTACCATAGCTATATACTTTACAAGCAAGCTGTGACAGTCCTCACTTGGGGTGGTTGTTAAGGGAGCATAGCCTAATGGTCAGGGCTTAGGCCCCTGACTTGCAAGGGGGGTTGTTGGTATGGGAGCCCAGGCTCCTTTACTCCACCTGGCTCTGACCCAGGGCCCTTTGAGAACTATCAGTGCTCTGACAGCCGGGACTGCCCGTTCTCCCTGCGCCATTTCCTACTACCTCCCTGCAATTGTCCGAAAGTCACCGTCTGGGTTTAGGCAGCGTAAGGGATGTCTGCTCACCAAAAGGCACCTTCTGGCACCTGAGTGTAGCGAGGTCGCTCTCTTTTCTCGCGGGCAGCAATTGCCTCCTCTAGCAGTATGGCCCAGCCTCCTGGGCCAGTTTAGGCCAAGGGCTTTCCCCTGCTGGGGTAATCTGAACAAAAATAAAGGGGGATTAACTAAGTCCAGAGTTTATATGAAAGGGAGAGGGGAATGCTTCCCTCTCAGGCTGTCTCTGCAGCAGGTCCTCCCTTCACCTCAGGGAGGGACTACTGGGCAGCTGTTTAGGGAGGGAGTCCGCCTTTCCTCAGCTTTTTGCTCCTGGAGCTGCAGGTCGCAGGTCTGCTCTCTTCTCTGAGCAGACACCAAATGACCTGCTCCCCTGCCTTTTAACTCCTCCTCCTCATGTTGGTGCACTTGCTACAGGTTTGGTGGGGCTGCCTGGACGCAGAGCAGTTCCTTAACCCCTTAGTGTCCAGTGTGGGGTTTGTACAACCCATCACACAAGCAAAGAATGCAAAGGAGAAGACTGCCCATGCTGCTCCGAATAACATTAGCAAAGAAATATACATTGACAACACTAACTGACTGAGGGCCCAAAATAAAATTTTGGGTTAGTTTAATTAAGTAACGCTTGATAATGGGGCTGATCTTGGTGCAAAGCAAGCAAGACACTGACTTGTTTAAAGAAAAAAAAAGAGGGGCAACAATCATTAAGTACTTCTACCAACACTGCATGGGCTCATTATACTCATATTAACAGGTACAGTTTCTTTTCTAAGAAAAAAGTCAACATCCACACAGATGGTTTGACAATACATTTAGCTACGTTTATAGAATAAGCAGTACTGGTTTATGGGATCAGATTCTGTCAGACAAAACAGCCTTTCCAACAGAACAATAATCATCAGTGGACAATGTGCCCACATTTGATCAGCCTACACTGCCCACCTGCATATGCCAGCAGACATTCCAAATAGTCGGTGTCTGCAGGAAATGGTACACCCAAATTCTTCTCTTCCCAGGATCCTCCATGCATGTGCCAGCGTGGCCTGTCACCTTACTGTGCTGCCAGTATTTCTTCACAGAGCAATGCAACAGTCAACAGCCCAGCAGCTCATGCCAGCACCCTAACTATGTCAATGGTTTACTCCAACAGTTGCAATCCTGCCTTAAATGGTCAAGAAAAATGGGATACAAATGTGACATAGCACTAAAACTGCTGCACCATGACCTATCTACATACAGCATAACAAAAGGTTTCCAAACACCATTTCTCATATCTGGCTCTTCTAGCCTCCCATGGTTTTAACTTCTGCTTTGGCACAGAATATATATATTTGGCCCTTCTAGGGTGCTGCTTCTGCACATTCACACTCACCTTCCCCACTTCCTCACATTCCTGGCACTTCTCGTAAAGCTCCTGGGTTTGCTGGAAGAAATTGAGGCAGTTGTGAGGGTCCACACCTCCCTTTTAGCCATAGTCTCTAAATATGAAGTGACTTCGGTTAACTCAGGTGGTATCCAACAGGTTTGAAAATCTTTTAGAAAGATCTGGTGGCGCTGTGGCACCATCCTATACAGCTCCTTTGTTAAGGAGACATTCAGTTTTCTCCAAAAGCTGTCTTGTGAGGAGGATCCATGAAGAGGAATGAAGAAGTGGGTTCTGAAGGAGATTTGGTGTTAAATTGAATGTAACCACTGCAAACAATATTCAACACTCATTGACCTTAAGTAATTGCATGCCAGAAACCCTAATGCTGAGAAACGAAACTTGAAAAGGGAAGGGACACAGTAGTAGAAGAGGTGCAATATTAACAAGACTCTGGCACAGGATTCTCAATAATCCCATCAGATCTGAGCTCTAGAAGCTGATGAGCTCCTGAGCTAAATCTCCAGTGGTCCTGCTTGGATTATCCCTCCTTCTTGGTGGGATATGGATGACAAGGCTGTGTCTGAGGTCCATAGTAGAAGGAGAACCTCTGATGTATTTGGTAACTACCTCTAATACCTAAAAGCAGGACAGGCGAACTCTCTTGTGTTGTAGCAGACTCTAAGTCCCCAGGAGCAAACAGTGGCATTGGTAATTTTCAGTTTCACTCAGTCTTCAAGAGAAGAGGCATCTCCTCAAAAGGTAAATCCTCTATTTCTGACTGAGCTTCAGAGGACAGTCGAGAATGTAGGAATAGTATTTTATAACAATACCTATCCTTACTGGCCTGGCCCATGAATCAGAAGCATCAGATGCTCTAAGGGCACCCTTTGCTACAAACAATCCTCTATATAACAAAGTCCTGAGCAGCCTTTTCCTGCTCCTCATGCAAGGCATCTAGGATGGGGGAAAACAGCACCCTACAGGCCATATTGATACTGTGCCATAACAATTTGGTAATTTGGTACTCGCATCTCAAGAGACCTGGAAGAGTATACTTTGCAGCCCAGAGCACTCATTCTTCTGCTTTCTCTATCCACTGGCGCAGACCAAGAAGCGTTTTCACTCGGATTGTTCTAAAGCTGCAGATACCAAAGAATTAAGAGCAGGGTGCTGGAAAATATACCTAAAGTCCTGGTGAGTGACCTATACCAGGGACCAGTCAGCTTGCAATTCAACTACATACATCATGCAACTTCAATCCACAATGGAACTAACTGAAGATGTTTACAAATACAAACTTCTTAAAACAGAGGAAGAGATGGTTAGTCAATAGCAGCTGCGATAGATTGTGACCAAAATCACCCAGATATATAGTGTTGAGGTATCAACTTAGCATAGGTATTTTCATCTTACACAATGCCCACAATAGCAGTGGACAGTGGCCAAGTTAGCATTGTTTGAGGTATCATAATTGCATTTCCACACTTTTCAAAAATTTTAAGATGTAACAGAGAATTTCATGGCTTTCTAAAGCTGTGGCTCTCAACCAGGGGTATGCAGAGATCTACCAGGGGGTACATCAACTAATCTAGATATTTGCCTAGTTTTACAACAGGCTACATAAAAAGCACTAGCAAAGTCAGTACAAACTAAAATGTCATACTGTGACTTGTTTCAGAGTAACAGCCGTGTTAGTCTGTATTCGCAAAAAGAAAAGGAGTGCTTGTGGCACCTTAGAGACTAACCAATTTATTTGAGCACAAGCTTTCGTGAGCTACAGCTCACTTCATCGGATGCATACTGTGGAAAATACAGAAGATGTTCTTATACATACAAACCATGAAAAAATGGGTGTTTACCACTACAAAAGGTTCTCTCTCCCCCCACCCCACTCTCCTGCTGATAATAGCTTATCTAAAGTGATCACTCTCCTTACAATGTGTATGATAATCAAGGTGGGCCATTTCCAGCACAAATCCAGGATTTCTTCCCCCCCCCCCCTTTTTTTTCCCACACACACAAACCCACTCTCCTGTTGGTAATAGCTTATCTAAAGTGTGACTTGTTTATACTGCTCTATATACTATACACTAAAATATAAGTACAATATTTATATTCCAATTGATTTATTTTATAATTACATGGTAAAAATGAGAAAGTCAGCTATTTTTCAGTAATAGTGTGACTGACATTTTTGTATTTTTAGGTCTGATTTTTAAGCAAGTAGTTTTAAGTGAGGTGAAACTTGGGGTACACAAGACAAATCAGACTCCCGCAAAGGATACAGTAGTCTGGAAGGTTGATCACTACTGCTCTAACGTTTTCTTTTATAAAGCTTCACTGTCCTTAAGTCATCAATACTTATTTACATCTTAAAAATTTATTTTTGGTCTTGAATTATACCCTCTAACAATTCCTTTAAAATTTCTTTCCATATTTCTCTGCATACTGAATCCCGTACCTACCGTAATCAATCCATGAGTACATTTAGGGAGGTATGGGAATCAGTACACTGGGGGTACGGGAAAAAACAACAAATGCTCACTGACCCTGTCTATAAGTATGTGGGAGAAGGGGGAGAGAGGGTTTTACATCATGACAATAACACACCTGTGCCCTGTTTACATAGATTCCACCACAGGTACCACTGGAACAACTTTACTGGTGAATTATAGACCTGATTTCTGCCAGCCTCCAATAAGCCAGAAGTCTGTCCCCCCTCTCATTAAGATCTTGCATACAATAGATATATTTACAACTCCTCCAAAAAAACCCTGTTACTCCAACATGCTGGTAAAACACCACATGCATCCACATACAAGTACTTAAAAAAATGTAGACATGTGCCAAATAGTGTTTAGATTAGCCTGGCTGGTCTACGCTGGGAAAGTTTACTAAAGAGTCTCAACAATTCTAATACCAGCTTTGTTGAGCTGGAGATAAAACTGCTGGAAACCCTAGTGTAGACAGGTTCAAGCAGCAAGACCAGTTTTTAACCACAGCTATCATTAGAATTGCTTTCCAGAAGATTTCACTAAAAAGGTGACAAAAACAGATCCAACCACTGATGCCTTGTCTACGCTAGGGCTCCCAGCAGTTTTAATACCAATTCAGATGAACAGGTGTTAAAACCAGTCAGAGGATTTGGGTTTGTTTTTTTTTTAATTTCTCAAAAATAGCCAGCAAATCTGAATACTGTTTCCATCACAGCCATTTCTTTGCCAGTGTAGACAGAAGTTACTGGCATAATAGCACAAACAGTGCACCAGTCCTTCCATTAGTATCTCTCAATACATCTATGGACTTTGAAATCTCCAAGAACCCATTGCTTCTGGAAGCTGTACTGGTAAATATGGGATAGGCACCCACAGAAGGTTACAACTGAAACTCTTTAGAAGAGCACTAGTATAGATGTAGGACAAAACTAAAATGGTTCAGGACGCTAATCAGGCATACTGAACTTTTTGTGCCTAGACCGTTTCTGTCCCACCCGTTCCATTTCCGAACAGAGACAAAGTCTAAGATAGTTGGCCAACGGAGGCTTAGCCAAGAATGTTATTGGTGTTACTCTCATTAGGCTAACGTTGGTGAGGCCCCAGGAGCCTTGTCTATGCTAGGAAGTATATCTATTGCAGAAAATGGTTTTCATCAAAATAATTCCCACAAACTAGTATTTAAGATTGTTTCAGTGGTAGTGCAGAATGGACAAGACAGTTTTCAACCCTAACACCATTTTCTCTACGCCATACTAGTATTTAAACCATTTTATAAACAAAGGGGCAAGGGAACCTTAGGAAAATTTTGTGCAACATTTCCTAATATTCACCAGGTTTAGTTGTGCTTCCAGCAGAGCTATTCAAAGGGGCCTAGTTGAATTTCAATGGGACTTAGGTGCCTAAAACCCTTAGGCTCCTTTGAAAACCCCACCTTAGAAGACCTTGTGGGGATGAAGGAGAAGAAGGGGAAGCACAGCAAAGGAGAGGAAGGAAAAAAGAGATAGTGGCAAAGAGAATTTGGGGAAAACAAGAGGCGAGAGAAAATATCAGAGAAAGATGACAATTTATCATACCAGAGACAGCACCTCTCGTCACTCAAGACAAGAAACACTGCCTCCCAAAAAGACAATTCAGGCACCAGGAAATGGTGAAAGTGATGGGGGAGGACCAAATCTGACCTGAGGTAAGAAAAAAAATGAAATTACAACCCAGACCAAGTGTCGTCATCTACTCTGTTACTGGTAGGATGCACTCACTCTGACAAATTTCTGAAATTACGTGTCCGCCCTCATTTTTATTTATTTATGATCGTGAGTATGGTGATCAAAACCGAATGCAGTCACATAACACTATTTTCACCAAAATTTGAAGCTCAAGTTATTACTAAAAGTAGATTCCAAATCTAAAATACTAAATAGTAATGTAGATTTGCATGATATAACTGAAATTAGAAAAAAGGAGATTGGAAGCATGGGCTTGTGATTATAAGGCACTGTACTGCGATTTGACAGATCTGGGTTCAATTCCTAGCTCTGTCACCAATTCCCTTGTGTGACCTCAGTCAAGTGACTTAATTTCTCTGTGCCTCAATTCTCCATCCGTTAAAACAAAAATAAAAGGGTATGGGAATAATAATGCTTCCTTTCTCCAATCCTCAGTCTGTCTTGTCTGGTTACACAGCAAGCTGTTTGGGACAGGGAATGAGTCTTACTATGCATATGTACAGTGATTACCGTAATGGTAGCCCAAATGTCTGTTACAACCTCTAGGCACTACCACAATGCAAATAATAAAAGATTTACCCTGCTGTCCACCAGAGCTCAAGAAGTAGGAGAAAGTTTTATGGAGAAGAGGAAGAAGTCCTGGAAGTTCTAAACAAAGCAGTTTTGAGGGAAACAGTTCAGACATACACATAAAAACCATCCCAATAAGATGAATAAGGAAGTAAAAACCACCACATTGAGATGAATAAGGCAGTAAAAACTACTACACTGAGACGAATGAGAGTTTATACAACATGCCTAGCCAAGATACAGTCTAGGCACAATTTAATTTTTAAAATATACAAACTAAAGAATTTAACTGGAAGACATATCAACATAACCCCCTTGCCCCCCAAAAGCCAAATGTGAACCTCCTCCCCAGAGCAACTTTACCTACGTCCCTCAGAGAAAGCCTGGGAAACTAGGTGAGCTTTGCAGAGTACCCTGAAGGGCCCAACAGATTTGGGCTCCCTACTGAGCATAAACAAAATGAACACACACTCTGGGCCTCAGCTTCTCATCTATCCAATGAGGACAATAATGTGTACTCACCCTTAAAAAGGTATTTTGAGATCTATAGATATACTATATAAATGATATAAAATATTACTGGACTCAAAGGCACTTCAGTTGCCATCTGAACTAGGAGGCTGTCAGCCTGAACATCACAACTAGGTGAAGTCAACTGACGAAGTAGCTAGAAACCAAGTCATTTAAAGCTTTATACAGCAGGTCAAAACCAAAACCTTGATTTGCACCTCCACATTAGGCAGAGGCAGGATAGTCTGCTGCCAATTAGGACTCATCCTGGTCCATATAAAATGCCCAATCCCTTTATGAATCTTGCTAAATTCTTGGCATCAGTGACCACCGGGGGCAATGAGTTCCATAGTTTAAGTACATGTTGTGTGAATAAAATATTTCCTTTTATCAGTTTTGAAACGGCCACTTTTTAATTTCATTGAATGTTTCCTTTGTTCTTACGTTATGAGAGAGGAAAAACAGAAGCTCCTAATCTACCTTCTCTATTCCATTCTAACATACTGTTTCATGCCCCCTCTTATTTATTTCACTGCTAAGGTAAACAATCCCAATCTTTTCACTGCTCTTCACATAAGAACTTTTGGCCTTAATTTCTCTGTGCCTCAGACACTATCTGTAAAATGGGGATAATACCACCACCTTGTCTCATATGGGTGCTGTGAAAATAAATTCATTAATGTTCGTAAAGCACCCAGATACTTTAGTAATGAGTGCCACAGAGAAAGCCAACGAGGAAATGAATCTGTAGTCAGAGCAGGGTTTGGATGGGGTGCACTAAATAGAGTATGATTTCACACACTGAACGAGGATAAAATACTCGATAGCTGCTCATTCAGTGAGTACCATCTATCCAGTGCATTCAATGAGGCAGGGGTCCTGGGGAAAAAGTAGAATGTCATCATGTAATTAAAGACTATCTTAATTAATTTACACAAAGAAGATGACAAGCTTGCACAGTTAACTTAAAATCTGGCAGTTCCTAACTTCTGAGTGCTGACTTTGCTACTTTAATGATTTCTCTGTATTTGTGTGTAATATTTTCCATATTATTCTCCATCCCATTCCTTGTGCATCACTTGCTTTTTTGACCACAGCCACACAGCAAACGTCTTCACTGAGCTATCTACAATGAAAGCCAGGTCCCTTTCTTGAGTTGATACAACTAATTTAGAACCTTGGAAAGTGTGTTAGTAGCTTAACTTTTCCCCTTCATTGTGCATTCTTTTCATTTATTGGTAAGGAACTTCATTTGCCTGAATGCACAGCATTATATCAGCTTCTTTAGGTCTCAATGAAGTTCTTCTGGGACAGCTCCATTCTTAACTCATCTAAATAATGTCTCATCTGAAAATTTTGCCACCTCAGTACCTATTCCCCTTCCCTGATCATTCATAAGCATATTAAACAACACTGGACCTAGTACCGAACATTGAGACATTCTGCTGTTAACCTTTTGCCTGCATGAAAATTGACCATTTAATCCACGGGTCTTAAACTGGGGGTCTGGACCCTTCAGGGGGTCACGTGGTTATTACATGGGGGGTCACGAGCTGTCAGCCTCCACCCCAAACCCCACTTTGCCTCCAGCATTTATAATGGTGTTAAATATATAAAAAAGTGTTTTTAATTTATAAGAGGGGGTTGCTGATTTAATCCTATTCTTTGTTTTCTGTCTCCTCGCCAGTTTTTGATCCATAACAACACTTTGTTTCTCATCCCAGATCTGAAAGAAAGTCTTCTCACAGCCTTCTGTTATTTTAAGTCCCTTTCTGCAGACTCAGGAAGACCACACTGCACTGGTTCACATTCAGAAGTTTTCTGTGACAGCCAAAGGGCCAAAAATGTAGATTTAAAAAAAAAAAATTCTGCTAACCTAATAGGTAAGGCCCACTTGCCAATGAAAATATTATTGGCAAGTGCATTTGTCAAATGTATATTCCCAAAGCGGATTCAGTTTTCCACTGAACGCAAACATTTTTATTATACAAAAGCTTATTCTGTTTCCCATATTTCTAATTAATTTTGTAGTTATTTAGGTTTAGCACTACATTGCCTCTGCCCCAACCATAATTCTCATTACCTGAACTACAACGGTGACCCATTTTCAGATACTGCACTTAACTTTGATTATAGGCCTAAACATGTTCTCACTGAGTAATATGAACCCACCAATATCAAGTATTTTGAGATACACAAATCAAAGCATTACCATTAAATTCAGAAAAGTCACTGTGCTAATACAGTAGGCTGTATAACTACTACCCTCATCTCTTAAATTTTCCTACAAAAGGGTTTTAAGAAATTTGCAGGCTATATGGCTAATTTTGGGAAGATGTACTTCTGGAATAACAACCTTATATTTGAGGAAGAGGTACATGAAGAATTGAAAATGTGCACCACAAAGTACTGATTTTACAATTGGTTTCATGCATACATATTTCTGTTAGTAAATTGATGCTTCAACACACTAGCTTTGCCTTATTCATATAAACTGCTATAGATTCCTTATCTGGGTCTCAGAGATTTGCATACAAAGGTACACTAATTCTGTGTTTAATGAGATTTGTATAATTGATGGCACATGAAATCTTAATACAGAGCAGAGAACGACTGCCTCCAATGTGCTATTTGTCTAGTCAGGAATTGTAAAGTCTTTTTGTGGATTGTGTATGGCACAGCCATTGTACACGTAAAGGGAAACCATTCCAGTTCTTATCATCTCCAACAGAAGAGATCAAATCTATTTATGCTTTTATATCATTCTCACCTAATTGTCTCAACGTTTCTGGTTGTCCCAGACCAGTTAAGGTTGTTCTGGTGATGATTTACCTATGCCTTATGAGATTTTCAAATGTATGTTTAATCTTAACATTTCCTCAATTTCTAAGTGTTTTTAATATATATATATATATATATATATATACACATACATACACACACATAAAAAGCTACATAGTGCCTTTTTTTCAATGTATTTGTTTACCTTTAAGTTATTGGTATGTCCTTAACCTCAACAAAGTTGGTGTGTCTTGGATTTATGTATTTACATTGTTTATGAATGCACTGGGAACCATTCTAAGTTCTACAGCAGCTAGTTCCCAAACATGCCCTTCCCCATTTCAGAATTAGCCCAGTGTTCTAGATTTTACCAAGAGCTCTCAAATAAATCTCATTTGAAATTTCTAGTACAAAATGATTCTGAAGAGAAAACAGCAAAGATATAATTTTCTAAACATGATTAAAGCCTGGGTTGTTGTTTTTTCCTGAGTCTTATAACTCAAAAACAACTTCTTTCAATCAACGCACATTTGGGCCAAAAATTGTTTGCTGACCACAGACCACACATGGAAGATCTGAAGTGGGAATGACATATTTTGAGGATTTTAGAGGGGGTGGTACTGTCACATCAGGCTTATAATGGAAACCAAGTCTCAGTCTGTAATACAGTGAAAAGAAATCCACTATTTTCAATCCTACAACTAATTTCGAATTTGGACTATCAATATAATAAAACAATTTGAATACATGGTGCGAAGTCCTGGATAAAGAGACAACCAATAGAAAGACTAACCAGGTTCCTATAAAATGTATCATACCAAGTTGCAGCAGCAGCATTTTCTATCTCAAGCTGGTTCTCAACCAGGGTTCTGGGGTCCTTTAGGGGGCCGCAAGCAGGTTTTGGGGGGGCGCAAAGCAGGGCCAGTGTTAGACTTGCTGGGGCTCAGGGCAAGAAAGCTGAAGCCTCGCAGTGTAGGGCTGAAGCCCAGGGCTCCCAGCCCTGCCACTGGGGGCTGAAGCCGAAGCCTGAGCAACTTAGCTTTGTGGGGACCCCTGTGGCATGGGGCTCTGGGCAATTGCCTTGTCTGCTACCCCCTAATGCTGGCCCTGGCTTTTATATGCAGAAAAACAGTTGTGACACTGGTGGGCTGTGAAATTTTTAAAGCATGTTGGGGGGGGGGGGGAAGAGGGGCTCAGAAAGAAAAAGGTTGAGAACCCCTGTTCTATCTTGTTGTTTTTACTTTGGAAAGAATACATCCATAATGTGAAGTTACCAAACTTCACATCACCCTGCAACCTAACAGGAAAAGGTGAATTTCCATTTTCAAAACTAACCCATTATAACTTGAAAGAAGGAACATTTTCTTAAAATCTGACAACCCAAATATTAACCTTGTTTAGTTAAAATAATTCTCCCTACTCATCACCAAAATCCCACATTGAAAAAAACATGTTCTTCCATACATGTTCTTTCCAGCTTAGGAATTTCACAATATACACCACGAGAGACATGCTTATAAAAATTCAGTTTCTAAGATTCCTGTCTCCCAGTAAAATACTAACTTCAAGAGTGAAATACCTTTTTTATCAAATATTACAAACATTTACAATATTTCTCACTTTAAGACTTAGTGTGTAACAAATAGAATTCAAAAGCAGTTAGCATACCACCTTTGCAATGTTAATCAGTGCAGTTATGAGTTCTTACCCTGATACTATAGTTTAAACCCGCATACCGTCATGTGGTACGTGCACCACAGTTTGAGAACCAATTTACAGAATATATCCTCCAACAAATACAATACACAAAGCAACTGTGAGATTAACCCTCATTTTGCTGTTTGCTTAATTACTTCTATACAAACCCACCCAAATCTAGAGAAAGATAAGAAGAATTTATTGTATCACATGAGGAGACTGAGCTAGGATCTGGTGTGACAGACTAAAAGTTTGGCAACAGTCATAGAATCATAGAAGTGTAGGATTGGAAGGGACCTTGAGAGGTCATCTAGTCCTGCCTGCACCCAATGCAGGACCACATAATAACTAGACTATTCCTGACAGGTGTCTGACTTGTTCTTAAAAACCTCCAAAGACAGAGATTCCACAACCTCCCTAGGAAACTTGTTCCAGTGTTTAACAATCCGTCCTCTTACTCAAAATAAAAAAAATCTCAATACTAATGGACTCCTATAAGACAACTCAGCTAAATTAGCAAACCTTAAGGCAGAGTGAGGAGTGTGGACACCAGTCTCCATCCCACATACTCTAGTCCTGCATCAAAGTTACCTACCCTCTGGCTGGAAGCCTGTAACATTACTCCCCAAATTCTGAACTTTCCTACTGTGTTGTCTATGTCTGTCAAGACTGGATGTAGACACCTCTATTCCAGTATATCTTCAGAGATCTGCCTAATTTAAAAAGATTACTTCTATATCACTGGGACAACAAAGATCATCCCTCTTTAAGCAAAGGGAGATAGAAGATAACTTTTTGCCAGGTTAGGTGCTGAGGTTATCCCCTCAAGAAACAATAACCTGGATGAAATCTCTTATTACAAGGAGCTTCTTCAAGATCTTACATTCTAAACCAACTATTCACTTGCCAAAGTGAGAAAAAACCTCTCCATACAGACATACACGCTATTACATTTTTCTTTTCTTCCCAGATACATTCCGTTTTGCCTGTGTTCTTGTCTCCTTCCTTCTCATTGCTATTTTTGATTAATCCTTAACTATCCACTTACCTCCCTTACAACAATAAAAAATACAGAATGACAAGAGTACATATCTAAAGCATTTTCTCTACTTACGTACGTAACTTTTCTTAACCTTTCAAAATGTTTGCAGTGATTTGTTAATACAGCTGCATTCATTTCCTTTTCTACACTAAAGATTCAAATATTAAAAGTTCATAACCTGCCAAAGTTGCCAAAACGTCAGCTCGTCCCGAAGCAAGACCACAGCTACTAATCATATCCCCAAACACTAGTCCCAATGCAGAAAAAGACATGAAGACCTCTCCCTGAACCAAACATTCGCTTGAACCTGTTCTTCATCTTCCACCCCTCACAGTCGCAAGAAACCACTCTCCAAACATCTCCAAAACACGCCTGCATCCTCCTCACAGAAGCCTGCCACCCTCCTGCCGCCACACAGTCCCGGCCCTGACACATTGCTCCCCTCCTCTGAGCCACCTACAACACACCCCCTCTCCTCTGCCTGGACCCTTCCCACTGTGACATAGGCACGAACAGCTCTGTCTCCCCGCCACACGCCATGTGTGACTCTCCTTCCCCTGCCTTTACCTACAACCCCCCCCCCACACCCAGTCCCACCAGCCCTCTGACATCCACACCCCCACATTCCCCTCCCCCACAGGGACCTACCGACCCCAACACGCCGCCCCCCCAAGCTCCACCCGCGCCCTCCCAGCCCTCCACCCCCACGGACACGCCTGGCCCCCGTCCCCAGCCCCGGATGCCCCCGCCCCTACGTCCCCTCTCCCTGCCCGGCCTGGGCCCCCCGCCGCCAGGCGGCTGCAGCCCCCGCCCCGTCCCGGCACAGCGAGGAAGGAGGCCGGGACCAAACCCCAGGCAGGGAGTTTTCGCCCCATCAGGCCCCAGGCCGCTGCGCTCAGCAGCGGGGTAACCAGCCCCAGCCCCGTTCCTGGCGGCCGGGCCGGGCGGCGCTAGGCCGCGGCAGGCCCCTCCGCCTGCCCTGTGCGGGGCCGGGAGCCGCCGGCGGCCGGGGCCTGCCCGTAACGGCCACGGCCCCCTCCCCCATGACACTGCAAAGCTGCCCGGCCGCCGCCCTGGCCCCGGCCGCCCCGGGGCCTCCGCCGCCGCCGGCCCCCCCGCTCTCGGCGGCGCCGCCATGACGATCCCGCTGGCCGGCGGGTGCCCGCAGCCGGCAGGCCCCGGCCCTCACCTTCATGTCGGGACATCCTAGTTCAGAGGCGGCGGCCCAGGCCCGTCCCGGGCTCCCCTGGCTGCTCGGCGCCGCTCGGCCTGGGCCCCGCGCGCTAAGCCCGGCGCGGGCAGGGGGCGGCGGGCGCGGGGGGTCGGTTGCGGCGGCCCCGGCCTCTCCAGGGGGCGGATCCAGCAGCTTCCCGGGCGCCGTGACACGGTGACTCTCGTCGGGCCCCGCCGGCTCCTAGCGCCGCCCCCCGCCTCCTTCCCCTGGCCCCCGCTTCCGCTGCGCCGCGGCCGCTCGCGTCCCCGGGCTGGGTCTGGGCGCCTCCCGCTCCCGCTCCCGGCCACAGCGCCGCCGCCGCCGCCTCCGCCCAGCCCCCTCCCTCCCCCCGCCCGCCCGGCGGCCGCTGCATGCAGGGAGGAAGAGGAAATGCACGGCAGCGAGGGGGGCCGGGAGCGCCGGCACCGCCCCGCGCAGCCCGAGCTCCCCGCCCGCGGCCAGCTTCCGCCCCTGCCCCAGGGCGGCGGCCGGGCTGCGGCAGCCTCGAGCCCAGCCTGGGCTCCCCTGACTCCCCCGCCGGGGCCAGGACACAGTCGCCTTGCGCGGCGGGAGCAACGGGGCTGGGGCTGGCCGCAAGCAGGGGGGGCCCGGGCTGGAGAAGGGCCCAGCCAGAGCCCGCGCTGCAGAGCCCCCCCGCCAGGCGGCCAGGGCTCGAGGGGGGCTGGGATGAAAGCCCCTTCAAGCAAAGTGCGAAACCCGGCGGCAGCCAGGCTTTGGGGAGGGAGGGGGAGGGGGTCTTGTACTTTCCATGATCGTTGGGCCCAGCCATGTGATACACCAGCCTGCGGGAAGCCTGAGAAGCCCGGGTGCACCTCCGGAAGTGCAGGTGGAGTGGAGAACACGGAGCCCCCCCCCCGACCCACATGGCTCCCTGCCTGAAACTTTCCTCTTTCTTATAACCCAGCGGCTGGGCTGATGCAATGTAACGTTAACCTTTAACAAGCCAGAAAGGGGGAAGTTAAGGCTCCTGGTCCCTGTGCTATGATGCACATAGCAAAAGCCCCTTGCTGTGGTGTTTCTCAGCTAGGGAGCTCAGTATTGCTGGTTGTTAGGTGTACGTTGGCAACTACACAGGCTGATGCCGCAGCAACCTTAACTGGGGCATGTTCTGATATTTAAAAAATAAAATAAAATAAACGCTGCTGAGTAGCTTTAATGTAACATTAACGTAGCTTTTGCCTTTAACTTTGCATTTTTCAGAGAAAAGGAAAACGCCTCTGATTAATAGTAGCATCAATCATTCAAAGTGACCTTTTGTTAATGGGAGGGTGGGTTCAGATTTGGACTTGCAGACAGTTTTCTGCAAAGCAGAGTTAACAGGGCAACAACACATCCCTTTACACTGAGGTGGTTTCCAATCTTGGGAACCGAAAACAAGGCGCTTTTTTTTTTTTAAATAAAAAAATTTAGACGTTGCAGAATGCTGGAAAAGTTAAAAATAAACCCCCAAAGTGTTAGACGCACAGTTTTTTTTCACATCTGTGACATCCTTCTTTCTCTGCTAGTAAGGCATTATGTTTGGATGATTGTACATCTCAGTGGTACACCCAAAACAGCCTGATAGTAGCTGTGTCCTTGTGCCTAGTCTACCAGTCTTCTTTCTTGGCTCTTGAGCAGTGAAATATGCAGTGATGTCATAAAGAGGGTGGGGAATCATTAATCTCAGTTTAAAAAAACCTAGCAAATACTACTGAGCATGCTGAAAACTGATTTTTTTTAATCAGTTAATTTTATTATTCATTCCAACCAATTTTTAATCACACTTGGTCAAGGACACAGGGCCAGCCATAGTGGTAGGGGGAGAAGTGAGCAAAATCTTTCTGTCAACCATCTCCAAAAACAAAACCATTTTTAACTGTTTCTTGTCCTCCATGGTCATGTACCACTATGCATTAAGCTGAATATCCCAAATATTTATAAATTAAATATATATTGCCAACCCCAAACATTAAGTCATGAGTCAGATGCCCAAAATAATTGGCTTGCAAAGAATTACATTATAATGATCACTTTGTCTTTAGAAGGAGGCACCTACACTTAATTTGCATGATCATCTCATTTCCAAACTTTGACATACAATTAACCTTTTAAAAATACAACCAGAAATGCAAAGCCTCCCCATTGAGTATTTTAGCACAGTCCTGTCTCTCTGTTCTGGCCCATCCCTGAATATCTCCCACCCACTATACCTATAGCCATCTCCCCCAAAGTCTCCTTTGCTCCTTTCCCCTCATACTTTTGAGTCAGTCTCCCTTCTGTACCCCACATTCTCTGGCACCCCAGTCAACCTCACATTCTCCTGTTCCTTCTGTTTACTTCCTGCCCTAAATACCCCTACACCCCACATTGTCCAGCAATGCCCATCAATATGCCCTACTTCCCCTTTCCTCCTCATTTATTCTCCTGCACTCCCTCCTGTATTCTCCATCACCCTACTGGCCATCCTCCCTAAAGGTAGCTTAGCTTCAGTCTCACTGAAAACAATGGGGGGGGGGGAGAGAAGAGAGGGACAGAATGGTGCCCATCGGGCATCCTCAGCCACATGCAGAAGCTCAAGGGAAATGGTGGCCATTTTGACTGAGGGCAGCCTCAGGCTTCAGTGCTCTTTGAAATGATGGGAGGTGGTGGTCCCTGTCAAATGCAAAAATCTGCCAGGACCCTGAAGAAAGTTATGAACTTCTCTCTCTCTCTCTCACACACACACACACAAAACCACAAACACAAAAGGTGAGCCAAATGAGAGTTGATGGCTCAGGGGTAACCAGATGTCCCTTAAAACCAGGATTCCAGGACCCATTTGTCAATTTTACATCAAATGGTGTTTTGTCCTACATTTTGTCAACACATCGGCCACCTGAAGGAGCTGCTCTGTGTATCTCTAACATAGTCTTGTGGCCGAGACATCGCACTGGGCCTCAGGAGATTTGGGTTCAGTTCTTGACTCTGCCACAGGTTCACTAGGTGACCTTAGGAAAGGTCATTTAATCTCTCTAGGCCTCAATTCCTCATCTGTAAAATGGAGATTAATAATCCTTCCAGTTTCTTTGAATACTAATCATGTGGATCCCACTCATGGTATATATATATATATATATATATATATACACACACCCCTCATATGTGGGTCCAGAAACTTTTTGGCCAGCAATGTCCAGTGGAGCTGTCCTCACACCCCACCCAGGGGGGTAAGGAAAGTGCAGCCCCACCCAATATTCAGTTCCCTCTCACCACCTGCATCAGAACTCAGGGCTCATCTATGCTTAAAACGCTACAGCAACACCTAGCACTTTATATGCAGAGATTTAGGTCAGTTTAACTACTCTGCTCAAGGGTGTGGATTTTTCCACACCCCTAACCAACGTATTTAAACAAAGTTAATTTTCTAGCATAAACCAGGTCTCGGTGATGTCCACCCCACTCCCTGTAGAAGATTCTGAAATTAAAACTATTTCCAGTAGTTAGTTCAGTTTAGTATTGTTAGATACTGTTAAAACACTTTCCTGCCCTCATGGCAGTATCTTTGCTATTTTAGGCAGAGGGCTAAATATTTCATTTATATTGCAAATCAACTGAAATAAAAATATTGTATGTTGCTAGTTCATTAGTTTCTTAAATTGCTAAAGGGGCTGTTTTGTACTTGTCTCTTCACTTTTCTAATTGTATAACTATTAAGAACAAATCAAGAGGCATGCCTGCACAAGGCTCAAGAGGCCCCTGCCATAAATTATGAAGACAAAATTAAGTTGTTCACAGAACTCCACATTTCCTTCTGACCTGCACCTCTAATACCACTCAAAGCACTCCCTGCAGCAAATCACATAGAAAAGTGCATCTTGTTCTGATGGTCAATAGACTTGAACAATTTTGAACCAGGAGGGGAAGACTGTTCCAGAGCAGAGGGCCCCACACAGAATGCTCTGCTACAATCTCCTCTCCCAAAGGAGAGGGGAACTAGCTCTAATGGTCAGTAGAATGTCAGCTCTTACACAGAGACTTTCTGTACTAAGAGGTTTCACATTTAGAGCATTAGATCCCCAAAGACAGGTTCAGGAGTTCATTAACATCCTTGCTATGAGAACGCCACAAAAACAAAAATCAGGAATTAGCCTGCGCTATATTTGCAGCCAACACCACTGTTAGCTATATTGAACATCCACAAATCAAGAAAGCCAAAATGCTTCCACTAGGCTATACTATTCAATTTGGGTTTGCAGTGCTCCTAAGTCACCAAGGCCTGCTCTAGGCTACAAAGTTAGGTAGAGTCTTGTGTCATCCTGTGTTTTTATCTGCACTCATATGTGTCTCCAGCGGACGTAAGTGCTTGGTTTCACCTCCCTGAATGGTGTAGATTCACAGCCAACCTACCAAGGTCAATGCAGTATGAGCGTAGACAAGGCATTATCTGTGTCAACCCTAACAGTTTTCCAGATGCTGTCCTACAATGCCGCATTCCCTGCAACAGTGACCCCTCTGGTCACAATTTTAAACTTCACGCGGCCCACAGGTCAGAGAAGCCCTCCCCCTTAAGCCCTCTGCATGTTTTTCAAATATCTTTCTCATTAGCGAGCACACCTAGCAGCTCTCCCTTGTTGTGTGCAACTTCCCAACGAAACATGGTGGCTCCACACACACACACCATTCACTCTGGCCTGGAGTGGACAGGAGGTATTGATCTCCTGGGCCTGTGTGGGAGAAGAGACTGGGTAATCACAGTTACAGACCATGTGTAGAAACGAGGGCATCTATAAACAGTTTACACAGGGGCCATAGGCAAAGTGGTACAACAGGGATCAGCCGCAGTGACACATGAAAGCAAAGAAACTTTGCCAGGGATACCACAAGGCCAGGGAGCACAATAGATCTGGTGCTGTCCTGCAAACATGCCGTTTCTACAAGAAACTGCATGCCATACTTGTCAGCACCTCACAGATCATTGTGTATACCTTGGAGGAGCCCAAGACAGATCCCTGCCATGAACAATGAGGAGTAAGTGGAAGAGAAGAAGTAGGGAGACATGGGGGGGGGGGCGGGGACAGGACACGACTCCAGTTATGCTGAGAACCAGGATCTGTTTGAGACTCTGCCAGTCTAGCCAGTCCTGCCAGCTGGGCATGGATAAACCTGATGAAGGGGAAAGGAACTCTGGTAAATGTGTAAATGCATTTTTCCATACAAAGTTTAAATGTAAAGATAGCACCCAGCCCCACCCCAAGCTAACAAGACAAAGGTATCAACTTCTCATTGTTTTACTCATTCAAGAAGAGGTACAAACACAGGCAGAGTTGGCATCTGCTTTTCATTCCCCTGTTGGGTTAGGTGGGAAGTGGGGCATGCACAGCAGTTTATGTCCAGAGAGCTGTACCTTATACCCTCCTGAGAGATCTCAGGACATTCACGGAGATCCTCGGAAATCCTCTCCCGCAGGTTTCCAGGGATGGCTGCCTTATTTCTTCCTCCATGGTAGGGCATTTTCCCACACTACTCTGCTGTGAGTTCAACAGGAGCCATTTCAGTAGATAGGCTAGTGGTATAGAGGCCAGGGCAGCTTTGGGATGCCAGTAGCAACTGACTTCTTTAGGCCTTTACCCTCAGGAGTGAGACATCAGCTCAAACCACCACCACCTGTGGAAAATAGCACCAGTACTGTATTGCCCTACACACGGCATAGGGACTGAAAGCCCCTCCTTGGCCTTGGCAGGCCATACTCACCATGGCTGGGGCTGGAGAGCAGTGTCGTGCCAAGGGACTCCCTCCAACATAAGCATAGTTGGACGTCTATACTGGTGGTGGGAAGAAGAGAGAAGGAGTTTGATATTATTAATCATAGGTACAAGTCTTACTTCTTTCCCAAAAATCCTAACACCCTCCAATTTTCATTATTTTTAGAGGTTCCTGGGTTTTTGGGGTTTCAGGATTTTTAGAGGTACTAGGGCTTTTGGGGTATCAGGTATTTCCTAGAAAGTGTTCTGTGGCTTTTGGGGCTTCAGATTTTTAGATATGCTGGGGTCTACTCACCACAGTGGTGCCTCCTGCAGGCCATCCTGGGGATTAGCTCTGCCAGCCTGTACACCCTCTCTAGCTGGTGCCTCTCCTACCATCCTCTCCACCTGCAGACCCACCTCAGTCTAGGAACCACACTGTCCTCTTCATGACTCCAACCTCTGGTTTTGTCATTGTCCATATTTCCCTGCTTCTGGGGTTCAGTCCATTATTCTGGCCAGTTTCCCAGTAGTGAATGAGGCAAGGGGGTGTCCCAGGCCTGCTCACTACTCTAGATCCTAACTAAAGGACTCTGTAGACAGCAGGCTCCTACTGTGTCTCTTTAAACTCAATGTGGCATCAATTCTCTAGGCCACTTTCCTGAGGCCCCAGCACCTTCTTCACAGGGTATTCAGCCAGTGAGTCCTAACAGTCAGCCAGAAGCTCCCTCTTGCTCCTTGCCAGTAACCGCACAGTCCAAGGTGCTACCCTTTCTGCAACCTGCTAAAAACAAAGTCCCCACTTCTATCAGCTCCCCCACAGTTACTAACTCTGCTCTGCCCTGCAGCTCCTTTTGTATTAGCCTGCTGGGCCCTGATTGGCTGCTCCGTGCAGCCTCTTGGCCAGTTGGCTGCATGCCGCACAGACTCTCTAGGCCACTTGGAGGACTCACCTCCACTCCACTGCTCCTTTCTGTAATGAGGTGTAGTGGGCCCATGAGGCCTTCATTAGTCCCTTCCACTCTTGTGTGGGGTGAACATCCCATCACATGAGGCTTTTGGGATTTCCTGAGGTGCCTGGCCTTTTGAGGATTTGCTCAGATTCTGAGGCTTTCAGGTTTTTTGGAGGTGTGGGACTTTGGTGGGTTTTTTGGATATACAGGGGCTTTTGGAGTTTCCAGAGGTGCTGGGGTTTGTGCTTTTCAGAAATGACAGGGTTTGGGTTTTTTTTGGAAGTGCTGGTGCTTTAGGTTTTTTTTTTAAGTGTTAGGGTTTAGGGTGTTTTTGGAGGTTCCAGAGTTTTGGGGATGTGCCTGGGATTTGGGGATTTTCAGATGCGTTGGAGATTTGGTGGTTTTTGGAGACATTGGGTCTTTTGGAATTTTTAAGGATTTTTGAAGGTGCTGGGTTTTTTGGGTTTTTTTTGATTTTCAGAATTTTCACAGGTGTCAGGGATTTTTGTGTTTTGGGATTTCCAGAGGTGCTTGGGATTGGGGATTTTCAGAGGTGCCAGCGCTTTAGAGGTTTTCAGAGGTTTCGTGCATTTTGAGGGTTTTGGATTTTGGGAGTTGCCGGAGCTTTGGGGATTTTCAGAGTACCTGGGCTTTTGGGATTTTTGGAATTGCCAGGACTTTGGGGATTTTCAGGATTTTGGGAGGTGCCTTGGAATTTGGTATTTTCGGAGGAGTGAGGGTTTTTTTTTTTTTTTATTTTGCAGAGGTGCTGGTGCTTTTGTGGTTTGGGGATTTTTGGAGGTGCTGGGGTTTTGGAGGGTTTGAGGATTTTCAGAGGTGCCATGGCTTTTGAGGTTTCAGGATTTTTGAAGGTGCTATGACTTTTGGCTTTTTCAGAGATACAGAGGCTTTTGGGGTTCTGACAGGTGCTGGGGCTTTTGGGATTTTTGGAGGTACTTGAAGTTTTGGAAGTGCCGATGCTTCTGGGTTTTCAGAGGTGGGCTCACAATTTTTCAGAGGAGCCAAGTCTTTTTTTTGTTTTTGGAGGCGCCAGATATATCAGGATTTTTGGAGATGCTGGGACTTATGCGATTTTCAGAAGTGCCAGGGCTTTGGGGATCTTCTGAGGTGTCAGGGACTTGTGGTTTTGGAATTTTTGGAGGTGCTGGGGCTTTTGGGATTTTCAGAAGTGCCAGGATATGCATCAAAGTTTTAATCCATTAGCTAAAAACTGCGCTTCTGCTTACCATTGTTAGTTTCCAACTAAGATTACTCCGCATAAAGACTCTGCCAGGGACTTTGCATATAGGTTATGTTGAGGTATGCACTGACTCACAGGCAGCTGCTCTTTGCAATTTAGCTAGCAAGTGTGAAACCAGCTGGTTAGAATGGGGACCAGATGAACTAATGCCTTTTGTATATTGTATTTGCCCAGGCATGAATGAAGGAATGGTGATTTTCAGACTGCTAACTAGTGTTTTTGTAATATATGGCAGGGAACTTTAAACAATAAATCCCTGCCTGCTCCCCCTCCCCACACACTAGTTTCCATTAATGCAGAGATGATACAAAAGATTTTTCAGCAAGGAAAATTGCAATTAAACACTATGGGCCAGATTTTAAAATCTGCTGCAGTCATAGTTGAAACTTTGGAGCCTAATCTCATTGTCAGAAGGGATTTAAGCACTTGGGAGTCTAAATCCTATAATTGATGAAATTTAAACTCCTAAATCCCTTTTAAAAGTGCAGTGTGGCTCCTAAATCAGTCAGGTGTTACAATGCTGAGTGCAACAACACCTAATCACCTTTACAGATCTGGGATTGAGGCAAAGATTCAAGAATGGGAGTTTAACAGCATTGTTTTGATTTACATTATAGTAGCAGCTGGAGGCCCCAATCAGGGAGGCAAGAAGAGGACAGTCCCTGCCCCAAAGAGCCTACATCTAAACATATGACAAGAAACCTTAAGATCTTGTTAAGTTCCTAAATAAGTGACCTGATTTTCACATGTGGCCACCAGCGCCTGTTGACTTTAAATTGATGGGTGCTCAGAACTCCTATTAATCTATGCTGAAAAGCAGCATTTCCATGGCAAATGTTTCAGTTCATTCCCTTCCCCTTCTTTCCCTGTCCCGCCCTACACCCCAACTATCCAGGATAACATTTTGGGAGTTTACCTCAGGCTGATAACAGACTTTTATATGTAGACTAAAATAACAGTTGCAGCTGCTCCCCTGTATATTTTGAATCTGACCAGTTCATTAACCATGGACGACTGATTCGCTAATCCACTTTGTCACCACTGTCAGAACCTAGAAAGAATAAATTCTACATCTCTTTAACCCCATTTTTTCTGCACATTGCTGCAAAGCACCTAACTTGGCTCATCCTCATCTATATGTAGTCACCACTGCACCTGTGCACTCCCATGGGAAAAACAAGTCTAGTAAATGAAGATGTTATATTGATTTTTCCCGCTCAGACACTGGTTGCTTGTCTATAGGGGAAATTTACCAGTATAATTATACCTCTATAGTTTATACTGGTATAACTCCCTGTATAGACACTTATTCTAGAAAGAGTATCTTTTTCCAGTTTAGTTTATACTAGAATCAGAATGACCATATGGGAAGTTATACCAGTATAATTAGGCTCACGGTAAATTTCTCTCTGTAGTAAAGCCCTGAGTGGCTGATCAGTTTCCTGTTTCATTTGATTATAGGCAGAGGGGGTAGCAACACATATAGCAAAGGTTACCCCATGCATGGTAAGACCCTATTTTAGTTGCTTATCACTTTGTCAAGCTAATTGTTGGGGTTGAAATTACCTAGGGCAGGTATCTGTTTCAGGCTGATTTTTTAAGTTTCAGTTAAAATTAAGCAGTTTATGAGAACAAGATTAGGGAAAAATACATTGTTTTGCCCATGTTAAAAGAAGTAACGAGTTCAAGATGTGTTAGCCTCAGTCCCTTGAACAAGTGCAGAGCTTTGTTTATTGCTGTCTATAGGTCTATCTTATGAAATTCAAAGGAGTCAGTCATCCAGGAAGGGAAAGACTGACTGACTCCCAGCTGTCTCAGGTAGGGTACCCTCACTGAGAGCACCTTCCTGAACATGGGAGGGTTTCAACAGGCCACATAGGAGCACTTTGTATGGATAGTGTTCTTGGCTGATCCAGTCACCTCTTACCTTCTCCTTGATAGGCAGTTCAGTCTATTTGGCTTAAGGCAAGTTTTCCAGACCTTTAATCATTCTTGTATCTCTTTTCTGAACTCCCTCCAGTTTTTCAACACACCCTGTGAAGTGTAAACCTCAAAACTGGACACAATAGTCCGGGAGAGTGCTCATCAGTACCATACAGAAATAATATCACTTCTGTGCTCACATGTGCTATGCAGCTGTTCATACAGCCAAGGATTGCATTAGACAATAGCTCATGTATGTGTACAGAAGTATTTGTTTTCCTGAATTGATAGACAAATACATGACTTGCCTTGAAGAGCCTGGACTTACTCATGTCCTGGTAATTTTCTGCATTTATTCTGTAGTTTAATTATGGTTGGAAATTGTTTAACTGCCAGTAGAAGGTAAAAGTTTTAAATCTGTGATGGAACATCAAGCTCAATGGAAATACTTGCATATAAAGTCTCTCTGATGACACTGTAGTTTTTCAGAATAAATTTGATTTCAGGGACCCTCTCAGATTTCTATTAAACTTATTTTTCAACAGAGGGGAAAAATACATTAAAAAGCATTTATTAAAATAAAATTTAAATACAAGTTTATTGCCCCCTAAAAAGCTCTCAAATTTGGAGACTATAAATTTAATAAAATCATAGAACAAATTTTGTCTTGCATGCTAAAAATTGTTTAAGTTATAGGAGAAATACCAATAGTTATTTGGATACTTGTGCCTATCTGTAAAGTACAGTATGTGTTTCACTGATTTCATGGCACACAAGGCCTCCATCTGATATACATCTGGTGTTAACTCCATTGTTTTACTATTGCAAACAACAGAACAATTAGTGAAAGGTAAGACAGATTTTAGATTCCTCTAAACTACTACACAAATCTTTAGCTGTTCTGCACTTCAGTTGCATTGTATTTTTTCAGCTGGTAGGGGAATGGTTGTTTTGTAGGGCTGAATCGTAAGTGTGGAGGAAGGGTAAAGGACGAACAGGTCTGGGTATTTTTCTGCAGGAAGGCCACCAACAAGAACGTTTCTTCAGCCCATCCAGATCTAGTTAAGGTAAGAGCTACACTATGTTGACTACATTTGTTTTGATCTGTCTGATGCAAAATTGCTTCTCCATTTGCCACAAAGCTGAGGTTGGGTGAAGCTGGAGGAAAAAACCCCAGACATTTTGAAATGAAGACGGGTCTGGATGTTCCACTGAGAGGCTGGCTCTCTGAGTTCAAGGTACTCACCACTGTTGCCGTCCCATACAAATAACTCAAGGCTGCTCTTTACGTCAAGTATGATGAAAGCTCCCCGCTGCTGTCCGGATCAGAATGCTCCAAGGCACAAGATGCATTAAAGCAATATGGGAGTTTAAAACGCCTAACCCAGGGACTGACACCTAAAAAGCACCTTAAAGACTAACAGATTTATTTGGGCATAAGCTTTCGTGGGTAAAAAACCCACTTCTTCAGATGCCTGGAGTGAAAATTACAGATGCATCTGAAGAAGTGGGGTTTTTTTTTAACCCACGAAAGCTTATGCCCAAATAAATCTGTTAGTCTTTAAGGTGCCACCAGCCTCCTTGTTGCTTTTGTGGACAGACTAACACGGCTATCCCAATACTAAAAAGCATGTGTGTCCTGGAGTGTGTACCTGTCCGAGGCATGTCTTTTAATTTATGGTAAGAGATGTTAATGATAGGAAGCATTGTCTTGGTGCTACAAGACATTGTGAAAAGAAGAGAGAAACGTGCTAAAACACATACGAGCACTTGAAATATATCTACGCTTTTATTACAAAACCAGGTTGTTGGCATTAGTTGGGTACAATAATAGCAGTTTTGTTGCTGCTGCAGAGCTGTTCTGGCCTATGGCAACAATTACATTCGCTGCTTAAAGTAATTAAAATTAAGTTGCTTTATAACCATTACATACAAGTGATCTGCAATGAATCTTATAAGTACTGCATTAGGAAAAGGGGGGGCGTGGAGTGGATTAGGCTAGAGTGTGAGAAATTGATTCAGTGCCTTAAATAGCAGAGCATTATGTATTTCCTATTAAGAAATAAGTCCTTTATTTTGGCATACTTCAAGTAATTAAGTCTTAAATTCATTTTGGATCTACCTATAGCTATTGTCAGTAGCAGCAGTGACCCAAGGGGATTGTGTTATATTGAACACTTCGCACTCAGTTCCTGTTAAAAGCAACACCTGTGCAGTGCACATAAAGTTACATCACACTCAGGCAGAGGGGAATAGTACATCTAAGCTTATACTACTGGCTTGTGCCCCTCTACTTGGAGTTCCTTTATAAGTATCTTAGAGCTTGACACCATCTTCTGCCACTTGCAGTTACTGCTGCTGATCTGTCCGCAAGTCTTGTTCAGTGCCTGTGCTGTGCTTGTTCTGAAGGGACCTTCCAATATACTTCCAGTATTCCTTTCGGATTGTGTCTTTTTCATTAGCCAGAATGTCACATAACTAAGAAGGAAAAATTACAAAGTTGTCATATATTAAACCAAAAGCTTAACAGTCTTTAAAAAACACACATTAAGCACGGCCTTCTCTTCAGCAAGCAAAGCATGGTTTTTCATGCACAAGTTTTGCACTAGTATCCAGACTTCTGGTAAATGCATCTTCCTAAAAGCAAATCAATTATCTCTATAGTTTATGCCAACAGGGCCGGATTAACTGTCCTGTGGGCCCGGGGCTATTAGATTTTGTGGGGTGCCTGGGGGTTTGGAGTACAGGAAGGGCCTCAGGGCTGGGGCAGGGGTTTGGGGTGTGAGAGGGGGTGCAGCTTTAGCTGGGGGGTGGGGCCAGAGATGGGACAGGGGGGTTGGGTGTGGCAGGAGGTCCAGGGTGCAGGCTCTGGGTGGGAGTTTGGGTGTGGGGGGTTGGGGTGCAGGCTCCAGCCCGGAGGCGCTTACCTTGGGCGGCTCCTGGTCAGCGGTGCAGCAGAGCTAAGGCAGGATCTTCTCTGCTCTGCTCCCCAGCATGTCCAGCCCCTAGATGGAGGGGCCAGGCTGCTCTGTGCAGTGCCTGCAGGTGCTGTCCCCACAGCTCCCAGCCAATGGGAGCTGCACAGCCGGCCCTGGGGGCAGTGCGCAGAGATTCCTTGAACACCCGTCGCCTAGGGGCCGCAGCGGCATGCCGGTGACCCGGTGCTCGTGGCTCCAGCCTCACCGGGGGCAGGGGGGAAGCGCGCAAGGCTCAGGGGCCAGATGAAAAGCAGCGGGCTGCACCTGGCCTGCGGGGCCCCCCTTAGCCCGAGGCCCTGGGCTGCAGCCCCTAAAGCCCCTGCATTAGTCCGGCCCTGGATGCCAAACAGAAGTTTGTCTCCTGTGACTCTCCAGTCCTAGGTTAAATCTTCCCCTGACCACCTTACAGGATATCTGGATATTTTGCTCCATCCCTGGGGTATAAATATTGCCCTTCAAATGTTCCATTCAGTTCTTTTGTTAAGCAGAACACTGCCTCTTGTTTGATGAGCCAGAGCTCAGTACCACCAACTTCAAGCCCCACGTATATTAAAGAACCAATGCTTAGCAGAACAGTGCTGACACTTAAGAGGCATGAAATTTTAAGGCATCAAGGCAAATTTTGGTGCTGGTGGACTGTGAAGGATGAATGGTATAAAGCCATGGTATGCCCACATCTTGAATACTACATGCAGATCTGGTTGCCCCATCTCAAAAAAAAGTACATTAGAATTGGAAAAGGCTTAGAAAAGGGCAACAAAAAGGATTAGGGGTATGGAACAGCTTACATATGAGGAGAGAATAATAAGACTGGGACTTTTCAGCTTGGAAAAGAGACGACTAAGGGGGGATATGACAGAGGTCTATAAAATCATGACTGGTGTGGAGAAAGTAAATAAGGAAGTGTTATTTACTCCTCCTCCTAACACAAGAACAAGTGGGGGGGGGGGAGGGAGGGATAGCTCAGTGGTTTGAACATTGGCCTGCTAAACCCAGGGTTGTTATGAGTTCAATCATTGAGGGGGCCATTTAGGGATCTGGGCCAAAAATTGGGGATTGGCCCTGCTTTGAGCAGGGGGTTGGACTAGATGACCTACTGAGGTCCCTTCCAACCCTGATATTCTATGATTCTATTCTATGATTCTATGAAGAACAAGCGGTCACCAAATGAAAATAGGCAGCAAGTTTAAAACCAATAAAAGGAAGGATTTCTTCACACAATGCACAGTCAACCTTTGGAACTCATTGCCAGAGGATGCTGTGAAGGCCAAGATTATAACGGTTCAAAAAAGAACCGGATAAATTCATGCAGGACAGGTCCCTCAATCTACCTCATGCTAAATTCCATTACTGTTACCCTCAGAGGTTTTAAAAAAAGCTCTTTAAGAACCATGTTGAGTTCTGCTCTACCAGTCTTGTGGACCAAGAAGCTAAAGGATTCTCCCTATACATATCAGTTATTTTGAGGACAAGAGCCCTCTGCTAAACTAGGTAGAAGGAAGTAAGAGCATGTTAGGAACTTACACAAAGGTGTTTTTAAAAAACAAAAAAAATCTGTTCTTTCAGCAATTTGAAAGCTCATTTATTTTCTTTACTTATTGGCATTTCCTCCTTTTCTTGTGTGTAATGTTTGGGATCTTTCTGCTTTTCACTTCTGTCAAGTGAAGCAGAGGTGGCCTCTGTTGTTGGCAAGCTACTATGGAAATTCTTGCATACAGACTGATTGACACTAAAAGGCCAAGGATTCACATACTGTACGATTATTAAGAACAGGACACTGCTAATGGAAGTCAAATGCCTTCTGAGTGCAGGGAAAAAACAACTCACCAACATCCCTGAACTTCTGAGTGGCTCAGAGGATTTCTCTTCAGTATAATGAGAAGTAGTAGACTGATAGTGCACACTAACAATTTATTAACCACAGTGCACAGTAACGGAAACAACTACTTAATGCCGTCATCTCCAATAACTGTGCAATTAATGTACAACTCTGTTTTACAAGAGAGCTTTTCCATTAAAATAATCCAGTCTTTGCTCTGTGTGGCAACAGATTCAGCTAGACAAACTCCCTGAGGTAGAGAAAGTGAGTTCTCAACTCACCTCTAATGCTTTGTTTAGTGTTTCTTCCTTGTCCTCACACTGGTTTTCTAGCATGTCTTCATATATATCCACAAGGAAGGCAATCAGATAGGGAGAACTGTGGCTTGGCTGTAAATCCAGCAGTTGCTCTAATAGATTTTGATATTTGGAAACACCATGATCCTGCAGAATCCTAAAACAGAGATTAGTAAGTACTGCTGGCAGCTTTGACAAAGAATTAAGCAAGTTCTGGCTTTGATAGATTGATCTGAAGATTTTAATCTAACAGGAGCTATAAATATAAAAGAGGCAGAGGGTAATAGATGTAGTTCAATATAGCAACAAGTCAGCATTGCTGTAGCAGTGGTTTTCAACCTTTTTTCATTTGCAGACTCCTAGAATAGAGATGCAGACCCCTTTGGAAATCTTAGGCAGTCTGCAGACCCCTGTAGCCCACAAGTTGAAAACCACTGCTGTAGTAAGCTATTGATGAACATCTCAAGTGCACAGTGAGACATGAGGCAGGGTGCATTTAACCAACAACCTCCTAATGCATAGCTGGTGTAGCCTAATACATTTATTTCCCACCCCCCCTTTTTTAAAGTCAACTTTTGGTGGTTTTATGCCACATATCCTTCCATTATTAAGTATGGCTCACAGCGAGATGAGCAAGATCAAGCAAAAAGGTTATAAACTGCTTTCCTCTACTATTATGAAAATATTTTAAGTTGTTGGGACTCTGAACTCAGTTTCTTAAACTGAATGTTTCAGCACAGCTAGGAAGGAGAGGTGGAAAGTGTGTGAGAGAGATGATAGGAGCAGGGTGGCACTATATAATGCAGAACTCTTAACCCTTCAAAGTCAGGGGAAAGTCCTTTTCTCTTTACTGCATCTTGACTCCAGTCAATGAACTAATGGGGCTTTCATTTCTCTTCCCGAGTTCTGTACTATCAAAGACTTTTCATTTCTCTACAAAGCACCATCTTGTGTTTTGCAGAGGGGCTAGCACACTGTCAGGACTCCATGAATAAAAATAATGTATATGGTATTCTAAATACTTAAGACTTTTTTTTTGGATCCAGTAAATAGAAGCAACCTGCTGTGCATTTTCAAATGTGACCAGTATTGATGATCCCCTGCCAAAGCTACCGAATCAGTAATTATACGGAAAGTGGGCCAGGAGATTAGGTTACTATATTAGCCCTTAAAGTGGGTATAACCTCAGGCTTATCTGGATCATTGCTTTTCAGTTGTTCCCTCAGAGCTGTAAACACGTCTAGGCATGAAACATTCAATGTGAAATGGCCTGCAAGTAACACCAACCTGCAACAATCCCCCTTACCAGAAGCCCTCACCCCACAGATATGAAATACAAGTCTCACCCTTTTAGATAGTTCCATGCACTTTCATTATGTGGCACTGTCTTGATCATTTCTAGAGTGTACCTGTGAGGGAAAACACAGGTTACACTTCTGTCAGAGGTCAACGAGCCAAAAAGAGAAACATGTTTTCTTTACCCAGACTCAGATCTCCTTTGCAGCCTCCTCCCCATCTCACTGGTCTCAGCCCTCCTCTTTTTAAAATACAGACTAAAGCAGACATTTTGCTGATCATCTCAGATGGTGGCATAAAATACAACTGCCATGCAACTTAACTGCAGTTGTCATGACAGGACAAGCCACTGCAGGATAGCGGTTATGTGCCTGGAAGCACTTACCTTCAATTTACAATATATGAATTCCTACAATTATTTTGTAGTTTATTTCAGGAGAGGGTAACTCTCCCACACAGTATGACATAATAAACCTATAACAGAATATGCAATTTGATGGTATGTTGAAGAGGGGCACGTGCTAGGACTGCAGAATCCACAGATGCTGGATTCCATTTCTTTGTGCGCATCCACAGCACTGTTTGCAAAACTCCACTTACAAGGTCAATCAGTTGCACCTGTGCAAACTCACTGGAGGCATATAGCACCGGTGCCAATGAGGACATGGGCTGTTCCTTCCTAGTTCAGTGGCAGAGTTAAAGTGAAGAGAAGCAGCTTCTTCAAGCACATGGTCAGGAGGGTCATCCACCAAGCAGAGTATTAAAGAAAATGTCATGTTTCCAGCTCTACCAAAAAAGCCTTCACGTTCCTCTCCCTCCACTAAATCCCCAAGCAGTGAGACTCATTTCCAGAAACGGGTGAGAGCAATGAGCAGTTTTGCAACCAGTTTTCAATCTCAAAATATTTGAACCTTCTCGCCCTTCTGGAGCAGCCTTTTTACAGTCACTAGCAGAGGAACAGAGCTTACCACCGCCATAAGAAATTTTGGCAACAGCGGGTAGGCTAAGGTCTATGCTGAAATCTAGAAAGATTAACCCTTCAAATCTGGTTCTGGAGTAGGAGTCAGATTAAATTTATGTCAATTTGAGTTCTGAACACAGGGTCATCCTTCACAAATAAATCTAAGAAGGTGTCCAATCCCTAGCTCTGGAGAATTAATCTGGAAATGCCTAGTCTCACAGGCATAGAAGTGGTATAGATTCAGTAACATTCAAGAAAGAGGTATCTGTGAGAAAACAAAAATGAATGTTTTTTTCTTATTGCTTTCATTTAAAGTCTTTCAACCCTCTTGATGAGCACCCAGTTGGACTGCTTCAAGGGCTTAGGATGTGCTCTGAAGAGGCACTGGGTCATTCCACGCAGAGTGAACGGATTGAAATCAACATTATTTCTATCACCAATTTTAATTATGAATTAAATCAGAAAGAAGGAAACCTTCATTTTAATTTTGTTTTGCATTTGTACTTTTTACTTATTTCCTTAAAGAGGGGTTGATTCTCATTGGTTAGTAACCATTAAAAAATATTGGATTTGCAGCTAACTATAGCCTTTGCACTAGATTTGATATTTGTTTTTGCTAACCAGGAGGATACACTGTATCTATACACACTTAATTATACAACTTAACATACATTTATTCATATGGGTAATTTTTATTTTTTTATGTTAGAACATGGTGAACGACTAACTTCTTATTTACTAATTTTTTACTCATGGTGTGTGTCAAGCTCTATTTGGATGGCAATAGGAATTCTTTTAGAATTGTTTTTCCACTAATTAAATATAATTACCTTAAATGTGCTAGATACATAATAAAAAAGTTAAGTTTATCAAAACTTGTTTTGTATTTAAAAATGAACTAATTTATTAACCAAAGGAAGTATTCTCTATAGTTAGTCAATCGAACTGATTGTTTCTGGTCAACCTGTCCTTTAACCTGTCCTGGGAGGAGTGGTAGATACGCTGGAGGGGAGGGATAGGATACAGAAGGACCTAGACCAATTGGAAGATTGGGCCAAAAGGAATCTGATGAGGTTCAATAAGGGTAAGTGCAGGGTCCTGCACTTAGGACGGAAGAACCCAATGCACAGCTACAGACTAGGGACCGAATGGCTAGGCAGCAGTTCTGCGGAAAAGGACCTAAGGGTGACAGTGGACGAGAAGCTGGATATGAGTCAGCAGTGTGCCCTTGTTGCCAAGAAGGCCAATGGCATTTTGGGATGTATAAGTAGGGGCATAGCGAGCAGATCGAGGGACGTGATCGTTCCCCTCTATTCGACATTGGTGAGGCCTCATCTGGAGTACTGTGTCCAGTTTTGGGCCCCACACTTCAAGAAGGATGTGGATAAATTGGAGCGAGTCCAGCGAAGGGCAACAAAAATGATTAGGAGACTGGAACACATGAGTTATGAGGAGAGGCTGAGGGAGCTGGGATTGTTTAGCCTGCAGAAGAGAAGAATGAGGGGGGATTTGATAGCTGCTTTCAACTACCTGAAAGGGGGTTCCAAAGAGGATGGCTCTAGACTGTTCTCAATGGTAGCAGATGACAGAACGAGGAGTAATGGTCTCAAGTTGCAGTGGGGGAGGTTTAGATTGGATATTAGGAAAAACTTTTTCACTAAGAGGGTGGTGAAACACTGGAATGTGTTACCTAGGGAGGTGGTAGAATCTCCTTCCTTAGAGGTTTTTAAGGTCAGGCTTGACAAAGCCCTGGCTGGGATGATTTAACTGGGAATTGGTCCTGCTTTGAGCAGGGGGTTGGACTAGATGACCTTCTGGGGTCCCTTCCAACCCTGATATTCTATGATTCTATGATTTTAGAACTAGTACATCTCCTCCTCTCACCCCTAGTTTTTGTTCATAGACCAGAAGAGCTTTCCTGCTTTTTCAACGCCCAGTCGCTTTTCTAAATGAGCTAGTCATTGAGCTGAACTAGTTGAAAAAAGTGAAAAGACAATATTCCCTGTGCACTTGCAGAAGTAGCTATTTCTACCAAAGGCTGCTTTAGGCCTCAAACGCCGGTTTCAGGTGCTCAGTCAGCGACTTCTCTCAGTTCAGTGGTCTGACTTTCTTTAAAACTTCAGCAGCAAACATTCTACTTGAATTTTTTGTTTAATCGATGTAAATGATTTTAATAGATTATACTAAGTCTAGACCTTAGTGTAGGATGTCAATTTCAAATATTTTTTCTTTTAAAAAATAAACCTATTTAAAATAAAAATCTGGGATTTTTTTGTTTTTAAAAACACCCAGATTTTTATCCAAAATATTTCCTTATTGTAATGTGCTTAGTTTAGGCAGAAAGAACTTTTTTTTTTTTTTTAAATAACTGTTAGCCCAGTCTTCTCCCTTGGGATCTGAAAGTCAAGCTGTTGCTTTCCTTCTTGCATCATCTTCAGTAATAAGCATTTCTGAAAACCAAAGCAGGCCCTCAGTTACACCAGTGCTATTTCTGAAGAGATTCCAAAGTTGAGGGGCCCTCATATCCAGAAACTCACTGCTTTATACTAGGGGCTCCAGCCCCAAGCATCCGTGCTGATCAATCTCATGGCAGTACTGCATGGAGAGAGATGTGTTTTCTCAAGGAGATGGGGCCCTAGCTAATAATGTGCTTTATAGGTCAGTACCAAAACCTTAAATTCTACCCAGAAATCAATAGGCAGCCAGCGCAGATCATGGAGCACTGTCAGAATATGCTCGCAGCAGGATATTTAGCTTAAACTAGCAGGCTGCCAAATATTGTATCAACTTCTGTTTCCAGATGGGTTCAATACATAGTTCCAATACATAGTTTCATATAAACTGCCCGGCAGTAAGGTAACCTGGAGGTGACAAAAGCACGGAAAGCAGTAGTAAGGTCTGCATCAAGAAACAGGTTCTACCTGTTGGACTCCCACAAAAGCCATCCTGGCTATTGCTGATCTCTGATCAGCCAGTGGCAGCTGAGAATCTAATAAGTCCCCTAAATTGCAAACTTGAACAAACAAAACCCAAAAGGACAGATATCACCATCCATTTTTCTGCTTTTTTCTCATGACCAACCTCACCTCGCCTGAGCCTTAGCTACCTAGTTCTCATTCATGCCCCAATCTCAACCAAGCACTAGGTGCATCCATTGACTGCTTTACTCTGGTCAGAGGAAATGGAGGCAAAGCTGAGTGTCATCCACATACTTAGGATACTGCAATCCATATCTCTACACTAACCCTCCCAATAGATCCAGATATACATTCAACAAGAGGGGACACAAGATAGAACCCTTCATAAGTGCTCTGGGGGAGGAAAAGAAGTTACCCACTATCAACCTTTCAGAATGCTCAGCAAGTAAGAGAGCTACTCAAGATCGGCTTCTCCAACTCAAACGTAGCTTGCAGACAAGTCATCACCTCATTATCAATGGTATCAAAAGGCATCTGATAGATCTAACATGAGCATGGATGTTTGATCTCCTGATTATGGTTCAAAATCTTCTACCAATGCCAGCAGTGTAGCTTTTATTCTGTACCCAGGGAAAGGTCAAGGGGAGCTGAAGCCTCTGAAGCATTCAAGAGCATGCCTCACTTCTTTTGCCTATGAGAAATGGAGGGCACCAAATGTAATTGTGCACAGCATTACTAACTGGACTTCTCTCTCTAGAACAGCAGGATCGTTGTAGCCTGTGGTGTTGGAAATTACAAAGTATCTTTGGTTCCAGACAGAGTTGTTTCTCACATCCTCTTTCAGAAGCTGGTCTACATACTCCAGTTCATTATCCCACAGTTTGAACTCCTACAATGGTGAGAAGAAAAAAACAAAATAAAAAACCTCACATTTAAACACGTTTTAACAAATTCTAGTTACTTCCTTCTTCATTTGAAGAATTCCAACCTAACTTCTCTCACACTGGACCCCAAGATTAGACCGAGTTGAAGAAATCAATGTAGTAAATTGTGAAATTAGTTAATTTTGGGGAAAAACAGGAGGTATAATGGCAAGTGTTAGGCAACCCTCATTATATAGAAGGAGTTCTCAGGACAAACTTTTTGGTGGCCTCAAAGTGAAGCCATGAACTCTTGCTGGTGGTCACTCTCACACTTTTTCCTAAAATACTTAGCTAGCTTTAGGAAAAACAAATAAATATGCACCTATACAGATTCAGATCATTGTAATTTATTTATTGCTAGCTACCAAGTCGCCGCTGAATTGCTGCCACGGCCAGCAGGAGAGAGAGAAGCTGCTGCCAAATTGCCGCCACGGCTGGAGGAATGGAGAAGCTGCCGCCGAATTGCCACTGCCATGGAAACTCTTCTGCCCTTTCTGACTGCTGCCCCAAGCATCTGCTTGAACGCTGGTGCTTGGAGCCAGCCCTGGGGGCAGGACACGCAGTAGGAGCCGGGGCAATTGAGGGCAGTCCAGGGGGAGACAATGGTGGCCTGAAGCCTCATAGCCAGAGCCCGAAGCCTCATAGCCAGAGCCCGAAGCCTCATAGCCAGAGCCCGAAGCCTCGTGGCTGGGAGATGGGGATGGAGCCTGAAGCTGTGTGACCACAGCCTGCTGCTCCACCGCCCCAGGGAAGCTGGGAAACTCACTGGCTGCCTGCTCCTCCAGCTTTGTGCCCCAGCTGTGTCCAGAGGGGCAGCAGACAACACCACGGTGGTGCATCCAGGAGCAACACGTAGGGGGAGGGGCTACTGCTTTTACCCCATCCCCCCAATCACAGCCCAGGAGGCTGTGGCTGCAAGAAAAGCAGCTGGTGGCCGCATTTGAGAAACGCTGATATAGAGGGTGCTACTAGTGCTTCCTGTAACAAAAGGCACAAAGGCAAATTTTGAACTGGTTAATTCTGAGTTCACACCCACTTAATTGTTTTCACTCCATCTACACAAGTCAATGTGTAAAGTTCCATTTAAGAAACAAACCTCTACGATTTTGGGAGGATTCTCCTTACAGAGAAAGCAGCAGACCTGGATACAATACCTGAATAACCCACTGTCTGTGCTGCCAAGCATGGTAATTCTTGGCATCCTGGTTAAGAATTTCAGCTATAAACTCAAGCTCTTGAGATGGATCCTTCAGCCACTCTACCAACACCCGTCTGTGGTGCCTAAAGATAAAGTACAAGAATTTAAAAAATTTTCCTTCCAATATTTGCTTGACCATTAGACTTTATTAAAATACCACCTGATTACAATACTTACCAGGACAAACAAAAAACACCAAGACACCAACCCATCACCAGAGTAGTACTTTTTAAAAGAACCATGAAACATTTCACCTAGCTTTTCTAGGGATTGCTATAGTGTAAACTTGCAACAAGAAAATGCCAGAAATGTATCTACATATTAGTACATAACCTCTTAAAGAAGGATCATTGCTATGTCTGACATGCTTGAGAAGTGGGTGAGAAAAGCCACACAGAATGAGGGTATAATCATTTAAATAGAACTGAGTTTGAGTACACAAGTTGGGTCATGCTTGAGACAGTATCACACTTAGAAACTTGCCAGATCGCCAACAAGTGATTTTCACGGTTAGACCCATCGTTTGAATAGAAACCCCCCTAAAAACCTAACAATTTTTCCCCTATGAACACTGAAGTTCTCTATCACTTATTTTTTTCAAAATATTTTCCCCATCTCTTTTACATTGTCATTTGTCACTGAATTTAGAATGCCTTCCTAAGCTTTCAGATTCAGTGTGTTCCAGTACACATGAAAACCTGCCCATTGTCACTCCCAACTTCTAAAGTAAGTGTTGTAAACATTCTATTAATGCCTTATTTGTCCCACCACTTCATTTCTAGGAAACTGGAGCAAGGACACAAGTACTAATTTCAAATCAAAGTTTCTCAAATGTCAGAAAGCAGAGCCAGTCAGAACCTTTGCAACGATCTGCAGCATAAATTCTTCAGTTCAATTCTTTGGCCTCTGTCAGGCAGCGAACAACATTTCAGATACTCCTATTACGCTGTAGCTCTAATATGGCTTTTCCTTTTCTTGGGAGCCAGCGTTTAGATTTCAGAGGCCTCTTCATGGCAACATTTGGGTTGCCATGAACCCTTTGGGTCAGGGTTGGCAGAGGTGACACCCAATTAGTTTCTTGCTGCTTGCTCAGGCATTCATATTGTTGGTCTGTCTCCAGCTAAAGATGAGAGCACAAAAGCTTGCAAACGTTCTGCTTGCTCCTGCAACCTGTCCTCCTCTGTATCTGAGGACAGAGGTGCCAGTGAGACCCTAATTTATCCAATCCTTGTCAGCTGTCAGTTTCAGAGGCTAAAAAGAATGGGCAGATGGACTTCCTCCATAACAAATATGCTATTCGAGCAGCATACAAGCTTCTCCTTCCCACACCACCCAAATGGAGGGAAGCAGCATGTGCAGACTACCAGAAAATCTCAGGAAAAGAGTGGACAAATAAAACGACCATGGGTTTCAACTCCTGTTTCCAAGGGACTGGCTAGCTGTCTTCCTTTATACATCTCTCCAGCTATTCTTGGCTCTTTTTCCAGTCAGCTCAGACACTTCCACCCAAAGTCTTCCTGGGCTGAGGAGCAGGATTCATTAATTACCTTTGCTCTTTTCCAGAGGCCACTCCAGAAACATCTTCTAGTCATACCAGACAACTCCTTGACCACAGCACATCTGAAAAGGGAGGCACCAGAAACTCGTCTCCACAAACATGACCTGTTTCTCAGCTGCATCTTCTTTCACTCACTTGAGGAGGTTCACATCAAAGTATCACTAAACCTGGACAACCTTACTAGGTGGTGTAGGATCTCAAACATGTGCTCACATGTTAGTAGTCCTATGGGGAGTCCCAAAGTTTGATTCATTTGCATTAAAGCTCAATGCAAAGACTCATGGTTAATTTTCCAAGATGCAAGCACAAAAAACTAAGAGCAGTGGGTTCCTTGTCTTAACACTGGCCAAGGCACCTCACCTGTATTTTCCCTCTTCTTTCCTTTGTGGCTAAGGCTCGCCACAAAGTCTCTCTCTTTGGGCAGGTCTATGCTACAGCCTAAGTTGATATAACTTACATCACTCAAGGGTGTGAATATATAGCACTGTAGCGTAGACTTGCCCTCAATCGAAATATCCCTAAGCTGGTCAAGATACAGAGGTCCAGGAAGCACTCTACCGTGCCACAAAGTCCTAGGTTCTGGGGATGATCTGCACAGTTCTACACTGAAAATTTGGACACCCTGTATAAAGCTGGAATACATCACAGATACTCCCTATAAATAAAACCAAGGCTATAGGTCTGGCTCAGCCCTTAGAAACTCATCCTACAGCAATAAGATGTGTCCTCAGTTCCCTGAACACAATAGGTTTCACTCATGTTCATATCAATAATTCTCAAAGCAGTTGGCCAGCCCACCCAAATGTATGAAATACCCAAGAAGAAAACTCAGTTTGGTCTTTTGTGAGCTAAAGAGTAATCCCTTCAGGCCTGTGGATTCCTTGTATTTCCTCTATTAAAGTATCCATTTTAGTAATCACTCTGTCCAGGAAGGTATTGAGTGCTGGAAGCCCTTTCTATTGTATTTTTCCACAGAGTTTTGCAGATTTTGCCCAAATGAGCCTCTAGTATAAAATCTAGGGGCTAACCTGACATTTTTTGTTCTAATCCAAAATTTCCACTAAGAATAAAGTTACAAGTTAAATTCAAGGCCCTATGAACATGAATAAAACATATTGCTAATCTCCTGCCCTGTTTGGTGCTTTTCACCTTGGATGAAGTCTCATGAGACTAGAATAGCTGAAGGCCAGCATATCTGAAGCATTCAAAGCCTCTGGGAGGGTCAGCCAGCTTGTCCCCTGGTTTGTTCTGCAACGTGCTGACAATGGCTCTGCCCTAGACTGGAAGATCTGCAGACCAGCAACATAACTGTTCTGTAGGTTCTCTCTCCAGGCTTCCAGATAGTGGAAAGCTGAGACACTTTTTAGATGAGACACTTTTGTATATTTATTTTACATGGTTGGAAACTGCTGTGATATGTAATTTATCTTTGGCAGACATATTTCTGTATACACTACTACCAGATACATCCACTCCCTGTTAGAATTCATAGCCAGAGCCTTTAGAGAACACAGTCATCCCTCTCCATTATTTCATTTGGGAGGATTTCTACAACAAAAAAAGCAACATCCAAGAGCTGCTGAAAGCTAAAAATTCTTCAGTTGTATTTTCTTTATTTTTGTTGCGTCAGAATAAGTCTGGTAGTTTTAAAACTTTTCAAATGCCTAACTACATTACTCAGTACTCCTAGCATTGGAGTAGAGAGTTATGGAGAACTCTGCCTGGGGGCAGTCCTGTTTAACACCTCTGAAACTGGCTCCATCCAAGGAGTAAGGGTGAATCCTTACCGTCCCACTTTTAGAACTGGCAGCCATGTCCATTTCTGAGGTGGTAAAAGGTAAGACAGTTTGTCTCTAGAAATCAAAAAGATTTTTACCAGACTTGGTAATTCTTTGGCTGGTCTTCAATGATAGCTGTAATATAGTTAATTTCCTCATGTAGGTCCTTTTTCAATGAATGCAGGAGGACTCTCCGGAAATGCCTAAAGAAAAATAAAAAACACACACACCATTTAGGAGGTTGTTTTTTTTTTAAAAAAAAGCTGGAGTAAATTCAGTTAAAAATACTTTAAGAATTAAACCAATTTTTAAGAACACAACTAATTCTGAAGACGTATTCATTATTGGGTAGCTGGTAGTAACCAAAATAGGTAAGGTTACAAACATATTGCTATCCAAGATCTTAGCAACTTTAAGTTTCTACTGAAGACTTGTATACCCCACATCTGTTGCAATTTCACCGAACATAGTCTTCCTGATATGAAAATAACTGGTATAAATCAATGCAATCATATTAATAGGAAAAATACACAGGGAAGTATTTGACAGTACCCATTGGTTGAGAAATCTAATTCTGTGAATTCAGAAGGCCTTACAAGTTTAGTATTTACTTGAAAATTAAACTGGCGGGTATTGCAAAGGGGATTATAGAATTACTTCAGTAATATTTACTACAAAAAAACTATCAGCTAATATATTTAGCTATGATAAGAACTTCCTTTGAAACAAGCAGGAAATAGTTCCAGTCTTTTCACTAGGAATGTGTGTCATCAGAGAGACACTTTCAATATGATTTGTCATGTCATCTTAATCAGTGGTGGTTTTTAATGGCTAGGCTAATCTTGTTGGAAAGTTTAGACTATCAGATAGCATTTCCCAGAAATTAGCGATACTGCATTAAAATCTTAATTTATGAGCCTGCTGCAGCTTTCCAATAATCCCCAGCCTCCCAGAAAGCAAGCAAGGCCAGTCATATTTTGAATAATACTCTGCCAGAATAGTTGAAAGAGAAACCAGGTAATCTAATCAGCTAATTTTAATTACCATTACTTACCACACTGTGTAATTTGCAGCATTCAGTTCAATGGCATCCCCGGTTAACTGAAAAGCTCTTTCACTCCTTTCATCCCGCTGCAGAACAGCCCGAAAGTAATCGTAGACATCTCTGACTGGATAGATGACAGTGTGTTACTCAAAACAACTAGAAGAAATCCCGAATAGAGGATTTAAGACTGGCAACCCATGGATGCTACTTTGTGTGTGTAAAATACTGTTCCCTAAAACCCTGTTTGAAGGTGTTTGGGCCTAACAGTCTGCATACTGATACAACAGCACTGTTTACTAGAATCATTGTGGTGGGATGCTTTACATCTCTCATACTAGAAAACTCCCAAAACATCTTTCAACACATCATCTAGATAATGTCCAAAATAGTTATGAGAGCACTAGGAGTCATGCTATTTCTCTACATTCTTGACATCCATTATTGCATTTTTCTCTAGGCCTAGCCACACCATCCTAATTGCTTGCATTACCTGGAATGTGGCCGTCTACCAAGGAGTTTTAATACTTCCTTTATTTAACAGACTTAATTCTATAATTTTTAAAAGATCATTTCTAAAAATCTGAAAAGAAACAGGAGGGTTTTGTTTTTGTTTTTAAAAGCGTGGGCACTCCAGGATGTGAAGGTTGTAAAGCAGGCAAACATTATCCTTGGAACTTTGAGAAACTCAAGATTCTCCAGTCTCTAGAAAAATGCAAGTTTATGGAATTGTTCCTTTAAAAACAGGGACAGTATTAAGGCCATTTCCATGCTTCAGTTTTTTTAGTTTCAATAATACCCAGTAATTTTGACAAAGTGAAATACTTAAGCTTTGTTCTAGGCTCAAGTTGGTTTACAAATAAATTCTCAAAAAACATGGATATGCATCTGAGGAAGTGAGCTGTAGCTCACAAAAGCTTATGCTCAAATAAATTGGTTAGTCTCTAAGGTGCCACAAGTACTCCTTTTCTTTTTGCGAATACAGACTAACACGGCTGTTACTCTGAAACCTGTCAAAAAACAAATGTGTATGGTAATTTTACCTGGTGTATTTACCATTTTAATATTAAATTCTCAACATTTAAAATTCACTTCTAGAGGACTACAGGAACCTTAAAACATGTTTTTATATAGTTACTAGCAGTGACACCCAACACAAAAGCGTATATTATTGAAAACTAAACTCTAGCTTCAATGGAGCCACTGACATATTACACAGATGTTTTCACCTTACCAAGGTTTAATTATACTTAAAATCTTTTTTTTTTTAAACTTACATTTTTCACTATAGATGATCTGAACCACAGGATTTGGCCCGTCATTTTGAGGTACTGGTTCAATGTCAGCCCATTCTTTTCTGTGCCTGTAAAATTTACATTTTCTTTTCAGTGTTTTATTAGGAAAAACGACCCAAGCCCCCCCCGAAAAAAACCCCCACATGTATTCAGTTGTACCATTCTTCATGGTGGTCATGATCTTTGCCACAGAGTTGCAGGATACAGACATAAGTCACAGGGTAAGCCATATCCGCGGGTCATGTTCTAGCCTAGGACTATGTTCCTTGATCTTGGAGGAACAAGGTGGGTGAGGTAATAGGAGGAACAAGGTGGCTGAGATAACACCGTCTATTGACCAACTTCTATGGGTGAGACAGAGACAAGCTTTTTCGGCCACAAGCTGCGCCAACTCAAAGGCCGAGCTCTCAACGCAGCTCAGCGTTTGGGCCAAGGCGGGTGACTCGGCCGGCCACCCGGAACCCCGACGCCGGCCAGGTGCGTTGGCAGCCGCCGCCGCCGCCGCGAACGGCTCTTGCGGCGCGCCGTCAGCGCCCAGCCGCGGAGCGCCCCGTGCCTCCCTCCCCGCCTGAGGCTCTCCCCTTCCCCCTAGGGTCCCCCCCCCGGCTGGGCCGCCCCTGCCGAGCGCTCTCCCCTGACCCCCAGCGCCGAGACCCGGCCAGGCCCAGCGGGCCCCTTGCCCCGTCCCGCTGGGCGCGCCGCGCGGCGGCGGGAGGCCCCCGGCCCTGGCGGGCGGGCCGGGCCCCCGCGGAGCTGCTCCGATCTCCGGGGGAAGGCAGCGGGGCGACCCGGCCGGAGGGGGACCGCTACCTGTACAGGAGGTAGCCGCCCGGCTCCAGGGGCTCCCCGTCCTCCGGCTCCTGGGGCTCCCCGTCCCGCGCCTCCGGGCCCTCCACCTCCGCCATCGCCGCAGCAGCCGGGAGAGGGCAGGGAAGCTTCCGGGGACAGCTCCGCACACCATAGAGAGGAGACCGGGGCCAGCTAGAGAGTCTCCTCCAGGCGGTGCCCCGAGACTCGGCCCTTCCGGTCCCCCCCCGCGTCACAGAGCGGGGGCGGGGCCGCTCCCCGGGCAGCGCGGGGCCGCTCGGCTGCTGGGCGCGGGAAGAGCCCGGCTCGGGGCGGCCGCCGCTGCTGTTCGGGTATAAAACGTGGGCTCTTGCAGCAACCACAAGGAAACGGAGGCCTCAGGGCAGAAAAGGCGATAAAATCGTGTTACATACGCGCGGAACAGCCTTCCAATGGCGCCTCAGAGAAGCTATTCCCAGTGTCCCAAAGGGAGGGGAGCCCCAACGACCTGGGGAGGAAGGGTGCTGGTCTTGTGATAAATGGGGAGACGCGAGTTCCATTTTTGGGTGATTTTAGGACAGTTGCATAGTCTGCCTGTGCCCCTGTTCCCCATCTGTAACATGGGGATAAGAGCAGTGCCCTGCCTCACAGGGGTGTGATGATGCCCAACTTCCCTCGCGATGGCCGGACGCTTCAGCGATGGGGGCCGTGTCAGGTGATAGATCACGGCTTTCCCCAAAAAGAAAAGGAGGACTTGTGGCACCTTAGAGACTAACCAATTTATTTGAGCATGAGCTTTCGTGAGCTACAGCTCCCTTCATCGGATGCATTCAGTGGAAACTGCAGCAGACTTTATATATACACAGAGAATATGAACCAATACCCCCTCCCACCCCACTGTCCTGCTGGTAATAGCTTATCTAAAGTGATCATCAGGTGGGCCATTTCCAGCACAAATCCTGGTTTTCTCACCCTCCCCCCCCACAAATTCACTCTCCTGCTGGTGATAGCCCATCCAAAGTGACAACTCTTTACACAATGTGCATGACAATCAAGTTGGGCTATTTCCTGCACAAATCCAGGTTTTCTTACATCCCCCCACCCCCATACACACACAAACTCACTCTCCTGCTGGTAATAGCTCATCCAAACTGACCACTCTCCAAGTTTAAATCCAAGTTAAACCAGAACATCTGGGGGGGGGGGGGTAGGAAAAAACAAGAGGAAACAGGCTACCTTGCATAATGACTTAGCCACTCCCAGTCTCTATTTAAGCCTAAATTAATAGTATCCAATTTGCAAATGAATTCCAATTCAGCAGTTTCTCGCTGGAGTCTGGATTTGAAGTTTTTTTGTTTTAAGATAGCGACCTTCATGTCTGTGATTGCGTGACCAGAGAGATTGTAGTGATCTCCGACTGGTTTATGAATGTTATAATTCTTGACATCTGATTTGTGTCCATTTATTCTTTTACGTAGAGACTGTCCAGTTTGACCAATGTACATGGCAGAGGGGCATTGCTGGCACATGATGGCATAGATCACATTGGTGGATGTGCAGGTGAACGAGCCTCTGATAGTGTGGCTGATGTTATTAGGCCCTGTGATGGTGTCCCCTGAATAGATATGTGGGCACAGTTGGCAACGGGCTTTGTTGCAAGGATAAGTTCCTGGGTTAGTGGTTCTGTTGTATGGTATGTGGTTGTTGGTGAGTATTTGCTTCAGGTTGCGGGGCTGTCTGTAGGCAAGGACTGGCCTGTCTCCCAAGATTTGTGAGGAGCAAGTGGTTTTTAAATCCCTCCCACTACCCAGAAGCCTGGGCAGGGAAGTAAGGACAGCAGCATTTCAGTGGCCCCAGGAAGACAGGGATGAGGTAGCAAGTGACCCCCAACAACAGCAAAACCCCAGTGGCAGCCAGTATAGCACACAGATACCCCCTGTAGTCTATCACTTCCCGGGGCGGAGCCAGGCCTTAGGAGCTCCCCAGCAGCAGCAGCCCCATGTCCCTCCTTACAAGGCTCCATAGCAGCTTGGCAGTGATGTTGATAGTGGGGGTGGAGCCAGGCCTCTGGATTGGGGGTTCTAGGTGGCAGATGATGGTGCCTGGTGGGGTGGAGTTCTGGGGTAGCTGGATGTGTAGGGCATTAGATGTAGTCCAGGCAGGGGTGGGCTGTGATGTCTGGGGGTTGTTGTTCACTGGTGGTGTTCACTGGCTAGCGTGTGTGGATTGCTGGGGTGCGAAGCATGCCAAGGGTTGGGTGTGTCTGTGCTGCGTCACCAGTGGAGTGGGACACTGTTCATTCAGAAGGGGTTCAAAGGGTTAATTCTAATGTTTGTAAAGCGTTTTGAGGTCCCTCAGTGAAAAGTGTTACAGAAATGCCAAATATTATTTTATAGTGAATTCAACCTACAGAAGGGAGATAAATGCTTGAGCACTGGGGAGAAGAGGCATTTAAGTATATTCCATATGAAGGCCAAAGCATAGTGTAGGGTACCCAACTGGGAGCCAGGGACAGCAGGGCCTGATTCTCCATTGCCATGCACCTTGTGTGGTCATTTACACCAGTGCAAAGTGAGGTGGCTGTAAAATGCTACTTCACTTTGCACTGATATAAATGACAATACAAGGCGTAGCGCAACGGAGACTCTGGGCCCTTGGTTCCATTCCAAGCTCTGCCACTGAACTAATGCACATCCTTGGTCAGATTACTTGTGCCTTTGTTTCCCCTCCCATTCTTCATCTGTCTTGTCTATTTAGGCTGCAAGTGCTCTGGCCATAGATTCTCTCTCACACTGGGTTTGTACAGCTCATAGAACAATGGAGTGCTCATCTCAGTAGGTGCCTATAGGCATGACTGTAATACAAATAATATAATGTAGTAAGGGACTAACCAGTGTAATGTAAAGAAAGGCTGTTCTGAACTATAGGATTATGAATAGACACACAAAGAAAACAGAACAGCATACAAAATGGGAAAGCCGGATAACCTGAAATAGCTAAAATAATTGTTACAAAATGCAGCATATAAAATAATAAAACATGAACTCCAGAAAAACAAGAGATAAAAGTTATAGACAGCACTGAGAAAATGTAACATACGCTGGAAGAGAGTGATACAAGGGATGGAGAAAAATTTCCATCATGCAACTGACATGACACAGTCAAGAGAAATGGAACATAACCAGGGGGAAGCATACAAAAGCACATAGAAATGCAGAAGGGGAAAAATGAGCACAAGCAAAATAATTCTTGGTTTTTAGACAAAACTTAACCAGAGAAATATAAAGAAAATATAAAGCAAAATAGAAGTAGAGATATTGTATCATGCAATGATGTTATTGGGCCAGATCCTGAGCTATGCTGCTTTACACCAGCTGAGGATCTGGCTCATTACACTTTGGGATAACGAAAGATGACACATTCAATGACATTTCAAGATCAAAAATGAATGACGTGAAGAAGATAAAGGTAATAGATCCTACACTGAGGGAAAGGCAGCGGAAAATATAAGGAGGATATGGATATGGAACCATAGAAATTAAATTAGAATATTACTACATCATCCAGTTTTTCTCTGCCAATACCAGTGCTTCCTACAGTATGTTTCCTATTTTAGAAGTCCTAAGCAAAAGGGTTTCCACCACTTCCCTGGGGAGACTATTCTACAGCCTCATGTACCACTTTGTCAGGCTTTTCAGGATGCTTGGACCACATTTTCTTTTTCTTAATTGCACCCCTCTGTTAGATAGCTTATTTCTTCACCTGCTTACTTCCCTGGTCCTTCTCGCATGAACAGAGAGCAACAATCCCCGAAGTCCGAAGGTGCAAACAATTCAGTGTTTATTGGGGTGAACTTTCAGCAAGCGATGATTCCAATTTCCTTCCTTAGTGTCCCCCTTCCCAGCTCTGACACCACAGAGCCTTACCTGTGTCCCTGTTCCCATTCCCCATTCCCATTCCCCCCTTTAGCAAAACATAATTCCAATTCCCCCACCCCCATTCCCTGTTCCCATTCCCCCTCTTACTTCCTGATTGACTGCAGACTGTATAGTAAAACTTGAGTTCTACTTAGCTATACCTTAACCAATCATTTTCCTGAAATTTAACTAACCAATCCTAACATATTGTACCACGATTATTTAACCAATTATATCCCACCACCTTCATTGGTTTACACCCAACAAAATTAATTATACAGCAGACAGAAACAATCACAGAACCAGACAGAGATTATACAGACAAACAATAGGGAAGTGGAGACTACAATGATAGAACAACAAAGAAATGAGGATTTCACATCCCAGCTATTGATAAGTGAGTTCTTGCCAGACGGGATGCTATCAAACCAAGTTTTCTTTATATCTTCTAGGCTCTTCCCTTTCTCTTGAGGTGATAGGAATACAATCCTGTCCTGATAATGCCTAACAGCCCAATAGCACCTTATTTCAATGTGACTAGTTTGGAATGTAAGGATGTATGTGACCCTCCACTTCCCAGCTTATGGCTGTCCCTGCTGCTTAGCCAAAGGTCTTAACCTAAGAACACAGCCTTAGACTATCACAGTGAGAGAAGGCCTATAAACAAGCAGACTGTGATTTTGATTCTTGTTTTGTACCTCTATAACTATCTAAGTGATAAGAATACACCTAAATTCTTAAAGTATAGACCTTTGCAGACAGGCCTGAATATCTATATCCTAACACCCTCACACTCAGTTATACCCTCATCTCTCACATTAGTTTGAATCTACCACTGCAGGTTTTTACTGGGAATTGAGGGATATAGCGTCTAACCATGATGTTTATTCTTTCTTGATCATTCTGCTTCCAGCAGAATTAACCCCCCCTAATGCTGAGCGTGTTGTATATAATGCATACTTTGCTCATGTCTATACAATCATTGCTAAATGTTTTATGTTGTGCAAACTGGTCAGCTGACAGGCTGCAGTAGCAGCTTAATTCCTCTGGATGGCACAGCTGGACTACCCACATACCCACTTTCTCTTTCCAGACTCTATAATGGTGTGATACCATATCACTATCAGCATTAACTACAAGGGATACTCTGTCCAGAATGAATGTTGTCATAGAATATCAGGGTTGGAAGGGACCTCAGGAGGTCATCTCGTCCAACCCCCTGCTCAAAGCAGGACCAATCCCCAATTTTTGCCCCAGATCCCTAAATGGCCCCCTCAGTGATTGAACTCACAACAACCCTGGGTTTAGCAGGCCAGTGCTCAAACCACTGAGCTATCCCTCCCCGTTGTCAGACTAGAAAATATGGGGAGGTGTTATTTAAGAAGCAAAACACTGACAGTCTCATGACCATCTAGCTGCATAATGAGGGCCTAATCTAAAGCCCTTGAAATCAATGTGACCTTCATTGACTTCAGTGGACTTTGAATCCGCCCCTAAATTCTAATTCTGTCTGCTGCACCCTGGACTACTCATCGTATTCAAAAATCACGAGAGACTTAAAAATCATGAGATTTAAAACAAATTTTGAGTTCATTTTGTCTTCTGTTCCTGAGCATTTAGGGTGCACTCGGATCATATTTTCAGTCTCCGCAACCATGAAGGCTAGAAACTTACTGAAAAAAAACCATGAAAGCTGAGATTTCCAGCCAATAATAGGACTCCGGGAGCAGGGCCCTTAAGAAAAACACCAAGTATTTCAGACACGTGATAAATTTGTGAAAGGTAGCACCATAGACTGGGAACAATCAATGGAGAGGTGCACTGATGTTATTCAGACTCTTAAAATATGTCCTAATAGTCCGGTGGCAATTATGGTGTGCATAATAGTGGCACCCAGAAGCCCCAAGAGAAGACAGAGCTCCATTGTGGTAGGAACTATCCATACACGTAGCAAGACAAGCCCTGACCCAGAGAGCTTACAGTCAAAACAGATAAGACAAAGGGTAGAAGGGGAAAAAGAGGCAGAGAGAGAGGAAGTGAATTTTTGAAGGCCACATAGCTGGTCAGAGGCAGAGCTGGGAATAGACTATAGGCTTCCTGGTTCCTAGTCCAGTGCTCTAGCCACTAGACCCCATCTAAGAATCTACATATATCTTGTGGTTATTGCATGCTCTATGCCATGCAGTAGATGACTGACAGGAACATTATAAATGATGCTGGCACTGTTTGCTACACCATATCGCCACAAGCTCTATCTAAAACCAGGTGGGGTCAGGAGCATGCACCATCCAATTAACATTAGATTTCATAAGTTAATGCTCTGCCCTACAACAATGTCCATGTCTATTCATACAGTTCTATAGCCAGTCCTTAAAAATGCCTCTGCTGGGGTAAGCTGTCATTTATACCCTTCCATTCCCCTCTTATAGTGACCCTGTCTCCCTGTCTCCATCCCCACCTTCCTTTCCCAAACCATCCATGTTCCCCTACTATCCCTCCCACCTCCCCAACACCACCAGCCCCCCCCAAGTCCCACCCAAACTCTTCTGCACACTTTTACACTGCTCTGCCATTCCAGTCTCCTCCACCATAGCCCATGAATCTTCCCTTCCACTACTACCCGTTTCTCCATTCTCCTCCATCATTGACCCCCTCTCCCCCACATTAATTACATCACACGCAGGCTGGGCTCATCTTGGGCCATCAGTTGCAGAACAAGACACCTATATTCTGGGGGAGCAGAGAATTCTAATTTCCCCCCAAACACAATCCACTTGCCCCTTTGATGTTCCAGGCATAAAACATGAGATTTTTCTAATTTATACAAAAGAAACCTGACTCGGGCCAAAGTAACCTGCTTTCAAAAACAAGCACATCTTTAATCCAAATAATGGAAGCAGTTTCCATAAGCTTCTTCGACCCAGAGGGCCTGAGTCCACTTTGCCTGTGTGTGGCACTTCCACCTACACAGAGTGCTAGCCGCTTGGAATGGTCCTGCTTTACATTCACTTTGCACAGGAGTAGAGAGATGCCCACGCAGAGTGATGCAGCAGGCAAGAGAGAATCAGCCTCGCCATTTTTATACTCCACATGTCAACTTTATTTCCAAGTGACACATCTGATCACAGACTTCGCCAAGTGGATGCATTTTAGCCGGCCCTTGGCTAGAGAAGCACAGAGCTCACTGCACACTCCAAACTTTTATGACGCATTTCTTTTTACAACTGAACAGCACTCCACTGCCAGAACACAGTGAATCTAAGTCCCGTTAGGAGAGCAGGACTGGCTACAATAACTGCACTGTTATAAAAAAAAAGAAGTCAGCACAGAGAACAGATTTTTGCTGAGATCTCCTTGTCAGGGACTTCCAGGAAGCGCAATCTTCACAAAAATGATAGCACAATTAATGTAGTTAGTTTTCCTTTGCAGAACATTCAGGACCTAGGAAAGATTGGATTCCAATCCTGGCTGAAGCTCTGCTTGGCAATAGGATTCGTGAAACTATGGATACTGGATTCCCAGGAACTCAGAGGGATTCTCTGCATATTTATTTTGCTAAGAGAAATATTCTGAGCTCCAGGTTTTTATCCTGATCTCGAACAGCTGCACAAACTGAAAGTAAAAAGAGCATAGCAACAATGGCCTAAGAGCCCTGCAGTTTTCCTGAGGTAAGGGGAAAAATCATCACTGGTGTGGATTTCTTGGTTATCTAACAGCATAGGATGCAGTGATGCTGAGAAAGATGCAAAGAGCTGTCTGCAACCCGTAAAGGGCTGAGATGGAGAACGGGATCAGCAAACCCTAGAGCCTTTGATTGCTGTTATGAACTGTTTAAGCAGATGTAGTTCGATGTTGGAAAACAAATAATCTGTGTGTTGCTGGGCTGTACAATCTGGCATTTTGAATAGATGAGGTTTCCAAAATGCATTTGTGTGAATTTAAATGAGGTTGTTTCGCTCCATAAGAGACTAAAAGTTTGTAATGTATTCCAATCATTGCTCAAATCCCAAACATCTCCACCCATTTTGAAATTCATGGACAGTCCTGATAGTCATAGGTGGCCAGCTAAGCTTTCAAAATAACTAGGGGTGCTACCATAAAACAAATATTTACTGTTACCACTATTTGAAAGTTCTGAACTTACTTTGGGCATTGCAAATTCAGTATGCTGGCAGTGCATCAGCACATGATCCTGTAATATCATCACCGACGGCAGACACAACATGCCAATATGTGAAGAAAGTAAATGTCACCCCCATCCTCCAAAATTAGCAACTCTAGTCTAATTTCTGGCTGGAAATTTTTACTCAGTCAGATTCTTAGTTTTGATCTAAGCAGGAAAAGAAATGGTCCATTGTATTAAAGGCACTGAACTGAGTTCTGTTGTGCTCTGAATGTAGATATTCTGGGTTTACACCAGTCTAACAGAAGGTAGAATTTGGTCCACTATATATGTGCACTATGTTTCCTGTGCACTTCAAGCACTGCAGTGAACCACCAGAACACGTGGCTTGATTTCCAAAAGTGCTGAGCACCTAGGCCGTATTGCCAACCCCAAAGCATTCAAAACTCATGAGACAGGCCTAAAAAAATACATTTTGTGTTCTTTGTCTTCTGGTTTCTCAGCTTTCAGAGTGGACTCATGTTTTCAAAATCTTCTCCGCAGTGATAAAGATTATTTGAAACCTAAGTTTTTAAAAACAGAAGCTGAGATTGGCATGTATTCATGTGACATCGGGAGCTGCGGCTTTAATAAAAATGTCAAATCCACAAGGCATGTAATAAAAATCCAGTGTTGCCAACTCTCGCCATCCATTTTTAAAAAGTCATGGCATAGCATATTTAACTGCTTTCCCCTCCCTTCTCAAGGGAACACAGTGCCAGATTTCCAAGAGCGCTCAGCAGCCAGCAGCTCACACAGAATAACAGGAGCTGTTGAGGCACTGAGCACATTTGAAAAAGGCTGGTTCATTTAGGTACCTAAATGGGAGCTTAGCTCTTCTGACAATCTGGCCCTTACTATTGTGAGATGAAGCACAGAGCTGTGAATGCCCCAAAGGAGTTAGGCATCCAGGTCCCAGTTTCGGGCACCACTGACATGCAAACAACTCCAGCTAAAATGCTATAGGTGCCTAACCTCCCTCAGCTCCTCAGTTCCTTAGGCACTTATGTTTCTGCCTCTGAGCATGTGCGTTGCTGCCTCCTTGTGGGTGTCTGGGTGCTTAGCTCCCATCTAACCCTCCGAGAGATTCACAAACCAGGGCTGCCTACTGGATCAGGTCTCTGAGGCAAGTTCACAGTGATGACAAACCCTTATAACATTTAACCCCGTGGTTAGGGTACTCACCTGGCAGTCTTACCATGCCACCCTTACTGCTCCACTGTGGCTAGGCGGCGCTGCCTTCAGAGCTGGGTGCGCAGCCAGCAGCTGCTTCTCTCTGCTCTTCCTTCAGAGCTCACCCCACCCCAAATACATTCTGTGCCCCCCAGTCTGAGAACTGAAAACAGCGGTGCGAGCAGCATGGCAGGGGACAGCGAGCAGCGCCTGTGGGAACATGAGCAGCCCGGTGGCGGGAGCCCTTCCTGATTGGGGAAGGGTGGCTATAGGGGGGCTAAGGCAAATTTTGGGGTGACTATAGCCCCACAAGGCCCCCCCAGTACTGCCCCTGTTGGTTTGGACCCTGAGTCGCTGTAGATTCAATAGGCCCCCATCCAACCTGAACTAGATGCGTACACCTCCATCAAAGTCCTGCATGGGCCGGAGCCATTACACCTCCTTGCTTGGTGCTGTTGGTGAGAGCGAAGGCTTCTGATGAGTCAACACACTCCATCACCCTGGCCACCGTGGAATAAGTGGATAACAGCAATCATCTTCTCCAGGCCACTAAATGTATGAAGGAGTTTCCATAGGCCCTAGTGATTCATTGTGTCAGAGGCCTTGGTCAGGTAGTTAAAATCCCCCGACTCAGGAGGAAATTTTGTATTCAGTGCTGGGTTTGAATGGTGTGTGGTAAATAAGGGCTAAGGCCACATATTGAATGATGATAATAGAGTTATTGAATAACTACCTATTCACTGAAGGCGGCCGGGTCCCGTGGAAAAATAGCATGTGATCATGTAATTAAAGACTGTTTCATAAAATACATGCAAGTAAGGGGGCTGCATTAAGTTTGCACAGGCAGCCTTAATTCTGGCATTTCCTAACTTTAGAGTGCTGAACTTTGTAATGTTAATATGCTTTGAATGTAGTGTTTTTGGATGTTTTATATTAATATTAACTGTTGTGCACAATGAAAATATTAATGAGGAATTCATTTGAATGTGTTTTGTTAACAGAAAGGTACAAAAAGTCTAACGCACTCAAGAGTAAGCAGGTATGGTACCCTTGTAAGCAGATATGGTTGAAGACATTTTGCTTTCCGTCTCATATCTTAAATATAAAATTATTGGACCACTTAAATATTAATCTTAGTATATGAAATACGTAAGGCTTGATCTACACTACAGACTTATGTTGATAGGGTCTACCAGCGGAACTCCTGGTGTAATTTGCCTCCAACAGCTTTGAAACCTTCTAGTTTCCCATTCATCACAATGCGGAGATGTGTGTCCTCTGGCTCAGTCTGGTACCATGCAGGAGATCCAGCATTAGCAAAATGGCATCTCTCACTGCCATTGAAACAGGGACAGGGATGACTTAACTGTTTCCATAGTTCATTTCTTAAAGACGCATAGGCCAAATCCTGGTCCTGTGTCATGTGGTAATAAGAGGCCATGGCCCAATATAGCCTTGGGACCCAGATGTGTATTATTTGGACTGGGGCAATGCATTGTAAGTGAAAGGGGACTTCTCTTTTCAATTTAAACAAATGTTTAAGTCTGGACAGTGGGGTTATTTTTGTGCATGCTTCGTAGCTACTTTCCATATATCTTCCATAATTCATTCCAGGCCAGACTTGCAGACACGCTGGATCCAGGCAAAGCAACTGGGACTGAACTGTTAGTTTGGCCCTGTATTTCAGATCTTATTGGGAGTTACAAAATACAGGCCTTACACCTCCTGCCTTGCACCTTGTGTAGCTAGTGGCGCTGGAAAGTTTTTAGTAATTGGGGTGCTGAAAGCCAGCCCCCTTACACCTTTCTGCCCCCCCCCGGCCTCCCTGAGCTGAGGCTGGGAGCAGGGCTGTGTCTCTGGAAGTGGGGGACCCGGATAAGGGGTAAGGGGGCCAAGGCCACAGCTAGGGGTGGGCGTGGGGCCAGGAGCAGAGCCTCGGGCAGGGGCCAGCAGCCAGGACACCACGTGCGGGACCAAGAGCAGAGCCCCAGCTGTGGGGCCAGCCGTGGGGCTCTGGGAGTGGAGCCCTGGGAGCAGGGGACCAGGTGCAGGGCGGGCCTCGGGAGAGGAGACCTGGGAGTGGGGGGTGGGGCGGGGCCAGGCACAGGGCCAGCAGCCAGGGAGTGGGGCTGCAGGAACAGAGCCCTGGGCGCGGGGCCAGGAGTGGGGCTGGCAGCCAGGACCCGAGTCCCAGATGAGGGGTTGAGGGGTGGAGTGCGGGCGGAGGGCCGGGAGCAGGGCATAGGCATGGGAAGCACCCCCAGTTTTATACATGGAGCCAGTGGCTGGGGAGCGGGGCATGGGGCTAGCCCCCGGGACCGGAGCCAGGGAGTGGATCCCTGGGTGTGGGGTCAGTGGCCCCGCATACAACCTGGGAGTGCTACAGCAACCCCCACACCCCTACTTCCCATGCTGATGTGTGCAGCCCATTATACCACGCAAAGGGCATGTAAAACACACCCACACCAGCAGGCTAATATTTCAGCCCTATGCTGCACAGATGTAGAACATGGTGGCAAACTCATTGGGCAACATTTGCTGCTGCTGCAACTAGCTTCTGTGGGGCACAGTTGAGAGGGGGAATCACAAAGGAGCCGGTCGCAGCTCCACGGTTCTAAGGCCAGTTTGAGGCCAGCCAGGCATAGATTAGAGCAACCTAGTGGGTGCTCTAATCCTCTCCAGCTGGTGATGTCCACAAGGGGGTCTCTAGGCACTGTCTTGATAGCAAGGACGAGTAATAATAAATGGTTTCTGATGGGGCGGATAGAGGTATTTCTCACTCTTGTTATTAGACTGAGTTCTCAGACTCATAAGTGTTAGGTAAATTGTCAGGCTCTGATCATTTACACCTGTGTACAGTGAGTGCAAATCAGAATCCTCCGCTCAGCGACACAGGTGTTTTTACAGGTATTTTATACCCATTTTTCACAAGGGTCAATGCCTAGGAGGTTCATGTCAGTGGAGAATGAGGCCCTGTCTAGGTTGTTAGTGTGCTTAGCAGGCCTGGCGTCTATCTGGAACGTATGTAGTAACGGTATCTGCTAAGTGCATCTCAGTGTTCCACTTGGTACTAATTTTAACTGCACTTTTGTTGACAGCACATATGTTTCTAATATTTGCCCCTTCACTCTGTGTTTGATTTAGTCAGTCCATCCACCTCCAAGGTATCTTTGGTTCAAAACGTTGCTCTGATGTCTACAGAAGAACACAGTCCTGTCTAGACATTGAACCAAACACTGAGCTTGGAATACAGTCCTTGATGGAGTCTCCTTCTGAGCAGCTGTGGCCATTGAGAAAAACAATGACAGAATGGGAAAGCACAGCAGGAATGACTGAAGCTGTAGGAGGAGCTGGTATCCCTGATAACAGGCCTTGACCACCACTTGGCACTCTGTGGGCCTGGCAGCACAGCATGATTAGAATTGGAAGGAAGAAACTTTGGGCATCTTTATTCTGCTTTACGGCCTTCTTTTTTCTTCTTGTTACACTCCAGGTACAGTTAATCCTCGGATTGGGTAGCTGAAGAGTTCTAGTCGTGGAAGGGAGGGAAAAGAGATGCACGTGGTTGCACTCCAACTGTTACACAATTCCGGCAGGACAAAGATGTCATTAAAGGCCCTAAATATTTTCATTAATAAATAACACTTTAAGAAGAATCTTTGTAAAGAATTTCTATTAGTTGTGTACTTCACTGAGAGCACAGGGCTAGAGGGGAAAGGTAAATGAATTAATAACTTCCTTACAAAATAAGGAGAAAAGACAAAACCCAAAGGCAAAAAATCAATGTGGGTAATAAGGGCTTAGAAAACTTTTAGTAATACTAATCATATATAAAAAATGAAAACAAAAGTCCACAATTACTTCAAAGTCTGATCTTTCTCCTTTTTTAAAATTATTATTTATAGGCATTCATCAGTAGCCCTTCTCTTCCAGACAAATGAAATTTTGATGCATGTTTAAAGATGTCTAAAATCATTAATAATTTTGGACTGAGCTACTGACTGCAAACTATGGCCAGGAAGCCCTGAGACAGTTGACAGAGTTGAGAAAGTGTTCTCAGAGCTGGGTGTCTCCTGGAGCATTGTCTCCAACGCATTGTCCTTTGATCATAATATCACAAAACTCCTAAATCCCAGCTGTTTGGACCTGCAGCCATTCCATAGTAGCCCGGGACTTGTCTGGCCACCTGTTCAATACTTGGGAAAGTATAGACCACCAGGGAAACCTAGGTGCTGCCACGAATGGTGATGGTGACTCAGTAAGTGGCATTCTTCCTTCCAAGTCTGTACTGACCCAATGGCCATTTATGGTGGTAGGAAGCACAGCGTCAGGCCAGCAAAAAAGTCTGATATGAAAGATAAATATGTTCATCTTTTTCCATAATATATAAATAAGCATACCCATTGCAGAGTATATTTAATTAGCATATCTTTGGGCAGAAGAAAACAGGCCCATTCCTCCTGCGGTATCTTCAGGGCAGTTTCTCCTCTTCCCCTGGAGGAGGCTGGGGCTTCATTTCCCCTTTCCCACCCCAGAATTGTCCTTTGTCCTGCATTTTGCTGATCTTCTTCTCCTGAAGTCTGAGCCCCTCCTCCCCAGCCCCCAGGGTCTCTCTCTGTCTGCTATGTGCCCACTTACTTCCACCCAGAGCAGCTGGGAGGAAAGCAGTGGGACTCGGCTCTGCCCCACAGCATGCCAGCCAGCACAGCTAAACCAGCTTGGAGGTATCTTAATTTGCTGCTGTTTTAGACCAGACTGGCCTTTATTAATAGATAGCAACCATGGCTCATGTAAGTCAGTCTTGGCTTGCTGACAGACTCCTCTAGACTGCAATCTCAATAGCTCTCACAAGCTAAGCGGGTTCATTTGGTCCGGCCAAGAGTTGGATGATATAATCATAGATATCAGAGTGTAACCCTCCCCCCTGCCCCCAACTATTAAGCACTCATCCTTCGCCCTGCACACAAAGAACCATTTACAGTGTGCAACGTAACAAGAAGGTTTTAGTGATCCTACAAAACCCGGGGCAATTTTGTGTATTCTTGAGCGCCTCTTCTCTTGTATTTTCACTGTTTACTGACACCTCCCTTTTCTAGAGCATGCCTGTAACAGGCAGGGCTTGGATGACCAGATGTCCTGTTTTTAAAGGGACAGTCCCGTTTTTTGGGACTTTTTCTTATATAGGTGCCAATTACCCCCCATCCCCCGCCCCGTTTTTTCACAGTTGCTATCTGGTAACCCTAGGCAGGGCTAATTTTAAAAATGGGCCTTCCTCCATTTTGTAAGTCTTTATGAGACAGACAGCAGAAGGTATATTATAAACTACGGTGCCCTCACCAGTTTCAAGGTGAATAAATTACTTTGTCTACTTAAATTCCCTTTACAGTTTCAAATGGGTATAGTATTTTTCACTTCTATACTAAAACAGCCATGAAGTGCTGCTTAATGCTACTAAACAGCTGCCAAAGTCTCCCAAGAGATGGCTGCATTTCACTGACAAACACAAGGAAATTAGCATCTGCTAGCTAAACTGTATGTCCCTGGCCATGCAAGTTATGATGTATGTGTTTTTCTCCAAAGGTGGTTCTTGAACTGGGCAAGTCTGAAAGGAAGATAAAAGTCTCCAGTTTACAAGATGGTTCATTAAAACTGGAGGAGCAGCGGAAACATGCATATCAGTTTTTTAATAAACAGGAACTCTACAGCTATACCAGGAGAGTTTTAGATGCGGCCAGATACCCTATCCTGCTCTGGTGGTCCCCGCTGACTGGCGAGACTGGGAGGTTAGGTCAGTGTGGACAGGATGTCTGTTTCTTTACTATCAAGAGGACCTACCAGCATAATCACATGACAAAAGCCTTTCTCTTCTATGGTAAGGAACTGAGTCATTTTAAATGAGTGAGTTCCCTCCCCTCTGCTATTTCTCTGTTATAGATCAAGTACAGAGCAACTGTAACCCTCCACAGCAGAAGTTGTTAAAGTCTGTCTGGTGACAAAGTGCACCAGCAAGTATCTCTACTTGCACATAAAGTGTAGTTCTACTCTGAAAAGTGATCCTGGGAAATGGCATTATGGAATTACTTGTGCATTGTCTCTGGCTGACTTCTAGATCAAATGTGCTTGGTTTACATGTGACATGGACATTCTTCTCCCTGCCCACCCTGAAAAGCCAGCCTCAGATCTGAGAGTCAAGCTTGTTTCTTTCCTAGCCTCGCCAATTTGCCTTATGTGATAACAGCCCCATTCCCTTCCATGCCAAAGGGGTAACTAGTTGACTGTGAGTGGAACTCAGTAAACAGTTGCCATTGACGATGCCCAAAGAGTAGAATCTACCTCTCTCTCTGAGCAGTGTTGGCTTTGCAGGGTAGCAGAAGTAAAAAGCAGAAACAATTTTTGTCACTAAAGTAAGCAGATATAACTCGAAGTGCATCAGTTAAGAAGCTGCAATTTTTACACAGTTTCTTTTTAGAGAAAAACTGCATTTTATGCATTCAGTGCGAGGAAGATTTTTTTATTCTCTGACTGTAAGCAGCCATCAACTAAAATGTCTGATATTAGAAGATTATTTCTGGGTTCAGCACCTTGATTCATTAGCTCAGAGGGGCACATGTGGTTTATTTTTTTTTTAAACAAAATGTGAACCACAGAAAACAAATGGCTTTTGATAATCAGTGAGCTTTATTTAACACTGAACTGCAAACTTCCCACCTCTTCCATTCTGAGAGCTCTAAATTACACCCAATTCCAAAGGGTAAGTGGGTCAGTTTAGTTTATTGGTGAGCCTGTGCTGAAGCATGAATGGGAAGAAAAAATAGCAAAGGAATAAAAAGCTGACCCATTTTAAATAAAAGGAAACCAAAGCTTACATCACATGGATACTATAAAGTCTGTGATATTTCTGGCCTATGACAGTGCTTCTGTTTGCCACCCCCAGCTCTAGCAGAAGTACAATTTGCTCATTGTACCAAGCTTGAGGAAATGATTAAATATACTTAATTAAACTGGAATGCATATATTAGCAAAAAGACCCTCCAAGTACTTTTTTTTAATCACAATGACAGTGCACATTTTGAAACTTTTTGAAAGGCAAAGTCAAAAATGTTAGTTTTTACAATAGCAGGGAATGATTTATCACTGCCAGTAAAGGCAGACTCAAAGCTCGTATATTATATTAAATGCGAAAAAGAAACCCTATATTAATGCAAGGCTGTTACATATTTAAACACAGCAAAGTTAAGGAATTCATAAAGCAAGCTCTCATATTAGCATTAACTTGCCTTTATTGTACATTATGGATAAGCTTTTCAGAAGGTCAGCCATCTCCTGGAGAGTGCAGTTTGCTCCTGTGAAGTTTGCACCTGCCATTGTCTTATGGGTGGAGATCTGGGTGTTTGCATCTCAAGATCTCAACCTGTGGGCCGCTTGCAGCCCAATCAGCACAGAGCTGTGGCCCACGTGACATCCTCAGGGACATATGGGTAGTATTGGATGCGGCCCACAATGGTAAATAGGTTGAGAACCACTGCCCTAGATTCCTGCCAGGGAATTGCATCCCCAAGGGAGAAGCTTCCCTGCTCTGCCTCTGAAATTTTTGCCTATGGATATTCAGAAGGTTTCGTGCCTTAAAGTAAAAGAAGAAGGTGCTTTTCGGTGGGATTGTTTTACTAGCAATACTTGCTTTTGTTTACGGTGAATCATCCCTGTTTACTCTCCCAGGCATTCTGTGTGGGTGATGTCTCTACAGAGGCACTGCTGACCTGTAATTTTTCTTCTTTGAAAAGTATCACCAGAGGCCCATCCTCTCCTCAGAGTTCAGGGTTCTGTTCAAAGGTGAAGTGTTGCCTCCAACAGTGGATTTTGCTCCTGCCCTTGGGAAGGTTTCCAGGCAGTTCCTTTTTAAAAACTGGGATCACAGCGTTTACATTTGCAGGGAGAGCTCCTGCTTCCTCTGGATTTAGGAATGTATGTCTCCACTGCAGTCAGAGATGTGATTGAAGCTAGGGTAGCCATTCTGCCTAGCTTTAATCTAGCTAGAATGACAAAAATAGCGGTATAGATGTGGGGGCACGGACCCCAGCATGGGCTAGTAATGTGACTATGTACCTAGGGTCCCATCTGTGCTGAAACCCGTGCTGTTGCATTTACATTGCTATTTTTAGCCACACTAGAAAGCTAGCTCAGGTATATCTCTCTTAGCTTCCATCACACCCCGGATTGCAGTGGAGCCAAACCCTCAGAAGGTTCTGCCAGGAGCCAAGGCAGCAGCTGCTAGAAGTGAACCTCTTGGCAGGGGATGGTGTCCCAACTATCAAAGCTGCAGACATGAGAATTTGAAGGGTATGTCTACACGGCAGTCATGGAGTGTGATTGCAGCTGATGCAAAGCCCGGCTTGACAAAACCCTGGCTGGGATGATTTAGCTGGTGTTGGTTCTGCTTTAAGCAGGGGGTTGGACTAGATGACCTCCTGAGGTCTCTTCCAACCCTGATCTTCTATGATTCTATGATGTGGACATGCCCAAACCAGCTTTAATCCAGCTGGCTTGAACACTGGAGCAGAGAAACCAGGCAGTGCATGCTCAGTATAAGCTGGCCATGCAGCTTCGCTGCTCTAGTAGCTGAGCTAGGCAGATGAAATCTAGCTCGGGTATGTCTGCACAAGCTGAAATCGCACCCTGTGACTGCAGTGTACACATACCTTAAGAGCCAGGGGAGTTCTACCCTCTCTACCCCTGGGAGATGAGACCCTGCGTGCAAGGTGCTTTCAAAGGAGCAGAGCCTTTTCACATCCCCCATTCCCCTCTGTACTTTGCCACGTATCACAGGTTTCCTAATTAATACTTTGGAGACTATAATTATGAGTGCTTTCCATCAAAAAGTTGGAGTGTGCTAATAAAGTTTGCGGATGATACAAAGCTGGGAGGTATTGCCAATTTAGAGAAGGACCGGGATATCGTACAGGAGGATTTGGATGACCTTGTAAACTGGAGTAATAGTAATAAGATGAAATTTAATAGTGAGAAGTGTAAGGTCATGCATGTAGGGATTAATAACAAGAATTTTAGTTATAAGCTGGGGACGCATCAATTAGAAGTAACGGAGGAGGAGAAGGACTTTGGAGTATTGGTGCATCACAGGTTGACTATGAGCCGCCAATGTGATATGGCCATGAAAAAAGCTAATGCGGTCTTGGGATGCATCAGGCGAGGTATTTCCAGTAGAGATAAGGAGGTATTAGTACCGTTATACAAGGCACTGGTGAGACCTCATCTGGAATACTGTGTGCAGTTCTGGTCTCCCATGTTTAAGAAAGATGAATGCAAACTGGAACAGGTACAGAGAAGGGCTACTAGGATGATCCGAGGAATGAAAAACCTGTCTTATGAAAGGAGACTCAAGGAGCCTGGCTTGTTTAGCCTAACCAAAAGAAGGCTGAGGGGAGATATGATTGCTCTCTATAAATATATCAGAGGGATAAATACCGGAGAGGGAGAGGAATTATTTAAGCTCAGTACCAATGTGGACACAAGAACAAATGGATATAAACTGGCCATCAGGAAGTTTAGACTTGAAATTAGATGAAGGTTTCTAACCACTCAAGGAGTGAAGTTCTGGAACAGCCTTCCAAGGGAAACAGTGGGGGCAAAAGACCTATCTGGCTTCAAGATTAAACTCGATAAATTTATGGAGGAGAAGGTATGATGGGATAACACGATTTTGGCAATTAATTGATCTTTAACTATTCATGGTAAATAGGCCTAATGGCCTGTGATGGAATGTTAAATGGGGTGGGATCTGAGTTATTACAGAGAATTCTTTCCTGGGTATCTGGCTGGTGAATCTTGCCCACATGCTCAGGGTTCAGCTGATCGCCAAATTTGGGGTCGGGAAGGAATTTTCCTCCAGGGCAGATTGGAAGAGGCCCTGGGGGTTTTTCACCTTCCTCTGCAGCATGGGGCACGGGTCACTTGCTGGAGGATTCTCTGCACCTTGAAGTCTTTAAACCATGATTTGAGGATTTCAATAGCTCAGACATAGGTGAGAGGTTTATTGCAGGAGTGGGTGGGTGAGATTCAGTGGCCTGCATTGTGTGGGAGGTCAGACTAGATGATCATAATGGTCCCTTCTGACCTTAATATCTATGAATCTATGAATCTTGTTCCACCTTCTTTATCTCATCATAATCTTATTAATTCCCCTTTGTTCCACAGTGGCAGGTACTGTCATCATCTCTTTAATCCTTAAAAGATCTTTGTCTACCAGCTAGACCAAGATTATGTGTGTGGTATTGGAATCATTTTAGGGCTTTTACCTCGACTGCGTATTTCTACAGGCTTCCCTTTGCCCAATCCTCCTCTTCTCAGTTAGTCAGTTTTACACTCCCATTTACAGTCCCTCATCTCACTCTGCTTTCTTGCATCCTCTCTGTAGTCTCATTTTTCTTGACACCTCCTCCAAGAGGAAGTGTACATGTAAAAGTCAAGGTTACTCTGAAGTCTATGGTATTTCACTATCCTCTACTCTTTATCTCTTCCTAACACCACTTAAAAGCATGTTTTAAAAAGAAAATAGCCCTCATGAGCTACTGTTCTAATAATTCACCTCCACTGCTAGCAGCTCACATCGCAATAACACAGCGAAAACAGAAAAAACAAGGGTCATTTTCCTATATGCGGTATGATGCCTCATCATGGGAACATACAGTCACCACACAGAATCACATGTAAAAAGAAGAGGATACAGAATGCTTTAACTCCCCCAAATACCATCCGTGTCCTTTATGACTCTTGCAGTAGTGGTATTAGGATTTTATACCTCCACCCATCATTGTAGGAGCTGGTTGGATTGAAGGGAGTGTCATTCTTATGATGGGAAGTCTTTTCCAAAGAATTAGGTCTTGCTGCATTTCCTAAAGATGGTCAGACTTTGGCTTCGCCCGATGACCTCTGAAAGTTTGTTTCATGGCCAGATCCCCTTGATTGAGAATAATGATTAAAATATCACATCCAAAGTACTGTACTAGTACTTAAACTACAATCAAATAATATATACCGTAGTCCCCAGCCAATAAATTGTCCTGATATAATTTTTTTAAGCACTTTGCAGTTAATCCCAAGACACAAATCACAGACTAATCAAATGAACTTCACGCAAAAAGTACTGGAGATACAGCAGTGGTTCTCAAACTAGGGCCGCTGCTTGTTCAGGGAAAGCCCCTCGCCGGCCGGGCCGGTTTGTTTACCTGCCGCGTCTGCAGGTTCGTAGAATCACAGAATATCAGGGTTGGAAGGGACCTCAGGAGGTCATCTAGTCCAACCCCCTGCTCAAAGCAGGACCAACCCCCCAATTTTTGCCCCAGATCCCTAAATGGCCCCCTCAAGGATTGAACTCACAACTCTGGGTTTAGCAGGCCAATGTTCAAACCACTGAGCTATCCCTCCCCCCAGTTATCCCTCCCTCGCCGATCCAGGCCAATGGGGGCTGTGGGAAGTGGCGTGGGCCGAGGGATGTGCTGGCCGCCCTTCCTGCAGCCCCCATTGGCCTGGAGCGGTGAACTGCGGCCAGTGGGAGCCACGATCAGCGGAACCTACGGACACGGCAGGTAAACAAACCAGCCCGGCCCGCTGGGGGCTTTCCCTGAACAAGTGGTGGCCCTAGTTTGAGAACCACTGAGCTACAGTGTATGATTTACCACCACGCTCTGGCTGCTTTGGGCCATTCTAGTGATGCAAAGCAGCCAAAAACCCAGTCTAAGGGGACAGTTGAATGGCCAAGTTTATGGCCACTTTGCATTGCTGGAGTGGTCTGAGTGAATCCATACCAAATATCCATTTGTCTGGTTTAATTCTCTTACCTGTTATAACACCTTGATATTTGGTTACTAAAGCTTTTTGGAATAATGTCTTTCTTCTTCTTATCCGGGGGAGGGGAGTGGAAGTAAGGTTACTTTAAAGGTAAATGGGCCCAAGCTCCGATAAGCATGTGTAATTATTGGGGTTACTGTGTACCCCAAACCTCTAGGGGTGCCACTAGCATGCCTAATGTACCCCATTTTGAAGGCAGGCACAGCAGGTAGGTCTTGTAGGCGCTAGCCCTGGTGGGTCCCAATAGCCAATCAGACACATGGCTACTAGGGCTGGCAGGAAAGGAGAAAGGTCGCCGATACCCTGGATACAGAAGCTTAGTTACAGTTCGAAGTGAGCAATAGTGGTTCTCGTTTGGGCCCCTGGGGCAGTCCAATCGAGAGGCAGGGCACTTCAGGCCTAGTGCCTGGGGTGCCCTCTCCAGTCCAATCTGTACTCAAGCAAATAAGCATCTGCAGGCTTCCAAGCCAGGCTCAGTTAGTGTCTCTCATTGGGGGTCCCCTTTGCACAGGCTCCCTGCCCAGCTGTTGCTGCTTGCCCAAAAGCCCCACAGAGACCTGCACCCAGCTATGATGTCCAGCAGTCACAGCCTGTCCATTTGCAGCACAGTTCCCGAGGCTTCTCTCCAGCTTCCTGCTGCTAAGTGGCTCCCACTCCTAAGTCCCAAACAGGGCCCTGGCACATCCTCGTTCAGGACCTTACCTGGCCAGGGGAAGGGGATGCACAGTGAGGAGGAGGCTCATGGGAGTTGAAGCCCCTAGCTTTGCAGATCCATCACACATGATTCATCTTAATGGTAACTCATATTCTCCAAGGCCCATAATCTGAGAATTTGGTTACACGAGAACGTGTGGTACAGATCCCCACATCCCCACACTGGTGTTTATTGTTGTGCGGTAATTATTGGTTTAATAATTATGACTATTGTATCTGGAATTTTATTTTGACTCTGTGGCCCTTCGTTCCAGAGAAGGAAGCAATCCTGTTATTTCAAAGTGTCTTACAACAATTAAAAATAATAATGAGTCCACTAAAACGCAAAATTAACACAACCCTTTTTGGCCTAACTGTAAGCTAAAACACTGCTATTCCATTACAGAGTTTACTGGAAATATTAAGAGGCCAGTTGTGCCACCTTTACTTATGGTGAGTAGTACCTTACTACAGGACTAGTCCTTTTGCAGTCAACAGAACCTTACTACACATACAATCGTATTCATTGTGAGTAAGAGTGGCACAGGTAGGCCCGAAGTAAATAACAAGGGCCTTTTACAGTGATTTAAATATATATATTTTTCCTAAAAAGAAAAGGAGTACTTGTGGCACCTTAGAGACTAACCAATTTATTTGAGCATGAGCTTTCGTGAGCTACAGCCGATGAAGTGAGCTGTAGCTCACGAAAGCTCATGCTCAAATAAATTGGTTAGTCTCTAAGGTGCCACAAGTCCTCCTTTTCTTTTTGCGAATACAGACTAACACGGCTGTTACTCTGAAACCTGTCATATTTTTCCTAGTTCAATATATTGAATATAGGAAGTGGGGGAGGTTTAGATTGGATATTAGGAAAAACTTTTTCACTAAGAGGGTGGTGAAACACTGGAATGCGTTACCTAGGGAGGTGGTAGAATCTCCTTCCTTAGAGGTTTTTAAGGTCAGGCTTGACAAAGCCCTGGCTGGGATGATTTAACTGGGAATTGGTCCTGCTTTGAGCAGGGGGTTGGACTAGATGACCTTCAGGGGTCCCTTCCAACCCTGAGATTCTATGATTCTATGATTAAGGATTTGGCTAGTAACATTATTTGTGTTTGTCTAGGTACTGACTTTAATATAGATAGCTTACCCCTCCCTCGTAAACGCCATCACGACTGGGCCCTTTTCCATGAAGAGTCGCCCAAAAACAACTACAAGCTCTTCCACAAACCTACCATCACTTTGTTCAACCATACAGCTACCTTCAGTCGCCACTCCCATCTGCCGCTAACTACTCAGTATCTGGAGGGCATAGAGGTCATAAAGTCTCTGAGATACATGGTTCCACTGCAAAAGAAGAATAGCTTGAGAAAAGGACTTGCACCGCTTGTGTATGTGCAGTCCGATTGCGACCCTCCTTCAGACCGGGACAGCTACGTGCGTGAGCTGATGAGCTACATCCAGGTGGACTCCTATGGTGAATGCTTGCATAACAGAGACCTTCCTCAGCACCTCAAAAACCCAGCCTCCATGGATGATGGTAACTTCTATAGAATACTTGCTCAGTACAAATTCATTCTTGCTTTTGAAAACGCAGTCTGCGAGGATTACATCACTGAAAAACTCTGGAGGCCCCTCAAGTTGGGAGTGGTACCAGTGTACTATGGGTCCCCCAGCATTACGGACTGGCTTCCTAGCAATAAGAGTGCAATCCTTGTAACAAGATTTTCACATCCCAGAGAGCTGGCGCACTACATCAAGGCACTGGACACAAATGACCAAGAGTATGAGGCCTACCTAGAATGGAAACTGAAAGGGGCCATCTCCAATCAACGACTGCTCACTGCTATCCGAGAACGCAAATGGGGAGTCCAGGATATCACGCAGGACAATTATATTGATGTGTTTGAGTGCATGGTGTGTAATAGGGTGTGGGAAAACATCAGAAGGCAGGAAAAGGTACTCATAACTCTAATTGTGTTTGGGGTTGTTTTCTTTTAAATATAGCTAGCTTTGGTGAACAGAATCTGACTGATCTTCCAACAGGGCTAAAACTCCCATGCCATGCTGACATACACAGACTGATGTACACTTTATTTAGAGAACACTGCCTCGTAAGTTCATCAGTTATGATCATGAGGGGCCACTTGTTAGGGTCAGAGAGTAGTTCTATCTCCTTGGCCTCTCTCCTGGGATTACTAGTTGTGGTGGATTTTTCTGATAGGGACACAGCACACCTGGAATTAGACTGAAACCACAAACTCATGTCATGACTCCCTCAATCATCATGCAGTAAAGATGGGCAGCCACCTTTTCAAAAGTGCCCACTGATTGTAAATTCCACAGAAGTTTAGGTGCCCAATTTCAAGCACCAAGAATGGAGGTACCCAAAATCTATTTTAAATTTTTTCCCCTTGGTCCTTTATCAATATGAATTGAATTATTTTTACATCTGCTTATCCAAATCAGGAACTGTGCTCACATTTACATTATCACACAAGCTGGCTTGGGACATCTCCTCTGCTCTTTTCTACTGTGGCAGTCTGAACTGTAGTGCTTTCTTATCAACCAGCAAGGGGAGACAGAAAACTCTTAGGAAGATGAACTGTACTCATATGCAAAATGGCACTAAGAATACTCAAGTTGTTTTCAGCTACTTGTCTGTTGCTCATTAGTTAAAGGGGATTAAAAATTTTGCCATGCAAATTATTGAGCATTCAGCTTATCTAGGATCCTCAATTCAATGGAGCCTTTAACTGATTGCAAATTTCGGATCAAACAACTTCTTTTTTGCTTAACCATGCAAGTGGAGGAAGCAGGTGTAGGAGAGAGTAACTATAGAACTGAAAGCTGAGATTCTCCTCATTCCCACATTGCTGGGTCTCCCTAATCAAGGAGGCTTCCAGGACCAAAAGGCCCGCTGAGTTCACCAGTGCCCGTTTCATAGCTCCTACCACACAATGCTTATATATTGAAATGATAACAAGTAAATGATAACAAGTAATTGCTAAACTCTTAGAGTCAGAATCTCAGCTGGTATACATCAGCGCCGCTCTGTCGAAGTCAAGAGAACATCACCAATTTATACGAGCTGAGGCTTTGGCTATTATTCTCTAGGAATCTGATCCTGATCCATTGAAATCAGTGGGAGCTTTGCTAATGACTTCAATGAGCATAGGATCAGACCCCAGAGCAGGGATTAGAATATTTTGCTGAAATGACTCAGTGGATTGGTAGCTACATAGAACCTTTCGCAGTTAGGTTATCAGTTCAGTGCAGCCCAGTTCTGTCTCATCTGGGAGCTTTTACCATTTGGTTTCTTTTTTCGGTGGCCTATATGAAAACTAATTTGGTTTCAGTCCAGTTCCCCGTGAAGAGATGTCTCCCTTCTGAAAATCAGCGCCATGACTACAACTCTCGTGGATGTGAGAGAGACAAGGAGGTAATATCTTTTACTGGACCAACTTCTGTTGGTGGAAGAGACAAGCGTTTGAGCTTACACAGTGTCCTGAAGAAGAGCTCTGGGAAGCTCAAAAGCCTCTCTCTTCCACCAACAGAAGCTGGTCCAATAAAAGGACCAACCAGCTTGTGTCTCTCATATCCCAACACGGCTACAATGACACTGCAAACAACTCATGTGGATGGGCAGAGAAACCAATCTACGCTTTCACTCTCCAGGGCATGGTTAAGGTACATTATGCAGGGCAGGGTAGGGAAGCTTTCAGTTTCACTGCATGTGCGGTGCCCATTCTATCAAAGCAGGCAGGCAGGTTACAGTCCAGAATGTGAACTTCACAAAGAGGTGTTCCTATGGTGCAAGAAACAGTGAAATATGCTTTCACTGAGAAAGAGAATTTGGGAGGAGAAGAATTCGGGAGGGATAGCTCAGTGGTTTGAGCATTGGCCTGCTAAAACCCAGGGTTGTGAGTTCAATCCTTGAGGGGCCCATTTAGGGATCTGGGGCAAAAATTGGGGATTGGTCCTGCTTTGAGCAGGGGGTTGGACTAGGTGACCTCCTGAGGTCCCTTCCAACCCTGATATTCTATGATTCTAATCAATGCAGCTATCCATGACCTAGAGTCTAATTAAACCCTTCCTGTGTTTCTCCTCCATTGCCAGGGATTGTCACCCAGGAGATGGAACGCACAAGTTAACCACCTGAGCTGCCCGAAACCTGAGGCTTTCTTGTTCTCCTCTCCAAACATACGCTGGGCATCTCTGCGAGAGATGTGGATACCAAGCTTTGAACAATCCAAGAAAGAAGCCCGAGCACTGAGACAGCTGGTGGAAAGGAATATGAATTTTACAGCTCAGGAATTTTGGACACTTGTATTCAAAGAATAAACACGACAGGCTATTGCACAGAGTGAGCTCCCCAAAGGAGTGCGCTTTGTAATATTCTTTTGCACACTGCCTTAACATCTGTAGGTCAATAAGTACAGGAAGGAGTTAAACTGTCCTGTAAGATAGAATGCAGTAGGTACAGTACTCAGTAAGTACTGATAAACTACAGAATTACCCGAGCGGCTTTTTAAAAACTATATTTTTATACTAATTGCCATTAGCTTGCACATTTGAGCATTAAGACCCCTACTAAGGAAGGTGCTTAACGCACATGCCTGATTTTAAGCCTATGAGTAGTCCCAGTGAAGCTAATGGGACCACAGCCACTTGCTTAGTAACAGGCCCTTCCTTGCAGAATCAGGCCCTTCGCCTTCTCTGATCCAAGCTCCCACATCCCGGGGTTGACATCCACAGGCTGTGGAATAGTTTATACAATCACATTGGTGTGACCTCTGTGGCAGCGTGCCTTTGAGACAGGTGTAGCGATCAGGCTTGCTGCTGAGTAGGTCTGTTTATCATCAGTCCCCTTGGCATTCACAGGTTTAGTTGAGACTTGGCACGCTAAGACGTCCTGAGGCTGAGAAGGAATGTAAAATGCATCAGTATTTAGCACTGGGAAATTCCAGCTGCTGCTTCCCGGGGATGGAAAGAATGAAAATGTGCTGGGTAAGATTTAACAACCATCTCCTTTTGAAAACATAGAACCCTATGAATTTTTGCCCTCCAGGAGGGTCACTCCAGATTAAATAAATCTGTTTATTCTGTAGTAATCTATTTTCTTTCATGTAGACAATAATAGCCGCACAAAGGTAAAAGGATGCGATTGGCTGAAGCAGGGATTAAATGAAGGGCCTGATCCTGCTGCAAAGCCATCCCTGTGTGGACACTGGAAATGCTACAGTGACACAGCTGGAACAGAGCTGTCACAGAGTCAAAGTGCCTAGCCCGCTATCGGAGCCAGCCCATGAGGCATATCTGATACCCAGGGGTATGTCTACACTGCAGAAATAACCCCCCCAAACCAAAACTGTGCAACGAGTCTCAGAGCCTGAGTCAACTGCGGGACTTGCACTACCGGGCTCAAAATCGCGGGCAAGACGTTCCCGCTCAGTCTGCAGCCAGTCTGTGAGACCAGCCCAAGTGGGAACATCCACACTACTATTTTTAGCCCTGTTGCATGAGCCCAAGTCAGTTGACTCAGGCTCAGACTGGCTGCCTTGTTTTTGGTTTGCAGTGTAGACGTACCCTGACATGCAGTCTTCAAAAAAATTGCCTGTTTTACCTTTTAACATAACACCAAGAGCTGTAAAATATTGCGCTCTCTCTCTCTCTCTCTCTCTCTCTCTCTTTTAAGAAGCTGTGAAGAGGGTTGATGCTGGAATGATCGGGCCATCTGAGAGCGATGAACTAAGCATAAAGTAGGAGAACAATGGAGCGACTAATTTAGAAATCTTACACTGAATCAATGACTAAGAAAGTAATTAAAGACATACAATATAAGAATTACTGTGTTCATTTCAGTGCAGCATGGGCCCTGGTCACACTGCTGGTGCATGACTGGGCTCTCTCCTGCACACAGGATGCTGAGATGGGGTGGCACCAGTTGGAAATTCAGCCAAATACGTACTCAGGCGAGGCATTAGAGAAAGTTGCAGAGGGATCTTGAAGGCTGTAGGTGCTGCATACTTGCCATGTGTGTGATGCCTTTTACCAGTCATCTGCCCTGTGTCTGCCTTCCAAGAAATATGGTGATACAATGCGTGGTCTCCCAGCTGCCTTTCTGACAGTGGATTGGGAAGAACAGCACATGGGGCATCTCTGTTTGGGCCTTAAGACCCCAACACACTCCTTCCATCTGCTGTCCTGAGCAATTAAGTATAGCATGTGGATTCAGCTACTTCTCCACAGAAGTGCAAAGCAAATGGTCATGCCTAGAGAGTAGCCCTGTGTAATGCATCTTCAGATCTGGCCGCATGCTTTACTCTATGTAATTATTATACTTCATATATCAAACTAAACAGTGTAAAATAAATATTTTCCAAATTAAAAAAAAAGTCCCCAAAAGTAACCCCCCATCTCTTATTGGGCCAAATTTTATAATATTTTTAGCAGTTTAACTAACAGCCATCTTTGTAGGAAACCAAACATTACAAAAATAGTGTAGCATCACTAAAGCTTAGACGTATACAGAAGGAGTAGGAGGAAGAGCAATGTTATGATAAAGTTCTAACTGCCCTACATTTTCTGCTGAATGGTTTTTAAAACTACTGATCTCTCGCTTCCCGGCATCTGTGTAAATATGTCTACTAAACACAGTTTTAAATGTCTGTAATGTAGTTGGTTTGCTCATCTCTTAATATGCTCCTTTAAAAAAAAAAAGGCATTATTTACATTCGGCATCTGGAATATCTGGGAAGTTTTTTCATCTAGCATGTGTACGTATTACATACAAAACACTTTATTAAAAGAATATTAAAGTTGCAAAGTCAAGCATGACCATATTACAGGGGTGGGCAAACTTTTTGGCCTGAGGGCCACATCTGGGTGGGGAAATTGTATGCTGGGGCAGGGGGTTGGTGTGTGGGAGGGAGTGTGGGGTGCAGGAGGGGTGTGGGTGCCGGGGTGCCTCAGGGCAGGGGGTTAGGGGCTCAGGGCAGGATGTTGGGGTGCAGAAGGGGTGTGGCAGGGGGCTCAGGGAAGGGGGTTGGGAACTCAGAGTAGGGGATTGGGGTGCAGGAGGGGTACGGCAGGGGGCTCAAGGGAGGGGGTTGGGGACTCTGGGCTGAGGGTTAGGGGCTCAGGGCAGCGGGTTGGGGTGCAGGAGGGGTACGGCAGGGGGCTCAAGGCAGAGGGTTGGGGTGCAAGAGGGGTTCAGGGTGCGGGCTCTGGCCCAGCGCTGCTTACCTCGAGCGGCTCCAGGGTAGCAGTGGTGCGCAGCAGGGCTAAGGCAGGCTTCCTGCCTGCCCTGGCCCCGCGCTGCTCCCAGAAGGGGCCGGCATGTCCGGCAGTGGCTCCTGTGGGTGGGGTGGGGCAGGCGGCTCCGCTGTGCACTGCCCTCGCCTGCATGTACCACCCCCAAAGCTCCCATTGGCTGCGGTTTCCTCGTTCCTGGCCAATGAGAGCGGTGGGGGGTGGTGCCTGCAGGCGAGGGCAACACATGGAGTCCTCTGCCCCGCCCCAGAGGGGCCGTAGGAACATGGTGCCATCCGCTTCCAGGAGCTGTGTGGGGGCCAGGGCAGGCAAGGAGCCTGCCTTAGCCCCACTGCGTCATGGGGCTGGCAATCCCACAGGCCGGATTGAAAGCCCTGACAGGCCATAGTTTGCCCTCCCCTGCCATATTATTTAAGAAGTCTGCCAGGAGTAGAATGCAGTAGGGTTTCGGTCTAGTACCATATCCAGAAGAGAAGAGAACATCCTCTCCTTTCTTGCAACCATCTACCTCATTCGCTGTCTATCCTGTGAATGAGGCAGGGCTGCTGTAGAACAAGAAGTATGTGATCAAGTAATTAAAGACGGGATCATACTGCATATGCCTTAGGGGGTTGAATTAAGCTTGCACAGGCATCCTTAATTCTGGCATTTCCTAACTTTTAAGTGCTTGACTTTGCAACCTTTATGATCTTTACAAACAAAAATTTGTTAAATTGCCTAGGTTTTTTAAAAAGAGAACTAGGAAAGCAGAAATTCCATCATGTGGAACCATATTAACAGCTGGGGAAGGGGCTGGGACTGACAGCCGAAGCCCTGAAGTCACAGAGGTCACAAAAAATCACGGAATCCATGACCTCCATGACAGACTCGTAGCCCCATTTGTTTGCAATCTCAGCAAAGAGGCCAGGACTTGGCCTGGAAAATAATTAATATTTATTAGTTCACACAACATATGCTGCAGAATGCCTAGTGGTACTGAAAGCACCCACTTACTTGTTATTGTACAATGTGACAGAACTCATAGGATCAGTAACACACTGTGTTATATTCATACATGTACAGTGAGCATTATGTAATTCCTAAAAGGCCCCAAAACTTCAGGCGCAGGTCGAGCACAGGGCACCACATCCACGTTACTGTGGCTCACTGTTAAAATGCTCTTTCGAGGCCTCCCTCAGCTGTATAGCCCCATGCCAAGCTCTTCTAATGGCCCACACCACCAGTGGCAACCTTTCCCCTCTTTACCTCACAGATCTTCCATAGGACACAAGAGGCAGCTGGAACTACAGGGATATTTTTCTTCAGAGAGATCCAATCTTGGGAGTAACCAACACCAGCGTCCTTTCAATCTACCAAAAGCACATTCAGCTGACATTCTACACTAGGGGCATAGCCACAGGTTGGCTTGGGTGGGCCCCCCACCCAAATATGGTGTTAAAAATGCAAAGTTCAACCAGGATTTTTTTTAAGGGTGCATCCTATTGGGCAAAGAGACAATTTTTGAAAATACTTGAACCAATCAAAAACAAAGCCACTTCTGTAAGGAAATGTGTGGGTGGGATCTTTGCTTATACAATGAACTATAAGCAAGAAATATTCGATTGCCAGTGATGTATGAGACCGGAATTTTTCTGCCGGAAGTCCTTCAAAGAAAATGTTTTAATATTCAGCTCTGTTACACTGTATAGCTACATGTGATGCTTGAACCAGAGATTCAAAATGTCAAAACAAACTAGTCTCTTTAGTTTCTTAAAAAGACAACGGACCGAAAGCAAATCCACAAAACCAACCGACGTATCATCGTTTTCCACTAAATCTGCAAATTCTCCATCTTCATCTGATTCAGCAAAGGAAACAGTAATATGTAAAACTAAAAATGACCCTGGGGCCAGTACAGCTGCAACGAATACTATCTCTACTAAAGCTACAAAGTGGCCTTCCGATTTGTCAAATATCAACAAACCACCGACTCAGCCGAAACATCAGTCTTTTCCCACTTCTGTTATCAGCGGTAAAAACTGAAGCGTTGCAACCCCCAAACTCAGGTCCAGGAAACATCAGTGGGTGGAATATAGTATGTCTAAAAATGCAGTGTTTGTAAAACGTGTACGCATTTTGGTGACTTGTTCTGAAGACAGGTTCAGTCACAGTGATTGGAAGCATATACACCAGGCCTGCTCCAGACATGAAACTAGTAAAGTACATGCAATGGCATTCACTAACTATGTCAGCTACAAACAGTGTCAGTTATCAGGCCGTGGAAATATTCTGAACCAGTTAAATAGAGAAGCAATGAACACGCGCTTAATAGGTACAGATGGGGAGCATATTAAAGGGATGCTTGATATTGTACTGTTCTGTGCTAAACAGCAAATAGCTTTACATGGGCACAGAGAGGATCAGGAAGCTTTAAACAAAGGAAACTTTCTGGAGCTTTTCAAACTACTCAGTAAATATGATGAAGAAATTCAAAGTTTACTTGAAATGTTTCCGAAAAATGCTACTATGGTGAGCCCTGACATACAAAATGAACTTTTAGAAGCTGCAGCTTCATTACTTCTGTGCAAAATCAGAAAGGAGTTACATGAGGCACTGAACACTTACTATGCAATTCCTGCGGATGAATGCAAAGACTTTTCAAAACACGAGCTCATTGCAGTGTGTGTCAGATACTTGCACACTGGAGTAATTTAAGAAAGAGCGGTAGGATTTGTGGATACAATGGACACGTCTGCAAATGGAATTTCAGAAAAAATACTTCAAGTTTAGGAAACACTTGAACTTGATCTGATTTGTGTGTTGGCTTCAGTTGGCTTCAGTTTTGATGGGGCGTCTGTCATGTCTGGGAACAAAGGAGGAGTACATATGATTTTGAAACACAAATTCTAGCGAGCAATTTATGTCCATTGTAACTTAAACTGTCTTACCCTGATTCTTTCTGCAGTGTCGAAAATGTCTGCAGATGTTGCCATGGAGTTTGAGACCACAAACTCCTTGAACACCTTTATGAGTGGGACTTACAGGTATGCTTGGTTTCTGGAGATTTAAAAAGAACCATGTCCCGAGTGGCAGTGCCTGGAGCATGAACAGGCAATCAATACTCTCTGGAGTTGAAAGTCTGGTGCGGTGGGCAAAGTACTAATACTTTATGATGTAATTCTTGAAGCATTAGCAGAATTTGAAGATTGTGGTGGACAAACAAAAATGGAGTTTCAGTCTCTTCTCCAACAAATTCAAACGAAAAAGTTCTTGTTTTTATTAGTAACTTTGGGGAAATTGTTTGAAATGAGTGACTTTGCTGCTAAAGGATTGCAGAGTGCAACTCTGTCCATTACTGACTGCATTGATCTGATAGCAGGGTTGAAAGAGAGTTTCTCTGATTTAAGAAGCAATGAAATGAACAGCTTCAGTCAGGTGCTGAAGTTAACGGATGAACTAATGGAGAAATGTGGCCTTGAGAACTGGGATGTAGCCTTTTCTCAAAACAGAAACCAAGGCCAAGGCATCTGGAAGATTCAGTTGTGAATTCGTCTTTGGGAAAATCAATCCGGGCACGTTCTGATGAAGATTTGAGAGCAATGTGAAACCAAATTCTAGATTGTCAACTTCATGAATTGAACTGCTGCTTTCAAAATGGCACATATGGTATCATGAAAGCTGCAGCTGCATGCTTGCCAAAATCGGATACATTCGGCGATAGAGGAAGCCTCAACACAGCTTATATTTTGTGCAGTGTTAATGTAGATGAAGCCTCCGTGTCCTGACCCCACTCCCCAGCAGGAGCACCAGGCGGGCAGAGCGGGTCGGGCTGCGGGGGCGCTCATTTTTACGGGGCCCCTAATTGGCCAAGGCCACTGAGCAGGGCTTCCCCAGCCGTCAGCCTTTGGGACTGGTGGTAATTCACCGGGTCTGGGGCTGCGTAGGAACCTGGAAACACTGGGGGGACGGGGGAGAGGATGCCCAATCACCGCCTGAACTCACCCCACAGCTCTGCCAGCAGGTCTCAGGATCAGGCTCAGCACAGGGCCCCTGGCCCCTGTACAGAGCACAGCTGGAGAGGAAGCAGCCGGGGGCCCCTACCCCCAGCCCTTACTGCTGAGGGCACCCCATACACTGCCCCAGCCAGCAAAGACTGGAAGTACTGTTCTTTACTGACTAGCCTCTATAAAATTCAATATTACTGTGTGCCGGTTTGGTGTTGCGTGATTTATTTTAAGAACATTTACTGCCGATTAATGAATTTTATGTGTGTTTAAATGTATTTAATATATGCGATAGAATGACTCTGGATTTTAATTGATTTATTTTAGTGATCTTTTTTCAATATAAAAGCAAACCATTTATGTCATACCTATTAGACATTGCCCCTCCAGAATAGTTTGTGGCCCACCCACACTGTCTGCGCCGCTGTTCTGCACCTGCTGAGCAGCGGAATCTTTCCTTGGTGCTGTCGAGGTGGCCGGTGTGTGGCTTTGTGAGCAAGGGGAGCCAGGGCTTGAATGGGTCCCCCAGGATCATTACTGGCATTTCAACATCACCAATAGTAACATGCCAGTTGGGAAGGAAAGTTGCAGCTTTCTGAATACTCCTGTGTCCTGAAACATCAGAGCATCGCACGCCTCCCCGCCCAAGCTGTAATGATGTGAGGACGAGAACCCAGCTCTGAAGGCTGGGTCAGCTGATGTTCTTACAGTGCCACCTGGAGGCCGGGCACGGGCACAGCCAGGGAGCACTGTGGCGAGTAGGCACCGCAGGAAATACTGCCCCAGAGACCCACAATGACACTACTCTGCAGCCCTCTGATTGGCCAAACGCCCTATTCAACCCCAAGAAGTTGTCTGGGGAACCACACAGACTTTGGCCTGCTGCAATGCCAGACTGTGCCTTGTCTCTTGGTCTCTGGTCTCTGACTCCAGCCTGACTCTTGCTTACGGGACCGGGCTCTTGCGATTCCTCCAACTCCTGCTCAGCGACTACCGTCCCTGGTGGGCAGATCTCAGCCCAGCTGTTACTGCTAGGCCAGATTACCTACACCCCACTCCCTTATATAAGCCAACACTGACGTCCCTGAAGCATCCCCAATGATCCACCAGTACTTGCATAACCATAGAAAAGTAGCTCTTCCTGTTGATATACTGTGGGTCAAGATGGGCAGGTGCCAAAATAGGGATCTGCGAACTGTCTATCGCGCCACTGCTGTTCGGGAACCTCATTGCTGCAAATCCATCCACTGTGTCCTGCATGTTGTCGAGATTCACAGTCCTGCGTAACAGGAGACAATTAATGGCTCTGCACACTTACATGACAACAGCCTGCACAGTAGATCTTCCAACTGCAAATGATTTCTCAGTTACTGGTAGCAATCTGGTTTTGCAAGTTTCCAGAATGTGATCACCACACACTTCTCCACTGTCAGTGCAGATCTCATTTTGGTGTCCCTCTGCTAGAGGGCTGGGGCGAGCTTGGACCACAAATCCAGGAATGAGAGCTTTTGCATCCAAAAGTTCTGCAGCCTCTGCTCATCATCCCAAACCTGCATTACGATGGGATCTCACCAGTCAACATTCATTTCTCAGGGCCAGAAGTCTCGCTGCACTGTCTGCAGCTGCTCCGTGAATGCCACCAAGAACTCTGAACTGATTTTTGATATGTCCCACAGCAGTCTGTCCTCCATGAAATTGTCATGTTCCCCACTGATGTGGGTCTTCTTATGGCTCTGCAAATACTGGAGGATCATGTGTCTTTTGCTTGCAACACCCATGATAATACATAAGAACAACCACACTGGGTCAGACCAAAAGTCCATGTAGTCCAGTATCCTATCTTCTGACAGTGGCCAATGCCAGGTGCTTCAGAGGGAGTGAACAGGACAGGTAATCATCAAGTGATCCATCCCCTGTCGCCCATTCCCAGCATCTGGCAAAACAGAGGCTAGGGCCACTTCAGTGCATGGTTTTGCATCCCTGCCCATCCTGGCTAATAGCCATTGTTGGACCTATCCTCCACGAATTTATTTAGTTCTTTTTTGAACCCTGTTATAGTTTTGGTCATCACAACATCCTCTGGCAAAGAGTTCCACAGGTTGACTGTGCATTGTGTGAAGAAATACTTCCTTTGTTTGTTTTAAACCTGATGCCTATTAATTTCATTTGGTGACCCCTAGTTCTTGTGTTATGAGAAGGAGTAAATAACACACATTTCCTTTCTCCACGCCAGTCATGATTTTATAGACCTCTATCATATCCCCCCTTAGCCATCTCTTTTCCAAACTGAAAAGTTCCAGTCTTATTAATCTCTCCCCATATGGAAGCTTTTCCATTGCCACTAATCTTTTTTGTTGCCCTTTTCTATACCTTTTCTCTATACCAACATATCTTTTTTGAGATGGGGCAACCACATCTGCATGCAGTATTCAAGATGTGGGTGTACCATGGATTAAGATAGAGGCAATATGATATTTTCTGTCTTATTATCTGTCCCTTTTCTAATGATTCCCAACATTCTGTTTGCTTTTTTGACTGCCGCTGCACATAGAGTGGATGTTTTCAGAGAACTATCCACAATGACTCCAAGATCTCCTTCTTGAGTGGTAACATGCTAATTTAGACCCCAGCATTTTGTAAATCTAGCTGGGATTATGTTTTCCAATGTGCATTACTTTGTATTTATCAACATTGAATTTCATCTGCCATTTTGTTGCCCAGTCACCCAGTGTTGTGAGATCCCTCTGTAACTCTTCACAGTCTGCTTTGGACTTAAGAATCTTGAGTAGTTTTGCATGATCTGGAAATTTTGCCACCTCGCTGTTGATCTTTTTTTCCAGATCATTTATGAATATGTTGAACAGCCCAGTGCAGAGCTGTGCCGGTTCCATGCTCCTGTCTGAGATGGCGGAAACCAAGGAGGGCTGTGCGGGTTCATGGAATTTTTTTTAAAAAAGGCAGCCAGATCCCAAGATATATAACACAGGGCTACTTTCCAAGAACAGACCATTTGCTTAGTACTTCTGTGGCCAAGTAGCTGAATCCATATCCTACACTTCATTGCTCAGGACAGAAGATGGAAGGAGTGAGCTGTCTTGGGGGAGGTCAGACTAGTCAGCATTACTATTTCAGGCTGCCTGCAGACTCAGGCAAAATGAGCTCACATTCAGAAGGCTTCCTTGACAACCATAAGAATTAAAGACATTATTTCAGAAAAATATGAAAGCTTAGGCCACATTTTTCATCAGTGTCAGTGGGAGTCGTGCAGTGCTCAGCACCTTGGAAAGCCAGGACACTTATTTAGTTGCCTAGCTATTGATTTAGAGGCCTGATTTAGCAAAGTGCTTAAGTCTTTTGTTCAGTTCAAATGGCCTAATTCCCACTTTGACACTAGTTTATGAGGTTCCTGGCTGTTTACCCCAAGTTTCTCCAGAGCAAGTTATTCAGCAAGCAGCAATGAAAACAGCAAAGTCTCACCTGTATAAAAATTACTTCTCATTGATCTCTGTCAAGCAGGACTCTTTGCTGACAGTGACTCGGACTGTCACAGTGCAACGTAACCTAGCGCACCGTGTCCACTTCTAAATCCAGATGCATGAAGGTAAATGTCAGGATGCAGCAGGCCTGCTGCAGGGCCAGCGATGGAACCAGAATGAACAAGCAGCAGACTCCTAATGGAGAGGAAATGTCAGGGTGAAGAGGAACACTGCATTCCCATGGCCAGAAATGCATTCACGATCCTGAAGCTTTGTGTCCAGGCCAACATCTTCTCTTTGTAAAGCAGGATGGGCCTGATTCAATGCTACCGAAGTCAGTGTTGAGCCTTCCACTGATTTTTTTGGGGCCTACATGGACATGACGGGGTGGTGGTGGGGAGAATGCATTAGTTAATAGTCTCTGCACTCTGGTGAGGAAGGGTGGGCCAATGGTTAGAGCACTAGCCTGGGACTTGAGAGGTCTGGTTCAATTCCTTACTCTGCCACACATGGCCTGTGTGACCTTGAGACACTGGGGTATGTCTACACTGCAGTCAGAGGTATGACTGCAGCCTATGTAGACCTACTTAAGCCACCTTTGATCTAGCTGGCTGGGGTAATAATAGTAGTGAAGCTGAGTGGCATGGGTGGCAGCCTCTCAAGTATGCACCCAGAGTCCAGGGTCAGTGGGCAAGCTTGGGTGTGTTCACAGTTCGCTACCACCTACACCTCCTGATTGCAGTGTAGTCCCTCTGTGATTTTTGCTTTTCCCTACCCCACAGGGGTTCTGTACAGTGCTCAGATGCTTAGTAATGGGGTTATAAGTAATGGAGGTAGAATCTGCTCGGTACTTTGGGATGCATTGTCTTGCCTAAATATTAAAATCGGATTGGTTTTTACACCACATTATTTTTGCACGATAAAACTTCCAACCACATCCTGAAAATGAATGGCAATTTTAGCTGAAATGAATTTGCCAGGGCTTTTTCTTTCTGAGTGGCATCCAAACAGGTGCCTTTCACGGGATATTATACAGGATGATGCTCTTGAAACAAGTAATCTTCACTTTGACCACAAGATGTCACTGTGGTGCAGGGTACCGCCACACGATTAAAGGCAGACCCAAGTCCTTTGCCAGCCACTTTGGAATTGTTTTAATTGTTTCCAGTTAGGTTACACACTTCTCGGTAAACAGACAGCCATAACAACAACGATTTTACATTCCTTTGCCTAAGTAGGCTACGGACACCCATGCTCATTTATTTGCTATCAGTGATTTCATGTCCGTTCTTGACACAAAAAGTAATTGGCTCTCATTTGTTTGCAAGCTCAGCGAAAAGGCCAGGACTTCACCGTGGAGACTAAGAATCCTTGCACCAGAGATATGGCCCCACAATGGCAGAGCAGCGTAAGGAAGCTTGTAACACTGCTACCTGGATTACACCAGCCTTGTGAATAAACAGAGAATTTAAGGCTCCTGATCCATCAATCCAGGAGCACCCTCACAAACACCAAGGCCAAGACTCTCCCGAAAGTATTTAGTTGCCTAACTCCCACTGAAGATCTGGACCTGAGGTCAAAGGCCAATATTTTAAAATATGGGGGCCCTGGGTGAGGTCCCTGAACCCATATTAGGCACCTAAATAAATGTTTCAGCTTTCATAAATGCTGAGACCTGTCAGCTCCCACTGAATTTCCTTGTGTAGCTTGATCTGTCAATCGAGTATCACCAACCTGAATATACAGGGGCCTAAATATGGACTTTAAATACCCACACCCAAATAAATGGGGAGAAAATTTTCAAGAGTGCCCAAGTGTCCTATGAGCCTAAGTCCCATTAACTTCCAATGGCTCCTAAATCTCAGAGCCACTTGAAAATGTTATCCTTGGGCTAAAATAACCTGTAGTTTGCACACTGACTACCTTCTCCTCAAGGGCCAACTTCTATAGCTAAGAAGCCAATGGAAGTTCTGCTATTGACTGCATGGAGTGCAGAATTAGGCCTAAAAGCCAGATTCTCAGTGTTATTTAAGGTGCCTAACTTCCACTGGAAAGTAGGCATCTAAATGTCTTTGAGAATCTGGACCAAAATGTCTACACTAAGACACATATTTAGACGGTTATATAATCAAGTAAGTAAATCTGATTTATTTGAAATTCCATCAACTATTCATTATTACAATATTAGTGCGCATTAAAAGCTGACCCGTTAGTGCTATTACATAACTAGGAAGAGGACACGATAGAATACTGCACAAAAATGACACATTTTTTAGTCCTCTCTCAGTTTTAGAGGACACTGGTATAAATCTACCAAATGCAGAATAATGACATTATTGCCGCTGATGATATGAATGCACAGAAGTAAATTAATGAGTTCCTAGAGCAATGTTAACTTGGCCATATTCAACATGCCCTATATACTAAGGCAGGGGTAGGCAACCTTTCAGAAGTGGTGTGCCGAGTCTTCATTTATTCACTTTAATTTTAGGTTTTGCGTGCCAATAATATATTTTAACGTTTTTTAGACGGTCTCTCTCTATAAGCCTATATATTATATAACTAAACTATTGTCATATGTAAAGTAAACAAGGTTTTCAAAATGTTTAAGAAGCTTCATTTAAAATTAAATTAAAATGCTGATCCTATGCCACCGGCCCGCTCAGCCCACTGCCAGCCTGGGATTCAGTTCACCTACGCCGGCAGTGGGATGAGTGGGGCCTGTGGCCGGGACCCCGGCTGGCAAGGGGCTGGCAGCCAGAACCCCAGACCGGCAGCGGGCTAAGTGGCTCAGCTTAACCAGGGAGTATAATAAACAGTAGGAGGGAGGAGAAAATGCAGTCTTTATTTGCATTTATCTATTTTGAAGGGGGGGGGGGGAGAAAAAAAGGGGACAAAAGCAAAGCAGGGAAGAATGAAGAACTGTGCAGTTCAAGTACAATGTATGCCAGCAGGCAGGATTGTGCAGTTAAACCGGTAAAGAAATGGCAAGTTTTTCCCTTCCCAGTTTCAGTGGGGTTCCACTTTGGCACAACAGCCAATCTGCTGGCATAGGTTGTTGTTCTGACTGCCAACGCTAGTCTAACTACCTATGGTGGCAGATATAATGCCCTGCCAAGTTCCCACAACAGGCCAGTGGCAGAGCTGAGACCAGACCCAGCTCTCCTAAGACAGGGCCCTGTCCACTGACCATGCTGCCTCCCCTCTTCAATACAGGGTTTAAAAAAGTTAAAGTGTTGTGGTTTCTTGTGTGTTGCACAAACTGTTCTGGATGAAATTTTCTGTGGAATGTGCCTGTCTACAGAACTGTACCCTCACGTCTGTGTCTATGCTGTATGCACCTGTCAGATTATAATATGATTTCTCTTTTGCTGTTTTCTATAAATACATTATTTTTTACTTAGAAAATCTCAGCCCAGGACAACTGGTCTTTTATTCCAAGAGCCATCACCTCCAGCACCTCCCCTCAACCATGTGGAGGTAGTGTAACCTAGTTGATAGAGCACTGGACTGTGATTCAGAAGAGCTGGTTTTTAGTCCCAGTTCTGTTACTGGCCTGCTGGGTCACCTTGGCCAAGTCACTTCACCTTTCTGTGCCTCAGTTTCCCCATGTGTAAATGGGGATAATGTAAAAGCACTTTGAGAGCTATGGAAGAACAGCATGAGATAACTGTGATGGGTTAGATCACAGAAACACCCTTGGGGCTGCGAACTGATGTGCCAAAACTACTTCTGCCCCTGCCTTCCCTGCCAGCTTGGGTCTCCAGAACCCTACCTGGTTGTGCCAGACCCACTTGTCAGTCACAAACACAGACCCAGGTCTGAATCACGTCCTATAAACTGCAAGCTTAACTGAAAGCAGCTTAAGAAGTGTTCCTGTCTTTAACACTCAGTTGCCCAACTCCCAATGGGGTCCAAACCCCAAATAAATCCGTTTTACCCTGTATAAAGCTCATACAGGGTAAACTCATAAATTGTTTGCCCTCTATAACACTCCAAGTGGTCCGTTTCCACTCCAAGTGATCCAAGTGGTCCGTTTCCCTGGTTCTTTGTTCAATCACTTGGTGGTGGCAGCGTTACTTAAACCCAAGGTACAAGGGAGAATTTGTGCCTGGGGAGTTTTTAACCTAAACTAGTAGAAATAAGCGTAGGGGGTCTTTCATGTGGGCCCCACATCTGTACCCTAAAGTTCAGAGTGGGGAGGGAACCCTGACACCTTCCCAGCTTGGTGTCATCTGCAAACTCCATCATCCAGTCAGTAATGAAAATATTAACTAGTACCAGACCCAGGACTGACCCGTCAGACCCCACTAGATACATCTTTGAACACAGTCTTTCAACTGTTTGTGCACCCACCTTAGAATAATTTCATGTAGCCCACATTTCCCTCATTTGCTTATGAGAATGTCATATGGGACTGTGTCAAGAGCTTTACTAAAGATCAAGGTATATCATATCTGCTGCTTCCCCCTATTGACTAGGCCTGTAACCCTGTCAAAGAAGGAAATTAGGGTGTTTTGGCATGATTTGTTCTTGACAAATCCATGCTGGCTATTCCTTACAACCCTATTATCTTCTAGGTGCTTACAAATGGATTGCTTAATAATTTGTTCCAGTATCTTTCCAAGTATCAAAGTTAGGCTGACTGGTCTATAATTCCCTGGGTCCTCTTTGTTCCCCCTTTTAGAGACAGGTACTGTGTTTGCCCTTCTTCAGTCCTCTGGGACCTCATCCGTCCTCCAGAAGTTCTTGAAGGGCAGCTGCTAACAGTTCCAAGATTCCTTCAGCTAGTTCCTTAAGTACCCTAGGATAAATTTCATCAGGCCCTGATGACTTAATATATCTAACTTATCTAAGTATTTTTTAACCTATTTTCCCCCCTATTTTGGCTTGCATTCATTCCCCCTTGTTGTTAATATTAATTGTATTGAGTATTTGGTCATCATTAACCTTTTTAGTGAAGACCAAAGCAAAAATAGCCATTAAAAACTGCAGCCTTCTTTATGTCATCAGCTATCAACTTTCCTTCCCTGATAAGTAGAGGACCTACATTTTCCTTTATCTCAGATCTTCAGCTTTTTCAGTGTGTTTGGCCACTTGCTTTGAATAATTTGTATTTGGTTTGTTGAGATTTAAACCGCAAGTGAGAAGTTCACGTATTTTATGTCATAGGAGTCTTGGATGATGACCCAGCACATGTTCATTTTAAGAACACTTTCACAGCAGATTTGACAAAACACAAAGAAGGTACCAATGTGAGATTTCCAAGGATAGATACAGCACTCCACCCAAGGTTTAAGAATCTAAAGTGCCTTCTAAAATCTGAGAGGGATGAGGTGTGGAGAATGCTTTCAGATGTCTTAAAAGAGCAACACTCCGTTGCAGAAACTACAGAACCCAAACCACCAAATAAGAAAATCAACCTTCTGCTGTTGGTATCTGACTCAGATGATGAAAATGAACATGCATCGGTCCGCTCTGCTTTGGATCGTTATCGAGCAGAACCCGTCATCAGCATGGACGCATGTCTTCTGGAATGGTGGTTGAAGTATGAAAGGATCTTTATGAATCTTTATGAATATTTAGCGCATCTGGCATGTAAATATCTTGCGATGCCAGCTACAACAGTACCATGCGAACACCTGTTCTTACTTTCAGGTGACATTGTAAACAAGACGTGGGCAGCATTATCTCCTACTAATTGTTTGTCTGAGCGATTGGCTGAAGTAGGACTGAGTGGGCTTGTAGGTTCTAAAGTTTTACATTGTTTTATTTTTGAATGCAGTTATTTTTTGTACATATCTCTACATTTGTAAATTCAACTTTCATGATAAAGAGATTGCACTACAGTACTTGTATTAGGTGAATTGAAAAATACTATTTCTTTTGTTTTGTACAGTGCAGTTATTAGTAATGAAAATAAATATAAAGTGAGCACTGTACACTTTATATTCTGTGTTGTAATTGAAATTAATATATTTGAAATAGTAGAAAACTTCCAAAAATATTTAAATAAATAGTATTCTATTATTGTTTAACAGTGCGATTAATTGCATGATTAATTGTGATTAATTTTTTTAATCGCCTGATTAATCACAATTAATTTTTTTAATTGCTTGACAGCCCTAATTGGAATATAAACATTGTACTTACATTTCAGTGTATAGTATATAAAGCAGTATAAACCAGTCATTGTCTGTATGAAATTTTAATTTGTACTGACTTTTCTAATGCTTACTGTTGTAAAACTAGGCAAATATCTAGATGAATTGATGTACCCCCTGCTGGAACACCTCTGTGTATCTCTAAGGGTACATGTACCTCTGGTTAAGAACTACTGATTTAGTGTTATGTTGCCCCTTTTTGACTCAAACGGCTAGTTGAAAGTAGGGCCCTGGGGAATGTTCCTGTTTGAAGCAGAAATTGATGGAGTCTAGTATTTTCTTTGATGCAATCTTGTTTATTTACAAGGAATGTACAAAGATCTAGGTCTCTGAACGCGGAAGAAAACAAGAACAAAAGGAGCAGTTGCTTAGCTTACAGCCCCCCAAGACTTGCAAGAGTTGATGCTTTTTTTTTAAAAAAAAAAGGCCCAGGTCCTGGAGTTATGTAAGTATGAGAATCCTGAGCCATCAAAAGTCACAAGACAAATTAAAGAAAAAAAACCACAATTGATTATTTTTAAAATTCAGTGATTCTGGGGCTGGGGGGAGGAGGTGTACAATGACAAGACACATGTTTGTGCTTGGGTAAGAATGATATAGTATATTCCGGATAGAGATAGGCAAGAGTCAAGACTTTGGGAATGGAACACCCAGGACCTCTTTGCATGTCTGTATCCACTCCAGAGCAGAACTTTTCTGCTCAGGCCTATGTGATTCCAATAGCAAATCATGATGTCCCCTGATTTGTGGGGAGAATGATGCTGTAATACCTTTATAAAGCTCTCATCAGAACCTGTGTTCCATTGGAAAGAGTTTTGAAAGACACACCACTCTGTTAAAACCTCAAGTTTGAATTCTAGCGACAGTCATGCGGGTATTTAACTATATGGCTCACAATACTGCTTTAAAGAGGTATTGGAGAGGATAATATGTGACATCCTCGGGGTCTGCAAAACCCGACGAAAGAAGGAGTTGGAAGTCAACTGGAAGGATGGAAGCGCTGTGATGCTTGGAAAGGGAGATGGCACTAGAAATGTTGGAGGAGTCAGATTTATCGTCAGTAAGGATTGTTCTTCAAAAGTCATATCATGCCAGCTAATATCATCACGTATTGGTGTGCTGCATCTTCAGATGGAGTCAAAAGCTAACTTCAAGGTCATCCAGGCCTACGGTTCCACAAGTGCAAGTGAGGACGAAGAAGTGGAAGAATTCTACCGAGAGCTTGAAAAAGCCCTTGCGCAAAAGTCCACTTACACTGTTATGATGGGAGATTCCAACACGAAGTTTGGGTGGGGGAAAGCTGGCAAAAAGTTCATAGGGAGATACGGCAGCGGCGAAAGGAATGAAAGAGGAGAAAGGCTGGTAGCGATGGCAGAAGCGAAAGAACTGTACTTGGCAAACACCTGGTACAAAAAGAAGACTGCAAGAAGGTGGACATGGATCACGCCAAACACGAACAGGAAGAATGAAATCAACTATATTTTAGTCAATAAAAGGCGCATCATTCAAGACGTCTCTGTGGTGCAGCTATTCAACACCAGCAGTGACCATCGCCTGCTTAGAGTGAAGTTGATTTTTGACGAAGCAGTGGAAAAGAAGGCGTTACAGATGGCAAACAGGAAACAGCGGCCTAAGACATTCAATGAAGCAAAGCTGAAGAAAGCGATTTCTAGGTTTGACTGGAGCTAGATGGAAAAGTGTGATGAAGACTACAGCATCTTTGCTGACAAGCTGAAACGTTGCATAAAAGCAGCAGAAATTGAAAAGCTGAAGAAGGAGAAGGGAAGAACCTCGAATGAAACGAAAAGCTTGTTGGAGAAGCAGAGGAACATGAAAAGGAGCTTGGATATCAATCTTGAGTACTCCATTCTGTGCAAGCTTATACGGTGAAAACTGAAGGATGACTTTGAGAACTTCTGGAAAGAAAAGCTCCTCAAAACAGCTGAATCACACAAGAGCCTCAGGACATGCAAGTGGAAATTGATGCAGTATAGATTGAGTGTAAACAGCATTGAAGAAGAAGGACGGAGAGACAGTAATCGACAGAGCAGGGATGGAGGATATCTGCAAGGACTTCCATACAGAACTGTTCAAATCAAGAATCAATGTCCCTGTTTGTTTCTTGTTTGTCCCTCTCCCAACGCTCCAAGACTCAGAAGAACACATCCTCGCAATAATCATCAGTGAAGTCCGAAGCACACTACACCAGATGAAGAAGAGAAAAGCTCCAGGCAAAGATGGAATAACGTCAGAAATTATTTCTGCAGGAGGTGAAAAACTTTGGAAGGCCCTCGCTTTAAGATTCAGTCAATATCTTGAAGAAGGAAAAATACCATCAAGCTGGAAGAAGTCGTATACCATCTTGCTGCACAAGAAGGGCGATCGAGAAAATCTTAAGAACTACTGCACTACATGCCTGCTCTCTCACATCTACAAGCTCTTTACAAAGGTGATAATGAACCGACTCTCGCAGAATCTGGATGAACAACAGCTGAGAGAACAGGCAGGGTTTCGAAGAAATTTCAACACAATCGACTATATATTTACTCTTAGCCAGCTCCTAGAAAGAGTGAGGGAATACAAACTCCCCCTGTGCATTGCTTTCATCGACTATGAAAAGGCCTTCAATATCGTTGAGTTTAACGCAATATTAAAGGCTCTCACTGAGCAAGGCATTAACACGCAGTACATCAATTTGTTGAAGGAAGCGAATACTAGATGTACAACAGACATTACTCTCCTCAAAACTCCCCTCTGCATCCCAATTGAGAAAGATGTGAAGCAGGGAGATACGATTTCACCAAAACTATTTACCGCCTGCCTCAAAATGGTTATGAACAAGATCAATTGGAGGAGTGGTGTCAACATAAACGGAGAACGACTATCTCATCTCAGATTCACAGACAACATTGTACTAATTGCTGAAAGTACCAACCAACTGCAGAGCATGCTACGAAGACTCGACAAGAAAAGCAGTCAGGTCGCTGACCTAACTGGCTTTAAGATTAAACTCGATAAGTTTATGGAGGAAATGGTATGATGGGATAATATGATAAATTTACGGAGGAGAAGGTATGATGGGATAACACGATTTTGGCAATTAATTAATCTTTAAATATTCATGGTAAATAGGCCCAATGGCCTGTGATGGGATGTTAGATGGGGTGGGATCTGAGTTACTACAGAAAATTCTTTCCTGGGTATCTGGCTGGTGAATCTTGCCCATATGCTCAGGGTTCGGCTGATTGCCATATTTGGGGTCGGGAAGGAATTTTCCTCCAGGGCAGATTGGAAGAGGCCCTGGAGGTTTTTCGCCTTCCTCTGTAGCATGGGGCCTGGGTCACTTGCTGGAGGATTCTCTGCTCCTTGAAGTCTTTAAACCACGATTTGAGGACTTCAGTAGCTCAGACATAGGTGAGAGGTTTATCGCAGGAGTGGGAGGGTGAGATTCTGTGGCCTGCATTGTGCAGGAGGTCAGACTAGATGATCATAATGGTCCCTTCTGACCGTAATATCTATGAATCTATGAATTTAGGTTGGCCTGAAAATGAACCACTGCAAAACGAAATACATGCGATCAGACGTCTTATGAAAAGCCCGAATAATGGTAACAGGAGAAGAAATTGAAGAAGTGGAACAGTACATATATTTGGGCCAAGAAGTTAATATGCGCCAAGACCTGAATGGAGAACTCTCGCGAAGGATTTGGGCAGGATGGTGTGCGTTTAATTCCATCAAGGACGTCCTCAAAGGAAAAATCGACAAGACCACATGTACAAATATCTTCAATTCAACAATGGTGCTAGCCATGCTGTATGGCAGTGAAACGTGGGCACTGATGAAGAGAGAAGAGCAGCGGCTGTCAGTAGCTGAAAGGGCAATGGAACATGTTGGGAATTTCCCTTCTGGATCGCATCCCAAATGAAATGATCAGAGAACACAGTGGTGTGAAAGATATTGTCGTGGAAAGCAAACATAACAAGATGTGATGGGCGCTCCACACAGCACAGCTCACGGACAATAGGTGGACTGCAATCATTGCCGAGTGGTACCCATGAGAACAGAAAAGACCACCCGGCCGGCCTCCAAGAAGATGGGAAGATGATATTGTTAAATGTTTTGGACGAACGTGGAAAAGAAAGGCAAGAGTGTGAGAAGAATGGCAGACATGTTGTGTTCAGTGCAGTCTTAATGACAGCAGAAGACTGATCGATCCAGTGGTCCAGTGATTGGAGAGGTGTGTTGGGAAATGAAAGAGCAAAGCATCCAACCAATCATGTGTTAGTAAAGACCACATTTGCGCCTGCACCGTTATGATCAGCTACTTCATTAGGCATTTGGTGGCTGTTTAATCAAAACAATAGACCAAAACGAGAGATTGAGTGAAAAAGAGGAAAAAAGGGGGGAAAGGAAAGACCCAATCATGTTTGTCTGAGATGTCAACCTCCTAAATGTAACAACAGCTTTCATTTTGGTTTCCAATCCAGATCTGCTGTAATGTGCTTGCAGATATAGATTGCTGTCTTTTTCATGCATTACCAAATGCATCTGTGGTGCAGCTACAAAGCTCTCTCTGCCCAATTAAGTGGATTAAGCAGCCTGGTGCCAGCAATACCTGGCTATTTTTTATATTAAGATCTCGCAGCCTTCCAGATTTCTCTCTCTCTCTCTTTTTTTAAAATCTCTAATTAAGATATTTATGTTCCAGCCAGCTGGAAGGACCTGGCCACTTCTTTATTAGGACATCAGGACAAAAGCCCTTGCCTACCACTTCTAGCCACTGCGGAAGCAGAAAGAGTCTGAGAAATGGTGCAACACCAGTCCTTCTTGCTGTGCAGAGGTGCACTCAGCACAAGAAGATTCCCCAGTATGCATGCTGGTTGACTTGGGTCACTGGAGGTCCATGTGCTGTGTCCCACTCCCACCTCTACTGCAGGAGGTTTGAATTGCCAATCATGTCATATTTCAGAGGAACAGCCGTGTTAGTCTGTATTCGCAAAAAGAAAAGGAGTACTTGTGGCACCTTAGAGACTAACCAATTTATTTGAGCATGAGCTTTCGTGAGCTACAGCTCACTTCATCAGATGTTTACCGTGGAAACTGCAGCAGACTTTATATACACACAGAAATCATGAAACAATACCTCCTCCCACCCCACTGTCCTGCTGGTAATAGCTTATCTAAAGTGATCAACAGGTGGGCCATTTCCAGCACAAATCCAGGTTTTCTCACCCTCCACCCCCCCACACAAATTCACTCTCCTGCTGGTGCTAGCCCATCCAAAGTGACAACTCTTAACATAATCAAGTCGGGCTATTTCCTGCATAGATCAAGGTTTTCTCACATCCCCCCCGCCCCCATACACACACAAACTCACTCTCCTGCTGGTAATAGCTCATCTAAACTGACCATTCTCCAGGTTTAAATCCAAGTTAAACCAGAGCATCTGGGGGGGGGGTAGGAAAAAACAAGAGGAAACAGGCTACCTTGCATAATGACTTAGCCACTCCCAGTCTCTATTTAAGCCTAAATTAATAGTATCCAATTTGCAAATGAATTCCAATTCAGCAGTTTCTCGCTGGAGTCTGGATTTGAAGTTTTTTTGTTTTAAGATAGCGACCTTCATGTCTGTGATTGCGTGACCAGAGAGATTGAAGTGTTCTCCGACTGGTTTATGAATGTTATAATTCTTGACATCTGATTTGTGTCCATTTATTCTTTTACGTAGAGACTGTCCAGTTTGACCAATGTACATGGCAGAGGGGCATTGCTGGCACATGATGGCATAGATCACATTGGTGGATGTGCAGGTGAACGAGCCTCTGATAGTGTGGCTGATGTTATTAGGCCCTGTGATGGTGTCCCCTGAATAGATATGTGGGCACAATTGGCAACGGGCTTTGTTGCAAGGATAAGTTCCTGGGTTAGTGGTTCTGTTGTGTATGTGGTTGTTGGTGAGTATTTGCTTCAGGTTGCGGGGCTGTCTGTAGGCAAGGACTGGCCTGTCTCCCAAGACTTGTGAGAGTGTTGGGTCATCCTTTAGGATAGGTTGTAGATCCTTAATAATGCGTTGGAGGGGTTTTAGTTGGGGGCTGAAGGTGACGGCTAGTGGCGTTCTGTTATTTTCTTTGTTAGGCCTGTCCTGTAGTAGGTAACTTCTGGGAACTCTTCTGGCTCTATCAATCTGTTTCTTTACTTCTGCAGGTGGGTATTGTAGTTGTAAGAAAGCTTGACAGAGATCTTGTAGGTGTTTGTCTCTGTCTGAGGGGTTGGAGCAAATGCGGTTGTATCGCAGAGCTTGGCTGTAGACGATGGATCGTGTGGTGTGGTCAGGGTGAAAGCTGGAGGCATGCAGGTAGGAATAGCGGTCAGTAGGTTTACGGTATAGGGTGGTGTTTATGTGGCCATTGTTTATTAGCACTGTAGTGTCCAGGAAGTGGATCTCTTGTGTGGACTGGACCAGGCTGAGGTTGGTGGTGGGATGGAAATTGTTGAAATCATGGTGGAATTCCTCAAGGGCTTCTTTTCCATGGGTCCAGATGATGAAGATGTCATCAATATAGCGCAAGTAGAGTAGGGGCTTTAGGGGACGAGAGCTGAGGAAGCGTTGTTCTAAATCAGCCATAAAAATGTTGGCATACTGTGGGGCCATGCGGGTACCCATAGCAGTGCCGCTGATCTGAAGGTATACATTGTCCCCAAATGTGAAATAGTTATGGGTAAGGACAAAGTCACAAAGTTCAGCCACCAGGTTAGCCGTGACATTATCGGGGATAGTGTTCTTGACGGCTTGTAGTCCATCTTTGTGTGGAATGTTGGTGTAGAGGGCTTCTACATCCATAGTAGCCAGGATGGTGTTATCAGGAAGATCACCGATGGATTGAAGTTTCCTCAGGAAGTCAGTGGTGTCTCGAAGGTAGCTGGGAGTGCTGGTAGCGTAGGGCCTGAGGAGGGAGTCTACATAGCCAGACAATCCTGCTGTCAGGGTGCCAATGCCTGAGATGATGGGGCGCCCAGGATTTCCAGGTTTATGGATCTTGGGTAGTAGATAGAATATCCCAGGTCGGGGTTCCAGGGGTGTGTCTGTGCGGATTTGATCTTGTGCTGCTGAATTGGAATTCATTTGCAAATTGGATACTATTAATTTAGGCTTAAATAGAGACTGGGAGTGGCTAAGTCATTATGCAAGGTAGCCTGTTTCCTCTTGTTTTTTCCTACCCCCCCCCCCCAGATGCTCTGGTTTAACTTGGATTTAAACCTGGAGAATGGTCAGTTTAGATGAGCTATTACCAGCAGGAGAGTGAGTTTGTGTGTGTATGGGGGCGGGGGGGATGTGAGAAAACCTTGATCTATGCAGGAAATAGCCCGACTTGATTATGTTAAGAGTTGTCACTTTGGATGGGCTAGCACCAGCAGGAGAGTGAATTTGTGTGGGGGGGTGGAGGGTGAGAAAACCTGGATTTGTGCTGGAAATGGCCCACCTGTTGATCACTTTAGATAAGCTATTACCAGCAGGACAGTGGGGTGGGAGGAGGTATTGTTTCATGATTTCTGTGTGTATATAAAGTCTGCTGCAGTTTCCACGGTAAACATCTGATGAAGTGAGCTGTAGCTCACGAAAGCTCATGCTCAAATAAATTGGTTAGTCTCTAAGGTGCCACAAGTACTCCTTTTCTTTTTGCGAATCATGTCATAGAATCATAGAATCATGGAATATCAGGGTTGGAAGGGACCTCAGGAGCTCATCTAGTCCAACCCCCTGCTCAAAGCAGGACCAATCCACAACTAAATCATCCCAGCCAGGGCTTTGTCAAGCCTGACCTTAAAAACTTCTAAGGAGGGAGATTCCACCACTTCCCAAGGTAACGCATTCCAGTGCTTCACCACCCTCCTAGTGAAAAAGCTTTTCCTAATATCCAACCTAAACCTCCCCCACTGCCACTTGAGACCATTACTCCTTGTTCTGTCATCAGCTACCACTGAGAACAGTCTAGATCCATCTTCTTTGGAACCCCCTTTCAGGTAGTTGAAAGCAGCTATCAAATCCCCCCTCATTCTTCTCTTCTGCAGACTAAACAATCCCAGTTCCCTCAGCCTCTCCTCATAAGTCATGTGTTCCAGTCCCCTAATCATTTTTATTGCCCTCCGCTGGACGTTTTCCAATTTTTCCACATCCTTCTTGTAGTGTGGGGCCCAAAACTGGACACAATACTCCAGATGAGGCCTCACCAATGTCGAATAGAGGGGAACCATCACGTCCCTCGATCTGCTGGCAATGCCCCTACATATACATCCCAAAATGCCATTGGCCTTCTTGGCAACAAGGGCACACTGTTGACTCATATCCAGCTTCAAGGATATGAAGGAGCAAACAAAGGAAAAGGCTCGAGGAACTCTGCAGAGTTTTTTAAAAGTGAAAACAGACGGCCATTTATCCCTCTCTCTCAGACACAGACACACACATGCTGGAAGATGACAGTCATGACTAGCAAGTAAGGTTCATTAGCAGGACAAGGTGCTGGAAGTGAAGTGATCACATGAGGGTTCTAATCAGACCCATTTATGATATTTAAAAATACCATGAGTTATTGTCACAACAATTATATATGGGCCCCTGACATCTTCCTCTGCCTGGAGCAGTTCCCAGATCAGGGCTAATATCATCTATCAGATGGGTGCTAGGCACCCTGCAGACATAAAGACAAGTCTCCAGCATGAAGAGTTTATAATATAAGGCTCTGGTCCTGCACTGGGGTCTGCAGAGTTCCATTAACTTCAGTGGAATTGTTACAGGAGTGCGCTCTCTGTACAAGTGTAAGTAGTCCATAAATTAGGTGCGAGTAGATGGTGCTCCATAGTATGCTGCACTGTTCCTGGGAACTGTAGAGCCAGTAACTCTTCTAGCAATTGCACTGCAAATGTCTTCTCGTGTGCAGCTCTTTACATGAAGCTCTCCACAGGAACTGCACAAGGGCATGGGGGCTTTGGCTAGAGGATCCTGATGTGGGACTGTAGGCTAAATGCAAACCAAGGGTGAGAGGAATGGGGTAGCACAGTTCAGTGCTTAAAGCACTGGCTTGGGACTCAGGAAACTGGGGGGGGGGGCTCTATGCTGGTTCTGCCACGGACTTCATGCGTGACCTTGGGCAAGTCACTTCCCCACCATTCCCCCTCTTACCCTGTGTCTGCCTGGTCTAGTTAGGTGGTCAGCTCTATGGGGCAGGGACTCTCTCTTGCTTCATGTCTGTACAGCGCCTAGCACAACGGGGGCTCAGTCTCGGCTGGAGCTACTAGCTGCTACCAGAATACAAGGAATAATAAAGGGATTGGCCACAGTGCTTTTTTCTCACTCCTCCCCACTGCCTTTGGCCTGCTCTTTCCTATTTATTCCCTTTTTCAACACTTGGTTTAACGCCTTGCCTGTGTTTTTCTTTGCCATGCCCTACACACAGGGTTTTTTTTACCCTTTCCCCTAACTCCTCAGTTTTATCTGCCTCACAGCCACAACCTGCTTGCCAGCGAAAGCTTCCCCAGAGTCCATTCCAGACACAGTGCAGGGATTCCAGGCCCAACCCCTCCTCAGGCGAGGTTGATCCATTGACACAGAGGGGTCTCAGAGCTGGAGCTGCTGCTGCTGCCACCGGGGCTGTGCTGTCCTCGGAGGAGTAGGGTTAGGCTGGGCTGGGGCCTTTGTAGGAGTGCTGGAGGGGCGTGGCTGGCAGAGTGCCAAGGAGGGCCTGGTGACCCATCGTCTGGGAGGGAGCGGGAGGAGGGACCAGGCCAGGATACATGGCCTCCTGCCCCCATTGCTGCTCTGGCTCTGTCCAGTCAGGGGAGCTGGAGCCTTTTAAAAAGCTCCCCCCAGGCATTAGTGGGATGCTCATGCCCAGCGTATTTCAGAGCGGGCTAAGGGGTCTGCTGGGCCTCAGTTGTTCCAGCCCAGTCTCGGATGAGACCCTTTTCACTCCCACCACAAGAACCCTACTGAACCTAGGGGCCCTTATGTCCATTCAAAGGCCATCATGATCCTGCAGGCAATGCTATGCCCAAGTCCCATCTCCAGCGATAACGGCCTGGAATGTTATCCCTGAGCTTTGCCACACAGCTGGCAGAGGACAAGGAAACCAATGCACGTGACGGCGGCTGTATCGTGAGCTCTCCCTTTGAAGATTCAGTGATGGACCCACTGGTGGGGAATATCTCACGTTATTCCACAGAAAATATGAACTGAAAGTACAAGGCCTGTCTGAGTTTGCCTTTTACACAGGGCAGGGGAGAAGAGCTCAGACATGTTCCTAAAAACAGGTGGCAGTTCGCACCCGCCTGTAAGCTTCCTGGCTTGGGCCCATCTCTAGTGAATGTGGCTATGCTGATGCTGCCTAGTGGGGATATCCTCGCAACCAGTCTCTTCCTCCTCAGCAATAAACGTTGCGCGTCCCTTCCCTCAGCCTTCCCACTGCTGGAAAGCAATGGAGGCAGCTCACCCTCAGGGAAAAGGTTGTCTCAAATCCGTCCTGAGCAGTCCCTTGTTGTCTAGTCATAGGGTGGTGTTAATGGATTCTGGAAGGATCCGCAACCAGCCTGTGTAACCAAAGGAAGCACTGCCACAGGGTAGGAGCCTCTGAGGGACATGGAGGGAAAAGAAGGGGGATTTGGAGGAAGCCCGCCACATGCATAAAACTAACTTCTGGATATTTCCTTTGGGTAAAGGCATTGCACTGGGACTCAGGAGAGGTGGATTTAATTCCTAGTTTTGCCGCAGTGACCTTGAGCAAGCCATGTAAACAATCTGTGCCTCAGTTTTCCATCTGTAACATGGAGATAATACTACCCTGTGCAGACTCTGAGGGCAGAGGCGGTATCTCCCTAGGTATGTGTACAGCGCTTAGCGTAATGACTCCCCGGTCCTGGGTGGAGCCTCTGCGTGCTACTGTCATTCAAATGTCAGTGAAGGGTGTGATCCCCTGTCACCAGGCACAGCCACTCTGAAGAAGTTTCCTTTTTTAATTTTTAAACTGCACATCCACATCTCTAGAATTCTTAAAATGGCCGCACAGCACGAAGGAGTGTTTCCAGAGTGGGTCCCACGCGTTCTTGTTGATTCTCCCATGCCCTCATTTGTCCCCAACCTCCTTGGGCCTGTGATAATTCAAAGGGAGAGTAATATCTTACTGTGCTGACAGTGTCACACACCTGCTGGGTTCTGGGGTGTGTGTGTGGGCTCCTGGATGTAATTGACTGGCAGACGCTTTGGCTCTCTACAGTTCAATGTGACCCTCCCTGTGTTCTGTGATCTGTCACAGGAACATATGTTATGTTTAGGTTCTGTTCACAAAAGCCATTAATCTGCAACATTAGGGGTTTCACTCAGTGGCTGATTTGCATATAGCCAATGAGAGAGCATTGTTTCTCCTTAGTCACTCTCCCTCCCTTATTCACTGGTCATGCAGCCATGCCATTTTGCCCCTTCAGCAAGGTCCTGGCCACTGCAGTAACTCCCTTTTGGAGCGATCTGCTTCAAGTACCATATGCATTCAGATATCTTGTATGCTTCCTGGGTGCTATATTTTTTCATGGCGTACAAACAGAATTTAGATTAAAAAAATACATAGAATACTCTTGCTGGAAGGTTGCAGCGTAACACTGCTTGAATTCTTAGAATTCAAGCTGACAATACAAAGGAACCAAAACAGAAAGAGACAAAGCAAGCTGCTCCTTAAGGCAGAAAGGCACAATTCCCACAACTTTGCTCCAGGCTAGCTCTTTGCAGACTGAATGCTGAGGCCCAGATCAAGGCTTCCCTGCAGAGCCCCATAGCTTACAAGTTAGCCCAGAAACCTCCCCTTCCTCCCCCATCTTAAAGTGACGGCTTGCAATTCTAACACAATCCTCATTACATCAAACTGGTCCTGTATATGTTCTTCCTATGAGCAAGTAGGCATCACACAGACTGTGCTTGGCTCCCTACTAAGGGTCTAAGAGCATGCAGAGATACTCTGGAACAAGTAGATAGGACAGTATCTGGGTACTAGACCCTACTGTGATAGCTGCCTTTTGACAAGCTGAGGCTGATCACTCAACTATTTCCAGAGCTCCCAATCATCTGTGGCAGCCAGAGAAGGGGAGAAGTTGTTCAGAGCGTCTAGATCACCCACCCACCGGTCTGAAAACTCCATAATCCAGTGTCCCAATTCCCTGCAGTCTGTCTCCAGCACAACCATCAGGCATGAAAGCCACCCCGCACATCTCCAGCATAGGCCTGGCTTGGAATACTAGTAGATTATAACCAAAGGCAAATGAGCTATTTAATGTAGAACCACTGTTTACGGCACAGACACTAAAGTTAAAATGAAAAGGAGTACTTGTGGCACCTTAGAGACTAAAAATCTTTCCTTTTTGCGAATACAGACTAACACGGCTCTTACTCTGAAACCTAAAGTTAAAATGAATATGTCACAAAGCAACAGCAGGGCAAGTTTCAGAAGGTTCCGTGAGATTGTGAGTAGTGTGTAAAAATAGCACCAGACAAGAAAGGCAGATGCTGTAATGTGTTCTTCAAATAACAGCAATATTAATCTCAGGGAAGTGAAATAAAGGGCAGAAACATGAGCTACAGTCAATTGATCTGGTGAACATTACAAGGGGGTGGGAAGTAGGTGGATGATGAGTCAGCACTGTAAAACCAAGGAGGTCAGAACTGTGCTAATAAGATATGGTGCATGAGAAACAGGCAGAGTTAGGGGATGATATAAGGACTTGAAGAGGTCAAAGTACTTCTGGAGGCTCATCAAGACTATTATGAAGCTCACTGAAATCAATGGAAAGACTCCCCTTGACTTCCATGGACTTTGGATCAGTCTCTTATTGTTGTAGCTACAGAATGGATCCATTTCACCTAGTAAACATGATAGGGAAATCTGCCAAGCCAATGAGGGCTCTGGATGCCCAACTCCCACTAATTTAAAGGGGAATGCATCATCTAAATTCCTTCAGCAGCCTTGAAAATCTCAGCCTTACAAATCTGAACAGGAATTAACACAAGGGTACGGAGATCGAAAGATGTAGGGCCAAATCCTCAGCTGATGTAAATCTGCATCCCTGCACTGAAGTCAAGGGAGCTATGACAGTGCAGAGAGAGAAAGGTATAGGCCTAGATCATCAGCATTTCTTCACTGCAATCAACGGAGCTATGTTGACTTAAACCAGCTGAGGATCTGGCCCACAAACACTTCAAAGTAGTTGAGTTAAAAAAGGGCCCGGTTAGATTGAAATACAAATCTGTCTCATTTAAACAGCTAATTATATATCTTAAGACCAATAAAAAAAGGCCTGCATCACACCTATGTCTATTCACATGGATGCATATTTTCAAAATTCATCAGATACTTGAGTACAGGAATGGAATACCAAGAACCTAACCCCGCAAAGTTACAAGGGCGAGACACTCTGGGTTGAAGAGTGCAGAAAACAAAAACTCTAATGGTACAGATTTGCTGTCTTTGGCGCTTGAGCTACATCCTTCAATTTTTTAGCACATTGATACAGTGCCTGGGACTAAGGATTTCAACGCTGAACAATACAAAATAAAGTGCAAAATATCACATATCAATCAGAATAACAACCAGCCCAAATGCACAGTCTGAGAAGGCAACAGAATCTGGCTCAGTGGGAGTATAAAAAGAGATTGCCTTTGCTGTTAAGAGCTGGTAACGCTGTTTATTTGAGGAGAATAATGATCTCATTGTCTAGCTTTGTCAGTAAGTGAAGCAGTGATAGATCCTCACGGCAAAAGCTTGCAGGAAAACACCTTTTCTTTCCAGTCTTTGTAGGAAGAAGATGGGTGGTAGTTTGCCTTCATTTGGCCAGGCCAGAGGATTAGCTACATGTGGGAAAGGGGTAGAATATATTTTCACCCGTGTGTGCACATGAGCTCCGATCAATCTCTATGGCCTTATCTTCTCTTGACTTTTTTTTTTTTTTTTGAGAAATCTCTTGTTCTTGCACTATCACCAGTGCAACTCCTCTGGTGATAGCAGTTGTGGCAGCATTAGCATAAACAAGGCACCAGAATTCTCTCGTATTTTTACCACCATGTTGTCTAGACTGGCTCTGATCAAGCTGACTAGTGCTCCCACTATTGCTGGACCCATAATTGCGCACCAGTGGGCGATATCACTGGGAAGTCCAGAGAAGCCCCAGCCTTTGTATTTACACTTAAACACCTGCATTAATCCTTGAATAGTTCTCCCTCTCGAGCCCTGTAATCCTGAGTGATGTGTGCGTATAGATCTAATGGTTAAAATGCTATTTGAGGGTATTCTAACTTTAATAAAAACTCTTCATTGGAATTAAAATCAAGCCCCAAGATCAAGTGAGAAGGAAAAACCAGCTGCAAGGTGCAGAGCTGTGTGACAGGAGAGGCACGCCCGTAACTCTTTATTGCTTAGTTTTCAGAGATTTAAGCTTAGCCCCTGTGACTGTGAAACCACTTGCTGCCAACTGGCAGAGGGCATAGGGGTACATAGGGGTACAGGGATCCCCTCGGTTCACCAAAAGGGGTCATGTATGGTCTCTACTGAAAGTATGTGTCACACTGTCATCATACTCATTGTGAAATGTATGTGCAGATAAGGTGTAAGGAGTTATGTATGTATACAGAAAATTAACTTCTTAAAGGATATAAATTAAGACAGGTCACCAGAAGGTGATAAACAGATTCTAGGCAGGAAGGGGGTAGCAAACAGTTCTCTCTCTGGTAGACCATTGTGTATTGTATGCCTCCGGGCCAACTCATTCAGCATAAAAACCAATGGACATGCTCTGTTTGCTGTCTGGGCCAGGTGCAGGCCCAAGGATTTACAAAGACAAAGCAACCCCAAAATAAGCCTCTGAAGAGGGACCAGCCTGGGGTAAAGGACCATATTTCTGTCATTGCATAAAAGAAGTGAAGAAGGGATAAGATTTCATCCTTCAGTCTGTGAAGACAAGCTACTAGCCAACTTGATCTGATCAAAGTTCTCAGCCATCCTGGTGGAAAACGCTAGGAAGAGGACTCGGGGTTACCTACCTGTAGGAGACAGGGGCATGTCCTGTGAGCTATGTGTAGGCTGTAATAAGCATATTAAGATTATTTTATATGTAACCATTTGTTTCTAATATTCTTACTTACTTATCATTTGAATCTCCATTCTGTGATAATAAAGTTGTCCTTGTTTTTACTATGTGTACGTCTACATGTTGAGCGTTAAGCGGTGTGGTGATCCTGAGGTAAAACTAGCAAGTGTTGCGTGCTATTCCCTTGGGGAGTAGAGAATCTGCAAGTGTTCATTGGAAAAGGGACTGGGCACTCCAGAGGGACGTGAGGAGGTTGGAGTGTATCTATCGCTTACCTGCAGAGGAGCAGCAAAGCCTGGAGCACGCGTGGGCTGATAGGGGAGTGCTTGTCTGCCTGTGGTAGGCAAGATTCTCTCTTGCTAATGGCAGGTAGTAGCAAGGTGCCTCAACGCCCATGGGTACCTCTGGGAAGTGCCCCAGCCACCCTCCCCATTCCGGAAGGATACAAGGCAGTGCTGGGAAACCATAGACCTCCATTCACCAAGTTGTTTAATGGTGATTACTTCAAAAGGAGCCCAGGCACTTGCACATCCAGGAAGGACTCTTTGCCATTGCAGGCTTCCTCTGGGTCCAGGAGCAGCCAGCAAGACACTACGTTAAGGGCTTGTGAGCACTGCTACTCACAGCTGACTCGTCACACCTCGTTCATAGGAAAGCAGCATTGCAGCTTTCCTTTGGCAACTGCCCTGGACCAGCTGGCTGATTTGGTTTTTATTCTTGTACACCATGTTTGCATTATTATTAGGGGAAGATCTAAGAACTAGAACCCAGCTCTCCTGACCCCAAGGCCAGCACCTGAACCAGAAGACCAGCCTGCCTCTCCCTGGGTGTAGAGCTGGTTGGTGTTGGGGTCTAGGGAGAAGGTAATGTGGCACATTGTTTTTAATGATTAACATGCACAAAAGGATTTAAAAAGTCCCAGCATGGAAAAGGGGAAGGGGCTGAACCCAAGATCTTATAACATTGGGGTTCTGGGCCAGGCTACTGACAGGTCTCTTGTAAGGACTCTTATTTTCTTTCTCCCTTTCCTTCCATCAGTAATTCAGAATCAGCCTAAAGCCACATTTTCACATTGCTGCACTAGTTTGATCTTTGTTAGCAGTCTTTGGTCTTTGTGCAGTACTCAGTGGGTCAGATCCTCAGCTAATGTAAATTTGCACAATTCCACTGAAGTCATCAGAGCTGCTCTGATTTTCACAGCTGAGGATCCGGCCTCATAGCCTTTACTAGCTGCAATCAATAATAATTCTGACAACAAAAACACAGAGCGAAAGTGCAGTGCAAAATTTTATGCAAGTAGCTGGAAGCAAAATTATTGTGCAGATTCCAGGAGCACTCTTGGGGCATAGAAAATTAATGAGCAGTACTTAAATTTATCAGAATTCGATAGAAAAAATCCCTCCTGCTACCCCAAATGATGCCTTCTTGTATTAGGCTTCAGAGACTGGAACAATATGTACAGGTTTCAAATGCATGCACAAAATTTAGAATATAAAAAAGCCACAAAGATTTTCCACAAGGTAACTCTGCTCGCACAACACAAGAACAAAGGACATGCAATGAAATTAAAAGGTGGTGAATTCAAAACTGATAAAAAATACTTTTTTTCACACAACATGTGATTCGATTGTGGAACTCACGGCTCCAGGATGTTGTAGAGGACAAGAACTTAGTAAGATTCAAAATTTGGACATTTATATGGCTAGCAAGAATATCTAGAGTTATAACAATTAGTGCAAACTGAGTTTTGAAAGGGATAAAGAAACCTTATGCTTTAGGGTTTAAACCAGTCTTTTAGTTTAGGGATTAGGATGAGACACTAATAAGAGCAGATTATCCCACATTGGCCTACAGGGCGGTTCTTGAGTATCTCGTGTTTACAATTGTTTGAGACTGGACACAGGACTGCATAGTTTCCAGTGCTCCCCTGTTGACCACTTCTTTGGTATTGTGATGGCCTGTCTCTATCTAGATCTTCTGTGGCGCAATCCTCCAGAAGGATCACCACTTAAAGTTCATTCCCCTTCTGGGGTAAGGAAAGTTCAACTGAAAATCCAAGCCAGCATCTAAACAGATGATTCTTCTGCCCCTCTTGGGCCACGCTGGAGTTCCCCTGCTCTTCATTTTTACTCCCAGCCCCTTCACAGTCCTTAGCCTGTGCACTGCCTCCCAGGGCTTTCCCCCGCCATGGTCTCCCCTTACCAGAGTGCCTGGCAGCTTTTCCCAAGGACCTGCTTCTTAGAGGCCCTATCTCCAGGCCTCCCACAGGAGCTTAACCTGCTCCCTGTTGGCTCTCTTCAGCCTGCCTTTTACCAGGCCCTTTCCAGAGAGAGGAAACTCCCTAGCTCCTCTCTCCTGAGTCTCCTCGCTTTCCCTGAGCTCACCTCATACCCTGTGTACTTCTCTCTGACCCTTTCATAGCTGAGATCATTCATTGTAATTAAGTCACCATTTCAAGATCAACTGGGGGATAATTGGTATGTCACAGGCAAGCTTGAACCCAACTCCCCGGAAAGGGGCAGTCCGCCTGTGACTGGGTGGAGGAGTGGCCTGGCTATTGTGTTTCTGACTAATTGAGGTGATTTGACAAGGAAATCACAGTGATCCTTGTACTCATCATGAAAAGTGGCCTGAGACCTTTATATTCCACTGGCAACTGACAGAAGGGACATTGGTTCCCCATCTCATCAGAAGCAAGCGTGGTCTCAGCACCCGGTGAACCTTGGTAGGCAATCAGGTGTGGGACTTAAGCCCACCACACTATATATAGTATTGGTATAGGGCCAGATTTTCAAAAGAGCTCAGCACCCAACGTGCTTTCCATAACTCAGAGCTAGCTCAGTGGGTTCTGCTCAAAACAAGCCTGCAAGGTTTTCAGAGGGGCCAAAATCACCTCTGAACTGAGAAAGCAGCACGGAATCAATTCTGCCACAAAAGTAAAGTTTTGGAAAATGATGAGCCAGTGAAACTAGTGTTAACGTAACCTGAACTACAGTGAACACGTCCCCATATACCACTTTACATTAGTTTAAAGTATGCTATCGAAGGGATAATTACTCGCCTGGAATTGTTGTTCTTTGAAGATATGTATCTCAAAGAATTACCGCTCCCTGGTAACTCTACATGCCCTTGCATGTAGACCTGGCAGAAACTCACTTACCTCAGATTCCTTAACAAGTGGTTCAAGCAAAGGGCATCGTTCAACCCATCCCATGAAGAAGCAAAGTTTTCCCCAGTGTTCCAGCTGCAAGTTGCTTTCATAGCGGGAGGTGGAAAATGCTCCCACAATACCCACAAACGACAAGAGAGAAAACAGACACGGTTTCAGAATGCTCAGCTCTGTGGAGAGAAGGGGAGGTAAGTGGTGATCTGTCCAGATGCAGATTTTTCCAGAACCACAATGACAATAATGATCTTTTCTCACATGATTGACTACAGGTGTTGTCTTTGGTGTAGGATCTGGAGTACCATTTGATCTAGGTTTCATCCGATGAAGTGAGCTGTAGCTCACGAAAGCTCATGCTCAAATAAATTGGTTAGTCTCTAAGGTGCCACAAGTACTCCTTTTCTTTTTGTGAATTGATCTAGGGTAAGTGGGACTGGGAGCAACCTCAATGTGGTGTGATTTTTGGTGTAAGTGACCATTATCACTAAGTCCAGTTTGTCTGGGTGGCAAGATAGACTGGAGAGTCTAAAGGGACTGTCGGTGACTCCCTAGTAAGACTGTTATAGTGATCCAGGAGTTCACATTTGTTACTGGCTTGGGGAAATCTAATTATAGAACACACCATCAGCGTTGGGTATCTACCAGTTTTCTGACAGTCTGCCTGGAGGTACTCACAGTTGTGAGCCACATGAGACAGAGTTCAGAGTAGCAGCCATGTTAGTCTGTATCCGCAAAAAGAAAAGGAGGACTTGTGGCACCTTAGAGACGAACAAATTTATTTGAGCATAAGCTTTCGTGAGCATAAGCTTTCGTGATGCATCCGATGAAGTGAGCTGTAGCTCACGAAAGCTTATGCTCAAATAAATTTCATAGAATCATAGAATCATAGAATATCAGGGTTGGAAGGGACCCCAGAAGGTCATCTAGTCCAACCCCCTGCTCAAAGCAGGACCAATTCCCAGTTAAATCATTCCAGCCAGGGCTTTGTCAAGCCTGACCTTAAAAACCTCTAAGGAAGGAGATTCTACCACCTCCCTAGGTAACGCATTCCAGTGTTTCACCACCCTCCTAGTGAAAAAGTTTTTCCTAATATCCAACCTAAACCTCCCCCACTGCAACTTGAGACCATTACTCCTCGTTCTGTCATCTGCTACCATTGAGAACAGTCTAGAGCCATCCTCTTTGGAACCCCCTTTCAGGTAGTTGAAAGCAGCTATCAAATCCCCCCTCATTCTTCTCTTCTGCAGGCTAAACAATCCCAGCTCCCTCAGCCTCTCCTCATAACTCATGTGTTCCAGTCCCCTAATCATTTTTGTTGCCCTTTGCTGGACTCTCTCCAATTTATCCACATCCTTCTTGAAGTGTGGGGCCCAAAACTGGACACAGTACTCCAGATGAGGCCTCACCAATGTCGAATAGAGGGGAACGATCACGTCCCTCGATCTGCTCGCTATGCCCCTACTTATACATCCCAAAATGCCATTGGCCTTTTTGGCAACAAGGGCACACTGCTGACTCATATCCAGCTTCTCGTCCACTGTCACCCCTAGGTCCTTTTCCGCAGAACTGCTGCCTAGCCATTCGGTCCCTAGTCTGTAGCTGTGCATTGGGTTCTTCCGTCCTAAGTGCAGGACCCTGCACTTATCCTTATTGAACCTCATCAGATTTCTTTTGGCCCAATCCTCCAATTTGTCTAGGTCCTTCTGTATCCTATCCCTCCCCTCCAGCGTATCTACCACTCCTCCCAGTTTAGTATCATCCGCAAATTTGCTGAGAGTGCAATCCACACCATCCTCCAGATCATTTATGAAGATCTTGAACAAAACCGGCCCCAGGACCGACCCCTGGGGCACTCCACTTGATACTGGCTGCCAACTAGACATGGAGCCATTGATCATTACCCGTTGAGCCCGACAATCTAGCCAGCTTTCTACCCACCTTATAGTGCATTCATCCAGCCCATACTTCCTTAACTTGCTGACAAGAATACTGTGGGAGACCGTGTCAAAAGCTTTGCTAAAGTCAAGAAACAATACATCCACTGCTTTCCCTTCATCCACAGAACCAGTAATCTCATCATAAAAGGCGATTAGATTAGTCAGGCATGACCTACCCTTGGTGAATCCATGCTGGCTGTTCCTGATCACTTTCCTCTCATGCAAGTGCTTCAGGATTGATTCTTTGAGGACCTGCTCCATGATTTTTCCAGGGACTGAGGTGAGGCTGACTGGCCTGTAGTTCCCAGGATCCTCCTTCTTCCCTTTTTTAAGGATTGGCACTACGTTAGCCTTTTTCCAGTCATCCGGGACTTCCCCGGTTCGCCACGAGTTTTCAAAGATAATGGCCAATGGCTTTGCAATCACAGCCGCCAATTCCTTCAGCACTCTCGGATGCAACTCGTCCGGCCCCATGGACTTGTGCACGTTCAGGTTTTCTAAATAGTCCCTAACCACCTCTATCTCCACAGAGGGCTGGCCATCTCTTCCCCATTTTGTGATGCTCAGCGCAGCAGTCTGGGAGCTGACCTTGTTTGTGAAAACAGAGGCAAAAAAAGCATTGAGTACATTAGCTTTTTCCACATCCTCTGTCACTAGGTTGCCTCCCTCATTCAGTAAGGGGCCCACACATTCCTTGGCTTTCTCCTTGTTGCCAACATACCTGAAGAAACCCTTCTTGTTACTCTTGACATCTCTGGCTAGCTGCAGCTCCAGGTGCGATTTGGCCCTCCTGATATCATTCCTACATGCCTGAGCAATATTTTTATACACTTCCCTGGTCATATGTCCTACCTTCCACTTCTTGTAAGCTTCTTTTTTATGTTTAAGATCCGCTAGGATTTCACCATTAAGCCAAGCTGGTCGCCTGCCATATTTACTATTCTTTCGACTCATTGGGATGGTTTGTCCCTGTAACCTCAACAGGGATTCCTTGAAATACAGCCAGCTCTCCTGGACTCCTTTCCCCTTCAAGTTAGTCCCCCAGGGGATCCTGGCCATCCGTTCCCTGAGGGAGTCGAAGTCTGCTTTCCTGAAGTCCAGGGTCCGTATCCTGCTGCTTACCTTTCTTCCCTGCGTCAGGATCCTGAACTCAACCAACTCATGGTCACTGCCTCCCAGATTCCCATCCACTTTTGCTTCCCCCACTAATTCTACCCGGTTTGTGAGCAGCAGGTCAAGAAAAGCGCCCCCCCTAGTTGGCTCCTCTAGCACTTGCGCCAGGAAATTGTCCCCTACGCTTTCCAAAAACTTCCTGGATTGTCTATGCACCGCTGTATTGCTCTCCCAGCAGATATCAGGAAAATTAAAGTCACCCATGAGAATCAGGGCATGCGATCTAGTAGCTTCCGTGAGCTGCCGGAAGAAAGCCTCATCTACCTCATCCCCCTGGTCCGGTGGTCTATAGCAGACTCCCACCACTACATCACTCTTGTTGCACACACTTCTAAACTTAATCCAGAGACACTCAGGTTTTTCTGCAGTTTCGTACCGGAGCTCTGAGCAGTCATACTGTTCCCTTACATACAGTGCTACTCCCCCACCTTTTCTGCCCTGCCTGTCCTTCCTGAACAGTTTATAACCATCCATGACAGTACTCCAGTCATGTGAGTTATCCCACCAAGTCTCTGTTATTCCGATCACGTCATAGTTCCTTGACATCACCAGGACCTCCAGTTCTCCCTGCTTGTTTCCAAGGCTTTGTGCATTTGTATATAAGCACTTGAGATAACCTGTTGATCGCCCCTCATTCTCAGTATGAGGCAGGAGCCCTCCCCTCACAGACATTCCTGCCTGTGCTTCCTCCCGGTATCCCGCTTTCCCACTTACCTCAGGGCTTTGGTCTCCTTCCCCCGGTGAACCTAGTTTAAAGCCCTCCTCACTAGGTTAGCCAACCTGCTCGCGAAGATGCTCTTCCCTCTCTTCGTTAAGTGGAGCCCGTCTCTGCCTAGCACTCCTCCTTCTTGGAACACCATCCCATGGTCGAAGAATCCAAAGCCTTCTCTCCGACACCACCTGCGTAGCCATTCGTTGATTTCCACGTTTCGACGCTCCCTACCTAGGCCTTTTCCTTCCATGGGGAGGATGGACGAGAACACCACTTGTGCCTCCAACTCCTTTATCCTTCTTCCTAGAGCCACATATTCCGCAGTGATCCGCTCAAGGTCATTCTTGGCAGTATCATTGGTACCCACGTGGAGAAGCAGGAAGGGGTAGCGATCCGAGGGCTTGATGAGTCTCGGCAGTCTCTCCGTCAGATCGCGAATCTTAGCCCCTGGCAAGCAGCAGACTTCTCGGTTTTCCCGGTCAGGGCGGCAGATAGATGACTCAGTCCCCCGGAGGAGAGAGTCCCCGACCACCACCACCCGGCTTCTCCTCTTGGGAGTGGTGGTCGTGGAAATCCCAACCTCAGGACATAGCATCTCATGCCTTCCAACCAGCGGAGTCTCCTTCTGCTTTCTCGCCCCAGACATATCATCTGGTCCACTCTCCGCAACGATACCTGTGGAGAGAACATGAAAGCGGTTAGTTACCTGTGTCTGTGTTACTGGAACCCGGACATTCCGCTTACCTCTTCTGGAGGTCACATGTTGCCAAGCTTCTTCACTGGCCTCTTGGCTCCTCTGTGCAACCTGCTCTATATCTGTAGAGCTTTGTGCCCCTAGAAGCCTATCCTGAGTTTTGTCCAGAAAATCCTCAGTTTCCCGTATGCAACGCAGGGTCGTTATCTGTTGCTCCAGACCTTCAATCTTCTCTTCCAATATGGAGACCAGCTTGCACTTTGTACAGACAAAGTCGCTTCTGTCCTGTGGAAGAAAGACAAACATGGCACATCCAGTGCAGATCACAACAGCTGAACCCCCCACTTCCATATCACCTTCCTACTATGAGCTTCCTCAGAGCAGTTTGCAAGACGTAAGCCTCACTGGGCTCACTCCAGGCGAACTCCCAGGCAAACTCCTGCTGTGAGCTGCTCTGCTGTCCCCGCTGCTCAGCTGGTTCTCCGCCGCTCAGCTGGTTCGCGAAGCTCTGGCTATTTTTAAACAGCCAGGCTTCCCTGTCGCAAACAAACAGACACCCTACTGCCCGCCCCCTGCAGGCTAGCAGCCAATCAGACACTCACTCAGGCTTTGTTAGTCTCTAAGGTGCCACAAGTCCTCCTTTTCTTTTTACCAGACAGAGTGACACCCTTGCACAATCATCTCCATGTTTTCTTCGGCTCAGCTTCCCCATGCATGGTTTGGCATCCCTGAATTCATCTGCGAGGCCTCTACCCTCTCCAGTTTCAAGCCCTCCTTAAAAACCCACTTCTGCCATGTTGCCTGGTCTAACTCTCATGGATTTGTAGAAAATCCCTGTTGTTCCCCTTCCCTGATCTGTCTACCTACCTGGTTGCCTGTGTGTAGTCTGTGAGCTCCTGGAGGGAGCAAAGGCCCTTGTATGCTTGGAACATGCTTTACACTTTTGGGTGCTACTGCAACCAGCATATGTTAATTTTAATAATAATTTTTAAAAGAAGTCCAACCCCCCTTAAAATTGGGTTGCAAGTCAGGGAAATTCTGTCGATAGTAGAGACGGGTGAAATGTTTTGATCAAAAAAATGTTGGGGGGTAAAAATGCAGTTTTGGAGACAACAGAATATTTCGAAAGGCCACGTCACACTAGGTTGAGTTAAAAAAAAAGTTTAAACAATTGCAAAAAAGTCCAAGCATTTGGAAAGGAACTGTTTTGACTTTACGTTTAGAAATTTCCTTTAATTTAAAAATGTTCAAAATCTAAACAAAATATTTTTGTTTCATGTCAAATGAAACATTTTGTTTTTGACCCCAAAATAATTTTGTTTTTAATTTTAGATTTGCCAGAGCTATTTCCCCAATTTTTTGGAATTGCCGGTGACCTGAAAAAAATCCTTCATTCACACTTTTAGTCTTCAGCCAGTGACAAACTCAGCCCTCTTAGGGGCTGAGTCATCTTTCTAGTAGGGTCCCAGGGAAATCTCTTTATAACCGAGCCCATTTGCAAGCTGTGGCTACCTGCTCCGTATCCCAGACTTCCCTGCCATGATCTAATCAGCTGACAATCAGGCCCTCTCAGAGGTCCAGGGAGGCCCGGGCCACTTCCAGCTTTGAGGCCCCTAGCCATAATAAAAATAAAAAATGTCAACACATGAAAACAAAACAAGGCACCAAAAAAAGAGGGAGACATAGTCTGAACATTTTTTATTTAATAAATGCTTTTCTAGCCTTTTTCTGTGCAAATGCGCTAATTATTGAGGAAAAATCTAGGTTTCATGCAATATCACAGTTGATATTAAGCATAGTGAGCCCATTCAAACGCTCTTGTCCCATAGTTGAACGGTGATAGTTCTTTATCTGCTTCAACACATTGAAGGTGTGTTCACCTGAAGCCACTGATGCAGGCAAACTGACAAAAATACACAATGCAGTTGTGATATTAGGAAACACCCCAGAACATCCAAGTTCAAGTATTTCTTGAAGCAACTCCTTTGGCTTGCAATCCAATTTAAAGTTCATGGAATATATTCATTTGAGGAAGATGACCTTGTCACTGAGATCTTTTGAGATTTCTTTGTTGTACCGTTGCTGAAATTGTTCAGCTGCAGAAAGTAGATCTTCATTACTCAGTCTGTTGAACTGCCAAAGAAACCCCAAAAGGGTCCAAATTAGTTGCAGTGACTCAAATCAACATGTAAGATCTGACTGAATAGAGTCAATGATGAGAAGGAAGACATTGACCCTATAATGCTGGTCAGCTTTGGATTCAGTAGGTAAGTTGAGATTGGTGGAGAACTCAGATGAAATGCCAATATTCTGTGCTACTAATTTGGACTCAGTCAGGATCGCATCCCATTGTTCACAAATCTGTTGAATGTCATTGATAAGACTTTCAATGTTATCCCTCTCAACATCAAGTGTAGCATTGCGTGCTTCAATTACCAGATTAGTTTGGTGGATCATTGTAAGTAACTTCATCCACAACGATGACATCAGAACGCATTCAAATTTAGACATGTGCTTCTGAAAAGACTGAAGTTCAGTTTGAGCCTGTGCAGTGAGATTCAAGCTCATTCTCACTGAATTCAAATGCTGTGCAACTGGTTGAACACCATCAATCCAGGCAGACCATCTAGTTTTGGACATCCCATGCAGTGAAACAGGAAGATATTGCTTCAGAATTTCCCACCTTTCTAGACTGCTACTGAAGAGATTGTACATTTGCTGAACAGTTCCAAAGTAAGTAATTGCCTCCTTGCATAATTCAGCACAGTCAACACCTACAAGGTTTAGTGTGTGGTTTCCACAGCTGGAGAAAATACAGTTTGAATTATGCTCAAGCAGAACTGCTTATACACCTTTAGTACTTCCTAGCCATATTAGATCCGTTGCCATAGGCTTGACCAATACGGACTTAAAAATCTAACTTAAAATTTCTAGAATTGCTAGTACTCGAGCAGCAATTTATTTTCCAGTTTTTCTCATGAAATTATCAAACAAAATAAACCTTTCTTCAACTGAAAATTTTGAGCTGTCGACAATCTTAACATATCGAATAACCATCGTAGTCTATTCTTTGTGAGAACAATCTGGAGTGGCATCAACAATGATTGAAAAATAATTGGCATTTTGAATCTCATCAAGAATTGTTGTTTGTACAAATGACTCACATAGCTCAATAAACTCGTTTTGTATGTGTGTGGAGAGATAATGGACTTGCATGCGCTTTTGACTCTCTTGCGACACTTGACCACGTTTAACAGACTCTGATAAAAGTGGGTCATATTTGCTGAGGAGCTCAACTATGCCTAGAAAGTTTCCATTTGCATGATCACCAATACGTTGACTGGGACCAAAGAAAGCCAATTCCTGCTCAGAAAGAAAAAGGATGACATTCAGGATGTGCTCAAGAAGTTTTTTCTAGTTATTAGTTTCTGTAGAGAGTTCAGTCAAGAGTACATTCTCAACTGAACTTTCAGCTGATGCTGCCCTACTGGCTGATTTTCATGCAACATAGTTTTCTTTGTGTGATGTTGAACTCTCATGTGATGGTCTTTCCATTTCCTCCAACCTCTGTTGATGCTCCATCCTGATTGATCAGAGAGAACTTATGCATTTGCAGGACTTTTGTTCAAAATGAAGCAGGGTGCACAATTAACAGGCATGAGAAAGGGGTATCCCATCCCAACAGAGACTGTTTTTCCATACTCCAGCATAACCATTCTCTTGTGCAGGTCTCACCATTTGGAAGAGTTTTTGTCGAGTAGGGAAAGCATGATTATCAGGATCTAGTGGAATGTTACTTGGAATTTCAAAACAACAAATTTGAAGAAGAGATTGCATTTGGGCAGCATTGCTCTTGTCAATAATTCCAATGTCAGTCACAGTCAAACCTGTAGTACTCATAAATTCCTCTTGCTGCGTAAGATCCCTCACACCTTCCTGTTGCTGTTGAGTTTCTTGATCGTACACAGGATCTTCTGCTGCATCTGTTACTGTTGGCACATCTCCTTCTTGACTAATGTCCTCATGTTCAGGTATTGGCATTGAAATATCACCTGTTGCAGTTGGAGTTTTCATTATCTGTAGCATTGTTTGTTGGGTAAGGTGTGTTTTCCAGTGGTTTGAGAAATGAAGTTATTGGCTTTGAGCTCTTAGCTGCTGTTTCACTCAGTTGTTTTTGCTGTCTCTTGCTTGCACCACTTTCAAATCTCCTCTTCATAGTGATCTATCTGGTCAACATATAGCCGATCTACACTTGAAATATTCTGCTGTAAATAAGTAGCTTATTTACATATGAAATCTTCTACTGTAAATGTACACAAATGCTGAAAAGACTTAAAATGAAGGAATACTAATTAAGAACACAAAATGAAACAGACAGGTTATTATCCTTATCACTGAATCAAAACTCAAGCATGCAAGGTATAATATAACAGGCTGAGCTGAAGACAAAGGGATGACATATATATAGTAAACACAGTCACAGATACAGACAGAGGGATAATATCCAAAAATTTCAATGGTGTGTCCTCACAAAACTCACTGTACAAGATTGTCCTCACAAATTTTCACCTTGAATCTGGGCCTATAGACTATGAAAGCCGATGATGATGGCCAAGCTACCAAGTTAGGGCTCAACCAACCAACCACTCACCTCTTTTAGCTACCATATGAAGAAAATAACGAGGAATTCTCACACATAAATAATTCTGTAGTTATCTAGACGTAAAACTATAAAGGCACTAAAATGTAACAGTTCTCTACCTTTCAACATGCACTTGATCCAGCACCAGCCACTAGTAGTAGTTTGTTTATATAATCAGCTGATCTGAGAGGACACGTTCATCACGGTCTAATCTCGTGCCATCAGAACCGATATAGTTTTATTAATATTTATGAACATTTAAAACTATTTAATATGACAAAATCTATATCAATTAACAAAAAAAATTATATCTTTTACCAAATCACATCTCTTATTTGCTTAAATTTGCAGCTCTAAGCTGAGAGAGTGTGTCACATTTTGGTCCAATAGGGATGCTCATAAAAACAAGCTGCGAAATTTATCAAATGCCAGAAAATTAAAAAGTGTCTAAATTTGAGCTTGAGGCCCAGGGCAAATGGCTCTCCTGGCCCCACCTCTGATTGGCCCTGCTGACAATCTCCATCAAACCCCATCCTTTATGCCAGCCCATCCCCCACAGTTCCTTCTGGGAAAGGAGACACAATATTATACCCTCTGCCTTTAAATAGAAGGCACAAAATTGCCAATATTTCAGGGTAATGATGAATGTGGAAGAATTACCTAGATGATTAATGAGAACTTTACAGGAAGCTTTTAACATAATTAAACATAATGTCTCTGCTGGCTCTAACCCCCTTCTTTCCCACACACTTGTTCCCTCCACTCCCGTGTTGCCAAGTTTCAGCAAGATGCTAGTGAGAGAACCATAGGGGCAGCAGGGCGAGTGGGCGTTCTTTGAAGGGTTCACCCCTTGGTCATACAGATTGGTCAGCGTCACTAGTGTGCTTTGTGTCCAGTGATGTCTGTGGGCTATGCCTGTTCAGCTGGAGATGGATGGAGAGCACCAATATTTGTCACAGCAAAACCAGAAGTATTTTTAAAGCCAAATGGGACCAGGGGACCACTGTGACCATCAAGTTTGACCTCCTGCATAGCATAAGTGAGCGGATTGCACAAGTGAACAGTCCCTGCAGCAGAGGGAGTAAATCTGTCCTGCTGTCTAAGGGACCTCTTCATCAAGGTGGAATTAAAACATACCTTTTAAAAAGATAACTTCTATTTAAAACTCCAGCTGCTGGAAATTTACCACATCCCTGGCAAACTGCTCCAATGGTTAATTACCCTCGTGGCTACAAAATTGCATTGGATGTCTGATTTTAATTTTCCCGACTTCAGCTTTCAGCTGTTGGATCTTGTTATTCCATTATCTACTGGATCAATGTGACCTGATGTCCGAGGCCGTCTCTCTGTTCAGATACTTATAGTCTGTGTGATCCAATTGCTTCTTAACCTTCTCTTTGATAAGCTTTATAGCCTGAGCTCCTTATGTCTCTCATTAGGCATGTTTTCCAGACCCCAAATAATTTTTGTGTCTCTTCTCCCAGTACATGGAACACTCTAATCCATGAGGTCACTCTCCACTTTCAAAGCCCTCATCAGTATCAATTCCACCATGATGCCTACAGAAAATTATCATCTGGCAATGGCTAGGTAGAGAGTGTGCCACTGTGAGTGTTTATATTTATATTAAAAATGGAATGATTGAGAACCATTAAGTAAATAGATCAAGTTATGCACATACACCAGCTGTTTGTTACTCTCTTCTTGTTGGTTACACTCTCTTGTTGTGTCTTGTTTTGAATTGGGTTGTAAGTTATGGGTCAGGTACCATGTCTTTCAGGTATTTGTATGGCATCTGATACAATGGAACCCCAGTCATCCAGGAAACCAAATGTAAGGAGAAACTCTCTCTGGCTTTCCAGCATTCCTGTGGTTGGGATAAGGACCCTGAAAGGAGGAGAGAGAGCACTTTTCATATACAAATCTCAGCCTGGAGAGAGTTGGAGCTGCAGCTTTAGCATTCCACACGGTTCTGCCGCAGAGTGACTTACTGTCAATACAAATTATGTGACCATGAGATTGGGAATGGCCACAGTTACAGACACTTATGTGTATTATTTCTATTACAGCAGGACTGAGAGGTTCCACCCAAGATTGGGGCTTATTGTATTAAGCACTGTACAGGGATGAAGGATGCTACAGTCATTATGATGTTAACTTGGGGTTCTGTTCCTGTGTGACCTTGGGGAAGTCACTTAAGCCTAGATCCTCAAAGGTATTTAGGGAGTTAGGATCTGGGCCTTAGTCCCTATGGGCCTGTAATGGGGTGGAGAGAGGAGGGACTGGCAAAGCCAGAGTGGGGGAACCACTCAGGAAAGACTCAGGGAAAAGCAGCAAGGCATAGGACTGTGCAGACCTTGGCTGCTGATCAGAGGGTGTCTGAGCTGGAGCTCGGAGCAGAGGGTGAGCCCAGGTTCTCCTACCAGTCAGTGGGGAAGTGGCACAGACCACGCAGTGGAAAGTACTTTGCCTGAGACAGTTTGCTCTGAAAGACTTGGATACCCTGGAAAGGAAGGACCCTAGTGACCTGGCTGGACTGTCAAGTCAGAAGATGCAGCTCTGGGAGTGAGTGAGGCCACAGGGTGAGAGAGAATGACAGGTGGCGAGATCGCCAAAGGAGAGTGCAGCACCTGGAAAGAGCTAATCTACAGAGCGGCCAGGAGGCAGCGCCCTAGCAGTGAGTGCACCTCCGTGAGAGGGCCTCGTTTAGAAAAAATACAGACGATAGCAATTCCCTTCCTTGTAGAGATGCTGGGAGGTTACAGTAAAGAGTGCAAGATACTTGGTCACTACAGAAAGGGGGTGCCATGCAAAGACAGAAATTCATCGACACCATGAGAGACAGCTCCCGCCACAAAGAGCTTACATGCTAAATAGACACAGGGTTGGGTGTGGGAAAGGAGAGAGACAAAATGATTTACCTGAGGTCACACAGCAGATCGGTGGCAAAGCCAAGAACAGAATCCAGGGTTCTTGAGGCCAAGTCTAATGACCCATCGATGGGACTGCCCTTGTACAAATGAAATTTGAAGCTGATGGAGCTTTGAAAACTGGAATCGTGGATAGCTTAAAAGTATCAGGCCACCTGCAGGTCACTGTACAGCAGCTAATATGGGATACCCCCTTCTCATGCCTGTTAATTGGGATTGAAGGAAATGGGCCTTCGATGACTGGCAGAAATTGGCTGAACAAACTCAAATGGAGTGGAATAGAGTGCATCACGTGTTGAGGCCTCGTGAGGAAATGAATGGAGAAGGAGGGGGTTTTCAAAAGCATTCAGCATTGGCCTAACTCTGTTCCCACTGAAGTCAGTAGGAGTTTTGGCCTTGAGTTCAACAGGAGCAGTATTAAGCCGGAGCCGAATGCTGCTGAAAGTCCCACCTGAAATACCACTCTAGTTTTAATGTGCTGAATGGCAATTCCCCTGTACCTTCACAGCACTGAAAGCTGGTGTCTGCTCCTTGGGAAATGTCAGGTTACATTTAAAATCATCCCTTTCCTACATTTTACACTAAGATGAAAACTCCAATTTGAAACTGTAAGAAAAATAATCTGTGGGTGACCTTAGATTTCAGAGCCATGTTGCAGGGAATGCATTTCTTGCAAGCCGTGTTAGCTGTCATTGGAAAATCTATAGCTACAGCAAGCTGACACTGGGTAAATCGCAGCCCGGTTACTTTTATTATTGCTAATCTTTGGAGTGGTCTCTCCCGTGTAGAAGAAAATGGCACATTCATTTTAATGTAATTACAGCAACAATGCTTATAACTTTTGTCATGCTAATCTTGAAAATTAAATCCGGAGGAACATGCTCAATGAAATGAAATGTGATTGATATTAAAGCCGGAGAAAGATAGACTCAGTCTAGTCGCAAGGTCAGGTCAACATACAGCAGTAACATCCATTTTTTAAATTAACTGATCTATGGCTATGTTGCCCCCTGGCAATTTGCCCTGAGTACAGGGTAGCATGTAGGTGCGCCGCCCCAGAAACACCATAGGGACCAGGGTCTGACTGTGAACATTCAGTCCCTGCTTTTCTCCTGTCCATGGCGAAAGTTAGCTGTACCAGCCCTGTTCCCGATGCAGATTGCTTCCCACTCTGCCTGAACTGCTCTGGCCAGTACATTATGGGGGAGTGGGGGAGGGGAGTCAATGTTCCACTCACCCCTGGCGGCCCAGCCCCCACCCAGGTGCACAAGAAGGGTAGTGGTGGCTCTGGCAGTTGCTTTCTCTCCAACGTTGTGAATTTCCACGTGCATTCCCAGTGTCTGAGGGTCAGAGGGCTCCTGGTGGCAAGTGCATAGTCTGGCTCACACTCAAGTCCTTCGAGAAAAGAGAAGAGAACAGCAGTGATCCTGATTCTCTTCTCACTCCCACCACTTTTACATCAGTGTAATGCCATTGAGTGAAGCGGGGTTATTCCTGATTCCCGCCAGGGTGAATGAGAGGAGAATCAGGCCTAAGGAGTGGATGTAGGGATCTTTGTTTGAAAGTTCTGTGTCACGGCAGAGTAGATAAGGGAGGAGTCAAGGGAACCCACTGATTGCACACAGTCCTGCTGTTGACTCTGGTACCCCTCCATGAGAATACTCAGAGAAAAGACTCAGGATCAGATCCTCAGCCAGTGTAAACTGGCACAGTTTCTTTACAGCTAAGATACGGGAGGCTGAAGACCTGAGGCTGAAGAGGATCCTAATGGGAGCAGGAAAGAATCCACTGATTGTCCTTCACGTGAAACAAATGATACTGCTAGATTCTCACTGGAACACATCAGAGGAGTCTATGCCAGGCTGAGGATGATGCTTAAAGAAATGGAGGCTCAGGTGATCTTCAGTGGGATTCTACCTACTCCACAGAGGAAAATGAAGGCGAGACAAGATTATAATGATCAACAGATGGCTCAGGCAGTGCTGCTGAAAGGAGGGATTTGGGATGTTCGACCACTGGGAGGCAGTCATGGAGAAAGGACAGCTCTCATGGGATGGACTCCACCTGCGTAAGGAGGGAAATAGATTTCTGGGTTGGAGGGTGGCACAACTGATTAAAAGAGCTTTAAACTAGGAACTCAGGGGAGACAGTCGGGAGATGCTCATGTAATCTCCACACCTGATTCTAATATTGACCAGGAGGAAAATCAAGAAAGAGCAATGGAGAAAAGAATAACAGTGGGTAGGAGAATGGACATTAAGAGGAAAGAAAGTGCCGATACCAATGAAATTAACAGTCAGGTAGGCAATACCGGCAGTAGAATGACTGTACCTCATCAGAGGAGGAATCTGGGTGAAGCCAAGTGGAAACTAATAAGATGTTTGTGCACCAATGCGAGGAGCCTGGGTAACAAAATGGAGGAATTAGAACTACTGATGCAGGAAGTGAAACCTGATATTATAGGGGTAACAGAAACAGGGTCGAATAGCAGTTATGATGGGAGTACAGGTATTGAAGGGTTCAGGGTGCTGTTCAGGAAAGACAGAAATAAAGGTTAAGGTGATGGAGTAGCATTGTATATTAATGATGTGGTAGACTGTAAAGAAACTAGAAGTGATGGCATGGATAAAACAGTCGGTTTGGGCCAAAATCACTTTGGGGAAGAAAGATACCAGAGGCTCCCCTCGGATAGTGCTTGAGGTGTGCTACAGACACCCAGGATCTGTTTTGGATATGGTTAGAAACGTCTTTAAAGTTTTTAATGAAAAAATACTGCTGTGAATTATGTGATTATGGGAGACTTCCCAGATATAGATTGGAGGACAAGTATTACTAATAATAGTAGGGTCTAGACGTTCCTGGATGTGATATCTGACAGATTTCTTCACCAAATAGCCACCGAAGCTACAGGAGATTATGCCATTTTAGATTTGGTATTGGTGAGTAATGAGGACCTCATAGAAGAACTGGTGTAGAGAATAACCTCAGTTTGAGTGATCAAAGTTAATTCAGTTTAAACTAAATGGAAAGGATAAACAAAAATAGATCTGCAACTAGGGTCCTTGATTTCAAAAGAGATAACTTCAAAAAATTAAGGGAATTAGTTAGGGAACTAGACTGGACTGAAGAACTCAAGGATCTGAATATGGAGGAGGCTTGGAATTACTTTAAGTCAAAGTTGCAGAAGCTATTTGAAACCTGCATCCCAAGCAAGGAGAAAAAATTTGTAGGGAAGGTTGCAGACCAAGCTGGATGAGCAAGCATCTCAAGCTGGTGATTAAGAGAAAGCAGAAAGCCTACACGGAATGGACAATGGGAGGGCTCAGCAAGGAAAGTGACCTCTTGGAGGTCAGAAAGTGTAGGGGAAAAGTGAGACCTAACAAAAGCCATGTAGAATTGGACATTGCAAAGAGAATTAAAACTAATAGCAAAAGGTTCTATAGCCATATAAATAAAAAGAAAACAAGGAAAGAAGAAGGGGGACCACTAAGCACAGGGGATGGGGTGGAGATTAAAGATAATCTAGGCATGGCCAAACATCTAAACAAATATTTTGCATCAGTTTTTAATAAGGATAATAAGGAGTTTAGGGGTAGTGGCAAGGTGGCTAATGGCAGTGAGGATATGGAAGTAGAAATTACCACATCTGAGGTGGAAGTCAAACTTAAACAGTTTATATGGGCCCCCTAATTTAGTCCCATTAATCTCCATCCAAGAAATATCAAAGGAACTGGCACATGAAATTGCAAGCCCAATAGCAAGGATTTTTAATGAATCCATAAATTCAGGGGTCGTACCCTATAACTGGAGAGTTGCTGACATAGTCCTATTTTTAAGAAAGAAAAAACGTGATCCAGGAAACTACAGGCCTGTTAGTTTGATCTCACTTGCGTGCAAGGTCTTGGAACAAATGTTGAAAGTAGTTATGGACGTAGCGGTAAACAGTAACTGGGATAAAATACAACATGGTTTTACGAAAAAGGTAGCTCATGCCAGACAACCTTTGAGAAAACTAATTTTTTTAGACAAAGGAAATGCAGTAGATTTAATCATTAAGACGTCTGATACAGGTCCATATGGGAAATTATTTGTTAAATTGGAGAAGATGGGGATTAATATGAGAACTGAATGGTGAATAAGGAAGTGGTTAAAGGGGAGACTACAATGGGTCATACTGAAAGGTGAACTGTCAGGCTGGAGAGAGGTTACTAGTGGAGTTCCTCCAGGGTCAGTCTTGGGACCAATCTTAACATATTTATTAATAACCTTGCCACAAAATGTGGGTGTACACTAATAAAATTTGCAAATGACACAAAGTTGGGAGGTATTGCCAATACGGAGGAGGACCGGAATATCATACAAGAAGATCTGGATAACTTTGTAAACTGGAGTAAAAGAAATGGGATGAAATTTAATAGTGCACAGTGCAAGGTCATGCATTTAGGGACTAACAACAAGAATTTTTGCTATAAGCTGGGGATGTATCAGCTGGAAGTGACAGAGCAGAGGAAAGACCTGACTGTATTGGTTGATCACAGGATGTCTGAGTCACCAATATGATTGCAGCCATGAAAAAGGCTAAAGCAATCCTAGGATACATTACGCGAGGTATTTCCAGTAGAGCCAGGGAAGTGTTAGTACCACTATACAAGATTCTGGTGAGACCTCATCTGGAATAGTGTGTGCAATTCTGGGCTCTCATGTGTAAGAAAATGAATTCCAGCTGGAACAGGTGCAGAGAAGGGCTACTAGAATGATAAGAGACATGGAGAACCTACCTTATGACAGGAGACTCAGAGCTTGGCTTGTTTAGCCTAACCAAAAGAAGGCTGAGGGGAGATATGATTGCTCTCTATAAATACCTCAGCGGGCTAAATACCAGGGAGGGAGAGGGTTTTTTTAAGTTAAGCACCAATATAGACACAAGAACAAATGGCTATAAACTGGCCATCAAGAAGTTTAGACTTTATATAAGACGAAGTTTCTCACCGTCAGAGGAGTGAAGTTTGGGAACAGCCTTCCAAGGGGAGCAGGAGGGCAAAATAACCTGAACTGGCTTCAAGCCTGAGCTCAATAAGTTTATGGAGGGAACGGTATGATGAGACTGCCTACAATGGCATGTAGCCGATCTGCAACTGCTTTCAGCAAATATTTCCCAATGGCCGGTGATTAGACACTAGATGGGGAGGGCTCTGAGTTACTACTGAGAATACTTTCCCAGGTGTCTGGCTGCTGGGTCTAACTGATCACCATATTTGGGGTCAGGAAAGAATTTTCTTCCTGGATCAGATTGGCAGAGACCTGGGGGGTTTTCACCTTCCTCTGCAGCGTGGGACCTGTAGGTTTAAACTTGTTGGTTTAAACCAGTGTAAATGGTGGAGTCTGTGTAACTTGAAGTCTTTAAACCATGATTTGAGGACTTCAGTAACTCAGCCAGAGGTTAGGGAGTCTATTACAGGAGTGGATGGATGAGGTTCTGTGGCCTGCAAGGTGCAGGGGGTCCAACTAGATGTTCACGATGGTCCCTTCTAACTGTAAAGTCTACAAGTTACACTGCCTTTCCACCAGCTGTGGATCCAGCCTCTAACTGTTTTGCTGGAATTTTGAACTCAGTCTTGGCTCTTACTGACTGGCTCTTGGAGCAGTGCTTTTATTCCAGGTCCCTGCATAACTGACCCTGGAACATTCCTGACTGGGCAGCTAGGAAACCTGTGATGCTGAAGGTCCATCCCCCAAAGCTGTGGGTGAGGATAGAAGTGTTTACACTCTTGTGTGGCAGCGTGTTTTAGGGTCTGGCTACACTGCAATGGGAGGTGTGGTTGCATCTTGGCTAGACATACCTGCACTAGCTTTAATCTAGCTAGGTAAAATAGCTACATTAGGTAAAAATAGCAGTGAAAACATGGGGGCACGGAATCCGACATGGGCTTTCAATGTAACTATGTAACCAAGTTCTGGGAGGATTTGCAAGCCTTCCCTGGAATCCGTGCGGCTGCGTCTTCGCTGCTATTTTTGGGTAGATTCAAGCTAGCTCGGGTATGTCTCCCGACCTGAAATCACATTTCCTATTGTAGTGTAGACATATCCTTAAAAGCCAAAAAGCAGGCGAAGGAGTGCCTTACACCTTCCCCAGAACACATGCAAAGCACACATTGTATTCAGAGCTAAAAGCATGCAGATTCCAACACCCAGCAGTGTCCTTTTCTAGGCTCCCCTCTCCCATGCACACTTGTTTTTGGTTTTTCTGTTAACTGGTGAGCCATTTACCAAACAATTGGCTGGATTAAGAAAACTGCGCTGATTGCTTGTGTCCACCAAGATGCTCTCTGGTGACATTCAAGAACAAAAGCAAATTGGAGAGCAGCCCTCAGTGACTTAGCGCAGGCCTTGCATTGAAATCAGAATGTTGCAACAATGACTAAATTGTGGCTGACATTTGATCAGTGACTCACTACCAAAACATTTGAAGAGGAAGCATTGATCCCTCTGTGCTGGAAAACCCCCACAGCTTTGCTAAAATGCCTATTTTAATGTAGCCTTTAAAAAAATACAATTGCGATCCTTTTATAATGGCAGCCAGGGATTTCTTGACATCATGAGCTCTTCATTCCAAGCTTGCAGCTCAAATATTTTCCCTTTTCTTGCTTTCTCATTCTTTGTCCTAAGAACAAGGATGCCATACTCCAGAGCCCATCTCTGCATTGGCTGACAGTGGTGCTGTTGCTCATAAGTATGTCGGTACTTGAATAAATTAGGAACCTCTTAAGGAAATCGAGTCTTTTTTTTTTATATACCACCATTCAAGTCTACATGAAAGATAATGCCTCTTTATTACAGCTGCAAAAGAATTACAAGAAGCTTTCAGATAATAAAATAAATACTTTATGAGCATTCAATGTCCCCTAAAAATGCAATGTAACTTGGAAATTAAAATGCAAACCTGGAACTAGGCAGATACCTTATATACTGTCCCCATGTGCAAAGGGATATTGTACTCGATGTACAGCAGTGCTAATAAATCAGGAATGGGAATGTTATCATTTGTGATCAGCTTACCAGAAACTGAATTGCTCCCTCAAAACACACCATGCAAGAGATAAGGACAATCGGTCCACAATGGGAAGTAATGGCAGGTGAGTTGGCTGTCAGGACACCTTCCCCTTTCTCCTCTCAGCAACCTTTTCCTCTCATTAGTTAGATGTAAGACCCTCCTACAAGGCAGCCACTGGGTACAGAGAAGTCAGCAGGGCCAGCATTTTCTGCCCCACAGTGGGGCAACAGTGTAGACTCATGAGAGTGGAGGTCATTATCTGACAGATCCCAGTGAATAAGGGAGACATTTTCTGCATCCCAGTTCAGACCAGTCTGGGGAGCTGGATATTTCTTTTTGGGACAAACAAGTGGAGTTAGACATGGAGTTGGTATAGCACAGAAGTTGGAAACCTTTTGTTAGGGGGCTTATTCCTTCACCCACTTACTTCCCTGGACCTTCTCACATGAACAGAGAGCAACAATACCTGAAGTCCAAAGGTACAAACAATTCAATGTTTATTGGGGTGAACTTCCAGCAAGCATGATTCCAGTTTCCTTCCTTAGTATCCTCCTTCCCAGCTCTGACACCACAGAGCGTTATACCTGTGTCCCTGTTCCCATTTCCCCCTTTAGCAAAACTTGATTCCAATTTCCTTACCCCCATTCCCTGTTCCCATCTCCCCCACCCACACACCCACCCCCTCCCACCCACACCCACTAACTTCCTCATTGACTACAGATTATATAGTAAAACTTGAGTTCTGCTTAGCTATACCTTAACCAATCATTTTCCTGAAATTTAACTAACCAATCCTAACATATTGTAACATGATTATGTAACCAATTATATCCCACCACCTTAATTAGTTTACACCCAGCAAAATTAATTATACAGCAGACAGGAACAATCACAGAACCAGACAGAGATTATACAGACAAACAATAGCAAAGTGGGAACTATAATGACAAAACAATACAGAAGTGAGGATTTCACATCCCAGCTATTGATAAGTGAGTTCTTGCCAGACAGGATGCAAACTAAGTTTCCTTTTATATTTTCTAGGCACTCCCCTTTCTCTGGAGGTGATAGGCACTATCAGGACAGGATTGTATTCCTAAGAGCCCAATAGCACCTTCTTTCAATGTGACTAGTTTGGAGTGTGAGGATGTGACCGGTCGCTTCCCAGCTTATGGCTGCCTCTGCTGCTTAGCCAAAGGCCTGAGCCTAAGCACAGGGCCTCAGACTGTCACAGTAAGAGAAGGCCCTTACACTGGCAGACAGTGATTTTGATTCTTTCTTTTATACCTCTATAACTAGCCAAGTGATAAGAATACATCTAAATTCTTAGAGTATAGGCCTTTACAGACAGACCTGAATATCTATATCCTAACACCTTTCATCACTTACATTTATGTCATAGGAATCGCCTGAGCAGATCAGACCCATGGTCCATCTAGTCAAATATTCTCTCTCCCACAGTGACCTGTGCCAGCTGCTTCAGAGGAACCTGAAAGAAACCATGAAAGGGCAGTTATAGATAGCTGGTCGCTGGGAGAAGTTTCTTTCTAACCCATCAGCCAGAAACTGGCTAGTGCCCTCAAGCCTGTGAGTTTATATGCCTTATTGACAAAATTAGTCCTAGTTACTACAACTGTGAAAGTTCTCATTATCCATCTAAATGTCCAATTCTCTTGTGAATCCTGCTATGGTCTTGGCTGTATGATATCACGAGGCAGTGAGTTCCACTGGTTAATTATGTATTGTGTGAAAAAGGATTAGTTTGTGTCATGTTTTAATTTGTCTTTCAATTTCAGTGGACTGTTCCCTTGTTCTTGTGTGATGAGAATGTAAATCAGGACCTTCTATTCACCCTATCTCTGTGCCAATCATTTTTTTTTACACCTCTGTCATGTCCCTTCTCGTTCATTGCCTCTGTAAAGCAACCAGGTTGAAATTTTAAGTCACCTGGGTGCTTTTGAAGATGTTTCCCTCAGTCCCAGTCTTTCCCCAAGCCTCTGACTGTTCTCATCATGTTCTGTACTGCTTAGCTGGTTATACAGGTAAGTCTTGACTTTAGGAGGGTCTTGTGGGCCTCCAAAACCCAGGTAAATTCAGGGGTCCGGGTACATTGGCACCTCAGTTTCAAGGAGCTCCTATGCCACACAGAACGAGAAAGCTCCTGCATTGCTCCTCAGCTCCCTGACAGTGGGGCTGCAGAGCTTAGGAGTCCAGAAGGACCAAAGCCTGGAGCTCCATGGAAGCTGAGCTGCTGACAGTGCATTCCTGAGGGGCGTACCCCACCTTCCATTAAACCAGGGGTTTGAGTTACTGGGATGCAGGGAACTGAAGCCACATTGGACTTCAAGACCGGAGGGAGATGTTGCATCCAAAGAGCTGAGGTCGAGGGGGCATGTTGCCCCCTCCCCTCGTTGAAGGCTGAATGTCCCTCAGAGTTTTTTTTTTCTTTGCTACCAATTCTCCTCGCAGAGTGCACAGACAGAGTCAGAGCGCCTGTGGTTAGCCAGACCAGGGGTTGTGTTGTGGTTTGGAAATGCTACAGAAGAGGTGAAAACCACAAGCGAGTTGCTGCTGAACAGCAGCCGATATGGCAATAAGAGGGGCCACCTGAGCTGGACTGGCAGGCCAAGAATGGGGGAATGATGACCCCCCAGGAAGATGGCAAGTCTGTGAGCTGCTCTCTAGGGACACCCCAAAGCTCAGCCCTGCAGGTGGTTCTCAACACAGGGGTACACATACCCCTAGGGGTACCCAGAGGACTTCCAGGGGTACATCAACTCATCTAGATATTTCCTAGTTTTACAACAGGCTACATAAAAGCACTAGCGAAGTCAGTGCAAACTAAAATTTCATACAGACAGTGACTTGTTTATAGTGCTCTATGTACTATACACTGAAATGTAAGTACAGTATTTATATTCCCATTGATTTTATTTTATAACTATATGGTAAAAATAAGTAAGTCAGCCATAAGAGTGGTTGAATAAGTCAGTAATAGTCTGCTGTGACACGTTTGTACTTTATGCCTGATTTTGTAAGCAAGTAGTTTGTAAGTGAGGTGGAACTTGGGGGTACGCAAGACAAATCAGACTCCCGAAAGGGTACAGTAGTCCGGAAAGGTTGAGCGGTATTGGCCTAAATGCCTTGCCAAGGACTTAGAGACCAAGTAGAAAATGGTATCTTTTTTCTGCAAGTGGTGGAGGCATTTGGCTCTTGGAGTTGACTTTTGTTGGACCGATTGCTGAGCTGATGTTGCAGCTGCAAAGAGTCGTTTTCACAGTCCTCAATATTGGTCTACCCCTGCTCACACAGAAATCTATGGTAAAACTCCCACTGACCTAACTCTGTTCCCTTTGAAGCCAATGGTAAAGCTCCCAATGGCTTCAATAGGAGCGGAGTTAGGCCATCCGTGAACACTTTAGAAAATCCCACTCCCTTCTACAGTAATGCATTGTAATTACATTTCTAGGTACTGCCAATAAACATAGGTGCTTTCCACACTGATTGCTCAGTGTCCTTGACACTGCCCCATAAAGTCTAACTTTCTTCTGGCTTTAGTACATTAACTTTTTTAAAATCCCTTTTCCTGTTCTGACACATCAGTTTTGTCTTGCTCCTTTTTCTCCATCTACTTTAGTTAGATATAAAATACCATTTTTAAACAAGAATTACATTAACGGTTTTATAAACATCTATAAAATCAGTCAGAAATGAGTTCTAGGAATAATTTAAAAACCCAACAGCTTTTAGTTACAAAAAGGTTCATTTTCTATCATGATCTGTACAGCGTCTGTTAAGTTTACAGTGTGTTGATTTAAAAATCTGGCTATCCGTGTGTTATCATTATGCCCCATCGAGCACATCATCTGAAACTGGGCTGTCCAAAATACCACTGGCTACTATAAGAAAATGTTCTATAGTCTACCTAAAAGACAAATAGGCTTTTTCTATTTTTAGTAGTTATGAGGAATTTAATCTAGTTGGCAGATGGTTTCAGTGATCTGGCATCTCAGTGCAGCCCTGGTCTGCATTTCAGACAGAGGTGAAGCACGTGAATAGATCTGGGAGAGATGCTGACACTAGTTGCCAAAGAGAGACATGGCACTCAATCAGCTTAAAAGTACTGTACATTTTATTGGGGAAATTAATAAAACAAATTACACCTCTCGCCTTTTAAAAAAGACGTGCTTAATTTAAAAAATGAGGGCTTCAACTCTTGGCCTGGAAATGTTGCGCTGAGTCAGACGCACTTTGCAATCAGATGAAGGTCCATGTTGAAGCCACATATTGTTCCAGTGCAGAATATTAAACTTTTGCTGCACTTACTAGTCACTACAGGCCCAATCCTGCCAGGGTATATTCAGAGGTACTTCTTGCCTATTCCCCAGCACAGGGCAACTGTGCAACACTTCTGAGCCCCGAGCCTGCAGGGGACTGCTTACACAGGCCCATGCACCTCTGTCAAGGTTCCTCCCCCACTCTGAACTCTAGGGTACAGATGTGGGGACCTGCATGAAAACTTCCTAAGCTTACTTTTACCACCTTAGGTTAAAACTTCCCCAAGGTACAAATTAATTTTATCTTTTGTCCTTGGAATAACCACTGCCACCACCAAACTCTAACTGGGTTTACTGGGAAACGTAGTTTGGACACGTCTTTCCCCCCTCCCAACCCTTGCACCCCACTTCCTGGGAAAGGTTTGGTAAAAATCCTCACCAATTTGCATAGGTGACCACAGACCCAAACCCTTGGATCTGAGAACAATAAAAAAGCATTCAGTTTTCTTACAAGAAGACTTTTAATAGAAATAGAAGTAAATAGGAGTAAAGGAATCACCCCTGTAAAATCAGGATGGTAGGTACCTTACAGGGTAATTAGATTCAAAACATAGAGAATCCCTCTAGGCAAAACCTTAAGTTACAAAAAAGACACACAGACAGAAATAGTCATTCTATTCAGAACAATTCTTTTCTCAGCCATTTAAAGAGACCATAATCTAACACATACCTAGCTAGATTACTTACTAAAAGTTCTAAGACTCCATTCCTGATCTGTCCCCAGCAAAAGCAGCATACAGACAGACGCAGACCCTTTGTTTCTCTCCCTCCTCCCAGCTTTTGAAAGTATCTTGTCTCCTCATTGGTCATTTTGGTCAGGTGCCAGCGAGGTTACCTTTAGCTTCTTAACCCTTTACAGGTGAGAGGATTTTTCCTCTGGCCAGGAGGGATTTTAAAGGGGTTTACCCCTTCCCTTTACATTTATGACAACCTCCCTGGAAGGTTTTGTCACTTCTAGAGTGCAGGGCTGGCCCACAACATTTTGGCACCTGCGGTGGGGAGCTCAAATGACGCCCCCATGTCCCCTCGCTTGGGCCAAACTTTGAAAGGTCTCAATTCTGCCTTCTTCCTGTTCTACTCCTCTCCTGGTACTGCTCTGCTGCCTACCCCAATAAAGGAGAACTAACAACTTAAAATGCCTTGTTCAAAAATTTTAAGTAACACTTAACTTTCAAACGCCTGAACAGCAAATGTAACTTTTCTTGTCTGCATAGTAAACACGGGCATTTTTATCTGTTTGAATAATCAAAGTGGTGCTTTCTGTGTCTTCTTGGTTGCAAAGATTTGAACTGCTCCCTGCTGAAGGTTCACAGTCTGGGCCAGCTCATGCTCTATTGAGATGGTTGCAAGGAAAAACTTTTTCACTAGGAGGGTGGTAAAGCACTGGAATGCATTACCTAGGGAGGTGGTGGAATCTCCTTCCTTTGAGGTTTTTAAGGTCAGGCTTGACAAAGCCCTGGCTGGGATGATTTAGTTGGGGATTGGTCCTGCTTTGAGCAGAGGGTTGGAATAGATGACCTCCTGAGGTCCCTTCCAACCCTGATATTCTATGATTCTAAGTATGCACAGAGCAACAAAAGCATTTGGAAAGAGGGTGGTCATCTTATTTGTGCACATATATTCCAAAACAGCCTTTGGAGTTGATCCTGCTGAAATGTACCTTGAAAGGGCTTTCAGTTCATCACCTAAATCACTCACATCGACATCGCACATGTCATCATGTGTCAACACTGTCTCTAGTGCCCTGCATTGCTGGTGCAGGACTTCTTCAGGTATCGTGATGAGTTTTGGAATATCCTACAACAGCCCAAATATACTGTTGTGTTTCTTGAGCTGCATGAAACGTTCTTCAGCTGACTGTATTGCACAATCTAGCACCTGGTTAAAGAATTCAACTTTGAATTGTTGTTTGGGATCTCTTATGGGATTATCCCACGCCTCGTAATCAAAATGTCTTCTTCTTCGGTGACTCTTGTATTCTTGAATGGGTGGGAAAATAGCTTCAGTGTGAAGTTCCACTACCAACTTCTGTGAACTCTTCAGAATCTTTTGTAATCTCTCATCTGACCGTAGGTATGACAAAGTAGCAAAGCAAGTAGCTATGACTTTGCTTTGTCCAGTTGTTCCATTGCTCCAGATATATATAGGTCAACACCTTGGAGTCTCTTGCTTACAACTTTTATTTCCAACTGTATGAAATGCCACAACACTAAGCCACACAGAAATTTGAAGTTATGCATGTTTCTGGTGATTCCATTTCCCTCTGCCACTGTTCTCCCACAAACAGTTTCTGTCATAGCATTATCCTCCATAATGGCAACTATGGCATCATCTATCTTCCCAATTTGGTGTGTGATAGGCTTTATCGCCTCCACTCGACTTTTCCATCGTGTGGCACTCAGTGATTTCAGTGTCAGAGAGGATGTTTCCAGATGTTGCTTCAAAATTTGCCATCGATGAGTTGATGCACAGAAAAAAACATAGATGCTTTGAATTACATTAAAAAATTCAGCACCCTCACTAGAAGCTGATGTTGCATCACTGACCACCAAGTTCAATGAATGAGAAATGCATGGGACAAAAAAAGCTCGAGGGTTTAACTCTTGGGTCCGTGTCTGCACTCCTCTGTTCTTTCCTCTCATGTTGGCACCATTATTGTAGCGCTGACCTCTCATGTCAGCTATCGCAATTCCCGTATCTTCCAGCTTCTTAAGAAGCACATTTGTCATACCAGCTCCTGTAGTATCATCAATGTTAATAAATTCTAGAAAACGCTCTCTGACAGTCACCATTGCAGGGACATTTTCACTAGGTTCTGTTGTTGTTTCAAAATGCACCATTAAAGTCATTTGTTTCCTATGGCTGATGTCAGGTGCGCAGTCCAGAATAACAGAGGAATCTCTTGCTGACTTCAGATCTGCCACAATCTTCTGTTTGACTCTTGTTGCCAGTAACTGTGTGATCTCATTTTGAATTGTTTTTCCAAGGTAGTGGTGTGTGTACATTTCTTGGGTGGTGACTCTTCTTAGATGCTCCTGGAGTACAGCGTCAACCTCAACCTTCAGCTCCACAGTTTTAAGGACGTTTCCATTGTTTGGCACATAAGCTGATCTGAAGTGCCACGCAGTGCTAGGTTTGGGTAGCAAGCATTCTCACAATGGCAATGAGCCTTTTCAGAACATTTTGCCAGTAAAGAGACTCTGATGCAATCTTCTCTTGATTTTGATCATCTATGGTGGCTTTTAACCTTAGTCTCATCTCAAGCTCTTTCCACCTATGGAATGCTCTCTGGTGATTTGCTGCCTTCTCATGGCATGCCAGCTTTCTAGCCAGATTTTTCCAGTCCTTTGTTCCTGTAGAACCCAATGTGGCTGGAACATTAGACTGGAAGAGTTTGCAACAAAAACAGTATGCAGCATTCTGGGTTTTTGAGTACATAAGCCATGGCCTCTCCACTTTGTCACCATTGGGGATTTCATGCCAGTAATGTGTTGGATGGAAACTTATTTTCATTGTCTTTGGGGAACATGAAGTTTTTCACTTGCTGTGGCCCATGCAGTACAAGGAGGTCCCTCAGGCTACTGCTCAAGTGGGTCCACAGTCCTGGATCATCTAGACTTAAGGAACTAAACTCAGCAGCAGCTGTTTCTTGCGCCTCCACCACACTCTTCTCTGATCTACACTTTTCTTCAGGAATGTGCATGGTTACATCCATTTGAGATGGAGATACGGATGCTGCAGTAGCTGCCAGGTCACCAGCACTCTGACTGACTGGAAGATCAGGCATCTCCTCACCACTCTCATCCTCACTGGGGCCGGAAGGCTCACCGTGAACATTTGTGTCTATGTATCTCAGGAGAGCTCCTTTCTGCTTAGATACAAAAGCTTTCTTTGCTTTCTTTCTTTTTCTGAATGCTGCCCCAGAGGGGCGTTTTCTTCTTTCACTCATGACTGCTGTTCTGTGCCAGCTATAGTGGCTCTGAACACTCAGTTGAAGGGGACAAATAAGCAGGCTGGTAGCAAGGCCTGAGTGAGGGAAGATATCAGCATCTTAAGGGCCTAACTGGCTTCTACTACTTCAGTTGACTGCCTGTTCTCCTCAAGTGGGTTCAGGGAAGCAGCACGAAAGAGGAAGCTCCCTGAGAAGCTGGTGTTAATCAGTCCAGCTCCTGGGGGTGCTAGAGAGGTACATAAGAGGCTCCTCCTCCTCTCTCTCCCTGCAGCTCCTGCTGCTTTCTGTTATTCCCTCTCCCCTTTTCTCCTGCCTGCCTGTTCTGTCTCTTGTGCCCTCCTTTCTGCAGAACCGCACTCCACCGTCTCTGTGCATCTCGAGCAGAGAGAATCCAGATGCACCAGCAGCAGACACAATTTTCTACACTCTGGGTCCTAGTGGCACCCCCCATGCCCCCACAGTCTGGCACCTGAGGCGGCCACCTCAGTTCGCCTCATGGGAAGGCCAGCCCTGCTAAAGTAGACCACTGCAATGCAACCCTCAGCTCCCTTCAGCAGGTGCAGAATTTAACTACCCACTAGTGAAGTGGTGTCTCTCATCATGAGCACCTGACACCAGTGCTCTGGGATCTGCACAGGCTATGTGGGTTTCTCAGAGGAGTTTAAGAAGCTATAAAACCTTAATTGGCTTGCAGCCTGCCAGTTTGACAGTCTGCCCCTCTCCCTCCGGCGTACTGCTGCTGGAACGTTGAGTTCTGCCCCTGTCTCAGCTTCCAAGGGGATTTAAGGTGTTGCTGCAAGAGAAGGCTGCTCTAATTCATACCAGCTGCCAACAGTCCCAGAAACTGCTGAGTCCCTGGGATACCACGCTGATGGGCACAGTATAGGAACACAAATAGAATAAGAAGGCTCTGGCCACACCCTTTCCCTCTGCTCCCTATGCCAGCTGCAGGAAGAGAGGGTGATGTAGGAGCCATTCCACCAATGGTTTGCTACCAGAGCATCCCCTATTCTGGAGTGAGCCTTCTGCAGACGGCTGCACCAATGTGAGGGCAGTACACAAAGCTACCTGAGTGAAAGGGGAGACTGACTGAGCGTGTTGGATTCCAAATCTCCCACTACAGCCAGCGTGGGATGGGGATGCAGGTTGCTTAGGTGCAGTCACGCAATTACGGAGGACCTATGAAGGACCAGACTCTAGATCTGCAGAACTGGAGATGGGAACCAGTATTTATAACGATGGGCGCCTAGCATGGATAGGAAGTGCTGTTGTACGTGTGGTAGGATCTCGAGAAAAAGAAAAGAGGAAAGGGGGGGGCCTTCCCTTCACTAATATTTGGAATTGTTCCTACTGGTGTTCCTGAATCTCATATTTGGCTGATATTGCTGTTGATGGAGTAGCAGGTGATGAACTATCTCCTAATTGCTAATAACAGCGTAGCAAACTCTTTATTCCCGTTTGAAGCTGTCTAGCCTCATTCAGATTCAGAAATATTTGACATCAGAGCATATTCGGTAGACTTCGACATCTTTCATGTGCAACCTAATGTGATAAATGAGCTTGTTGAATAAAGGTTAATTGCTACCCACGGAGAACTAAGATATTCTATCGATAGAATTATAGGCTAGTTTATAAAGGGAGCCTGCAGAAAGCACCATACAGCAGGGCTAAAAATTAAATGACATCCCACATGCTTTCTGTAAGCTATTAATTTCAGACATTTTAGAAATGTAAAAGATACTGGAGAGTTCTGTTATTTTTGGAACAATCCAAGTACGTGACACAGCTACTCTGACCATTTTCCCTTGATAGTAAATAAGAAATATTTAGTGTTGGAATCACAGTGGCTTAATCTATTGATGTTGTGGCAATATCATGCAGATAACAGACAGGACCTACACCAGCAATAGAGAGCTATATCAGAGCAAGGAAGCATTCCCCTATAGTTCTTGGGAAATGCCCTGGTTCCACTTACTATGAGAGTGGCCCATCAAAATTGGTCCCTTTCCCCAATTTAAATGGTTTCAGAGTAGCAGCCGTGTTAGTCTGTATCCGCAAAAAGAAAAGGAGTGCTTGTGGCACCTTACAGACTAACAAATTTATTTGAGCATAAGCTTTCATGGGCTACAGCTCACTTCATTGGATGCATGCAGTGGAAAATACACAGCCTCAAAAACAACTCTGACATCATAATCAAAAAGGCTGACAAAGGAGGTGCTGTCATCATCATGAATAGGTCGGAATATGAACAAGAGGCTGCTAGGCAGCTCTCCAACACCATATTCTACAAGCCATTACCCTCTGATCCCACTGAGGGTTACCAAAAGAAACTACATCATCTGCTCAAGAAACTCCCTGAAAAAGCACAAGAACAAATCCACACAGACACACCCCTAGAACTCCGACCAGGGGTATTCTATCTGCTACCCAAGATCCATAAACCTGGAAATCCTGGACGCCCCATCATCTCAGGCATTGGCACCCTGACAGCAGGATTGTCTGGCTATGTAGACTCCTTCCTCAGGCCGTACGTGACCAGCACCCCTAGCTATCTTCGAGACACCACTGACTTCCTGAGGAAACTACAATCCATTGGTGATCTTCCTGAAAACACCATCCTAGCCACTATGGAGGTAGAAGCCCTCTACACCAACATTCCACTCAAAGATGGACTACAAGCCATCAGGAACAGTATCCCCAATAATGTCATGGCAAACCTGGTGGCTGAACTTTGTGACTTTGTCTTCACCCATAACTATTTCACATTTGGGGACAATGTATACCTTCAAATCAGCGGCACTGCTATGGGTACCCGCATGGCCCCACAGTATGCCAACATTTTTATGGCTGACTTAGAACAATGCTTCCTCAGCTCTTGTCCCCTAATGCCCCTACTCTACTTGCACTACATTGATGACATCTTCATCATCTGGACCCATGGAAAAGAAGCCCTTGAAGAATTCCACCATGATTTCAACGATTTCCATCCCACCATCAACCTCAGACTGGACCAATCCACACAAGAGATCCACTTCCTGGACACTACAGTGCTAATAAGCAATGGTCACATAAACACCACCCTATATTGGAAACCTACCGACTGCTATGTCTACCTACATGCCTCCAGCCTTCATCCAGACCACACCACACGATCCATTGTCTACAGCCAAGTTCTACGATACAACCGCATTTGCTCCAACACCTCAGACAGAGACAAACACCTACAAGATCTCTATCAAGCGTTCTTACAACTACAATATCCACCGCTGAAGTGAAGAAACAGATTGACAGAGCCAGACGAGTACCCAGAAGTTACCTACTACAGGACAGGCCCAAAAAAGAAAATAACAGGACACAACTAGCCCTCACCTTCAGCCCCCAACTAAAACCTCTCCAGCGCATCAAGGATCTACAACCTATCCTGAAGGACGACCCATCACTCTCACAGATCTTGGGAGACAGGCCAGTCCTTGCTTACAGACAGCCCCCCAACCTGAAGCAAATACTCACCAGCAACCACACACCACACAACAAAAACACGAACCCAGGAACGTATCCTTGCAACAAAGCCCATTGCCAACTGTGTCCACATATCTATTCAGGGGACACCATCACAGGGCCTAATCACATCAGCCACACTATCAGTGGCTTGTTCACCTGCACATCTACCAAGGTGATATATGCCATCATGTGCCAGCAATGCCCCTCTGTCATGTACATTGGCCAAACCGGATAGTCTTTACACAAAAGAATAAATGGACACAAATCAGACGTCAGGAATTATAACATTCAAAAACCAGTCGGAGAACACTTCAATCTCTCTGGTCATTCAATTACAGACCTAAAAGTTGCAATTCTTCAAAAAAAAAAAAAACTTCAAAAACAGACTTTTGTTACCGTGTGTACGGTATCACCCATTGTTACATGTTCTCTGTGTATATAAAATCTCCCCACTGTATTTTCCACTGCATGCATCCGATGAAGTGAGCTGTAGCTCATGAAAGCTTATGCTCAAATAAATTTGTTAGTCTCTAAGGTGCCACAAGTCCTCCTTTTCTTTTAACTTAAATGGTGTATCCCAACCTCAGGAGATAATCATCAACCATGGCACAGGGAAAATATCCAAAGGCTTACACTGTTCTCATAAAGCAATTATGGTGGAATGATTACCCCAAGACACATCTAGGCAGAGACTTGTCCTAATTCATGTTCAGTCTAATTTGTGCAAGGAGATCATAGAATCACAGGAATGTTTCCCAGTGACACTGCATTTCTGTTCACCCAGATCCTTGTGAGGCCAGCTAAAGCCACATGCCACTCATGTTAATGTAGATCACTAAGAAAACACATTCATCTCTGGCAAAATCATCATGTTGTTGTGTTTAAGAAACTTACCTGCATGCTTTGTCAGCCATCTGACTTGCCTTTGATTGGTTTCATGTCAAAGATTAACAGCTTTTGGACTTTTCCCCATGTTATCATCAAATGTAGAGAGATCAACATTTAAACGTTCCCGCAGTTCTCCCCACCCTCCCATGCTTGAATGAAAAACTGTTTTCCATCTGACAGCATGATTAGGTTTTGTCTAGATTAGGATTTAATGGCGTGAAGTAAAATTGCATTAATTAACGCAGTCTAATTAGCGCCTTCTAAAACTGCAGTCAAGACAAAGAAATTGTACTTTGGAATTTGTTAAACTGCTGGAGTTGAATCTCAATTTAGCATATTCTAAAGAACATTTTCTTTGTCTTGACTGGAGTTTTAGAAGGTACTAATTAGATTGAGCTACCTTCCATCACACTCTCTAAATCTCAGGGCACGTCTACCCTGGCAGAGTGACAGCACCGGCCGTTACAGTGCGGCTCAGAGTGCGCAGAAGGGGAACCGCTGGTGTGTGTTCACACGGCCAGCTGCCTGCACAGTAGTGTGTTCACACTTGCGGCACTTGCAGCGGTATTCGGAGCGGTGCACTCTGGGCAGCTATCCCACCGAGCATCTCTTCCTCTTCTGCTGCTAAGAGTTGTGGGAAGGTGGAGAGGGTCCAGTCCCAATGCCCCGTGATGCATTGCTTTGCATCCCAGCAATCCCTGTACTTCCGTCCACATTTGGCATCATCTTTCAATGGTTTGTGTACTGTGCGCTCTGCCTTTTTTGGGCTGCAGGAATGGATCCCAAACTGCTGACCAGTCTGCTGCTCACTCTGATCAACATGTCACGAGTGGCAGTGGAATTATTCCTTAAACTACAAAGGCAAGAGGAATGTGACATTGATCTCGCCACATGTAGTAGCTATGACACGAGATTGCTTGTGGCATTCACGGAGGTGCTGACCACAGTGGAACGCCGCTTTGAGACTCGGGAAACAAGCACTGAGTGGTGGGATCACATCGTGATGCATGTCTGGGATGACGGGCAGTGGCTGCAGAACTTTCGGATGAGAAAAGCCACATTCATGGGACCATGTGATGAGGTCACCCCAGCCCTGCGGCGCAGGGACACGAGAATGAGAGCTGCCCTGCCGCTGGAGAAGTGCATGGCGATTGCACTGTGGAAGCTGGCTACTCCCGACTGCTACCAATCGGTCGCTAACCAGTTTGGAATGGGAAAGTCAACCATTGGACTCATGTTGACGGAAGTGTGCAGGGCCATTAATCACATCCTGCTCCGAAAGACCATGACTCTGGGCAACGTGTGTGACATTGTGGGTAGCTTTGCACAAATGGACTTCCCTAACAGCAGAGGGGCGATAGATGGCACACATATTCCAATTCTGGCAGAAGACCACCTAGCCACAGAGTACATTAATCGCAAGAGGTATTTCTCAATGGTTCTCCAGGCGCTTGTGGATCACGGTGGGCATTTCACGGACATTAACACAGGCTGGTCTGGGAAGGTGCATGACGCACGCATCTTTCAGAACACTGGCCTGTTCAAGAAGCTACAGGCAGGGACTTTCTTCACGGACTAGAAGATCACCGTAGGGGAAGCTGCAATGCTCATTGTGATCCTGGAAGACCCCTTAATGCCGTGGCTTGTGAAGCCGTACACAGGGCAACTTGAAGGCAGCAAGGAGCGATTCAACAACAGGCTGAGCAAGTGCAGAATGACTGTGGAGTGTGCCTTCAGCCGTTTAAAAGCCCACTGGCGATGCCTTTATGGGAGGCTGGACCTGGCCGATGACAATATTCCTATGCTTATAGCCATGTGCTGTATGCTCCATAACATTTGTGAAGGGAAGGGTGAAAGCTTCACTCAGGGCTGGACTGCAGAGGCTCAGCGCCTGGAGGCTGAGTTTGAACAGCCAGAGACCAGGACTATTAGAGGGGCGCAGCGCAGGGCCATCAGGATCCGGGATGTCTTGAGGCAGCAATCTGAAGCTGAAAGCCACTCATATTTGTTGCTATGCTCGGGATTGCAGTGCTTATAGTGCTAGGAGGTGATTGGTTCACATGATGAAAAGGCCTTAACATAATTGTAGGTTGCTTTGCAGGGCTCTTTTTGCTTTCATTTAATAGAATAAAGATGTCTTTTAATAAAAGAATTGTGTTGGTTTGAAAGCAATCAACCGGAGGAGAGAGTCAAACGAAAAAATTCAACAGCAGGGAGGGGGATGGGCAATGGGGGAAGGGAAGGTCTCAAGAGGAGGAGGGGCCCCGGGATAGCTACAGATTTGTGTATGTCCAGGGATCATACCCAGCCTTCTCCTTTGGAGTGCAATGCAGAGGGTGCTGTACATCAACAGGGCCAGGCTGCAGAGGGATGGGTGTTGAGGGCAGTGGGCAGTGGGAGTCCACACGGCTGGACTGTGAGGAGGGAGGAGTGGAGTGCTGCGGGTAGAGAGTGGAGCCAGGAGGTTGATAACAGTGTGTTGGTGGTACGTGGGGGGGGGTCCATGGGAAAGAGTTTTGTGACAATGGCTGCAGGGGAGGGTGGGTGCGGAGCTGCTCGGTTCGAAGAGCTAGTATCAGTTGGAGCATGTCTGCTTTGCGTTCCATAACCTTTAAGAGCCGCTCTGTGGCTTCATTCTGGTGTGCCACGTTCTCCTTCGTTTCCTCTTCCCGCGGTCCCGCCCCTCCTTCAATTCCTGTTTCTCGGCGATGGAGTGCATCATAACGTCACGCAGAAAGTACTCCTTTGTTCTTCTTGGCCACTTTCTAATTCTGTGCAGCCGTTCAGCTGCTGATAACAAAGAGGGAGGCTGGACTCCCAAGGTCATCTCTGTGAAGTTTAAATGCAACATTTTACAGAAGCAGTATTGTTTGCGACACAGACAACACTGATCAGTGCTTTAAAACACAGCCAGTACTCACACATCTGTCACTAACTGGCTGACCCCAGGCAAGCACACATGAACTCCAAGACCCCCAAAATGGTGAGTAGCCACAGGGGCAGGGTGAATCACTCTTCCTGAACCCTGCTGTACACTGGGCACGTGGCTCTTGGGGAGAGCCAGCACTGGGGGAGGAGGGGGCAGATAATCATTCCTGTCCCCACTCTTTCCACAGGATGTGATCATTATGGAAGATATCTCGCTGCTGAGGGTGAGCAGGGAATCAAGGGAGGGTCTTCTCCATGCCTGTGGCTTCCACCCTGGCCCCTATGCAGCTAGCCTGTGTGCAGCAATGGTCTCCCCCAGACCCCCCATGACAGCACAGTGGCGCGGGAAAGTTACCGTTCATGGGGCAAGAAACAAAGCAGCTCTGCAGAGGAACCTGTGGCAGCGGATTGCCCCGTGTCTCCGTGAGCGTTTCCTGGAGATCTCGGAGGGAGATTCCCGTGAAGTGAGGGAGTCAATCAACAGCCTTTTCCACTGCTCAGACTAGGCATGCAGTGGGAGACAAGCCTGCTTCCTGCAGCCCTCCTGCCCCCAGCACCTCGCTTCAGTGATTCCCAATATCAGACCCACTTACCAAGGGCCTCCTCTCCGGTTTGCGCTTTGCCAAGCTCCGACTGCAGTGATTGGCTCGGCTCCTCCGGGGTAGAGAAGAGCTCCTGACTGCCTGCATCTCTGGCCTCCGAATCGTCCTCTGCCTCTGGGTCCCCCTCCCGCTCTTCGTCCAAGATTTCCTCCTCCTGGCTCGGTCCACTCTCGACTGGCATACGAACCAACGAAGTATCCACAGGGGCCTTTGCAGTGGAGGGGGGTCACCACCGAGAATCGCATCCAGCTCTTTGTAAAACTGGCAGTTCGTGGGCACAGCACCGGAGCGGTGCTTTGCCTCCCGCGCCTTGTGGTAGGCGTTCTGCAGCTCCTTCCCTTTGACCCTGCACTGCCGTGTGTCCTGGTCATAGCCCCTTTCTGTCATGCATCGTGAAATCTGGCCATAAGTGTCATAATTCCTACGGCTGGAGAGCAGCTGGTGCTGCACTGCCTCCTCTCCCCAAATGCCGCTGAGGTCCAGCAGCTCGGCTTTGCTCCAAGCAGGGGACCGCCTGGTGCGTGGAGCAGGCCTGGCCGCCTGGAAAGATGCGCTGAGACCCTGCACGCATCACCGAGCAAACAGGAAGGGGACTTTCAAATTTGCAAAGGAATGTGTGGGGTGGGGCTGACGGCCGGTCACCGGCGGGCAGGGCAGTAGAGTTCAAACCGATGGGCAGAGAGGTGAGAACAGGCATTGTGGGACACCTCCCGGAGGCCAATCACAGCGCTGTAACCATCCCGGTGTCTACGTATCCCTGGTGCAGAAAGCTCTACGCCTCTCGTCGGGGTGGTTTTTTTACAGCGCTGCAACTGTGCAGTTTCTGCACACTAAGTGGCTTGGCCATGTGTGCACCTCGGGAGTTATAGCACAGAAAGCTGCTTTACTGCGCAGAAACTTGCCAGTGTAGACGGGGCCTCAGTCTAGACAAGGCCATATATTGCTCACAATAGGCCTGATCCTCAGCTAGTGTAAATGGGCATGCCGACATTGACCTTCCATGCCCGTATGCTAATGTCTACCAGTTAGGGATAACATATGGCCCATTTGGTCAGAACACATTACTAGATTTAATCCAAAAATTGTTGAATTAGAACAATAGCTAAACCATGAAACTGAATAGCCAAAGATGATGTGGCTAATGTATTGGAATTTCATACATATCATTAAAGCAAATTATTTCCAAAGGTTCAGAAACTATTTGTGTTTATTCTAAACCAGGGGTTCTCAAACTTCATTGCACCGTGACCCCCTTCTGACAACAAAAACTACGACCCCAGGATGGGGGACTGAAGCCTGAACCCACCCGAGCTCCACCACCATGGGGGGGTCAAAGCTGAAGCCCAAGGGCTTTGGCCCCAGACAAGATGCCTATAACCTGAGCCCTGCCACCCAGGGCTAAAGTCCTCAGGCTTCGGCTTTGGCCCTGGGTGGTGATACTCAGGCTTTGGCCCTGCGCCCCAGCAAGTCTAAGCCAGCCCTGGCCACCCCATTAAAATTAGGTCACTACCCACTTTGGGGTTCCAACCCACATTTGAGAACCACTGGGCTCTCATCCTGTATATATTTATGCATATGCTTAATTTTAGTACCTTGAGCAGTCCCAAAATGGGACCAAAATTAATCACAAGCATAAGTGTTTGCAGAACAGGGGCCTACATATCCTACTCATGACAGAGCAATTATACATAGAGTAGAACAGAGATTTAGAGCCAGATCCTCAGCTGGTGTAAATCTGTCATCTTGACTTCAATGGAACTTGGTTGATTTATAGCAGCTGAGGATGCAGGTTTTATTATTCTGGTTGTTGTGGATTAATGTGTGTAAACCCCATTGATAATAATATTGCTATACTCCTTGCACGTCGATGAAAGCCTAGACACCATAGATTGAATGTTCTGAGAACATAATTAGAGATCATTTAAAATAAAAGACGAAAGAACAAAAGTGATTGTAAAATACAAGAGAGCAAATTAGGAAACATACAGCAGTAAGCAGAACTGATCTTTCATCTGCACATACAACAACTTGTGTTGCAGCTGTCCAAATTTTAGGACCAGATCCTCAGCTGGTGTAAGTCATCTTACATCAATTTACACCAGCTGCGGGTCTGGCCTTTAGCATTAAAGATAGCTCGCTAGAAAAGCAGTGGAATTGTTTCTCCCCACCCCAGCCCGAGTAATAAAAGGTACGGTTTTAGATCCAAAATAAGATAATTGCAGAGCCTCTCTCATATCAAGGGGAAACCTCTGCCCTTATTCCTTGATCTTGCTGTTGTAGGAGAAATAAAGGCTGGTCAGCTTGGTTCTATTTTTGATACCACTTATAGCTCCGATGGATTGAAAAGGAGGAGAAGTGCTGGTGAGTAACGTGACTGCAGTGAGCCGAAGCAGAGGTGAGCAGCAGGTTGCACGATAGCTACATGCAATAAAACCTCTTTTTCCAATCAGAAACATCAGGCCACGGCCTGAACAGGTCTATCCTGGCATAGCTCCAGTGAAGTCCATGGACCTACATGGAATAACAACAGCTCAGGATCTGTCCCGATCGTTTAAAAAAAATGAAACCACTCCCATGCATCACCCTTCTTTGTTTACCAGAAGGACTATTTCAATTATATTTACAGAGTCTGAGACATCTTCTGTTGGGCAACCTGCACCAAAGGGGTTCTCTCGGTCACCACTGCAATGGAATCAGCTAGCACAGACCTCTGCATCCCGTGGAATCCCATTTAAGTCACTGGGCCACTGTATGGGCACTGGAACCATCAGACTGAAGGATCTGGGCTAACTCAGGGGAATGGGTCAGTAGTAATAAGGCCTGTCACGGGAGTGGCCCCTCTCCTTGCAAAAACTGCACGGACTCCCCTGGTTATGCCATCCCCGGGTCCTTTTATTTCGTGTTCCTGCCACCAATCTCACAACAGTGTCTGTGCAACAGCCTATTTACAATAGTCAACTTGCTTTTGGCCCTCTCACCAGGGCCGGATGGTAACAGAAGCCTCCCTGTTCTGAGCCTCTGTCTGGCTAGGCTCAGCTAGCCCTGGTCGTTCGCTCGCTCGCTCAGTCATTCCTTCCTTCCTCTCTTCCCCGCTGCACTTTCTTCCTGTGCTGCCTCTAATCAGCCCAGGGCTGATGGGGTAATTGGCTCAGCTGGGCAGCCTGACTGAGTAGTTACCCCCGTCAGCTTCCTACTGGAGAACTAATTAACATTAGAGTGATCAGAGTGCGGGGCTCACCTGTTTGTGCCCTGGACTCTGTCACAGGGCCCCTTTGCATATTCCTACATTTATTAGAGGCCACTTCTCACCGGCAATGCACTGCAGCTGCCAGGAAACACTTCCCCTTCTTCTAGTGACTCTCTCAGGCTTTAAGACTAAAGACTGCATGACTGCAACAAAACTGGAAGAAAAATGATAGCAAAAGGGCAGATTTTCAAAAGAGATCAGCTTCTACGTAGGCAGCTAAATGAAGCTCCCAGTGCCCGGCTGTTCCCACTGCGAACAAAGGAAGCTGTTGCATGCACCACAGTTTTGCAAATATTTCCCCCACCCAAAAAAAGATAAAAAGTCAAAAATCAGCCTCTACATGGGATGCAACAATTTCCCAGGTAATGGAAAATGGGATTTATTAAAGAGAGAGCTAGAGAGAGATGTACTTTGTTGACATGGGTCCACTGGCAAATGACTTCAATTGCAAAAGAGTTAGACCAATGCTGACCACTTCTGAAAACACTACCGTCCAGTCGGAGGCCCCTCTCTCACAAGCATTTATGCACGTGCTTAATTTGACATGGATGGGTAGTCCCTGGCCTTATCTCCATTTAAGCATTTTGCCACTTCAATTATGCCAACAAAGCTATACTGGTATAATGTGCCTTAGCCAGTATAACTGCAACTATATTAAGGCCTGGTCTACACTAGAAAATTAGGATGGTAAACTTATGTCGGCTCAGGGGTGTGAACCTCCCCCCGAGCAACACAGTTAAACTGACCTAACCTCTGGTTTAGACAGTGCCAGGTCAACGGGCGGTCTTTTGCCTCTTGGGAAGCTGGAGTAGCTACACCAACGGCAGAACCTCTCCTGGTGGCGTAGGTAGTGTTGTCAGTGAAACGCTCCAGCTGCCGTGTGTTTTCAGTGTAGATAAGCCCTCTGGCTTTCCCTGGCACAACTGTGTCAATGACACACACACAAATCAATCCCACCTCCCACCAACACAATTCTGTCAGTGCAGCGTTTAAAGAGACAGCTGCCTAGCTCTCGCTAGGTATAGTCTTCATTCTTCGTTTTGTTTATACCCTGGTCATTACATAGATGCCTTTGATGGATGAGAAGCAAAAAACTAAAGGCTTGTCAGAAAAATACAGGTTTTGAATAGAGCAGGTAGAAATTATTTTTTAGATAAAAAATGACTTTTCAACCCAAACGAGAAATTTCTTGGAAAAATTTCATTTGGTCAAAATTACAAAAATTCAAGTATTTTTTGGTTAACAATTTTACCACCACACCCTCCTCCCCAACTTTTTTAAAACCAAAAATAGTTTTAGAAAAAACAAACTATATTTGGTTTTTCAGTTAAAATATTTTGCAAAACATTTTTTTTTAAATGAAGAATACCCATTATTTTTCATGCGTAATGCTGACAATCAGCACTAATTTTGGGAGTGATGCAGGATGAATTTGTATAGCCCAGGTATTTTAGAACACTAATCAACTGTAATCGCTAAAGGAGGGTGTGTGTGTGTGTGTGTGTAATAAAGAGGAGATGGGATGAAATTCTACTTTGCAGTTACAAAGGTGTAATTCCGGAGTAACTCTACTGAAGTCTACTTTGGGAATACTTGGTTAATTCAGGGTCACAATGGATAAAAAAAACTTGTATGCGTAAAGAGAAACACACACTTCAGCACTTCTCAGATACATTCTTTGGAATAAACTGTACTGGACAGAATGGAAAATCAAATTTGCAGTTTGGAATATGGAAGCCAACAAATAAACATTATACAACAAAATAAAGGACAGGCAACTCAAAAAGGTCCTGAATTAAACACCACTGATAGCATTGATACCATGTGGAACTAAAACCAGACACATCTGATAACATTTTTCCCTTTCCCCACACCTCCTTCCATTTTTCACAGCAACACAAACTGATTTATAATCATCTGATGTTCTCTTTTGGTAAATTGATCCATGTTCTTCTATCCTCTGTATCTTATAGGTATAGCATGTGATTTAAAAATAGACTCTGAGAACAAAGATATGGCCAGGATATGGATCTGCAAAATGCAAGAATGCTTGATCTGTTCCCATCTCAACTACACCCACACACTATGGGACCATTGGTTGTTTTTTGACCCGCCCAGGCATGTTATATAATAAAAAACTATAGCTATGCAAATTGCATTCCTGACATTTTCCAACCAAGATTGCCTCAGTCCTGGATTGCTCTCATTGGTGAGAAAGTGTGACCCTGACAAAAGCTCTTCAATCAGTGAATCAGTTGCTGTTGCTAGTCATATGACTTTGTTACTGAATCCCCTTTGGTTACTGTGAATTGGCCTTTGAAGATGATCCAACATCATTGGAATTTGCTACACTTGAACCTTGTCTTGCATTGGAACAGCAGCATGGCATGAAAGTTACAGCGATTACTGATTAACATCTAAAGATATGATCCCCACAGTTTCTGTGTCAAAGGCTGCTACTGTAATCCCAGGGAAGAATGTTACTAATCAATAGGCATTCTAAAAACACAGCAGTGATAAGGGCCATTGCAGCAGTAAAGGCTTTTAAAATGATCTTTTTTCTATGTCATATTCAGACTTCTCCAACGCTCACCCCAGCTCTTTGGTTCCATAGCCCTCTGAGCAGAGGGACGTTTCACTCCATCAGGCAATCTCCTTTGCCAAGGCAATAGTTGCTTTATCACACTTTCACTACATGGCTCTTTATAACGATCATAAAAATGATAAACCTTTCATGTTTGGACAATGTCAGTAAATTGACTGATAACGACGAAGGTGCTGCTTTTATCACAAATGCGGGCAGATTCCTTTGAAACGCAACACAGTCTCAACAGGACAGATCATTTTAAAAGATGAAAGACGGTGTGAGCTGAACCTATGGCTTGAGCTTTTCCTCCCTCAGCATCATGGCACAGAATCATAAAAACGTAAAGCTGAAAGGGACCTCAAGAGTTCACCTCGGGTATATTGCCTCTGGGTTAACCATTGAATCAAGTGGTCCATAAAAGATGGCTGGTGTCCAACCACCGTAGGATCCTGCAAGTGTTCTGCAATTATTTCTGCTGAACAAGTGTTGAAAAAAAAATTGTACTCATTGATCCTTTCTGGTTCCCCTAGGCACTTGGCTTTAGAGCTTAGGGTTGGGTAAAAGTGGTAATATATTTCAAGGATACAAATATAGTCCTTTCAGACTCCATGGGTCTGAAAACCATTGTAGGGATGGGAAGGAAAGAGCCAGAGAGGGCACACCAGCAACCGTGACAGCAGAAGGGGTTGGGTCCTTTTTCAAGGGATGATTTTTTAAACTAAGCTGAGAACCATAAGGCTGAAGGAGGTTTTTGGTGGCTGGTTCTGCATGTTTTAGGGTATTTTTCCACTGCTTTTTCTTTCGCTCATCCTTCTAGGAAAAGTCAACCCCCTTAAAATACCCCAGGATGCAAGCACTACTCTCAAGTAGCACCCAGCTTATTTGAAAAATTGTCACTCGCAAATTTCATCACATGTACGTCACAGTCTGTTTGAAAATACACTGTGCTGCTACACGCATCGGAAAGGAGAAAATTCCTTAGCTTCTCCATATTACTCCCTCTTTTTTCCACCGGTCCCACCATCTCCTAGGCTGCGGCTTCCATGGCTGTCCGGGGACAGATCTGACATTTATGCTGTTTAAAAATCCAGGCTCACAAACTACCACGCATGATTCGCACTCAGAGGGGCAAGCAATGACTGGTGCATCTAAAACAGGAGTTTCATTGCAACTGTGATGACAGCCAGGTTCCAGCTTCCAACAGGCTTCTGAGGGAGCAAGCTGCGGCTCTTCTGCCTGGTGCTTCTCCTCTAGCACAGCTGCTCTGCCATATCTGGAATTGCTCCATACACACAGCCACAGTGACCTGGCTCTCAGCACTTGTGGCATTAAGTTGGGTCTTACATTTGTTATTTTCTCCCTCCTCAGTGACACAACGCACGGTGAAACTTGCTACTATCAGTTTGTCCTGAATTGCATGTGGCACAGAAACTCAGAGGAGGCCAAGATGGCTTTCTACCAACCTTTTGCCTCTCCTTAGTGTAGCCTTGATTGGTTATGGTATCGAATAATACCAATAACCCCTTTTAAGCTCTCATATTAGACAAGAATCTGATCTCCAGGGCTACTTGAGGATTTAAAACGTTAGGGCTATCACCACCATGTGGGCTAGCATCATTGCTAGAGACTTGAGGAGCATGCAAGAAACAATGATTGCATTTAATCTGATGTACCTTTATTTAAAATGTGACCACATAGAAAGCCCCCAATTCATATAACTGTGAAATAGACTGCAATGACTGGAAAAAACGCAAAGTGTCCAGCAACAGTACTTCCAATTCCATCATACTCACATATCCGCATGGAATCCTGAAGAAAAGAGAGGGGGAGGGGGACATTCCTGCTGAAGGTCCAACAACCATGACCTCCAGAAAGCCATGACCTCCAACCATCCGCCAGGCACTATTTATGGTAAGTTATGCATATGTCCAAAGCTCATTAATATGCATGAGAATTGAACCCCTCATGTCCATCTTTGGGAGTGTCACCCTGATATTATCGGAGGATTGTTCACATGATAGGCCACTTGGATAGTTCTTTTAGCTTATTAACTTTTACGTCTCCTTATCATTACAGTAACATGTGGTTATCTTAAGGAAGTCTCTAACATTTCACCCCGGCTACCAACAGTCATTTTGTGGTGTCCACTGATCTCTTATAGACATTACTATCCAAACTCAGCAGTTACTTTCCCAAAAAATCAGCATACAAACATAGGGGGGAGGGATAGCTCAGTGGTTTGAGCATTGCCTGCTAAACCCAGGGTTGTGAGTTCAATCCTTGAGGGGGCCATTTAGGGATCTGGGGCAAAAATTGGGGATTGGTCCTGCTTTGAGCAGGGGGTTGGACTGGATGACCTCCTGAGGTCCCTTCCGACCCTGATATTCTATGATTCTATGACACAAGCTTAGCAGATTTATTATCAACTTACTTTGGCTAATTTATCCTAAAGCCCAATTTGGCTAAGCTAAATATTTTACAGGCCTTAGCCTGTAGGTTTCATAGAATCATAAAAGATTTGGGTTGGATGAGTCCTCAGGAGGTCATCTAGTCCAACCCCCTCCTCAAAGCAGGATCATCACCAACTAAAACATTTCTTGCATTTCAGCTTTAAGCCTCAACCTATCCAGCTCTTAGAATAATCTATTAGTTACAAGCTACATTATACTAGAGTCAGGTGCGTGTGGGGAGGGGGGCTGTCCAGGCTTTGATATAAGTTAGAGCAGACTCAGGGCTGCTCTAAATTACACTTAGCTGCCAGAATGGGTCGTTGGGACCATAGCCAGCTGAGAATAGCCACAGCCCAGCAGTAATTCGGCTATGCTGGGTGCTGTCCAGACATCAAATTAAAGGCAATTCAAAGCTCAAAGAGATTGCAATGTAAACAGGGACAAGACAAGGGTGTATAGGTGCTGGAACTAAGGGTGCTGCCACACCCCCTGTCTTGAAGTGGTTTCCATTATCTACAGGCTTTACAGTTTGGTTCAATAGTTGTCAGTACCTCCACTGTACAGATGGTTCCAGTACCCCAATAGGGTGGTGTAGAGCACTGTAGAAGGGGTGACAAGACTCATATTGGGAGACAGGGAGGGAGTTATCTTACCACTGACATGTGGTCCAGAGCCAGGCGCTGCAGTCACTACTCCTGGAGGAGGACTGGCCCATATATGTAGGTGAGAGGGGGTTCAAATAGCCAGTACGTAAAGCATGGCTGGGGCTGGTTGCAGTCTGTGGTCATTTGGGAAAGGCAGGGTAGAGTAGCACGTGCAAGGTTAGAACATCTCTGGCCCCAAGGCATATGGTGGGAGAGGGGAGAAGGACTCAGGGGACCTTACTTTGCAAACCCAGTGGGCCCGGGGGAAGCAATTGCTCCATCTCTTGTGAGACCGAAAACTGCTGACACCATCTCCTATTCTGCAAGAGTCCAGGAGTCGCTGCTGTTAGGAGAGACAGTCAGTGCATGAGCACTCAGCTCAGTCAGAGGCTGCCTGGGCTCCTGGAAAAACACAGTGCCACGTTACAATGGCTGTCTCGCCACCATGAAGGAGAGGGTGGGCTGTGCAAAAAGCCCTCTCCCATCCTCCACTCCCTATTGCACAGCATGCAAGGGAGTCTCACCATAACAGTCCCTTCAGTTCCGGAAAGGGAGGAATTGCTCAATCTCTGCCCTACCTTGGGAACAAATTGCTTGAAAAGGGACAGGGAGGGTCAGGCAATGGCCCCGCCCCCTCTGGACTGGCCTGAAAAACCATCTGTGCCTGAATGAAGAAGGGGCATAGAGAGCAGCTCCACACACACAGAGAAACGCCAGAAGACACTGAGCCTTCCTGAAGTAATTTTAATCGTGTTTTTAAAAGGCTGGGGAAATTAAGTAAGATCTATAGCACCACCCATGTCTGAAATTTGGCACGAAATAGTCTGGGTTGAAATAGGCAGCTTTTACTGTCCCCCTGAAAATCCACTTGAACACAGCAGAGTTGTAAGCTGCAGCTCACTGCCACCTGTGCATTAGAAGATCCTTGTAGGGTATGTCTACCCAGCAGAAAACAAAACACCTGCAGCAGGGCGTCTAAGAGCCTGGGTCAACTGACTCGGGCTTGCAGGGCTCCTGCTATGGGTTCCAGCCAGAGCAGGGACATCTCTACTGGTAATTGTAGCCATATAGCGTGATCCCGTGTCAGCTGAGACTTGCTGCCTTTTTTTTTCTCTTTTAATTTAATTTTGCAGCGTAGACATTCCCTTAGAGGTTGTCTCAAAGTCTCTGAACACTCTGTCTGCCCTGGGCGTGCACCCGTGCCCAAGTGAGCCGCCTGAAGCAGCCACACATAACCGACCTTCATGGGACACAGACAAAATAGTGGATTATCGGTGTGCTAGTCCAGATAGCTTCTGGCTTAGGGGAAAATGCATTGAACTTCTAGGCCGGTAGATTGTGTGTTCAAATCTTCCGGTGGGTGTTAATAACAGTGTGTTCTTTCCAACTGTTTTTATTGACTGAGGGCTCAAGCCCCTAATTTAGCAAGGTGACAAGGATTAACCTCCACATATTCCAAAAAGGAGTAACAAAGGCCGCACAAAGTCACTTTGGGCACAAGTGGGAATAGAACCCAAGTTTTATCCACTTACTCACACTATCAGGCAAAACCTGCTAAATCTATGTACCTAGGCAGGCTGCCTATAAAACAGGATAAATCCGGCATATGTAACCCAATGTTTCATTGTATCCCCTTGTAGAGTCTAGTCTACAGAACAGGGGTGGGCAAACTATTTGGCCCGAGGGCCACACTGGGGTTGCAAAACTGTATGGAGGACCGGGTAGGGAAGATTGTGCCTCTCCAAACAGCCTGGCCCTTGCCCCCTATCCACCTTCTCCCTCTTTCTGCCCCCCTAAGAACCCCCAACCCATCCAACCCCCCCACTCCTTGCCCCCTGACCGGCCCCTCCTGGGACACCCAACCCTAACCGTCCCCCAGGACCCCACCTCCTATCCACCACCCCCTGTTCCCCGTCCCCTGACTGTGCCCCCAGAACCTCTGCCCCATCAACCGCCCCCTGCTCCCTGTCCCCTGACTGCCCCCCCGGGACCCTCTGGCCCCCCGTCCCCACCCCCTTACCATGCCACTCAGGGCAGCAGGAGCTCGCAGCCCTGCCACCTGGCCGGAGCCAGCCACGCTGCCGCGTTGCCCAGCAGGAGTGGCGGGCCAGAGCGCAGGTGGCGTAGAGAGCTGAGGCTGCAGGGAGGGGGGACAGCAGGGGTGGGGCCTGGGGACTCAGGGGCCAGGCAGGACGGTCCCGCGGCCTGTAGTTTGCCCACCTCTGCTATAGCAGGTCACTGCTTATACCGCTGCAGGCTGGTAAAGTTAGTCCTTTCGCTGAAGTAGGAGCAATCTGTGCTAAAAGATAGTGTTCAAACCCGAGTGATGAACCAGGGAGGAAGAGTTGTTACAGTTGCACATGACTGAATTTGTATTTTTTTTTTAAAACCCACAACCTAGGAAATGGCATACAAAGTGCTAAGAGAATGGTGAGGTTAAAGTCAAGCACTTAAGACAGGGAATGCTGTGGGCAGGCTCCCGTGTAAACTTAATTCAGCCCTATTGTGCTTATGCATTATGGCCATGTGCTATTTATTGTTTCCTTGACAGGCCCTTGCCTTATTCAGTAGAGAGCATTGTCCATTCTATGCAAAGTAACTCAATAGAGCTCAATTAGACTCCATTTCTTTCCTGTTGGAGTTCTAGTGTTAACTTACAGCAGTTACATTTCAATGTGTCATTTTAACAAATTGTGGAGTTTGGAAATAGGTTTCAATAGAAAACAAGTAGTCAAGATGGGGCCCTTTAAAATACATAGTGCTGCTCAGAATAAATCTATCAATATTAGGTACAAGATTATATCTGTGAGCGTTCTGTCCTGTGGGTTTCTTCTGCTATTAGTTCTAGAAAAAAACCCTCAGGACAAGATTTGTCAGTATCCTGGAAATAGGAGAGAGAAGGAGAGTTGAAATGAGATGGGGGAGATTTCAGGATGCCAAACAACTGGCTTATGTAATTGTTCAGCAATTCTGCCTGGTTTCCACTCCACACTGGTATAAAGTGTCAAACTCCATGCAGCCAATCACTTTCCACGACTTCTACTGTTTACTCCAGTGAGCACTGTAAACCAGTGTCCCCGGACATGTGTTAGCATTATGTTATATTGAAACACTTCCTGATGTCCAGAAAAGGATAATTAAAAAAAAACCCACCAAACCCAAAACTACACACACACACAGATGCAACATGAAAACATCCACTACTCGCCAACATTTAACTCAAGAGCCGTAATTAATGTTGAATTTACTCTAAATGGAGACTAATGGCTGAGGTAAAACAGGAGTGGTGAATAGAAACATGGTTTAAGATGAGGACAGATGGAAAGTTTTCAAGCTGGAAAGGGTTTAAGAGTAGAGTACCCCAGGGGTCAGATTTAGGACATCTGTTGTTCATAATGTGGGTCTATTTATAAAAATAAATTACTTGGATAAGGGTGTTGAAAACTTAGGCAACATTCTGCTCATAGTTCTGTTTGTGTAAATCCGAAGTAATTCCACTGGCTTCAGTGGAGATAGTTCAGATTTACACGGGTGTAATTTGAGAGAGGGATTTGGCTTGAGACCTCTGAATTTTCAGATGACGCAAAAATTGGAGGGTGAGCAAATAATTAGACACGATGTAACCAGCTTCCAAGGGATTTGGGTTATTGAAGTGCTGGGGCCAGCAGATGGCAAATACAGTTCATTGTCAAAATGATAAAATAATTAACCTAGGGAATATCTGCTAAACGGAACAGCCATTCAATAGCAACCAGGAAAGGGACTGAAACCAACAGCTACACTACATATAGACAAACAAAATGCTACACTAAATTGCATTAGTGGAGAAAGACTATAAAACAAGAGAGACAATACCTTTTCTACATAAGGAACTGGTTAGGCAGACTCAATTTATTGTCTCCAGATCTTGTCATCAGAGCATGGGAAGACCATCATAGTATTCCCTCTGCCTCAGAGAGAGAGAGAGAGAGTGACATAAGGCAAAAAATAAATTGCTACCAGGCCTGGGAAATTATGGATGAGGACAATGTAAATCAGGGAGGAGAGGCAGAGGGTGAAATTTTAACCCCCATTGACCTTAATGGGCATTTTGCCATTGACTTAAATGAAGCCAGAATTTGGCACAGAATCTAGGACACTTCTGGTGGGAGGGGTTTTTTTTTGGTATGGATGAAGCCATAATCTTACATATTAATACCCGAAGGCAATACAAGGCCCTCATCCTCTGTGTAGGCACAAAGCTCCGGCCATGTGGAACTCACTGCTAGAGCTGGGTGAATAATTGATTTTCTGGTTTTTGTGGCATTTCCAAAAAATTGGGGATGGGGGGATTTTGGTTTGAGCTGAACCAAATCTGAATTCTTGGTGAATCAAAGGGTCCATCTGAGGTTTGTGCCAGACTGGGGATTTGAACCTGCATCTTCCACATCCCAGATGAGTACCCTGGTCACTGGGCTAAAGATTATAAGGAGAGCTAGGGGCAGCAACTGCACCACCTCCTCCAGCCATTTAATGAATGGTTGAAACTACACACATCAAATTCGTGACTAGTTTTGGGTTGACTGAACCTGCATTCTTTGGCGAATAAATTATTTGTTTCAAAAAAATTTCATCCAGCTCTATTCATGGCAGGATTAGGGCCTGTGATATAAAGAAGGGCATTTACAAATATTGGTTAGTTAATTAAATTGGACTGTTTTAGCTACTACACAACCAAGTTCTATGGGAAACTCTCAAAATCCCACAAATGGAGCAGGGTCCCTTAATCTGTGGCTGATGACACTGTAGATTTCCATGGGAAAGTGTACCTGTTTCATGAGTGCAGGAACTCATACAGTGATTATATGCGCACTAGCAAGGATATAAACCTTAAAAGGCTATGACTTGCCCATCCAGACTAACCCCAATCCCCAAAATCTAATTGCCCAAGGGGGGAAGCTCTCATTCCTCTCATCTCCTTCGCAATATTAAAAGGAGCCTTGCACTGTAGTCAGAGGGTCACTAAAATCAGATTCCACCAGTTAAAGTTGCGGGGAGCTCAGGCGTGCCACCAGTCTTCTTCCTTTGAACCAGAGGTTGTTAGTGTGGGTGTCTCTGCTGATTACAGCTACAGATTCTTATCATGAAAAGAAGGGGACTCGCTCAGCCAGGTCCCAAATCATTGAGGACTTTATAAGCTTAAGCTCCACCAGAAAGTTTATAGTGCAGTTTATTACCTCTATTACTCTATCCTAAGTGCTGAGATAATACAGTGATGGGTGTTCTAAAAAATCAAGATAGATCTAAGTGAGAGGCATAGTGTAAAAAACTTAGGAAGCATGAACCACATTCTGCATTCACTTAAGTTTTCAAGTACTTTTACGGAGTCGCCTCATGCAGAACACATTATTTAATTTCAGGACATAGTAACTTTAAAAAAACCAAAACGGCTCCAACCACTGCTCTGGGGTGCTTATACAATAAAACACATCTATCATCATTACCAATTAAATCATATTCTCAAGAGCTCCTTCTTACACAGTTAGCCACTCAAAACAAACAGAAACCACTCTCCTTAGCTCCCTTACCCCATTTATAACGTCTTCCCTTTTCCACCTCCACCCTCAAAAGCCTGAGAGTAGCAAACTCAGGCTCTGTCAGCCTACGTGAGCAGATAAGTTCCAGAGTTCGTAAGCTCTTACTACGAACACCTTCCCTTAATCCGGGGGGTGTGGGGAGGTTAGCTCAGACACCTTTGCTGATCTATCACAGGAGAAGAAACTGGGCCTCTCAGGCGTTAGGTCCTTCACTATTTAGGATTCTACAAATCAACAGCTTGAATTTTACCTGGAAGCAAAAACAGGAAGATAGGGATGCACAGATGTAACATTTTTCCAGAAAGCCACCTCCCTAAGCAAGAAAACAGCTGCATTCTCAACCGGCTGTAGTTCTTCCAAATGATCTTTGCATGTAGCCCCTTGTAGAGTGCATTGCAACAGTCCCATCTGAAGGTGTGAAAGGTATGGATAACTTGAGAGAGATCCATGCCCAAAAGAAGACTTCAAGGAGTTCTGGTCAAACACAGATGAGAAAAGCAGTCTTAGGATCAGCTGCTCCCTGGTCATTCAGGAACAGTGGAGGATCAATAAGACCTACCAATTGTGGACCCCCTCATTTGTGGCCTGGTATCACCACTGCCTTTCTTCCACTTGCTTTCCCCATGTTACCAGCATTATCCCAGAATTACATGGGTTGAGTCTGAACCAGAGAGGCCTTATCCAAGACCTGGCATCTGTCAAGCAGTGAGTGAGTGGCACAGCTGCAGGAGCTGAGTCAGATCAGAAGGGGATAAAGAGCTGGGTGTTGCACATATGCTGAAGGCACTGCAGCCCAGGCCTTCTCATTAACCCAAACGAGATCATGCACAGACCAAACAGCCCTGTAGTACTGCTCCTAAGAACTCCTTTGGGACAAGCAAGCATTTACCCATTCCTACCCCCGGGACATCTTGGGCAGAATGGAATGGGACCATACAGGTCTATCTACCCCTCCTAGGCACTGCACACGTATCACCAAGACCTCCTCATGACTAGTACTAGCCAAGGCAGCTGACAGATCGGAAAGAATCAGCATGGACCCTCTATCCATTACCGGGGGAGCTCATCTACCCATGCAACTTGTGAAGCTTCTGTACCATTCCAAGCCCAGAAACCAGAGTGAATGGAGTCCAGCTAATCTTGTTCGGTGCCTCTAAGTGCTATTGTAATATAAGTAACAAGCCTAATAAAGGGAGGAGTAAGATTATTTTTAAAATGGGAGGTATGTTGAGCCAGACTCCCTTTCCCTGTTCCTAAATCTATGCTCATGTTAATTAACTCATTCCATGAACTCATAGAAATTAGAGATGGAAACAACCTGTCATTGTAGGTTGTCTAGTAGTCCATTGCTCAGGGGACCAATGCAGGATGATTTTGGACAGTAATTCCTAGAGCTTTGTCCAGTCTTAGTTTAAAATTTTCCTTTTCTTAATAATCAATGAATCCACTATTTATCATTATTAGATCTGGCTGGAAATTTTCCGATGGAACATTTTTCTATTGGAAAAGGCTGATTCATTGAAATGGAAACATTCTGTGGGAAGGTATCAATTTGGGCACAACTCACAAGGAACTTGTCTGGTTTCCTCCCCACCTGGCTCCTTGCCAGATAACTTGATAGGGGTCTTGGGAACCACAGCTCCCAAGCTCCTTGAAAGCCCACCGGCTGAACTGCTGGAGGGCCGGGACTCCCCAGCTCCCAGAGTTCCTGGTTCCCCAGGAACATGGGGAAGTGGGACTGGAAACTTTTGAAAAATTCCATTTCAGTTCTTCCAAAATAGAATTGATTGAAAATGTCCCTCCTGTGAAAAATTGTGCATATTCGACTTTTCCTTTCAATTCGGAGTGAATTTTTTACAGAAAGGTGAAATTTTCCATGGGCGGGAAATTCCAGTTCTCACTCGTCTCTAACAGTTACGTCTCCTCTCATCCATTCCTCTTGCACTTATTGTCTATGCCTTGTTTTAGCACTGGGGTGCCCAGGTTTGTTCCAATGGTAAATCATCATTGCTGTTAAAAATGTGTGCCTTATTTCTAATTTGAACTTGTCTGGCTGCACATACAGCTGTCTATGAGCAATCACACCCTTTCCGAGGCAGCAGAGTAGAACATTGATGTAATTTTTATAACCATCTTCCGATAAATATCTTTATGGAACTTTTCCCGTCTAAAAATCTGACAAATGGAAGTGTTGACCTTAGAAGAATTTAATCTTTTCTGACTGAAAGCCTGATACACACATTACTGGCTTGCAGAAGAAACTGGTATAATTTTTTAAAAAAATATTACCCCTAACAAACATGTATGGGCACCTGAATGGTTGCAGTCCACTAAAAATGAGTTTTGACTTCTTGGTGATCTCTGACAGAAATGTTACACTTTGAATCTGGAGTTAGCTCTTTGGCCTGTAATGAATGAGTGCACAAAATTTCAAGATTTTAGCTCCATGGGAATTAATAGAGTCAGTCAGTGAGTGATCTGTTGCTAGTCCCTGAGTTACATACTGCAGGGGAATTTATGGGAACAGTGAATAGATACTGGTTTCACTACACATCTTTTGTAAATTGCAGTTTAAAGAGCCACTGACCATATGCTAACAGATGTGAAAGCAATTGTCATACAGATTTATGGTTACCTTCACATTTTCACCAGAGAAGTACAAAAGACTGAGTTTCTCTTGTTGGGTTAGAATTCAGGACCAGCAACTTCCGTGTTATGAATGACAAGCAGTGATTTTTGTGGTATTTTCACATCTCTGTCAAGCCTTGTAAGTCTTTCCCTGTGTCAGACACAAAATGCCTAGCAGGAAGTAATAGATGACAGATGCTTCTACTCTCAATTATTTCTCATATCTAGCAACATTCCTTCAAATACTTTCATTTTGAGGAAGAGGGGTGGTTGCCCCTCATGAGATACTGGCCTAAAAGTTCAGCTTTTTTTTTTAAGGGTTCAAATTAGTTTTAATAGAGCCAGTCAAATTATTTCTTGCAAATTTAACCCTTTTTCTGCTTGCAAAGTATTCATGAATGGACTTCCACTTCACAAGACTAGTAGTTATTTACTATTATTTACACAAACAGTTTATCTGATTGGCTTTTCGATGAACTGTATCTATTTATTACACATGGTTTAAGAGTGGTTACCTAAGCAGCTTGGTGATAGCTCTGCTTCCTAATTGGATTACTGAAGCTTTTTAGAACAGTAAACCAACAACAAATAGCAAATAGTAAGTAATGAATACTCTTATTCACGGAGACTATACCATTGTTTGTAGTCAAATCTAGGTATTTCTACAGAGAACCAGCTATTCCCCAAGGGCTTATGAGACTAAAAACTCATTCACCCAAATAGCAAGGGGCAGGAAAATGGTCAAATGGAATAACCCTTCCAACCTTGATGTTAATCATTATTACACCAGCTGTACGTTTAAGAGTTGTCACCTGTCAGAACAGATGGATTTATGTGGTTTTTCAGTGTGCCTCTCTGATGCCACAGACAGTGGAGATTGCTCCAGCTTTCCTCACTGTTTCAAAGAATGGTGGAGAAGTTGATTATTTAAGGGAATTCACAGAAACACTCACCACCCACAGATTGGCGAGACAGTGAATTTTCTTCTGGACCACCCAAGAAATAAATTTCTTCAACAGTATCTCCTGGGGAATTGATTTTAGGCAGGACACCCACGTTTGTTTCATTTTCCGTCATTGTTTGAGACAAGTCTGACAAACGCCTACAAAGCAGCTAGCCTCAGACCTCTCAAATGTTTCCTCTCAGCTCCAAAGGCTAATCAAATGTGTGATTCTTTGTAGCAAGAAAATTCAATTTCCACAGATTCCTTGTGGTTGAGTGCTGGCTTTCAAGTTAGAGTGCTACCCCGTAAACACGGGAGCAACCGGGGAACAAAGTTGGAGGGAGAGGAGCACCAGGAGGAAAAGATTTTTTGCAATGTAAAAGAAGTCCAGGGAACTGGCAACACAGCCAGCCAGGGCTGGACAGCACCCTAGGAGCCACTCAGAAGCCAGGGAAAGGGAAAAAGCAGAATGGTGTGGTGCATAGAGGCCTTAGGTGGAGATCAGCAGTAGCAGGAGGACTAGTTTCCGAGGGATTAGAAGCCTTTTCATTTTGAACTCTATAGCCAAGGAAGGGGGACAAACAGATTTTTAGCAGTATTGCACCTGACCAGTTCTACATCCACATTTGAATGTCAGTAACAGAAAAAAGATTAAACAAAATTTGCTTCCTATACAAATCATGCAAAGCCAACTCCCTAAATTCACTGGACCATTGTAGTTCAAACAAATCTACTACACTTCCTCTCTGTGTTGCACATGACCATCATGGTGGTGTCTGAATGCTTCTGCAATGAACAATGGATGAGAAGACTCACAAAGTGCAAAATCAAGCCCCCCTCTCAGGCCTTTAAATGATAAACAGAATGTCTGCCTATTTGGTTTTCTGCGTGGCTGTGCACTGGGCATTTAATTCTCTTCCTTTCATATTGTTTTGAGCTGCCATTATCGAAGTCAGTCAAATTCTCTGTCCTTCTGTAGAAGGAAGGATATTTTAAAACTTTTGCTACAACTGCCCTTAGAATCTCCAAATTGGCTGCCATTGTAACAGTGATTTTGTCTGCTCTATGAGCACCTCACAACCACAAGTGGAGTTTATCACCGCAACACCCCAGGAGGTAGGCAATACAATCAACCCCGTTGTACAGATGGGGGAAACTGAGGTGCAGAGCAGATTAAGTGGCTTGCCTAAAGTCACACAGGGCAGTCTGTGGAATCAATTGCACTAACCACGAGACTATTCATCCCACTCTGACCTCCAGCCAGTGAGACACTACGGTGTTTGTCAGAAATGGATTCCCATTGACACCCACTAGTGGGCTTTGGATCAGGCCCACACAGACAGTAATTCACTACAGGAGCTTGGTGAAGATTTTTCAGCATTTTTTCAGGGAATCAAAACTATTTGGAAATGGGGATTGGATTCAGTAAATAGCTATAGTGCAAAAAATGGAATTTTGTTTCTGAAAAAGTTGCAATGGTTTGTTTCAACCCTGGCAGAATGAAACGTTTTGACTTCTCCTTTTGAAACTGAAAATGTCAGCTCGGAATTTAGCTACAGCTTTAAACAAAAATGGTGGAAAACACCTGAAAGTGAAATAACCTTCCCTACCGTTCCCCACAAATTTTGTTTTGGTTTGCATTGGGGGTGTTTTTCAATCCAAAATGATTTTTTTTTCTTACAGTTTTTTGTTCTGGTGAGGGGAAAAACGAAAAAAAAACCTTTCAGTTTTGGTTTGAAACTAATAAAAAATTTTGGGGGGTGGATTTTAAAGTTCAGTCCCCAAACAAAAATAATAACAATACCCCCCCACGCCATTCTTATGTTCTTATGTTTAATTATTCACTCAGCTCTACTTACTACATGCACTAGCATCTCCGAAGAACCATAGGTTTTGGCCTTCACATTGTAATCCAGTGAGTCAAGTTGCTGTCATTCCCACTTGCATGACAAACTTCATTTATGCTGGCCTTCCCACTGGTCATTACAAATCCTTTCAGGAGAGCCTCCTGAGTGGCAAGCCTAGAGCCAAGGTCTTAATTAGGGTCAAGAGACAAAAGTAGAAAGCTATAAATGAGCAAGTGTAATACCAGGTCAGGGAGGACTTCTGACTTTTAAGGGTTGGGGTAGAAAAACACCTAGAAAAATCGCTTGTTGCTATCCTTGGGCAAACAAGATTCAGCTAGGGCTCCATAATGCTCACTTGCGTAGAATTCCCCGCAACTGGTGGAATTAGTGGGTGAAATTCCATGGCCTGTGCTAGACAGAAGGCCAGAGCAGATTATTCGAGGGTCCCTTCTACCCTGAAAAGCCCTACATAAGGCTGAAACTTGCCTTTATTCCAGATGTACAGAGTTCAGCATGCATACTCCATGCTCTTCTCTAAACCTCCCCTTCCACACCTGCATGCTTGCTATTTGTATACGTCTTTCACCCAATTAAAGCCCACACCAGCAGTTGCCTTGCCTTTAGCTCACTGACCTGCAGCCTATGTCTTTCTTCATTACAGAAAGCCAGGCTTTATCAACCCGATAGAGTTCTCTGAAGGTATTAGTGATGTGTCAAAAGCATGGCATTCAGTGGATGGAGCATACTAACGTCTTCCACAACAGATACCAACGCTTTGGAAGAAAGAGCATTGGATAGGAGGTAGAATGGACCCATTCTGGGAAAATGGCTTAGAGCAAGGTAAGTACAGATGGAAAATTTTCAGACTGGAAAGGGGTTAGAAGTGGGTTGCTCCTACTTTGAGACTTCAACATCCGTCTATCAGGAAATGAGTGACCCCGATTAGGATATTAAAAATAATCTGCAGAGTTGGATATTTTTATACGTTGCTAAAGCTGGAGACAAAATAAACACAAAGAGTACAGCTGGCCACAGTTAACTCATCCCGGGGCAGCAATGGTATGTGAGCGCTCTTGGCAAAGAAGCCACAGCCAGAATGAGCCTGGAAAGCAGTCTGTCTTCCAACGCCTGCAGGTGGCTCCCTCCATGTCTGAGGTGCAGTGGCAGTGCAGTGTGGAGAAATTTGCACTTCTGTCCCCGCTCTGTAGATAAGTCAGAAGACTTTGGGCACCAGAGCTGACTCCTAAGAAAACGGGCATTTTCTGGGATTCTCTGCTCAGCGTCCTCCACTGATTCCCTCATTTTGATCCTGGAACCAGCAGCCTCAGGCTTGTTTGTTCATTTCCTGTTCCTCACACTCAGCTGGTGCCTGAATTCTATGGCCCCTCCGTCTCTTGAGGGAGGAAGGCCTTCTGTTGCTTTGGTGGAGCCCAGCCACCAGTCCCAGGCCAGTCCTAGTCACACAAACTTACACACACGTGCAGATGTGTGACGTTAGTGACTGTAGCTTTTCAGAGCTTATTTTCCTTCTGGCAATTTTCTGCCATTGCACCTTCCTCTCAGATGAGAAGTCTCCTAACACTGCTGCCCTTGGCTTGCCGAAGTCGGCTCCCACTTTACCACAGGGTAACCAATGGACAGAGAAGGCTAATGACGTACATTACCTATGTGACCAGTTTGATGCATTTAGCTAAATTCCTGATAAACAAAAAAGGAGATGGTGATGCTCAGAGATTATCTTGTTTCCAGGAAACAACTGTGACTGGGAAACCAATATGTTCAATGTGGAGTGCCAAATTGCCAACACAACCCTTCTGTTTCATCCTGCACACAGCTAGCGTTCAGCCGCTGGTGAGTTCAAAGAACATGAGAAGGATGGGAGAAGCAGTAGGGAGTTTTCAGATCTTGTCAGATTGCCAGAAATGTGTCAGAACAGTTGGCCCCTGGGTGACCCAGCCCCATCCCAGAAGAGAAATGCCTGGCAAGAAGATTGCACTGGAGGAAAGCTTTGAACAGCTGGCAGAAGCAGCACCGTCCATCTCCCTGCTGCAGTAATGAAGGCAGGGGGAAGTGCTGATAGGAGAATCTAGCCTAATCAGATTTCTGAACCAACTGTCAAGTATAATGTAAGGTGTGTGCCCCACAAGATGGCAGCTTGGGGTTTTTTATACACCATGGTCCACAGAGAGACCCAGCCACATACCCTGGATAAGCTCTGCTGTACAATCAGAAATGTACCCTCATGGTCGTGTTTTCTTTCAAATGAGAATTAAAAAAGCAATTTCAGAAACGATGGACTGGGTTCACCGGTACACTCTGACTGCACTGTGCCACTCCTGATGTTCAAAGAAGCCACAGAAGCAGCTTCCCTGCCTGGTTAAGCTGCTTTTTGGGCTGCCTTGCCTAGCCAGAGCAGAACAAAACAGCTGGAGTGTGCCAGTGAATCTGACCCTTTATGCTTCGTGGAGGAGAGGCAATACGACCACCTGAGGTGTACAATAAACATAGTTAGAAACAATGTTACCATTAAAAGTAGGGAAAGGTGAATTGTGAGCATTAGGCTGCTGAAAGGTTTCCCTCATGGCTGCGTTCTTCACTTTGCACCATGCTTACAAGTGATGAACTTTTCTTTCAGCTGTAATTCAGTCACAAATAGTACTGTTCTTCTTCCCTTTGTTAGGAACCCTTTGCCTTTGCTTCTGCTTGTGCTTTACAGAGTGGAACACTCATAAACGGAGTATCCTCTCTATGAGATTTAAAATATCATTTTCCCATTTACTACCAAATACATTTTCCCAGTTGTAGAAGACAAACCTTCTTGTGACATTTCAGGTGTTTGAGTTTCTTCCTGGGTGTAGCTGAAAATCAAAAGGCCAGATAAGAGGAAAGGTGGTCCAGTGATTCGATGCTTGTCTGGGATTCAGGGGACCCGGGTTTAGTTCCCTACTCCATCCCAGACTTCCTGTGCAATTTTGCCCTCTTTGTAATATGGGAATAATAGTACTTGTCTATCTTGCAGGGGGACTTGTGAGGAAAAATGCCTTAATATCAGAGTACCTCATGTTCTTTAACGTAATGGAGACCATACAAGTACATTAGATACAAAAGTGCCTCTGTTTTCACAGGGTGTGTGAGAGCTGCTTTCCCTCAGTAGCTAGCCTGCCCCTCTCACTTTTAACCTCCATGTGAAAAACCATGGGCCAAGTTCTCTCCTGGCATAATTCCACTGTCCTGAGTGTAGCAAACTGCAGGGAGAACACAAGTTGCAGGAGAGAAGAGGTTGGAGGAAGCACCAGGAAGTCAATCTGCATGCACATGGCTGGAATGCTAGCTGCAACTGCAGCTTCTCTAGGTAGCTCTTGTAATAAGGAACCAGTTTAGTTTTACAAGCCTGGCATCCTGCATGTAGGGTAATAACATGACTGGAGTTACACCAGCAGAAAGTTTGGCCCAGTATGTCTTTATTCTGTTCCAAGATACAGAGCTGCAGGTTTTCAGTTTTGTTTCCCCTCATGCTTCTAACCCACGCGGACTGAACTCCAGAAAAACCTCAGTAGTACAACAATGCGAGATTGCAGTCTAGTGCCATTAGCTGCCTCCCAGAGTAACTGACATCCCCATATCTACAGCACAATGCAGGAACATTAATGTCCCCATACAGGAGAGTACACATAGTCCATTTAGTCAGGTATCCTGTGTACAGCAGGGGCTAATAATGGACCTTTCAGAGGAAGCAGGAAAAATAGGATAGTATTGCAGCATAAGGACTACTATTAAATTGTGGCAAATTTCATTGTAACCCCATCTGGTGGTCAGTTTATGCCTGAAATCAAGAGGCTAAGTAGCCTATAGGATTATTATCACAGACAATGTAATTGCAAATCGTATTTTCCTTTGTTTAGGTATCTAATCCCTTTTTGGAAATCTTACTGACACATTTGCTTCAGCATCTTGCAAGCCTAATTTAATTAGGCCTTGTGTGAAGAGAATTCCCCGTTATCCATTCCACTTTTAATTCCATCAGCTGACCTCTTCCATTATGGCAAAGGGTAAATGTACATAGGAGTGCATGGTTGGCTTTCTCTGTACCAAGGGGATCTTAAATGATTCCACCTTAGACCCCAAATTCAGTTATCTTTTTTTCTCCCAGGATCCTATATCCCAGAATCCTTTGCACCACTTGAGAAGGGAGGGCTCATGGCTTTGGGGTGAAGAAAGTCTATGTGAATTGGAGCACAACCTGCCCGATGAGGTAGAGTGATGCCACTGTGGTACCCAAGAGGGAAATTAACATCCAGAAGAAAGTAAACCAGCAAATGAGGAACATGGGCCATGCTAGTGATGCTTATAAGGAAACTACCAGCATTTCATCCCCACCACATTCAAATGTCACCCACAGTTATCTTGGTAAAGAAAATATTCTAAAGGAAACGTTATGAATAAAGACACCCAGCCCCTCAGCTTGTACCCACTGGATTGCTACCTGGAGCAATCTCTTTTTCAATGGAGGCCAAGTTCATCTGCAGTGTAACCCCACTGAAGCCAAATTAGCTAACTCATCTCTGAACCTGCCGCTCAGGGGCAGATCTATGGCTGGTGTAGCACCACTGAAGCCACGGAGACAATTCACACCAGCTGAAGGTCTGCCCTTCTGTTCTCCTCTTATCTCACTCTGCTATGCCTCTTGCTACCTTGTTTCTTTTTCATCCTTTTACATCTGTCTCTTTGAACAAGGGATTAAATGCATTCAGTAATGCATATATATAATTACATATATGACCTTTGACAGCTTTAATCAACATATGGAATTTAAATACATAGCCATATTCCCCCATGAATTAGTAAGACTTTTACATCTGCCTTGACATCAATATCCTGCATCAGTGACAAAATAAAATTAGCAGTGGACGGGGACTGAAGTTGAAACCTACAGTTGCCCTCCCCCACAGTCCATCCTCCAGGAGGCTGTGCCATCTTGAATGGAGTGATCATGACACAGTTGCCAAGCAGCACATTTGAAACTGCAACATCAGAGACATAGAGCTTTTGAGAACCATGTTTCTCCAGGTGGGTGAGATATAGACAGTGGCAATGCGACCTAGGATTTCTAGCTCAGCAAATAAATGCAGAGCTCTCAGCTAGACGCCCCTCTCCTGGCCCGTACCCCATCAGGGCTATTGAGAGGCTGGGATGCTTTTGCTCTTGGTTACTGGGGTTGAACTGGTGCCAGGGCTTTGTCAGCAGGGATCCCTCATCTTTGTGCTGTCCATGGCAACACACCAGAACCTGATTCACAGATTTTAAGAACCAGAAAGGCAAATTATGGTCATTTAGTCTGACCTTCTGCATAATACAGATCATAGAACTTCACCCAGTGATTTCTACATCTAGCCCAATAACTGGTGACTCAACAAAAGTACGATGCTGTCTTCATTTAAAGACTCCAAGTAGTGGAGAATCCATTACATCCCTTGGTTCTAGTGGTTAGCCTCACTGGTTAACATTTGCATCTTTTTCTGCAACTGTTTGAACTTTGCTGACTTCAATTTCCAGTCCCTGGATCTTGTTAGCGCTTTGTCAGCTAGTCTTCCAGTATCAAATCTCTTCTTCATATACTGCTACTTAGAGATGGATCCAGTGGTCTCTTAACCTTCTTTAATTAGACTCAGGACTTGTCTACACGACAGGTTATGTCAACATAATGTATGTCGCTCAGGGGTGTGAATAAGCCAACCTCCCTGAGCGACGTAAGTTTGGCTGACCTAAGCGCCGGCGTGGACAGCGCTATGTCAGCAGAAGAGCTGCTCCCACCGACACAGCTACCGCCGCTCATGGAGGTGGAGTTATTGTGCCGCTGGGAGAGCTCTCTCCACCAGACGCGTGACAGCGGAGCAGCTGCGCCACTGAGGCACTTCTAGCGTAAACTATGCCCTGAATAAACCAAGCCCTTCAGTCTGTCCTGGAGAGGCGCATTTCCCAGGCTTCAAAATCATTCTCGCTTTTTTCAGAACCCTTTCCAGTTTTGCCAATGTCTTTGCTTAGAGTTGTCACCAAAACCAGACACAGCATTCCAGTGATGCTCTCAGCAATGCTGTATACAGGGGTAATGTTGCCTCCGGGCTCCGTTACTAGTTATATATGGAAGGGTCACGGTAGCCTGCTTAGCCACAGCATCGTACTGGAAACCAACGGAACCCATCTCCCATGACCCCTACATTCTTTTCAGCGGCACTGCTTTCCAGAATACAGCCCCCTAGCCTGTAATTATGGCCTTCATTCTATTTTCTTAGATCTAAGTCCTTGCATTTGGCTGTATGAAGATATGTTTGATTGCACCTGGCTTACTAAATGACCCAGATTAATCTAAGTAACCTGTGCTTGATATTTTCCACTACAATCTGTGTCACCTGCAAACAATCAGAAACGGTTTTACGTTTTCTTCCAGATTATTGGTAAAAGTATTGAACAGTGCTGGTTTGGGAACCAGTCTTTGGGGGACCCCACTCACTGACTATACCTGATTAACAATTGCTCTTTGAGATCTATCAGTTAGCCTGTTTTTAATCCATTTAATGGGCCATATTGATCATGCTAATATTAAGCTAGGGGTTCTTTAGCATACAATGGATAGCTTATTCATTTGGTGTAATGCCTGCTTTGATCCTGGGGGGTCTGATGGACTCTATGCTGCATATTACAGAGTTGGTGTCAGTGTCTATCAGGCCCTTGCAGGTAGCATTGCATTATTTGTATCTTAACATTTTCTGTCACAATAGTTTGATGCCCCAGAAATATAAGCAATTGCTACAGTAATGCCACAGCTTCCCTGTGCTCTGCTTTTCTCACACGCTCCCCTTTTACACTCTCTTGATGTTCTCTGTTATAGGCAGTGCGTTCTGCAGGAGATATTTACAACCACTAGGGGTCAGGTTTTTAAGATCTAGAATTAAGAGTTCCTTTGTATGCGTCTTTCAGTCCCTGCACCCACTGCTGGCCTCCCCCTTGAACCCTTCCCATTCTCCCCAGCATTCTCCATGTCCTCTGCCTCCTGTCTCCATTCCTATGTCCTCCTCTATGCCCCCAGGTCCCCTGCATCTGCCTTCATCCCCAGCTCCATGCCGTAGCAGTCTGCTGTCCCCTTTCCACATCTCTCCCAGGGTCCCCGCTCCCAGCCTACTGCCCCTCTGCACCTCCCCCACCTGAGGCTCAGCACAGCCTGGGGTCCACAGCAAGGCAGGTTACGTTATATGTTTAACTTAAAAAAATCACTCTTTACTACATAGAAATATCCTTTCCTCTTTGTAAGTCTGGGATGCTCCCCAGAAGTACACAAGGTAGCAAGGTGAGAGGCACCTTGCTACCACCCTGCTCTTCGCATGAGGGAGCCTTGTCTGTATTTGCCAGGGGTCAGCTCCCTGTCTCATCAGCCATGGAAAACACAAGCAGTCTCCTCTCAGCCCATGCAGGCTCTGCTGTCCCTTTGCAGTTTAGCAATAGGCACACACCAGCCTGGAGCATCCCCCTGGAGTGCCCAGACCCTCTTCCACTAGCCACTCACTGACCTGCTACTCCCAAAGGAAGGGTGCACACCAGCATACCAGTTTCAGCTCAGGATCACCACTCCACTTACACAAAGCCCTTCCGTTTGTTTATAGTGGAAACAAGTGAAAGTTTATGTAAAAGATATGAGAAGATTCAATGGAAACATTGTCTATATAAATGCTATCATAACATGCTTTCTAGAGCCTCAATTTAACTCATAAGACATCCCCTTGTCTAATAAATTTAAGATGCAGCTCAAAAGTTTCTAGTGTTTTTCAGCCAAGCCTGGCTGTGATTTCTCACTCCCCCCTGCCCATGAAACACACACACTGTCAGCTAGGTGAAGGATGCAGAGTGTAGCTCTGTACCTAGAGCTGTAGTCTAGAGCTGTAGTCCAAAACTTCATTGTAAACAGGACTTCCTCCTGCAGGCTTATTTCATCCTGTCAATTCCCTCTCAAAGATTTTACAATCCCTTCATTAGCATTTGGCTCTGGCTAACTGTGATGCTAACTGGCATCCATTGTGAACCATACAATACTCAATTTACATATAGCCAGCCAGCCAAACATCTCCTGCCTAAGAGAAACTGGTTTATCAACTTCTGGGGACCAGCCCCAAATCACAGACCTCAAGAACATATTTTTCAGTATATATAACTCCTTATCTATTGTCTATACATACATCTTGTAATCATTATGAGGACCAGTGTGACACAGGCTTTCAGTAGAGACCATACCTGGCACTCTCTGGTGAACTAGTATGCGCATACCAGACCCGGGGAACTCTAACTCTTATGTGTCTCTGTGCCCTCTGCCAGTTGGCACCAAGAGGTCTCTGAGTCAAAGTCCTATACTAACCCTCCTCAACACACTCGACAAGGCCCCTTTTCTCTATAACACCAGCAGAGCTGTGTGATGTTATTGACATGAACTGTGACTGTATAGATCATTGTTGCAACCACTGTTATATATTTACAGCAACTATTGTACAAAGCTTGTTGAGTGAGGTGTCTATGACAAGGTTATGATTTGCTGGTTATGATTATGCTGTCTGTATGTATGTATCATTTTTGTATTTGAAGTTATGAATATTGGCTGTGTACTTGTATCTCAATGTGTTTGATTCTAAGTAGCCTCAGTGAAGCATTTGGTCAGCTCCTTGAGAAAGGACTATTCTCAGTAAGTGCCCAGTCAAGAAACACTTAACTGACAATGGACTTTGGGAAACGCCAATCCCCATCTGAGCTTTCCTGGGAACGTTCAAACTAACATGTAAACAATGATGTCGGCCTGCAAAAAACTGAATCATTCATGGACATGTGACTAGCCTCAGTGGCCACAAACTCCATCTTGTTGCTGTGACTTTGCACAGAAGAACCAAGGGGTTTCCACCCACAAGCGAGAGAATATAAAAGGCCCTGGAAATCCCTCCATTTTGTCTTCAATCCTGCTTCTTGCCTCTGGAGAAACTTTGCTACAAATTGAAGCTCTGAACAAAGGACTGAATGACCCATCCAAGCTGTGGATATACTCCAGAGATTTGATTTGAACCTGCAGTTTATTCTATCACTACTGCAAGCCTGAACCAAGAACTTTGCCATTCCTGTATGTAATTGATTCCATTTAACCAATCCTAGCTCTCATCTATATTTCTTTCTTTTATGAATGAACCTTTAGATTTTAGATGCTAAAGGATTGGCTACAGCATGATTTGTGAGTAAGATCTGACTTGTATATTGACCTGGGTCTGGGGCTTTTTTTCTTTTACTGGGGTATTGGTTTTCATAACCATTCGTCCCCCTAACGAGTGGCACCGGTGGTGATTCTTGGAAACTGGAGTGTCTAAGGGAATTGCTTGAATGACTTCTGGTTAGCCAGTTGGGTAAAAAACGAAGTCTTTTCGGTTTGGTGTGCCTTAATAGTAAAGGAAATCCAGCTTTGGGCTTTAACTTCCCTGCTCTAAGCAATTTGTCCTGAATTGATACTCTCAGTTGTGTCCCGCCAGAGGCAGCATCATTACAAGCTGAACAACCGGAGAGTGGGAAGGTGGAGACATTGGGAAGATAGGATGAGCCAGAAAAGCTAGGAATGTTTTTAACAACTAAACAAGAGGGAATGTTTTATGAATCCCTGTAACCCTAAAACACATTTTCTGACCCCACTCCAAGCTTCCCAGAACACCTCTGTGCTAGCAGGCGATGTGGCCAGTGATGTTTCAGGTGGGTTGGTTTCTACCTGTGGAAGTTTGATAGCAGGAATTGAAAGCAAATAAACCAGACAGAGTGGGAAGTTGGCTTCATCTTGAACTATTAGGCAGCTACAGCCATGCCATGATCCACTTAAGGGCATACTTGACAATGGTCAGGCAGCTGATGTGCTGAACCACTTCCCATCATGACGGCCAACATCATCTCATTACTCCCCCGCCTGTCTGTAGCCACCTGTTGTCTTACGCTGAGACTGTAAGCTCCTGGGGGCAGGGACTGACTTTATGTTCTGTATTTATACAGTGCCTAGCACAATGGGGCCCCACTGTGGGACTGGAATTCCTAGGTGCTACTGCTATACAAATAATGATTACTAATACTAGCTTACTTTCTCGTGCAACATGATAGTAGCTGCTATTGTGCAAGAGAGGTATCTAGGAGAACATTTGCACTAGCGGGGGGCTTCTGATTTCTGAATGGAATGAAAGAAAGATGTCAGAGAAAATGTGGAGATATTAGTAAGGCATCGTTGCATAGGGCTCTCTTGTTTGGTTCAAAGTAGGCCCAGCCAAATTAAATTAGCTGCCTTTTGGGGCTGTCTTCCTTCCACCCGCAACACATTCCTGGCCTGTGACTCCAGAAATGCAGCACCACAACTTCCTACCTTGGAATCTGAGCTCATAGTTCTCTTTAGTCCAAGCTCACAAGATCTTTGTTTTCTCTGCTAATCCTGTTGAAGGAGGGGTCAGAGGGAACATAGTAGTAAAATCAGCAGGGGGTAGGGCTCACCAAGAGATAAGGCAGAAGAAGCAGTAGTGATAGGATGGGACTGATTGGGCAACATTCTGGAAGAAAGAGAGGAGTGGGAAATTGTATGCATGGTGTAATGGCATGTTTACTTGCTGTACATAACTCAGCCACTAGATGTCTCTACATACCACAGAGAATTCCAGACAGGGTGTGGTCCTTGGTAAACGAGAATCAAAGCTGGAACTCAAGCTGTGTGGAAACAGTTTATTTGTTTGTATCTGTGTAGCTGTTTTATTTAATATATGCCTTTTGTTTAAGAATGTCTTTGGTTCTGTAGATGTCATGACACATGGGAGAGGGAGGAAATAAGGGAGCAATGAGAGGGGACATGAATCTTTTAAAAAAGATTCTGAAAGACAGAGAAACAGACATGAAGAAAGAAATCAGAAGATAAGAAAGGGAGAGTGACCCACTGTTACTGGAACAGGTAGTGTTCCAGGAACTAAGCCATGTCACCAATACTAGCAGAGCTAAGGGGTTAATCTCCTGTTAATAAATGTCTTCTAGTAGCTGCTAAAGTATAACAGTTGAATGTGTGAGTATAGCAGAAACATTCACTGGAGAAAACCCATGTAATTTCTCTATGCAAGTCCTGCATCATACATTTTAGAGCCATGACCATGGGCTGTAAATTAAATGAGTGACAGAGCTCGCAGGGCACTCAGTGAGGGATTTAGAAAAGAATAAAATACCAGTAGAAAGTTCTAGTTTTTGATGAGGCTATGGAAAGACAAAATTGCTATCCTTGGTATTGTGCCAGGGCAGCTCCCTAACCCCTGACCGGAAAGCCCACAGAATTCTTGCAGGCCATTCAAATCTATGGGAGGATTTTGCTAATGATTTTTCACTCTAGATTTCTGCTCCTGCAGTTTGTCTCCATCCCTCTGTCCTACTCACTCAGTGGCAGCTTTGCTAAAGTATCATTGCCTAAGGCAACAACTCAAGGTTTTAGAGATGGTTTTCATGGCTGTGGTAGACAATTAATGATGGAAAAGGACAGCTATTAACTGGCAGCAATAAAGGGAAATACCAGGTTACCAACTCTTTGTGTATGTGATGTTTTACATACATCCCCAACTCCAGGAGATAAGAGATTAGCTGAGAATCTCATCTTTCATTGAAAATAAAAAGGAAGTTGTAGTTGCAGATGAAAGCTTGAAAACATGACCCAAGCGGATCCTAAAGGCTCTGAAACTGGAAGGCTCCCACACCCCAAAAAAGCCCCAATATGTAGCTGTGAGAGGTTGGATCACAGAAACCCCCTTTGGGACTGCCACCTGATGTGCCTAGAATACCTCTGAGTCTATTTTCCCTGCCAGCTTGGAACTTCAGTCCCTTGCCTTGTTTGAGCCAGACACACTTGCCTGCTGCAAACACAGATCCGCATCTGAACCATGTCCCCCACAAGCTGCAGGCTTAACTGAAAACAGCTTAAGAAGTGTTCCTGTCTCCAGAACTCAGATACCCAACTCCCAATGGGGTCCAAACCCCAAATAAATCCGTTTTACCCTGTTTAAAGCTTATACAGGGTAAACTCATAAATTGTTTGCTTCTATAACACTGATAGAGGGATATGCACAGCTGTTTGCCCCCCAACCCACCAGTATCAATACATACTCTGGGTTAATTAATAAGTAAAAAGTGATTTTATTAATTACAAAAAGTAGGATTTAAGTGGTTCCAAGTAATAACAGATAGAACAAAGTGAATTACCAAGCAAAATAAAATAAAACATGCAAGTCTAAGCCTAATACAGTAAGAAAGTGATTACAGATGAAATCTCACCCTCAGAAAGTTCTGATAAGCTTCTTTTACAGACTAGTCTCCTTCTAGTCTGGGTCCATCAATCACTCATACCCCTGTAGTTACTGTCCTTTGTTCCAGTTTCTTTCAGGTATCCTTTGGGGATAGAGAGGTTACCTCTTGAGACAGCTGAAGACAAAATGGAGGGGTTTCCACGAGCTTAAATAAACTTTCTCTTGTGGGTGGAAACCCCTTCTCCTCTCCTATGCAGAATCCAGCTGCAAGATGGAGTTTTGGAGTCACATGGGCAAGTCACATGTCCATGCATGACTCAGAACTTTACGGATCGATGCCACATTCCCAGGAAAGCTCAGATGTGGATTAGCGTCTCTCAAAGTTCAGTGTTAGCTTAAGTGTTTCTGGATTCGGCACTTACGGAGAATGGTCTTTCCTCAGGAAGCTGACCAACTGCTTCACTGAGGCTACTTAAAAACAAACAAGTACAGAGCCCATATTCATAACTTCGAATACAAAAATGATACATGCATATGAATAGGATGAATAGATTCAGTAGATCATAGCCTTTGCAGAGATACGTTACATGGCATATCTAGCATAAACTATATTCCAGTCACGTCATATTTACACTCATAAGCATATTTCTATAAAGCCTTACGGGGGACAATGTCACAGGAGCTTTTGAAAAAAAATCTCATGAATTCCAAGCCAATCTCACGATTTTTTGGGAGGCCAGACTCCTGATTTTGGAACGTGTGGGGCTGCCGATGCTGCATGCAGCCTCTTTCCCCCCACACGCTAGTCTCAAGCAGGCTGTGCTGGCGCTCGGGTGAGTGCAGGGGCCAAGGGGGCAGTTTGTGACTCCTGAATTGAGGGGCTGTTCATCTCCTGGTGTAGGCGAGGGCAGACGTGAGGGCCATCCAAACTGGTTCTCCCAACGCCCACGGAGCAGAAGCCCCTATGGGGCATGTTGTGGCAGGGACTCAAAGCACAGGCCTGATCCAGGCATCCCCCCCACCCAGTCTGGTCCATCTTAGTCATCTTTGAGCTGGGGGCTCCTTGCCTAGTGCTATTCAGTGGAGGTGGGCTAATGCTATCAGGTGACTGCGAATCAGACCTTTTGAGTCTAATCTGGAATGCAAACAGACATTATAGTTCATGGTATGAGCTCTTTACAGCATGTGTATGTACCTCGCTGAAATCCACCCCAGTGCAGAGAGCCAGCACAAAGCCTGTGCACCACCCGAGCCCTATTTTGACAGGCACAAATGGAAAGAAACAAATCAGTTACTAGGTCTATTGAATAAATCAAAACCAGGCCCCTGTCCACCCCAGCTCTGATTCCACAGGAGTGTGCACCAGCACTGGTTGGGGATGCCAGGGAATAAAGACACTGCTGGGAGTGGCCCTAGGTCCAGATTACCACATTTATCCATGCACCTAACTCACACTGAAGCCCAGGGGATTTAGGCATGTAAATACCTTTGCAGTCTGGGTCCTATTTCTTACATCAGGCTGCTACAGCCAGGCAGTTCTTTGGTCCCATCAGGGCCTACTTCATATGCATGAATAAAAACAGGCCTGTGATGGGATGTTAGATGGGGTGGGATCTGAGTTACTACAGAAAATTCTTTCCTGGGTATCTGGCTGGTGAATCTTGGTCACATGCTCAGGGTTCAGCTGATCGCCATATTTGTGGTCGGGAAGGAATTTTCCTCCAGGGCAGATTGGAAGAGGCCCTGGGGTTTTTTCGCCTTCCTCTGCAGCATGGGGCACTGGTCACTTGCTGGAGGATTCTCTACGCCTTGAAGTCTTTAAATCATGATTTGAGGACTTCAATAGCTCAGACATAGGTGAGAGGTTTATTGCAGGAGTGGGTGGGTGAGATTCTGTGGCCTGCATTGTGCAGGAGGTCAGACTAGATGATCATAATGGTCCCTTCTGACCTTAATCTCTATGAATCTATGATTCCACAGAGCTGGAGCCGTTGTGCAAAACTCAGCTTTCCCTATGGTATCTTTCTAGCCATAGGTTTCAGAGTAGCAGCCGTGTTAATCTGTATCCGCAAAAAGAACAGGAGGACTTGTGGCACCTTAGAGACTAACAAATTTATTAGAGTATAAGTTTTCGTGGGCTACAGCTCACTTCATCGGATGCATAGAATGGAACATACAGTAAGAAGATATATATATATACACATACAGATAAGTTGGAAGTTGCCATACAAACTGTGAGAGGCTAATTAGTTAAGATGAGCTATTATCAGCAGGAGAAAAAAAACTTTTGTCGTGATAATCAAGATGGCCCATTTAGACAGTTGACAAGAAGATGTGAGGATACTTAACTTAGGGAAATAGATTAAATATGTGTAATGACCCAGCCACTCCCAGTCTCTATTCAAACCCAAGTTAATGGGATCTAGTTTGCATATTAATTCAAGCTCAGCAGTTTATCGTTGGAGTCTGTTTTTGAAGCTTTTCTGTTGCAAAATTGCCACCCTTAAATCTTTTACTGAGTGGCCACAGAGGTTGAAGTGTTCTCCTACTGGTTTTTTAATGTTATGATTCCTGATGTCAGATTTGTGTCCATTTATTCTTTTGCGTAGAGACTGTCTGGTTTGGCCAATGTACATGGCAGAGGGGCATTGCTGACACATATCACATATGTGCACATCTACCAATGTGATATATGCCATCATGTGCCAGCAATGACCCTCTGCCATGTACATATGCTCTAATTTGTTAGTCTCTAAGGTGCCACAAGTACTCCTGTTCTTTCTAGCCATACACTTCCCTTAACACATACTTCCAGAGGCAGGGCGTGTTGCCAGTTATCCCTGGTAAGGTGGGCATACACAGGCTGTCTCCTGGGCCTCACTGTAATGGACTCTCAAAGCTTCAAGGAGCTGTAGCCCTCCCTTCTCCTGTCCCATACTGGAGAAGGGCAAAAGTCCCACATTGGCAGTGGCTCCTGGTTCTTTTAGCTAGTTCTGGTGGCATAAGTGCCCTGGGTAACATGAAGTGTGCTAAGCTCTCTGGCCTCACATGCTGTGCGTATGAGACACAGACCTCTAACAATCGTGAGCTCTTTGGGTAGGGAGTCTCATTGTATTGTGGTAGCACTTAGGAAGTCCCATTGTGCTAGGCCCTGTACAAACATAGCAAATAGTAAACAATAACCTCACTAACATATACCTGCATATATCAGATTGCTGCTCAGCCAACAGTTTCCAGGTCTCTCTCTAGAATATCAGACCCAAAACTTCTCTGTACTTGAGCCATAAGACTGCTTTAAATGGCCCAGCACACTCTGTCACAAGTTGATACTGACCTTGGAATGCTGATTGGCCAGTCATAAACGTACCGTTCTCCTCCTGCTGTGCGTGGTTTGCCATAAACGGCTGCAAAACTTTGCCCATGCAGGTCTGGATTGGATGGAATGACATCTTTAGCTTTGGTGCCAACAGAGACCTACGTCTGGTGCTTTTGGTCTCTGAAATCCAGACAGGTGATATTCCCCAAAGTTCTAAGAAGATGCATGTTCTCTCAGACTTTAGAATCTTTTGCTTAAAACAATACGACATGCAACTAAATTGTTCACTAGGAGGGTGGTGAAACACTGGAATGCGTTACCTAGGGAGGTGGTGGAATCTCCTTCCTTAGATATTTTTAAGGTCAGGCTTGACAGAGCCCTGGCTGGAATGATTTAGTTGGAGATTGGTCCTGCTTTGAGCAGGGGGTTGGACTAGATGACCTCCTGAGGTCCCTTCCAACTCTGATATTCTATGATTCTATAATGACTGCATCTCCATCAAATAACCATCAATATCCCTGAATCCTGCCTGTCTTGTATTTCAGATTTGATATGGGGCAATGCATTTGCATTGCACCACTGTTGTTACTAGGAATATTCCTGCTTTTGTTTTGCACTTTGCCAAGGTTCCTCCCCCACTCTGAACTCTAGGGTACAGATGTGGGGACCTGCATGAAAACCTCCTAAGCTTACTTTTACCAGCTTAGGTTAAAACTTCCCCAAAGTACAAATTAATTTTATCCTTTGCCCTTGGAATATCCACTGCCACCACCAAACTCTAACTGGGTTTACTGGGAAACATAGTTTGGACACATCTTTCCCCCCAAAATCCTCCCAACCCTTGCACTCCACTTCCTGGGAAAGGTTTGGTAAAAATCCTCACCAATTTGCATAGGTGACCACAGACCCAAACCCTTGGATCTGAGAATAATGAAAAAGCATTCAGTTTCTTACAAGAAGACTTTTAATAGAAGTAAATAGAAATAAAGGAATCACCTCTGTAAAATCAGGATGGTAGATACCTTACAGGGTAATTAGATTCAAAACATAAAGAATCCCGCTAGCCAAAACCTTAAGTTACAAAAAAGACACACAGACAGGAATAGTCATTCTATTCAGCACAATTCTTTTCTCAGCCATTTACAGAAATTATAATCTAACACATACCTAGCTAGATGACTTACTAAAGTTCTAAGATGCCATTCCTGGTCTATCCCCAGCAAAAGCAGCATACAGACACAGACCCTTTGTTTTTCTCCCTCCTCCCAGCTTTTGAAAGTATCTTGTCTCCTCATTGGTCATTTTGGTCAGGTGCCAGCGAGGTTACCTTTAGCTTCTTAACCCTTTACAGGTGAGAGGATTTTTCCTCTGGCCAGGAGGGATTTTAAAGGGGTTTACCCTTCCCTTTATATTTATGACACACTTCCTTTAAAATGTTACCCAACACGCCTTCCACTACTCTGGGGATGTCTTTCGCTGCAGGTTTAGTTCCAAATGTTGGCTTCTACACACAAAGCAGCGCTGGATTAATTTAAAGATGTGATTTTAAGCCAGTTTAAGAAAGCCATGTAAAACCTTTTATGGGCACTTAAACCTGGCTTATAGTAGGTTAGTTTGCATTGGTAAATTTAAAGGTACAAGCTAAATCAATATAACCAGAATTAAACCATTAAAAGGGTTTCCATAGTGGGGTTTGCACAAGAACCAGTTTTAGTTAAACTGGTGCTACATCTGGCCCGTGGGACCGTCCTTCCACGCCCCTGAGCTCCCGGCCGGGGAGGCTAGTCCCCGGCCCCTCCCCTGCTGTCCCCGCAGCCATGCTGCCTCTCAGGCAGTGTGGCTTGCACCAGCGCACTTTCCAAGCTTTCCAACAAGCCTGCCCTGATGCTCTGAGCGGCCTGGTAAGCGGGCGGCGGGTTGGATAAGGGGCAGGAGGTCCTGGGGGGCACTCAGGGGACAGGGGGCGGTTGGATGGGGCAGAGGTTTGGGGAAGGTGATCAGGAGACAGGGAGTGGGGGGGCCTTGATTAGGGGGTGAGGGTTGGGGGGTTCTGGGAGGGGGGGACAGGGAGCAGGGGGGGTTGGATGGGGGTGGGGTCCTGGGGAGGCAGTTAGGGATGGGGGTCCCAGGAGGGGGCGGTCAGGGGACAAGGAATGTGTGTGTGTGTGTGGGGCGGGGGTTGGATGGGTCAGGGGTCCTGGAGGGCCTGTCGGGGCGGGGATGTGGATAGGGGTGGGGGCAGTCAGAGGACAGGGAGCAGGGGGGGTTGGATAGGGGGTGGGGTCCCGGGGGGGCCTGTCGGGGCAGGGATGTGGATAGGGGTCGAGGCAGGCAGGGAGCAGGGGGTATAGGATAGGGGGTGGGGTCCCAGGAGGGGGCGGTCGGGGACAAGGAGCAGGGGGTATTGGATGGGTGTGGGGTTCTGAGGAAGGCAATCAGGGGGCAGGAAGTGGGAGGGGGTGGATAGGGGGCAGGGGCCAGGCTGTTTGGGGAGGCACAGCCTTCCCTACCCGGCCCTCGATACAGTTTTGCAACCCCGATGTGGCCCTTGGGCCAAAAAGTTTGCCACCCCTGCTTTAAAGAGCCTGTGAGGCAGTGGGCCATTGCAATGGCGCCCCCTCTGGCCAAGCCTGGTGCAGCCCCAGGGCTCACATGGCTGAACCGGCCGTCAGTCTATTCCTGGGGCCTAGCAATGTCTGAAACCCTTTCTCCATTCCCAAGCCTGTCACGGGGGTTCGTAGGGGGACCCAGGCCTACGCACTCCTGGATCTTTGCAGGCTCTCCTGCCTGTTGGTCAGTTTGTCCCCTCCGGGCTGGCTGGCACTCCTTTCTCCAGTCTGCTCACTTCTCTGGTAGCAGCCACGCCCCTCTGCTTCTCAGCCCTTTTGTCCTCCCAGCTGCTGAAAGGCTTCCGATCAGCAGTGGCTGGCAGTGCCTGCATTAACCCTTTGGTCGCTATTTATAATCCATCAATACCACCCTGTCATGGGGTGTATGCCAGTGTGGGGGCCATACACCCCATGACAGGGTGGTATTGATAGATTATAAAAAGAACTGGTTTTGATAGGAAAATACCAGTGCTACGTGAACGCCATGTACAGTCTGCTGCAAAGCAACAGGCAACGCTCCTCACTCCCTGCCATTTCTGAGTGGCGGCTTTCACTCCGTCACACACAGGAAGGATGGTCTTGTCTTGTGGATAAAGCGAGGGAGTAGGAGGACTCAACAGAACTCAGTTCCCTCGTGATTGTGGGCGAATCAGCCTCTCTCTGGGTTTCTGCTCTCTCTGGAGATATGACCTTGTTAGGTCAGACCAAGTGATCACAACACTCCCTTCCAGACTTTAAAGTCTATGTAGTAATAGAAAGACTCCCATTGACTTCAATGGGCTTTGGGTCAGGCCCTGAATTTGCAGAACACTATCTGGCCTTGAAGAGTCTTTTGCAATCTGTGCAGTGATACTTCTCCCAGGTGTATGCTGCAGGCGTATGGAGGATGGTTCTCCTGATTTATCCTCCATATAACCATTGGGGTGCCTTCTTCTTTGATTTAATTGGGGATTGGTCCTGCTTTGAGCAGGGGGTTGGACTAGATGACCTCCTGAGGTCCCTTCCAACCCTGATATTCTAGGATTCTATGATTCTATTAGAATGAGGGGTAACAATTGGATTGACTTGGTGGATGTTTTCCCCTTCTCAGCTATTACAGTTGAATGTATCATAACACATGGGGCCGTATTAACATGGAGTAACAGCACGGTGTGCTGCGTCACCGACCGTGGCAGCTCTCCCATCTTTATCCAGAAACTCATTTGTACATGCAGAGGAGTTTTAAAGGGCCACACAGCACGGACTCTGGTGGCCTGGGGCTGGGTGCTCAGGCAAAAATGGGAATTTCCCAAGTCAAGTGCTCCTGCTCTGGAAGTCTGATCTAAACCTGAGTGGATGCAGAGAACATGTGCTTGGGCAATGGCATTTTCAAAATCTCGTTACTCCTCTGTGGGCTAATAGGGGCTCTAAGCCCATTTCAACACATGCCCTCCAAAGTAGCTGCAGACACTGCATCAATCCAGCACAGAAAACCCCCCGCTCCAGACCTTTCACTGTGAAGCAGATTGTGACACCTGAGGCCAGATCCTCAGCTGGTGCAAATCTGCATAGGTGCATTGATTTCAGTGGAGCTATGCTGGTTTGCACTATCTGAGGTTCTGGGCCTTGCTAGTCCCAGCTCTACATACCACATATGATGGGTGCTTTTGGATTTCTGCTGTCGTTTGGTGCAGAAGAGGAATGTAAATGAAGAAAAGGAGCAGTCTGTACATATGCTGACCCCAAACAGATGAGACACTTTGAATAGCTAACTAGAGCAGGCCAACATTTTTCATTTGAAAACATTTTTTTCAATGAAAAATGGCTTTCCTCAAAATGGAAATGTACATAAGACCATCAATATAGTCAGACTGGGTCAGAAAATGGTCCGTGTAGCCCAGTATCCCGTCTTCTGACAGTGGCCAATGCCAGCTGCCCCAGAGGGAATCAACAGAACAGGTGATCATCAAGTGATCCAGCCCCATTTCTTTGGAAAATGCTCACTTTTGACTAAATTGTTCGGGTCTTTGGGTAATTAGAAGTGAAAAGCTTCAATCAAAACCTCAAGAGTTTTGATCAACCCTCTACCCACCCACCCCCACCCCCTGAAACATCAGTTTTTGGATTAAACTTTTTGGTTTTTGAGAAAAATGCAAAAAATTTAGAAGAAACTTTTCTATTTTTGCTAAATCTTTGGCAGGAACAAAAAGCCATTTCCCAACCACCATTACCCCTGTGCCCCACATCAGTCCTTTGTGCTGCAGCCGTCAGAGACATTTAGATGGCAGAGTTCCTGGAGATGCCATGGCAATGCTACGGGGGGTAGGGGGAGCAGGTAGGGGCTATGCTCTGGGTAGAACCTGACATCTGTCACTGTCGGCTTACTGCAGGCACAGAGATGTCAACAGGGAGCATCAGGCCGGCTCATGACAAGACTAGACTCCTGGATGTCTTGGAAGCCATTCAGGTGTCACCCTGGTCATGAGTGAGGAGTCCCCTGCTAAGCCTTCACTAGAGCAGTTAGAAGCAAAATGATTCTTCATGGCACAAAGCTGCCACAGGTTTCATCGGAGGTACTCTACCAGCCTACATTAGAGGCAAACTTGCTTCTTGAGGAAATGGGCAGTCTCCCATCTCATCCCAAAAGACAGGGGAACAGTAAGAGCCAGGATCAAGTGGTATCTCAGGCAGTGAGCAAGGACTGTGCTCTGCCTGCCTGGCCACCAGAATTTGCCTTGTCTTTTCCCAGGAGGTTTTGTTGCACTCCACCATTTGTCCACAGGAACCTGATCTCATCCACACTGTCACCCAGCACATCAGATAGGTCAGTGCATCAGCAAACAGCAACCCCCCAAAAGCTATTTTTCACTTCTTGAGGCACGCAGGGTTGTGAGTCACCTTGTTGCCATTTGCCTCCAGCATGAAGGTGTCTTGCCTTTGTCAGCTGGCTGTTAGCTTCCTAACATAACCAGCCTGTCAGTGACTCAAGCCCTCTCCTCTGGGCTATCCCAGCCCTCTCTTTGCCTTGCAGCTTGACAACAGATGCACCCCAGCCTCTGAGTCCTTTCAAAGTTTTCCCCTCTGGTATCCAGTCCCTGGTCAGCGGATAGCCACATAAATCCCAGACTCTGCTCCCAAAGGAACACTGTGCCATGATTTACTAGTTTTACCTTAGACCCCTCCTGAAATATGCACAGCACTTGAGTTCAATTATGAAACAAAAAGGAAATTTATTTAAGAAAGAATAGAGATACAAATAAAAAACATTGTGAGAGATGGGAACAAATGGTTACATATAAAACAACATCACTTTACACATTCTGAATACTCAACTTAACTCACGAGTTGTCTTCCTGTCTAAAGAAGCTTAGCTCACCCAAAATTCTGTTCAGTGTTTTCACCCAAGCCCATCTGAGACCCATTTTTCATGAAGCCAACTCACTGTCAGTTTACTTCCTAGGTGAAGGATGCCAGGGTGTCTTTTTGCACCCCTCAATATACCAGAACAGAGCTTTCCTGATGGGATGGGGGGTTGGGGAAACTCTATTATGATCCTGTTTACCCCTTCCTGTTAGTTTCCTTCTTAAGTCTCCACCAGCTCTTCAACAGCATTTGACTTAGAATTCTAATAGACTCCTATTCATCGAATCATAGAATCACAGAATATCAGGGTTGGAAGGGACCTCAGGAGGTCATCTAGTCCAACCCCCTGCTCAAAGCAGGACCAATCCCCAACTAAATCATCCCAGCCAGGACTTTGTCAAGCCTGACCTTAAAAACCTCTAAGGAAGGAGATTCCACCACCTCCCTAGGTAACCCATTCCAGTGCTTCACCACCCTCCTAGTGAAAAAGTTTTTCCTAATATCCAACCTAAACCTCCCCCACTGCAACTTGAGACCATTACTCCTCATTCTGTCATCTGCCACCACTGAGAACAGTCTAGATCCATCCTCTTTGGAACCCCCTTTCAGGTAGTTGAAAGCAGCTATCAAATCCCCCCTTATTCTTCTCTTCTGCAGACTAAATAATCCCAGTTCCCTCAGCTTCTCCTCATAAGTCATGTGCTCCAGCTCCCTAATAATTTTTGTTGCCCTTGGCTGGACTCTTTCCAATTTTTCCACATCTTTCTTGTAGTGTGGGGCCCAAAACTGGACACAGTACTCCAGTTGAGGCCTCACCAATGCTGAATAGAGGGGAACGATCACGTCCCTCAATCTGCTGGCAATACTCCTACTTATACAGCCCAAAATGCTGTTAGCCTTCTTGGCAACAAGGGCACACTGCTGACTCATATCCAGCTTCTCGTCCACTGTAACCCCCAGGTCCTTTTCTGCAGAACTGCTGCCTAGGCATTCGGTCCCTAGTCTGTAGCGGTGCATGGGATTCTTCCGTCGTAAGTGCAGGACCCTGCACTTGTCCTTGCTGAACCTCATCAGATTTCTTTTGACCCAATCCTCTAATTTGTCTAGGTCCCCCTGAATCCTATCCCTACCCTCCAGCTTATCTACCTCTCCTCCCAGTTTAGTGTCATCTGCAAACTTGCTGAGGGTGCAATCCACACCATCCTCCAGATCATTAATGAAGATATTGAACAAAACTGGCCCCAGGACCGACCCTTGGGGCACTCCGCTTGATACCGGCTGCCAACTAGACATGGAGCCATTGATCACTACCCATTGAGCCTGACGATCTAGCCAGCTTCCTATCCACCTTATAGTCCATTCATCCAGCCCATACTTCTTTAACTTGCTGGCAGGACTACTGTGGGAGACGTATCAAAAGCTTTGCTAAAGTCAAGGAATAACACGTCCACTGCTTTCCCCTCATCCACTGAGCCAGTTATCTTGTCATAGAAGGCACAACTTGCCCTTGGTGAATCCATGCTGACTGTTCCTGATCACTTTCCTCTCCTCGAAGTGCTTCAAAATTGATTCCTATTGATGTACAAGACACTTGGGTCGCCTCTGGAGATAAGTGTTTCCCCATCTCTTGTTCTGAGGAGTTGGTCTCAAGACACGCTACTTTCATGTGACCCATTTTTAAACTATAGACCTAGAGAACATGACTTTTAGTACATATATACAATAACTCTTCACACATTCTCTATACATACATCTCACAATGGTTATGACCACCAGTGTGACACAGGTTCATTAGAAACAGTACATGACATTCTTTTGGGGAACCCAAGTGAGCCCAGTACCCCATTATACCCAAGTGCCCTCTGTGAGGTTGGCATCCAGAGGGTCCTGGGTCACAGGGGTTGCCATTTCACATAGTACTATCAGACCCACACATTAGAGTGCTCCAAGCAGGGTCGGTCTGCAGGGGGCACTGGGTTAATGTTCTAGTCTTTTGTTGTTTTTAAATCTTACCTGACAGAGGTTCAAATCCTAGCCTTCTCACTGATGAAATCAACTCAGATGATCTCATCCTATTTCCTCATGATGGACGTTAATCCACATCACAGAAACAACCACACAGTTTGACAAGACTGCAAGTCTGTACTCAAGGGATAGCTAGCAGCAGAACAAGAAAGAGAGGGGCTGCAAGATTGACGGTGCATCAGATGACTGGGACAGAAAGCACCTGTCTGCCCTGTGCTTGCCTGCAGACAGTGCTATTAATTCATAAGCCCTGAAATTCACCCCCAAATATGGGGGGAAATAGTTACAAACTGCGATAGCAGATGTCAAGCTGTTCTGAGCTTCTTCACTAATATCTTCCAAGGTGGAACATTTTAACAGCGATTGCAAACACATCAAACCTTCCCTTCAAAACTGTCACACAGAACAACAAGTAGGAGACATGAACTCATACGAAATATAAATGGAGACTTCTCATGAGCAGAAAATATGCCCCATGGCTGCATGGTGACTTTATTTGGCAGTTCAAGAAACATCAAGCAGTTTATGCTGCAGAATTGACCTATCTTCAAATTAGTTTAATCTGGTAGGAAATGACATCTGAATTTTAAATGTCTGATTTTACACCCCTCCTTTGGCACAAAGAGCTAAGTCATAGAATCATAGAATCATAGAATATCAGGGTTGGAAGGGACCTCAGGAGGTCATCTAGTCCAACCCCCTGCTCAAAGCAGGACCAATCCCCAACTAAGTCATCCCTCTCTGTAAGTGAGTCCTAGAGAAGGGGCCATATACCATGGAAAATTCAGAGCTTACATAATTTATTGCCTGGAAGGAAGGGTGCAGGAAAGACTCAGGACACATCAAAGTGCAGGCAATGGTGAGAACATGGCCTTTAATGGGGAAAAAGTAGCTAGACATAAAACTGTCTCTAAGGTGCCACAAGTACTCCTTTTCTTTTTTCATGGATTTACTGTTCTCATTCTGCGATTCCTTTTCCTATATGTGTCTGCAGATGCCCAGATATGTTTTCCCTAGAATTTTTTTAATGAATGCCCTGGAGCAGTGGAGAGTCTACATAAGCCTCAAAGCAGGAGCAAAGCAAGACCCTGGCAAGGAACTTCATAGCTAAACTAGAGGAGTGGATGAGGGAGAGGTTTGCTACCCAAAGAACATCAGAACAATAAAACCCAAAACTCTTAAATGAGCTAGATTTCTTGGTCCCACCCCTGGTTCCTATAGCAAGCAGCTGGTCCCTCAAAGCAGCAGGAGATATGAAAGGCCATTGCAATTGACATCATGATATCTTTTAGAATGTCCCAAGTCTGTAGATCTTAATTTTCCTACATTGATATTTATTTAAAGTACTAGATAACATTCAATGCCACTTTCCAGCAAGGCAGTGTAGTACCAGATTTATGTCTTAGTTTACGATCTATGGTAAAACTTAGAACATCAGAAATGAAATACGTTTTTTTCTGGAGTGTAAGTGATCACTGTTGAGTTCTCTGCAGCTTCTTGTGCCAGTCTTGTAATGTGGGGCCTGCAAGAGGTGAAGTCACGTGATTTAGCAGTCAGGCTAAAATACCTCCTCAATTGGAAAGCTAGTCTTCAGTGGAGTTCATCTGGATTTTTTAAACATTGTTTTTTTAAATCATTGACCTCAGACAAACTAGTGGATAATTTATATTTTTTCCTATGTCGACTGTTATCAGAGGAAATGTCCTCAGAGTCAGGACTTACTGTTTTTGTGTTTTATCTGTGCAGCAAATTCCATTAAGTGAAATTTAATGCCAAAGCTGTAAGATCTGCATTCCTGGGGAATGACTGTTTGGGGCATTGTCTTTGAATCGGCTGCAAACACAAGCTGATAAAGCACTTGTTGGATTAGTCAGTCATGTCATCTTTTGTTGGACAGTAATACAAAATTGCTTAGAAGCAAAAGTATTTCCTCACGGGGACCATGATGCCTCCTGTAGGGCACAGCCATGCTGAGAAGCAAGTAAGCAACCATGCTGTTTGGTAAAGTCACACTCATTTTGCTCCTGACTTGTACTGAGGTAGTGAGATCTTGGGCCTCAGTCGCATGGAGTGAAATAGAAGATTAGAATGTAATGGCCAGATGTTTTGATTTAGTGTCTGGGGGAAAGGAAGACGTCATCTCATCTCATCTTTCTCCAAGATTTGATTGTTTTGCATCTTGCATATGCTACAATGGGGAATCTACCTAGGAAGAATGAGCCATAGAAAGAAATCAAGGGACTGATTTCTCCACTTCCCTGCACCCTAAACACTGCCAGATTCGCCTTTTCTACTCCCTGTGCACAGGTGGAAATATCTATACAAGGTGCAGGGCATGATAGAATCAGACCCTGAATCTGTAACAGCATTATCAAACCTCACAGAAACAGGAAGGGAGCATTCTGAGCTTGGCAATTTACATGGTGGCCAAAGCAATTAGGCATGTGATTAAAGTTAAGCACATGCTTAAGTGCTCTCATATTCAAGGGCTTAATGAATTCTTCTTGTTCAAAGATGATCACCAGAAAGAAAGTAAGACCCACAGTGTCATGGACCCATCTCTACCATGTACCTGAGGTGCTGGCAAATCTGGGAGAGAAGATTAGAAACAGCCCAAAGGCAAGAGGGTTAAGTGTGTGTTCAACACTCATTGTGCCGGTTCTGTACTGATTTACAGCTCTGTGAAATCCACTTGACTTCAGTGAAATGGCATTGAGTAAAGTCCAGCAAGAGATTTACTCCCGTCTGCTCCGGCTGTTTTAATCTCTTTAATGTAGAATACAGCAGGTCCTGTGCAGGGCTGAAGAGGGCAATGGCAGGTCTTTCTCCAGCTGTACATCCAACTCCAATTTCTGCGTTTCCAAAAAGAGATCAGCACTTACTTCTCTGAAGCCAAATCAGAACAGAGTGCTACCCATATTGTGGGAGTTCCTGTGTCCTCAGTTCTTGTTACAGTGCTTAGTCTCATCACATCCCCAAATTCTGCGAACACTGGAGACTTTACACAATGCATTTGCAACCTGTGCATTGCAACCCCCAGCAAAAAGGGTCATGAACAGGTACCTGGGGGGACTGGAGCCTCTTGGCCTTTCCCCTATTGATAAATGGAAGGGACGGTAGAAGGGGAGGAGAGACGTTCCCCAGCAAAGTGACAGGGAGTCTTGGTATGGAAAAGCTCAAGAAGCCGGGCATCGTACACTGCGTCCACTAGTATCCAAATGAGGATTCTAATTAGCAGTCAAGTGTTCTCACCTTTTTCTAAACACACTTCCTGAATTCCTGTTCATTCCTGCCCTGCTAGTGACACAGAAAGTGCCCTCGCATTCTCTTACATCAAACGAGCTTTTATAAAGCAAGAGAACAAAAATAATTTGTTCCCACAGGAATTTTAGGTTAAGGGAGCCAAATCACATGTTCATCCAACAAATACAGTCACTTTACTATTACCGAAGGTTACCTATTTCATTAAACAAAGCCTAAGTGCTGTGCGGTGTGACCTCGTGCAGCGGCTCTCAACCTTTCCAGACGACTGTACCCCTTTCAGGAGTCTGATTTGTCTGGCGTACCCTCAAGTTACACCTCACTTAAAACCTGCTTGCTTACAAAATCAGACCTAAAAATACACAAGTCTCACAGCACACTGTTCCTGAAAAATTGCTGACTTTCTCATTTTTACCACATAATTATAAAAATACCCAGTCGGAATAAAATGTTGTACTTACATGTCAGTGTATAGTACACAGAGCAGTATAAACAAGTCATTGTATGAAATTTTAGTTTGTACTGACTTCGCCAGTGCTTTTTATGCAGGCTGTTGTAAAAGTAGGCAAATATCTAGATGAGTTGATGTATCTCTGGGAAGACCTCTCGTACCCCTGGTTGAGAACCACTGACCTAGTGAAAGTGAGGGTGTGCCTACACTAAAGGGCCTATGCCCCTTAGTTCAAATGAGGCATGTGCTGACAGGAGCGTTTCCTGCTGATTTAGGATGACTTCCTCCTCAAACAGGGTTAGCTAAGCTGACAGAAGCACTCATCTGTTGGCATAGCTGCATCCACACCGGGGATTTTCTTGGCATAGCTGTGTCGTAAGGGGGTGTGGTTTTTTCATATCCCTCACCTATTTAGCTATGCTGATAGAAAGGTTTAGGTGTAGGAGGAATATCTGCACTAGGAATCCTACAGCAGCACTGCACCACTGTAGCGCAGACACTTACTACAGCGGCAGAAGGCGTTCTTCTGTCATGTAGTAAATCCAACTCTCAGAGGCAGCAGCTATATTGATGGAAGAATTCTTGTGTCAACCTTGCAGTGTCCACACTGGGGCTTAGGTCGACTTAGTTACCTCTCTCAGGAGCATGAATTTTTCACACCCCTGAGCATCCTAGCTACCTCAGCCTAAGTTTTAGGTGTAGACTAGGCCCAAGCCTGAGTGGTGTACATCAGAACTAAGGGCCTAAAGATATAGATAGGCAGATTGTGGAATATTCAAAAGCAGCCAGTGGGAGTTAGATGCTTTTGAAAATCTCACTAGGTGCCTATCTGCATCTTTAGCTACCCAAGGCCTGGTCTATACTTAATAATAAGATCAGCCTGACTATGGAAAATGTTGCACCATGAGCATCGTAGTTGACAGAAAAACTCCTTCCGTCCATGTAGGAAGTGTCTACACTAGAGACCTAACCGCGATGCTAATACCACTGGTTTGCAAAATGTCAGTGATACACCGTAGCAAGGCTGCTCCCTCCCTCCCCGTCCCAAGACTCTAACCAGCCCTTTAAAAGCCAGTTTTTACCTTGGCACTGCTCCGTTCACTACATAGCACTCTCCTGTGCTGCTGCAGTTTGAATAAAATGGGGATTTCCAGCTGGAAAGAGCGAGTATCTTTGGGCTGCAGCTACCTTGTCTGACTGAAAGATTGCAACTGTCCACGGAGCTCTGTTCCCAGCATCATGCCGATGGTTATGTAGTCAGTTGTTCATATTTTGTCATAAGCAGTTTTTTTCATGGGTAACACATTCCATTTCCACTCTGTCATTAAAATAACATTAAAATAACAATGTAAAATAAAATAGCTCAAGACCTCTCCCTGATAACCCTGTGGACTGTACAGTTTCCCCTCCTCCCGCCCCTCCTCCTTTTAAGTACTCAAGAGATGTAGTTTTGCAACAAGGCCACTCATTCCAAAGAGGGCGCAAACCTCGTCAGCATCAGGTAAACATATCAAATAAATAACGTAGGCCCGGTGCGTGAAAGAGGCTCACATCTGCTAAGCAAAGCTCAGGGCCTGATTCTGGCACCCTCACTCATGCAGTGTAGTACTTTACTATGTGCATCACCTCAGTGCGATTACTTGCACAGAAAGGTACTGTTCTGAGTGAGGGGTGAGGGGTTGGAAGGATCTGGGCCTCAATGCTATTAAAACGCTAATGTTTACCAAATCCCCCAAGAGCTGTTATCATTTGAAGGAGTAATACACCTAGCAAGTTTCAACCAACATGCTTGCGAAACACACCTTGGAATTTCTAGGAGATTGTCTTTAATGACCTACTATTAGAATCTGAATTTCCTGGCTACATTATGTCCAGTAATGAACTGATTAAAAACGTATAGCTCAGTGATGAAGTACTGCTCATATCACAGACCTTGATGTCTCAATAAGTGACTAGTATATCCCCCACCCTCACCTTCACTGGCACATACATGCTCTTCTGTGAATGCAGCACGTCATCACCTTAGAATCATAGAATATCAGAGTTGGAAGGGACCTTTGGAGGTCATCTAGTCCAACCCCCTGCCCAGAGCAGGACCAATCCCCAACTAAATCATCCCAGCCAGGGCTTTGTCAAGCCTGACCTTAAAAACTTCTAAGGAAGGGGATTCCACCACCTCCCTAGGTAACGCATTCCAGTGTTTCACCACCCTCCTAGTGAAAAAGTTTTTCCTAATATCCAACCTAAATCTCCCCCACTGCAACTTGAGACCATTACTCCTTGTCCTGTCATCTGCTATCACTGAGAATAGTCTAGATCCATCCTCTTTGGATCCACCTTTCAGGTAGTTAAAAGCAACTATCAAATCCCCCCTCATTCTTCTCTTCCGTAGACTAAACAATCCCAGTTCCCTCAGCCTCTCCTCATAAGTCATGTGTTCCAGACCCCTAATCATTTTTGTTGCCCTTCACTGGACTCTCTCCAATTTTGCCACATCCTTCTTGTAGTGTGGGGCCCAAAACTGGACCCAGTACTCCAGACGAGGCCTCACTAATGTTGAATAGAGGGGAATGATCACGTCCCTTGATCTGCTGGCAATGCCCCTACTTATACACCCCCAAATGCCATTGGCCTTCTTGGCAACCTTGATTTTCAGAAAAGCTCAGGGCTGGAACCTGATTTTCCAGAGAGCTCAGCACCCAGCAGCTCCCATTGTGACCCTTATGGCTCAATTTTCAAGAGCCCTCAGCACTCAAAATGCACATGGAAAACCTGGCCTCAGGTGTGTACATGCCTTTTCATGCTCACGCTATACCACGCTGGTATCCCTGTTACAGCAGAAACCCCCTACTCATTTCAGGCTTGAGATGCTTCCCTGGCCACAGTACTGTAATAATCGTTGTACAAAATATGCATTGTAATGTATCATTTGAAAACTAATAACGCACTGGTTAATAATATCGTGGTGAAATGTATGTAACAATATTATATGTAAAATTATGAACATAAGCTGAAATCATGACTGAAGTGTGTTTACCAGACATGTCTGGGATATGGGTAAGAGTTTCTCAAAGACAAAGGATAAGTTGATGCCCCAGCCAGGTGTCAAGGCTGATGAGCCATCACCTATCAAGTGGCCGTTCTTTGGCAAGGAAGGGGTTAGTGTGTGTGTTGGGGGGGGCGCGAGGAAGACCAAACAGATCTGCATCTTAGCAAAGAACAGCGTGAAACTTCTCTCCCACCAGACTCCATGTCTCCTTGCTCGCAGCTAGAAAGAACTGTATCTAGGGGTCACTCTCAGGAAAATGCATTTCAAAGAGTGACAACTATAAAACTGAAGGGCAAAGACACTCCAAGTTCTCTCTCTCTACCCAGCTCTCTCTTGTCACCTAAGACAACAAATGAAACTGTTGTTGCACTTTGGGAGCAGATCCTGGCCTGAAATTTTGGTCAGCAATACTACTGGAAACATGTGGGTAGGGACTTCACTTTGAACCTAGTTGCTTAAGTTTAGAAAGCATTTTATCTTTATATTTTTCTTGTAATCATTTCTGATTTTAGTGCTTCATTACTTGTACTCACTTGAAACCTACCTCTTTGTAGTTAAATACACTTGTTTTATTCTTAATTAAAGCTAACCCAGTTTTATGAACTGTGTGGGTAACTCCAGGTAGCAGACTGTTGAATGTTGATCTCCGTAGAGGAGGAACAGACCTAATATAGCTGGACTGTCCAGGAGAGGAATGAACAGTGCAGAACACACATCTTCGGGAGAAATCCAGGACTGGGAGTGTGTTGGGGTCACCCTGCAAGTGGTAACCAAGGTTGCTGGAAGGCAGAGTGTGGCTGGTGTTTGCTGACAGGCTGTTGGGGTCAGAGCTGCAGGACCAGGGTTGTCGCTATATACAGACGCACAGGGTGTGACCTGCAGGCTGTCTGGCTGCTTGCGAAGCATCAAGGTTGCAAGGTCGGATTATGACATTCTGAAGCCCTAAGCTATGTCAGGTGTAAGAGGCCCCACACCATAACACCATATTTTCACAGAAAGGACATTGAGTATATAAACACAAAAGCTTTATATGTGCGTAAATACAAAGGTGAAGTTGTAAAAATAGAATAATAATCTTCATTTTCAGCAGCCCTCTCTGTAACAACGACATCATGAGAGAAATAAATTTTAGACAAATTCTTTGAACTAATTGCAAATGTAAGTAAAGTAAAAGTAAACAATACAATAGAAAAATACAAAATAGAAAAAATATAGTAAATACTACAATTTCCTAGAAGAGTTCTCAGGAAATTTTTCTTCTCTGTTGGGGCATCTAAATTTTGGAATTCCTTGTCTGAATATGCGCTGAGACTCAGAGGAGATAAGATGGTAATAGAGGCTACAAGAGGCAATAGAGGATATAGCATGCGGATAACCCACTAACTTAAAGCTCAATTATTAGCTATATTGTTATTAATTACACTCAGGTAATAAGCAACCCATCAGAAAATTGTGTGTGGGTTGTATTTTTCCAATACATTGATTTGTTTTGTTTTTATAGACGGTTATGCTGAATTACCTAATATTGGTACTAAAATTGGTATCAGAAAGTTTTTATTGAAACCAGTAAAAGATTTAATTTTATATTATAAATATTGAGATTTATATATCTATACAACAAATTATATATATGCCAAAAACCTGTGTTATTTTACCAGGATATTTCTGTGAAAGTTAGTGCTATTTTGTCTATGTTCTAACAGGAAAACAAGAGAGGATATATAACTTTTTTTACACCAGGAATAAGGAAAATTATCCTTCTTTTCATATGAATAAATGAAAAAACATTGATTAATTTTGTTAGGAAAATACAAAGTTTATCCAGACTATATATAAAATATATTTACAAATGTTTATTCCTATTTAATTTTCGCTACAAAGCAATGAATTGTTGGAATACTATAAAAATACAATGTATTATGCATATGATATGTGATTTATAAGTCTATATAAGAATTTTTACATAGGATACTACCTATAATAAAATATTATATTGCATGCTCCAAACCTGCCGAGCAGAAAATCCAAGTCTTTTTTCTAGTCAGGCATCTCTCTTCACATTTGCTTCTCTATCCAATGTCTCCCCCAGGACGACTAATTTATCTTGAGTAAACACCTCGGACACACAGAGTGACAACAAGCTGTATGTGCGAAAGAGAAAGAAAGAAAAAATACTGGTAATCTCGAGTCAGACATTGAGAAAGAGAGAATAACTAGCCTATATTCAAGCAAATATAATGACTATTATAGGCTTTAATAGCCTTTAAATCATATATGCACATAATTTGAAATAACTTGCTCACCAAGTACTCAGAATATTTTGATATATATGTATATCTTCCTTCACTTCTCTCAAAACCCTCTATTTATCCTCTCGTCAGCACTCTCTGATATTTACTGTGAAGGTTCCCAAAACTGATGGAGGGGAGCCAACACAAATTTTTCCTCCTCAAGATCAACTCGACCCAAGTCGACAAGATGATCACCTGCAAACTCAATCATGTGAAGCATGGATAGCGCATGATGCAGAAAGCAGTGTGCGCACTAAAATACACAATTGTACATGTGTACAGGTCAAAAGGAGAAAGAACACACTAACATACAAGTATGAGCTAGGCAGGATTGCTTCATGACACTGCTGTCTCCGACTTCACATTTTTCCTGATTTTATCGGCAGTGAGATTATTTATTTATTTAAATAAGCTATGAAGGCACCATCAGAATTTTACCAGTAGCTCTGGCCAACAAAATGCTCCCTTAGGAGACCGATAGAAGACTTATGTGTAGAAATACTAATTTTACAAGTGCAATTATCGTTTTTTTTTCAGCCCTGGCCTCCCACCTGTCAATAATGAACAATTAGTAGGGCTATTGATTAATCACAGTTAACTCAAAAAAAATTAATTGCGATTTAAAAAATTAATCATGATTAATCAAAGTTTTAATCGCACTGTTAAACAATAGAATACCAATTGAAATTTATTAAATATTTTTGGATGTTTTCTACATTTTCAAATATATTGATTTCAAATACAACACAGAATACAAAGTGTACAGTGCTCACTTTTTATTATTATATTTGATTACAAATATTTGCACTGTAAAAATGATAAACAAAGAAATAGTATTTTTCAATTCACCTCATACAAGTACTGTAGTGCAATCTCTTTATTGTGAAATGGCAACTTACAAATGTAGATTTTTTTTTGTTACATAACTGCACTCAAAAAGAATACAGTGTAAAACCAGAAACCTATCCTTGCAACAAAGCCCATTGCCAACTGTGTCCACATATCTATTCAGGGGACACCATCATAGGGCCTAATCACATCAGCCACACTATCAGAGGCTCGTTCACCTGCACATCTACCAATGTGATATATGCCAACATGTGCCAGCAATGCCCCTCTGCCATGTACATTGGCCAAACCGGACAGTCTCTATGTAAAAGAATAAATGGACACAAATCAGACGTCAAGAATGATAACATTCAAAAACCAGTCGGAGAACACTTCAATCTCTCTGGTCACTCGATTACAGACTTGAAAGTCGCAATATTACAACAAAAAAACTTCAAAAACAGACTCCAGCAAGAGACTGCTGATGTGGAATTAATTTGCAAACTGGACACCATTAAATTAGGCTTGAATAAAGACTGGGAGTGGATGGGTCATTACACAAAGTAAAACTATTCCCCCATGTTTATTTTTTCCCCCTACTGTTCCTCACAGTTCTTGTTAACTGCTGGAAATGGCCCACCCTGATTATCACTACAAAAGGTTTTTTTCTCTCCTGCTAGTAATAACTCACCTTAACTGATCACTCTCGTTTTGTGTGTATGGTGACACCCTTTGTTTCATGTTCTGTGTGTATATAAAGTCTTCCTACTGTATTTTCCACTGCATGCATCCGATGAAGTGAGCTGTAGCTCACGAAAGCTTATGCTCAAATAAATTTGTTAGTCTCTAAAGTGCTACAAGTCCTCCTTTTCTTTTTGCGAATACAGACTAACACGGCTGCTACTCTGAAAACAGTGTAAAACTTTAGCGCCTACAAGTCCAATCAGTCCTTGTTCTTGTTCAGTCAATCGCTAAGACAACCAAGTCTGTTTACATTTATGGGATGTAATGCTGCCCCCTTCTTATTTACAATGTCAGCTGAAACTCAGAACAGGCATTTGCATGCACTTTTGTAGCCGGCATTGCAAGGTATTTACGTGCCAGATATGCTAAGCATTCGTATGCCCCTTTGTGCTTCTGCCACCATTCCAGAGGACATGCTTCCATGCTGATGACACTTGTTAAAAAAAATATGTGTTAATTACATTTGTGACTGAACTCCTTGGGAGAGAATTGTATGTCTCCTGCCCTGTTTTACTCACATTCTGCATGTATTTCATGTGATAGGAGTCTCAGATGATGCCCCAGCACGTGTTCATTTTAAGAACACTTTCACTGCAGATTTGACAAAACACAAAGAAGGTACCGATGTGAGATTTCTAAAGATAGCTACAGCACTCAACCCAAGGATTAAGAATCTGAAGTGCCTTCCAAAATATGAGAGGGACGGGGTGTGGAGCATGTTTTTTGAAGTCTTAAAAGAGCAACACTCCAATGCAAAAACTACAGAACCCAAACTACCAAAAAAGAAAATCAAGCTTCTATTGGGGGCATCTGACTCCGATGATGAAAATGAATCAATGTGCATTGTTTTAGATTGCTATTGAGCAGAACCCATCATCAGCATGGACACGTGTCCTCTGGAATCGTGGTTGAAGTATGAAAGGACATATGCATCTTTAGCACATCTGGCATGTAAATATCTTGCAATGCCAGCTACAACAGTGCCATGCGAACGCCTGTTCTCACTTTCAGGTGACATTGTAAACAAGAGGTGGGCACTGTTATCACCTGCAAATGTAAACAAACTTGTTTGTCTGAGTGATTGGATGAACAAGAAATAGGACTGAGGTGACTTGTAGGGGCTAAAGTTTTACATTGTTTTAGTTTTGAGTGTAGTTATTTTTGTACATAATTCTATATTAGTAAGTTCAACTTTCATGGTAAAGAGATTGCTCTACAGTACTTGTATTAGGTGAATTGAAAAATACTATTTCTTATGTTTTTTCTGTACAAATATTTGTAATACAAAATAATATAAAGTGATCGTTGTACACTTTGTATTCTGTGTGGTAATTGAAATCAGTATTTTTGAAAATGTAGGAAACATCCAAAAATATTTAAATAAATGGTATTCTATTATTCTTTGACAGTGTGATTAATTGCGATTAATTTTTTAAGCGCTTGACAGCCCTAACAATTAATGAAGGGTAAGGGGTAGGGTAAGGGTATTTGTGTAGCTAGATGTGTATATTTTGGTCATATTTGAATGAAAATGTCTGTATTTAGAGAGAATCTTTTCTCCATATCTCCTTTATTTATCAACCAATTTTGATAAAATTTGAAATGGGGTCAGTTTTTTCTTTTTTAGGGGCCCCTCATATTGTGAGGCCCTAAGATGTAGTTTAGTTAGTTTATGCCTTAATCTGACACTGCCAGATTGGGAGGTACAAAAGCAAAGCATTGTGAGGCACCCCAGGTTGCAGAGCAAGTGATGACAGAGCCACTCACTAATCTGGATTGTACCCTAGAATGTTGTACTCACATTCTCCACTCCAGCTGCCCATGTCTTCACCCCCTTCTCTCCGCTTCCTCCCTGCCAACTGCCCCCACTCTCTGCCCCACGTTCTCTGCCTCCATGTTCCCTTTCTTCACCTCTCCTCTTCCTGCCTTATCCCCAGTCTCCACTGGGCCTGGATGCCCCCAGCTTCTTCCCTTCACCCAACCCCTAAGAAAGTAGGGTGGTGGTGGTGAGAAGAGGAGCTGCTGGCCTGTAGGTCAGGTTCCCTCTTGCTCTGCACTCAGAACCAGTTGGGGCTGGGAATGGGGCCCAGCTCAGACTGATTGCAGCAAGCAGTCTCAGCCAGAGCCTCCAGCCTGCCCAGCAGGAGCAAGAGCAGCCCCTCTAGGCAAGAGGCCCAGATGAGTGCTTCTGTTCTGGAGCTGACTGACTGAGAGCTACAAGGAGAGGCTGGAGTGTTCAGCTGAGTGCCCCTGCACAAAGCAGTCCCAGAAATTCTCCTCGGATGCCCACCCTGCAGCCAACTGACCACTGGAATGAGTGACAGGCATAGTGTCAGCTGTTCCTTAGTTGGTAGATTTCAAGGGCCTCCCCTGAGCCACCTAAAATTATGCCCAAACTAGAAAGGAACATTTTTTTGTTCTGATGCTAGAGCATCATGCATATTATTGCTTGATTTGCCTGGCAGTTACTTTTGCATGGGTTACGTCATTTCAGCTCTTCTCCATATGTTATCAGCTGCTAAAAACACTAATCTGAAAAATATCTGACACTAAAAGTATTTCTGTTAAGTGCTGAAATAGTCTAAACAGATTGTTAACTGAACCACTGACTCTCTCCTAGACAACCATTCCAGCAAATATTCATCACACAAGCATTACATATGCTTTTGTATTTCTTAAACTAAACTGTGCCCGATACAAAATAAGGACAGTGCCTCGATATATAGAATCAGAGTCTGATTTAAACAAGAGGCATTTATTACAGAAAACAGCTACAACCAGAGACACCAGTAAATAGCCTTCCACAGAGCTCCAGTCCCAGCTTTGTCTCCCTTGTTTACCAGGCACCACACCCTGTTTGGAATTCTATGTAGCACCCAGACACAACCAGTGGCTGAATACACTGCATGTAAACATATCATTACATGCCCAATCCTACAGGGTGCTAAGTACCCTCAGCTCCCAGTAGATCTGACCCTATTGTGGTATGAGGACAAATGTGTCTGGAGCTCTGTGACCTGATCTGATTCTGCACCCACTGAGTTTGCCTTTCTTGAACAGGACCTCTCTCTCTCCCCCACCCTCATTTATTCATAGCTCTTGTTAGAATCATAGAATCATAGAATCATAGAATATCAGGGTTGGAAGGGACCCCAGAAGGTCATCTAGTCCAACCCCCTGCTCAAAGCAGGACCAATTCCCAGTTAAATCATCCCAGCCAGGGCTTTGTCAAGCCTGACCTTAAAAACCTCTAAGGAAGGAGATTCTACCACCTCCCTAGGTAACGCATTCCAGTGTTTCACCACCCTCTTAGTGAAAAAGTTTTTCCTAATATCCAATCTAAACCTCCCCCACTGCAACTTGAGACCATTACTCCTCGTTCTGTCATCTGCTACCATTAAGAACAGTCTAGAGCCATCCTCTTTGGAACCCCCTTTCAGGTAGTTGAAAGCAGCTATCAAATCCCCCCTCATTCTTCTCTTCTGCAGGCTAAACAATCCCAGCTCCCTCAGCCTCTCCTCATAACTCATGTGTTCCAGTTCCCTAATCATTTTTGTTGCCCTTCGCTGGACTCTCTCCAATTTATCCACATCCTTGTTGAAGTGTGGGGCCCAAAACTGGACACAGTACTCCAGATGAGGCCTCACCAATGTCGAATAGAGGGGAACGATCACGTCCCTCGATCTGCTCGCTATGCCCCTACTTATACATCCCAAAATGCCATTGGCCTTCTTGGCAACAAGGGCACACTGCTGACTCATATCTCATATCCATATTAGCTTTCTGAACAATCTGATTTATAGTTTTGACTCTTTCCCCAGGTGTCTGTTTCTTCTCAAAAAGAAAAGGAGGACTTGTGGCACCTTAGAGACGAACAAATTTATTTAACCATCTGCTTTCGTGAGCTACAGCTCACTTCATCGGATGCATCCAGTGGAAAATACAGGAGGAAGATTTATATACACAGAGAAGATGAAACAATGGGTGTTACCATACACACTGTAGTGAGAGTGATCAGGAAAGGTGAGCTATTACCAGCAGGAGAGCGGGGGAAGGTTGGGGGGAAGAACCTTTTGTAGTGATAATGAAGGTGGGCCATTTCCAGCAGTTGACAAGAACATGTGAGGAACAGTGGGAGAGGGGGGGAATAAACATGGGGAAATAGTTTTTCTTTGTGTAATGACCCATCCACTCCCAGTCTTTATTCAAGCCTAAGTTAATTGTATCCAGTTTGCAAATTAATTCCAATTCAGCAGTTTCTCGTTGGAGTCTGTTTTTGAAGTTTTTTTTGTTGAAGAATTGCAAGTTTTAGGTTTGTAATGGAGTGACCAAGGAGTTTGTCCCACCAACCTGCACTGTAATTTTCTATCTCAGGTGTCTCCTCTCTTTTTCCCATCTTACCAGATCTCTCCATCCCAGTGCTATGTGCGGCTGGGTGCTGCTTAGCCAGGAGGATCTTCTCAACCATGTTCTGTGTCTCAGATGCTGACCTGGCATAACAGATTAACATTCCAACTGATGTTAATAGTCTAACCACAGGCCTGAATTTGGCCAAACACCTCAATCCTTCAGTCTTGTAGCTTCAGCTTCCACATCCAGCTGTCTAGGACTCATTTAAGAAGAGTGATACATTGCCACTTCATCAACAGCTCCACACTGGGCTGACATAAGGAGTCCTCAGTGGGCAGATGGGCTCCCCTAGCAACCTCCTGCCAAATCAATTTGGTAGACCTTGAGAGTCTGAGCTAAAGTTCATTGAAAGGCAGTGGAAAGACTCCCTCTGATTTCAGTGGGCTTTGGATCAGGCCCATAAGAAGAAGCTACACATAGAGAAACGGAAAGAAGCAAGAAAAAGCCATTAGTGCTCTTGATCAGATAAAGTCCCCCAGGATATCAGGGGAATGAGAGGCTAACAAATAGGAAGACAACTGACTTCAGTCTTGACAGCCACACACAGAGGAGCCCCTCTGGGAGCCTGGGGACTTTGCCCAAACTAATCCTGCTCAGCGCCAAGTCCCTTTCTTAAGCCCATTTTCTTGCCAGAGGTATGAGAACCTGACAGAAGAGACGAAGGGGGCAGATTTATATATGTGAACTCTCTACTCTGTTTCTTATGTAACATTCAGGGAAAGAAACATTTCCTTTCCACTAGGGCTGTCAATCAATCTCTGTTAACTCACGCGATTAACTAAAAAAAATTAATCTCGATTAAAAATATTAATTGCAATTAATCACACTTATAACAATAGAATACCAATTGAAATGTATTAAATATTTTTTGATATTTTTCTACATTTTCAATATTGATTTAATTACAACACAGAATACAAAGTGCACAGGGCTCACTATATGTTATTATTTTTGTTGATGTAAGCAGAGTCAGGATGAGCTCCACCCTCACATCTGGTGGTTAGTTGTGGCAAGTTGTGGAAAAGAACTTCAGGGGTTGATCTCATTTGCATAGGCACACCCACCCCGCCTAGCATGAGCCCAATAGCTGCCCAAATGGTCACTTTGGCTGCTGTGGGATCCCCAGTTTCTCTGTTATTGAGGCAGGAAGAATAAATTGTTATTATCCTGATTATGTGAATCAAGGACAGTGGAACTGTAGTTGGCCTTTTGTTATATTGGAGGGACTTGCCATCAACTAAGTAGCACTCGCTAGTCAAGGTACATGGGTTCCAAAACACAATTAATTGAGAGATGCTGGGGATAGGTATTAATACCTGGTGGTGAAGGCCCAACATGCTAATTCCACCTTCTTGTCTCGCCACTGTAGAATGTCAGAGCTAGTTTTGATTCTATTAGGAGTCTAGTCACAGGCTGCTGAGCTGAATTCACTTGGGGCCAATGGTGCACCAACATTGAGGCTATTCCTACTACAAGCTGAAATCACAAAAGAGCTAAAATTACTAAGAGCTGAAATCACTGAGTGATGTGTTAAGTAGTGGGGGAGCCTGAAGATATATTGCGGAGCAGTTTGTTGGGGGTGGGGGTGGGGGTGGGCTGGCAGAGCAGAGTGATTTGTGGGGTGGCTCGTAGAGTGGAGCGGAGCCCCATGGTGGGGCAATCAGCTTCGGACCATGTAAGGGGCCCCTTAAGCCTCCCACCTCCACCCAGGTTGGGAGGTAAAACTCTGCAGATAAATTTTCGAACTCTGGGGCTGCACTGACCAGGGACAGAGACTTTTGGGTTGTTGGACTTTTGGGACTTTGGACGACTTTTGGGTTGCTGGACTCAAGAACCAAAGGGAAAGAACACAGCCCAATTTGCTTGGGATGGGTTTTTGCTCATGGGTTGTGTTATGAATCCTGTTGGTGGTGTTCCCCCAACATAATGCCACATTGTTTCTCTCTGTTATTAAAAGGCTTTTGCTACACTCAGACTCTGTGATTTTCAGAGGGGAAGTACTGCCTCTTAGAGGTGCCCAGCGTGGGGGTGGGGTATATATTTGTCCCAGGTCACTGGGTGGGGGCTCGAGCTGGTTTGCATTGTGTTATTGGAATGGAACCCCTAGATACTGAACCCAGCCCTTGTTGCTGCCAACTCTGACGGGCAGAAGGGTTACATTTACAAATATATGCACTGTAACAATGATAAACAAAAGAAATAGTATTTTTCAAGTCACCTCATACAAGTACTATAATGCAAGCTCTTTACTGTGACAGTGTAACTTACAAATGCAGATTTTTTTTGGTTACATAACTGCACTCAAAAAGAAAACAGCGTAAAACTTTAGAGCCTACAAGTCCACTCAGTCCTACTTCTTGTTCAGCCAGTTGCTAAGACAAAAAAGTTTGTTTATATTGATGGGAGATACTGCTGCCTGCTTCTTATTTACGATGTCACCTGAAAGTGAGAAGAGGCATTCGCATGTCACTTTTGTAGCTGGTGTTACAAGGTATTTACATGCCAGATATTCTAAACGTTCATATGACCCTTCATGCTTCGGCCACCATTCCAGAGGACATGCTTCCATGCTGATGATGCTTGACAGAAAAATAATGCTTCAAATAAATTTGTGACTGAACTCTTTGCAGGGAGAATTGTATGTCTCCTGTGCTATTTTACCCGCATTCTGCATGTATTTCATGTTGTTATAGCAGTCTTGGATGATGCCCCAGCATGTGTTCATTTTAAGAACACTTTCACAGCAGATTTGACAAAACACAAAGAAGGTACCAATGTGAGATTTCTAAAGATAGCTACAGCACTCGACCCAAGGTTAAAGAATCTGAAGTGCCCTCCAAAATCTGAGAGGGAAGAGGTCTGGAGCGTGCTTTTAGAAGTCTTAAAAGAGCAACACTCTGATGCAAAAACTACAGAACCCAAACTACCAAAAAAGAAAATCAACCTTCTGCTGGTGGCATTTGACTCAGATGGTGAAAATGAACATGCGTCGGTCCACTCGGCTTTGGATCATTAGCAAGCAGAACTCATCATCAGCATGGATGCGTGTCCTCTGGAATGGTGGTTGAAGCATGAAGGGACATGTGAATCTTTAGCGCATCTGGTATGTAAATATCTTGCAATGCCATCTACAGCAGTGCCATGCGAATGCCTGTTCTCACTTTCAGGTGACATTGTGAACAAGAAGCAGGCAGCATTATCTCCTGCAAATTGTAACCAACCTTGTTTATCTGAGTGATTGGCTGACCAAGAAGTACGACTGAGTGGACTTGTAGGCTCTAAAGTTCTACATTGTTTTATTTTTGAGTGCAGTTTTTTGTACATAGTTCTACATTTGTAAGTTCAACTTTCATGATATAGAAATTGCACTATAGTACTTGTATGAGGTGAATTGAAAAATACATTTTTTTTGTTTTTTACAGTGCAAATATTTGTAATAAAAATAAATATAAAGTGAGCACAGTACACTGTATTCTGTGCTGTAATTGAAATTAATATATTTGAAAATGTAGTAAACATCCAAAAATATTTAAATAAATGGTATTCTATTGTTGTTTAACAGCGTGATTAATTGCTCGATTAATCGTGATTAATTTTTTAAATCTCTTGACAGCCCTACTTTCCACATATACCTTAGTTTTTGGCCTAGTAAGTAGCTGTGATGGATGCAGAAACATTTGTTCTGTCTTCTTTAATTCCCTTCCAGTATATGCCTCTCTGACTTTTGTTGCATGCCACAGTTTCACTTTTCAGTGCAGATGGCACCAAAGACTGGGGACATGTATTACAGCTCTTCTACTGAGCAGGTGGGTGGTTTGGGAGAAAAGTAGCTTACTGGGTGTGTTGAATCTTTTCTTCCCTAAGTCCCTATGCTTTGGAACTGCTTGCCTGGCCAAATGCAGATGTCTGCTTCTACAGAGCACGTCCTCAAGTGGGGTAAGTCAGCATAATCAGTGGAGCTATGATTTACCAGGGCTGAGGCTCTGACCTGATATTCTCTTAGTCACTGTTCTAGGGACCTTTTCCATCTCTCATTTCTTTTATTTGAATTTTATTTTACCTCTTACCCTCTTCGCAGATATCAATTTATGTCTCCCACGTCATCACTTTCTTTCCATTTTAAACACAAGCAGCACTCAGGGGTGTAGACTAGCATTAAAAAGATGAATAAATTGAAAAAAATCCCATAAATTGCTGTGAGCTCCCTACTTTCTCTTAGTTCCTAATGTCCATAAAACCTGAGCTGTGAAGCACAGGTCTATGAAGAGTTAGAGCAGGCGAGTCAGTAACCTGCTTGGCGTTTGGCTTGTTTAATCTATTTTTCACACGCAGCTCTTTCATCTCCCTTCTGATTAAGTAGGATCCAGAATGCAGCAGGGTTCTATCAGCTGTTATTTTTAACAAGAAGCCTGCCTGCCAATGAGTTGCACTCAATGATAAATATTAGAAGTCAAGATGAAAAAGAATAAAAAGAGAAATGTTCCTATTTATCGAACTGTGTCTCTAAAGCCTGAAATGTATATTGCATCATGAGAATGCCTTAGTACTATAGTTTTATATATGCATCAAGCTAAAACAGTTGGGGTATTTTGGACTGATAACATCATATTTAATGCAGCGTTCTAGGGCAGAAGACCAAAGGATCACCAAAAAAATAAGTCATCCTTAAATGCATAGAATATCAGGGTTGGACAGGACCTCAGGAGGTCATCTAGTCCAACCCCCTGCTCAAAGCAGGACCAATCCCCAATTTTTACCCCAGATCCCTAAATGGCCCCCTCAAGGATTGAGTTTACAACCCTGGCTTTAGCAAACCAATGCTTAAAGCACTGAACTATCCCTCCCGCCCCACAACGGACTGAACTGGGTAAAAGGGCTGGATCCAGGCTAGAGGGATTTCCAGCCTGTGAATGAAACATCTGAGAACCCAGGGATAGCTCAGTGGTTTGAGCATTGGCCTGCTAAACCCAATCCTTGAGGGGGCCATTTAGGGATCGGGGCAAAAATTGGGGATTGGTCCTGCTCTGGGCAGGGGGTTGGACTAGGTGACCTCCTGAGGTCCCTTCCAACCCTGATAGTCTATGATTCATAGCCTAGAATGTCTTGTTAAATATAAAATAGATTGTAGCTATAAATATAGCTGACATGGCTTGCCAGCCAGAAAGCGTTAGCTTTTTGTATCGGGAGATGGGTCAAAACTGAACCTTTTCCATAAACCGTTTTGGTTTTGTCGAGCTGGTGTTTTCCACTGGAAAGGCATTTCATCAGAAAACTCCTGACCAGCTCAACGTTTGATCTAAATAGATAGAGTCGGAAGGGGAATAGACCCAGGAAGCTGAAATGAGTTCCCAGGGTTCCTCAGCATGTCACCATCGGAGCTGGAAAGAGAAGTCGGGTGGCCTGAGTCTCAGGGTACATCTAGGTGGCAGCCGAGGGTGTGAAAGGCAGCTCATGTCGATAAGCTGTACTCATGTGTAAGCTGTACTCTAGGTAGCTTGCTACCGTTCGCAGTGAAGAAGCTGCAGCACAGGGTTGAGCACTGGCTGCCCAGGAGAGTACAGACACCGTGGGTCGGGGGGTCGTCTGCACTGAAGCCTGGGCCGTGGTGCCTCACTTCGATTTTTAGCATGTTAGCTAGCGCGGGTTTGTCTGCATGAGCTGCCCATTCACACTCCCGGCTGGAACACAGACAGACCCTTAGTCTAATTCCCAGTCCATTAGGCAACACTGCTACTCCTGTCTTCGCACTATGCCAGGAAAGGCCAGTGTGTCTGAAAGCGTCATGGTATGTGTGGAGATCCATTGTCATTTTCCCTTTCCTTTTGTCGCAGAGAATCGTGCGCTGCCAACAAGAAGGCAACCCCCCTTCACTCCTCTGGAATTGTAATGGAGTCTATATCACACAGCAGTCTTTCCTGTTGATTGAATAGCACTGGCAGTCACTTCTCATTTCATGCCGCTTAACCTCCAGTCCACCTCACGCTGCGGTAAGCGCTAAACGAGCTGCTTTCTAACACGTTGACACAATTGCTTGAAATGGCAGAATAAATACAGTTTGTTTTTTCAGCCTCACTCCGTTGCTTTATTGACGGGGAGAATTTAGGAGCACTGCTGCTTTTTGTCCCCTAGTAATTGAAATTGTTTGCGAGGCAGGTGCTCTTGTTAACCAGATCGTGCAGGGGAAAATGATTGCGGTTTGCAGCCCTGTTTGGAGCTGCTGTCTGCGGAATAGAGCTATCTGTACTCGGTTCCGTGTTAAGCCAAGCCAAGGCTCTGCTCCTCACCCAGCCCCCCAAGGCCACCCACACAAGAGCTATCTACTGGGTTGGTGGAGAACCCAGGACTACTCCTCGTGGGGCAGGCTATGCCTCTTCCATCCTCCTCACCTCAGACAACTGCTTTGTGTGCTCAGGCCTGGCTCAGGTCCAACCTGGAGGAGGGAGGACTCAGCAAGTTCTGGCCATGGCCAGGGAGGTGGCTCCACTCAGACTGAGGGGAAGCTGAGTGGGACAATGGCACCCGTAGTCCCCTCCCCTCAGTAGGCCAAGGGGGGCACTGGTGGGAGCTAGGCTGGGGAAGGGCACTGGGCTGTGTGTAGGCATGGGGAGGGAAGGTGGACTGTTTGTCTGGAACACTGGAATTTGGGGGGGCAGGGTTTGGGGTGGGCATGTGCAGTAGCTAGGTAGCCTCTGTGGCACCCCTGTCTGTGATGGGGGAGTCTGAATGGCAAACATGCTAGCTCACCTAACCTCTGGGTTCACTCTCACTTTCCGGCCCCTGCCTGAGTAAGACCCATTCTGCAACACAGGGCCAAGGGGGCTTGGGTAACACATAGGGGACCAGTGCTGCACTTGGGTTGACAACCAGCCCCACAAAGATTGTATTTGCTTTGAAATGTACAGCAACGGTCTGTTCAGTGCTAACAACTTTCATGCAGGTCTGGCAGCATCCAGAAAGCCTGTCCCTGTGAAGGAAGAGTGAGATTAAAATACAATAATAGAAACTTTCAGAAGTGCCTAATGATTTTGGGTACCTTATTTCTGAGTCTCCAACTTGAGACTACCTGAAGAGATTGGAAAGTGCTGAGCACCCATCCTCTGGAAATCAGCTCTGTTAAGCAGAGTACATGTAATCACTAGTCACCTCAGAAAATCTAGACCAACATTTGTTTATTGCTTTTTGCAGTCAAGATCACTGACTTCTTCAGTGGAAGGAGATGGCCTCTGAGGAGAAGGTCCTTTAGCTCTTTATGTTTTATTCAAAATTAAAATCTCTCAAGGTAAATTCTCTCTTTAATAATGATCATTCACTAAAACTTCCTTTACTCAAGGTCTCCTGGAGGGCTCGCCTGACAGTTACATCCTTGATGTTTCTTCCTCTCTTCCTGTGCCAATATTCTGAACGGCTGCTGTTCAGTCAGAATGACAGACGAAGTGGGGTGAATCAGTATGCTGTATCCTATGTCATTTCTCTTAACGACCACCAGATATCTTTAAAAGCACTTTACAGAAACTGTATGTGTGTTTTTGTCTCAAAGGAAGTTTATACATGTCACATTTGGACATGTGGCTTATTTGAAAGATATAAAAATACAGCTCTAAAACGTTTGTAAAACTGGACTCTCTCAGCTTGCTTGGTAGAAGGACAATTCTTCACTCTATGAAAGTACCACGTTTAACATTTTCAAAGAGCAAATAAGGAGTTCAAGAATCTGAGCTAGATGTATAAACTGTAGCCTTGTACTGTCTTTTAATAGTCATTAAAATTGTAGAAGATTAGGGCTGAAAGAGATCTCAGGAGGTCATCTAGTCCAACCCCCTGCTCAAAGCAGGACCAATCCCCAACTAAATCATCCCAGCCAGGGCTTTGTCAAGCCGGGCCTTAAAAACCGCTAAGGATGGAGATTCCACCACCTCCCTAAGTAACCCATTCCAGTGCTTCACCACCCTCCTAGTGAAAATTTTTTTCCTAATATCCAACCTAAACCTTCCCCACTGCAACTTGAGACCATTATTCCTCGTTCTGTCATCTGCCACCACTGAGAACTAGATCCATCCTCTTTGGAACCCCCTTTCAGGTAGTTGAAAGCAGCTATCAAATCCCCCCTCACTCTTCTCTTCTGCAGACTAAATAATCCCAGTTCCCTCAGCCTCTCCTCATAAGTCATGTGCTCCAGCTCCCTAATCATTTTTGTTGCCCTCAGCTGGACTCTTTCCAATTTTTCCACATCCTTCTTGTAGTGTGGGGCCCAAAACTGGACACAGTACTCCAGATGTGGCCACACCAGTGCTGAACAGAGGGGAATAATCACTTCCCTTGATTTGCTGGCAATGCTCCTACTAATATAGCCCAATATGCCATTAGCCTTCTTGGCAACAACGGCACACTGTTGACTCATGTCCAGCTTCTCATCCACTGTAACCCCCAGGTCCTTTTCTGCAGAACTGCTGCTTAGCCAGTCAGTTCCCAGCCTGTAGCGGTGCCTGGGATTCTTCCGTCCTAAGTGCAGGACTCTGCACTTGTCCTTGTTGAACTTCATCCGATTTCTTTTGGCCCAATCCTCCAATTTGGTCACTCTGGACCCTATCCCTACCCTCCAGCGTATCTACCTCTTCCCCCAGTTTAGTGTCATCTGCGAACTTGCTGAGGGTTCAATCCATCCCATCATCCGAATTATTAATAAAGATGTTGAACAAAACCGGCCCCAGGACCGACCCCTGGGGCACGCCACTTGATACCGGCTGCCAACTAGGCATCGAGCCGTTGATCACTATGCATTGGGCCTGACAATGTATCCAGCTTTCTATTCACCTTATAGTCCATTCATCCAATCCAAGAGGTAAGAATACCTCTTAGAGTGATATTCCTTTCTTTTTTCAGAGCAAGTGTAAAATCGGCACACTTAAATGTCAAGAAATGCTTTAAAAATAGCAATATCAGTATTCAGTAACTCACACTTTTGTGGGCAAACATGAAGATATGGGATTTTGGTGAAAGCATCCTCCCATCCCAAGTAAATATGATTTAACAAATATTTTGTTGAGGTATATGAACGTTGAAGCTATTTTGACGTAGGAGGGGGAGTGGCTTTTGCTGAGATTACAAACCACTAAAGATCAGGACTGACAGAAACTTTAACTCTGAGATGCAAAATGACAGCTATTAAATGACTGTTGCTAGGGTGGTTAGTATGTAGAAGTGAAGGAGGTCATGCTGATGGTCATATGAAGATAAGAGATGCTATGATGGTGTGTAGCATAACTATCTCTAGACCACAGAGTTGCAGTAGGCTCTGGGTACTAGTTATTAAATTGTTGTTATTTAATCAGCTGTTTGGTTGATTATTGAACAAAATTAGTGCTATTTAAAAGTAAAACTAGATAGTAGTTTTTGTACCTACTGTCACAAACTAAGTACTTGATAGAAGTAGACATTCTTTTGAAATGGCTAGTTTGGGGCTACTTTTCTCACACAACTGGCTAAAACTGGAACCCTGAGGCTGATAACACTGCCTTTGGTTTTCACCCAGAGCCCTTGCCCCCCATATCGCACATCAAGTCTCTCCCTACCCCCATCCTGCTCCACCCCTCCTGGTGTGTCTAGTCAGAACTGCTACCCACCAGTCTCCTCCACCTTATGTTGAACATAAACTTCTTGGGTATTCCCCCTGATCTTCCCCAGCTTGGGGCCCACCCTAAACTGTTTCCCGAAGTTGTCAGAATCCTCCAGCTGAGAACAGGGGTTGCCATGGGACATGTTAGGCAAACATCTATATGCCACTATACCAGTGGTCTTCATGCCCAGAGAGAGCAGAAAAAGCATTCACCATACAGGCATATTCCTTTTGCGGCTATTCTTTGAAATGAGTTATCAGATACTGCACAGCCATCTTTATCAGAGCCCTTTGGAGCACTCTGAAGTTCAGCAGCTCCAGAATGAAAGCAGAGTATTACGCTGCATGCTTGATAGTGAGTCATAACCACTCTGCTCCCATAGGCCACAAGACATTATGTTCAGTGCATGTAAGGCAGCAGAGCTGTTTCTCTCTGAGCCTCAAGATAACGGGGAGGGAGAGGGAAATTCATGGTATGAACCAAGCAGAGATCACTCTCTAAAGCCGACACGTGATACATTTTGGTTTAATCCTTTTCACATGGCCAAGAAAGACCCCAGAAGCACTGGTTCATTCCTGGTAATGAACTCTGACTGTAACAAGGTTTGCTGCAGTGTTGTGGTATCACTAACACTATTAATGTAAGTGGCAATAATAATTTCCTTTGTACTTCCTCGCCCTAGCTTGACTAATTGGTATCAATAGAAACAGCTACATTCAGGGCCCTGCCAGCCCTTGCAGCTTTGCGAGCAAATATGGAAATGTTTGTTATCTAAGGAGAGCACAAAATTTTGATCTGCAGAACTAATTGTGTTTAGATAGAGGCTAATCCTCGTACACAAATGAGCACATTAAATACAGACTGCATTTTGCTGCAGGGCGAGTTGTCTTTTAACCTTTGAAAAATGGAGTACCTATGTTTCTACTGTATGGGAAGATAAAGGCTTTGTGTATTGAAACTGATTAGCCTCATTTGCATTCATGAATGAGCGGAGCGATTTTTGCTCAGGGCAGATGCTTGGTCAGCAGGAAGCTAGCTGATTTATTTTCCCCCTTAAGTTGGAGTTTCTCTCTGCAGATTCCTCAGCGGTCCAGTTGGAGGATAACACTCTTGGTGTTATTTTTCTGTACGCTTAGTTTTTTGATTTCTTATGGGTTGAAAATTTTCATGTGAAAATGAAGCAGGACAAGGCTTTAGGGAGCCCAAGAGTGAGATTCGGCCTGAGAGTACAGGCCATTTGTATTCAAGCTGCATAACAGCCAGACATAGTTTAGGATGACCTAGGGGTTAGAGCACAGGACTAGAAATCCCAGTAATACTGTTCAATCCCAACTCAATCACGTTTTCAGAGAAAGCTGGCACTGGCCACAAACTCCTGTGGTGTTGAAAAAGCCATAAAAAGAGGATGGGTGAAAAGCTTAACCAGCTCTAATGCTGCTTACATTACAGGTGGCATGGGAAGTGTCGCGACCTCATCTTCCAAACCAAGGCATCTGAAATTAGACTCCTTAAATCCGTATGTAGGCATCGAAATCGAAAAGTGGCCTGATTTTCAGGAGTGCCGAGCAATCCCAGCTCCCACTGGAATTAATGGGCGGTACAGAGGCTCAGAATCTTTAAAGTCAGAACATGTCTCTTTAGGTGATCTACTTTAGGCACCAGGGTTTGAAAGTTTTTGGAAATTGTTTGTGGAGATCATTGGACAGAAAGGACCGTATCTCCCATCGACCCAGCGTGGTGTGGACACCGCAGTAAGTCGACCTAAGTTATGTCGACTGCAGCTACATTATTCACGTAGCTGGAGTAGCATAATTTAGGTTGACTTACTGCAGCAGTGTAGACATAGAGAACGTTTCATGTTTGGTCTTAAACAAGTAGCAATATTATTTGGTCATGTTGCAATGAAGAGGACATCTCTAGCATGCAGCTCTCCTGCACATGTGAACTCACTACCGTTGCTTAGGGGCAAACACAAGAACACTGCAGTGCAGTTATGCTGGTGAGCCAATAGGCAATTTTTCAATTAAATGAAGTCATAAATTTCATAATCTGCTAACCCTCTGATAATTTGCCAGGCAGCAATTTCCGAAAAACGGTGAGTGCAGCAGCCAGAGTCCTAGAATGGAAATGGTAATTGTTTATGAGAGGCACGCAAATGTTCAAACCCAGGCCAGGCTGTAAAACACAGCCAAATAAATGAAGGAGTGGAGTGTAGAGTGACCTTGAAATCTAAATTAACTTGTGCTAATTGGATTTAAGTGATCGTAATTTCCAATTTGGAGTTTGTAAAGCTGGTTTCTACTAGTCAGCCCCCCTCTAAACGAGCGTGTTCTCTCATAACTAAAGTGAGAGGGACGCTCTTCTGGCAGTTCAATCAACTAGATTAGGGGCACTGATTTAGTACCACAACAACCAAGCCACTGAATACATAGATTTACAGCCACCCTTAGAAATAAGTTCGCTGTGGCCTGGCCAGCTCTTGTGCTAAAGTTTTAAAGCATTTATCACTTTATTTTATGGGCCATTAGAGATCATGGAAATATTGCACTAGTGAAATATTGAACCCCTTTGGCTCCTCTTTTCCTTTTGGGAAACCTGTTGGCCATCTGGTAGACACCTGAGAAGAGTTACTTTCTTGCTGAGGCTTCCGATTACATGTGACACCTCCAGCGTACACATGTAAGGACTACACACTTAGTGTGGGATTTTGGCCAGCAGTCAGCACTGGCCTAGCTCTGCTCCACTGAAGTCGATGGGCTTTGTTTTTCCATTCATTTCAGTGGCAGCCAATGCGGAATTCTTTTGAAAATCCCACCCATGCCTGTACATGTCTGTGCCGCATGCCCCTACCGCTTCCCATGGCAGCTGGCATCCTGGCTGCTGGGCAGGCCCTGCTTTTCCATCTGGCTGCGCAAGTGACATGCAAACCAGCTACTCAGATGACATTAGGCAACTAGCATTTCTGAGAGCACCTCAGAACGATCGGTGTGAGGGGTGGGTTCCTGATCAGAGGTCCAGGCCTGGCCAGGGCATCACATTAAGTGTCATGCTAACTCTAACCAGTAGTGTGGTCCTCAACATTTTCCATGCGGCTGTTTTCTGCCCCTTCCCCCTCACAAACCCACCTAGCTGGTGTCACCTGCCATTTAGCCATGTGGAAAGGGCAGGGTGGTCATGACCCCTTGACATCTATTTGTGGCACCCCCCTCAGAGGTTGTGACCCCCAGATTGAAAACCCAGGCAGAAGTCCACCCTCCTACTGCATACTGCTCTTTGTGTAGTGAGGGGGGTCACTCACTTCCAGGCTCTGACATTTCACTTTGGCAGCTCAGGTTGCAGAGTTGGGGATTTGAAAAAAGGCCTTTTTATTTGCCCAGAACAGCAATTTGTTATGCCAGCTGACACCCACAGTGGTATGTCCTGCGCTTACTTAAACCATATGCTCTGAACTGAGGCTATGGCTGTGTCTAGTAGACAATTTAATTAGCTTGACACCTGGCAGCATTAAGAAGTTAAGGGTGTGTTGGCATTTTCATGGCAGGCTCCGTGAATAGAGGTGTCTAGCCCAGCAGCTGAGTGTCTCTGCAGGCTGAGGGCCGGCACGTAAAGTTGCAGGGCATTCTCAGGGAGCGCTTCCTGAGTTCCATTTTACCAAACTGTTACTGATCCTGTGTTAGTTTAGCGGAGATTCGATAGTTTGGCTCAGAGTCGAGGCTCAGTGGTGGCTCTGCCCCAAGGCCTGAGCAGGGAGCAGTGCATAGCTGTGCTGTCTCTGGAGAAGAGCAGGAACAAGAATGTGACTTGAAGCATTACAATCTGGCTGCTTGCTCCCTGAGCTGCTCCAGTCAAGGAGGTATTCTGTGCCAGCCCCTCTCCCTGGTGCAGACGACTCCCCTACTCCACACTGGCTGACATGTTGTTGTAGCTGGATGGGGGAAGAGTCAAGCAGCCACCCATTCCCTGCTCACCTGGGTGGGGAGAGGAGCAGGGGGCTCAATTTGTAGCCACATCATTCCTTACTGCTATTTAGCGTGCATTGCACATGAGATCTACGTACCTGTGTACTTTCTGTATTGCTGAAACCTGAGCCCTCTGACTGGCAGATGTGGGGGCTAGAGGCATTCCATACGTGTTGGCAGTGCCAAATCCTGAGCATAAAGTGGTTTGACCTAATGTGAAATGTCTTACTCTTGCAGAGGTCTGGCCTTCCGTGCTCGTTATAATCAATGGCAGTGTTGCATGGTCTTTGGCCACGTCACCAGGATGGAAAACACCCAGACATACAATGCTCTCATATGCTCCATCAACATCCTACCTCCCCAACCTGGCGTCCCCTGTAGGGCCACTCCAGAGATTTGTGGATTGGCAGGATTGACCCAGACCTAGGAATTTTGCTACATGACGCCTTGTGCGACTCCATCAACCGTGGGCACTCTGGCTGGCGCAACGGCCCTCCGTCAACTGTGCATGTTAGATGCTTGCACACCAGGAAACCAGTACGTCCAACAGTCTGCAGCAAAAGCAATCCCTAGGGTAGGCAGCATTCCTCCCAGACACTTTTTTTTTGCACGTTCCATAACTTGGTTCCAAATCAGTAAAGATTTAATTAGCAATTAACAGTCAGTGTATTACCTGCGATCTGATCAATGCTCAGCCACGGAACGACTTTTTGTCACAGCTTCTATTACTACCAGAAGACCTGTCTTTGCTCAGGGAAGTGCTTAGAAAATTCTTCCAGTGTTTTCCTCTGATTTCCCCATGCAGCCCTCTCTATACAAGGAAGTCCCTTGCTATCCGTAAAGGGAGTTATCTGGGTGGGGGGAGGAGCACCCGTTTGCCATTAACGTTAAAGGTTTCACTTAAAAACAAAGCCAGAGAAGAGGCAAAGCTGCCACCCCACAGCCTAGCAGCATGGATGGAAAGCGTTAGGGTGACTCTGCGGAAGTAAATGGACGTTTTATGGGGGGGGCAGGATTTTACCCTCAGGGTAAATGAGGATTGGCTTCAAATTCCCTTCGCACCACGCTGTCAGTGTAAAAGGGCCGTAATGTGGGCCTTTATACTCACTTCACAGCCCTTTTACACTGTGAGCGTGGTGAAAGGAAGCCTTCATGTACATGAGATTCTGGCCCTGTGTCATAATGAATAAGCACAGCAGGACAGTGCTAATGATGCATGAGCAATTCTGGCATCGCCTAACTTTAACGTGCTTGACTTTGCAACCTCAATAATGTTCTTTTGATGCAGTTTTGCTGTGTGAACCAGCTTAGCTAGAGCTAACATTATTCTGGGGGGGAGGGTCACGAGGGGGGCTGAAACCTCACTGAAGCTGCTGGTGTAATTGATGCCCTTCATTCAGGATACATGTACCCAAGTAGCTGAAGCAGTAGGAGCCACCACCCAAAACACAGGCACATGGCAAGGCTTGAGTACAAGGTGAATCATGTGACCCAATGGGTTTCTCTGGTGACTGATGTAGCAAAGGCTGGGGCTAGGGCCTTGATTGCAGGAGCTGTGTGTGAGAGAGAAGCAGCAGAAACACACAAAGGAGCAAAGAAGCCCCAGATGCAGACAGAGACGCCCTAGTAGTAGGACCCAGAGAAAAAGGCTAAGAGAGCTTTTGGGCTGAGTGCTGGCTGAAAGAGGCTTGGAACTATGAGCAAAGAAACTCTCCCCTGTTGTTTGAGTCCTGTTGGGATCCAGGAAAACGGGACTTTGTACCTTATGGATAAATAAACAAGATTGCATCAGTGAACTACCTGATTCCATTAGGAGGCGAAAATGATGATAAGAAACAGCCTGATAACCGCCCACCCCCTCCAAAACTGGCCAACAGCTCAGGTGAAAAGGGGATAACATTATTCGCTTGTGAATGAAAGCTATGGTTAAGGCTGCAACATGGCTCCAGGGCTTAAGCTGTTTGTTTTTTCATTTTTTCATTGCTTTTCACCCATCTGGATGATATTTTTCCATACTTGGTTTTGAGCCAAAAAGTGTTTTTATTTTTAAAGTTAGAGCAAAATCTCACCTCCCATGATTTAGGCAGATTAAGATGGAACAAACATGCACTTTTCTGTTTTGTTTATTTAAAAAACAACTTTTTTTTGAGAGAGAGAGAGAGAGAGAGAGAGAGAGAGAGAGAGAGAGAGGGGCCTCTGCCCAAAACAGCTGAAGTTTGAAACATGAAACTTGACCTCTGACTGATTCCTCAGTCAGGCGAGGAGCCTGCGGGTTTGGTTTTGTTTTTAAAAACATTTGCAAATCACAAACATAGCAGAAAATGTTAAGTCAGAAGGTGTGTGCTTGGGTTACCTGCCAGCCCATAGACCAGAGCAAGGTACCGGCAGAGCTCCTGGGATAAAAGGCAAGAAATCTGCCCCCCAAGCCTTGGCAAGGCAGCAGGCCTCCCACACCACATTCAGGGGTACCCCTAGAGGCAGAGCCATTGCTCTTATCCTCAAATCCTTGCAGCACAGCGAGGCAAAGGATGCAAGGCTACCCCCTGCTGCATGGAGGCACTGAATTCCATCCCCAAACTGGTGCTCCTCGCAATGAGCGGGGTCTCGTTACCCTCCGAGGCAGGTCAGGAGCGATGCACCATGCCGGCACAGCGGTGTGTGCTTAAACTCAACCATACGGATTCAGCAGTTGAGCAACAGATGACCCCCCCCCAGCCTGGACCCCTCAGACCCACTGAGCCTCATTGTCCTCAGCCCCAGTGTTATTCTCATCGGGATGGGTAATGGGGTGCACTCACCTCTCGTGAGTGCCCCCTTGACCGAGTCACGCGCCTGCAGACTCTCTTTCTCTCCAATTGTCTCTGGAGAGGGCGCCCTGGGGCATTGCTCTATCCAAGAGCCGGGACAGTGTCTTCACCCTCTTGGGGCTTCCTGGCTACAGCTCTCCAGCTGGGCCACTATAGTTCAGTTCCCTCTTTGGGGTGCCTTAATGGCCAGGCTACTGTCCCCCAGTCGCTAATAGGGGGTGAGGGGACCCAGGCCTGCCCACTACTCCAGGTCTCAGCCCAGGGACCCTGTAGAGAGCAGCCGCCTGCAGTGTCCCTTTAACTGTGTCACACGGCTTCTCTAATTCCCTCGGCCACTTCCCTGCAGCGTTTTCACCCTTAGCTCAGGGCCTTGTCCTAATGGAGTCCCATCAACCTCACTCATGGCTGTCTCTGGCTTCTGGCAGCTCTGCCCTAACTGGGGTCCCATCGCTCCATCTGCCAGCCACACTCCTACAGCTCCAACAAGGAACCAAACTCCCTCCGGCCCTGCAGCTCGTCTTATACTAGGCTGCTTGGCCCTGATTGGCTGTGTCCCACACAGCCACTCCAGGCAGCTTGACGGCCCCTCTCCACTGCCCTTTTTGGGGCAGAATGTGGCAGAGCCTCCAGCAGGGGGCCTCAGAGGGTCTGGTATACCCGTCACAGGGTCACGCACCCGGTTCCCAAGTGCTTGGGCTTTGGAGTAAACTGGTGTACTGCAAGGACCTTGGTAGCTGGGCATGGCTGAGTGGGGACTTTGCTCCCAAGACTCAGCTGCGGCCTCTCCTCCCTGACTAGGGAGCAGGTTTCCAGTTCTGTCATAGATGATTGGCCCTGGCCATGACGCAGAGCTGCACTGAGGCCCCTGTGACGTGTTCCCCATTAGGGGGACGTGTGCGAATGGTACAGCGGAGGAAAAGAACGCAGGGCATTGAAAATAACTGCCCCAGTGGGAAATGAAGTAAATGATTTGCCAAATAATCCGTTCATGCTCCATTCAGTCCCACCATGTCAATGTCAGCGAAGGAACCTAGAGCAGGAGCCATGCTGCATATTGAGGACTCGTTAACGCCTCTCCAGGCATGGTGAACTACTGCAGGAAGGAGACATACTAATTTTGCACCAGTGGGGTCATGTAGGAGGGATGATTACAGCTTTAAACAGTCGCTCCTCCCAAGGCAAGTATCCCTGCCTAGGCCTCACTCATAAACACCTTCCTTGAGGACTGGATCAAGCCTACATCTATCCCCCTTGCAGATATAGTGGGACACGGTGCTCCCAGGGCCCTACACTCTACTGCACCTCCAATGGGGAGCTGTCTCCTAGCCCACCGTAGGAGATGTTTTTAGTGTTGTCCGCCTTGTTCAATGTATAACGCAGCGTGACTGTGTCAGGTGAACACAGCCAAGTTCAGCACACATGCTGCGTGGCCCAAGGGGATGTGGGCACACGAGCCTGGGCATTTCCTGTGGGTGGCCCTTGCACCGGTGTCTAGGGGGTTGCACGAAGTTGCCCTGCCCTGGCACAAGTGCCTGCCACAGCAGCAGTCTGTGCTCCCAGCACTCTGCAAGCAGGGGGCTGCTCACTCAACCTAAAGTATTTAGCGGGCTCCCCTCTCTGCAGCAGCTGATTGCCTCATGGTTTTAATGTATTAATCCTTGCAACACCTGCTGCTATTATCCCCATTGCACTGCTTGGAACGGAGGCGCAGAGAGGCTAAGTGACATTCTCAAGGTCAAACGGGCTCTCTGTGGCAGAGTTGGGAACTGAGGCTGGGTCTCCTAAGTCCTAGGCTTGTGCCCTGACCACTGGACCATCCTTCCTCCTTGTTACCCCTGTAGGACTCCAAAAAGGGGGTCGACAGATGAGAGAGAGAGGCATGCTTCTCACTCCCCCTCTACACTCACCCAACAAAGCAACCTTGTCCATGCCAGACAAGTAGCCCCAGGAGAGATTGTTCCTGCCCGGGGGCGCCTCTCCCATGCTGCTGCTGGAGCAGTTATTCCACGCTGCTCAAAGGGTGTGACTTCCAGGGGAGCCAGCTTTACCGGGCAGCCTCCACAGAGCACAGGCACGTACAGATCTCCTTACTCTATGTTCCATTCTGTGCATCCGATGAAGTGGGCTGTAGCCCCCGAAAGCTTATGCTCTAATAAATTTGTTAGGCTCTAAGGGGCCACAAGTCCTCGTGTTCCTTTTAGGCACAGCCCTTGTGCATGTCACATCGTGGAGGTGTGCCAGCTAGCAGCTCCAGTGTGACGGTGATGCTGGGCTTGTCTCTTTGACAGGATTTGGGGTGTGAGGAATGGCCCGTTCAGATTTGATTTGTATATGAATCCTCTCCAACTCAACATGTTGATGGACCAGAAGAGTGATATGAAAAAATATGGATCTCAGCTCATTCCTGTGAAGCACGGATGTGTCTGCAATGTGCTGGGAAAGGGAGTGTGGTATTATAAAGTAGCTGAGCAGACCGCTTTTGGCAGTTTTGCCTCTGTTTGCCATCAGATTTTGGCCAAATTCGAGTCAGGCACAGACGAATTCCCATAACTCGCTAAAACTCTCCACTTCTTGCTACCCATCATGAGCAAATTGTGCAGCCCTTACCCTCTCTCCCGGCAGTGCACTCTGGCCAGGAATACGGCAAACAGGCCTGCCGATGCTTCCCAAGATGCGCTGCAAAGGGCTACCAGGGAGCAGTGTCTTTAAAATAGCAATTCTGCCCAGAGAGCTACAGAAGGGTGCACAGGCCAAAGGAGACCTTGGAAAATAAATTCTCCGAAGGCAAAGAGAATTCACAGTGCCATAGACATATTGGGGTTCTACTACTGTCTCTCCTCCCACATGCGTTCAATTGGCCGTGAGTGGCAGGAAAGGTTTGGCAGCAAATCAGATAAGCCCGATAAAAGCCAATAATACCGACAATGGTACTCCTGTGGCAAACACATGGGTCCAGCAGAATACCAGGCTGTCTAACCACCTGGGTGAGACTTGGGCCTGATTCTCCTTTGCACACGTCCCCTTTACTCTGTTAATGTGGTGTAAAAGGGCCTGGGTGGAAATGGGACTGAGGCCCAAGGAGTTCACAAAAGCAGGCAGAAGAGGCTGTTGACAGAGTGCTCACAGGAATCGCCATCTCTGGGCCTGCTTCCCCCAAGTGGAAATGAGGGCAACCCGTACGGCTTGGCATGCGCCAAGACGCACGGCTCAGCCAGGAGCCGGCTGGGCATTTTAAACCTTCTTCTTCTGCGCTCGCTCAGCTGCACCTGAGACAAAGCAAATTAGGTCCGGGAGTCCCCCGCCCAAGCCCAGACGTTGCGGCCCTGTGGAACTCCACTTGCAGTATGCCCTTTCCCCTGCTGCAAACCACACAGGCAGGCGCCCCTCCTCCTTTGCTCTGAAGGTCTTTCTGTCCATCTGCTGCCTCACCCACTGGAGACTTATAGAGACTAGAACTCAACCATGTCGAGCTGTGAAAGGAGCAAGCCTGAGCTCTCGGCCCAAGCCAGCACTTCTGGGATGATCCCCAGTGTCAGAAGAACTCAGCTCTCACTTAGAAGAACAATGGGATGCTAAACTTGTAAGTCGACTGGGGCAAGAGCTGTCTTTATGTTCTGTCTGTACAATGCTTAGCGCTATACCAGCAAGACTCAGACTGAGGCTTGCGAGCCGCAAGTGGCTCTTTGCACCACATGATGTTAAAACACCATGTGGTTTAATTATTAACCAATCTAAGCTATTAACCAATCAGGAGGCTGTTACTATGTTATTAACCAATTGTAGTTAATAAAATAAAAATACTTGGTCAGTCATTTTGCTGGGAGAATTATATATATATAAATGAAATATATATATATATATATATATAAATGAAACAATGAATTTACACTCCTGTGGCTCCTTTGGGGAATGTGGATCGTTAATTTGGCTCCTGACCCACTAAGGTCTGAGTATCACTGCTCTCTAGAGTCCTGATCCGTGCTGGGGCTCTTAGGTGCTACAACAATACGTAAAACAACAAACAAAAATCAGGTCTTTAGAAAATCCAGCCCCGACTGTGAGCACTTTTAAACCTTGGCTTGAATGCTCCAGCTGACAGCAACACAGCCTCAAAGAAACAAAGTAGAGAAGGAACCCAACACAAAAATTGGGACACTTTCCTTGGAAGAAAGATTGACAAAACTGGACCAGGAACTGCTATTAAACGAGCAACGTATTGATGCGGGAGTGTCTTAAATTTCATATCCAAAAATCTTTCCATCTATATCTATCTTTCCATCTATTTAGTGATCAATGGCTCCATGTCTAGTTGGCAGCCGGTATCAAGTGGAGTGCCCCAAGGGTCGGTCCTGGGGCCGGTTTTATTCAATATCTTCATAAATGATCTGGAGGATGGTGTGGATTGCACTCTCAGCAAATTTTCGGATGATACTAAACTGGGAGGAGTGGTAGATACGCTGGAGGGGAGGGATAGGATACAGAAGGACCTAGACCAATTGGAAGATTGGGCCAAAAGGAATCTGATGAGGTTCAATAAGGATAAGTGCAGGGTCCTGCACTTAGGACGGAAGAACCCAATGCACAGCTACAGACTAGGGACCGAATGGCTAGGCAGCAGTTTTGCGGAAAAGGACCTAGGGGTGACAGTGGACGAGAAGCTGGATATGAGTCAGCAGTGTGCCCTTGTTGCCAAGAAGGCCAATGGCATTTTGGGCTGTATAAGTAGGGGCATAGCGAGCAGATCGAGGGACGTGATCGTTCCCCTCTATTCGACATTGGTGAGGCCTCATCTGGAGTACTGTGTCCAGTTTTGGGCCCCACACTTCAAGAAGGATGTGGATAAATTGGAGCGAGTCCAGCGAAGGGCAACAAAAATGATTAGGGGACTGGAACACATGAGTTATGAGGAGAGGCTGAGGGAGCTGGGATTGTTTAGCCTGCAGAAGAGAAGAATGAGGGGGGATTTGATAGCTGCTTTCAACTACCTGAAAGGGGGTTCCAAAGAGGATGGCTCTAGACTGTTCTCAATGGTAGCAGATGACAGAACGAGGAGTAATGGTCTCAAGTTGCAGTGGGGGAGGTTTAGATTGGATATTAGGAAAAACTTTTTCACTAAGAGGGTGGTGAAACACTGGAATGCGTTACCTAGGGAGGTGGTAGAATCTCCTTCCTTAGAGGTTTTTAAGGTCAGGCTTGACAAAGCCCTGGCTGGGATGATTTAACTGGGAATTGGTCCTGCTTTGAGCAGGGGGTTGGACTAGATGACCTTCTGGGGTCCCTTCCAACCCTGATATTCTATGATTCTATGATTCTATGATTCATTACTGAACCCTGGTCTACGCCAAACTGCTCAGCAGCAATTAGACCCGCAATCTCTAGGAACAAAGGAGTCAGAGGACGGGATGGCAAACTCGACTCCAGAAATTAGGACACGAGAGAAAAATCAGGCCCAAATGACCACGTAACTCACCAAAACAAATGTTGACACTAGACAAGGTTGTCGCTGGAGAGTCGTATCTGGGCCAGGGAGCCCGACAGGACTGACGGAGTCTGCTGAGCCACTGTGCCAGCCCCAGACAGCAGCAGTTTATTCCAGCACCTCTTTTACTGCAACGGAACCCTTAAATAAATCAACACTTGCTCCTTGCTTCCAAATGGGGATAATAAATTCTTTAGTTTATCAGTACCTTACGGCCTTCCAGGGTGCATTCTTTGAACAGTTTCATTACAGATACAATCCTCTCTTCTCAACAATAAATTATTTTTTTTAAAGGAAAAGAGAAACAAGAGGATACATGACAATTTTAAAGCAAAAGGAAAACAAAACCTATTTTTGACATATATCTTCAAATAATATGAAGCCAACTCTCTCTGTGTTAAATGCCTAAGTATAAATAATAAAGGACATTATGGTATTTACAGTGTTACACAAGGAATTGAGAGAGCATCATTGACACGTAACTCAGAAAGACAATAAATGATGGAGGAAAACATTCAAGTATGTACAAGATGTATTTACAACAGAATATATCATTAAAATAATGATATGTGGCCATTTTCTTTGTCTGCATTTCTCTGCAGCATTTCATAGGTGCTCTTCTCACTGGAAGTCAGTGTGGCTGATGGAATCTAGCCAGTATCGAAGACAGAGAACAGGCTTTGCTTATGTTTGCCAGTGGGCGACATGCCCTTTTAGCAGGTACAAGTTTGCTATTCTGAATGCACGAGTAATGGTTTGTAATCTGTACAAAGATATAGTCGCTGGATGAAAACAGGAGACGATGCTTCATTGTCATGAAACAAGAGCAAGGAAAGAAAGTTTTATTGTTTCCATGGCAAAGCAAAGCGAAATGATGGTCCTTTCACACCCAGGGAGAAATTTTGCCGGATGAGGTGGGAGATGGGGGAAAACACAAATGTGAGGATACAGGGCCAGATTCTCAGCAAGTGTAAATCAGCAGCTATGGTACTGCACTGATTTATACCAGCTGAGGATCAGGCCCCCACGTTTTACACACCACTTTCCATTGTTCACCCTGACGGGATCCTCTAATCATGCAGAATTTCCCAAAATGCAAAACTGCTTAGTATAAATACGTCCTGCTGGGGTAAATGTCATGGTCATGGAACTCAGGGTCATTTTACAGCCACCGAGTCTTCGTTCCCCCTCGGACTGCTGTTGCACTTACTGTGAGTTTTAGCAGAGGGACAGTGAGGCTGCCAGGGGGTTGCACATTGTTAAAGGGACCCCAATAGTACAAAGAGTGCAGCAAATGGCCCCAAGAGATGACTTGGCCTGCCACCGGAAAACATGTTTGCTCTAATGCTGAGAGTTGAGTTTCCTCCCCCTCAGTCCTGCGAGGTGAGCAGCAGGTCCAGGGATTGCTCAGCACCTCTTGCAGGCTGAAGCCCATCTCCAGGAGGCAACAGGCCGCAACAGTGTCAGGGCTAGCCAGGTTACTGGTTCGTTAACCTCATCTCAGACTGTGCAGAGCTAGGTCCTACCATTCTCAGTGCATATTTCTAATATGGCTCATGCAAGGGGCCAAATTCTGCTATGTTACACTGGTGCAAAACCAGGGTAACTCTACTGACTTAACACACGTTTGGTTTTTGCTGGGATTTCCAAAGGCGTCTAAGGGAGTTAGGCAGCCAACTCCCATTGACACTCATTGAGCACACGCATCTCTGAAAACCCCAGCTTAAAGCTCTCAGGGCTCATGCTCTGTTGTGCCTTACTCCACCTGTACACTGGGGCAGCTCCTTTGGCTTGAGAACTTGACAATGCAATCAGAAGAATATAACAGATTTTCCCAGGTGTCCCACGTGCACAAGGCACAGACTTCCATTTTGTAGTGCTCTTCTGTAATCTTTGATAATACTTTCAGTGTTGTAAGTAATTTATTCTGCTTTCATGTGATCAGCCCCACTCCCCCCGATTAATCTGTGAAAAGCCACAGAGGTCACCAAGACATGGCGTGCTTCAGTGGATGGGGCACTGAATGTGGACCCAGGAGATTGGGGCTCTATTCCCAGTGGTGCAGCCTTGGGCAGGTCACTTTCCCTCTCTTTCCCCTCCCACCCTTTGGCCATCTAGTCTATTTAGTAAGCTCACTGGGGCAGGACTGGGTTGGATTTTCAAAAGTACCTAAGTGACTTGGGAGCACAAGTCCCATTGACAGTCAATAAGACTTTTGTTCCTAAACCACTTAGGCCTCTTTGAAAACCCCAGCCACTTCGTCTTACTATGTGTTTGTATAGTTCCTAGCAAAATGGGGCCCTGGTCTCTGCTGAGACCACTAGCTCTCCCACACTGCCAACAGCAATAATGACTAACATATGAAATGAGCGCACGGCATCCAGAATTTACACAGGGCCCTGGTTGTGTGTAGATGCAATACAAAGACAGTGGTTAAGCACAGTGAAAATACAGCAATGCATACAAAAGAAGAGGGAAAACTGGGAAGGAATATGAGTCTTGGTAACACATTAATTAAAAACTCTGCAGTCTCCCATATGCTTTTTAAATGCGCAGCGATATGCAAGTACGACTGAGCCCACTGCCTGAGCTCTTTCACTGAAAATCACCTGCCCTTGCTTTCCCTTCCATCAGAAAGATTCTCCCTTTAATCTTGTCACCATTTCCCTGCTGTCCTAAGATCTCAGGCTGCTTGATCAGACGGCTAAGTACTCTCATCTCAAAGCAAAAGTGAAGCTGACGTTGTCTGCTTTGATAACACAGTACTGTAGCTCCCCGCCTTCATCCAGAGTACTGAGCAGTTTCATTTACCACAATAGGCCAGATGCTGCTTTTAGACCCTGAATGAGCTGTCCAACCTGTTCAGCAAAGCACTTCAGCATCTGCTTAACTTTACTCATGTCTTACTGATGTCAATGGGACTTGAGCAAATGCTAAAGATAAGCATGTGCTTAGAGGTTTGCTGAATTGCGACCTTAGTTCCACTGGTGTATATCTGGCATAATCGCCTTGATATATTCTGATTTACACCCGTGTAAGTGGGATCGGGATGTGGCCCCAAGAGTAAATCACGGCTGAAATTTTTGTTGTCCTGAAATGGTTCCTAGTTAGGATCAGCAATGCTCACAGCACTGATGTTCTCCTATTCGTACTCCCAGGGGTCCATGCAGAATGCTTGCTATTTACATCAGTCCTGAGTCTGCATTGTGCCAGCTGAATGTAAAATCAGAATCAAATGAGGGGGTCACCCCACTAAACTGATCAGAATTTGGTGCAAAAGAGGCAATTTGCTTCTGTCTGAAAGGGTGCAATAACTCCAGTATCGATCCCACACTTGCCTATGACCAGTCAAAGATTCTAATGCACAAACACCGGTGCACATTGTGGGGCTAAACGGCGCAGCGTGTTTGTCTACAGAAATGGGCTTTTTCATAGAACTATTAAAAAAATCAGGTCACCAGATATGAACTCAGTGATTCTTCCGCTGTGCCTTTCCCACCAGGGCTCTGTTTAGCTATTCAGCAAATTGATTTGGCTGCACGTCCTTTCTGTGTGCAAGGATGACTCTCACTCTAATCGCAGCTCCAACGAGTCACAGAGTAGACATTGTTACAGGTTTCCTGTTGTTTTTTTCTCACCGTGTCCCCTTGGAAACAAAGACTCACTTGTCTATTAAAAATCAACATTAAAAATACGGGTAAAAATGGCTGCACTTTTATTAGTGGCTTTTTTCCCCAGCTAGTTCTTTTCCTTGTCTGGTTACAGACACCGGGTGTATTTTTCCCAGTAACTTAAGCGAATAGAAATCTTGTTCTTTTGTCAAGTCCTGGGTTCACAGCCTTTGCTACTCTGAGCCCATTTTCTAAGGGATAACTAGGACAACTAATATCTGGAAAAAAATGTAATGACAGTTCCTAGTGAGTACAAGCTGATTTCTGATTAATAATATACTCAGTTTAAAATCACAGCATTACTCTCTTTCCAATATGTAACATTATTTAATGCAATTTTTGTTATCCTGCTGTCATTAACAGTAGCACGCTGTTTGATGTACTATTATTCCAGTGCCCAATGAAGCAAACCTGTTGGCTGGAAGAGAGCAGACACAACTCCTTTCAGATACGGAAAGCAAATAAAACCTCTTATAGAAGAAAACAGTATTGTTTTGTTGGTGGGTATGCCATTATAGGGTATTGTGATTGGGGGCGGGGGTCTACTACAAGCAAACATAGGGACTTTTGCAATTCTTGCCAGTCATACATCCAGTTACCATAATGCAATGCACAAAAAAGCCAGGAGAATTGAAGGTCGGAAGGTTCTGCAAAATACCGTGGAACAGCAATTACTGTAACAGTACAAAACTTGCTCTCAACATAACATAACATAAAGGCACCATTGATATCTTTCTCATTTTTGAAATACTGTAAAAAATTGCTACATATGGCACATAACACCTTTGTACATACATATATTTAATTTATAAAAGTTTTTTTCCCCCTCCTGTTTTCTATTAGTGGAATTTGCTAAAATAAAATAAATTGTTTAATTTAAAGGTGGAATACTTCATTATATAAAATAAAGTTTTACATGTGAATCTATGCGTTTTGTTTATGTTTTATACAGCAATAGGGTCTTGATTAGCTATTACACTGGACAACCTTGCTTGTAATTCTTCCTGTGTGGAGAACCGGCTAGTTGGGTTAGTCCTGCTGTCAGCCAGTCGGTATGCAGTGGCTGGCTCTAGGCTGGTTGCCATGGGGTTCTGTATGCTCAGGAAAGGTGTATCCTCACCTATTCTTTCATCTTCTGTTTCACTCTCAGAGCTACTGCTCTCAGAGCTTGTGTCGGTGTCCACTTCTAATCTGTTGGAAATGTGGCCGTTGGGCTTTGTTCTTTTTGCCCTCCGGCTGTTGACTAGTTTCTTTGGGGGCTCTTGTGCTGGCTCATACTCCTGTGTGGTTTCATATTCCTCGTCCTCTACTATCCTCAGAGGACTAGGTGGCGGACTGTTGCTCTCATGGGCAGGATTGTGGTGGAAGGAGTTGAACTGCTGAATGTGATGGTCATACTTCTCCCGTAACCGAGGTGGCGTCACCAGGAGCAGAGGCCTCTCCTCTTCCATAAAGGGACTGACCGCCACAGAAGGGACAGATACAGTTAAGCTGGATACCGGTGGAGACATTTCTGAAAGGGGGGACTTTGGAGAACTTGGAGTGTGGAAATCAACAGGTGACATGCGAGCCGGTGTGGTCATAGCTGATACATACCTGAATAAGAACACATACAAAAAGGCCCCATAAAGGTGGAGAAGGAATAAACATAAGAGAAAACATAAGAAAGGCCATCTTTGAGGAACAAATCATTGCCATATTATCCGTGTCCCACGTTTGTGATGTCACGTGAGATACCCTTGGGAATAAAGGAATTCATTTTCTAATGCATGCAATTGTCAAGATATATTTTTGCATGCGCTTGTCTTGCACCTGCCCACTGGATGTTGCATGCATGCATGCGAGCGGTGGATCTGACATGTGCACGCAGCTGCGTGCAGGGATAATCCTGGCAGTAGGGCATGCATACTGCTTTTCATTTAGGCCATCACTGAAAAACGCAGCAGCCTTTGTCAGTGCTCCCATAATCAATGCACCTGACGGACAGACATTCCCAATGTTATTAGCCACATGGTGTGTTAGCTTAGAATGCTTTTGTGCTTATGGGGAAAAGTGAGAGAGGAGATGAATTTGATGAAACCAGAGGTGCAAGGTTATTGGAAGAGCAGGGGAAGTATTTTCAGTTCTTTGGCGAGTCCAGCGACAGGAGTGAGGGAGCAGGAGATGAAAGAAACACAATGCAGTTGCAAGTAGTTTATAAAAATTGTAGTGTTTGTTGTTCCAGAAAACATTTGCCCCATGTCTGGGACTTGAGGGAATGAGCAGGGAAAAAGAACTAAAATGAGCAGAGCTGAGGCTATCTGAAGCTTGAGCCTGCATATCTCTGGTAAAAACAGAGGGGCAGATTTTGCCACCTTTACTCATGTTGATTAAGTAGTTCTTTACAGTGACAGTAGTTCCATCAGAACTGGAACCAGAGTACTTAGGTGGACCCCTAATGTTAGAACATATCGGGCCTGAGTTTCCAAAATGAACTGGAATCTCCACCTTGTTCAGTGGAAGCATCTGGGTGCTGACCCCTGGAGAAACCATCCTGTCTTAGAGCACTGAGCTGGCTTTTAAATGCGTAAAATAGCATTTTAAAATGGCAGCTGTTCCTTACGTGGAATATGATCCGTGTAAGGTCTTTTTTCAGGACACACCTTCCCCCCGCTGCACACAATCTCCTTGCCAGTTCTGTGGGGGCATGAGGAGCCAGCCCCTTGACAGAATGACCCGGCAACAGCTTCAGAAATCAAAACACATAGCATTTCCTGTCCCCTGTGTGGAAACAAGAGCCGACACAAAGGACGGTTTGGCTCAGTATTAATGGTCCCTCTAGAGAATGTACTCAGTGTCCCTTGGTATCCTTCTGGGGAAGGTTAGCAGTTGAAGGTGATTTTTATAAATGGAGCTAAGCTGCCAGGTAGGCAGCCGACCCTTAAAACAAAAGTCCTACTGACGTTCAAACAAGAAAGACAAAGGGCCAGATCCTCTGTTGGTGTAAATCAGTGTAGTTCCCCTGCACTCAGGGAAGCCAGGCTAATTCACCCCAGCTGAGGATCTGGCTCAAAATGTCTGATCAAAGGCACAGTGCCCAGCATGACATTTAACATTGTTTAGTTTTGCCTGTTTTTCCTTTCCCTGCACTTCACCAGCTTGAATTTCAGTTGTATCCAAATTTAAGACATACCCTCGTCTTTACAAGTTACAGGCCTACTGCTGATAAGTGCATTTTATTTTTAATTGGTGAATAGTTATCTGAGTCTGAAATTGTCAAAATCAGTCTAAATCCAAAATTGTTATCCAAAGCATGACTCAGTTCTGCATATTCCCCTTGATTAAACACAGCAGGATAATTGGAAGGAGGGGAAATTGGGTTAGATTCTCAGCTGTAGTAAACGGGTATAGTTCCATGGATTTCAGTGGTGCTCTGCTGATTTACATCTGCCCTTTGTTTCTAGGGAAAAAACGACAGCTGTAACCGTTTGTGGCAATGAATCAAGTTGGCCACCGTGAGACCAGAGAGGAATGAATAGGTGTGTGTGTCGAATAACAGAATTAAATCATTCCCTCTTTTTCCTTATATTCAGGAGCTCTCTGTTCTATTCAAATCTTTCTATAACTGGTGCTGAAGGGATAGAACCTTCCACCCAACAAGTGCTGCTGACAGGAAGTTTCACTTCATTTGGTTTAGTTAAACCGGTCCAACATTGTGTATTGACGCACGGATAGAGATACACCTGGATGGCATGTGATATGTTTGTGAATGGGATTATATGATGGAGTTTCCTGTCACAGGAGGGGACTGGTCTAGATGACCCAGGAGGTCCTTTCCAGCCCTATGTCATATGTTCCCATGACAATTATACGGGTTTAAAACTGGGTGTATCAGTTTAGCGTGTGTCTGTAAATTTACCGACATAAACTAAATGGATAGAATCCAGGTTTAAACTTATATAAGAGGATCCACACACAGAAATGCAGTGGTTTAATGAAATCAACACAAATCACTTTGAGTTGTGGAAAATGGCCAGTGCTACTGTGATGGGTCCTGCACTTTTTCTTGGTGTGGTGGGCCAGGGCGCCGCCCCTTGCCCCTGTTCTTGGGCGTTGTGGGCTCTGCTAGTGCCTCGGTGGGAGAGAGAGGGGAGCGGGGAAGGGACCCACGTCCGCTCTCCTATCCTGGGTCCCAGCCCTTTCAGCTTTGCGGGCTGCTTTCCCTCTCTCCCCTTGGGTAGGGTTTCCCTCAGTCCTCTGTGCCAGGGGAGTCCCTCTGCTCTGCTTGGGCAGGGTTTCCCTTCCCCTGGTCCTCTGGCTAACAGCAATACTCCTCCATACTCTAGTCAGCTCTTCTTCCTTCTCTCTGTCTGACTGAAGCAGGGTTTTTTTATTAGGTCTTGGGTGGGGCCTTAATTGGCTCCAGGTGCTCCAATTACCCTATAGTAACCTTTCCGTAGTCCACAGGGAATAAGGCCTTGATCAGCCTAGGGTTTATATACCTCCCATCGACCACTCCTGCTGCTCTCTGGCCCTGCTGTATCACAGTGTGTAGACCAGGTCTTAGGTCAGCCACCGAGATGATTTCTACAAGCTTCTCTGGTGTGAGATGCAGCAAATATGTTCCACTGAATACTAGGTGGGTGCCCAGCAGGTGTAAACTGGTGTCGCTCCATGGACTTCAATGGAGCCAGGCCAACATGCATTAGCTGAGGAGCTGGTCCTCAACCTTCATTTAGCTTTTAAAGTAAAATTAAGATGTGACTCAGGTTTACCTTAGAGATCAGAGCGTGGAAGGAATATATTCTTGTCTCATTAACTCCCTGCGCAGCAAAGTCTTAGAGGAGAAGGGAATCTTCATTTTTATTTTAACCGGTTTTTTTATGGTTCCAATTCAGCTTTAATTTAGAGTCTCTCTCTCTCTCCCCCACCCATCTCCCAGAAATAATTTGCCATTTATTTCCTGCAGGCTGAAGATAGATGAGGCCTAGTTTAACACCCAGGGTTCATGGTCACATCAGGCACAGGTTTGGGCCACTGGTGATTTATTGTAAAAATGCACCCTGTATTTCCCCCTGGAATGTTATTTGCAGGAAATGCAATGTTTGGAGACGTGGTGCCCTCTTTCTCCTCGTTAGAATGAAGCGATATATACCCAAAAAGCTTGCTAATGTGTCAAAATGCTGCCCGGGGTAACCTAGACGCTCCAGAAGGGCAGTGCAAACAACATCCTCTCTTCTCACCCAGAAGATCAAATATGCTATACTAATGATTATTTTATCTGCACGAACTTGGGAGTACAATCCATATAGCCCGTAGATGGTACAGAATACAATATTTGCTGCTATAGGCCCTAATCCAGCAAAGCACTTAAGCACATGTTTGATGGGGTGGCTGCCCCTCACTGGTATGTAAGGGGTTAAAGCCAACCTGGGGAGGCTGCACAGGAGGCAGCCAATAAGGAAAAGGCTTGTAGAGACAGCCAATCAGGAGAAGCTTTATTGGAACAGCCAATGAGGGCCGGACTGGCGCATATAAGAAGGGGCTGCTGAGCAGAGCAGAGGCAGTCACTCCCTGGAGTTTGAGGGAGGAGGACTGGCTGCTTAGAAGGCTGGAGTACCATGGACAGAGCAGTGCTGGGCAGGGTCAGCGGAGTAGGAGGAAGCTCCAGGTTGACGGCTGCCAAACTGGGACCCTGATACAAGCGCAGAGGAGGTGCTAGGGCTGTAGGGAAGTAGCCCAGGGAAGGAGATGGCAGAGCTGGAGGAGGGGCAGTATGTGGCTGCTGGCTATAGGGTCCCTGGGTCAGTGGGCAGGGCCAGGCTTCCCCCTATTTCCCACACTGGCCCATGAGCAAAGTGGTCAGTGCATGGACTGCAATCTGCCACTGGGATGAGTGTCTAGAACCTGGACTGCAGACTGCCACTGAGGCAAGTGGTTGGTCGAAGAACTGTTGGTCCCCTGGAAGGGGGAAAAGAACTGAGTGGGGCACAGCTGGAGGGCTGTGTCCAGAAGAGGATGACGTGATCTGGGGAGTGATGTGGATCCTGGATGCAGAGACAGGAGTGATGATGGGCGAGACACCACCTGAGAATGGTGCACTGGCAACCCTGAGCTAATTCCCAGGATGGCCAGCAGGCGGCGCCACAGTGGTGAGTTGAACCCATCACAACATGCTTAATTTTACACTCGAGTGAGCCCATCAATATTAACAGGACTACTCACATGATTAAAGTTAAGCATGTGCTTAAGTGCTCTGCTGGATCAGGGCCATAGCTGGTTCCCTGATTTTGGGGTTGCTAGACGCTGCATTTATTGAAAGCTAAATTCCAGAGTAAAATTACAGGCAGTTTTTTCACAATAATGCGACAGCTAGTAATGACCCAGCATTAGCTATGTTTTGCCTTCCTACATGCTACATTCATAGAGCTCATGTCCATTATTCACGCTTCCCTACCTTAGCCAGCTCCTCTCTCTGTAAGAACCAGTGCAGGATGTAGGCTTCTGCTGTCATTTGCACACGCTACTTTTTGACTCATGAAAGTGTCTCCTGCACAACTCAAGAACTTCTTTGATTATGCTTATTTGGCATATTAATGCTACCACAGACAGGCAGTTAAACCGTCCCTGTGAATTCACAACACTCAGAGAGCTGGTCTAACAATGGTTTGTTCTAATTTTTCTTATATCCTAACCCATAGAACTGTATGACCACACTCAGTGTTAAGTTAGGGCTGCCTATGAGGGCTTAAAGGGCCGACGGGGCTAGCTGGTGCTAACTTAATGTCTTTATAATTATTTTTAAAAGTTGCAAACACAACAGTGTATAAAGAAATGGTTTGTACTTGACAGTATGCCCCTCCCCCACTCCTTCATATGCCACTCGTCCTTTCCAATTGTAAGCTCCTGGAGGCAGGGACTCTGTCTCTGTACATGTCTGTACAGTGCAATGCCTCACACAAAAGATCCTGAGTGGGGCTCTCCTGTGCTCCTATAATGACGAGAACGACAGCGCTTCACAGGCATTGTAACTATTCGTTCAGTTTCCCCTTTTGCCTCTCTCTCTCCTGTGCACGTAGGCTGCCGACACTCCAGTAGTGTCAGTCACCCTACCCGGTTTCAGTTCTAGCCCTGCTTTCACTTACAAACACACTGGGGGGGGGGGGATTGTTCAAAAGCACCTAAGGGGTTTAGGAGCAGAAATCTCACTGAAAGACAAAGGGGCTTGTGCTCCTAAGGTACATAGGTGCTTTTGAAAAATCTCTCCCCCAGTGGATCGATCAATCAATCCTCTTTATCTTCCTCTTTTGTCTCTCATAAACTCCATAGGCTGCCTTACTTGAGTGCAGGAAGCAACCGAGAAACAGAACTAAGTAAAAGTCTCCCCTTTGATCTCTTTTTCTAGCTTCATATGCGAGAGAACCTCTGGCCAATTAGGTCTTGTATGTATGTGAACTAATGCCCAGTAGCCATGAGCCAGGACCAGAAGAGGAAGGAAGGGAAGAAGGAAGATTAATGGGGCACTGCTCGGCACATTTATGAATAAGGAGGAACATTTTCTAAAGAAACGGAATTTTCTTTGTGGTCCTCAGGCACGAGGATTCACTCTGGATCTCTTCAAGCCCATCTTGCCCCGGCAGCTAGAGGAAGCAAAGTTAATTTCTCGTAGTACCTTTCGCTGTGAGGTGAATCTCGGTAGGAGTCAGGAGTCTCTCTTGCGTGCCTCAGGAAGCTGTTGCAATCTCGTGGACCTCCCATGCCGCTGAGGCGTCCTCTGGGTCCTGCTGGGCTCGTGGGCCTGCTGTTCTCTACGGAAGAACTCACAAGCACCGAGTGGCTTTCCGAGATAATGCTTTCAGTCTGGCCGTTACTCCAACTGATGGGGGAGGGGAGGGGGAAAGAGGAGAGAAAGAGCTTTTACTTGAAATTCAGAACAGGAGAAAGCAAGCTAATGGAAGTTTAACAATGGGAAAGCGAGGGCTACATGCAGCTTGGGATATGCCTGTTAAACTCCATACCAGTTTATGGCAATCGAAGACCCTAGTTGGTGTGAATTCTGCCATCCTACAAATGACAAGATGGTTTTATTTCTGTGAATACCAATGGGTGGTTAAGTTGGGGGGGGGAAAGACTTTTCCAGTCATTAGCTTCTCAAACTGTGGATTGGGACCCCAGCGGGACCTGTTTTAATGGGGTCGCCAGGGCTGGTGTTAGACTTGCTGGGGACTGTGAGTTGTGGGGCTCAGTCTTTGGCTTCAGCCCTGAGTGGTGGGGCTCAGGATACAGGTCCCCTTGGGCTGGGGCAGAGGGACTCGGTTAGGCTCAGGCTTTGGTCCTCCCTTCTGGGGTCATGTAGTAATGAAGTTTGAGAACCCCTGAGCTAGAGCCATACTAAGTGATCTCACAGTATCTCCAAGAATACACAGTATCGCCCCGATTCAGCAATTTGTGTGTATTAAAATTCACAGTACCAGTAATGGAACTCCACACAATCATTAGTCTTAGTAAACTCCGAGGAAGATAATTAGTTTCGGTGGCAGGATGTTAAGTCTCATACATCTTTAGATTAAAACCCCGTGACCAGTGCATTTTTATGCATCTGCTTTATGCTATGGTGGCAGAACTGACATCCAACACCAGTTTCTCCTTAGGCAGGGAGGTTTGTTTTCTCATTCTGGTACCTATGGCTGGGCGTCTGGGTGACAGTGGTGGAGTGATGCGTTGTCGAGGTGTAGTGACTTGTGGAAAATGACGTCTCTGTCTCTCTCTCAATGACGTGTTCGCTGGATATTACATTTTTAGATACATACTGCTGAAGAAACAGACGTATCTCAGGTTTACACGGGGAACGTACAGCACATCTACACACACACACACACACACATTTTTTCAGATATTTATTTTGGGCCCTGGGTGAGCAACATTCACCAGCCTTTGCTGGCTTGAGGAACAAGAAAATGGGTTTGACCGTAACCTGGTGACTACAAAACAAAAAGCATCACAATCTACCAACTGGCAGTTAGGCTAGTCCACACCAGGAAGATTAAATATCCACTTGGTACATTATTTGTAGAGAAACCTCTCCAAAGACATGCTTCCTTACAGTACCGTTGCTATGAGCTCTGAGTTTCTTCTGCTAAGGCTGGTATTCTAACATCTCAGCTTCCGACACAGAGCGATCTAGTGACTGACATCCAATGTTCTTCTGAAATGGTTGTCCATGAAAATGCTCTGAATTTACTGTACATTAGAATCATTTCTTAAAAAGTGTCTAATCATTTCTTGGTGGAGAAATCCCACATTCTTGGAAACCCTGATCATTCATTTTTAGCAGCCAGCAGTTGAAAGGCCCTCAGATAAATGCAACGGCTACCTACATTGACCAGCTGGACGTTTTCGGGCGGTGGATTGGGACGGTGGGGCCCATTGGCCATGTTCACCATGTTGTTCTGCTCAGAGCGAAGGCTCTGCCTAAGACGCTCATGCAACTTTTTCCGTTGCTTCCTGTGTGGGAAAGAGGGAAATGGTTTTAATAGATGAAAGAGAGGCAGCTGCGCCACCCAGCATGATGGAAGCACTTTATTGTCAGCCCATGCCCATTGTTGACGGTCTCCGAGCAATTCCTAACAGCAGGGTGAAAAGCGCTGGCAGAGCTGGGGAAGGTGTGTGTGGGAGTGAAGGAAGTTGCAGAAGGACAGGGAAAGGTGGGAGAGGAGGAGATCCACTTCCAAAACTTACTCCATTTCAGAAGCAGTTCTCTTCTGAAGATCAGACTGACTAGGTGACATTCTGGATTTTACAATCCACTGACTTATATATAGCTTGGTTCCCCTCTACTGTACTGAGCTGCCACTCCTCATAACTATGCATCAAACCACAAAACACAGTGGATGTACTTCTGCCTTTGCTTGACATGTAAATGCAATATGGTACCATGCAGGCTGCTTACGGGTTTGATAGCATGGGCTGGATGGACATGCTGGAAACAATTCATCTATAACACATCCTATGGGTCTAGGAGCCGAGCCAGGGAACACCCATGTTACAAACAACAGCTAAATGCTTTGCACTGGCAGCAGCAGATCCTGTTCAGAAGAGCAGCAACATGCATCCTGCAGAGGCTGTTCACCGTGAGCCCTCCAGTCCTGTACCTGTTCCGCAAGCCTTGCAGCTAGCAATGTGTTACTGTGATGACTTTTCTCAGTCAAGACAGGAGGTAGCCCAGTGTTTCATACTGTGTGTTCTGGGACAGTGCATCTACAGAATTTGCCATGGAATTCTCCCCCCGCCACAGAACTGTGCTCTACAATTCAAGCTTTCACGTAAAAATATATTTAGAGTCTTTATGGTTGCAGAGGAAATCTTGAAAATATTAATGAAGTGCTAACTGATGAAGTAAGGTTGGCCTAAGTATGTGGACACCCTGACAGCTCTGAGAGGTGTGAACTGCCTCATTTATGTAAATGGAACGTTAACTCTGAAACCTAGTGATTGTCACATTGATGTCAACACTGTTAATAGGTTCACTGCTGTTTTGACAAAAACATCCAACTTTTGTGTTTCTGCCACTATCTCAAAATGCCTCGGACTCCTCTGCTTAGACCACAACCTTGATGTCCCCTGCTCAGCTGCTAAACCATCTATGAACACTTCTATGGGCTAATAACAAGCTGCCAGTACAAAATCTATAGCACACCAAAACCTGAAACTGCAGTATAAAATATATCAGGACTACAGTATTACAACTGTTATTCAATTTCATACTTAATTTATAAATATCCTCCAAATTTGTTTGAAGGTACTGCAGAATTTCCGTAATAGTGCTGCAGAACCCAGGGAATTGAGTGTAAAATTTAGGTCCAGTTTACTGCAGAGTATATAGGGTTTTGCCTATAGTACCTACAGTTCCCAAAGCTGTCTACAGAAGTGTAGATATTTTAGCAGGATAAGATACTGCAGGATATAACCATGTTATTTTCAACCCTTTTCAGAAATCAAGGGAGGATATTCCAGGCTTGGCAAAAAAGGAAAATAAGAAGCTGAAGCTTCTTAAAAGATGCTGTGATCAAGGAAGCTTGAATGCAAAGAATGAGTTACTGTACACTGTGCATTTTAATATTTTTGCATGAATTACTGGAGGCACATTTTGGTTTTTGTTATAATTTAGTGCAGTGGTTTTCAACCTTTTTGTCATTTGCGGACCCCTAAAAAAATTTCCAATGGACGTGCAGACCCCTTTGGAAATCTTAAACGTAGGGGTCCGCGGACCACAGGTTGAAAACCACTGATTTCCACTCCTCCTGCACTGGTGAGGGCAAGATGTAGCATAGGTTTCCTGGATGCACTACAAATACAGCAGAGTCAGGAGATATGATTACTACACAATTCCAATGCACACGACTTTAGGCAAGTTAGGGAACATGATTCAGGTCGCATCTACGCTAGAAGCTGGAACCGTGTTAGTGGATAGCTGTATGGTAACTAGGACACCTGACTCAGCTGTATTTGTAGTGTAGGCGGGTCCTAAACAGGCTTAGATTCATAATTTAGGGGTCAGATTCTTAGCTGGTATAAATGGCATAGCTCCACTAAAGTCAATGGAATTCTGCCAATTTGCACCATGTGAGAATATGGCCCTATGAGTCTGTGCTACTTTTCACCTTCAGAAATATAGCTGGGCGCATTTTGCAAATGTGTCGTTCTTCTTGCATTTAAAGGACATTAAGTAAAAAGAAATTGCAAAAGGAAGCTGAGAGGAAAGAGTAACGGGAAACCTAATGTGGTTTTGTGACGTCTCTTCATTAATTTAATTGCTATGCAGATAGAACACTTCGGAATTAAAGATTCGCTGTTCGATGTCGTCTTCACACTCCATCAGCAGTGTCATTTGCAAAGATGCCCAGGCATTTCTAGATCTTTCTTTTCTTATGTATTCTTTTCAAACCCATGTGGGGTTTTGCTAAAGACAGGATGTGGGAGGAGGGAGCACACTGAGCATATCCAAATGCTAGCATGACTCCACTGCTACATTTGGAGGGCTTAACCTATCAGTCCCCTTTTCACACTCATCAAGTGCTTTAAAAATATTTCGCAGGCCGCTGACAGCAATTCCCAATATCTCCTGCTCCTCCTGATTGTCAAGGGCTGGTTTGGATTCCAGGCTGCTCTAGAGAGGTATTTTAGGATGTGTATATTTAAAAAGCTGTAGGTTAGAAGCCTGATCCAAACCCCACTGTCCATTGGTTTCAGTGAGTTTTGGATCAAGTCCTAGAAGAGCAAATCTAATGGAACATCTGCTTTGTGCAAATGTGGTAGACGTACAATACTTTATTTTAGTGTTTGGTAGGTACAATTAGAAGAGTTTTATAAAAGCAGCAAAATAATTTGACAGCACAAGTCCTATTGACTTTCACTGGGACTTGCTCCTAAATTTTTTACATTAGCCCCATAATTTACAGAGACATTACAGAATTTAACAGCACATGTCTATACATCAAATTCAATCCTTTAGTCTTTTGGATTTCCAAGTTCCTACAGCCGCTGATCTTGTTCTCAGATACTTACAAACTAGTCTGATCTTTTTACTTCTAGTCCCTAAAACCCACATTACAGTGTTAAAAAGCTGGGCTCTGTTGTCCCATCATGATTCCCATGGGAATTATGAACATGTGACAAAAAAGGAATGAACAGATCAGTAAAGTTAGTTTGAATCACGTTCTAATTGGGAGGATTAGTTAATAAATTAATATTTGCAAAGCCCTTTGATATCATCCCAGGTGTGATATTAGAAATACAATTATATATAATTGTACTTCTAATATCACAATAAAATTAGTATACTTTCACCCACTATTGAGTGAGATTTGTATCTGCCAGTATTTAATCTGAGTGTACCGATTCCAATTTTGTCACTTACATTTGAATTTAGATAAACACACATTGACTTTGCATGATGAAATCATCATGCTTACATACATGGCCATCACATAGCAATGGTGTGAATCAACAATGCAAGCCTATGGCAGGTTTCAATCAGGCACTGACTATCACCCCACAACTGTCCAATGGGACTACTCCTGGGCAGTTAGCGTTATGTTCAGCTGTGCGGGTTTGTGGTATAAAGCCCTTAGGGATAATCATAGAGATAAAAAGGAAGAGAAAAGTTTACTTGGTTTTGCAGTAGGCCACAACACACATGATGCCAACTACAAGGAGGGCAATGCAGATGCCAGTTATGGTCAAGACCCTTTTCTGGTATAGTTCCTCTGCTTCTAGAAAGGGACAAAAACAGAGAAGATTACAAGATGCAGGCTGACGATTCAAGCAGATGACAGTGGACATGCTACATACCACCATACAGGACCACACAGTAAAAAAAAAACCCATGATCACCGTGCACTTTGGGCAAAACTCTATTGCAGGATCAGAACTTAATCTCTTAACACAATATCAGCGGCTAGTGGGTGCCAAAAAAACCATAACAAGTAAAATAAAAGATACTTATATTGTTCACTAGAACAATATCCAAAATATGACTTTTAAAACTGACAAAATATCATCATTTGCTGAAAATAAAAACACAATGCGCTAAGGTAATAATATGATTTGAAAATGCTTTGGATGTTTTGCTCTTGCAAAGACAGCTGGAATAAAGGTTAATTCCCAGTCTCAGAAAACAAATTTAGCTTGTTTCTTCTTCTCTTATTTTGTTTTAACATTCAATGTCGTCCCTTCCCGCAGCACCTCCCCCCAGAAAAAATCAAATTTATATCTCAGTGGTCTTTACAGGAGAAATTTCAGAGTATCTTTTTACATTCATAACATGAGGTTGGCTTGTAATTGTATCACCAATGAAAATGAGACAAATGGTCAGAGGTCGCTAATAACGCTCAGCAGTTGAGCCTTTCGCCCCCAAATATGGCAATAGCAATTATTAGTGATGCACTGTATCAAAGAAACACTGTATGATTACTTACATGTCCAGATTTGTATTAAAGGAATGGTTCTAGCTAGAGAGTAGCCTTGCCCTCTGAAGAAAACCTGTTCTATTTCACTGATCTCATTCGCAGAGATATTTCACCATTCTAAAGAAATCATTAGCACCAGCGATGTTTGGGTTGGCTCAGCCTTCACGTTCCGTCATCGGTCACACTTGGCGAAAGCATCATTGTATGTTGCAGTACGGAAATGTTATGCTTAGAACTTTGAACTGGAGACACGTAGACCCAGATCCTCATAGGCATTTAAGTGCCTAACTCCTACTGAGTAGATCTGGGCCCAACTGAGGGTTGACTCAAGACACGGCGTTGCGAATTCTGGCCTGTTTCCCTCTCTTTGGGACTGAAATGGTCACCATGGTTGGGCTTTTAAAAAAAATTTGGCACTGCTGGATGAACTAGCCAGAATTCCCCATGGCAATCGAGAAATGTAGCCTTAACAGTGATGTGACGCCAGTAGGAACTTGGCCTTAAATCTGGCAGGGCATCATCTTGACACCAATGGTGAAACAGCCATAAGAGAGATTTACAAACAAAAAGAAATGCAGCTCCCCACCATGGTGGGGACTGAGTCCTGGCGGAATGGGCACAGGATTTGAAATCTGCTGGCCTGGTTCCGAGGGGGCAGTTCTAATTGGTGTGCTCTTGACCTGTCAGTCCGCCTATGACCACACAGGAGTAACCTAGGGGCATGGAAGGTCACCGCTAGGCACAGAGATACACTTACTGTTGACCTGACCCTGACCTGCCCTCTGATCCCTTCATACAGGTTTATGGCAATACAGGTCTCCATTAGTGTCTCTTTAAACCCAGGAGCTAAATGCTTCACTGTCTTATGTCCCTTGCATACCCACCGATGTCAACGGAGATGCAGGCAATGTGAGACAGTGAAGAACCCCCAGCATATCCTTTGGTTATCACATGGCTAAAGCAAAGGATTAGCAACATGCTCTGGCATTCCGTGGGCTTCCTCTGTGTGTACCCAGTGTGGAAATTTGGAAGAAACCCTGAGTGGTCTATAGAGGTGGCTTAGTATAATTTTACATTAGCTGATTGTACTGAGGCTCTCGGAAACAAGGTCAGGTTTGTCAGAAAGGCTTTAGGAACCAACATGGGTGAGTTGGTGTCTATTCTAGGCTAAGTATTATAGTGATTGACAGTAGATCCATGTAGCTTAAGGGTATTGGTTGGTTCCATTTCTATGTCATATGATCTGAGTAAAGGGGGAAAGTGAGGCGTCAGGGGATGGTGAGTGAGATTGGATGTAGGGATTGGCCTTACAGTCATGTCTCCATGAAGGTCCTGATTCTTCATGTTGCGAAAGGGCCAATTCAGGAGTTTTGGTTGGGAGACTGAACTTACTGGTAATAAAGATACATCATACTCATAACATATGGTGAGCCAGTTAGGCTACTATTTAGAAATGGAAAAGGGACTTTCGAGAATTTAGTTGACGTCTAGGTAGCAATCCTAGGTGCTACGGTAATACAAATAAATAATAATTTCCTGAGAACCTGTTAATTAATTTAAGAAATGTTGTGGTTGGTTGATGAGGCATAACCCTGTATCTGTGTATGTACTGCCCACTCCAGAATGGCAGTGGCTATGCAAGGGAGTACACAAAAGCTGCTCAAATATTGTATGTCCTTTAAGGCCTGCCACTCTTGCAGAAACTAATTGTCTAAGGTAACAAGTTTCAGCGTCAATGGAGATTCTCCCCCCCCCCCCCAAAAGGTATCTTAGTTTCTATGATACAATGCACCTTATCATGAAATGAATACTTCCTGCAAGCCAACCCCACTGTAAATCAAAACACCAGTAAAGAGATCATGAACACCGTCAGACAAAATTAATAGTACTGAGTATTAACAGAGGGGAAGAAGAAGTCAGTGTGGTAAAACTAGAATGCTGCAAAATTTATTAAACAACTCAAAATCCAAGAACAGGAAGTCAAATGGGGAAAAAAAAGCCCAAAACAAACATGACAGACAGGAAAAGACAGAAGGTGAAATACAGGGAAAGACAAGGTTATAAGTTGAGGAGTCAACTGCAGGCCTGGCACAGCATGCTTGATACTAGAAAAAACAGAGTGAAGAAATGCTTGAAAAAAAGGTTTAAGCAGAGTCCGAAGGGATTTCTCATACAGCATAACTCCTAGCCTAGGCTAGTTAGACGCTTCCGTGAAAGTACTTACTGGTTAGCCAAGCAAATGGTGCATTTTGAGAACACAATAAACCAACATATAGGAGAACTATGTTAAATACAACATATTACATGTAAATTCAAAATGATTTGAACTGGAAGTCTGGTTTCATGTTATTATGTTAGCATATATTTTATTCTATATAACTCTGGAAAAGTCCTGCTCTCAGTTATATCAGTGTAAATCCTATTAACTCCAGAGGCGTCACTGAGGTTACACCAGACACTGAGGTAATGGAAACTACATTCTGCACTGTGATAGCTTTGATAACAGTGTTAGAGACGCTGAGGCTTGTTATAGGTACGTTGGTGTGTTCTGTGGTAGTCATGTGGTGTCTGTCATGTGTGATATATAAATAGACACGGTGGTTTGTGTGTGTTTATGAAGTGAATCTTGCACCGACAGTCCACCGCCTCCTCATGGGTGTGGAGCACAATGTGTTGTGGGTACTACAGGACAAGCTCCACGAGCCTGATTCTGAGTGGTGTAAAGGGGCCTTAGGGTAAGTGAGAACCAGGCCCTAATTAAAAAGTGGAGGAGACTGAAGGACGGCAGCAGAAGCGGGTATGATGGCCGGGGTGCTCACAGCAGAGCTGCTCCTTTAGTTTAGTGAAAGGGTTCTTGCCTAGTGAACTAATTTCCCTTTTGATCTGGCCACTTCACCGGGAATAGCCCCTTCGAATACGTGCTAACTACTCGTGGTAAACGACCGGTTTGATCGTGTAGTTAGCTGTGGTGCTCTGAGTAGCCTTCCCAGGCCTGAGGAAGAGCTCTGTGTAGCTCGTCTCTCTCACCAACAGAAGCTGGTCTACGATATTACCTCCCCTACCTTGCCTCTCTCCTATCCTGAGACCGACATGGCTAAGCCTGGCCGTGATTCCCACCCAGACGTTTATTGGCAGGTCCCGATGAACCCCATTGCTGCCAAGAAGCATGGGCTAGGAGAACCAGGAGCACTTACTCTACATGGCTTGCAGCTGGGAGGATCTGATGGGCCAGGATTAACACCCCCTTTTTTGGCTTCTATCCACCCTGGCCACAGCATGCAGCTACAATGAGGGAGTCCAGCCTAGTGCGCTGTGCTTCCAGGCAGCAGCACAGATGGGGCCAGTGCCCTCTCCCGATGCCCTGGGACCCGTATGGTTGGGAAATGAAATACTGCAGAAGGGAAGAGAGAGACAGCGCCTGGCTCTTCACAGCAATGCAGGTCACAAAGACTTCCTACCCACTAGTGGTGGCCCATCACAACTGTAGTCTCTGCACCCAAGGGGGTGGGTGGGAAAGGTCAGGTCACAAGCCTGTTTCCCCAATGCCAGCCTGCAGAATGGCACAGGTAGAGCTGGGAAAACAGGCGGCATGAACCAGCTGTGAATGTTCTGAACCACAATCCATGCGTATTCAAGCCAGTGCTCAGCGTCACACTCAGAGAGAGGGTGTGGGACAACCGAGATCTTTCTTGGTCAAATAAACCAAGTGAAGATTGACCAAACACAGGCCAGATCCTTAAACTGGTGTAGCTCCACTGACTTGAATGGAGTGACAGTGAGACAGTGACAGTGAGACACTGACCTGCCTTTCGTATTCATTAGTTTGATCGGTGTAACATTTACAGATTCATTTAATAATATTTTGCAGAACAATAACTACAATGTTGAAGTATTTTTTTTAAAATAACGTGGAAGAAGTTCAAAACAGCCTTGGGAAAAGTCCTTAGAGAGATATATGTGCAATGTGAATTTACAGATGGTTTTTTCTACTGACTGTTAAAAAATCCTTTATAGATTTGTTAGTTCTTCCTCAAGAATGCTAGGATAATGCAAATCACCATTAGCCTTAAATCATAATAGTGAAATATGTGTATGTCGCAAAGGCACCATTAATTACAAATTACCCTAAACTACTCATAATTACTAATGTATATGGATTTATTTTAAGTTTGTCCTCTAACAGACATTTGTGAAATTTTAAAAGAAAGAATCATATCTCAAGCGGTAGTCTGAAGTGCTTTAAAATGCTCTTTCCTGATAGAGGTTTGTATATGAGCTAAAGTCTGCAAGTGAGTCTGCGTGGGATTATAGCAAATAATTCACCAGACATTATTTTAGTAATAGAGTTTCTTCTATTACAGCACAGTACTATGTGACCTAGTGCCAGACTTTTAAAAGTATTTAGGTGCCAATAAGGGGTAGGCACCTAAATACCTTAAAAGTCTGGCCCTTGCAGAATATTTTGCTTGTGATTTTTTTCTTCAAATTTATAATGGTCAGCACTCCACACACTATTTCCGTGGCTATGAATTAATTATATATCCAGGCAATTTTAATAGGAATCAAAATTAATTCTCTTTTGCAAATAATGAAAAAAACAATTTGTCTACTTCATATTTTTTGTAAAGAATTTTAGGAAATTCCAAATTATAATGAATTACATCAAATTTAGCTTCATTTTAATAATTCAGCCAGTTCAAGAGACGTTTCACCTCCTGCAAAACATTAGTCATATGAGCAAGGACTACTCATTTAAAGGGTTTGTAAGATCAGGCTCTAATCCTTACATTTACTGCACCATGGTGAAAATGGTACCTATTGTCAGTGCTTTTGCCCTTGCATAGTTTAGATTTATTATTGGATAGATTGAGCCCATTTTGTAAACTTGAGTATCTGAAGGGAGGCTTGTCAGCTCTTACTCAAGTATCTAAATACCTACTGCAGGCAATTAAGCGCTGATTTAGGCACCTAAATATGGATTTAGTCACTTAATTTTACTTTGAAAACTGAGCTCAATATTGCTTATTTTGTTGCAGAATTTAAGTGGCTATATTATCTTCTTGACTTTTTTTAAAGACAGTCCATTAGCCACTTTGCTTAATTAATTCAGTTGGCTTTTCCAAAACCCAGCCACACCAAAAGATCATAACTAATGCTAATGTAACAAGTGTTTAAGGCCATCTGACAGAAAAGTCAAGTATGGCGACTTCAAGGCTAATGTATATGAAGTCTGGAGATTTAAAGTATCCTATGTTAATTAACATTCTAGTGAGTTAATCACAACTAGGAAGTCGACAAAGGTTATTGTTATAGCTGTATGATCCCTTCTAAAGCGTAAAGAAATTGGTTAGAAATTGAAGGAGGGGGAAAAAAGGTTTTAATCTCTCAGGCTCTAAAATCTGCAGGCTAAAAGGAATGATTGGTCCATACCCATAAATTCAATCCCAAGATGCTCTGCCAATGCAGAAAGTTGACAAAAAAGAAAGAAAAGGGAAAAAGTTTCAGAAAAGAGCAATACACTGTACTCAAAAACAAATTACACATGAATATTACGGCTGTTCTGTGTCTGCACACTGAAACAGGACGAGTGGCGTGTGGTTAACAGGGCAGTCAGTGCTCAGATAAGCGCCTGTAAGCTTGCGGGTCAATAACGGTTGTATCAAAGGTGTTACACACCAGAATAGGAATATGGCATTTGCACGGGCACAATGCAGTGAACACAGCAGTTAACCCTTAAAGATCTTACTGAGAGGTAATGGAAGTGTGGTTAGGTGGTGATGCTTGAAATAGTTTATTTTTAATCACTGACAATTATAGTCTATGGAGTCCTTACATTGAGCTGAATTACCCCTGCCAGAGAGAGGATTTAGGGGGTGCTTACCCCCAGTTCCTGAAAACGGTGATTCTGGTGGGAGACACTGCCATTCTTGTTGTTTAGGGGCAACTTCATCCTGACCATTACTATTTTGTTTGATGGGAACAGATATCTGCCACAGAATGGGCCCTCGTCAGCTTCTCAGATGGCTTGAATCAGCTCAGCTCCAGTGACTGCATGGGCGTTCCACACCCACTTACACTAGCGGAGGGTCTGACCCCGTGTCCTTAGGCCGCGCAGCCCCTGCAGAACCCTCCCTTGGTGGCCAGCCATGCGTCCAAAGGAAAAACCCAGACTTGTGGGAGGATGTTTGTGTGTGGGGTAGGGGAGCTGTCGCTCTGATAAAATCAATAGTCTAATCTGGCATTCCACAGCCAGCACCAGTGGGGAACGCAAATTTCTCCGTGGCTGCGTATTCTGGGAGACCCATGTAATTTCCATGGGTGGAGGAGGTTGTTTTCTTGTTCCCTTTGTAGAACTAAAAAATGCTGGATAAAATCCTAGCTCCACTGGCATCAATGGCAAAATTCCAATGGGCTTCAATGGGACCAGGATATCACTACTCTGTGCTTTGGCTAACTGGGTTGTATAACAAAGTTATCCATCAAAATCCAACAAATATAGGTTTCTCTTCCCATTGGGTGACACTTCAACCAGATTAGCTTTCGCTTCCTAAATTTTTTGTTTATTATGAAGTTTAGAACCTGACCCTAATTTTCTACGGAAGTAGATATTCAATTAGCTTACACAGATTGGGGAGAGTGAAGTGCACAATTCTTTCCTTGCCTATCGGTAACATTTTAAGGGTTAACTAAATTGGAATCCATCCAGATTTCTTTCTTAGGAGCTGGTACTACATGCCGAGGTGAACACTGCTAACAATATACATTAGTTGCATAGAAAGCTTGGTTAAATCTTCAGTAAAATTAGTGACATGCTCATGCATATATATTACTGCATTTATGTTGTTTTATAGGTAAGACTGCTAGTCCGGTTCTAATTTAATTTGAACAGAAGTCATTCATATCATGCAGCTTCTTTTTCAAATAATTCATTGGAAATTGGTCCTTAAAACAGGAACATACTCTGGTCATAAGTCCTAAAAAGAAACCATGCTGAGGAAACATGCAGCGCTCATTCTGATCCTAGACAGCATAATTTATCTTTGCTATTTGGAGCTTCAGTCTCTTTTTGATTAAAAGAAAGCAGAGTACCCCGACACTTAATTTTATAAAGCGCTTATTACATTGTATCCATTCCCATTTCATGTTGTTGTCTCATATTCAACAGATGCAATATGCTTCCTGTTGAATTTCTGCCCGTGTGTTTTAAAAAGAAACACAAAGATTATTTTAAATAATTAAGTTCCATTGTAAATGTGATTTCATGTTGGGCAAACTTTAAAACACATAGTTTAAGGGTAAAATTTTCAAAAGTGACTTAGGAGGGTAAGACCCATTTTCAAAAGTGACTTAGGGCCAGATTATTATAGGTATTTAAGTGTCTAGCTCCCAAGGATTTTAATGGGAGTTAGGTGCCTAAATACCTTTACAAATCTGGGCCACAGGAACTTAGTAGCCTCGGTCCCATTGAATCTCTACTAAATTGCTTTTGAAAATTTGTGTTCTTAAGGCAGTTTTGAAAATGTGACCCCAAGTCTAATTTAAATTTGAGAAGACAGTAAATGTTCACTTTTGAGTGATCCTGCCCATCATATCAACGTCAAATAGTTTGCTACGCTCCAGAGCATTGGTCAGGCAATTTAGATTGAAAAAAAAAAATGCGGCCTTTGACTTTCATCTTGGGGTGAGATGAAGAATAAAATTTTCAAACATGCCTAACTTAGGAGCCTGAGTTCCACAAAATGTCAGTAGGACCTAGTGCCTACATAACCTAACCACTTTTGAAAATTTTACCTGAAAACTTCTAATACCTCGGTAGCCAGGGTTCTATTTTGGAAATTTGTATGATCTTAGAGCAAATCTGCCAACTGTAAATTTCAAAACCTAAAATATAATTTATGTGTAAAAACTGAAAAGTGAGGGAGTTACTGTACAGCAATCAGCAAGTCCAGTGAGAGCTGGAGTTGTCACTACAGTACGTCAGAACTTAATCAAACCTTGCCCATCATCCCCTGTAATTTATTGGCCAGACAAATCTCAAGGTTACATGACAGAAGAGTCTCATAATTTTCATAAGAAATTATTCAACCATGAAAAAAAATGATCACCAAGCCTGATAAGGCTAAAATTGACCAAATTTAATAAGTGATGTGTATTGCAGGTCTTACCTTCAGGAATACAGGTTTCTTTCCCACATTTAGTCCCTTCTGCCACTCTAATGCATTTTATGTGAGTGTGTGCGTGTGTATATGTGCACATACACACAAATCATACATACCCCCCATGCAGATGTACCATACAATCTACTGAGAGACTCACAATTAAACTTACAGCCATGCAAGGGGTCCTCAGACCACCAGGGACAGGATAAAAGGAGAAGATGTTTACCTGTTCCATGCTGACTGAGCACTGTGGATGTAACCTGAATCCCTGGGGAATATATTTTCACTAGTTCTGCATACATTCCCTTTAGACCTTCTCCTGACCACCAGGAATGAATCCCCTCCCCACCTGGCATGGCAGATGAAGGCAGTAGATTGTACTTGGGTTTTGCCGCTAGGGTCCCAATTAAAGGGTGCTGTAGGGACTCCCAGATTTTTCACAGGTTCATAGATTCCAAGGCCAGAAGGGACCAATGTAATAATCTAGTCTGACCTCCTGGCCACAGAACTTCGCCAAACTAATCCCTGGAGCAGATCTTTTAGGAAAAACAGCCAGTCTCTGCTTGAACCAGATCTTGCACCAGTCATTAACTGTCAGTTTTATAACAAATTGTGCATCTTATTCCCCTTCCCTCACGATGGTAGGAAATTTTGTCCACTTGCAATCCTGATGGTAAATTTTGCAATACACGAAACCTGTCAATTGTCATGTTGCAGTGCAAGGCCCTTTAACCACGATAGAGCATGCTCATGAAGCTGGAAGCGAATGACCTTGCCAACGTCCGTGGTGTAAAATGCTTCTACAATGTTTCCTCCTCTACTTAAAGGAAGGAAAAACTATTTCTATGGGGGAAGGTGCCTTAACTAAGATACCTATGAAAAATACTTCTCTTTTCAGTGCAGTATGAGGAGTACAATAGTCTTAGAGATATCTTTTTGTTTGAACACCTGCATATGTTGAGTCCAGTCCAGGGCTCCGTATCTAGACAACCTCTTACTGGGGTATGTGGGGTATGCTAAGGATGGGATTTTCAAAAGCACTCAGCATTGGCTTCGCTCTGCTCCCGCTGACAGTCAAACTCCTTCTGACTGCAGCCACAGCGGAACGAGGCCAATGCTTTTAAATATCCCACCTTTTAAGCTGAATATTAACAACAGAAAAATGACATTAGGATTTTAATCCATAGGTCTTTGTATGGAGCCACATTGAACCATCCGCTTCAAAGCAAACGTGCCCCTTGAAATCAATGAGGACTTCTGCTTGAAATTGGATGGCGCAATCTAGCTTCCATTTTTTTCTTTTTCTATTGGTGCTTGCTTTGTTTAACATCTGATTTGCTCAATGTGCTTACCTGACTAAACTTAATTAAATCAATTGCTCAGTATGTGGGATACAGCATAAGCTCTTGCCTTTCAGCCCCAGATATAATGTTAGAATGATTCTTCAGATCAGGCAAAGTTCTCTTTTTAATTGTATGGCTTGACCTATACGTGGCTGTAAAACAAATGTAATAGAAATGCTTCTTTATTGATTTTTCTGGCTACATTGAAATGGGCTCTCCCTGGTCTACTTCCAGAAGTGTCATTTTAAGATTTGTTGCATCTTAAGAAATGCCACTTTATGCTTCAGATCTACTGTATATAGAAAATGGTAGAATAAAATAAATAGGCTAGATTTTCAAAGTAGCCCAAGGTAGGTAGATAGGTGCTCTACACCCACTGAATTTCAATGGGGTTGTCAAAAATACCTCAGTGATTTAAAGACAGGCGTTCCATAGGCTTGTGCTCCTCAGTCCCTCGGAGTATTTCTGCACAACAAAAAGCCCCACAACAGTGAGTCTCAGAGTCTGGGTCACTCTTGGGCTTCTGTTGTGGGGGCTAAAAATTGCAGTGTAGACGTTTGGACTCAGGGCTCTGAGATCCTCCTCCATTGCCAGATTTCAGAGCTCCAGTCCAAGTGGGAAGTCAACATTGCTATTTTCAGCACTGGAGCGCAAGACCCAACAGCCCGAGTCAGCTGACCTGGGCTCTGAGACTCGCGGCCTCTGTTTTCTTTTTTTTTTGCAGTGTAGACATATCATATCTGTAGGTGCCTAACCCCTCAAGGGAGTCGTGAGGATCTGGATCTTAGGTGCTTTTGAAAATCATGGCCTTTTTGAAAAACCCAATGACTTGTTTAAAAATCCCAAGCATAGTTAGAAAAATTAAAAACAAATGAGAAAAAACCCCCAAATATATTATTTTTCTGTGTGGAAAAAATGAACTTGTGGTTCATGTCTGAGTCTCCATTTGAATTAATTTTGGAAAAGTGTAATTTAGCCTTTGCACTACTTTTTTAAAAAATAAATGTTGTAACACTTGTTAAAAGCACAGAAAATTTGGTTTTCAAAATAATAAATTAATGTTCATAATTACAAATCTAATACTCAGGTACAAAAGGACTGCACAGCCTAGAAAGGTATTTTAGTCTTTTGGTTGATACATGTAAGAGGCATTTTAAAAATTACTCACACTAATAAACCTTTTAAAATGCAGTGTAAAATAAATACTAGAATGCTGTGCAGTCGAATCGCCTGCCATTGTCCTGGGGATTTACCAGGGTAACTCCCATGATAGACAATATGAATTATGTATGTACATTCTTTGTTCACTGATGTAAGAGAAGACCTATGTCTCTATTAGGGCTCCAAAATGTCCAGTGTGTGCTAACAGCTTTTTAGCCTATGTACTAATGGAAATCTAAACTGAGCAATCATGCAGTCTCTGAAATCTTTCAATGCTAGTGAGTGATCCATCAAAAATAGTTCATATAGAACTGCCCTTACATCATAATGCAGTGGAACGCCAGCAAAAATTAATTATGAATAGCGAATGTGCATTAAAAATGTAAACCCCAGGCAATTTCCCTCCATTTTACATCTGACTTGGTTATATCTGAAGGCACAAAATAAATATGCAACGTACTTCGCACTTTCTCACTATTAAATAATAATTAATAGTTAACAAGACCATCCAAGAGGAAGTTTATGAAACTATGTCTCTAAGGCCCCAGTCCTACAGTGTGTGTGTGTGTCCAAAGGAGTCTACATGGCACATTTCTTCAGCCATTTAATCTGGCTCTGAAATATTTGATCTTTTGCACCTGTCCCCCATAAATAAGAAATGTCAATCAGCATCATTTAGGTCCCCTTCCCCCCTTCTCTTTCTTCATGTAATTTTCTTCCTACTGAAATGTAAAATGTTTGGATAATAAAGGAAAAAAAGCCCTCACTCCTGTTTGAGTGTGTTCATTTGATACACCTGGAGCATGTAAGCTTTTATTTTCCAAGGCAATTTATGTATATCCCTTTTGTTTGGAAGGTTACTATCTTTATAAAGATTTTATAAAGCGATTGCTGTTTTAGTGCTGGGATTTATTTCTTTTAGCAAATAAAAAGCGAGACTTTTAAATGACAGGTTTCAGAGTAGCAGCCGTGTTAGTCTGTAGCCGCAAAAAGAAAAGGAGGACTTGTGGCACCTTAGAGACTAACAAATTTATTTGAGCATAAGCTTTCGTGAGCAAGTGAGCTGTAGCGCACGAAAGCTTATGCTCAAATAAATTTGTTTAGTCTCTAAGATGCCACAAGTCCTCCTTTTCTTTTTTTGAGACTTTTAAATGTATCTTTGAACTTCTTGTCAGCTACAACTCCGTAGGACGTCATTCAATATTAATTTCAGAACGCTCCTAAGTCTCAAATGCCTAAACATCAATGCCAACAAATCCAACAGAGTACTGCAATTGCTTTTGTTATCATTTTCATGCAACAAGCAGAGGCAATCAATATTAGGCCTCAGGCAATAAATCTAGTTACAGGTAAAAAAAAATCGGAGGAAAGATGCAGCGACAAAGAAGCAGCACTGACTAAGCATGCTCCTATTGAGGCAGAGACAGAAAGGAAGTGGACGTACTGTAGAAGCTGGCCATTACGTAGTTTTGGCAGCGATCACCAGTAAATTCATTTGGGCACCTGAGAGGAAAAACAAAAAAAATGGTAGAGAAAACAGAGAAAAGAGAAGAGGTGAATATACACTAAGAAAGAAGCTCCTTCAGTGTGAACTGATTTGACTTGGTGAGTTCACCTTCAGAAACTGAATCTTGGTTTAGCATGTCAAAATGGCTCAAGATGCTGAGAGCAGCCCACTTGCTTTGCAGAAGCCCCAAACCAATCGAGATCACAGTATATTTCAGGATGCAAAAAATTCACCATTCCAAATTTCCAAATCGCTTTTGTAAAGTAGTATTCGCAAGGCAGCTAGGAAATGAAATCTGTACAACATTCATCTCAGTCTACATATTCCTTTAGGGTAACAATTTGCAGCATTTCACCAACCAAGAAAGTTGGCAGAGTGAAACAACAGCAACAAAATTCTGCAGAGGATGAAAAGGATCCAGTTAAAAAAAAAAGTCACACAAACTAGGAACATTTTTGATGCGATAATGCCATGGTGTACAGATTAATAATTAAGAGATTCAAGCCATAATCAGAATCAAAGGATGCCAATTCCAGCTGAACTGTGAAAACACCAAGTAATAGTGATTGTGTTGCTGTAGTTGGGGAGAAAGCAAAGTTCAGATTATTTTAACATACTTTCTTGGTTTTGGATTTTCATGGGCAGAGTGTCAGTACATCTTGCTCCAGTGAATCCAGGTTGGCACCTAAAGGGCAAAAATGTGATAAGCAATAGAACACCAAAACCACTGAACTATCAGACTGATAATTTTTTTCCTATGGAACATGGAAAGTCTCTAAATGACTTCAGGGGCATGGGGGCCAGAAACTAATGAAAAAATATAATGAAAGAAAAAATGTGTCCTCGGAGAATTATCATTGTGTAAAATTTAAAAAAAAAATTATTCAAGAAAATCTGTGCAGTTTTAAAAAAAGTCAGCTCTAGTACAAATGGACTGCTCATTGTTCCTTCCTGAGACACTGATTACGGAACCACACCAAGTTTTCCCAATTAACGACACGGTGTTGGACAATAATTTTACATCCTTGCCTTCAACAATCATGTATATTGCAGGACCTATGGAAAGTCTACGGACTTTGCTGTTTCTTTAATAGCACGTTCTACCTTCAAGCTCATGCTTTTCTTTCTTTCTTTTTTTTTAAACACAGCTTTGTTCAAGGCAGCAGTTATGGTTAAATGTATTTGAGAAATGGAAAAGAGGTAGACCAAAAAACAACAAGCAGGGAGGTAGATATAAGTAGCCTCATCTCATCTCATCTCATCTCATCTCATCTCATGGAGCACACATCATAAGCCTTGGAAAAATGCAACATGAATTCGACTTTGGTTGTAACGAGGAACGTCTCTCCCCCATGTTGTCCATGACCTCCTTTCTGCAGCTGCGGCCAGCTTTTCCTTCTTCCTCATTCTCCTGGACCTCAGTGCAGCTTTTGACATTGCGTGGGACTTCATTCTGTAAGGCCGGCATAGCTACGCAGGCTTCTCTGGTTTCCTTAGAACATGATTCTGATGGTCCTCTTATGGAGTCCCACAGGGCCATCTGCTTTTCTCCTACCTATTCACTCCATTCTCAGTGTTCTACTAAGTTATCTGACTTTTACCTTCATGCTAAATCAAGTTATGTTGACACATTTAAATTAAGTTATATTTATGTCAAGTTATGCTTTATTCTGTTTGTTTCTAAAGCACTTCATGAGCTTGCTCCAGCCTGCTTCTGGTCTCTCTCTCTCTAATTCTGGCCTCCCATTTGTACCTTCTTGCAATCTAAATTCAAGAGCATTCTGCTCTGCAGCTGCATTCATCTAGAACAGTCTTCCTGTACCTCTTCAACCCATATCAGATTTTCAGCTGCACTGAAATCTCATTTCTCCCTTGCCTGGCTTTTTAAAGTTCTCTCTCCCTTTGCTCACTATTATCTGTGGCATTAATTAACAATAAGGATATTAACACACTGCACTTACATAGTAGTTGTATTTTTTAACCTTGTAAAGTGTTTTGGAATTTCATACAGAACATACGATACAAGATAAGCAGTGTTAAATACAAATGGATGCATCTTTGTCCAGATGCATTGTACAAGATTTACTTTCTTTCAATACAGGTACATTTTGAGTGTCTGAAGAGGTTTTTTCTAAACCGATTGCTGTAGAGATGAATCTGTTTATCAAAGGAACAGATTTTAAGCTTTCCAAAGCACGGATCCTGTCTTCTGATATGTTTGTATGGCCTTAGCACATTAGGACCCTGATTCCAACAGGGATCCTTGAGCACTACCATAGATAAATTCAATAAAGAATGAAATAATAAAGACAGAGGAAGGTTATGCCACTGGGCAGGGAAGTAGGTTGAATTTGGATTTGTATTAGCAAACTGGAAGAAACAAAACTGCAATAGAGTGTTTTATCCTGTTAATTTAATTCTTATTTTACACTAGGCTTTTACTGTTAAGTATCCATCCTCGTAGTAGTAGTAATGATACCGTGTTCTTCTACAGTGCTTTTTATTACTAAATCTCAGACTAAGGGCCGTTCATGCCTACCCTGGATTTCCATCTCCTGACTCAGGCCAAACTTTAAATGATGTCTATGAGCATTTTGCTGATTAAAAGGCTCAGGATCAGGCCCACAGTCACTGGCCTCTGGGGTCCGCTTGCTCCTTGTTCTATTCCTGTTGTCAGCAATGGGTGCAGCTGCATTGGTGTTGGCAATAATTTACATGCTAGTGCATTTCCAGTCTGATCGGGGTCAGGCTTCTTGACACAGCACTGGAAAACAATTTAGCTGTGTTTATACTGACACTTAAACTGTTGTCAACACTGGTGCAGTTGCCAACCATTGCAAACAAGGGCCCAGTGTGGACAGAGGGTCGGATGACCATTTCCACTTCTGATTATTCGTGCATGTGAAAGGCATTTTATTGCGGACAACCAAAATTCAGTGCAGATTACAATTCTGCCTGTCAAACTGTCTCCTCTGGATTATACATGTATGAACAGGCAATATTTGAAAGTACCTTCTTATATTGTAATTTCTCCAATACTGTCACTAGTCATCACTCTCTTTTTTGGTTACCCACATAGCATTTTCAATTCTTTCCTTTTCTATATATGGGCCAGTGTCCACGCTCAGTTACATCAGTGTAAATCAGAATAAGGCCAATGAAGATAAGAGCTGCTCTGGATTTACAGTGGTATAACCGAGAAATTACTCTGGGCCTGTATCTTCTCTACTGGCTAATTAGAGGCTATACCAACTATTTATTAAAGAAATTGGATGGCTTAAATCATCAGGACCACAGCCTTTTCCTTGATCCGATAAAAGAATAATCATAGAATATCAGGGTTGGAAGGGACTTCAGGAGGTCATCTAGTCCAACCCCCTGCTCAAAGCAGGACCTATCCCCAATTAAATCATCCCGGCCAGGGCTTTGTCAAGCCTGACCTTAAAAACTTCTAAGGAAGGAGACTCTACCACCTTCCTAGGTAACGCATTCCAGTGTTTCACCACCCTCCTAGTGAAAAAGCTTTTCCTAAATATCCAACCTAAATCTCCCCCACTGCAACTTGAGACCATTACTCCTTGTCCTGTCCTCTTCTACCACTGAGAATAGTCTAGAACCATCCTCTCTGGAACCACCTCTCAGGTAATTGAAAGCAGCTATCAAATCCCCCCTCATTCTTCTCTTCTGCAGACTAAACAATCCCAGTTCCCTCAGCCTCTCCTCATAAGTCATGTGTTCTAAACCCCTAATCATTTTTGTTGCCCTTCGCTGGACTCTCTCCAATTTATCCACATCCTTCTTGTAATGTGGGGCCCAAAACTGGACACAGTACTCCAGATGAGGCCTCACCAATGTCCAATAGAGGGGAACGATCACGTCCCTCGATCTGCTCGCTATGCCCCTACTTATACATCCCAAAATGCCATTGGCCTTCTTGGCAACAAGGGCACACTGCTGACTCATATCCAGCTTCTCGTCCACTGTCACCCCTAGGTCCTTTTCCGCAGAACTGCTGCCTAGCCATTCGGTCCCTAGTCTGTAGCTGTGCATTGGGTTCTTCTGTCCTAAGTGCAGGACCCTGCACTTATCCTTATTGAACCTCATCAGATTTCTTTTGGCCCAATCCTCCAATTTGTCTAGGTTCCTCTGTATCCTATCCCTGCCCTCCAGCGTATCTACCACTCTAAAAGTTTTTCTAGTCCCTGATGATTTCTGTGTTTAGTGATTTTTAAGTTTGTAAAACGACTAGTCTCCATGTTTTGACTAACTGTACATATTAATAGAAAAGATCAAGAACAAGTCTCTTTACTATAAGCTAATATGTAGTATAGGTAGGTAGCACAGGAATATGTTATCAATATTTACATGAACCACTGTAAGAACTGTGCCTTTAATTGCTTAGTTCAGAACTGTTAACACTATCCTGCCTCTTGACCCACTCAGACTTGGCAAACCTTTCAGTTAGCACTGTAATAAGCTTACCTTTTTTCCCCTCAATTAACAGTTTTCTGGATCATCACATTAATTAATTCCTACTCAACCCATTCCATTTGCAAACAAGGATATAGACAATTATAAAAATAAGAAATTCATTCTTTTGTTGTTAAGCAAAGTCAAGTAATGTCTCTGCTAGAAAGAAGCACTGTTTTCAACCACCGAAGCTGTAGCATAAAATCACTTTGAGGGAATAACAGCAGCAAAGGCAACACAAATTGTGTGGTGTGTTACTAAGGAAATATCAAATTAGCGTAATCAAAAATGGGTTATGGAAAGACTGTTCAAAACAGGGCTTGAAAAAACATGAAGAATACTATATAGAGTCTTCTCCAAATAAAAGAGATCTGCTAACCACTCTCCTTTTCACAATACGGTTAAAATACCACATGGTCTGGCACTATTAGACTTCGGGTAAAATTTTCAAAAGCACCTCCGTGACTGAGAAGCCTAAGGCGTGGGCTACACCTAAACATTATATTGCCTTCGTTACATTGCCCGGGGCTGCATAAAATGTCGCGCCCTGTGCAACACAGTCAGGTTGAACTAACCTCCATTATGGAGAAGGTTCGGTCAGCGGAAGAATTCTTCCATCACCCTAGCTACTGCCTCTCAGAGAGGTGGAGTAACTACAGCGATGGAAAAACCTGTTTCCTCGATGAAGGACGCATCCAAGGTAAGGCGTGACAGCAGCATGCCCTGTCGCTATGATACCGTAGTATAAACGTGAGTCCCATTTCCAGAAGTGATGTAGGCACTTAGAAGCCTACGTTTATGCCTGCACTGCTCTCAGAGGTGTGACTGCCGCTTGTAGACATACCAGCCTAGCTTTAATCTAGCTAGCAGGCTAAAAATAGAGGCGAAGACCTGGTGATGCACAAGGCTGCCTGGGATTGCAGGTGTGTACTCGTGTTGCTAGCCCACGCCAGGGTCTGTGCCACCCTGTCCTCACTGCTATAGTTAGCCAGGCTACCTAGCTGAAAGCTAGTGTGGGTATGCCTACTCAAGCTGCAGTCACATCTCTGATTGCACAGTAGGCATACCCTAAGTCTTACTGAAAGCAAATGGGTACGTCTATAGTGGAAGAAAAGACCCATGGCATGGACATGGCTGGCTCAGACTCACGGGGCTCAGGCTGTGGGGGCTAAAAATTGCTGTGTAGATATTTGGGCTTGGGCTGGAGCCTGGGCTTTGGGACCCTTTCCTCTTGTGGAGTCCCAGAGCTGGGCTCCAGTCTGAGCCCAGTGAACTCAAACCAGGTGGCCCTGGCCAGCCATGGGTGTTCCATTGCTGTGTAGACATATCCAATGAGGTGAAGGCTTCCAAGGCCCAGATACTCAAAGGTGTGTAGGTGTCTAGCTCCCATGGGAGTTATGCACCTAAATACCTCTGAGGACCTGGGTCCAGGTGCCTAAATCACTTTTCAAAATGACTCCTTTCTCATTTAGGCACTTGAAAAAGTTTTACCCAATGTCTCATTAAAAAAACCCTCCAAACCCTCTTTTTTTGACTGAGATTATTCTGTTTAGTCCAGGATTGTAATTAGATTACACAAAAGAGAAATGTATACAACACTGTGCCACTGTAGATGTTGCTATATGCAACGTTTCAGGTACAGTACATTGTAGATACATACACATCTCAGAAATAAATCCAGGTAACTAACAAACAATCAATTCGCTCAAAATTTATACTAGTATCAGTGAAAACAAAATGTGACACAGTGTTAATTATTATACCTTCAGTTTTTTGGAAATCACTTTTGATTACACAACTTCTGACTTTAGCAATAGGAGACAGATTCACGGGGGGCTTACATGACCAGAGACATTGCCTGGAAAATTCCATGGTTGTTGTGCATCTGAGTCACATTTTTTGATTCGTGTTAAAAACAATTTAGAACAATGAGGCTCATGCTTTAAAAATTTTGTTTTTGCTCTCAACAGATGGAGCATATGGAAAATGTGAACTTGCTACCAAGGCAGAAACATGAAGAGCAAGTACCATCTTTCAAGTTTTTTGATTCCATGGGCACATTCTGGAAAAAGATTTGTTATCACAGTAGAAGGAAGCAATGTGTCCTTGACAGATATTTGTTTTAACAGACACTTAAAAATAGACATCCGTATCTTTAACCATGCAAGAAAATAATGCTACTTTGTTTCTTCAGATTTGCAGTATGTACCCAATAAAACACAATTCAGATTCTCATGTCACTGTATCGCAGAGACATTTGTCTTGTTTTGTTACAGTATAAACAGCTTCAGGGCTGGTAAATATCAAAGAGACATAGCAGAAGAATTGCAAACTAGTTGTGAGCTTAGCTCTCCTTTACAGTGAGCTCCCTTTCCACTGCTTTAGTATAAATAAAAATCAGATCCTGTGATTTTACATTGTAATGACTTCTCCAGATATTTCTTTTGCTACCCAGAATAGTGCCCTGCACAAATTTTAGGGAGTTATTTTTGTTTTCACTCTGATTCTAGATTTAACACTTATTTCTTTTCTACATCAGAAAAAATAATTTAAGAGGGCCTGGTACATTTAACACAAAATAAAATTACAATAATAAAGTGCAAACACTGTCAGATCTGGCTATTTCAAAAAGTGTCTTGAAATACAGTGAAAAAGAGGTGACTCTAAATTCAACAGAGCAATACCAACGAATAGTAAAAATGTTCTGCACGCAGCAAACGTGTTACGCGCACAGCCATGGGGGCTGCTATGAAAAGTTCTGAAGGGGGTACGAGGAGGAAATGAAGAGGTGGAAGCACTGGAGCTGGTTTCTGGTAGGTTCCCAGGGGTGTAGTATTAAAATTGGGTCATCCTGCACTGCTCGGTTACGATGATCATGTAATTTTAGTGCAATTGTCCCAAATCAAAGTTGGTGCTTTTACTTTAAAGAAAATGGTTATAAACAGCAATAGAATAAATAGTCATGATTCCAGCAGCTTGGGAATTCGTGACAAAACAAATCTGGTTAATTGCAGGTAAGATCCACAGAAAAAGGCAAAACTGAAGTGAACAGAAAGCGTTTCACTAGAGTGCAGCCAGTATTTCCCGGAAGCAATTTCTATCTTCTCCTTTCCATGTGAAAGCAAGGTATCTCTCCACCCGCACTTTACATGAGGTTGCAGAAGAGCAATTATTGGGTTTTGATTTTTAGCCTTTATAAGACTGAAAATTCATGTGATTACACCAGATTGTGTATCTTACTGACTAGCTTCTGCTGCCTCTCTTGAAAATGCTAATATTCTTACAGAGAAAAGTTCCCTTAAGGTTCAGTTCTTCAGGATACTGAATGCCACGTGCTGAAGTCAGTGAGAATTCAGAGCACCCAGTTGCATCTGGCTCTGGTCTGTGATCAGCACCACTGCAGCATCCAAAGGTACCTGTTGTACAATGTGCTATGGCAAGATGCAAAGCTTCAGCCACAGCAACTGAATTTATACTTTTCAGAGGGGTAGCCGTGTTAGTCTGCTCCTCGTTGTTTGTATTTATCCTGGGTCTTCTGCAGAATAATGGGCTGGTGGAGGCTATAATTTGGACTTGTTTGTGACAGCGAAACTAGGCCTCGATTCAAGAAGGGTGCTCAGGCACGCATTTCAAGCTAAGAATGTGCTTGAGTGAATTCCTGAATATGGATCAATGTTAGCACATCCTTAAGTGCTTTCCCGAATCAAGGCTCTGTGTCTAAAACACTGACATCCACTGATGAGTTCAGATGGCAATCTACATTGCTTATTATGAAATGTGCATTTAACAAAGTAATAACTCCTGTTATTAATTTGACCTCATTAGACCCGGCGACTTTGTAGTCACCTAACTTCAAAACAAAACATTTTCTGGTGGCACTAAGTTTTCTAAATAATATTTTAATTGATCTTTAATAAGTCATTTGTTTTACTACAACATGTTAATAAAAATTAACTACTGTATGTGCTATACTGTATGCATGTGCTATATCAGACATAGTTATTCCACAATGTATCTTTTCATTATTTAATCAGTGATACCTGTCCTCTAAGATCTAACAGCCACGATTTCAAATAATAGTTATCTCAGGGTATCCATATGCCAGCTGGGCACATAGCACTATCTGTATTTTGAAACCATCTGTGGAGTTTTAATAACTATTGTGTGAGCTATCTATAGGCTTGGCTTCATTGCAACAGTGAGTACACTTGAGTTATTCCACTAGTCTAGACTAGCCTCTCAGATGAGACCAACCACACCATGAAACAACACTCCAGCTACAAAGAGTGATGGGATTAGCGGCACAGTGATTGGATTAGCAGTTGATGAGTTGTTGTAACTCGAGCTATTGCATCCCCACTGCATTATTAGCTCAAGGGTGTCAAGTGGCTTCTCTGCTCTGGGCCAGAGCTAGAGAGATTAAAGCTAGTTTGGGTATGTTTACATGAGCAATCACACACCGTGATTGTAGCATCGACAAACCCCAAGTGTCAGCACCACTCAGGTTTCAACCCCTTCCCTCATTCCCCCCCCCCCCCAAATAAGCTAGCTAGCTCGAGTATAGAGCACCACTTAACTTGAGCTAAAGATTCTGTGTAGAGATGGGAGTCAGGTTAGGGGCAAAACTCAAGTTATACCTTGAGTTAACCTTGCAATGAACATGAGCCCTGTTACACAGGAGTCATTCTCAATAGCTAGAGAGTTTTCATACCAACTCTGCCACACAAAGGTGAAGATGCGTCTAATGCTTCTGTTAAATATCTGCTGGGCCGTTTGTGGGAGAGAGAACTGTTCAGATATTAAAGCAATTACTTTGAGAAAAATTACACGAGAAACATGGTGGCTCCACTGAAATAAGCCAAAGGCTTCTTACCTGCACAAATATCTGGGGGGATTTGGAAGGTCTTTGACCATGTAACACTCTCCCCCATTGACACAGAAGGCTTTCTGCTTTATGTCACATTTTGTGAGATGACTTGTCCCAGTCGTCGATGTAGAAGTGGCTGGAAGAGAGAAGAGAGAAAATACAATTCAGGATGCTTTGGTTCTTTACTGAACAGTCTTCGGATTTGAATACAATTTAGGCATGTGTGTGGAAGAGACATGGGGTAGGGAAGAATTAGTCATTCTTGTGAGCTATCTGCATGTGGCCTCCTAGAAATAATCTGAGTCATGGAAAACAATAGTTAGTGAGGGCAGTATAGTGCTGACCAACTTAAAGAGCACAAAGAGGTTTACAATTCTTAGACATGCTCCATGCACATAAACTGGGAGAGTTTAAAATTCCATACTGCAACCCATCAAGCACCTGTAAATTCCATCAGAGCTCAAGGACATTTCATTAAAAGGACTGTGTAATTTATCTATGAAATTACTTCAATTGCAGTAAGCCTATTGTGATAAGATCTTCAGAGCAAGGATTGTCAGTCACTATAGGTTTGTGAGGCCCTCGATTGGTTGTCCTCTAGGTGCTACCACAATATACATGTTAAATAATAAATATTAATAATACTATATAATGTGATATTATGACATTCCGGGATACAATCCAAACTAGTGAGGGGCTCGGTCACCTCTGCCCTGCACCCTTGGGTGCCTTATAATGCTTTGCTGATATAGCTCCCAGTGGGCCACTCACAAACAGACTTCAAGCATGCAGGTCACCCCCCCGCCCCCCACCCCGAGTGCCTGCCAGCCACACATAAGTCACATTCTGACTTCTACCACCTGGCTACCACTTGCAGGGTGACCGCAACATGCTTCCAGTCCTGGAATTTCCTCCAAAACCATGTGTTCTGCACTCTCCTACCCTTTCCTGGACAGTCCAGATATATTAGGTCCGTTGCCTCTCTAAGAGGCTCAATATACAACAGTTTGCCACCCTAAATGGAGTTACCCACATAGCTCACAACACTGGATTAGTTCTGACTGAAGAATAAAACAAGTTTATTTACCTACAAGGAGAGATATTTCAAGTGAGTACAAGTATAAGGCATTAAAGTCAGAAATGGTTACAAGAGAAATAAAGAGAAACTAGAGTGAGTGAGTTCAAGGTGAAGTCCCATAACACTGCTGACCAAACTCCCAGGTCAGGCCCAGCTCCCAGAGTCTACGAGCTGTTTAGACTTTGGGAGCCGCAAAGCAGGCAGGATTTCTAAGGTTTACCTTATTAATTTGTTTATATTTTGTAATTTTGTTTTAAAGTTAACTGATCCAAAACCATCCAGCTGTGCATATAGCTTGCTCATTCGTATAAACCTGAGTTCCTAATGCTGTTTTCCAGGGCCTCCCTCCCTCCTTCCTTCTATTTGTTTGCACCCACTTGTTACATCTTGGGTTCTGATCCTGATTGGGGCCCCGAGGTGCTAATGAAATGTGAACAATTAATAGTAAATCCTGATAACAATCCATTCCTTTCCCCTTGCCCCTCAGGTAGGCTCAGTTAAATGAAGGCCATATCTGGTCTAGGTCAATAGACCATGCTTTAAAAGCCTGGGCTAACATGTTTTAACATGATGTTTCACCTACTGTAGAGAGTGCGTCATGCTGGCTGGTTGTGGTCAACCCTATGGGGAAACCTAGTCTAAGCATGGCTGTAGTAGTCCAAAGACTCTGTCAAGTGTGAGGTTATGTCTACATTGCACAGCCTAGGTCAGCATAGCCACCTAGTATAGATGCAGCACATGCCAATGGGAGTTCTTCTGCTCGTGTAGGAACACCAGCTCCCCAAATGACATTAGCTATACTGACAGAAACACTCACATCCCTGACCGAAATTAGGGATGTAAATGCTGTTTAATAAGTTAACCATTTAAATGATTAAAATATTTTGTTTAAACGGTTAACAGAGTAAGCAGCTGGGCCCGCTCTGGCCAGGTGGTGCTGCTCTGGCTGCTTCGGCTGGGGGCCATGGCTGGGCCCACTCCTGCTGGTGTGGGGCCGCTGAGGTTAATGGTGAAGGCGGTTAACCGGTAAGACTAATCGGTTAACATTTTACATCCCTAACTGAAATATACACTGGTGTAAGTTTTAAGTGTAGAACAAGCATACGTTGAAGTGAATGTGGGTCTCAGTAGGTGATACATTTTAGACTGGATAGGACTGGAAGGTGTAACTTACACTAGCTTAGACTCCCTTCTGAATTTAGTTCAACCTATGAAGCTTGACTGCGTATTGCCCTCCTTTTAGCCCCTTTAAAACATTTCTTCTTGAAAGTAAGACCATTGTTCTGAAGACATCCTATGGTTCAAAAATCTAATGCATTAATTTGAAATGAAAAGCAATACTGTCTGCCTGAACTCCCACCGGCAAAGCTTATTACTACCACGAAGACTAATGGAATGTTTGAAATTGAATTATAAGGATAGTTGTAGGGAACGAGCCTGTAGCTATCTATAATTGCTCCGGTCATCCTGCTCGGCACTTTTTCTTTAAGCAACAGCTAGATCAAAATTGATCATCATGGAGTTTGGAAGTAACCGTTAGTGCCTTGCTGATGTAAAGTGAACTTTGGATGGCTGCAGTGGCTCTGAACAAATTGTGAGAGATGGGAATACAGTGTCATTCTCAGACAAACCCCAGGATAGAAGGGATTTACATAGTTTTGCCAGGAGTTTTTTTTCCCCCTCACTCTTAAGTTTGGCATTGTGTGTCTTATAAATCTTATGCACGTTTTTTTCCTGTCTTTCTGATAGACTAGCACTGCAGTCTCAATCCACTCTGTCCTCAGTCAGTTAGTTCTGGAGACAGCTTGTCTTTGATGCATAATTTTTGGTGGATAAACCAGTATTAACTCTATCCGCTGCATGTCTATTTTGCAAATTAAATTTAAAAAGCACCAAAATCATGGTGTTCGCTTTCCCTTAAACCCACATGGCGGAAGAAATGTTGAGTTCTGGAGCAGGTGGTCCTCAGAGCAGATTTCACTCAATCCATAACAAGCCCCATAGCTCTTGCCTTCCGTAACTCATAAAGTTCTCAGAGGGGGCCCTGAGGGCCTGAGTTATTTTACAATGTATTGACAATGAGCTGCAGCGGAAAGGCATAGCACAGAAGTAGCTAACATATTTCTCTGTTACGTATTTAATCATCTAGTCAAAATTTTTACCCTAATTTCATTTCTATTTTATAAGCCCATATTAAATAGGCACGAGTGATATGTATATCTATTTGCATGATCCACTTTCCCTAATTCATTGTCTTAATTTCCTTAAAGGATAAACCACAAATCATAAAACAATTTGTAAACATCAGGCATAAGCAGACATTTAAAAATACTGGGTGTTCCATTTTCTTTTTTCATGACTGCGAGCAACATTTTCTTTACTAAACAACTGGACGCAGCATAAATGACACGTAACATTCTCACTAATGCAAATATTCACAAGGCAATGAAAGACAATGAAACCTCTTCTCTCCTGAGGGAGCTACTCGAGCACAAATAGAAGACTAGAGAGGTATCCTAGATACTATCTTTCTCAAAATCGTAGACGTTTTAGACACATTTAATAACCGTTCTCTAAAAAATGCTTCACACTCCACCCAAAAGCCTCAGGGAAGCCCAATCTCTTAATTCAACCTTAGCACAACTTCACATCAGACAGTCATTGCAAAGTCATGGCAATTTTTTGCTTACCTGAGAGATCTCTAACCTTTCTGTGTCTTGAAACATGGAAATGCATGCTCGTTTGGATTCTCTCTCTCCCCCCTTTTCCCAAAATGGAACTCTACAGTAAATAATGTTGCTACAGCTTTAGGACACACGGATCCTTTATAAGAGCCTATGACTCCATCTGCTACCACTGCCAGAGTTCTAAGAAGGCTCCGTGTTCTCATTGTGAGTGAACATCTGTGCGATCTAAGCACAATAGAAGCCTATGCCTATTTTAATCTAGTTTCTGCAGACATCGGTGTAACATCAGAAGACACACTCTCAGCCACCCAAGGTGACAGGTAGGATGTCAATGCTCAAGTGAAGAGAAAATAAAGTACCAGCCTCAGTGCACAGAAAGGATCATTATTCTATCTGAAGGCAGCTTATAGGTCATGAATAAGATTAGTTGCTGAATTGTAAGTAGACAGACTTGTCTCCTTTTGTGAGACGAGATGAGAGAGAACGCTCAGTATATCATACGTTTCTATGACTAAACACCACTATCAACCGCAGCCTAGTTATAACTCACTCCAGCGAGAGAGACAGGGACAGAGATGAAAAAAGAGACAACTCTGAGACAACATATTCTGAAACGATGACACCACATATCCCTAAATGGAATCAGCCTTACTGTCCCCACATTCTCCCAACTGGAGCTCAATCACCCTATTCTATGCACAAACCCAACTCCCTACTGACCTGAACATTAGCCACTGAAAGATCTGCAGGGTGGATTAATTTCCCATATGGCCTTGGACAAGTCACTTCATCCTTGTATGTTTCAGATTAACCATCGGAAGGCTTATCCTGCTAAGTAATGAGCATCCTCAACTCCCACTGACTTCTTTGCTTGGCACCTCCCAAGAGTGATCCCCATAAAACAGAGTTAATAATATTTAATTATCTGCCCAACTCCAAGACATGCTGTAAGATTCCTTTATGTTTATATAGATCCTCTGAAGAGGTATTTGCAGACAGCTGCTAATGGGTAAAGTTCCCAATACAAACACTACACAAACAGAAGCTCGCTGGGTAGGTTTTCCACTGAAGTCAACAGAAGCTCTTCCATTGACTTCAATGGGAACAGAGTTAGGCCAATACCAACTGCTTTTGAAAATTCCAAACTCTGTGATTTTGGAACACACAGGAGAAATTTAGTTTCACCAGAAATATGGATGGATATGTTCCAGCTTCTTTACATTTCATGCTTTTAAAAAGGAAACTCTAGCCATCCTTAAAACTACACACTGAAATTTCAAAATATAAGATTAACCGCTGGGCAAGAAAAAACTGCTAGAAAAATGTTTGGTGTATTATAAATAGGCATTTTGGGTCAAAAGACCAGATTCATCAGTATATTCTGGCTGCTTTGCATCACTCTGGTGATGCAGTGTAGCCAAAAGTCCCGTTTGGCTGGCAAATTACTACGATAATAAGGGCTTTAAAGAGCCAGGTTTGCATCGCAGGCATGGCATAAAGCAGCCAGAGCATACTCATGAATTTGGCCTGTTCTAGTCAATTGCAAAACTGAGGCACATATAGAAGTAACTTTTCAAATGAGCAATTTGTGATTGCCCAAGCTTTAAAACTTCATAATATTCACGCACAAATCAGTATTGTGTGCACACGTTTGTGAGAAAATCTGGGACAAAAAATACAAGGATCCCTACAATGGGTAGAATACACACCACTGCAGGCCAAAATATAAAACAAACAGAGGAAGACGCAAAGAATCACAAAATCACAAGTTTCACCAAATGCCTTTGTCATCATAGTGTGAAGCTGCAGACTTTTGGAGAGAGAAAATGGGTAGATGTATCAGCTTACATTTATCCAGAACCTTTTATTCGGATGGCTCCCAAAGCATTTTACAAACTGAACCAATAGAAAGACCATAACCTTCATCCATCAGTGAAATGCAGCCACCTCTGAGGTGAAAGATGACCACTGTTTGTAATAGTACACTGCAAATCTACATATTATTTTAGCACAGGAAGCAAAGACTAAATTACCCAATTAAAACTGCAAAGAAAATTTTAGGTTGGCAGAATGCAATTATGTATGGTGAGTTGGAATCTGGCCATAACACAGGGGTCAATGCTCCTACCCTTCTGAAGAATGCCATAGGATCTTTAGGACTAGATTCTGCCACCTTGTGAATGTTGAAGAGTATCTTTCCAGGTGGTTATTTGTAAAATAAGATGCTACTCAATGTGAGGTAGGGTGGCAGAAAGTGGCCTTGAATGGCCAGGTTGTCCATTTTGTCAGAAGGTTGACAACTCCAGTAACAAGACTCCATGTTGGGGCATCAATTCCTACTGACTCAGAAGTGCTTGCTACCTACTGTACCACCATAGCATAGAAAATGTCTATCCAAAATGTGAGGGGGTCGGGGGAGGTTGTCTCAGCTTTTTGTGACATACCTGTGAAGCCACAGACACAGCACAAACATTTCTAAGCTAGTGTGCAACATCAGAACAATGTGAGGTAGCACCTCACAACTGAAAATCAGCTGTGTGTCATGCCTTTCACTTCTTCAACAAGCATGTCACTCTGTCTGGAGTGGTTCATGACCGTGAGTGCCTACCTCAAGGCAGACTGTCAAAAACAGGGCAGATACCCCAAACTGGCGGTATGTTCTATAATTAGTGGAGTGGGGGCAGGGCCTGGGGCAGAGCCAGGGGTTGAGCAGTGAGCACCTGGAAAGTTGTCACCTGTAGCTCCAGCCCCGGAGTCGGTGCCTAGACAAGGAGCCGCATCTTAACTTCTGAAGAGCTGCATGTGGCTCCGGAGCCACAGGTTGGCCACCCCTGCCTTAGAGAGACAAGGTGGGGGAAGTAACATCTTTTATTGGACCAACTTCCGCTGGTGAAAGGGACAAGCTTTTGAGCTCACACCGTGATCCTCTTCACAGGTTCTAGCAGAAGAGTTACAAGATCTGTGGCTTTTGTTGTTGAATGGCACATTTCGAGAACACACTGCTTGGGCTAGTCCATAGGATATAACCTTTTAAAATAGATATTTAGCCTTAATCTTCAAGAAGGACTATTATATTAGTCACAGTGTGGATGATATTCTGTGTAAGTTCACAGAAGATCTTTTAAGGAGCCAGTTCTGCTTTTAGAAGCCAGAATCAAGCACCTTAACAGCCAGGGAACGATTCTATAGCTCTCTTACAGTGGCACTATCTCTTTGAAGATCAGGGCCAGCTAAAAGGAAACAGGAAATCACTGGGTCTGGGAGATAGAAACTTCAGGAAAGTTTGAGAGAATGTAAACTGTTGTTGAACCAACGCAGTTTGTCCCGCTCACCTCCATGATACAGAGTCAGAAGCAATTTCCCTTCAAGAGTGCAAACCGAAAAAAGAAAAGCAGAAAACTAAAGACTAAGTCTTCAGTTCCTTGCGCCAGATCGCTTCCTCCCTGATAGGCCGACAGACTGACCCAGTTGGCAGCAGCAGTCCGGCAGGATCTGCACAGCATCTCAGCTCACCGCGGAGGGCTGAGAGGAGACGTATGCACCAGGCAGCATGACCAGGAACATTTTTGTTTTGTTTACTTTTGAGATAGAGAGGGAAATTTAGAGGCTGTTTTTAAGGAAGTCTGATTAGTGTTTCATATGAAAACACGAGATGAGACGTGAGCCCTGACTGCACATAACACAGGGGAAATTAGAAACTTGGGGAAATCTGTGATTAGGCGAGATGAGCACAGAGAGACCTGGCTTGCAATTGGGATTTCGGACAAGCAACTCTTTACAACGCTACAGATGAGGTCAGCTCTCACTTCAGGGAAATCGGAAGAGGCTAAACAATGCAGCAAGAGATGGCAAATTCACTGGTAATGGGGGGTTTAAATGCCCCCAATCCAATTGGAGGACAGAAGAACAGCAAAATAGATGGTCATGTTGGGGTACATGGTACAGATAGAAAAAATGCACAAGGTATGGCCAAAAGGTCATGTGTCTAGGAAAGTAGGCTCTGAAAACATGCATGGGAAACCAACAGTCGAATAGGTAAGTGCCTTATGTTTGGGTCCTGTGTCAAGCATCGGAGAAAACGTTCGCATTTGGAGTGGGGAGACAGACAAGGAGGCAATTGTGGCTGCTATTATAGAAGGGACATTCCAAAAGCTGACTTCCACCCCGAGCTGGAGAATACACGTTATCCTGAACAATCTGGGTGGCCAAGTCAACCGGGGTAGGGAGTTTGTGGCTCATCACAACCCATTCATTTAAAGCCTTTGCAGACAGGAGGCCAATGCAAATGATTTACTGAGCTGCAAATTCACAATATAAATGTGCAAAGAATCCTGGAAGTCTGCAACGCATTTGATGAGAATGGTCTCCTATACAGAGGGCCGTATTCTCATTTACAGTAGGTCCCTTTGCCCAGCTCTGGCAGTGCAAAGGCATTTTAAAGTGGGCGTGAATGTAATTTATACTCTGAGGCCTCTTCACAATGCCTACAGGGGTCCTTGTGTAAATGAAAACCAGGCCCTGAGAACCTATGAAAATAGATATGGTCCCGTTATCAATCGAGTTGCTCAGAGATGCTCATGTCAGTAATACAGTTCTAGAAATAAAGTGGACTTATATACCCCTTCTTTTTCTTAGTACAGCTTTCTCAGGTGTACGGCAGATTGATACCTAGTGGGAAATTAATCAGATACACTACATATGCTGCATAGATGCGGGCAGGAAACCTTGAAGACAAATGCCAGGAACTTTCCTGGCATACTCAAGTGTTAGTATCACTCTTACATTTTTATTCCTGATCAACACACTTGCATAATACTGGTTGGCCTCTATGAAAAGGAAATGATCCCTTGTGAATGTCCTAGGCACTGCTTATACAGCTTAATGTAACACGCTGACAAGTTTCAGCTGCCCCAAAGAGAAGACAAGCCTGGAAGCATCAGGGGAAGGTTTCTAATGATACTCAGAAAAAGAGACAGATAATACGAAATAGGATAACGGAGCTAGTTCAGGAAATGGAGCCAAAAGTGCATCCACAGTGGGCCTGTGAGTCATGGGGATCCCCGCCCCAACAGGGCCAGGTGGAAATGATAAGAGGGATGTTACTGCACATGGAGCAAGAGCTCTATAGCAACTAGACCCTGAGGAGTTTGGAGAAACAAGATGGCTCCCTTTCATTACAGCCCCAGCAAGGCTACATTTTAGGTTTCTCCATTTACACAGGAATTCCCTGTTCCCTGAATTCTCTCCACAGAACCACACCCAGATCTCCCTTGGCTGCCAATAAGATTGTCAGTAAGAGACAACTGGAGTGATGTTTTTGTAATTAGGACACTTGCCTATTAGGAAGTGGGCTGACACCCTCAGAGCACCAGGAGCCCTATTTCATACATGCCAATGAACAGACATCAGAGGCACACACTGCTACAGAGGTATCTACAAAGCTGACCTGGATTTGAACCAGCCAACTAGACATGAAAAGGGTCTAGCCTCGCTCTTTATCAAGCTGCGGTGCCTAGCACAATGGTGCCCTGATCCTGACTCGAGTCTCTGGGTCTGACTGTAATATAACCAGTAACATCGTCATCATTTCTATCCCACAAATGTAGTGTACAGTAAATAAATGTACACAATGATTTTAACTCCAAGGGCATTAATAAACCCCTGTTCTTGTTTGGTTTCTGCAATAACAATTCCCCCAAAGGGGAAACACTAACACACATAGGTCCCAATCCTGCAGCTAGGTCTGCAGAGGCAAACCCTTGCACCTGCTGAGGTCTGCTTGCCTGGATCTGATTGCAGGACTGGTGCTGTAGTAGTTCACTGAGCCAGCAAGTACGTAAGGACACATACTGGAGTTCTTATTCTTGGTTACAGGCTCTTTTTCCTCTCAGATCTATGGTTTTGTCTTCCTATGTGAAATGTTTTGCTATTTGTGTGTCTCACCTATTTTAAACAACACATTCAATTATAAAAAACCCCTACGCCTAACCATTGTGGCTTGAGTTAAACTGAAATAAGGTAGTGAAGTGCTTCATAAAACAGGCCATCTAGGTCAGTGTTATTGCTCAGTCTGCCAAGCTTTTACTGCTCCTGCATGCTATTGTAGTAAGTGCTACATTATAAGTTCAATAAATTAATGCTTTAGTCTTGATTTATATGCTGATGATATCTACCTATTTGCTTATGAGATGGACTAATGAAATACTTCCATCCCATAGAGATGTGTGATTCAAAGTCTGGTTTTCTTCCCCTTTTAGCTGTAGAATTTTTCTTATTAGTCCCAGGTGTGCACTCAAATTCTGTAGATAAACAGAAATATACTAACTCTACTAATTTCTATTGGTCTACTCCTAATTTCAGTTTAATCTTTCAACTCTTTAAGATTAATGCAATCTGCTGATGGTGATAGAGACAAAGTGTCTTTGAATGCTAGGTAGTAAAGTCCATTCACCAGCTTCCTAAAATGTCATGCAAGCTTTTCATTATAAAGGACATGTCAGCTAAATCCAACCTGATAACTGTAACGTCCCTCTCTCCTCTCACTTCTCCATTGCTAGGGCCCCAATACAGCAAACCACTTCAGCATGCGCTTAACTTTAAGCATGATCCTAAATTCATCCCCACCCAAGAAAGCACATGTTTAACTTTCTATTCTTAAGTCCCATTGACTTCGGTAAGTCTTCTGTATGTCCTTAAGAGCTTTGTTGAAGAAGGATGGATTTAAGCACATGCTTAAGTGCATTGCTGACTCGGGACCTAAGTCAGGGTCCCAGGTTAAATCTGCTTGCGTGAGTGACCAATGTCCAATCCTCCCCTACACATTCTAAAATGTCCAATCTCTAGTGCTGCTCAGTATGAATCAATGGGTATGTCTACACTGCATCTGAGAGCAAGCCTCCCCATCCAGGAAGCTCGCAGGGCTCGCAGTTGTGTGTTGTTCTGATGTTGTGATTCAGGTTGGAGCTCAGGCTCTTAAGCCAGGGGACGTGCTTAAAGTTAAGCACTTGCTGAAATGCTTTATGTACTGGGTCCCAAGCAATGGAGGAGTGAGAGGAAAAGGGGTTTTACAGTTAGCAGATTGGATTTAGCTGAAATGTCCCAAATCTGCCTTCTGTTCAAGGTTTGCTACAATGAGAAATATTCTCTAACTCTGTCGGGAAATATAAATACCTGAAAATAAAATAAAATAAAATAAAAATGCTTCTGAAAGTTATTCAGTGTATCGAGGGTACAAAGGTTTTCTAAAATAAAGACAATTACTCATGCTCCCTCTCCACCCTAACATGGGTGCAAAGGAGCAGTGCCCTATGGATGCTTGGGCATGGAAGGGGACATGCCAATGATGAAGCATTATGGCTTTTCTCATCCCTCAGACAACTCCTGGGCCCCTCTGTGGTGCACAGCAAAGTCTGGCTCCCAGTTTGTGCTCCCAGCCCATGGAGTTTCTGTGTAAATCAGAAACCAGTGTAGAATGATCCCCCAGATCCCTAGTGGAATTTATTGCACAAAGAATTTCACCCAGAAAGTAAAAAAGATGACTCGCAAGCTGTCAGGTGTCTCCTTGATAACTAGGATAAGACAGTGGCACTTGGAAAGGTCTCATAAAGACCGTTGTCCAAGGATTGTTGCTAGAGACAGCTTCCTTCTTAATGCACTGAAGTCTGAATTTATTTGCCAATTTACTTTGATATTCATGTTCTCACTGACATTCTTCAAGGCCTCAGAACATTTTTATGAAGCACATTGCAATTTAAAACAAGTCTTTGAGAAATAACCCACAGAAAAGAAGAGCTATTAATTGCTTGACAGTTGTATCCCAATTCTTCATGCCAGCCATGCACTGTTCTCCATGGAAAAGGTTATTAGAGTCTGACAAACAGATCATAGCACCTAACAAAGCTATTGGATCTGGCATGTGGTTTCTGCTAGGGGAGCCACCCTCTGGCTTTGCCTGAGAGCTGCTCATCCAGCCACAGAGCGACAATCTTTTCTGGGTGGGTACACATGGAAAATTCCACTCCAATACTCCATCAAAGCACCCCTTTGATATGCCTCTTCTGAAAAAGAGAGACAAGGTAGGTGAGATCTTTTATTGGACCAACTTCTGTTGGTGAGAGAGACAAGCTTTCAAGCTTACACAGAGCCCTTCTTCAGGTCAGCTGTTCTTCTGAAAAATGCAGACATTCATTTCCGTTTTCCTTCTGAGAACTTATCACAGCAGAAGAGAGTAGTGGAGAATGATATTAGTAGGTGTTTTGCTTTTAGCCAAATCCTAGAGGTCTTGTAAGCAAGGTCTTTTTATAGAGAACTGTCAAGGCACTTGAAACTGCCATCAAGCAGCGTGCTTTATATATCAGGGAGACTTTTCTTTTTCCCCTCTCACTTAATTTCCAGCCCAATGGTATAATACCATTTAAAAATGAATGTGTGTGTGTGAAATGATACACCATCAAATGTGCTCCTGCCAGGAAAAAGGTGACTTCAGAGCAATTTTTTACACAAAGCAACATATTCCTTCCCAGTTTTCCCTTTTTACTTGACTACTTTCGGAGATAAACCCTGCTGATTTTAAAACAGATTAGTTGAAAATATAATAGCCAGCGGTTCTCAAGGGCTGTTCAGAGATTTGTACCCTCAAAGATTTTTTTGTTCCATACAGGGTAAGAGGAATCAACTTTAACAAGTGGCAGTAGAAGTTGCTAGTGTTTAATACATGTTTTTCATTTTAATTAGATGTACATTTCTGATGCCTGATCTACACCCCAGGCTTCTGACAGCAAAGCTACGTCAGTCAGAGGTGTGAAAAGATGTGATCTCTGAACAACAGAGCTGCTCAAAGTCCCTAGTTTAGGGGAAGTTTTTACACGATAGCTTGTTTTGGTCATGGTTGGCGGTTTTACTAAACCGGTATAAAGCGCAGCTTTTCCAGGATTGCTGTGTTCATACTAGGAGCTCTTTGACAATACAGTATACTGGTATTCCTACAGCAATAGTGTCGTGTAGGCATGGCTTATGTGTCATGCCCTATGTGTCCTAGTGTAGACATGGCCTTTCAGTGAGAAGGTGATAGAGAATGATTGCTCATCTTATTTCAGTACTGCAGAGTCTTTATTTAGGGCCCATGGAAGCCAAGGGCAAAACTCCAGTGTGAATGGGATTTGGCCCTTAATGCATAAATGACGGTTCCTGTTGTCAATTTCGCTGTTCTAAAGACAAAGAGTGGAGTATTTCTGGTCATGGGGAAGGAGAGAATTTAATTGTCCTTGTCCTCCAAGTAGGCTGTCTCATTCACCTGCTATTTCCTCGCTGACAATTATATTATTAATACAGCCTGACAGTAATTTGGATTTAATCAGCACCTGCAGCAAAGTGTGTTAGAGCAAACCAATTCAACACACACATTACTGTGCCTGGCACTTCTGAAATGTGTGTGTGTGGTTAGAAAGTACAATAAAGGCTCCACAATACCAGGCTTTCCTTGCCTCTAAAAAAGTGATCTAATGTCTGTCAATGAGAAAATGCAACGTGGTAGAAGAGTAAAATGTGCTCAGGCTGAGACTCAATGGCACACTTCAGCCAGCCGATAATTTCAACAGTCTCGTTCTAAACCCGTCAAAAAGGTGATTTACAATGAAATGCTGACAGGCTCCTAACTATAGCTGTGCTAATGGCCCCACTGTAATACACGCGTCTCTATCCATAAATCCACCTCCCTAGTACATAAATCACTAACAAGTAACATCAGCTAAACTTCAGCTCTATAATCTTGCTAACCTAGAGACTGTAGCTATCCCTGTGAATGTTTTCTTTCTGGTCCAGATTAAGAGAGGACCCTTGGTATCCAGACTCAGTGGTCCAAAGGGAGAGGACACTGCAGAGAAAATGAGTATGAACGATAAGAGCCAGGAGGGAGTCCAATAGGGGGACTGCCGATTAAAGAAGCAGTCACTGTGACTTTTAACACCCAGCCCACATTCAAGGATCCCTTACAATTAAAGCCCAGTAGTCTTGTGGAAGAATGTTCCAAACATGCCCTCTCACAACAGCCATACTGCAGGGCTCAGGAAGTTAATTTAAAATGCTACATACTATTTCTAGGAGGGGTACAGCGGGACTGAGCCACCACAGGAGCCCCTGAACTAGTTTTTGCCAATTCAGGCAAAACTCCTTCAGCAGCCCTATGGAGCATACATCAGAGCAGGAGCGAAGCCACCATATACACAGATGCAGCACACGCTCCTCCCAGCAGCCCTACCCTGGCAGCAGGCATGGAAGGGGGATCTAGCACCAGTGACAGCTCCAATCTCCACTGGACATTGAACTCACAGTCTAACACTGGGGATTAGGGCTTTCCCCGCTCCCCCCACATCCCATTCACAATAGAGCAAGGCCAGTCACAATGTCACTCTGTCTTTAAGAGAGGGACTGTGGGAGGAAGGAAGCTCCAGGGGTCTGAGCGGGGATGATGTCTTTTTGTGGGGGCACATGAAATGATGGTGAACCTCTGGCCCCATGATTCCCAATGGTAAAAATGAGATCACTGTCACATGGAGACAGAGCAGACATCTCTGACTATTCATTCACAAAGCCACATGATAAAAAATTGGTGGCAAAATAAAACCATGTGCACACACAGAAGCGGCAGCAGTTTAACTTAAACTGGTTTAGCTAAACTGATGTAAACCCTTACGTGGGCACTCTGATTTCAGTTTGAATGGATTATTAATTATAACTTATTATTTGTATTATTGTCGCACCTAGGAGCCCAAGTCATGGAGCAAGGACCCCTTGCGCTAGGTGCTCTATGAACACGGACAGTTCCTGCCCCAAAGAGCTCACAATCTAAATATAAGATAAGAAACAACAGATGGATACAAACAGATGGAATGGGCATACAAGGAAACAACAAGCCGATATTGGTCAGCTTAATAGACTGAGATTTCAGCACATCAATGGCCTAACCCCTGTCAAGTGTTTTGGTGAGATCACAGCAAAGGGGAATTTTAAAGAGGATTTTGAAGGAAGATAATAAGGTAGCTCTGTGGACGTTTACGGGGAACACGATCCATGTATGTGGGGCAGCATGTGACAAAGCATGAAGATGCTTGTTTGAAAATGTAACAAGATGGAGGCTTGCATCATGGGCAGATCAGAGACCGGAGTCGACACCTTAATAGTGAATGAGAGATGATAGGCTGGGTAGGGATAGAGCATGATGGGCCTTGAAAGTGAAGACAAGCAGCTTGAGTCTGAGACCAGCGGAGGAATGCAAAGAGAAGGGCGACGCAGTCAAAATGACAGGCTTGGAGAATGATCTTCACAGCAGCATTCTGAATGGCTCTGAATGGGGCAAGGTTGCATTTGTGAAGGCCAAAGAGATGCAGTAATTGAGACACAAGATGATGAGAACCTGGAGGAGAGTTTTAGTTGGGTGAACAGATAGGAAAGGCCATTTCTTAGAGATGTTATGCAGACAGAATCAACAAGATTTAGATCCAGCCTGGATGTGAGGACCTAGAATGAGGTCTGAGTTGAAAATAAGGCCCAGGTTACAGTCCTGAGTGACAGTGGTGCTGTCCACTGTGAATGAGAAAAGAGGTAGTGGGAAGAGTTGGGGTGGTGTGGGAAGAGAGATTAGGAGCTCTGTTTTAACCATGTTGAGCATCAGCTGTCAACTTGACACCTATGAGGAGATGTCAGAGAAACAGGCTGAGATTTGAGTTTGGACAGGAAGTGACAGATCTGGAGCAGAGAAGTGAGCACAGAGATGGTAGCTGAATTTGTGTTTGCAGATGAGATTATCCAGAAATAAGATGCAGAGGGGAAAGAGAAGGTGACCAAGGACAGAGGCCTACGGAACCTTGTATCCTGAAGGTTTAGGATACTTGTTTCAGAATAGTCTTTAAACATGTATTCCGGGATGGGGAGTTTTGCCTGGTCCCTGGGGACCATTCTGGAAGTTAATAAAGAAGCAGTTGTTGAGATCAGAGCTAGTGTGTTGTGCTGCCTAAATACTCTACACAGCTGTAACATACTGGCGAGGAGGTGTGCTGGCTGATGTGTGCAAGGCATTATAGGTGGATGCAGTGCTGTGGTACTCCGAGGAGCTGCTTCCTGGGACTGGCTGGTTTCCTGAGAGAGGAGAAGGGTCCTAGGAGCCCTGAAAAGCCAGAATGAGTTGCAGGAGAAGCGTGGAGGTGCAGACTCTGGGTTCTTCAGTCACACTAGGGAAGGATGCGCTACAGCAGGGAAGATGAATTCGAGACTCAGAAAGAAACATAGACACGTTATGTAGAACACGCCTGCTGTTATCTATTGGCTAATGGTGTAATGGACGAGACAAAATGAAAGTTTTATCCTCCTCAGTGTTGTGGGTTGCAAGACCTGTGGACTGATTCATGATCTCCTGGGGCCAAGAACTACTGAAATGGTGACATTGGAGGCTATAATTAAAAGCAGAGAAGGATCATTATGAACCAAAGCCACCTGTTTGTGTCCTGTGGTTTAAATTTTACTTCTGCATCAGGGTGCCTAATGAATCTGTCTCACAGTTCGTGGTATAACTATGCCAGCTGACAGCCAGGTGTGAATTTGGAAACGGTTGGGAGGATATGCTGCATGACCATCAATGATGGCATAATAATGAAGCTATGCAGGGAATGATTCTTGCAGAGCCCACTCGAACACTCCAAAAGGCCATGGATATTTCTGTGGTGCTGGAGATGGCTGCCAGAGGCACTTGCCATCTTTTCTTGATCCCCACCAAGTGGATCCACAAGTTGAGGGATAGGAAAGGGATGGTCAAGCCACACTAGGAAGGTCCAATCTCCTGATCTTCTAATGCTAGAGGGAAAAAGAGTGGGCTACCGATGTGGGGGGAATCATTCTCAGATAGAGTGCAGGCATGAAGACTCAGTGTCATTATTGTAAAAAGAAGGGACATTTGGCTAGGTGCTGCAGAATGAGAGTCAGGGAATGCAGGGATACCTGAAAGATGAAGGGGAATAGGATGCACCATGTGGAAGGAGCATCAGCTGGGGACCTTGAACCGGAGGAAGAGGAAGCAGATGAGTTGCATGCTCTCGTGAATCAAATGAACTCTTGTGAGGCACCAATCCTAGTCAAGATACAGCTGAATGGGCAGAATGTGAAAAATGGAGCTTGATACAGAGGAAGCAGCTATAGTGTTGGTGCAAGAGACCTACAAAGATATCGCTGATGCGTTCTCCAGCTTGACTTTATCCCCTACTTGAGCTATACTCAAATCCTGCACTGCGGAGAAAATTCCCATATTAGGGAGGGTGGAAGCGGAGGCGAGGGGGCTCGTCTCCCTCTCTTTGTGGTAGCTGGGGCAGGGCCAAACCTTTTCGGATAGTATTGGCTCTTCACCTTGAAGCTAGACTGGAAAAGACTCCTGGGATCATTGTATCACATAAGCACAAGATCAATCAATGACCTTTTGAAAAAATATGAGTAAGTATTTAGAGAGGAGCTAGAAGAACTCCAGAATCTCAAGGTGAAAAAAATATGCAGATCCCGTTTCACACCCCTGATTTTGCAAGGCCCACCCTTTTCCTTACGCTCTACAAGCCAGGGTAGAAGAGAAACTCTGACGTTTAGGGACTGCAGGGATTAGCTAAACAGTGAAATCCTCTAAGTGGGCTGCTCTGGTAGTGCCGGTAGCAAAAGCTGATGGTTCCATATGTATGTGTGGTGATTACAAACAAACTGCAAACCAGGCTACCCACTTGAAACACTCCCCCATTCCTTGCACAGAAGGGCTTTACAACAAGTGGGTGGGTGGAGTCTTGTTTACCAAGCTAGATATGCCAACAGGTAGTCCTGGATGAAGACTCACAGGCTGTGATCACTGTCAATACACATAAGAGACTCTATAGGTATACCTGCTTACTGTTCGGGATTTCCTTTGCTTGCGCTATATTCCAAAGAGTCATGGAAGAGTTACTGGTTGGATTGCGCAATGTCCAGGTATACCTAGACAATGTTCTTATTACAGGAGAGACAAAAGTGGACCATCTACGGAACTTAGAACAGTCCTACAAAAGTTAAGGGAGGTGGCGTTGTGACTCAAGTGCTCAAAGTGCATTTTCATGGCTAAGGAGGTGGTTTATTTAGGACATAGTGTTTCAGGAAAAGAACTGCAACTATTGGAAGAGAAAGTTAAAGACATCAAAAAAGCTCCAGTTCCAAAAATTGCACGTGAGCTCAAGGCAGACGTCCCTTCGCCTTTTAAACTATTATGGATGATTCTTAGCAAATCTGTCAATGATGCTTGCCTGCCTTCACGCACCGCTAGAAAATGGCGCAGCGGGACACTGGGGTAATGATCAGGAGATCACCTTCAAAGAAGCCAAAGGGCTTCTGAAGTCAGCCAAACTCCAAGTGCATTTTGACCCCACGTGTGACCTGTTACTTACTTGCAATGCTTCACTCTGTGGTGCAGGTGCTGTACTTTCACACTGGAATATAGGACTGACAGGCCACTCTGCTACGCCTCACGCTCCTTATCGTCAGCAGAACAATGGTATCCCCAGTTAGATAATGAAAGATTGGCTATTGTCTTTGCTGTCAAGAAGTTCCATCAATATCTCTATGGGTGACAATTCACTATAACAACTGACCACAAGCCACTTTTGGGACTTCTGGACGAAGTCAAAGCTATTCCTTATATGGCCGCCATGCCTGCAATTTTGGGCATTACTGCTAACTGTCTACCAATATCAGCTGATTGATAAACCTGGAGTGGCTCTGTTCTGCCCCAGGTCTCTCGTTTAGTATAGCCCAAGTTGATAGTATCTTTGGACACACATCTGTATTTTCACAGGTGTTGTGAACTAAGTCTCCAAAGCAGAATTCTCCTCTGGGGATCACGAGTTATAATACATCCCAAGGCAAGAAGGTTAATCCTGGAGAAATTGCACAGAACGTACCCTGGGATGACCCAAATGAAAACTGTAACCGGAAGTTATGTCTGGTGGCCAAGCCTAGATAGAGAGATGGAGTAAGTAGTATTGTGCCATGCCACATCCCAACAGTTAAGAAAATTGCTTCCAGTAGCAGACCTATCACCAAGGGAATAGCCAGGAAGGCCTTAGATCAGACTACACCTCAACTATGTTGGTCCCTTCCTTGGGTCAATGTTCCTTGTTGTGGTGGATGCACATTCTAAATGGATGGAAGTCATTCCAGTCAGAGTAGCTACCTCATCTGTAACAACTGAGGAGCTTTGCTTCTTGTTTAGCGCACATGAACTGCCTGAGACCGAGGTCTTCGACAATGCTAATGTCTTTACCAGTGAGGAATTCCAGGCCTTCTTGAGGGCTAATGAGATCAAACAGATAACATCCGCTTCCTACCACCCATCCACACATGGGCTGGTAGAGAGAGCTATTCAGGCCTTTAAGAATGGACTCAGGAAGGTTACAGAGGGGTCGCTGCAGACCAGGCTGTCTCAGGTCTTGTGTAATTACAGAACAACCTCTCATGCTACAACAGGGGTATTGCCTGTGGAACTGCTGATACGGCAGCGGATACATGTCCGCTGGAGTTTCTTGAAACCTTGTCCGGAGAAACAGGTGCATCAACATCAAGAAAATATGAAACACTATCGTGACCACCAGCAGAGCACTTGCTTTGTGTCTCCTGGAGTACTCATTTGAGTTCAGAGCTTCGTGGGAATGCCCAAGTGGTTCCCTGCACAACTGTAAAAGCTACAGGACCACTTTCCTATCAGGTTGCTGTAGGAAAATTCCTGATGAGATGGCACATAGATCATCTACTTGCCTGAGGAAGAGGTGAGGAACCTGAGTCAGGTTCACAGGACTCACTGTCTCCATCTGGCGGTGATGGATCAGTGGATGCTACTGTTCCTGTAACAAACCCAAGTTCAGAGTCTGGGGAGGTAGAGTTTGCTCCTGTTGGAGCAGGTACTAGAATGGCCCTCTGGAAGGAGGTCTCAGTCTCCTTAGTACTGGGGTGCTTGTGGACTTATTGCCAATCCTGGCTACGCTGGGAACATCTACACCAGTTCTGCTTTGCCATGAGACAACACAACCCCTGCTTGAATCTAGTGTTTGGGTGACTTGTGGAAGAATCTGTAGAGTGGGGGTGAACTGGGGCAGAATAATCCCCTTTTTCCTCATTACCACATGAGGTTGGGTCATCTACGCTGCACCTCTAGTTAGAGTTCCAGTTACTATACTGAGCTGTTGATTTTCTTCTCAAAGAAGTTTTTTGAACTTTGAGGGGGAGGGATATTGTATCCTTGGGGTTTAGGATAGTCCCTAAACATATGTTTGGAGTGTGTGTGTATACATATATATATAGGAGTTTTGCCTGGGCCCTGGGGGCCATTTTGGAAGGTAATAAAGAAGCAATTGTAGAGAACAGACCTGGTGTGTTGTGCTCCCTACATACCCTAAGCGGCTGTTACAAACCCCCACAGGAAGCTGGAGGTGGTATTAGGAGGATCCTCTAATGGGCATGATGAACGAGCGATTAGGGAGATAGGAGGACCTTACACTTCATCTTAATCCTATTCTCAGCCAATTTAAACCAGAATAAACCTGTTGTAAACAGAAATAACAGTGTCCACACTGCCTTTTGCATGGCTTAACTAAATCGGTTTAAAATCACACCTTAGATTAAACTGGTGCAACTTGTTCCTGTAGATAAGGCCAATATTTTTGGCTTTCATGGCGAAGAACCATTAATTCAAGTGACAATAGACCAGTGTCTTTTTAAACTCTCCACTTCCTCCAAAATCTTTATTTCCCTGTAACAAATAAACCAGCATTTACATCATTAAGCCTTTTAATGGGTTGTTTTCCATCTTTCTGGCCACAGGCTGATTTCAGATGGTCTCTCAATCACTGAATCAGTCTTAGAGTGCCCCTGAATGTGCCCTGAGGCAAATACTTGCACCAATGAGCACCTTGCATCTTGATGTATCAACACTTCTTGAAGGTGACCTAGCAACTGATTTTCCACCACCCTGTAAAGCTGCTCGTGGAGCTTGGCCAAATGATATTTCTAGCCAGATAATGTTATTTCCTGAGTTTCAGTTAGTAATTTAATAAAGCCCAAATGACAATGCAAAGGCTGGATGAGAAGTGTACATTTTAGCTCAGCTATGCTAGTCCTGGCCTTGGTCCAAATGCTGAATTTGTCTCACATACAATAATTATTAGATAGATTTTGATCTTTTTCATGTTCACTGTAAAGTTGTAAACAAAGATTTCTGAAGATCGACACAAGAAGATGAGAGTTTAAAATAAACCAGGGAAAGGAACGACATCAGTAGTTTTACTTCCAAATATTAGATTAAAGCAAAATAGTGGGGAAATTTACAAAAACTTATAGATTAGAAATGTTTTTGTGTGTGTTTGGCTTTTTAAAAAGACGAGTATTCGCCTAGAACGTGACCTAAAAAAACAACAGCAGTATTGCCAAACCCAAGAGCTCCAAAACCATGAGTCAGGCCAAAAAATCGTGTGTTCGGCTTAAGAATCACAGGATTTTAAAAGATAATAAATTTGGAGTTTTTATTTTGTCTGCTGCTTTTGAGCCCTTAAGATTGACATTTTCCAAGCTTTTTTCCACAACCATGAGGGCTAGCAACTTTCTTTTTCTTTTAAATGAAAGCCGGGATTTCCCTGCAACAAAAGGACAGGGGCTTTAAGAAAGATACTGAATATTGCAAGATTAGCAATAAAATCCTGAGAGTTGGCAATGCCACAACAACCCTGTTACTAGTGCTTGGGAACCAGAACTGAAACTGCCTAGAAGCTGCCTAGAAGCTAAAGTGAAAGCAAAGAGCCTATGTGCACTGCCCAAATGGTGTGAAATGCAAAAAAGGAAACTAACAGCTTAAATGGTGAGAAGGACATTAGATGAGATAATTTCTTTTAGTCCTAGAAATGCTTGGACCAGACTGTGTCTGTGTGCGGAAACAACAGCCTGAAGTTTCCAAGCTGAATGCCTCTGAATCCTTCTGTCAGTTTTCTCAATCTCCCCTAATGCACAAAAGAGAATGGGTGTCTGGCCCACCAAATGTGAGCCTCTGCCCCAACTTGCTGACTCAGAGCTGCCATGTTTTGAGGAGCTCCTTGAGTGACATTCAGTACAGGACGGGGGTTTCTGTTATGGGGGATAATTCCTTGGGGGAAAACTGTGGTTTTGTGTTCCCACTCCGTTGTGCACCCTTCATTTTGGCTCCCCTGTCTCTCACATTCTGCCTCCCCCTGCCGATTTGCTGCCCCGTTCTCCTCTGTAACATGCCCGCAGTGAATGTCAGCTGCCCCCTCTTTATCCTTCCTGGCTGTTGTCACTGCTAGCCAGTCGGGGGAGGGGGGGCATGGTGTGGTGCGAAGGGAGTAGGAGACGAAGTCTGGCTGCCTATCCCCACAGAGACCCTGTCCCCAGAAAGCACGGAGGATGTCATGGGGTGAGTGAGTGAGTAGGGCTGAAGATGCCAGGGGCTGTTGGGTGGGGGTAAATGTGTGTGCTGGAAGCTGGGGCTGCAGGGCGGTGAGGAGGTATATTTAGCAGGTGCCTTGGGGCTGCAGTAGGCAGACCCGGAGTGCTGGGGCTGGGACTCCATCCCTGCCTTGCAGCATTGCACCCTGGTGGTCACGGCGTGGTGCCTGGCAACTGGCCCCCAGTGGCCAGGAGCAGGGATTGTAGAGAATTGGATTAACTTGGCTTAACACACAGCATTCCAGTGGGGTTGTGGCAAAGCATGGCAGGGGGCTGCAGGTGTGACCGTCACATGAGATGTGTGAGACTTGGCAACCTTACTGACAGCATGGCTACTTGCCCTGGGATGTCCCTTTAAGGAGACTCCCCAGCGTGGAGGCAGCTCCACAGGAAAGTGAATACCAGCATGACCTTTCCTTTCCTTATGTCACTTGGTAATGGTATTCGGGCAGCGGAGGGGAAAGTGTGCCCTTTCAAAGCCCCCTACTCACCTGCAGATCCTTCGCCCAATGGAGAGCCCTCCAAGGAAAGAGGGGCTTGTGTCATGGAGTGGGGAGAGGGAGATATACATACAGGGGTCTCCTCTGCACAAGAGTCCTAAAGTCCTATGTTATTTTCAGTAATGGAGGTAGGTAAGAATTAAGGGGCAGATTTTTAAATGACCAAAAGGCACATAACCACACCACTCCCACTGCAGGTCAGTGAGAACTGTGTGCCTTATGCTCACGTGTGCTTTTGAACATTTTCCCCAAATGTATTTGTATTACATTTAGTGTAACATTAAACTAAGGAACTTAGCCCTGCAAACCTTCACTCCCCTAAATAATCCCTTAATCAGCTGTTCCACTGAAATCATCTGCGTAAGGTCTACTCGTGTGAATCCAGTTTGTAAGGTTAATCCCCATGTGAATACAGAATAATAGCACTGATTTAGGTCTAAACTACAGCATATCTGTAGACTCACAAAGGCTCCACAGAATGTATTTCTCCAGGGTTAAATATTTCAAGGTCAACTAAGACAAGACTGACTTTGACTAACTAAGGGCAAAACCAGAAATGAATATGCCTTTCCTCAGGCTATTCAGTTACAGTCAAGCAGAGCTGACTTCAGGACTTTTTCAGTCTTTCCTGGGACTCAGAGATCTAGATCAATCATGTGTATCTTATACCCTAGACTAAAAGGATGGGACATCTCAATGACATGGCCACCGGAATACTGCTGTGTCACTGGCTTTCTTTGCATTTCTGTTCTGTTTGGAGAGAACTCTCTGTTCTCTTCCTCCACTTACCTGATTTTGCCTGCTTGTTCCAGCCAATGTTATTTTTAAAGTTTCTATTTATAACATTCAGAGAAATAAAATGAATTGTCACCTAAACTACCTCTTTGTAAAAAAAAGTAACCCCCTCCCCCCCAAATACTACAGCACAAATGATTTCTTATGCTAACCTTTGAAAATCTGGGTTGAATGATAATAAAACATTAAATAGGACAAACACTTATGGACATATCATGCCATTCATTTTCCAGCAGAAATCAATGGGGAGTTTGGCTTAAAACTGATGACAAAATATGGCCATTGGTCAGCAATATGCCAACAGCAAGTCAAGTTATAGTGACTGGGTCATACTTTACTTTCCGTGGTGTCTTAGAAATAGACCACAAGGTACAATTAATTTCTCTGGACTTTTTGAAACTCACTGAGTAGGATGCTACTGTGTGGTATGGTGTGATAAGGTAGCGATGAGAGAAAGGGGCATATGGGCACAAAGGATTTATCTGCTAGAGTCACATATGAATAGACTCAAATGAAAAACTGATCCCAGAGAGAGAGAGAGATGGAGAGTGTTCTTCTCCTGTCTGGCATTTGAGCACATCCTATTTGCCTTCATTTACATGGACCATGGCAAGTAATCCCCACAACGGAGTTCAGAAATGGATGTTGATAATGTCCCTAAGGCTGAAGTCAGATTCTGGAGCTAAACAGTTTGAATGACCATATAATAAATGAACTGTTTCAAGCAGCTATATAAAGCTACTCCCTTCTGGTTAGGGTTGTAAACAAAGATCATTTAATCAGACTTGCTTAAAATATTCAGATGAGGGGGAAATAATGATCTAAATCAGCAGATGACAGCTCTGATTAAAGTGTTTACTAATGGCAAAATGGCTTCTCTGATAAAATTGGAATAAGAATGTATAACACAGAATTTATTTGCTTAATTTCTAGCAGCAAGATCTTGTGCTCTCCAGTTTATTATATTTTTTGCTCTGTTGGCTTTGCTCAGCCTTTCAGAAATGTGTCACTAAAGAGGTACTTTGCTTACATTTCTGATGTTGATAAAAAAGAAATGAAGGTAACCCCCCCCCCAACAGTTATAGTAAATGAAATGAAAAATCTGTCACACATTTTATCGAGCCAGAAACGAGTTCAAGAAGCATGACTAAAATATTGAACAACTTTGTGCCTTCAAAAGCACCATTAACATTTTTAGCTTAGCATCTTTTGTTTCCTAAAAACAAGTAGTCAAAGCTAGACAGAAATGTCAGGAGATCAATAAAAAGTAATTAAGAAGAGTGTTTAATGCCCTTGAGAAGGGTTTGAAGGAAAAGTAGCAGGAAAAAAAAAGGATAGATCAGCATAGCTACCAAAATGTTTTCCATTTAAGGAAACAGTAACACATAATTTTTGCCCAAAATTGTGGTTAAATGTATTTAAATTATTAAACATGCGAAAACAAAAGAAATGGATTTGGAGATGAATTACCACCAAAACCCACTTGCTATTTTTCAACTAATAGTTCTTGCCTTCTGCATATCCTTTATTAATCTATTACCTCTATAGAACACTGTGTATTTGTCATCAATTCTCTTTTCTAATTAGGAGACAGAAAAATGTTTCTAATGTGAAGAATGATGATACTAATTCTCCAAAAAGAGAAACCACTTGATAAATCCTTTTTACTCCATCCTTTTATCTACAGGCCTCTAGAGCAGTGGTTCCCAAACTTGTTCTGCCGCTTGTGCAGGGAAAGCCCCTGGTGGGCCGGGCCGGTTTGTTTACCTGCCGCGTCCGCAGATTCGGCTGATCGCGGCTCCCAGTGGCCGTGGTTCGCTGCTCCACGCCAATGGGAGCTGCTGGAAGCGGCGCAGGCCGAGGGACGTACTGCCAGCTGCTTCCAGCAGCTCCCATTGGTCTGGAGCAGTGAACCGCGGCCACTGGGAGCCGCGATCGGTCGAACCTGCGGATGCGGCAGGTAAACAAACTGTCCCGGAAGCGGCGCAGGCTGAGGGACGTACTGGCCTCCGCTTCCAGCAGCTCCCATTGGCCTGGAGCAGCGAACCGTGGAGACTGGGAGCTGCGATCGGTTGAACCTGCGGATGCGGCAGGTAAACAAACCATCCCGGCCTGCCAGGGGCTTTCCCTGCACAAGCGGTGGAACAAATTTGGGAACCACTGCTCTAAAGCATTGCATCCAACAGTGACTGGGATGATAAGAGTGTGGCTTTCCCTAAGGATAACAGGCCTTAGTTATTTCAGAAACGATGGCTGATTTTGGAGGGCCAATTTGACACACCTTAAAGGGTCTGATTTTCAGAAAATGCTAAGGACCCATACTCTGAAATCAGGCCCCTATGACCTATCTCAAGGTAGCACCCAAAATGGAAGAATCCAAAATCATGCATCTCCTTTGAAAATTTAGTCAGAGCACTGTAATTTACAGTAATTCCCCTAGCTTCAGTGGAATTACCCCCGACCTGTCTTCCAGTAACTGAGATGAGAATTTTGCCTGAAGTCAATAGAGGACACATTTTATAAATGAGCTAGAACAGGATGCTGTTTATTGCCTTCCATCATTCACACATATTCTGTGTGATCAGGTGGAGGTTGGCACATCACAGAAATACATCAAAGGGGATTATCACTTTGAGATACAGTAGGAAAAAGCAAGTCACAGAGATTTTATCCATGACCTTATTCTAGGTATGCAGAGTTGTTGTAGCTGTGTCAGTCCCAGAATATTAGAGACAAGGTGGGGGAGGTAATATCTTTTATTGGACCAACTTCTGTTGGTGAGAGAGACGAGCTTTCAAACTTACACAAAGCCTTTTGAAAGGAGCAACTAATACCCCCAAGACAGATTTACATTAGGACTAGCTGCCCGCTGATGGCCTTTTAAGGAGAATCCACTGTCCCAGTGGGCCCTTCCTGAAGCAGGTAGACAACTGGAATTGCTTAACCCAGTGACTCAGCAGGGGACGTAGAACATGTGATCCCTGACTCCATGTTTGAGACAGTATCTTTCTATGCCCATGGATTTTTGGGGGTACAAACTGGAGTCTGTGACATCACCTCAGGCCTCTCTCCTCCCTCATATACTCTGAAGGCAACAAGAAGAAAAGACTTTGAACTAGGGTGATTGGTCCCAGACTGAGCAAAGAATTCAGCCTGTGTATTAAGAGCTATGAACTGCTTACAACGCCTAGTGGGGTAAGAAAAACTGCTTGATTCAAATCTTGCTTAGTCTGATAAAGTGTAGAATTTAGACTGCGATTTTATTTTTATTTACATATCTACATAACCAACTTTGACCTTTATGTCTAACATTTATAATCACTTAAAATCTTTCTTTCTGTAGTTAAGAAACTTATTTTAATGTTTTATCCTTACCAGTGAGTTTGTCTAAAGTGCTTGGGGAATCTGCTCAGATTATAAAGCCTGGTGCATGTCCACTATCCTTTGACAAAGTGGCAAACTAATTAATGAGTTTGCATTGTTCAAAAGAAGGTCTTGAGCAGTGTAAAATGGGATATTTCTCAGGTGCTGGTGGGGATTTGCTGGTGTCTCCCTCTGTATAGTTCATGAGAGGTTTAGAGCACATTCATGCAATTTAGCTGGGTGTGTCCCTGCATGTTGTTGGCTGAGTGATCATAGCACCTGGAGGGGTTTGCTGCTTTTCACTAGCATGGCATTGTAAGAGTTAGCCCAGGGAGGAAAGTTACAGCAGGTCCCACAGTTCCAGGTTGTACCCCAGGGATCCCGTCACAAGTGGGTAATCCTGCCCAATAATAAAGGTCCTGATCTTGCAAGTGTGTGTCCACGTGGTTCTCAATGCAATAGCCAAACTCATCAGTGACTGTGTCCTGTGCATATTCTAATGTTCTTAGCCTTTTCTTTTAGACTGCAAACTCTTTGGTTTGCAGGCCTGTTTGTATCTTGATACAGAACACAGTGTTGGTGATAAACAACTAATAAATAAAATCATAACAGTTACAAATACAGTGCTTTCACCCTCTACAAATGTATCCCACTGTAAGTCTTTACAAACATCTGGGGAGCTATGGAGAACTATGATTTTAGCAACTCTAGCTTCATATACACAGTTTAATTCCTAATACCTGGTGTTAAAGAGAACCCACCTTTTTATTTTTCCACCCCCAACAATTAGGCCAATGGGCTTTCTGGATTATTAGTACAAAGTTAATTAGGAACAGGTGAGAGGCCCATATGAAGAGTAACTACCAAGCAATGAAAGGATAAAAAGTGTGGAAATTAGCTCTGCTAATTCCAGCCAACGAAGATATGAGAATGATGCTCAAGTAGGAAAACCTCTTTCATATTATGTTAAATAGTAAAATGGGTTTCAACACACAAGTTACAACTTGTTGTAATGAGTATGTATTGCATTCAAGTAGTGTCTGCACAAAGAGATACAGGCGGCAGGTGGAATTTTCAAAGGGCCAGGCACTCAACTCCTTCTGAAATTCAATTCCTATAGGCTCCTTTGAAAAACTCAGTTTTTAGAGTGCTATAGCTGTACTCTAATGAAAATCTGTGTAGAATCAGGGAACCCTTGCCCACATATTCAGAAACAAATTGCTATCAGCAATGCTACAGATAAATATTCTGACAGAAAATCAACAGTGAACTTTACCATGGGAAATTTCCAGTCTATGGCCATTTAAAATGGAATTTTTCTATAAACCCAGGGCCACATTTGCTGCTACACTCCTGCTGCTTTGTGCTGCTCTCACAATGCAAAGTCCCCATAAAACTGGCTTAACTGGCTGCTTAAACTATGTGTTTAGCTTGGGTCCTTGCTTTTATATAAATTAAAATGTCACTGCTCAGTTCTACTGCTCTGCTGAGCCGCTTTTCCTTCTGGCCCCACCCCTCTGACTGACAGCTTAATTCCACTGCTCTGTTTAGTGCTCTCTAGTGCTCTCAACCACTCCTCCCTTTCGCCCCGCCCCTCTCACTGAGAGCTAAATTCTAATGCTCTGCACACTCCCTTGTCCCTAAACACCTCTGAGGCAGCTCAATTCTCTTTGCTCCACTCCCACTTTGTCTCTCAGCCACCTTCCCCTGTGACAGGTAGCTCATTACTGCTTGGCTGGATATCGCTCAACCTATTGTTCTTCTCTTGACGGCAGGAAACATGATGCTTTTACTTGCCCAAATAACACTTCTACTTGCCCTGGACTTCTGGTAATAGAGTTTTCCCAGCCTTAGCTGCTATACTTACTTCTTTTGAAAGAAATAAAAACCTTTACCCGGCCACAAACTGCACAAATTAATCCAGATTATTATGCCTGACAAACTTCTTGTATTCATGTATCTCTCCACAGAAGGTCTTCACAGAACAATCCACTTCTTTAGGTGCCCATATATCCTTTGAGATCCCTTCTAAATTAATTTGGGGTGGCCCCTATCTCTCTGCCTCAGGAGGATTCAGGTCTTTGATATGCGCAAGTCAATTAATTTTCTTCCTTTTCTTTCTTGGGACAATGTCTTTTCTTTGTGCACCGTTCTTTAAAATATAGAATACAAGAAATATGAGTGCGTATAAATGAAACTAAGGTGATGGTGCGCACTAGCTCTTTTGTCGGTATAATTTATGTCACTCAGGGGTGGAAAAAGCTACCCCTAGGAGTAACATAAATTACACCGACAGAAGCGCCGGTGTGGACAGCGCAGTGTCGGTAGGAGGCACGCTCCCGCCAACAGAGCTGTCGCCGCTCATTGGAGGTGGTTTAATTATGTCCCCAGGAGAGCTCTCTCCCATTGGCACAGAGCGGCTACATGAGCAATCTTACAGTGGCACAGCTGAATCTGTGCAGCTGTAAAATCGCTAGGTAGACATGGCCTAAGGATTAGGATCTTCCATTGTCTTTCATTTTGCAAAAGTAGGCGTTAAATGCAACCATTGGAGTGAGTGAGTGAATGGGTGTAATTGCACAAGGTGCAGGGCAGTGGAAAAGCAGGCCCTATATGAGTGAAGGGCTCTTTTAAAATTACTTTTTGATAGAATCAAGTGTAATAATACCCCCATCAAGTCACAATATCAAATCTAAAAAGTAGAACATACATCCGTCTTTGCCATTTGTGACATGATGTCTCTAAGTCTTTTTTTGATTCTTCCTAAGAAGCATTGTTCTGCCATAAAATCTTGCAGCTGATATGAAATAAAGACTGGAGTACTCTAGGTACTAGTGTTCTGGAAGGCTAATGAGCCAGGAAAAGGAAAATGCTGTCTCTGTTCTATATACAGGCATCAAGACTACAAGAAGATCTTTAGATCCTTTATGTATGGCCATTACATTTTTCCACTGGAGCATTTAAATTAAAATTTCTAAGTGCAAGGTCTATTGCCCACTATATGCAACAGTATCTTTTATTAAAGTGAAAGACCACACTTCAAGGTGCACTTTTAAAAACACATGATTACCAGTCAGACATACCTAATTACAAAGTCTCTTCCTTCACATCCCCCTGCTCATGGCTGTGGATCAGTCCCATTTCTCCTTGGAATCAGTGCACTGGATGAAAAAGGTCTGGGCAAGAATTAAGCAGTTGATGTGCACATGGTAGAACTGAGGGTTGTCCTTAATACTGACTGAGCCTGGATATTTTTTTTTCATTAAAATATAATCCCATGGCCTTGACTTTTAAAGGTGCTGAACATGTGCTGCTTCCATAGAAGTTGATGGGATTTGCTGGAGCTCAAAAATCTCAGTTTAATTAATCTGCTGGAAGCACTTCAAAAATTCTCAAAAAAAGGAGACTGTGGCCTGGTCTACTCTTAAAACTTAGATTGACCTAGATATGTCACTCAGCTCTTGTGTAGACATACCCTACACCAAGAATGTCTCCCAACGATGCCGGATGGAGGCTGCTTCCTGAGACTCTCCCGTGGTTCATGAGACAGGGCATTCTGATAGCTTTCTGCTGTATGTGTCCAGATAATAGAATTAACACATCTAAGGCCTACGTTTTCAAAGGTGGCCAAAGATTTTGGATGCCACACATTTTGGTCATCTCACGTGAGACATTTCAAAAGGGCCCTGATTTTTAAATGGTGTATGCTCAGCATTTTCTGAAAATCAGGCCCCTTTAAGTGCTGGATGGAGTGGCATCTCCTCAGCTTTATGCTCTCCCTTTGAACTCTATGGCGTTTGAGATGTGCAGAGCTCCAGCGGAGGGCCATTTGTGTGCAGAAAGGGAGAGGATGTTACAGACGCGGCATTCCAGCTGTGATTGCAATCAGAAGTTTCTTCTTCTAATTTTTTAATAGACTCTTCTACAGAAACCTCCTCATGGCTGAATGAGTCTAATTAAGATTAAATCAAATCAGGACTTGAAGTCTGATATTGCAGAAAACACCGCGACAAAAGAGATCTTTGAACAGACTGGAGTCTGATGGGAAGCCGACAACTTGCCTGCCACACTTACTAATGTGACTCTGCTAGGGCCTAAGGAGAACGTGACAGGAGAAAGGAGAACCAGACTCTCCTTTAAATAGGAGGGACAGATGAAACAACACTTTTCCTCCCTTGCCTCCACATTTTCTCTTTGGAGACACCCTAAGTGCTAAATAAACAAGGAGGAGGAGGAAAGGATATAGAAATTAGGCCTCTTTTAAGTGCAGATAAGCAACTTGCCTAATCTCTCAGCAAAAATGAAAAGCAAACATCTTTGTCCATAGTGGGGTCTGATGTGTCATATGGAGAAAATATATGTCCAACCCTGCCCCCAACTCTTGGGGAAATCAATGGTAGGGCTCCAGGAGCCCAGGCAGCAGTATCGTCTGGGTATGAGCGGGGTATCCGGTTCCCTATACGCCATCCCCCAGGCCAGCACTCAACCGACGAAGGCCCAACATGCAATAAAGACCCAAAAGAAAGGACACACAAACATTTTCCTCACAGGAAATTAAAAAACGTTGTGAGATTCCTTATGTTGGAGTGTGAGAGTCTGGAACCTCAGTCACAACCTTCAGCACTTTGACAATAAAAATGAGGGGGCTGCCAATTTGTGTGGGTAACTTTGGGACTAAAATAAGGGCCATACACCAGGTGCGCTCGGGGAAGGCGACGGTTAGTGGTCACGATCAACAACAGCAAGAGTGGCTGCTCGAGAAGGAGAGGCTTTTAAAACCACCTACCCTCCTGATGTCAGCTCCAGGAGGATGGGTCAATGGTGAAGGCCTCAGAGAAGCAGCAGCTTCTTCTTTCAGTAGCTTCAATCAGCTTTAGTCGGGATTTGTAAAGTCGCTTCAAGAGAGTTAGGTGCCCAACTTCAATGGCCGCTAGCTCCCTCAGGCTCCTGACTTTAATTTTATGTAACATGACTGAAGTCATGGTGCCTGAAATGACATCTTTTCTTCTCCCTAAGATTATGATCAACCTGCTTCTGCTGCCAGTGACCATCAGGGAGCACTCTGAACTCTCACTCCACCAGCCTGTCAAGGACAGGCAAGGAACAGCAGAGAATCGAAACACCTGGACAACAACGTCAGCTAATGGTAGACAGAATACAGGATACAGTATGAATGTGAAAATATGGGCTATTGTCTTATGAGAGTAACTGAAGCAAAATAATTTTGTAGCAACTCTTAGTCATGGTTTGATTTTTTTTTCTAGGACAAGCTTGAGTAATTTAAAAAGCTATAGATATAAAAAAAAGACCAGCCTTTTTGCTACAAAAACAAACGGTAGTGCCTCTGGGTGTGAATTCTGTAACTGATCTGTTGTGTCACAAACTGGTACTGGAGATTTGACTGTCCTCTTAATTCTGCTCAGTGCCTGAGGCATAGTGTCTCTCCTCCAGCATATGGAAGTGTCTGTATGATGACAGGTTTTTGTTGTTGTTGTTACAAGAGCACAGCTACATTAATGCACACACGCACCAATAAATCTTAATGAGGAAGGTAGCATGAGCACCACAAATCTGCATTGACTGGTATTAACTGCATCTCATCCCCACCAGAAGACAAGACAGATTACTAATTTCATTGAGGATGCTTCCTATGGCTTTTACTGGCCATCTGCAGATGTACTGAGAGAAGAAACAAATGCACTGAGTTTGCTGTGCAGTTAACTGCTTGCAAATGAGAAGACTTGTGTGTCCCTGTCTCACCCATCACTCACCCTGCTGTCCTGTTATGTTCTACAGCACCTCGCTTGTTTACATCAGAAAATTAGGTCTAATAAGATAGAAAACATCCTGTATCTATAATGACCTTCACATCATATTTATTTTCCTCTCTTAGTCTCTTTACTTGATGTATCCAGATCAGATGTTTCCCATAAAGTTTATGGTCACATCAGAGCCCGCAGTTTGATCTGACAACCCCATTAAAAACCATGAGGAAAAACAGCTTGGTATTAAGTGAAATCTCCTCTTTTCCCATCCTCCAGCATACACAGAATGAGCCGATATTAGTGGGAGTTACACGAGGGGTAAGGTTGGCCCAAGGGTCCTAAAATGAGTAAAAAGAACAATTTTAAAAATCTGAGGCCAAGATTTGCAAATCTATGTGCCTAAAGTCCGGTTTCTAAATCCACAACAAAGCATCTACGTAAAGGTGGCCTCATTTACAAAGTGCGAACAGCTGCTATTCCCATTAGCTTCCATGGGAGCTGCAGGCTTTTTTATTTAGATATCTCAGTAAGGAATTAGGTGCTTGACTTCAGTTTTAAATTCTGGCCAAAACTGTTTGCAAATGAAAATGTAGATGTGTCCCTCCGCTGCCCTGTCAAATTCATCATAGAATCATAGAATATCAGGGTTAGAAGGGACCTCAGGAGGTCATCTAGTCCAACCCCCTGCTCAAAAGCAGGACCAATCCCCAATTAAATCATCCCAGCCAGGGCTTTGTCAAGCCTGACCTTAAAAACTTCTAAGGAAGGAGATTCCACCACCTCCCTAGGCAACGCATTCCAGTGTTTCACCACCCTCCTAGTGAAAAAGTTTTTCCTAATAGTTTTTCCTAAAGTTTTTCCTAATCATCAGCTAATGGGCGCAAATCTGCTCATTTTGTCAGTATGGACCAGGACATACTCTTCTAGAGAGAATCAGAAAAGATTCCTGGAGAGATTTGCATAATGGTAAGCGAGAACAATAATTGAAAGTGCAGCTCTTCTTGGAGCAGTGAGTGTAAAGCTGGTGTTGTGGGGTTCTACAGTTATTGTCTCTCAGTTATGCCCAAATCAAATCTGATTGGCTTACAAGATATTTGTCTAATTGCCAGTCCTTCAAACTCACATTTAGAGTCTGAGGCCTTGTCTACACTACAAATGTTTTGCCGGTATAGCTATACTGGGAGAATCCCAAGTCAGCTTATGTCGACAGGAGTTTTTCTGTTGGCATAGTAACACTACCTCTCTGAACAACATTAGCTACGTTGACAGAAGCACTCTTCTGTTGGCGTAGCTGCATCTATAATGCGGGTTTTCCTGGCATAGCTACGTCACTAGGGGTTGTGGTTTTCTTACGCTCCTGACCGACAAAGCTGTACCAAAAAAACATTATAGCGTAGGTCTAGGCTGAAAGTCAAGGCAGGTTCATCACCATTAATTAAAATCCTGCAATCTGGTTTTAGTTTACAATTTTGTTCATGCATCAGCCAAAATCCAGCTCACTCTTCCGTAGCTGGGTTGGCTCCTTAGCATTAACAAGGGTAAAAGCAACAAAGCCTTATGTTAATCAGCAGAGTGAGCCGAAGTGGCTGAAAACACATAGGAAGACATATCTGAGTAAGAATGCCACTTGGCAGAGCAGAATCACATTTTAGTGACTTTGGGATTTTTCTCATGGAAATGTGGTTCTGCTCTGAAATGTGATTCTGTAAAAATTGGCTTTGTGGCAGTCCATTGAGGGTCTCAGCGACTTCCATCTCATCTTTGTTCAGTTTACAAGTGACGGGATAGTTAGTCTGATCACCAGCCCTACTAGAACATGCTCCTCTTTGTTTGTCCTGCTTTGTAGGTCAGTTGCTAAATGTTGCACCAACTGTAAGTTTAAGATGGCCGTTATGGCCATTCCCCAGTACAATAGCACATTGTAATAGTCTAGCCTGAAGGTGGCAGAAGCCTGCACCATATCTTCATCTGCCAGGAAAGGATGCAGAGTCCTGGACGGCTGTAGGTGGAAAAAGACAATTTTGCCCCTTGTTGCTCTAAGATTCCCAGGCTGCACACCACCTTGATAACTCAGGGGCAAGATGCAGTCAGTAGATCCTCAGTTATATGTATTTTCTTCTGCCAACCATTATCATCTCTGCTTTCCCTGGATTGAGTCAGTGCAGTTTGCTTTCTAGCTATGTCTCTATTTTGGCTAGGTATTTGTATGCTGATATTATCTGTCCAGGTACTGCCACCCTTAGTCACGATGTGTAGTGCTGTTATTCGCCAAGTAGCTCCAGTGGAAAAAATTCAGGACTTTTCAGTGCATCACTCTGCAAACTTAACACACTTGTAACAATCCTTTTGCATGGACGTTCTTTTGATCTAATGTATTACACGTGAATACTGTCTAACGGAGCCAGTTTCCCATTCTCCTAATTTCTCTGCCTCATGAAGACCAATGGCTGCCCTTCCGTCCTGTTTATGAAAAATCTGTAATAATTATACTTAATCAGATCCATATTCAAGTGTAGTTTGATCTTGCAGAACATTTCTAGGAAGGCAGGAATCGCCATCCTGGGTCAGACCAAAGGACCATCTCGCCCAACATCCTGTCTCTGACAGTGGTCAGCATCAGCTGCTACAGAGGAAGGTGTAAAAACCCCACCGTAGGGAGATGTGGGATAATCTTCCTCATACATTAGGTCTCATCTTGATCTCACAGTCAGATATCAGCTTAAGCCCTGAAGCATGAAGTTTAATATCCCTTCCAATATTTCTGTTGTCATTAGTTATGATAACTCTGTATGTTCTTGTCATCCATATAAATGTCCAATCTCTTTTTGAATCTTGTTAAATTCTTGGCCTCAATAACTTCCTGTGGCAAGGAGTCCCACAGTCTAATTATGTGTGGTTGGAAAGAGAATTTCTTTGCACTGGCTTTGAATTTCCCACCTTTTAATTTATTCAATGACCCCTTGTTCTGTGTTAAGAGGCAGAGGCTCCTGACCTACCTGTTTAGAATATTCATTATTTTATATACTTTTATCATGTCCACTTGTATTTGTATCCTTTCTAAGGTAACAATCCCAATCTTTTCAATCTCTCTTCATATGAGAGTTTTTCCAGCCCTTGATCATTTTTGTCATTTGTCCCTGAATTCCTTCCAGTCCTACAATATCTTTTTTGAGATGGGGTGACCAGTACTGAGTGCAGCATTCCAGAGGACATCTCACCAGTCATTTATATAAATGAACTGCAATATTTTCCATATTATTCACCATCCCCATTCTTTATGCTTCTTAACCTCTAGTTTGCATTTTTGACCACAGCTGCGCATTGAGCAGAGATCTTCACTGAGTTGTCTACAATGATACGCAGGTCCTTTTCTTGAGCTTTCTCAATGTGACTAAAGAACCACACCCTCAAGTGAGAACAAACAACTATTTTTGCTTTCCTGGTGACAATTCTTGAGTTTAACATAACCTCATGGACAAATGATGTTTTTTTAAAAAGTCACATCTATACTGTAGGGGGCGCAGAAGATCACCATACCGTTGGCAGCTCCTGGAGCCATACTGCATGTGATGGAGACATAGAAACAATTCAGATCTCCAAGATCACTAGGAGTAGCACACACTACAGTGGCAATTGCCACACTGGCCTTAGTCTGCCTGTCGATGTGCCATGTCTTCTTTGGGTTTTCCAGCTGGCAATCCCTATGGCTTCCTGCTCCCTGGGATGCTGCCTGCCTGCTGGTGTGTGTTGGAGGTGGGGATGGGGGGGAAGAGAAGGGAAGGGCTCTCTGGACTCTTCTTTACTTGCATTATGGTAGTATCGATAGGCTCCAATTCAGATCAGGAACCCACTGTACAACACATAGTCAGAGACTGTGCCTACCCGAAAGAGGTCATGATCAAAATAGATAGACAGACAAAGGGTGAGATGGGAAACCGAGATAGGAAGTGGCTCGCCTAAGGTCACATAGCACATTAGTGGCAATTGCCCTATCTTATGCTTCTGTGTATGGGGAGCTAGACTCTGGCGCTATCTAAAATATAAACCATTGAGATAATGAGGCCGTTCCCTGTATCAAACCCAACAAATCACATAAAAAGAAATGAAACCATCAAAAACCTTGTGATCTATTTCCTTTTGTCAAGCCCCTATTCTATTGCTCCCCTGTTATTTTTTGCACTGTTTATTACTCTCCAGTTGGTTAATATGAAGCATGAGAAGCAATTCCACTCCACTGTCTGTATTCTTACAAATGTGTGCAGATATATTCGCCCAGGAGACAATGAAACTTTGACTGACCCAGTTTTAACCAAAGTTTAACTTTCAACAAGGAAATAAGAAATGCTTTTGATCCAAACATTTCAAGAAGGAAACAGGAGAAAACCAAAGATGAAAGCCATCTAGTCACCCTTGAAAGACATAACAGAGTTGAGAGTATCTTTTTTTTAAGGGTGTCGGGGGTGGGAGGGAGGGGCAGCAAAGGAACTCCACTTTCAGCCCCGCCTTCGAGTATTACGAATATTTAGTATTAGGAGTCTTTAATCCTACAGCTGTTCCAAAATATAAATATTGGCAGCTCTATCCCCTATCATTTTCTTATTGACACGTATCTGGTGTAAGAAGGGCGACTGGACAAAGACATATTGTACATGCTTTAGTGAACTTCCTAACTGGCATGAAATTTCCCAGTAATCAATCCCATGTTGTTGATTCACACCAGACATTAAATGAAGAATAGACTCTCCGTTTTCCTTATTGATTTTTCTGATTTATTTTCAACGTCATGCCTCATTTCAGGGTGAAAAGTTTCCGGTATCCACATCATCCTCTCTCTGAGTTTGTCAGCAGATTGTGTTGCCATTCAGTAGCAACTGCAGATAGTACGATAGGCTGAGAAAATGGGAATAGCAGGCTGAGAAGGTTGGTTCAAATTCGGGGGATGGCAAGAATATATAAAAGGCGTTTACAAAACAAACAGGTAGATTTTCTAAAGATCTCTGGGTCAGATGTTTAAGTATTCAATATCCGCACCTGGGTGCGGGTTTTCAAAAGAGCTCAGCTCCCATTTATGTACCTAAAATAGAGCCATTGTTTATAAAGTGTTCGCTCCCAGTGCGATGCTTAGGGCCAGATCTTCAAAAGAGCCCAGCACCCAACATGCTGAGTTCTTTTGAAAACCCCATCAGTTACTGCAGCACCTAAATAGGCACTGAGCTCTTTGGAGGCTTGGGCTCAGACTGAAAGTGCTGGGCATGTTTCAAAAGCTGCTTGCTGAGCTGAGCCTTGAATGAAAGATTGGAGAGCTTTTCATTGTCAGGGCGTTTGAGGGGTATTTCAGGCAGCCAGAGCATATTGCTTCGAATATTGGGGGTTATAACGATGGTTATGTCTTCTCTATAGAATAACCATTAGAAAGTAAGTGAATAGCATGTCTGATTTGGTTGGGCAGGAAAAATATCAGAGCTTGAAAAATAAAAAGGCATACTGATAGCTCGACTTTCCCTTCCGCTACATTCAGTCACAGTTACCAGCTGATCCTTACATTTTCTTCAATTCATCCCGCTAATCAATCATTTATGTAATTCACAATCATTTAACCTCTACACATTTGGCCTAATTTTACAATAGGTCAGGCTCTTCAGATTATGTCATTAATGATGACTCCTGAGTAATCTCATCCACTTCCTTGGTCTCTCTACACTGATGACTCAAATCTACCCTCCTTCTTGGTCCAGCCTCTTCTGGGATTTCTGGTATGTCTGAATTTTCATGTGTTCTTCTAGTTCTTCATCCCTCTCCTTAACTCCATCGTCCCATCACTGTGATCTTAACTGACTGTCCATCCATACTGTGAACACCCTACCTCCCCTGCGGGAGTAAAGTAAAAGAAACGATACCTCGACCTGAGGTGCTGGACCAATTTTTATAGTGGAGGTGCTGAGAGCCCTTGAACCAAACTGTAAACTTTGTAAAAAATGGAAACCACTTCAAGCCAGGAGGTGATGCAGCACCCCTAGTTCCAGCACCTATATCCTATTATCCTCAGTAATATCCTATGACTTCAACACAAATATCCTAGGCATTTGTGGACGTCTTCGGAAACAGACCACATGGTTTTTTGGGGGGGGAGGGGCCGGAACGGGGGGGGCGTAACTCCTGTCTGCTTAGTAGGCAGGATGCACAATTGCCACTGCTCTTATCCTGGGAAGGATGATCCCATGGAAACGCCTTGCATGGAAAACTGCAGGCTATTTTGGCCCTTCTCTTCCATATTGCACATGGAAAGAATGGTTTTGGCCCAGCAAACAGAAAGTTATAACGGTTCTTAATACTGTCTTGTTCAGCCTTCAGATGCATGTTGATAGATCCCACTCAAGTCACCAGAACTGTGTGAACATTTGAGGGCAGAAATGAGCCCTGAGGGAATTTCTCTGTAAGAGGAGATAGCCTAACTCTAATATTGTTGCTAATAATTTCAGATACACCAAAACTTGATTTTTCACCAAGGTGTTTGATTGTTTTACTTCTGAATCCACATTTACTTAGGAATACAGGAACTGACAGACTGGATCAGACCCAAGATCCATCTAGACCTGTATCCTGTCTTTTGCAGTGGGCCAACAGCAGATGCTTCAGAGGAAGGTGCAGGAAACTCTGTTAAAGCTCAGTGATGGAATAAACTGCCCCCAGAGAAATTTTCTTGCTAGAGTTTGACTTATGCCCTGAAGCTTGAGGGTTTATATTTCTTCCAAAACCTCTCATTTATTTTTAAGTCCTAACTATTATAACTCTTCTGGATATTGTTGCTGTCCATGTAATATCTAATCCTTTATTGAATTCTCCTAAACTATTGGCTTCCATAATATCCTTTGGCAGGGAGTTCTATAAGCTAATTATGCATTGTGTGAAACAGTACTTCCATTTATTAGTTGTATTTTTTGTGGGGGAGTGTCTTAATATAAATCCTTTTGCTATTTTAACTCCTCTTCCGTTTTCAGCACTAGACAGATCTCCAACTCCGAACTGCAGCAGAAGGCATAGGCCTATATTTTAAGCATAATGGGTGCCAACAATTCAAATGCTTTTAACATGGGGATCAAGTGTTGCTTAATGGTTGAGAGTGGTTCATTTTAAAGCACCTGTGAAGTTTCAACTTTTGAATGCAGGGAAAAACTGAGTGCAAAGGATAGGCTTTCATCTGAGCTTGGAAAAGAATCTGGGCTGCTTATTATTCTGGGCCTGTTTGAAAACAAGCTTGTTACAGACGCCTTAACCCAATAATTTGTTTCATTTGTTTAAATCATTTATTCATTGTTCTATTAGATACCTGCGATCCTCAGGGCCAGATTCATTAGAGCTGGCACCGACAGGTGTGAAATACACCTTTAGATGCCAGTCTTCCCCCTTGTGCTTCAGCGGAATTTGTTCCAAGAGAAGACAGCATTACATTTTTGGCGGGATTTTTTGATGGGGCAAAGCATCGTTAAATTAAGAGCAGATCTTTACATGAACCCACCAGGGAAAGGCTGAATTACCAATCTCCCTGTTGCCTTTTCCAGATGCCTACTTTTCAGGCGGCACTGGCCTTCTTATCCCACAGAGAAAAGGGGAAGTTGAAATTATTTTCTTCTGTTGCAACCTCCCACCATGCAGACTGAAAGTCAAGCAGGCAGGTTACTGCTGGCCAACGCCAGCATAATCTCAGGCTTCCGGAATGCCTCAACTAAGTTCTGACAGGGAAAAAATAAACCCAAACCTTGTAACACAAAAAAAATTGGGGGAATTGGAAGAAGTGGTACAGGGCAGGGCCTCCCCAAAAAACCAAACCAGCTTCCAGAATATTATGAGAGGCGGCGGGAATGAGTTTACAAAAATGTGAACCACAACATGGACATGTTCCTGACTGTTGGTTAAACAGAAATCAGAGGTTTCCCTTCACACCTTTTGTGGCAGTCATTCCAAAATAGGACTTAAAATCGCAATATTGTGTTACATCTAACAACTACTTTGCTCACTGTTCCAATACCTGGATGTGTGCCAAAGACTGTATTTCATAAGAGGTTGTCTTCTTTATCTTCTAGGCAAACAGATTTGACTCTTGCAACCACATTAATCACTAACCAAAGCAAGCTGTTTAGCTAATCAGAATCTGGGGTCTTACAACTGTTCTAATTTAATGATTCAATTTCTCTGCCATCATGGGCATACAGGGCCCTTCAATCACTGTCACCTATTGAACAGGAGGAAGTGAAACAGTTTCATTTTTAATGACTACTTAATTAAAGGCAGAGTAGCAACGGCATGGCAGTTCCATTCATGCGCAGCCACATCACTCAGGGGCCTACGAGTACCTTGGTACAGAGAGATCTCACAAACCTGGGTGACTGAGCAACAAAATGGCATATGAAATTCAACACCGATCAGTGGAAAGTAATGCACATTGGAAAGCATAATCCCAATATACATGTACAATGATGGGTTCTAAACTAGCTGTCACCACCCAAGGAGGAGATGTGATGACTCTGAAAACTTCCGTTCAGCGTGCAGCAGTAGTTAAATATCACTGCATTTCCAAGCAGCATTCTCTCTCGTGCAGTTCCCATCCACTCAGCTGAACTGACCCCCAGTGAAATTCTAATGCTGAACTTCTGACATCCCACTCACTTCCATGCTATGGAAGTAGATAAAGGGAATTTGGATGCAGACCTCTGAAATGAGCAGGAGTCAGGCTAACTCTTTAATAACGTGAGATTTGTAGAATAATATCTTTAATAATGTGAGATTTGTAGAAGCGGGGATAGTACGAAATGAGTGGAAAAGAACTGTGAAAGAGGCTGTTGTGACCTTGTATGAGATAAGAATAGAATGTAGACTATAAGAGAAATTGGTGAGGAAAATAAGATATCATGAAGGAATATGTATAAACAATATGCAGCTGTTGCTTATTATTGTCTGCAAATAAAGGTATAAATGCTTGAGCCAATTGTTTATCTTTAGAGAGACCCGCCTAGGTGGGGGAAACCCTGTGTCCTAGGGCACTCTCTCCCTCTGTGAAATTGCTTGAGATAATAAAGTGTAGCTGACTTGCTGCACCCAACCTGAGACTGAGAACTGTGTTTTTCTCTGACAATGGCAACAGTCTACGATAGCATAAACAGGTATCGCCTGACTTCGCTGCAAGATCGAACAAAAGATCTGCATGGATTTCTCAGAGATGGGTGTTACTAAGCGGTCAAAATAAAAATGACACAAACAAGTGTAAGTGGAGAAGGTGTGATGAAGAAAGCTCTTCTTCAGATCCTTAATCATATTTAATGACCGCCAGGATACTACAGATAAACTACAAGAAAGGCAAATTGACTTTTTTGCGACTCTTCTTTTTTCAAATATATTCCTGTATGAAATTCCTGTTCTCCCTTTAGCAGAGGACAAATTGAATCCATACATTCCCCTTTAAAAAACCTATCAAGCTCTGTGCCTTTCAGTGTACTGTAGTGTCTTAATGTTTACTTGATGTAAACATTCTTTGGCCAAGGAATGTCACCTCTCCTAGGCCCCAACCCTGCAAGCAACTCTGGGTGAGTTGGTTCCAGTATGTGAACAGAGCCCCATTGACTGTGCACCTGCAGAGAGTTGCTTACAGGATCAAGGCTTTAAATTGGCCAATGAGATCACTGAAGAAAAACTGGAGGCATTCCCCTGTCCCAACACAGGCTGAGTTAGATGTCTCAGTTATGTTCCCAGACCCTATGAGCCTAAAGAACAAGAAATAAAAAGATAGCAAAGCATCCCTTAATCACAACCAACATCCCAAACATCTCCTCGCTGCACCAGGAACTGTAAGTTAAGAGAAGAAACACTAATCATTCCTCTGCTGAGACCAGCCATATTGAAAACACTTGCATTTTATTGCATCTCTCAACCTAAAATACATACAAAGGATCTCCTGTATAGAGAATTAAAGGCCACTGGATCGACCAAGGCTCAGGTCCAAGGATGTTTGCAAGCGGGACTAGAATACTTTCAATTTAGTTGGTGTTGGTCCTGCTTTGAGCAGGGGGTTGGACTAGATGACCTCCTGAGGTCTCTTCCAACCCTGATCTTCTATAATTCAGTGTTGACACCGCAAGCGAGGAAGATGCATTTAGCTACAGCTCACAGTGGAGAGTTGTGTTACACCAAAGAGGCTGAGGGGAGGGGGATGAGTGAGATGGGAAAGCGAAGTGAGAGAAGAAGACAACACAGCAGGCCTCAAGCGCTAACAGTGGGTCAGCTTCATCCTCTGTCCCCACACCTCATGCCTGCATTATCTGTGGCAAAGACTGTCGCTCTATGACTGGACTTTTTAGCCACTCACACTGCTACAGCATGACACACAGTAACAGAACGGTTTTGGTGCTTATATCATCATCTTTCAAGATGGATGCCTGCCATATTAACATTGTGTGTACACACACACACACACACACACTGGCATTTTTCTGCACTGAACTTTGGTCCCAAATTAATTACAAACACTGTTTTCAGTGATCTCAATTCTTATTGTCTCTCCTGTGTTATAGCTCTTTTTTGAACTCCAGACAAAACATGCAATTACACTTGGAAGGGGAAAAAAGTGCTTTTCTGATGTGCTTCATTGTTTACAATTACTGTTGTCTTTACTGCACCAGTGCTGAACAGATTGCCTTGCACACAAAGGACCATTTTCAGCACTAAAGAGATTGCCTTTGGTGAATCACCGAACAAAGGCAGTATGCAGATGCTATGCCAAGTAACCTAAGGGAAAATATTGCAAACTATTTATCAGAGCAGTAGCCTGTGTTACTTAGCAAGGGATGTCCCTGTACTTGATAATAGTGGGGCTTCTATCTCTGTTGTCTGGGAGATTACAGGTCAGAAGTGAGTGTATGAAGATAAAAAGTGGGCAACTTGTAAATTATTCTTGGCCAATTCATTCATTTTTTTTTCTCTGAGGGCAGGTCTACACTACGGGGCTAACTTGACATAAGTTACGCAACTCCAGCTACGTAAATAATGTACCTAGAGTTGACATACCTTAGGTCTACTTACTGCAGTGTCTACACGGCGTTGGGTCCTTATGCTTCTTGTTCCGGTGGAGTACCGGATTTGATGGGAAAGCGATTGGCAGTCGATTTAGTGGGTCTAGTGAACCCCCAGTGGATCGATCGCCACACGTTGATCTCCTGGTAAGTGGAGACAAGCCCTGAGAGACAGATCACATGAACAAAAATTCTGTAAGATTAGCTGAGTTGGAGGCTGTACATTCAGCCCTTGTAGGAGGGGAAGGCAGAAGTGGCTTGCATCACTCAACCATTACCATCAGGGGGATTCAGGAATGGCATTGGCACACATTCTGAGGGAATTCTAACCAGCGGTTCTTCACTATAAGATTGGTGGCTGACATGCAGGGGAGTAGGAGATGAGATGAGTGGGTTCCATGGACTGAGTGACAGCTATGGAGGGCACCTTCCTCATTCTAAGGAAAACACCCAGATAAAAATGGGTACTAAGAGGAAGAGGGATGTACACAGCTACATTTTCTAAAGCGTTGGATCTCAAAGTATGGTGCATGGGTACTTACAGAGAGTGGCCAGCCACACAACTTTGGCTCTTCCACCTTATTATCAGCTGTCAGACTGCATTAAAGGACAGCTCAAAATACATTACACACTACCCAAATATGACTATTCTATGGGCATGCCTACACTGAATCATGGGTGGGATTGCAGCTTCTTCAGACATACCCAAGCTAGTTTGAATTCAGCTAGATACTGCAGTAATGAAGCTATGACAGCGTGGGCTGGAAAGCCCATGTGACTCTGCGTAATTGCTCAGATGGTTAGCCTGTGCTGAAGCTCGCCCTGCTGTGGCTTCCCTGCTCCAGTACTCGAGCTAGCTAGATTATAGCCAGCTCAGATATGTCTACACGAATCGCAACCGCACCCCGTGGTTGCTGTGTAGACATATCCTATGTGAACAACTTCTGCGGGTGCTATGGGGAGGGGATGGGAGATGATCGCTGAAAAGGACGTCACACAGCAGTCTAGTCTCAAGATGACAAAGGCATGAATGACAGTAGCAATATCTGCAGAGAAGCTGAAGACCAGCTGGCCAGATGTAGATGAAGAACTGCCTGTTTGGCTATTATTACTATTTGATGAGTCACACATGGCAGACACAATCTCTGAATGAGGGGGCAGCTATCATCCTTGTCCACTCTTTTGAGTACTGCCCCCCAACCCACTAACACCTCTTTGATCTTGTCTGAATTAACCCTGAGCCAGCTTGTCCTCATCCACTGACTTCACCAAAGGCCCTGGATGGGTCTGAAGGGATAGCAAAGTGGGTCTGAGTGTCACAAGCATACACCCCCTCTACACCCCCTGTTTTCCCATGGCTAATGCACCCCTTCAGTCAATGGAAGCTTTGCTATTGACTTCAGTAGTACACCCTCAGGACCTCTCTAGAGTCTGAGCTCTTCCGACAGGGACCACCACCCTTTATTGAATGTCTGGAGAGAGGTTGGAATATCATGTGCACTACTGCAAAAAAACCAAAACTATCTCCCACTGAGCCTTAACTATTACCTCATGCTCCCATCAGCTGTTCTGACGACTGTATTTCTGACAACCCTTAATGAGAACAGCCCTCCCCAAAATCTCCATTTGCAAACAAAGAAGGCAGTGACTGTTTATACGGGGCCAAAAGTGTGTTAGGTGCTTCACAAAACAAGAGACACCATGCTCCCAGAAGCTTACATTATCCTTGGAAGGAGACCAGCAAACTGAGCAGCAAGAAGGGCTATGTGAATGGAGACACCCTAAGAAATGAGATCGGTGGTGAGGTTGGGATAGAGTTGTGCAGTGCATTGAAGGCAAAGATGAGAAGTTTAAAATTCAGTATTTAGATGGCAAACTCTTTGGGGCAGCACCGTCCTGTTCTGTGACTGGTCCGGTCCCTGACTGTGACTTTTAGTCACTACTGTACTAGAAATAAATAATAACACACAGTGGCTAAGGGGGAGGGACTTTCAGGAAGATGACTTTAGCAGCTGATTTTGGACACAGAGCAGTGGAGTTAGATCTATACTCAGCCAATCATGTTTCCTTTGAAGAAGTCCCCGAGTTCTCGCTTTAACCTAGTATGAATTTATTGACATTCCTTACAATTATTTAAGCAGGCATGTAGAGGAAACCCACATCTGCAGGGGCATGCAAGGTAATCATCCTTGTGCTACTTGGTGCTGGCACTAGACTGAGCCCATGGAGGGATGGAAAGTCTTCTGGGATAAACCATGAAATGCCCGCTGTTCAGGTACAAGAGGTGGCGGCTGGGTAAGGATTTATGGCTGATTATGGCTGCAGGCTTACAAAGGTCAGAGGGGATGAGCCACCTTCTTTGTTCTCGTCCTTACACCTGTAACAAGTTAAAATTATGCTGAAGTTGGAGGCAGCCCTTTTTACTACCTGTCACAAAAATAAAAATCCTGGAGAATGTAAAATGTCCAGAGAAAGAATAGTAAGATGCTGTTCAGTTTGTAAATAGGTCTCTACTAATGTGAAACAGCATTATTGAAGCATTGTAATTACATGAAAATAAACCACAAAGTCAGGAGACTTAGTTTCATGTAATTACATGTAATGTAGGCTTATGTATTCATGTAAACCTGAATGTCCAGTACTGGTTTCCCAGGCCCACCTTAACTTGGACATGTTGCCATGAGTATCTTCCACTTACTGGTGGGAAAGCCCCACTAGCGACAACACAAAAGAATTTTCTTTTGCCTGCTGTGTTTATGAATTATAATCTTATAGTCACTGAGCTCACCTGCTGCCATCCTTCTGCTCTAGATTAGACACCGGGGATATCGCAGGCCCATCTCACACATAGGGTGCTGGAGTCTGCAGCCTGTATGCTCAGCATGGATGTGGAAGAAGTTTGTCTCTGGCTAAGGTCTGCAGTGTATGGTCTCTAACCAATGTTGGGAGGATGAGTGTGATAAAGCAGTGCAGAGTGGTTTATCCAGATCATAGGAGGGTGCTCGAAAAGGCAGTGTCCTATGTGGACCACCTGGGGAGTGCTGTGTGCAAGATTCAGGATAGTGGAGGTCTGGGGTGATAGTTGAACGTTAGAGAGGGGATGCTGGTCGAGAGTAAAGTTAAGGTCAGCACTGGAGCCTTATCTGAGAATTTCCAGACTTTCAGAGGTTTAGGTTGTTTCACCTACCAACGACCCTCCTAGTTTTCCGACTCTCAGAAGTTTCCTTTTTAATCTAAGCTTACAATTTCCTGACCATTTAAAATGACTGCCATATTTGTGGTCCTACATTCTCTCCATCCCCCTCATTTTGAGGGGCAGTGAATATTGCTAGGGGCAACCACCAGGAAAGTCCTTCTACCCTGGGGAACATGGGGACAGAGGTACAAGTAGGAGGAGAAGTTTCTTAAACACATATACACCCCCCTCCCACCTCTTGCCCAAGAGCTGGGCAAAACCCAACTGTGTGTATATAGTTAGAAATACTGAGAAGCAGCTAAAAGTTCTGCCTATGCAAAGAGGAGTTATTTACTTCATACTGGAGAGCATGTAGTTTCTTGTGGAGCTCAGAAACAATGACAGGCAGAAGATTCAACTCCAGCCCCACTCCAGTGGATATTACAGGATCTGACTATGAGGGTGGCCCTCTTTAGCCCGGGAAAGGTTGTGCGCTCTGCATGCTCCCTGTCCTAGGTTAGCCTGGGCAGTTATTTCTGGTCCTGCAGATCATATAAAACCCACAAGCCCAATGAGAATAGCTGAGACTGGACAGTTTTATAATAAATTTCCAAATGCTGTAGGACCACAGAGGCTCTCAGGCTTTTCTCATTCTTCAGACTTTACATGGTCCTGTGGTTATACAGAGCTAGTGGGTCTCTCTTTTCCTGAACAGTTTATCAACCTTACTTTAGTCCCAGACCAGGGAGCCTGTGGAGTTTATCTGGATTATACATTGTGCCTCGGGATGCTGCAGTGTTGGAGAAGGACAACAGAATAAGCCACATTCAGAGTTTCTAGTTCAAGTTGGTTGTAAGTTAACTGTAGGATACTAAATAAATAAAAAAACAAAAAAACAAAAAAACCCATCACCAAAACTCCAAACCCCAAACCAAATAATAATTGGGAAACTTATACAAAAGTGAAATCTTCTGGTTTTTATATTTGGCTAGTTCCCCCATCCAATTACCCACTTACTTTCTAAACCAATTATTCTCCAGCAGAGGACTAGACATGAATCATAGACTGATTTAGTTTGAGTGGGGTGGAGGATTATAATCAAGTTTATAATGGAAAGCTAGTTACAGCCTTAACTATGGAAGACTCCTGACTCTTCCTAATGTGTGCTCCTGAAAGAGCAAAGCCTCAATTACATTGTCTGCGGTCATGCATACTGCATGCATCTCACACACAGAGTCTGAAGCTGTCTCAGAGGGAAAAAAGAATCCGTTACAAGAGTGCAGTGTTTAAACTGATGTTTAGCATTGCTGACATTTCTGAAATGCCTACCTCTTTAAGGACTGAGACATTTCTCATGTATTAAAACACTATAACACCATACCCAAGGACTCTGCAGTCAGGAGATGTATGCCACTGAAAAGGAACTTCTGCAGGAAGGTTCAGGTGACGGGGAAGATGCAGAAAATGGGATTTTTGACTGAGGAGCTATAATATTTTGATCAGAAAGAAAACATAATTTTTTATCACTAATTGTTATTCAGTAATTTGACAATGTGTTTAGCATTGTACAGGCACAAAGAGAAACATGATCTTTGACCCCAGAAGTTTACAACCTATGGGCCTATCTCCGCCTCCTTTACTCAAATTACGTAGGACCTTACTACATACGAAACCCCATTTATAGTTGAGGTGTGTCACGTGGGAGTACTGCTCAGGGACCTAACTATATTTCCTAGCCCTAGTCACCTGAAATGCATCAGGGATACAAAAGATTAATTGACACTGATCCTAGGGGGCTATTGCTACACTGTCCCTTTTTCAGAAAATTAAATGCAACTACAGCAGAACACCAGCTAAATTAAAACCCTAAATGGCCCAGGGGTCATTTCTACAGGTACAAAGGGCATTTAGGTGCCTAGTTCTACTGACTTGCAAGGGGAATTGGGCACTTAATTCCCATTTCTTCCTTTGAAAATCTCCCCTTCAGTTAACAAACACAGACAATTGGAGACATCTCAGGTGGGCTTTAGGGGATGGCACGTCTACCAATAACTACTGTCTCGGACTCTCAATGGCTTTCTGATCACACACTTCTTGTTCTCAAAACAGTTCCTTCTGCCACCTGGAGCCTGTGATGATTGCCAGGGGTGCTGCCAGAATTTTCCATAAGGAGGGGGTCCAGAGCTCTCCCTCCCTTGCACCCTGCCCCACACATTCCTCCTAGCAAACCCTGGATGCAGCCTTGAGCTCTCCCACACCACTCCCCCATGCCCAGTCCTGAGCTCTCCCACACTACTTTGGTACCCAAATCTACACGTTCCCCCCTGCACACAGTTCCACACACATTCCCCTCCTGGTGCCCCATACCTAGGCTCACACTATTCCCCACATATTACTCTGTATCCAAGTCCAAGCTCTCCCCCATCCCCCCCTACTAAGTCCCATGGTCTGCCTGTCCCACACCCCGCCTGGGCTCTTACCCAAGGAGGCGGTCAGGCAGAAGAGTACCATCCCGACGAGGGGGCCAGGATGTTCTGGGAGTGTAAAACCAGCTCCAGGCAGCAGACAATGAACCCTGGGTCCCCCCTTGTTAAACTCCTGATTCCTGCTCCTAGTGGCGTTTTCCATCATTAGCAAATCAATAGGCGTCTGTTACTTCTGTCTGCAAAAGATCCCACACTCCTCTTTCTTATAAGTTAATGGTTACATGGCACAATGTCAAGTTCAAATATTTTCTTTTGCTTGTGGGTTATCTGGCTTCAGATAATTGTGGGGCTGGTGCAGTTTGTGTGGTTTGCATGGGGTTGTCTGGGTTTGGAAGCCACTGCGTGAGGTGAGTTGTGCAGCCTCAGAATTTATGATGTACAGATATGGATATTGTGGTTTAAACTGATTTATGCCTTTCAAAGGGTGGCAACTTTAGGCGCCTTGTGCAGAGAGCAGGGGCAAGCCTCCCCTTGTTGGGTTAGGATTACTGTGGTCTCCCAGCCCCACAGAGGTTGGGAGACATGCTTTCCTATGGATTAGGATTAGGCATCAACCCAACTATCATGATGATGGAGGATGGGTCCACAGGAGCTACCAAGCTCTTGTTGCAGGACCCTTAGTTCCCAGTGCAGCAGCCTGGGGATGCAGGTCTTGGAATGTTGCCAGTCCATCAGGGCACTGGGTTTAAATGGATGAGGCAGGCCTTGAACATTTGGGCTGCCTAGATTTTGAGTAGCAAAAGAGATACAAGCAGAGGACAGCATCTTTTTCCTTACGCTGATGCCAGGAGAGGATGCCTGTGTTAGGTTGTTTTGTCTTTTAAGTTACAGGCTTTAAAAAATAGCAGCCAGGATGCAATTAACTAAAGGAACAAGTCCTAACTGAGGTCAAATGTAAAGTCTAGCCCTTTAGTCTCAACAGAGCAAGTTATATCCTAATTCTGCAGCTCCAGAAACAACAGCACAAAACCAAACCAACTCAAAGATTAAATAAAGAAATAGCAGCTAATGCCAAAAACATTGTACACTAATTAAAATACTGGCCAGGATGAAATCCTGGAATATTAATTGTAACACAAACTATTATTGAGCCTGGTACTGAGTGTCTGTTATTAGAAAATACCTGCACATGAGTTGATAAAGAGGAGGACAGAGGAGATGCAGATATGGGTCAAAATTCAACCGTGTGGGAGACTCTTCTTTTAGAAGACGAGCATAGACCAGCCTAAATAAGTTTGAGGAGTAGCAGTTGGAAAAAAGTCTCCAACAAAGCCAAAGTGATCTGTGTCTGCTGGAGTGTCATTGAGGATGGCCAAGGAATGCAGTGGCATCTGTGGGAAGAGAGGCAGCATAAACTATTTAGCATTTCCCACATCCTCCCAGAGCAAAGCAAAGGGGAAAACAGGAACACGGCCTGCATTGCATCTCCTCAACGCAGCTGGAAGGATCTGTGCTCATGTTGGCTGTTGTTCCTGATTGCTTTTTGGTGCTAGTGTTAATTTTTAATTGCCCATCCTTTTGCAATTTAAACCCCTAAGTGAGTCAGCCAACGTGTATCTTTCATCTAAATGTAAAACAGATCATTCATAAAAACACAATGCTTCAGGGCAACATGGTACCCAGACACAATCTGAGTTGGTTATTCATCCAAATGATAAGGAACTCATCTCCCAGCTTACTGTACAGCTGTGACTCACTCCAGGAGCCAGTGCACACCCACCCCTCTTGTATTTTCCCCATCAAATACCATTAGCATTGAATCAAAAGCCAAATGTGCCGCCAATATTTTCCTCAAACATTCCTATTATCTATTGCTACTGGTTGTATTGTTTGAACCATTTGGAGAGGACAGAAGTCCTGTAAGTGAGCGTAATGTCTAATTTTCCTAGTAGGCATTCACTAACACATTCCTTCTGCTTCTGCCACCCCCTTGACAATCAGATACTGTCCCCCAAAGCCTTGAAACTCACTTGTTACCTATGGGTGCAAAGGCTTTTGGAATATGCTTGTCACCGCAGTGCCACCCACATGAAAGCAAATTGTGTGCTGTTGGACAAATTGACTTTGCTAAGAGGCTGAATGAAACTGACTCACTCATGACCATTAGGCAGCTGGCAGGAATCCAACTGGCTAGTAAATAGCTACACAGAACAGGTCCTCAGGATCACTGTCTGAGGCCAATGATGTCATACAGAAGGCTCCAACATTGGGCTACATGCTGGATTGCCTCAGTCTACTAAAAGTTTAAAAAACAAACTGAAAAAGGCAATAGAAAGACCAGAGGTAAAACATTCACATTCACATTAGAATTAAAGGGCCAGTTTTTTAATATGAATCTGAAAATATAATGTATATTAATATTAACCACTCACATACACTATCTAGCAAGGACAACTAGATTAGGCTTTAGGCTGCACACTACATGTACAAACAATATAACTTCCGGTTATATTGCAGATGCACAATTTCCATTAACCAAAACACACTATATTCTAAAGATGAAGCAAAATAGATATGTAAGTGTATACAGATACACTCTCTCTCTCTTTTAACATTAGCAAAACTACCTATTTTCTCCTAACCTTGTTCTTGGAAATGGCTAAACTTTTTGTCTGAAACTTTCTAGACAAATTTAGCTTGGGGTAGATACCTGGCATGGAAAATTTCAGCCTGAATGGCTACAATTTATATAAGTTATAAGCAGCTGAAAGCAGGGGCTTATAATCGAAAATGTTACACAACCTTAACTACAAACATTGTTACCGGCTCTACCTATAGTTCATTTTGAAAATTAAATAGTTAAAAAAAATCATTTCCATCTTTATTCACATCCCAGGACTTGTATTCAGTGTATTGTGTTGCTGCTGCAACACTGGATGGCTTCTCTAACACTTAATATAGTGTCAGCAAGTGTTAATGATGTCATCCACCACTGCAGAGGAAATAGAGAGCTCTGAGCTTAGATCTTGGCAGGAAAAAATAATTTTGCACCTAATCTCTAATCAAGTGTTTAAATAAAGTTTATTTTACTTGAATGTTGTAGCGTCTAAGAAGGATGTTAGTAAACTCCCCCCCGAGGCAGCTAGTCCCTGTGCTGATCTAGATAAATGAAAGGTAAAGGCAGCACAAGGGGAAGGATAGGACAAGTGTGTGGCCTCCCTTTAGCCAGGTTAGCATCCACCTCACTCCACCGCTATGTCAGGTGTTCCTATAGTTATTGGGGCACACCTTTATCCTTTAGATGGCTGCTATCTTTACAATAGAATATTTAGAAACAGGCGCTTACATTTGCAAAACTGATTTTCTCAATGACCACCCAGCCTGAGAAGGTTGAAGGGGCCTGACTTTCAAACAGCACTGAGCACCTGTACTCTGAAAATCAGGGCCCTTAGAGGCATCTCAAGTTGGGCACCAAAAATCACAAGCCACTTTTGAAAATTTAGGCAGAAACCTCAGCACTCTCTCCTATTGACTGCCAAGCTTTTAATTGGAGCTATGGCCTATGATCCTAGGGTCACCGCAATAATACAGTGGGTGACACATATAAAGTAAATAAATTTAAATAATTAATATATCTATATTGTAATTTACCATTATATTTCCAATTTTGGCAACTTTGGAGTTGGGAGAGAAAGTACACATGGTTATAGTCATATTTCTACTTACATGTTTTACAGTTCTACAGTAACGTATGAATTTAGGCATATAGCTGAATAATAGTTTAGCCAGTGTAAGATAGTACAAAAGATAATTATGGGATTTTTCTTACTGCACTAAACACACATGCAGTGTTAACAGAAAGAGGAGTGGCTCAAGAGCTGTCTAATACTAAGACCAAACCTAGACGTAGTTGCTGTTCAGATTTTGTGCTGTTTCCAGGCAGAAACCAAATGTAATTTACATTTTATCGAGTTGATGCAACCAATAAAGAGAACAGACCATGAACACCCTAGTCTCTTTTTCTTCCCCTAAAATAAGGTTTATCTGCAAAATGAGAAAACCAACAAGAAATGGAACCATTTAAAAAAGTCAGGGAGGTGAAAGATCTTATCACAGAGAAGTATTTAAAAACACTACAGTTTGGTTGAAAAGAACCACTTTACAAATAGCATGTTCACATTTTGTTGGACTGGCTGTGCAGATGTTTTCAGTAATATCAGGTCCCTGTGTGTATTCAATATGCTGTCTTGCTTTCTTTGGCTGCAGAATGCTTTCTTAGAAGACATCTGGGACACAACGCATATGTTGTGTTTCGGATTCGGGCGTTATAACCCTGCAATGGTGAATGTGGTTTAAAGACAATAAACTACGAACAAAGTAAAAAGTAGTGGAGCTTTTCTTTAAGGACAAATTAGTTGGTAAACAAAGAACTTATTATTATTTTTGCACCTTGTGTCGCGTCGCAATAGAGACCCAAACATTTAGAGCATATGGATAATCATTCTTTTTAGTATACCAAAATCCAAGGATATATATAAATTTTAAACTTAAGCAGGTCAGTAACCACAGTGTATTGTTACAATGTGTCCAGCATAATGCTACGTGGCTGCCTATAACTCAAGTCAGATCTTCCGAGTTCTCCCTTCCTCTGACCTGCAACCTCCCCTCTAACCTATTTTCACTTTTTGGTGTTTCTTTGAAACATTTACTTCCCTTTGTGAGCCATAAACATTCATGTTTTTCCCTTTACAGCCTCTGTATGAGCTTGTGGCAGTGAAGGGTTATGGGAAGAGAAAGAGTTGTCTAACACATGGCATAGTGCTGGATGTTGGGCTTTATTGTCAGTCCATTGTTGTATGGGACCCTAAATAGCCAGTCTCCAGCTCAAGTTTCTGCTCTTATTTTCTTTTCCACATTTGGCAACAATCCCCTCTTTACCGTGATACTCACTGCCTTCTTCCCACCCACACATTTCCTTGCAGTCCTCTCTCCTACCTTAGGACCTGATCCAATGCTCACTGAAGTCAACGGGAGTCTTTCCACTGGCTTCAATGGACATTGCATCAGGCCTTTTCCTGCACTTCCACATCACTGGTGTATTCCCATTCGGTCACGTCCTGTCATCAATCTTTCCAAACCATGCGCTGAAGCTATCTGACACTGCTTCACAGGTGCATGGTACATTCAGTTTCATCTCCACAGCTCCCAAGATTGCAGAATTACCTCATGTCTTGTGTCCTTTCTGATCTTGGACTATTGCCATTTTTTACCATGAGAACAAGTCTATTCCTCCATTTTTAATTGGTATAAATTCCTTTGACTTTTGCTGAAAGTGGATCACCTGCTGCCTTTTTTCCCTGCATTATTCCCTAGGTGGTTGCAAACAGTCACTCACCACTGGGAATAGCATTCTCTCTCTCTCTCTCTCTTTATTATCAGCTTTTCTACTAGGATGCTGCCCTTGCGAATGTGTTACCATCACAACCAAACAGGGAACCCTGCCTTGATTTTTGTAAGCTTTCTAATTTATATTTTGACAGTATTTGCTGCCAGTTCCTTGTTTCTATTATTCTTTGAGTGCCCAGAGAAGGACAAAGTGCCCTATCTCCCATTTTTCTCTAAGCCAGTGGTTCTCCAACTGAGGGTCCCTTTAGGAAAAGCAGCTTTGCCTGACTGATCACTGTCAAAAGCAGGTTTCAGAGTAGCAGCCGTGTTAGTCTGTACCTGCAAAAAGAACAGGAGTACGTGTGGCACCTTTGAGACTAACAAATTTATTTGAGCATAAGCTTTTGTGAGCTACAGCTCACTTCATCAGATGCATAGAATGGAACATATAGTAAGAAGATATTTATACATACAGAGAACATGAAAAGGTGGAAGTACCCATACTAACTGTAAGAGGCTAATTAATTAAGAGGGGCTATTATCAGCAGGAGAAAATTTTTTTGTACTTTTGTAGTGATAATAAAGATGGCCCATTTCAGACAGTTGACAAGAAGGTGTGAGCTCATCTTAATTAATTAACCTCTTAAAGTTGGTATGGCAACTTCCACCTTTTCATGTTCTCTGTATGTATATATATCTTCTTACTATATGTTCCATTCTATGCATCCGATGAAGTGAGCTGTCGCCCACCAAAGCTTATGCTCAAATAAATTTGTTAGTCTCTAAGGTGTCAAAAGCAGCTGCCCATTGTACACAAAACATTTATTAGGTTTCCCCTCAGGGGAAAATGTTCACAACTGATCTGAGCTGACAAGAGAAGAATCAATACTGGGGCTTCCTTTTTCTTATCTTAGACTCAAGTTGACTATAGCAGGAAATAAAAAAAACCCTCACTTTGCTTACTCAGGACTAAGTTGTGTTATTGCCACCGAACCTGCAGTGAGGGGCAGTGCTCTCAGACAAGCACAGTAGCCCAGACGCTCCAAGGTGTTGAACTCCCACTGCAATGTTTCCAGGGGCAACGCACGGGAAAAGCCTGCAATGTCTACTCCAATAGGGGATGAGCACGACTGACCATGCCACGCAGGGGGAGCAAAGCTTCAATTACAGAGCAGCATGACTGCAGTTTGGAAGCCACAGTAATACATCTTTTCTGCTTTTCACCAAGTGAGCGTGGGGCCGAAATTAAGGCACACGACAATGACCAAGGCTCAGGTGTTTGCAGTGGTTTGGGAGTACAACACAACAGCTGTTGGTACAGAGCTGCTCTGAGAAGTTGAGGGTGCTATTACAAGTGACCCAACAAAAGCAGAGTCTCTGGACAAAGCTGCTTTTTTTGGTAGAGAAAAACCACCTCTCTGTAAAACAAGTGGCGGGGGGTGTTCTGTCAAAGTTTAAAAGAAAAGAAACAGGCAATTAAATCGATGATACTCAAGACTAAAAAACAACGCCTCCCCCCCCCCCCCCCCGCGGTGTCTTAGGGTACCCAGCTTTTGCAGCAGGTTACCTGTGTGAAAGCCATCGGTTAGAGATTGGTGAGGCAGCCAGGTTCTTCTGCCTCATCCCTATTCGGTCCACATTTTAATAGAAGACTTTTTTTGGAGGAAATATTAGATATCAGTATATTTTCAAATTACACATTCTCCCACTCTCACTGCTGCAGCAAGCGGTGAGTCAGCAGCAGACAATACGGCCCAGATTCTCAGCCAATGTCAGTCAGCACAGCTCCATTAACTTTCATGGGGCGGGGGGGGGGGGGGGGGAGAGGGAGGAGGGGAATGTAACACTGTAAATCTCTGGCTATTGAGACATGACAGCACTGTATCAACTCAAGTCAGGTACCTTACTATAAAGACTGAGGGGCTGATTCTCATTTACCCATAGGCCTCTTTACATGGCCAGAGTACCATGAGGGGGCCTCAATGTACATGAGAACCAGGCTCTTAGATTGGAGGTTGCTTCTGTCACAGTCTAATCAGAGGCAAACAAAAGTCAGAAGAATGCATGTGTAGGGGGAGGACGGGACAGGACAGGTGGGAACAGAGGGGGACACATCTCAGTGGATGAGACAAGCAGGCTTCTCTTCTCTTGGTGAAAAGCAGGTTTCTGTAAAACCTGTACACAGCCTAGTTTTGAAACAGCTGAATATCCATTATGTGCATACAAATTCTTGGTCACCAGGAATTCTTGGTCACGCTGTATCTCTCAGTGTAGTGTTCAAAGTTTGAGACAATCATTGTGATTTTCTTCTCCCCCACACAGATGCCTTCATCCCCCCCATCTGCCTTCCCCTCCTTAGAGAAACCGGGAGAAATGCAGTGAAGTCTGCAATTAGATTCAGTCTGGCACTGACTCACCCAATGATATTTTTTCTTATGTTGTGATATTTCACAACATTGAAACCCACTGACAATTCCATAATCATAGAACAGCAAGACCTCACTGTGTCATGGCTCTGGGGGCTGTGCTAAAAATAATTATATAATTTTTTAAAGCCAGGAAAAATGCTTGCACAGTTGTACAATACAATGACAACTGTTGCTGGTAATGCCATCCTATGTTACATGTCATGTGATGCTCAACAATCATACGTAAAATACTGACAGTAAGTACTTTATTAACAAGAACACCCAATAGACATATATGCTGCATGATACCCAGTGCTAAAATGAGGTTACAGACCAGTAAGGGTTGTTTAAAAAAGGGACATCATAATATTCACAAGTGATACAACCTGGGATGAACGGATGAGAACTAACTCCTCTAGCTGGAACTAATGTCCAATGACCTAAATGCTAACATTATAACACAGGCACAGTATACCAAAAGTGTACTGTACTTTGTTTTATGGCAGTTTATATCAACACACATACTTCAGTGTTATGCAAATTGGCAGAAAGCACTGAAAAGGTCAGTGAACTAGTATGAAAATGGATATTGTGCTCTTCTGAACAACATCAGATGTAGTTAAGTGGTCAGAATAATTGAGAAATTATATAAAATAGGATTCTGTATATAGATATTGCCCAGAAATGCTAAAATGCACATAAACAGCATTATTTTTACTATCCAAACATTGAACCTTTAAATCAGAGTTGTCTTCAACCCAAGCCCTCCAAAAGTTAACAAGTAAGACATTTCCTCTTGCATAAATTCTGTTGTCACCACAGTGGGTGAAGACAATGGCTCTGACTCTAATCTCACTTACTCCTCAATTACAATGGTGTTGCTCCACTGACTTCCATGGCGTTACTCCAGATTTACAGTGCTGGGAGAGGAGAGTATGGCCCACTGTGGTGCATTTTAGTTTCAGATGGCGCAGATCCTCAGCTGGTATAAACTGTCATTGCTCCATTGATGGAGTGATGAAAATTTACAACAGCTGAGGATGTGCCCAATTGCGTCTTAATTTCAGTGCATATTTGACTAAAACTATATCGCAAAGTTCCAAAAATATTCTTCTATTATTTATTTGCATTAGAGTAGCATCGAAGAGTTTTAGGCATCGATAGGAATCTATTGTGCTAGGCACTGTACAGACAAAAAGACAGTTCCTGCCCCAAAGTGCTTACAATCTAAGAATAAGATAAGAGACAATAGTGGGTGACAGACTGATATTGGACCCCAAGGAAACAATGCGACAATACTGGTCAATATAATAAGCAGTGATTTCAGCACACCCACTGCCTAGCCATTGCCAAGTTTTCTGTAGGCATTGCAGCAATGCAGAATTTATATCATCTTATTTCGCTGGTCTAACAACAAAAGTGGTACACACCAGGGAGACAGCACTTGCTGTCTCCCCACAACAACTGTAATTGAAAAATTCCAAGTGACAACACGCCCTTCTGCAGTAGGTATCTCTGCAGTGTATCAGCTTCTGTTTAAAAAAAAACCTGAGCACACAACAGGAAAGAATAGAGTTGCACACCAGAAACAGGGCATTAGACAGCTAATGGAGTGTTACAAGATTATTTCACTCATGACTAAGCTGGTTTTGACTTACTTGGTCTTTCAAACACTTTCCCATAAACATTCATGAAATATTTCTTCATTCATGCTGGAAGTTAAGTCACTATGTTCCAAAATGCAATGCCACAAACAGCACCAGTGAAGAACATACATGATTATGGCATTTGATTTTTATTACTAATATTGCTGTTCATTTTCCCAGTTTCCTTTTAATTGGAGCCTGTGTTTTGCCCACTGCAGAAAGGAGTAGAAATTCCATCCTGAAATGAGCAACTACAACTCATCCTACAACTAGTAGACCACTGGTAGGGCTGCGGGAATACATACAGGATCTGTCCTGTTGTCTTTACCCAAAACGTTAACCTGCCATGAAGGGGGGGGTGGGAGGGGGAGGGAGTTCAAGCTATGTAATGTGCTGAAGCACTGAAATAAAGACAAATTCTCTCTAAATATCATGGAGACATCAACGACCTCATATGGTCGCCTTAGTCCTAGAATAAAATGAACTGCAAAACAAGACAGCCCAGTTGCAATTTCTAGAAGACTTTATTTTGTAGGCAGGTGGGCTTGTTTCTAAATAGCACAAAATCTTTTGCAGCAAAATCTTTTTTGCAATTCCGAAGTACTCTCAATGCCTCCTCAGACCCCTGCCCTTCCCTTGCTCATGAGTCTTCATTACATTGACTGCCAGGAGACACCCAGCACGGAGTGTCAGCAAAAAGCCCAAGCCTTAAGATGAAGCGCAAAAACGCTTGCTTTGCTTGAACAGATTTTCAAAGGGAAAATCTGGAATCCATGCTCGTGGTATGGGCCATGCAGCTGTGCACAGGAGGGAGGGAAGGAACTGAGAGGAGGCCAAATCTTTCTCCGTCATCACAGCCCTGCAACTCCCAGCCCCACACCTCCCCTCTTCAAAATGAAAGCCAGGGGATACTAAGAGAGTGGAAGATGGTACGTAAATCTCCACTGCTCCAGTTATTGCTACCTTATTCCTTGGTCTTCTCCTCCTCTCTTGACATTTACTCCTGGGAAGACTGTTCTAGTGTTTTCTACGCATTTATCCTCTCCCGCCACCATCTGTGGTGCAGCCTTTGGGACCAGCATGTAGCCAGCATCATCAGCTCAGCTGGCCAGTCTCTGGGGTAGATTAAGGCAAGTCGGAGCCCTAGACAACACCACAACACATGGCCCCAATCTGGTGCTATAGCTCCACCCCATTTGGGGTGGTGGAAGCAGGGCAACCTCTCTCCCTTCCTTGAAAGCCTGGGACAGCAGCATAAGGCCCACTTCCTCCACCAGGAGTGACTCCTTGGGAACAGCATTCCCATAGTTAAAACAGCAGCCAGGGTGCTTGGGCTGAGCACCCTGCACTCTTCACTTGCCATACACAGAGTCCTCTGCTGAGGTGCAGTTGGTGAAGCTGCCACAGAGCAGTGGGTCTTGGAGTTAACACCTCATTGAGAGTCATGAGGCACTTCGCCCTCTCAGAGCTGTTTTTCCAGGTTCTCTGCAGACATCACTACAGCAGTTCCACTCAGGTCACATTTACAAGTTTTTCTTCACAACCATGAGGACTAGAAATCTACCTTTTTGTCTAAATGAAAGCTGGGATTCTGATGTAATCACATGACTCCAGCAGCTGAGGGGCGCTAGGCATTGGCCAATAAAACCTATGCCTGAATCCAACTCTGGCCAGTCAGCTGGTGCAAAAACGAAGGCGTTTTTGTAAAGCCAGTGGACTAATTCCCCAGCATAAGTCTACATCTGAAGAGAGTCTTTGATTGGTGATGTAGCAGGAGCCCCTGCTACGTACATGTAGCCAAAAATAACGGAGTGGAGCCGCATTGCAAAAATGCTTTAATTGCATTTGACACTGCACACTAATTTCTTAGCTTCATTAGGCTCAGGGCAGATGACTCAGAGCAATGTGGAATAGCGACGAAGGGAACACAGCAGGACGCAAAGAGGGGGAGGAGGAATTTCTTAAGCAGTGAGTGAATTTCAGTTGTGAGCAGTCCTGCTTAATGTTTCTTCTTCAGCTTGACTGTTACTGCAGGCCGGCAGGCAGTTTCCTGTGCAGCTGCCCACTGAAGGGAGAGATGGTGGCAATTTTCAGGACCAAGGGCTCTAATCTCTTTGATTGAGATCAGAGACTACAGTGTCCTTTCCTCAGAGGTCCTGAGTCACAGAACTAAATACAAAAGGGAAGGATCTAAATATATTCTGTATAAGTTTTAACCAAATGGCGAGCTGTTCCATCAGCCCCAAATCCACATCATCTGGCCGAATCTGCATTTACACCAAAGCTCCTTTATGAGGGCAGAGCAGCGTAAAGGCCCTTCCCATACATGAGAATCAGATCCTTTGGCCCAGATCCTCACTGAGAGCTAGGTGCCTGTGTACCTTGGAAAATCCGAGCTTGTATGTTGAACTATTGCATTTGCAACAGTATATGGTATTGGCAAAAAACTCAGCCCCTCCAAGCAACTCCATAATGATCACGGGATTTATTTATGGGAGTTGCAAACATGAGCTTTTCACAGAGAGGGGCTAGGAACTCAAGACTGTATGCTTCATGGTGCTAGCAACCAACAGAGTTCATCATCAAACTGACAAGAGCACAGTCATCCTACATGATTCATACCACACTGAGAGGTTCCCTGAATATAAGTGCAATTACCTCCAGATCATTTCTCCTTCTAGATACCCACAATTATTATTATTTTGATTACAACACAGCCTGCAGGCCTCGCCTGAGATCATGGCCCCATTGTGCCAGGCGCTGTACAAACACAGACCGAGAGACAGACATTGCCCTGAAGAGCCTACAGTATGAACAGAGAGGAGAGGCAAAGGGTAGATATCTCGGTGCAACATTTCTCCTTATGAAAAGGGGCTATTTACTGCAATGCACAACCCCGCTCTGAGCTGCCATGTCCTAGATTCGGACCAGGTGGGGTGTCCTGAGAGCAATGGCCCTGTTCGCCTAGAGGCTGGATTAGTTATCACTCTTACTGAATTCACTTTGGAGATTGAAACACATCAAGGAACAGCTCTATTCATGCAGACATTTCCTTAAACGCATCCCTTCCCGATAGAGCCAGTAAAGGTCCTGAGGAAGAGACAAGTTGGGGTCTCAAATCACACAGCCTTTGCGCAGTCACGCATGTCCATTAAAGACTGAGTTTTTCAGTGTCAAACATTTTTGTTCTCTCTCTCCCCCAGCTGGGTTCGTACATCTACTTTGTCCTTGGCATCCTTATTCTTTTTAAAGACCTCTCCTTTCCCTTAATGGTGGAGTTCTTTAAAGATGCAACACCTAACACACAGCAGGAGTGATTCACTGCTGGGCAAACAGGCATGGAAGGATTAGAGCATGGAAAGGGTCAGCTAATTTGACAGGTTTCAGAGTAACAGCCGTGTTAGCATCCGATGAAGTGAGCTGTAGCTCACGAAAGCTTATGCTCAAATAAATTGGTTAGTCTCTAAGGTGCCACAAGTACTCCTTTTCTTTTTGCTAATTTGACAGGCCTCTTTGGTACTTGCCTTTTAGTGCAAGCAAACTAATATGCAAAACTTATAAAGGCAACAGCAAGAATTTTAAGTCTAGATGAATGAGGAAGGCTTTGCCACAGGAATAATGAACTGTTTGTTAACATTAATGAGAACATCTTGTTTGATTCCATGTCTCTTGCCTGTGAAATACTTATGTCCTTAGAATTACCAGGCTCTGAAAAGTTATCAAACATTTGCCTGATTGTAGAATTTCTATGAGAGGTAGGGTGACCAAACAGCAAATGTGAAAAATCAGGACAAGGGGTGGGGGGTAGAATCATATAATCATAGAATATCAGGGTTGGAAGGGACCTCAGGAGGTCATCTAGTCCAACCCCCTGCTCAAAAGTAGGACCCATCCCCAATTAAATCATCCCAGCCAGGGCTCTGTCAAGACTGACCTTAAAAATTTCTAAGGAAGGAGATTCTACCACCTCCCTAGGTAACGAATTCCAGTGTTTCACCACCCTCCTAGTGAAGAAGTTTTTCCTAATATCCAACCTAAACCTCCCCCACTGCAACTTGAGACCATTACTCCTTGTGCTGTCCTCTTCTACCACTGAGAATAGTCTAGAACCATCCTCTCTGGAACCACCTCTCAGGTAGTTGAAAGCAGCTATCAAATCCCCCCTCATTCTTCTCTTCCGCAGACTAAACAATCCCAGTTCCCTCAGCCTCTCCTCATAAGTAATGTGTTCCAGACCCCTAATCATTTTTGTTGCCCTTCACTGGACTCTTTCCAATTTATCCACATCCTTCTTGTAGTGTGGGGCCCAAAACTGGACACAGTACTCCAGATGAGGCCTCACCAATGTCGAATAGAGGGGGACGATCACGTCCCTCGATCTGCTCGCTATGCCCCTACTTATACATCCCAAAATGCCATTGGCCTTCTTGGCAACAAGGGCACACTGCTGACTCATATCCAGCCTCTCGTCCACTGTCACCCCTAGGTCCTTTTCCGCAGAACTGCTGCCTAGCCATTCGGTCCCTAGTCTGTAGCTGTGCATTGGGTTCTTCCGTCCTAAGTGCAGGACTCTGCACTAATCCTTATTGAACCTCATCAGATTTCTTTTGGCCCAATCCTCCAATTTGTCTAGGTCCCTCTGTATCCTATCCCTGCCCTCCAGCGTATCTACCACTCCTCCCAGTTTAGTATCATCTGCAAATTTGCTGAGAGTGCAATCCACACCATCCTCCAGATCATTTATGAAGATATTGAACAAAACCGGCCCCAGGACCAACCCTTGGGGCACTCCACTTGATACCGGCTGGGAACTAGACATGGAGCCATTGATCAATACCCGTTGAGCCCGACAATCTAGCCAACTTTCTACCCACCTTATAGTGCATTCATCCAGCCCGTACTTCTTTAACTTGCTGACAAGAATACTGTGGGACACCGTGTCAAAAGCTTTGCTAAAGTCAAGATAAAATACATCCACTGCTTTCCCTTCATTCACAGAACCAGTAATCTCATCATAGAAGGCGATTAGATTAGTCAGGCGTGACCTTCCCTTGGTGAATCCATGCTGACTGTTCCTGATCACTTTCCTCTCATGTAAGTGCTTCAGGATTGATTCTTTGAGGACCTGCTCCATGATTTTTCCGGGGACTGAAGTGAGGCTCACTGGCCTGTAGTTCCCAGGATCCTCCTTCTTCCCTTTTTTAAAGATTGGCACTACATGAGCCTTTTTCCAGTCATCCGGGACTTCCCCCATTCGCCATGAGTTTTCAAAGATAATGGCCAATGGCTCTGCAATCACAGCCGCCAGTTCCTTTAGCACTCTCGGATGCAACTCGTCCGGCCCCATGGACTTGTGCACGTCCAGCTTTTCTAAATAGTCCCTAACTACCTCTTTCTCCACAGAGGGCTGGCCATCTATTCCCCATGTTGTGATGCCCAGCGCAGCAGTCTGGGAGCTGACCTTGTTCGTGAAGACAGAGGCAAAAAAAGCATTGAGTACATTAGCTTTTTCCACATCCTCTGTCACTAGGTTGCCTCCCTCATTCATTAAGGGGCCCACACTTTCCTTGGCTTTCTTCTTGTTGCCAACATACCTGAAGAAACCCTTCTTGTTACTCTTGACATCTCTCGCTAGCTGCAGCTCCAGGTGCGATTTGGCCCTCCTAATTTCATTCCTACATGCCCGAGCAATATTTTTATACTCTTCCCTGGTCATATGTCCAACCTTCCACTTCTTGTAAGCTTCTTTTTTATGCTTAAGATCCGCTAGGATTTCACCGTTAAGCCAAGCTGGTCGCCTGCCATATTTACTATTCTTTCGACACATCGGGTTGTTTTGTCACTGTAACCTCAACAGGGATTCCTTGAAATACAGCCAGGAGTAATAGGAGTAATAGGAGTAACAGGGGTAATAGGAGTCTATATAAGAAAAAAAACCCAAAATTGGGACTGTCCCTATAAAATTGGGACATTTGGTCACCCTAATGAGAGGATGTTGTGCTGAAGTTATGATGCATTAGGCTCTCAGAATCAGGCCATTAATGGCTTTCTGGAGCAGTCAGTCCTACCTGTGTGTTGCAGCAGCTACTTCGGAATCACAGAAATGCAGGGCTGGCAGGGACCTCATGAGGTCATCTAGTACAGCCTCGTGCACTGAGGCAGGACCAAGTATACCTGCCCTCCATTTCTGTCATTCCATACTGAGTGCTGCAAACACAGATATAAGACCTACTGCTCTAGAAGCAGTTCATGGTCCTATTCTGGGAGTCTTTCAGCACTAGATTCTTTATTAGTCTTTGCACAGATTAGCTGCAGATCTCCACACTTTACGTGCAAATTTATTTGGTTTCCTAAAGACGTAAATATGCTTTGCCTCCTTTTCTTGCCCTTCAGTTGCATTGTGAACCATCATGCCGTATGTTTCCACACCCAGAGTCTCCTGCTGGTGCAATCAGGTCAGGACTTCTATGCAGCTTCTACAAATTTAATGATGATGAATAAAAATTCCAAGACAAAGCAGGGGGTAGAGAGGTCAAATTTTGCAGAGTCTATTTTGGGAATCTCTTTCCTCCTTGGGCATCATTGCTCATGACTTTAAACACAAGAGTAACTCCTGTGTTTGGGGAACGGAGAATCAGGACACTGCATCATTACAGCGGAGTTTCCAGGCAACCAAACAGAACGCAAACTTATAATCATTTGATGTTGGTGTCAGCATGTGTTGTTTAATTTGCCAGTACAAATCACTGCAATCATTCTTGGTAAAACCAAAGATAGCTCTTCATACTTTCCTCTTGGGCTAAATGGGAAAGTTCCAATAAAATCAATGTATTCAGAATACAAGGATAATGTGACAATGTCTTCATTTCTAAAAAAGAGGTATCACATTTTCTGTAAGGTCTTAATTGGGAAGAACATCTTTTACCAAAGATCCCCATCTTAAGTCTGAATTGGAATGTGGGGACCTTTTAATTCAGATGGGTGTTGGACTATTTGTGCTGCATATTATTAGCCCCGTATAAGAGAATCACTCACTGGATTTGCAAGTGTTAGGTTGCGGGATGCGGATTGCTGCTGTTTCTGGAATCTGTTTATGTAAACCCAATTAACACTCTTCCAAGTATATATGTTCTGATCTGGAGAGTTTCAAACCTGGGTGGTTCATGGTGATGATGTACAGAAAGCTACCTGATCACTTAATGCTGCTTCTCCTCCTCATTTCCAGCGATTAATGCACATTAAAAGAAAGGTAAAAATACATTAAAGCACTTTCCTAAACTTTTCCATGTCGTTGCTGTAGCTGTGAGTTTCACTATCCTGGCTGTAACCACTGCTCTAACCATTAGGCTAAACTTTGCTCCTACAGCCAGATCAGAACCCAGGAATTTTTGTATCCAACCTTCCTCTGCTGTCCAGCAGAAAGCTGTGTAACTCACTAGTAAAGAAGTTATAAGGTAAGCAGTGAATGAGACAGGGACCTGCAGGAAGAGAACAGACGGTCTTGTGACCGTGTTCACATGTTCTAGACACTAGATGGGGGTCAAAGAATATGTTAGTGTAGTTGTGAGTGTTCAGTGTAACCCACAACCGAAGTCAATGGGAGCGAAGGATGCTCATTATACCTGAAAAATCAGGTCCTAGCTCTCAATTCCCTGTTCTGCATAGGTACTGTTTGAGAGGCCCAGATGAGGACCCTCTCCCCAGCCCTCAAATAGTCTGGGCAGGGACCTCTACCTCCAATCCCAATAACTGCAAACAGATCACAAAACAGGTTTATCTGATTCGCACACTGCGTGAAAACATCCTTAAAACAGGTTTAATATAACCTGTCAATGATGGCACGACGTGCAACAAGACACAGGTGTTCCACATGTCTGTTATTTGTCACACGCTGGCAGGCTTGAATGTTGAGAACCCTGGTTATGGGCTGTGTGACTGTGAATGGGAAGATGCGGTCTACACTATGAAATGTTGAGAACCTCTGTTTTCTCATTCACGCGGCATTGCAGTTTGACCACCAGAAGCACTTACACCCAACAACATAATAACTTGTAGTTAAATTTTAGCTCCCCACTCTTGCTTTACGGACATCACACTGTATCTTTCATTATTGTAATGGTTATTAAGGGCCAATCTGGTGTACATATGGAATCACTCCACTGACATCAATGGGGTTCCTCTGGATTTACACAAATATAATTCACATTTGAACCTGACTCAGAAGGGAGGAGTGAAGTTAACTGGATGTAATTCCCCTTACCATTCACAACACTCCTTTTCATTTTGAAAGTTTTATTAATGTGGGTGATCTGCTTCATGTCCCTTCTGGAGGAGAGAGATTACTTAACTGAGTCAAGACCCAGCAGCCCTAGGAAAGCTTTTAACTCTCATGCTAGAAGAACTGAAGGTGAAGCAATTGATCAGAAGGAGCTTATTTTTAAGAGTATGTTTATCATGAGAGCTTGGCTTAATTTTCATCAAAATGCCCACCACACAATGTTTAACAGGTAGAGCTAATAAAGCTCTTTGTTTGGATCATTAAAGCCAGAAGGAACCATTCTGACAATCTACCCTGACCTGCATAGAATAGGCCAGACACCTCTTGAAACAGAGGGATTTAGGAGGAAAGAGAAATCTCTCTGAGCTCTGGCACATTGTGTGTGTGTGTGTGTGTGTGTGTGTGTGAGAGAGAGAGAGAGAGAGAGAGAGGAAAACAAAATGTGCAAGTCAGCAACTTTGGGTCATTTTGGGGGCTGTTTATTGCCAGGGATGTAATAGTAATTTCCCATGGGAAAAATCTCATTTTGGAAAAGCTCCAGAAGGTTGTGATAATTTTTGAATTATCTTAAGTGTTTTGGAAATGTTCTAGAGGTTTTTTTTAGACATTTGTAACATTGCCCAGATCTTCCATCAGTACCAGGGATGTTTGTGTGTAATATCTATGGATTTTTAGATTTTCCTACAAGCAAAATAGAGGCTTCCTAGAAATAAGGAGGGATATTTAAAGAAAAAAAATAATCAGGCCTGAGGAACTTCCTTTACAATGAAATCAGTAAATATCTCTTACTGAAATTAACATTTAAAAATCATATTAGCATAAACATCATGAGATTAAAAAAAAATTTACAATCTTTTTATTTGCTATTGGTTTTTTTGAGCCTCACATTTTCAAGCTTTTGTCTGCAAGCCTGAGGGCTAGACACTAACTTTTATTTTTAAATGAAAGTTCAGATTTTCACATAACAACAGGATTCCAGGTGCTGGGGCTTTAGGAAAAAAACAATAAATATTCTGAAAGTCATGATAAAATTGTGAGAGTTGTCCAGATTGCAAGTTTTGAGGCTAAAGCTGGACAGAATTTAGGATCCACTTTTTATTGCTTACTCTTAAAGGGCTGCTAGAAACAAAAACCTGATTTGGCTATAAAAGATTTTCATGATCGTTCATCAGACCATTTATTTTTTAATGGCTTTTTTTTTAAACATACACAAAACAGATAGCTTCTAAGAAGAACTATCTTAATTAAATGTCTGAGGAGGACAGTTAATCAATAGTCATTAGTAGTTTTTGAGCATAGCTGAACAAATCATGAGCCCGACTGTACAAAGGGCTAAACTGCTTTCAATTCCCACTGCAGTCCAGGAAAGCTGAGGTACTCTACCCAGGTACTCTGCCCAACTGGGCCCAAAATGCTGCCGAGATGATATGGGAAAAATGCAGTGACTTGCTTCTGAGGGAAGAGCTGCTGCAGGGAGAAAGGAACCTGCAGGAAAGGGAAAAGTTTGCTGGGAAACAATGGGAGGTTCCCTTGACTTACTTCTTCTCAAAACGGAGAGGGCTTTTGTGGGCAGGGGGGCACAGCCCTCCTCCCTTACAGCATGGATACTACAGGAACAATGCAAGAACTGGCCCTTTCCACCATGTACTAAGGGCCAAAATTTTTAAAGGTTTGAGGTGTCTAAGGATGCAGATAGGCACCTAGTGCGATTTTTAAAATTGCCTAGACACCTAACTCCCTTTGGTGTTTAAAAATATACCTTTAATAATCTGCCCTTGCCCCCCAGCACCACTCTGAAGGGGTAGAAGGTGCAGAGAGCGAGCGTTCACGCTGCTTGAAGCAGTACTATTCACAATGAATTTCCACTCTGAAACCCGCTGGTCACAGATGGTAGCATGCTACAAGCACTGACTGATGCACCAGTTCCCTGCACTGCTATGCCCCTGGAGACAAAACCCAGCAGCTTGCCTGAGAAGCCATTGCTCACCTGAATACCATGCCCCTGAAGCCAGTTCTACTGGTTCTCACCCCCCCTTGCCAGCAAAGAGGGGAGAAGGATTTGGACCCATGCATTTAAAATTCTGGGGGAAAAACCCTTCCTATTTGATGACTGTTTGAGAGAAGATTTCAGACCTGAGTAGAGATTCATTTGTCGTTCTGATCTTCAGGCCCAACGTCATCTAGCAGGACACGCTGTGAGAAAGCCACATAAGGAAATGGAATAACCCTGGACATCTACATTGGCATTGCTCAGAGCAGAATTCGGCCTCTGCTCTCCACCCCAAGAAACACTCATTTATACCCAGGCTGAAGCTGACCCTATGTCCCCCCGAAGTCCTGTAATGCAGGCTCTGAGTCTGGGCAGATACGCAGAGGACGGGTGGTAGTGCTGAGAATTTTCTGTTTTGTAGCCTTAACTAACAGTTGTCATGCAAAATGAATTTGCAGCCATGCCTCTGTTCTGTATGGGATTATCCGGGTATATGGCTCAGTGGCACATTATCTGCGGAGCCCGGGGCTGGAGGTCGCTCTGAGCCGTTCTATCCCCGGGGCAGCTCACCTGATGCTGTAGGCGTATAACATTCTTCTCGCAGCACTGAGCCCTCTCTATTCCTTGCATGCATTTGCATAGGGGCCACTCACAATCTAGCCCTTATACCTCACGTTTAATCACTTCGTCGCCTACAGTGATAGCATGTTCTGAATACAACAACCTCTGCATGTACAAGCTAGCTAGTGCCGGCTTACTGCTGCACACACAAGCGCCAAGTGGTCTGCCAGGAGCTACTATCCTCCTTTTCTCTCCTTCACAGCTTGGAGTCCACGTCACAGCCTGGCCCTTAGAGAATTAGTACCCCATGGTAAGTGTCTTTTACATGTTCTCTTAAGATATATGTTTCATTAAGTTTCTCTCTCAGCTTTTAACATCAGAAAAAAACGATTAATATTGGTTCAACTCCACTGATTTTTCTAAAGAAATGTTTGAAAAGCTCACAAGTGAATCACTACCATTTCTCCCCCCGCCCCCCTTTACAATTAAGGACGAGCGGCAGGCTTCAACGTACTCAGGAGCATGGTCCCTTTAAAACTCGATGGTCCAGAATCAGTGTACAACTCTGAGGAAAACCAGAGAGCAGCCTCTTCAAAGGGGCTTGTTCTAACAGTATGCAGGAAGTGAGAGTTTTTGCTATGGAAGCAACCGCCTTGGCAAATCGATGCTTTAAGGACTTGGAGGAATAAGCAGCAGCACAGTCCCATGGCCTAGGACTCTCGAAACCTGGTTGTTGTCCTGGTTCTGCCCTTGATCTGCTGTGGGACCTTTAAGAAATCACTTCCACCTTTTGTCTCTCTCATCTCTTTAGAGTACAGGCGCCTTAGGGCAGGGCCTGTGTCTTGTCTCTGTGTGTTTGTACGGCCCGTTGAAGATTCTGGGCACGACTGTAATGCTAATAATAAATAATAATAAACACTCGCTAGTGGATTATTAACAGGGCCTGAAAATATTAAATTGTTTTGTAACAGAAGCTAAAAACCACAGCACTCATGTCTACTGTTCCAAATCCTGGTCCCAGTGAAGTTGACATTTCCAAAGGTTTACATGGGACAAGGATGTAGGGCCAGGTTTCTACTGCCATTGGAAAGATTTGCATTGCCTTTAGTGGCAGTTGCATGGGATCTTGGTCACTAGAGAGAACTTTCACTTGAGAGCCCCTTCAGTATTTGTGGACGGTGTGAGCGCCTCACCATACCTCCATAAGGATCATCGCTAAGGGTCAAATTGTGAGAGGTAGTACTCAGGTAATTTCCTCCCTGGGTCTTGGATTCCTGCACTACTCCACTTCCTGCACATGTGGGTGGGTGGGTGGAACATTAACTCCACCTCTTTCCCAACCTGTCAGCCAGTTCAGCCCTGCTGGCAGAGACGGGGATGGGGTGGAGGGAGGGAGAGCCAGGAAATTAAATTGTGATTCTTTTGAGCTTCTGGGACATTGCAACTAAGGGCTTGTGGCAGCTCCGCAATTAGCCCTAATGAGAACCAGCATGGCAGGAATGCCAAAGCAGGAGTTATACGCGTAACTGCGTTTTATTCTGTGCAATTATAACGCCGTACAGATCTGTAGGATATGAGTTGAGTAAAACATTAATAATGGAGGCTTGTTAAAATTGAAGTTTTGAAATAAATGGCAGTTTTTCTGCCTCTGCCAGTTTGTTTAATTTTTCCTAAAACTGGCAATCAACTGGAAAAAATAAAGCGGGGGTAGCAGAATTCTCATTTACCAGAGAGCTCTCCAGCTATCCCTGGAGATTTATTAAACTTTATGGCTTGCTCTCTGCTAACGTCTTATACTTTTGGATTGGCCATTTGTGGTTAGAATAAGCAATGGCATGCCTTTTCTAAGCCCAGCACAATGGAGAAAGATTGTCTTCTACTTCTCTAAAAAGTTTAACTGAATTACACTGTAAAACATGAAATAGCACAGAATTTTTTGAAGCAAAAGTAAAACTAGTCACATTCAGTATCTATGGTCTTTCATTTAGCGGAAGAAACAGATGAATAATAGATGTTCCCTTGGAAATACTATTCTGTTCACTCTTAGTGGAAATCAGGCAAGGGCAATACATTAAGTGTAGTCAAGATTATTCTATTTTATCTTCATAGTGATACAGTAATTTTAGCCTTGTAAAAAGCACTGACAGCTTTTTTTGCATAGAAGACCTTAAATCTGTACATGAAAGGAGGCCTTCTCCACATCCCCTGGCAATAGATAACAAGTCTCTAGCTTCAGTGTCTTCTGTGGAAGTGTCAGATAACCAGGCCATGATATAAGGCATCCAGATTATGAAACAATATACCTCCACTACATTTCATGTTGTGGGGAACCTCTTAAAAAAGGCTGTCAATATACTAAGTAGAGAGACAGTCTATCAATCACAAATATCAGCAACAGCAGCAGGACGATAAACTGTTGTTTACTACAGATGTTTTAGGTTATGGTTGCCAGATCTCCAGGCAGAGGCTGGGCATGTGGGAAGCAGAGAGAAAACGGAGCTACCGCACTCAACATTCAGTCTACAGCTTTCTCACTATCTTTCTGATATTAAGATTTAATATCTGTAAAACATCACACCAGTCTGGAAGATCACACTAGTAATGACCAAACAGTAGCTGGTGCTTGGATGTCCAGAGTATGCGCTAATAGTTTTGCATTCTGGTCTACAACTGTGGTTACATTAGAGGGGCATTATCCTATGGGGACACTGCTACTAATAAACCCAAACAAGTAGCCTCTAAAGCCTAACTTTTTTTTATTGTTCTATTATGTATTCCTTCCTCTGTATTATCTCCCCACCAAAACACACCGCAAATTCATCTGAAAAGTTAAAGGTCCAGATAGAATTTTGTTTCAGTGTGATCTGAATCCAAACCAGATGTGTGGGATTACAGAGCAATGGTTTGCTTCTAAGGGGAGCAAGCGAAGCTGTTCTTTGTTGTTTTGCTTTTTAAATGGATATGATGTTTTGCTTCGTATTTTAGATATGACAGCACTCTACAAAACATGCAGCACTGAGTTCCATTGCTCCCTTCCTACACAAGGGGAGATGTTTTGGCAAAAATCTCCTGTTTTCTTTCCCTAGAAACCTGGTTTATTCTTCCAGCAGTCCCAGGGCACAGCGTGGACATGGGGTGTGACCTGGTAACGGCACATCAGCTAGGACACCCATGAGTAAAAACTGCATTAAATGAGGGCAAGTCTACACTACCGTGCTGTATCTTCCCCAGATGTGCTATGACGCCAGGAGAGTGTCTCCTGCCCACAAAGCGTGATGTGGACACAGCTTTAAGTCACTGTAACTTATGTTGCTCGGGGGAGGGGGTGGAAGGGCTGTCGTTTTCACACCCCTGAGCGACATCATTTACATTAACTTAAGTGGCAGTGTAGACTAGCCCTTAGTGCTTCGTGGCCCATAGGTGCTCACCTGTTTGTCTTGACAGTTTCCAGACATGCTAGCATGGCCATCTCACTTGCTCCCCAGCTCCCACACAGCAACCTGCACTCCCACCCCCTCCAGCACTACATGGAAGGGACACACAGCATTAGCTTATGGATGGTTTGCTGCTCAAGTAGCTGCAGGTCACGATGGGAATAGTGAATCCACCTCCACCCTCAGCAATAAGATGGGTTTGCCACCCTGCAGTGTATAGGAGGGCACGGTGGGCAGCCGTCCTTCCACTCTGCACGGCTCCCTCTGGGCCACAGAATAGGCAGTCTGTACAGGCTGTAGGTAACGTCTCTATTGTTCGGGCGAATAGCTGATGATAATGATAGAGTTCATTAATGTGAGTAGGGTTTTCAGAGTCAAAACTGAGCCATGAACGTGGCATGTTTATGTTTTTACTAGTACTGTACAGTAAAGCAATAATTTGGGGTGCAGCTGTGCCATTTAGACATCGCCCTCTATTGGAGTGGTTCGGAACTGCATTGCCCTGAGGCAGCATGGAACAACGGAACGAGAGAGGCGGGGACCCCACCTCCCAAAGCTCCCAGCACATCTAGGGGGAGGGGCAGAGCTGCTCCATCTGTTCAGTGGGCATCACGTACTGCTCTGCTCCCATCCCTCCCCCGAAGACAACCCGCCTAAGGGTTGTCTTGCATCCCAGGAATCCCATAAGAGAGCTGCACAGGTTTGAAATGAGGGGTGTGTGTCACTGGGCCCTGCCCTCACTGTGCCCCTGCGAGCAATCTGGACCACACTTCACAATATGATCATGAGAATCCTCATTCAGCCCTTACACACAATCTAAACAGGACTTGAGGGCGTCCCAGCAATTGGTCACGTGCACAGTTTGGGCATTGGGTTTCTTCTTAAATGCCCACACTTAAACCTCTTCTGTCCTCCTAAAGGGCTTGGCCTGGAGATGCTCTCACTCATTGTTCAGTGCTGAGCCATCTCATTCCATATGGAACCCGGGAAGGCCTTGCACTGGACCTGAAGTTTTCTCGGTCAGCTCTGAAGCAATCTAACTAATCTGCCAAGACTCAGTCTGGTGCAGGACACCAAGAAGGAGCAGCCTAACCCAGCCAATGCTGAGTGTCCAGCTGAGGCGGTGTTTGTGTCACTTTCTGCCAACAACAACAGCAGCAGTACTGAAGTGGGAGGATGCAGATGGAGGCAGGAGACAAAAGGATTGTTTCTGGCCCGCTTTCCCCACCTACATGCCAGAGGGCAGCATGGTTGGAGCCTAGCAATGACCTGCAATTGATTAGCATAATGGCAACAGTCAAGGGTAAAGCTAAAGGATTTTTTAGGTCAGGGCTGAGAAGCAGCTATGAGGATTATAAAGCTCAAACAGTCAGTTCCCCTTCCCTGTCTCTATGATCCCCAGAGGGCATTTATGGCTTTCAAAATCTCCCTGACTCTCTTCTCCTGCATGCAACTCCCCACCAGCCTGGGCTAAGACCTTCCCCTAGCACATCCCCTACCAGCTCTGAAAGGCTCTGCAGGGACTCTGGAGGACAAAATTGTCCCTTACATGGGCCTTAGATGAATCTTTACAAAATGTCAGTGGACTGAAACTTTTTTTTCCCTGAAGGAAGCTGTTAGCAAACAATCTATTGCCTTAAAAAGCCAATAAGGCAGCAATAGAAAACAGCTTAACTCAAAATGTCAGGGTCTGATTTTCCTGTCATTCATTTAGTCCATTTTTGAGTCATTTGGGCTCTCAGAATATTCCCTAACAATATAGCGAAGCCCTGCTTCCTAGCTAGTTACAATTAACAAAAATTAACAATTTTCTACTGACAGAGAACATTTCTGGATTCAGAAAAAATTCATGATTTTTCCAAATTTCTGAGTGCTTTTGGCAACCATAACGAATATTTAAGACTGGCAATTGTTTTGGCCATTTATTTTGTGTTTTCAGCTCATAAATGGCATGTTGTAAAGGGAGGAAGGCTGGTCTTATGGGTGAGGTATAGAACTGTGAGCCAAGAGACCTGGGGTTTGTTCCCAGCTCTGCTACAGACTTTCAGGGTACCTATGGCCAAGTCACTTGGTTGACACTTTTTATAGACTTGGGCAATTAGACTTGTTTCTGCTCAGCAAACCTGAAAACCAGGCCCTATGTATCTCAGTCTGGCCACCCAACATGAGGGGAAACTTTTGCATTCATTAGGCACAATCTCTCTGAGCCTCATGTTCCCGATTTGTAACACAGGGAAGGTGATAACAACGCTTACCTACCTCATCGGGTTGTTATGAGGGTCACCTCACTAATAATAGTGTAACTATTTAAACTCCTTGGATGGAAGCACAAAGTAGTATTATTTAATGTCAAATTTTGTGCATTGCTTAAAAAGTATTTTTCATCCTTCACCCCCCGCCGCACACACCCACACCCACCAGTCCTACCATCTTTCTTGGTATGAAACTGACGAGAAAAGCGGTCAGAGACTGGAATGTGGCATGTGGTTCCTTTAAACAAAGATTCAGCAGCAGGTTCTTATTAACACTATAATAGAATTCACTGGTAATTTGTCATTTTAATTAAAAAAAGTAGTTATTTGTTTTCAAATTTGAACATTAGCCAGCAGCATAAAGCAAGCTCTGTGAGGTGAGGACTGTCTTTTTGTTCAGTTCGCACAGCACCTGGCACCATCAGGTCCTGGTCCATGAGTAGGCTCCTAGATGCTACCACAGTACAAATAATAAATAATAAAATAATGCCACAAACACTATAACACCAAAAGAACTTTCAAAGCTGAGATGCAGGATAAAGCTTCATGAAAGCTGCAGCAAGACCCTCCACCTGCGCAAAGCAAACGCGACAAGCCTTAGCATTGTCTCCACTGTTTGCAAGGAAAAAGAAAAAGCACTTGTATCATCCTGCATCTGGGGCAGGCAGTGAGCAGCTCAAGAACATCCCAAGCAAAAACAATCTCTCCAGGAACTCAGTACCATTTAGCGCACAAGCCCAAAGGGCCAACGCTACTGTGACATTTCAATCAGTCACTAATTTTTTCCAGACTGAAGCCCATTAACAGTCTAATCTGGGCTCCTTCCCAATGGTCGACTGAAGGAAGCACTTTGCTGACAGTTCAGAGCCTAATAAATCTTACCACAAAACTCTAGCTGGTGCTCTCTCAGGTGATTAAATAGTCAGGCAGGGGAAAAAAATGGTGCAATTCAAGGATTGCTTTTAACCCAGCTAACACATAAAAAATGAAAAGTGGCAGTATATTACTTTGCCTCCCCCTTCCGCCCATCATCACCCCAAATAGTAGCTATGGAGTGCTGTCCTCTATATTATGGGCTTATGCATAATTCAAAAATCCTGTACTGTATTCAACTGTACGGAAGAGCCGATCACCACGTCTGTGTACGCTGAGAATATCAAGCGGCATGTGTCTGAAGCTAAGAGCAAGGACTAGTTCAGGGCAAGAAAATGAAGCACTGGCTGTACCGATCTCTCTGGGCTGAGATAATTCGTGTGATCAGAATAGAAGCTCACAAAGGGATAGATTGCTCTAAAGCTTTGCTTGCAAATTAACAGAGGTATGAGGCCATTTCTCAGCTCCCTTTTGACTAAAGTTTTTTTTTTCCTTCATTGAACAAGAAATGGGTCAAAAGCCAACCTTTCACATTGCCCTTTGCCTTCACCACAGGCTGGTCTCAGAACAGTTACAGAATTTTAAAAGGCAACCAGTTTTTCTCCTACTTTCCATTTGTTAAGCTAATAGGGGACAGGAAGAAAAGCAGAGGGAGATTCTAAAATGCAAAAATCTAAGCCACAGTCTCCCATTGCACTCATCGCAAAATGCCATTCCTTAGATCGGCCCCTCTTCTGAGCACCCCTATGATACATCACGTACATTCACCATGCAAACCACTGATCTGAAAGGAACTCACTGTACTTTACATTAGCAAAACAAATATTAGACTCTGGATGGTGTTATGGAGGTTCTGCTTGTTCCCTAACATCCAAGGCCCAGCTATAACTGGAAAGGTGGAGGACACTTTGAATGCTGAACTCTATTATGAAAACTGCCTAGTTTACAGCTGAAGTGCATTATTTTACAATGCAAACTGGAGTCAGCATTGAAATAAAGAGCAATTTACATTATTCAGAATTAAAAGGTCTCCATTTGCCTTCAGTTACCAGACAGCGTGGTTGGAATTTACCACAACTTTACTTGGAATAGAAAATGTGTGGTACCCGTGTGGTGACAGTTAACAAATTCTGACTTTTCAGTGGCTTCTTCTAAGTTATATTAATGCATTAATCCACCCATTACAAGGAGATAAACTTTACACGAGTAGGAACTGTGGGCCATTTTATCCATGATAATTAAAGGACCATTTGGATATCCATTACCAAAATTTGGATAGCCCTACCAAACTCATGGTCCATTTTGGTCAATTTTACAGTCATAGGATTTTAAAAATAATAAATGTCATGATTTCAGCTATTTAAATCTGAAATTCCACGATGTTGTAGTTGCCGGGGTCCTGGCCCAAAAAGGAGTTGTGGGGGGGTTGCGGTACTGCAACCCTGACTTCTGCACGGCTCCTTCAGAGCTGGGCGCCCGGCCAACAGTCACCGCTCTCCGGCCGCCCAGCTCTGGAGGCAGCGCAGAGGTAAGGGTGGCCACACTGCGACTCCCCCGTAAAGTAACCTTGTGATCCCCCAGCAACTCCCTTTTGGGTCGGACCCCCCAATTTGAGAAAGGCTGGCCTCCCCCCGTGAAATCTGTATGGTGTAGGATAAAAGGCCACAAAACACCAGATTTCATGGAGGGAGACCAGATTTCATGGCTCTGAATTTGGTAGGGCCCTGCTGATCATCCACCTTTCCCCCTCCAGCGAGAAAATGGCCTTGTCCAACAGACTGTTAAAAGTGACCCTCAAAGCCCCCAGCTGTACATGTCTGTCCATTCACAAAGTGCTAGTACCACCTCACTGATACCACGTGGAAAACACTGAACCACGCTCATTGCTGAGTCAGTGATGTATCGACCCCCTTCCCTGGGGACAGCGATGGGCAAAGTTCACCTGTGGCACAGAAGGCTGTACAGCACCCTCCACAACATCTAAATCAGGGGTTATCACAAGAAATTTTTTGGTGGCCTAGAGTGTGGTTTGTTTCTTTTGCCTTTTCAGTTGCTTTTTCTTAAAGACTTGCTAGCTAGTAAGGCTGCTGCTGTGAAAACTGATACATGTATATTTGTATGTAGCACTTTTCACAGGAGACTTACCAGCTAGCTGGGAGGCAGTGAAAAGTGATATTAACAAACTACAAATATTGCTTTTCACAGCAGACTTACACAGCCCTGGCAAGCCGGGGGACAAATTAAGCTGTGGATGGAGAAGTGGGTAGGGAAGCCAGGGGCGATGGGGGCGGGAGGGGACAGGGGAGCCCGGGACTGGAGCCCAAAGCCTCGTGGCTGGGGGATGGAGCCTGAAGCCCTGTGGCCGGAGCCTGGCACTTGCCACCCCAGGGCTAAGCCGGAAGCCCAAGCCGCAGCACCCCTGGGAAGATGGGGAACTCACATCAGCTGCCTGCTCCTCTGGCATTTGTGGCTGCAGAAGAGGGCAGGCCCCAATCCCTGCTGGCAGCTTCCTCCCCACCATCACTGCCCAGGAGGCTGTGGCTTCAAGAAAAGCCTCTGGTGGCTGCATTTGAGAAACACTGATTTAAACACTGCACACAGGGCCAGATGGTGCAAGGAACAGAAAGGGTCTGCATGCTCCCTCCACAAAGACCGTCAGAGGTGTAAATGAGGAGAGAGACTCCAGGATCCCCACTGACATAGAGCTAAAGGCTGGAGCAGTGACCGCAGATGAGCTGCGCTACCATCCCGTGCTCTGTGCCAAACCTGGGAGTGATGAATTTCACTTTCTCCTCATCTTCACTTCATCCACATAGCGCCCCAGCAATCAGGCTGTATGTGGATGACGTGGCTCTCACTCCTCACGCGGCCGTAGTTCTCCAATGGTTACCTCGCAATCACGGCCACAGCACGCAACTGCCATTCACAGGAAGAGAATGGGTACTTCAGGCCAGGAATGAGAAGCCAATGATGCTGAAGACAAAAAGAGCCTGTTGTCATGCAAAATTTCACTAATAATAAAAAGCAAGAGAAGGAAAGGTTTGGTTCAAGGGATAGGGCACTGGATTAGGAGTCAGGAGACCGGGGCTCTAGTCCCATCTCTGACAATGATGTACTGGGTGACCTTGGGCAAATTGTGGCACCTGCTTCCCCTCCCACCTGTTTGTGCAGCTTGTTTATTTAGATCAAAAGCTCTTTGGGTCAGGGAGTCTCTCTTATTACATAAGCTATATGAGAGCTGGCTCACGTACACCGAGCCGAACATGACAGAGCATCCGGTGCCACCTCAGGGTGCTGCTGTGTTACTAATACTAACATTACTAGCTCTAAGAGGGAAATTGTTTCTCTGCTCCACCCATTCTCCACATGCTTCCTTTCAAATTCTGCCTTTATTCTACCTTAACAACTTAACACCGATCAGTGGATCACATTCAGTCCCAAACCAAGCAGCCACTATCGTCCACTTACATTTGGAAAACATTGCTCTCATGGTTTGGTTTATGTTTACTGTTACTAACAAATGAAAAGTGTCCCCAGACACTGTCATCATATCTACATGGTCTGAAATATCAGAGCAAAGGAGAGATGTCAACTTCCAAAAGACCACTGTAGAGTCATAATTTTCAAGGCCAGATGGGACTATTATAATTGTAGTAAGAAGAGGCCCAGAAACATAAATTCTTGTATCAGAGGCCCAGTCTGAGGCCTGAAGCCTGAACCAAAGTAGTTCCAGGAAGTGTTAAGCAAAGCTGGGCTGTGAGCCAGAGGCAGGCCCCACTCACAGAAGTTGGCAAGAAAAGGTTGTTAGAGGCCCGTGCACACACACACATAAGGGCTAATGAGAGGAACTTGCGCCAAGACGGCATCAGAACACTCCACAGACATAACATGGAACTGGTAGGTGCATCTTAAAGACAGGGTCAAAAGGACAACATGATGGATAGATTCGTTTGAACTATGATGAGTAATCTGTCCTGCAACTGTATAAAAGTAGCTTCCCGGAGCGCACATCTTTGTCCAGCCTAGGGGACAGTGGAGTGTCCCGCCACTGACTGAGCTGTGTCCATTGCCGGGGGCACATATTCGTAGTATGCCCTGTAGAGTCTATAGGGAACTATTATTGTGCTTCGTTTGACAATAAACCTGGCTCGGGTTCCTTTGTGCCTTACTAGAGTCTGTGGTTTTTGGGGGTTCTCTTGGGGTCTGTTGTGTTAGCGATCTGCGCAGAGCTGGGGCAGCACACAGAGGGAACATGCACGCAGCCGACTGTTATCATCATGGAACAAGAGCAGAGCACCACACCGGTAGCTACCGACAACAATAATCATCTAGTCTGACCTCCTGCACAACACAGGCCAGAGAATTTCACGCAGAATTCAGGCAGAATTTTATGGTTGAAGTACATCATCCCTTTTAGAAAGACATCCAGTCTTGTTTTAAATATTCCAAGTGCTAGAGAGTCTACCACATCCCTTGGTAAATTATTCTATGAGTTAATTACCCTCACTGTTAAAAGTTTATGACTTATTTCTAGCATGCATTTCTAGCTTCAGCTTCCAGCCACTGGTTCTTGTTATACTGTTTGAAATCTTCTCTTCATGTAGGTACTTTTGGATTGTAATCAAGTCACCTCTTAACCTTCTCTTGGATAAACTAGATTGAACTTCTCAAATCTTTCCCAAGTAGGTTTTCCAGGCCTTGAATTATTCTTGTGGCTCTCTTAGAATCATAGAATCATAGAATATCAGGGTTGGAAGGGACCTCAGGAGGTCATCTAGTCCAACCCCCTGCTCAAAGCAGGACCAATCCCCAATTAAATCATCCCAGCCAGGGCTTTGTCAAGCCTGACCTTAAAAACTTCTAAGGAAGGAGATTCTACCACCTCCCTAGGTAACGCATTCCAGTGTTTCACCACCGTCCTACTGAAAAAGTTTTTCCTAATATCCAACCTTCTGATCCCTTTCTAATTTTTCGGCTAGCACTATTACCCTGTCCTCATGTGATCCTTGTTAAAAAAAAATCACTCAGCAAATATCCATTGTACCTTTCTGTAATGAACTTGAGTTCAGCACCATGCAGTTGTCACACAAAAGCAACGCTGGGCCCCCAGTTGGGTATTCAATACAAAAAGTTCACCCAATTAAAATAGCATACAAGATCATTGGCGGGATAATGGCCAATAGAATATAGATTACTATCCAATTAAAGTGGAGAATATTACAGGAAAAAAATAAAATATAGGAAATTAAATCAACAACAGAATGGCAGGTATATAGGGCTGTTAGCATTAATGAGTCAATATTTACCAACATCCAGAATGGGTCAGAATTCACTGACAGTCACCACAATGAGGTATCTGAGATGCCGCCATTATTTTCCATTCTAAGGAGAGGGCATACCTGGATGGTTGGCACATGCTAACTTTCGAACGGCGACAACTCTATTTACATTCTACATGGCTTTTTGAACCGTAACTTATTGAGACTCCACATTTGTCAAATCTCAGCACAGAACATAAGGAAAATAAACGTTTCTTTTCTTTCTCCTCTGCCCCCATGTTACCAAGTCCCTCTTTGACCAGCTAACCTCCCCACTTAGCAATGTAAGTGCTTTTATATTTCATCTGAAACCACAGCTACTAAGACAGCGTTCTACTTCCCGAGCTTGCTACCACTGGTCTGCCTCCACTCACAGCAGACAAAAAAGAAAATACTGCTTTCAGATTTCACAGTGGCATAAGGAGAATGCGGCAAATGGAAAACTGTCGATTACCGGCAAGTAGTAAAATTATAAAGTTACTGAGCAACCTACCGATCCAAAGAAACCTCCATTAATCTCCATGGCAGGGTCAATTTAAAAGCTTGAAGCTAGCAAGAAAGAATAGCTGGAGAAGTTGCCAGCCATATACTAGGACCTGTTTGTTCAACAGCCCATATATCGGCTTTATTGGCCACAGACTGTTTTATAAAGCAAAGGGGGAATTATACCGTATCTTTCAGTTAACTAGCTTTGAAAAATAGACTCTGTGCACTACCATATTGATTGTCTCTTTGAACCTGAAATATGGCCTTTCTTTGCAATAACAAACGATATGTACACAGCCATATATCTAAAATTACATGGCTGAAGCAGCTACAAATTGAGACTACTGTTATTGGTAACCTGAAAACATCTATTCGCACCGTAAGTGAATCGAAGCAGGTCTGGACACAAAAGAATGGTTGGATTTGTGAAACTTGTTGAGGTGGCATCCAGAAAGCACGACGACTTTCAAATGAAAGGACAGGAAGGGGTTAATAATGAAGAGCCACCTGGTGCTCTGATCTGCCGGCAGAAGGGGCCACTCTGGGGTCACTTTCTTCTATGGTGGAGGTGCTGTCCATGGGTCTCAGGATCCACGTAGTCCCCACAGTGGGCAGGCCTGGGATGAAGGGGGCATGCGGTAGCAAAGGCCGGGGAGGTTGGGCCTCTTTCCCTTCATTTTGAGGGTGCCCAGCAGAGAGTTTCTCAGACTCACAGTACATCCAGAGAACGTATTGCTTTTACACCTGTGCCCCTTTGCAGAACGTCCTGGAGCCAGCTGTGACCATGGGAACCCTAAGGAGTGGGTCCGAGGCTGATGCAGGGGCAAAGAGCCCTGCACTGATCTCAGGGTGTCTGTGGCACCAAGGGCCAGATCTTCTCTGCTTTCTTCTACAAGGGAGAGAGGACAAACCTGTCTTCCCTCATTTCTCCCACGCACATTGTCTCTTCTCTATTCGCCAACATCTTAAAATGCCAAAGCTTTTCCTGTTCATCTCTCCCTGGTCCACCCACAGCAGGCAGAAGGAGACTTCTCTCCTGCTGTCCTCTCTGTGCCTAAGTGACCCCAAGCTTCTTTCAGTCCTTCCCAGGCCCTCCTCTTTTATTTCTAATCCTCTCCCTAACAAACTATTCACATAGGAAACCCATTGGTCACCCAGAAACTACAATGCCTTCCATCCCTCCCATACCACAAATACACAAGCTACCCGCAATTGACATTGTTTAACGGTATTGGAAGCATGTCTAACAATCCTTGAAGTGTGCTGTGGTATTTTATATGAACTGCAGCAAATAAAAGTACAGCAAGAAAGCCTAGAATGTGAGATGTGAGTAATAATCTCCCAAGGGAGCTGATGGAAGACCCCTTGTTCGGGACAGTTAAAGCTAGATTGGTCAGATCCCTACACATTATATTGTAGCGGACAATCCTGCCTTTCCTATGGTGGACGCCTTCAAAAACTTCCACTGGCATAAACAAAAGCTGCATCTGTGAGCGAAGTGGTACCACTTCCTGGAGTAGGCAGAGCACACAGAGGGCTATGAGTATTAGGGCCCAATTCTTAGCTACACAAAGGCCCCTTCATATAGTTCTGGCGATGTTCATGGGCCTTAGAGAGGGTGTTACATTATTTTTGCCAGAATGGCAGAAAAGGGCTTTTAGTATTACTGAATTCAGGCCAGTGTGTCTACTAAGGCTGCAGACACTGAATTACCATAGCCAAAACAACAAATGCACTTGAAGCTCTCTTACTGAATCTAATTCTGGCACCTTCATGATGACTTTAATCAACACCTTAAAAGAGTCAAGTCATTTCTTTTTATAAGGCTGGTGGTTTCTTTTGCATTCAGAGAGGCTTATGAATGTGCCTGATGTCTTTTCCCCCTTTGTTGTGTCTAATCTTAAGAATTAATTGACTAATAAAAGTATAAAATTCCAACCTTTTGGGGGAACTCCAGAGCAAAACTGAATTATGTCACTAATCATACTGAAGATCATAGCTTCATATGCATTACCTGGCATCATGCAACTACCAAGCCATGACTGATTTCTTTTCATCTTGAAAACTGAAGAAAAACATGAACTGCCAAAAAGACAAAACCCATCTGAGTCTTCAGAACCCTCTGCCAGCCTGTTCCAGAATGGAGTATATTAAGAAAAAGAATCATACATGAAAAAGTTTTATTTCATTTAAATAGGAAATACAATGAAATAGTTGATACAATAATGTAAAATAGAACTCAAAGAGGAGCTTTATGCCACCTTTCCTCTTCCCTTATTCTGGGCTGGCCTCGGGACTGAAATTACATCTAGTGTAACTGTAACCCTCTGGGCTGCTCTAAATTATGTCAGAGGCAGTCAGCCACTATGCCACACAATCAATTCTGTCCCACTCTGCTCCTGATAACCCCCTTGTGTCTCTGACACAGCTCCTGCATGGAGCAGGGAGGGCAGTGAGCACAGGTCGGTTACATCAACTTTGTGCTACCCAAGGAATCTCCTGTGCCAGACGGATTTCTCATTTGCACCTCTGGGGAGCTTTCTGGCTGCTGAGGACTGAGCCCAAATGCTCCCTTCTTCACTTTGCATACTTTCTTCTTAGAATAGATACAGCTTCCATAAACTGACTGGAACTCCCCAAAGAAATATTTTACCTGCACCCAGAAACAGTACAGTACCTACAATCACAAACAATAAATCTATGAAGCCTTTTCTCCTAACACCTCTGTGACCTTGATTAAATATGCTTTTCGTACAGGAAGCCCTTCATCACCTGCCATGCTATTTTATCAGGCCTGTCTGCCCTTTTCCGCCATCCAGCCAGAGTGGCTGTCTGCTGTAGATTGCTATCATATGATCTTTCCCTGAACCAGCTGCCTCATTGAATCGATATTGATTCAGACTTGGGTTTCTGCAGCAAATTGTTGCATTTCCATTAGCAGGACTGCAAATGATCAAACGTAGAAGGCTTCATTTACATCATTCCAGCTCCATGTCACAGAGTAAATGCACAAATACATATTAACGTGATCTGAGCCAAATTATGCCTTCTTGTCTCCTGTTGGGAAAGTAGCAGATCTCTTTTTAGAACCAAAGAATATCATCTGCAATGCAAACTGCAAATATAATAGTGAACTTAAAAGTTCAATAGGTGCAGAAAGATAGGAATTCAAGTCCCCTGCAGTGAAAATCCAAACTTAGGGCCTTATCATGCCACCAATTTTTAAGCAGTTCTCCCCACTGATCAAAAACTAATGACGTGCTATGGCCCCAGACACCATTTTTAATAAGTAAGTCATGATGAATATATACTTACGTATATACTTACAGATTATACATTTATCTATGCATTAATATAACAAATACAAATGGCTATATGCATATATAAAGAGACAAAGGTTATTGAAGTTCTCCACTGTAAGAGCAAATACCTAATTTTCCATTACAAAAGAGGCTTACAAAGAAATGTTCAGATCAAGCAATTATAAACAAAAGCCTCCCCAACAAACTAAAACCTGGGTAATTGCAATCACTTCACTCTGAAAAAAACAGAGCATCTTTAGAAGCAAAGGCTTTAGAAATGACTAGAGACAACGCATTTTAATGCTATCAGCTTTACATAACCAAATATTGAGTCAAGCACTGCACTGAGTTACTACAGGTACAGGCCAGTGACTTGGGGGCTTTTGCACCAGTGCGAGCGAGCACAGAATGTGGCCCACTGGTTTTAGATCAATTTAGTCTGCTGCACATACAAACTGAATAACTGTTTTTCAATTAATTAATTTCATGAAAAGGGGGAAAATGGGAGCGAGAAACTAAAAAAAGAACCAAAACTACACAAAACGAATAAAATGCGTGATCCTCTCTGGTGCTATAAACATGTTATTATGACATGTTTTGGAAATCTGAATGGGTTTGCTACTTGTAGCTAATATGAACGATCCACATTTATGGCTCTCCACCCCTGTTTCACACACACGCACGTGTGCTTATACGTTACAGCCCTGTTGTATTCTGCGTATTGTTACCTTGATTACACACATCTAAAGCTCCTCTCAGCACTTGGATCCTACAGAGACAGGGCTTTAGGAATACACAGAGATTGGAGGGCTAAGTATCCGGGAATATCCTTAACCAAACCTGCTTAACAGAGGCCCAGCTACATCTCTCAGGATTTACAATGCTAGGCAGCCAGCCAGCGTCTCTGTATTGCACGGTGGGTTGGTGGGTTTGCGGACCCTTTTGAATGCTTTTTCACTGGACCCTTGGCCATAGGAAGCCTCATTTTTCCAGAGGGTAGGGTGTAACCTGTTGTAGATAAATGGGGTAGTCAAGCATATACATACACACGGACATACCACCCCCCCCCCATTATCAGTAGTAGCTGGAGTAACGGAGGCCAGTCAACAGAACAGGCCTTGTTTGAGACGGCATCTTCAGAGTCAATAAAAAGAAAAGGAGTACTTGTGGCACCTTAGAGACTAACCAATTTATTTGAGCATAAGCTTTCGTGAGCTACAGCTCACTTCATCGGATGCATACTGTGGAAACTGCAGAAGACATTATATATACAGAGACCATGAAACAATACCTCCTCCCACCCCACTCTCCTGCTGGTAATAGCTTATCTAAAGTGATCACTCTCCTTTTCTTTTTGCAAATACAGACTAACATGGCTGTTACTCTGAAACCCTTCAGAGTCAATGGGAGCCTTGCCATTGACTTCAATGGGCATGAGATCAGGCCCCAGCTGTTTCAAGATCCATGCTTTGGGAATGGGAGGCCATCTCTTGAGCTCTCCTCCTATATGTTTAACCTTCATGAAATAAACCCCTAGGCTGTTTATTAGCTCTGGCTTCCTGCCCCCTTACTGAACACAGCTCTGTGCACGACCTCTGAGGGTATGTCTACACTGCAATTAAAAACCCAGGACTGGCCTGTCCATGCTAGCTGTCTCAGGCTCGTGGGGCTCGGGCTAAGGGGCTGTTTAATTGCAATGTAGATGTTCGGGCTCGGGCTGGAGCTCTGGCTGTAGGTCCCTGCAAGGAGGGAGGGTCCTAGAGCTGGGGCTGCAGCCCAAGCCTGAAGCTCTACACCAGGGGTAGGCAAACTACGGCCCAGGGGCTGCATCCGGCCCTCCAGACGTTTTAATCCGTCCCTTGAGCTCCTGCCAGGGAGTGGGGTCTGGGGCTTGCCACACGGCTCCCAGAAGCAGTGGAATGTCCCCCCTTCAGCTCCTACTTGTAGGGGCAGCCAAGAGGCTCCGCACGCTGCCCCCGCAGCTCCCATTGGTCAGGAACCATGGCCCATGGGAGCTGCAGGGGCGGCGCCTGCGGACAGGGAGGCATGCAGAGTTGCCTGGCTGCGCCTATGTGTAGAAGCCGGAGGGGGGCATGCCGCTGCTTTTGGGAGCTGCTTGAGGTAAGCGCCACCCAGAACCTGCACCCCCGACTCCCTCCTGTCCCCCCTTCCTCCGAACCCCTCGGTCCCACCCTGGAGCACCCTCCTGCACTCCCATCCCATCATCCCCAGACGGAACCCTCACCCCACCCCCCCGCACTGCAATCCCCACTTTTTTGAGCATTCATGGCCCACCATACAATTTTCATACCCAGATGTGGCCCTTGAGCCAAAAAGTTTGCCCACCTCTGGTCTACACTGCAATTAAATAGCCCTTCGTCCAAACTCTGCGAGCCCGATTCAGCTGTGGGTGTCCAACTGCAACGTAGACATGCCCTAAAAAGCATCCCCCAACTTGTACTACCAGAGAAAGAGAAAGGAATAGCACACCCAGGCCTGTCAGATTACATAATCCCTGCCCGGTGAAAACCATTGCATAAGGGAAGCAAGAAGTGGTGGTGGTATGTGTCTGTGGGGAGGGGCGGTAGGCTGAGATGGCGAGTTGAGGGCTGGTGAAGAAGAAAAATCAAAAGCAGAGGTATAAGAGCCAATCTGGAAAACGAGAAGAGGTGAAGGAGGCAGCAAAACCAGAAGAGTTAAGGGGACAGAACCCAGGGTAAGGAGCAGAAATGTGGACAATATCGACAATGTGATGTAAAGCCACTTAAAAGTCAAGTTTACCCTTACTTTTTTTCCAAACCCTAAAATAGGCCCATTTAGATCAGCAATTATGCCATGGTGCATCGATTATTTTGAGTGGAAAGAGGATGGTTTTTGAGCTAAATGGTCCTGTTCTCAAGTCTGAGATGACTTTTTTAATGGCCTGAACACCGAAAATAATCATTTTGCTGACACTTCTCCTGAGGAAAGGAACAAAAAGGGGAGACAAGTAAAATATGAGGCAGAAATCAGAGAAATGAAAATCAGAAGAGCTGTCTAAGCCAAGGGCAGACAAGTAACAACAATACTTACAGCTTTCCATCTTTAATGCACAGTGCAAGCGATAGCTAACCCCTGGGAGATAGGGACATATTATCATCCTCATCTTACACACGGAGAAACTGAGGAAGCGAAGGGTCATGTGCTCACAGCGACAGTCACTGGCAGAGCTAGCAGTAGAATTCATTGGAATCAATAGGCTGACCACTTGGCTATGCCAGCTCAGTGTGTAGAAGAGTGGAGACACAAGGAAGAGCCCTTCTGCCATGAAGAACCCAGGCTTTTAGGCACAGTGAGGCATCACTTCATCCAGAAATGTCAAACCAGGCATCGCAAGTGGCAGAAACGTCAGAAGAGAGTAAATCACCTGAGCTGACGGAGGAGAATAAAAATGAAAAGATAAAAAGACAAAGGAGCCGTGTAGGCGAGGCCTGCCTGGGCCGAGCTCAAGCAGCTCTGCAGTGCCATGCAAGATGCCTGCCGGCAGGTTCCACATCTTGTACCAAATGACGTGCTCAGCTATGCTGATCTATTCATCTAAGCTACTCCAGCAAAATGGATTTACTTTTGATTTAAAGTGATGCAACCTGAGAGCAGAATTTGACCCACCTTGTGGAGTCAATTACACCTATGCAAGGGGAGTGCAGAGTGCTGGGGCCCATTTCGCTGTTGCCTTGCACCTAATACTGTCCTTTTCACTAGTGCAACGTCAGAATCTGAGTATTTTACGGTTACTTTGCACTGATGCAATTGACTACGCAAAATGCAGGGCTACGAAAACTCAGGCCAAGGTGTAAGGAAGTGGTGAATCAGACCCTGTGGCTGTCCAGAGGAGCTATAAAACCCATGGCTCTAACTCAAAAGTTACTGAGATCTCAAGGCTAGCACCACAGATTTCTAGCTACAATTTATCCTCTACCTTCACTTGCATATTATCAATTTTGCTCACATGAATAGGTTTAAGAACTTAATTGGTTTGGGCACAATCCATTTAAATGGAAAGTGAAAGCAGCTTAAAGATCTATCAGGAGGGAGGAATAGTTTAGATATTATGCAGCTATAAACAAAACAATTATTATGAAAACATACCCATTAGAGGACTATGGAAACATAATCATTAGAGTACGTGATGCCTTGCTGCAGGATTGCACTTAAAGAGAAAAAATAGAATTTAGTTCCTGCACTGTATTCCTATTCATAAGATCTACATGTCTTAGACATAATATTCTATAGACCCCACCTAAATGAAACATTCACACATATAATTTAGCAGAAACTGACATGCCTCACACATGTGGACACTTAGAAATGTTTGCTTCTGTTTTCTGTTTCAGCAAAGGAAAAATGACCATTTAAAATGGGGAGCCACCAAGGAAGGAAAGACATTATTTCTGTACTGAGAGAACACGAAGTATAATAATACCAGGTAGACCGGTCTTGGGACTAACACAGCTGACACAATTACTAGGATTGTCTCTCTCCTGCTCTCTCCCAGATTCCAGGATAAAGAAGAATCAATTAGCCCTCAACAGACTATGACCTTGAAGGGTAGAGCTCTAAACGGAATATGCTGAGTTAGATAGAAAAGAGAAGAGGAGAAACGGATTCTAAAGTGCACTGAAGGGTCTGGTTCAGAAATGATATGTCAGTCACTGAATAGGAGCCATGACAGCTCTTATTTAGTCCTCGATGGAAAAGTATCAATGCAAAGGGAAAGCTCACATGCTTTTTCTGAATAAATTACCTAGTCATGCTGGAAAAAGGAGAGAGGGTGAGATGCCATAAGGCCAATCCAATTTACAGATGTTACTTTCTGAGACACCATTCCCAGAATTTTACACTTGACACAACTGTTCATAAATAATAAAGTTTCAATGCAGTTTCTTGTTTATCCCTCTAACTTTTGCTGGCATAACATAGATTATGTTCGCAATCCAGTTTAAAATACCTCAGGACCAAATGCCTCTTTGAACTCTGTGGTAGATATCGTACAATCTGCCTTTCCACCCTTATTTCCACAGGGATTCAAGGAACTGCAGCTGCTTGAAGCTTCAGAACTTGCTACACTTACGCTTTTAGGCAGCAGTAAATCTTTCTCACTCCGTGCAAACCAAACAAAATCAATTGCCAACCCCCTCTTTTCTTTCTATCAAGATCTATGTGGAAGTCAGATCCCTTAACACACTTAGTAGATATTTATCTAAAAAAATTAATTCCCGGACAGCCGTTTATTTCCCAGATGTGAGTGGATCTGAATGCAGATAATGGCTTGTTGCCTGTGGCTGCTCACCAGCTAGTCATTTACTTCAGACTCTGAGTGATCAAGTGAGAGCAAACCAGCTGTTCCATGTTGAATTTTGCAGGGTGGTACGTTGCTGTTATTGCAGAAGCTGCTCTTGATTCCTCCCACCCCCAGCCCACAAGCCATTTCAGTGGGATGGTGTTCTTAGGTCACTTTGCCAGGTGCAAAGAGGTGGGGATTGCAGTGACATCTGTCACACCTTTAATGATACTTCTGAGGTTTGTCGATGATACTGCTACAAAAAGGAGTTGCTGTGCTAATTACTTCTGGGAGGAAAAAACCCTTTGTCATCATGGCAAAAGCTGGTCCCAATAACTTAATCCAGAGTCTCCCAACTGATTGTAAACTAGGCAAATAATGCTTTTGTTTGACTGCACACCCGTGTTTTCTTATCAGACTCTTCTCCTCAGAAAACTTACTCTCCATCTAACAGCAAGCCATCATACATTATTGAAGCAAAAGGCTACATAGGGTTATACATTTTTATCTTTACATTTTCCTTTCAATATCGTTGGAACATCATTTGACATTATGCTAACTGGGCCATGGGTCAAGTCAATGAAGGTATACCTACGTACACCAGCTGAGGATCTGGCTCATGACATTTTCTAATATAAAACATAACTAACCCAAGATGATTACTGAAAGAGTAAACGGGTGCTCCTGATCCTACATTGAGTCTGAGCATGCTTCAAAGCTGGATTCAGTGGCAAAACTCTCATTGATTTAAATGGAAACAGGATGAGGCCAAGTACGTATGAATCACCAAGTCATCAGCCTGCAGTGGTTTAGGAAGGGCACAAAGGTAGAGACTAGAGGGTCGCCTAAGCAAGCCTAAAACAAAATTTGTTGCCAGTTTTAACCACTGGAGACCTTGACTGTGGATACCCGGCCTGGTCTTTAGCACAGCTGTCTTTTCACTTACAAGAGTTGCAGAGATCACAGGCCATCCGGCCTAACCTGCTTCCATCTGACAGGTTACAATGAAATGTTGAATAGATCATATGTTTTACAATGTTTTACATAGATGTTTTACAATGAACACGGAGAAATTTCTCCAGAAGCTTGATTTGTAAAAGGCTAACTCGGGGCCCAATTCTACATGTATGAGCTCCTTAACCAAATCATCCGAGCTAAATCGATGAGACAACACTCATGAGTAATTGGTTTCAGAGTAGCAGCCGTGTTAGTCTATATTCGCAAAAAGAAAAGGAGTACTTGTGGCACCTCAGAGACTAACAAATTTATTTGAGCACAAGCTTTCGTGAGCTACAGCTCACTTCATTGGATGCATTCATGAGTAAGGTTTTGCAGCGTCAAACCCTTGAGGAGGAAAAAAAACCCCAACAACCTGTAATGAGCCCTGAATGAAAAAATAGCCATAATTGTAATTGCTACATTAACAACTCTGGAATTTTTAGACCTGCTACAAATGTACTGTCGCCCTTTCCCACTGCACTCACTGACTGCTTCAGGAAGATGGCAGGGGCATTTATCAGCAAGGCAAGACAGGAAAGAGGAAATAGACGTGCTTTAGAGACAGGACAATGATATTAACAAATATAAGGGACTCAAAGCAAATGCAAATCAAATTGATCACTGAAATGGCATGCTAAATTACATGAAAAAGATACCAATCAAAATGTAATTAAACTGATTCAGCCTTTTGTATAATGTATGCAATGAAATAACTTGTGAAGACTTGCCTCTTGATAACTGGCCAGGATATATGGCTTTACAAAATATCCTTTCTGGTACAACCACCATGTCTATTTAGCAACAGTTTCAGAGAGCTTGTGATCCACCCCTGAACCTCGCTCAGTTTATTCCAACCTAACATGCAATGTCAGATGCAAGGAAAAGATACAGAACAATCAAAGTCCTTTGTGGAAGAAAAAAATTAGCTGCTACTTACAAAGTTTTGGTGCAATTTGGAGATTAGTTTCTGTTGTTTGTGCCTGAGACACGGTGGTAGCCTCTCTCACCTCAGGCTCCAGCGTGGGCGGAGGGAAGGAAGGTGCGGCGGAGGGCAACAATGTAAAATCTAAGACACGGTTATGCGGAGAAGGCAAGAGGAAAGGCTCGGAGGGCACTAGTGAACTATCAGCTTGCACTGTAACTTCAACCTTGGTTTCAGGGCTCGGTACTGGGAAAGGTGAGGTATGCACTACTGAAGGCACCCAAGCAGACAGAGCAGTAGGTTCCACTGAAATCACCGGGTCTTGCCCTATCCTCCCAGGGTCTAGGTGGGTAGGAGAGTCATACTCAAAAATTTTGTCTACAAACACCCACTTGAGGCCAGCAATGCAGAGGCAGAGGCTGAGCAGGCAAGCCAGGATAGGGACGATGCAGATCTTTTCAGAGTTGAGGCAGCCCCTCAGTCGCTCTGCCTCCAGGCACACGCAGCAAGTAGCGGCAAGGCCTGCTATTCCCTGGACCCTCCCGTCCTCCGTTTGCATCCCTGACATGTTGTCCTCAGCGGGGAGCCCTTCAAGAGACGCAGCAGGGTTCAGCTGAGTCGAGGAGTGGGGAAAAGTCTCTGCAGATACTTCAGACATATTTAAGCATAAAAATCTCAACCAGCTCACCTCCAAAAGGCCTTAACTCTATCACAGTCCATTACTATGAGACAGGCAAAAATCAAATCACCCAATTCTGGAAAAAGTCATACAGTGGAAGTCAGTAGAGAGTCCAAGTTCAAGAACAGCATCTGAACTGGGAGAGGGAAAAAATAAAAAAAAACCCCTCTCCTATTGAACAAGAAATAGAGTTGCTTAGTAATTACTTAGCTCCCATTTCCTGGCCACCTTTATAATTCCTTCAACGCCTCTCAAGCCATCCCAGCTCTTCCGAGGGGGCTGGTGGTGGTGGTGTGGGGCAGGGGACACCGCACCAAACAAAGCACAAATTGTTAGATTAAGTGAACCAATAGCCCAGGGCGAAAGGCTGGCTCCTCACCTTGAGCGTCTGAGGCTGGTGTCTGCTGAGACGAAGAAAACAACCGTCATGCAGCAGAAGCAAAAGCAAAATGAGGCACAGCAGCAACGGTGGCAGCAGCGGCAGAGGTAACAGTGCCAGGAGCAACAGCATCCTGCTGTGTTAAAGCCGCGGTTGGAAGAGGCTGAATCATTACAGAGCAGCAGGTGCCTGCTCCCTGAGCATCCCTGCAAACAATATCATTGCACAGAGGTTTGAAAGGAAGCGCAATGCCAGGAGGGTGGTAACTCCCTTCTTCCCCCCACCCCTTCCTCTTTGTCCTTCTTGAGCGCTCGCTCACTTTCCTCCTTTTTTCCCCCCTCTCCTCCCTCACAGTCTGTTTCTCTGATATACGGACACCCTCTCTCCTTTGTCTCCCCACCCCCACCCCTCTGCAGGACGGCTCTGAGTGAAATCAGTACACCCAGCAACACAGGACTGCTAGTGACTTCCTATTTTATCCAATTAGAAGGAATAAAGGCCATCAAATCAAAGGGAGGCAGGCAGGCAGCAGTTATGCGCTCTCTCTCTCTCTCTCTCTCTCTCTCTCTCTCTCTCTCTCTCTCTTCCTTCCACTGTTTGGTCAGAAGAAGATAGTAATCGATTACAGCAATCTAACAAAGCTGAGATGGGGGTGTAGATGGTAGGCTTATGGGTTAGACCTGATGCTCAGCAAGTCTGATATCTGATCTCTCCCAAGGGAAGTAGGCTTTTCTACTGCAGTTTCTTCCTGCCTGTCGGGTACAGATAGCATTCCTTCTCAATCACTCTAATAAGTTTAACTCTCTAACAATGAGGTGATGCATCTTAGGGAAACGAATATTTAAAAAAAGTCATTTTAATCTTTGACAAATTTGCCTGTAAGTTTATTATGGAGAGGGGGATTGCACCAGCTTTTTAAATTCTGTTTTGGAAATAAATTTAACATTCTTAAAAGAAAATCCATCTCTCAAGAGCTAGTTTGTAACTGATACAGAAAATACAATGTTTCGGTCCTGCTTGAAATTGACAAAGATCACGGAAATCCAGCATTAATAAAGCTTCTGCTCTTTCCTTAACTTGGTCCATTGTTTCTCTGTATTGCAAAGATCTGTTACATCCTATGGTGCTTATTCATGCCTCACTTAAATTAGCATAAATCAAGGAGCAGCTTCACTGAAGTCAAAAGAGCTATAATGGTGTAATGGAGATCAGAATCAGGCCCTTTATGTGTTAGAATACATTGGCATAATATTAACATATACGATGAGAAAAGGAGCTCTGATTCTCAGCTCCTCTCCTCCGCCTTGTGCCATCATTTCCACCAGGGAATTGACAGCATTTTACACCCATTTTATACTGGTACGAATGACGGCACAAGGCGCACGGAAACAAAGAATCAGTCCCTCTGAATTGTCCTGGTTTTGTTTCTTGTTTCGAATGATACTTAGTGACTAGTTTCCTTTTTATTTATTCATGGTAGTTGAAAATAACTAACTCCCACTGGGACCGCAGTGTAAGGGGGAGTAATCTTTGTCTAAACCAGGGTTATTGGCACTGAGGTAGTTCCATGGGTGATCTGCTGTTTACCGAGAGTGAACACCACCACCAGTTTCTTTGGTGCCACTGGGACACATTTATACCTGGTGAAAATCAACTGGTGTCAAAGGAATTATACCAGGAATGACTTTGTCCCATTATATTAAATTAAACGAATAGGGGTCTGCGCTCAGCTATGTTTATCAAATACTTCCTCTTAAATGAAAACAAATTGAGCATTAAGGCTCAGAAGTCAAGCTCTCATAAGCTAGACAATGCCAAAATGTTGCAGCAGTAGACAACGGGAGTCCAAGGTACTCAGCACCTTCCAGAAACACATCCATGCAGAGTATCTTTGCTTGGCCAACTATAGCAGCGGTTCTCAACCTATTTACCACTGCAGGCTGTGTTATGTGCGTGGCATCCACACAATATATATACTACCTGTATGGCCCTGAGGATGACTCATGGGCCACAGCTCTGTGCTGACTGGGCTGCAAGTGACCCACGGGCTGAGAACCACTGAACTATACAATAGTACATGGCAGAACAACATGTGAGAGTCTGGGGAAAGACCCATGGTTACATTAAAAAAAAATCCACAGCTGATAGCAACATTCTTTATAAAAATATAATCAACAATCTAAGGCTGTAATTCCACTGTGGGATCTGGTCTTAAGGTTTATGATGTGATCAGAAATCTCTGCCAGAATGATTGCCTTTGATCACATAGAGTTGCTTATCTTTTTACCTTTGCATTAGCTAGCTGATCATACTGCATCTTTCGGCAAATATAGCAAAATACTTCCCAAATGGCAATGAATCACACACATTATATTGCCACTGTAAGGTAGGGATGAGGACCCTTTCTACAGATGAGGACCACAACGTTTGAGTGTCTAATGCAGTGGTTCTCAAATTAGGGCTGCCACTTGTCCAGGGAACATGGTGCGGACGCAGCAGGTAAACAAACCGGCCTGTCCCGTCAGGGGCTTTCCCTGAACAAGTGGCAGGCCTAGTTTGCGAACCACTGTTCTAATGCATTTCACCACTGGATTTTTTTTTATTCAGCCTATTTTCCAAATCTTGCTTTTTTATTATCCCTAACTATGACCTTTTCGCACACCTGGATCCCTCCAAATACGGGTAACCCATTACCATATTCCCCCACATGGAGCTGCCTTTTAGAAAAACTACATATATTTAGTTCTCTGAATCTTTCTCTGTAGCTCAGTCCCTCTACCCTATGCATCATTTCCGTTGCCCTTCTCTCAGTTTTCTCCTCTTTGTTGACATCTCTCTGGTGCGGAGATGAACAGATGTGAATGTGGCAGGGGCAGGCTCACAAGTCCCATCTAATTAATAAATAATGTCTAGTTCTCTGGAGGGCGTAGAAAGGGACGATCACCTCCTTCGCTCATGCTGTGACACCTCTGTGTATGCAGACCAAGAACCTGCCGTTCTTCCTTTACCACCACACCGCAAGCTGAAGACCACTAGGGCCCCACTGTACGTCAAGCTCTAATTCTGTGCACTTGGCCTGGCCATTTATTTTCAGCCCTTCCACTGGGTTTTCAATCTGTGTAACATGTCCACACTCATTTGAAATTGTTGCTCAGGCCGTGCTTTGTGGGAGTCTCACACATCTCAGTTAGAACAAGCTCCCTTACAAACGGTAGGTGAATCCGCACTGCCCACCTCAGCTGCGACCCTCTGCTGAAGAGTGGCACACCCCGCCACAGACCAGTGCCATAACCACACGCAGCGCACGCAGCTCTCTCCTGCTCGCTAGGCGGACTGCCCCTGCTGGGGGATTGTCTGTCCCGTGTCACTGGGAGCAGGGTTGTGCGAAGGTGGGGTGGGGCAGGAGGGAGGGAGCTGTGATAAAAACTCAGCATGCATCGCATCACTGCAGCTGCTGAACATGACTGGCAAAAACCAGAGTAACTTACTGTAGCTCCTCATTTGTTTCAGCTACTCCTCCACATGCCAAGGCCCTGCCCGTCTGCACTGTCTCAGCACTTCGCTCGTCTAGGATGCAAACCTCTCCTGCTGCCTGCTTCAGCAGCATCACAACAGGCCTGGCTCCCCTCCAAGCTGCAGTAACCCCCTCCATCAGTCCAGCTTCTCCCTGCTCTTGACTGCAGGTCCCTTACACCACAGCACCACTAGGCCTGGCTCACTCTCTGCCTCCTCAGCATTAGCACTCAGTTCCTATCCTCCCTCACACAGGTCTCACTCCCCCCTCCCCATGATCCCCTTCCCACCAAGCCAGCTGCACTGCTGCTCTCATCACCCACTCAACCCCCCTAGCCCGCCCACACCCCCGAGGTTTAACAAACCCCACTGCCCTCCCTCACCACGGGGTGGGTGGGGCCACACCCTTGTTGTGGACTATCAGGGCTCCATTCACTTCTTCTGTGCCAACAAGCTTCTGCATGGGGGGAGGGATAGCTCAGTGGGGGGGGAGGGATAGCTCAGTGGTTTGAGCATTGGCCTGCTAAACCCAGGGTTGTGAGTTCAATCCTTGAGGGGGCCATTTAGGGATCTGGGGCAAAAATTGGGAATTGGTCCTGCTTTGAGCAGGGGGTTGGACTAGATGACCTCCTGAGGTCCCTTCCAACCCTGATATTCTATGATTCTATGGGAATTGGAGCCCAGGGAGCAAAGTCTGCATCCTCTCCCACTCTGCGTTTCTGGCCCTGCTCCACACATGGAACCGGGGCCAGGGGGACAATCTGCCCGAGTGCTGTAATTCTAGCTCTGAGAAGCGATTCGTCTGGGCCAGAAAAATTGCTGGTCAAGGCACCCTCTCACACATAATCTACAAAAGAAGACATCCGTGGCTAGGACATGTGCTGAGAATGGAAAAAGAATGCTTACCAAATACCGCCCTTGAACCAAAGCCAGAAAATGCAAGAAGAAAGAGAGGAAGACCGCGAATAACATGGAAACAATCAGTTCTGAACAACATCAAGCACCTCAACATGAAATGGGAAGATTTGGAGAGCAGGGCAGTTGATAGGCAACGATGGCAAATGGGGGTAGCCCAACGTGCTGCAAAGCACGGGGTGTGAAAAAGGAAGGCATTGGAAGAGGAGGTGGGCTAGTACACCTTATCTCGCTTCACCTGGGGAGTGGGGGGTGGGGGGAATTTCTTGCCGTTTGGTGCTTTCTACCTATAGCAGGGTGGGCAAACTTTTTGGCCCTAGGGCCACATCAGGGTTGCAAAACTGTATGGAGGGCAGGGTAGGGAAGGCTGTGCCTCCCCAAACAGCCTGGCCCCTGCCCCTTCCTACTTCCCGCCCCCCGACTGTCCCCCTCAGAACCCTCAACCCATCCAAACCCCCCTGCTCCTTGTACCCTGACCACCATCCCTAACCACCTCCCCCATCCCTAACCCCCATCCCTAACCACCTCCCCGAGGACCGGCAGCTGCAAGGTTTGGCTTTTCATTCCTGCATTACCATAGTAGGAAAGATGTATATTGCTTTAACATGATTCTGTTGCAGGTTAGAGAAGATGAGCAGCTGGGAGTCAAACCAACAATGGGTTAATGGAAATGGAGACCCTGAAAGGTAAGTGAGTCTGGGTGACTTGTCTATAGCTTGCCGGTGCAGAAGTTAACCAGACTAACCCACTGGTAACAAATCATAAGAGTAGGCTAGGCAAGGGTCTCCGTAGGTGAACTCCCAGTGTACAGCAGTATGTCTGTGTACGTACATGACTTGGGCCTCTTTGGCCAAGAGGAAAAGGTGGTGCAGATTCCATGTCAATGAAGTTGCTTTGTGACTGTGATCGGACTCCTGCCATATAATAAATGGTGGACTTGGACTTAGAAGTTTGCAAAATGTTTTTGTATTGGGTGGTGCACTTTGCCAGTAAATTTAATATAAATCCCTTCACTGCTGTAAGTTCTCAAGAAGAAGAGAGAAAAAATAATTATTCTCAAGACTGAGATGGGGGGAAGTGAGCAGAGGAGTTGGTAGAGGCTGTATCAGTCCTTCTGACTGAATAGTGTCTAACGCGGTTTTCACACATTTTAAGGATAGAAGTCACCCTTTTAGTCTGACTTCCTGCATAGCACAAGCCACAGAATGTAACACTATAGAGAACCACCCTCCAGCAAGCCACAAATATACATAAAACATTTCTCAAAATAAAGAATAAATAAATATATAATCACCATGTAGAATATCCACTGCCAGCAAAGTAAAGCAACGAGTAACATTATTCTCAGGTGGTCACTCGTCCATGTACTAACCAGGCCGAAACCTGCTTATGGGTTTATAAATTAGGCCTGATAAGCCTTATTACTCTTAGCATGAGGGTAATCTGATTTGAAATATCCAGCTGCTACAACCTCACTTTAACTCAAAATATTCCCTACCTGGATTCCCTAAGAGTACACTACATTCTGGGAAGCATCAGGACCCGAAGAGACAAAGTATGTGCTCATGGGCAGATGTATTGTACGTTACACTTGGACATGTTGAGTCACAGGTTGAGAATGGATGATGGTTAGTAGCAAAATACTGGTATTGGCAAAGTGACTTCATTCCGTGCATTGCACTCTCGGAACTTTCAAACAGACACGAGCAACAATATGCTCTTGTGGTATTAATACAGGGAACTACTCTATCAATTTGCATTTCATTCCATTTTTGCCATACACTGAGAAACTGAAAACAGTGTAACTAGGAGGATTAAAAAGCAGCACATTCATTAATACGGGATTGATGATTAAGGTTAAAAGGATCCCGCTTATTGATTATGGGTCACTTTCTTCCAATTAAATAAATGCAGCATTTAGAAGACGAAGGTCATAAAAAACCACCAAGCATGCCCAATGCATATCGACACTGACAGCAGTTACCCCCTCTCCCCGAAGTGTATCGACGTGTGTGTATCGATATGTATACATAAGGAGATATCCATGTAATAAATTGGGGAACCACATGGTAGATCCATTTGTCATGCACCTTTGAGGACTCACCTGCCCTCTGCCCACTAATCCATCTCCCCAGGGACTAATTCCAGCCATCTGAACCTCTGAGAATTTCAAAGAGCTCCCATGAAACACTCCCACACAAAAAATGCTTAAGGAGAAATCCTATTTCTCTGTAAGTCCTTCACTGGAACGGCAAAAGCTAAAAGCGAGACCAACCTGAGCCTCTGTGTCATGTACAGAAGACATAATTTTTCTGAATGGGAGTGTCACCAGGGCTGTTGCGTCTCCCTGGCTCCAAACCATGTGTTGCCACGCTCGGCTTTTCAAGGAGGTTTATTTTCACAACAGAGGTTATCAGACAGGCAGAACACAGTCTGAACTCAATCCTCAGTGACAAGCTTCAGGGCCACCCCTCCAAGGGGTCTCTGGCCCTCCAGCTCCTGCAGGCTTCCCAGCCTTGGCCAGCTCTGCTCCCCTCCTGGAGCAGCAGTCACAGGGCTGCTCCCCTGAGCCCTTTGCTAGCTCCACTCCAGTGTGACTTCCCTTCTGAGGCTCTGCCTGTTACAGCCCTCCCTCTCCAGCTGCCTACTAGCAGCCCTGTATAGGCCCAGGTGTGGTCCAGCCCTCTTTTAAATGGCTGGATTGGGCTCTGGTCCAGGGAGCTGGGTTTCATCTATCTACAGGGAGTCACAATTCCTTCCCTGCTCCCATCTTGCTCTAAGAAGGGGACAGGGGAAGGAATTCATGACAGCCCTTTTGCAGGTGCAGATGACTTCTGGGCAGTGCATGCTCGGGGGTGGAGTGAAGGTTCTGTCTACTTCCTGACCAACTAGAGAGAGACAGAAAGAGAGAGGGAGTGAGAGAGAAAGAGAGAGTATGTGTGTGTGAGAGAGAGAGAGAGAGAGAAGCAGATGTCCCATGAATCCTGCTTTCTCCCATGCACACATAGCGGACCCCTCCCCCTCCCTCTGCCATATCCCCATGTCATTGGGAGGACAGCTGTGCTGGAAATCTGTACTTTTTTTCCTCATGTATGGTTTTTGGTACGTGCGTCTCCTTTAAGGAAAAGGCAGGAAAGCTTTAGTGCTAAATACATATAGGCCCTAATCTGACACAGCACTTAAGCATGCGCTCAACTTCAGTGGGATCCCTTTGTGAAGACTAATACATTCCCTTGTGATGTGCACAATAAAAGATAGGACGCAATCTTCAACAAGCCTTCTCGAACATGTACCCGGAAGTGTGTCAGCTGGGGGCAATCACAACAACATATATTTATCAGAAACCTGCAGACCAGTCATTAGGAATGTCAGTGCACTTGAAAGGTTAATGCTCATCCCAGCATGCATTTTGACTTTACTGTGGAATCATCTATATGTACAGCGTATACCCATATACTATCTATTGGCAGGATGCAGACTCTTTAAGGGCAATCACTGCGGTTTACAGAAACGTGCTTCACTAAAAACGACGGGTTCTCCCAAGAAATGTGAATCGTTTCAATCTTTGCTGCAAGTAATTGTAATGTAAAGATACAATAAGATGTGCTGTTGTTTAATGGGAACAAAAGGGTCTTCTGACTCTTTTCAGCCTCCAGTGAAATGTGAGACACTGCGTCTCTTTCATCCTAATCAGAAGCAGAGTTTGTGGCACTCCCTGTGACGCAGGACTATGACATGAAACATGAATTTCAGGAGCTTTAATCAATGGCAATAAATTGCTCAGCTGATGTATACACAGGCTCAGACTATGTTGAATACTGGAACTGTCCAATGGAAAAGATAATCAGGGGAATTATATGGTAAAGTAGCATTCAGGAAATGAGCAGACAGTTTAATACAAGAAATAGAAAGCACCCAACTCATTCCTCCTGCCTAGGAGAGTAAGCAGTGGGAAAGAGACGAGTACACAGTGTGTGTTTTACTTGAGAACAGTATTCTTCTCATCTCCCTCAGTGCTGTAGCATCTGAGTGGCTCACAGTCTTTAACGTTTTTATCCTCACAACACAGCTCCATGAGTTAGCAAAGTGCGGTGATCCCCATTCTACAGCTCAGGCACAGAAAGACACTAAGTGGCTCACCCAAGACCATACAGGAAGCCTGTGGCAGAGCAGGAATTTGAACCTAGGTCTCCAGAGTTCCAGGCCAGTGCTCTAACCACTGGGCCTTCCTTCCCCTCTGCCAAACCTCAGAAAAAGATGACACAAGCAGCACCTATAGTTCATTCAGCAGGCTCTGCACCAAGTAGAGTTCTTAACAAAGAACCCGAGGATGAGGGCAAAAGTGTTTTTCTGCTCCTCCCCCACCATATTTAGGGGCTGATTTACCACCCTCCTCCCAGCTCAATTTAGAGATTCCTTGGAAAACAGATGTAAATAGGGTAAAGGGACTCAACCCTGCATGGGGATATATGATATACATACTACATAATTATTCCATGGGGAAGCTTAAAAAAGAAAATTAAGGCTTTGCAGCCAGTGCTAGATGGAAGCATTTTTACAATTTACGAACATAAGAATGGCCATACTGGGTCAGACCAAAGGTCCATCTAGCCCAGTATCCTGTCTCTTAACAGTGGCCAATGCCAGGTGCCCCAGAGGGAATGAACAGAACAGATAATCATCAAGTGATCCATCCCCTGTTGCCTATTCCCAGGTTCTGGCAAACAGAGGCTAGGGACACCATCCCTGCCCATCCGGGCGAATAGCCATTGATGGACGTATCCTCCCTGAATTTATCTAGTTCTTTTTTGAACCCTGTTATAGTCTTGGCCTTCACAACACCCTCTGGCAAAGAATTCCACAGGCTGACTGTGTGTTATGTGAAAAAATACTTTCTTTTGTTTGTTTTACACGGGCTGCCTATTAATTTCACTTGGTGGCCCCTAGTTCTTGTGTTATGAGAAGAAGTAAATAACACTTTCTTATTTACTTTCCCCACACTGGTCATGATTTTATAGATCTCTATCATATCACCCCCACTCGTCTCTTTTCTAAACTGAAAAGTCCCAGTCTTATTAATCTCCCCTCATACGGCAGCCGTTCCATACCCCTAATAATTTTTGTTGCCCTTTTCTGAACCTTTTCCAATTCCAGTATATCTTTTTTGAGATGGGGCGACGACATCTGCACACAGTATTCAAGATGTGAGTGTACCATGGTTTTATATAGAGGCAATATGATATTTTCTGTCTTATTATCTATCTCTTTCTTAATGACGCCCAACATTCTGTTCGCATTTTTGACTGCCGCTGCACATTGAGTGGATGTTTTCAGAGGACTATCCACAATGACTCCAAGATCTCTTTCTTGAGTGGTAACAGCTAATTTAGATCCCATCATTTTATATGTATAGTTGGGATTATGTTTTCCAATGTGCATTACTTTGCATTTATCAACACTGAATTTCATCGGCCATTTTGTTGCCCAGTCACCCAGTTTTGAAAGATCCTTTTGCAGCTCTTCACAGTCTTCCTGGGATTTAACTATCTTGAGTAGTTTTGTATCATCTGCAAATTTTGCCACCTCACTGTTTACCCCTTTTTCCAGATCGTTTATGAATATGTTAAATAGGACTGGGCCCAGTACAGACCCTGAAGGGACACCACTATTTACCTCTCTACATTCTGAAAACAGGCCATTTGTTCCTACCCTTTGTTTCCTATCTTTTAACCAGTTACCAATCCATGAGAGAACCTTCCCTGTTATCCCACGACAGCTTACTTTGCTTAAGAGCCTTTGGTGAAGGACTTTGTCAAAGGCTTTCTGAAAATCTAAATACGCTATATCCACTGGATCCTCCTTGTCCCCATGCTTGTTGACCCCCTCAAAGAATTCTAGTAGATTGGTGAGGCATGATTTTCCTTTACAAAAACCATGTTGACTCTTCCCCAACAAATTATGTTCATCTATGTGTCTGACAATTTTGTTCTTTACTATAGTTTCAACCAGTTTGCCTGGTACTGAAGTCAGGGTTACCAGCCTGTAAATGCCAGGGTCACCTCTGGAGCTCTTTTTAAAAATTGTCTTCACATTAGCTATCCTCCAGTCGTTTGGTACAGAAGCTGATTTAAATGATAGGTTACAGACTACAGTTAGTAGTCCTGCAATTTAACATTTGAGTTCCTTCAGAACTCTTGGGTGAGTACCATCTGGTCCTGGTGACTTATTACTGTTTAGCTTATTAATTTGTTCCAAAACTTCCTCTATCTGGGACACCTCAATCTGGGACAGTTCCTCAGATTTGTCACCTAAAAAAAATGGCTCAGGTTTGGGACATGTACTCAACCGTGAAGACCGATGCAAAAAATTCATTTAGTTTCTCCGCAATGGCCTTATCGTCCTTGAGTGCTCCTTTTAGCATCTCGATCATCCAGAGGCCCCACTGATTGTTTAGCAGGCTTCCTGCTCCTGATGTAGTTAAAATTTTTTTTTGCTATTACTTTTTGTGTCTTTGGCTAGCTGTACTTCAAATTCTTTTTTGGCCTTTCTAATTATATTTTTACTTTTCATTTACCAGAGTTTATGCTCCTTTCTATTTTACTCACTAGGACTTAACTTCTACTTTTTAAAGGATGCCTTTTTGCCTCTCACTGCTTCTTTTACTTCGTTGTTTAGACACAGTGGCTCTTTTTTGGTTCTCTTACTATGTTTCTTAATTTGGGGTATACATTTAAGTTGAGCCTCTATTACGGTGTCTTTAAAAAGTTTCCATGCAGGTTGTACTTTTGGTGCTGTACCTTTTAATTTCTGTTTAACTAACCTCCTCATTTTTGAGTAGTTCCCCTTTCTGAAATTAAATTCTACAGTGTTCTCCGCAACAAATTTAATTATGTTATGGTCACTATTACTAAGCGGTCCAGCTATATTCAGCTCTTGGACCTTATCCTGTGCTCCACTTAGGAATAAATCAAGAATTGCGTCTCCTCTTGTGGGTTCCAGGACCAGCTGCTCCAAGAAGCAGTCATTTAAGGTGTCAAGAAACTTTATCTCTGCATCCCATCCTGAGGTGACATGTACCCAGTCAATATGGGGATAGTTGAAATCCTCCATTATTATTGAGTTTTTTATTTTAATAGCCTTTCTAATCTCCCTGAGCATATCACAATCACTATCACCATCCTGGTCAGGTGGTCAGTGATATATCTCTACTGCTATATTTTTATTATTAGAGTAGGGATTGGCAACCTTTGCATGTGGCTTGTCAGGGAAAGCTGCTGGCGGACTGGGATGGTTTGTTTGGCCGATTGCAGCTCCCACTGGCCGCAGTTCGCCGTTCCATGTCTCATAATCTCAGCATCATCAAGGAGATTTAATATTTAATACTTGTCTCCTACTTTACCCACAAAGCCAAGAAATGAATGAATCACTCTTTTGGCATTGGATGGAGAAAGTTGTGGATTTCCAGCAAGTAATTAAAATTCAGTCAAGTAAGAATGACAAAGGGGAATTTTATGCTTAGTCAGCACTCTGTGTTTTAACCAATTTTGACTTGTTGCATACTGTAGTTACGTTTCTAATCTGAAACCTTCATCTGAATAGCTAAACGGTGTTTTCCGCTGTATCTCCCCTCTGCTATATCTTTGGTATTGTATACATTACACATATCATTCCACAGTCTGGCACAGGGACTAGTATGTCACAGTTTACAGCATCAGTACGAAAAAGGCATGACATTCACATTACTACATGGTTGGCTGGTATTGAGCTAGAGAGAGGAACAGGGACAGTTACCAGCACCTGGATAATGTGCTTACTGCATTTACATTTCTATCCCTTTACCATGTTGGTTAGTGGGTTGAACAGGAAAGTAATGCTGCTAAGCTTTTTCAGTACATAAAACAGTCACTGAAGCTGCTTTTCTATGATGACTTGCATTTAACCAAGATAATTAAGAAACAATCAGATACAAAGTTTGGAGCTATGCTGCTGGATGAGTGTTCCTTGCCAGAATTTCAATAACTAGCCCTGCTAAAAGAACGCAGGGGATTTGGTGCATGTGTGTGTGCCAGAAGAGAATAAAGTTCATTCCTTAACCTTCCATACTTAACAAACATTAACAAATATCACAATGTATCCATTAGGGTTAGACACTGGCTAATTAAAAAACCCCATGCAGCTGGAGTCTAATCAGTAATAATAATTACTTGCAGCTGTTTCCACCACTGTCCATCCCCTATCTCCTCCCCTCTCCCGCAATAAAAACTCTGTGGATTCTTGTAGTTACAGGAAGCTGAATGCATTATTTATGTGGATGCAGAGTCGAGAAAGTCCAGGCATGCTACCTACCACTATAGTGGTAAGTTACAGCTATTGGCAATAGAAAGCTTGCTTGTGCATTAGGTGCTGTGGACAGATTTCAACCTTGCCAAACTAAATAGCTAAGTAATAACAAATATTAAAACAACAACAAAAAACAGCGCTAGGAATAGAAGGCCGGTCTGAATTCGCTACTGAGACAGAGTACAGTAGACCATCAACAGGAAGAATGATCCAGTAACAATTAACCTGTGACAATAAGATTGTATATTTCCTTTGATCTATTAATATGATTATGTTCAAATGTATTTACTCAAGCTAGGGCTCTCCAGAGGGTGTGTGGGGAAAACAACTGCAGATGGCACCACTTAATTTAGTGGCCAAGATGAAAAGTAAATGACGGCCTTTAGTGAGGCATTTCACTCTTGCCCCTCTCCCATTAAAACAATGTGCTTTTTATTCAGAAAAATCATTGTGTTTGTCCAGGATTTCAAGGAATATCAAACTGGTAGTCAGGCAAGCCAGAAATGCTCATTTCCTGGCATGCTAAGCAATGACCTACCATTGCAGACATGTATCTGTCAAGTTGACATCTGTGCACACATTCTGAAATAATGCCTTTCAGATTTCATTTCCAAGCTGATCATGGGCAACAGATCATGCCACATACAAATATGGATGCAGAGGCTGAGCCCTGAAATGAAGGCTAAGTAACAAAGTGCGGGGGGAGGGGAGGGGAGATGAGACTTAAACAAGTAATAAGGTTGCAGACGGTACAAACTAATTAAAATAATAAAAAGGAAATCAGTCCTCTCCTGATAGGCTGCATTTGTTCTTCCCAAAACGAACTTCACCTTTTTTCAGGCAGCTGATTTCTGCAGGGAACTTGTGACTTCTTGACACAAGTGCTTAGCTGTGAAATCTATAAACAGCAGCAGGCGAATGTGTGATGCTGGCCTAATGCTGAAGGCTCTCCAATACTCCTCACATGGACCTTGAAGAGCCTTACTGATTTCAGGGGGATGCCACATGTGCACACAATGGGTCCTTGCCGAGAGACCATAAAATAGATCCATTAGGTTCATGGTAGGATCCAGGGGTCCAGTATTAGGGCGCAGCCTGGGTCCTGGGGGATGTTGGTTCAATTTCCTGCTCTGCCACAGACTTGATCCTGCATAAGTCACTTGGGTCCAGATCCCCAAAATGTATTTAGGTGCCTCACTCCCATTAGGCATCTAAATATCTTTGAGGATCTGGGCCTTAATCTCTGTGTGCCTTGGGTCCCCATCTGTACAAGGTGGATAACAGACTTTCCTACATCACGTGGGATGATGGGAATACAAATATGCTAATGAGTGTGAGGCGCTCAGTACCTGGGATAGATGGCACTTGCAGGAGCTTCCTATTCTAGTATACCCAGTGTCATAATGCAATCTTTGGGTTTAGGGATTCTCCATGGGCCATCTGCTGAAGTATGTCACAAACATTGCAGTAACTTGCAGAACGCTTCCATGGAACCCTACACAAACCCTCCAGGTCTCGCAAAGTGAACCTTACTACATGGTGAGACGATGGTGTTGCACCAGGTTAAACTCCCAATTTCTTCCTGCTCCCTGCTAATTATAGTCCCTTAGCAACAGTGCCTTAGTTCCACCATTAGTGGCTGGTGGTATTTTTGAGGCTTAAGTAGTTGTTTCCTGTTCCTATTGGCTAGGTGTACTGGGGCTCATGGCAGGAAGAACTGTAGCCCTTCATCTGAAGGTGACTCCATCTCTCCCAAGTGGCCATGAATTAAATGTAACCTTTTCAGCCATACTCTGACATTGAACCTCCGTGTGTCCTAGAGAGGCCCTTCAGCACCACTGTGGGGAACAGCGCTGGGATGGCATAGAGAGCCTCTTGTAATTATTTGGTCTAATCCTATTAGGAGAAGGAAGGCTTTCATTTGCTAATGTAACAAATACCTTTCCTAGAAGCAACCCCCTGCATTTAAAATAAAAACAAAACAAAATCTCAAACAACATGACATTTATTGTGTGTGTGAAACGCTGTATGTTACATCAAAAGCTGTTTAATATTAAAAAAAATTAAAAGGAAAGGTGTTATTAAATGGCGGCAAATTTTGAAACTACAATTCTGCACTCGTTATACAAGTGAAAACAATCTGAAGAAGCCGTTACATTGTTAAAGATGTATACCAGCCAAGCCAAAGAGGCAACTCTTTACAGCATATGCACTGTTTCACAGGGATTTTTGTATTGCAAAATATTCATATAGGATCACATTTGTGGTTGACAAAGTTGCCGTTAATTTAATGCTGCAATAATGTTATACTGGTTTCTATGTTCTCGATTGCAGGAATTAGCTATTTCAAATGCTGATCAGAAATGCAGGTAGAAGTTTTACAATTATAGTAACCCGATTTATTGAGCAATAAACAACATTCTTTCTATAAAGCCATGAGCCAAACCTTTAATGCCGTAATACGGAATGTGGATTTAGAGCATCTTCTTTAAGCATCACACAAACAGCAAGGTCTTTAAGACCATCAGATAATTTAAGAAAAAATTCTCCTTAGCTGTGTAATAAAGAGCATTTAAATTACTTCTGAAAACATCTGTCTGTTGCTGAATGACATACCTGCCTCCCCATTGACATCAATGGTTAAATTACCACTTATGCCATTGTTGTGTATTTGGGTCCCATGCACCTACTCTGTCACATGCTTAGCCAAATCCTGGTCCCACCGAAATCAGAGCCCAAACTCCTCTTGATTAGAATAGGATCATAATTTGGTTTCTCTGTCATTTTTATCTGGCCCTTGTTTCTGTGGTAACTAAGTACTTCACATTCTTTAACATATCCTGGCAACACCCCTGTGAAGTAGGGCGGTGCTATTATCCCCATTGTGCAGATGGGGAACTGAGGCCCAAAGAGGTGAAGCCCCAGATCCTCAAAGGTATTTAGGTGCCTAACTCCCATTGCTCAAGTTCACACAAAGTCTTTGCCAGAGCAGGGACCTGGGTCTCCCAAACCCCAGGCCTAACCACTGGACCATCCAGTCCTCTGTCTTAGCTGAACACCTATTAAACGCATTCTTGTGCTAATGTTGTTTATTCACCTCTGCATTTGCTTAGTCAGATTTCATGTTATTGAAGGATTTAGGAATTTTTAAGCAAAGGAGCATTTCTGGAAAATCTAAGGTGGGGCTGTACTTGAAGTAAACAAGAGTGATATGCTTACCGGGAGCAGACGCGTGGAAGATCACAGAAGGTATGCAAATTCATTGTGGGGCCTTATAAAACGCTTCTTTCATTCACCTACCAAGTGCAAGTAGCTGCAAGCTCTCTTCACAGCCTCCCACGCAACAAAAACAAAGGGGAATATTTAGGTTTGTGGTGAGGGAAGAGAGAATATCAATTCCAAAGTTACAATCATCTCAGAAACAAATTGCTGTTGTCGATTCATATGTGAGTTATAAAACCCAGGCAATTAACTTAGAACTTCAGACCTGACTGGTGCAGCCCAAACGACTGTCAGAGACAAAAAATTGCATCTGTATAGATGATTCCCCTCCCTCTCCACAAATGTTCCACCTTAAACCTGTACATTTCCTCATGGTAAAAGTATGCATCATGCGTGAAATAGACATAATTATGGAAATCCCATCTGGAAACGATTAAGGCTCATGATCCCCTGGTTTGCCAGAAAATGCATCCTTCCTTATTCACCCTTCCCTGAAATGAAGAGTCGGGTTTACTGTCTTGCCCTGATGACGAATAAATTGCTATCTAAGCTCTATCTGCACCAAGACAATCCCCTTCCCCAAGGCAGACTAAGCATGCAAATTCTGAAGACACATTTGATACCTTCCAAATTATTATGGATAAGCCAGAGCTTAGTTGCGCTGGCCCTCTGCACAGAGGTGAATTTCTCCTGCTATGTGCTGTACATATTTACTGTATTTACAAAGACACACACAGAATTCATACATATATCATACAGATTACCTTGTAGCCAGTCAACAGTCACCTAGGAACCTTACAATTACTGTGATGCACACCAGTCACTCAGCACTCCATAAGGACTGTGGGATTAGAATTCCCTTCCTCTATTGTCTATGTTCTCACATCACATCTAACACCCTAGTAGCCAAATGCCTCTTGCTTGGAAAGCAAAACCCCCTACCACTTGAGCTAAGGAAGAATCTCTGTTGGCTGCTGGCAGTACAGGAAAATTGTGCCCCTCTATACTTCTAGAATTCTTCATGGATCATTATGGCCAAGGAGAAATGGCCAAAGTTTCCTAGCAAGATAGAGGTAGAAAAAAACTTTTTTAGGGGGGAGTGTCATTGAAAATACCTGTTCATTTAGAGCCATTGAGGCCACAATCTTAGTAGGATTCAGAAATGAATTAAATATTGGTATGGAAAATGAAAAGTCTACAAGTGGCATCAGATAGCATACAAACGATTTATAGAAGGAATATAGACATTCATGCTTCAGGGCATAAGCCAAGCATGAACCAAGGGGGGACTAGGAAGAAATTTCCAGACAATAGGTTTTCCTAAATTGCCTATTAGGGTTTTTTTTTTTTTTTTGCACCTTCCTCTAAATCATCTAGGCAGAGACAGGATACTGGAATCAATGGATCACTGCTCTCATGTGATATGGCAATTCCTTTGCTCCTGTATCAGTCATGGATGATCCAGTTTCATGACTTTTGAAAATGACACATGATTTCAGCCACAATATATGATCATATGCCATGGCTATGGTTCCTTCTAGTAAGGGTAAATGATGAGTTAGGAGAGCTAGGAGCCAAAGGAAAGACAAAAACTTCAGTTGGTCACTTTCTGCTTAGTGCGAACCACCTCCCCAACCCCTTTGTTTATATTAGGCATGACACAGTACTGAGGCCCTCAACTCCTACTGAAGTCAATGGGAATTGAGGGTATTACTGACATCATACAGGACAGGGCTCATTATGAGCAACTTCACACACTATATAATTAGACTGTGGAACTCATTGCCACAGGCTGCTGTAGAGGTCAAGAATTTAACAACATTCTAAGAGAAATTGGATATATAAATGGCTAAAAGGTATATTGACAGTTATGATTAGAAGAAAAGTTGTAGAAGGATATAAAACCTTGTGCTTCAGAGATTACACCAATCTCTAATTATTAGGGGTCAGCCAGAGAATCCTCTGGTGGGCAGATTATTCCAACATCTTCCTACTGCATGGGGTTCTTGCACCTGCCTCTGAAGAATCAGCCGAACAAGATGAACAAAGCATCTGATCCAGTCTGGCAATTCCTAAGTTTTATCTTTCTTTGACTATTTTTGTGTGATGTCAGAATTCACATACACCATTTGTACAGCTGGTCAATTTCACTTTCTTCTCCAGCCAGATCAACAAAGGGAGGAACAGCAAGACTGGTTTGTGGGAGGTTGATGTATATGTGATCAGTGACTGGGCTGGTATAGAGCTAAGGAGATGGAAGTTTAACTTTTAATCCACTAATATTTCAACCGCTTTGGGGGGAATCATTTTCCTCTGTTTCTGCCCCCCCATCACCATCACCATGTATGTAATTGTTCATGGATGGAAATACTCTTCTTTCTTTTATTACTGTCACTGCTATCCTAACTGTGTTTCCTGTGTTTACAATGTTACAGTTGTGTGCATGATGCTTTACACCTCTCTCACATCGTTCCTAGAACGCTTGACCACCACAGCAGATGGGCACTGAATGTGACCCTGACAGCAATTACGTCTGTCCAAAAAGAACAGTCACTCTTCTGTTCTGCTCTTTGGTATATTACTCAGCTTTTATCATTAGATAAACTGCTGAGTTTTCTTACTTGTGTTCCTGTGCACACTCAGTCGTAGCAAAGCTACAATTTTATCTTGGAAAGTTTATGAAAGATCATGAAGCTGGTCAGGATGAAAAAGGGAAAAGTGGTACAACCTCTGTCCCCTTGAAGTCCCAGGCATTATTTAGCACCAAAACCACATCTAATCGGCATACCAAATCTTAAATGTCTTTTCAAAAATGTAGGTACTTGGAGTGAGATTTACAAAGGTATTTAGGCACCTAAAGATGAATGTAGGAACCTAGTGGAATTTACAAATGTGCTCCATGAGCAAGGCCACCTAAACCCCTTTGACTTTCAGTGGGCATTAGGCACCTAACTTGCTCAGGTGCTTCGTAAATTCCACTAGGAGCTTACTTGCCTCTCTAAGTGCCTAAATACCTTTGTAAATCTGGCTCTTAGTACTTTGTAAAAACTGCATGTGCCATTTTGTGCAACCAAATTGTTGCCTTTGATAGTTTGTAACGAAAAAGAAAATGAATGAAAAAAAAAATAAAACAGGTGAATGATAGTTTTTTATGATGGAGAAACCAAATGTTTGTTTGAATTATTTAACTCCTCAGAAGTGTTAGTGAAGAGTTGCTGTTTTTCTAAAACAAGTTTTAAAAAGAATTAGTTTTTTTATTTGAATAAAACTGTTAGCGCATAGCTAAGGGGTTTCAAGGAGAGCTGGTTTTTCCCGATGTGCTGTTCTGCAGTGTAGGGAGGGCTTATTTTCTACTTTTTTAATGTTTGTCTTTTATCACAGCTGGTTGCGGGTTTCGGTGAATGACAGTTTAATGTCAACAAGACATTTAAGAATAATAAAATTAGCCAAGATCACATATCATCCCAAGTAACAGATTTGTAAAGAATGAAAAGGAAAGCAGGCTGCTTGGTAATAATTAATAATCCCTCCAATATGCAAATCCCTTCCTTGAATGGAGGAGTGCTGTTTGGGCCCATATGTTGAAAACTCACTGGCATATGTGAATTGAAGTCTTTGCCTCCAAGCCTGTTCACTATCACTGCGCTCTTGTTGGGGGAGTAATGGGTCATGAATGCACAAGTATTACCTCGTAGGACTATGTCATTGCATGCACAATTCATATCCAATTACCCACAATTTTATGGCATATTTTACATGCATAACTCAGATATTAAAAAAAGAAGAAATCAGCCCTAAGGGTACAGCTACACAGCAAAAAATGCCACAACAGTGAGTCTCAGAGCCCGGGTCAACTGACTTGGGCTCACAGGAATCACACTATGAGGCTAAAAATAGCAGTGTAGATGCTCTGACTTGGGCTGAAACCCAGGGAGCGGGGAGGGTCTCAGAGCCTTGGCTCCAGCGCTAGCAGGAAAGTCTACACTGCTCTGTTTAGGCCTGTAGTGTAAACTGGAGTCAGTTGACTCAGGCTCTGAGACTTGTGGCCATGGTTTTTTCTTTTCTTTTTGCAGTGTAGCCAAGCGATAAGAGTCGTGCTCTGGTGCACTGTGTTACCACAGCGCTCTTGCTCAGCTCCTGTCTTCTATGGTGAAATTCACTTATTCTGTTGAGGGCCAGTGCAAGGTCTTGTCTACACAGTGACTTAACGCGCAGCAAGCCAGGGTGTGAATCTTCAGTGCACTAGCCTGCTAACTGGCTGTGTAGACCCTGCTACCATGCACTAACAGTTCCATAGTGCACTGGGATGTACTCCTATTTCAAGTAACCACCCACGCCCTGAGGAGGTGCTGTAGAGAAGGATTGTGGGGAAAGGCCTGTTAGCTTTCTACATGTCACAGAAAGTGCTATTTCAGTACTTGGCAATTAATACGCACAATTACCTGTACATAATAAGCAGCACAAAATGATTTATCCAAGTGCTTTGCATGTTCTAGAACATATTTTAAGGGAAAGAAAGCTATCAGAAGGAATGGAGGGAGAGAGCTGTTACTGAACATTTTAAGAAAGGGCTCATGGGTTAGATTCTGATCTCGTCTAAATGAGTTCAGTGGAGTTACTCCAGATTTACATGGGTTTAAATAATAAAAACATGTTAAAGGAATACAAAATAATGAATGGTAGAGAAAAGGTAAAATCTGGCACTCCTATTTACTTTCTTATAATGGAAGAAGAAGAGATGACATTCAATTACACTAATATACAAAGCATTTACATCTGAATGTTTTTAACTCAACTCAGAACCAGCTTGTGGAACTTATTGCCACTAAATATCCTTGTGGGTAAGTGCTCAGTAGAATTCAATGACATATTAGACATGGATAATGAGAACATCCCTGGCTGTGTTACTTAGCATTAAAGACATTCAGAAGGAACAACCTGGGGTTGTCCATTGTCAGAGACGGGACACGGACTATAGGGACCATGGGTCTGACCCAATATGGGAATTTCTGTGTTCTCCAAGTCTGTGTGGAGACAAGACATATCAATCAGTGTAACTGTCCTGTTAAAAAAAAAACATACCTTCTGGTTTATTGTAGGAAGTTAAATATCTTCCCCAGAATGCTGCTTTATCTTTTTCTATTAAAAAATCAACCATTATAGTAATTCACGCCAACAAACGTGCTCACATTTTTAGACGCCAAAGACAGTATCTCCAAAATACCTTGTCAAAAATTTGAACATATTATTAATAATTTCAGTTCATGTAACTTTGAATACTAACAGAGTAAATGTCACTAATAAAAGTCAATGTGTGGTCTGTTCCATCCTCTGCACTTTAGAACTTGTCATGATCATGACTTTATTATCTGAGCTTCATTTCTGATGCTAATACCACTCCACGTAGAAATGCATTATGAGAACATAACCTCAGACACAGGATGCTTGCAGATCCAGTCCTGTGCCCAGCCAAACACTTCCACATTCAACCTCTACTCTGAGTTTTAAGACTTTATGGTAAAAAAGCTTTTCCATGCTAAATCTTGGAAGACAAGTTCTCAGGTCTGGAAAAACTCTTCATAACCCCAGCTGGCTTGGGATCAGGAATATAAACCATGGTCCAGATTCTCTGCCCCTGAGCATCATAAAGAATCCAGAATCTGGTGCCAGCGGCCAAGGTTAGAATTCCCTTGGTATAACACCAACTACCCCTCACCCTGATGTAGGTGGCATATCAGGGGAGGGATGGGCCACGACGGGGGCCAGTGCTCATCTGGTCACGTAGGTACCACACCTGTTGTCAGAAATTAGAGAAACCCCTATGCTGCTCTAACTCACACGAGGGCCAGGGCAGTTTGAAAATCAGGGGCCATAAAAAGCTCCCCTCCCCTGGAGCAAGAAGGTCTAGGTGCAGAAGAGAATCCGGCCCTATACTATAATGGTGATGTGAAAGGGCAAATTTGATAACTAAACTTTTAGATTTACTTAATTTCTAATGAGGTCTATACCAGCTCCTTAGATTTGCTTATCTGTAGATCCCTAACAAAGGGGAAATGTCTAACCTAAAAAGCACTGAGTCAGAAGAAAAAAAAATCATAGGAAGGAACATGCAAGACATTATATATTTATATATTTATTGAAGAAAAACATTGACACCCCCTCAGATGCATACATCCATGATTCATAAATCACAATTGATCCAGGGTAGTAGCTTATTTCCTGACAATCTGAATGGGTTGTATGTGCCAACTTGCCATGCATTTCTAAGATACTGCAGATATGCCACTTAATTACCAACTAGTCAACTACCTTTAAGTATTCAGAGGGACATACATTATGACAAACAATAGTATTTTTAAGTGATTGTGCTTTAATTGCTACATAAAGTACAGTTGTTTGTCTCTACTCTGTGTAAAAGGTAGAGTTTTATGAAAAGCCATAACATGAATTATAAAAATACATTAACTGCAAACAATCTCCAATAACATTTTGAAAATGAAAGTCACCGGAGATGTAACTTTTCTCATTTGCATCTAATTAGAAGAGGTTACCAAAAGGCAGCTGATTTCACAATTTACAAAGGAAAAAGATGCAAAGTGTGTGAAGGGTAATATCTATTGGAGGAGAGTTTAGCATAGTTCTCATTGCATTGTAAGAACAGAAGTGCATGGGAACAAGGTTCCTATTAATTCCCATGATTAGAGCTGCTATATATATGGCCCAATGGAGATCCAGGTCATGTCTCAATTGCAATGTTTGGTATCCCCATGATATTGGTGACAGAGTACGCATATTGTATAGGTTCATTTCCAAAGCAGTGCCCCTTGAGCCAATTAAAAATATTTGTGCATCTAGTTCTTTATATATGTGGCTTTGAAAACATAACCCAGAGTGTGTAACTCAATTTTTTTTAAGCAAAAGGTAATATTTCAATGAGTTGCTTTTAAAACAAACATTTGTTTAGAACGATGAACTTTACAAATTATTCCAAACCTAGCAGTGTATCTCGTTATCTTTCTCTATTAATCAGTATCTTTTAATTTATCTTTCAAAGAACAAATCCAAATTGATGCTGGTTAGCAGAGGAAACACTTTGAAGAACTAGCTAGGACATTTTCATTGAAGGCAAAGTGGTGCAAATTCTCTAAATCCTCAAAAACAACAAGGAGTCTGGTGGCACCTTAAAGACTAACAGATTTATTTGCATCTCCAAATAAAATAAATCTGTTAGTCTTTAAGGTGCCATTGGACTCCTCATTGTTTTTGTGGATACAGACTAACACGGCTAACCCTCTGATACCTCTGAATCCTGTTTGACACATTACAAAGCTTAGGTGATGAGGTAGTGTTAAATGTTAATGACCAAAAATAACCTCTTTCACCTACTGCTCACTAATAAACTTTGCCCCTTCCTCTCAGGCAATGGCCTGGCCAGTGATCCATGCATTTATCACTTCCAGACTGGATGACTATAATTCACTCTATCTGAAGCTAAGCAAAGGCTCCAGTTTGTGCAGAATGCAGGTACCCGCCTCCCACACAGGTTAGGCTGCCATCAGCATATATCAACCTTATGCTCCAATCCCTCGATCTGAATCTTCTTCCACTGCCACTTGATGCTAATCCCACAAAGTCATTACTGGATCATCTCCCAGCTACACTAGAGATTGCTTCTTCATGGACTGCCAATACAGTTGCATTCCTTTGGGACAGTGAAGATCAGAAAGCCCAGGATGCACCACATGACAAATGGAGATCCAAGCTTCTGAATCAAAGGGAACACAGCTGTGGTACAAACTTTCAGGGAGAGTGGAGTAACTCAGAGCCAGACCACCTTCAGGAAACATTGCAAGACCTTCCTCTTTGATAAGGATTTCCTACCAGAATCAGAATGATATTGACAAATAGAGCCTCCTCTGAACAGAAAAGAAAGAAAGAAGACTTCATGAAGTCCCCTGGGAACTTTGCTTTTCCAATCATAGGTGGCAGGGGTTCATAAGAGTGATGAGCACCTATACAAAACCCAGAGGGAGGGAGGGAAGGAGATAGAGACAGATATATAGTAGCTAGAATTCCATTGTGTCAGTCTCCTAAATTTTAGGGCAATTTATAATTACTTAATTAAAACACAAATATTGTTCTTCATGCAAAGCATTTCCACACTAAGTTTTGACTTCTACGAGGATCCGTTTTCAGTCTTTAATTGAGCGTTTTGGCTCTGTTATGCTTTTTTAGAGTGCAGAGACATTCTTGATTTCAGCATAATGACATATCTTGATGCACCAGAATGTCTGAATTGCTTGTATCCTGTCAAGGTCACATCTTTTGCTGTAATTCAGCGGATCTCTGGTTGGCTAACACCATTGGCTCTGATGGAACTTTATTCCATCTATATTATCGTTATGCCTTGAAAATAAAATTAAAAAGGGGGATAATTCAGAGAAGCCTGCCCCAGTACTACTAGATATTGTAATAACTGCTGTCCAAAAGATGATAGCCAGAGGGAAGCCTAAGACCTTGACTATTTGTTACTGTAACAGTGACAGCTTTAGATTTTTTCCTCCTGTGGAATCCATAATGTAGCAATAGAAATGCTAAGGTCAAGCCTGACAACATATCCCTCTGCGACAGGGTGTCTATAATTACGCGATCAGCACAGACACTGCTGGCCCAATTTCGATCATGCTGGTAGAAATCAAGCATAACTCTAGTGAAGTGAAAGGAGTTACATAGGTGCAAACCGTCCCCAATGTACAGGAGCACCTCACCCTTGGGAGCTAGGGAGGTGTGATTATTCCCATTTTCCACCTGGTGGGATTTTCAAATGTGTTCAGTCTTGGCCTATCTCTGCTCCAACTGAAGTCCATGGGAGTTTTTACCCTTGGAGCAGAGGGGGGCCAATGCTGAGCTTTATGACGATCCCACCCTGAGAGGTTAAGAGCCTGATCAAAAGCCCCCTGAAGCCAATACGAGTTTTCCATCCACTTCCATGGGTTTTGGTAGGGTGACCATATTTCCCAAAGGGAAAATGGGACAGCGTGCGGGGCTGGCAAAAGCCGCTTACCAGAGCCCTGCCTCCCCCGGCGCAGGGCTGGCATCACCGCTCGCCTCCCACACGTTCCTCCACACCCCACTTTTTGGACAAAAGTGGGCATTTGTCCCGTTTGCTCTTGCCATCTCAGTTACACATGCCAGCATCAGTCACAGCACACCACACTACACAACTAATGAAGTGAACAAGACAAGAGTCATTCAGCCTAATTCACGACCTTACTTCGCCTCATTCACTGTATATAAAATGGGGAAGACTACAGAATTTCCCAATTAATCCACCAGTTAAAGAAGGTTAGTACAGGCCTGTAATCAGTTAATCAGCCAGTTTCCACACAAAACAAGGTAACAGAACAATGATATCACAAAGAGTGTTGATACCTCCGGCCAATTTCCTAGTGAGACATTTATTCAGTTTGGAACCTGGCATCTAAACAGAGCCTCCAAGCTTTTAGAGTTTTACCTACTGATTTAGAAGCACAGGCCCAGATTTGCAAAGATCTCAAATTCTCACATGCTCTCAAAGAAACTGCGGAATCACCTGATCAACATCCTCTAGAGCAAACAGGGAAAGATTAAGAATGAGCTCTCAGAACTGGATACTCTCATAAAAAAACAACCTTCCACATAAACTTCCTCGTGGCTGGAATTTACTAAAACTAGACAAGCCATTTACAATGCACACTTTGCTTCTCTACAAAAGAAAAAGGACACTAAACTTTCTGAACTACTACATGCTATAAGGGGCCACAGCAATGGTTCCCTCAACCCACCCAGCAATATTGTTAACCTATCCAACTATACTCTCAGCCCAGCAGAAGAAGCTGTCCTATCTCGGGGCCTCTCCTTCTGTCCCTCCACCCCCACGAACATGATACAGTTCTGTGGTGACCTAGAATCCTATTTTCGACGTCTCCGACTCAAGGAATATTTCCAAAATACCTCTGAACAACATACTAATCCACAGAGGCCTCCCTACCAACATTACAAAAAGAAGGATTCTAGGTGGACTCCTCCTGAAGGTCGAAACAGCAGACTGGACTTCTACATAAAATGCTTCCGCCGACGTGCACGGGCTGAAATTGTGGAAAAGCAGCCTCACTTGCCCCATAACCTCAGTCGTGCAGAACACAATGCCATCCACAGCCTCAGAAACAACTCTGACATCATAATCAAAAAGGCTGACAAAGGAGGTGCTGTTGTCATCATGAATAGGTCGGAATATGAAAAAGAGGCTGCTCTGCAGCTCTCCAACACCACTTTCTACAAGCCATTACCCTATGATCCCACTGCGAGTTACCAAAAGCAACTACAGCATTTGCTCAAGAAACTTCCTGAAAAAGCACAAGATCAAATCCACACAGACACACCCCTGGAACCCCGACCTGGGATATTCAATCTACTACCTAAGATCCATAAACCTGGAAATCCTGGGCGCCCCATCATCTCAGGCATTGACACCCTGACAGCAGGATTGTCTGGCAATGTAGACTCCCTCATCAGGCCCTACGCTACCAGCACTCCCAGCTACCTTCGAGACACCACTGACTTCCTGAGGAAACTACAATCCATCGGTGATCTTCCTGATAACACCATCCTGGCCACTATGGATATAGAAGCCCTCTACACCAACATTCCACACAAAGATGGACTACAAGCCGTCAAGAACACTATCCCCGTTAATGTCACGGCTAACCTGGTGGCTGAACTTTGTGACTTTGTCCTTACCCATGACTATTTTACATTTGGGGACAATGTATACCTTCAAATCAGCGGCACTGCTATGGGTACCCGCATGGCCCCACAGTATGCCAACATTTTTATGGCTGATTTAGAACAACGCTTCCTCAGCTCTCGTCCCCTAACGCCCCTACTCTACTTGCGCTATATTGATGACATCTTCATCATCTGGACCCATGGAAAAGAAGCCCTTGAGGAATTCCACCATGATTTCAACAATTTCCATCCCACCATCAACCTCAGCCTGGTCCAGTCCACACAAGAGATCCACTTCTTGGACACTACAGTGCTAATAAACAATGGTCACATAAACACCACCCTATACCGGAAACCTACTGACCGCTATTCCTACCTACATGCCTCCAGCTTTCACCCAGATCACACCACACGATCCATTGTCTACAGCCAAGCTCTGTGATACAATTGCATTTGCTCCAACCCCTCAGACAGAGACAAACACCTACAAGATCTCTATCAAGCATTCTTACAACTACAATACCCACCTGCGGAAGTGAAGAAACAGATTGATAGAGCCAGAAGAGTTCCCAGAAGTCACCTACTACAGGACAGGCCTAACAAAGAAAATAACAGAACGCCACTAGCCGTCACCTTCAGCCCCCAACTAAAGCCCCTCCAACACATTATTAAGGATCTACAACCTATCCTGAAGGATGACCCAACACTCTCACAAATCTTGGGAGACAAGCCAGTCCTTGCCTACAGACAGCCCCCCAACCTGAAGCAAATACTCACCAACAACCACATCCCACACAACAGAACCACTAACCCAGGAACCTATCCCTGCAACAAAACCCGTTGCCAACTGTGCCCACATATCTATTCAGGGGACACCATCACAGGGCCTAATAACATCAGACACGCTATCAGAGGCTCGTTCACCTGCACATCCACCAATGCGATATATGCCATCATGTGCCAGCAATGCCCCTCTGCCATGTACATTGGTCAAACTGGACAGTCTCTACGTAAAAGAATAAATGGACACAAATCAGATGTCAAGAATTATAACATTCAAAAACCAGTCGGAGAACACTTCAATCTCTCTGGTCACGCAATTACAGACATGAAGGTCGCTATCTTAAAACAAAAAAACTTCAAATCCAGATTCCAACGAGAAACTGCTAAATTGCAATTCATTTGCAAATTGGATACTATTAATTTAGGATTAAATAGAGACTAAGTCATTATGCAAGGTAGCCTATTTCCCCTTGTTTTTTCCTACCCGCCCCCCCCCGACGTTCTGGTTAAACTTGGATTTATGCTGGAAATGGCCCACCTTGATTATCATACACATTGTAAGGAGAGTGGTCAGTTTGGATGAGCTATTACCAGCAGGAGAGTGAGCTTGTGTGGGCGGGGGGGGGGGCGAGAAAACCTGGATTTGTGCTGGAAATGGCCCACCTTGATTATCATGCCCATTGTAGGGAGAGTGGTCACTTCAGATAAGCTATTACCAGCAGGAGAGTGAGTTTGTGTGTGTGGTTTTTGGAAAAAAGGGGGGGGGGTGAGAAAACCTGGATTTGTGCTGGAAATGGCCCACCTTGATTATCATGCCCATTGTAGGGAGAGTGGTCACTTTGGATGAGCTATTACCAGCAGGAGAGTGAGTTTGTGTGTGGGGGGGCGGACGGTGAGAAAACCTGGATTTGTGCTGGAAATGGCCCAACTTGATTATCATACACATTGTAAGGAAAGTGATCACTTTAGATAAGCTATTACCAGCAGGAGAGTGGGGTGGGAGTAGGTATTGTTTCATGGTCTCTGTGTATATAATGTCTTCTGCAGTTTCCACAGTATGCATCCGATGAAGTGAACTGTAGCTCACTAAAGCTCATGCTCAAATAAATTGGTTAGTCTCTAAGGTGCCACAAGTCCTCCTTTTCTTTTTGCAAATTCTCAGAAGTGGCTCCTACCGCGAGGCACTTAGATCCATATCGCTTGAGGGGCTATGGCCTGTATTATGCAGGAAGTCAGACTGGATGACCACAATGGTGGCTCCTTCTGGCATTAGACTGCATGGATATTTATTTCACAGGGCCCTGGCATTAGAGTTCTGTCAAGGGAACAGGCCATGAGACATCCTACGGTGCATTTCAGCACTATGAATCAGCAGTGACCTTCGAAAAGCACTCCGTTTGGAATAAGTGGTCATAGCCTTCACCCTGAGGGGGAAATAAATATGGGAGGGACTGTTCTAAGACCCTGAATATCATCTAATCGTATTCAACTGACGAGTCAAGTGCCAGCCTCATGGATTTATTCCTCACACAGAAAAAACATGCAGATGGATAAAGCTAATGTTCTTTAATATCCTTTCCAAGCTGCCAGCTGTATTTAAGCATTATAAACTCTTCCACTTATTCCTCTGCTCCTGCAGTGTCAGCTTCTTCCAACTTTAATAGCACTCAGCCCAATCACTGCTTTTTACCTCTTTGACCTCCACTGGAGAGAGCGGCACAGGAGAGAATTGGCTTTGTATTAATTGTCTGTGAGCCAAAGGATGATGTATACAAACTTTCTCATGGAACTGGCTAATTCAGCTCAGACCTGCAGTGCCAACCTAACTCCCATGGAATGAAAGGAGAACCAAAGATTATAGCTAAAGAAAACGCTGTGAAATTAAGTAGTTAGAGGCAGATACTTAATACCGCATAAGGACTGAGAACCAGAGGGCGACTGAAGATTGTGCGTCTCCTAGAGGTCTGAGAAATGGTAACTATTTGATTGTAACTGTTTCCTTTGTGATCCCTTCTGCAACCAGCTTTTGCCCTTAAATAGGAAATGTAAGATTCATTCATATTAATTATCTCAACCTGCCCAGTGTCACTTGTAAAATCCCTAAAGCAGAGACGACAATAAACTCTTGGGGGCTGATTCTGAAATGAACGATGCCGCAGAGTATTTCCCTGACTCAATGCCCCTGCATTGATATTAGGGGCACTGAGCTACTGGAGAGGTGCTGTCTTTCAGATGTGGAACGGGTCCCATAAGAGGAGAGATTAAAGAGGCTGGGACTTTTCATCTTAGAAAAGAGGCGACTAAGGGGGGATATGATAGAGGTATATAAAGTCATGAGTGGTGTGGAGAAAGTGAATAAGGAAAAGTTATTTACTTTTTCCCATAATATAAGAACTAGGGGCCACCAAATGAAATTAATGGGCAGCAGGTTTAAAACAAATAAAAGGAAGTTCTTCTTCACCCAGCGCACAGTCCACCTGTGGAACTCCTTGCCTGAGGAGGTTGTGAAGGCTAGGACTATAACAGGGTTTAAAAGAGAACTAGATACATTCATGGAGGTTAAGTCCATTAATGGCTATTAGCCAGGATGGGTAAGGAATGGTGTCCCTAGCCTCGGTTTGTCAGAGGATGGAGCTGGATGGCAGGAGAGAGGTCACTTGATCATTACCTGTTAGGTTCACTCCCTCTGGGGCACCTGGCATTGGTCACTGTCCACAGACAGGATACTGGGCTCGATGGATCTTTGGTATGACCCAGTGTGGCCATTCTTATGTTCTTAATTATGTCCTGAATACTTGTGGTCAGAGATCCTGTAGTACTTTTGACAAGAGCTGGGGTTGTTAGTCCCACTATGCTAGCAAAACTGCAATATGAGTAACTGCCTTCTGCCTATCTAAATTCCCTCAGCTGTTTCAATTGGATACAGTATTCTTCACTTCCTGCTCTGGACTAAATGACTGTGCAGTGTTGCTAGGCACTGTTAAAACAGTTGTGTCGTTTCACCCAGAGGTATCTGCATTTCAGTGGTAAGTGACGTGATAGCAATATATTTTGTTGGTACGGTAAAGCAGTGTGAGCTCCCTTGGGATAAAAGATGGTAAATAAATGATAGATTATTATTATTCTATTCTGCTTGTCCTCCAATTCTTTATTCTGAGCACATGTACACTGATGCAGGAGCCACTGCACCATCTTCTTTGTATTTCTAATGTAGAGAGAGTATTAAACGTGAACATCTGTTAAACTCAGAATACAGTGGAGTCAAATAAAACTAAGGGAACTCAGAATTAAGACAGAAACTCCATCTCAAAATCTTAACACACCCCAATAAGCCTGTATGTTACAGGGTCTCCAGATAGCAGGTCATCTTACATACACTAGGTGCTGCAATAGTTAGACATACGAAAGAGAGAGAGTTTAGAATTGAGTTTCACTCTCAGCTTTGCATTTTATTGCTTGTGTAGATTTTAGTCAGACCTTTATCATCAAACACCTGCAACAATGGTCTAATTATTCCTTAGTCCTGCCTTGGGTGCAGGGGACTGGACTAGATGACCTACTGAGGTCCCTTCCAGGCCTGTATTTTTATGGATCTATGATCAGTGGTGGGTAACTGTTGGGTCTCCTCGCTGTAATGCAATTTCCTTTGCTTTTCTTGCTAGTAGCATTAAAAAAAAAAAAAACAGAACAAGTAGAATCTCTGAAAACTAGACAGCAGGGTAACTCTATTGGCCTTAATGGTTCATTTCAAACCAAAAATGATCTATTCTCTGAATTACAGAAAAACTAACAGCGAGCAAGCCTTAATCCATTTGGAGGGTTGGGTAAGCATCCAGAAGTCAGAAGGCTTAGCCAAAAGCTATGCAAGCCTCCAAAGCTCTCAAAGTGGGTGTCAACACTGAAAAGTTACTGTAAAATTAGATTCCAGGTTTATTGTTTCCACCCTCCCCTTTCCTCTCCTCCTACTTCCCCCTCCCCGAGAGACCAGCTCTAGCTTGCTCCCTTCACAAACACAAAATATTTTTTCTTACTGCAACTCAGTGTGTTCATATTTCTGTTGGGTTCTTTCCTTACTAGCATTAGGGAGGCAGTGTGGTTCGGTGGATCAAGCCCTGATCAGAAAGTCAGCAGACCTGGGTTTTATTCCCAGTTCTGCCACCTTAGGTAAGTCACTCCCCTCTCCATGCCTTGTTTTCCCCTCCCACACATGTCTATTTAGATTTTCATCTATTTGAGGCAGGGACTGTCTCTCACTATGTGTTTATCCATCACTTAGCACAATGGGGCCCAAATTTTGGATTGAGGCCTCAGGGTTCTATTGTAATAAATTATAATTTCCCTCTTGCATCTTTTCACCAATAATAAAGTTCTGCAGATCAAACTACATCCTCACTTATACCCAGGCAACTGTTCTGAAGGCTAGAAGGCTGGCACAGGAGTTATGGAGAGCATGAGCTGGCTTCCTGATTTTTTATTACTGGTGATGATACCAGGAGAGAACCCAGTCTGACTCTAGTTTGAAGGAGTAGCAGAGAGAAAACAACTCTATTTGTAGATGGAGCAAACTGGAATGGAAAGTCACTGAGAAGCAGGGTACATGGAACCCCACAATGTAATTTTTAAAGGGTAGATCCCTAATGTAAGGATGCCCCCAGACTCGGAGAGCTCTCCAAAAACCTCCTGGCTTTATCTCAGAAAAGTCTTCTCTTCCCCATCCCAAAACTCAGTGCCCACCTGTGATAATAGGGATCTGTCCAGCTCTTTGCAGGAGGCTTCATCTCCAGCTCCTAAATCTCAAAAGGAAGACTGCATGATTAAGAGTATCCAAAGGACAGTGCATTCTGTGCTGTAGATCCTACGGCCACCTGAGGTTGCTGCTAACTTAGAAGGCAGTGGGGCTCAGAAGGATTATAGTTCAGGAGAGGGTTGTCCTAATTGAGCATCTATCTGGAGAGAAATAATTAGCAAGTGTGCAGGGGAGGTTCTTATCACACACTTTTTACTAATCTTTATGGAGGGGTTGGGTACAATTTGGAGATGGAGAAAGGTTTGGGCCTATTCTTATTTGGCCGGAAGCAGTTCACCCATCACTAGCGAAAAGCATGTGATTTCATTTACAACATTTTAATATGCAGGCTACTGACTAGTGAGACAGTTATCTTTGACAGTGTAAGTTCATATTAACACACTGTAAAACTACAATCTCCTAATACAACCAATATAGTTTTTGCTGTTTAATGTGTATATATTTTAATGGAAGCACAATTTTGAACCTGAGATAGTGTGACAGCCAGAATGCCTTTGCGTGATCTTTGCTGTGTCTGTCTGAATCTGCTCCGCTTAATATGCATGTTGGAAAATGCATTATTGCACTGTGAAAAACTGGAAAGTTGTGAAGATATCTAGCTATGTCTAGGATGGATTGAACAAATTATTATCTATGGATAGAAGAGATGAGCACTGCTAGCTGACATGTCACATCTCTAAACTGACTATTAGAGCTAGCTGGCTTTCTTTTTTTTCCAGTTGTGCATGCTCTTGGATGCATCTTGTGGAATCATTGTGGATGGTTCTCTGAGAACATCCATTCAGTGTGCAGCAGCAGTCAAAAAAGTGAACAGAACATTAGGACTCATTAGAAAAAGGATAAATAATAAGACAGTAAAGAACATAATGCCACTATGTAAATCCAGGGTACACCCACATCTTGAATACTACTTGTACTTCTGGTTGCTACATCTCAAAAAGACATATTAGAATGGGAAAAGGTCCAGAGAACGGCAACAGACATGATCAGGGGTAGGGAACGGCTTCCATATGAGGAGAGATTGAAAAAGACTGGGACTGTTCATCTTGGAAGAGACGACTAAGGGGGGATATGAGAGAGGTCTATAAAATCTTGACTGGTGTGGAGAAAGTGAATAAGGACGTGTTATTTACCCATTCACATAACACAAGAACCAAGGGTCACCCAATGAAATTAATAGGCAACAGGTTTAAAAAAAACACAAGGAACTACTTCTTCATACAGTGCACAGTCAGCCTATGGAACTCATTGCCAGGGGATGTTGTGAAGACTATAACTAGGTTCAAGAAAGAATTAGATAAGTTGATGGAAGATAGGTCTGTCAATGGCTATTAGCCAAGATAGTCAGGGATGCAACCCCATGCTCTGGATGTCATTAGCCTCTGACTGTCAGAAGCTGGGAGTGGACACAGGGAATGGATCACTCGATAATTGCCCTGTTCTCTGAAGCACCTGGCATTGGCCACTGTCGGAAGACAGTATACTTTGCTAGATGGACCATTGGTGTGACCCAGCATGGCCGTTCTTGTCATTTAGGTTTAGGAGAAAATAAAGTGAAATTCATCCAGAGAGCAGAGGGTTAACACCAGGTGCTGCCCTCCACGTCAGATCTGAACAGAGGCTGCACAGCAGGGCCATGGGAGGAGCAGCTGTGCGGAAGTTCCTGCACACCCTGGAAGAGTTCTCGGGCCTGGCTCGTCACACGCTTGCACAGCGGGCAGTGATGCATGCGGACGAGTGGACACAATTGGCAGCGGAGGACCACAGCTGCTATTTCAATCCACACAGTGGCACTCAACGACCAGGAAGCCAGTGGTGCTGGAACAATATAAACCAAACTGTAAACCCTGTATATGATGGAAACCACTTCGAGCCACGGGGTGCAGCTGCAGCCTCAGCACCAGCACATATGGCAAGAGCTGCATTGCTGCCAGATCCTTTCTCCAGGTTGGAGGTGGCGGATTTCACCTTTCTAACCCCCCTCGCACTGCATCCACCTAGAGCCCAAATACTCTGCCTTCTCACACATTGCATGGGTTTGGTCTTTAATGAATGATAAGGCTAGAGTTTATTCCAAAAAGGCGTGGGGTTTTCCTCTCCCTTTTTTTATTTTTCAAGAATAAAGACGGTCAAACACCCAGTTAAGTAGCTCACATGGGTTTTCTGAACCAGGACTTCCTGAACAGGACTGTTGAGGATCTATTTTAGGAAAAATAAAGTTGGGGTTTTTGTGGAATCAAGGCCATACGGAAATAATTCCACTGCATCAGTACAGGCATCCCTGTGAGTGAGGAATCCTCATTATTCAGCAGTACCCTTTCAGACAAATATTCTCCCCTGAGGTTTCTATCTTTCCTTTGACTCTCTTACAGGTTTTGACTCTTTTCAAGTCCAACGTTTTCCACTGCTATTGCTCATTAGTTTGAACTAGTTTTACCCCTAGAACATCAAGGATGGCACTTGTTCTGTGTGGAAGAATGAAAAAGAGAAAACTCCTCTTCAGTTTCTTCTCTTTCTCCCAACCAACAGGCGCCCTGGCTTCATGACAGCCACCACACCCTCCCACTGTCTCTTCACAACACTTCAAGGCCTCTCACATTTCCATAAACCCTTGGACAACTCCCTGCCACCCTCATGAAGCAGAACCACCTAAGCCCTTCCCAGGTCTGATTTTCCTCTCCCCTCAGCCGCAAGCCCATCTGACTCTTCTGTCCTGCAAACAGTTCCCCCACGCTGATCCCGGCTGAGATCCCAACATGACTGGCTTCCCCTTCTTGATCCCAGCCTCTGGATTACCAGCAGGTCAAAAGTGCTCAGAAACTCTTCCTCGTGCTAATACAGCATACACAGAAATAGTGCCCAGCAAAACACTTTATGGAACATCCATTACACAGAGATCACCCACCCACTTCTCCCCATGCAGAGATTTTGCTGCAGAGCTCCTTCCTGTGCAAGGTTCTGATTATGACTGGTACTCCACTAATTGTCCGGTGCCTTATCACGGCACTTGGTCACTTTAGAATCTCACCACATTATAATTTTACAAGCAAGAATACATCTTTAGGGACACTTTGTAAAATAAGAGCAAGGCCATGCAACACAATATTTGACTGTCATGGCGATGAAGCAGAGCATTTTTACAGCAATTCTCTTAACACTGCAAAGCCAACCAAATTTTCCTTTCTGGTCTTAAGCATGCAGTTAACTAAAAGCACGTGATATCAAGGCACTGAGTTGTCTTGTTTCAGAATTACTTCTCTCTTACCAGCATCATACAGAAAAGAGTCATAGGTTGTGAGGGATTTGTTTCAGGTCACTGCAGCCCTAAAAACAGAAGAAAAATGACTTCCATTCCCTAACTGCTCAGATGACCTCAGCAGCCCTTGCTAATGATAGTGCAAAGGGCTCCAGTTACTAGTGATTTGCTCACTTAGCTCATCCAATCCTGCAGGGGAAATTCTATCACACAGAACTACAGTGACAAGAAAAATAAAAGCTATAATTCAGTTTTCAGTATTGAATAATAAAAAATAAACTTAATGGATACTATCCTGCAAGTGTAATTTACTTTGAATTTGGAAAACAAACCACCTGACAGCGCTATCATTTGTAAGTTAGTATCATCCATAGATCCTTGCATGATGAAAGAAGATATGAACAGGCTTTGACCTGAATTCTTTTCTACTGATCCAGATGAACCGTTGGATAATTACAAGCACCGATAGCTACATTTTAAAAGGGACTAGTGATTTTGAGGAGGGCACCTCAATTTTTGGGTGCCAAACTTGACACACCTTAAAGAAGTGGTGAGCATTTAGAAAGTGGTGAGCACCTGCCCACTGAAAACCAGGCACCCTTAAGATGTTTCAAGTTGGGTCCCCACAAAAATGAGGCACCTAAAATCTTGCAAATACAGACTAACACGGCTGTTACTCTGAAACCTAAATTACTGGTCACTTAAGAAAATTTAGGCCAGGGCAATGTTCTGAGATTCTTTCTTGTGTTTGGCTGATGGCGACACTGCTGGTATGTTTTCTGAAACAACATCTAATCTTCTCAATGTGGTGGAAGGAAAGAGTTTATTTTACCTCCTGTGGCTGTTACAAGATTCATAACAACTACTGTGAAATGGGCATGACCCAGTCAAATCAGGAAAAAACCCTAAACAACTTCATGCCATATATGGGGGCCTAATTGTCAAACATCTCGCCTTGCCATGCCTTGTGCGTCAGTGTCTACCCACGTGCAAAGCGAATGTAAAACACGACCATTCTGCTTTGGGAGCGTTTTTTCTACCCGAGGGGCAAGGCTGTAGGGTCTACTTGTGCTCTCTCAACAGTTTTCCTGTTTAATTCTACTGACTTGAATGGAGTGACATCAGTGTGAGAGCAGAATTAGGCTGCGGAAGTCTCAGAGGCTATTTTAAATACCCAGTCCTGAGGATGCCTTTCAGGTGGGTTGTCTTTTTGCCCTGCTGTTATACCTCAAAAATGTAAGATTCCATTTATTACTCTGACCTTGCAGGCTGAAAGATTTTTGCCAGCCCCTAATTTCTTATTTTCCCTTGACACACAGTTAAAAGCACCAATCAATCCAATAGCTAGAAAAAAATCTGCTGGCATTAATCTTATTTCTCATTTTAAGTACGGAGAATATTCTGAGTTCCATGTCCAGGCATTTGGCTTTGAAAATGCCATATTATGCTCCTACAGTAGCTATTAAACATGAACTAAGGGCATCTATATATAGTTTGCTATACCGTGCAGAATACATTTTATAGAAACACTTGAACTGTCATGAGGGATCATCAGACCAATGGTCCATTCACCTTGGCAGTAGTCAGTTCCTAGCGGTTCAGAGAAAGATGAGCCCCGCCCCACCAATCGTCCTATCAGTTATACAGTGATGCCTTCCCAATGCTCAAAAGCTAGCTGTTTGGGCCAGGGGTGTCCAGTGGATGTATGGGCTTCTCAACTGTGGCCCTCCAGGGTGCTTGTGGTATGACGACTATGTGCACGTTGTCAGGAATGGAAAAGTGGCTCCCTGAGCTGCAACCTACGATGGCCAAGCTGAAGGGTCTGAATCAGCCCCATCACGACGTGGAGGATGTAGGAGAGCCACCTCCACAGCTGCTTCACACTGCTTCTCCTGCAGCCCCAGGAGCTCTCCTGGGAGCAGTCACAGCAGTTGCTGTCCCTTCCCTGATGCATCTGCTCAGCACCTCCCCCCGGCTGGCTGCCTCTGCACTGCAGAGGAGGGAGAAGAGTAGCTTTTACTGCTCTGTTGTCCACGTCGCTGCCGGAGCCCCACGAAGAGCAGGGTAGAAGCTCAGCAGGCTCTGCCTGAACCTAAGGGAGCACTCAGCAAAAATGTCTCCCCTCCCCCACACAGCCACCCAGGGCAGTCGAAACAGAGAAGAAACGGCGAAGCTTTAACATGAGCCAGCTGACAACAGACTTGGAAGGACCCTCAGGGGCCATGCTCCAGATGGGGGTAGCTGAAGCTTTGCACATTCCAGTACCATGTGCTGAGGAAAGGGAGGTAGGAGCCAGAGGGCTTGCTGGGGACTCCCCCACAATGGGGAAATTCCCAGTAGGGGACTTTGGTGGTTTCCTCTCCCTCTGCACTGCCTGAGTATGGCCCCTCGACCTTTCTGAAATAATACGTTTCGCCCTCAGGCTGTAAAGGTTTGACCCTCTCTGGCTCAGGTTCTGAAGCTCAAAGACTGATACAATAGCATTCACGAACACTGACACTTAAAAATATATTGCTAGTCCCAATATACAAATGGGTTGCTCCCTGTCACTTACTGTATCTCTGGGATAACTTCATTATCCATTCATGGAGCTAGAGAGGAAAATGTGTGTCTGGAGAGCTAGTTCTTAAAGACTTGAACTGTTTGTATGTACTTACAGGAGGAGGCATTAGTCCCTTCTGTTGATGCTTGTATCCCAAACACGGGCTCTGCAACACACAGAAGGTAACAACAAGGTCATAAGGAGATAACAAAAAAAACATCACATTGTATTGGAAGATCTTAAACTTATCTTTCCCAGAAAAAAGATAAAGAAAACCATCAAAGGAAAGAAAAAAGAAAAACAACTCCAGAAAGTGAGGCACTTCGAAGTCACTACAGCAAGGGACACTCCATGAATAAACAATTAATGCAAAAATGTCCTTGGAGGGAAACATAAGAAAAAATTGGCAGTGGTAGGAACAACGTTTTCAGCTGCCTGTGACAGAATCAGGGGCCAGCCTCAAAGCAGAGGGCCTGAAAGTGGCCATTCTCTTCTGCGTATTGAGCAAGGAAGTGCCAAGAGCAAGTAACTCTCTAGAACAACATCAAATGGGTCATCAAGGCTACATGTAATAACAGTTGTGCTTAGGGACTGCTGTGACTAAAAAGAAAGCAGCGCCTATGAAAGCCACCAGGTCTGGCCACATCCACAGCCGGAAGGGGGCACAGACACAAACCTGCGCAAGGAAGATATGTTCAAGAACAAAACTGCACGTAGTGGCAGCACAATGTGGTAAAAAAGAAAGACTGAAGAAAAGCAGACTTAAGCGGGCAGGAGTGAATCACAATCTGTAGGACAGGTGAAGCAACCAGTTCTGGGAGACATATAATGATGGGGTAGACTTCAGAAAAATTACTGGAAGCAATTAGTGTACGGAAGCAGGCTAATGGGTCAATCAAACCAGGCCCAGACCTACTGAGACAAAAGTTACGAGGCCCAAACGCATGCAACAAAACCAGGGCATGTATTTAGGAGTTGCAGAAGATCTACCCATCGAGGGTCTGGCAATACATAGTGTAACACATGAGTACAGTAGTCATATGCAAAGGTGTGCAGGACAGCATCTCAGCTAGAAAGTAACAACACAGAACCCATGCAGAAAGAGGACTTTACTTGTGGTAGCAGTAGAATACCATGCAACCAGTGAGAGGAAGACAGAGCCAAGGAATGCCCAGCATTGAACAACAACGCCAAGAATGTATAGTGAGGTTTTTGGTAGACCATTGGGCAGAGGTTAAACACACTGCCATATTCCCAGTAGAGATCACAGGGTCACAGGGTGGGTCACAGTAGGTACACCAGATGAATGAGATATTTGTAGCCCATTGGGGTTCGAGAATAAGGCCGAAAAGGAATAATCCATGTAGAGGGAAACCACACTTGAAGTTAAGGTGACTCTGCAAGTTCCTTCAGCTCCAAAGATACAAAAGCAACACTCCTAGGCAACCGGATGGTGGCAGTCTAAACAGGAGCACTGTACACTAGTCCATCTCCAATCAACAAAGAAGATCTAATGTGCTCATCTGTATTGCAGGGTGTATGAAATTGCAGGGTATTCTGAAACAGCTAGAGGATTCTGTAATGATTTACAGAGCAGAAGTAGCATAGATCCAGGATTAACAGCTTTGTGGGTATGTTTGGATGTACAAGAGCTGAATAGAGTCATCCCGACCCATCCCGACTCCATACCAACGTAAGATGATCTCCTATGCTAAGTGGCCAACACTCTATTCAGAATTCTAGAGAGACAGTGGCTGGAAACAGTCCCTTGATAAGTAGTCATCAGATTTATGCACTTTAATACTCCCATTGGTGGAAAGTAGTTTTGATATTTACTATTTGGCATTAAATCTGCAAGTGCAGTATTTTAGCAGCAAATGTCCTTTTGAACACCTCAGAGACCACATCATAGCCTCTGCCCCAGTCACAGCAAAGAGGAGAATATTCCTGTGCAGAAGCAGGCAGTGGGAAGAACACAAGTAGCAAAAACGCAGTTTATGTGAAGAAAGAAGCGCTGTGTACAGGTTTTGTTCTTACATCACAGGGGGTGAGGAAATGAAAGTGAAGTGCAGGCAAGGGCCAGCATGACACTCCTCTGAACAAAACTGGCTCCAGTGCTTACAGGAGCCCTTGCTATTAACTGTTTGGTCTAACATGTCTCAAGTGAAGCAATACTGACAGCCACACTGAGAACATGAGCGAATCCTGGATCCTCTGATGGGCATTTGTTAGACCCCAGTGCCAAGATTTCCCAAGCTACCACATACAGAGATGCATCAAAGGACAGGCTGCAGGCATGCTCAATGCAAATTCTTGTGGTCACACTTTTCTCCTTGATCTAGCCTACAAATGTTGTCATCTCAGACTAAAAGAAGCCTTTGCCAAAAAATAGGTTTACCATATTTGAACATTCAAAAAAGAGGACACTCCACGGGGGTAGGGGGAGAGGGGGAGATTTGCTCATGCCCCCCCCGCCCCGCCCCAACTCCACCCCTTCCCCACCCCTATTCCAACCCCTTCCCCAAAGTCACCACCCCAACTCTGCCCCTTCCCTGTCCCACTGGACCCCTTCCTCAAATCCCCGCACCAGCCCTGCCTCCTCCCCTGAGCGCTCCGCATTCCTCCCCCTCCCTCCCAGCCATGCAAAACAGCTGTTTCGGGGCGCAAGCGCTGGGAGCTCGGGGGAAAAAGCAGACACTCTCTCGAGTAATCAACATTCACTTTCTTTCTCGAATAATCAACATTCACTCTCTTTCTTGAATGCTCAACTCTTCTTTGAGGAAAAATAATAATGGCAAAATCCCAGACGTTTTTAGATATTTAAAAATTCCTCCCGGATGGCGATTTAAGAACCAAAAAGCTGGACATGTCCGGGAAAATATGGACATATGGTAACCCTACCAGATATGGCATTCCAGAAGAGCTAGCGAGAGACCACAGTCCCTTTGCCAGCCCGGATCTGTGCAATTTCGCAAATCCGTGGGATGTATGTCTTATCCACCCCAGTCTACAACTTCCTCAGCCAGACATGGTAGGAGAGACATGACCATTTATAAAGTATCACTACAGTGTTATATTGACCATCTACCATACAGGGACCATTCGTAAAGTAACACTAATTTTTTAATTTTTTTTTAAAGCAAGACAATCCAGTCTGAGTGCCCCTGGAGCCTAGAAACACGCCCCTCATACGCATGGAACACTTAACAGCAGAGCTGTTCAAGGGCAGAATGCTGAGAGGGACACTCACACCAATTGGGCTACACACAGAAGAGTTCAGAACAGACTGAAACAGCCTCAAAGGTAGTAAAAGCACACACCAAGAATACGACCTGCATTCATGAAACCTGCAGAAGGGCAGTACCAGACTGCAGATCCGGTCAGGTTAAGCCACCCATAGGAGAAAGATAAATGAGGTGCTGGTGACGTGATCACACAGGTCGTATGGAATCACTAAGGGACAAGAAAGTGTCACTATGAGCTAGCCAGGAACCTAAGTGAGCCACATAGCCACCGAGGACCCACTCTTACATGAATGGGAGATAATCATCGTGTAGCCTGCAAGGAAACATGAACATATGTGACACTGCCATCCTACAAAATGCACATGCACAGGCAGAGAGTCAGACACAGCTACTTGCCAGTTGGAAAGATTCTGTTATGGACCAAGTGTAAAGATGTGTTCCAGCAGCTGAAGTGTTACTAGCAACCTATAACCCAAGAAGAGGTCAGGTGAGCCGCAGCACGCTGAGGGTTGCAGTGAACGACGCAGGACAACGTATACAGCTCAGAGACACTGGAAGTTATGCTTAACCCCTTCTTTAATTGTTTGCTAAAGAGCACCTCCACGTTAAAGGATTAAAAAATAGTTCAGGCCTATTTTAAAGTCACCAATCCAGGGCCAGTATTCAAGTCACTCTCACTCCCACATAATGGAGCTCTGGCTCCAGGCAAATTGTTATATGCAGAATGAGCTAGAGAGAGCAGACCTAGGTCTGAAGAACTAATTTGAGAGAGACGAGACCACTTAATTTGACTTACGTGAGGAAGTTTTTGCTCCTTCTGTTGATACGGGTGTCTTGCTGGACTGCTCTGTAAAACATAAAAGGTAACAGGAGGTTACAATATGGTTTCAGAAGATCCTGAACTCATCATTCTTAGCAGTAAAAGCCAGTTTATCTGTTAAGAAAGGACTGGCTCAAGAAAAAAATTAAAGCTCTAAAAAGCAAGCTCAGACTTCAGCCTCAGGGGGGCAAGGATGCCTACGGCTGTTGACTGTCTACTAGCAAAATAGCTTCCTGGGGGAAAACACAGGATGATCTATGGCTAGAATGACCCTGTTCAAGTCTCTCATTCTCATCTGGGAATAATGGATCCATGGCAACTGAGGAAAAGCACACAAATGCCTGTATTTATGGAGCAGTTCAATGAGTGTATTGAGTCCTTGTGCTTCTAAGCAGTTGGATTTTGCAAAGAAAGATTTCTGGTCATCCTATTTTACTTGTTCATGAATATATCCAATGGCATCCTCCTCTACTTCATGGAAATCTTCTAACTCACATGCACAGCCAACTCCCACTCATGGTGGAGGCGGAATACTCTGCTTTGGAAGCCAGCATTCATGTTGCGCAAAAGTGGAGTCAAGTTGTTGCTATACAAAAGTCCCAGGGAATGACTGCTCTTGGCATAATGCCATAGGCTTCTCCCCACTTTGCTTGTTGATATAAAAGTCGGCGGCAATGGTACATGATAGAACCAGCACTTAGCTCCTTGCTAAATGATTAGCAGAGTGTCTAATAAGTAGATGGATGGCTTTCCGTTAGAGCGGGTTTCTGTGGGGACCCAGAGCACTGAACATCCATATCACAATATGCTATTGTGTTGTCTGGCTGAGTAGAACGCTCTTCAGCACATGTTCCTGGACTGTACATTTTCTGAAGTTGTCTAGACAGTTATCAAGCACTGAGGTGGTAAAGTTCTTTATTGCTGCACAAGTTACAACTCCATTGGTAGTACAATATCCTCATGCTTGGCTGGAGAACGAGAAGGGTCATGGATGACACCATTTCCAGAAGTGTCGGGAACATCCTGCTTAGAATTTTAAGCATGCGAGCTTCCAGAAGATCAGAGAAAAGGAATACAGAAGAAGAACGCAGAAGACATTTGGGAAAAGAACTCCGATAGCCACTGGCCATACGATAGTGTTAGATCTTCCTGAACAACTGTGGTCTGTGCCCAACTGTTCAGCCCTGTCACATTGTTCAAAATATTCCAACTCCCTGGGACATTCAGATTGTTCCCATTTTCTGTAGTACTACAAAAATACAGAAATCCCTTATCGAGGCACGAGTTAGTGGAGGGACATCTGTCCACGATTATCTTTCAAGGCAAATAAGACTACCAGGTTGTTCTCTGTTCTTGATCCTGAGGTTGCACATGGACATGACCAAGATCAAGAACCAGTCTATGTAATTTCACTCAATGTAGCTGCAATCAAAGCTTGATGTAAGGCCTTTGTATTAGAATCTGTTCACCTTTCTGGCCTCCCTTTTTCACTAGCTCTTCTGTTTGGATTTTTTCCCTTGTGGCCCAGTTTCCTTTGGCAAATTTACTGTTTCTCTGGAACACTTGGTCCACGATTATCTCATGATGCTGGAAAAATTGTTATGAAGTGCTCCCCCACTACTCTGCGGTGGGTGCTCTGCAAATGAATAGTGTACATATGCATATAAAATACTAGGGTCAAAATCTTGTCACACAAGGTCATAGCACGTGAGGGTGCATGGCTGGGCACCAGTAAGGATCTATGCAGCTTGTCAGGGATGGAGACAGTGCACTGATATATAATTTCAGCTGCCCAAACAATTAACTCTTGTTAAAAACGAGAGGGGACACGGCAGGTCTGGCACTTCAGACATCTCTGCATCAGGCCGTACTGGAGCAACATTTTCTTTTCTTCTTAAAGAAACAGTGCTCCATTCAGTGCCTGTGCTGAGCTGGGGGAGCCTCTCTCATCATTCTCGTTACAGGCTGAGCAGTATCAGTCAAAGCTTAGCCCATGTTTCCACAAAGACAGACAGCAAGTTGCATTTGTAGCGGGAGGTATGACCAGAAGCTCGGCACCAACAGGGCTTCCAGAAGAACCACATTCAGAAAACAAGTGGCACAGTCACACAGCATCAAGCGCGGTTCGTAACATTAACAGCTGAAGGTGTAAAACACAACAGCAGCTCATTATTGCTTATCGAGGACTGTGTGCTGCACCACGGCTGCGATGCATTCCACTCCGCACAACACCTGTAGAAAACAGGCTGAGGAGAAAGAGGAAGGAGGCCTGAAGGTGGCCTCCAGCGCTCGCAGAGGCAGAAAAGCCGTAGGCGGTTTTCAGTAGTGGTGTCTTCAGCATTGTGAGGAGCTGGTGATCTGGAGAGTGGCTTCTGGCCCTCTCTTCATCTTCACGTCTTGGTCTCCATCAACAGCAACAATGTGAATAGCCCTGTCCGTTGCAATCCTCCCCCTCCCACCCCCACACATATTCAGGGGTTCTGCAACAATTTCTGTAGTGGGAGTGCTGAGAGCTATTGAAACAAACTGTAAACCCTGTATATGATGGAAACCAATCCGAGCCAGGGGGTGGGGAAGCAGCCCCAGTTCCAGCACCTATGCACATATCCCCTTCCTCTTGGGGCACATCTAAGGTCTGTGAGAGGCGCGGCACTGTCAGGGCTTAAACAAAAGACACAAATTCTTCTCTGAAAATGGAAACATTTGCCTGTTGCTCCTCCACTTCCCTAGGCAAAAACTGCAGAGGGAGAGGCAAGTGAAACGTTGGGTTTTTTTGAGGTAACATGGAAGGAGTTCTCTGAGGCACCTCACTCCCACAGTCCCGGTCCCCCCAGCCAGACCCAGTCTGCGCTCTTTCCCCGGCAGGTGACTGAAGAGAAGGCAAAGATCAGGAAGCGCTCATCAGCACAAACTGCCTGCTGTGTCCTCACTCTGATCCATTGTTCTCATCCATGAAAGCTGTGCCGGGACTGCTGAGAAAGAAGGGCTAACCGCTCGGACAACGAGTGCTATGTGAACTCAGCTGAATGGTCCACTTGCTGGAGTCTGACCTGACATGCCACCCTTTCAAATCATTCCCAAAGGTGGGCCGACACCCATTGTGTCCATGCCTTCATAAGAGCTGGAGGCACAGATTTGACACCACTAATGGATTATACCTGATCCAGCTGACATTAAACAGATGACCGCACAAACCAGGTCAGCAATGCTCTGCTCTATGAACCCAGGCCCCACTGGCACAGTCAGCTAGCCATGCCTGGAGGAGGAGGGGCTTCACAGATAAATGGGGAAACAGACAGGAAGGCAAAGCGAGGAGCAGAGAAATCCACTCCTAAGCAGTGTTCCCCTCAGGGACTTCAAGAAAGAGGAGGATCCCTGGAATAAAAGGCAGACCCCGTCTCCCTCACAGGCAAAGGGTCCTGCTGGAGTAGAGGGAGTTTCCTCCTCCAGAGCCTGGCAGAGAGATTGCGATGATCCAAAGCTCCAGGAAGGGATCCTAATCATGTTAAGAACAGAGAGTGCCTTTCTCCAGGGATAACTCCTGGTGCCCTCGTCTCATATAGAAGCCACTGGCACATCTCTGCGCTCCCTTTCTGCAGTGTTTTATGGAGAGTATGCGGTCTATGGAGGAGTTTGGTGAGATACCCATTTATGTTTAGTGATATAGTGTATGTATGAAAATATAATCAGACATGGAGGAATTGCTTTTAGCATGTTTCATTCACTTTCCAAGTGATGGCTTTCATGTAGCTCCTCTAGAGTACCAAGCAAGATTGTTATTAAACATTTTATTTCAAATGATTAATTAGGGTTATGTTGCTGACATACCAAAAGGACGATCTGTCCATTCATATCTTCATGTTATTTATTTATCATTGAAAAGCTGAGCTAGTTATCCCTACGGGTTTCCCCTCTAGCTCCTTGGAATTGATAGATTGGTCATTTTTATGTGACTCATATTCCTGTAGAAAGTTCCGAACGGAACAGATACCCCTGTAAAAAGAAAAGGAGGACTTGTAGCACCTTAGAGACTAACAAATTTATTTGAGCATAAGCTTTCGTGAGCTACAGCTCACTTCATCGGATGCGATGTAGCTCACAAAAGCTTATGCTCAAATAAATTTGTTAGTCTCTAAGCTGCCACAAGTCCTCCTTTTCTTTTTGTGGACACAGACTAACACGGCTGCTACTCAGATACCCCTGTTTTTTCTCATGGCTCCTTTGAGGTCATGCTTCCTGGTGCTTGCAAGAGCTCTGCCCCTAATCCAAACTCCTAGGGATATTTCTGCCTGATCTGATCTCAATGGTTGCTGCTGTCATTTAATCTTTTAATCACTGAAAGCTGTCCAAAGGAATGGAAGTTGCCCACACACATCTTTTCCCCCGGCACAGCTATGTTCATAGCTCCTTCCCTCCTCATCCATTCTTGAGGGGTGCTGAAGTGGTGACATTGTTCTTCCTACTCAAATTGCACCATTAAAACAAATGCAACTTGGTCCAGATCCTCAGCTGGATTCCACTGGCTGCAATGGAGCGATGCTGATTTACACCAGCTGAGAATCTGGCCCACAATTTCTAGCCTGGCCTCGTCAAACACACAAGAGAGGGGTAGTCTGGTCTCTTGCTCTAATCAAACCTCAGACTGATCAATATAGGGCCACAAAGGGATTTTTCTTTCATGAAATGCATTGCACAGTTGGCCAGGTGCATTATAGGATTTAATGTTTGTAAAGCTGGGTTTCATTTATGATTTTATTTGCCTTCCTCTTAAGCATCAGACATTGGCTACCTCCAGAGGAAGGATAGTGGATTCCATGGACCAGCCTATGGTGGCATGAGAAATCCTGAATTCTTTACTGTCTCCATTTGACATGCTGAATGGTGTTATAGTACCAACACTATTGTGTTACACTGTAAAGAAGCCCACGCATTAACGAAATGGTGGCTGTACATCACCATTTCCAAACCGGGATGCGTAAAGTTGAAATCAATGCAGGGTGTTCAGTACTTTTGAAAATACAGTTACTTCCTTCAGTGTTTACATACTTTTGGAAGACACATTTGAAAACTCTGGCCTTAGTTTATATTACTGTATCAATGCTCATTTAGTACAGTTAAAATGATCCTTAAAAATAATAAAAGTAAGTAAAAAGTGTGCTGCAAGAACCCCTTTGCATAGGAAAAGTGACAAATTAGTATGTGAAAAGCAATTAGCACAATGCACCCAAATCCCAGTGCTCTCTATTTACAGATCTCCAAAAGAGTTTTGTGCATCTTTTCTGACCTCAGTTACAGTCCTTCTTAGGGAACAAATGTGAAAAGGAAGGAGGCCAAATAAGAAGGCAGTTTGTACCCCATGGGCAAGTTACGCTCATTATAAATGAAAAGAGGACAGAAGAACTACCGCATACCATTAAGACTGCTAGAAACTAGAAATTGTAATTTTTAGAATATTCTTATAATTTGATTTTAGTTGTATTTTTTAAATTTAAAAAAAATCTATTAATAAGGCACTCTACGTGAGAAATTCAAGTTCCTTTCATCTCCCAACAAATTCTACGAGAAGATCTGTCCAGCCAAATACAGCGCATAGCCTGGTAGGAAGAAAAAAAACCCGCAGCATTAGGGCAAACCTGACAGTTTTCAGGCTCGCATTCCCAACACAAGGGGACTACTTCGGACTTGGAAGGAGAATAGGGAAAACAAAAAACAGTTGTTAAAACACGATGAGTAGACCCAAGATCAATTAAAAGTAGCTGCCTAGAACAAAAAGGGCTTCTGAAACACTCAAATAGCAGCCAATGAGAGACTTCTGATGGATCTCCTTGGGAATCGAGTTCCACAAGTGAACAAGACATACACCATCTTGTTGCTGAGTGAACCTGGGAACGAAGAGCAGACATGACCCACCCAGCCTTATCTACTGGGCATGGACTCATGGTGAGATGCTTCAACAGATCATGGAAGGTGGGCTTTGATTCATTCACTCCTGTCTCATGAAGGAAGCAAACAGCCATACACTTCAACCTCCAGATTAATTTCAAGGGAAGCTCAGTTAGGAGTGCATTACAGTAATTAATTATCTTAGAGATGACAAAAGTACACGGCAGTTGCGTCAACCATTAGGATTTCTGAATGTGTTTTCAGATGGATTTGTATGCATGCCTTGGTGCTTTGGAGAGGGATATTTTAAGCCTTTAAATAAGGAAATAAATGGACTGAAAAGCATGCATACCAGCAGTGGGGACCCATGTCTGACAGATATGGGAAAGTTTTCCAGATAAAAGCTACTCCTAAACACTCACCAGTTAGTGCAGTCCCTGCATAATGAGCACATGTATTCCCAGAAAGGGCCTCAGAACACGTTCCACAACCAAAAGGCTTCACCTAACCAGGTGTCACTACAATAGGTAGGAGGACTTACTGTCCAAGAGCAATTCCCAGCTGCTGAGAAAGGATGGAAGTTCTGGGGTTCCTATAAAGAATCCTGCTTGGAGTTTTATCTTTTACATTAGACCAGGGGTCGGCAACCTATGGCACATGTGCCAAAGATGGCAAGCAAGCCGATTTTTAATGGCATGCTACTGCCTGCTGGGTCCCAGCCACCCTCCCCGCTCAGCCCGCTGCCGAACCCGGGCCGGGACCCCGGCAGGCAGCAGCGAGCCATTCAAAATCCTGCCCGCCCCGGCCTGCTCTTCTCCACCCCCCCCCCAGCAGGGGCAGGATGAAGAAGCTTGGTCCTGCTGGCTGCTGCTGCAGGGCAGGAGAGCTCCTCCTCCCCCGCCTCTTCCCCCGGCATGCTGGGTTCCTGCCCCTCCTCCTCTCCCTCCCTGCTGCCCATCAGCTGATGGCCCTTGCGAGGGCGGGGGAGAAGTGGAGCCGCAGCACGCTCGCTGCTCTGGGGAGGAGGCGGAGAAGAGGTGGGGATGGGGTCTTGGGGAAGGGGGCTGGAATCAGGGCAGATCCCCTCCAGTCCCCTGCTGTGAGCTGCTCTGGGCAGGGGGCTGGGAGCACCCCCACAACCCTAGGCCACACTCCCAGCCCTCTGCCCTGACCCCTACACCCCCCCCACACACCCCCCAGCCCCCTGCCCTGACCCCTGCACCCCCCACACTCCCAGCCCTCTGCTCTGACCCCAGCACCCCCCCACGACCCCAGCCCTGACTCCAGAACCCCCCACATTCCCACCCCCACCCTGAGCACCAAATGGGAGCTCCTGCACCCCCCCCCCACATTCCCACCTGCACCCCTTGCACCAAATGGGAGCTGCCCAGGTAAGCACTCCACACCCAAACCTCCTGCCCCAACCCTGGGCCCCCTCCCTCATTCTAGCTCCTGGCCAGACCCTACACCCCAACCCCCAGCCTGCTCCTTCGCCCCCAGCCCTGTGCTCAGTGCACCCCCACCCTCAGCTCAGTGCAGAGAGGGAGGAAGAGAATGGGCTAGAACCAGGGAGAAGGTAGGTACCCACTCTATGTGGGCAGGGCCAGGATCCCAGACCAGCAGTGGGCTGAGAGGGGCCGGCAGCCGGGACCCTGGGTGGCAGGAGCCAGTGGATGGAACCCCAGACCAGCAGCGGGCTGAGCCACTGCCAGTCTGGGGTTCTGGCTGCTGGCCCCTTGCCAGCCGGGGTCCCAACCGCAGGCCCCGCTCAGCCTGCTGCCGGCCTAGGTGAACAGAGCCCCAGGCTGGCAGCGGGCTGAGCGGGCCGGTGGCGTAAGATCAGCATTTTAATTTAATTTTAAATGAAGCTTCTTAAACATTTTGAAAATCTTGTTTACTTTACATACAACAATAGTTTAGTTATATAATATATAGACTTATAGAGAGAGACCTTCTAAAAAACATTAAAATGTATTACGGTCACGCGAAACCTTAAATTAAAGTGACTAAATGAAGACTTGGCACACCACTTCTGAAAGGTTGCCAACCCCTGCAGGAGTGTTTCACTTTTATTTTCTTGTAACCAACTCTGATTTTTATGCCTCATTACTTATAATCACTTAAAATCTATCCTTCCATAGTTAATAAACTTGTTTTATTGTTTTAAATAAGCCAGTGTGTGCTTGGACTGAAGTGTTTGGGAAACTCCATTTGAGATAACAGGATTTGTGCATATCATTTTCTATTAATAAAATGACGGCCTTTATGTGAGCTTGTGTTGTCCAGGAGAGGGCTTGGCAGTGCAAGACGCACATTTCTGGGGGACAGTCTGGGACTGGAAATTTGCTGCTGTTGTCCTGCAGTATAATTCAAGAGTGGCTGCCCATACCACTCATACAGTATAGCTGGGAGTAATTTACATGCTGGAGGATGGGTGTGAGCAGACCAGGAGTGGTTGCTCTCACAGCAAAGCAGTGTAAAAGGCACTCCAGAACTGAGGGGTCACAGCTGTTCAACAGTCCAGATTGTACCCTGGGGAATGTCACAATCTTTTAATATAATCTCATTCCCAGAAACAGCTGAACCATTTTAGCTGAAATTTAAACAAATAAATACATAAATTCAGCCCAGATCAGACACGTGACAGATTTCAGCCCAAACAAGTGAAGTCTGATCATGTTAGACAGCACTGAAAACAGGATCTTATAACGGAAAGTGCAGAACATTAACTATAGGGGCTGCTCCCACCTCCGCCTAATTTATGTTTGTACAGCAACTAGCACAACAGGACTGGAGCCTCTAGGTGCTACCAGAACTCAAATAATTAATACTACTACATACATACGACTATTCTTTATTATTGCATTTAGAATGTAATGAAGAGAATATGGGGTTACGACACTGCGACTGTATAAACACACAAATTCCAGCAGCGATCACTTTCTTTAATTAAATGGATGTTAAAAGCAATGGTTCTCAGCCACTGATACATACCAAGACTTTGTCGCTTATACCTGGCTCGCCATCCTGCCATCAGGTGGTAACCCCCACAACCAGGAATGAACTTGGGATCCCACCTCTCTACTGCACCACTGCGCTTGGCTTCCATTCAACTCTACATGTGCTAACATTCCGCAACAGCACTTGGACTGCTCCAGACCTCAGCCAGCCACAGCACCTGGCCATTTCCAGGCTCCTTCAGTGACTGTGAGATGGAAGTGGAAGCTGATACAGAAGAGCTGAATGAGTTTTTATTATTATGGCAAGTTACAGACCACACATGTGAATAGGAGCCACATAATGTCTACACTTCAGGCCTCATGACAGAGGTTGGATCCCAAATCTATCATTAAGGTCGAAAGGGGAAGAGGTCACTGGCAGCAGAGGAACAAGGGGTGAGAAGGTCACTGGTACAGTGGGTATCAGAATCTGGTGAATGGATACAGCTCTCTGAGACAGTGGGGAACCAGTGCTTTTGTAGTCACCAGATGTCACCCATGCTGCCCTGAATTTTGGATGGACAATTCCGCCAACAATAGCAGCTGCTCAGAGGTTTGGTTTGCTAGTAGAACCAGCTGAGATGGGCAGTGTCAGTGAGGCCATCACATATGTATGCTGAATTTATTTATCAAATCAAGTATTACTACACAGTATGGACTGGTGTTTGATATCAGCTTATCAGATTTAGTTTAGATCTAGGGTTCAGCCTCTTTAGAGAGACAAGGGACAGCTGCAAAGTTTAGATCAGGACCAAACTTTCCTTAAGTTCAGGAGTATTTGAGATATTCTATTCTATTCTATACACCCACACTAAGAGTCATTGCACAACCATACATTAACAAAAAAGCCCAAAGACTTACACTGATGACAAATAAAGATTATAGTTTCATTTTCCAATTAGCATGGTACCTACCTCCTAGTTCAGGGCAGTGTGCAACAAACGTGCATTGCATTGTAATGATGTCTTCAAGTTCCATCACATTAAGAGACAAAAGTTGTCTTTTAGTTGCTGTATTGATCTAATCAGGTGTATGATCCCTCCCACCCCCACAGGCCTCCTACTTGAATTTCAACTGTTAATACGTTTTAATTACTCAACAACAAGTCCAAGAAACAGAGTTTAAGCATATACCTGCCAACTGGTCATAACCAGAAAGGTTTATATACAGTGATACAAACTAAATTTTGCTAGAAGCATATGTCACAATTCCTATCAGTGAAACAGAAAGAAGCCTTGAAAAATATAATTTTGTAGCTTCAAATGACTTTGAATAAGCTTGAGAGCTTTGCTTGCTCAGACCCTCCATTTCTCAAATCACAAGTCTAAATGACAGTATATGAGACAGGCTTATGTCTGTGAATGACTTCATATGTTGATCACGTAGCTTGCATTAAAACATTTCTCTCACGTGCCAGCTTTCAGGACAACTATCGACATATGTGAAAAGAGAGGTGGTCACATTCTGTAGCCATACGAATATTACCTAGAGATGTGGGCTGGTTTTGAGGAAAGGCACTGGACTGGGACTCAGGAGAGCTGGGTTCAATTGCCTGCGCTGCCACAGACTTAATCTCTATGTGCCTCAGTTACTCTTTTGTATAATGGAAACAGTATTATCCTCTTTCTTACACCTTTTGTCGGTCTTGTCTGTTCAGATTATAAGGCCTTTGGTGCCGGGGCTGAGTCTCACTATGTGTTTGTACAGCGCCTAGCACAATGGGGTGTCAATCTCTGTGGAATCTTCAGGGTGCTATTGTAATGCTGACTCCGCTTGTTTGCATAAGGAGGACCAATTTAATCTAAATAGGCTATACCTACATCAGGCCTAATGTTTTTAAATTTATTTTATTTACACCACAATAGACTCACGTGTTTTCATCTCTATTTTGCTTCCAGTGTGGTCTAGTGGGGACGCACCTCTTGCAATGCTTGCAAGGTTCTCATTCACCTACAGACCCTTTTGGCCGGATGGCTCTTTTAATGCAAGAACTTTTAAACTGCAGTTAAACAAATAGCCATGTCTTACCATTGGTGTCCGTGATGGTGATGCTGGCTTTGGTGCTGTCATTCCCTAGTTTGTTGCTCACTTTGCATGTGTATTCCCCAGCGTCCGCCAGCGATGCTTTCGAAATGTGAAGTTCCGAGTACTTCCTGTGGAATCAGGAGAAACACGTTACATCTTTTATCGGAGTAATAATCATGACAAGCAGCTAATGCATTTATCCAATGAAGAAATTCATCTTCCATCCTCTGACTACACCAGTTTACCCCAACCAGAGTTTGGAGAACTCTGCAGAATAGGCACATGAAAGAGCTCAAATAAATACATTTGTTTGTTTATACTTTTCTGCTTGAGAGTTCTCTTTGTTATTAAGGGAAATCTACAAAAACCAGCCTTCTCCCTTCAAGAAACTGGACCAGGAGGTACTCCGACACCATGGAGATGGGTGCCTGTACAAAATATAGATAGATTCTCCTGTCATTGGGGTTCATGCTGCCAGTAGCAGAGTTCTGTGCAAGTACTATAGTTTCGAGCATCTGAATAAATAATCATGAGATAGCAAGAAGCTCTTTAAGCAACCTTTGAAACCCCACTAGGAAATCACTGTCCAGCGCAAACAAAAAAATGTGGACAGCAGTTAATCTGCATGAGGCTACATTTTGTTCCTGGCAAGGAGATGTAATTTAATCAGTCTCCAAGGTTTTAAGATTAGATTTTAAAATGCAGAACTCCTGCCTGCCCATTTATTTGGTAGGAGCACATTCTAGTGTCTCTCAGCAGGGCCCTCACCACAAGTAACCTCAGTAATTCCATTACCTGGACCTGTCATTCTCAGCTCTCTGTATGGCCACAGAACAGGTACAGCACAAGTGGTTTAGCCATAGGCTTCCTCACGCTGCCAGGCCAATCTGGTTTAGCCCTGCCCGGGGCAGACCATCTCTAAGGAGGAGAGGGTAATTCACTCTTTGATCTCACTGCTGAGAGTGCCAATATGGTAGGAATTTGAGGCTACATGAAGGGGTGGTTGTTATATTGTGGACACTTGTGAACTCCTAGCAGAACTAAGGCCTGTTTGACACCTCAACTGTAGGTCAACAGGGCGACATTGCTCAGGGGTGTGAAAAATTCACACCCTTGAGAGAAGTCTTTAAGCCAACCTAAGCCCTGCTGTAGACACTGGTAGGTGGACGGAAGAATCAAGGGTTTGATTACTAGAGAGATGGAAAAAACCCTTCTTTCGCTGTGGCAAGTGTGTATACTACAGCAACATAGCCACTGCAATGCTTGGTGTGTGGCCACAGCCTGAGACTCTTAACTCTCTGCACACAGGGTGCCAAGCACTCATCGAACTGAAATGATGATCAGGAACGGATGGGCTGGGCTGGATTCAAATTGGAGGTGGCAACCTAGAGGTAAAAGGCTCTATCTACCCTAGTACCAATCCCCAGAGCCAGCCAGTGCCCCTTCTCAGCTCTTCCTTGTGCCTATTGGTCCTGCAACAGTATGGAGCAGTTGTTGCAAAGTAGCTTAAGGTTTCCCGTTTTCACACGAAGGCACAACTGTGGAAGAGATGAATCAGAACAGATGCTGGGGGAGGGGAGCTGTAGACTCAAGCCATTGGGGAGACAGGAGGCTGCAGACCCGCAGGCCATTATCAGAGGGAGAAGGCGGCATAGACGCGGGAAGTAGGGTGCTGTTGCACCCCAGGTTTTATAGGCGGCCACCAGCCTTGTGCCCCACTCCCCAGTCGCTGGCTCCATGCATTAAATCTGGGGGTGCTTCCCACACCTATGCCCTGTTCCCGGCCCTCCACTCCACAACCCCTCACCTCACCTGGGGCTCGGGTCCCGGCCACCAGCCCTACCCCCTCTCCTGGGGCCTACCCCACTTCCGACCCCACACCCGGGGCTCTGCTCCTGGAGTCCCGGCCGCCGGCCATGCTCCCCAGCCGCTGGCCCCATGCCCAAGGCCCCGCGCCAGGCTCCACACCCAGGGCCCTGCGCATGGTCCCACAGCCGAGGCTCTGCTCTTGGCCCTGCACGTGGGGTCCCGACCACCACCCCCAACCCGGGGCTCCATTCCTGGCCCCATGCCCACCCCCAGCTGTGGCCTCAGCCCCCTTACCCCTGTCCAAGTCCCCCCACTTCTGGAGACACAGCCCTGCTCCCAGCCTCAGGGGCAGGGAGAGGTGGACAGGGTTAAGGGGGCTGGCTTTCAGCATCCCCACTACTAAAAATGTTCCAGCACCACTGGAAGAAGGAGTAGGCCAGTAGAGCAAACCAGAGGCTGGCAGAGCCTAGGCCGGCTAACTCAGGATGCAACATCACCCCACTGATAGGCTGCGAGGGGGCCCGCTAACGTTGTGGAGCCAATCCATGGAATAGTATTCATTGATCCACCTTCCTGGCTGGAGTTCAGGTGGCATGATGCTAGCTGCTTGTGGATGATGTGGGATAAGAATATGTAAGAACATAAGAACGGCCATACTGGGTCAGACCAATGGTCCATCTAGCCCAGTGTCCTATTTTCCAACAGTGGCCAATGCCAGGTGCTTCAGAGGTAATGAACAGAATAGGCAATCGAGTGGTCCATCCCCTGTTGTCCACTCCCAGCTTCTGGCAGTCAGGGGCTAGAGACACCCAGAGCATAGGATTGCATCCCTGACCATCTTGGCTAACAGCTAACAGACCTATCCTCCATGAACTTATCTAGTTAGTTTTTTGAACCCGGTTATAGTTTTGGCCTTCACAACATCCCCTGGCAACGAGTTCCACAAGTTGACTGCAGGGCCAGTCTCGACCAAATGGCTCAGCAAGTGAGGAACATCTTTGGCGCTCCCCCTCCATTTGTTAAATGTTTGAATACCTTATGAGATCCTATAAAGATCCAGAACATTCTAAGGTGGTTAGTGAAAAATGAATCCACATACGGAATACTTGAAACGTTACTTCAAACATCCTATTTGACCTTTTGTCGCTAACAACAAAAACAGCACCCCAAGCCCAATGCCCACCTGGTTGCCTGTGTCACCTGCCCCTAAATCTGGCCCTGCTTGACTGTGCATTATGTTGGTTGTTTTAAACCTGTTGCATATTAATTTCATTGGGTTACCCCTGGTTTTATGTCATGTGAGGGAGTAAAGAACACTTCCTTATTAATTCACTTCCTCCACACCATTCATGATTGTACAGACTTCTATCATATCCCCTCCTTAGTCGTCTCTTTTCCAAGCTGAAAAGTCCCAGTCTTTTTAATCTCTTCTCATATGGAAGCTGTTCCAAACTCTAATCTCTTCTCATATGGAAGCTGTTCCAAACTAGGATACAGAGGGACCTAGACAAATTGGAGGATTGGGCCAAAAGAAATCTGATGAGGTTCAATAAGGATAAGTGCAGGGTCCTGCACTTAGGACGGAAGAACCCAATGCACAGCTACAGATTAGAGACCGAATGGCTAGGCAGCAGCTCTGCGGAAAAGGACCTAGGGGTGACAGTGGACGAGAAGCTGGATATGAGTCAGCAGTGTGCCCTTGTTGCCAAGAAGGCCAATGGCATTTTGGGATGTATAAGTAGGGGCATGGCGAGCAGATCGAGGGACGTGATCGTCCCCCTCTATTCGACATTGATGAGGCCTCATCTGGAGTACTGTGTCCAGTTTTGGGCCCCACACTACAAGAAGGATGTGGATAAATTGGAGAGAGTCCAGCGAAGGGCAACAAAAATGATTAGGGGTCTAGAACACATGACTTCTGAGGAGAGGCTGAGGGAACTGGGATTGTTTAGTCTGCAGAAGAGAAGAATGAGGGGGGATTTGATAGCTGCTTTCAACTACCTGAGAGGTGGTTCCAGAGAGGATGGTTCTAGACTATTCTCAGTGATAGAAGAGGACAGGACAAGGAGTAATGGTCTCAAGTTGCAGTGGGGGAGGTTTAGGTTGGATATTAGGAAAAACTTTTTCACTAGGAGGGTGGTGAAACACTGGAATGCGTTACCTAGGGAGGTGGTAGAATCTCCTTCCTTAGAAGTTTTGAAGGTCAGGCTTGACAAAGCCCTGGCTGGGATGATTTAATTAGGGATTGGTCCTGCTTTGAGCAGGGGGTTGGACTAGATGACCTCCTGAGGTCCCTTCCAACCCTGATATTCTATGATTCTATGATTCTTAATCATTTTTGTTGCCCTTCTCTGTACCTTTTCCAATTCTAATAGATCTTTTTTGAGATGGGGCAATCAGAACTGCATTCAGTATTCAAGGTGGGGCATACCATGGATTTACATTGTGGTATTACATTTTCTGTCTTATTATCTATCCCTTTCCAAATATTTGCTTTTTTGGCTGCTGCTGCATATTGAGTGGATGTTTTCAGAGAACTATCCACGACTCCAAGATCTCTTTCTTCTGTGGTAACAGCTAATTCATACCCCATAATTTTGTAAGTATAAGTTGGCTTATGTTTTCCGATGTGCATGACTTTGCATTCATCAACATAGAGTTTCATCGGCCATTTGTTGCCCAGTTACTCAGTTTTGTGAGTCCCCACAGTCAGCTTTGGACTTAATTGTCTTGAGTAATTTTGTATTGTCTGCAAATTTTGACACCTCTCTGCTTACCTCTTTTTCCAGATCATTTATGAATGTGTTGAATAGGACTGGTCCCAGTACAGATCTCCGGGGGACATCACTATTTATCTCTCTCCATTCTGAAAGCTGACCATTTATTCCTACCTTTTATTTCCTGTCTTTTAAAGCAGTTGCTGATCCATGAGAGGACCTTCCCTCTTATCCCATGAAATGGGGATAAAATTCTGATAACCAGAGAATGCAATGGGGAGCGATAGCTCAGTGGTTTGAGCAGTGGCCTGCTAAACCCAGGGTTGTGAGTTCAATCCTTGAGGGGGGCCATGTGGGATCTGGGGCAAAAATTGGGGATTGGTCCTGCTTTGAGCAGGGGGTTGGACTAGATGACCTCCTGAGGTCTCTTCCAACCGTGATATTCTATGATTCAAGGTACTGCATATTTAGTTTACAGTCTTGTGCAAGACCAACATTCAGGTGTATCGTGTCCACAATAATTAAAAGCACAGTTTCAACAGTCTCTCATATTTTGGACTCCTACCACATTTCAGTTCACGTTGAGTGGTCTACTTTCCTCTCTCTATCTCACGTATCAAGATCCATGAGAACCATCTATGTGGCACTTGTAGCAGAGGAACAAACCCTCTACTCTGCACAGGTCATTACGTTAACTTAGAAAAAACAGTGAGGTCTAAACTTTTAATTTTAGAATAGAAAAAGGAAGTTAGGAGTCAAATTAGTCAAATTAGTTGTGGAAGTCTAACAAGCCTGGCATTTTGTTATTTTTCCTAGGTGCAAAATCCATAGCAGTGGTTCCAAATCTGAGAAAGAAATTGAATATTCATAGCATCAGTGGTATTATAGGCACTTATTGTTAGCTAATGCTACAATTCAAATAACTGCATGCACACCCAAACTCATTAATCACTTTAAATGAGGAAGCAGCCAAAAAATCCTGGGCTTATATGCATGCATGGAAGGAAGAAAACCCCACCAAGAATGCATCAAAGCCCAGACAATAGGAGTGCTCAGTATCATAGACTGAGGGTCTCGAAGCTGCCTTCCTGTCCTGTCCCTGTCCTCCTGCCTTGTTCCAGATCTGTGCTTCAATGTACTGTCCCAGCTACTCAGGCTCTGACCCTTGGCTTGACTCTGGCTCTGTCCACTAAACCTGACCACCACCGTTCTAGCCACTAGGTATAACTGCCTACGTCCCAATCTATGACACTTTCTCTGTCTGTCATCCAGAATAGCTATCTGTAAGCAAATATTCAAATGAAGCTGATATGGCAGCCCAAACTGCTGGTGCATTTGCATGCAGCATTTCATGAGTGGTTTCATTTCTAATATCAACAGCCAGGTGAAACAGCAAGCGCAAATTATTTAGACACAGGTGCCAGAAAGATTTGAAATGCACAGAAAGAAGATGAAGAACTGAAATGTTGCCATTAGAAGTGGGCAACTGAGTGAATATTTTACTAACGGGTGAGAAGACATGGACTGGTGCCAGACTTCTCTGAATGGCATTACCTGGTATGTCGACTGATACAAAGGAAATGTTTAGTCTTTTGTATCAGCCAGCCCACTGGCTTTCAAGCAGGCTTGGACAGAGACCACTCATATCAGGGGTATTCCTGAAGTCCATTGTAGATGAAAAAATGGGTTCAAAATGTCAATATGGGATTTACCTATGATTATCCCAAGGTGAACAGCATTAGATCATAAACCCATTCAAGCAAGCTAATAGGCCAAGGAAATACTGCATCTGTGACACATCTGCAGATGTCATTAGCTAACAATATGCATCAGGATATTGCACCAGTAAATAACAGTCAGCAATTTCATCTCCTCCACACCAAAGTCTGTTGGTTCTGGTGTCTGTTGGTCATACCGTCCCTGTCATTTTAAAGGAAGCTGCAAAGCTACTCCATTTCTGTTTCAGTAGTTGGCCACTTATTTTGCCTATCAGATATTTTTACATTTTGTCTAAAATTTTACATCTAATTTGTTGGAATTAAAAAAAAAGTTTCTTTCTTGAAATGACTTTGCACTTTCTATTATGCAGCCACACAATGAGCAAAGAGTTGGTGTGTAAAATCTGAAATTAACAAAAGTCACTGTTGATGGTTGGACACTACTTTCAACCTTAATGGAATTTTATTAATATGTATAAACTGTTCTTCTGAACTGTCTGGATTGGTGAAGCCAATAACATTAGGCTGCCTTGAATCCTGATGATGCTAGTGTGTGTCTTCTGCAGCACAATATAACTCACTCTTTAAGTAGCCATTTGTCTGTAAAATAAATATTAATTCTAGCCAGCTCAGATGACTCTCTACACCTTTTATAGATCATTATTATAAAAATTCCATATTAAAACTGATTGTCCATATAACAATATAGCAGCCCAAGAATAAGAAATATTTGCCTGCTCAATTATCTTGTATCATAAAAACACTAAAAATAGAGAAATATTAACCATTTAAATTCATTTAGCTTGGTATGGGAAATTGCTTGTGTTCCTTCATTAATCCAATTTGCACATAATATAATTCTGATCTTTACTGCATTCACCTGCACTGTATTATTTTTCCACTTATTTATTTAGCTTTATAATATGTTCCTGTCCTATGTATGTGTACAGTATAATCTAAACATGAATTTCAACTGAGCCAAGGGCTATGTTCATGATCTTCCACCAAAACAATACATATCTCTTCGCAGGCCTGGAGTGGTAGCAGCCAAAGCAATAACAAAAGCCCACTCTCTCCCCAAGTTACAATACTGAATGACAAATTCCTTCAGCTGGGGACACACCACAGGCGACTATCTCCGAATCTCAGCTAGACACTCTTCACTCACAGCACCTCACCTACATATGGACCAGGAAGGCAGACAAACGGACTCCTGTGGTACAGAGTATGGGAGTGATGTCAGGGCAGAGGAGCTGTCAGTGCTAACCTGTGAGGACTCTCAGACTATGTCTACATTGCAATTAGACACCTGGGGCTGGCCTGTACTAGCTGATTTGGGCTTGCAGGGCTCAGGCTAAGGGGCTGTTTAATTGCTGTGTAGACGTTCTGGCTTGGGCTGCAGCCTGAGGTCTGGGACCCTCCCACCTCACAGGGTCCTAGAACCTGGATTCCAGTTGGAGTTGGAATGGCTACAGGGCAATTAAACATCCCCTTAGCCATAGCCAGCTGGCATGGGTCAGCCACGTGGGTTTTTAATTGCAGGGTAGATATACCCTCACAGACAACACCTGTGCAGTTTGTCACAACTTCATCACCTTTTCGGTAAAAGCACAGAGCCACTCGAGCAATTTCAGCTGTCTCTGCCAGTTTCCACAGGCATATTCCCAAATATCATGCGGGCAGTGGTACTGAAGGCAGCTGATAGATCTGAAAGAATCAGCAAAGGCACTTGATTTGCTTCCACTTCCAGAAGGTCAGTAGCCAAACAGACCAACTAGGTAAGTCTCTGTACCGTATCCTAGCCTAAAAGCAGACTGGGGGGGGCGTGCCAGGGAAATCAGAGAATTCCAAGTATTACCAGAGTTGCCTCATTAGTCCTTCCCAATAAATCCTCTGAGACAGGGTCAGAGATCAAGTTCCTCAGAATCCAGATACAGTTTCTTGGGCCAAGGCCTAACAATTGCTTCTTTATGAGATTTTGCTTCTACACCCTTTCTAAAAGGTAGCATTGATACTCTCCTCCACTAATGGTCTCAACATTTCCCGGCAAAATTTGGTGAGTTAAGAGAGTCATTAGTCCAATGTTCTCCAATGGTCATACAACAAAGCTCCTCAAGCACATCAAATAATGTAGGGTGAACAAAATTGGCCAAAACAGAAGAAAAAATGGCATTTGTCACATATAGGCAGCCAAGGGTCAGGTGTCTCCACAATACAGACTGAAATTACTACACTGCAAGAAACACTTGACTCTGCAAATAGGTCTAGATTCACTGGGCTATTTATCACCTGGAACAGTTCCACTTACCAGGACTTCACAGGTGCAAAGTACGGAGGGCAAGGGCCCTTTTTTTATCATGCCAAGAAACTTCAAAAATTCTTTATGTCACAGTCAGACAGACTCAAGGGGTGGCTACTCTAGCTGACTCCCTTCCTGCTTCCTCTGTCACTGACTATACTGCAGTGCACTGCAAGGACAATGCCGGGTAAGAGAGGAGAGAATGTATCTTTTCAGTCTCATTCATTTGATAGCGAGAACAGATATGCTTGGTGTAACACAAAAAGATTAAGTGCTGCTATTTGGGTGGAGGATTTGACACACAACAATAAGTGTTCACCCCCTCAGAGGAAAATGCAACAAAATCCCCCACCTTAGAGCAAAACACCAAAACCAGTTGTGGTTTGTTCTACAGAAAAGTGTGTCTTCAGATCTGATCCTGTAAAGTTAATAGCACTTTAGCCTGAGCAAGGAGTGCAGGATTGGGCCCCAAGTGTCTTAAATGCACACAGTAGGACCTCAGAGTTATGAACACCAGAATTACAAAACTGACCAGTCAACCACACACCTCATTTGGAACTGGAACTCCCCCCCAAAGCAAACACAGTATAGTACTGTTTTAAATGTAAACTACTAAAAAAATAAAGGGAAAGTAGCTTTTTTTCTTCTGCATAGTAAAGTTTCAAAGCTGTATTAAGTCAAAGTTCAGTTGCAAACTTTTTGAAAGAACAACCATAACATTTTGTTCAGAGTTACAAAGATTGCAGAGTTATGAACAACCTGCATTCCCGAGGTGTTCGTAACTCTGAGGTTCTACTGTACCTTTAATACACCCTTCTATGTAAGAGGGACAAGGTGCAAACCAGCTCTTTGAAACCAAAACATTCTTGTGGGAATAGAATGTCAAACCCTCCTCCATAGATGAGAGAATAAGGTATTACTTAACTTCTCTCTCTCTCTTTGACTGCCTTTTACACAGAAACAGTGCTCCAGATTCTTCCCGCACATGCTTCATCAGCCACCTGGTAAGGACATTTTCCTCCACCAGGAGCATGAATTTCTGACAGCTCTCAGAGGAGTGCCCAATCTTGTGAGGTTCTCACTAGAGCGCCGTAACGTTTTTTTGACCAAAACTTTTTTTTTCAGTGAAAATGCAGATTTGGGTCAACTGAAACATTTTGCAAATTTCTGTCCATTCTGGCAAATTGTTTCAGTTGAACTAAAAAAAATATGAAAAAAATCAAAACAGTCCATATTGACCTTTTTTAAATGAAATGATCTGATCTATTTTTTTTATTCCAAATGACTTTCTGTTTAGAAATGTCCTTACACTTTATTTTTAAAATTTATAGAATATTAAAAAAATCTTGATATCTAAATGAAGTGTTTCATTTTCGGTTGAACTAAACGTTTTGTTCGACCCAAAACAATTGTCGGGCTCAACGGGTAGTGACCAATGGCTCCATGTCTAGTTGGCAGCCGGTGTCAAGTGGAGTGCCCCAGGGGTCGGTCCTGGGGCCGGTTTTGTTCAATATCTTCATAAATGATCTGGAGGATGGTGTGGATTGCACTCTCAGCAAATTTGCGGATGATACTAAACTGGGAGGAGTGGTAGATACGCTGGAGGGCAGGGATAGGATACAGAGGGACCTAGACAAATTGGAGGATTGGGCCAAAAGAAATCTGATGAGGTTCAATAAGGATTAGTGCAGGGTCCTGCACTTAGGACGGAAGAACCCAATGCACAGCTACAGACTAGGGACCGAATGGCTTGGCAGCAGTTCTGCGGAAAAGGACCTAGGGGTGACAGTGGACGAGAAGCTGGATATGAGTCAGCAGTGTGCCCTTGTTGCCAAGGAGGCCAATGGCATTTTGGGATGTATAAGTAGGGGCATAGTGAGCAGATCGAGGGACGTGATCGTTCCCCTCTATTCGACATTGGTGAGGCCTCATCTGGAGTACTGTGTCCAGTTTTGGGCCCCACATTACAAGAAGGATGTGGATAAATTGGAAAGAGTCCAGCGAAGGGCAACAAAAATGATTAGGGGTCTGGAACACATGACTTATGAGGAGAGGCTGAGGGAGCTGGGATTGTTTAGTCTGCAGAAGAGAAGAATGAGGGGGGATTTGATAGCTGCTTTCAACTACCTGAGAGGTGGTTCCAGAGAGGATGGTTCTAGACTATTCTCAGTGGTAGAAGAGGACAGGACAAGGAGTAATGGTCTCAAGTTGCAGTGGGGGAGGTTTAGGTTGGATATTAGGAAAAACTTTTTCACTAGGAGGGTGGTGAAACACTGGAATGCATTGCCTAGGGAGGTGGTGGAATCTCCTTCCTTAGAAGTTTTGAAGGTCAGGCTTGACAAAGCCCTGGCTGGGATGATTTAATTGGGGATTGGTCCTGCTTTTGCGCAGGGGGTTGGACTAGATGACCTCCTGAGGTCCCTTCCAACCCTGATATTCTATGATTCTATGATTCTAATTCTTTTTGACTTTTCAATTGGACAAAAATACCAAAACTTTTCATTTTTGGATCGATCCAAAATTCATTTTTCTTTTGATTTTTCAGAATTCACAAGAAACCGAAAAAATCTATTAGCCACACAGCTCTAGTTTGGAGTGCCCCGGTAAAGCCAGTGGTAATTGAAGCCTCTCAGAACGTCACGGGAGACACTTAGCAACTTCCAATGCAAGACTCAACGTTATTCCTTTTGATAGTTTCAAACAATCTGGCACTTCAACAACAAACATGAGATTTTATCAATGGCCTGCACCCAAGATTTACTAGTTTAAAAAAATGTCTGCACTTTACTATAAAAAACAACAATCGGAATAAAAAATAGAGTATTCGTTATGAGATATTCCATTTTTGTTATTACTTGACAACAATATATAAGTCCTAGTGAAAATAAAGAGATAACCTATTTCCATTAATTCTCTTTCCTTATTTCACAGCACTCAGTTGTGAATGCTGAGATCATTAATACTCCCAGTGCTTGGGGAATAATTCCACTTTCTCCCCCCAGCCCAGCTTGCAAGATGTATCACTGTACTTACTTTTGTTTTTTGGAGATCTTGACATTTTCCGGTTTGTTTTTTTTGGTTATTTCTTTTCCATTCTTTAGCCATTTGAATCTGAGAGCGGGGTATTCGGAATTGGCTTCACACCTGAGCACTAGCTTCTGACCCACAGCGGACTCCTGGTTTTTCAGCTCCTTCAATTTGGGAGGCACAGCTAAAGAGAGAAAAGAAAGCACTGGTGATTAGGCTGCTTTCAAAAGAGAAAACCATGCTAATTGAAGTAGACCTAGGCAAGCCAGAACATTTACAGACAGAACCTGACTAAACGATTTCTAAACCAAAAAATCTCTCATTTGCATGAATTATACTTAAAATATATGAAAAAGAGAAGATATGAATTGGTTATATTGGTGTGTTTACCCTAGAAGGAAACAAGACTTCTTTGACTTCCCAGACACAAGACATCACAACCTATGCAGAACTAAAATGATGCTCCTATAGTCAATACAGAGATGCAGCCAATGAATACTGGGATCTGCAGTTGAGTAATGATCTATGTGGCAGGCCAGGCCTCTTGAAGCAAGACTTCATGCTGGGATCTGTAGGGTATGTCTACATTGTACACTGAGCCCAGATCTGTGGGACCTGGGCTTGGTGTTTCCAAGCCTGTGCTTGAGCATCCATACTGCATTGTAAACCTGGGTTTACAGTTACTGGACCCGTGTCTCACAGAGATGCCAATATGTCCATACTGCTCTATGCAGACCTTCTGTCTCCAATTTGTGGCTTGAGCTGCATCCACACTGCAAAAGGATAGGGCTTGAATCTGAGTCATGCAAGATTTAGGCTCTGATCCACTCCCCTAACAGGGACCTAGGACTTGGGTCCTGAGTGCTTGCTGACCCAAGTCAAACTGATGGAGCCCAAGCTTCCCTTCCATCCACACACCAAACCTGAGTCAGAGCCCTGGTTTGGGTATGTCTACACTGCAATAAAAGACCAGTGGCATGGCCGTGACTGGCCTTGGTCAGCTGACTTGGGTTCGTGGGGGGTTGGGCTGCAGGGCTGTAAAATTGCAATGTGGACATTTGAGCTCAGGCTGGAGCCCGGGCTCTGAGACCCACCCCTGTCGCGTGGTCCCGAACTCCAGGCTTCAGCCCAAACCCAGACATCTACACTGCAGTTTGATATAGTCCCGCAGCCAGAGCCCTGCGAGCCAGAGTCAGCTGTCCTGGGCTCTGAGGCTCAGTGCCACGGGTTTTTTAATTGCATACCCATCATCTCCATGGGCCATACTGAAGGCAATAGAATAAGTAGTGTAAAACATGTTATTTATTTGGCTATCAGACACTGCCTATCCAAAGGCTCCAGGTACCTCTGATATGACAGACAGCTTAAAGAACAAATATAAGCATAGCAGCTTCCCAAACCACCGCGGGGAGAAGACACTCACTCCAGACGATAATTCCAACCCACATTACACTGAGCTCAACCTAAACTAGCCCCTTCTTTCCCAAGGCCATAGAAAAGAGGCAGGCTTTGAAGCATACTTTGGGGATCAGCAGATTAGGGCCATATTGGATTGAGGGAGTGGGCCTGAATTCCAGAGTCCAAGGTCAGGTCTACACTAAAATGTTAAGTTGACCCAGCTACGTCACTCGGGGATGTGAAAAATCCACACCCCTGAGCAATGCCATTAAACCAACCGAACCCCCAGGGTAGACAGCATTAAGTCAATGGAATAATTCTTCTGCCTTTTTAGTTTCTGAACACTGAATTTCCCCCTATCCTCCAAAAAAAGTGGTTTAAAACAAACAAAAAAGCCCAGGTTATGGAAGAACTGAATTGTTTTGGGGAACATTTTTGAAAAATAATAATAATTTTACAATCTCCCACAAAAATCATCAGCATTTTTCACCAGCTCCATTAGTGACATGCATGCTGACAAACGTGCCATTGAGTTTTGTGGATCGGAGATCAGGTTGTCTGTGAAATGGGGAAGGTGAAATTTGCACATCAATATTGTCAATAATGGAGCAGGTGAGCCGCAAAAGGTAAAAATATTTACATAACCTTCCTTAACCAGTTATCTGAATACTCATAAAACATGTCCCTGTTATATAGTCCGTATAACGGTTATATTAAGCAGGGGAGCAACATCAACTATAGGGTACCAGGTTTTTGTATTGGTTGAACTGTCAAGCTCAGTAAGAAATAAGAGCTAATGTTTTGGATCTTATTTTAATTCAACAGTTTCTGCACAAAATGGCTTGCAGAACTTTTTCCCATCAGAGCTGTCAATGGAAACCAGTGTTAAATGAATATGCTCCTGTAGCGGGATGGTCACCTGCTCCCGGCCCAAAGGGGTTAAAAGCCAGCCCTGGGAGAGGGCCGGGGCTGGGAGCCTTAGGCTGGGCTGATTGGGAGGCAGCCTCAGCTGTGGCCATGCCCCAAACAGGCTCGGCTGGCCCTATGAAGGGGCTGCTGGAATGAAGCTCAGGAGACGCTCTCTAGCTCTGAGAGGGAGGGACCTGGCTGCAGGGACCTAAGCAGAGTACCTGGATTGGAGCAGGGCTGGGGAGGGGCCTGAGGAGCTGGGGAGCTCCAGCCAGGAAAGCCCCAGGCTGCGGCCTAGTATTAGGCCCAACCGGTACTGGGGTGGCAGGGAACAGCCCAAGGTTAGGCAGAGGCAGCAGGTCCAAACCCAACCTTGCCTGGGATGAGTGGCTCATCCTGCAGTCTGCCGCAGGGCGCGGGGCTAGCTGGTGACTGGCAGGAGCCTACGACTGAAGCGAGGGAGGGGTAGGGGCTGGTGGTTCCCCGGGGAGGAAGTGAGGGGTTACTGCCCTGCAAGTGAGGGGTTACTGCCAAGGGGCAGCACCCTGGCATACAAGGGGCACCGGGTCTGGGAGGGACATGGGGGCCCGGCGTAAGCGGGACACCGGCCTGCAGAGGGCGCTCCAAGGCTGGAAGTAGAGCTAATTCCCAGGACACCAGCAGGAGGCGCCGCAGGGGTGAGTCCCGCACGCTTACAGCTCCACTCTTCCCATAACTCAGGAGTTACCAGGAAACATAAAAGTAGATGCAACTAATTCATGGTCACTCATTGTCTACAGGCCCTCCACAGAAAGCGGTACGATTTGCACTCAGATATGACGGAAAAAGGAGTGTCTTTTTTCATTTCCAGTATGTTTGTTTGTGTTTCCCTTCATCCATGCTTTTGCAAAGTTAACCATATACCTGTCAGACATATGACAATGAACTTACTGATAAATTACAGCATAGAACGCTTTACACTTTGACATTTAGTAGAAATGCAGCTACACAGATTATAACTGCAGCGGTCCTTCACTCCAGACCTGCTTTTGGTGCAGTCTCTGTGGGACATGCATTGGTTTGGAAGGAAAGTGACTTTTAGAGATACTAGTATCTTTAATGCTTATCTTTTACTGTCCATTGCTTTAATAGCCCCTTAAAAGCTTGAAAATATTATTTATTTCTCTGTTAGTTTTGGCCCATTTCCATTCGGTAAGCACTGATTACTTCCCTGGCTTTATCTCTAGGGAGTTCATGCCAGCATGACTGCGCTTCATTTGTTCCTGTGTATGCCAACCAGCATCACGGATGTGACCAGCAAACATTTGCCAAATGGTAAGGATGAAGTTTGCTGTTACAGGGCTAGAGCACGTGAGCCCAAGACCTTAAACCTCTTCTCTCGGTAATACAAAATAGTGCTTATTAAACAATTGTTGGTGGCAGAATGATTTGTACAACATACATATTTAACACTGAGAAGTATAGCCCTCCAATGGTTAAGGCGGATCAAACTTTGGACAGAGCTCTTCCAGGGATTTCAGTATCGCAACAGAAGTGGTTGTACACATGACACCAGTAGAAAAATGACAACAAGGCCACACATTTAAAAAAAAAAAAGAGAGAACCGTTTAAAAGTAACAATGGGAAAATCCCCAACGAAGCAACGCCCATATTAAGGTGCACTGGGGTATACTTTACAAGCATTCTTTGGCTGAGAAACTCATTGAAATACTAGGGGGTCTCATGTTTTAAACATTAAATTAGACACACAGAAAGGCATCCATATTTAACCCTGAGCCTTCCACACTCCCCACTAAGGATCACTCTCTACCATCTGCAGACCTCCACTGACATGACAAACTTCACACCTCCCCCACCCCCCGAAAGCAACACAGGATATCATGATGAGAGAGAGAAAACACTGTGAGAAGTCTCGACAAGTAGAGCCAAAAGGCCCTTGTGTCAGCAAAAGACCCAGCACTGCTAATGGGCTCGGAGAAAATTTAGTAGGCTGCAGAAGACGAGATATTAAACCTTCGCTTATTAACGCGGACTGACTATTGGGTTTTTTGTTAATTTTTCTCTCTGGGGGGCGCTGTTACTTTTGAAAGTCTCAGTGTATAATATTAAGGACAAGGAACAAACTTTTCTACATTTACTCTGCAAAGCCATGTTGATAATATAAAACCTGAGGTAATCTGTCATTACTGGACTTCGGAGAGTTTGGGAGCATGGCGTTCTCATCACCTTCAATGTTTGATTGTTTAGTTAATCTGCATGGAGCCTCAACACACTGAACAAATTAAACAGCAAATCTGCAAAATATCATCCCGCAGCAGCACACTTGCAGCTGAAATTCCATGGAGTCTTTCTAGAAGAGTACAAAACCTTTTAAGAGGGTGAACACAGGAACGTATTAGACACGCTTGCCATCACACATGTGTATTATTTGGTGTGAAAAATTGTGATTGACAGTTATGTTAATAAATGGAAGCCACAGGAGTAACCTCTATCGGTTCTTCGGGCTGCTGGTGTGCAAAGACCACAGCTTACCATGCTGACCAATATTGTCTCATTGTTTCCTTGTACTCCCCTGTCTGTATTCATCTGTTGTCTCTTGTCTTACATTGTGAGCAACTTGGGACATGGTGCGTGGTTTTTTTGTTCTGTGTTTGTACAGGACCTAGCAAATGGGGTTCATGATTCGGGCTCCCAGGCAATTCAATAATACACATAATACAAAATAACTTATGCTCAAGGAAAGAGAGACAGTCACTTAAGTCAAAAAGAAAAAGAGTACTTGTGGCACCTTAGAGACGAACAAATTTATTTGAGCAGAAGCTTTCGTGAGCTACAGCTCACTTCATCAGATGCATTCGATGAAGTGAGCTGTAGCTCACGAAAGCTTAAGCACAAATAAATTTGTTAGTCTCTAAGGTGCCACAAGTCCTCCTTTTCTTTTTGCGGATTCAGACTAACACGGTTGCTACTCTGAAACCTGTCACTTAAGACAGAATACATCTACTTCCCAAATCCCCTCCGTGCCACATCCACCTTGCTGACAAGATTACAACCAAGCTCCAGTTTATAAACTCCAGACCAGATTTTCCAAAGTGCTCCTACAATGCCCAAAGGGAGGTGCAGGGGGCTGGGCACTTTTTAAAAGCTGGCCACTCTATTTCAAGGTATTGAGGCTCCATGCAGATTATCTACACAACCAAACACTGAGAGTGATGATAGGACATAATCCTGTGTTGCCAAACCCTCCAGAGTACAGAAATTACTACATAGGCACTGAGCTCTTTGGAAAATCTGGCCCTATATGTTTCAGATTCTGTGACTTAATATTACTGTGCACTGTCATTTGCAAAGACGAACAAAAAGGAAACAGGCAAACCAGTAAGTAGTTATTAGACCTGAGCTGTCTAGCAGTCTAGGTACCAAAACCAAGAAACCAACAGAAGTCAGCCCGCCCAACCTTGGCACTGTAAACAGGAGATAAGCACGGGACAAGTACAACTAAGAGTCTCCGAGTGCCATGCTTCTTAGTGAAGCCACGAGGACATTTCTGCAAAAGTTTGAGCTGTAGATGCACCATCACTAGCATTTCAGCTGAAACTTTCAAAGCAGTGCTGCCACCCTGCAGTCTCAAGAGCTCTCATTAAACAGCTTCGTTTATTTTTTGGTGAAATTTTCAACTCGAATATGTGGCATGTCACCCAACCGGCACAGATGTTTACCTAGAAAAGTGGAGCTGCTCTTTGAACTTGGATTAGTGCCTCCTTCCTATTCTTTCCTTTATAAGTACAGTAATCCCCTCCGAAAGCAGTCATTGAAGTTGTAGCTCTTTCCTTGAAATGACTTTCGGAGAGCTATTATTAATCATCTTGTCTAAAGCATGGAGATAGAGTCAATTAACATTTCCCCAGAAGCTGGTGCAAGATGGTGTCACAATGAGGAACTAGAAAGTGAAAGCAGAGCATTAATCCGAGCATCTATGTTCACTCTCTGAAAACAATAATAAAGCAAAAACTAAAAACGCTGCATACATGGGGAAAGCCTGTTCCTCTCTGTTACAGTGTGTAAAGGGAGAGTAACCCTGCCAAAGTCCTGGGACGATGTTCAGGCCAAACCTGTGTGGCTGAAGGCAGAATCAGGCTCATCATGAAAAAGCTGGGTAGCCTCGACAAGGTAACGCAGCCACACAGAGCATCAGCTTGTAAGCTTAGTCACCAGATTTCTGCACTGCAAGGCAAGAGAATGCTGTCGAGAGAGCAAGCTGAATTCAGAGGTAATGAAAATGAGGGAGGGAGGGAAAGAGGCAGAGTGCCTAACCTACAGATTATAATTTAATTAACTTGCTGCTGATCATTTCTGCAGAAACATTCAGCTTACCCCTTCACCCCAATCTCATCAGCTACCAAATGCCTCCGCTGACTCCTACCCAGTTGCCAAAATTTCCTGCTTCCCCGATCAACTTTCATGATGCTGTTACACATTGTCAATACAAAAATCTGACCCAGCAGGCTGAAAACATGGGGACAGCATAAAATAAATGCAGTTAATATCAAAATAAACAATCCAGGGGCTATTATTCACATTTAAGTACATAAAAAGCGCTTAAGGCTGATGTTGCAAACCTAGTAGCCTCCTAAATCCATATTTAAATATTTAAATAAAAATGGCCTGATGCTGAGCAGCCACAATTCTACTAAAAAACAATGAGGAGTCCTTGGGGCACCTTAGAGACTAACACATGTATCTGGGCATAAGCTTTCATGGGCTACAACCCACTTCATCGGATGCATGGAGTGAAAAATACAGCACATGAAAAGATAGGGGTTGTCTTATCAAGTGGGGGGGGGTCAGTGCTAACGAGGCCAATTCAATTAGGGTAGATGTGGCCCATTCCCAACAGTTGACAAGAAGGTGTGAGTATCAACCGAGGGAAAATTACTTTTTGTAGTGACCCAGCCACTCCCAGTCTTTATTCGGGCCTAATTTGATGGTGTCAAGTTTGCAAATTGATTCCAGTTCTGCAGTTTCTCGCTGAAGTCTCAACACTCTCTTGTCAACTGTTGGGAATGGGCCCTGTGTTCTGATAGAACCTACATTAACAACTCTGTGTCCACATGACAATCATGGGGTCTGACTGCCACTTGTGTAGATATGTCTGAGCTAGCTTTAATCCAGGTACCACAGCACTGAAACAGCTAAATAGAAGCCAGCTACATAGCTACATGAATTTCAGTCATACCCCATGAACGCAGTCGTCCTTTGATTTACGCTGTCCCACCCATCTGGAATTCTTACCCACCAACCCAGTCAATGACTCACTTCCTTTCCTTAACATTTTCAGTAAAACTATCCTTCTTTCTCTTGCCTACTCTGTTGTGCTGATTCTCAAGCATTTTATGACACTGTGTATTAAGTACACTATATAGCAAAAAGATGCAAAATGCACTGGCTGGTTAGTAAATTACACAACATGGGTTTACCTTAATAGGACTCACTCCTATAACACTCAACCCTTGATTATCCCTGTGCGGGAGCAGTGCTGACAGAGCGGTGCCATCCTGCCTCAATCTTTTGAGTGCACAAAGGCGCCATGCCTTAGGACAATGAATGACACCATAAATCATAGTGCTATTGCCAGCAGTTTTCTTTAGGTGCCTGTTCAACACATCTGCCTAATTAAACTTGTCATGGCCGCAGCTGGGCCTCGTTCCAGTGAGATCTACACAACAATGCATGGAACAGGCTGCCATTTCTGTTCTGCAGAAGCAATGCACTGAATTAAAATGGCATCATTCATCATTAAACAGAGAATGTAAGCAAGTTTCACGGGGCACTAAAATACTTCTGCTGTCCTAAGAAGCAACTTTGGAGGGCATATTGCCATCCGTGGCAAGTTTACCTATATTACATACCTTGTTAGGTATGTTCTGACTGTAAAATGAATGCCAGTGCTTGGGCTGTCAACTCTTACATCTCCTTGCCTGTCTACAGTGCTGGAAGGTCTGGGTGAAACTCAACCCTCTGTGGAAGGACATCCCATGGACTACAACAACCTCTTCGATCCCACTTAAGTCTTGCCTAGATTTTGCCCTGGGCCACTGCAAAGCAGTGAGCATCACTCTACATGACTACACAGCATATGTGTTTCAGGGGGAGCAGCGTCGATGCTAAGGCCTCCTTGGGTTTGCAACAGGAATTTGAAATGTAACAGAGGATAGCTGTCGGGTCAGAGAGCACCCTTTGGCTGTCCTCATGGAAATCCATCCATCGGCCAAGTTACATGTTCAGAAATCACCATTTGATCAGCATAATGCTCCAGAGAGTTTGCCATCAGCTCACTGCCTCAAACTGGGAGCATTCTGCCTGCCTCACTAAGCCCCCCGTCACATGTCCCATGTGCACCAAGTATGCCCCCCAGTGTCTCTCTACCGAAACAGAGAACCACAGCCACAAGCTGTGGGGACAGGGGAGTCTTTTCTTCCCTGGTAACGTTCCCTCCCAGCAATTCCTGCCCTACATCTGGAGAAATAAAAATGAAAAAATGTCTCTCCTTTCGCAGGCTTGGGAACTATGGGTACAGGGAATGCTGTACGCCCCCAGGTTTTACCCAGGGTCCTGGTTGCCGGCCCCGCACCCGGGGTCCCAGCTGCTGTCCCTGCACCCGGCCCTTGCCTCGGCCCCCTTACCCCATCTGCATTCCCCACCTCTCGGAGCCACAGCCCTGCTCCCAGCCCCAGCTCTAAGGGGTGGCAGGGGGTGCAGACAGGGGTAAGGGGGGGCACAGCTCCCCCACTCTAAAAACTGTTCATAATTCTGGCATTTTCTAACTTTTGAATGCTTGACTTTGCAACCTCAACAACATTCTTTAACATATTTTTGTATGTAATGATATTGTATATCATGTAACAAGGTACTACTAACTATGTACTAATGACATGGAAAAGTATGTTGGAGCAGGGAACAGTGAAGTGGCAAAATCTGCAGTTGGCACAAAATTATCTAGATCGGTCAAATAACCAAAGGATTGTGAGGCACTTCAGAGGGACCTAACACAGCCAGGTGAATGAGTAAGCAGGATGGTAGATGAAATTCAATGCAAGGTAATACACGCTGGAAGAAATAACCTGAACTATTTATATACCCCATTGAGAGTGCTAAATTAACTGTAACCACTCAGAAAAAAGAATTGAGACATGATTTTCAAAAACAGGAGCCAAAAGTTAGGCTCCTAAATCCATATTTAGGCACCAAAAATACGTGGCCTGATTGTCCAGGTGATTTTTTTTTGGTAACACACAACCTGTGGAATTCACTGCTGCAAGATATTACTCAACCTTCCCTGTGGATGCACTTTGATGTGGTGGGAAAGCTTGTGTGCTCCAATAACCCTGAAAGCTATGCCAGCAAGACCTATAACTTCTGGTAAGGTCAGCCAAGCTGGACAGATCAAAGGAGAGGGACCAGTTGGGGGTTGAGCAATTAGCCAACAATCTCTCCTTATAAAAAGAGGGATCTTATAGCAACACAAGATAGCCTTGTTTGAGCCCTAAGTGACATTGGCAAAGATTCAGATTCAGAAGATATTACTGAAGCAAGTAGCTTAGTAGGATATTCAGAAGAGTTTTGTCATTAATATAATTTTTTATTATTTGTATTGCGAAAGTGCCTAGGAGCCTCACTCACGGACCAGGATTCCAGTTTGCTAAGCATGAGGGACACAGAACAAAAAGACGGACCCTGCACCAATCTCAATAATATTCACAAGTCCATAAGACAGGACAGAAATGTTTACAAGATACCAACCCTCATCCTTCAAGACATAAGCCAACCACTAGGTACCTGCAAATGGGAAGAGATATCTCTTCTGCAGAATACCTGGGGATTACAGTGGATGAGAAGCTGGATATGGGTCATCAGTATGTCTTTGTTGCCAAGAAGGCTAACGGCATATTGGGCTGCATTAGTAGGAGTATTGCCAGCAGATCGAGGGACGTGATTATTCCCCTCTATTAGGCACTGGTGAGGCCTCATCTGGAACATTGCGTCCAGTTTTGGGCCCCCCACTACAGAAAGGATGTGGACAAATTGGAGAGAGTCCACAACAAAAATGATTAGGGGGCTGGGGCACATGATTTATGAGGAGAGGCTGAGGGAACTGGGCTTATTTAGTCTGCAGAAGAGAAGAGTGAGAGGGGACTTGATAGCACCCTTCAACGACCTGAATGGGGGGTTCCAAAGAGGATGGAGCTCGGCTGTTCTCAGTTGTGGCAGATGACAGAACAAGGAGTAGATGACAGTCTCAAGTTGCAGTGCGGGAGGTCTAGGTTGGATATTAGGAGAAACTATTTCACTAGGAGGGTGGTGAAGCACTGGAATGGGTTACCTAGGGAGGTGGTGGAATCTCTCTCCTTAGAGGTTTTTAAGGCCCAGCTTGACAAAGCCCTGGCTGGGCTTATTTAGTGGGGTTGGTCCTGCTTTGAGCAGGGGGTTGGACTAGATGACCTCCTGAGGTCCCTTCCAACCCTGATATTCTATGATCTCCTTAAGGCATGTTATTGTAGGGTTGCCCACTGTGCAGGTGTTATCTCTTCCTTTGGAGCATCTGGTAGTGGCTAATATCAGAGAGGTAAGATAACACACTAGATGGACCATTGGTCTGTTCTGGTATGTCAGTTCTTATGTTTCTAATCAAAATAATTAATAATAATGACGTCAGAATGATAGCCCAATAGACTCTGTGCATGTTCAAAACACAATTTAAATATTTTAATGAGGACAGTCTGAGCAGTGGACTACCTCAGTGGGTTATATAATATTTTCCAAAAATAATCACTTATCTCCATTAAGGTATTGGCGTGTAAGGAAAGAAAAACTGAACTGATTTTGGAAGATTTCTGATTTCTTTTTCCATTAGCAGAACTGAGGTTAAAAAGTACAAACCTTTGGAGAAAACAAGATTAATTTAAGCATCAAAAGCATAAAGTTGCTGTTAGAGTATAGGTGGTATAAAATATTCACAGCGACATGAAGAACTTTAAAGCTTTTAAGTCATTGATTTGCTAATGCAGAAGGCAATTCTTAAACTATGGATTTGGGCTCCTAGTTCAATGGAGTCTAATGTGTGATATTTTTGTGACGGGATCCCCAGGGGGCAGCCTGGGACCATGGGACTGCTATGCTCCCTAAACTCTCCTGTCTGGCTGTGTCTCACAACACTTTGCTAGTGACAAGCAGAAAACCCTTTCAGGAGCTGTGATCACTCAGCACACCCAGCTAGTTTGCATGAATGCTGCCAGAGCCACTCATGAATCACACAGAGAAAGGCACCAGGCAAATCCCCCCAGCTCCCAGCCTTGTACCTTAGGAAGACAAGCAGTGCAAGTTTATTAATTGGTTCACCACTTCATCAATGGAAAACGGACATACACCAGTCTTTACAAACATGAGCAGATTTACCACACACGTCAGGCAAACTCACTGGTAAAGATAGCAGTAAAACAAATGTATTGACCACAAAAGATAGATTTTAAGTGACAGGCAAAAAGTCAGAGTTAGCTACCAAAAGAAACAAAATATAAGCACGCAGTCTAAACTATCAACACTATTAGACTGGGCAACAACTAGATTAAGCAGTTTTTCTCACCCCACTGGATACTGCAGTTCATAGTACACAGATTTCACCCTTGAAACCTGGGCCAGTCCTTTCTGTTGGAGTCTTCAGTCATCTGAGTGTCTTTGTTGCTTGCAGCGTAGGTGGGGGCAGGAGAAAGGCCAAGCATGGGCCTGCTCTGTTCTGTTTTATACCCTCAGTCCATGTGCTTGGGGAACACACAAGTCCAGGCATGTCTGGGGGCATTGCTGAGTCCTTAGGCAAGGTTGAGAAATTCCCCTGGTGTGGCCTCATGCAGGTGAGTCATTGAATTGTAGCTCCCTTGCTGGACATGACTGTTGGTTGTTTGACACCCCACCTGGGTGTTGGTTACTCTCTTTGCTGTTGTCTCTGGGGAGCTAATAATATCTGGCTGATTCCCCAATTTACAGCATATTTTAATGACAACCATACAACACAATCTCATAACTTAATATGCACTAAAGATATACATATTTATATAGAACAATGACTTTCAGCTGATCAAAACCTTTTCCCCGATACCTCACATGGCCTGCTTTATATGCAAGATCACAATTATATATAAATGAGGAAAATGGGGGTCACAGGATGCTCCCGCAATTCCTTTTCTGGGATTCATCATAGTCTATATTCACTACCTTATATGCCTAATACTGTACTTCCCATGCTACATTATTATTCAAGACTTGATTTTTTTTTGAAGGGTCACCCTCCAAAATCTATAACCTGGGATCAAGTGTACAGCTAAAGGGTTCAGAACTTCAATATAGTCTCTGTTTCACTAGAAGAGGCACATAGAGATGGTTTATGCAAAACAGAAATGGTCACTTTTAGGCAAAAGCTCCAAAAATGATAAGTGGCAAAATTGAAAGTCTTTCTACAAGACATGCTCTGAGTCTAGACCAACCACAGTTATTGGGGTAGGTGATGGAAACACTAGGTCAAAACTATAGCCTGTGTTATGCACAAAATGACTTACACATAGAAAGGGACATAAAAGGCAACAAGCAGTGGTTCTTTAAATACATTAGGAGCAAGAGAAAGACGAAGGAAGGAGTAGATCCTCTACTAAGCGGGAATGACAGCTAATAATTGATAACATCAAGACGGCTGAGGTGTTTAATGCTTATTTTGTTTCAGTCTTCACTAAAAAGGTTTAACTAGAACGGGGAAGGAATGCAAGCCAAAATACGGAAAGAAAAGGTTAAAGAATATTTAGATAAGTTAGATGTATTCAAATCAGCAGGGCCTGATGGAACTCATCCTAGGGTACTTAAGAAACTAACTGAAGCAATCTTGGAACCATTAGCAACCATTATCTTTCAGAAATCCTGGAGGACGGGTGAAGTCCCAGGGGACAGGAGAAGGGCAAACACAGTACCTATCTTTAAAAGGGGGAACAAAGAAGACCTAGGGAATTATTGACCAGTCAGCCTAACTTCGATACCTGGAAAGATACTGGAACAAATTATTAAACAATCAGTTTGTAACCACCTAGAGGATAATAGGGTTATAAAGGAATAGCCAGCATGGATTTGTCAAAAACAAGTCATGCCAAACCAACCTAATTTCATTCTTTGACAGAGTTACTGACCTAGTGGATAGTGGGAAGCAGAAGACATGAGATAACTTGATTTTAGTAAGGTTTTTGGCACAGTCCCACACGATATTTTCATAAGCAAACTATGGAAATGAAGTCTAGCTGAAATTACTAAAGGGTGGGTGCAGAAATGGCTGAAAGACTGTACCCAAAGAGAAGTTATCAATAGTTTGCTGTCAAACTGGGAGGGTGTATCTAGTGGGGTCATGCAGGGGTCAGTCTTGGGTCCAATACTAGTCAATATTTTCATTAATGACTTGGATAATGGAGTGGAGAGTAGGTTTATAAAATTTCCCAAATGACACCAAGCTGGGAGGAGTTGAAAGCACTTTGGAGGACAGGATTAGAATTCCAAACAAACTTAACAAATTGGAGAATTGGTCTGAAATCAACAAGATGAAATTCAATAAAGACAAGCGCAAAGTACTTCACTTAGGAAGGAAAAATCAAATGTACCACTACAAAATGTGGAACCACTGGGTAGGGGCTAATACTGCTGAAAAGGATTTGGTGGTTTTAATGGATCACAAATGGAATAAAAGTCAATAATGTGATGCAGTTGGAAAAAAGGCTAATACAATCCCGGCATGTATTAACAGGTGTTGTATGTAAGACTTGGGAGGTAATTGTCCCACTCTATTTGGCACTGGTGAGGCCTCGGCTGGAATACTGGGTGCCACACTTTAGGAATTCTGGTCAATTCTGGGTGCCACACTTTAGGAAAGAGGTGGGCAAATTGGAGAGAGTCTAGAGAGAGCAACAAAAGTGATAAAAAGTTTAGAATACCTGACCTATGAGGAAAGGCTAGAAAAACTGGGCACCTTTAGTCTTGAGAAAAGAAGAGTTGGGGGGGGGAGACTGATAAGTCTTCAAGTATGTTAACGGATGTTATAAAAAGGACAAAGATCAATTGTTTTCGGTGTCCACTGAAGGTAGGACAAGAAGCAATGGACTTAATCTGTAGCAAGGGAGATTTAGCTTATAAGGGGAAAGGGCCATTACGCTCTGGAATAGGCTTCGAAGGGCGGTTGTGGAATCCCCGTCATGGGAGGGTTTTAAGAACAGATTGGACAAACATCTGTCAGCGATGGTCTAGGTTTACTTGGTCCTGCCTCAGTGCAGGGGGCTGGACTTGATGACTTCTTGAGGTCACTTCCAGCCCTACATGTCTGTGATTCTATGCATAGGTTGAACTAGATGATCCTAATGGCCCCTTCTGGCCTTAAAAAATGAATCTGTGAAAAATAATATAATTGGAGTTAAATACAAAATAATAATAATAATGAGTAATTATATAACACAGCAACATCACACTCAGAAGCCCAAACAGACCAGGACAAGACCAAAACAAATGGCGAGAACTGGTGATGCCATATGCTCCTGAGGGTCCAGGAGGATACAGAAAGAAAAAACAATAAGTATCAAACCACTGTAAAAGCATGACCATCTATCTCAGTCACTGTGCAAGAGGTATGTTTTGGAATGATTCTGTTCTAAGTTGATGATGTTTTCATTCAGCTGAGGGCACATACGGCATGTTTACACCGCAGCTGAGAATGTGCCTCCCAGCCTGGCTCAACAGACCCGTAATACCTTTATTCAAGCTAGAGCTCTAAAAATAGCAGTGTGGACCTTGCAGTTTTGCGGGAGGTTAGCAGCTAGTCACCAGAGTCAGCTGCCCGCTGGCTTTCTTCCAGCTACAATGCAGACATACCCATATATATGTTCTGCAATTTCTCAAAAATATCATGTTTTGGAAGACACAGAGCAGATCCCTGCAGGGCCCCACTCAATATACCCTTCCAGCTTGACTGTAAAATATTGATAACTACTTTGAGTATGGTTTTCTACCCATCTTATAATAGGTTCACCAAGGCTTCTAGTTTGTTTATAAGAAGGTCATGTGAGACAGCATCAAAAGCCTTATTAACTCTATGTCTACACTATGGACTTTACAGTGGCACAGTTATACTGCTGCAAGGTCTCCTGTGTACCTGCTCTATGCTGGCGGGAAAGCACTTTCCTGACGGCATAATTAAACCCCTCCCGATGAGGGATGGTAGCTATACCGATGGGAGATGCTCTCCCACCAACATAACACTGTCCACCCTGCTGCTTTTGTCAGTGAAACATATGTCCATCCGGAAGGTGTTTTCTGCCTTTTCTGAAACAGTGCCACTAGAATTTAATGGGAGGAAAGTCTCATTTTGTTCTCCACCCTTGCTGGGCTCAAAATGGCTGAAGGTATTTTGCTTGAACTTTGGGGGGCAGGATGCGGGAGGGGGAATTCGACTCCAAACAGAAACTGAGCATCAAAAAATTAACCTTAAAATGTGTGAAAACAGGGGGTTGGGACGTAAATTGCTTTGTAACCATAACTACAGCAGGCATGACCTAGCACACACGTCATGTATACTATGATACAGCATAAAGGGAGCACAGAGCACTGCCATGTGACAAACCCAATCTCAGGCAGGATTTAAGAGAGTTATTTCCCCATTGCGATAAAAAATGAGCCCATTATTAAGACAGTATAATGTGTTCGGGCAAGAAACTATTGACTTGTCTCTTAAAGCTGGCACGCTGCTCTCATGATCCTGCAACAACAGCAGCAACTGTGTTTAAGAAAGGAAATGAGAACAAAACGGGCTAACCAAAAGTTGGTATGGTGACAAGATGCTTATAAACATAATGGAGAGGCAGTTCTCTACTAGGGTAGCACAACCCCTCTTCCAGATGTCCAGAAGTGACGAGTACCCTGCCCTTCCCACATTGCTAAGGAAGGAAGGCCTGATTTGGAAGAGTTTGAGAACCACGGCAATAGGCAAATTAGACCCATGGTAGTGAACACTGCAAACAGCTGGAAGAAGAAGGTAAAGCAGTAAAAAAACAAAGAGAGGGGACATTAGGGTGACCAGATAGCAACTGTGAAAAACCAGGACAGCGGGTGGGGGGTAATAGGCGCTTATATAAGAAAAAGTCCCCAAAATTGGGACTGTCCCTGTAAAAACAGGACATCTGGTCACCCTAGGGAACATTCACAAGAAAAACCATAGGCCATTTTTTAATGATCTGTGAGAAAATCTAATATCCTAGGTCCCCCTGCTGGTTGTATGGGGAATTCTTAGGTAGTAACTGTCCAAAGAGGTCACCATCATTGCTCAGGGAAATGCAAAAAACAGACACAAAAAATGTCCTGTAGAATATGGACAAACTCCTTCACTCAGCTTTGCCTTACTCTGAATCTCTGCCCGTCTGTAGGGAGAGATAATAAAACAACCTGACAGGAGATAATAATGAAAAAAATCAAAATGATTAAATTGATCCCCCACTCTATTTCTGCCTTTTATTCGTGTTTTATTTCTTCTAGCAGGAACTTAAAACACATTTCAGAAGTTATTAGTTCCATTCACACAGTTCTCTGCAAAGTGTTTTATCTCATCAGCTTTATGAATATCCAATATCTTTATAGTACATAAGTACACCAATGATTAAATAAAACTAATTTCGAAGTATTTTTTTGCTGGAATCTCTGAAAGAGCAAATTGGCTATTCATCAGGGAACAAGAAGAATGTACAGTCCTTAATAAACTTGCACAGAGATGGGTACAAATGGCCAATGGCTGTTCCCATGAGATGACTGTGAAGTGAGTTGTGAGAGGGGAAGTCTCGATCTAACTGGACAGTTACACAGAACATAAAAACCATCTACAATAATCATCCAACTTGACACTATCCAGCATCTCAGTTGGCAGCCTTGGCAGAGTTGCCAAGGCTGGAATGGGTACACAGATTGGCACTGGATTTGACACCTAGGACTCTACAATTCTGTGCCAAGTGCTGCAGATGAGCTTTGTGACCAGCTCCTCTTCCTTCTCCACCAATCCTTGAGGAGCAGGAATGTTGCAAAGATTTTTAAAGTTCTTATAAGGGGTGCTAACATGACAGCACTGATAAACAGATTTCTCTTCCACTCACACCTTCCTCTGTGTATCCTCATCCCACTCCTGCCCTGGAGGGTTAAAACTGGAGGATTCCTCTTGGTGAAGGCAGTTTTTGTGATGTGCACACCTGCCCACTGCCCAGGGGACTGAGACCACCAATTTTAGTCATCACATGGTAACATCTTCCAATCACTTCCAGCCTAGCCTAACTTAGAATTAGTAATTTAGAGGTGACAGACAGCCTCCCCGTCTTTACCAAACTCTTGAGTCATCCCAGCTGTATGGAACAAAGTTTAAATGCCCACAACAAACATGGTTACTTATGTTACTTCTGCGTTACTCCTCTTCCCTCTGTTCAGAGACACTAACGGGAAACTCCTAGACTTTGATTTGATCTAAACATTTATTAGACTTAAGAGCTCACACAATGGTGCTATGGCTCTGCTGGGGCCAATGACATACTCCAAGGGTCATGGCTCCAAATTCTAAAACCATTAGCCTGGGGGAATGAAACTGTGTTTTCCATGCACCTGTGACTTCCTTACATCTCTTGTGTGCTGTTTCTCCATCCCACACCATTACACAAAACCTGTTACTGCAGTTCCCAGTTTCTGAAGCACGCGGTCTGAATTCTCACATGAGAACTGCGTTTGTGTTCTCATGAAGTCAAATGGAACCGCTGATTTGGAGGAAATGTCGCTGTTACAATACAGAATCAAAGATTTATGTTTTAAACAGGCAGCAGCTAATATCAAGAGGGAATAGATATATTACAAATAAGGAATTTCCAAGCAGCTAATAACCTTTCCCTACCCACCATATCCTAGGATACATTTTAAGGTTTAAGCATAACATATACATTGAAAATAGCAGAAACATCTGGGGTTTATTATAACACCACTTTGCTAGTCCAGGGCATTGTACTAATCCCTGCAGGCCGATGCTCACCCTTGACCTGCCAAACACGATTACCGCAGTCAAGCAACTTCCCCATGCTCCACAGCTGCTCTCCTTCCCCCACTCCCGTCAACAGACGTTAGAGCTACTATCCTATAGCAACCAATCAAGAACTTTGGTTGCCATGGTCACAGCATGGAGCTAAAAGATAGGATCACAAGGATGATCAGTGGAGTCATTTTGCCAGCAATGCTGGGGGCAGGCGAAAGACACACAGAGCCCCATAGTGCTACTAGAGTCTTGTCTCCCCATCAAAGAGCCCCACAGTGTAAATCCCCTCCTTCTCCCTTATGCCCCCAGTCCTCATGTGGCTCTACACACCTCCAGTGATTCTTCCTTCCAAATCCCAGTCACTCCTTCCTCTCTGGACAGAGTCCTCCCTTCGCCCTTAAGCATTGCTCATGCCCAGCAGGAGTGAGAGCAGCTCCTAGTGTCAAGAGGTTGCAATGTAGCTGCCTTCTCCAGATGAGCCCAGCTGGCAGGAGAGTTCAGGTGAGCATTGCCGTGTAAAGCAGCTACAGAAACCTCCCTCTGATCCCCACTCAGCAGCCTGCCCCAGCCAAATGAAAGATGGGGTGGGGGCAAAGTTGGGATGTTCACATTCAAGCTATGACCAGATTTACCCCTGCTTACTTTATGGGAACTGAGGCAGTCCCCCTCCATTCTGAATATTCCCACTCCCAAACAGGTATTTGGGCGAACTGTTCTAGCAATATTACATCGTCACTGTCCTTCAGCTTTCCCTCCTAGATTAAAGTGCATTGATTAAGTGCTATCTTCATTTTGGTGGTGGACCACTTGAACCTTTGCTGGTTACAGTATTCTGTCCAATTTGTCCTGCAGGATAATTTGGAGAAGTGAATTTCTAAAAATAAGCCTGAAGTGTCTTGCTTTTCAAAAGTTCCATTTCTCAATAGCTTGGCAAAACCTCTATGTTAAAAGTAACGATACTTACTTTCACTTTTTTTCTGTGTGTATTAAATTCAGCCCGCCGATCAATTGAAATGTCTTTTTGGAGTTATGCCATGGTGAAAGAAATGTGCATTTAGAGAATAAATGAAATTGATTCTCTGCTGGTATTAAGGGGATATCTAGATGATGATTTAAATATAACCCCGATCCCTCTCTGAAGAAGCACCTGGCAATTCTGGTTTTGGATTATAGTGTGTCTCCACAAAAACTTTATGAGGTCATGCATTTTCCCTTCCCCCATTACTCCTGGCTGGAACTTTTACATGTGGCGTGCTCCACGCTAGAGGCTTTATGAGAAATGTAGATACTAGCGCTGGTGAAAAAGACACAGTAAGCACCCAGATACTAACCCAGCCCTAAACTGGCAGCATTTTAACAAGGGGCTCCCTCAATGAGTGACACATGTGCCATTTCCTCTGTAGCTCATTCCCTTCTCTCCCAACTCAAAAAATCCTTCAGTGCTTCACTTTCCTTTCTCACCTCAAAAAAAAAATCAAGTAAATCACACCCCAGATCCATCCAAAACTCCCCACACCTCAGATCTGCCCACCTATCCACTCTCCCCCACCCCCTTATGAGCTTCTCTAGGCAGTCCCATCTATCAGCTGAGTCTCACAGAGGCAGCTGTTGGGTCATTCTGTAGCCTCTAGCTATAGGATGGCTGAGATGGGTGAGAAGCAGGTCCCTTCTGATAATGATGGGCTGGGTGGGGGTTTGGGAATATTTGTTGCTTGTAGTGAGTGGGTCAGCCTGACCTCGTCTCCCCTCGCTGGGTCAGGGGAGGGAGCCCTCCCTGGCTTGCAGGAAGAGGGTCTAGACCAGTGGAGGGAAAGGGTCTTTTCTATCTTGTGTGAGAGAACTGGGGAGGAGGAGGAAAAGGGGAGATCAGTGCTAGTGCTACGGAACAAACATGAATCCCCGGCTAACTGACTGGAGAACAGCCCTGCATTCATCTTCTGTAAGTACATTCCTTTGCCTGGGTTGTTGGTTTTTATCTTATCTGCTCAAAATTTATGGAATCAACATAAATGGGTGCAAAGCAGTTTTATGAATGTAATTGGCCTAATAACCATATTCCAAGCACTTGGTGCCTCAAGTTGTTACTTATCCTACAACTTCAAAGCATTTTACTGGTCTTGTTTGTTCTGTGCCTCTTTGGGACTGATCAGAAATGGACTCTGACTTTTTCCAGGAAATTGACAGTCCCTGGTTAGAGAAGAAGCCTTTAGTTACAAATTCACCATGAAACAAGGCAATCCAGCGATGCCTGGCGTCCTGTTAATCTGTCAAGGGAGTTCTGTACCAACTGGAGTTTTAAAAAAAGGAAACTAGCTATTCATAACATTCAAACGCTCCCCTGCTGGGGGCTGATTTCCGCTTTTCTAGAGAGAATTGACTTCCTAAGACTATCAAAAGAACACTTTAGTCAAAGATTTGTTCCTCGTTAAGAGTTATTAATACGGAAATAAAGGCGTTATTTGGGAAAAAATACACTGGTCTCTCGCAGCAATCTTTATTTTTCTTACTTACGGACAGCAGCACTTTCCAAATCTGTGCCATCCAGCTGTTAGCAAATTTCACAGAACCACTCCCTAAGGGGGCTTTGTCCATAAAAGCTCCAGCATTTTTATGTAACCAAAAATTAAATACGGCTTAAACAAAAAGATGCACTTTTTCCTGACACATCCCTGGTGGAGGAATTCTATGATGTAATAACATTCTAGGAGGGCTTAAAGGCCAGGGGCATTTACAACTGAACTCGTCTTCTTGCTATAACTGTGAGGGGCAAGTTTTTGCATCCGTTTGCGCATGCCATAAATCTGCACTAACAACTCTGAAAAGGTGAAACATTTTGCCATTTCTTTGCAACTCCTAAAAACATGAAGGTAGAATGAGAAACTGCAGTTTCTTACTTTGCAGAACCTGAGAATAAGATGACAAAGGTGCTGAAAACACCTGCATATCTAAAACCACCAGGTATACACAAATTCCACCTGTAAGTCAGGTTAACTATTAACTTAATGAAATAAGTATCAACATTACTGTTTCTCTTTCTCTTCCTTATCAGCTGTTGCCCTACTGGAGACCACACACAGAACCTCAAACCAAAAGCATGAAGTCCAACCTAATTTCTTTCAAATGTTATGCTTGAAACACAAAAGACTATTCACTGTTTTAGTTTAAATGGCTAATTATCTTTTTTCTTGTTCCCTGGCTCTTTTAGAGTTATGTGCTGAGGTCACCCGCAGACTCATGTTTGAAAGCAGTGGGTCACTTACAGAGGGTAGAAGCAGTGTAGACCTCTTTCAACAGGACTCCACTCCATCTCCAGCTTCTGTGAACTAAGGACTCAATCCTGCAAAATGTTGAACACTGTGGTCTGTCTAGCAGGGCAGTTAAGCACGTGCTTACCTTTAAGCATGTGAGTAGTCCCATTGAAGCTAATGGGATTATTCACCTTCCTTACAGTTAAACGTGTGCCTACGTGCTTTGCTCTTCGCAGGATCCAGCCTTGAGACCTCTGCACTTCTCCAGCAGGGGGATGAGGAGGGAAACGTGGGACTGTGCAATTGCAATGGATCAAAATTGTCTGCAGAGGGGAGGAGTGAGCTGGGCCCAGTGCTCTCCCTATGCTCTGTACTGGTGGCACTGGTCCAGCTGCACCGACAGCGTGCCGAACTGGGGCTGAACATTCCAACCCCGCAGCTCACTGAGAAAATCTTTGATGGGGGCTTCCCACCTCCCATAATCAGCAATAGCACATTCCTTTGCTACAGTGGGCATGAAGGCCCCCGGGAAGCATACATAACTGGGCCAAGTGAACGGCACTGGAGCTAATTAGCATCACAATCCATTCTTTGCCACTTCTGGAAGCAGTACAGAGCTTTTCCCTGTGGCCGGCCTTTTGCTCAGGAAGAGATGGGGACAATGAGAACAGGTTCAATTTCACCCTCCTCATCTGGCCTCTTTGTGCTGCTCAGAACTCGGTCACTAGCGTCACAGGTCAGTGGAGATCTCCCCTGGGGCAGAGGAGCAGCTCCGCTGGTGTAAAGCAGCAGAGCCGGGTCCTCGCCAACTGCCTCATCCTGGCAGTGGGTAGGAGGTGGCGTGTCAGTGCACCCAAGCTCCATCAGCTCTCCACTGATGGGGCCAGGGCAAGCTGGCATTAAGTTAAAGCAACCGAGGCTGCTCTAACTCATGTGGAGACTTGGGCAGTTTGAGAAAGAAGGAGCTGTTACTGGTGCTCACCCACCTCCCCTTTGAACAGGCCTTGATGCAGGAGAGAGTCTGAACTAATCATTTTAATTTTTGGCATCCAAAGACCCCTGGGCACCTTAGGAATATGAGTTCAGAACTAAGTACCATAAACAGGGCAGCATGAGAAGATGAGGCATCAAGACGCTTTTTGGCTATTGCAAGCATCGCAGTACTTACCAAATAAAAACACCCAAGAAGCATGAAGGTACTCATGGGTTTTCATCTAAGTAATGTGCTGCCTTTCCTTAACCAATGCTACAACTCAGGGTGTCAGATTTAACCTGCATGACAACTCAATAGGAAACCTTAACACACACAGCAAGAATTAACAGAGACTAGCTTTGGGTAAATTAAAAAAATCTAACCTGAGATTTAACAGTAAACATCGACACTTTCCTCCTTTATCCAGAGCTGGTAATTGACTTCAATGTTGCAGCTATTGCCAATGAAGTGCACTGAAGGAGCAGCTACAGAAATCAAAGCTGGTCATAAAGAGTTTTACAAAGCTTCATCAGGATTTAACTGCCTTTCTCTGTCCCTGATTGCTGCTTCTTTTCAGCATTTTGAAGATATTCTTAATGTGCACTAGTGATGATTAATGAGGGTCTTCCAAAGGACAAAAGAAAGTAGAAAGAAGGAAGGGGCGGGGGAGATTTGGGAAAGATGCAGGTTTGTTTGTTGTTACATTCAATACCAAAGCCAAAGAGACCATTTAAATATCATTTTCATGATGAGGACTAGATGGCTCACACATTGGATTGGGAAGGGGCACACAGAAGGTTGGTAGTGAATGGAAGTAGGAACCTCCTGATAATTGAGGCTTATCTACATGGGAAAATTGCACCAGTTTCACCTCAGATCTGAATTTAAGCCAGGTTAGTTACACCAGTGCAAATCCAAGAGTAGACACTTCTATTTCAATTTAAGAGTATCTTATTTTGATTCAGTTTAAGTCGATTGGGAATAAATTTAAGATAAATCAAAATAAGAGTGTCCACACAGGGATTTTCACTGGTTTAGCTAAATTGGGTTAAAACCTGATTTAAGGTAACCCAGTGCAACCTTCCCATGGAAACAAGGCCTTGACCCCATAGTAGGAGTCAAAAATGGGCTAATCCTGCAAACACATAAGCATGTGAGTAACTTACTTATGTGAGTATTATCATGGATCTTAATGGAACAATTCACGTGAGTAAAGTTACTCAGTGCTCACATGTTTGCTAAATCGGGCCCAAAGGCATTTCAATCGACAGCTTTTAGGAGATCTGTGTCAAATCAATTGGGGGTCCGAGTCCACTTTAGATGAAAAGTCGCCCAAAACACTATAGTCGGCAGCCCAATTGGCAGAGAGTCCAATGACTGAAAGGGTACTGCACTCTCCCTGCCCAATCTCCCCTAAAGGTCATCCGCTTAGGACAGGGCTGAGATGGATTTGCCATGCAGCGGGAGGGTTCTGTACCTCTTCTGGGGGCAAAATGGAGATGCTGAGGAGACAGAGAACCTAAGTCTCCAGCACTGTCAAGCTGCTCACTTCCATAAGCGTTCATTCAGGAGACTTCCAAAGGAATCAGTGGAAGGAGCGCATACGTTGCCTGATTCTATGCCTACTGAAGACAATGGCAGAGCTGCCATTAACAGCAGGGGTGCAGGATCCAGCCCACAATACCCACTGAAAGTCAGGGGAATCTGCCTTTTGAAAATCTCTCCCTAACTTTTTTTTAATTTAGTCGGTGCTCAGAGGAAAGAAGAGAGGGGAAGAAATCAATCAAAGCACTGATGTATTTACTCCAACATCCACAGGATAAAATGCCTAAACTGGGCTCAAGACACTTATTTAAAATGATAATCTCTCTCTCTCTCTGTCTCTCTCTGAAAGCTGGAGAACATACCTTACTTAGCATTAGGGTCTGAACTTCCAGCACACAGTCAGGGAAAGCTGGGGAGTGTTTTCCCTGAATCAGGACTGGCTGACTGGGACCATAGGCAAGAGGCATGTGTAATGACCAAGAGGTAATTTATTTGGAGCAATGCCTAATTTCAAGCAAGAGTGACCTGATGGTCCCCCTTAGATCCACTAACAAAGGAAACATTCCACATGTGGTTCCTGCCATCCATGCACCGAAGGTGGCATTCAGTTGCCTCTCTAATGCTATTCCCCTTCCCTGCCTCCAATGGAGGGAACTCGACAGGAGATTCAGGGAAAGGGGAAGAGATTGAACACATAGCAATGAAGCTGCAAAGGGCCAGAGCTGGTCAGAAGGCACAGTGTCTCTGCATGAATGTCCCGGACTTTTCTCAGAACCCTTGGGATCAGCATGAATCTCTGGGAATCCTCTTGGCTAGGGGCTGGGCCACACGGATTTTCCACACCTCCTCCTCTAAGCCCCCTCACTGTGCTTAGCCAGGACCAATGTTCAACAGGAACAGAAAACTCAGAAAAGATGCAATGTTGAGTTAAAAGAATATATTTTTAAAATTCGTTTTAACAAGCAACATTCTTAAACCCAAAGAAATTATCCAGTTGCTATATGCTCCTGGCATGTCTCATAGTCTGGGCAAGCAAACTGTGTTAGCCAGTGTGACTCTGGGGTTCTCCTCCTTTAGCACAGCACACCAGTGTTTGTATTTACTCCCTCATATGCTTCAATGCAATTAATGTAGACAAAAGTAATTCCTAAATCAAAGTGTATCTAGGAACAGAAACAACTGGAGAGGCCAGAGCTGCTGGAGCCATGGAATTCAATCTGGCAATGGTTCATAGGCCTGAAGGGGCCATTATGATCACTAGGCCAACCTCTACACCACAGGCCACTAATTACAGCATCATGCCCATAACTTCTCTTTGAGCAATAGTGTATCTTCCAAAAATCCATCCAGTTTATCTAAAGACTTCAAGTGGTGGAGAACCCACCACATCCCTTGTAAGTGGTTCCAATGGTTAATTACCCTCACTGATAAACATGCTGTACCTTTTTTCTAGTCTGATCTAGTTACCAGTCATTTCCTGCATCCTCTGGAGCTCCCGCCTGGATGGAGTGTTTTGTCCATGGTTCATTGGCAGTCTGCCCTTTCCAAGAACAGGTATGACTAGCAGCTTTCAGAGTCTGGTGTCTGATTTTCAATAGCCTGGTTCATCTCTATAGACCAGATCGAGACTTCAACGGCTGACCAAGCTGCAGATGTCTGGTTGCAAATGTTCATTTGCAGCGGTACAGCCGAGAACAGTGGTGAAAAGCCGACGCTGGTACAGCTAGAATATGGAATATGACAATGTTCTGCTTTCCGTCTCCGTCAGCCGCGCTAACTCCCCCGTGGAAAAACCTGCCAGGGGAGGAAAACTCATGGAGCTCCTCTCCGTCCGGGTGGGTGGGAGTTGCTGTCGTTTGGACCTAGACCACTGGGGGAAATGGCAGGAAGCCAGAAACATCTGTGCCTTTGCAGGTCTCTGGCACTACACTGACACTCTCTGGTCGTGCAGGTCCAATGCAGTCGCGCTGCCAGGATCTCCTCTGTCTGCTGCTGCCCCCAGAGCCTCCCTCAGCGAGGAGTTCCCATCACAGAATTGGGTGAGAGAAAAACGTGCATTCTATCTGAGACACCTACCTCTTTTCTCACCTCCTCCCCATGAATCCCCAGAACCGGAGAGAGCCCTGCAACACCCCTTTCTGAGCAAGGAGGGGGAGCTCCATGTTTAGAAGATCCTTCCATGTGCTAATGTTTAGGGCTTGATCTGGACCTATGTTACTTCTGGATCTCTAAAGCAATCTTCATATATTGGGAAGGCAGTGTGGTCTAGTGGATAGAGCACTGGCTCAGGAGTCAGGAACCCTGGATTCTATCCAGGCTCTGCCACTGACCTGCCACAAGATCCTGTGCGAATCGTTTTCCCTCTTGTTTTCCCCTGCCTTTATCTATTTAGACTGTAAGCTCTTTGGGACAGAAGCTGTCTAGCAGTATGGAAATTACTCTCAGCTGAGATTCTAGGTGCTGCCATAATGCACATAACAGCAATATACTCAATGCAGTTCCAACCTACAGGCAAATTCCATTTGCACAATAAGAGGTCATATTTTATATTGTGGCATTAATAACCAATATACATTTCCCAAATAACCAATACACATGTCCCAAATATAATACAAAGACTAGGACTGAAAGCTGCATTCAGTGATATTTCAATACACAGGGGACAGAACACCCAATACACTACCGTTAAGAAACACTAAGTAGCCTACCACTAACTTGTAGTGCCCAACAGAATTGTTAGATTTCTCCTAAAATACCAATTTATGAGATTGCTTCCTGCAGTACTTGATTTAAAATCGAGCTTTTCTGTCATTAGCCGCACCCATGAAATCGTCCTTCAAGCATCCCTGCAACTGTATTTTACCAAGACTCTCAGTTTACTCATTGCAAAATCTATACATGAAGCTGTAACATTATTCTTCATGGGGGATCTCAAGTATTAGGTGTACAATAATATAAACTGCTGTGCAGGTAATCAGTGGACAAGATGAGGGCTACTGCCACATGAACAAGCTGTTAAGTGGGGCTGAACATGAATAAAAGTCCCAAACGCCAAACCTAGATCTGCCTGATCTGGATTGCCTCTTCTTATGGAGATGAAAGGGACAATCAACCCAGCGGGGCTGATAGAGGCAGACAAGGCATTAAAGAAATGATCCAAACAAACAATCTCAACACTGAATTGTGCTTACTTTGTTTAGTCCTATGGGGACCTGGCTCAATATCTAGTTGGCCCATATATAGGGCCAAATTCTGTAACTCTTTCTCAGCCTTGCCAGAATTAGGATTGCTTAATTTGGCCTCAGCTGACCAATCCACATAATGGGGTATGTTTACACAGCCCGCAGAAGCCAGCCTCTCAGCCTGGGTCCACAGACTCAGGCCTGTGTCCTACTAATGGCTGTGCAGCAGAAGGAGCTCGGGCTCTGGAACCTACTTTTAGAGCACTAGTACGAGACCTGCTAGCCCAAGTCTGTTAACCCTGGCTGACAGGCTCCCTCCTCCAGGCTGTGTAGACGTACCCAGAGTGTCTCTTTTCCCAGAAATCCACCTGGGGAACTCCCACACTCCCATGAGAGTTATGCCCGTATCAATGAGCAGATGGGTGCCAACAGGATTTTGTGCACTGAATGCCACAAGTGAAGCAGAAGTAATTATCTCACAGGATCCACGAGTTGACGTACCAGAGAAACACAAATGTTCAAGATAGTGGGTTTACCAAAAAGTTCCCCATTCATTCTAAGAAAATTTGTCGCTATATTCAAAGCATTCCCTAATTGTTTTTTCCCCTTAGCAGAAATAAAGCGGCTCCAAATACCAGAGGGGAATTGAAAGATGGGAATGAGAAAAGGACAGTACAGTATGTTCATTAGCATCTGTATGACCTCACACTGAACTTTTCATATTCAGATCACATGGGACCAGAGCAGAGTACGTGCCAGGACTGTGCTTCCCTCTCCCAGTTCACCTGCGCGCATAGCTTTGACACTGCTGCACTTCCGAACTCTTAGAGGGCTGCTCGATCCAAGCTGCCACTTTTGCACGGCTTCCTGCCATGTTAAAGACGCTGATAAAATACAAATAAAGTCAAAGCACTGAAAGATCTTAATAAAACATGCCCTGCCTCCCACACAACTACACTGAAAGCTCAACAGCTGTCTGGGGTAGGCAGCTGCCTGCTTGCTGAAGCTGTGAAATGAAAGGTTTGGGATGTTTTGGCAAACATATTCCGAGCCAAATCCTGCAGTCCTTCTCAAGCCATGCTCCCACTGACCACAAGGGGAGTTAAGTCTAAGTGGAGGCCCTGCGTGACTTCTGCCACCAATTGCCAGGCCTTCCTTGCTCCCAGAAATATTTCTGACACACAGAATCAGCGATTGTCACCACACTCTGCACTTCGCTGGGGCTAGGGAGGGGAGACATGAGACGACAGGATGAATCTCTCTCATGCCACAGGGCACAAGCTGACAACTGATTAAACTGCAAGGCAGGTGAATTTTGGATAGAAAGGAAGGTGAATTTTCCCAGCATAAAACCCCACCCAGCTGAGCCATGACTTGGGGGAATGACCTCGATTGAAGTCTAGTCTTCAGCATTCTCTACTCATGTCGTGCTGGGGATCTGAGCAAAGTTAGATATACGTTATATCCCCACATCACAAAGCCTAACACAACAGGAAGAGAGACTCCTGGAGAATGGGCCAAGATTATGAAACTCTCACCCCCCTACCCCGCGCAAAACTAGAATTACATTTCTGAAGCCAAAGACTGGTGATTTATTCCAAACCATTATTCTGCCCCCCCAAAATACAGTGGAAGCCTCAAGTCTAGGGCTGGCCTTCAGGAAGCTGAGAGTAACACAGAAGTGAGACATTTGGATTTGTGAGTGGTGCTCTCAGAGCACCCTCTAGTGGCCAGAGAGGGGCACCATGGGAGTAGCTAAATTAGAGGAGTATAAAAATTCAGGATTAATGGCATCCAAGGACGTACTGGAAAAAAAAATCCCAGGACCTCACTTGAACCAGCCTTCATCTAAAATCATCATCACATCAGTATATCAGGTTATAGTCCCCGTGGCAAATACTGACTAAGAGGGGTTGGATAAGTGAGGGGACGGCTGATGTTTTAAAACAGAAATTACAGAGCTGGCATGGCTCTGAGTAATTGTACCCCGCAAAAGAATGAACAAATATCCTCTCTTCTCCCTTGACAGAAAAACGACTTCTAATTTACACACATCTATGTCGGAAGTCCTTTTAGGTACGTTCTTTCTGAAAACATTATTTCCCAATGTCTTTTGCTTACAATCAGGTATAAGGAAACTTCTGGAGAACACTTTTCATTCAGATAAGGTTTAAACATTGCAAACATACTCTACACTTTTGAAATTTATTGACAGGTTTCAGAGTAACAGCCGTGTTAGTCTGTATTCGCAAAAAGAAAAGGAGTGCTTGTGGCACCTTAGAGACTAACCAATTTATTTGAGCATAAGCTTTCGTGAGCTACAGCTCACTTCATCGGATGCAGACTGTCTTTCCACAGTATGCATCCGATGAAGTGAGCTGTAGCTCAGCAAAGCTCATGCTCAAATAAATTGGTTAGTCTCTAAGGTGCCACAAGCACTCCTTTTCTTTTTGAAATTTATTGATACAACTCTCTTTTCTGTTAACATGACCAGTTAATAAAGATTGACCATTTTTTTCTTTTTTTTTACATTTCATATTTTTCCATAGCAAGCTCTGTTGGTGTTGGCACCTAATTTTAATGAAATGTTAACTTATTATTAATTTGTACTGTCACAGCATCTAAGAGCCCCACTCACTCACAGACCAGGACCCCACTGTCCTTGGCACTATATAGACACAGAACTAAAAGAGGATCCCTGCCCAAAAGAGCTAAAAGTCACTTATGCTTGTGCTTAAACTACGTTCCTTGTATTTTTCAATTGCAATCCTCACATTAAAACCATGTTTAGCTTAGATTTTCTCAGGCTGGAACAAATGAATTTAGGGTTGCCCACAGAGAATTCTGAACTGGAGAAGGGAGTAATTTAGGGTTAACTGAAACACTTGAAGTGCATTCATGAGGTTCTTTGTACAGCTTGAATGACTCACACAAAATATTGACACTTGGTTTGTTTTCTTGTATCATAACGGAACATGATAAACTATCAGTGCTGTTAAAGTTGCATTCACTCTTGTTACTTTTGGAATGTTAACAAAACACTGATTTGGTAAGAATTCATAGCATTTCCAGAACTTCTAACATTTTGCGACATGATTGTTCTTCGTTGTTTGACTCTCGATTGTAAGCACCTGCCCCAAACTACTATTGGACATTTAGGGCTAGATTTTAAAAAGAGCTCAAGACTAGATTTTCCAGGACTCAGCAACCTCAGCTAGCGGGTCCTGATTTTCAAGACAGTGCAGTTCCCATTTAGGCACCTAAATAACGCTCAGATTTTCCAATGTGCTCAGCATTCAGCAGCTCCTACTGTGACACTTGTGACCAGATTTTCAGAAGGGCTCAGCACCTTTTGAAATTTGGCCACATATTTTGGGGCCTAGATGGGGAGCTCAGCTGATCCCAGACTGAGAGTGTTGAGTTCAACCCCTTACCATCTCAGCTAGCATTCATAGTTGTTTGGGCGGGTACTGTTTCACACCAATTTATGTTTTCTTTCTGTCTCAACTAGTGCATTTGCAGTAGTCTCAGGAGGGAAGACAAGTGAGACAAACTGAGATTTAAGTGTTAGCTCACAAGCTTTGCCAGGGGTTAATGTTTTAAAATCCTTACATCACTAAACAAATCTGAACAATATTATACCAGAGACAAATACGTTCAGCCTTCCCCAACTACCAATATTTGCACAAAGTTTAGGAGAGTTTCTTTACTTATTTCAGGGGAATACCTTTCTATACACAGCCAATAGTTATTGGATAATCATACTGTAGCTATACTGGTATGTACTTACAATTTTATTTGCATTCCAGTGGCTATCCTGGAGTAGCTCTTGGTGTGTTACGTCAAAGGCAATTGAATAGTGACTGATCTCACATAGTACACAAACCATGAAGATACTTACATGCTTTAAACGAGATTCATTATCAAATTGTTCTGAAAATGGTCTGGTATGTTTGGAATCATTCACACGTTGCATAGAGGTAAAGGGCTTTTCCTTCCCAGTCATATCAGGAGTATTTAAATATTTTGGGTTGGAAACGATAACATAAATTTGTCACTTATTCGGCAAGATTATTTTCCCCTAGAATTGGTCAAACATTAATTTGAAAACAGCTTTGGCTAACACCTCAAAGGATTCACAGATCTTCATCGCTCCTCCAAACCTGCCTTCTTCCATCCAGATCTTGGCTCGCCTTTCAGATCTCTCCTCAGAAATGTGCATGATTATCTATTTAAACTTAACATGCCCAAAACTGAGCTCTTAATCTTCTCCACCAAGCCCTTGGTTCTGCCTTTCTCTGTTACTGTGGTCAGCACCACTTCCTCCCATCATTCAAGACCTCTGGCTTCAGTGAATGCAATTTTCCTCTCCTCAAGTCCATTCAAAAATCACAAAATCATAGAAGTGTAGGACTGGAAGGGACCTCAATAGGTCATCTAGTCCAGTCCCCTGCACTCAGGGCAGGACTAAGTAATAACTAGATCATTCCTGACAGGTATTTGTCTGACCTGTTCTTTAAAACCTCCAATGATGGAGATTCAACAAACTCCCTAGGTAATTTATTCCAGTGTTTAACTACCTGGACACTTAGGAAGTTTTTCCTAATGTCCAACCTAAACTGCCCTTGCTGCAATTTAAGCCCATTTCCTCCTGTCCTATCCTCAGAGGTTAACGAGAACAATTATTCACCCTTCTTGTTGTAACAGCCTTTTATGTACTTGAAAACTGTTATCATGTCCCTTCTCAGTCTTCTCTTTTCTAGACTAATAACAAACCCAATTCTTTCAATCTTCCCTCATAGATTATGTTTCCAGGAGTTCTCAGGACAAATTTTTTGGTGGCCTCAGAGTGCGGCCACCAACTCTTGCTGGTGGCCACTCTCACACTTTTCCCTAAAATACTTAATTAGTTTTAGGAAAACCAAATAAATATGCACATATACACATCCAAATCTTTGTAATTTATGTATTGCTAGCTAGTAAGTCCGTTGTGAAAAGTGATATTAACAAACATACGAATATCACTACTTCACCCTCCCCCTCACCATCACAGCCCAGGAGGCTCTGGCCACAAGAAAAGTCCCTGGTGGCTGCATTTGAAAAACGCTGTTCTAGACCCTTAATCATTTTTGTTGTTCTCCTTTGGATTTTCTCCAATTTCTCCACATCTTTCCTGAAATGCTGCTCCCAGAACTGGGGAGTTCTCCAGTTGAGGCCTAATCAGCGCGGAGTAGAGAGGAAGAATTACTTCTCGTGTCTTGCTTACAACACTCTTGGTAATACATCCCAGAATTATGTTCACTATTTTTCAATAGTTGACTCATATTTAGCTTGTGGTCCACTATGACCCCCAGATCCCTTTTCCGCAGTACTCCTTCCTAGGCAGTCACTTCCCATTTTGTACGTGTGCAACTGATTGTTCCCTTCCTAAGTTGAGTATTTTGCATTTGTCCTTATTGAATTTCATCCTATTTACTTCAGACCATTTCTCCAGTTTGTCCAGATCATTTTGAATTTTAATCCTATCCTCCAAAGCACTTGCAACCCCTCCCAGTTTGGTATAGTCCACAAACTTTGTAGGTGTTCTCTCTTTGTTATTATCTAGATCATTGATGAAGATATTGAACAGAACCAGTCCCAGGACCGATCCATGAGGGACCCCACTCGATATGCCCTTCCAGCTTGGCTGTGAACCACTGATAACTACTCTCTGGGAATGGTTTTCCAACTATATAGTAGCACCCTCAAGGCTGTATTTCCCTAGTCTGTTTATGAAGTCATGCGAGACAGTATGGTGCTGCTAAGGTTGTATCCCCTGGTTCTTTGTTCTGAAATTACTCCCTCCATCTTTGCTTCCCACCTTCTCCACCATAACAAACTTATCTCTACCTAGAAGACCCTTCACAGCTTAGCCCCACTGTGATAGGGTGCTCAGAGGGCTGGGAGGCTTGGTGGCTAGTGAACCTGACCTCCTTGTCCTGCTGTCAGGGGAAGGGGTGGTAACAATGCCTGGTACCTGCCCCCAGGCCAGGAGCATATGGATCTCCCCGATGCATCTGGGTCCTTTGCCCGTAAGTGGGGCCCTGTGGGAGCCGAAGCGAGCCTAAATCCACCGACATGGACTACTTCCTACCTATGGGCCCCTTCAGTTTGGGGCATGGCTCCTATGGTCCAAACAATCACAAGCTTCACAGACAAAGTCCCTGCAAGACCTGCTGCTTTTTAAAGTGGGTGGTGGCTGCGGAAGGGTCTACCAGGGCTTTCCCTGCTCTACGGCCTCCTCTCAGGCTCCACCTTCTGTCAGGCTTCCCAGAGAAGGATCCCTCTCTCCTGTAGTCTGTCCACTGCCCCTTTTCACCAGCATGCTCAGCAGGCCCGGAGGAGTGGGGTGACCAGGGCCCAGTATTGCCTTTTAACCCCTTGTAGTCCAGTGTGGGGTTTGTATACCCCATCACACCTGCCCTTCCTGTCAACCCTAGTAAGGTATCGAGCTGTTGATCTAACCCACTCACACAGTCTGACTCCATCCCCCAATGACCTCTGCTCTGCCAATGATGCCACACTTTGTTGCCCATTAATCCAATTTTCTTGCAAGCACCTTCATGCTTTCTCCTTTCCCACCCTTTCCACCTAGTAGGAGTTCCCTGCTCATATCCGCAAAGCCATTACCTTATCCTCCTCCCAAACTCTCCATAAAAAACTCACCTGAGCGGTGATGCTTGTGACCAGGCAGTTGATGTGCTTATTTTACCAAACACAGTCATTTCACTGTGATTTTGTCCAGCCCTCTCCCCTCCTGTTTGTTCTCCCCTTCTGTACTCTTTTCACGTGCTAACATTGTCAGCTCTTTGAGGCAGGGATGGTCTTTATATGACAGGTGCGTACAATGGGGTCCTGACTGGAAGATACTGCAATATGAGTAATAACAACAATATTGTAAGCTTCAGCATCCACTTGCTGTGGCTTTTGGAGGAAGCATCTGAAACTGACAAAAAGTCACAGCTTTCTGATGTCAGTTTCCCCTTCTGCCAGGGAGTGAGTGCTTCTCTGCGGGATGCCCTGGGGTATTCCATTGGTGTCGCAGAATGCCCGCCAACAGAACTGTTCAGCCTATTTGCAAACTTAGTTAGCATAGCAGGTCAATGATGTCATTTGGAGAGAAGCTGTCAGCTTCCATCCATTTGTAATACTAAGTTTCTCAGTTTTTCCACCACCTGTACTCACAAGAGCCTGACGTGCCCCACTGAATAAAGACACAATAGTTCTGGAGTTAGGACAAGCCAGATAAAATTGATTTGTTCAAGACCATTTGAAAGCGAGAATAATATTGTTCCTTCGCACAATTTTAGGGATGAAGAAACTATGGCAACAAACAATCCCTCAGATGATCCTTTTTAATATTGGCACTTAGCCCCTATTCTACTCTGTGCAATGAAAAGTGTTAAAAAGTTTGGGTTTTTCTTTTTCTTTGTTTCTGTTTTATCTGAAAGCCTTTTTAAATTTGCATCTCTGTCTTCTTTGACGGATGTTCTGCAGTTACCTAGAGTAACTTTAGAAGACAATTCAGTTAAAAAGAAAACCTCCCTGTGTGATTCATTTAAATAATAAAGCTGATTCTGAAGCTAATGACAAGTTACAAATTAAAACAATGCTTCCAGCCCCAAGACTGAAAGGATCTGAATTACTTTGACATCAAAAATAGAAAAAAGGATTGAGAAAAGCTAGAATTTATTTACTAAGTTTATCTCTAGTGGTACAGAGAATTTTAGGAAGAATTCCTTAGCTTAACTGCCACATTTCATATCCCAGAAAACCAACAGACAGAGACACCTTAAAGGAGATAAAGAACGAAAACCTAAAGCATAAAACTAGTATCTGCTGCTCCGCCCCATATGTTTAATTTTTTGTCTTTCCCACTTTGGAATAGCAGTTTTCATTAATAGGTTGAAATGCTGAGCTTTGATTTTTAATGTTACTTACTATCAAAAAAGAAAAAAGAAGGTTCTTAACAGGTAAAAGACATAACTCACAAACCTCAGATCAGCTGTTTGAACGTGTTCAGTGACAGAACTAACGCATAAAGGTGCATTGTGTTTCACATGAAAGTTTAAATTGTACATTTAGGTCTCAAGCCTACAAACACTTACACATGGGAATGACTCTACATGAGTTGTCTCGTCACATGCACATGTGTTTAAAGGACCCGGAATTTAATTACATAAAATGAAATGAGACTTAGGCCTGACTAGAAACTTTTGCAGCTACAGCAATGTCACTTAGGGATGTGATTTTTTTTCACCATATTTCTTATACCTAGCATAGATGCAGTAATACTGCCGAAAAAGTACTTTTGCTGGTATAGCTTATTGTGTTTGGGGCACTGGTATAAGCTAATACTAGCAAAAGCTCTCTTTTGCGAGTAAAAGGTACATTTATATTCGGAGGGTTTGCCAGGATAGCAATACCAGCAATCCCTTTCTAATGTCGGCAAGGCCTCACAGCACCTGGCTGACGAGCAGCTGGCTGGAGCTGAATCCTGATAAGACTGATGTGATGCTGCTAGGAAGAAAGGCATACTTCCAACAACTCACCTGCTCCATTGCAACCCCTGCCCTTGACAGCACCTGCCCTTGGATTCTAAGATCAGACAGCATGATTGGGGTTGTCACTGAGTCATTAAATGCAGTTACATACCCAAATATCCTTGCTGACAAAGAATTTCCACTTCCCTCTGCAGTTGGTCAGAGGACAATGCCCCCATCCTATTGCATCCTGATCTGGACCCATGTGTTTGGAATTTCCCTACACCGGAGAATGAGCCTATAGGAAGCTACACCTGATTCAGCAGCTCATCTGACACACACAGGGTTTGGGGACATAAATCCCCCCATTCGGTGCTCCCTACACGGGCTCCCCATTGGACACAGTTCAAGGTCTCTGTACTGATTTTCATGGCCCTGCTTAGAATTGGCCCTACTCCGGGAGAGACCATCTCTCTCCTCATACAATGATGACCTCACATAACAACTTTGCTCGGCTGGAAAAATTAAGTTGTCAACAGCCCAGAGAAGAGTAATCTCTGCAGGAGACAGAAGCTCCATGAAAACTGGACTGAGACAATGGAACTCATCACCAGACACAGTTAGCATGACTGCCGCCATCTCCGCATTCAGAGCGAACTGCAAAGCCATTTCTTTGACATTGCTTACCTATAACCACCCTTTCAAACACATCTCCATCCCCACACTATAAACTTATATCACCCATCTCCTCCCCCACAGGGAGCTGCAAGCTTGTTCCGGTCGGCAGGGCTGGAAGGAAAGGAGTACTTGTGGCACCTTAGAGACTTAGGGCTGGAAGGGAGAGGGATTTTGGCGCTTCCTTTTTTTTGGAAGCCACCCAGATATTACAGTGATAACAAGCAACTTTATAAAACCTAGATGGATCGAGAGATAGATAATAAAAAGGTCAAAGGAGTATTTGTACCTGGTTTTGCATCGTAAGGGAAGCCTCCCCTGACGTATCTAAAACTCTTATTCACACTCATTAATAAGTGCAAGCCGTGCAATCTGTCTCTCACTGAGCAAGACAGAGCGAGAGAGGACACACATGGCGGTGGTGTGGTTTACTGGCATGAGACTGGGATAGCTGCCACTAGTGAATTACACAAGTCATCTCCAATGGCTGATTATTAAACCTTTATATTGTGTGACAGCATCCTGTGGGTCACAGTGCATTAAAAGAAACATTAATTTCGGCATTTGAAAGCATTTTCACATTTTCCGCTGCTGCTCCTTGTAAAGCAAGGCGCCTTATCTAACAATATTCCAACTGTACCAATGAAAGGCAAGAGATTTAAAATAAAAGAGATCTCTAGGCTATAGAGGGCTGATTCTCTGCTACCCTGCACCCCACAAAGTGAGGATGACTCTAAATTGCTACCAAATCTGAATTTCAACATTTTACACTCATTTTGCACTGTTGTAAACCACTACACAGGGCCACGGGGAAATCAAATTCTGGATTTGTTGTATTTATATGACAGTCCATTATAGACAGCCCAACCGAGGTCAGTGCCTCACTGTGTTAAGCACTGCACAAACACATAGTAAGAAACAGTCCCTGCCCCAAAGAGCTTACATTTGAAATGTGTATAAAATAGCTTGTTGATAAATCATGGTGACATAATATAAGGTCTTGAGGGCAAGGTCCTGTCTTCCTATGTTTCTATAGTGCCTGGCACAACAGGACCCTGATCCTGACTGCAGTGATTGAGAAATACTAGGATAAAAATAATACATAACATTAATTAGTAATAAGGCCCAATATCCTAGGCTCTGATCTAGCAAGCTGATCCACATAGGCAGGTACCTACAGCTGTTTCTAGCCCAGACAGCTCACAAAGCACCTGACCTTAAAGTACCAGGGGTCTGGTTTATCAGACCAGACTAATTTGGGGACAGTGGGGATGGACAGGGGACATTTTTTAACAGTGTGTTCTTTTTGTTAAAATCAAAAGTTGAAAGCAGCTCAAAAGTTTGGGCTCAGACACAGTCCCAATGGAGATGAATTAGGGGGCAAAGTGCATGCAAGGTGGCCAAAGGACACCATAAATGCAGCTCATCAGATGGCTCTGTGGTTTATCACAGATGCCAGGACCACACCGGAGTAAAAAAATAAACTAAAATCTACTTGCCAAGGGCTTACCTTAAAAACTTGAATGACATGTGGCTGACACTGGGCTCTCCCTTTCTCTCTCTCACACACACACACTAGTGTCAGCTTAAGGCTCTGTACAAAGTAAGCCCATTATTACAGACTATTCCTAGTTCACGTGGGTTATCTCACGAGGGTCGCCGCAAGAGAAGTGCCGTGGGCGTGGGGAAAGCACTAAGGAGCCCGCTGGTGCCAGGGGGATCTCACAGGCTGGCCCCGAGCTGCTTGGCCGGCCCCGAGGAACCCCGGCTCGGCGGATCCCAGCGGCGCTGCCAGGCAGGAGGGAGCAGCGCAGCCCCAGCGCTGGGCGCAGCGCGGAGCGCGCAGAGATGGGGAAGCAGCAGCCCCGCGCGGCCCCCTCCCCGGCTCTCTCGGGGCCCGGCTCCCGCAGCATCCGCGCTGGGTCAGGCGGCGGGGCTCCTCCTGCCCCCCAGGGGCACCTGTGCCCGGCGGCGGCGGCGGCGGGTCACCCGGGGAGAGGACGCAGGGCTCGCCCTGGGGGGCGCAAAGGGACCAGGGCGCGCAGCGAGCCACGGACTCCGCCAAGCCCCGAGAAGCAGGAGAGAGAGGGGGGGGGGCACTTACCTGCCACAGGTTCGGCCGCAGCGCCCCCGTCCTGGGGATCCGCTTTCCGGCCAGCCCCTTTGCCGCCCTTCTTGCCTTTCCTCCCTTTGCCGTCTCGCTTCTTCTCGGACATCCCGGCCGGTGCTGCCCTCGCGCCCGGGGACGCTGCGCCCCTCTCCCCTGCTGAGCTCCGGGCCCCGCTCTCTGCCTGCCCCGGGCGCGCCGGCTGGAGCAGCGAGCGAGCCGGCTGGCGGGGGAAGTTCGCCTCTCCCTCTGCTGCCCCCTTCCCCTTGTCCCGGCTGCGGGGTCCCGCTCTGCTCGCTGCCCGCTCCTGCTGCTGCCGCTGCCACCTGGGACAAGGCGCCAGGACTTCCTGGAAGTTTTGGGAAACTCCGCTCTGCTGCGTTGCTTTGCCCCCTCTTCACTAATACCCGCCCCGGGCACCGCAGGCTGCTCCGGGAGGAGCCTGTACAGGTCCGGGGCACAGGGCTGTGGGTGGGTGGGTGGGGAGGAGCAGGAGCGGCGGCGGCGGCGGCGAGAACCCGACAGAGGTCGCTCGAGCGGCCGGGAAATCACTGTGCGCACGCCTGGTGAGCAGGGACACGCACCTTGGCCCGAGCGGCGGCAGCTGCGTGCTGCTTTTACCGCCCCCCGGCTGCAAGCGCCTCCTTGCCCCGCGGGGAGCTTTGCGCGCCTGGGACCCTGTCCCCCGCCAAAGCTCTAGCACAGAGGGGAGAAAGTCCCCCCAAGGAGGGACAGCACTGGGGAGCCCAATTTGAGAGCCATGTGGCATTCTGAGATTTGACCCCAGGCCACTTCCCTCTTCCCCCAGGGCACGGCTAGGTTCAGTCCCAAACTCTTGGAGAGCCTCCACTGAAAGGGCCCAAAGAAGTGTAAAGAGCGTTGTGGCTACTTGCATGGTGGAAGTTAAAGTCTCCCCTTGTTTAAAAACAAACAAACAATAAAAAAACCCTCATTGTTTCCTTTCACTTTAATGATTTCCCCTTGTACTGTCAAAGCAAAACAGGCCCCCATATTTGTCTGCCACATTTTCATACTGCGGGGACTCTTAGGGAGTTCGAGGCCATGTTCTGCATGCTGAGCTAACCACCAGATCCAGGCCTCATGCTTTGATTCCTTCATGAAGGTCTGGAAAGCAAAGTGCATAAATGTTTAACAATACATGTGGCTGACATGGCTAATAAGCCTCTTTCTTATCACCCCAGTTCAGAAGTCCATACCTACCCATATGTCCTTTGCTGAACAGGGATGGATTTAAGCACCTTCTTAAATATTTTGCTGAATATGGGACCTTTTTGTACAGTGGAAACTAGTCTTGCAATTTAAATAGGGGTCAGGTTGCTTGTGTGGGGGAGGTTGGGCTTTCAAACCTCAATCCTACAAGCTGTTCTTTGAAAGTGGATCCTTGTCCCTGTGTGGAGCCCTATCACAGGTGTCAAGCCCATGTAAAGTGCACATGATGCCCAGATTCTTGTACGAACAAATACTATATTAAAGTGGACTATGCAGGCTGTAGGCTCCCAGCTGAATTCTTCTTATCTCATTAAGGACCTGAGCCTGTAAACATTTGCACCCAAGTGACAGTCACCCAAAAACCTGGACACTTTAGTAATGTTTAATAAAACATTTTTCTTGTTTGAAACCAGACCTACATTATAATGGGACCCTGCAGAGCTGACCTGTGCGGAATAACAGGCAGCACTGGTGCCTAAAATTGGGATTGCTGAATTTTCCCTTAATATTTATCAACATTTAGTAGATAACAGAGAATGGTATGTTATTTTTAATGTCCCTAGGATTCAAAGTATTTAAAATAATCACCATGTGCACAAATGGTGCGATAATAATGTCTAATATTGCCAACTACAACTGTTGAAAAAATATGAATTAAATTTCAAGAAAATCATGTGAATTTAGAAGTATACATTTTAGGTTCCTTTTATTTGTTGTCTAGGGTTGTAGCCTTTAGGGTTCATATTTTCAAGCTTTTCTCCACACTCACGCTGGCTAGAAACTTACTTTTCTTTAAATAAAAACTGTGATTGCCAGGGACCATGATTCCAGCATCTGGGGTTTTAAGAAACATACCAAATTTTGAGACACATGTGATAAAAGCGTAAGAGTTGACAATACTGCAGTGACCATCAAAACTGGATCTGATTCTGCACTCACTGATGTTAATGAAAATCCAGTGAGTTGCAAGACTGAGCCCTATCTGAAATATGCATCATCAGTGTATGAAAGAATAACATGCGTAAATTTTTAATAGACAAAGTCACTATCGGTGTCTATTTTTCCAGTGTTCAGTGCATTCAAACTGCACTTGAATTCTTGATACAAAGTGTTCTGACATGTGAACAGGCCAGACAGGGATTAATCTAAAGCCCGGAAAAGGAAAGCAGGTCTCTGCACAATTTGCAATTGAAAAAATGTTATTGGATGCAGTAGCTCTGTTTTTCCTGAAGGGGTCACTACTTAGCAAGGAGGAAGCATAATCTGGCAAAATGTGGAAAGAAAAATCAATGTGGAGAAATGTACTGTACTTTCAAACACTTTTCTTCTAATCTTCTACATACTTAAGTTTACATGCTCAAGGTAAAGTTTTACCCCACTATTTATTAACGGATAGTATTATACTAATTATTGTGAATTAATTGTATTATTATTTTTCAAGTGCAGACAGCGAACTGTATGCTTAGACATAGCTTTCCTTGTTAGGTTCCAATACTGCAAGTTGATGACTGAAGGTCCGCAGGATCATGGTCTAAAAACAGAGGGTCGGATTCTGGTGCTCTTACTTACTCCTCACAGTCTCATTGAAATAAACAGGGCTACTTGCATGGTAAGGGACTGCTTGGCATGCGTATGGATATCAGAATCTGCTCTCACAGAGGGAATTCATTCCCTTGAGACACGTTGTCGGTCTATAGTCGTTTGCAGAAGAGATTACTTCTAGATAAAAAGTGAGAAGGTGGCAAGGGCAGCTCCTGGTACTTTACCTTTCTCCCTCAGCATCTTCTTGGTGCCAGCTTCCAAGCACCGTGGCATAACCGGTAACAGCAGCTGTGTCACCATTTGCAGGAAGCACTGGAACTGACCAATGGCAGCATGTTGGTAGAATATAGGTTTCCAATACAATTGGCTAGAAAATGTTCACTTCCACCCCCCCCCACACCCACACACCCACACACACATACACACAACCGATGGACAATTATGATGAAAATTGTCCCCAAATTTAGTTTTTTGTTAACATTTTCCACAGCTCTTCAACAGTTTCAAAGTTTAAATAGACAAGATTTTTTTTTAAATCAATCATCACTGCAAATCATAAGGCTGACCCTGCAGTCCTTACACAGGCAAAGCTCTTACTGCCTTCAATGGGACTTTTGCCTGAGTGAGAAGTGTAGGATTGGGTCTGATGTTTTTAATGCACTGTCTGTACTTGTTAAATTAGTTTTAGTAGCGATAGTAAAATGTTCGTGTCCTGGATACTACACAGGAATTATAGAGCTTTGTTGGCGATAGCTGTGTCTACACACAAAAGTTGCATCACTAACTTGACACACCCCTAAATGCTGCAGCTATGTCAACCTCACGCCTGGTGTAGTCGCAGCTCGGTTGATGGAAGAATGTTTCCATCAATCTAGCTACCGGTGCGTAGAGAGACGGTGTTCTTATAGCAATAGAAAAAATCCTCCAATGCCATCTACATTGGGATTATGGCAGCGTAGCTAAGGTGCCATAGCTCTGCCGCTATAGACCCTGTAGTGTAGACATGGCCTCAGGATAGAGGGATTTCATCCCAGCATAAAGGGACAGCTTCTACCTGCACAGCTTAGTCCCATACAGGAAGTGGAGTAAGCTATACTGGAAGAAGGCACCTTTATACTGATATAAATGCGTCCACACTAGGTTTTGTACTGGTGCAACTTCACTGGTAAAAATCATGCCCGTAATTGACATAGTAGTACAAAAACTGTTTGTAGACCAGGCCTTACATTGCTAAGCACATACATTAATACTTGGTAATCCTGTAGCACATTCCATCTGAAGACAAAGCACTTCATCAATGTGAGTGAAATAACTCTGTGAGGCAGACAAGTATCATCCCTATTTACAGATGGGGAAACCAAGGCACAGACTTGTTATGTGTTACACAGAAACCTGAGGAACAGCCAGACTGACAACCCAGATCTCTGGGCTTCCACCCCTATCTTTTAACCACAAGACTATCCCACATGCGGTAGATTGGATACATAGGGCTTGATTCTCCATTGCCCTGCACCTTGTGCAGCTATTTACACCAGTGCAAAGTGAGCAAAATCCTACTAAAATACCCACTTTGCACTTGTGGAAATGACTGCAACATGTAGGGAACAGAGCCTCGTACTAAACGAAAAATAAATAGAGTGCTCCAGTGACATAAACAGCTCTGCGACTAAAACGCTAAGGGCCGATTCTCATTTACACTTAGGGGCTGTCTAGACTGCAGTCATTGGGTGCAATTGACACTTGTGTAAATGCACTTGAACTGGCCTTAATTTCACTAGATCGGATCCCAGACCAGTGAACCCATGGCAACATGAGCTGTACAAGCCCTCTGGGTAATTCCTCACAGGGCTAGTAAAGCTGTGACTTCACTCTTCTGGGATTTACAGGGCTAGCCTAACTGTGGCTAGCTCAGATATGTCAGCTGAAGCCACAGTTACTCCCAATGGTTGCAGTCTGGACAGACCCATAATTTACATCCAGTTTAAGGCTTCTTTACATTGGCAGAGTGATATAAAGGGGCATTAGGCCTGGTCTCCGCTACACCAATTTAACTAAGTTGGTTTCTAAGGTGGGCAGTGTGGTCACGCTTTATCGCCGGGGGCGGGGAGCTCTCCAAGCGATAAAAAATAACCACCCCGAATAAGCGGTGGCAGCTTTATCCCTGGGCGCGCGGATCCTGGCGATAAAGCACGTCTATACTGGCAATTTTCAGCACTAACACTTTCGTCGCTCAGGGGGGCGTTTTTTCACACCCCTGAATGACTAAAGTTTTAGAGCTGAAAGTGGCAGTGTAGACACAGCCTCAATTGATTTAGTTACATACAATCCCCTTGTGTGGACTCTCTTAAATCCGTGTCTACACGCTCATCAAGCTAGCTCCCTAAAATTAGAATGTCGTAGTAGAGCGAGTGATGGGACAGGTGAACCGCCCTGCGTACTCTCTCCTCTGAGACGCTAAGTGTGTTCTAGGGCAGCTAAACCTTCCCACTGCTTGCGCCACTCTGGCTACATTCTGTTTTTAGCACACTGGCTTGATCAGAGCTAGCACAGGTATGTCTCCTTGAGCTGGGAATCACAAAAAGTGCAGACAGACCCAATCAATGACTGATCTCGATTGACACTACTTTAAAACCCCTGTAAGTGAGAGGAATTTCAGACGCATAAGCCTGAATTTTCATATACGGTAAGGCCCCTTTCTGCTGCTCTGACAGTATAAAGAAAGGGGGCTTAAGGTGACCACATATGTAGTGTATTCAGTATAAATGTAGCATAAACAAAAATCAGGCCCATAACTTCTAAATGGGAATAAACCACCTCATCTCTGACTATTCTTGAGATTTTGTCAGTAGTTAAACATTTGTAAGCTTCATAAAACCCCTGGACACGGACTCCGCTGAATCGGTACAGCAGTAGCTTTTATTTTATTGACCTTTACAAAGATGCAGACCCTGGTTACATAAAGTCTCCAAGCCGTGGTTTAAGGGTCACTGCTACAGACCAATGCCTTTGGCAACAGTAATGCTTGTGGCAGGGGATGACGTTTCTTTAGCGTCTTTTTTCTGGAAATGGCAAATTTGTGAGTTATTTGTGTATGTGTTTGTATATACACTGCCACGAAAAAGGATCCGACAGCATCTGATTTATCATCGATTTTATGGACCTGATCTGTGAAAGTTCAGAAAATGTCACAATGTGGGAATCAGAGTTTTAATATTTATTATTTCTGAGCTTTCAGGGGCTTTAAATCAGCAACTGCTAGTCAGATTAACAGGCAGGAAACTGACACAGTGAGAGGTCTGGTATGAGTCTGTGGCAATTACATGGATTTATGGAGGACAAATTTTAGTCTCCTTCAAATATATTGTGCTAAAATCTCCTTTCATTTATAGAAGTGCAACTCCTATTGCAGTCGATGAGAACTTCACCCATATAGCTGACAGCAGAATTTGGCCTTTTCTAAATGATAAATGAGGGAGAAAGGGCACAGAAAGTAAAGTTCTATTTTAAGGAATGATTTTGGCAACCTCCAGTTTAATTACTTTATCTCAATGTCCACTACAACCAGATCCACAAAACAGTAACACTCTGCAACGCAGGCTCTGCACTGAGACCTGGGGCTGCGGGGTCTCTCATTTATATTGGTGTAACTCCCGTGACTGAAATGGCAAAGTAGCATAATCCACATTGATTCAGTTCACGCCGCACTCCCCGTCAGGACCTGGCCCAAGATGGGGAAGCTAATGATCCAACCAGCAGCCCACATTCAGTGATGAATCCTGGTCACATGCCACTTGAGCCACATTGAGCATATGCTTAGAAGAAGAAGTATATTCAGTCGGGCTCAGGGTCGCCTCTCACTTACACTGATGCAAGTCAAGAGTAAATCCATGGTTACTCTTGATTTACATCAGACTAAGTGAAAAGAGAATCTAGTCCCTACTGAATAACAAATCAATGTGGGTTACACTACTTTGCCTTTTACGTTCACACCAATATTACAGTCAACTTACTTCTGATGGGTAGCCTACACTAAAGTATACAGAGCTACTGAATTTGGCCCAGGGATTTCGAATGAAGTTGCATGAGCTTATTACTGGTTGAATTTAGTCCAAACCCACAGTCCGGTGTTTTGCCACGTGACAGCACATAGGTTTTATTGATATCGCACCACTCTGTTAAGGTCTCATATAAACTTCACCAGGCCACACCATCAAACAGAAAATTATTACAAACTGGCAGCATGGAGAAAGGTTGAATTGTTCTCAATACAATTTTTTAACACTAGCATGTGAAATCATTCGTGTGTGTGCACGCATGTGACCGTCCCCAAAGGGATCATTTTCCCCATCTATCAGGCATTTGCGGCTGCGTGTGAAAATGCACAGCTACCGGGCAGTCTCATATTTGCATAATTTCCAGAAATTGGCCTTTGCATTCCCAGCACCAATTTTATATCCAAAATACTGGGCTTGCGCGGGCAGCCAGGAGAACTTTGCAGACATTTTTGCACACAGCTCCAGGCACCAGAGGTTTTGAAAACAAGGCCATGGGCAGCAAAATGAATTTTTAAGACAGGTCTAAGGCAAAACCAACTAACAGGGCCGGATGCATTACCTCATAAATGCTATGCTTTTATCCAAGAATGAATGATTATTCCCAAATCTCCAACTAAACCACAGGGCTAGTTTTTTCAAACTCTGTTGGGTCCCTCAGGGCTCACTTTGCTACTCCTATCCTGCTTTGAATCACCAGCTATCTGAAGAGAATTGCTTCTCTTTGGAATCAGCCAACACAATTCAATCAAACTGGAGTGGCATTTTGCCTGTACTACTTATCTAAAGCAGTGGTTCCCAAACTTGTTCCGCTGCTTGTGCAGGGAAAGCCCTGGCAGGCCGGGCCGGTTTGTTTACCTGCCGTGTCCACAGGTTCGGCCGATCGTGGCTCCCAGTGGCTGCGGTTCGCTGCTCCAGGCCAATGGGGGCTGCGGGAAGGGCGGCCAGCACATCCCTCGGCCCACGCCGCTTCCTGCAGCCCCCATTGGCCTGGAGCGGCGAACCGTGGCCAGTGGGAGTCACGATCGGCCGAATCTGCGGACGCAGTAGGTAAACAAACCGGCCCGGCCAGCGAGGGGTTTTTCCTGAACCACCGATCTAAAGTACTTCTACAGCCCCCACTATCCACGGTATCTGCGAGTCTTCCAGTCTTTTTTGTATTTCTCCATCCCATGCAGTAGAGAAGTGCTACGTTCCCCTTTTTTACAGTAGGGCAAGTCACTTAGCCTAAGGCCACACAGGAAGTTTACTCCAGAGTAGAGACTGGAACATAGGTCTCAAGTCCTAGGCTACTGTCCTAACCACCAGGCCATCCTTCCTTTCTTCCCTGTATCATGTGGACTGTACTGATGCCATGTCCCCTACAGATCTTTGAGGGACCCGGGAGAGTGAAACTTCTACCTGAAATTTTCCCCAAGCGAAGAGCATTATGGCCACTCCAGCTCTGTTCCAAATTCTAGTTGTCAGTTAACAATTATTTGAATCACACAATGCATTAAATTGAGCAACTCTCTACCAAAGTCATGAAAAGCAAGTACGTTTTTCCTGGTGATACTTAATATCCTGTGTAATTCGTCAGGAATTTGTCACTTCTGAAGCACAGTGCTCATTTACAAGAAGTAAAACAAACGAACAAAAAACTACAGTGTGTATGGGGGAGGGAAAGAAATGTAAATCAGACAATTTCATTTAGATTCTTCTCTGTTATTACTGGATAAACTTTCCGACAAGAAAAAAGGGTGAGATTCTTCTCCCCCATAGGTCAGCTGGATGGAAAACTGATTTAGCCCAGTTGAGAATCTGGCCCTAATGCACCATGAATATTTCCAATCCAGTACTAATTTAGATGTTCCATTTAGGCTCCATTCAGGCCAGTCCTCGCTCACAGACAGCCCCCCAACCTGAAGCAAATACTCACCGACAACCACACACCACACAACGAAAACACTAACCCAGGAACCTAGCCTTGCAACAAACCCCGTTACCAACTCTGTCCACATATCTATTCAAGGGACACCATCATAGGACCTAATCACATCAGCCACACCATCAGGGGCTCATTCACCTGCACATCTACCAATGTGATATATGCCATCATGTGCCAGCAATGCCCCTCTGCCGTGTACATTGGCCAAACCGGACAGTCTCTACACAAAAGAATAAATGGACACAAATCAGATGCCAAGAATTATAACATTCAAAAACAAGTTGGAGAACACTTCAACCTCCCTGGACACTCAATTACAGACCTAAAAGTGGTAATTCTTCAACAAAAAAACTTCAAAAACAGACTCCAACGAGAAACTACAGAAATGGAGTTAATTTGCAAACTGGACACCATCAAATTAGGTTTGAATAAAGACTGGGAGTGGATGGGTCATTACACAAACTAAAAACTATTTCCCCATGCTAATTTTGCCCCCTCCTGTTACTCACACCTTCTTGCCAACCGTTTGAAATGGGCCATCCTGATAATCACTACAAAAGTTTTTTTTCTCTTGCTGATAATAGCCCACCTTAATTGATTTGTCTCGTTAGAGTTGGTATGGCAACCCCCATCTTTTCATGTTCTCTCTATCTCTCTATCTCTCTCTCTCTCTCTCTCTCTCTCTCTCTCTCTCTATCTATCTATCTATCTATCTATCTTCCAACTGTATTTTCCACTCCATGCATTTGATGAAGTGGGTTTTAGCCCATGAAAGCTTATGCCCAAATAAATTTGTTAGTCTCTAAGATGCCACAAGTTCTCCTTGTTCATTTAGGCTCCGGTATATAAAAGACATGTTTAATCAAAGATAATTGATCCACTGCATATTCACGCCCTGATAGCGCAAACACTTATTCACAAGCTGAACTTTAATCATATAAGAAGGCCTGTTTACCACAATAGGGGTACCCATCTGTAAAGTTACTCACATGCATGTTTGCAGAACTGGAGGCTTACATGCCTTTTGCAGGGTGGACTGATTCAAACAAAGTGATTCAAATCACTGATTTTAATCATAATTCAAATCAGCAAGTGGGAAACCTTCCCTTAAAGCATCAGTTGTACTCTTATTTGTATTTGTACTTTTTAGTTATATTCCTAAGAAAGGTGGATTCTCATTGACTGATAACCATTAAAACATGTTGATTTGCAACTAAAGATAGCCTTTACCCTAGATTTGACATTTCTTTTTGCTAACCAGGAGAATGCACTTTATCTATACATATTTAAGCAATTATATAGCTTAATTTACATTTGTTCAGATTCTTAATTACTTTTTATTATGTTAGAAAATGCTGTTTGATTCAGCTCTTATTTACCAGACGATGAATAATATTTTACTTGTGATTTGTGACATGTCACATTTAGATGGAAATTGAAATTCAACTAAAATGCACAAAACCAGCATTTAAAAATTGTTTTCACAGTTAAATAATACTACCTTAAATGTGCTGGATACATAAGAAACAAAGTTTATCACAACATGTTTTTATTTTGTTTTTTAACTAACTGATTTATTAAACAGAGGAAATACAATCTGTAGTTTATGAACTGAATTGACTGTTTCCAGTTACCACATCCTTCAAGATTTTAAAGCTAGTAGATCTCACCTTCTCACACCTTGTTTTTATTCATGGCCTGGAAGAGGAAAACAAGCTTTCCTGGTTTTTCACCTCCCAATCAGCCTCTCATCTTTGAATGAACTAATCATTGAACTGAACTAGCTGAATAAATTGAAATGAAGAAAATATTCCCTCTGCACTAAATCTGATTTAGTATGTCAACAAACTCTGCTTCAAGGGGCTTAGCTAGTTACTTCCACCAGCTCAGTGCTTCGGTAGCAAACACCATGTACTACTTCAATTTTTTTATTTAATTAAATGATTTTAGTAGCAAATAGTAAGTTTAGGACTGAATGTAAACTGCCAGAATTTCAAATAGGTTTATTTTTAAAAAGAAAAATATATTAATTTAAATTGAAATATCTGATTTAAATATAAAAATCTGATTTTTTTCATATTGATTTTTATCCACCTGGCCTTTAGTATTTCAGCCATGAATTAAAAAATAACGTGAATCATCACGATACAAGCAAATCACATCTGATGATAACTTTGGACAAAACAGCACAATTATTTGGGCCCTGATTCTGCAAACACTTATGCACATTCTTAACTTTAAACATTTAAGTAATCCAGTGCAGTCAAAGGACTGCTCGCATACCTCAAGTTAATCGTGTGTGCATGTGTCTGTAGGGCTTGTCTACATAGGGAAGTAATATGGGTGTAAGGTGGGGAGTGAATATAAAGTGCTGTAGTTATACTGATATAACTCCCTACTATGTGGGTACTTTTATTCCAATTAAAAGCTCTTCTAGACAGGGAAATTGACCAGCATAGTTGCTGGGAAATGAGCTATTCCTCAATAACTCCCCATGTGGGGAATAAAAGTGACTTCATTCTGGATTAATAAACCCAATCAGAAAGCAGAGTAATTCCGTAATAAAATCACTTTTAATCTGGAATAAAAGTGTCCACACAGGGGAGTCATTCTGGAAAAGCTCAATCATTCTGGAATAGTTATGTAAAGTTCCCCATATAGATAAGGCTTAAAGTGTCCACATGGGGAGTTACGCCGGTATTACTACAGTGGGTTAACTATCCTAATATAATGTCCCATGTGGACAAGCCCTGCACAAGAAACTCTTTACCAGAACATTGGATCCTCAGACACTTGTGCGTGTGCACACACACACACACTTACAACAGCCTTCAATAAATATGATTTAGAGCATACTCTGGCATGCAGAGCCCAATCCACGTAACATTAGGAACACGTACACATCTGTTTGCCGCTTCCTTTGGAGCACTAAAAACTTCTTACAGCTCTGCCATGTTTGCCAAATTTTGATTGTTTAAAATAAAGATAGCTGGGATCTGGATACTTCCTTTTAGGGCAAGGTTTGCTGTAACCCCCCATTAATCCTAGCCCAGCATCACTAACTTCTAACGAGTAGTTTTAATTGGATCATAAAACATTCAGAAATGAGCCAATGCCAAGACTCCCATTACTCTAAATGTACTGGTTCTATGCAATTTTCTAGTAAAATACTGGAAGCTGTTGGCTTATCTTACTGAGAGGGAAGAAGAATCCATTTTAATGGCAGATAGATTCTCCAGATTGGCTTGTGAGTTAAAATTAGAACTGAGCATACAATTTCCAATGAATACATTATTCAACATCTTTAGCCCTTCTTTATGCTCATGAACTATCCCCGGACAGACTGTAATGTTTATTAATGTGACTGCTACACATAATTGTTTGCTGAATGTTTTATCCAAACAAATTTCAGCCTATGAATTACTAGGAAACTGTTCATTGCAGCTATTCTGGGTTCATGATTCACTGTTCCAGCTGTGTGATTGTTCGTGTGCCCGGATTGGAGGACTGAACATTTATAACTAGGAGCAGGGCCCGAACAAAACAATGGGGCTGTAACAGTAGCTGCCAGAGTCAGTGCATACTGACCCCTATCATGTGACTAGGAGTATTACCCTTTTGTGTCCCGGTCCCTGTTAGGTATTTGTGGTGAGGTAATAAAGGCTAGCGTCTTACTAGCACTTATGCGTCTCACTTTTACTACATGGTATCAGAAGAAAATTAAATCTTTGGCAAAAAGGGAGTAAATGAAGGCACCTGAATCCCTTAGTTTTGAAGGGAACCTGCCAGAGAATGGGAGGAGATGAAGGCAGAACTATCAAAAGTTCCTGGAGGCCGTGAAACTCAAGAGGGTGAAATTCTCCATACTGCTACTTGTCACATGTACAGAGACACTGGAGAACTACAATACATTCCAATGGGAACAGGTCGGAGAATGAAACCATTCAGAAATTTGAAGAACACTTTGATCTATGCAAGAATGTCACTTGTCAATGACAAATCTTCCTTGGAGAAACCAGCTGCCAGATGGGACCATTGACTATTGTGTTACAGTCCCAGGTAATAAGTAAAGGCCTGTGAAACAGGCTAATCAGAGAACAAACAATTTGAGGTATAACTGATAAGTAAGTCAAAGTGAGGTTATTTTGAGAAAATGGACTTGACTTTGCAAAAATGCATGGCTATATACAGGACCAGGAGACACTGTGTTTGCCAAATGAAGTAGGTTCCGACCCAAAGCCCACTGCAGCCAGTGAAAGGCTTTCCTCTCACTTCAATTGATAGTTGATCAAGTCCAGTGTTAGCAACTACTGAACCAAAGTGCATCTAATTAAAAAATGTACACCCAAGGCACAGAGACAGAGTGCAGGGCTAAACAAATGGTAGCATCAAGATCTGTTTGCAATAAAGAGGGAGGCAATCGCAACATGACAGACGTTCAGGCTCCACGGATGCAGCGTCATGCATGCAATAAAAGCAACCATTTGGCAACAATATGTTAGTCTCAGCACAAACGGCAAAGAATTACCAAAGGAAAACCCATGCGTGAACATACAGCTGGAGGCCAAGGCTCTGATGACGCTGCGGAAAAGGGAGCTCTTTGTCGGATCTTCGAATACATTTACAAAACAATGTTCCACAACAGATTGATTTGCGCCACTGGAAATAAACGGACAAAAAGTGAATTCCAGATAGACACTGGAGCTGAGTGCAACGTAATTAAGTACAGCAAGTACTTAGAAAAAGATAAGTGGCCGCCAAATGTTACTGTAAAAAAATGCCCTTGTTTCATATACGAAGCAGAAGATGAGCCCTTTGGCAAAGCCTTACTGGCACCTCTGCATAAGGACAGATACCACTGAGCAGAAACTGAAATAATGGATGAGGAAGTCTCATGTGTGCTTGGCTTGAACTACAGTATGCAAATACAGATGGTCACACATGTTAGAGCACTTTACAATTCAAACCTCTATAGACTAGACTGTGGGGGCCGTGTAGACAAGCCCTAAATCTGTTCCCCTCTGAAATCAATGGTAAAACTCCCTGATGGTCTTTCAGTTCCCAATAGACTTGCCTGTCACCCTCCATCATTCCTGTCTCAGCTCTTCCAATCCATCAGCCCATTCCTTCTGTAAAGGGCACCCTTTTTTCTCTTCTTCATTGCACAGTAAAACTCTTTTCTCTGTCACGTATTGCAGCTTTGAAAATACTGGACCAAATTCTCTGCTGAAGTTACTGAGCTGCACCCAGTTACACCAGCAGAAAATCAGGCCCCGTCTTCAGATGTTACAATAGCGGTTGCATTTCAAACCATTTTTCTTTGTTCTTAGCAAACAGAAAATGTGAAGAATTTGCCGACAAGTCCTAGCAAAGAGCTACAGCCTGAATCAGCCTTTGTTTGGCTTATATAGCTGATTAATTTTTATAACATCAGATATCCTTGGATACATCCCAATAACCACTGTTTGAACTAGTATGGTTCTTCTTAAAAAGTTTCTTCCGTTCTGAGAGAGACTACTGATTCTGGCAGTATTTTCCAGGTTTAATTATAATCATTCCTAAGTCTTATACAGCACTTTTCATCCACAGCTCTCAAAGTGCTTTACAAAGGAGGTCAGTATCATTATCCCCATTTTACAGATGGGGAAACTGAGGCACGGGGCGATGACGTGACTTGCTCAAGGTCACCCAGCACACCGGTGGCAGAAGCAGAAATAGAGCTCAGGTCTTTTATGTGCTAATTCTATGCCCCATCAGCTGGACCACACTGTTGCCTGATAGGTAACATCTCTCAGACTGGTAAAATTGTTCAAACTGAAACGTGCAGCCACTTAACAGTACAAGCCTTAAACCCTTACTTAAGGCCTGATCCAATTGCTGTAGGATCAGTTGGAGCCTTTCCATTGACTAGCATTGTCATTGGCCCAGGCCCACAATGCCAACGCAGGAACAAGCTGGGAAATGGTGCTGGTGTGGGGTTTTGTATGGAATTAGATTTTCCTTCAGAGACGTCAATATTCTGTACTCACCGTGACAGGTAAAACTGTGAGGATCCCCTCCACCCCCTGAGCTGAACATTGCTTCAGTTTGATTTGCAGTCCCACATGAGCTACCCAGTCGTTGATAAACTCTCAGCAGCACTGGTATGTCCAGAGTAACTGCACTGAAATCTGGGTTCCTGAAGGATGGGCTTATGGCCTCTGTTATTTCTATGTTACAACTCTGAAGTGCTACCGTGGCAAATGACAAGGTACCCCCCTCACCATGGTAACTCCAGGCTGCAGCATAGTTGGAAGTGTGTGTATGTTTCCTGCCCCCTCTTCTTCGCTTGCTCAGACAGGCTACGCTGACTTTTTGTCATGCTTTCTTAGAGCCCTTAATTGACTCTTCCCCTTTTATGATCTTGAAGGGGCAAAAGTTGCTTGGCTGCTTAAACAGCTTAAACTTGGCCACTTGAAAATGTGAGGATAAAAGGAATCAAAATGAATGCAGAAATGGGCAAGTTACTTCAACTTTCTGTGTTTCTGTTTCGCCTCATGGCCTTTGTCTGTCTTCTCTGTTGAGTTAGTAAGCACTTGGAGGCAGGGACCTGTAGATGTACAGAGCCTTGCACAACTGGGCCCCTTCGTCAGTTAGGCCTCTAGTCCAGTGGTTCCCAAACTTGTTCTGCCGCTTGTGCAGGGAAAGCCCCAGGCGGGCCGGGCCAGTGTGTTTACCGGCCGCGTCCGCAGGTTCGGCCGATCGCGGCTCCCAGTGGCCGCGGTTCGCTGCTCCAGGCCAATGGGAGCTGCTGGAAGTGGCGTGGTACTGGCCCGTCCGGCCAGGGGCTTTCCCTGCACAAGTGGTGGAACAAGTTTGGGAACCACTGCTCTAGTCAATACTATAATACATTGGGGGACAATGTATACCTTCAGATCAGCGGCACTGCGATGGGTAGCCGCATGGCCCCACAGTATGCCAACATTTTTATGGCTGACTTAGAACAACGCTTCCTCAGCTCTCGTCCCCTAATGCCCCTACTCTACTTGCGCCACATTGATGACATCTTCATCATCTGGACCCATGGAAAAGAAGCCCTTGAGGAATTCCACCATGATTTCAACAATTTCCATCCCACCACCAACCTCAGCCTGGTCCAGTCCACACAAGAGATCCACTTCCTGGACACTACAGTGCTAATAAACGATGGTCACATAAACACCACCCTATACCGGAAACCTACTGACCGCTATTCCTACCTGCATGCCTCCAGCTTTCACCCTGACCACACCACACGATCCATCGTCTACAGCCAAGCTCTGCGATACGACCGCATTTGCTCCAACCCCTCAGACAGAGACAAACACCTACAAGATCTCTATCAAGCATTCTTACAACTACAGTACCCACCTGCGGAAGTGAAGAAACAGATTGACAGAGCCAGAAGAGTTCCTAGAAGTCACCTACTACAGGACAGGCCCAACAAAGAAAATAACAGAACGCCACTAGCCATCACCTTCAGCCCTCAACTAAAACCTCTCCAACGCATCATCAAGGATCTACAACCTATCCTGAAGGACGACCCATCACTCTCACAGATCTTGGGAGACAGGCCAGTCCTTGCCTACAGACAGCCCCCCAACCTGAAGCAAATACTCACCAGCAACCACACACCACACAACAGAACCACTAACCCAGGAACCTATCCTTGCAACAAAGCCCGTTGCCAACTGTGTCCACATATCTATTCAGGGGACACCATCACAGGGCCTAATCACATCAGCCACACTATCAGAGGCTCGGTCACCTGCACATCCACCAATGTGATATATGCCATCATGTGCCAGCAATGCCCCTCTGCCATGTACATTGGTCAAACTGGACAGTCTCTACGTAAAAGAATAAATGGACACAAATCAGATGTCAAGATTATAACATTCAAAAACGAGTCGGAGAACACTTCAATCTCTCTGGTCACTCGATTAGAGACCTAAAAGTGACAATTCTTCAACAAAAAAACTTCAAAAACAGACTCCAACGAGAGACTAATGAATTGGAATTAATTTGCAAACTGGATACAATTAACTTAGGCTTGAATAGAGACTGGGAGTGGATGGGTCATTACACAAAGTAAAATTATTTCCCCATGTTTATTCCCCCCCAACCCCACACAGTTCCTCAGACATTCTTGTCAACTGCTGGAAATGGCCCACCTTGATTATCACTACAAAAGGTTTTCTCCGCCCCACCCCCCTGCTCTCCTGCTGGTAATAGCTCATCTTAAGTGACAGGTTTCAGAGTAACAGCCGTGTTAGTCTGTATTCGCAAAAAGAAAAGGAGGACTTGTGGCACCCTAGAGACTAACCAATTTATTTGAGCATAAGCTTTCGTGAGCTACAGCTCACTTCATCAGATGCATACTGTGGAAAGTACAGAAGATCTTTTTATACACACAAAACATGAAAAAATGGGTGTTTACCACTACAAAAGGTTTTCTCTCCCCCCACACCACTCTCCTGCTGGTAATAGCTTATCTAAAGTGATCACTCTCCTTACAATGTGTATGATAATCAAGTTGGGCCATTTCCAGCAGAAATGCAGGTTTTCTCCCCCCCCCTCCCCCGGCCACACACACAAACCCACTCTCCTGTTGGTAATAGCTTATCTAAAGTGATCACTCTCCTTACAATGTGTATGATAATCAAGGTGGGCCATTTCCAGCACAAATCCAGGATTTAACAAGAACGTTGGGGGAGGGGGGTAGGAAAAGATGTTATCTTCTGTATTTTCCACAGTATGCATCCGATGAAGTGAGCTGTAGCTCACGAAAGCTCATGCTCAAATAAATTGGTTAGTCTCTAAGGTGCCACAAGTCCTCCTTTTCTTTTACATACTGTGCATTTAGAACATGGACAATAAGTTCTCAAGCTTCTATTGAATAATAATACAATTATAAAATAAAATAATACCAATCAATAGCTCATATGCTCCATGTAAAGCATGAAAGAAAAACTCAAGCAGGAATCAAACAAGGCTAGTTTTTCAGCTGGCATACATCAGCAGTCAGAGCTGTGCAGATTACCACCAGCTGAGTACCATATACATTTTCTGCCTGGGTTTTTTCCTGTATCACAGACTGCTGTCAAAAAAAGCTGCAGGGGTGCAACACCTCAGCAGAGCCAGTGTGACAGATGATTGGCACTGAAGTCACCATGCAGTCAGACAAAAGTGAATTTGTGCTTCCAGTCTATTCTTGCAGCAGCGTCATGATGGGGGCGTGGGGGAACCCACAGGTCGTACAATCACTCTCATGCAGTAGGGAGACTTGCAAGAGCTATGTCTCACACACACTCAGTGAGGATGACATTTGGGGGGGCTTCCTTTTCCTCTAGCAAAGCTGTAAAAGCTTTCCTTTCCTTTCCTTTCCTTTCCTTTCCTTTCCTTTCCTTTCCTTTCCTTTCCTTTCCAGATGCCGGTTGGAACGCTGGGAATGTGCAGGCACAGGCCTATCAGCTGAAGGGTGGCAGGACCTTTCATGGCAGGAGCCAGGAAATCGTCCTCCAAAGTCTCTCCCACCCCAATTGACAACAGTGGCAGCTATAGAGGTTCATTTTTCTAAAGCATTTTCCTTCAGGAGAGGCAGTGCAGTCTACAGGAGTGCACACGTGCTTCAGAGTCCTAATACTCTTAAGTTCTGATCCTGCCTCTGACGCTGTCTTGTGCTATGACCTTGGAGGGGCCCTTTCAACACACTGCCTGAGGTTTCCCCGTCTGTGAAATGGGAATATTCTGCCTCATTCATCTATTATACCGTAATAGCTGTGATTTGACAATAGCTTTGGGATACCAGATAAGATTGCTGTGTGCTAGGGCCCATTACCGGAGGACGGACTCTCTGCCCTGCATCCAGACCCAGTCAGTGTGAATCAGTTTATAAACTCCACTTATGACTCGTGTTTAAAAAAAGGCCTTTGGAAAACAAACATTATGTTAGCTACTTCCTCTCTTTCTGTGCGCCCAAAAAATATCTGCACTCAGCGAGTACACATCATCCAGAGCAGACTGTAGAGCATTTCTGTCTTTCTGATCTCAGTATGAGCTGGCATGAGAGATTATTAACAAGTTACTTCTTTCTTGACCAGGGATTTTTTGATTACATGTGTCCAGTTCTCAGTGGCATGCTGCTGACACACAGGGAAAACACATGGATTTGGCCAGCTAAGAATTGCCCCAGCATTACTGAGCTCCCAGTTGTCACAGAGCTGACACACTGATTCTCCACAACAACAATCTACACAATGGATTCATGCAACAGTGTTTGTACAACACCTTGCACAACGGAGTCCTGTCCATAACAGGGTAATGGTGTCTGAGTGGTTTTTCACTGACTCTTGGTTTCTTTGGGTAGCACGAGGTTCTCAATTATGGCTGAAATTTTCAGAGGAGTAAGGAGTAAGAGCTAGGTGACTGACTCCCACTCAATTTCAAAGGGAATCCCTTTAGGCCCTTTCAAAAATCCCAGTTTAAAATGCCAACATTTACCCGCAGCTGCCACAAAGTGGTATCTGAGTCACTGCAGGACTTCTCTGTTCTCACAATGGAGACTCACTGCAGAATCTCAGCTCCCCCTCTGTGATGTCTGTGGGCACACGCTGATTTTAATAGTGATCACTCTGCACAGGAACATGGGAGAAACACTTCAGTGTATGCACATACATTATGGTCTAAATTCTGCAACCCCTCACCTACACTGCATATTACTTACGTGTTCCCACTGCCATCCCTGGGACTGCTCATCACGAAAAAGCCTTCTACAATCAGGCCCCAGATAACTGAGCATTCCAACATTTGTGCATAACTGAATTTAGAGCCTGATGCTGTAATCCTGGCATGATCCACCTCCGCCCCCCAACTCCCACTGCCTTCCATGGGAGTTTGGGGAATAAAAGGTGTCCGGGCCCTAAGCCTTTGTCACCAATTTCTAAAAGGGTGGGGAGGGGCGGTAAAAGGGAGACAAAGAAAGTACTGCATTTGAACCAAGGAAGACGTTAAGAAAAATTGAACATCTGAGTCCCAAGTGTGCAATATTTAATTTTCTCAGCTAGCCCATTGCTTGCAGAAGGAAGAATCAAAGCTTTATACATAATGTATGACTTTCAGAAGTGCAAAAAGAATCAGTTACTGAATTCCTTAGTATAGAAAGTGGAGCCAATGAAACAGCCCATAGCACGGGACCAATCTACCATGCACGTAATATTGCTACCTCATTCAGGAATTGACAATTGTTTCCTTTGCATCAAGCAAAATAGAGGCTTTGGGTGAAGTCCTGTTAATGACAAAATGCCCATTGCCTTCAGTGGGACCAGCATTTCACCCTTTATTGAACTAACTAGAGTAAAAGCTGCAGAATGATCAGTGAAGTGGCTTTATTTATGGAGTGTTACTGGATGTTTACCGGATATCAGTCTAGTTAAAATACCACACCCCTAACTTTACTGGTATGCCATTCTGCTATTTCTGTTGAACACTCTTGCCAAGTACCTTTCTGATACCCAAATGGAGTAATGAGCCTTGTTGTCTCTATACAACCACTGTAGAAATATGAAGCTCATATCCACATGTTTCAAGTTTCAGCAGGGCAGATTCAGCATTTCATCATTCCAAAGGAGACAAATTGTTTCCCCTGCAGGTTACTAAGTGTGGATCATTCAGATGAGACATTGCAAATCAAGGTCTGGTGTTCGCTCTAAGGACAGTAAATATCCTGTGGCCTTTCTTGTGAGAGTAGGTGTTTTCCCACAAAACTCCTACAAGTGCACACACCCACAGAAACACAGCTGTGCACTATACTCTGTGCCACTTCATGGCTGCCCTCCATTCCAGAGGGCACTACTTCAGTCTTACTGGATTAGGTACATTTTTATTTATTAAACCTATTTCTAAGATGCCCATTGCTACGGTACCTGGGCACCCTTCATACTACACGTAACTGAAGAATAACATTTCCCCCAGCTAGGGAAGAGAGCTTTCCATCACTTCATCTCAACTGCTTTCTGAAAGGACACACTAAATCTGATTTATTTCAACTCAATGAGACTTTACAGGCCTGACAACCTAGACAAGTGTTACCAAAAGGTCCTGGCGGATCTGTCAGTAGTTAATTCCACAGTGGATGGATCACTTGATAATTACTTGTTGTGCTCATTCCCTCTGAAGCACCTGGCATTGGCCACTGTCAGAAGACAGGATACTGGGCTGGATGGACTTTCGGTCTGACCCAGTATGGCCGTTCTTATGTTCGTATGTATGTTCATAGCCAAGTGCCCTCTGCTGAAGAGCACCCTGATTCCAGATGCCCAGAGTTCAACCTGCACTAAAAGCCAAAGTGTCCTCATTCATTTCAAATGCTGCGACTTTACAGAAGACCTTTGAATTGCCCCTGGAAATGAGCTTGGCAGCAGCCTCAGAATCGCGTGCCTCCTTAGAAAGTGCCCTGCAGCATTCTACACTAGCTGCAGCTTCTGGGGAGCCCTAAATCAAGCCAGTTGAGCATAACACATTACTCTAAACTGAAGGTGTGAAGGCATGGACAACAGTCGCTAGATCCGCAGCTAGGAGGAAAGAATGCAATACCCTGGCCAGCTGTGGGTGAAAAACACCTTGCTGGTCTCTCCTGCTCTCTAGGAGCTGGGCTGAGGACAGTCAGACTGAGAAAATGCCACATCTTAACACAGCTGAGGGCAAAGTAACAAGCCTTGCTGCTTCAGCAAAATACTTCTCCTTGCCAATGGACATCTCTTCTGTCTGATGCCGATGGAACCTAATTCTGCTACTGGCATTTTTATCTAGGCTCCTATGTTGGCTACAAAGTGGGCATCAGGCCAACAGTTTTGTCTGGGCTTGGTAAGTAGATCAAAGAGCTGGGTGTCACCAGTATATCTTTGTGATTGGCTTGTTACATGTGCCCTTTAAACCTTTTCCTTTTAGCTGCTGGGAGCATGTTTTGTTCCCTTTGCAAACTGATACTTGTTTAGGGGGAAATCCTTGTTTTGCTCTGTTTAACTCTGAGAGAGAAGGTCTAAAAGAACACTCTGGCAGCTAACTCTGTATCTCCCACGCCAGGATAAGGCATTTCTGCTGAAAATGTTTACTCTGTAATTCAAGGTGGTAGGTCAACAGAAGAAGGGTGAAATGATTTGATGGGCTTTGGGAGCCTTGCTAACTTTGTCTTGAGAATAGAGAAGAAGGCCAGAGTCTCTTCCGCTCTTCCAGGAACTTTGTGTTGCTCCAGCAATGAAACTCAGTCCTCACGGTCTAACTGAGAATTCCCCCATGCAGGGAAGCTCTGGGATGTGGCATAAAGTGGAATAGCTGGCTCCTATGCCAATTGCCTCCAACACCACCGAAGTAGGAAGAGGTACATTGTGCGGGAGGGGTGTTGTAAGTGGGAAAGAGTAGGGCAAAGTGCATCAAAACTTCACCAATTCTAAGCTGATGCATGGTTCCATAGGGGTCTTTGCTGGCTGGCATGAGTTAGAGCAGCTAGGGGCGCTAACTTACAATAATGAGACCAGGCTGACACAAATGCACCATGAGAATCAGGGAAGTGTAACTTGCTCCCTGATCACCTGCATGTCCATTGTGGAGAGGAGCTCAGTATCTGGGCAGAGGATCTCTACAATATAATCCATGCAACATCAGCTCTTCCCTTTCTCATTTTTAGTTTTAAAATAAACAATCTCTGATTAAACCCATTCTGTCTGCTTCTGTAGCAGACCCATGTAGAATTTATATCACTGACTATTTTGTGCACCTGACTGTGGACCCAATCGAAAGCCTAGGAAGTCAATGGGAGTCTTTCCCTTGACTGCAGTACACCCCGGCTCAGGCCTTATGTGAAATTTTGCATTCTCTTTCCTGCAGCTAAGCGATAATCAAAGTATTTTTTTAAATCCTGAATTTTAATTGGTTTAACAAATCGCTTCCATTTCCAACATTCTACAGTGCATCATGGTTCCTGGATTTTGATTAGCTGAAGGCATGCAGAACTTTTAATACTTAAGCAAAAATACTACAACTTCCTTTAAAACACGTCAAATAAAGAAAATCAACATTAATGTTTTCGTTACCATTTTGGGGGAAGAAGTATCATAGAATAAGTGCTATGTCCCTCTCTGTGAGCCATGGCTAGAGCACAGGATTCCACAGTGTATTTTCCTTGTATATCTTCTGCTATATTTTGCATTAACACTGTCCTTGGCTCATTAGCGCTAACCTTTGATTTGAAGAGCAAGCAGATCTGTTTACCTGAGGACAGAACCTTGTCTACGCCCTTTAAATGACATCAGCCGAGTGAAGTCCATTTTTATGCCCAAAGTCAAGCTGCCTGAATCCCCTGTTTTTCAGGGCTTATCTTCCCCTCTCTAGTCAATGTGAACCAGACACCACTGGCAAACCTAGGCAGCCTGAACTAGGACAAACCCTTAATATTCCCAGCTGGGAAAACATCATCACATTTTTCAAACTTGGGTAGATAAAATTAGACCCCATATTCATGCACCTAAAGAGTCTGCCTGATGTTCAGGAGTGACACTGAATGAGGCAAAGTCCTGCAAAAAAAAATACTATGTGATTGTGTAATTAAAGCCTAGTGCAAACGCACAAGGCAGCAGAAGTAGGGTTGCATAGGGCTGTGGTTCTCAAATAGGGCTATGGATACCCCAGGGGTATTCAGAGGTCTTCCAGGGGGCACATCGACTCATCTAGATATTTGCCTAGTTTTACAACAGGCTACATAAAAATCACTGGCGAAGTCAGTACCAACTACACATTCATACAGACAGTGACTTGTTTACACTGCTCTATGTACTAGACACTGAAAGGCAGGTCCTATATTTATATTCCAACTGATTTATTTTATAACTATATGGTAAAAATGAGAGAGTCAGCCGTTTGTCAGTAATAGCGTGCTGTGACACGTTTATGTCTGATTTTGTAGTTTTTAAGTGAGCTGAAACTTGGGGGTACGCCAGACACATCAGACTCCTGAAAGGGGCACAGTCACCTGGAAGGTTGAGAGCCGCTGGCATAGGAAACCTTAATACTGCCATTTCCTAACTTCTGAGTGCTTGACTTTGCAACCTTAGTGTTCCTTTAACATTTGGGTTTGTGTATGTGTGTTGTTAATATAGGTTGCTAAAATGTAATCAAAACTAGTTCATCAGTCAAAAGGGGAGCTTGGAGACCATGCTGGAAAATGCTATACATCCATCTCTTGATAGACAGAAACGTGAACTTCACCATGGTCTCCATTACATCACAGGTTTCAGAGTAACAGCCGTGTTAGTCTGTATTCGCAAAAAGAAAAGGAGGACTTGTGGCACCTTAGAGACTAACCCATTTATTTGAGCAGGAGCTTTCGTGAGCTACAGCTCCCTTCATCGGATGCATACCGTGGAAAATACAGTGAATGCATCTGATGAAGTGAGCTGTAGCTCGTGAAAGCTTGTGCTCAAATAAATGGGTTAGTCTCTAAGGTGCCACTAGTCCTCCTTTCCTTTTTACGTTGTAAAATGTATGACAGGCAATGGGAGTCAGTCAGTAATTCAAAAATCAAGTTAATCATCTCCAAATCATGCTAATGGTATTATATGAATAACACAGGTTGGATTAGTAAGCAACCAATCAAGACACACTCCTCCCAGAGCCTGGAAAGTATTTTTTATGCAACATGGAGTTATTGCAGCCCCAGGCTCCACATGCTGATTCATTAAGGTCTATATTTTACCATCAGTCAGTCTGACGACTCTGTCAGACTGTGTCTTTCAGACGGCTGGTTGTTGACAGGAACGGCTGTATTTATCATTTCAGCATATGGCTACTGAGAGCACCTCAAGTGCAGAATTAAAATGACCGGCCCAATTTTATCATCAGTATGCTAAGAGCTAGAAGTCCCCTCTGTCCACCAGCACAAGATCTGCTTAGGTCTTACCATAAAACCATCTCATCTCCCATGAGGACCATGCTTAATGGGCCTGCTGCCAGAATGGGAAGGAAAGCAAGATCAAGGTAATTAGCAGCAACTGTCATGGATGGCAGGACACTCATCTGTGAGAGCCTAAGACACCCTTCATGTTAGTTGATCAACAGACTCATGTGCCACCCTAGAAGCTCTGTTCATAGATTTCATCATCGTCTGATCTCCCGTATAATGTAGGCTATTACACTCCACCCAGCAATTCCAGCAGTGGAAGGAATTATTCTTCTCTCCTACGTGAGTGAGTACTACTGGGCCAGGTAATTTGTGGTTGAAATAGAGCATATCTTTTAGAAAGACATCTCATCTCAATTTAGAACTGCATTTTCTAAACTGACTTTGGGTGCCCAACTTGAGACCACATAAAGGGGCCTGATTCTCTGAGAGTGGGTGGCGGTACTCAGCACTTTCAGGAAATCAGGCCCTGATAAGGTATATCAAGATGGCACCCAAAAAGTGCTCCAAATAATAAATTTACCATGTTCCTTGACTAGCTGTTCTAATGATTAGTGATCCGGAGGGTTGGAAAGTTACATTTTATTTCCAATTTGAATGTTTCTAACTTCAACTTCCAGCCATTCACTCTCGTCATGTCTTTGTTCCATGCCTTTTGATTACTGAAAATGATTTACATCAGCAAATCAGCATAACGAAACCAAGGTTAGAGAGATTATTCTTCATACCAAAAGAATTGATCAGACATGTCATTTCAAAGTTCTCAGCAGTACCTCATCAATTGGATCCTTCTATTTGCTTTGTGTTTCTGGTTGTTTCCAACCAGGGGAGGAAGGATATATATATAGTCAGTGATGAGCTGCCAAAATCTTAACAACCGGTTCCCTCCTCACCCCACGAGGGGGTCATGGCCCGTCCCCGCCCCCTGGGACTCCTGCCCCATCCACCTCCCTCCCCTGTCCCCTGACTGCCCCTGGAATCGGGCAGGAGGGTCTCGTGGGCCACTGTAGTGGGTGCCCACCCCACCCCGCCCCCAAGAGCCAGAGGGACCTGCCGGGGGGCGAGGTGGGGAGTCCCGGCGGTGCGTACCTGGGACGGCTTCCAGGAAGCATCCGGCAGGTCCCTCTGGCTCCTAGGGGTGGGGTGGCATAGCTAGGGGGGGAGCAGGGGGAGCAGCCGCTCCCCCCACTGATCACATCAAAAGTGGTGCCTTAGGTGCCGACTCCGTGGGTGCTCCAGCCCTGGAGCACCCACAGGGAAAATTTGGTGGGTGCAGAGCCCCCACCAGCAGCTCCCCGCCCCATGCCCAGCCCCAGCTCACCTCCCCTCCGCCTCTGGCTCCTCCCCTGAACGAGCTGCTCTGCTTCGCGGCCCCCCCCCATGGCTTCCTGTGAATCAGCTGTTCAGCAGGAAGCCTGGGAGGGCTGAGAAGCAGGCGGTGGCTTCGCGCTCAGGCCCAGGGAGGCGGAGGTGAGCTGGGGTGGGGAGCGGTTCCCCTGCGCCCCCCCGCCCCGGGTTACCTGCTGCGGCGCGGGTGGCCCTCCTCGCGCCCCCCACCCCAGCTCACCTCCGCCTCCCTGGGCCTGAGCGCAAAGCCGCCGCCTGCTTCTCAGCCCGACCTGGCTTCCCTTGTGAACAGCTGATTCGCGGGGCGGAGCGTAACTCAAGGGCGGAGGCAGAGCAGAGGTGAGCTGGGGCCGGGGACCGATAGGGAAGCTGCTGGTGGGTGCTCTGCACCCATCAAATTTTCCCCGTGGGTGCTCCAGCCCCGGAGCACCCATGGAGTCGGCGCCTAAGGTGCCACTTTTGGCTGGTTAAATTTAGAAGCCCTTTTAGAACTGGTTGTGCCTTGCAGAACAACCGGTTCTAAAAGGCTTCTAAATTTAACAACCGGTTCCAGTGAACCCGTGCAAACCGGGTTCAGCGAACCGCTGTATAGAGTAAGGTAGAGGAATGGCAGCCTAGAGCCCCAGTTTCTTTTCCTGGTGTTGACAAAAACTTCCTGTGTGACCTTGCACCAGTCACTTAAGCACAAATATTAAAAGTGGAACCCAATTTTAAGTGTCATATTTTGGGTGCCCTTTTAAAAATTGTGCTTTATCCTCCAAGCCTTTTGGATAATAATATTCCAGGGGTCGGCAACCTTGCAGAAGTGGGGTGCCGAGTCTTCATTCATTCCCTCTAATTTAAGGTTTCGCCTCCCAGTCATACATGTTAAGGTTTTTAGAAGGTCTCTTTCTCTAAGTCTATAATACATAACTAAACTATTGTTGAATGTAAAGTGAATAAGGTTTTTAAAATGTTTAAGAAGCTTCATTTAAAATTAAATTAAAATGCAGATCTTATCAGTTTAATGTGATCCTTGCCTTTGCTTTTCCTTGCTGAGTTTTCCAACATCTGGCAGGTATTTGGATACTTTAAGCTGCACACAGGCTTCTGAGTGATCAGTTGTTAACTGGCTCCAAGAGAGACAGAGGACAGATTTCATGTGTGAAAATACCTGTTCACACAGGTATGTGGATCGAAATGCTGAAAGCATTGCAAACGCAATTTTCTTCAAACAGTTAAATTTCACTGGCAGGGACGTCCAGCAGGTCAGAATAGATGCCCCATGATCTCTCTCAGTAGCTTCAAGTGCACTCCGCAGATCTTCAAACTTTGATGCCCCCAATTCTGAGCCTTTTAACTGAACGAGCTGCATTTCGAAATCTTCAACACCTATCCACTGAAATACAGATAAATCCAAGTTGCTTTCTTTGAACTTTTCAGGTTTAATTAGAAAAGAAAGCACTGGGCCAAATCGCTGGAAATCTGTCCGAAAATTCTGATTCCAGTTCTTGCGTGTACATTCTAATCTCAATGTCAAACGCAGCGCGCTGTTCCACGTGGCGTGAGAGTGATGTAAGCAGCAAATCAGGACTTTAAAATATCCCACTACAGTGGTGCTGGAACCATTTTTAAGGTGGGGTGCTGAGCTGTGCACTCTCTTGCTCCTGTCTGCAGCCCTCACTGCCCCAGGCGGGGGCCAGTGGGCCACAGCTGGGGGTGTCTGCAGAGCCCAGGGCCGGTGGCCAGGACCCCAGGCCAGCAGCAGAGCACCCCGGACCGGTGGCTGGGAGCCGGGGCCGGCAGCGGGCTGAGCAGGGCCGGCAGACGGAACCCCAGCTGGCAGGGGACCATCGGCTGGTACCCCAGGCCAGCAGCAGAGCCCCTGGACCGGTGGCCAGGACCCAGGCAGTGTGAGTGCCTTTGGCACGTGTACCATAGGTTGCCTACCCCTGTAATATTTGCTTATTTCACTTTCTTTGGAAAGTGTTTTGAGTTCCTCAGATGGGGCCTGATCAAAAACTTGCTGAAGTCAATGGAAAGATTCCCACTGCCTTCGATCAGCCCTGGATCTGACCTGTGTTCAGTTCCGAGTGCTGCCACAGATGCCTTGTGTGACCTCAAGCAAATCGTTTACTTCCTCTCCATTTCAGTGCCCTGTAACAATCCTTCCTCCCACCCTTCATCTGTCTTGTCTCTTCAGAGAGTAAGCAGCTTGGGGCAGGGACTGCCTCTCACTACCTGCATGTACAGAACCTAGCACAAGGAGGCCCTGATCTCTTCTGGCAACTCTAGGCACTACTGTAATAGAAAGAAATAACAGTAACTTAAAGGTTTGCTGAGTCCCCTTTAGATTATTCACCAACCCCTGTCTCTTCCTCCATCATATCCTCATCTGACAGAAAAAGGCTTTCCTATTTGGTCTTTGGACTGTATTTAAAAGAAGTGCAACCGGTTGAGACAGTTCATTGCAAATGAGCAAAGAGATGTTTGGCACTGATTCACAACTGCAGCGATTTAGCGGCAGGTTGACCTCCACACCATTTGCTGAAAGACTCACGCCAGGCGTGCTGATTGCTGGTGCCAGAGGGCAGGTAATTTTGTGATGGGGAAGAAGGCTATGGGAAAGAGAACAGAATTCCCAGAATACCCTTCACTTTTTCTTCTTGTTACACAGAGTCATTTATATAAAGTGGAAGCAGATTAATGGTGTTCTCTAGCTAATGTGATGACTGCCAAGAATGAAAACCAAGGTTTAGAAACAGCCAGTGTTAGAACCTGCAGGGCTGAAAGCTGGAGTCAAGGGGGCTCTGGGCTGCTGACACTTCCACATCATCACCGGAGGCTTAGGCTGGGCTCCCATGGAAGGACCTTGTGAGGCTGGGCTTGGCAGGAAGTTCTGCCCAACAGGACCAGAGTGGCAGCCCCTCACAGCCGCCTGATTGGCTGATACCAGTATATAAACCAGGAAGCCATGAAGGGGAGCTGTCTGATCAAGAACACAGACTGCCTGTCTGTCTCTGCTCTAGACTCTGCTTGTGATAGACCCTAGACTCTGGTTTCTGACCCTGGTTTGTCCTCAGCTTTGTTATTCAATTGCTGTCTGTAATGTGGTGCCTGTCCCCAATCTCCTGGTAACCTGCCTCTGCCTGCCTCCTGACGCCTAACTGTCAATTCACCCAAAAGGCACCTCTCAGACTCTGACCCCAGAACCTGACTCAGCCCAACTCCTGCTACAACCACTAGTTCTGACTACTCTTGTCCCTGCCATGACAGTTTGCTCAGACTATCTGCATCCTCCTCAATCCATCTAACCCCTCCACAGATGATAGAAGGGACGGGCTGTCTGCCAACCAGTGGCTCCCTAAGGTCACCTGTCTGCAGGCGGAGAACCATGCTACACAGTGTGGACCCGAAGCACAGGCCCTGCGCGAACAAATAGACCGGTTGCAGGCTCAGATGGCACAGGTCACTGCCGAGGCCCAGCCCCTATGCAGGCAGCTCACACGCTCACAGGGAGAAGCTGCGACACTACGTGTCCAAATAGACTGTGCATCACTTGCACCATCCCCTGCCCAGCTGGATGATTGGAAATTCTGAGGTTTCCTGAACCAATGCCGGCTGCTCTTCCTGCTCCACCCCTTAGTGTACCCCACAAACCAGACTGAGGTAGGACTAGCACTCAGCCTGCTCTCCAGCGAAGAGTTCAATTGGGCCTCCCTCACTGTTGGAGCAGAGCAGCCCTGTGCTCTCCAACTGGGATGCCTTCATGACAATCTTCAATGACCCACACCGCATCCACTCGGCAGAGGCTGCCTCCTGGAAGCTTTGCCAGGGGCAAGAGCTAGCCACCTCCTATGCTGCACTTTTCCGACAGCTCATGGCTGATGCTGAATGGAATGAGGCAGCCCAACTTTACCCGCTCTGGTGGGGGGCTCAATGTTGAGCTACAAGATGAACTAGCCCGGGTCAAAACCCCACCCATCTAGCCATATTGATTGACTTCGCCCTGTGCACTGACTCTTGTCTTCATGAACAGATGGAGGAAAGGAGAGTTGGCTCAACACCCGCATGCCCACCCTCCACATTGAGACCTGTACAACTGAGTCCTGAACCCATGCAGGTCAGGCTGGGTCACCAATGTCAGAACCCGGAGGAGAGAGTATGTCAACAACAGACATGAACCTCTGTGTTTACTGCAAGGGACCAGGACACTCACCTCCTGCCCAACTCAGAAGAACTCAGGAAACAGACCAGACCAGCCCCAGGACAGCCCAGACTCCTAGGAACTACACTGCTGCATGTACATGAAAAAACCAGACAATGACATTGATGAAATGTCCTGCAGGAGCTATTTTCTGCAACGTCCCTACCTCTTACTTGGTCACCAGATGGCAAGCAAAGTATGCACACCCACAGCCTCCACTAACAAGCGTTTTGCATATTTTAAGGATGAACTGGCCAGTTGAATCACAACAAAACAGTACAATGTCAAACTGCAGCTGAACAGTGTCTTCTCCAGCGTAGTGTACTTGAAAAAGAATTGCATTGGAAAAAGGCCTCGTATCTCTTAATTCTACAATGCCCTTCACATGCAGGCTTCCAACAGCTGCACTTAACTATTTTGTACCTTGGATATTTTCTGTTGTACAAATATACACTAACGGTGAAGTGCGTGTGTAACTTTAAGCATGGGACTCGTCTCATCCCATTGAAGTCAATGGGACCACTTGTGCTTTAACATTACATATGTGCTTCAGTGCTTTGCTGGATAGAGGTATTACTATAGGTACTACTGGTTATAATAACTGAACTTCTACTATAGAAGTTTCTTCGTAGTTTATTGCTGGTGGGTGAATGTTTTCAAAAGGATTCAGAGACTCTGGGTGCTTCAGAAAAGCATACGCAGAACTCTTTGGTCTAGATATTGCAGAAGAATAGGTTCTGCCATAAGATTCCCATTATTTCCTTTGGCCAGTTCAGATAGTCTTTAGGAAAGGCCCCTCTCTTTGGTCTTCAGTGTTACTTCTTCAGGGGTAGGATAAGTCAAAATGGACAAAAGGAAATATTTCACCATACAACATATAATTAGCTGGTGGAACTCATTGCCACAGGATATTGAGGCTACAAACTTAGGAGGATTCAAATGTCCAAAGACATTTAGATGGAGAACAAGAATTTCCAGAGTTGTTATATGAAATACTTTAAAAGTGGTGGAAGGCTATAAGCAGTCATGTTTCAGAACTGAATTTTCTGCAGGAACAGTCTTCCATTGGTTTCAGAGTAACAGCCGTGTTAGTCTGTATTCGCAAAAAGAAAAGGAGTACTTGTGGCACCTTAGAGACTAACCAATTTATTTGAGCATAAGCTTTCGTGAGCTACAGCTCACTTCATCAGATGCATATCGTGGAAACTGCAGCAGACTTTATATATACACAGAGAATATGAAACAATACCTCCTCCCACCCCACTGTCCTGCTGGTAATAGCTTATCTAAAGTGATCATCAGGTGGGCCATTTCCAGCACAAATCCAGGTTTTCTCACCCTCCACCCCCCCACACAAATTCACTCTCCTGCTGGTGATAGCCCATCCAAAGTGACAACTCTTTACACAATGTGCATGACAATCAAGTTGGGCTATTTATCCTGATTCAACAAAATAAAAGTGTAGCAATTTTGTCAAAGTTTTCAACAGGAAATGACCAAAACTTTTTGTTTTGATACGGCCAAAATGTTTTGGACTTTATCATTTTGACTTTTATGTTATGTTATATTATAATATAAAGGTCAAAATTTATAATTTCAGGATATTTTGTTTAATGAAAAATTCCAACATTGACTTCATCCCGATTTGGGACTAAATGAAATTTCAAAAGCTACCTGCATGAAATATTATTCTCTCTTGGTTTAACGAAACTGGAAAGCAATTTTATTTTTTGTTTGATCATAACAGGAAACTGCTTACGCAAATAAATCATGATCATCATCTTATATGGCATCCCCATTACTGGACGTTTGCAACCATGGCAGTCCATTCTGTATGATCCTCTGCTGACATTATACAAACTTATACAAACTTGTCTCACTCTTTCTCTCTTGATCTCTGTTCTGTATTTTCATCTCCCATTATAGTCTCCTTCTGATTTCAGTATAATTGTTTTATTACTTTGAGTTCATATCCATCAATCCCTACAGTTTACAATATGTTGAGCAATTTCAAGTAGTGGTGCTTGTCAATTGATTTTTAGAAGTCAATAAAACACAAGTATACTGTTTTCTCTCTTTCAATTGATCTTTGTAATATAAGCTTCAAGTTCACAATGGTGACTATCATGCCCTTTCCACATTTGAAGCTGTATTGTTGTTTGCTTATTTCCTTGTCAATCCTTCCTTGTATTTGGTCTTGAACAACTTGCAAAAGTATCTTACAGGCATGGGATAGTAGGCTGTTTGTTTGTAATCTTGACAATCCATAGTGTTGTTCTTTTTGGAGATTTGGAAACACAATGAACTTTGTAAAGTCTTCTGGCAATTCTCCTGGCTCAAACCGATTCTTCATTACCTCTCAAAGGGCTTTTAAGCCTTTGGCCCCTATTTTTTTTTTAACAATTCAGCTGGTATTTCATCACATCCCAGTGCTTCTCCATTCAAAAGTCTTTTTATTGCTGCCATGATTCTTCATCCATTATTGGTGGGCTGACTTGATTGATCTCTAGTTGAGGTTTATCAGGCCTTTTACTAATTCGTATATTCTTGTCATCGCTTGTTCTTCTTGTCTTTAGGGTCTGCCACATATTGTCCATTTTTGTCCTTAAGGGTTACCCTTCTTCTATAATTTATGGCACTTACCTTTTGATACATCTCACTTTGTTCGTTTGCTTTATCCAATTGCTGATCCAGTCATTCATTCAGACTTTACTAATCTGCATTTATTCTTTATCATTTTTAATCTTCAGTATTCCTTTTTTTTTCTGTTCATCTTTGTGCCTTTACTTTTCTTCTTTTGTCCATTACAGCGGTGACGTTATCCATGGGACTTTCTTAGCTATTAACTTCTTCCCTACATATTTATCTGCAGCTTCTTTGATACCATCTTTCAGACATTCCCAAGTGACTTGGTCTTTGTTCGCATTAATGATCTGCATCACGTCTTCTTGGTAGTGATTTTATATCTCATGATTCAGACCTCAGACCTCCACGGTTCCATCCTAGATAGTGTTTGGCTTTCTGTAACTTTTTCAGTTTGATATTTGGTCTCTATGATCTGATCCACAATCTGCACTTGGCATTACTTTAACCTTCCTAACACTATTTCTGTATCTATGGTTAACCGTGATAAAATCAATTTGGTTTTTATACGTCCTTCTCAGTGAGTCTCATATACACCTTGCACTTTTTGTTCAGAATAAGCACTGCTGATAATGAAGTCATGTTTCTTGCAAAATTCTATGAATCTTTCTCCTCTATCATTTGTTTCACCAATGCCAAATGGGCCAAGTGCTCCAGATATTCTGTCCTTTCTTACTTTTGCCTTCCATGATAAGTGTCATATGAAAGGGAATTTTTCTATCTGCCAGTCAATAATCAACTATTATTACAACAGTATTTTTTTAGTTACAAGGACACAAATGTGTGCTACTGCAATACTCCTGTGTGAAACGCCTCACATATTTGCACTTTTAATGGTTAAATTTTATTTATGAATTAAGGGGAACTTTTCTAAAGTGCCTAAGGGGTTTAAGAGCACAAGTCTCACTGTAATTCAATGAGACTTGTGCTCCCAAATCTGCTAGGCACCTTTAAAAAACCCTCCCCTTATATTAGTTACATACAAAGAACATTTTTCAATTAGCAATTAAAAAAAAACATTTTTGAGAAAAGGTCAACTTTTAGCCTGGAGTAAGGTTGCATATGCAGACTTAAAAAGCCATTGCAGTGTGCTTGTGTGTTAGGCCTAGCATTCTGTTATAGTAGAAATAAAAAGTTTTTTGTGGGTTGCACCTTCATATTAATGAAGGTCTGATACTAATCTACGGTGTAAAAAGCAATGGAAGTATAAACAAGTCTTTGTTGGCTTAGGAAAGGTGCTGAATTAACTGAAAACATCAGTTTTCCCCATCACCTTCATCTTCATACGTAAAATGACCTTATTAACAGGTGATGGTTTTTCTGCGAAGATACTTTTGTGTCAAGTTACTAGTTCTATAAAAAGAATCGAGCACGGAGAGAGATGGAGAGCTCTTTTAACACTGAAGCTCCTGCTGATCTTCTCAGGATTGGAAATGAAAAATACACAATGCCAGAGGGTTTCCCCCTTCCTCTCCCCTCCCCACCCCTCACAAATAATTTTAAAGAAGCGTTATTTATTGAACACAGGATGATATGTTAACAACAGGTGTGACCCTGAAAACAGACATGAGAAGCTCTTGACTACTGAAAATGTATTGGAAGCCGTTTTTTCTTAGGTTTCAGAGTAACAGCCGTGTTAGTCTGTATTCGCAAAAAGAAAAGGAGTACTTGTGGCACCTTAGAGACTAACCAATTTATTTGAGCATAAGGTTTCTTGAGCTACAGCTCACTTCTTATGTTTTTTCTTACTGTTTATGGTTCTCTTCTTTAAAAAGAGAAGAAACATAAGATGAAATAAACTGTGCACACAGCCAGTCTGTGCTAAAACTTCCATTTATTTTTTTATTACCACTCCTTCCCTGCCCATTTGTATGCCTGGCCATCTGTTATGTTGTATCTTTTAGACTGTAGGCTCTTTGGGGCAGGGAGCACTGTTTCCAATGAAGGAGATTTTCAAAGGAACTGAACAGATAGGCATCCAGTTGAACATCAGTAGAACTTATGCCTCTAATTCCCTTTGGCCCTTCTGAAGCTTCTCCCCTATATATGCTTGTACAGAACGTAGCACAATGTGGCCCTGGACTGGTTGGCCCCTGTGCACCATTGTAATATACATGTTCAGTAACAACTAGGAAATTAAAGGAAAAATAGCTACGAAAATGGGAAGCAGCATGACACACAAAATAATGCGGCATTGTAGCGCACGTGGTGGAGGCAGCTTGCATCTGGCACAGCTTATGGTCTCTGTGGTGCACACTGAAATGGAGAGAGGCAGCTGTCCTGCTGTAAAGGCAGCTGTCATTTCATGCTCAGATGCAGCCTGCTACAGAGAGAGACACACACAGTTTGTACTTGCTTGAGCAGAATTTCCTTTCTGGATTTTGTAGCCTTATTAATCTAAACCAGAGGTCAATCTGCCTGAAAGTGGTAGGGCTTTGTGCATGGAAATATATAGCAGGACATATGCTGGTCCTCCCACCACACATCTATGCCTGCTAACGCCTATCCATAAAAATACAAATCCTTTATAGAGGCTCCCTGTGGCTGGATTTTCTGTTGACTGCAGTCGTGCTTGAGCAGGTGGGAACTTCCTCTCATAGTAAACTGACGTCATTGTGCTAACGCTACTCAGTGGAGTTCACTGAGACCCTTTTGTGCAGACAAGTAACAGCAAGTTCAGATGAGCAGCTCGGGAAGTGATGCTCAAGTTCAGCGTTGCTTCCTGAAGCAGGGTACGCATGCCCCAGAGAGGCAGTTTCAGCATGTGGGTATCAGATGAAATCCGAAGTATACGGTGGATTTACTCCCATGTTGTTAGCTTTACAAATCTGGGTTTGGATAACTGGGTGACCCAAATGCGAGGCCAGCTGTTCCCAGGCTTCACTTTCAGTTTCTTCCTCCTACTTTCTCCTTAAAAAAAAATTAGTGCAAAATCCCTTGATGCCTGTCATCATCAGATGCTTCCCAATTGCAATTGTGTTTTGCTTGATAAAATGTGAGGTGTGCTGCTCAACAGCAAACAAGTGACTAAATGCTAATTGCCTTGATTGCGTGAAAAGCATAGAGAGACTTCTTCTTGCCACAGCATTGGAGTTCCATTGTCCAGTGGACAGGATGGTGGTATGGAGAGCACATGCTAGAAGGAGCATGTCAAGATGGGGTGGATACACCATTTGATAAGTTTAAAGAAGGAGGATCTCTTAGTTTACTCACCACAAAATCCTGCTGGGGCCTGCCATCCACACAGTGCACCTCCTTCCTAGACCAGCATGAAGTTTTTGGTTCAGCCATTGTTATTGACACGGGTCTAGTTCTGACTCAATGCCAGAAAATAATGAATACTCCACTTGATTGGCTTTCTGCTTCTGTGGTCATCTATCCTCCTCTTCATCCACTTCCCACTTTATGAACACTTTGCCTCCTGTTTGCTTTGATCCTCATCCATTGTCTTCCCACTGCCCTGTGTTTCCCTGCCTCACAGGTTATCTCACTGATGCCACCTAAATAAAGGGCCATCTAAGCACTCAATGTTTCCACAACAACAAAAGGTAGGCTTGCATGCTTCAGTTCACCAGGAAAGAAGGGAAGAGCCATCAATCTTGCTGGATACTGGAGAGGTCAGAGTGCTTAGTCAGCTGTCCAATCAATTATCCACTTGAACAGACTATGAGTTTTAGAAAGAGGACTATATGCTATTCTTTCTGACATCAGGGCTGCAGGTATTTACAACAAATTTAAGGGACTTGGGGAGACCAATGCAACCATGTAGAATGCACCCTGAAAGCAAAGCAAGTCTCGTTTTAATGGTCAAATGTGGGAAATATTTTGGAGATTCAACAAACTTAAAAAAACCAAACTCCCTTAAAATCTACCACACAACATCATGCCCATTTGCTCAACACGTTTCTCAGTTTCCTTATCCGTCATCCTACAGCCTCATCCCAGATCCATTAGAAAGAGAAGTGACTTGCTGCAGTGATAGTTTGCCACTTGCATCTGTAAAAACCAAGCACTATTCTTATCAAACCTTATTCTCGTTCACACTAAGGCCAATTTACACCATTCTAGTATTAATGTAAATGTAATTAATGCCCACTTTAAGGCTTCTTTACACTGCCAGAGCCATGTAAGGTGGTTTAGCGTAAATGAGAATCAGGCCTAATGTGTCAGCTGGTCTAAGTGTCAATGCCACACCTCACCACTGTATCTCAGTGACCAAAATTTGATTAAGCAACGGACTGTAAAATAAAATAAAAAAATCACAAAAAATGTCGAACAGAGGTGCTGTGAGAATGAATTCGTTACTATCTGAAAAGCTGAACGGTGCTATACAGCTGCTTATTCTATTCTAGCATGACCAAGCACTTGCATTAACCCATCATTTTACATTATAGCATAGTCATAACAGTGAATACAAGCCGGGGGGAATCAATAGAAGGCTTTCAAGAAATCAAACTGCTCATCAAGGTTAGAGTTTATCTGTTAAATAAAAATCACACAGAACAAGGAATCTGCATGGCCGACCACCTTACAGAAGCCAGTGCAGATAGGTAATAAATAATGCAGTCTAACTTTGAGTCTGAGTCGAAGTTGTGTGATCCCAGACTCAATACTGATATATTAGATTTACTGCTTTCCTTAGAGCCATAAATGAGTCACATGTTACGGTGAAAGAGAGCTGGCCTGGCCAACGGAAAGCCAGCTGTGTGGAAGCTCTGGTACCTTTTAGAGGCTTGGTTCTCAGAAGACATTCCTCCTGTTTGACTCCATCCAGTGACAGGTGGAGGAACCATCCTCCTTGATTCATCTGAAGGCTCAGAGAAGATGATCCTTGTGCAGGATTATGTTTACAGAAATACACATATCGAACACTCTGGGATAGGCACTCTTCATCTGTAGATAAATAAAAAACTAAATACTTGTTTGAAGTTCCTGCCTAATGTATTGTAGAAGTAAATGCTCCTTGTAGCAGTCTGTGTTCCTGGCTATATTTACACACTATATGCCTTGAAACTACTTGATGATACACTTTCAAGCTGAGATCTTCAGGGAACTTTGGCAATTAGGTGCCATTCATTTCAGTGGGACTTGTACACCTGCATCTCCCAGGCAGGTTTGAAAATCCCCAGCACTAAACTCTGAAAAGTCCGCAGTGCAAACAAGAAACAATTCTCCCAAGTGAGAACATTCATACATTTGCACTTAACTTGTTTGTAGTCTGACTGGCTAGTAATGAGCTAAGGGGCAGTCACCGGGTCACTGAAAACCAATCTAAAATCAAAGCAGCAAAATGTGCGTCCCTAGTGGGTGGAGCTTGTTTTGTGGGTGGAGCTGAGAAGAGTAGCACTTTTTTTCCTTCCAACTCAATCCCTTTGTGCACATTTTCTACAGTGAGGAAGGGGAAGATTCTGCCACCGTGAGTCACACTAAATACTTCGCTATGTGATTAGTTCTGCTAAAGTCATATACACCTACTACCTATTTTTTTTGTGCATTAAAAATGATGACTAATGAGACCATGAATTGTAAAAATGCAAACTTGAAAAATCTCAGCTTACATTTCCTGATGTTTAAAGAGAAAAAAATATGTTCAGAATCAACATGTTGCAGTGGAATTGTTATCTTCTTTGCATGTCCTAAGTCATTATGTTGTAATGAAATCCACCTTTTGGGTCCCATTGAAATCAACAGGCCTTAAGCATGTGCTTAAGAGCTTTTCAGAACTGGGACCAAAGGCCCTGATCCAGGAGAGCACTTGAGCACATGCTTAAGTTAAGGTATGTGATTGATCCCACGGAATTCTACGGGGCTACTTCCATGCTTTAAGTTATGGGCATGTTTAAGTCCTTTGCTGGATCAGGGCCTAAGTGTTTTTGCAGAATAAACTTGGGCTTAAAGCTAAACACATGCTTTGCTGAATCAGGGCCTGTGGCACCATGGCCACCACCCAACTCTATTTTCCTTTGACTTAAGGCCTCTTTAAAACTCACCCCTTTTCCAGTTGCATTCTCAGCCCCAAGCCTTTTAATTCAGTCTTCACCAGGCAGCTGCCAGCAGAGTTTGTCAGAAACAGAACTCCAAAGTCCCAAACAAACACAAGTCTTTCATCAGTTCCAGCTCCAGTTTCCTGGCAGTCCCAGCTACTTCTCTCAGCCATAGCCCTCTGCCCTGCAGATTCCTGGTGCCTTTTATATTGGGAATTCTTCCCCTCCGGCAGGGCTCATCTTGTAATCGGGGCTGGCTTAGCCCACAGCACCTTATGGTACATGTGCATAGATAAGCACATTTTAAAAAGTCAAATGCAATTAAGAATTATATTTCTCCAAGGATACCCACTCTAAGAAATATTTTACTCACAGGTTTGGCTACTACCCAATTCCTAATATTGCAGAGGGAAGTCCGTGTGTAAAATTGGCATTTGGGCAGTGACTGGGGACCCTTGTGCTTTGAAAGATTTAATTTAATTAATTGTTTTCGTTCTGTTTCCTCTCCAGATACATTTCTCAACCCTTATGTCCCTTTTGTCCTCATCAGTGGTCTCAGCTTTTCTCAACCTAATAGTCTGTGAATTTGTGTGTTGTTTGCACCTTCTTCCAGAACATTTACGAGGAGATTAATTAAATCTGGTACTAAGAGTACATGTCTAGATACCAGTTAGGAGTACATCTCTCCTAACTCAATTCAGGACTTTGTTGATGGTGCTTAACACCTAATACAATCTGGATACATTTTTCAATGCAATATCAAATAGTCTCATAAAATCTAAGTATTTCACATCTACTGCCTGCCATCCATCCAATCAATTTATAATTCTGCCAAATATACTAATCAACATTTCTGGTGAAAATTCTTCTCTATTAGAGCTGAGTGAATAATTCAAAATGAGTAATTTATTCCATGAATGTAGCCAGACTTAATAGAATATGTTCAAGCAGAATCCAATTTACTTGTTATTCTAATGTATCTGATTATTCATTAATCCATGGTTGACCCATGAATAGTTAAATACTCCAGATGTGGCCTCATCAATGCCGCATAGAGGGGAATAATCACTTCCCTTGATCTGCTGGCAATGCTCCTACTAATGCAGCCCAATATGCCTTTAGCCTTCTTGGGAACAAGGGCACACTGCTGACTCATATCCAGATTCTCACCCACTGCAATCCCCAGGTCCTTTTCGTCAGAACTACAGCTTAGCCAGTCGATCCCCAGCCTGTAGCTGTCATGGGATTCTTCCGTCCTAAGTGCAGGACTCTGCACTTGTCCTTGTTGAACCTCATCAGGTTTCTTTTAGCCCAGTCCTCCAATTTGTCTAGGTCACTCTGGACCCGATCCCTACCCTCCAGCGTATCCACCTCTCCCCCAAGCTTAGTGTCATCTGCAAAGTTGCTGAGGGTGCAATCTAGTGTAGACAACCAAGTTTGAAAATTTTGGCCTCAATGGCTGGTGAATATTACAAATTTCGTTTCTCTCATACGCAGCACCGGTCTGGAGAGAACACTGTGCCAACTCATCCCTCATTCCTAAGCCTGGTTTGCACAGTCGTTACATTACAAGCACTCACTAGAAGTCTAAAGTGACCAGTCTCATGAACTCTCCATAGACTTACTATTTATCTTTTTATTATTTCATGACATTAAAAAAACAAACCTAAGGGCTTTTCTGCTTCCCTACCGTGAGCAACAAGGTGCTACCTTTCCTCCTCTCCTTCCTCTTCGTGGACCTGCCTGCTGCCTCTTCGATTTCTGCACTGCTGCCGTTGTCACTTGTGCCCTTGCTCTGGAGATCAGGGAGAGTGGGCGGATGAGGGGGGAAGGGCATACAGGAAACATCTTTGCAGCACAAGACCTGCTGCAACTGGCCATCAACCAAGTGCAGTGTTCACCGCATACACAAGGTATGTGTACGCGGGAGCTTTGAGCTAGCGTGCTAGAAATGGCAGTGTGGACATGGTGGCACAAGCGTGTGTGGACCCAGGGGGCTGGGTGGGCTTGGGTACTACCCGTGCCTCAATGGCCACACTCTGTTCTGAGTGTGCTAGCGAGGGGTGTCTGTCCACCCAGACTGGGACGCTCACTCCCAGCAGCAGCGTAGATGTTAGATAAAAACAAATATTCTGGCTGGAAGGTCACAACGTAACACGACTTTATTTTTTAGAACTCACAACAATAATACACAAGAATCCCGAAACCAGAGAGACAAAGCGGGCTGGTCCCTAAAAGAGAGAGGTACAACTCAACTCACTTTGTTCTAGGCTGGTTGGCTGCAGGCTGACTTCTATTAGGCCCAGATCGGACTCTTCCCTACAGAACACATTCACCTGCTGGCAGGACCATGAAAAACCCTTGAAATTTGAAGTGACAGCCTACAATTTTCACAGAGGTTTCAATACATCACACAAAGCAACTAAAGTGGTGGTCCCCCTTCCTTTTAAGCCTCCACGGTAGTGTGCCAAAGGTACCAGGTTTGCCAGCTGAAATGTCAATTGACGAGAACCATTGTACTAATTCCTTCGGATACAGATGGAACAGAGTCCTTTGAGTAAGGGAGCAAGTGGGTGTGACATATTTGAACGCTTTCTTTCCAGACCACAATAAAATATTACTCTTCTCTGATCAACAAAGAACCAAGTACAGAAATGTTCTGATCAAAGGCAGGTTTTCTCTACCTGACCTTTGGGAGAAGGTGTGAGAAACAATGGTCTGACTAAATATGCCAGGACGTTTCCATAAAAAAAGGATTCTAAAAAAAACCCAACAACCCAGTTTCTTGGCACTTTCAGATCTGGAGTTAGCAAATAATAAACTGCCTCCCCAAGGAAGAGAGACCAAAGGCCGATTAGACATGAGCAAGTACCCTATCCACCATAGATAATTAACTAGGCCTTTATCTGTGTTTAAAGAGGCACATTCTAATTCTGCTGATTGAGCGTGTCAGTGTGTGATTAATTGCCTTTGCCTTGCCACCCAACTGCTAACCAGCTCAAGCCTAGGTTTTGTTATTATTTGAACGGCAAAGGCAATCCACACTGAGATGTTAGTATAATTGGCTGGGGTTGGCTGCATATTTTAAATATGCTTCATTCCAAAGTCTTCCTTAACCTTAAACCAAAACAAAGACAAAAGCCCAATGTGCCCAACCTTTAAGAACATGGTGAAAGTGATGTACATCATGGAGAATCAGGAGAGAAGCCATACAGATACCTGTTAACAAAAATTCTGATTGTTAAAGGGCAAGTACAGATTGCCATGGCTTTCACATGCTTTTCACACCACCATGTTAGCTTTCTTTGTTAACACTCTTTTTATTCTTCAGATACCAGAGAGTATAAATACAGAACCTGCTTCTGCACAAACTTATGTTTGTGTGTAACTTTAGGCATTTATCTAATCCCATTGAACTCACTTGGACGACGCATAGGTATAAAGTTACTGAAGGGTGCAGTGTTGCCAGCCCTCAGATTTTATCCCAAGTCTCATGATATCTGGTATTGTTCTTAAAGCCCCAGGCCCTGGAATCATGTGAATACACCAGAATCTCAGCTTTCATTTACAAATCAAAAGCCCATTTCTAGCCCTTATGGTTGGGGAGAAAAGCTTGAAAATATGAGCCCTAAAGGTTCAAAAAAGCCAGGAGGCACATAGAAAATCTCCACACTTATTACTTTGAAAATGTCATGATTTTTAAGTCAATCCCATGATCTTTTGGGCCATGACTCATGATTCTTGAATGCTTAGGGTTGGCATTAGCTGGATCTGGGCCTTAGTCAAGAATGATATATTATGATAGCCTAAAACAACTTGCTGAAGACTTTGAACACAAAGTAAAGGCCTGCAAAACTTTTCCTTTGGGAATAGTCCTTATGGAAGCAGCCTTACTGCTGTTGGCAGGACTGCTCGCGTGAGCGAAGAGTTTGCAGACGGGGTACCATTTTAAGGTGATAGAAGAAGGAAGTTTGCAAAGCTGGAGGTTTCATTTTAATTTTATTAAAAAGGCAACAGAGTAAACAAAATAAAACACTAGGCACAACATGCTGTAAAGGCAAATGCTGTGAGATGAGAGTAGCATACGGGTTTATAGACAGTGTTTCAATACTATCGTACTGGGCCCATGTAGAGAGCAAGAATGGTCCAGTGGTTGGGGTGCTAGGTGGGGACATGAGAGCCCCCCAGGGTTCAGCTCCTTGCTCTGCCATAGGCTGCCTGTGCCTCTTGGGCAAATCGCCCTGTGCCTCAGTGCCCCATATGTACAGTGGGGATAACAGCTCTGTTCTCCCTCACAGGGAGCTTTGGAGAGGGGCTCAGGTACTATAGCCAAGAGGGCTAGATAAGTACAATAGACAGGTCAACTGTAACTGCTCTGCTATAACATGGGTGATGCACCATTGGGGTTAGAGCTAGTAAAAACGGGCAAAGCTCAGTATTCCCATCGAGCGGAGGCCAATTGGCAGTATTTGAATGGAGAGGGAGACTGGAAAGAATTATGTGCCCTCATCTTTGTGGCATCCATAGACAGCAAAAAGACAGTCCAGTCCAGGTTAGCAATACCGCATGGGCTGATGTTCCTTAGAGAGGTGAAGTTGAACAGAAAGGATAATGGTGCTTCCAACCCACCCTTTGACTTATCAGCTCTTCAGGAGCGACCGAGTCTTACTGTCCATACAATGCCGAGCACAATGGGGCCCTGAGTTAATCTGGGACCCCAAAGTGCTACTATGGCAAAATTAATCCATAGCGAGGAAGATGGAGACCGAGAGAGCTAACATGATGGCACATACCGCAGCTAGTGAGTAAAAATGTCAGCTTAAAATTTGCTTTGAACAATTCATATTTTTCTAAGTTTTGAAGTGTTAAGTTATAAATTGTCCCTCTGCCCTGATGGTTTCAGTGTCAAAGATATCTCCTAAGGTAAGTAACATTTTAAAATGGCTGCACCGGTGCTCTGACGAACTGCTGTGAAACTTCTCTCAGACTGGCCTTGTTGTACGGTGCATGATGCAGCCAACACTAGGGGAAAAAACAACCAGTTTCACAGGTGGCATGTTCTTCCTGTATGATGATCAAGTAAATTCCCCTCATTTTCATTGCAAAAAGTGGTTGGTAAGGTGGTTCTCCCAATAAACACTAGGGGGCGTTTACTAGCAAAATCCGTAGTATCCCTCGGATAGCAAGGCCATATCCGTATCCATTCCAGGGTCTTCCCTGAACTCCTTTTACACTAGCATGGCAAAGTTATCATTCCAGTGGGGATCTTATAATGCAGTTTTGTCACCTCATCAGAACCCCAAGGTATAAATATAGCTTTATATTTTATCACTTAGCTATACATTATTTTGTCTGCCATTTAAGGTTCTGATTCAGCAAAGTATGCAAGCACATGCTTAACTTTCGGCATGTACTTACATCCCACTGAAGTCAATGAGATTTAAACACATGCTTAAATGTAACATGCTCAAGTGGCTTGCTAAACAGGGGTGCTTTGCTAAATTGGGGCCTAAATGCTGTAAAAATAAATAGTTGTCCCACTATAAAATATTGGATGATGTGTATGATCAAAGTTGTACCCTTAGCCAATCCATATCTCAGTCACTGGAGATTTTTAAGAATAGGTTAGACAAACACACCTTCAGGATGGTCTAGGTATAGTGTCACCTATGTATACAGGGATGGACCTTCCTTAATGTGGGGTGATGAACTAGATGACCTCATGAAGTCCCTTCCAGCCCTACATTTCTATGATTTTATATCCTTGTATTAAAGTTGAAACATCAAATGCCAGATAATTGCTAATGGGATGACAGCAGATATCATGAGGAATAGCGTCTGTCAATGATCAACACGAGAAAGCCACAATGCAGTGCAATGGCACCGAATGGCTGCCTAATTAAAAAGGCACATGGCAAGCAGCACCCTAGATGTTTCAGTCACAACAAACAGTTCTTCCTGGAAAGAAGTATGGGACCCCTCCATCCCTGCAGGTCCCCTGCACCTGTTGTAACACTTGTTTCTGATATCTCTCTGCATCTTCTCTTACATCTTTGTCATCTCCCTTCATCCTCTCTGCTCTTTCTACACCCTGGGCCTGATCCAAAGCCCACTGAAGGATTCTCATTGGCTGCAATGGGTTTTGGATCAGACCTCTAATTCTCTTCTCTCCATCCCACTCCTTACCTCTCAGCCTTCAAGCCCCAACTCTTCCCACTGATGACCTGATGACTACTTACTGTGTACCTGGACCTACTGCCCTCCTACACATTTACCCAAAATCTCTCTGTCCCCTAGGAGGATTTCCTCTCCACTTCCCCCTCTTGAGAAAGCTCAGTGAGGCCAGATCCTCAGCTGGCATAGCTCCACCATGGTCATGGATTTACATCAGTCTGGATCTAATTCAACATCTCCTTAGAGTGGGCCTCCAATAATGGAGAAACATGAGGCTTTGCCTGATTAGTCCATTGTACACAGCTCACAATCTACACTAGCTACAGGACTGCAGGAAAAGCACCACACTGAGGGCTGGTAGTACATTACCACAATCAGTGTCTCTGCAAAGCTACTCCCGATGTGTTAAATAGTGTGATGTCTCTAGCAAGCAACTGCATTTGAAGAGCTTGGAGAATGCCTTTTCCCAACATCTGGCCCCAATCCCCTACCCAGAAGATTGACGTAGTTACTGACCAAAATGTGGGAGTGAGATGATGTTTAGTATCGGGACTAAGAGTATCCCTTTAGGAATCAGAGGTTGGGTTTTTCTAAAGTACTCATTGAAGTCGGTCGTTTTACTGTTGGCTTCAGTGGGAGCAGAGTCAGGCTAATGCTGAGCACTTCTGAAAAGCCCAGCCCTCCTCCTCTCTTTTACTTGCTTTCCCGTCTGTACTAGCTGGGATGTTTTTGTTTCTTACTAATAAATGTAGCTACCGTATTGCTAGACCCTGGCATTCAAAGTCATGAGTCAGCCCGCCTCAGCTCCTCTCACCCCCCAAATCAGGAGATTTTTAAAAACAGTATCTCTTGGGGCCTTTTTACCTCTCTTCTCATGCTGTAACCATTCAGGTTCTGGTACTTATCTGGCCTTCATCACTGTAGTATCTATTACACCTCGCAATCTTTAACGTATGCACCCTCACAACACCCCTGGGAGGCAGGGCAGTGCTGCCGGTGGGGAACTGTGGCCCAGACAGGCTGTGTGATCTGCCCAAGATTGCACAGGAACTCCATGGCAGAGCAAGGACTTGAACCCCAGTCTCCCAAGCCTAGGCTAGCGCCGTGACAACTGGACCATCCTTCCTCTCATTCATGAGTTCAGGCTTTCCTGTGCAATCACGGAGACTACACGATTCCTTGTTTTTTAAACGAAAGCTGAGATTCTCACCTAGTGACATACCTCCAGAAGCTAGGGCTTTAAGAAAAAGGATGTAAAAATGATAGCTGATTATGTTGATTAGAAAGATTAAGACACGTCTTTCGTATTGGCCATTGCGTCAGTATTTGCGATGGACAAAGCAAGCTTGTAGTAGCCCTGTTTGACAACACACAGATAAGAAAGAATCCAGCTGGATCCTACCAGTTGTTAGTACACCTCATTTCTGGAGTTGTTATGAATGGTTTAGGTTGGTGTCACTGTCAAGTATCAACAACAATGTTTTAAATGACAAATAGCTGCTGCAAAGTGACCATGTGTTCTTTGAATATTAAACCAAACACTTCATTGCAGTAAGCCTTGTCTATCCATGTGGTTTTGCCCACCTCCTCAGGGACCTTTATAGTGCTTCCCTTCCTATAAACAGTTTAAAGTCGTAATGGTAAACACGCAGAGCTAAAGCTAAACTTGCATTCGTTACATTTGTGTTGACTATTTGTGACAATACTAGAAATATTTACCAGTCCAACAGAGCAGTTTACACAGGAAACCCCCACACATTTACCTCTTGTGCCATGATTAATTCTTGGTTTACACTGAGGAAGAGACATAATGGATCTGGTTTTCTACACCAACACAACCTTGCAGGAGCTCCTGTGTACTAAACTCCAGCATTTTGTACGGTTGGTTTAAAAAACAGATGGAGGCCCTAATGTTCCAGATCTATCCTGAAGGGTTTCATCTCTGTGTAGTTTCTCCCCACCCCCTGACTGATAGCTGACCTCAGAAAGGCCATCATCAGTGGAAGAAGAAAACAGTATGTGAGGACTAGATCCTCCAGGATACAACCGGAGGAGCAACCTCCAGATGGCATGCTGGGAGGCATCTTCTACTTGGTGATGAACACAACTGGTGCTCCTAGCAATCAATGTGATGGGGGCGGGGTGGTCATAGAGTGCTCCCAGGACCCACAAGTGAAGCTCTATTATGTGTAATGACATATTGCACCAGGAGGCACCTCAGGTGAGCAAATCATCTGTGGTAACAGCAAACTTGGAGCTGATGAGTGTAGGCTACATAATCCCATGGGCTGGGCCTTTAGGCAGGAAAAGAGATTTGCCAGAATTCACCTCTGATCTCTACTTTACCGATTAGACTGGGCAGGAGCCCTGCAATCTGTGCTACCTCTTCCGTGCCAAAACTGTAATTCTCCATCATTTAGCAACAGATACAGTAGGATGTCTGGGAAGAACCAGGCTAGAATATTACTACATCCCAGTGGGGTGCAATTATTTATTTATTCTTGAGATTTATGAAATAACAATGAGAAGGGGCCCATGCCAGAGCACCCGAGCCATATCTGACACCCATGTAAGAATACAATAAATCCCAAAGCATGCAGAAGCCCCATGACAGAGGATAATGCAAGTAACCAGGCCGTGCAAAAAGAAATCATAGTCTCAATTTTTCCCCTAAACATTCTCTCTCCTCGCCTCCCCCCCAAACAATCTCTGCTTCTTCAGCAGCCCTGCTAAGAAGATAGCCCTTGCAGCTGGCCCTTGTGGCCAGCAGATTCTGGATATTTCAGACCAGGATGGGGGCACCTTCCAAAGGGAAAAGACCACAGGGGCCCTTATGGAGAACACTGCCAGCAGCCTCATTATTATACCAAGGAGGAAGGTATCCCAGCTCAACCACATGAACAAATCTCATCGTCACCCGACGCCGCAAGCTTCCTCCCATAGGTCTAGTAAGGCCTAATTCTTACTAGCCAGGAGGCCAGCTCTACATCTCACTTCATGAAGATGGTTTATTAAGAGCCACATATTATGGCCCTACATTCCACTCCAATGGGTGGACAACAGCAACAACACGGCCTCCTCTGAAGAGCCACAGTCTTCATAGATGCAAGCAGTTTCAGCTCTAAAATCCTCTTGAACCAAACCAGAACCATAGAGCAGCTCCTGGTATTTGACTGTATTAAAGAACTACTCCCTCTAAAAGCTACCATACACAATAATATTTTGGGAAGTTGTTGCTGTAACTGGAGAAAGAGGGTCAGGTTTCAGGAGGCATTTGGATTGGCGTGACAAAGGCGGGCAAGTCAGGTCCAGGCTGCTACCACACAAACAGTAGAAGATCAGCTAAGACATCGGCAAATACCTGATAGATCCTAGTGCAGAAGAAAAAGCTGTTCATTATGGGCCTGAACCTGTGCCAACTGAGGTCAACAGCAAGACTCCCTTTGACGTCAATGGGGTTTGGATCTGGCCTCAGATAATTTGCCCAAATGTTAGTAGGCAGTAAGGAGGAAATTTTCAAAGGCACAAATGGCAATTAGGTGCCAAACTCCCACTGGAAATCAATGGAGTTAGGTACCTCAACTATCCATTCTGCCTTTGAAAGTCTCCCCCTAAATTCTTACCATTTGGATTTTGAATTTCCATTGGTACAAACATAAATGGTGCCATTTCTCAGGGAGTCACTACATGGAACCAACACTAGGTGCATCAGTGAATCTACTAGCTACAAAAGGAATGTTTATGAAAACACAGCATTTCTGAGGCCGACTTAACAGCGTACAAAAACAACGAGGAGGCCAGTGGCACCTTAAAGACCAACAGATTTATTTGGGCATAAGTTTTCGTGGGTAAAAAACCTACTTCTTCAGATGCATCTGTCATTTTCACTCTATGCATCTGAAGAAGTGGGTTTTTTACCCACGAAACCTTATGCCCAAATAAATCTGTTAGTCTTTAAGGTGCCACCGGACTCCTCGTTGTGTTTGTGCATACAGACTAACACGGCTACCCCTCTGATACTTAACAGTGTAGTAACTATAGTGCTTGTTTCTTTGGGTTTATTTAATTGCTAATTATTCTTAGTCAGGTTTGCAGACAGTGACTGTGAAGAGTGCATGTAACAAAGAAGCAGGAATCGAGACACATTTTTCCTCAGGTCCTGAACAGAAGCCAGATCACAGAAGTGCACATTAAAGAAGGGAAGTGTCTTTCCATTTCCCCAGTGTTACTAAACTGTCTGCAATTAGCCCAGCTACTAGTATTTTCCATGGGTTTTTGTTTTTGAATGTATCTTTTTTTTCCAGCCCCGCATACAGAAGGAGTTCCACAATCTATCTGCCGCCCTTTCTGGCCTTTATCACCTCTTTCCAAGATGTCTGCCTCCTAGGGCACTCCTCTGGCATGTAGTGGAGTGTTAATTTCCTCGTGTCTCAGACACATATTCCTGTCCCTTGAGGTAATGTTTGGAGAGTTCTAAATTTGAATTTTGATAGAAAACAGGTGACTTTCGTTCTCTTCCTTCATTTTTACAGTGGTGTTGTAGCTGCGTCAGTCCCAGGATATGAGAGAGACAAGGTGGGGGAGGTAATATCTTTTATTGGGCCAACGTCTGTTGGTGAGAGAGAGAAGCTTTTGAGTTTACACAGAGCTTAGACAGATCTCTTCAGGTCATTTTACAATTTCTTTGCTTGTCTTGAGGCCTTATTTATATACCCAGCCTAGCCATAATTTACATTATTATTGCTATTGTTATTTTAAACTTAGGGCTTACATCTACCCTTTGAAAGATCCACAGGGGTAAATGCTCCCTAAATAGCGTCACTGTTCTTGCAAGTTACACTGATGCTGACTTGGAAATCTGTATTAGTGGAGCTGGCCGAGGTAAGGGTTTAGACAGATGTGTTCTGGTGGAATACAGGGTCAGCGTTTCAACAGTAGCTACTCTTGTCCTCAACCATGCCCCCTGGGGTGGGTGGGGGGAGTTTACAGCATCAACCTGTTGGTTTTCTGGAAAGAGGTGCCTGTGGATTCACATCTACTGATTGGTACAGAAGCAGCTGTCAGCCCCACAATTACTAGAGACCAGAGTCTCCCGTGAGATCTGTGGTGTGGTTTGTAGCACAGAATTTACTTATTAAATTACTTAATGCACTCTTTGGCTCACCTACATGGAACAATCACAGCACATACAGCTTTCAGACAAGTAACATAAATAGCAAACGGGGCTCTCTCAACATGTAACAAATCCTTTGGATGAGATGTGCACAAACCACAATGGGAGAAGAAAGAAAGAAAGAAAGAAAGAAAGAAAGAAAGAAAGAAAGAAAGAAAGAAAGAAAGAAAGAAAGAAGAAGTTGAACCACCCCCACTGTGTTAGATACACATCTGTCACTAATGAGGGCCTACGCATATTTACTAATGCAGAACAACACTTAAACTCATCCTACACACCCAACTCATCCTGGTACATCCACAGGCATCCATGTACATCCACACACATACAGCCACATGCACACTGCAACCATTCAGACAGAAAAAAAAACACTAGACAAATATGCAAACAAATAATAAAATATATATTTAAGTATAATTGCAATACAGTTGCATTGTCTTTTTACTGACCCGTGTGGCCATTAAAGGGCACTAGATTCTGAACTACTGGAAGTTAAACAAGGCTGTGAATACAATATATCTGTTCACTAGGAAATGTATATAACAACACTGCTGCCCATTGAAAATCACATGACAAGTTAACTCATGACATTGTCCATGAACAACTGTATATGAAGGCTCAGCTAAGCCAAAAACATATGGAGACTGGTTGTTTTCTCCTCACGGTCAGCCCTTAGATTGTCAGCTCTTTGGGGCAGGCACTAGGTTTTAGCAGCACCCACCACAGGGGGACTCTGGCCATGATTGGAGACCCTGGTTGTTACCACAATAGGAACATTAAATAATAATAAAGAATCTATAGTATCTAATCAATGGTTTCCCAAAAGCAAAAACTCAATCTCAGCTCCTCAGCTAGCGACCAGTAGCTGTTGGTTTCAACAGAAGATTAATTTCAATGGAGCAACACCAGTTTATAGCAGGGGAGGATCTGGCTGACATTCTTAGTGTAGCTCACATCCTTTGCCTTTCGTTCCCTTCCCTCCAGCTATGGACACCCTTGTGCCTTTGCGGGAAGAGGTGGCTGGCACCTCCATTTCCAGGAAGACTCCGTATGCTGCGGAGTGAATCCACAGGCACCTACCTTCGTATTTCAGGCTTTTTCCCCTTGTCCTTCTGAGAGGCTTTGGGTTCTGGCTTGGTCCATTGGACTGGCGAGTGCTGTCTCCTGCTGTTTCTTCTCGTTCATTTTCCTGTTTGGATCCCATTGGTCTGTGAAACAAGGAAGAGAGGAATACTGACTGGATGAACATAACCAAGGCACTGCTGACACATATCATAACATATAGCTATGGCAAAGCCTTCGCACTGAGCTGAGAATATTCACTTCCTTACGCTCCCATCTCCCTGGTCCTGAAAGCAGTGTTATCTTACATGTCCTAACCCTACTGGGTAGTTATTCTGTTGCCTTTTCAACTATCCCCCTAAGAGCCATCCAAACCTACTCTGTGGATTGCTGCTGCCCATGGAGCGCTTGATGGAGGTGGCCTGGCTGGCCATTCTCCTTATTTCCAGCTGCTAAATAGATAGATGTCTACAACACACTTGGTACTTCCTTGGTCTTACTCTTCCCCAAAACCAATTGCCATAGGTGCCACAGGGACATTACGTGATCACAGAGAGTAGATGAGATGGCTGCGTGGTCATGGATGGGGCGGGCAGCGGATCTGTGCACTTGTGAATAGGAAGGGGAGGTGTCCCTGAGCATGTGGTCCATGCTATGAAAAAATCTGAGGACCCCTGTCCTGCTGCAGTGTGCAGAGCAATATGCAGTGTGCTATATGTGACACTGGGCTACTCCCTTAGAGATTGCATTTAATGACAACAGGTGCACACCGCCAGCCCCAACCACCGAAAAAAGAAAAAACAAAAAAAAACAAACTTACCAAGTGTGAGAGGCTGCAGGGCTTTCACAGCGCCCCCTACCGCCTCCCCAAGGTCGTCACACTAGCCCATGACAGCCGCTGTGCATACCACCCCTGGGCCATCCTGGGGAGAAGACGGGGGCATGTGGAAACCCTACTGCTGCAGCAAAGCCTTTTTCTTCAGTGATGTGTTTTCGTCAGAAGTGTGATGCTCATCGAGTGAGATCAGGATGCCATGGCGCGCATGGCTGCTTGCATGCTGGATTGCTAGCTGATACAGCTGAGGTAAAGTGACAGCACCTGCTATATTCTAGGTGTGTGTTTTCCTGCGGTACCTCATTTCACACAGCATTGTGTGAATCCTCGGCACACACCCCTAAAGCGGTTAAAAGGAAGCGATTCCCCCAACTGCTGAAAATCCACACGCAAGTCCGCCCTCGGTGTATTTCTCCACACCGTCATTCTAGAACTGATGAGGATGATTCCCACATACAAGGGCCATGTCTGGACGAAAGATCCGTGGCAGTGAAGAAATGCGCTCATGCACACAGTATGCTGTGTGTTGAAATGATACACGTGTTTGAAGGCAAATCATGCTACTTGAACGGGGATCATTTAATCTTCAAGTATCTTTAGCTTCTAGGATTATTTTTATTTGTACTGCAGTAGTGGCTAGCGGTCCCAGTCAGGGGTCCGGGCCTCACTGCACTAGGAAAGTCTACCCCAAAGAGCTTATAATCAGAGCGGCTTCCCGTTTTCCTGGGGACTGAACTATTTGACTTCAGTGCTTCCCAGGGTCTTCTATCATGAACAAATATGCTTTCAATGAGATGTGAAGAGGTCAATGTACTCTAGACCTATTTAATCACTCGTTTCCACACCTAAAGTTAAATGGCTCTGTTGTATGAAACTAAATTGAAAGCTGATTGTATAATCATGTTCAACGCTACCCACAGGTAACCTAATTATCAACATAGGGACCAAGGAACATGCGTAAGTAGTTTTAAACAGAGGAGCTAGCAAGTGAAAATGAAAACATTACATTTGCTTTAATAATATAAAAGAAAAATTACTGTAGCGAGGTGTGTCGAAGATGGTTGGTTTCTTGGTTTGTTTTAGGAAAGTTGTCTGTGATTCATTGCTAACGGTGAAAAGGCAAGATGAAGAGAAGCAATGATACAGTGTATACATGGCGCAGTTACTGTAGTAATTTCCTTGAAATAATTAACAGTTAGGAGGAGGTTGCATATGCTATTCCAGATGTGAAAGAACAACAGATGGGCAGCTTTCTAAGGCTCTGATAATAAAATGACCTAACACTCTATTTAGAGAAACAGAAATTCTTCTCTTTGGCTGTTTACAGATTTTAGAAATATCACGATAAGCAAATCCAGACAGTTCAAAGCAATGATATAAAGGACAAGTGGATAAATAATGACCCAACTTTGTTACGAAACATAGTGTAACTGTTGTATTGTTAATATAAACACAGATGACCTTTATATTTGCTCAACTTTTCGTCCTTAGCACAGGAAACAGCAGATGATCTTTATCAGACAGTAGAATCTTCCACTTTGCTTCTACTATTGAGCTGTGGGGCAGATTCTTATGCTGACTTTAAGGGCATGACAATGTCATTATCTTTTCAAAGCACATGCTGAAAACACGATATGGAGTGGAGGAGAAAGACACATGGCTTCCTGTAGCCTGGGGATAGCATGAACCTGGGCGACAGGGATCCATGCCGTTAGTTCTCCTCTTGATTTTCACAAAGCAAAGTCACAACATGAATAAAGTTCACAGTAAAAATAAAGCCGCAAAGCAAGAGAATCCTATAAACATAACCTGGTAGAACAACATGTCAGCAGTTGCACATTCATTTTTATACAAATACAGCTAATGAATGTTGAAAGTTGCTGTTTCCATGGAATGTTTTACCTTGGCATGGAAGAATTTGAATTTTTTCTTAGTAATTCATGTATTTGCATTACAATAGCACCTAGGCCCTAGCCAAGATCGGGCCCCCCTGTGCTAGGAGCTGCACAAACACACAGTGAGAGACAGTCCCTGCCTCAGTGAGCTAACAATCTAAACAGAGGCGAGACAACGAGCGGCAGAAAAGTAATATATTTATCCCCATTTTACAGATGGGAATCTGAGGCCCACAAAGATTAACTGACTCACTTAAGGTCACATAGGAAAGTCTGGGGCAGAGCCAGGAACTGACCTCAGATTTCCCACCTCGTAGTCCAGTGCTTTAACTACATCCTCCCACTCTGCCGGGGGAAATTCAAGAGAAATTATTTCTACTGAAACACAGTTAGTCAGGGTTTAATGTATCCTACTAATTCCCTCTTCCCTCCAAGTATTAGGATTAATTAATATTTATGGAAAGGTCATACCCACAGGCCCTAGTCAGAGGCACCTTTGTGCTGACGCATAGAACCATACAGCTCTTGGCCCAAAGACCACTGTACTTCCCCCCTCCGCCACAAACAAACATGACACAAGTCATTCTGCCGTTTGGTGCACATGGTCAATGCTGAATCCAAGGGGACAAATTCCAAACAAACAGCAAGCCTTTGATAAAAGCCTTTGTAGGTTCCCCCCTCCCCTAGGTGAGTGTTGTAAGCCAGTGGGGATGGGGAAATGCATCTCTCTTTGGAACTGAGAGGTGCTAAAGAGTGGCTAGCAGTGCCTGACACAGAGTGGATATGAAGACAATACAGTGAGAGCAAATATGGAGTGAGGGAACAGGGCCAGTAGGCAGGGCAAGCACTGGGGGTGTGGGGGCATGCTGGTGTTGGGAAGGATCCTGGCTAGGGGAAAGGAGCTATGGATTGGACCACAGCATCCCCAACAGTTGGCATCTGGAGTGGGCCCACGTACCCAATGGCCAGTGCCTGGAAGGGGCCCGGGTACCCTACGACCAGCGCCTGTAAGGGGTACGGGTACCCAATGGGTGGTGCCTGTAGAGGGCCTATGTACCCAACCGCCGGTACCAGGGGAAGGAGGACCATAATCAACAGCTGGTGCCAGGCAGCAGCCACCATTTTTGGTATGCAACATTGATGCTTTGGGAGATGTTTCAACGTATATGCCTACAAAACGTTTCAGGAAGCTGTTATCCATATGACTGCTGGGTTTGGAGCCGTATTCATCCAATTCCAACATGGCAGGTGGCTCACTCTTCCTCTGGGCCTCTGCTCATGTAGATCCCAGCTCTTAACAGCCCCTGTGTTCCTGCATTTGCAATGAAAGGAGGGAAGAACAGGAAGAACACGTTTCTATTTACTTTTTTCAAATATTATCGGATTTAACTTTTTTGCCTCTTCCTCCATTTACTTCGGCACCACCGTTCCTCCCCCATTTTCCGTGGCCCCGTCCAATCTGCATTTTCTCAGCAACTACCCCGGATGGTGCAGCTGCTCTCAGGGTGTTGTTCACAAAGGCTAAATTGGGGATTTAAACTTTGCAATAATTAGGATTTATTGACCTTTGGGGACTGAAAGTACATACAGTCTGCACCTTAGGTCCCAATTCAGCAAAGGACTTACGCAGATGCTTAATTTTAAGCACACACATTTAAATGCTTTACTGAAACTGGGCACTGGGTCACACAGTCACTGCAGAAGTTTGGGGAACGGTGCCCAATTGCAGACCAAGGGGCAGTCGCAAGGCGGGTGAAACATTGACAATAGCAGTCAGTCATCAGCGGGCACTGTTCCAGGCCAGCAGAGGGCGCTCTGCTATTTCCACAGAGCTGTCCTGGAGTTGGCTTGGAGTAAGATGTCCTCGGGATTCATATTACAAAGGTACAGGCGTGGTCCCGTAGGCTCTGAGTAGCATTGTATAGATATCTCATGGTGCACAGCGGGTAGAAAGTTCCTTTGCCAAAGAATTGTCCCATTTGATCCGACTGATCGAATACAACTAGCTTTAAACCTGCCTGCTGAGGAAGCTAGGCTGGGAGAGTGCTTTGAAAGTAGAGCCTCAGGGCATTGAACTCTGTTAGAACAGTATCATTGGGTTCCCTAGCTCCACAGTGGACTATAGCTCACCTCTAAGCTACCAGCAAGCTGCAATTAAGGGAAGTAGTCATGAGTGGCTTTTAATGGCAAACTCCAAGGAAATGCACTTGGCTCTGAACATTACATTCCAGTACATTGCCCGTTGTCCCTTCCTCTGCCCATCTCTAACATGGCTTCCCTGGCAGTCTGCTACAACGTCTGTGGAAAAAGCTAAACTGGGAGCTGTTGAACACTTTCTCCAGCCTTATCACTGGTCAAGTAATATCAGTTAGAAGTGTGGGCTGCCAAGAAATTCCTAGTGGAGCTGGGCGAAGGCTTTCATCACAAGGAGGATGAGTTCTAGGGACTGGACTTCTATGAAAGCATGTAGGGCTTATTACTTAAAATTGTCCACAATAGTGAATGAGAAGAAGAGGAGAACTCAGTGAACTACAGAATGGAAGGTACACCATTGTTTCCTGATTTCTGAACTTTAGTGGATTCCCAGAAAACTGAAACAGAAACAGATCAGAGACAAGCAAGCCCTGATGGTGGAACAGAGGAAAACACCAGTTTACACAATGAAACTTGTGTAGAATTACAACAGTGCTGGGAACATTTTCAACTAAGTGGAAGCAAACTGCTGGAAGAGAATAAACAGGAGAAGACTCCCAAAGAGGAATCTACTTCTCATAGTCAGGAATCATAGTTGTTGTGCCATTTTATGCATCGCAAGGCAATGGAAATAAAAAATGAGACAAGATAATACAAACTTTCAAAAAGAGCTCAGTCCCCACTCAGACATCTACATAAAGGGCTCAGATTCATAAAACGGCCAGCACTCAGCAGCCCCAACTGAGAACAGTGGAGAATTCCGCACTTCCTTCCGCTATTGATAACAGTGGAAATGCTGGGCCCATTGGAAAATCTGACACCGCCCCCTCTCCTTTTTGGGAGGGGTGTGTGCATAAATGCATGCTGAGCTCTTTGGAAAATCTGTCTTAGAGTCCTTCTGCAGTATTGCCAATCCCTGAAGTTCAAAAAACCAGAACATGAATCAGATGGTCCAAAATCATGAGACTGACTTAAAAATCCTGAATAAAATAATAATAATAATAATAATAATAATAATAATAATAATAATAATAATAAAATACACCAAGGATTCCGTTTTATTTGCCTTCTGGTTTTTGAGCCTATAGGATGACTTCAGGCCATGTTTTCAAACTTTTCTCCACTACCATGAAAGCTAGAAATTTTTTATGTCAAATGGAAGCTGAGATTTCTCATGTCAACCCAAGCCTCAGGAGACAAACCTTTAAGAAACACACCAAATATCATGAGAATTGGCAATGCTGCAGCTGTGCCTTGTTACGCCAGCTGTCTGGGATGACTCTGTAATGTTACCTGTACCCTTCGTGTGGCAATGAAGATGTACAACGGGCTGAGTTAAGGATAGACTTTCTGCTTTTAGGCTGGAATTTCCTAGCCATTTGTGCAACAACTTAACTGTCACTTACAAAGACACATTATTACCGTTTTTATTTAATTTACTCTTCAATGTTCATAACTCTTATAAACTTGGAAGGGAAGTTCTCGTCGTCATTTCTCTGTTTATTTCAATCTTTTCTGTTTGCAAACACTGATCTTCTGCACTTTGAGAAAAAATAACATTGTCCCTCTGAAAGATGGAGGTGAGCCAGAACCAAAACCATGGATCCAAATATCCCCAGACTTTGAGGTAGTCAAAATCTTGACCTGAAGTTCAATTCTGCAGTATACAGCCATCTTTCATTTCTATATAAGTATAGTCAGACTTAATATGGGTGGGTCATAACGTTCCTGCAAAACAGTTTGCTATTATGTTCAAGTTGTTTCTGTGGGTTCTATTTCCATTAAACATCAAGAAAAGAGTAGATTAAAAAAAATCCTAAAAAAATGATACATTTAGAATCTGGAGGATATTCTTTGCTATGGCCCCAATTCAGCAAAAGTATTTAAGGATGTGATTAAATCCATCCCTATCCAGCTAAGCACTTTTCTGGATGCTTGAAGTTAAGCATGTGCCTATTTGCTTTGCTGAGTAAGAGACTAGCTCAGGACAATTTTTAGGTAGTTTTTGTACCGAAGCTTCTTAATAGCATCCTTGCAGATTTAGACCCCGATCTTGCAAAGATTTACACATGCTTAACTTTACACACGGTGGACCCAATTTCACACTATGGAAGCCAACAGAAGCTTTGCGATTGACTTCAGTGGGCATAGACTCAAACCCCACAAGTCACCCAACGGAAGTTAATGTGTAAAATGAAGAACAGGCGTAAGCCTTTGGCAAGATGGGCCTTTGTTTGTTCTTTTATGATTTTAAGACAAACAAGCTGAGATCTAAATGGCCACGGGAAACTAAATACACTCTTGTCCTTTGTGGTTGAGGACAAGATGAAACAAGAATCTGTGCAACATATTTCATGCTTGTGTTTATCAAAGAAAAACATTTTCTTAATTCATTTGTTTATTCTTCTTTACTTTTAGCCTCGCTTTCTTCATCACTTACAAAAAATAAAAGTAAATGGAAGAAAACCCCCAAACACCTGGCAGTTGATTTCAATGATAAACCATTAGAAGGCAGATTCAGCCATGACTCAATTAAAAACAGAAAAGCTCAAGCTGATGTAGCCACATCTCCTTTACCCGGGTTAACCTAACTTAAATGCAGGCTGCACCGTAGAGGCGGCTCTACTGATTTATTCTAATTAGCAGCATTAGTCACCCACGAAGCACTAGTGTAATTTTCTTTTACGAGCAGTTTCACAGAATTAAGAATAATGGATTGGTTTCCAACAGATGTAATTAAAAAACTGATGGAGCAGTTTTATTATTTCACTGTGCTGTTAGTTAAAGACTGGAGAGTGAATGTCACTGAAGAAATAACGAATTGTATTTATGGATATTATGGGTCTGTTTTGTGTGGCAGTTTTACAAACAGGCTACAGTATTATCCCCATTTATCCAAAACCCTATCATCTGAACCTCCGTGTTATCCATGTATTTCATGCTGGGGGACAAGGAAGGGATTTGAATAATGCAGAGGTTCGGATAATAGATCCCCAGCCAGGACTCTGAGGAGGAGGAAGAAGATGAGCCTGTGGCTATAGAGGAGACCATCCTGCTGCTGAATGGATCCTCTGGCAGGCCTGGAGTCCTTTACAGCCCCGCTGTCCTGGGAGCAAGTAAGCAGGGCAGAGCACAGACCCCTGGCCACTGCAAGGAGAAAGATGAGCGCCCGGCCACAGGGAAGGCCACTCCGCTACTGACTGGCTCCTGTCCTCTTGACTATCCAAATTCCCCATTAGCCAAATAAAATCTGTCCCCCCACCCCCAAGCCTATTTGGGCAGTATACTGTATATAGGGACTGAGGGTGGGATTTACAGAGGAGCTGGGTGGTTTTCAATGGGACTTTCTTAACGTCCTTTGGAAAATCTCAGCCTTAGGCTGGGATTCCCCACTCCGGGACACTGGTTTCATGCCATGTGGAATTACGAAGTATAGAACTGCTGTAACGAAGTGGAGGATTAGGCCTTTATGCTTTCAATATTTATTTAGATTTCAGTTTTAGACAATCCTCCCCGCCCCGGCCAAAGCTCTGGGGAATCCTCCACATACGTTTATTGCACAAGAACATTGGAGATAGAAAATAGGGATTGAGCAAGGCACAGAACTTCTTCCTCCCATCCAAACGCACATCATTTGGTAACCAGTCATGTGACCAAAACACCTCTCACCTCTTACTTCTCTGGAGATGTGATTGCAACACCTGTAGACACACCCGAGCTAACTTTGATCTAATGCAGTGATACTCAGACTTCAGTGGTTCAGGAGCCAAATTAGGGATCAACATTCCCCAAAAGAGCCAGAGTAGTGTAAATTCATTGCTTCATATACATATATATATAATTCTCCCAGCAAAATGACTGACCAAGTATTATTATTTTATCAACTACGACTGGTTAATAACATAGTAAAAGCATCCTGATTGGTTAGTGGCTTAGATTGGTTAATAATTAAATCCCACAGTGTTTTAATCTCATGTGCTGCCAAGAGAGACGCATCAAAGAGCCACTTGCAGCTCGTGAGCCACAGTCTGAGTATCACTGAGCTAATGAGATCAAAACTCACTCAAGTAACAATAGCAGCGACACTGTGGCGGCAGAGGCTAGCCACTTGAGAACATACCCAGGGTCTTGGGCAGGCAGAGCGAGCCCATGCCACTGCCACGTCATCGCTATTGTTACTCAAGCTAGCTTTGATCCGAGCTAGCTGAGGTCTGTCTATACATGCTGCAATCACACCTACTGATGACAGGGCAGACATAACCTAAGAGAGAAATCCCACCCATCACTATCTCAGCTGTCTGCTGGTACATGCGCAAACTGATGGGCTTGGCAGTGTGTGTGCAGAATATCAGGCAATTCCAGACCTTGGGGAGCATCAGGGAAGGAGCTTTTCTTGGTAAAATCATTAGAACACATCCGTTTTTTAAAAAATGTGAACTGCATTTACCAAAGGAACGGAGTTGTGCCTTCTTTTTCGGACAGATACCACAATGATAATCACAGACGCTTTAAGTTTACCCCAAAACTTCTGTTTCAGTCATTTGATGGTTTAGATAAAACTAGGTAACTCCATGAAACTATGAAAGGCTCTCAGCTAGGGCCTCAAAGTCCAGTTCCAACTCAGAACTCTTCCACAATTCAAAGGGTTTTGTTTGGATCCACTTGGCATATTATTGAATATTTTTAAAAACACCTTCCTTCTAATTTAGGATCATAGGAATTGTCAAACTGGATCAGATATGAGGTCCGTCTACTTCATCATCACAGGGGGGCTGGCCATCCTCTTTAAACTGATTTTGTGCTTTAAATTTCTAAGGCGCGTTCACCTGACTTGACTATTCCATTTGTCTTAGCTTTGAAGGCCCAACAATATATGCTGAGCCTTTTACAGGCCCTGAAAATTTGCTATTAAAGCCTGCACCATAAAATGCTTAAAAGTATCAGTTGCCAATACTCCCCACATCGCTTAATGGTATGAGTTATCCGTAGAATAATGCCTAGTATCAGACTTTGAGTACACCACCCTATCACACATGGCTGCTGTGTCAGTTGGCTTCTGAATGAATGCATCATTTTTCTCATCTCCTCTCTGATTGCCAGACTACCTCTCCAGTGAACAGCCTTACCTCGGTTAGCCACTCTCCTGCCTTTTTATGGCTCTGAATCATAGAATCACAGAATCTCAGGGTTGGAAGGGACCTCAGGAGTCCAACCCCCTGCTCAAAATAGGACCAATCCCCCACTAAATCAGCAGCTTCCAAACAGCTTCATTCCACTGAGGGCACAAAGATCAATGTTTATGACTGTCCAAAGCCAGCCTTTTAAAAAGGAAAATGTTTTGGACCCCAGACACTGCACTGCTGTGAACTTGCTTATTGCAGTTCACCAATAGCGTAGCTGGGGTGCCAACCGAGTGGGTCAAACATGAACAGCTCAGTGGAGTTGTGGATTTTAATATATGCAGCCAGACTAAAATAAAATGCAGCTAGGAGATAATCTGTAATTCTCATTCTAGTGTTAAATGGAGCCAGCAAGACTTCAACTGTAAGACAATATGTTGTATCTGCATAACATATATCCTTCCAGTCTTGCAAATACAGATCAGTTTTGTTCATACCTTATGCACCAATGTTTGCACAAGGTATGCCTTGTGAGGTATAATTTAAAAATCTCATAATTTACTGGTCAGTATTGTCCTGGTAAAATATGTGTGCCAACATTGTACGTAAAGTTATAAGACTCCTCCATATGATTTTATTAACACAGGTTCCAAACCCCACAGGCCTGCCCAGACAGACGTTGGCAAACAGGTCTGTCCTTAACAAAGGAATGTGTGTTTACCATAATTTGTATTTAAGCAGTAAACAGAGTCATCAAGCAGGAAGGAAAGATGAAGAAAGTTAAACAGATGAAAAAACCAGCAGGGAATATCCTTCTACACAGACTCTGTGCCTCCTGGCTCGCAGCTGGAAATGGTTTTCAAGCAGGAGATGGAAACTATAAAAAAGGAGGGACAAACACTCCAAGGCACCTATCTCCTCTCTCCTTGCTCATCACATTCATTGCACTTGAAGACGCAAAGGAAGTAGCCACTGGATGCTGGGGGAGGGGCCCTGACCTAAAGAGTTCGGTCAGTAAAACCACTGAAAGCATGTGGTGAGAAAACTTTGCTTTGAATCTAGTATAATTTGTTAAGTTAGACACCAGTAAACATTTTATCTTTATTTTTCTTGTAATCATTTATGACTGTTATGCCTCATTACTTGTACTCACTTACAATCTCTCTGTGTAGTTAGTTGAGTAATTGTATTGTTTTATCTAATCCAGTGTGTTCAAGTTTAAGTGTCTGGGTAACTCCATTTGGGGTAACAAGTTGTGTGTATATTATTCCCTTCAAGGAATAATGGACTCGATATATCTGTACTGCCCAGGAGAGGGCTTGGCGGTACAGGACATACATTTCTGGGTGAATCCAGGACTGGAGGAGTGTTGGGGTCACCCTGCAGCATAACCAAGGCTGGTAAGAGCCAAGGTGTGGCTGGCTGGCTGCCTGCCGCACACACACCGATGTAGCTGGGAGTGACTTACATGCTGAAGGTTGTTTGTGAACAGTCCAGGCATTGTAAAGGACACCCCAGGTTCCATGGCAGGGGGTGACACAGCCACTTATTAGCCTGGATTGTGCCCTGTTATGTCACAATATACCCTGCCAGTCTTACAGATACAAAGAAAGAAAGAAAGAAAGAAAGAAAGAAAGAAAGAAAGAAAGAAAGAAAGAAAGAAAGAAAGAAAGAAAGAAAGAAAGAAAGAAAGAAAGAAAGAAAGAAAGAAAGAAAGGTGAAGCTGTGATAGATAATTTGCTAGCACTTTACACTAAAAACAGCTTTTCTTGATTCTGAAATGTGCTCAACTGTCTCTGTGACTTGTTCTCATGTTTGGAGCTACTACCATGCCTCACATAAAACAAACATGGGATGTGAGGTTCTGTCAGTTGTCAAGCAACATGATTCATTAACAAGAAAAAAAGCTGATGATTCAAGTGACAGTGAATTGGAGCGTTGTATGTCAGGATGAGATGACTGCCATTGTATATTTCACCTTTGTATATATCATCTTTCACCGTTTTCTTTATAAAATAAAAACACCCGGTGATATACGTGACACTTCACTTTGAGGGGCTGGGCGCACCATTTAGAACTGCAGCAAAGGAAGTGAGAACTTTCCCACTGTGCTTTATAAAATACATATCAGCTTTGGCCTGCAAAGACCTATCAAAGAATTCAGAGTCCACCTGCTAAGTCAATTATATCCCATGGCCTCTTGCAGCAAACACTCACAATTTTTGCATGGTTGACTGAGTTCTGAAGGTTTGCCTTTGATGTAGATGAAGATAAGTAAAATACGAAACATCATGGATATCAAACTTCTCATATTCCCTCGATTAATTATCATTGTGAATATTACTGATGAAATTATTATGAGGAAAAGGTCTCGCCCACAAAGTTGTTTCTATGGGTTCATTTCAGTTTACCTTATTACAAGTTCCTCTGCATTACTTATTAGCTTTCTTGGTACTCAAAGTGAAGAGTTTATTTCACATTTTTTCCTCTCCAAAAACAACCCAATTCCAGGGACACCTTGGTTTATTAATCCAGATTGAACACTAGCATCTCTACTGAGTTGGAACAGGGTGGAGTTACAAAGAGTAAAACTGGTATAAGTTAGAGAAATTCTTAGAGTCTAACAAGCAGAAAGTGAGCTTCTGCATTTGCTGGACCCCAGACGCTCCACAGGCCGCCTAGGCTACAAAGACATGAAGGCTATTTGCCAATTCAGAAAGGACAGTAGCAATGCAGTAGTGCAACAGGTATATTCTTTTCCTTTTATGACTCTAGCTAGTAGTGATCATATTCATGGGAATGACACAAAGGACTAAGTGAGCATGTCTTACTAGAGGAATGGGTTCTTCCCCAGTTGACTGACTATCCATAAGCCAAGAAATAATTATACAGGGGTCACAGTCCATAGATATTGGGATTCATTGGGATGTTATCTAGAGATGGTAATAATAATACCTAGCTCTTGTGTAATACTTTCCAGCCCTCAATCTCAAAGCACTTTACAAAGGAGGTCAGAATCATTATCCCCATTTTACCGATAGGGAAGCTGAGGCTCAGAGTTGTGAAGTCAGTTGCCCAAATCCACACAACAAGCCAATGGCAGAGCAAGGAATGAAAGAAGAAAAGTGTCAAATCTTGGCTGGGTAGTTGTACTGCAGAATGGCAAGCAACAATCACCGTATCAATGTGATGGTCCACAACTGACACTATCATGGGAGCGTTGGTTGTGACTCTATAGTTAAGAATGAGTTTTTCACTGGCAGCAGGGATTAAGAACAAAATTTCAAAGCAGCTAAATCCCATTTTCAAAAATAATTTAAGCACTAGATGGGGAGGGCTCTGAGTTACTACAGAGAATTCTTTCCCTGGTTTCTGGCTGGTGGGTCTTTCCCATATGCTCAGGATCTAACTGAGCACCATATTTGGGTTTTGTTTTTTTTTGCCTTCCTCTGCAGCATGGGGCATGGATCACTGCAGGTTTAAATTAGTGTAAATCTGAAACTTGAACTCTTTAAATCAAGATTTGAGGACTTCAGTAACCATCCAGAGGTTAGGAGTCTATTACAGAACTGGGTGGGTGAGATTCTGTGGCTTGCACTGTGCAAAAGGTCAGAAAAGATGATAGGTCCCTTCTGGCCTTAAAGTCTATGAGTCAATGGCGTGTCACTGAAAGGCAATACAATTTAGGCTCCTAAATGCCCAAGTCATACAGATGCTTTTGAAAATGTTACTTTTTACCTATTTGTTTTGTATGACTAATATAATGCATCTTCTCCAGTCCATGCTCTTTACGCAACAGATTGTCTGAGAGTTTGCAAGTCAATCTGTTAGTTTCTGAGTTAAAATTAATTAAGCAGGAGCTCTTTGTGAGTATTGCACCATATTTTGTTTCTTGGCTTCACTCTAGCTAACAAATAGCTTGTTACCAACTCTTCAAACTTTCGTCATAGTTAAAACTCATTGAAAGCTCATGCGTAGGCTACTTTTGAAGAAATTCAATTGCAATCAAGACAATTCATTTCACGAGCTTTCAAGCTACATAGAGTACTTCAGCACCATTGATAGTCTCTCTATGGTCCTTATCTGGTCCCCATTACCATAGTATCTGAGCACTCCCCAAATCTTTCATATATTTATCCTCTAAGGCAGGGCAGTGCTATTATCCCCCTTTTGCAGATGGGGAACAGAAGCACAGGCAGAATAAGTGATGTGTCCAAGGTCACACAGGAAATCTGTGGGGAAGCAGCGAATTGAATTCAGGTCTCTGGAGTCCCAGGCTAGTACACAGACAACTGGACCATACTTCGTCTAGCTTCGTAACTACAATGACTCTTGAGAACGGTTGCAGACAGGTTACAAAAAGCAGATTCATTATAATATATAATAACCCAGAGATAATAGTCTTCCAAGACTGCTCACAGCAAGAAACAAAATCATTTGCAGACTTTTCTATGAAACAATGAGAGCATCTAGGCCTTAAGCAACTGCTACTACAGTAAATATCAGAATTAGTGCTTTGCTGAATTGGGCTTTCTATAGCCTATAATACCATCAGACATAGCTATTCTGGTGCTATGTGAAGCTACCTGGCTCTTTTAGAGGCATATTATTTTCTAGACACCTTAATGCTAATAATATTTGTGGAAGTTTTAAAAAGGAAATGGATGCTTGTACTGAGACAAAGATATAATTTGGGATGTTAAGGCTATTAAAATATGATTATTTCTGTAACTAAATTAGGGTGTCAGTCTAATTGGCACTACAACAAATACAAAAAGTTAGAAAAAAAATCTGTATTTATTTAACCAGGCAAAGAACCCTTGAGGTATACATATCAGATTAGTCAGATTGAACAGAATGCTGAGAAATTATTGCCTTGAGATGTTTTCCCTGATTTCTTATTGATGAACTGTAGGTTGGAGTTATTGTTGTGACAGAAAGGAAAGCTTTTACAAGCTCACAATTGCTTGTAAAAATTTCAATAAAAAGCTCCACTAAATTCAAACTACTTAGGGGGAGAATGTAATTCTAATTTCAAGCCGCTATCACAGGACAGATTTACGACTCATAAAGTCTTCATTTGGTTATATATTGCTGTCTTGTTTTCAGCACCCCAAATCATGGCAGAGTCTGCTGTCTTCATTAACACTCGCAGCCAGCTTTCAGATCCTTTGTAAACTGCTGGTTTGTTTATTTTTTTTAAAGGACTGTTTTATCCCGGTGTTAAAATAATATTTCATCGTAGGGACATATGGGAGTGAAGGGCCAGTTGCTGCTTCCATTATAAAATGGCTTTCTAAAGTTTAGGACACATCAAGCTGAAAGTGGACACATGGGCCTGCATGCAATTTTTTGTAACTTGCTGAGATCCATTAATTTGCTTTCAGAGATGCTATGTCTAGAAGCTCCAAATATCATTTTCTGACCTCCTCCGGTGAAATAATAGTCTCATTTTTCAGTCACTTAGTCCTTTGCATGGACGGCCACTCTTAGCAATTAAAAGGAAAATTTAAACAGGTGAATTACTTAACTTTGCAAAGTGGCCAATATTAGCCTTACTATTAATAGTCCGAACAGTCCAAGAGCGTGTTCATTGAAATTCAGGGCAGCAATAAAATGTCAAGTAAACAGCAATTATCCCGCAAACATTCATCACGTAATCACAGATAACAGTGTTTAAGAGTGCTGGGGATTACATCTAAGCACAGAGTTTTCAAAAACAGAGGCCTAAAGTTAGGAGCCTAAATTAATATTTGGGCAGCTAAATAAGTGGCCTGATTTTCAAAGGCGTTGAACCCCCAGCACCTCTCATTGATCTTTATAGGAGCTAATGGGTTCTCAGCACGTTTGAAAATCAAGCCACTTATTTCTATGTCTAAATATGGAGTTAGGCTCCTAACTTTAGGCCTCTGTTTTTGAAAACTCTGTGCTTAGATGTAATCCCCAGCACTCCTAAACACTGTTATCTGTGATTACATGATGAATGTTTGCGGGATAATTGCTGTTTACTTGACATTTTATTGCTGCCCTGAATTTCAATGAACACGCTCTTGGACTGTTCGGACTATTAATAGTAAGGCTAATATTGGCCACTTTGCAAAGTTAAGTAATTCAGCTGTTCAAATTTTAGGCCCCATTTTTTGAAAACAGTGGTCTTAATTTCCAGGGTTTGCAAAAAGGGAGATTCAATTCTTGTTATTTGTATTTTAATGTAGCCTGTAGTATAAGGCAGGGGACAGGAAAAGGGAAAAATGCTAACAATACAGGATGATGGGGCCTGCAAAGTTCCCTTGCTTATTGTTTGCTTATTGTCTCTGAAAATAAGTGCTCAATAAAGACTTGATCTAAATCTAACTGAAGTCAACAAGAGTCTTTCCGTTGACCTCAGAGAGCTTTGGAGCAGGGCTTAAGGCACAAATCTTTAGGCTGATGCCCAGTTTGAGCACTAGCCAGAGGGTGAAGGGAGTCTGGAGGAGGAAGAATGCCCTGCCCCCAGGCTACAGATGTGCTGTATGTTGACTGTTTCAGTCTATTCTACTTAGTGGAGACTCCAAAAAGACTTCTCCCGAGGAATCAGGTTAATCTCCACTACTTCCCAACACAACAAAGAGAGGATTTGGGACCCACAGGTAGTGTGTCAGGTAGAGAGCCCCCAACACAGGGAACCCTACACACAATCTCAACAGAAGTGAGAACACGGTCTTGAAGACTGATCAGACCCCCTCAGAAACTTGGACTTTAGAATACAGCTCAGGACTATTTCAATGCAATTGATAAGAGAACATCACAGGGTAAATAGTTTCAAGGAATTTCAAGTGTCTTCTGGATTGTTGTGCGTATTTACTTAAGAACAAGAGGGGCCATATTGGGTCAGACCAAAGGTCTATCTAGCCCAGTATCCTGTCTTCTGAAAGTGGCCAATACCAGGTGCTTCAGAAGGAATGAACAGAACAGGTCATCATCAAGTGATTCATCCCCTGTTTATGGTTTATAATGTAAGATTTAATCTTTTACTATATAGAAAGGAGCTGTGCAGTGGTTATAGAGGTCCTGGTCCTCCACAGTTACCAGAGAGGACCAGGATGTGTTGCACTGAGAAACTTAATAAAGGTAGGAACTTCCTGGTTAAGGAGCGCTCTAGCTGCTGAATAAAGCATGGCTCTTTGCGTTTATGTCCTCATATTATTCGTGCCTTAGTGACTCCACTGCAGATCCTCTGAGCCTACCCTTCTCCGGTCCACCCACTCCCTGCATGATGCCATATAGGGCTCCCCTGTGGAGCAGAGTTCACTGCAAGACACAGGATGTCCACCCACCCTGAGATTCCCTACTTATCCTATTCCCCTACCACCTTGTTCATCAGAACCACTCCCCAGTTCAGCTACCAGGGAACCTCTGTGGCTGCAGAAGGGGTGGGATTTGTGCTTCAGGAACCCTCCCTACACTCAGGGATGTGAAGAGAATGTGCAACATCACAAAGTAATCTGTGTGTAATCTGTGTGCCTGGGAGGGGCTCCTTGGCTTGGCTAAACTCTAGCTCTGCACTACCCTGAGAACCTAGATGTTGTGCAGCAGCAGAGCTAAGCACATTTCCACACTTGTGCCAAACATGGGATGTGGTCCTCCCTTTATTCAGGTAGCAACAGCCGAAGAAAGGAAATTGTTCAGTGTAAATTAGTCCAACCGCATGGTGGAATAAACAACACCCATGAACCTCCTCAGCAGCAGAGTCAGCAGGGAACTGGTCACACATATCAAATGTGTTATTTTGCAATTCATTAGATTGATGCAGAGCAGATGTAAGGACCCATTGCCAAGGGCACAGGACATTTGAGATATTTTTATTCATCTTCTACCTAACTCAGCTTCCAGCTGGAAGAATTTTTTCAGCTGAAATGTTTTCAATAAAAATTGCCCATTTGGGTCTACTGAAAATGTTCCTGAATTCATGATGAATGTCAAAAATTGTTTCAGCAGAAAAATCAACCAAAAAAAATTTAAAAAAATGTTTCATTTCAACGTTTTTGAAACAAAATGTTTCCATTTTGATTCAGAACTTTTCAGTTTGAATTTTACTTCAATTTTATTTTAAAGGGTTAAAAAACTCTCAAAAACAAAATGAAATGTTTCATTTGACCCAAAATTGTGTTTTTTCAATTTTTTGGTCAGTCAGCGAGCCAAAAAATCAGTTATTCGCACAGCTCTATATATGGAGCTGAGACCTGCATGAGTGGGATCTCACATCCATAGTATAATGAGATTACATTCTTCAATATCAAAGCCTTTTGCTAGTGATGTTATCAGAGTGAGATGTCATTTGCATTCTAAACACCTATTTTCAGCAGCCTATATCTTTCGCTAAACATTACTTTTTGGAGAGATGTGTTTCATGTTTGATCTCAAAGCACTTTTTGGAAAGTCTCCTTCACATCCACTGGACTGTTTCTGAGTTAATCAGAAGAAGAAAAATACAGTCATCTTTCAGGTGTTAGGAAATGCAACAAGCATGAAATCCCAGACTGCTATGAAATCAGTGACAAAACTCCCATTGACTTCAATGGAGCCAGGATTTCACCCAAGGTTTTTTTGCACTGAGATAATTAAAAAAAGCTTTCCCCCCAAAAAAATTTCAAATTCTTATTTGTAACAATAACCACTGGAGTCAATAGATACTCTCTCATGCCAGGAGAGAGAGGTAGAGTCTTTTGTAGCCCTGATCCATGCCATGTGACTGGAGCCAGGAAATACAGTCTAGTTTCTTATCAGTACTTCTGGGTGTCACCCCTTTATTACACGCCCAGCCAGAACAATGGGTGACCAGTTGTGTAGTTTAAATCATAGAATCACAGGACTGGAAGGGACCTCAAGAGCTTGTGACGTTGCACTCTATATATTTTATGGAAATATGCTTATGAGTGTGAATGTGATGTAACTGGAATATGCTCTTGCAAAAGGTCTCTTGTAAGGTATCATAACAAAGGTTATAAACTACTGAATATATTCTTTCTATTTGTATGCATGTAACATTCTTGTATCTGAAGCTAGAAATATGAAGTATAACTCTGAGGTCCCATTGTAATTATGCAAAGTGTGGGCCACTAATGGTGGTTTAGAATCTTGATGGCTCCCATTGACTAGGACAATTGGTTGTAAATGGTTTATTTACCTGCAAGCCTTCCTGTGTAGGTGTGCGCCAACCCAGGATGCATGGAGACTAGGGGTCTTACAGTGACATGTGACCAAGTCACATGATACTGGAATCCATCTTAATTCTTGTACTTTTCCATTGATGACGTGGGGATGGGGACAAGCACAGACAAAAGATTCCCACCTTGTGCCAAAGCTATAAAAGGGGTGGAGCAGGACAAAAGGGGCTGCCAGTCATGAGAAAACCCCTGCTTACCACCTAAGATATCTGCTGAATCTAACAAAGACTGTACCAGGGAAAAGGTTTGGGCCCAGACTAGGAAGGAGTCTAGTCTGTGAAAGAAGCTTATTGGAACATCTTTGAGTGTGAGATATTACCTGTAATAAGTTTTTTAATGTATTAGGCTTAGACTTGCGTGTTTTGTTTTATTTTGCTTTGTGACTTACTTTGTTCTGGCTGTTATTATTTGAAACCACTTAAATCCTACTTTTCATACTTAATAAAATCACTTTTGTTTATTAATAAACCCAGAGTAAATTATTAATACCTGGAGGAGCAAACAGCTGTGCATATCTCTCTATCAGTGATATAGAGGGTGAACAATTTACAAATTTACCCTGTATAAGCTTTATACAGAGTAAAACGGATTTATTTGGGGTTTGGATCCCACTGGGAGCTGACTGTCTGAGTGCTGGAGACAGGTAACCTGCTGAGCTGTTTGTAGTTAAAGTCTGCAGCTTTGGGGGCGTGGCCCAGACCCTAGGTCTGTGTTGCAGCAGGCTAGTGTGTCTGGATCAACAAGGCAGGGTTCTGGAGTTCCAAGTTGGCAGGGAAAACGGGCTCAGAGGTAATTTCAGCACATCAGGTGACAGTCCCAAGGGGATCTTTGTGATCAACCCTGTCACAGAGGTCATCTAGTCCAGTCCCCTGCACTCATGACAGGCTAAGTATTATCTAGACCATACCTGAAAGGTGTTTGTCTAACCTACTCTTAAAAATCTCCAGTGATGGAGATTCCACAACCTCCCTAGGCAAATTATTCCAGTGCTTAACCAGCCTGATAGTTAGGAAGTTTTTCCTAATGTCCAACCTAAACTTCCCTTGCTGCAATTTAAGTCCACTGCTTCTTGTCCTATCCTCAGAGGTTAAGAAGAACAATTTTTCTCCCTCCTCCTTGTAACAACCTTTTATGTACTTGAAAACTGTTATCATGTCCCCTCTCAGTCTTCTCTTTTCCAGACTAAACAAACCAAATTTTTTCAATCTTCCCTCTTAGGTCATGCTTTCTAGATATTGAATCATTTTTGTTGCTCTTCTCTGGATTTTCTCCAATTTGTCCACATCTTTCCTGAAATGTGGCACCTGGAATTGGACACACTACTCCAGTTGAGGCCTAATTAATGTGGAGTAGAGTGGCAGAATTACTTCTTGTGTCTTGCTTACAACACTTCGGCTAATACATCCCAGAATGATGTTTTGTTTTTTTTTTGCAATGGTATTACAGTGTTGACTCATATTTAGCTTGTGGTCTACTATGACTCCCAGATCCCTTTCCGCAGTACTCCTTCCTAGGCAGTCATTTCCCATTTTGTATGTGTGCAACTGATTATTCCTTCCTAAGTGGAGTACTTTGCATCTGTCCTTATTGAATTTCATCCTATTTACTTCAGACCATTTTTCCAGTTTGTCCAGATCATTTTGAATTATAACCTATCCTCCAAAGTCCTTGTAATCCCTCCCAGCTTGGTATCATCCACAAACTTTATAAAGGTACTCTCTATACCATTATCTAAATCATTGATGAAGATACTGAACAGAACTGGACTCAGAACTGATCCCTACAGGACCTCACTCGTTATGCCTTTCCAGCATGACGGTGAACCATTGATAACTACTCTCTGGGAACGTTTTTCCAACCAGTTATGCACCCACTTTATAGTAGCTCCATCTAGGTTGCATTTCCCTAGTTTGTTTATAAGAAACTGAATAGCAGCCCCAGGTTCTTTTTGAATAATATCTGGGGTGCCCTTTCTTAGTTTGTGATATCCTTCCAATATTTTTTGAATATCAAATACAGTTGAATGCAGTGGGACTGATTTTCACACTTCCCAGAAAGCAACCATTCGCTGGATTTTACTTGACCATTACTCCTAGATGAGCTGTATATTTAAGGGCTGATGTGCCTTGGCAGAGCTGAGGAGTGAGGGGAATCTGTACTAATCCTGCCTGTCTTAAAATGTCTTAACCTGAAATCTCTTTAACTGGTCCCTTGCCTTCAGGAACACCAAAAGCAAGCCACAAGCATGAGACCCTGCCACTTCAATGATCTATGTTAGTGCTTTAGCTCACCTGCTAGGAGCATAGGCTTTTAGTTCAGAATATCAAGTGTTCAAACCTCACTGGCAGCCCAAGCAAGGTCAGCTAAATGTGCACAAATAAAATAGTAAGTGTGAAACAGATGGATATCACTCAACAGCAGCCTGTTTAAATAAGGAATTGAGTCCTTCTCTTCACGGTCTGTACACGCCTTTGGAAATCCTCTTTCTTATTTTTAGCATCCTAATGGGCACGGCTGGGTTGTTTTAAAAGGTTGTTGCATCACTAATGCAAGAAAAGAAAACTGTAGTATCTAATATCTCAACATGCATGAGCTAATAGTCTGGGGAAGTCAGAGTCAGGCTTTGGCTAATGCAAATTCTGATGGGAAGCTTATGTTTGACATCACTTATTCAGGTTGCATATCTGGCTCTGGCTACAGCATGACGTTCAAATCCTCATCAGACCGCCTGTTTCTTCAAATGTGGGACTAGGAACAAAGTGGAGTAGGCAGGTGGCTACCTAATCCCAGCCATTCGAAGATCTACATAACATTGAAAGAAACCCACTGATGCTGACAGCTGCTGTCTTAGCACAAGTGGCCAAGAGCAGCCTCTCACTATCTGTGCCCTTATCTCAGCTTATCCTGAGCTATCAGAAAGCAGATAGAGAGTGATGCTTTCACTAACAGGAATTAAGCACGCTTGAGAAGTTTCTGGTGGAGACACTTGAGATGTCAAGTATGGGATCCAGCCATCCCTTTGATTTTGTACTATCCTGCAGACACTGTCATCATTGTGAAAAGGAAATAAGCTCATTGCCAGAGTGGCTGGACAAGCTCATCGATCCAGGATGGATGTAGTAGGTGGAAAGGATTTATTTCCTTACTATTGGAAATATACTGCAGACGTTTGGGGCCCTGATCCCAGCGCAATGTAGGCAAGGCCTTAGAGCTGCGTGTGTGATAGAAAGCCGTGGGTACTGGGATAGATACTTAGCTTGTGTAATCTGGCCAAGCACCACTGACATCAGTGGAGAGGGAGCAGCTTACACCAGCTGAGGATCTGGCGGTTTGGTTCTAGGGCAGGCTCACCTATTCACAAGAATGAGCCACCTGATGGTAAATCTAAACCCAGGAACAGGCACCTGCTTTCCATGGAGCCTGGGATTTGCTCCTCACCAAACATTTCAGCAAGAGAGTCAATCTTTACAGTATGAAAACCTGTAATAATGTATGCCTTTTCTCAGCAAACCCAGCCTGCGTACAGTCACCAGTCTCTTACTAGGTGAATGAGTATCAGCTGGGCCCATGGAAGCCCTCTCCTACTTTACTGCTCCCTCTCCTGGTACTTCAGTGTCCCCTTGTCACTGCAGCTGAGCCTCCTGTGTGGAGTTAGTGCATTATGCAGAAACTAATCCCTGAGGCTCTTTGCCTGGGGAAATTGACAACCCCTGACTGCATAAGGCAAGGAACCTTACAAACAAAGCTCAGTGGGATAGTGGTCCCAGTGAAGGGGCAGCAGGTTTGTGGAAATTTTGGTGGTGCCCAGAACGCCCAGAGCCTGCCCTGCTCTGCGAACTCCACCCCCACCTGCCTAAGGCTCTGCGAGGGAGTTAGGGTTGGGGGAGGAGGTCTGAGATGCAGGCCCTGGGCTGGGGCAGGGGTTTGGGGTGTAGGACAGTTGAGAGGTTGGGCTCTGGGACAGAGTTTGGGTGCAAGCTCTGGGCTGGGGGTGCAGGCTCTGGGAGGGAGTTTGGGGGTGGGAGGGGGTATGTGGGAAGCGGGTGCAGGCTCTGAGAGGGAGTTTGGGGGCTGGAGGGGGTGTGTGGGAAAGGGGTGGGGGTGCAGGCTCTGGGAGGGGGTGGGGGGTGCGGCACTTACAGAGAAGGGACTGCCATCACATCTGGCTTCCTTCCTCCCCTGCTGTCCCTCACCATAGCCTCACTGGGGGTGGGGGCTGTCCCTTTGGGCAGGAGTGGTGGCTGCAGGGAGGGAAGGGGGGAAGGGGTGGATCACAGGGTCAAACACTCACCAAAGCCCCAGCAGCTGCTCAGGTGAGTGAGGTCCACTCCAGATGTCTCCCGCCAGAAGCCCCCTCGGTGTCTCCTCCTGGTGGGTGCAGGGGGAGGGGAGGGCTGCCAAGTGCTGTAGCCTTAGCCAGCAGCAGCAGCCGGAGCCGGCAGGCGAGGGAGAGCCATGCTGCTTTCATTCAGGCAGGGACGCGCCGGGGCCTGCCGGGGGGACGCTCTGGGTGAGGTGCGCGGGGCAGGCGCGGGCTGGGGGCCACTCCAGGCAGGGCCGGGGGACAGACCCAGCTCCAAACATTGGTGGAGCAGGGTCCACAGCCCTGAATATTCCTGGAGCCCGGGCACCACACGCCCATACAACTCGCCGCCCTTGTCCCAGTGCTGTTGTGGCGAGACGGGGTGGTGTGACCCTAACAGCATCCCAGTACAAGAGGGCAATAAGTTTCAGCTGGCCAGATCAGTTGTATGTACCCCAGTTCACTAACCTCTATCGAGAGGGTGTTATCTAAGATATCAATAGAAAGCTAATACACTGATCATTCATATTATTGTGTGGTGTATGCACAGAGGACAAATTCAAAATTACAAACATATTGGAAATGATGTTATCAAAAAGAATCTGCCAGGCAGGGGTAAAGTTAGCCCAAGGTAGACAAAGGAATGTGGTGCGGCCACCTTGAAGAGACACATTAAGAAACAATGGGAATGCAATTTACCCAGAAGGCAAATAGGACCGTCAAGCCAACAAGGGGAGGAGATAACCACTATGCATCACAGCAAGGGGAGGAGATTGCGGGAAATAGATCTATTTGCAGTTTAGCAAACATCAGCAGGGGAATATACCAGCATGAAACTTTCTTCACCACCAGGCTGCATGTCACCTTCCTCACAGCTTGAATTAACTTTATTTGGGGCGGGGGGGTAACCTTCAGAAGAATCCATAACCAGCGTTCACTGGCGTATAAACAGAGAGGCAGAGAACACCAACTGATCTTTCACCTAAGACATCAAAGGAACTGGGCACTCTGGACTTTGCAGGAGAACAGAGGCTTCGATCAGAGGGGTTGGGCAGACATCTTGCTGAAAGGTAGATTGGCAAGGAAACTGCCTTGAACAAAGGCTGTAGCATTCTTTGTTACATCTTAGACTCTAGAAAGTGTTTTTCACCTTTGTTTGCTTGTAACCATTTCTAACTCTATCCTTTGTACTTGAACTCACTCAAAATTCTACCTCCGTTTGTTAATAAACTTGTTTTACTTTTAAGCTAAACCAGTTGAGTGCCATGTTTGATTTCAAGTGCATGCTACCTCCAGTTAATGTTGGCAAACTGCTGGGGATTATAAATTTAAAGGAACAAACAAACCTTAATATCCCTCTGAATTGTCCAGGAGAGGGCTGGACATTGCAGAGCACACAGTTTGGGGGAAAATACAGTACTGGGGAGAGGTTGGGATCATCTTGCCAGGTGTAACCAGAGTGTGGCTGGGATGTAACAAGAAGGCTGCTGGAATGAGAATTGTGGAATCACAGCTGCTTAACACACTGAGCAGGCTTGTGTGCTGGCTGGGAGCATCCAGACAAAGGACACTATGGCAGAAGAGCCTTTGGAGTGATTTAGAATTACAGTGACACAACCCCGCACTGGTATGGATTGCACCTCAGCATGTGACGTGCGGTTGTTAGCTAAAAATGCCTCTCCTCTCCTTGGCTGACATTTCCATTCTCAGATCCTGCTGGACTAAGGCCTGAAGAACTTTACAATTTTCTCCTACTTGAATGAATGTCAACTGGCTTGTGAAGAGCTCCCCCACCCCAATCTTAGGATGTGGAGACAGCTGGGGGAAGTAGTGGCTGCTCCGTCCTTTGGAAGAAGATGCTCAGGTTTGTGCCTGCTAGTGAATGTGCATTTCCCCACTATGAAACATGAGCAGCCTTCAGAGCTGTGTAGTGCAATGTTGGAGCGAGAGTGTCTGTGCTGGACAGAATGTCAGACCTGCTAATGCACTTGGATTCCTTAACAATATGCCTTATTGGGTGATATTGGGGAGAGGGTGTCAGAAACAGGAGAGCAGAGAAGAGACTGAACTTTATTTCTGGGCCCTTTGGGTCCGGGTTACAAAGGTTAAATACCACTGCCATGTGGCAAGGGTCAACATCTACTAACTCTAGTGTGTGGTATATTGACGTCTGTGTTGGAATTGCAAGCTATCACTTTAAAAATGTGTGTTTGCAGGGGATTCCTGTTCCTGCTTGTGGTCTAGGGGCTCTGTAGGGAAGCATGCAATGAGCATCAGTCTGCAGATAGCCTACAATAAGGTGGGGCAGGTTGTGCCTCTTTGTATCAGGGAGCAGCCTGCTTTGTCTCTCTCTGTTTTGGGTTCTTATGTGTTATTAGTGTGACTTCTATGAAATAAAGTAGTGTTGTGTTGCAATCCTACAGAACTGGGATTTATGTTTTTAGCTAACTTTCCCGTTTGTATGCTGTACACATAACACAGTGGCTCCAGTTAAACACATGTGCAGAAGCAGCTGCAACAGACAACCAAGTCTCTTGCTATCTTTTCTGTTGCCCACATAGGAAAAGGATGGTTCAGGATGCTTTCTAGCCTCTAACTCAACAAACATAATGTGCCGGGGAGTAGTGGACCTACTTATGGTATGAGGGAGATCAAAAGATAAGGCTAGTAGTCATGGCATATATCAGGATCTCCGAGTCACAACGCTCTGTGAGTCATATTATTATTCATCATGAGCAAACTAAACTATTAAAACAAAATTTTAGGATAACATGACCCTTTGTAATCCTTAGAAGGATACTGTCCCAGAGTGGGGCACTACTGTTTACTTGTCAGTCACTGATGATTAATCAATGTTAGACACTAGTTAATGACTCATCAAATTAGACTGTAAATTCCCTAGAAGTGGTCACTTCTTCCTTACGTACATGGGTCCTATGGGAAAAACCTTACCGTCATCCAGCAAATGGAGTATCTCTCAGGCTAGGTACATTCCGATGGGGGCAGCATTTGAAAGCAATTAAACAGGAAGATCCAAGGGTGAACTTCTTTGAGTTGTAAACTTCCCCAAGTACTGGTTTGTAACAGCAGTGGGGATCCACAGACAGGTCAGAGTTTCAGTACAGATAAGCACCCAGAGGTTCTGATGCTTATTCATGGCTCTTTGAAAAACTGGGCAGACAATGGCAAATTTCCATTCCTTCTTTGCCAGGAATTAAAAAATGGGTACTTCAGAAGTTAGGCTCTTTAGTCCATACCGAGCAGCTAAATAAGTGGCCTGATTTTCAAATGTGCTGAGCACCCAGTAGCGCCTAAAGAATTCAGTGGCACCCATTTTTTTTTTTAAAATTAAGTTTTCAAGCTATTCTAATGTCTACCTGAGAAACTGTGATCTAGTCAGTAACCTTCAGGAACTCAAACAAAATTACAATACAGTTCTGACTAGCAAACAGGAGCAGCAAACGGGAGAGTTTTGCTAGGGCGTTCTCCAGGTGAAGAAGGAGAGACTATGTGACCCCTGGGGTGAGTTTGTTGTCTGTTAATTTGTCTTGTGTGCTTGCTTGACTAAAGAGTATAGTAGGGTCTGTTGTGGGGGCTGTTTGCTGAGCCATACTGTCTGCTAAACTAGGCTGAAAGCTTACTAAGGAGGCTCTTGCTTGCCATCCTTTAATCCCTACACCCTTTAGGATCCCTTGACAAGGGGCAAAGGCTAACTCAAGGAGGACGGGGTTTATAAAGCTAGCTCCTAAGCAACCAGAGGAGCTAGCCAAGAGGGGAGTTTCTTGAGGGGGTTTAGAGAAGGAGTGGGAGAGGCAGCTACATCTAACAAACATTCCCTAAACATAGGCCAATTTCCCCAGAAAACAAACAGACAAACAAAAATCCCTGCAAGAATGAAAATAATGCAGGCAGAAGTCCAGTAACAGAGTGGGGGCTATCCTGTTTACTGCACTGAATGCAGCATAGATGATTACCTGCCTTGTGGGCGGGTGGCATGTGTGTGCATGTGGTGCAAGCAGCTGATGACGCTCAGGGACCAATCGTGGACTCTTGAGACCAGAGTGGTTGAACTGGAGGAGCTAAGGGAGACAGAGAGGGACACAGTAGAGTGGTCCCATCCCCAGTCTGACAACCTCTGTGCTATTGAGGAGGATGAAGATCTTGAGGAAGAAGAACACCAAGCTGGAGCAGAGGGAAACAATCCCATAGTTGGGACTCTCCTTCCAGATGATGCCATGGTATCCTCTCGCACTGAGTGTACAGAGGATGCAGTTCCATGGAGATGGCACATGTGCAGTCCGGGTGGCACCAGAAGCTATGAGGGCATGGACCATGCTCAGTGTAACAAATCTTCAGAGATTTTAGCCGCCAAATTCTAACAAGTTTCTACTGAGGATAAGGAAACTATGATTTTTCAGAAGCTTATAAATTGGCCTAATTTGGATTGATTTTCACAGGAACAGCCATCAGCACATCCCTGCCACCCTGGAGATCCCCCAGCCCAATTTCTAGCCTTTGCTCCAAAGCAAGGGGATACTAAACCTTCTCAAAAAAAAAAAGTCACAAACATTTTTTTTAATATTGCAAAACAATGTGTTTTCCCTAGCCTCAGTCTCAGGAATGGCTGAATCATTTTGCCTGAATTTTTCAAGAAAGATTCATTTCCTGGCAGACATCTGGCATGGAAAATTGCAGCTAAAATGGTTCAGGTTTGTCAAAGTTATAAGCAACTGAAAAGAGGGTCTTTAAATGGGAAGTGCTGAGCAACCTTGATAATAGGGAGCACGACAAGCCCTGCCCATAATAAAACATACAGGTAAAAGAACCAAGTAGGTGCCATTTGAAAATCTTTAGGTACATATGGAATGTGGTGAGGGGCAGAGTCACATTTATTTGTGGGAAAGGGTAAGGAAAGCTGACTCCTGGCTGTTTACAGGGAATCTGATAAACACACAAAATCAGATCTCTTTGGTGTGATGTGATTGTGATGCTCCCCAGGGGTACCAGGGTTGTGTGGCACCTCATCACCACCTGCCCTTAGTGTGAGGAGATCTTGTTTGTGTCTGCTGTGACTGAGCTTCCTGACTTCACCAGCCTCTGGCAAGATAAGCACTACCTTTCAAGCCCAATATCTGAGCCCTCTCCAAGCATTTCCTGTAGAGTCTAGCCCCTCACTCATAGAATTACCAGGCCTGCTGTTCCCAAAGGAACAATACACACCAGACTGTAAGAGTTAGCTTGGGGCCAGCACTTTGCTTAACACCACAGCACTGCAATATGTTTATAGTGAAATCAAAAATAAATTAATGATCAAAGAATAGAGACTCTAGCAATAGTGAGCAAGAATATTGGAAACAAATGGCTACATGTTAAACAAAATCATAACATAATTTCTAGAGACTAAATTTAACTAACAAGTTACCTCTTGCCTGCAGAATTTTAGCTCATCCAAAGTTCTCTTCAGTGTTTGCAAACGAGCTTGGCTAAGACCCTTTCATTGTCCTTTGGGCTCCTCAGTGAAGGTTGCCAGGGTGTCTCCATCTCCCAAGCACAGTGGAGCCAAACTCTGGAGTGCACCCGCCAGGTAGGATTTCTTCCCCCCTGCTCCTTTTTCTCTTCCTGTTAGATTTTGTCTCTGGAGTCCTCACAATCCTTCATTTGCATTCAGTTCAGACTGATCATCTGTGGTCCATTGTAAATGAAACAATATTCGGTACACATATAAGCAGACAGATGAATAGACATCTCTTGTCTGGCAGAGAACCTGGTTTTCACTTTTGCTGGTGACTAGTACAAGACACACCAACTCTCACAAATTGAGAGATTTCAGAGTAGCCGCCGTGTTAGTCTGTATTCACAAAAAGGAAAGGAGGACTTGTGGCACCTTAGAGACTAACCCATTTATTTGAGCATGAGCTTTCGTGAGCTACAGCTACATCCGATGAAGTGAGCTGTAGCTCACGAAAGCTTATGCTCAAATAAATGGGTTAGTCTCTAAATTGAGAGATGTGATTTTTAACTAAAATGAAGCCTCATTCATGATGTCATGATAGAACTCTGAAATAGCAACATTCTTTTTCAGCAGGGGCTAAAAATAATCCTGACATTTGAGAGTTCTATCGAGATAAGGGAGGCTTAATATTTATTAACAATCACTGTCAGCCCCAAACTCCGTGGAGCTCCTGCTGGCAGCCCCAGGACCAGGGGCGGCACATGTTCTGCAGTAGTAGAGAATGGAAACCATCTGAATGGTTTCACCCGGCACAGTTGGGTGCCTCTAAGACAGGGCTGGGTATGGAAATTGCATGGCGGGCCATGAATGCTCATTAAGTTGGGGGTTGGGGTGCAGGGGGGTGAGGGCTCTGGCTGGGGCTGGGGATGAGGGGTTGGGGGTGCAGAAGGGTGCTCCAGGCTGGGACCGAGGCATTCGGAGGGAGGGAGGGGGATTAGGGCTGAGGCAGCGTGTTAGGGTGCAGGAGGGGATCAGGGGTGGAGGCCCCAGGCGGCGCTTACCTCAAGCAGCTCCCAGAAGCAGCAGCATGTCCCCTCTGCAGCTTCTACATGGAGGTGCGGCCAGGGAGCTCTGCACGCTGCCCTGTCTGCCGGCGCCACTCCTGCAGCTGTCATGGGCCACGGTTCCCAGCCAATGGGAGAGGCAGAAGCAGCGTGCAGAGCCCCTTGGCTGTCCCTACGCGTAGGAGACGGAGAGGGGGACATGCCACTGCTTCTGGTAGCTGTGCAGAGTGGGGCAAGCCCTCAACCCCACTCCTGGCAGGAGTGCCAGAGCGGGGCAAGTCCTGGTTCCCACTCCCCAGCAGGAGCTTGAGGGCCAGATTAAAACATCTGGAGGGCCAGATGCGGCCCCCGGGGCATAGTTTGCCCACCCCTGCTCTAATACATTTGCTGTTGGGGACTGAGGAAAATAGAGAGATCTGTTGGGAAAGTAGTCAGGGTGGATCTGGGGAATTGGAGCAGGAATCACAAGTAAGGGGGGAAGCTGCGGCAGGTGCAGGTGTAAAGAGAGCAATGATAAGGAACGGTGAGCTGGAGAACACCCACCATGGGAATGAAAGCCACATGCTGGGGTGAGGGGCAACAAGAACCCTCAAGGTAACCGGGTGTGAGAACTGCAATTTGGAAATGTGAAACTATGGGAATGGAGGCATCTCTCCTCTCAGCCCCAGCCCACAATCTTGCTTCCCTCTTGGTGAAGCCCTGCCAATTCCTCTTCATAGCTAACCTTGTGCCCACGTCCCTCAAGTGTGTGGTGGAGTGAGAGGGAGGAAAAGAGGCCATTGAGCTGGCATGGGAGGAACTACACAAGGTGGACGTGCGCTAACTACAGTTCTTCTACCTGCCCACCAGGAAGTCACAAATGCACCAGCTGACAGGAGATTGCACTATACAGTCCGCCGGGGCTGGAAGTGTGCTGAGCACTTCAGCTCCAAGAATCCGCAAGGTCTCTTCTCCACACCATCTTCTGCCTCCCCTCCAAGCCAGCTAGAAGTTGGGGGAAGGGAAGGCACCCCCAAGCTGAAAGCTGGTGGGGGGGAAAACATTCCTTATCTCCCCACTATAACTACACCCACATTTGTGGAGCATTAGTAGAGGAGGCATTTCAGTCCGAACCTACCAACCCATCCAGCCATTGCTGTTGCAGTCTTTCCAGCTTCATCTTACACTGACACTGTGTAAGCAGAGTATGAATGAGCTCTCCCCTGACATCTAGGGGTGAACACTTTACTTCTGTGTTCTTGTTTTCCCTGCCCCCCTCCCCGCAGTCTGTTTAGATCATAAACTCCTCAGGACCCTGATCTCAGTTGGGGCACCAATAATACAAATAGAAACATCTCTTCGCTGAATCATTAACATAAATCATAACCTAGCAGCTAAAACCTAATCTTCATGATCTCCCCTCATTGCTGTAAGGGTCTTTTCAAATACATAGCGTTAGATAGCTCTATTCACCAAGACAAATTGGCATAAAAGAGAGTCAAGGTTGAAAGTGAGTTTGAATGGAAACCAGTGGACGCCAAACAGCAACACTGCAGGTACAAATATCCTGTCTTTGGAAGCAGTCCAAATGTTGGAGATAGAACTGGGGGGAAATTTCCCATCAAATTTTTTTTTAATAAAAAATTATGTTCTCAACTAAATGGAATTTTTAGTAGAATATGTTTAATTTGCGTCTAAACTGAAAACAAACATTTTCAGTTTCCCAACAAAAATCTGAATATTACTGACAAAAATTAGATAATTTTGTTTTCACTGACATTTTTCACAGGGGAAATAATCTCATTTCCTGACCAGCTCTAGGCAGAATGTCTAGAAATAAACAGTGAAGGCATCTAGCCAGTTCACCACAGCTCTATACTCCTTTATCACTTACTGTTAACCCCTCTGATTTACATAGATCAGTCAACCTCAATTTTGCTCATTCGTTATTATTATTATTTATTATTGGAATTATTGTAATGTGTAGGAGCCCCTGTCATGGACCAGGATCCCATTGTGCTAGGTGCTGTACACACATGGGGGAACCTTGTTCTGTAATAGAAATACACTGTTGGGTGCTTGCTGTTGGTTTTATCTACTGTTTACTGAATGTGTTGCAAAGACTTTGAACGGAACATAATTCCAGATCTAATCCCTAATCCTATGTCAGGGCTAGGGTGACCAGATATCCCGATTTTATAGGGACAGTCCCAATATCTGGAGCTTTTTCTTACATAGGCTCCTATTACCCCCCACCCCGTCCCAGTTTTTCGCACTTGCTGTCTGGTCAGCCTAGTCAGGGTTCTATGCATTTTCTCAAAGCGTGATATTTTGGTGGAGTAGCAGAATATATTTTTGAACAGAACCCGGATTGTTTAATCTCCTTGGCATATAAACTATTTATGCTCATTCAAACAGCTGGAAAATTCACAAGCAAAACTTTGTTAAAAAGAGTTGAGGTTGAGAGGGTGTTTCAGCGGAGTTCAGCTAGCAAACTAGGACCCTTTATTTGCAAAAATTCAACTCTTCTTTAAAAAGAACCCAAATGTGAGAATGTCTGGAAATGTTAAAGGACCCAGCCAGTTCCTCACTGACAGAATCCTCCATCCTTTATTCTCATCCCACCTGATCTACACCACTGACATCTAAAATTTGCAAAATTATATGCAAGTGTCAAATAGCTACAGTACAAGGTGCTGGTACACATCTTATGCCCCACTTAAATTCCATCTAAACCTTCAAAACAAGGGCTTAAGTGGGGCTTAAGTGACACTCAGGCCTCTGCCCAGGGCCATTTCATCCAAGGAGATTGTGAAATATTATTTCCTATTAAAGGGATCAATTTCCAATACATCCTCAAACCAGCATACACTAGATTACTCACTACAGAAGGAAACTGCATAAATCAGTTGCTGAGGAGTATAATTAATATAATTAAATATAACAATTTGCCAGGCTGGCCCAATGGAGACAGACCGGACCATGGTTTTCTTTAGCCTTGTGCAGAAAAAAGAGTAAAGCAGCAGACAAAAGCGAGCAAACTGGCAAGCAGTCCTTGATTTCTAAATGAAGAGCACAGCTGTGGCCCTGGCTAAGGGGCACCCTTGTTCTCTTGCCCAGACGTCTGATATCATGGGGTGCAGCACAGGAGGGACAGCAGCCTCTGACCCACTATTCTCCCACTCGTACAGGTGGGTGTGGAGCCTTGGATGGATGGAGCCTTGTCTCCAACCTTCCCCAATGCACTGGCCAGCACAGCTGAGCCAGGGCAAAGGGGGTGTAGTCAGTGCCCTTCCCCCAGACTTTCTCTCCCCCAGCCATCCTCCCATTCTTTCTCTCAGATGCTTGGCTGGCTGGTTCTTGCTCACGGTCATATGTGGGGTCGGGAAGGAATTTCCCCCAGCTCAGATTGGCAGTGACCTCAGTGGTTTTTCGCCTTCCTCTGCAGCGTGTGGGTGCGGCTCTCTTGCCAGGTCTATCTGGGCATCTTTCACTAAAGCATTTCCCTGCCCCTCTGGGGGCCTTGGGCTCTAGGGCACCTCAGTTCCTTTTATTCCCTGCCTGTGGCCCATAATAATCTAGTCTCCTTTGGGCTGTAATAGTTTGGTCTCATTTTGGTTGTTGGGTTTAGTGTACGAGTGCTGGGTAGTGTTGGTGGCCTGTGATATACAGGATGTCAGACGAGGTGATCCGATGTTCCCTTCAGGCTTCAGCTGTATGACTCTAAGACTTCAGTGGCAGAACAGGGAGGCCACAGTGTGGGGGGAGGGGAGCAGTTGGAAAATCCCCACCCTTACAGCACAACAGGCTAGAGAACCTTTGTCTGTCTCTAATTTCTACAATGTAACTCTGGCCATTTTGAATAAATGGTTCTACAATTATCATGCATCACAGGAGTAAAACAGCAAATAAATGGTGGTTGTAGAGTATGAAAAAACTTACTGATTTCTTCTCTCTTTTTGGTGAAGCAATTGAAATTAATATGCTCAAGCACTTCGTTGATCTCCACTGAATGAGACATATCTTGTATTTTTTATTTAGCATGATTTTTTCACGTCTGTCTAGCACTTAACCATACTGTGTTACACCTAGATCTCTCTTCATAGATAACAACACTTATTGCACATTAATGTCTTACCAATGGAGTATTAAATACATGTTCACTAAGGGTTAAAACGTAATTTGTCTTCTCTGAGCCCCACTCTTGGACACAAGCAAACACCAATAATTGTAAAGGTGTCTGGAGTACTCCTGGATAAACACAGACTGAAGGAGTGTCCTACAAGACCAGTCATTTAACAGCCTCTAAATCTAAAACAGGTAAGCTGAGCAAAGGCAAGAGTTGAGTTTAATCACGTCTTTTACCTGCAGACATCAGCACTGAGAATCAGTAGAAACTAGAGGTGGCCTGAAGCCAAAGTCTGGATCTGAAGACCCCTGAACTTTGGGATTCAGCCAGTACAGGGGTGATCCAGGTTTTATGGTAGACTGGAAGCTACAAAGAAGCCACCTGATACACTGTCAAAGTCAGACCTCCATCAGCTCAGGGTAGAAACCCTCTTAACCCCATTGCCCCTAGGCTTTAGGGGGAAACAATGTTTTTTCCTAATAGCCCCAGCTTCTGTAATCCAGTAATTATGGGAGAATCTCAGCTCTCATTTTGTTTTCAAGTAAATTTCTAATCTAGCCTTCATGGTTGCAGTGAAAAACAAGAGCGAATGAACTATAAAGGCTCAAAACCAAGGCAAATAAAAAGAACCTCCAATAAATTAGCTTTACAGAATAATTAACATTTAAATGTAACTTATAGAATCATAGAAGATTAGGGTTGGAAGAGATTTCATAAGGTCATCTAGTCAAACCCCCTGCTCAAAGCAGGACCAACCCCAACTAAATCAACCCAGCCAGGGCTTTGTCAAGCAGGGCCTTAAAAACCCTTAGGCATGTAGGCATGACAACCTAGGAGGAAGATTCCTCCCCTGCTCCCTCTTTATTCTGGGAGGGGAAGCAAGTTTCTCCTCCCCATACACCTGACCCACAACTCTGGATGGTAGGGAGAAGGTGGGGCCAGGGCTCCTCCTGCTCCCCATACTTCTTTCCCACCCACCTGCTGACAGCGGGGAGTATCAGGTGAGTATAGAATCATAGAAGATTAGGGTTGGAAGGGACCTCAGGAGGTCATCTAGTCCAACCCCCTGCTCAAAGCAGGACCAACACCAACTAAATCATCTCAGCCAGGGCTTTCTCAAGCAGGACCTTAAAAACCTCTAAGGATGGAGATTCCAGCACCTCCCTAGGTAACCCATTCCAGTTCTTCACCATGCTCCTAGTGAAACAGTTTTTCCTAATATCCAACCTAGACCTCCCCCACTGCAACTTGAGACCATTACTCCTTGTCCTGTCATCAGCTACCACTGAGAACAGCCGAGCTCCATCCTCTTTGGAACCCCCTTCAGGTAGTTGAAGGCTGCTATGTGCAGCGGTAGTCAAAAAAGCAAACAGAATACTGGGAATAATTAAGAAAGGGACAGATAATAGGACAGAAAATATCATGTTGCCTCTATATAAAACCATGGTACGCCCACCATCTTGAATACTGTGTGCAGATGTGGTCACCCCATCTCAAAAAAGATATACTGGAATTGGAAAAGGTTCAGAAAAGGGCAACAAAAATGATTAGGGGTATGGAATGGCTGCCGTATGAGGAGAGATTAATAAGACTGGGACTTTTCAGCTTGGAAAAGAGATGGCTAAGGGGAGATATGATTAAAGTCTATAAAATCATGACTGGTGTAGAGAAAGTAGATAAGGAAGTGGTGTTTACCATTTCTCATAATACAAGAACTAGGGGTCACCACATGAAATTAATAGGCATTAGATTTAAAACAAATAAAAGGAAGTATTTCTTCACACAATGCACAGTCAACCTGGGGAACTCCTTGCCAGAGGATGTTGTGAAGGCTAAGACCATAACAGGGTTCAAAAAAGAACTAGATAAATTCATGGAGGATAGGTTCATGAATGGCTATTAGCCAGGATGGGCAGGAATGGTGTCCCTAGCCTCTGTTTGCCAGAAGCTGGGAATGAGTGACAGGGAATGAATCACTTGGTGATTACCTGTTCTGTTCATTCCTTCTGGGGCACCTGGCACTTGCTGTTGTCGGAGGACGGGATATTGGGCTAGATGGACCCAGTAGGGCCTGACCCAGTAGGGCTATTCTTATGTTCTTATCAAATCCCCCCTCACTCTTCTCTTCTGCAGACTAAATAAGCCCAATTCCCTCAGCCTCTCCTCATAAGTCATGTGCTCCAGCCCCCTAATCATGATCATGCTGGCAGGTTTCTAACACATGATCTTTGAATGCTTGGGCGGGAAATACTGGGAAAAAAGTCAAGTGGGTAGCTGCAATGAGGTCTTACTTTACTGCTACTTTTGCCTTGTCTTACAGAGGCTCATTCCCCAAAATGGACACATGCACAAAGCCATGGCAGCTTCTAAAAAACTGTTCTTAATGTGTAAATTTATCAGAAAATCAATCGAGGTTGCCGGGTATGATTTACATGCGGTTTCTCCTGGTCTCTGTGCTCAAATTGTGATAAAAGGAGAGTAGGTTAAACACGACTATGTGGACTGTAAAATGACTTTTAAGTCATTTGTTTTCATTTGTTTACAATATATTCAGTAGTAACTGAATGAAACACATTGACGAAACAGCTTGGCTTTTCTGGGAAGTTGCTAAGGCTGGAAGGTTTCTAAAGGGGAGAAAAATTGAAAACACTGTGTTCAGAAAATCTTCCCTATTCCAGATCTTCAGCCCTTTAATGGATTTTAATTTTAATATTTGGTATTAACAGGCATCAAGGGAATCAATTCCACAGATCAGTGGCCTGGAGAATAGGCCCTAATTCAGCAAAGCACCTAAGTACATGCTTACCTTTAAGCACATGCTGCAGTCTATCCCTAATTCAGCAAAAGTGTGTTTTATGTTAAATGCATGCTTAAACCACTTTGACTTTAGTAGAACTTAAGCACACACTGAAAGGTAAGCATGTACTTAAGAGCTCTGCTAAACCAGGGCAGTGGTGCAAGTAGAAATCATTTCTTGCTGGTATGCTGCACTCATTGGAGGGACACGAAGGAGGGGCATGGGACCTCCCCAGCGGGGAAAGGAGCAGAACTCTGCCAGGTCCTCCGGCGGCTATACTGGCCCCAGCCCTGTCCTCCGGTGGGGCTGCTGTACGGACAGAGGACTCGCAGGTCTGTGGAAGGGCAGGGGGCAGGGCTGGGGGTGGGTTCCTCCTCTGTCTTTCCGGTACGCCGTGCCTGCTATAAATATCTCACTGGTATGGCACAGCTTTTCCAGTGTAGACACACCCTTCCTCACAGGGACCATAAAGGTTGAAAACAGGAGAAAATCCTCAGATCTCCAAAAGGGATAACTAGACTCCCCCATAGTCCTTGGATTATAAATACATTTTCAAAAGCACCTACGTGGTTTAAGAGTTTGAGTCCCATTGACTTTGAATACAATGTAGCGTCCTAAGTGACACAGGCACTGTTGACAGATTTACTTTGTGTCTAATTTCTGACCTTTTCTATCACTTTTCAGGCACCCATCCCACCTTTTCCCCTGATGCCGCTGTCACAGTTAAGTATATTTCTGATACTTTCATCTCTTTGCAAAAGTCAGGAAAGATGCGCAGCATGCAGAAGTCTCCTTTTGTAATTACAGAAGCTCCATAGCAACAATGGCTCAAGTATGTCCCCATAGCACCCTCTACTGCTTCAGGACAAAAAGCTTTGGAGCTGATTTAACCTTCACCACATGCATGTTGCAAAAAGAGGCAACTCAGATGATTTACAAAAGAAATCTCTTCTCTCTTCAGCTTTCCTTTCTTAAAGGGGCAACCCAACATATGGCTTGACTTTTTTTCCTGAGAGGCTTGCCAAGCACAGTCCACATGACTGAGCTGACTTTTCATAACAAATGTTTCAATTATTCTTTTGTAAAAATAAAAAAACACCTCCAAACCCAGTGCCATCAAGTGTGAAAAGCAACCTAACAACAATAACTTACTCTGTGTAGGTGATAAAACAAAAGCACCTTGTTAATTAAACCAACAGATTTCAAGCTGCCAATCAGTTATTATAGGAGTGAGTAATAAAACATGCCCAGGAATTTTCTCAACTGTATTCTTTCAAGATAAACATCCAAAGTCAACCCCAATGAAGCAAAGGTTTCATTTCACCCCCGCACAACATATTGTACAGGTGTGTTTTGACAAAGACACACAAAGAAAAATCTTGAGGTTCTTTCCACACACACCTCTGACCTCAATGACTTTCTTCTTAGAAACAGGCTTCTTGCAAGCGAGGAAAGACTACAGAAATAGTTGTAAGAAAAACAGAGGGGAGTGTGGTCTGTCTTTATCTTCTGAGGGCTGTGTGGCAGTCTGCTTCTATAACATTCCCAGTGCATGCATTCGTTATCACACACCAAGTCTCCAAGGAAGTGTTATACATTATACATACCAATATATAGAATGTTGTCAAAATGGTCTACAAGGTGCCTATAGGGTATGTTACATGCAACACACCTGGATCCTGGCTATTTTATTCCATCACTCCCTTTGGTCAATCCACACCTCCAGAGGAAGCACTCTGGGCTTGATCCAACACCCATTAAAGTCAGTAGGACTAGAGATCTTATTGGCTTCAGTGGAGACTGTATCGGAATCTCTGTTTCTATCCTTCTTCCACACTTAACTTCATCATGCCTTCTTATCTGCTCTTTATACTCCTAACCTCCCCCCACATCTCCTACACTGAACATTCCCCTCCCCTTTAACTCACATTTCTCCCACAAAGCCTTTTCAATGATTGTTCTTACACACCCAGATGTCTGCACACAAGCACTCACTGATCTGTGTCTGATCTATTTTGTCTGGGTCTGAACTAGCTTGGAGGAAGCTTGGGGCAAACACAGCATCTCCAGCTTGGTTACACTAAAGCAAAGAAACACTTAAATAGCAGGAGCACTTGTTTCAGAGTAGCAACCATGTTAGTCTGTATTCGCAAAAAGAAAAGGAACCTATCCTTCCAACAAAGCCCGTTGCCAACTCTGTCCACATATCTATTCAGGGGACACCATCATAGGGCCTAATCACATCAGCCACACTATCAGAGGCTCGTTCACCTGCACATCTACCAATGTGATATATGCCATCATGTGCCAGCAATGCCCCTCTGTCATGTACATTGGTCAAACTGGACAGTCTCCACATAAAAGAATAAATGGACACAAATCAGACGTCAAGAATTATAACATTCAAAAACCAGTCAGAGAACACTTCAATCTCTCTGGTCACTCAATTACAGACCTAAAAGTTGCAATTCTTCAACAAAAAACTTCAAAAACAGACTCAAACGAGCGACTGCTGAATTGGAATTAATTTGCAAACTGGATACAATTAACTTAGGCTTGAATAGATACTGGGAGTGGATGGGTCATTACACAAAGTAAAACTATTTCCCCATGTTTATCCCCCCCACCCCACCCCACACTGTTCCTCGGACATTCTTGTCAACAGCTGGAAATGGCCCACCTTGATTATCACTATAAAAGGTTTCCCCCTCCACCCCTGCTCTCCTCCTGGTAATAGCTCACCTTACCTGATCACTCTCCTTACGGTGTGTATGGTAACACCCATTGTTTCATGTTCTCTGTGTATATAAATCTCCCCACTGTATTTTCCACTGAATGCATCCGATGAAGTGAGCTGTAGCTCACGAAAGCTTATGCTCAAATAAATTTGTTAGTCTCTAAGATGCCACAAGTCCTTCTTTTCTTTTTGCGGATACAGACTGACACGGCTGCTCTCTGAAACTTAAATAACAGTTTCAGTAATGGCATCTCTGGGATTGTTCAGTTTCAACGGTGCATACTGGGTACATTTTTCAAAAGCACACAACTGATTTAGTAGTCAGAGTCCCATTGAAAGACAGAGGCTCCTAAATGACCTGGGTGCTTTTGAAAATGTTGGCCAATATGTAATTACTTCACAATGAGATATGCCATAATAGACCTAGCAGAACAAAATTTTACTCTCAGGTGAGCAAAGCACTTTGGATGACGCTGGTATGACATGGGTCTTGCACAGAGCTATGCACATTGTCGGTGCTCCACAGAGAATACGAACGACGTATTATTTTAATCTGCGTAAAATACTCCACATGCCCTGCTCTCTTAGGGCCTGACTCAGCAAAGCCCTGACACGTGCTTAAATTGAAGCACATGCTTATGTCCCTTTGACATCAGTGGGCCTTAGGCACATGCATACGTGCTTTGCAGAATAGGGATGAATTTCAGCACATGCCTAAAATTAATCATGTGCTTAAATGCTTTGTTGAATCTGAGCCTCATAGCATCTACTGTATCTTCCTGAGCGCTTGAGGATACATACTCAACTCCTCCGGTAATTCCATCATTTTTTCTTTTAATTTAATTTCTTTGGTAAAACTGTAGTAGCCTTACGCCGCTTCCCTCTCCTTTCTCATAAGTGGACAGGGAGTTTGATTATGATTATAACCTTTGTTTTAACTTGTCCTGTGTGCTGTATGTTGGTATGTACGCACATATTGATCAAATGCAGCTGCATTTTGTACTCGTACTAGATATCAATAACAAACTAATATACACAGAATAAAATATCTTAATTGAAAGATTACCTGATTTCCAAGTCACCATAAAAGTGTCTATTTCTAGCTGGCATTTTTGGAATTTTAATTGCTTTTCCTCCACTTATTATACATAAATCTTTGTACAAGTGGTTTATGCTAATCTGCTAATATTCATTTCAGAGACAAATTTGAGACCATTCAAGACTCTACAAGAGGTATTAACAGGCCACTTCACCTTGAATATCACCCTGTCCCCGCTCCTCCCCCTCCCTCCCAGCACCTCCTGCACGCCGCTGAACAGCTGCTCCCCGGCGTGCAGGAGGCACTGGGAGGGAGGGGCAGGATTTGATCAGCAGGGATCACGGACCCCCAGCAGAACCCTCAGTTCAAGAAACACTGTCCTATGCCAGTGGGAGAATCCTTCCTGTCGGCACAGGCAGCATCTACACTGCAGCACTACAGAGACACAGATACAGCGGTGTAGACAAGCCCTAAGTAACATGTTCGCACAGGGAGTCTGTGGCAAAGGAGGGAATGGAATTGGAGTCCTAGGCAAGTGCCCTAACTACTGGACCATCCTTTCTCCCTTCCTACACTATGCCGAAGAGCAGTGCCAGCTGGAACTTGTTGAATGTCAATGGCTTCTCTGAACTGGCGTCTTCACTGGCTTGGAACGTGGGCAGGCCTTCGCACTTGGGCCAAGCAGGTGTCAAACACTGCCGTTTTGATTCGGTAGCATTTTACACCCATTTTTGACAGGTGTAAACGGCTGCCCCTGCTACAGGAAAGTGGAGAATCAGGCAGATTCATTGGCACACTCAGCCTTTGCACTTTTCCAGTCCCACAAAGCAGCCATTACCAGCTTTGACTGGTAGCCTGTAGAAGACAGGGCTGGGGAAAAGGGGGGTGTCCAGAAGGCTTCTAGAAAGATCCCGGGGGGACTATTGCACCCTGAGTCCACTGAAGCAGCTCCGCAGAACCAGATGTGCTCCAAGGGTCAGGGAGTCTAACAGCCTTCTCAGTGACCTCTCCCACCGTGAGCTCTGCAGATTGTTGAACAGCCAGTCCTCAGGATCTGGCCCTTGCTACTTACCAAAGACAGGGTAGTCTGCCCCTACGGACCCAGTAGTTCTGTGCTATCAACTTCCAGCAGCCAGCTTGGAAAACCAGCCTCGGTCAAAGCAGCACTGCCAGCCTCTGACCTCACCTGACTGTCCTTGGTCCCCAGTTGCTCCTTTTTCTGTTTGAGGAAGAACTTAACTGTCTCCTTGCTCTGAATGCAGCAAGAGAAAACTCCCACAACTTTCCCCTCTTTCTAATTACTCTGGGGAAACCCAGCATGGGGAGAAAATTAACATTCAAACTCTTACCATTTGTCCCAAGCAGGAACTGAATGAGCAGCATGAGAGAGGCCGCTTAGTTTGCTACTGGTACCATGCTAATTACAGACAGCACAGTAGAGCCCATGTCTTCAGAAATCATGAGTCAAGTCCCCAAAATCATGAAAATGGCTTTAAAAGCAAGAGATTAAAAAAAAACCAAATAATCCATTTGTGGGAAGGGGTGTCTTTTTCTTTGCCTTTTGGTATTTGAGCCATTCAGGTTCACATTACTAAGCTTTCACCATGAGTGCTAGAAACTTACTTTTTAACAAAACAAAACTTGAGTCTCACACGATTGCCTGACTCCAGCTGGGGACTATAAGGAAAAGCACCAGATACCAGAAGCCTCCCAATAAGATCATGAGAGTTGGCAACACTACAATGGGGGTGCATCAGTGGCACATGCAGGAAACTGGTCAATGCTGTTTCCAGACATCTTTGATGCGGCTGCTGTCCTTAACAATGGTGTTTGGACTCATTCTTGGACCTGTTTGGATGGCTAAAAGGCAGGCAAGGTGAACACGATATTCGGTGGGAAGGGAAGAGGTAAAACAAGTGAGCTCCTGGCTCAATGAACGAATTTGAACTTTTCCAGCCCAGTTATCAGTCTGGGGGTGACCTGTATCACTGCTACCCTGGGAAGTCTGCACTGTAGCATTTCGAGGGACTGCTTCCTACAGGCAATGCAAAGGGCACAGAGTATCTTTCCCGGTGACAAACAGTAGCAGCTGCCCTAAAGGAGAGGAAGGAAGAAAACATTACTAAGGTTACTTCCTGGGGGTCTGTAATTCCGCGAAACAAATTACCTCTGTGCCACGGATTAAGAACAGATGCAGCAGGATCCAGCTGCAGGGAAGCCTTTAGTGCCTTGTAGCAGAGTGGCCAACACCCAGCACCCCTGCTGACCCAAGCGCAGCCCTGCATACAGCACTTCACCTCAGTTTCCCTGCTTGGATCCCCAAATAAATCCCACACAGGGTTTTCCAGTCCAATCACACCAGGGTCTGATTTATTAACCTAAAGTTCAAAGCTAAACACAGCCCCAACTCCCCTGGTTCCATCACAGCCCTTCCGGCCTAGCTGGCTACTCCCTGCCTCTCCCAGCGGGAGCAACTCCCTTGGTCTCAGGGTCTGCTCCACAGGAGCCTCTCTCACTTTCTGCGGTCTCAGGACAGCCTCCTGAGCTTCCCCTGACTGCTGCCACCTTGTATCCATGATGGGAAATTGCCTGATTCCCCTCAGGTGGGGCTCGTCTGTCAGCAGGGTTGGCTTGGCTCCAGGCTCTCCAGCCCAAGGGCAAGCCACCAGTTACACACTAATATCAAGGAACAGGCGGCCAGAAGAGTTTAACAAGCTCTACAGGGTGGCCAGGTAGCATTCTCTACCTCACAACTTTATGGGTGTGGAGGAAAAAAACAAACATTGGGGGCCATGTCTGCTTAGCAGCTAATGGCAAACCAGGGCTCCCTGCTAACCAGGGACTTCTACAAATACAACGGCTGGCGGTATGGTGGGGAGGAAGCCCATGGCTAAAGCAGCAGTAGTGTTAGTATCTCAGAGGCACCTATGGATTCATGTTACGTTCCAATTACGTCTTAACATAAAGGGCCAGATGCTGAGGTTTCTACTGAGACCTTACTAAAGCAAAACTACCATTGATGTCTACTGGGGCAGCTCCTCAGTAGGCGACTTCAGTGGAGCTATGCCTCTTATCAGAGCTGAGGATCTGGCCCTGTCTAAGTAAGAACCTCAGGAGCGATACCCCGTTAGCATGCCTCCGAGCTGGAGTCAAGGAGAGTCCATCTCTGTGTGATGAAGCCCCATGGAGAGGGAAAGCTAGATGCAAAGTTCCACTGGAATATAACCTTGATCCAAGAAAGGCGCTTCGTTTGTAAATATGGGGCCAGATCCTCAGCTGGCCTAACCCGGCACTGCTCCACTGACGTCATGGAACGACGGCCATTGATACCAGCTGAGGATCTAGCCCACACTGTGCACCCAGAGCATGGGCACAAGGTACATGGCACCAGTTTTCATTTTGTTTGGGATTGCTTGGGGCAGTGTGGTTTAGTGAATAAAGCAGTTGGGTGGGAATCAAGATACTTGAGTTCTATTCCCAGCTCTGCCACTGGCCTGCTAGCTGACCTTGCCCAAGCCACTTTGCTTTAAGGGGGGAAGAATAGCTCAGTGGTTTGAGCATTGGCCTGCTAAACCCAGGGTTGTGAGTTCAATCCTTGAGGGGGCCAGTTAGGGAGCTCGGGCAAAAATTGGGGATTGGTCCTGCTTTGAGCAGGGGGTTTGACTAGATGACCTCCTGAAGTCCCTTCCAACCCTGATAGTTTATGATTCAATGTAGAGCACAGCATGCTTTGCACTTCCTCCTAATTTCCCCTTGGCCACCTCTGGTCCAGTCTATGCAACATAGGTTCTTATACCTCCCAGAGAGGGGGCAAATTTTAAGCAGATTCTACTTTCAATCTGGAAAAGAACCTCCTCGGCAATTCTCTAGGCATCTCCTTAACTGATTATTATTATTTTTTTAAAAAAAGTTTATAAATGGAGCAGCAGAAACAACTTCCATAAAAGTCTCCCGTTCAGCCTTTTAGGAACTTAGCAGTAGCTTGCTCTTGTGTTGTGCCTTCTGTGTCCCAAGGCAACCTTTGGAAAACGAGGAATGTGAGTGGAATAACAGAAAAATCCTCTGCCCCAAAAGTCCCCTTTTCTCTGACTTTCATTAAAAAGAAAAGCAAAAACCCAACAATATAGTCTTTAAAATCATTAATGAGATGTTTCCAGCATTAGAGGAAGCAGCAACAAGCTCCTTGTCCTTTTTTGGGGGGGAGGGAAGGGTAGGGAAGGGGCTTTCATTCATAAGAAGGGTGATTCACGCCAGAGTTATGCTAAATGTGCAGCAGCAGCCCCCACCCACCTACCTGGCATGGATATTTACCCTGTGACAATATTGTTTGAAAAAGTCAAACAAGTTCATTAAGCAAAACTTGGGAGGGAAAAAAAAAGTCAACACGCCTCTGCTTTTACTTGTCTGGACAAAACCGGAGCAGAGTTGTCATTTTTTCCCTTTTGGTCAGAAAGTGAGTTTGCTTGGAATGGCATAATTTTGCAGAAGAGCATAAATGAAGGGGATTTTTAAGCAGCAAGACAATGTCCCTTCTCTGAGACCGAAGGCATAATGCAAGTTGATTAGATCAAAGTGTAACAGCAGTAGTTCAATTCTCAGGAATACTGTACTGTAAACAGAGAATGCCTGTCAATATTTATATACCCAATGCTTGGGGACATAGACGCTGCTGATGAGTTCTGACTTGTTTGAAAGGGCTCATGAAAACATGGGGCAGTGCTAAAAACCATACCAAGAGAATGACAGTCTGACATTGAAACCTTCTCAAGTACTTTGTTCCGAAATCAAGGGCACCAAAGTGTGGAACGTATTTTGACAGGAGTCTCTCTTTCGGCGTCACATATAGCGAGATCTACTGTTCATTGTCCTTGCCCTGAAGCACATTCAAACGTACACAGCCTCTGTGAAAAGAGCGTCTCAGCAAAAATGTGAAGGTCTTACTACAATACAGTTATTAACTCGAGGCAACAGCCATGCATGCGATTTACCCAATGAGCATGCGGATTTACACCATTACAAGCATTCATATAATACTCAGGCAACAAAGTGCTTCCCAAATAGCTGAGAAAAAAATTGGCCAATTTTTTAAAGAGTGACTAGTGATTTTGGGTTGCCGCTCTTTTTGGGTGCCCTACTTGTGAGACCTTAAAGAGGCCTGGTTTTTAGAGAGTGGGTACTCTTCATTTTCTGAAAACCAAGTCTTGTTAAGATGTCTCAAGCTGGACACCCAAAATCACTAGCCACTTTTGAAAATGTAGGGCCTCATTGTGAATGGAATACCCCAAATGGACCCTTGGAGGCAGATTTGAGGTGCCTAAAGATGCAGATAGGCACCTAATGGGATTTTCAGACATGCTAGGTGTCTAACTCCCATGGATTTCAACCTTTTCTTTGAAAAAGCATTTTGACAAAAGAACTGACCATCCCTTCTGTACATTGTCCTGGAGGCCGTGTGGCTGTGCCTGATCTCTCTTCTGAGTGGCACAGGGTGCACCCATCAGTAACATGCCGGAGGCAGCAGAAATTCAGCACAACATTCCTGATTTTACATAACAGTACCACACTGCCAACAGTAATGGAGCGGCCCCTTCACTAGAGCAGGACTGGGCTGACCAGATGGTTAATATAGGGCTAGACTGCAATCTGCAATGGGGAGCTGGGGGTAGCACAAGGCAGGCAGAGCTTCTGCACAGCTCCCCTTTCTGCACACATACTTGCAATATCAGTCCATCTGTGTCCTTGCCCTCTTCCTCCCCGGCAAAGCAATCACCCCAAAGAGGCAAAGAACAGCCTCCAGTGGAGGGAGCATCCTGCACCATTCTAATGGATGGTGCAGAACGTGTATGTGTAGCCAGCCGCCCGGGGAGAGATGCCTGTTCTGGTGCTCCCCCAAGACCAGGGAAGCTCTGCACCGCCCCCTGCTTGTGGCTCTCTGCAAACTGCAAAACTGAACCCATCATTATCAGAGAAGTACAGATAACTTGGGCCAGACCCTCAGCGGGTGTAAACTGGACCAGCCCCAGCAAAGGCAGTGGGGACTGTTCCAACTCTGAGGAATGAAATTACTTGGGAAGCCAAGAGTGGGAAGAGAGGTGGTTCTGACAACTCTCTTGTACAAGTCTGACTGCAGAGCTGCACAGCTGGAGGAGTCTGTGAATCTAGTGGGGAGCGGATACTTCACCAACATAGGGTCTCACCCAGAGCCCACTGAAATCAACGAGACTCATTCTATTGCCTTCATTGGGCTTTTGTCCAGCCCCTTAGTGATGAATGAGATAGAACCCCCCACCTTACCTACTAACATAGAGTTAGGGTCAACCCCAAATGGGTGATCCTTCAGCTCATGCAAGTGGTCCCATTGGTCTCCTCCTCCAGGGCCTCTTCACATATCTGATTCCAAACGCAATCCAATTAAATGAATGTTAATACTAATAATATAGAGCACATCATCAGTAGATCTCAAAGCACTTTAGAGAGGAGGTCAGTATGTCCATTTTATTGTTGGAGAAACTGAGGCACAGAAAGGTAACATGATTCACCCAAGGTTGCAGAGAAATAGAAACCTCTGACTCTCTGGTCAGTGCTCTAGTCACCAGGCCAGTTGTAATGGGGGATTTTTTTTGCAATCCCAGTTTTTCTACTGACCTCCGGAGCAAGGAATTCACCCCCTATTTCCAACTGTTTGACCACTGGCCAGGTTTAAGGGTAAACTGTAATGCCTCTCTCAGATCCATGATGGTGTCTTGTAGCACCCAGCTACCACAATGATTTAGACAGACAGATGCCAGCTCGTATAGATCCTGTGTTCCCTAATCATTAAGCCCCATACACTCCTAGTCGTAAAAACCCTCATGGATTTTTATTACTAAAAATGTGACTGTAGGGGAAAGTTAGATTTTACTTCAACATATACATGTTACATATGTTGTGGGGAGGGTTTGAGCATTGGCCTGCTAAACTCAGGGTTCTGAGTTTAATCCTTGAGGGGGCCATTTGGGATCTGGGGCAAAAATTGGGGATTGGTCCTGCTTTGAGCAAGGAGTTGGACTAGATGACCTCTTGAGATCCCTTCCAAACCTGGTATTCTATGTCTGCATTTTACCAATTTCCAAACTGCCAAAAGCAATTACAATGTATTTTACTGGACCCCTTTTGGAGTAACACAAGTAGCAAGAGTCATCTGAAACTAGCAGATATTTTGCACATACTTTAAAGAGGGGTAAACTGCTTTTTTAAAAAAAAAATCAGTAAAAGAGTAATATGATTCTGGGCTGAGATTTTTGTATACAGGCTGGCCATGCATTTCCACAAGTGACTAGTGAGTTTGAAGGCCCAGGTTTTTGGGTGCCCAACTTGAGACACCTGTAAGCTGTATGGTTTTCAGAAAGCACTGAGCCCAGCCCCCTCCCCCTGTCCCAAAATCAGGACCTTTCAAGGTATCTGAGGTTGGACACCCACAGTATTGCCAACTCTCATGATTTTGTCATGAGTCTCATGATAAGTATTGTTTTCCTTCAAGCCCCAGCTCCTGGAGTCAAGTGGATATGTGATGATTTCAGCCTTCATTCTTAAAGAAAAAGTAAGCTTCTAGCCCCCGTGGCTGTGGAGAAAGCTTCAAAATGTGACCCTAGTGTACCCCAAAGGCTCAAAAAGCAGAAGGCAAATAAAAACAAACAACAAATATATTATTTTTTTATATAATCTCATGATTTTAAAGCCAATCTCATGATTCTTGGTGAGCCTGATTCATGATTTTGAACATTTGGGGTTGACAATAGTGCACCCAAAATCACTAGTTACTTTTGAAAATCTTAGCCTCTCTGTGTGTAGTTTCTCTACACAGCACATTTTCCAGGCATGTTTGCTTTTGAAATATCCAGCCCATTCTCGCCACCTTCATCCTGAGTGAATCACAATACACAGGTTACTACTGTACAACTTTCTGTCGTGATGCAAAGGAGAAATGTGTTGGATTTCTGCCACCTAAAATATATAATGAATTCCTTTCCTTCCATTGCTAGTGTTGGAATCTTTTATATGTGCCTTCAGTGTATAATACAGCACAGTCAAATGCTACAACAGTAATAAAAAGACTTCATAGAAAAGTAACACCTTTGCTTCTTAACTCAAAGGCTTATCTTCCTGACAACAGCACTTAAGTGATTTTTATCAAGAATTAGATTGTTCTTTCTGCCAAAACGCATTTAAGCCCTGATCCAGGGGGTCTTAGTATAATTTCTGCTACATGCTTTTCTTTTTCAGGTCTTCCCAGTTGTATAATTTTCCTTTTCATTGTATTTGTTTATTCCAGCAGACAGACATTCTTTGATAAGGGAGCTGGCCAGCTGTAGTAGATTTGTATGAAATTTGCACTTAATAGACAAACCGAATTTCTGTGGGGTCCTGGCCCAGTCACAAAGTCTCTCTGTGTTCCATGGGGATTATAGCACCGGTTGTTGTGAGGATAAATACATTAAAGATTGTGAGGCACTTTGAGATCTATTGATGAAAAGTGCTATACAAGAACTAGGTATTATTATTATTATTTCTGCGTGGATGCAGAAACTATTAATCAACAACTTACTGAAGAAAATACATACTGATGGCTGGTCCACACTAGGAACTTACATCGGTGGAGATATCTTTCTCAGCGGTGTGAAAAATCCACACCCTTGAGAGATGCAGCTCTATCAACCTAACCCTCCAGTGTAGACAGTGCTAGGTTGATGGAAGAATTCTCCTGTTGACCCAGCTACCACGGCTCTGGGAGGTGGATAACCTATGCTGAGGGGAGAAACCCTCCCATCAACATAGTGTGTCTACACTGGAGCAAGACAGTGGCACAGCTGTACATTTTTAAGTGTAGACATACCCTTAATGTAACCAATTAGAACCAGTTGTTCATAGATTTAAAAGTAAGAGTACACCATTGCATTGGCAATCAGCTAGTCTGACCTCTTGCATAGCACAGGCCAACACATTTCATCCAGAGATTCCTACATCATGCCCATAACTTCTTACTGAGCTAAAGTATCTCTTTTAGGAAGGCATCCAGTCTTGCTTTAAAGACTTCAAGCAATGGAGAATCCATCAAGTCCCTAAGTAAGTTGCTGCAATGGTTAGTTATCCTCAGCGTTAAAATTTTGCACCTTATTTCTAGTATGAATTTGTCTAGCTTCAGCTTCCAATCACTGCATCTTATTACGCCTTTTTCTGTTAAAGTGAAGAGCTAGCTGCAATCAGAAATCTCTACCCCATATAGGTATTTGTAGACTGCGATCAAGTAATCTCTTAACCTTCCCTTGGGTAAGCTAAATAGATTGAGTTTCTTTAATCTCTTGCATTAAACCATGTTTTCCAGACCTCAAACCATTCTTGTAGCTCTTCTCTGAAACCTTTTCAATTTTTCATCAACCTTTTTGATGTGTGGACACCAGCCATACTATTCCAAGATTCTATCCCATAGGATGCTCAGTAATTCACAAATCTCAGTCTTCATCTCTTCCATTCATCCTCTCCTGGGTCACATGGAGTGAAGGACTTGGCTTTATACAGTGAAATTCCAGGGAACTGTATCTCCCCAGAGCAGGTTAACAGCTCCACCAGCTACAGAGACTGACAAGCCATAGGCTGAATAGAGACAGATGCAGGTATTATTATATCATAAATGTATTCGATGGAAACAGAAGGGAAGGAAACATAACTAGCTTTTTTAATCTTCACTATTGGGGCTGATGTTCAAAGTTCTCTGCAGGAGTCACTGAGTCCTGGTCTACCCTAGGAGCTGAGGTTGAATTTATCATCGTTAAATCAATTTAACCCTGCACCCATCCACACGACGAAGCCCCTTTTTTAGACTTAAAGGGCTCTTAAAATCGATTTCCTTACTCCACCCCCGACAAGAGGATTAGCGCTGAAATCAGCCTTGCTGGGTCGAATTTGGGGTTCTGTGAACATAATTAGATGGTATTCGCCTCCGTGAGCTATCCCAGAGTGCTCCATTGTGACCTCTCTGGACAGCACTCTCAACTCAGATGCACTGGCCAGGTAGACAGGAAAAGGCCCGCGAACTTTTGAATTTCAATTTCCTGTTTGGCCAGCGTGGCAAGCTGCAGGTGACCGTGCAGAGCTCATCAGCAGAGGTGACCATGATGGAGTCCCAGAATCACAAAAGAGCTCCAGCATGGACCGAACAGGAGGTACGGGATCTGATTGCTGTATGGGGAGAGGAATCCGTGCTATCAGAACTACGTTCCAGATTTTGAAATGCCAAAACATTTGTCAAAATCTCCCAGGGCATGAAGGCCATAACAGGGACCCAAAGCAGTGCCACATGAAAATTAAGGAGCTGAGGCAAGCCTACCAGAAAACCAGAGAGGCAAACGGCCACTCCGGGTCAGAGCCCAAAACATGCCGCTTCTATGATGAGCTGCACGCCATTTTAGGGGGTTCAGCCACCACTACCCCAGCTGTGTTGTTTGACTCCTTCAATGGAGATGGAGGCAACACGGAAGCAGGTTTTGGGGACGAGGAAGATGATGACGATGAGGTTCTAGATCACAACAAGCAAGCGGAGAAACCAGTTTTCCCGACAGCCAGGAACTGTTTCTCACCCTGGACCTGGAGCCAGTACCCCCCGAACCCACCCAAGGCTGCCTCCCGGACCCACCAGGCGGAGAAGGGACCTCTGGTGAGTTTACCTTTTAAAATACTATACATGGTTTAAAAGCAAGCATGTTTAATTATTAATTTGCCCTGGCATTTGCGGCTCTCCTGGATGTACTCCCAAAGCCTTTGCAAAAGGTTTCTGGGGAGGGCAGCCTTATTCCGTCCACCATGGTAGGACACTTTACCACGCCAGGCCAGTAGCACATACTCGAGAATCATTGTAGAAGAAAGCATTGCAGTGTATGTTTGCTGGCATTCAAACAACATCCGTTCTTTATCTCTCTGTGTTATCCTCAGGAGAGTGATATCATTCATGGTCACCTGGTTGAAATAGGGTGCTTTTCTTAAGGGGACATTCAGAGGTGCCCATTCCTGCTGGGCTGTTTGCCTGTGGCTGAACAGAAATGTTCCCCGCTGTTAGCCACGGGGAGGGGGGAAGGTTGAGGGGGTAGCCACGTGGTGGGGGGAGGCAAAATGCGACCTTGGAACGAAAGCACATGTGCTACGTATGTAATGTTAACAGCAAGGTTTACCGTGAAAGAGTGTACCCATTGTTCTATAAAATGTGTCTTTTTAAACACCACTGTCTCTTTTTTTTTCTCCACCAGCTGCATGTGTTTCAAGGATCACAGGATCCTCTCCTTCCCAGAGCCTAGCGAAGATTAGAAGGTGAAAAAAAAGCACTCACGATGAAATGTTCTCTGAGCTCATGCTGTCCTCCCACACTGACAGAGCACAGACGAATGCGTGGAGGCAGACAATGTCAGAGTGCAGGAAAGCACAGAATGACCGGGAGGAGAGGTGGCGGGCTGAAGAGAGTAAGTGGTGGGCTGAAGAGAGGGCTGAAGCTGAAAGGTGGCAGCAGGGTGATGAGTGGAGGGAGGATTCAATGCTGAGACTGCTGGAGGATCAAACTAATATGCTCCAGCATATGGTTGAGCTGCAGGAAAGGCAGCAGGAGCACAGACTGCCGCTACAGCCCCTGTGTAACCAACCGCCCTCCTCCCCAAGTTCCATAGCCTCCACACCCAGACGCCCAAGAATGTGGTGCGGGGGCCTCCGGCCTCCCAGCCACTCCACCCCAGAGGATTGCCCAAGCAATAGAAGGCTGGCATTCAATAAGTTTTAAAGTTTTAAACTAATAAAGTGCTATGTGGCCTTGTCCTTCCCTCCTCCACCACCCTTCCTGGTGCTTCTCTCCTCCACCACCCCTCCTGGGCTACCTTGGTAGTTATCCCCCTATCTGTGATGAATTAATAAAGCATGCATGAATGTGAAGCAACAATGACTTTATTGCCTCTACAAGTGGTGATCGAAGGGAGGAGGGGAGGGTGGTTAGCTTACAGGGAAGTAGAGTGAACCAAGGGGCAGGGGGTTTCATTAAGGAGAAACAAACAGAACTTTCACACTGTAGCCTGGCCAGTCATTAAACCGCGCCCTCCTATGCTCTTCTAACTGGCCTGGTGTCTGGCTGTGCGTAACCAGCAGCCGGGCAATTTGCTTCAACCTCCCACCCCACCATAAATGTCTCCCCCTTACTCTCACAGATATTGTGGAGCGCACAGCAAGCAGTAATAACAGTGGGAATATTGGTTTCACTGAGGTCTAACCGAGTCAGTAAAGTGCGCCAGCGCACTTTTAAACGTCCAAATGCATATTCTACCACCATTCTGCACTTGCTCAGCCTGCAGTTGAACAGCTCCTGACTACTGTCCAGGCTGCCTGTGTATGGCTTCATGAGCCATGGCATTAAGGAGTAGGCTGAGTCCCCAAGGATAACTATAGGCATTTCAACATCCCCAATGGTTATTTTCTGGTCTGGGAATAAAGTCCCTTCCTGCAGCTTTTGAAACAGACAAGAGTTCCTGAAGATGCGAGCATCATGTACCTTTCCCAGCCATCCCACGTTGATGTTGATGAAATGTCCCTTGTGATCCACCAGTGCTTGCAGCACTATTGAAAAGTACGCCTTGCAGTTTATGTACTCGCCGGCTTGGTGCTCCGGTGCCAAGATAGGGATATGGGTTCCATCTGTGGCTCCACCACAGTTAGGGAATCCCATTGCAGCAAAGCCATCATTATGACCTGCAGTTTTCCCATGGTCACTACCCTTGATATCAACAGATCTTTGATTACGTTGGCTACTTGCATCACAGCAGCCCCCACAGTAGATTTGCCCACTCCAAATTGATTCTTGACTGAGCGGTAGCTGTCTGGCGTTGCAAGCTTCCAACGGCGGCTCATAGTCATCCTGTGATCAACCAATACACCTAAGTCTTTCTCTTCATCTGTCATTTCCAACTGATATGTCCCCATCTTATAGCAAAAATTATTGTTGTTAGTCCCTAAATGCATGACCTTGTACTTTGCACTATTAAACTTCACCCCATTTCTATTACTACAGTTTACAAGGTTGTCCAGATCTTCTTGTATGCTATTCCAGTTCTCCTCTGTATTGGCAATACCTCCCAACTTTGTGTCACCCACAATTTTTATTAGCCCAATCCCGCTTTTTGTGCCAAGGTCAGTAATAAAAATGTTAAATAAGATTGGTCCCAAGACTGATTCCGGAGGAACTTCACTAGTACTCTCCCTCCAGCTTGATAGTTCACCTTTCAGTATGACCCATTGTAACCACTCCCCTTTAACCACTTCCTTATCCACTTTGCAATTCTCATATTAATTCCCATCTTCTCCAATTTAAATAATAATTTCCCATGTGGACCTGTATCAAATACTTTACTGAAATCCAGGTAGATTAGATCTACGGCATTTCCTTTGTCTAAAAAATCAGTTATCTTCTCAAAGAAGTAGATCAGGTTAATCTGGCATGATCTACCATTTGTAAAACCATGCTGTATTTTATCCCAATTACCATTAATCTCTATGTCCATAACTACTTTCTCTTTCAAAATTTGTTCTGAGTCCTTGCATACAATTGAGGTCAAACTAACAGGCCTGTAGTTTCCTGGATCAATTTCCCCCCTTTTTTAAAAAATAGGAACGATATTAGCAATTCACCAATCATAGGATATGACCCCCGACTGAGCAGATTTATTAAAAATCCTTGCTATTGGGCTTTCGATTTCATGTGCCAGTTCCTTTAATATTCTTGGAGGGAAATTATTCAGGCCCCCCAATTTAGTCCATTAAGCTGCTTGAGTTTGACTTCCACCTCAGATGTGGTCATTTCTACCTCCAGATCCTCATTCCCATTACAGGTTTCAGAGTAACAGCCGTGTTAGTCTGTATTCGCAAAAAGAAAAGGAGTACTTGTGGCACCTTAGAGACTAACCAATTTATTTGAGCATGAGCTTTCGTGAGCTACAGCTCGCTTCATCGGATGCATTCCCATTAGCCACCCTGCCACTATCTCTAAGATCTTCATTAACTTCAGTAAAAATGGAGGCAAAGTATTTATTTAGGTGTTGGGCCATGCCTAGATTATCTTTACTCTCCACCCCATCCACAGTGTTTAGCAGTGCCACTTCTTTTTCCTTGTTTTCTTCTTCTTTATATGTCTATAGAACTTTTTACTATTAGTTTTAATTTTCTTTGCAAGGTCCAACTCTACTTGGCTTTTGGCAGTTCTCATTTTATCCCTTCACTTTCTGACCTCCAAGAGGTCGCTTTCCTTGCTGAACCTTCCCATCGTCCATTCCGTGTAGGCTTTCTGCTTTCTCTTAATCACCTGTTTGAGAGGCTTGCTCATCCAGCTTGGTCTGTAAGCCTTCCCTATGATTTTTTCCCCTGGCTTGGGATGCAGGCTTCAGATAGCTTCTGCAACTTTGACTTAAGTAATTCCAAGCCTCTTCCACATTCAGATCCTTGAGTTCTTCAGTCCTGTCCACTTCCCTAACTAATTCCCATAATTTTTTAAACTTTGCCCTTTTGAAATCAAAGATCCTTGTTGCAGATCTATTTTTGTATATCCTTCCATTGAGTTGAATCAGAATTAGTTCATGATCACATTATAAAGCCATATAGTTCAAGGCCAGAAGGCAGCACCCACCCAGATCATCTAGTCTGATCTCCTGCATATCAGAGGCACTAAACCCCATCCAGTTACCCTCCTCCCTCCCCTGCCCATTGAGCCCACTAATCTGGAATAGATTAAAGTATTACAACCTTCCAGAGACTAAATTATTATTTGCCCCAGGGAGGACCAAGGTGCGCCAATGCCTGTTGCCAAATTGATTTGATGAGCTATACCCAGATGAACATTATACACCCTAACCCTAATAATTGTAACTGGGCTGTTGTTGGCAACTAGTAGGGTCTATGTGCCGGCACCAGTTCCAAAATAAGATCAAAGCACAGCCTGTCATGTGTGACATTTTAATTTAAAGTCATATAGGGTAGGTATTTTCACATCCTTATTATGTGCAACTGCTCATGTGATAGCACAAAACAAGTATGGAGGTTTTTATACTCTGCTTTTTTGCAAGTGTTTCAGTTTCTCTGTTACCTGCAGTTCATGCTAGTCACATACAGACAGCTCTCTGGAATAGGAGGATTAATGATGTGATAGTCTCTAAGATACCCGTTTCCATCTCTACATTTTTAACTTCACCCATATTACCGAATGGGAAATAGGTGAGCAGACACAGGAATCATATGTGAATGGTTTCCGTGCATGCAGGAGAACCAGCACCCATACCAGTCAGCTGGGTAAATGCGACCTGGGGAAGGAATCCATTCAGCAGGCTGGAGATCTGCTTCAGGAAGCCTACTCCGTGTCAATGCCTGGCGTAGGCTGGTATTTACATGTTCCCCCAATCACTGAAGAATCTCAGGAGAAGTTCCGCAGAAAAGGACCTGGGAATTACAGTGGACAAGAAGCTCGATATGAGCCAACAGAGCTCTCTTGTTGCCAAGAAGGCTTATGGCATATTGGACTGCATTAGTAGGAGCACTGCCAGCAGATCGAGGGAAGTGATTATTCTCCTCTGTTCGGCACTGGTGAGTCCACATCTGGAGTATTGCATCCAATTTTGGCCACCCACTATAGAAAGATGTGGACAAATTGGAGAGTCCTGCGGAGGGCAACGAAAATGATTAGGGGGATGGGGCACATGATGTATGAGGAGAGGCTGAGGGAACTGGGCTTATTTAGTCTGCAGAAGAGAAGAGTGAGGGGGGAATTGATAGCACCCTTCAACGACCCGAATGAGGGGTTCCAAAGAGGATGGAGCTCAGCTGTTCTCAGTGGTGACAGATAACAGAACAAGGAGCAATGGTCTCAAGTTGCAGTGTGGGAGGTCTAAGTTGGATATTAGGAAAAACTATTTTACTAAGAGGGTGGTGAAGCACTGGAATGGGTTACGTAGGTGGTGGAAACTCCATCTGTAGAGGTTTTTAAGGCCTGGCTTGACAAAGCCCTGGCTGGGATAATTTAGTTGGTGTTGGTGCTGCTTTTAGCAGGGGGTTGGACTAGGAGACCTCCCGAGGTCTCTTCCAACCCTAATCTTCTATGATTCTATGATTTGAGAAGGGACTGTCTCATACTGGATGTCTGTACAGTGTATAGCATGTTGGGACCTCAATGCACTACCCTAATGCAAATAATTAATAATAATAGAAGTAGTAGGTGAAATAACACTCTATTAGGAGAAGAATGATCATTTGTAGCATGTATATTAGGAAATGCACAAGTCCTGAAGGAAAACACACCACAACCAACACAAATAAATCCTTTGTAACTCAAATTTGTTTCCAAAATACACACCCATTGAATAAGTGAGGTTTAGTGTTACATCCATTGCAGTCTTTTTCTAGAGGGGATAACACTTTGGCCATTTGTATCTAGCTGTTACAGAAGCTGGCATGAGCTCAAAGATGTTGTCATAAACAATTGTTTAATGTTATGCTAAGAATTTTACGGAAGGTTTCCTGAGGTAGGGCTGCTACCAACAGAAACAAGATGACTTTGCTCAGGGTAATTGGCAAGCCAATACCCACTCACAAGTAATTAGTGGTACCTCAGAAAATTCTTTACTGTCCTCGGCTGCTCAGTTCCCCTCTCACCCCCAACAGACTTCCATATTTGCAGGATAAGATTACTTGACAAGTGACCATATTGCTTTCATTTATCAAAATCAAGGTAAATATAACCTTATGCTTCAGGGCGGACACTGATTATCACCTTGGGAAAGGGGGAAAAACAGACTCCCAGATATAGCATTGGACAAATAGATGGAGCTTGGGCATTTCACTCCTTCCTCTGAAACCCCTGGGATTGCTGACCAGCCAAGCCAAGACTGACCTGAGGTCTGTCCTCATAAGGCAATATCTGTGTTTATGTTTGCCATTTGGGGCAGCACAGTGTTCAGAGCCTGTGTTCTGATCCTGGGTTTGCCACTGATTTTCAGTATGGCCTTTCTGGGCCAAGTCAGTTCCCCTCTCTGTCCCTATCTCTCCCTCACTACTTGTCTATCGTGTCTATTTTGCTTGTAAGCTCCTGGGGGCAGACATAGCGTGTCACTTGGTATTTGTACAATGCTTAGCTCAGTGGGGCATGGATTCTGACTGAGGCCTCTTGGTGTGACTGTAAAATACATAACTAAATAAGAAGTCAGTAGTGTTCACCTATCTCACAGGGCAAAGAGAAGGAATTATTAGCTGCTATTTCAAAATGCTATGTGTTATTAATTCTCATACATCAACAACTCTCACAGAGGCATTGTATCGTCTTGTGCTAGACTGGGACCATAACATTTCGGGAATTTTGCTGTTAAACAAGTTTCCATGTTGCAAAGTCACAAATGAGCCCGCACTTTTTCTCAGAAAGCAAACTATTAAACCCTAAATCACCCCCTTTTCTCCCTTCCTTCCCACGCACCAAATCCTCCTTCAGACTCCACACATCCTGCCACTGAGCGCACCCCAAGAGCCGATGGCAGAATGGATGGCAGCACCGTCAGAGGAGTGGCTGCAACATACACAGAAGAAAAGACCTTCCATGTGTCTTGCTGAAAAAACCATGAGAAACCCTGGCTTTCAGCACATGTTTCTGTTGGGTTGTCCCCTGCTGTCTCCTGGCTATTCCATATCCCCTTGGGCCCAGTGTTGAGGGAGAAGAATGTGCCCAAATGGCTGAATTTCACAGTTGTGTGTGGCTCTGGCAATAGTTTGTCCCCTTCTATATGTTTTGTGTATAGCCTTAAGACAGGAGATAGCTTTCCATTCAAACATTCATTATTCACTCTCTGTGCTTCCTTTTCCTTTTTACTGTGGCCAGTCATAAACATAGGTGAACGATTTAAAAAAACCAAACATTTATTTTTTTGTATAATGCTTCTCAATGTAATCAACACATTAGTTCTGCTGCTGGTTTTCAGGGCATGCATGCTCAACACTATGAAAACTAGGCCCCTCCAAAGTGTCCCAAGTTGAACACCCAATGATGAAGGCACCCAAAATCCTTCATCGTTTCTGAAAACCTGGGCCTTACACAGACCTCAAATTCAGCTACCACTGTATGGGCCACTCTATGTATCCTCCCCTTCGCCAGCACTGCTTTGCCTGGACATTCGGGTGATCAGTGGGAGGGGGAGAGAACAGAAGGGTCCGGAAGTGGGATGCATGGCTATGTTCTCATTCCATCTAAATGCCCTACTACTGGGGCTGTTAACAGCAGGATCTACCCTCTCTCGTCATTATTATACTGTTACTTCCATTATTTTCTTTAAGCTGTATTTATTAGACTGATTACTTTTTTCTGGTGTAAAACTGCAGTGCATTTGCACTGAAACATATACTGTTAATTCAAAAGAATTAAAATTTGTAGCTTTCCTAGTTATTCCCTCATTTTCACAGAATGTTTCTAAATGCTTCTTACAGCCTTCCTCTTCCCCCCACCCCTATCCCTTCCTCCGGGGAAAATTTTGTATGCTTCACTCCCGCCCATAGCCATGATCTGTGCTATTTCTGATGCTCGGGCTTCCCTTCCAGATTATTGCTGAATCCCCATATCAAAACATGCTCAATTTGGCTACTTTGTACTGGCATATTGAAAAATAGCTGGTGTCGCTAACCAAGTCTTCATTCCATATGGCAGAACAATGGTGCTGCAAACCTCACTGCCAGCTCAAAGTGGAAGAAAGAAAACAAGATCTCCGGTCGCACTTTTATTTTTAGCTTTTCTTGGCATTATTCATGAGCAGAAATGTTTGGGAATTTGGCACTGTTACACTGGAAAAGAAAACTGATTTGTAAAGATTATAAACCCTCTAACACACTCCCTCCTCATATCTGTCTAAGTTTGGGTGAATTACAACATATGTCCTGACAAAATGTCTAGATGAATAGAAAACTAGTGCATACCTATGGAGTATTGCTCTTTGGTCTACTGATCTTCTGTAAATATGGATAACCATGACAATCATCCCGAGATCTAGTCACTCAGGACCTGCTCCTGCTCCCACTGGAGTCAGTGGCAAACCCCACTGTAGTATCTGTGAGGAAGCACTCTTCGGTTTCAGTGAAATGCTTTTATGTGATTAACTATTACATTCACCACAATGGATGAAACCAGATTCAATATCTTAACCTCCATCTGTTTCCATGTCTCTCTCTAGCCTACTTCTGGTTGGAAACCAACAGGGTCCACAAGATGGCACTATGCCACATTCTCATTTATGGCAGCAAGCTCAAGGCCTTGAATTGCAAAGTTGATGGGTAAGATTGCTCTATATGTATTAAAATAAAATATTAAGAACAAAACCCAAGCAGATGGCATGGAGAGTGAAATGGACCATTTCTCTTCCAGGGGTGTGAGCCAGATAAATGATGAGTATCCTCTGCAAGCATTCAACTCCCATGGAAGACAGCTGGAGCTGAGGGTGCTCAGCTGAGGGTGCTCAGCTTTCCCCAGGAGATGTTCTGCACCTCACAAGGTCAAACCAGAATTTTCCAAGCCTAGGCCCTGATCCTGTAAAACTTCAGTGGGATTTCACAGGCTTTCTAGGGTTTCCTTGGGAGTTTCCAAAGGCCTCAGCAAAGGCCCAACAAACACAGTGAGCGTTTTACCATTTGCATCAATGGGGGCATAGTTTGGCCAACTCTGAATACTTCTGAAAATCCCTCCTATAATGCTGGACTGAACATAATGCTATAAACTTGGCCATGCGCAGTTCTAAACAAGGCGAAATGTGTTCAACAGGTCAGAGTGTGTGTGTGTGGGCGTGCGTGTGTGTGTGTGAGGTGTTGAGAAGTCAGGAGCGCAACCTGAGAAAGTTGGATGGATATAAGATTTGCCATTCATTTTTAAGTTACAGTTTTCTGTAATGTACATTTCTTGCCTTGCACAGATATAAATGCTAACGCTTTGCTATACTCTTCTCAAACACAGCCTGCAGAAATGTTCTAAAATGGGAAATCACTCCAGTAGAACAGATGTTGGCACCAATGAGATTAAAAAGTTACTGTTTGCCAACTGTTCAGTGTCATCTCACTTTTCTGCGCTTTTCCCCGACGCTTAGCACAGGAGACAGTATGCTCCTCAGGGCACGGTAGGACTCCGCTCTCATATATGCCAGTGGAAATCCATTGTCAATAGGGTTACAGTGCTGGAAAACGTATGTAAGTGAGAACAGAATCAGTCCCTGTGTCTTTATACCTGTCCATAAATCACTTATCACACTGTTACAGGTAGGCAAATAACAACACAATTCTTTTTCTTATTGTCTGTGTGTCTGTAGGGTAATGATTGGTAAGCATTGCACTGACTTTTTAACAGCTTCTTCTGTGCTGCATGCTTACACAACACCCCAAATTCAGGGGAATCGCTGAGACTTTATGCATGGAAATAAACTAATTAAGTCTCAGCAGGAAGCCAACACCATCTGCTACCTCAGGGAGATATTTGCTTTTCCATATTTCACTGGTGTGTTCCCCTGTTTCTCTTTCTGGCACTCCCTTTAGAATAAAACAGGCTGAGGTTGTGTTGAATGTGTAGCAAGGCAACCCTCACCTTAGCAAGTTCAGGCAGACCAGTGTGACACACCCTGCTGGAAAAAATCACAATGGGGTCCGAGCATCACTCATTCTGTCAAGTCAGGGCAGAGAACTGCAAATGGGTCTGACCTGGCTGTTAGGACATGCTTTGCTGTTACTAACTGCTGTAATTATAAAGTTCAAAAGCTAACGTACTGCCAAGCCCCAGAATGAGTAGAAGAGAAAATAAAACCCACTGAAACAAATCACTAACCCTCCAGTTTAGGAGATTGTCCAGTTCTAAGGTTCAAATGACAGACTTCAGGAAGACGATGGGGAAAGAAAGGGAGGTGAAGGAGACTGGCATCAGAGAGGACTATAGAAATACTTTGGAATAAACAGCATTAAAGAGATAACGTCCTTCTGACTTTTCAACTGACAGAAGGGATTGCTGGTCAGCAAAACACCAGTCACCCAGCAAACCTGAACATGAACTCTCAGTGTGCTCTGGAGGCTAAGAAAGCAAATGCCATCCTTGGGTATACAATATAAGTAGGGGTCTATAGACAGAAGTAGTGAGAAGGTATTATTTCTATATACGGTATTACCAGAATACTGTGTCCAGTTCTGGTGTCTGCACTTAGGATGCTAAGAAATAGGAAAGTGTTCAGCAGAGAGCCACAAAAATGATTTGATGTCTGGAAAACCTGCCTTCCAGAGAAAAACTAAAGAAACTCAATCTATTTAGCTTAACAAAGAGAAGGTTGAAAGATGACTTGTTTACAGTCTATAAGAGGGCCCTGAGCCTAGCAAATGGTGAGTTTGGTGGCTCCTGTGACAGGAGAAATCTTAACTGACAGGAAGGGCCAGGCCTCGCAAGATTTCTAGCTCCCACAAGACTTCTGGGCTGGTGATCTCATGGCATTTGTCATGAAATTTAGAGCCGTGAAGGAGCCCTGTGCTCTGGGCCACTTCCTGTTTGCCAGTTTGACCAGCAGTTGACCCCCACCTTCCTTCCCTTATCTAGGTCACTGTGGGCTGTGCGAGTCACTGCTTTGGGGCTGGCAAGCATTTTCCCCCGTATCTCCAGATTCATAGAATATATCAGGGTTTGAAGGTCATCTAGTCCAACCCCCTGCTCAAAGCAGGGCCAATCCCCAACTCCCCAGATCCCTAAATGGCCCCCTCAAGGATTGAACAACCCTGGGTTTAGCAGGCCAATGCTCAAACCACTGAGCTATCCCTCCCCCAAGTCTGGTTGGGTTTTTTGCCTTCCTCACAGCAAGGAGTTTGGTTTGGAGTAACTAGAGGGTTGGGATTCTCCCCCTCCTGGAGGGCAAAGTCTGGACCTATGGGAGAGTGGTTGAGTGGTCATTACTTCTGGCAGGTTCCCAGTGCAGGAACTCACTGATTTAGGCTCCAGATCTAAAAAAAGAAGGTAACATAGTGGGCATCTGGAGAGCATCTCCTTATGAGATGGGGGCATGGTGTCTGATCCCTTTCGGACAAACCAGGGGCTGGGACACTACCTGGGGGGACTGCCTGCGCCAATGCACCTTACAGTATGCTGTTGCAGGTCTCTCGTCTCTCGCCTCAACCCCCAAAAGAGGAAGGGATGCTAGCAGGCAGGTAGAGGCACCCAGAGAACCTCCTAGTACAATGATTGGCTCCCCCTGCAATGAGAGCACCCTCAAGAATTGGCAAAGGGTCAGTGGGGTGCAAGTGACTGCATTGGGCTGTCCCGCAACGGGAAACTTGGATGTAATTTGACTCATAAAGTTGCAGCCTGGTTAAACCCTTCTTCTGAAATCCGTGCAGTGAGCAGATCAACTACATGGTGAGACGATTTCTGATAGTTGATGGCTCTTTAATCTAGCAGACAAAAGGCCAAGAGCCAGTGGCTGGAAGCTGAAGTTAGACAAATTCAGGCTAGAAACGAGGTGCAATTTTTAATAGTCAAGGTGATTGGTCATTGGAGCAGCTTACGTGGGGATGTGGTGGATTCTCTATCACTTGGAATTTTTAAGTCAAAACTAGAAGCCTTACTAACGAGACACTCTAGCTCAGTCAAAAGTTATGGGCTTGCTGGAGCAACCACGCTGTGAAATTCTATGGTCTGTGCTGTGTAGGAGGTCAGACTAGCTCAGGGGTGGGCAAACTTTTTGGCCCGAGGGCCACATCTGGGAATAGAAATTGTATGGGGGGCCATGAATGCTCACAAAACTGGGGCTGGGGTGAGGGCTCTGGGGTGAGGGAGGGGGTGAAGGCTCTGATTGGGGGTGTTGGCTCTGGGGTGGGGCCAGAAATGAGGAGTTCAGGGTGCAGGAGGGGGCTCCGGGCTGCGGTGAGGGAGTTGGGTGTGGGGATGGGGTGGGTGAGGGGTCCGGCTGGGGGTGTGGGTTCTGGGGTGGGGCTGGAGATGAAGACTTTGGGGTGTAGGAGGGTGCTCTGGGCTGGGATCGAGGAGTTTGGAAGGCAAGAGGGGGATCAGGGCTGGGGCAGGGGGTTGGGGTGCCGAGACCGGCTCAGGGGTGCAGGTTCTGGACGGTGCTTACCTCAAGCGGCTTCCAGAAGCAGCAGCATGTCCCTCCTCCGGCTCCTATGCAGAGGTGCAGCCAGGCGGTTCTGCGCGTTGCCCCGTCTGCAGGCACTGCCCCAGCAGCTCCCATTGGCTGTGGTTCCCAGCCAATGGGAGCTGTGGGGCAGGGGCAGCATGCAGAATGGAACCCCCTGGCTGCTGCCCCCGGAGCAGGGCCACACCACTGCTTTTGGCAGTGGCAAGGAGCAGCCCCTGACCCTGCTCCCTGGCTGGAGTGGGGCAAGCCCCAGACCCCATTCCCCAGCGGGAGCTCAAGGGCCGGATTAAAATGGCTGGCAGGCCAGATCCAGCCCGTGGGCTGTAGTTTGCCCACCCCTGGACTACATCATCTAACGGTTCCTTCTGGGCATTACATTTGTCCATCTTTGAAACCTGAAGCTTTTAAGTTTCTATCAAGCAAATTTCATTGCTTTGTCTCTGTGTTTTTTCTGTCTCCTCATTATACATAAAGGACCAGATCCTGAACCTTTTTTCAGTGGTCTGTGGAGCTTTTGCCAATTTACACCAGCTAAAGATCTAGCCTATAATATTAAACTGTATTTTAGTCTCACTGACGTGGTTTGTTTGAGTGAGTTTACTTGAAAACCTGGCTGCACCACACACATTCACTACTGCTTGTCTGATTTGCTCAAAGTGAAAGGTGAAACTCCAACTGAGTTCAGTGGCAGCAAGACTACGGTTTATAGTGCATGTGTCTACTTTATTAGTTTCCAGTTCCTAGTGTTTAAATTGTGACCTTTGGCTAGGAACCCCAGAAACTGAACCACCCAAATTCACAAGTCACTTCTGAAAATCTAGATCACAGTTCTACATGCTAGAGAGACCGGAACTATCGTGAGAAGGGTGAACATTTCACACCAGAAGAAGCCAAAGGCAGAGCTATGTAGTTATGATACATTTGCTGATTGTTACCTTTACCCTCCTTTTGCATCTGGTAGCATACGTCTGCAGGTGTGCCACTGTGATGAATTTGCATGTCAGTGCTGATTTCCAGTCAAGCAATGAGGCTATTATAGTACAAAGCAATTTCTTAAAACACCTACTAGTCATGGAATTAAAATGATTCTGCTAGGAATGCTGTGGGTTTGGAGCACATTCCTCAACAACGCAGGGCGGGAAATGACAGATCATAGAATCATAGAATATCAGGATTGGAAGGGACCTCAGGAGGTCATCTAGTCCAACCCCCTGCTCAGAGCAGGACCGATCCCCAATTAAATCATCCCAGCCAGGGCTTTGTCAAGCCTGACCCTAAAAACTTCTAAGGAAGGAGATTCCACCACCTCCCTAGGTAACGCATTCCAGTGTTTCACCACCCTCCTAGTGAAAAAGTTTTTCCTAATATCCAACCTAAATCTCCCCCACTGCAACTTGAGACCATTACTCCTTGTTCTGCCATCTGCTACCGCTGAGAACAGTCTAGATCCATCCTCTTTGGAACCCCCTTTCAGGTAGTTGAAAGCAGCTATCAAATCCCCCCTCATTCTTCTCTTCTGCAAACTAAACATCCCCAGTTCCCTCAGCCTCTCCTCATAACTCATGTGTTCCAGTCCCCTAATCATTTTTGTTGCCCTCCGCTGGACTCTTTCCAATTTTTCTTCTTGTAGTGTGGGGCCCAAAACTGGACACAGTACTCCAGATGAGGCCTCACCCCCAGTGTTGAATAGAGGGGAACGATCACATCCCTCGATCTGCTGGCAATGCCCCTACTTATACATCCCAAAATGCCATTGGCCTTCCTCGCAACAAGGGTACACTGTTGACTCATATCCAGCTTCTCGTCCACTGTAACCCCTAAGTCCTTTTCTGCAGAACTGCTGCCGAGCCATTCGGTCCCTAGTCTGTAGCGGTACATGGGATTCTTCCGTCCTAAGTGCAGGACTCTGCACTTGTCCTTGTTGAACCTTATCAGATTTCTTTTGGCCCAATCCTCCAATTTGTCTAGGTCCTTCTGTATCCTATCCCTACCTGCCACCGTATCTACCACTCCTCCCAGTTTAGTGTCATCTGCAAACTTGCCAAGGGTGCAATCCACACCATCCTCCAGATCATTTATGAAGATATTGAACAAAACCGGCCCCAGGACTGATCCTTGGGGCACTCCACTTGATGCCGGCTGCCAACTAGACATGGAGCCATTGATCACTACCCGTTGAGCCCGACAATCTAGCCAGCTTTCTATCCACCTTAGAGTCCATTCATCCAGCCCATACTACTTTAATTTGCTGGCAAGAATACTGTGGGATACTCTGTCAAAAGCTTTGCTAAAATCAAGGAACAACACGTCCACCGCTTTCCCCTCATCCACAGAGCTAGGTATCTCATCCTAGAAGGCAATTAGATTAGTCAGGCATGACTTGCCCTTGGTGAATCCACGCTGACTGTTCCTGATCACTTTCCTCTCCTCTAGGTGCTTCAGAATTGATTCCTTGAAGACCTGCTCCATGATTTTTCCAGGGACTGAGGTGAGGCTGACTGGCCTGTAGTTCCCAGGATCCTCCTTCTTCCCTTTTTTAAAGATGGGCACTACATTAGCCTTTTTCCAGTCATCTGGGACTTCCCCCGATTGCCATGAGTTTTCAAAGATAATGGCCAATGGTTCTGCAATCACATCCGCCAACTCCTTTAGCACTCTCGGATGCAACGCATCCAGCCCCATGGACTTGAGCACGTCCAGCTTTTCGAAATAGTCCTGAACCACTTCTTTCTCCACAGAGGGCTAGTCACCTCCTCCCCATGCTGTGCTGCCCAGTGCAGTAGTCTGGGAGCTGAACTTGTTCGTGAAGACAGAGGCAAAAAAAGCATTGACTACATTAGCTTTTTCCACATCCTCTGTCACTAGGTTGCCTCCTCATTCAGTAAGGGGCCCACATTTTCCTTGACTTTCTTCTTGTTGCTAACATACCTGAAGAAACCCTTCTTGTTACTCTTAACATCTCTTGCTGGCTGCAACTCCAGGTGTGATTTGGCCTTCCTGATTTCACTCCTGCATGCCCGAGCAATATTTTTATACTCTTCCCTGGTCATTTGTCCAATCTTCCACTTCTTGTAAGCTTCTTTTTTGTATTTAAGATCAGCAAGGATCTCACTGATAAGCCAAGCTGGTCGCCTGCCATATTTACTATTCTTTCTACACATCGGGATGGTTTGTCCCTGTAACCTCAATAAGGATTCTTTAAAATACAGCCAGCTCTCCTGGACTCCTTTCCCCCTCATGTTATTCTCCCAGGGGATCATAGAATCATAGAATATCAGGGTTGGAAGGGACCCCAGAAGGTCATCTAGTCCAACCCCCTGCTCGAAGCAGGACCAATTTCCAGTTAAATCATCCCAGCCAGGGCTTTGTCAAGCCTGACCTTAAAAACCTCTAAGGAAGGAGATTCTACCACCTCCCTAGGTAACGCATTCCAGTGTTTCACCACCCTCTTAGTGAAAAAGTTTTTCCTAATATCCAATCTAAACCTCCCCCACTGCAACTTGAGACCATTACTCCTCGTTCTGTCATCTGCTACCATTGAGAACAGTCTAGAGCCATCCTCTTTGGAACCCCCTTTCAGGTAGTTGAAAGCAGCTATCAAATCCCCCCTCATTCTTCTCTTCTGCAGGCTAAACAATCCCAGCTCCCTCAGCCTCTCCTCATAACTCATGTGTTCCAGTCCCCTAATCATTTTTGTTGCCCTTCGCTGGACTCTCTCCAATTTATCCACATCCTTCATGTAGTGTGGGACCCAAAACTGGACACAGTACTCCAGATGAGGCCTCACCAATGTCGAATAGAGGGGAACGATCACGTCCCTCGATCTGCTCGCTATGCCCCTACTTATACAGCCCAAAATGCCATTGGCCTTCTTGGCAACAAGGGCACACTGCTGACTCATATCCAGCTTCTCATCCACTGTCACCCCTAGGTCCTTTTCCGCAGAACTGCTGCCTAGCCATTCGGTCCCTAGTCTGTAGCTGTGCATTGGGTTCTTCCGTCCTAAGTGCAGGACCCTGCACTTATCCTTATTGAACCTCATCAGATTTCTTTTGGCCCAATCCTCCAATTTGTCTAGGTCCTTCTGTATCCTATCCCTCCCCTCCAGCGTATCTACCACTCCTCCCAGTTTAGTATCATCCGCAAATTTGCTGAGAGTGCAATCCACACCATCCTCCAGATCATTTATGAAGATATTGAACAAAACCGGCCCCAGGACCGACCCTTGGGGCACTCCACTTGATACCGGCTGCCAACTAGACATGGAGCCATTGATCACTACCCGTTGAGCCCGACAATCTAGCCAGCTTTCTACCCACCTTATTGTGCATTCATCCAGCCCATACTTCCTTAACTTGCTGACAAGAATACTGTGGGAGACCGTGTCAAAAGCTTTGCTAAAGTCTAGAAACAATACATCCACTGCTTTCCCTTCATCCACAGAACCAGTAATCTCATCATAAAAGGCGATTAGATTAGTCAGGCATGACCTTCCCTTGGTGAATCCATGCTGGCTGTTCCTGATCACTTTCCTCTCATGCAAGTGCTTCAGGATTGATTCTTTGAGGACCTGCTCCATGATTTTTCCAGGGACTGAGGTGAGGCTGACTGGCCTGATGGGATCTTGCCCATCAGTTCCCTGAGGGAGTCAAAGTCTGCTTTTCTGAAGTCCAGGCTCCGTATTCTGCTGCTCTCCTTTCTTCCTTGTGTCAGGATCCTGAACTCGACCATCTCATGGTCACTGCCTCCCAGGTTCCCATCCACTTTAGCTTCCCCTACTAATTCTTCCCGGTTTGTGAGCAGCAGGTCAAGAAGAGCTCTGCCCCTTGTTGGTTCCTCCAGCACTTGCACCAGGAAATTGTTCCTTACATTTTCCAAAAACTTCCTGGATTGTCTGTGCACCGCTGTATTGCTCTCCCAGCAGATATCAGGATGATTGAAGTCTCCCATGAGAACCAGATGATGGTCTTGTCATGTGTGCTGCCAACGTACTTACACAGAGTCACTCTTGGAGATGAGAAATGTTAATGTTTCAGGAAAACCTTGCTGATCTAAACTAACGAAGACATGAAGATGAAACAAAGAACGGCCTAAAGGAAAACTGAAAGGAAAGACGGAACAAAATCCATTTCCAAGGACAGTAGCACCAGGCTGCTAACACATATTTTCATTCCACTTCGGAGCCTAAATCCTTTAGGAACATACAAAACACTCTTTGGGCAACTAAGGCCAATTCATGGCTTGCCCTCAGTGAGTGGTTAGGAAGGGAGCTGAGCTAGAATGACGAAGCAGGAATTTCCTGAGCCATTGCGTGGAACATATGGCAGCAGAATGGTCAAAGGGTCGGCACCAGCACCAGGCCTTACTCCTGCTATGTGCGGCATGTGCTTCCCTCTGCCTGCTGCTAGAGGCCAGCTTTCAGACTGGGGAGGTGGAGGGAGTCGGGAGATTGGTCACACCATCTCCCTGGCAGACCATCCCAACTTGGGGTTATGGCGCACTGTTGGGCACATTGCCAGTGTCCTCTCTCTAGAATTTGGGAAGCGCTAGATATGAGTCCGGCCAGTCTCCTGCACAGCTGTGCTAGGGCTGGCAGTGGAGAGAAGCTTCCCTGTATTGTTGTCTCATCCCAGCCCACCTACGCAGAGCAATGCAGAATTTGGCCTTCAGTGAGCAGACTATCTTGACCTCTGCAATTCCATGTACTGAAAACAGTGGCTTATTTCTAGCTATCAACATTTCCAAAGCAGTTATTACCGTGGCTCCACATGAACAAATTACAAAAACAAAGTGAGATCTGCATAGAGGAATATTAGAGGGACAGGCGGCTCTTTGCCCTGGTCTTTGGCTTCACTGTCGATTCCCCTCTACCTTGGAGTGCATTCCAAGTTTTCCTGCTGTTCTGATTCCTGAGGGAGTGGTCTGGGAATGAGGTGAATCTTGCAGAGTGACCTTCAGCTAGCGAGGTCAGGCCTTCTCCTGAGCTGCTGCCAAAAGGTGCATTGGGGACCACCATCCAGAAGGCTCTCCCACTGGCTTGCTAAAGTTTATCCCAGAGCTCCATTAGTCACCACATGCTGGACACTTCTAGCTGTTGTGACAGGTTCTGGAAGGAGAGGTGGTTGCTGAGACTTTGTGGGCCTTTTCCACGAATGGTTTTGCAGGTCACCTGGGAATTTTTCCCCAGGTCAGATTGGCAGAGACTCTGTTTTGTTTTGTTTTTTGGCTTTTCTCTGTACCATGTGGCATGGGTCACTTGTAGGTTTAAACTTGCGTAAATTGTGGAGTCTGTGTAACTTGAAGTCTTAAAATCATGATTTGAGGACTTCAGTAACTCAGCCAGAGGTTGTGGGTCAATTATAGGAGTGGGTGGATGAGGTTGTGTGGCCTGCAATGTGCAGGAGGTCAGAACAGATGACCATGATGGTCCCTTCTGACCTTAAAGTCTATGAGTCTATGGAATATAGGCATCCATTTTTAGTCTGAAACATGGGGAGTTATCCACAACATTTGCATTAATATTGAAGGGAGATGGGCAAGTAAAACCTTCTGCATCAATCTGAAAATGTTTTCACTGGTATGTCTAATGGAGAGCTAGATACAGGAAGAACAGTCCTGCTCATGTTTCAGTACATAGAATATTTCCCTATTCTGCACTTAATGAGCGAAGCACAAGCTTAGACAAGAGAGACAAGGTGCGTGAGGTAACATATGTTGTTGGACTGAGCTTTCGAGCTACACAGAACTCTTCTCCAGGTCTTCAGGTAAAGACCTCACCCACCTTGTCTTTCTAATATCCTGGGACCAAAATGGCTACATCAGCCTTATGTTGGTATAACTACGTCTACACCACACAACTGAGCAACGCAGTTATACCCGGTGGACGGGGAGCCTTGAGATAGGGCTCAAACTGGCAAGAAGCCAAGTACAAGGTCCATAGGGAGCAGCTTAAGCTCCTGTGGGGGAGGCCCTGAGAGAGGGTTAGTGAAAGCACTTGAGTGGGGGCCCAGAAGGGTGGGAGAAAAGCTCCAGAGAAGGGAGAAGCCAGAGGCCTGAGAAGCAAAGGGAGCTATGTTAAGCAGCACAAGGGAGCATACATATTGGGACAGCTATCCCAAGACCGCCTGTGTTACCCCCGGCTACACGGCTATTCCCCTCTATTTGGCACCGGTGAGGCCACATCTGGAGTACTGCATCCAGTTTTGGGCCCCCCACTACAGCCAGGATGTGGACAAATTGGAGAGAGTCCAGCGGAGGGCAATGAAAGTGATCAGGGGGCTGGAGCACATGACTTATGAGGAGAGACTGAGGGAACTGGGGTTATTTAGTCTGCAGAAGAGAAGAGTGAGGGGGGATTTGATAGCAGCCTTCAACTACCTGAAAGGGGGGTCCAAAGAGGATGGAGCTGGGCTGTTCTCAGTGGTGGCAGATGACAGAACAAGGAGCAATGGTCTCAAGTTGCAGTGGGGGAGGTCTAAGTCAGATATTAGGAAAAACTATTTCACTAGGAGGGTGGTGAAGCACTGGAATGGGTTACCTAGGGAGGTGGTGGAATCTCCATCCTTAGAGGTTTTCAAGGTCCGGCTTGACAAAGCCCTGGCTGGGATGATTTAGTTGTGGTTGGTCCTGCTTTGAGCAGGGCGTTGGACTAGATGACCTCCTGAGGTCTCTTCCAACCCTAATCTTCTATGATTCTATGATTTTATACTCACCTGATACTCCCCACTGTCAACAGGTGGGTGGGAAAGAGGTATGGGGAGTGGGAGGAACCCTGGCCCCACCTTCTCCTTGCCATCCAGAGTTGTGGGTCAAGTGTATGGGGAGGAGAAATTTGTTTCCCCTCCCAGAGTAAAAGGGGAGCAGGGAGGAATCTTGCTCCTAGGTTGTCATGGCTACATGCCTAAGGGCTCAGTCCTGCTGATGAGGAGTAGAACTGGGGAAATAATTATTACTTAAAGCCCCAATCCTATAATTGATAGCATGGGGGCAGACTGCTGGTCCCATGTGGACCACCCCCTGACTCAATGCGATTCTGTGTGGGTGCAGACAGCCACCCACACATTGTCACTTGTAGGGTCTTTATTCGATGAATCTCCCATCTTCCAGTCTATGAATTGCTTGCACACAAAGGATGAACGTTACAGTTTTATTCACCATTCACAGTTGTCTGTGAATTTCTTCAGGGACTAATCCTGGGGCTGTTCCCAACAGGGTCTGATTTCCTGCTGCCCTGTTAAAATCTCAGAGTCAGGAGTCAGTACCAGGACAGGATACGAGCTCCAGAAACTGGCAGGTTGCAGTAAGAACAGGATTCTGTTCTTACCACACTCAGTCTCCTTAATGCTTTTCAGTCACTACACGTTTGGTCTATAGACCCACTGATGATGCAAATTACAAATCCGGGGCTTGATCATGACTCTAGACACAGCCCTGCAACAGGGGATGGTGCAGAGCTGCTCCAGCCCCAGGGAAGCACTGGGAGACAGTCTGCTTCAAGTGGGTAGAATGTCACTTTCAGTATGAGAGAATGCCCAGGCTCACCGCGGCGCCTCTCCAGGAGAAGCCGCTTACTCCATCCATTGCACCGGTCCTGCTTAGCGGGGTTGCGCAGGAGGTCAGTGGGGCCACGACATATTGTTTGGAGACCAAATTCTCCCCCCAGTTACAGCTGTTCAACCTTCCAGAAGTTAACAGAGGTCTAACAGAGAGCAGTATGCACCTCAAAGGCCCAGCTGCTCTGCTGATGTGTACGGACTTCATTGGAACTGCACTGATTTATACCAGCTCAGGGTCTGGCCCTGAGAGCTTTTAGATTTGTATCTTTCCACAGTATGCATCTGATGAAGTGAGCTGTAGCTCATGTAAGCTTATGCTCAAATAAATTGGTTAGTCTCTAAGGTGCCACAAGCACTCCTTTTCTTTTTGCGAATACAGACTAACACGGCTGCTACTCTGAAACCTAGATTTGTATCTGTTACTGAAATGTCTTTGATTCTTCAACAACATAGTGTTGCCCGCTACAGGGATTTTCCTGCTTCTTTTCTTTCTATCAAGGAGGTTTGAAGGCAGAGCCAGTTACAAATAACCAGGACTCACTGTACTTGTGGTGACCGGCTGCCCTCCCCACCTTGCATTTCACAAACAGACAGATACACAAACACACAGCATGCCAAAAGCTCATCATGAGGATCCAGCAATTGCCACTGTGTGCAGGCGCATCTCAAGAGACCATGCCATGGAAGCTTGCTCCTTTACGGTCACATTATTCAGTACTAATGAAGTCTTCATACATGAGTGTGTGTATATATAAAACACTCAGGCCCTCTATCTAGCATGAAGAAGTATAAAAGGGCACAAGGTTAATTTTTAAAAAATCCTTTGCAAGTCACTTACTAGAATCATAGACGGTTAGGGCTGGAAGGGACCTCAGGAGGTCATCTAGTCCAATCCCCTGCTCAAAGCAGGACCAACACCAACTAAATCATCCCAGAACTAACAATGTGCTTTACAAATATCAATGACAATTTAACTGCACACCCTTAATTTCATACACAGGGCTCCATTCTGCCACCCTGGCTTTTGTTGAATAGTACTTTATGAATAGCCCACTGACTTCAGTAGTGCTACTCCTGGAGTAACACACTACTCACTGTAAGTAAGGCCAGCAGAACTGGGCCTGAAGTGGTTCAGAAGCCATTCCATTTTTCTTTATACCCTCTTTGATTCAGATTAAGGAAAGCTCCTTGCCATAATCTAGTACAGGTCAGCCACGGCCAGCTAGCAATCTTTTACAGACAGCTGTGGGTTTGTTTCCTTCCTAGAAATGTTTTTCAGAAAAAAAACATTAAGAAGTGTGCCACGCGGACTGCGGCAATTCCATTTCTCTCCATAATTCTTTACGGCTGGTGGCTTCCTCCTTTAGAAAGGGCACAGCCATGAGCAACTGGCTTATGCCTGAGATGGTTTTTCGCTCAGGGATTCCCTGTGAGAGAAAGCCAGTGACATCACTGGGAGATTTTCATTTCACTTCCATGGTTTGTGCAGGGGAGGGCACTCGCCATCTTTGACAGCAAAGGACGGAGGATGGGGAATGCAGGGAGTTTCCCGGGAAACACTGTAGCAGATGACCTGGACTGCTGATAAACAGTGACACAGCTGCAGCTCGACCAGTGGAAAGGGTATTTTTAGAAATCTCTGCTCTCCTACGTCTGGCTAGTGTTTTTCTCTGCTAGCTACCTTCCTTTTTACTGTCACCTTTCCCTAGGAAATGAGGCTTTGCAGCTTAGATTTCAAGCACATCCTCCCCAGCAATGCCATTTAAATTCTCTATTTATGCCATTCTCTAGCCCCAACACCCCCTCTGCATCTAATTAAGCTCTGTGGGCTCCTAGGATGGTGCTGAATAAAAGAGCAAATGTTGCCAAGGCAACAAGAACGAAAGGCATCCCTTTTTCAACAGATACTTTGTAACCTACGGTGTCAATTTTGCACCATTTAAATGAGAAGCCCCTGATAAGATCCAGCCATGCCTGCCTGTAAATAACAAGGCATACGTTTTAGCATACTCCCCCGTACTTTGTCAGAATAAAAATAAAATGCCATTCTCTATTCATTTTGCACATAGTGTAGTTTACACAATGGTCTGGCTAGATGGGAAAACACTCCTCACGAAGGGCTAGGTAGTAACCTAGGTGGCTGCACAGGTGGGTTAAGAGGAGTAAAATTCTTCCATTACATCCCTTCTACCTATGTAGGTGAAAGCCAATGCAGTGTGCTTACCTGGAAGCAGGTAGTGAGTAGTTAGGGAACAGGTAGAGCCAAGATTCTGCTCCTCCCTCTCCCCAATGAACCTGCTGCCACACAGTTCCTTCCCTGTTCTGCTCTAGGGCCACCCCAGCTCGTGCCACCCCGGCCACAGGGCATGTGGCAAAGCTGCAACCGCAACCTAATTAATGTAAGCCCCTGTTACTAATGAGTCTGTGCAGGCATTTTGAACAGTCCCTGCGGTTTTATTGTTTCATTATTTTTATTTCGTTTTCCCTCTTTGCCTTTGTATGGTGTCTGCCCAGCCAAATTCTGGGTGTCCTTGGGCAAAGAGAGCTTCTCCCTTTGCAAATCCACAGGTGGCTGAGCTCTTGTTTAAAGAGCTTTTAAAATCCTTCTGGTAAAGGGCCAATTCTGAGTTACCTCCACTCCTGGCAGCTGAGGATACAAAGCACCTTGCACTAGGCAGGACTGGGCTCAGAATGCATGAGCCTAGGTTGCTGAGATGGGTGAAAGGGAAACGCAAACTGTGTTTGGATTTCTTTGACAAAACCCCGTCCCCATAGTTATCCCTTTAAAAGCAGCTCTCTATGGAGCTCAGCCCCTCGGTGTTACAGCAGATCTCCCCGCTCGGCCCCACCCCGGCACCAAGGCATAAATGAGCTGCGTAGCAATGTTCCCAAGAGTGAGATGAACCTATGGCCGAGGAGCACAGAGGCTGGCCTCTTTTAAGCCGTGCCACTTCGACGCACACAGCTGTTCTGCTTCTCCAGTGAAATCCACTCTTTGCTTTTTGTGTCTGACATCCCAAACCGGCTCTTTGAAATCCCTGCGCATGTGAGGATTCACACTGAAATCAACTAGACAAGGCAGAAAGTGGGAATGGAAACAGAGGCACAAGTAGTGAAATGACTGGCCCAAGTCGCATGGGCTGTTTTGAAAATCCCCCTCTAAATTCACCAAGTGGTGGCACTCCACAGAAATACGTGTGATGCCCTGTCATCATGTACTTGTTTGTACAGCAGCCTGGAACTAAGGGCGCATTGCAGCAAAGACTTATGCCTGTCGTTAACTCTAAGCACGTGAGCACTACCGCTGGAGTCAATGAAACGTCACGGGTTTGAAATTACGCACGTGCACAAGTCTTTGCAGAAGGCCGGTCTCAGCTTGCACTGTACTGCAAACTTAGCCCTTCCTATGAGGCCCTATGGTGGCTTTCATGCTTCTATTCATTCTTCTGTAGGAGGACATGTTTCTCTAAGCAGAGAGTTGTGTTTTGCAGTGAGTGAGAAGAAAGATTATTTCTAGCAGCAGAGGCTCTGATTTTTAGCTAGATTTCAGCAGGATATTCCTTTTTGCCAGTGCAATTCCGAGCTGCAAAAATTGCACCTGTGTTGTGTGTGTTTGTGGGTTTTGTATCTATAATTCGTTAGTTGCACAAAGTTTTGCCAGTGCAGCTTGCCTTCCGAAAGTCTAGGCCTTTTTTATTATTTCTTTGCTCTTAAAAAGCTCTCTGTAAAACTAGCATGTAAATTAACAGAGTGAACTGAAAACAAAGCCTGTTTGTAGAGGGGCTGCTTGATACAAGAGCACAAGCAAGAATGCTGTATAACACAGGGTGCATCTACACTGCCAAAAAAGACCCACAGCAGTGAATCTCGGAGCTCAGGTCAACTGAATCAGGCTTGCGGTGCTCGCACTTATGGGGCTAAATCTACTAGTGTAGATGTTCGGGCTTGAGCTGGAGCCGAGGCTCTGAAACCTGATGAGGATTCACTGATATTTGTGGCCCTGTAGCACAAGCCGCTTGAGCTCAAGTCAATTGAACCAGCTCTGTGGTTTACTGCCCTAGATATTTTTTTTTTTTGCAGTGTAGACATCCTGACGGGCTACAGAACTTCCATAAAATAATTCGTAGAGCAGATCTTTTAGAGAAACATCCAATCTTAATGTAAACATTGCCAGTGATGGAGAATTCAACATGGCCCTTGGTAAATTGTTCCAAGGCTTAATTACTCTCACTGTTAAACATGTACTCCTTTTTTCCAGTCTGAACTTGTCTAGCTACAACTTTTGGCCATTGGATCACGTTATACCTTTCTCTGCTAGATTGAAGAGCCCATCATCACATATATAGGTTCTTATAGATTACCATCAAGTCACCCCTTAACCTTCTCTTTGTTACACTAAGTAGACAGAACATCTTGAGTGTATTACCATAAGCCATGTTTGCCACGCCTTTAATCAATCTTTTGGCTCTTTTCTGAACCCTTTCCAATTTATCAACATCCTTCGTGAACTGTAAACACCGTAACTGGACACAGTGTTCCAGCAACAGTCGCGCCAGTGCCAAATACAGAGGTAAAATAACGTCTCTTCTCCATCTTGAGACTCCCCTGCTTATGCATCACATTAACTGTTTTGGCCTCAGGTTCCAATGATTATCCTCCACACCCTCAAATCAGAATCACTGCTTCCCAGGGTAGTCCCCGATCCTGTAAGTGTGGCCTTCGTTCTTTATTGCAAGATGTATACATTTACATTTAGCCATAATAAAATGTATATTGATTGCATGGGCCCAGTTTATCAAGTGCTCCAGGTTGTTTTGTATCAGTGACCTGTCTCCTTCATTATTTACTCACTCCCCCAATGTTTGTGTCATCTGCAAACTTTATCAGCGATGATTTTATGTTTTTTTCCAGACCAAGAACTGATCCCTGCAGGGCCCTACTAGAATCACACATGCTCAATGATGATTCCCCATTTACAATTACATATTGGGACCTAACATTTAACCAGTTTTTAATCCATTTAATGTGAGCCCTGTTAATATTATCATTCTACTTTTTAAATCAACATTTCATGCAGTACCAAATCCAATGCCTTACAGAAGTCTAAGTATGTTACGTCAACACTATTACCTTTGTCAACCAAACTTTTAATCTAATCAAAAAAGATAAGTTAGTTTGACAGGATCTGTTTTCCATACACCTGTGTTGCTTGGCATTAGTTATATTACCCTCCTTTAATTCTTTACTAATTGAGTCTCCTATCAGCTGCCCCATTAACTTGTCTGGGATCGATGTCAAACCGACAAGCCTATCATTACCTGGATCATGCTGTTTATCCTTTATAAAATATTGGCACAACATTAGCTTTCTTACAGTCTTCTGCAACTTCCACAGCGTTCCAAGGCTTATTCAAAATCAAATGTAATGGTTCAGTGAGCTCCTCAGCCAGCTCTTTTAAAACTCTTGGGTGCAAGTTATCTGGATCTGCTGATTTTAAAAATATCTAGCTTTAGTAGCTGCTGTTTAACATTCTCCCATGATATCAGTAGAATGGAAAGAGTGATATATCATAATGAGATGATATAACTACATTATCTGTTTTTTCCCCAGATACAGAACAGAAATATTTACTGAATGTTTCTGCCTTTTCTCCATTCTTAGTGATAATTCTCCCATTTCCAGCTAGAAAATGTCTGTAAATGCTTTGCTAAATAGGAAAGGGCTGCTGAACTGGGGGAAGAGAGTGCTTAAGAGTCTAAATCTCAATTTCAAAAGTGACTTTGGCAATTCGGAGCCATTTGAGACTTAGGCTCCTAAGTGTTTAAGTCATTTTTGAAAATGGAACTTAGCTTCTAAGGCCATGGTTGGACAGGTGGTAACATACGATGGAACTTATTTCCGTACCCCATTGGGCCAGGCTATTTTTTAGGTTGATATTTCTCAGGCTGAGAGATTTACATGTTGCAGGTATTCTTCTTGGACCTGGATCTGAGAAGGGCAGCGGGAAAGGCATTCCACTGAAGGAGTAAAAGTTGAATTCCCTGACGGGCCTGACAGCCAATTATTCAGAAACACTGTCACAGCTCACCTTACACAGATTCACCAGATATAAGGAAAATGTGTGAATTATTAATTCACAGCCATTCTCAGTGTTGTCCATTCTGCTGAGTGACATTTATAGTTTCATACACAACTTCATATGAAGTAACAGACGTACGCAGTTGGGTCTTATTTCCTTTAAACTTTCAAACTCTCCCAAGTAATATATGATACCCACCTTTTCCCCAACTGCTTACAGAGATTCTATGTCAGACTCTACACGCTGCTGCAGGAGCTCCATGTGATGGTTTAGAGCACAGGGCCTGGTGTGGGAATCAGGACGTGTGGGTTCTACTCTGAGGTCTACCACTTTTCTGAAAATCCCACCCACAATCCATCAAAGGCTTTCAGATAAATTCCATCTCTGTTTATCTTAAAATATGACCATCTCTAAGGAAGCCACTTAGGAACTGGTCCTGGAGCAGCAACTGTCAACACTCTGAAACCTGTCTTTCCTGTCTTCTCTGCCATTTTTAAATTATCAACCTAATCTTTCTCTGTGCAGCGATATCAACATTGGCAGAAGCATTGTTGAATAACAGGAATCCCGGAGTAGCCAAACACCTGGCATTGGGATTATTATTTATTTTCTTCAACAACATACTCATAACCCTTCCCAAGGCAGCAACAAGGCATTGAGGCTCGGAGCTCTTCTGCAGATAGCCGTACATCCAACAGAACTTTGACAATCCCATGCGTCTTGCGATGTGTCCAGTCAATGCTGCACGTTACTCTGAAATACTGCAATTTAAAATGACCATGCCTTATTGCTTTACTATAAGACAACACTGCCTCTCACTGCTTCTCTAGTTTTTCACATGTCAACATGAAGATCCCATTAGTTCAGGGCTTCTGGGTCTCAATCATATAGCAACTGTGGAAAAAAATTGGGCCAGATTTTCCATTGCCCTGCACCCGTTATAGTCATTTATTGTAACATGCTACGACATCCGAATGGTAATGTTTTATACTCACTTTGCACTGGTACAAAGGACAATGAAGAATCCGGCCCATTGACTCCAGTGTGGCAGAACAAGGGTGGACACAATTTCTCTACCTGCAGCGCCTGTTGATTGCACTGCAATCTCCAGGGTTGCCCCAGTCCTCCAATCGACCTCCTGGCAAGAACCACTCATAACATGTTTACCGCAGCTTCACACAGCTATTGACAGGCATGCTCCATGCCACCGTCCTGTTAGAACAGGATGACAGAGCAATCAGTGTCTTAGTGATTTGCCCCTGGGCCCATAAAAATGCAATACCTCTCTTGTTAATGGACAAATGGAGGGAAGATGATGCAGATTCATAGATTTTTTTGTATTTCCTGCAACTAGGCAGGCCATTCATCTGGTTTTAAGTTCTAAGGTTTGTCCCCTGTCTGGTACTGAAACTAAATTGGATGTGGTTTTGTCCAGAATTGGAGGGGGGATGCCATTTTGAAGAGCATGCCACCCTTCCCCCACCAGCATGACCTCGCATGCACTAAGTGTGAGGTCACGCTGGCAAGGGGCAGTGCGCTCTTCAAAATGGCGTCCCCTGCGTGGCGTCCCCTTGCACGCACCATGCATGCAAGGCCATGCTGGCGGGGGTGGGGTCACATTGGTCCTGGAAGTACTGGAATATCCAGTATTTGGGGATGTGTGAGTGGCCACCCTATCTGCCAACCCTTACTTTGTTTCCATAAGTTACTTAGGTCAAAGCATTGTCTCTCTCTTCCCTCTGTATTAGATGACACAGTAGCATGTTATCAGGGGTTGCTGACTTTTGGGCACTATAATCCTGTACAAATATAAATAAATAACCAGGTGCAAGGGAATGAAAGGACTTACTGTTTTCTAACCGAATGACCTGCTAAGGTACATCATGTATATTATGGGAATAAGAACAGGAATGCCATGCACTTTTATGTCTTTCTAAAAGATACTCTCTAACTCATCAGCAAGTGATCGGACTAGCTGCAGGAATAACAGGGTGAAATTCTCTGGCTGGTGTTGTACAGGAGACCAGACTAGATGATCATAATGGTCCCTTCTGGCCATAACAATCTATGAAGCTATTTCAGAACCAAATAATAGTTTGATAAGCAGGGAAATCAATGAAAATGCCAGTTATAAATATATAACGTATTGCCCCTTAGCTACAATTAAACTACAGCGTGAGCAGACTTAAACACTATCTCAGCCCACACTCCAGTGAGTCTACATATATTCACATTCATTGGTATGCTCCAGAGGTTATGTGCTACTCAAGTAATACAAAACTACTGTATCTCTGGCTTTACTAGGCAGTTAAACCAGGTGCGTGGCTGTTTTGTGTAACTGGCCAAGTACAGAGCAGCTAGAGTGTAGCCATGACTAGCCCGTGATTGGGATACCAAATACTCAGTCGTCTGCCAGGCTTGCTTGGCTGGCTTGCATCTTGACAGTAATTTCCCTTTTCATGAGATCATAGGCAGATTTGTGCACCATGGGACTCTGCCCATCCTTTCTCAGGGACGGACAGAGCAGTACAAGTTCCTCCCACACAAAACCCTTCCAGCAGCCACAGTGATTTGACTCACGCCCTTTCAGCCTGAGGGCAATCTTCAGCGGAAACCCAGCAGCTAGGCAAGGGTGTAAAAACACATCTAGTCTTTCCAGTCCTAGTTTCTAAGGCAACAAGGCAACAGCACTAATCAGAGTTCCAAGCACATGGCTAAAACCTCACATTCTATTTTGGCTATATAGAGAGAAGGCCCTATTTTTCACTGCCTGGCATCTTGTGTAATCACTTACATCTGCGCAAAGTACATCTAAAAGGACACCATTCTGACCTGGTAGCATATCACACTCACTTTGCATGAGTGTAAATGGCTACATAAGGCACGGGGGAGTGGAGAATCAGACTTAGATATTGTAGATAATTGGCCATATTTTCCAGCTCATGCACTCACATTTGTGTGAATATTTGAACATGCCATACCCTTGTGTTAAAAAACCAACAAACATGCTCAATTCCAACCTGCATGCACACAGCATGGTATCATTACAACCAGTGAGATAATGGAATTTTCACGCCACAAGAAATATGTCATTTGTTTTCATCCTGAATTGGGACGAAAAGGCAAAGTACAAAAACAATTCATAGAATGAATAATTTAAAAACAATTCCATTAATAAATATCAAAACAAAAAATTTCACACTTCAAATTGAAATGTCTACATTTAAATGTCAATTCAAAGTGAAAAGTTTTGGTCAGAAATGACGTTAAGATGATGTTTTAAGTTGACATTACAATTTGAATAAAATTTTTCATTCAAATCAACATTTTGAAAACAAAATTCCAGTTTGTTTTGAAAAGTCAATTTGAAAGAAAATTTTGCTTTGATTTTTTCCAATGGAAAATAATTTAAGAAAAAAATCAACAAATTGACATTTTCCCATGAAAAAAATTAGATTTCAACAAATCTCTATTTCCTAACAGGACAATTTTGGGGTCAGAAAATTTCAAACAACTCTATGTATATGCTTCAGCTAGGCATATGCAAAATTGTGTTTGTGTTTTCATACACGTTGGAAACAGGTTCAGATACTCTATTTGGTCCTTAGATTCTGACGGGCTGAATCAGAATTATTATTATTTGTTTGTATTAGTGTAGCATCTAAAAGCTGCAGTCATGGACCAGCACTCTATTGTGTTAGGTGCTGTACAAACACAGAACAAAAAGATGGTCCCCACCCCAGAGTTTGCATTGGGGAAAGCAAGTGATAGTTCAGAAGGGCAGGTGAAAGATCACTGCACGTAGTCAGATGCACTCTGCTTTCGAAAGAGAACATGGCCAAAACAGCTGCCATTTTGCAGAACTCTCAAAGTAAAACTCTAAGCTGCTTTTTATTTAACTTTTTAAAACTAGAAGCGAAATGACGAAGCGTGGTGGCAGCCGAATAAAATATTGCCGTGGAGAGAGAAAAACTGCTTTACTGGAAAAGATTGGAAAACAATGCCTTCAGCTTCTGGAATTATGCATGATCATGGCAAATATGCTATCCCCTAAGGCAATATTTACTGCAAGTAAAGTCAAAACGTGTCACTTTTTAATATGCATATTGGACCAAATCATCTCCTGTCATTACACCTTTGGGGTTGTACTGGTGCACCTGAAAAATGAACTTGGTTCAATATAGGTATCTGTTCCGTAGACAGTATTATGTACCCTTTCAGTCATTACAGTGTTCACCAAAATAACATTACAGGAGTGATTCTCTGCCTGGCAACAGGTTTCTTTGAGTCTAGAGTATCCCCCATGGCCATAGACTCCTCCTTAGCAGCAGACATAGAAGAAGGCAGCAGCTGATTGTGGCTCTTTTCCCAGTTCCCACAAGTTACACCTGCAGCTGCTGCAGAAATGGTCCTGCAAATAGCTCAGAGCTCTTTGGACTGCACGTACATAGGTAAAGACAAAGGGCCTGATCCTCCATGGCCCTGCATTGTGTGCAGTCATTTACACCAGTTCAAAATGGGTGAAAATGCTGCTAAATCTGAATGGGAGCATTTCACACTCATTTGGCACTGGTGTAAATGACTGCACTAAGTGCAAGGCAGTGGAGAATCAAGTCCAAAATAATACGGTGTTGTCACATATAATGTAGTGACAGCAAATAAGAGCACACAAATTATACAAAAAGATTTTCTCTTTTCATAAAGATTCTAAACCCCGTCCCCTTGTTATTCCTGCTCCGTAATCTTACAGAAATCTTACCGTGAAAAGAGAATGGTTGCTTTTTAGCTATACTTCCTATGAAAAAGTGGAGGGGCGTGTAGAATTTTGTTATTAATGATGGAATGGTAACTCAATGAACCTGTTGAGCATAGCTTGCTTGTAAGTGTGTTGCCCAACCTGGATAATGTCTAACTAAAACTGGGCTCATATTGCAAAACAGTATTTGCATAACAAACTGGACATTTGCTCTGAATGCATGCTAGGCCTCTATTGTAAGTTTTCTGCATAGGAGTGATTTATTTTTGGTTCACGATAAAGTGCATGGTAAGTTTGTATTTGCATAGAGGCTCATATTGTATGTTTTCACGTGATCATCTTTAACTCCCATTGAGTTCCCTCTTCTTGTTCACAGGGGTGAAACTCAAAGCTCCATCTATTTAGTTGGTCAAAGAGAAGGTTACCTGGTGGCGTGATCATGGTCTATAGGTATCTGCAGAGGGAGAAGATTTCTGATAATAAAGGGCTCTTCAATCTAGCAGACTAAGGCATAGCAACATTCAATCACTGGAAGCTAAAGTTGGACACATTTAGAGTAGAAATGTGGCACAATTTTTTTCCATTTAAAAGTGACACGTTTTTAATGGAATGGGCACAAATCTGATGGATTCAAACATATCACCACCAGATAACGTAACTAGCAGGAACCAGACACATTCCCTCTCTATTCCAGAGTATAAAGAAAAGGAGTACTTGTGGCACCTTAGAGACTAACCAATTTATTTGAGCATAAGCTTTCGTGAGCTACAGCTCACTTCATCGGATGCTGTAGCTCATGAAAGCTTATGGTCAAATAAATTGGTTAGTCTCTAAGGTGCCACAAGTCCTCCTTTTCTTTTTGCGAATACAGACTAACACGGCTGTTACTCTGAAACTTATTCCAGAGTATATATATCCAAGTTTCAGTCCCCCCCGCCGATTTAACCGTCATCTCTCTCTTATGGATGCTGCATTAGCTTGACCAACCAGGAGTCTCAGTAGCAATTTTAAGAGAGCATTAGTAAATAACCTGAATGGCAGACTGAATGGCAGAAGCATGTTGTTAAGATGTACACACTACAGACAGCATAGCCAAACCTTAACCAGGTAGAGTTCATCCTTTGCTCTCCCCTGATTTCACCTAAGGCTTTATTAAATAGTGCCGTTGTGACATATATCAATATAGGTGTTAATTAAACAATCTGCATCTTTCCTCCTTGTGGTACTAGGCTTTTCAATGCACTTTCAATAGAGTTTTCTCTTCCTACTCAATAGCGTCTTTCTTTTTTGCCAACACCAGACACCACAGCTGCATCATTTCCCCATTCACCAAGGCAACATCCATGTCTCTTCCCCACCCCCGCAAAATCATGCACAGCTCCAATGATCTGTCCTCTTAACACAGTTGGTGCATCCCAGCTCTTCCTAACATATTGCCTTTCCCACGTACCTCACACAGCTGTAGCTAGCTCTGGTTGGCATTGGACAATTCTTGCATAAGTTACAGAAATAAAGAGTTATATACATTCTAATTTACAGCTGTAATTTGCTAAACTCTGAATACTGCCAAGTGTGCCTTGAACTGGCTCAGCAAAAACCTAAAGCCTTCTGTTCCAGCACTTGTCATGTGGGCCCAAACTTTTGCTGAATACACACCCACATGCACTGACATGATTAATATTTTCTTTTTGATTTGCTGTGCACATTAATACTGGCATTTTTGGAGAATGACAGCATTTGCAGGCAGCACGCACAATAAGTTGGAGGCAGCTACTTTGGCTCCAAAACCGTCTTTTTTAGTCGATCAGTTTCCTCAGACAAATTCCTTTTTAGTTTGTTTCTCATGCTTATGTGATTCATTGGCCCTGGGCATGTGATCATGTCCCCACCTAGTGGCTGACTCTGGAAAGAAGTCTTGCTCATTACTTGCAGTTAATTGACTCACCCTCCCTATTCAGCATAGCATTCAAACATGCGCTTAGATTTAAGTCGATTGAGATCAATGAACACATACTCAAGTACTTTGCTGAACTGGGACCTTAGTTCTGAAGGGTTCCAATAGGATCTCCACTGCATAGTAGTGCAGCCATTATTTGTTACTAATTGACAGATGGCTAGTTGAATTCCTGTGGGCCTCAGATAAGCAGGATCAGCTTGTCCAGCAGGGAGCAGTATGTACTAACTCCATCACATCACCTTCTGCTCCTTATACTTGGTCTCAGCTCAAAGGAAAATTCTTTATTTCAAGAGCACTGCCAGCAGATTGAGGGAAGTGATTATTCCCCTCTATTTGGCACTGGTGAGGACACACCTGGAGTATTGCGTCCAGTTTTGGTCCCCCCACTACAGAAGGGATGTGGACAAATTGGAGAGAGTCCAGCGGCGGGCAACGAAAATGATTAGGGGGATGGGGCACATGACTTACGAGGAGAGGCTGAGGGAACTGGGCTTATTTAGTCTGCAGAAGAGAAAAGTGAGGGGGGATTTGATAGCAGCCTTCAGTTACCTGAAGGGGGTTCCATAGAGGATGGAGCTCAGCTGTTCTCAGTGGTGACAGATGACAGAACAAGGAGCAATGGTCTCAAGTTGCAGTGGGGGAGGTCTAAGTTGGATAGTAGGAAACACTATTTCACTAGGAGGGTGATGAAGCACTGGAATGGGTTACCTAGGGAAGTAGTAGAATCTCCATCCTTAGAGGTTTTTAAGGCTCAGCTTGACAAAGCCCTGGCTGGGATAATTTAGTTAGTGTTGATCCTGTTTTGAGCAGGGAATTGGACTAAATGACCTCCTGACGTCTCTTCCAGATTCTATGATTCTAAGTCCCAGTGAAATCAGTCAAGCCATTTGAGAATGAAAAATACACACTTTTCCTGAACGTTCCCATCATACATGTTTCACTTGGAGAACTCAGACATGGCTGGAGGTGAACACTTAGCATGTGGGATGTTTCAGTTTTGTTGTTTTAGTTTTGGCCTTGAAGAGTAAGACAGGTTGTGAGAACAGCAGAATTTGAAATTTTCTATCCGTTTTTTCTAACAGATTTTGAATGAGGTTGTTAAGAACACCCCAGTTAAAGACGTTTTTTTAAATCAAGGACTCCATCACTAAGGATGACTGGCAGGCTAAAGAGCGCCATATCTTACAAGGTTACTTAAGGATGGATGAGGTAGTGATGGCCAATGGAGTCAGAAGGCTGCAGATTTTATAAACTCTACATGGGAGAGAGCTACCGCACATGCCATTTGCCCGGGAGAGAGGAATTTAGAAAAGAAGCAGGATGGTTTTTGAGCTCGGACTCATGAGATCAGGATTCAGTTATTGGCTCTACCATAGACTTTCTTGGGCAAGTTACTTAATTTCTTTCTTGATGTGTATAATGGTGATAATAATGATACTTCTTTCTCCCACCCCTTCCCTTTTCCATTTAGTCTCTAAACTCTTCAGGGCAGGACTATCTATTATGTGTATGTACAACCCCTAGCACAATGGGACCCCAATTTGGTCAGAGCCTCTAAGCACTACTGTAACAGAGATAATAAGATTGTTTAGGACATTGGTTACCTGTATCCAACTGGAGAGAATAAACCAATTGGTTTCTGATTCGCTTGGCTCCTGCACTGAGCTCAGCACTTGTATAGGGATAAAATCGGGCTTTTATTTTCAGTGTCTGAACTCACAGCTGTGTACCAAGACCTATATCCTAGTGGATTTGTTTGTTGTACTAGATGATTTAATTAAGTAACACAAAACTGATTCCAACCTAAATATTCTAATTTGGAAGATTTGACCAATTTACTTGTTTTTGTTTATTTTTGTTTATTTTTTTTTGTTTTACAAATAAAAAGTAGTTACGAAAAATTAAGACCAGAATCTGTAAGTGGATCCAGTATTGGAAAGGGAGCCAGTGCAGTAAGGATGACATCAAAGTCCATGTGAAGTGCTGTGTTTCCATTGGCCTGTGCTCCTTAGTAGAGGGTTTGAACCAGTTGGAACTTCCTCAGAACCTTCACTCTCATCCTCAGGTTATGATGTGTTTTTAAAAGACAAACAGGGGGTGACAAATATAGCTGATCAGGAATTTTCCAATGAAACTTTTATTGTTTGAAAATGCTGATTAGTTGAAACTGTTCCTGAGAAAGGATCTTGTTTGCTGAATCTGTTACAAAAAATTGAAAAGTTTAGAAACTGTCAAAACATCCCATTTTGACATTTCCAAAACAAAAAGTTTCGTTTTCTCAGTTTGAAATGATTGTTCAGTTAGAAATTTTAGTTAATTTATACTAAAAGAGATTTTTTTTTAGAGAAAAGTCAAATCTAAACAAAACAGTTTGATTGACCTGATCTGAATTTTTCTCCCCAGCTTGTCGGTTTTCAAAAATTGGATATTTTTACTTTTTGTCCCAATTTGGGACAGGAAAATTTTTCAAAATCTTGAAAATCCTCACAGGACAGGAAAGCCATTTCACGCCGAGCAGTTTTCGATGGACAGCTCTCTAGGTTCCCTGACTACTGCACTAAGACTTACTGCAACAGCAGGACGAGTTCCATCTTGATCCTGATGCTGTTTGTGAGGAAGGGGAAGGCAATTCCTGCTTACTCAGAAGAACCCAACTGAGTCTGGGGCACAGCAGCTCTATGTGGTTGCCCTGGGCATTTTCTCACAGAGCTGGGAATGTATTTTCATAATGGAAAAGATCCTTGAATCCTGAAAGGTCCTAAGTGAAGCGATGAATTGGATACTGCAGCTGACAGTCAGCCTTACAACAATCTGAACTTCCCCATATCAATCTTAATAGAAAAACACAAGGTATCTGAACTGGAAACGACTTCTCTTTAACATTCAGCTATAAAGTCAACATGGGTTCATGTTAATAGGGCTCACCAAGGGGTTTTAACAATCTATTTTCTATGACACAAAAATTAGCATGAAAGTCCAGAACGGAGTAGCCACTTGGGAATGCTGAGTCCATTACTACACTCATCTTTAACCTCCACAGTAACCTGTGTAACCCTGAGTAGCTCAATATCACATTTTAAAGGGCATTTTTACAATTGTAATTAAAATTATTCTTCAAATAAAGTTCAGAGCTTGTATTCATAAATAACATGACCTAGCCCTAGCCCTTTCCATCAGGGTGGATTATATACCACGCTGTACCCAGAGAACTAGAGCCTAGCCTAGAGCCCTAGCATGCCCGAGTTCGCTTCCTCAGCTTCTTACTGTGAAGGAACTTCTCTCTTCGAAGCAGCCTTGTAGGACTTAGGGTCTGTTCTCCAGTCAATGTACAGTCCTTAACCCCTGATCCTGGCAGTGGTCCCAGGACCCCAGGGAGAATGCCCCCATCTCCTCAGTAATAAAGGGAAAGCACAAACAGATATTTGCCAGCTGGAAGACAGAAAGATGCAAGGCCCATTTCACTTTTGTGCTAGCTGTGCCCTCTGTGAGGGCGTCAAATCTGTGTTGCTGAGGAGGGGCACAGCTGTGTTCACAGGACTGGCAGATTCACACTCAGCTTGTGTTGCTGTAGTCCCGCCAGGTGCCAACTAAAGCATGTATGATGCAGGGCAGGTCTTCTTCCCCAAGGTGGGGGGACCCAGTCTCTTAACCAGTCAGATATGGTAGGACCCTGCAATGTGATCAGAGATGGGATTCAGAGCTGGAAAGTACTATTTTGAGGCCTAAATCCTCAGAGCTTCCTGGGACTAGTCTCCCATTAAAATCCATGAGAGTTTGACCTGCTACTACTCCTACTTGGCCCTTCTATAGCGCTTCTCATCAGTGTATCTTCAAGTGCTTTACACAGCACATGAGCCACGTGACTGGGGCCTTAGTCTTTTTTTGTCTCAGGACTAATGTCTTGTGAACTTTTAATTGGTTTGATCATTTTTCCTTTTGGGTAACATGGGGATATTGAAATCACAATTAAAATGCCAGGAATCTTTCTTTGCCCCAGAGATTGCTCATAAAGGCTGATAACAGTCTTTGAAAGTGTCGACATCGTTTTAATTAGTGAAAAATCATTCAGTAATTCTATGATCTTTCATTCCAACCAATATATGACAACTAAATGCAATCAGATGTCCTGTGGGTCAGAAAAAATGTTCATGCACAATGAGAAAATGCCTTTTTTAAGCCCCTTTCTTTTAACGTTCCCTCCTCTCTGCATGGATTACATTGTGAAGTTCGAGAGCTCGTCCCCAGAACCTGCGATCAGAGACCATTCACAGGAAGTCAGAGAAAAGACAAACCTATCTCACTGGAAGGTCAGGTTTTAAACCCCAGAAGATGGGTTAGAGTGAAAAACAATTAGCTTTTCTAGTGGAAGACAAGAATTTACAGACTGTGGGAATACTGCACACATTGTAACGTGCCCACATCCCATCCTCCAGTAGGCATTTGGATTAATGACAACCTCTGAAGTGGTGGCATAATTCCAATATTGTCAATTCCCCTCCATTTTAACAACTGCCTGCTAATAAATGGAGTGAATTGATAGGCTTCAAGATACCCCGTGGAGAGGCAGTCAGAGGGGTATATTGGAGCTATTACTGAGCTTCAGAGAATAATACGCTGCAGCAAAACAGAATACTCAGATTCACTGTTTACCAGGATCAGCCAAATACCAATACATTGAGAAAAGGAGTAAATGATAGTAAGACAGTAAAGAGACAGGGATAGTAAATCCCGTAGACAGTTAATTATAATCTCAGTAATGAATCCAAGTTGAAGGAAATGTTGATTACGCTACAACTTTAACAGTAGTTGAACGCAAACCTTTTGTGATGTGCAGTCAACACTCAACGCCCTCGCATGAACATTTTGCATACCTTTGGTACCACTTTGTCCACGAGATGTGTCCAATGTTTTCTATTCATGTGAGTGAAACAAATCCAGAATTGAGAAATAACCAAATATTACCCGCAAAGTTTAACAAATGAATTCCTAGCTAATGCTAAAATGTGGCTGAAATGTTCAAACTTGGGTGACTAGAATTAGGCTCTTAAATCTGTATGTGAGAACCTGCAGGGCTAGAACCTATGGACTTGTGTGCTGCTGATGCTTCCACACTGCCACTGTAGACTTAAGCTGGACTCCAAAGGGAGGAACCTGTGAGGCTTGGCAGGAAGTACCACCCAGTAGGGCCTGATTGGTAGCGCCTCACAGCCCCTTCACTGGCCAGTACTGGTGCTTAAACCAGGAAGCCATCATGAGGAACTGTCTGAGCAGCAGCACAAACTGTCTGCCTGCTTCTGCTCTAGACCATGCTTATGATAGACCCTAGACTCTGGACTCTGACCCTGATTTGTCCTCGAGAGCAACTGAGTCTCACTCGCTTGCACACACACCTGCATACCCAACCCCACCCCCTGGCGGTGACTGATCTCTCTGCACACACACCTAGGTAGGTCCTCCACCCCTGACACTGATTTACGTCTCAGCTAGTTGTCTGGCTGCTCAAACAGACACGTCCGGTCTGCCAGGGAAGGGGCATGCATCCTCCACAGATTTCTTTGCTTCCCCATTTTTCTACTGGGAAACAAAGAAATCTGCATGGGACATGAATTCTGTGCACATGCAGTGATGCAGAATTCCCCCAGGAGTAGAGAATGCCAATCCTTCATTTAGAGAAGGGCTAAGCCACATAGAGCTGTACTGAAACCAGGGTTATGCTGGTGTAACTCAGGACAGAGTGCCCTCAAAGGTGGAAATAATGCCTAGACGGGGAATTGCAGTTGTGAAAAGTAAAAACTGTGTTCCAGAGATTGTCCCACAGTTGGCTAGTTCTGTCCCAAAAGTGGGTGGATCTGGCCAGAAACGGAGCATAGCCAGGGTATCCAGAAGAACTGTTAAGTCTGTGTACAGCAGAGCCGGAGCTACAAGTCAAAGTTGCCCTTTCCCAGTGCAGTTCCCAGGGTGGTGAAAACACCATCTAACAGTCCCTGTGGGTGAATCCCCACTACAGTACACCTCTGCCTGCTGCTGCAAGAGTTTATTGACCCCACACATGATAAAATACATTATTATAATTAAGCTTTTAATGCTACTCATAGGCACGATCTTTTCACTGGGAAAATGCACAAATAAGGTGTAACTGACTAGTTCTTAGCAATGGGTGGAAAGTTTTCCAGCTTTGCACTGCAGAAATATCTTGGAAAATGATAGGCTCATTGATGCTAAAACTTCATCATCAGTGGAAAGTTTAATCAAGCTGATTAACTAGCAGTTTCTGAGCTGTTGGTCTTGTATGAGATTCCTAGATCAGGGAATGCAACGTCCCAAAGACATGAGACACAATGCTGAACTTTTGCTTGTAGAAATGTGTATGTTTTTACTGGCTGTCACTGCCAATGTGGCTTATTGGCTTCATCTCTCTAATCCCTGAAGCATTTTTACTTAGGCAGAACTGAAGGACTTGTACAAAAAAAAAGTTACAAAACTTAACACAGCGAGAACATAAAAGAAAGAGTCTAATGATGTGACCTGATCCCTCAGGGGCTTGGTAACTTCAGGTAGTGCATTCTGTAAGGCAAAGGACAGCTCCTAGTTCTCGGCTCAAGTCCCTTTGTATCTGATCAAATGTAGGAGTGCTGTTATCAAACCTAGTACTAATGTAACACTGACAGACCCCGGTCCTCAGCAGGTGGGAGCGAACCTGGGATCTCTAGAGCTAAATGCATGAGCCTCTACTGCATGATTCAGGCTGTAGAGCAGACTCCTTTAATCTCTCTCTGTAAGTTGGCTCGGTGCCACTAGAGGGGACAGAGCACCACACCCAGGAGGTGTGTGGGTTACACTAGCATCCGCAAGACAACTCACACTGGGTGATTCCAACACTCACCCAGATATTCCTTTGACAAATCAGCCCAAGATCTACCACAAGTCATGGGCTTGATGAAGGAATTAGTGGGTGAGGTTCCCTGGCCTCTGCTATGCAGGAGGTCTGACTAGAAGATCTTAATGATCCCTTCTGCCCTTAAAGTCCATTCATTGAATGCCCACCATGCTCATAGCTGGACCCACAGAGCAGAATTTTTAGAAGAGCTCCGCTCTGACGTGTGCCCCCACAAAATGATATCGAAAACTTGCATAACTTTGAATATATTTGCATATATTCAGGCATAAACAATCAGAAATGCTTGCCTTCCTATTTTGAACTTATGCTGCAACAAAACCCTAGTGTGGGGAGGTAACTACATGTATTCATATGGAGCTACAGGCTTTGTAGATATCAACTATAAAAACGCCTGAAAGGTGAATACATAAATAAATAAACTCCCACACAGTATTTCTAATGAAGTTCCTCCTCCCCTTCCATGGTGACAAGGAGATGCGTAGGGGAGAGAGAGTGCTTATTGGTGTTATCCTAAAACAACTGAAAAACGTCAATCAGAAGGGCATGCTATTTTGATCAACTCCATAGTGATGTTCTTGGAGGGATGGCAGTATATGGCCATGCCCTGGCTTGTTGAGAACTCAGAAAATTCATTCCCATGTTTTTCCTCTCTGATTCCTGGGAACAACCTGAAAAATCCTCAAGGAAATTCTCTTAGTAAGTTTCAAACTTGATTAGCAGGAAATGAGAAATCTGAGAAAGCTGGACATTCCTTTTATTTTTCTTTAAAAGAGAAAGTGGTTGCTTGGAATTCTGTCTCATGAGAGAACAGAAGCAATCTGAACATAGATCATCTGAACTATGGAAGAAGTCAGGGATTTGGAAGCATCTGAAACATTGTGGTGTCAGGGCTATTTCGTACATACCCAAGTCACTCTCTGCATATGAAATCCATATGAAAAAAAACAGGGGATTGCTTGAGTTTCCCCATATAAAGGGCCAATAATCAGTGGTCTACATGGAAGAGCAGTAAAGTTGGCAAGTGTGTACTACGCCTGCTGTAGGAATGACAGATCACCACTCACAAGCTGCAGCTGTTCACCTCCACTGGCTTTCCGAGCCATAATTTATCCCCCAGTATATTTGCTGCTCCTCTTTGCATGTTGCAGTAAAAGAATCCTTAAATTTTAAGCCTGTTAAATCTTGATTGTTATCAATCCAATTCTCTGACGGGCCAGGCTTTAATATATTCTGTCTCTAACTGCTCTATTTGTGTATGTCAAGAGAATGGCCTTCCTTGAGACTCAGCTTGAAATGGTGTTAGCTTTTTGCATCAGTCACTTTAAAGCTTTGCTGAAAAGGGCGTAAGCACATATTTAAGAGCTTTACTGAGTCAGGATCCTACAGCAGAATCCAAGGGGGATAAAATATCTTCTCATCTCATTTCTGTGTAAGTCTTGTTTTGTCCGCTCTTGGGTATGCTAAGCTTTCTGTGAAAGCCTTATGAAATACGACTCAGGGAAAAGGATAGATTGGCGAATGTCTGACAGTGATAGCATCATACTATGAGACCTGTCATTTGTAGCATTGTAAAAAAGAAAAAAAAAGAGCAAAAAAGTGAATCACCACCAAAAATGACTAGGAGAAACTAGAGCCAGGTGCAGAAGCCACGAAATAGTAAACAGATTTTAAAAGATGTTCTGAGCTCCTAAAAATATTTTTGCTTTTTATCCATTTTGATATAATCTAAGATATAATCTATCAAGACCTTTTGGAAGCTGTCCATTTTTATTAAAATGTCAATTTAGAAAATCTTTGATGGACTTTTGAAAATGAGGATTACTGCCACACATACAAACCAATACATAAAGTACAGCTATTGTGATCAGAACGATAGAATACACAGGTTGCCCTTTAGAAATCAATAACTGCCAACCTTTGCAACATGGTACTAACGGAAATACTATAGCTACTCCCTGTACTTAGGAAATGATTACTTGGTTTGGGGGAAATAGCTGATTTTTTAATGGCACTACTTATACAGAGTCAACATCAAACTTAGAAAATTCACCGTTCTATCCTGCCAGGTTTAAAAACAACAACTATGCAGCATGGCTGGTGAAAACTAACAAATCCATGCAGCTGGCACGAGGCAAGGCTATGTATTTTACATACTATATAGAAACTAGCATCACGACTATGGTAAGGCTATAGAACCAAGCACTTGAAAGTCAAATTCCCACATGGCCAGCTTAACATTGCAGGAGAAACCTTGCACTTTGGAATGTCCTGATTTCTGAATGGATGTTTCCATCTTAGGCTGGGGCTCTACAATGATGTGATTGTAACAATGGCAGCGTGGAACTCCTCAGCTAGGCATAAACCAGGATTATCTGAACCCAGAGCAGTTTGTCACTGGTACACAATGAGTAATAAAGTTTTAAGGTTATCTAGTATGTATTTTAAGCATTTAGGGAAGAAGTTCCAACAGCCCAACCCCTTGTATGTCTCTAGTATAAAGGATATCCAGTATTAGGAACCAATGGCCTCTTTCTTGGGTTCCAGTGCCCTTTATAAAGAGATGCTCTAGTTGAAAATGCTGTATGCTTTTATTGCAATTTCAGTTGGTGAGTTTCTCCACAGCAATACTATATAGTCCACACCTTGTAAACCAGCTTTCCAGGGGAGGGATCAGAATTGGGGCCAGAACCATCTAGCTGCAGTGGAGACTGAAGCTGCTAGCAAGAGGAACTTCAAGAATGCACCAAATATGGATCAGATTTTAAAAAACTTGGGACATTTATAGTTCCCATGAAACTACATCCCAGCCACAATGCACATAGATATGCATTTTAAACCACTACTCTTGCATCGAGACATTTTAAAGGAGAGGGGAGTGTTAGCAAGTATTGACTCTGTTGGGAAAGGATTACGTGAGTTCTGATAACTCACCGAGAGTAGTGGCTCATAACTCCACCTGGAAATAAGGGCGAGGGTGGGACTCTTTGGGGAAAGAGGACCTAGGGTCTGAGTTGAGCAATCTTGAGGGAGGAACCTTTGGAGCATCCCATATTGGGAAGAAGGTTTAGGTTGAACTTGATGGGTGAGATTTTCAAAAGTGCTCAGCACTGTCACAACTCTGCTACCATTGAAGTGGTTACGCCCTGACTTCAATGAGGGCAGAATTAGATCAATACTGAGCATTTCTGAGAATCCCACCCTGTGTATCCTTGTTGTTGATTTCTTTGTTAAAGGCACAAAATTCAAGAGATTTCAGTGCTAAGCATCACATAACACGTATGCCTTCGTTTTATTACTTCCCATTTTCAGTAACATTCATGTGCTCGCAGCAAAGGCACGGTGATCGTGGTGATTTCTTCTTTAATATACTGCACAATATTATTTTCCTCCCAGCTATGAGGTCATTTCTGCTTGTTTTCACAGAATGCCATCTATCAAGCAGTGGTGTAACTGTGATAATTGAAAGCATTAGGAAAAGCAAACTATGCATGATGCTAAATGTGTGCTGGAAATCTGACTCAGTATGAAATAACTGTATTTGAAAAACCAGATGTGTTTGCTATAAATACAGCCCTGGCCACATTTATTTTGTTTACGGCAAACTTTTGTTCTCAACACAGAATCACAGAATCATAGAATATCAGGGTTGGAAGGGACGTCAGGAGGTCATCTAGTCCAACCCCCTGCTAAAAACAGGACCAACCCCAACTAAATCATCCCAGCCAGGGCTTTGTCAAGCCGGGCCTTAAAAATTTCTAAGGAAGGAGATTCCACCACCTCCCTAGGTAACCCATTCCAGTGCTTTACCACCCTCCTAGTGAAATAGTGTTTCCTAATATCCAACCTAGACCTCCCCCAGTGCAACTTGAGACCATTGCTCCTCGTTCTGTCATCTGCTACCACTAAGAACAGTCTAGATCCATCCTCTTTGGAACCCCCTTTCAGATAGTTGAAAGCAGCTATCAAATCTCCCCTCATTCTTCTCTTCTGCAGACTAAGTAATCCCAGTTCCATCAGCCTCTTCTCATAAGTCATGTGCTCCAGGCCTCTAATAATTTTTGTTGCCCTCGGCTAGACGTTTTCCAATTTTTCCACATCCTTCTTGTAGTGTGGGGCCCAAAGCTGGACACAGTACTCCAGATGAGGCCTCACCAATGCTGAATAGAGGGGAATGATAACGTCCCTTGATCTGCTGGCAATGCTCCTACTTATACAGCCCAAAATGCTGTTAGCCTTCTTGGCAACAAGGGCACACTGCTGACTCATATCCAGCTTTTCATCCACTGTAACCCCTAGGTCCTTTTCTGCAGAACTGCTGCCTAGGCACTGTAGTAAACCGCCTAGTCTGTAGCAGTGTGTGGGATTCTTCCATCCTAAGTGCAGGACTCTAACACAGGATTCAAACATTTAATATAATGAAGAAAAGTCGCTGCTCTATTGCTACAGTGTCAACTACTTTCAAGATCTACAATAGGTCAGTTTGTACTTAACCACAAGCATTGCAGTGGACTGCACCTTTAAGGGAATGGAGAGCGGCACTCACTAGGATGAGGAATTGGCTGGATCCAGCTGTGTAACGGGCAGAATGATCTCTGATGAAGCTGCAATTTATGTCTGTTTGTTGGGACCTTCTGGGTTGTATCTGTTCGTTGCCCCTATGTTTATACCAACCCAGAGAGAAGTCTTCTGTCTCCACATGTTTTTCTGTATTCAGAGCTCCCCATCGTAACAGCTCACTCTTACATCAAGTTAAGCTTGAATAACTGCACTCGGCAGGCACAGTGATTGTTGAACCGTCCACCACTAGGCTGCCAGGGCCAGAATGCTCAGCGGAGCTAGGCTGTGCTCAGGAGACTTCATTTTGAATGAGTGAAGAATAAGTGAGGCTTTTTCCACATTCAGAACACAAAGAAAAGGTCTCAAATACCACAGTGATGAGTGCACCCAAAGCGTCTAAATGACTGGATAACTGTTAAGCTCCAGGCTTTGAGCCTGATTCTCCATGCGCACCAGTTTCAAACCGGTGGCCACAGTTACTCCTGATTTATACTAGGTTGTTAGGTGAGAAAAGAATCAGGCTCCTTTGTCTTGACCCCTTAATTTTGCAGGGATAATTTGCACAAACTCTGGAATTTGGGGTGCAGGAAGAGGAGCACCTCATTTTACTGTGATACACCCTATGGCCGAGGTCCCAGTGTGGGTCAGCTGAGGTCACTCAGTTAGGGTGAACTGCAAAGAATGGGGCAGACAAACCCTAAGGCTGGTTTCAGAGTAGCAGCTGTGTTCGTCTGTATCTGCAAAAAGAAAAGGAGGACTTGTGGCATCTTAGACACAAACAAATTTATTTGAGCATGAGCTTTCATGAGCTACAGCTCACTTCATCGGATGCGATGTAGCTCACGAAAGCTTATGCTCAAATAAATTTGTTAGTCTCTAAGGTGCCACAAGTCCTCCTTTTCTTTTTCTTAAGGCTGGTGGAAATTCAATACTTAAATTTACCAAGCCAGCACAAAACAGCTTCTTTATTACCTCGCTGGTTGCCCAAAAACCAATAGCACAGTTCTTAAAGCAACCCAGCCTCAGGCCTCCATCCAGGTACCCAAGGCAAATATGATGATGATTTCTGAAAATCATATTTCGTCATATAAAAGAAAAGGTTCTACCAATCCCAAAGGATCAGACACATTACCGCCCAGGTTAATGAATATTCCAGATCTCTCCCAAATACACGCTACAGCCAATTCTTATTAACTAAACTAAAATTTATTTAAAAAGAAAAGAGAGTGTGTATGGTTAAAAGATCAATATACAGACAGACATGAGTTCAGTTCTTGAGGTACAGATACATAACAGATATGGTGAGTTTTGTAGTTGCAAAGAGTTCTTTTAGAATTTAGTTCATAGGTTATAGTCCAATGTCCAATATCATATTCAGGGCAGACCAGTCAGCATTGGGTTCCCAGTCTTGTGGCTTAAGCTTCCCCTGCATTGAAGCATCAAGCAGATCTGAGATAAACAGGATCAGGACCCAACTCTCTTTTATACAGTTTTCTATCAGCCACTTGACCATATAGTCCTGGGTACACAATAGGCTTTTGATGTAACCTTCTGCTTCCTAAGCACCACCAGTAATTAGTTACACAAATTAACATTCGGCAATATTTCCATTAGGCAGTCTATTACAAACTTCAAAGAGACATAGACAATGACATTATTTCATCCAAGATTCATCTAAATGTTAACATTCCCTTTTGATCTCTGAATTAAAGCTATAGTGACAGACAAGAACTGTCTGTTTACACAGATAGCATCAAAGATACACACAATTAATATTACTTCTAACAACATTGGTTTGTATTTCAAAGTTCTAGCCTATTTAGCATGCAATGGCCCTAATTATCATTTGCATATGTTTCTAACATATCTTTATCGGTCGGCTTTGGGTTAAAACAACGAGGAGTCCTTGTGGCACCTTAGAGACTAACAGATTTATTTGGGCATAAGCTTTCGTGGGCTACAACCCACTTCATCAGATGCATGGAGTGAAAACTACAGTAGGCAGGTATAAATAAACAGCCCATGAAAAGATGGGAGTTGCCTTACCAAGTGGGGAGTCAGTGCTAACGAGGCCAATTCAATTTCAATAAAGTGCAAACAGCGTAACAGAAAGAAACTTGGGCTTTAGTTTCACTCTACACAGATAAAAGAATTCCAGTGGATGTAAGGGTCAGTTCTGGCCACCCCTCTGGCATCTGTAGTGGAATATAAGTGCTGCAGATGAGCCACAAAGGATTGGGGATAAGTCTGCCAGTGCAGAGCAGCATACGGCTGACGTAAATTTCCCTATGCTGCTCCTCTTGCAAGATCTGAAATAGGAAGTGTGCTTGTTGGCAGGATGGGGGCATGTTGGGGCACAAGAGAGAGGGGAGAAGCTGTATTGCTATCTCCACCACTGCAGCAGCCCAGAGTTGGGATGGCATACCACCATCTTTTAGGTTTGCCAGTCATCCGGTTTTCAGAATGCCCGGTCGAAAAGGGACACTGGCTGCTCCGGTCAGCACTGCTGACCGAGCCTTTGAAAGTTCAGTCAGCAGTGTAGCGGGGCTAAGGCAGGCTCCCTGCCTGCTCTGGCTCTGCACAGCACTCCAGAAGAGGCCGGCATGTTCATCCCCTAGTCACAGGGGCCATCAGGGAAGCTCCGCATGCTGCCCCCACCCTCAGTGCTGGCTCCAAAGCTCCCATTGGCTGGGAAATGCAGCCAATGGGAACTGTGGGGGTGGTGCCTGTGGGAATGGGCAGCATGCACCGCGCAGAGCCACCTGGCCATGCTTCTGCTTAGGAGCCGGACATGCCGGCTGCTTCTGGGAGCAGCACAGAGCCAGAGAGCCTGCCTTAGCCCCACTGTGCCGCCGACCAGGAGCCACCTGAGATAAGCGCCACCTGGCTGGAGCCTGCACCCTGAACTCCCTCCCGCACCCTGCCCCAGCCTTGAGCCCCCTCCTGCAATCCAACCCCTTGCCCCATGTTAGACCCCCCTCCCTAACTCCCTCCCAGACCATGCACCCTCACTCACACCCCAACCCCCTGCCAGAACCCCCTCCCACACCCAAACTCCCTCCCAGAGCTCACACCCCAACCCCAGCTCTGAGTCCCTCTAGGAGCCCAAACCTCATGCCCCCTCCCACACCCCAACCCCGAGCCCGCTCCAGCACTCCAAACCCCTTGGCCCCAGCTCAGAGCACCCTCCTGTACCCCAAACCCCTCGGCCCCAGCCCAGAGCCCCCTCCTGTACCCCAAACCCCTCATGCCCAGCCCAACCCCAGAGCCTGCACCCCCAGCTGGAGCCCTCACTCCCTCCTGCACCAGGTCGGAATCCCCTTCCGCATACTAACTCCCTCCTGGAGCCTGGACCCCACACCTCTTCCCGTGTCCTAACTCCCTCCCATAGCCTGCACCCCAACCCTCTCCCACACCTCAACCCCCTGCCCTGAACCCCCTCCCAGAGCCTGCACCCTGTACCTCCTCCTGTACCCCAACCCTCTGCCCCAGCCTTGAGCCCCCTCCCACACCCCAATGTCTTGCCCCAGGTAGGAACCCCTTCCCACATCCAACTCCCTCCCAGAGCCCACACCCCATCCCACACCTCAACCCCCTACCCCAGCCCTAAGCCCCCTCCTGGAGCCCATACCCTGAACCCCCTCATAGAATATCAGAGTTGGAAGGAACCTCAGGAGGTCATCTAATCCAACCCCCTGCTCAAAGCAGGAACAATCCCCAACTAACTCCAAACCCTTTGTCCCCAGCTCAGAGCCCCCTCCTGTACCCCAAACCCCTCATCCCCAGCCTCACCCCAGAGCCTGCACCCCCAGCTGGAGCCCTCACCCCTTCCTGCACCCCAACCCCCTGCCCCAGCCCGGAGCCCCCTCCCACACTCTGAACCTCTCATTTATGGCCCCACCCCAGAGCCTGCACCCCCAAATGAAGCCCTCACCCCCTCCCACACCCCAAACCCCTGTCCCAGCCCAGTGAAAGTGGGTGAGGGTGGGGGAGAGCGAATGATGGAAAGAGGGGAGCTGGAATGAGTGGGGGTGGGGCCTCAGGAAAGGGGTGGGGCAGGAGGCAGGGCACAGGGCAAGGGTGTTTGGTTTTGCTCCTTTAGAAGGTTGGCAACCCTACCATCTTTGCCTACCCCTTCCACCGGCCTCCACCTTCTACGCTGCATGTCCCAGCACCCACAGCGCTCCACCTGACCCATGCGAGCTTCACTGAAAAACTTGCACTCTCCACGCAGCAATGGATGCTAATGATTCCTGCGCCCATAGTATAGCAAGAGTCTTGTGTGCCGTGTCGAATGAACGCCTCGGCCTCTTCCTGCTCTGCCAGCGTACTCAAACTGTTCATGATCTCAGAGTGCCTTGTTCAGATTTATTAGCACCTCAACAACTACAGGTCTAGCTCTGGCAGCCTCAGCCACAAGGGGGAGAGGATTGAGTGTGCTTTTAAAATAATCTCAGGTTTCAGAGTAACAGCCGTGTTAGTCTGTATTCGCAAAAAGAAAAGGAGTACTTGTGGCACCTTAGAGACTAACCAATTTATTTGAGCATGCATCCGATGAAGTGAGCTGTAGCTCACGAAAGCTCATGCTCAAATAAATTGGTTAGTCTCTAAGGTGCCAAAAGTACTCCTTTTCTTTTTAAAATAATCTGTTTCCCTCACTTCTAATTGTGGGCCTCGTAACGTGCTCAGAGAAACTGAAGTAAGGAAAACCACTCAGCTGGAGTTCACTATTTGGGATTTCATAGTCAATGAAGAGGACGGGCATGCAGCTGCAGGAGAGGTCAGTCCTCTACTAGAAGCCAGCCGAAGGAAGCTTTATGCCTCCCTTCCAATTAACACTGAGCGGTCGGGTTAAAGAAGGACTCGTTATTATTCAGGTAAGGGCTTCCCAGCAGCCAGGTGGTGGGCTAGGGCGGCTGCAGACAGAGTCCGAGCAATATGGACACCTGCATCACAGTTTCTGTCCCACCTGCCGGAGGTCAGCCAAGATGGGTGGGTAGGGAGGGACTCCACAATCACCACACTGGTCAGAGAAACAGGGCTGGAACATGGCAGCCTCAGCTCTGAGTCAGGGGTGCTGCAGAGCGACTGCACCCTCAGCTCCCCAGGGCTCAGCATGGTCCAGTTCCTTGCTCTCAGCTCACCCAGTCTGCTCTGCAGGCCGCCGCGGAGAGGTGAACGGGGCCATGGTGCTGCCTCCTCCCTGCCACTTTTGGAGGGATTTGCTCTCTCCCCACATGGAGGAGCCAGCCTCTTCCCCCTCAAGTGCTGCGACTGTGTCTCAGCAGCACAGGGGTCGGGGGACCAGGTCAGCTGCACTGTGGCCTGGGACAGCCTGGTCTATGCTACAGGACACTAGAAGAGGTGAGGATGGTGTGGGGCGCGTCAGCATGTATAAAGAGGTGGAATTAAATAACCCCCCAAAAGCCCATTGGCCCTGACTGTGAAAGCCTCACTTCCAGTGGTGAGCAGTTCCACTGACCCCAATGGGGCTACCCAGGCAAGCAGCTGCTCACTAATGTGAGTGAAGGGTCCATAATTGGGCCCTTTGTGGTTAGTGTAACTGACCCTGCTCAAGCTAACAGCGGGCTTTGAACCGTGGACTTTCAGAGCTAATGAGCAAGGGTCTCATTGGGGGGGGAGGGATAGCTCAGTGGTTTGAGCATTGGCCTGCTAAACCCAGGATTGTGAGTTCAATCCTTGAGGGGGCCATTTGGGATCTGGGCAAAAATTGGGGATTGGTCCTGCTTTGGGCAGGGGGTTGGACTAGATGACCTCCTGAGGCCCCTTCCAACTCTGATATTCTATGATTCTATATTGCTTGGGCTAAAGACTCAGTCTGTTAGCTGGAAGCAGTGACAGACTCATTAACTTCCCATGCGGAGCAGCCACTAGAGGGGGACAAAGCCCACCCAGTGTGGTTTACAATTAGTACACTCCGTCCCTTTTATTGTTGAGCATTTGTATGTATTTTATGCTAGTCAGATTATACTTGGGTTTCCAGAAAGATGAAAACTGAGGGCACAGCACCAAGAAAGCTATGAATTTATGAACAAATGCAAATTGATGCCTGCGGGGCAGGAACACGCTGGGAACCTTTTGTATCAGAGAGGAAAATGAACCTCAACATGAACGGGATTTGTGAGCTCAGAAAAGATGCCTTGTTCAGGTGAACATTTAACTGTTGTACACAGATCAGAAGATGTACATAAACACGGGGCCTGCTCTGCAGCTATGAGCTGCCTTTGATTGTGGGGTTTTAGAGGAATTTGGCAGCTGAGACCACACCCTGGGCTTCTGCACCTGTTCTTAGTAAGAGTCAGAGCCAGATGTGCTGTGATCTCCACTCTCTCAGGGTATGTCTTCATTGCAGAGTGAACCCAAGTTATTTCCCGGGTTTGTCCCCTAGCGCTCACACAGAAAACCCTCTGACCCGGGCTTAGGGGGTGCTTTCAGCCCAGGACAGCTTAGCTAGCTGGGAACATGGGTTAGAGTCTAGTTTCTGCTTTCACTCAGACTGGAACCCACCCACTATGCTGTGAGGATGAAGGTAAAACCGCTCAAGTGCTAACAGTCCTCCAATGCCCTTCCCACAATTCTCCCGGAAGGACAGACAGGTTCTCCCACAACTAACTGGGGAAGGCTCCTGGAGCATCTCAGCACAAAGACCCATAGGATACGCCCCCAGACACATGGGGGTGAGTGAAGAAACACTGAGGGCACAGCAATGTGGCCAGGGCCTTCCAGTGGGGAGGCTCACCCAGGCTGGGCTAGCCCCGGTGCTCAGAACCAGTGCCAGTTAACGGTGCAGAGAAGACATACCACCAGAAGGACAAGCAGGGCCAGATAGGGATGCAATTGTATAACAGGGGTGCTGAGAGCCACTGAACCAAACTGTACACCTGTATATAATGGAAACCACTTCAAGCCAGAGGGTGCAGCAGCATGCCCAGCACCCTCAGCTCCAGCACGTATGGGGACAGTTCCTGCCCCCGCAGCTCTGTGGGTGCAGTGTCCGGACACTGCTCAGTGTAGCTAAGCTTCGTGCCTGCAGGGGGCCAACGGCATTCTGAGGGTGAAGGCCACTTCAGAAGCAGAGGGTGAGCTGATTCCTGACTGCTCAGCCCCCCTGGAAGCAGGGGCTGTGAGCCAGGGTCTCCTCTCACTCACGCCAGTTTTATCCTGGAACAGCCTCATGAACTTCATTGCTGCTATTGCCAATTTACACTGTACAAGAGGGGACCCATGTTGTGTCTTCTCCCTGACCATCGGGAATGCCAGCCAGTGCCTCCTCTGAGGTGCCTGCATAGGGCAAAGGGCCTTTCTCAGGTTGACTGATAGATGGTGTGAATATCCCTTTCCCTAGAGACACCAGAGGCAGCTGAGGGCTCTGAAATGGAGCCGTCAGATGGGAACAGCGGGGACCCAACTGGACAATCAGGAGCAGGATTGGGTCAAGACAGCTACCTGGAGCCAATGCAAGCCTTCCCCACCCACTTGGCAGGAAGGTGGTGGTGAGGTTGCAGTACAAGATCTTTCAACCCTTCAGAAATTGCTCCCTGTTGCTAACGTCATCCCCACTGTGAAAAGGTTTGAGAATATCTTTTAATGGGAGCATGCAGTGCGAGTGTTTTATACTCTCAGTCTGTGCTTGCCTCCATCAAAGTGGTTTAGGGTCAGAGTCTCATTTCAGCGATACTGTTGCAAACCTGAAGTAACTCCACTGAGGTGCACAACTGCAGCTCTACGTGAGGTACGTTAAACCAAATGGAATTACTTTGCATTTACCCAGTATAAGTGAGAGCAAAATCTGGTTCTTAAAGGAAATATGAACAGGAGCAGAAGAAGGAATGTGACACTGAGTGAGGTGGACAAGGTGATTTAGAGCAAGCTAGAGTGAAAAAGGTGTGCAAGATTCAAGACGCAGGTAAAAAAAAGGGAGGTGACAAAAGAAATGGTTATTCCTTTAGCTGTGATCTACACGGGCCACCTCTAAAATGCGAGGAAGGAGAGTCAAGAGAATAATTCAAATGCTTTCTATACATCTGTTCTGGGAAGGTCTTATTTTGTGTGTTATCACAAAATGGCTGCCATACAAGTATTTGTAATAGAGTTCCATGTGGGATCAGGAGATACACTGGCTGAGTGTAACACCAATACAGCCTGATAGATAACTGTACGAACATACAGAGCACAGACTGTGTTACTCACTTCAGTAGCAGGAGCAGATAACAGAAGGCACATAAAATCTTCCATGAATAACAAAATCCTATTTGAAGCTTTTTAAAAAACAGATGGAGAGTCCGTACTGCCAATGCATGAGGGAAAACAAAACAAAACAGATTTTCATAGATTCATATATTTTAAGACTAGAAGTAACCTTTATGATCACCTAGTTCAGGGGTAATCAATTATTGTTTGTCAAGGTCCAAATTTCTTTGTCAAGATTTAGTCAAGGTCCAGACTCCAGAGAAAATAGTACAAAAATAATAACACTAATGATAATAAATAAATAAAACTATTTTGCGGTCTGGCAGTCTAGATTTGGCTGCAGGTCTGCCTATTGACTATCCCTGATCTAGTCTGCATAACACGAGCCAATTTCGTCCAGTGATTCCTGCATGAAGCCCATAACTTCTGTTTGCGATAGAGCATCTCTTGCAGAAAGGCATCCAGTCTTGAGTTAAAGACTGAGCGTGATGGAGAATCACCATGTCGCTAGGGAAGTCCCAGGGATTAATTACCTTCATTTTGTGGCAGGCCTTGTGTCGCTCCGGATTGAAAATTGTGTTGCTAGGCGTGAAATCAAGTTGTCAGGGGAGACTTGCGTCTTAGAGGCACCAGGGAGGAGAGAAAGCTTGTATCTGAGGCAGTCCAGAGTGAACTGGGAAGGCATTCTCTACATGGCAGTCCATGCCAGGAGAAATCCGACTGAGCCCATTCCACATAAGCCTTCCTCCAGGAACAAGAGCTGTCGTGGCAACCAATGCAAGTAGCAGAAAGAAGAGAAAAATATCTGTAGAGGGAACCTCGAAAAAATTCACCGCTGTATAGAGGTTCAGCAGTTCTCTGGAACTCCTCATTTTAAAAATGGGGAAGAACCTATCAGCATTTATAAAGTGCCAGTCACTATACTAGCTAGGTACTTGACCATGGTGTCTTGGCTTTCTGTAATCTCTCTGTTGTACACTCATTATCAGGGGCCTTTGGGAACAGAGTAGGCTAGAGGGGTTTGCTGGATGTTCATTTATGCCAGCCCTATCTAGCAAGGAGTCTGATTGTTGTTGCTGTTTATACCAGGGCAAAAAAAAAGAGGGGTATTGACACTGCTTAAGTCGTGCACAATGTCACAAAGCGTTTAAGCACAGCTTGGTTTTATACGTAACACAGACAGGGTCAACTCGGTCAGAGTCTCATTTGCGTTTTGGACCGTTCTGAAGCTGGGAGAAGGCTGCCCCGGCACTCTGCAGGGAGAAATCTTGTAAGGCTTCTGTGTCATTTACCTAGTGCCTGCACTTGCTCACGGGGATTTATGGCACTAGAGGTTCCACCCCAAAGATCAGCTGCTGCTTTCAGCCGACTCCATTTCCATTACACGCCAAGGTGCTGAATCTCCACTGGCACATTGTTCGTTTTTCATCTGAGCGGCACGATGAGTTATTGCTCTTGTCAGTGCGACAAGAAAGAAAGGAGACGGCACTTTGAAGTGAGGTGACAAAGCAGGGGAGAACGGCACATTTCGAACTGACGGAATTCCCAAGCAGAGAGAGTTCAGAAGATGTAGTAAAATGCATGCACAGGTGTGAATACCAGGGATCACTACTATTCTGAACCATTCCTGTTTATTCCTCCTGATTTCAACTACTGTGTAAAAGAGAGGGGCTCAAATGACCTGGGGCAAATACTTTTAAGCGCCTAAAGATGCAGACTGATGCCTAGTGGGATTTTCAAAAGCGCATAAGCAGGTTAAGTTTCAATCAGAGTTAGGCGCTTAACTTGCTTAGGCATTTTTCTAAAACCTGCATCTTTTGGCACCTAAATACCTTTGTGTATCTGGCCCCAGGGTGATATTTCCCAGGGACTGTCTTTAATTTTTAAGAGGGCTTTCTTTTTTTCTCAGATTCATTTAAGGGTGGGATTTTCAAAAGGTGCATAAAGGATTAAGAAACACAAGTCCTAAAGTTAGTGAGACTTGTGCTCCTAATTCATTAGTTATTATTGAAAATCCAGCTTCCAGGTCCCGGATCAGCAAAGCACGAAGCATGTGCTTGGGTCGCCATTAAACTCAGTGGGCGTTAAGTACAGGTTTACATGCTCCGCTGAATAGGAATGGATTTAAGCACATGCTCAAAGTTTAGCAGACACCTAAGTGCTCTGCTGAATCAGAGCCTTATGGTTTGAATTTATCCCAACCTCTAACATCAGGGTCCACTTTGGTTTTATTCTGTACATGCATATGGTGCCCAAGCCTTTAAAGAGAAGGGTTTTCAAGTCGTGGCCCAAATAGCCTGTTAATTTTCACACACCAGTCTCCCATTTCTCACTGTCATCTAAACCTGTGCATGGCACAGCCAGCACCAGTTCTGTGTAAGGGACACAGAACCCTTCCATTCCACCCACCTCTCCCTCCCCTGGTCTCTGGTGGCTGTTGACCCATGGAATCTCCTGGGACCTCATAGGTGTGACTGGTAGAGGAGACACCAGTAAGTCTCCTTTCTCTGGCAGGAAACACCAGGGTAGAGAGAAGCTCCATCTGAGCAAAGGTGAGGGCACTCAGGGTGCTCTGCATGCATCCAGAGAGAAGCCAGCCTTCTCAGCCTCACAGAGATCCCCAGAAGAGGGGCAGGAGAAGAGACTGCAGGTAGTAGCCAGATGGGGAAGGAGGGAGATGTGGAAAGGAACAGCTGAGTTACACCCGTTCCCCTGCAAACAGCAGCCCCTGCAGTGAGTTGGGAAGGGACTGAGCAGTCTGCTTTCCTATTCGCCCCTGAACTGAACTGCCTGCTGCCCACAGCTCTGACACAACTGCAGCTCTAGCCTTGAGGGGAAAACCCTCCTAAGGCCTGTGCCAGCAGGTGCAGCTAGCTGATGGCCTGCGGAAGCAGTGCAAAGGAGTTCTGCATCCCTTTGAGACCCCATCGTAACAAAGAACTGTATGGCACACAGAATTGACAACCTCCTGGGTTCAAAAATCATGAGATTGACTTAAAAATCACAAGAGCTTTAAAAGGAGACATTTGGGACTGTTTTGATTTGCCACCTGACAGTAGGCCTGATTCCACTCCCACTTACACCAGCATAGCCCCATGGGCTTCAGTGGACTTAGTCGTGCTCCGCAGCAGTGGGCGGACACTCAGGTCCATTCTCCACGAGTGTGCCCCGAGAGCAGCTCCAGTGTCAGGATCCTTGCTCTGGCCAGAGGCTGCTTAGACCAGTAGTGTAGAATCCACCGCCCCTCCACTTAGACAGTCATGCAGCGAGAGGACGGAAGCCACACAAGGACACAGTTGGATACATGGAGGCCATCGCTGTGACTGCTAAGAATCCTCCTTTTCCTCTTCTTTTTCCTACAGGAAAACTGCATGATAAATGAAGCAAGACTGCCTGCATCAAGATCCAGGACGAAGTCTTCATCCATAGCTCAATGGCATTAAAGGCTGTGGTTGCTCCTGACCAGCTTATCTGTTTATCCTTAGGAGAGCTTTCCCTTTTATACCAATGACCAATTCATTTTTTAGAACCACAGCTAATAAAAATCCTTGGCCGCTCAGACTAACTGACCAAAAGCACAATCAGACGTTACCCAGGGAGCGAGTCGTTACCACAGGCTCTGAGCAGCCCCAGCACTGATCTGCATCGTGACAATGGGAAAGAGAGGAGGACAAAGCAATTTGCCTCATTTTCATTCCCAGCGCAGAAGGCATGCTTCCATGAACAGTATATGACCTGTCCTTTCTGTTATTTCACCAGATACAACATACTGCTTCATGAGCTATTAATTTAATAGCTCTGAATATTGCTCTCATTTTCATGCCAGTTGAGCCTACATTACCTATTGGATATAGATAATCTTCTACATTGATTAATTCCTGCTGCTGTCAGTGCTAGTTGTCATCGGAGATGTTTCTCTCCCCTTTCATGCTAAGGTTGCAGATGCAATAATTCAACCGTGTAACTGGGGTGTCATATCGTAAGCCAACCTTTCCTCTCCATGCTCATTTCTCAAGACTTGGGAAACATTAGCATTCAGCTAGGGTGCAAAGGGGGAAAATGCATGACTGCAAATTTAAATGGACAATACCTGTCCACGTCACTCTCAGATAGAGCTACACCAGCATCACTGGGACAGGAGAACTTTTCTGCTACATTTTTTCAGTCATTTTAATGTTTTTCTCTTAATTTCTTGTGCAATTAAAAACTTTGTGTGAAAGTGGGAGCAACCAAAAGGCTTCCTTCTTTGTCTCTTCTCTCAAAGGCTGGGCAGGGTAAGGAGCTGTGGCAAATCATTTGGTTTGAAGTGAGACAATTATTCCAGAGCCTAAATCCATTGTGGAGAAATTATATTTGGTGTCTGCAAAGAAAGGGTAGAAACTAATGTATAGTCCAGCAGAGTACTTATGTGCAATCTCTACAAAAATACTGGCCATTCAGAATCAGGGCAGTGATTCAAAACTACGCATTTGGGTTATCTTGAAAGGGGTTTTAAATCACTTATTCAGAATGTCAAAGCCGTATTATTGCAGAGATTTCACCTAATTGTTCAGCTGCTGCTCTTGGATCCAATACATTGTGTGTATTGGTCAAAGGGCTTGTCTACACTGGAAATTTTTCCAACTATATTGGTATAACTCCCCATGTAGACACACTTATTCTGGAATACGAGTGACTTTTTTGGCTCCATTTAAACTGCTTCTAAAGGGACAAACTATACTGAAAAAGGTCCTCTTATAATGCTGGAGTAAGAGTGTCCCCACTGGGAGTGATACCAGTATAAGCGCTTTAAATTCACACCCTACTTTACACTGGTATAACCTTCCGCCGTAGATAAACCCACCGATACTCCTCTGACACAACCTCTGCTGACTCTGACTCACTCTTAAATAGAAAAGGAGTACTTGTGGCACCTTAGAGACTAACCAATTTATTTGAGCATGAGCTTTCGTGAGCTACAGCTCACTTCATCAGATGTTTACCGTGGAAACTGCAGCAGACTTTATATACACACAGAAATCATGAAACAATACCTCCTCCCACCCCACTGTCCTGCTGGTAATAGCTTATCTAAAGTGATCAACAGGTGGGCCATTTCCAGCACAAATCCAGGTTTTCTCACCCTCCACCCCCCCACACAAATTCACTCTCCTGCTGGTGCTAGCCCATCCAAAGTGACAACTCTTTACATAATCAAGTCGGGCTATTTCCTGCATAGATCAAGGTTTTCTCACATCCCCCCCACCCCCATACACACACAAACTCACTCTCCTGCTGGTAATAGCTGATCTAAACTGACCATCACTCTTAAATGCCACTCTTCTGTCCTTAACAGAGTCTGTTAAGGACTCTGTGGAGGAGAGTGTTTGGACTGGAATTTGACAGGTACGTGCAATACCCCAGTTTTCATTTCTTGGTCTCTCTGTACAAATAACTGTTGGTTTTGGTCTCCACCTTGTATGTTTAATGGAGGACGAGGTGGTGGTAGGCATTTCACAGTGTTCACCAACATCTCACTGCTAGTTCTCTCAGGTCAGCTGTTAGTCTGGTGTGTTTCTCTATGGAGTTGAACATGGATGTTATGCTTCGGGAGGTCCCTAGGAGTAAATATACCTCTGTGGACTGTAGGTTTGCCATAGCTTACTCTTTTACTGCAAATATAGGGAATAATCTTCGACATCACTGCTGTGAAAATATTGAAACAGGTCCACCCTACAAATCTTGATTATTGGCTTTGCTTCAGACTCCGAAATATTTCTGTTCTGTTTTTTCAGCATTATTTATTATTATATTCAAGCTCTGAGTACATTGAGCACAACGTACTTTGTGAATTTCACAAAGAAATTGTATATCCTGACTCATAACCTATGAATGAGTATAATCAATAAATCAGTATAATCACCAGCAATTGGATATTTGACAGTCACTGCCAAAATCAGGGTGGAGAAGGAGTAAAAAAGGTATATAGGAATTGCCAGACTGGATCAGACCCAAAGTCGATATAATCCAATATCCTGCCTCTGACATTGGTCAGCACTATATGTTTCAAAGGAAGGTGTAAGAACCTCACAGTAGGAAGACAATCTACCCTGAATATTATGTGTCATACTGATCTCTAATAGCTAGAGACTGATTTAAGCTCAGGAGCACTATGTTTAATATCGCTTCCAAAATCATCATAATAAATTTTGACATTTGGATATTCTTGCTATCCATAAAAATATCCAATCCCTCTTTAAATCCTGCTAAATTCCTGGCCTCGATAACTTCATTTGACAAGGAGTTCCACAGCCTAATTACACATTGTGTGAAAAAGTATTGCCATTTATCAATTTTGAATTCTCCACTTTTCAATTTCTTTGAACATCTTTTTATTCCTGTGTTTTGAGACAAGGAGAACAGAAGTTCCTGATCTACCTCTCTACTCATTATTTTATATATTTTTATCATGTCCCTTCTTATTCATTTTATTAGCAAAAGAAGCAAAGAGACACAAGAATATTGATTTCTAAAGAGATGACCCTGAAATTCAAACACAACTGGAAAAGCAGGGGACGCTTTAACTTCCTACGAACATCTGGTACTTCCATAAATCATATAATTCCACCTTCCTTTGTTTAATTTATGAATTATGGTTAATACAAGAACATTAACACTCTGCATTGTTTCTGTTCTCCTGTGGGCCAGACCCTCAGCTGGTGTACATCGGCAATGGTGGCAATGAATCAATGTCAATTTACACCAGCTGAGGATCTGGCTTCATGGAGTAAAACATCAGGTGACATACCCGTGTCTAGCTCGAGAGTCCATCTCAAAGTCTCATTTGCATAGCACACCTGTTTTTGCTTTTGGAGTGTTGTCAATGATTTTCCTTATCGGACAGGCAAATATCCACAGTTCCCCATTTGTCTCAAAGGTCAAGAGGGGGCAGGCACATTCACAGGATAGGGTGTGAATCTTTGCGTTAACCAGGAACAGTAGCAGTAGAGTAGGATCAGCATAAGCGGAATGTATAGCGGCAACTTGCCAGGCTACGCCTTGGAAAACACCCAGATGCAGCCACTATGGGCTGACGCAAGCTGCTTTTCTTTTGCAGCATAATACTTAGAGCCTGATCCTCAACCTGTGTAAATCATTATTGCTCAACTGAAGTCAATGGCATTATGGCAGTCGACACCAGCTGAGGATCTGGGCCTTAGCGCTCAGTCTATATTAACCCTTGCACAAAGCTTTTAAAGGAGGTGAATCCTCTTCCTGTCTACATTCAAGGCAAGGGCTACTAAAGTTAAAGAAGTGAGCAAGTGGATTGAGCTGAGATATGCCAGTTGGGACATAAGAACACTGACTGGAAGAAGCTTGGAGCTGTGTGAGGTCTCAAAGGGGAGAAGAGAAAATGCAGCATGTGTACAAGAGACAAAATAGAAAGGTTGTAAAGCTAAGACGCTGGTGGAGGTAGGGTGACCAGATAGCAAGTGTGAAAAATCGGGACGGGGGTGGGGGGTAATAGGCGCCTATATAAGAAAAAGCCCCCAAAATCGGGACTGTCCCTATAAAATCAGGACATCTGGTCACCCTAGGTGGAGGGCTACAAAATCCTGAAATGGTATCAGAGTTATTCTGGATGAAACCACGAAGAGGCACGTGATAGAGATTACCAGAACATCGGACAACAGAGGGATGAGTGTTGGGAAGAGGTAACGATCCATATAGTAAATGGGTATGCGCTACAGTTAGGAGAAGATGAAAAGTTAAACGAATTTTTCAGTGGGTTATTGTGGGTTATTGTGAGTTTTTCAGTGGGTTATTGTGTTTCACTGGAAACATACCACCCAATGAGAAGATAATTCTCAGAGCAAATCCAAGTGCACATGTTAGCACTGAGAAGGCTGTGTATGAAGTATTCCATGGAGGGCATGGCACTGGAACCAGAAACTCTGAGCGGGCAACGGTCCCACAGACTTGTCTGGCACGGGACATGGTGATTGCAAACACAAACGTTCAGAAGAGGGAAAGTCACCTCATAGCCGGTGGAAGACAAAAGTCCCAAATGGATTTATTTTTTAACAAAAAGTGATCTATCACCAATAATCAATGGTACAGTAATACCTGGCAAATGCATTGTGAACCAGCACAGACTTTTCCTTATGGACTTCAGAATGCAGAGACCTTGGAAGCAGTGAAGCCCTGGACACTGCAAAAGCCTAAGTGATGGAAACTTAAAGGAATAAAACTTATGGGAATAAAAAGAAATCTTTAAACAGGACATAATGCATAAACTTCTTGACTACACACAGGGATGTATGGAGGATAATTCATGCAAACCAAAATTAATGCTGCTGGATAACGTACATGAAGTCTGAGGAACGATGAAACCAGTGTTGAAAAAGATAAGAATGGAAACTTGATGGTGGAACCCTCCAATTCAAGACTCTGTTGAGAAGGAAAAGGTAATCTTAAAAAAATGGCCGGCCAGTGGCTTGAGCAGGGATAAGAGTGTGTATATGGAGGCAAAAGAGGAAGCGAAGTGTTACAGTGAAGAGCAACTCATTATACATTTTAATCTTCAAATCAGTATAAAGCACTACGTTGGAATTTTTCCATCCATTTTACATGCTGACAAAAATTTCAGGTTGCCACAAATATCAGGGCATCCTGAGGTACAAGTTAGCGCCACAGAGCATTCAGAAAGACAGAAGTATAAACGTTTTGCAGTAACAAACATCAGCTTTCCGTAGCGCGCTGCTAACTTGTTGTAACACAACTAAGTTACTACACGTTCTAGTGGTTCACTAGACTTCTTTCTACAGACCTTGTATCAACGATGAGATAATCTTTTGCTGGTTGCAGCCTAAATTTGCTATGTCCCAGGTTGCCTGTTAGTTTGCCATTTGATAGGGCATAAATAACCAGTAATGTCAGAGCTACCAGTAGGGAAAACACCATCAATTCTATTACAGTAATTCATTTGGCCCGTTTAGAATCTGCTCCAAAGCCCATTAAAACCAATAGGAGTCTTTCCACAAACTTGGAGTTTGGATAAGGACCTTAGTGAACGGAATACAACAGCCAAGGACCCCAGAATGATGGGCAATACTTACTAACTCTGCATACAAAGCAGAAATTTATGCTGAACCCTTCTATCAGATTAAACACCAGTCACAACAAACAGATAAAAAACAGTGCTTAAAGAAGGGAATCAAAAATCCATCAAAACCAAACAGATTCAGCCTTTGACAACATACAAAAAGAGACCAATAAAAACCACGTCACAAGTCATCATGTGATAATACAACATGCCTTCTTCCCATGAAAAGAACCAAGCCTTACCTCACACTCTAGCGGCAAAGTGTGGCTGGCATTTAGCCCTCAGAGAGCATCTGCTCCCTTACAGACCATGCAATGAAGTGAGATTAGTGCTTGTGAAAACGTTAGCTGCATTGACAGACATGGAACCTGAACGCTCACCCACAGTACAGGAACAAGGCAGGCAGTACAAGCTTCTTCCAGTTCTTACCGATATGCCTCATCGCTGACCTCTGTGAGGGGGTACTTCAGTCTCCATGCCCCTGAGACAACTCACCAAAGTGTCGATCAGTGTCAGCTTGAGGTTTGTGGGGGATTGGGCTTTGTTTGCTCTTTTCAATACTTCTAAGCCACCCTTCAGTCCTTGTTTCTTCACTTCCTGGCTGCTCTGAGCATGTCGCAGATTTAATTCTGATTTAATACATAACATTCCACCATGCTCTTTTCCTCTATAACTCTGTAACCCATGTGCCTAATAGGGAGATATCTCTTTAAGAGACTCCTTGGGAGGAGGTAGGAGTGAGTTGTGTCTGGGTCATTGTTGCTAGGTAGATTAAGCACTCCGCATCCAGAAGCTTTGGGTATGCTCCAGTACAGGGGTGGGCCACATCTGGGTGGGGCAATTATATGCAGGGCCATGAATGTAGGGCTGGGGCAGAGGGTTGGGGGTGCGGGAGGGAGTGCAGGGTGTGGGAGGGGGTGCGGTGTGCAGGAAGGGGCACAGGGCAAGGGGTTGGGGCACAGGAGAGGTGCAGGGTTTACAAGGGGGATCAGGGCAGGGGGTTGGGGGGCAGGAGGTGGTGTGGAATGCAGGAGGGGGCTCAAGGCTGGGGTTGGGGGGCTCATGGCAGGGGGTTGGGGTGCAGGAGGGATGTGGGTGTGGCAGGGGGCTCAGGGCGGGGGGTTGGGATGTAGGAGGGGTTCGGGGTGTGGGCTCTGGCCCAGCGCTGCTTATCTTGAGCAGCTCCGGGGTGTGAGCGGGGCTAAGGCAGGCTCCCTGCCTGCCCTGGCCCCATGCCGCACCGCTCCTAGAAGCAGCCAGCACCACGTCCCTGCGGTTCCCCGTTCCCAGCCAATGGGAGCTGCGGGGGGTGGTGCCTGCAGGCCAGAGCAGAGCACGGAGCCCTCTGCTCCCCCCCTCCCTCCCCCGGGGCCGCAGGGACGTGGTACCTGCCGCTTCCAGGAGCAGTGTGGGGCTAGGGCAGGCAGGGAGCCTACCTTAGCCCCGCAGTGCCACGGGGGTGGCAATCCCGCGGGCTAAATCCAAAGCCCTCATGGGCTGGATCTGGCCCGCGGGCTGTAGTTTGCCTAGCCCTACTCCCTGTTGCTGGGGTCAGACTCCAGTCAGGGCAGCTGCTTTGCGGAAGGCCATGTGCCCTGTGTGAGTTGGGAGAAGTTGAGCCCAGGAGCAGGAAGCAGGCTGTTGTCCCTAACTCTGAAGCATTTTGCAGCACGTTAGTGATATTGTTAACCCTCTAACAGGGAAGCCTGGGCAATGCTAATTATAGCCAGGGGAAATTGGGAGGGAAAAATAACTCTTTTAATTGTATGCTTTGAATGTTGTTTTGATTTTAGCCAAATTGTTCCAGTTAAATTGTCTCAACTAGTCTGAGTCACCAACCTTTTTTTAAATGCAGTAATGGGGAAAGAGTCATTTCTACTTTGCTATTTTCAGTTTTGTGTTTTCTTGTAACAGGGTTTTCCTTAAATCTATACCCGTAACTGATGGTGGGTTAATCCATCAGCTGACTGGCTAGCAGTGATTTCAGCAGGGGAAGAGTCTGCCTGGATCCAGCTGAAGATCCCTACGAGCAAGGGGAGGGAAGATGTTGTTTTAGACTCAGCAGACTGTCTAGATTTGGTGATCAAAGACTCTAACTCAGACTTAGGTGAACTAAACCTGCGCTTCTGGGAACTTTCCCTTTCTTCTCACTGTGTTTCTGTGGGGACTGAACAGTTCAGATTTTAATTTGTTTTATAATTTAATTTGTTTAATATGTTTATGTATAACTGTGAAGGTAATGTCTGTGGATTATATAATAGCCATGTCATGCGGTAAAAATTAGATTATTTATTTCTTTATTATACGATTTTATAAAGTTATTTAATTAAATTCAGTTCTTTAGTTCCTTTTGGGACTTGCATGTGGAGAGGTTGACCCTGTGCGATTCTTGCTGAACTCTGGGTCTCCAGCTACTTTCTATGGGAGTTGGGTTTTTTTTAAGACACTGGAGGTGGGAAATGAAGTGAACTGTAGCCCACATAAAGGTTACAGCTCCTCACCATTGCACAATGGTAGAAGATGCCACCATTGGGGTTTTTTTTTGGGAAGACAGTTGATTTACAAAGAGGAAAGATGATCTTGTGATTAAGGCACCAGACTGGGTATCAGGCTAAGTTCAATTCCGAGCTCTGCTACAACCCTCTGGTGTGACCTCTTGTCAGTCTTGTGATCTCACGGGTTACATCTACACAGCAAACAACGTCGCCACACGGTGTCAAGGTTCAGAGCCAAGGTCAACTGACTTGGGTTCGGTGTAGATGTTCCTGCCTGGGCTGGAGCCCAGACTCTGATACTCTCCCCACTTGCTGGTCTCAGAGCCCAGGCTCCAGCCCAAAGGGGAACAGGTATCCTGCTGTTTTTAGCTCCAGAGAGTGAGCCCAAGTCAGTTGACCTGGGCTCTGAGACCTGCTGCTGCAGGTTTTTTTTTTCCTGTGTAGATGTACCCTCAGCTCCTCATCTGTGGCATGGGAATAACACCCCTTCCTTTCTCCCACCTTTTGTCCTATCTGTTTAGACTGTAAGCTCTTTGGGGCAGAGACTGTCTCTCACTATGCATCTTTACAGTGCAATGGAGACCTGATCTCGGCTGGAGGCTGCAGGCATTACTGTAATACAAACACTAATAACTTTTGGAGGTACTGTCTGGTGGTCTCCTCCCTGTCTCCAGATGTGTGGTGTTTAATACATTTGCTGACAGATGGGAGTGTCTGCTCAGGAGAGAACGAGGTTTTGAATATCCAAGGTATGGCAAACCAGGACTGAAGGGCATTGACAGCTCTATTGAGAGCCCTGCACAATAACTGCCTGCATTACTGCATGGCTTTAGCCAGTGCAGTTATCACCTGCATTTCACAAGCACCAGACTCACAGAACACTAAGCAGCCTGAATGTGTTTCTCTTTTGGATGAGGCCACATAACAGGCATAATACAATCAACAACAATTCCTAGCTTTCAGATCTAATCCCAGGATTTGTTACGATCTGATTACGTGCAGTAACTCGTGAATCAAAAATGTAAAGTTGTGCAGTGAGACAAAGTAAGACAGAAAGGAACTATGGCAATGGGACTTTAAAAAAGGCAAAGGATGTGGAAGACACAGAGTGGCTAAGGGACACTCAAGAGACAAACAGTGGCTTTTAATTACAAAATGAATTGCTCTGCAGGGCACCCTCACAAGTGATAATACCATCACCAAGCTTTTTTCTTTTTTAAAGAGGAGCCAGTAATTTATAGAGGGACTATCAATGATCATCTGGTCTGACCTCCTGCACAGGGCAGGCCACAGAACCGCACCCACCCACTCCTGTAAGAGACCCCTAAACGTGTAAACACTATGCTGAATGTCATACATCCTCATTGCACAATGTATGCATCATATCCAGTTTACCTGATGACATGCTCAGGGTCAGCAAAAGCCCTAAATCCCCAGGTGTCCTATACAGATACTCTAGGGGCACCATTCAGTTTTAAAATTCATTTCCCTGTGGTACAAACACAGGCCCAGATTCTGCAAATGCACGTGAATAACTTTGCATGTGAGTAGCCTCATTGAATTCAAAGTTCACCTCCATATACTGCAGGATTAGGGCTAGGACTGCCGAAACAGCTGGTTTGATTACCCAGGATATTGACACTTGTGAACAACAATTGACACAGGCAAATCACAGATTACAGGTACTGTGGAACTTGAGCAAACTAACAGAGAACAATTTACAGGGGAAAAACCAGTACAAATCTCTCAGATCATGGAAGAACCAGCTAAATATGGCAAGAAAACAAACAATTCTCATTTTTACAATCAAAGAGCAGTGAGCTATTGGTTTTGTGCTGTAACTCTCCCATTGTTCACCATGCAGCATAATACGATCAGATTTTGGTTTAGGCCATTATAACATTATTTCAGTTTTATTTATGGTTCATGAGCAAGAATTTAACAAATATCACTCTAGCAAACTATGTCCGTAATGTACTAAGTGTGCAGTATCTATCTAACACATGGAAAATGTTAGAACTATGCTGAGGACAACAGAGTTTCCTTTCGTAAAAGAGAGGCAACCCCATCACTAAGGCTGTATTTTGCCTCTGCCCTAGAGGGAAACATTAGACTTGCATAAACACACAGTGCAATAGGCAGTATAAGGTGCTAGAAATTATATTGTACCTGTGGTGAGTCCTGAACTGGTGACAGGCTGAGGTCAGGGATCTCTCTCCCTTTCTGCCATGGGAGGGACCATTTCACAATAGGGAGCTAGGATTCCAGGTTTTCTGATGGCCAGCTTACCCATAGCATGTTCTTGGCATCACTTCCACCACCTTGGAATGTGTCTCAAGTCTCTGATGCCTACAAGCCCCAAATCCATTCACTACTCTCCACCTGTCATGCCCCCTTCCCCAATTCACTCATTACTCCCCATTCTGCTCCATAGTCTCCTTCAGTCTGTGCATGTGCACACTTCACTTAGACTATCTCCCCACTCTCACCACCCCATCCTTGCCCTTCTCCTCCTCCAATCTGCTGACTCCTTCCATCCCCCGCACCAGCCCAATCCACCTGCCGAACGATGCCGGGGCAGGGGTCTCAGTAGCATCCCCAGCCGGGAAGGGAGCCAGCAGACGTCTGTTGTTCGCTCCTCTACGGGGAACAGAAAGGGGCAGCTGTTTCTCCCCTGGACCTTGTAGAAGGGTCGTGCATTTTTATCTTTCCCTTCCAGAGCTCTTTCCCCACTGCCGGGGCAGGGAAGAGGGCTGTTCAAACTCAGGATCCTGACAGGTTTCAGAGTAGCAGCCGTGTTAGTCCGTATCCGCAAAAAGGAAAGGAATACTCGTGGCACCTTAGAGACTAACACATTTATTTGAGCATGAGCTTTTGTGAGCTTATGCATCCGATGAAGGGAGCTGTAGCTCACGAAAGCGTATGCTCAAATAAATGTGTTAGTCTCTAAGGTGCCACAAGTCCTCCTTTTTTCAGGATCCTGAGTGACTACGTGGGGGTGTTACAGCTGAAGAGTCAATGCTCCCTTTCCCTCCCATGCTGGGGAGCACAGGGAGGAGTGGAGAGGCCCAGGCTGACAGCAGCTGAATTGCCGCAAGCCAGCAGGCCGGATCTCTGCTGCTCTAAGAATAGATTAGGCAGAGTTAATGTAACATAGATCAATGCTCCTACTCAGCACCAAACTAGGATGGGCACCAGTCCCCTGGAGCATGCCAGAGAATGAGCAAATGACTGTTTGCCTGATAGCTCAGTCTGTGTCTGGCTTCTGGTTTCCTGGGCTTGCTTATATCATTAATATGCCTATATCCAGCACTGCAATAAGTTTCTCCGAAATTCAGGGAATTTCTAAAACTCATTTCGTTAGTGACATTCCCAGCTACTGGCTCTCAGGTCACATCTCCCATGGCTCCTGTAATGGACCTTACTTTGGGGATCGGGGGTGGGGGGGTGTCAGAAGCTCTAAGGATGGCCCAGGCAGAGGACTTCTGCCGAGCACAAACACATCCCCAGTCCTCAGTACAGTTACTGCACATTCCATGTACACAAAGTCACATCTTTCAAACGGTTCCTTGATTTTAAATCCACTCACTGTTGTAGCTGCTGTTGTTGTTAGTCTCTGTCGGTGCCAGGCTGTGCTGAATTGGCCCTTCAGAAGTGGCCCTTCCTGACAGTAAATGGGAGAAGAGAGGGGAGGCGGGGAGGGGGAAAGAAAGAGAAGGGAAGGGGATATTTAGATAATCTCACTGACCAAACAGCAAATACTTCAACTGTTTAATGCTATTTGCATGCCAGTTTGTATTGCAATGCCCTACCCCGCCCTCCCATGCACCTACTGTAGACAATAGCAATGGAGATGTCGGGCTGTCTGCTCAAGGTTGGCTTGGAAAAGCTGATGGCCTAAAGTCCAGCCAGAGGACCATTAGCCCTTGCTAAGCATCAGTCCCCAAGAAATGCTTTGCACTGTACTGAGATCAATACACACATGAAGAAAGAAAGTAATGGGCTGTTCGTTTTTTACACATGCCAAGCAGTCCCAACAGGCATGTCCAGGGCATTCTGTACATCGCTCTATCAGCATGCTTGGATCATCTTTCACCATTCCATCAACAGCCCTTAAAAACACCAAACTCCTCTTTTGTGTTACGAATGTGTTTAATTCATGTTGGTGAAACCATTGTCATCTACGGGGTCTGCTTTTCTTTCACAAACCGTACTTGCTACATAATCTTGTAAGGAATCTGCCTGTGCAAAATTTACAGATAGGTGCTTTATAATCCTCTCATGTAATTACTCCCAAAGATATTGCATTTTAAAACAAAGAGGCAATTCACAGGACCTTAAAGCCTGCTGGGTTGAGAGGACTGCACATTTTAATGTTGGAGATGATATTTACCATGCATAGGATCCATTACTCATCTCACAGCCTGATTGTCCTCTTGCTTACAGCAGTGTAAATCAGGAATAGTGTCACTGTTTTCCATAGAGTTACACTTATGTAGAGGAGTGTAGGATCAGGCCCCACGGTTATAAAATTAGCAGCTACTGAGGATGCACATACACATACATAGTAGAAAGAAAAGGAGTACTTGTGGCACCTTAGAGACTAACCAATTTATTTGAGCATGAGCTTTCGTGAGCTACAGCTCACTTCACGAAAGCTCATGCTCAAATAAATTGGTTAGTCTCTAAGGTGCCACAAGTACTCCTTTTCTTTTTGCGAATACAGACTAACACGGCTGTTACTCTGAAACCTGTCATTATACATAGTAGCTAATTTTTCCTAACTGTGGAGTGATGAGCTTGGCATTAGTTCCTTAGTCTGCATCTGAGTTTGGGAGATTTCCTGGTATGCAGTCCTGGTAATGAACAGAGTCAAGCTTACTCTGTAAATATGAACCATCTCTTTTTTAAGCACTGGTTTCTCTTTAAATGCTCTCCCTTTTCCACTTATTCTTCTAGAACTTGATGGGACTCCACACTCTTAAGCATCACTTAAGCTATGTACGTGGTTGATAAAACAGCATTTGTGTTATTTAAAATAAAAGATATTTTAAAGCGAAGATGGGAAGCTAATTCTCCATTGGAGAAAGTGCTGAAACATGCATTTGAGCAGTCTGCTGTCAAAAACCTGCCCATTTCACTCATACAGAAGCAGCAAATGCTGCATTATTGCTGACACAAGTGCAACTGTTCCCCATTAAAGTCATTTCTGTCTTGTGATAAGCAGAGACTAAAGAGACAATTCATGCTCAAGACCACAATCCCGCCTCACTGGATTCAGGTCCTGACGAAGCAGATGAACTGGGAAATCCTTTTTATAAACTAGAGTTTAGTGAAGAATGCATTCACTTTCCCCCCATCTTTGTGTAAAAAGTAAAAGTAAATAAAAAATTTATTCCTGCCCCTTGCCATGCCGACTTGTCATTACTTTTTCATTTAAAAAAACAAAACACAACTTTTGGAAGTCTTTCAGACTAAATTCCCTTTATAACACGGAAGGGGGGAGATTTTCAAAAGCACCCAAGTGAGTGAGAAGCACAAGTCTCATTGCTTCTGTAAATCTCCCCCCTCAGTGCGTGGCTCCTACAACACTTTGGGTGCTTATGAAAAATCTCTCACTTTGGGGCATGGCTCCCATGGGTGCTGGTTTAAAGCAGGTAAAGAAAGAAATAGCGTTAGTTCTTCTTTGTGTTATCTAGCCAGGCAAGCACAGAGGGACTAATTTGTTCTCTTGGCTGGACTTTTTAAAAAAAAATCATATATTTTACATTAAGCTGCTCTTTATTCTGTGTTATTTTTCTCCCTTTGTCTCTTTGCTGAGGTTCCTTCTAACACATAATAAGAAGCAAACCTTCAAAGTCCTTCACTGGCTTCCCATTCAGCTCAGAGCCCATTTCCAAATAGCCCTTGTTGTTTATAAAGATTCTTCTTGAACTTGCTCCAACTTTAATCTTTCCCTCGTTCTGTCACTGGTCCATTTGCTTTAGTACTATCACCTCCCTCCCTCCTGTCTCTTCCTGCAGTCTCACCACTGTTTGTGCAAGAGCCTTCTCCTCTGCAGTTTCATCTCTTTTCAGTCTCATCTACCTGAAAATCTGTCTTTTCTCCTTTGCCTACACTCCAACTCTTTAAAGTCTTTCCTCCCCTACAAATCCATTTTAACTTATGTCATTCCATAGGCATATGTTGTTTCTACTATGTCTTTTTATTTCTATATCTTATTTATATATTTCTTTTCTTTAATGAAAACAGATTCTCACAAAAGGGTATGTCTACACAATAGCTGGGAGGGTGCTTCCCAGCATGGGTAGACAGAAATGCGCTAGCTTTGCTTGAGCTAGTGTGCTGAAAATAGCAATGTGGCCAAGGCAACATGGATGGTGGCTCGGGCTAGCTGCCCGCAGTACAATACCCCTAGGCACGTACTTGGATGGCTAGCCTGAGCCACTACGGCTGCGCTGCTATTTTTAGTATGCTATTTCTAGTATGCGAAGCACCCTCCCAGCTGTAGTGTAGACTCTCCCTGAATCACATGAATCCAGCAGCTATGGCTTTAAGAAAAACCACCAAATATCACGAGACTCACAATAAAATCGTAAGAGTCAGCAACCATTGTACATCTCACAACTGTGGGCCTTGACTTCATTCGGCATTGGATCAGACCCGTTATGGCCAATTTGCCCAGCTGCTAAGACTAATGTGCGTCAGCAGTGTGCCTTTCTCTCAGCTGTAGGGTTGCCAAGTTTCTACTCGCACAAAACCAAACACCCTTGCCCTGCCCCTCCTCCAAGGCCCGCCCATGTCCTGCCCCTTCTCCGAGGTCCCGTCCCCCCACTCTTCTCACCCTCACTCACTTGCTCATTTTCACCAGGTTGGCTCAGGGGGCTGGGGTACGAGAGGGGGTGAGGGCTCCAGCTGGGGATGCAGGCTCTGGGGTGGGGCTGGGGATGAAGGGTTTGGGGTGCAGGAGGGTGCTCTGGGTTGGGATTGAGGGGTTCAGAGGGTGGGAGGGGGATCAGTGCTGGGGAACGGGGGTGCGGTGCAGGTGGGGGGGTGCTCAGGGGTGCAGGCTCAGGGCTGTGCTTACCTCAAGCAGCTCCTGGAAGCAGCAACATGTCCTCTCTCTGGCTCCTAAGCAGAGGTGCGGCCAGGTGGTTCTCCGTGCTGCCCCATCTGCAAGCACCGCCCCCACAGCTCCCATTGGCCATGGTTCCCAGTCAATGGAGCTTCAGGGGCAGCACTTAGGTCTGGGGCAGCGTGCGGAGCACCCTGGTTGCCCCTATGTGTAGGACCCGGAGAGGGGACATGCCACAGAGGGGAGCCTGCCAGTCCCGCTGTGCGGTGCCGCCAATCAGACAGTCAATGCCCAGTCAGCAGTGCACATCCCTAAATACAGGCACACTGGGCTGATAATGAGCCCCGAAGGGTGTGTTTACACAGCTAGCAGCATTCCGCAGCAGTGAGGCTCAAAGCCCAAGTTGACAGCCTCATGCTCACAAGGCTTGTGATACGGTGCTAAAATGGGTAGGGTGTTCAGGCTCAGTCTGGAGTTCGGGCTCTGACGCACACCCGCCTTCCTAGGCTTCAGAGCCCAACCCCCAGCCTGAGCCCAAATGTCTACACAGCAACTACTTTTAGCACCACAGTGTGAGCCCGAATCTGTAGACCCAGGCTTTGAGACTGGCTGCCACAGGCTTCTGCTTGCTGTGTGGACATACCCTATGTGTTCATCTACCCTTTACAAAAAAAAGTCTTTGATTAAAGTCACATTTTATCACAGGTATTGCGATATCTGGTGTTTTACTTAAAGCCAGAGCTCCTGGAGTCGAGTGTGAATGTCACATTATCAACTTTCATTCAAAACGTTTCTAGCCCTCATGATTGTGGAGAAAAGCTTGAAAACGTGACCCCTGAATTCTCAAAAAACCAGATGGCAAATTAACCCCCCCCCCAATGTATTATTTTTAAAACCTAATGATTTTTAAGTCAATCTTCTGATTTCGGAGGTTGGGGGTTTGGTTCGTGATTTTGGAATATTTAGGGTTGGTATAAATACTGCATTTGTGTAAGTATAAAGGGCATGCTACTTAGCATTGCATTGGTAAGTTCGTTAATTGTGACATATTCTCACATACATACAGGCTTTACGAGGAGCCATTTCACAAGCTTCTTGACTTATGGGTGGACTTTCTTTTCCATGCTTATGACCTATACCCTACAAGTAAAACCACTTCATATACTGAGCTGCACACTAGATTTGAAATGAAATGACCTACAGAAAATTATGGCTTGCTGTTTTTTCCAGTTCTTGTTATCTCTGGAGGAAAAAAACTTTGATGAAAGATATTTTATCTTGCGGATGATGCTATGACATGCACACTGTCGTGCTACCCTAAACAGAAATGGCCCACAGGTATGAGGTTGAGGTTCAGATCTGAACTTGGAAGCACAGGCATATTTAAATCATGGGATTTTGGCTTGGGCTCATCTCTTGTCAGAAACCCCAAACCTTGCTGAAGCCCCATTCATCACTACCTTGCAATTTGTTTCTAGGCAGCAGTATGGATTGGATATTCAATAGCTCTCAACACTGGCTTAACTCTGCTCTCTTTGAAGCTAGTGGTAAATCTCCCATTGGCCTAACTCTGCTCCCATTGGTTTAGCAGGAGTGAGGGTGTCCAACTCTCAGCAATTTTGAAACTCCCGACCTACAGCTGCCAGTGGTGCCTTAAAAAGAGAAACAAACTAACAAACTTCTCTTTCACTCGGCTTTTGCAGGCATCCATCAAATTGTCTCTCTGGTTTCACTCCAGATCCCTTTTGCAACTCAACCAAGAGAACCGGCGCAAACATCATGTGTCAAATGTAAGAGGGAATCATAGACAAAGGCTATGTCTACAGTGCCAAGCTTTTTCGCCCAAAGTTAGACCACTTTTATTAAGGTGCTTTAATTAAATCGCTGTTGCATGTCCACACTGCGCTCCTTGTGTCGCTGGAGCACATCCACACCAGCAGCTCTTGCATCGACAAGAGAGTAGTGCACTGTGGGTAGTTATCCCACTGGGCAACTGGCCTCAGGGTGCTTTGGGAAGGGTTTACAATGCCTCATGGGGCAGGTACAGCATCACGTGATGCGGGTTTCTCAATCCCATTGTTCCATGGGCATCCTAATAGATTGCCAGCCACTTTTCAACTGAAGTGTGGGGCATAGCAGGGGAGAGTGTGTGACAGGAAGTGGGGGGGAGACAGACAGTGTGTGTTGGGGGAGAGTGAGTGTGTTGGCACACTGTCTGGTAAGTTCAGACAGTGCCAGAAGCAACCAGTCCTGAAGCAGGGGAAAGGGGACATCAGCCCCCACCTCCCTCCCTGGCTCTGCACAGCACAGACTCTCTCCCTCTCTCTCCCTCTCTCTCTCTCTCTCACACACACACACACACACACACAGATATCCACCCCTGTCTGCCTCTGAGTTCCTCGTGTGGGAAACAGCAGAAGCATTCCACGTGAATGATTTGGTCTTTGGTTCCTGGAGCAGAGCAGCACAGCACGGTGGCTGTCAGAACCGAGCTTTGAAAGGGACGGGGCGCAGGCCTGCAGGGCCGCTGAGTTCAAAACACTGAGCAGGGCGGTCACTTCAGGCATTGTGGGACACCTCCAGAGGCCAATTACAGCGAGAAAAGCAAGCAAGGTGTTTACACTGGTACTCTGGCGATAAAACCTTTGTCCAGTAAGCCGGATCCCTTTCCTCGAGGTGGTTTTATTAAAGCGCTGCCATTTGCAGCTGAGGAGGTTTGTCACAAAAAGTGGCTTTGCCATGTGTACACCTTGGCTGTTTCATCGCCAACAGCTGCTGTTTGGGGAAAAAACTTGGCAGCGTAGACCAGCCCTAAACCAAAGGGTGCAAAATTGTGAGTGACTGTTGGTAGCTGTCAAGACAAAGAAAATGGAGGAATGGGCATTTCGTACCCCCAGGAATCCCCTTTGATGTGTAGCCTCTGGATGAGTAATGCAGTAAATCTGCTGTATTTCATGGATAAATGGGCCCTCAGCCTACCTGTGGAGTTCTTAAATATTTTCAATGATAGTAGCGGCACAGAGTTTATACAGTGATGGATAAGGGTAATTCAGCCTTTTGAAAGCTAGTAAATAAATCATTTCTGGGTGTCCTAAACATTTACATCCACAAAAAGCAGATTTCTTCAAACAGTTTTAAACAACACATATTGAGCTCACTTTTCATGCCTTTTAGCTGTTATCGAATTTTATGCAATGGGGGGGAAATAATCTGAGAGAAGCAGTTCAGAGTCACTCTCCAGACTCCAAACTGCTCTTATGTAAGAGAAGAAAAGCTGTAATTTAACTCAGTCTAAGCTTGGGGATAACTGGGTTTTTTTGTGTGAATCAGACTAAAGTAATTGATTCATTAAGGTCCAAATTCTGTCCTTGGGTGGATGCATGAAGTGTTCACTGAAATCCACAAGTGCTAAGTGCCTGTGTCTGATGGCAGAATCTGACCCACATGTTGAAATGTAGCCAACCATCCTACAACCTTTACTCTTATGGAAAAATCCCATAGGTTTTACTAGAAAATGAAAACATTCTAAGAGAATTTTTAAACTAATCCATGGAATTCCATAACAGGGACAGAATGTTCTGTTAAATTGTATAGACTGGCTTAAAATTATACAGAAAGGATAAAATTTTCTATTAAAAGCTATACATTTCTAGAAAAAATCTATAAACCCTACTGCATTCAGTTTTTATAGAAGCCTATCACATTTCATCACTATCAAATTCCATAGGACTTTCCCCAAAAATCACACGAGTAATATTTATTTATACCACTCGACCAGATCCTCCCCTCGCCTGCACTGGTGTCAATCAGGAGCAACTCCACTGATTTAATTGGAGTCACACTGGTTTAAAATAAGTATATGTGAATTCTGTGGGATCACTCAGTCGAAACAAGACTGAGTCCTTTTTGTTCTGTTTCCAACCTAGATGGAAAATACCCTTTTTGCACTTGCAGCACAAACTCTACATTCAACTTCTTTCTCTTACCCCGCCCACCATTTAGACTCAGAATGCAAACTGCATCTTCCCTTGGCAAATCCTTCTGGTCTCCAGCCACTCACACCAATTCTTCCTATAGTACATTACAGTATATCTCGTATATTATTACAGTACCAAGAGTCAACAGCTGAGATCAGGGCCCCACTGTGCATCTTGTCATGAGTCAAGATCAGGAGTTGTTGAGGGCAGAGACTGGGGATTTTTTTCACTTGTTTTTACAGTACTTAGCACAATGGGATCCCAATTCTTGACTGGGGCCATTAGGCCCTACTGTAATACAAGTTGTACATAAATAAACTCCCATTGAAGGGAAGCTCTGTACATGGCAGCCCAGCAAGATCATCCCCAGAGGGGAAGAACAGTTAATATTGGGTTGCAGGATGCATTTACAAATGTTATTCTGCCAAACTCAGGGAACTTTCTAACATGCTGTAGAGTCTGCATGTTTTCAAGCAATAGACAAAACAAATGAGTATCTAATTACAGCAATTTATAACCTCTGCATCCCTCAGCCCCCCATGACACAATCAGCACTAAAAGTTAATGGACCGAGATATTTTGTTCTATACAAAAAGAAACTCCAGCAAGCAACATGCCAGCTATATACCAGCGTGGATAACATGTCTTCCAAACGGGTTTCCTTCACCAGCTATTCTAGCAGAGCCAACTACAGCCTGCACCCAAGGAAGCAAGGAAGCTTATATTTAAATTGCAGGAGAGCCAAAAATATTGCGAACAACTAGCATTTTGTGCTGCTTCCTGCTGCTAGTCAGCAGTGAATTCACTCTGTTCTCATTCTTTGCATGATTGGATGCTGTGACTGACTGCTTGACACCACTAGAATTCAACTTGACCGGGACAGAGTTGCCAACTTGGATCAGGGAAACCATTCATTGTTACAGCCAGATGGCATAAGAAAGGATTCTATTCTACATAGCTTTGTATACTGTGCTCGTCACTGTAGTAGCAGAGTACGTTCCAGTCGTTCATTAAGCAACACGACTAACAGCTGTCTTGGGATACGATTTTCAAAAGCTTCTCAGTCATTTAGGTGCTTCTGAAATTTTTACCCTTAGTCAATACAGTTAAAAATGTTATTAACAAAGCTGCCCATTCTCACTTTTCCAGTTATTGTCAAAATGGCAGAAATCAGCCACGCGTAGCAGCATTTGTCTCCCACTAGATTAATGTTCGAGAAGAAACCTTCCTGAAGATTCCTCCAAATGACCTGCTACAATAAGTTGGAGAAACAGGAAACTTGTACTCTTTAAAGACATCTACCTTAGCTGAATGTCTTTTCTGAAATTAAAATATCAGATATTTTAAAACAGTTCTTTGGAAGGGCTCAATCCAAGGGCTAACTGCCTCGCTGGCTGTTGGCGCACACAGGATGAGGGACCTTCCTATCTTCCACAGCTATGGAGGTTCTGACTAATTGAGGCCCCATCTCTGACCTGAATCTGGCCCCCTGAGAGAGGGATATCCTTTGCTGGCATGACATCAAGCTTCATTACCATATATTGCAGTCAGAGTTATGGGAATTATATCAAGCAACCTACTGGCATCATAACATGAGGGAATCCCACAACTTGCATCCTCTAACACAAGGAATTATATCAAGCAACCTACTGGCATCATAACATGAGGGAATCCTCATGTTAGTCATGTTACTTAATGCATCCCTGGAAAGTGCTCAGATCTTGCAGTGATGAGTGTGGTATCAGACTAGAATGAATAACGGTGGGAGCCTTTAAACAGTTCAGGAAACATACGTTGACATTTTCATTATTATTATTTATTTGTATTATGGCAGCACCTATGAGCCCCCGTCATAGGCCAGGACCCCAATGTGCTAGGCAAAATATTGAATAGATGCTCATTGATTGAGAACCATCCATCCTGGTGCATTGAATGAGGCAGGGGTCCTACAGAAAAAAACAGCATGTGATGATAAGTATGAGACATTACGTATCACAATGCCTCTGCACAAGGGGGCTGAACTGAGATTGCAGAAGCAGCCTTAATTCTGGCATGTCCTAATATTTGAGTGCTTGACAAAAGAATGTTATTTTAACATAGTTTTTGTGTGTGTGGATAATAAATAAAATAATAATAGTAATAATAATAATAATTCCCTGTTACCACATTTATTACTTGCTTGGTCTGGAGTCTAAACTTCCCATGTCACTTACAAGGCAATTCAGCAGATCTTATGCAACTGCAGTGAACGTGGCTATAAATAAAACTGCAGCAAGTAGCATTGATATTATTCTGCATTATGAACATGGGAACTGACTGACAATAAAAATCAAGACTGATTAACTCCAGGGCCTAATGGCTGCGTGGCAGCTGCTGCCAGAAATCAATGCATTAGGTCAGTAAAAAGCAATCTGCCGATTTTCCCTGTGAAAACTCTCTGAGGCAGAGCTGTGTTGTGCTCCCTGTTTTTGTGCTTTAAAGAGCTGTCATTTCTATAGTAAATTAAACGGAAAGCCAAAACGGAGGAGAAAGCATCTGACATCACCTAAGGAACCACAGAGCTAAACTGTTTACAGAATTCCTTACCAGGGCGCATGATGAATTCACCTTGGCATTGGCCCAAAATAATAGTTTTAATACACTTTAATTAAGATTGAATTTCATGTGCCCTGAAAGCACAGACCCAAACACCATCTTCCTTGCCAGAAACACCTAAAGGGAAGGAAATCTCTGCAAAATACCTTTCCCCAAGATCATTCTATCAGGTGCATGGGGTTTGCCATCTATTTTAGATTCTTCTATGGCTTCCAACCACTGTGGTATCTGAGCACTTTCCAACACCCCTGTAAGGTAGGGCAGTGCTGTTATCCCCATTGTACGGATGGAGAACTGAGGCACAGAGAAACTAAGGCCCAGATCCTCAAACATACTTAGGCTCCTAATAGCCATTGATTTAATTCTTCAAGTGAAATCCATGGAAGTTAGGAGCCTGGCTCTAGGGAAGTAATACTCAGCCTGGAGCTTCAGGAAACTCTTCAGGGCCCCCACATCTGGCTGTTTGATCATAGCTCCTCTTCAGTTCTTCCACAAGTCTGTGGAGCAGGCTGAGGACAGGGTCCACAACAAAATGAACATAGTGGCTCCCTAGGACTACACCTAGGACACAGGGACGGAGGGAGAGATGGAGAGACCTCCCCCAATAGCCAGGAAAGGGAGAGGAGGCACGGAAAGACTGGAGGCCAGAAGTGGGAGGAAACAGGATGCACGAAGCCAAAAATAATTCCATCTTATTGATGTGATGTTGTTTTCCTCATGGTTGCCTTAACATCCACACAATGAGACATGATGACACACATCATGATGGAAATAAGGCCATTGCAATAGATTCGTTTGTAGCTCTGTTCAATGACAATGTGGCCTGTTGCTCTAGGGGTTTTGCTTTTCCAGGCTACTTGGATGATGTCTGCTCACTCCCAACCCAGTCATTCTGTGGGGAAAAGTATGTTCTTACAGTATTTACAATCAACAAGCGAATCCTGGTATACACACAATGACCAAGATTTTCAAAAGTGACTAGCAATTTTGGCAGCCTTAAGTTTTGAGTGCCTAATTTGAGGCCTGGTTTTGTGCTGACCGCACACACTCCCTGTAGCGAGGCAGTGTGGCTCCCCGCCGCCCCGGAGAGGGTCGAGCCCCTCCAGACACCAGAGTGGGCGGAGCCAGGGAGCTCTAAGCCCGCCCCTCAGAGGGATAGGCAGCGACCCGGAAGTAGAAAGACACGACCTGGAAGTATAAAGGCAGGCCCACAGAGCTCACTAGAGGACTAGCCGCCGAGGAGGCCAGATGTAGCCAGCCTAGCCCGCGACTGGGAAAACCCCACAGCCCCAGGTCCATAGTAAGACTGGCCGGACGTGCCCGGCGCCAGCTGCCCAGGGGAGTGGCCAGCCCTGTCCTGCGCCAGCTGGCCAGGGGAGTGGCCGGACGTGCCCGGCGCCAGCTGGCCAGGGGAGTGGCCGGACGTGCCCGGCGCCAGCTGGCCAGGGCAGTGGCCGGACGTGCCCGGCGCCAGCTGGCCAGGGCAGTGGCCGGACGTGCCCGGCGCCAGCTGGCCAGGGCAGTGGCCGGACGTGCCCGGCGCCAGCTGGCCAGGGGAGTGGCCGGACGTGCCCGGCGCCAGCTGGCCAGGGGAGTGGCCGGATGTGCCCGGCGCCAGCTGGCCAGGGGAGTGGCCGGACGTGCCCCGCGCCAGCTGGCCAGGGGAGTGGCCGGCCGGCCGCTTGTCCACTGTCCCGAGGAACCCATGGTGCTGGACCCCCCGGAGAACACTGCGGGGACCCAGGCACCAGAAGGAGGAGAGTTGTTAGGAAGTAGCCTGGGGACAGCAACCCTAGTCTGGCTGTAACTCTGCCAGAACCCATGTCAGTGTGTTGTGGTCAGGATCCCCACTGACCCAGCAGCGGGTCGTTTGCTGCTGCTAGGGCCCCGGGCTGGGACGCAGTGGAGTGGGTGGGCCTGTGTCCCCCCTGCCACCCAACTCATGGGTGGTAGTCTCCCCCTCTTCCAGGTCCTTGGAGGCCTGGGCTAATTTAAACATGCTGTGTTGCTCAGCCCCTGCCTGAGGGCCTGAGCTACTGACTATTTGGTGCCCCGCCCTGACTCAGGGCCCGGACCTACGGTGCTCATTCCAGTTACCGCAAGGGCTGCTGAGGGAGACTCCGGTGGCTGGACAAATTCCCCAGAGTTAACCGCATGTAGCGAGCCAGTGTGGCTCCCTGCCGCCCCGGAGAGGGTCGAGCCCCGGCATAGCCCCTTTACACTCCCTGAAAATCAGTCTCCTCGAAGGTGTGTCAACTTGGGCACCCAAAAATTTAGTCTGCTGAAATCGCTAGTCACTTTAAAAAAACTAGCGTGTGCTTTTAATATGTAACAATTTCCTGCAGGTGCTTATACGGGGAGCTTTTCAAAGGCACTTGGGTGCCCCAGCAATTCCCCCATTCCCACCTCCCCCTCACACATCTAGACTCATCTCCATGATTATTCTTCTTCTCCTGTTTCCTTTGGCTGTGGCAAAGCCAATCAGCTAATACAAATCTCTATTCCACAGGAGAAATTACCCTGAGAAGGGAGGGAAATCATTTCCCAGACTGTGTCCCACCCTAAAAGATGAAGAGGAGGCAGTGTGCAGGTGAGGGATGGCTCTGCCCAAATGGACCAGACACCATTTTGCTTCAGAATTAATTTTAAGAGGAGAAGGGTCTCATGACTGAGGTTGTTGCTCTTGGTGAGGCAATCTATACCCTCCCTTTTTGTTCAGTCTGTGTGTGCTGCTCCTGCATAGAAGTTCTCCTCAACTCTTTAATGAAAAACTCTTCTTTCAAAATGCCCTTTGCTTTAACTAGATAATTGAAATGCAATGTGTTCTCTCGGTCTTCCTGTACATATCCTGACAGCCAATTTATTCCTTCTGCCTCTAATACTGGGAACATCTCATAAGATCACATCTGTTACAGTCCCATATCAGTTGAATTAAAGAATTTAAAACTTCAGTAAGACCTGGAGTGAGAAACTTGCACTGGATAATTTGTAATTTTCTGCACGGTAACAGTTATATTTTCTTCCCTGAACATTTGCCAGTAAACAGCACGATCAGAGACTGCTAAGCTTTAGGAACTCACTTTTTGGCAACTAATGTGCTATTTTTTTTTAATCCTTTCTCATCCTAATCTATGCACCACACAATGTAGCTGTTGCCTTTACTTGTACATGTAATCAGCACAGCTTTTATCATTAAGTACCAATAACAGGAAAGCTAATTCGAGATAAATTACTTATAGATCAGATCAAAGAGAAAACCCTATTTTAGATCACTCTTTTTTGTCATGCCTCAGATTAGATTTCACCTGAAAACAAAGGGAAATCATACACAAGCTGCTGAAAAGACACCAGCTTCTTCTGCATATTTGGACACTGTTTTATTAGTTTCACAGCACCACTGTACAGTCTGTGTTTTGTAGACAGATATACACTGGGAGCAACCACTTGGGTGGCACATGGGTAGAATTATTTCATTTCTGCCAAAGTATCACAAGTGCAAATTTCAGTACCTCGCTCTGCTTCTCAAAACAGGTAGGTCTTTGTATTAACTGTGTAGCGTCCAACGCACAACCCAGTGAGGAACGCAGAACAGTAACTAAACCTGGTAATGAGAAGGGGTGGCATCAGAGTTGTTCTTTAGGTGCCAGTCCTACAATTTGGTGTGTGTGTGTGGTGAGGTTTCAGGGCTTTAGCCCCACAGGGGTTGGGGTCACACCGGCGCTCTGGGCTTCAGCCCATTGGGGGAGCGTGGGTGCCAGGGCTCTGAGCTTCAGCCATGGGGCCCTGCAGACCCCTGAAACTGGCTCTCGCCTAGGGTTGCCAACTTTGTGATTGCAGAAAACCTTGCCCCACCCCCTGCCCTGCCCCTTCCCCAAGGCCCCCTGCTCACTTCATTCCCCCTCAGCACTCACTCTCCCCCACCCTCGCTCACTCTCACCAGACTGGGGCAGGAGGTTGGGGTTCGGGAGGGGGTGAGGGCTCCAGCTGGGGGTGCAGGCTCTGGGGTGGGGCCAGAGATGAGGGATTTGGGGTGCAGGATGGGCTCTGGGCTGGGGGGTAGTGGCGAGGGGTTCAGAGTGTGGGAGGGGACTCCAGGCTGAGGCAGGGGGTTGGGGCGCAGGAGGAGGTTTGAGGTGCGGGCTCTGGCCAGGTGGCGCTTACCTCAGGTGAATCCTGGGAAGCGACCAACATGTCCAGCTCATAGGCAGAGGCGTGGTGCGGGGACAGAGTGTGGAGTCTCCCTGGACATCCATGTGCCTAGGGGCCGCAGGGACACCCCAGCCACTTCTGGGAGCTGCACAGAGCCAGGGCAGGCAGGGAGCCTGCCTTAGCCCTGCGGCGCTACCGATCGGACTTTTAATGGCCCGGTTGGCGGTGCTGACAGAGCCACCAGGGTCCCTTTTTGACCGGGCATTCCGATCAAAAACCGGATGCCTGGCAACCCTACTCTCACGCCCTCCGCCCTGAGGCGTTTGAAACTATTTACTGGAGCTCCGCTCTGGACAGCTCTGGATGAATTTGAGTTTGGGGTCAGCAGTTCTCACACTGTGGCATATGAGTAAAATCCATGGGCAGCAGCCACCTAGACCTGTCACAGATGCCAAGGTTTATGCAGCTCCCAGCCCTGCCCCTACCGCTGCTTGGGGAAGAGTACATGGGATAGAAAAATCAGTGACTCTCTTCTTCTGAGAATCGCAGTTGGCGCTGTACAAAACTTGCCAGCTTTGGACAACCAGGCCTAGAGAAACAACCAGTCTGGCTAGGAAGCAGGTATAATGCTAGGGCTGGCCGGAGAATAAAAGTTACGTTTTGCAAAGAATGTTGAGATTTGGGAATTTGGTTTTTATTCTGCCTCGGAACCATACTGAGATCTTCTGAAAATTGTTATGACAAAATACAGTGGAAAGACTCAGCCACAATAGCCAATAGCCCAGTATAAAACTGACCCATGGAGACCCACATTTAAATCCTGAAACGATGAAGTGAGCTGTAGCTCACGAAAGCTTATGCTCAAATAAATTGGTTAGTTTCTAAGGTGCCACAAGTACTCCTTTTCTTTTTGCGAATACAGACTAACACGGCTGTTACTCTGAAACCATTTAAATCCTGCTCTTCTTGATTTGGAGCAGGGACATGAATCTAGGCTTTCCATATGCCAAGTGAGTGCTGTAACCACTGGGCTACTGGCTGTGGTGGGGGGATGTAACGCATGCCCACAAAGGGTTAAACATCCTGCAGGATAAATAACTCAAATTCAACCCTTAAAGACATATGAGCAGATAATGTTTGTGTATTTACATACATATGGGTAGTGGTCAACAATGTAATCAACAGTCCCTCTCTATGCTGTATTCTGTTAATTCAGAGATCAAAAGAACATCCGAGCATTTAACTGAATTGTAAACACTGTATTCCTCTCTCTTTGAAACGTATAGCAAATCATCTGTAAATGGTGGTGGAACAGGCAATTGCCTTATGTTAATTCATGTAGCTAAGTACTGGTGATGGACCTACTTCAAAATCACCCTAATTACCTATTGTAAGCCAAGGGACTCCGACTTGTCAAAGAAGGCTTGAAATTGTATAAAAGATCCTTGGGTCCCAATCCTTTTAATCTCAGATCTGCTTGAGGTTTCATGCAGGGGAAGCCTAAGCCACAAGGACTGAGATCCCAGTTCTGACTGGACTGCCCAGAAATATAAACATTGGACTATAGCCTGTGGACTATTTCTGAAAGAACTCTTTGCGACTACAAAGCTCACCATCTCTGCTATGAATCTGAACCTCAGGAATTTAACTCATATCTGTATGTATACTGATCTTTTAACCATGCTTTCTCTCTTTTCTTTTTTTAATAAATTTTAGTTTAGTTAATAAGAATTGGCTGAGAGCGTGGATTTGGGAGAGATCTGGAATATTCATTAACCTGGGTGGTAATGTGTCCGATCCTTTGTGATTGGTAGAACCTTTTCTTTTATATGATGAAATAAGATTTTCAGTAATCTTCATCATTCTTGACATGGGTATCTGGGTGGAGGCTTGAGGCTAGGTTACTTTAAGGGAACTGTGTTGTTGGCTTCTGTGCAACCAGTGAGGTAATAAAGAAGCTGTTTTGTGCTGGCTTGGTAAATCTAAGTATTGAAAATATCCACCAGCTTCCGGGAATGTCTGCCCCATACTCTGCAGTTCACTCTAATTGAGGACCTCAGATGGTGCCCCCCCGGGACTCTGGTCACAGGGGGTCTCTCTCTCTTTCATTCTCTTCAACCCTTTCACTCTACCCCCACATATACTGCACCTGAGAAATTTTCCTGATGAAAGGCTCATAAAAATGATACATTTCTGTGAAATGTAGATGAATCTGCATTTTCCGATGAAAAAAATGTTTCAACAAAAATGCCCAATCAGCTCTAGTCTACACAACACAGGTGTTTTCATAGCAACTTCCTACTGTGTTGGAATGTTCTTAAATACACTCAGCTGTCCACAAAGAGTGCTTAACCTGGACAGATATGCAGAGGATGAAACATGGATTAGAGCTATTGTACGAAGCCTGACAATCAGACTTATATTTTTAGTTGGCATTAGCATTTTAAAAATAGCACAGAAATCCACCAAGGGCAGAGAGGAAAACAGAGCTTGAAATAACGCAAGACTATCCCAAGGTAAAGGGTGTGTCGCCCTCTCTCACCTACGTCAAAGTTGTGCTCATCTGAGTTTGCAGGTTTTTTCACTAGTACTTGATAATGGCTCTCAAAGGAGACTCTCAGAACACTTCACAAATGTTAATTAACTATGCTCTTCAATGTCCAGACAGGGCGGAAAGCATTATATATCCACTTTACAGCTACCTACCCTGAGGCACAGGGGCCCACATTCTCAAAAGTATTCAGGCTCCTAACTTCCTCTGAAATCTGTGTAACTTGGGACACTACCTTTGAGGATCTGGAAAACCTAAGTCCCTTGACCAATGTCATGTAGCATGTCAAAACCAAGACTAGAACCTAGGAGTCCACACTCTCAGTTGCCTGCTATAACCACACAGCCTTCCTTTGCCAGCTCAGGAACAGAAAGGAGAAGCTTGCTGCCCTAAGTGGCATGTAGCCCTGTTGCAATGGTACCCGTGGGGCTTTAGAGGGGCACAGGAATCACCCCTGGAAAACTCTGCCCCAGCTACACCTCTGCCTCCTTCAGCACACTCCTGACCCACAACAGAATGTCCCTGGCATCTGGGGCTACTGGGGAAGCAGGGCAGATCTGGCTCTGCGTCTAGAATTGTGGCTCTGTCCACTGTGGGTATTCCTGGGGAGGGCCACAGGCCTCCTCTGCTGCTCCTTTGTGTCAGAAGGGGGCCCCAATGCAGCAATGGAATTCAGCAATCAGAGGCATCCTGCTGGGAGAACTGGTTCCCATCACTTAAAGGAAGGAGAAGAAAAAGACCATTCAGGGAATACAGCTATGTGCCCTCTCTAGGGCCCTCAAGGAATGACTGTGAGGGGCTTGGCAAATTAACTGGAGAAACACATGCCTTGGTGTCAGGGTTCCTTCCCCACTCTGAACTCTAGGGTACAGATGTGGGGACCCCCATGAAAGACCCCCTAAGCTTATTCTTACCAGCTTAGGTTAAAATCTTCCCCAAGGTACAAACTTTGCCTTGTCCTCGAACAGTATGCTGCCACCACCAAGCGTTTTAGACAAAGAACAGGGAAAGAGACCACTTGGAGACATCTAACCCCAAAATATCCCCCCAAGCCCTATACATCCCCTTTCCTGGGGAGGCTTGAGAATAATATCCTAACCAATTGGTTACAAAATCATCAAAGACCCAAACTCCTGGATCTTGGAACAATGGAAAAATCAGTCAGGTTCTTAAAAGAAGGATTTTATTTTAAAAAAAAAAAAGGTAAAAATCATCTCTGTAAAATCAGGATGGAAAATACTTTACAGGGTATTCAGATTCAAAACACAGAGGATCCCCCTCTGGGCAAAACCTTAAAGTTACAGAAAACAGGAATAAACCTCCCTCTTAACACAGGGAAAATTCACATAAAACAAAAGATAAACTAATCCGCCTTGCCTGGTTTACCTAGACTGGTTGCAATATTGGAGACTTGGATTAGGATGGGTTGGAGAAGATGGATTTCTGTCTGGCCTCTCTCAGTCCCAAGAGAGAACAACCACATAAGCAAAGAGCACAAACAAAATCCTTCCTGCCCCCCCCAGATTTGAAAGTATCTTGTCCCCTTATTGGTCCTTTGGGTCAGGTGCCAGCCAGGTTAGCTGAGCTTCTTAACCCTTTACAGGTAACAGGATGTTGCCTCTGGCTAGGAGAGATTTTATAGCATTGTATACAAAGGGGGTTACCCTTCCCTTTATATTTATGACACTTGGAAACATGTCTTGGTAAAGTCAGGCTCTCTATACCAGGCTCCAAACTTACTGGACTATGCCTGGTGCTGCTTGCACTCTGAATGACTAAGGAATAGTGTCATTTCCCCTTCTTACTGCTGAAAAGAAAAATTAGGTATCTGTTGAAAAATAACTTCTCACTCAAATTCCAGATGCATTTAACTAAATGAAAAAGGTCCCTTTGCGCACCAAAGCTTTAATTACATTATTACTTCTGAATATTTTATTTTCAACTATTTCAAGACCCAAACCTTTTTCTTTAACCAAAGAACATACTAATTTTAAACACATTGGCCGTGCTGTCTCACTGGTGTGACTACAGTTCTCAGATACTTTGCAGTCCTCATGAACTCCTGGGGCCTGAGTTTCCATTGCGATCTGGCTATTCTGCAGCACTCCAGTGACACAAACACTCCATAAAGCCAGTGTAAACTCCCAGAGGTATAGTGACACCTCCATAAAACATAGGGGCGTGGTCAGAGAAATGATATTGTGCAGATCCCCAGCTGCCAGAATGGCCTTTTGTGCTATTAAAAAGATCGGAGGTCTGGAAAACATATCTTCCAATGGAGAGAATGCAGGGGCTCCATCTATTTAGCTCATTGAAGAGAAAGGTTAAGAGGCAACTTGACAACAGTCTGGAAGTACCAATGCAGGGAGATGGTCTATGATATTAAGGGGCTCTTTAGTCTTGCATATAAAACCATAACCATAAACATAACAAGAGTCAGTGGGTGGAAAGGGGAAAGGATGCCTGCAGTAAACTGACATGTCAAGAGTCCACAGTTTGCACCATTCGTTGTTCTCTCAGATCAAGATATGGATACGGGCCTGGAAGGTTCCCTGAACAACTTTCTTCGCTCTTCAAAGAAAGAGTCTGTAAGTCCCCCTCACCCAACAGGGGTTTTCCTACAAATTCAATCCACGTATAGATTCATATTGCACCAGTCACCATGGTGTCACAGTGCCTTTTCTTTTGTTGTCTTCCATTTCATCTGCCCTTTCCAACCAGAGCCCTCCTGTGCTAGCACCTCAGTGTATTCCCTCTTAGGTCATGACTGACTTTGTTCCTTCTAGCCCACCCCCTCCTTGGAGAACCCTCAGAAAACCCAATGTTTCTCACTAAAGCGGGACTGAACAGTTCCTCCCTGTCCTGGAGCTATCCCCTCATCCTGTGGTGAGAGGCAGCCGCTACCTCAGTTTCTCTGCCTACCTATGCTTCAATTTCCTCCTGAGCTGCTAGGGAAGATTAATTGCACCCTCTGGTTAGCTTAGGAATGTCCTCTCCTTGTAGGATAAGGGAAAGTCCAAACAAAACACAATGACACCTTTGCCCTCCCCAAGCCGCAATCCTCTTGCCTGTGTGCATGCAGCCGTCTCCTTTGGATACAGGAAATGAAGGCGGGCCCTTCTGTGATCCCCAAACAATAAGCCAGTACCCATGTTGGACTCAGGCCCATACTGCTGCTCTTCTCCCAGGCTTTTTGGGTAGGGAACCTCTTAAAGGGACATCACAACTTCACCTTGGCTTGCACAGATTCCAGTTTCCTTGAAATCAAAGATTCTTAACAAGTTCTCTGTTGGGGAAACTAACCTTTCTAAAGAGCCTGGGGCTCTTAAGCACAGCAGGGCTTGAAGTAGTCATAAGGTCTGTACCTGCTCTCCCTACCTCCAAGAAAAGTACCAACTGCTCCACAGAATTTATACCGGCCTCCAAATTTGAACAGCCCTTAAAAGGTGTTAAATACGTTTCAGTTGCTTAAAAATCCACTTAATTAGCAAGATAACACAAAGCCTCTAATACTAATCTTTGTATGATTGTTTTGGTATGAGTCTCTCTTCCCCCCCCCGCGAAATCCTCCCATATCCAAAACCTGAGAGCTTTTTAGGAACAGCATGGGAACGAAAGGTGTTTTAATTTGATTTCTTGTTGTTCTCTGCCAGTTGTGCATGGATCAGATGAGATAATCAGGTCCCTGGTACACACAGGGGAAGTGTCATGTTTCATGTGTACCCACAGAGCTAGCTCAGCCTTTTACTATATTCAGCAGTAACACAAGGAACCTACAGGCCGGTATCCTGTGAGACATTGGCTTATTCATGATAGCATAAGTAAAATAGGCCTATCACCCTTAACATAATAAAATGGCTCGACAGTTATCCTAGATTTTGGGGAACTGGGAATAGCTTGCTCAAGAATGGGAACTGGTATGTAACCACAGGAACACTGAACTGATACTGGGCTTGGATATTTTACGATAGAATCATTGACAGAGGTTTAATCATAAACTTGCTTTAGCAACAGGTGATGTATATGATAATGGGCATACAGGCACTAATATGTTAACCTATAGGATAAGTGCACCCCAATATTATGAGGGAGAGGAAGTTAGATTTGCACATGGAAGGCTGGGCCTCTGAATTACTGATGATAGTGCCCAGGCACTATTATAGGCTGAGCCACCATGTGGCGTGGAATAGCTTTCCATCATTGACCCGTCAGATCTTCATTGTTATCTACCACCAACCTTTGGGTGTTGGGGTTCTGGACCATCAGGCTCATTTGGCATGCCAGAAACAGGCATGTCTCTCACCACCAGGTCCCAAAGGAAGGGTGTGAGTAAAATATAAGTATATGAGCATACGGAGAGGATGACACCAAAGATATCCCTAATACTGCATTACTGCTATTTGTTTATGTGGTTTGGAGTTGTCTTGTGTTTATTAATTGTGTTAATAATAGTGGCTAAAGCTTGGCTTTGCCCTCAGTGTGACTGTCTTTGCCAGACAGCCCGGGGCTCCCTATAAGATATTGAACTTGTTAGTTTTAATTCTGTGGAGCCTGATTCAGGGACAAGAACCCTAGTGCCTCCAGCTCATTAAATTAGTATAAATTGGCAATTGATACAATTATTATTAACCATTCAAAAGGATCAGGCAACACATGGCACACACACGGTTAGATAAAAGTTAGATAAAAACATAAATACTCTGGCTGGAAGGTTGCCAGAACCACCTGATCAACATCCTATACAGCAATCAGGGAAAGATTAAGAATGAGCTCTCAAAACTGGATACTCTCATAAAGAACCAACCTTCCACACAAACTTCCTCATGGCTGGACTTTACAAAAACTTTACTTTACAAAAACTAGACAAGCCATTTACAACACACACTTTGCTTCTCTACAAAAGAAAAAGGACACTAAACTATCTAAATTACTACATGCTACAAGGGGCCACAACAGTGGTTCCCTTAACTCTCCCAGCAATATAGTTAATCTATCCAGCTATATTCTTAGCCCAGCAGAAGAATCTGTCCTATCTCGGGGCCTCTCCTTCTGCCCCTCCACCTCCATGAACATGATATAGTTCTGTGGTGACCTAGAATCCTATTTTCGACATCTCCGACTCAAGGAATATTTCCAAAATACCTCTGAACAACATACTGACCCACAGAGACCTTCCTACCAAGACTACAAAAAGAAGGATTCTGGGTGGACTCCTCCTGAAGGTCGAAACAACAGACTGGACTTCTACACAGAGTGCTTCCGTCGATGTGCATAGGCTGAAATTGTGGAAAAGCAGCATCACTTGCCCCATAACCTCAGCCATGCAGAACACAGTGCCATCCACAGCCTCAGAAACAACTCTGACATCATAATCAAAAAGGCTGACAAAGGAGGTGCTGTCATCATCATGAATAGGTCGGAATATGAACAAGAGGCTGCTAGGCAGCTCTCCAACACCACATTCTACAAGCCATTACCCTCTGATCCCACCGAGTGTTACCAAAAGAAACTACACCATCTGCTCAAGAAACTCCCTGAAAAAGCACAAGAACAAATCCGCACAGACACACCCCTAGAATCCCGACCAGGGGTATTCTATCTGCTACCCAAAATCCATAAACCTGGAAATCCTGGACGCCCCATCATCTCAGGCATTGGCACCCTGACAGCAGGATTGTCTGACTCCCTCCTCAGGACCTAGGCTACCAGCACTCCTAGCTATATTTGAGACACCACTGACTTCTTGAGGAAACTACAATCCATCAGTGATCTTCCTGAAAACACCATCCTGGCCACTATGGTTGCAGAAGCCCTCTACACCAACATTCCACACAAAGATGGACTACAAGCCATCAGGAACAGTATCCCCGATAATATCATGGCAAACCTGATGGCTGAACTTTGTGACTTTGTCCTCACCCATAACTATTTCACATTTGGGGAGAATGTATACCTTCAGATCAGTGGCACTGCTATGGGTACCCGCATGGCCCCACAGTATGCCAACATTTTTATGGCTGACTTAGAACAACGCTTCCTCAGCTCTCATCCCCTAATGCCCCTACTCTACTTGCACTACATTGATGACATCTTCATCATCTGGACCCATGGAAAAGAAGCCCTTGAGGAATTCCACCATGATTTCAACAATTTCCATCCCACCATCAACCTCAGCCTGGTCCAGTCCACACAAGAGATCCACTTCCCGGACACTACAGTGCTAATAAACGATGGTCACATAAACAGCACCCTATACTGGAAACTTACTGACCGCTATACTTACCTACATGCCTCCCGCTTTCATCCAGACCACACCACATGATCCATTGTCTACAGCCAAGCTCTACTATACAACTGCATTTGCTCCAACCCCTCAGACAGAGACAAACACCTACAGGATCTCTATCAAGTGTTCTTACAACTACAGTACCCACCTGCTAAAGTGAAGAAACAGATTGACAGAGCCAGAAGAGTCCCCAGAAGTTACCTACTACAGGACAGGCCCAACAAAGAAAATAACAGAATGGAATAACACTAGCCATCACCTTCAGCCCCCAACTAAAACCTCTCCAGCACATCATCAAGGATCTACAACCTATCCTGAAGGACGACCCATCACTCTCACAGATCTTGGGAGACAGGCCAGTCCTTGCTTACAGACAGCCCCCCAACCTGAAGCAAATACTCACCAGCAACCACACACCACACAACAGAACCACTAACCCAGGAACCTATCCCTGCAACAAAGCCCGTTGCCAACTGTGTCCACATATCTATTCAGGGGACACCATCATAGGGCCTAATCACATCACCTATACTATCAGAGGCTCATTCACCTGCACATCTACCAATGTGATATCATGTGCCAGCAATGCCCCTCTGCCATGTACATTGGTCAAACCCGACAGTCTATACACAAAAGAATAAATGGACACAAATCAGACGTCAGGAATTATAACATTCAAAAACGAGTCGGAGAACACTTCAATCTCTCTGGTCACTCGATTACAGACCTGAAAGTGGCAATTCTTCAACAAAAAAACTTCAGAAACAGACTCCAATGAGAGACTGTTGAATTGGGATTAATTTGCAAACTGGATACAATTCACTTAGGCTTGAATAAAGACTGGGAGTGGATGGGTCATTACACAAAGTAAAACTATTTCCCGCTCCCCCTCTCCCCATTGTTCCTCACCCGTTCTTGTCAACTGCTGGAAATGGCCCACCTTGATTAGCACTACAAAAGGTTTTTTTTCTCTCCTGCTGGTAATAGCTCACCTTACCTGATCACTCTCCTTACAGTGTGTACGGTAACACCCATTGTTTCATGTTCTCTGTGTATATAAAATCTCCCCACTGCATTTTCCACTGAATGCATCCGATGAAGTGGGCTGTAGCTTACGAAAGCTTATGCTCAAATAAATTTATTTGTCTCTAAGGTGCCACAAGTCCTCCTGTTCTTTTTAAAGAAGTTTGTAAAGTTTAATAGTCATTTGATGGTTAATACAACAGTGCTACAACTAACAGGGCTATAAAAAAAAATCAGCCACACAGCACAGGATTGTTCTGAACTCTGGTTTCAGCAATTTAACAGACAAACAGGACTGAGTTGAAAAATTGGGTTTAATCAACTAACATGAGAACGAATGAAATGAGATGATAATTGCACACATAGTTGACTGGTTTTGCATAGCTCACCTCAGGGACAGCAGTGTGGTTGAGAGGACACAATTAACTAAACAAAACCACAGGCACAAATGATGAAGGAACATTGCACCCATCCATGCAGATGCCTAGAAAAAACTGCCTGGCAGTGTGCGTCTGAAGCCAAACCATCCCCTCCTCCAGCCCGCGGGCTGTGTGCTGTTGTGCAAATCCTTTCCTCAAGCACTGCTTCTCTTATCTATTGACAGACAGGTACAAATTATACCTATAGAACTGCACAGCTCCCCAGTACGGGAGGAAATGAAGCCTCTGGGCCACAGCCAGCTAAATGATTTACATGATACCCCTCCAGCAAGAACTCATCCAAATAGCCAATTTCTTTTATTTATATGCGACACCCGAAACATCAGTAGGGCAGCTGCAGGAGTGACATGGTTTCTAGGGTTTCTTTGCATAGGCCTCAATGCAGCAGTCCATTCCTATTCAGCAAAAAGCATGTAGGCATGTACTTTAATGCTTGACAAAATTTGGACTTTAAAGCTCTAATTTGCTCCTCACTCTAAGAATCAAGCCAAATAAACCCCATGATTTTTCCTGCTACTGGCTGCTCTCTGGGAGATTTTATTTTTCATCTCCTCCCCTGCCCCTCTTAGAAAGCTCTGTCAGCCATTATGCAAAGGGAGCGTTTCCTCTTTTTCAAGGGTTTCCTCTTTTTCAAGGAATGACTGAGATTCCTCAATTTTGTTTGTATACATGGCATTCAATTTAACCGACTAGACATTTCGACCCTTAAAATATAGTGGGCTCAAAGGGGCACATGAATAGTTACTGCACATTTTATAGTGGACAGGAATTTGGTCCCAATTCAACAAAGCACATCCTTAATTTTAGTCACTACAGTAGTTAACAGAACTACTCCTGTGCTTAAGTGCTTTCCTGTACTGGAGCCTTAAAGATGACAGAACATACCCAATGTAGGACCAAAGTTTGCAGCTCTCAGTGAAGTCAGTGGAAGCCATGGATGTTAAGAAAAGGACAAATTTGGCGCTCTAGTTGCAGATACTTTGTGCAGGGATTGTACTCTAAGGGTATGTCTACACTGCAGTTAAACACCTGCAGCTGGCCCATGTCAGCTGACTTGAGCTCCTGGAGCTTGGACTGCAGGGCTATAAAACTGCAGTGTAGACGTCGGGGCTTGGGCTGTAGCTAGGGTTGCCAACCCTCCAGCATTGTCCTGGAGTCTCTCGTCTGATGAAACCTCCAGGAATACATCCAACCAAAGTTGGCAACCCTAGCTGGACCCCAAGCTCTGAGACCCACTGGGGGAGGAAGGTCCCAGGGGCTGGCTGTCTACACTGCTATTCTATAGCCCTTCAGCCCGAGTCAGGTGACACAGGCCAGCCGTGGGGGTTTAACTGCAGTGTAGATAAACCCTAAGGCTTTCAGATACATTCATTTTGCACAGGAGAGGTTATAGTTACTGGAGATGTCTATATGCCAATTAATCACAGTTGTAAGCAACAGCTGTTTATCTCCAACACCAAAACTCCCCTGGTAGCAGAAGAATTACTTTCAAAATTTGTGACTGGATAATGGTAAGTAGTTAAGCTGTGATATAAACTGATCACACAGTCATTCACAAGGGGGTTTAAGTGCCAAACAGATAGCACTGAATTGTAATGATAAATGTCGGGGTTTAACTTACTTGTGATGCTAATGCCAAAAGCCAGGCTCAAACTGCACTTTGTGGAGTGAGTGGAAGCCCTGCCAATTCACAGCCGGTTTTCAGACAGCTTAGCCTGCATAAGAAGTACTGTGCGAGTTCCTTGTTATTTTTGAATCAGTTGTAAATACCAGTGTCATATAGCGGCACACAGTTCAGTGAATTCTTTGTGCAGGCTTTCAGGTGTCAAACACCTGGTCCATGAGCCAATGCCAGCCTGCTTTGGCCCAGACAGCACACTCAGAATCTGCAGACTAGAGGCATGTCTATACAGCTCACAGCAGTGCGCCTCCAGGACTGGGTCGACAGGCTTGGGAAAGCAGGTCTTGTCCTACCACACTAAAAATAGCTGTGTCGATGTTGCAGCTCAGGCTGGACCTTGGACAATGAAGCTCACCCCACCCCCTAGGCTTCAGAACTCCAGCCACAACTTCAAAGTGCTGTCTGCACAACTACGCTTAGGGCAGTAATGCAAGCCGCAAGAGCCAGAGCCTGTCAGCCTGGGTGGGGAGGGTCACTGGATGTGCAGATGTGTCCTAAGCTTTCATTTTCTTAAAAAAAGGGAAAAAAAGGAGATTTCTGGCCCTCATGATTGCAAATGAAAACAAAAACAGAGTATTACCAATTTAGTCTTGTCTTCCTGAGTCTGCAGACAGCTGGAAAAAATGACTGAGACAGGTGAACTCCCTCACCCCATCCCCATTCATCTTATCAGTGTTAACGCTAAATTGTTAGGTGGCCTTGAGGGTAAGATACTGGAATAGGATGCAGAAGACCCCCGTTCTGTTCTGCACTCTATCACAGAGCTACTGTGTGCCCTTAGGCAGGTCATTTCATATTTCTCTCTACCTCTGTTTCCTCTCCCTTCCTTTGTCTGTCTTGTCTATTTAGATTATAGGCTCTTTGGCACAAGAACTGTGTTTGACAGTTTGCGTGATGCCTAGCACAATGGGCCCCGGATATTAATGGGGTGTCTTGGTGCTACCATAACACAAATAATAAATACTGTATGGCCATGCGGAGATGCTCTATGGAAATGCTGTAAAAATTGAGTTAATTATGAAAGACAAACAATCACAGAATGATTTGTTCCCTTTTGGAGATGGAGAGAATCTTGTGGCCAAGCAGAATTTAGGATGACAGTTTTCACTTGGTAAGGAAAGCAGCTGGGTGGAGCATTTTGACTCTGAGCTCTCTGTGGCAGGGGCTGTCTTTGTGTAATGTTTGTACAGTGCCTGGTACACTGGCCCCCATCACTGATCAGCACTAGCCTTTGGCACTACTGCTGTAGAAACAAGGAGAAGAGTATTTGCAGATTCAGTGCCATCCATCATTTCCAGTCTAAATTGGACCCTGTTAAAAACAAATACTTGTGAGCTCCTAGGGCTTGATCTAAAGCCAATTGGAGTAAATAAGGGTCTATTGATTTCAGTGTGCTTTGAAGCAGGCCCATGTGGTAAATTGTTCACTCAGCACTGGTCTAACTCTACTCCCCTTGAATCTATTGGCCATTTTGCTATTGATTTCAAGGGAGGAGAATTAGGCTAATAGGAGTTTTACTACTGACTTCAATGAGAGCAGAGTTAGATGAATGCTGAGTGCTTGTGAAAATCTCACCCTTCATCTTTCATCTCTGTCTGATTTCCATTCGTTAACCTGAAATTCTATCCCAGCTCTATCCCCAAGTGCGACAGCTGCCTTGCAGGGTAAAACAAGCGAAAGGTTATTGAGCTAGCTTCTGTTTAAAGCTCCTGAGTAATAATGTTCTGAAAACAGGATGGGGAAAGGGCCAGGAGATAAACAAGGAAATGGAGAGAATTAAAAAGATGCAATTCTGATATTTTTTTAAAACCTGCACATTATAAAATGATGAAAACCAGAGACTTTGAGCATGAGGTAACTTCCCCCAGCATCCTGCTTTCTAAAAATATCAGTGGTGTCTTCTTTTCCACCTTACTAAAAGACTGATGTCAGGGCCTTTGCTTAGGTCAACAGCTACACTGCTTCCATTTGTCTACTGTCTGTTTTCCTCCACATGACCACAGATGCTGTTATCAATGATAACCAGAATCACAGGGCTGTATCAAGGTCCTGAACGTTGCAGTCTTCAGGGCAGTGAGGGAAGAGGAGGAGAGAATTTCCAGAAGTTTGCAATCTATCCAACTTAGAAAAGTAGAAGCTTGTTTTTCACAGAGAAAATTCAGACCAACAGCAAAAATATTTTCTTTCCAGCTATGACTGTTTGCTGTATGATCTTGTATCTAGGGCCTCAGTTCAGGAAATCATTTAAGCATATGCTAAGTCATTTGCTTAGAGTTAAGTAAATGCTTAAGTGATTTCCTGGATTGTGACCTGGATGTTTATAGCAGAGTTCTCTACATCCCACTATCATATGGTTAATCATTGCTCTCTGCTACTGTACCAGCATCTCAGCCAGGATGCATTTTGTTGGTCCTAAACTTGTCCTCACTAAAAAATTAGGCATTGTTAGAACATGACCTTAAGGTGTTAACTAACATGAGGTTAAACAGGACATGAACATCTTATGGAGGACAGGAGCCACACAGAGGGGTCTTCCCCCCTCTTGTGGGAAGATTATTAAGGTTTCAGCAGATTAACTGGCTAGGAGAAATTCAAATCAGAGTTGTACTACAGGCAATGAACTACAAAGACTAATGGGAAGTGTACCAGGAGGGTGGTTTCCTCCTGTTGCACATATTCACCCACATGCTGCTCTTTATCAGCTAGCTGTAAATCAAATGGCAGAGCTCTTCTCGGTTGACCATTTCACAAAGTCATTAGCTAGTCAGATTTTTTTAAAAAATTAAGATACTTAATGGGAAGCAGCATTGTCTGCTGTCCAGAGCACAGAACTGAACATTAGGAGACTTAGGGTCAAGTTCCAGCTCTGCCACTGACTTACTATGTGGCTAAGGGCAAGGCACTCAACACGCATTGGTCAATGTGTCTTCTTGATTAACAAGATGCCTAGGATCAACGGTGCCAAGATGATATTTTTTTGTCTTGTGGGCTGGCTATGGCAACATCTCCACATTGCTAACATGATCACAGGTACAATCTGGCAACTTGCTATTATCACATCACCAGTTTAACAGACTGATCATAGGAGATACTGAGTGCCCTAAACTCCCATTAACTTCAGTAAGAGTTGATGACATCCATATCTCAGCACGTAATAGTTTAGACAGAGGTCTATAAAATCATGAATGGAAAGGATAAAGTGAATAGGAAAGTGTTATTTACTCCTTCACGTAACACAAGGACCAGGGTCACTCAATGAAATTAATAGGCAGCAGGTTTAAAACAAACAGAAAGAAGTACTTCTTCACATAACACAACATCAAACTGTGGAACTCATTGCTGGGGATGCTGTGAAGCCCACAAGTATAACAGGGTTCAAAAAAGAACTAGATAAGTTCATGGAGGATAGGCCCATTAATGACTATTAGTCAAGATGGTCAGGGATGCAACTGCGTGCTCTGGGTGTTCCTAAAACTCTGACTACTAGAAGCTGAGACTGGATGACAGGGGATGGATCACTCAATAATTGCCCTGTTCTGTTCACACCCTCTGAAGCATCTCACAATGACCACTGTCGGAAGACAGGATACTGGGCTAGATGGTCCATTGAGCTGACCCATTCTTATATTCTTAGTCTCATGTGGACTGTAATACTTTGGTCTAACTTCAGTTGTTGGGTTTAGTGTGCAGGTGCTGGTGGCCTGTGACACACAGGAGGTCAGACTAGATGATCTGGTGGTCCCTCCTGGCCTTAAACTTCATGAATTGGGTCCTAAGTAGGGTTATCCAGTGGACAGGACACTGGACTGGGACCTATGCTATTCCTGTCTCTGCCACGGACTTGCTGTGTGACCTGGGGCAAGTCACTTCCCTTCTCTGTGCCTCTGCTTCCCCTTCCCCACTTAATCTATCTTGTGTGTTGAGGCTGTACATTCTTTGGGGCTTCTCTCTTACTGTGACTAGCACAGTGGGGCCCGATCTCAGTTGAGGCACCTAGGTGCTTCCATAATATAAATAATAATGGTGGCATTAAGTACAGGCTTGCCATCTTAAATCCTGCCTGTTTATGATGACTTGTCAAATATCTTTCTAAATATCAGGTTTTGGTGTATGTGTGAATTTCTGAACAAAACTGAGATTTGGTTCAAAGAAAAAAATCTTTTCTCAGTAATCTGGAGCTCTCTCTTAAAGATATGCTGTAAATTCAATCCCATGCTATTGGGCTCCACAGTGTTCACAGATGTAGCATCAGGAAGAGCAATTCCTTGCACTGCGTTGTGTGGGGTTGTAAGGCATTTGACTTAGAATTTGGCTTCATGGACGAAAAAACACTCTTGGAACCTGCTCTAAAGGACTTTGAACAGGTTTTAGGCATCATCTCTTTACAATCAATTGGCCAACTGATCTAACGAATAGGATTGGCTCTGAAGGAGGCCAATTCCAGGACCGAATTTGCCAGCAGTCACTAGAACGGCATACAAGGAATAAAAGCAAATTTAACGGGACACACAAAGAGGGTGGAGCGATTGACCAGTACTTTAATTACCAGACCTGAGCTAAGAAACCAGGGGCACCCTTACCATGGCAAGATTTTTCACTAATGCTCCATCTGATAACTTTTTTTTTAAACCTTGATTGAACCAAAGTTTAGCCATGTGCTATGTTACTAAATAACCAAAAATGTCCTTTGCCACTGAACTGACCAGGCTAATTGGATGTACATAATCCTTCTTCCCAGTTACATTATTGGGTAATCAATGCATAATTTTGTACTTTGAGGCAGGACACTCATAAAAATAATCTTGTTTGCCAATATTGGTGATGATTGATTTAATACGTCCTGGAACCATATAAATAATTTTCATCTTGGTTTTCCCGCTAACAGATGTAAACATGTTGGTACAAGTGATACTAAGTGTCATAGGAGAAGGAATATACTTCAAGGAACACATTGTAAACTAGAGTCTTTAATATTCTATTACTGATTTGCATCAAATCTCCCATAATACTTCAAAAAAGTTATTTTTTTTCACGTGACAATGAAATGATCATCCTAAAATTCATCAATTTTAAGGCCAGAAGGGAACATTACATCATCAGAATGGGATTAATTATTTAACCTCTCCCTTTTCACATGCCCCAAATATTTATAGCTATACAAGTGGTGACTGCTAAGCATCAAGTCACATAGCAACCCCAGACTTTCCTGGTGGTGTGTGAATAGGAGTGGTCTCAGGTTTTGTTGGCAGAGAAGTGGCTCAGCGTTGGTGTTGAGTTCAATGGGAGTTGTGGGGGTGGAGCAGCGACAGGATCCAGCCCTTAACTAGCTGTGTGTCTTCTATATACTGGTTCTTATACTGTATTCATCACCATAGTATCTATGCCATGCACACCCGTTTACATCCCTCTTCATGGGCCCAGTCAATGGGAGCTTTGCTGTTGTCAAAGAGAGAAGGATCGGGCTTTTAGGCCCCTTTCCTGCACACACTTATGCAAGGAAGTAACTCTAGGTACAAGAGGAGTCACAAGGAACTCAATGGGACTAACCTGGTGAATAATGTTGTTTGCACACGTGTTTGCAATGGTGTTGTCGTAGTGCTCACCTACAGACTTAGAAATGGAAACACCAACTGCACACGCTCAAAGTGCAATTTTAAAAGGTCATTATCTATCTTGAATCAAAACCAGCTTTGCTTTTCAAATTCAGTCATTCCGAAGTCTATTAGGACCATGGCAAGTTTGAGACTTTTTCTTCTGTAGCCCTGTCTAAAAAAAAACCTGTCATTTTTTCCAGTAAAAAAAAAATGTACCTTTTCCCCCCGCCAGCTGATGGATTTGGAAATGTGTGAAATGACTTCACTCAATCCTTAAAAAAGGGGTGACTTTCTAGCAGAGACCCTGCGGGCCTGGGTAATTTCAGCCAAAAACGGATAGTTTGGTAAAGTACATATGCATGAACATAGTAGTAACACCTTTGTGACTTTAACTGCAGTGTGTAGTTGGGGCTACCATTCATAGACTTAAGGCCAGAAGGGACTATTATGATCATCTAGTCTGACCTCCTGCATAAGACAAGTCAGAGAAACTCACCCAATAATAGGTTTCAGAGTAACAGCCGTGTTAGTCTGTATTCGCAAAAAGAAAAGGAGTACTTGTGGCACCTTAGAGACTAACCAATTCATTAGAGCATGAGCTTTCGTGAGCTACAGCTCACTTCCTCAGATGCATATCGTGGAAACTGCAGCAGGCTTTATATATACACAGAGAATATGAAACAATACCTATTCCCACCCCACTGTCCTGCTGGTAATAGCTTATCTAAAGTGATCATCAGGTGGGCCATTTCCAGCACAAATCCAGGTTTTCTCACCCTCCACCCCCCCACACAAATTCACTCTCCTGCTGGTGATAGCCCATCCAAAGTGACAACTCTTTACACAATGTGCATGACAATCAAGTTGGGCTATTTCCTGCACAAATCCAGGTTTTCTCACATCCCCCCAACCCCCATACACACACAAACTCACTCTCCTGCTGGTAATAGCTGGTAATAGCTCATCCAAACTGACCACTCTTCAAGTTAAAATCCAAGTTAAACCAGAACAGTTTGTGTTTTGTCTGTTCAACATAAATACGGGGCCCTCTCAACTTTCACTGATGAAATTTGTTCATATCAGAAATTCAGGATCCTGTAACAGAGGGTGAAACGGGAGAGCTATTGATATGGAAGGAAGGAATTCCACATTATTTTCAGATGCCTGCATGAATAATTTGTGTCCCTCCCTCTGGCACACATCTCACGTCACTGATTCGTATGCCTTTCACTAGTGTAATGGAAGATTTCAGAGAGCAGTCATTGGCCATTTAGGGCTAGGTTGTGCGCTTCAGATACAGTCCTGCATTAACGTTGGAACAGAGCTACACCAACCCAGGCAGCAGACCAGGAAGAAGTCTGCCTCGGAGTGAATGCCTCCCAGAGCTCCCCAGTACACAGAGGTGGCATGTCTACTGCTGCTTTGATTGTGAGCTCTTTGGGGCAGGGTCTCTCTTTTGTTATGTGTTTTACAGCTACCGCAATGGGGCTCTGATCCATGATTGAGACCCCATGTACTGTAATGCAAATGAATATATAATAATAATACACTCCTTTGAGGGGGACTGTGACAGGGTGTACCTACGCCGCACCAGTAGGGTTAACTGTGCTTTGTGGGCTAAGGAAGCCCCTCCCCTCCGACCATGCTGGGCATGCTCAGCCTGGAGGCGGAGTATAAAAGGAAGCAGCCCAGCTCAGTCTAGGTGGTCTGCTGAAGGGAGAGGACACAGACTGCAGGCTATCCCCAGGGAGTGGCTGCAGGCCCTGACCCCAGGAACAAGGCACACAGAGGCCCAGATGGACACCAGACTGCCTGATGAGCCCCCGGGAGAGACTGTGCCGGTGGGAGCTAGGCCATTGGAGGACCCCAGAGACCTGGGGGAAACGTGGTGCTTTGCTGAGGGAGAAAGGGGAGGAAGCAGCCCAGGGGACTTAGAATCTTCTCTGGTGGGTGAAAGGGGGAACCGGTCCGTGTGTTTTGGGAGGATCCCTGCTGACTCGGTGGTGAGCACCCCCACAACTGTCAGGGCCCTGGGCTGGGACTCAGAGGAGCAGGGAGGGCCCAAGTCCCCCTCCCCGGGGCACCACACTCCCCTCAATGGTGTCCCACTACCCCAACGGGCCAATAGACCACACAATCCCACAGAGGTGGGCTACCCCAGTGACTCCATCCACTGGGCTGCGCTGCCCTGTGTGGAAGGGCCGCTTACCGACCCTGGCCACTGGGCCATACTACCAAATTTGTAGTCAGTGTCACAAACATAGGACCTGACAAACTGCTATTCAGTTCTTTTTCCCTTCTTCACCCCATACGTGACCCAGTCTCCATGATGAGGTATACCTACCCCACTACAGGGACCAGGGTATTCTTGAGCTCTTCTCATCCTCTTTGGGATACTGTGTGCCTCAAGAGGTGAGGTTGGGGGAAGAGAGATAAGGAATAGTGCCGGAGCATCACAACCAGGACTTGGGCTGTGGTTGGAGCCAGAGTCAGCATCACAGTGTCAAGCCAAGGGTCAGAGCCAGAGTTGGAGTTCAGGGCAGAGTTCAGGAACCATGCAGGGAAGCAGAAACCAGGGACAAGTCAGGACAGCAGGGCTCAGGTGTCAGATGAGAAGTCAGTCTGATGAAATAGCCAGCGACAAATTCACCAGGTAGCAGAGACAACTTCCTGTACCACCTTCTGTATTAAGTAGCACAGCTGGATCAATCATTAGGCCCAAGTGTTCCTCCAGCCAGGACAATCATGGGCAGTGTCTCTGGTAGGGCCAGGACTCCATTAGCTATTCAGCCCACTAGTTAGTAATAAGCAGGATGCAAAGGTTGCCTGGGGATCTATGTACCTGGGTTCAAGACCCAGGGACCACATACAGAGTAGCCACAGCACATCCTGAAACTCAGGACTGCAATCTGCTTAAGACAGAGAAGGGTCAATACACTAATAGCCCTAAATAAATACTGATTTGTTTTTAAAAGTGCCATAAATCTTGCTTAACCTCTAAAGCTATGTTTTTTTATTAGCAGTCATTTTATCAACACACAATACAATCAGAATCTGGTCACATTTATTTAAAGTTATTTTAATAAATGGCTTATAAAGGGTTAATAAATGATTAATAGATGTTATAAGCATACTACAGATATTAGTAGGTTACAGATGGTTATAACACACAGGGCTAGAAGGTGATATATAGGATCATAAGCAACCTATTGACCTGCTGGGCTCAATTAATTAATTGACTGTTTATTAAAAATGTCTATTAATCATTTATTAACTCCTTTTAAATGATTTTTAAATGGAATTGTAACAATGTGCAGCCCAGTGTCCTGCTGAACCTAAATTAAATATGAGCGGGGAACACAATTCAGTTTAAAGCATCACTACATTCTTCTCTGCATTTGCCCACTCTCTCGCTGACTAAGTTCTGAAAGTATGTCATTTTTGTCCCACTTTCAATAAAACAGGCCTACAGTTTACTAACATCTGTTTCTGTATTCTTAAGTCGCTGATTTTAACTAACACCTCAGTAAACTGGAGGAAATTTGGATTTAGCAATATTTTCATGTGTTTTTCCCCCTCCCCTCTGGAGGACAGCCTAAGGTCTCCCGTTGCTTCACAGTGTAAAACTAATAACAAATTAAGGGTCCACAGAGGAAATAAACCAGGATGTTTAAATCTTGTATGGAAGAGTATGGGCTCGTGCTCCCATTGGAATCAATTTATGGTTTGCCATTGGCTTCAAAGGAAGCAGCATTAAGCTAAAAATACATTTGAAGCTTTCAAATTAAAAATTTCTCTGCTCCAGATGACATACATATGCTGAAGTTTAACAGGTCCAAGAAACGGAAAGTCAGATATTGCTGTAATAATACACCAGTGGTACAATAGAGGAGGACAGTTTTACGTGCCAGGGTACTGTTGTAAACAAAAGAGTGTTAAAGGTTTAAAACTGCAGGAAAATAAGTGTAGACCAAAGTGCCAGATAATGTGTTCAGACTGCTTGTTTTTGTTCCTGTTAAAAACAAAAATCCATTCTGGCCAGCAGTTGTAAAAGTGGCATAATCAAGAGACAGGGGTGGCTCTACCAATTTTGCTGCCCTAAGCAGTTGCTGCCGAATTGCTGCCGCGCCCGGAAGAGCGGCGGAGCTGCCGCCGACTTGCCGTCGCGGGACACGGACTGTCGCCTCATTCTGAATGCCACCCCAAGCACCTGCTTGGAAAGCTGGTGCCTGGAGCCAGCCCTGTCAAGAGACAAAGCCGAAAGCCAATGGTACCCCTACAGACTGGATTTCCTTGTGCTGCTGGGAAGCAAACATAGAATCATAGAATATCAGGGTTGGAAGGGACCTCAGGAGGTCATCTAGTCCAACCCCCTGCTCAAAGCAGGACCGATCCCCAACTAAATCATCCCAGCCAGGGCTTTATCAAGCCTGACCTTAAAAACTTCTAAGGAAGGAGATTCCACCACCTCCCTAGGTAACGCATTCCAGTGTTTCACCACCCTCCTAGTGAAAAAGTTTTTCCTAATATCCAACCTAGACCTCCCCCACTGCAACTTGAATTGCAACATGTCAGAATTGTGAGCACCCAGAGGCACAGAGTGAGCACTACCTCCGTGGAAAGGAAAGGAGGCTGAGGATCATCTGATGGTGTGAACTGTTGCACTACACTGACTTATATCAATTGAGACTCTGCCTCACTATGAAAGGGCTTGAGCAGCAGATCAAAGCAACTGTTCAGTGCTTTAGATGACAGAAAAGATCATCCTGGATTATTGTTTGTATTACAGTAGCACTTAAGGGCCCACACCATGGATCATAGCCCCACTGTACTAGGCACTGGGTGATTTGGGAACTAACAATACTTAATTTGAAAGTCACAAGAAAAAGGTCTTGTAACTTGGACATATTCTGTGTTTAAAAGGCATCATATGAACAATGTAATTTGAGATGGCTGAATATTTAAAAATGTGAAACTTTGAATTTGTTTTAATTTCAGAGTGAACCTGTTGCTTGCAACACTTTTCACCATTTATTAAATCATACTCTTTATCAAAGTTGACAGCAAAATAATTTGTGATATTTTTTTGTTCACCAAAATCTTGATTTTCTGTAAACGGAAAACACTGATAACTATTTCCATAACTATTTTGAAATAGATTTCAACAAAAAAATATGAAAAACTTTGTAACAAATGTTTATAGTGTTGACAGTTTTTGAAAAAATGGTAGGTCTTGAAAATAGGCTGTATATTTTGACAAAAAATATATGGGGGAAAAAAATTAAACAAAAAAATTAAAAAAATTAAAACAATGAAACAAAACATAACGACATGCACAAGATGGAAATATCTATAAATAACAACATTCAGCATTCATTATTTGCAAAACCTGGAGGAAAAACAAACCCTGAACCTGTACAGGTCATGCAGGGAATCAGTTATTAATTAAAGTGATTAAATAGATAAATAAGTGAGAACATAACCTATGAGTATTAGGGACTAATATATTAAGCTATAGAAGTATGCAATAGTTTCATGTATGACTAGACAATCATTTTTTCCAACCATTTCTATTAGTCTTTTTTTTCCCATTAATGCAGTAGCAGAAAGCTCACTAAGCCTGCATGTGTGAGAAGGAAGAATTGCAGATTCACATTGTCTCAAAATAACTCTTTTGGTGACTAACATGGTTACTGCAATCCATTTCTTAATATTAACTTGTAAGACCAACTCGTCCGGCACCTCTCAAATACACAAGTTTGGAGAAGGAATGATAGTGACACACCATTTTTGAGAGAGCCCCAAATATGGTGTTCCAGAACACATGCATTTTTGGACAGGTATAGAGGAGGTGCAACAGGTTGGCATGTGGCTCTTTGGCAACATCCAGCAAATGTTGGATATACAATCTAGATTTAAACAAAGTCCAGGAGTACCTGTTTAATATCTTGTTCTGGAAGAATCGCAAGGATAAGGAACTTGAAGTATCTTCACATTAAGCCAGATATCCTCCCAGGTTTCTGTCACAGTAAGGCTAACTCCTTTTCCCCAATTTCTTTGAGACTGAGATTGAAAGGGTACCACAAAGCATTAAGCCACCTGTAAGTACTTTCTACAAAATGACTTTTGTTTCCATTTTTCTTAACATAGACTCCAAGAAGTGAAAAAGGTGAAATGGATAAGTTGTCCCCTATCCTCACATGAATCCGTGAGCATAGCTGCTGAAAAAGAGAATTCTGAGACAGCAGTAGCTGATATTAAACATGTAACTGAAGGAGGCCAGTCTATCATCCTGTAATATATCTTTAATTTTTGTTAATCAGTTTTCTGTCCAAATTGTTTTACACAAGAAGTTGGCCTTGATCCTGAGGCCTGGGTTATCCCACAGTGGTATGAGAAAAGAATTAGTAATTGTCTTAATGGATTGCAGGATGACCATGTAGATGCAAAGATTGGATTTTTCCTTAAGGATGTGGGTAACCTCTTAAAGTATATAAAAGAAGAGAGAGAATCAAATGGCATAGCTAAGCTTTTTTTCAATCTCAATTCAAGCTGGTGTGCATACAGAGCAAGTAGGATGCATATGGAATGCTAGATGATGATGATACTAATTTTGAAACCCCAGACCTCCAGTTGCCCAGGATTTTTAAGGGTCTTGTGTGACAAGTGAGGTTGTTTTTTATCACACATAAATTGCATGATAAGTGTATTTATTTGAACAAAGAGCAAAGGAGAGACCTTGAAAGGCAACAGGCTAATGGTATAAGTCAGTCTCTGGTAGATAGTCATTTTGGCTATTTCTAGTCTCCACAGTTAGGATACATTCTTGGAAATATCTTTTAAGAAATAAATGCATATTTATAGAAACTATTTTGGGAAGATTAGGACAAATCTTAACAGCTAAATAAGTTATTTCCTAGCATATCTGAAATGGAAAATGTGGGAACTGAGAAGGATCTGATCTTTTGGATACATCCACGGCTTGTGATTTATTCCTGTTAATACAAAAACCAGAGATTTCCCAAAAATATCAGCTACATTCAATAATGATGGGATTGAGGATAGATTCTTCAACAGTACAAAAATGCCATCAGCATATAAACTGATTTTCTATTCTTCCCTGTTCATAGCTGCACCTTCAATGGCTGACTGCTGACGTATGCACATTGCCAGTGGGTCATGAGAGATTAAAAATGAGGGGCAAGAGGGAACAGCCCTGTTGAGTCCCTCTTTCTTGTTGAAATGGGGGAGAAATAATTCCTTTAGTTGATAGTGAAGCAAGGGGAGAGTTGTATAATACACTGACCTATTCAGAAATATTGGTTCAAATCAACTTCTCTTAGGACTGCCATTAGACAAGGAAATACAATCCTATCAAAGGCTTTCTCTACATCTAGCTATGGAGGGAACATCTGAGCTTGCTGGATCGAGTGAGCAGGGCCAGCCCACAACATTTTGGTACCGGGGGGGGGGGGGGGAGCTCAAATGACGCCCCCATGCCCCCTCGCTTGGGCCAAAACTTTGAAAGGTCTCAATTCTGCCTTCTTCCTGTTCTACTCCTCTCCTGGTACTGCTCTGCTACCTACCCCAATAAAGGAGAACTAACAACTTAAAATGCCTTGTTCAAAACTTTTAAGTAATACTTAACTTTCAAACACCTGAACAGCAAATGTAACTTTTCTTGTCTGCATAGTAAACACGGGCATTTTTATCTGTTTGAATAATCAAAGTGGTGTTTTCTGTGCCTTCTTAACTGCTTCCTAAAGGTCCACAGTCTGGGCCAGCTCATGCTCTATTGTGATGGCTGCTAGGCTAACCAGCCTCTCCTGTGTCATTGTGGAGAGTAGATGTGTTTTTATTAACGTCAGCTTAGAGAAGCTGCATTCTCCACTGGCAGCTGTTACAGGAAGTGTTAGAAGTATGCACAGAGCAACAAAAGCATTTGGAAAGAGGGTGGTCATCTTATTTGTGCGCACATATTCCAGAACAGCCTTTGGAGTTGATCCTGCTGAGTGAAATGTATCTTGAAAGGGCTTTCAGTTCATCACCTAAATCACTTGCATCAATATCCCACGTCATCATGTGTCAACACTGTCTCTAGTGCCCTGCATTGCTGGTATAGGTCTTCAGGTATAGTGAGGAGTTTTGGAATATGAATACAACATCCCAAATATACTGCTGTGTTCCTTGAGCTGCATGAAATGTTCTTCAACTGACTGTATTGCACAATCTAGCACCTGATTAAAGAATTCAACTTTGAATTGTTTGGGGTCTCTTATAGGATTATCCCATGCCTCGTAATCAAAATATCTTCTTCTTTGGTGACTCTTGTATTCTTGAATGGGTGGGAAAACAGCTTCAGTGTGAAGTTCCTCTGCCAACTTATGTGCACTCTTCAGAACGTTTTGAAATCCCTCATCTGACTGGTAAGACTGTAGGTATGACTTTGCTTTGTCCAGTTGTTCATTGCTCCAGATATATCAAGGTCAACATCTTGGAGTCTCTTGCTTACAACATTTATTTCAAACAGTATGTCACGCCACAACACTAAGCCACACAGAAATGTGAAGTTATGTATGTTTCTGGTGATTCCATTTCTCTCTGCCACTGTTCTCCCACAAACAGTTCCTGTCATAGCATTATCCTCCATAATGGCAACTATGGCATCATCTGTCTTCCCAATTTGGTGTGTGATAGGCTTTATTGCCTCCACTCGACTTTCCCATCGTGTGGCACTCAGTGATTTCAGTGTCAAGGAGGATGTTCCCAGATGTTGCTTCAAAATTTCCCATCGATGAGTTGATGCAGAGAAAAATACATAGATGCTTTGAATTACATTAAAAAATTCAGCACCCTCACTAGAAGCTGATGCTGCATCACTGAGCACCAAGTTCAATGAATGAGAACTGCATGGGACAAAAAAAGCTCGAGGGTTTAACTCTTGGATCCTCTGTTCTTTCCTCTCATGTTGGCACCATTATTGTACCCTGACCTCTCATGTCAGCTACCGCAATTCCCGTCTCTTCCAGCTTTTTAAGAAGCACATTTGTCAGACCAGCTCCTGTAGTATCATCAATGTCAATAAATTCTAGAAAATGCTCTCTGACAGTCACCGTTGCAGGGACATTTTCACTATGTTCTGTTAAAAAACGCACCTTTAAAGTCATTTGTTCCCTATGGCTGATGTCAGGTGTGCAGTCCAGAATAACAGAGTAATATATTGCTGACTTCAGATCTGCCACAACCTTCTGTTTGGTTTCAGAGTAGCAGCCATGTTAGTCTGTATTCGCAAAAAGAAAAGGAGGACTTGTGGCACCTTTGAGACTAACAAATTTATTTGAGCATAAGCTTTCGTGAGCTACAGCTCACTTCATCGGATGCATTCAGTGGAAAATACAGTGAGGAGATTTATATACACACAGAACATGAAAAAATGGGTGTTATCATACACACTGTAAGGAGAGTGATCACTTAAGATGAGCTATTACCAGCAGGAGAGCGGGGCGGGGTGGGGGGGAGAAAACCTTTTGTAGTGATAATCAAGGTGGGCCATTTCCAGCAGTTAACAAGAATGTCTGAGGAACAATGATCTCATTTTGAATTGTTTTCCCAAAGTAGTGGTGTGTGTACATTTCTTGGGTGGTGACTCTTCTTAGATGCTCCTGGAGTACAGCATCAAACTCAGCCATCAGCTCCACAATTTTAAGGGTGTTTCCATTGTTTGGCACATACAGCTGATCTGAAGTGCCACGCAGTGCTAGGTTTTGGGTAGCAAGCATTCTCACAATGGCAATGAGCCTTTTCAGAACATTTTGCCAGTAAAGAGACTCTGATGCAATCTTCTCTTGATGTTGATCATCTATGGTGGCTTTTAACCTTAGTCTCATCTCAAGCTCTTTCCACCTATGGAATGCTCTCTGGTGATTTGCTGTCTTTTCATGGCATGCCAGATATCTAGCCAGATTTTTCCAGTTCTTTGTTCCTGTAGAACCCAATGTGGCTTGAACATTAGACTGGAAGAGTTTGCAACAAAAACAGTATGCAGCATTCTGGGTTTTTGAGTACATAAGTCATGGCTTCTCGACTTTGTCAGCATTGGGGATTTCACACCAGTAATGTGCTGGATGGAAACTTCTATTTTAATTGTCTTTGGGGAACATGAAGTTTTTCACTTGCTGTGGCCCATGCAGTACAAGGAAGTCCCTCAGACTACTGCTCAAGTGGGTCCACAGTCCTAGATCATCTAGACTTAAGGAACTAAACTCAGCAGAAGCTGTTTCTTGCAGCTCCACCACAGTCTTCTCTGATCTACACTTTTCTTCAGGAATGTGCATGGCTACATTCATTTGAGATGGAGATATGGATGCTGCAGTAGCTGCCAGGTCACCAGCACTCTGACTAACTGGAAGATCAGGCATCTCCTCACCACTCACATCCTCACTGGGGCCGGAAGGCTCACCGTGAACATTTGTGTCTATGTATCTCAGGAGAGCTCCTTCCTCCTTAGATAGAAAAGCTTCCTTTGCTTTCTTTCTTTTTCTGAATGCTGCCCCAGAGGGGCGTTTTCTTCTTTCACTCATGACTGCTGTTCTGTGCCAGCTATAGTGGCTCTGAACACTCAATTGAAGGGGACAAATAAGCAGGCTGGTAGCAGGGCCTGAGTGAGGGAAGATATCAGCGTCTTAAGGGCCTAAGAGTAGCAGCCGTGTTAGTCTGTATCCCCAAAAAGAAAAGGAGGACTTCTGGCACCTTAGAGACTAACAAATTTATGCTCAAATAAATTTGTTAGTCTCTAAGGTGCCACAAGTCCTCCTTTTCTTCTTAAGGGCCTAACTGGCTCCTACTACTTCAGTAGACTGCCTGTTCTCCTCAAGTGGGTTCAGAGAAGCAGCAGGAAAGAGGAAGCTCCCTGAGAAGCTGGTGTTAATCAGTCCAGCTCCTGGGGGTGCTAGAGAGGTACATAAGAGGCTCCTCCTCCTCTCTCTCCCTGCAGCTCCTGCTGCTTTCTGTTATTCCCTCTCCCCTTTTCTCCTGCCTGCCTGTTCTGTCTCTTGTGCCTTCCTTCCTGCAGCACTGCACTCCACCATCTCTGTGCATCTCGAGCAGAGAGAATCCAGATGCACCAGCAGCAGACACAATTTTCTACACTCTGGGTCCTAGTGGCGCCCCCCACCCCCCCACACTCTGGCACCTGAGGCGGCCACCTCAGTTCGCCTCATGATAAGGCCAGCCCTGCGAGTGAGCGACTTTTCTTGTATTATCAGCTGTCAATCTTCCTTTAATGAAACCAACTGATTTATGTGTATAATTGTTGGGATGATGGTGTTCAGTCCGGTCACTAAAATTTTTGTAATCTGGGTTCAATAGAGAGATAGGGCGGAAGTCACCACAATTGCGACCATCTTTGTTCTTCTTGAATAACAAAGAAATTACAGTAGTTCTCTTGTCACAAGATGTCTCTTTTTTGGAATGTTTCAGTGAAGACCTTTGAAAGAATAGAAGACAACTGATTATAAATTCTTTTGTTGCAATCTTCCGGAATCCATATATTTTACAGCCTGTACCATCTCTTGTATTGTGAAAGTGTTGTCCATAAACATCACTTGTTCTGAAGTCAGAGCATTAAAACGTAGGCCTTCGACAAAATGCTCAAATGTATTAGAGCCAAGTGGGTTGTCTGATTTATATAAATCTTGATAGAACTGCTTACACTAATTATTTATATCTATTGGTTCACGGATAGCACTCCTGTCATCTTGTAATAAGGAAGATATATTGTTGTTGGCTAGTTCCATCTTAAGTCTCCTGGCAAGTAGTTCAACTGCTTTATCTCCACATTCATAATATCTTTGTTTGACCTTGTTGACTGTAATTTTGACTTGGCTGGATAAGCATTTGGTATTCATTAGAGAATGTAAGAGGTTTTCATTATTTGGGTTAGTCTTGTGTGTTCTCTGTAACTCGTGTTTCCTTGACCAGACAGGCTAGTAACTTGAGTCTCTGTCTCTTCTTTTGGGAGGTACACTTTATGAATTCACCCCTTACAGTAGCTTGCAGAGCTTCCCAGGAGGTGCCATATAAGTGTAAGGGGACTGTTGGCCCCTTACTAACATTCAGTGGGGGTGTTTTGGTTGGCTAGCTTCCAGTACTAAAAAGGAGGAAGGGTCGATGGGGAATCAGGACCCTGAGACTGACAGCCCCCAGGAACAATGGGGAGAGGCCAATGCTCCAGGTCAGCCTGAATGAAAGGGTGGGCAGGCTAATCAGGGAGTCAGGAGGCCAGGGAGGTCCTGTCCTCCATGTGAGCTGGATTTGCCTGGGTCAGACAGAGTGGGGCCAGGCTAAGGAGAAAGCAGGGGCCCAAGCTGTGCTGAGGAGCAGAGCTGTAGCCCCAAAGCCAGAGGCACAGCCCAGAGAGAGCAGACTTGCCCTGGGAGGAGAGCTGCAGCAACCAGAGCCAGAGGGGCCAGAAAAGCAGCCCAGGAAGCAAGTCAGTGCTGAGAGCAGAGTCACAGAAGCAGCCTGCAGAGCAGACCTGTTCTGGGAGCAGAGCTGTAGCAACCAGAGGCAGAGGGGCCAAAGAAGCAGCCCAGGGAGCTGGAGGCAGAGCAGCAGCAGCAGTCCTGAGACAGAGTGGTGCAGCTGGGGCTGGATCAGTCTGGAGCTGGGTGCGGTGAGCAGCAGTGGAGACTGAGGGGGACCCTGGGCAGCGGGCCCAGCACAGGGAGACGCCTCAGCCAAGGGGCTCTGCAGGTCAAGCTTGGATCATAACCCCAACAGGGCATGGGCGATACTGGGAAGAAGGGTCCTACCACTTAGAGCCTGAGAGCGTGTGGCCACCACCAGAGCAAGTGTCCAACCCACAGCATCCCTACAGCACAGCCAGGGCCTGAGAAGAAGGCCTGGGACTTACAAGGAACAGACTGTGAACTGCCCGGACGTTCCAGAGACACTGTTTGTGATGTTCCCTGCCACAGAGCAGGTTGATGTGTTTCCTTTAACCTTTCCCATTTTTCCTTATTCTTTTTAAAATTAATTGTTGATTAAATAACTTGCATTTGCTTTAACTTGTATGTAATGGTCAGTGGGTCAGAGAAGTGCCCAGTGCAGAGAGAGTACCCTGGAGTGGGGACACCCTAGGCCCTGTCCTAGGTGACCACAGCAGGGTTGGGGGTTGAGCCCCCCAGGAATCCTGGGCCAAGCCTTGTTGGAGTTATGAGGACTCTGCCAGACAGGACAGTGGAAGGGGAGTCCTCAAGGGTAGGGAGGCCACTGGGTAAAGGAAGTGGGAGCGAGGACTCAGATCCTTTTGCTAGCCCACTTTACCGGGGTAGTGCAGAAACCAGGAAAGTTTCCCACAAGAGCGGGACTATTCCCCCGCTTACATAAGGTAACTGGGGCTCATTTTCTTGTATGAAGTCAGAGGCGACTGAATAAGCTGTAGAACAGAATTTTTTGTATCCTTTAGTAGCCGAGTGAATCTGAAAAATTTTAACCATCTCTAGTCAGATATTTCAGCTATAACTGACAAGAGCAGTTCATAAAGGAGAACAGGTTTAAAGAAAATCAGTCAGATCTTTAGACTATAGTACTGATACATCTTTTACAAATTATGACCTGAAATCATACATAAATATTTAAACAGAGTAGTAAATTCTCAGTTATACATAATTACAAAAACATTTGTCTGGGCAGGATTTTGCCTTAATGTGTAAATCATGCTTTCCATGATTTGCATTGTTTTGAAGAATATCTATTGCTTTTAAATGGTAGTATTATTTTTAAAAAAACTTTCTAAGGGGCAATTTCTTAATTGAGAACTAAAGCACTAGTAAAAGGTTTGCTCACAGGAACAAGGTGCAGGGACTTCTCTCCTGCCTCCTGCAGGCTGGGGTCAGTGTATACGCAGAGCTAGACTGAGGCTTCTACTTCTGGGTATTTAGGGCTTGATCCTGCACCACAGAAGTCCAGGGGACTTTAATGTCAGCACAGTTAGGTCAGTGAGAGTTTTGCTATTGATTTCAGCAGAATCAGACCTAGGTTAATAGGTGTTTTGCCGTGGTCTTCAATGGGAGCAGGATCAGTATTTGTTTATTGCATCTACCCATAATCTGTTCCCAGCTACTACCTCTTTGGCTGGCTGGTCTGTGCCTCCCAGGGAGACATGAGGCCAACCAGGGCTGCTCCTCAAGGAGCTAGTGGGGTATCAGCTCCATATGGCTGGGTAGGAGGAGGGTACCTGCAGCAACTCTCCCCTTTAGTTCATCTCCAGTGTTGGGGAGCATCTCAAAAGGGCCACTTTGGCTAGACCTCCCTCCTATGTGGCTGAATTGTAATTTGAGATGTCCATTTGCCTTATCGAAGATTGATATGTCTGTCTAGTCTAGTGTCCCTTGAGTTATTATCTATATTTAATAGGTAAGGGTAACAACTGTTGTAAATGCTTATACTCGTGTATGGGTCAACTATTTCTAGTTTTCAGCCTAACATCTTTATTGCTACTAGGGGACACATTTTTGAGACAATGAAAGCGGCAACGACATTAGCCATATTGGAGGATCACCCTCAGAAAGGAAAAGCCCTTGCAGCAATGTCTGAAGCTTCAAACACTTTGTCTTTTGTAGGAAAAAGCAAATTAATGCAAGAAACGATGACAACCAAGCTCCAATCGTGGCAAAGGGCCATCCGGACTGGAGCTGAGAACCTGACCGCTTTGGTTCTACTGGTGGTTCTAGTCTTCCAGAGTAGAAGGATATGATGATAGCAAGTGTTCATTCAGCGTGGCCCTGGTTTTCACAGGTGCGAAGCACTCACAGCTTCAGCTGAAGTCAAAGGGAACTGCAGGCGTTCAGGCTCTGTTGTCTCCTATGAGACAGAGCTGTTGTACAGCTATACAGGAACATTAACTCATCTCTGCAAATTTACTTCCTTATTCATTTTAAACAGCCTAGTTTTGAAGATGTTCTTATGCTAATATTCAGCTGCTAAAAATGGACATGTTCTTGCTTCTTTGTTAATGAAATGTGATTGTGTGCCAATCTGCAAAGGGTGCAATCTAAAATCTCTCTCTTCAACAATCCTAAAACAACCATTACCTGACCACCTCACAATCCTTAACATATTTATCTTCACAGCACCCCTTCAAGGGAGGAAACTGCTGTTATCACCATTGTACAGAGGGGAAACTGAAGCACAGAGAGGCAAAGTGACTTGCCCAGGGTCACACTATTGTGGACTGGGATGTTGGTAGCCTAGTAGACAGAGCAGGAGTCAGGTCTAGTGGGCAAAGCAGACATCTAGGTTGGGGAACAAAGCTGAGGGTCAGCATAAGAATCAACTGCCAGTTACCAGACCCTGGGGTCAAGCCAAAGTCAGAGGCCAGAGTTGGAAACAGGACTGGTAAGGGCAGGAGCTGGAGGAGAGGCCAGGATCAAGCACGGAGCAGGAGCACAGTGGGAACAGGAGCAGAGCAGGAATTAGGAACAGGGGTGGGTGCAGGAGGCCGCACAAGTAGAGTCCAATGCAGCCACAACAGGAAACAACCTTGTTGCTCAGCCAACTTCCCGTGCCTCCTTCTGGCTTCAGGGGCATGGCTGGAGCAATCAGTGGAGCCTGGGCCATCCTCCAATCCGGGCTCCCCTGGGTGGGGCCTTGGTTGAGGCTGTCCTCCTACTAGTTTTTCCGCCCCCAGGTTTCAGCAGACTTTGGGTGGAGGCCAGGATGCAGGATGCTGAAAGACCTGGGACGTCACACACACACAAGAAGTCTATGGGTGAGCAGAGAATTGAACCCAGACTCTGGAGACCCAGAACAGCACCCATGCCCCTGGCCTATCCCAAACCTTTTTACACAGCAGGGAGTGTAAATCTAAAAGCTTGTACAGGTATTTCTGAAAGAGTGGGAAACCACTGTTCCATTTAGCTAAACAGGATCTATTCTTTCAAATGTTGAGCCATAACATTCACACACTCTCCCATTATTTGAATGCCATGCCAGGTGCATGCCTGGACATGAAAGATCTGAGAATGGGCAACTTTTAAAAGGTGAAATACAATCAACTGTCTAATCTGGCACGCTATACTTCCTATTGATGTACTTCAGAAGTGTATGAACAGACGGGGTCTCTTGTACCATATCTGCTCAAGAGGTCCTTTAAATGTCAAGCTCTCCAGATACACACTCCTACTCATATTTACAGTATTTCTGGGAAAGCAGTGGTGTGCTGTGACATTTTAGTAAGGCCTGCAATTCTACACTTACATGCCGTATGGGGTTGTGAGGTCAAGCTGTGCAGAGGATCCCTTTTTATTCTCCATAATGGCATCCTCTGTGTGCATCTGGGGGCTGGATGGAATCATTGCATGGGCACAGCCGGTCCTGAGGCATACAATGCATGCCAAAGCTCAGCTGAGGTGGTTCCTAGACCCGAGTTAGTCGGGACTTGTTTTCATGTTGGATTTGGTGATTTCAATGTTACTGCCATCCAGCATGATGAGGTGGCCCTCTTGTCACTGAAAGGCCAAATTACATGAAATGGAATAAACAACAATAATGCTGTGTTAAGTCTCTCTGTGCCTCACCAGCACATTGGAGATAGCTACACCTTCACCAGGGAAAGCAGAAACTTCATTTTGTTTCCAGATGAAAGCATAGAAATTGCAGAATGTTGAAAAATACAGCAAAATTTGTAGACCTTTACTCCATTGGACTTGCTGGTTTTCTTAGCACATGTAATTTTTTCCTGTTGATGTACAGGCCTTTTTTTGGAGAATGTTGCTGTGTGTTCCATTGAGGGAATTACAGTTTCTATAATCCCAGTCCCACAGCCTGCCTGAGTTCCCTGCCGAATACAGTCATGTCAAAAAGGGGGCGGAGCGTCACACTCTCTCCTAGCTCAAACAGCTGATGTCAGATCATACTTTAATAAGAAAAAATTTAGAATCTTTTCAACTTTTTTATTTTTGGCAAGCTCAAAAACTTGTCTCGCTCACCAATGGAAGTTGGTCCCATAATAGATATTACTGAGACATTTGGGACCAAATAGATGACGACGATGAGAAATGGGCAACTCTAATTCTGGCGTTTCCTGACTTTTCAGTGCATGGCTTTGCAAACTTTATTGTCTTACAATAGTTTTTTCTTTGCCTGTTTATGTAAAGCATTCTTCGGTTTCACTAGTGGTTGGTATTAAACACACACACACACACATATATATATATGTATGAATATTGCCTCTAGCAAATAGGAAAATGGAGCTTGAGCTCAGGTGCTTTGATGAAGGTAGGGCCTGAAGGTAAAAGCTTTAAGGGCCACTGACTTAGAGCAGCCATGAGGCTGCTGTAAGTGGCACTAGGGGACCAGACTGGTGCAGGATTTTCAAAAATAGGTCAAATGTAAAAAATGTGTATAAGCCTATAAGTCTGTGTGTGTGCGCGTGTGTTCATCTTGTCAAAAGTGTGTTATTTAGTTTTGTTTTAAAAGCTTCTCTCTCATGCTGATCAAAAGAGGAGGGACTGCATATCCAAATTGCCATATGCAGTGAAATAGATTAAACCTTGTGAACTCTATAGCTAGGGGCTTGATAAAATGTGAAATATTTTAGGCTTCACCATAGTTCTTCACTGATAGCCTTGAATCACTAGACTACAAAGACAATAGCTACATAGAATACTACAGTTCAAGAGCATTTGAATAAACATCCTGTCCATTTACCATGGTGTTCAATTTTCTGGGTTTCCATAAGCTTTTGGAAGTTACCGCAGCTCTGAATTATTACATAATTTTTCCTCAAGCCAGCTCTTAGGCCCATCTGTTCTTATGTCCATCCTCATTCAGCAAAACATGTACTTAAGTCTTAATGAAGTCCAGGTGATTTTCTGAATAGGAATGGACTGCTGAATCAGGGGCTGAGTGATCTAGTAGATCATTACCAGAGATAAAACAAAGATATCTAATGCAAGAATGTTTCAACGTTCTTTTTAGAAACTCTTTAGATATTGGCATCTGTTCAACCGTGCCCTCAGTCCTGACTCCTGCCAGCCCTCTGTGTTGAGCTCCCACTGATATGAACAAGTGATCTGGACATTGGGTTTACAGCTTTGGGCCTCATAGACAATGCTCTCTATGAGTTCATTGAGCGCAGAATGTCAAAGAGAACATTTTCCCTCTTAGGGCCCAATCTCAATACCCTTGATCTTGTGAGTGGTACTACTGTCATCAGTAGGGCTACTTACAGAGTGAACTGCTCCTAGGTGTGACTAAAGGGATCAGAACCTGGCTAGGGTTACCATACGTCCGTATTTTCCCAGACACGTCCGGCTTTTTGATTCTTAAATCGCCATCCAGGAGGAATTTTTAAATATCTAAAAACGTCCGGGATTTTGCCACATCAGTCGGGACGCCCTTTGTCCCAATATCGGGGACCGCTCACCTCACCGCGCGCACCAAAGTCCCGGGGCTGGCGGTGCTCCCTGGGGCAGCTCCTGGCACCCGCCCGCCGGCAGGAGCCTGCAGTGTGGGCGGCCCCTAGGCACAGAGGCAGAGGGGGTCTCCGCATGCTGCACCGGCTCCCTCCTGCCAAATCAGAGCTGTGGGGGCGGGGCATGCAGGCACTGGCAGCGGGCAGAGAGCCCTCGGCCAACCTGACCAGAAGCCAGAGGGACCTGCCGGATGGCTCCCGGGAGCCGCCCCAGGTAAGCACCGCAGGGACTCCCCACCTCGCCCCCCAGCAGGTCCCTCTGGCTCTTAGGGTCGGGTCCCAGGGGAGGCGGAGGGCTCCCTGCGAGCTGCTGGCGCCTGCAAGCCCCGCTCCATGGCTCTGGCAGCTCCCATTGGCACTTTTCCCAGCCAATGGGAGCCACGGAGCTCGCACTTGTGGTGGGTGCAGCAGGTGGAGACCCCTCAGCTGTCTCTGATCCGAGGAGCCAGAGGGACCTGCGGCAGGAGGGAAGAGTAGCCGAGCGGGGGGGGGGGGGGGCGTGAAGAGGAGAGCGGCGAGGGAGCCATCAGCAGCAGGTGGGGTCCAATGGGGCAGGGAGGGGGACGGGGTTGGAATGGGGGTGGGGAAGGGGTGGATTTGGGGCGGGGTGGGGCGCGAGCAAATACCTTCCCCCATGGAGTGTCCTCTTTTTTGAATATTCAAATATGGTAACAATAAACCTGGCGCATACTTTCGCTCGCTTGCTCACTCACCCCATCCTTTCCTGGGGACTGCGCCTGGATGGGTTGGAAAGGCAAAGACCCTGGTAGGGCCACCAGAGCCCAACGGGTCAAAGGGTAGAGACCAGATGAAAAGCAGCCCACTAGTACTCCAGGTTGGGTGTTGAGCGAGGCCAACAGCCTATCCTCATGCAATCACAGTGTTTCAATTTGAAGCTTCCAGAGAAATCAGCCCCAAAGTGAAACACTGCGACTGCATGATAATATCACAAGGGTTGATAACACTGCAGACTTTGGGGAGATCCCCTACACTGAGGGTGAGCTCAATCTTCATTCAGCATTAGTTAGGCATGAAGAAACAGAATTAAACGGTGTGTTTGCAAAACTGCAAAAAAATTGGTACATTGTTATAATTCAAACCTAACAGCTCAATCATAGAATCATAGAATATTATGGTTGGGAGAGACCTCAGGAGGTCATATATGAACACTGGGCCTAGTGGAAATCTCCCTAGTATTATAAGTAGGGAACTTGGCATCCCTGACAATAGGTATCTTCTGAAAATGACCTGTGTTACGTTACCTGTAGGAGGAGTCTATACAGGAGTCTACACATTATAAATATTGTAGTGCTGTGTGTCTGGGAAATATAGATAACTGACGAGCATTTATGACTTTCTAACAGGCAGCCTATGCAATACAATAGAACTGCTGACATCAGCGAGAAGGATCGGCAGAAATAGCCCATATGGCCCAGCATTCCATCGCTGTTCCTGGAGGACACCTATATATCAGACACTTGGAATGAAGTTTATTACAGTTTTGCAGACATTTTAACTTTTTAAATCAAGCCCTTGGATTACACAGACTTCTCTCAGCAAATATAATGGTCTAATCCAGGGGTCGGTAACCTTTCAGAAGTGGTGTGCCGAGTCTTCATTTATTCATTCTAATTTAAGGTTTCGTGTGCCAGTCATACATTTTAACCTTTTTAGATGGTCTCTTTCTATAAGTCTATAATATATAACTAAACTATTGTTGTATGTAAAGTAAATAAGATTTTTAAAATGTTTAAGAAACTTCATTTAAAATTAAATTAAAATGCAGAGCCCCTGGACCAGGGGCCAGGACCCCAGGCCGGCAGCAGAGTCCCCCGGACCGGTGGCCGGGATCCGGGGCCGGCAGCAGGCTGAGCAGGGCCGGCAGACGGAACCCCAGCTGGCAGGGGGCCGGCGGCCAGTACCCTAGGCCAGCAGCGGAGCCCCTGGACCGGTGTTAAGGACCCAGGCAGTGTGAGAGCCACTGAAAATCAGCTCATGTGCCGCCTTTGGCACGTGTGCCATAGGTTACCTACTCCTGGTCTAATCCAAATAGAAATCTGATAGTTTGTGAATGTGATGCAGTGTTTAAAATCTCTGGGAGTGGCTGGGTCATTACACATATTAAATCTATTTTCCCATGTTAAGTATCGTCACACCTTCTTGTCAACTGTCTAAATGGGCCATCTTGATTATCACTACAAAAGTTTTTTTTTCTCCTGCTGATAATAGCTCATCTTAATTAATTAGCCTCTTAGTTTGTATGGCAACTTCCAACTTCTGTGTGTGTGTGTGTGTGTGTATATATATATATCTTCTTACTATATGTTCCATTCTATGCATCTGATGAAGTGGGCTGTAGTCCATGAAAGCTTATGCGCTAATAAATTCGTTAGTCTCTAAGGTGCCACAAGTACTCCTGTTCTTTTTGTGGATACAGACAAACACGGCTGCTACTCTGAAACCTATCAATTGCAGCTCTTCTCTAGGGCAGCATGCAGTTCCTGGCACGCTGGGCTTCCTACCACTCTCTGGGAATTCCCAGACTCTCAGAGCAAAACTTCCAGGCCTCCTGCTCTGGTGGGAACTCCCAGGGTCTAGGAACCACCTCAGCTGAGCCTTGGGAACTCTCTATCAGTCTCATTAGCTGCCAGCCAGTCACCTAGGGATTTAATTACTCCCAGTTTGGCCTTAGGTACATTTAGAAAAATGGAGGGTTTTCACTTAATTAAATGTGAAATCATATGATATAGTCAGTCCATCATCCCCTGTGCTGTGGAACGGGATACTTCATTCTCTTTATTTTACAATGCCCTAGAATGCCTCATGATCAACGTGCTGCAGAGTTGTGTTTTCTGCTCTGTAGAATTACTAGGACAGACTCAGAGGTTGTGGCAGCCAGTTAGGAAGCTGCTTGGGCTGCTAGCACCTTGGTCAGTGTGGGAGGTAATTTGCAACTGTGGGATAAACAACATATTAGCTCAATGTCTCTGATAAAACAATCCTCCCTGACATGCCATTGAAATGGTAATTGTTCCTTTTCAAAGACAGCACTTCATTAAGGTGAATGGGAGTAGTTCACACTGCGCAGCTCTATTGATTCCGTCTGTATGCAGACTCAGGCAGACGTCACCATGTTTATGCTTGGTTCATGTTGTTAAGGTTGTCTTCACAATCAAAAGGGCTGGAAACATAGTTTTAAAAAAGAAATCTGAACTTAGGTTCTGGAAGGATAATTCTGCACCTACAGTGGATTCTGTGATAAGTTTCATAGCTGTAAATCATGGAATATATGGGGCACTAACTATCTTTTCTAAATACTATATTTCCTCTTCAGATATTCTGGACAAAATCCTAGAGACCCTATAAGGAGATTCCTCTGGGAGTGCCAAAAGCAGCAGAGCTGGTGAATTTCCACAGTGCGGTGATCCGTATTCCCTGTGTGTGCAGAGGTGGTGCAGCGGCAGAATGGGAGGGTGAGGAGCAGCCCTTGTAAATCTGCTATTATGTGGCATATACCCCAACCGTACCCTCTCAAGAAAGGGGTCAGCAACCAAGGTGGTTACTGCTGTCCTGACTGTGAAGCAGCTCCCTGGCCACTCTGTGACCTTTAGGAGGGGACCCCTACGCACATACACACAACTTCCACAAACCCTCCGCAGCACACAGTAGGGTTGCCGGTGGCTTCTGTATCCGGGTGCCATTTAGGGTTGCCAGGTGCTCGGTTTTCAACCGGAAAGTCCTGTTGAAAGCGGGACCTGGTAGTGTCTGATCAGATGTACTGACTGGACACCAAAAGCCTGGTTACTGCAGGGTAGGGGGAGGCATCAGGTCATTAATCCGCACCAGTCCCTGCTCAACTGGGGCCGCCTTCTACCTGCAGGCAGGCTCCTTGTCAGGCAACAGCAGGTCCTGTCCCGGCCCCAGAGCAGAGGGAGCCCAGCTGGTGGGGGAGGCAAGAGGTGGATAGGATTCAGAGAGTAATGGGGGGATAGCAGCAAGCGATGGGGGCGGGGCCTTGGGCAGAAAAGGTGGAGAAGGGGCAGAGTCTGTGGGAAGAGGCAGAGTGGGGGTGGGGCCTTAGGGGTCTGGTTATCAGCAATTAGAAAGGTGGCAACCCTAGCACACAGGCTTACAGAGTAGGTTGCACTTTCCCCCTCACCCCCAGAGTAGAGACGCTGCATTCCTGAATGTCTGCGTGTAATGCACACGGAATGTCCAATACCGGAACAAGGGCAGCAGCCCTACTTGCACAGTCAGTAGCTGATGCGGCTTTTGCACCCAGTCAGCCCCGTGATGCTCTGCCCTGCACTGTGTAAAGTCTTCCACTCTCCTGACATTCCTAGCGGGGTGGGGTGGGGGAGGGTTATCAGTTTGGTTTCCTCTCCTGCTCACAGTGATAGAAAGAACATCTCCACATTTCCTCCACCCACTGAGAGCGCTAAAGGGATGACTGTGAAAGGTCAAGCAAATCTAGCTCTACACCCTTCCTTTTCAAGAAAATCACCAGAGCAAATATTTCACAACCGAGGCCTGGTTTATTTTACAAATAATTACACCTACACGAGATAACTCGCTGGGTCAATGCTCTGGAATTTTGCATGTTTACAAATGGCATTGTTCTTGATCGCTCATTACACAACTCGTTTTATGATGTTGCCAAGAACAAAAGAAAAATCAGCCCAAGAAGCAACACGCTTTGATTTGTTTCTTATCATCTGCTACTATCCAGAAGGATCTGAATAACAAGGGGAGCTAGTTTTCTTTGCAGCAGATAGAATATATAGCATATAATAGATGCAGGCAGCATGGCCCCTCACAACTGAGCTCTGTGCCAGTCCACACAGAAAAACAGGCACCAGTTGCATCCTTGGCTTTTCTCTACACACTAAATATGTTTAAATCCTACCAAAGCTTTTCAAACTCAGCATCATGTTGTCCTTCTCAATCAATTCCTCCCCAACACCAGTAAAGCTATGCATGTATTCTGTTCCCCAAGCCCATCCTCTGTCGAGGCCCAAACCTCTGTCGCTGAAAGGAAAGGGAAAACATGGGTTTTGCATGGCACATGGAAGAGGGTGGGCATTGGCCTATGCAAACTACCAGATGGCAAGTTCCAGAGCTGAGATCGCCCATTAAGAGTGACCTTCTGCCTGCCTCCAAGAATGCAGTCAGAGCTGTCTCTGTAGGTTACAACTGCCTCCGCTGTGCTTGGGGGTGGGCAGTCCCAGAGAAACCACACAGAAATATCGAAATGGACAACACTCTGCTAACGTCTCATCAGTATAAAAGGCAGAGTTCACGATAAGATTAACAGTGTTCCTAGTTAATTTAACCATTTAATACAAGACAACATTATGTATAGTTCTATACGTTGTGATAGACCCAGGCCAGTTGGGTACAGCAGAGTAGCCTTATTGGGATCCACTGATAAAGGATTTCCCCCCCCAGCCTAAGAGGGGGGTCCACAGGACCTGGAAAACCAAATAATTACGGGGGACAACTAATGAACAACAGGGACAGGAGTGCGGTCAAAGGGTGAAACGCAGAGAACCGGACGGGGACACCGAGCAGAGGACCCTGTACAGCGCCCACTGCTCCTCGAAGGCGTCAAAGGAGTCAGTGGACGCTGCCCAGAGGAACTCTGCCCGGAGGCGTGAACGGACGGAGGATCGGAAATAGGCCCCACAGTCACAGGAGACTCCATGGGCCAACCTCCTTACCCTGATTTTATAGATGGCCACTTTAGCCAGGGCCAGGAGGAGGTTGACCAGGAGGTCCCGTGACTTAGTGGGGTCACGGACAGGGAGTGCATAAATAAGGGGGTGAGGGGAAAAGTGCAACCAAAATCTTAACAAAATATTCGCGAGGAGCCGGAATAGGGGCTGCAACCTGGCACACTCCAGGTATACATGCGCCAGGGTTTCCCTCACGCTGCAAAAGGGGCAGGTGTCCGGGATTGGGGTGCACCGCGCCAATTACATGCCCGTGCTAACGGCCCCGTGAAGGAGCCGCCAACTGATATCCCCGGCGGGCCTCGGGACCAGGGTGGAATAGAGGTTGGCCCACTGGGGCTCCTCGCCCTCTAGAGGTGGCAGGAGGTCCCGCCACTTTGTGTCTGGGCAGGACGCGAGGATGAGGATGTGAAGGGTGGGGAGCACGAGCAGGTATAGAAGTTTCCTTGGCACGGTCTGGAACTGGACCGGCTGCAGCTCACGTAGCTGGCTCACGGTGAAGGGGTGGGGGGGGGGGGTAGGTCGGGTCCACGGGGCAGGGGCCAGATGAAAATGTCCGGAGGGCCTGGGGTGTGAGCAGAGTAGCAGAAGGCAGGTATACTGGCCACTGGATTAACAATTTTCTGTTCCCTGACTGACCAGAGCAGGGGCTGCTCCAGGCTAATGAGAACACCTGACTGCAATTAACCTGCAAAGAGTCAGGTGAGGCCATTAAGCTAATGTGACCACCTGACTCTAATTAAGGCCCCTCTGATAATATAAAAGGGCTCACTCCAGTCAGGCAGAGAGGAGTGGAAATGCAGCTGAAGGGCTGGTTAATGAAGACACCCTCAAGTCATTAGTAAGGGAGCCCTAAAGTAAGGGTGAAGAAGGGAGAAGCAGGAGAGCTGTGGGGAAGTGGCCCAGGGAAATGTAGCAACTCTGGCAGTGAAAGGTTGGCTGCCAACAGCTGCTACCATTAGGATCCCTGGGCCGGAACCCGGAGTAGAGGGTGGGCCTGGGTTCCCCCCAACCCACCACTACAGAAAGACCTCCTGGAAGGGGAAAACAGGCCCCTGTCAGGACAGGAGGCTAAACTGTTTTGGCATGAGGCCGTAGGAGCAACAAAGACTGTGGGAATTCTCTCACCAACCTCCATTGCTGGCTTATGATGAAAAGGGCTCAGTAGACTGTATCCCTGGCCCTAGAGAGAGACGGGCTACATGGAGGGTTGCAGTGAGCCTCTGAAGCTAGCATAAACTGCCTGGAAGCGCGGGACCCACGGGGACAAGGTCAGAGCTCTGCCACAACATATATATGCTCACACACACAATCAGAGCCTCTATTGGACGATCCGAAGGGAATATCCATTGTGTTGTCTTACATGACTTACACACATCCTTGAGTCATTACATGGGAGCACAGGACCACGTGTCTATGCTGAGCTGCCAGAAGAAAAAATGTTAAAGAAACCAAAGAATTGTTAAATTCTGTAATTCAGTTAGTTTCACCCAGGGTGAGTTGTTTCTACTTTGCACACACTTTCAGGTGCCTAGATCAGTTATATGATTTATATCATTGTAATCAAACCCTTGTCTACACTAGGGTTTGCCAGCATAGCTATCCCAGGAAACCCCGTTAGAGTAGATACAGCTTATACCAGCAAAAGAACTCTCTTCCTGGTATAGCTTATTCTGGTTCCCCAAACAGAATAAGCTACAGCTGCTTTTGCCAGTATAGCTGTGTCTACACTAGGGCTTTTCCCAGGGGAGGTGTCAGTTAGGGGTGTGATTTTTTCTAACTGATGTAGCTAAGACGGCAAAACTTTTTAAGTGTAGACCAGGCCTGACATTTGTTCAGCAATCTGAGACTTTTGCAGGTTAGTGGCCAAGCAGAAAATACAATCCAGACCTCCTGATTCCCAGCCCAGCGCGCTACCATCTGGACTGCCTCTCCCGTTGGAACCTGTGCAGCGTCCTATCAGTGCAGAATGTTATCACCATGATCAAGTCAGCCTTCCTGCAGTGAAGTTATGAAAACACTTTCAACTGTTTCCTTCTCCTGCTGCAGCATGAACACCGGCGCCCCATAGCTCCCATTAAGTTTTGTCCCTTTCCAGTTCCTGACAGTTCCTGTCCATTCAGTCAGGGCCTGTGAGCGTTAAGGAGGATTCCCTGGCTACTCTTACAAGCCTCCCATGGCAGAGGGGGAAGGATGACTCAATCACTGAAGCTGATCACTAATTCACCCCACCGCTCCCGATGTACACGGCAAGCAGTGTCTGTCACTATCAGTGCCTTCAGAGAGGGATGTGTGCTTCTTGCAACACAGCTGCACACATCATAGACGAGGAGGAGCAAAAGGAAGTTTATCAACACACACACCACACCAGGTACCGCTGTGAGCAGAGCCGCAGCTCTTCCTTCTGCCCGTTGTCAAAGCGACTACACTGAAGAAAACTTTGCAGGGGGTTTTTGGGGCTGATGCACAGGTTTAGGGACATGCCGACTTTCCCGTCCATGTTTTTCCCTTAATTGTGCCACGTTGGGGGACTCATGCCCGCTCTCCCTCCTCCAAGACACCTCTCCCTCCCATTTGGGCTCAAAAAATAAATGCCTGGTGTAAAAGCCAGTCTTCATTTTCCTCCTTCCGACTTCCAACCCAAGAGTAAAATGAGTAAGTTATGAGTGCTGATTTGATGGCCTGAAGGGATACTATCGACTTGACACCTGGACGTAAGGCAGCCAATCAAAGTGTGCTCATTAGAGCTAATCTCCTTTCTTCTGTCTGTTGAAGTACAGTATGTACGAGGCCCCTTTACTGTAGTACCTGAGTGCCTCACAATCTATTCCTCTTCACAGCACTCCCTGTGTGGTAGGGAAGTGTCATTATCCCCACTTTGCAGATGGGGAACTGGTGCCCGGAGAGCCTGCCTGGGCGTGTCTGGTGAAACAAAACCTGACGCTGGGTTTCCAGAGTCTCAGGCTAGCACTCTGCCCCTGGATCAGTCTTACTTTGCCTGTTTCAGCAACAAGAACCAGTAGGGGAGGAAGTGGGACAGACGGGGGCACGCTCAGTAACATGGCCTTTACACCGTGTTCATACTGCACAGTGTCCCTTCTTTAAACAGAAAACGCATTAATGCACTCCAGTTAGCTAACGACGGGGATGGAAAACAGAGCTTTCAGAGAGTGTAGGGAACCTCTCTACATTCGAATGAGAGAAGAAAGTCTCAGGGACTTTCAGGATTTCAGGCACATACAGAGCGTGACCTCATGGAAAAGCATCAGCCCCATAATGAGGAACTGGAGGCTGTATAAACTGCACTCCCTGCATTTTCTCCCTTCTGTTACTGCTGTCTGGGGGTGGGGGTGGGGCGGATATACCATGTCCCAGCAATATTAAATCAGGACTGAGTCATCGGTGGCTTCAAAGGAGTGAGGCTGACACATCACTGAAGGGATGAGGAAGTGTTCTGAGTGTTAAGGGACCAGAGAAGTAAGTGAAGCTGAAACAAGTCCAGACAGGTGAAGAGAGAGTACTCGGAAGAATAAGGAAGCTGTGGCCGTCGTTCTCAGCCTTCCTGGTACATATGTCAGACACCTTAAGATCCTGAACTGATCACCAGATGAGAAATCCAACTAGAATCATAGAATATCAGGGTTGGAAGGGACCTCAGGAGGTCATCTAGTCCAACCGCCTGCTCAAAGCAGGCACGATCCCTAAATGGCCCCCTCAAGGATTGAACTCACAACCCTGGGTTTAGCAGGCCAATGCTCAAACCACTGAGCTATCCCTCCCCATTAACTAGAGGTGGGAGAGCACACATGTCAGAAGAACTGATCAAACTTGAGCAGGCCACAGGGGAACCAAGGCTAGCATGCACAGCTAGTTGTGATGGCCAGGAGACAAGCAGCCTAGGATGGCAGTAACGGCTGGAAGTCCTGGAGTGATGGACAAAGTACTGATCTGTGGATGGGGGAAAGAAAACTGAAATGGATTTTGAGGTTTGGATTTTCAAAGAAGCCTAAAGGAATTAGGTATCAAACTTGCATTGGCTTTAGGGTTCTTTGGTACCTCCGATATCTGTGCTCTTCTAGCTCCAATAGGATTTCTCATCTGGTTAGCAGTTTGATGCACATCTGAAGGTTCTCCATATACACACGGGAAGGCTGAGAGTGACTGACAACAGATTCCTTATTCCTTTGGATGCCTCTGAAAATCCCAGCCTGGAATTTTAATTCAGAAAATCCAGTCTCCTTGGTTTATTTTATTAGAACGTTGTCCTAATTTAGCCAAGGACTTTTACCAAACTATTCCTCTGATGCTTGAAAGCTGTGTATCAAGCAGTACTGGAATACAGCATAAACTGTCAGTTTAAACACAACTCTGTGCCTTGCCTGCCCAAGGAGAAGCGACTGATCATATATTTCAAAGACAGAGGGGTCAAACAGAGGGGTTTTCTGCCAAGCATCTTGTTCATGTCACAATTAGGACATTTCATTGTTAATAAGGATCAGAACTTATTTACGATGCTGTCAGCTGAAAAAGGTTGCAACCATGAGGTGTAAATTTCAGGATTTTGCAAGATCCTGCTGGGTTTTGTAAGATTTTTTGGGAAATTTTGCAAAGTTTCTACAGAACAAAATCACTTCACAGAGCACCTGATGGATTACCATATTTTTGGACTGATGAAACTGTATGAGATGCACAAATAATGATTTTATAGCAAAGTCATTATAAAAGAACTGCGTTTGCTATGCAAACTAACCTAAAGGTGATGAATATGCATTTTTACCTCTCAACGTGATACCTGCATTAGGTGCTGAGCACTGGAAAATCTGGCCACTTGTTTTGGTGCCTACTTGGAAGCTAAGCCCTTGGAACCTGGCTCTGAGCTTTTTGGAAAGTCTAAAGTGATCAGTCTAATTTAGGGACCAGCCTTGCAAACATTCATTACCCCTTGCTGCACACAGAGCCAGAATGGAAACTTGAGTTTCTTAAGACAATTGACACAGGTAACAAGAGCTTGAGATTCAACCTGGAAATGGAACAAATGTCTGTCCAGCATATATTATATGCATTCTGAGCTGGAATAGATCAGTGCTTGATAGTTCACCATGGAGGTAAGTAAAAAGGGCCATTCAGAGATGTCACAGATCCGATAGAACCTTTGTTGGTTTAGTTACAATAGCTCTTGGCATCAAGGGCTCTTGCCAGATGGGCTATTTCCAATCAAGTGTTAATTTAGCAATGCAGACACACTTAGCAGACGCTACTTGCTAAAATACACAAGTGATGCGGAGTCTATTACTATTACTGAGCTGAAGGCATACAGTATATTTTATTGTGGAGCTCAGCTGGCACTTAAAGGCACAGAATGATGGCTATGCAGTATAGTTGTATCAGTCCCAGGATATTAGAGAGACAAGGTGGGCGATGTAATATCTTTTATTGGACCAACTTCGATGGCTAGTGATTTATAAGATGGGCCATCCCCGCGGTTTATTATATTATTGTTATTACTCAGCATTGATTGCTACCAGCTCTGTATTATTCTAATGTTGAATACTTCATCTCATCTATATCAAGATAAACCTGCTGGGCTAGTCATTGTTGCTAAGCATTTTCCCTGCCTGGTAAATCTGCGCACAGTCAATACCCTATTAGTACTCAGTGCACTGAAAACAAAAAGAAGCAATGAAATCTATACTGCAAACCAGTGCTGCCAAAGTACAGCATGTCTGCTCATAATCCTTTCTGAAGGTGTCCTACTACTAAAAGGTGGAACAGCAGGTTCCGGGGACATAGGGCATGAGTGACAGATACAGTCATAGAGCAATTACGATATTTTACATTAGCAAGACTGCAGAGCTTCCCAGAATTGTTAACACAGAGCCAATGAGATAAGTGCATGTGCCTCTCCACCACCTCTCTATATTCACACTCAAGAGGTGGCTAAGAGGACCAGCTCTCACTTGCAGTACCTTCAAATCTCACGAGAGCCCTGGCTGGGGGTATGAAAAGGATCAAGATCGGAGGGTTTTCTAAAAGGTACTGCCTGTGTCATACAGGAGGTCAGCCTAGATGACCACAATGATCCCTTGTGGCCTTACAATCTGAGAGACACAGACTTGCCTAGTTCGAGCACCATGCAGGACAACTGCCCCAAAAATATATTTCTATCCTGGCAGACGGCATTTCAGGAACTAAACCTTTATAACACTCCCTAAACTTGCCCCCAGTAGTAGGGAGTTGTAAAAGTGATAGTTTCATGTCTTGTAGGAGACAGTGGATGACTGAGAAACTCCTAAGAAAATTGGTTGCTATTTGAATCATTCCGGTATTTTAATGAAATGTTTACATTTTAAAAACTTGATGCTCTTTTAAGTTTAGAACAAACATATAATGTTTAAGGGCGACCACTCCCTGGCTGCTGGTGGGCAAAAAAGTATAAAGAGAATGTCTTTCCTCAATGTGTGATAATTGCTTACTTATCTACCAACATCTGTTCTCAATGGGAGCTCTCAAGTGCTGAGCACTGCTGAAAAAAATCTGGGCATTTATTTAGGAGCCTGATTTCAGTGTGGTTGGTGTCACGGTGTTTGGAGTGGCTTATGACCATAAGTACCTACCTCAGGGCAGACTGTTACAAACAGGGCAGACACTCCAAACTGGTAGTATGTTCTATAATTAGATTTCACCGAACCAGTGACAAATATGAACTCTTGGATCACTATAAGATCTTTTTATACACTCAAAGCATGAGAAAAAAAAAAGATCTTCTACACTTTCCACAGTATAAAGAAAAGGAGTACTTGTGGCACCTTAGAGACTAACCAATTTATTTGAGCATGAGCTTTCGTGAGCTACAGCTCACTTCATCAGTATGCATCCGATGAAGTGAGCTTTAGCTCACAAAAGCTTATGCTCAAATAAATTGGTTAGTCTCTAAGGTGCCACAAGTTCTCCTTTTCTTTTTGCAAATACAGACTAACACGGCTGTTACTCTGAAACCAGTCTTACCATGGAGTCACAGACAGTTCCCTTGGACTTGCCAGTCTATCTTGTCACCCACGCAAGCTGGCCTTAGAAAAAAATGGTCACTTACACCAAAAATCACAAAATATTCAGGTTGCTGCCAGTCCCACGAGACCAGTCACTTACCCCAGATCAATTGGTACCCTAGATCTTACACCAAAGACGATGTCTGTAGCCAATTCTGTAATAAACTAACTAAAGGTTTATTAACTAGGAAAAAGGAATAAGAGTATTATTTACAGCTTAAAGCAAGCAAACATATACACAACAAATGAGTTGCAATCTAAATCCTAAGAGTGACAGAGTTGTAGTGATCTGTCAATTCAAAATGTCTTTCAGCAGATGTCTTTCAGCTGAACCTGAGGTAATCCCTGGGGATCTCTGCCTTCGTTTAATGTCTTTAGCCCTGTGAGAGTTCAAATAGCAAAGAGATGTAAAATTTTCACATCAACTATTTTTATTTCCCTCTTTCAGTATTCAGACAGGATGGGATGAGGCCTTCTGCACATACTTCTCCATGGGTGAATGGGGCAATTAACAAAGCTTTTGTCTTATAATGGCCCACTTAATTTTTGATAGTCCTCCTGGATGGACAGGCAAGGACAATTCCTATGCCTGGGTTCACAATCTCAGAGCAAACACTTTCAAAGTTATAAAGCAAAATGTATATATTTCCTTGTAGCCTGGAATACAGACCTTACAAATGAGCTTAATGCAGGCAGCAACTTACAAGCATTCCATAGAGTCTAAACACCAAATAGATTCTTATAAAACTGATACCTATTTGAACAACACTAATATACAGGTGAGCTGGTTTGGGTTCCAGCTAGAAGTTGGTCAGTTCTTAGCTAACGCCTAAGGCCTTCACCAGAGCTGGTACTTGGTTTAACCAGCATCATAGTTGGGTGCTGAGCCCCTTTGGAAATTTGAGCACAACCACATATTGGGTTGTGCATCGGGTGGTAGAAGCATAGGAACATGGTTTTAGTCTTTTAAAAATGTTAAAGAATTGCCACATGGCCAGGCTGATGATGCGTTAGAAATGTAACTTGCTCTTCATCTTCATTTTTATCTCCAGGATTTCTCGACTTTAATGTTGTAGTAACAGTTACGAAAGCTTATGCCCAAATACATTTGTTAGTCTCTAAGGTGCCACAAGTCCTCCTTTTCAGTTTGTATACAGTCTGTTAATAAGAGTGTCATGTACTTTGTGGAGTGTATGAACGAAAGGCACTGTATAAATACAAAGTCATTATACTCCTCACTCACTACAAAGGGAAAACCGGTATGAGTCCAACTGCACCAACCCCAGCAAGGAGCCCCTCCATCAGGAAGTTTCCTCACATATATGAACTGGAATGTCTGAACAATAAGGAAGATGCAATGACAAGAATTCCTCTGGACACTGATCAGTAGTGACCACAGCTCCTGTCTAATCTGCACTGGGAGATTTTCAGATGACAGGAAATCTGCTGTTAACCAGATTCAGATATCAAAGATTCGCAAAACACCCCTGAAAACCCATCACTTCTTCAGCTTTCCTCATTTCCTCTTTCACCCGCATGAAATAAGACACTGTTTTCCTGAGTTCGTCTTTTAAAATAATCACACACCACAATGTATTGCATCAAACCAGCATGAGTGAGCTACTCTGTGTGTAGAGATTTCCCAAACACTGTATTTCCTAACTTTTTCTGAATATTTTATCATGTATTCCCAGTTGTTCCAGCCACTAAAATAGCTAACCATTTTCCCTTCCTTTTTAAAAAAAAACTATTACGATACTGACCCGCTACTCAACATATTACAATACTTGTTATCCTTCCTCAGAGACTATGGAAAAGTGGATGAAAAGTGACGACCTAGTTTTCCTATGGGAGATAGTAGGGGACTTCGCTGTAATCTCATCTTTGTCTTAACACCTCCTGTTGTGTTTCACAAACTAGGTGCATAGATAACACCCTTAACATGTGAAGATAGGGAGGTAGTGTGACCTAGTGGATAGTGCCTTGGACTAACAGACAAATATTCTATTATTGTCTCTACCACTGATCTGCTGTATACACCTTTGCCTGCTTAGGTGTAAGCTCTTCAGGGCAGTCACTTTCTATATATTTGTACCATGCTTAGCACAATGAGACCCCAATCTCAGAAGAGGCTGTAAATCCTACCATAATATAAATAGCATTCGTCCTTATGAAGTAGTAAGTACTATGTCTAGAATACGACAGGGTGGAGACGGCGGTACACATAGGTGTGGACAGACACACGAGTGCACCGTTTTACTGCACACATGGCATTCATCATAGCTATTACGATTGTGGTTATAAAAGAATGTACTGTAAGAGAGAGAAAAATAGAGTCCTCAACCTGTCAGGGCTCAGGAAAGGTCTGAGGGGGCAGATCAGTCACAGTGATACGTGGTGTGAATTTTTCAGCATTTGGATATGACTGAGTAAATGACATTCTTCTTGTTTGCCGAGTCTCCTTTTGAATTTCAAAAGATGCAGTCATTCTAGTGACTAGCCCTGAGGCTCTCGTTAACAGAAAACCACCGTGTGCACCACAAAGACCTCTTTGCACATTTAGGATGTGTAGTAACTAGAGTTGCAACAAAACCAGAGTGAAGTAAGATGGCTATTCTGGAAACTTGAAAGCAAGACTTCCTGACAATCCTTTGACTGTCCGATTGGTCCCTTAAACGTGAAGCCAGCTACTGTGATCAAACCGAAACTTATAAAGTACAAACTAACTACTTGTATAGCAGTCTGGATGTGAGATTCAGTCTGATTGGTGAAAGAAGCACAGGGACTGTCTCTGTGCTTGTTCAGCACCTCGCACAATGGAGTCCTAGTCCAGGAGTTGGGCTCCTAGGCACCAGGGGAATATCAATAATACTGGTAGTGCTCTCAGGCACATCCTGAACAAGGGGTGGTGCGTAAGGAGGCACAGTGCAGAGACATGGCTCTGAGTCACACACAATCCCTTCCCTGCTTTCCCCTTGTTCCAAGGGTTAGCGATTTGCTGCTAGCTAATCCCAAGAGCAATGTATGCCACACATGCCACTGCATTGCTTCATGTACACTAGGTTCTGTGCTGGGGGAGTGGAGCCAAGGCACTGCCTATTCCCCTGTGTTTGGTATTAGTTGCTCCCCAGGGCCAAATTCTGATATCATTACATTCACTGAACAGCCCCTTACTCCACAAGCAGTCCCCCTGAAATCAGTGTGAGGGAGGGTGTCAAAATCTGGCCCTCTGTGACTACAGCATATATTTTTCCTGTGCCTGCCTGCTTCATTTCCTGGGATAAAGGTATAGATCTTCTCCCCAGCCATCCCTTTTCCTTGGTGGCCACCGGGTCCTTCCAGTTATGGCCTTTGCTCTCTCAAGGCCTTATCTACCCGCCACTGAAATCAATGGAAAGACCTTCACTGACTTCAACCAATCTGGATCAAGCCCTGAGTCCTAAAATACTGCACTCCCAGCCATCGCCCTCTGACTATTGCTGCTGTCTCCTCTTTCACCCTCCCCTTTCTTATCACAGAACTATGGCACAAGAGGGTTAGAAGGGACTGCAAGGGCCATCTAGTCTAGCCCCCTGCCAAGGTCTAAACCTCCCAGACAGATGGCTATCCAGCCTCCTTTTGAAAACCTCCAGCGAAGGAGATCCCATGACCTCCCTAGGCAGTCTGTTCCACTCTCCCACTGTTCTTACAGTTAGGAAGTTTTTCCTGAGATATAATATAAATCTGCTATGCTGTAGTTTGAAGCCATCCCCCTGTGGCAAGAGAGAAAAATGTGTCTCCATCTTTTTTATGGCAGCCTTTCCAGTATTTGAAGACTGCTATTTATCCCCAGTTATTGCCTCCAGGGGAGGTTTTAATGTGGCTCCTGGTACTAAAGGAAGAAGCTCATGTTTTCACTTGATCACATTACTAAGTTTGGGTTATTTTGCGATTTAAGGTACGTCTATATCTCAAGCTGGAGGTGCAACTTCCAGCTCAAGGAGACATACCCATGCTAGCTCTGATCAAGCTGCCAGGCATGTATTTGGGGTGGCTAGCCTCAGCTGCCAATCACACAGCCATGGCTTCGTTCTATTTTTAGCATGGTAGCTCAATTAGAGCTAGAGTGGGTATGTCTTCTCAAGCTGGAATTTAGAACATAAGAACATAGGAACGGCCATACGCAGTCAGACCAATGGTCCATCTAGCCCAGTATCCTGTCTTCCAACAGTGGCCAATGCCAGGTGCCCCAGAGGGAATGAATAGAACAGGTAATCATCAAGTGCCCCATTCCCTGTCGCCCATTCCCAGCTTCTGGCAAACAGGGTACAGACACCATCCCTGCCCATCCTGGCTAATAGCCATTGATGGACCTATGCGCCATGAAATTTATCTAGTTCTTTTTTGAACCCTGTTATCATCTTGGCCTTCACAACATCCCCTGGCAAAGAGTTCCACAGGTTGACTGTGCGTTGTGTGAAGAAATACTTCCTTTTGTTTGTTTTAAACCTGCTGCCTATTAATTTCATTTGGTGACCCCTAGTTTGTGTGTTATGGAAGGAGTAAATAACACTTCCTTATTTACTTTCTCCACACCAGTCATGATTTTATAGATCTCTATCATATCCCCCCTCAGTTGTTTCTTTTCCAAGCTGAAAAGTCCCAGTCTCATTAATCTCTCCTTGTTTATACTTCCAGCTCGAAGTGTAGATGTACTCTTAGAGGCACAATGTCCCCAGTTAAGAGGAGTACTTAATCACTTGCTTAACTCCCATTGAAGCTAAGAAAATGCTTGAAGTTAAGGATGTGCTTAAATGCTTTGCCAAAGGGCAATCCCAGCCTCGACTGGATTTGTCTTTGCAGTATTTTCACTCTAAAACATCCATGATAGGTGAAGTTGTGGAACCACGACAGTTTCAGAGCTGAGCCCCGTCACACACTGTGCACGTTGTTATGGCCAAGTTGTTATGGCCCAAGTGAGCTGATAAACCCTGAAACGAGCGGTTTACAAAAGGGACAGCTGACATCCCCTCAGCTATAAGGTAGCGTATCACTATAATTATACGCGTCCCACTGACAGATATTACTTGTGGATAGGTGTTTGATAAGTTGCTCAGCTAAGCTCCTAATCGCCGTCTGCAGCCACACTACTTTCAATACTGAACAAAGCTCTTGGCCAACAAATATACATTTGGAGGCAGCACTGAAACAACTAGCATCCGTTTTCATTCCAGGGTTTCAGCATGTCCTTTGTTCTTAAGTTCAAATGCCTACTTTAACTAGAGACCAGGTAGGTGAGGTAATATCTTATGCTGGGCCAACTTCTGTGGGTGGGAGATACAAGCTTGAGAGCCGCATAATGCTCCAACACCACCACAAACATTTTAACTAGGGCCGAGAGAAACGTTCGCAAAGAAACTTGAAGCTACAAGATATTAGCATAGCTTCAAATTGGGTTACAAGCTCAAGACTCCAACTGTGTGAGCTGAAAGATTCCCTCTGGTTTGCAGGCCTTTCAAATAAACATGGGCCCAGTGTCAAGATGCTTTCTGGGTTGGCATCTGTTGGGACTGGGCCAAATTATTATCAATTACAGTGACTAATATGAATGAATGTAGTAAGCGTGGTTTGGTGTGGCTTGGGATGTCAAAACTTGCTAGAGGATTCTGGGAGCAGGATTTTCTTAGCATCAGACAGTCGGCGTGGAAATTTACTGAGAGCGCTGCCAGTGAACTTGAATGGTTAATTGAGGCTCTATCTGTGTGTGTGTTTCAACATGAGACTTTGAAACATGTCAGCCAATTGACCAGCTCACAAAGTAAAGAAAACGCAAAAAACTCGTGATCAATGGGCTTGGTACAGATTGACCTGGGTCAAAATAACCCCTTTTGGATGATACAACGCTAAGAGCTCAAGTGAATGGTTGATGAGAGGATAAACATCAACTGATCTTTGGACTGTCTCCGTTTTGCAGTCCCTTCTGAAATATTAATTAAAGAAAACCAGTAATGAATGCCCACACTGCATATTTCTGGGATATGTGACTCCTTTGAGGACAAAAGGTATAAATGCTAAACAAAGTTAGTTAGTTAGTTAGTTAGTTCCCCAATTAAGATCTGAAGAGGTCTCTGATGCTGTAAGACAAAGGGTCTCAGGGTAGCCAAGACCCTGCTACGAGGGACTTTTGTAGGACTTTTGAACCAGAGGGCCTTAAGATAACCAAGACCCTGCTTCAGATGACATTTGACAGACCAATTTTCATAGTAGCAGCCGTATTAGTCTGTATTCGCAAAAAGAAAAAAGAAAAGGAGGACTTGTGGCACCTTAGAGACTAACCAATGTATTTGAGCATGAGCTTTCGTGAGCTACAGCTCACTTCATCGGATGCATTCCGATGAAGCTTATAAATTGGTTAGTCTCTAAGGTGCCACAAGTACTCTTTTTCTTTTTTCATTTGACAGACCAAGTACCTGAGAGGGGAAAAGAAGAGAAGAAAAGAAGTCTCCGTCTAGGACCGGTAGCTATACCTGCTTTGTTTGCCAATCAGGATACTGTATAAGGCCAACATAGTTACTGAGGGTTTATGCCTGGGGAATTGAGGCTTATTAGGGAGATGTGTGATTCTTTCTCAAATAAACTGCTGAGCAAATTGAGCAAATTGAATTTGAATTTTCACTGGTACCGGTAACAATCTGCCCAGCTGTGGGCCTTTAAAGATCCGTTTCAACAGCATCCGAATCATGTAAAATTTGCAAGCTTGTCTGAATTTGACACGTGGTTGGTTTGCACTTGGAGCAAAACATGGGAGTGCAAACCCAGCCTGAGTATATTCCAACAGGCCCTTGCCGCACCAAAGCCTGCAGCTCCCCCCAGTTCTAATGGAAGAAGGTTACTTTACCAATTGATGTATTGGTGGCTGGGGGCATATGGTTCTTTAATGGTAATGTAGAGGTTTGTGCTCCGGGATCATCCCAGACACTGCTGCAAGCAGGAGATGATTTTTAAGAGCGCTCAGCACCCAGCAGTTCCCACTGGGACTCTTTTCCTCTGGCTCAGCACCCAGTTCACTGAGCTCTTTTGAGAACCCAGGCTTCTCTTTTGGTGCCTAATGGAAGCTAAGCTCTTTTGCAAATCTGGCCCACAGTGCTGACATTTAAGGATTGCCAGCTTTAGAGAGACTTGTCCTATGGGATTCAAAACAAAGTTGCATCACAGCATGGCAGCACTGGATTATGCTGCAAAATTACAATCTCATCATATTATGTCCCATACAGAGTTCCCCTGCCTGAGTTAAATTTGGGAATTTTTAATGACGTGAGAGCTAGTCTGCATAGATGCAGTAGTCTGCAAAACACCACCCTAAGAGTCTCCGAAATGTGGTTGCCAGTAAACTAGAGCACAGACATTTTACAGATTTTAGTAGATGGCTATAAGCTTTTATTTGCAGTTGCATATTGCGGCTGAAGAAAGAAATTTGTGTGTACACAGCTCCCTCATAAAGAATCTGTTGTCTGCCTGCAGGAAGGTGCATGAACATTTTCTGGGCTGGGTTTATTTTTATTTAATATGTAATGATGAGCTCACTGCTGGTCTTGGAGCAGTAAGCGCTGAAATATTCATTAAGATATAACAGAGATGGGGAGGGTGTCAAATTGAGCATTGCCTATTTGAAAAGCTTTGAAGGTTTTGAACAACCTCCAACCAATCTTGTTTTCCCATGTATAATTGTACAGCTAATTTGGAATCAAAGGCGAGCTCACCTTCCTCTCAGAAAGGGGAGGCTCACTGCAGAGATTTTCCGAGTTCATTTGGACAGCTGGCGTAGTGGAGAATTACTCGCCCACTCTGGAACAAGGAAAAGGGAGTCAGGCCCCCAAACTGTATATTGCCCCCAACTCCCCAGAGTGGAATGCACTACGGAAGTCCAACACACTGCCTGCATCTCTGTTATTTGTGGAGCTGATCAAAACGAGGCATTTCCCTGGGTGTATTGTAAAGTGATGCCTGATCAAAGATAGAAATTAGAAATCTGGAACAATGTGTTTTAGGAAGAATATTAATTCAGGAAAAGAGAAATCTCCTGGGGGTGTGGGTGGGGTGCTCATCCTACATCAAACAAAGTCTTCCCTGCCCAACCCATGTTTTGGACTGACTAGGAGACTGCTTGGATGCGAAGGGGTAAAGTCAGCCTGTGGTGGCTCAGAGCTCCCTGAAAGAGGGGAAGGAATTAATATGACTTTTCTAAGCAATTTTTGATATTGAGGGACAGATCCTCAGCTGGTACATTGGTATGTCTCTCTCCACTGGCTTCAGTGACATGATGGCAGTTTACACAAGTTTTAAGGGAGGCAGTGTGTCCTAATAAACTGAGCACTGGACTGGGACTCAAGAAATATGTGTTCAAGTCCCAGCTCTGCCACTAGCCTGCTGGGTGACCTTGAGCAAGTAACATCTCCTCCTTGCACCTCAGTTCTCCCATCTGTAAAATGGGGACAATGACACTGACCTCCTTTGTAAAGTGCTTTGAGATCTAAGGATCAAAAGCACTAAATAAGAGCTATTATTATTAAGGATCTGATGCTAGCTATGTTACTAGCCGCTGACTTTTCACAGTCACGTGCACAAGTATCCAGCTGAACTGGGGCAGTAACTGTGATTGTGGGGGTTGAAAATACTGGAAGGTGGCAGAGCTGGTCACAATGACACAGACACAGCACACTGTCATGGTTGTGCCTTTAGTTACGGTCTCGTTTGGAACACATGAGTAAGTTTGCTCACTGATATTTTCAAGCTGCTGCTGTGCAGTGCGGGTTGTAGTCTTATCAGTGATCACAAGTTCGGTGGGGTTTTTTGTTTTTTTGCAGGGAGCATTAATTTTGGGATACATTGGACAGCTCTTCCACACTCTGTCCCTCCCTTCCCCATCCCTGAATGCCCCCTGCACCAGTGTGTGTGGGAGGGAATGGCAAAGATTACCTTAAGCTTTTATGATGCCAAAAGGGGTCACACAATTTAAGGCCAGAAGGGACCAGTATGATCTTTTTACCATCTCCTGCATAACACAGGCCTTGTAATGTCACCCAGTAATTCCTGCATCAAGCCCAACTCATGGCTGAACTAGAGCACGTCTCTTGCAAAGACATTCAGTCTCAATTTAAAGGCTCCAAGAGATGAGAGACTCCATCACAGCCCTGGCAATCTGTTCCAAGGGTTCATTACCCTCACTTTTACACATCTGAATCTTAGGGCCTGCCAACATGGAGAAGTTATTCTTCAGTAAGGTCAGGTGTGTGTGACTTTACAATGCTACAGCTATTGCAGAATAACTCCCCATCTGGACACGCTTATTTTGGTGTAAGAATGTCTACATGCGACTCTATTCTGCAATAGGTCTTCTCGTCAATTTCTCCTTGTAGATAAGCCCTTAACTCCAGTTTCCTTGTTTCTGATTTCCCCTTCCAGCCATTCGTTTTACCAGGGGCCGGGATTCTGATTTCACTGGAATGCTACTGGAGAACGACAGTCTCCGTGTAAGACTGCAGAGAAACAGTTGATTGAAGGGAGTAGAATTTGGGATATTATACAGGATGCTTTACAAAGGACTGTGGATAGTGGGGCTGAGATTTTCAAAGCTGCTCAGCAGATATGGAGCCTGATTTTCATCAATTTCAGTGGGAGCTGGGTGTCTCCATCCCACGGTATGGCAGCTTTGAAAACCTCAACCTATACCAAACAAGTGTGTTCTAGAAAGTGAAATTGCAGTGCACAGAAGAGACACATTTGGATGGCAGCCACTGTTAATGTGCACATTTATAATATCACTCCATTTGAATTACCATAAGCTTTGGAAATGAGATTGTCAGTACATTTAGTAAGGATGATCTCACATGCATTGTCACTGTGCTATGACACAGATGCAAACATTTCAAGCCTTTTCCCTTAAAAATAACTGTAATTTAACAATTCAGATGCAGTCCATACTTCCCCAGGCTAGGGATCAACCTCAAATCATTTACTGTCGCTCAAGTGTCTGCAGCATCAGCTCAGAATGTGAATTATGGGGGGGGGGGGGGGGGGGGAAGGGGGGAGGAGGTGCAGAAAGGGAATGAAATCAAAATGTCTTTCCTGGCTGAAAAGGCTCTGAATGCCTGGTAAGTGACATTACTGGATTTGTTTTGGGTAATATCTGCGCTTTAAGACAGAAATTATGCCAGCTCCGTGGGATGACAGGCTTTTCAGTTTGGAAATGCAGGAAGAATATCAGGCTTAAATGTTGCTGTAAACATTTCTCCCCAGCAATTTCTTTTTAGTTATCTTTAGCATAGAGAGCAATTTGCAGGCAGACAGCTCCTCTGGGTGAAATTCACCCTGGTCATGAAGGGCCAATCCAAAGCTATCTATCTGCACACCTTAAGCTCTCCATAAGCTCTACATTAGGGGGATCCCTACTGAGAGGACTCACTGAGAGGATTCCTATGCACCCATTATGCATGACAGAAAAGTCCACTGTGCTGTCTGAGGCCTCTTGGGGTAGCCTACATAGCATTTGACAGCTCCAAGACACCTTACACTCATTAGAGTTGGTGAATTTGGGAGTATCTTTGGAGTGAAGATGACAAATACTGAGTAGTGCAACGTGACATGAAGAAACTAGAAAACCATCAAAAGGAAGAAGCTTGGAGCACTGAGGTACTAAGGAGAGATGGTGAAGTTGACACTGCAGGGAAAGGCTCCAGGCATCCTGGAAAGAGAGGTTCAGCAAGCACAAGGATTGGCCCAACATGGCAAAGACGATCTTCAGTTCTGACGAGCTTGATGATAATAATATTCATCTTCAATGGCTGCTTATCCCATTACAACAAACTAGAGATCTTCCAGTGTATTTCTTGTTGACCATTTGACCCGTTAGCCTCCCGTTCTGTTTTTTAATTTTCCTCATTTTACTTGAAAAATTAAATCCAGAAGCTAACTCACGGGTACAAACCAATAAACACAAGATGAAAACATTAGGGAAGAAAATATTCTGAGAATATTCTAAGGGCATCTGCTACTAAGAAAACAGCTTCTTTGGTGTTCAAAATAGCAACCACATGGCAGTCCATCTTTGTGAATGTTGCAAGACATGTGGCTCTCTCAGAACCTACAAGAGCTCACCAGGCTCAGAATTTTAACCAAGGATGAAGGTGTTTTGTGTATACGTTTATTAACATCTAGAGCCATGATACTACAAGAGTGATTAGTGGCTTTTGATGCCCAGTCTGAGCACTTGCCTTCTGAAAATCAGACCCCCTTTAAATTGTTATAAGTTTGGCAACTAATAATTGAGGTACCTGAAATCACTGGTCACTTTCAAACATCTTGGCTTTATCTTTGAGCCCTACAATCTTTAGGTCTTGTTGGGTTTGTTTTGCTTTTAAATGTGTTGGAACACAGTAGTTTTGCTAAGGTGAAACCCAGATGAACTGTAACATTTAAATTGCAGAAATACCTGTTAAATCAGTGTAAACTGTACAGCAGTCCAAACCAAATCTATAATACTCAGATATGGATCCCTCTATGGTTATTTCCCCAGATCTGACACAGACTTCTCTTAATGTCCCTCTAACTCAGTTTACCCATCTTTAAAAAGGGAGATTTTTATCATTAAAGTGACAACATCAACTTGAAATATAGGTCAACTGGACAAAAGAGTGAAAAGCAGCGTAAGGTACTAAACCTGCCTCTGTGGTCATTCATTCTACTTCTCAATACTTCAGAGTCCATGATTACAATGTTTAACAGTCTGAATGGACTAGTATAGCACTCAGGATAAGACAACAAGTTCAGGTAGCTCCACCCACAGAGCCCCTTTAATACAGTCACAATTTACTTTTCTCTCTCATGGCGTACAGCCAACATCTTCCCCCCTCACACTTCAGCAGCAATTATTTACTCCCCTTACTGGTCTCCATCCCTTCCTCACCTGTGTACCTCATGAAGACTTGTCTTTGCTCATAACATAGGGTGACTGGGTTTTGGCCCTACTTATTTCTTGAGAACCAAGATACACCCACATCGGGTTACACCCTGACCAATAAAATTGCTGTAAACCCCCTTTACATTTACTTTCCATATATCCCATGTATATTTCCCCAGTAATCTCTCCTGAGTCATCTCATGGAGGATAGGTCCATCAATGGCTATTAGCCAGGATGGGCAGGGATGGCGTCCTTAGCCTCTGTTTGCCAGAAGCTGGGAATGGGCAACAGGGAATGGGTCACTTGATGATTCCCTGTTCTGTTGATTCCCTCTGGGGCACCTGGCATTGGCCACTGTCAGAAGACAGGATACTGGGTTAGATGGACCTTTGGTCTGACCCAGTATGGCCCCTCTTATGTTCTTATCAAAGAATCATATTGTGCTGCCAAGAGGTTCTCAACCCCTCAGATAGCTAATGAATTCCTATGAAGCTGTGAGCCCTCTGCTTAGTAGCACCCAATCTGCTGGAGAAATTAGTCTCTCACTCAGGTAGTTAAGTCTCCCAGGACAGTTATCTTCCATGTCCTAACTGCCCTTTCACTGCAACTCCCGGCTTCCTCCACTGCTCAATGCTTTTAACACACACCTCCAGGGCACCTACAGACATTTTACCCCAATCTGTCGAAAAGTTATTCAAATAGATTTGATTCCATTACTGGGTAACCTCATTGCTTTACTAACAGATACCAGAATGTTCTCCTGTCCAAACAGCACTACCCCTCTCCTTCCCAACTCCCGAGGACCAGCCCAGCTCTCCATCTCACCAGATTTCCATACCTCTGGCTTCTCCTGACCAGCTGATCTGGCTCTAATGCAAACAGATTCCTTACCCAGAAGGAAATCTGGCAGCACCTGTGCTGGTTTATACTGAGAGGACAATCTGGGAAAAGGCAGAACTGCTACAATGAATCTGTCTCGTTTAAGTTCCTGGGTGGTAAATTGCTGAGATACTGCTCTGTTTCTTCACACAAACACTTACACACCTGGAGGTCTTCTGAGAATAATTCTTCTGGGAGCTTAGCCACACTTAATGCTTCGATTGTGTCAAGCCACATGTAGCCATTAATAGCCAGCTAAATCAAAACTACGGCAGCACTTGACACCTAACTTAGTGAGTTGGTACAGAGGACCCATTACTCAGAGACATCACTTAAGTTTATTGCAACTTTACTGCCTAGCTGCCACAAAGTGGCGTGCAAAGGAACTACTGAACATGGGCAGGTGCATACACTTGGGGCAGGGGATGGGAACAAACAAGCAGCTGTTACTGTAAATCTACATACGTTATAAAGCCTTGACATTTAGTACCCAGTTGACTTCTAAATTACGGTGCTCGTTGTGCAACAGTTAATGCTAATACACTGCACTGACAGAGACGCCGCCGGAGGGTCTCGTGGCTCTTTGCAAACAGGAACTGAACAAGCTTCACAGAGCAGGTTCCATTCATAGATTCCAAGGCCGGAAGGGCCCATTGTGATCAGCTAGTCTGACCTGCTGGACCACGCAGGCAATAGGACAGGGGTGGCCAACCACAGCCTGAGAAGGAGCCAGAATTTACCAATGGACATTGCCAAAGAGCCACAGCAATACGTCAGCAGCCCCCCATCAGCTCCCCCCACCCTGCTCCCAGCGCCTCCCACCCACCGGCAGCCCCGCAGATCAGCTCCCCGCACCTCCCAATCAGCTGTTTCGTGGCGTGCAGGAGGCTCTGGGGGGGAGGGGGAGGAGCAAGGGCACGGCAGGCTCAGGGGAGGGGGCGGGAAGGGGTGGAGTGGGGGCAGGGCCTGGAGCAGAGCCAGGGGTTGAGCAGTGAGCACCCCCCAGCACATTGGAAAGTTGGTGCCTGGAGCTCCAGCCCCGGAGTCGGTTCCTAGACAAGGAGCCGCATCTTAACTTCTGAAGAGCCGCACGAGGCTCCGGAGCCCCAGGTTGGCCACCGCTGCACCAGGACATCCCCAAAACAATTCCTGTTTGACCTAGAGCAGATCTTTTAGAAAAACATCCAGCCAGTGATGGAGAATCCACCATGACCCTTCCCCCGCCCGTTTTATGGATCAAATTCTCTGCTGATGTAACTCCATTGAACTCACTAGCATTATGACAGCAGACCATTTTGAATGTTTGTAAGGGAATGCTGGAGTTCTGATCTAGTGGACAGCATAGGGAATGGGGAATCAAGGCAACCTGGGCTCTAGTCCTGGCTCTGCTTTTAATCTGCGGTGTGACCTTGACTCAGACATTCCCCCTCTCTTGGTTCTGCTTCCCCTTCTACTCTTTGTCTGTTTACACCAGAAGCTCTTTGGGGGAGAAATGCATTGGTTTGGCATCTAGCACAACAGGGCACTGATCTGAGTTGGGGCACTCCAGGCACTACCCCAATAATAATAATAATAAAAAATCCGATGCACCCAGAACTCTATTAATAATTCTGTTGACCTACTATCAGGGTTCAAGGACCTTTGCAGCATGCAAGATCTCAATGGGAGATTTTTTTTTAAACCTTAAGTTAGCTTTCAACCCATGTCACAGACTTTAATGCAAAAAGGTGAAGTGCACAGAAAAGCATATCAGTGGGGAAAGGTGTGAAGGTGACTGGAAGCAAACTGAAGTGCTCTTGTACAGGACAAAAAATGTACCAATTCCTTTGAATTTTTGGAACTAGGCTGATGTCAGCTACACTTCCCAATGGAAACTGTCAGCAAAGAGTCATGCATGTCAGGCAAAATCAGTTTTCTGTCTGGCATAACCAATAACACAAACCACAATAAAGACACTTTGTTTTGAAAATCAGCTTTTCTGCACGTCTCCGATTGACTATGCGATCATCCAACTTCCCTCTATAGGTGCAATGCCCAGTTTGCATAACAGCATCTCAGTGATACCATCTGCTTTTCATTTTATTTTAGGAAACCAAAATACATTACCTCACGCAGAACATAGTACCCTCAGATTAAGGCAATGTGTAAAATATTCAAGAGCCTCTAAGTGACTTAGGAGCGTAAATTCCATTTTCACAAGGGACTTAAGCACTTGGGAGTCTCAAGGCTTGTCTACATGGTGCCTTAGTCTGCACCAGCTGGGTGTAAATTCTAACCTGCACTAACACGCTGTGGCCTGCAGGGACCTTGCTGGTGCTCACTAAGAGCTCACTAGTGTGCATTACTGCAGTTCTGTTTCAAACAATACTATATTAATGTGTATTAGGCACCTTTCAGAGAGTGCAGGGATGGGGCACCAGGTGCAGAGGGTTCTGAGTTACTACAGAAAATTCTTTCCCAGGTGTCTGGCTGCTGAGTCTTGCCCCAAACCACTTGGCTCCATTACCAGATTGGTTTTATTAAAGTGTTCTCAAATTCAATCACCACAAGCCATTGTGTGAAAACAGAGACAAACCACACCATTCCCAACCACTTAGGGGATGCATAGACTCAGAGTTTAAGGCCAGAAGGGACCCTGTAGGGGGGCAGTTACCCCGCTCCTAAGAGAGATAGCCTAAGGCTAGGCTGACTGGGGAAGCAGCCACAGCTGGGGCCACGCCCCAATCAGGCCACAGCTGGCCTTAGAAAAGGGTAGCTAGCTAGGCCCTTAGGCAATCTCTCTCTAGCTGTGGAAAGAGGTGGACCTGGCTGCCTGGGAGCTCAGGGAATGGAGCAGTGCTGGGGCGCTCAGGCCTGGCAATCTCCCAGGCCGCAGCCTGATAGAAAGGCCAAAGCAGGTATTGAGGGTACAGTGGCGTAGCCTGGGGTTAGGCAAAGGCAGCAGGTCCAAACCCTCCTTGCTGATGAGTGATTTACAGACTGCAGTCTGCCCCAGTGAGCGGGGGCTAGATGCTGACTGGCAGTAGCCACTGAGGCAAGTTGGGGATACAGGGTTGGGGGTTCCCCTGGGAAAGGAGACCCAGAGTGTGGGGACACTGCCAGGGGGCAGCACCCCAAGGCAAAGGGGCACTGGGGTCTGGGAGGGACACAGGGGCCAGCAGCAGGTGAGATGGTAACAGGATAGGTTGGATGTTATCACTTTATTGCCAGGACCATTTACAATTGATAGCTCAGAATCTGGAGCTAAATTCTGCTCTCCTTTATACCCATGTAAAACTGGAATAGTCCAGTTTCTTCAGAGGAGTAACTCTGGATTGACACCACTGTCAACAGGAGCAGTGTGAGCTTGTTTTCTATTTCACCATCCATAATGCTTACATTTTATAGCCCTGTCCGTCAAACTTGATCCTCCTCCCTTGGGAGGCGGGAGGAAGAAGGCATGCCATGGGCATAAAGATCATTTCTCCCTGCAGTGCACGCAAGACTCTGATGAAGGCAGAGATTCCCTTCATCAGGCCAGCAGTGAGTTCATTGGTTTCTTTTTTCCTACCCCGATGAAAGCATTATAGTACTGACAGGGCAAGGAAAGCCAATAATCAGGTCTGACATTCCTTAGTTTGTACAAGGCAGGAGCGCTAAGTTCCCATTCTGGTTTCTAGCCTAACAAAGGCAGTTGACTCAAAACACATTAGTACAGCAACCCAGCACGTTGGGATCTGGTCTGTGCTGGGGCTCTGAATCACTATGGTAATACAAATAATAAAATAATATTAACAACCATCTCCTGAGGGACCAGAATGCACTGTTTTGGTTTTAAATCCACATAATAATGGCATGCTGAATAAAACAGAGATTGATCAGCACTGACAAAGGCATTCTGTCCTAGTGCTAATCTTCTTACCTAATATAAATGCAGGAATCATAGAATATCAGGGTTGGAAGGGACCCCAGAAGGTCATCTAGTCCAACCCCCTGCTCAAAGCAGGACCAATTCCCAGTTAAATCATCCCAGCCAGGGCTTTGTCAAGCCTGACCTTCAAAACTTCTAAGGAAGGAGATTCTACCACCTCCCTAGGTAACGCATTCCAGTGTTTCACCACCCTCTTAGTGAAAAAGTTTTTCCTAATATCCAACCTAAACCTCCCCCACTGCAACTTGAGACCATTACTCCTCGTTCTGTCATCTGCTACCATTGAGAACAGTCTAGAGCCATCCTCTTTGGAACCCCCTTTCAGGTAGTTGAAAGCAGCTATCAAATCCCCCCTCATTCTTCTCTTCTGCAGGCTAAACAATCCCAGCTCCCTCAGCCTCTCCTACTCAACTGAATCAACTGCTGCTGACAGTGTAATAGTTATTTGTATAACTAGCACCTAGAGACCCGCACTGAGATCAGGGCCCCATTATGCTAGGCTCTGCACAAACACATAGGGAGAGCCTGTACGTTCTAAGCAGGCAAGACGGACGGAGGAGTAGGCCAAAGAGGCAGAGAGAGAGAGAAGTGATTTGTCTGAGGACATGCAGCAGGTCAATAGCAGAGCTGGGAATAGAACCTCAGCCTCTTGAGTCCCAGTCCAGCACCTTACTGGCTGGAGGTTTGATTGTGCTTAACAAATAGGGGTGTTGACAGAATCTACACTAAAGGACACCGTCTGCCAAGATCGCAGTTACCGACTGCATGTCTGACCAGCTGCAGGAGGTGACAGTGTTGCTCTATGTGAAGCAATCAGGGCTTCAGAGCATTTTTTCTCACCGCTGTAAGGCATGGGACTAACATAGAATGTTGTTCTTCTATTACACCAGAAACTAATGTTGACACTACAGAAGACTCCTTTCCAGCCTGCAGGGGATAGCACAGAGTCCTAAAATTCAGCTTTAAAATTTAGATTCCTTGAATGCACAAGTTTAAGGTTCCAGTTCAGCAAAGTACGTAAGTGGACGACTTCAATTTCCTTAAAGTTTTTCATGTGAAATAAAATCTTAAGCAGATCTGTAGAGAACAGTCAACATTCTCCTCGCGTAATGCAGGAGGGAAACAGAGCCTTCTAGGGAATGAAGAAGTGTAGATCTCTTAAAGTGTAGTGGTTTATCACAGTCTATGAACATTGTGTTGAGGGAATTGCGGGGCCAATTGTTAGAGCACTAGTCTGGGGCTTGGGAGACTGGAGATCAAGTCCCTACTCTGCTATAGACTCCTTAGTGTGACCTTGGGAAAGTCACTTAGCCTCTGTGTGTCTCGATCTGTGCAAAGGGGATAATGCCCTTCCCACCCTCCCAAGTGTGTTGTGAGGGTGAATACACTATAGAGTGGGAGGCGCCCAGACACTGACAGTAATGGCGATCATGTTCTACTACATTCTTCATAGGAACCAGAATGACTGAACAAGGATGATTTCCGGGAGCAGTGGAAGGAGTGCCAACGTGGGGAGGAGGAGGGAAATGGCATTATGACCCCACGTGCCAGGTTACGATGCCACTCGCTCAAATTCAGCCAGTCATGACGGAAGGGCAGACAGGCCAAATCTGAGTGAATGGTGTTGCGACCTAGCACACGGGGGTCACCATGTCTCTCATATTGGCCTGCCCTCCTCACCGCCCCCCATTATGATAGCAGAGAAAGGGCTCCACGTTTATGCCACCCAGCTCTAGTCAGGGACCAAAGGGGGGGAACTTTGCCGCCCCCCCTTCTCTGTGCCCCTGCTGAGTTCAGGCTCTCAAAAGTGAGCGAACAAAGGAGGGCCCTTTGCCCTCCCCCCACACCTGGTGCTTCGGATGATTTCTTACTGGGTCTTCTTCAGCCTTTACTGAGATGACGAGAACCCTCTTTCATGCTGCTTCTTCCAAGAGACATTTCTGAGGAGACAACTTTGCCACTGAGAATCTCTCTGCAGAAGTCACAGACGCTGCTTTCAAAACAACTTGGCGGTGAGCACACGTAGTATTGTCTCGGACAGAAATCTGATGTGGGTGGAGGCATGAAATCCTTGCAGGCTGAGGGAAGCACAGACACACCTCCTGGGTGGAAAAACTAAGCAGAAAGAAGGAAGACATTCTGGGGAGTGGGTAGGAGAACAAAGCAGTGCAATCTTTAAAGTAAGTTCCTTGATTCTTGAGATAAACTTTTATCCATTACACTGGCTCAGAGGTATCATTTGTCATGGTGACAATCGAATGACATCTTCCATCTTTGAGGCTATTTGACTTCATCACAGATTTTGACAGCTACATGGTTCTGGAGACAGCACTTGTCAGACGATGTCATCCTACCTCTCCAGATCTTTTCTACAGAGATCTGAGAGTAGCAATTTAATGAAAGTTCACAGAGAAATCAGGAAAGTGATGGGGAGGGAACCTCCATAACTCTGGATTTTTGGTCATTGCTTTGTTATAATCTAGCCCCGTGTAGATTTTCATTCTGTAACTAGCCATTTGAAACCTGTAGTTTTTATTGAAATCTTCAAGTCTTAGCAGGGCTTTTTTTGTTTGGTTAGTTTTGGTATAGTCCTTTTCTTGACAGAAACCTAAACATTCAACTACTGCTCCTGGGAATTCCCTAACTGTTGAAATGAATTTAGAGTCATAGAGTTTAAGGCCAGAAAGGAGCACAAGATCACCTGGTCTGACCTCCTGTACAGCACAGGCCACCAACACCACCAAGCACTCACACACTAATCCCACCAACTGAAATAGGACCAAACAATTACAGCTCCTGGAAGACTGGACTATTGGGTCCTGAAGGCAGAGAACAGGAGAGACTGCGGTGCACCAAAACCCAAGGCCCCCACAGGGGGATGGAAATGATTAAGTGAGATATACCCAAATAAACCTCATAAGTGACCCACCTCCTCATGCTGCAGAGGAAGGCAAAACCCTCCTGAGGTCACTGCCAACCTGAGCTGGGACATGTGGCGTGAGGGAAGAACCAGCCAGCCAAGCACCTGAGAGAATGCTCAGTGCCACTTGAGAATCCTGGCCCGCTCTCCCCAGTGTCTCATCTCCAGCTGTGAACGTCCCTGATGCTTCAGAGGAAGGAGATAGAAACCTCTCAAGCCCCAGAACACATGGAGAGTGGGAATCCCTTCCTGACCCCGGCAGGAGGCTGCCAAAACTCAAAAGTATGAGCTTTTAGGAATGTAAAAGGAAGCAGAAGTGAGCCCCAGGGCTGCAGCACCTGTCCCCTACCATCACAAGTGACCCTGTCCTACCATCACACTCAAATGTGTCCAGCATTCTCTCAAAACTAATTGTTTGCCCTCACACCTCCTGTTGGGAGGCTGTTCCAGAACCTCACCCCTCTGAGGATTAGAAACCTCCTTACTTCCAGCCTGAATTTGTTCATGGCCAGTTCATATCAGTTTGTTCTTATACCAACATCCTCCTTTAGCTTAAAGAGCTCTTCACCTTCTTGGGTATTGCCCCCTTCATGTATTTATAGACAGCAGTCAGATGCTCCCTCAGCCTTCTTTTTGCTAGACTAAACAAGCAAAGTTCTTCTGGTCTTCCAAGATTATCCAAAATTATTCCTCTCTTCCCCCAGATTATCGAAGTAAGTCTTCCCTGCACCTGTTCCAGTTTAAATTCATCTTTCTTGAACATGGGTGACCAGAATTGTACACAGTCTCCCAGATGAGGTCTTACCAGTGTCTTGTACAGTGGCTTTAATAGGTCTCTAGCTCTTTAACTGAACGACCAGGAATTGGTTAAAATAGCATGCACTTCCTCCAGGACAAATGGACTGTTACAGCTTCAGGACTGTACAGTCCGAGGAGAATAATTTTAGGAAGAAAAGTTTCAGTCCAGTCGGCTCGTATACTGTAAGCTCTTCAGGCCCATATTTCCACTGGGAACTACCTGGCACAGAGCACTTTTGAAAATCTGGCCCTATATGTCCTATACTGCACCCCTGTGGTACATACACAAGCTGTTGGTTATCAGGAAGCTTATCAAATAACTCTGCCATTACCACTAGGGAAACAACTGCGGGCTGCCTGTATGCAAGATTACTTTACATCTCCATACTACACTTCATGCCCTCGCACACAGCATCACCCTAGGTCATTTATAGATTTTAAAGCCAGAAGGGACCCTCAATATGATCATCTAGTTTGACCTTCTGCATAAAATAGGCCAGAGATTCCACCCAATAAATGTGCTCAGCCTCAAAAGTTCACTGCCCAAGTTTTCTAATTAGCAGCTACAATATCATTACGCAGCCATTGTGGGGCAATATGATAAATATGGAACAGGGAAAATGTGGTGGCTGATTGGGTTATATTACGGATCTTTCATAGGTTAGTACAGTACCATGAGATTTATTTTTAAATAACTCCTATTCCCTGAGCATTATGCCAGCATAAAACCAGAGTCTGCCAAAGCCGGTTCTTAAGCCCATGTAACAGCTGCTCCCTTTGTACAGAACACAACCAACTTCTTAGCTTAAGGGTATGTCTACACTACGAAATCACGTTGAATTTATAGAAGTCAGTTTTTTAGAAATCGGTTTTATATATTCAAGTGTGTGTGTCCCCACAGAAAATGCTCTAAGTGCATTAAGTGCATTAACTCAGCGGAGTGCTTCCACAGTACCGAGGCTAGAGTCGACTTCCGGAGCGTTGCACTGTGGCTAGCTATCCCACAGTTCCCACAGTCTCCGCTGCCCATTGCAATTCTGGGTTGAGATCCCAATGCCTGATGGGGCTAAAACATTGTCGCGGGTGGTTCTGGGTACATATCGTCAGGCCCCCGTTCCCTCCCTCCCTCTGTGAAAGCAAGGGCAGACAATCATTTCGCACCTTTTTTCCTGAGTTACCTGTGCAGATGCCATACCACGGCAAGCATGGAGCCCGCTCAGGTAACCGTCACCATATGTCTCCTGGGTGCTGGCAGACACGGTACTGCATTGCCACACAGCAGCAGCAACCCATTGCCTTGTGGCAGCAGACGGTACAGTACGACTGGTAGCTGTCATCGTCTTGTCCGAGGTGCGCCTGGGCAGACATGGGCGCAGGGACTAAATATGGAGTGACTCGACCAGGTTATTCTCTTTAGTCCTGCAGTCAGTCCTATTGAACCATCTTTTGGTGAGCAGGCAGGCGATACGGATTGCTAGCAGTCCTATTGCATCATCTTCTGCCGGGCAGCCATGAGATGTGGATGGCATGCAGTCCTTCTGCACCGTCTGCTGCCAGCCAAAGATGTAGAAGATAGATGGAGTAGATCAAAACAAGAAATAGACCAGATTTGTTTTGTACTCATTTGCTTCCCCCCTCTCCCCCATCTAGGGGACTCATTCCTCTAGGTCACACTGCAGTCACTCACAGAGAAGGTGCAGCAAGGTAAATCTAGCCATGTATCAATCAGAGGCCAGACTAACCTCATTGTTCCAATAAGAACAATAACTTAGGTGCACCATTTCTTATTGGAACCCTCCGTGAAGTCCTGCCTGAAATACTCCTTGATGTAAAGCCACCTCCTTTGTTGATTTTAGCTCCCTGAAGCCAACCCTGTAAGCCATGTCGTCAGTCGCCCCTCCCTCCGTCAGAGCAACGGCAGACAATCGTTCCGCGCCTTTTTTCTGTGTGGATGCCATACCAAGGCAAGCATGGAGGCCGCTCAGCTCACTTTGGCAATTAGGAGCACATTAAACACCACACGCATTATCCAGCAGTATATGCAGCACCAGAACCTGGCAGAGCGATACTGGGTGAGGAGGCGACGTCAGCGTGGTCACATGAGTGATCAGGACATGGACACAGATTTCTCTGAAAGCATGGGCCCTGCCAATGCATGCATCATGGTGCTAATGGGGCAGGTTCATGCTGTGGAACGCCGATTCTGAGCTCGGGAAACAAGCACAGACTGGTGTGATGGCATAGTGTTGCAGGTCTGGGACGATTCCCAGTGGCTGCGAAACTTTCGCATGCGTAGGGGCACTTTCATGGAACTTTGTGACTTGCTTTCCCCTGCCCTGAAGCGCATGAATACCAAGATGAGAGCAGCCCTCACAGTTGAGAAGCGAGTGGCGATAGCCCTGTGGAATCTTGCAATGCCAGACAGCTACCGGTCAGTTGGGAATCAATTTGGAGTGGGCAAATCTACTGTTGGAGCTGCTGTGATGCAAGTAGCCCACGCAATCAAAGATCTGCTGATGTCAAGGGTAGTGACCCTGGGAAATGTGCAGGTCATAGTGGATGGCTTTGCTGCAATGGGATTCCCTAACTGTGGTGGGGCCATAGACGGAATCCATATCCCTATCTTGGCACCGGAGCACCAAGCTGGCGAGTACATAAACCGCCAGGGGTACTTTTCAATAGTGCTGCAAGCTCTGGTGGATCACAAGGGACATTTCACCAACATCAACGTGGGATGGCCGGGAAAGGTACATGACGCTCGCATCTTCAGGAACTCTGGTCTGTTTCAAAAGCTGCAGGAAGGGACTTTATTCCCAGACCAGAAAATAACTGTTGGGGACGTTGAAATGCCTATATGTATCCTTGGGGACCCAGCCTACCCCTTAATGCCATGGCTAATGAAGCCGTACACAGGCAGCCTGGACAGTAGTCAGGAGCTGTTCAACTACAGGCTGAGCAAGTGCAGAATGGTGGTAGAATGTGCATTTGGACGTTTAAAGGCACGCTGGCGCAGTTTACTGACTCGCTTAGACCTCAGAGAAACCAATATTCCCACTGTTATTACTGCTTGCTGTGTGCTCCACAATATCTGTGAGAGTAAGGGGGAGACGTTTATGGCAGGGTGGGAGCTTGAGGCAAATCGCCTGGCTGCTGGTTATGTGCAGCCAGACACCAGGGCGGTTAGAAGAGCACAGGAGGGCGCGGTACGCATCAGAGAAGCTTTGAAAACCAGTTTCATGACTAGCCAGGCTACGGTGTGAAAGTTCTGTTTGTTTCTCCTTGATGAAACCCCCCGCCCCTTGGTTCACTCTACTTCCCTGCAAGCTAACCACCCTCCCCTCCTCCCTTTAATCATTGCTTGCAGAGGCAATAAAGTCATTGTTGCTTCACATTCATGCATTCTTTATTCATTCATCACACAAATAGGGGGATGACTACTAAGGTAGCCCAGGAGAGGTGGTGGAGGAGGGAAGGAAAATGCCACACAGCACTTTAAAAGTTTACAACTTTAAAATTTATTGAATGCCAGCCTTCTTTTTTTTGGGCAATCCTCTGTGGCGGAGTGGCTGGTTGGCCGGTGGCCCCCCTACCGCGTTCTTGGGTGTCTGGGTGTGGAGGCTATGGAACTTGGGGAGGAGGGCGGTTGGTTACACAGGGGCTGTAGTGGCAGTCTGTGCTCCAGCTGCCTTTGCTGCAGCTCAGCCATACACTAGAGCATACTGGTTTGGTCCTCCAGCAGCCTCAGCATTGAATCCTGCCTCCTCTCATCATGCTGCCACCACATTTGAGCTTCAGCCCTGTCTTCAGCCCGCCACTTACTCACTTCAGCCCGCCACCTCTCATCCCAGTCATTTTGTGCTTTCCTGCACTCTGACATTATTTGCCTCCACGCATTCGTCTGTGCTCTGTCAGTGTGGGAGGACAGCATGAGCTCAGAGAACATTTCATCACGAGTGTTTTTTTTTTCTTTCTAATCTTCACTAGCCTCTGGGAAGGAGAAGATCCTGTGATCATTGAAACACATGCAGCTGGTGGAGAAAAAAAAAGGGACAGCGGTATTTAAAAAGACACATTTTATAAAACAGTGGTTACACTCTTTCAGGGTAAACCTTGCTGTTAACATTACATACATAGCACATGTGCTTTCGTTACAAGGTCTCATTTTGCCTCCCCCCACCACGTGGCTACCCCCTCAACCCTCCCCCTCCCCGTGGCTAACAGCGGGGAACATTTCTGTTCAGCCACAGGTAAACAGCCCAGCAGGAACGGGCTCCTCTGAGTGTCCCCTGAAGAAAAGCACCCTATTTCAACCTGGTGACCATGAATGATATCTCAGTCTCCTGGAGATAACACAGAGAGATAAAGAACGGATGTTGTTTGAACGCCAGCAAACATGCACTGCAATGCTTTGTTGTACAATGATTCCCGAGTACGTGTTACTGGCCTGGAGTGGTAAAGTGTCCTACCATGGAGGACGCAATAAGGCTGTCCTCCCCAGAAACCTTTTGCAAAGGCTTTGGGAGTACATCCAGGAGAGCCGCGAATGCCAGGGCAAAGTAATCCTTTCACATGATTGCTTTTAAACCATGTATAGTATTTTAAAAGGTACACTCACCGGAGGTCCCTTCTCCACCTGCCGGGTCCAGGAAGCAGCCTTGGGTGGGTTCGGGGGGTACTGGCTCCAGGTCCAGGATGAGAAACAGTTCCTGGCTGTCGGGAAAACCAGTTTCTCCGCTTCCTTGCTGTGAGCTATCTACAACCTCATCATCATCATCTTCTTCGTCCCCAAAACCTGCTTCCGTGTTGCCTCCATCTCCATTGAAGGAGTCAAACAACACGGCTGGGGTAGTGGTGGCTGAACCCCCTAAAATGGCATGCAGCTCATTATAGAAGCGGTATGTTTGGGGCTCTGATCCGGAGCGGCCATTCGCCTCTCTGGTTTTCTGGTAGGCTTGCCTCAGCTCCTTAAGTTTCACGTGGCACTGCTTCAGGTCCCTGTTATGGCCTCTGTCCTTTATGCCCTGGGAGATTTTGACAAAGGTTTTGGCATTTCGAAAACTGGAACGGAGTTCTTATAGCATGGATTCCTCTCCCCATACAGCGATCAGATTCCATACCTCCCGTTCAGTCCATGCTGGAGCTCTTTTGCAATTCTGGGACTCCATCATGCTCACCTCTGCTGATGAGCTCTGCATGGTCACCTGCAGCTTGCCACGCTGGCCAAACAGGAAATGAGATTAAAAAGTTCGCGGTTCTTTTCCTGTCTACCTGGCCAGTGCATCTGAGTTGAGAGCGCTGTCCAGAGCGGTCACAATGGAGTACTCTGGGATAGCTCCCGGAGGCCAATACCGTTGAATTGTGTCCATAGTACCCCAAATTCGACCCGGCAAGGCCAATTTAAGCGCTAATCCACTTGTCAGGGGTGGAGTAAGGAAATCGATTTTAAGAGCCTTTTAAGTCGAAATCAAGGGCTTCATTGTGTGGACGGGTGCAGGTTTACATCGATTTAACGCTGCTAAATTCGACCTAAAGTCCTAGTGTAGACCAGGGCTAATTCTATTCTATTCTCCTGGAGTTTCACATCAAGTACTCTGTACTCAGCCTGACTCACTAGTCATGGCAGAGGACACATACTGTCTTGCAGGAGATAAGTTAATTTAAAAATCGCTGTAGTACACAGCAAATTCTGCAAATAAAAATATGACGGGGTTATTCAGCAACAAATAACTTGGATTTAATAGTTCCCCTTTTTTCAGAGGTCCCAAGGAAAGCCAAGTGCAGACCCTCCACCATGCACTTTGTTGGTTCTATTTCACTCCTCACTAGCAAACACTAGAGCTGGAAGACAGGTGATGGCAGCCTGACTTTAAAGGGAAGCTATTACTATTTATTTTTTGTTTTAGCACCTAGCAACCTGAATTGAGTAGGGTCCCATTGTGCTTAGATGCTGTACAAGCACATAGCAAGAGACAGCCCCTGCCCTGAAAAGCTAACCATCTAAACAGACAAGGCAGACATAGGATAAAAGGGGAAACTGAGGCACAGAGTGGGGAAATGACCCAAGCACATATAGCAGGCAGTAAATAGAACCCAGCTCTCTGAACTCCTAGATCACACTATCCCCTAAATCAGTGGTTCTCAACCAGGGGTATGTATGCCCCTGGGGGTATCCAGAGGTTTTCCGGGGGTACATCGACTCATCTAGCTACTTGCCTAGTTTTACAACAGGCTACATAAAAAGCACTAGTGAAGTCAGTACCAACTAAAATTTCATAGAGACAATGATTTGTTTATACTGCTCTATATACTATACACTGAACTGTAGGTACAATATTTATATGGTAAAAATGAGAAAGTTAAGCAACTTTTAAATAACAATGCACTGTGACACTTTTTTATGTTTGTCTGATTTTGAAAGCAAGTAGTTTTCTTGTGAGGTGAAACTTGAGGGTACGCCAGGCAAATCAGACTCCTGAAAGGGGTACAGTCGTCTGGAAAAGTTGTGAACCACTGCCCTAGATCACAGTGCTTTTCAAGCTAAGCCCCAGTTGTACACGATCGAAAAAAGAATACTGGGGAATTCCTTCATTCCTCCATCCCCAGAAGGTACTTGACATTTTCCTGATTAAACATTAAAATCTGAACCAAAGTATTTGTTTAGATGTTAGGCCATGCCTAGATTATTTTAGATCTCCACCCCATCCCCAGTGCTTAGCTGTCCCATTTCTACAGTCAATAGAAAAATATCTTTATTAGATCCTTCTTAGTTATGCCTCAGCTGACAACCATCATAATGAAAACACAAACAATGATGAATGCTTAAACCTCGGACTTTCACACTAGCTGGAAAACAACATTGCCAACTCTCAGGATTTCATTGCGAAGCTGAGATATTTAATGTGTTTCTTAAAGCCACAGCTCTTGGAGGCATGTGATCAGGTGAGATGCCCAGCTTTCATTTAAAAAAAAAAGTGTCTAGCCTTCCTAGTGTGGAGAAAAGCCTCCCCTCATAAGTCATGTGCCTCAGCCCCTCAATCATTTTCATTGCCCTCCACTGGACTCTTTCCAATTTGTCCACATCTTTTCTGTAGTGGGGGGCTCAAAACTGGATGCAGTACTCCAGATGTGGCCTCACCAGTGCTGAAGAGAGGGCAATCGCTTTCCTCCATCTGCTGGCAAGGCTCCTACTAATGCAGCCCAATATGCCTCTAGCCTTCTTGGCAACAAGGGCACACTGTTGACTTATGTCCAGCTTCTCATTCACTGTAACCCCCAGGTCCTTTTCTGCAGAACCGCTGCTTAGCCAGTCGGTCCCTAATCTGTAGCAGTGCATGGGATTCTTCCGTCCTAAGTGCACTTGTCCTTGTTGAACCTCATCAGATTTCTTTTAATCCAATCCTCTAATTTGTCTAGGTCACTCTGGACCCTATTCCTACTCCCCAGCATATCTGCCTCTCCCCCCAGCTTAGTGTCATCTGCAAACTTTCTGAGGGTGCAATCCATCCCATCCTCCAGATCATTAATGAGGATGTTGAAAGAAACTGGTCCCAGGATCAACCCCTGTGTTAAGATCCAACACAGAGTACATCTTCTATTCCTAACACTCCTGAGAAGTTTCTGGAGATATTTAAAAAACCCAGTGAATCTCAGCTGGCACTAGGCTTAACACACTTTTGAGGAATCTTGAAAAGGGCTGGGAACTTGAGTTCTTTGTGCTTTTGGGTCTGTTTGCTTCTAATTTCAGCCTTTGTGTTAGCCTGAGATGCTTATTCTGGAACTTTAAAAAAGCCTTGAAGAAAAGAACTCTTGCTTAAGGACTACTTTGGTATTCCAGCAAGAGCTCATGGGGAATAGTCCAGCTCGACTGCAAAATAATCCTTCAGAAATATGCAGCTCATTAGAACACAGTTGTCTCACAGAAAACCCTCAGAACAGTTATTTAGGTAAGAGCTCCTACAAACACTGATAAGAGTCATGCAGCTATCCCTGAAGACTCTTCCCATTGTGTTTATGTCCTAGATTACCTTGTCATCGTTTACCACTGATTTCAGTCTGTCATTCAGCTGACAGCTCAGAGACTGTTGGCTCTTAAGTCTCTCTTAATACCTGCTTCTGTCTCTATTTTTGGAATCATTATCTGGTTTTAGGACAGCTCCTCAACAGTGTGAAAGGAGACCAAGAGCTCCTGCATTCTCCAAATAAAAAAAAACCCCAAACCAAATGACAAAAAAGCCTGGTTGTAGAAAGGGCCATAGCTTTTCAGTGTGAGTGGCGAAGGTGTTGCACCTGTCTGTCTACACTGTTACACTTGCATCAATGCAACCCCCGAGGGTCCATGGGTAGCACTAGGATAAGATGGGGATAGCATCAGTCTGACTTATCAAGGTAAGTCTATAACAGCATTGCCAATTCTCATGATTGCATCGTAAGTCCCATAGTACTGGATGCTCTTGTTAAAGCCCCAAGAGATTACAGGAGAATTTCAGCTTTTGTTTGTAAAAAAGTTTCTAGTTTTTGTGGCTGCGGAGCGAAGGTTGAAGTGAATGCACCCTAAAGACTCATCAACCAGAAGAACCCCCCCTTATTATTATTATTATTTTAAATCTCATGATTTTGGTGGCCTGACTCATGATTTCTGAAGGCTTGGGGTTGGCTAACACTGCAAGTCAGTACCAATCGAATTACCTCAGTGCACTTATATCAGGAGTTGGCAACCTTCAGCACACGGCCTGTCAGGGTAATCTGCTGGCGGCTCGCGAGATATTTTGTTTCCATTGACCATCCGCAGGCACGGCCTCCTGCAGCTCCAATTGGCCAGGACAAGCTCAACATAGTCAGGAAAGACTAATACATTGATACATGGAATTCAGGTCACAGTTATCATTTGCAGCCTATCTCAAAACAAGATTGCTTGGATTTTTCTGTCGTACATTAAAAACTTCTGCCACCTCCCCTACCACCTTCAACTACACTTAGCCCTGGTCTACACTACAAGTTGAGGTCGAATTTAGCAGCGTTAAATTGATTTAACCCGGCACCCATCCACACGACGAAGACCTTTTTTTTTTACTTAAAGGCCTCCTAAAATCGATTTCCTTACTCCACCCCCGACAAGAGGATTAGCGCTGAAATCTGACTTGCTGGGTCGAATTTGGGGTACTGTGGATGAAATTAGATGGTATTGGCCTCCGGGACATATCCCAGAGTGCTCCACTGTGACCGCTCTGGACAGCACTCTCAACTCAGATGCACTGGCCAGGTAGACAGGAAAAGACCCGCAAAATTTTGAATATAATTTCCTGTTTGGCCAGCGTGGCAAGCTGCAGGTGAGTGCAGAGCTTATCAGCAGAGGAGACCATGATGGAGTCCCAGAATCGCAAAAGAGCGCCAGCATGGACCGAACAGGAGGTACGGGATCTGATCGCTGTATGGGGAGAGGAATCCGTGCTATCAGAACTCCGTTCCAGTTTTCGAAATGCCAAAACCTTTGTCAAAATCTCCCAGGGCATGAAGGACAGAGGCCATAACAGGGACCTGAAGCAGTGCCGCGTGAAACTTAAGGAGCTGAGGCAAGCCTATCAGAAAACCAGAGAGGCAAACGGCCGCTCCGGGTCAGAGCCCCAAACATGCTGCTTCTATGATGAGCTGCATGCCATTTTAGGGGGTTCAGCCACCACTACCCCAGCCGTGTTGTTTGACTCCTTCAATGGAGATGGAGGCAACATGGAAGCAGGTTTTGGGGACGAAGAAGATAGCTCACCGCAAGCAAGCGGAGAAACCGGTTTTTCCAACAGACAGGAACTGTTTCTCACCCTGGACCTGGAGCCAGTACCCCCCAAACCCACCCAAGGCTGCCTCCCGGACTTGCCAGGCAGAGAAGGGACATCTGGTGAGTGTACATTTTTAAATAGTATACATGGTTTAAAAGCAAGCATGTTTAATGATTAATTTGCCCTGGCATTTGCGGCCAGTACAGCTACTGGAAAAGTCTGTTAACGTGTTTGGGGATGGAGCAGAAATCCTCCAGGGACATCTCCATAAAGCTCTCCTGGATGTACTCCCGAAGCCTTTGCAAAAGGTTTCTGGGGAGGACAGCCTTATTCCGTCCACCATGGTAGGACACTTTACCACTCCAGGCCAGTAGCACGTAGTCAGGAATCATTGCAGAACAAAGCATATGTTTGCTGGCGTTCAAACAACATCCGTTCTTTATCTCTCTGTGTTATCCTCAGGAGAGAGATATCATTCATGGTCACCTGGTTGAAATAGGGTGCTTTTCTTAAGGGGACATTCAGAGGTGGCCATTCCTGTTGGGCTGTTTGCCTGTGGCTGAACAGAAATGTTCCCCGCTGTTAGCCATGGGGAGGAGGGAGGGGTGAGGGGTTAGCCATGTGGTGGGGGGAGGCAAAATGCGACCTTTTAACGAAAGCACATGTGCTATGTATGTAATGTTAACAGTAAGGTTTACCATGAAAGAGTGTACCCATTGTTCTATAAAATGTGTCTTTTTAAATACCACTGTCCCTTTTTTTCCCCTCCACCAGCTGCATGTGTTTCAAGGATCACAGGATCTTCTCCTTCCCGGAGTCTAGCAAAGATTAGAAGGCAAAAAAAATGCACTCATGATGAAATGTTCTCTGAGCTCATGCTGTCCTCCCACACTGACAGCACACATGAATGCGTGGAGGCAGACAATGTCAGAGTGCAGGAAAGCACAAAATAACCTGGAGGAGAGGTGGTGGGCTGAAGAGAGGGCTGAAGCTGAAAGGTGGTGGCAGAGTGATGAGAGGAGTCAGGATTCAATGCTGAGGCTGCTGGAGGATCAAACTAATATGCTCCAGCATATGGTTGAGCTGCAGGAAAGGCAGCAGGAGCACAGACTGCCGCTACAGGCCCTGTGTAACCAACCGCCCTCTTCCCCAAGTTCCATAGCCTCCTCACCCAGACGCCCAAGAACACGGTGGGGGGGGGCCTCCAGCCTCCCAGCCGCTCCACCGCAGAGGACTGCCCAAGCAACAGAAGGCTTGCAATCAATAAGTTTTAAACTTTTGAAGTGCTGTTTGGCCTTGTCCTTCCCTCCTCCACCACCCTTCCCAGTGCTTCCCTACTCCACCACCCCTACTGGGCTACCTTGGCAGTTATCCCCCTATTTGTGTAATGAATTAATAAAGAATGCATGAATGTGAAGCAACAATGACTTTATTGCCTCTGCAAGTGGTGATTGAAGGGAGGAGGGGAGGATGGTTAGTTTACAGGGAAGTAAAGTGAACCAAGGCAGGGGTTCATCAAGGAGAAACAAACAGAACTTTCACACCGTAGCGTGGCCAGTCATTAAACTGGTTTCCAAAGCTTCTCTGATGCACACCGCGCTCTCCTGTACTCTACAAACCACCTGGGTGTCTGGCTGCGCGTAACCAGCAGCCTGGCAATTTGCCTCAACCTCCCACCCCGCCATAAACGTCTCCCCCTTACTCTCACAGACATTTTGGAGCGCACAGCAAGCAGTAATAACAGAGAGAATATAGGTTTCGCTAAGGTCTAACTGAGTCAGTAAACTGCGCCAGCACGCTTTTAAACGTCCAAATGCACATTCTACCACCATTCTGCACTTGCTCAGCCTGCAGTTGAACAGCTCCTGACTACTTTCCAGACTGCCTGTGTACGGCTTCATGAGCCATGGCATTAAGGGGTAGGCTGGGTCCCCAAGGATAACTATAGGCATTTCAACGTCCCCAACGGTTATTTTCTGGTCTGGGAATAAAGTCCCTTCCTGCAGCTTTTGAAACAGACCAGAGTTCCTGAAGATGCGAGCGTCATGTACCTTTCCCGGCCATCCCACGTTGATGTTGGTGAAACATCCCTTCTGATCCACCAGAGCTTGCAGCACTATTGAAAAGTACCCCTGGCGGTTTATGTACTCGCTGGCTTGGTGCTCCGGTGCCAAGATAGGGATATGGATTCCGTCTATGGCCCCACCACAGTTAGGGAATCCCATTGCAGCAAAGCCATCCACTATGACCTGCACATTTCCCAGGGTCACTACCCTTGATATCAGTAGATCTTTGATTGCGTTTGCTACTTGCATCACAGCAACCCCCACAGCAGATTTGCCCACTCCAAATTGATTCCCAACTGACCGGTAGCTGTCTGGCGTTGCAAGCTTCCACAGGGCTATTGCCACTCACTTGTGAAGTGTGAGGGCTGCTTTCATCTTGGTATTCTTGCATCTCAGGGCAGGGGAAAGCAAGTCACAAAGTTCCATGGAAGTGCCCCTACGCATGCGAAAGTTTTGCAGCCACTGGGAATCGTCCCAGACCTGCAACACTATGCCGTCCCACCAGTCTGTGCTTGTTTCCTGAGCCCAGAATCGGCATTCCACCGCATGAACCTGCCCCAGTAGCACCGTGATGTCCACATGGCCAGAGCCTGTGCTTTGAGAGAAGTCTGTGTCCATGTCCTCATCACTCTCATCACTGTGCTGATGTCGCCTACTCGTCCGGTTTTGCTTTGCTAGGTTCTGATGCTGCATATACTGCTGGATAATGTGCGTGGTGTTTAATGTGCTCCTAATTGCAAAAGTGATATGAGCAGACTCCATGCTTGCTGGGGTATGGCATCTGCACAGAAAAAAGGAGCAATTGTCTGCCGTTGCTCTGACGGAGGGAGGGGCGACTGACGACATGTCTTACAGGGTTGGCTTACAGGGAATTAAAATCAACAAAGGGGGCGGCTTTACATCAAAGAGAAACAAAAACAACTGTCACCACAGAATGTTCCCCTCAAGGATTGAACTCAAAACCCTGGGTTTAGCAGGCCAATGCTCAACCCAATGGTCAACCCACTGAGCTATCCCTCCCCCCAGTATTTCACGCAGGACTGATTCTCCATTAAACTTTTCAAGGTGCCCCTGACAGACCTCACTGAAACGATTGTTGGCCATTGATTTCACGGAGGGAGGGAGAGGGGAGCAAATGAATACAAAACAAATCTGGTGTATTTCTTGTTTTGATCCACACCATCTATCTTTTACATCTTTGGCTGGCAGCAGACGGTGCAATAGGACTGCTAGCCATCCTCATCTCCTGCCTGCTCACCATAAAATGGTGCAATAGGACTGCCGGCAGGACTAAAGACAATGATCTGGTCGAGTCACTCCTATTTTAGTCCCTGCACCCATGTCTGCCCAGGCGCTCCTGACCAACCTTACCGAGGTGGCCAGGAGCACTTCGGGCATGATGACGATGGTTATTAGGCCTATTGCACCGTCTGCTGTCACAAGACAATGTGTTGCTGCTGTGTAGCGATGCAGTACTGCGTCTGCCAGCACCCAGGAGATGTACCATGACAGTGAGCTGAGCGGGCTCCATGTTTGCCGTGGTATGGCGTCTGCACAGGTAACTCGGGAAAAAAGGCACAAAACGATTGTCTGCCATTGCTTTCACAGAGGGAGGAAGGGCATGACGACATGTACCCAGAACCACCTGAGACAATGTTTTTGCCCCATTAGGCATTGGGATCTCAACCCAGAATTCCAGTGGGCGGTGGAGGAACTGTGGGATAGCTACCCACAGTGCAACACTCCAGAAGTCGACCCTAGCCTCGGTACTGTGGAAGCACTCCGCCGAGTTAATGCACTTAATGCACTTAGAGCATTTTGTGTGGGGACACACACAGTCGACTATATAAAAACAATTTCTAAAAAAAGACTTCTATAAATTTCACCTAATTTCGTAGTGTAGACATACCCTTACAAAGGATGGGCCAAATTCAACCCTGGTGTAATTCCACTGAAGTAAAAGGAAACACGCTGCTCTTTGTGCTTCCCCATCTGTTTGTATCCACTTGTCTCTTGCCTTATGTGTAGATTGTAATCTCTTTGTGGGTTGGACCGTCTTTTTGTTCTGTTTACATGGCAACTAGCACAATGGACTCCTGGGCCGCACTGCAATAATAAATAGTAATAATCTCAGCCAACCCACTCTATGAAGGTGACCAGGACCCTGTATAACAAGCAAAAACAGATTAAAATGCAATAAAAATACTAGAACTCACAATAGGTGGTTGTAATTTTTCTGCACCAGAAGTTGTTTTTCTATAAAATTAAGTAGAAATGCAAAGGTTAAGATCCCCAAATCAATGTTAACTTTACCATGTTAAGTTTTTTTGGTGGTATGGTGAGGCTTGCAGGTGACACGTATGTTAAAGTATATGAGCCTATGCTAGCCTTATGGCCTGAGGAACAGGCCTATTCTGTTCTCAGATCACCAACTAATTGATCCCTTTACCTTGATTTTATTTTCTTGGCTACTGTTTCAATCTACGTGCACTTACACTCCCTTCAAAGTTATGTTCTGAATTTTAGATTCAAAACAACCACCCATGCTCAAAATGAAACTCAGCCAAACCTGCTTTATTTTCCTGGGCTCAGGACCAACCAAGCAAAACTGTTAAGAAGGTTCACAGGTTCTCAGCCTAAGCCCATAAATTCTTCTCAGGAATCTGTGCAGATGCAGACATTGCTTGAAACTTGGCCTAGGTTTGCCTGAAATGCTGCCCAGGGTTTACTGGAAAGTTTCATGAAACTGAGTGAATCTGAGTTAAGTTTCAGATTTGCAAGAAAACGGAAACCAGAGAAAAAAGGTAGCATCACGTAAGTTGAGCATGGTTCCTTGTTGACTGTCTATACCGCTAGTGCCATCTGCTGGCTGAAACATGTACTACACTTCTTTTGGTGATACATGGAGAAGTCCACAATGGAGCTTGCTAGGCTGGCTAGCTGTTTAGAAGCAGCTAGTGAAGATCCAGTAGCCTATACACACAGCACCAAGACAGATAAAAATCAATGATGTTTTTAAAATGGGCAGTTTAAAAAAAAATTAACTGGATTTTTAAAATTTAAAATACAGGTTTTTTAAATAAACCTATTTAAAATTAAATTTGAAATTATGACAACCTCTGTTAAGGCCTAAATTTACTACAATCTACTAAAATAATTTAAATTAATTTAAAAAATAATAGTAAGCAGTACATATTTGCTGCCAAGTTTTAAAGAAACTCAAACCACCGAATTTGTAGAAGTCACAGGCTAAGCACCTGGAATCATAGTTTATTCAAGTCTTAACATAGCTTTTGAACTGTCTGCAGGTGCAGACCGAATATTTTTTTCTTTTCAGTTTATTCAACTAATTCAGTTCGATGAGTAGTTCATTCAAAGACGAGAAACCAACTGGGAGTTGAAAAAGCAGGAGAGCTTGTTTTCCTCTTAAAATTTATGAATAAAAATGGAGGAGTGAGAGGATGAGATCTACTAGTTCTAAAATCTTGAAGGATGTCAAAAGCAGAAAGAACCTGTTCAATTCATTAATATAATTATAATATTATAATTAATATAATCTGATGAGGTTCAATAAGGATAAGTGCAGGGTCCTGCACTTAGGACGGAAGAACCCAATGCACAGCTACAGACTAGGGACCGAATGGCTAGGCAGCAGTTCTGCAGAAAAGGACCTAGGGGTGACAGTGGACGAGAAGCTGGATATGAGTCAGCAGTGTGCCCTTGTTGCCAAGAAGGCCAATGGCATTTTGGGACGTATAAGTAGGGGCATAGCGAGCAGATCGAGGGACGTGATCGTTCCCCTCTATTCGACATTGGTGAGGCCTCATCTGGAGTACTGTGTCCAGTTTTGGGTCCCACACTACAAGAAGGATGTGGATAAATTGGAGAGAGTCCAGCGAAGGGCAACAAAAATGATTAGGGGACTGGAACACATGAGTTATGAGGAGAGGCTGAGGGAGCTGGGATTGAAGAGAAGAATGAGGGGGGATTTGATAGCTGCTTTCAACTACCTGAAAGGGGGTTCCAAAGAGGATGGCTCTAGACTGTTCTCAATGGTAGCAGATGACAGAACGAGGAGTAATGGTCTCAAGTTGCAGTGGGGGAGGTTTAGATTGGATATTAGGAAAAACTTTTTCACTAAGAGGGTGGTGAAACACTGGAATGCGTTACCTAGGGAGGTGGTAGAATCTCCTTCCTTAGAGGTTTTTAAGGTCAGGCTTGACAAAGCCCTGGCTGGGATGATTTAACTGGGAATTGGTCCTGCTTTGAGCAGGGGGTTGGACTAGATGACCTTCTGGGGTCCCTTCCAACCCTGATATTCTATGATTCTATGATTCTATGAATTCCTTTGTTTAATAAATCATATTTTTAAAAATATATTTTGATAAGCTTTTGTTCTTATGTATCCAGCACATTTATGATAGTTTTATTCAACTAATAAAAAAATTTAAAATGCTGGGTTTGTGCTTTTTAATTGAATTTCAGTTTCTATTCTAAATGTAACATGACACAACTCACACCTAAAAATTAATCATCTGGAAAGTAAGAAATGACCATTTCCTAACATAATAAAAATGTAAAAATTAAGAGTTTGAGTAAATGTAAGTTAAGCTATATATCACTGCTTACATAAATGTAACTAGATATATAGTGTGTCCTCCAGGTTATCAAAAAAAAAAGTACCAAATCTAGTGTAAAGGCTATATTTAGTTGCAAATCAAGATATTTTAACGGGTACCAATCAATGAAATTCAACTCTTCTTTAGGAACATAAGAAGTAAAAAGACAAAAAAATAAAATAGGCAATTTAAATCAAGGTTTCATGCTTGCTGATTTAAACCATGACTGAAATCAGTGATTTAAATCACTTTGATTTAAGTCAATCCACCTTGCACAGTGCCCATCTCCAAGTTGAAAGTGAAATGCACATTTTCATTGTGAAAAGTCTTTGAACATTGGTTATACTCAGATGTGCTCTCTGGACTGAAAAAAAAACAACAACCCTTAGACATGCTGATAAACAAGCCAGGAGTATTTACAATATATATTTGCAGAGTAAATTCACACTGGTGGCTAGAAGTTGTGTGGGGGATTTAACAGCTCCGGTGATGCAAATCCTATGAATCAGCTGCGTGTGTTAGACAGTACTGAGTTCATGTGTGAGACAAGGCTAACCATGATTCTGTACAGCTTTTTTCATACTTTTACTGATCTGCAAAACTCAGTCACTCAAAATGGCCTTGGCCTTACACCGAAGCCTTTCCTGACGGCTAAAAGAGATAACAAATGGTAATGAGCAGCATTGTATCACCTTGAAGTCATTCCATGGAGAGCTCACTATGGGAACTGTGCCAGAAAAGGGGATGACGGGGGAGGGAGAAATGGACCAGCACGTGATCTTGGCTTAAGACATCACTGTCTTTTCAGTGCTTTAGTGCCTCTGAAGTTGCTTAGCCAAATGCAAAGCCTAGATAGCTTGACAAAGAAATATTTGAAGAGCTATCAAGAAGTAAAGAGAAGATCTGGCAGCTACAGGGGGTGTTTACTATGATTTTCTGAACATTTCTCCCTAATGTTTGTTAGTCGTATTGGCTACAATTTGCAAAAAACCCTAAGCGGCTTAGGAGCATCCATTCCATCTTCAGAAGTGGCAGGCACTTAAGAGCCTGTTTCACAGAAGTGCAATAGAACTCAAGTTCCTAAGTCACTTTGGAAAATGGGACTTTTGAAAATATTCACCCAAGGTCTTTGTTCTGTGATTCTGGTTTCATCTCTGCCCGGGTTCCAGGATCTCCCCTGCCTGCCAAGGACTTTCCACATGGAATTCAAGGTGTTATTCATCTATAGAGCAGAGCTTCGATGGTTTAGTACTAGTTACCCAAGAGACTGGCCAGTCTTGCAGTGCCATAATACAACTGATGTGACCTGTTAGACTTCCAATATAAAAAGACAAGAAGATCCAATTAATGCATGAATTGGGGCTTGATTCATTTTTGCATTGACTTCAATGAGCTTTGGATAAGGCCCCCATTCATTCATTAATTGGACCTTGTTTCTTTCTTCCAGTTATACTTTACTGGAAGCCTAACTAGCCCTGACTATTGGTGCCCCATATGTACAACTCTACACCGTTGTTAATTAATTTATTATTAATTAGCTGTGACACAAAGCTATAGAAAATTATTTGCCCCTCAGGGAGGATGCCCTGCACAGCAGATTCCCCCGGTCTGCAGCAAGTGACCTTCAGCTGACATGTCTGAACAAATTACACCAGTTGTAGTATGGTAGATTGCTTCCCCCTGGGCCCACCAGAGCCTTCTTTGTGACCTTTCAAGGCATGCTGCAAAGCCCATCTCATTTTGCAGGATTGTGGGGAAGGGTTGGGCTAAGGTTTGGGTTTGAGAGAATGGGTAGTCTTTTGGCTAAGGCATCAGGTGGGACTCAGGAGATTTCAGGCTCTGCCATGGACTTCTGGTGTGACCTTAGTTTCTCTGGAACTCAGTTCCTCATCTGTAAAATGGGGACACTTCTACCTCCTTTCTCTCACCCTTTGTCTTGCATATTTATCATGTAACCACTTCCAGGCTGGGACTGACTCCTATTATGTATTTGTACAGCATTAAGCACTGATCCCGGTTGAGCCTATGCACTACCAGAATACAAATTAAATAAACCCATATTATTATTATGTGCACTGTATTTCCTGGGGGGTAAAAAGATGGACTGAGCAGTCCTTTATATTGTATCATTATTGATATCATGCATTTTAAATCATGTAATGGGCGCTCAGAGCATAGGATGGATACCTATAGATTGCAATAAATAGATAACACAAAGATTCACAATAAAAGATAACACAATGCTTTTAATAATTCTAATATTAACAAGTCTATTCACTTCTTTTCTATAGTACTTATAGCCAAGATGCTAAGCTGGCGTAAGTTGGCTGATTTACACCAGCTAAGAATGCTTCCCAGCATTATTTTAAGTGGCATTGTATTTTATTATTAGAAATGGGCTTTCATAGTCCCCCTTCCTTAAGTTCCACAAATAATTGAAGACAAAACTCTTTCCTGACATGAAATGACCTCCAGGGCAAGTGCATTTTAACAGTTAATTTCACTGCTGAATAGTTGAAAGAGCAGCAAGAATCGAACAGTTCTAGAACCTAATATATTATGTGCTTATGATGCAAGGTGTCAGGAATCACCTTCATGCTTCATGATCAAAGATACACGAAAGTGAAGTGCCTGATGCCCACTAGACCACTAAATGGAACCACATAGGACAGATCTATCAATCGTCGGTTAGCCTTTTCTTGCTTCCATTCCTGGCTGAAAACAGTATTAAAGCCCAGGTTTTATGGACTGTTTAAAACCCATTCTCCTTCCATGTGCTGGCCTTGCCCAGTAGGCACCCTTGCAACAATTGGAAGTAAGTAAACTGATATTCAGGAGCCATCAAATCAAGATTTCTTCCCTCTTTGGGAGAAAAGAAGTGGTCTAGATGTGTTTCTTTACTCAGCCTTGTCGGAACGACTCAAGGAGTGAGGACAATAAGTAGACATTTTAGAAGGAGAATAATCATGTAAAACTACGACACTGCAGGCTCAATCTGATATTAAGAAAAAAGAAAAGGAGTACTTGTGGCACCTTAGAGACTCCACAAGTACTCCTTTTCTTTTTGCAAATACAGACTAACACGGCTGTTACTCTGAAACCTGATATTAAGAATATCCCATTTCTTTCCCTGAAAAGATCTTGCCAAATTTATTTGTCATAAGTGGCTGGCATTGGCTTAATTGGCACAAATTGTCAGCAGCCTTGTGTCTCAGCCAGTAAAGAACAATATACCTTTGTAGTCACAGGGCACCCATAATCAAGGATAGCAGGTCATTCAATAAAATATAACTATAAACATATCTTAAGTTTTAAAAGTCAACAAGGCCTAATGAAAGAATGAATTAGGGCCTGATCCAAATCCCATTGAAGTCAATTAGAGAGTTCCCTTGAGGCCATTGGGCTCTGCATCAGTACTTTAGGGTAGGAGAAAGAACCCAAGAGCTCAAATGAAGGAAAGCAGAAATTAAAAAGGAAACTAAGAGCCTGTAGCTCCGATGCAAAGGATGCCAGAGGTGTACCCTGCAATGTGCGAAGCAGGAGACCACCCAGCTCACTGATCCTTGACAGGGAAGGCCCTCTCTTGGGCCCAGGCTCTATGGGCCCTTCATTACTTAGCTGTCTTAAAGCCCAGTGACCTTTCTGTGTCCAGTTCCCAGCACTAGACAGCCCTCTACCAGTCTGCAGATGACACCAGGTAGCTTCTCCCCTTCTCAAGATTATTATAGGGAGAGAAAGATCAGCAGTTCTAACCACCACAACAGGACATAAGGCAGAAAATTATTCCCAGGCAGTTCAGTCCTACGTTATTTAAGACTTTAAATATTGACAGTAAAAATCAAAAGTGCGTTCACTGGACAATAGGTAGCTATTGGTAGTTTTTGCCACTGGCACATGCATCTTGCTTTGTACAATGCACTATGTATTCCACCCACCTAGAATCTTGAGGGAGAAACCCGATCCGTCATGTAACTTGGTGAGAGTAAACGACAGGTATTGAAATACAGCTCTAGTTATGGTGGTATTTATTCATCAACACTTTGGAAAATATATATGACATATTTTACAAAATGGTCCAAGAAACAAATGAGTATATCCATCCATAACCCACATTCCTTGAATGCAGAAACTAGCCCTGAATGACAATAGAATTCATGGAAAATGCCCTAACTGGTGTGAGGTTAATTCAGTTCCTTTCTCAGCATAGATTGTGGCTTTTAGCCTCAGCTTGGCACTGGGGGCAGAGCAGAGCCTCAGGAAGATATGAGCCCTACCAGCGCTCACCCAAGACACTGCAGGGAGAATAAATTTGCTACACTCCATTAAATGGATGCAACAGACTGCTCCTATACAGAGGAGGGGGAGGAGGTTATGACAGAGCCATGACTCTACACACTTGCTGCCCTTCCCCCTTTACTGTGAGTTGCTCCCAAAGGGGCTTTGTAGGTTACCTTTCACACGTATTACAGGAACGACCCCTTTGCTTACATTTGGAATTTGTAGCCAGCGTTTCCCTGCAGCAAAGTGAATGCCACAGGAGTGATGTGCTTTTGAAGTAAAACTACCTACACACACCAAAAGCAAGGCTAAAAATGCAGTGACCTGAAAGGTGCAAGGGACCATCTTATAGCTGGGGAACAGGTTTGTATAAAATACATGGCTGGTGGCAGTTTAAAGGAAAAGCACAGTCATATCAAGGCACCAGTCAGAGGCCTGAAGTGGGGTGAGAATCCTCACCAGCAGGATCAGGATTCTCCGAGGGCCCAGGGAGAATTCAGGAGTGATCTGTGGGAAGACTGGTGTTTATTAATTCAACACAGAGTCATTTAAGTCATCAGGACAGTTTCATTCATTATTCAGGGTGCTGTAGGTCAAGTTTTATTGCTGGGCAGGCACACGTATTATGACTGGCAGTTAGATGATGTAGCAGACCTTGAAGAGATCACTGAATGGATGTAGCAGTTTTTATTGATGTGGCGCAATACTCTTCAAATGGGGACTATGGCAGTGTGGCTAGGGTGCTGGTTTGGAGTTCTGGGATCTATTCCTAGTTCTGGCACTGACCTACTGTGTGACCTTGGGCAAATCCCTTCACCGCTCCGTAACTGTTTCTCCCCCAGCCTTTGTCTATGTAACTTCTTCAGGGCAGGGACAGTTTATTTTACAATATGTGCCTAGCACAACAGAGTGTCTAGGTGCTATTGCAAAAATAAAACTACCCACTTTCAAAAACTGTGCTTAATGATTTTTAATGTTCAATGTAGAAAAAGGGTCCTTATAGCTTATAAACAGTCCAATACAAAGGACAGTGAGCTATTCACATCTGACACCAGATCTTCAGCTCGTATGAACTGGCATAAGTTCCAATGGCTTCAATAGAGCTACAATTTACGTCAGCTGGGGATCTGGTGTCAGGGAGTTTAAATGCATTGAGACAAATCCATGCTTGTGTTTACTCCAGGGATGAATTCTGACCAACATGCATATGCACATATAACTACTGATGGGGAGGGGGAGTAGTTTTCAAAAGAATTTAGCATCCATTGATAAGAGCCAGAGCTTCAGAAGAGTTCAGCCCAGCATAGATCCAAACATGCTGAGCTCTTTGAAAATCCGACCTAGGCTGTCTGATCTCCTCTCCCAATGATTAAGTTAATCTCCTGGTTTTCGGAGGAGCAGGGGAGGAGGAGGTATTTGATTGTCTCACAGGTCCATCACAACCCAAGTTGTAAACATATATTTCTAATCAAAGACACATTGAGTATAAAACGTTTACAAGTAACATCAGCTCATTGCCCTTGTCCCCCTTCCCCGCCGCCCCGTGTGCCAGGCAGCTTTTCAACTAAGTGCAGCAACAACTCGGAGACAGCCGAAGCTGACATGAGACATGTGCCTGAAGGAGGCCAGTCTCGCACCCTGTACGATCGATGTAATACGATACCTGTTCAATCGCTGTAATTTTTGTTAATCCTCTTTCTATCCAAATTGTCTTATGTATGGAGCTGGCCTTGACCTTGAGGCCCAGGTTATCCCACGGTGGTACAAGAAGAGAATTAGTAAGATCGGATGCTGTAATTGTCTTAACACATTGCAGGATGACTTATGTAGATACAAAGATTGGATTTTTCCTTAAAGACTGTGGGTAGATCATAGAATCGTAGAATCTCAGAGTGGGAAGGGACCTCTGGAGGTCATCTAGTCCAATCCCCTGCTCAAAGCAGGACCGATCCCCAACTAAATCATCCCAGCCGGGGCTTTGTCAAGCCTGACCTTAAAAACCTCTAAGGAAGGAGATTCCACCACCTCCCAAGGTAACGCATTCCCGTGCTTCACCACCCTCCTAGTGAAAAAGTTTTTCCTAATATCCAACTTAGACCTCCCCCACTGCAACTTGAGACCATTACTCCTCGTTCTGTCATCCGCTACCACTGAGAACAGTCGAGAGCCATCCTCTTTGGAACCCCCTTTCAGGTAGCTGAAAGCAGCTTTCAAATCCCCCCTCATTCTTCTCTTCTGCAGACTAAATAATCCCAATTTCCTCAGCCTCTCCTCATAACTCATGTGTTCCAGTCCCCTAATCATTTTTATTGCCCTTGGCTGGACTCTTTCCAATTTTTCCACATCCTTCTTGTAGTGTGAGGCCCAAAACTGGACGCGGTACTCCAGATGAGGCCTCACTAATGCCGAATGGAGGAGAATGATCACGTCCCTCAATCTGCTGGCAATGCTCCTACTTATACAGCCCAAAATGCTGTTAGCCTTCTTGGCAACAAGGGCACACTGTTGACTCATGTCCAGCTTCTCGTCCACTGTAACCCCTAGGTCCTTTTCTGCAGAACTGCTGCCTAGCTGTTCGGTCCCTAGGCTATAGCAGTGCATGGGATTCTTCCGTCCTAAGTGCAGAACTCTGCACTTGTCCTGTATGTAAGGTATATAAAAGAAGAGAGAGAGAACCAAATGATGTAGCTAAGCTTTTTTCAAACTCAAACCAGGCTGGGGTGCCTACAGAGCAAGTAGGATGAACTTGGAATGCTAAATAATAACGGCAACCCCATGCCTCCAGTTACCCAGGATTTTTAAGGCTTTTGTGTGACAAGTGAGGGTATTTTTTTTATCACATATAAATTGTATGATAAGCCTATTTATTTGAGCAAAGAGCAAAGGAGAGACCTTGAAAGGCAACAAACTATTGGATGCCCTGATATCCTTGATTATGCATGCCCTGTGAATACAAATGCATATTGCTCTTTATTGGTAGGGACACAAGGCTGCTGAGAATTTGTTCCAATTACACCAATGCCAGTCTCTTAGCCCCTCTGTAGCTACCCTGGAGCAGCTGCTGCTCTCCGGCTGCCCAGCTCTGAAGGCAGAGTGGAGAGAGTGGCAGCTGCTGGCTGAGCACCCAGCTCTGCCACCAGCAGGGGACTAGGGGGCCAAAGAGAAGCCCCTGGCTCATATCCCCACCCACCGGGGCGTACTGCCCAGGGCAGGTGGAGGGTCCAGAGGCTCCCCACAGTGGCCTGGACTGACCTGCTCCAGCCTGGGCTACTGGGCCCACCCCCACAGTCGCTGCTCTCCGGGGGCTCTGCTGGCCCCGGAGCTGAGTCCCCCTGGCTGGGCAGCTGTTACCATCTGTGAACAGCCGAATGGTGTTGGGGAGCTGAGAGCAGCCTCAGCCCTTGGGCCCTGGGCACCTGCCGGAGGAGACGGGGGAGCATCGCAGCTGCCCGCACCATGACACCTGCCAGTGCAGCAGCCGCCCTGCACTGCCCGGCTCCAGCTTCTGCCTCCACCCTGGCCAGCGGGTAGGGCTTGGGGGGCAGAGAGGAGGAGGCGGAGCGGGCACTTACCTGAAGAGGAGCAGCAAGTGGGGCCACAGAGAAAGGAGGAGCCTCATGGTGAGGGGGACGGCCCCCCAGTTTTCTGTCTAGCCCACCTTAGCCTCCCCACCAGGAAGAGGGTGGCACAAGTGGCTCTTTAACATGTCTCCTGTGGCTCTTGGCAGCACATGATATAAAAACACGGTCTGATTTAATTACCTAGTGTAAATTATTAACCCATCCGGAGGCTGTTACTATGCTATTAACCAATTGTAATTGATAAAATAATAACACCCGGTCAATCATTTTGCTGTGAGAATAACTAAATATAGATATAGATACATACTAAATATTTCCCTGTCACGCTGTTTAAATATGAATATCTAGTACTACAGTCCATGAAACAATGAATTCACGCTCCCGCGGCTCCTTTGGGGAATGCTGATCGCTAACTTGGCTCCCGAGCCACTGGGGTCTGAGTATCACTGCTCTATGCATTGCAGTCCTTTACAGTTGCTGTCACTGCTCAGTTCCAAAGGCGATCAACAGCAGAGTTCAGCTCAGCTGGTTATTTGCTCAGAGGCTTCTATAAGTGAACGTTACCATCTCTACAAGGATACATAGGAAACAAACTGATTTTTAAACTTTATGCTTTTCATGATGAAAAAAACATTCTAATTTTGGTCAAATCTGGTCTCAGTCTTTTAAGTGTCTGCCAAGCTTAAGAGGGGGTCTTGCAAAATCTTGTGGAGCCTGCTAAATCCACAGTGAAGGTGGATGGGTACTTGATGCTGTCATGTTGGTCCCCCTCAAGATTTGCTTTATATCATTGAATGCAGCCCTATTTTTGCTAAGCTCAGTTGAGAAGTCAGGAAAAAGAGAAATGTTGTGGGCTTCGGACATCAGGGTATCAGCTTTTATGGCAGCATTCTTTATCATTGAACTTCAGCAGCTTGAGCTGATGGGTCTGGGCTTGCCAGACTCCTGCCTTCTAGTACCAGGCATTCAATGAGCCCTTTCAATATCTAACGGGGGCAGCTCAGGATCCAATTTAAGTATGTAGTGAGCAGCTTCTGAGGAAAGCTGATACAATCCTCCCGGTCTACACCCTCAGCAATGCCCAAGAGGCGAAGGGTGTTTCTTCGATGTCTCTTTTCAAAGTCATCCTGTTTTTCTTCCAGTTTGCCTTTTCTAAGCTTTAAGGAGGCAGTTTCTTCTTTAATTTCTCTGGTTTCAATGGCAGCCTTTTGTAGCTCATTCTCCAAGTGAGCCAGTCGGGATTTTATATCACATACATCTTTAGAGAGGCCACAAACATCTTTTGAGATGGAATCCAGTCGGCCTGTGAGGAATTCTTTCGGTGCCGCAATATCCTGGCCTAGGTTCTGCTGTGGCCTTGCGGTCTCCCCCGCAATAAAACAGCCATGGCTGGCCCATGTCAGCTCACTCAGACTTGGGCTGCAGGGCTATAAAGCTGCAGTGTAGATGTTCGGGTTCAGGCTGGAGCTCAGGCTCTGGGACCTTGTAAGGGGGTAAGAGTCCCATGGGCCAGCCAGGGGTGTTTGACTGCAGTGTAGACATGCCCTAACGCATTCTACCTTCACTGCACTGTAAGCCCGGCATTTGAACTCAGGCTCAAGCCTAACCCCCCTCCATCTACACCTGAATCACCTGAACACAGGGCTCAGACTCAAGGACCCAGGAGCAATGGGGGTGGAGAGTCTGAGCCTGAATCAAGCCAGGACCCAGGGTTAAAACCCTATTGCTTTGCAGTGTAGATACAGCCCCACTGACACGTGCTCTGGGAGTCTGCCAAAAGTATTCCACAATACTACAGCCAACTTTCTTTGTCCCCTGAACAGTAAAGTTTGGCAGCAGTCAAGTTTATTGTACGATTGGCTACAAGCGTGATCTTTGGTGTGACATCTAAATTGCAACTGACCTGGGGTAAGTGACTGGTCCTTTTGGACTGGGAGTAACCTGAATATTGCAATTTTGCACAAAGGAAAACTTACCTGGGTGGTAAGACAGAGCGCAGTACCCAAGGGGATGGTCTGTGATGCCATCTTAAGGCTTTTACACTGCTTGAGCAGTTTACACTTGATAACTGGTTGGTGAAATCTAAGTACAGAACTTACAGCCAATCTGGAGGGGTTTGTGCCTTGGTTCTTAACAGTCTCCCCTGAGGTTGGTACTCATGTTCTTGAGCCAATGCAGGATAGCTTGAAAATATTCTCCTGCTTTGGTACCCCCTCTCCCCTTGTGTCATCATTTAGACTTGTGCCAAATAGCGTGTAAACCCTGCTAAATCAGAATGGCAGCACTTTGAACAGGTGTAAAATGACAACTCCTGTACAAAGCAGGAGCGAATCTGTTTGTTTGAAAACCTGGTTTCACTGAAGTCAATGGCAAAGCTTCTGCTGACTTCAGTGGGGCCAGGATTTCACCTTTTCCATTTATGGTGGTAAAATGACATTCTTTGTTTCCGGTTGTAAGGGGATGAGAAACATAATTGTAACCGTTCTTCCAGGTGGAGCCAGCAGCAACCAGGGCCGGGTTCAATATCTAGGGGTTCCTTTCCATTGATACAACACAGAACCAGCTCGAGCCCCCACCCAGTAACCTGGGAAAATTACAAACCACCCCTGGGCCCCTCTGAGAGGCAATACTTCCCCACTTGCAAGCACTGAGTCTGAGTGTAGAAAAGATACTTTTAATACAAGAAGGGAAGTAACTCGGCATTAATTTGGGAAAACACCACAAACAGGGTTCATAAACACAAACCATGAGCAAAAGACCCACCCCCAAGTAGGTTGGGCAACGTCCTTTTCCCCTCAGGTTCTTAAGTCCGGCAACCCAAAAATCCCTTTCACGTGCCTGACCCTTCTCTGCACCCCACTCACAGTTGCTGTCCTTGGTCAGTGCAGACCCAGAGTTCAGAGGTGCATCTGCAGAGTTCACCTCCCATCCTTGGTGGAGGGGTGGTGGTAAAGAGGCATGTTACTCGCACCTTACCGCTTGGGCATTCACTCGCTGCCCTGCTGGCTGCTCCTCTCCACCAGCTGCCCGTCTGGCCACTCGCCACACCTCTCCAGACACCAGAAGGCCATCATCCAAACACTGACCCAGTCTCACCTTGCTTAGCTTGCCAGAGCTGACAGATCATTTCATTTGGTGGCTTCACTGCACGCTGGTTACCTTCTCTCTTGTTAATGATGTTGTCATGCCCTTAATGCCCTGTAGGAAGAGTTGCTCCCAAGACTCAGTTAGACAAGTAGTAGAAACACACCAACCATCTGAGATCTGCAATAGCTGTCTATCAGCAGTCTCTCCAAATACAGTCATTTCTCCAATTCTATACCAATTCTCACTGGTGGTTCTGTACTGTCAACTGTACTGGTTCTCTGAGCAACATGGGTGAGAAACCCAGTAGTGCTCTGTGCTGGCCTAACTCTGTTCTCCCTGAAGTCAATGGAAGCAGAATCAGGCCAATGCCAAGCATCTCACTCTCTATTCCTATGTTTCCCTATGTTTACCCTCTAGGTAATTTAGACTTTTTATACATTTATTTTACGCCACTTACTAGTGAGCCTCTCTCATTAAAAGGGACAATGGCTGCCTAGGGCATAGTATGGTTAGGCACTGCTCAGACGTTCCATGCACATCTTTGCCTGTCCAACTCAAACCCCTGCCGCAAGACCTTTGCTGGGGCCAGCCCTTGGCCTCTCCCACGCAGAACTGGCAATAAGTTGTGTGTTAATGTTTTTCTATGTAGACAGAAGGGTTTAAGCATGAGGTCACCAAACTCATTTTGATTTGTGGTCTAAGCCAGGATTCAAATCCTGGTCTCCAGCAGTAAATGGATGCCAGTTCAATGCCCCAAAACCCTATGGGTACTTTGTACCTCAGACACTTAAAACACTGTTGCACAGAGACAGTATTTCTCAACCTCAGCATGAATCAATGCCACGCAGCGGTACGCAACATTTCACAGAAAACCATCCCTTGCAATCACAGTGTGTAACAGAATGACACAAATGCTACTATTCATTATTCCCACACAAAAAGCCTTCATTAACCTATGTGTCAACCTGGCAAACTTATCCATTTGGTAATTTTGTAGCTTCTCTGATTACTGCAGGATACTGGAACTGTAGCAAGACAGGAACAAATTACAACAAAGATGAGGTTCCTCACTTCGAGCAGTAATTGCAGTTCTTTGAGATGTGTGTGCCTATGGGTGCTTCTCTTCAAGTGGCTTCCAAGGAGGAGGGAGTGTCCAAACAGAGTCCAGAACCAAAAATAGTACTGCAGAACCAAGTGTGGCATCGGATCTGAGTACATGGATCAGGGCATAATGTTTCAAATATCATAGAATATCAGGGTTGGAAGGGACCTCAGGGGGTCATCTAGTCCAACCCCCTGCCCAAAGCAGGACCAATCCCCAATTTTTGCCCCAGATCCCTAAATGGCCCCCTCGAAGATCGAACTCACAACCCTGGGTTTAGCAGGCCAACGCTCAAACCACTGAGCTCTCCCTCCTCCTAAATGTATGTATTGAAGCCCATGCAGCAGCCCCACATATGTCAGATACTGACACATTCTTAAGCAATGCCATAGATGTTGCCTGTGATTTGGTTGAATGTGTTAGCAGTCTTTTGGGGGTTGGGGGAGAGTAAATGTAGCATTGTAAGTGATAATACATCCAGATATCCATCTCAATAGTCTCTAACCAGAGATCGTGGACGCCTTGGATCTATCCTTGAAGGAAATGAGGAGCTTAGGTAACTTTCTAAATTGCTTGAGCCTAAGTAGAAAGCCAATATCCTTCTAACAGCCAGGGTATGGAAACAGAGAAACTGTTGGTTTCTGTTTGTATCTTTTTACAAATTGTGGGCCAGATGCTGAGCTCCTGACTCATGCTGGGTAGCAGTAACGCAGTGTAAATGCAGCAGATTCAGGTGCTATGTTTGCAGGAAGAGGAGGTTTCATTGCAGGGTTAGTGTTTCCATTTCATCTCCATTCAAAGATATCACCTTCCCATAGCACCGCACTGTTTCACTAAACTATTTGTTCTGCAAAACAACACAGCTCTAACCTTATAATACTTGCCTAGCTGCGGCAGATTCATCGGTCGCTGCCATTATAACACTGAATTTTAGTATCTTTAGCTGGATTGTAGAGAAAGCAGCTCTCAACATTCACTGTCAGAACTACCATGTGAGTCGCCCCAGCAAAGGAAGAGAAGTGTTCATATAAGCAGTACCTCTTCCCACACAGAGAATCGCCTCCACTGGTCCATGGCCAAAATCCTTAGTCAGCTCAGGTCTCTCACTTGGTAGTGAGATGTGTTACACAGCTGCCAGCACACTAACCTTTGTCTGACTGATGATAGTGTATTAGGTTAAGAAGAAACCCGATGAAGAAGAGAGGCGGAGGCTGCAAAAGGCACAGGAAAACCCACCCAGAGGACATAAACATGAGTTGACCTTCAGCTATAAAAATAATGTTCAAAAGAAATAAATCGTCCTTGGATCACTGCAAACCAGGATAATCTTTTCTTAAAATTTCCCCATTTCCACAAGGAGGAATAATAATAATAATACATTCCCTTCAGGATCCTTAAAGTTTGACAGGTGGATAATTCTTAGCAGGAGAATTAATTGCAGCTAGAGGATACTGTATAAAAGGGTCACTAATCACTATGAATTTTCAGTACTCAGAAGGTCCAACCCTATCCCAATCCAAGTCACAGCAGACAGTTTTCTCACAAGTATTTCTTAGTCAATTTCTCTGCACTTCCACTCCGGGGCCCATACAGGCCTACAATTAACAGATTCAGTTGTGTGGACCAGTTTGTATCAAAGGTTAAATTAGTTTCACCCTTTGCTCTCAAGGGCCTGATTGGAAAGCCTATTGAAGTCAATGAGAGTATTTTCATTGACTCCAGAGGGCTTTGGATCAAGCCCTGACGTTGGCACTTGTATGAGACCATACCGTATTACTCTGACACAAAACAGAACAGGGAAGCTAGATATACTAATAATAATTCAGATCCTGCAGCTCAGATCATGGGGAGAGCCAAGCTACCACAAAGACAGATTTTGTCCCTGTTACCCACTAACTATAGAAACATTTGGGGCACAATGACCTGGCTTAGCCCAGATAGCAAACATAGCCTTTCTGGATTTGTGATGTACATATGGCATGGGATTTTCCAGAACACTTAGCATTTGCCAAACTCCACTCCCACTGAAGTGAGAGTTTTACCAGTGATGTCAATAGTGTTAGGTCAATGTTGAGTGCTTTGGACAATCCCAGCCCTCCAATGTACCTTCAGTACAGTTGTCACTGGCAAATTGGTGGGCTGGATTCTCCATGATGGCTGGGTCTGAGTCTAGGAACAGCACTTGTAAGTGCAAGCAGGTAGGCTGCAAACCACTAACAGGAGACCAGTGGAGGTCTGTTTTGTCTGTTCTCAGCCGATAATAAAGTGAATGAAGTGTCAGTTCAGTGTCATTCTGGCATAGCCAATAGTAAGTGCCACATTTTCACGGCAAAACCAGCTCTTATGCACTCTGATCTTCCAGTGGACTCAATGTCCGTTAAACACAAAGTGCATGGTATTTTGCTACTCACACCTTTCGACAGCTTAAAGCACTTTGTCTGATTTGACTAGTCTGCTGTGAATCCAGGGATGCTGCTTATCATCTCACAGTGTCAACGTATCCAGCTGGAATTCAGAACCATAGAGTGTAAAAGTAATTTCCATCCCGTCTCCACGGCTATAATTCTTAAGGCACTTATCAAATCAAGGTCTGTATCACTCTGAGTTATAAAAGTGTCCAGTAAATGCTCCCGCCATCTGATCTGGTTCAGCAAATGCAACATTTGGCAATGATGTGTGTGCTGAGCAGCTGCCGCAGGTGCTGTAAATCAATGCAGGGTGCCTGTGTTCCACGGGGGGCTGAAGCCTTCCCAGCAGATCATCTGCACAGATTTCTGGGTAGCAACGTTGCCTTATGAACACACACTACTGGTATCCGGTTCCCCTTCATTGACTGAATGTGAGTTGTTCAGCAAAGGAAATGCATCCTGCACTGGGGACAGATTTGCAAGAAAACTGAAGTGTAATGTAAGACACAGTACAATGCAGGTCATTGTAAGAAATTTCTAAAGAAAAAACATTGGGAAGAAGAGAGAAGATTTAGCACGTCTATAAATATAAACACACCCTTTTTTACACGATGAAAAAAAAATACCCCAAAGAAATATTTTAGTTTGAGAGAAGGACAGATTACAAAACATTCCTGGTGAGTCTATTTAAACTCTCATTCTTCCAAGCAGAGATAAATGCTATGTATTCAGTGCACACAAAGGATGCCTGTTGAGTTCCTTATTCAGCAGCGAGCTCTAATGTCTAAGGCTAGTGGAAATTAAGGGCCCAATTTATACCATTTTTATTAACTTCAGAGCTCAGCACCTCTGCAAATAAGCCCTTAAGGGCCTGATTCAGATCTTGCACTGTTAGATTTCAGTGGAGCTATTTGAAAAAATTTTTCCCACCACAAGATTTTCACAAAATAATTGGAAAATGCCTTCCCTCCCGACACACCATGGATTTTCTCAGCAGCTGGAATCAGGAGTGGCATCTGAAATGGACAATTATCCTAGTATAAAGTGGGAGTGAGTGAAAAGAGAATCAAGCCTAGAAGCTGCTGGCAGAGCAGGATAGTGGGTTTCGTAGAGTTTTAACTCCGTAGTGGAATGTTATATGGTATTAAGGCAAATGTCTTACATGAGTCTACATCTGGCGTTCCCATCCCTGAGATGAAACTCAGAGCCACCGTGCATTTATCATGCACCTTTCGCCATCTCACCATTAATCCATCTGCACCCAGACTGCTGGAAAGGACAGAGTCATATGTTTCCATTGGGGGATGTGCTTCCTGCCCTGAAAAGTCTTGAGGCACCAGAATTTTGAAAAAGCCACATTACAATGTTTAGTGAAACTCTTTGGGAGTTTCTAGAGCTTGTCTACATGGGGAAGTTTTACTCATTATATTGGTATAGTTATACCAGTATAACCCCATTTGGGTTCTCTAATTCTGGTAAAAAAGTAGGTTTTTTTCACTTTGGTTAAACCTCTTCCCAAGTGATAAGAGCTAAACCACGTAAAAAGTTATTTTTATAGTGGAATAAGAGTGTTCACACGAAGGGTTATACTAGAATATTGGTTTAAATTCCCACCTTACCTTACCCTGGTATGACTTTCCCACATAGACAAGGCCTAAAATGTATGTTTATTCCCCCTTTCCCTCTAAATCCTACCCAGTTCCCCTCAGGGAACACATGGGCTCAGATAAGAGAGCCTCACTGTAGGGGTGATCTCTCCAAGACATTTCAAAGATACAGTTTTACTGAATATCATGTGATGTATCCGGAATTCAAGACAGGCTGGGGTGGCAGAAGAGGTATGATTGGCACTCCTTTGGGATGACATGTGTGACTCTCTTGTGAATGACTGAGCTATGCAGGTCATCCCAAACGAATGACTCAAGAGTTGGGCTCTATTCTGTTCTCTGCCACTGACCTGCTGTCTGACCTTGAGCAAGTCACTACTCCTCTCTGTCTGTTTCCTCTCTCGCTCTTTGTCGGTCACGTCTATTTAGACTGAAGGCCATTTAGGGTAAGGACTTCTCTCACTGTGGGCAAGTAGAGTGTCTAGCGCAGAGGTGGGCAAACTATGGCCCACAGGCCACATCCGGCCCGCAGAACCGTCCTGCCCTGGCCCTTGAGCTCCCGGCTGGGGTGGCTCGCCTTCGGCCCCTCCCCCGCAGCCTCAGCTCACCGCAGCTCACCATGCCGCCAGCGCTCTGGGCGGCGTGGCTGTCTCTGGCCAGGCCGCGCAGCTACAAGCCCCTGCTGCTCTGAGCGGCATGGTAAAGGGGTGGGGAGCGGGGGGGTTGGATAAGGGGCAAAGGGTTCCTGGGGGCATTCAGAGGACAGGGGGCGGTTGGATAGGCGTGGGAGTTCCAGGGGGCGGCGGTCAGGGGACAGGGACCGGGGGGGTTAGATAGGCGTGGGAGTCCGGGGGGGGGGCTGTCAGGGGGCGGGGGTGTGGATAGGGATTGGGGCAGTCAGGGGACAGGGAGCAAGGGGTTGGATAAGGGGTGGGGTCCCAGGGGCACGGTTAGGGGCGGGGGTCCCGGAAGGGGGCAGTCAGGTGACAAGGAGTAGGGGGGGAGTTGGATGGGTCGGGGGTTCTGAGGGGGGCAGTCAGGGGGCAGGGGCCAGTCTATTTGGGAACACAGCCTTCCCTACCCGGCCCTCCATATATTTTCGCAACCCCGACATGGCCCTCAGGCCAAAAAGTTTGCCCACCCCTGGTCTAGCGTAATGGGACCATGATCTTGGGTGGGGCCTTTGATGCTTCTGTAATACAAGTAAATGGTAATAATGAATTTGCCAATCTTTACATTACATAAGAGTATAAGAACAGGCATCCTGGGTCAGACCAATGGTCCATCTAGCCCAGTACCCTGCCTCTGACAGTGGCCAGTGCCAGGTGCCCCGGAGGGAATAAATAGAACAGGGAGATAATTGAGTCATCCATCCCTATCACCTAGTCCCAGCTTCCAGGAGTTGGAGGTTTAGGGATCTGCAGCCCTGCCCTTCTTGGCTAATAGCCATTGATGGACCTATCCTCCATGAACATATCTCATTTTTTAAAGAACCAATTACAATTTTATCCTTCACAGCATCCTCTGGCAATGAGTTCCACAGTGACTGTGCATTGTGTGAAGTAGTACTTCCCTTACTTTATTTTAAATCTGCTGCCTATTAATTTCATCAGGTGAACCCTAGTTCTTGTGTTATCTGAAGGAGTAAATAACACTTCCTTATTTGCTTTCTCCACACGAGTCATGATTTTACAGACCTCAATCATTTCCTACCACTCCCTTTAGTTGTCTCTTTTCTAAGCTGAACGGTCCCAGTCTTCTTAATCTCTCCTCATACAGAAGCTGTTCCATAACCCTAATCATTTTTGTTGCCATTCTCTGCATCTTTTTCTATTCTAATTGATCTTTTTTGAGATGGGATGACCAGATCAGTATTCAAGGTGTGGGTGTATCATGGGTTTATACAGTGACATTATAGTATCTTCTGTTTTATCATCTCTCCATTTCCTAAAGGTTCCCAGCATTCTGATCGCTTTTTGACTGCTGCTGCACATTGAGTGGAAGTGTTCAGAGAACTATCCACAATGACTCCAAGATCTCTTTCTTGAGTGCTAACAGCTAAGTTAGATCCCATCATTTTGTACGTATAGTTGGGATTATGTGTTCCAATGTGTATCACTTTGCATTTTTCAGAGTAACAGCCGTGTTAGTCTGTATTCGCAAAAAGAAAAGGAAGACTTGTGGCACCTTAGAGACTAACCAATTTATTTGAGCATAAGTTTTCGTGAGCTACAGCTCACTTCATCGGATGCATTGAATTTCATCTGTCACTTTGTTGCCCAGTCACCCAGTTTAGTGAAATCCCTTTGTAACTCTTTACAGTAAACTTTGGACTTAACTATCTTGACTAATTTTGTATCGTCTGCTAACTTTGCCACCTCACCATTCACCCCTTTTTCCAGATCATTTATGAACATGTTGAACAGCAGATGTCCCCACTATTTACCTCTCTTCATTGTGAAAACTGAGCATTTATTCATATACTTTATTTCCTACATTTTAACCTGTTATTGATCCATGAGAGTACCTTCCCTCTTATCCTATGACAGATTACTTTGCTTTAGGACCTTTGGTAAGGGACTTTGTCAAAGGCTTTCTTGAAAGTCCAAGTACACTCTATCCATTGGATCACCTTTGTCCACATGGTTGCAGACTCCCTCAAATAATTCTACTAGATTGGTGACACATCATCTTCATTGGGTTGACTCTTACCCAACATATTGTGCTTATCTATGTCTGATCATTCTGTTCTTTACTATAGCTTCAACCAATTTACCTGGTACTGAAGTTAGGCATACCAGCCTGCAATTACCAACAACATCCCTGGAAAGCAAGAGGGGAAGGGAACAGAGAGGAGCGAGCAGGGGCAGGGCCTCAGGGTCAAGGGGCAGCGTGGGAGGGTGGGGCTATGGTTCGGACGCCAGTGACCTCCCCACTTTTAGGAAGCTTCTGTCGCTCCTGACAGCAATCATTTATCTTGTCTAGAAATTTTCATCTCTGCATCCCTTCCTGAGGGGACATACACCCAGTCAATACGGGGATAGTTGAAATCCCCCATTATTATGGCATTTTCTGCCTTTGCAGCCGCTCTAATCTCCCTGAGCATTTCACAATCCCTGTCGCCATCCTGCTCATACAGTATATTCCTTCTGCTGTACTCTTTGATTCATTTAAGATTCTTTATTATATTTGACTCTATGCTCCACCTGACCAGTGTGACCTACTCTATCATTCCTATACACTTTATACCCTGATATTACTGTGTTCCGTTGATTATCCTCATTCTACCAAGTTTCCGTGATGCCTATTGCATCAATATTCTCATGTAGTGACAACCACTCTAGTTCACCCATCTTAGTATTGAGACTTCTGACATTTGTATATAAGCACTTGCATATTTTGTCAATATTCAGTTGCTTGCCTTCATATGTTGTATTTAAATGGGACTCTTATGTTTGACCTCAATAGCTCCTCCCTGTAGTTTACCAAATTCTTCTCTATTCTCTTTAGTAGGATACAGAATTTCCCTTTAATAAATTCATCCCTAAGAGATGTTTCCATCCAAATCGGGTGCTCCTCCACACCTGCTGGCTCTCCCCCAACCCTTAGTTTAAAAAATCCTCTACAACCTTTTAAATTTTACATGCCATTAGTCTGGTTCCGTTTTGGTCTGGTTCCATTTTGGTTCCGGCCTTCCTGTATAGGATTCCCCAAAGGCTCCCCAGTTCCCAATAAACCTGAAACACTTCTCCCTATACCTTCGTCTCTCTCATCCACGCATTGAGACTCTGCAGTTCTGCCTGTCTTTCTGGCCCTGCACGTGGAACTGGAAGCATTTCAAAGAATGCTGCCATGGAGGTCCTGGCCTTTAATCTCTTACTTAGTATGATACATTTGGCCTCCAGGACCTCTCTCCTACCTTTCCCTATGTCATCGGTACCTACATGTACCACGACCACTGGCTCCTCCCCAGCACTGTGCATAAGTCTGTCTAGATGTCTCATGAGATCTGCAATCTTGCACCAGGCAAGTAATTTACCATGTGGTTCTCCCAGCCATCACAAACCCAACTCTCTATATTTCTAATGCTCAAATCCCTCATTACTATTACCTGTCCCTTCCTAATAACAAAGACCCCATCCCACAGAGTGGTACCCTGCATGCAAGAGGATGCCATGACATGATCTGGGAGGAGGGTACAAACTATGGGATTGTTTCCCTACACCAAAGAATGATGTTCTCCTTCCCCAAGACTTTCATCCTCCTCACCAGCACTCAGGCTGTCAGACTTTGGCTGCTCTCCTGTGTCCCTGCAAGTCTGTCTCCCTTAGCTCCTCCAGTTCAGCCACTCTGACCTCAAGAGCCAGCACTGCGTCTCTGAGGGCCATCAGCTTCTTCCACGCATGCACACACATGCCACCTGTCCACGTGCAATGTGCTGGAGAGCCTCCCCTCTGCTGCTGGACTTCTTCCTGCATCATTTTTATTCCTGCAGGGTTGGGGGGTGCGGGGGGGGCTAAGTTTAGGATATATTTGTTAGGTGTATCTGCCTCTCACATTCCCTCTCTAAACGCCCTTTGAAAAACTCCCCTGTTTGCTAGCTCCTTTAGCCACTTAGCAACTGGCTTTTTAAACCTCTGTTGTCTTTAAGTTAGTCCCCCCTCCCTTGTCAAGGGATTCTCAAGGGGGTTCAGAGGAATCAAAAGGATAGCAAACTAAAGCCCCATTAGTAAGTTAAAGTAGGCAGCGAGATACTGGGGAGCCCAGAGCATTCATATATGCCCGAAATGGACTCTGGAAAGCCACATGTCATGATGTAGATAAGATACCATTGATATGAACACATCATGTAACCAAAAGAGATTCATTGAAACTTGGAGGAAAAGGACTTTTTAGGAAATAATTTCCCTCCCTCAGCAAACAGCCACACACTAAGAACACAGGAACCAAATTGTCAAGTAACAGAAAGCATAAATACTTTTGAGAGTGGGGTGGGAGGTAGGAAAGATATTGAAGCTCAAAAAAGACCCATCCAGATGCTGACAAAATGAACTAATTGCATTCTGACAACTGCTTAAGCGCTTATCAATGCATACCACACTCTTTCTACAAAGGTAGGAAGTTAAAACGTATGGAAGCTTTGAAGTGATGCAGCACATAATTCAGGAAATCCTAAATAAAATGTCAGAAGTTGAGGTGATAATTAGAGTACATTTCTTATCCACCCCAACACTTGTTTCAAAAGCAAAGGCACACATTTTTTTATTCCCTGGGTTTTTCTGATATTTTTGACAGTATTGGAATTGTTTCTGCATCTTCAGCAATGCAGTTAAATCTCATCTGTAGCCACAGAGATAATGTCATGTAGAAAAATAATTGTCAGAACTTATTAGAGAGGAATAAAGGTCAAATGCATATAGTCATGTAAATTAAAAGCGTCACAGGACTTGAATCATATTTACACAGTAATTAACATGTGACATCATGTTTAAAATACATGCCCTTTTCTAAATCCATTCAATTTGGTATACCAAATTTGGTATATCCATTTGGTATATCAGCTATGCCTATTTAAATGAAATGAAAGTTAAGAGTGTCTTTATTCACATTTACTAAACTTGCACACATGGAAGGGCTGTACAATCACACCCTCTGTTATTAGGAATAGAGAAATTGTCATACTAGATAGAGCTGGGTGAAATTTTTCATCTGAAACACTTTTTGACAAAAAAAATGCAGATTTGGTAACACAGAAGTGCTTTGTGAGTTTATGTCTGTTTCACCCCCACTGTGTAAATAAAACACCCAAAAATTTCATTTTGACATTTTCAAAACAAGTTATTTCCATTTTTGATTTGAAATGACTTTTAGATTAGAAATTCCCTTCAGTTTTATTAAAAACATTTTAAAAAGTCAAAATTGGAAACAAAATGTTTCATTTCGGGTCAAACAAAACAGGGAGACCCTTTAGTGGACAATAGAATTGCCAAAAAGAGAAGTCATTTCCTAATTCCATCTGTTTGTGTTTGATGTATGTCCTGAAGATCAGTTTTACGTCTCATTTTTATATCTATTTTCTATATTTCACGTACCTGTGGATGTTCTTATGTTTTCAGTCCTTCATGGAACCCTGCTAACTGCTGACATCAATATTGTGTGGCAATGAGTTCCACAAATGAATTATGCATTGCACAAAATCATTTTTATCATTTTTCCTTTTTGCCTTTCAGTTTTGTTGATGGTCCCCCTCTTCTTGTATTCTGAAAAGTGATTGACAGGGGAGCCTGACTTGCTTTCTCAACACCTTTCTTTAGATACCTCTACCATGGCCCCTGCTTCTCATCTTCTCTCTAAACAAAACAGTCACAATCCTTTTGGTCTCTCTTCACATATATCTCTTCAAGCCTCTAACCATTTTTGTTGCCTGTCTCTGAACCACCCTGTACCTTTGCTATATCATTTATGAGATGGGCTGACCAGAACTCAACAACAATATAATAACAAAACTTAGTTTTCATCAGTAGATCTCAAAATGCTTCACAATCTTTAACGTATTCAAGAAGAGGGTGACCCATAGCTTTATATAAAGACATTATTATATTTTCAGTGTTATTTCTCTCCCATTCCTTATGTGTCTTAACATTTTGTTTACTTTGTTGGACTATCGCTGAACATTGAGTTGTCCACAAGGACAACCAGGGCCTTTTTTTCTGAGCAGGTACAGTTAATTGAGAACCGGACCCTACTCCTTGGTGCTGCCATTATTTTTATTACTTTCTTCTCCCCAGCAGCATTATACCTAAACAAAACTTACTGAAAGACAAAACATTTAGGAACTTGACTATAAACTACATAAAAAAGATGTTGTCAAGGTTCCTTCCCCACTCTGAACTCTAGGGTACAGATGTGGGGACCTACATGAAAGACCCCCTACACTTATTCTTACCAGCTTAGGTTAAAAACTTCCCCAAGGTACAAACTTTGCCTTGTCCTTGAACCGTATGCTGCCACCACCAACCATGTTAAACAAAGAACAGGGAAAGAGCCCACTTGGAGACGTCTTCCCCCAAAATATCCCCCCAAGCCCTATACCCCCTTTCCTGGGGAAGGCTTGATAGAAATCCTCACCAATTTGTACAGGTGAACACAGACCCAAACCCTTGGATCTTAAGAACATTGAAAAAGCAATCAGGTTCTTAAAAGAAGAATTTTAATTAAAGAAAAGATAAAAGAATCACCTCTGTAAAATCAGGATGGTAAATACCTTACAGGGTAATCAGATTCAAAACATAGGGAATCCCTCTAGGCAAAACCTTAAGTTACAAAAAGACACAAAAACAGAAATATACATTCCACCCAGCACAGCTTATTTTACCGGCCATTAAACAAAAGGAAATCTAATGCATTTCTAGCTAGATTACCTACTAACTAACAGAAGTTCTGAAACTGCATTCCTGATCTGTTCCCGGCAAAAGCATCACACAGACAGACCCTTTGTTTCCCCTCCTCCAGCTTTGAAAGTATCTTGTCCCCTCATTGGTCATTTTGGTCAGGTGCCAGCGAGGTTATCTTAGCTTCTGAACCCTTTACAGGTGAAAGCGTTTTGTCTCTGGCCAGGAGGGATTTTATAGCACTGTATACAGAAAGGTGGTTACCCTTCCCTTTATTTTTATGACAGATGTTAATACACCATTATGGTTGATGTTTTAAGACGCAATTCAGGAAATTGTTACATTTCTCAGTGCAACCATAACTGAGCAGACTTGTCCACAATGGGCCTGCTCCTGCCTCCATTAAAAGCAGTGGGAATTATGGCACAGAATTTAATGGAAACAGGCTTAGGCCCAGTGTACTATGGGTAAAAAATTCAAAAGTGCCTAACGGCTTACCAACACAGGATGTTAATGCAAAGCAAGCCAGGATGGGAATCGACAGTGCACTAACTTGCTGCGCAGTAATATCCCATTGTGGTCACGGCTACAGCGCAGTGAAAGGCCATATCTACATTTCAGCAGTGCCGCTGTGGTGCTGTAGCATAAACGCATGCTACAGCAACTAAAGGGCTTTTTCCATCACAGTAACTCCACTTCCCCAAGCAACAATAGCTAGGTTGATGGAAGCCTTTGTCCGCTGACCTAGTTGTGTCTACACTGGGGATTTAGGTCAACATAGCTATGGTGCTCAAGTGTAGACTAATTCAAAGGCCTAGCGTGTGCTTTGATATACTTCCATTTCAAACAACAGGAACGTTAAATAGCACTATGGAACTTTTAGCGTGCTTTGGCAGTGTCCACACGGGACATTACTGCCCAACACGCTTGTGTGCCATACGTTCACACCCTGGCTCACCATTCACTAACACCCTGTGTCGACAAACCCTACATTTCTTTTGAAAATGCCACGGAGGTGCTTTTGAAAAATTAAACTTAAGTCTCAGTGAAAATCATCCTTATTCAGAATTAAGTTCATTCACAGGTTTACTGCCTTTTTTCATTGGAATCCTTTGAGTTTTCTGAGAGGGAGAAAGCCTCTTACAATGTCATTACAGCAGACAGACTGCTATTGTCCATGTTCATTCGGCACCAATTCAGCAAAGTATTGAGGCATGGGCAAAGCCTTAACTTAACTTAAGCCCACGTGTGATGGGGTCCTCAGTGGGTTGAGGAGCTAATGGTTAGCGCCCACTTGGTCATGAGGCAGTGGTAGGAGAACCTGGGCCTGCTCACTCCACCAGTCTCCGACCCCGAGCCCTAGGAAGGTCAGCAGCGTATGGCCTCCGGGACGGGCCCTCTGAGCTACCTTCCCTGGATTGCTTTCTACAACTGCTTCCCTCCCTCAGCTTCTGGTCCCAGACAAGGGGAAAAGAAAAAACCAAACCAAACTGCCAGCCCTGTCTGGGCTCTGCATACTGTCCTGTTCCTTCAGGGAGGCACCTCCAGCCCCTTTTGGCAGTAGCCTGCCAGGCCCAATACTGTCCTTTAACCCTTTCCGTCCCAGTGTGGGGTTCGTATACCCCATGACACCATGCCTGTTCAGCTAGGATTTAAGCACATGCTTAAAATTCCAGACTAAAAGGGCAATTTTTTTAATGTTATAAACATCTGGTAATTGGATTTTGTAACAAAAGTGTGTCTAAAATGCTCTAATGAGAAAAAATAGATCCAAGCCAGCATCAATTAGGTCCCATATTCATGTGATCTTCATTTGTTTGTTACAATTAGCTCTCTGTTTTCATCATGGCTCAGTTTGGTGATATGAGGGTCTCACCCCAATTCAAATTCAGAAATGGCTGGAATATCCCAACAGGAAGTAGTATGCACAGCGGGAGTTTCACTGCCATTAGCAGGTGGAAGATTAAGGTTATTTTCTATTAGACTTTATATAAACTTAATTATTTTTAATGGCTCAAAATCAAGAACTAAAACCAGCTAATTAATGGCAAGCACAAACTTGCCTATCTGAGTCCCATATGGGGCCATTATATCATTTCATCACAGAGATTGCCTTCGAATATGAAAACAATTACAAAGAATAGCCTGCAGTCTCTGATATACCCAGCTACTGGTGTAGTCCCAAAAGTTGGGAAGGGGCAGCCCTGGCGCCAATAGGCTCAAGGCATCCAGCGAATGCACTGACTCTATTGAAACACACAGGTCTGCTCTCCCTTGCAGTGAATCCCCCACCATGGTGCCCACAGGGGTGAATCTGTCCCTTCATCTCACTGCAGCCACCGACAAGTATCAATCTCAACAATTGCTATTGAACACCATGTGGTTTTCAGTAGCAGCTCCACCGGCCAGTATTTCTATTCCCACAGCTTAGCTGGATAGTTTAGACTGACAGCTCTAGCAATCATCTTCTTTTCTCAGACTGTATTTTAGAGCACATAAAACATTTATGGAACATGGCCACTGAGACTCATCAAGTATTCAGAGCAAGGCCCAAGCTTTCACGGGAGTAACTGAGCAAATGATCAGGGGAAAGCTGCTGCTCTTTTGAGTTCCAGATTCTTATGGTACTACAACATTGCCTGGGCATAACACACAACTTTGGAGGTACAGGTATTCTGAGGGCTATTTTCCTAGTCATCACCTTCAAATATTTCCCACAGTTCCCAACAATGCCACTTTGGCCCAAATCTCAATGGACAATGAATTATGTGCATGCAGGGAAAGAACATAAACAAGTAATTTGCCAATACACTACTTTCCAGATCACAAAGATGTGGGAGTGGGGGTGGGGTCTCAGCTTGGGGCAGTTTTTGTGTACCCTTAAACTCTCTTTCCATGTGATATCGGGTTAGTCAATGAGATGCAAGGACTGCAGACCCACACCCTACTTTGTGTAATGTACCCACTGAAATAGGTGCCTCTTCGTGCAGATTCTGACCCAAACAGTCATACTGGTGGAAAAGCATCCAAAAGAGCGAGACGTATTTTTCACCATATCACCAAATACCTTTCCAACAGACAAGAGTTAGAAGCAACACGCACAACATGAAGAACTCAAACGTCTGTGCTAGTTTGCAACGTTTACTGTCCCCTGCAAGTTCTGCGATAGCGGGACTGGCTGCCCTTCCCTTGTATTTATGCCTTTGCTCCCCCTGGGTGCTGTCTGCTGATTTTCTTTTTCTCCTCTTCTGTTCTAGTCTCTGGATTATTATGTGGTGACAATGGAGATTGGGTCAAGGTGTGGAGTGTCCAGATTTCTGAGAGCGACTATTTATGTTTCAGGACAGATGGTTTCCAACTGGGACGTATGCTCGGCAGGTTCTGCAGAACCACTATACTGTGCTGCATCGGTCCTGAGCTCATTTGACTCCTCACTGTCCTGCTTCTTGCCATGCTTCTGGTTAGGTGTGTGACCAGCCTTCCTGCTAATATCACCCAAAGTGTCTCTGCAAATCACAAGGGACATTGCCTCTTTCCTGCTCTCTACACACAACTCACAGCTACTTGAGTTGCACCTATCAGTCTAGGTCAGTGCTTATATGGCCCCCAATACTTAGTGTTTGAGCACTTCTATAGCAGCCTTACTTACATAAGTTACATTTTAGCAATGATATGTAGCACGAGTGAAGTGTTTACTTTTTACATGTATTATGCTTCATATATGTAGTATTTCATACTATTTTATAATATGAATAAAACACATTTTAAAAATGAAAAATCGAAAATTACAGCTAGCTGGGACATGCTAATTACGGACTACTTTAGTTTTTACTATGCAACTTGAAGCTTTTGAAATTGATCCATCACCATTTCCATAATTGCAAACAGTACCAAGACATAAAATGTTGAGTGTGCGCCAATCATATTTTAGTGCTCAGCACTTCAGCTGTTAATGAGTCGGAATGTATTTGTCACAGCATGCTATGATGAACTAATGACTAATCCAATATTCCAGATTTCAGAGCCGTTGCTTCTTTCACATGATTAAATCTGCAAGATGCAGAGGCTCACGTCTGTTGAATGACACTGCATGTAGCACGGAAGTTTTTTATTCAGGGTATGTGGCGCTTCCTTTCATCCACACTAGGGTGGGAAATATGTAAATTACCTATGTAAAAAAAAACAGAACCTTGTACTGCAAACCCTTATATCATGTGCAGTACTTACTAGAAACAATTGTTCCACTGGTTCTTGTGGGACTATTCATGGCAATTAATGATTTCTACCAGTCATATGTATTTGTATATATCAATGTATGTTTGCAGACAACAGCAATCAGTGCAGTCTCCTGTTTCTCCAGTGTTCCTTCTCAACTCTGCAGTGTCTAACTGTGATGCTGACACATGCTGTGGGGATATCTATGTTATAAATTGCATGGCCATGCGATAGACTGCACCTTTGATGGTCTCAACTGCTTCCCCTCCTCCACCAGGATTACTTCCAACATTCCAAGCCTCTGAGCAGCTGCAAATAGCCAGTATTTCTTAATCAAACCACCAGCCATAAGATTGTTTCCTTCCCACCTAAAAAACTAGGAATTTCTACACCCCCACCCCAAATTACAACAGCCTGAAGCATAGAATGAGCAGTCTGTCCTAGCCCAGTGCCCAATTTATGGTCCCACAGCTTCCAAATATTCACACATAGAAATGGGTACTTTATACTAATGGAAAGGGGGAATTTCTAATTCTTGCTTCAAAGCCCTTGATGATCTGGAAATATCAACATCTGATACTGTGGCATTATTGGAGGAAGAGCTATTTTAGAGGTTTCTATAATTTCATGGTTATAACTATAATGATCCATACAGTGATAATCAGGAGAGGGAGACAATGTGTGATGGTGTATTATAAATGTTAAAAAAGCTTGGGGTAGCTGCATCACAAACATGTCCCAGTCAAACTCTTAGTTCACAGTAGCCCATCAATGTATTCCTTAGATGCCACATATTTTACAGAAAAGCTATTTTAGAAATCATAGAATCACAGAAATATAGGGCTGGAAGGGACTTTGAGAGGTCATGTAGTCCAGCCCCCTGCACTGAGACAGGATTGAGTAAACCTACACAATCCGTGACAGGTGTTTCTCTAACCTGCACTTAAAAATCTCCAGTGAGGGAGATTCCACAACCACCCTTGGAAGCCTATTCCAGTGCTTCACTCTCCTTGTAGTTAGAAAGTTTTTTCCTCATATCTAATCTAAATCCCCTTGCTGCAGATTAAGCCAATTATTTCTTATCCTACCTTCAGTGTTCATGGAGAACAATTGATCACAGTCCTCTTTCTAAAAGCCCTTAGTATATCTGAAGGCTAACATCACGTCCTCCCTCAGTCTTCTTTTCTCAAGATTAAAAATGATCAGGTTTTTTTTACCCCTTCCTCATAGTTCAGATTTCTAAACCTTTCATCATTTTTTGTTCTTGTTGTTGCTTTCCTTTGGACTCTCCCCAGTGTGTCCATATTTCCCCTTTCTAATCTTTTCTGATGCAGAGTTTTTAATATTGTCTGGATACCATTTTCATATGCTTTGTATTGTGTCTTTTGCTCTTTAAATTGCAAAACCAATATGAAGTAACTACATGGGCAAAGTTGAGTGCCAAATAACCATGTCTACTAAATATACACAGACATGCCAGGCCTAGCCATACACAGACCGCTGCTCCGACTGGTTTTTTGTGGCTTCTAACATATAGAACACAGTGAGCATCACTAGAGGACTCACAAAATATTTAAAGGGATACTATCTTATTCCTGAACACTTCACCTCCACATTGGACTTAAAGGAAATATATATATATATATATATATATATACACATATACACACGTCTCTACACATATACACACACTCACATGAGTATGAGGCCTCCAATTTGGAGAAATGATGGTAATTTAATGTAACTGGTTCTATTTTTGGATTTTACCTAAGAAAATGTCATATGTTCCAGGAAGGCAACTTCATTCCATACGTATCTACTCGCATCAGCTGCTCTGTTTATCATGGTTTTAATATGAGTGTTCATCAGTTTAAAACATATTGTGTCTGAAATCAAAACATGGCATCAGAAATCTGTCACTGTAACCATAAATTCTTATCTAAAGTGAGACAAATAGACCTATAATTAACGACTCTTCAAAATATACCATGCATGTCAACATATGCTGAGGCACAGTGAGCTCCACTGGATCGGGCAAGCGTTGCACTGGATTTAGGGGACGTCGGTTTTATTCCCAGCTCTGCCGATGTCCTGGTGTGCGACCTTGGGCAAGTCAATTCACCTCTCTGTGCCTGTTTCCCCTCTCACCCTTTGTCCATCTTGTCTATTTAGACCGTAAGCTCCTCGGGGCAGAGCCTCTCTCTTACTCTATGTCTGTACAGTTCCTAGCACAATGGAGCCTTGATCTGCCAAGTCCAAAACATGTTAAATAATCTTGCCCCATTTCAGATCTTGGCATTGTGTCATTAGTCTTCTTGCATTTGGAAGCTAGGAAACAGACTTAAATTAACATATCTGAGCCTGGTTCATTTGCAGATACTCTATGGATTTTGCATTCTTTACAGCTATCTAGCAATAATATGGCATAGAATCTTCAAACATTTTCCATTTAAACTGAAATAGACTTCCACTATTACCATTCATGTTTTCACTATTTTTCCCATGGCTTCTCCATCTGCAGCTCAGGCAGAATTCAGAATTTATGCACCTATCTTCACAGAAGGGATGTGGCCAGCAAGAAAAGGGTAGACTGAAAGTGTTCAGTAAAATAAGACCTTTTTTTTTTTTGACACCTATAATCCAAAAACTAGTGCTTTAAGGTAGTGATGGATGTACTAACTATAGGTGATATTACAATGAAAATCGTATTTTACACAAATAAATCTGTGTCAGTAAACCCTTTGTATGTCATCATAATTTATATTTTTAGCCATTTTACCGTTATCCTTGAAAAATATGCTGAAAGGCAGGCAGGTATAGTTAGGGCAGAAGAGCATATCTGGAGTAGAAACACGGGGTTTTAATGATAGAGTTAAGTTTTAAAGAAGGCATCATACGTTGAAGACAACTTGATCGGTCATTACCCTTTCTGTAATAATAATAATACTTAGAGCTGGTCAAAAATTTTTCAGAGGGAACAGTCTTTTGTTGGATAATGTGCATTCAACAAAATCAAAATGTGCTGCGGAAAGTATCGATTTTGATAAAATTTCATGTAGACAAAACTCAAAATGATCCATTTTGACTTTTTCCTTTTGAAACAACTTTTTCATCACCATACCATCCCCTCCATCACCTCACTCAATAACCACTTAGAGCTAGATTGTCACAGACCTCACTCTGCCATGCGGGGAGATAGGCTAAGGCCCCCATTACTGCCTGGTTTAGATTACAGCTCTGAAAGGTAGAGTAGGACCATTGCCTGACAAGCCTCATCACAACCAAGTTGTCAGGGAAAGGGTGGAGAGTGGGAGGAGCTTCGGGTCTGCTCCAGTAGTTCACTGAGCACACAAGCTGCTCCAAGAGAAGTGAGAAGTTACTTACTCCATTTTAGGGAGGAATTAGGATTCGGAGCCACAATCTGCTCTCTGGTTTGCTCCGCAGGGTAGGACAGCTATGCATTACCCCTTACTCAGAGCAGACTGGCAGGTTCCAATGTAGCCATCAGATCTGAATGGCAGCAGTAGATGTTTGCTGAATAAGGACTGAGTCCAAAGCCAGGCTTTCCAGACTGGGCCCTGCGTGGGGGAGGGAAGAGTGCAGAGGTGGGGGAGTAGATGCTGTGTACGAATGGAACAGCAGTATATGTAGGAGTGGAGAGGTATATAGTACATGAGGAGCAGGTGATAAGCATGTGATGGTGAGGGAGGAGGCACCCCAATGACTTTTATTATTGATTTGTCTTTTTAACCAACAATATGAAGCAAATTCAGAAAACAGCTTATAGAAGTATGTATAAACACGGATACGGTATGAAACACACTAGAAATATTCAGACTCAGGGGAATCAGGTAAAAACCCTACAAAGAGCTACTCTAGGGAAGTTATAATAAACAAAAAGAGATGGTTGGAAAATGTTTTTTATCCAGCAGGAAATTCACACTAAAACAGAAATATTTTAGTTTTAAGTGAAAATTAAAACACATCTTCACTCTAAACCAACTACTAGAGCGTTCACGGGAATACAAGTTCCCTTTGTGCATTGCCTTCATGGACTATGGGAAGGCGTTCGACAGAGTAGGGACTAACACTGTCCCTGAAGCTCTTTCAGAACAGGGCATCCGCGTGAAATATATCACATTACTAAAGGAAGCGAACTCTGGCTGCAGCACGGACATATCCCTGTTTGATACTCCCCTCCGAATCCCCATCAAGAAAGGTGTGAAACAAGGAGATACAGTTTCACCAAAATTATTCACAGCCTGTCTTGAATTGGTTTTTCAATGAGCAGACTTGAAAGGTGGGATTAATATCAACGGCGAGCGGCTAAACCATCTCAAGTTCACAGATGATATAGTGCTGATAGCCAAAAATACAACCCAGCTTGAGAGAATGCTTAAAGAACTGAAAGCGAAAAATAGTCAAGTTGGATTAAAAATGAACCGGTCGAAAACGAAATACATGAGATCAGATGTTCTGCCAAGAACCCAAATAACTCTTGGACGAGAACTGATCCAAGAGGTTGATAAATACACAGGTTTATTTGGGCCAGGAAGTCAACATGCACCACGATCAGAAAGGCAAACTGTCGTGCAGAAAAAAAGCTGGATGGTGCACATTCAGTTACATCAAGGACATCCTCCAAAGAAAGATCAGCAAAACAACTTGTGCGAATCTTTTTAACTCGACCGTGCTTCCAGCAATGTTATATGGCAGCAAAACATGGTTGCTGACAAAGATGGAAGAATATCAACTGTATGTCACACAGAGGGCGATGGAACGAATGTTTTTGGGCATTTTACTCTGTGATCACATCCCCAACGAAATAATTAGGCAGCAGTCTGGAGTGCGAGACGTTGTTGTTGAAAGCAGGCTCAGCAATATGCAGTGGGTGGGACATGTGGCCCAACTCAGCGACAACAGAGGGACCGCAGCTATATCCGAGTGGTATCCGCAAAAACAGAAACAGCCACGCAGTCAGCCTTCAAAGAGGTGGGATGATTTCCTAACAAGGAGATATGGACAAGCATGGCAAAGGATGGTCCAAAGCGAGAGAAGATTGGAAGACGTGTTGTGATCGGCTCAGTCTCAACTGATGAAAGACCAATAGTCTACGCAATTGAAAATTTGTTTAGAAAAAGTAGACTTGTAAAAAACCAAAACTTCTGTTTTCAACTTTCCGGTAAAAAAAATCAAAACTGTCTGAGAAAAGCAGACAATTTCTGTGAAATTTTTAATTTAGTTCAAACCCAATTGTCCATCAAAAAGAAGCTTTGATGGAAATGTTTTAACCTGCCTTATAAATGAGCTATTTACAAAAGAAATTCTGTCCAGTATAAAATCGAACATGGGTCCTACATCTTCTTAAGAGCCATGCTGGCATGTGCTTATTCACTGTGCACAGTTCTTCCTCAGGTGAATCATAGAATCATAGAATATCAGGGTTGGAAGGGATCCCAGAAGGTCATCTAGTCCAACCCCCTGCTCGAAGCAGGACCAATTCCCAGTTAAATCATCCCAGCCAGGGCTTTGTGAAGTTCTATGGCAGAATGAGGCCCTGTGGAGCTGATCTTTATATTACTAACACATCAGGTGTGAGCTACCAATGATATTTCTAGCTCTGATGGGAAGTGAGATATCAGACTTTAAAAGCATCCAACTGACTCAGATTACCAGCTGGTCTTTTTACCACCCATCGCTTCATTTCCAACTTGGTTTAATGACTACTCACTTAGAACCAAAAAAGCTAAAATCTAACCTTTTTTCTTATTATTTATCTAAAAGAGCTGGTATGCTGCTTTTCAAATGGGTTTTCATTTACTCTTACGCTAGCAGTTCATGAGATATTGGTCAATAAAGTCACAGCAATACTAAAGTGAGGGGAAAGAGCAAGGTACTGATGAGGATGACGCTTCTCAAGTTTTGTCCTTCCTAAGGACATTAGTTTCTCCATTTAGCTTTAATGAGCTCTGTGTATCAGGTTTTGCATTGCTCCAGCTGTGTAAAGCATCCAGAGATGGGATGGATCTGGCCCTCTGATGATTCCTCCAGGTAGTAGCTCCACACTAACCCCTTTCTAGAGGGCATGACTGAGGAAGAAGGCTCCAGCCAAGGTGCCCAAGCACTCAGGCAAGCTTCCAGAATAGCCCCTTGTGGCCACAGACAGCTGGGCACAAGTTTCAGCCTCAGGACCGGAGCACCTGGGACACGGAGTTTTACCTCACATTGTGTCGAACTATTCAGTAGTTTTACAAAGATAACATTCAGCGATGATACACTTGAAAAATTACGTGTAGACTACCACCTGGGCCTGATCCTGAGAGCTTCTAAACAGCTGCAGCCCCTATGGGAAGGGAGCTACGCCTGGGTTAGGACTGTAGGACCAGCCCCACAGCTTTCCGTGGCAAGTTTATTATATCTTTGTGCTAGTACAGGGAAACGCTTGCAATCACACATATGCACACCAGAGATTTGTATACATTCCATGTGAGTGCCTTTGTGCTTCTATTTGCTGCTTTTTTATCATTGTTACCCACTCCACATAAAGTGCTTTCCTCATGGGGAGCTAATGAGGCTTTTGCAGCTTGCAATCCCCGCACTATCCCAGTGCCATGCAGCTTCCATCTGTTACCACAGCTGATTAATTATAGCCGCATTATATTTTCACCTAGCAATATACTTGGTAGGAAAGACAACATGATTATAATACTTAGCATTTACAGAGTGCTTTACATGTTCAAAGCACTTTACAAACACCATCTAATTAATTAAACAAAAGACATCCTTCATCCTGCTGATATCACAGATAGGCATAGTTTATGGAAAAAATGAAGAGAACCTTATGTATTCTGACCGAGGAAATGCAGGAGAGAACACACAATAAATACTACATTATGTAAAATGTATTTGAATTGATACTCAAGATCGAAAGGGCCCTCATTTTCAGAGGGCAAGTTCTCAGCACTTTATGAAAGTCAACTTCCTCCCTTTAAAGTGTGTCAAGTTGGGCACCTAAAACAGCTAGTCACACTGGAAAGGCTTGGGCCATTGATCCCAAGACTTTTTGGTTCACCCAATCAATCACCTTTCCCCGAATCCTCAGGGTGGCCCTGCTGCTCTTTTTCAGCTTTGTGACAGATGTAAACCGTTTCCACGACTCGGCTTTAACACAGGGAGATATTTCTGAGTCTTAGAGTAAGGCTTCATGAGCTACCTTTGCTCCGCTTGCATGTACCCTGCACCCTGCAGCTGAACTCGTTAGTTTTGAACATTCTCAACAGCACAGTAGTAAATGACAGACCAGAAAGATTCTTTTGCCAAAACCTGAAGGAAAATGACTACTGTCAGAAGTGCCAGTATTACTTGAAAGTTATCATTACAGTCTTCATGATGCTTGTGGGGTTTGCCAATCCCAAAGGGACAAGCCAAATCTTTCTCTCAAACTAATGTGCTTCAAAGCTGCACATGCAGGTGGGTCACCACCATCATCATCAGATGGTTCCTTTCAGAAAGGCTATTATTAGATTTTATGGCCAAGACAGGCATCTATAATCATCTAGTCTCATTTCCTGCATAACACAGGCCGTAGAATTTTACACAGGGATTCCTCATTGAACCCAATAATTTATGGCTGAACTAGAGCATGTCCCAAGTCTCCTTACACTAAATCAGTCATCAGCTTTTTTTTTTACCTAAAAAACAAGAGTCAATCCATTTTAAAGGTGAACACTGCAAAGAGTTTAATTGCATCAGGAAATACTTACACAAGATTCAGTGGCTAAGGTTTTTGACCTTGATTGTTCATCGAGGACATTTCACCACCAGTTTGCTTATCTTTAATCTGCTGAACAGACACAAGCATTCAAAGATAAGAGATTTACCTGTGACAGTAAATCCTTCATTACTAAAGCAATGATTGAAAATCCATTAGTGAACAAGCTCTGGTCCGACTGCTGTATTTCTTGTGTTTTACTCCTGTACTGCTCATAGAATTACTGAAGAGGACACCCTGAAAGGGGCACCAATTTTAGCTGGACTGGCAGACTTGTCCAAATCTCCAGGACTTGATTTTGATCACATTAATTGCTGATATTTTAGCAATACCCAGTCAGAGTTTTTGATTCATAAACTGAGTGTCAGCTTCCATTCTTTGCATATGGCCCAGTTCCCAAATTCCCTGACACACTACAGAGGATAAAGAAATCGGCTCCTAAAGTCACTCTTCCAATTGAGGAATACATTTTCAGCATGCTGGATGTGGAACCTGGTACCTCTCTCCAAATTTACTACAGATACACCATACACCAGCCTGGAAATATACCTTCACAGCTGTTCACCTACCAATGCTATTACTGGCCAGCAAGCCTGGTGACTGATCTGGCATATCTGAGCGCACAGGGCCATGCATTCTGATTAGTACAGTGGCACATGGTGGTAAGTTAACACATTTTCACTGTACCTAAACTTTTGTAACAATGTAAGAGAGCTGTAGTGATTCCATGAATTACTCGAGAAAGCACCATCTGTTCACCACTGTGTTACTCCAGATTTGCAATGACGTAACTCCATTGATTTCAATGGAATTACACAAGCATAAAATTGGAGTAATGAGTGGTGAAATCAGGCACTGGACATTTTTCCACCTGCAACAATCGAGTTCATCGCAATTTTTGTAGTAAATACAGGGAATTACACCAAAACAGCATTATCAGCATCCACTTTAAATGGTACTCATCGTATAAAGAAATATGAAATAAAAATGGAAAGACAATTATTACAAAATGAGAATCAAATGAAAGTGAGGCCTCATAAAACATTTGTACAGAACCTGCGTGATGTTAAACACACACCTGACAAGAAAAGAGATCCGATACTGGAGAGTGAATTCTTTCTCTAGCCGCCTACTTGTTTTCAGTGGGCTGGTATTAAAAGTGCATAAACAGAAGGTAATGTTAATACACTGCCATTGTGAAACATTTTCAGAGCTGAACAATAGGATTTAACACACTGAACCTGCAAACACTTTTACGTTCAAATACTTCCCTTATTTCAGGTATCAAAGCACCTTGCCATTTTTAACGTATTTACTCTGCCAACACCCCGTGACGCAGAGCAGTGCTATTATCCCCATTCTACAGGGAGACTAAGTGACTGCCCCAAGGTCACACAGGAAGCCTATAACAGGCCAGGGAATTGAACCTGGTTCTCCTATAGCCCAAGCTAATACCCTAACCACTGGGCCATTCTTCCTTGCTAAAGAACTTTACTCGGGTAATTAGTAGTACTGATTTCACAGAAGCTACTTGCAAATGTTTGTTTGTTTTGAGGGAAGAAATCCCACTTTCTCTCATTTTAATTTTTTTTCTGGTGGGGGAAAAAGGGGATGGGGAAGAGGTGGGACTCAAAGTGACAGAAAGTGTGAGGAAACAAAACATTTTCACCTTTCCCCCATTTTTCCAATGGGGGGAAAGTTTAAGTGGGTCTTCCCCAAAATTTTGACATAAGCATTTGTAAGAGCAACAGACCCAGGTTGTCGGTGGGCAGGATTGAAACTGGGACCTTTGAAGCTAAATGCATGAGCCTCTACTGCATGAGCTAAAAGCCACATACCTATTAGCTAATGCTGTAGGGCAGACTCATTAATCTCTCTCCAAGTGGTCTCCATGCTGCTAGATGGGACTGAACATCACACCCAGGAGGTGTGCGGGTTACATATTTTCAAAAATGTTTGTAGAAATTTTTGTTGAAAAATTTCACTGGAAGAAAAAATGAAATGAAAATGTCAATTAGTACTGCTGCTTTCACTGGCTCTGCTTTCATGAGCTAACTTATTCATGTGCCTAAATATTTGCAGAATCAGGGTCTAATACCTTGCTTCACCCATGATTTGTCACTGTTCCCCCGTAAAACCAAAACGACTGCAGTCTGAGAGGCAAAAGTCTTGAGCTGCTGGCTCAGGCTCTCCATCACTCATTTCACATGACCAGTAGGCACTAGTCATAGAACATCAGAGTTGGAAGGGACCTCAAGAGGTCATCTTAGTTCAACCCCCTGCTCAAAGCAGGACCAATCCGCATTTTTGGCCTCAGATCCCTAAATGGCCCCCTCATGGATTAAACTCACAACCCTGGGTTTAGCAGGCCACTGCTCAAACCACTGAGCTATCCCTCCCCCTGCTAATGCTAAACTGTGTACAGAAACTAACATGTGAGTAGGGTTTAAACTTGCCTCATAAATAATTATCTAACCCTTTGCACTTACTATAGGGCTTTTTATACAATGGTCTCAAAAAGCTCCACAGATGTTTGTGGTTACAAATTGGAATGTTTCCTCAAAGGGAACTCTAGCTTCCATGTTACCTATAAACTCAAGGCTAGTGAAAAAGCCACAGTTCAGCCAAATAATAATTAAATGTGGCTCTTTGCTCCCCTCCCATGCTGTGTAAAATGTGCTTTTAGGCCCCAATCCTGTAGCCCTTCTCCATACAGAACGGACAGTGCATTCAGTGAATGATGCACATGTGGAAGAGCTACATGTCTGAATCCAATAGGTAGGGCTAGGGTTGGTGATGGAGCACCAGTCCCAGTCTTTCCCGAGGGATTAAACTGATTGCAGCTCTTTTTGGCAGAGCTGGACAAAAAATGCTAAGCATACTTAGTAAAAAAATTGGTAAAAAATGAAAAGTTTTTTGTTTCCTTCAACATTTTGCACAAAGCATCTAGTTTTGCAATGAAAAATTTCTAACTACACATTCTTATTTCATTTTTATGGGAGAAATCCCTCTTTCTAGGATTTTAATTTTTTTCTGGTGGGAAAAAGCAGGGGAAAGGAGGTTGCAGTAAAAGTGAAAGTGTGGTGAAAAGAACCCCCTTTACCTTTTCCTCACTTTTCTAGGAGGGAGATTTGAAAAAAAGGGTAAGTGGGATTTTCCCCCACAATTTGGAAATAAACATTTCTAAAAATGTTTGAGGAAATTTTTATTGAGAAATTTTGTTGGATAGAAAAAATAAAATGAAAATTATTTTTTGCAAAAAAAATGTGGTTGTGATTAAAACCCCCACTTTCAGCCAAAAAAACTATCCTCAGACAGAGACAAACACCTACAAGATCTCTGTCAAGCTTTCTTACAACTACAATACCCACCTGCAGAAGTAAAGAAACAGATTGATAGAGCCAGAAGAGTTCCCAGAAGTTACCTACTACAGGACAGGCCTAACAAAGAAAATAACAGAACGCCACTAGCCGTCACCTTCAGCCCCCAACTAAAACCCCTCCAACGCATTATTAAGGATCTACAACCTATCCTAAAGGATGACCCAACACTCTCACAAGTCTTGGGAGACAGGCCAGTCCTTGCCTACAGACAGCCCCGCAACCTGAAGCAAATACTCACCAACAACCACATACCACACAACAGAACCACTAACCCAGGAACTTATCCTTGCAACAAAGCCCGTTGCCAATTGTGCCCACATATCTATTCAGGGGACACCATCACAGGGCCTAATAACATCAGCCACACTATCAGAGGCTCGTTCACCTGCACATCCACCAATGTGATCTATGCCATCATGTGCCAGCAATGCCCCTCTGCCATGTACATTGGTCAAACTGGACAGTCTCTACGTAAAAGAATAAATGGACACAAATCAGATGTCAAGAATTATAACATTCATAAACCAGTCGGAGAACACTTCAATCTCTCTGGTCACGCAATCACAGACATGAAGGTCGCTATCTTAAAACAAAAAAACTTCAAATCCAGACTCCAGCGAGAAACTGCTGAATTGGAATTCATTTGCAAATTGGATACTATTAATTTAGGCTTAAATAGAGACTGGGAGTGGCTAAGTCATTATGCAAGGTAGCCTGTTTCCTCTTGTTTTTTCCTACCCCCCCCCCAGATGTTCTGGTTTAACTTGGATTTAAACCTGGAGAATGGTCAGTTTAGATGAGCTATTACCAGCAGGAGAGTGAGTTTGTGTGTGTATGGGGGTGGGGGGGATGTGAGAAAACCTTGATCTATGCAGGAAATAGCCCGACTTGATTATGTAAAGAGTTGTCACTTTGGATGGGCTAGCACCAGCAGGAGAGTGAATTTGTGTGGGGGGGTGGAGGGTGAGAAAACCTGGATTTGTGCTGGAAATGGCCCACCTGTTGATCACTTTAGATAAGCTATTACCAGCAGGACAGTGGGGTGGGAGGAGGTATTGTTTCATGATTTCTGTGTGTATATAAAGTCTGCTGCAGTTTCCACGGTAAACATCTGATGAAGTGAGCTGTAGCTCACGAAAGCTCATGCTCAAATAAATTGGTTAGTCTCTAAGGTGCCACAAGTACTCCTTTTCTTTTTGCGAATACAGACTAACACGGCTGTTCCTCTGAAATCTATACCCAGGTTAACTGGGTTGGTCTAGGTACATGGTGTGACAAAGTTCCTCCTCTGCCTTGGTGGGCCCTGCGCTTACTGGCGGATTTGCTCGCCTCAGAGATTCACGGCAGCCCTCAGTTTGGCCACTTTTGCTAGTGGCTCAAACCTGCCGTTCACTCAGCTAACCTCATCACTGGCCAGCATGGGGAAAAGGAAGGAGAACAATCCCCACAGTCTCTGCTGGTCCACCTAGTGGGTCGGGGGACAGGCCAGGGACCTTCTCCTCTGGTGGGACCCACAGTCCAGGTCAACTCCTCCTGTATCCAATAGGGAGTTGGAGGAATGGGGGGAACCCGGGCCCGCCCTCTACTCCAGGTTCCAGCCCAGGGCCCTGTGCATCACAGCTGTCTATAGTGTTTTGTGTAACACCTGTGTGACAGCTACAACTCCCTGGGCTACTTCCGCATGGCCTCCTCCCAACACCTTCTGTATCCTCACCACAGGACCTTCCTCCTGATGCCAGATAGCGCTTGTACTCCTCAGTCCTCCAACAGCACACCCTCTCACTCTCAGCTCCTTGCGCACCCCTCACTGACTGAAGTGAAGTCCTTTTTAAACCAGGTGCCCTGATTAGCCTGTCTTAATTGATTCTAGCAGCTTCTTAATTGGCTCCAGGTGTCCTAATTAGCCTGTCTGCCTTAATTGGTTCCAGCAAGTTCCTGATTGTTCTGGAACTGCCCCTGTTACCTTACCTAGGGAAAAGGGACCTGTTTAACCTGGGGCTAATATATCTGCCTTCTATCACTCTCCTGTAGCCATCTGGCCCAACCCTGTCGCAATGGTTAACCTGACCTGTTTCTAAAAGTTATGAAATATTATTTATCTGAAGCAATGACAAAAATTATTAAAAGGGAGAGAAAAATTTTAAAATGATTTTAGCAGATAATAGACTCATAGAATATTAGGGTTGGACGGGACCTCAGGAGGTCATCTAGTCCAATCCCCTACTCAAAGCAGGAGCAACACCAACTAAATCATCTCAGCCAAGGCTTTGTCAAGCCAGGCACTAAAAACCTCTAAAGATGGAGATTCCACCACCTCCCTATGTAACCCATTCCAGTGCTTCACCACCCTCCTAGTGAAATAGTGTTTCCTAATATCCAACCTAGATCCCGCACTGCAATTTGAGACCATTGCTCCTTGTTTGGTCATCTGTCACCACTGAGAACTAGCTCCATCCTCTTTCCCTCTTCAGGTAGTTATAGACTCATAGACATTAAGGTCAGAAGGGACCATTATGATCATCTAGTCTGACCTCCTGCACAATTAAGGCCACAGAATCTCCCCCACCCACTCCTGCAATAACCTCTCACCTATGTCTGAGCTATTGAAGTCCTCAAATCATGGTTTAAAGACTCCAAGTCGAAGGCTACTATCAAATCCCCCCTCACTCTTCTCTTCTGCAGACTAAATGACCCCAGTTCCCTCAGCCTCTCCTCGTAAGTCATGTGCCCCAGCCCCCTAGATGTGAGAAGCATCTCAAGACAGTGGATCTTAATTTTTAAATAGACAATGAAGCCAAGAGCAGTTGAGCAACACTTTAAATTGATACCTTATCAGATAGGAGAATTTTTGTTCAAAGGCCATTATCATAATCTACACCAGGTGGCAGATTACATCAACTCAAGAAACTGCATGGCACATATGGAACTGTATCCAAGTTGCACAAGATTATGTGGGAAACCAGGCATTATTTCTTTGTGAGATTTAACACTCTGCTGCAAGCCCTAAAATGTGCCTAGTGCAGTGGCAGAACTGCCTGGGCAATAGCATGTCAGGGATTGGAAACAGAAAGCATTTGTCCATTTAGCAATGCCACTGTAATACAAATTCTGTTTAGAAAAGCATCAACTCCACATCTGAAGACAATGTTATGTGAAGGTGGAGCACCTACTTTGGGCCCCTGCCCTGTACTTGGACCCAAGCAAACAGGTTATTGCACCCCTGCCCAGCTCCAGTCCCTTCAGGATTGGGGCCTTGGACATTAAGGGCAAGACTGTGCCGTGTAGGGTTAGATCGTGCAAGGCGGTGAGCGCTCGGACCAAGCACAGCACTCAGGTGGCGTGTGCTTAACTTTAATCATGTGAGTAGTCCTGCAAGTCTCAAGGTGCAGCCCTGCACTGGAGGCACTATGAAGCCATACCACCTTAGGGATACGCTAGAGGGATTGGGTCTTGGAGGGCAAAAAACCCGTGCACACAGGGGTTGCATGGACTGCAGCCTATCTGGGGATTTCTCTAGCCCCAACTTACTGTTGTATTAGAGACCCTCACAATCCTTAGTGTATTTATCTTTACAACGCCCCTGTGAGGCAGGGCAGTGCTATTAAACTCATTGTACAGGCAAGAAACTGAGGCACAGAGAGACTTGCCCAAGGTCACACAGGAAGTCTGGTAGAGCAGGCAATATAAGCCATGCCCCTCCACCCTAATCACTGGACCAGCCTTACTAGCGTACCTAACCCATTCCAGGCAATGCAAAGAGGTAAGGACTGGGGCCATGGCCTCCTACCTACCCCTTCCTTTCCACTTTAGGAGAACGTGCACCTCCAGGGACACATGGAGGGAACAGCTCCTGTTCTCAGACTGCTAATGCCCCTTGTCCTTGTGCAAGCTGCAAAAGGCTGGCTGCTTGACCCTCCTCCCCCCCAGGACCTAGGCCTGCTGATGACATGCCCCAACATGCCAAATGTTCTGTGTTGCTTCACTGGGCCAGCTCCTCAGCTGGTGTAAGCTGGCGCAGCCCCATCTCTGGTCAAAACACAAAAAACCAGCTGGGACCCTTATAAAGCCCCCAAGTTTTCTATTTTGAGAGTTCCCATTGCTGCTAACTGCCTCTCTACTTTCATATGCGGTGCGTTAGCCTGAATCTTTGCTTTCCAAGTATTTTTCCTTCCATGACAAAAAGATAAAAAGAGGAGAAGAATTAGGCTCCCTGATGCCTTTTGGGCCATAGCTGACACTGAAAAGACAGCAGTTGACAACCCAAATTTAGAAACAATCGTTAACGTTAAACTAGTCTATGTTGGCCTAGACTGTAATCTTTGGGGAAGGAGCCACCTTTGTTTTGTGTGTGTATACAGTGCCTTAGCACAATGGGGCACCAGCCATTGAGCTTCTAGGCCGTACAAATAATAAATAAAAGTAATGTACAATAGTGAAACTATTGAAAGAAGTAGGATTTAATGTATGACTTGCGGACAAAATTTGACCCAATATATTCTAAGTGTGAAATTCTTTCTTAAAGCTCCTTCCCCTGCAAACTGATGATGTGTGATCAATAATAGAATTGCTAGCATTTGTTTGACTAAACTCTACCCTACGTCCCTGTAAAAAGCTGGAATTGAGTAAATCACTGATTCTTTGATTTTCGGTCTGGTTTGCTGGTTTTATCTTAAAATCAACAAGAATATTAAAATAATCACAAGAGTTAAATTTTATTCTTTGAATGCATGAATGGAAAGAGAGATGCACAGACTGTGGAGTTATATTAAATCAAAGTGTTATATTAAATGATCAGAGAGAGACTTTACATTTTTCAGTTAAGGACTTTTGTCCCCTCTGAAAGATTTTCAACTAAGCAGTAATTTCAATCGTTACTTACACTAACGAAAAATAAGTGAACACAACATGAGTTATATGCATCCTGATCTGAAGGTAGAAGCACATAACGGAAGGCAAAGTCAAAAGTCTGAATGTTGACCTGGATAAAAACAAAGAACTATTGTGGTTATAATACTTAATTTTCATAGATTGCAAAGTAAAGGAGGATCATTCTGTTCATTTAGTCTGACTTCCCGTGTAACACAGCTTCACTCAGCGATTCCTGCATCAATCCCAAGAGCTGAGATTTTCTGGTTTATTCCAAATGTTTTCTTCATATGAAACTTCATGTACTTTTATTTTCTTTAGTGTTCCCTCCTCTTCCAGATACTAATGCAGTACACATCTCCACTTCTGGCAGTCACTGTATCCATGGACATGGCACATTGCCATTGTGGTGATTAAGATAAAGCATGCTTAAAACGTGAGCTAATTACCCAGCAAAGATTCATATACTGGTATTTCCCCTGTTTACATGACTCATCTCTCCTGCGTCACATGACATAGAAGCATGGAGAACAGAACTCACATTCAACATCCTGGTATGTTTACACTGCAGCTGGGAGTGACCCTTCCAACCCAGGCAGACCAGTCTGGCACTAGATTTGCTCCACCTAGAGTTCTAGAAATAGTATTCAGTAGATTAATTCACTGTGGTTTGCTGCAGAACTAAAACAGAACTCAAAACACAATGCCTCAGACTCTGAGATTAAGAAAACAATGTGTCTCTCATCCTCAAATAAAACTTTTCATTTAAATAAAGAGTTTACTCTTGTAGACTTAGAACTATTAGCCTATAAATATTTACATTTAATAATTGGGGCACACCATTTGCAGCGCATACACTCAGCTTCCTCCTTTTCTCCTGTTTTTGTTTTTGTAATACTTCCCTGTGTTCTGAAACATATTCTGATTCAGATTTTCATTTTCTTCCTATTTTAGCGTGTCAGATCTCTAAACCGTTATCGGCTAACAACTTGAAATGCATATGTGGTGGGCCTGAGATTCATCAGTACGTTCAGTTCCGCACGCACTTCAGAGCTTGTCTGCGTGCCTGTTTGTTTATTGTGTGACTCTTATCTAAACTAATTTATAGCCTTGCTTCAACATGCAGCTTTGCATATACACACAGACCAAGGTATTATTGTAATACATGTCTCTCCTGCAATGAATTGTATTTCCTAATAAAACAAGTTATTTTTTATACATTTGAATGATACAAAAGTCAGATGAAAATCAGGAAAAAACTAGTAATATTATTGTAAAACTCGGGATATTTTCTGTAAAACTCGGTTTAAACTGAAAGCGAAGGGGCTTATAGATAGGCTACTGGCATGGGAGTCAGAAGACCTGGGTTCAGATCCTTAATCTGCCACTGACCTGCTCGGTGACCTTGGGTCACTTCTGTTTCCCCTCCCACCCTTTGTCTGTCTTGTCTATTTATAGTGTAAACTCTTTGGGACCAGGACAGCCTCTCGCTATGTGTTTGTACAGCACCTAGCACAATGGGACATCTGGGCACAACTACAATTCAAATAAATAATGACCTCACACCTCCTCTAAAGTAGGAGAAGTGAAATGTGATTTTATAAGCATATGAAAAGTTTGAAGTGGGAAGGTGTGATAGGTAATATTGTGGATTAGGGGTTTTATTTAAAACCCTCACATTTTTCAACATTCTAACCCTGACTTCACTAGATCTGAACTTTAATCATTAAAACAGGCTCCAATATGTTCACTCCTGACCCGTGCATTCACACAAAGAATCTTGGGAAGTCACTGGCCAACCACGTAAACTGGCAACCCTGAAGCATGCAGGTGTTTCCACCTTACAGCCAAGAGAGGTGCATCTTTGCAAACTGTACCCTGAAGACTTAGTGCAGTCAGAAGCCATGCCGTTCAATAATGATGTCCTATTGTTTGGCTGCATAATATGAGATAAAATTAGCAATGCTCTTTAATTAGGGGTCCCCTCAGTGTTTAGATGATAAATCCTCACATCAGGTGCAAACCTGACAGAGCATATCTCAGACCAAATAAGATTATTTTACCATTCAAATCAGTTTGACTGTTGGAATTCTCTCTCTCCCAAGTTCCATTGATACATACCAATACCAAGGCCATCAGCCAACGAGTCCCTGCAATACTAGGGCCAGAATTCAAGACCACACTATTTCAAAACACTTAGCTCTACTTGTGAGCAAAAGTAGCAACCCCACCGCATTGGTCAGCATAGGCTACATTAACTCTGGATGCTTTCTTGACTCCTACAACTAATAACCTAGAAAACCAATCCAGCTCACTTTGCTGATTGTGATGCTTTAAGAATATTCAGTCCAATTTGAAAAAACTGCTCCTGAATAGTCACAATTTGTACATTACATAAAGATTTTTAAAGCCACTGCCTTGCATGGCTAATCAGGAAAACTATAGAAGTCCTCTAGGTTGAAATGGAATTTCATTTACTGTGAGTCACATCATTGTGTTATTGGTCCCTGAGAGCTATTAACATACAGGCAGTACAAAATCGTGGCAAATGGTATAATGTGCAAATATCCGTGCAAGTCCCAGAACAACGCTGGCCCTGATGCTATTGCAGTCACAGATGAATTTGCCAAATTGATCTGAATGAAATTTTGAATTAAAAACCCTAAAATGATGCCTGGTTTAAGCCTTAAGTTTTTAAGGGCTCAGCACCGATAACCGGAGCTCAATTTCCCAACGCTCAGCTTCCATTTAAGCATCTAAATAAAGACCAGGTTTTCAAGACAGCTCAGCACCCAATGTGCACCCCTTTTGAAAATCTGCCCAAGTATTTTAATACAATTGTTTATGCCTGAATTCACATCTCTTTGATTCAGTTTTAATCCCCACAAACATAGTTTGTAATGGAAACAGCAAGAAAGCTATAAAGATTCTTTTGGACCCTCTGGGGAAGATCCTCAGCTGGTATAAACGGTGATAGCGACAATTCACAGCATGTGAGGATGGACCTCTCATACCCTCACATGTTAAAAGAAAGCTTAAAAGCACATTTAACCTGCCTGGGACCAAACTGAGTCCCACTGTATACCCCACACCACTGCATTATGTTCAATAGGATTAAACAGGACATAAATCAGTGTACAATTTAACTCTTATGGCCAAGTTCAGCCATGGCGTAAGACCCTGCAGCACTTTTTGACGTCAGTGGATCAGCACAATGTACCCCAGCCCAGAAAGTGCCTGCCCACGGTAAAACCAGCTGGGAGGGACCATAAGGGGAAGAAAACCCTGTGAGGTTCATCCTGTGGAGTTTTTAAGAAATTTCTCCACTGGAGAGGGAGTTGTCTAGCTTGCTCAAGACTAGAGGTAAAGCCACAGTTGGTCCCTTTATATTTTCCACAATCATTCACAATTGCAATTGCCACTTTGGATATACAGATTTGCTGATACACACATTGGTTGTCTCCCAGCACCACATTCGACATGTATTTACCAATAAGTATGCTCCACTCCAAAGCCGCTCTTTGCTGTAACCTGTCCACCATGCTTCTACATGTTAGGCATCCTGGCTGGGGGATGTCAGTCTGAATCCCACTCACTGTCTGCCTTTAAAGGACAGTGCTTTTCTTTTCCTGTCATTCCCCCGTATCCAATCTGAATTACTGACCAATTAACACTGATCTGACACAGTCCAGTTCTCCCCTCAGATACACCATTACATCTCACTGAAATCACAGTTGGCTGTGCGTGCTTTTACCAGGGTAGGTTTGAGCAGCTGAGTTAAAAAGAAACGTATAGTGCAACAAAGTAACAAACTCATTCTTATAACAGGGAAGGGGACAGCAAAACTTTCAATACTTCTTTCAGTCCAAAGAATTGCCAAACCCACCTGCATTTTTATTCAAAAGTTCTCCTCAACATGTATCTGTGGGTAAATTTTCATAAGTGCCCAATTGACTTTCAGTGTGGTTTAGGGCAGTGGCTCGCAACCTTTCTAGACTACTGTACCCCTTTCAGGAGTCTGATTTGTCTGGCATACCCTCAAGTTTCACCTCACTTAAAAACTACTTGCTTACAAAATCAGGCATAAAAATACAAAAGTGTCACTATTACTGAAGATTTGCTTTCTCATTTTTACCAGATAATTATCAAATAAATCAACTGGAATATATATATTGTACCTACATTTCAGTGTATAGTACACACAGCAGCATAAACAAGTCATTGTCAGTATGAAATTTTAGTTTGTACTGACTTCGCTGGTACTTTTTATGTAGCCTCTTGTAAAACTAGGCAAACATCTAGATGAGTTGATGTATCCCTTGGGAGACTTCTGCGTACCCCCAGGGGTACATGTGCCCCTTGTTGAGAACCACTGATTTAGGGTCTTAAGTCACCTGGGTGCTTTAGAAAATTTTACCCTGTTGTGGGTTTTAGTTTTTTATTTACAATTTTCGACATAATCTGAGGGCCTGTCTCCATGAGGAGTTACCCTAGGATAGCTATTCCTGATTAACTTCATGTACTGACGCTCTTATTACAGAATAAGTGTGTTTTATTCCATATTAGATTAATCCTGAATTATATCCTGAATACTTCCCCCACCCCACATGAATTTCAGGTTATTCATTTTCAGCACAAGCCAGTTACAGGTCCAATGAGCATCAGTTACTGCAAAGCCATTTGCTTTCACACAGTTAAGTGAATCAAAGAAGCTTTTTAAGGTCTTAAATGTAAAGTGACTGAAGGTCTAGAGGTTCTCTGCTTCGCTCTGGTTTTCAGGAGCTCAGCAGACTTACTGCACAACTGTCTACGCAGAGCATGTCTTTTCATTGATCCCATAAAAGCATTTGCTGAGCTCTGACATAAGTGCAAATGACTCAAGAACTAAAAACGGGAAATCCTTTGTGACAACTCAGTAATCACTAGGGAGGTGTCATGCTTTCACAGCTCGAGGTACAGAAACGGAAATATGTGCCATGCTGCTGTAACAGTATTAAGGCATGCAGAACTGAGAAACAAGAACACTCAAAGATCCAGCCACCAACTGCCAATGGAGGCTCCAATCCTGTGATGATACCATGCGCTGGACTGCGATGTATGTACAGAGCGACACTCAAGTCAATGGTGGCTGCATGTGTCCTCCTGTCTAGATCACAAAGCAAGGCTGGGACATACATATGTTCTTCCTCAGCTCTGTGTGCTGTAATGTTGTAAGGTAAATGGCGGCTGTGATTGCAGAGCCATTGGCCATTATCTTTGAAAACTCGTGGCGAACGGGGGAAGTCCCGGATGACTGGAAAAAGGTTAATGTAGTGCCAATCTTTAAGAAAGGGAAGAAGGAGGATCCTGGGAACTACAGGCCAGTCAGCCTCACTTCAGTCCCCGGAAAAATCATGGAGCAGGTCCTCAAAGAATCAATCCTGAAGCACTTACATGGGAGGAAAGTGATCAGGAACAGTCAGCACGGATTCACCAAGGGAAGGTCATGGCTGACTAATCTAATCGCCTTCTATGATGAGATTACTGGTTCTGTGGATGAAGGGAAAGCAGTGGATGTATTGTATCTTGACTTTAGCAAAGCTTTTGACATGGTTTCCCACAGTATTCTTGTCAGCAAGTTAAAGAAGTATGGGCTGGATGAATGCACTATAAGGTGGGTAGAAAGTTGGCTAGATTGTCGGGCTCAACGGGTAGTGATCAATGGCTCCATGTCTAGTTGGCAGCCGATGTCAAGTGGAGTGCCCCAAGGGTCGGTCCTGGGGCCGGTTTTGTTCAATATCTTCATAAATGATCTGGAGGGTGGTGTGGATTGCACTCTCAGAAAATTTGCAGATGATACTAAACTGGGAGGAGTGGTAGATACGCTGGAGGGCAGGGATAGGATACAGAGGGACCTAGAGAAATTGGAGGATTGGGCCAAAAGAAATCTGATGAGGTTCAATAAGGATAAGTGCAGGGTCCTGCACTTAGGACGGAAGAACCCAATGCACAGCTACAGACTAGGGACCGAATGGCTTGGCAGCAGTTCTGCGGAAAAGGACCTAGGGGTGACAGTGTGGACGAGAAGCTGGATATGAGTCAGCAGTGTGCCCTTGTTGCCAAGAAGGCCAATGGCATTTTGGGCTGTATAAGTAGGGGCATAGCGAGCAGATCGAGGGACGTGATCGTTCCCCTCTATTCGACATTGGTGAGGCCTCACCTGGAGTACTGTGTCCGGTTTTGGGCCCCACACTACAAGAAGGATGTGGATAAATTGGAAAGAGTCCAGCGAAGGGCAACAAAAATGATTAGAGGTCTGGAACATGACTTATGAGGAGAGGCTGAGGGAACTGGGATCGTTTAGTCTGCGGAAGAGAAGAATGAGGGGGGATTTGATAGCTGCTTTCAACTACCTGAGAGGTGGTTCCAGAGAGGATGGTTCTAGACTATTCTCAGTGGTGGAAGAGGACAGGACAAGGAGTAATGGTCTCAAGTTGTAGTGGGGGAGGTTTAGGTTGGATATTAGGAAAAACTTTTTCACTAGGAGGGTGGTGAAACACTGGAATGCGTTGCCTAGGGAGGTGGTGGAATCTCCTTCCTTAGAAGTTTTTAAGGTCAGGCTTGACAAAGCCCTGGCTGGGATGATTTAATTGGGGATGGGTCCTGCTTTTGAGCAGGGGGTTGGACTAGATGACCTCCTGAGGTCCCTTCCAACCCTGATATTCTATGATTCTATGAATAGTCGCAGCCTACGGTGAAGCAAGGAGATTCTCTTTCCCAAGAATCAGGCAGGCACAGACAATACTGAAGGGGTTTATTTCTCGGTACTGGGAAGACTGATAAACTGCTTCGAAAGTGTGGAGTTACAGTGACCAATTATATACCTTTCTCTTATCACTTAACTTGCGTTTATCACTTAATTTGCATTTATCTTGTTCTTACAGAGACAAACATTGTTTCACAGACAGAGAACGCAATGAACATGACAATGACAGGAACAGAACATACGCATCAAAACTCTTTTGATTACATTGATTATCTATAACTGCCCTTTAGGCGAAGGGGTTGGGGGGAGTGAGAGTTTACAGATATCCAGAGGGCTGTGAAGGGAGGACTTGTTCTGTTCTAAGAGCCGAGTTGCTAGGCGGACATTTAACCATATAAGTTTATCAAGCGTTTACAGTTGCCAGTGTCCTTGAGCGTCTGGTGTTCCTGCTTGTTAGTTACGTGGGTTTCTGTCTCACTGCTAACTACATTTTTAACTCTTGCCTAACACTACAAATCACAACAGCTTTTTAAAATGTTGTTTATTCAAATGTTTAAACTGTTCAGCTCACAATATCTCTAAGGGCCTGATCCAAAGCCCATCCAAGTCAATGGGAGCCCTTCAGTGGGCTTTCAATCCAACCCTAATCCATGTCCAAAATCCACTAAAAACAAACTTCAGAAAAGTGTCAAAAGGATCTCACCACTCATCTCATTGCAGTAACAACTCCAACTTAATACTCTTCCCTACTCAGTTTCCTCTGCCTACCCTGGGCAGTCCTAGCAGGATAGACACATTGCAGCATGCCCTGAAGTTTACTAAGGCTCTGATTCAGGAAATCATCCCTGTTCAGGACAGTATTTAAGCCCCACTGAAATCCATGGGACTTAACCATATGCTTAAAATTGACCAGACAATTAAGTATTTTCCTGAATCTGGGCTCTGGCACACCAAGAGGGAAGCATGTTCCAAAGTGAAGGATGTTAACTGAAGACACCCTGTCAGCAAGTAACTGTCCCTTTTATACTGCAGGGGCCTGCCGCTCTGCCACAGTATACATGCAGAGACTGTCAGAGGAAAACACCAGGTTAGCATTGTCAATGAGCACGTACAATCAAATAATTATTGCATCGTACCTCGGCTGAGGGGTAGCAGACTTCATCTAAGGATCTCAAAGTACTTCACAAAAATTAATTAGTCCTGGCACTCCCCTTCTAAAGTAAATAAGTAGAAAACCCACTTTACAAACAGGAAAACACAGGCCCAGAGGTTTTATATGACTTGTACAAAGCCATCCCGCTGGTCAGTGGCACAGCGAAGGATAGGACCCAAAATTCCTGACCCCCATCCTCCTTTCTGTATTAGTGAAAAATATATTTAGTTGAAATAAAAGATTCTGTTAATTCAAGATGCCTGGATTAGTCATGACACCACAGTGCTCTGACTAAGTCAGTTTCCAGAGATCAGATGAAGTTTCGGCAGGCTATTTTAAAGTTGCTGGGTTTTTTTTCTTTTCCAATTATGGCCAATTTTTACAAATCTTTACCATACGAACACCAAAAATACAATGTTAACCATTACAAAACTCAGCACTCTTTGTTGGGAGAATCATTAAAAACAACACAGTCTAGGAAAAACTGTTGCTGGGTATTTTGTCAAACTGAAAGCTAATTCTGTCTTTATTCAAATTACCTAATCAAAGCCAGTACATTATACTTAGCAATATTTTAAAAAATCCTCAATTGCAATTTGTGTGGGCAAATATTGACTAAATGGTAACAAAATATCTAAGTATCTCTTCATCCTCTATTTTGCTGTACATCTACTGGGTGCATTCACGTCTCTATAACAATAACCTCCCGTTCCAACAGTTACAGCTGATAGTTCCTAGTCTAGCACAGTGATGTCCAACCTTCCTAGCCTGAGCTTGACCCACATTACATAATGGGCCACAATCAATACTTGGGGAGAGATTCTCTGGGGCTTGCACACTGCAAAGGGAGCACAACTTTTTCCATCCTCCCAGCCCCATGCAAATCCCTTGCTTGTGAGCTGTAGTTCACGAAAGCTCATGCTCAAATAAATTGGTTAGTCTCTAAGGTGCCACAAGTACTCCTTTTCTTTTTGCAAATACAGACTAACACGGCTGCTACTCTGAAACCTTGGAGGGTGGGGAGTTTCCACTGGGCTTAAGGCTAACATATGTGGCTTCCACACCACCTCCTTCACAGCCCTGGCATGGGGAACTGGCTGGAGTATGTTGCACTCTGGTTATCCCCAGCTGACATATGGGGATAGGCAACTGGCACAAGTTAGAGCAGCCCCCAGGCTGCTGCTCTGGGGCCAGGGCAGAGATTCAGAGAGCCATAACTGGCTGTTGGTTCTCAGTGTGTGCTCCTTTCCCTCTCTCCTGTGCTGACTTGGGTGTCTGCACAAGGGAGAAGAGCCATAGTTTGCTAGGGTCTCCCATAGGCTCAGATTGAGTTGAAGTCCCTATCCTGCCCTTCCTGTGGCTCCCCCAGCCCATCAGGCACGCTCCATACCTGATGACCATAGGGATGAGGCCAATTCATACACTTTAGTTTAAATAACTCAGGGTGCTGCTCAGAGGGGCACATGTTCAATTATAATCAAAGACTGACCTTAATACCGTTGTCCTCAAGGGCTACAATTTGGAGGGCCACAGGCTGTGTATCCCTGGTGTGATAGCTACTGAATGATGGGAGATTAATTCTTTATTCCCTCAGGTGAAACCTTTTCCACTAGACCATTAAATCAGCAACTATTCCTCCCATAATGAACCATCCAACTTAATACTGAGGACTAAATAATATGCATGTATACTTAATTATCCATATTTATTATGATAAAAAGGCCCCAGCAGGCTTACCAAAGAGCCATTTAATAATCAATGCCCAACAATTCACTTTTGTTTTCTTAATAAATTGTATCTCCTGCCAATAGTTGAATTATGCTTCTTATAATGGGAGTTTACAGGCCTCTGTGGAGCCAGAAGACTGTTAGTGCCAGCAAGGAAGGTAAGAAAGTAAGCAAGAGAAACCAAAAAAAGGCAAGGTAAGCAAGAGGATGTAAGGACAGTGGTATGGGAGAGGACACACAACCAGCTGCAGTGCCCATGGGAGTGAAATAGGGCATGACAATGAGGATCTAGCTGGGAATAGCTACAGAGAGCCAGAGGGGAGGATGGATGAACTGCTTGTAAGAGGTGAACAGAGAGATGCTAGAAGGAGAATGACGAGGACGTGAGATAAGGGCTAGAGCTGAAAGGTAGCCGCAGGCTGCAGAAATCCTTTGACAAATGGAGCTCCGGGAATTTTGTTTTCCCATTGGGCATGCTGCTAAAGCATCCCTTCAGGGTTATAAATGAGCAAATAATGGGGCTAGCTTTGTTTAAATGGAACAAGCATTCTCTTGTCTTGATATTTAATGCCTTCTGCACTTTGAAAAGTGCATTGGTTCAATATACTAAATCTATCATATACCGCTACAGTCCTTTCCTTTCCTGATTTGTACATGATGCTATTATGCCATGACACGCCTGCAGCATGCCTCTGTTTGGACCACTCTGACATGATACGAGGTGCTCAGACATGATGATGGACAATAAAATATACTTTTATTTTAAAATAATAAATGTAGGGTCCTTTTTCATTTGCCTTCTGATGCATGAAACTTCAGGTGCGTGTTTTCAAATGTTTCTCCCCAACCAAGAGGGCAAGAAACTTACTTTATTTTAAAAAAAAAAAAAGCAAATATTCTCACATAAGTAACATGACTCCAAGAGCTGGGTATTAAGAAAAACATCAGCGACTGTGGGACTCATGATGAAAGTGCAAGAACTGGCTTGGAATTACCCCTTTCCTTCCATTACCTGACATGCATGTCTCTTGTCAACTGTTCTTACTGTTGTAATTACACTAAGAACACAAAATTCTGTGAGGCTTAAAACAGAACAAAAAAGAAGCATGAACAAAAAACACAAACCCTTTGAATCCTCATTGATCATGAGCTGGTAATAAGACCCAGTCACTGAGGATGTTACTTTTATATGCAGATCTATAAACTCTGGTCCCCTATCCTGAGTCACAAAAGAGTTATTAGAGGCATGTCTCCGTAATCTGTATTTTGAAACGGTTTTCTCTTGGGATTAGTTAATTGAAAAGACCCTATGCATTAAAATTAAAGGGAGAAATGACACAGAAGTCTTGTTAGTCACATATCCTGCGGCTATTGTAATTCCCTCCGTTGGCTCGCTTGTCCGCGTTTTAATATGTCCGTGTTGCTCATGCTTGATTGCTATGACTATTGTGATGCTTAAATTTCATCACTGTAGGACTATGTGCTCAGGAGGCTCTGGTATGCAAAATTACCTGGTCCATTCCGCAGACTTTTCATTAATGCTGACAAAGATTATTACTGAACAGTGAAAATCATACTCACTAAATGAGTTAATTCTTTTTCTGGACATTAAATCTGGTTTATTTCATTTTTCTCCCGTGCAATACTGCTTCTTATTCTTAAGTTTTTGAGCAATATTTGTTGGCACAATTTCTATAGTGGTAGCTGAAAACTTAATAAATAAAAATCAGTTTTTAGAAACCATCTTTTATAAAGTGCAGAAAACCCCATTTGAAGAGAGTGCGTGCCCCATCAGAACCCAAAATTCTGATCTGAGATCTGTAGTGCACATTTTGACATCAGTGGTAATCCTGTATATGTAGGGTGAGCTGCATGCAAGAATGGAGATTCACTGGAGTGATCTGAGGACAGAAATTTGCACTTAATACTGTGTGTGTTGTAGGATGGGACTGTCAGAAGTGCACAATGGTGACTTAACTCAGCTCCCACTGAAGTTGGTGGAAGTTTAACCATTCTCTCCAATGAGAGCAGAGCTAGGCTGATGCTTAGTGCTTCTGAAAATCCCCCCTGTAATTCTCACACATTGTACAGTTCAGAGATGCCGCCGGTTACTTTGCCGTTAACCCAAGAGATAATGAATGAAATTGTGAGTTATCCGTAGGAATAGGCAAGCGATTTAAGTCAAAATAATGGAGTCCTACCTCTTTGTCAAAACCTCTGCTCATTTTAAAGAACTGAATTTGAACAGCGTCTTTCCTGAGCCTCTGAAATGTTTGGAGATGGCTTTGTTATGATTTATGTGAATGGGACTTTTGTAATGAATGAACCCCACAAGGGCTCTCTTTATATTTGGGAAGATGCTTTGGACTATTTCTCCTCAGAAGAAGGGTAACTGAAGCAGGCACACCTGTCATGCCACAGCCTGCTGCAGGAGGGCACTCTGGGGGAGGGGGAACGGACTATCCTATAGCTGGGAGTAGCCCCACCACACCACACCACAGACACCAGGCTGCCTCTGAACATGCTGGAGTCACTCTGCATGGAAAGATGACATTAGAGAAGAAGAGGCAGGGCAGGGGAGGGGTGGTGGGTTACAGAGGGGGAGAGGGCTGAGTGGGGAGAGTGGCCACAGGGACCTCCTCAAACTGCTGGGTAACTTGAACCAACTTCCAAGATGCTAAATGAACTATCTGTGTGTCTCATCATTGCCTCAAGCCTTAAGTTGAAGTGTATAAAATACTAAGTTAAAAATTCATGTAATTATACTTGTCTCATCTTTAGTTAAGCCTATCCCAGAAACATGGGCTTTTCTTTCTGAAGTCTCATAAAAAATATAATAGCTTCTCTCTTTTTTTCATTCTGGCTTTTTAAAAAGCCACATAAAAACAAGTGGTAAAGTCCTATATAATCAAATTGGCTGATATGAAGACACCTAGCCAGCCCAGCCCTAGAGAGAGATGCTTTCTCATAAATACCTCTCAGAAAATAACATCTGGCGAGAAGGATAGCTCAGTGGTTTGAGCATTGGCCTGCTAAACCCAGGGTTGTGAGTTCAATCCTTGAGGGGGCCATTTAGGGATTTGGGCCAAAAATTGCGGATTGGCCCTGCTTTGAGCAGGGGGTGGGACTAGATGACCTCCTGAGGTCCTTTCCAACCCTGATATTCTGTGATTCTATGTGAAACTGGAAAAGCATCAGTCTCTTTCTGCTGTTTGAAGAGAACTTTAAGGGTTTCCTAGAAGCTAATTGACAACTACAAGAAATAAATCTGGTTGTCTTAAACAGAATTCCTACTCTGAGCTCTTTCCAGCAAATAATTGACTCGTCTGCAAAAGGCTTTGAGAGGCAGTGACGAACAGAATGTGGTAGAAATGGAAATGTGAATCCAGTGCTATGTAAAGATCTGTTAGGAATGGCTCTGACTGCTAAATGAGAAACAAGAAGACTAGAAAAATAAAAACGGAGGCCAGGTTTTTTTTATCAGTGTGAGGGTTAGACTCTAGTAAAGCATTGAATAATCCTTTCTTGGGTTAAAGCTTACCTATGGGGTACCTCTGGTTTTAAAGTTTTTTTTGACTTATATTGCTTGAAAATTAAGAGCTTTGGAAAACATACCCAAGCAATTTATTTAATTATACTTTGCATTTTAACCTAACTACAGTCACCAAAGAGTGAAATCAACGCACAGTTTATCTTTGTGCTTAAGCCAGTTGGAATAGCTGCCTTTTGTGACTACACACAAAAAGAATTGTTGTTAGTGATAGGGAAGAAGGTTTGTGTTTGGGGAGTGGACCGCTTGTGGATACAAATAAATGAACCACCATTCTACTAATTATGCCAGTTTTGAAGAACACATGAAGCTATTCTCTGATGCTCTCCATACAGTCTCAGATAATACCTTTGAAGTGGGCTCTGTACATGTGTGGGGGTAATCTTTGATGCAGGCTGTGCTGGAGAAAAAGCTTTAATTAGTTTTGCTCTCATATTTCTGTTGCTTTTTCTTAATTTTGTTTATATTGGGTATTACACTCTTGATTTCTTGCTCATTCTTTGGAAAATAATGTTCTAGATATTGAGTATTTTAGTTCTAATAGCCCATTACTACAAGACAGGCCATCGTAGCTGTGATGTGGTTCTTCACACCTGAATCTGCCGCTGGAAAAACTGAGAGGACAAACTTAGGATGGAGCTGGCAACACGTCAAGTAAATTCAACCATTGGGACCAGGAATCAATACCCAGTAGCATTCCTGCACTGTCTAACACCATGTGGGAGCCCTGTACCTCAGGAGGCCAGGGAAGCTCCAGACTTATCTGTAATGCTCCTCGAGCGGTCAATGATATGAACACAACCTGAGGTTTGTTAACAGAGTTATCCATTTTCCTACCTTTGCAGGTTAAAAGCACATCTTCACAGGAACAAGAGCTTCTGAATGGGAAAAGGAGTGCCACACACGACAAATGCTAGTTGTGTCGCTTATTGCACTCTTGGAAGGTGCTCCGACAGTCTGGCGATGGAAGAGGCATAAGAACCTGAATAGACCAGACTCATCTGGATGTTTAAAACGTATATAAAGATTGGACTTTACTGACACACTTTCAGTAGCAAGGGACAAGTATCCAACAATGTGCTACTTTTGGAAATGTCTCACTCGAATTTCACTGCAATACTGAACATTTACTGTACTAAACGTTTACTGAACTACTTTCCTATGCGTAAGTACGGAATCAACCACATCCACTGAAGACTCGGCCTGAATGACTCGCTGCACTGAATCTGATAGTGTACTTCACTAGTAAAACAAATGCAATCAATTCTTCATATATTGCCATGGTAGGTCTTTATGGTGCAATCATCTTCACTACACCAAACACTTGCACCTTTACACACCATCTCTGTGGGCCTGCATGGCCCAAGATGGGCTATTGCTATAATGATCAAAGCTACATACGCCATCCATGCACAACTCCTCGCATCCTCCCTGTGGCTCTATGCAATGCTAGATTGTTTATAATTGTTAGAGATTATTGAAAAGTAGATATTTTCTTCCGAAAACAAACATGAACAAAACATTTTAATTTAAAATTTTTGCACAGGAAAATTTCAAACAAAACTTTCAATTCAAAATGGAAATTGTAAAGTCAACTTTCAAACACCAAGAATTTTTAAACTTTTGAAATCCTGAATATTGTTTCCCCTTTTTAACCACTAATTCCACGAGAATTTCTACCTTGTCTCTCCAATATCCTGAGCCCAAAATGGCTACAACAAAATTACATTCTAAAATGAATGTCTTTTTAAAACTTTTCTCCAGTTTTGGAAAAGATACAGTTGGCAAAAGGAAAACTTAATTAAGAAACCACCATCAACAACAAAAAAGCCCAAAGCCCCAAACAAACAGAGACATCCTTAACTACTTTGTAGTCAATGGTAAAGGAGACAGGAGGTGGGGGAAAACAAATCCTAATTTTTTTTTGACATTTAAAAAAATTGAAACAAATGTCCCCTGAAATAAACAAAAATTTTCATTTTATTTTGAATTTCCCCACTGAAAAACATCATTATAAACACCATTTGTCCCATGAAAAATTAATCTTTTAATGAACTCTCATTTTTGAGTGGGGTTTTTCTTTTTGTAATAAAATTTCAACCAGCTCTAATGTTTGGCATTCTACTACTATTAGGTGACTTTATGAAAATGAAGGGCATGTGTTTGTGTGTGTATAACTTTTTTAAAAAAATTCCAGTAATAGCTCCAGTAGTCTAGTGTGAGGCATGTGATAGGAACTAAGTAGTTTTTTAGAATTTAGATTCTTGTCCTTTACAGATTTTAAACCCAACCTGGAAAAACTGGCTGCTATTTTGTTGTCTTCCCCCTTGCTCCCCCATTTTTAATTTGCAGCTGCATGCCCATTACTCCGCAACCTTAGCAGGTGGGTAGGAAGGGGGCAAAGAAAGGCAGGCAGGAGGCAGACCCCGACCCCAATGGGCCAGCCAGAACTGCTAAGTCAGTAGGAGGCGGAGAATACAAGGCTTTCTGTCAAAGGCTGCAGCAAGCTACTTCCCTTGACGATCATAGAAATAACTGAAACTGAATCATAACTTTACTCCAGGGCTCCCCCTGGGGCAAAGTAACTACCTGCTGCCTCTTCCCATGGCTGATCCTAAAGACACAATTTATCCCTCAGACAAGAAATTCAAGGCTGGATTCTATCACCCTTACTCATGTTGGATAGTACCCATCCCCCAAGTGTACCTTATTTTGAGAGACATCACTCATTTTGCTCCCAAAATTACCCATATTCCACACAAATTTGGTGAGGCCTCACGTCTATTGTCAAAAATGTCTTTTCCTGGAGCTAAGGACCTAAAGTTAATCACCCCGACGGTGTAAATCTCAGAGCATCTTCAGTTCCCTGTGTAACATTGCACTCCACATGCTTTGTGAAAATATGCTTATGAGTGTGAATGTGATGTAACTGGGATATGCTTTATGCAAAAGGTCTCTTGTAAGGTATCATTACAAAGCTTATGATCTACTGACCGTGTTCATCCCATTTGTTTGCGTGTATCATTTCTAGGTCTGGAGTTAGGAGAATAAGACATAAACTTGTATCACTAATGTAAACATATTAAGTGGAAGCCATTAAGGGTGCTCCAGAATCAATGAGCTGTCAATGGCTCTGTTTACCTACAAACCTTCCTGTTTAAGTGTGGGCCAGTCCAGGAAGAAAGGAGGCTGGGGTCTCACAGGACATGTGACCATGTCACATGATACTGGAATCCATCTTAAATCTGGTACTTTTCCATTTAGAAGGAGGAGTGGGACCCAGAGAGACAAAAGATTCCCACCTTGTGCCAAAGCTATAAAGGGTTGGAGCAGGACAAAGTGGGGCCAGTCATGAGAAAGCCCCTGCTTACCACCTGAGATGGCTGCTGGAACTAACAAGGACTGTACAAGGGGAAAGGATTGGGCCCAGACTAGGAAGGAGTCTAGTCTGTGAAAGAAGCTAATTGGAACATCTCTGAGGGTGAGATATTACCTGTAATCAGTTTCTTAATGTTTTAGGCTTAGACTTGTGTGTTTTGTTTTATTTTGCTTGGTGACATTGTTCTGTCAGTTATTACTTGAAACCACTTAAATCCTATTTTTTATACTTAATAAAATCACTTCTGTTTGTTAATAAGCCTAGAGTAAGTGATCAATACCTGGGGGGAGCAAGCAGCTGTGCATATTACTCTATCAGTGATATAGAGGGCGAACAATTTATGAATTTACCCAGTATAAGCTTTATACAGAGTAAAACAGATTTATTTGGGGTTTGGGTCCCATTGGGAACTGGGTGTCTGGGTGCTGGAGAGGTAACCTGCTGAGCTGTTTTCGGTTAAAGTCTGCAGCTCTGGGGGCATGGCCCAGACCCTGGATCTATGTTGCAGCAGGCTAGCATGTCTGGCTCAACAAGGCAGGGTTCTGGAGTCCCAAGCTGGCAGGGAAAACGGGCTCAGATGTAATTTCAGCACATCAGGTGACAGTCCCAAGGGGATCTCTGTGACCGAACTTGTCACACCCTGTAGGAATAATGTATGCTTCCCCCTCACTGAGAGTCTGCATCACATATTGCATCCCAAATTTGGGCCTCAGCAGCTTGAGAAATATGGCAGCAGCTTACTCCATGTGTTGTTCTGTCAATTACAATGAGACTGCTCATGGGGCAAAGTACTATTCAACATGAGACAAACTGTCAGAACCTGGCCCCTTGAAAGCAAGTTACCTTCCAGAGCATTGACATAAAATGTTTTATTTATCAGCTAACGGCTAGATTTTGACTCTGCATGCTCACATGGCAGCAAAAGGGGGTGTAGGAATCCCATTTATGTCCCTGCACAGGCTTCCTGGACCTTAGGTTTGGGTATGCAGAAGCAAACCAGCACTGCATGCCCACTTAATCCCTTCCTAGATCAGACGGATGGAAAAAGTGGAGACTTGACTCTCAGAACTTCAATGCACCAGCCACCAGAGCTGAGTGGAGATGGCAGCACGCTTGTTATTTGCTGCTGGCATGAGCCATCTTTTCCTGGGGCAGTACAGCAGATGTCTTGCCTAGTACTATCAGCTGTTGGGATGGCTGCCATCTTGGCTGGCAATAGGGATTGAATTAGGGACCTCCAGAGCTGGAAGCCTCTATAGTCTGTTAAAGAGCCAGGATCTCAAACTAAGAAGTGAAAGAGAATCACATTCTCAGTGGATTGGGCACTGACCCACACACACTGACTAGTGGGTTACACCGTCCTTGGGACATAAGGGCACTAAGTGTTGATTTTGAGATCCAAGTTACCTAAGCATCACTAGCCCTCCTGCCCCATATACTGAACACTGGCAGCACTTAAACAAAGAACACACTGAGATAGTATTACTACCCCCCCCAACCCTGGTATTGTAATTCCTGTCACTCAATAGAAGTATAAACAACAGTGTTCCGAGAAACAACCAGAAAATACCAGGGTCCTGGATTTTGCAGCAGGTGGCATCTGCCAAGTAATTCTAGTGCTATTGTGACCTACGGCTTTGCTCTTTGCCAGTGCAGCTGATGCTGTTGGACAGAGCATGACTAGTGTTTATATCGGAGTAGACCATCTGGAAACACAATCAGAATCCACAGTCTTAGGGGATTACTGAAACCAGCAGAGCACGAAAGGAAGATTTGTGTCCACAGCTATTTGGTTCTGTCATGAACTTAGCTCTGTGCAGCAATAATTTTGACCCTTTAATGTGACTAAATCAAGTACAGGCGCCAGTTCAGTCTGCCACCACAAAAGTAAGACACTGTACAGCAGCAGGTGTCCGCACAACTTAAAGCCTTGTGTGTGCAATAAAATCTACACAGAGTTGCCAAAATATCGTGTATCTCATTAATTACAGACACAAATTCTTGTAAATTTATCTTACTTGCAAAGTAAAATATTGAAAAATCTAGTTTAGTTTTGGTTGCACTCAAAGCTTTTGCCCCAGCTATTGGCTTTTCAATCAAAGTGCTGCTTTTTTATATCGAGTGTCAACCTCCTCTTAAAAAATGGTCTGTGCCTGGAATAAAATGTGACGTTTACACACACAAGCAGTCTCACTGGGGTCAGAGGGACTAGTCTCAGTGCATAAAGTTAAGCGTGTGCTTACATCTTTGCAAGATGGGGGACTCGCATAAGAAAAATAACAGGTCATATTGTGCATCAGTTTTTAAGCAGAATGCCCCATTGAGCTCTGTGGGATGTTCTGCTTTTAATAAAAGGCACAATTTGACGCAGTTGTATTTCCTTACCCAAAGTACTGATCTTACAAATATTTAAGCATGTGCTTAACTTTATGCACAGTAACTAGTCCCATTGATCTCAGTAAGACTATGTGTGTAAAGCTAAGCATGTGTATAAGGCCATGTCTACACTACAAAATTATGTCGACCTAAGTTGTATTGGCATACAGCCACTGCAGTTATTACACTGCCTGTGCGTGTGTGTGTACAGTACGCTCCTTGTGTTGGTTGTGCACGTCCTCACCAAGAGCACTTATACAATGCAGAATGAGTGCACTGTGGGTAGGTATCCCACTGTGCAACTTGCCACCATCCAGTGCAGGGTGTTTTGGGAAGATTTGGCAATGCCTCATGGGGCTGAAATGGGTCACTCAGGGATGACTGGGAGCATTGAGTCAACTTCCCGTAATGCAGTGTTCTCCATCCCATAATTTCATCTGCATCCCATAATATTTCACACCTCTTTTCAAAGAGGTTGCATGCATAGGGCACCTGATCCTGCAGTATTTGCAGAGCCACAAGAGAAGCTGCTTGGACCATGATGATTCCTTGGAGGCTAGATTGCTGTGGAACATAGAAAGAAACAATTTAAGGTTGTTGGTGTTCAAGGAGCAGCTGGAGATGGTGGAGTGCTTGCTCTGGGTCTGAGAAACAAGCACTGACTGGTGGAATCACATCGTAATGCAGCAAGAAAAGGAGTAATAGTGGCACCTTAGAGACTAACCAATTTATTTGAGCATAAGCTTTCGTGACCTACAGCTCACTTCATCGTAATGCAGGTTTGGGATGACAAGCAGTGGCTACAGAACTTTTGGATGTGCAAGGCCACCTTCCTGGACCTGTGTGCCGAACTCGCCCCAGCCCTCTCGTGCAGGGACACCAAAATGAGAGCTGCACTGATAGTGGAGAAGTGAGTGGTGATTGCACTGTGGAAACCTGCAATGTCGATTGCTACTGGTCAGTCAGGAATCAATTTGGAGTCAGGAAATCTACCCCAAGGCCTGTTGTCATGCAAGTGTGCGGGGCCATTAATTGCCTCCTGCTATGCAGGACTGTGATTCTGGGCAATGTGCAGGACATAGTGGATGGTTTTGCAGCAATGGGTTTCCCAGACTGAGGTGGGGCAATAGATGGCACATATATCCCTATTTTGGCAGCAGTCATCTTGCCACAGAGTACATCAACAGAGAAGGCTACTTTTCTATGGTAATGCAAGTGCTTTACCAACATCAGTGTGGACTGGACAGGGAAGGTATATGACACATGCATCTTTAAGAACACAGGACTGTTTGGAAAGCTGCAAGCAGGGACTTTCTTTCCCAACCAGCAGATTACCATTGGGAATGTTGAAATGCAAATAGTGATCCTGAGAGATCCAGCCTACCCCTTGCTCCCATGGCTATGAAGCCATACATCGGCCACCTCGACAGCACCAAGGAGCGGTTCAACTACAGGCTCAGCAGGTGCAGAATTACACTTGAATGTGCCTTTGGTCGTTTGAAGGGTCGCTGGTGTTGTTTACTTACAAGATTGGACCTTGGTGAAAAAAATATCCCAGTGGTTATAACTGCCCGCTCTGTTCTCCATACAAAGGGGGAAAGGTTTCTGACCGGATGGAGGGCAGAGGTGGTGTGGCTGTCTGATGAATTTGAACAGCCAGATACTAAGTCTACTAGAAGAGTTCAATTCAGAGCTATGCAGCTCAGGGAGGCTTTGAAAGAGCATTTTAATTGTGAGACAGAATAGTGCATGTTGCTATAGTGTGTTCTACATGGCCATGCTCTTTTGCAGCCCGGTATGAATCTTGTGGTAAGTTTTGAGTATGTAGGAATACAACATCGTCAATGCACTTAAAAATATTGTCTGTGAATGATGTTATGGGTTCTGTGACAAAATGAAGTAACAGGAAATCGGTTGGTATCGTAACTGCTCAGCATCAGACAGCATATGTTATGAACTAATAAAGAAGAATTTTGTTCCAAAAATAGAATTTTATTTGGTAACATGAACCAGGCAATTAAAAAACCATTTAAAAACTTAATAAAGAAAAGGAACAGAAGTTATAAGGGGGAAAGAACACACATTTTCAGGTACACATACACCAACCAGGGCTTTCACAAGTCAGTTGTATGTGAAGCTGTGATTGCCTTTAATGTCCCCCTAGGTGCACTGACCCCTGATGCCACGTGGGATGTTGTGGGTGGTATAACAGGTCCCCCCCTGGGGTGCCACCTGGAACTGGGGTACCACTCAGCCCCCCTGACCTTCCACCCTGGGCTCCCTTTACACCGTACTGCTGTGACAAGTTGCCCAGCCCACATATAGATAGAAACACACCCAGCTGAAGTTACATGTGTGGGAAGGCTCCAGCTAGGGAATGTCCCAGCTACTCAGGCACGTACCTCCTCTGGAGTGTAACCGCCAAATTACACCAACTTGCACTGCACAGGGAACTGTATAGCATAAACGCATGAAATTCGCTCCCACCCTCAATGTGGAGAGGAATACACAACAGCTTTCTGCCCCGAGTTATGACTCCCACACTGGTTTTAAACGAAGCAAAAACAAGTTTATTAACTACAACAAAAAAGATTTTAAGTGATTATAAGGGATAGCAAACTGATCAAAGCAGATTACCTAGCAAATAAACAAAAACACAATCTAAGCTTAATATGCTAAAGAGATTGGATATGAATAGCAGATCCTCACTCTAATTGATGGTACAAGCCGGCTGCAGATTCTTAAGGGGCAAGCTGCACTTGCTTACAGCTTGAAATCCCCAGGTGTTCCATTCACAGGTTAAAAATCCCTTTAGCCTGGGTCCAGCACTTCATAGATAGATTCATAGATATTAAGGTCAGAAGGGACCATTATGATCATCTAGTCCGACCTCCTGCACAATGCAGGCCACAGAATCTCACCCATGTCTGAGCTATAGAAGTCCTCAAATCATGGTTTAAAGACTTCCAGGTGCAGAGAATCCTCCAGCAAGTGACCCATGCCCCACGCTGCATAGGAAGGCAAAAAACCCCCAGGGCCTCTTCCAATCTGCCCTGGAGGAAAATTCTTTTCCGACCCCAAATATGGCGATCAGCTGAACCCTGAGCATGTGGGCAAGACTCACCAGCCAGATACCCAGGAAAGAATTCTCTGTAGTAACTCAGATCCCACCCCATCTAAAATTCCATCACAGGCCATTGGGCCTATTTACCATGAATAGTTAAAGATCAATTAATTGCCAAAATCATATTATCCCATCATACCTTCTCCTTCATAAACTTATCAAGTTTCATCTTGAAGCCAGATAGGTCTTTTGCCCCCACTGCTTCCCTTGGAAGGCTGTTCCAGAACTTCACTCCTCTGATGGTTAGAAACATTTGTCTAATTTCAAGTCTAAACTTCCTGATGGCCAGTTTATATCCATTTGTTCTTGTGTCCACATTGGTACTGAGCTTAAATAATTCCTCTCCCTCTCTGGTATTTATCCCTCTGATATATTTATAGAGAGCAATCATATCTCCCCTCAGCCTTCTTTTGGTTAGGCTAAACAAGCCAAGCTCCTTGAGTCTCCTTTCATAAGACAGGTTTTCCATTCCTCGGCTCATCCTAGTAGCCCTTCTCTGTACCTGTTCCAGTTTGGATTCATCTTTCTTAAACATGGGAGACCAGAACTGCACACAGTGTTCCAGATGAGGTCTCACCAGTGCCTTGTATAACGGTACTAACACCTTCTTATCTCTACTGGAAATACCTCGCCTGATGCATCCCAAGACCACATTAGCTTTTTCACAGCCATATCACATTGGCGGATTATAGTCATCCTGTGGTCAACCAATACTCCAAGATCCTTCTCCTCCTCCATTACTTCTAATTGATGCGTCCCCAGCTTATAACTAAAATACAGTTATACAGTTAAAATACGAATACAGACTAACACGGCTGTTCCTCTGAAACCTGTAACTAAAATCTTGTTATTAATCCCTAAATGCATGACCTTACACTTCTCACTATTAAATTTCATCCTATTACTATTACTCCAGTTTACAAGGTCATCCAGATCCTCCTGTATGATATCCTGGTCCCTCTCTAAATTGGCAATACCTCCCAGCTTTGTATCATCCGCAAACTTTATTAGCACTCCCCCACTTTTTGTGCTGAGATCAGTAATAAAAAGATTAAATAAGATTGGTCCCCACACCGATCCCTGAGGAACTCCACTGGTAACTTCCCTCCAGCCTGACAGTTCACCTTTCAGTATGACCCGCTGTAGTCTCCCCTTTAACCAATTTCTTATCCAGCTTTCAATTTTCATATTGATCCCCATCTTTTCCAATTTAACTAATAATTCCTCATGTGGGAAAAGCCTTACTGAAATCTAGGTAAATTAGATCCACTGTGTTTCCTTTGTCTAAAAAATCTGTTACTTTCTCAAAGAAGGAGATCAGGTTGGTTTGGCATGATCTACCTTTTGTAAAACCATGTTGTATTTTGTCCCATTTACCATTGACCTCAATGTCCTTAACTACTTTCTTATACAAAATTTTTTCCAAGACCTTGCATACTACAGATGTCAAACTAACAGGCTGGTAGTTACCCAGATCATCTTTTTTTCCCTTTCTTAAAAATAGGAACTATGTTAGTAATTCTCCAGTCATACAGTACAACCCCTGAGTTTACAGATTCATTAAAAATTCTTGCTAATGGGCTTGCAATTTCATGTGCCAGTTCCTTTAATATTCTTGGATGAAGATTATCTGGGCCCCCCGATTTAGTCCCATTAAGCTGTTCAAGTTTCGCTTCTACCTTGGATGCGGTAATATCTACCTCCATATCCTCATTCTCATTTGTCATGCTACCAGTATCCCTAAGATCCTCATTAGCCTCATTAAAGACTGAGGCAAAGTATTTGTTTAGATATTGGGCCATGCCTAGATCATCCTTAACCTCCACTCCATCCTCAGTGTTTAGCGGTCCCCTTCTTCTTTCTTTGTTTTCTTCTTATTTATATGGCTATAGAACCTTTTACTATTGGTTTTAATTCCCTTTGCAAGGTCCAACTCTACTTGACTTTTAGCCTGTCTCACTTTATCCCTCCATGTACTGACCTCAACAAGGTAGCTTTCCTTGCTGATGCTTCCCATCTTCCACTCCCTGTATGCTTTCAGCTTTTTCTTAATCACCTCTCTGAGATGCTTACTCATCCAGCTTGGTCTACAACTCCTGCCTATGAATTTTTTCCCCTTTCTTGGGATGCAGGCTTCCGATAGCTTCTGCAGCTTTGACTTGAAGTAATGCCAGGCCTCCTCCGCCTTTAGATCCATAAGTTCTTCAGTCCAATGCACTTCCCTAACTAATTTCCTTAATTTTTGAAAGTCAGCCCTTTTGAAATCAAAAACCCTAGTTGCAGATTTATTTTTGTTTATCCTTCCATTCAGTTTGAACTGAATTAGCTCATGATCACTTGAACCAAGGTTGTCCCCTACAACCATTTCTTCTATGAGGTCCTCACTACTCACCAAAACCAAATCTAAAATGGCATCCCCTCTAGTCGGTTCAGCAACTACTTGATGAAGGAATCCATCAGCTATCGCATCTAGGAAAATCTGAGCCCTATTATTATTACTAGCACTTGTCCTCCAGCGTATATCTGGGAAGTTAAAGTCTCCCATGATCACGCAGTTTCCATTAGTATTTACTTCATTAAAAACATTAAAGAGGGCTCTATCCATATCCAAATTAGATCCCGGCGGTCTATAGCACACCCCAAGCACTATCACGGGTGGGGCTCTAGTAGTTTTCTTCCCCAATGTGATTTTTGCACAGACGGACCCTGTCTTATCCATTCCATCGCTTCTTATTTCTTTACATTCTACCTCATCATTGATACACAGTGCTACTCCACCACCTTTACCTTTATTTCTGTCTTTCCTAAACAGCACAGACCCTTCAATCGCTGTCGTCCAGTCATGACGACTATTCCACCCTGTTTCTGTTCTCCCTAGAATAGCTGGTTTCCCTTCCTGCACCAGTAGCTCTAGTTCCTCCATTTTGTTACCCAGGCTCCTCGCACTGGTGAACAAACATCTTCATTCCTGCTGTTTGGCCTCGCTCACATTCTTTACCCGATTAGGCCCGGACATTCTACAGCCACTATGACCTATTAGACTGGTACCCACACTGCCCTTCCTCCTTATGTCCATTCTCCTACCCACGGCTGTATCCTTTCTTACTTTGTTTTCTTCCCTCTCAATGTTAAAATCCAGCGTGGAGATTACCTGGACATCTCCCAACCATCTCCCCCAGATTCCTAGTTTAAAGCTCTCTTAATCAGTTGTGCCAGCCTCCCTCCTAGAAGACTATTTCCTTCCCTCAGATGAAGTCCATCCCGAGAGAACTGTCCTCTGTCCATGAATGCCTCCCAGTGGCAATACATCCCAAAGCCCTCCTCATAGCACAACTGCCTGAGCCATCTGTTGAAAGTCATTATCTTGTCACACCTTTGTTCAGGCAGAATCCCACCGAAGATTACCTGAGCCTCAATTTCCTTAAGTGTCTTCCCCAGCCTGGCATAGTCTCCCTTGATATGTTCCAGCGAGAATCTACCGGTATCATTTGTTCCCACATGAAGGACAATCAGTGGATTCTTTCCCGCTCCCTTTAGGATCCTCTTCAACCTCAGGTCCACATCCCATATCTTAGCACCTGGAAGACAGCACACCTTTCTATTCTCTGGATCAGCTCTGGTTACAGACCTGTCTATTCTTCTCAGTAAGGAGTCCCCGATCACGTAGACCTGCCTTTTCCTGGTGCAATTCTCTGGTCTATCCCCTGTTCCCTCTGGCTGCAAGTTCTTTCCATTCCTATTCTCCCTTGTAATCCTCTTCAACCCATCCTGTATCCTCCTGGGGATCATATTTGGTGTAGTCTCCATTGACTCTTCCCCTTTTCCTATAGGACTAGCCGCTCTTCTCTTCTTCCTTGCCCTTCCACCTTCAGTGACCACCTGCTGAGCCCCTTCTTCATTTTTCAATCCTGCAAACCTGTTCTTGAGCTCTATTTCTCCTTCAGTAGCCCATCTTTTCCTCTGCCTGGTTCTCTTAGTCACATGCTTCCACTGTCCATTTTCTTCACCCAGCAGTCTCCCCTCAGAGTTCTTCGGTCCTGCTTCCATCTGCAAGTCTGAGCTTTTTCCTTCAACTGCCTCATGTCTTTGCTCCTTAATCTGCTCGAACCCCCTTCTAAACTCAACCAGACTTTCCACCTGCATCTCCAATCCTCGGATCTTTTCTTCCATCAGCTCTATCAGGCGGCACTTCACGCAGACAGAATTCTTTCCAGGTACCCCCTCCAGGATCATGTACATACCGCAGCTTCCACATCCAGTCATCTTCATTGTGTCTTCCACTACTTGGGTCACTCCCACTGCTGCCTCTGTATCTGTCATAGCCTTCCCACCTAAACCCTGTTAATCTGGGAAACAAACCACTCCAAAACACCAGCACCCACAGCAAAAACAAAACCCAAACGAGCACCTCAATACAAACTCCCCTTTCAAACTCCCACTCAAACTCCCCTGTTTACAGCTCTGCTTGCTGGCTCCTGTGCTGCTGCGGCTGTTGGAGGAGAAGTTCAGTCTTCGTTCCTCAGGTGTTATCAGGAGTCTTTTTGCGTGGGAAGTCAGTGAAGAACTATGATGATGTCACTCCCGCTGCCTTATATAGCTTTTGCATATGGCAGGAATACTTTTGTCAAAGTTTGGTTCCCACGCCAGCCAGTGGAAAAATACTGATATCCCAAGATGGAGTCCAGTACCAGGTGACCTGGTCACATGTCCCTCTAGTGTCATAGCAGCCATTACTCAGAGGTTGTCTGCAGCTTCCTCAGGATGTCTCCCCAGGTGTGACATAAGCTTCTTCTAAGGCCTATTGTTTTCTCTAATGGCCCTTCCCCACCCAGCTTTTCAGAATGAAAGCATCTTGCCAAGTGGGCATTCCCTAGGTGTGAACACATTTGTAATACACATATATAGTCAATATTCCTAATTTCAGATACAAAAATGATACATGTATACAAATAGGATAATCATATTTAGTAAATCAGAACCTTTCCAATGACAGCTCACATGGCTTATCTTGCATCAAATACATCACAATTATGCCATAATCATATCATAATAATATCACTGTGAAGAATATGGGGTGCAGTGTCAAAGGAAGGTTGGGATATTGAGTTCTCTATGGGCTGCAGAAGGAGGGAAGCACAGGATTGCTGAACCTGCAGGTCCACCAGAGTCTGCAGCATATTTGTTTGCTGTCTGAGAAGTGTAAGCATCTCCTGTTGCACATCATTCTCCTTTTCTGGTGCCTTTTTCCTCTCCACTCTATCCCTGGCCAGGCGGTCCGTGAGGGTGTTGCTCCAGGCCTTGGTATTGTTCTCTGATGCAACACTGGCTTGCAGGGTCTCCTGGAACATGTCATCCCAAGTAATCTTCTTTCTCCTTCTTATCTGGCTCAGTCATTCTGTGGGTGTCGAGGGGGAGAACCTGAAGGCCACAGTGGCAGCAGCTGTAGATACAACACACAGAGGTACCACTGTCAGTGTATTCACAACGGAAATGAAAACTTAGGATTGTGAGCTCACTCCCCTTGGTCCCCAAAAGTTGCAAACACTACATCCTCACTTCTCCTTGGGACTGATAGAGCATGGTAGCAGTCACAACACCAGCCAGGTGAGTATGGCCCTAAGGTTTGGGTTGGGGAAATGAGGGGGGGAATAGCTCACAGGCATGAGTATATGCGGATAGGGCAATGGCACTGAATATTGGCACCATTTTCCACCGGCTGTGGTGATTTTAGCTGATATCTCACTCCTGAGGTAACAGAGGCAAGAGAGAGCACAGCTGCTGCTAGTGGCCCGATGCTGCCCAGGCCCATATGCTGCCAGCCTGTGCACTGCAATGGTACCTGCTGAAGTAATTGCTGAGTGATGTGGGAAAGTGTCCTACCGTGGTGGGTAGATTCCTTCCCCTGCATTAGGCTCATTTGACCTTGACTGTTGGGACTGAATGGACTGCAGTGGGGTCAAAAACATGTCCGGGCTTACTGGATCCCCCAGTCACCTGTCCCCCACACTCCTCCTCCTCTTTCTCATCCACCTCCTCCTTCTCCCTGTTCACAACAGGGATCTGTGACTCAGGCTCCTCCGAAGTGTCAATGGCGCTCTTGCATGGCGGTGGTCTCTTCACCAAGGATGGCATGCAGCTCTTTGTAAATGCAGCAGGCCTGTGGCTCCACACCAGATCAACTGTTGGCCTCCCTGGTCTTCTGGTACACGTGCCACAGCTCTTTTTCTTTCCGCTGGTCCCTGTCGTAGCCCTTCTCCTGCATCCCCTGAGCAATCTGCTTGTAGATGTCTACTTTTCTATGGCTGGATTGGACCTGTGCCTGCACTTCCTCTTCTCCCCACAGGATCAGGAGATCCAACACCTCCTGTGTACTTCAGGCAGGAGCACGCCTGGAACATGTAACCGGCATGGTCAGCTGGGCAGTTACACCCAACAATGGGGAGCTGCTAGGTGTGTTCACCATGCAAAACAAATTTCAAAAATTTGCAGGGCTTTAAAGAGGAGGGGCAGTTTCCTATCCCTGTGCAGCAGAGTTCACAACTGTGACCAGAGTGATCAGTGTGAGGCATTGTGGGATAGCTCCTGGAGGCCAGTAATAATCAACATAAATAGCACAGTGTCGGCACTGATATTGTGTTGACCTAACTATATCAACCCTGAGTCTATGACACTAGGAAAGGTGTTGTTATTAAGTCGGCATAACGGGGCAGATATGTCAGCAGGAACAATATTTAAGTGTAGACCCATCCACAGCTAGATCAAAGCAAGTTGCCCTTGGTCGACCTAACTGTGTAGTGTAGACTAGGCCTAAGTCTTTTCAGGAATGGAGACTTATCGAATAGGAAAGATTATATTCATTTGATGTCAAGTACTTTTTCCCTTGAACTTAAATTACTTGGGGTTGTTCCATTTTCTGATGGGGTGGGGAGGGTAAAGAATTTCCATTTTACAGCAATGTAAAAAAAGGAAAGCTGTAGTTCTTTACTAGGTAGGCCAAAGAAAATGACAGACCATATGGGAAAGTGGTGGCTACTGAAAGGTGCTATGTTATTTGTGTAGAGCCATTCATATTAACCACTGCAAAATAACATGAGGAAAGGGAATCAAATAACTTGATTTTTTTGTATTTGTAGCCAGTCATTTTAAGAGCAATGTCAATATTTCTGAGTGTTTAAACAAATGCTAACACACATACACAAGCTGAGATTTGCAGCGTTATCTAAGGGATTTTGTACACCCAATTTCCAAAAAACAAATGCAAACTGGGCATCCAAATTCCCTTGATATCTTCAAAAATCTTAGCTATAGCATATCCATAAAATGTATTCAATATATTAAAAACAACACAGATTCAATGGGGAGAGAAAGGAAAAAAGAAGCTATTGTAGTCAATATTTGTAGGGCACGCAGATGCCACACTGATGAGGATGGTATAAAAAACTTAGTTAAAGATAAAAGAATCTTATTCTTAATTTCTTCTTTGGTGAGGTTTTCTTCCTAACTGCCCTTATCATCATTTAGCCAGTGGGTTCTAAGGTCTTCTTTGTGACGAATGTGACTGAGGAGTTTCAGCAGGACCACCATACCAACTAAAGCTTTCTTGACTCATTCACCATAAAAGAAAATCATCCATTATTCTGATAGATAAAATATGCTTATAAGAACCTAAGAATGCCCACACTGGGCCAGACCAAAGGTCTATTTAACCCAGTATCCTGTCTTCTGGTAGTGCCCAATGCCAGATGCGTCAGAGGGAACAAACAGAACAGGACAATTATCAAGTGATCCATCCCCTGTTGTCCAGTCCCTGCTTCTGACAGAGTTAGGGACACCCAGAGCACACATGTGTCCCTGACCATCTTGGCTAATAGCCATTGATGGACCTATCCTCCAACTTATCTAATTCTTTTTTGAACGCCATTATACTTTTGGCCTTCACAATATCCCCTGGCAATGAGTTCCACAGGTTGACTGTGTGTTATGTGAAGCAGTACTTCCTTATGTTTGTTTTAAACCTTCAGCCTATTAATTTCATTGGGTTGCCCTGGTTCTTGTGTTATGTGAAGGGGTAAATAACACTTCCCTATACACTTTCTCCACACCAGACATGATTTTATAGACTTCTGTCATATCCCCACTTTAGTTATCTCTGTTCTAAACTGAACAGTCCCAGTCTTTTAAATCTCTCTTCACATGAAAGCTGTTCCATACCCCTAATCATTTTTGTTGCTCTTCTCTGTATTTTCCCTACTTCTAATATATCTTTATTGAGATGTGTAGAGCCTTGAATACAGTTCTGGTGGAGGGACAAGAACTGCATTCAGTATTTAAGGTGGGAGCATATCATGGATTTATACAGTGGCATCATGATATTTACTGTCTTATTTTCTATCTCTTTCCAAATGGTTCCTAACATTGTTCGCTTTTTTTGACTGACACTGCACACTGAGCTGATGTTTTTCAGAGAACTATCCATGATGACTCCCAGATCTCTTTCTTAAGTGGTAACAGCTAAGTCAGACCCCATCATTTTGTATGCACAGTTGGAGTTATGTTTTCCAATGTGCATTACTTTGCATTTATCAACACTGAATTTCATCTGCCATTTTGTTGCTCAGTCACCCAGTTTTGTGAGATTCCTTTGTAACTCTTTGCAGTCCGCTTTGGACTTAACGATCTTGAGTAATTTTGTATTGTCTGCAAACTTTTCCACCTCACTGTTCCCCCTTTTTCCAAATCATTTACGAATCTGTTGAACAGCACCCTGTATATATTCTTTGGGGGACATCACTATTTATCTCTCCCCACTGTAAAAACTGACCATTTATTTCTACCCTTTGTTTCCTACCTTTTAACAGTTACTGATGAGACAACATTCCCTCTTATCCCATGACTGCTTAGTTTCCTTAAGAGCCTTTAGTGAGGGACCTTATCAAAGGCTTTCTGAAAGTCTAAATACACTATCAACTGGATCACGCTTGTCCACATGCTTATTGACACCCTCAGAGAAGTTGTATAGATTGGTGAGGCATGATTTCCCTTTGCAAAATCCGTGTTGACTCCTCCCCAACATATTGTGTTATATGTCTGATAATTCTGTTTTTTTTTAATAGAGTTTCAACCAATTTGCCTGGTACTGAAGTTAGGCTTACCAGCCTGCACGTGACATGATTGCATCTGGAGCCTTTTTAAAAAATTGGCATTGCATTAGCTATCCTCCAGTCGTCTGCTACAGACGTTGATTTAAATGATAGGTTACATACCAGAGTTGGTAGTTCTGCAGTTTCATATTTGAGTTCCTTCAGACCTCTTGGGTGGATCCCATCTGGTCCTGGTGACTTCTTACTGTTTAGTTTATAATTTATAACTTCACAAGATCATCTACTACCCCTTCTTTTTTTAAAAAAGTAGATATCAGAATACCTTTGTTAAAGAATATATATATATTTTAGTTATATTAGGACAAAACCAAATCTGTATTGCTTCAGTGCATGGAATCAGATTTGTATTTTAAGGAGTGACCTACACTGTAACCTAATGCCCTAATCTGATTCTTCATTCGTCGTGCCATTGTGCGTATTTCCATCCCTGAGCCTGCCCTGCAGCAAAGATGTAACATGGATTCGATAAGCTAACCTGGTCTGATACTGCACTCTATCAAATAAATATTACAATTGTCCTTCCATTACTTATTTGCGTAGTACAAAGGGAAGCAATTGTAAGTAAATCTCTTGTACAGTCAGAATGGCTTTAATCTGGCCTAAAAAGAACTAACTGCAGATGGTTTGTCTGGAAAGTACAGACCAGAGCTATGTAATCATGATCTGGTAGCTTACAAATAGTATTATATCAAATAAATTAGAATTAAAGACAAACCAAAGAAGTTGGACAACATAGATAAATGTTAATGGCTTGTATAATCCACTCACATGGACATACCAGATACCCTGCTTAACGCATTTGTACCTACGCTCCAGTGGGCATCTACTCCCCAGTGCAGTCTCCCCCTTCATATTAAATCATTCCCACTCCATTACTATGAGGTAAAAACTTTAGCTGCATGTATACAACAAAAAGATGAGAAGAGAATGAACTACTCCCCAGAACAATAGACTAGATTGTGCCCTTTCACATGAGCATCTGCAGGAGGGAGGAAAACCTACATTATACGACAGTAGAACTTCAGAGTTACAAACTAACCAGTCAACCTCACACCTCATTTGGAACTGGAAATATGCAATCAGGCAGCAGCAGAGATAAAAAAAAAAACAAAAAAAAAAAGCAAATACAGTACAGGACTTTCTTAAATGTAAACTACTAAAAACATAAACGAGATTTTTAAAAAAAATTGACAAGGTAAGGAACCTGTTTCTGTGCTTGTTTCTTATAAATTAAGATGGCTAAAAGCAGCGTTTTTCTTCTGCATAGTAAAGTTTCAAAACTGTATAAACTCAATATTCAGTTGTAAACTTTTGAAAGAACATCCGTAATGTTTTGTTCAGAGTTACGAACAACCTCCATTCCCAAGGTGTTTGTAGCTCTGATGTTCTACTGTCTCAGGGGGTTGGAGTTGGCAGCTCACTGCAAACCCTTCCATTCATATCTCTACTATATTAGCTGCAGAAGCACGCTTTCTAACTCAAGTACGCTCTCAGCTCCCAACATGTACCACTATAAAAGGGGCCATTGCGGCCTGATGCCTCATATTAAGATGGTCCTCTTTGAATGCATTGTAAAAATGATGCTCTAAAAGGTCCATTGTGCCTGGTGATACTGATACCCTTCCAGACCATGCTGCAGCCCTCAGTGTAGTGGTGATGTCCTTTGCAGTGGTATCTCAGGAACGGGACAAATCTGAGACCTGTGCCTGTGTAAGCAAACTGTTGGGGTATCTATAAGATAAGATCTTGCTGCTCCAAGCACTGATCCTTGTATTTGACTCTCCATGACATGTATATCTTTTAGCTTGTATGGGGTCTAATAACTCATGTTCCATGGTTAACATGTTTTAAAAATAGAGGCCTAAAGTGAGGCTCAAGGCCATATTCAGGCACCTAAATAAGTGGAATGGTTTTCAAATGGCTCTAACTGGTACCGCACTACTTCTGCATGAATTACACGTGTCATCAAGCTCTGAATCTGTTCAGATAGTCCTGGACTCTGCATGCTGTGCTGTGCTCTCCCTCTACTGTTTGCTGTTACTCAGTGACTGTGATGGATGGATCCAAGCATTTGAGCTCTCAATTGTTCTGATGTACCAAGCCTTCAACCTTTTCAAAACAGACTCTCCACTGATTTGCCACTGGTTTGGGAACTCTTCAAGAACCATTCCATCTTGTGGCTAACCTGTCTCTGCCAAACTTGCTGGCAGGTTCTACCACCTTTTCATGCTGGCTGTATCTATTTAAGTTTTGACTGAGTTGCTGGTAAACTTGGCATCCCTAATCTCAATTGCTCTTAGCTGTTCTTCCTTTTCAATGGAGAAAGCATTTATTAAAACAAGATGTGATGGGGGCTGGGCAGCATAGTGGTCAGCACATCCGAATTCTGGCCCTGTGCCTCTCTGCCAAGGCAGTAGAGGTGCCTGTTCCTGATCCTGAACTGTGAATCTTCTGCTCTCCACCCACACCTAGGCTTCTGTCCTTAAGAGGGTGTAATAGGAGGACCCAGGCCCTCCCCGTCCACCAGGTCCCAGCCCAGGTCCTGTAGGAAGTGACACTGGCAGGGTTCTCCCTGCAGTGAGTCCAAATCTGCTGAACTGGGCAACTTCCTACCTATATGTCCCTTCAGTTTGGGGTCTGGCCCCTACAGTCCAAACAGTCACTCATTTAATGCAAAAACAGTCCTAAGGAGCAGGGCCCTGCAGGTTCTCAAAGACAGAAGGTGGGGCATGAATCATAGAATATGATTCTATGTTTCTATAGAATCATAGAAGATTACAGTTGGAAGAGACCTCAGGAGGTTATCTAGTCCAACCCCCTGCTCAAAACACGACCAACCCCAATTAAATCATCCCAGCCAGGGCTCTGTCAAGCCAGGCCTTAAAAATCTCTAAGGTAGGAGATTCCACCACCTCCCTAAGTAACCCATTTTAGTGCTTCACCACCCTCCTAGTAAAATAGTGTTTCCTAATATCCAACCTAGACCTCCCCCACTGCAATCTGAGACCATTGCTCCTTGTTCTGTCATCTGCCACCACTGAGAACAGCCTAGATCCATTCTCTTTGGAACCCTACTTCAGGTAGTTGAAGTCTGTTATCAAATCTCCCCTCACTCCTCTCTTCTGCAGACTAAATAAGCCCAGTTCCCTCGGCCGCTCCTCATAAGTCATGTACCCTAGCCCCTGAATAATTTTCGTTGTCCTCCGCTTGACTCTCTCCAATTTGTCCACATCCCTTCTGTAGTGGGGGGACCAAAACTGGAGACGGTAGTCCAGGTGTGGCCTCACCAGTGCAGAATAGAAGGGAATAATCACTTTCCTTGATCTGCTGGCAATACTCCTCCTAATGCAGCCCAATATGCCGTTAGCCTTCTTGGCAACAAGAACACACTGTTGACTCATATCCACCTTCTTGTCCACTGTAACCCCTAGGTCCTTTTCTGCAGAAACCCAGCCAGTCCCCAGCCTGTAGCAGTGCATGGGATTCTTCCATCCTAAGCGCAGGATTCTGTACTTGTCCTTGTTGAACCTCATCAGATTTCTTTTGGCCCAATCCTCCAATTTGTCTTGGTCACTCTGGACACTATCCCTACCGTCCAGCATATCTACCTCTCCCCCAGTTTAGTGTCATCTGCAAACTTGCTGAGGGTGCAATCCACACCATCCTCCAGATCATTTATGAAGATGTTGAACAAAACTGGCCCTAGGACCAACCCCTGGGGCATTCCACTTGATACCGGCTGCCAATTAGACACTGAGCCATTGACACTACCCATTGAGCCTGACAATCTAGCCAGCTTTCTATCCACTTTATAGTCCATTCATCCAATCCAATTAACTTGCTGGCAAGAATACTGTGGGAGACCGTATCAAAAGCTTTGCTAATCTCAAGGTATATCACATCCATTGCTTTCCCCATATCCACCGAGCCAGTTATCTCATCATAGGAGGCAATCAAGTTGGTCAGTCATGACTTGCCCTTGGTGAAGCCATGTTGACTGTTCCTGATCATCTTCCTCTCCTTCAAGTGCTTCAAAATGGATTCCTTGACGACCTACTCCATGATTTTTCCAGGGACTATGGTAAGGCTGACCGGTCTGTAGTTCCCTGGATTTTCCTTCTCCCCTTTTTAAAAGATGGGTACTATATTTGCCCTTTTCCAATCATCTGGGACCTCCCCCGATCACCATGAGTTTTCAAAGATAATGGCCAATGGCTCTACAATTACATCAGCCAACCCCCTCAGCACCTTAGGATGCAGTGCATCCAGCCCCATGGACTTGTGCATGTCCAGCTTTTCTAAATAGTCCTTAACCTGTTCTTTCACCACTGAGGGATGCTCAACTCTGCCCTACTGTGCTGCCCAGTGCAGCAGACTGGGAGCTGACTTTGTCTGTGAAGACTGAGGCAAAAAAAAAAACACTGAGTACTTCAGCTTTTCCTACAACATCTGTCACTAGGTTGCCTCCTCCATTCAGTAAGGGTCCCACACTTTCCCTGATCTTCTTGTTGCTAACATACCTATAGAAACCCTTCTTGTTACCCTTCACATCCCTTGCTAGCTGCAAATCCAGTTGTGCTTTGGCCTTCCTGATTACACCCCTGCATGCTCTAGCAATATTTTTATATTCCTCCTGAGTCATCTGTCCAAGTTTCCACTTCTTGTAAGTTTCCTTTTTGTGTTTAAGCTCACCAAAGATTTCTCTGTTAAGCCAAGCTGGTCACCTGCCATATTTGTCATTCTTTTTGCACATCAGGATGGTTTCTTCCTGTGCCCTCAATAAGGCTTCTTTAAAATACAGCCAGCTCTCCTGGACTCCTCTCCCCCTCATATTAACCTCCCACGGGATCCTACCCATCGGTTCCCTGAGGGAGTCAAAGTCTGCTTTTCTATAGCTGGAGAAGCATGGTTGGAGAAGGCTCTGCCTGGCACCTTACCTGCTCTGTGATCCTCTCTCTGGCTCAATCCTCCATCTGGCTTCCTTGCAAAGGGTTCCTCTCTCCAGCAGCCTGTCCACTGCCCTTTGCCTGGGCTGCTGAGCCCCTTTTTACCAGCTCCTCCAGTTGGAACATGCTCGGCAGGCTCTGAAGGGCGTGGGTAACTTCAGATCCAGTGTGAGGTTTGTATACCCCACCACACAAGGCTTTTAGATGGTAACCTGGATCCCAGTAAGATGACCAAGGATTTGTGGTAAGTCTTAATAGCAAAGTCCAGACATATCCTTTTCTATCTGACCACATCGACATTCCCTATTTGTCAGGCTTGTTGAAATGAAGGCCACCAGGCACTAATCTTCTCATGGGTTGTAGCTGGGACATGACTAAGAGCTTGTAGGATGCAAGTTAAACCTTTTCTATTGTATCTTGAAGCCTAGACATGACCACCTTGGGGCAACACTTCCTTTAGGATCTACAGAAACCTTAAACTTGTTTGGTTTTTTGATGGTAAGTATACTGTTATTCCTGTCAATTGGTGTCTGAATTTGCACAACATCTAATTACTCCAGCCAGTCAAGTTCACTTTTCACTTGGTTTCCAAGGTCCAATGGGATGGTACATGGTGTATTTTTACACCCTGTTTTATAGGCAAGTAATACACGTGTTTGGGCATCTGCATTTACAGACTGCAGTTCAACGCAAGTACAAATGGAACCTACTCTTCCATTATTTCAAATTCTTAGTGATACTTGTTCTTTATACAGACATACAAAGGGGCTTTACCCAAGGGTCTCATTTTGTGTCCACTACATGAAATGAGCTTAGTTTTGAATTTTGGTACCTGGCATTCAGTAATATTTTCCATACGTTTGCTGTGTTCACATTACATGCAGCTCCAGGATCTGTTTTGAAATTCACTTTTTCTTCATTTCCAATGTCACAAACAAATCTGTTACAGATCTTTTCTCTGTAGATTTATTAAAGAACCCAACCAAACCCCCTGTTTTATAAATTCCCCTCAGAGATTTATCCTCCATCTGTATGATCAAAATATTTGCCCTCATCATTTGTATGACATGACAGCCCTTGTGCTTTACATTTTGTTGCACTTGCCTGCACATTTTATTACAAACAAATTTGGTCCCTGCCATTTGTTTACTACTGAATTTTGTCTTTATGGTTTGTGCATTTTAATTAGATTCATCTTAGTTCTTTCTCTACTTATTAACACTTTCATTTGAGAAGCTTTTCACTAGAAATATCCAATATTCTTTACAATGTCAAATTCATTTCTCAGAATAACTTTGCATTGATCTGATCTTTAGTTATACTTCAAATAATTTGATTCTCTAGTCCAGCTAAAAGCAGTTGTCATTATTGTTATTATTTATTATTTGTATAATCATACTGTATAGGAGTCTCAGTCATGGGTAGGGACCTACCACAGACCTACGGCTGTGAAAAACGTGTCATGGACCATGAAATCTGGTCTCCACCGTGAAATCTGGTCTTTTGTGTACTTTTACCCTATGCTATACAGATTTCAGAGGGGAGACCAGCATTCCTTAAACTGGGGGTCCCAACCCAAAATAGGGTTGTGTGGGGAGGGAGGAAGTTGCAAGATTATTGTAGAGGGGTCATGGTATTGCCACCCTTACTTCTGCACTGCCGTCAGAGCTGGGTGGCTGAAAAGCCGCAGCTGCTGGCCAGGCACCTAGCTGTGAAGGCAGCATTGCCAGCAGCAGTGCAGAAGAAAGAATGGCAATATGCGGCTGGAGAGCGGCGGCTGCTTGATGATGGCCCAGCTCTGAAAGCAGCAGCACAGAAGTAAGGGTGGCAATACCATGACCCCCCTACAATAACCTTGAGGACCCCCCCCCCCACAGACACACTGCTCCCTTTTGAGTCAGGACCCCTACAGTTACGACACAGTGAAATTTCAGATTTAAATATCTGAAATCATGAAATTTATTATTTTAAAAATCCTATGATGATGAAATTGACCAAAATGGACCGTGAATTTGGTAGAGCCCTAGTCCTGGGTTAGGACTCCATTCTTAGGTGCTGTACAAACACAGGACAATAAGATGGTCTCTAACCTAGGGAGTTTACAGTAAAGTTTATTTCCAAGACCTAGTCACCAGGATTAGGGTTACCAAAGGCACACTATAAGGGTCAATATCCATTGATACCAAAGGTTACTCTTACACTCTGTCTCTTCACTTGGAAATTCCTACGGAACTTAGCAACGTACATCAGCGGGCTTAATCATCTTTGGTTAACCCAGAGCTTTAGTGAACCTGACCTCAGTTAAACAGGGAGGACCTGTATTCCATCTCTAGTTGGTGGCAGAAGCAGTAATTTGACTTCCTGTCTATATTATTTTAGGGCATACAACACTAATAAGATTTTTTAAATACATAAATGAAAATTTGTAAATCTCACCAAAATACAAATAAGCAAATTAATTGTCTATCATTCTTCATTAGATTCTAAGACAATATGACAGCTACATATTCAAAGTTCACTGTGTGCTAGCCAAGATCTTCAGAAACGATTAGTGATTTTAGGTGTCTCAATGTTTGTGCTCAACTTGAGACCCCTTAAAGAGGGCTGATTTGCAGAGGGTGGCTGCACAGAACTTTCTGCAAATCAGGTCCCTTGAGGGTGCTTCTATTTAGGTACCCAAAATCATGAATTAATTTTGAAAATTCAATAGTGAATTGTATGGTCAGCGATGATTTTTCTCAGGAGTAGTTAGATGGTTAAGAAAATTGTTAATTTTCTGTCTATCACTCTGACACTTCCCATGTGGGAAGAAAAAAGGCATCTCGCTAAATCATGACACATTAAATAAGAGTCAACTGCAAAAATTGTATTTTGATGCCATGTATTGCGAAGTCCATATGAACAAAGAATTGAGTCAACTGAAAATGGCAACTTTTATTTATTTTCTTTAACTTTAATAGGGAGAAAAACAATAAACAAGTGATATTTGTGCAGTAAGAATTCTACCTTGGGAAGTGATATATTTAGAAAGATTTTTTTTCCCCTCAAAAATGTTCCCTGTGGCATGGTTACAAGTGAAAGAGTTTCTGTTGAGCTTAGCTGAAAAATGAATACATAAGCATGCAATATTTTAGCAGGTAGAGTTCAAGGGTAGTGCAGCACTCACGGAAAAGTGATTTTCTTTCTTTATTTTTCTTTTTGTCTTTCTTTAAAAAATACCTCAATTCTCTTGCCTCCAGTGAGTAACACACATTTTTGGGTTAGAAATATGCTGAGAAACTCCAAACTGGGACTGTTTTATCAGGTAAAAATATTGTGTTCCCAGTTCTAACAAGTCGTGTATCTGTTCAACTTTCAAAATAAAGTAAAGGGAAGAGTCTCGTAAAGGAGGGGGTAAAAAGTGGCAAAAGATGTTTAACTGGATAATGAAAACATCCACTGATTCAGAAAAAAAACCCACTTTTTTATGTCTTAAGCCAATCACTCACCCATCTGGGGTGAGTGATTTTTATTTTTTGCTTTAAAAGCTTCTTGATTTTAATTTCTATTCCCCAAAACTCTGTCAGATTAATATTTTGCACATAACTGGTTTTCAATTGCAATCAGACAAGATCATGAGCTGGTCATCTCATTCCAAGATCTGAACAAAATATAGCGTTCAGACAAGCCCTATGATTAGAATTGTGTTATTTAACTGGAGGCTTCTTCCGGGTGATAATTAAAGCAGAAGATAATCATATAAAGAAAAAAATCAATGGGCATGATTCTGACCTGATTTACAGGCATGCAAATACAGTGATTTCAGCAGAGTTACTCTTGATTTACACAGGGGTAACTGAAAGCAGAATAATTCTCTGTCTGTTCCATGAAACCAGATTAATTAAAATATCCCACTGTAAGATGAGTAAGCTTTCTTCCACTGGCAAATAAGTAACTGTTAAATCTAATATCTGTCCCATACAGTAGAATAAACTCCAGGTAATCTATTGAATTGTAATTGGTGAATTAACTTTCTTGTATTATAGTTAAAAAATAAACAATGCTAGAGAGTAGAATATTAGATTATAAATGGTTTCAGTCTGACAATAATTTATATCGCATAAAGGCAACATTCCTTGATAATCCAATTGCTCTCCATTGATTTCAAGTCTTATAGTTACGGTGCAAGAATTCGACTTATAATTAAACAAGAAAATTTCAATCACTTGACACCATTGGCCACAAGCTGCCACAAAACATTAGCCCCATCCCATTTATGGTATATTCCTTTTAGTTTGAGGATTTACTTTTGGCAGCCTTTTAAGCAGAATCCCTTTAAAGATAATGGTAGCAATAGACTGCAGCTTTTTAATCATCCGTGAGCATTTCTTTGGTTATGTGTGTTTACAGTCTTTTCTCTAAATAAGATGGCTTTTAGCAAGTCTATATGTGTATTTGCATGTAAGGGGAAAATCTGTATCCCTCCTAATTGTTAATGCAGACTCGTACTACATATAACGTGAGCCTAGACAATTTAGGATTCTAGTTTAGGCTATCTAGCTTAGGTGTTACTATGGCCCCATTACCAAAGTATCTGAGCACCTCACAATCTTTAATTATACCCTCACAGCCCCTCTGTTGTGGGGGAAGCACTATTATATTTACAGATAAGGAAACTGGAGCACAGGCAGATTACATGACTGTCCCAAGATCACATAGGAAGTCTGTGGCAGGGCATTCTCACTTACATTCTAAATTCAAAGGAGAATGGGATTTGATTTTTATTGACTGGCTTCTCGGTTGTGGAAAGAAGCTGGAACAGAAATAGGCATAACGGCAGAAAAGACAGCCCAGAAAACAAAGTTGATACAAGATGATCAGTAAAGAGCAAAAGTGGAGGTGGTTCCAGAATGAAAGAACGTTTGATAAAATGGCACAGAACCTCCACATCGTCTGGATGTGCAACTCCTCGACTTTCATCTGACGCAGTCAATGAAGGGATCAAACTGTCTTCGCCAAGTAATACTGTGTGTCCGCTGTACATGTTTTGCCCCGGTGAGGGGTAAAGAAGGAACCGGTTTATATTTTGTAGCATAGTTACAAGCCAGGACTGCTTGGCCGGGTTTGAAAACTCCATTTCTGGCTCCTATTCCTTGTCAATGTACTATACTTGTGCCTCTTGCTCTGATGCCATCTTTCAGGGTTCAGTAAGTCAAAACAGATACCCAGCTGCTGTCCAAATACTAGAAGTGACGAAGCCCTTTGCAGGGGCTGGTGCTATTATTTTGATAAGATAATAAGCTAGCAGGCATTTATGAACTACTTATTTTACTTGTGAAGAATAATAAAGCTTGTTTATTTATACCTTGCAAGATGAGGGACTTTATTCTTACAGGACATATTCTGGGAAGTAATGACTCTGAAAAGGACTTAGGGGTCATGGTAAACCAAGTGAATGGGAGTTCCCAACATGATCCTGTGGCAAAAAGGACTAACAAGATACTTTTATTATTGAATTACAGTAGCATCGGAAGGCTCCTCATAGTGCCAGGCACTGTAAAAACAAAGAGTAAGAAACAGTCTTTGCTTACAGTCTAAATAGACAAGATAAAAGGAGCGGAAATGATTTGTCCACAATCACACAGCAAGTTAGGAGCAGAGCAGGCCTAGTACCTCGTTCTGGTGTCCATTTAAAAAGGGATGTTTAGAAAAACTGAAAAAGGTTCAGAGAAGAGCTATGTATCAGAGCTTCATAGTCTTGAAAATATGTCTTATACTGTGAGAATAAAGGAACTTGATTTATTTAGCTTATTGAAGAGAAAATTAAGAGGTAACTTAATCACTGTCTCTAAGTACCTGCACAAAGAGACAATATTGGTTTGAGAGGGAATTTTTAGTTTAGCAAAGGCCTAACAAGATCACAAGTTCAAGTCAGCAAAGTACAGCACTGGAATAATGATGAAGGTAGTTAACTCTGTAAATAGTCTGCATCCAAAGAAATGGGTATTCACACACAAAAGCTTATGCTCCAACACGTCTGTTAGTCTATAAGGTGCCACAGGACTCTTTGCTGCTTTCACAGATCCATACTAACATGGCTACCCCTCTGATACTCTGCAAATACATTAGCTGTGAATGTGTTAGATTCTCTATCACTTGGAGTCTTTAAAACAAGATCAGATGGCTCACTGAAAAAGATGTTCAACCCTACCTTAATGGGCTAGCTACAGGAATGACATTCTCTGGCCTGTGTTATACAGGTCAGCCTAGGTTATCATTATGGTCCTGTCTGTTCTTAAAATCTATTGGTCTATTGGAAAATATTGAGTCTCTTCTAATCTCTTGGAGACTGGATGGAATGGTGCTGATTGGATCTGATGCTCACCATTAATCTCCATAAAAGTATGAACTCATCAGTTATAAACAGGGTTCATTGTCACTTATCAGGTGGTCTGATGGACCATAACGGCTGAGCATTGCACACAGTCTCTAGATAGCACATTCAGTAGTGGGCATCAAGCAGATCTGGCTTCAAGACCTATCTGCCTTCAAGATTAAACTCAATAAGTTTATGGAGGAGATGGTATGATGTGATAACGTGATTTTGGCAATTAACTGATCTTTAACTATTCATGGTAAATAGGCCCAATGGCCTGTGATAGGATGTTAGATGGGGTGAGATCTGAGTTACTACAGAGAATTTTTTCCTGGGTATCTGGCTGGTGAGTCTTGCCCATATGCTCAGGGTTAGCTGATTGCCATATTTGTGGTCGGGAAGGAATTTTCCTCCAGGGCAGATTGGAAGAGGCCCTGGGGGGGTTTCGCCTTCCTCTGTAGCATGGGGCATGGATCACTTGCTGGAGGATTCTCTGTACCTTGAAGTCTTTAAACCATGATTTAAGGACTTCAATAGCTCAGACATAGGTGAGAGGTTTATTGCAGGAGTGGGTAGGTGAGATTCTGTGGCCTGCATTGTGCAGGAGGTCAGACTAGATGATCATAATGGTCCCTTCTGACCTTAATATCTGCGAGTCTATGAGATCTCTGGCTGCTTCTAGTAAGTAATGTGGTCTTGCCACATTACTAACAGTCTCTCCTGCCTGCCTGTTTGCTTGAAAGTCTTGCTTCCATGTGCACTTTTGTAGATGTATTCAGAACATTTGTAATCCCCTTGCAACAATGGTAAAAGAAATGGTGGTTTCCACATCTCTCTAGTTGTGAGCAGCGGCTTGGAGACCATGCACTGTGTAAACGACGCACAAGCATGCTGCAAAGGGTGTTGTGTAACACAGCTGTTAGCAAGCTCCTTTTAAGAATGCCACAAACTGTGAAACCACTTCCCCTTCTCTTCTTGGTTTTCTTCTATGAACACAGAATCTCTTGGCAGTTACCCACAGTCTCAGAGTGCAATGTGACTAAGTTCTTGCCCAGTATCTGTATTGATTTTTGTTCCAAATCTATCTAGTTGTATCACAATGTGCAACAGAGTAAAAATTTACTCCCCAGTCAACCCAGGAATGGGGGTGTGAGCTGGTGCTCTGGTGTGACATTTGCAACTACAGAGCACTCATATTGTTCAATGCAGGAGCTCCACTGTCCCACAGGTCTTGTTACAGACACCAGCCTGAGGAATTTTATTTAAATAAACCAGTGTCTTCACAGCACTTCCATGTCTCTACTGCTCCCTCTCAGGTCTGTTCAGCTGCCTCCCAGTGAAGTTTCCTTGTCCACTGCTATGGACAGTTCTACTTTTCTCTTTCAGCTTTTATCTCTTTTTTTCTTTCTGTATTGTTTACAACTGACACACTCCTTCCCCCGTTAAGAACTTTCTTCTCTCTCTTGGGATCTTCTCTCTCTCAGTCCAGCATCTGGCTGGCTTTTGGGAATACACACAGTTCAGCCAAATACACTGGTTTCGGCTTACCAGATCCTTCTGTAGCTAGGAAATTGAATCTTTACCCTGCAGTTGTTCTCTCTCTTTCTCTATAAGCTTCCCAGTTGTCTTGTGGCAGTTTTCCTTATGCTGAAGTCAAGGTTGATTTGTCATCCTCAACACCGCAGCTACATTAGGAATTTAAATAGACTCCCAAATAAATTAAACAACAAAAACCAGCTGCAGAACAGCACCTATTCTGTGTTGCCCATAGGAAGTAAGTTAATGATTATAGAGAGGCTGTGTTGCCCAATGGATAGGCCACAGGCATCAGATTCTGGAGATGTGTGTTCTGTTACTGGCTCTGCCTGTGACTTTTGGCAAAACACTTTGACTTCCTATGCCTTTGTTTCCCTCCTTCCTTTTGCCTGTCTTGTCTCTTAAATTGCACATTCTTCAAGGCTGGGACTGTCTCTCATGTGTTTGTACAGGAGACCTGATCTCAGCTGGGGCCTCGGCATGCTTCTGTGCTATAAATAATAATAATCTTCATTTAAAGAAAACAATTTTAATTATAAATGTGTGTAAAGTGAGTAACAATGTGATCATATTTTTATACCTCTTAATCTTCTTCACCCTCGTTAAGAGCTGCATATAAAGAGCTGCACCTAGGGAACCATATTACCTTGCACAACAACCTTTATTGGTCCTTCCAAACCAATGAATAGTGCTGCATATCCCCTCCCCCCTTTTATTAAGGCAAAGTTACAATAAAACATTACAATGCTGCATTGTTCATTACTTATTACTTACTCAGAATCAGGTTCATAGTCAAAGAACCTGGCTAAATATTCTGGCTTGCTGTCTGGAGAGCCCTCCTCCTTTAAATATGCACTAAAGGGTGACCAAATTTCTAAATACCTAGCCTCTCTTGTGGGCGTACTTGGTATGAAAGCTTTTCCATTACAAGGACAGTCCATATGTTACTATAGCACATTTACTTTGACCAGACATCCTGATATTATTCGGACCATCTGGATATTAGAAGCTTTATCTTATGTATGCAACTATACCTGCCTAAGTTCTCTGTAAGCTGCGCGCCCCTCCCCGGGCCCCACCTAGCCCGGTCCCCAACCTGTCGCGGGAGGGGCACCCTTCCCCCGGCCCCAACTCCACCTGTGGCCCAGACCTGCCGTGGCCAGGGTGGCACAGCCCAGACTGGATCCAGGCACAGCCAGGGCAGCCCTCCCCCAGGCCAGACCGAGGCATGGCTGGAGCGGCCCTCCCCTGGATAGGACCTGCTGGGCTGGGGGAGGGGTGCCTATCCTGCAGCCCCAACCCCAGAGCTTCCGTGGCCGGGAGAGACACCTTTCCCCCCCACCCAGGTGCTAGATCTCAGTTTGGCAGTCATCAGCCTGGAGCTTTCTCCTACTCTACTGACCCTGCCCAGCACTGCTCTGTCCATGATGCTCCAGCCCTCTAAGCATCCAGCCCTCCTCCCTTGCCTTTCAGGGAGTGACTGCCCCCTCCTCTGCTCAGCAGCTTCTTCTTATATGGGCCAGCCTGGCCCTGATTGGCTGTTCCAATAAAGCTTCTCCTGATTGGCTGGCAATATATGCCTTTTCCTCAATGGGTGCCTCCCGCACAACCTCCCCAGGGTGGCTTCAACCCCTTATCTACCAGTGAGGGGCAGCTGCCCTGTGACAGTACCTACAGGGCTTGCCCCTGAGCTCATGGTACATCTGGCGCACTACCAAGAGATCTGCAAAGATCTGGTGTCCCACAGGACTCCAGTAGCTCCTCAGCTGGAGCCTACCTGCACCATGAAGAATACCAACACGTCGATGTGCACAACACTTTGAAAAATCACAGAACAGCAGAAGTGGAAGGGACCTCAAGAGGTCATCTAGTCCAGCCCTCATGCTGAGGCAAGATTAATGTAAAATGCTCAGAGTTATTACTATGCCACATGGCTTTCTGCAGTCCAGATACTCAGTGCAGAAGTTGTTATTGCCCAATCCAAAGACCAGCAAAGTCAATCAAAAGATTCCCAGTGCCTTCAATGAGCTTAGGACCAAGTCTTGAGTCTTTTCATCATTCCTTAGTCTCATAAATAAGAAAAGAACTTCTTGTAGACTGGCTTGCCCACCTAACTTCACTGAGGTTTTACAAGTCTTCCATAAAGGGATAAATGTTGAGTGTTTATAACTGCCAAGGTGATTAAAGGAGGAGTTACAAATTTTCAGTAAGACACACACACATCTCATTTTCAAAATTGTTTTTCCCCAAATAGCATAATTTAGTCACAACAACAGGAATATAAATATGTTTTTGTTTTAAAAATGTCTAGGACAGAAAATTAACTGAAGGACCAACGGAAATCTTGATCTCATCCAAAATCATCAGCAGACACTCCTTCACTGCCAGCCATGGAAACAAACACTTCTAACAAGCCCTGAGATACCCTGCTTGCAAGCTACGGGGCTGCAGACTTCTGAGCACCACTGCGAAGTAAGCCCTAGCTTCTGAATGGAGATGGGAATGGTAGAAATTAATCATGTAAAGTAGGCAGTTTATTTTATTCTCCTCAGATGACCCTTAACAACCTCAAGCTAATGAAAGATGCCAGCGACAATTATTGGGAAACAGCTTCTTTGGAGTGCTGGCATCAGTCACCCTCAGCTGTGGGGGCTCAGACTAATAACAATCAAGCACGGAAGTTTATAAAACACAAGGGCGGTACATAATATTTCATCCTGCCTCTGCTGTAATGTCCAAAACACCGACATACAGAAAATGATATAGTTAAAAAATAACAGAGTAAAAGCCAGAAGAGGCATTCCATGATGAAATAGCTTTGGAGAAGCTTATGATAAAGATTCATTTTTGATAAGTAAGCAAACTCCAAGCCTCATACACAGCGGGTCTCTACCTATAACGTGCTAGGCCTTGATGGGGACCCTGAAGAACTGAGACGTAAATTCATCAATAGGTTCCAGGTGCTTTGTGTTGCAATAGCACCACAAAAATAGCCATAAATTGGTTTTACTGGTTGGTTAAGACCAGGAACTGCCAGACCAGATCAGACCAGGAATCCATCTACTCTAGTAGCCTGCCAGAAGGCTGACAGAAGCTAGTGCAAGTCTAAGGAACCCCGTAGTTCTATTCTCCTGCATTCTTATACAGGGCTCATCACCGTAGTATCTGAGCACTTTCCAGCTGTGTATTAAACAATATGACTAACATCTGTCATAGATTGTTTGTTCTTCCATCCTCTTCCCAGAGGGAGAAGTGTGTGCAGTGGCATGTCTTGTGTCGGTAGGGTTTTTTGGCAGTTGTAGGATAACCTCCTCCTGAGAAATTTCCACTAACATAATGATGATGACAGCATTGAGGACAGTTCTTATTTGGAGGAGGGGAAGAGGGGAAGAACATATATGCTTCCTGGACTAAATCCTGTTTAATGTGTTTACACAAAACTCCCAGATCTACAGAAATTAGACCTGCATTAGAGGGGATCCCAAACTGTTCTGAGTCCCGAGAAGAGAACACATTTAGCTTAAATCATTTTGTTTGTTTCCTTTTTGCTTTTTTTCGTATTATCTACAAAAGAACATATCTGGCTAGAGCTTCCTTTGGGGTAAATCAGCAGCACTGCATTTAAATCAACGGAAGACACACAGAAACAGGAGCCGGTCCAAACTGCAGTGGTCTGTCTCCTTAGACGTGGATTAGGGATTTGTGGGGGCCTGGGCCAGAGCAAGTGGGGAACGCTCCACACCCCTTCTGCCTAAATCCACCCCCAACCCCACCCCAGCGCTCCTCCCAGGGAAATGGGACCGGGGCATGGAGGCTTACCCAGCTCCCCGCCTGGTGCTCCTCCCAGGGAGTGGGTTCGGGGCCCGGGGCCCATTTTTCCAGGGTCCCCCAATTGGCTGGGACCCTTGGGCATGGGCACCATTGGCCCAGTGGCTAATCCGCCACTGTGTCTCCTAAAAGGAAAACAGGTAAACACAAATACATCACACTGGTCCTCAGCAAACTATATACTGTATCTGATCCAATTGAAAGTTTTCAATGGGCCAGAGCCCAAGTGCACAAAAGACTGCCTCTCCCTCCCTAGTTGGCAGATATGATGCACTAGTCACTACCTAGAACAAAACCCCACTGAAACTGGAGACAACGCATTCTCTATGAAAGGTGCCCTGCTGCAGGAGATCTGGATGCACTTACATCTTGTCTTGTTTCAAGCATAACGTAAGCTTCCTCTCACTGCAGTGGTCTTTCCTTAGATCAGGTGATCGGACAGACAAAAGTGCCTGTATCTGATGACTGGATAAATAATTATTTGCAAAACATAAAGAGAGAGAGAAGAGCTACAAAGTCCCCACTTGGATTTCCTTAACACATTCTTACATTTTATTTAAACACAGAAAGAAGTTTTGAAACCTCCAGAGACCAAAGTACAGTCTCTCCAACTTCCCACCTCTCTAGCACATTCTCAACACAGCTCTGTTTTCAGCAGTGATCTGGCTACTCTTTGGCAGACCTCTATCTCCAGGCTAATGGAACAATGTGTCATCAGGAATACAGTAGTTCAAATGGACTCTTGCATTATCTATTATTTATACATTCTATTCCCTCAAGATTGTTAGTCAATGTCTTTTAGCAATATTCAAATACACGACTGAGTCACAAAATGCAAGCATCTCCTGCTCTTTCTCCCTCTTCTCTATCATACTTTTCATGAGCTCTACAATCCTGCAGTACAGCAGATCTAATATACTGCCCCAGCCTGTCTAATTGCTTTCTAATGTCTTTTTCTTGTGGAGTATTTACAATTTGCATACCCACAATTATGGTGGACAAATTATACCTGCAAACCACCAATTATCTGAACTGCTAGAGTTGTACCAGGGTGACGCTATTCATATGCATGAAGGTTACAGCTGAAATGTGTGTGTTTGGAATGTAGACAGGAAACCAAAATGTTCTGGCCATTTATAAATCTAGATCTTTTAACACTTTAGAGGTGCATGCATCAAAGATGATCTGGTAAAGCCAGGTTATGAAATGATTATGATGACAGGCAAAACACACCAGAACATGCATAACGTGAGCACGGGGCTGTAAGATGAGCTGGAAGAGTCAAGAGGAAATGGAGTGAGCAGTATCACCAAACAGGTGGGAAAGAAATTGGCTGGGCAGTATTAGTGACCTGACAGCAAAGAGAATGGCTTGCGAGTGAAGAGACAGAGTTTAGAAAGGTGATTAGTAGACGTAGTGAGGTCCTATGGCTAGGGCATTGCACCGTGACTAAAGAGCACAGGGGGTCTATTCCCAGCTCTACCACTGACCTGCTGTGTGACTTCAGGCAAGTCAGTTGTGCTCTCGCTGCTTGTTTCCTTTCCCTTTGCCTGTTTAGACTGTAAGGGACAGATCCACAAAGGTATTTAGGTACCAATGAAATCAATGGATGCTTGGCGCCTAAATACTGTTGTGGATCAATGAATGAATCAATTCAAATCAATGGAAGTGAAGAGCCTAAATACATTCGAGGATCTGGGTCTATGCTCTTTGGCACAGGGACTGTTTCTTACCACGTGTTTGCCCAGCACCTGGTGTAGTGGGGCCATGATGTCAGTTACAATCTCTAGGCACCACCTTCATATAAATCATAATAAAAAGCAGAAAGGTCTATGTCAATTTAGGACTTGGCCCAGAGCTTCCTTTGTTCCCTCTGAGAGCCTGAGTGAGCATTCAGTCTCCAGCTGCTTCTCTTTATGCTCTCAAGCCTACGTGAGGGCTAAGTAGGGAGTTAACTCTTCACTTGCCAGTACTCAGGCAGCTCCTCCGCACCCTGTAAATGCTGTGCAGAGGGAAGTGGATTTTAGACTGAACTGGGATATAGCCGGAGCAACACTTCTGTTTGAGTTTCTTTATGTAACAAAACCTCTTTTGTATGTGTTGTAACCTGTGTACTCAAATTCTCCTGAATAAAGCTTTCCATGGTGAAGGGCTTTGAGCCACCTGCTCCACTCCATTATCATACAATGAATAATTTTTGCCTAGTATTTCAACTCTGCTTCCATACTACCTCAGCTTTACTACGGAATCCACCTGTCCATGAGTGTAGGGCATTCAGGGGCACATGGATCGTAAAATGATGGAAGATCCTAGATAAGAGGCAGAATTAAGGCTAGAGGAACATCTTGGTGGACAGTTCACATGCTCCAGGAAAATACTGACAGATGTGCAGAGAGGAAGGTAGTGAGGGTTTCCTGAATAGCTCTTTACAGTTGAAGGATGCGGGAGAGAAGCCAACCAACTAGCTGCCCTCTACAGAGTTCTGGAAAGGAGGGGAGGGGAATGTTGTACATTGGTTGACACCCTTGCAGGGGACCAAACCAGGGAAGACAGGATCCAGACTTTGTTGGAGTAGGTGCATTCTTGGAGCCAGTAGATCAGAGTGAGTTCCATTGTTTTCTTACTGAACTTCTCCAAATTTGGAGGCAACTGCTGGTTTGAGTTTTGCTTGAATTGGGGAATACATCAACACAAAATGTAATGCAAAACTGGTGGGGTGAAATGTGAGCTAAACTTGTGTGCTGAAACCCAGGGGAACTGGAATAGGCAGCCTTTGCACAGCTTTAGTTGGAAAGAACAAACTATTTGTATTTCTGCTGTTGTCCCAAGTGGTGAAATCATGATTATTCTGTATGAGAAACTGTGCTACTTCCCATAAAAACCTACCCTAAATTATTGATATTCCTTTGTCTAACCTTTGGTCACAGAATAATCTAACCCATTCTAATCTTACTCTGTCTTTGCTGTGGCGACACTGAAATCATTCATTGCCCAAAAAACCACCACCAAATCAATGTGCCGCGTCAGCTAGTTCTTAAAATATTTCCACTTCACCATTCAAACGGAGAGTAAACAAAGACGCATCTCCTGTGAATGGAGATCTTCAACAGAACTTCTCCGTCCAGCCCAGCTTTTTTACAAATACAGGAGTCAAATTACATCAAATGTTAGAGCAAACTGATGACAGTGATTATGAGCGCGTACATGCATTGTTGCTGCATTTGTGTGGAAAGGGGTAGAGGGAATAGGCCCTGACAACATTCTCGTCATTTTCAACAGCTGAGATAGGGTTAGCCCTTTTCTCATTTCGTGAGTGAGACCCCATTTAAAAGCAGAGCTATGTTCAGGGCAACACTCTGCTCCCCTGCACAAAGCCCTTTGAGAAAGGGGAAGAAGAATCTTTTCCCCGTTGCTGATAAAGCACGAACACAGCCACAATTACGGCCCGTGGAATGTAGGAGTAGCTGCTGAACCCGTACGTTCAGGACTTTGAGAGCCTTCAATTTGTAGGCCCCTTAAACTACGGCAGGTGGAAAATTTTCTGATGAAACATCTTTTTGACAGAGTACGGTGTTTTTGTACAAAAAAAGGATTTTCATAGAAAGACCAAAAGTTTTTGTGTCCTTGGTTTTTCAATGAAAACCTGAAACATTCTGGAGAATGTTTAGGCAGAAATGAAAAAAATGTCATTGAAATACTTTGTGGGAAAATATAATTGAATTCAATGGGACAAGTCACATGCTTAAAATTAAGCTTGTGCATAAGTCTTTGAGAGATTGGGACCCAGGTGACTTGCCCAAAGTCACACAAGAAACAGTTAGCAAATCCATGAATTAAAATTAAAGTCTCTTGAGTCCTAGAAGTTAGTGCATTAAACACAAGACCATCCTTCCTGTATGGTGGCTTAGTTTTTGTGCTGTTTGCATATTTAACAGGCATAGTACTTTCTCAATGTCCAAACAACTTTAGTTACTCAGCACTATACAGTATAAGAAATGTACCGACAAACACTCAGGAGTGATATTCAGTTTTAAAATTCTCTCTGATATCACCAGTTTGTTTTCTTTCATGTCCCATATACTGAGTCATATTTTTCTAATTTGACGGAATGACAATCTAAATATATTATAGTCTCCTTTTGGTGTAAGAGAAGGGTTTATTACATTTCTTCTGATGTTTTCCACTTATTCACACTAGAAAATAAAATTTAAAATGAAAATAAATGTATAGTCTGTTTCTGTGGTGATTTGAGATGCTAATTAGCGACTAATACACTGTTCATTATTCTGACCAATTACATAATCACTGCACACTATATAAACACAACCTCAAAAGAAACCATCTTTTTATAATGTCTTATATCATTGCTAAACAGATGAATTTGATCAAGGAATACTGCTTTAGGGGTGTAAATAGGGTAATTAATATGTTTAGTTTGTACTTGCTCTGTGGTCTATAAACCTATCAGGAACAGATTTCATATGTACACTGTTTCACTTATTTCTTCATAAACTATATAGAGAAAGAAAGGAAGGAGTAAGAAAAGACCTAAATGGAAAATGTAATAGACTCATGTGATCTTCAGGGCAGGGATTGTCTTTTCTTAATGTTTGTACAACGCCCAGCACAATGGGATCCCAATCCCTATTGGGGCCTTTGAGCACTACATAAATGTAACCCTTCTGCCCGTCAGAGTTGGCAGCAACAAGGGCCGGGTTCAATATCTAGGGGATCCATTCCAATAACACAATGCAAACTGGCTCGAGCCCCCACCCAGTGATCTGGGACAAATATATACCACCCCTGCTGGGCGCCTCCAAGAGGCAATACTTCCCTTCTCGCAAGCACAGAGTCTGAGTGTAGCAAAAAGCCTTTTAATAACAGAGAAAAACAATAAGAAAAGGAGTACTTGTGGCACCTTAGAGACTAACCAATTTATTTGAGCATGAGCTTTCGTGAGCTACAGCTCACTTCATCAGATGTTTACCGTGGAAACTGCAGCAGACTTTATATACACACAGAAATCATGAAACAATACCTCCTCCCACCCCACTGTCCTGCTGGTAATAGCTTATCTAAAGTGATCAACAGGTGGGCCATTTCCAGCACAAATCCAGCACAACCGCATTTGCTCCAACCCCTCAGACAGAGACAAACACCTACAAGATCTCTGTCAAGCTTTCTTACAACTACAATACCCACCTGCAGAAGTAAAGAAACAGATTGATAGAGCCAGAAGAGTTCCCAGAAGTTACCTACTACAGGACAGGCCTAACAAAGAAAATAACAGAACGCCACTAGCCGTCACCTTCAGCCCCCAACTAAAACCCCTCCAACGCATTATTAAGGATCTACAACCTATCCTAAAGGATGACCCAACACTCTCACAAGTCTTGGGAGACAGGCCAGTCCTTGCCTACAGACAGCCCCGCAACCTGAAGCAAATACTCACCAACAACCACATACCACACAACAGAACCACTAACCCAGGAACTTATCCTTGCAACAAAGCCCGTTGCCAATTGTGCCCACATATCTATTCAGGGGACACCATCACAGGGCCTAATAACATCAGCCACACTATCAGAGGCTCGTTCACCTGCACATCCACCAATGTGATCTATGCCATCATGTGCCAGCAATGCCCCTCTGCCATGTACATTGGTCAAACTGGACAGTCTCTACGTAAAAGAATAAATGGACACAAATCAGATGTCAAGAATTATAACATTCATAAACCAGTCGGAGAACACTTCAATCTCTCTGGTCACGCAATCACAGACATGAAGGTCGCTATCTTAAAACAAAAAAACTTCAAATCCAGACTCCAGCGAGAAACTGCTGAATTGGAATTCATTTGCAAATTGGATACTATTAATTTAGGCTTAAATAGAGACTGGGAGTGGCTAAGTCATTATGCAAGGTAGCCTGTTTCCTCTTGTTTTTTCCTACCCCCCCCCCAGATGTTCTGGTTTAACTTGGATTTAAACCTGGAGAATGGTCAGTTTAGATGAGCTATTACCAGCAGGAGAGTGAGTTTGTGTGTGTATGGGGGTGGGGGGGATGTGAGAAAACCTTGATCTATGCAGGAAATAGCCCGACTTGATTATGTAAAGAGTTGTCACTTTGGATGGGCTAGCACCAGCAGGAGAGTGAATTTGTGTGGGGGGGTGGAGGGTGAGAAAACCTGGATTTGTGCTGGAAATGGCCCACCTGTTGATCACTTTAGATAAGCTATTACCAGCAGGACAGTGGGGTGGGAGGAGGTATTGTTTCATGATTTCTGTGTGTATATAAAGTCTGCTGCAGTTTCCACGGTAAACATCTGATGAAGTGAGCTGTAGCTCACGAAAGCTCATGCTCAAATAAATTGGTTAGTCTCTAAGGTGCCACAAGTACTCCTTTTCTTTTTGCGAATACAGACTAACACGGCTGTTCCTCTGAAACCAGAGAAAAACAATGTGGCATTATGTTGGGGAAACACCACCAACAGGATTCATAACACAACCCATGAGCAAAAAAGCAAGCAAATTGGGGCGTGCCCTTTCCCTTTGGTTCTTGAGTCCAGCAACCGCAAATCACCCAAAGTCCCAAAAGTCCAATGACCCAAAAGTCTCTGTCCCTGGTCAGGGCAGCCCCAGAGTTCAAAAGTTTATCTGCAGGACTTTACCTCCCAACCTGGGTGGAGATGGGGGCGGGGGTAAGAGGCACCTTACATGATCTGAAGCTGACCGCCCCACAGCTCCACTCCGCCAGCCACCCCACGAACCGCTTCGCTCAGCTCCGCTCTGCGGCCCACAAGCGGCTCCCGCCATCCCACAAACTGCTCCACCAGCTGGTCCACAAACTGCTCCGCGTCCCACCAGCAGCTCCCGCCGTCCTATGAACTGCTCCACCAGCCATCCTGCAAACTGCTCCACAATAGATCTTCAGGCTCCCCCACTACTTAACACAACACTCAGTGATTTCAGCTCTTAGTCAGTTCAGCTCTTTGGTGAATTCAGCTTATAGTAGGGGAGCCCCAGTGCTGGTGCACTATTAGCCCAAAGTGAGCTCAGCGGCCTGTAACTAGGCTTCTAATGAAATCAAAATTAGCTCTGATATTCCACAGTGGAGAGAGGAGGAAGTGCAATCAGCATGTAAGGCCCTCACCAAGGGGCCCATATCACCAAGTATTAATATTTGTCCCCAGCCTATCTCAATTCACAGAGTTTTGGAACCCATGACCCTTGCCTAGCAAGTGCTACTTAGTTGATGGTGAGTCCCTCCATCATAACAAAAAGCCAAGTACAGTTCCAAGCACAGTTCCCATAATCAGGGTAATAATAATTTATTCTTCCTGCCCCAATAACAGAGACACTGGGGATCCCACAGCAGCCAAAGTGACCATTTGGGCAGCTATGGCCTCATTCTAGGCGGGGTGGGTGTGCCTATGCAAATGAGATCGACCCATGAAGTTCTTTTCCACAACTTGCCACACCTCACCACCAGATGTCAGGGTGGAGCTCATCCTGACACTGCTTACATAAATATAAAAACACATATCATATAAACCATATCTATTTACACATTCTTAATGTGCTTATTATTACGTATAGACAACACCTGATGTGTTTTCTCCACAGTGCTTTATCGGGTCTGCATTCCCATGGGGTTGGGGTTAACTTTATGGCCAGATTCTCAGACAGCACAAAGCACAAAGCGAATTTAGGCCCTGATTTGGCAGCCTGTCCTTATTTATCCAAGTGAGCCAGTACTTAAAGTTAACTTAAAGCATGCGCTTAACTCCCATTGATCACAGTGGTAGTTGAGCATGTGCTAAAATTAAGCATTCAGAAATGTTTTACTGAATTCAGGCTTCAGCACAGCTGTGGATTTCCCTGTTGAAGGGGAATCTTCAGCAGGCATATGGCTGACTACAAGAGTGCTAAGCCACCCAACTCCCCCCTGCCTTCCCCCAGGAAAACTGGTGTTCCAGAGCATAGGCATGGGGGAGGGGATGGAGGGAGCAGGAGTAGAATGCAATGCCCCTTGGCAATCCTGCATAGCAAAATAGCTCTTTGGGAGCCACTATCTGCTGACACAAGTTAGAACAGCCCTGACATTATGCTGAGGCCCATTCAGTCCCCAGCAGCCCTGAGGAGGTGAAACGGTGGAGCAAAGACATCTGTGCCCCGCTGCCCCCTATGCCCAGATGCACCAAGCTCTGCTCTGGCATTCTGGGAGATGTAGCCCTCTGCTTTGCACTTGCTCTCAATGATAATCACATCTGCCAACCTGCCATGACTTGGCAGGAAACAAAGGATTTTAGTGTGACCTCATAAAGGAACTAAAAATGAAAAGCATCTGGAGCTGTAAGGAATGTAATGAGAGCTGATCAGTGCCAATCTGTTTGAAAGGGTCTATTTAAATAAAATGCATATTGTTGTGTACGGTCATTTGTTGATCCTTTCCCATCCCCTAACACGCTATTTGAATTATACGTGGGTGAGTTATGTTTCTTGTGTATGAGGCATCTGAGCGTGATTCATTGACCCTGTAGCCTAGGTAGAAAGAAAAGCATTGTTACTACTTTCAGTGGGCAGAATGATATTCGCTAAAAAGTGCTAGGTTTTGTCCTGTATGCCATGACATAGGAGCACTGTTACCTACACCTTGGTCCCAAACCCACGCAGCGTGAGAAAAGAAGATCCCATATGGTACCATCCATTTGTTGCATGTTTGTACAGTGCATAGCGCATTGGGGTCCTGGTCCACCACTGGGCTTTTAAGAGTTGTGCTAATATAAATAATATGATAGCTTCAGACAGGATTTTGAAAGGACCCTAAGGCTGCCATTTGAACCAAGCACACAACTTCTTTAAGTTCCATCCTATGGGTTTAATTCACATAGGATTTGCACCAAACTGGGGGACAAAAGTTATTACTCACTCAAGCCTCACCCACAAATCAAGATCCACCCATTTGAGTCACCAGAACAACACTCCACCCCCAGCAGATCTTCATAATATTATCACCTGCTTCATTTCTTGTGCGCTCCGATCATCAGGGAGCAATACTGACTTTTGAAGCATTACCGTCACATTTCAGGGATGTGACGGAAAGGGTATTACAGCTCCAAGCGTTACTAACAATATGGTGTTCTGCTACCTGATTTTCGAAAGGAGTTTATATTATTGCTTTTTAAAGATTATGGCTCTTCTAAAGATCATTATTAACATCTTAAACGTATAGCTTTTAAGTCCAAAAGGGACCATTATGATCATCTAATCAGACCTCCTTCTTAACACAGGCCAAAGGATGCCACCTCTGTAGACAGCTGATGCTGAGATTTTTTTTTTTTTTTAAAAAGCCTTCTTATACATATTTCTAAAATTCAGAAATGACCCATGAAACCCATCAGCATTAATACCTCTGTATAATGACAGGTCTCAGAGTAGCATCCGTGTTCGTCTGTATTCGCAAAAAGAAAAGGAGTACTTGTGGCACCTTAGAGACTAACAAAGTACTCCTTTTCTTTTTGCAAATACCTCTGTATACAGTAATCCTTACAGTAAATCGGAAAATCTAGTTAAAGACAATCATCCTTCTCTTTAATAAACCAGGATAATAGGCCTGAATCCCTAGATTTTCTGTTTCATAAGGATCCTGGGGATTTGGCTACTTCAGGCATCCAGAGCTGGCTTATTGCCTAAGTAATTTGGAATCAAGTTTGTACCATAATATGCTAGAGAGCAGGAAATTACAGAAAAAAACCTTTCCTGAATTTCTGTACCATCTCATCTCTTCCTACAAAGATGGAACATCAGTTAGTTCCTTCATTCTCTTAAAAACTATGGCACTACACCAAGTGACTGAGACCCACGTTTTGAAAGGTATTTAGGCATTGCTGTGCTCAGCGTTGCAAAACCTAACTGATTTAGGAGCCTTCATTTTATTTTCAAAAGTGATTTAGCAATATAGGGAGCCAAAATCCAATTGATTCATTTGCAAAAGTGATTTAAGCACTTAGGAGACTTAGGCTCCTAAATCAGTTAGGTGTTGTAATGCTGAGCACAGCAATGCCTAAATACCTTTCAAAAGCTGGGCCTGAGAAAATGAATCACTTATTTAGAGCATGTGATTGTGCAACAATCTATGGAAGAGACTTTATCATTAACTTTGCTTTTAATGATACCCTAACTAGAAGGGTATTGGATACCTACACTGAGCTGAATACTGAATGGTGTGAGATGACATGTGGTTGAAACCTAATTGCAAGTTGAATAGCGGGTAGAGGAATAAATTATACAGACTGGTGTGTTGTAGTTGATCATTTGAGGTTAGACTGTGCAACCCTTAGTTGCCCAACTACTCCCACAGAGTTCAATGGATCTACTTATGTAAGTACTCACCAACTTAAGTGTTGCAAAAGCTAGTTCCCTTAGGTCTCAATTCAGCAAAGCACTTAAGCATATGCTTAACTTTAAGCACATATTTAAACACCATTCCTATTCAAGAAAGGCAAGTAAGCACTTACTTAACTCTAAGCACTTACTTAAGTCTTTCAGAAGGTGCTTAAGTACTTTCCTGATGTGAGGTCTAAGTGTTTTGCTGAACAGGACTGGTCTGCTGAATTGGGACCCAAATGAATTAGGGTATTAATAATAAAATAAAATAAAATAACAAGATATTAAATAGAGCATTTAATCTTTAGATCTCAAAGCACTTTACAAACCTGTATTTTACAAATGGAGAAACTGAGGAACAGGAAGATGAAATGACTTTCCAAAGGTCACCCGGCAGGCCAGTGTTGGAGCCAAGAATAGAAAACCAGGTCTCCTGAGTCTCATTCCAGAGCCATATCCAATTATGACACACTACCTGAAATAATTTCTGTCATTAAATAGAGAAAAGGCCTCCTCACCTCACAAACTAAACATATTAATGATCCCAATATATTTGTTAGTGACTGTTATTGCCACTGTAACATATTATAGAACTCACAACACACAGAACTGTTCACAATTAGAGGTGTAATACAATTTATTATGCACTAATATTATTAACCTCAGACTATCTATAGACCTGTCTTCCAAACCACAAATGTGGTGTCAAACCATGTGTGATAAATGCTATTTTTCACCTTTTACCACAGCACTTGCCCTCTGCCCACTGATCCACTTCCCACAGGAGTTATTCTAACATTTCAAACCTCTGAGCAGCTTTACAAAAAGCTGCTTTTTTCATTTTAAACCAACCTGCCCCAAAAATGTGTCCTCCTTTCTCCCATAAAGTTGTATACTCTACAAGCCAATGGGCTCTGAATGAGGAGGAGCTCCTATGCAGAGGGAACTGGAACATTTATCCAAACTTCCCAAATCTCTGAACTCAAAGGGCTTGAATAATATAGGGCCTGTTGAAATCAAGATCTGTTTGATGATTTTTAGTAAAGTAAAATCAAAACCACCACCTAGTCTGGGAACATATCAGAGAGCCAACCTGGGCACAAATTTGCTTTGTTTGTCGATAACCACATTTGCCTTCCATGCTAGGTAAGTGGCAGTCAGGTGTATGTTCTGAAATACTGCCCAGTTCCACATGCAAATGGTCTGTTTGTTGAGGAAGACTTAATTGCTTGGAATTAAGAATAGGGATTCTAATTGGAATCAGAATAGGGATTCCAGGGATACCAGGTCTCTGAATAGCTGTAGAACAGGCAGGACTGTGCTGATCTCAAGTGTGTTTGCCACATATGGATTTTTAATTCCTAAACAGACCAAGTATCCTGTGCATGGAACCAGAGTATGTAGGTCCCCTGTCCCATGCAGGATGGATGTGTCTATGATTACACTATTTGGTATGCAACAATTTCGAAGTCTTTTCATAACTGTGAATTGTCCCTATTCTGCTAACAAAACAGTACAATTTGGAGGGAACCCATCACCCAAATATGGTGGATGAGTCTTTGGGTGACTTGTGACTACAGATGGTAAAAAATTTTGGCTTGAAAACAAGTGGGTTCTGGAGGTGTTTTTTGAAAATGGAAATGTGAAAATGATTTTCCTTAAATTTAATCTAATTACTTTTAATTTCTCCAAACCAGAGACTCCATGCCCAACATGCCTGGCTCACAGAAGAAATGAATATAATTTTTGAAAAATGTTATCCAAAATATACGTGTTAAGGCACTTGCATGGCTGAAATAGACAAAATGGGGTCTGATGACATCTGGCTGAAAGAACAAACTTCAAATCTGTTTTTGTTTGTTTTTCCTGCACTCCATGGCCTATAGCATATGAGTGTGCCAAAAATCAATATTCCACTCAAAAGGAAAACTGAAATTAATTGGGTGAATCAGCATTGAGTGACTTATTATAGCAGGTGTATTATATTTGACATCTTTAAATACATGATTCATCTTCACTTTAAAAAAAATTCATTACAAAGTCCTTCTACTGATAAGTAGGGATATATTAAGTTATAAACCAGTTTTTACAACATTTGCTAGATAGAAAGAATGCTCGAGTTCTAACAAATATCAGTCATACGTTAGCAGTGGTTGTTTAATATCATAGCCAATACAACTAACATTCTTCTACATCTTAAACTGCAAATGTTTCTACTCAACCCAACTCAGGCCTCATAACTTTGAAACTCAGATATAAGGAAGTCTATATAACGAATAATATTAATTGAACTGCACTAAGATGCCTTATTTTTCTCATGGAAGTACAGGATCTCTTTTATACCATAGTTTTATATCACTTCCTTACAGCCACATAAATGATTGTGCTGACAGAGATTACCTATAATATTATAGAACTGTATGACATTTGCAAATAAAAAGCAGAGAATATAGACAGGCACAGTGGAGAAATCAAATCTATTGAGCATGAAAGATCTCTGCTCTCCAAGACTATGGTAAGAATTTTATCCTTATATGAAGCAGCATAACTTTGTATTAATCCTTTCATCCAGTTGTTTCTGCTAGGCCTGGAGGGGAAAATTGTGCATAACATGAATCCTATGGGCCTAAATGTAAGATATAACTGCAAATTTGTCATTTAAATTTAGCAAGACATTCAAACTATGGTAAATCAGCATAGTAGTTAATCATCTAGTCCCTGATTCAGCTAAATATTTTAGCCTTAAGCGTATTCTCAAGTCCCAGTGCTTTCAATACACACATGCCTATACATTATAATTGCATTTGGAGGAAATAAAGAAAAAAGATGTTAAGGAAAAGCTTAGCAGATGCACCCAAAAAGCAGCAAGTTAATAGATTTTGGAATTCAAAGCAAATGCATGGATGAGGTTTTTTTTAAACGATACAGTGACAGCAACGAATGAACCCCTCTCGCCCAAAGTGTTTCTTTTTGTAATGACTACTTGTAGAGATTATCATCACTGCTATTGTTAATGGTGGCATTATTTTTAAGTGTTCTACATCAAGCCATCTTTGCACTAATAACATCAGTATTGTCAATATCTTACAATGATGCACAGCCTCATATAATAAAAACAGCCCATGGTGGCTAAAATTTCAAATCTGGATGCCTAAAGTTAGGCATGTAAGCCCAGAATTTGTTGGTTAACTAGCCTGATTTTCAGGGGTACTAATGAACAGCCACAACTTTTAATTTGAGGAGATGTGCAGTCAGGGAATGTGTCCCTGGTCTAGGAATCTGGAGATCTGGATTATTTTTCCAGCTTTGCTGTGTGACACTGGGTGAGTCACTTTGATGGTCTCTGCCTCGGTTATTCTGCATGGGAAGAATCCCAGGTACCGCTACAGACTGGGGACTGACTGGCTAGGCAGCAGTTCTGCAGAAAAGGACCTGGGGATTACAGTGGCTGAGAAGCTGGATATGAGTCAGCAGTGTGCCCTTGTTGCCAAGAAGGCTAACGGCATATTGGGCTGCATTAGTAGGAGCATTGCCAGCAGATCGAGGGAAGTGATTATTCCCCTCTCTTTGGCACTGGTGAGGCCAAATCTGGAGTACTGTGTCCAGTTTTGGGGCCCCCACTACAGAAAGGGTGTGCACAAATTGGAGAGAGTCCAGCAGCAGGCAACGAAAATGATTAGGGGGCTGGGGCACATGACTTATGAGGAGAGGCTGAGGGAACTGGTGTTATTTAGTCTGCAGAAGAGAAGAGTGAGGGGGGATTTGATAGCAGCCTTCAACTACCTGAAAGGGGGTTCCAAAGGGGATGGAGCTGGGCTGTTCTCAGTGGTGGCAGATGACAGAACAAGGAGCAATGGTCTCAAGTTGCAGTGGGGGAGGTCTAGGTTGGATATTAGGAAACACTATTTCACTAGGAGGGTGGTGAAGCACTGGAATGGGTTACCTAGGGAGGCGGAATCTCCATCCTTAGAGATTTTCAAGGCCCATTTGACAAAGCCCTGGCTGGGATGATTTAGCTGGTGTTGGTCCTGCTTTGAGCTGGGGGTTGGACTAGAGGACCTCCTGAGGTCTCTTCCAACCCTAATCTTCTTTGATTCTATGATTCTCATCTGTAAAATAGGGATAATAGCATTTACCTTCCCTTGTAAAGTGCTCGGATATTGATGGATAAAAAGCATTGCATGAAAGCTAAGTGCTATTATAGAATGGTCACTTTGGATGAGCTATTACCAGCAGGATAGTGAGTTTGTGTGTGTGGTTTTTGGGAGGTGGGTGAGGGGGTGAGAGAACCTGGATTTGTGCAGGAAATGGCCCAACTTGATTATCATGCACATTGTGTAAAGAGTTGTCACTTTGGATGGGCTATCACCAGCAGGAGAGTGAATTTGTGGGGGGGGGGTGGAGGGTGAGAAAACCTGAATTTGTGCTGGAAATGGCCCAACCTGATGATCACTTTAGATAAGCTATTACCAGCAGGACAGTGGGGTGGGAGGAGGTATTGTTTCATATTCTCTGTGTATATATAAAGTCTGCTGCAGTTTCCACGGTATGCATCCGATGAAGTGAGCTGTAGCTCACGAAAGCTCATGCTCAAATAAATTGGTTAGTCTCTAAGGTGCCACAAGTACTCCTTTTCTTTTTGCGAATACAGACTAACACGGCTGTTACTCTGAAATCTCTCTACAGCAGAATGTTTAACATCATTAAATATTGGAAAACACACGAAGTACTTTCTTTGGACAGTATCAAAAGAACACTAATTGGCAGACCAGCATTCAGAAGCAGATCCAAGACTGGAGAGCGCATAGTGCAATCAATTTTTAAGCAGAACATCTGCTTGATTTCAGCTGGGAGCTCTGCTTAAAAAAATCAATTTCAGAACATGGACCTATGATGGTGAGAAGTTTTATAGGAAAGAGGGTTAGCTTCACACCAATGGTGTCAGCTCCAGATGAAAGCAGTAATTTACCTTTCTGATAAGGTCATGGAAAAGTTGTACAATGATGGGGGAGGGCTGCAGTATGTATTAAAGAAAGAAGAGGGGAAGATCTTAAAAAAAAAGAAACAGAACAAATGTATTTCCTAACCTCCTCCTGGATTTATTTATTTATTTATTTATTTATAATCATGATTCATTTGGAAGCATTTTCAAACTGTGTATAATTAACACAGTAGCATATATCTGAATGTGCGGGGTGGTCTCTGATGAGCATATTGTTATAGTGAGGGACTGGTAGTTCCTGCTAGAGTTAAGAGGTTTCCCTTATTATTATTTGTGTTCCAATAGTGCCCAGAAGGCCTCAACCAAGATTAGTACCCCATTATGCTAGGTCTTCACAAACATATAGTGAGGGATAGTCCCTGCCTTGAAGAGTTTAGAATCTAAATAGACAAGACAGACAAAGGATGGGAGGAAAAACATAGGCACAGAGGAAATGCCTAAAGTCATTCAGTAAGTTAGTAGCAAAGCTAGGAATCGAACCCAGGTTCTGAGCCCACACCCTAGCTACTCAGCCGTACTATCTTATGATGCTGCCCTTTGTTTTTCCTGATTATATTTTTAAGAAAGATCCTCTTTTGGACTTGAATCTTTCATGTTTGTTCCTTGCTGAAAGACAAAGTCTGGGAATGATCTCTTCTGCCATTCTCGAGTATTTAAGAGTGAAAAATATACACTTCCCCTGTTAAGATGTTAAGGAAATATTAAGATACTCTTTTGGTCACAACAAACTCAAAAATGGCTAAAGTATACAATGTGGAATTGTCAGCATGTCTGCTTGTCAACAAGAATTAGGTCCTGGTTTTATTTGTAAAGAAAATCTAAATAAATAATGAATTATAAGGATTTGAAAATTGGGCGTGGCACTTGTAGGAAGTGTACTAATTTATGACAGTTAAAAAGCCAGCATGTGTCAGCAGTTACCAGGTGGTGTTTTCTGAGATAGCTTAAACCTAAGTTATCTCAGAAAACACCAAGGCTTAGGGCATGTCTATACTATAAGCTTAAGTCAACCTATGTTAGGTCAACTTACTACCATTGCAGTACTGCAGTGGTTCATCTCCACATGGCCATTTTTGTGTTGGTGGTGTGCATCCTCACCAGAAGTGCTTCCACCAACTTAAAAGCGGCAGTGTAGGGGGCTGAGAGCCCACATGCAGCTCCCCGCCAGGAACCTGGCTGCCCCCTGGAGCTCCCCCCTGGCACAGCCATGCTCCCAATGGGGAGCAAGGAACTGAGAGCCCAGGGGGGCAGCCGGTATTCCATCAGGGAGATCCACGCCCATAGTCCGGTCAACTGCCATGCTCCTGGCGGGGAGCTGAGAAGCCTGGTGCAGCTGCCCCGTTCTCCAGCTCGGAGTGGGGAGCCAGGACCCCAGGGGTCAGCAAGGCTCCAAGTGGGGAGTAGAGAGCTTGGGTGGCAGCCTGGATTGGAGCGGAGACCAGGCAGTAGCCCAGGTAGGAGTCGGCTTTCTTGTCAATTTCATGGCTCCAGCAGAGCGTTGCTCTAACTACACCAACATAAGCCCTCTGCCTCCCGTGGAGGTGGAGTTATGATGTTGGTGTAGTAGGACACTTACATCCTCGGTAGTGTGTACACAGACATAATTAGGTTGACGTAAGCTGCCTTACATTGACATAATGCTGTAGCGTAGACAAAGCCTTAGAGAGGAGACAAAAGTGGTAACTTTGTGGTACCTGCCACCTAATGCTGACTTATTAAAGGTGACCTCTGCAAGTCTGGCAGCAGAGGGAAACACGGTATTAGTGATGTCCCTTGGTTACATAGGAGTTGATTGACAGTGAGATACTATTGCACAATGACAAGGATTGGAATGATATCATGCTATTAAATACAATGCAAGTTCCTCTTCTCAGGGAGAATATCAATGCTAAATGCTTAGATATCTTTGCACTCTGATTTTACAAAATAGAATACACACAAAATTCACAAAGTAAATGCAGAAGGGAATGCTACGGTGTCATACAACATCCTCAGAGGTCCTGGGAAAGTACAAAATTGAAAGACTTCTAAGCAATGGCAGATACTTGACGCAAGCTATTTTAAAGACATACCTCTCAAATTCTGGCTCTTGCTGTGTTAGGAAAATACCAGATATAATTAAATTAAACAGAAACAAATACATTAATTTTGACAGTCATGAAGTATTCCTTCACTATCACACTTAAACATGCGCTTTATAGTCCATCCCTGTTAAGGAAAGCACTTAAGCATGTGTTTAACTTTAAACCCGTGCTTAGGTCCCTCAATGACATTAAGCACGTGCTTAAAATTAAGCATGCACCTAAATGCACTTCCTGAGCAGGGGATGATTTTCTCCACCACCGGCCCTTTTTAGAACAAGATTAGATGTTTTTCTAAAAGATCTGCTGAAACAGGAATTATTTTAAGGCAGTCCTATGGCCTGTGTTATGCGGGAGGTCAGACTAGGTGATCACGGTGGTCCCTGCTGCCTTAGAAGCTGTGAACACAGGCCCAGGACAGACCTGTGGTGTCTAGGGAGCAGTGCCGTGCACCTAACAAGGGCCCAGAAGTCCATCCTCACAGATCCAGCTGCAGGGTCAGAGCTATGGCTGCAGAAACAAATAATATCTTATAGGCATGTGGTTCACAAGGATGAAATAATTTGAAGTGAAAAGCCCTTCTGTCTGTATTAGATTAACAACCAAAACTGTCTGAGGAAACATGATGTAAACCAGATGAGCAGATTTTTTAAAAAATCATTCCTGTATCAATTACTGTGACAGTAGATATATGTATTGTAAAACCTCGGACTTCTGAGTGGAAATCAGTAAAGCCTGAAAACAAAGGGCCTTGCACAGACTGCCTCATTCTGCTGTATGCTCTTATCTTGTCCTAGCAGATAGCTGCATGCGCTTTGGATGGATGTGGCTGCCAGTATTGGCTCCTGCAGAACACTTACTCCTCTACAGCAATTCTCTTGGCAAAAACATAATAAATAGAACTAGTGATCTCAGATGACCTTCATTTCTCCACATCAGACAGCTGAGATCTGACAAAAATAACCTTCTGTGACCTCAGGTGGAAAGGACACATTTGAGATTTTATTTTTTCTGTACTCAACCAGATTTCAAGATTCTAGCTCAACGGGAAGATAAAAATGAATAGTGCTGTTCAACTGGTGAGTGACCCGTTACATGCGTCTGTGTAAGTTTTAGGTACCTGATGCTTTCTGTATAGGTTCTCACATACGAAAACAGCTTGTGATTTGTGACAGAGGATTTGGTATTTGTCAATAACTCGTATTTCACAGCAGGTGATGATTGGTAAAAGGAAATTTACAGAAAAATCCCATCTTCAGCTTTGAGGGGTGTAGACAGACTGAGCTAACACCTATAGTCAGGAACAATGGATATGAAAGTTGGAATTCAGTCACCATGACTTCTGATGGTGGGAGGTTTACAGACAACTGTGGTGTGTATGTAGCTTCATAGAACTCTAGGGGATACTGTTTGACACAGAGGTGGGGGTTGTGTGGTATAATGATACTCCAGAATCACTGGACAAAAAGCTTTTATGAAAGTCAGTGGATAAGAGAATGAATTCTAGAAACCTCTGTGATCACCCTGGGTCCAGCAGGCTTGAAAATGAGGTCATAGAATCATAGAAGATTAGGGTTGGAAGAGACCTCAGGAGGTCATCTTGACCAACCCCCTGCTCAAAGCAGGACCAATCCCCAATTAAATCAGGGGTCTCAAACACGCGGCCCACAGGGTTATTTCCTGCAGCCCGCCAAGCTCCCTGCCCTCCCCCCGCACCCTGCTGGAGTTATTTCCCACAGGCCACCAAGCTTGCCTCCACCCCCCCCCCCCCACCACGCCGCATCCCTGCTCCTCTGTCTACCTCCAGGCGCTTCCCGCCACCAAACAGCTCTTTGGTGGTGCATAGCGCTTTCCAGAAGGGAGGGGGGAGGAGTGGGGAGCTGCGCTCTCAGGGGAGGAAGCGGAGAAGAGGCGGGGCAGGGGTGGGGATTTGGGAAGGGGTTGGAATAAGGGCGGGGAAGGGCTAGGAAGAGGCAGGGCAGGGGCAGGGCCTCATGGAAGGGGTGGAGTGGGGGCGGGGGCAGTAGGGAGGGTGTCAGGCCAATGTAGTCTTCATGTGGCCCTTGTGGTGATTCGAGTTTGAGATCCCTGAACTAAATCATCCTGGCCAAGGCTTTCTCAAGCCAGGCCTTAAAAAAGGTCCTGGAAGACTAAAGGGAAGTTCTGCCATTTTTCACCCTGGATTCTGATCTGTGGATGCTTAAATTCCAGCTGGCACTTCTTAAGAGTTTAGCCTCTGGAGACTGCCTGGAAGACACAGTGAATGAGAATGTCTCCCAGCCAGCCTGGCTCTACTCCTATGTGAGCTGACCTCATCAACTTTGTGCATCACTTCCCCCACTCTGATTTTGGGGGCTGACAGTCCACATTCCACTAGTAGAAACTGAGTTATAAATGAAGCCCTTTATCAGAATTTACAGTGTGTACAGTCACAGGAGTGGGGCTGGGCAGACTCAGAGAGAATTTGTGGAAGATGGCAGATTTATTTTTCCCTGTTCATATTGAGAAATTGTTTTCTCCCAGTCACGTTACATAAAATTTCTCTTTCATGGAAAGAAGTGGTGCTTGTACAAAGACTTCAGAGATATTACCTGAGGCCTAATTGACTGTTTACTTCAGGTGGAATTGCATGTCAGATCTTAGGGGGTGTTCACGCCCCTCACATTTAAAAAGAAATCAGCGTGGTTCTCAAAAAGCAGTTTTATAACTAGTTTAATGTAGTTTCATAGGTTTTTATTCAGATTGTCATATGGAAATTTTAAGAAAGATGTCTGTTCAAATGCTAGAAATGGGCTATGTACTGCTTGCTATGTACTGCTAGTTGGGAACTGGTCCTGCTTTGAGCAGGGGGTTGGACTAGATGACCTCCTGAGGTCCCTTCCAACCCTGATATTCTATGATTCTATGAATTAGAGGCATTTCTACTGAGGGTAAGGCACAATGCATTATGATATAATGGACATATTGCCAAGGAAATGGTTTTCCTTTCCATAACTGGTCAAAAAGTTTCATGCAAAAAATGTTTTAACATAAGAACGGCCATACTGGGTCAGATCAAAGGTCCATCTAGCCCAGTATCCTGTCTTACGACAGTGGCCAATGCCAGGTACCCCAGAGGGAATGAACAGAACAGGTAATCATCAAGTGATCCATCCCATCGCCCATTCCGAGCTTTTGGCAAACAGAGGCTAGGGACATCATCCCTGCCCATCCTGGCTAATAGCCATTGATGGACCTATCCTCCATTAATTTATCTAATTCTTTTCTGAACCCTGTTATGGTCTTAGCCTTCACAACATCCTCTGGCAAGAAGTTCCACAGGTTGACTGGGCGTTGTGTGAAAAAATACTTCCTGCTGTTATTAATTTCATTCGGTAGCCCCTAGTTCTTGCATTATAAGAAGGAGTAAATAACACTTCCTTCACACCAGTCATGATTTTAAAGACCTCTATCATATCCCCCCTTGGTCATCTCATTTCCAAGCTGAAAAGTCCCAATCTTATTAATCTTTCCTCATACAGCAGACATTCCATACCCCTAATCATTTTTGTTGCCGTTTTCTGAACCTTTTCCAAGTCTAATATATCTTTTTTGAGATGGGGCGACCACATCTGCATGCAGTATTCAAGATGTGGGTGTACCATGGATTTATATAGAGAAGTGGTTCCCAAACTTGTTCCGCCGCTTGTGCAGGGAAAGCCCCTGGCGGGCCGGGCCAGTTTGTTTACCTGCCGCATCCGCAGGTTTGGGCGATTGCGGCTCCCAGTGGCCGCGGTTCGCTGCTCCAGGCCAATGGGACCTGCTGGAAGCGGTGCGGGCTGGGGGACGTACTGACCGCCGCTTCCAGCAACTCCCATTGGCCTGGAGCAAAAAATCTGATGAGGTTCAACAAGGACAAGTGCAGAGTCCTGCACTTAGGACGGAAGAATCCCATGCACCGCTACAGAGTAGGGACCCACAGGGTAGGCAGCAGTTCTGCAGAAAAGGACCTAGGAGTCACAGTGGACGAGAAGCTGGATATGAGTCAACAGTGTGCCCTTGTTGCCAAGAAGGCCAATGGCCTTTTGGGATGTATCAAGTAGGGGTACTGCCAGCAGATCGAGGGACGTGATCATTCCCCTCTATTCAACACTGGTGAGGCCTCATCTGGAGTACTGTGTCCAGTTTTGGGCCCCACACTACAAGAAGGATGTGGAAAAATTGGAAAACGTCCAGCGGAGGGCAACAAAAATTATTAGGGGACTGGAGCACATGACTTATGAGCAGACGCTGAGGGAACTGGGATTGTTTAGTCTGTGGAAGAAAAGAATGAGGGGGGATTTGATAGCTGCTTTCAACTACCTGAAAGGGGGTTCCAAAGAGGATGGATCTAGACTGTTCTCAGTGGTAGCTGATGACAGAACAAGGAGTAATGGTCTCAAGTTGCAGTGGGGAAGGTTTAGGTTGGCTATTAGGAAAAACTTTTTCACTAGAAGGGTGGTGAAGCACTGGAATGCGTTACCTAGGGAGGCGGTGGAATCTCCTTCCTTAGAAGTTTTTAAGGTCAGGCTTGACAGAGCCCTGGCTGGGATGATTTAGTTGGGGATTGGTCCTGCTTTGAGCAGGGGGCTGAACTAGATGACCTCCTGAGGTCCCTTCCAACCCTGATATTCTATGATTCTATGATCTCACATCCCATCTTGCAGAAAACATATCTTAATTATGCCATGTTCATATCATAACAATATTTCTATGAAGAATATGGAGTGTAACATCATAATAAGTAGCTATACAGGGAAAAGTGATTTGATCCTAGAGAACTCGCTATATGTAGAAATAAGCTGCAGCATTTTAAGTGAGCTCCCATCCTTAGAACATCTTGCCAAGGGATGTGATGGAATCTCCATCACTTTGAGTCTTTAAATGGAAATTGGATGTCTCTCTACAAGATGCACTCTAAATCAACCCCAATAGTGATCATTTATGAAGTAGGGAAGAATAATTCTCTCGAACACAGGAATCACTGCATGAAATCCTATGTCCTGTGCTATTCAGGAGGTCAGACTAAGGTTAGCATTTTCAAAAGGGCTTAAGTGATTTAGGAGCCTAACTCCCACTTTCCAAAAGTGACTTAGGCACATAGAAGGGACTTAGGTGTTTTGGGAAGTTTTACCCCAGATGATCATAAAGGTCCCTTGGGTCATAAATATTTAAGCATCTATTAATCATTAGTGTTCCCCTCCCCCCGAGAATAAATAATGTAAAAGCATGATTCATTGCTAACACCAAAGATCAGCTTTTTGATAAACTGCTGCAGCTTGCAGCATTGCACCGAATGAATACATATCAATCCATAGTTCTCTGGCACCTATGTCCTTACGCCAGGGTCTATTAAAGTTGTGAATTAAGCACTGTGCCACCCTAGCAGATGCACATGAATAGGGGCACCCAATAGACCATGAAGGCACATCAGCGGTGTAGGATGCTGGAATTTCTCTCCACTACAGATTGTCTATACCTATATCACATTTATAGGAAGGGCTTTTTCCCACTCTAAACAAGCTCAACTTAGAAACAGCCTTTGTTTTTCAGAAAGGGCCTTTTTTATCCAACTTTGGAGCTGAACTGATTGAGGCACAAGCGGGTCACTTGTCTTGCCTGAAGCCACGGATATTCTAGGCACCCTCATGGTTTTTTCAATAATATAATAATAAATAATAATAAAAGGCTTCTCTAGTCACTTAAGCTAATTGGGTTTTTGTTCCTTTGAAGTATTCCTTTCCCACACTCTGCTAAAAGCAAAGAACACCTCTGAAATGGAGGTTAATCAATAGCCCTACATTTCTGTGATTCTGTGTGATGTGCCAACATCCAAACCATGTTAAGTTGGAGTGAAATTCACCCCTGTGCAGAGGGCTAGCTCATATTAATGCCATATTTTGAGGGCTAACACATGTTGGCTTTGTGAAAAATGAGCAATTTCACTGATACAAGATCATCCACCTAAAAAGGAAAAATGGCCAGGCACCCCTATGAATAACTGAAGCAACAGTGTTATTGTTACACCCAAGGCTACACAAAGAGTAAAGAGGAGCCACCAAAGAACATGGCATGAGAGTGCCTAGAATATCCTTGTCAATAGAATAGCCAGTAGCAGAAGTGAAATAAACAACCAGGTTTATTTAAGTTATTTAGCCAAGAGAGTGCCTAAAAACTGATCTGTTCTAGAGTTAGATCCTAGTGGATGGGGGGAAAGAAAATAAAGTAGGGAAGTAAATACGTGGCCTGCTTCTTTTCTTCATGGTTTCTCTTATCCTATAGGGTCATCTGGAAGTATTAAAGGGATTATAAAAGAATGTAGGCCTGATTTCCTCTGGGTAACGCCAGTTTTACACCACTGACTTTTGATGATACTTAGGCCCCTCTGTGCCAGTTACTTCTCCAACTGGGACTTAGATGCTTTTGAAAAAATCATCCATTTTGTTCATCTCCAGCAAACAGTCCCTGTGCTAGGAGAGCGGGTTTCCCCATTTCTTATTGCTTTTTATTTCCAAGTCTCCCCTCCCCAGTGTGGCAACATGAGCACTTTGACCTCATCTTTCATAGAATCATACAATATTAGGGTTGGAATAGACCTCAGGAGGTCATCTAGTACAATCCCCAGTTCAAAGCAGAAACAAAACCAACTAAACCATCCCAGCCAAGACTTTGTCAAGACGGGCCTTAAAAACCTCTAAGGAAGGAGATTCCACCACCTCCCTAGGTAACCCATTCCAGTGCTTCACCACCCTCCTAGTGAAATAATGTTTCTTAATATCCAACCTAAACCTCCCCCCTGCAACTTGAGACTATTGCTTCTTGTTCTGTCATCTGACACCACTGAGAACAGCCGAGCTCCATCCTCTTTGGAACCCCCACTTCAGGTAGCTGAAGGCTGCTATCAAATCCCCCCTCACGCTTCTCTACTGCAGACTAAACAAGCCCAGTTCCCTCAGCCTCTCCTCGTAAATCATGTGCCCCAGCCCCCTAATCATTTTTGTTGCCCTCTGCTTGACTCTCTCCAATTTGTCCACATCCCTTCTGTAGTGGGGGGACCAATACTCCAGATGTGGCCTCACCAGTGCCGAATAGAGGGGAATAATCACTTCCCTCGATCTGCTTACAATGCTCCTACTAATACAGCCCAATATGCCGTTGGTCATCTTTGCAACAAGGGCACACTGCTGACTCATATCTCAGCCACTGTAATCCCCAGGTCCTTTTCTGCAAAACTGCTGCTTAGCCAGTCGTTCCCCAGCCTATAGCGGTGCATGGGATTCTTCTGTCCTACGTGCAGTACTCTGCACTTGTCCTTGTTGAACCTCAACAGATTTCTTTTGTCCCAATCCTCCAATTTGTCTAGGGTCACTCTGGACTCTATCCCTACCCTCCAGCGTATCTACTTCTCCCCCCAGCCTAGTGTCATCTGCAAACTTGCTGAGGGTGCAATCCATCCCATCATCCAGATCATTGATAAAGATGTTGAACAAAACCGGCCCCAGGACTGACCCCCTTTATACCGATAGCTTTATACCACTGCCAACTAGACATCAAGCTGTTGATCACTACCCATTCAGCCCGACAACCTAGCCAGCTTTCTATCCACTTTATAGTCCATTCATCCAGCCCATACTTTTTAAACTTCATCTAACTAGCTAGCATAGCTATGGCTTTAAGGCACCATAACATTGGCCGTTAAGTGTAAAGGCTTCTTTGAGGGGTTTTCTGCTATAAACAGGGATAAAAATCTGACATCTGGTAATTTTTGTTCATATTGCAAAGGGAGGATGAGTCCGTACGAGCAATAAAAGAAAAATGTGCGGAGAAACAAAGCACAGAGGGTATTGCTTGGAAGCCAGGAGCTAGCAGTAGGAGTGGAGCTGTGTGAATCAAAGCATTTTCAACGTGCTGGCAATTCTGGGAAACCATTGTTTGGGATGAACTCAAAAGAAAATTTTCAACATTTTCAGCAAGTTGAGAAGTAAAAAAAAAGTCATTTCAGGTTGAACAAAATGTTTCATTTCAACAAGATCCAAACATTTTGTTTCAATGTTAACCATTTTGAAATGGTTTTGCTTGATTTTTGAAATAAAAGAAATTTCTAAATGAAAAGTCATTTTAACCCAAAAATATCTAAAGAGAAAACATTTAGATTTTTTCAATTTTTTTTTTTTTTTACAGTGAAACTATTGAGCGAAACAACATGAATTGTGAAATGTTTCAGTGTCTCTGAATCTGCGTTTTTCACTGAAAAATGGCTGGAAAATTTTGCCCACCTCTAGTCTGGAGTAAGTAAGAGTATTTAATAAAGTTGCGAAGCAGCTGTTAGGCTTTCGCAGCGGTTACTCAGACTGGCCAATCCTGAGCAAATATTCAGAGTACATTTGATCAGTGGCCAAAGATTTGGGACAGTTTAATATTTTCACAACCGCAAATGACATCCATAGCAAGACCCCTGCATTACAACAGTTTTCTTAACCATTTAGTAGATATAGAATAAATGAATTCTGTTCTGCTGGGCCTGCATATAATTTCATTGGCAGCTGCTGGATTCCTTCCCCTTGGTATTTATCCACTGAGGGGCATGGGTGTTAGAGTCCTTTCTTCTCCTTCTGACCCCTTTTATCCCATCATTGATGGCTAACATTAAAAAGAACAAAAGATGGAACTTTTCTGTCCATTTCCTTGTTATTTTTAAAATACTTCCCAATGGTCAAACTACAATCACTGTTATTAGTGTTAGTAATAAAGAATATCAACAGAACTGGGTGCATTTGTGGGATATATGAAATGCGTTTAAGCTACCAAGAGGGTCACTAATTTTGGATGCCTCCATTTTTGGATGCCCTGTTTATGACACAGAGGCCCTCATCACCAGAGGTGCTGAAGGTCTCTAGCTTCCATTGACTGAAACTGGAGATGTGGGACCTCAGCATCTCTAGAGATCAAATCCTAGGAGTCTCAAGCTGGGCTGAGGTTGCCAAAATTAATAGACACACTTGAAATGTTTGCCTTTAAAACAAGGTTGTTTTGTTTTTAAATATATCTCCTTTGTTGCAGAACTCTTTTTTTCTGTGAAAGACGAAAATATCAACTTATAAATTTTCCTTACTTGGGAAACAGTCACCATTTCTCATGATTTTATTGTGAGTCTTGTGATAGTTGTTTTTCTTAAAGCCCCAACTCCTGAAGTCAAGTGATTCCATGAGAATCTCAGCTTTCACTATGAAAAGCATACGTTTCTAGCCATTGTGGTTATGGCTAAATGCTTGATCACATGACTCAAGTATAACCTACACACTTTGGAACACAAATAAAAATCCCCACATGTATATTTTTTGAAAGTCTCATGATTTTAAAGCCTTTTTTTTTTCTCTGAGTGGTTCTGATTCATGATTTTTGAATGCTTGGGGTTGGCAATACTGGGGATATGAGTAAGAGTCACAGGACTGGGCCTATATAACTCAGTTCAGCACAACATTTATGCATAAGTTCAATTTCCACAGCTCATTAATGCATGTGGTTTAAGCAGATGTATCAAGTTAAGCACACTCAAGTGTTTTTTTTTCTGAATTGGGCCATCTCCACTTCTTTCCAGTCAAATGCTCTTCCTCCAGCTTTGCTCAGGTAGCGGGAATACATTTTTCCCTTTCTAAACTGAATTGTAATTCCTTTGGTCACTATCCCCACCCTCACTCTTGCTCTTGCATTTGTCTCTCTCTCTGAGCACCTAATCCATTTATACCACTGTTTCTGAAGTAGTGTGAAGCACTTGCATTTTCCCATCTCTGACCCACCTCTGTTAAAAAGGAATACTGCTAGTATTCGGATCTTTCCCCTGTCACAGATACAAGGACTGCTAGGTCACTATGCAGGAATGAAAAGAGATTGAAAATGCTGCAAGAATCTCAAGTCCAGCAGAGCTCTATTACAGAAATTCATTGATCCAGTGACATGGGCCAGTACCAACACACAAGGCCATTGTGCCTTGGCTCTCTGTGGAGCTGCTCCTAGTCTCACCACCAGGTCTCAACAGCCCGGTTAAACAGGCTGAGTGATGGGGAGATTCCCCTCACTCCCCAGCTGCAGAGTAGTATCAGACCCACGTTTTAGCCTCTAATGAACCCACGGGAGAGAAGAGCTGTTTGATGTGTAACATCACAGCCCCACTAGTCTCACTCCCTCTCCTCCCCAACTCCGAAGCACATTTTAGAGACAAGACACCCCCACTCAGAGCAGAGCTCTGTAATGCAAAGAGAGTATGTTTGGAAGTTCCTGTGCCCATGGGGAGGGGGCAGGATTTGCCCCTACTTATCTATCACTCCCACTCCCTTTTCCTTACTGAGAAATTTGCTTCAACTATTGTGGATGTTGCTCTAGGAAAAAGCTGCTAAGAATAGAAAATAACACAAGTACAGCTCCTAGGCAGACATTTTTCAGTAGAAAATATCAGCAGGGTGGGACAAATTCATCCCTGGTGTAACTCCTTTGACTTCCATGGATTTACTTCAGGAAGATATTGAGCACAATATATCTAATAATGCAAAGAATTAAGTGTCTGTGGATAAAGGGCAGTTTAAAAAATTCCTCCAATTTTCAAGAGAACTAAAAATAAAATATTGAATCTATTATATTCATTCCTGTTAAAAAATGAACAGCCTAGATTACAAAGACGATAGACTTTATATTCTTCTTTGCGCAGTCACGTACACTGGGACAAATTGGATGCAAGATGTGACCATTCTGACTGGGCAATGTTTTTGCAACAATTTTGCACTGATATAAATGACTGCACATGCACAGTGGAGAATCTGTCTCTAGAGCTCTGTAACGAGCTGAGTTAGTTCATATCTGGATGGTGAAAGACTTTAAAAGCCAGGTTCCAAAGTACTCAAACCCCAGCAGTTCCTACTGTTGAAAACCTGGTCACTCCATTGAGGTTCGTCTTTTGAAAAATATGACCAAAAGTTTTATATCATCACACCAGATATAATGCGATATTTTCTTTACTTTTTTATTATAATAATGTAGGTTTTTAATTTACACAAGGCCCTCATGTCCTCCCTCCCACCACTTTAATGCTCCCTGCTAAGGTGCTGTATTGCTGAGGTCCAGGACTCAGAGTAGTCTTCCTCTTTGTGACTCCGCCCTTCAGCCAGGTCACTTAGTTCTCCCCTTCTGGGAGGCTGTCAATGTCTCTCTGGACAACCTGTCCCTCTACCGTTCCGGGTGGTCCTCTTTCTATGTCCAAAGCTGTGCCCCTTCCCCAGTGGCTGGTAGGGAAACCCAGGTCTGGCCTTGGCTTCTAGTCTGGGTTCCAGCCCAGGGACCCTATGTTCTGCAACTATGGCCTACTTACTCCCAGACCTGGTTGCTACTTCCCTAGGTTTTGTCCTACTTCCTCCTGTCCTCTAGCACCTCTGGGTTTAGTGCTTATCCGAGCTTCCTCCAGTCCCCATAGCTACTTCCCTCTTTAGCTTCTTGACAGACCCTGTAATCTCTAACAAACCTCCCTTCTGTCAGGAAGTGACCGCAAACTATTTCCCCCTGCAACCCCCTTCTGTTCTCTGCTTCTTAGCTTCCTAGATGCCCCACCTGTTCCCGCTCAGGTGAGCTTCATCCTTAATTAAGCATTACTGATCCCTGGCTCCCCTCCAGGCGCAGCCTATGCCGTTAATTGGCCCATCTAGCCTATCTTAACCCCTTCAGGACTGGTGTGAGGTGAACACCCCATCACAGGCCCCAGAAACAAGCTCCACACATGCTTTTTGTCCCTTTTCCCAGGGCCTAATTTATTGACATAAAACTCAAAACAAAATGACAAGTTTCAGAGTAGCAGCCGTGTTAGTCTGTATTCGCAAAAAGAAAAGGAGTACTTGTGGCACCTTAGAGACTAACAAACACAGTCTTCGGGGTTCTCTTCTCCCATTTCCCCCTTGAGTCTACTCTCTGTAGGTCTTCCCTACCTTGGTAGGCCATGTGCAGCCCTACCATTTTGGAGTCCTTCTGCTCCCATGAAGTATGCTCTTCCTGACCCTCACCCTCAACTCCAGATCTAGCTTCCAGGCCCAGGCCCAAACCCTCCCCTGGTCAATGACCTCCTATAGAAACTTCCTGTTCTCTGCAACTTCTGCCACAGTTTCCTCCTCCTCCTATTCCCTGATCCCAGCTGATGTTTTAGGGACCAGTTGCCCTCAAGGAGGCCGCATCAAGAGGCTGTTACTGAGGCACAAGCGGGCTTTAAAAGGCCCAGTCCACCCTGTAACAAGAACACTGTGCCTTAGTACTTTGAACTCAGGTCCATCCAGTTCTAATAGGCTCTGATTCAGGAAAGCACTTAAAGCTGTGCTTAAGTGTCACTGAAGTCAATAGGACTATTTCGCTAGGAGGGTGGTGAAGCACTGGAATGGGTTACTTAGGGAGGTGGTGGAATCACCATCCTTAGAGGTTTTTAAGGCCCGGCTTGACAAAACCCTGGCTGGGATGATTTAGTTGGGGACTGGTCCTGCTTTAAGCAGGGGATTGGACTAAATGACCTCACGAGGTCTCTTCCAACTCTAATATTCTATGATTCTAGGACATGCTTCAATATAAGCATATGCTTAAAGTTAATCATGTGCTCAAGTGCTTTGCTGAATCGGGTCCACTGAGTGTGAGCGATCCAGTTTTCAGCACAAGATTGACTACATTACTTAGTTATAGAACCCTGCACAAAATGACTGTTAAACTTCTTCAGGCAATCTCTGCTGAACCTCTATGGCATGCCAGCAAAGGGGAGGCTTTGTTTATTTCCACTGCTGAAAAAACAACTTTAAAAAGAAAACATTTGTCATTGTGATGCTCTTGCAAGAGAGAAGGTGCAGCGCTAATCTCTTATTGGCATCTCATCGTGCTAAAAGAATTTATCAGGTTTAATTCCTCTGACAGGTGGTACAGATTTAGAACAACAGTATGGAATTTGATAGGCTCTCCTGCAGGTAGCTTAATCAATGTAATCTCCTGAGGCAACAAATACACTGCTCTTCATCACAGCCTGCTCTACAATCTTTTGTCTTACCTTCCTCGTTATTTTATAGGCAAGAAAATTGAGAGACTTAAGAAAAGAGCATTTTAAACCTTTTGCAGGAAAATATTTTACCTCCCAAGTTCTCTATTTAACTCCCCAAGACACTGAAACGGCTGGAATTAGTACTCAGCTGTATTTCCTCAGAATAAAAATAGTGCTGTAGGAAAACACAGACCCATCATATATGAGACATAAGAATGGGGTCAGAACATTACCCTACATGGTATTATCTGCGTAGTGAAACATAGAATCATAGAAGATTAGGGTTGGAAGAGACTTCAGGAGGTCCTCTAGTCCAACCCCCTGCTCAAAGCATGACTAACCCCAATTAAATCATCCCAGCCTGGGTTTTGTCAAGCCGGGCCTTAAAAACCTCTAAGGATGGAGATTCCACCACCTCCCTAGGTAACCCATTCCAGTGCTCCACCACCCTCCTAGTGAAATAGTGTTTCCTAATATCCAACCTAGACCTCTCCACTGCAACTTGAGACCATTGCTCCTTGTTCTGTCATCTGACACCACTGAGAACAGCCCAGCTCTATCCTCTTTGAAACCCCACTTCCGGAAGTTGAAGGCTGTTATCAAATCCCCCCTCACTCTTCTTTTCTGCAGACTAAATAAGCCCAATTCCCTCAGCCTCTCCTCATAAGTCATCTGTCCCAGCCCCCTAATCAATTTTGTTGCCCTCCGCTGGACTCTCTCCAATTTGTCCTCATCCTGTCTATAGCGGGGGGGACCAAAACTGGATGCAATACTCCAGATGTGGCCTCACCAGTGCCGAATAGAGGGGATTAATCACTTCCCTCGATCTGCTGACAATACTCCTATTAATGCAGCTCAATATGCCATTAGCCTTCTTGGCAATAAGGGCACACTGCTGACTCAGATCCAGCTTCTCACCCACTGTAATCCCTAGGTCCTTTTCTGCAGAACTGCTGCTTAGCCAGTCGGTCCCCAGCCTGTAGCGGTGCATGGGATTCTTCTGTCCTAAGTGCAGTACTCTGCACTTGTCCTTGTTGAAACTCATCAGATATGTTTTGTCCCAATCCTCCAATTTGTCTAGGTCACTCTGGACCCTATCCCTATCCTCCAGCATATCTACCTCTCCCCACAGCTTAGTGTCATCGGGGGACTTACTGAAGGTGCAATCAATCCCATCATCCAGATCATTAATGAAGATGTTGAACAAAACCAGCCCCAGGACCGACCACCGGAGCATTCTGCTTGATACCGGATGGTGATTAGACATGGAGCCGTTGATCACTACCCATTTAGCCCAACAAGCTAGCCAGCTTTCTATCCACCTTATAGTCCATTCATCCAATCCATACTTTTTTAAATTGCTGGAAAGAATACTGTGGGAGACCGTACCAAAAGCTTTGCTAATCTCAAGGTATATCATGCCCACCACTTTCCCCATATCCACAGAGCCAGTTACCTCATCATAGGAGGCAATCAGGTTGGTCAGTCATGACTTGCCCTTGGTGAATCCATGGTGACTGTTCCTGATCATCTTCCTCTCCTTCAAGTGCTTCAAAATGGATTCCTTGAGGACCTACTCCATGATTTTTCCAGGGACTGAGGTGAGGCTGACCGGTCTGTAGTTCCCCAGATTCTCCTTCTTCCCTTTTGTAAATATGGGCACTATATTTGCCTTTTTCCAATTGTCCAGGACCTCCCCCGATCACCACGAGTTTTCAAAGATAATGGCCAATGGCTCTGCAATGACATCAGCCAACTCCCTCAGCACCTCAGGATGCAGTGCATCCAGCCCCATGGACTTGTGCATGTCCAGCTTTTCTAAATAGTCCTGAACCTGTTCTTTCACCATTGAGGGCTGCTCACCTCCGCCCCATACTGTACTGCCCAGTGCAGCAGTCTGGGAGCTGACCTTGTCTGTGAAGACTGAGGCAAAAAAAGCATCTAGTACTTCAGCTTTTTCCATATCATCTGTCACTAGGTTGCCTCCTCCATTCAGTAAGGGTCCCACACTTTCCCTGACCACCTTCTTGTTGCTAACATACCTGTACAAACCCTTCTTGTTATCCTTCACATCCTTTGCTAGGTGCAACTCCAGTTGTGTTTTGGCCTTCCTGATTACACTTCCTTCCTGCATGCTTGAGTAATATTTTTATACTCCTGCCTAGCCATCTGTCCAAATTTCCACTTCTTGTAAGCTTCCTTTTTGTGTTTAAGCTCACCGAAGGTTTCACTGTTAAGCCAAGCTGGTCGCCTGCCATATTTGCTATTCTTTCTGCACATTAGGATGGTTTGTTCCTGCGCCCTCAATAAGGCTTCTTTCAAATACAGCCAGCTCTCCTGGACTCCTTTCCCCCTCATATTAGCCACCCAGGAGATCCTGCCCATCAATTCCCTGACAGAGTCAAAGTCTGCTTTTCTGAAGTCCAGGGTCTGTATTCTGCTGCTCTCCTTTCTTCCTTTTTTCAGGATCCTGAACTCAACCATCTCATGGTCACTGCTGCACAGGTTGCCACCCACTTCTACTTCCCCTACCAGTTCTTCCCTGTTTGTGAGCAGTGGGTCAAGAGAAATATGGCCCCTAGTTGGTTCCCCCAGCACTTGTACCAAGAAGTTGTCCCAACACTCTCCAAAAACATCCTGGATTGTCTGTGCACTGCTGTATTGCTCTCCCAGCAGATGTCAGGGTGATTGAAGTCCCCTGTAAGACCCAGGGCCTGTGATCTGGAAACTTCTGTTATTGTCCGAAGAAAGCCTCATCTACCTCATTCTTCTGGTCCAGTGGTCTATAGCAGATGCCCACCGTGACACCACTCTTGTTGCTCTCGCCTCTAAACTTAACCCAAAGACTCTCAACAGGCTTTTCTCCAGTTTCATACTGGAGCTCTGAGCAATCATACTGTTCTCTTACTTACAGTACAACTCCTCCACCTTTCCTCCCCTGCCTGTCCTTCCTGAACAGTTTATACCCATCCATGACAGTGCTCCAATAATGTGAGTTTTCCCAACAAGTCTCTGTTATTCCAATCATATCATAGTTCCTTGACTGTGCCAGGACTTCCAATTTTTCCTGCTTGTTTCCCAGGCTTCTTGCGTTCGTGTACAGGCACCTAAGATAACTAGCTGATTGCCCTGATTTCTCAGTATTCAGGAAACCTCCCCTGTTGCACCCTCCTCCTTGTGTTTCCTCCCAGTATCCCATTTCCCCACTTACTTCAGGGTTTATGTTTCCATACCGGCGAACCTAGTTTAAAGCCCTCCTTGTTAGGTTAGCAAGCCTGCGAAGATGCTCTTCCCTCTCTTCATTAGGTGGATCCCATCTCTCCCTGGCAATTCTTCTTTCTGGAACAACATCCCATGGTCGAAGAATCCAAAGCCCCTTCTCCAACACCAGCTGCGTAACCACGCATTTACTTCCAAAATTCGATGATCCCTACCTGGGCCTTTTCCTTCAACAGGGAGGATGGACGAGAACACAACTTGTGCTTCAAACTCCTTTATCCTTCTTCCCAGATCCACATAGTCTGCAGTGACCCATTCAAGATCATTCTTGGCAGTATCATGGGTGCCTACATGGAAAAGTAGGAAGGGATAGGGGTCCGAGGGCTTGATCCGTCTTGGCAGACACTCTGTCACATCCTGAACTGTTGCTCCAGGCAAGCAGCACACTTCTCGAGTTTCCCAGTCTGGACAGCAGATGAATGACTCCATCCTCCTTAGGAGGCAGTCCCTGATCACCACCACCTGTCTCCTTCTCTTGGGAGTGGTGATCATGGAACCCCCATCCCGAGGACAATGCATCCAATGCCTTCCGGTCGATGGGGTCTCCTTCTGATCCCTTCCCTCAGATGACTCTTCCAAACCATTCTCTGCCATAGCACCAGTGAATAGAGCCTGAAAACAGTTTCTTACCTCTATCTGCTTTGTGGGTACATGGGTTCTACTCTTTCTTCTGCTGGAGGTCACATGCTGCCAGTCTTCTTCCTTGTTCTGCACTGTCCTCTCTGATTATTCAGCATGCGGTGCCTGCAGTAACAAATGCTGACTTCTGTCCAGAAAGTCTTCATTTTCTCTGATGCAATGCAGGGTGGTGATACTTGGGTCTCTAGTTCTTTAACCTTCTCTTCCAATATGGAGACCAGCTTATGCTTCATACAGACAAAGTCATTTCTATCCTCTGAGAGAAGGACAAACATGGCACATCCTGTGCAGATCACAACAGCTGATAGCTCACTATCCATAGTGTCTTTCTTCTAAGAGCCTCTTCAGATATTGTATTTACTGCTCACAGAAGCCTGAAAGGCAAAAACTCTGTGGGAACTCCCCCCAGGTGAACTCCCAGGCAAACTCCCTCTGTTTGCTTCTCCTCTGTTCGCAGCTCAGTGGGCAGAAGATTCTGTAAGGTGTCCCTTATGAAGTTTCCTCTGTGTTCCTCCTTAGTGGATCAGGCCCCCCTAGAAGAAAGCAAAGATCTGGCCCACAAACTCCATGGATATCCCAAGATCCACAGGAATACAGGACCATCTGCACAGAGGGCCAGTACCTCAACAGCCACCCTTCCAGTGGTGCCAATTAAAGAGAGCAGGGGAAGGGGAGCAGCAAGGTTTTTGCACTTCCTCAGAGTTCCATAGGCCATGAAGCTGGGGCAGGGGGCATGGCCTGACCACTTTTAAGCAGTGGTCCCAAACTAAATCAGCAGGGCTGCGGCTGGAGCAGTCCAGAGTGTCGCTCTGGCTCCATGGTCACAATGCTGCTGAAGTTTGGCCCGGCTGCCACTTCATATAAACGTAGGGGTGGCCAGGTCAAACAGTGCTGACACCTGGTGCACGGGATATTCCTGGGGGAATTCTGCACCAAAAAATAAAAATTCTGCTTACAATATTTTTTAATTCTGCAAAATTCTGCATATTTTATTTGTCAAAATAACGCAATATAATCACACAGGTTTTAATTATTTTGGTAATTTATTTAAATTACAGTACAATGGATGGAGAATGGGAATGTGTCTGGGCTGCACAGAGACACAGAGCACTGCTGCCAGGGGGAACGCTGCCTCCTCACTACTGAGTGTCTGCACCAGACGCATCCCGAGAAATCGGGGGGGGGGGAAGACATGACCCCCCAGGAACCTTTCATTTGTGCCCCCAACACACACACACACACACTAGCCCCAGCTAGAGCACAGGACTGAGCCGTAGGTTTAAGAAGAAAAAACCCAATAAATGTGAGGGCAGTAAAAATATCAAATGAACTTCTACACTGGAAAAGGAAAGCACCCCTCCCAATTTACCCTATGGGGTTTAATCTCACCTCAGTCACCAAGACCAGTGAGATCAGAGACAACCTAAGGAATACCGTTTAGTTATAACATGCAGAGAAAAAGCAAAGGGGGAAACAGCAAAACATTTAAACACAAAAACGCTCCTAAAAAAAAAAAAAGGATTTCAGCTGCAACAGCCTTAAAAATGTATGATTAGCTAAATATTTGATGAGGTGTTACTGAGACAGGCCATCCGTTCCTTAGGAATTATAGTGCTCATGTGTGCAGAACATCTTAGCACAGTAAACACCCATTTCTTTTGTTTTCAATTGGAATTTTATTCTGGTACACTTTTGGAAAGCAGATGAAAAGTTCAGGCAAGATGAGCACACAAGAACAACTCTGTTCTATCCAGAGCCCTCTCTTTCATTTCAAATGAACTGTCTCCAATCACTTAAAATCAGTGCTGCCAACTGAATGGAATACCTGTAATGCTGAGGTGGAAGTGCTCTATGAAAACACTAAGGGAAAGCACCCCTGTTTAAGTGCTAAGATGTTTGTAACTTTACTGTCCATTTCATGGCTATATCATTGCATTATTATGGTCTAAAAATGCCTCTCTCTCTCATTGATCAAGTTCTGCATGAAATTATAAATTATAAAATGGCTTGTACAAACCTCTCAGTAATATTTCACCACAATGAGCACACAATTAATATTTATACAACTGTAGCTAAAAGTGCAACATGACTCTCAAAAAGTTTTAAATACATAGAAAAATTAGCTAACTACAACCTGTAGAAATGACTTGAAAGGCAACAAAATCCAAATAAGAGAAAAGGAAAGGAATCAGAATAAAATCAAGGGGAGACTCACACTCTTCCCAACAGACTTTTTGAAATCAGCATTGTTTCATATTTGAGTTTGTCACACAGCATGCTGTGCAGGGACCAAGCATCTGGAGAGGACCATGGTTGAAACTAATTGATTTCTCCATGAAGACAAATAGATGGCAAATCTTTACTATACATTCCTAGAATCTAGTACATGCATTCATTCTAAAGTCTTCCCACGTCAGAGATGTGTCTAATAAGATGGCATGGTCACAAGCCAGAGACAGTGTGGTCCAGTGCATAGGATACTAGACGGGGAGCTGGGGTCTATTTCCAGCTCTGCCACTGACCTGCTGTGTGATCTTAGGCAAGTCATTTCCACTCCCCGTCTTGTCTATTTGGACTCCAACTATTAGGAGGAGGGACAGCTGCTCGCTATATGCTTACAGGGTGCCTAGCACAGTGGGCCCTGTAGGTGTTACCATAATGCAAAACAGTAATTAGTGGTATTAAGAGAGAGAAAAAGTTCACACAGCAGAAGACGACTCCCAAGAAAAGATCATATGCACAATGCAAACATGAAGATACAAACTTGAAAGTAAATTAAAGCTGACCAAATACTAGAGGGATTCTTTAAAAATTAGCATACACAGCACTTCATGGTATGTGAATCTCAGTAAATGTAAAGTAAATATTTACTTCTAAAATCATTCAGCCTCCTGACTGAGAATCATTGTATTTGCCAAATGAATCTAACGCTGTATAACATTACAGATTAAATAAATAGCAGAAGGTGAATCTCATTTGCAGTTTATTATTATTGATGGCAGAGTGAAGGAATTACCTTCGCATGTATTATAAAGAAGCTGTGTGGTCTAGGGGATAGGGCACTAGAGAACTAGTTCTGCGTCTACCAACCCATCACATTCCCCTCTCCTGCTTTGTCTCTCTGGTCTATTTAGATGGTAAGGTCTTCAGGGCAGGGATTGTCTCTTACTATCTGTATGTACAATTCATAGATTCCAAGGCCAGAAGGGATCATTGTGATTAGTCTGACCTCCTTTATAACACACAAGAATGGCCATACTGGGTCAGACCAATGGTCCATCTAGCCCAGTATCCTGTCTTCCAACAAGAAAAGGAGGACTTGTGGCACCTTAGAGACTAACCAATTTATTAATAAATAAATATTTATAAATAAATAAATAAAATAAATAAATTTATTAATAAATAAATAAATAAATATATAATAAATTGGTTAGTCTCTAAGGTGCCACAAGTCCTCCTTTTCTTTTTGCGAATACAGACTAACACGGCTGTTACTCTGAAACCTGTCTTCCAACAGTGGCCCGTGCCAGATGCTTCAGAGGGAATGAATACAACAGGGCAACTTCAAGTGATCAATCTTCTGTTGTTTGATCCCAGCTTCTAGCAGTAGAACTTTCATACAGGCCACAGAACTTCCCCAAAATAATTCCTAGAACAGATCTTTTAGAAAAAAACATCCAATCTTGATTTAAAAATTCCCAGCGATTGAGAACCCACTGTGATCCTCTGTAAGTTGCTCTGTAAGTTGCTCCAGTGGTTACTGTCACTGTTAAAAATGTATGCCTTATTTCCAGTCTGAAACCTCATGGGGCCCTAATCTTGGTTGGGATTTTTAAGCTGCTATTGTAATATAAATAAATAATACTGTGGTAGAAAGAGAACAAACATAGGCCTTCACCTAGTCCTGTAATTATATCCATGTGGAGAGACCCCCACATTTATAGGGGGCCCTTTTGAAGTCAGTGAGCTCTGTCTGCGTGGATTAGATTGCATGATCAGGGCCAGAGAAGTTCTCTAATTTTCTCTGATGCTTCCAGATGAACCTTCCCTAAACACAAGCTCACACAGCGAAAACGACATGTGGCCTGGGCTGATGAGCCAGCCAGCCAGCCAACTTCTTTCCCTGACCATTGCAAAGCTCACTGCTGGGCTACTGAAAACCATTCTGAATTACATAACATATAATAATTTGCTGCTGGGAGACAACAACCATGCATAATGGCACATGAATATTTAACAGCTTTGTAAGTTGCAGTGCAAATGGCTATTTTTGCCATGTAGAATATGATACTTCTATAGCTCTACATCCCACTATAATGTCTCCACTGCTATCCACATCCATGACTTTGGCATCCACAGCCTCCCTTGGCATCAGGAGAGTGAATCCTAAAGACATCAGCCGCCCTGCGACATACTGGGTGGGATTTTCAACAGTACTCATTAACCTAATTTTGCTCCCATGGAAGTCAGTGGGAGTTTTACCCCTGTGGTTAGTGCTTTGGAAAATCTTGCCTACTAGCCATGGACTGGGTATTCAGAAACACTCCTATTGAAGTCAATGTTCAATGCCTCTGAAAATCAGGCCAATCTGTTTGTGTTCTGTAACCCATACTCTCTGGGCAACTTCTTAGCGTACCCGCAATGTGCCTCCGGTGGCATATGACCAGGGTTCACCACTGGATTTGGTCCGCTGGTTGCATCATTAACTTCCCTGGCCTGGGCTAGGCACTGACTGGGGGCGCAATATGAATGCTGATCCATGCCCTCATCTCTGGGCATTATGGAGCAGATCACAAGTTATGGAAATGACTTTAGGGTAAAAATATGCAATTCAAGAAAACACTGACTTTCTTAGCACTGTGTGTCATTACAAGCAAGAACGTGTTTTGGGCAAACACTTGATTTTGTTTATTAAAATACTTTAGTGTGTGATCTGAAATGCTCCTCTTCTGTAAAGATGCTTTGATGATACAAAAAAACAGATAGCCACCCAGCAATCATTAGTGTAGGGCTTGACCTTGCATTCCTTAAGCAGCCAGAATCCTCAGAGGGCAATGGAAGTTTGGAGTGCTGAGAGAAGGCAGGACTGGGCTCCTCCATTTGGAGAGTAACACATAACCCTGCTACTCTTTTAACTGACTTGTTACTAATAACTTTTCACAGAGAACAGTGTATGGCAGAGCTAGTATAATGCATGTGTAAACAGCCAGGCACAGATGAAAGCCCCTTTGCATAGGATCTCCACCAGTGGGGAATTCCCGGGTGGAATAGATGCAGCTCTGCTGGCTCCATGCCACTCTCTCTCCGATGCTTGGTGTAGGGAACATTGCCAGAAGAGCCCAGGTGAGATCAAAGAACCCCTGCATTCCAGCAATCCTCAGCAGCCAGAACAGTGCAGGGTGGTATAAATTAGTATAAATTAGGGAAGAATTAGTAGGGGAAGCAAAAGTGGATGGGAATCTGGGAGGCAGTGACCATGAGTTGGTCGAGTTCAGGATCCTGACACAGGGAAGAAAGATAAGCAGCAGAATACGGACCCTGGACTTCAGGAAAGCAGATTTCGACTCCCTCAGGAAACTGATGGGTAGGATCCCCTGGAGGAATAACATGAGGGGGAAAGGAGTCCAGGAGAGCTGGCTGTATTTCAAGGAATCCCTATTGAGGTTACAGGGACAAACCATCCCGATGGGTCGAAAGAATAGTAAATATGGCAGGCGACCAGCTTGGCTTAACAGTGAAATCTTTGCGGATCTTAAACATAAAAAAGAAGCTTACAAGAAGTGGAAGATTGGACAAATAACCAGGGAAGAGTATAAAAATATTGCTCGGGCATGTAGGAATGAAATCAGGAGGGCCAAATCTCACCTGGAGCTGCAGCTAGCAAGATATGTTAAGAGCAACAAGAAGGGTTTCTTCACATATGTTGGCAACAAAAAGAAAGCCAGGAAAGTGTGGGCCCCTTACTGAATGAGGGAGGCAACCTAGTGACAGAGGATGTGGAAAAAGCTAATGTACTCAATGCTTTTTTTGCCTCTGTCTTCACGAACAAGGTCAGCTCCCAGACTGCTGCGCTGGGCATCACAGCATGGGGAGTAGGTGGCCAGCCCTCTGTGGAGAAAGAAGTGGTTAGGGACTATTTAGAAAAGCTGGACGTGCACAAGTCCATGGGGCCGGATGCGTTGCATCTGAGAGTGCTAAAGGAGTTGGCGGCTGTGATTGCAGAGCCATTGGCCATTATCTTTGAAAACTCGTGGAGATCGGAGAAAGTCCCAGATGACTGGAAAAAGGCTAATGTAGTGCCAATCTTTAAAAAAGGGAAGAAGGAGGATCCTGGGAACTACAGGCCAGTCAGCCTCACCTCAGTCCCTGGAAAAATCATGTAGCAGGTCCTCAAGGAATCAATCCTGAAGTACTTACATGAGAGGAAAGTGATCAGGAACAGTCAGCATGGATTCACCAAGGGAAAGTCATGCCTGACTAATCTAATTGCCTTCTATGATGAGATTACTGGTTCTGTGGATGAAGGGAAAGCAGTGGATGTATTGTTTCTTGACTTTAGCAAAGCTTTTGACATGGTCTCCCACAGTATTCTTGTCAGCAAGTTAAAGAAGTATGGGCTGGATGAATGCACTATAAGGTGGGTAGAAAGTTGGCTAGATTGTCGGGCTCAACGGGTAGTGATCAATGGCTCCATGTCTAGTTGGCAGCCGGTATCAAGTGGAGTGCCCCAAGGGTCGGTCCTGGGGCCGGTTTTGTTCAATATCTTCATAAATGATCTGGAGGATGGTGTGGATTGCACTCTCAGCAAATTTGCGGATAATACTAAACTAGGAGGAGTGGTAGATACGCTGGAGGGCAGGGATAGGATACAGAGGGACCTAGACAAATTGGAGGATTGGGCCAAAAGAAATCTGATGAGGTTCAATAAGGATAAGTGCAGGGTCCTGCACTTAGGACGGAAGAACCCAATGCACAGCTACAGACTAGGGACCGAATGGCTAGGCAGCAGTTCTGCGGAAAAGGACCTAGGGGTGACAGTGGACGAGAAGCTGGATATGAGTCAGCAGTGTGCCCTTGTTGCCAAGAAGGCCAATGGCATTTTGGGATGTATAAGTAGGGGCATAGCGAGCAGATCGAGGGACGTGATCGTTCCCCTCTATTCGACATTGGTGAGGCCTCATCTGGAGTACTGTGTCCAGTTTTGGGCCCCACACTACAAGAAGGATGTGGATAAATTGGAGAGAGTCCAGCGAAGGGCAACAAAAATGATTAGGGGTCTGGAACATATGACTTATGAGGAGAGGCTGAGGGAGCTGGGATTGTTTAGCCTGCAGAAGAGAAGAATGAGGGGGGATTTGATAGCTGCTTTCAACTACCTGAAAGGGGGTTCCAAAGAGGATGGCTCTTGACTGTTCTCAATGGTAGCAGATGACAGAACGAGGAGTAATGGTCTCAAGTTGCAGTGGGGGAGGTTTAGATTGGATATTAGGAAAAACTTTTTCACTAAGAGGGTGGTGAAACACTAGAATGCGTTACCTAGGGAGGTGGTAGAATCTCCTTCCTTAGAGGTTTTTAAGGTCAGGCTTGACAAAGCCCTGGCTGGGATGATTTAACTGGGAATTGGTCCTGCTTTGAGCAGGGGGTTGGACTAGATGACCTTCTGGGGTCCCTTCCAACCCTGATATTCTATGATTCTATGATTCGTCTGGAGTACTGTGTCCAGTTTTGGGCCCCACACTACAAGAAGGATGTGGAAAAACTGGAGAGAGTCCAGCGGAGGGCAACAAAAATTATTAGGGGACTGGAACACATGACTTATGAGCAGACGCTGAGGGAGCTGGGATTGTTTAGCCTGCAGAAGAGAAGAATGAGGGGGGATTTGATAGCTGCTTTCAACTACCTGAGAGGTGGTTCCAAAGAGGATGGTTCTAGACTATTCTCAGTGGTAGAAGATGACAGAAGGAGGAGTAATGGTCTCAAGCTGCAGTGGGGGAGGTTTAGGTTGGATATTAGGAAAAACTTTTTCACTAGGAGGGTGGTGCAACACTGGAATGCGTTACCTAGGGAGGTGGTAGAATCTCCTTCCTTAGAGGTTTTTAAGGTCAGGCTTGACAAACCCCTGGCTGGGATGATTTAATTGGGGATTGGTCCTGCTTTGAGCAGGGGGTTGGACTAGATGACCTCCTGAGGTCCCTTCCAACCCTGATATTCTGTGATTCTATGAATTAGGGTACTCTAAACTAGACGCAGGATTGGAGAGATGCACTTGTCTCCTTGACACCCAGAGCTTCTCGGCATAGTTGAGAATCTGGGATTGAATGTATTCAGTTTTATAGTCATTTCCTTGGAAAACTGAAACATATGGCTCCAGAAAATACCCAGGCCCAAAGCATCCCTGGATTCTGATGTCAGCTCTAGAACAGGGGCAGGCAAACTTTTTGGCCTGACGGCCACATTGGGTTTCCAAAATTGTATGGAGGGCTGGTTAGGGGAGGCTGTGTCTCCCCAGACAGCCAGGCGTGGCCCGGCCCCCGCCTCCTATTCGACCCCCCCATCCTGCTTCTCGCCCCCTGACGGCGTGGCCTGGCCCCCTGCCCCATCCAACACCGCCCCCCCTGTTCCTGACGGCTCCCCCCGGGACTCCTGCCCCATCCACCACCCCCAGGCCCCGTACCCCTGACTGCCCCCTGCTGCCCCATCCAACCCCCCCCCGCCATTCCTGACTGCCCCCCCCGGGACCTGTGCCCCATCCAACCCCCCTGTTCCCCGCCCTCTGACTGCCCTGACCCCTATCCACACCCCCAACCCCTGACCACACCCCTGAACTCTCCTGCCCTCTATCCAACCCCCCATGCCCCCTTACTGCGCCACCCAGAGCACCGGGTCAGGCCACGGCTCTGCAACTGCGCTGCTTGACCGCCCAGAGCCTTGCGCCGGCAGCGCAGTAAGCTGAGGCTGTGGGGGTGGGGGACAGCAGGGGAGGGGCTGGGGATGAGCCCCCCAGGCCAGGAGCCTAGGGCTGGGCAGGAGGGTCCTGCGGGCCGGATGTGGCCTGCGGGCTGTAGTTTGCCCACCTCTGCTCTAGAATCTAAGCTTTCCTATTTTAAATTTGACATTTCTTGCTTTTTTATCGTGACTTCAGTAGGAGCATATTTAGTGACAGACAGAACAAACAGAACTAGACAGCTCCATGACTCCTTACTGGCTTGTCTCCTTACTGCTCTCATAGCCGTATCAAGAAACTTGATTCATTTCTTCCCTTTTAACATTTTTGTAATAAAGATTTTATTCCCAGAATGAAATTACAGCCTAATGTTCCTAATATCCCAAATATTTTGAATACATTTGATGTAAACAGTTCAAAGTGACCTAGAAATTCAAAAAAGAAACAATACCTGGAGAAAACTGGTTTTTAAAAGGTATCACACCTGGCTGGGTATTATTTCCTGAAAAACACTGTGGGGTTTTTCCGGAGTGCTAACAAATGTAGGTCCTGACCCTGCATGTGACCAACTTTACACGCTGTGCGAATCCTGGACACTGGCAGCACATAGAAGTTAAGCACACACATAAATCTCTACAGGATTGGGGCACTAGCAATATGAGGGGTCACAATTCTCATTGGTGTCAACAACATACTTCCACTGACTCTAATGGAGCTACACTAATTTATACCGTCTGAGACTCTCACATTTATTGGCAGACATACTCAAAGCAATTCAGGGTTGTGCCCCAGGGAATTCAGAAGAGACATTTATTTCATAATAAAAAGACCTTAAACCACTTAAGTGATAGAACTTGAGCGTGTGTTAACTAGGCTGTGACATTCGGCTGTGTACCCTCCTATATCACAATCCTATTAATCCCATAATTAACACTCGCCGGGTAGCAGAAAAGAAAAGGCACTGCACAAGTCTATGAACACAGATGGGAAATATTGATGATCACTGGTCAGTAGCAATCAGTAACAAAAGCTGATCATTACTGCCCTATATTCTAGCACTACAGACATTCAGTTAAGAATACTCAGCTTGCATCCCTTATTCACCTTCTTCTGCAGCATAGGCCACTTGCTAGGATCATCTGGGTATATCTCAGTGCCCTACCATTGCAGGGGCTTTGAGCATTAGTGTATCTCAGTCCCTTCTGTTCTCTGCTTGTGGCACACATTATTTTAGTCTCCCAGGGACTGCAATACTTTAGTCTAATCCTGGTTTTGGGGATGGTGTGCAGGTGGCTGGGTCGTGTTGGTGGCCTGTGATATACAGGAGGTCAGACTACATCTGGTGGTCCCTTCTGGCCTTATACACTAACTCTGTCAGATCCCCAATGAAATTAACAATACAAATTTAAAGCAAATCAGCATAAATATCTAATAAGATATACCTTATTCTGTCATCACGATGTGCTGCATCATCACAGTGGAAACAGGCACTCTGGCAATGGCAATTGATGGTGCACTGTGATAACAGTGGTGCTTCATCAGCTGGCAATCATGCTATTAGTGTGCCATACGAACATGAGAACGGCCAGACTGGGTCAGACCAACGGTCCATCTAGCCCGGTATCCGGTCTTCCGACAGTGGCCAGCGTCAGGGGCCCCAGAGGGAATGAACAGAACAGGGAATCATCCAGTAATCCATTCCCTGTCGCCCATTCCCAGCTTCCGGCAAACAGAGGCTAGGGACACTTTAGGGTATGCTTTTGCATCTCTGGCCATTCTGGCTAATAGCCATTGATGGACCTGTCCTCCTTGAATTTATCTAGTTCTTTTCTGAACCCTGTTATAGTCTTGGCCTTCACAACATCCTCTGGCAAAGAGTTCCACAGGTGGGCTGTGTGTTGTGTGAAGAAATACTTCCCTTTGTTTATTTTAAAACTGCTGCCTATTAATTTCATTGGGTTCTTGTATCATGAGAAGGGGTAAATAACACTTCCTTATTTACTTTCTCCACACTGGTCATGATTTTACTGACCTCTAGTATATCCCCCCTTAGTCGTCTCTTTTCCAAGCTGAAAAGCCCCCGTCTTACTAATTGCTCCTCATATGGAAGCCATTCCATTCCGCTAATCATTTTTGTTGCCCTTTTCTGTACCTTTTCCAATGTATTTTTTTTGAGATGGAGCGACCACATCTGCATGCAGTATTCAAGATGTGGGCGTACCATGGATTTGTATAGAAGCAATATGATATTTTCTGTGTTATTATCTATCCCTTTCTTAATGATTCCCAACATTCTGTTTGCTTTTTTGACTGACGCTGCACATTGAGTGGATGTTTTCAGAGAACTATCCACAATGACTCCAAGGTCTCTTTCTTGAGTGAAAACAGCTAAAATTTTATATGTATAGTTGGGATTATGTTTTCCAATATGCATTACTTTGCATTTATCTGCAGGAGCAATACGGTCAAATCACTCACCACTTTTTCCCTAAACAGCACATTATTACTATAAAATATACATCTATACTGTTATGTTTTATGTCATACACATGGAGAAGTTAGATAAAAACCATCAAATACTCTTGCAGCATAACACTACTTTATTTCTTACAATCCAGAACATCACCACATATTAACCAAAAACACACACACAGAGAAAGTAGGCTGCTCCACAAGGCAAATAGACACAACACAACCCACTCTGTTCTAGACTGGTTTTCCAGACCCACTCTGATCACACACTTCCCTACATAGCCCCCAAGTCTGCAAGCAGGACCAGGAAACTTCCCCACTCTTAAAGTGATAACTTGCAATTCATACACAATCTTCAATACACCACATATACAACATACCTGTATATTATTATGGCTTTTATTAAAATTAAGACTGCAGCCATTCTCTAGTTCTTTTTAAAGAAAGCATTAAAGGAGAAAACAAGGTTTTGTGCAGTTACATGACTTAAAAATAGCAAAACGGTATACAAATGAAGACATTTTAAGTCTAATGATTAAGAAGTCTAATAGTGGAGGTTGCTGAAAGTTTGATACTTTTATTTATTTTATATATTTATTGCTGAACTGATGTTTTTAATTTGCAAAACAAAACAAGAAAAAAGGAAAGAAGGAAAGAAGATGGGGAGTAGATGGCCAGCCCTCTGTGGAGAAAGAGGTGGTTAGGGACTATTTAGAAAAGCTAGACGTGCACAAGTCCATGGGGCCGGACGAGTTGCATCCGAGAGTGCTAAAGGAATTGGCGGCTGTGATTGCAGAGCCATTGGCCATTATCTTTGAAAACTCATGGCGATCGGGGGAAGTCCCAGATGACTGGAAAAAGGCTAATGTAGTGTCAATTTTTAAAAAAGCGAAGAAGGAGGATCCTGGGTACTACAGGCCAGTCAGCCTCACCTCAGTCCCCGGAAAAATCATGGAGCAGGTACTCAAGGAATCAATCCTGAAGCACTTACATGAGAGGAAAGTGATCAGGAACAGCCAGCACGGATTCACCAAGGGAAGGTCATGCCTGACTAATCTAATCGCCTTCTATGATGAGATTACTGGTTCTGTGGATGAAGGGAAAGCAGTGGATGTATTGTTTCTTGACTTTAGCAAAGCTTTTGACATGGTCTCCCACAGTATTCTTGTCAGCAAGTTAAAGAAGTATGGGCTGGATGAATGCACTATAAGGTGGGTAGAAAGTTGGCTAGATTGTCGGGCTCAACGGGTAGTGATCAATGGCTCCATGTCTAGTTGGCAGCTGGTGTCAAGTGGGGTGCCCCAGGGGTCGGTTTTGTTCAATATCTTCATAAATGATCTGGAGGATGGTGTAGATTGCACTCTCAGCAAATTTGCGGATAATACTAAACTAGGAGGAGTGGTAGATACACTGGAGGGCAGGGATAGGATACAGAGGGACCTAGACAAATTGGAGGATTGGGCCAAAAGAAATCTGATGAGGTTCAATAAGGATAAGAGCAGGGTCCTGAATTTAGGGCGGAAGAACCCAATGCACAGCTACAGACTAGGGACCGAATGGCTTGGCAGCAGTTCTGTGGAAAAGAACCTAGGGGTGACAGTGGACGAGAAGCTGCATATGAGTCAGCAGTGTGCCCTTGTTGCCAAGAAGGCTAATGGCATTTTGGGATGTATAAGTAGGGGCATAGCGAGCAGATCGAGGGACGTGATCGTTCCCCTCTATTCGACATTGGTGAGGCCTCATCTGGAGTACTGTGTCCAGTTTTGGGCCCCACACTACAAGAAGGATGTGGATAAATTGGAGAGAGTCCAGCGAAGGGCAACAAAAATGATTAGGGGTCTAGAACACATGACTTATGAGGAGAAGCTGAGGGAACTGGGATTGTTTAGTCTGCAGAAGAGAAGAATGAGGGGGGATTTGATAGCTGCTTTCAACTACCTGAGAGGTGGTTCCAGAGAGGATGGTTCTAGACTGTTCTCAGTGGTAGAAGAGGACGGGACAAGGAGTAATGGTCTCAAGTTGCAGTGGGGGAGGTCTAGGTTGGATATTAGGAAAAACCTTTTCACTAGGAGAGTGGTGAAACACTGGAATGCGTTATCTAGGGAGGTGGTAGAATCTCCTTCCTTAGAAGTTTTTAAGGTCAGGCTTGACAAAGCCCCGGCTGGGATGATTTAGTTGGGGATTGGTCCTGCTTTGAGCAGGGGGTTGGACTAGATGACCTCCTGAAGTCCCTTCCAACCCTGATATTCTATGAGTCTAGGATTCTATGAAAGGAGAGAAGGGCCAACCACTGACCTGGTGTAAATTGCTGTAGCTCCACCGACTCCAGTGGAGTTATAGCAATTTACACCAGGTCAGAGTCTGGTCCCAAGTGTCCCAAGCGCATGTGCCAAAAACCTGACTGATCTGAGGTTTCAAGCCCCCAGATGTGGTTTGAATGGAAATGCTGACTGACACTGATCTCTACCAACCCAACTGGTGGGCCCTGGTACAAAACAGAAACATTTGTGCATTTCAGAATGATGTCTTATAAAATCAGCACATCTGTGTGCAGTAACTGAATTTATGAGATACACGGTGACCTGAGACTGCACTACTGAGATCACAATGGAGTTGTAACTGGTGCTAATCACTACCTTTACCTGAAGAGGCCAGAAGCTTGCTGCAGTTATCTGAATTCATGGTCCTTTGATTTAGCTAACAATATCTGCTGAGTTGTTTTCTGTTGTCCTTTTTATTTTTTGGGGGGAGGGTTTGTAATGGTGCTCTTTGAAATATCCCATCTCTGGTTTAACCAACCATGTAGTCAGTTTCATTAATTCTAAGGAGAATTAGGATACCAAATCCCTTACACAGCTTTGAAAATCTCACCCCAGATTGCCTCTCACTCTCCTGGAAGGGATTGCTATTGCCATTTTAACACCTACAACCACCTGAAACAAAAAGGTGTGGGTTTAAATACGTTTTAATCCTCAGTCATTTAATGAATGTCTTAAATATTTGTGATACGTGTACGTTAGACATTTGCGATGACATGTTATGCAACCATCGCGGCAATCTCTCTCTGAATAAGTGCTCGAGTTCAGTCTCCTTGGAGACAACTGTGTATCCTGCAGAAAAATCAAGTCTCGCGATTCCCATTTGGCTTCAAGATTTATTCTTTATGAAAGCTCAGCCTCTGCTTTCTGTCACAACTAACTGGAGACCTTTTGTTTTATGACTTTTATGCACCTGTAACAAAGCATAATATGTGCACTTGCCATCTTTTGTCTGAAGGTACATCTAGACTGCCATCAGAGGTGTGACTGCAGCTCAGACGGGCATACCCAGGCTCGTTGCCATCTAGCTAACATACCTAGACAGAGCACGGAAGCCCCAGTGGCCCAGCCTCAGTGTAGGCTAGCAACGCAAATACATACCCAGGGTTCCAGGTCCTGGGCTTGCACTGCAATACCCAAAAGTTATTAAACAGTTTTTCTAGAAAACATTTCACTCAAATCTTATGGAGAAGATGTTTTGTAAGAGATGAAGAGGATTCTCAAAAGAAGACTGTAGCATTTCTACCAGTCAAGGCTCAATCCTGCAAGGTGCTGAGCACTCTTCTCTAGGTGGATATCAACTGGGTATGTCTACACTGCATTGTAAACCTGGGTCTGTGGGACCTATGCTTGTAGATTTGGTGTTTCCAAGCCTGCACTTGAGCATCCACACTCCACTGTAGAGCTGGGTTTACAATTGCTGGACCTAGGTCTCACAACCATACTAACATGTTTGTACTGCACTGCACGGACCTTCTGACTCAGGTCAGTGGCTGGAGCTGCATCCACACTGCAAAATGAGAGAACTGTACCTCCCTGAGGTCACAACCTCTTGCCCCTCCCCAACAACAGAAGTTCCCCTAGGGTTAGGTGGCTTTGCATCACTGTAAACCAATGACTAAATGCCACAGTTTGGCTCTGAAAATATTGTTGATCATATGAAGAAAGTCTGAGAAGTTAGGGGTTTGGGTTTTTTTTTCATTCTCCTCGGTTTTTGTATTAGAAATGCAGGTCTTCTCCGTCTTGCTTTTCCTGGGCTATTCTATGGACCACTGGAGAACTTATAGGATCATGACATCAGAGAACTTATGAAAGTGAAACCTGATTAATTAAGAAGGAAATGATTGTTACTCAGGCTGCTCTTTCTATCTGGGTACTTAGTATGACTTTGATTAGCCCTGGTGAATCAGAGGAGAAGTGGCAGGAAGCCAGTTGTGGCCCTGGAACAAGTTAGAATAGCTGGGGGGCTTCTGTAGCTTGTGCCTGCTGACAACAGTCCCACAAGAATTGTCCACTAGCTGAGCATAGCTGTAGTACATTGTATTCAAGCCCCTCCTTTCTGCCACTGCCCACCCCTGACACAAACCCTGTGCTGGGAACTTATGGGGAAGGCAGCATGGGAAGATCTAAGCCTATGCCAAGGGAATTACCACCTTATTGCCTTCTATGATGAGATAACTAGCATTGAGGATGTGGGGAAAGTAGTGGATGTGATATATCTTGACTTTAGCAAAGTTTTTGATGCGGCTTCCCACAGTATTCTTGCCAGCAAGTTAAAGAAGTATGGATTGGATGAATGGACCATAAGGTGGACAGAAAGCTGGCTAGATTGTCAGGCTCAATGGGTAGTGATCGATGGCTCGATCTCTAGTTGGTAGCCGGTATCAAGCAGAGTGCCCCGGGGTCAGTCCTGGGGCCGGTTTTGTTCAACATCTTCATTAATGATCTGGATGATGGGATTAATTGCACCCTCAGCAGTTCGCAGATGACACTAAGCTGGGGGGAGAGAGACAGATACGCTGGAGAGTAGGGATAGGGTCCAGAGTGACCTAGACAAATAGGAGGATTGGGCCAAAAGAAATCTGATGAGGTTCAACAATGACACGTGCAGAGTCCTGCACTTAGGAAGGAAGACTCCCATGCACCGCTACAGGCTGGGGATCGACTGGCTCAGCAGCAGTTCTGCAGAAAAGGACCTAGGGGTTACAGTGGACGAGAAGCTGGATACGAGTCAACAGTGTTGTTGAGGTCTCTAGTTACAGCCAGAATAAAAATTAATTAGAATTAGGGCTGTCAAGCGACTAAAAATATTAATTGTGATGAATCGTGCGATTAATTGCACTGTTAAACAATAATAGAATACCATTTATTTAAATATTTTTGGATGTTTTCTACATTTTCAAATAAATTGATTTCAATTACAACACAAAATACAAAGTGTATAGTGCTCAATTTATATTTATTTTTTATTACAAGTACTTGCACTGTAAAAAAACAAAAGAAATAGTATTTTTCAATTCACCTAATACAAGTACTATAGTCCAATCTCTTTATCATGAAAGTTGAACTTACAAATGTAGAATTATGTACAAAAATAACTGCATTCAAAAATAAAACAATGTAAAATGTTAGAGCCTGCAAGTCCACTCAGTCCTACTTCAGCCAATCGCTCAGACAAACAAGTTTGGTTAAATATTGCAGGAGATAATGCTGCCCACTTCTTGTTTACAACGTCACCTGAAAGTGAGAACAGTCATTCATATGGCTCTGTTGTAGCTGGTGGCACAAGATGTTTATGTACCAGATGCACTAAAGATTCATATGCTTCAATCACCATTCCAGAGGACATGCGTCCATGCTGATGACGGGTTCTGCTCGATAACGATCCAAAGCAGAGTGGACGGACGCATGATCATTTTCATCATCTGAGTCAGAAGTTGATTTTCTTTTTTGGTGCTTCGGGTTCTGTAGTTTCTGTATCTGAGTGTTGCTCTTTTAAGTCTTCTGAAAGCATGCTCCACACCTCGTCCCTCTCAGATTTTGGAGGGCACTTCAGATTCTTAAACGTTGGGTCGAGTGCTGTAGCTACTTTTAGAAATCTCACATTGGCACCTTCTTTGCGTTGTGTCAAATCTGCTGTGAAAGTGTTCTTAAAACGAACATGGGCTGGGTCATCATCTGAGACTGCTATGACATGAAATATATGGCAGAATGCAGGTAAATTAGAACAGGAGACATATAATTCTCCCCCAAGGAGTTCAGTCACCAATGTAATTAACGCATTATTTTTTTAATGAGCATCATCAGCATGGAAGCATGTCCTCTGGAATGGTGGCCGAAGAATGAAGGGGCATACAAACGTTTAGAATATCTGGCATGTAAATAACTTGCAACACCGGCTACAAAAGTGCCATGCGAATGCCTCTTCTCACTTTCAGGTGACATTGTAAACAAGAAATCGTGCAGCATTATCGCCTGCAAATTTTAACCAAACTTGTTTGTCTGAGCGATTGGCTGAGGTAGGACTGATTGGACTTGTAGGCTCTAAAGTTTTACATTGTTTTATTTTTGAATGCAGTTGTTTTTGTACATAATTCTACATTTGTAAGTTCAACTTTCATGAAAATGAGATTGCACTACAGTACTTGTATAAGGTGAATTGAAAAATACGACTTCTTTTGTACAGTGTAAATATTTGTATTTGAGCACTGTACACGTTGTAGTCTCTGTTGTGACTGAAATCAATATATTTGAAAATGCAGAAAACATTCAAAAATATTTAATAATTGTCAATTGTTTAACAGTGTGATTAATTGTGATTAATTTTTTTTAATCACAATTAATTTTTTTGAGTTAATCGCATGAGTTAACTGCAATTAATTGACAGCCCTAATTAGAATACATGTACTGTAGGGGGGAAATAACCCTTGTGCCTACTGTCTTGGACCTGATCCTGCTTACACCGAAATACACAAGTGCCAAAACTCCCATTGAGCCAAATAGGAACACGATGAGACCCTAAAATTAGACTAGATGGTGACTATCAGTCAGATGGCAAATTGTATGATGGCTATTTCCCAAATGCCAAGACATGACGTTTATGGTTTGGGGATTAAAGAAAACATGTAAACATGAGAAATGAAAAAGGTCAAAATAATGATAATTGGGGCTATAAAGAGTTAATTTTTCTATTGGCCTCATGGAGGGCTCAAGTCAATGGAAAAATATCCATTATCTTTATTGCTGTGGGATCATGCCCAGAACCCTGAAGCTAAGGTTTCCAGAGTAGTAAGATTCTAAAGCAAATGTGTATGGCGAGTTGAGCTTGGTCCACTGTGTAGAGCAAGCCACATAATGAAATCATCAGCACTAATCTGGCACATTTGATCAGTCTGCCTGTTCTTGAATTAATTTATGAATTTAGGACTCTAGGAGTGTGATCTTTACACCAACAGCACTCAGAAAGTGAATGTTCCCTGTAACTTTCTTGAGTGGAATAGGACTGTGGTAAGCAGCCAGATCTTCTTCATATTTACTGGTTTTAACATCACAGACTTAGGCCTCAATTCGGGAAAGCTGCTCTATTCAAGAAGGGCATTTAAGTACATGCTTAACTTTAAAGCTTATGCTAAAGTCCCACTGAAGTCATTGAAAACAAACATTCAGAAACAGAAGAAAAAAGGTAAGTGAACATGACAAATACTAATTGCTCAGTTCAGAACATTCCATTCCTTGTATTATTTATAGTCAAGATGGCTGGAGAAGGGCAAACATAATGCTATTTTTAAAATGGGACACAAAGAGGACCGGGGGAATTATATGCCAGTCAACCTAATTTCTATACCTGTAAAGATACTGAAACAAATTATTAAATAATCAATTTATAGCCACGTAGAGAAGACTAAGGTTATAATAACCAGCATGGATTTGTCAAGAACAAATCATGCCAAACCAAACATAATTTCCTTCTCTGGCAGGGTTATTGACCCAGTGGATAGGGAGGAAGTGGCAGACATTATATATGTTAATTTTAGTAAGGCTTTTGACAGTCCCATATGACATTCTCATGAGCAAACTAGGGAAATGTGGTCTAGATGAAATTACTGTGAAGTGTGTGCTCAACTGGTTGAAAGACTACTCAAAGAATACAATAACTCCTCACTTAAAGTCGTCCCAGTTAACATTGTTTTGTTGTTACGCTGCTGATCAATTAAGGAACATGCTCGTTTAAAGTTGCGCCATGCTCCCTTATAATGTGGTTTGGCAGCCGCCTGCTTTGTCCACTGCTTGCCGGAAGAGCAGCCCGTTGGAGCTAGCTGGTGGGGGCTTGGAACCAGGGTGCACCAGCAGCCCCCCTATCAGCTCCCCTAAGTTCCCTGTACAACAGCTGCCCAGCAGGCTATAAATTGCCGGCAGTTCAGCTGTCCCTTCCCCCACTGCCATGTGCTGCTCCTGCCCTCTGCCTTGGAGCTGTTCCCAGGAGCCTCCTGCTTGCTGTGCAGGGAGTGGGGGGGAGAAGTGTGGGGGAGCTAATGTCAGGATATCCCCCTCCCCCCTGCTCCTGCACCCTGCTTACCCCATCTCCATAGAGCGGTGGGGGGAGACAAGACAGGGTTTAGGACAGAGGGAGCACCCGCTGTCTCAACTTTCTGATGTATTTAAAAAGGCAATGTACTTAGAGTGCGGTCAGTGTGCTTAAAGGGGCAATGCGCATCTCTCTCTCACACACACAGGGTGTGTGTCTCTGTCTGCCATGCTGTCTCCCCCCCCTCCATTCGTGCTGTCTTGTAGAGTGTGAGGCTACATTAATAACAATGTGTTAGCCCTTGAGGGCTCAGCCGAGTGCTAGTTCATCATTTAGCAGTAAGGCATTCCCTGGGAAATATCCCACCCTCTTCCACCCTCTGACTTCACCATCTCAACTAAGCTTCACAATCATCATCGCTGTGTACAGTATTAAATTGTTTAAAACTTATACTGAGTATACATATATCTATCTATCTATATATATATATAAAATATAGACTTTCGTCTGGTGAAAAAAATTTCCCTGGAACCTAATCCCCGCCCCCCCATTTACATTAATTCTTATGGGGAAATTGGATTTGCTTAACATAGTTTTGCTTAAAGTCGCATAAGAACATAACTACAACGTTAAGCAAGGAGTTACGGAGTTATCAATAATCTGCTGTCAAACTGGGAGGATGTATCATAGAATATCAGGGTTGGAAGGGACCTCAGGAGGTCATCTAGTCCAACCCCCTGCTCAAAACAGGACCAATCCCCAATTTTTGCCCCAGATCCCTAAATAGCCCCCTCAAGGATTGAACTCACAACCCTGGGTTTAGCAGGCCAATGCACAAACCACTGAGCTATCCCTCCCCCCAAGAATCAGTCCTAGGTCCAGTACTATTCAAGATTTTCTTTACTGACTTGCATTATGGAGTGGAGATTATGTTTATAAAATGTGTGCATGACACCAAGCTGGAAGGAGTTGCAAGTACTTTGGAGGACAGGATTAGGAATTATCTTGGGGAAGTTCTATGGCCTGTGTTATAGAACATAGATCAGACTAGATGATCACAATGGTTCCTTCAGGCCTTGTAATCTATGAATCTATGAAGAGTCCTCAAATATGTTAAGGGCTGTTGTGAAGAGACCGTGATCAGTTGTTCTCCATGACCACTGAAGGTAGGACAAGTGGTAAGAGATTTAATTAGCAGCAAGAGAGATTTAGATGAGATATTAGGAAAACCTCTCTGACTATAAGGGTAGTTAAGTCCCTGAACAGGTTCCCCAGGGAGGTTATAGGACCCCCATCTCAGGAAGTGTTTAAGAAAAAGTTGGGCGAACACCAGTCAGGGATGGCCTACGGTTACTTGTTCCTGCTTCGATGCAAGAGGCCAACTTGATGACTTCTTGAGGTACATTTCCATGAGTCTATGATATGTCAGGGCTAGACTAGGCACAAGTGGAGAGAGAACACGTTCTAGTGATTGTGAGATCACGCCCCAAACCAAAATGGGGCCGATACTGAATTGACTTCACTTTTACACTGGCTGAATTCCATTCACTTCAGCGCAGTTACTCACAATTTGCACCAGTGTAAGTGACACTAAAATAAGGTCCAATTACTTTTTTCTTTCTCTGAGGTTAAGCATTTAATATCTTTCCAAAGTACTTGAAACATTGCTGTTACTTGCTGTCATGGTTTCCGCTTGCTTCTGTGATCAGAGGCAGATTATTTTATGTCATTTACCTGCATCAAAGAACAGAAAATAACTCTGTTTTCTTTTTTGGAGACAAGCACATATTTAATTTTTCATGTGGAATTCTCTTCAGACATGTACTGTTTTCTCCTGTGTTGAGCTGCCCGTAACAGGGCATAAATGGTATGAGCTGAATATCCATCTGGAGAGGTTTCTATTCCCTTGCAATTAACTATAACAGTTCCAGGGCTATGCCAGAAGCCAGCTTTTCTCCCTATGTGCAAGTTGTTGAGGATGCAATGTGTGTTTTAAATTGTTCTTTGTCAGCACACATATAGGTCTCAGATAAGGCCTGCATCCCCCAAAATAAAACTAATTTGATTAAAGATGCATTTGGTTTGGCATAAGACTTTGAAAAAAAAAAAAAGAACGACAGTTAAAAACCATCAGAGGATACCCAGGCACATCAGAGCTAATGCTTATAAGTGGGATCATACGGGTCCCCAGCACAGAAGTGTGCCTAGCCTTCAAACTGATTTCATCTGACCTTGTTTCTAGGTTTGCTCCTCTATTCTGTGCACAGAGAGGGTTTGATAAATAATTACATATGATATGTCAATATTTAAGTCAAATGGAAACACAGAGATTTGGGACATACCTAAGAAGACTCAATCTTGAGATAAACATTTTATATTTACTCTCTAAAACTGCAACATTTGTGGTGGTGGATTTTCCCCCTCCCATTAAATACGGACACTGAACGCTTTGATTGCTTTGGGCAGCTGTGAGAGTACAGCATATGAAAGGATTAGAATAGGAAGTATGACTAGTATTCCATGTTTATGTACATACACACACTTTCCTCACCCAACGGCATGCATTGGAGGGGGAAAGGTTTCAAAGTTCATTCTGAAAAATGCAATTTTTACAGAATTAATGATAGATAGATGTGAATGAAAATTACCAGTAATAAATGTGGACGCTTCTAAACATTGCACTATCTGAATCCAATGCACTGCTTTTAATATTCCAAGAGAGCTTTTTCTTTAACACAGCAGAGCGAGTTCTGCATTTCCTGGACCAAACTCAACATTCCATTTCCTCTTAATGAAAAAGTGAGAGTTATGGATTTGTAGGGGTTTTTTATACGCTAGTGAAATATGCTATTACTGATATTGCAGCCCAGATTAAATTTTGTTTTTCTGGAAAAAATCAAAATGTGTGATTGACTGATCCAATGTATGAAGCCATCTCAAACATTTTGATATATTTTAAAATATTTAATATAAAATTCACCTTGCATAAAGGTAAGCAGAAGGTGTTTTGACTCACAACAAGAGCTGCATGGGAACTGAAATTTCCATTTTGCAAGAATTTCTGCAATTTTGAAATATGTTTTGTTCCAGAATAGAACAAAACAAAAATCAAAAATTTTCCACAAAATTATATTCTGAAAAATAAATTCATTTTGCATCAATCAAAATAATTTGTTTAGATAAAATTGAACAATCTGTTCCAGTTTTTACTTCTTCTTTTTTTTTTTTTGCTTTATGAAAGTGTTTTATATATAAAACAATTCATTTTCTTTCAAAAAGTCATAGCAAAACCAAAATGTCAAAATAGGATGATTCAGCACTACTGAAATTCTTTCATTTTGAGGTGGCGGGGTTATACAAAATTTTGTCAAAATTGAGGCTTTTCAATGTTGATAACAAAGGCATTCTTCATCAAAAAACATTTTAATGAAAACATTCCAGCTCACTCATCATCCAGCCAGCTCTACTCACAATACCTATAGGGCCAGACTGTGGCCCCGCCTACACAACCCACACAAGGACAAACATTCCCTCCCCTCCCACCATACACACACACACAGACACCAGCTTGATCTCCTCCATTTCTACTGCAAGCTTGGTGGTAAGACCAGGGGTTGCATGCTCAGTATTTCCCCCTTTCTCCTATGCAGTGGGGACAGGGAGAAATGGGCAGACCCATGGCTCCACCTCCCCAACATGCAGGCCACACTCATCTATGTTGATGATGAAAGCAGTAGCACAATACTACTCCCCAGAGTAAAGGGGGGGGGGTAGGGAAGGCAACCTGTGTGAGCCACAATTCATTTCTTGGGCTCCTTCTGAGGTAGCACAGTTCTGTGTCATCTCTTATGGCATTGTCTAAACTGCAATCAGAGATGTGACTGCAGCACATATAGACATACCTGAGCTAGCTTTAATCTAGCAGTGAAGCCAGGGCAGTCTGGGGAGCAGCACAGGCTAGCCACCTGAGTACATATCCAAGGTCCTGAGAGGGCTTGTACAGCCCATGCTGCAGTGGCTTCACTGCTATTGTTATTTGAGCAAGCTAGAAGAGACCTCTCACGTCACTGTGGATATACCCTTAGACACTGATAGGACCAAATGTTCAAGCTAACCCAGAGAGTCCTATGAACAGCATTGCCAAGATAGCTAACATTTTAGCAACCTACAGGCCAAGTCACGCCATCTGATCTACGTGTGAAACTCAAGGACAGAAAAACTCAAGGACAGAAAAACGGGGAGAGTATCTGTATAGCTCTCACAGCAGTTCAAAGACAAATCTTTACCAGCTGATCCTGCAGAAACTTACACACATGCTTAACTCTGCAGATTGTGTGTCATTTCATTGACTTCAATAGGACCACTCACAGTGCTGGAAATTAAGCATCTGTATCAGTCTTTTCAGGACTGGGGACGTAAGCTCAGATCCTCAAAGGTATTTAGACACTGTGACAGGCTCAGGCCAGATGGCTATAGGAGAGTGATAAAAGGCAGATATATTAGCCCCAGGTTAAGCAGGTCCCTTTTCCCTGGGTAAGGTAACAGAGGCAGTTCCAGAACAATCAGGAACTTGCTGGAACCAATTAAGGCAGACAGGTTAATTAGGACACCTGGAGCCAATTAAGAAGCTGTTAGAATCAATTAAGGCAGGCTAATCAGGGCACCTGGTTTAAAAAGGACTTCACTTCAGTCAGGGTGGAGTGCGCAAGAAGCTGAGAGAGAGAGGGCGTGCTGCTGGAGGACTGAGGAGTACAAATGCTATCTGGCATCAGGAGGAAGGTCCTGTGGTGAGGATACAGAAGGTGTTGGGAGGAGGCCATGGGGAAGTTGCCCAGGGAGCTGTAGCTGTCACACAGGTGTTACACAAAACACTATAGACAGCTGTGATACACAGGGCCCTGGGCCAGAACCTGGAGCAGAGGGTGGGCCTGGGTTCCCCCCATCCCTCCGACTCCCTATTGGATACAGGAGGAGTTGACCTGGACTGTGGGTCCCATCAGAGGGGAAGGTCCCTGGCCTGTCCCCCGACCCACTTGGTGGACCAGCAGAGATTGAGGGGATTGTTCTCCTTCCTTTTCCCCATGTTGGCCAGTGATGAGGTTAGCTGACTGAACGGCAGATTTGAGCCACTAGCAAAAGTGGCCAAACTGAGGGCTACCGTGAATCTCTGAGGCAAGCAAATCTGCCAATAAGCGCAGGACCCACCAAGGCAGGACCCACCAAGGCAGAGGAGGAACTTTGTCACAACACCTAACGTCACTTCTTTGTAAGGACCAACTGGGAATAAGAGCATAACTATACATGCAAGACAGAGAAATGGGGCTACATTCTGCTTTCCATTCCGCCTCCCCAGTTCCACTGACTTCACAGTGGCATGACAGGTGTTATTAAAAAGTAGTTTGGTCTGTGATGTCTTTCAGCAGAGGAGCATTGGGGCTTGATAGCTTTTTAAGTGTTTTATTTATTAAAGGCTAATTATGCATTTGGATGTGCAAGTGAATCAATAAGTGAAGTCACTGGGAACTACATACCTGTCTGAGGGCAGAATTCCACCCCCCACCCCCCAAAAAAAGATCCTCCCACATACTTTCTTGTAATTTATTTGTAAACACATGGAACGAGAGCTATGAGTAAGTCAACAGCTTCAGTTTGCCAAGACCTGACAAATGGGACAACTTTGTTCCTTACCTGGAAATTCTTGTTTACATACCTATTAAGGCTGAAAGTCAAGAAGTCCGGAGATTCTATGCTAAGTGATGCATTGAATTTCATATTTAATTGTTCTGCTTAGCTCATTTGAATATCTGTCTTTATGCAAGTTGTTTTGGCTTCTTCTCCTATTCCCAGCTCTCAGCACATCATGAATTGCTTTGCTATAGTTGCAAACATGCTATAAAAGTCAGCAACAATAATAATTTCACTAGACATTTAGGTGCCTGGTGAAACTGATGTATAAATACAAGCTAAGTTAAACGCTTGGGTTTATGAATTTAAGTGTTTTTAGTCACTGAAAAACTGATGGGGTCTCCAGTGAGCACTGGAAGCAAGGAGCTCAGACATGACAATGTGGTGGGGTTGAGGGAAAATGCATTAAAAAAAAAAAGTCACGTTATCTCCGCAGGATTCCCAGGCAGGAGAAGCCTGGAACATTCTAGTTCTTTCAGGAAGAGATTCACCCTCTCTCTCTGGGCAACAAGACCCCATGCCCTGCTTCCTGAACACTGGATCATTAGGCCATTTCCAGACCCTGCTGTGCTATTGTTGTCAGCTATTCCTTGCTGATGCTCCTCTCCCCACAGCCTCAGCTCCCACTGGTACATACAGGTAGAGTGACGTGTTCTGTCCCAGTACACCCTTCTGAAGTCATCCCTGACCATTTAGCATGAGTCTCATGATACTTGGTGCTTTTCTTAAAGCCCCAGCTCTTGGATTCATGTGAACATAGCTGCACCCATCCTCATTTTCTTATAGTTTTGTAACAAAATTCTGACAGGGAGAATTTTATGATGCTCAGAGGATCTCTGCATGCGAGCAAAGCTGCATGCCTCCTAGCAAATTACTCCCCCTCATAATGCAGTCTCATATCTGCCCATGGGTGTACACCGGCATTAGGCAGAAAAGCAACACAGTCATGCGTTCTGCTACAGCGTATACTTATAAAATGTACACTGATTCTGCCGTCATCCAAGCATCCTTCCCATGAGTGATCCACCTATTACTCATGTCTGAAGTAGTGTCATCCTTAAGAGGAGCATATTTAGGTTCCAGTAGGGCATGTGGAGGTTGCCTGAATCCCCACCAGACCATTTGGGTGGCTCAGAGTCCTTCCCGTTTGTGGCTCACAAGGGATTCTCTAAACAAAACAAAGAAACTAATTTTTTCCCTCTCCCTCCGCTGCAAGAGGGAGAATCAGAGTAAGAGAAAAAGACAAAGGTGGTGTCTCCCAGGCAGTCACCCCTTTGGGGTTCAGCACATCTGCCTGTTCTAGTGTCCTTGATCAGGGTTAGGGTCTGCCTCCAGCCACTCCTTTTGGTAACCTCTGCTTTATACCGGATCCATTCAGTCTCAGGGGCAGCAGGGTCTGCAACCGCAACTCCTGGCCACTGCAGGTGGCAAGGGTGAGCCCTGCAGCTCCCCACGGCCGCTCCCGGGCACCACAGGCAGCCAGGAGGAACCCCGCTGCTCCCTGCCCCTGCAGGCATCAGGGCTACCAGCCACTGTGGGGCAGGGGGAACCTGGTGGCGGGGGGGATCCCCACTGCTCCCAGCCACTGTGGTTGGCAGGGGGGTTCCTCACTGCTCCCATAGCTGCACAGGGTACCCATTTTTTCATGGGTATTTTTAGTAAAAGTCAAGGATAGGTCACAGACTTCAGTGAATTTTTCGTTATTGCCCATGACCTGTCCATGGCTTTTACTAAAAGTGTCCATGACAGAACTTAGCCTTAGTAACGAGCACTGATGAGCGGGAGATATGGCTGGCTTGTCATCTTGCACGACACACAGTATTTGCAGAAGGCAATATTCATAGCAAATGATGGAAGTGGTCTGCTTCACAAGTGGCAGACTAGTTGGTGATTGCAGACATAAGCAACTCTAATGTGTGGCCAGTTTTTTTGGTACCACAAAAGTCACAAGATTAGGACAAAATTGCAGCAAAACTGTCATAACACTTACTGAAAATCGGGAAAGGAGCAAGGTTGTTTTAGTTTAATAACTGCACTTGTGGATGGCATGAGATAGAGCCTGCTTCTATTAATTCTTTCTTTCACATTGGCTTAGCAATAGGGCTGGTCAAAAAATTTCCATTGAAACATTTTTGCATGGAAAAATGGATTTTTGATTAAACAAACATTTTTGCTAAAAGTGTTGACTTCCTCAAAATTTTTCACTTTTTTCAGAAAGTCAAAAATCCCCAAACTGAAAAACTTTGGAGAAATTTTGGTGAAAATTTGGGCTTTCTGCACTTTCCAGCCAAACATTTCAGATGCCCGATACTGGGGAAAAAAAATCCATTTGGGGAGGTTTTCCGTTTTTTAATGAAATACTAAAATATTCCAAATGAAAAAAAAAATCTGACCATCTCTATTTAGCAAATGTCTTGACAGGGACTTGAATTATATGGCTTTCGCTGTGAAATTTGTTTCAAATTTTATTTGTGATGGAAGCCAAAGTACTAAAGGTTATCTAGTCAACAGGAAGATTTTAGATGATCAGATTCTCTTTACAGTTGCAAATATATTTGTACACAAACGTTGTCTGCCAGACCCCTATCACCAAAGGCTACAGAGGGAGAAATAGTCTATCTAGCATATGAAATAACTTGCCCTCCTGGAATGGATTCAAGTCAGTTGATTTTCAGATGCTAGATACTGAATAAGGTGGAGGGATGCTTGTTGAAAATACTCTCTTTTGGTCAAATCATGGCCCATTTGTAGGTCCAACAGCTGAAATTCAGGAGCCAAGAATATGTGAGAGGATGGAAGAATCACACACAGCATTGATTAAGGATTTAAAAGATCACAACAACCTTCACTTCAGCCAATTTTGAGATTAGAGAGTAGGCAGAATGTTGTACTTGTAACAAAACATGCCATGGGGGTCTGCTATATCCATTCAACATGGGGAAGTTGTCTACTGCATGTGAAACAGTAACAGGCGACACTTACTCCAAGTCTGGAGGAGTTGGTTTTATTTTATCTCCAGAGTAAGTATGCTCCTTTAGACTTAGCTAAAATAAATATCACGAGCCAAAATTGTGAGCTCAGATGTGCATGTTCTGCTTCTAGTGACCTGGCAAGTTCAAAGAGGAACTAAAAAAAACCAAACCTCTACTAACAGATAGTTCCAATGTGTTGCTAACCCAGGTCAGTCCAACCAACTGCAAGACCAGGAAGGTAAATAACAGTGATTCAAAGTAAGAATTTTCATCATAATTGATACTGTGGGATAGTGTTTCATAGCACTGGATAGGGATTAGCTGTGACTTAAAGTCAACTTGCTTTACACATAAATGTGTCTTGACTTCTAAAACTTCTCCATCGTCGATCAATGATTTTGCTGTTACTGTAAAAACATACAGTACTGAAAGCAATTTTTTCCAAGACAAAAGATATGAGCATTAGTGCATAAGGGAAAATGTCTAAATCTTGTCACTTTTCAAAGATCAGGCCTTTTCTGTCTCTCCTGACTGCCAAAGCTCTTGGTCCATGCCTTTATCTCTTGTACATTATCATCTTCACCTCTCTGACCTTGGTACCTGCAACCTTGCCCCCTTCAAATTGATTCAAAACACTCCTTCAGTGTGATTATCTTGCTGGCTCAGTGACCTAACCACATCACTCTCCTACTCATGTTTCTCCACTGGCTCCTCCTTGTCCACTACACCAAACACACGCTTCTTGTCTTCACTTTTACAACCCTTCACTATTTAGCCCTGCCCTGCCTATCAGACCTACGATTTCAAAATCGCAATATCAACCTCCATCTTCTCTCTGCTAACAATACCAGCCTTTATTGCCTGCTTGCACATTTTCCCCACAAGCACCTTTGAGCTATCTCCTTTGCTGCTTCTGATACATTGGGGAAACCTGTCCAAATCCATGAAGCTACCATATTATCCACTTAACACTCCACTCTGCCATGATGCATCAGAAAACTGCCATCCACAAACAGCAAAGCAGGTGGTGAGATGTTCGCTATTTATTACACATAACGTGTTCAGTTTTATTTTACTGCTACTTCATCCCACTAACCCATTCCCTCATCCCTTGCTGTTACTTTCATCTCTTGTGTCTTGGCACAGTCCTTCACTGTGAGTTCTCTGGGGCAGTGTCACGGGGTGCTGTCCATTTGCGGGGGGGAGAAGGCCCCCCTGCTTCACCACTGCAGGGTTGATACACCCTATCACACAGTCGTCAAGATTCTCAGCTGGGTCAGACAAATACAATCAGGGACTCTGGCCCTCTGAGCGGTCAGAGCCAAGGAACAATCTGTAGGCCCTCATCTCCTGCCTGGGGTAAACAATAGCAAATAGAGGTTTCAGCCCCCTGGGTGGGGCACAGCAGAGCAAACAGACAGTCTATAGCTAGGGCATCCAGCAGTAATGCCCACCTGCCAGTGCGGGTTGGAAGGTAGGGGAACCCGGGCCCACCCTTCTCCACCGGGTTCCAACCCAGGGCCCTGTGGAGCCAGCAACCTCCCAGGATTCATGTATTGGCTCACAATACATTCCCTGGGTCATTTCCTCCCTTAAGTCCACTTCAGGCTTGTGCTCTCTGGGCAGCGGCTTTGCATCCCCCTCAGTCTCCACAGCTGGTGTGCCCTCTGTAGCCTGGTCAGGATCCCTGCCTCAGCAGTCTGGGCGGCTGACCATTCCTTGGCAGGAGCTGGCCGCATACATCCATCCTCCTCCTCGGTCAGCCCAGACTGAGCTGACCAGCTTCCTTTTACCGGCTTTCTCCACACGCAGCATAGGCAAGGGGGCGTGGCCTCTGGGGCCCAAAGGGACTGGTTACCCCCACTTGCCCAGAGCAGGGTTGATAAACCCCGTCACAGGCAGGTATGGAGTTATTTATATGTTTATGCAGCACTTAGCACAACAGGACCCTGATCTTTGTTTGGAGCCTCTAGGTGCTGCCACAGCACAAATACTAAAGGATTCAGGAGCCATTATCATTAATTAATATTACGATGTCCCCAAAATAAAACCTCCATTTTCAAAAACCTGGCATTATTTACCTAAACCCACCTTTCTGGTGACTACAGTCAACATCTTTGCAATTGCTACCTGATCACGTTACGGCTTTGTTCTGTGTTTCATGCAGAAACCTCCCATCTGAGACAAAATGATGAGAAAGAACCGGGCTGCACTGCCTGCTCGAATATTGAATATTGATTGCCAGGGCTGAGAAGAATAGTCAAAATTGTGTTTGGGAAAGAAAAGCCAATGGGATCAGGGATACAGCTTTGATCTAAAATTAACAGAACTAATTTCATGAGTGGTTTTGACAATGTATTACAGTTAAATATAGACCAAGATCCTGATTCAATTTTACATTAGCTTGATATTTCCAAGAGCTTAACTGTAGAGCAAACTATTTTGCCATCTTGCCCAGCAATTAAGTCCTCATCGATAGGGATGACTGCCAAACTGACCAAGCCAGTTCTACTGGTACCCTAAAGGCAGTGCTGAAATTAACATTTGTTCCTTTCTTAAAATTAAATTTTATTGCAATCTACTGTTCTGCTTTTTAATTCTTCCTGTCTGTGTCTGAAAGACTCAGTATCAGAACAGCAGTGCTAATGGTTACCATATCAGAATCAGTCTGGCCATTCTCTGCAATATACATCCAAACCATTTTATTCTGTGCAGACAGAAACATAGCTGTAAACAAGAGAGCACTAAGATGGCAGGGCTGCCTGTATAGTGAAGAAGACCTTGCACATGTTTGGAAACAGACCTATGAGAGCAGCTCTGCCAACCAGACTGAAACCTGCTTTACACTGGCATGTGTGGGACTGGTCAAGTCTTCTGTAACTAGAAGAAACCAATTTTCAGACAAGATGGTGGCAGTGGTTGTTTGAGCGCAGGCTCCCGACTGTGCACCTTGCAGGTTTGTTGCCCACTTGAGCCAATCTTTCACTTTTTCATTTTGATTTGGCTATAGTTGAAGGAAGGGGGCGGGGTTCTCTGCACTGAACAGTTGACATGTGGGTGTCCTCTCTGCAGCTGGATACAGCTGGGAGAGTTGAGGAAGGTGAAAATGTCTCCTTTCACAACGAGATACAGAGGTGGGGTATCCCTCCTCTGGCTGGTCACATTTGCGGGGAGAGCCTGCGTGTGTGACATACACCCGAGTATAGCTGCGGAAAGGAGAAGGGGAATGCCCCCTTCTCCGTGGCAAGATAAATGGGTGGTGAGGGATGCAGGTGAGGCTCCCCAGTGTCGGAGTGTAGTTGGTGGGACACTGGGTAAAGTGGTTTCCCCTTTCATGGCTGGATTCTTCTCCCTACCCAGCCCATGGCTCGATATTGTTGTTGGGAAGGAAGTTGCAAGAAACCGTGCATGGGAATGAGACCTGGGAACATATATTCTGGTCATGCTAGCAGCTGTGTTATAATGCTCATGTGGGGTTGGGGTTTCCATGCCAGGACACAACTTGGCAGGGTTGCTAGCATGGACTAACCATGTGGCCAAAGTGGATTCCATGCTTCTGCTCCTTTAGAACTAAATTCTCACCAGGTGGCCAGAAAGAAGAAAAACCCCCTTACTCTTATTGATTAGTACCTTCCTTTATGAATAGTCCCACTGAACCATTGTGAGTAAGGGTGATACAATCCGTTTCCATACAACTTTGAGATGTGTGTCATGCTAATTGGAGGGGCCAAGAGCAAACCCTACATTACAGTTAAGAAAATACTTAAAAAAATAAGTGGCAAAACAACTCCTTCTTTGCTACACACACCAGCATACGTTCCAGTCAGACTGTTAACAGAGGCTAGTGCCTGATGACTGAGAGAAAGGTAGGAAAAAACTCATCATGCATCTTGTGAACTCTGAGTGCTGTGCATGAAAAACATTATTTATTATTTTAGCTTACATGATTAATATATTATTTGTGGTCATAACATTTTCATAGAATCATAGAATATCAGGGTTGGAAGGGACCTCAGGAGGTCATCTAGTCCAACCCCCTGCTCAAAGCAGGACCAAGCCCCAACTAAATCATCCCAGCCAGGGGTTTGTCAAGCCTGACCTTAAAAATATCTAAGGAAAGAGATTCCACCACCTCCCTAGGTAACGCATTCCAGTGCTTCACCACTCTCCTAGTGAAAAATGTTTTCCTAATATCCAGCCTAAACCTCCCCCACTGCAACTTAAGACCATTACTCCTTGTTCTGTCATCAGCTACCACTGAGAACAGTCGAGAGCCATCCTCTTTGGAACCCCCTTTCAGGTAGCTGAAAGCAGCTATCAAATCCCCCCTCATTCTTCTCTTCCGCAGACTAAACAATCCCAGTTCCCTCAGCCTCTCCTCAGAAGTCATGTGTTCCAGTCCCCTAACCATTTTTGTTGCCCTCCACTGGACTCTTTCCAATTTTTCCACATTCTTCTTGTAGTGTGGGGCCCAAAACTGGACACAGTACTCCAGATGAGGCCTCACCAATGTCGAATAGAGGGGAACGATCACGTCCCTCGATCTGCTGACAATGCCCCTATTTATCAGCCCAAAATGCCATTGGCCTTCTTGGCAACAAGGGCACACTGTTGACTCATATCCAGCTTCTCGTCCACTGTCACCCCTAGGTCCTTTTCTGCAGAACTGCTGCCTAGCCATTCGGTCCCTAGTCTGTAGCGGTGCATGGGATTCTTCCGTCCTAAGTGCAGGACTTTGCACTTGTCCTCGTTGAACCTTATCAGATTTCTTTTGGCCCAATCCTCTAATTTGTCTAGGGCCCTCTGTATCCTATCCCTACCCTCCAGCGTATCTACCTCTCCTCCCAGTTTAGTGTCATCTGCAAACTTGCTGAAGGTGCAATCCACACCATCCTCCAGATCATTTATGAAGCTATTGAACAAAACTGGCCCCAGGACCGACTCTTGGGGCACTCCACTTGATACCGGCTGCCAACTAGACATGGAGCCATTGATCACTACCCATTGAGCCCGACAATCTAGCCAACTTTCTATCCACCTTATAGTCCATTCATCCAGCCCATACTTCTTTAACTTGCTGGCAAGAATACTGTGGGAGACCGTGTCAAAAGCTTTGCTAAAGTCAAGGAACTTTCCATTGCTTTTCCCTCATCCACAGAGGCAGTTATCTCACCATAGGAGGCAATCAGGTTGGTCAGGCATGACTTGCCCTTGGTGAATCCATACTGACTGTTCCTGATCACTTTCCTCTCCTCTAAGTGATTCAGAATTGATTCCTTGAGGACCTGCTCCATAATTTTTCCAGGGACTGTGGTGAGGCTGTCTGGCCTGTAGTTCCCAGGATCCTCCTTCTTCCCTTTTTTAAAGATTGGCACTACATTAGCCTTTTTCCAGTCGTCCGGGACTTCCCCCCATCGCCATGAGTTTTCAAAGATAATGGCCAATGGTTCTGCAAATCACATCCGCCAACTCCTTTAGCACTCTCGAATGCAGCGCATCTGGCCCCATGGACTTGTGCTCGTCCAGCTTTTCTAAAAAAAAAGGGAGTACTTGTGGCACCCTGAGCATGTGGGCATGACCCACCAGCCAGACACCTGGGAAAACAGTCTCAGGAGTAACTGAGAGCCCTCCCCATCTAGTGTCTTGTCTCCGGCCTTCGGAGATATTTGCTACTGGCAGTTGCCAATGGGTTACGTGCCACTGAAGGAGATCAGGTTGGTCTGGCACAATCTACCTTTTTTAAAACCACGTTATATCTTATCCCAATTACCATTCACTTCTATGTCCTTAACAATTTTCTCTTTCAAAATTTGTTCCAAGACCTTGCACACAATTGACATCAAACTAACAGGCCTGTAGTTTCCTGGATCACATGTTTTCCTTTCTTAAATATAGGAACTATATTAGCAATTCTCCAGTCATAGGGTACAACCCCCAGGTTTACAAATTCATTAAAAATCCTTGCTATTGGCCTTGCAATTTCATGTGCCCGTTCCTTTAATATTCTAGGATAGAGATTATCCAGACCCTCCCGATTTAGTCCCATTAAGCTGTTTGAGTTTGACTTCCACCTCAAATGTGGTAATTTCCTTCCCTTTAGCCACCCCGCTACTACTCCTAAGATCTTCATTAGCCTCATTGAAAACTGAGGCAAAGTATTTGTTTAGGTACTGGGTCATGCCTAAATAATCCTTAATCTCCACCCCATCCTCAGTGTTTAGCAGTCCTACTTCTTCTTTCCTTGTTTTCTTCTTATTTATATGGCTATAGCACCTTCTACTATTGGTTTTAATTCCTTTTGCAAGATCCGACTCTACTTGGCTTTTGGCAGGTCTCACTTTATCGCTACACTTTGTGTCCTCCAAGAGATAGCTTTCCATTCTGATCCCTTCCATCTTCCATTCTGTGTAGGCATTCTGCTTTCTCTTAATCACCTGTTTGAGATGTTTGCTCATGCAGCTTGGTCTGCAACCCTTCCCTATGAATTTTTTCTCCTTGCTTGGGATGCAGGCTTCAGATAGCTTCTGCTACTTTGACTTAAAGTAATTCCAAGCCTCCTCCACATTCAGATCCTTGAGTTCTTTGGTCCAGGCCACTTCCTAAACTAATTCCTTTAATTTTTAAAGTTAGCAATTTTGAAATCAGAGACCCTTGTTGCAAATCTATTTTTGTTTATCCTTCCATTTAGTTTAAGCTGAATTAACCCATGATCACTCGAACCAAGGTTGTCCCCTACAACCAGTTCTTCTATGAGATCCTCACTACTCAACACTACCAAATCTAAAATGGCATCACCTCTTGTTGGTTCAGCAACTATTTGTTGAAGAAATCTGTCAGATATCACATCCAGGAAAATCTGGGCCCTTGTATTATTAGTAAAAAGAAAAGGAGTACTTGTGGCACCTTAGAGACTAACCAATTTATTAGAGCATGAGCTTTCGTGAGCTACAGCTCACTTCATCAGATGCATATCGTGGAAACTGCAGCAGACTTTATATATACACAGAGAATATGAACCAATACCTCCTCCCACCCCACTGTCCTGCTGGTAATAGCTTATCTAAAGTGATCATCAGGTGGGCCATTTCCAGCACAAATCCAGGTTTTCTCACCCTCCACCCCCCCACACAAATTCACTCTCCTGCTGGTGATAGCCCATCCAAAGTGACAACTCTTTACACAATGTGCATGACAATCAAGTTGGGCTATTTCCTGCACAAATCCAGGTTGCATAATGACTTAGCCACTCCCAGTCTCTACTTAAGCCTAATTTAATAGTATCCAATTTGCAAATGAATTCCAATTCAGCAGTTTCTCGCTGGAGTCTGGATTTGAAGTTTTTTTGTTTTAAGATAGCGACCTTCATGTCTGTGATTGCGTGACCAGAGAGATTGAAGTGTTCTCCGACTGGTTTATGAATGTTATAATTCTTGACATCTGATTTGTGTCCATTTATTCTTTTACTTCAAATCCAGACTCCAGCGAGAAACTGCTGAATTGGAATTCATTTGCAAATTGGATACTATTAATTTAGGCTTAAATAGAGACTTGGAGTGGCTAAGTCATTATGCAAGGTAGCCTGTTTCCTCTTGTTTTTTCCTACCCCCCCCCCAGATGTTCTGGTTTAACTTGGATTTAAACTTGAAGAGTGGTCAGTTTGGATGAGCTATTACCAGCAGGAGAGTGAGTTTGTGTGTGTATGGGGGTGGGGGGGATGTGAGAAAACCTGGATTTGTGCAGGAAATAGCCCAACTTGATTGTCATGCACATTGTGTAAAGAGTTGTCACTTTGGATGGGCTATCACCAGCAGGAGAGTGAATTTGTGTGGGGGGGTGGAGGGTGAGAAAACCTGGATTTGTGCTGGAAATGGCCCACCTGATGATCACTTTAGATAAGCTATTACCAGCAGGACAGTGGGGTGGGAGGAGGTATTGGTTTATATTCTCTGTGTATATATAAAGTCTGCTGCAGTTTCCACGATATGCATCTGATGAAGTGAGCTGTAGCTCACGAAAGCTTATGCTCTAATAAATTGGTTAGTCTCTAAGGTGCCACAAGTACTCGTTTTCTTTTTGCGAATACAGACTAACACGGCTGTTACTCTGAAACCTGTATTATTAGTAACACTTGTCCTCCAATCTATAGCTAGGAAGCTAAAGTCTCCCATAATCACACAATTCCCAGTACTATTTATTTAATTAAAAACAGTAAGAGGTCTCTATCCATATCCAAATCAGATCCTGGTGGTCTGTAGCACACCCTAAGTACTATATTAGGGGAACCTCTAGTAGCTTTCTTCCCCAAAGTGATTGTGGCCCAAACAGACTCTGTCTTATCCATTCCATCACTTCTCATTTCTTTACAGTCTACCACATCATTAATACACAATACTGCTCTACCACCTTTGCTTTTATTTCTGTCTTTCCTGAACCTGCACATACCCTTCAATACCTGTACTCCAGTCATGACGACTATTCTACCATGTTTCTGTTATCCCTATAATATCTGGCTTCACTTCCTGCACGAGTAGCTTTAGTTCCTCCATTCTGTTACCCATGCTCCTTGCATAGGTGTACAAACATCTTAACTATTGTTGCCTGGCTTCGCCCACATTCCTCATCCGATTGAGTACAGTCATTCTACTGTCAGTATCACCCATCTGACTGGTATCAGCACTATCCTTCCTCTTAATGTCCATTCTTCTACCCACTGCTGTTCCTTTCTCCATTGCTGTATCCATTCTTACTTGATTTTCCTCCCTCTCAATGTTAAAATCAGGCATGGAGATTACATGAGTATCTCCAATGATCTCCCCTGAGTTCCTAGTTTAAAGCTCTTTTAAAGAGTTGTGTCAGCCTCCATCCCAGAAGTCTGTTTCCCTCCCAACTCAGGTGGAGTCCATCCCATGAGACCTGTCCTGCCACCGAATGCCTTCCAGTGCTCAAACGTTCATTTAGGACGAAATCCTATCAATGGTAGTTTTACCAACAACTTTGCTACAGTCAAGTTTTCACCTTCTTTGTTCACATTATACTAGTGTTTTTCAATGATAGTAAAATTATTCATTTCAGTAAGTACCATGTAACCAATGCTAGATGTAATAAACTCTTGTAAAGAGTCTTTATTTTAAAATGAATTAGCAAGATCTCAGTTTCACAATCTACAAAGAAAAAATGGACGATCTACAATATAGCCATCATTTTGAAACAGTAAGAACATAACAGCCATACAAGGTTACACGAAAGGTCCATCTAGCCCAGTATCCTTCCAATACAGCCAGGTGCCCCAGAGGAAATGAATAGAACAGGTAATCACCAAGTGATCCATCCCCTGTCACCCATTCCCACCTCTGGCAAACAGAGGCTAGGAACACTTCAGAGCATGGTTGTGCATCACTGTCCATCCTGGCTAATAGCCATTGATGGACCTGTCCTCCATGAACTTATCTAGTTCTCTTTTGAACCCTGTTATAGTCTTGGCCTTCACAACACCCTCTGGCAAAGCGTTCCACAGGCTGACTGTGCATTATGTGAAAATATACTTCCTTTTGTTTGTTTTAAACCTGCTGCCTATTAATTTAATTTGGTGACCCCTGGTTCTTGTGTTAGGAGAAGGAATAAATAACACTTTCTTATTAAATTTTCTCCACAACAGTCATAATTTTATAGACCGCTATCATATCCCCCCTTAGTTGTCTCTTTTCCACGCTGAAAAGTCCCAGTCTTATTATTCGCTCCTCATATGGAAGCCATTCCATACCCCTAATCATTTGTGTTGCCCTTTTCTGAACCTTTTCCAATTCCAATATATCTTTTTTGAGATGGGGCGACCACATCTGCATGCAGTATTCAAGGTGTGGGCATACCATAGATTTATATAGAAGCAATATGATATTATCTGTCTTATTATCTATCTCTTTCTTAATGATTCCCAACATTCCGTACTCATTTTTGATTGTCGCTTCACATTGAGTGGATGTTTTCAGAGAACTATCCACAATGACTCCAAGATCTCTTTTTTGAGTGGTAACAGCTAATTTAGACCCCATCATTTTATATGTATAGTTGGGATTATGTTTTCCAATGTGCATTACTTTTCATTTATCATTATTAAATTTCATCTGCCATTTTGTTGCACAGTCACCCAGTTTTGAGAGATCCTTTTCTAGCTCTTCGCAGTCTGCTTGGGACTTAACTATCTTGAGTAGTTTTGTATCATCTGCAGATTTTACTGTTTACCCTCACTGTTTACCCTTTTTCCAGATCATTTATGAATATTTGAATAGGACTGGTCCCAGTACAGACCCCTGAGGGACATCACTATTTACCTCTCTCCATTCTGAAAACTTACCATTTATTCTTACCCTTTGTTTCCTATCTTTTAACCAGTTACCAATCCATGACAGGATCTTCACTCTTATCCCATGACAGCTTACTTTGGTGATGGACCTTGTCAAAGGTTTTCTGAAAATCAAAGTATACTATATCCACTGGATCGCGCTTGTTGACCCCCTCAGAGAATTTTAGTAGATTGTAAGACATGATTTCCCTTTACAAAAACCATGTTGACTCTTCCCCAACAAATTATGTTCATCTATGTGTCTGATAATTTTGTTCTTTACTATAGTTTCAACCAAATTTCCTGGTACTGAAGTCGGGCTTACTGGCCAGTAATTGCCAGGATCATCTCTGGAGCCCTTTTTAAAAATTGGCATCACATTAGCTATCCTCCAGTAATTTGGTACAGAAGCTGATTTAAATGATAGGTTACAGACTACAGTTAGTAGTTCCGCAATTTCACATTTGAGTTCCTTCAGAACTCTTGGGTGAATCCCATCTGGTCCTGGTAACTTATTACTGTTTAATTTATCAATTTGTTCCGAAAACCCCCACTAATGACACTTCAATTTGAGACAGCTCCTCAGATTTGTCGCCTAAAAAGAATGGCTCAGGTTTGGGAATTTACCTCACATCCTCAGCCGTGAAGAGCAATGCAAAGAGTTCATTTCATTTCTTCACAATGGTGTTATCTTCCTTGAGTGCTCCTTTAGCATCTCGATCGTCCAGTGGCCCCACTGGTTGTTTAGCAGGCTTCCTGCTTCTGATGTACTTAAAAGAAATTTTGCTTTTACTTTTTGAGTCTTCGGCTACCTGTTCTTCAAATTCTTTTTTGGCCTTCCTAATTATATTCTTATGCTTCATTTGCCAGTGTTTATGCTCCTTTCTATTTTCCTCACTAGGATTTAACTTCCACTTTTTAAAGGATGCCTTTTTGCCTCTCACTGCTTCTTTTACTTTGTTTAGCCACGGTCGCACTTTTTTGGTTCTCTTACTATGTTTTTTAATTTGGGGTATACATTTAAGTTGAGCTTCTATTATGGTGTCTTTAAAAAGTTTCCATGCAGTTTGCAGGGATTTCACTTTTTGCGCTGTACCTTTCAATTTCTGTTTAACTAGCTTCCTCATTTTTGTGTAGTCCCCTTCTGAAATTAAAAGCTGCAGTGTTGGGCTGCTGTGATGTTTTCCCTGCCAAAGGGATGTTAATTTAATTATATTATGGTCTCCATTACCAAGCGGTCCAGCTATATTCATCTCTTGGACCTGATCCTGTGCTCCATGTAAGACTAAATCAAGAATTGCTGCTCCTCTTGTGGGTTCCAGGACTAGCTGCTCCAAGAAGCAGTCATGTAAGGGGTCAAGAGCAGAGTAACAAGTAAAACATGTAGATTCAGTGGGCCTCATCCTCATTTATACTAAGGCTCCTTTACATGACTATGGCAAGTGTGAAAAGGCTTTAAAATGAGAGTAAGTAATTTATTCCGATTGTAAGGCCTCTGTACACAGAATGGTGTAATGGGGCCACAGCATAAATGAGAATCAGACCCAAAAAGTTCAGGACTCGCTTGTATCGCTGCAAAATTAGTTTGGTTATAAATGCTGAGCGACAGAGGCAGCAATAAAGCAGTCAGGGCAAAAAGCATCTGACAATTCCAATAAATGATGATAAATTGTGATGTAGAATAGCAGGTCTCTAAGCTGCTGGTTTCAAAGACGTGTATTTTAAGGATAATTTTCCCTGAGCTGCATACTTGGAGAAGAGGTGTTTTGACTGAGCACCATTCTTGACAAAAAAATAATGTTGATATTACCTTATTGAGAGTGAGAATTGAAATTTATTTCACTTCTAAGCAAAATATACCTCCCTGGTGGCAATTTTTTCTCTTCTTTATGTAAGAGTGTTCTTGTGATCCAAGGTATATCTTCAATAAGCTAGCTTGGAAGGCTTTTTCCATTACTGCATTATGAAGTTTTTAAAGGTATCTAGTCAAATAATTGCTTAATTGGCAAAGCATTCCAAACCATCTCAGACACAGGATGGACTGGAAAAGCGTTCTTTACAACAGGCTATGCAAGTTTGTAATCTCTTTGTATTAGGAGAAGGATGAGCAGCTTTCCCCCCTCCTTGCTATTCTTTTATGTCAGGTCATCAAAATTAATTTCATTAAAGTAGAAGTCATAATATCCTGCAAGATATGGATAATGAGCCCTACGTGTGTAGCCACACAGGGAACTCACATGAGCTGGGGAGAGGTGATGTAGCGCAGTGGATAGAACAATAGGCTAACATCCAGGCCAGCTGGGTGCCGTGACACCCACCTGCTGTGTGCAAATCAGTTCATCTCCGTTTTCCCTCCCACCCTCTGTCTGACTTATTTATTCAGATTGTAAACTCTCTGAGACTGGGGCTGTCACTTACCATGTGTGTGTACAGCACCTAGCACATTGGGGCCCAAGTCTTAGTTGGGGCTGCTAAGTGCTACTGTAATGTTAATAATAAATGATTCCCGCAAATAATGGTATTGACTTCAGTGGGAATATTCACAAACAGTATTTGGCATATAAATATCACCTGCATTTGAACAGATCCAATTTTGTTCCAGTTGGATCCTCTAGTGCTAACGTAGTACAAACAACAACAGTGGAAGGTGTTTTTATGCAGCAGTTGCAGAACTGTGTCCAATTCAAATACAAAAACAATTCACTTATGCTGTACATAGAGATAATAATAGGGAGCAGGGGTAAAACTAAATCTGAGGTTTCAAAATTGTCATTATTAAAAAATGCTCATATCCCATTTTACTGGTGATCAATGAAACAATAATGCCAGTTCTGGATGAAAGAAAGAGAAATTTTAAAAAGTTTTTGCATGGAGTAAATCCCCAAATTAGCCTTAACCAGATCATTTATTTTCTCTGCAATAGCATGTACACCAATCCTTCATGACAGAGCTATGTGGGGACTGAGGCAATTTTCACTTATCAGCCTCAGCCATCCCATATGAAAGGGCCCTCATTACAACATTCCTGCCAGAAAAAATATTTCTGGTGTTATACTCATCATAATAGACACTTTCTTTTCTCCTTCAGTGTGTCCATTAATCAGTCAGCAAGGAATAATAAAATAGCAGTCACCATTAAAAAGTAAACATTTACTTCAACACACCCCAATTGCGTTGTTATAATTAGAACGGGAAAGAGCTACAGTGTTTTGGATACCTTTGAACAGTAATGGTGGGTAAAAACTGACTTGTTACTGACTAACACTGTATAAAAAACAACATACACAGGGAGGCAAGTAATTAAGCTACATAAACCAAGATCAGTTAAGGATATGAAAGTAAAAATTACATCTTCCATTATTAGCTTGAATTTTATCACATACCAAAACACTACATTAAAATAACACCAAAGTCAACACTCAACAGTTAGAAAATGTCAGAATTAAGGTTGCCCATGAAGCTTCATAAAATGAATTGTCTGGGGTAAAATGAGAGGAAATCCTGTTGGCTCCAAAGTATGTTGCAGAAGGTCACCACTTAAATCTCGAGAATGATAATTTCCATGCAAATCTGCATGCTTTCTTGTAGAAATATTCATATCTTTCTCCATCATGGGGCACTCTCTTTCCTCTCCCATTACCTGTGTCTTCATTATAAATTATAAAGTACAGTATAAAATAGATTGGAAGAGATATTCTTCTTGTGGTGTATGATGTTTCACTCCATATTCTTTATGAAGATATGCTTATGATATGAATATGACATAACTGAGATATACTTTATGCAAGATGGCTCATGTAAGATATCATTGGAAAGTTTGTGATTTACTGAATGTGATTATCTAATCTGTATGCCTGTATCATTTCTGTATCTGAAGTTAGGAATATTAACTACGTATCTGTATTTCAAATGTGTTACTTTGGGTGTCAACCCCAACCAGCCTTTCAGGTACAACAATGGAAAAGCCAGACAGGGCTAATGGGCCATTAGCAGAAACAATGGACTGTGAAAGAGCTTAGTCTTTCTGTGGACTCTGGAGACAGCCTACAAGCAATGGCTGCAACAGCCATGCAGAGATATGGGTCCAAGTCACCTGGCACTGGATACTCCTCCTCCTCTTTTTGGAATGCCACTGGTTTTCCACTAGAAGACAAAGGGTTCCCGCCTTACACAAGAGCTATATAAAGCAGGGAAGTGACATCATCATGGTGCTCCTCTGCCTCCCCACCCAAAGAGACACTGAAAAACACCTGGAAAAAGAAGAACTGAACTGGGGAGGAAGGACTGAGCCCAAGCTGGAAGGGCATCCAGCTTGTGAGTAATACTAACTGAGGTTTCAAGCTGGGGACCAGTGCATCTGCCTTTCAAGATATTCCTCTGGACAAAACCATTGTCAATAAAGATGTGTTCAGGGACCCTGCACTAAAACGCAAGGCAAGGCGCGAAGCCAAGGTGAAATTTGAGGAAAGATACAAAACTGGCAAGAATAAGTGGTTCTTCCAGAAGCTGCGATTCTAAACTTGTAACATGGCTGCATCAACAAACGTTTATTAAAAAACCAAAAAACAAAAACAAAAAAAGACTTTATGTAATCTCTTTCCAACAATCTCTAGGGTGAGAAATGCTATTTGTAACCAATTTCTGTAGTGAAACTAGATTAGTTTGCATCAACTGCTGGAAATGGCCCACCTTGATTATCACTACAAAAGGTTCTCCCTCCTTCCCCCCCCCCCGCACCCCGGCTCTCCTGCTGGTAATAGCTCACCTTAAGTGATCACTCTCCTTACAGTGTGTATGGTTAACACCCATTGTTTCATGTTCTCTATGTATATAAATCTCCCCACTGTATTTTCCACTGAATGGATCCGATGAAGTGAGCTGTAGCTCACGAAAGCTTATGCTCAAATAAATTGGTTAGTCTCTAAGGTGCCACAAGTCCTCCTTTTCTTTTTGCGAATACAGACTAACACGGCAGCTACTCTGAAACCTTTCATTTGCTTAGTAATCTATGTTCTGTCTGCTATCTCTTATAGTCACTTAAAATCCATCTTTGGTAGTTAATAAACTTATTTCTTGTTTATAATAAAACCCAGTTTATGCAATTTCTAACTGAGGCGGGCAGTGGGGCGAGAAGTTGTGCCTATCTTCCTGCACATTGAGGGAGGAGGCAGATTTCATAATGTACCTTTGGGTCTGCACTCCAAGGGAGGTGGACGCCTGTGTGCTGGGGCAAGTCCCTTAAGCTGAGCCTTCCCAAAACTGATCTCTGTGTCTGTTTCTTTCTGCAGTTGGGTGCGGCCTTGCCTGTATGTTTGCTGGAGGAGACAAAATATCCTGGCTCAGCAAGACAGGTAGAAAGGGTGACCAGACTGGCGTAACAGGCTCAGTGGTATCTCAGCACATCAGGTGGCATCCTAAGGGATCCAACCCATCACATGGTATATTGAAAATAAGTTCAAATTGTGATATATCAGTTTAAATCGCAGGGATTTTCCTGGTCCTGACTGCAGGCAGGGGGCTCTATAGGGTAGCATGGGATCAGAGTCAGTCTGGAGACAGGTTTCAGAGTAACAGCCATTTTAGTCTGTATTCGCAAAAAGAAAAGGAGTACTTGTGGCACCTTAGAGACTAACCAATTTATCTGAACATAAACTTTCGTGAGCTACAGCTCACTTCATCGGATGCATACTGTGGAAAATACAGAAGATGTTTTTATACACACAGACCACGAAAAAATGGGTGTTTATCACTACAAAATGTTTTCTCTTCCCCCACCCCACTCTCCTGCTGGTAATAGCTTATCTAAAGTGATCACTCTCCTTACAATGTGTATGATAATCAAGGTGGGCCATTTCCAGCACAAATCCAGGGTTTAACAAGAATGTCTGAGGAACAGTAAGGGGGGAGGAATAAACAAGGGGAAATAGGTTACTTTTTATAATAAATCAACCATTCCTAGTCTCTGTTCAAGCCTAAGTTAATTGTATCCAATTTGCAAATGAATTCCAATTCAGCAGTCTCTTGTTGGAGTTTGTTTTCGAAGTTTTTTTGTTGAAGGATAGTCACTTTGAGATCAGAAATCGAGTGACCAGAGAGATTGAAGCGTTCTCTGACTGGTTTATGAATGTTATAATTCTTGACATCTGATTTGTGTCCATTTATTCTTTTACATAGAGACTGTCCAGTTTGACCAATGTACATGGCAGAGGGGCATTGCTGGCACATGATGGCATAGAATCATAGAATCATAGAATATCAGGGTTGGAAGGGACCCCAGAAGGTCATCTAGTCCAACCCCCTGCTCGAAACAGGACCAATTCCCAGTTAAATCATCCCAGCCAGGGCTTTGTCAAGCCTGACCTTAAAAACCTCTAAGGAAGGAGATTCTACCACCTCCCTAGGTAACGCATTCTAGTGTTTCGCCACCCTCTTAGTGAAAAAGTTTTTCCTAATATCCAATCTAAACCTCCCCCACTGCAACTTGAGACCATTACTCCTCGTTCTGTCATCTGCTACCATTGAGAACAGTCTAGAGCCATCCTCTTTGGAACCCCCTTTCAGGTAGTTGAAAGCAGCTATCAAATCCCCCCTCATTCTTCTCTTCTGCAGGCTAAACAATCCCAGCTCCCTCAGCCTCTCCTCATAACTCATGTGTTCCAGACCCCTAATCATTTTTGTTGCCCTTCGCTGGACTCTCTCCAATTTATCCACATCCTTCTTGTAGTGTGGGGCCCAAAACTGGACACAGTACTCCAGATGAGGCCTCACCAATGTCGAATAGAGGGGAACGATCACGTCCCTCGATCTGCTCGCTATGCCCCTACTTATACATCCCAAAGTGCCATTGGCCTTCTTGGCAACAAGGGCACACTGCTGACTCATATCCAGCTTCTCGTCCACTGTCACCCCTAGGTCCTTTTCCGCAGAACTGCTGCCTAGCCATTCGGTCCCTAGTCTGTAGCTGTGCATTGGGTTCTTCCGTCCTAAGTGCGGGACCCTGCACTTATCCTTATTGAACCTCATCAGATTTCTTTTGGCCCAATCCTCCAATTTGTCTAGGTCCTTCTGTATCCTATCCCTCCCCTCCAGCGTATCTACCACTCCTCCCAGTTTAGTATCATCCGCAAATTTGCTGAGAGTGCAATCCACACCATCCTCCAGATCATTTATGAAGATATTGAACAAAACCGGCCCCAGGACCGACCCTTGGGGCACTCCACTTGATACCGACTGCCAACTAGACATGGAGCCATTGATCACTACCCATTGAGCCCGACAATCTAGCCAACTTTCTACCCACCTTATAGTGCATTCATCCAGCCCATACTTCCTTAACTTGCTGACAAGAATACTGTGGGAGACCGTGTCAAAAGCTTTGCTAAAGTCAAGAAACAATACATCCACTGCTTTCCCTTCATCCACAGAACCAGTAATCTCATCATAAAAGGCGATTAGATTAGTCAGGCATGACCTTCCCTTGGTGAATCCATGCTGGCTGTTCCTGATCACTTTCCTCTCATGCAAGTGCTTCAGGATTGATTCTTTGAGGACCTGCTCCATGATCTTTCCAGGGACTGAGGTGAGGCTGACTGGCCTGTAGTTCCCAGGATCCTCCTTCTTCCCTTTTTTAAAGATTGGCACTACAATCTTAGCCTTTTTCCAGTCATCCGGGACTTCCCCGGTTCGCCACGAGTTTTCAAAGATAATGGCCAATGGCTCTGCAATCACAGCCGCCAATTCCTTCAGCACTCTCGGATGCAACTCGTCCGGCCCCATGGACTTGTGCACGTCCAGCTTTTCTAAATAGTCCCTAACCACCTCTATCTCCACAGAGGGCTGGCCATCTCTTCCCCATTTTGTGATGCCCAGCGCAGCAGTCTGCTCCGACCTTGTTAGTGAAAACAGAGGCAAAAAAAGCATTGAGTACATTAGCTTTTTCCACATCCTCTGTCACTAGGTTGCCTCCCTCATTCAGTAAGGGGCCCACACTTTCCTTGGCTTTCTTCTTGTTGCCAACATACCTGAAGAAACCCTTCTTGTTACTCTTAACATCTCTGGCTAGCTGCAGCTCCAGGTGCGATTTGGCCCTCCTGATATCATTCCTACATGCCCGAGCAATATTTTTATACTCTTCCCTGGTCATATATCCAACCTTCCACTTCTTGTAAGCTTCTTTTTTATGTTTAAGATCCGCTAGGATTTCACCATTAAGCCAAGCTGGTCGCCTGCCATATTTTCTATTCTTTCGACTCATTGGGATGGTTTGTCCCTGTAACCTCAACAGGGATTCCTTGAAATACAGCCAGCTCTCCTGGACTCCTTTCCCCTTCAAGTTAGTCCCCCAGGGGATCCTGGCCATCTGTTCCCTGAGGGAGTCGAAGTCTGCTTTCCTGAAGTCCAGGGTCCGTATCCTGTTGCTTACCTTTCTTCCCTGCGTCAGGATCCTGAACTCAACCAACTCATGGTCACTGCCTCCCAGATTCCCATCCACTTTTGCTTCCCCCACTAATTCTACCCGGTTTGTGAGCAGCAGGTCAAGAAAAGCGCCCCCCCAGTTGGCTCCTCTAGCACTTGCGCCAGGAAATTGTCCCCTACGCTTTCCAAAAACTTCCTGGATTGTCTATGCACCGCTGTATTGCTCTCCCAGCAGATATCAGGAAAATTAAAGTCACCCATGAGAATCAGGGCATGCGATCTAGTAGCTTCCGTGAGCTGCCGGAAGAAAGCCTCATCTACCTCATCCCCCTGGTCCGGTGGTCTATAGCAGACTCCCACCACTACATCACTCTTGTTGCACACACTTCTAAACTTAATCCAGAGACACTCAGATTTTTCTGCAGTTTCGTACCGGAGCTCTGAGCAGTCATACTGCTCCCTTACATACAGTGCTACTCCCCCACCTTTTCTGCCCTGCCTGTCCTTCCTGAACAGTTTATAACCATCCATGACAGTACTCCAGTCATGTGAGTTATCCCACCAAGTCTCTGTTATTCCGATCACGTCATAGTTCCTTGACATCACCAGGACCTCCAGTTCTCCCTGCTTGTTTCCAAGGCTTTGTGCATTTGTATATAAGCACTTGAGATAACCTGTTGATCGCCCCTCATTCCCAGTATGAGGCAGGAGCCCTCCCCTCACAGACATTCCTGCCTGTGCTTCCTCCCGGTATCCCACTTTCCCACTTACCTCAGGGCTTTGGTCTCCTTCCCCCGGTGAACCTAGTTTAAAGCCCTCCTCACTAGGTTAGCCAGCATATATCACATTGGTAGATGTGCAGGTGAACGAGCCTCTGATAGTGTGGCTGATGTTATTAGGCCCTGTGATGGTGTCCCCTGAATAGATATGTGGGCACAATTGGCAACGGGCTTTGTTGCAAGGATAGGTTCCTGGGTTAGTGGTTCTGTTGTGTGGTGTGTGGTTGCTGGTGAATATTTGCTTCAGGTTGGGGGGCTGTCTGTAGTCAAGGACTGTCCTGTCTCCCAAGATTTGAGAGTGTTGGGTCGTCCTTCAGGATAGGTTGTAGATCCTTGATAATGCGTTGGAGGGGTTTTAGTTGGGGGCTGAAGGTGATGGCTACTGGCGTTCTGTTATTTTCTTTGTTAGGCCTGTCCTGTAGTAGGTGACTTCTGGGAACTCTTCTGGCTCTATCAATCTGTTTCTTCACTTCCGCAGGTGGATACTGTAGTTGTAAGAATGCTTGATAGAGATCTTGTAGGTGTTTGTCTCTGTCTGAGGGGTTGGAGCAAATGCGGTTGTATCGCAGAGCTTGGCTGTAGACAATGGATCGTGTGGTGTGGTCAGGGTGAAAGCTGGAGGCATGTAGGTAGGAATAGCAGTCTGGAGACAGACAGCCTAGAGCAAGGTGGGGTGAGTTGTGCATCGCTGTTTTTAGGGAGCAGCCTGCTTTGTCTCTCTCTGTTTTGGGATTCTGTGTATTATCATTCTGAATTCTCAGAAATAAAGTAGTGGTACACTGCTAACTTCCAGAAAGAGTAATTTTTGTTGTATCTAGCTTCTCTGTTTGTATGCTGTGAAATACAACACTGCTCAGAATATCTTCTTTTGACAAGGTTCTTCTTTTGAATAGCCAAGCTAACATATTTAGGCTGGGAGATTTTTCAGTGCAATGGGCCCCAGACAATCTTGTCTCTTCATAAGAGGAAGAAGTGCTAATGTTGCTATAGGTGTTGAAAACAGGAGCCAGCCTGGCCAGTTTGGCATTTTCAGTATAACCTGTGTCCTGCATTTTTATTTTCTGCAGTGTTCTCATCAGAACAAACAGCAGCGGGAGGGAAGAAGTGTATATTAAATGTTTTGACCTAACCTGCAACATGGCATTCCTCCCTAGACTTCTGCTGTACTGTTCTAGAATGCTAAAAAAAGATGCTTTTTGTGTTCCTAGCGATTTCAAAGAGATGTACTTATAGGTGTCCTTTCATCTGTGTGATCCAATCCAACATCTCCTAGTACAGAGCCCACTCTCCCTAATGAAAACCAGTCCATTTACATATTAACATCACATTTTATATGTCTGGCTTTTAGCAAATTAAAGATGTTTCACTGCATACAGATACAATTTTATTTCTTTTTGATGAAGTGACAGTGCTCTAGTTTTCCTTAGTTCATCTATGGGCCATGATAAGTTTGTCATGTTATATGCCATTAGCAGCACATGGTATTGTTCCAACTAGCTCTGAAGGGATATGTGGTCTTGGTGTATTGCTGTTAGCTCTAAGAAATAGATGCATATTTACTGATGCTCATTTTCTTTTTCTTTTTGATTCCTGATTCCATCTCATGAAAAATATTGCAAGCGAAATGGGCCTGAATCAAATCCCAGATCTCAGCACCTCTGAATTTTGAAGGGTTCAAAAATCTAGATCCAATTTTTGTGGCTTGGACTCATCCTTTCAACATGTTAATCAGTGCCTCTGCTGTTTGTATGTAATGGAACTTGAAAGGCGGTCTCCTTTAGCAGGGTGGGACAGATGCAGTGATGGTGTAAGTGATGGTGTAAACTACATATCAGGCTTAATTTGGATCAGTGGGTGTGAAAAATTAGCCCAATTTAGAACCATTTGTCATTCCGTGTCAGCAAAATTCAGCCCTGGCACAAACAGGTGCTACAGCTCATACTACAGCTAACTTCGGCCCTGGCATTTTTTGGAACAGAGTGGGATTAAGGCAAACAAGGCCCTCTCCTTTCACTTTTATCCTCCTGCTACATGATTTTCATGCTACACATTCCATTTTGCCTTCATGGGGCCAGTTTCTGATCTCAGTTGCACCAGTTAAATCTGGACTAACTTACTGCTTTATTGTAATTACTCCAGATTTATACTGGTGTAAATGAGAACAGAATCTGGCCCCACTGGTGTATAAATTACTCTAATTTCGCACACCCTCTGAATCCCAAATTGGTTCATTTTACATAACTGAACCTCTTATGACAAATTTACACCCACCAGGTAGCTTACATTACCATTTACACATCACTGTCAAATTTGGTTTATGGACTTCCATGGAAAGATGCACACACAAGCTACATGTGTCTGAATTTGATCATACAGCCCTCATTAGCTGCCAATTCAATGACTGGGCCACTGAATTTGGAACTGCAAGGTCATTACCCTTGGTGCCCATTGTGTTTCAAAATATGAAGGATGCACATGTACATTCTTGCTCATAGTACTGCATCCAGACTGATTACCATAACTCCAGGAAACAGCAGACTTTGCACGAGTATCTCTGGTGTCACATCTTGGAGATTTGTAACTCTTTCTTGTGGAAGAAATGCCCCCTAGACCATTGCCTTGCAGAACACGTGATGTATTCCATTACGATGCAATCAGGCTACTTTTGCTTTTGTAGATAATAAATCTGGGATTCTTTAACTCCAGGATTCTTTCATGTGTTGCTTTGATGGCAAATTTCCCTAGAGCTGGTTCTTATCAAGATGTTGTCTAAGTAAGGAAAAAGATTTACACTCCGTGATCTTACAATCACTGTTACCACTCTGAGGATCTTGGTAAATGCCCCCTGTGCTGTTGTGGGGCCATAGTGAAAATTCTTATGTAGAAATTGTATGCAAACTAACCATTCTTCCTGTGCAAGTCTGGTGCCAGTCCGAGATAGAAAAATGTTAACATACCATGATAGGTCTTGATCCTGCAAAGTGCTTGGCACTTTGCCCCAATCCAACCAAGCACTTACATACGTACTTAACTTTAAGCATGTGAGTAACCCCACTGACTTAAAATTAAGCATGTGTTTAAGTGCTTGGCTAGATCAGGGTCAGAGTGCTCGTTCACTTGCAGAATCCAGCCCACAGATAACCTTAACTACAATACATGCTAACACCAGGTTTGCAGTAGCCTTGAAAATAGTCATGATGAAATTCTGAAGTATTCTAAGAAAAATCAATATATTTTACTTCAATTATTTTCACATAAACAGGAATTGTTCCAAGAAAAATATTTTGCAACATGTGCCAATCAGGTATATTACAAGGTTAAAAACAAGTTTAAAATCAAAGTATGTGATGTTTAAAGTACTGTATTTAGACTTTCGTTTCAAAAACTGACATCTGGTTTAGGCAAACACATTCTAATCTGCCAAATGTGATCTTATATCTTTCAATAAGACCAAGGATACAAACAAAAATGGAAAGGCTCAACAATAGAAAGAGGTTTTTTATTTTTTTAATACTGAAAGGCTTCTGGGGAAACATAAATTGGAGAGGGGGAGGAAGAAGTACTGCATGCTAGATGGGGACTCATGCAAGCACCAGGTTAAATGACTCAGCCTTTGGCACCCCTTAAACTGAATCTAAGCTTTCATTTAAAAAAATAGTCAATTTCTGGCTTCTTTCCTTAATGAACCTTGAAATCATAAACCAACATAAACCAATTGTTTAGGGATGAAGGGCATGTGCAGCTGTGCTGTGCTTCTGCAGCAGGTGGGTTAGACTAATACAGCATTACCAGCTTGCACCAAAATCAGGACTCTTGCAATACTTAATGACTCCAGAAGCTGAGAATTTAAGAAGAAAACATTAAGTACCAAATATCTGGAATGAAGTGTGCCATAATTCTGCAGGTGTTTTAATTGAGTACTTGGATTATACGGTCTTCTCTTAGTGAAGACTATGCTCTAGCCTGTCTGGAAATCTCACCTTGTCCTGTTTGTCAAACTGATAGACTGTTTAAAATCACGATTCTCTGTTCCTAGATAGGGGAACAGTGCTGATAACTCTCACAATCTTATGGTGAGTTTGACCATCTTTGTGTTTTTCTTAGAAGCCTAGCTCCTGTTATCATGTAATTACATGAGAATCTTAGCTTTTGTTTTTAAAAAAATAAGTTTCTAGGCTTCTTAGTTGCTAAGAAAATTTTGAACAAATGACCTATAAAGACTCTAAAAGCTCAGAAGGCAGATAAAAAGAACCCAATTTATTATTTTTTTAAATGTCATGACTTTTAAACCAATCTTCGGATTATTGGGGAGGCCTGACTTGTGATCTTTGAACACTCAAAGTTGTCAAAACTGCTCTTAAACCGAATCAATTACAGTTGGTGTGCATCCTAAAGAGACATCTTGATGACTCTCCCCAGCTGCCTGGCACCAGCCCAAATGCACAGCGGTGTGACCATAATGGCCAGGAATTAGTGAAGTTTAAGGTTGGTGGAGCAACAAAAACTTTATTTGCAGGCCCACCAAAAAATGCTCTGGCAGCTTTTGCTTGTTAGCATATTCAGCCCACCCTTAGACTGGGACGGAGCTGGCAGCAGTTCACTGAGAAAGCTTCAGGCCATGGGCATGCTCACCATTACCACAGCCACTGTAACGATAAGACCTAGCTCCCCGTAACCTGCCACCATTGCATCTAGGCTAGGGCACATGCGATATACTCCTTGTAGTCCCCACACCTCCGCCTCAACTGCTGCAATGGCAATGCACATGAAGGGGCCAAGCCGCTGCAGCATTAGCAGCAATCCTGCAGCCAATGAGTAATTAATTAAGAACATTTTAACGTATTTCCAGAGAGAGAACCTACATTTCATTGTGTATACATTTCTGACTTCTACAGTCTCTAGCTTTTAAGATTGAGGGGCCTGAAAAATCATGAGACTAAAAATATCAACTGCCGTTGAGGGACCGTTTTTAACTCATTAGAACTCATAAACCGATTAACAGATTTACCGGAAAACCCTCAGAAAATTCGATCTTTACTCACGGATTGTGTGCTGCATGTATGGAGAAGGATACACCACACTTTTCATGCAATACAAAGTTTGAATCCTTGCTTTAAATGCAAAAACGGAGCCCAGCCTTACCGCCACTCTTCCATCATGCAACATTTTAATGGCCTACGGTTGGTCATCGAATCACCAGTAAATTATCTTATGACAATAAACACATGAAACGAAATGACATAAAACTGCTCTGTGGTTTATAGACAGGTCTTTCACAGTTTGTCTTACAATTGCCCCTCTTTACCTGCAGTTCTTCTCTACATAAGGAGACATTTACAGTGCACAGGAACAAGAAAGTTTTACTGGTCCTAAAAAACTAGGAACAATGCTGCATATTCTTGACACCATCTATGGGCACCTGATCTATTAACTCGCTATTTACGTATATACCAAACATCTCTCATTTTTTAGAGTACTCCTGTGACATATGCAATCAAGACAATATTGACTAGATTTTCTATTTACTGTATCTTTTGGAAAAGCAAATGACATTTTCTTTGCTACGGGAGGGACTTTCTTTATATTAAATATTTTTGAGTGGTAATCTTTCAAAATCAAACTATGAATTGCACCCCACATGAACATGACCCCAAACTGTAAGAGGACACTATGGGAAATAGGTTAAAGAGCAAAGTGAGTAATGCACAAGGGAGACAAGGTGGGTGAGGTAATATCTTTTGGTAACAAGCTCTTTCACCCACAGAAATTGGTGCAATAAAAGATATTACCTCACACACACCCCTCCTGCCCATCTCTCCAATATCCTGGGACCAGCAATGGCTACAACACTGTAAATAAAAAACAAGGTTCTTTTTGCAGTGCTTGTTATGTCCTGCCATTGATGCTTTTGGTATCTGGCTGCATAGTAACCTAATTTCAAAATGGAACAAATTAACAGAATTAAACAGAAGGGAACAATAGGTCATATTAAGCCATTAAATTAATGGAGCTACAGTGAAGGAGTTAAAGGCAAGAACAGTACATTAATCACTCATCGGTATTTACAACAAAAAACCAGAGTCCCTGAGGAAGCTGCTGGTGGTAACTGAAGAATGTGGAAACAAGAGAATCAGCAAAGCCTGACAATCCCTATCTATGTATTTGAGAGATAAAGCTAGGGTTAAGATAATCCACTCTGGAAAAAAGTAATGACTGAGATAGATCTGACCTAATACCTCCTTGTTATTTACTAACTATATCCCAGTTTTCAATTTTATTTAGGCAGATGTCATATAATTGGAAACCTCTAACGCTTCTCAGACAAACAGTAATGCCAAAGAATTATGATAAAAAATTACAAAATTAACAAGGAGCCTAGTTACGTGATAAATAATAATAATGGGAAAAGAAACGCTCAGCATGCCGCTGTATTTTAAGTGAAAGGTTTGTGCTTCTAGGAATCTCTTCACTGCTGAATGTCTTCCTTTTTTTATGATTCTCTTTAGTCTGGGTTACAAGAGACTTCCAGTGGCAAAAGCCTGCAGTGCTTGGCAGTCTTTGCTATGCTGCAGCCCTGCTAGTGCTGATCACTAACATAGCAAGAGAAAGGAAGAGAGTTGGAAAAGGTCACTCCTCTTATTTTCCTTATCCATTCTTAGTTTACTTCTCATTCAGTGGAACAGTGTAGAACTGATGGTTAAATTAGTTAAAAGTCAGATTCTTCCCTGAAAAAAATGGTATTGTATGGCTCCATGTTTATTGCGCTGTACAATTCCATGCCAAGTCTCCTCCCTTTAAAACAAGAATGTACTATTTTCCAAATGCCAGCTCTTCAAACTCACGGTGTTCACAGGAGCTGCAGACAGCACTGAAAAATCAAACCAGTTAAGCAACTACACATTTTAAACTTGAGGCTACTACCTTTGAAAATATTGGCCCATTGCCTCAAATACACAGATGATGCTCATGGGCCACGTACTTAAAAGTGACGAGCCCCAGCAGGTCCCCTGAAAAACATCAGCGGTTGCTGTGTGGGGAGCACTTTTGAAATCCTGGCCCCAACAATACATCTCCTTCTCCTTAAGTACAATTCACACCATTCCCCAGCTTTCCCCATGCCTGAAGGAAATCAGCTCCTGGACCAAGCTCTCCATGGGCTGGGACTGAGTTACCTCAGAGACTGCCTCTCCCTCCAGAGCCACCGGAGGTAGCCATCGCCTACAGGATCAATGAAACTCACAATAGTTAGAAGTAAAACACACAGAATTTTTGGCAGAATGTGGAACTAGCTGGCAGGAGAATTGAGGACAATGAGTTTGATCTGAACACCTTTAAGACAAAATACAAGACCTCTTTTGATATCGCCTTCCCATAATACACACTCGCCGACACCCATCAAACATACCCACCCACCACTTTATCTGCTTTCACAGTTGTGGAGACATGGAGGAAAAAAACCATAAAGGGACAAGAAGAGTTAAATGAAGTTCTGACCAATCTTTCCTACCTCTAGGAAGAACAATAGAAAAGACATATCTGGTCTCTGTTTAGACATTCATAAAGACCGTTTAATTTTGCCTAGCACTCGAACACCACAGAGAAGGATGTGACCTACACACACAGATCTTAAGTATTTGGAAACACATAAAAATGTCATTGTCAAGTAAACTCACAATGTAAAAATTGTCAACATCCTAGAGTACATGTCTGGTTTTATCCATGAGATAATAGCTGGATGCAAGCAGAATACACTCACTTCAATCAACTCTTTCAGACTTTAAATTTGAGGCCACTTCAACAACGCACTCAACAGTAGATTGACAGGTTTTGAGGCATTGTGATAATCTAGTCTGAGCTCCTGCATAGCACATCCCACAGAACTTCACCCAGTGATTTCTCATTGAGCCCAATAACTTGTGGTTAAATGAGAGTATAGCTTTTAAAAAGACATTTAGTCTTGATTTAAAGACTTCAAGTGATGGATAATCCATTACATCTGCTAGTAATTTGTTGCAATGATTAATTATCCTTACTGCTATTTTTACTTTGAGCTTTTTTAGCTTCAACTTCCTAGATTGAATATTTCTAAATTAAAAAGTCCTTTATTACCAGAAATCTTCTCTCTGTGAAAGTACTCTTAGATCATGATTAAATCACTTCTTTACCTTATAGAAGAGAAGGTTAGTAGACTAAGGTTCTTCAGTCTCTCATTATAAACCATGTTTCCAGCCCTCAAGATATTCTTGTAGCTACTTCCAATTTTTCAACATCCTTTTTAAAATATTCACACCAGAACTGGATACATTATTCCAGTATTTGTTTCACCAATACTGTCTGGAGAAGTAATATCAGCTCCCTACTCCTACTCAATATTCCTCTATTTATACTTCCACTGTAAATGTCTTTGTGGTAGGGACTGTCTTTTTTGTTCTGTGTTTATACAGTGCCTGGCACAATCGGGTCATGGCCCATGACTGGGGCACCCAGACATTACAATGATGATGATCATCATCATCATCATTTTAGGATGACATTAGCCCTTTTAGTCACAGCATCATACCGGGCGGGAGCTCATGTTTCATTGGTTGTCTACTATGACCCCTGAATACAGTCCCTCCTGCCTGTAAATATAGCCTACATTTTCTGTTCCTAGATGTGACTTTGCATGTGGCTGTATTCAAATGCGTAGTGTTTGGCTGCACACAGCTTGAAGTGATCTAAGTCCCTATGTATCAGTGATCTGTCCTTGTAATTATTTATCATTCCACCAATATTTGTGTCATCTGCGAAATTTATCAGCAATGATTTTTTGTTTCTTACTGATTATTGATAAAAAAATATTGAAAAATGTTGGTCTGAGGACTGATTGTTTTATAACCCCACGAGAAGTTCCACCCTCCATCATTGATGATTCCCACATGAACAAGTAGGGTTTGAGATCTATCAGTTAGGTATTAAATGGATTAAAAACTATGTGCTACATTGCTTTAGTGTAGTGCTATTTTTAACAGAATGTCATGAAAGGTTAAGTTAAATGCCTTACAAAAGTCTAAAAATATTATGTCAACACGATTACTTTTATCAACCAAACTTGTAACTTCATCAAAGAGCAACACTGGGTTAATTCGACAGAACCTATTTTCCATGAACCCATTCCGACTGGCATTAATTATGTTTCCATCCTTTATTTCTTTACTGATCAATTCCTGTATCAACTTTTTAATTATTTTGCCGGGGATCAAAATTAGACTAATCGAGTCTGTAATTTCCCAGGTTATCCCATGTACCCTTCAAAGATCAGATTTTTATAAATAGGTCCAAGATTACCGGCATATCAGAATGGCCTGGGCAGGTATACAGCAACCTGAATCCAAACTTGCAAGCGAAGTGCAAAAACTTAGAAAAGCAGGTACACCTAATATCTAAGACCACTTTGTACATAACTTTGGTTAATGCTGAAATAGAGAACTCACAGCACATTAAAAAAAATATGGGAAGCAGAATTCCATGGTACCATAAAAGATGTCTTTCAGATAAACGTGCTTCAGAATTCACACACCACCACTGCCTCACTATCACGGAATGAATTCTAATGGAAAGTAAATACACTCTACAACATCAGCAAAACAAACTCAAGTAGCCAAAGCCCTTGCTAGAGAGAATAAAGACAACTGGGTCATAACACATACATTTTCAGAGAGTGTGCACAAAGCCAAACATTTTAGTCATACGTTAATGGAAGCTTACAAAAAACCATTTGACATACACAAAAAAATCCAGTGTGTTATGTTCTGGCAGACTCTCCCCCAAAATCTACCAAACAATAAATGAAAAGATGTATTCTGAATATTAAATAACAGCAGGAAAAATATATCACAAGAGAAAATCATACCGTTACAGTCTGGCAAAACAAAATATTGGTAAGAGAGAAACAAAGAAAAGGAGGACTTGTGGCACCTTAGAGACTAACCCATTTATTTGAGCATAAGCTTTCGTGAGCTACAGCTCACTTCATCGGATGCATACCGTGGAAAGTGTAGAAGATCTTTTTATACACACAAAGCATGAAAAAATACCCGTATTCTTTCATGCTTTGTGTGTATAAAAAGATCTTCTACACTTTCCACAGTCTGCATCCGATGACGTGAGCTGTAGCTCACAAAAGCTCATGCTCAAATAAATTGGTTAGTCTCTAACGTGCCACAAGTCCTCCTTTTCTTTTTGCGAATACAGACTAACACGGCTGTTACTCTGAAACCAGAGAAACAAAGCAGGTTTGAAAAGCATTGGACTTTAATCAGTGAGTTAGTTATAACCTGCCAGAAACAAAAACAAAATATAATGACCTTGAGCTACAGCTACACTGTCCTCTATCTAGAAAGAAATTAATCTCCCATAACACCTGCCTGCCCAAGGGTCTACATGCTGCACCAAACACCCATATACCTACATGTGTATAAAAACTCTACCTCAGCTTCTTCTAGATTCATCCATTTATAACAATATTTCACCAAATAGCTGTGTATAATAAATATGCATCAGTTGCCTCTGTATATTCTTATGTGGAAACACAGTATCTGTGTTCTTATCTGCATATAATAATAAAGCCTGTGTCCATACCTGGGTATTTTACGTGTATATAGAGTTACCTGTACAAACAAAAAGAAGTACTGTAAATCAAGCCTGAAGTGTTGGAAAGCCACACGCTACACAAATTTAGTATTTGATTTTTATTTTTAAATAGCTTCACTGAGATTCAAGGCTCAAGATATCGAACACACAAGCATACACTTGGAGTTGTGTTAGTTGAAACAAAGTGCAAACTGGCGGAGCTACGTCGTCATTTTTAAAGTTCAGGGACCGTTAAACCACCATGGTAGATTGATTCACTCAGGATCAGGGGGAAAGCTAGGAAGTTGTGAAACCTTAATTAAGGGAGACAAAAGGTGATCACACATCTGAAAATGGTCAGGAGACTCTTTTGAGCCTCCGAAGCAAGGTCTGGAAGTTAAATAGATTAATATGACTTTTCAAAGGGATTTTTGAAATCAATACCTCTGCACAGAAGTCAATGGTTATTCTGTATTATTAGTGCAAATATTGAGAGAAGTGATGAGAACAAATATTCCCTGCACAAAAGAGGAAGACAAGAAAAATATATTGTCCTCCTTCTATAAATATCTTTCTTATAAATGTTTGCTATGAGTCACACCCCTGAGATAATCAGCCAGGTTGAGTCACAAACAAACAAGCAAACAAAAAATTAGCCACGCGTGGCAAGGGAAACTTCTTTCTCTACATGCTCTCAAAGGCTCTGATTTAGTCAAGCATCCATAGTCAGAAAAGCATTTAAGAATGTACTTAATTTTTCGCACGCACTTAAGTCCCATGGAAATCAGATAATTAGTAGCACGAGCACTCTGATAGGCACATGCAATGCAATCGGGGGAGGAAAGGTGTGGATGCTACTTGCACCCACCAAAGGGAGGCCTTTTTGAAAATTTAGTCAATAGAGTGATTTAGTCTGCACATTCAGCTATAGTGCAGTATAGCCACAATTTTCAAACCTGCTCCTAGGATCATAATTAGGCACCTAAATAAGTTAGAATGGATAAAACTCATATTAAAAACAAACCAGTTCTGTCTTCTGTATAATTTTTTTAAAATTTTATATTTAAAAATACTCAAGGCAGTTTCCACTGATACAGGCTGCCCTTAAATTTATTATTCCTGTTCCCTTTCCCTATCTTTCTTACAATTGTCACTCCTTTGAGGAATTCTCTGCATGTACAAATGACAGGACTTTCCTCCTGATCTTTTTAACTGTTGTCAATAAATGAAAATATTCACATTTGTATAGTGGAAAAATACCCTTCAGAAGATCCCAAACAAACTGAAGGGTTGAAATCCTGATTCCATTGAAGTCAAAATCAAAACTCCCATTGACCTCAATGGGGAAAGGTTTTCACACAAGATGAACAAAGATACTTGGATGAAAAACATGAGCCAAGTTATTTTCTGCTGTACTTTATGCTTTTTCCACTTATTTTGAGGGGGGCGGGGGGATGACAATGTCCTTCTACAATTCCCTGGGCCAGATCCTGTGCTGGTGTAAATTAGTATAGCTCTGTTGAAGTCTCTGGAGCTCTGCCAGGTATGCCAGCTGACAAACTGGTTTCTGTAATTCTTACCAATGACCTGTGAAGCAGTGAAGTCCCTTCTGGTCAGATGAAAGTGGTTACTAATATCAGCCAGTAATGAGAAGAGATTTATATGAGACATTCACCTTCCAGCTTTTCTTCCTTGGCACCCATAATCCAACCAAGCTCCGGTCAAAACCCATACTGGGGTGTTTATATAACAGTGTGTTGCATGGCCAGTATGTACCAGCAAGCCACTCCCATTTTCCTCTGCTTTAGCAAATAAGGATGGGGTTTTCAAAGATACCTAGGGGATTAGGATTACCAATTCCTATTAACATTTAATAGGAACTGGGAGTCCTAAAGAAAACTGAGCATGCAAATTCCCTAGGTGGCTTTGAAAATCTCAGCACAAATGTTTAGAATAACAGCCCTCTGACGTGTTTATTCCCCTTATGTTGCTAGGGTTCAAAATGTCTGAGAGAAAATATCTTGCTTTCCAGATGCTGATACATTTAGTAAGATTTAGGTCTGCTTAAATATGACACCCAGGGTCATTTGAACCATGTATTTATCAATGTGATGTCAAATACCTAATCTTTAACAAGTGATCTGTTCACCTTGCAAAAAGGTATCACTCTTCATATTTAATCAATCTTTTGGAAAATATTAATCATCTGAGACCCTCACAACAGCTCCACTGATACAGTAACTTTGTCATAAACATTCTGTGCCTCTGGAAAATACTCTCTAACCTATCTTTGCTCCATGTTTCTTTTATTCAAATTGATATAAAAGGAAACTCAATCACAGGATCTCATCACCAGCTGGCGGTATACTAGCAGGTTGGTAACTGATGACTTTCAGTAACCTTAACAATCATTCAGCTTACCATTAATAGAAAGGCACCATGTTTTTGCTTTTGAAGACTAGTGTTTCATAGTAAAACATAATCTCACCTTACATGAACTATATGTTGTTACTGCTGCTATTTTATGCTTTGTATATATACACCTGTTAAAATATATATATGTATTAAAAAATCGTGAAAAACCTTTGATCTAAAAAATAAAATGTAAAAATGTCCCTGAATTAATATACACATAAGCCTAAAGATCCAGCAATTCAGTGTTCCAAATGTGATGGGAGAAAAATAATTTCAGAATCATGTTCATTAATATGTCACAAATGGCCACTCCATTTTCTTACCCAATTTGTGCTGGACTGTAATTATAGCTTCAAGGGCTGTTCCTGCTGTCAGGGAAAGTCAATGGAAGTTTTGCTGTTGACATCAATGGAGACACGAGCAGACCCTAATGTAAATTGGAAGTTCAAACACTTTCAAAATCCTACCTGATAAAAAAATAATGTTGCCCAATATTTTCAGGATCAGCTTGTTCCAAATATTTTAGAGTTCTAATGCAATACAACCAATGTATCTAGTAAAGCCCAAAAAACTTCCACTGATTTTCAATGGGATTTATGCATGTTTATTTAAGTCCGTGATTGAACAAAGCACTTCAAAATGTGCTTAAGGCCCCTATCCAGAAAAAGATTTATTCACATGCTTAACTTTAACTTTAGTCTCATTGCTGGGACTACTCACATGATTAAAGTCAACCATGCGCTGAAGTGCTTTGCGTAATCAAGCAAAGCACCTATTGATTCCAGGGCAGCAGAATCAGGCTTTAAATGCTACAAAATTGAGCTGCTTCATTTGATCAAATTGTTTATTGAAAATTAGCCAAAAATGTGACACCTATGTTCAATGTTATTCCCACCAGTGGCAGAAAAAATTAACATGCCAGAATTTTTGTTAATAATGTCCATTGAAGACCCCAACTCTGTAACCCTTACTTATGTGATTCACTGTTGCTCACACAAGGAGCCCTACTGACCTCATGTGAGTCAATTCACTGAATAAGGGATGCAAAACCGAGCCCACGGTAATCACTAGAAATAATGGATTTTTTTTCTTTTGTTTTTTGAAATGGGAGAAGAATTCTGCCTTTGTCTTCATTTGCACATTGCTGTGAGATTAGGGCAATTACTAGTGGAGTAATTACACAAGGAGTACCAAATATTTCATTTTAGTGTAGTGGTAATATCCTGCATGTAAACTACTAGATTTAAATGGTTGATACAGCTTGTAACAAATCTGCCCCTTTACAAAATTACTATAGAAAATATTTTATATGTGAAAAATTATTATTAAAAAAACACAACTGTTATTGAAAGCTTCTCACTTATGGCAGCTGCTTTTGCAAAATATTTTAAATGACAGATATTAATACATTCTGATTTGTTCCGCTGGTAGATGCAATCTAGCGTCACTACATTTTCAATAATTATATATCTTTCAGCTCTGAGAACAATAGAATTAACTGTTCTTCAGCAGTTACTAATAAGACAGCTCAGCATAGTTAAATAACAAATGTGAAAGACGAGAAGGAATGGCCTTGCAAAAGGACTGGATGTGTTTTAGACAGCTGTTGCAAAAATTAATTGAATCCATATTCACTGTTCTGAATCTGATTCCCTTCTTCTATACTACCAAATGCTCTTTTGCACAAAGGAAGTAAAAACACATACATATAACTGTTAAAAAACAGACAACTGGTCCTGATAGAAAGTAGGTGGTTTATAAAGGAATCGTAGCTGTTGCCATAAACAGACTTGTTGATATCATGATAAAAAAGATGTATTACTCTTACAGGTTTTTGAAAACTCATCATAAAAATATGTTTAAAAATAGTAAACAAATACTGTGACGACACGCATTTTGAAAATCCAGGCAATAGAAATACAGACTGTATATTACACCATCTTTGATTTCAGCAGGAATTTTGCCTGAGAAAAAAAATGCAGAATGAGGACCAAATATATCTAATAAAACATAGGCATACATTTAACATAACTTTGCTTTCAGAATCTGAACACTTTCTAATGCATGTTACTGAAAAGAACCATATATTTTGAAGCCGCTGGCCTGCCCTTTCCCCGCACGTTACAAAGGGCACGTTGATGCCCTCCCTCCCCAAATTTCACACAGTCCTAATTGGCTTAAGAGCTCCCAGAACCCCTCACAGCTTATGTCAGGAACTAAAAGCGAATATGACTTTGAGTATGTTACACTTCTGTTGCTTAGAGAATGGAGATGCATGACCTTTCTGTGACCTATCTTTTCAGCCTGCTTAAAGTTGTTTCTGTGGTTGTAATTGACTCTGACTACTGGAAGAACAAGTTATAAAGCTGTAATGAAAACCACAAGAAAAGAGTAAGTGGATAAGAACATTATAAAAGGAAAAAACAATGAAAGGCAAACATGACAGAATATGACATTTAATAACGATTGGTTAAAGACTTGTTCTGAACCCATGTCAAAGTAGCTTGAAGCTGTTTTTATTCTTTGTCGCTGGGTAATATGAAGGATAATATGAATGGAAATGTAACTGTCTACATTTCCTGTTGGCTGACTGATCCTCAGCTGCCTAGTTAAAACCGCAAATTGTAATATAGGAAAACCACCTTGGCTATAAAGGTCCATTGAAACAATCATAATTCAGAACAAGATGAGCGACAGAGCCCCAGTACAGTACTTTTCTGTTTATGCTGCTTCTAGTCTTCGATTAATAAACCAAACTTGAGCTTGACCAGTTGATGTCTCAATTAATAAATAACCAAAAGAACCCATTATTTATAGCCTCCTCCATGGATGTGTGGGGGGTAACAATCTGGCCCATAGTATTTTGCCTTTGCCCTCATTTCTCCAGATCACATATTATTTTCTAGAGTTTGCAGATCAAGGTTCTTATGCACGCATACTTTTGTGTCATAGGTTGCTGTAGGAAACATTAATTTGCAAAGAGGATTTGAAGCGGGTTTTGACACAAGTTGCTAAATTTTTCTGTGGGTGTAACCCTTTGGAGCATAAAGCACAGTCAGTCATGAGACAGGTGTAGAGAATTTTCCACAGTCTCCATAATGAAATGATGGGGCTCTTAAAGTCTGTCCAGTAAAGTAAGAGTTTACACTAGTTAACTCTTTATAGTTTAATCTAAATTTAGGGAAGACATACACTGTGAAGACTTAAGTTTAAATATTTATTATGTAACTTGCCCATAAATTATAATCATATATGAGGGAGAGAGAGAGAAATGTCTATCGTACACTTTACATATGATACTATTTAGATTATTTAAAGTGTCATTGGAATAATGTGAATCAAACAGACTGAAGTGAAGAGAAAAACCAGATTTCAAATGTCTTTGAAATACCTGATTCCCCCTGTATTTATTCTTGTACATATATATATGATGTGTGCATATGTCCATCTGTCTATATATGTACACCTGATATAAAATATATCCTTTATACAAGAATAATGTTGATATATACATAAAAATTAGAAACTGAATATATAAAAATGAATATGGCCTCAAATCAGCAAAGCATTTAAGCATGTGAACTCTGAACAATCATTTCCAGGTAGTGATGTATATCTTCTTTCTTTAAAGAGACACATTATTAATATTATCCAGCCACAATTTGATATTTATTCATATACCCATTTAAATGAATTATTAATATAGTTTATTTTCAGTAATTCCAGGAATAGCTAAATAACAATAATAAGTACAAGGGAGGGCCAGGTATTTATATTTTAAATCTGATTTTTTTTTAACTTCAGTCTATTTGTGTAAGTGGCATTGCAATACTGTGAATCAATTTAAATAGTAAGTGGACAACATATTTAAAGTACAGGACAGATATTCATATGCTTTGCTCCTTTATTTAATTAGCAACATGTATAGGCCAGTGAGATGTACAGTGTATTATTTTGATTCTTTAGACAGGGCTGGTAACCTCACTGAAATGATTCACAGTCTTAGGGATTGTATCTAACCTCTGTGTATAACAGAGTATGTATGTAATGTCCATTAGAATAGTGTGTGTGCAACCTAGCATATAAAGAGGAAAATATACTCCCATGTGTGAGTAAACAGTAAAGCAACAATTTTTAACTCAGCTTCAAATGTGTTTTTAAATTGTTTGTATTCTAAGGGGTTTTCCCATATGACTATATTTCAGTTTTACTTAGTGAACACGGATGAGAAATTATTTTGGTGTGTACTGAATATCCACACTATAAAAAATAATAAAGTTACACTTCTCAGTAAACTAAGTGCTTCACTCACATGATGGATTTTAGACATCATGATTTGTGTGTTTAAACATAATTTTTGGTGACGACCAGCATATTACTTTGGCAAATTACATTTGTGCATATGTATATATAAACTGTTTCTATTCTTAATGCTAATCACTTAATATAGCTTTGTAAAAATCTCTTTAATGCTGAACAGAAAATCCCCACAGCAGTATTTTAATGTGAATATCTCCTTATAGTCAATATACTTTAAATGCCATTACACTTATAAAGTGCTGAATGCTATATATTATATAAATATTGAATACAGTATCTCAGAATGTATGACAAAACAGTTCTACACACAACTGACATACAGGAATACAAAGCTGATACACATTCTTATTATACTAAAAAAATTTCTCCTGTATACTGTAGACACCACTTGAAGATAGTAAAATACACTGTATGCATAATGTTTCTCTAAACGAAAGCTCACTGTTGTAATTATTATTGTTTTGTCTCTGATAATTACATGCCAATGATTTGTAAACCTTTAGAACTTCCTAAATAAATAAACAAATAAAAAATGAAATGTAAGAAGAGATGCTAGCTTTACTGATAAAATTTGGCCAAATAGAAAATCATCCTGCATACCTTTAAAAAGGAAGTATATAGAGACATTCCTTAGATCATATGTAGCCCAATCCTGCAAACCCTAGGCCAGACTGTACCCCCATAATAAATGTATAGCATAATCCCACCCCTTTCCTAGACCCAGCTGGGGAGACATTCTATGGCACTTCATGGAAGGGATGGAGGCTAGGAACGAGGGATAGATAGCCACCCACGTTGGAGGCGCCACTTCATTCCCTACAAGCCCCAGGCATGTTATCTCGGAAAGATCAAACAACTTATGATGGGGAAACCCCTGTAAGGAGACCAGCCATGGTCTGGGGAATTCCCTGGTAGCAAGGCCCTGTTGAAGCCGTGTTGACAGGGAGTTGGGGGTGGGGAGTATATTGGGGGTATAGAGCCAAGGCAAAGGCACAGGGCCTCAATGAAGATGACATTAGTCTCCTGCTGATCCCTTGGGATCGGCACAGACCCAGGGGGCTCCATGTGGCTTGTCAGGTCTAAGTAGACCAACTGAATGCCACAAAATGATCCTGACTGAGCTTTCCTCCCCTGCTTAGCCCACTACGGTATGTTCTACCATGACAGACGGCAACGTGGCCACCTTACTCATGTGAGTTAGTCTTTACCTTCGAAGTCAATGGTGCAGCTTGTATGAGTAATAATTAATCATATGAGTAAAGTTCACAGAATCTGTACATGGGGATTAGGTGCCTAAATACCTTCGAGGATCTGAGTCTTAGAGACTGGAGGCCCAATCGTCAAGACACTACCCATGTGGGTAGTTCAACTGGAATGCAATACGAGCATTTACATGAACAAAGGCTACTTGGATGAGAAAGAGCAGAGTTTGGCCCCATATTAGTAAATGTCAAAAGATTTCAAGAATCAAAAGTACTTGGCATTCAGTCCTTCTTCCACTGAAGTATAGGAAAACTGCTATTGATTTCTTTGGGAACAGGATCAGAGGGAGAGAAAGCAGTGAAGTAAAAGAAAAGGACAGAGGGCCAGTTCCTCAGCTGTTATAAAACAGTATAGCACCACTAAAGTAAAAAATGGAACTATGACAATTTACATCAGCTGAGGATCTGACCCAGAGACTGAAAAACTCTGGGAAAAATCCTGGCCCCGTTGAACTTGATGGGAGTTTTGCCACTGAGTTCAGTGGAGCCAAGATTTGGCCCTCTGTTGCTTCCAAAAAGCAAGTTAAATGTCTTTAGATAATACCCCCAAATAATGTTAAATTAGCCTGACATTTTTAAACCAGTACAGATCATCATCATTTCCATACAATCACTACAGTGTATTATTTCCTGTGGTTTATTTGTATAGGGAACAAAGCCTGGGAATATCCCTCCCATCCCCTGCTAATCTTGCTGATCAGTCAGTAACTTCTTAGCCAGATAATTTATTCCCCACCTCCTCGATTTCATTATATTTCTGTGCTATGCACTGTTATTTACCAAATATATTATCACTATTTACCTCAGTCCTCTGCTTAAAGATAGTGCCAGATGTAGAGACCCTTGCATGACTGTGCCTTCTGCGCACTGTATCCATCACTAGAGAACTGAGAAAATTGTGGGGTTTGTTTTTTTTTAAGAATCAAAGACAATTACCCAAACCCTAGGAAGGCAAGACCTGAGCTCACTTCTATATGGAATACCGTGTCCTTCTTTCTTCTGGATTTCAGTGCCTAGATACTGCGGGAAACAGCACCATATAAATATGCGTGAGAAAAGGAAAGGTTTCAAAAATAAGGGAACAACCCTATCTTTTTACTCTTAGGAGTAATTCCACTGAAGTGAACTGGGTTACCTACATGAGTAATTGAAGCAGCATTTGATTCCAAAGTGGCAGTTTTATTCATTCCACAGTTTACGTCTTAAGTAAATGTAAAACAGTATGTGTACCCATTAGCAGACATCACAAGGCATATTCTTAAGTTCAAATGCAGCAAGAAGGTAACCTATAATTACTTTATATTTGCCAAATTGCAGGCTGCAAACAAATACTGTAAATATACACACACATTGCATGGGTATAGACTAGAAACAGCAACAACAACAAGGTCCTTGCCTGTTTTGAACTACTATGTTAATTGCTGTTTGTATCACCTTGTTTTCTCACTGATTGCTCATAGTTTTAGCTGCTTGAAGGATTCTGCAGCTACAGAATTGCGATGATTAGAAAGCATAAGCACAGAACAATGCCCAACTAAATATTTCCCATTCTGAGTACAATAATAAAACCATGCTCGCAGAGATAATATGGGTTCTATGTTTCAAGTAGCCATTGAAGGCTTGCAGAAAAAATTGACATGAAAATTTGAAACTCTTTAGACATTGATACTGTTATAATGTTCTGAATCAAAATGATCCTGGGGGTGAAGGTTTACACAGTGATTCTTACCACACGAGGTTCATAGCAGTATTGACTTTCTACATGCAGTTCTCAGCTGGGCCTATTCTGTGGCTAAAACAAAATCCTTTCTGTATGTATTTAATGATATCAGAGTTGTTATTACGGAGGATTGAACAGGCATACCTTCAAACTCTACAACAGGAGAACACAAGCTGCTGTATAGTATTATTCAGCTTTTATGCTAGCTAATAAGACAGGTCCCCTGAAGAGTGTTTCCCTTGTTTTACAGTGACATCTATCAGCCAGAGCTGGGGAATCCCAACATCACTCACTCCTGCTCAGCACCACTGCGTGTGAACAGCTCCCCTCTGCACACTGGGGCAGCTTTACATTGCTCTGGTGAAAGGGAGGGAGAAGGAGAAAAAAACCAAGTCTGACTAAAAAAAAAAGTTGAAAAATACAGGAGCTAAGCTGATAAGCACCTCATCCTAGCAGCTTGGGCTCTAGCAACCATCCGTGCCCCAGCCACACAATAGAATCACCTTGAAACATTCAAATTAAAGAGGAGTGACAGACTGTAAATTACAGGTGTTATGAAACATGACCAGGTGGAGAGTCGAAAACAACCCAGTTAACCCAAACAGTTCACATTGGCTGGCCGGATCCTATAGGCTCCAGGCGAGCTTATTTGTGTCTAGAGAGCGTTGTCATGTGCAGCCATGGTAATACAGGGGCTGGGAAGAGATCTTGCCTCCTTTCTGTGAAAAGGTAATCACCGGATTGCAAGGATGATTGCAATCGGAGTAGAACAGAAAGGACCGAAATAGCCATGCTGCCCACATGGCGTAACCAAGATAGTTATCTGATCTGTCAAAGCGGAGCGGAGCAAGTCCGAGGCGGGGGGCCAACCTTGCAGATCCCTTGATTTGTAACTGGGCTCCTCTTTAATTCTTCTTCATGGCCCGAGGGCTAAAGCTCCGTCATCGCCTCTGTTTTACCAAACTCGCAACGTACAAATCGAAGCAAGACATCCAGGCTTTGACTCCCCCAAACCTCTAACCCCCCCCCCCCCTATTTCTCGGGAGGATAGGGGAGCAGCCAAGGCCTTTACTAGGTGAAATCGACAGCTCGCCAGCACCCCAGCTTTGGTGACACTTTGAAGCCTCTCCTCACCAACTACCACTGATTTGCAAAGACAAAGCACATGCTGCTTGGCACAGAGCTCTCTCACACAGCCTCTGCCGAGCACCCCCAACTCCCGCCCAGCCCGCTGGATGGCACGAGTGGGCGTGGGGCCGGCTTACGAAGTTTCGCCCTCCCCACGCAGCTCTCTGCAGCCAGCCCCAGCAACGTGGCATGCCCCCGGGCAGCGGCCAGGGAAGCCCCCGGGGGCCGAGCGGACAGGCGGGCGCGGACCCCCCATCCCCAGCCCGCCCTCCCGGCGCACGGCGCGGCTCACTTACCACATCCCCGGCACAGCGCCCGGCTGACCTCCCGCTTGAGGTTGCGGCCGGTCTCCAGCGGCGGGGAGGACGCCTGGAAGAGCGCGGCGCCGGCGTCCAGCGGCTCCATGAAGAAGACGTAGCGGCTCTCCTCCTTCAGCCGGCCGCAGGCGGAGCCGGGCTCGCCCCGCACCCGGAGCAGCGAGTCCTTCCGCAGCCCGCCGCCCTTGCCCGCCCACACCTGGTGCACCCGCACCCGCGCCTCCCAGGGCGGGGGTGCCGGGCTGGGGCTGGCGGCCGGCGGCGGGGAGGGGGGCCCGGGCCCGGGCCCGGCCCCGGCCGCGGGGGGCGGCCCCGCTTCCCCCAGCCCTGCCTGGCGGGCCGCCTCCCGCGGCAGCACCTTGCCCTCGATCACCACCGCGGCGCGCCGGGCCAGCTCCTGCACGGAGCCCACGCCGGGCGGCGCGGAGGAGCACGGCGGGGCAGCCGCCAGGGCCGAGGTGCCCAGCAGCAGCAGCAGCAGCGGGAGCAGGAGCGGGAGCGGGAGCGGGCGGGCGGCGGCGCGGGGCGGCGAGCGCATGGTGCCCGGCCCGGCGGCGGGGGGCGCCGCCGGGGGCTAGGGCAGGGGCCGGGCGGGAGACGCCGGGGAGCGGCCGCCCGGCTGCGCTGCTGCCGCCGCTGCCCGAGCCCGGCGCTGCCGCATGGAGCTGGGGAGGCGGCGGAGGTGGGGACCCGCCAGCGCTCAGGGCTCCGCCAGCCCCTCTGCCAGCCAGGCTGCGGCGCCAGGGGCCGAGGGGGGCCGGGAGGCGGGGTTGGGAGGCTCCGAGTCGCCGGAGCCGCCAGCGGCAGCCGCGGCCATGTGTTCCCTGGGCTCTGTTTACCTCCCGCGCTCGCCCTGCGCGGCCCCCGCCGCCCGGCTGTCATCGGCGGGGGTGTAGCCCTGGCTCGTCACCGGCCCTTCCTCCCCCCTGTGTGTGTGGGGCGGGGGGTGTATCCCCGGGGTGTCACCCGGCCCTTCCTCCCCCCTGTGTGTGTGGGGCGGGGGGTGTATCCCCAGGGTGTCACCCGGCCCTTCCTCCCCCCTGTGTGTGTGGGGCGGGGGGTGTATCCCCGGGGTGTCACCCGGCCCTTCCTCCCCCCTGTGTGTGTGGGGCGGGGGGTGTATCCCCAGGGTGTCACCCGGCCCTTCCTCCCCCCTGTGTGTGTGGGGCGGGGGGGGTGTATCCCCGGGGTGTCACCCGGCCCTTCCTCCCCCCCTGTGTGTGTGTGGGGCGGGGGGGGGTGTATCCCCGGGGTGTCACCCGGCCCTTCCTCCCCCCTGTGTGTGTGTGGGGCGGGGGGGGTGTATCCCCGGGGTGTCACCCGGCCCTTCCTCCCCCCTGTGTGTGTGTGGGGCGGGGGGGGTGTATCCCCGGGGTGTCACCCGGCCCTTCCTCCCCCCTGTGTGTGTGTGGGGCGGGGGGGGTGTATCCCCGGGGTGTCACCCGGCCCTTCCTCCCCCCTGTGTGTGTGTGGGGCGGGGGGGGTGTATCCCCGGGGTGTCACCCGGCCCTTCCTCCCCCCTGTGTGTGTGTGGGGCGGGGGGGGTGTATCCCCGGGGTGTCACCCGGCCCTTCCTCCCCCCTGTGTGTGTGTGGGGCGGTGGGGGTGTATCCCCGGGGTGTCACCCGGCCCTTCCTCCCCCCTGTGTGTGTGTGTGGGGGGGATGTATCCCCGGGGTGTCACCCGGCCCTTCCTCCCCCCTGTGTGTGTGGGGCGGGGGGTGTATCCCCGGGGTGTCACCCGGCCCTTCCTCCCCCCTGTGTGTGTGGGCCGGGGGGGGGTGTATCCCCGGGGTGTCATCCGGCCCTTCCTCCCCCCTGTGTGTGTGTGGGGCGGGGGGGGTGTATCCCCGGGGTGTCACCCGGCCCTTCCTCCCTCCTGTGTGTGTGTGGGGGGGGATGTATCCCCGGGGTGTCACCCGGCCCTTCCTCCCCCCTGTGTGTGTGGGGCGGGGGGGGGTGTATCCCCGGGGTGTCACCCGGCCCTTCCTCCCCCCTGTGTGTGGGGGGGGGGGGGATGTATCCCCGGGGTGTCATCCGGCCCTTCCTCCCCCCTGTGTGTGTGTGGGGCGGGGGGGGTGTATCCCCGGGGTGTCACCCGGCCCTTCCTCGCCCCTGTGTGTGTGTGGGCCGGGGGGGTGTATCCCCGGGGTGTCACCCGGCCCATCCTCCTCCCTGTGTGTGTGTGGGGCAGGGGGGGGTGTATCCCCGGGGTGTCACCCGGCCCTTCCTCCCCCCTGTGTGTGTGGGGCCGGGGGGGGGGTGTATCCCCGGGGTGTCACCCGGCCCATCCTCCTCCCTGTGTGTGTGGGGCCGGGGGGGGGTGTATCCCCGGGGTGTCACCCGGCCCATCCTCCTCCCTGTGTGTGTGGGCCGGGGGGGTGTATCCCCGGGGTGTCACCCGGCCCTTCCTCCCCCCTGTGTGTGTGTGGGGGGGGATGTATCCCCGGGGTGTCACCCGGCCCTTCCTCCCCCCTGTGTGTGTGTGGGGGGGGGATGTATCCCCGGGGTGTCACCCGGCCCTTCCTCCCCCCTGTGTGTGTGGGGCCGGGGGGGGGTGTATCCCCGGGGTTTCACCCGGCCCATCCTCCTCCCTGTGTGTGTGTGGGGCAGGGGGGGTGTATCCCTGGGGTGTCACCCAGCCCATCCTCCTCCCTGTGTGTGTGGGCCGGGGGGGTGTATCCCCGGGGTGTCACCCGGCCCTTCCTCCCCCCTGTGTGTGTGTGGGGCGGGGGGGGTGTATCCCCGGGGTGTCACCCGGCCCTTCCTCCCCCCTGTGTGTGTGTGGGGCGGGGGGGGTGTATCCCCGGGGTGTCACCCGGCCCTTCCTCCCCCCTGTGTGTGTGGGGCCGGGAGGGGGGTGTATCCCCGGGGTGTCACCCGGCCCATCCTCCTCCCTGTGTGTGTGTGGGGCAGGGGGGGGGTGTATCCCCGGGGTGTCACCCAGCCCTTCCTCCTCCCTGTGTGTGTGTGGGCCGGGGGGGTGTATCCCCGGGGTGTCACCCGGCCCTTCCTCCCCCCTGTGTGTGTGGGGCCGGGGGGGGGGGGTATCCCCGGGGTGTCACCCGGCCCATCCTCCTCCCTGTGTGTGTGTGGGGCAGGGGGGGGTGTATCCCCGGGGTGTCACCCGGCCCTTCCTCCTCCCTGTGTGTGTGTGGGGCGGGGGGGGTGTATCCCCGGGGTGTTACCCGGCCCTTCCTCCTCCCTGTGTGTGGGGCCGGGGGGGGGTGTATCCCCGGGGTGTCACCCGGCCCTTCTTCCTCCCTGTGTGTGGGGGGGGGGGATATATCCCCGGGGTGTCACCCCGCCCTTCCTCCTCCCTGTGTGTGTGGGGAGGGGCGGGGGTGTATCCCCGGGGTGTCACCCGGCCCTTCCTCCTCCCTGTGTGTGGGAGGGGGCGGGGGTGTATGCCCGGGGTGTCACCCAGCCCATCCTCCTCCCTGTGTGTGTGTGTGTGGGGGGGTATATCCCTGGGGTGTCACCCGGCCCTTCCTCCTCCCTGTGTGTGTGGGGAGGAGCATCCTCCTCCTGTCACTCAGCCCCTTCCTCCACAGTGTGTATGGGGAGGGGTGTCCTCCTCCCGTCACCTGGCCTCTGCCTCCACACTGTGTGTGGGGAGGGATGTCCTCCTCCTGTCACCCGGTCCCTTCCTCTTGTGTGTGGGGGGAGCGGTGTCCTCCTACTGTCACCTGGCCCCTTCCTCCTTCGTGTGTGGGAGCTATGTGACCGGGGGTACCGTGCCCTTTGATGCCCCCTGCTGAAGGCCTTGTGGTCCTGCCAGAGCCCACCGCAGGAAAAGGAGTAATGAAGTTCGGTCCTCCAGGCCTGCCTAGCGAAGCTAAAGGGAAGTGGCCAATCAGAGTGAAGCAGTCTCAGATAAAACGAGCTGCAGGGGCTGAGTAGGTCAATTGCTAGCTGGGACCAGATGAAGGAAGAAGGACTGGAAGGCTGCAAAACTCCACTGGTAAAGAGGCTTGGGAGAGACCCTGCTCCAGCGGGAAACAGCCAGAGAACCCTGAGGTAAGGGTGAGGAGGAAGGGGCTACATGGGAAGTGGCAGAATAGCAGCAGTAGCAACAGAGTTAAAGGAAGCAGTATGGGGCTTCTATTTGTAGGCTCCCTAGGTTGGGACCCTTAGTAGTGGGCAGGCCTGGGTTCCCCACAACAGGCACTGGCAGAATGGCCAAAGCCCTAAGAAGTGGGATATGTTTTGTGTAAACGCCCCAACACAGGGCTGGAATTTAAATGGCTTTAGGATGGGCCTGAAAACCTTGCAGGGGGCCAACTATCTGTTGAACTTTGTTACCCCAGGAAGAGGACCAAACTTGAACGAGTAACCAGGCTGGAGAGCTGGGGCAAGAAGAACTGATAAGGCAAAGAGTCTCCAGGGAGGAAGCCAGGGGGCACTGCTCCATACTAGGGTAGGGATGGACTTAACGCTAGCCCAGAAGGGGCTGAGAACTGATCTCAGAAATAGGGCTGCTGATACCAAACCATAGTGATAGGCCTTGTTTGTTACCCTGGAAAGAGTGTGTATGTTTGTTCACATATTGACTGTGTTTGACCTGGCTGGAAGGCTGGGTCACTGAAGACCCACCTGATGAGGTTAACAGCTGACTGGGACAGTGGGAGCAGAGAGACAGTGTGCAGGTTTGCGCCCAACTGACAGGAGGTGCTCACGCGAGGTGAGTGTCCCCTGTCACCCAACCCCTTCACTTCTCACTGTGTGTGTGTGTGAGAGAGAGAGAGAGAAGGGGAATGCCGTCACACTGGAGGAGAGGAGACTAATGAGCTCTTCTGTGTCTGTTGCGAGCTAACAAGGTGCATCTGTAAGGCTTGCTCTGCTTGTAGGCAGTGGGGGAACTTAAAAAGGGGAAAACTGACACTGGAAGGGACAGCGAACAGAGGAGGGCAGTTCCACCTCAGAGTCCACGGACTACAGAAAGAAATCAGCCAAGAGGGAGACAGCAGCAGGCCTCACTGCCCTCAAAGCTGCATGGACCAGCTGCAAAGCAGGATCCTACAAGGGGAGGGGCTTTGGAGGTAGACCCTAATAAAAGACAATAGACCCACTGATAGGCTACGTCCAAACAGCTGAATCCAAAAAGACCGCCTGAGAGACAGGTCATCTTTGCTTTCACTTGGATTCTTCTCTGTCACGAGGGAAGAAAAGAGGAGATGACCTTTCTTTTGTCTGTCTGTTTTACTTAGAGAACCCCTCCTATCCTACAAACTGGGGGCAAAGAACATTACAAATGACTTGAAGTAGGGGCTGGAGAAGACTTGGGGAAAGCCTTATGCCCCACAGGTGATGGTGAATGTGGGCATAACTATACCTGATACAAGGAGTTTAAAATTAAAAGCCTTAGAGGGGATAGATCACTGCTGCTCCATGCAAGATGGAACTGGATTGATGGTATAAATGGTTAGTGGAGATGCAACAGCAGTTCCGGCATCAATTACTGCAACAGTGGACCACCCACCACCAAGTTCACAACAACAACAGCTGCTGAGAGAACTGATGGCCCAGCATCAAGAGTTTCGAAAAAATGATACAGCAGATAGTGCCAGCCCTACGCTCCCAAGGAGTTCCAGTGAGTCATGCTTCTGCTGAGGGGATTTCCCTGCCAGTACCAGGGAAACTAACCAACATGGGACTGGATGATGACCCTGAAGCCTTTTTAGTTACATTTGAAAGGGTGGCACTAGCAGAACAATGGGTTTTGATTCTGGCCCATACTTGACAGGCTGCCTGTGCTAGACCCATCATGATCTGGAATGTACAAAAGACTACAAAGTCTGTCATTTTGGACTATTGTGATATTTCCAGAGAGACCCACTGTCAACGAGTTAGAGCCAAGAGCTGCCCCAAGGGGGTGAGACACGGAATAGTAGTGGAATGGTTGAGGGACCACTGTAGGAAAGTGGCTCCATCTGGAGGAATGATCAGGGGCCCAAGTGGCCAAGACCATTGTGACAGACCGGTTTATGAAGATGTTACCTGTGAAAGGCAAGGGGTCGGAACTACAGCACTGCCTGGGAATGTTATCAGCGGTGGTGAGGCTAAGGGTGGATTTTGTAGAAGCTGAAGGAGAATCCCTCAAGGCATCGGGAGGGCAGGTGATGGAATGGTGAGAGACCTGGGAGGATGAGCCAGAATCAGTAATAATCTCTCTGCGGGGCCTGACCCCAAAGGAGTCCTCCCAGATGATCAGACCACCCCTTAGGATAGTCCAAAGGGGTTAGGCATGAATACAACACCATCAGTGGGACTGCCAGAGACTGAAACAACCGAAGCAGGACTCACAGGCCAGGGTCCTGCTACTACCCCACAACCAGCCTCACCAGCACCTTGGAAAGGTGCTGGTGACCCAAACCCATTAACAGCCTATTCCTGTGGGCAGACAGGACACAAAGGGTGAGTGCCTTCTTATAGAATGTGAATACGCCCAGGTCTGGATGGCAGAAACCTGGGTGTGGAAAGTTAATGGTACCAGGGATGGTCCAAGGGAAGAAGCTTCAAGGACTCTTGGACTCCGGCTGCAGCCAGATGGTGGTTCAGGCCTCCATGGTGGGAGATGATGCCACTCCTATGAATACAAGCCACCCCCAGAGTATACATGGCAATGTCAAAACATACCCCAGCCACCATTTACAAATGAGAGAACATCATACTGGAGTGATAACGGTGGCCCTAACCAAATAATTGGCATACCCCATAATCCTAGGCTGAGACTGGCCCTCTTTCTGACAAGTCATTAACACATGAGCCTGGGTAGCAAGTGAGGATCTGGACCAATCATTACAACCAGTCCCCTGGAACATGGTAAGCCTTGGAGAAGCCGAAGACCCTGAGGAGGGAATGTCTCGAGAAACATGATCCAGGGGAATACAGGTACCCTCACCAGGCACCTTCTGCCTAGGCCTCAAATGCCTCCCAAAGATCACACAATGAATCCACTAGCTGCACTGGTCTGGGCCAGATAGATCAACGTTGGAGCCACCTTGCCAAGCTGCTTCAGGAGCACCTTTGCTAAAATCTTATAATCTGTATTCAAGAGGGTGAGAGAGCTCCAGTTTTCTAACAGCAATGTGTCCCCCGCTTTGCTTAGCAGCATCAACAAGCCCTCATTAAGTGATCTCTCCAACTCCTTCCTACCCAGTGCCTGATTAAACATGATTGTCAATACAAAAGCCTCTGGGAAAGTCTGGTGCAATTCACTTGTCAGCTCATGTTTACCTGGGGCCACAACTTTCTTTAAAGCTTGAATTGCTTCTAAAACTTCCTGACACTGAACAGGGGAGCATAAACCTTCTGCCTGTTCTACTGTAATTTTGGGAACTACTGTGGAATCCAAGAATGCCCAAACCTGAGCCATCCTTTGTAGGTGACAAATCTGAGGAATTGTCACAGATTGAAGTGTCATTAGAGGGGGTTTTGGACTTAACAGTAACAAGTCACTGGGACCAGATGGCATTCACCCAAGAGTTCTGAAAGAACTCAAATGTGAAATTGCAGAACTATTAACTATGGTTTGAAACCTGTCCTTTAAATCAGCTTCTGTACCCAATGACTGGAAGATAGCTAATATAACACCAATATTTAAAATGGCTCTAAAGGTGATCCCTGAAATTACAGACCAGGAAGTGTAACATCAGTACTGGACAAATTAGTTGAAACAATAGTAAAGAATAAAATTGTCAGACACATAGAAGAACATAAATTGTTGGGCAAAAGTCAACATGGTTTCTGTAGAGGGAAATCATGTCTTACTAATCTATTAGAGTTCTTTGAAGGGTCAACAAACATGTGGACAATGGGGATCCAGTCGACATAGTGTACTTAGATTTCCAGAAAGCTTTGACAAGGTCCTTCACCAAAGGCTCTTATGTAAATTAAGTTGTCATGGGATAAGAGGGAAGATCCTTTCATGGATTGAGAACTAGTTAAAAGACCGGGAACAAAGGGTAGGAATAAATGATAAATTTTCAGAATGGAGTGGGGTAACTAGTGGTATTCCCCAAGGGTCAGTCCTAGGACCAGTCCTATTCAACTTATTCATAAATGATCTGGAGAAAGGAGTAAACAGTGAGGTGGCAAAGTTTGCAGACGATACTCAACTGCTCAAGATGGTTAAGACCAAAGCAGACTGTGAAGAACTTCAAAAAGATCTCACAAAACTAAGTGAGTGGGCAACAAAATGACAAATGAAATTTAATGTGGATAAATGTAAAGTAATGCACATTGGAAAAAATAACCCCAACTATACATATATGATGAGGGGAGAGCTAATTTAGCTACAACTAATCACGAAAGAGATCTTGGAGTCAACATGGATAGTTCTCTGAAGACGTCCACGCAGTGTGCAGCGGCAGTCAAAAAAGCAAACGGGATGAATTAGTAGGGGAAGCTAAAGTGGATGGGAACCTGGGAGGCAGTGAGCATGAGATGGTCGAGTTCAGGATCCTGACACAGAGAAGAAAGGAGAGCAGCAGAAGATGGACCCTGGACTTCAGAAAAGCAGACTTTGACTCCCTCCGGGAACTGATGGGCAGGATCCCCTGGGAGAATAACATGAGGGGGAAAGGAGTCCAGGAGAGTTGGCTGTATTTTAAAGCATCCTTATTGAGGTTACAGGGACTGTCATAAATATAAAGGGAAGGGTAAACCCCTTTGAAAACCCTCCTGGCCAGGGGAAAGCTCCTCTCACCTGTAAAGGGTTAAGAAGCTAAAGGTAACCTCGCTGGCACCTGACCAAAATGACCAATGAGGAGACAAGATACTTTCAAAAGCTGGGAGGAGGGAGAGAATCAAAGGGTCTGTGTGTCTGTCTATATGCTGGTTTCTGCCGGGGATAGACCAGGAATGGAGTCTTAGAACTTTTAGTAAGTAATCTAGCTAGGTACGTGTTAGATTATGATTTCTTTAAATGGCTGAGAAAAGAATTGTGCTGAATAGAATAACTATTTCTGTCTGTGTATCTTTTTTGTAACTTAAGGTTTTGCCTAGAGGGGTTCTCTATGTTTTCAATCTAATTACCCTGTAAGGTATGTACCATCCTGATTTTACAGGGGGGATTTCTTTATTTCTATTTACTACTATTTTTATTAAAAGTCTTCTTGTAAGAAAACTGAATGCTTTTTCATTGTTCTCAGATCCAAGGGTTTGGGTCTTTGGTCACCTATGCAAATTGGTGATGCTTTTTATCCAACATTTCCCAGAAAAGGGGGGGTGCAAGTGTTGGGAGGATTGTTCATTGTTCTTAAGATCCAAGGGTCTGGGTCTGTAGTCACCTAGGCAAATTGGTGAGACTTTTTACCAAACCTTGTCCAGGAAGTGGGGTGCAAGGTTTTGGGAAGTATTCTGGGGGGAAAGACGCGTCCAAACAGCTCTTCCCCAGTAACCAGTATTAGTTTGGTGGTGGTAGCGGCCAATCCAAGGACAAAGGGTGGAATATTTTGTACCTTGGGGAAGTTTTGACCTAAGCAGGTAAAGATAAGCTTAGGAGGTTTTCATGCAGGTCCCCACATCTGTACCCTAGAGTTCAGAGTGGGGGAGGAACCTTGACAGGGACAAACCATCCCGATGTGTAGAAAGAATAGTAAATATGGTAGGCAACCAGCTTGGCTTAACAGTGAAATCCTTGCTGATCTTAAACACAAAAAAGAAGCTTACAAGAAGTGGAAGATTGGAAAAATGACCAGGGAAGAGTATAAAAATATTGCTCGGGGATGCAGGAGTGAGATCAGGAAGGCCAAATCACACCTGGAGTTGCAGCTAGCAAGAGATGTTAAGAGTAACAAGAAGGGTTTCTTCAGGTATGTTAGCAACAAGAAGAAAGTCAAGGAAAGTGTGGGCCCCTTACTGAATGAGGGAGGCAACCTAGTGACAGAGGATGTGGAAATAGCTAATGTACTCAATGCTTTTTTTGTCTCTGTCTTCACGAAGAAGGTCAGCTCCCAGACTGCTGCACTGGGCAGCACAGCATGGGGAGGAGGTGACCAGCCCTCTGTGGAGAAAAAAGTGGTTCAGGACTATTTAGAAAAGCTGGACGAGCACAAGTCCATGGGGCCGGATGCGCTGCATCCGAGAGTGCTAAAGGAGTTGGCGGATGTGATTGCAGAGCCATTGGCCATTATCTTTGAAAACTCATGGCGATCGGGGGAAGTCCCGGACGACTGGAAAAAGGACAATGTAGTGCTCATCTTTAAAAAAGGGAAGAAGGAGGATCCTGGGAACTACAGGCCAGTGAGCCTCACCTCAGTCCCTGGAAAAGTCATGGAGCAGGTCCTCAAGGAATCAATTCTGAAGCACTTAGAGGAGAGGAAAGTGATCAGGAACAGTCAGCATGGATTCACCAAGGGCAAGTCATGCCTCACTAATCTAATTGCCTTCTATGACGAGATAACTGGCTCTGTGGATGAGGGGAAAGTGGTGGACGTGTTGTTCCTTGACTTTAGCAAAGCTTTTGACACGGTCTCCCACAGTATTCTTGCCAGCAAGTTAAAGAAGTATGGGCTGGATGAATGGACTATAAGGTGGATAGAAAGTTGGCTAGATTGTCGGGCTAAACGGGTAGTGATCAGTGGCTCCAGGTCTAGTTGGCAGCCGGTATCAAGTGGAGTGCCCCAAGGTCAGTCCTCGGGCCAGTTTTGTTCAATATCTTCATAAATGATCTGGAGGATGGCGTGGATTGCACCCTCAGCAAGTTTGCAGATGACACTAAATTGGGAGGAGTGGTAGATACGCTGGAGGGTAGGGATAGGATATAAAGCGACCTAGACAAATTAGAGGGTTGGGCCAAAAGAAATCTGATGAGGTTCAACAAGGACAAGTGCAGAGTCCTGCACTTAGGACGGAAGATCCCATGCACCGCTAGAGACTAGGGACCGAATGGGTTGGCAGCAGTTCTGCGGAAAAGGACCTAGGGGTGACAGTGGATGAGAAGCTGGATATGAGTCAGCAGTGTGCCCTTGTTGCCAAGAAGGCCAATGGCATTTTGGGATGTATATGTAGGGGCATTGCCAGCAGATCGAGGGATGTGATCGTCCCCCTCTATTCAACATTGGTGAGGCCTCATCTGGGGTACTGTGTCCAGTTTTGGACCCCACACTACAAGAAGGATGTGGAAAAATTGGAAAGAGTCCAGCGGAGGGCAACAAAAATGATTAGGGGTCATTCACATCCGATGAAGTGAGCTGTAGCTCACGAAAGCTCATGCTCAAATAAATTGGTTAGTCTCTAAGGTGCCACAAGTACTCCTTTTCTTTTTGCGAATACAGACTAACACGGCTGTTACTCTGAAACCTGATTAGGGGACTGGAACACATGACTTATGAGGAGAGGCTGAGGGAACTGGGATTGTTTAGTCTGCAGAAGAGAAGAATGAGGGGAGATTTGATAGCTGCTTTCAACTACCTGAAAGGGGGTTCCAAAGAGGATGGCTCTCGACTGTTCTCAGTGGTAGCGGATGACAGAACGAGGAGTAATGGTCTCAAGTTGCAGTGGGGGAAGTTTAGATTGGATAGTAGGAAAAACATTTTCACTAGGAGGGTGGTGAAACACTGGAATGCGTTACCTAGGGAGGTGGTGGAATCTCCTTCCTTAGATATTTTTAAGGTCAGGCTTGACAAAGCCCTGGCTGGGATGATTTAGTTGGGGCTTGGTCCTGCTTTGAGCAGGGGGTTGGACTAGATGACCTCCTAAGGTCCCTTCCAACCCCGATATTCTATGATGTTAGGAATCATTTAAAAAGGGATAGAGACTAAAACAGAGAATATCTTATTGCCCTTGTATAAATCCATGGTATGCCCACATCTTGAATACTGCGTACAGGTGTGGTCTCCTCATCTCAAATAAGATAGACTGGCATTAGAAAAGGTTCAGAGAAGGGCAACTAAAATGATTAGGGGTTTGGAACGGGTTCCATATGAGGAGAGATTAAAGAAGGTAGGACTTTTCAGCTTGAAAAAGAGGAGACTAAGGGGGGATATGATAGAGGTATATAAAATCATGAATGGTGCGGAGAAAGTGAATAAGGAAAAATTATTTACTTGTTCCCATAATATAAGAACTAGGGGCCACCATATGAAATTAATGGGCAGCGGGTTTAAAACAAATAAAAGGAAGTTCTTCTTCACACAGTGCACAGTCAACCTGTGGAACTCCTTGCCTGAGGAGGTTGTGAAAGCTTGGACTATAACATGGTTTAAAAGAGAACTAGATAAATTCATAGAGATTAAGTCCAATAATGGCTGTTAGCCAGGATGGATAAAGAATGGTGTCCCTAGCCTCTGTTTTTCAGAGGGTGGAGATGGATGGCAGGAGAGAGATCACTCTATCGTTACCTGTTAGGTTCACTCCCTCTGGGGCACCTGGCATTGGCCACTGTCAGGAGACAGAATACTGGGCTGGATGGGCCTTTGGTCTGACCCAATATGGCTGTTCTTATGCTCTCCTATCCCTTTGTACTGATGTCTGCTGCTGTTGCTCTTCTGGATCAAATAATTGGCATAATAATCCTGGATCGCATCCAGCATCTCTTCAGGGTCACTAGTATACCTCCCTTCTGCATTTCTCACACCCAGCATGTCCCTAGTCTCCTTCCTCTCATTTTTATAGGTGAAAAAGCTGGTGACAATGGTGGTTGCTCTTCCTCTAACAGCAGCTACTTTCCTTTTACTTTTATTCTTAACCCTGACATGAAGGGTGCTTATATTCTCCTCCCCATCCTGCGATTACCGCTCTTACCCCGGACTTCCAAGTCAGGGTGCTCCTGCCCTACCACCTCCTGCGTTCCTGACTGGGAAGAGGGTGTGGTCAAGGCTGGGGCTGTGAGGGGATCCTTCCCATAAAGCATGGCTGCTTGAGACTCTGCAGCTTCTCTTGATGATACAAACACAACACTTCTTTAACTCGACCAATTCCTTCTCTAGCCATTGCCTTCTCCCCTGACCTTCCTGCCTCTGCTCCACCACACAGGTCAACCTCTGCCCGTACAGCCAATACCTCTCCATTTTCTGAATCTGTCGGTCCTTGGCAAGACGCATGAAAAAATGCTTTATTTCCTCCTTCCTATTTAACCACTAACTCACCAAGGACCGATATATCCTGGTCATGGTCTCGGATTCCTTCAACTGAGCAAGGAAGTGGGGAACCCAGTTCTTTCCCCCCCTGCTTCACCTGGTCGCTGCCACTCATTACTTCCAAGTGCCTGGGATTCAACTTCCAAATGCAAAGTGACCTGCACTGAAATGATCTGAAACCTCCAGTGCAATGGTTCTAAACCTTACACAGTTCACTCCCTGCTGTATGTATTACAGTCTATTACTTCTACGCGTCCTTTCCCCCTCTAAAAAATGTACATCCACCACCCTTCCCCACCTCCTGCTTCTGGGTCGAGTCCTCCGAATCCTCCTCTTAAAAATAAAAAAATCTTTCAATTCAGCTTTTCATACTAACATATGTAACTATTTAACATCTGATCCTTTGATGCCCCTTCTGATCCGCCCCACTGCTCACACTCTCTCCTGTACCTGAACATGGGAGTTAAAGTTACATCCAAAAATAACTGTCCAGGAAGTGAAGAGATAAGGAGTAACAGTATTGTTGGAAGGTGCTCTTTCCCTCCCAAAGCTAGGGTGCCCAGAAACAGTAATAAGCCTCTACCTTGTGCCATCTGTATACTCAAAGTCCACCTTAGTGCCCAGCTGAGGGATTTTGAAGGTGTGGAATAATATACCCACACCATCGGTTTCACTGTCACCCACTGACCATACAGACCACCACCAGCCCCGCCCCCCTCCAGCTAGATCTAGCCTTTTCACAGGCAATGGGTCACAGTGTAATCTGGTTTCCTGAATCATTAACACATCCAAGTAACACTGCCACCGTCCACACCTGTGCCCTTGGTGCTCTAATACTATTCATATCCAGCGTCCCCACCATCAGAGGGTCTGGCTCCCCATCCACCCCCTGCCCATTATGCCTCTGCAGCTCATGGGGTCCTCCTGCACTGTCGGAAGATGCTATCAGGAGCGCTTACAGGATGTTTGATAGGCCTCCCCTTGGAATCTGACACTTATACATCCACATCCTCAGTGCCTCAAATATCCTTCCTCCTTCAGTTCTCTCCAAACTTGCCCCCTTCGTACCCTGTGCTTTCTTATTCATGCTTCTCAACTGTTTTCCCCATCCCCACAGCTTGTGGATAACCTGGGTGCAAGAGGAAAGACTGCCAGTGATACAGGACACCCCTTCCCCCCTCCACACACACACAACTACCTGGGGACTAAGAGTCAACAGGTGCATTTCCACTGCTGGACATGACTGATCTGCAATGGCCAAGCCAGGTGCCCCTGCGAACTGCTCCAGTCCCTTCCCCCAACCATCCCCCATCTTCTCATCCTCTTTTTCCCTTCCCCTCCTGCTGACCCACCGATACCTCCACATTTCCCTCTCCCCCCCACATTATCCACCACCGATGCCAAAGCCTCTATTGATGCAACAATATGCTCCTGCCTCCCTGGCTGGCTCCTGGGCCTCCACCTCCTCTGCCCAACTGACCAGAGGGGCAAATGTGTTGCCACAAGGGGATGCTGACAGACAGAGGCCCCACATTACAGTGGCCAATTGAGGTTCTTGGCTTTAACCTCTGTGCTCAGATTCTCATGTGTAAAACAGGGATAGGAATGGCACTACCATGCCTCACAGGGGTGCTGTGAGGAAATCATTACTGTTTGCTGGGGACTAAGACACTGTCATGAGAAGAAAAGCCTATGAGGAAATTCTGTCCTGGGTTTGGGATAGTGTACAGCAAATAGTGCGTGTGGCCACTCACTGAATCACAAGGCTAAAAGAGAAATATGGAATAGCTACCCACTCAGTGAGCACGGGTTATCTTGTGCATTGAATGAGGCAGGGGTCCTGCGGAAAAAATGTATATGAAGTTAAAGACTGTCACATAATGTAAACCCACAAAAGGCCAAATTAAGGTTTTGCCGGCAATCTTAGTTCTGGTACTTTCCAACTCCTGGGTGTTTGATTTTGCAGTCTTAATATTCTTTTCAGGTAGAGTTTGTCTGTTTTTAAGGAAATGTGTAACTTTTCTGTGTGTGTGAGAGGGAGTCTCCTCTTTCTCTCTCACTCTTCTCCCCTATTCTCCACTGTTGCAGAGCAAGCACAATAACAAAAATTCATTGAGACTCTGCCTCCACAGATCTTGGGGTTTGTGTCTGAAAAGGGGGAAGTCCTTAATACAGTTTATAATACTGAAAGTAGGTGCTTGAATAACACCTTCCCTCTGGGAATCTGCTAAGCCTCAGAGTACGCCTAGAGATCATAGAATCCTAGAATAGCAGGGTTGGAAGGGACCCCAGAAGGTCATCTAGTCCAACCCCCTGCTCAAAGCAGGACCAATTCAGATGCCTGCATAGGAGTTACAGTCTCCATTTCCACTTGTACACAAAGAGCACACGGCTACTACTCCAAGTGGGGACCTGCCATTGACTCTCTCCCTGTTTTCTTCCTTTTGTTTTCACACTAAAGTTCTTAAATACCATAAGCATGGGTGGAATTTAGTAATGTGTGAAAGGAAGTCTAATTTTACTGTGACATTACCTTCCATAATGTTTTATGGAAATATGCTTATGAGTGTGAATATAATGTAACTGGAATATGCTTTATGCAAAAGGTCTCTTGTAAGGTATCCTTACAAATCTTATAATCTACTGAGTGTGTTCATCCTATTTGTGTGCATGTATCATTCTTGTATCTGAAGCTAGAAATATGAAGTATAACTCTGAGGTCCTATTGTAATTATGCAAAGTATGGGCCACTAATGGTGGTTTAGAATCTTGATGGCTCCCACTGACTAGTACAATTGGTTGTAAATGGATCTGTTTACTTGCAAATCTTCTGGTGTGTGTGCGGGCCAGCCCTGGAAGAATGGAGGCTGGGGTCTCACAGTACATGTGAACATGTCACCTGATACTGGAATCCATCTTAAGCCTGGTGCATTTCCATTTAGAAGGAGGGTTGGGGACCCAGAGAGACAAAAGTTTCCCGCCTTGTGCCAAAGATATAAAAGGGGGTGGAACAGAACAAAGGGGGCTGCCAGTCATGAGAAAACCCCTAGTTAACACCTACAATGTCTGTGGGAACTATCAAGGACTGTACCAGGGGAAGGGATTGGACCCAGACTAGGAAGGAATCTAGTCTGTGAAAGAATCTTATTGGAACATCTCTGAGGGTGAGATATTACCTGTAATCAGTTTCTTAATGTATTAGGCTTAGACTTGCGTGTTTTTACTTTATTTTTCTTTGTAACTTACTTTTTTCTGTCTGTTATTACTTGAAACCACTTAAATCCTACTTTTTATACTTAATAAAATCACTTTTGTTTATTAATGGCCCCAGAGTAAGTGATTGCTCCCCCAAGGTATTAAACAGCTGTGCATATCTCTTTATCAGTGTTTGAGGGCGGACAATTTGAGTTTACCCTATATAAGCTTTATACAGAGTAAACCAGATTTATTTGGGGTTTGGATCCCATTGTGAGCTGGGTGTCTAGGTGCTGGAGATAGGTGACTTGCTGAGCAGTTTTTAGTTAAGTGCTAACTTTGGGGCGTGGACCAGACCTGGGTCTGTGTTGCAGCAGGCTATCATGTCTGGCTCACCAAGGCAGGGTTCTGGAGTCTCAATCTGGCAGGGAAAACTGGCTCAGAGGTAATCTCAGCATGTCAGGTGACAGTCCCAAGGGGGTCTCTATTACTGAACTTGTCACACTTACTACAGCCCTTAATAACCCATTCCATTCTTTGCCATATTGTTCTCCTGTCTCCTTTAGGACTCCTGTTTTGTTGGCTTTGCTCTTTCCTGCTTTCCCAGTGGTAGCCATTGCCTTTGTGCCTCAGAGGATATCCAGAAATGTCACGCATGGAGCTGCACAAAACTTGGCAGCTGTGTGCAGAACCCAGGAGGTGGGTGGGTGAGGGAGGATTGCACAGTGTGGATGCTGTGGGTACATTATGCTGAATAGACATGGCGGTGGTGGGAGGATGGCTGATGCAGGGAGAAACAGCATCAGGGGACACAGAAGGCTATACACCTACACACAGACTGACATGATCACGTTCATACACATAGGGTATGTCTATGCTGCAATGATGAGCTGTGATTGCTGCTCGTGTAGACGTAACTGAGCTAGCTTTAATCTAGCTAGCTCAGGTACTGGAGCAGCAAAGACCCAGCAGCATGGGCTTCAGTGAAGACTGTACAAGCCAGCCAAGCACACTGAGTAACCTCAGGTGGCTAGCCCATATTGCAGCCTATGCTGCCACATCCTGACTGCTCCGGTACCTGAGCTACCTACAGTAAAGGTAGCAAGAATATATCTACCCAAGATGCAATCACACCCTGTGATTGCTATATAAACACACCCTTCAATGCCTCCACACGCACGTTTTATGGTATAAGTGTGGAACACAGTTTTATGGGAGAGGAAGGGGGAGCTTTTAGGAGGAGGGAAACAACCTCATCTGTGGAGCCAGCTCCTTGTCAACCGTTATTGTGCTACAGACAGAGAAGCAGGAACGCAATTAAGTTGATTGCAAGTCCTTGCTTTGCTCAGCCAATTAAATGACCCATAATATCAGGAATAAAAAATAGCACACACATGCAATGTGGCTCAGAGCCACCCTGGAAAAAAACACTTTCCATTTTGTGACTTTTTAAAGAACAAAACAAAACTGCATTCTTATGATGTTAAAGTAACAGTTCTGCATTTAACAACCCTGCATCTAGAAATTGATTATTTAGTGCAATAGAAGTAAAACTCTCTGAATAACGCAGACAGATATCCAAATCCCCTGAGCAGTCTAAAGTGCAAGTGCATTAGATATTGTTTGACTTCATTCCCCTGATGCAAGAAGATATAGTTCAGACAGAGCACACTTGAAGTAATATTTACTTAATGTAAACTTGTTGTTTTCATAGAGGTTGAATGAAATTAAAAGAAATAGACTTAGACAAAGCTTATAAATCAAATCTGTTAAAGTGGCTCTTTGAATACGTTGTAAAAGTTTCACTAAACAGTAGCTTTACCTGAAGCGTCGGATGAAATCTCTGGCCTAGTGTTATGTGCTAGATCAGACTTGATGTTCCTATGGTCCCTTCTGGCCTCAAATGCTATGCATCTATGACATCATTTATATTTCAGTAGCACCTAGAGATCACAACCACAAGGTCCTGTTATGAGAAACAGAGAGATGGTCAAATTTTTCAACTGTCTTTTTTTTTCCATGGGGAAAACTACTTTTTGTTGAAATCAAAATGTTTAATGGAAATGTATTCATTTGAATTAAAATTTTTGTTGAAGGTTTCTCCAGTTCATAATGGAATTGCTGGAGAGAGCCTCCCCAGAATAGCCAGTAGCCCAGTGGTTAGAGCACTGACCTGGGAGACCTAGGTTTAAGTCCCTGCTCTGCCTGGTTCAAGACAGGGACTTGTACCTTTGTCTCCCACACCCCAGGTGAGTGCCCTAACCACCAGGCTATTCTGGGGTGGGGCTCTTGCTTGCACTCTCCTTTTTTCCCCCTTAAATTCAAAAGGGTTTATTTTTGTTCCTCATTGGAATAAAAAGATTTGGAATCTCTAAATTTTTCACCTAATGGAATCACTTTCTGGCTAGCCCTAGAGCCGCCCTGTGTGCACACTGCGAGAGACAGCTGTTACTCCCAGTGGGTTTTCAATCTAAGTAGACACCATAGGCAAAGGATAACAGAATCACAGAGAGGCGAAGTAACTTGCCCACAATCACACAAGCAAGCCCATGGCAGAGCTGGGAAGACAATCCAGGCCTCTGGCTGTCTAACTAATGCCTCACCCACTAGATCACATTACTTCCCTCCACATGCTTTCACATTTGTGCCATCTTTTCATTGTTTACCCCTGTTACAACTAAAACTAATATATAAAAAACACATGGACGACTCTCACCATTCTCTTCTCTTTCCAAAGCTGAAATTCATCGATGTTAAACAGAGCTTGTGAAATATATCCTGCACCCAACAGCCTGTGGAATATGCCTCTTAGCTGCCTACAGAGTTTTGAATAGCAGCAGAGCAAACTGTTAAGATTCTGACCGATTTTCACTCTGCTCCAACACAGCAAAGCTGTGAGCTGCAGCAGAGGCGCTGCTGCTATCTGCCTGCAGACTTACAAGAGAGAGCTGCTTTGTTTACACTTTGTTCACTTTTCAAAGGTTGTCCTCGCAACCATGAAGACTAGGACTTTGTGTTTAAAAAACCAAAGCAAAGCCAATTTGAATTCTGCAGAAGACAATGGCACTTGGCCTGGGGGAGTAGGAATCTTTCCCAGCTGAGCAGAGTTTTCACGCCTTGATGCTTGACATTGGCTCAGTTCATATTTTTTGAACTGGATGCATAAGATCTCAGACCTTACACAATGAAGTTAGTGGGAGCTTTGCTGGAGTAAGGACTTCAGGATTGGGCACAGAATCATTCAGATCTGCCTGGGCACCTTCCAATCCATTCTGAGGATGGGGCAGTATCTAGCTGCACTGCCCCCAGAGCAGCATCAGGGACTGAACTGTGACTCTTACAAGTCCATCCCTGCTTCCCTCTTGCTCTATGGGGGAAGTATGTTGGGCAGGGATGGCCCTTTGCCTTCTGTGTGCTGGCTAAGCTGTGCTGGCCAGGACTTTGAGGAGGGCACAGGGCTACACCCATTCCCCCTCCTGCCCAATCACTCCCTGCCTGGCAGTGGCTGATATCCTTCCTGTGCAGACTCTGGCGGTGTGGATAGCCCACGTTATTAGGGTCAGGGAGCTCCTTATGCTCTCGCCATTCCCTGCATGGACCCATGATTGGGCTTATACCTGAGCCCTTAACAATTAAGAAAAAATGAATAATCTTTGCAATCTTCTGAGACCTAAATGACTCTGTGATTTGAGCAGCACAATGAGGTCTGATTCGCTCTGAAATTTTTTGTGATTGGTGACAGTGATGGTAATGTTTCTGGACAGCACAGCTTGCCTGTTTTCTGCTTTGCAGACAGTAAAATTCTAAACCTTCCCTTTATGCCACATTGCCTTTCATGTGGCAGGCATACTGCCCCAGCAGCTCACGTGGTGCTGATCTAAATCCCCTGAAATTGTCCCGATCTTACACTCATGCAGAAATCTGGCTTTTATACCAACAATGCTGCAGACCTCAGATTCGGGTGTCTTCCATTTTCAGCCTTTTCATTTATTTTAATGACTGTACACAAGATGCAATGCATGAAGTTTTCCTTTGATATAAGTGTAACCCTTCTGCCTGTCAAAGTTTTCAGCAACAAGGGTTAGGTTCAGTATCTAGGGGTTCTGTTCCAATAACGCAATGCAAAACCGCCTCGAGCCCCCACCAGTGACCTGGGACAAATATATACCACCCCCCGCCCAGGTGCCTCTAAGAGGCAATACTTCCTCTCTTGCAAGCACAGAGTCTGAGTGTAGCAAAAGCCTTTTAATAACAGAAAGAATAATAAGAAAAGGAGGACTTGTGGCACCTTAGAGACTAATGAATTTATTTGAGTATAACCTTTCGTGAGCTACAGCTCACTTCATCAGATGCATGAAGTGAGCTGTAGCTCACGAAAGCTTATGCTCAAATAAATGTTAGTCTCTAAGGTGCCTTAAGTACTCCTTTTCTTTTTGCGGATACAGACTAACACCGCTGCTACTCTGAAACTAGAAAGAAACAATGTGGCATTATGTTGGGGAAACACCACCAACAGGATGCATAACACAAACCATGAGCAAAAACCCACCCCAAGCAAATTGGGCCATGTCCTTTCCCTTTGGTTCTTGAGTGCAGCAACCCAAAAGTCACCCAAAGTCCCAAAAGTCCAGCAACCCAAAAGTCTCTGTCTCTGTCCTTGATGAGTCCAGAGTTCAAAAGTTCATCTGCAGAGTTTTAAACCCCCTCCCCAGCCTGTGTGGAAATGGGGAGGGGGGAAGGAGGTAAAGGAGTATCTTACATGCTCTAATGGCTGACTGCCTCATCTCTCCATGAGTTTCTGCTGCCACTAGCCACTCCTCTCCACCAGTCATCCAGTGAGCCACTCCACCAGCAGCTCCTCTTCAGTAGCCATCCTGCAAGCTGCTTACCAATATATCTTCAGACCCCCTACTACTTAACCCAGTACTCAGTGATTTCAGCTCATAGGAGAGGAGCCCCCATATGGGTACACCATTAGCCCAAAGTGAATTCAGCTCTGCAGTCCGTAACCTGACTCCTTGTGAAATCAAAATTAGCTCTGCTATTACACAGTGGAAAGAGAAGGTGCAGTTAGCATTTAAGCCACTCAAAAAGGGTCCATAGTACAAATGCCTATCCCCAGCCTCCCTCCTTTCACTGAGTTTTGGAACCCATGTCCCTTGCCTAGCAAGTGCTACTTAGTTGATGGTGAGTCTCTCCATCATAAGAAAAAGCCAAATACAGTTCCAGTGTCCTTGATTTACATAATCAGGATAATAACACTTTATTCTTCCGGCCCCAATAACAGAGAAACTGGGGATTCCACAGCAGCCAAAGTGACCATCTAGGCTGGGAGGGTGTGCCTATGCAAATGAGATCAGCCCCTGAAGTTCTTTTCCACAACTCACCACCAGATGTCAGGCTAGAGCTCATCCTGACTCTACTTACATAAGTATGTGCTCCTAGATTTCCCACATTTTTCCCCCCAGTCTCATCTACATTAAAAATGTATGTTAATTGGCTCCACATTGCTAGCGTGTGTTCACTAATTCAATACCGAATACCATTGACCTCCTGTTGCAGTTAGGTTTTTATTATGATATTTTCAGGCCCAATTCAGCAAAGCACTTAAAAATAGTCTTAAATCCTAAGCCAGTGCTTCAGATTAAGCATACACTTAAATGCTTTGCTGATTCAGGGCCTTAGTCTGAAGCAAAAAGCAAACTATTTGCATTTCACCTTAGTAGTAAAGTTAAAAAATGCCCTGGGATAGAAGAGAAGAACAAACACATTTGCACCATGAATATAAATGCTTATTGGGTTTAATTTAATGCTCCTTTCAGGACATACATGTAGTAAGTGACTTGGATCGTGTAATGGGAATTCTTTGATCTCAGGTTTGGCTTTTATAAAATCCTCAAACTGCTTCAAGTAGTGTGCAGAACGCACTTTAAGTTTGTCTGCATTGTGTGCCAGCCAATGTGGATCAGACATACTATCCCAAATAATCTCATGTACTAGATCTTCCTCATGTTTCCTTGTGTTTGTGAATGACATGACTGTTGCAGAAATATGGAGCAATGACTTTTCTTCATGACTGTCTCCTCTAATTGAATGTGAGCCGTCATTAAAGGATGCCCTATGTTTTGACTATAGTATCTCCGCTAATAACCTCTATAGTTATATGACAAAATCAAAATGTAACCCTTCTGCCCGTCAGAGTTGGTAGTAACAAGGGCCGGGTTCAATATCTAGGGGATTCATTCCAATAACACAATGCAAACCTGCTCCAGCCCCCACCCAGTGACCTGGGACAAATATATACCACCCCTGCTGGGCGCCTCCAAGAGGCAATACTTCCCCTCTCGCAAGCACAGAGTCTGAGTGTAGCAAAAAGCCTTTTAATAACAGAGAGAAACAATGGGGCATTATGTTGGGGAAACACCACCAACAGGATTCGTAACACAACCCCGAGCAAATTGGGGCATGCCCTTTCCCTTTGGTTCTTGAGTCCAGCAACCCAAAATCACCCAAAGTCCCAAAAGTCCAATGACGCAAAAGTCTCTGTCCCTGGTCAGGGCAGCCCCAGAGTTCGAAAGTTTATCTGCAGAGCTTTACCTCCCAACCTGGGTGGAGATGGGGGGAAAGAGAGGTAAAAGGCACCTTACATGATGTGAAGCTGACCGCCCCACAGCTCCATAGGCCTTCGCTCCGCTCCGCCAGCCACCCCACAAACTGCTTCGCTCCGCTCTGCTCCGCTCCCCACAAGCAGCTCCCGCCGTCCCACAAACTGCTCCACCAGCCAGTCCACGAACTGCACCACGTCCCACAAGCAGCTCCTGCCATCCTATGAACTGCTCCACCAGCCTGTCCACAAGGCACTCCAGCCATCCCGCAAACTGCTCCACAATATATCTTCAGGCTCCCCCACTACTTAACACAACGCTCAGTGATTTCAGCTCTTAGTCAGTTCAGCTCTTTGGTGAATTCAGCTTGTAGTATGGAAGTCTCAGTGCTGGTGCACCATTAGCCCAAAGCGAGCTCAAGCAGCCTATAACCAGACTCCTAATGGAATCAAAATTAGCTCTGATATTCTACAATAGAGAGGAAGAAATGCAATTAGCATGTAAGGCCCTCACCCAAGGGCCCATGCCACCAAGTATTTATTTATACTCACTCACTCACAATTCACAGAGTTTTGGAACCCATGACCCTTGCCTAGCGAGTGCTCCTTAGGTGATGGTGAGTCCCTCCGTCATAACAAAAGACCAAGTACAGTTCCAAGCACAGTTCCCATAATCAGGGTAATAACAATTTATTCTTCCTGCCCCAATAACAGAGACACTGGGGATCCCACAGCAGCCAAAGTGACCATTTGGGCAGCTATGGCCTCATTCTAGGCGGGGTGGGTGTGCCTATGCAAATGAGATCAGCCCCTGAAGTTCTTTTCCACAACTTGCCACACCTCACCACCAGATGTCAGTGTGGAGCTCATCCTGACACTGCTTACATACAGATTAGGGGTCCGATGCTATTCCCTATATGCTGCTCTGGAGCTGTATAAGGGCCACACAGGATCCACAAAGAGCCAGAGAAGAACTCCACTAGTGCAGTCGCAGCATAGTCAATTTAAGCAGCCCTAGGGTGCCTGCCCCTCCCTTCTGCAAGCCCTGGTGTAGGGGGTTTTCTGGGGCAGGCCTGCTGGCAGCAGGGGGTACAGACAAAATCTAGCCCCTAGCTTGTGTTCAGTGGCATCTTCGTCTTCTGGTCTGGATCTCTGTGGCACATTGATTTGACAGACAAGCTGGATGAAGTAATATATTTTATTGAACCAAGGTATGACCTCACCCTCCCGGGTCTCGCAAATATCCGGGGGCTGACATGGCTACAGCTAAATTGCGTACATGTTAATTTGAGGACATTTATGAGCGGGAATACTTCTCAGCTGAAGAAAAATAAGGGAAGGCCTAGTTCCAACAATATATGATTAATGTCCGGCAGGGCTGGGAGTTAAAATGTCTCTGGCACAAAAACTGGCGGTTTCATGCACGCTGCCATGAAAGAAAAATAAACTGATGCCATCGGTCACCATTTAGAATGAGGGTTAAAAAATGGCACAAAAGCTGGCGGTTTTTCTGGAATAAAAAAGTAGGTGACAATACTGTCCCATTCAGTACGTGAGCCATGCCATAACTATGGCATGAAAGGAGATCAAATAGCACATAATCCCTTGGGGAAATTTGAAAAGCAGCTGGAAAAAATTAAATGAGTAAGGAAGGGAAGGGCCAGGATACCCCAGGAAAAGCAACAATTTATCTACGAGGCCCTGTGACAGAGTGCAAACAGGTGAGCCCCGCACTCTGATCACTCTACTGTTAATTAGTTCCCCAGGAGGAAGCTGACGGGGGTAACTACCCAATCAGGCTGCCCAGCTGAGCCAATTACCCCAACAGCCATGGGCTAATAAGAGGTGGCACAAGAAGGGAGGGGAGAGGGCAGGGCTAGCCGGGGCAGGGCTAGCCGAGCCGAGCCAGGCCAGGCCAGGCCAGGCCAGGCCAGGCCTCGCCTCTGTTGTCCTCAGGCCCTGGTGAGAGGGCCAAAAGCGAGCTGAATATTCTAAATAAGCAGTTGCATAGGCACTGTTAGAGGCTGATGGCAGGAACATGAAATAAAAAAGCATGGTGAAGGCACAACCATTGGAATCTGTGTAATATTTGCCAGGAGAGGAGCCATGCCCTGTGACAGTCCCTCCTAACCATGTTTAAATGTACAGAGCTCAGGGAAAGTGGTAGGTAGGATTCTGCCCCGCTGCTGCCCTATTGTGTATGTTGTTAAACGTCTTCCTTAGTTTGCAAATGCTTGTATCATTGCAGAGCAATCCCAGGTTCCCTGACGTTTGAGTGGACTGGTCAGACAAACCTTCCACCAAACGTGTGGAGTTCACAAATTCTGCCTACTATCATAGCTAAGGTTATTATTAGTGCTAGCTAAAACCTTTTGAACAAAAAGGGTCTTTTAATATCTCAAAACAATATTTTCTGCTATATAGAAAAAAAAGATATTTTGGCTCAATTTTCCATCAGGACAGTCTAGCCAATATTGTGTTTTGGGTCAACATGGATCTGTGTCCATCTGAGCTGCTGTCATGCCTCCAGAGTTCTACCTCCAGCCCTCTGACGGCTCATTCTTCCCCACGGGAGTTCCAGGAGGCCTTGTAGCAGCTCTGCCACAGGGAAAGACGGTGACGTGTCATGGCAGAAGTAGGCCAGCTAGGGAGCAGGCCCCAGTGGGGAGAATGGGGGAAGCTGGAACTAAAACTCCCACAGGGCACGGCTGTGGTTCAGGCAAATGCAGAGATGAATGCTGACCTCACCTGAAAAGAACCATTTTGATTCAGGAATGTCAAAATGTTTAATTTTGATGTGAAATGTTAAAAACAAAATATTTCAACATTTTAGAATCAATTTTTTGAACTCTGTCCCACAAAATGCTTTGCCATTTTGACATTTCATCCTGATTTGGGATGAAAACAAATGTCAAAATATAGGAATTTCTCCAGAGACAGAAATTTCATTTCTCCAGTCAGTTTGAGTTGGTTTATTTATATCCGCAAAAAGAAAAGGAGTACCTGTGGCACCTTAGAGACTAACCAATTTATTTGAGCATAAGCTTTCGTGAGCTACAGCTCACTTCATCGGATGCGTACTGTGGAAAATACAGAAGATGTTTTTATACACACAAACCATGAAAAAATGGGTGTTTATCACTACAAAAGGTTTTCTCTCCCCCCACCCTACTCTCCTGCTGGTAATAGCTTATCTAAAGTGATCACTCTCCTTACAATGTGTATGATAATCAAGGTGGGCCATTCCAGCACAAATCCAGCGTTTAACAAGAACGTCTGAGGAACAGTGGGGGGGGGGAAATAATAAACAAGGGGAAATAGGTTATTTTTTATAATGAATCAACCATTCCCAGTCTCTATTCAAGCCTAAGTTAATTGTATCCAATTTGCAAATTAATTCCAATTCAGCAGTCTCTCGCTGGAATCTGTTTTCTAAGTTTTTTTGTTGAAGGATAGTCACTTTGAGATCAGAAATCGAGTGACCAGAGAGATTGAAGTGTTCTCCGACTGGCTTATGAATGTTATAATTCTTGACATCTGATTTGTGTCCATTTATTCTTTTACGTAGAGACTGTCCAGTTTGACCAATGTACATGGCAGAGGGGCATTGCTGGCACATGATGGCATATATCACATTGGTGAATGTGCAGGTGAACAAGCCTTCGATAGTGTGGCTGATGTTATTAGGCCCTGTGATGGTGTCCCCTGAATAGATATGTGGGCACAGTTGGCAACGGGCTTTGTTGCAAGGATAGGTTCCTGGGTTAGTGGTTCTGTTGTGTGGTATGTGGTTGCTGGTGAGTATTCGCTTCAGGTTGGGGGGCTGTCTGTAGGCAAGGACTGGCCTGTCTCCCAAGATTTGTGAGAGTGTTGGGTCATCCTTCAGGATAGGATCTACAACCTACATTAAATGTGTTAACTATGCATACATTTCAATAACCATGTTTACTGATGACATGTTATATCATGACAGAATACTATTTTTCATAGGAACTATTTTGACACAACACAGCAGACATATAGGGTATCATGGCCCTAAAGGACCTCAGAAGATGCCACTGTAACCTGTATGACTTTGTCTCCCTGTAGTGGCTAGACCACAGATACAAATTTATGGATCTACAATTGCCCTTGAGCTAATAAAGCTGGCCCTTTAGCTTAATCAGCAGATACTTGTGCTTTCAGAACCAGCTGTGGAGGGTTCAGTCCCTAAAGGTGACCCAGCTACTGGTATCGTTAAAAGCAGCCACAGATATGAGGGTTTTGAACTGCAGTGGGCCACTGATGATTAGGAGGAGCTTCCCCAGCCAGCGAGAGTATGTCAGCTATGATAACCCAACCAGGGGACAAAGACAAATGGGGTTATCTGTGGAGACTGAACCTCTGAATCTAAAAGAATGAGACTTCATGGCTCTAGACAAAGGCCATCTCTCAGTTTAAAGGCAGTAGCAGGCTCACTAACCTCTTTATGGTGCAACCAATGGAAGAGGATAAAGACCCACTGGATTAGTGAGTGTTAACACTACCTACAGTCAGAGTGTACTCTGATGACAATGTTTCTTTGTACAAAGAAACATTCTCTAAATTTAAGGCAATACCCCTGCCCCCCATTTTAAAAAAAAAGAGAATCAAAACCCAACTACAACCAAGGCTGCGGGAGTAAAAAGAATGCTGGCAGAAGTCCAGGAACAGAGCAGGGGGCTATCCAGTTGTTGTACTGATCGCAGCATGTACGATTACCTGCTTTACGGGCTGGTGGTGCATGTGTATATTTAGGGCTAGGAGCTCATGGCCCTCAGACAGTACATGCTCTGGAGATGAGAGTGGCTGAACTGGAGGAGCTAAGGGAGACAGGAGTGCGGTCCCACCCCCAGTCTGACAGCCTCTCTGCTGTTGAGGAGGAAGAAAGTCTCAGGGAAGGAGACCATCAAAGTGTAGTGGAGGGAAACTCTCCCATAATAGGAACCCTCCCTGCAGATGATATCATGGTATCCTCTCGCAGTGAGGATCTCTCTCCGGGGGAGGGAACAAAGTTCCCTATAAGCTGCGTGGCAGGCTATCAAGGGTCACAGGCATGCACGGGGGAGAGGAGTCTCTCCCCTGGCCCCGGCTCCCTGCAGTGAGAGAGGGCTGCAGGGGAGTCCTCTCTCCCTGCTACAGCCCTGGGGTAGTCTGCACCCCAAACCCCTCATCCCTTGCCCCATCCCAGAGCCCACACCTCCAGCTGGAACCCTCACTCACTGCCCCCAAACCCCTCATCCCCAGCCCAGAGCCCCCTGCTACGCTCCAACCCCACCCCCGCCACACATCACCTCCATATTGGTGCACATAAAATTCATTCTGCACATGTTTATCAAAAGTTAGAGGGAACCCCAGTTATTAGGAAGAAACAGGTAATAGTAATGGGGGATTTGATCATTAGAAATATAGACAGCTGGGTTTGTGATAAGAGGGAGAACCGCATGGTGAATTGCCTGCTGGGTGTGACAGTTGCGGATCTCTCAGGACATCTAGACAGACTTATGCACAGTGCTGGGGAGGAGCCAGTGGGTGTGGTACATGTAGGTACCAATGAGATAGGAAAGGTAGGAGAGAGGTTCTGAGGCCAAATTTAGGCTGTTAGGTAAGAGATTGAAGTCCAGGACCTCCATGGCAGCTTCTCTGAAATGCTTCCAGTTCCACGTGCAGGGCTAGTTAGACAGGCAGAAAAGCAAGGTTTCAATGTGTCGATGAGACAGTGGTGTAGGGAGCAGGGGTTTAGATTTATTAGGAACTGGGGAAACTTTTGGGAAAGGGGGAGCCTATACAGGAAGGATGGGCTCCACCTAAAGCAAAACAGAACCAGATTTCATTTAGGCCATAAATGAGTTTTTCAATGGAGGGCTGGGGGAAAGCTGACAGGTGTGGAGGAGCACATGGCTCAGACAGACATCCCTCAGGGGAGAATCTATTAATGGGGATTCTCTGGACCCTAGTAGGGAGGACAGACTGGAAGATGATAAAGTACAGGTGATGCAGTTAAATGAAAGGCATAATGGCAGACAGCTAAAAAGGAACATTTTACAAGTGTATATATAAAAATGCCAAAAGTTTAAATACTAAAATGGGTGAACTTGAATACCTTGTAGTAAGTGAGGATATTGATCTAATAGGCATCATAGAAATTTGGTGGAATAAGGATAATCAATGGACAATCAACAGTAATACCAGGGTACAAAATATATCAGAAGGACAGAACAGGTCGTGCTGAGGGGGCAGTGGCCCAATATGTGAAAGAAAGCGTAGAATCAAAAATACTAAAAATCTTTAATGAACTAAACTGTACCACAGAATCCCTTTAGCTAGAAATTCCATTCTTGAATAATAAGAATATAGTGGTAGGGGTATACTGACTACCTGAGCAGGGTGGTGATAGTGACTGAAATGCTCAGGGAGATTAGAGAGGCTATAAAAATAGAAAACGCAATAATAGTGGGAGATTTCAACAATCCCCCTATTGACTGGATACATGTCACCTCAGGATGGGATGCAGAGATAAAGTTTCTTGACACCTTAAATGACTGCTTCTTGGAGCAACTAGTCCTGGAACCCACAAGGCAAGAGGCAGTTCTTGATTTAGTCCTAAGTGGAGCACAGGATCATGTCCAAGAGGTGAATATAGCTGAACTGCTTGGTAATATCTACCTTAATATAATTAAATGTAAATCCCTGTGGGGGGGAAAACATCAAAGAAGTCCACCACAGTAGCATTTAATTTCAGAAAATGGAACTACAGAAAAAATGAAGAAGCTAGTTACATGGAAATTAAAAGGTACAGTTCCAAAAGTGAAATGCCTGCAAGCTGCATGGAAACTTTTAAAAAACACCATAATAGAGGCTCAAATTAAAAGTATGCCACAAATTCATAGTAAGAGGCCCAAAAAAGTGCCATCATGGCTAAACAAAGTAAAAGAAGCAGTTAGAGGGGAAAAAGGGATTTTAAAAATTAGAAGTTAAATCCTGCTGAGGAAAATAGAAAGGTAATAAACTCTGGCAAATCAAAGTAAAAGTATAATTAGACAGGCCAAAAAAGAATTTGAAGAGCAGCTAGCCAAAGACTCAAAAACAGCAAAAAAATGTTTAAGTACATCAGAATCAGGAAGCCTGCTAAACAACCAGTGGGGCCATTGAGCGATTGAGATGCTAAAGGAGCACTCAAGGACGATAAGGCCATTGCAGAGAAACTAAATTAATTCTTTGTATCGGTCTTCACTGCAAAGGATGTGGGAGCAATTCCCACACTGGAGACATTCTTTTTAGGTGACAAATCTGAGGAACTGTCCCAGACTGAGGTGGCATTAGAGGAGGTTTTAGAACAGATTGATAAATGTGAAAGTAGAATGAATTATATTGAAATTATAATTCATTAAAGAAATGCTACTTGAAGGGTTTGTTGAAATATAGTTGTCAGGAAGAGAAACATTAAGGAGTGTGAGACAATGGGTCCTCAAACTAATTAACTTAGAGCTCCTATTGAGCGAGGAGATTGGTAAACGTTAGTATGCAAATAAGATATGTATGTATATTTGTCAGTTTCTGCTTCCTTTTGTCTTTTATGTTAACTTGGCTTTGGCTTAGCTGTATAAATAAGTTATCATGAGCCTCAGAGAGGGGCTCACATCTGGGTGCGTTGGCAAAGCACTTTGCTAATAAACAGAGTGGTCTAACAAATTATGTGAGTCCTGAATCTGACTTTGACATAAACTAAACAGTAATAAGTCACCTGAACCTGATGAGATTCACCCAAGAGTACTGGAGGAACTGAGCTGTGAAATTTCAGAACTACTAACTGTGGTATGTAACCTGTTGCTTGTAGCAGCTTCTGTACCTGGTGATTTTAAAAAAGGGAAGGAGGAGGATCCTGGGAACTACAGGCCAGTCAGCCTCACCTCAGTCCCTGAAAAAATCATGGAGCAGGTCCTCAAGGAATCAATTCTGAAGCACTTAGAGGAGAGGAAAGTGATCAGGAACAGTCAGCATGGATTCTCCAAGGGCAAGTCATGCCCGACTAATCTAATTGCCTTCTATGACGAGATAACTGGATCTGTGGATGAGGGGAAAGCAGTGACATGTTGTTCCTTGACTTTAGCAAAGATTTTGACAGTCTCCCACAGTATTCTTGCCAGCAAGTTAAAGAAGTATGGGTTGGATGAATGGACTATAAGGTGGATAGAAAGCTGGCTAGATTGTTGGGCTCAATGGGTAGTGATCAATGGCTCCATGTCTAGATGGCAGCCGGTGTCAAGTGGAGTGCCCCAAGGGTTGGTCCTGGGGCTGGTTTTGTTCAATATCTTCATTAATGATCTGGAGGATGGTGTGGATTGCACCCTCAGCAAGTTTGCAGATGACACTAAACTGGGAGGAGTGGTAGATACGCTGGAGGGTAGGGATAGGATACAGAGGGACCAAGACAAATTAGAGGATTGGGCCAAAAGAAATCTGATGAGGTTCAACAAGCACAAGTGCAGAGTCCTGCACTTAGGACGGAAGAATCCCATGCACCACTACAGAGTAGGGACTGAATGGCTAGGCAACAGATCTGCAGAAAAGGACCTAGGGGTTACAGTGGACGAGAAGCTGGATATGAGTCAACAGTGTGCCTTTGTTGCCAAAAAGGCCAATGGCATTTTGGGATGTATATGTAGGGGCATTGCCAGCAGATCGAGGGACATGATGGTTCCCCTCTATTCGACATTGGTGAGGCCTCATCTGGAGAGCTGTGTCCAGTTTTGGGCCCCACACTACAAGAAGGATGTGGAAAAATTGGAAAACGTCCAGCAGAGGGCAAAAGAATGATTAGGGAACTGGAACACATGACTTATGAGGAAAGGCTGAGGGAACTGGGGATGTTTAGTCTTCAGAAGAGAAGAATGAGGGGGGATTTGATAGCTGCTTTCAATTACCTGAAAGGGGGTTCCAAAGAGGATGGATCTAGACTGTTCTCAGTGGTGGCAGATGACAGAACGAGGAGTAATGGTCTGAAGTTGCAGTGGGGGAGGTTTAAGTTGGATATTAGGAAAACTTTTTCACTAGGAGGGTGGTGAAGCACTGGAATGCGTTACCTAGGGAGGTGATGGAATCTCCTTCCTTAAAGGTTTTTAAGGTCAGGCTTGACAAAGCCCTGGCTGGGATGATTTAGTTAGGGATTGGTCCTGCTTTGAGCAGGGGTTGGACTAGATGACCTCCTGAGGTCCCTTCCAACCCTCATATTCTATGATTCTATGACTGGAGGATAGGTAATGTGACACCAATTTTTTAAAAAGGCTCCAGAATTGATCACAGCAATTGCAGGCTGGTAAGCCTAACTTCAGTACCAGGCAAAAAGGTTGAAACTATAGCAGCAGATCTCAAACTGTGAGTTGGGACCCCAAAGTGAGTCACGACCCTGTTTTAATGGAGTCGCCAGGGCTGGCATTAGATTTGCTGTGGCCCGGGGGCTGAAGCCGAAGCCTGAGCCCCACCGACTGGGGCTGAAGCCAAAGCCCCAAAGCCTTCAGCCTTGGGTGGTTGGGCTCAGGTTACAGGCCCCTCACCTGGGGCTGAAGCCCTTGGGCTTTGCCTTCCCCATCCCCACCTCTGTTTGTGTGGCAGGGCTTGGGCGTGCTCAGGCTTTGGTCCCCCATTGTGGGGTCATGTAGCAATGTTTGTTGTCAGAAGAGGGTTATGGTGCAATGAAGTTTGAGAACCCCTGAACTATAGTAATGAACAGCATTATCAAACACATAGATGAACACGATTTGTTGGGGAAGAGTCAACATGGTTTTTGTAAAGGGAAATCATGCCTCACCAATCTACTAGAATTATTTGAGGGGGTCAACAAGCATGTGAACAAGGGGGATCCAGTGGATATAGTGTACTTGGACTTTCAGAAAGCTTTTGACAAGGTCCCTCACCAAAGTTTTTAAGCAAAGTAAGCTGTCATGGGATAAGAGGGAAGGTCCCCTCACTAATCAGTAACTTGTTAAAAGACAGAAAACAAAGGATAGGAATAAATGGTCAGTTTTCAGAATGGAGAGCGGTAAATAGTGGTTTCCCCAAGGGTCTGTACTGGGACCAGTCCTATTCAACATATTCATAAATGATCTGGAAAAAAGGGGTAAACACAGAGGTGGAAAAATTTGCAGACACCACAAAATTACTCAAGATAGTTAAGTCCAAAGGAGACTGAAGAGTTACAAAGGAATCTCACAAAACTGGGTGACTGGGCAACAAAATGGCAGATGAAATTCAATGTTAATAAATGCAAAGTAATGCGCATTGGAAAACAATCCCACTGTACATACAAAATGATGGGGTCTAAATTAGCTATTAGTAGGACTCAGTGTCTGTAACAGAGGTCACGGAAGTCATGGATTCTTTGACTTTCCACAGTAATAGGAAGAGGGCCTGAATCATAAGCCCACGGATTAGAGGCCTGGTATGAGGCTTGAGGCCTGGGCTAAAGTAGTCTAAACTCTGCTGCTATAAAGCAAAGTGAAGCTGTGAGCAAGAGGCAGGCCCTGCTCACAGAATATGACAAGAACAGGGCTAATATTCCAGAAACACATATTTCTAAGTGTTGCTAGGCATAAGCATATACACGCAAATACATTCCAGAAAGGTGGTACCAGAACATCTTACTACTAAACACATTCCCCCAAAATAACAGAAACACACTGACCCCTCTTAAGGATAAGGTCAGGACGACAGCACAATGAATAAAAACGTTTTAATTGAAACATGTACAAAGTAATGGGTGGCACCCTAATACATCAGAGGGTGGCACCCTGATATGTCAAGGGTGATAGGTCACTTTTTTGTATTGGTGTATAAAGACGTATCTCAGAGGAAGTGTCTTTGGCCAGCCAAGGGAGCAATGGAAAGTCCCACCACTCACTGAGCTCCATTGTCACGAGCCTACATGTCTTATTCTCCTCGTAGAGTCTGCCAGGGGCTCTTACCGTGCTTTGTCAGCAACAAACCCGGCCGGGCGCCTTCGCTACTAAACCAAGTCTCGTGGTCTTATTGAGCAGTTCGATCGGAGCCTGCTGTATGGGCTATCTGCCAGAGCCAGTGCAGCACACAGAGAGAACACACACATGCAGCTGAACATCTGATGATATCGGTGATCCCCACCACTAATCCGGTGAGTAAATGAGCTGTCCTCTGTAGGAATCGTGATCTAACATAAAAAAACACAAGATGAAAAACTCCCTTAACTCCTCCCAGTAAATCCCCACAAAGTTTAATAGAATATAAACAAGCTGTGTTGCTTTCAAAAAGAGTCCATATAAATTAAAAACATAATAAAAACACCATAAAATAAAATCTGTAAAGCAAAAATTGACAGGTTTCAGAGTAGCAGCAGTATTAGTCTGTATTTGCAAAAAGAAAAGGAGGACTTGTGGCACCTTAGAGACTAACCAATTTATTTGAGCATAAGCTTTCATGAGCTACAGCTCACTTCATCGGATGCATTCAGCGGAAAATACAGTGAGGAGATTTATATACACACAGACCATGTAAAAATGGATGTTTACCATACACATTGTAAGGAGAGTGATCACTTAAGATGAGCTATTACCACCAGGAGAGTGGGGTGGGGGGCCTAATCACATCAGCCACACTATCAGAGGCTTGTTCACCTGCACATCTACCAATGTGATATATGCCATAATGTGCCAGCAATGCCCCTCTGCCATGTACATTGGCCAAACTGGACAGTCTCTACACGAAAGAATATATGGACACAAATCAGACGACAAGAATTGTAACATTCAAAAACCAGTCAGAGAACACTTCAGTCTCTTTGGTCACTCGATTACAGACCTAAAAGTGACCATTCTTCAACAAAAAAACTTCAAAAACAGACTCTAACGAGAGACTGCTGAATTGGAATTGATTTGCAAATTGGATACAATTAACTTAGGCTTGAATAGAGACTGGGAGTGGTTGAGTTATTATACAAAGTAAAACTATTTCCCCATGTTTATTCCTCCCCCCCCCCCCTCCACTGTTCCTCAGACGTTCTTGTTAACTCCTGGAAATGGCCCACCTTGATTATCACTTCAAAAGGTTTTCTCTCCTCCCACCCCACTCTCCTGCTGGAAATAGCTCATCTTAAGTGATCACTCTCCTTACAATGTGTATGGTAAACATCCATTTTTACATGGTCTGTGTGTATATAAATCTCCTCACTGTATTTTCCACTGAATGCATCCGATGAAGTGAGCTGTAGCTCACGAAAGCTTATGCTCAAATAAATTGGTTAGTCTCTAAGGTGCCACAAGTACTCCTTTTCTTAAAGCTAAAATTGTGGCCTTAAAATGTAAATACTGCAAACTATAACCATGGCTGTTAAATGGTTAAGACAACATGTGACAAAATTGTCTAACAACATCCACGACTTCTGTGACTTCTGCAGTGGCCAGTGTGGCTGACCCCAGGGCCATCCAAGCATCTGGCTCTGGGACCAGCTGTAACTGCACCTCCTGAGAGACATATGTCAATTGTTTACTACGCATTTTCATACCAGCTCATGTGCTCGTTCTGTGCAACCTCTTTGGATGATGACAGAATATCAGGGTTGGAAGGGACATCAGGAGGTCATCTAGTCCAACCCCCTGCTCAAAGCAGGACCAATCCCCAACTAAATCATCCCAGCCAGGGCTTTGTCAAGCCTGACCTTAAAATGCTCTAAGGATGGAGATTCCACCACCTCCCTAGGTAACGCATTCCAGTGTTTCACCACCCTCCTAGTGAAAAAGTTTTTCCTAATATCCAACCTAAACCTCCCCCAATGCAACTTGAGACCATCACTCCTTGTTCTGTCATTTGCTACCACTAAGAACAGTCTAGATCCGTCCTCTTTGGAACCCCCTTTCAGGTAGTTGAAAGCAGCTATCAAATCCCCCCTCATTCTTCTCTTCCACAGACTAAACAATCCCAGTTCCCTCAGCCTCTCCTCAGAAGTCATATGTTCCAGTCCCCTAATCATTTTTGTTGCCCTCCACTGGACACTTTCCAATTTTTTCACATCCTTCTTGTAGTGTGGGGCCCAAAACTGGACACAGTACTCCAGATGAGGCCTCACCAATTTCGAATAGAGGGGAACGATCACGTCCCTTGGTCTGCTGGCAATGCCCCTATTCTTGGCAACAAGGGCACACTGTTGACTCATATCCAGCTTCTCGTCCACTGTAAGCTCTAGGTCCTTTTCTGCAGAACTGTTGCCTAGCCATTCGGTCCCTAGTCTGTAGTGGTGCATGGGAGTCTTCTGTCCTAAGTGCAGGACTCTGCACTTGTCCTTGTTGAACCTCATCAGATTTCATCACTTCCCCATTGTTTGTCTGTATGATCTCTGTCTGGTTCTTTGATTGTTTCTGTCGGTTACAAAATTAATTTACACCTTGCAAAATTAATTAAGGTGGTGGGGTAGGATTCGTTAGAGAATTTTGTTACAATATGTTGGATTGGTTAACAAAAGTTTAGTAGAATGATTGGTTCTGGTATAGCTAATCAGGGCTCAAGTTTCACTATATAAATTGGGGTCCAAAAGGAAGTTATTTGGGAACTAGCTGCAGGACACAGCTCCAAGATCAGAGCTGCTTGACCTCAACACTCTGCCAATGACACCATGCAGAAACTGGAGTCCCCCAAATGGACCTGATCCCGACTGGCCATCAAGGAAAGTTCATCTGTCTTATTGGGAGTGGTGAGCACCGTATGTGTAGCCAGGACCGGCTCCAGGCACCAGGTTCCAAGCAGATGCTTGGGGCGGCAGTCAGAAAGCGGAGGCAGAGTTTCTGCCGCGGCGGCAATTCGGTGGCAGCTTCTCCGTTCAGCCAACCACGGTGGCAATTTGGCAGCAGCTTCTCTCTCTCCTGCCAAATTGCAGGAGAAATTTGGCAGCGACAGGTTTTTTCATTGCTTGTGGCGGCAAAAACGGTAGAGCCGGCCCTGTGTGTAGCATGTGCCTTCTGGTTTTTGGAGATCGTTAATAAATAGAGGTTACGTAGTATATTACCGTGTAAGGCTCTTTCACTGGTAAAAGACCCCATAAACCTGCAAAAGATTAAGCCCTGAGTCCACAGGGAAAGGGTGTTTGCCCTGAGCCCAAGGAGGACTAGAGCCTGGAGCCCAAGGAGGGGTAAAGTTAGGTGCCTTTCGCATGGAGCCCAAGGAACTGGGTAAGGTGGGTGTCCTACAGTGTGTGAGTAACAGATTTTTTTTTGCGGGTAACAGTCTAGGAATCAGAACTTAGTTCTCAACCGGACTCCCACTGCTGGCTTTAACACTGCAGTTCGCTGCCTCTGTTTCACCATCTGCAAAAATGGGGATAATACAACATACTTTGCTACCTCCATGGGTTGTTAAAGATGAATTCAAGTTTCCAAAGCACTTTGAGAATGAAAAGTGCTATGTATTATTATGCAAACATTATAAACATTCATTTTTAAGCACCCGTTACATTGCATAAGAATAGATTTTCCCCCTTTGTTTCTCCCTTCTCACTGAAATGGAAAACATGAGGACGGACAAAACTTTTAAGACAATGGGGATTAGTGCACACACAGTCCATTTGAAGGCAGGACATTACAGCATTGGGGCCTTGGTTCAGTAGTGTTTTACCAGTTTATAATGCAAGCAAATTTTACTGTTAGCAATACTCTATTTTTATATGAAATAGTACAATACACCTTATATAATTATCAAATACATACACAGCCATTAAAACAATTGTTTTTTTCATTATGGAGAAGTAGGTTCCTGTAGGATATTATAGCTCTTCCAAACTATCCATTTGTCTATTGAACTAAAGGGGACAGAACAATGCAGTCTTAGCATTTGTCATTAAATAATTTCAAAAGGGGCTATAAAAATGCAATAGTTTTCTCTGTAACAAACATACAATTGGTTCAACGGCTGTGTGCAAGCCATGTCACTGCTCAATGCCTCAGTTTCCCCAGCTGTAAAATACTGACCTCTTTTGTAAAGTGCTTTGAGATCTATGGCTATAAAGCAGTACAGAGGAGCTAGGCCTTTAGTATTATGTTAACATTACCTTTAGCACATCAACAGAAACATTTCTATAATAGGTTCCAATGTCCTGGTTCAGCCAGGTATTTAAGCATGTGCTTTATTTTAAACAGGTGTGTAATCCTATCAAAGCCAGTGGGACCTCTCAAATGCTTGAAGTTATTCCTGTTAAGTATCTTGCTATACCAGAGCCTACATGCTGCTTGGTAGCAGCCGCAGGCTTGCAAGTTACCTTAAAAGGAATAGGGGTGCAAGAAGGAGGCAGGGCCATGACCCTGCCTTCTTCCACAATGGTCAGTGGAGAAGGCTGGCTGCTGAGGGGAGCATATTTGGGGCCCTGCCAAGGGCTCACAACAGGGGTATTCCCACTGCATGCTGGGGTAGGTCTGTGTCTCCCAGAGGAACAGTGCCTCCTGGTGCTCCCACTGAGATGGGGGCAGCATGGAGCTGCCCACCGAAAGCTGTTTGCCAAGGGCCAGATTCCGACACCCTTACTCAGAGGAGCACCTGCCTCCACGAGCGTTCTGTTGCCTTCAGTGGGACGTCCCTGGGATAAAGTACTCCTGAGCTGAGGAGTCGGGGTGTCAGAATCCAGCCACATGTGGTACAATCTGGCTCCCGAGATGGATGACAAGAAAAAGATGAATGGAGGCAAGCCACACTGACTTGTGCTGTAGAAGAATGGGAGAGGTAATAGGGTAAGAGATTGTATTTCCAGGGTTCTTGGGGGCCGTGCACACAGAGCTGGGTGGGGGAGAATTGTAAAACAATAGAAGGATAGTATCCCCCAGCAGCTGCATTGTAAGCTTTGTTTGGTTTAAATCTGTGTGTGTTTATTAGGGTTGCCTTTCTACTCGCACAAAATTGAACACCCTTGCCCCGCCCCTTCTCCGAGGCCCCGCCCCTGCTCACTCCATCCCTGCTTCCTCTGCCGCTCACTCTCCCAACTCTCACTCACTTACTTTCACCAGGCTGGCTCAGGGGGTTGGGATGTGGGAGGGATGGCAGGGATGAAGGATTTGGGGTGCCGGAGAGGGCTCCAGGCTGGGTGGGTGGAGCTGAGGGATTCAGAGTATGGTAGGGGGCTCCGGGCTGAGGCAGGGGGTTGGGCTCTGGGATGGGGCCAGAAATGAGGGGTTCAGGGTGCTGGAGGTGGCGCCGCGTGGGGCAGGGGTTTGGGATGCAGGGGGAGGGAGAGGGCTCTGGCTGGGGGTGCAGGCTCTGGTATGGGACTGGGGATGAGGGGTTTGGCATGCAGGAGGGTGCTCCAGGCTGAGCCTGAGGGGTTTGGAGGAGGATCATGGATGCAGCAGGGGGCTGGGGTATTGGGGGGCGGGGATTAGGGGTCTAGACTGCAGATGGTGCTTACCTCAAGCAGCTCCCAGAAGCAGCAGCATGTACCCCCTCTGGCGCCTATGTAGAGGCATGGGCAGGCGGCTGTGTGCCACCCCATCTGCAGGCGCCGCCCCCGCAGCTCCCATTGGCCACGGTTCCCAGCCAATGGGAGCTGTGGAGCCCATGCTTGGGGCAGTGTGCAGAGCCCCCTGGCTGTCCCTACACATAGGAGCCGGGACATGCTGCTGCTTCTGGAAACCATGATTTAGCCCCGCTGACGGAACTTTTAATGGTCTGGTTAGCAGTGCTGACCAGAGTCCCCAGGATCCCTTTTCAACCTGGTATTCTGGCTGAAAACCAGACACCTGGCAACCCTAGTGTTTATAGCACTGGTGGACCAACCGTGGTATTATATGTATATGTATGTATACTAATGGTGATCTGTTGTACCTAGCAGTAATCTCTCAGTGGTGGTGTTGTCCCAAGTCCTGAGCAAGGGGCAGTATGGCAGTGCATTTCGCCACAGAGCAGACTCCTTTGCTGTAGGTGGGTAGCAAGCTGTAGCAGCCTGTAGCAAGGCAAAGACTCACCGGCACAGCACCCCCTGCTGGTTGTCTGGGAATTAGCTCTTTCCAGCCATCGGAGCACCCTCTGCAGGCCAGTGTCTCACCTATCACTGGCCCCTATGTCCCTGCTGGACCCTGGTGGCCCTTTACCTCAGGGTTCTGCCCCAGCAGCAACCCCCATGCTCTGGGTAGCCCCTCCCAGGGGAACCCCCAACCCTCTAAACCCACCTTGCCTCAGTGGCTACTGCCAGTCATCATCTAGCTCCCACTCACTGGGGCAGACTGTAGTGTCATGGTCAGTCATCATTGGCAAGGGGTTAGGACCTGCTGCCTCTGCCTATCCCCAGGCTGCCCCAATACCTTTTTGGGCCTTCACCGGGCTGGGGCTGCCTTTTTGCTAGCACAGCTTCCCAGACAACTAGCCCTTCCCACTCCAGGGCTAGAGTGAGACTCCTCTAACTTCTGGCCCACCAGCTCTCTTATAAGGGTCAGCTGGGCCCTGATTGAGCTGGCCACAGCTGTGGCTGCTACTCCAATCAGCCTAGCTTGGCTGTTTTAATTCCTTTTCTCAGCCGTACCCTCTCCAGGGCTGCTTTAACTATTGGCTCCCCAGGGCAGCCCTCTCCCAGGGCTGTTTTAACCTCTTCAGGGCCAGAGCAGGGCGACCACCCCACTACGCAGTCCTATACCTGGTGCAGACTACATCCCCTGGAGTGTGATACCAAGTCTCTGCTTACTTCCCCTTCCTGCCAACCTGTGTAGGAAGGGGTGTAACAGCTCCTACAGATCATGCTGTCCTCTCCTCCCCACAACCTGGGATCTAGTTAAGCAAAGGCGTGCTTTTTCCCTACTGCCACTGCAGGGGCATGTAACCAGGGTGACAATCTGGCCCTAGGTGCTAACAAATTTAACTGATTGCATCAAATCAGATGTGTCAAAACAGTTAAATAGGATCTCCCTCAACGTATCAGCCAACCACAAGACCAGAGTGACCACTTCAGCACCCCTGCCATGCGTTTGAACGCAGCTCCAGCATCATAAACCCAGAGGTACATATCAGACAGTACAAATCAGAGGTACAAATCAGCAGAACCAGTAGAACCAGCAGAACCAGTTTCGAAAAATGTCTATGCACTTAGTTCAGGTGCTACCTTGCTTTGCATAGGACACGTTCTGAAACATTAGGCTTTCGTAACACTCCTGTGTCACATTGACATTTGGAAATCAATTGGCTACAGACGCTGTAGAAACAGACTGCACAAGTAGTGGTTTTCTTGATATGGAAAACTGAATTGATAAGGTATCAGATAAGAACATAATTGACTTTTGCTGGAAATCACTTTGGTTTCCATTGACACTTCAGGCTACTTCTCATCCCTTGCCCTCCCCTCCTGCCCAATATAGCAACAAATACAATATCTGAAGATAAATCTTGATCATTAGTCGTGTCTCCACACCATGTTGACATATAGTTCAGCTTATTTCCTGTGCAATGTTTTGATTCCTTCATGCCATCAACAATAAAGCATTTTCCCCAGAGAGAAGAAATAATTTGCCTGAAAACCAATTGCATTAAGTAAAACATTCTCTCTGGCTGATATTTGTTTTCTTTCCCACTTTGATAAAATTATCCCACCAGCTGCCAGAAAAGATTTAAGCTAGTAAATTTACTGATGGAAATCCATCAACTTGAATGCACTTCCCAGTGACTGACTGTGTTGTATGTGAGAGGGGATTCAGGCCCAACGTCTTATTTTACTCTTACTCTGTTTAGCACAGGGGCCCCAGAAAGTGACCAGGCTCCTGTGCGCTGGGAGGAAAGGTGTTTTAGGGCAACAGGACAGGTTGGAATGCTGAGCATTAAGCCTTTTGTTGATCTGACAGGTCTGTATTTGTGCATTTGGTTTTTCTTCCCTAAGTGTAGCACCTCCCATTTGTCTTTGTTGAATTTCATTTTGTTGTCTATGCCCAGTTCTCCAATTTATCAAGATCCTTTTGAATTTTTGCTCTATCCAACCTCTCCCTGCCTCTCCCCACCCCGTCCCACCTCCGAGCATCTGCAAATTTGATCAATATGCTCTAGTTCTACATCTAGGTCACTAATGAAGATGTTAAATAACATCGGATCCAAAACAAATCCCTGTGGAACCCCATTTGAGACCTCCTTCCAATCTGATATCATTCCATTAATGGTTACTCTCCGTTGGTGGTTGTTTGTTTAACCAATTATGTATCCACTTAATCGTAGTTCTCTAAGCCTGCGCTTCTCCAGCTTCCTTATCAGAATGTCGTGTGGGACTATGTCAAAAGCCTGGCTCAAGTCCAGGTATATTATGTCCACTGCATTCCTCCTATCCACCAAACCACTTACCTTGTCAAAGAAGGAAATCAAGCTGGACTGGCATGACTTGTTCTTGGTAAATCCATGCTGGATGCTAGTGATCACCCCTTCAGCCTCCAGGCATACACAAACTGAATGTTTTCTACATTGCTCTAGGAGCTCCCCAGGTGTCAAGCTCAGGCTGACTGGTCTATAGTTCCCCAGCTCCTCCTTTCCCCTCTTTTTAAAGATGAGCATAATGTGAGCGCTTTGCCAGTCTTCTAGGACCTCTCCTGTCATCCATGAATTTGGAAATATTATTGCCAGTGGCTCTGCTATTTCTTCAGCTGATTCCTTCAGCCCTCAAGGATGAAGAACATCAGGCCCTGATGACTTGAATTCATTCCAATTAGTCAGAAGATCTCTGACGTGTTCGTTACTTATCCTGATCAGCAATCCCTCCCCTTCATTGTCTATAGTAACTTTGTTAGTCATCCAGTCACGTTTTTTGTGAGAAGACTGAAGCAAAGTAGGCATTGAGGAGCTCTGCTGTCTTATCTTCCATTCATAGAATCATAGAATTATAGAATATCAGGGTTGGAAGGGACCTCAGGAGGTCATCTAGTCCAACCCCCTGCTCAAAGCAGGACCAATCCCCAACTAAATCATCCCAGCCAGGACTTTGTCAAGCCTGACCTTAAAAACTTCTAAGGAAGGAGATTCCACCACCTCCCTAGGTAACGCATTCCAGTGTTTCACCACCCTCCTAGTGAACAAGTTTTTCCTACTATCCAACCTAAACCTCCCCCACTGCAACTTGAGACCATTACTCCTTGTTCTGTCATCAGCTACCACCGAGAACAGTCTAGATCCATCCTCTTTGGAACCCCCTTTCAGGTAGTTGAAAGCAGCTATTAAATCCCCCCTCATTCTTCTCTTCCACAGACTAAACAATCCCAGTTCCCTCAGCCTCTCCTCAGAAGTCATGTGTTCCAGTCCCCTAATCATTTTTGTTGCCCTCCGCTGGACACCTTCCAATTTTTCCACATCCTTCTTGTAGTGTGGAGCCCAAAACTGGACACAGTACTCCAGATGAGGCCTCACCAATGTCGAATAGAGGGGAACGATCACGTCCCTCGATCTGCTAGCAATGCCCCTATTTATACATCCCAAAATGCCATTGGCCTTCTGGGCAACAAGGGCATACTGTTGACTCATATCCAGCTTCTCGTCCACTGTCACCCCTACGTCCTTTTCTGCAGATCTGCTGCCTAGCCATTCGGTCCCTAGTCTGTAGCAGTGCATGGGATTCTTCCGTCCTAAGTGCAGGACTCTGCACTTGTCCTTGTTGAACCTCATCAGATTTCTTTTGGCCCAATCCTCCAATTTGTCTAGGGCCCTCTGTATCCTGTCCCTACCCTCCAGAGTATATACCTCTCCTCCCAGTTTAGTGTCATCTGCAAACTTGCTGAGGGTGCAATCCACGCCATCCTCCAGATCATTTATGAAGATATTGAACAAAACTGGCCCGAGGACCAACCCTTGGGGCACTCCACTTGATACCAGCTGCCAACTAGACATGGAGCCATTGATCGCTACCCGTTGAGCCCGACAATCTAGCCAACTTTCTATCCACCTTATAGTCCATTCATCCAGCCCATACTTCTTCCCAGCTTCCCTTCTCCGTCGAGCAACAGGCCCCCACTATTCCTGGTCTTTCTTTTCTGTGTGACTTATTTGTAGAACCCCCTCCTGTGGTCTCTAACATTTCTTGCCAGTTGTAGCTCATTCCTTGCTTTGGCTTTCCTGACTTTGTCCCTCGTGCTATTCTCATGTATCTTCCTTAGTGACATGCCCCTCCTTCCATTCCCTGTATGTATCCCTTTTGGATTTTAGGTAGCTAAAAAGCTCCTCTTGCAGCCCCATTGGCCTCATATCCTTCTGCATTGGAATAACTTGATGTTGAGCCTTTAGTATTACATCTTTTACGAACTGCCAGCCCCCTTTGACTCCTTTTCTTCCTAGTGGTTTCTCCATGGGACCTTGCCTACTGTTTCCCTGAGTTGGTTGAAATCTGCCTTTTTCTGAAGTCCAGTGTCCTTGTTTTGCTGTTCTCATGTCCTCCTTTTCTTAGGATCTTGAATTCTATCAGGTCGTGATCACTTCCTCCCAAACCTGACCATCTTTGTGTTCGTAGCTACTTCATCCCTGTTGGTCAAAACCAGAAAAAAAATGGATGGCTAACTCATTGGGGAGCTGCCTGTCGAAAGCAGTGCTTGAGTGGAGAGGTGAGCATGCAGCGCATGGAATCGGAGACATGAGGATAGGTGAGGACAGTGGATGAGGTTGAGTGTGAGAGCTGCTCAGATGGTTGGAATGCTAGAAGCAGTCCTGATGGATTACTCGACGGAGGTCAGGTGAGGGGATCAAAGCAATTCATCACATCTCTGTAACTTATCACATGGACATGACCACCTCATGTGTGGGGTCCATGGGTGTTTATTATAAGAGCATTACCAGCTAAATAGAGGGCTGGAAAGGATCTTGAGAGGTCAAGTCCAGCCCCTTGCAGTGAGGCAGGATCAAATAAACCTAGACCATCCTTGGCAGGTGTTTGTCTAGCCTGTTCTTAAAAGCCTCCAGCGAGGGGGATTCCACAACCTCCCCTGGAAGCCTATTCCAGAGCTTAAACTGCCCAAATAGTTAGAAAGTTTCCCCTAATACCTAACCTAAATCTCCCTTGCTGCAGATTAAGCCCATTACTACTTGGGAAGGGAAGAACAGTTGATCACTGCCTTCTCACAGCCTTAACATATTTGAAGACTTATCTGGTCCCCACTCAGACTTTGCAAGACTAAACATGCCCAAGTTTTTTTTAATCCTCTCCTTATTGGGCAGGTTTTCTAAATCTTTGATCACTTTTGTTGTTTTCCTCTGGACTCTCTCCCCAATTTGTCCATATCTGTCCTAAAGTGGTGGTGCCCAGAACTGGACACAGTACTCCAGCTGATTCTCACCAGCCACTATCCACAGAACTAAGAACGAGGAGTACTTGTGGCACCTTAGAGACTAACAAATTTATTTGAGCATAAGCTTTTGAGGGCTAAAATAAATTTGTTAGTCTCTAAAGTGCCACAAGTACTCCTCGTTCTTTTTGCTGATACAGACTAACACGGCTATCACTCTGAAACTTATTCACAGGACAGTTTTTAGTGCAATAATATTTGTAATGCACTGTCAGACCGTCAGATGAAAGGTGGTGTAGACGTCCAAACCATCATGTCAGGGGTCTGCACTCATCTGAGCATATGAGGATAAAGAATCCTTTACAGTGCTAATACATGTGTTCTTCTGCTTCCCAGCATTATGTATTGTCTGTGGGGAAGGAACCTTAACATGGTGGCAGTGGTGGAGGTTCCTTCCCCACTCTGAACTCTAGGGTACAGATGTGGGGACCTGCATGAAAACCTCCTGAGCTCACTTTTACCAGCTTAGGTTAAAACTTCCCCAAGGTACAAACTATTTTACCCTTTGCCCTTGGACTTTCCTTGCCACCACCAAACGTCTAACCGCGTTTCTGGGAAAGAGTTGTTTGGAAACGTCTTTCCCCCCAAAATCCTCCCAACCCTTGAACCCCACTTCCTGGGGAAGGTTTGGTAAAAATCCTCACCAATTTGCATAGGTGACCACAGACCCAAACCCTTGGATCTTAAGAACAATGAAAAAGCATTCAGTTTCTGAAAAGAAGAATTTTAATAGAAGTAAAAAGAATCACCTCTGTAAAATCAGGATGGTAAATATCTTAAAGGGTAATTAGATTCAAAACATAGAGAATCCCTCTAGGCAAAACCTTAAGTTACAAAAAGACACAAAGACAGGAATATCCATTCCTTTCAGCACAGCTTATTTTCTCAGCCATTTAAAGAAATCATAATCTAATGCATATCTAGCTAGATTATTTACTAAATTCTAAGACTCCATTCCTGTTCTGTCCCCGGCAAAAGCATCACCCAGACAGACCCAGACCCTTGTTTTTCCCCCCCTCCCTCCAGCTTTGAAAGTATCTTGTCTCCTCATTGGTCATTTTGGTCAGGTGCCAGCGAGGTTATCTTAGCTTCTTAACCCTTTACAGGTTAAAGGGTTTTTCCTCTGGCCAGGAGGGATTTTAAAGGTGTTTACCCTTCCCTTTATATTTATGACAGACCATGTGGGGAACAACAGCTGCTGCCACTAGGTAACTCTCCAATTATCCTGGTCCTAATTCTTCCAACCCCATTGCAGCTGTTGAACTTTGCTTCCTTGCTATTGTTCCATCCTACTCCACTCCTTAACAATAACCTACTAGGGAATTACTACCCATTTGGGCCCAGTGGGTGCACTTCTTTCCTCCCTCCTGCCAGTCACAATATCCTTATAATTTCCCCTCTGTATGTCTGGGTGAAGGGTTCATAATAAACAGTTTGTCAGATGAATTCTGTATCTTTTTTTTTCCTCTTCACAAGTGATCCAAAACAGAATATGATTTTTGTTTTAAAGACTTAGTTATTTACCAGTTCATTTCTAGGGCTGGTTGGAAAAACGTTAACAGGCGTTTTCTGTCAGACTGCAGCTCCACCGACATTGAAACACTTTGTGAATTCATGTCAAGTTTACTGAAATCTTGTTTTAGAGGGGAAAAGTGTGTGTGTGTGGCGGGGAAGCAGGGGAATGAATGTTCAACCCTATTGAAACAAGAAGTTTAGATTGTTGGAACAAAACGTTTCTATTTTTTCCTTTCAGAATGACAAAATGTAAAAAACCTAACTGAAAAGTATTAACTCTTATAAAACTTGAAAACAAAAGGTTTTGACCTGAATTTTTTTTCCAGAATCTTCTTTCGTGGAGAATTTCCAAGTTTCCGGGTTTCATTCCCAATCAGAATCCTGAAATGGAATTTCCATTCTCTACACAGCTCTACTTGTTTCTGTGAATAGTTCTTGGCTGGTTGTATTGCAGCATTTGTTGGGAATGTGATAGTCCAAATTCATGCTCTTTTGGCCCAAGTCACAAGTGTGGAAGTGGGAAACAAGCAGAGTGAAAGTAAATTAGAGGACTTACCGGTACGCTGGAGTCCTGAGCAGTGGGCGTGGCCTCAACCGGAAGAGGTGTGACCTTGACCGGAAGAGGCAGGGCCTTAAATCCCTGGGCCCTTTAAATCTTGATTTAAAGGGCCAGGGCTCCAGTTGCGGTAGTGGCAGCTGGGCACTCGGGGCCCTTTAAATCACCCCCGAGCTACCAGCTGCAGAGGTGGCTGGGAACTCCAGGGCTCGGGGGTGATTTAAAGGGCCCAGGGCTCCAGCTGCCACTACTGCAGCGGAGCCCCGGGCCCTTTAAATCACTGAGGAGCCCTGGGGGCTCCCGGCTGCACCGCTACCCCGGCGCTCTGGGCTCTGGCAGAGCTTTAAAGGGCCTGGGGCTAAGTTGTGGTAGCAGCTGCCGGAGACCCGAGCCCTTTAAATCCTCGCCTGAGCCCTGCTGCCCGAGCCCTGGGGTAGCGGTGGCCGGGCTCCGTCGGGGATTTAAAGGGCCCTGGGGCTCCAGCCACCGTTACTGCCCCAGCCCTTTAAATCCACTCTGGATCCCCAACGCCACTACCCCAGGGCTCCGGCAGCAGGGCTGAGGCGGGGATTTAAAGGGCCCCGGGGGTGGGGTAGTTGGGGCTGGAGCTTCAGGGCCCTTTATATCCCCACCAGAGCCCCACCGCCGCCGCTACCCCAGGGTTCGGGCAGCAGGGCTCAGGCGGGGATTTAAAGGGCCCCGGAGCTCCAGCCGCCGCTACCTCCCCGGGGCCCTTTAAATCCCCGCCTGAACCCTGCTGCCCGAACCCTGGGGTAGCGGCGGCGGCGGGGCTCTGGTGGGGATTTAAAGGGCCCTGGAGCTCCAGCCGCTGCTACTGCCCCGAGGCCCTTTAAATCCCTGCCAGAGTCCCGCCGCCACTACCCCAGGGCTTCGGCAGCAGGGCTCAGGTGGAGATTTAAAAGGCTGGGGCAGTAGCAGCGGCTGGTGCTCCAGGGCCCTTTAAATACCTGCCGCAGCCCCGCCACTGCTACCCCAGGGCTTTAAATTGCCCTCTGGGAAAGCCAGTCCTGGTACGGCGCACCGGCTCTTACCGGTACGCCGTACCGGGGCGTACCGGCTTACTTTCACCTCTGGAAACAAGGAGATAATGTTGTCTTGAACACCAGGCTTGGTGTTCCCACAAGGCCTCAGAGCAGAAAAGTACCAAGATGGGGAGAAAAAAACAAAAACGAGGAATGAAAACAGTGGGGAAGAAGGAGGAAAAGAAATAGGGGAGGGTAGATGCAAAACACCAGATGAAAGGGCAAACACAAGACAAGGCAAGGAGTCCACCCCTTTGGTTAGAGAATGAGCCAGGGCCCTGGGGGGATTCACAGCTATTGCCTCTGAGTGAGTGAGGTTGCTGCTGTGTGTTCGTGGAAGGAGCTGTGTAATTGTAACCCCCACACCTCCTGGGTGTGGTATTCCAGCCCCTCTAGTGGCACCAAGACCACTTAGAAATTAATGAGTCTGCTACAGCCTTAGCTAAGAGACATGTGGCTTTTAGCTCATGCAGTAGAGGCTATGCATTGAGGTTCCAGGTTCAATCCCACCTGCTGCTGACTGGGGTCTGTCGGTGTTACACAATCACTCACTATTCCAGAGAACTGGAGTTTTGTGCAAAATTTTCTAGCCTTTTGAAAAAAGCAGTAAGGGTGATCTGGGATATTGCAGGCTAGGGAACCTGTCACAGCTCACAGCTGGGGCATGGCCTTGTGGCTGCCTCTGGGGAATAGCTCCACCTAGTTTGACATCCCCTTCTGTCTCTGGTTCACACTGTGGCCCCTCATGCTCTAGGAGTTGCAGTGCTTCCTCTTTGTGGCTTAGGGAACTCCCTCTTGAAGCAGAGATTCAATCTCACGGTTATGGAGAAAGAATACGGCATCTCCTCCCCAAAACTACAGCCCTTTTTTTTTAGGCTTGGAATGAACACTCTGAAAACTTACAAGTAAATCCATTAACTGATTTATGCATTAAAATTAATTTTAAAAATGGGATCTTTTGCCCTGTGCCAAACCTTTTTGCCTGGACTAATCTCAGTAATGGAATAGCATAGACTCTTCAAACTGATCTGGCAATGTAAAGAAGCAGTAAACCCAGCTTAACTGGCCAGTGTGCTCCGGCTGCTTTGCCCTGCTGCAGTGGGACAGAAAGCAGCCATAGCCTACCACTGAATATGACCCTACTACAAGTTAACATGTTTTTACATCTACAGAGCATTAGAAACAGTCTCTTTGGGTTACTTGTTCATGTATGAAATCAGTAATAATTTTAAAAATCTAAGGGGCCAGACAGAAACTTAAGACAGTTATTAATGTTAAGTACATTAGGATAAAAAATACGAGCATTCAGGAAACATAGGTCTAAGGTTATATTTACAAGAAATCCAAACATATTATGGTATGGACAATGGCACTCGAACCTCAGGGCTGTTACATGTTACATTAACACACCTAAGAATTAAATGACATAAGCGTGTAAGCAAAAGCTAAAATGACAGTAACACTCTAAAATAACCAGATGAAAAGGTAGCAAAATTATATCCAAGACAATCTGCTTTGTTAAAGAAGCAATCTAAAGCAGAGGAAGAAGAAGGAATCGGAAATAGACCCTTTTTTAGCATTAAAGCTGAGGCACAAAAGTGTCATATTTGCAAATGTGTTGTTTGTAAGGAAACGGTGGTTTGGAAGAACAATTTGGCTTTGTAATAATCCCTCTGTGATCTAAATGTGTCAGTGAGAGCTCCAATTTTTATGTCTTGTCTCAGCCATTTAAAACAACTTTTTGTTTTCAATCACTAGAATATGCCAGCAAAGATTGGAATTTGCAACCATTGTTGACGGGTATATGTAGCATAGTTTTGTGCCATGACAAATCTGCAGCTGCTGTTTGAATACATATGGAAGCAAATGTTGGTGATTGTGTTTTTATACTTCTGCAAACTCATATCCTCTTTTGTGAACTGCTTCATTCTGAATGAATTTCCCTGGAGCAAAGTCTCAGCCAAGTGCAGTATTTACATAATAAGGAGGGTATGAATGCCTCCTGGAGACTGTTTTTTTTTCTGAAGTTGTTAAAGGTGGATGGCTACCTTATTGGTTGGTGCAGAGATAAAATCATGGAAGCTTTATAATCAGAGCATGCAAGCAAAAGCAAAGTTATCATGGGCTAATTTGTACAATGATGGAGCCGCACATTCATCCTCTTAGAATCTTATTTAAAGCCATGCACATGCTCTCTTTGCTCATTTATTACATTCCACCAAAAAATGGGGTTTGCATATACCTCTGGCTTGACTTGTCTAATGCTCCCTGCTTTGGATCTAAGGCCTGGACTACACTTAAAATTGAGGTTGACATGACTACATCACTGAGGTGTCAAAAATTCATAGAATCATAGAATATCAGGGTTGGAAGGGACCTCAGGAGGTCATCTAGTCCAACCCCCTGCTCAAAGCAGGGCCAATCCCCAATTTTTGCCCCAGATCCCTAAATGGCCCCCTCAGGGATTGAACTCACAACCCTGGGTTTAGCAGGCCAATGCTCAAACCACTGAGCTCTCCCTCCCCCCAAATTCACCACTTTTGAGCACTGTAGCTATGACAACCTAAACCCCAGCATAGCTGCAGCTAGCTCAATGGAAGAATGCTTCTGGTGACCTAGCTACTCTTGCTCAGTGAGGTAGTGTTCCTTCACAGACAGAAAAGCCCCTTTTGTTGGTGTAGACTGCGGCTACATGACAGGGTTATGCTGGCATAACTATATGGTGCCATAGCTATGCCGGTATAGTCCCTGTAGTGGAAACATACTGTGACGCACCCTGTATTCGCACCCTATTGTCGTAATTGTTGTACAAGGCATGCCTTGTGCGGTACCATCTGAAAACCTGTAACTTGCTGATCAGTAATATCATGGTAAAATGCAAGTAGCAACATTAGGGGTAAAGTTATGGACACGAGCTGAAATCATGACTGAAGTGTGTTTACCAGACAAGTCTGGGGAGTGGCTAAATCAGTTTCTCAATGACAAAGGGCAAGCTGATGCCCCAGCCAGGTGTCAAAGTTGATGGGCCATCACCTATCTAGTGGCCATTCTTTGGCATGGAAGAGGGGAAGGGACAAAGATTTGCATGTTAGCAAAGAAACAGCATGAGGTCTCCTTCTTCCTCCAGACCCACTGTTTCTTGGTTCTCAGCTGGAAATGCTTTTCAAAGAGGGACTGAAACTATAAAAAAGGAGGGGAAAACACCCCAAGACACCCCTCCTCTTGCTCTCTCTCTTTCTCTCACTCCTTGCACTTGAGAAGACCAAGGAAGCAGCCCTGCACTGTGTGGGAGGGGTCCTGACCTGAAAGTTTGGTCAGTAATGCTGATGGAAGCATGTGGTGAGAAACTTTACTTTGAATCTAATATAGTTTGTTAAACGAGGCACTAGAAAGCATTTTGTCTTTATTTTCTTGTAACTTTCTTTAACTTTTTTCTTCTCACTTTTATGTCACATTGCTTGTACTCACTTAAAATCTATCTTTGTAGTTAATAAATTTGTTTTATTGTTTTATCTAATCCAGTGTGTTTAAGCTAAAGTGTCTGAGTAACTTCATGTAGGGTGGCAAGTTATGTTTATATTATTCCCTTAATGGAGTAACAGCCTTAGTATTATAAGAAATAAGTTTATTAAATACAAAAGGTAAATTTTAAGTGATTATAAGGGATAGCAACCAGAACAAAGCAGATTACTGAGCAAATAAAACAAAACACGCAAGCTAAGCTTAATACGCTCAAGAAACAGGTTACAAAATTTAATTTCTCACCCTAGATGTTGTTTTAGGCAAGTTGCAGAGTTTCTGTAGCTCAGAGTTCCAGTTATTTCTCTTTAGAGACTGGACCCCTGTCTCAGCCTGGACTCCATCCTGCCTTTCCCTTCAGGTGTTTTTAGCAGTCTTCCTTCCTGGACAGGCAATGGAGGAAAGTCCTGAATGCCTTCCTTCCTTAAATAGAATTTACATAAGGTGGGAAGCCTTTGTTTCCAGTGGAAAAGTACCAGCAGTGTCCATGGTGGTATTTTGTACCAGGTGACATTATCACATTATCTTGCAGTGTCAGGGCAACCATGAAACAAGGTTTATTTGCAAGGTCCACAGGAAGGAACTCCCGGGAAGATGGGAGATCCACATCTTCAAAGACTCATTGTCTTTTCCTAATGGCTCATTAAGTCTGATTGCTTACTGTCTGCTGGGTGTTTCCCAAGCACGGACCCACACAGTTGTAGTTGTTACATAGACAATATTCCCAACTTCAGATACAGAAATGATACATGTATACAAATTGGATGAACATTTTCAGTAAATCATACCCTTTCCAGTGATATCTCATGTCCAATCTTGCATAAAACATACCTGAGTTGTGCCATATTCATATCCGAACAATATTTCTGTGAAGAATATGGAGTGTAATGTCACAATGATTCTGTGCCTGCTGTAATATAGTCAAAGGCTTATAGGAACAGCAAGTGGCTTTTGAGTATTTTTTAATCTTAAAATGTAATTATATGAAAACTAGTAATTTTGTATCTAGAATAGTATTGCTAATGTATGAACTACATGTTACTAGACAAACACCATAAAAGTGGAGAGAGAGAAATCATTCCTTTCGTTTTTCTGGTTAAAATTGTTTGTTTGGCGCAGTAGGACCTTTGACCTTGTATAGCACATCTGTCAGGGATCAAGCTCATTGCAGGCTATAAGCTGAACCTGAATTCGGCCCCCTTGTTCTCTCTTGAAACATGGCCTCTCTTTATAAATTATTTGTCACATATGACTTCAACTGAACTCTAATATAAGTATACATGTTGGATGCCATACAGCTAGTGGGACTATTCCCAGGGTTAACTTTAAGCATGTCCTTAAGTGTGGTGTTGGACTGGCACCTAAGTCTGGACTCTTCTCATGATTAGGGCAATCACAAATGGCACACCTCTCATGCTTCTTTGTGTAACAGGGTGGTTTGCCCATGGATGGAAGAGCCTGGGGCTAAGCCAGCCCTGACTGCAGGACAAGCTACACCTGGGTTGAATCAGGTGAGCTAATATAAAAGGCAGCAGGAAGCGGAAGTGGGGGACTAGCTGAGGGGGAGAATGTGTATGGCAGCACAGAGAGGGGTGTGGCCTGGCAGCTTCAGGCACAGCTTAGGATCACCAGACGTCTGTTCTTTGACCAGAATGCCCGGTCGAAAATGGACCCTGGTGGCTCCAGTCAGCACCTCTGACCGGGCTATTCAAAGTCTAGTTGGCAGTGCAGCAGTGCTAAGGCAGGCTCCCTGCCTGCCCTGGCTCTGTGCAGCTCCATAGAAGTGGACAGCATGTCCGGCCTCTAAGTTCAGGGTCGATCAGGGTAGCTCCATGAGCTGCCCCCAGTGCCAGAAATGCAGCTCCCATTGGCCAGGAACTGTGGCCAATGGGAGCTGCAGGGGCAGCGCCTGTGGGTGTGGGCAGCGCGAACAGTGCAGAGCCACCTGGTTGCGCCTCCACCTAGGGCCAGACATGCTAGCTGTTTCTAGGAGCAGTGTGCAGCCAGGGCAGGCAGGGAGGCTGCCTTAGCCCCACTGTGCCAATGACTGGGAGCTTCCTGAGGTAAGCGCTGCCTGGCCGGAGCTCGAACCCCCACCTGCACCTCAACCCCCTGCCCCAGGTCAGAACCCCCTCCCACACCCTAACTCCCTCCCAGACCCAGCACCCCCACCTGCACCCCAAGCCTCTGCCCCAGCCCTGAGCCCCCTCCTGCACCCCAAACTCCTCATCCCCAGAGCCACGGCAGAGCCCACACCCCCAGCTGGAGCCCTCACCCCCTCTTGCATCCCAACCCCCTGCCCCAGCCCAGTGAAAGTGAGTGAGGGCGGGGCAGAGCGAGTGATGGAGGGAGCGGGGCTGGAGTGAGTGGGAGGCAGGGACTCTGTGATAAATGAAGGCTGGGGGGAGCTCCCTTTTATGGACACCCAGACAGCCAGTTAGCTAGAAAATCCCTCTTGGTAGCTGTTCTCTACTTCCTTTATCTGTAAAGGGTTAAAAAGTCTGACTGCATGCATAGGTAAAAGGAATTGAGTGGGCACCTGGTTAAAAGAGCCAATGGGAAGTCTAGAACTTTTTAAAATTGAAACAAGACTCCCCTTTGGTCTGTCTGTTGTTGTTCTCCGGAGAGAGGGGACAGGGCAGGACAGGGCTGGAACTATGCTGCAAAAAGCTTTAAGCCAGGTCTGAAAAATCATTAAATCATACTTAAAACTGACTTATTTGAAACCCCAGACATGTAAGTAGACCAGGAAATGTCTAGAAAGACACGGTTAGGGTTATTTCTTTAGGGCTTGTGGACTCCTCTGTGCTAACACCCAAATGCTTTTGTTTTGCTTGTAACCTTTAAGCTGGACCTCAAGAAAACCATTCTTGATGCTTAATTATTACATTTCCTCTTTTTAAGTCTAGTAATAGCCTAAGTTCCAGACGTATTTTCTTTCTTTTTGTTTTTAATAAAATGTACCTTTTTTTAAAGAACAGGATTGGGTTTTTTCTGTCCTAAGAGGTTTGTGCAGATGTTGTTTAATTAGCTGGAGGCAACAGCTGAGTTCATTTGTTTTCTTTCTCAGCTCTTCCCCTGAGGTGGGGGTGAAAGGGCTTGAGGGCACCCCACAGGGAGGAATTCCCAAATCTGCCTTCCTGGGTCCAAAGGGGTTTTTTGCACTTGGGTAGTGGCAGCATCTGCCCATCCATGGTCAGAGAGAAGCTGTGACCTTGGGAGTTTAATACCAGCCTGGAGTGGCCAGTATTAATTTTTAGAATCCTTGTGGGTCCCCACCTTCTGCACTCGAAGTGCCAGAGTGGGGAATCAGCCTTGACAGCCTCAGAGAAGGGACGAGGCAGAGGCGAGGCCTTGGGGAAGGAGTGGGACAGGGCAAGGGTGTTCGGTTTTATGCAATTAGAAAGTTGGCAACCCTAGCACAACTGCTTAAGATGCTGGACTTTGTGTTGAGCACTATTTGGGTGATTTTGCTATTAAGGACTGAGGTTTGTGTGAACCTTGTCTGCCATTAAACCGCCCTGAGGAAGGAGTGCTATGACCATCAGGAGTGCTTAAGGGGCCTGTAAGAAGAGGTTGTTAGGGCAGGGGGCCTGTAAAGCAACCCCTGGCCACAAGGGGATGCTCAATGAGTGGCCACACCACTACAGAGTGCTTGGCCCTGTTTGAAGTCAATGGCAAAACTCCCCTTGGCTTGATAGGACCAGGGTTTCACCCCATGACATTAAACTTTTGGGACATGCTGTGAATGGGTAGGACACTAGTGGTTGAAGAGTGTGCCATGTGAGCTTCAGGAAAGGTTCCCTAAAAGCTGGACTGCACAGAAAGTGCAGCAAGCAGGACAAAACAACTTAAGAACAAAACTGCAGCCATAGCAAGAATCAACCCTGTGGCCTCCTGGTTAGAACTCAGATCTCCTCCCCTCCTCCAGACACATACAGAGATCATTACAGTGGGAGAATGCAATCCAGTTAGATGGTAAAGGATTGGCTCTGATCTAGCAGCCCTTATAGGTCACTGTTATCACCAGCTATGGAAAGACAGAAGTTATTTTGGGTATAAAGCAATTCTTGTGACCTTCAGCTGAATTTTTAAACTACCTTTCCATGACTTTCTCTCTTCACCAGGACTGGCATGGGACAGTCCCTAACCATGAACATAGTAAAGGTTTCATTTGTGGTCTTTTTCTCAGCAGCAGCATGAGAAAATCTCTTAACTCAGTTGCTTTGCAGCCTTGGCCTGCAAGCTGGACAGCGGAATGAGAGATCATCTAGTCGAATTATAGACAACAACTGGCCATGCTAACTGCAGCAGTCCTCGTTGCTCACGTGAACAGAAGTACTGTCAGTGTGTCTGTCCCCTTAGCAGCACCACGAGTCCGGAAGGAGGTTCCTTTCACCCCGTCCTTCACTGAGCACCTGTGCAAAGCCAGGCACAATTCAAACCACCAGACTCATGCTCTTACTTTGCTTACTATTCAATAGCATTCTAGACAGTGTTACATAGGTGGGAGGTAGTGGATAAGACGCTGGGCTGTGACTTGGGAGACCTGGATTCTTCTTTCTGGCTCAGCCCCAGGCAAGTCCTTTCACTCTGTTTCCCCTCCCGCCTATTCTTTGTCCATCTTGTTTCATTCGATTGTTAACTCTGTGCTGCTGGGACTGTCTCTGTGTTCAGCACAATGGCACTCTGATCCCAGCTGGGGCCTCTAGAGGCTACTTTCACAATAATATTTCTGTACCTGATCCTTACTAAGGCTTTATTAGACTGCACCAAATAAAAATAATCACAAAACTGTTAAACCAAAAGCCCTGTTATCACAGGAGGCAAGTTTCCAAAGTGCCTGGGGGTGCTTGACACCTGGCTCTGCCCCAGGCCCCACTGCTTCCCCCAGGACCCCACCCCCTCTTCCCACAGCCTCTCCACCCCTGCCCTGCCTCTTCCTGCCCCATTCTGCCCCCTCCCCTGAGTGTGCCATATCCTCGCTCCTCCCTCATACCCCCCAGAGCCTCCTGCATTCTGCAAAACAGCTGATCATGATGGGCAGGAGGCACTGGGGGGAGGGGTTGGTGCTGATAGGGAGCCTGCAAATGGGTGCTCAGCACCCATCATTTTTTACCTATGGGTGCTCTAGCCCCAGAGCGCCCACGGAGTCATTGCTTATGCCTGTTATCCTACAGACGTAAGGCACAACCATAATGGCATGATTCCCGCACTGAAATGCTTTTCCAGGCAATACTACACAGCACGAGGGCTTGGACCTACTAGGAAAAGTCCCATTAAAAGCAGCATCCTGTTCACTTTAAGGGGTCTTAGATACTTATTCAAAACATTTGCAGAGGTAAACACTCTCCCCTGCACAGTAACAGCGCCTGAATGTTTCAAGCCTACCTGTGGTAATGGATGCCAATTTGCATTTCAGCTTGGCAGAACAGCAGCAAGAAGCCAGACTTAACGGATAGGTGAATGAGTGGGTTGTGGCCTAAGGGGTCTCTTCCATTTCTAATTTCTGTTCTCACACAAAACACTTAATTGATATGGTGTTACACTGGGGAAACTTTATTTCCCCACACCACAGCAAACACTTTAAAGCATACGTGAAGGCAATATTCACACCTGACGCAATATCAGTCTCCAGGCACTGGTATGACAACGGTAGAGAACCACAGAGACCGAAGAGTCAGTTCCCCCTAACACGAACGAGACGCTCTAAGGAAAAACAAGCATTACCCGTAAAGCTATCTGTCTCACTGCAGAGCTTTACTCCAGTACCTTCCCCTACCCCCCACTTTGCCAGACTTCTGGCTGCAATTATAAAGAAACAGCATGTATATCCTGACCTGGACTGGCTGTGAAATAAACCAGCACCAGGGCACTAAATACATTCTCCATCATGCTCACTTTCCAGTCACTGCGACTAGCCCCCGCAATGCACACGTCAGAGAAACCAACATCGCATGCTGCACTGCACAGCCGTAACTCCACCCTTCCAATACTATTTTATTTATTTTGCAGATGCAGCCATTGCAGGGACTGCTGCACTGTGGGGAGGCCACCCCTCTTTCTAGTAGCCCCTGGAATGAGAATTGTGAGAGGAGACCTTCCCCATTGTGGGGCACAAGGACCCAGGGGATTCTGCCCCCTTCATATAGCCTTGAGGGAAAATTGTAAGGAGGAACCAGCCAGAGAGCAGAGATTCCAGCCAGTAGGGACAGGAGCAGAGACCTTCAGAGAACTTTCTGCAGTTTTGACTGGACTTTCTCGGCCCTGTGCTGATTGGCTGTTTGTTCCAACCCTTCCTCTCCCTTGGTCTCTTCACTTCAGCTTCACCACACACCTGCCCTTTTTACCCTCTTCTGCCCTCCCCCCTTCACCTGCCTTCCTTTCAACGTCTCCTCTCCCTGTACTTTTCTTTCCACCACCCCCAGAACTAAAATGATTCTTGCTACCATCCCACTGAGTACTCTGCTTGTGTGTTACACCCTGCGCCCTGCCCTGCGTTTGTCTTGTCTGTTTAGATGGCAAGCTCCTTGGAGCAGGGACCATCTGCTCCTCTTTTTGTACAGCGACTAGCGCAATGGGGGCCCATTCTTGGCTAGTCCTTAGGCACTACTGTAATAAATCTAATTTTACTCATTTAATGACAACTGTAATACTGGTGTAATGAAATTACAGTCTTAGCAACTCCTCTGTGTCTCTGGACTGTATGAGCCATGTTAATTCTCTGAGTTCAAGCTCAGTATAACCCCTCCTGGTTTAGTTTGATGGCTTTGACTTTGCTTGCAGCTAATATGTAAATTGAAGTAAACCCACTTTCCTTTTGTTGCCGGCACCCAGTGCCGAGAGGCTGAACAACAGCTTGAGTTGGTTTGTTATTTGGTGTGCTGCACCCAATAATTACCAGATTTTCAGCATAACTGCTATATGTGCCTCCAGGCAGGGGGGCCAAAAACACTTAGGCCTAGTACGCAAAGCTGCTGCAAGTGCCTCCAAGCAAAAGGGGGGGGGCAAGAACACCGGGGCCTAGTGCAAGGGGGCTTCATTGACACTCGTGGTCTTTTATTCCCTTAAGTTATCTAGTGGCCATGCCCCAGTGTCCCCAACACTTTGTTTAGGATAAAACTGTTTATCACCTTTACCTGGGGAGATGGTGGAATCTCCTTCCTTAGAGGTTTTTAAGGTCAGGCTTGACTAATATGTAAATTGAAGTAAACACACTTTCCTTTGTTTAGGATAGAACTGTTTATCACCTTTACCTAGGGAGGTGGTGGAATCTCTTTCCTTAGAGGTTTTTAAGGTCAGGCTTGACAAAGCCCTGGCTGGGATGATTTAGTTGGGGATTGGTCCTGCTTTGAGCAGGGGGCTGGACTAGATGACCATCTGAGGTCTCTTCCAACCCTGATATCCTATGATTCTATGGTAGTGTATAGGGTGTGAATGCAGGGGTGCCTATGGTCACAGGGCTAAAGCTGGAACATCACACAAGCCTGTTGGTTTTATAAGCTGCAGGGCCAAAAGACTCAGGGGGCTGGAGCTGTCTGCTCCCTTTATAGGGGTGAAAGGAGATTATTATTATTATTACTGTACTCATGAAAGGACATCAGAATTATGAGGTTATGTGTTGGGTGAGGGTCATCCTGACTGTGTGGCCAGTGGACTCTGGTTTGTCAATGAAATTGATGCTCAACAGAAAACAGGAAAACGGTGTGATTTTTGGAAACCAGGTGTCTTTTCCCAAGGAGTAGGGTCTGCCTGCCTACATTCTGGGATGTATTAGCAGGAGTGTTGTAAGCAAGACATGAGAAGGAATTCTTCTGCTCTACTCTGCGCCGATTAGGCCTCAACTGGAGTATTGTGTCCAGCTCTGGGTGCCACATTTCAGGAAAGATGTGGACAAATTAAAGAAAGTCCAGAGGAGAGCAATAAAAATGATTCAAGCTCTAGAAAACATGACTTATGAAGGAAGATTGAAAAAATTGGGTCTGTTTAGTCTGGAGAAGAGAAGAAAGTACATAAAAAGTTGTTACAAGGGGGAAGGAGAAAAAATGCTCTCTTTAACCTCTGAGGAAAGGACAAGAAGCAATGGAAGCTCAAAAGGAGCTTCAGAAATAAGTGACTGCTCTGAGGACCTCATGATCTAAATAGTATGCACATGGCAAGCGAGTTTCCTAAAGACACCGCAAAGTGGGGGAGGGGAGAGGTCCCATGCGGTTCTGGAGTAAGGCGCGGACGCAGGTCAATGATTCTCCCGCCAGAACTGATCCATGGGGTTTTATCCACTTGTTTCCTCAATGGACTCCCTGTATTTCCAGGCGAAGGGAAGGTCCGAGCAGATCTGTCACGGGTGAGGCGATGCTCCCAGGGGTGAGATGTGTCCGTTCTGAAGGAGGTGGGGGGGCCCCTTGAGTCAAGGACCCATTGGGCGAGGTGCTGTACAAGCCCACAGTGAGACAGCGTCCCAGTCCTGAAAAGGTTACAAACAAAGGGGATGCCTACGCTGCCATCAGAGGTGTGACTGCAGCCCGTGGAGGCAGCTCGGCAGCACAGGCTCCGTGCACTGCCCGCGGCACTGGGTGCTTACTCAGGGGCCAGCCCATGCTGCCCTGGCTTCCCTGCTGTGGGACATGAGTTAGCTGGATTATGTCTCCATGTGCTGCAATTACACCTCTGACCTTAGGGGAGACATACCCTCAGGAGTCCACGCAGGGGAGTAGGGGGATGCTTTACACTCTCTTACTCTCCTGCCTGAGGGTGTAGGATTGTGCCTTAAATAGTTCATGCATATTATCCCCATTATCCTTTATTAGTGGAGATTTTTTTCCTCTTTCCAGACCTGGGATTACCTCCTGCACTTGCAGCCCTGCTGAAGTAAGTCTACTCCTGCCAAGGCCTGCAGCGTACAGCAGCTGCATTTATTAACCCTTTTTAAAATTAAGTTGAACATAAGTGCTTTGCTAAGAGCCTATATTCTCTTTACTCACTCAGACTGGGGGGAGAAATCCTTTTCCTCCAGCCATTCATAGAGCATAAAAGCAATGATGGAAAGTATAAATATATTCACAAGGGAGTCGCGTTCGAATTCCATCCCCTTAAGAGTTGAATAAATGGCACTTACCATTCCTCCAGCTTCAGCCTGGAAGGGAAAAAAGGCTTGCAAGGGAGAGAGGCTATCCACTGGAGGTGGCATGAGACAGGCTGGAATCTAATAGGCACTGCTCACAGGGCTGCAGTGGGAAACATTCAAGAGGATCAGCTCCCCTTTGCTCACTGTGCTGCACCCTACAAAGCAAACCTGTCTAGTTTAACTAGGTTACCTGCATTCCTCCCCATTTCAGCCTCTGACAAGCAACTACTACAGCAGTGCTCAATGTTTGTAATCACATGCAACACTCTCAGACTTCTGAGACCATTCGGAGCATCTAGTCTGAGCTCCTGCATGACGCCGGCCATAGGACTTCACAGAGGAATTCCTACATCACACCTTTCTTGTGAGTGAGCTAGACAGAGACAGTTTTGTGATATCAGGTTGTACTAGGTTGTTTGGGGAGAACGGCAGGGGTGTTTGGGGAATGCCGTGGCTTTTGGATGGATCTCATACGGATGGGAGAACCTCCTTACTGTCTACAAATTAACCATTGTGTTCTGGATCCTTAAAAGTCTCCAGGCGCCTAACTCCCATTGAAATCAATACCTTTTGGGGGTCTGGACACTTGGGACAACGAATTCCCCACTGTGCTGCTCCAGCAATGCAAAGGGACCATACAGACCGGCCAACAAGGCAGCTGAAGTTTCCGTGGGTGGAAGGGAATATCTGGCTGCTATTGAGAAGATGTAGGCAGCTCTATATTGCCCCTGCTTCATAGCTCCTGGCACAGAGGCCATATCGGGGTGTGGCTAGTGAAAAGTAGCATGGCTGGAGCACCCCTGTTGCTGGCATCGAGGCCCCTTGGCTCAGTTTCCACGTGGCTGCTGTAAGTGGCACCAGAGTCTGAGTCATTCTCCAGGCACCCCTAAGATTGGGGAACCCCAAAGATTTATGACCTCTGCCCCAACCTCTCTGCCTAGCTGCAAGTGGAGCTCTCCTGCAATCTGAGGATGGAGCCCTTTGCTTCGCTATGTTTTCCTGCTTGCTGGACTGTTAGAAAACCAGAGCAGAACACAGTTCACAGCCTTGGCAGTACGCTCAGCACTGCCGTTGCCGTTGCTCTGCAGCCTGGAGGATGCCACAGACCAAGGCTCCAAAGTGGCCGTTTTCCCTTTGGTAATTAATACATAACTAGCCCTGCTCCCTTGGCTGGCTTCTGACTGTGATCCTGTGCTTGTCTCCTGGTTCCTGACTCTTAGTTCTGACTCTAGGGGCCTGTTTCTGGCTCTAACCACTAGGTCAGACTGCCCATGTCCCAGTTGCTGGCACTCATGACATTTGCCAGCATCTCAAAATGTTTCTAAGTATGCTCCTGTCAAAAACTAAGAATGGTCAAGCTTGGTCAGTGTCGGCATGGGAGACCTCCAAGGAGCATGGAGGGGGCTGCAGGAAGTTGTGCAGCTATTCCCTCTACAAGTGCACTGCTCCCAATATCCCACTGTGATTTTAGGAGGCATGCTGCTGCTAAATGGCTATTGATGGTTCGTTAGAGGGTGTTCTCTCCTCTGTGTTTTAGCAGAACTTTTGTTAATATTGTCACAGTCAAACAGTAGTTGTTCATTATCATTGGATTTAATTAGCTGCCTAGGAGATGTCCCAGTGAAGCAAATTTGCCGATTAAGCTCATTGTGATCAAGTGGCATATGCCTGTAACGGAGTGATAGGAGTCACCTCTTGCTCCAGGTGATGGAATCATGCTGGCTAATTACTTCTGCTTCATTAGGGCAGCTGTGGCTCATTAGACTCCACCCTGCTTAGAAGGACATACTGCTGTAGGTGACTTGAAAATTCAAATAATAATTATCCCAAAGTTACACAGCCACTGGACTTGATCTGGCATTGAAAGGTGACAATTCTGGGAAATACGTTATTTAAAGTGGTTTTCTCCCGGTTTGTACTGAAGCAAAAGTATCAAACTCTTACGTGCCAAGGCTGCAGTCATTTCTCCTTTGGTGCACCAAGCAACCAGAGCTGCTGATTTCCTTTGATTTATCACTGAACTCATGTGACTTTAACGCAGAAATGTAAGTTTACATGTGCAATTGTCTATGTCAAGTATCAGGATATGTAAAAAGCATTATATCTGAGAAAGTTGGCCAGATCCTCAGCTGGTGTATAGAAGAGAGTGGATGGAGCTATGGCAATTTTCACCATTTGAGGATTTGGCCTGGGGTGTTCTAAATTAACTTCCTCTTGTTACCTAGTGTTTCCACTGCACTGGTTACAGGTCTCTAGTGCTGGCATGGGGATGGAAAAAGTCTAAAAAGTCAGTTTCCAAATAAATTGCCAGGGAAGTTGTGAGAGATGGAATGGTCCTAATAGGTCCATCCCAGAAAGTAGGGCTTGTCTGGGTTTTGAACCCAGCTGCCCTCACATACAACATGAGGTTCACACTTCTAGATCAACAAGCTGTTTTGGTGCTAGTTGTGAGCAACTTAGCCTGCGTCTCTCTGTAGTGCAATTTTTGTGAAGGTAAAAGCTGAAGCAGGATGCTTCTATGGGAGCGGGTTTCTCTGCAGCTGTTTGGTATTTTGGAAGATGAGCAAAACCTTTGAAAACCTGGCCTTGATTTAGGATCCAGAACTAAGCTCTTTTGAAACTCTCACTCCAATTGTGGGTGCTGGAAATCTGTCCTATGCTGTATATCGACAAAATTATCCAATATTCCATGCCTTTGTGCAATTCTTTTGGGGATTTACAGCTTCAATGTCAGCCCTAATGAACTCTGTAATTAGCGCAGTTCAGCTGAATGATCTGTTTGAGGGGACTGTTGTGAGAGTCCCAGTACTTGCTTGCAATGTTTTGCTGATGCTTTTATAGCTCTGCAGAATTTTATCCTACAAAACTGCCATCACGCCTATCTTACAGTTTCCTCCACTTTGAGTGAAATGACCCAGATTGTAGTCTGACTGCTGGTGTCTTTCAGATGCCAGGAGTGTCAGGAATTTTGTGCAGCTCAATATTCCCTTCTTAGAGCTTTTATGTCATCAGTTTCCAGGGTCCATCTTGTCCCGGACCGTGTTTTCAAAGTCAAACCTTGTTGCCAACGTACATCTTCAAATGTCTTTCGCAAGATGAAAGGCATAGTTTGGTGAGACACAAACAAGCTGGAAAATGGTTTAAACACAGAACTTATTTAGTCAGTAGACCTATGGCTTTAATCTTTGTCTGCAGGCCAGAATCCCCTACAGGGGGTAGACCCAGGGAGGGAAGAGGAGGGGAGTAAAGTGTAAAGTAAAGTAAAGTTTTATTTGCAAAATAAAAACAATACAAAGACACCTCATTGGCACAGTTGGGCCCCAAATCACCATGTTTACTAAGCAGGAAGAAACATGCAAGGCCAAGTTATGTACGCACTTCTGCCTTGGCTGCTTTCAGGCAGCTTCTACAACATCGAACACAGCAAGCATCACTGGAAGGCTAACAAAATCTTTAAAGGGATATTCCCCTATTCTAATATACTACCCAAATCCAACCCTACCAATGTAATAATCCAGGAATATCACCATAGGGTAGGGGTGGGCAAACTTTTTCGCCCAAGGGCCACATCTGGTTATGGAAATTGTATGACGGGCCATGAATGCTCATGAAATTAGGGGTTGGGGTGTGGGAGGGGGTGAGGGCTCTGGCTGAGGGTGTGGGCTCTGGGGTGGGGCTGGGGATGAAAGGTTGGGGGTGCAAGAGGGTGCTCCAGGCTGGGACTGAGGGGTTCGGAGGGTGGGAAGGGGATCAGGGCTGGGGCAGGGAGTTGGGGCATGGGAAAGGGTCAGGGGTACAGGCTCCGGGTGGCGCTTACCTCAAGCAGCTCCCAGAAGCAGCGGCATGTCCCCCATCTGGCTTCTATGCAGAGGCACAGCCAGGCACCTCTGCGCACTGCCCTGTCCGCAGACGCTGTCCTTGCAGCTCCCATTGGCCATGGTTCCTGGCCAATGGGAGCTGCGGGGGTAGCACTTGAGGCAGGGGCAGTGTGCGGACCCTCCTGGCTGCCCCTATGCATAGGAGCACCAGAGCGGGGCAAGCCCCTGACCCCACTCCCCAGCGAGAGCTTGAGGGCCAGATTAAAACATCTGGAGGGCCAGATGCGGCCCTCGGGCCATAGTTTGCCCACCCCTGCCATAGGAGGCTGTTTGTGGACATTCCCATCCTTCAGAACTCTTCCCCGTGCATTTCTTTAAAATGGAGCAGCTGTGCCTGTGTGATTAAGACTGCTGCAGTTTTGTAAAGTTGCAGAAGAAAACATAGCAAGTTATATCAATAGATGAAGTTGTTCTGATGCTTTTTACTACTGATGGTTTGTGTACTTCGTCTAGTCCCAGCTTCAAACGCACTGTAAGCTCTGAGGTACAGCAATTGCCGTGTGCACAGCTGCGCCAGGTCCAGGAGACAAGACTTAAAAAGAAAGCACCTGCTTCAAGGTAAAATGTTGACAATGAAGCAATACCTCTATGATAGCTGTAAGGCCTTCCCTAACGAACTATTATCAGCCCCGTCTGAACTCAGTCGTTTAACACATGGCCAGTCCTTATTGGCCTGCAAAGACTGCTACAGAGGAAGTAGTGGACGCTGTCAAGGACACGATACTGGGCTAGATGAAGCCAACAGCTGGTCTGATCCAGTCTGGCAAGTCCTGTGTTTCTCTTTACTGTAATTAATGGTGAACAGACACACTTTCTTAGTGTAAATATACTAAAATTGTCATTAAAATAGGAAGTTCACTCAGTAAAAATGATGCTGAAACTATGCTCATATGTTGAGGCAAATCCACAATGCTGGGAAAATGCACATTATTATAGAACTAGGGGCCTGAACCTATCTCAATTACACCACTATCAATGAAGAGTAACATCATTAAAATCATTGGAGTGTTATTAGATTCACACAAAGGTCGCAGAGATCAAAATCTTGCCCTAAGTACTTATCTACAGCAGAGTACAGAAAGGAAGGATATAGTTGGGGATTCCATGTTGTTGTACCAATAAAATAAAACCCAGAAGGATCTTATTAAAGGGAAAAAGGCAAAATACCACATTTATTGTGAATACAGAAAGAATCATAGTAAGCAGTTAGTTATAGCTATAACATTCCATTCAATCTCATCTTTATTCACACATTCATTCATACACACACACACACACACAGGTTCTGCAAAGTTGTTATCATAGTTACCAGCCTTCGAGTTGCTCATGCCAAGCCACTGGCCAGGTGGCCTGGACATGAGGAGGGAGCAGGGCCTTGTCAGATGCTCATCTGATGCTCCTGGAAGTTGGTTTGCAGAATCAGTCCCCAAAGTTCTCACTTTTTAGAGTCTATTTTTATAGGAATTTCTTCCTATGCCAGTCTATGGGAATTGCTTCATCATGCTGTTGCTGAATCAATCAGCAGATAGCACATTCCTGACGGCTCCGTGCTGCTAGATGTTATCTTGTTCTTTGGTTCTCCCATTCTTGAGGCTGTTGGGTGGATTCCAGTCTGCCCTCTGGGGGGTCCTCTGGTTATTTCCACTTGACGCCTTCTTCAGCCGATGGACACTGGATTCTTAGGCTGGCACCTCCCTGATCATTCAGTTATTATCCACACCAAGCATCCATCCACATACATCCTCTATCTCTATTTTAATCACAATTGTTAATACAACAAAAGGGCGGGGAGTCTCTGGGTGCTGTTTCTGTTGTTAGAGCATTGCTTTGAGTCTCTCTCTCTGTGAATTGCTTTGAGAACAGACTCTGTCTTAGAATGTACTAACACAGTTAGCAGCTTGCAAGTTTCACACATAGAGGGAGAGAAACAGTACCAAAAACCAAGAGTCCTCTTAATTAGTAATACCCTGGAATTTAAACTATGGGGAATCAAACTCATTTGTGATTTTAATACAGAACTTCTTTAATATGATCCAACAATGTGTGCTAAGCTGCAGGACACTCCACTGAATTATTCATGCTTTTGTTTTTCACATCCTTAGTATTCGGTTAGTCTTCTCGCTGCATGAAGCTTCCATCTACAGTTTTATAGCATAAGGTGGAGGGTCTCCTTTGGATAGATAGTCACAAATCTTAGAGAGCATTGCTCACCTCATCCGCAGTATGATTGCCCTTCACTTGCTGGTTGGGTTTGTTTAATGTTAACGGTGTGATATGTCATAGGTCTTGTTGCTGCCCTGTGAGTTCTGAGGCCAAAAATTCTCATTGTCAGCTCATCACAGAAGTAGCTCAACTTGGATGAGGAAGAAACTCCTGGTCAGAGTCATCTGTTTTCATGCCAGGTGGAAAGAACACACTCAATGACTTCTTAGTTCATCACATTAAGTCCCAGACTTAAAAACAAAGTTATTTGACACTTCCCAGCACCCTCTTTCCAAGGCAGCAGCCGCCGGCACCCCGGGCCCTTTACCTCGCCGCTGGGGACCCGGGGGGCGCAGGCCAGGCAGCGCGGATGGGCTGGCTGGGGGATGCTGACCCCTGCCCCGCCCCTTCCACCCGAGGCCCTGCCCCTTCCGGGGGGCTGGAGCCAGCCTCCGTACCGGTAAGTTCAATTTTACTTTCACCCCTGGCTATTTCACAAGCAAAGTATAAACAAATCAATTGTAAAATGTGTGATACAGCATGGCCAGAAGGCAGCAGGAGAGTGATACAGGAGAGCTATGGAAGTCCCAGGATGAGGAGAAGCCTTATTCCCTGTAGAGAGAAGAAAGGTTTCTGTAGATTAATTAAAAGCACCTGAAGTCAATTAGAGCACCTGAAGCTAGTCACCTGATAAAAACCCCATGCTTCAATCAGCCAGGGGAAGGAGCTGGAGCAGAGAGCAGTTTGGAGGAGTGCCATGGCTGGCTAGAAGACCAAGACCCTAGGTAAAGAGACACCCAGCTTGTGCAGAGAGAGAGGGCAGGAAGCCCCACAAGCTGAAGAGCAGGAGAGGGAAGTAGCCCGGGGGAAGGAAGCACTAGTTCAAGCAGTTTACTGCTATACGTGGGCAGGGACCCGGAGTAGAGGGCGGGCGGGCCCGGGTCCCTCCCTCTCCACTACCCTTCTCTGGGTTACTAGTGGGACAGTAGATACCCTAGTTCAGGGGCAGGAAACTGTGCCCTGAACACCCCCCCCACCCCAAGAAGAGGAAGTGCGGGACCCATCATAATCGTACCGGCAATTTGCCACAAATGTACAGTAGGTTGATCTTGCAGCTTTCTATATTCACCAAAGTTAAGATCCCTTCTAGTTCATATAACTACTCCCAACCTTGCTAGAGGGGTCCGAGCTTCGGCCTGCCTATTATAAGGCCCCGATCCTGAAATCAGATCCATAATGTTTAGATGCCTGTTCAGCTTTGAAAATGCTAGTTTTAGCTTCGGCCCGATCTCACACACACACGCTGATTTTCCTGTGTTTATTTAACAAGAGAGGCTCAACTCTCTGTTCAGCCCCAGGGGGTGAAGGGAGGGGACAAGACATCTTAGCTACACTACTAGGGTCCTTACAAGACACCCGCGAGTAAGCTGAGAGGAAACGAGACTGCTACTGTCTCGTTTTTGTCCCAAAGACGGTTGCAGAAGATCAGACCGGCAGTGAAATACTGTCTGGTAAAAGAGTGATTAGAACTCCAAGCGACTGCTCTGGCAACTCCTAGAGGAAGGACTACCCTATGCAGCAAGCTCTTAAACACATGCTTCCAGGGTTACCATATTTGAACATTCAAAAAAGAGGACACTCCACGGGGGGGAGGGGGTATTTGCTTGTGCCCTCCTGCCCCCAGCCCTGCCCTAACTCCACCCTTCCCCGCCCCCATTCCAACCCCTTCCCCAAAGTCTCCGCCCCCTCTCTGCCCCATTGGACCCTGTGACCCTGCCTGTGGGAGCCAGTGAAGGTCACTCAATCAGCGTGAACTGCAAACAGAACAGGGCAAACAAACCCCACACGCTGGTGGATATTCCAATATTTAGATTTACCCAGCCAGCCCAAAGCAGCTTCTACAGCACCTCCCTGGGTACTCAGATGCCCAAATAATGCAGTTCCCTTAAAGTGCCCATCCTCAGGCCTCCATCCAGACACACCTGTCAAACACAGGATGATAAATTCTGAAGATCTTATTTCATCCTCTAAAAGAAAAGGTTCTCCTGACCTGAATGTCTATTCGACATTGGTGAGGCCTCATCTGGAGTACTGTGTCCAGTTTTGGGCCCCACACTTCAAGAAGGATGTGGATAAATTGGAGAGAGTCCAGCGAAGGGCAACAAAAATGATTAGGGGACTGGAACACATGAGTTATGAGGAGAGGCTGAGGGAGCTGGGATTGTTTAGCCTGCAGAAGAGAAGAATGAGGGGGGGATTTGATAGCTGCTTTCAACTACCTGAAAGGGGGTTCCAAAGAGGATGGCTCTAGACTGTTCTCAATGGTAGCAAATGACAGAACGAGGAGTAATGGTCTCAAGTTGCAGTGGGGAAGGTTTAGACTGGATATTAGGAAAAACTTTTTCACTAAGAGGGTGGTGAAACACTGGAATGCGTTACCTAGGGAGGTGGTAGAATCTCCTTCCTTAGAGGTTTTTAAGGTCAGGCTTGACAAAGCCCTGGCTGGGATGATTTAACTGGGAATTGGTCCTGCTTTGAGCAGGGGGTTGGACTAGATGACCTTCTGGGGTCCCTTCCAACCCTGATATTCTATGATTCTATGACCACAAAGGACCAAGCCCCAGACCCAGGTCAAATGATAACTTAGATCTTATCCCAAATACATACTTATAGTCCATTCTTATTAACTAAACTAAAATTTATTAAAAAAAGAAAAGAGAGAGAGTGTTGGTTAAAAGATCAATATAAGGACAGACTTGAATTCAATTCTTGAGGTTCAGATACACGGCAGAGATGAGCTTGTAGTTGCCAAAAGTTATTTTACAAATAGTCCATAGGTTATAGTCCAATGTCCATATTCAGGGTGACTCCAGTCAGTGACTGGGGATCTCAATCCTTATGGCTTAGGGTTTTCCCTTCTTGAAACCCAAAGCAGATCTGAGATGAAGAAGGATCGTGTCCCAGGGTTTTTATACATTTCCAGCAGCCTTTTGGCCTGAGAAAATAATAGGCTTAACCTTCCTTCTCCTAAACATCCTGGCAATTAGCACAGGATAATTTATCCATTAAACAGTTTAGCTACAGGTTATCACAACCTTCAAAGAGACATATTGACAATACTATTTCACTCAAGTGTCTTCCTAACTGTTAATATTCCTCTTTTGATCTTTGAATCAAAGCTAAGCAATAGACAAGACTTGTTTACATCACAAGACCTGAGCAAACGTCTACTCTTCTATTGCTAATAATACAGGCTTGCATTTCAAAGCTCTATTCATTTAAATATCGTCCTAACCGGTCTCTAAAGTTCGGCCATGGGTCAGGTCAGTCTGTGAGTTAATTAACTCTTTCTGGCCCTGTCACCTTTCAATGAGATATTATATTACACTCATAACATCACAGACCCCTTCCCCAAATCCCCGCCCCGGCCCAACCTCCTCCCCGAGTGTGCCGCATTCTCCCTCCTCCCTCCCAGCCACGCAAAACAGCTGTTTCGCAGCGCAAGCGCTGGGAGCTAGGCAGGGGAAACGGGCACTCTCTCGCGTGATCAACATTCACTTTCTTTCTTGAATGATCAGCTCTTCTTTGGGGAAAAATAATAATGGCAAAATCCTGGACGTTTTTAGATATTTAAAAATTCCTCCTGGATGGTGATTTAAGAACTAAAACGCCGGACATGTCCGGGAAAATACGGACGTATGGTAACCCTACATGCTCCAATCAGTGCTTTGCTGGATTCGGGCCTAAAGAGAGTGCCATTCCTCTGCTCAAGCATGCTCTGATTTGTGATATTGGCTCAGTAACCTCTTGCTTTGCAAATCTTCCTGATACATTTAACTGTACCTCTTGTGAACTAATGTTCACGTTGCCCTTGTTGGCATGCAAAAACCTGAGCTGTGTGATAGCAGAAGAGCCCGAACCAACGTCCCCATTTGCCTCATGAGCAATAAAGCCTGGCGTTGTGGACAGAGTGCAACCAGAGTCATCAGCTTGACAGAGTATAAGAGAAAAATGGAGCAGACATAGGCCATGAAGGATTTTGAAAGGCAAGGCAAGTAGTCATCCCCACCTCCCCCATCGCCAGGAGGTGACTATCGTGGCAGTGAGGGAGCTAGTGTAGGGATGCCGAGAGGTGGCTGGAGCATCAAGGTGGGGATGCCTAGTCTTTACAGCAGCATTTTGAATGGATTGAAAGGGGATGTGAGAATGGCATTTCTCTAGGCTAGGGAGGAGGAAGGTTGCAGAAACTGGGACACCAGATGAGAGCCTGGATGAGCGCTGAAGCAGCCAGATTTCAATACCCCTTGAATGTGCGGGTCTAGGGAGAGGTCTGCATCAAAGATGACAACCAGTTTATGGGCCTGAGCAACAGGGAGCAGGATACTGTCCACAGTGACTAAGGCCCATCATTCTCAGTATTTGTTGTTTTGTATTCCTCCCAAAGTCCCTGGTTTTTTACAAAAGCCAGTGTTTGGGTTTTATCCGTTTTTCATCCAAATTTTGATTTCTCGAGATGGAGGAATTTTTTTTGCAGAGGAAGCAAACAGGGCTGCCCTGAAGGGCTTATGGGGTCAGGAGGGGGCTCTGTCAGTCAGGGGGTCAGTGCACATGGGGTGCAGCCTTCCACTTCCCTTCTGACCCCAGCCGTGTTTCCTTTCCCTGCACATTGGGGAAGCAAGAGAGGCAGGAAGTTGGGTCCTGGCAGCAGAGACCACCTGACCACTGCAAGGAGTGGAAGGCTTCTTCAACTGCCATGCGGTGGGTATCCGTCCATCCCCATGGGTACCAGAGAACCCTCTCCCCCGGCCTGCTGCCCTTCATTTTTGGTTTTTACCATTGCCTCCCATTTTAAATGTTTTTTAAGTAAAATCCAAAACATTCCCAGGAAATAAAAAATAAAAGCTGAAAAGGAAGAGCTTTAGTGACTAAGAAAGGAAGGAGGGGGAAAGGATCAGGAGCTCCATTTTGACCATGTATGGAGTTAACTGGAATGTTTCCTCCTAGGCATCCAGCCACCAAAGAGAGCCTGAGATTTTAGTCTGGATGGAAGGAGACATAGCTGTAGTAGACTCAGACTTGTGAGTCATCAGCATAGCGATGATGGTTAAAGCCATGTTTTTAATGAAATAAAGACCCCTCTGTAGCTTGATCTTTGTGCAAACCTCCCCTTTGACAGCAGTCGAGGTCTGCTGTGGACTGAGGCAAAGGGGTAGTGCTAAATGTATATACCGTGACAATAATGCAAAATGTGGCCATCTTTAGACCTTGACACTCCTGAGTTACCACGTTCAACTCAGATGACACATCAGATTTTTAGTGAGGGTCCTGATTCCTGAAGTTTTCCAAAGGGATTAATAGAATTAAAAGGGAGCATTGATTTAGCTGCGATAGAAATCAGGAACCTTTCTTTGGGCTAACCAAGTTATCACACAGCTTCATTTATCCAGGAGCGTTATGCAGAGAAAAGGAAGTCTCTTCATGGATCCATGTTTGCAAGTCTTGTTCAAACCCAGCTTCTTCTTTATACTTTTTGAAATGCTGTCCTGTACTTCCAGTCCCAGGGAAGACCTAAATGATAGGCCTATACAAGTCAAATTCTGATAAATAGGCCCTACCCTTAATGTCTAATCCAACAGGTGCTGTGATCATAAAGCTACATAGAAAAGTGGGTGGAACTGTCCAGAAGAGGACAAATGGGCTGGTTTAAAACTTAAGAGCTTATTTCAAAATAAAAAATAGAGGGAGATTTTTCAAAGGCACAGCTGAGTATTAAATGCCCAACTCCCATTGAAAGCCAATGGGAACTACCCTCTGTGCTTTTAAAAGTCTCCTCCTAAAATATCTTCTGTAGAGTGCAGGAAAATGTGGTTTTGAAGAGCACAGTCTGATATTTTTCACCTGATTCCCTAGCTAAACGCATCAGGGGATATGTTTCAGAATGGCTTTTATTCTTTTCTTTTCTACCTTTCAGCACTGAGTCACCAGGAGGTAACAGCTTCATGTCAACGAGGGGATAAATAAATGGTATCTGTGGCCCCAGCATAACAAAGAAAAGGTTAGGAGTACTTGTGGCACCTTAGAGACTAACCAATTTATTAGAGTATAAGCTTTCGTGAGCTACAGCTCACTTCCTCAGATGCATATCGTGGAAACTGCAGCAGGCTTTATATATACACAGAGAATATGAAACAATACCTACTCCCACCCCACTGTCCTGCTGGTAATAGCTTATCTAAAGTGATCATCAGGTGGGCCATTTCCAGCACAAATCCAGGTTTTCTCACCCTCCACCCCCCCACACAAATTCACTCTCCTGCTGGTGATAGCCCATCCAAAGTGACAACTCTTTACACAATGTGCATGACAATCAAGTTGGGCTATTTCCTGCACAAATCCAGGTTTTCTCACATCCCCCCCACCCCCATACACACACAAATTCACTCTCCTGCTGGTAATAGCTCATCCAAACTGACCACTCTTCAAGTTTAAATCCAAGTTAAATCAGAACATCTGGGGGGGCGGGTAGGAAAAAACAAGAGGAAACAGGTTGCACCTGATGCACCAGCCTGTCTGCCTTGCCTGCAAACTCCTGTTACCTGCAAGGCAAGGTTTAGACTGGCAATCAGTGAACCCCAGTTCCTGAATTCCCCCAAGACGTCTCTCTGCAGTGTCTACTCCCTCTCACTGGATGCTCACAGAAATTTGGTTTGCTGTCTCCAAAGAGATGGAGCCCACAGCCTCCTATTAGGTTAGCTGAAGACTCAGACTCACTTTAATACACAGCACTGAGATGATTTGGTAATAAAACAAGAATAAGTTTATTAACCAAGAACAGAGATGTAAGTGATATTAAATAAGAAAGAGGCAGGTATGGACACAAACAAAACAAAACATACTTTCTAGTGACTCAAACTTAATCTTAGCAAGTTGCAATCTGACTAAGCACTTTTCTTACTCACATCAAGTTACGGGCATCTCCAGCTCTCCAGGCCAGTACCCAAGGTTCACAGAATCCAAGGCTGCTGTCCCCTTTGTTCCCTAAGTAATGGATAACTAAAATGGCTTTTTGCTCCCCTTATATGACCCAAAGTCCATTGTGTCTGCCTCAAGAACCAGGAATGATTCCTGGAGTGCAAACTCTGTCCCCTGGTGTGTGCTCACTAAGCTGCTGCTTGTTAGCTTGATGGCTTTGTTTACCATTTCTGTAAATGTACTTCCATTATCCTCTTGCTAGCAATCAAGCTAGTCAGACAGGTAAATCTACATTCCTTTCTCTAGGGCAGGCTAAATTCATGCACTGCCCCCCAAACACAGTCTAAGGACATATTTCCAGTACCCATCTATAACTTTGTACACAATCCCTACATACATCGTGCACTGATTTCCAGGATCAGGGTGTCACCAGTTTACATCCAATACCTTACAAGACACCTTTCAGCTACGTATTATGACATCAGTGTGTTGGGGGTAATGAGTGTGTCAGGTTTGATATGTTTTACAGTATGGTGGCCCCTCTGCCAGTTGGCTTTGTGGGACTCCCTGGCTTAACAGCCTTGCTCTTTTTTGACAAAGTCAGTGCATCTTTCCCCAAATAACACAAACTTTGAAGTGCTAATGGCAAAATAAAATGTTATGTTACCCACATCCACCAAGAAGTTCCCCTTGCTTTGCACTGTTCTGGTGACCCTAGACAACTATAAATGAGGCTTAGCTGGCTGGCTAAGTGCGGCTTTGCATTACTAGGGTGGTACGCAGTGTAGTAGTGGATCCGGGCTCCTATTTTTAAGGTGTGTATATGACGTGTAACGACCAAGTGTATACTGGAGATGGCTGATAACAGAGAAGATACTGCACAATCTCAGTGCTGCTGACTACATTATATATGTACATTTCTCTTATAAGAATTGAGGACATATGGTAATACAGGCCTAGTTAAGATGCTTTTAATTAACCAATTTCCCATATCAAATAAGGCAGCCCTGCCTAGAAACCTTCAGCAGAGGATTGCAGAGTACCTGCATGGAAAGTTTCATTGAGCTATTTAGGAGGATTCATGAGACATCCCTGTGAACATAAGCAAACTGCCCCCGTGGCCGCCCCACTACCTAACTCTAGAGGGGAATGAAAAGCAGATAGCAACGCTATCCCTCTGGGTTGTACCATCGCCTCTTCTAGCACACGTCAATTAATGATAAGTCAAAAGATGTGTCCTGTTACTTCAGGGGGGCCATCCCTGTAATTGAAAATGATACTGCACACTTACCCGACGTTCCTCCCCTGCATTGGGTTCACCCGTGCTCCACTGGTGGGACTGGCTGGAGCACAGTGGCATCAAACACAGGGTCCTGGTTCACTCTGCAGCTGGATCCCCTGGTCACCTATCCCCTATACTCCTCCCCCTCGCTATTCACGGCAGGGGCCAGTGACTCGAGCTTCTCGGAGGTATCTAGGGTGCTTTGGGGGATGGTGGTGGGGTCTCTGCTGAGGATGGTATGCAGCTGTTTCTAAAAGTGGCAGGTCTGCGGTTCTGAACCAGATCAATTGGGGGATGGGTGGGGGGAGAAGGATAGCTCAGTGGTTTGAGCATTGGCCTGCTAACCCCAGGGTTGTGAGCTCAATCCTTGAGGGGGCCATTTAGGGATCTGGGGCAAAAATTGGGGAATGGTCCTGCTTTGAGCAGGGGGTTGGACTAGATGACCTCCTGAGGTCCCTTCCAATCCTGATATTCTATGATTGTTGGCGTCCCTGGCATTCTGGTACACCCACCACAGCTCTTTTTCTTCACGCGGCACTGCCGCTGGTCCCTCTCATAGCCCTTCTCCTGCAACCCCTAAGCAATCTGCTTGTAGATGTTCAAGTTTCTGTGACTGTTTGGAGCTGTGTCTGCAAACCCTCTTTTCCACACAGGCCCAGGAGAGCCACCCCCTCCTGTCTATTCCAGGCAGAAGTGTGTCTGGAGCATGTAGCCAGCATGGTCAGCTGGGCAGTTGCACTCAACAGTGGAGAGCTGCTAGGTGTTTTTGCCAAGCTGGGCAATCAGGAAAAGGAATTTCAAAAATTCATGCTGCTTTATAGGTGAAAGGGGGGCTTTCGGTCTAGGTGAGACCCGGGCAGCAGAGTTCACAATGATGACCAGAGTGGTCAGTGTGGGCCATTGTGGGACAACTGCTGGAGGTCAGTAACAGTCGACATAAATAATGCAGTGTCTACACTCGCACTGTGTTGACCTAAACACACCAACCTTGGTTCTACACTGCTTGGGGAAGTGGTGTTAGTAAATTGGCATAGTGGGGCACTTATGTCTGCGGTAGCCCAGTTGAAGTGAAGAGACATGCATAACTTGGTTGACATAAGTTGCCTTGTGTCAACCTAACTTTGTGGTAGAGATCAGGCCTTAGAATGTTCCTTGACACCCCGATCAGCTGCCTTCTTGCTCAGACTTCCCATTGTCTTCCACGGGAGCAGAGTTAGTCTAGTTTCAATATTCACTTCTCCCCATTGCAAACAATGCATCGTCTAATCAACCATTATGTGGTGCTAATAACTGGTGACATCTGAAATACGCAGGGAGCTATTGATAAAACATTAATTTGAGTTGGATCAATGTCCTCGTACAATTATTTGGGCAAAAATCTTTCCAGTTCTGCAGGTTTTTCAGTGCAATGATTTAGAATAAATAATTGGCTTGAAATAGATATTAACTGTTTGTTAGAAAAGACCTTTACTGTCACAAGGGAAGAGAGGATGACCTGGTAAGAGTCTTTCCAGCATTAATTTTACTATTCTATGAAAAATTGTGCGTGCATACACACAGACACACACACACACACAAATCTTGAGTTTTTTCTGCCTCTTCCTTAAGCAATATTTGTCTTCTGAATTAAAAAAAAAAAAAGCCCTGTACAACTACTGATTGTTCATTGTGGGTGGATTTGAAACGTTTTATGGTAGTTTACCACTCACTCGTCTTGCTTAGAAACCCTCCCCTACTGTCAGCAATCCTGAGCCACAATGTCCTAGTAGAGGCTGAGATTTTTAGAGTGACTCTGGTATTTAGCCATAGAACTTCCATTGATTCCAAAGGGAGTTGTGTGGCCTTGGAATTGGGAAATATCAGCAGGAGTGAATAAATAAATACTCACTGTAGCTGTGGGGTGAAAGAGTATTGTGTTGCTATACACAGAAACCCAATGCCAAAATGCTCAGAGTTGGGGGCCTAAAGTTAAGCACCTAAATCCACAGTTAGATACCTAAATAAAAGCAACCTAATACTTAGAACTGCTGAGTACTTGCAACTCCCCTTGACTTAATCGGGAACGGCAGGTGCTCAGCACTTCTGAAGATCAGGCTGTGATGGGTTGGATCACAGAAACCCCCTGTGAGCTGCCACCTGGTGTGCCAAGACAACTCCTGCTCCTGCTTTCCTGCCCAGTCAGCTTAGGACTTCGGTGCCCTGCCTGGTTTGAGCCAGACCCGCTAGCCTGCTGCAAACCCAGACCTAGGTCTGAACCATGTCCCCTAACAGCTGTAGGCTTAACTGAAAGCAGCTTACAGAAGTGCTCCTGTCCCTGACACTCAGATGCCCAACTCCCAGTGGAGTCCAAACCCCAAATAAATCCATTTTACCCTGTATAAAGCTTATACGGGGTAAACTCATACATTGTTCACTCTCTTTAACACTGATAGAGAGAGATGCACAACTGTTTGCCCTCCCAAGTATTAATACATACTCTGGGTTAATTAATAAATAAAAAGTGATTCTGTATTTAATAAAAAGTAAGATTTAAGTGGTTCCAAGTAGTAACAGATAGAACAAAGTGAATTACCAAGCAAAATAAAATAAAACCCACAAGTCTATGTCTAATAAAACTGAATACAGACAAAACCTCACCAGTTCCAGTAAGCTTTTACAGACTGATCTCCTTCTCGTTCAGGTCCAGCAATCACTCACACCCCCTGTGGTTATTGTCCTTTGTTCCAGTTTCTTTCTTGCGGGTGGAGAGGCTCTCTCTTTAGCCAGGTGAAGACAAAATGGAGGGATCTCCCACAGGCTTAAATAGACTTTCTCTTGTGGGTGAAGACCCCCTCCTCTCGCCTATGCAAAGTCCAGCTCCAAGATGGAGTTCTGGAGTCACCTGGGCCAGTCACAGGTCCATGCATGACACACAGTTTTTACAGGCGGAAGCCATTGCCCACATGGTATTTTTGAATGTCTCCAGGAAGACTTTTTATGTGGACTGGAGCCTTCCAAGATGCATTGTTCCTTAAGTGCTTCTCGATTGGGCACTTAACTTTGCGAATTCCTTTCTCCAGGAACTGACCAAATGCTCTACTAAGGTTATTTAGAAATCAAGCCAGTACACGGCCAATATTCATAACTTCAAATACAAAAATGATGCATGCATACAAATAGGATGAATAGATTCAGTAGATCGCAATCTTTACATAGAGATGTTACATGGCATATGTAGCATAGAACATATTCCAGTTATGTCATATATATTCATAAGCATGTTTCCATAAAGCCTTATGGGGGGCACCGTCACACAGGCTACTTATATTTTGCTGTCTAACTTTAGGCATCCAAGCCTATACATTTTAGCCCAGATTTCCACAGAAAAGGTGGGATTTTCCTGAGTGCTCCATGTTGGTCTGACTCTGTTTCCATGACAGTCAGTGGTAAAACTCCCACTGACTCCCATAAGAGCAGGGTTAGGTAATACCGAGCCCATTTTTGAAAATGCCACTCAAAATTTCTAAATTAAATTTAAAGAAAATAATTATCTCAAAAATGTGTCAGGATTAATTGCCTCTCTGTTAACATGTGTTGCCTTTCTAATCTCATTGATCAATAAAACCAAGATGTTCTTATACATTTAAAACTGGAGAAGTTACTTTACTTTTGTATTTCTGTCTCAATGCTTAGGGTAAATGTATGGCATCAACTGATGTGTGTTCTCTAGTACAAACTGCTAACTATCACACCATGAACGTTATCAAAACCATATGGTTAAAACTCTTCTCAGAGAGACAGGCAGTGTGGTGCAATGGGCTGGGAGTCAGGAGACCTTGGTTCTGCTCAGAGCTCTTTCGTTGACCTGTTAGGCAAGTCACTTCCCCTCTCTGAGCCTGTTCTCCTGTCCCATCCGTTGTCTGTATAGATTGTTAGCCCCTTGGGGCAGTGAATGTCCCTTACTATGGCCTTGTCTACACAAGGACAGGTTTGCCCGCACAGTTAAACTGGAAAAGCACTCTAGTGTGAATGCAGACATAGTAGTGTAGGAGTGCTTATATCAGTACAGCCTTGTCTAGATTACAAAGGATTTGCTGATCTAGTGATACTGGTATAACTGTACTGGTACACCCACCTCTTGGAGATGCAGCTTATGCTGGCAGGCGTCCTTTTGCTGGTATAGCTTTTAGGGTTCCCTGAATAAAATAAGCCATAGGGGCAAAAGCACTGTTTTGCCGGGGTCACTGTATCTAAAGTAGGGTTTTTACTGGCATAACTATGTCAGGGAGGGTGTTGTGATTCTTTTACTCCTAACTGACATAGCTCTGCCAGCAAAACGTTTAAGTGTAAACCAGGACTATAGTTTATGCTAATTCCCCCCCCAGCTGGCATAAACTCTACCTGTAGAAGCACAGTTATACTGGTATAAGTGCATCTACACTAGGGCTCTCCCCGGCATAGCAATTTTGGTAAAAAAAAATTGCACTCATAACCAGCATAGCTACTTCAGTGAAACGTTTAAATATAGACCAGATGTGTTCATTCAGTGCCCAGCCCAGCTGGGTCTTGAGAGACATCTGAGTGCTACTGTAATATACAGAATAATCAGAGAAAGTTCTACGAGAGTGCTTCAAATAAAGGGTCTTTAAATACAGACTGTGGATAGATTTAATCAATAGACGATGATGTAGATTGTTTGTTTTATTAAACTTTGAATGTAAGGTAAAAAAATGTTACACATTGGACAACCCCTCACCCGCTCAGTATCTGCAGCAAAATGAAGACTGGTAAATATTTCAGGGAATCAGATGGTCTTCTGTGCATGATGTCAGCCGGGGAAATCCTGCTGAGTGTGTCTGCACACAGCAGGCAGCTGCACAAGCCTGTTTGCTACCTGGAAATCATATTTTTGTGACCCAATATTCCTTTAAAACAGCAGCAGTTACAGCAGGGTTCCTCCCTGACTCTGGTTTAGAACATAATCACAAGCTTAGCTCAGCGATTTCTCCATCAGCTGTGGGGGCAGGCACAGCAAAAAAACAGATCTGCTACAACATAATTTAAAAAGACTTTTGCTTACCAATGTCATTGACTGGAGGAAAAGAGGACTTGTATTAAAGGATTTACAAGTGAGTCCTAATCCTGCGTGCTGCTCTTTAAATACTCAGGTTTCATTATTTCCCTCTTTGTCTAACAAGATGTTTAATCTCGAGAGACTTCACAAGGAAAATAATCAGTTTGTTTTCTGATACAGCCCAGCATTCCAAATTTTAATGGGATTCTAAAAACATTACTTCCCTTCCAAGCAAACAAGTTGGGAGCAACATCTCTCTCACTGAGAGTGGGCAGATTGATTGAATGCTCTGCAGAATAGACAGAGAGAGAATTTGTTGTTGAAATCAGTAAAGACAGAGGAGCTCCAAGGAGAAAACAAATGAGTGGGGAACCAAGTGACTGAAGTATTGGTGTGCTGCTGTATTTCAATAAGTGCTGAATGTTTCCAAGGCAGCCACTTGCCATGCTCCAATGCTAGTCATTTTTCCTGAAAAGCAGTTACCTGATTATTAAAACCCCAAAGAATCCATTTGAAAAGGAGAAACATGAACAGTTAAAGTACGTGGCATCACGCAGGTATGTGAGGTCATTACAGATAGACATAGCAAGATCATTGCAAGCCCTGTGCATGTCTTGAAAACAGAATAATCAAGAGAAAGTCACTTATGAGTAAAGAGTACTTCAGTGCCTCAAAGATCAAGTGACCATATTTTCCCAAGGGAAAAACGGGAGAGAAGTCGGTCCAATACCCCCCTCCCAGCGCGGGGCCAGCCCCAGCCCTCCGTGCTGCCTGCTAGGGTGACCAGATGTCCTGATTTTATAGGGACCGCCCCAATATTTGGGGCTTTTCCTTAAATGGGTGCCTACTACCCCCTACCCCCGTCCTGATTTTTCACACTTGCTATCTGGTCACCCTACCGCCTGCCCACGAGGGGCCAGCCTGAGGCTCCCCTCACCTCCCCACGCACGGGGCAGCCTGAGTCCCCCTGCCGTCCGCTCATGGCCAGCCCAGCCCAAGCCGCTCTCCTGAGCCCTCCCCCCCATGCGGGGCTGGTGTTGCCTCCCCCCCCCACACACACACATTCCTCCATGCCCCTGATGATCAGCTGGCAAGAGCAAATGGGACAAATGCCCAGTTTTGCCAAAAGAAAGATAGGGCTTAAAAAAGGGACCGTCCCGGCCAAAACGGGACATATGATTACCCTACAAAGATGTCTTTTTCTTGTAGCTTTTGGGACTTCATCTTTGCTGCCATTGGGGGCCTCATGTGACCCAAAAGATCAGGAAGTGTCACACTTAGCACCTTCGAGTATGGAAATTGCCCAATAAATGCATTTTATCCTTTTTTCTCAGAGGACAGTCTTTGAAATCTCTCTTCTGTATAGTTTTCAAAACTGCAAAGCATCTAGTTCTGAGGCTTTTAATCATTTGTGTCATCAGAGGAAATGCACTGCAAGGCTACTTGATATGATGTAGTGAGCAGCAAAGCCCAAGACATCAGTTCAGCAAGCTTCTTAAACACATACCTAACTTCAAGCATGTGAATAGTTCCACTGAACCCACGCGCTTCGTTACTGAAGAAACGTGCTGAAGTAGCGTACTATATTGGGAACAATCCTGAATGTTCCTCTGCTCCTGTACCTTCCATTAATTGCTCAGCCCCTTTCAAGACTCAGCTATAAAGCAGCTGTTTTTCTTTTGCATTATATACTGATCCATGGGGCCAGTCTAGGAAAGCTGAGATTTTTGGTTATGACCTGATTCTTTGCCAATTATAGGCTCTGGGCCAGATCCTCAATTGGAGTAAATCAGTGTAGCTCCATTGACTTCAGAGCTATGCTGGTTTCCAGTACCTGAGGATCTGGTCTCTTTGTAAGAGGGGTCCTGAGATTACCTTCTGGTGGGAAACTCTTTTGAAAATATCTGAGACCTAGCGGAAAGACCCACACCAAAAAATTGCTCTTTGGTATTTTTATGAGCCCCACAGCTTGAATGTCTGGATGGTTGGTAGTATTCTACCAGAGGCAGAGAAATCACCCCAACCTTGCCTTCCCTGTGCTGACAGTATTTTAACAAGGGGCTCCCTGAGCCTCTGAGAGCCCCTTCCCTGTTCATTTGTGTCTAGCAGGGATCAATCTAATTGTGCAAAAGGCAAAACCAGCCTCAGGGCAAAGAGTTAAGTCACTAGCATGTTCTCTATTCATCTTATATTACCAACCTTATAGTACTTCAGTCAAGTACCCCAACAAATACATCTAAGCAATTTGTTCTGCCGCTAGAAAGAGGAAATGCAAAATCCTCCCCAGAGAGAGAAAGATCATTTCATTCTTCTGTAATTTGGGTAACTTTCTTCTATCTGCAGCACTAAACGTACAACAGATTTATTTACTGTACAGGACTTGGCCAAAAGACTGAATTTTTGGAGATGTTCAAACCCATTAAGATGCTGCAACCTATTGCAAATGAGTCTTTGGAGGTTAAGAGTCAATTTATCTTGCTGTCTCTTCAAAGTGGAGAGAGGTGGGTTGTGAGGACAAAATGGGATTTGAGTGACAGTCTATATTCCCTTCTACCCAGTGAGTCAATCATGTAACTGGGCTGGCAGGAAGGGGACAAGGAAGAAAGTGCTGGTGGCATGGGCAGAATTTTTAATGGTAAAACAGTAAAGACAGCAGCCTTTGACTGCACTGAGAATAGCACAGGGGAGTGACAGATGGTAACCCCCAGCTAAGTGGTGAGATCATGCAGTTGTGAGAAGGAGCCTGGAAGAGGCAACAGGACTGATATTCCGGCTGCTTTGTGTCGTTCCGCCAATATAAATGGACCACTAGGCTGACCTAACCTGCCAGGAGAGGATTGACTGGTGTAGGGAAATCCTCTTGTAATCTAGAACCGGTTTAACTACACTTGGTTCACAGCTGTCAGCCGAGGGTGTGTGTAGGGACATGGCTACGGAGAGAGGACATCCATCCTGCAGACCACACATGGGGAAGGCCAGAGAATCAAAGTCCTGTTGCTTGACATGTAGAGCAGTAGTGGGTAACCATAGGACATTCAAGGCTTGTTATCTTACATCAACCCTGTGGGGCAGAGCAGGACATCCCAAAGGCCTGGTTCCTGACATCAGCCATTGCATTAAAATACCTGTGGTTTGACATCCTTTCTGGAAGGCAGAGGAGAGTCAGGCCAGGACATCACAAATGCCTGTTGCTGACACTGGCCCTGCAAGGCAGAGGTGGGTAAGGAGTAGGGCTATTGTTTGACATCAAGTGTTCAGAATGGATCTGGGTAAGACTGGGATATCAGAAGGCAGAGACATGTGAAGCCAGGATGACACTGAGACCTGTTGCTTTACTTTAGTCTTGTAGGGGAGAGTTGGCTACGGCTGGGACATAACAAAGGCCCATGGCTTGACATCAGCTCTGAAGATGAAAAGTGGATAAAGTCAGGCTATTGCAGAGGTCTCTGGTTAGACATCATCCCTGGAGGACCCAGTGGGATACGCAAGGCATGACAGGGGCCTATTGCTTTACAGAACCCTTGGAAGACAGAAATGAGTGCAGCCAGGACTCAAATCTATTGTTTAATATCAGCACTGCATGACAGAGGTAGGAAAGTCCAAGATATCTTAGAAGCCTCTGGCTTTGCATTAACTGTGTAGAGAAGACCTGGGCAAGGCCCATGTTCTGACAGATAGCTTCTGAACAGCTGGTATGATAGCATGCTTAGGCATAGGGGAATGTCTAAGAAGCTAGAGAACTCTGCTGTGAGGAAGTGCTTCATGAAGGAGGATGGTATATGAAGAGGAAGGAATAAAGCAGTTTCTCTCTTTTTATGCTTGAACACTGAACAGCCAGGACACTGAAGAGGCCTGTTATTTGACATCAGCACTGAAGGGCAGAGATGGTAAGGCCGTTGAGGCAATAGTACAAATTCTTTTGGCTTGACATAAGCCCTACAGGACACATCTGGGTAAGACCAAGACGTCAAAGGCCTATTTCTTTACATCAGCCCTGCAAACCAGCTGAGCAGCAAACAGCAGAGCAGCTAACAGAGGGAGTTTGCCTGGGAGTTCGCCTGGGGAGAGCCCGCTGAGGCTTACATCTTGCCGGCTTCTTTGAGTAGTTACTACAACTCCTGAGGAAGCTCGTAGAAGGAAGGTAATATGGATGGGGAGCATTCAGCTGTTGTGACCTGCACTGGATGTGCCATGTTTGTCTTTCTTCCACAGGACAGAAGCGACTTTGTCTGTACAAAGTGCAAGCTGGTCTCCATATTGGAAGAGAAGGTTCAAGGTCTGGAGAAACAGGTATTGACCCTGCGTTGCATAAGAGAAACTGAAGATTTCCTGGACAGATGTCAGGATATGCTTCTACGGACACAACGTCCTGAAGATTCAGAGCAGGCTGCGCAGAGGGGACAGGAGGACGGTGAAGAAATTTGGCAGCATGTGACCTCCAGAAGAAGAAAGGGGAGCGTCCATGTACCAGCAGTGCAGATACAGGTAAGTAACCGTTTTCATGTTCTCTCCACAGGTACTAATGCGGAGAGTGGACTAGATGATACATCTGAGGGAAGGGAACAGGAGACTCTGCCGATTGGAAGGCATGAGATGCACTGTCTAGGGTTGGGGGTTCCACGACCACCACTCCCAAGAGAAGGAGGCGGGTGGTGGTGGTCGGGGACTCTCTCCTCAGGGGGACTGAGTCATCTATCTGCTGCCCCAACCGGGAAAACCGAGAAGTCTGCTGCTTGCCAGGAGCTAGGATTCACGATGTGACGGAGAGACTGCCGAGACTCATCAAGCCCTCGTATCGCTACCCCTTTCTGCTTCTCCACGTGGGCACCAATGATACTGCCAAGAATGACCTTGAGCGGATCACTGTGGACTACCTGGCTCTGGGAAGAAGGATAAAGGAGTTTGAGGTGCAAGTGGTGTTCTCGTCCATCCTCCCCGTGGAAGGAAAAGGCCTGGGTAGAGACCATCGAATCGTGGAAGTCAATGAATGGCTATGCAGGTGGTGTCAGAGAGAAGGCTTTGGATTCTTTGACCATGGGACGGTGTTCCAAGAAGAAGGAGTGCTAGGCAGAGACGGGTTCCACCTAACAAAGAGAGGGAAGAGCATCTTCACAAGCAGGCTGGCTAACTTAGTGAAGAGGGCTTTAAACTAGGTTCACCGGGGGAAGGAGACCAAAGCCCTGAGGTAAGTGGGGAAGTGGGATACCGGGAGGAAGCAGGAACGCATGAGAGGGCAGGGCTCCTGCCTCATACTGAGAAAGAGGGACAATCAGTGAGTTATCTCAAGTGCCTATACACAAATGCAAGAAGCCTGGGAAACAAGCAGGGAGAACTGGAAGTCCTGGCACAGTCAAGGAATTATTTGATGTGATTGGAATAACAAATTGGTGGGATAACTCACATGACTGGAATACTGTCATGGATGGATATAAACTGTTCAGGAAGGACAGGCAGGGCAGAAAAGGTGGGGGAGTTCCATTGTATGTAAGGGAGCAGTATGACTGCTCAGAGCTCAAGTATGAAACTGGAGAAAAACCTGAGAGTCTCTGGATTAAGTTTAGAAGCGTGAGCAACAAGGGTGATGTCGTGGTGGGAGTCTGCTGTAGACCACTGGACCAGGGGGATGAGGTGGACGAGGCTTTCTTCCGGCAACTCACAGAAGTTACTAGATTGCAGGCCCTGGTTCTCATGGGAGACTTCAATCACCCTGATATCTGCTGGGAGAGCAATACAGCGGTGCACAGACAATCCAGGAAGTTTTGGAAAGTGAGGGGACAATTTCCTGGTGCAAGTGCTGGAAGAACCAACTAGGGGCAGAGCTCTTCTTGACCTGCTACTCACAAACCAGGAAGAATTGGTAGGGGAAGCTAAAGTGGATGGGAACCTGGGAGGCAGTAACCATGAGTTGGTCGAGTTCAGGATCCTGACACAGGGAAGAAAGGAGAGCAGCAGAATACGGACCCTGGACTTCAGAAAAGCAGACTTTGACTCCCTCCGGGAACTGATGGGCAGGATCCCCTGGGAGAATAACATGAGGGGGAAAGGAGTCCAGGAGAGCTGGCTGTATTTTAAAGAATCCTTATTGAGGTTACAGGGACAAACCATCCCAATGCGTAGAAAGAATAGTAAATATGGCAGGCGACCAGCTTGGCTTAACAGTGAAATCCTTGCTGATCTTAAACACAAAAAAGAAGCTTACAAGAAGCGGAAGATTGGACAAATGACCAGGGAAGAGTATAAAAATATTGCTTGGGGATGCAGAGTGAAATCAGGAAGGCCAAATCACACATGGAGGTGCAGCTAACAAAAGATGTTAAGAGTAACAAGAAGGGTTTCTTCAGATATGTTAGCAACAAGAAGAAAGTCAAGGAAAGTGTGGGCCCCTGACTGAATGAGGGAGGCAACCTAGTGAAAGAGGATGTGGAAAAAGCTAATGTACTCAATGCTTTTTTTGCCTCTGTCTTCATGAACAAGGTCAGCTCCCAGACTGCTGCACTGGGCAGCACAGCATGGGGAGGAGGTGACCAGCCCTCTGTGGAGAAAGAAGGGGTTCAGGACTATTTAGAAAAGCTGGACGAGCACAAGTCCATGGGGCTGGATGTGCTGCATCCGAGAGTGCTAAAGGAATTGGCGGATGTGCTTGCAGAGCCATTGGCCGTTATCTTTGAAAACTCATGGCGATCGGGGGAAGTCCCGGATGATTGGAAAAAGGCTAATGTAGTGCCCATCTTTAAAAAAGGGAAGAAGGAGGATCCTGGGAACTACAGGCCTGTCAGCCTCACCTCAGTCCCTGGAAAAATCATGGAGCAGGTCCTCAAGGAATCAATTCTGAAGCACTTAGAGGAGAGGAAAGTGATCAGGAACAGTCAACATGGATTCACCAAGGGCAAGTCATGCCTGACTAATCTAATTGCCTTCTATGACGAGATAACTGCCTCTGTGGATGAGGGGAAAGCAGTGGACGTGTTGTTCCTTGACTTTAGCAAAGCTTTTGACATGGTCTCCCACAGTATTCTTGCCAGCAAGTTAAAGAAGTATGGGCTGGATGAATGGACTATAAGGTGGATAGAAAGTTGGCTAGATTGTCGGACTCAACAGGTAGCGATCAATGGCTCCATGTCTAGTTGGTAGCCGGTATCAAGTGGAGTGCCCCAAGGGTCGGTCCTGGGGCCGGTTTTGTTCAATATCTTCATAAATGATCTAGAGGATGGTGTGGATTGCACCCTCAGCAAGTTTGCAGATGACACTAAACTGGGAGGAGTGGTAGATACGCTGGAGGGTAGGGATAGAATACAAAGGGCCCTAGACAAATTAGAGGATTGGGCCAAAAGAAATCTGACGAGGTTCAACAAGGACAAGTGCACAGTCCTGCATTTAGGACGGAAGAATCCCATGCACCGCTACAGAGTAAGCACCGAATGGCTAGGCAGCTGTTCTGTAAAAAAGGACCTAGGGGTTACAGTGGACAAGAAGCTGGATATGAGTCAACAGTGTGCCCTTGTTGCCAAGAATGCCAATGGCCTTTTGGCATGTATATGTAGGGGCATTGCCAGCAGATCGAGGGATGTGATGGTTCCCCTCTATTCGACATTGGTGAGGCCTCATCTGGAGTACTGTGTCCAGTTTTGGGCCCCACACTACAAGAAGGATGTGGAAAAATTGGAAAGAGTCCAGCGGAAGGCAACAAAAATGATTAGGGGACTGGAGCATATGACTTCTGAGGAGAGGCTGAGGGAACTGGGATTGTTTAGTCTGCGGAAGAGAAGAATGAGGGGGGATTTGATAGCTGCTTTCAACTACTTGAAAGGGGGTTCCAAAGAGGATGGATCTAGACTGTTCTCAGTGGTAGCTGATGACAGAACAAGGAGTAATGGTCTGAAGTTGCAGTGGGGGAGGCTTAGGTTGGATATTAGGAAAAACTTTTTCGCTAGGAGGGTGGTGAAGCACTGGAAAGTGTTACCTAGGGAGGTGGTGGAATCTCCTTCATTTGAGGTTTTTAAGGTCAGGCTTGACAAAACCCTGGCTGGGATGATTTAGTTGGGGATTGGTCCTGCTTTGAGCAGGGGATTGGACTAGATGACCTCCTGAGGTCCCTTCCAACCCTGATATTCTATGATTCTATGAAATGGCTATGGCTTGTTGCAAGTCCTGTAGGGTAAATCTGGATAAGGTCAGAACATCAGTGAAGCTTGTTACTTGGCATCAGCACAGCAGGAACCAGCTAGGTAAGACTGAGATACCACATCTGCAGCTTGGCATTCTGGGAGCCCTTGAGCAATCTCTCTATCTGCTCCTCTCCCCCTGCCCCCCTCCCCCACCCCCACATCTCTGGGCACTCCTGTCCTTTCCAGTTACAGGGGAGTATCAACAAGCACCATCCTGCACTAACGCTCCTGCCCCCAGGAGCCCATTGTACCATTATCATGAGGGGGTTACTAGGTCCATGTCAGCCCTCCTGTCTCCCCACTAACAGAAGAGGGGCCAGTATGATTCATTGTCATAATGGCAGCTTTCAAGTTAGGAACAGGAAATTCCACTCACTTCAGCCACAATTTCTGCTCCAGAGCCAACAAGAGAGTCGGATGAATGGGATAATCTCTGGAAGAGTGTCAGAAGGTAGACATCAGGGCAAGTTTCCATCACACAGGTGAAATGAACTGAACCCCCAACAGAGAAGCTGCTCCCAAACAACCACTGTGATGTCATTGTATTCCACTCAGGAAATCACCGCATGATTCCTGTTGCCATTGTAACACTGACAGACCCCAGTCCTCGGTGGGTAGGATTGAACCAGGGACCTCTAGAGCTTAGTACATAAGCCTCTGCAGCATGAGCTAAAAGCCAACTGGCTGTTCGCTAAGGCTGTGGAGCAGACTCATTTTATCTCTCTCTGTAAGTGGTGTTGGTGCCACTAGATGGGACAGAGCCCCACACCCAGGAGGTGTGTGGGTTACATTATGACAATCAAACGCTCTCTGTTAATAAAGCCCACATGTCACACAAGCTTTCAGAGATGAGCCACTACGGGCAGCTTCCCTTTTGTGCATCCCATTCTCAGGTGCCTCTCACTCCCCAGGGGTTGTATAGAGAGCCGAGGTTTGGGGATTCTTGTGCCTAGAAGTTAGGCCTAGTTCCAGATTTTTAAAGATATTTAGGCACTAACTCCCATTAAAATTAATGGGAGTTTGTTACCTATGTACCTTTAAAAATCTGGCCTTAAGTTTCTGGGCCTGGGTTTTTTTCTGCTGACCCTGAGATTTCCACAGGAGCCTGTCTACCTGCCCAGCAACTGAGCTTATGCTGGTTTCTATGAGGACCGGGGAATCTTCAAGCTATTGCCTGATCCCTAGCCCCACAGCATCAGGTGCAAGGTAGCTGATTAGTCACAGGAGGAGGCTAGGTAGGCCCAGCTCCAACTGCAGGGACAGCCAACCTGTGACAACCACTACAGGAGCATCAACCACACATTTATAGCTGCTTGACCCCGGTGGAAACGTGAGGGAGTGCACTGCTGCTTGTTTTCTTCACTCAGCTGACCCCAATAGAGCTGGGTCACAGCAGGTGAGTTAAGCTGTATGTACAGCATTATGGCTCTCCAGAGTAGAAATGATCTTCTGCAGAAACTAGCCTTTTGGTCTCCTTAGTGGACATATAGGAGGCAGGAGGAGAACAATCTGTACATCAGGTTAGGGTGACCAGACGACCTGTTTTAAAGGGACAGTCCTGTATTTATGCCCTCCTGCAGGTGTCCCAACTTTTTCTTAAAAATGGGCAAATTGTCCCATATTTTCTGACTCCTCCCCCCCACACACACACATCGGCACTGGTGGGTCCTGCTGATGGTGGGAACCCTGCTCACCATCCATCCACCCATCGGCAGTGAGTGGAGGGGTCCAGTGGCCGATGATGGGGGTGGGTGTGCAAGGCTGGTGGCTGAGCCAAGCTGCAGCATGCAGGGCCGGCCGCTCCCCGTGCTGGTCCATCAGCGCAGCCCCTGCTACGTGCCGGCTCTCGGCCAGCCGGGCCCTGCCCCCATCCCGTTTCTGGCCGGCACTGGCTGCACGCTGCAAGCTGCGGTGGCCAGTGAGTGTGGGCAGGCGCCAGGCGGCAGCCGGTTAAGTGTCGCCTCTGATGCCCACCCGTCTGCCCTTTACATGCTCCCCCTCGCACTGTCCTCTCCCTGCTTTTCCCCTTCACCCCCTCCAAGCCCCGCAGCCCCGCTGCTCCTCCATATCCCCCCCGGCGGGGCACGTCCCGCTCCCAGCACTGTGCGGAGAACCAGCCCCTGGTCCGAGCGCTCAGCTCACCAACAGCCTGGCCGGCGGGCTCCGTCCTTCCCCCACCGCCTCTGGCTGGGCCCGCGCCCCGGGAAAGCCCAAGACCCTCCGGCCTGGGGCACTGGCCAGGAGGAGCCACGCCCTGCATGTGCCAAACCCCCTACAGCGCTGGCATGGGGAAGCCTCTCTGCCCCTCAGCTAAGCTCTGGAGTGGCGGCGGGAAAGCGATTTCCAGCCTGTTCACACCCCAACCCTGCAGGCTCCACAGCAGCCCCCCGGGCAGGGGCTTAGCACCCTCTTCACTCACCCACACCCACCCCACCCTGGGTCCTGCCCCCAGGGAGCGCGGGGCTGCTCCTTCCCCTAGGCACCCTCCCCTGCTGAGCCCCCTCTCTGGCCAGGTTCGCTGAAGCCCCTGCAGTCCGGTTCCCTGGGCCCTGCAGCACAATGCAGCCTTAGGGCTTAACCCCTTCCTGCCCCCACTGTAGCCAGGGAACAGAAGGTGGCTGGGTTATGTCGGTGGCCAGCAGCAGCCTGGAGGTGTTAGCTGCCTTTTGACAGGGACAAGCTGCTTCCAGCCACAGGGGAGGGGGGGGGGGAGGGGAGAGGGAGAGAGATGAGCTGTGCAAAGACATGAGCCAAGTCACCCCTTCCCCCACCCCCAACCCGCAGCTCCCATCCCTTCCCTCCCACACAGTGCCGAAAGTCTGCTGCTGGCCACATTCTGATGTGAACCCCGGCAGAAATTGGGTGGGGGGGACATGTGACCCAGGGCTCCCCTCCCACGTGTTGCCTCAGGAAGGTACCAGGAGAGTCGGGTCCGTCCCAGGGGCCCAGCCAGTCATGGAGGGCGTAGAGCACCAGGCAGGGAGGGTCCAGTCAGTCGGTCACCCCCCCAAGTATGAGAGAGGTGTATGGCAGTGTGTGTGTGTAATCTCTCCTTGTGTTTGTCATCCCTCCCCGTCTGAACCCTAAAGCTTTAAAGATAAGACAGAAAATAAAAAGAATCCAGCTATGCAGTATTTCTTTTTAACGGGGGCTCACTCAACTTGATGTTAATTTTAACATTTGTACTACATAGTACTGATTGATTGCCGTTGAACTCACTTGAACACGAGTGATTTTACCAGGTGTCCCGTATTCAGCATTGGGAAATATGGTCACCCTATACCAGGTGTTCAGTGAGGAGACATTTCTGGACAAGCTCTTGGATCCCATACAAGCTGTACAGTTCTTGCAAAGCTTGTAATTTAGTTGGGTTTGTTATTCCATTGCAAACAATGGTGGCATTGGCACCAACCGCTGTCATAAAAGAAGAAACACGAATACCCTTGAGAGATTATTGGGATCGGCCAACCATGCCAAGATTCAAAAGGCTTTCCTACTACTGATGCCTCATCACATTCTTGCTGCGCTTATCACTGTAACACACGATGACTTCTTCCCTCAAGAGGAGTCACTAGGACAGAAATTCTTGCTAGAATTCTCTGGAACGCACAACAAAATAATGTGGGGAGGAGAAAGAAATGAACAGTTATCCAAGTGCCCATTGACTTTACAGGTTTGTGATGCTGTCATCAGGGCCGTCCCTACCTATTCTGGGGCCCTATGCAGCCCCCCCACCGGGGGGCTGTGTGTGGCCCCAGGCCTCTGCGGGTGGGGGGGCAGGGCTGGCTTGAGGGGCAGGGGGGAACCACCTCCCAACACTCACCGGTGGCACGGCTGCAGACGGGTTGCTGCACTTCCTGCCACCAGTGAGTGCAGGCTCGGCCCTGCTTCAGTCCTCAAAGGAGTGGGGGTGGGGCTGGGGCAGAGCAGGGGTGGGGGCCATGGGGAAGAAGCGGGGCAGGGGCTGGAGCAGCATGCAGCTGTGCAGGGCACCAGGAAATTTGCCCCAAATGTCCTGGTGCCCTACGCAGCTGTGTACTTTGCGTATGGGTAGGGACGGCCCTGGCCATCGTGGCTGAAGAAGTCCAGTGGAAGCAATATAAAGAAAAAGATAATGAAGCACAATAAAGCAAGGACCTAGGGCTGTGGCTAGTGTATTAACACAGCGATGTGCCTCAATGAAAGTTGAGCGAAATTTTTCAAATTAAATTTTTTTTCATGGAAAAAAATGCAGATTTGGATTAATGGAACCATTTCCATGATTTTGTATGGAACTGACTGAATTGTTTCAATCAAAAACAATCCAATTGTTTCATTTTGAAAAGAAACATTTTGAATTTTTGATTCACAACCATTTCAAAATTGACTTCAATGTTATAAAAATAAAAGTAAAAAAGAAAAACCCCTCTCTAAAATAAAAACAGTTCATTTGGGGTCAAACAAAACATTTTGTTTGATCTACAATGAATGCTTCTTTTCTTTACCTTTGTCATTCATCAAAAAACGCATAAAACGTTCATTTGGTGTTAACCCAAAAATAGTTTTATTTCCTTCTTGTGTGGCCAGAAAACTAAAAATCAGTTAATTTGCACAGCTTTAGCCTCGGTCAAAGACATACCAGGTACATTAAAAGAGCAGTCAAGAGATTAAGGGCCCAAGCTTTCTCCCACTGAAGGTGAGCCAGTTGATGTTGACTTCAGTGGAAGTAGAATTGGGTTCTAAAGATCGGGTTCTCAGCTGGAAAGGAACTTCATTGTTCCATTGACTTCCGCTGAGCTGTGCTTATTTACACCAGCTAAGGATCTGGTCGAGAGTGTTTAAGGCTGGGATTTGCAAAGGAGGCTATGGGATTTAAGTGCCCAAATTATGTTGAAAAATCAATGGAATTTGGGTACCTAATCTCCTTAGGTTCCTTTGAATCCCAGACAGAGTGTTTTCACTCACACATTCTAAGGACCTGTTGCTAGCACACTATATTATACACTTAAACAAATGAAAAGATAGCTTGCAACTCAGAGCTATTTCATAGAGTCATAGACTATCAGGGTTGGAAGGGACCTCAGGAGGTCATCTAGTCCAACCCCCAGCTCAAAACAAGACCATTCCCCAATTTTTGCCGCAGCTCCCTAAATAGCCCCCTCAAGAATTGAACTCACAACCCTGGGTTTAACAGGCCAATGCTCAAAGCACTGAGTTATCCCTCCCCCCATTTTCAGTTGCTTGTAGCACAATATTCTTGTCTGTTCTATAAATCACAGACTAATAAAAGGAAGACATCATCTGGTCAAGTTTGTAACTGCATACAGCTGGAAGCTGCTCTGTCTTGATTAATTAACATAATTGATTAATGTAAATGATTGTTGACTTTGAGGCAGTGTATTATGCATCTATTGCCTAAATCCAAGTGAAATCCATTACAAAACTCTGTGTGGCATTAGAAAAGCAGTGCTTGAGATCCGTGGGAGCTATGCTTTTAAAGTGCTACCCAAGGATTGCTATGAGTGACTCCTCCTAGCAAAAAGGGTGAGGATTGGCAGGGTCAGGCACCAGACAGCATTCCCCTGTAGTACTTATTCTTCAGTCTGCTGTTGTGAGAAGCTTCCTGAACATTTGCCTTTCTTCATCATTATTTTCATTCACTTTGCAGCACTTCTTAATGTTAATGTTGCCTCTCAAGTTGTTTTGCACCCTTTCCCTCCCCCAGGTCCCTTCCCTGGTCTAGCTAGGTACTTATATGGCCCTCAGTGGTCTAGCTAGGTACTTATATGGCCCTCAGTCAGCAGTCAATCTGAGCACCTCACTCACCTCAATTACTGCATCTTCACAGCTTCCTGTCAGGTAGGAAAATGCTGCTGTCCCCATTTTAAAGAAGAAGGACTAAGGCACAGATTGATTAATGGACTTGTCCATGCTCACGCAGGAAGTGCATGACAGAGTCAGAATTTCCAGCAAACTGAAAGAAATAAATCATTTGGCCAGTTCCGGGCCAGTGCCTTCGTCACAAGTCCCCCCTTCCTGTCACGTGGATTTGGGTGCCTGGGATCTCCCAAGCTCTGTTTCTGTCTCTAAACCTGGCATTCAACATGATGAGCACGTTTGAAATTCTGGTCATTTATGTTGACATCTAAGAGGTAACTGAGCTTTTTTTAGAGTAACAGCCGTGTTAGTCTGTATTCTCAAAAAGAAAAGGAGGACTTGTGGCACCTTAGAGACTAACCAATTTATTTGAGCATACGCTTTCGTGAGCTTATGTAAAGTGATCACTTTACATAAGCTATTACCAGCAGGAGAGTGGGGTGGGGGGAGAGAAAACCTTTTGTAGTGATAAACACCCATTTTTTCATGATTTGTGTGTATAAAAACAAACATCTTCTGTATTTTCCACAGTATGCATCCGATGAAGTGAGCTGTAGCTCACAAAAGCTTATGCTCAAATAAATTGGTTAGTCTCTAAGGTGCCACAAGTACTCCTTTTCTTTTTGAGCTTTTTTTGCCAGTTTAGCCCCAACAGTGGGTGCTGAGCATTTATTTTTGGGCAAATCTGGCCCCTAGATGATAAGCAATGTGGGGCAGGGACCATGTGTTGTTTCTCTGCTGTCTGAGGCACCCAGCATGCCTTTGCCGGGGCTGGAGCACCCATGGGGGAAAAATTGTGGGTGCTCAGCCCCCACCAGCCACCTGCTGATCAGCTGTTTGGCAGTGGAGATGGTGGGTGATGGGGTGGAATGGGGGGGTGTGAAGAGGTGGAGCAGGGGTGGGGCCTTGGGGAAATGGGGGGAGTGGGGGTGTGGCCTCAGGGTGGAGCACCCTCCCAAAAAAATGAAAGTCGGCACCTGTGCAAGAGAGACATGGTGCGTGAGGTAATATCTCGTATTGGACCAACTTCTGTTGGTAAAAGAGACAAGCTTTCGGGGTGACCTGAAGAGCTCTGTGTCTTTGTCCTTCTAATATCCTGCGACTGACGTGGCTACAACAACACTGTATAGCACATGCAGTAGAGTTCCCTTTCAACCTCCCCCACCAGTGCCGGTGACTGTGGGAGAAAGAAGGGAGAGCTGAGGCAGCTTCTATTCACATGTTGATTTCTCCTTCCCTCCCACACCACTGTCCTAGACAGAGTAAAGTCTTGGCAACTTCAGTCCAATGGAGAAGCAGAGAGCTGTTTTTCCTGGATTCCACACTCCAGGTCTGTCACACAGACTCAAGAGAGACACAGTGAGAGGAAGGTAAGAGTTTTATTGCCTTTCCGTCATCTTCTCATTTCCTTTGTTCACCAGTTTTGATTTCGGAGCCCGTGGCCTTTCTAAGCAAGGCTAGTTCTTTTCTTCCTGGATGTTTTTCAGCACTTGCTTAGTCCATTAACAGCAAGAGACATTTTCTAGAGGCCAAAGTGAGACAACTGTATACTGGCTCCATGTCGTACCTTAGCGTCCACACACAAATTGCACCCATTTGCTAAATCAGTTTCTTAATTGATTTAGTTAAATCAGTGTGCCCCCTTGTGTAACCTCATAAATCAGTGTCAGAGTGAGTGATCTTGATTTAGTTTAACTTGGTAACAAACTGAACTAAAGATTCTATATCCACACGAGGGGCTTGCAGGGACTTAACTAATCAGTTTAGAAATTGATTTATTTCAGTTGGTGCAATTTCAGCATGTAAACCGGGCCTCTGTTGCAACTCCAGACTAATTGCATCGACTTCAGTCCTAGTTGCTCAGTGTTCAGCATTTCTGAAAATCAAGTCATTTATTTAGTCTCCCAAAGCCATATTTAGCCCTAACTTTAGGCAGCCATTTTTGAAAATCAATTTTTGTTAATTTGAAGAAGTTTTTTCTTGTGCTTTTTCACTTTTCAGCCCCTGTAGTTAGAGCTATAAAGGTTAAAAAAAAATCCAGTAAATGTCCTCTGACCAGTTTAAAATGCAATGGGAAAACTCCCCACACAATAGTAAATGAGCCCATGCATCACCATTACAGAATTAGCAACCGTAGTTCTGAAAAAGGTCAAACAAAGAAAACTACTTTAATCATCTCCGATGGTTAATTTGTATTCCAAATAATGTTGTTTCATCAATATCACCTGAATAATATTTGAAATCAAACTAATTTCAACAGATTTTACAGGAAGGAAGATTCCTTTGATACTTTGCCTTCCTTTTGTTTTCTCCAGATAAATTCTTTCATCTGACCTGTATATAAAAAATTGTATACGTGACTTACACTTTGTATCTTTAAAAAGTTTCCTTTAATCTTTTTATCATTATGCAAGGCATTAATGATATAAGAAGGTATTCCCCATGCTGAGAATGGAAATATCACTCATTTTATTCTTATTCTTATTTAACATTTATACTAAATCAACATCTATCGACCTTACACAGTTCAGGGCCATGTTTTGCTGGCTGCTATACACACACATAGTAAATTACGGTTCCTGCCCCAAAGATATTCCAGTTTAAAAGACTAGACATAGTGGGTGATTGAAACAAACTAGTGGATCAAGTTTTCTTTGAAGCTATAAAAAAACAAAATCAAACATTGCCATTTATTTTAGTATCTTCCCAACTCTAATTGGATGTGATTTCATTTACAGAATTATTTTTGTAAAATCACTATATTTAAAGGCTGGAAATCTTTAAATAAAGATTCAGTTTAAATCTTTTAAAGCAATTTAAAGCAATTTTTCTTTTCAATAATCATGTCCCAGAATGAAACAGTTTCTTGTTTTCAAAGGGTGTTTCAGGTTGCAAGGTTTGGACTATGGGTGTCTATGCAAGTTATTTCCACAAGAGCAAAGGACAAATGCTTATAGACCTGACAGATCCTTCTCAGGCAAACTGGATTACAGCACATGCGGAGACCTGTAAAAGTAAGATGATATTTTTTTTAAGCTTGATTCTAAGGGCCTCCTTTGCGGGGCTCACCTTGCAATGTCTTCTGCTCACAGTCCAAGCTTCACACACCCAACATGACAGGGCACACAGAGTAGATTGTACAGATCTTCATAACGTGATTTCCCTTCTTTTTTCTTGGTATTTCACTGCTGTTCAAAGCAGCAAAGTTCACAATGTTGACATTTAAGAGGTCATCATTAGGCTTCGGTAGAAACAGCCTCAGCGGTGAAAGGAGGTAGTTCCCACTTCAGTTATTATTTCAGGATGTCTGCAGACTCAGGGAGTCAGCACTGCATCAGTTTCTACTTGGTTCATGTTTCCAAGGTTATCTTTGCTACTACAAGGACTAGAGTTGATTTTTAAAACTAAAGCTTAGATTTTTGAGTACAAGATGGGAACTCTCTCCCAAAAATACCAGCTTGTTAAGCCACCATGAGTCACTTCAGTTCAGTCCCTGAATAATACTTAGCACTTTTACAGAGCATTATGTCTTTTAAAAAATGTACAGATATTAATGCAGGTTTACAACATCTGAGTTAGATAAATATTCTAGCCCCATTTTCCAGATGGTTAAAAACAGAGACCCAGAAAAGATCAGTGGCCGAGTCAAGTATTCCTGGCTTCTGGTCTGGTGCTCATTGACCTCCCTGTAGATACCTGTACTCAAAAATGGAGCCATACAAAAATATACAGATGTTGCCTTTCAGGGAAAGGTAATGGGGAGAAACGAGGCAGAGTAAATTCAAAGACATGGGCTTTGACAGGTCTCAGTGGGAAAGGTAGGAAAAAGCACTACAGCGTGTGCCCATATAGGAGCCAATTGAGCACAGTACTTAGGCATGTGGCTAATTTTGGGGGGAGGGATAGCTCAGTGGTTTGAGCTTTGGCGTGCTAAACCCAGAGTTGTGAGTTCAATCCTTGAGGGGGTGATCTGGGGAAAAATTGGGGATTTGTCCTGCTTTGAGCAGGGGGTTGGACTAGATGACCTCCTGAGGTCCCTGGCATTCTATGATTCTATGAATTTTAAGCACTTTGATTTCAGTGGGATTGCTCACATACTTAAAGTTAAGCATCTGGTCAGGTACCTAGCTGATTCTGATTTGGGGCCTAATGAATGAACAGGGAGATGGGAGTTGGGGGGGAGGGATAGCTCAGTGGTTTGAGCTTTGGCCTGCTAAACCCAGGGTTGTGAGTTCAATCCTTGAGGGGACCATTTAGGGATCTGGGCCAAAAATTGGGAATTGCTCCTGCTTTGAGCAGGGGGTTGGACTAGATGACCTCCTGAGGTCCCTTCCAACTCTGATATTCTATGATTCTATGAAAGAAATGATTCCAAAATTATCAACCTGCTTTTCCTGGTATGGGATGCCATTTATCTCCTACCAAAGAGGGGGGTAGTGGATGTCCCAGTGAAATTGAACAGCATTTGTAAAGTTGAAGCTTTAGATTAAAAACCAAATATGCCTCTGGAAGAAGTCCATCCAAATGTGATCCAAGTGCCAATACATGGTGTGTTAAATCTATAGCAGCCAGACAGCTGGAAATGAAAGATGTAGGAATCATAGAATCATAGAATATCAGAGTTGGAAGGGACCTCAGGAGGTCATCTAGTCCAACCCCCTGCTCAAAGCAGGACCAATCCCCAATTTTTGGCCCAGATCCCTAAATGGCCCCCTCAAGGATTGAACTCACAACCCGCTTTTCCTGGTATGGGATGCCATTTATCTCCTACCAAAGATGGGGGTAGCGGATGTCCCAGTGAAATTGAACAGCATTTGTAAAGTTGAAGCTTTAGTTTAAAAACCAAATATGCCTCTGGAGGGGTGCACTTTGCTCATGCATCTCAATGGGGGTTTCTGAAATGGATGCATAGCCTCGTAGTTCTCAACGTGAATTTAGCTTCATAGTGCCCCGTGAGGAGCGTTGTTGTAGCTGGGAGACAAGGTGGGTGACATTAGGGTGATATTAGGGAGACAAGGTGGGTGAGGTGACATCATCTTCAGGTAAGAAAAGCTCTGTGTAGCTTGAAAGCTTGTCCCTTTTGCCAACAGATGTTGGTCCAATAAGAGATTGCCTCGTCCACCTTGACTCTGTGAGGTAGGGAAGTATTGTTCCCATTTTACAGAAGGGGTCTGAGGCACAGCAAAATTAAGTGATATACTCAAGGTGCCACAAAACATCACAACTTCCTGAGAAGTGAACCCACTGATGGGCTCCTAAGTGATGCAGGTGCAGTTGAAAATCCCATCCCAGATCCCCAGAGTCTCTGTCCTGTGCTTTTAACAAGGCCAGACCATCCCTCAAATGTTACTTGGTTAAATAAATTAATCTTTCTTGCAGTTTGCTGTGGAAGCCAGCATCTCAGTCTCAGGGGGGAGGGACTACCTTATATCTGTCTCCTATGACGACTTTAGCTGTCTTAGGATCAGCAAAGGTGGGCTCTAGCTGTAGCAGGTTCTAGGCCTGCTCATGGGGAGAAGTGGCCTTTGGGAAGGGAGGCCCTTAAAAGAGATGAGAGCAAATGGAAAGATAGGTTGCATTGGGTGTGGATTATCACTAGAAGAGACTGCAATGGTCTCCATGGAGACTGATAACTCTATGCCTGTGCACTCATTTCAGGATGTGTTTTCAGTAATTAAGGAACTAACATTTTGTTTTGATGTGCATTTGTATTTATTTAGCAATGTTTATCCCTTAATATCCCTAATTTGCTTTCATTAGCAAAGCAATTTGCTACCCGTTACTCAAACGGTGCTCGTCTGTTTCAGCTCCAGATGCATTCCGCACCAAAGAACAGGCTGCCGTGCAAATCCCCAAAATGCCAAATGTTGGTGTGAACAGTGTGGCCTTGGAGACAGGCTGACACACATGCCACTCCACAGTCCTGCTGCAGATAGTTTCCTGGGGTGGGCTGAAACAGTGAGACACTTGATGTCCTTGGTAGGCAGCGAATTTGTCACTTCAACAAAGCAGTAAAAAAGAAACCACCATGAAGAAAAGAATTGCAAAACGATATGCCATGCTCAGCAGGGGCAAAATGTGCCACTGTCCTTTTCAATCATTCGGATGAGAGACTCGCTTCAATTTACATAAGCCTCCTTCTCTTTGTCACTCAGAATCGCCTTGGGGAGTAACTGGCAAGCAGATCTACTGAGGTTTTTTTGTCCCAGAGGGACCCATGGTACATCCCTAGAGCTTGAGAAGTTTCCCTGACTGACAGCGCAGAGCATGCTCTCCTCTAGTCAGGCAGCTTCGTAACTGACAAGCAGGGGAAATGGGAAAATGTAATCTACCTGGGTGGAGCAGCTGTGGTGTGTAAGGAGGTGGGGTGCGTTTGCAGAGGGCATTGTGGGAGGTAGGGCTCTGGGTGCAGAATGCAGATCTGAGAGAGGCAGGTTGCAGCTTACAGCCCACTCTGGGTTCCGTGTGGTGTGATGCTGGAATACAAATAATAGAATTGTTCAGTGCAAGCTCTCATTGCTTTAACATGAAGAGTGGCACACTAACTAAGCATGCGTAGGAACTGGAATACTGTGAACTTGTGGTGACTCCTGTCCATCTCCAGATAGTAGACCATCTGCAATCAGGTATAGTGCCCCTTTAAGAATGGAGGGAGCCAGAGGGCCCCATTCCAGGGAGTCAGATTGAACACAAACTCAGGAAATGGCCAGGCAGTAAAAGAGAGGGAACAGTCTCGGGGAATAAGGAGTGGGATGAGGTACAGGGGGAAACCCTAGGACATTGTTCCTTTAAGGGCCCTGTAGGGTGGGGCGGGGCTCCTTTTCTTCCAGCCAATAAGGAGGAGCCTGTGGAGGAGGGCAATATATAGACAGCCTTCTCCCTCAAGTCAGAACCAGGGAGACACTGACAGGAGAAAGAAGCCAGGGGCAGAGGGCTGATTTCCAACCAGAAAGGGCAAGGACTGGTGGCCTCAGGTGGAACAGACCCCCAAAGGAAGAGTTCTGCATGTGTGACAGGGCATTGTACTGACCACACGTTTCCCTCCCTCTTGACTGTTCTGGGGATTAGCTCTGGGCAGCCAATGCCCCTTCCTGTGGTTGCACTCCACCACGCTCTGTCTCTTTTGACCTGCAGACCCCTCTTGCTTCAGGGACTGCAGCCTCCTCTTCATGACTCGGCCCTCTAGACAGGTCACTCCCCATTCTGGGGGACAAGAGCCCTTCTGCACGACCTGTCTCGGCCATCTTTTCCAGCGCTGCCCTGATGGTGCCACTTCCCCAGTGGCTGGTAGGGGAACTCAGGCCTGCCTCTACTCCAGGTTCCAGTCCAAGGATCCTGTATCTGGCAATCATGGTCCACATTAGCTCAGACCCTGCTGCTTCTTCTCTGGGCTTCATCCTACAGCTGTTGGTCATCGTCCCCGCACAACCTCCCCCCTTCCCCCGGGATGTCCCAGCTCAAACTCCCTACTCCCAGCCTACTTCCATGCAGTCCCTCTCTATTGCCAGCTTCCTGGCTGTATAAGCCCAGCCAGCTCCTCCCTCAGCTGGACTTCATCAGCAAATAAGGCCTTAGCACTCCCTGGCTTTCCTCCAGGTTCAGCCTTTAAGTTAACTGGCCTAATTCTCCCCCTTCAGGCACCCCATCACAATGTGGCAGGAGAATGAGGGCTGAGTGTGAACTTCAGTGTTATCTTTACAGACTTATCTGGGGGACTCCGTGCTGCTTGTTTGAACCATTTTGTTATTATGGACTCTGGGGGTTGTCTGAACCTTTTGTGTTACTAACCCAGATTCCGGGGGCGGGGGGGGGGGGGTGCTGTTAGCCACAAGGGAGACTGGGTGGCAGACAAGAGGGGGCTAACAATGGCAGTGTGCCTGCAAAGCAACCTCTGGCCACGGGGGGTGCTCTGGAATCGATCACCGCTATACACCGGGTACGTAATGTGGAATTCTACTGATTTTTCTTCCTAGAGTGAAATAGATAGCAAATCCGCCAAAGAGCAGCATTATCTAACAGCAGCTTGAATGTGACTCTTCAGCTCAGGAGAAACTAAGGGAGATTAAAACACGAGTTCTCAGTAGCCTTATAAACACAGAGAAGCCCGTTCTCCCTGAATGGGCATGCTTAACTCTTGCTGCATCTGTGAAGGGAGGGAAAAACAGGCCACATTCTCCTCCCAACTTTGTTTTAGGCCTGCCGATCATGAAAATGTATAGCGACACTGGAATGTTCATAGCTGATGATGTAACCTCTTCACATCAACAAGGAAATGACTAAAGGAGGGAATGCATTCTCTAAAAAGCTTGCAATGAAGGCTTGAGATCTCAGGTTAATGTGGTTTTCTTGATTGAACTGTTTGGGGCAAATTCTTTTGAATTGACTGACAGGGAAGTAGATTCAGTAACCTTTCAGGGTCTGCTTCAGACTCACAGGCATAAAGTTAGGCATACGCTTAATTACCTCACTGAATGAGGAGGGCCTCACAACGTGAGTTTTACAGAATCATGCTTCAGTTTAGAGCTTTACTCTGAAGTTCCCATTCCAGACTGATGAGTTTTGGGAATAATTTGCACTCTGTAGACCATGGTGTTATAAGCATTAAATCCACCACAATATTATTCTGCACAACACAGACATACATATGCACATATTTCAAACCATCAGTGAACAAAGTAGCAAATGACATCATCAAAGCTTGTTTCTGTTGCACCTCGGCTATTAATCTACAAGCTACTTGTAATATAATCCTTCCCCTTCATGTGCATTTGTATTTATTTAGCAATGTTTATCCCTTAATAATACCCTTTATTTGCTTTAGTTAGCAAAGAAATTTGCTACCCATTAGTCAAATGGTGCTTGTCTGTTTCACCTCCAAATGCACTTCCGCACCAAAGAATAGGCTGCCGTGCAAATCCCCAAAATACCAAATGCTGGTGTGAACAGTGTGGCTGTGGAGACAGGTTGAAAATGTTTGAAATTCAACCAAATGTTTCATAGACATTTCACAAATTTTGTCAAAAGAAAGGGTTAACATTTTAACCAAAAGTTTTGACCAAGTTCTCAACTGTTCGGAATGTTTTAGCTGTTTGGAAAATGTGTTTTGTCCCTGTGAAAATGTTTACTAAAGAAATTTGGTTTTGTATTCATTAACATTTTCCTTCAAACTTTTTGGGATTTTTTTTAAAAAAAGAAAAACCACAAAACTGATTTTTTTTCAGTTTTTGGCTAAAACTTTCTAATTTATAGTTGCGAAAAACCAGGGGGCAGGAATCAGCTTTTGGACTCAATTATTCAATTTTTTCATGAAAACCTGAAAACAAATAAAAATGGACATTTTCTAATGGAAATTTCTGAAAGTCTCTTTCATCAGAAATGTCTGGAACAGAAAGTTTCAACTAGCTGTACCCAGTGCATAAACGTTAAGTAACCCAACCCCTTTTTAAATTGATCTGTTCTGGAAAATTCAGTTTTTGTTGAAGGAAACAAGTGCCTTTTTAAAAGGAATGGAAGGTGATTCAGTGGAACTTACACAGCACAAAATCCCTGTAAGTATATGAGGCATTTTAGGCCATAAAGACAGCAGATGGTGTTCTCACACAATCCGTGCTCATGAGAGGAAAGGAGAGGGATAGAGAAAACAATCTCAGTTCATATGGCCTGATGTAAATCAATGGTTTTATGTCTTTGCCTCTGCTTTCTAGTGATGCACTTCACTGGAATCAAATTATAAGTATCTTGAATCAGTAAGCAGTGAAGGCTATAAAAGGTCTTGTATATGTCTGACCACAATGAAATGGCAAAGCCATGTCAGAGGGAAAGTCACCTCTTCAACAGATTTGTTTAATAAAAATATCATCAACAGTTCTTCAACTGGCAAGAAATTTATCTTAATTGGTGCATCAAAAATCTGCTCTCATGCAGAATGACAAGAGATGCACCAATGAAATCAAACAGAATTGTATTTCTATAACTTGTCACTGAAAAGGGTTCAAGTTTGGTTAAGAGTGACATTCTTGCCAACACAGCCCTAGAAAGCAAGCAAATACCAAGTTATATGAGGACTCATAACTTTGCCCTATAATGCCCAGGCAGCACGTTTCCATGGGCAGTGATAGCCTTCACAATGTCATGATGCCTCCACAAGGTCACAATGTCAATGTCACCATGTCAAGTTACTTCTGCCATCCAGCAGACAGGAAAATATACTGCATGCATTGTGTTCACGTGCCTGGATGGATGAGCTATTGGTTAGAATCATAGAATCTCAGGGTTGGAAGGGACCTCAGGATGTCATCTAGTCCAACCCCCTGCTCAAAGCAGGAACAATCCCCAACTAAATCATCCCAGCCAGGGCTTTGTCAAGCCTGACCTTAAAAACCTCAAACGAAGGAGATTCCACCACCTCCCTAGGTAACGCATTCCAGTGCTTCATCACCCTCCTAGTGAAAAAGTTTTTCCTACTATCCAACCTAAACCTCCCCCACTGCAACTTGAGACCATTGCACCTTGTTATGTCATCTGCTACCACTGAGAACAGTCGAGAGCCATCCTCTTTGGAACCCCCTTTCAGGTAGTTGAAAGCAGCTATCAAATCCCCCCTCATTCTTCTCTTCCGCAGACTAAACAATCCCAGCTCCCTCAGCCTCTCCTCAGAAGTCATATGTTCCAGTCCCCTAATCATTTTTGTTGCCCTCCGCTGGACGCTTTCCAATTTTTCCACATCCTTCTTGTAGTGTGGGGCCCAAAACTAGACACAGTACTCCAGATGAGGCCTCACCAATGTCGAATAGAGGGGAACGATCATGTCCCTCGATCTGCCCCTACTTATACATCCCAAAATGCCATTGACTCATATCCAGCTTCTCATCCACTGTAACCCCTAGGTCCTTTTCTGCAGAACTGCTGCCGAGCCATTCAGTCCCTACTCTGTAGCGGTGCATGGGATTCTTCCGTCCTAAGTGCAGGACTCTGCACTTGTCCTTGTTGAACCTCATCAGATTTCTTTTGGCCCAATCCTCTAATTTGTCTAGGGCCCTCTGTAGCCTATCCCAACCCTCCAGTGAATCTACCTCTCCTCCCAGTTTAGTGTCATCTGCAAACTTGCTGAGGGTGCAATCCACACCATCCTCCAGATCGTTAATGAAGATACTGAACAAAACTGGCCCGAGGACCGACCCTTGGGGCACTCCGCTTGATACGGGCTGCCAACTAGACACGGAGCCATTGATCACTACCCGTCAAGCCCAACAATCTAGCCAGCTTTCTATCCACCTTATAGTCCATTCATCCAGCCCATACTTCTTTAACTTGCTGGCAAGAAAACTGTGGGAGACCGTGTCAAAAGCTTTGCTAAAGTCATGGAATAACATGTCCACTCCTTTCCCCTCATCCACAGAGTCAGTTATCTCATCATAGAAGGCAATTAGATTAGTCAGGCATGACTTGCCCTTGGTGAATCCATGCTGACTGTTCCTGATCACTTTCTTCTCCTCTAAGTGCTTCAGAATTGATTCCTTGAGGACCTGCTCCATGATATTTCCAGGGACTGAGGTGAGGCTGACTGACCTGTAGTTCCCCAGATCCTCCTTCTTCCCTTTTTTAAAGATGGGCACTACATTAGCCTTTTTCCAGTCATCCGGGACCTCCCCCGATTGCCATGAGTTAGGGTGTTAGCCTGTGATTTGACTTCCCTGCTTTGCCTCTGACTCTCTGTGTGATCTTGGGCAAGTCACTTAGCTTCTGTGTGCCTCCGTTCCCCACCTGTACCATGGGATAATCGCACTTCCCTACTTCAGCAGGGGTGTTGTGAGGATAAATACATTAGAGATTGGGAGGTACTCAGATACTGTGGTGATGGGGCCTGTACAATAGGGTTGCCAATTCTGACTGAAGCTATTCCAGGAGATTTTTGTTCCCCAACATGATGTAATGTCATTTTCTTAAAATAGCCTATTAAAATCTCCTGGATTGCTTTCAGTAGTCACCGGGAGATTGATGCTGATTCCAGAAGACTACAGGCCAATCCTAGAGGGTTGGCAACCCTATTGTACAAGTTCCTAAAATAAGGTACACATATAATGCAAAACCGCAACTACAGCCCCAGCTACAGCTGCAGATGTGCAGGGTTGACCTGAGCACAGGTTAAGAGTGTGGTGTGGTAATGGGGGAAGCCTCAGCTCATCATTCATGTTCTGTATTATGTTGTGAGTATCAGAAATGGGCCGGAACAAATCCCAGCGGTCTGAATTCTGGGGAGCTTTGGATCTGGTTCCAGGTCGGGATCTGAATTTTGTTGCTAGAACCCTTTTCTACATTGGGCCCAAACAAGGACCCCCCCCCCACCCCAGCCTGGCCTTCTGTCCCCAGATGCCATGGTTTAAATGCACTGCTAATGAATGCAAGCTTGGAGTACACCCAGGCCAGTGGGTAGAATACAGCAGAAACTGGTGTCACTGAATTCTTAATTCCCAGTGCATGCAGGAAGGAATTACGTGTGGCAGGGAGCCAGCTGAAGGTCCCACCCTGAGGGGATACCTACAGATCTTCCATGAAAAATCTGCTTTTAATATGGTCACAGATAGGGTTGTAGCTGGAATTTGTTTCCCTTCTGTGAGCTGGTGACAAAATGTCTGTCTCCCTGTGTTCATAGGCTCTGCTCAAGCACTTCCAGACCAGTAAGGAAGCTCTCCAGATTCTAGGGTGTTCTTTTAGGGTGTCTCTCCTGCGATGTTTGTGAAGATTTCAGCTTGTGGGGAAACACTTGACCATTTTTATTATTGCTGCTGTGGCTGCTATTGTTCTAGTGGTCATCAGAACAAGCAGCAATCCAATGTGCCACCAACATTTTAATAAAGGGGTCCCCAAAATTCGTCCCTGGAGCCTGTCTTCTAAGTGTATGCGCAACGTGCTTGAGCTTGAGGAGAGGAGGGGTGAGCAACTGAGGACTCTCTCCATTTGTTTTCCCATTACAACCACAGTACTTTCTCATTCCCCTGGACAAAGAGGAGGAACCATCATGTATTGAAAACCACATCATGTGGACGTTGCTGGAAAGATTTATACTTTGATCCTGGAAATATGTACTGACTACTTAGCATGGTGCTCAGCTTATGCAATAAGACATGCACTGAGATAAAGAGGTTGCAAGAGATCCTGGCATTGCCCTCTGCTGGGACAATTCCCAAGATTTGGTGCAACCTGGAACTCTTGGGAAGTATATTTAGGAGCTAAAGGATGAATACTTTCTGCCGTGCATGATTTAGCAGCATCTGCAGGGCAGGTGAACATCATTATCAAGGAAATCACCGCAGATCTTCTTCCATTTAGGGACAACATTTTAACAAGGGGCTCCATGTGTACCCCAAAAGCCCCTTCCAGGGTTTTCATGGCTTTTGCACTGTGAGATGCTCCAAAAATGAAGGCCAAGGTTTTCAAAAGTGACTAGCCATTTAATTTTTAGCTGCCCCATTTAAGATTTTCAGCAGGTGTTGAGCGCCTGCCTTCTGAAAGTCAGACCTTATAACGTGTCTCAAGTCAGGCATCTCAACACTGAGGCACCTTGCTTTTGAAAATCTTGGCTTTGTCTTTTGGGGGAATCATGGTCGCTATGGGAAGGCATGGTGTCCAGTCTATACTTTGGAGCCAGTTCAGGCAACACCTTCAACTCACTCACTTTTCTTTCCAAATGTTTGGAGACTATGGAAGGTAAAGCTAGCTAGAAGGCAGCCTGGTCCTGGTGAGTGATTGCCACGTTGTGTTTTTTGCTTTCCAAGTATATTCAGTTTCACAGAGGAAGATTTTTAAGAGGCCTCCCAGGGTTGAAATTTCTGTCAGCACTTTTGACATACTGTTTTAGATGGGCAGAATTCAGCAATAAAACTGGCAGTAGGATTCCTGCGGGTGGAAGAGAAGTCAGCATCTGTCTTTCCTAGTTTGCTCTTCTCAATGCGGTTCTGCACAGGATCTCTTCTTTTTCTTGGTTGTTCTAGAAGGCTCTCAAGCAAGTAATAGGTAAAGCTTCAGTGACTCAGAACTGCCTCTTTAAGCTGATTCTTGAACAAGTCATTTTCTTCTTACAGCTGAGTCAGAATTTTTCTGGCCTCGACAGTCTGACCAAAATGTCCATGGTGCTGACATGTTAGATTTGTTGTTAAAAAAAAAACTCTTTATCATCCAAGCAGTTGCCGTGGAAATGCTAATGTTTTCCTTTGCTATTTAATAGTTTTCTTGTTGTGAGCTTTGCTCTTCTCCACAGCAGAGGTGGCGTGGTGGAGACTTGGATGGATTCTTGTCATCCAGTCCTACCTCTAGGAGTCAGTATGTGGAAGGGGGAGATTCTTCCAAAGCACTGAACATTGGCTTAACTCTGCACCCATCAAAATCAATGGGGATTTTCACACTGACTCATCATACCAGTTTTGCTGTTTTTATTAGTATATGCACAAACGATCACATTCCTCTTTGCCCGATCCTTATATGGTGTCTTGTTCCTCAGTAACTATTCTCTTCCTTCATTCTCTCAAAAATCCTCTAATAAAAACATGAACACCGAAAGATGATCGCTTTGAGCTCCCAATGTAGCATCCCCCCTTTGGCTGCAGACCATTCTGAAACCCTGTATGTTCTCCTTCCTTCCTTCTGCCCATTGACGGTCCCAGAGGTGCAGAGATGCTGGAGCCGATTCCTCATGCTGCGGCCAGATCTGAAGGGAAACCTGTCTCGAGCTCAGCTTGCCAATGTGACAGATGCATTTGGCCACAAGGTAAAATAACGACTGAGAACAAGCACCAAGTCCATCTCTTGCTCTTTGTGAAGCTGTCTCTGGTACGAGGCTGCCCAAATTCTAGTGTGAACTTTGGGACTTCACCCTGTTCACTTAGCTGGCAAAGGATGTGCACAGTAGGGACAAGTCAAGGAAGCAGACCTTACATTAGTGTAGTTCCTATTCACTATCCTCTCGCCTTTCCATTCACCCCCTTGCACTGTGCCCTTGAGCCAAATGGAGGAGGATTCTATTCCTTATGCAAAATCTTTGTACTTAGGTTTTGTACAGGGGACCAAGATTGGACCTTTAGGCCCCTGTTATGCATGAGGATCTGCTAGCAGGACCCCTGTGTGGAGTCCTATTGACCTCCATACAGATTAAAGATCCACGTGATAGGATCCTGGGGTCGGTCTGGGGCCTTGGGCCCTGATTCAGCAAGTCACATAAGTATGCGTTTAACTTTAAGCATGTATTGAAGTGCTTTGCTGAATCGGGGTCTTAATGAATAACATCAAGAAGAAGCGGACTATTATTTGAACCACTGCTAGTCCAGCAGGATCCCTCTCTGCATGACCTTCTGAAGAGGGCATGGCCCATCTACTCACAGCCAAGAAAGGAAGAGGCTTTAGGGTGGGATTTTCAAAAGTGTTAAAAAAAACATTTTTTTTAATTGACCAAGGGCTAGATGTTCTCAAGAGTAGCTTCTATAGAGAACAACGGGAGCTTCTGGTTACTGAGCACTTCTGGAAAACTAGCCATTTAATTGGGGAGTTGGGTGCTGGGCTTTTTTGAAAAATCAAGCCCCAGAAATCCAGTTAAACGATCCAAACAAAAGCAGTATGCAAAATTTGCTAGCTGGTTGAGAAGATAACATTTCCTGCTGGTTTGCATTTCTCCTTAGTGCTGATTCATTTCATCTAGATATATTACAAGTGAAACAAAGCTTTAATTGCAACCACCATTTTGGAGTTTGGGGGTACTTTTAGTTTACATTGTTAAAAAGAAAGATTTGTCTCTGTAACACTTCCTCTTCATTGTTCTGCTGCTAATAAGGCGGCAAGCTTTATATTTCACGACAATAAATTGAAATCCTTATCCCCCCGTGTGTTTTTAATAGCGTTTTGGAAACCAATCCACTTTTTAATTGGAGTCTCAGGAATTCATAATTGCTTCCTTGTCAGTGGAGCCAAGCAGCCGTCTTTTTCTAGAGAGAAAGAAAAGATCCATTATAGTGAGTGGCCTGGGGCTGCTGTACGAAGAAGAAAATGGGTGGAGTTTCACAGGCGCCATTTCCGATGAAGTCGTGATCTACTGCTCAGCTTCTGAGTCATCTCCAAGAGCAGCACTGCAGAGAAATGAATTGAATTTCTCGGGGATGAGATCTTTGGAAAGGGTCAGATCTGTATTTTCATGGGATATGTAACACGATGGCTGCCACCCAAACCTCCCCTGTGGCCTGGGCTGCCTTTGCAGTGCCCTGCCCCTGCTTTCCCCTTCTTCAGGGTTCTTGAGACCATGCTTCATGCAATCTTGCTCACCACTCTCAATCTGATTTCTTTATTAACAGAAAGTTCCAAACAAGCGCAAACAGAAATAAATCTACCACCCAGCCTGAAGCTGGGCACAGCCCTTCCTGCTATCTGAACAGTCAGCTCTCCCTGCAGCTACACTCTGCAGTTCTCCTTCCAGCTCTGCCCTCACTGATTTCCCCTGACCCTTTATAGCTCAGGAGGAGCCCTGTCCCCTTAACTGGCTCAACTGAGAACACCTGTTCTGGCACAGAGGCGCTGCACTTGTTTCAGTCACAGGAGGCCAGAGGTCTTGTTTAGGTGAACCAGAACATAAGAACAGCCATACTGGGTCAGACCAAAGGTCCATCTAGCCCAGTATCCTGTCTTCCGACAGTGGCCAGTGCCAGGGGCCCCCGAGGGAATGAACAGAACAGGTAGTCATCAAGTGATCCGTCCTCTGTCACCCATTCCCAGCTTCTGGCAAACAGAAGCTAGGGACACCATTCTTGCCCATCTTGGCTAATAGCCGTTGATGGACCTGTCCTCCATGAACTTATCTAGTTCTTTTTTGAACCCTGTTATAATCTTGGCCTTCACAACATCCCCTGGCAAAGAGTTCCACAGGTTGACTGTGCGTTGTATGAAAAAATACTTCCTTTTGTTTGTTTTAAACCTGCTGTTATTAATTTCATTTGGTGACCCCTAGTTCTTGTGTTATGAGAAGGAGTAAAGAACACTTCCTTATTTACTTTCCCCACACCTGTCATAATTTTATAGATCTCTGTCATATCCCCACCTTAGTCGACTCTTTTCCAAGCTGAAAAGTCCCAGTCTTATTAATCTCTCCTCATACAGAAGCCATTGCATACCCCTAATCATTTTTGTTGCCCTTTTCTGAATCTTTTCCAATTCCAATACATGTATATCTTTTTTTAGATGGGGCAACCACATCTGCACGCAGTATTCAAGATGTGGGTCTACCATGGCTTTATATAGAGGCAATATGATATTTTCTGTCCTATTATCTATCCCTTTCTTAACGATTCCCAACATTCAGTTTGCTTTGTTGACTGCCGCTGCACATTGAGTGGATGTTTTCAGAGAACTATCCACAATGACTCCGAGATCTCCTTCTTGAGTGGAAACTGCTAATTTAGATCCCAGTGTTTTCCAATGTGCATTACTTTGCATTTATCAACATTGAATTTCATTTGCCATTTTGTTGCCCAGTTTTGAGTGATCCTTCTATAGCTCTTCGCAGTCTGCTTGGGACTTGACTATCTTGAGTAATTTTGTATCATCTGCCATATTTGCCAACTATATTTGTCATATATTGTTAAAATCAAGGCAGTGTTGCCTACTTCTTCTGAGCACTCCTTAGACTCAGGAGACCTCAGTTCTATTCTTGGCTCTGTCAAGGCCTGCTGGGTGACCTTGGGCAGGCCCTGCTTTGTGCCTCAGTTTCCCCATCTGTGAAATGGGGTTGATGATACTGCTCTCCTTTGTAAAGCACCTCTCCCCACCTGCCCTAATCACATCCTCCAAGCCCCGCAGGGCTTCTTCTGCACAGAGCACTAGAAATGATCTCGGCCAGCGTTACCAGGTGCAATGGCTGAATGGTTAAGGTGCATGACTACATTCCCGAAAGTTGTGGGTGTATATCTCACTTGATCGCAAACTGAGAGGCCACTTCCAGTTCACCCAGCTGCAAACTGGGTACCTGATCCGTCGGGTTAGGGCAGACAAAGGTGGTCGGGTGTGGTGTTAGCCACTGCCCTCTGTGCCGTGGGCTATAAAACTTGTGTGCCTTGACTGTGTCAGCCCAATGAAGAACTTTGACTATTACCAGGGGATAATCTCTGGTTGTAGCATCTTTGGAAGTGCTACTGTAGACCAGATGCCATCATTTTAACTGCTGCCACTTGGCAAGAATAGGAAAGGGAATTTCTAGTATAGCCAGGACCTTAGCCACCAATGGGGTAGTTTTCTCATCAGCCTAAACAGGGTGCATGCTGAGCCAGGAAAGCTGATGGTCAAAATGTTTGCTGAAATGCCTCTATCCTTATGTGTCACAGCATGTCATTTATTATCATTTATATGGATGCCCCAACAAAGATTGGCCTGTGTTGTATGTGGCAGGGTATAAACACCTAGCGAAATAGTCTCTCTCCCAAAGAGCTTGAATCCTAAATGGACAAGATCAAGGATAGAAGGAGAAACAGAAGTGGAGTAACTTGCACCAGGTCAAACAGCAAAGCAAGGAACAAGAACCCAGGGCACAAGACTGGAAGTCAGGAAACCTATCTAATAAACCACACTGCCTCCCCTAGCTTTTCTGTTCGGCTACACGACATTAATGTAAGTCACAAGTTGGGAACAAACCCTTCTTGCTGCAAGTGCCCGGGAAATAGAATTTGTTGGCTTATTTCAGTGCTAAAGTTGTGTTGAAATGTTGCTGTGCTCAGAGCTCCCTTGGAAGCAGGATGCAGTGGCATGAGTTACATTTGGGTCTAAAAAAAAGGGAAGAAAAAGTTACACCTACATTTCTTAAAAAAATGGAGGCGGGAAGTTAGCTTATTTATGCACCTGTGTAAAGTGTCTTGATTGTCCATGGCACTAAGCAGCCAGCATCTGGCACTCACAGAAATGGCAGTGGGGGGTTCTGAGCACTTTTCAAAATCATTCCACTTATTTAGGTGCCCAATTGTGAACGTAGGGAAATCTTGGCCTTGTTACTCATCTAGCACCAGGGACTATGTATTGTTTCACAGACATGTAGGAAGACAAAGTCCCTGATCCAAGGAATTAGAGTGAGTCAGAGACATTTGTATTTAGCTTAATGGGCTGCCTTTTGTGAGTGCATTGCATTAGCCAAGTTGGAACATGGTGCTGATTGAAATAGAACAAAATCCTCATTTAAAAAGAAAAAAAAAAAAAGGAATAGCGTGTGCACCAGAATATGAACGGTGAGCCATCAAGCTAGAATGCTTTGTTATAATTTAATACCCACTTCTTGGTGCTTCCCAGCATTAGTTAACACATTTAACATGGTGCTTTTAAATTACAGTAGCTGCATTTTCACTAAGGAAGGGAGCATTTGGTTTAAATTTGGTCCTAGTACCCCCTCCTGTGGCCAAAGGGACATGTGCATGTAAATATATAACATAACTATGGCAACAATGGAAAACACTATTTTAAAGATATTGTGACCAAGAGGATGTAGCCCTTATTGGTACTACTCTCTGTAAATTTCAGTTTGTTAGGGGAAATCAAACAAGAGCTGGCTTCTGTCCAAATGGCTGTGGTGTTCTTACAGAAAAATAAAGAGATTACTCTTGTTCCATGCCTAAAGCTCTGACCAGCTTACATTAAGTACATATTTTTGCCTCCCGTAACTCTATAGCTTCTCTTCTTGAGTCCAACACCTGCTTTGTATCTCCATAGTTCAATCACAACTTCTTGTGACCTCTTCAAACTTTCCATATAAATAAATCTGACTGGGGATGCATGTTTTTTAAGAAAATCAGTTGTAATTCAGCAAAACTGTGAGTTATTTTGCATATGTCTTTGGGTCCACATCCTCTCTCACTGATTCCAGTCGGAATGATGGGGCCAGTCTTTTCCGCATTGGTGTTGGTGGGAGTATTTGCTCTTTGATGTTGGCGAGGAAAGGATCAGGCACTATGTGTGAGTGTCTGTTACCTTGTCTCAGCTCGTAACTTAGAAAGGAGGTAAGGGTCATTCTGTAGGTAATAACAAATAGAGAGATACCTTATTATTGTTTATACTGTGGTAGGGCCTGCAGGCCAGGCCCCATTGTGTGCTGAGTCATCCCATTTATTTCTGAGCCTGTTTATGCCTGATGAGTCATCCCTGAACCAGAGATTGTGATGAGCAGGGATCCTAGTTTTCCGTGATAAAAAACCACAAATGATCAGATGAAAAAACATACAAAGCCACGTTTTTCCACAATTAAAATGAAACACTGACCTTTAGTTTCTCTAGCCACACCACAGATAGGTATCAGCGGAACACAATGTTTTACTGAGATGTTTACCATTTTTGAGCGGACACTGCCCCGAGCCCTGCCCATTCTTCTGATGGTCCAGTCTGGCTCCAGTCCCAATTAGATCGGAAAATTAGGGTTCCACTGTATATGTTTTTATTTTTTTGCAAAATGTAAAAACTAAAGAGTCTTTGTAAAAAAGCAAATTCCGTGTTTTTCCATGGCAAACAGATTTCTAGGATCTCTGGTGAGAGTCCTCAGAGGCATTTACCTGCTGGGCTTGTAATAGGCCCCATGTCATTCAGTCAGGGTTTTGCCAAGCCATAGGCAAGGACTCATCCAGGGGATCCAAAGGCAGGTATATAGGCTCCCAAGGGAAGCTGCAGTCTCTCCAGGTGCTGACTGGGTGGCCTGGCCTGGCTGGTCTGGCCTGGCCTGGCTGGCTGAGTTCTTCTTTGTGGGAGATGGACGGTATAATGGAGAATACTGAAAGTTGAAGGAGATAGCAGAGGAGAAGCCTGGTCCACAAGTTAGGAAAAAGAACCGGGGGGGGGGGGGGAAGTGCCAGAGCTCAAAGAGGAAACAACAGGCCAAAAGACAGAAAAGAGTAAAGAAAAAAAATGTAAATGCAATCATCATAAAATCACTAGTTAAGGATGTGGAGATAGAGGATAGAAACCCTCTGAAAGTGGCTGAGTGGATTAAAAAAGTGCTGGAGACCTAGAAAGAGCTTTGAGTGTAACAACAACAAACAAGTGGGGAAACAATAAAGATTAAATTATTAGGAAAACTGAAAGTAAACTGCCAACTGCCTAAGTATCCAACCAAGACAAAAGAAGTTGTATAGGGGGTTACAATCCACATGACTAAAGATAAAGGCATAGGGGTGATGTGCTACTACTCTGTGCTAAGCAGCTAATTTAGCAAAAGGCAGGGGGAGGGGGGAAAGCTACCAACACCTGTGCTAATTGCATTTAAGGGAGAAACCCTTCCGGATAGGGTAACAATAGTATACCACATTTTTTGGACAAAACCATATGTCCCATCCCCGGTGACTTGCTACAGATGCCGAAGGTTTAGACGTGTGGTGAATATATGAAAGGGAAGATCAGATGCTGAAATGTGGAGGGGAGCCCGCCTATGACAATTATTTGGATGGGACACAATTGAAGTGTAGCACCTGTGGAGGAAAGCACAGTGCGCATGTGGGGGATGGATAGCTGCAAAGCAAACACCGGAGAAACAAAAAACCAGTTAAAGCAGCAGAAAAGTACCTACCTATTAGCAGCTTAGCAGTACATTGAGGATGGAGGTACCTCCCTACCCTGGCTACCCCTGGAGTGTGTCCCAGTATACTAAACCAGCGCTGATTATTACTGCCAACAGCCAGTATTCTTTTGCCTTTGATTGGGGAAGGGCACCAGACGAAGATGCCCTCTCTCCCCTTACTATTCAGCTTGGCACTTGAATTCTTTGCCACAAAGTCCAGGCATCCCTCTGGAAAATGGGTCAGTGCACCAATGTCTAGGCCAGAGGGGGGCAAATTGCGGCCCGCGGGCCACATCCGGTCCGCAGGACCCTTCCCTCTGGCTCCTGAGCTCCTGCCAGGGTGCAGGGTCAGGACAGGCTTGCAGAGGAGCCAGCCCAACTCCTCGACAGACTGCTGAGCGGGGCGGAGCCTAACCCCTGGCCCCTCCCCTTCTGCTCCCCTCCTTCCCTGCCTCTCTCGCAGTCACAGTTCCCCCAGCACCTGGGCAGCATGGCTGCAGCGCCACCAGACCTGGTGCTTCAGGGCAGCGCAGTCGGGGGGAGGTGGGTTGCGGGGCCTGGGCCCTGCTGCCGGAGACAGGGGCAGAGCAAGCCACCTCCAGCATGCTTGGCCCCTGTCCCCATCAGCCAAGCCCAGACAGGGAGCGAGCCCTGCCCGACTGCCAGGGAGAGCAGCCAAAGGTGCAGGGGAAACACACAGGGAAAGGACTAAGCCCCCCTTTCCCCCACCCCACAGGTAACGTGGGGCAGGGAGGGTTGGATGGGGTGGGGGGGGCCCAGGAGGGGTGGTCAGGGGGTGGGGAGCAGGGGGGATTGGATAGGATGCAGGAGTCCCAGGGGGCAGTTGGTGGGGAGCAGGGGGGGTTGGATGGGGTGGGAGTTGCGGGGGGCTGGAATGGGGTTGGGGGCCAGGCCACGCCTCACTGTTTTGGGAGGCATAGCCTCCCCCAGCTTTCCCTACCCAGCCCTCCATACAATTTCTGTACCCGGTGTGGCCCTAGGGCCAAAAAGTTTGCCCACCCCTGGTCTAGGCCATGGGGCATTTTGGTGAGGGATGCAAGAGGAGGAGTTTTACAAGGCCCTGGGCTTTCCTTTTATTTTTGATATGTAGCCTCCTCAGCCTGTTCAAAGGTAGATGATGAAGGTAGTCTCTGGGGCCAGGTTTTTTCTTCCATCAGCTTAATTGACAGACAGTCTTGTCTAGTTTCCAAATAATGCCAATGTTTGAAACTCCTGCACCTTGAAGAGCGCCCCTTGTTGGAGCCATTGTCAAAACCTCCCTGAGTTTCCAACATGGTGTCACAATATAATTTCATTGGGAAGAAAGAGGGGGACAAAGGAACTTTAGACACTTAGACCTGGTCTGTGCTAGAAAATTAAGTCTTGCCTGTGTCTGCTGGGATCAGATCCCTGAAACCACCAGCCTCTGGCTGCACCAGCATGGCCTTTCAGCCCTCTGCAGGCCTCCCTTTCTCCGGACAGGTAGTGATAGGCATACATCAACCCCTAGTCCTCACCAGGGCTAGATGAAGGCAGGGGCTTTAGGAGCTGCAGCCTGGAGCCCCGGCACAAGCGGGGCCCCGCAAAAATAAATCAGAGGCAGTGATCCCTGGGCTGCTAAAAGGGGCGCTCAGACTGCCTGCCCGCCCCGGAAGCAGCTGGCTGCTGGCATGTCTTTGCGGCCCCTGGCGGGGTGGAGAGGTGGGTCTGGACACTGCCCCCAGGCCCAGCACCATCCCCGCAGTCCGGCCAATGGGAGCTGTGGGGGCGGCGCTTACGGGCACGGGCAATGCACGGAGACACATTGTCCTCCCCCAGGGGCACACAGAGATGCGCCAGCAGCCAGCCACTTCTGGGAGCGGCGTGGGTTACAGCATGCAGGAAGCCTGCCTGAGCCCTGCTGCACCACTGCCCAGGAGCCACCTGTGGTAAGCGCCTCCTGGCCAGAGCCTACACCTCGTATCACCTCCCTCCCCACAGCCCAGAGACCCCTCCTGCATCCAAACTCCCTCCCAGACCCTGCAGCCCCTCCTGCATCCCAATCCCGTCCCTCAGCCCCCTCCTGCACCAAACTCCCTCCCAGGAAAAAGGCTTGTATACAGGGGCCCCACAAAATCTAATAGCTCCGGGCCCACAGGAGAGTTAATCCGGCCCTGGTCCTCGCAGGGTTCTCTGCAGGGTCCAGCCCCTGTTCCACTGAACACTCACACTCCTAAAGTGTCATTTGAATTTGCTATCCTTCATTTGTTCATCCATACATCGTGAATTTGTCCCTTGTTGATAGATTCTGAGAAGAGGTGAATAGATAGTTCTTGTACCATACTATTATTTGTACCCTTCTATCATGAGGCACATGGGAAAGGTGCCCCCTTCCTTTTTTTCTGAAAAATTAACATTGTACTGTTCAAAAATTAAAGAACTCACATTACAATTAGCCATAAATCAAACTAAGTCCCCAAATGTCATAGCTTTAAAAAATCATTCATGAAAGAATTAAGAATATAAGAACATAAGAACGGCCATACTGGGTCATACCAAAGGTCCGTCTAACCTGGTGTCCTGTCTTCTGACAGTGGCCAATGCCAGGTGCTTCAGAGTCAATGAACAGAACAGGGAATCATCAAGTGATCCATCCCCTGTCACCCATTCCCAGGTTACTGGACTTGCTGAATGTTTGATGTTCCTCAGTCTACTTGTATGAGTCTGTCCAATAGATTAGAAAATTATTTAACAGACCATTTTACTATTTACTTTCCTTGATGAACAAATATTTCATTATGTCATTGTTTCCAGCACTCTCATCACAGGGGAAATATCACATGACTGGACTGTTGTCTAGCACAGGTGTTTTATTAGTGTTTCCCAGGCACTGGCAGGTCGAGTGCTGCACGGAACAATAGACCAATCTGTTGGGAAGGAGATGAGTTTTTGTGCTGGAATCAAGGAAGCCAGACAAGAAGACCAGTTCCTAGGGCTAAAGGAGTTTTGTGTCAAGTAATCAAAGTACTCAGGTGGGCAATGAGTGGTGATGACTCCCTGTACTTGATTAAGGCCCTGATGCAGCAAGGTGTGTAAGCACGTACCTAACTTTAAGCATGTGAGTAATCCCTGATCTTGCTCCCACTGAAGTCAACAGGAGCATAATCAAAGACACATACTGTAGGCATTGCAAATGAGAAGACAACTTATGCCTCTGGCTCATGTTCTCTGCTGTCCAGCTGTGTCTGTATCTGTCAGCATCACTTAGTTTGCCTGCCAGGTTACCATCTCCACTTTCCCGCTGCTCTGTGTGGGCTTGTAAATAACCTCTTGGTCTGGATTCTGATGCAGTTTCTTTACACAGCCAGGCAGAGTGTGTTCATTTGGGGTAGCTCAGAGGATCACATTAATTAGAATTGGGGAAAAAACTATTTTCTGCACATGATTAGATTCACTTCTAATAGATTCTGTATTAGTTTGAAAATGGGGGAAATAGCACATGACTGGACTGTTGCCTAGAGAAGGTGTTTTATTAGTGGCTCCCAGGCACTGGCCGGTCGAGTGCTGCAGGGAACAATCGACCAATCTGTTGGAAAGGAGGCGAGTTTGTGGGCTGAAATCGTGATAAAGGTAAGAGCCTGATTCAGCGAGGTGCTTTACATTGGAAAGCTGCATTAACCTTTCAGTGCAATGCAAAAGGGGTCAAGGCTGGAAACGATGTAAATAACGTCAAAGAATCACTCTTAGCACATATTATTACAGGTATTCTATATGGCCACCTTGTATTGACAATTTATTCCATCTCCTTTAATGAGATTCTTTCTGAAGTGCTCTTTCTATACGGAATAGAAGATGAAGCAAACACAGACTGTCAGAATGTCTTAATCGTGGACACTGATAGATGTTGCATTTTCCTGCAAAAAAAACAAAAAACCCCAAAAAACAAAACAAGTGAATTTCAAACTTCAAAAACTTCCAAGGCTTGTACATTTAGAAAACGAATAAATATAAAACCTAAAGTGAGAATCTATCCTCTGCCGACAGTACAGCTTTGCTAGAACATTACAGAGAGAAAAAGTAAATGTACAGTTACATTACATTAGGGGTGGCCATGCATCATCATCATTATATATGTAACCCCTATGGTGTGGCTCTCTGTCTTCCACGCTGAGCTTTGTCTAGATCTCGGTCTGTTAGCTCACGCAATTCTGGTGTGCCTTTTGATGTAGAGATTCGAGGTTCAATCCTGGCACCCCACAAGCAGCAACGCGTTACACACGGGTCGTACTATTCCTCTTCCACTGTGGCAGATACAAAGACGCATTAAACATTCTGCATGGTGACCAGAATCATATGGGGTGACTGAATATTAAAAGCCTTTATAAAAACACCTTATAAAACAAAGCTTTTACCAATCACTGAAAGCAATAGTTTCAGGAGAAAAACACAATGTACAGTCACAATTTCACGTCACACAATGTACAGTCACAATTTCACAAGTTCACTACTCAGTGTTATTAATGAATCATAGAATCATAGAATATCAGGGTTGGAAGGGACCTCAGGAGGTCATCTAGTCCAACCCCCTGCTCAAAAGCAGGACCTATACCCAATTAAATCATCCCAGCCAGGGCTTTGTCAAGCCTGACCTTAAAAACTTCTAAGGAAGGAGATTCCACCACCTCCCTAGGCAACGCATTCCAGTGTTTCACCACCCTCCTAGTGAAAAAGTTTTTTTCCTAATATTCAACCTAAACCTCCCCCACTGCAACTTGAGACCATTACTCCTTGTCCTGTCCTCTTCCACCACTGAGAATAGTCTAGAACCATCCTCTCTGGAACCACCTCTCAGGTAGTTGAAAGCAGCTATCAAATCCCCCCTCATTCTTCTCTTCTGCAGACTAAACAATCCCAGTTCCCTCAGCCTCTCCTCATAACTCATGTGTTCCAGACCCCTAATCATTTTTGTTGCCCTTCGCTGGACTCTCTCCAATTTATCCACATCCTTCTTGTAGTGTGGGGCCCAAAACTGGACACAGTACTCCAGATGAGGCCTCACCAATGTCGAATAGAGGGGGACGATCACGTCCCTCAATCTGCTCGCTATGCCCCTACTTATACATCCCAAAATGCCATTGGCCTTCTTGGCAACAAGGGCACACTGCTGGCTCATATCCAGCTTCTCGTCCACTGTCACCCCTAGGTCCTTTTCCGCAGAACTGCTGCCTAGCCATTCGGTCCCTAGTCTGTAGCTGTGCATTGGGTTCTTCCGTCCTAAGTGCAGGACCCTGCACTTATCCTTATTGAACCTCATCAGATTTCTTTTGGCCCAATCCTCCAATTTGTCTAGGTCCCTCTGTATCCTATCCCTGCCCTCCAGCGTATCTACCATTCCTCCCAGTTTAGTATCTGTTATTAGTAATGACAGGTTTCAGAGTAACAGCCGTGTTAGTCTGTATTCGCAAAAAGAAAAGGAGGACTTGTGGCACCTTAGAGACTAGCCAATTTATTTGAACATAAGCTTTCGTGAGCTACAGCTCACCTGGATTTGTGCTGGAAATGGCCCACCTTGATTATCATACACATTGTAAGGAGAGTGATCACTTTAGATAAGCTATTACCAGCAGGAGAGTGGTGTGGGGGGAGAGAAAACCTTTTGTAGTGGTAAACACCCATTTTTTCATGCTTTGTGTGTATAAAAAGATCTTCTGTACTTTCCACAGTATGCATCCGATGAAGTGAGCTGTAGCTCACGAAAGCTTATGCTCAAATAAATTGGTTAGTCTCTAAGGTGCCACAAGTGTTATTAATGGGTGTCATACAGCATCAGAGGAGTACTGTCCATATTAACTCCCCTGAAAACAAATTGCCAGATAATATAAATCAATCCATTGACTTAATAGATCTCTACTGATTTACATCAGAATCTGGCCCTAGATTTTTTCTGAGGGTGCTTGGTTCTTCTTTCTTTGTAGCTATTGCAGCCACTTATTTCCTGTCTCCCACCCACCAGGTTGAAATCTTCCACACTCTGCTTGCAGGCTGCATAATCAGGGTTCGTCACTCTGCTCTTCCTCCTCACTTAATCATAATGACACAGGAAAGGCAAGAGGTGAAAAGCTGAAAAGGTTTTCTTCCTCAGCAGGAAGCTCTGTTAAAGCAGCATGGAGCAGATCTGGTGACGTGTCCGTCTTAGAGTCTGCAATTTGATGAAACACCATTTATTCTCAGAAAATTATGGAAAAAATAGTCAGACAGATTAGTGCTCATAATTTAAGATTTATTATTTGAATTGCTGTCATGGTTACAAGCCCCAGACAAGACAAATAAAAATATTTCTGACCCCAGCTCTCAGGAAAGCTAATGACAGCAACACACAACACTCTAAACTCCCTCTAAGCTGTGTAGCCGTGCAGCAGGCTATCGAGGGCCGTGCAGGCAAGGAGAGGCGCGGAGCTGTGGCGGCCAGAGAGAGGCACCTCTCCCCCAGCCCTGGGCTACTGCGGCGAGAGAGAGCTGGGGGAGTCCTCTCTCCCTGCCGCAGCTCTGGGGCAGCCTACACCCCAACCTTCTTATCCCTGGCCCCACCCTAGAGCCCACAACCCCAGCCAGAGTCCTGCACTCCAACCCTCTGCCCCACTCCTGAGCCCCCTCCTGTACCCCAAACCCCTCATCCCTTGCTCCACCCCAGAGCCCGCACCCAAGCCAAGCCCTCACCCCCTGCACCCAACCCTTTGCCCCAGCCCTGAGCCCCCTCCCACACCCCAATCCCCTCATCCCCGGCCCCACCCCAGAGCCTGCATCCCCAGCCAGATCCCACCCCCGCACCCCAACCCTGTGCCCCAGCTCTGAGCCCCCTCCTACACGATGAACCCCACGGCCCCACTCCCGCCACACAACTCCTCCACGTTGGTGCACATAACAAAATTCATTCCGCACATGGATGTAAACAATTAGAGGGAACATACACTGCAATGCACTGCGATGGGGTATATAGACCCTATGTTTCAACAGCCACCAAGGGGTTAATGGACAGAGCTGCTACTTCCCCACCTGTGGCTCATTATTTGACCAGCAACAGTTAGGGCAGAGACTGTTCTTCCTGGGATACCTGAGGAGGACTTTGCATTGGCGGCAAGCTGGGAGGAAGTGGTGTAAGGCGCTAGAAATACCAAGCACTGGAAGGAGCTGGGGGCCTGGAGGTTGATGAAGGTAGGAAGTGGCCTGGGGAAGTAGCAGAAAGTTGACCTTAGCTGCTTGATTCAGGGTCCCTAGGATGGAATCCGGAGGGGAAGGAGGATGGGTGGGTCTGGGTTCCCATATCTGCCTCTAAGGAAGGGGATGTAAAGCCCTCCTGATGCAAGGGTTAGGGACAATTGAGCCCAGCATGGGGCTGAAGATGGGTCATAAGGTCCTTGTTAGCCTCTATCACCCTGGGAGGGATGGGACCATAGGCAACCTGGCTGGAGGGCTGAGTGATGAGAAGGTGCAAATCACTGCAGCCTTGGAGTGGCTTCTGGGATGCCAGAGTCACGGAGGCTGCTATACCATGCCTTGCTCTAAGGGGGTGCACTGATTAGTGAGTAACCCCTCTCTGTGCCCTCTGTATAGCCCAACCCTTAAGAGTAATTTAGGATTGTAAAAATAAAGAGGAATAAAACTGGGCAGGACTTCCAGGAGTGCTAGTACCCACAGCTCCTGCTGACTTCAGCTGGAGTAGTCTGTGCCCCTCTGATTCTCCATCTCAAACAAGATTTATGGCCCGACAGCCCTTGGAGATAACAGGTTCATTTTGGAAAATTGCAATAACCCTATATAATGACAGGTTTCAGGGTAGCAGCCGTGTTAGTCTGTGTCCACAAAAAGAAAAGGAGGACTTGTGGCCCCTTAGAGACTAACAAATTTATTTGAGCATAAGCTTTTGTGACCTACAGCAGCCGATGAAGTGAGCTGTAGCTCACGAAAGCTTATGCTCAAATAAATTTGTTAGTCTCTAAGGGGCCACAAGTCCTCCTTTCCTAATAACCCTATAGTGCACCACAGTTTATTCATATGACCCGTAAGTGTTGCAGGCATTTAGCAGCAAGCACTAGTGTTAAAAAGCACACCGTCTCCTTCACATAGAGGTGGATTATACACTGGGGTACTTGGAGACCATTAGCCTAAGCAGAGGCAACTAAGTTAGCAGAGGTAGTTTTGTAGCTCACCTGACACCTAAAATCAGGGGCAATCCCTTGTGCGCAAAGCAGAGGGTGCACACCTGTCACCTAGGAAGAGAGGCTTTGTTTTTGATTGCCCATTGTTGCGGTTCAGTGATGAGACAGAACACAGCTTTATGCAAGCAAGCAGGCTGGTCAGCGGAGATGGGCTGTTCTGCCCCCCCTGCCTTCCACCTTCTCCTTTTATTATATTTCTCCCCCTAAGCATTACACACTGCTACACAAAGGAATGTATGACGTTGATTCATATGCTTAGTTACCATCCTCTATCTACTACAATCCTGGTTCTCAGGCCTTGAGCCCAGGCTAAAAAAACCTCCCACAGTTGCTGTCCAAACAATCAAGTTCTCAGGGTTCATATCTAGCCCTTGTCCTTGGATAGAGCAATGTGTGCATTGCTTCTAGGAAACAGTCAGGGTGTGCCCCGCCTGCTTCCAGGTGGAATAGCTAGACATTAACCCTTCATCTCCCCTTTTTTGTTTATTGATAATTGGCCATCTCATGGTAGCCGCCAATTTGTTTTATCATGCTATTTAACTCCCAGACAGACAAGGACATAACCTGGGGAGCTTTCCAGGGCAAAAATTTTACAAAGTCTTAACAAGGAAGGAATACATTGTACACAGCAACAACAAAAAATAAGCCCAATGATTACAAACACAAAATAACCAAAAGCTTAACATTTGCAATATAATCATCTAAAAGAGGTACACTTTTTTTACTACAATTGTGACCAGCAAAAGGCAATATAAGTATCATTTTACTAAGACAGCAAAGGGTGCCATCACTTAAATTTGCAGGAATATAATTAAAGGTGCATGAACCACAAGTAAAAACCCATCCTGATGGTAGGATGATATGGCCATAATTATATAAAACATTAACAGCATGGGAACAATTTAAAAGGGATTGAGAAATTTTTTGACAGCCCAAGGGCACCTTTGTACTAGTGCAGTTAACTACACGCGCACAGGTGACATTGTGAGCCCCGGCCGGGTACGGTGTGTGAAGGAATATAGCCGTGCGAGGCAGAATATAGTTGGCCGGGCCCCAATTAGCCATGCTAGAGTACTGGGAGAAAAGATTAGCATAAGCAAAGAGCAGTATCTTATTCTCCTTCGGACTTGTAACGGGGGAGGCGCTTCCGAGCCAACCCCTACAGGAAATAGCAGGCACAAAAGGCACACAAACATCACAGAATTAGCAGTGATTTGGGCGAGAATCGCCACAAACAAAGTCTTAGGAGTTTCTGGCTGCTGATCTGCTGCCAGTTTTCGTTGAGCCGTGCGACCAATGCTTTTACTGCTCCCCATGTCACGGGCTGGCTTGGGACGTTACGCCTCCTCCGTTTCCGTCCCGCCGTTGTCGACTCGGGGGGCAACGCGGTCTCCTCCAAGGTCAGCTGAAACTCTGGTATGGGATTCGACAGCCCCTGGTGCCATGCCATGTTGTTTAAGTGCTGGTCGCACGCACCGGGCTGGAACCCACAACGGTCCTGCAGGGAGAGACACAGCAGCATATCCCCGACCCCAAGTAATTAGAGGTGCTGGGCCCAGCCACTGTGGATCGGGCAGCTGACGGTAAAAGACACGCGGTCTTTCCAGTACCTCAGATTTGTGAAAATGCCGATCCGCAGGGGTCTGCTGATCTGCATTCAGTGTTAAATTATGTAAAGTAAACAAGAGGATATACATCTGTTGTTGAATGTCTCCTAAGGTTCAGAGACGCAGCTCCCCTTGTTTTAATTGTTTATCTAGCAAGGTTTTGAGGGGCGGACTGACATTGTCAGAGCAACAAGTGGAGAAGACGCGCTGTGAGACAGCGAGTGAGACAACGTCGATCCAAAGCCTCCTCCACCCCGAGTTCGATCCTCGGCAGCTGGCACCTGATAGGGGACTAAAATCAATTGTGCAATTGACCGTCCACGTGGGAGCGACTGTGGAAGATGAGTCCACACCTGAACCTTAATAATGCCAGTGTAATCAGCATCAATGACCCCTGGAATGACAAAAAAGCCCTGTTTCCCAGCATGTGAGCGAGGGAGAACAAGACCCACAAAGCTGGCAGGGAGAGGTCCCGTCACCTGTGTAGGTATGGCACAGACCTCCCCTGGCAGCCGAAAGTCAGTGTCCTCCTGCATGATCAAATCAAGCCCTGCACTTCCAGCAGTCGCTGCCCTCATAGAGTCTACGGATTCCAAGGCAGAGGAGCGATTGCCTGAGTAGGAAACACCCCCGTTTGGCCCTGGGTTCGGGGGGGACCCGTCGCGCGGTTTCCCGACCCGCTACGACACTGATTAGCCCAGTGATAACCTTTCCCACACTTGGGGCACTTCTTTGAGGGTCGGGCTGGTGCCTTAGATGAGCGGCACTCCCGCTGAAAATGACCCTCCTTACCACAGCGGTAACAGCGCTTCCCCTCCTTCCCAGTTTTTCTGAGGGCGGCAGCCAGAACTCCAGCCTTGTGGGCTTGTGTGCCAATGTTCTGGCACGCCCGCAGCATGTCTGAGAGCTCTAAAATACCAGAGACTTGTGCTGCCTGGAGAGCACGGCGGCAATCCTCATTTGCATTTTCAACTGCCAATTTTAACAGGAGCTCGTGAGCTGCCTCAGTGTTATCCACCTGTCGGAGGATAGCCTCCTGCAATCTGTTGGTAAAATCCAAAAAGGACTCTAAGGCACCCTGACGGATACTGACAAAGCTTTTGGTAGGCTTGCCTGAATCCGGGACCTTCTTGAAGGCATGCTGGGCACAGGTGGAGATAATGGGGAAGACGGCCTGAGGGAGTTGAGACTGCATCCCAATAGTAGCAAACTGGCCCTCCCCTGCCAAATGCTCATAAATGATACCTTGCTCTCTATATACCTGGGCTTGGCGTTCTGCCATCTGCCGATACTCACTAAGCCAAATAACATACTGACTGGGTGACAACATCATGCGCAGCAGCGTTTTCCAATCCTCAGGGATTAGGGAGTACCCAGCACCCATCCCTTCAATGAGACCACGCACAAAGGTGCTAGTCAGGCCAAATTCACGAATTGCTTTCTTTACCTCTCTAACCACCGAGTATGGCAGAGTGGTCCAGGTGCCCACGGGGTTGCCCTGGTCATCATTCTGCCAGGTCACCGGGCAAACGGAGACCAGATCAGCCAGCTCCTCTGCTGTAAGATCTGATCGAGCTTTCGCTGCGTGAACCATTTGTTGCACCAGCGAAAGCTTCTGAGCAGATGCAGATGACTCTCCGGGGGGCCCCATGGGGGGAGGGTGATCACACACCGGCTCCGGTGGGGAAGGCCAGGGAGGCGGTGGTAATAGAGGCACTGGGGGCGAAGCAGGGGGAGGGATGGCTGCAGGAGCAGACGGGGGTGGCAGGATCGGCAGCTCCTCTGTTGGTGCTGAAGAGGGCCTTTCCGAGGCGACACGCTGTGTCGCATCGCCAGGAGGGGGGATGGCTGCAGGGGCGGACGGGGGTGGCGAGAGCACCAGCCTCGCGAGGGAGGGTCTGTCCGAGGCGACACGCTGTACCACGTCGTGGCAGAGGTGCCAGGCATGTAAAGCCTGCACGGGTGCCCGAGGCTCTTTGTGCAATGTCTGGCCCAATCGCTCCCAGTCCGCTAGCTTAAGGCTTCCAGCTTCAGGATACCACGGGCACTTGGCACGCACCTCCTGTAGCAGGAGAGTGAGTTCTCGAGCCGGGCAGTCATGCTGAGCCTTACGCAGCAAATACTGCAGCTCATTACGGTGTTGCACTTGCAAAGCAGAGAGGGAGCTTCCCATACTTACCACAATGAAAAATACTCACCGGGATCCACGAAGTGGATGAGTGACGCGTCTGAAACCCTTGCCGGGCGAGGTGAGTGCTGAGGGCCCCACGTTTGGGCGCCAGTTGTTGCGGTTCAGTGATGAGACAGAACACAGCTTTATGCAAGCAAGCAGGCTGGTCAGCGGAGATGGGCTGTTCTGCCCCCCCTGCCTTCCACCTTCTCCTTTTATTATATTTCTCCCCCTAAGCATTACACACTGCTACACAAAGGAATGTATGACGTTGATTCATATGCTTAGTTACCATCCTCTATCTACTACAATCCTGGTTCTCAGGCCTTGAGCCCAGGCTAAAAAAACCTCCCACAGTTGCTGTCCAAACAATCAAGTTCTCAGGGTTCATATCTAGCCCTTGTCCTTGGATAGAGCAATGTGTGCATTGCTTCTAGGAAACAGTCAGGGTGTGCCCCGCCTGCTTCCAGGTGGAATAGCTAGACATTAACCCTTCAGCCCATGACTTACTTCCAGGGAACGAGCATATGAGCCAATTCAACCACTGCTCACATGTACCTGTGTAGCCAGGAATCTGCTCTCTGAGAGCCTAGAACAGCAGCTCTAGTCGACAGCTAAGGCGGGATTTTAATAAACCACATTAATTTGGAATGATGGGCAATTTAGGTAGGCAGAATGTAGCTAGCCCTCCTTTTCTGGAGCAACCGTCAGCTTGGCTAACACTCAGACTAGTGCTCCAATTACCACAGGATCGTTAATGACAAGTCATGAGCGTTAGGTGCACGTGAAGAGCTGTGTGCAGTGCCCAGCAACTCTTATCGGTCCTACAAAACCTCTGAATAATGTTGCATATCCTTGAATGCCATCTACTGGCAAATCTTCTCTTGGCATGCACACAGGCACCTCTTTTGTACAGCATTCTTGTCACAATCAGCACCTCTCTTTTATGCCTCAGCTAAAATATGGCCCCTTCCACACAACAGTGCCATGGTAGGACACTGCTTTGGGGCGGGGGGAGGGGGTGAGCTTCTTAATTAGCTACCATATTCTGGGTTTTTCTTACAGGCTTCCTAGCCAAGAGCTATCTGGGCCCACGGCTGCTTCCTTTATAAAATCTGATCGAGTTAGAGGAAATGGCACTTTGGCTCCAGGTGCAGAATGAAGTGGATACACGGAAATGCAGCCTTTCTAGTGTCTGCACTCAGACGTCTTTTCTGGCCGCTCTCCTGCTGGCTCACCCCAATGACATGGTTTTGAAGATTCAGGCTGTGAATCTGACAGTTTAAGAGACCATCAGAAAATGAAGGCAGGCACTAGTCTCAGAAGAGCCTCTTGCAAATGGGAAGGATCCCTGAGGCCTAAGGATAGAGATGAAAGGAAGAGGGGGAGGTTGGATTAGATTGGAAAAGGCAAGTTAGATTTGAGGGGGAAGTCTTGCCTCTCCTCAGCGTTCCTACCTGCAGCTCATTGGCTGGTGCGACTTATTTATTTCAGTTGCTGGATCAAATTCCTCTTGCAGATGAAGACCAGGTAACATTCCAAGCCTACTGCAATGCTGTGTGCTGACTGTCGAAGAGCCCTCTGGAAACCAGGCTTAAAGGTAACACAAAGGTGTTTTAGTTCCTTCAATAACACATCTGCACTCAGTTTTATCTGACTTCACCGCACTGCAACGCCAATACCCTCGACAGAAACCTATGTTGTAGAATTCTTTGTTCCATGGCAGGTAGCGTGGAATAAAGGCACAGCTGTCCACCCACAGGTAAGAGCAATTTGATATTCACATCACAGTATTATACTCGGCAGCTTTTCCTAAAAATTGAGCTGGACCCAATTCCCAGAATCCTCCTCCCCACTTCTGGTGTGGGTCAGATCCTCAGCTGGTACAAATCAGCATAGCTCCCTTGAAGTTAACGGCACTCTATCAGTTGACACCAGCTGTGGGTCTGGCCCTATTCCTTTGTTTAGAATTGATTTGGTTTCTGCAGCTTTATTCCTAACCCTAAATCACAATCTGACGTGGATGACCTCATGGTTAGTTGAATAGCCACCAAGAATTATGAATTTAAAGGGATTTTTTTGTAGTTAAAAAATATAAAGAAGGGTGGGATTGTTACATCAGATCCTCGGGGGGGATCTGCTTCAGTGACTTGGCTCATATCCTTTGCTGGGGTAGATTAGTGTGACTCCAGTCCCTTAATTCAAAGAAGGATGGTTTTCTAAGACATTCCAGACAAAATGTCCAAAAATGTGTTCCATCAAAAATGTAACTTTGTTCATGGTGGAGCATCTTCCTGATTGACTTTTACTTTATAGAATTAGAATCATAGAATATCAGGATTGGAAGGGACCTCAGGAGGTCATCTAGTCCAACCCCCTGCTCAAAGCAGGACCAAGCCCCAATTTTTGCCCCAGATCCCTAAATGGCCCCCTCAAGGATTGAGCTCACAACCCTGGGTTTAGCAGGCCAAGGCTCAAACCACTGAGCTATCCCTCCCCCCCTTTGAGTGGGACCTTGCAAAAAGTTTTGTTATGCTACAGATCTGGCCCAACTGACTTGCAGCAAGTGCTCAGCACCTATTTAGGCACCCAGATGACATGGCAGATTTTCAAGAGTGCTCGAGCCAAGCACTGCCCTTTGTTCTCAGTGGGGTTGAGGGAGTGGGGGAAGGATATTCTGCATTGTTCTAAATGGCAAGTGCTGGTAGCTGCTATTGTCTTGGTGCAAGTTGAATTCTATCGGGATGTCAGAACAGAGACTGGCATAATATGAATTGTGGGAAGGCCTGTCCCTGCCCTGCCCACTGCTGAAGGTGAAGCATCTGGTGGGATACGAGCTAGCACTGAGGGAGAACCAGCGTCGTGGTGGTGGTTACATTGATGCTAGACATGAGCAGTAGAAGACCCCAAGAGTTAAACTCCGGTAGCTAAGAGCTGGATGGGAACTTGCTCCCAGGCTGAGGCTGTTATCCTTTATGAGGGACTGCAATGCTGCTTCCCCCACCTGCTGTTGCCAGTGAAGCAATAAAGGATCCTGCTGGGTGCACTTGCTGTTTAATGAGTCATGTGTTGAATTTACTGGTGGGGTTTGGTAGCCTTACTTTTTTTTTTTTTTTTTTTAAGAACAGCTTGAATTCCTTTTATGCTATGCTTAATTATAAGCCTCTGCTGCTGCAGCAAGGAGAGCAGTATGCCTGGTCCCCTCCAGTTCTGGGGCAGGTAAGAGTTTTCTGCATTGTGGGCCAAGTTTCAGCCATGTCTGGTTTTTATGGCTATCCTGGTGAGAATTTCAGAGTAGCAGCCGTGTTAGTCTGTATCCGCAAAAAGAAAAGGAGGACGTGTGGCACCTTAGAGACTAACCAATTTATTTGAGCATAAGCTTTCGTGTAGCTCAAATAAGTTGGTTAGTCTCTAAGGTGCCACAAGTCCTCCTTTTCTTCCTGGTGAGAACGTGTTTTTATTGCAATAAGTCCTAGCACTGCAGATAAAGTCAGTGAGGCCATAAGCACATTTAGCAAAGGTGAGGGCATGTTGCCTCAGCTGGGACTACACCTTCCAGGTCCAGCAATAAGCATTGTGACAACCTGGAAAGGGGAATGGCAGGGTGACCCAAGTAAATCACTCCTCACACAGCTACTGTTTAGGTTCTTCTCCTTGTCTGTAGGGGATCAGTTCCTTTCCCATTAATTACTAAACAAAGGCCTTTGCCAGATGGCATGTGCTGAGGATAAATCATGCCCTCCGGCATTACTGGGGGTCAGTGGAAGATAGGCAGAAAATGCTGACTTTGAGTCAGTGCAGTTTCTGCAGCCGCATCCAGTCAGAGCAGTGGTTCTCAACCCATGACCCAATCAGCACACAGCTGTGGCCCCTGTGACATCCTCAGGTCCATACAGGTAGAATATATATTGTGTGGATGTGGCCCACATAACACATAGAGAGCTGCATATGCAGCCCACAATGATAAATAGGTAGAGAATCACTGAGTCAGAGTTACAACCCTTGCAGAGGGTGCTGGCAAGGTGGCTTAAAATAGGCCCTGGAGGCCTACAGCATTATTGGAAAGACCCAGTCAGAGAGAGCAGACTTTTCATCTGTACATGTGCGGGGCAGCGAAGCTGGCATCGGAGCTATCCTGCAGTAGCCCATGAGCAGGGCACTGTAATACCGGTGCAGCAAGGTAGTCGGAGCCACCAGAAGCAGGGCTCGAGGCTCCATGCAAGCTCAGTGGTTTGAGCATTGGCCTGCTAAACCCAGGGTTGTGAGTTCAATCCTTGAGGGGGCCATTTAGGGATTTGGGGCAAAAATTGGGGCTTGGTCCTGCTTTGAGCAGGGGGTTGGACTAGATGACCTCCTGAGGTCCCTTCCAACCCTGATAGTCTGTGATCATGCTGAAGTTCAACATCACTTTGTATCGTGTAGCCCCCTCTGGCTTAATACCACAACACACGTGGTGGGTCATCTGTAGCAAGGATGGAACCTGGGACTTCTACACAAGCTTCTGTCTAAGCAAAAAAGACCCAGCTCTCTTAGCCAAAGCTAAAGCTGGCCCAGCTACCAATAGAGAGGGACAGAGCACCACACGAAGTAGGTTACAATGCCACAGACTCTGGTCCATGTCCACCTCCACCCGCCCTTATTTTTGGATGGGAAGGGGAGATCGCCCTCGGCCTAATCTGCCCCACCCCTTCCATATATACTGGCCTGTCACAGCTTGTATGAGGCCTGTTTTCCTCCCCTGCTCCTGTACAGCTGTGGCCCTTAGTAAGAGGGATAGAATGAAAGTGCCACCTTTGCCAAATAGCTGGTCTCGTTTTTCAAACAGGCCAGCCTGGAGTTGAAGTTGACTAGGGGTTTGCCCCACCCATGGTAGCTAAAACCCCTGAAGGAAAATTTGCATTGTGAATGGGGAACCTTCTCTATAGCTGAGCTGTGATTGGAGATCCAATGATGGCAATGGGACTGTGTGAGTCCTACAGCACTGATATCATCTAAGAATTCTCCAGAAACCTACATAATTATTTGAAGTGTATTGGAGTCAGAAAAATAAAATGCCAGCTAGCATGGAGTTGAGGCGCATCCGTACTGTATTGTGGATATTGCCAGACAGCTGTGTCATAAGGGACATTAGGAAAATGCCAAAAAGGAAGCCAGTCATAAAAGCTACCTGAAAGCTTGAAGCAGCTCTTACTATATTCCTAGCTGAGTACATCAAATTGGAAAATGAAGAGACACTGCAAACACTGTCTGTTTTAAATGCCTGTCTTCCATTAGTGTGGTGGGTTTGGTTTGAACTAAGCTATTTGTCACAGTTCAGGGCATCCACACTGGCAGGGTTCCTTGAGGACATCTACTCTAGGCTCCCAGCTCCTCAGAGGCCCTAGATATTTATTCTTAAAGAGACTTCCTTATAAGGTGAAAGCATTAGAGAGAGAACCGGTTTTTGACAGTTCCTATACACATGCTAAAAAGCTTGCTCAAGGTCCACTCTCAGTTGTGTGGGGTCCCACTAGGCTAAATTCCTTCCACTACTTCCCAGGAAGAATTGAGGACCCCCTCGGACAGAAGGCTCTGGCAATTTGGTGGATCAGAAAGAAGGCCCTGAGTCCATTTAAATTCAGGCTATTTATCCAAAAATCCTTTCTTTGTCTGGTGGTCTCCGGGGCATCCACTTTGACCAGTATATGCAAGCGACTCCAGGAGGGGACATGTTCCTGAAGGTGAAACAACCTGAGTGAATTTGCCTAATCACCCTCTCTGTTCTTAGCTCCTGGAGGAACTGTGGTCACATACATGCAATCCCTGGGACTCCCCTTTACCCCAGATACATAAACTTGTACAGTAAAATATTACAGGAAATTGCCCTGTCTGGCTGAATTTTGAATGAGAAGGCTGGTGAAGTTCAGTAATAGCAGGACTCTTGAATATAATCAGTGAGTTACCTAGAGAGAGGTGGACTTCACTTCCTAACTATAAAATAGCCTAGCGTTGTAGAAAACAAAACTGATCATATTAACCCTTAGATTGTTGCCACATGTCTCTGTGACTCCTGCCTCTGGAGGTATGACCTGCTCCATTCTTCCCAGGGAGCTCACAGTCTCCATGACAAGTTAAAATGTCAATATTAACTATTTCACTGCTGATCCAAGCATGGAATAGATATGGTCCGTATTACAAAGAACTGCACAGTTTACAGTGAATGGTGTCTCACTTAGTCTCAAGGAGGTGGGCACTCTTTGTGGGCAGGGCTTGGCAGAGTACTCACTTTTCCCTCTCTCTCCCCAATTCCATCTCTGCTTCAGGGATATGGCACAGTCACTTCCAGTAGGAGTGACTTGACATTGGGGATGTCAGCTGGCAGCCAGGAGTATGTAGCTAACTTAGGATGACCAAATATGGCTCATATTTGGCAAATATACCAGTGTCATGCAAGTTGCCTATCCCTAGCAACAAATGTAATCACGTGAGGATCTATCACTAGGCCAAACTGAGCTCAGGTATAGGAAGACACAACTCCCTTTGAAGACACTGTCCGTTCTGCCCACTTACCCTTGTGATAAATTTGCCCCACAGCATCCACCAAAGCACTTCCAACCCTTGAAAAAGCAGCAGCTCAATGAGGCTCACCATGAGAACTCCTTGAAGCCCTGTGCAGTGACATGACTTCTCTTTAGCTTCTGCAGCTGCCGTTTTCTCCCTCTGCTCCGCAGCAGGAGATTGAGAAACAGCCGGGAAGAGGAGTACCAGAGCGGGCACTGCAGAAGACGTATCTAGTTCTGACTGAGTGGCTCTGTCACGCTGTCTGGAGTGGCTCACAGCAGTGAGTGGCAATCTCAGGCAGCCTGTCAAGAAGCAGGGCAGAGACCCCAAACTGTTTTACCATAAAATCACAGGCAGGCCCCTTGGGCATTGCAGTCTTTCTTGCCAGTCAGGCAAGCTGAACTTAATGATAGATAGTCCCTTACACCAAAAATCACGACAGTGTTCAGGTTACTCCCACTCCCAGAGGACCAGTCACTTACTCTCGGTCAATTTGCACCTTAGATCTCACACCACAGACAATGGTTTCAGTCAGTCCGATAGTAAACTATGTAAGGATTTATTCGCTAGGAAAAGAAATGAACGTTATTACGAGGCTAAAGCAGGCAAGCATACAGGCACAAATGAGTTACAGTCAATGGTTCCGAAAGATGACAGTCCTAGTAATCTGTCAGCTCTGAATGTCTTTCAGGGCTAACCCAGGTTGACCCTGGAGATCTCTGCTTCTGTTTCCTAGCTTGAGCCCTGTGAGAGAGCACACAGTAAAAGAAATGAAAAATGTTCTTGTCAGTTATTTTTATTTCCTTCTTCCAGAACTCAAGCTGATGGGACGAGCCCTTTTGCATGTAGAGGTTTCAGAGTAACAGCCGTGTTAGTCTGTATTCGCAAAAAGAAAAGGAGGACTTGTGGCACCTTAGAGACTAACCAATTTATTAGAGCATAAGCTTTCGTGAGCTACAGCTCACTTCCTCAGATGCATATCGTGGAAACTGCAGCAGGCTTTATATATACACAGAGAATATGAAACAATACCTATTCCCACCCCACATGTCCTTTTTGCATGTAGAGTCTTCATGGGCCCAAGGAGGCAATTAACAAAGTCTTTCTATTGTGATGTTCCACAGTGGTCCATTTAGTTTTGATTAGGCCTTCTTGAGGGGCAGGAGACGATCCCTCCTGACCGGGTTCACAGTTTCAGAGCAAATTTTTTTTTTTTTTACAGTTACAAAGCAAATACTTAAATATTGCCTTATAGCAAATGATAAAGAAATTATACATGTGATTAATGCATGCAGCAACTTACAAGCATTTCATAAAGTCATAAACACATTATTATAATCCCAGTCCCCATCTAAACCATACTAACAGACTGGTTTCCAGCAATGAATTTGTCAGAGCTCAGCTGACGCCTAACGCCTTGGCAAGAGCTGCACTGGGTCTGCCAACATCACACCCTCATCACCCCCTGAATGATACGTGTGTAGGCATGTTATTTCTAATTTGTAGTTTCTCAAATCAGATCACACATTTCTATATTCAGGTTGGTTCCGTAATTGGTAAACTATAAATCGTATTGGATTAGCGTGACTGAGAGATACAAGAAACATGTTAGATAACATTATGCTGAGGCATCACTTAACTGTAGATGTAAATCAATCGCCTACCTTACTTCACTGAAGTCAAAACAAAATTAGTGCTTAATTAGCAAGGACTGAAGTAAGAAAGGCTTTGTTGAAATGCCCAATAGGATTAACTGCCTGAAATGAGAAGTCCAACAATACCATTTTTGAAGTCCAGAGTTCATTTGATTAATTAAACAATTACAGCACACAGTACATTTCCTGCACACTAATGACCAGATGGGGAAAGCTGATGGGCACAGAAAAAAAAAATTCAGACTATTAATCCCAGCTGCTTTTCAAACCAAGCTTTGCTGGAATTACTGTTGCTGTTAAACCTCTTTGTTTAAAAAATAAGCATTAAAAGTCCTATTTTCTTTCCTGCATGAGCACATGTCATAAGAAAAATAGTCTCCATTTTTTTATGAGTTTGTTGTTGAGTTTGTCCATTAAATAAAAGCTGCCAAGCACAATTCCTTTCTTGCTTTGCAACATTCTCTGTGAGGTTATCATCTCCCCATCATTCCAATTAAAATTGTGAATGCTAATTTTTCCTCCATGAATAGGTTTCCCTCCCATTATTTCTAGACTGTGCAATAAAGGAGAGTTGCAGGGTATGTAATAAAAGTTAAGAGGTGAAATAGAAGTATGAATTATGTTGTAACACATGGTCTACAGTCTCTATGATATTCAGCTTAGCCACACACTGCCTTAGACCTGAAACAGGCTGGCGTGACTAGTTGACCAAAAGAGAACCATGCATCTCTAAAGCTACATTTTACAGTAAAAGATGCGTGAAGTGCCTACGTTCCAGAAACTATGCAGCAATAGATTGCAGTATATTTTCCAACATGCCAGTTAATACTGTAAAATGTCTAATAGTAAGGCTTTGGATATTATCTCACATGACCTTCTCTTGAACAAGCTAGAGAAATATAGCCTAAAATGACCCTATTATGAGGTGGGTGCACAATTGGTTGGCAAAGGGTATTTGGAGAGTAGTTATCAATGGTTCACAATCAAACTGGAAGGGCATAGAATATCAGGGTTGGCAGGGACCTCAGGAGGTCATCTAGTCCAACCCCCTGCTCAAAGCAGGACCAAGCCCCAATTTTTGCCCCAGATCCCTAAATGGCCCCCTCAAGGATTGAGCTCACAACCCTGCGTTTAGCAGGCCAATGCTCAAACCACTGAACTATCCCTCCCCCCTGGGAATCCTACAGAGACCTGTCCTGGATCTGGTTCTATTCAATATCTTCATAAATGATTTGAATAATGGCAGAGGTATCCACTTACAAAGTTTGTGGATGATACGAAACTGGAATGGGTTGCAAGCACTTTGGAGGACAGGATTAGAACTCAAAATGATCCGGGCGTTCTAGTGGATCACAAGCTAAATATGAGTCCATAATAGAATACTGTCGCCAAAAAAAGCAAACATCATTCTGGGATGTATTAGCATGAGTGTTGCAAGCAAGACACAAGAAGTAATTCTTCACTTTACTCAGTGATGATAAGGCCTCATCTGGAGTATTGTGTCCAGTTCTGGGCACCACATGTTGAAAAAGATGTGGACAAATTGGAGAAAGTCCAGAGAAGAGCAACAAAAAATGATTGAAGGTCTTGAGAAAATGACCTATGAAGAACGATTGAAAAAATTGGGTTTGTTGAGTCTGACGAACAAAAGCTTGCGGGGGGGATTGTTATAAAGAAGAGGGTGATAAATTGCTCTCCTTATGCACTGAGCATGGGACAAGAAGCAATGGGCTTAAATTGTAGCAAGGAAAATTTAGGTTGGACATTTGGAAAACCTTCATAACTGAAAGTGTAGTTAAGCACTGGAACAAATTACCTAGGGATCTCTAAAAAAGGAAAAGGAGGACTTGTTGCACCTTAGAGACTAACAAATTTATTTGAGCATAAGCTTTCGTGAGCTACAGCTCACTTCATCGGATGCATGGGATCTCTGTCATTGGAGATTTTTAAAAATAGGTTAGACAAACACCTGTCAGGTATGGTTTAGATTGACATAGCTCTAGAGTGGCTCACAGCTGTGAGTGCCTACCTCAGGGCAGACTGTCAGAAAACAGGCAGATGCCACAAGCTGGTGGTATGTTCTATAATTAGATTTCCCTAAGCCAGTAACAAATGTGAACTCCTGGATCACTATAACAGTCTGACCATGGAGTCACAGACAGTCCCCTTAAACTCTCCAGTCTATCTTATCACCTAGACAAACTGGAGTTTGTGATAAAATGCTCTCTTACACATACAAAAATCACACCACATTTAGGTTGCTTCCAGTCTCAAGAGACCAGCCACTTACCCCAGATCAATTGGTACTCCAGATCTTACACCAAAGACAATGCTGGCAGCCAATTCTATGGTAAACTAACAGAAAGTTTATTAGCTAAGAAAAGGAAATGGAAGTTATTGAGAGGTTACAGCAGATAAAATGTATGTAGAGGTGAGTCACAGTTTTTGTAATTCCAAATGGTGGCAGTGATGTAATAAACTGCTAGTTTCCCAAAAGTTTTTTCAGGGTACTCAGTTTGTCTCTGGGAATCTCCACTTTGCATTTGGTACACCTCCCTGTAAGAGTTCAAACAGTCCAGAGATGAAGGCTCTGTCCTTGAATCCATACTTATAGCTTCTTCTCACAGAAAACAAGCTGACAGGGTCACTACCCACATGGGCTTTTCCTTTGATGACAGAGCGTGAGGAACGCATTGTGAGTCTTTGGCCTCCGATCATCACACACAATGATCGTTTGCTTTGAAATTAGCACTTTTCTGATAGCTCTTCATTTGCATTCCACAAGGCTTCTTTCTCCTTTGGCGAGTTATTTCATTACCGGGGTATTCACAATGTAAATGTTTGCTACTATGTTATAATAGGATACCGATAAGTGAAAACAATGCAAGTAACATCCCACTAGTTTTCATGAAGTGTAAATACCTAATACACTGTGATACATGTAACAATCACTTTGATCTGTACTAATACACAAGTGAATTGGCCTGGGGCTTCAGCATGAGTTGGCCACACAGATAATACTAAGGGCTTGTCTACACTGGCAACGTTAAAGCGCTGTGTAGTGGCGGCACAGGACTGGGGGAGAGCTCTCCCAGCGCTCTAAAGAAACCACATCCAGGAGGGGCGTAGCTCCCAGCGCTGGGGCACTGTGTACATGGCACTTCACAGTGCTGGAACTTACTGCGCTCAGGGGGGTGTTTTCTTCCACACCCTTGAGCGAGAAAGTTGCAGTGCCGTAAAGGGCCAGTGTAGACAAGCCCTTCGTCTTGCCTCATTGTAGGGGACTGGACTAAGATGACCTCTCGAGGTCCCTTCTAGTCCTACATTTCTATGACTTTGAGGGATTTTGTAATATCTTCAAGTTGCTATGGTAATACATTGATGTAGATCTTAATGGGAACTGAGGGGATAGCCAGTGAGAAATGGGACACCCCTACATTAGTGTGGTGTGGAAGTACAGGTAAGAAAAAAGGGGTTGGAACACATGCATATGTATGAGCCTTAGTAGATGTAAGCATAACTCAGGATAAAAAGGTATTACCTGGCCTGTGTGCTGGGGGGCAGGACACAGGGACCCACGGGGAGACGCCAGGTGACAACCATGGGTGGCGATGGTGCTGAGGAAGAGAATGACTGATGCTCCAGGGTCCCCCAGCAGGAGATGTGAGTGATGCCTGTCCTAGGGCTGAATGCTTTGCATACTCTCTCTATCTGCTATTGTATTTCAGAGTTGGTGGGATTGTTTATCTGCTTAGTGGATGTGTGAAGATCTTCACAGCACGGTAGCTGCAAGAAAAGTGTCGGGAGCAAAACCAACCCCTGTACATGGCTTTTATTGATCTAACTGAAGCCTTTGACTCGGTGACTTGCTGTGCCCTCTGGACTGTACTCTCTAAGATTGGGTGTCCTGATGAATACATCAATTTAAGATTGGATGTCCTGAAGCGACTAAAATTGCTTCCTGATAACATGAAAGCGACTGTTCTGAGCAGCACTGGCTCCCAGAGTGAACCTTTCAAAGTATAAACAGGAGTCAAACGGGGCTGTATCATTGCTCCAGCCATGTTTGCGGTTTTTATTGCCGTCATTCTTTACCTAATTGCTGGTAAGTTTACGGCTGGGGTTGAAATCAATTTGCAGAATGGACGGAAAGTTGTTCAGGTTTAGCAGGCTGAAAGCCAAGAGTAAGATCTCCACACCATCTCTGGTGGAACTCCAGTATGCTGATGATAACGCAATCTTTGCCCACTCTGAGAAAGATCTTCAAACTATCTTGAATGTGTTTGCCGATGCTTACTCATGTCTTGGTTTCACTCTTAATATCAAGAAGACTAAAGTGCTCTATCAGCCCTCTTCAAATGAAGTATTACATGCCCCATCTATCAAAATCAAGGGTGTGGCACTGGAGAATGTTGATCATTTCCTCTACCTTGGAAGTCATCTCTCATCCAAGGCAGATGTTGATGCAGAAATTTAACATCACCTGAGCTGTGCCAATCTAGCTTTTTCTCGTTTACGGCACAGAGTTTTTGAAGATCATGACATTCGAACAGACACCAAGCTTCTCATTTATCAAGCCGTTATGCTCCCAGCACTGTTGTATGGGTCCAAAACTTGGACAAAACTATAGACACCACTTGAAAGTCCTTGAGAGGCACCATCAATGCTGCCTTCGTAAGATTCTGAAGATCAAATGGGAAGACAGGCGCACCAGTATTAGTTTCTGGAAGAGGCAAAGACCACCAGTATCGAGGCAATGATCATCCATCAGCAATTCCGCTGGACTGGTCATGTTGTCCGGATGCCAGACCATCGCCTCTCAAAACAGGTCCTGTTCTCTCATCTGAAAGAAGGGTACCGTAACGTGGGTCGACAACAGAAGCGTTGTAAGGACTTGCTGAAGGACAACCTAAAAAAGTGTAATATTGACATTGACACTTGGGAGACGCTTGCCCAGGATTGTTTAAAATGGAGTGAAGTCCTATGTGATGGTCCTCTGCATTTTAAACTTGCTCGCTGACAAGCCGAAGAGGACAAGAGTTGCAGGAGGAAGGAGAGACTGTCTTCCAATCATGGTCAACACCCTCCTGCTGAGCCTGAAAACATCTGCCCTCATTGTAATAGAACTTATGGTTCAAGGATTGGCCTTATTAGCCACCTGAGGACCTCTAACTCCCATGGAAGACGATCATACTTGGTAACGAGTGATCACCCATCATCAGTGGATTTGTTAATAAAGGAACTTGAGAAAAATGGAAATTATTTCTCATACGCTTCTAGGGTCTCTCATTCTAATGAGATTGCTGATGATATTCCTGATGCTATAGCCTGCAGGACACTGAACCTTTGTTGACCACTACAGTCAAAGAGGCTAATCAGTTAATCAGTGTTAATAACCAATCACCAATCCATCAATAAGGCCACAGGGAGCATGTCTAGGTTGATCCTGTTCCCTTGAAACACTGGGTAACTGAGGCAAGAAACGCTACAGATCACCTCTTCCTGCTTACTACCTGATGATTAGAGGTTTGGACGCTAAGGGCTACATTTTCATATGTGATCCGGACCCACAAGAGAGCTCAGCTCTCATTTAAATCACCTAAATCAGAACCAGATTTTCCAGACAGCTCAGCAGTGCTGGGTGTGGAGCACTGGAGATGCACTGGTTCTTATTTAGGCAACTAAATGGGGACTGAGTTCTCTCGACAACCTAGCTGAAGTGGCCAGAATCAACCCTTCCCCCCTCTCCCTTCAGAAGCCAATGGGAGTCTTACCATAGACTTCTAGGGGGTTATGATCAGGTGTCAAGCTTTTTTGGTGCTCTGCCTTTTAAAGGCATCTGATCATCAGGTAGTGCTTACCCTATCCTTTGCCTGTCATGTCCCTCTGTCCATGTTACTCCATGAGAACCCACTCTGGACATGTGCAATGACAAGTCTCCTCTGAAGTACTGTAACTACCAAAGAAGTTCTGCCCCTCTATTAGTGCACTGAGTGGCCATCTGAAACTTCTCCATCTAGATGAAATACTTATATGGCCCATAGCAGGTGGGGGCCTCACCATCTGTTAATGTATTTATCCTCATAACACCCCTGTGTGGAAGGGAAGTGCAATCTCCCTTTTAGAGGTGGAGAAGCGAGGCACAGAAAGTCAGGGGCTCACCTGCATACTGTGTTAGTCTGTACTGGTGCAGTGTAAGCTTTAGTCAGCCCCTATGTGTCACATACTACCTGGCCCACGTGGACCCTGGCGACATGCACTAAAAGTTCCCTACTGTGTATTATTGTCGTACTGTGTGAAATGGGACTACATTAACATGCGCTAGTGAATGTGCACTAGGGAACTCCTAAGTAAAATCACGTCAGGCATGTCTGCATGGTGCGTTAGTCTGTGCCAGAGTAGACCAACCGTAGGTAATTTCAGTGGAAGTTAGGAGCCTGAATATGTTTGAGGATCTGAACCAAAGTGACTTGTGTAACTTCACACAGGAAGTCTGTGCCAAAACTGGGACTTGAACCCAGAGTCCCCAGCCCAGGCTAACCCCTTAACTACTGGGCCTTCCTTCCTCTCTGGGTGAAATCCTGCCCCCACTGCAATCAATGGGAGCTTGTGTCATTTTCACTGGGGCCAGGGTTTCACCCACTGCCTGGAAACATCTTCAAGGTGATGCAGCCTGTTTTTGGCAGGGCGTGTGTGGACAGTGGGAAGAGGAGATGCTGAAGGTGGCTCCAAAGATTCAAGTGCAGCCTTCCCCCATCCACTGTTCTTACCAAGGACATAGCAGTGGGCCAGTCAGCTGCTCTGGGTGCCTCAACCAGGCACTGACTATATCACTCAGCTGCACCATTACCTGCAAAGTGAGCTGAATATTGCTCTCCGCGAGAAGGGTCCTAGTTTGTAGCCAAGTGGAGACAAGCCAGAATAACCCGGTTGTTTTCAGTTCACAGCTCTGCTAGTCAAGACTCTACCAATACTAAAGGAGATTTCTTTGCCTCTTGAATGGTCACAGCATAGGATTTTGAATGATCCTTGCACTGCTAGGAGGCATATGGAAGACCTCTGTCCCTCACATGCTATCCACCTTCCTTCTCACTTCATCTGGTACAAACCTGCTATACAGCAAAGACTGCAGAACCGTGATCAGGGTGACAGGGCCCCACTTATTCTGTGAATCGACAGGCACAAAATTCCACTTCCCATAGCATTGTGATCCAGTATCTAACTCTTTATTTTATCTTTATTTTAAGCCCTAATAGCCCTGCCTGAAACTAGAGCTCTGAGAGCTGGAAATTGACGCATTCATCTCAGTGGATTGATAAATCTGAAACCTAATTTCGGGGTAGGATTTTCTAAAACATTTTGGTCTGATTCTCATTTACACTGTGACCCCTTTGCACCACTCTGAAAGTGTAAATTGGGCAAATGAGAATCAAGCCTTCAGAGATGGCTTAACCCTGCTTTCATTGAGTCCTATGATTGCTATTAACTTCTTTGGGAGCAGGCCAAAGTCACACCATCATGCGGGCTAATGTCCCCAATTTCCCCCTGCCAAATCCTCCATTGGGTCTCTGATGGTTTCTAATGACGCCATTTGGTGTGATCAGTGGAAAAATTAACAACAGAAAATGTGGTAACAGAGTAAGTTGACTTTAGTTATCAGAATAACATGCTGATTGCTTTACTCCTCTTCCTTGAAGGTGCCACATATTCTCCAGCCTGCTGCACAGTCGAGGGGGTCTTGGCCAACATTTAGGTCTTATTTGCTGCAGTATACGCAGGGCCGTGCCTGGAGCCCCTGAGCTAGAGCAATCCCAGCTGTGCTCATGGAAGTTGATCACAGCACTGAAAGTGCAACAGGGGTGGTAGGGACAATGCCCTGCCCTGCAGACGTACCTCCATGCTGTCCTGGTGGGCCCACCTTGGGGGTAGTTCAGTCCTTGTGCCCATTCTGCTCTTGGCATCTCCGCCTTCCACTAAGAAGCCAAACAGCCGGAGCTCTTGTAATGCAGACCTTTGTCTCTAAGGAGGCTGTGGACAGAGCCTTAGACTGGGGCTCAGGAGCCCTGGGTTCTATTCCCACTCTGCCACTGGCCCGTTGGGTGACTCTGAGCACATCACTTTGCCTCTCTGTGCCTCAGTTTCACCATCTGTACAACAGCAGTAATGATACTGTCCTTGTTGGTAAGGCACTTTGCGATCTGATGAAAAGGATTGTCTAGGTATTATTAAGCATTAGATTGAAATCGCCAATATTTTACATAAACTACTGAATAATCCATGGGACGGTGATGACTTTTCAGTCACTACCAATTATGGGCTGGATGTGAAGCTGTGACTCAGATGGGAAAGGCTCTGTATTCTGTTACCCTTAAGTGATCCAGTCTCCACTTATCTGAGACTCTTTGAAGTAACTGGTTGTCACCCAGCCTTTCTAGCCTCAGGTTAGGTGGGGGTTGTGTATATTTAATAATTTATGCTTGACTCTAGAATGTTATATCAAGTCTTCCTGTTAGACAAGATTGATCTGCAAAGTGTTGTCTATATTCTTTTCTTCCCTCTAATGCAGGTTTATCCTTTACCTTCAGCTGCAGGAACTTGAGAATTTACCTTAAATTGTTCTTGTATTTGTCCCCAACCTTGTAATTGCCACCTCCTTTCTTATGCATTTGGAATTTACTTTGTGATCCTGCAATTTTTGAGGTTTTAATTGAAAGGCAAAAAATCCACAGCTATCCTGTTCCTTTCTAGATATGCTTGCTGAAAAGGGAAGAGGACTACAGAAAGCATGACTCACGAAAGCTTATGCTCTAATAAATTGGTTCGTCTCTAAGGTGCCACAAGTACTCCTTTTCTTTTTGCGAATACAGACTAACACGGCTGTTACTCTGAAACCTGTCATTAGCAAAGGTTCCTGAACAGAATGCTTTTAAAGATTTACCATGTCGCCTCAACAACTGGTTAAGCGTGTGTAATGTTGTGCAGTGAAAATGAAATTAGTGCCCAATATGGCCAAATTGCAAAACAATGACCGTGCCTTTTCCTGTTCCTTGTCTTGTGGACTGACACTAGTGAGGAGTAAGTGGGAGATGAAATGGCGTATACCTCTCCAAGGCATAGAAAGAATGCAGGTAGGTCGATGCATTCATGGCTGCATGTTTTGCTCAGTACACAGGCGCACTCAGTTGAGCTCTCCTGCTGTTAGAAAAGACAAAAAAGCTTTGAGAGGAGATCATTAAAGCCAGCCCCCCCACCCCCGCCCCAAGTAAGTTTGGTAATGGGAAGAATGCTGCTGTCCCCCTCTGCTACAGCACACTGGCCCACACTCTCATGGGTCGGTAGGTGCCACTCTTCACAGAAAACAGAGGTGACCAGAAATGTCACAAAGAGATGGATCTTTCCACGGCAATATTCTAAAAGAGCTATTATTCCGTGACTTAGCTCAAGCTGGTTGTATTATGAAAAGGGAAATATGCTCATTGTAATGGTCCCAGCAGGCATGGCTGGCCTTTTCAAAGGAGCCGCAGAAGTTCAGTGGAAGTTGCTCATCTCTAGACCTTAGGCTGCTCTGCTTACAGCTGAGTTTAAGGAAACATGGGAGAGAAGTAGCAAAAGGGAGTGAAACGAGCATCCTTGCTGGGCGGGTTGCTCGTTCTGCTGGCACTCCCGCTGACTCAGCAGACACGACGCTGATGTCTAATTGGCGTTTTGGAGGGAGCCTCCCAGCCTGCATCGATAGACTTGGGTTAGCAGGACCCACGCTGGTGCTCTAAAAACAGCCATGCTGGTGACACTTTGACTCTGTGGCTCCGGCTCTTAAGCCCACCCACCTCCCTCGGCTTCAGAGCCCAAGCTTCAGCCCAAGCCACAGCTTCGAAGCACTGTTTACACGGCTATTCGTAGAACGCTAGTGTGAGCCCTGCTAGCCTGCTCCAGAAAGCTGTGTGGACCGACCCTTAGGGCCCTGACGCAGGCTGGAGCAGCAGCAGCCAACTTTACACACGTGAGTAGTTCCATTGCTTTCAGTTACTTTCTGTGCTTAGCGTTAGGCAGGGAGTTAAGGGACAGATTTTCAAAGGTATTTAGGTGCCTAAAGATGCAGATAGGCACCAACTAGGATTTTCAAAAGTGCCTAAGCAGCTTAGGTGCCTAATTTGTGGAAGGTCTATTGCTTGGGTGCTTTTGAAAATCCCATTAGGCATCTGTCTTCATCTTCTGGGCCTAAATACCTTTGAAAACCTGGCCCTAAAGTGCTTTGCTGGATTGGTGCCAGCATGCTCAGAACCTTTAAGCGTTGAGACCCCTACGGAGGATTATATTTTTTTCCCCTAAAGATAGGACAAAAAATCCTAGAAAAGTATATCCACTTTAGCAGATCAATACTTTTGCTCCCATCTAAGTGTTCTAAAGCAAAATCCAGTAAGTGACAAGGGCTTTGGCCACATCTGGCTGTTCAAACTGCTGATTTTTTAAAATCTCGTTTAACACACAAGTCCCTAGTCTTTCATTTTAAAAATCAATAAATTAGGCTTATTACGCTCCAATTTCCTGGCTGCATGCAAACAGTGCAATTACGCTAAACAAACAGGGTGGAGCATCTGTGATTTCATCGAACACCTCATAAAAATGATAATGATGTACAGCTAAAGATTTACTGATTTCCCAAATGTCTGATTATTTTTAAGAGTGCTAATAATTGCAAATGCAAGAAGTGCTCAGGACTTTTGGATTGATTCCATGCCTAGAAGGTGTATTCGGTTTGTGGAAGTGATAGTGTTTTAAATGCTTAGTCTCTTTTGTAATTATACCATTACCTAACAGCTAGCTATTCCTATCTTTCTTTAGAAACCAGTTTACCTTACTTAAGACCCTGCCATAGTGAACCATCCTTGCTAATTGCCTCATTTGGTAGAAATCTTAGACTCTTTTAACAAGCTCTTTTTCCAGTCATGTCTTCTAAATCTGGTCCCCTGTATACAGAATTTTCAGAGGGACCTAAGGGGCCTTTGACATGGTGAGTGGCCTAGTGGATGGAGCGAAGCTGTAGACATGATGTATCTTGATTTTTAGTAAGGCTTTTGACACAGTTTCACATGACTGTCTCATAATGGATCACAAACTAAATGAGAGTCAACAGTGTAACTCTGTTGCAAAAAAACCAAACATCATTCTGGGATGTATTAGCAGGAGTGTTGTAGGCAAGACGCGAGAAGTAATTGTTCTACTCTACTCCGCACTGATAAGGCCTCAACAGGAAAATTGTGTCCACTTCTGGGCACCACACATTGGGAAAGATGTGGACACATAGGAGAAAGTCCAGAGCAGAAAAACAAAAATGGTTAAAGGTCCAGAAAATGTGACTTATGAGGATAGATTGGAAAAATTGGGTTTGTTTCTTCTGAAGAAGAGAAGACTGAGGGGGAACAAGATAACAGTTTTCAAGTATGTAAAAGGTTGTTGTAAAGAGGGGGGTGGTAAATTGTTCTCCTTATCTGCTGAGGATGGGTCAAGAAGTAATAAGCTTAAATTGCAGCAAGGGAGATTTAGATTAGACATTCTGAAAAAAACTTCCTAATTGTGAGTATAGTTAAGCATTGAAACAAACTACCTAGGGAGGTTGTGGAATCTCCGTCATTGGAGGTTTCTAAGAATAAGCTAGGCAAATAGCCATCAGAGATGGTCTAGCTAATACTTAGTTCTGTCACACCACAAGGGACTGGACTGGATGACCTCTCAAGGTCCCTTCCAGACCTACATGTCTATGATTCTAAGTGGCCTGAGTCATGCTTTTAGCCCTCTGAACTGCCATGTGAATTAGTTAAGGAGGGTGAGTTTATAAAATAGAATTGATCCGAGTTCCTTAAACATTTATTCCAGCTGTTGGATATTTCTGCAGAAGGGTTCCAGATGCTTCACTATAGGCATATTTGGAGAGCTCAGCTGAGTCTTTGTGCACTTTGTCCAAAACCGATGCGTTTAAAATAATGAAGGAAAGGTTTGCCAGTCAAACTGCTTGGGCCCAGCAGTAGCTAAGTTTTTATTTGCAAGGGCGTTAGACGCACTATTAGGCAGAGGCCAACTCTCTCCCCAGATCGAACCCCGCAGCAGCAAGTCACTTTACTACAGAGCCCGCTTGGCTCGGGTCGGCGTATCGCTCTGCCTCTAGAACTGTCTGACTGACCTCTAGCCGCCTGCCAGCTTTAATCTCCCCCTTACTAATCACCTCCAGCTGTGTCTGTCACAGCAGCAGGGTGTGAGGGGTTTCACGGGAAAATTCTTTAAAGACTATGGGCTCCAAGACATCAGAGCTGCCCCGTGCTAGCCGAAGCGTGAGGGAAGGAGCTTTTTCACTGCGAATGGTTCAAAGCAGCTAACGTGAAGGAAAGGTCCAGAAAACAGAGCTGCCAAAAGTCCCAGGGGCACATGGCTCAACTGTAAATAGAGCGTCAGAGGAAACCCCTGCTCAGCTATTTCTCAGGTGAAACCCACTCTCCTTCCTGCCCAACGTCCAATAGCGCAGCTAAGGGCCGTGTCCATGAACTCCAGCAAGGGTATAAAGAGAAAAGATAAGATGCTGATCAAATACATAGGGCTAGAGAGCATGGTTTCATTTTTCAGAAAGTGGCTAGTGATTTTGGCTAGTGCTCTGTGTTTGCATGCTAAATATGAGACACATTAAAGGGGTCCAATTTTCAGAGGGGGTGGCTATTAAGTCAGGCACCTTTAAATTCTCTTCAAGTTGGAGACCCCAAAATCGAGGCACCTAAAATCGCTAACCATTTTTTAAATTCTTGAGCTGTGATTTCCAGTTTGGAGATTGAGTTTTATGTTGGCAGTGCAACAGGGCTGGGAAATATGGAATCGACCTCAAAGACTGGAGCAATGTGTCATCATTAGAAATTTGTCAGACCACTCGTTTCTGATGAACAAAGGATGGATGCACCTTGAGGCACAATGCCAGGTATTCAGATAAGCACTGCCAGACCTTGCTTACGACTCCTCCCAAGTGGCTTCAGACTCCGCTCCAGATTCTAATTCTAATGGAGAGGAGAATCCCCAGCCTGGCTGGAATTCTGTCTCGTTGGAATTCAGCAGCTAGGTTTTGAGTTCTAAATACAGGAGATCCTCGTGTTCGCACTATTAGTAGAAATGGAAGAATTGTCAGAAGACCTAATAGATGTATTGATATGTTTATGTGAGGTAAATAAAACCAAAGGGAGGATTGTGGCGTACTGCCATCTTGTGGACACGGCAAGCACCTATTTGGAAGTGTAGAGGCAGGAGGATGTAGACTAGAGAGAGAGATGAAGATGTACAGGGTGAGAGCCTCACACTGCACTCTGGCCCCTTTATTCCACATAGACGAGCCAGGGCAGAATCAAAGGACCTGAAAAACTCTACATCCAGCCAAGCGCAGTGGTGCAGAAGCCAGGTTTAAAGCTGCCGCCCAGGGATTCTATCAGAAGTCCTAGCACAGGGACATGCTAGGCCAGCCTGGGAGGGGAGCATTGGGGGGTAGAACTACAGCACACAGCACTGCTGACATTCTGGGCAGCACCATCGCCCTGGGAGGTTGCTATAATGTAGACAGGCCCTCAGAGCTGTCTAAGTTATGCCTTGGGCCTCTGCAGTCCAGGATCTGGCAGGTGCTTAAAAAGCCACCATTAGCTCCCATCCATCTGGGCTACAATCTTTCAGATCCTGCAGACCAGACCCTCAGCTGGTACATATCACTATAACTCCATTCACTTAAATGGAACCACGTAGACTTGCACTAGCTGAGGGTCTGGCCCTGAGTCCAGTTTCAAGCTGTAATGCCGTCGGTCTTTGAGAGCTGCGGGAAGTGAAATGGCTAATGGAAATACTCAGTTGTGGCATAGCCAGTGTGTTCTCCAGGAGATGACAATGAAGGTCTGTTCGTTCGAGCCGCCTTCGTTGTGTCTGTTAGCGGCTTCGGTGTCTGATACCAGACTGGTGACATTACACATCTGTTACGCTGCTGATGTGATAGTTACATAAAGGCATGTTGCTGAAACCCGAGTCTCCTTGAGAATACAGCAAAGTCCACTCAGACCTAGTATTATTATTTATATTGCTGTGGTGCCTGTGAGCCCCACTCAGGGAATAGCATCCCATTGTGCTAAGCTCTGTACAAGCAGGGAACAAAGGAGTTTACAATCTAAGTACAATATTTCCTCTGTATTCCTGAGCTGTTTATAGAGGCATTTTACATGCACAGCTATTCCACAGATCATAATGGTATTGTAAGATGTATCTCCAACGCAGAGTCAGTGTAAAAAAATGGTTTAATCCAATGTAAGTAAGACAGATGTAACTTCAGTGACTCCGCCTCTGGGGGGAAAAAGCTGGGCTATGAGGTCAGTTTAGTAATGGAGCCAAATTCAGTCTCTCATGCAAATCATTTGCCTGCAGGTGTTATAATTAATAAGCCTGGTATTTGATTTTGAGAAGGGAATTATGAGTGAGACAGTAACATTAGTGCCCTGCAGTGGTCCCTGTGTATTAGGCCAGTTTATATTCACTGTGAGGCAGTTCTGTGCTGTCCTCTATAGGTATTACACTAGCAGCCGGAGGACCAGCAGAGATATGTGTGTGTCTGTACCTACCTGGGGAAAGGCCCTGCCTTGAAGTGTTTACAGTCTAAATGGACAGGACAAAGGGGAGGGGGGAAGGAAATGATTTGCCTGAGCTCACACAGTAGGGTCAGGAATAGAGCCCAAGTCTCCTGAGTTGCAATCCAGGGCTCTATCCCCTGGACCGTACGGCCTCTTGTGTTCCCTTTTTCAAATCAGAATATCAGGCTTAGAAAGTTATAACACCTGAAGACGAAGGGTTTGCCCGAGAGACTGCATTTGGCTCTGTTATTAAACTGGGGGGAGGGATAGCTCAGTAGTTTGAGCATTGGCCTGCTAAACCCAGGGTTGTGAGTTCAATCCTTGAGGGAGCCATTTAGGGATCTGGGGCAAAAATTGGGGATTGGTCCTGCTTTGAGCAGGGGGTTGGACTAGATGACCTCCTGAGGTCCCTTCCAACCCTGATATTCTATGATCTTGTAGATCAGCTTTTCCCCCAGAGATTTTGAGTCATTCACCAAATACATTATTCACCACAGATAGTTTGCTTGTCCTGAGAGCTGGGTAAATGCAAACATGCATTTATATAACAGAAGTTCGTGGACCATCTTAGCCCCAGCATTCACTACTCAGAATGCTATTATAGGGCTCTCCTCATTTGATCCCTTATTAAAATGCAGCCACCTCTGGAGGGGTTTTTTATCAGCCGTTATAACAGTACCATCAACACTAATGGTTTTAGGACAGGAAGAAAACACCATGTCCAGCTGGAAGCACAAGGTAATTGAGAAAAGCAAAATGCAGTGACTCAAGATATTTAGCCAGGATTCCGGGGCTAACGTCCCTTGCTTTTGGGAAGAGTGTCATGAGTTATGAATGGCCAGAAGCATGCTGTGTCTTTAGCTTGGCTGCTCACAGGAGAGCCGGGTACACTGGAACAGAGAGGGCACTCTGAGACAATCTGGGGACATCAGAAGTATTTCTCAGAAATTAGAGAAACATTGATACTGGCTGCTTTCCTGTGTCTCCTGATCAAACCATTTGGCAAGAATTAGCCTCAACCCATCCCATGGCAGTTACAGAGGCAGAATCAATGAGACAAACCAACTTTACATAGCACCATGTCAAGAACTTGTTAATAGTTTAAGCCAATCAGAATGTAACAGACAGCTTTATTCTGATCCTTCTTATGCAGGATTATTTCAGACCATAACTTCTGGCACCATCGGCAAGGACCAGCTGCTGACTCTGCTGCAGAACCTGTACCCCAGAGAAGACCCAAAGACCATTCATGAACTTGCCACTCTTTACCTCAGTGAAATGGATAAAAGCAATCAAGGTAATTTGGCAGCTGCTGAGTTAATGATTTGCCATGTTTGGGAGGGAATACATCATGATTATGAAGAGTTATTGGCTTTATAGCAGCTGCAGGAGCTACCTGCTTTCAGAGAATGAGAGAGATGGGACAGCCTGAGAAACTGGAAGAAAACATCTGTTGTTCCCTCAGGGATATAGCACAGTGCTATCTTGTGGACCCTGCCGGTATCTAGGCCTGAGAGAAACTGAGGCAGATGGAATTTAGGGGTTCCCTGGATAAGACAGAGGCCTAGTTCCAGCCATGTTGCTGATGTAATTGTTAGCTCAAGACATTTTACTGACAGCTGAAGCTCCCTCCTCCCCTGTGCATATTACAAGAAACCCATAATTACAGCCTGTCAATTCCACCAGCCGGTGCCAGTCACCACACTGACTCCCTCTGGTTCCTATTACTGACATTACCTTCTCCCCTGCAGGAGGACTTTCTGAAAGTACCATCACGGTTCAGAGGGGAGCCAGAGTAGAAGGCAGCAGAGGAGAGATGCCTGATTCCCCATTGCTCTGAAGCTTGTGTGTTCACTTATCTCTGTGAGAACGTGCATGATACAAGAAATACTGTTCTGATTGGGAAGCATTTTACCCCCTGGCTACCTTCACACTGGGCAGGTGTAAGTGACTGCCCACGGCGCACAGCAGCAGGGAGTCAGGATCTCGCACGCTAATAGATGGAGAGTCAAGGACGTGTGAATTGGACTCTGATAATGAGCTTTCGGGGCCAAATTCATCATTGTCCTTTGAAAGCGAGAGAATGAGAATGCTGTATTGGGGTCACAGTTACATTTATGATGTAAAGTAGGTACAACCTTAACTATGGCTGCAAGTGTATGATTCCTTAATAGTAGCAAAGCAGTGCCAAAACTTACTCATCTTTTTTTTTTCTTACAGTGTGATACTGTCATGTTTGAAACTGGAAAGATTGTCATGTGAACAAAAAGAAAAGGAGGACTTGTGGCACCTTAGAGACTAACCCATTTATTTGAGCATAAGCTTTTGTGAGCTACAGCTCACTTCATCGGATGCATTCAGTGGAGCGAGCTGTAGCTCACGAAAGCTTATGCTCGAATAAATTGGTTAGTCTCTAAGGTGCCACAAGTCCTCCTGTTCTTTTTGCGAATACAGACTAACACGGCTGTTACTCTGAAACCTGTCATGTGAACAGTTTTTGATGATATAGTCCTATCGCTTAAGATACTTCCCAGGGAATGAAGGGGGAAAATGAAATCCAAATACTGTACAGTGCAGTGTAATTCCAAGTTTGACTTAGCAAACAATTGTGACCACTGCTAGTGAATAATGGCTTTCGGATTGCATGGTTTATCTCTGAAATTTGCATACCTCCAGTTGGCGGCATACAACCTTGAAGAACAAAAACCGTATATCTGTGTTCTTAGATTGTATTAATATCTGATTAGGTTATATTGATGAAGATCAGTTTGTTGCTTGGATGCGGACCCTTCCACAACATATGCTGTCATCAGCGATGCATTTTCCAATAATACCATCAAACATCGCTCTTCTTAAGGACTCACAGCCATCTTTTCCTCCTGTACGTAAATTTTCAATTTTTCAACACCCATGTGATAGGTTAGAGAAGGCAGCAAACAAGTTCCACTCTACCTGGCACTGGTGAGGCCTCAGCTAAAGAGTTGTGTAAAGTTTTGGGTACAACACTTTAAGAAAGATATGGACAAGTAGGAGAAAATCAAGAGAAGAGCAACAAAAATGAGAGGTTTAAAAACTATAGCCTCTGAGGAAAGGTTGAAAGACCTGGGCATGTTTCAACTAGAGACGGGAAGGCTGAATGGAGACATAACAATCTTCAAATATGTTAAGAGCTGTCAGGAAGAGGACAGTGATCAATTATTCTCCATGTCCACTGAAGGTAGGACAAGAAGTAACAGCTTAGTCTGCAGCAAGGGAGATTTAAGTTAGCTATTGGGAACAATTTTCTAACTATGAAGATAGTTTAGCTCTGGAATAGGCTTCCAAGGGAGGTTGTGGAATCCCCCTCACTGGACGTTTTTAAGAAGAGATTGGCCCAACACTTGGCTGGGATGCTCTAGGTTCACTTGGTCCTGCCTCAGGATGGGAGGATGAGCTCAATGACCTCTCGAGATCCCTTTTCCATCCCTACATTTCTGTGATCTCTAAATTCAAGATTTTTAATGCAAAAAGTTTCATTTTAAATAAAACTTTAACCCTTTGGCTCTGGGGGGGAATCCCAACAGTAGCAGGCCAAGATTTTTAAAAGTGACTAGTGATTTCAGGCACCCGGGCTGAGGCACCATAAAGGAGCCAGACTCAGAGGGCTTGACACTTTCTGAAAAATCTGGGCCAGTTCAGATGTCGCAGGATGTGCACTCAGAGATGGATGCCCCTGAATCACTAGTCATGGTTGAAAACCTTGGTGTCAGTTCATAACTGATGTGGGTTTTCACTAAGGGAATTACTGTGGAACTATAAACGTCCATATAACACCCCACAAGAGGTGGCCTCTTGCGATTCACTACTGAAGTAGCCTCTCTTTCATCAGAGACAGCAGCCCTTGCAGGGGTAGGCCCTGAACCCCAGTAGCATTATGAGAGCATTAATCTCCATCTCTAATTTACAGAGCGTTTTCTGGGGTTGGGGTTTCCTGAGAAAAATCAAACCTACAAGGAGCTGACGGGAGTTAAGTCCCCAGCTTCCTTGATTCCCTTGGAAAATCCCACCTTTAATCCTCAGTAGATCTACCATGCTGTTTCTGTCACTCTGTGAAATTAAAGAACGAGGGAAGCATGCTTATCTTGCTGTGAGCCAAGAGGACCTACAACTGACTCTGTGGCATACTCCCCTCTTCCCCCACCGTCACAGAGGCTTCTGGGAGGGAAGCCAGGCTACAGTGCCAGAGAATTTCTGCCAAATTCCTCTGCCCTACCAAATCCATGGGGCAAACCCAAGCAAATTACAGAGACAGGAAACAGTAACTCGCATGTGCCCCCTCTCCACATGAGCCTGGCCCTGTCAGAGGGCTTACAAGGGCATTAGTAATAGGGAAATCGTCTGCCTCCTGCAGAAGCAGTGCTAAGAACTAGCTGTGGCTGCCCAGGGAGCAGCCGGGAGTTGATTGGAAAGAGGGTCTGTTACAAGATCCCCTTACCCTGCTTGGTGCTCCATGCCCATTCTCCTGGTTCTGGACACTTCCATCTCCTGCTCTTCCATAGGCCAATTTCAGGGTCTCCAAATGATTTAGCCCTCCAGCCAAATCATGAACTCAGTGCTGGGGTACATTATAGAACCTCTTTAGAAGCCAAGGTGAGTCTCAAAAGAATTACATGTGGAATTATAATAGCTCACATTGCTGAACCTTTGCCAGTGCTCCCAGCAGGGATGGTGCACATCGGACTAGGAACCTGATCCATAGTCCATTGAAGTCCATCAGGAAAGAACCCCATTGACGTCAGTGGGTTTGGATGAGGCCCTAAGTGCATTGTAAGGGGTCTGCTAGCTTTATGACAACCCCTTTCAGTTAGCGAGAAGGTGCGACCTCTTTCCCACTGTTTTCGAAGGCAGCTGTCGATTTCAAGGACCGATCAGGGTTGGATGACAAGCAGCTCCTGAGGGTTGCAGTGGAGATGTCCCTTAAGCACAGAGACTGGAAGCTCTTAGCAAACAACCTGGGCCTTTTGGACAAGGACTGCTCCTGTCTGGAGCGCCAGCATTTGGATGTGAAGAGCCAGGTAAAAACCAAACACCAATGGAAAAAGTGAGCACTTAATTTGGATCATTTCTGTTTTAAATTGTAATCTCTTTGGGGCAGGAATGAAGTCCTCCTGAAAAGTGTGTGTAGAGTGCCCAGCATAATGAAGCCCTGACCCCAACTGAGTATTGTTTCTACTGTAACTAATACTATGATTACTAATACCTTCTCAAATAGCCTGCCCTGTGTGTAGAATCAGCACTGATTAGTTGGGGATGCTGGAGACTGTTGTAATGAAATGAATGGCAGTATCTGTTTGATCCGTTCAGGAGTTATTGTATGCGGACTTCTGTGAGAAACACATAACCGTGCTGTGACTATTTGACAGGGTCAAACAATAACCCTTGCCTCTCCTTTTATTTACCTGCAGATCCTGGCAACGTTGCAGATTTGGCTGAAGACCTGTCGGGAAGCCCCGCTTCCTCTCCTGCAAGCAGCGCTGAGACACAGCGGCAACACAGACATTTGCAATGAAGTGTTTTCCTTGAACTTCTGAAGCTCCCGTGTGGGCAGTGTGCAAATTAGAGAGAAATGCACACACTGCACTTCAAAGAGCGGCGGGAACTCACGGCCATTCTCCTTGGGAGAGCAAACATTGATGCCCGTTAATTTTAATGGGAAAGGGCATCCAAATCTCTTAGCAATGGCTTTGAAAAGTGAGCTGTAATTTTTATATTAAATATGAATTTGCTATCTAATGGACCAAGGCAGTGCCGGGCATTCTCTCCCATTCAGATACTGAGAGCCAGGTCATACCATCTGTCTATCATATCAGTAAAACCATAATCTAGCCCCATAGCTGGAAGTCCTAAATTGTTTTGATTTTCTTTGCAGTAGTTTTACTTTACAACCTGTTGGGGGTTTTTGTGTGTGTGTGGGGGGGGGGGGGAGGGAAGCATGTTCCCTTCAATATCTTCATGGCTTGATTTGTGAAAGGCCCATTGCTATGGGTATCTGGGAGGATGGCATTGTTTTGGCAATCGTGTCAGAATGAGTCAAGAGCTATCTCTTACCCCTCTGCTGAGAGGGACTAGATTACAGATCTCCTCAGTGGGTGAAGTGCCACCTTCCACTCCTGTTACAAACTAGGGCTTCTTCTGTTGCATTTGCCCAGCTCTAATTGATCCAATCTAACTGATCCTTCCACGTTAGCTCCACTGGAGGACAGAGGGTGAAATTCTCCCTGCACAGTGGGCCAGCACAAAGCTAACATAGGATTTAAGTGATGCATAAGCTTGAGGGCTTTTAATTGGGACTTAAATGGGGTATAGTCCAGTGCTGATCCTCTTCATATGAGTGAGTTTCACCCTAGAAGTATAACAGTAGTGTTGTGATACCATAGTAGAGCAGGGGTGGGCAAACTTTTTGGCCCGAGGGCCACATCGGGGTTGCAAAACTGTATGGAGGGTTGGGTAGGGAAGGCTCTGCCTCTCCAAAGAGCCTGGCCCCCACCCCCTATCTGTCCCCTCCCACTTCCCTCCCCCTTCAGAACCTCCGACCCATCCAACGCTCCTTGTCCCCTGTCCACCCGCCCCGGGACCCCGGCCCCTAACCACCCCCAGGACCCCACCCCCTATCCAACCCCCCCTTCTCCCTGTCCCCTGACTGCCCCAACCCCTATTCACACCCCCGCCCCCAGACAGGCCCCCCTCCGGGACTCCCATGCCTATCCAACCCCCCCCCATTCCCTGTCCCCTGACTGCCCGTGGGGACCCCTTGCCCCTTATCCAATACCCCCCCTTACTGTGCTGCTCAGAGCAGCAAAGCCCCGCCACCCAGCCAGAGCCAGCCACGCTGCCGCCGCATGCCCGGCACTGCAGAGCACGGGCATCACGTCGCGCTGCGGCTGCAGGGGAGGGGCTGGGGACAACCTCCCTGGCCGGGAGCTCGGGGGGCCAGGCAGGACGGTCCCGCAGGCCGGATGTGGCCCACGGACCGTAGTTTGCCCACCTCTGTAGTAGAGGAACTGCCTTTTACAAACAGAAATAGGGAGTTTTATCTCCATCCTTCCAAACCATTCTCATTATTCTAGTATATATCTTTTATGGATTCACTTGCTACAAGTGCATCAACTGCTCTCTTGCAAGAGAAAGTCTTTGTGTTGTATATGAATGGAAAAAACCACCCGTGAACCTTTAACTGATTGTATTTCAAGCTTGTTAGCTTCTGCAGCCACAGTGCATATCACTGAAAGTGCTAGAAAATCCGTTCGTTATCAAAAGCACTGATTGCACTTATGCTGAGTACAGCAAATGCAGCTGATATGCAAAGCTGCCCTGTTTCACAGGGGGTTAAGCACTGGTTTTAAAAGGAGGGTTGATTCCTAGCAGCAGACATCCTTTTAGGGTTTTTGTCTAGACAACTTTTGTTTGGGAATAGGCAGCATTGGCAGTAGGTTAATAGAAATAAAACGCCTTGCAGTATCTAACTTATCTAGTCAAACTCCAAATTCTGTTAAACTTGTTACTTTTCTAATTAAAACAATTCCACAGTGCTGGCCTCAAACCCCTGTAGAAACCCTATTGTAGGGTGCAGTGTCTGGGGATGTTACTGGAGCATTTTTGACCTACTCTCTGGGTTGTCTGAAGGTAGAATTATTAGAAGTAGGTCAGCTGGCCATACAGATTTCCCCCCTAGACTGCCTGTTTCAAGCCAGCCCAGAGGCTTAATCCCACGAATGCTTACCGAGCATTATCCTGATCAGTGCCATGGTTTCAATAGTACCGCTAGCAATATGTTCATTAGCAAGGTTCTGTGAAGTCAAGCCCCAGCGGCTGCTAGCTATCATCATCTCATGACTATTGGATGTCCTATGTGAAAGTTACTCAACAGATTTTAGGGCCAGAAGGGACCACTATAATTATCCCATCTGACCTTCTGCACAACACAGACCCTTGCTCTGTGGCCCTGATTCAGCAAACCAGCCCCTCTCAGCCAAGCAGTCAAGCATATGATTAACTTTAAGCATGTGCGTAAGTCCTATTGATTTTAATGCCGTGCAGTAAGTGCTTTGCTGAGTCAGGGCCTCTATTCAGGGATGCCATTGTGTAGCACAAGGAATGCTAAAGATTTGTTTCCAGGAAGAGTGACAATGCTTTTATTGCTCTGCTCTCCTAAGGGTATTATTCCCCTCTCAGATCCACACACTGCATCTCAGCACCATTCGCATCTGGTGCAAGCAGAGAAGGATCCAAGTATCAGAGCTGAGAATTCATCCCATTCATGTTGTATGCTCATGTCACATGGTCCCTCAAGGGAAAGAATATGGACATTTCAAAACCAGGGGGACCCTTGGTGCAGAACAGACATTGCTGTTGTTCCAAAAGCAGTTGGTGCGAAGCACAAATCCGTTCTAAAGGGATAGGATGGCATTAGATTTATACTAATGAAATTTTACACGTATTGAAAATTAGCAGACAAGAGCATGCATGAAAACTACACCCACCCACACACTCTGCCTGTATGTTTCTAATGAGATTAAAGATAATAGCATCATTTTTATTGCAACATCAGCACAAAGGTATCCGCCAGTTTTATTTCTCTGATCTTAAAGGCCAATTTGCACTTGTTAGTTTTGCAATAGTAGACAGTCTGGCATCCTTTCCTCTGGATCATTTGTCATATCTCCTGTTAGAGAACTGGATGGAGAAGGATTTTCTTCTCCATTTGATAGCTCAGCCTTTAGCAGTGCCTTGGTTTCCAAAGCAAAGTGTTTGCTTTTCTAGGGGGCATTATTTGTTCTCGTGTCTTGTCACCAGGTGGTGCTACAGTGCTGGCCAAATACTGCGGTAACCTGTTTCCAAAGCATGGTACCCTTCCAAAGCCATGTGCTGCATGGTTTTGTTTCCTATCACCTTCGCTACCCAGAGCTGCACTTTGGATTCCTTCCTGCAATGGCCCTTCTTTGGGAACATCACAAGCTTTTCAGGCACCGCTTCACCATTTTTCTTACTGAACTGACTTGCTCCAAAGATTTGTGCAAGGACATTGTGTCCATCCCCTTTACGGCATTTCTAATTGGATCTGCACCTGCTCCAGGGTAGAATCCATGTCTCTCTTTCTTCCCTAATGTGATTTTAGAGTATGGCGTATTCCTTTCCTGATCTGATGTTCCATCTCCATTTTCTTGTGGACTAGGTGCGGGGGGAGGGGAAGGGGAGGGGGTGGTTTCCAAGCACCAGTGAGCTGTTCCTTTGACTAGTCTGAATACCAGCTGGGTATCAGACATGCTTGGCATGCTCTGAGTTACTACATTCAGGATATTGTGAGCTTCCTCTTTCTTCCCAGGAAGAGAATCTGACTGGGGGAAAGTCTAGCGGAAAAAGGGATTTTCTTTTGGTGCTGGAGAATTCCCTGCACAGCACAAACGGCCAGAGGAAGGATACGCTGCATTCCCTCTGTGATCTGCTGGGTTGCCATCTGGGACTGACATGGTGACTTTCTGGTGTCCTTGCTCCAGTGAACCAAACCCTCTCATCTGGACACACCCGTACTTCCAGGCCATCCCAGCCAGATGCTTTAGGTTCTCTCTAAACCCAGCTGGGAAACTATTGGGGTACGGTGCGGTCTCCGTCTGTCCCAATAAACCTATTTCAGGGCCCCAGGAATATCATTCTGAATATCGCGATCTGCCTTGGTGAGACGGAAGGCTCTGTAGCTGGGAATTATACTCCTAGTCCCACGAATTGCCCAAGGGGGTGCTCTCTCCTTCCAAACACACCACTAGAATTAAATGGAATATTTCCCGTTTGCTTTGGGAGGGAGGGGCATGTCATAAGCTGGAAAATTCTCTTCAGGAGCCCAGGGGTTAATTTCATTATACTGTAAATCTCCCCCAAGGCTGGATGGGTTGTCTGTAGAGTACTGGAAATAGACCTGCTGCTCTGTTAGATCACATGGGATGTACTGTGGGTTCCCATGTTGTCCAGCTGGGCTGCCCTCAGGCAAGGGCTGCTCATGGCCCCATTTTCTTTGTCCAGGGTAAGACTCATGCCCTAGCTGATCAAAGCGTTCGCTTTGATAATAGCAGCTTCTTTGCCTCTGACTTGAAGGAGAATCTGGAGGATAAAAGGGATTTCCCAGTTGCCCTCCTGGGCTGATGCCAGGAGAGTTTTTTCTGCCATCCCAAAATCTGCCCCTAGAGTAAAGCACATCTCCCCTTTGACCATAGGAATAACTGTCAGGGTAGGAAATGCTCCCCTCTGGCCCAACGAGGTACCTGATGGGTACACCGAGCCTTTGCACTGCCCCATTGTGCCTGCTTGAAAGACCGGGGAGTTTTGCTGGTGATGCCACACCTCACCTTCTGGACAGGGAAAACCGTCTCTTTCAGGATAGGAAGGGTTAACTGTCTGTCTCTCCCAGTCATGCTGACTGGTTACCGGCTCAGACAGATGTCTCCTTGTATCTAAAAAGGCACCCTGAAGGGATGGCTGGCTTGTCAGTTGTGTCCCAGAACCTGGGATTCAACCAGTATCTTCCCTTGGATGACAGAAGTTGTCAAAAGAAAGGCAGTACTTGTCGCACCTTAGCCCTGGTCTACACTAGGACTTTAGGTCGAATTTAGCAACGTTAAATCGATTTAAACCTGCACCCGTCCACACAGTGAAGCCCTTTATTTCGACTTAAAGGGCTCTTAAAATCGATTTCCTTACTCCACCCCTGACAAGTGGATTAGCGCTTAAATCGACGTTCCCGGCTCGAATTTGGGGTACTGTGGACACAATTCGATGGTATTGGCCTCCGGGAGCTATCCCAGAGTGCTCCATTCTGACCGCTCTGGACAGCACTCTCAACTCAGATGCACTGGCCAGGTAGACAGGAAAAGAACCGCAAACTTTTGAATCTCATTTCCTGTTTGGCCAGCGTGGCAAGCTGCAGGTGACCATGCAGAGCTCATCAGCACAGGTGACCATGATGGAGTCCCAGAATCGCAAAAGAGCTCCAGCATGGACCGAACGGGAGGTACGGGATCTGATCGCTGTTTGGGGAGAGGAATCCGTGCTATCAGAACTCTGTTCCAGTTTTCGAAATGCCAAAACCTTTGTGAAAATCTCCCAGGGCATGAAGGACAGAGGCCATAACAGGGACCCGAAGCAGTGCCGCGTGAAACTGAAGGAGCTGAGGCAAGCCTACCAGAAAACCAGAGAGGCGAACAGCCGCTCTGGGTCAGAGCCCCAAACATGCCGCTTCTATGATGAGCTGCATGCCATTTTAGGGGGTTCAGCCACCACTACCCCAGCCGTGTTGTTTGACTCCTTCAATGGAGATGGAGGCAATACGGAAGCAGGTTTTGGGGACGAAGAAGATGATGAGGAGGAGGAGGTTGTAGATAGCTCACAGCAAGCAAGCGGAGAAACCGGTTTTCCCGACAGCCAGGAACTGTTTCTCACCCTAGACCTGGAGCCAGTACCCCCCGAACCCACCCAAGGCTGCCTCCTGGACCCAGCAGGCGGAGAAGGGACCTCTGGTGAGTGTACCTTTTAAAATGCTATACATGGTTTAAAAGCAAGCATGTGAAAGGATTACTTTGCCCTGGCATTTGCGGTTCTCCTAGATGTAGTCCTAAAGCCTTTGCAAAAGGTTTCTGGGGAGGGCAGCCTTATTTCGTCCTTCATGGTAGGACACTTTACCACTCCAGGCCAGTAACACGTACTCGGGAATCACTGTAGAACAAAGCATTGCAGTGTATGTTTGCTGGCATTCAACCAAAATCCGTTCTTTATCTCTCTGTGTTATCCTCAGGAGAGTGAGATATAATTCATGGTCACCTGGTTGAAATAGGGTGCTTTTCTTCAGGGACACTCAGTATGGCCCATTCCTGCTGGGCTGTTTGCCTGTGGCTGAACAGAAATGTTCCCCGCTGTTAGCCACAGGGAGGGGGGAAGGTTGAGGGGGTAGTCACGCGGTGGGAGGAGGCAAAATGCGACCTTGTAACGAAAGCACATGTGCTATGTATGTAATGTTAACAGCAAGGTTTACCCTGAAAGAGTGTAGCGACTGTTTTATCAAATGTGTCTTTTTAAATACCGCTGTCCCTTTTTTTTTCTCCACCAGCTGCATGTGTTTCAATGATCACAGGATCTTCTCCTTCCCAGAGGCTAGTGAAGCTTAGAAAGAAAAAAAAACGCACTCGCGATGAAATGTTCTCCGAGCTCATGCTGTCCTCCCACACTGACAGAGCACAGACGAATGCGTGGAGGCAAATAATGTCAGAGTGCAGGAAAGCACAAAATGACCGGGAGGAGAGGTGGAGGGCTGAAGAGAGTAAGTGGCGGGCTGAAGAGAGTAAGTGGCGGGCTGAAGACAGGGCTGAAGCTCAAATGTGGCGGCAGCGTGATGAGAGGAGGCAGGATTCAATGCTGAGGCTGCTGCAGGACCAAACCAGAATGCTCCAGTGTATGGTTGAGCTGCAGCAAAGGCAGCTGGAGCACAGACTGCCACTGCTGCCCCTCTATAACCAACCGCCCTCCTCCCCAAGTTCCATAGCCTCCACACCCAGACGCCCAAGAACGCGGTGGGGGGGCCTCCGGCCAACCAGCCACTCCACCACAGAGGATTGCCCAAAAAAAAGAAGGCTGTCATTCAATAAATTTTAAAGTTGTAAACTTTTAAAGTGCTGTGCTTAAAGTGCTGTGTGGCATTTTCCTTCCCTCCTCCACCACCCCTCCTGGGATACCTTGGTAGTCATCTCCCTATTTGTGTGATGAATGAATAACGAATGCATGACTGTGAAGCAGCAATGACTTTATTGCCTCTGCAAGCGGTGATTAAAGGGAGGAGGGGAGGGTGGTTAGCTTACAGGGAAGTAGAGTGAACCAAGGGGCGGGGGGTTTCATCAAGGAGAAACAAACAGAACTTTCACACCGTAGCCTGGCCAGTCATGAAACTGGTTTTCAAAGCTTCTCTGATGCGTACCGCGCCCTCCTGTGCTCTTCTAACCGCCCTGGTGTCTGGCTGCGCGTAACCAGCAGCTAGGCGATTTGCTTCAACCTCCCACCCCGCCATAAACGTCTCCCCCTTACTCTCACAGATATTGTGGAGCACACAGCAAGCAGTAATAACAGTGGGAATATTGGTTTCGCTGAGGTCTAAGCGAGTCAGTAAACTGCGCCAGCGCGCCTTTAAACGTCCAAATGCACATTCTACCACCATTCTGCACTTGCTCAGCCTGTAGTTGAACAGCTCCTGACTGCTGTCCAGGCTGCCTGTGTACGGCTTCATGAGCCATGGCATTAAGGGGTAGGCTGGGTCCCCAAGGATACATATAGGCATTTCAACATCCCCAACAGTTATTTTCTGGTCTGGGAATAAAGTCCCTTCCTGCAGCTTTTGAAACAGACCAGAGTTCCTGAAGATGCGAGCATCATGCACCTTTCCCGGCCATCCCACGTTGATGTTGGTGAAACGTCCCTTGTGATCCACCAGAGCTTGCAGCACTATCGAAAAGTACCCCTTGCGGTTTATGTACTCGCCGGCTTGGTGCTCCGGTGCCAAGATAGGGATATGGGTTCCGTCTATAGCCCCACCACAGTTAGGGAATCCCATTGCAGCAAAGCCATCCACTATGACCTGCACATTTCCCAGGGTCACTACCCTTGATATCAGCAGATCTTTGATTGCGTGAGCTACTTGCATCACAGCAGCCCCCACAGTAGATTTGCCCACTCCAAATTGATTCCCAACTGACCGGTAGCTGTCTGGCATTGCAAGCTTCCACAGGGCTATCGCCACTCGCTTCTCAACTGTGAGGGCTGCTCTCATCCTGGTATTCATGCGCTTCAGGGCAGGGGAAAGCAAGTCACAAAGTTCCATGAAAGTGCCCTTACGCATGCGAAAGTTTCGCAGCCACTGGGAATCGTCCCAGACCTGCAACACTATGTGGTCCCACCAGTCTGTGCTTGTTTCCCGAGCCCAGAATCGGCGTTCCACAGCATGAACCTGCCCCATTAGCACCATGATGCATGCATTGGCAGGGCCCATGCTTTCAGAGAAATCTGTGTCCATGTCCTGATCACTCACGGGACCGCGCTGACGTCGCCTCCTCGCCCGGTATCGCGTTGCCATGTTCTGGTGCTGCATATACTGTTGGATAATGCGTGTGGTGGTTGATGTGCTCCTAATTGCCAAAATGAGCTCAGCGGCCTCCATGCTTGCCTTGGTATGGCGTCCGCACAGAAAAAAGGCGCGGAACGATTGTCTGCCATTGCTCTGACGGAGGGAGGGGCGACTGACGACACGGCTTACAGGGTTGGCTTCAGGGAGCTAAAATCAACAAAGGGTGTGCCTGTACATCAAGGAGTATTTCAGGCAGGACTGCACGGAGGGTTCCAATAAGAAATGGTGCACCTAAGTTATCGTTGTTATTGGAACAAGGAGGTTAGCCTGGCCTCTGATTGATACATGGCTAGATTTACCTCGCTGCACCTTCTCTGTGAGTGACTGCAGTGTGATCTAGACAGGGGAGGAGGAAAATGAGTACAAAACAAATCTGGTCTATTTCTTGTTCTGACCCACTCCATCTATCTTTTACATCTTTGGCTGGCAGCAGACTGTGCAGAAGGACTGCATGCCATCCACCTCTCATGGCTGCTTGGCAGAAGATGGTACAGTACGACTGCTAGCCATCTTCATCTCTTGCCTGCCTGGCATAAGATGGTACAATACGACTGCTAGCAATCCTCATCTCTTGCCTGCCTGGCAGAAGATGGTACAGTACGACTGCTAGCAGTCCGTATCGCCTGCCCGCTCACCATAAGACGGTTCAATAGGACTGCAGGACTAAAGAGAATGACCTGGTCAAGTCACTCCAAATTTAGTCCCTGCGCCCATGTCTGCCCAGGCGCTCCCAGCCGACGTGGCCAGGAGCACCTCGGACACGACGAGGACGACTACCAATCGTATTGCACCGTCTGCTGCCAGAAGGCAATGGGTTGCTGCTACTGTGCAGCAAAGCCGTACCGCGTCTGCCAGCACCCAGGAGACATAGGGTGACGGTTACCTGAGCTGGCTCCATGCTTGCCGTGGTATGGTGTCTGCACAGGTAACTCATGAAAAAAGGCGCGAAACGATTGTCTGCCCTTGCTTTCACGGAGGGAGGGAGGGAACGGGGGCCTGACGACACGTACCCAGAACCACCCGCGACAATGTTTTAGCCCCATCAGAGTGCTCCATTGTGACTGCTCTGGACAGCACTCTCAGATGCCCGATTGTTTGCCATTGCTCTGACGCTGGGAGGGGCGCTTACAGGGTTGGCTTCAGGGAGCTAAAATCAACAAAGGGGGTGGCTTTACATCAAGGAGTATTTCAGGCAGGACTTCACAGAGGGTTCCAATAAGAAATGGTGCACCTAAGTTATTGTCGTTATTGGAACAAGAAGGTTAGCCTGGCCTCTGATTGATACATGGCTAGATTTACCTCGCTGCACCTTCTCTGTAAGTGACTGCAGTGTGATCTAGAAGAATGAGTCCCCTAGAAAGGGGAGGGGGGGAAGCAAATCTGGTCTATTTCTTGTTTTGATCCACTCCATCTATCTTTTACATCTTTGGCTGGCAGCAGACGGTGCAGAAGGACTGCATGCCATCCACATCTCATGGCTGCTCGGCAGAAGATGGTACAGTACGACTGCTAGCAGTCCGTATCGCCTGCCCGCTCACCATAAGACGGTTCAATAGGACTGACTGCAGGACTAAAGAGAATGACCTGCTCAAGTCACTCCAAATTTAGTCCCTGCGCCCATGTCTGCCCAGGCACTCCCAGCCGATGTGGCCAGGAGCACCTCAGACATGACGATGACGGCTACCAGTCGTACTGTACCGTCTGCTGCCACAAGGCAAGGGGTTGCTGCTACTGTGTAGCAATGCCGTACCGCGTCTGCCAGCACCCAGGAGACATAGGGTGACTGTTACCTGAGCGGGCTCCATGCTTGCCGTGGTATGGCGACTGCACAGGTAACTCAGGAAAAAAGGTGCGAAATGATTGTCTGCCCTTGCTTTCACGGGGGGAGGGAGGGAACGGGGGCCTGACGATATGTACCCAGAACCACCCGCGACAATGTTTTAGCCTCATCAGGCATTGGGATATCAACCCAGAATTCCAATGGGCAGCAGAGACTGCGGGAACTGTGGGATAGCTACCCACAGTGCAATGCTCCGGAAGTCGACGCTTGCCTCGGTACTGTGGAAGCGCTCCGCCGAGTTAATGCACTTAATGCACTTAGAGCATTTTCTGTGGGGACACACACACTCGAATATATAAAACCGATTTCTAAAAAACCGACTTCTATAAATTCGACCTAATTTCGTAGTGTAGACATACCCTTAGAGACTAACAAATTTTTATTTGAGCATAAGCTTTTGTGAGCTACAGCTCACTTCAGTTTGCCCTAAGGTAGTAAAGCTGGGATCTGGAGAACTTCCTTCAGCGCCCCTGTTCTGCCCCCAATCCATCTCTTTCCCCCAAGGCCCGGTCCCCTGTTCACTCCTTTCTGCCCTCCCCCACTCCACTGTGGCCCTGAGACCGGACAAGCTTTGTGCCCCCACCATGGCCCTGGGGCTGCATTGGGGAGCAAGAGCTCCTCCAGCCCCGGGGCCGTGGCGGGGGAGATTTTTCTGAGGGCCCCTAAGTGGCCAGGGCCCCTGGGCAAGGGCCCCATGAGACAATGCAGTAATCCGCCATTGCCCCTCCCACAGCCTCCATTACGTGCCGCCCATGCCTGGTATATGCTTTCTACTGACACCAGTTTTCGACGTCTAATTTCTTGCAAGAAGACATGATACAGTATAAACTTGGGGAAACTGGTGTGGATTTATCTTTCATGCTATTTGTGTCTGTGGTGGAGTGTATACCCCCACATTGGCAGTCAAAGGGTTAACTGGTGCAGACCAATTAGTGAACCTGGTTGCACCCGTAGGGTGGGCCAGGCCTAATTTAGTATTAGGCCCAACTGGGGAGGAGTTGCGTGACTGATACAGGAAGGACTTCATGGCAGAAGGGCCTGGGGATGATCTCCTGAGAAAGAAGTTCTACCAAAGGGTCAACAGAGAGACACAAACACACAGAGAGCCTGAGGCGAGACAGAGAAGCGTTGGATCGCCACGGACAAAGCTATTGGAGGCCTGTAAGAGCCTAGAAAGGAGCTGAGGGAAAGAGCCTAGAGACTGGATCAGTGAGGAAGTGGTCCAAGAAGACAGCCAGGAGTGAGGAAGCAAAGGCTTGCTTAGAGGCTTGCTCCAGTGTTCCTGAACTGGAACCCAGTGTGGGGGGGCTGGGTTCCCCAACCAGACCCCAAGGAGGATGGCATGAAACTCCCTGATAGGGTGGGTGTTGAGTCCAGAATCAGGCCCAAGACCTGGTGTGAAGCTGCTGGATTATTTGTTTGGCAGATCTCTGTTACCCCACAAAGGGGTGGGGGACCTGTCCGGAGTGCAAATTGGCAAGAAGCAGATCACTCCAGGTACTGGAGGAGGACAGTCTGCTATGCCACGACCAGCCATGAGGGGGCATGCTGGCTGGTGCATTGCTCTTCTGCAGTGTCCTAGTGCTATGTATTCAAAAGTGAACTAACTCGCCCTGAGGAACCCCCCCCCCCCCCCCCCGCCCCCATAGATATTATGGAAAAGGAAGAAACTCCAGGTTTAATCTTCAGAATTCCACCAGTCTCTGCCAGGAATACTAACTCCTTGTCAGAGGGCACTGCGTGGTGTAATTAGATAAGGTCTTCTGCCTCTAGCTCAGGTAGGTGGGGACCAAATTCATTATCATTCGACATCTATTTGGCAGCTTATGTGACACCAAGGATGAACAATAGATGCATCAGAATTTGATATGTGCAATAATATTAGAACCAAGTAAAGGAAAAACTTACTTGGGGTGAGTTCAGCTAGGCAGATTGGCCATACTGCACCATCTGCAATCAAATAAATTCTGTGTTTAACTGAGATGTGCCCATTAAGCACTAACCGAGCACCAAACGGGGGTTACATTTCTATGTTCACAGCATAGCGTGTGGCTAGCAGAACAAATTTCTTGACTTTGGCCTTCCATTTTCATCCGTTCTCCATAAACTTCCGCTAATAATCAGGCCCAGATTCAGGCATGGCCACTAGAAGCTCAAGCCTAGGGCTGCTCCTGGTGTCCCACGTGACAGCAGAACAGAAACTTTCACTTATTAAAAAATATTGTGTTTCTTGTCCTCATTTATGATCCAAGCAGACAGCTTAAAACAATAGCTCAGTGAAGTATGTGCTGCCTCGTTCATCGTAAAGGGGTGTTTTACTCCAAGACCCACTGCACAAGGTTCCCGAACCGACCACCACGTGGAAATCTGGTCGTACCATGTGTTTCACTTTGTGAACCCCTGCACTAAAACCCAACAGCAGACCCCCAGGAGAAGACTGTGAACATGGTAGGCCCCTGCTGCCACTATCCCCTCATGAATGCAGCGTGGTGTGGGCAGGATTCATCACGCACACAGCCCTCTGGTCAGGTGAAATGGGGGCTGAATCCTCTCTCCTTTCCAGGCAGCCTGACGCCTGTCTCAGACAAGAAGAGGTGGTCCTGGAGATTGCTTTGGGTTGGTGATCCTGGAGGAGAGGTGAGGTGGTGAACTCCCACCAGACCTGCAGGTGGCTGTTATGTGGAGCAGTGTGTACGGCTACCACCCCATGTGGGGGCAGGGCCTTGGGGTTCCCCTTTGGAGGGTGTGCCTAGAGACTTGGATAGCTTTAATCTGGCTCCGGGAATTGCTGACTTTGAACTCTGCAGCTCCTCTCATATCTCCTACAGCTCTGCCTATTATCCCCAGCGCCACATTGCATCTGCACTCCACCCTCTCAGGGCCACTTCTGCCGAGAGGCCTCCTCCATGTGTGTCTCGCCTTTCTCACTGAATGCATCTCGCTTCCCAGTGGGCTACCGCGTCCCTCCTCTCCAGACTCCAGCATGTTCAGAACATTGTGCTTTGGTGTCTGACGTTCAAAGAACTCTGACTACATCACCCCCTGTCCCGCTAGCTCTCTCTTCCCTTTAGGCTCCAGTTCAGACTTTCCCTTGTTTCTAAAATATTTATTTTTAAAAAACTATTTGACCAGCTCCATTAATAACTACTCCACAATCCAGATTTCTAAATCCAGTTTTATTTATTCTGTTTAATAGGCTTGTAGCACTGTGTGCATTCACCGCCGTGGCGCCTCCTGCTGGTCAGTCCGGGAATTAGCTCCTTCCAGCCTCAGAGCACCTCCAGCTGGTCAGTTTCTCTCCTTTGGTTACCAGCCCTGTTGTCTCCACCACCTCTGGCCCTCTGTCTCTCCCACACCCTTGGGGTGCTGCCCCACAGCAGTGCCCCCACACTCAGGGTCTCCCCTCCTCAGGGTCTCCCCAACCCCCCGATACCCACTTTGACTCAGTGGCTACTACCAGTCTTCATCTAGCCCCCTTTCTCTGGGGCAAACTGCAGTCTGTAGTGGCCACTCATCATCGAAAAGGGGTTGGACCGGCTGCCTCTGCCTGTCCCTGGGCCACACCTCTACAGCCCCAGTACCTCCTTAGGCCTTTAACAAGGCCTCAGCCTGGGGAGTTGCCAGGCAGGAGCTCCCCAGCTCCTCTTACCCCTCCCCAGCACTGCTCTGCCCAAAGGGCCCTGTGCTCCCAGGCAGCCAGGTTCTTCCCACTCCAAGCTAGAGTGAGACTGTCCCGGCTCCTGACTCACAGCCCCCTTATCAGGGCCAGCTGGGCCCTGATTGAGCTGGCCACACCTGGGGCCAGCTACTCAGCCAGCCTCCCTCAGCTGCTCTCACTCCTTTTATCCCAGGAGCAGGGTAACAGCCCAGCTACAAGGCTGTAGTGTGGATCACTTCATGTGTCGTGAGTCCCGTTGTGCACTCCATTGCGGCCCAGCAGTGCAGGACGTGTGACCCAATACTGTCAGCTGAGCTAATTGCCCCCCCTAATTTGTTATTCATGATAGTTGATAGTGAGTTTATGCTGTGGGAGCGAGGGTTTCATCCTCACAATTTTAAACAAGTGGGATTTAAAATAATCCAGTTCAAACGTAAAATATGTATTTTGATTAAGGGAGGGACTTTCCAAGGCGCAGGATCATTTAGCAGCAGAAATCCCCTTGCCAGTGGATGGGACTCTTGCTCCTAATTCACTAACGCTCTTCCAATGAAACGTGTGGTCCTTTGAAAATTCCATCCGATCCCCTTTGCCTAAAAATAAGCCACCGTCCGATTTTCATCTCTTAGCATGGAAATCTGGTCGTACCATGTGTTTCACTTTGCGAACCCCTGCACTAAAACCCAACAGCAGACCCCCATGAGTAGAGATGAACCCCAGGGGAGCCGACCCCAGAGAGAAATCCTCATTTGACTGTTGGCATCACCTAATCTCATTTTTTGCAACTCATAGGGGTGGAGCTTTTGTGGGTGGAGTTTGGTTTTGTAGGCGGAGCATAGAAGAGTTCCGCCACGCTTTTTTCCCAGTTTGACCCCGTCCTTCAGGGTAGGCTTGAGGAATAAGCACTGCCATCACCAGCCCTGTACTTCAGCTTGAACAGTATATCTGAAGAAACAAAATTCTTCACTACACCAATCTCTGGGCCTGATCCAAAGCTGGTTGATGAAGTCAGTGGAAGGACACCCACCGATTACAATGGGATTTGGATGAGGCCTTCTAATTTGCCCTCAACGGTTATTGGAGGCAATTGTAATGAAAGAATCATAGAATATCAGGGTTGGAAGGGACCTCAGGAGGTCATCTATTCCAACCCCCTGTTCAAAGCAGGACCAAAGAAAGTGGGACATGTAGTTACCGCTTCTCTTTTGCTTCCAAATCCAGCCTTATGAGGCAGGCGCATTTAGGATAATAAAAATACGTCATTGCAGAATTAACACAAACAGGTTGTTTAAAAAAATTGTTCGAGCTGGTTGAAAAAACAAACAAACCTATTTTGCAAAATAATCCAAAGAAATTTTTCATTCCATTTGAAATTTTTCCGCAATTTTTTTCATTTTTTGACAAAAATTAAAAACATCTTGTTCAAAAAGTGTTTTGTTTCAGCGGGATAAGAACCACTTTCTCTCGCTGTACTGTTTTTCCATTGGAGGTAAAAAGGGGGGAATAAAGCAAATGCAAGACAGTCTCTTCCCCCCCTCTTCCCCGTCACTGAAACGGCATTTAAAAAAGACTTTTCATTTGAAATTTTTCATCTAAAATGGAACATTTTGAAAAGAATGTTCATGGGGGAAAAAAAATCAGACATTTTCTATCAGGGTGGGGGAGAGAAATGCTGAACGTATCCAAGTAACTCTAGAAATCAAGAAAAATAACATCATGCGGGCGAAAGACTGCAATTCTCACCGGCACAGCAAGAGGAACAGGAACTGGAGGAACATCCTTCACCTTTGCACTTGGGAAGAAATGACAAAAGTGAACGGTTCACTGTAACCCTGCAGGTCTCTTTGTCCCCCTCTAGTGGCTGACTCAAATAAGAACTTTGAGTCTCCCACAGCCCCATGCTAATAGAGTGGTTCTTTAGTCTCATGCTTTGAGATCTAGAAGGGCATCATTCCACAAGTCTCCTCCAGGAAATTTATATGAGACGTAGAAAAACAGGCTGATAGATTGGCTGAAGCTAAGACAGGTTTAAATGGTCATTTAGACACAACTCACCTGGCTATGCCTAGTTACTCTAGATAATTGGTGCTTTACCAGAGAGCCTCAGTAATAAAAGGGGTAAAATCACATTCGCTCAGAGCTGTGGGACACCTAAGAAAGATTTTTTTTTTAAAATAAACTTTGAAAGGGGGTTTGCAGTGCGATGGTGGCACAGAGTGTCTGTTTCTGCTGTGGAAAGCTCTGGAATCAACTGAGCTTTCAATTGACCTAATAAGCAAAAGAGTGTAAGTAAAGCAAGCAAATAAAAACTGCTTAGAATCTATGCGTTCTTTAAAGAATTATTCTACCTGTATGTTTTTGACTAAGGATAATGTGGAGTTTAAATAAACTTATTCAGAGAGGTGTGAACAGGACAGAATTTATTTTCAGAGACAGTTTTGCAGTTTTTTTGTTTTGTCAAATACTACCTGCTGGCATTCCAGGAATTTCTGAATCTCCAATCTGTCTGTCTTCACTGTTTGTAATGGACACAAAATCACAAGTTGTACTGCTAGATGAGAGATTTTCCTTTCAAATTCACCAGTACTCCTCTACATCCAAAATTGCCAAATTTCAGCTGGATCCCAAAATGTTATTGGATATTCATTTCTCAGTTAAACCCATATTTTCTCTTAAATGACATTCTACAGTAAAGCCTAATAACCCAAATCTGAACTAGCAGTATATATAATGCCTTAATTTTAATTGTTCTATAATTAACTATTTTCTTTTGGACCTGGGGAAAAACGGATTTCTAAATTTCAAAAGTTTGAAGGAATTGTGAAAAATAAATGTATCACCTATAAATCTTAGAAAGTTCTCTTGGGACCATAGCTGAGATGGGTGAGATAATTTTATTTCTGTTTAAAAGCTATTAGCAGGGCAACATTTAAATGCTGTTCCAAATTTGCAGAACCAATCAGCGGTCAGGAACATGATCCTCATATCATTCTAGGTTTCGACCCAACATCTGGCAGTGTATGGTTTAGAATGTGGTGTTATATGAACTGCCAGATGAAAGTCTCTTATTAGGTTTAATAACAAGTTCAAAAAATCAGCTTAGAACAGTAACATTCACAGGCTGCTCCTCTAGCTAAAAGAGGTAACAATGCAAAGCTCTCTGCTTTTAATGGCAGCTGACCTTATTTAATCAGTCCGTAAAACAGCTGCGCTGGTTATATAGTTTACAAACACCGACATTTATTAGTAAGCTGGTAGCACGGCATACAGTTTGCTAATACTCCTAATTAATTATGGGTAATTATCCTCCAAAGATAGAGGATTGATTCTATGCAGATAAGTCCATGGGTGTAACAAGAGCCAATGGCTGGAAACTGAAGCTAGACAAATTCAGACTGGAAATCAGGGGCAGATTTTTAACAGGGAGGGTAATTAACCATTGGAATCATTCACCAGCGTTCTGGCTACTTTAAAATTAGGGTCAGAAGTTTTCCTAAAAGCTATTCCTGTTCAAAGTAGAGCATGAATTCAGGGGAGTTCTGTGGCCTGTGTTATGCAGGAGATCAGAATAAATTATCATAATTGTTCCCTGGGGCCTTATAATCTATGGATGCTAAGAGGACTCTTTTACTTAGTTAATAGGGAAGAATAATTCTCACCAGTACAGGAATGGCCCGGTGAGAGTCTGTGGCCTGTGTTTATTCAAGAGTCAGACTAGATTAGCACAGTGTTCCCTGTGGCTGGTAAATGTATGCCTCCATTCAAGCTGCAAACTGGGCTGCAAATTTAGGCAGAGCAGACTTTCTGGTGAAATTTCTCATACAGCCCGTGTGTCGTTGGGCCAGCTATATGGCAGGACCAGTGGTATTGCAGTATTATTCGATTTGTGCAACTGCTCAGTGCACTTCTGGTGACACCCGGTACGCTCGGCAGCTTTGTACATTGGGTATGTAGCTAACCCACAGAGTAGCCCTCTGCCTGTGCCCCTGCCCCACTCGGCTCCCTTTGTGCTTCCCCAGTGGGCTGGAGAACGGCTTTAACAGATCTGCTGGGGGTTCCTGGTGTGCAGGGTGATCCCCCAAGGGTCTACCTCCTGCTGCGTCGCCGACGCTATGTCCAGACACCTGGAGGCGTTGCTGGTGTGGAGCTAGAGGGCAATGTGCTCTGGCTATCCCCAGCTGAGGGTGCAATCTCCCGGGGACTATATTAACAGGGGTAATTTAGAGCAGGCTCAAGGGTAAGGTTACTTCCCCAACCTCAGGTCCCACAACAAGTACAGCTTGGTTGGACCCAGGGATCTGGTCCCTGTTGTCCACAGTCTAATTACACACTGTGTGAAAAAGTCCTGCCTTTTATCGGGTTAGAAATGTCCCACCTTGAACATCCCTTTGTTCCTGTGTTACAAGACAGGTTAAACAGAAGCTCCTGATCTACCTTTCCTAGACCATTCACTACTTTATATAATTTTAATATGTTCCCTCTTATTTCTCTCCTGTAAGGCAGTGATTTTCAATTTGTGGTCCATGGACCCCGGGGGGTCCACAGACTATGGCTGAGATTTCCAAAGAGGGCCACGCCTCCATTTGAAAATTTTTAGGGGTTTGCAGATGAAAAAAAAATTGAAAACCACTGCTGTAAGGTAAACAGTTCCAACCTTTTCAATCTCTCTTCATATTAAGACGCTGTCTAGACCCTAGATCATTCTCGTTGCTACTTTCTGAACCCCAGAAATTCTGCAGTAAATGTTGCAAATCAAAATCCAGGATCCTAACACCCCACACATAGCAGAGATTCAGAAACCAAACCTGGGTGTGAATCCAAATTTCTCTACTGGCCAGGTCTGTGCAATGACCTGGGTCACATGTTGTTTGGGTTTGGCAATTTGATTCACACTCTGAAAAGACTAGTTCTGGTGATGAATTTTGGATCCAGAGGCTGGTGTGAATTCTGTGGTTGAGGCCCATCTCTATCACAGAGGCACCAATCAGGGAGGTGTCTCACGCTGATGCCTAATAAGAAGGGCCAGGAATAAGACAGTTGCTAGCTACTTTCATGCAACTGCAGTATATTTGACTTTATATCTTTCTGAATCCAGTTCAGACAGACTATTAAAGTCCCCAGATGAACAGGTTCTTATATAGTCACTATCTCTCCGGGATGCTTGGCCCCCACAAGGAGCATCTGAACAGCCCAGCAGTTCCAGATACCATTCACGAAGCTCCCAGTCCGTTCCTTGCATTACTGTAATGCATTCAATCTAGGGCTAATGATGCTCTGTATCCTATCCTGCACCTCTCCCATGTAGAGTGATACTTTATTCTTTCAAGTAGTCCTGTTGACTACAGCGAGACTCCTCGTGGAGTCAGGTGCTTTTAGCATAGATAAGGATGGCAGAAATAAGCCTCCGATAAATAAAGGGGCCAATCTCTGCCCAGTTCTTCTTCTCTGCTCATATGGCTCAATCCAGTCTGTGCAGAATAGTATTATTTTTACAGTGCACCCAGGCAGGCCATTAGTCTGGTTTTAAGCTGGATAGACCTCTTTGTCTATGGTTGTCCCCATCTGGTATTGGGACAAAACTAGACATGGCTTTGTTGGTCATTGTGGACATGGGATGCCATCTTGAAGAGTGCACTGCTGAGCTCTTCACAATGGCATCCTCTAGGCAGCATGAGCTCATATGCACCAGGCGTGCAAGATCATGCTGGAGGGGGCAGGGTCACGCAGGCAACGGGGAGTCCATGCCGTTCCCAGAAGTACCGGAATGTCTGGTGTTCTAGGGATGCTCAGTGGCAAATGACTTGCCCAAGATCCTACAGTAGAACCAGCAGATCCCACAGTAGATCAGAGTCGATCCAGTAGATCCCATGGTAGATACAGTAATAGATCACAAGTCTCCTGACTCCCAATCCAATCAAATGACTTGCTCAAGATCCCACAGTAGATCCAGTAATGGATCGATTTAATTGGGGATCGGTCCTGCTTTGAGCAGGAGGTTGGACTAGATGACCTCCTGAGGTCCCTTCCAACCCTGATATTCTATGATTCTATGACTCCCAATCCAATCAGCTGGCCCACACTGCCTTTCCTGTTCTCTAACTCATTTCTGTTCCATTCAGTTCCTTATGCCATGCACTTCACCACAGTATGAGGTCCCTGGTACTTAATTTGTAATGAAAGAGGTACCAGGGGTCAAGAAATTTTTTTTACATTCATAACTGATGCAGCCAGCCCAGAGGTGCCGAGGCTATGAACTGCCAACCCTGGAAGTGCGGGGGCTCTGCTCTGGCACAAATTAAGCACTGGGGGTCCCCTAACTTTACACCTCTCCTTATGTTCTATGCAATTGCTCCGTGACGCTGGCAGACTAGGCGCCAGCTCATGCCAAGGCCCCAGGCCTCACTGAACGCTTACAAATGCTTAGCTGGGAGCCAGTCTGGCTTACCTGTGTGTTAGCATTATCAAAATAGATACTAGATGTTGAACTGAAAAGAATGTGTTTGGTGTTTTAAGATATGGCTGTAGGACATAGCATGTATTATTCTCATTCAGCTATACCCCATGTTAGAAAGCGAGAGCAAGCATTTGCTTTGTAAACCTCTGTGATTATGTAAGTTATCAAGCAGGGGAAAAGCCTTGTGTACTACAAATGGGCTCTAATCGGAAGATGTTAAATCCTGTTCGTTAAATGCATATGAGCCATTGTGGAAGATCAAGGATCAAAGACTTTGTTACGCGCATTCCTCCCCCCGCACTCCATGAAGGGACCTGTGTGGGAACTGCTGCTGTCAGCTTGGTTTCTGTGAGAAGAAGCTATAAATATGGAGAAGAGGAAAAATGCTTATCCCTGGACTGTTTGGATTCTAACAGCGTAGAATAATTGAACAAGAAGACGGGGAGCCTAAGTTCCCTGTAAGCAGTGCGGCCGCGTGGCTGTGCAGTAGGCTCTCAAGGGCCACGCAGGTTGGGAGAGGTGCCTTCACCCAGCCCAGCCCAGCCCAGCCCCACCAGAGCTGCCAGGAAGAGGTGCCCCTCACCCAGCACAGCCTGGCGCAGCCCAGCCAGAGCTGCCAGAGAGAGGAGCCCCTCCACTGACCCAGCCCAGGCCTGCCGGAGCTGTCATGGCTGGAGAGAGGTGCCACTCACCCAGCCCCAAGCTGCCCGGGGGCAGCCTGCACCCCAAGCCCCTGCACCCCACCCCAGAGCCTGCACCCCTACCTGGAGCCCGCACCCTCTGCACCCAACCCTCTACCGTTCTCCTGTGCCCCCTCCAGCACAGCAATCCCCTCATCCCAAGCCCCACCCCAGAACCTGCACCCCAGAGCCTGCACCCTCACCCCCCCACACCAACTCTCTGCTCCAGCCTGATCCCCCTCCCACACGCCAAACGCCTCAGCCCCACACATCACCTCCATACTGGTGCACATAACAAAATTCATTCCGCACACAGATGTAAAAAATTGGAGGGAACACTGCGGGGAGTCCCAGATTTAGAATCATAGAATCGCAGAATCATTAGGACTGGAAGGAACCTCGAGAGGGCATCTAATTCAGTCCCCTGCACTCATGACAGAAGTAAGTATTATCTAGACCATCCCTGACAGGGGTTTGACTAACCTGCTCTTAAAAACCTCCAATGATGGAGATTCCCCAACCTCCCTAGGCAATTTATTCCAGTGCTGAACCATCCTGACAGTTAGGAAGTTTTTCCTAATGTCCAACCTAAACTGCCCTTGCTGCAATTTAAGCCCATTGTTTCCTGTCCTGTCCTCAGAGGTTAAGAAGAACAATTTTTCTCCCTCCTCCTTGTAACAAATTTTTCTCCCTCCTCCTTTTACATACTTGAAAACTGTTATCATGTCCCCCGTCAGTCCTCTGTTTTCCAGACTAAACAAACCTAATTTTTTCAATCTTCCCTTGTAGGTCATGTTTTCTATATCTTTAATTGTTTTTGTTGCTCTTCTCTGGATTTTCTCCAATTTGTCCACGTTCTTCCTGAAATGTGGTGCCCAGAACTGGACTCAATACTCCTGTTGAGGCCTAATCAGCATGGAGTAGAGCAGAAGAATTACTTCTCGTGTCTTGCTTACAACACTCCTGCTAATACATCCCAGAATTATATTCGCTTTTTTTGCAATAGCGTTACACTGTTGACTCATATTTAGCGTGCGGTCCACTATGACCCCCAGATCCTTTCTGCAGTTCTCCTTCCTAGGCTGTCGTTTCCCATTTTATATGTGTGCAACTGATTGTTCCTTCCTAAATGGAGTACTTTGCATTTGTCCTTACTGAATTTCATCCTATTTACTTCAGACCATTTCTCCAGTTTGTCCAGATCATTTTGAATTTTAATCCTATCCTTCAAAGTACTTGCAACCCCTCCGAGTTTGGTATCGTCCGCAAACTCTTTATGTCATTATCTAAATCATTGATGAAGATATTGAACAGAACTGGACCCAGAACTGATCCCATACTCATTATGCCCTTCCAGCCTGATGGTGAACTACTGATAACTACTCTCTGGGAACGGTTTTCCAACCAGTTATGCACCCACCTCATAGTAGCTCCACAGTAGCTCTAGGTTGTATTTCCCGAGTTCATTTATGAGAAGGTCATGAGAGACAGTATCAAAAGCTTTACTGAAGTCAAAATCTACCACATCTACCGCTTCCCCCCATCCGCAAGGCTTGTTACCCTGTCAAAGAAAGCCATCAGGTTGATTTGACACGATTTGTTCTTGACAAATCCATGCTGACTGTTACTTATCGTGTTATTATCTTCTAGATGTTTGCAAATTGATTGCATAGTTATTTGTTCCATTATCTTTCTGGGTAGCCCTAGAAGACTTTTGGGAAACTGGCAGCTTACTACCTCTCTGCTACTTTTTGACATTATGGATTGTGACTCGCCTGTACATATATTTTTATCTGCTTTAACCTCTCAATATCTCTCATTCCTTTTTCCTATCTAATAAACCTTTAGTTAGATTACTATAGAATTTTCTACCAGCATTGTCTTTGGTGTGAGATCTAGGATGCAAATTGACCTGGATGAGTGACTGGTCTCTTGGGACTGGGTGTAACCTGAATATTTTGTGATTTTTGGTGTAAGTGACCATTCATCACATAGTTCAACTTGCCTGGTTGTCAAGATAGACATGTGGAAGGGGACTTGTCTGTGACTCCATTATAAGACTATTGTAGTACTTTGGGCATTCACATTTGTTACTAGCGTGGTGAGATCTAATTATAGAACATACCACCAGTTTGGGGGTGTCTGCTCGGGGTTGAAGGGAACTGGCAGCTGGGTTCCATTTCTGCATCAGGCAGCTTTGGGATGGAACATGAAGAACCCACACCAGCAATGTAAATGAGACAGTTACATTTGGGGATATGTCTTGAATGGAACTGGGAGAAACTTTTTGTGCTGAAATTCTTTCTCGCTGAAAACCATATGTGACATTACACTCCATATTCTTTATGGAAATATGCTTATGACAGAACTGAGATGTACTTTATTCAAGATGGCTCATGTAAGGTATCATTGGAAAGGTTATGATTTACTGAATGTGAATATCTAATTTGTATGCATGTATCATTTGTGTATCTGAAGCTGGGAATATTGACCATATGAGCTACATTGGATGACGCCAAACAATGTTAGTGGCTTATTGAAGAATTGTACACAAGCATAATGACAGGTTTCAGAGTAGCAGCCGTGTTAGTCTGTATCCGCAAAAAGAAAAGGAGTACGTGTGGCACCTTAGAGACTAACAAATTTATTTGATCATAAGCTTTCGTGAGCTACAGCTCACTTCATCGGATGCATTCAGTGGAAAATACAGTGGGGAGATTTATATAAATCAATTTAAAAATGATTTTTTTCAGTATTTCTGGCAAATTGAAAAACCAGAAGAAAATTCACTTTGGGTCAAATGAAGCATTCAAGATGTTTCACTTCAGAAATATTGAAATGAACCATTTGAGCATTTCCAATTTGTTTTTCTCCTTCAAATGAGACAGTTTGACAAAATAGACACAAATTTGCAACACCCAAGTCTATGTGGCGACAGGTTGGACCCCCTTCTGGGATGCCACCTGATCTACTGGGATTTCACTGAGCCTCTCCTGCTCAACCAGCCTGGGTTCCCTCTCTCCGCTTTGCTGGATTAGGCTCTCCGGCCTCTTCCAGCACACACGCAGATAGGGCCACACCCTGCTGCAGACACAGACTGAAGTCAGCTCGGTGTCAGAGGACTCCCCCAGCACTCACGTGCTCACCCCTTTTGGGAGGTAAACCCCAAATAATACTGTCCTGCGCTGCAGAGAAAAATCTGCACAGCATAAGCTCATAAATTTTTTGCCAGAAGCTGGGAATAAACGACATGGGATGGATCACTTGATGATTCCCTGTTTTGTTCATTCCCTCTGGGGCACCTGGCATTGGCCACTAACCGGATACTGGGTTAGATGGACCTTTGATCTGACCCAGTAGGGCCGTTCTTTTGTTCTTATGTAAATCCGCTCTTTTCCTCAATGTGAAGAGAGATATGCATGATTTCTTGCCCCACCCCAGTTAGAAACTGCAAAAACTGGGTTTAATAAAATACAGTGGAAAATACAGCGGGGAATGCTGGGGGAGTCCTCTGAAGTGAAACGTCCTGAATGCTTCATTTGACCCAAAGTGAATTTTTTTCTGGTTTTTCAATTTGCCAGAAATACTGAAAAAAATCATTTTTAAGTTGACCCACAAGGAGTCCCGTCGTCCGTCCCCTTCCCCCTCCCTCCCCCCCCATTTTTGAGAACAGCCAGCGAACCAATAAAACCAACAGTATTTTTGTGCACTTTTAATCCCAAGCACTTCTCTTGCTGGCCTTCCTCATGCCTGTTAGGCTGGGCCTGTGCCTAATGGGGTGATCGTGTGGTACAGGAACTGGTTTCTCTTTGAGAAAGGGGAGAAGGACAGCAACAAAAATATGCCTCGCAGAAGCACCCCTAGAATGCTAGGGCTGGCTTTGTTTCCTAGCATTTTCAGCCCTTTCTGAGGCGGGGCTGAGCTGGAGGGTGTTCACTCAGGCGAGGGTAGAAAGTCTGAAGGGTCTGGGCGGGAGTGTGGAAGGACGGATGGCTTTTCAGGGGGGTTGGATGGATTTGGTGGAATTTCAGGGGTAGGGAAAGCGCGTCGTACAAAGGCTATATCACATATCACTGGCTGAGGCAGAACAGCTTGGAGCAAGTCTTTTGTTCAAAATGTGACAGTTTATCCCCAAGGCACTGCTCTCAGATTGAACGTCTCTTTTGATCCAAGCAGGGGTGGGGGACCTTTTACTGTTGGAAGCATCAGTTCTCCATTTGGGATGTACCTGAGGGGCCCCCCACCCCAATGTCCCTGCTTCTATAATGAGGGCTGGCATCTCTCTCTCCTCAGGATTGTATCCATGTTCTCTCCTACTGCCCCCTTCCCATTGCTGTTCTCTTTACCCTTTTTGTCTCTCTTTCTAAATACAGTCTCCCCATTTCCCTTTCCATTTTGATTGACATTTTTTCTGTCTGCCTCTCTCAGCAGCCCTCGGCTTTCAGCCTCTTTCTACCTCACCCACATCATCCTCCTGCCTTTGATTCCTTGTCACTCTACCAACCCAAGATACTGCCATGTGCAGGGACAGCATGGGGAGAGACAGTCTCTGCTGGAGTTTCTCTGTGCACTCACAGCATGCGGATTAGGTGGGCACAGATCACTGCCTCTGGGAACTTTATTTGAATGTCTAAGCTGTGTAATGAATCTGCTGTCCCCCAGTGCAACATCCAGCCAGCACAACTCCTTAGCACAACACACCTCAAGAGCAGCGCTCCTTGCAACGGGATAGGTTACAGCTGTAAATAGCAATAGCGCGGGGTCCCAGACAATGGTACCCCCCCAACACACACATTGTTTGACCAGGGTGTCAGAAAAGTTTTAAATCTCCAATTCTTGACACAGCCTGCCCTCAAGAGGTGCTGGCCGCCTGGGGTGACGGATTAAAGTTCAAACTGGCGACATCGCTGGAGTCATTTTACAATTTCTTTAGAACTTGATGCCAGATTGTAAATACAGCACACATCTCACTATGTTGTGGCCTTTTCTTAAGTGTATTCACATGTGTGTAACTGTATTAGTCACTGATCGTGTTTGGTGACAGTGCAACCCTGAACAGCAAATGAAAATCATAGGGCAGAAATTCTATTATCCTAGCCAGGGCCAGGCTGAAATTGTCTTTATGCACCTTTCTGATGCAAGGTGAGAGTTTGGCTGGGTGCATTTTGGATGACAGGGAGCTCCCTCCACATGCCATCCCTTCAGTCCATGAGAACAATGCTTTATTTGAGTTACTTTTATTTAAAAAGTAACAAACACTTACATGATTCATTAAAAGTTTGTTACACGCCACCTAATTATCAATGCAATAGAATAGACCAAGACATCTAGTGAGAGCTGGGGCCTGGGTTACACACACTCACAATTTTAATGAAACAGTTTGTGGTTCTGAATGCCTTTCCGTTCTCTAAAGTCGGGGGTTTAATGAATAATAATGATTATCAGACGCCGTGTCGGTTTTATACACATGAGCACTCCCCTAGCACCTGAAATTGTGCTGAAATAAAGAAAAGAAAACTGACAGTAATGAACAGCAGAATTTCGTGTATGAACCATTATCCTGTTTAGGTCGGTAATTTTTTCTGCAGCTAAGATTAAAAAGCAAAAGGTTGCACCAGCATTTCCATGGCTGTCTACATTGATTAGCATATTTAATGCTCTGTTCCTCACTCCATAGAAGCAGACTGTCGATCTTTTTGCCAGTGCATCAGGTATAGCAAATACATGAACACTACAGAAGTGGTGTGTTTCTTCAGTACACTCAGGGCTCTTGGAAATGCCAGGCATCTTGTATGAACTGTTGGCCTCATTCCCTGCCACGAGCATATGTTGGGCATCAGGGGGCAAGGTAGGATCCACAGCAGCTCCTTGCTGGATATCCAGAGGCAGCGTGCTCTCGCCACCAAAGGGCATGAAACTATCAGAGAGCGCTTGAGTTACTTCAGGGGTGGCAGCTGCTGGAGTAGCCCCTGAAGATCCTCTGCTCTGAGCTGCAGGTTCACCACCCGGGCTTGGCAAATTGTTGTTGCTTTCTTGGCCCACTGGGGTCCCCTCTGGAAGGATGACAGCAGTTCCAGGACCTGCCAGATTAACTCCAGGAAGTGGGGAGACTCCTTGGGGAACCAAGCTGAACCTTCCTTGGACTGCTGGTTTGAGTGCTGTGGCTGGTGAATCATCCTCAACAGTAAAATCTCCCTGCAGGGCTGGGTTTTGTGGCATCCAAATCCAGCGCCCATGCCTATAGAACCGGGAGCCATGTCCCCATAGGCAGGCGCACCTCCTCCACCTCTCTGAAAAACCCAGGTTGTTTCACCACATTCCCATCATCCTGGTTAGTCAGACTTGCTCCAGCGGTGCAGAAAGCAGCCATGCTTGGACAAAAGCCTCGATATCTGTGGTTTTCATGCAATTGATGAAAGCTGCTGGCTTGACAGCCGTCTAATCACAGAGCAGGCAGAAGCAATAGAAACCTTTCTCACGCAGCCACAGGGGTATCTGTCTGTCTGTCTGTCTTCTGTCTACTAATTCTTCACACTTGTTAATGAAAGAAAATGTTTCTGTGGCTTTTTCATTAAGGTATGGGAAAGGAGTATTTTCCATCTTCCTATACTCCTAATCAGATCTGTTTACGGATTTTTGCTCCATTTTTCTTTAAAAAAAACCAACAACCCCAAACTACTACTTTTTCTGTTGAAGGACATTAAAATTCTGTTCAAGGGTTTCAGGTCATCCTATCTGTTTCGTCCAGGGGTGAAAGTAACTTAAGGGACTTACCGGTGCGCAGGGCCAGGGTCCTGAACAGGGGGGTGGGGCCACAACCGGAAGGGGCAGGGCCCTTTAAATCACCACTGGAATCCCATGATAGCGATAGCTGTGGTGGTGGCCGGGAACCCTGGGTCTCTGGCAGCGATTTAAAGAGCCCGGGGCAGCAGCCGGAGCCCAGGGCCCTTTTAAATTGCTGGCCTGGGGAAGCTGCCCCCTGCCGATAGGGTCGGCTGTGTACCGGCTCTTGCCGGTACAACGCACCAGACTGTAAGGGCTTACTTTCACCTCTGGTTTTGTCATTGATGGGACACCAGAGCCAAGATCATCAGTGGTATTTAGGTGCCTAAATTCCCTTTGAAATCATTGTGAGCTCAACCTTTGAGGATCTGGGCCTTAAAGCCTGATTCACATTTACACTAAGGCCCCTTTACACTGCTCAGGTGTGTAAAGTGGCTGTCAATGACATATAAATTGTAATAATTTAAGTTGTGTAAAGTTCGAAGTAAGCCCTGTATATACACTCTCTGGCAGAGCAAGCTTTTTGGCACAAGGTTCATAGAGCTTTTGCTTAACACTGGATTAAAAAGACAGGTGGGAAAATGTGTAACTCTTCCCCCGAAATACACATAAATACATCTTCAAAATCCCAGATAATCTGGGAGGCCTGTGGTGTTCGATCTGCTAAGAGATCATAAGCTGTAATGGGAATGGAGATGAGTACTTTATTGTAAGGCTTGGAGGAAGAGTGTGGTGTCTATTAGTGGCAATAGATTTATCAACGTGAACCCGTTTTTATCACATTTCTTCGAAGCTTGTGATGCCAAGTCTAAGAGGAGGACCCCACAGGAAACATATCAAAGCCTGGATCAGTCTAGACTAGTGCACACAATTCTCTGCTGTTGTTAAAACTTCGGCTGAGATTTTCAAAGCTGCGTAAGGGAGTTGACTGCCCAGTTGCCGTTAAATATTAGGGGGATTGGGGACCCAGATCCCTTTAATGGCTTTGAAAATCTCAGCCTTTCATTTATATGTGTTTCAACTGTAATAGTTCAATTAATATTTTTCTTGGATTGAGGAAAAAAGAGAGAGACTTGCTCCTTGGTTTGCTGTATAGGGCGCATAATACAGCCCAGGGTAAAGCTGGACATAAAAGAAAGTAATCGTTTAAAAAAAGTTGTCTGCTTTAAGAAAAAAATGTTAAAATCAGACAGCGGCACAAGAGCAAAGAATGAATTGTGGGGTGGCGATAGGAAGAAGCTTCTTTGTGGCTGTTCTATCGGGTCTTGCTGAGCTACTTGATCTATACCTGGGTACATTTAGAAACGAAAAAAGGGAAACAATATTGCAGTGCAACACAAGACAAAATGGTAGATAACACAATTGCTCTGATAAATGCAAGAAAGATACACAAAGAATGATGAATATATCATAGATACCTTAGTAACAAACAAACAAACATTTGGACTCTTGTAGCAAACAGAAGGGAATTTATGTCCCGCATTGAAAATGGATATTTTGCACATGCTCTTTTGAATTTCTGTTTTGCTGTTAGAGATATAGTACAGAAAGAGGCAGCTCTCCAGTTGGTCATAGCTCCCAAACAGCAACATGGCAATTTACACCAGTTAAGGGTCTGCCTGTAAGTCTTTGGTACGTAGATAATCATGTTCTGGTTAACAGGCAAGACATAAAATAAATATCTCTACTTATGGCCTGATCCAGTTGCTCTGAATACTCTAGTGCTGGTAACTGCAATATAATAATAAAAAAATTGCACAATAAATAAAACAGACCTTAAATGCTAAGAGCTAATAAGGATTGAACTAAGCTGACCAAGGCAATGAAAAAGAAGTAAGGTTTCACTATACATTACACCGGCCAGATAAGTTTGGCCTGGCTAGAGAACCTCTGCCTATAGGGGTAGGAGTTTTGCTACCTGACTTTCCTCCACACTATGAGCTTCTGTCATCTTGTATTCCTTTATTCCCTGAAATAAGGTGATAACGGCATTTCCAGAATTATATCCTGGGAAGAGATCAGCCTGTGCTGTGACGTCATTATCAGAAATCCTGTCCTCTGGAGGGAAAAACCTCTGACTTTTGGAGAAACAGGAATTTCAATCTGGCCCTTCTCATCTTTGGAGCATGATGGGTGCTGGAGGGACCTGCATATAGCCCTCTTCAGCTAGAAGGAGGGTCATAGAATATCAGGGTTGGAAGGGACCTCAGGAGATCATCTAATCCATCTCCCAGCTCAAAGCAGGACCAATCCCCAATTTTTGGTCCAGATCCCTAAATGGCCCCCTCAAGAATTGAACTCACAACCCTGGGTTTAGCAGGCCAATACTCAAACCACTGAGCTATCCCTCCCCCCTCCAATTTACAGGCTGCCAACTGAGCTGGTGTAAGTCAGCATGGTCTATAAAAGTCAATGAAGCCACACTGATGTTCTGTGGCTGAGAAGCCGGCCCTGTTACGGTTATAGACGCACATATTTTTCCCAAAGTTGAGTGACTGTAAAGTGTTTTTATTAGGCTATGTAGAAGAGCATTTCAAATCTTCTGCCCGCAAAGAAGGGACTGGCCCTTTGTATCAGGTTATGCCAATGGATTCCTCCAGTCCCCCCATATACCCCTCATGCCCAGCCTGCCTACTTCATCTCTCCCAACGTGGGCACATAACAAGTAGCCTGATTTTCAGTGGTGCTGAGTCTCCAACTGCTCCCCGTACAGTTGGAAATAAATATTGACTGGTTTCATTTTATGTAGGTACATCCAAATTATTAAATACTGTACAGGCCCTATCCAAAGCCTACTGCAGTGAATGGAAAGACTCCTGTTGACTTCAGTAGGCTTTGGATCAGGGAGTAGATGCAGATGGAAATGGCCTGTTGTTGTCTGCTAGCTAGAACCAGCTGTTCTTGGACTCCCGGCAGTTCTCCTAGCTGCAGTGATGGCTGTCCCTGCTGGACATGGTTGGTGCACTTCATTCTGCGGCCTTGCCTTGCAGGCATCTGAGTTGGTTGTGGGAAAGGATTTTGTGCTTGTAATCGAGGTTGTTGCAGTTGAAGAGCCGTCTGCTGTGATAGCAGAGGTGGAGGGTGCAGGGGCAAGGCATATTTATAGTACTGCAGAGAGATGGAAGGAGATGTAGCCATGTTGGGAAGGACGAGGGAGTGTTAATAAATTATGTCACAGATGGAGCATTCTTCTAAATCAAGTTTCAGAGTAACAGCTGTGTTAGTCTGTATTCACAAAAAGAAAAGGAGTACTTGTGGCACCTTGGAGTCTAACCAGTTTATTTGAGCATAAGCTTTCGTGAGCTACAGCTCACTTCATCGGATGCATACTGTGGAAAATACAGAAGATGTTTGTTTTTATACACACAAATCATGAAAAAATGGGTGTTTATCACTACAAAAGGTTTTCTCTCCCCCCACCCCACTCTCCTGCTGGTAATAGCTTATGTAAAGAGATCACTTTACATAAGCTCACGAAAGCTTATGCTCAAATAAATTGGTTAGTCTCTAAGGTGCCAAAAGTCCTCCTTTTCTTTCTTCTAAATCAAGAACGTCATTAAAGAAATATCATGGCGTCAGCATATGAAAAAATGAGAGCTCAGCAATGCTGCCTGGAGTGGTCATGTCGAGAATTCTCCCAAGGTTGTTGATTGCATTTCTCAATGTTTATAGCTGTGGTCCTTAGCTTCTTCATACCATGATCCTTTACGACAACAGAGTACAATGTAGGGCCTCTCTTGCTATAGAGTTCAGGATCCCACTCTCAACTAGCCATGGAGAAAAGGTGTGGTCACAGGCCCACAGATGGACAATCTATGGTTTATAGCATTGAATTGTGCTACACTTACTCTGTATTAGAGTAATTACGCTAATCCCTATTCCCATGCATCATTACAATGCAAACTTTAAAGTCTTGGTCCTGCTTCAGCGCAGGGGGTTGGTCTAGGTGGCCCTTCCAGAGTCTATGTGATAACACCCTGTCTGTCAAATAATGTGACAGAACGTAATCACCGTTTTCTGCAATATTAGATTCACATTTATATATGAGTAGGGTTGGAAGGATTAGACTTTTGTCCGTAAATGCCGATTTCACTTTACACAGGATAAAATCGATATTTCCATAGATGATCGTTGGTATTTACAGATCGGCAAAGTAAGCAAAATGCTGCTTGAGAACGTATTAGTGTTTGATTTAAGGCTACTTACGCTGTATATGTTGATGTGATGGTGGCACTTTGTGTTTCCATGGTTATAAAGCTTTAACTGTTTGAGTCTCACATCTAGGGTCATTAAATAATTATCTGATCCCCCATTGTCTCCCCCACACACACACACACAATTTCCCACAACTGTGCAAATCTAAATGGCTTAAAAATAAACAGAGATATCATGCACCAAAATGATTTTAAAAAATCCAATTGAGCCAAGCCTATATATAAGATAAACTGTGAACACATAATGGCAGAGTCAGAACTGTGTGTTCAGCCCCCAGTTTCCCATTTCCTGATTTGAGCTGTTTAATTCTGCATCCTTAACACTGAATTCACATGTCCTGTTTTACAATTACATTGAAAAGAAAAATCCTTATTTCTCTATAAAAAGTCTTATCCATCTGAGGTATTTCTGTGCCTGCCCATTACCATAGTATCTGAGCACCTCACAATCTTTAATGCATTTATCCTCACAACACCCCTCTAAGACAGGGCAGTGCTATTATCCCTATTGTACAGATGGGAAACTGAGGCACAGAGCAGCTAAGTGACTCGGCCACGGTCATTCAGGAAATTGAACCTGAGTGCCCTGAGTCCAAGAATAGGGACTGGACTAACTACTAACTCTGGCCACTGGATATTCCTTCCCCTCCAGTATCTTCTGGATCTTTCAAAGGGCTCAGAGAAGTTTGGTGTCCAATTCAAAGGGATTTGGTCACCTAACTCCCTTAGGCATTTTTTGAAGATCCCAGCTATCCTTGTTAAAATGTACCTTCATAGTCTGTTTCCTGTGGGTGACTTAATGACATTCATAGGAACATAGCACACCTTTAGTCCCTTATGTGTGCTACCATGCCTCTGTGAGTGACTCATTTTGGATGCTTCAAAGTAAGGCACAAACCCATAATGCACCTAACCTTCCTGAGCCCTGGTTGAGTCACTGAGTACAGTTTCTGGAGTCCTGTCCAGATGGCAATGGCATGAAGAGCTCACCTGTTGGGTCTCATGTGGTCTTCGTTGCAACCACGGAGATGAAGAGTGTGGTGGCAGGAGCCCATGCAGCCAAAATTAATTACATGGTTCACCATAGTTGTACTGAGTTTACTCAGTGAATAGCAAAAGCAGAGGATTTGTTTTCTGTAGTACTATGCTCATTTCTGACACTAATAGATCTACGTAAGAAGTGATGCTCAGCACCATGTTATGATTCCCCTTGATTAAAACTTGATGGAATTCAGATTGCAAATATGTATCAATAATTTAAGGATCAGGGAATGTAAGAAAATGTACTGACACCTTGGCTTGGTTTTCTTTCATCAAGACCATAAGCACACAATAAATCCTCCCTAATATCAAACTTATTATCCTGCTGGCTGTGAAAGAATGGAGAGATTGCTATTCTTATGTCTATTGTCTGATGCTCGGGAAGCATTTGATACTATTCAGGTGGAGGCCAGATAAGTAGGTATGTCTGTATTGGTGACTCTATTGTGTATCATCAGACCTACTGATGACAGAGAATGAGAAGTCCTTAGAGGAGTACAGGAGGCTCTCTTCACTTAGCTGGGTAGCAGCTAAGCTCTTACTCAATAGCCATAATTTGTTGCCGGGGAAGATTTTTGAAGGAAGTTGGGTCAAGGCAGCACTGCTGTCGTTTAGGTCCTGGGTTGTTGAAAATGCCCCTGAACCACTGTGGTGAATGATTTCAGCTGTGGCTCTCAAGATAACAAGCAAAACTTTCATTGATATCCATGGAAATAGTTAGGCCAACACTGAGTACCTTTGAAAATCCCACCCCTTGTATGTAATATATTTCAAACAACAAAAATAGTCGTTAATACTTAGTGTGGCTTCTGTGTTTTCTATATGCCTTTGTGTTTTAGGTGTGTCATGGCAAAATTACAGGTGAAAGCCTCATTCCACTGAAGTCAATTGGAGTTTTGCCATTGACTTCAGTGAGGCTTGGATCTCACCCTACATGTCTTAACAGCATGGTCGTTGATCATGTGAACGTCTGTGGTTATAGCTACTCTAGCCTGTGCTAATTTGCTCAATCAAATGCCACTAGAGGTATTGTCCTATGAGAGAGAGCGCACACGTAATCTGTGTAATGAAGAACATGGACATTGCAGGAAAGTGTGTCTGTGGTTTGACTGATTTCTTCAGTTTCAGCTTTTGGACTCTTTAGATATTGTTCACTCAACGGAATGGGTGTGACTAGATAAACAAAATGGAAAAAAACATGCAACTAGTATAGGAAACGCTTGCGATCCTTGCAATTTTTCTTCTGAGGGTTATATACTTTTAAAATGCAAAGGATGCAGATATATTTCTTAAATGAACATACTTTGTTAAGAAGGAATAAACTGCTATACCACCTCTACAATATCTTGAGATTATCTGAATTTTAGAGAAATAAAGCCATGAGGAGCCAGACTTCCCAAACAGTTCAGCAGCTGGTAGCTCCTACTGAGAACAATAGGAGCTTCAGGACGCTGAGCACTTCTGAAAATCTGGTCCTAGATCTTGACCGTAAACAGCTGTTATCTTGTCAGTATAAACCCAGATGTACAACTTGTGCAGTATAATCACACCAGATACCATGCATGGAATCCAAAGAGAATGACAGATTGTTTTTTGATGTTTTATGCTAATGAACAACTTATAGTTTGATAGACAGATATGACTTACTGGCAGAGCAAAATCTGTGTCTAGGAGGCATATAATCAGCCTCCAGTCATTTAAATTTCAGAGCTCTATCTGGAACAGAAATATGTTGGGAGAATTGCTAATTAGTTTTAGCTCCTGGAAATGAAATAGTGTGCAGTGAATCAACAACATATTCAATACGAGTGCCATATTCCTTGAAAATCCTCTTAATTTCCAATCACTGAAATTCTGTGGAGTGCTCAAATACACTGTGAGATTACAGGCTGTAATGCATCTTTTATGGGAACGCAGGTATAATTTGGTTTATACTGAAACACTCAAGGGAACATACGGTAAAACATGAAATTTCAATGTTTGCTGACTGATAAATGTGCCTATGTGCTGTTTACAGAATTATTTTTATCACTAATACTCTACTCTGCTTTTTTTGTCTTCAAACATTTAAGCGTCATGGAAGGTACAGATTAATCCAATTATAGCTACAGGTTTTCACAGTAAGGAGACTATCTAAGTAAACCAGAGCTCTGTCTATACTCATGGTGATCGTTTTCCTATGTACCTTCAAAATGAAGGCTCTGATTATTTTTGTTTACTCTATCTGGTGAACAGTACTGGTGAACAGTAGACATGCAGTCCCACAAATTTTAATTCCCCAAAGGAGGGGTGATTACTGATGTTATGTCCCAAGCTGAGGGAAAATTTGCTGACAGCAGAAGCCGGTTTGGGCCAGCTTAGTGCACTAAGTGAAAACAGTAGCCCTAATGAATCAACATCCAACCATGTCTACGCTAGGTCAGTAAAATGAACGTTAACATCACTGATGAATGTTACGTGAACTGCTCTTCCAGAATCTGGTGATGGAAGTAGAGAAAGCTTCACGAGATAAAGACTTCATGTTTTGTTGCAGAACACAGGGGTTTTCAATGAAATTGCAAGGCAGTTAAGGTAAAGCAGATGAAAAGCAATACTTCTTTACAACACCTAACTAGCCTCTGGAACTCTCAGCCATAAGAGATCACTGAGGTTTAAAAAGATTCTTTTATAAAAGATGAAACATTTCTAAGGCTACTGAGAACATCCCCAGTTGTGAGGATGCCAGTTGTTTTTAGAAGGGAGACAAACCCTTATGCATCCAATCTCTAAAGCCTAGAAAGAAATGTCCTCTGTGGTTATTCCATTATTGTCCACTGTGGAGCTTCTTGCAGTTCTCTGAAGCAGCTCATGCTGGCCACTGTCCGAGACAAGATGCCATGTCATCCGGTCCAGCAGTTCCCCTGTTTATATGCTGCACTGAGTTTTCTTATCAGCACATATTCTAAAATAAAGTGGTTATTTACCATGTCCTCAGAGCCCGGCACAGCTCCCTAGAACCCAACCAAGAAACACAAAATCGGAGTTAGCAAAAATTGGGATTAAGGTATAGACATTTTCTTTTCACCTTTAAAAGATGTGAAAATCTTAACAGGTCCACTAAGTGAGATGCAATGGATTCTTCCTTTTGACCATATGGGCCAGAAAGACATTCAGAATTAAAATCGGGACTTTAGGGGGAGCTAGGAGTACATTAGAAAAATTGCACTGGTTTAACTACATCAGTTTGAAATTGATCTTGTTAAACCAATGCAACTCCCTAGTGCTGCTGCACTTAAACTGATTAAATCAATTTAACTTAATTCTGTGACTTTCCTGCAAATGTTATATCAATTACAACAAGAGATAAAACAGTTTAATGGCATCTACATTAGGGGTTTGTACTGGTTTAACGTGATTGACTTTGAAATCAATATCATTAAATGGGTTCAATTTTTCTAGCAGATAAGCCCTTATTGGCATCAGAAGATTTAGTTAGCCCTGAATTCTCTCTTCTCAGTAGCCTTGGAACTGATAAGGAACTTACTGGTATTATCCATTGTCCATCTTTAGGAGAAAGCGGAACCGCTGCAGAATTGCATATTTAAACTAGAGTTGGGCAAGCAGCAGAAAAGCGATCTACTAATTGCAGTTTCTCAGTTCATCTCTGACTTGTTCCTTTCGTGCTCCTCTTGGTTTACTCAGCTACATACATCTACCTGAAGCAGGTTTTTGTCAGTATAAACACCTGGATTGGCTGATGTTTGTGAAAATACATGTATTCTTGTGCAAACAAGGTTATCTGATGAATATGGGTGTTCACTGGGCACTCTGCCAGAAGTGCTGTGCGTGATGCATTCTCACACACACAGTTCAGAGGTTGTTGGGACCTGAATGTCACAGGAAAGGTCATTTGATCTTTATCCTAGAAATCATGCTACTTTGCCCATTCTCATGATGCCTGTTTCTTAGATGGGAACTTTCAAGCATACGTTGTAAAGAACTAGAAATTATGGTTATGGACGTAAGCACACACTCTCAATTTCAATAGCACCAACAACAAGGATATTCTATATTATAGGACATAACGCATCCTCCTTACCTGTGGCCCCATTTGTGCTACTATAATTGGAAACATCTGCATAAAAATAGATAAATAATTAAATGGAGGTTGTTGAGCCAAATTCAGTTAAATCTGTACAAGACTAAGACTGGAGAGACGGACTGGGTAGACAAAGCACTTCACATTCATTTAGCCACATGGCTGCAATGTATTTGACTAAGGAATAGGAAAAGTATTTCATTGACGCAGTAAAAACATGTGAACATATGTGGACTTTTAGGGCATCACAATATTTTGATTATATAAAAAACAACGATAAACTGTATTAGAGAAAAAACGTGGCTGAAATTTTGATATCTCTCTCTCTCAGTATTCCTGCCCCACCAGCAAAAAGCATCGTTGGGGAGATAAGAAAACAGAACCCCTTGACTTTTAAAGTGCTTTTTAGTGCCGAGTTAATAATTGATTTAATTTTTGGTTTGCTTTTTTCCTGGGGACAAACCAAAAAGTCTATTAAAAAAAAATTCAGTTTAATGAACCAAAACTGATTTTTTTTTTCTGAAACAAAAGAACAAAATTTTGCTTTAGGTCTAAGCAGTCTTTTTTCAGTGTTTCATTATATCAGAGCAGGGGGAGAGGGAAGCGTTTACCCTTTTTTAATATAAATATAATTCAATTGCAAAACAAAGCATCATTTCAAAATGAAAAGTCAAGCCAGTCATTTCAAAAGGAACCATTTCAAATTCCTAAAAAAAAAAATTTTCAGCCAAACCTATTGGCTGAATTTGTTCTCAATTTGCAAATAGTTTTGGTGGCCCGAAAAAATCATCAACCAGTGAATTTACTATTCGCTGGGGAAAAAATTGTCCAGCTCTAGGGCTGCCAACTTTCCAATCGCACAAAATGGAACACCCTAGCCACGCCCCTTCCCCCAGGCCCCGCCCCCACTCACTGCATTCCCCGTCACTCGGTGGCTCACTTTCACTGGGCTAGGGCAGGGGGTTAGGGTGCAGGAGGAGGTGAGGACTCTAAGTGGGGGTGCCAGCTCTGGGGTGGGGCCGGGGATGAGGGGTTTGGGGTGCAGGAGGGGGCTCCAGGCTGGGGTGTGGGATGAGGGATTTGGAGCGTGGAAGGGGGCTGCAGGTTGAGGCAGGGGATTGGGGTACAGGAGGGCGCATAGGCTCTGGGCTGGGGGTGCAGGCTCTGGGGTAGGACCAGGGATGAGGGGTTTGGGGTGCAGGAGGGGGCTCCAGGCTGGGGTGTGGGATGAGGGATTTGGAGCGTGGAAGGGGGCTGCAGGTTGAGGCAGGGGATTGGGGTACAGGAGGGCTCATAGGCTCTGGGCTGGGGGTGCAGGCTCTGGGGTAGGACCAGGGATGAGGGGTTTGGGGTGCAGGAGGGGGCTCAGGGCTGGGGTGTGGGGTGAGGGATTTGGAGCGTGGAAGGGGGCTGCAGGTTGAGGCAGGGGATTGGGGTACAGGAGGGCGCATAGGCTCTGGGCTGGGGGTGCAGGCTCTGGGGTAGGACCAGGGATGAGGGGTTTGGGGTGCAGGAGGGGGCTCAGGGCTGGGGCAGGGGCTCAGGGTTGGGCCAATGGGAGTGTGGAGCTGGTGCTTGGGGCAGGGGGCAGCGCACAGAGCCCAGTGGGTACACCTCCTCGCCGCGTAGGAGCCGGGCCTACGGCTGCTTCCTGGGTGCAGCGCCGTGCCGGGACAGGTAGGGACTAGCCTGCCTTAGACCCCACAGCACTGCCAACCAGACTTTTAACAGCTGACTGGAGCCGCCAGGGTCCCTTTTTGACAGGGCGTTCCAGTCAAAAAACGGATGCCTGGCAACCCTACCCCGCTGGAGTGCCAGGTGGATTTTCACCGCAACGCTTAGCTCATGCGTGCCTAGGAGCCTCAGCGGGCCAGGCTGCCAGCAGGACTCTTACTCCGGGGGCTGGCTGCTCTCAAGATCTTCTGTACGCAGTCAGCAGCCAGGAGGGCTGTTAGCACAGCGTGACAGTGATTATAGGCCTGAGCATGAGCCACACACAGAGCTGCCTTCATGAAGGTGTCAGGGAAATTGTGACTGAACTTACTGATTGTTGTGGCAGCAGCTGCTGTTGCACATTCACCCCATTTCCTGCTCTCGGCGGTGCCTGTCACTGGCCCCATTCCTGTTGCAGCCATAAGCTACATGACGGGGAACGAGATGCTTCTAACGGTTAGAAGCAACCTCACGCAGAAGTGAAGAAACACATGCTACACAAAGTAGAAGTTTGTTTAAATTCCAGCTAAAAATCCAACCAGATTCCTAGAGTTTTAATCCCAGACCCAGAAATTCCAGGTGGAAAAAACATGTTATCTCATTCACCCCTGCCAGTACACAAATGAGAGGCTTGCAATCTGAAAGACTAGGCCAGTTACCCTTACCCTTCTGTAGAACACACACACCCTTTTACATGCCGAACGTTGCATAATTCTTTGTCTTGCTCATCATACACTGGAACTGGAGCAGTATCTCTGCTATTAACTGAACCTTTTGCAATAAATGAGTGAACATGAAAATAAAAAAATTGACTGCAAGCGGGGAAAAAATCCTATCTTTGAATTTTTATATTAGATGCTTTCTTCCTAAAATTAAGCTAGTGCCACCCACACTCCCTGTGTCCGTAAGGAATACAAGCAGTAATTAAAGACACATTTCATTAGCCTGCAGCTATCGATATTTTGAATAAACGTTATATTGACAGGCTTCCACCTGGCCCGTAGCCGAGGAAGGTTGGTCTGGGGCTGGTGGATGACAGTGTCGTGTAGTGGATAGGATGCGACTCGGGAGACTTGGGTTCCATGCTCAGCATGACATTGGCCTGCGGGGCTCCCCTGGGCCAGTCATCCTCCCCCGCTCCCCGCCCAGGGCCCCGCTTCCTCGTCAGTAAAACAATAGATAATGATATGACCTCCTTTGTAAAGAGCTTTCTGATCTACAGATGAAAACTTCACTAGGTATCAGTAAGCACCAGGGATTGTGGTTAAACCACTGAAGTAAAGTATAGACTTTTTGGGTCCAATTCCCAGGACCTCTCATAGGCTTGATGTGAAATTTTGGTTAAGTCATCTAACCTCTCTGTGTCTCATTTATAGAGTTGGTCTGGGTTTTTTGGGGGGGGGGGTTGGTTTTTTTTGCAGTCTTGTTATAGCCGTGTTGGTCCGAGGAAAGGAGACAGACAAGGTGGATGAGGTAATATCTTTTACTGGACCAACTGCTGTCCATGAAAGAGACAAACTTTCGGGCCCCACAGAGCTCTTCATCAGACCTGGCATGGAGTTCGGAAGCTGGTCTCTCTCACCGATAGAAGTTGGACCAATAAAAGATATTACCTCACCCACCTTGTCTCTCTCGATTTGGTTTTCAAACATTGCTGGTCTTGCTGAAATTTTTCAGGTATTTGTCAAAACACTGAAATATTCAGTGAGAAATTTTGGAAAGTTTTTTGTTTTTCATTGTAAATAAAATACAGTTTTGGTGGAGCAGTACTCAGTTCCCTTTCTGTAAAATAGGATTTTATGGTATTTCCTTCCTCCTTCACTATGTCTGTGTTGCGTGTTAGCCCTTTGGGTCAGGAACCTTACGGGGTGTGTGTGTGTGTGTGTGTGTGTGTGTGTGTGTGTGGCACTTAGCACAATAGGGTCCTGCTCTCAGCTGGGGCCTCTGGGACTGCTATAATATAAGCTAACTGAACTGTAGAAGGAAATATGACATTTTCTGATTTTCTCTCTATTATAGTGGCACAAAACTAGTATAAACAGATGGAGGATGAGGCTTGTTCTCTCATCCTGCTGTTGGCTAAAGGCTCCTGTCACGTGCTGAGCACCAGAAGCTAATCTTCTATATCCGATTGAACTCCAATGCAAAATAGAGCTAGGGCACAATACCTGCGTTTGGGGAATGTTGTAGAGTTGCAGCATTTAGGAATTGGAGATGAGATTTTCAGACAATATGGCTTTATGATACATTCTCTAACTACTCCTCATGAATTAAAAGAAACAATCCACTGGAACCAGAGCTATAGTTTTAGGTAGGCGGTATTTTCTGGGCTCAATCAGTTTCTTCTCATGTGTATCATTATTGGAGCTGTTTTTATGACACAGACGCTTCAACTCAAAGACAGCTCCCATTTGGGTATAATTTAGACTACAAAATTACACTGAATTTCCACAGCACAGACGAGCAATGAAACACAATATATATTTTAACTAAAGCTGACATATTTTTGTAGCCTAACTGGCAGTGAGTAAAAGAATAAATGGACACAAATCAGACATCAAGAATTATAACATTCAAAAACCAGTCAGAGAACACTTCAATCTCCCTGGCCACTCAATTACAGACCTAAAAGTGGCAATTCTTCAGCAAAAACACTTCAAAAACAGACTCCAACGAGAGACTGCTGAATTGGAATTAATTTGCAAACTGGACACCATTAACTTAGGCTTGAATAAAGACTGGGAGTGGATGGGTCATTACACAAAGTAAAACTATTTCCCCATATTTAGTTTTCCCCCTACTGTTCCTCACATGTTCTTGTCAACTGCTGGAAATGGCCCATCTTCATTATCACTGCAAAAGGTTTTTTTTTCTCTCCTGTTGGCAATAGTTCACCTTGACTGATCACTCTCGTTATAGCAAAAAGAACAGGAGTACTTGTGGCACCTTAGAGACTAACCAATTTATTTGAGCATGAGCTTTCATGAGCTACAGCTCACTTCATTGGATGCATTCATTTTTTTTCCACTGAATACATCCGATGAAGTGAGCTGTAGCTCATGAAAGCTTATGCTCAAATAAATTGGTTAGTCTCTAAGGTGCCACAAGTCCTCCTGTTCTTTTTGCGAATACAGACTAACACGGCTGCTACTCTGAAACCTCTCGTTATAGTGTGTATGGTAACACCCATTGTTTCATGTTCTCTGTGTGTATATATATATATATATCTTCCTACTGTATTTTCCACTGCATGCATCCGAGGAAGTGGGTTTTAGCCCATGAAAGCTTATGCTCAAATAAATTTGTTAGTCTCTAAAGTGCCACAAGTCCTCCTTTTCTTTTTGCAGATACAGACTAACACAGCTGCTACTCTGAAACCTAATAGACAGCATCACTTATGTAATTCAGCTAGGAACACAGTAGTTGCTACAACGAATATGTCAGCTAAGCTATCAGGTTCAGGATCCTTCTTCTGAAGTTAATGGAGAATCCAGATCTAAGTTCCAGTCCATTATTCTATCCACTTCACCGCTCTGCCTCTTAGTTGTCAGCTGTCTGACACATTACTGAACCACAGCGCTTACGGATGGTAGAGTTCTTTGAGCAGACCATCTCTCTGCCTAGGTACAATTGCTTCTACAGTACTACGTGGCTGACTGTGAGCCGGTTTTAACTATGACAAATGCTGAGGCCCTTAGCTCTTCCCTAGGGAGATTATTTCAAAGCCTAACACTTCTCACTGTTGGGGAGATTTTTTTAAAAAAATACTCAACCTAAATTTTGCTTTGCTTACCAAATCAAGCAAGTGGATTACCATGGTTAACAAAGAAGACATAGTAAACACACTTACCGGTATTAAGATTTGCTACCTGTGCCAAGAAACCAATGTTACTCTTTCTCTCTTGTTTGATTTCTGAATAACATAGCCTATAACGTAGTCTAATGTGATCTCTGCCTTGGTGAAGAAACTTACTTCGACCTCTCTGTTCTCAAGCAGCACCATACCAATGAACAGATTCACCAGGCCCCAATGATTTCTGATGCGCTTCTCTCAATATCCCTGGCCCTTTGAGAGTCCTACTTCAATTTAAACACTGCTCTGAGAAACCAGTTAGAAGAGAGGAACCCACATGAAGTCATTTGGGTTTCATTCATTGCCAAACGCTTCATTAGTTGTGTTATTAGCCGCAGATGCCATTATGCCCCATAGCATCAGCAGGTATTTAGGAAAATCTCTTCTGAATGAAACAGACCAAAAAAAATCATGACCTAAACAAAATCAAGCCTGCATCCCCCAGCACTGACAAGGGATAGACTGTGAAAGGCCAGACTCACCCCACACCTACACTACAGCGGGGCAAAAAGTTTTGCAAGACCTTTTTTCCCTGTTGGAATACATGGGTTAGGCAGAATTGAATCTTGCTGTGGGAAAATGTTCAGCTTATTAAATTATTCAATTTTCAGATTGGAAGAATCAGAATGAAAAGTGACATCTGTGTCTATAGAATAGGCTTTGGAATGATCTCACATAAATTGTAGTATCTGTTAGGGGGCTTATTCCTTCACCCACTTACTTCCCTGGTCTTTCTCGCATGAACAGAGAGCAACAATACCCGAAGTCCAAAGGTGCAAACAATTCGATGTTTATTGGGGTGAACTTCCAGCAAGCATGATTCCAGTTTCCTTCCTTAGTATCCTCCTTCCCAGCTCTGACACCACAGAGCCTTACACCTGTGTCCCTGTTCCCATTCCTACCCTTAGCCAAACATGATTCCAACTTCCTTACTCCCATTCCCTGTTCCCATTTCCCCCTTTAGCAAAACATGATTCCAATTTTCTTACCCCCATTCCCTGTTCCCATCTCCCTCACCCACATGCCCACCCCCACCCACACCCAGTCACTTCCTCATTGACTACAGATTATATAGTAAAACTTGAGTTCTGCTTAGCTATACCTTAACCAATCATTTTCCTGAAATTTAACTAACCAATCCTAACATATTGTAACATGATTATGTAACCAATTATATCCCACCACCTTAATTAGTTTACACCCAGCAAAATTAATTATACAGCAGACAGGAACAATCACAGAACCAGACAGAGATTATACAGACAAACAACAGCAAAGTGGGAACTATAATGACAAAACAATACAGAAGTGAGGATTTCACATCCCAGCTATTGATAAGTGAGTTCTTGCCAGACAGGATGCTATCAAACTAAGTTTCCTTTTACATTTTCTAGGCACTTCCCTTTCTCTGGAGGTGATAGGAACTATCAGGACAGGATTGTATTCCTAACAGCCGAATAGCACCTTATTTCAGTGTGACTAGTTTGGAATGTGAGGATGTGACCGGTCGCTTCCCAGCTTATGGCTGCCTCTGCTGCTTAGCCAAAGGCCTGAGCCTAAGAACAGGGCCTCAGACTGTCACGGTACGAGAAGGCCCTTACACCAGCAGACAGTGATTTTGATTCTTTCTTTTATACCTCTATCACTAGCCAAGTGATAAGAATACACCTAAATTCTTAGAGTACAGGCCTTTGCAGACAGGCCTGAATATCTATATCCTAACAGTATCCATATATACGTATACAACATTTTTCTTTTGAAATGGCATTTTAACATGCTGCATTGTTTTCTTTCAGTCAAAACTGTCAAATTTCTGTTTTCAACATTTCCCGTTTGAATTTTTTCAGAATTACTTGTTTCATGAAAAAATTTGATCGTGTGACTTTTTATTCCTCTTTGGTGTAGAAAGTCATTTCTGTAGTATCTTGCCATGTTTTGAGCAGCTCCACTTTACAACAGTTCTGCCCAGAATGTGATCCATGGAGCCAGTCCTCATAGTCAAAATATGACACACCCTGAATTTTCTGCAGCCTGATTAAAAAGGATCTGAGAAATACACAGATCAATAGAAACATTTCTAATATTATAAGGTAGATTCTGCCACCGTTACTCAAACTGAATTGGACCACTCTAGATCTCTTGGGCCAGTAACCTTCATGAGTTGTCCCTTTCTCAGATAGGCCAGCCTCTTTCATGAGCACTAACTCACTTTAAAAATTAGAGGAGGAACTTGTTTAACTTTGTGCTGATGTTCCTTCAACTATCTGCAGGCACCATGTAGTACTCCCTGCTGCTCAGTGTCCTCTCTATTGATCATGCTGCAATAAACAAGTGAGATTTTTAGGCAAATAAGTCATTTGTCAGACAAAATCCACCAAATTCTGGAATTAGTTAACCAGCTGTAATAGTGTAATTAGCTGCCTGGACCAACAGGAGACTAAAACAAAATCCACAGCATCAGCAAAGCAGCAAACTCATTTAATTAGTTTGTAATGACTCAGAAGAGGATTTCAATGTTTGTGTCTAACTGTATTAACTACCTCCCGCAATTTTGTCACGCTATCTGGGAGCAAAGAAACCAGAGTCGTGGCTTACCATGTATCATGGGTATGTCCTGTAGAAATAATTGATAAGGTAACATAACATTCACATGATACTCTATAATAAAGGGCAAGAACCACTAAATACTTTTGATTCATAAGGTGAGACTGTATCTTGCATGCACCTCCTAAAAGGGTGCTGGCTTGGAACTCTTATGGGTGGTACCATGCAGTGAGAAATGAGACGTTCTGGTTGAACCCAGCTCAATTTGCCTATTCAGAACAATCTTCAGGAATAAGGTTGAGGTGGTCAGTGGGGTAGTGAAGGACATTTTCCATTGCTGGTGCCTATGCAGCACAAAGAGCCTAGTCTAACGCCTGTTGAAGTCAATGGACCTTTGGATCACTGGCAGTTCTACAGACAGAAGCCTTCCTTTAGGGCCTCATCCAGGGGCCAATCTGATGCCTTGTCCCATAGGGGAGGCCTAGAGGCTGCTAACATGAGAATTTGTCGCTAAGAGTCTGGAGTGATACAGGGCCAGAGAGAGAGTGCGTTCGGCAAGCAGCACGGGAGAACAGAAGCTGTCTGTAAAGATGCAGTGCTCTACTGACCTCTGTAGCAAAAAGAAAAGGGGGAAGGTGAAGACAACTCTCACCAATTTTAAAATGCTTCCTAGCTGCTTTAATATTGCGTCTTGCAGCCTAAAATATTGTATGAAATGTCAGATCCATAAATGTTTCCATTATGAATGTTGAGGGGATCAAAAAATAAGTGTCTAAGACATTTCAAAATCAACTGACTTTTAAATTCTTCCTTCTTTAAAAACCAGGGCTGGTTGGAGTCCAAGACTGAGTTAGAAAAATTCAGCTTGAAAGGGATATTATTTGGGGAAAGATTTGTGTTGAAGGGAATGTGCCCCCTGTTTTAAATGGAAAATGCAATGGAAACTTTACTGTGGGGCCATGAGACTACTTCTTTTCCCTACAAATTAGCCTTTTAACAATGATGGGACTCTCAAAAGTGCTGAAGGGAGTTAGCCACACAACTCCCAGCCTTGGTCTACGCTAGGAGTTGAGGTCGAATTTAGCAGCGTTAAATTGATTTAACCCTGCACCTGTCCACACAATGAAGCCCTTTTTTTCGACTTAAAGGCCTCTTAAAATCGATTTCCTTACTCCACACCCGACAAGGGGATTAGCACTGAAATTGGCCTTGCTGGGTCAAATTTGGGGTACTGTGGATGCAATTAGACAGTATTGGCCTCCAGGAGCTATCCCAGAGTACTCCATTGTGACCGCTCTGGACAGCACTCTCAACTCAGATGCACTGGCCAGGTAGACAGGAAAAGGCCCGCGAACTTTTGAATTTCAATTTCCTGTTTGGCCAGTGTGGCAAGCTGCAGGTGAGTGCAGAGCTCATCAGCAGAGGTGACCATGATGGAGTCCCAGAATCGCAAAAGAGCTCCAGCATGGACCGAACAGGAGGTACGGGATCTGATCATTGTATGGGGAGAGGAATCTGTGCTATCAGAACTCTGTTCCAGTTTTTGAAATGCCAAAACATTTGTCAAAATCTCCCAGGGCATGAAGGACAGAGGCCATAACAGGGACCCAAAGCAGTGCCGTGTGAAACTTAAGGAACTGAGGCAAGCCAACCAGAAAACCAGAGAGGCAAACGGCCACTCCGGGTCAGAGCCCAAAACATTCTGCTTCTATGATGAGCTGTATGCCATTTTAAGGGGTTCAGCCACCACAACCCGAGCTGTGTAGTTTGACTCCTTCAATGGAGATGGAGGCAACATGGAAGCAGGTTTTGGGGACAAGGAAGATGATGAGGAGGAGATTTTAGATAGCTCACAGCAAGCAAGCGGAGAAACTGGTTTTCCCGACAGCCAGGAACTGTTTCTCACCCTGGACCTGGAGCCAGTACCCTCCAAAACCACCCAAGGCTGCCTCCCAGACCCGCCAGGTGGAGAAGGGACCTCTGGTGAGTGTACCTTTTAAAATACCATACATGGTTTAAAAGCAAGCATGTTTAATGATTAATTTGCCCTGGCATTCGCAGCTCTCCTGGCTGTACTCCCAAAGCCTTTGCAAAAGGTTTCTGGGGAGGGCAGCATTATTCCGTCCACCATGGTAGGACACTTTACCACTCCAGGCCAGTAACACGTACTCGGGAATCATTGTAGAACAAAGCATTGCAGTGTATGTTTGCTGGCATTCAAACAACATCTGTTTTTTATCTCTCTGTGTTATCCTCAGGAGAGTGATATCATTCATGGTCACCTGGTTGAAATAGGGTGCTTTTCTTAAGGGGACATTCAGAGGTGCCCGTTCCTGCTGGGCTGTTTGCCTGTGGCTGAACAGAAAAGTTCCCCGCTGTTAGCCATGGGGAGGAGGGAGGGCTAGCACAAAATGACCGGGAGGAGAGGTGGCGGGCTGAAGAGAGTAAGTAGCAGGCTGAAGAGAGAGCTGAAGCTGAAAGATGGCAGCAGCGTGATGAGAGGAGGCAGGATTCAATGCTGGGGCTGCTGGAGTATCAAACTAACATGCTCCAGCATATGGCTGAGCTTCAGGAAAGGCAGCTGGAGCACAGACCGCTGCTACAGCCCCTGTGTAACCAACCGGCCTCCTCCCCAAGTTCCATAGCCTCCTCACTCAGATGCCCAAGAACGCGGTGCGGGGGCCTCCGGCCACCCAGCCACTCCACCCCAGAGGATTTCCCAAGCAACAGAAGGCTGGCATTCAATAAGTTTTAAAGTTTTAAACTAATAAAGTGCTGTGTGGCCCTGTCCTTCTCTCCTCCACCATCCCTCCTGGGCTACCTTGGCAGTTATCCCCCTATTTGTGTGATGAATGAATAAAGAATGCATGAATGTAAAGCAACAATGACTTTATTGCCTCTGCAAGTGGTGATCGACGGGAGGAGGGGAGGGTGGTTAGCTTACAGGGAAGTAGAGTGAACCAAGGGGTGGGGGGTTTCATCAAGGAGAAACAGAACTTTCACACCGTAGCCTGGCCAGTCATGAAACTGGTTTTCAAAGCTTCTCGGATGCGCACCACACCCTCCTGTGCTCTTCTAACCGCCCTGGTGTCTGGCTGTGCGTAACCAGTGGCCAGGCGATTTGCCTCAACCTTCCACCCCGCCGTAAACGTCTCCCCCTTACTCTCATAGATATTGTGGAGCGCACAGCAAGCAGTAATAACAGTGGGAATATTGACAGGTTTCAGAGTAACAGCCGTGTTAGTCTGTATTTGCAAAAAGAAAAGGAGTACTTGTGGCACCTTAGAGACGAACCAATTTATTTGAGCATAAGCTTTCGTGAGCTACAGCTCACTTCATCAGATGCATACTGTGGAAAATACAGAAGACGTGGTAATATTGGTTTCGCTGAGGTCTAACCAAGTCAGTAAACTGCACCAGCGCGCTTTTAAACATCCAAATGCACATTCTACCACCATTCTGCACTTGCTCAGCCTGCAGTTGAACAGCTCCTGACTACTGTCCAGGCTGCCTGTGTATGGCTTCATGAGCCATGGCATTAAGGGGTAGACTGGGTCCCCAAGGATAACTATAGGCATTTCAACATTCCCAACGGTTATTTTCTGGTCTGGGAATAAAGTCCCTTCCTGCAGCTTTTGAAACAGACCAGAGTTCCTGTAGATGTGAGCGTCATGTACCTTTCCCAGCCATCCCACATTCATGTTGGTGAAATGTCCCTTGTGATCCACCAGTGCTTGCAGCACTATTGAAAAGTACCCCTTGCGGTTTATGTACTCGCTGGTTTGGTGCTCCGGTGCCAAGATAGGGATATGGGTTCCGTCTATGGCCCCACCACAGTTAGGGAATCCCATTGCAGCAAAGCCATCCACTATGACCTGCACATTTCCCAGGGTCACTACCCTTGATATCAGCAGATCTTAGATTGCGTTGGATACTTGCATCACAGCAGCCCCCACAGTAGATTTGTCCATTCCAAATTGATTCGCGACTGACTGGTAGCTGTCTGGTGTTGCAAGCTTCCACAGGGCTATTGCCACTCGCTTCTCAACTCTGAGGGCTGCTCTTATCTTGGTATTCATGTGCTTCAGGGCAGGAGAAAGCAAGTCACAATGTTCCATGAAAGTGCCCTTAAGCATGCGAAAGTTTCACAACCATTGGGAATCGTCCCAGACCTGCAACACTATGTGGTCCCACCAGTCTGTACTTGTTTCCCAGGCCCAGAACCGGCGTTCCACCGCATGAACCTGCCCCATTAGCACCATGATGCCCGCATTGCCGGGGCCCGTGCTTTGAGAGAAGTCTGTGTCCATATCCTCATCACTCTCGTCACCGTGCTGACGTCGCCTACTCGCCCGGTTTCGCTTTGCCAGGTTCTGGTGCTGCATATATTGCTGGATAACACGCTTGGTGTTTAATGTGCTCCTAATTGCCGAAGTGATCTGAGTGGGCTCCATGCTTGCCGTGATATGGCGTCTGCACAGAAAAAAGGCGTGGAATGATTGTCTGCCGTTGCCCTGACGGAGGGAGGGGCAACAGACGACATGGCTTACAGGGTTGGCTTACAGGGAATTAAACTCAACAAAGGGGGTGGCTTTACATCAATGAGAAACAAAAACAACTGTCACACAGAATGGCCCCCTCAAGGATTGAACTCAAAACCCTAAGTTTAGCAGACCAATGCTCAACTCACTAAGCTATCCCTCCCTCTAGTATTTCAGGCAGGACTGAATCTCCATTAAAGTTTTCAAGGTGCCCCTGACAGACCTCACCAAAATGATTTTCGGCCATGGATTTCACAAAGGGAGGGAGGGGGGAGCAAATGAATACAAAACAAATCTGGTCTATTTCTTGTTTTGATCCACTCCATCTATCTTTTACCATTTTGGCTGGCAGCAGACGGTGCAGTAGAACTGCAAGCCATCCTCATCTCCTGCCTGCTCACCATAAGATGGTATGATAGGACTGCCTGCAGGACTAAAGAGAATGATCTGGTTGAGTCACTCCTATTTTAGTCCCTGCGCCCATGTCTGCCCAGATGCTCCTGATTGACCTTATCGAGGCAGCCAGGAGCACCTCAGACACAATGACAATGGATTTCAGGCCTATTGCACCATCTTCTGCCACAAGGCAATGAGTTGCTGCTGCTGTGTAGCAATGCAGTACCCCGTCTGCCAGCACCCAGGAGACATACGTTGACAGTGAGCTGAGCGGGCTCCATGCTTACCGTGGTATGGCGTCTGCACAAGTAACTCAGGAAAAAAGGCACGAAACGATTGTCTGCCGTTGCTTTCACAGGGCGGGAGAGGCCTGACGACATGTACCCAGAACCACCCGCAACAATGTTTTTGCCCCATTAGGCATTGGGATCTCAACCCAGACTTCCAATGGGCAGCGGAGACTGTGGGAACTGTGGGATAGCTACCCACAGTGCAACGCTCCGGAAGTCAACGCTTGCCTTGGTACTGTGGAAGCACTCCGTGGGGGAGGTTTAGATTGGATATTAGGAAAAACTTTTTCACTATGAGGGTGGTGAAACACTGGAATTCGTTACCTAGGGAGGTGGTAGAATCTCCTTCCTTAGAGGTTTTTAAGGTCAGGCTTGACAAAGCCCTGGCTGGGATGATTTAACTGGGAATTGGTCCTGCTTCGAGCAGGGGGTTGAACTAGATGACCTTCTGGGGTCCCTTCCAACCCTGATATTCTATGATTCTATGATTCCGCTGAGTTAATGCACTTAATGCACTTAGAGCATTTAGAGTGTGGGGACACACACAATCGACTATATAAAAACGATTTCTAAAACACCGACTTCTATAAATTCGAGCTAATTTCGTAGTGTAGACATACCCCCACTGGCAGTTAAAGGGAGTTAGAAATCTGGCTGTAGTACGGAGTTTTGAGAATTCTGTGACGCTGGCAGACCAGGCACCAGCTCATGCCAAAGCCCCAGGCCTCACTGAACACGGACAAATTCACATCTGGGAACCAGGCTGGCTCACCTGTGTGTTACCATGGTTAAAATAGAATCATAGAATCATAGAATCATAGAATATCAGGGTTGGAAGGATCCTAAGTTGATAAAATAAAAATAGATAAAATAAATAATAGATAAATAATAAATAATAATAATAATAATAATAAAATAATAAATAATAATAAATAATAGATAAAATAAAAATAAAATAGATCCTAAGTTGATAAGAAAGTTGAAAGGAAGCTGCATGTATTGATCTCACTTATACAATCTGTAACCCATGGTATAAAGTTATGCTTAGGGTATGTCTTCACTACCAATGTTAAAGCACTGCCTAGGGTGACCAGCTGTCCCGATTTTATAGGGACAGTCCTGACTTTGGGGTCTTTTTCTTATGTAGGCTCCTATTACCCCCCATCCCCGTCCCGATTTTTCACACTTGCTGTCTGGTCACCCTAGCACAGCCGTAGCAGCATTTGAACATGGCTTTGTAGTCGTGGCACCAGCACTGGGAGAAAGCACACCCACCCAGCATTGTAAAAACTCCACCCCCACAAAGGGAGTAGCTCCCAGCGCTGCTTACATGGCTACTTTACAGCGCTAAACTTGCATCATTCCGGGGGGGTGTGTGTTTTCACATCCCTGAGCAAGAAAGTTTCAACTCTGTAAAGTGGCAGTGTAGACAAGGCCTGAGTGTTTGCATTGTAAACCTCTGTAACTGCGTAACTTACCAACAGGAAACAGGCATTAATTAATGTGAAGTGCTGCACCTACACACAAGAATGTCCATTGAAACCAAATGGGCCATTGTGAAACATCAAAGAACAAAGACTTTGATTGCCCGCAACCATGAAGAGGACACAGGTGCCAACACTTGTCCCATCAGTTCCAACTCTGGGGAAAGGGAATAAAAATCTCTGACCAGAAGGAACTGTCTGCTGTGAATGTTGTGATTTTTTTTTTAATGTAAAGGACTATCTATCACAAAGGCAAGCTTGCCTGGGTGGTAAGATAGACCAGAGTACCCAGTGGACTGTCTGTGACTCCTTGTTAAATCAGTTACAGTGAGTAAGGAGCTCTCACTTGCTACTTGGTTGGAGAAACCTAAGTATAGAACTCATAACCTGCTTGGCGTTTGTTACAAACCAGGGCACAATCTTCCCTGAGGTTGGCTCTCACGGTAGTGATCCATTCCAGACAGCTTGACAAATTCTATCCCAAATAAACAAGTGCTAGGTCATTTGTTTGACAGAAAAATCTGAGAAGACTGAGAAGGACCCTGCAGAAAAGCATTCAAGCACTTGGCTGCACGTCCAAATGATCTGAATTAGCTGGAAGTTTCCAATGCACTCAATATTGGCACAACTCTTCTCCCACTGAGGTCAGAGTTTTACCATTGAATTCAGTGGGAGCACAGTTAGACCACCTTTGAAAATCCCACCTGTTCTGTCTAGAGATTTTCTATCTTTTTGGCACTAAAATAGTTGAAACTGTTTCACTCAATACGCGTTTTATAGGAGACATCTTCCTTTCACTTCTTTTTGTTCACCTGGATAGTTATAACTGCCTTTACACTCAGCTTAAAGAGCCCCAGAAATCTTGGTTATGGCTTTTGTCTGTTTTGCAAAATGTAATCAGTAGTCCTTGCTTTCTGTTCTGAAGTGGCACATCTTGTATCTGTAAAACTCCAAGATCTCTCTAGTTTATCAGATGTGTTTTATTACACTGTGATTGCAGAACTGTAATGTCCGTCCCCTTCTTTTTTGTGAATAGAACTTTTAAAAAATAATCAAAACTAAAAATAACGAAAAATTCTTTAAAAAAATATATAATCAGTTTTTAGCAAAATAGTTATCAATGTTTTTCATTTTTACTTAAAACTGTTTTTTTCTCTGGGGTATATTAACAGGAGTGTTGTCTGTAAGACATGGAAGGTGCTTGTCCTGCACTGCTCGGCACTGCTGAGGCCTCAGCTGGAGTCCTGTGTCCAGTTCTGGACACTTTAGGTAAGATGTGGATAAATTGTAGAGTTCAGAGGAGAGCAGCAAAAATAACTGTTTTAGAAAACCTGACCTATGAGGAAAGGTTAAAAAACTGGGCATGTTTAGTCTTGAGGAAAGAAGACTGAGGTGGGACCTGATAACAGTCTTCAAATATGTTATTGGCTGTTAGAAAGAGGATGGTGATCAATTATTCTCTATGTCCACTAAGTTTAGGACAAAAAGCAATGGGCTTAATCTGCAGCAAAGGAGATTTAGGTTAGATATTAAGAAAAAGTTTCTAACTGTAAGAACAGTTAAATTCTGGAATAGGCTTCCAAGGGAGGTTGTGGAGTCCCCCTCATTGGAAGCTTTTAAGAAGAGGTTAGATGGACAAACCTGCCAGGGATGGTCTAGGTTTATTTGGTCCTGCCTTGGTGCAGAGGGCTGGACTTGATAACTTCTCGAGGTCCCTTCCAGCCCTACATTTCAGGAAATTCCAATGTTTGTGAAGAATTTAGCCCAAAATGATTTATTACTAAAATGAGACTTTGGGTTGGATTACATGTAAATCCTCATCTGAAGAAACCATTTAAATATTAGACTGGATGATACTTTGGTGACCTGCACTTTGGACCCTTCTCTGAGTTCTGAGTGCCCCTCTGTCAGGCATTAGGTCAAATAATTAGATACCTAATTATGCATTTAGGAGCCTAACTTTAATTCCACGCTTCTCAAAATCTTAGCCCAAGCCTACAAGCACCAAGGAGAATTTTTTTAAGCAGTGGGGATTGGACTTCACAGGTGGTGGCATTGTATCTCCGAGCAAGAGTGTAGTAGAACCTTTAATGGCCTCTGTAGGGTACTTAATGCTCACAGTACTTACCGGGGAAAATGATGATGATGAAAATCAGTGATAATGGCAGCCCGGGCCTCATTTGGGGCAAATATTTGTGTGGGAAAAATCAATATAGATGTGGTGTTTAAACGCTGTTGGACTGCTTTGCTTTAAATTATTTTTATTACAAAGGAGAATAGTAGGGAAGAGGAACATACCACAGCCATATACTTATTATTTGTGTTACAGTAGTGATTAGAGGCCCCAGCAGAGATCAGGGTCTCAGTGAGGGTACTGAGCCCTTTTGAAAAGCTGACTATTAGTCATTAAATTTTTTTTTTTTTGCCAGAAAAGGTTCATTTGTCAGAACTGAAATATTTCATGAGAACATACCGGTTTTGAGGAAACGTTTGGAAAGGTTCTGCAAAAGCCCAGCCTTCTGACGCTACATCTGCCACAATGGTTCCCTGGGGAGGGAACCATTGTCTGCTGTTCCCAGAGTCTGAAGATCAAAGGCCTCGGCTGTATAAAGGAAAGACTATGTATGGGGGTGCTTGTTCTGAACTTGTGGGGCCAGAAAACCCCCTTGGTGGGGTTTGAAGGACTGACTCCTACCTGAGCCCTTGTTGGAGTTGGGGTGTGCTCTGGTAAGCTTTATTAGCATGTGTGTGGGTTCTTTAACTGTTTTGAATATGTGTTCTCTGTAATGCTTCAGAGTAGGTGTGCTCGCTTAGAAAGCGGTGTGTGGTAACTCATAACTGTCGGCAAAAATGCTGTTCATAGCCTCTGGGGAGAAAGCAACGTGCAGACACTGGCCAGGTTAGGCAGTCTGGCTTGCTGGGGATATCACAGTGTAGGCAGGGGATTGTGCAGCCTGAAAAAATCCCCAGTCAGGATGGAGAGATAGACATGGTTCTCTACCCAAGAGAAGAGAAGACTGAGGAGCCGGGAGCCTATAACGATTTATTACTAAAATGAGACTTTGGATTGGATTACATGTAAATCCTTATCTGAAGAAACCATTTTAATATTAGACTGGACAATACTTTGGCAAATATACCCTAGGGAACAATGCAGCATTTTTCGGGGTAGCTAATACATGGGTGCAATAGAAATATGTACACAGCTAGCGAACTCAGTGCATCTTTCCATATCTAATATCTTCAGTTCTCTCCTGTAGTCTTATTGGCAAATGATGATGCACAAAAAGATTGATTGAATGGAATTTAAACTGCTCTGAATTTTTTTTTCAGAAAAGGTTCACAGGCAGAAAAGCAAGTGCTATTTAATGACATCTGTTGCCAGCATTACTGCTCAGATGAGCGTAATTCCTTTGATTTTAGTGGAGTTGCAACAGTAGAGAGTATGGGCCATGTTTCTGGAGGCGTTTTGTCGTCTTGCTGCAGTCATCTGTGTCCTCTGCAAAAACCCAAGTTAACTAGTAGTAATTGGGGGGTGGGGAGGAATGTATTATTTTTCGTGTGCAATTTGACACACAGGGTCAGGCTTGCAAAAGTGCTCTGCACCAGAGCAGGGTAAAATATGTCTGAAACTTTTTCGCTTAAATATGTACTCATCAGCATCAAAACATTCCTCAATTCGGGTTGGCTTTGTCAAATGTTCATGTCGGGGGAGAGGGGCAGAGTAGAGTGAAATCTCAGAGCATTGTTGACTTCCAGTGCGCTTTGCATTACATTTCTCTTAAAACCCTCATTATCCTCAGAACAGCTGGCTCATTATTATTGGTCGTCTTGTGGGTTCTCCTCCTCCACTACCAACTGCTCGAGTTGCAGCCACGGTAGGAGATGCAGTAGTAGCGGTCATCAGGGCCTTAGCGATGGGAATCAAAACCGTGCCAGAAGAATAGCGATCTAAAAAACGCTGGCAACCTCAAATAATATGGGTCCATAGGTCTGTGCAAATAAAACAGGTTACACACTTTCTCCATCATGTTCTTACCTTAAGTTACCTTAAGACAGTGATTCAATGAACCAGCATAATGGTCGCTTTTCATTCAGTGTAACAACTAGTATTAAAAATGGAGGGAGGAGAAACTGGTCTACGCTAGGAAGAAGCTTATGACTAGATAAGATCTCAGTGAGACCTGGGCCTTCCTATTCCAATCTTCTCATCAATGGATTAACAGATGTCTGTGTTACAAAAAGGGAGTTGACTATCACTAGGTGATTATCTGAATTTCTGCAGCTTTCCTTCCTCCCCATTTATCTTTTCAATAGTAAGAAGCACAAGTTGTGGTGGATAGAGACAAGAGTGGGTATTTGTCTCCAAATGCAAAGCTGTTTACCTCCTGCTAGAATATCTCTGTAAACAGACTTTTTCTGTCTTTTGTTTGTCTCCTATGGTTAAAATTGACACAATATTCATGAATACAGAAAATAACAATCAACACTAATCCAAGAGGCCCCTGGCAGCTTTTAGCTCTGGGCTCACCTTGGTAAAGCAGGATTTTAGGCATGTCTGCTGGAAGTGGAATCTGTCTCATTTGCTGGCAACACTGAAACAGTTACATTGCACGTACAGAGTTTTCTAGAAAGTTTAAGTGCCCAGCATATAAATTTTTCAGTGCTGCGAGATGTGCATCCAGCATCAAGGGTTCTGTAGGGCCCCTTGCCTCATCTGTTATATGGAGGCCAGATCTGGGACTTCCCATGCCACAGGATCCTAGAGCCTGAGCCCGGAAGTCTCCACAGCAGAGAAACAGCCCTGCAGCCCAAGCCTGGTGAGCCAAATCGGATGGCATTGGCCAGCTGCATCGTCTCCATTTTGTCTTCTTACACCTGGAGGAATTATGCTACAAACTGAAGCTCTGAACAAAGGACTGAATGACCCATCAAAGTTGTGGATATATTTCAAACGGACTTTCAAGCCAGAAAACTCACCAATACTGCTAAGAACCTGATATATGGACTTTGAAGTCTTTGTATGTTTGTGATTGCTTTACCATTTAACAAACTCTCTTCTTGTTTGTTCTCTTTTTCTTTATAATAAACCATTAGTTTTAGATGCTAAAGGATTAGCTGGCAGTGTGGTATTTTCAGTTAGATGCAAACTCCTATTGACCTGGTAACATGGCTGACCCTTTGGGCAGAAGAACATTTTGTATATGTGAGCAGAGTTTTAAAATAAGTTCTCACTGTACTGGACCGAGGTGCTGATTGGGAGCCAGAGAACTGGAATGCAATGAGGGGGCTTGTGTGATTTGTTTTAATTTTTGTATTTAATTTTTTGCTTCTTGATAATGAGTGTGGGGGATGGGAGGCACAGTTTGTGACTGGTTGGGGAGTTTAACTTCAGTGTTACTCTCAAGACTGGTGGGTATCTCCTCTCCCTTTTGCAGCCTGCTCTGATCTTGGCATTTCCAATAAGGGCTGCCCTAGGCACACCAGGTCTTAAAGGTATTGTTTTCCAACTCTCAAACACAGCAGAAAAGAAAAGAAAAGCAGAAAAGAAAAGAAAACCAGTTTGCTGACTCATCTGATGGGAGTGGTGAGGAAACTGAGGCAGGGACATAGGTTTAGTGTCAGTTTTTTTGTGTGAGATGTACTCTCTTGGGCTTTACGTGATTAAATATATAAGAGTGGGAAGGTTTTAGACACTATGCCAAGTGTGTGTGTGTTTCCGCTTCACAACTGCTGCGTGCCCCTGAGAGAATTCAGCTGTCGCCAGAAGCATCACATCTTTGGGGTGGAGTTCAGGAGAGGGGTGGGCGTATGTTGGGGCTCAGCACTGGGGCTGGGAAGTAACAGGCTGAGAGTCCGAGCCCAAGGAATGTGCCAGAGGGGCCAAGGGAGGGACCTGTGCTGCAACTTGCTGAGGCTCTAGGAACCTGAACCACCCTTGGGATCCAGAACACAGAGTCTTGGGTTCCCTTCACAGCAGTCCTAGGACATGCTAAGATCTGGGACAATGAAATCATGTAAAGGCTGAAAGATCCACTTTATCCATCCTGTGCTGTTTAGTGCAAACTACATGTGTCAGGTACTGTATTTAGCACATGCATAAAACGTTAAGGAACATAGGAAAGGCCACACTCAATTAAACCAATGGTGCGTCTACTCCAGCTTGTGCAAGGCCATTAATAGATGCCTTGGTAAGAAGCCTGTGATGGTCAGTTATGGAATAACACCCAGAGGGGACATTTCTTCCAAACCCACTTGAGTTAGTGATTGGAAATTAACGTACTTCACATGCTCCATGTACAGTTTTCAAACAGCAATGACAGTGATTTTTAACCATAATTCTTTCAAATATGTCAAAGGCATGACTCTTCAGTGAGACCGAGATAGTGGCCATCAAAGAAGAATGGTCCAGTGGTTAGGCTGTTAACCTAGGACCCAGGTTGGATTCCTTGCTGTGCCACAGACTTCCTGTGTGACGTCGGGCAAATCATCTAGACCCAGATTTTTAAAGGTAGTTGGGCATTGTAACGCTGAGTGCAACAATGCTTAAGTGATTTAGGAGCCTCTCTCATTTTCAGAAGAGTTTTCAATACTTGGGCCTGGATCCCTGCAGGGAGTTAGGCATTACAATGCTGAGCAGCACAGTGTCTAATGTTTAGGGGCCTAGAAAATCACAGGAACAGCACTGCGGTCCGCAAAGCCCAGTTAGCTGCCTGTACAATGTATGTCCCTATTCAAGGAATGAGGAGAGCTAAGCATCTGAGGCCTGGTCTGCGCTACTGCTTACGTCACCCTAACTCTCTAGGTGTCTATGCTGCAATGGTGCTCCTGCCAATGTCAGTCGCTCACTACATCGACTTAATAACTCCACCGCCGTGAGGGGCGCAGAGCTTAGGTCAAAGTAATTAGGGCGACACTGTGTCTGTTGACTGTCAGCCCACGGGGCTGACAGCTGGAGCCCCACTGCTGCCCCCAGGGCTGCCAGCCTGGGTTGTCAGTCCCCAGGCGGGGGTGGGAGGGCTTCAGCTGTGAGCCCCGTGCAGGGCTGCCAGCTCGGGCTGCTGGGCTTCAGCTGTCCGTGTTTGGCAGTGACTCATTCCAGTCAGTGGAAGCGCTCCTGGTGAGGATGCGCACTGCTGACAGGAGCATAGTGTGGACATGACCCACCGCTTTAATAACAGCATTGGCTGTAGGGCGACTTAACTTAAGTTGATTTAATTTTGTAGACAAGCCCTTAGAATAGGATCCATAAAAGCCAGCACGCTAGGTGGGAAGCTGCCTAAGGTAACCATTGGGAGCTGCCTACATGAAGGGCATGTGCTAGGCACCACCCTTCCCTGGGAAGTAAGCGCCTAAGTCCAGGCTGCAGGGAGGCACGTATCTCTGCTGGCTATCCGTGAATGGGAACCTGGCGCCTGGAATCAGGTGGCTTAGGAGCTACGGCATGTCTTGTGGGAACAAGTTAGGAACCTGCCTCAGCCCACACAAAACATCCAGGGGAGGAGGAGGTGCGCAATTTATAATGTTTAGCCCAGTGGTTAGCGCAATCATAGAATCATAGAATCATAGAATATCAGGGTTGGAAGGGACCCCAGAAGGTCATCTAGTCCAACCCCCTGCTGAAAGCAGGACCAATTCCCAGTTAAATCATCCCAGCCAGGGCTTTGTCAAGCCTGACCTTAAAAACCTCTAAGGAAGGAGATTCTACCACCTCCCTAGGTAACGCATTCCAGTGTTTCACCACCCTCTTAGTGAAAAAGTTTTTCCTAATATCCAATCTAAACCTCCCCCACTGCAACTTGAGACCATTACTACTCGTTCTGTCATCTGCTACCATTGAGAACAGTCTAGAGCCATCCTCTTTGGAACCCCCTTTCAGGTAGTTGAAAGCAGCTATCAAATCCCCCCTCATTCTTCTCTTCTGCAGGCTAAACAATCCCAGCTCCCTCAGCCTCTCCTCATAACTCATGTGTTCCAGTCCCCTAATCATTTTTGTTGCCCTTCGCTGGACTCTCTCCAATTTATCCACATCCTTCTTGAAGTGTGGGGCCCAAAACTGGACACAGTACTCCAGATGAGGCCTCACCAATGTCGAATAGAGGGGAACGATCACGTCCCTCGATCTGCTCGCTATGCCCCTACTTATACATCCCAAAATGCCATTGGCCTTCTTGGCAACAAGGGCACACTGCTGACTCATATCCAGCTTCTCGTCCACTGTCACCCCTAGGTCCTTTTCTGCAGAACTGCTGCCTAGCCATTCGGTCCCTAGTCTGTAGCTGTGCATTGGGTTCTTCCGTCCTAAGTGCAGGACCCTGCACTTATCCTTATTGAACCTCATCAGATTCCTTTTGGCCCAATCTTCCAATTGGTCTAGGTCCTTCTGTATCCTATCCCTCCCCTCCAGCGTATCTACCACTCCTCCCAGTTTAGTATCATCTGCAAATTTGCTGAGAGTGCAATCCACACCATCCTCCAGATCATTTATGAAGATATTGAATAAAACCGGCCCCAGGACCGACCCCTGGGGCACTCCACTTGATACCGGCTGCCAACTAGACATGGAGCCATTGATCACTACCCGTTGAGCCCGACAATTTAGCCAGCTTTCTACCCACCTTATAGTGCATTCATCCAGCCCATACTTCCTTAACTTGCTGACAAGAATACTATGGGAGACCGTGTCAAAAGCTTTGCTAAAGTCAAGAAACAATACATCCACTGCTTTCCCTTCATCCACAGAACCAGTAATCTCATCATAGAAGGCGATTAGATTAGTCAGGCATGACCTTCCCTTGGTGAATCCATGCTGGCTGTTCCTGATCACTTTCCTCTCATGCAAGTGCTTCAGGATTGATTCTTTGAGGACCTGCTCCATGATTTTTCCAGGGACTGAGGTGAGGCTGACTGGCCTGTAGTTCCCAGGATCTTCCTTCTTCCCTTTTTTAAAGATTGGCACTACATTAGCCTTTTTCCAGTCATCCGGGACTTCCCCGGTTCGCCACGAGTTTTCAAAGATAAAGGCCAGTGGCTCTGCAATCACAGCCGCCAATTCCTTCAGCACTCTCGGATGCAACTCGTCCGGCCCCATGGACTTGTGCACGTCCAGCTTTTCTAAATAGTCCCTAACCGCCTCTATCTCCACAGAGGGCTGGCCATCTCTTCCGCATTTTGTGATGCCCAGCGCAGCAGTCTGGGAGCTGACCTTGTTAGTGAAAACAGAGGCAAAAAAAGCATTGAGTACATTAGCTTTTTCCACATCCTCTGTCACTAGGTTGCCTCCCTCATTCAGTAAGGGGCCCACACATTCCTTGGCTTTCTTCTTGTTGCCAACATACCTGAAGAAACCCTTCTTGTTACTCTTGACATCTCTGGCTAGCTGCAGCTCCAGGTGCGATTTGGCCCTCCTGATATCATTCCTACATGCCCGAGCAATATTTTTATACTCTTCCCTGGTCATATGTCCAACCTTCCACTTCTTGTAAGCTTCTTTTTTATGTTTAAGATCCGCTAGGATTTCACCATTAAGCCAAGCTGGTCGCCTGCCATATTTACTATTCTTTCAACTCATCGGGATGGTTTGTCCCTGTAACCTCAACAGGGATTCCTTGAAATACAGCCAGCTCTCCTGGACTCCTTTCCCCTTCAAGTTAGTCCCCCAGGGGATCCTGGCCATCCGTTCCCTGAGGGAGTCGAAGTCTGCTTTCCTGAAGTCCAGGGTCCGTATCCTGCTGCTTACCTTTGTTCCCTGCGTCAGGATCCTGAACTCAACCAACTCATGGTCACTGCCTCCCAGATTCCCATCCACTTTTGCTTCCCCCACTAATTCTACCCGGTTTGTGAGCAGCAGGTCAAGAAAAGCACCCCCCTAGTTGGCTCCTCTTGTGGAGACTTGTGGTGACTTGTGCACTTGTGTTTGTAGAGAAAAGCTTGAAAACACGACATCAGGGCTAGAAACTTGGGGGCGAAGGCTTAATGAAAGCTGAGATTTTCACACAATCACCTGGAATGCAAGAGACCCAGGTTCAATCCCTTCCTCTGCCATTGTTTGGACAGGGCTCTCCCACCACTGAGGGAGCGCTCTGACCACTGAGCTATGGGATAGTCAGCTGTGGGGTTCCCTGGGGCTCTGCTGTGGAAGCTGATTCACTGTGGATAGCTAATGAAGGAGTGACTGGAGCAGGGGACCTGGGCTCTGGGTGTCCCCATTGGGAGCCCTCCTCACTGGAGTGCAGAGTCATTCCTGCCGTCTGTATTATTTAGTATTTATTTACAGTGGAACAGCTTCAACAGGAGAGACGGAGGAAGCCACACAATCCCCGAGTTCAACGTTTAGGGCACCCTCCGGGGAGGTGGGAGATCTCCCCCTTTGGCAAAGGGGGGATTGAACCTGCATCTCCTGCATCCCAAGTGAGGGTCTAACCACTGGGCTAAAAGTTATAAAGTGGGTGGCACCGCCCACCTCCTCCAGCCAGATTCTGGATGGGACCCAATCCATTAGGCAGCTTCTGAGCATGCCTATGGGATCGGGCCCTGCACACAAACACACCTGTCTTCCCCTACTTCGTGAATCACTCTGAAGCTCACGTGGGAACCAGGTGTCCGGACGCACGGAGGAGGCAGCAGTGCACATGCTCAGAGGTAGAAATGTCGGCACCAAGGGGACTTTCACCCTGAAAACTTAGGTACTGAGTGAATTTAGGCACCTACAGGGTTTGGCAGGGGTTTTATGGATCACAGTGAAACCTAAACTGGGACTTAGATACCCAAACCCAAGGCATGGGCCCCTAAGTCTGGGGATAAGGCCCTGTAAGCATCCCTGGACTAGCACCTGGGACGGTTGACGTTCCCACAGTGCCTCTGGGAGGTCATGCAGAGCTACAGCCAGGGAGCACTGTGGAGCAGAGGTGCTGCAGGAAGTACCGCCCAACAGAGCCAGAGTGACAGTATCCTGCGGCCCTCTGATTGGCCAGCTGTCCTATTTAACCCTGGAGGTTGCCCAAGAAAGGTGTCTGGGTAATCGCACAGACTTTGAGTTGTCGCAAAGTCATGACATTAAACTCCCTGAAACAACTGAAATACTGCCCATCCTGAGCATTCAAAAATCGTGAGCCAGGCCCCCAAAAATCAAGAGATTTTACAAAAGAATAAATGGGCTTTCCTTTTATTTGTCTTCTGGCTTCTGAGCCTTCAGGGTGCACTTGTGTTTGTAGAGAAAAGCTTGAAAACACGACATCAGGGCTAGAAACTTGGGGGCGAAGGCTTAATGAAAGCTGAGATTTTCACACAATCACTTGATTCCAGGAGGGGGTGCAGGGGCTTAAAGAACACCACCAAATATCATGAGACTTCCAATAAAATCGTGAGGCTTAGCAACACTTCTGATGGAGGTGAGTAATGGGGTCCAGAATTTGAACATGGTAATGTTTGTTTCTCATCTAGGAGGTTAAAACAGAACTTTCCCCACTGGAAAGCATTCAGATGTTAGGGTTGAATTATATACTCGTTGCTTGGGCAAAATATTAGGGCCCCGTTATGTTTTTCACCAGCTTTGTTTATCTGAGAATAGGTATGTATATAAATGGCCTATTTGTTATTCACCTCTGCTAACCTCTGTCTGTTTGTCTGTCCTGAGACTACGAGCTCTTTCTAGAGTATTTGGAGAGCGCCTAACAATCACTCTTGGTGGAAATCTGTGTACAGCAGGCTCTGAGAATCTGAGAAAATAACCCCTCAGCCAGGACATGTGACTCTAGGGTTGCCAATTGTCCTGGAGCCTCCAGGAATTAGAGATTAATGTTTAATTAAAGATTATGCCATGTGACAAAACCTCCAGTAATAGGTCCAACCAAAATTGGCAACCCTCCATGTGACGTTAACAACTCAATGAAAAACAGTCAGCGGCAACGCAGTAAGTAGCAGGAACATTTTTGGATGGTACATCTTGTGGCTTCACAGGCCGTCCGGTTGCTGACCTCACCTGGTCACTACTGAGTCAGTGGCTGAACCGTTTTTGTGACGAGTGAGCGGTTGAGCGCATAGCAGGATTATGTTCTGTGCCTGTCCTTGATTCTCCTTATGTCTGTAGCCTCCCCGTGGCCTTGAATCTTTGTCCTCCCTGGCTGCAGAATGTGTACAGCAAAGTCCAAATCCTCCGTTATGTTTCACAGCCTTGTTTGAACACATTTGTTTTTGGAGAGCACTTGGCTTTTGACTTAGATGTTGCTGTAGAAAATAAATGTTGTCGCAGTTCTGTAACTGGGCACTAGATGGCACAAGAGACACAAACTGCATGTCAGTTTCTTCACACCCTTTGCTCTGCTTCCAGACTCCCAAATGTCTATCTCCACTTTCATAATCCTCACCCTATGGAGAACAGTATACAGCAGCCAATGCTGCTTAAAGGTTTTCTCCTCCAATTGAAGGAGGTTTTGTAATGCACAAAGCAAGGCCTAGTCTTTATTTTGGGAGGCTGCCATGCTGTGGGAAAGGCTAATCTGCTGTAGCTACTTGTTGTGCCATTTAAAATATAGTACACAAGTGCACGTTTTCTGTAACTGGCACAGAGCACCTAAGCAGCATGACTGTCTGAGGCAGGCAGGGAGGACTTAAGTTTCAAACACTGTCTCAGACATATCTGTGAATTCGGGGCCCACCCGTATTTGTGCATTCAAATGAGACACCTGTGCATGCAAACTGGGCAGCTAGATGCCCATGTATGGGGTCTGATTTGTGCGTGCAAATGGATGAGCTCAGAATTTTGGGACAGAATGTTTGTGCCCTCCAAAGGTCCCCTAACTCAATACATCTTTCTTTGATCAAAAATCCTGCACTGTCTTCTGCATTGGAAAGCATGACACAGAGCTCCTCCAGCACCCCTTGCAGCCTCCCTGAAGAGATTTTAAGGCCAGAAGGGACCCTTATGGACATATCTCTTCTGACCTCCTGCATATCACAGGCCAGACATTGTCACCCAGTGACTCGTGCATCAAGTCCATAGGGGTGGTTGCGTTACAGCATGTGTTTTTGAAAGAGATTCATTCTCAATTTAAAAACTCTGAGTGCTGGAAAAGTCACCACATCGAATCCAGCCCATCCTTGGAACTATCTTCTTCTTTCGTACTGTTCATCCCGTCCTGCTCTCAGGTAATCCGCTCCCGTCTATTAACACTGGATTAACCCCCAGCTCATCCAAGGTTGGGGTGGACTCCTGAAACCTTCAGATGACCAGAGAAGCTGGGAGCTCTGCTCCTGGAGCCCCTTGGGAGTTAGTGCCAGACCCATGGAGCTCTTACTTTTCATAGGAACAGAACTTTGCTCCATGCCAAGGGCCTGGGGTGGCCAGGTGTAGATTGATAGCCAGTAGCATCAGGAACCTCTAGGGGGAGCTCTGTGCATCTGTGCCTCTACCAACATCTCCAGTCCCACCCACAGCCCATTGAACTCCCTTCAGTTATCCTGGCATATCACTGGGCTTGACTGGTGCGCATAGCGCTTGTCAGACAACCATAGAAAAAGGAGGCCCCTGCCTTGAGGGGGTGACAATCAAAAGGTCCAGCCTGATCTGACAGAATCAATGGGAGCTGAGTCACTGACATCGGTGGGAGCAGGATTAGGACCTGGAGAGTTATTGCAATGAATTATGGCCTTAGAGCATGGTGGGGAGGGGGACTGGGAAAGAAACAGAGACAGCGGGCAAGGGAATTCTGTTCAGAGGAGTACATTGCCATTTCATAAGGAATAAAGGTCACACACATGTCCTGCTGGAGAGTTTTAGCGGTCAGGCACCAGACTGGGAGCGGGGAGTGGCCAAGTAGAAATCAGTTTTGTAAAGCTGTCCAGTTTCACTTGTATTTCAATATAAATGTGTCTGGCCTCTGCTATCAGCTGTTCAGTACGGCTGTATGGTCTGCTCAATGCCTGTTGAATTACTCATGACTAAGGATACAATTGTGGAAACCTCCGTGACTTCCAGATTCTGCTTCAGCCCTAGGTGGCGGGGCTCGGGCTTGAGCAGTCAGCCCACCATAGCAGCAGGGCTCCCAGCAGTCAGCCCCGTGCAGGAGCGGGGCTCAGGCTGTCAGCCTCAGGCAATGAGCTCCACCCATCAGCCCTGCGGCATGGAGCTAGGGCTTCTGTGATTTGTTGTTTATTGCCCACGTTCTGCCCATGACTTTTAATAAAAAGCCCCATGAGAAAATCTTAACCTTACTCATGAATGCAGCTAAACCTAGGCCGGGAGGTGGGCACAACCCATTACATTGCCTAGAGGATGCTGTTTTCCAAGCTGGCTGATAAAGGTGCTGTATTAAGAGGAACAATGAGAATAACTTTCAGGTCAGGCAGGACTTTGACTTTATATCTTAAAATCTGTTTATTTGAGGGATGTGATTTGATGTTCTAAGGTTAACTTTAAATCACCACCAGTACAGTGTATGCCGTGTTGTGCTGTGTCTCTTCGTTTGGGAAAGAATTCAAACAAACCTTGAATGTTATCTTGGCTGTGTTAACACTTTGCTCTCACAAAGGAAACATGCTTTTGGGGCCAGATCCGCTGCTGGTGCAAACAGGGGTAGCTCCTCTTGCCTTCAGTGGAATGACAGATTTACACCCTCACTTCTACACCCACACATAAACTGTTATTGACTCCGAATTAAGGCTACTCTAATGTATTTCCTATCAAACAAATCACTGAGGACCAGGGGAAGCACCAATTAAGCTGACATTAATGTCCACACCCACCTCATTTCTCATGCCTCACCCCTAAACACCATCACAGACTTGGCAACTTCACAGTTCTCGCCTTTTCAAGTCTCGCCCAAAGCCGTCGAGATCCAATTTCTGATATTCACAATTGCCCTCAAAGCAGGGCCTGAATACTCACTCCATGAAGATTGGAGCGACAGGGGAGGTGAGGTCATATCTTTTATTGGACCGGCTTCTGCTGCTGAGAGAGAGACGAGCTTTCCAGCTTACACCGAGCTCTTCTTCCGAAAGTTTGTCCAACCAATAGAAATTGGTCCAATAAAAGATATGACCTCACCCACCTTGTCACTCTAATATCCTGGAACAGACATGGCTACCCCACCACTGCATACAGTCCATGTAGATTAAAATTTTCAATAGTGCTTGAGGGATTTAGGAGCCTTTGTCTCATTTTCAAATGATGTGCTGAGACCCATATTCTGAAAGGTATTTTAGGCATTGCTGTGCTGAGTGTTTGTAAGGTCTAAGTGCCATTTTCAAAAATGGCTTAGACACTGAGGCTCATAAGTGTCTAAGGGATTTAGGCCCCAAAAGGGTAGATTTCAGAAGATGGCTAAACATGCAGACAGGTGTGTAGTGGCACTTTCAAGAGCACCTATCCAAGTTGGGCACCAAACTCCTGTTTAGAATGAGACACATCTGATGGGAATTGGAAAGACTCTTTACTTATACCTCGCACGCTAGGGTTGATGAGGAAGTAAGCACACGACCTCCCACACCAGCGATGACCCCTACCTGCTCATAGTGGGGGGGTAGGGGGACAGAGTGAAGGCCGTGGCTTCAGCAGATGTTGTACTCAGTACAAGCCAAGCCACAAATATGGGGGGGGGATGTGACCCCCCCAACCTGTCTCGCTCTGATCCACATCCCAACATGGAATCATCCCGCTGTGCCGCTGTAGCACTTCAGAGCTACCGCTTATGCAAAGCAATTGGTTTGTTTGCCCAAGGGGGATTTCTTGCCAAAAATTAGGGGTCCAGAAATTAGAGATCTAATAATAATCTTAATGATTTTCCCTCTTCCATAATAACTCTGCTGTAACAGTCAGAGCATAACATGTGCAGACCAGAACCTTGGGGCAAGCCTCGTCTAAGAGTCCACTCCTACTTCAGAGTGCCTAGAATGGGTCCATCTCAATCTAAGCAGCCGCACACGCAGGAGGAAGTTTAACTCCGCTCACAGTAGGGCACCAGAGGGGAGGAATCCTAATCTCCTTGTTTCCATGTGCTTCATGCATACAATCCACAGGGAAAGAAAGAGGGTGCTTATGTCATTTTGCCATTAAAAAATGTCACTGCTGGCCCCAAGGGGGTGTAACTTCTCAGGCAAGTGGTCTCAGCAGTAGGACGTAGCCATTCTGGAAAGATAAGCCAGCTGCAACTTCTCAAGGCAAAACAGTGCACATAACCCATTCCCACTGCTAACCAGTGTAATGCCTCCCAGAATATAGGGGTATGTTTGTTGGTGTTTGTGGGTGTGATTAGTAAGAAGTGCGGTGAAAGCGGGGGCTGGCTGCTGAGATCACACCAGACACAATCTCCAAAAGTGCATTATTTTCCCTTGTAATTTTCCTTGCAGTTAATATTCAAGCTGCATGCAAGAGATTGTGTCACTAAACAAATCTCAGGTTACTGTGTAGACTGCGTAGAGCAGCGGTAACACTGGCTCCCCTGAGTTTTGCGCCCTGTCACTTTCGCAGCAGGGCGAGCAACGGCAGATTCGCTGGGTCGCTGTGCAAGGTGATGCTGCGTAACTGTACTGCCTTGTGCAGGAGCAGGAGCTAGTTAAGCACTGTGCCGAGCACACTTGCTTCTCCTCGGAGAGGCTTAAGCAGCTTTGCTGGATCACGTCCCTGATCCTTGGTTGTTTGTTAATGCCTATTTAACTCAATTGCCTGAAGAACACTTGTGAGAAATAACGTCTTTGTTAACAGTTCATATCAACGGATATCTGAGAGTTTGCAATACACAGCTCTCAAATCCCCAAGAAGTGCAAAACTAGGGAAGACCAGACTGGACATCCCTCATATTTTGAAGGTTAACAAAAAGAAACTGAAGAAACCCTTTACAAAAATCTTTCAATGATGCAAAGAAAGGCACAAAGTCTTTGGAAAGGAAAAATCAATAACTCAATCTGGCCTTAAATCCACAAACACCATTTCTCTTCTGTCACTGAAGACACTACAATAGCTCACCTAGAAAACTCTCTACAGGTAACAGTTTTGTGAGTTTTGAGAGTGTAGCTCCTTGGGGATGCTGGCATCCCTCGTGCAGAAGCCCCAGCCTAGATCAAAAGCCCACTGTGCTAGGCTCTGTATATACACAGCCCCCTTCCCAGCAAGATGCAGTCTCTGCCTGGAGGCAGAGACTAGAGGTGCCACTGAGTCTGCCTGTCTCACCTGTACTTGAGGGACACACCCAGCTTATAGGGGCTGGACCAGGAGCCTGACTGACAGTCAAGATGACCTACTACAGGCCCCAGGGAGCCTGCCCGTGGCTGGGACTGCCCTGAGGTGTGAGCTGAGCCCAGGTGGAAGCAGTGTGTGTAGACAGAGCTCTGGCCAGAGGGAGGTGGGTTAGAGTAACTGGAGAGGATGCAGTTGCTCTCTGTTGCAGAGGACTGGAGACTCCATTTGGCCAGGGAAGACTGGCTGCCTGCAGGGCTGGGGCTGGGGGTGGAGCTTCCCTTGCACCAGGAGCCAGGGCTTGACCTCACTGTAGCCGAAAGACAGCTGTTGGCTTCCCAGCAAGAGACACCAGTGCTTCATACCAAGCTCCAACCCCACCACCCAGGTAAGGCCTTGCGGGAGAGTTTGGCGGGTTGCTTCCATTATATTCACTTAGTTCATGGGCATCTAGTGTTTGTTGCTGTGGGATAAGGATGAGATTCCTTTGCCTGTCCCCTTCTCCCTTGTTCAGGGTACCGCTGTCATTTCGGGGGGTGGAGGGGGGACCACATGCTGTTTATTGTGAGTTGTTGGTCCTTGATTCCCTGATGTAATTGCCAAGAGGTCATAGGGGCTGTGCATTAGTTTATGCACCTGGCCACCTAGTGGCAGCACTGTGCATAAAGAACCCAGAAGCCATTGGTCAGAAGGTGGATCACCGGAGCCCTGAAGAAGGAGGAATAAGGGGCCCTACCACCCTTGGGGGGTGGGGCGTGTGGGGGTCAGGGCTGGCCCAGGCTATGCACACAGTAAGAGAGAGTCTCTGTCCTGAAGAGTATGCAGACGAAATAATCCCTGTGCAGGAGGGCTTGTCTTTTTCTTCTGTGTTTGCACAGCACCTAGCGCCATGGGGCCCTCGGCTATGAGTAGGCCTCCTGGATGCTATGATGATCATAATAATAGAGAGAGGGAAAGGGACTTGCCTCGGTCACACAGCAGGTCAGGGGCAGAGCTGGGAACAGAGCCCAGCTGTACTGACTGCCACACTAGTTCCCTACTCACTGGACCCCACTGCCTCTAGCTGGCTTGAATAGTGCTAACGAGGACGCATCGGAGCTTATCAACATGAGAAAGAGTTGCATAGCTGGGCTCGAAATGTGGATTCTTCCCTGCCTCCTGAAACAGATCTTTGGGTCAGAGCCCTGCAAATAAATGTTATCAGGAAAGTCTGGAGGTTGGATTGGCTCCAAACAGCCATACATCTAAAGGCAGATATGTCATAACACTCCTAGGGCATTGTTCCTGGGAATGTACTTCTCTGAGCATTTCCAGATGTCCATAGAAAAAAGAATGCACAGAAGAAACATCATTTTATAGGAATCTCCTGAATGGGAGAAAAACTCCATAATCACATGTCCCGAGAGAGCGATCACTACAGGAACAAGAAATGCTGGGAACAAATAGATGTGGCAATCATTACAGATGTATGTCAAATTAACATGCCAAATAAAGTGTATGTGGCAGGGGGCTGGGGGTGGGGGAAGGCTGTTGAAATGGTTCCTGAAGCCCCATCAACCAGAAAATGTCCTCTTTCCCCCAGACCTGATGTTTCCCCAAAGAGTCCCTGACCTCTGGAGATTTAACCTGGGCTTCTCCTCCCAGGAGAAATACAATAAAATCTCTAAAAGAATTTATCTGTTAGGGGTATCTCTGTGCGTGTCCTTGCTCTGACCCCAATTCCGCAAAGCACTTAAGCACTGAAGTCCTCAGGACTTAACAACGTACCAAACGTTATATAGGAATTGCCATAATGGCTCAGACCTGTAGTCCATCTGGTCCTGCCTCCAGCAGTGGCCATTACAAGCTGCTTCAGAGGAAGGAGCAAGAACCTCCCAGTAGGTAAAGATGGGATAATCTGCTAGGGGACGCGTCTCACCCAAAACAGTTAAAGATTGGCTTAAACCTCAGACTGTATTTTCCTTGACCTGTGATAATTCTAGATATGCTTTGATCCATATAAATGCCCAGTCCCTCTTTGAATCTTACTGAGTTCTTGGCCTCTAGGATATCTTGTGGCCGTGAATTCCACAGTCCCATTAGTCATTGTGTGAAATGGTCTCGGTTTCAGATTTATGCCCTTCCAATTTAATTGAAGTAAAGAATGTGTTTAGCTACTACTATTCAGCTACTTAGGGGCCTGTTTCTCGTTCCGTTTCCTCATTTAGTTTGCTTCTCTCGCTCCAGTTCATCCTCTCTTCCTCCATCTGACCTTATCATCTTTCTGCTGTTTTTTCCCCACTTTCTTTCTGTTGTTTTCCCTCTTCTCTTTACTATTCCCTCTCCAATTCCTGGGTCTCATTTCCTTCTATTTCCTCCTTTCTAGATCTCTCCCATTTCTCTCTTTCACTATAGTTCCTCCATCTTCTGCTCTCCCCCTTACCAAAATCCATCTGTATCTCTCCTCTTTCTCCTCAATCTCCCATCAATCTCTCTCAGTGCTTCTGCCCCAGTCTCCTGCTTCCCTACAGGAGTTTCATTCTCCCTTCCCTCAACCATGTCTCTTCACCCTTCCTTTGATTCCTCACCCCTCTCTTTCACCTTGGTAAGCAACATTGGTAGAGTGGAATTTGTCCTCGTCCTTAGCTAAAGAGGTAGCCCTGGAGGATTCTGCGTATGACCCAAATCACACTGTACATGGTCACTACAGTCATTCTGCTTCTTCGGAGCCCATCTTGGTAGTACTTGCGAGAGGAACGAGCTTTTGAATTGAGTTGATTGTTTCTTGAGCTCCTGCAAAGGGGAAGGTATTTATTTTATGATTGGCAGGCAAATTTGCTGTCCCAAAATGTTAAATACAGTGAGTCGGGCTGTAATTATTGAAGCACCACGGCATTGTTGTTATAGCTGCAGTTGCTTTGAAACAATCACGCTCAAGTGGAACAGCTGCCTACGGGGGAGCGTTCCTTTCAGTCAGCTACTAGGGTCTCTTGCTGTGTCTCTGGCGGGTGACCGCCCACAGCTGCCAGAGCACCTCTGCTCCCATTCCTCAGAGATGAGGCTGAGACAAGAAGCTGGTGTTAAAACACAGGCAAAGACAGAGCTCGATGTCTTGTGAGGTCGGGTTAGCAATAGTTCCTGGTATGGCTGCATTTAAGCCCTGTCTACATTGAAGAAATTCATGCCGGTGTTCCCTAGGACATGGTAGACAGGGTTCAGTTTCTGAACTCAGCCACAGATTGCCCGTGTGACCTTCGGAAAGTCACTTAATCCACCTGGTGCCTCCGTTTCCAAGGTGGATCAGACTTCCCTGGCCCTCTAATGATTGTGAGGTGCTCAGGTGTATCATGTCTCAGGTGATGAGGATGGCCGAACTGGTCCAGGCTGCAGTCAGTGGGAGTTAAGCACATGCTTAAGTGCTTCGCTGAATAGTAACATACTCAGCACGTGATGAAATGCTTTGCTGAGTCCTGGATGCCGTTCAACGAAGCTGTGCTGTGTAAGCCCTGCTTCATGCCAGAGCACCACGTTCTGATGGGGCTGGTATTGATCATACTGGTGAGAATGTCCTTAATGTAGACACAGCCTGAGAAATGCCAGGAGACTGGCCTCCCCCCCACACACACATTTCAGCCACAGCGAGACAGCAGGATGCAGAACAATTGCACTCTTGCTCTCCCCTACCTCCAAGAACATTTCAGATTTCATTTCATTTTCATCTAAACGGGTCCAACCAATCCCCAAGGGGAACTTCGTTATAACACACAGTAGTGTTCTACCCATTTCAATACAGGTCTGGAGGGACCCCATGATACATAAGCACAAACACTATATGTCCCTGCCAACCTGTTTGCTGTTCAAACCGAATTGCCAGCCCCCTGTTAGAATAACAGTTAGCCTGAGCTAAACTCGGTGAAGGAAGAACATGATTTTAAGGCTGCACATGCAACCAGAAAGCTCAGAAGATGGGGTGAGAACACCAGATGGATGGCTTGGTCTGGGATGCATAGGAACAACTTGGCTACAGTAAACCAAGGTGGTTACAGCAGCTTTAACTGAGAATTTCCCTTGCTTGTATCCCGCCCCTCTCCTCCTCCCCTTCTCTTCCCCCCCCCCCCCCGAGTTCCTGTCAGAGCATGTACTTTTTGTTTTGCCCAAGAAAACATATCGTTGCTGGAAAGGACAAGGCCAGACCCAGCCCACGAAGTGATCCATCCTTTATTTTACAATATGAAAAGGTGCCGAATGACAGTGGTGCCTCAAGTTAGCAACAGGCTGCTGTGGACAGGGTTTTTAAACTGGGTTTCCCAAAGCTGGGCGCGCTGTATTTAGGCACTCACATCAGACACGCAAGGACCAGGTTTCCAGTTCATCAATACCCTCAGCTGGGCCCATGGTTTTTTTCAAATGAGCTCAGCATCCAGCAGGTCCTGTTGTGACACATGGCTGGAGTTTCGAAAGATCTGAGCACCCTAGAAAATGAGCTGTCTGGAAAATCTGTCCCTTGGGGCCACTGCTTCACAGACGTTATGGGAGGCCCCAGAGCTATTACAGCTCTCTGATTTTTCTACCCAGCCTAACCACACATTACAGCACCCTACGGGCTCCTCTAGCCTGCACCAGCTGGCGATGGTTCCCAACAAAGCATCCACTGCCTTAGGATTGCTGGAGTGCACCACGCCCAGGCCACATCTCCTCCCCACCTCTCCCAGCCCCCAACCCACTCCCTCGTGCCAGGGGGTGTAGAGAGGCCAGTGTAGGGCTCTGCCTCATGTCGGAAGATTCCCCAACGAGGGGAATGTGACCAGTCTCTGCTCCCCTTGCACTGTCTGAGGCTTGCTTACCCCTGTGGGCCCAGGACCAAGGGGTAAGGATGTAAGGGGGGATTCTTGCTCCCTTGAGCAGGTGCACAGTCTTCCTGGCTCCTGCACCCTGGGGAGACGGATTACCTATACTGACGGGAGAACCCCTCCCACTGGTCTAGGCAATGTCTACACTGAAGCGGTGCAGCTGCAGCTATGCTGCTGTCGCAGTTCAGGTGTAGACAAGCCTTTAGCCTTGTGCCCCTTCTATGCCTCGTGGCCGTCTCCATTTTTCCTGGGCCCTTTGCCCATATCCACACCCCTTGCCTGTGGCTCAACCCAGCCTGGAGCCACCAGCAGGTCCACTTAGACTTATATTAATTACTTCTAAGTGTTACACCATACAACCATAGAACCAGCTCCTTGTTAACTTTGTATTCTCCCCCACCCCACCCCCCCTTTCCTTCATAAGGCCAACTGACTGGGGATGGAGACAGAGGCCATGGTCTCCATCGGTTTCTTCAAATATGTCAGTGAAGACTAGAGCTGGTCAGAAAATAGGGACTTGCTCTTGCAGGAATTTTCATGGCCATGGTGGGGTGGGTGGGGGGAGGGCTAGAGCTCCTAGCTCCTGAAATACAAATAAATAATAATAGGTACCTACCTGGGAGCGGAGCACTTCTGAAAATCCATCCCTTTTTCTTTTTTCAGATAAGCGTGTTACCGCTGCAAAGCAAGGAAAGAATCCAATCTTTCATGACAGATCAGCGATGTCACAATGTGCGCAGATTAATACAAATGAAAACTTTACGGTTTTTCTTTATAATGATGATCTTTGTCTGTGGCTTCAACATGGCTGGGATGGTATCTGAATGTTCTATTTCAGACCTTTAACGATAAAGGTAGAATTGATGAGATAAGAACAGCAGCAAGAGAGGATGGCAGGGACAGCAAGGTTAGTGGCGAAATATCTTCAGGGATGGAGTATAAATTGGAACGTGTACTCACAATCCACGCAAAGGTACATTTATGTAAGGACCTGCTCATTCCATCCTGCTGTCTGTTGTTAGATCTGTTCTCCTTATAGCAGGAAGCAGTCCGGTTAATGGAAAGAGTGACTTTCCCCCCACCTTCATAACAAGCAAATGGGAAATTTTTCTTTTCTGCATGGCCGATGGTGGTGGTGGGTCTTTCCAGTGAAGTGATAAGGACTGGTGTAGGGGCTGATTCAACAAGGCTGTCATAAATATAAAGGGAAGGGTAAACCCCTTTGAAATCCCTCCTGGCCAGGGGAAAGCTCCTCTCACCTGTAAAGGGTTAAGAAGCTAAAGGTAACCTCGCTGGCACCTGACCAAAATGACCAATGAGGAGACAAGATACTTTCAAAAGCTGGGAGGAGGGAGAGAAACAAAGGGTCTGTGTCTGTCTGTAGTCGTCTTGGCCGGGGACAGAACAGGAATGGAGTCTTAGAACTTTTAGTAAGTAATCTAGCTAGGTATGTGTTAGATTATGATTTCTTTAAATGGCTGAGAAAAGAATTGTGCTGAATAGAATAACTATTTCTGTCTGTGTATCTTTTTTGTAACTTAAGGTTTTGCCTAGAGGGGTTCTCTATGTTTTTGAATCTAATTACCCTGTAAGATATATACCATCCTGATTTTACAGGGGGGATTTCTTTATTTCTATTTACTTCTATTTTTTATTAAAAGTCTTCTTGTAAAACACTGAATGCTTTTTCATTGTTCTCAGATCCAAGGGTTTGGGTTTGTGGTCACCTATGCAAATTGGTGAGGCTTTTTATCCAACATTTCCCAGGAAAGGGGGAGTGCAAGTGTTGGGAGGATTGTTCATTGTTCTTAAGATCCAAGGGTCTGGGTCTGTAGTCACCTAGGCGAATTGGTGAGGCTTTTTACCAAACCTTGTCCAGGAAGTGGGGTGCAAGGTTTTGGGAAGTATTTTGGGGGGAAGGACGCGTCCAAACAGCTCTTCCCCAGTAACCAGTATTAGTTTGGTGGTGGTAGCGGCCAGTCTAAGGATAACGGGGGTAATATTTTGTACCTTGGGGAAGTTTTGACCTAAGCTGGTAAAGATAAGCTTAGGAGGTTTTTCATGCAGGTCCCCACATCTGTACCCTAGAGTTCAGAGTGGGGGAGGAACCTTGACATGGTGGCACAGTGGTGGGATTAACCTGAAATCATTTTGAGATCCAGTTGAGATTTTTTGAACTAGAAATACAGATTTTTAAAAAGGAATTTTTAGGAAGTCCAGAAGGCAGCTTTGAAACTGAAAGCAGCTTGGTTTCTCTCTGCTTTGTGGCCAAGCAGAGACAAAAGGGGATTATCTTGTGAATTGCAGGTTTTCTTTGCCTGGAGGCAGGGTACTTAACTCCTGCAGGGAAATTCACAGTCTTCCAACCCAGAGGTTTTTTTTTTTTTCTTTTCTTCCTAAAAGTAAATAGGGGGTGTGTGCTCTACCCATTTGCCTGGAGACAAAAGTGGCAGGGTTTTTTTTAGGATTTTGATTTTTTTTTTGTTTTACAAGGAGCACAGGTTTGAAAAGAAATTTTTTTTCTTCTTTGGGCTGGGTAAGCAGGTTTCCAAGTAGTTGGAGGTTTTTTGCTTTAATTTGGGCCCAGAGCAGAGACAAGGGAATTGTCTTTTTCTGTAGGCTGACAATCACTATCAGAGAATAGGTATTCTATTCAGCACAATTCTTTTCTCAGCCATTTAAAGAAATCATAATCTAACACATACCTAGCTAGATTACTTACTAAAAGTTCTAAGACTCCATTCCTGTTCTGTCCCTGGCAAGCGCAGCATACAGACAGACACAGACCCTTTGTTTCTCTCCCTCCTCCCAGCTTTTGAAAGTATCTTGTCTCCTCATTGGTCATTTTGGTCAGGTGCCAGCGAGGTTACCTTTAGCTTCTTAACCCTTTACAGGTGAGAGGAGCTTTCCCCTGGCCAGGAGGGATTTCAAAGGGGTTTACCCTTCCCTTTATATTTATGAGAAAGGCATTTAAGCAAAGCACTTAAGCACACACAGGCATGTAAGTCCCATTGAAGTGTATCCTTAAAGTTAAGCACATGCTTAAGTGCTCTGTTGAGTAGGGATGGACTGCTCAAGTGAGTGTTTAAAGATGGCCACTGATGATAATACCCTTGCCGTCCGCTAAATTGGTATTGTCTTTATTCGGTAATGCTTCCTTTCTCCCACCCTTTGTGGCCTGCAATGGCCAGGAGGTCAGACTAGATGATCCTGATGGTCCCTTCTGGCCTTAAAGTCTGAGTCAGTCTTGTCTATTATCTCATTTACTATGTGTATGTACAGCCCTGACTACCACAGGGCCCTACTCTCTGTTGGGAACCCCGGGTGCTACTGTTGTACAAGAAATAACAATCCAGCTTGAGGGAGAAATGGGCAATGGAATAGAACAGTATCTGAACATTTCTTGGAAAATGTCAGTTCAGCCTCTTCTTCTGTAATCTTGCAAAGCAAAAATCCAAACAGCTTCTGTTGGATCCTGGCCATGGTCTTTGCAGCAAAATTTGCGGACTTGGCTGCCTGATGGAGATGCCAGCACTCCCTCGCCTCTCTATCACGTCTTGGGCACTGACCCAAAAATCACCCACGTGTAGTTTAATGTCAGTAACACTTCCTGCCCTAGCTTTCCCGTCATTCCCTCTGTTAAACTATGTCTGTGACACGCAGATGTCTCAAACAATAACAGAATGTTGTAAAACTTAAAAACTAGTCGTCTCTGGACTGAGCACCAGTCTGAGGAATCTCAGCCCAACTGTGCAGGTAACTGGAAGATTCTTGATTTGGAAGTGAATTCTCACTTGTAATGATATCATCATGCGTTAGAAGCAATAATCGCATCTCCAAAGAAGCAATAAAGCCACCATTATTTTCATTATTAGGTAACCACCTGTCACTTTAAATCCTGGTGCAAGATGAAGGCTCGAAGTCCTTCACTATTAAAAAGCTCATGCTCCCCTTCAACGATATTGTGAAAAGGCCAGTGCCCTTCCAAAGTTCAGGTTGCCAATGGCTTCCTCTGTAAAGCTCTATTTAGACACCCTCTAATTTTGGTATGAAGAATTGACATGGTCTGAAAAATGCCAGGCTCACTGTGAAAGCAACAGAGAAGTTTGAAGAAGATTCAGTTACAGTTTTTGGGTCACCAGGTATTAAGAAATTATCTTCATTTATATTTTGACTTTTATCAACTGTGTGTTTGTCTCCCTTTAGCTCAAAAGCTGCTGTTGCTGCCAATTCAAACTGTCCATATATAGCAGAAGCTTGGTCTATTTAGCTTAAGGAAGGGACGGTTAAAGGGGTGACTATCCAGGTCTATAAGTATCTGTAGGAGGGAAAAGCTCTCTAAGAGATTCTGAACGTAGCAGACAAAGATCTAACAAGATCCAATGGCTGAAAGCTGGCACTAGATAACTCAGACTAGAAATAAGGTGCACATTTTTAACAATGAGGATAATTAACTTTTGGAACACTATATCTAGGGGTGTGGTGGATTCTCTATCACTGGAAGTCTTTAAATCGAGACTGGGTGACTTGCTAAGAAAGAGCTCTTAATTTCTGGTTGAGCTAGAGCAGGGGGTCTCAATCTTTTTCTGGCTGAGGCCCCCTCAACATGCCACAAAAATGCCAGGGCCCAATGGGGTGGGGGAGCTCGGGGCTCCGGGGCAGAGCGGGACCCTTGGGCATAGGAGTAGTTTTACTTCTATTTTAGAGGGGGGCGAGAGCTGTTGGGGCTTGAGCCAGCGCCGCACAGCAGGGTCCATGGAGGTAGCCCCGCAGCCACCCTCTGACTCACTCTGGAGCCACCCGGCCTGTCTGAAATATACCAAAAAATATAACTCCAAGGGCGGACTCAGTTCAAAAAGTTTGAAAACTGCTCAGGGTAGAGGAAGGGGGTAATTAGGTCTGTGTGCAGGCAGGAGGTATCTAGGGGCTGTGTGAAGTGAGGGGAGTAGCTCAAGGTACGGGCAGGAGGGAGCTCAGGGTGCAAGCAGGGGGTAGCTAAGTCCTGTGTGCAGGAAGGGGCAAGCTCAGGGTGCAGGCGGAGGGAACTAGGTTCTGTGTATGGGCAGGGGGTAGGTCAGGGCACAGGTAGGGGGTAGCTAGGGGCTTTGTACGGGCCAGCTGAGAACTGCTGAGTTAGAACATAGTAAAAGAATAGCTGGGTGACCAGAGCTATCATGTGTCTGTCTACCCAAGCAGCTGGGCAGCGCACTCCCAGCTGCCATGTAGATACCTTATGAATCTATAAATCTCCTAGTAAACTTGTGTACCCACTACAGTTGACATATAGCTCCTGGCAAGACTCTCAGACTAACAAACGTTCCACTTACAGAAAGAGCTATTGCATTTTCAGTTACCCCAAGAGAACAGGACTTTGATTCTATGTGTTAAGCAAGAGACAGCCTGCCAGCACAACAGGGGTTTGTGCTACTCCAGCATGCACTTTGAACCACCACATCCAAAGAGTTAGTATCCTTTATATTAGTGAATCAGATTGTGTGATTCTTAAATTAGCATGTTTCAGAGTAGCAGCCGTGTTAGTCTGTCTTTGCAAAAAGAAAAGGAGGACTTGTGGCACCTTAGAGACTAACCAATTTATTTGAGCATGAGCTTTCGTGAGCTACAGCTCCCTTCATCGGATGCATACCGTGGAAATTCCAGTAGACATTATATACACACAGAGACCATGAAACAATACCCCCTCCCACCCCACTGTCCTGCTGGTAATAGCTTATCTAAAGTGATCATCAAGTTGGGCCATTTCCAGCACAAATCCAGGTTTTCTCACCCTCCGCCCCCCCCCAAACTCACTCTCCTGCCGGTAATAGGCCATCCAAAGTGACCACTCTCTTCACAATGTGTATGATAATCAAGGTGGGTCATTTCCAGCACAAATCCAGGTTCTCTCACTCCCTCACCCCCCTCCAAAAAAACACACACACAAACTCACTCTCCTGCTGGTAATAGCTTATCAAAAGTGACCACTCTCCCTACAATGTGCATGATAATCAAGGTGGGCCATTTCCAGCACAGATCCAGGTTTTCTCACCCCCCCCCCACCCCCATACACACACAAACTCACTCTCCTGCTGGTAATAGCTTATCTAAAGTGATCATTAAGTTGGGCCATTTCCAGCACAAATCCAGGTTTTCTCACCCTCCGTCCCCCCCCCCCCCCCCCACAAACTCACTCTCCTGCTGGTAATAGCCCATCCAAAGTGACCACTCTCCCTACAATGTGCATGGTAATAAAAGTGGGTCATTTCCAGCACAGATCCAGGCTTTCTCCCCCCGCCCCCCGGGAACACACACACACACACACACATAAACTCACTCTCCTGCTGGCAATAGCTCATCCAAACTGACCACTCTCCAAGTTTAAATCCAAGTTTAACCAGAACATGGGGGGGGGGGAGTAGGAAAAAACAAGGGGAAATAGGCTACCTTGCATAATGACTTAGCCACTCCCAGTCTCTATTTAAGCCTAAATTAATAGTATCCAATTTGCAAATGAATTCCAATTCAGCAGTTTCTCGCTGGAGTCTGGATTTGAAGATTTTTTGTTGTAAGATAGTGACCTTCATGTCGGTGATTGCGTGACCAGAGAGATTGAAGTGTTCTCTGACTGGTTTATGAATGTTATAATTCTTGACATCTGATTTGTGTCCATTTATTCTTTTACGTAGAGACTGTCCAGTTTGACCAATGTACATGGCAGAGGGGCATTGCTGGCACATGATGGCATATATCACATTGGTGGATGTGCAGGTGAACAAGCCTCTGATAGTGTGGCTGATGTTATTAGGCCCTGTGATGGTGTCCCCTGAATAGATATGTGGGCACAGTTGGCAACGGGCTTTGTTGCAAGGATAGGTTCCTGGGCTAGTGGTTCTGTTGTGTGGTGTGTGGTTGTTGGTGAGTATTTGCTTCAGGTTGTGGGGCTGTCTGTAGGCAAGGACTGGCTTGTCTCCCAAGATTTTTGAGAGTGTTGGGTCGTCCTTCAGGATAGGTTGTAGATCCTTAATAATGCGTTGGAGGGGTTTTAGTTGGGGGCTGAAGGTGACGGCTAGTGGCGTTCTGTTATTTTCTTTGTTAGGCCTGTCCTGTAGTAGGTGTTCTGGGAACTCTTCTGGCTCTATCAATCTGTTTCTTCACTTCCGCAGGTGGGTACTGAAGTTGTAAGAATGCTTGATAGAGATCTTGTAGGTGTTTGTCTCTGTCTGAGGGGTTGGAGCAAATGTGGTTGTATCGCAGAGCTTGGCTGTAGACGATGGATCATGTTGTGTGGTCAGGGTGAAAGCTGGATTTGTGCAGGAAATGGCCCACCTTGATTATCATACACATTGTGAAGAGAGTGGTCACTTTGGATGGGCTATTACCAGCAGGAGAGTGAGTTTGTGTGTGGGGGGGCGGAGGGTGAGAAAACCTGGATTTGTGCTGGAAATGGCCCAACTTGATGATCACTTTAGATAAGCTATTACCAGCAGGACAGTGGGGTGGGAGGGGGTATTGTTTCATGGTCTCTGTGTGTATATAATGTCTACTGCAGTTTCCACAGTATGCATCCGATGAAGTGAGCTGTAGTTCACGAAAGCTCATGCTCAAATAAATTGGTTAGTCTCTAAGGTGCCACAAGTACTCCTTTTCTTTTTTTAAATTAGCATGATTTTTCATTAGTTTTTCACCTACTTAAAAGCTTTTTTTTTTCTTTGATGGGATATTCAAATTGAAATGTTTTTTTTTCTTGGGAACAAAGAAGAATCTGTGAGCATACCCCTGATAATAGGCAAGGTCTGTTTGGATTTGTCTGCAAAAAAAAAAAAAGGTCATAATGGGAGATAACTTAATCTGGAGATAAATTAGAGATAATTGAGTGTAAACTGCATGTGGTCAGAACTTAGATATTGCTTAGCTGACACATTAGCGCTATAATTCTTGAGAGGCAATGTGGTCCAGTGGATAAGGCATGGCTCAGGGGACCTGGAGTTTGTTCCTACCTCTGCTACTGACCTACTGTGTAACCTTGACCAACTCACTCCCCTTCACTGAGCCTCCTTTTCTCTTACCACCTGTTGTCTATCTTATCTCTGTAGGTTGTGAGCACTTTGGGGTAGGGACTCTCTTACTGTGTGTTTATACAGCGCCTAGCACAATGGGGCCCTGATCTCCAAGGGGGCTCAAGGCCCCACCACAGTGGTTCTCAACCTATTTACCATTGTGGGCCGCATCCAGTACTACCAGGATGGTCCTGAGTATGTCACATGGGCCACAGCTGTGTGCTGATTGGGCCGCAGGTTGAGAACCACTGCTGATTTCATATCACTCAAGAAGCAGCATCCTATAGACTTGTCTGACAATGTATGGCCTGAGCCTGCAAAACCTTCTGCATGTGCTTAGCTCTGTTACTCCTGGTAGTAAAACTAAGCACGTGTATAAGTATTGCAGGGTTGAGGCCTAAAAGAGCATATACCACTACGGGGGGCAGATATAGCCTCCTGATTCAATGGGGGCACTATACTAGATTGCCCATGGGCCACTGCCCACCCACAGCAACACCCTCCATCCTGGCACCCTAACCATAATCCCAGCGTGGTGCAGGCAGGGATGGAGAGTGAGCCCATTTTGCACTCACTGTACAAAGGTGGCTCTGGTCTAAGGGGCTGGGCCTGGATCCCCACTCTGGGTGTTGCAACCTGACACACAGGGTAGCAGCACCGCTAAGGTTTGACCCGGCCCCTGGCGGAAGGGTAGCTGGGCCAAAGGTGAGTAGTTCATCGACCTTGTGTGCTAGGTTGCAATGCAACTTACTCAGATCTGGTCCAGAACAAACCAACCAACTAATGAGGCTTAACTTTCATTTAAAAATATAAACAAATAACTGAACACTGCACATGCTTGATTACTGCTGCTTTTAGTTTTAAAATTACTTCGATGCATACTCCTTGAAATTAACTGTTTTGCCCATTACATGTTCATGAATGTTCTAAAAAATGTTCTAATTTCTAAAAAGAAATTGTGATCTGCACAGGGCCCTACTCATGTGATTTATACACTGTGCTGAACAGAGGCCTAAATTTTTAGCACACGAGAAAACTCTTTAATTGGGGATTATAGAGACATCCAAACAGGTTGTGACCTGGTCGGTGAAGAGCGGCAGGAGAGAAAGTGACCTAAGTTTGGGGGCTTTTTAATTTCCTCTTATTAGGCTTTGAATTAAGCAGAAGTGAGATGCAGTGAGATTCACGAGAGAATAAAGAAGATCAGGAAACGCTGATTTTTCAATCTTTGAACAATAAATGCATGTGTGATAAATCAGAGGGTTTTTTTAAAGAGTGACCTGGGTCTTCTACTATCTAGGGGGAATTACCGTTTGGGGAATGGAACTATCTGATTGCAGCATAGAAACCAAATTATATTTCTCTTTTGCTTCTGGTAGAGAAGTAATTGGAGATTATATGACTGTATCTATTCAGAGTGAGATTTGTGGCTCTTTAGATTCCTTTGAAAATCCCAGTCTGGGGGGCCAGGACAATCAAAACTACTACTGTTGGCAAAAAAGTTACTGAAGTGTTAATGTTAAAATCCATATAATAAAAAGAAAAATCTGCTATCTTTATTTCTGAAAAGTCTTGATGTTGAGGAAGTGTAAGGGTCAGCATTGGCTAGATTAGAATTTGGGTTGTGGAGGGGCAGAATCCATTAAGATTTCACTAGAAATTCTTCAGATATTTCCCAGACTTGTTTTAAATCTGAATTAATACACTTGATTTGTAGGGTTGCCAACTTTGTAATATTTAAAAACTGGATGCTTCAGCAGGAGTGTCGGAACCTCCCCGCCCCAGCCCCACCTCTTCCCTCCTCCTCCTGTCACTAGCTGCTTTGTCCCCTCTCCCTCCGCCCCCACCCCCCAGGTCAGGAGGGACTTGCCTGCAGAGCCGGGGCTGGAGCTGCAGCCGCCCATGCAGGTAGGAAGCTGAGTAGGGGCTGGCACAAGTGATGATGACCCAGCGCCTCTCCACCTGGACTTTGGGTGTCTGGTCACTAGATCCGACCGGACACTGTCAGGCCCCCTTTTTGACCGGACTTTCTTGTCGAAAACCGGCCACGAGGCCACCCTAGATTTGAGTGAATGAAAAAGAAGAGATCAAATTATTGAAAAATTGTAGTTTAAAATAAGAATCCTCCACTGTCCTTTAATAGGCGCCGACATCTATAGCCCACCAAATCAGCACTCTTAGAGCCAAATATTAATCAAGTTTCTTGGTCGTGCAATGATAGTAAGTGGGGTCTCTGCTCTGCTTCTCCAGTTGAAAACAGCACTATTCAAAGGCATGTTGTGAGACTGGGTGGTTTCATGTCAGTAATAAAACCTGTACATTTTGCTTCTTATTTTTTCCAGTTTTTGGTGCCAGTTTTTCGCCCTTCTGAACATGTGCCTCTTTGGAGGAAGCGATGGTGGACCTTAACTTTGCCTTCCCACATCTCCGTGCTGCAATTCAGCACTGCTGGTGACAACTCTCTGGGCATGCTTCTGTGCTGCCCAGCACAGGAACAGGTTATGTTAGGAGAAACTTGATCGTGAAGACTAGAAAACTCTTGTAAAAAAAAAAAACGTGAATGCCTTCCCTTGCATTTCTGGGATTAAATATACATGCAGGTCTTTATTTTAAAAGAGGAAAAGATGTGGGTTCTGATTGTTGTTGATGCTAGGGCCCCTTTACACCACTCTGGACAGGATCCTTTAAGAGAGTGTAAATGTATGCAAAAAGGAATTAAATGTAGACCCATTTCAGGGCCCCTGTACATTGCCAGAGTGTCAATAAGAACCAAGCCCATGGCATTTATTATGCCTCATCTATACCTTAGGTGCTTTACAAAACCCATCACTGATACCAACATGGCAAATTATCGATGAATGAATGATTGCTTTCTGCCCTTGCAAGGCCCCAATCTGGCAACTCAATGCATAGGGCCAGAGGCTGCTGCCCCTGCATGCAGTGCCATTGATTTCACATGTGGAGGATTTTTTTTTTCTGAGGGCCCCCTTCAGTGCAGAACCTCTCCCTGGAAGCAGGATGCCTGTTGAGTCATATCAGCAAGTTTGCTGTGTGTAGGCCTGGAAAGCTTGCATTCAGAATGAATGGTGAATATCGACAAAGCAAATCTGGAGCTGCAAATGTGGCTTGCTTTTAGAAACACAGTAAAAGAAGGGCACTCTTTGCTCTTTGACCCCGCAGCAGAGAACACTCCCCGGGCTTATGGGGAAAAGACTGAAAAAAGAAAAGCTGACTCGCTGGCTGACTTTCTGCCGGACAAACAGGGTGGGGACGGTGGGGAGGGGATAGTTTCATAGGCTGTGTGTATTCTGAGCCTACTGGCTCCTTTGTGAGGTTGCATCTGGTCTTGCGCACTCTCTCTCTCTCTCTCTCTCTCTTAAGATGTTTCCTTGCTTTCTAATGTAAGGGTTTCTTGATGTTTCTGGCGGTCTGCCTAGTGAGCAGCCCTGCTGCTGTAACATGACACAAATACCCACCACTGCCAGGAATGCCCTCTTCCCCTTCCTGACACTGCCTCCAGGGGGTCACGCTGCGGGAGAGGAGCTAGGCGGGAACTCCCTGGGGCAGTGGGCTGACACTGAGGGTCCTGCTAGGGGAACAGTGACAGAAGCGCTGCCATCCCTCCCTGTGCTGTGTTGAGCAAGCCATGATTTGTGAGAGGGAGCGCCATTGAACATCCCTACAGATTCCAGATACTGGCATAGTGCAGAAATAGGCCACAGAGGCCACTGTTACCCCCTTTCTGAGAGGGTCCTGAGGCGTTCAGCCACAGGAATATCCGTAGTTCATAACTGCTTTTATAGCCACCCCTTCGGCTGGTGAGAAGAAGCCCAGGGGGCTGAGCTCCCCTGTTGACACAGTTCTGTCCGTTTAAGCGGCTGAGGACCTGGTCTTGAGTTTGTGACATGAGCTGGCTTGACCTCTCATTGTTTCTCCCAAAACAGGAATTTGGGGTGAGGTGTAAAAACCACCTTGCCTGGGGATTGTATTATAAGAGGAGCTACTTCCAAGGCCAAAGTAATGGCCGCCAAACAAGAACCCTTCGGTGCACCTTCCCTCATGGCCGTCGACTGCTTCGAAAATGGCCCCAGGGCTATGGGCAAGAGTGTGGCTTTTGCGGCATCAACAATACCAGAGGGAAAGGGTTCCTGTAGCCAAGTAACCTCTATCTGCTAGACCCATGCTTCTTGCTCAAAGCCTGAGGCCAGCTGCCCTGAAGGTAATGCCATTGCCCAGAAGCAGAGGGGATGTGCCCTCAAGAGGGAATAATTCCACAGTGTGGAAAGAAGGGGCTGAGGACCCCAATAAGTCAGCCTCCAAGGGGCTTCTGCAGCAAAAGCTGGGAGAGGAAACCAAACCTCACTTGGCCTAAGAGAGGGGGCTGAACTGAAGTATCCCTCAGGATTCGCCAGTCTCTCCTTTCTCACTTGGCAGTATCCTGACTGGACCAAGCTTTGTCAGCTAGGACTTCATCACAGCTTGTTACAAGATGCTTTTAATAATTTGTTTTTATTGTGCTTGGAAAAGGGGGAGGGGCTGCAAATGATTGTTTGCAGTAAATAAAAGGTGCCCTGGGAAGTGGTTGAGACCCACTGCTTACGTTTTGTAGCTTAGAAAAAAAAAACACCTCACGTAATATTTTTCAGTCATTGTCTAAGAATGGAAACCTCCAATGTTCTGGGAAACTTCCAAGCAAGCTATTCCGTGGCCAGGCGTGCTTTGCTGGAGAGCAGGTTACAGCAGAACCTCAGAGTTACGAACACCAGAGTTACAAACTGACCGGTCAACCCCACACCTCATTTGGAACCAGAAGCGTGCAATCAGGCAGCAGCAGCGATATGGTGGGGGGGGGGGGGGGAAGCAAATCCAGTACAGCACTGTGTTAAATGTAAACTACTAAAAAAAGGGGGGAAGTTTAAAAAAAAATTAAGATGGTTAAAAGCAGCATTTTTCTTCTGTGTAGTAAAGTTTCAAAGTTGTATTAAGTCAATGTTCAGTTGTGACCTTTTTTGAAAGAACAACCATAATTTTTTTGTTCAGAGTTATGAACAAGCTCCATTCCTGAGGTGTTCGTAAGTCTGAGGTTCAACTGTACTTGTTTTTCGCTTTTTTGTTTACTGTCCCACAAATCTCATTCTTCCCCACCCCCGCCATCACCACCACTTCCTGCTGATTCAGGCTCCCTTGACACTCTCAGATCACTCACTGGAGAGTCTTCAGATATATGTCCTCCGGCCCAGTTTGGGGCTCTTGCCGAGTTCAGAAAGCTTCTAACTCTGTGGCACTTCGAACAGACAGTTCCTTTTCATACATAGGCTCTCACATACTTGTGAAATCCTGCACAGCTCAGTCTCGCTCCCTGCTTGTTAAATGTCATGGCAAGGCTCCTAGAGCTCATGTATAGCTATCTTTCTTTTATGTACATATAATAAGAAGAACATAAGAACAGCCACGCTGGGTCAGACCAATGGTCCATGTAGCTCAGTATCCTGTCTTCCAACCGTGGCCAATGCAGGTGCTTCAAAGGGAATGAACAGACCAGGCAATCGTTAAGGGATCCATCCCCTGATGTCCACTCCCAGCTCCTAGCAGTCTGAGAGTAGGGACACTCAGAGCATGGGTTGCATCCCTGACCATCTTGGCTAATACCCATTGATGGACCTATCCTCCATGAATTTATATTGTTCTTTTTTGAACCCTATTATAGTTTTAGCCTTCACAACATTCCCTGGCAACGAGTTCCACAGGTTGACTACGTGTTGTGTGAAGTAGAACTTCCTTTTGTTTTTGTTTTAAAGCTGCTGCCTACTAATTTCACTGGATGACCCCTGGTTCTTGTGGTATGTGAAGTAGTAAATAAACACTTCCTTATTCACTTTCTCCACAGTATTCATGATTTATAGACCTCTATCATATCCCCCCTTAGTCATCTCTTTTCAAAGTGCAAATATCCCCATCTTTTTAATCTCTCCTCATATGGAAGTTGTACCATACCCCTAATCATTTGTGTTGCCTTTCTCTGTATCTTTTCCAATTCTAATACATCTTTTTTTAGATGGGGTGACCAGAACTGCACACAGTATTCAAGGTGTGGGCATACCATGGATTTATATAGTGGCATTTTGATATTTTCTGTCTTATTATCTATCCTTTTCCTAATGGTTTCTAACGTTGTTAGATTTTTTGACTGCCACTACCCATAGAGGGGATATTTTCAGAGTACTATCCACAATGACTCCAAGATCTCTTTCTTGAGTGGTAACAGCTAATTTAGACCCCATTATTTTAGATGTAGAGTTGGGATGATGTTTTCCAATGCGCATTACTTTGCATTTATCAACATGGAATTTCATCGGCCATTTTGTTACCTAGTCACGCAGTTTTTAGAGATCCCTGTTGTAACTCATCACAGTCTGCTTTGGACTTAACTGGATAGTTTTGTAGCATCTGCAAATTTTGCCATATCAATGTGTACCCCTTTTCTCAGATCATTTATGAATATGTTGAATAGTACCGGTCCCAGTACAGACCCCCGGGGGACCCCACTATTTACCTTTCTCCATTCTTAAAACTGAGCATTTATTCCTACCCTTTGTTTCCTGTCTTTTAACCAGTTACTGACCCATGAGAAAACCTTCCCTCTTATCCCATGAAAGCTTACTTTGCTTAAGAGCTTTTGGTGAGGGACGTCATCAAAGGCTTTCTGAAAGTCCAAGTACACTATATCCACTGGATCACCCTTGTTCACGTTTGTTGTATCCCTCAAAGAATTCTAGTAGATTGGTGAGGCACAATTTTTCCCTTTACAAAAGCCATGTTGACTCTTCCCTCAACAAATCGTGTTCATCTATGTATCTGAGAATTCTATTCTTTATGATAGTTTCAACCAATTTGCCTGGTACTGAAGTCAGGCTTACTGGCCTGTAATTGCCAGGGTCACCTCTGGGGCCTTTTTAAAAAATTGGTGTTACATAAGCTATCCTCCAGTCATCTGGTACAGAAGCTGATTTAAGGAATAGGTTACATACCATAGTTAGTAGTTCTCCATTTTCAAATTTGAGTTCCTTCAGGTCTCTTGGGTGAATCCCATCTTGTCCTGGTGACTTATTACTGTTTAGTTTATTAATTTGTTCCAAAACCTCCTCTCTTGACACCTCAATCTGGAATAATTCCTCAGATCTGTCACCTAAAAAGAATGGCTCAGATGTGGGAATCTCCCTTACATCCTCTGCAGTGAAGACCGATGCAAAAAAAATGCCTTTAGTTATGACAGGCATTCATGACATTATGACAGGCATTGCCAGGTGGTGTTGCTACAGCGTCTTCCAAATTCATGGCATGCCAGCAAATGTTGAGCCTATGGAAGACATGCTGTGTTATGAGTTTTAATGTATTCTGGTAGAGGCAGTGGTCCTTGAAAGGGAGTTGTGCAGACAACAGGGCTCTCATTGGAGTCAGTTCTTGAGGCAGAGTTGCTTCCTGCTGGGACCTATTATTGGTGTTGCACTGAGGTTCCTGAGAGAAGGGATTGCCCTTCTCTCCAGGTCTAGTGAACACGTGTAAGTAAAACAAGTTAAACTTAGAGCATACTTAGACCCCACCTCACTGATTTCTCCCACACTGGGAGGTTACTTGCAAAGGCCCTGGACATGAGCATTGCTGACATCAGAATAGAACTCTGGCATTGAAAGAAGGGACAATAACAATAAATAACTGTCTATTATGGTAGCATGTAGGAACCCAAACTAAGGATCAGAGCCCCATTGTGGTAGGTGCTGTACAAACAAGTAACAAAGACGACAGCCCCTGCCCCAGAGAGATCACCATATAGGTTTTAGACAGAATGCAACAGGAGGAAAAAATAGAGAAACAGAAGTGGAATGTTAGGAGAAGGATGTAATGCAAAAACATATTTTGCATAAAAGCAGAAATCAGAATTCGCCACTTGCCTAACAAATACCAGACAGAAGTCAAGGCAGAGGTAGGCTTTAAGGATGGATTTAAAACATAAAGTGCCTACTTAATTAATATTGATGGGGAGCTTTTCTCATGCAATAAGGGGCAGCATAGAAGAAATCATGGAGAAGTAGACAAATACAGTGAAACAATCTGAAATATTAAGTATTTTCCACAATTAGTCTAAGCGATCAATCCAACAGTAATAATTCAACGACATACAATAGACTGAAACAATGTTTGTTGCTCACAATTAGCCATTTTCCCATTGTTCTAGGGATAATGTTGCTAAAGTAACAGGTTTCTTAGCAACATCCTAATTTTGTGCATAGGCTCACAATACTAGAGTACTCCAGACAGGACTGATTTCTTTGGCGTGCACAGTATAAATTCGATGTATTAGAGTAAGAAAGGGGTGGGCTTTCTTTCAAATATTATTATCTCTTAAGATCTTCACTGTCTAATTTAACAGTAACTTGGCCTAGTATGAAATATATTCTACAGAGGTAATGTATTCAGCAAGAGGAAAAGAGTGGGCCAGATCCTCAGCCGGTGTAACTAGACAGTGCTCCACTGAAGTCAATGGAGTGACACCATTTACATCAGCTGAGAAGCTGGCCTGATGTTATAATTTTGCATTCATTTTTTTCTGAGGCCTCTTTGTGCTTAGAATCACAGTATTTGGCTTTTCTCTCTAGCTAGATTTTATATCGCCACCGTTGTCATTACATCTGAGCACCTCCCAGGAATTAATTTACCCTCACCACACTCCAGTGGGGCAAGATTTAACCCTGTTTTTCCTGAGGCACAGAGAAATTCAAAGATTTGCCCAAGGTCATAAGGAGTGTCTGTAGCAGAGCAGAGAGCTGAACCTAGATCTCATAAGGCCCAGTCAAGGGTCTTAACCAGCTTTCCCATCCTCTTTTCATTGTCAGGATCAACCTAGCCTTATATTTTCCTTTTCTATGTAAGGAAATTAAATACCACTTAGAACTGATTCACCAAAACCCAGATTTGATGGGGCAGGTTCTGGTGCTACTGTAACATCTTATCTTAATTCATAAATTGGTTATCACTGTTCTGCACTCACAGCCACAACAAATAAGAGTTAACAAGAGCCATCAGGTCCACATTGACCTTTTGAGAGTGTTTTTTATGTAACAAAGTGTTCTGGATGCAGCTGAACTGTCTTCGCTTTCATATCTATTATTGTTTTACTTGCCTTGACAAGGGAGCTGGAAGCACTTTGATAAACAGACGGAAAGGTCATCTGGGCTCTGCATGCTGCTGCATCTTCCCATTCACAACTGAAAAGTGATGTGTTGAAATCTCTCCAAACCATCTTTTTCAGTGAATCATAGCAGATATCCCAATTTTTCCTGCAGACATATCACACTTTTGTACAGCAATGGTATATATGGAGATCATAGTTTGAAGTCAATGGGGGTTTTACCATTGGCTTCAACGGGAGCAGAGTTAGGCCAGTGCTGAAGCCCCCCTTCCCCACTCCTATTCATTCTCTTTTTTGTCAAGTGGTGGGAATAAAGAAGTACTACAAAAGACTCTGCCATGCCAGTAGTGGCAGTATAGAACTAACAGACACTTTACTCCAAGAGGTAGACCTAGAACAATTAGCTAAACTTTTATAATGTTGCTAACTTTTATAAATATATTTTAAATTATGATCTTAGCATTTAATATTTAATGTCATAAGTTGTCTGGAATTGGAAAACATTACTTATTTCATTGCCAGGGATTCCAGAATATCATCCTTCAAGAGTTTCCTGTGAAGTCTTACATTTTCCACTGACTTTTTTGGTTTAAGCTCTAAAACAGAAGTTCTCTTTTTGGTGGGTTTCTTTTTCTCTATACTGTGGATGTATTAACATTTCTTTTATCACACAAACACAGTAGCATTCTAGTCCCAGATCTGCCCTGGATATGTTGTTTGGCCGTGGGCAAGTTACTAAGAGTGAAATGTTCGAAAGCAGCAAAGTGCCTTTAGCGCTTTTGACAGTGTTATCCTGAATCTCTTTGTGCCTCAGTTTCCCCATCTGTAAAATGTCAACCATAATGTTAACCCACATGTGTAAAGTGCTGTGATATTTGGGGAGGGGGAGGGAGGGTTGAAAAGCACTATGTGAATGCAAGTTGTTATACTTAAGATATTTCCACATGAGGGAAGCCACTGAACTTTAGTTTGCTTTAAAAAAAGGCTGAAATTTCCAAAGGCACGAAGTGGGATTTTAGCACCTAACTCCCAGGTTTTGTGTAAAGCAGTCTGTCACAGTGTGAAATTCCTTTAGGAATATTCCTTTTCCTCCTGTTCTTGTATTGATTGCCCTCTTGGTCCCTACACCTAGTCTATTTAGTGTGCTCAGTGTCCCCACTGTATTTGTGTATGTGCGTTTTTACAGACAATTTTAATCCTTTGTCTTAGGGAGTCGAGATTTCGTGACACCTATTACTAAAACAGGAAACATTTGTGCTTGTCTGCAGGAGTGACAGACCTTCTGCTGTCAGAGTTTTCCATCGCAGTTAGGAATCTGAGGGAGAAGTGAGTAAATAAGAGGCATTTTATAGTATTTCAGCTTTTGCATAGTAGCATACACCTCTTTTAAACACTGACACTTGTACAACGTTTATAGAGTGTGTAGCGTATCTCCTTGAAGTTGGATTGAGTATATAATTATGGGGAAAGGAGGGGTAGCGTGGGCTAGTGGATACTGGACTGGACTGGTCCCTGCCATACCTGGGTTCTGTTCATGCCACTGACCTGCTGTGTGACCCTAGGCAAGTCACTTCACCTCTGTGTGCCTCTGTTTCCCTGCCTAGCCTCTGCCTATTTAGATGGTAAACACTTTGTGAGAGGGCCTGCCTCTCCCTGTCTGTACAGTGCCTAGCGCAATGATGTCAGGATCTCAGCTGTGCCCCTCGGTGTGATTGTGATCTTAATCTTTGGTACAGTATGTGGATTACGCTAATTGAAGGACCACGTTACGCTGAGCTCAGCGTCGGCCAAAGCATCTTGTCTGTTGCTCCTTTCGCCAAGAGGTGTGCCTTTGTACCGCTGCTGCTGAGGGACTCCAGCGGCCCCACCGCTCCACGTGCCATGCCACGCCTGGCCGTCGGCACTTGTGCCTCGCCACGTGCGCCTCGCCACGTGCGCCTGCTGCCAGACGTGCAGAATAACGGCTCCGGCGGAGAGTAGGGAAACATTGGCATGTAGATTGTCCCTTTGCTCCTCTAGAGGGAACTCTCATGACGCTGTTCAAATCACTCTGCTGATGATTAATACAACTGACTGGGTCAGAGGTGGGAAGAATTTCAATCCATTCTGCCAGACAGAAAACCGGCGCAGCTTTGGGGTAGTTAGCCTCCCTTGGCAAGAGCCTCACCTTTCCCCATGGTTCCTTCTGTCCCCTCCCCAAGGACCCAGGTCTTTGGGAGGTTTGTGTGGGCGTGCTTGGGAGAAGGGCGCAGCAAGCTGGGTTAACACCAGCCATTGCAGCCAAGGCTTTTATTAGGTGAAATCGACAGCTCACTAGCACCCCATCCCTCCTCTGCATATGAACTCTCCCCGGCAGCCACAGAGGGCTCCCGCTTCAAGGTCTGCTCTCTGTATGATGGGACCAGGCATGCCGGGCAGCAGCCAAAAGAAAATGTTACTTTGTCCTGAATACTGAATGGGGGGTGGGGAGAGGGGAATACAGACCATCCTGGAGTGTGCTGTCCAGCCATCTCTTTTATTAGGAGCCTAACTCCCCGCAAGTGGCACCTTACCCGCAGCTAGTCCCATTCCGGTCAATGAGCATGCCCATGGAGTAAGATCCTATTCACCACTAGGAAGGAAGGGCCTCACAATCTGGCCCTCAGAGCTTTGAGCACTTGCCACAGTGATTAGAACGGCAATAGAAAAGCCTAGTAGGCTTCAAGGGGTCTCTGGCACTTTCCCCCTTTGCTGTCTCAGTGCCACTGGCCTGCAAACCCATTTAACGGGCTGGAATCTGGAGATGGGGAGCAATGCCCTTTATAGAGCAGGTGGCCTCCATCTCCCACCTTCCCTGCTACGAGCTGTCCGAAGGATTAGCGACCTTCTCACAAACCTCTGAGTACCGGTTCAGGGGTGGGGTGCAAATCACCAGTCGCATTCTTCCAGTCTTCTGCTCAGAGACACTGTGATGCTGTGGTTTGCTCTGCTCAGAGGCCGTGTTCAGACAATGGCCCGAGTCTTCATTCATTCCATAGATGTCTTGAAGTCGCAGCCAATGACAGAGGGGCAGATTGAGGTCAGGAAGGAATGAAATAATGGGTCAGCCTCTGACACAGCGGGAAAGAGGCAACAACCGATAGGGACAAATTGTGATCCAGGTCAGAGTCTAATGAGATAGAAGCGACAAGAAAGGGACTGTCTGAGTCTAAAGCAGATGGCTGACAAAGCAATCTGTCTGTTTTTTCTCGCAGATCACCATTGCTCCTACTTGGCCTTCTATTGCAAATCAGTTCCAAGATCCTGCAATCAGCAAAGCAAATATTTGCTGATATGGCCACTCATCTGCCATAGCATCACCGCACTGAAAAACCATTACTTCAGAAGGTGTTTGCTGGAGCCAGACAGAAGAGGATGTATAAGCCACAGCTTTCTCTCCTTGTCAGGTCTTATATTAGTTTTGCCAGAGGAAGCAGTTTCTCGTTTACCGCTTTACCCGTTGGAAGGAAAAACATCCGAAAACTCACGAGAGAAACCTCTGAGACAGCAAAAAGAAAACAAAGTGCCCACACTCCTCTTTTGTACACAGTCACACACGTAACAGTGGTAATCATCGGGACTGCTCTGTCTGAACCCAGGGACCTTTGGCCAGATGACTTGAACAAGCAGCGGCTTGTTGGAGGTCACCCTGGTGACTTTTATGACGTGTATATACAGCCCAACTCTCTCATCCCTAATGTCGTCTGAGATGTCTTACTATTCACTTCCTCCGTTTGGTTCCCCTGACGCATTTGTGGATCTGGTCCATGGGTGCCTGGTTCTCCATGCTGGAACTCCATTGATTTCAGTGGAGTGACTCCTGATTGGCAGGGGCCAGAATCAGGTCCCGGCAGGGTGTAACTGTCAAAGTGCAGCACTGGCTGAAAGGCTAATGAGTACATTAGAAATCTAACTCACCCTGCAGGAGGAGGTGGTGCACTTCCCTCCCCAGAAAGAAAAGGAGGACTTGTGGCACCTTAGAGACTAACCAATTTATTTGAGCATGAGCTTTCGTGACCTACAGCTCACTTCATTGGATGCATACCATGGAAACTGCAGAAGACATTATATACACACAGAGACCATGAAACAATACCTCCTCCCACCCCACTGTCCTGCTGGTAATAGCTTATCTAAAGTGATCATCAAGTTGGGCCATTTCCAGCACAAATCCAAGGTTTTCTCACCCTCCGCCTCCCCCCCCCCGCCCCAAACTAACTCTCCTGTTGGTAATAGCCCATCCAAAGTGACAACTCTCTTCACAATGTGTATGATAATCAAGGTGGGCCATTTCCTGCACAAATCCAGGTTCTCTCACCCCCTCACCCCCCTCCACCACTTGGAGGGTGGTGAGGGGGTGAGAGAACCTGGATTTGTGCAGGAAATGGCCCACCTTGATTATCATACACATTGTGAAGAGAGTTGTCACTTTGGATGGGCTATTACCAGCAGGAGAGTGAGTTTGGGGCGGGGGGGGGGGGAGGCGGAGGGTGAGAAAACCTTGGATTTGTGCTGGAAATGGCCCAACTTGATGATCACTTTAGATAAGCTATTACCAGCAGGACAGTGGGGTGGGAGGAGGTATTGTTTCATGGTCTCTGTGTGTATATAATGTCTTCTGCAGTTTCCACGGTATGCATCCGATGAAGTGAGCTGTAGGTCACGAAAGCTCATGCTCAAATAAATTGGTTAGTCTCTAAGGTGCCACAAGTACTCCTTTTCTTTTTGCGAATACAGACTAGCACGGCTGTTACTCTGTTCCCTCCCCAGGCAGCTCCCTTAACCCTGTTAACCATGTAGTAACATACAGCTTTTCTCTGACTTGCTCTGTGACAGCTGTCTCTGGCTTCTGCAAATGCAGCCTCCCTGGAACACTTGCAGGGAGCAGCTGAAGAGCCCAGGTGATGTCTCCAAGGGCCTTAGGGGGAGCACACTGAGTCTGGCTGCCTCTCCCAGTGGGTGTAGCCTTTGCACCCCTGCCAGCATTTGCTGGTATGTGCTTGCACTAATGTGCCTCCTCTGGGATAGCAGCAAGCAACACTCCACGCTATGACTGTTCATTATGGACAAGACTACGGCTTGCCCTGCGTGCCCGCTCAGGGGAGAGAGTGGGGGTTGGGTGCCCTCTTACCCAGCTACCCGTATCATGAGTCACAAGCCAGGCGAGAGAGCTCTCTGCAGGGCTGCTACTCCCCATCCTGCACAGGTGGGTGCGGAGTGGGTGCAGCCTTGACTCCTCACCCACACAGTGCATTGGCTGCTGTGCCAGGGCACCGGGCATCACACCTGTACCAGCATTCTGGTCACTGTATGGCCAGCTACACGGCTGCGGAGTAAACCTGAGGGACAGAGCTCTGCCTAAGGGGCAGATTCGAAGGGACTGGGCAGCATTAAAGCCCTAATTGGCCCATGAGCGCAAGGAGTGGAAGGGGGATGGGGAAGTAGAGAAAGCGAACCAGGCTGTGTGAACCAGAGCCAAGAGAGATCTTCTCCCCCTCCCAGCCTTGGTACAGACGGCTGAGGAACTCTGTACTGTTGTTGTCAGCAAGGTGCTGGGCATGCTGTGACGGGGCGGGGGGAACGCTGTCAATAACCCACCCCCGGGGTTTCCAAGCAGCGCGTCTCCAAGCTGTCTGTGCATGCATAGGGTATACCTGGTCCCAGGAGCAATCTACAGCTGGTAAAAGCTTTGGTACAGATTACTGTCCCTTGGGAGCCAGGGGCACAATTCAGTCCCTGCCCTGTGGCTGGCCTAGCATAGCTATGTACTGGCCTTTACTCGGGACTATTGGCAAATCTAGAATCTAGCCCCAGGAGTTGGTGGCACCTTTCCCGTTACGGCACCTATCTTTTGGCTCTGGAAGTATTTTTTTTTCTTTGCCAGCTATTTCCAGGCTCTCATGCAAAGTTGGATTTGCCTCAGGAGCAACTGACATTTCTCATGGCATCCTCTCCAAGCCTAATGCAGACAGATATGCTGGCAAGTCCTCCCACTCAGGCGCAAGCCGCGAAACCTCAGGATCTTCATTTTACGTCACATTGCTGTGACTACCAAGGCATTCCAAAGCCCTTACAAAGCAGCTGTCTCTAATTTCCTCATCCCGGAGTGATGAGACCAATTTAGCTTTAGAGCCTGGGGTCCTCTCCTGTCTGTGCCCCATCCCTACCCAGTTGGGCACATGAGTGAGCAGCCCCCACTCTCCCCACCATGGCTGGAGTTAGAAGCTGAGGTCCCCACGTGGGCCAGGGAAAGGCTGGGAGAGCCATCCCTCAGAGGATTGGCCTCAGTGAGCTCTACCATTAGCCTTGCAGTCTGGTGGAATGAAGGCTTGGAATCCCATATGGAGGAACGCCAGGCATGAGCAGGGAGTAGTCTAACTACCTGTTCTGCTTTATAGCACCTGCCTCCGGCGGGAGGACTGATCACAGGTCTAGCTGACCAGTCTGGTTTTTGGTGCATCAAGAAGTCAGGCTCTCACTGGAAAGGCCCAGCTGCAGCTTCAGGATAAAAGAACAGGAGGACTTGTGGCACCTTAGAGACTAACAAATTTATTAGAGCATAAGCTTTTGTGGGCTACAGCCCACTTCATTGGCTGCATAGAATGGAACATATAGTTAGATAGATAGATAGATAGATAGATAGATAGATAGATACCTACAGATAAGTTGGAAGTTACCATACAGACTGTGAGTGGCTAATTAGTTAAGATGAGCTATTATCAGCAGGAGAAAAAAACTTTTGTCCTGATAATCAAGATGGCCCATTTAGACAGTTGACATGAAGATGTGAGGATACTTAACATGGGGAAATAGATTCAATATGGGTAATGACCCAGCGACTCCCAGTCTCTATTCAAACCCAAGTTAATGGTATCTAGTTTGCATACTAATTCAAGCTCAGCAGTTTCTCGTTGGAGTCTGTTTTTGAAGCTTTTCTGTTGCAAAATTGCCACCCTTAAATCTTTTACTGAGTGGCCAGAGAGGTTGACGGGTTCTCCTACTGGTTTTTGAATGTTATGATTCCTAATATCAGATTTGTGTCCATTTATTCTTTTGTGTAGAGACTGTCCGGTTTGGCCAATGTACATGGCAGAGGGGCATTGTTGGCGCATGATGGCTTATATCACATTGGTGGATGTGCAGGTGAACGAGCCCCTGATGGCATGGCTAATGTGGTTAGGCCCTATGATGGTGTCACTTGAATAAATATGTGGACACAGTTGGCATCGGGCTTTGTTGCAAGGGTAGGTTCCTGCGTTAGCGGTTCTGTTGTGTGGTGTGTGGTTGCTGGTAAGTATTTGCTTCAGGTTGGGGGGCTGTCTGTAAGCGAGGACTGGTCTGTCTCCCAAGATCTGTGAGAGTGAGGGATCATTCTTCAGAATAGGTTGTAAATCTTTGATGATGCGCTGGAGAGGTTTTAGTTGGGGGCTGAAGGTGATGGCTAGTGGCGTTCTGTTATTTTCTTTGTTGGGCCTGTCCTGTAGTAGGTGACTTCTGGGTACTCTTCTGGCTCTATCAATCTGTTTTTTTCACTTCAGCAGGTGGGTATTGTAGTTGTAAGAATGCTTGATAGAGATCTTGTAGGTGTTTGTCCCTGTCTGAGGGATTGGAGCAAATGAGGTTGTATCTTAGAGCTTGGCTGTAGACAATGGATCATGTGGTGTGTCCTGGATGGAAGCTGGAGGCATGTAGGTAAGTATGGTCAGTAGGTTTCCGGTATAGGGTGGTGTTTATGTGACCATCACTTATTAGCATAGTAGTGTCCAGGAAATGGACCGCTTGTGTGGATTGGTCTAGGCTGAGGTTGATGGTGGGATGGATGTGCACTGGACCTCCAAAGCTCATGGGCCTATGGACTGTGGCCCACATTCTCAAAGGCATTTAGGCACCTCTATCAATGGGAGTTGGGTGCCTAAATACCTTTGAAGATCTGGGCCTGTGTCACTAAGGCTCCAACCCAGGGACTGAGGGTCTCGGTTTTTGCTAATCTGTGGCTCATGACTCTAGTTTGCGGTGGTTGTGTAGTTGGGAATATACCTGCTTAATGAATTGTTATAGCCCAGATCATGTGCTTGCTTTCTCATTATGACCCCCAAGGGCATAATTTCTTTGCACCTTGATCCACCAGGCTCCAGTCTGCTCTTAATTAGGCTGAAAGTATGAAGCCCTTAGGGAGGGAGAATAAACTAGTGGATGGGGTGCTGAGCTATGATTTAGGAGTTCAGCCACAGATTTTGGATGAGTCATTTTATCTACCCTGTATTTCTCTCGTCCCCAGGAGCACGAATAATATCCCCCTATCTCACAGTGTGTTCTCAAGCCACCCACCACCCAGGAATGACTGCCAGGTGATCAGGTGCTAAGGTGATAAGTGCCATGTAATACCTGGATACTAACAGTTGTTTTTTAAGTATGCTAGTTCCAAGCCATGCTCACTGGTATTTTCTTGGAGACAAAATAGTCTCCGACTTCAGTCTAGGACTAAGAGTCTTTCAAGACATCTACTCTTTATGCCTATCCACTGCACTTCTGGCTCTGTGCACTTTAAATAAAATCGCAAAAATAGCAAAAAGAAGTACACAGAGTCCTTCCGAATGTCAGACCTTATGTTTGTTCCCATGCCAGCAATAGTCACATGGGAGTAACAGTCCTGCAGCCTCAGCAGGAATTTGCCCTATAGTAACCTTTCTTCCCTGAAGCAGTGGGATTGTTTTAACGCAGATCTCAAAGTTAACATCATGGTGAGCTGTCAGGACAGACGATTCCCGAGTCAAAATCAAGTAGGAAAAGTTCGACACAACTTAATTTATTTTTGTAAGGGAAGTTGGTATTATTCCTTTTTCAGAAATCAATAGTGCTTCATGCTAACCAGCCACTGCTTTCTCCTTAAGGCAGCAGAAGCCTTAATTTTCTTTAAGGAGTTGACTTGAATGGGATTCCTTGGTGTACACCTTCATGTACCTCTCTTTGCTATTTACTATGCCCAGGGGGATGTGCAGGAATTTAAATCTCACTGCTTTTGGAGGGGCATGTTCTGTGCCCCCTCCACAGTCCTGGGGCTGGAGGAGTTCTGTGCCCTCACTAGTTACTGGGGGGGGGGGGGTACTTGCCCCCTTGTGCACTTCCCTGACCACACCCTCTGTTTTGTGAAAGTTCCCATGGGAACGGAATTGCACGCCACGCTGCAGCTAGATTGTGATTTACCAACCCCCCCGATAAGGGGTGGCACAGAGAGGGCCAAGGAATGAGCTGGGGTGCTGAGAGTTCATTTCCCAGTTCTCCCACCTTGTTCCAGTGGGATGTCATCTGCTACTGGTCTATATCAGTTGCAGATTGCATCCCTTTTTATAGCCGCTCCACCGGCTAATGGACTGGAAAGATGGAGTCAAGCAGTACTTACTTTGTTCCAGGGCTTGCCAGGGCTGAGTCCAAATACCTCTAGGCTTGGCAGCTCACAGCCCTGGCACCTCTGAGCTTGCTGCGTCAGTTATAAAGTAAAAACATTGCTTGAGCCCCAGCACCTCTTTCATTACAAATTAAGCCCTAGAATCAGAATTCCACTCCCTCCCTGCCCCTGCCTCCCTGCCTGCTGGCATCCTAAAGGCTCAGAAACTAGAAGCAAACAATAATGTATTACTACTTAAAAATGTCTTGTGGGGAGGGAAGGCAGCTGACTCATTGATTTTGAACATTTGAGGCTGGCAGTAATGGGGACCTCAGACATCTATGGGAATGCACCACGCAGCTCAGTAGCCCTGTTTCACCAGAGGCAGTTGTGGAAGAAGTCATCTAAAATGTTTACAAAAAGGTAAAAATGCTCTCCCTCCCCTCAAAAATGCAGTGTATGCTGCTCTCCCCCTCCAACCATCCACCGCCGCAAGGTACAGTAAATGCTTCCCTCAGTCAAATGGTTTAGTATTGGCTGTACCATGGCAGGGCTTCTTCACTGCTGTCCTGTCCCAGATCCCCTCATGTTTCCCAGAAGGCCCTCAGCCACCCAGCTGTCTGTGGCCTCAGAGCTGCAGTGCTTTCTGGAGATGGGAGCAGAGCCGCTGCATGTTTAACGTCTGGTGGGGTCAGGCAGGAAGCCCGGCAGCCTGAGGCGCCGCTCCCCTCCCGACACCCTGCCTGTGACAATCACAGGGCCACTCAAAGCCTGCTTTGCTCCATGTGAGCAATATAGGATGGAGCCACACCATCCCTCAAAACCAACCAAAGGCTCCTGGGTCACTCCATTAGCCCCCTCAGTCTATCCTGCCATTAAAAACCCACGGCTGGCTCGTGCCAGCTGACTCGGGCTCACAGGGTTCCAGGGCTGTTTAATTGCAATGTAGACGCTCAGGTTGGAGCCCAGGCTGCAGGACCCTGCAAGGTGGGAGGGTCCCAGAGCTCGGCTGCAGTTAAACAACCCTGCAGCCCGATCCCCACAAACCTGAGGCAGCTGGCACAGGCCAGCCCAGGGCGTCTAACTGCAGTGTAGATATTCCCTCCAAGGCCTCTAACCCCTCCTTGCCGGGAAGTGGAAGAAGGAGAGAGCACAGCACAGGAGCTGGCCCAGGAGAAGTGATTCAGGTGGAAGCTGGAGCACGCTGCGTGGCATGGAGCAGTGGTGCTGCACTCCTGGACAATCATTTTGTTCAAAGCTGGTAGAAAATAGTAATTATAATAAAATCAGTAGCAAATACGGCAGCGATGCAGTGGGCAAACCCGTGAAGCTAGTCCCTGTCTACAGGATGGCCAGCAAAAGGCTGTGAGCCTGCAATCCATAAATCAAGATTTCCCCTCAAATTCATGGGGAGGGGAAGAAAGAGTGAGTGCCAGCTTTCCTGATTTCTAATAAGGGTTGTCCTCTATTTATACCTGCCAGAGTGCTCTGTGCTGTGGGTAAGAGCCAGTTGGTTTCACCACCACCTCCCAGCCCTTACTTAACAAGTTGTCTTTTAGGATGGCTCAGTCACACTGGCAGTCAGGGTTGTGGAATGACCTCTTGCCCTCTGCCTGTTTTTTCTCTTTTTTCCAAACAGAAAACTACATTGTATTTTGTATTTTTTAAAAGATATTTTAGGATTTTTCCAGATCTGTTCAATTTTTAGTTCTCAAGTCGTTCTGTAGTGTTTACAATGAACTTAAACAAAGAGATGAAACAAAGAGAGGCTAGAAACATTCAGCTCGGATTTCGGTTTGTGAATGAAAACTACATTCTGAAAAGTTAAACAGGAAAGGATGAGACCACTGCAGTTCTTGTTATTCCCTTCAGGCCTGTGAGGGAATGAGACGGTTCTAGACGCCTAGAGGGGAAGGGGAATGGTTGGAGACGCTGGTGATTGGAGGGAAGTGTGTGGCTGGTAGGTTGTATGAACTGTCATTGGTAGTAGGAGAGGAAATTGGGTGGAGTCAGAAAGTGATAAATAGGACTTGATTGGCTAGACTGTGGAATCGCCCCTGGAGAGTGAGTAGGACATGTGATATCCTGGTTATATTTGAAGATGACTAGCTTATGTCTAGGCTTCGGTCTTCAGGATGTTGAATTCACTAGGAGGCTTTTTTTCCTCATTCTGTCTATAAAAGCTGCTGATAAATACCACAAATGTGTGATTAATATTTACAGATCACTGACCCAGGTGTGTGAATCTGGGACCCAGCATAGCTGACGCTGAAGGAAGTGGTAGGAGACAAACTCAAAGGGACTGAAGAAATGAAAGTAGATAATTCCTCTGAAGTGAAATGTATTTAAGCAATGCTATGCAAAGGATTTATGTAGAAAATTGATTTCTTTGGGTTCTTCAAGATCAAATGTGCCATTGAATGAAGCCTTGTCCATTGAAGTGGAAGGAGCAGAATACTGATAAGTTTGATGACGAGTGTACTGTTAGTGCGACATTTTCAATGTTTTATAATCATCATCTAATAAAGCCATGATGACTTAATTCCTTGTTCCAGACCATCCAGTTGCTCTTCCATATCATTTTCATTTGGAAACAGTCCATTAATCTTCAACATCCAAAAAATGGCAACAACCAGTCTGCAATGAGATCATGAAAACAATGGAAAGGGAGACATGAACTTGATGAACAAGTCGCAATCTTCCGTTCTGCAAACAACCTTACCTTCAATGTAGCACACACTGAGTGATTTAAAGGAACAGTTGAAGCCCTCTAAATCTGTCTGGAGGGACATAGCCTATCTCACAAGCCCATTTCTAGGTGGTGAAAATGAAGGAAGAGAGGAAAAATTCAAGGAAGAACTAAAAGTATCTACCCTGATATTAACACATGATGATTGGTCAGATAAGAGACATGACCCAATAATAGCTGCATACATCAATACAGGGGAAAATGTGTTATGCTCAATAGCATTAAGTAAGATGTCAGACAAGAAAACCACAGGACATGCATTGTGTCAAAATTGCTGAAAACGCCATCCAATAATGCAGGAAAGAGTCTGACTACAAGGTCTCTCCTATTTGCTGAGACAACAAAAATATAATGAAAAAGGAGAGACTTTTTCACAAAGTAGTCATCCTTTACTGGACATGAGGGTGTGCGCCACACTAGTTAAACCTTGGTGATAAAGGAGTAACACCTAACAGTTCTGAAGCACATAGTGGAAATTCAGAGTGGGGTTTTCAAAAGAGCAAGCCCTCGACTTTTATTGAATTTCAGTGGGATTTGGGTGCATAGCTTCTTTAAATGCCAGCCTCAAAAAGTCCCCTTTTTTTCAAATTTAAATCTAAATGATTAATATATAAAAATGTTGTGTAAAATCTTTTCAAAGTTCTTCATGAGGTGTCAGTGGGTCTTTTAATGTGCTGAAGTTAAAAAGAGAAACAAAGAATTACTGCCCAAGTTGCGTAATGAAAAAGCAAGCCATCTCCCAAATCCTGAGCAAGTCATTGTGCTTACATTTTTACATCCACCATATTCCATGACTTCTCTCTGCTCTGAAAACTTAAAATAGGATTGATATGGGGCCATATTTTTCCTGGGCCCAGCTTTGGCCTATGTCCCCTTTTTCAAAGAAATTAAGATTGCAGGGCAAAGAAAATAAGCCAAACTCCTTTAAACTGCAGACAGAACTTTACCAAAATTAACGAGGAAATCTGGCTTAATTTTGGATCTGGACTAAAAACACTATTTTTTAAAAATTAGTGCATATATAAATAATTTTGATTACATTCCAAAATATGTGGGTGGGTGTTCTGCCTTAGCAAAATATTTCATCCAAAACACTCCTCTACTTTCCCATACCTTCATTTCACACACCTAATAATTAATGAACTGCAAATGTAGCCTCTATTAATTTATTCTTTATTTCTATCTGATGTGTATCTTACTCTGTTATTGTGTTGTCTGGGTGATCTTTATACAATAGTTTGACTCATCACTTTTCCTTAGTATTTATATATATATTTATTTGCTTTGCAATAATTAATAAAATTCACCACAATACAGCCCCATCTGGCAAAGTGCTCAAGCATGTGTTTAAGTGTGGGCTTAAATACCATTGAAGTCAGTGGAACTTAAGCATGTGTTTAACTTCCTTGACTTTCAATGGAACTGGGGGCTGCGGCACACCATTTAAAGGGGAGCACTATAGATTTTCTCCCCCCACCAGACCCACCTCTTCCCCCTCTCAAGCATTCCCCCCACCATCAGCCTGACCCCTACACCCACCCCTTCCAAATCTGAGTGAGTGGCATTGGAACCTGGCACACTGGGTTGTAACGCCCCTGTCAAGGTTCCTTCCCCACTCTGAACGCTAGGGTACAGGTGTGGGGACCTGCATGAAAAACCTCCTAAGCTTATCTTTACCAGCTTAGGTCAAAACTTCCCCAAGGTACAAAATATTCCACCCTTTGTCCTTGGATTGGCCGCTACCACCACCAAACAAATACTGGTTACTGGGGAAGAGCTGTTTGGAAATGTCTTTCCCCCCAAAATACTTCCCAAACCCTTGCATCCCACTTCCTGGACAAGGTTTGGTAAAAAGCCTCACCAATTTGCCTAGGTGACTACAGACCCAGACCCTTGGATCTTAAGAACAATGAACAATCCTCCCAACACTTGCACCCTCCCTTTCCTGGGAAATGTTGGATAAAAAGCCTCACCAATTTGCATAGGTGACCACAGACCCAAACCCTTGGATCTGAGAACAGTGAAAAAGCATTCAGTTTCTTACAAGAAGACTTTTAATAGAAATAGAAGTAAATAGAAGTAAAGAAATCACCTCTGTAAAATCAGGATGGTAGATACCTTACAGGGTAATTGGATTCAAAACATAGAGAACCCCTCTAGGCAAAACCTTAAGTTACAAAAAAGATACACAGACAGAAATAGTCATTCTATTCAGCACAATTCTTTTCTCAGCCATTTAAAGAAATCATAATCTAACACATACCTAGCTAGATGACTTACTAAAAGTTCTAAGACTCCATTCCTGGTCTATCCCCAGCAGAAACAGCATAAAGACAGACAGAGACCCTTTGTTTCTGTCCCTCCTCCTAGCTTTTGAAAGTATCTTGTCTCCTCATTGGTCATTTTGGTCAGGTGCCAGCGAGGTTACCTTTAGCTTCTTAACCCTTTACAGGTGAGAAGAGTTTTTCCTCTGGCCAGGAGGGATTTAAAAGGGGTTTACCCTTCCCTTTATATTTATGACAGCCCCTCAGGGCATGTCTACACTTACCTCCGTAGTGATCGATCCACCAGGGATCAATTTATCGTGTCTAGTGAAGACATGATAAATCAACCCCCGAGCGCTCTCCCATTGACTCCGGTACTCCACCGGAGTGAGATGTAGGCAGAGTTGACGGGGGAGTGTCAGCAGTCGACCTACCGCAGTGAAGACACCGTGGTAAGTAACCCTAAGTATGTCGACTTTAGCTACGCTATTTTCGTAGCTGAAGTTGAATAACTTAGATCGATCACCCCCCAAGTGTAGACCAGGTCCCAGGTTTGACCTGGCCAAAAAGTGATCAGTCCACGGCCCAGGTAGTCCCCAGCTCCGGGGCCTCTGAATGGGAGTTTAGTGCCTAAATACATTTGTGAATCTAGACCATAAGGGGTGGGTATCCCACAGCATTCACAGCCACTTCCTGCAGTGAGTCGGCTAAAATACACCTGTGAGGAGGGAAGCAAATTCAGTAGCTGCATACTTTTTTTTGCCATAGGTAAGGGTAAGTTGAATTTTCCTGTTAAAGTGGGATACTATTCTGTCTGTTATGGCCTGATCCACTGAAATCAATGAAAAGACTCCCCTTGACCTCCCTGCGCTTTGGATCAGTCCCTCAGTAAGGAATACCCCCACCTCCCAGCCTAATTGAAATTCACATGTTCACTGGTAGGGTAGAGATGGAATTTAGGGGAAAGTAACAAGGAAATACTTCAAAATATCTAGGAGCTCTAAAGAATTAAAATTGCTTCTTTTTAAAATGGATGGGCTCTCTTAACATTTCTTCAGGGCTCTCTCTAGCTCAAAAATAGCTCATTACTAGCTTTGAAATAGGCTCCTAGACTTTAAGGCCAGAAGTGAGCATCAGGATCATCTAGTCCAGTGGTTCTCAAACTGCGGTTTGTGAACTCCTGGGGGTTCATGAAATGTTACAGGGGGTTCTCGGGAAAAAATTCCCTAATGGTGGACAGAGCTGTCCCTAGGGACACTGGGCAGCACAGGGCCAGCAGCACGGAGCCCCTGGACTTCCAAGAGCTAAGCAGATCAAAGCAAGCATATCTATCACATTGAGGAGATTTAAACTTCAAGACTCCTTATAAGAAATGGAAAGAGAGGTGGATATTTTTTGCTGTTTTTAAAATTAAATAGGCAGCTTTATTGTTTTTAAAATTATTATGAAGAACAAGTTTAAGCTTTGTTGTAATGTGCGTTGCTTGCCTGGACTGCTCAAGACCTGAATGCTTGTGTAGGAGGAACTCTTTGAGTTGGCTTCTTAAATACCTTCATGCTGTTTCACATCTGATACTCCTTGATGAAACAGAGGAGCCTTGTCTTGTAACAGGCTTATTCAATGTGATACAAGCTACAAAAGTGATATCTTGGAACAGTGTTGCCATTTTCATGATGTAATAAAAATACTGTAATGATAAATAATAATTAATAATAAATAGTGTGTAATAAACATGTCATAAAAACAAACTTTTTATTTCCAAGATCCCTGCTTTTATAATTTATACTCAGGTAAAGGAGAAAATCCCTGGAAATATTCATTTTTAGGAGGGGGTTCACGAGACTTGACATTCTAGTGAAAGGGGTGTGATGAGTTGGGTCACAGAGACCCCCGTGGGACTGCCACCTGATGTCCTGAGGCTACCTCTGAGCCCATTTTCCCTGGCAGCTTGGAACTTCAGAACCCTGCCTTGTTGAGCCAGACATGCCAGTCTGCTCCAACACAGACCCAGGGTCTGAACCACATCCCCCCAAAACTGCAGACCGAACTGAAAATGGCTAAGAAAGTGCTCTTGTCTCTAGCACCAGATACTCAGTTCCCAATGGGATCCCAAACCCCAAATAAATCATTTTACTCTGCATAAAGCTTGTACCAGGTAAACTCATAAATTGTCTGCCCTCTATAACACTGATAGAGAGATATGCACAGCTGTTTGCTCCCCCAGGAATTAATTACTTAGCCTGGGTTAATTTATAAGCAAAAAGTGATTTTATTAAATATAAAAAGTAGGATTTAAGTGGTTCCAAGTAATAACAGACAGAACAAAGTAAATTACCAAGCAAAATAGAACAAAAACACGCAAATCTAGGCCTAATACATTAAGAAACTGATTACAGATGAAAACTCACCCTCAGAGATGTTCCAATAAGCTTCTTTCACAGACTAGACTCCTTTCTAGTCTGGGCCCAATCCTTTCCCCGGTACAGTCCTTGTTCCAGCTCAGGTGGTAGCTAGGGGATTTCTAATGACTGCAGCCTCCTTTGTTCTGTTCCACCCCCCTCGTATAGCTTTGGCACAAGGCGGGAATCTTTTGTCTCTCTGGGTCCCCACCCCTCCTTCTAAATGGAAAAGCACCAGGTTTAAGATGGATTCCAGTACCAGGTGACATGGTCACAAGTCCTGTGAAACCCCAACCCTTCATTCATCCTGACTCACAGGAAGGCTTGTGTCATAACCATAGGGGTAGCTTAAATTCCTCCTTACCTGTAAGGGGTTAAGAAGCTCAAGTAACTTGGTTGGCACCTGGCCAAAGGAACCAATGGGGACAAAAGATACTTTCCAATCTGGATGGGGGGGGAGAGGTTTTGTTTTGGGTTCTTTGTTTCTGTGGCCGTTCACTCTTGGGACTAAGAGGGACCGAACATCAATCCATGTTCTCCAAATCTTTCTGAACAAGTCTCTCATATTTCACACTTGTAAGTAATAGCCAGGCAAGGCGTATTAGTTTATCTTTGTTTTCTCAACTTGTGAATTTTCCCTTTGCTAGAGGGAGGTTTATCCCTGTTTTGTTGTAACTTTAAATCTAAGGCTAGAAGGGGTTCCTCTGTGCTCTTTCAATTTTCTGCTACTCTGTAAGGTTAACTACCAGCCTAAGTTTACAGAGGTGATTCTTTTACTTCTTTCTCTTTAAATAAAATCCTTCTTTTTAAGAACCTGACTGATTTTTTCATTGTTTCAAGACCTAGGGGTTTGGGTCTTTGATCATTTTGTAACCAATTGGTTAGGATATTATTCTCAAGCCTCCCCAGGAAAGGGGGTGTATAGGCTTGGGGGAATATTTTAGAGGAATAGGACTCCAAGTAGTCCTTTCCCTGATTTTTTGTTAAATCACTTGGTGGTGGCAGCGATCCCAAGGCAAGAAGGGAATCTGTGCCTTGGGGAAGTTTTAACCTAAGCTGGTAATAATAAGCTTAGGGGGTCTTCCATGCGCGTCCCCACATCTGTACCCCAGAGATCAGAGTGGGGAAGGAATCCTGACAGCTTGCGAGTCATCTACAGAGCCATCTACAGTCAATTGTCCTGGTTAATTGGAACCATCAAGATTCCAAACGACCATTAATGGTCCACACTTTGCATAATTACAATAGGACCTCAGAGTTATATTTCATATTTCTAGTTTCAGATAGAAGAGTGATACATTTATACAAATAGGATGACCACCCTCAGTAGATTATAAGCTTTATAATGATACCTTACAAGAGACCTTTTGCATGAAGCATATTCCAGTTACATTATATTCACACTCATTAGCATATTTTCATAAAATCATATGGAGTGCAACCTCACAAGAGGTTCACAAGGTGTTAAAATTTGGGAACCACTAATCTAGTCTGACCTATACTTCGCCGGCCACAGGACAGTGGGTGCAGAACCTCATGCACCCACTCCTGTAGTAGGCCCATAACTAAGGCTACATTTCAGTCACAAGTATTTTTAGTAAAAGTCATGGACAGGTCACGGGCAGTAAACAAAAATTCATGGCCAGTGACCTGTCCGTGACCTTTACTGTATACCCCTGACTAAACTCTGTGGGGTGGGGGTGGCCCAGGGGGTGCTGGGGGGGGCGGTCTGGGGGTTGCCACGGGTACTGGGAGGGTTGCGAGTGCAGCGACCTCCAGCTCCTAGCTCCAGTGTTGCCTCTGCTCCGCCCCCAGCCCTGGTTCTGCAGCTCCCATTGGCCAATGGGAGCTGCGGGGGCGGTACCTGCGGGTGGAGGCAGCACGTGGAGCTAGAAGCTGAGGGAGGGGAGTTCCTGTCGCCCTTCCAGGAACACCCTCCTCCGGCAGGTAAGCACGGTCCCGCACCCCAATCCCCGGCCCTGAGCCCCCTCTCCCCAAAACTCCTGCTGCTGGGGGCTGGCGGGACCTGATACTGCCCCAGCAGCAGCCGGTGCGACTGACCCAGGGGTTGCCTGGGCTGCTGCAGAAGTCACGGAGGTCACGGAAAGTCACGGAATCCATGACTTCCATGACAAACTCAGAGCCTTATCCATAATCTCTGGCTGAGGTTGATTTAAAGACTTCAAGTTACAGAGGATCGACCGTTTATTCCCCAATTCAAACCAGCAAGTGACCTGTGCCCCATGCTGCATGTGAAGGTGAACACCCACCCCCGCCCCGAGTCTTTGCTGATCTGACCTGGGGGGAAATTCCTTTCTGACCCCAAATATGGCAATTATTAGACCCCAATCATGTGGACAAGACCCACCCACCAGACACTTGGGATAGAATTCTCTGTAGTAACTCAGAGCCCTCCCCATCTGTGTCCGAGCACCAGCCATTGGAGATATTTGCCAATAGCAGTTGAGGATTGCCTAAAATATGGCCCATCTCCTCATCCCACCCCCTCAAGAAACTTATCAAGTTCAGTCTTGAAACCAGTTAGGTTTTCTGCCCCCAGTGCTCCCCTTGGAAGGCTGTTCCACAACTTCACTCCTCTGGTGGTTAGAAACCTTTGTCTAACTTCAAGCCTAAACTTGTTGATGGCCAGTTTATATCTCTGTTTGTTTTTGGGCCAGCACTGGTCCTTAACTACCTCCTCTCCCTCCCTGCTGTTTATCCTTCTGATGTATTTATAGAGAGCAATCCTATCTCCCCTCACCCTTTGTTTGGTTAAGATGAACAAACCAAGCTCCTTAAGGTAGGTTCTCCATTCCATCCTAGTAGCTCCTCTCTGCACTGGTTCCAGTTTGAATTCATCTTTGTTAAATATGGGAGGCCAGAACTGCACACACTATTCTAGATGAGAGCTCACCCGTGCCATGTACAATGGTACTAACGCTTCCCTGTCTCTACTAGAAATACCTCACCTGATACACCATAGGACTGCTTTCATGCTTTCCAGCTAGTTAAATCTCATTAGAAGCTTCTGGGCAGGTTGCATTTGTAGAAATAAGGTTGTCATTAAGCAACATCACTCGTGGTTTTCATAGCTCCCCTATTTAGAGTGTTTCGGGTTCTAGGATAATTGTGGGTAAATATCTTTAGCAGGGGTGCTGCTTCCTGACTTTCTGTGGCTTGTTGAGAATGGACACACAAGCCAGCCAGGCTTCCTCGCTGCTCAGCAACAGGTTTGATTTGGTGGGTTGGTGATAGTTAGGGCCCTACCAAATTCACTGCGATGAAAAACGTGTCATGGACCATGAAATCCGGACTCACCCGTGAAATCTGGCTAGTGTAGGGGAGAGGCAGCGCTGGGGGCTCTTACCATGTGTTGGTCTCCAGATGCTAGTCCCAGCTGGGCTGGGGAGGGACAGGACTTCCTTTTCCCCTGCAAGGGCCGCTCTGATGGTTGGGTCAGACCCATCTTCAGTAACTGCCCCTAGCTGCAGGCAGTTCCACAGCTGCTGGCTAGGAGCCCAGCTCTGAAGGCAGCACCGCCGCCAGCAGCAGTGCAGAACTAAGGGTGGTGATACCGTGACACCCACCCCCAGGACTCCCTTTGGGGTCAGGAACCCCCCAGTTACAACACCTTGGCATTGCAGATTTAAATATCTGAAATTGTGAAATTTATTATTTTTTAAATCCTATGACCATGAAATTGACCAAAATGGGGACCGTGACTTTGGTGGGGCCCTAGTAATAATAATTGATCCAATCTGAGTAAAGGAAGAAAAAGGTATCAAGTTACAAATGCATGTTACATGAGAAGTTCCTGTGGAACTCTAAGAACGCAGAGTTTATGTGACGCAAATGACTTTTTGATTATATTATCTAAAGGCGCCAACAAAGTTTGTATCCAGTTCTGGAGCACCTGCTCTCCTGATTTGTACACATTGTTCTAGCTGGGTTAACTTTGAAAGCGCTAAGTCCTCCGTTCAAGGAAGCATCCCTATTCAGCAGTGAGGTTTGCTGAATAGTGGTGAGAAGCACAGTCTCAAAGCTAAGCATGTTCTTGAGAGCATTGCTGAACTGGACCCTGCCAAAAGTCATTCTCCCTCCCCTGCCAGTTCCCATTCCCATGTTCCCTTTGTGTACCTTGTGAACTCAAATCCCTCCTTCATTTATTTGTGACTTTCTGCAAAAGGCATCTGTTTGGAGGGTTTGGGGAAGAGGGCTGTGGGCGAGCTTCCTAGAGGATAAAGATGTAGATGGCTGGCTGAGTTCCTGGAGCAGAGATGATTTTTAATGCTGCTGAGGTTTAGTTTAATTAATTAATCACGTTAGGGCAGCTAAAGCCTCAGATAGGTGTCTCTACTTAAAATGTAAAAGCATAAATATTTTATTTAAGCTTATTCTTCAGTCTTTCTTTTTATTAAAAATACATTTGGACCACATTTTTGGATGTCATCCATGTCTACAGAAACAATACCATTCAGATAATGCCTCATTCACCCAAAGCAGCAGAATGCGTGCAGTATTTCACAAAACCAATTATGTATCCACTTAATGATAGTTCTACTGAGCCTGCATTTCTCCAGCTTACCTATGAGACTCTCATGTGGGACTGTGTCAAAAGCCTTGCTAAAGTCCAGGTATATGACATCCACTGCATTCCCCCTATCCACCAAACCACTTACCCTGTCAAAGAAGGAAATCAGGCTGGTTTGGCATGACTTGTTCTTGGTACATTCTTGGCTGCTAGGGATCACCCCTTCATCCTCCCAGGTATTTGCAAATTGAATATTTTATATGTTGCTTTTTTTCTCCTTTTTGCCCCTTCGTAAAGATGGTCACTATGTTAGCCCTTCTCCAGTCTTCTGGGACTTCTCCTGTCATCTGGGAGTTTGCAAATATTATTGCTGGTGGCTGTGAGATTTCTACAGCTAATTCCTTCAGTATTCTTCAGTGAATTAGCATCAGGCCCTGCTGATTTGAATTCATTCAAATTAGTCACAAGATCTCTGACGTGCTCTTTATTTATCCTCATCTGCATTCCTCCCCTTTGTCTATCATAGCTCAGTAGTCATCCGGTCACATGTTATTTTTTGTGTGTAGACTGAAGCAAAGTAGGCATTGAGCAGCTCCGCCTTCTTATCTTTCGTTATCAGCTCTTCTCCACTGAGCAGCAGACCCACGCCATTCTTTTTTTGTCTAACATATTTGTAGAACCCCTTCTTTTTGTTTCTAACATTTCTTGCCTGTTGTAGCTCATTCCTTGCCTTGGTTTTCCTGACTGTCCCTACACGCGTGTGCTATTCCCATGTATACTTCCTTAGTTCCATTTCCTGTATGTATCCCATTTGGGTTTCAGATAGCTAAAAAGCTCCTGTGGCAGCTCTTACCTTTCTTCTGCATCGGAATAGTTTGATTTTAAGCCTCTAGTATTACATCTTTTAGGAACTGCCAGCCCCCTTTGACTCCTTTTCTTCCTAATTGGTCTCTTCGTGGGACCTTGTCTACTATTTCTCCAAGTTGGTTGAAACCCATTTCCACTCATGCTACAGCGAAGTGCTCAGATGCTAGATAGATAGGATCAGAGGGCAGAATTTGGCCCTGTGGTTTTCCTGATATTTCAATTCTCAGTATTGCCCATCCCAAACATTCAGAAATCAAGAGTGAGGACCTCAAAAATTCATGAGATTGGCTTAAAATTGTGCATTTCTTTTAACTTGTGGGTCTGGGGTTTTGAGTCTTTCAGTGTCACATTCCCGAGCTTTTCTCTGCAACACTGAGGGCTACACACTAATTTTAGTAACAGGGCCTCACTTAATCCATGACTCCAGGACCTGGGTGCTTTAAGACTACACCAGATTTTGTGAGACTTCATATAATTATAGTGAAAGCTGGCAGCCCTGAGTTCCTTCAGTGTGCGGGAGGAGAAGTAAGACACATGGGCAGGAGAATCTCCCCTGGCTCTTGTTTTGTGAGATTCTCTTAGTGCTGATGGAAAAACAAACATCCAACAGAGGGACTGCAACAAAAATGTTGAGGTCACCACTTCCTCTTGCATCCTATATTCACATTAAATGCTCCTTCTCTCCTGTCCTTTCTCTACCTCCCATTTCACTTTCCCAGCTGACCCACCCTCTCCCATCTTCCCTTCCACACTTTTCTTTGGAAATCTCTTGTCTCCTTTCCTTCTTGCAACATTCTGGAGAGCATTGCAGGGTCAGATAAGCACTGCTATGAGATTAGGGCAGGGGTGGGCAAACTACGGCCCATGGGCCAGATTTGGCCCATCAGGGCTTTGGATTTGGCCCGCGGGATTGCCACCCCCCGTGGCGCTGCAGGCCCCGCACCTCTCCCTGAAGCAGCTGGCACCAGAGCCCTGCAGCCCCTTGTGGGGGGAACAGAGGGCTCCATGCGCTGCCCTCACCTGTAGGTGCTGCCCCCCACCCCCGGCTGGGAACGGGGAACTGCGGCCAATGGGAACTTCGGGGGAGGTACCTGCAGGTAAGGGCAGTGCACAGAGCCCTCTGCCCCCCTCCTTCCCCAGGAGCCCCAGTGACGTGGGGCCAGCTGCTTCTGGGAGCAGCATGGCGCAGTGTGGGGCCAGGGCAGGCAGGGAGCCTTCCTTAGCCCCACTGCGTGCTGCTGCCACCCTGGACCCACACCCCGAACCCTTCCTGCACCCCAACCCCCTGCCCTGAGCCCCTTCCTGTACACCACCCACCCACACCCCCTCCCACACCCCAACCCTCTGCCCCAGCCCTACATTCACGGCCCTGCATGCAATTTTCCCACCCAGATGTGGCCCTCGGCCACAAACAAAAAGTTTGCCCACCCCTGAATTAGGGAGATGTGCTGTAACTTTCCTATGAAATGGCAAAAGTTTGATATGAACAGCCAAAGCAGCCTCTCCCACATCAAGAAAGGAGAGCTGGGTCAGCTACAATAAGAGTGAGGTCAGCTTTATCCCATCCCTCAAACCAAACCTCTCTTATGGCTCATCTCAGGACTTCAGACCTGGTTCCTAAGTTTCTGCCTCTGACCATCCAGCTAGAGCTGAGAGGATAAATTTTTTTCACTTCACTGGCCAAACTGGAAAAAAAAAATAGTTTTGGTTTGAACAAAACATTTTGCTTGACTTGAAGTTTTGTTGTGGAGAGTTGTCATATTTTCAGGGGATTTTCACACTTAATTTTTTTAAACAAATTTAGCTAAATTTCAGAATGAAACATTGTTTCAAAATGGAAAGTTGAAATTGATTTCAACTTTTGATTTTTTTCCCCTTGTGCATGTGGCTGAAACTATTCACTGAGGGCTTGGCTACACTTGCAGATGTAGAGCGCCGGGAGTTAAACCAGCCCTCGGAGAGCGCAGTAGGGAAAGCGCTGGAGTGTGTTCACACTGTCAGGTGCAAGCACAGTGGTGTGGCCACATTTGCGGCACTTGCCGTGGCATTTGGAACGGTGCATTATGGGCAGCTATCCCACAGAGCACCTCTTCCCATTCTGGCCCTGAGGCTTGTGGGAAGGAGGATGGGGGGCACGGGGTATCCTGGGTCCTGTCCTCATGCCCCGTGATGCATCGCTTCGCATCCCAGCAATCCCTGTGCTTCTGTCCACATTTGGTGCCATCTTTCAATGTTTTTTGTACTTTTGGTCTGCGGGAATGGATCCCGAACTGCTGAGGAATATGCTAATGGGTCTCGCCAGCATGTCATGAATTGCAGTCAAGTTACTCCTTAAGCTACAAAGTGACAGTGAGGAGTCCGACGATGATGTCGACTCGAGTAACGCATACGACACGAGATTGCTTGTGGCATTCACGGACATGCTCACCAACATGCAACACTGCTTTTGGGCTCAGGAAACAAGCACTGAGTGGTGGGATCACATCGTCATGCAAGTCTGGGATGATGAGCAGTGGCTGCAGAACTTTCTGATGAGGAAAACCACTTTTATGGGCGTGTGTGCTGAGCTCGGCCCCACCCTGTGGTGCAAGGACATGAGATTGAGAGCTGCCCTGATGGTAGAGAAGCGGGTGGCTATTGCAATCTGGAAGCTGGCTACTCCAGACAGCTACCGATCTGTCGCTAACCAGTTCAGAGTGGGCAAGTCAACCGTTGGAATAGTGTTGATGCAAGTGTGCAGGGCCATTAATCGCATCCTGCTCAGAAGAACCACGACTCTGAGCAATGTGTGTGACATTGTGGATGGCTTTGCACAAATGGGTTTCCCTAACTGTGGAGGGGCGTGCATATTCCAATTCAGGCACCAGACCACCTCGCCTCTGAGTACATAAATCAGAAGGGGTATTTCGCTATAGTTCTCCAGGTGCCTGTGGATCACCATGGGCGTTTCATGGACATTAACGCAGGCTGGTCTGAAAAGGTGCGTGACACACATATCTTTCAGAACACAAGTGTGTTCAGGAAGTTACAAGCTGGGACGTTCTTCCCTGACAGAAGATCACCATAGGGAAAGTCAAAATGTCCATTGTGATCCTTGGAGACCCCACCTAACCCTTAATGCCATGGCTCATGAAACCATACACAGGGAGCCTTGACAGCAGCAAGAAGCAGTTCAACAACAGGCTGAGTCGATGCAGAATAATCATTGAGTGTGCTTTTGGCTGTTTAAAGGGCTGCTGGTGCTGTCTGTATGGAAAGCTGGACCTGGCCCATGACAACATCCCAATAGTTATAGCCGCATGCTGTACCCTCCATAACATTTGTGAAGGGAAGGGTGAAAGCTTCACTCGGGCATGGACCAACACCTGGAGGCTGAATTTGAACAGCCAGAGACCAGGGCTATTTGAGGGGTCCAGCGCAGGGCTGTAAGGAGTTGGGATGCGTTGAGGGAGCAATGTGATGCTGAAAGCCACCAGTAACATTTGGTGCCCTGCACGGGAGTGAAGTGCAGTGGTTCTAATGCTAGTAGGCACCTGTATTTGCTATGTATGATGCACTGACTAGTAGGGACAGGACTACCTGTTGCTTTCCTGGGCTATGCTATCTTTTACTTAATGCAATACAGAATGTTCCAAAACCAAAAAATTCATTTATTGAAAAGAAACACAACTGCTGGGGAAACGCACATGGCGTGACACATCTGTGCTGTATGGGAGGAAGGAAGAGGGTGGGGTGGGGAAATGGAACAATCACAGATTTGCATATGTCCTGTTACCATATTCAGCCTTCCTGTCTGGAGGGCTGTGCAATGAGTGCTGCACTTCAGGCTGGCTAAAGTGCAGGGTGATTGGGGCTGAGTGCAGTGGGTCAGGGTCGTAGTTTGCAGGGCTGAGTGGTGAAGCTAAAGGTTTTGGAGGCAGCTGGTGGCGAAAAGAACCCGGATGTTGGGGAAAGTGGGTTGGTGGTGACATGGGGGTGCAAGGGAAAGAGTTTTGGAACAAGGGCTGCAGGGGGGGCGGGCGCGGATCTGCTCTGTCTGCAGCGCCTGCATCGCGTCCGCTTGGTGCTCCGTAATGCTTGGGAGCTGCTACATGGTTTGTTGCCAGTGATCTGCATTCTCCTGGTGGGGCCTCCTTTTGGTCTCCCACCACTCCTGTGCTTTTTGATTTTCTGTAAGGGACTGCTGCATGACTTCATGAAGCATGTCCTCTTTGCTTCTTCACAGCCACTTCCTGAGTCTTTGCAGCCTTTTGGCCGTTGATAACAAGGACGGCTGGGATCTCAGGGTTGCATCTGTAAAGCCAAAATGCAACATTTTACAGAGGCAGCATTGTTCACACCAACAGGCAATGATTGGCCGAACTTATAGACAAGCACAGTATACACAATAGAACAAACTGTCCCACAGCGAACGCGCATAACCCACAAGTACCCTGAAATGATGAGTAACCACAGGGGCAGGGGGGACTGATTGTTCCAGGGCCGTACTGTCTTCTGGGATCTTGTGCCTTGGGGAGAGCCAACAGCTGCTTGGGGCCCCTATACTCAACACTGTCCCCTCATTTTCCACAGGATGAGTTCATCCTGGAAGCTATCTCGCTGCTGAGGGTGACCTCGAAAGCAAGGGAGGGTCTTTACTACAATGCGGTTTCTGCCCTGGCCCTTATGCAGCTTGCCTGTGTGCAGCAATGGTCTCTCTGCCCCTCACAGCACGGTGGCGTGGACATGTTAGCCTGACTGGGACAAGGAGCACAGTAGCTCTCCCAAGGAACCTGTGCAAGCGGCTTGCCCAGCTTCTGCATGAGACCTTTGAAGAGATCACTGAGGTCGATTACTGCGATGTGAGAGAGCACATCAAAGCCCTATTCCGCATCTAGGCATGCATGCAGCCCTAACCCTTCTTTCTGTCACCCTCCTCTCCCCGACAGCCCGCACGCAACAACTCCCTTCACAAAAGCAAAGCCGCTTACCAGGCACCTCATCTGCTGTTTGTTCTTCCCCGAGCACTGTCTGCTGCATCTGACTACCTTCCTCCTGGCTTGAAAACAGCTCCTGGTTGCATGCATCTAGGGATGCTGGGCCGTCCTCTGGCTCTGGCCCCCGCTCCTTCTCAGCACCCTCGCTCCCGCTTTCCTTCTCCTGCTGCCTTGTTGCACTCTGGGCTGCCACGGCCTCTGAAGTGTCCATCTGGTCTTCGGAGTGGAGGTGGGGTCGCCCCCAAGTATCACGTCCAGCTCTTTGTAGAAATGGCAGGTCACAGGGGCAGCACCGGAGCGGCTGTTTGCCTCACAGGCTTTGCGGTAGGCATTCTGCAGCTCCTTCACTTTAACCCTGCACTGTACTGCGTCCCGCTCATGGCCCCTTTCCATCATGTCCCTTGATATCTGCCTGTAGGTACTGTAATTCCTAGGGCTGGCGCGCAGCTGGGACTGGACAGCTTCCTCCCCCCAAACACTGATGAGGTCCAGCATCTTGCCATTGTTCCATACTGGGGATCGCCTGGCGCGGGGGGGCATGATCACCTGGAAAGATTCACTGAGAGCACTCCACGCTTGGCTGAGCGAACAGGAAGGGGACTTTCAAAATTCCCAGAGAATTTAAAGGGCAGGTTTGACAGGTGGTCACCTGAGGGCAGGGCAGTAGACTTCAAAGTGATGACCAGAATGGCTAGAACAGGCATTGTGGGACGCTTCCTGGAGACCGATCAGAGCGCATTAATAGACCAGGACATCCACACTGGCACTGCGGTGCTCCAGCCGGGGTGCAGCAAGCTCTATGCTTCTTGTGGAGGTGGATTACCAGGGAGCTCCAGCCGCGAGTCTGGGCGCTTTACGTGCCTTGCCAGTGTGGACACCTCAGGAGTTAGGGCGCCCGGGGCTGATTTAATGCGCTCCAACTTGCAAGTGTAGACAAGGCCTGAATTCACAAATAGCTTCAGTTGCACCAAAACTGCATTTTTCAGTGAATAAATTATTTGTGAAAAAGTTCACCTACCTCTACATCCATAAGCCTATCTTCATTCCCCACCAGTGTCCCAGCTCAGTCACTCAAGCATTGCCCTGTGCAAGGAGAGCCTCAGCTAAACCAGGGCTGCTTTAATGGCTCCTAGATCACCCCTTCTGTCTTCACTTGATGAGTGTAGCCAGGGCTCTTCTGCTTTCTAGCGATCACTGTCTATTGTGGTACAATACGTCATAAAATTACAGCCGCCTGCAGGCTGCTCTAGCTTGTCCTGGGTGAATTATTATGGTGCAGAACGACCCCAACAGTAGGAGGTAGTGATGGAAATGTGAAGTGGATTACATCTATCTTTGTCCTCCACACAGCCACCCATCCCTCTAGCTGCACCAAGCACACCTCAGCCATGAGCAAGTTTCTAGTCATGTGTTTGGTAGCCCTAGAAATGTAATTATGCCATATGCAAAAAAACAAAACAAGACTTTCAACATTATAGAAATGGACAGTGTCAAGTTTGGAAGGCCCAACATTTGATTAACTACTTTTTTCCTTTGGGCCAAGATTTTCAGGAGTGGCTAGCAATTTGAGGAGCCTTTATTTGGGGTGCCCATCTTAAAAGGTTCTGATTTTTTCGGCCTTTTCCTTAAAATCAGGCCCCTTTAAGGCATCTCAAGGAGGGCAACCAAAACCGGAAGCACTGAAAATCACTAGCTGCTTTTGAAAATGTCTCCCTCTACCTGTTCCCAGAGTCCAGCAAATTTTGTCAGTTTTAAAATACTACTAATGTTTCAATGCTTATTTCCGCAAAACAAAACTAGTTTAACTAGGGAATTCATTTGACAATTTTATTGAAGTCTAGGGTTTCCATTCTGTACAAAATTGAGATGCTTTCTTTAGAAAATGTATATTACACTGCATTATTTTATAAGCATGGTTAAGTAGGTCTTTGAAAGCTATATACAGGATTAATAGCACACAGCTGTATAAATGGAGATAGTCTTGATAATCTCAGCAATATATACAAACTACCTTTACACACATAAAAATATATATATTTACAGGTAATAAATAACATTTCAAGCTAAATCATGTGTCCTCATGTATAGAAACCTTTCACCATTGGGCATTCAAGTGCTGTAGGTGTTTTATTACATCCTGTATTAAAAGTATACATGTCCTCACAGGTCGTCTTTTCAAAGAGCTCAACTTTCAGGAAAATGCAAGTAAAAGCAACGTCAACTGGAAACATGAATCACTTTGTTTTTTCACTTTTAGAGGACTTGAGTGACATGCTCCAAATCCCAAGCAGCTCTCTTATCCTCTCAGCCATACTTCACTGGGTTAAGACATCACATTTTTAGCACCTTTTGAATTGTGGGCATTCCAACCTATTGCACTGGGTTAGCTCTTTGTTCACCTGATCAGCTAATGAACGGTATGCGGACTGAGAAAAACAACATACAGACAGGCGTAGGTTTTTCTTCTGGATGACTTAGCACAAATGCTACCTTCACCATATGCTTTGTAATAAATGCAAGGATTATAAAACACGGATATGTAATCATATTCTAGCTCAGGATTTCCTCCCCAGTTTTTGATTTATGATTTAATAAAAGAAAGCTACTGAACTTTTCATGGCATTAGAATAAATGTACATTATTTATTTTTTAAAAAAGCCAACCCTTCAGTTTTACAGTACTTGTGTGTGTGTTTGTGACACTTCTAATTCAAGCGATCTCAGAGCATTGTGTTTTGTGAACAATACACTCAGGCTCCTTGAATGGCCTAGATGCTGCACCTTACTGAAATTTGTGACATTTCAGACAGACAATCTTGCAGCTCACAGCTTCTACCCCTATGTCATAGGCAAGAAATAAATAGAGAGTGGTCTTTGGAAACAAGACTATCAGCAAAGGGAATGATGATCATACAGCTGATCCATTTTCATGTCTGGAAAATACAGGTGAACACGAGGCTAGAACAGCTGTGGCTCGAATGACTGAAACTCCGTGTCAGAGCAGAATGGCCTGGTTTTCACCTCATTTTGCATTGCTGTTGTAAACAGGTGATAAAAATAAGTTTCCTGCAGTTTCCAGTTTGTTGCTTCTTTTGAAGCCCCTAATCTAGCGCAATGTCAGAGTTTAGATGGCTTTATTTGAAAAAGAGGTTACCCATTAATGTTAAAATATCATCACAGGACAAAGAAAATGCCAGCATCTCCCATGATTGGAAAGGTATTGCAGGATGAACTATTTAACAGAGTAGAGATGAACAGGTCATACCTAAGGCTAAATCGGTACTCACAGCTCTGGAGTTTACCTCAAGTACGATTCGTTATTATCCAGAATTTTCTCTTTCCATATTCATTCAGTCCTGGGCATCTTTTGAGTACCAGCCTTAGCAAGAGCAGGTGCATGCTTTCCCGAATGAGGAAATGCTAAATGAGGAATACATGCTAAATATGTATTTGACCACCTTGAGCTAGGGTCAGCGAAGGGTCTTTAAACTCATTAATTAGCTGAATGGTAGTTGCCCAACCACAAAAACAGACATCTGTCCAGTTTTAGAAAAGTCTTTAAAAATTAAGAAATCAAGTTAAAAAAGCCAAAATACAGGCCCAGAAATGAGACTTTTCAATAAATACTAGGAATTTGCTATACAGTACATTATATCAAGAAACCTTGTTACAAGGTGGTATTTTGAGGCAAAATAACTCTTAATTCTTCCCGGTAATCAAGATGTTACACTTTCTGTAGAAGTATTTTAAACTACTTGGCTAATGTGTTCTTTATAGTTAAGTAACCACTTTGTGTGTTCTGAGACACTGAACAAAAGCGTCTCCTAGAATAGCTAGGAATAGCAGACTAAAAGGCCAGCAATATTACAGCTGCTAAATATTTCAATACATTCAGTTCTGAACACCCAGCATAATGGGGATTATTTTTCCATCCAAAGCAGAAATGTTTCATTCACTTCATTCTTCAGAAAATTCAAGAGCTGATCTTTCTTTAAGGTCTTGACTGGTCTCTAAAAGAGAAATAGGAACAGTTTATAACCTATATTAGCCTTATTTGTGGGATTTGTAAGAAGTCTAAACAATTGTTTTGTGGGACAATATGTTAGCTGCTCAACTCTTTGAGGGCTGTTGGTCACTAATTATCACACACACACACACACCCCTGATTTTTAGAGGAGTCCTGAGCACCAACAAGAAAAGGAGTACTTGTGGCACCTTAGAGACTAACCAATTTATTTGAACATGAGCTTTCGTGAGCTACAGCTCACTTCATCGGATGCATACCGTGGAAACTGCAGCAGACATGTATATAAAGTCTGCTGCAGTTTCCACGGTATGCATCCGATGAAGTGAGCTGTAGCTCACGAAAGCTTATGCTCAGATAAATTGGTTAGTCTCTCAGGTGCCACAAGTCCTCCTTTTCTTTTTGCGAATACAGACTAACACGGCTGTTACTCTGAAACCGGAGCACCAACAGTTCCCATTGACTTCACTGGAACTTAGCCCTGGAGCGAGGGTCTGGTACATCACTATGCAGAACTGAGACCTAAATAGACAGGTGCACCCATGAGACCTAAAAAGAGCTACTATATCAAATACTGCCCCACCACTGATGGCCTGAAACCTAGCTGTAAAGCCCAAACAAAGATGGACATGTTTTAAAAGAAAGCGCAAACAGTCCTGAAGACAAAAAAGTGTGTTTGCTTCCTGATGAGTTAGAAGGCATCACTTTATACCTGACCTGGCCGCTCATGTGCAAAGCATGGATGTAAGCCTGGTAGGGATTTACGACCCCTCTGCCCTCCCTTTGCACAAGGGTCAATGACTATACAGGGTAGCAGAGAACCAGGCCCAAATATTCAGTCACTTGAGTTTTGATAACCTTGGCAAAGTTCATATGCTTCCCCAAAGCTCACCAAGCACTGACCAGCATAACCATGGAAGTCAGTTTTCTCACCAGGCTTTTGGTACTGCCTGGTTTCAGCCAATACTGAGACCATCCCTAAAGCAATGTTCTACATTCATTGATTTGTCTGTGTGGCATCATATGTTCCAGGAGAGCTCTTACCCTTTGTCTGTTTTGTTGGGCTTATCAGCACATTTCACAAACATCACAGCCTTCTTCCCTCTTCTGAGGTGAGAGATCCCATCTTGAGAGCAGAACACCATCCTGCAGATCAAACATAAGATTGTTCACACAGCTGAGCAGGGACAGCCGTTTTAGCTCTGAGAATGCAATCAATGCCCAGAACCAGTGTGCCTTTGTCAAGGATGGTATCGTTTCTTTCTTAAATGCAGGAGCAATTGGCTAAGGAACGGCTAGAGCTGGGAGAAACTTTTCAGCTGAAATTTTTTTCCAAGCAAAAAAGGTAGGTTTGGCAACACTGAAACATTTCACCAATTTGCGTCAATTTGGCCAAGTTTTTAGTTTCAACCCTACGCTTCCCCCTCACTCTCCCCCCCCTAAAAAGAACACACTTTGAAAATTTTGTTTTGACACTTTCTAAACAAAATATTTAAATTTCGCTTTGCAACAAGTTTCCATTTCAGAATTTCCTTTAAAAGTCTAAACAAACTATTTTACCAAAACATTTTTGTCCAAACTAAAAAATTTTTAAAAATGCCAACAAACCAAAAAAATCTATTTATACAGTGCTAAAAAGAACATTAAGATACTGGTTTTGTTTTTCAGATAGGGTATTTGTTTTTAAACATTCCCGTAGTGTCATTTGTAACATTTCAAACAGCCCAGGCAGTTTCTAGTGAACTTAGGTACAATGAAACTTCATTGGTAAGAGATTTTAAAAAGACACTGACTTGTTCCAATGCACTGTTATGGACAAATGGCTACTCCACTTAGAGTGACAATTCTGCATGCTCCCAAACTGTCATTTATTGGCCCAATTCTGCAAAGTGCTGAATGACCTCAACTCCTAAAAGGTTATAGTGTAAGGTGCTGAGCAATCAGGCTCTTGGGATATGATTCAGGAAAGCACTTCTATACAAGCAGAAAGAAATTTGGGAAAGGAGGTAAATTTGACTTTTTGCAGGCCCTCTGCACCAAATTTCACCCTTTGTGATTAATGACATGTTTTTTAAATGGCTGGAAGAACCTCACTTCCAGTGCAAATTCTGGCCCAGGAGTTTACACACATGAATATTCATGTGACTTTTGCTTTCTCTGAACATTCTTGGTTAAAAACCTTGCTCTCCTGAACCTTTGTGAATGAAGTATGCTGCCAATTTCACCCAAACCCAGCAGCTGCTTTTATTGGCCAAAGCTACTTGTTGATTATATTTTCCATATTTGTCCAGCTCTTTTACTGTGTATTTTGATAAACTTACTACTGTACAAAATTCAGAGCTGGATGTATTACACTACAAACAATTAGACAGATTTAAGTCCCTTTTTCAGTTCAGATTTTCTGCCAACAGATTTCAAGCTTTATGAATATGGTCACTGTTCTAAATTTGGTTTATGTGAATGTATTTCTGCTTCTGAACTACTGATGAGTGCTGCTTTGGGTATGCGGTATTCATTCGCAACAAAGTCACATGCTGCCGTTGCTGCCCTCCTGATTGGAGGATTCCCAAACGAATAAAGAGCTTCCAAGATGGCCACACACACACTTCCTGTGGGAATACAAATGTGGAACGGTGTTCAGGAATCCCTCCCTTCTCATGAGCATTCTTTGTGATGAAAATGTTATTTACACAAATGCTCAGAAGGAGGCAGGCTAGAGGGGCTGCAAATACGATCAAAGTCGCTGATTCAGCAAGGTTCTTACCCACAAGAATAGTTCCACTGAAGTCCACAGGATTACTCATATCCTTAATGTTAGCCACATACTTAAGTGCATGGCTGACTGGTGCTGAGTGGAATTTATGGGACCAGAATCCCTGAGATGCTGTAGCTGCTATGGTGATGTGAAACATCTGTAAACCTAACCTAATTAGCTGCTTGAGCCAGGTTCATGGCTCTTTGCATCACTACAGCAGCACAAAACAACCAGCATGTATCTATGAATCTGACCCCTGGCTTTTATTCAAACAAATGCTCCTAATTACTTGCCGCCCCCACCAGGTATCTTGAGAGTCCTGACACACTGGCAATGAAATCCAATCTTGAACTTTTACTGTAAGCAATTTAAACTGAATTACTTTTTCTGAGTTTCTCCTGCCTTCACTCTGACCCTCTGGATGTCAAAAGCGTAGGAGGTCCACCAGTCCGACCAGCTGAAAATGGATTCCTTCTCCCACTGCAATGTCAGCATGAGGAGGTCTCCAATATTGACTTCGGTGTAAACCAAGAAGGAGTAGGTCTTGTTTGTGGAAATTTCAGGTCTGTGGAAAAAAAAAAAGTTACAATCTGTGAGTGGGCCCTTGTGTATTTTCAGAGATGGGCAAGTGTCTCACTCCGGGCCTGATCCAAGGTCCACTGTAGTTAATGGGCATCTTTCCACTGACTTCAGCTCAGGCCCTTACAACCCACCCTAGCTCCCATCTCTGAGTCAATCTGTTGCTAGTCAGCTCCTACGCGCCTCCCCCTCTCCCCCCATCTGTGTGGCTTGTGGCAGACCCATGTTGAACAAAACTATGTTAAGTTACATGTAAGTCTTTGCCTTTAACTCAATGGGAACATGACATTAAGGCTCTACAGTGGGGGGGGGGTGGGGGAAGAGCACCACTCTTGCATAACAGCAAATCCAAGCTATCCTAGTGTAAGCAGAACTCTCCACTGCTTTCCACAGAGAGCTCTGCTTAAAGAGACTGATGCCACAATAAGGTCTTGAATTTTTTTGGCTTGGAGAATTTTTGATTATGACGAGCCACAAGCGTGACTTGATGTTTCTTTTTCAAATCTCTGTTGGATCAAAGTGGCCCTTAGGGAGCCTATATGCTAAGCCTCAGTACTGCACGGCTGACAGCTGCTATCTTAGCCACATTTGAATCACAAGAGCTCAAAGCAGAAGTCTCTACTGTTCGTGCTAGAGAGCCAGGTTCTTTAGTTGGGGCTGCAATAGATTCATACCCTCTGTGACTGAGGCCTAGCAGGAGACCCTGTGAGCAGTGGGTTGTACTTGTGCTTGTCTGGATTTCCGTTGATACTCACAGTATCAAAGCAATGTTCTTGCTTTCATCGGCCGTGCCATACAAAGAGACCAGGAATGGCTGATTTGTCTTGGTCACATTCACCTTGCCAAAAAAATGGACCTTGACCTGGTAATGAAAGACTGGGTGGAGGAAGGAACAGAAAAGGAAAATTCATCATTACAAACAGCCTGCAGACAGAGAGAGAAAGAAACTAGCAAACCTGACAACCCTGGATCTGCCACCCTTGCTCAAGGCGACTAGCCCTTTGTTATGTGAGTTGTTCCACGGACATCAAGGGGACTCTCGTGTGTTAAGGATTACTTAACAGGAGCAAGGATGGCCGAATCAAATACTTCAGGGTTATTTGCGCTTGGCATTGGAATGGCAATATAAACTGTTCGCTTGGGCTTCAGTACTGGCTTGGTATCATTTCACGGGAAAGGTTCAAGTGTCTCGGTGCTGGGGCTAACCTTGCACGCCCAGACTCAAAGGAGTAGTTCTTTCTCATGCAAAGAGTCCCTGTGAAGTTGATTGTAACTCAGAGGTGGGCAAACGACGGCCCACGGGCCACATCTGGCCCGCGGGACCATCCTGCCCGGCCCCTGAGCTCCCGGCTGGGGAAGCTAGCCCCCAGCCCCTCCACCGCTGAGCCCCCTCCCCAGCAGGGATGCCGCTGCACGTGTAGTGTGGCTTGCACCCACCCACCTCCCAGGCTTTCCAATAAGCCTGTCCTCCCGCTCTGAGCGGCATGGTGGGGGGGGGGGGGTTGGCTAAGGGGCAGGAGGTCCCGGGGGGCAGTCAGGGGGAACGGGGAGCAGGGACAGAGAGCAGGGGGGTTGGATAGGGGGTGGGGTCCCAGAGGGGCGGTTAGGGGCGGGGGGTCCCAGGACGAGCCAGTCAGGGGACAAGGAGCGGGGGGGTTGGATGGGTCGGGGATTCTGAGGGGGGCAGTCAGAGGGCAGATAGGGGGCGGGGACCAGGCTGTTTGGGGAGGCACAGCCTTCCCTACCGGCCCTCCATATGGTTTTGCAACCCCGATATGGCCCTTGGGCCAAAAAGTTTGCCCACCCCTGTTGTAACTGGTTCAGCGAATCACCACTGCACTGTAAACACCCACAAACTCCAGTCTGGCCACTGTGCCAACACTGGCCGCACCAGAGAAACTTGGAGTACTGCTTGTCCTCGGCTTACTTCTGCAGTAGTGCAGCTTCTTGTTGCTCCTTACTCAGTGCTTGTGGCAAAGCCATAACTGGGTCCTTCATATGTTACTGTCAATGCTACTAGGCTGACCTAGCCAGCCATCTACCTTAACAGTTCCTTCCCTAGCTGAAAGCTTTCAGATTCTTTCCAGAAATTTCCTTTTCAGACCAGCCACTGTGGCAATCAGGAAAAAAAAAGTGTACGTCTTGCAGTGACAGGCTCTGGCACAGACATTACTGTATCGAGTTTGAGTCTGATGACTGCACATCTCAGAATAAGTCACTCACCACACTTGGGTTTGCTTTTAGTTTTTCCAGCAACAGTAAGAATTGGTTTGGAAAAGAAAGAGATGGAAAAATTCAGAGAGTCAGACTATTCCAAGCAGAGTTACTGACTACACTGGACAAGATAGGTCCTTTTCCCTTTGGATCTCTTAACATTTTGTTACTTCAACTTCCCCACCCTCTTCTCCTTAACGGAAAAACCTCCAAGATCTTCAGGAGCTCAGCGTCTCCTGACATCAGTTTGCAGAGAGGCAAGATCATCATTCTCCTCCCACACAATGCAGTGTGAACAAAATATCTTTTCCACAATGAAACGGTTGCCACCTACCTTTATAGGGCATCTGAGAGCGAGTCTTCAAATACATTTTGCTGTTTCTCTTGGCTCTCACTTTGTTGACCGGATAGCCCAGATTGTTGCAACGGTTCTTCCTGCAGCTCAGACACAGCCCCTTCTCAAAGGTTTCCCTTGTGTTGCAGCGGTAGGCCAGGCTTGTCTTGTCTTCGTACAAGAGGGAGTCGATGAAGAGGTGGATGGAGCGTTCGTGAGAGCACTTCACCAGTTGATCCACATCTTTGAAGGAAGATAATCAGATTCCCCGGTCAGAGTGATCAGTGATAAAACAATCTATTTGAGATGAGGGCTTTATGGGGAGATGGTCACAAGTGCCTAGGGCGCACCAGCCCCATTGACTTGCAGTGGTCCTAAGTAGCCCAGGGTACACCTCGGCTGGAGCTGGAGGAGCAAGGAGCAGCTTGGGTAGATGCAGCATGCTAGCTTCGATTAAGCTTGCTCGATAAAAATAGCAGCACAGCTGCAGCGGCGCAGGGGGCGGGACAGATGAGTTGCCCAAGTACTGTCCCATCCCGGGCCCTAGGTCCTTGCTTGGGCCAGCTAGACCACCCCAGGGCCCACACAGACATGGCTACACTGCTGTTTTTAGCATGCTAGCTCAATCAAAGCTGGCCTACGTATGTCTACCCGAGCTGGAACTCACTTCCAGCTGCAGTGTAGCCCAGCCCTTAGGCGCTGTTGAAAGTCCCCCCACCCCACGATCACTTGGGCAGGTGTTAGCTCTCTCTTTCCCAACTAGCCTTACCTCCAAGGCCTTTTTCTGCAATCAGGCGCAGAGCTTCACCTAGATTACAGCCTGGCTGGAAGCCTCCTCCATTTGGGTAGATGTCAATATGCCCAACAGGCTTCTGTATCCCAATGCTGCGATCTGGAGACCCCCTGGTGTAGGTGTGTAGGACATCGACAAAATCAGCATCATCTGGGGAGAGGCGTGTGGTTGCTTCAGCATATTCAAAGTTAGGTCCAGCTGGATCTAAACCTTCATGGGAGTAAAAAACATCCAAGTCAATAGATGAAACTGATGTAATCTGTGCTACAGGCCCCAAGTTTGGGAGCCTTAGTTTAAAAGTTGTTTTGTTTGCATTGTCACCTCCTTAAATACATTAATGAAAGCACACATTCATGTATGCTAAAGCATTAAATAGACATTAAAGCTTCATTAATTATTATTATTAATACACAGAATATGGTGTATATAAAAGAGGCAGTTTAACTGTTACATGTTTGCAGTATTTATAGCCGGTGAAAAAAATGACTTTTCTCAAAATGTTTTCCCATTTTTCCATGATTTTGAAAATTTGAAGTTTTTTAAATTCAAAATGTCAAAAAATTGAAATATTTCAACCAGCTCAACTGCTGGTACAAAAACAAGCGTGTGTGTGTGTGTGTGTGTGTGTGTGTGTGTGTGTTGGGGGGGAGAACGGGAGATGAATAATGGGGGAAAAGATCGTCAGTGTTCCTGATTTTTAAAGAAAGTTCTAATTTCAAAATTGCATCAAAGTCAAAAAAGTGACCTGCTCTAATAGTAAATAAAAGTTTCAATTGTGGCACTTGCATCCACTTCCCTTACTGTGCAAATTCCCATAGCAAAATGGCAAAACGGGTCTAAAACAGATTGTTAACCTTGCTAGGACAGTTCTAAGTTTAACTCAGGGGCTCAGCACCTGGGTCTGAACACCGGGGTTAGCTTCACCTGGTTGTGAGCATCGACACTGCAATACCCTACCCAAGTTACTCCGTCCTCACTGGTACAGTGCTGCACTCATCTGGGGGGAACACTAGGGGTTCTGGGGGCATATCCATGATTCTTGTGTTGCAGTGAATTGAGCTGCTCTACAATTCTCTCCTAGGAGTCCCAGTGAATTGTGAAGTCTTGTTCTGTCTTTCTGGGCAAAAGTGGGGGAAGAGGGGAACAAAATTGTGGGAAGGAACTGGAGGACTATCAGCACTCAAGTGAGTTAGCCTGTGTTCTCACTGCAAAGTGCATGGGTTACCAACCCAAGTCAAAGCAGCACTTGTGATCTAGCCAATAGCCCCAGCAGGGCCAACCAAGCTAGGTTTAAAGCAACACAAAACTCTGCGGGTGGACAGGAAGGAGGTTAGAGGCAATATCAGAGTAACAACCTGAACTAGCTCTGCAGTGAAGACAGACCCACAGACAAACTGGGGGTTTTCCTTGCTTTATAGGTCAAGCACAGTGGGGCCTAGCACAGTGGGGTTCAGCCCTCTGGGGCCCATCATCACACAAATCAATAATCACAATAGGCCAAGCAAGTCAACAATAAAAGGCATAAAACATAGGCACAATCACCATTGCTAAAACTAGGGCTATCAAGCGATTAAAAAAATTAATTGCTATTAATTGTGTGATTAATCGAACTGTTAAACAATAATAGAATACAATTTCTTTAAATATTTGTGGATGTTTTCTACATTTTAAAATATATTGATTTCAATTACCACACTGAATACAAAGTGTACAGTGCTCACTTTATATCTATTTTTGATTACAAGTATTTGCACTGTAAAAAGTACTGTAGTGCAATCACTTTATCATGAAAGTTGAACTTACAAATGTAGAATTATGTACAAAAAGTAACTGCATTTGAAAACAAAACAATGTAAAATTTTAGAGCCTCCAAGTCCACTCAGTCCTACTTCTTGTTCAGCCAGTCGCTCAGACAAACAAGTTTGGTTACAATTTGCAGGAGATAATGCTGCCCGCTTCTTGTTTACAACGTCACCTGAAAGTGAGAACTGGTGTTCTCATGGCACCGTTGTAGCTGGCGTCGCAAGATATTTACGTGCCAGATGCGCAAAAGAGTCACATGTCCCTTCATGCTTCAACCACCATTCTAGGGAACATGAGTCCATGCTGATGACAGATTCTGCTCAACAACAATCCCAAGCAGTGCGGATCGACGAATGTTCATTTTCATTATCTGAGTCAGATGCTACCAGCAGAAGGTTGATTTTCTTTTTTGGTGGTTCAGGTTGTGTAGTTTCCACACCAGACCGTTGCTCTTCTAAGAATTATGAAAGCATGATCCACACCTCGTCCCTCTCAGATTTTGGAAGGCACTTCAGATTCTTAAACCTGGGTCGAGTGCTGTAGCTATCTTTAGAAATCTCACATTGGTACTTTCTTTGCATTTTGTCAAATCTGGAGTGGAAGTGTTCTTAAAATGAACATGTGCTGGGTCATCATCAGAGACTGCTATAGCATGAAATATATGGCAGAATGTGAGTAAAACAGAGCAGGAGACATACAATTCTCCCCCAAGGAGGTCAGTCACAAATTTAATTAAAACACATTTTTTTAACGAGCATCATCAGCATGAAAGTATGTCCTCTGGAATGGTGCCGAACCATAAAGTGGCGTACAAATGTTTAGCATATCTGGCACGTAAATACCTTGCAACGCCAGCTACAAAAGTGCCATGAAAATGCCTGTTCTCACTTTCTGGTGGAATAGTAAATAAGAAATGGGCAGCATTATCTCCTGCAAATGTAAACAAACTTGTTTGCCTGTGCAATTGGCTGAACAAGAAGTAGGACTGAGTGGACTTGTAGGCTCTGAAGTTTTACATGGTTTTGTTTTTGAGTGCAGTTATGTAACAAAAAAAATCTACATTTGTAAGTTGCACTTTCATGACAAAAAGATTGGACTACAGTACTTGTAGGAGGTGAACTGAAAAATACTATTTCTTTTGTTTATCAGAAATAATATACACTGATTTCAATTACAACACAGAACAATATATATGAAAATGTAGAAAAACATCCAAAATATTTAATAAACTTCAATTGGTATTCTATTGTTAAACAGTGCGATTAAAACTGCAATTAATCACAATTAATTTTTTGAGTTAATCTCATGAGTTAACTTTGATTAATCAACAGCCCTAACTAAAACCAAACCAAATGTCAAGACGAAGGTAGGAGAGAAAGAAGCCAGGGGAGAAACAGAGTCCCCCATTCTCTCTTTGTGAGCACACAAACAGATAAACAGCAGGGTGTTTCTTACCAGTGATCCTGTTAATCTTATTTTTGGTCAGACTTCCAGCAATCCCAGCAGCATGCGCACCAAGACTATAGCCCAGCAAATGGAGGTTGTCGAGTGGGTAATTGAATTGCTCCTATGGAAGATTTAAAAAAAAAAAAAAGTTTAAATTCCAAGGGTGCAAAACCAAAACAATTAAGACAAAAAAGGTATCTGAAAAATTGCAATTTAATGTAAACCTACTCAGTCCCTGACTGAAGACAATAGGGTTTGACGTTTATTTCAGTGGGGACAGGATTAGGTGCCATGTAAAAGATTAAGGGCAGATTTGGGGGGCTTGACAAGATGACCCTTGTGATCCCTCCTAACCCTGTGGTTCTACAGTTCAAAGGCACAAAGGGCAGATAGACTCCCACTGAAAGCCATTGGGAGTTGGGCACTTCACTCCCATTTGTGCTTTTGAAAATCCTCTCCTAAAGAAAATTAATGTCAAGCAAGGCTATAGAATCATAGGCTGTCCTCGTATATGCTGCTCTCATCACTGCCCATCTCAGAGAGGGGTGAGCTGTGCACATATCCCATCATTGATTTTCATACGAATCACAGCACTACCCTGCTACCATAGCAACATTGTTCCCTGTACTATATTTTCTGGTGCTTTGTCCAGTCAAGTTTAACGGGTCCCAGGCACGCGGTTTCCACTTGGCACTTGGGAGGCTATTCCACATTTTAAGACAGGGGTGGGCAAACTTTGTGGCCCAAGGGCCACATCTGGGTATGGAAATTGTATGGCGGGCCATGAATGCTCACAATATTGGGGGTTGGGGTGTGGCTGGGGGTGCAGGCTCTGGGGTGGGGCCAGAAATTAGGAGTTCAGGGTGCAGGAGGGGGCTCCAGGCTGGGTGAGGGGGCTAGGGTGTGGGAGGGCTCCATCTGGGGGGGCAGATTCTGGGGTGGGGCTGGGGATGAGGGGTTGGGGGTGCAGGAGGGTTCTCCAGACTGGGCCAAGGGGTTTGGAGGGTGGGAGGGGGATCAGGGCTGGGGCAGGGGTTTGGGGTGCAGGCTCTGGGTGGCACTTAGCTCAAGCAGCTCCCAGAAGCAGCGGCATGTCCCCCCTCCGGCTCCTACATGGATGCACACAGCCAGGTGGCTCTGTATGCTGCCCTGCCCTCTGGCGCTTGGGGCAGGGGCAGTGTACAAAGCCCCCTGGCTGCCCCTACACGTAGGAGACGGAGGGGGGACATGCTGCTGCTTCCGGGAGCCACGCGGAGTGGGGCAAGCCCCTGACCCCGCTCTCTGGCTGGAGCGCCGAAGCAGAACAAGTCCCGGATCCCGCTCCCTGGCAGGAGCTCGAGGACTGGATTAAAACATCTGGAGGGCTGGATGCGGCCCCCGGACCATAGTTTGCCCACCCCTGGTTTAAGAGATTTCACCACTAAGAAAGGTCTCCTGCTTTTTAGCCTATATCTTCCTTTTCTTAGTCTTGTCCCCTAGTACCACCCTAAAATTAAAAAAACCCTCTCCTTCTGCCATTCAGATATTGGTAGACTATTCTTATAATACAAGAACAATGGATTGCTGAGTCTAAGCTCTTAATGGGGTTTTAAAACAGTGTAGGGGGGATTTTCAAAAGCACTTGGCATTGGCCACTGACATCAGTGGGAGGAGAGCAGGCCAGCTTTTGAGCATTGAGTGCTTCTGAAACCCCTCCCAGCAAGGAGTGGAATTAGCCTACGGGGATGCGGGATTCTGAACCTGACCTGCTAACTCGTGTGAAGACTCCGAACTGCCTTTTTACTAGGATTTTCTCTTGCGTTAGATAATGTGATTTAAGAACACCCCTTTTCCCCAGTGAAGCCATGGCCTTAGACATTTAGATAGATAATGAGAACATCCAAAGTTGCAGAGAGTATTAAGACATTTTATGCATATAAACACTTGAACGTATGTCCTGAAACGTATCACTGACACATGGGATTTAGGAAGAGATTTTCTGAGGGCAAGTTGTTCCTTAATTATCCAACTATGGGGTTTCTTTCACCTTCTCCCGAGACATGTGGTATTGGCCTCCATCAAACAAGATGCTGAGCAGTAGATCAATATTGCTCAGGGAATCAATATGCCCCACTCAGAGCCATCCCTTGGGTAGGGCAAATCGGAGCAGCCGCCCTGGGCCCCACGCTTTGATAAAAATTGGGACTGTCTCAGTATCTAGCCCTTTGTCCTGTGACCCAACCAATGTACGATTGGTCCTGATATTTGTCCCGATATTCAAGTGAGGAGGTGGGCGGCGAGATGAGGCAGGAGGGCAAGCGGGATGAGGAGGCAAACGGGAAGGCAAGTGGCAGGCGGGAGGGGGTGAGGAGGCGAGCAGGCAGACGGCAAGGAGGAGAGTGGTGGGCAGACGTTGTGGGGGAACAGGACCGGACGGACACTGAGGAGACTAGCAGGGAGGAGAGCAGCGGTTGGGAGAGCAGTGAGGAGGAGAGCAGCGGGCGGGCCGGCACAGGGCATGAGGAGGTGAGCAGCGGCTGGGCAGATGGCAAAGAGACTAGCGGGAGGCTAATTTGTCCTGTTCCCCCCCACCGCCCCCAAAAGGGACAGCATTCTCTTTCTTGCACCAGCCGAACTTTGTGGACTTTGTTGTGTACTGGGGTTGCTCAGCATCTATGAAATCAGTCCTAAGTACAGATGTAGGCACCTAACTTTAGACCATTGGTCTGCTTCAATGTCAGTTTCTCTTACCATGTGCCCTGCCTTCATTGTCTTCAAGGAAAGCTATATTTCAATTCTTTTAACTTTTCCTGACCATTCAACCCCTCCATCCCTTTCCATTCCTCTCTGAATTCCCTCTGGTTCATCAGAATCTTTCTACTATTGAAACGACTACAAATGAACACAAACTCTTCCAGTTGTGATCTCTCCAAAGCAATTCAGATGTGTGTGTGGGCCACGTAGAACATTTACCTAGTTTTGCCTCTATTATTAAATCTTTGGCTAGAAAAATCACACACACACACACTTTCTGAATGGCCTGAACTTCCTCTTGAAAGAAATCTAGAATGGAGATAGAACAAACTAAACTGTACTGTTAAACTATTCTAACTCTGAGCACCTACACAATCCATGTCATCTAGCCCTCTGTACAAGTGCTTACCTCCATCCAGTCAATAAATACTGCTACATCCTTTCCCACCAGTTTAGTGTAGGCAGCAGATACTGGATAATGCTGCTGGGCACGGCTTAGCCAATCTACAACGACGACATTAGAGTCAGGTTCTCTCTTATACAGAGCATCCACCAGCTTTGGGACCCAGCTCTCATACATTCCAGTTACCTGAAAAGAGATGTCGCATTATTATTTGTATTGCAGTAACACCCAGAAGCCTCGGTTGAGATTGGAGCCTCACTGGGTTAGATGCTGCACGGACACATCGTGAGAGAGAGTCACTGCCCGCCCCCACCAGATGCTGAAGGAGCCATACAATGGGGAAAGTAAAACCTTTTTTACTGTAAACATACTTCTGTCATGGGCTCAAGTTTCAGTAATGCATTTCACTGTATGGCACTGAAATGCACCAGGCTTATGCAGCAGTTCTGCAGAAATGAACCTAGGGATTACAGTGGATGAGAAGCTGGATATGAGTCAGCAGTGTGCCCTTGTTGCCAAGAAGGCTAACGGCATATTGGGCTGTATTAGCAGGAGCATTGCCAGCAGATCCAGGGAAGTGATTATTCCCCTCTATTTGGCACCGGTGAGTCTACACCTGGAGTATTGCGTCCAGTTTTGGTCCCTCCACTACAGAAGGGATGCAGACAAATTGGAGAGAGTCCAGTGGAGGGCAATGAAAATGATCAGGGGGCTGGGGCACATGACTTACGAGGAGAGGCTGGGGGAACTGGGGTTATTTAGTCTGAAGAAGAGAAGAGTGAGGGGAGATTTGACAGCAGCCTTCAACTACCTGAAGTGGGGGTTCCCAAAGAGGATGGAGCTCGGCTGTTCTCAGTGGTGGCAGATGACAGAAGCAGCAGCAATGGTCTCAAGTTGCAGTGGGGGAGGTCTAGGTTGGATATTAGGAAAAACTATTTCACTAGGAGGGTGGTGAAGCACTGGAACGGGTTACCTAGGGAGGTGGTGGAATCTCCTTTTTTGGAGGTTTTTAAGGCCTGGCTTGACAAAGCCCTGGCTGGGATGATTTAGTTGGCGTTGGTCCTGCTTTGAGCAGGGGGCTGGACTAGATGACCTCCTGAGGTCTCTTCCAGCCCTAATCTTCTATGCTTCTAAGTAACTCACTGCAGGGCTGGACACTGCAATTGCTCGTTGTCTGTGGAGCTCCCACTGACAACAATAGGAGTTCTGGGTACAGCTCAGCTCCGGGAGAAGTTTTCTCTTACCGTCCATCCATGGATCACCACAAAGGTTTTACTGGTATGGTTGAAGTTGCATTGTGCCACGGTGTCTTCTTGACCAGGGACCAAGTAGCAGATGTCATCATCAGGTTCGTCAGCTGTCCTTAGAGAAAATTTGCTCTCGATCCCCTCAAAGTCTCTCTTTGTTTCTCTGGTGCTTCCTATAGTGGAGGCAGCATTTTGGGAACAGGTATTAAAACAGGTTCAGGAAGATGCATAATAAAAAAACCAAGCATTTTGATAGTCACAGATCTAAAGAGGTCAGAAGACAAGGTAAAATCAATTTCATCCTGCTCTAAGGCCCATTTCCCTGCCAGAATAAGGACAGTAAAATCTGGCCAATTGTAGGAGTATGTTTATTTTAGGCGTTTATTTTAATCTGGTAATGGAAAAGATATAAAACTGGTGCATCTGAAAAGCAATTCGCACTGCATTGTGGAAAAATACCCAAGTGTTTCAAATTAGGGGGTTGGGGAAGAGGGAGAAATCACTGATAAGCTTCATATTATTGAGGTATCTTCCCCATAATTTCAGCTTTAATGAAAATCACTTAAGCAATAACAAACAGATTCTTCAGTAATTCATTAGTAGCAGCAAACTCATCCCTGCTTTTATGCAATGTGGGTGTCTAGGTTTGTTCTGACTAAAAAAAAAAAGCAAGTGGGAAGGTCAAAAGCCAGCCTTGGGGATTAAAACTGAGCTAACAAAACAGAAGCCCATGTTTCAAAGGCAATATTGCGTCAGACAATCTGATAATCAACTTTCTAAGAAAAGCTGCTCTCTCTCCATCCTAGTGAAGGAGAAAGGGCATATTAGTAATGACACTGCATGTGGTATGCTATGCCTGCAATGAGCAGTTCTTCCTTGGAGAAATTTCTCTGCTTTCAAAATAAACATATAAATTGCTTTTCATTTTTATGACAAGAGGAAGGAAGAGAGTGGTTTCACACTCAGTGCAGTATAAAAAGTATACACTTTTATAATAGTAATTTCCTCCGTTGTTTGGAATACGCTCCTAAAAACTGGAAACCAATATTTCTCCCCCTTTTTAGGCCCTGATGTATCCAGGCCATCCTTACTCTCAGCAAAGTACTTCAGCTTGTGATTAACTACAGGCTTTGCTGAACGGAGATGTATGTAGACATGTGCATAAATGCTTTGCTGAACTGGGGCCTTAGTTGGCAGATTTCCTTTTAACAAGTACTGATTTCTCCTCTTCTCAACCCAGCAAAAGCCAGTACTTCTCAGTTCTGTTTACCAGTTTGTTTATTGGCACCATTTGCGGCAGGATTTCACAGAGTTCTGGGAATATAATCAGTAGTGAGCTGGAGCCGGTTCGCACTGGTTCACGCGAACCGGTTGTTAAATTTTGCAGCCGGTTTAGAACCGGTTGTTAAAGGGGTGGGAAAACTCCTGTCCTGTCCGTCCATCCTGTCTGTCCCACCTGAGCTTTTGGTTGGTGAGGCTCCCCTGTGAATTTTTACTCATCTGATGGCACTGCGCGCCTTCAGTGGCAGGTTCTTCACTCGCTCCGGGCCTTCGGCGGCACTTCAGCAGTGGGTCCTTCAGTGCTGCCGAAGACCCGGAGCGTCTGAAGGAACCGGTTCTTCAGCTTCTGGCAGCTCATCACTAAATATAATCATTAAATGCTCAGACCCAGAGCAGGGAACACAAAGATACAAAGTATGGCATTTTTACAAGACACACACAAATAATAGCCATTTTTGCTTGATTTTTTTCCATGACAAAAAGTTGATTTTCTGGAAGGAAGATGTTAAGAATGAGAGAATATTTCCTGCCTGGTATCTATATTTTTCAATACTGTCATTCTGTAAATTTCATGTATTATATATATATCTTCATTGATTTAAAACCCAACCTTTTGTGTTCAGTTAAATTGCCTTATTCAGCAAGGTAATTAAGCAAGTGCCTAACTTTAAGCACTTGAGTAGATGCACTGAAGTTAATGGGATTCCTTACGTGCTTAAAGTTACACCTGTGCTTAAATTACCTTCTTGAACTGAGGCCTAAACTGTTAGTATTTGCATGTGCCCTGAAGTCCTGGAAACAAAACACTGCTGTTACTGTGAGTGTTAGCATCCAGCATCACAAATAAACAGTGATACAGCAATATCAGCTATACACACAAAAGCACTTTCATGCCAATAGAACTGTCTACACTAGGGCATTTGTATACTGGCAATAAAGAAAGAAAGAAAAGTCACACCCCCTAACTGACATTGCAATGCCAGTAAAAGTTTCTAGTGTAGACCTGGCTTTTATCTATTCCTTATAAATTACCCCCTTTGGGGATTTCCTTCCCCCCCTCCCCACCATGTACAACCCATTCAGAACTTCTCACTCTCACCACAAATATTAATTATCTCTTCAATCCATTACCTTCTTTCTGAAAAACAGTCTGAGTGTAACTAGGATCATTTTTCTTCCACCCAGAAAAAGAAAGCCCTGGAGGCTGACTAGTTCTTAGTTAAACATCAAACTGTTTAACTTTCCACTCACTGATGACTCAATAAAGTCTTAAAAAGGAATAAAAGCAGCTTTCAACTATGAAATGCATAGAACCTCATAAAGACTTTGCATATGTAAGTTCCTTTTTCATACAGGAAGACAAACAAGAATACTCCACCTGCATTCCCTTTATACTATTTTCTTTGTATTTAGCTATTACATGGCAATTCCCCACTGCATTAAAACTATTTGATAATCATCCAAAATATAGACTAAACTGGCATCTGCTTAATAGTGTGTCCATTCCAATACATAGGCTATTATTTCTGAGTAGCTGGGAGTATACCCTCTAAAAGATATTTTATATAAGATATTACCTCATCCACCTTCTCTCTAATATGCTGGGGCTGACACAGCTACAACACTGTAGGAAATAGACCCTCTAGTTTGTAATAACTTAACTCCCAGTAATGCTCTTACGTTGAAGTGTAGGTGATTATTAACGAGAAGAGCTTGCATTTCTATAGCACCTTTCACTGGAGGAGCTCAAAGTGCTTTACAAATATTCATTAACTCAGCCTCATAAAACACCTTTATACATAGGGACCATTTCATCCACCACTGAAATGCAGTCACCTCTGCGGCCACATCAATCATGTAACCACGCAAAGCCACAAGCCATTGGTTAGAGGAGGTGAAGGTGGTTACTGTGTCCAGCTGAAATCGCAGGGGAGAGCTAGGAGGTCAAAATGAATAGCGATACATCTAGACTGCCAGGATTAGCACCCCTATACTTACAATAAGTGCCACGGACTCTTCAGTGGCCACAAATGGTCAGGGATTCAGCTGAAGGGCAGCATCTCCAGCAGCAAAGTACACCAGGTAGTTACTTACTCAGAGTACATTATGTATATGCGAGTCACCAATAATTACTTCCTGCTGTTCTGAGGTGTTCATTGGAGGTCTTCCTCAAGTTCTGTCCTGACCTCCCATTGGCATGCCAAATCTGATTAGATCACAGAATAAGATGATTTGGCTGCATCTCACATCTTAAAACTAGAATTCACTACAATTACAATTCTTTCCCCCTTCTATTTAGAATCTGCAATTTCAGTGGGGTGTGTGTGTGTGTGTGTTTGTACTTACACATTCATTCGTATACATATCTCACACACACTGAATATAGGCTGCAAAGGTCCTCAAGAGGTCATCTAGTCCCTCACCCCATTCTGAGACAGGACCAAGTATATCTAGACCATCTCTGACAGGTGTTTGTCTAACTTATCCTTAAAAACCTCCAATGAAGGGGATTCCCCAACCTTCCTTGGTGACCTATTCCAGTACTTAACTACCCTTATAGTTAGGAAAATCTTTCCTAATATCTAACCTAGATCTCCCTGTGAACTGTGCTTACATACATGTGGACTACATACTGCTTTAAAATAACAAAGAGGTTCTATGGGCTAAAAGTAGGCCCACCTAAGACACATTATTAAACAGCCATGTACAGCCACTCAGAAAACTAAAATTTGCCAGTTCAGTTTGTGCCCCTGTTCAAAGTATAAATCATAGAATCATAGAATATCAGGGTTGGAAGGGACCCCAGAAGGTCATCTAGTCCAACCCCCTGCTCAAAGCAGGACCAAATTCCCAGTTAATCATCCCAGCCAGGGCTTTGTCAAGCCTGACCTTAAAAACCTCTAAGGAAGGAGATTCTACCACCTCCCTAGGTAACGCGTTCCAGTGTTTCACCACCCTCTTAGTGAAAAAGTTTTTCCTAATATCCAATCTAAACCTCCCCCAAATGCAATGTCTTTTGTTGTACCAGCACAAATTAGTTCAAATAATACTACCTTTTCCTGAAGGCATAATGATTGTAGTGACCATAATGAGAAGAAAATCTCATCACACAACTTTAGTTTAATATTTGTAAAGTAGCTGAAAGGAAATTCTGATGCAGGGTTTTAACCGTTGAGTTCTTACATAGAGCCAAAGAAATGTAGGGTTGTCTATACACAAACTCATGTCAGTTTAACTAAAGGTGAGTTTTAAAAACAATTTAGTGAAACTGCTGCATTCCCCCTCTAATCATTTATTGGTTTAAAATGGCTTGTATTAATTTAGCTGAATTTGGCACTGAATGGACATAAGCTAAAATTGATAGAAGTCAGGTTTCAATCAAATGAAGAATATCCACACAGAGGTTTTCAACTAATCTTAGGTAAGATGGTGCAACTTTGTGTTTAGACAAAGCCTCAGAGAATGTGACTTAAGTGCTCTTTAAAAGCAAAATTATTCCTTTTTAAAAATTAGTATTTGCTCTGGTCCTGATTCAGCAAGGTACGAAAGCACGTATGTTGCTTTAAGCACATGAATAATATCATTGTAGTCAGTGTTGCAGTACCTTTCAGATGCATACTTTTAAATACAAAGTATAATTTTCTGGCCTTTGTCATCTCTGTAGGGATGATGCATTATAAAGAAATTCCATTTTCTTGCCATGAAATTCACTCTGGCTTTTTTATTGTACACATTTTAACCATAATATTTGTCTGGGAGCCAGTCAAAATAATGCAATCTACAATGCTTGGCTTATTTTATTTTTGTAATTGAAGGGAGTAGAAGTGTTATGAGTAACAGGCCAAGTACAGACTCTGCTCTGAAAGAACTTGCTTTTCTGATCCTGCCCTAGCTATGTTGCCCATTCTCGCGATTTCATCCCAAGTCTCACAGTATTTGGTGTTTTTCTTAAAGCCCTGGTGCTGGAATCAGGAGGCGACAAGAGAATCTTCACCTTCCTTTTGTTAAAAAGGAAACTTTTCTAGCCCTCTTGGTTGGGAGCGTGGCAGGAAGGGGGCGGGAAATCTATAAGTGAAACAAGTGTGCCCATAAGTACCCATAAGCAAAATAAATATTTATTTTTTTAAAAAAATCCTTGTGATTTTTAAGTCAATCTCATGATTTTTTGAGGCTTCACTTGTGATTTTTGACCACGTGATGTTGGCAGCGCTGCAGCTGTGAAAATCAGCAGGAACTCCAGTCCCGCTACGGCCTGATCCGTTGCCCACTGAAGCCAACGGAAAGACTCCCATTGACTTCTCTAGACATTGAAATGGCTCCTGACTCAAGTAGAAGGGTAGTATCAATAAGAGGAGAATCAAGCATTATGGACCCGATCCTGTTCCGACTGAAGTCAATGGCAAAATTACCATTGACTTCAATGGCAGCAAGACTGTGCCCTTCATTGAATTTATCGCTATTGTCAGGTGGGTTGAGAACTGAATTTTGAGCAAGTTGAACTACCCCATCTAGGTGCAGGATATAAAGTATCATAAGATCTAAATAATTATTCACTATGGATCAATGGATTTGAACTGTGGATTAAGGAAGGAATCTTGGATAAACAAGAATTTCATCATTTGTACACGGATGTGGAAATTCAAATTGTTAGATACATAAAAACATCATGGGATAGATCCTCGGCTGGCACAGCTCCATTGAAATCAACACACACATGCTCAAATATTTACACAAACAACAGTGAGAGTTCTGTTGAGATAACTAGTCCTACAGCTGATAAAGCGCAATAGAACATCACGTATCAGTCACCTTGAATACCCCACCAAGCTTCTTATATTAGCCCATGTTCCCTAACAAAGTAAAGTTTTGTAACTCAGACAAGTGAAATGCTTTTGCAAGGGCTAAATTACAGAAACAATCAATCTTGATTTGATTTGAGTGGTTTAAACAATACAATAAAATCACAGTTTGTTACAACTCCACAACACAACCCATAAAGCAGGCTATTGTTTAACTACTCTGTCGAAGAGCTCCAACTTAGTTTGTTCATCCCACACGTGAGGAAAGAACTCCGTGGCCTTAATCCTGCAATAAATGTTACATGGGCTAACTGCTGCACTTGCATAGAGCTCCCTTGGACTCAGCAGGACTCCACGTGGGCACAAATGTCGGCACACATGCTGGCTCCAAGCCTGAGTCATTCCCTGCGGAATGACTGCGTCCCTCAAGTGCATTTGGTATGCTTGTAAAATGATACACTGGGAGTACTTTCCCATCCTTTAGACGCCCTGGAGCATCTCTCCTACATTTTAGGACCGTCCTCAAAGCTCAGTGGTCCTAGCATCCTAAAACACTGTAAAGAATCACTCTTTAAAACAGTGTTAAGATGATAAAGTGCAGCTGTGGGCCGACTTCTACAATAATAAATACAAGGTCCCTTTTGATAATGATGCCCAAGGAGTATATGTACAGGCCAGTTTCCCAAATAGGAGATTTTCTCACACATTATAAATCCAGCAGGATCCTATGATTCCACTATGCTGTTAGTTCTCCAATATACCCTCTCAGAAGTGCCAAAGATTCTGTTGGAAAGTTGTTACAGTAGCAGCTCGGGCAGAGCTATCCCAAACACAGCATTTACAAGGAATATTAAAAGCTGGGGGCCAAATTTTTAATCGTTTACACTAATGTAAACTGGTGTAACTCCTTTGATTTAGATGGAATTACTCCAGATTTACACTGGTTAAACTGAGAATTTAGCCCTATAAATATAATCTTCCTCTGATTATACCGTGCCCTGTTTATTAAGGATTCAGACGTTGTTTCCTGCGGCCCAGATCCTGCTTTCCCCTGCTCCTAAAACACCCATTGACTTCAGTGAGAGTTTATGGCACGGCTAGATCTGAGATGTTCTTACAGGTGGGTCCCACATCATCTATTATTAGGGAGAACTAACACATTAAGTAGAAAGGCTTCAAAGCAAGGAATGAAAACGACGTTTATAAGTTTGCTCTGGGAGGGAAGAGAATTCTCATTTTATGCCACTAAACTATTATTGTGATGGGTGCTCTAGAATTACCATTGATAGAATAAGATTAGATTCAAGGTGAGAATATATTCCTTTCACTGTGGCCTAGGATGATCATATGTCATGTTTCGGCCGGGACACAGTCCCTTTTTTATGCCCTGTTCCGGCCGTCCCGACTTTTTTGGCAAAAGCGGGCATTTGTCCTGTTTGCTCTTGCCAACCTGATCGGCGGGTGGGAGATGTGTGGGAAGGCTCAGGCCAGCTATAAGAAAAATAATGAGAAAAAAAATGTAGACCCAGCTCCTCAAAGGCAGTTAGGCATCTAAGTACCTCTAAGAATCTGGGCCATAGTTAGTTACCATCTTAGCTTCACTCGGTGGTTTGCAACAGATGTGTCCAAACTTTTTTCTAACTGCGCAGACTTTTAAAAACATTAGTCTCTCTCCCGCCTTTGATGAAAAGTCGGTTGAAAGTTTCTTTGTTGAAAGTGTATTAGTTTTGTGGATTAGCAAAGTGAAAATTAGTGAAAGTCGACTATTCTCTAGGTGATATATTCCTCTATGCCATGCTCGGTGTGTGCTCTATATGCATATCCACTGTGGGATTAGAATATTCATCTTCAAACTTGACTCTAATTGCTTCATCTTCTTGAAAGGCATTTGTTATAACACCAATCCATGTTGCCACTCGGTTTTGTGTTTACATGAAGGCTCTATTGTGCAACTGGGCAGGCCACTTGACCCACCAAAATAAACAGTACACGCAAGTAGGGCCCGGCTCCTGTGCGGTACCCAGCTCCGACTGCCACCCAGGAGATGCCGTCATCACTAGCGGGGCAATCAGATGCCACCTTGCTCATGACAAAAAATAACCCAGTCCCCGCGGCTTGTTCCCTGGAGGCGTCTCGCTGCAGTCAGTACCCGCACCTCAAGGATGGGGAAGCCACTTGGGGCCAGCAGCCAGGTGCCCTGCCCGGGCTGGGGGCCTGACCCCCGTCTCCCCCAGCGCCACCAGGGACGTGCCGGGCGGTCCGGAGAGCGCGGCGCCGGCGGCTCGGCTCGGCAGCCCCCGGGACGAGGAGCGGTGAGGGGCAGCCCGGGGCCCGCCGGCAGCGTGGGGCGGGCAGGAGCGGAGCAGCCCGCAGGGACTCCCCGCCCGGCCCCGCGCCCCGGTGACCTTGGCCCGCGTGCCGGGCATTCCAGCGCCCCGCCCCGCCCCCGGCGCGCGCCCCGCCCCGCCCCGCACGCGCCCCCGCCCCCGGCGCGCCCCCCGCCCCGCCCCGCCCCGCACGCGCCCCCGGCGCGCCCCCCGCCCCGCCCCCCGGCGCGCCCGGCCTCGCAGCCGGCTGGGGACGGGGGCGACCGGCCCCCTGCGAGCCCCGGGCCCCTCTTCTTCGGCCCCCACCGCCGTGCGTGACCCGCCCCACAGCCGCCCCCTGTCTGCCCTACAACCTCCCCTGTGCCTGCCCCACACCCTCCTCTGTGCACGGCCCCAGCCCCCTCCTGGGGCCTGCCCCCCAACCATCCCATCCATGCCCCCAGCCCCCTCCTGCCTGCCCCACAGTCTCCCCCAAACAACCTCCCGCCTGCCCCACACCCTCCTCTGTGCACGGCCCCAGCCCCCTCCCGCCTGCCCCACAGCCTCCCCCCAAACAACCTCTCGCCTGCCCCACACCCTCCTCTGTGCACGGCCCCAGCCCCCTCCCGCCTGCCCCACACCCTCCTCTGTGCACGGCCCCAGCCCCCTCCCGCCTGCCCCACACCCTCCTCTGTGCATGGCTCCAGCCCCTTCCTGGGGCCTGCCCCCCAACCATCCCATCCATGCCCCCAGCCCCCTCCTGCCTGCCCCACAGTCTCCCCCAAACAACCTCCCGCCTGCCCCACACCCTCCTCTGTGCACGGCCCCAGCCCCCTCCCGCCTGCCCCACACCCTCCTCTGTGCACGGCCCCAGCCCCCTCCCGCCTGCCCCACACCCTCCTCTGTGCACGGCCCCAGCCCCCTCCCGCCTGCCCCACACCCTCCTCTGTGCACGGCCCCAGCCCCCTCCCGCCTGCCCCACACCCTCCTCTGTGCACGGCCCCAGCCCCGTCCCGCCTGCCCCACACCCTCCTCTGTGCATGGCTCCAGCCCCTTCCTGGGGCCTGCCCCCCAACCATCCCATCCATGCCCCCAGCCCCCTCCTGCCTGCCCCACAGTCTCCCCCAAACAACCTCCCGCCTGCCCCACACCCTCCTCTGTGCACGGCCCCAGCCCCCTCCCGCCTGCCCCACAGCCTCCCCCCAAACAACCTCCCGCCTGCCCCACACCCTCCTCTGTGCATGCCCCCAGCCCCCTCCTGCCTGCCCCACAAAAACCTTCCCTGTGTCTCCCCCAAACAGCCTCCTATCTGCCCCACACCCTCCTCTGTGCATGCCTCCTGCCCGCTCTACAACTTCCCCCATGTATGCCCCACGCATCTCCCCTGTGCATGCCCCGATGCCTCTTTTCCTTCCTGTGCATCCACCCAACGTCACCCTGCATCTCACTAGTCATATCCCTGGGCACCACCATGCACGCCCCCAACACTGCTTCTCTTTCTGACATGCACATCCCCAACAGCCACCTGTACATGCCCCCATCACCTCAGTCTGGTCTCCCCCATGCATGCTCTGATACCCACCTGTGCACGTCCCCAGCAGCCCCCCTTTCCCCTGTGCACATCCCCAGCACCCCCCATCCCTTTAGTATAAGGTCACAAACAGAAGTTCAGTTGATGTTTGCAAAAGCGATATTGTCTTGCAGCTTCTAGTGCTTCTCCCACTCCAAGGACTCAGACTTACTTGGGACAGTGGCTTGTGTCGTGGCAGTAGCTGTGCAGAGAGCAGCGAGGTAGTGGATCCACAGGCCCAGGGCTGCCAGCAATGCTCCCCTTGCCATCACTGGAGAGGTCTCCCTTTTCCAGTGTCCAGAGGAAATCAAGTGAGTGCAGTTTGTGCAGCCTGCAGCTCCGTGCAAAGTTTCCCTAAAGTTAAGTGCAAAAAGTGCCAGCAGGTCTCCTGGAGTAGGAGGGACCCTTTTCTGTCACTGCTTCAGGCTCCTTATGTGAATGGAAATATGCAAATAACCCTCACCACCTATTGGCTATAAAATCATAAGTGAGGGCGGAGGAGGGGCCCCATGCTCAGTTCCAAATACCAGCACTCAGTCTCTCCCTGCAAGAAGATGGGAAGCATGAGCGTCCTTACAGAGCTGGAGTTCAGCTGCAGTTTGCTCTGCCTTTGCTTAAGCAGTTTGCTGAGGAGTCTCCTGCACGGGAGGAGCAGTGGCTGATGATTACTCCTCCGGCACATTTATTTTGTAAACCCAGATCCTCTAATTGAGCTCTTCTGTCAGCTAGGGAGCCCAGTTTTAAAAACCTTTACAGAAGGATCCTCCAATTTAGGCATGCACTTCTGGAAAGCACTCAGTACAGCATAAGAATCTATATAGAATTAGGGCTTGTCTACACTTGAGTTAATTTGGATTAATAATGCCTGATTAATGCCATATGTGGACATTCTTATTCTGGAACAAGAGTGCTGTGTTCCTGTAGCTTAATCCACTTCCAAAGCCTTTTCAAATAGCTATGCCTGAATAACTCCATGCGTAGGTAAGCCCTTAAACACGCAAAACTGAATGAAAAGAACATTAAGGTTGCAAAGTCAAGGACTCATAAGTTAGGAAATGTTAAAATTGAGGTTGCCTGTGAAACCGTTGTTCAACCTCCTTGCGTGTATGCATTATGATGCAGTCTTTAATTACATAATCACATACTCTTTCCCCCCCCCCCCAAGATGCCGGACTCATTCAATGCACGGGCTGGACCTTGCTCTGAGTATGAGTGAAGGCCAATGCTGGCATTTCCTAACTTCTGAGTGCTTGAGTTTGCAACCTTAAATATAGGGGGTTTGTGTGTAATTTCCTAGGTTTAAAAAGCAAACTGGGAAAACAGAAGTCCCATCATGTGGGACCATTTTGATACCCACTTGACCCACCAGCAGGATTGGAATCTTTAGATCCTCCGCACAGACCTCCACCCCTTGAGCTAAAAGAGTGACTGTAGAAGTAGGTTGTCACCCTCTGTGTGGGCCAGGCACCAGAGGGGAAAGTGACATGCTTTGCCAGTTGGTTTCAAGAGATATTTGCTGACAGAGGAGGACTGCTGGGACTCCGGAACCTTGGATTCCATTTTGGGTTCCAAACGAGAATGTTCTCTCATGAACACAGACTCCCTTTCTTGAAGCCTGGCAAATTTCTGTCCATGTCTCCTCCAGCTTTCCCTGGCTCCTCATTCCAATCTCATCTCCATCCCTGGCGCCCAGTACCAGTCTTCCCTAACGGCACATTGTCTCAATCTACTCCTTCTGCCCCCTCTTCTTGGTCCAGCTCTTGTCCCCTCAGCATTTCAGTCAAGCTCCCTTTTCCTAGTGATACTTTTGCATCCCTTTCCAGGGGTGCTGGAACAATTTTTATAGTGGGGGTGCTGAGAGCCATTGAACCAAATTGTAAACCCTGCATGTAATGGAAACCGTTCAAGCCAGAGGGTGCTTACCTAGTTCCAGCACCGATGTCCCTTTCTTGCCTCCATTCCTTGCCCCCTCTGCAATGAATGAGGGCTCTCCTCCAAGGCCTTAATGCTGCCTGGATGCCTTCAGGGGGAGCCCTGAGAACATAGGAGAGACTGTCTCCCTGCTCTCAGTTCCAGTGCCGGGCACTAGAGCAGCCTGCAACAGCAATTGCAAGGAAAATCCTGCTCAGTCCCTGCAGTCCTCGGCTGCAGCATGCTCACTGTGGACAGCATCTTTGGAGAATTTAGCTGTTAAGCTCCAAATAGGCTTTACCAAGTATGTGCAAACTGAGATTTTTTCAAAGGCTTACATAAGGTGGCCAAATTTGAGTGGCATTTAACGGGAACAGCCAAAGGCGCATCCCTGGTACCAGAGTGACCGCTCTGCCAAATTTCAAGTCCCTGCTGTAAAGCAAGGAGGTGCTAGAGCTTCTCAGCAAAACAATTGTAAGATGATTATTTTTTGTAATATGGGCAAAACAACATATTTGTCCCTCATCTAATTCTTGCAAAGAGCTGAACTGTTTTAGATACAGCTTTCCCCCGCCAAAAAACGTCAGCCTGAGGCAGATATCTGGCATAGAACGTTTCAGCCCAAATGGTAAAGCTTGGCAAAACGATAAGGAACTTAAAAAAAGCTGTTCTCATGGAAAACATCAGGCAGTCATCCGACAGGTGGTGCTACCAGCTACATCTAAAACAGAGAGCTTGTCTGATGGACACCTACCTCTTCTCACATCTGGGACTCCAGCAATTACTTGTGTTGTAAAGGAAGGTGTTTAATATATTTTAGCTGCCTTTTAATGTGATTTAGCAAATAGAAATGAGGAGGCGGAGCCAGTACCGCATAATGAGCCAGCTCTTTATAGACCATCAGCAAGTGTTGGACAGACAAGCACCAATCTCCAGAACAGAATTAGTACTGGGGCTCTCTGGTTTTTGCACTCACTCGCTTGCACATCTTGTAAATACCAGCTGCGCGGGGTAGGATGTCGCTCCTCAAACTTGAGTACAATCAAGTGTGTTACCAAGAAATTGTTACTGGAATCAATTTCTCCCTTTTTCTGCAGCCCCTCCAATGCCATACAAAATCCCCTCCTGCTTATGAAATTCAAGGGGGAAGAATACCAGCTTCTTGTAACTTGAACAAATGAGTCACCCAATTACAAGAAAATCTGAGATATGTGGGATGTGATAAAGGAAGAATGAATCCCTTAACTCTAATGGTTTGCAGTTGTGCTCTTCTCAGTGTGTACGTTTCCCAGTACTACCAAGTTTTCCTTTCAGCTGCAGATAATTGTCATCAGATTGAGAAGAATCTTCATATGTAGATCTAAATATACTCAGTCCAACTATTATTCAGATTTGAATCTTGGAACCTCTTAAAGTAAATAATGTTATGGGGGAAAGCATAGTTAAATCAATAAAACACAAACTGATTTATAGTACTGGCAAAGATAGAAATGGGTGGAAGGTAATAAAGTTCTCCAAAATATAGATAATGTTATTGCTAACAAGAAAAAAAAAGTTTAGTGGAATGGAATTTAGCAGACACTGGAGTTGCAAAATGATGCTGTTAATTGCGCCAAAAGACAATGTAGAAGGTTAACATCAAAACAAGCCAGCAGAAATGCCAAGGTTCCCAAAGACAAAAGGGTTGTATTCACCCCTCACTTTGGCGTAAGTACATTAACTCCAAAGCAGTAGTCCTAATTTACACCACTGCAACCGAGGGGAGAATCAGATTCAAATATTTCACTTGTACTCTGATCTAGCAGGGACACTAACGGTGAAGTTTAAAAAATTGAGAAAAAGTAACACTCTCACTTTTTAATATTTTCACACTTTTCCAGGGGAAATATTTTGAAAGTGTCATAATGTGTTATCCCCCTGCTGCCCATTCATACACACACTTTCTCTCACTTTTTAACAAAACTTTCCCCCAACTTTTTCTACTGAGAAAAAGTAAATGAATAGAAGAAGTGTTTTTCTTCACTTTCTCCAGCTTTTTTTCCTTTTTGTCCACTGGAAGAGGGGGTAGTTTAAAAAAAAAAGAAATGAAGAGAAAGTGGAATTTTCCCCCCACTATTTGAAGACAAAAGTTTCAATTTAAAAAATCAAAATTTTTCATTTTGAAATTTGTTCAAAAACATATATTTTATTGAAATTGATCTTTTTTCCTGAAAATTTTTTTTTAATGAAATTCCATTTTTTGGCTAAAAGATTTTTACCAGCCTAGTCCCTAGTTCTGTACCAAATTTGTTTTACTGCAACAGCATCATACAAATTTGATTTCTTAGAACAGGGTCTCCTGGCTCTGGGTCCTGCTTGCCAAGGAAAGAGGGACTGTAACCTTGTGATCTGCCCTGAGTAAGGAGCAACACATTGTTGGCCTGCCCCAGGAGCAAAGGAAGGGACTACATTATCATTCCATCCGTGTGGTCCTCTAGCTCTCTGCTTGATCCATGGGGAAAGTAATCTGCACCAGCCCTTTTCCTAGCACACACTACTTATCCTAAATTCTAGCTAAATTGGGGAGACTGGCAGATAATGAGGAGCAGAGCCACTCCCTGCCCACCTGTCAATAGGGGCAGTAGCAGCCCAGGAATCTATTTTCCCCCTTATACTCATGCTGCTACCTGCAGTATGGGGAACAATGACAAAGGAGTAATGTGGCTCCTTTTGTCCCCTTATTTCCCTGCATGCGTGATCTGACCCTTAGTAAATAGCTGCTGTAAAACTCAAATTAAATATTTTTCAAATTACTCCTGTGCTACAGTGCTGAGATTCTCCTTTTCTAGTCTCCCATTGCAGCCCACATCCTGCCTTTGTGATTGTCACCAATAAATACCTGCAACAGTTTCACTTCACTCTTCCTCGCCCTCCTCTACACCCTCCACCGCCTTATTTTTAATGCTAAACGGGATCCTCTTGTTTATTCAAGCAAACAGAATTGGACAATAGACAGAAACTCTCCTCTGCACCAGTAAACTGCAGGCTTTGGGTTTAAAATAGCTTACACTGCGGTGTTGGTAACTGTGCTCTAATTAATAATCATGCTGCAGATACTGCCTGCCGGAGTTATCTAATCCTCCAGCCAGACACTGCTTTCAAAATGCAATGCAATAACACAGACATTGCTGATAGGGCTCCCTTCTGGAGGGGGTGGGTGGTGGGTGTGGAGGCCAAATCGCCTCTCCCATTGGTTGTTTTGCTGGTATGGTGATCAGGTGCTGATCCACTGAAGTTGAAGTCAGATGATAGATTCCTACCTTATTGCTGCAGTAGGTCAAAGATGCCACTGTTTGAAAACTTGTGCAAGGTTAGGAAAATATGCAAGAGAAAGAGAGAGGCAGGAGGGGTCTTTGTCTAAGTGATAGAATTTCATCCTAGCAGTTACAACGAGCTTCAAGTTTCTTCATCATGCCAGCAGGATCAGAGCTAGGGAACTGAGCCGGTTCCCACTCCGTTTTGTCTGCTTCCTATATTTATTAAACGCATAATTTTAGCAACGGGAACAGAGCCTCTGTGCTCTGGGTCCTGCTTGCCAATATGAATCCTTGCTTGCCAAGGAAAGAGGGAGTAGGATGAGCCAGAGCGGTGCGTGTGGGGAAATGTATTTATCATTTCTTTATTAAGAAACACCCCAGAAAGATGAGCCACATTCCCTTATCTTTGGGCTCTCCGGCTGGGGCCAGAAATCATGCACATTCTGCTTACCCTTTATTTTCCAGTAAAATTCTAACAGATGGTGAGTGGTGCATGCTGCAAGTCAGGCTGAATTTCAACTCCGTGTGTGTGTGTGTGTGTCCGTCCCTCCTCCCCCCACACACCTTTCTTTCAGGTGTCTGTGACTTTCTTGAAAAAGACCTCTTGGGCTGACATTTTCTATACTCGGACTCAGCTCAAAGGTGAGTTTTTAAAGATGTTTGGGACAAGTTGGCACAGCCATTTTGGAGTTATTCAAGCAGAAATAAAGCCTTTTTCGCCCCCCATGTTTTGAGTGGACATTTTGTGCTCATACAGAGCCAGAGAGGGACTTGCCTTAAAGCAGCTGTCCATGTTAGGGCTCCCTGCATCCCAGTTCAAGTACAAAGGGAACAGCAACATCTGCCTCTGCAATACTTCTTTACGAAACAGATGGTCAAGGTGAGACAGAGAGAGAAGAGTAGGTTGTGAACAGAACGTGCTCCACCCGCAAGCATTGGCTAGCAGAGCTGAGCCAGCAGCATTAGTTGAGGGAGAGAATTAAGCTGCAAGGAGGAGAGCATAGTGACACTTGGGAGGAATGTGGCTAGCGGACAGAGGACTAGGCTGCGGCACAGGAGACATGGCTTCTGTTTCTGGCTCTGCCTCTGGGTGTCCTTGGGCATGTCACTTTCCCTCTGTACATCAGTTTCCCCATCTGTAAAATGAAGCACTTTGAGATCTGCTCATGGAAAAGCATTTGATAATAGCTGGGTGCTCTTATTATGCTATTCCTTTTCTGGACCTCTTGCAGCTCGGCATGATGATATGCCAACCCTTACTCAAGATTTAGAACTCGAGCTCAGTCTGGCCCACAGCGAAAACATGAATGAAGCCAGATATGTCCACCTTGTCTTGTAGCTCTCATTAAGACCTAAGGTTCAAGCAAAGATTGAATTAAATCAGCCAAGCAGTTTGAAAGCTATAATCATGGAAACAGGCAAGTTTTGCACTTGTTCAGTAGAATTTTTTCTGTCCAGTTTTATTATGAATATTATTATTGGGTGTCAGTTTTGATCACATAATGGGATCACTTAAAGTTACAGACCCTGCCCCAAAGAGATTGCTGTCCAAATTCAGAGATGATAGCAAATGAGGAATATACATAGACCATAGGGGAAGGGAAGAGGATGGACAAGAATTTCAGTAATAAGACTGCACGGTTTACTAAATTTATCCCAATTCAAAATACACATGATGGGAGCACTCATGTGTTCCTAACTTTAAAACTACTGACCGGATTCATTTCAGCCTATGCCAGGAGGACTACATGTACAATAAACAGTTTGCATCAAATGCATCCTTAAGATGGAAAAGAAATGTATCAAAAAATGTTTTTTTGTCATGAGGCTGTTCAGGAAGGGCATTTGAAGTAAGAGGTATGACTGTATGCTCTGCACTCTATTGGTAGAGAGTTCAGATTCAGGCATCTTTGTCATCACTCTGCAGTCACCAAATCTCTGGCAACTTTCACTTGATTTTTAAGTCGCCGAGAGCTCAGTTCTGCTACTGAGGGTTGTCAGTCATCTTGTAGAAGTGGCCGTGGTCTTAGGCTTATTTCATAGTGCCCAACTTTACCTTCTCCTGCATGTATACAGCTCCTATTGCATGCTTAAAGTCCATGGGAATTGTGCTCACGTGTCTAGGGGTCCGTCATTTGTGTTTATACATGAATCTGAAGCTGCGTAGATGGGAGGTTGATGAATGAAAATGGCTATTCTTGCAAATCTTCCTGTTTACTTAATATCCAGTGCAGTTAAGGTAATAACCGGCCCTGTGTTCATAAAGAGCCCATTCAAAGACTCACTAAGAGGCTTAGAATTCTGTGAAGCTCAAACTCCGGGAGCGAGTTAGATAATAGTCGTATTTGGGTAGTCTGGTTTGTGTGGCGGCTGATAACATTGTAACTAACCAAACTGTGACATAAATATGACTGAGGAAACAGGCAAATAGTTTGGTTTGTTTCAAATTATTATTCCTGGGGGGATTTCAAGAATTCTAGTTAGATAATCAGGGACACATGAGTTTGACTCTAGTTTTTCTGATGTCATAAGAATTCTGGGAAAGCTGCTTCGTAAGCAATCTAGGTTTTTGTTTTTAAAAAATATTTCCCCAAAGTTTTCCAGGATCATAATCTTTAATAAAGACAATGGAGCAGTTTTAATATTTATTACAGTGGCGCCTAGAGTCCCAACACCCCATTGTGATAGGGGTTGTACAAGAATATAACAAAAAAGATGGTCTCTGACCCAAAAATCTTAAGGAAATAAAAGCTGACTAAAGTGGGGAAAAAGCCTTTAGCTCTTGAACTGTTTCAAGGGGTGGGATATGCTGAAATTGCAGTGAGACAATTTGAAAGGGGTAGTGGTGGTGTTTTAATTTAGATGGAATAAATGGGCCCCAAGAGTGTTAAAATGACCCTGAAACTGACCAACATTAAACAGATTTAAGCAAGGTTCAGGGTTTGGTATTCAGAGACCTCAGCCTGCTTAATACCATGGCAAATACATTATTGTTTTTTAACCTTTTATTAAAGAAACAGAAATGAAGGAAAATAGTTAAAGCATTTGAAATATAAAGTATTAAGTGAGATTTGAGTGTTTTAACATCTCTTGTTCCTTTTCCCTTTAGCTAGAGAAAATTTTTAAAAAGAACCCCCCTTCCCCATTTGACAGTCTTTTAGATGGTACTAGGAAGTAAAAACTGTTGGTTTTTGTGGAAAAGAAAAAAAATTGTTGAACTGGACTGGAGCTGTCATTTTTGCTGCTGCTGTTCAAGTCTGATCCCATTTTCTAGAAGGGAGAACAATACATACACAAGAGAGGAGAGAAAAGAACTGCAAAGATAGAAAATGCAGCTTCTGTGTCTCTTGCTGATTTTTACTTGCAACCTCAGTGTTGGAAAAATACAGGCATACACGCCTTCTTATCAGCCACTCCAAGACCTGGCAACCTTCTACCAGCATCGGGCTGTTTTGGTCATTACTTTTCTTTGCATATTTTACAACACTGATGTAAGCCTGTGACCAGAGAGGCAGTCTTGGCTGGCTAAGCCAGATTCTGATTAGACAGAAGGTAAAAGGAGAGGGATAGGAAAGGGAAGAAATAAGGCAGGGAAGGAAAAGGACACAAAATGTTACGTCCCAGGTGATGCTTGGGAATTAGTCAAAGCAGGTGGAGGTAGCGATGTCATCTGGGTCTCTTCTTTTGGCCTGGCCTGGTCAGGACGTTTTTCAGGATCAAAGGCCCAGTGGTGTTATAGTAGAACCTAGGACCCAGTGGGGGTGGCAGTCATAATGGCTAATCTCATTCCTTCCCTTCTTTCAGTCAGCAATTGTTGCGTTCACTTCCCTCCTCATTTTTCCCCCAACGTCTTTTCTTTTAAAGACCCCAGAAGGGAGTGATGGGTGGAATCGCCTTATTATTTGGTTTACCAATTAGGCTTCATTTTTGCCACACCAATTTTGGTCCATTGATTTCTGCTCTCATATGTCCCTTGTTTACCAGGCATGATTTTAACACAGTTCTTGAATTATATAAGTGGCTCTTTTTTTTGTTTGTTTGTTTTCCTTTTGTACCTTTTTCCAATGTTTATTGTTGTCAGTTAGGATAACATTTTATAAACTTTTACTTACTTTTACAGTTGAGCTTACAATCAGGGTCAATTCGTAAACCCAGTTATTACCACAGAGGGTTCTTTCTACCAGCAGGAAAAGAACTAGGTCAGACCAGATGATCACGATGGTCCCTTCTGACCTTGAAATCTATCAGTCTAACCATCAAGCCGACATATACTTTGTAATTTACATCTCCATAAAAGGAGCAGGAAGGCAAAATGGCTTGGCTGCCATCCCTCGACCAGCCATTAAATTGTTCCCTCTGCAGATTGACAGAATTGGGAGTGAGAGAAAGAACAAACAAATATTTTAGTGTTGCTTCTAGCAACACATGGATGCCAAATCTATCCTTTTCAGCGGTAGGAACCATCCGTTTCTGTTCTCGCAGAAGCAGCATCCTTAGGATTGAAAGGGGTTAAGATTAGAGGAGGAAACGGAAGAAATGCAAGAAATATTGTTGTCAATTGGCTCTCCTTCTGCAGCCAAACCTAAGAAAGGCAAATGTCTGTTAGCATCTTCAACAGAGGAAAGAACAAGATGAGCACCATGACAAGCAGTACAGGGGGCAGAGATGCTTGCCCATCGCCAGGCCATGGAGAACCACAATATCTGACTCCTCTCCAGTTTTGAGACCTCTGAGGGGTCAAGAAAGGCCAATTCCCCCAAGTGCTGCTGTGTGTAGCAGGAGTGTGCCATCCCTCCCACCCTCATGCCAGGTCAGCGGAGATGTTGAGAGAGGAGAGCCAGACTCAGCGTGGGAACCAGGCTTTTTCCCTGACGTCTATAGCAAAGAACTAAGGAAATTCCCAGCCCTAAACAACAAATGCACTAAGATGGAGTCCGGGTTGTAAATACAAGCTGATAACTCAAAGGGAAAACTATGACGGGTTAGAAATTTCCCCTCCAAGTTGGTTTCCGATGGAAAATTGAGTTTTTGATGGAACAATTTTTTTGTGTGTGAGAAAAGTGTCTGCATTTTGCAGACAATTTTGATATTTCATCAAAAATCCAAATGTCCAAAACCCCAAAGTGTTCAGTTTTTGGCTGAACTATTTCAGTTTCCCCCCAGAGAGGAATTTACTGCATAACAAATTGCAAAGGGAGCTACTGTACTGATTGTATTAGTCATGATCAGATTGAATTCCTCAACCTGCTGCTATTTTAATTAAAATGCACTTCCATCTGCTGCACTCGAGTGCCTGGGAATGGGGGGAAATCAGCTCCAGCTTTCTCTGAAATACGAAGTGCCTTGGCTACAAGAGTCTGGGTTTATAGCACCTGAATTATTGAGCCCAGGGCTAGGCAGAGGGAAAGATCAGGGAAAACTGGAGGCTGGCCAGAGAAGGGAAACAGAAATAGAGGGACTGAGTCATCAGGGGAGATGAAAAGAGCTCCAGGAAACAAGTCTAGCTTGACCAAGGGGCGCCTCAGGAGATGTGAGACAGGATAAGAGCCCAGGCCTTGGGTCGTAAACAAGAAGGGAGAAGAATTGTTTAGGGTGGAATGAGGGGCCATAACCAACTGTGAAGGGAAAGTGTTAAAGATGGGAAAATAGAAGCTGATTATCAGGTTAACGCCCTGACAGTGAGATCTGTTGAATCATCTCTCCCGTGGGACTGATGAGAGCACCATCACCTGGGATATTTCAATCTAGCCTGGACAAACCCTGGATAATGTACCTTGGAGAGCACGTGTGCATTGGCTCCTAGGAGAGTGTCAGGATGGGGCCTACTAGCTCTGTTCCAGCTCTGTAAGAACATAAGAGGGGCCATACTAGGCCAGACCATTGGGTCCATCTAGCCCAGTATCCTGTCTTCCGACAGTGGCCTTTGCCAGATGCTTCAGAGGGAATGAACGGAACAGGCCAATCATCAAGTGATCCATCTGCAGTGATCCACTCCCAGCTTCTTGCAGTCAGAGGCTAGGGGGACACCCAGAGCATGGGGTTGCATCCCTGACCATCTTGGCTAATAGCCATTGACAGACCTATCCTCCATCAACTTATCTAGTTCTTTTATGAACCCTGTTATAGTTTTGGCCTTGACAGCATCCCCTGGCAACGAGTTCCACAGGTTGACTCTGCATTGTGTGAAGAAGTACTTCTTTATGTTTGTTTCAAATCTGCTGCCTATTAATTTCATTGAGTGACCTCTGGTTCTTGTGTTATATGACAGGGTAAATAACACTTCCTTATTCACTTTCTCCACACCAGTCATGATTTTATAGACCTCTATCATATCACCCCTTAGTCCTCTCTTTTCCACATTGAAAAGTCCCAGTGTTTTTAATTTCTCCTCATACTGAAGCTTTTCCATACCCTGAATTAATTTTGTTGCCCTTCGCTGTACCTTTTACAATTCTAATAGATAATTTTTGAAATGGGATGAGAAGAACTGCACACAGTATTCAAGGTGTGTGTGAACCATTGATTTATAGAGTGGCATTATAATATTTTCCGTCTTATTAGCTAGCCGTTTCCGAATGATTCCCAACATTCTGTTCGCTTTTTTGACTGCTGCTGCACATTGAGTGGATGTTTTCAGAGAACTATCCACAACTCTAAGATCTCTTTCTTGAGTGGTAACAGCTAATTTAGACCCCATCATTTTATATGTATAGCTGGGATTATGTTTTCCAATGTGCATTACTTTGCATTTATCAACATTGAATTTCATCGGCCATTTTGTTGTCCAGTTACCCAGTTTTGTGAGATCCGTTAGTAACACTTTACAGTCTGCTTTGGACTTAATTACCTTCAGTGGTTTTGTGTCATCTGCAAATTTTGCCACCTCACTGTTTACCCCTTTTCCGAGATCATTTATGGATATGTTGAATAGCACTGGTCCCAGTACAGATCCCTGGCAGGGACACCATTTACCTCTTTCCATTCTGAAAACTGAGTGTTTATTCCTATCCTTTGTTTCCTTGTTTTAACCATGTAATGATCCATGAGAGGACTTTCCCTTTTATTCCATGACAGTTTACTTTGTTTAAGAGCCTTTGGTGAGGGACCTTGTCAAAGGTTTTCTGAAAGTCCGAGTACAGTATATCAACAGGATCGCCATTGTCCATATGTTTGTTGACCCCATCAAAGAATTCTAGTAGATTGGTAGGGCATGATTTCCCTTTACAGAAGCCATAAATCGTGTTCATCTATGTGTTTGATAATTCTGTTCATTACTATAGTTTCAATGAATTTGCCTGGTACTGAAGTTAGGCTTACCAGCCTGTAATTGCCAGAATCACCTCTGGAGACTTTTTAAAATATTCTGTCACATTAGCTATCCTCCAGTCATCTGGTACATAAGCTAATTTAAGTGCTAAGATACATACCAGTTAGTAGTTCTGCCATTTCATATCTGATTTCCTTCAGAACTGTTGGGTGAATCCCATCTGGTCCTGGTGACTTACTACTGTTTAATTTATCAGTTTGTTCCAAAACCTCCTCTACTGACACCTCAGTCTGGGACAGTTCCTCAGTTTTGTCGCTGGAAACAAATGGCTTAGGTGTGGGAATCTCCCTCACATCCTCTTCAGTGAAGGCTGATGCAAAGAATTCATTTCACTTCTCCACAAAGGCCTTATCATCCTTCAGTTCTCATTTACCACCTCGGCCGTCCAGTGGCCCCACTGATTGTTTGGCAGACTTCCTACTGCTCAGTGAAATTTGCTGATAGTTTTTGAGTCTTTGGCTAGTTTCTCTTTTAATTCCAATTTTTTTCTATCAGTTCTAACCATCTGCCAGTGCCCCCCTTGGAACTGCAGCAGTGAAGAGCCAACACACCCTAAGACAAAATGAAATCTGCTGTCAGATGGCCCCTCTCCTAGTGGAATGAAGCCCGTTTTATAGTGATGGGTTAATTTGTGTGGCAACAAAATAAAACAACACTTCCTTGTAAAAGAAACTCACTGTCCATCCAGCTAAGTACTCAAGGGAACTGAATTGCTCCTCCCACAATTTCCTCCAAGTCTGTAAATGAATTTTAATGCTCATAAAAGTAAAGGACTAGTTGTTCTGGCCTGAGTGGCACCAGTGTGAGCTTCCTCCCTGCGATCAATCAGTCTGTGTCACCATGTGTGTTGCTGTACAGCTCTGCCTACCTCCAGAGATCATGCTGTGCTTTCACATGTACTAAGCAATACCCTTTTCCACAAGGGTTGTGGCATTGGTTCAGAAAGCAACAGGTTTTAGAGCAAGCATAGTGCTTTAGCCTGTTCTACTGTCATTCTGCTGGTCTAAAAGTGTTTTGTAACCACAAATTAAGCCTCAAATGCTGCTGTGAGTTAGGTCAGGGATATCTACGGGTCACTCCACCCATTAGAGAAATGCAACCACCTCTGGTGTAGAACACAACACTACTTAGTAGTTTAGAGGAAGGAGAATATTGTCTCCAACTGAAACTGCAGGTGGAATTTATACAGGTAGAACCTCGATAAGAGGTGGACTCGGGAAGCCACTTGCAGGGTAGAACAACAACTTTATTGTTATGAACAAACTGTGTATTCTTTTGTGCCAGCAGATGGTGATCTAACTATGGACACAGACACATATGCACAGTTCTGGTCTCTGGTCTTGTATAGAGCACTCCATGTCGGGTTGCCAGGCGTCCGGTTTTCGACTGGTACGCCCAGTCGAAAAGGGACCCTGGCGGCTCTGGTCAGCACTGTGGACCGGGCCATTAAAAGTCCAGTGGGCAGCACAGTAGGGCTAAGGCAAGCTCTCTGCCTGCCCTAGGTTTGCACAGCTCCCCATAAGTGGCCAGGGCAGGGGCAATCAGGGAAGCTCCATGTGCTGCCCCTGCCCCCAATGCCAGCTCCGCAGCTCCCATTGGCTGGGAACCGCAGCCAATAGGAGCTGTGGGGGCATTGCCTGTGGGCATGGGCAGCACATACCACGCAGAGGCGCCTGGCCACGCACCTCTGCCTAGGGGCCAGACGTGCCAGTCGCTTCTGGAAACAGCGCAGAGCCAGGGCAGGCAGGGAGCCTGCCTTAGTCCTACTGCACCACCGACCAGGAGCCACTTGAGGTAAGCACTGGAGCCCACACCCCAAACCCCCTGCTCCAGGTCGGAACCCCTCCCGCACCCAAACTCCCTCCCAGACCCCACACCCCTCACCCCCTCCCGCACCCCAACCCCTCTGCCCCAGGTCAGAACCCCCTCCTGCACCCAAACTCCCTCCCAGACCCCGCACACCCACCCAAACCCCCTAACCCAGGTCGGAACCCCCTGCTGCATCCAAACTCCCGCCCGGAGCCCACACTCTGCACTCCCTTCCACACCCCAGTCCCGTACCCCAGCCCTGAACCCTCTTCCACAGCCCAAAGCCCTCATCCCCAGCCCCACCCCAGAGCCCGCACCCCCCGCTGGAGCCCTCACCTCCCCCTCACACCCCAATCCCCTGCCCCAGCCCAGTGAAAGTGAGTGAGGGTGGGGGAGAGCGAGTGAGTTGGGGGGGCCCTCAGGGCAAGGGGTGGGGCAAAGGTGCTCAGTTTTGTGCAATTAGAAAGTTGGCACCCCTAATTCCATGTCTCCCAAACTGGAATTCAACCAAGACACCAATCCCTAGCTGTGCGAACGGGGCCAGGCTCAAGATCTTGGGTTGAACTGTGCACCTCAGCTGTGACATGGCAGCTTGAGCAGCTCAGGGGCTGCTAAGGTGGTGCAGGGGCCTTGGTGCAGACCTGAGTCAGATAAAGGGGTACTACCTACTGTGGTGAATAACTCGTGCAGCCTCTGCGCAGCCCCGGCAGGCGCTCCAGCCAGCGGAGTTGAGACAACCTGAAGCAGCTTCCCGTGATCTGTCGTGAGCACAGTCCAAGATGTAAAGGCTGCCAGCCATTAAAACACTCAGCAGCGACGGCCAGGGAAGGTTTGTTTTCATGAAAATGTTGTTGCCCTTTTTGTTAAAATTGAAAATCCCAGTGGCCCCTATTGCTGTTGTAAAGTTCAATTTTTTTCAACCAGCTCTAATTTTTAATGGTAGTATTATTGTCACACTGCTACCCACGGTGGGCTCGGTGCTGGCGAACTGTTCTACTAAATTAAGGCTGAAGGTGCTCATTTTTGTACAGTACCAAAATCTCATGCAGTAAGTCATGCTCCCCCCCCGCCCCCATTTTCCCTTCCACCACCTATTGGTCTGTCTAGGATGTGCTAAGATCCCAGCTCTCCCTGCCCCTTTCTGCTGACTCAGTATTTTGTCTGTTAGACACTGAATACAATGAGACTACTCAGACACTTCAAGCTGAATGTGCCCTTAAGTGCTTTGCTGGCTCCAGGGCCGGTACGTTGGGAATCATGCCATCAAAGTCAATGGAGCTAAAGCCATGTGAAGCTGCAGCAGCTGAGAGGTGACTACGGCCCTTTCTCTTCCATCCTCAAACAGCTGCGCGTGCTCTTGGAGTGCAGCTGTATTCTTTTGTCCCAAGTCCTTGCACCATCCTTGCTCGCGTTCCTTCGCTTACTCCACAAGTGAAGAAGCAGAGCAGCCCCGCCTGAGTTCTTTGGGAGCCCACTGGTGCCCTAATTAAACACTGCGACAATACGCGTCGTGTTTCTGGCGCAGCCCCATGGAGAGCACGTGGGTCTGGGATGTGGGGTGCGGGCTGGACTCCCTCGGCAAGCAGACACAGTGAGTGCGAAGTGCAGTAAGACTGGAGGAGGGTTTTTTCCATTTAGCACGGGGTTTGGCGCTTTGGGCCTAGCTACTTGATTCAGTGAGGTCTTTCCCCCGCGCCAAGCAAGCATCACTTCATATATGTGCATGCCCGTGATTTAAGCCCCCTGTCGGGGAATAAGTGCTTAAACAGGGGGGTGCTACATTTCCAGCATCTTGTGAGACCTGTTATTTATTAGTCTGACTCTTTGCACTGTTGATTTTGGTCAGGACTTTTTGTTTTGTTCTCCATTATATAAAGCAATAAAGAGGATGTTATACAAGAAAGCAGCTCGCTCTTTATCTGATCCTTTCCCATGAATCCGTGTTTTGGATTCAAAGCCAGGGCTCCAAGCTGAGCTCTACCATTGTGATCTGCATCAGGGTCTTACAAAGAAAGGCCCCCCACTGCCACACAACACCTAAGCACACGCTTCAGCCTAGGTCTAGTCATCAAAGCACTTGAGCGTGGGCTACATCTGTTCACTTAAAGCTGAGCAGATGCTTAAAGTGAGTTGCTCAATCAAGGCTATAGACTCTATATGCACACTGGGGCTCATTAAGGGACCAGCACAAAGAGAGAGCCATGCAATCTCCCTGACTTGCACCCTCCCCTCCTTGGGGAACTTGTGCTCAGGAATCTCGGCAGCTTCCAGAGCCAGGCAGTGCCAGGAAGAGCAAGAAGCTTCACTGCCTTTCTACCTCCAAGCTCAGCACCGCAAATCCCGCTGCGGCTCTCGGGGGGGGATACGAGAATGCTAGACCCATGCAATCCCCCCACACATCCACCCACACACCAGCAACTTTTGGCAGGCACTTGCATAGTTCCTCCTCTCCAGGGCAGAATTTGGCCTTCAATCATCGGCAAATGCAGACTCAAATAGTGCACCAATTAACACTGCAAGAGAGATGATCAGTTGTTTCCCTTGGAAAACTAACAGGATCTAATGAAGTGGCATGGCGCAACAATCAAATAGAAGGCATGATTATGGGGCGGCTGCCCCTCAGACTACCCCCTGAGTGCTGCCTGAGTAAAACTGACACGATCGGACGCCCAGCTCACAAATGAATAGGAATTGAGCATCCAAATCCCTTAGGCAACTTGGAAAAGCGAAGCCTTGCTCTTCCACAACACGTTACTGTGACACTGGTAAACCAAGTGCCAGCTCTGGCCAGGGCCATAGGCATTAGCTAAGAACTGAGAAACTCATCGCTGGAAACCAAACCAGCTCACCTCTATGTTACCTGTTTTGAACAAAACTATCGGTCTTATAAGAATGTATTTAGTGTTTACACAGTGAAATGCATGTAAGTGGCTGCCTGCATTAATCTTACTGGTAATGTCTGTAGCCCATGTCACCTGGTAAAATATGTTTGTTTTATAATCGTAAAAACACCTGCTCTGAACTTGTGAACCCAGATGGGAAGAGTGGCTCCCCACCTATCCAGGGGTACTATCAAAAATTAAATGGGCCATTGTAAGACAAAAGCTTTGTTGACTGCCCCATCCACCAAAGGAGAAGTATGGGCAGAAGGACTTGTCCCACCAGTTTGAATGCTGGAAGGGCGAAATAAAAATAGGTAACAAAAAGCTTTTTCATCTCTTTGCTGTTTGGACCTGCACTAGGGCTAACGCTGAGAAACAAAAAAAACAGAGCTTCCCAGGCCGACCGGGGTTAAGCCCTAAAAAGACATTCAGTGCTGACAGATTACTCCATCTCTTCGAATCACAGATGGAAACTCGTTTGTGTATATATGATTGCTTGCTTTAACCTGTAAATAACTCACATTTCCTTTTCCTGGTTAATAAACCTTTAGTTAGTTTATTACAGGATTGGCTACTGGCGTTGTCGCTGATATGCGATCTAAGATACAAATTGACCAGGGGTAAGTGATTGGTCTCTTTGGACTGGCAGCAACTTGAATATTTTTGGAGTAAGTGACTAAGTCCAGCTTGCCTGGGTGGCAAGCTAGATCGGTGTGCCCAAGGGGACTGTCTGTGACTCCATGGTAAGACTGTTACAGTGTTCTAGGAGTTCACATTTGTTGCTGGGTTGGTGAAATCAAATGATAGAATGTAGCCCCAGTTTGGGGTGTCTGCCTTGCTTTTGACAGGCTGCCCTGAGGTTGGCACTCTCAGCTGTGAACCACTCTGACAGCATGGCAGAGAAATTTCAGCATGAACTGGCTGGAGTCTCCTGCAGCAGAACCACACAACAAGTTGTTTTTTATTCTCCAGCTTATGCAAGATCTAAGTACATGGCATTAAAAGGACACACCGTTTTGAACATTCGATTGCATGCCCTAGGCAAGAAGCCCAAGGACATCTCTGCTGCTTTGACTGAGGCTGGTGTAAACACTGACAAAGAAAAGAAGTCTTTGCAGCACAAAACCATGTATCACCAGAGATGCAGCGAAGGCAGGCTAGCCATTGGTCTTGGATGGCTTAGACACAACAAATCCTGCATCTTGGCAGGGGGTTAGACTAGATGACCTTTGCGGGCCTTTCTAACCCTCTGGTTCTCTGATATGGTAAGGAGCAAATTTCTTGCCGCTGTTGCAGGGAGATGGTGAAAGTACAAAATGCAGATGACTTGGTTATTCCTGTATAAACAACAGCATCAGCACCCATGGGTGAGAGCTGGCGAAACTCAGCAGATCACAAAAGAAGAAACAAAAAATAACCATGCCTCAGCTAGATGCTGGGCTAGCAAGGTGCATCAAGCTTTATGGAAATGCAGGAAGGAACAGTATTAATCATGTAATTAAGGAAACCAGACAGGATGCAGAACTGTGTCATTCATCCTTAGTGTACAGATAGTGGAAAGGCTCCCGTACAGCCCAGTACAGTATTAAACAACATTTCAAGTCCTGAATTACCTTGTTAATTTTTTTCCTTATTGAAATGAAATCCTAGCGCTGAAGAGGAGAATGATTTGTGCCTGAGTCTTTCTGCCAGGAAAGGCTGGATTAGCCTTGCCTCCTCCAGCTGGCCCTGCTCTTCTTTGCTGTGTTTATAACTGTACGCAAAGGGCACTTGGTGGTCTGGGGCGGGGGGGGGGGCGGGGGTGTTGGTGGGGAAAGCTAAGCAAACAGCCCTGCTGTGCCTGGGGCTACAAAGGCCAGACACCTCGCACAGCGCGCTGTGGCCCACCTTGTAAGCGGGAAAGGCTAACCCGCTTACATTCCTCTGCTGCTGCAGGTTCCACGTGGCTTCCTGTGCAGGGTGAGGACAGCAGCTGGACCATGGGATTAATGCACAAAGCCCTCAATGGCCCAGGCCTCGTCTGTCTCTCAGAGCGTCTCTGGTCTGTACAGCTGGGAGCTCTACAGCAGATAGAGCACAGGGCAAGGGTCCCAGGGAGTAGGAGTGGGGCTTTTGGGCAGCAGGGCCTCCGTATGAGCAAATCGTCCCCTCAGAATGGGCTCCAACCATAGCCCCTTGAGGGCATGCCTTCGTGCTGGGACAACAGCAGCGTGGCCCGGTGATGTGCCCCTGCTGAGAAGGGCTGGGGAGGTGCTGGGCCTTGTAGCCTTACCCCATGCAGTTAGAGGGAGGGCTGAAGAATATACATCGCCCCGGCTGGATGATGCTTGATCAGGTGACAGTTACTAAATACCGGTATCCTAATATTCTTTTGTCCTCCACTGAGGGCGTTTGGATGAAGAATATAATTGGCATCGGATAATGATCAGAATTCATTAATTGTGAACGTTGGAGCGTCACATTCATTGTAGCTTAATTCTCTGGTGTCTTATTTTTATTTGTACTCATTTCTGAGTTACTGCCGAGCTACAGCCCCTAGTTGTTACTTTGGGATCTGTTCTCACTGGAGAATGACATGCATAGCAAGCCCTGCTGCATTCACATGTATGTAATATGCTGGTTTAATGCATGTGAGCCAGTCTCCTTCCAGGGGCTAGCCCCCACAAAAGGTTCACAGATACAGCTCATTACACATTCTTGCATCAAAAAAAGTACAGACCCCTAAATCAGCCTAATTCCCTCCCTAATTTCATTTCCTAACTTGGGGGAAATGCCCTTTGGCCTAATAGTATATTAATTGCTCAACTATTAGATAGTTTTGCTGTCTTATAAAGAGAACCAGCCTTTGGGTTGCATCACCTGGAATGCTGGGCACAGAAAGCACGAGGGGGTGCTGCTGTAGCTACATGAATTTGTTCCCAACATTTTGTTACATTGAATGGCACCATAACCTGGCTCTTGCAAACATGGTGTTTGACCAAAAGCTGTCCCTAAATTTGGTCTGTTGCCCTCTTTCATCAAAAGTGATTAAAGAAGGTCCACTCCCATTTTGCTAGTGCAATCAAGTGAGTTTCAGTCCTAAATAAAAGGCATCTTATGCTGCAACAAAACAATTCCAAGATGCCTGTGGGCGTTACATGGTTGTGAAATTATATTTCACCGGCAGCCAAACAAGCCTGGGCTGCAATTTTGTCAGATTTCATAGATTAGGTAGCGCTAGATTTACTCAATAGTTAACTGAGAGACCTCCAAGGAAAACTGAGCTTGTGCCAAAAGCAGCCTTGATAATTCAGCCGATGGCAGCTTTTCCCTGGACGCTGGGAATGTCCCAGCATAGCATTAGTAGCCATGTCTTGGTGGAGATTTTATCAGCGCTTTATATCTTGAGCTTAAATGTGGTACATATGCTTTTGGTTCCACAGCCACAGGTTCTGTTCCTGCTTTGGGCCAGTACGGGAGAGATTTTTCAAAAGCACTCAGCACTGGCCTAACGCTGCTCTCGCCGAAGTCAGTGAGAGCTTAGGAGCAGCTAGGCCAACACTAAAACACTCTTCCTGCAGCCTCTTAGTGGTGTTTCCACCAGTAAAATGGCAGCAGAATGTCACTCTCAGAAAGAGAGAGAGAGTTCAGAGAGGAGAACACGAGGAAACTGAGCCCCAAGAGAAAAGCAGGGATGAGGAGGTTGTGACGAGGGCCCTGTTTGTTGACTGGGGCCGGGCCCAGTGCAGGGTTGGTACATCCCATCACACAGTCATCTGGACTCCCTGTGGGATCAAAAAATTGTAACAAGGTGGCCTCAGGACCCCTGGTGGGGCCAAGCAAATAATCCACCTGTGGCCCCTGGGCAAGGTGGAACCATCAGTTTGTAGCCTCCAAGCCTCCTGGCTGGGGCAAGCAACAGCAGTTGTGGGTCTGGGCAGGGCAGGACCAACAGTCAGTTTGCACCCCCCGAGTGGGGCTGGGTAAACAAGCTGACTATGGCCCCCGAGCCTCCTGGGTGGGGAAGGCAACAACAACTGGGCGGGGTTCTGACCTTCTGGGCAGAGCAGAACAAATGGTCAAGTTGTAGCCCCCAGGCAGGGCAGAGTAAACAAACAGTCTATGGACCCTCAGCCTCCTGGCTGGGGCAGGCAAACAAACAGTAGCCACACTTAGTAGCAAGTAGGGTGGGGTAGGGGAACCCAGGCACACCCTGCTCCACTGGGTTCAAACCCAGGGCCCTATGAAGCCAGGGGATTCTCCAGTCAGGTTTTAAGCACTGACTTCTACTACATTCCCTGGGTCACTTCCTTCTGCAAAGTGCATCTCAGGCATCTCCCTGGCTGGCAGCAGCTTGGCGTCCCCATAAATCTCTGCAGTCATCTGGTCGCCCCCAGCGTAGTCCGGGTTGACGATTCCCACCAACTGGAGAGACTCAGGCATCTCTGCAGGAGCTTGCAACACATATCCGTCTTCCTCCTCAGCCAGCCAACACTGAGATGGGCTTCCTCCTTTTATCTATCCCTTCTACTTGCAGCATGCGCAGCAAGGGTGAGGGGGTGCGGTCTCTTGGACCCACAGTGATTGGTCCATCCCCGTTGGCCCAGTGTGTGGTGAGTTCACTATGTCCTTGGCACCTTTCACGTAACCAGGCTAGGTGAGTAGGCAAATTTCAGGCTCCTCATTCATTTTTACAGGCCACCGTACTGGTTTGTCTGCAGACACTGTGAGGAGGCAGAAGGAGAGAGAGTCTGAGCCGTAGGGATCCTTGCAATTGTTCTTAGAACTTGAACTCTAACCATACCTAAGCAGATGCCCCACAAACAAGAGAGAGAATTTTTCTAGCAGTGCATGTGTCCCTGATACTCTGTACAGCAACTAAACCTATAGCAAAATGAGGTTACTGAGACAGAACCACAAGTAACAAATAACAATCCTTACTACTGGATGAAATCCTCCTGTGATCAACTTCCTTTCCTCCTGTCAGCTTCACCTCTAGTTTTCCTGGGCTGAATTTTAGTTAGCTGCTCACTTTCTTCAAAAAACAGCCATTTGTCCCTTGGGTCATCCTACATGAAAAATTCTGGATCATCAAACTCACCTCAGTCCCTGGAAAAATCATGGTGCAGGTCCTCAAGGAAACCATTTTGAAGCACTTGGAGGAGTGGAAGGTTAACAGGAACAGTCAACATGGATTCACCAAGGGCAAGTCATGCCTGACCAACCTGATTGTCTTCTATGATAAGATAACTGTCTCTGTGGATATGGGGAAAGCAGTGGGAATGATATATCTTGACTTTAGCAAAGCTTTTGATACGGTCTCCCACAGTATTCTTGCCAGCAGGTTGAAAAAGTATGGATTGGATGAATGGACTATAAGGTGGATAGAAAGCTAGCTAGATCGTCGGCCTCAATGGGAAGTGATCAACGGCTCAATGCCTAGTTGGCAGCCGGTATCAAGTGGACTGCCCCAGGAGTCAGTCCTGGGGCCAGTTTTGTTCAACATCTTCATTAATGATCTGGATGATGGGATGGATTGCACCCTCAGCAAATTCACAGATGACACTAAGCTGGGGGGAGAGGTAGAGACGCTGGAGGGTGTGGATAGGGTCCAACGTGATCGAGACAAATTGGAGGATTGGGCCAGAAGAAATCTGATGAGGTTCAACAAGGACAAGTGCAGAGTCCTGCATTTAGGAAGGAAGAATCCCATGCACCGCTACAGGCTGGAGACTGACTGGCTAAGCAGCAGTTCTGCAGAAAAGGACCTGGGGATTACAGTGGACTGGATATGAGTCAGCAATGTGCCCTTGTTGCCAAGTAGGCTAACGGCATATTGGGCTGTATTAGTAGGAGCATTGCCAGCAGATCGAGGGAAGTGATTATTCCCCTCTATACGGCACTGGTGAGGCCACATCTGGATTACTGCATCCAGTTTTGGGCCCCCCACTACAGAAAGGATGTGGACAAATTGGAGAGAGTCCGGTGGAGAGCAACAAAAATGATCAGGGGGCTGGGGCACGTGACTTATGAGGAGAGGCTGGGGGAACTGGGCTTATTTAGTCTGCAGAAGAGAAGAGTGAGGGGGGATTTGATAGCAGCCTTCAACTACCTGAAGGGGGGTTCCAAAGAGGATGGAGCTCGGCTGTTCCCAGTGGTGGCAGATGACAGAACAAGGAACAATGGTCTCAAGTTGCAGTGGGGGAGGTCTAGGTTGGATATTAGGAAACACTATTTCCCTAGGAGGTTGGTGAAACACTGGAATGGGTTCCCTAGGGAGGTGGTGGAATCTGCATCCTTAGAGGTTTTTAAGGCCTGGCTTGATAGAGCCCTGGCTGGGATGATTTAGTTGGTGTTGGTCCTGCTTTGAGCTTTGGTCTAGATGACCTCCTGAAGCATCTTCCAACCCTAATCTTCTATGATTCTATGCTATTAGACCATCTGAAGAGACCCAGCCCTTGAAAATAATAGGTTTATAAAAACTGAATTGTGCCTCAAAACAGATAAAGTGTCCTTGGTGTTGCAGAGATAACTGGCTCAGAGAGTTGAATTTGCATCTATCTAGGGTTTGAAGAATGGTCTTGTGGATAAGCCACTGGGGACTTGAAGTCAGAAGACCTGAGCTTAATTCCTGGCTCAACTACAGATTTCCTCCCAAGTCACACCTGTAAAATGGGGGCAGTATTCTCTGTCTCAGAGCTCAGACTGCATGACAATGCGGGCAATACAAGTATATACAGAGATTCCCATCAGGACCAGCGCTATTAGAGAAGACTTTTCCCTTCTGTCTCCCTGAGAATGCTCTGATTTGTATTTGTTATATACAATTTGATGATGTCAGTCGAAAAGGTTTTAGATATTTATTTGTGGTTTACCTTTGCGCTGCTTACCTTTGCTCTCATATTTAGGATTACCTCTGCTCCCAGTTACAGGTCAATAAAAATGTAACATCTATTATTAGCAGTGGAAAGGCAATTGCATATAGCATGCCAAGTTCAGATTCTGGACTTACTAATTCTAGGTAAACAAGATAAATTTAGATATATTTGAGATGCCAATAGTAAAAGCTTTCAATGTCTGTTAGAGAAATGTCTCCTATACCTCCATGTCAAGTGTAAAAGTATAATTAGGCCGGCCAAAAATGAATTTGAAGAGCAACTAGCAAAAGTGTCAAAAACTAACACCAATACTTTGTTTAAGTACAGAAGAAGCAGGAAGCCTGCCAAACAATCAGCGGGGCTACTGGACAATCGAGGTGCTAAAGGCGCATTCAAAGAAGACAAGGCCATTGCAGATAAGCTAAATGGATTCTTTGCATCAGTCTTCATTGCAGAGGATATGAGGGAGATTCCCACGCCTCAGCCATTCTTTTTAGGTGACAAATCTGAGGAACTGTGCCAGATGGAGGTGTCAGTAGAGGAGGTTTTGGAACAAATTGATAAAGAGTAATAAGTCACCAGGACCAGATGGGATTCACCCATGAGTTTTGAAGGAACTCAGATATGAAATCGCAGACCTACTAGCTGGGGTATGTAACATATCACTTAAATCAGCTTCTGTACCAGATGACTGCAGGATAGCTAATGTGATGCAATTTTTTAAAAAGGCTCCAGAGGTGATCCTGGCAATTACAGGCTGATAAGCCTAACTTCAGTACCAGGAAAATTATCTGAAACTATAGTAATGAACAGAACATTCAGACACACAGATGAACACGATTTGTTGGGGAAGCGGCAACCTGGGTTTTGTAAAGGGAAATCATGCCTCACCAATCTATTAGAATTCTGTGAGGGGGTCAACAAATATGTGAACAAGGGTGATCCAGTGGATATAGCGAACTTGGACTTTCAGAAAGCTGTTGACAAGGTCCCTCACCAAAGGCTCTTAAGCAAAGTAAGCTGTCATGGGATAAGAGGGAAGGTTCTGTCATGGATCAGTAACTGGTTAAAAAGACAGGAAACAAAGGATAGGAATAAATGCTCAGTTTTCAGAGAGAGGTACATAGTGGTGTCCCCCAGGGCTCTGTTCTGTTCAACTTATTCATAAATTATTGGGGGAAAAGGGGTAAAGAGTGAGGTGATAAAATTTGCAGACAATACAAAGTTATTCAAGATCGTTAAATCCAAAACAGACTGTGAAGAGCTACAAAGCAATCTCTCAAAACTGGGTGACTGGAGAACAAATGGCAAATGAAATTCAGTGTTGATAAATGCAAAGTAACGCATACTGGAAAACATAAACACAACTATACATACAAAATGATGGGCTCTAAATTAACTGTTAACACTGAAGAAAGAGATCTTGGCGTCACTGTGGATAGTTCTCTGAAAACATACGCTCAATATGCAGCAGCAGTCAACAAAGCTAACAGTATATCTGGAACCATTTGGAAAGGGCTAGCTAATAAGACAGAAAATATTATCATGCCAATATAATAGTCCATGGTACACGCACACCTTGAATTCTGTTTGCAGTTCTGCTCATCCCATCTCAAAAAAGACCTATTAGAATTGGAAAAGGTACAGAAAGGGGCAACAAATATGATTCAGAGTATGAAACAGCTTCCATATGAGGGGAGATTAATAAAACTGGGCTTTTTCCAGCTTGGAAAGAAGATGACTAAGGGGGGATATGATAGAGGTCTATAAAATTATGACTGGTGTAGAGAAAGTGTAAAGGGAAGTGTTATTTACCCCTTCACATAACACAAGAACTGGGTGGGGAGTCACCCAATGAAGTTAATAGGCTGCAGGTTTAAAACGAAAGTATTTCTTCACACGACACACAGTCAACCTGCAGCACTCATTGCCAGGGGATGTTGTGAAGGCCAAGACTATAATGGGGTTCAAAAAACAATTAGATAATTTAATGGAGGGTAGGTCCATCAATGGCCATTAGCCAAGATCATCAAGGACATAACCCCATGCTCTAGATGTCCCTAGCCAGAAGCTGGGAGAAGTCAACAGGAGATAGATCGCATGATAATTGCCCTGTTCTGTTCATCCCCTCTGAAGCACCTGGCATTGGCCACTGTCAGAAGACAAGATACTGGGCTAGATGGACCATTGGTCTGACCCAGGATGGCCGTTCTTATGTCTTATAGCTGGGGACGGTCTTACATGTCCATTGTTTTTAATATATCACAGAGAGGAGACAGTGTTAATTGTGAAGAAGGGTTATTCCAGTAAACATCTTTGGCAGTTCTCTGTCACCCACAGCGTAGGGTATTACCGTAACCTTCTGTGCCAGCCCAATGCAGCTCCTCAGCATCACCGGGTTCACCGGGTTCTGTTACATATAGGTTCTTATACTGCGCCTCTCATCATAGGAGCTGAGATCCTGCGTGTGAGCTGGACACAGCTGCAATCCTGGGGAAGTTTGTGAGACCGTTTAATATGCTCTTTGCTAGACAGAGAGGGGTCTAGCTTCCTACAGAGAACCTCACAGCAGTAAAAGAGTAAACAGTGCCACCTGCTGGCACCAAAGGGAAGGATTATATATTTTATTAGCCTGCTCCAACAAACCATCGAACAGATACTCACTAATAAGGGTCCCAAGGGAAATGCTGTCAGCGTGCTCTTAGATGATGCTAGTGTGTTTTATGTGAAATGCGAATACCTTGGAAGTAAATGCTGTCTCTCCTTGTGAGTATTAGCAGCTCAAGCTGTCTTTACTGGAAACACTTTAAGGCTTGGCATTGGCTCAGGCCATGTCTACACTTACAGCAGCACAGGGGTGACAAGATGGCTGCCCTTCTGTAAGAGCGCCCGGGTAGCCGTGCCGTGCCGATGGGAGAGCGCGCTCCCATCGGCATCATAAAACCAGCTCACGAGCAGCGGTAGGTCTGTCAGTGGGAGAGCGTCTCCCGCCGACATAGCACTGTGCCCACAAGCGCGTATGCTGGCAAAACATACGTCACTAGGGGCATGTGTGTTTTTTTCACACCCCTGACATAAGTGGTAGTGTAGACACGGCCTTAGTCGTGCTGCGGTACTTAGCTAACCGCCATTCCTGTAGTGTCTGAGTGCTGCCTGATCTGTTACGTATCTATTCTCACCAACCCCTGTGAGGTGTGAAGTGATATTATCCCCATTGTACAGACAGGGAACTGAGGCCCAGCCAGACTAAGGGATCTCTGCAGAGCAGCAGGGAGGGTGCTTCCTTAATGTGGATAGACAGATGCGCTAAAAATAGCCTGGCCACATTGTCTAGGGCTAGCCGCCCGCGTATGTAGCCAGGGGGCAGGCAGGTTTGGTCTCAGCAGCTAGCCTGAGCCACTGTCGGTGTGGCTGCAGCCACACTGCTAGTTAATTTAGCTCATGTCTGGCTACCTGCTCTGCAGATGCAACCTCCCCCCTGCAGCGTTGCTGCACCCCCACGCCCGTGACTTGCCCATGGCCACCCGGGAAGCGTGCAGTAGAGCAGGGAACTAACCCCGGGTCTCCCACTGCACCATCCTTCCCATTTTTCCCCAGGGATGCTGAATGGCAGGAACATACAGGCCCAGACAGCCAAAGTGCATTTGGTAATGAGAACCACTTGAGGGGCTTCCTTAGGAGGGGGACACCAAAAGATTAGGATGGCTGAGGGCCTGACCCTGAAGATGTTACCCACGTGTGTAAACCTGACTCATGCCGGCAGCCCCCTACACTTCAGAAACACAACTAGCCTAAGTAAAGCCAGCACATCATGTGAGTAAGTGACTGCAGGAGCAGGCCTTTGTTTTAGAAAGGGGAATTGGAAGTAGAGGTTTGATGGGAATCTATAAAATAATGAACGGCCTGGAGCTGTACAGGTGAGTAACTCTATTAGCCCGTTCACAGACGACAGGATAAATTAACTCATTTGCAAGCACTAAACTAAAGATGGATACAAGGAAGACTTTAATCAGCTGTATAACTAAGCCAGGAAGTCGCAGTTACAGGAGATTATTGAGGCAAGTAGCGCTGTACATTTGACCCCCAAAGACGATACATTTATGTGAAAGGAGGTCAGTGCCTGCACTAGGCAGGGCAAAACACAAAAGGTGGGATTTCAAAGGCACTCAGCATTAGTCTAGCTCGGAGTTTTTTACCGCTGACTTCAACAGGCGCAGAGCTAGGCTAGCTCAGTTTGCTTTTCCAACTCCGACTCCTATGGGCTCTCATGCTTCAGGCCACAAGGGGGTCAACCAGCTACGCGTAGAAAGAGATTCCTCCATTTGGTAGAGACCTGCAAAGTGTGCCAGGTTTGGCTGTGTTTGTTCTTTCGCCTGCATCCAGTACAGTTCCGGCTGTGCGAATGGGTGCCAGATCGGATAGCGCGTTGGCCCAGTTCAGTGTGGCAGATGGCACTACATCAAGGGCATAAATACTATGTTAAGGATGGTTGTTGCTGAAGACCTTGGAAGCCGCACCAGTGGATCCACAAGCTTAGAAAGGCTTAGAAGGATTAGGTTTTTATCAGTAAATGTCAGTTTCACCCCCACACAAACCAATGGAAAACTATTTCCACTGATAATAATTGAAATGTACAGACAGGCAAAGTAAGAAATATGCTGCCTGGAAACTTCTTAGAGCCAAAATCCAGGGCTGTATATTTTTGAATCAGACTTGTTACCAATAGACGAGCGAATGAATAGTAAAAATGGATCTGACTTGCTGAGTTGGGGATATTTACTTTAAAAAAAGAAAAGGAGGACTTGTGGCACCTTAGAGACTAACCAATTTATTTGAGCATGAGCTTTCGTGAGCTCAAATAAATTGGTTAGTCCCTAAGGTGCCACAAGTCCTCCTTTTCTTTTTGCGAATACAGACTAACACGGCTGTTACTCTGAAACCGGATATTTACTTTGTATATTTTGACACGTGATGCTGACAATTTGTGGTTTAACAGTTTACAAAGCTTTTAACTTTTTGAGTCTCAGCATCCACCATGGTTAAATAATTAACTGACCCCCTCATCATTTCCTGCAACTATGAAAATTTAAATAGGTAAAAATAGAAAAATATGCTGAAACTCCATAATTTTGTGCAACTGTGAAAATTTAAAATAGATTTTTTTTAAAAGTGCTTAAAACTAAATGTTGATATTGTCTGTCAAAATTATAAAATAAAAATTGAATTCTGTCAAACCTAACTCTAGAGGAAGCAGGTCAGGATGCTGGCTGTGTGGTATTTTTTCCAGCACTGGTTGGAGCAGGGATTTATGGGACCACATCAGAGCTAAGTGAAAGTTACTGAAGTGCGGCCAACATTTTGTTGAGCCTCAGGAACTTTCTAACCAGGTCAGAAAGCAGTTGTGTTTTCCCTGGTTTGAAGGCTTTGTTTGCCCCTTCTCCACAGAAGGCCTTTGTCCTTGCCCCTCGGCCACAGTCCTGTCTTTACTAGTGTCTTCTGGAGGCAGGCTTGCACCTGGACTGGCATCACGGTGCCAGCATACCAGACATGCCAGCGTACTGGATCAGCTATTTAGCTCAGAATACAGCTGCTCAGAAAATGAAAACCTATTTTCATGAAAAATGCTGATTTTTGATGTTTTCATTTCAAAGTGTTTGAAGCAGGACCCATTTCTCCACATTTTCTGTTAATTTTGTGGGGGAGAGTATATTTTAATCAACATTATCCAGCTGGCTAACAGAACCATTCCTTAGCCCAAAACCTGGCATGTAGATGTTACACCAAACCTGTTGGTATCAATGGCTCCTCTACCCTCCCAAGAAGCTTTTCTGGAGGGAGGGGAAGTCAAAAAGGCTTCCACAGAACCATGGCAGGGCTCAAAAAAGAGCCATGACAATGATCAAGAGCCTGGAAAAAAAACTATTTAAGAGAGAATTAAAAGATTGGGACATTTTAATTTTAAAAAAGAGAAGAATAGGAAGGGATATGATAAAAGTATATAAGATAATGAATGGTCTAGAGAGGGTAGCTCAGGAGCTTCTGTTCACCCTGTCTCATAACACAAGAACAAAGGGGCAGTCAATGAAATTAATTAAAAAAGGGCAAATTCCAAACTGATAAAAGGCAATACTTTTTCACACAACATGTAATTAGACTGTGGAACTCACTGCCACAGGAAGTCATTGAGGCCAAGAACAGCAAGAGTCACAAAAGGGATTGGCCATTTATATGGATAACAAAACCATCCGGAGTTATAATTAATGACACCAAAATTTTGGAAGGGCTATTAAAGCTCGTGCTTCAAGGCTTAAGTCAATCTCTAACTATTTGATCTCATCCTGATTTCTAATGTTGGGGGCAAATTATCTTACCTCTGACTACAGAAGGGTCCTTACACCTTCCTCTGGTGCATCTGGTGCTGGCCAGTGTCAGAGACAAGATACTGGGCTAGATGGACCTGAGGTTTGATCCAGTCTGGTAATTTCTATGTTCCTAATTTTCATTAAATCAGCTCTGCTGACGTGGCTATGTGAGGAAATGTAGGTTTTTAACCATTTTAAATTCAAGGAAGATAAGGTGGGAAATGAATTTCTTCTTCCAACACCAACCCTGGGGAGAGAGCTTATTCGCTGCTGGAAGAGCCACCACTCAGCTCCCAGGAGAAGTCGCACTCCTCGGTCTTTACCCTCCTGCGTTCTGTGTCACTATGCAGTAGTTTTGCTCCTGCAAATAGAGCACATACTCTGGCAGACTGGAAGTTCAGGGATGCACAGTCCAGACTAGTGGGGGGTTGTGTCACCCCTGCCCTGCACCCTTGGGTGCCTTATAATGCCTTGCTGAAGTAGCTCCCACCTGGGCTGCTCACAAACAGCCTTCCAGCATGCAAGCCACACCTGAGTGTCTGTGTGTAACTGCAGCCTGGGTTACGCTCTGGCTCTTACCAGCCTGGGTTACACTGCAGGGTGATTGCAACACACTCCCAGTCCTGGATTTCCCCAAGAAATGTATCTCCTGTACTGCCCAGCCCTCTACTGGACAGTACAGCTATTTTAAGTCCATTATTCCTTTAAGGGAAAAAGATGCCAATTTATTATCTCAAATAGTTATTCAGACACTTCAATTTAAACACACTGGATTAGATAAAACAGTAAAACAAGTTTATTAACTAGAAAGTGAGAAATTTTAAGTGAGTACAAGTAATAAGGCATAAAAGTCAGAAATAAAAGAAAAATAAAGATAAAACATTTACTAATGTCTAACTTAACAAATTATATTAGATTCAAGCAGAGTTTCTCACCACATGCTCCAGCAGATTACTGACCAAACTCTCAGAGTCCAGTGGCTGCTTCCTTTGTCTCTTCAGGTGCAGGGAATGCAATAGGCAGATGCCTGGGGGGTGATGTCCATCCTTTTCAGTCATCTTCTTGAAAACCATTTCCACCTGAGACCCAGGAGCCAGAGAGTCTTTGTGGAAGGATACTCCCTGCTGGTTTTTTCACCTGTTTGAACTTTCTTTGTCTTTTCTTCCTGATTTATGACTCGGTTTACTGCTTAAATACAAACTAAGCACAGCACACATTCCTTTGATTAGGACAGACCTGTTTGCCAACTTCTGTTTGGGCAGGGCTGTGGGGTTTGGAACGTGTGTTAACATCACCATACAGGGTTATTACTGTATAATGTCACACACACTGTTGCCACACATATTTTGCCAGGACAATAATGATCAGCAAATTACAAGTTTTCAAATGATATCTTACAAGGCCTACTTCATACAAAGATAATTACAATAGTACGTCGGGTGGGCATATAGGAGAATATTGTCACACCAGGGCAGACTCGGAGTTCAGGATGCCCAGCACTGCTTTCCCCCTACTTGCTGGGAGGCCCATCTGTGCCAGACACAGGGCGGGGGGGGGGGGGGGTGATATGAGAGGCAGGACACTTTTGGGGCAGTTCCAGAGCCAATCAAAGACACTGCCCCACCCAAAAGGACAGGCTGCACCGAGTTGTCTCTTTCCAGTCTCGGACAGAGCCACATGCTCAGCAGTGACTGCCACACAGCACCAGTGCTCCTCATCCTAATTATGTCCTTTGGTTCGCCACTGGGATCCTGATACGCTCACCTCCCTCTGCCTGTTGTTTCTGGATCACAGATATCACCTGGTAACAATGGGAACCAAAGGCACCACAGTGCTGCAGCAGCAGCTCGCCTCGCCACAATTTCCATTCAGAGAGCTTGTCGGTCTGTCTGGGCTTGCAACCTTCCCTCCGCAATGGGATCCCATACTCAGAAGGCTGCAGCTAGTATGCTGGGGATGCTGCTTTCCTCCTGGGTTAGACAAACCAACAGGCTTTGGGGAAGGTTTTTCTGCAAATAACCACCCCATTCAACCCCCACTTGTCCATCAACATATGCTAATCAGCCACGTGCACGTGCTTCAATGCAGTATCTGGAGAAATGGGTTGATAGAGAGGCACTCCGAGGGCAACACATCACCTGCCCAAGGGAGCAATGTGCACAAGGACCAGCCCACTTTGTGGGGGTACCGTTGCGGTCTCCTTCTAGGGCCATGTCTCCAAGAGGTCTGAAAAGGAGCAAATAAAGGATGTAAGAGAGTGAACGATCCTGGGGAAAAGAAAGGAAAAACCCAAGCCCTTACTCTGAGAAACTGAACTTACCAGAAAATAGACACATAGAAAGTGTGTGCATGTCTGCTTTGGGATACAGCATAATCCTGCTGATCTCACTGGCAGTCAGGGAGGGATGTGCTGGCTGTAAGTATCCATTCGCAAAGCATGCTGGGAATGGGAGGAGTCTGCAGCCTTATAAAACACAGGCTCTTGGAACGCAGCCAGCATGAGGGAAAGTTGGGCCACGCAAGGAGTGCTATCTCGTGGGCAGAGCATGCTGGCTGTATGAAGGGGGGCTGGGGAGAAGGTGCTGGATTTGAGACGCTGGGCACCCAGGCTGGGGCTTACCTCCTTAAAGAGACCATGGACTCTTCAGAAAGAGAAAGACCCTGGGCACAATGAGCCCTCAAAACTTATGGGGTTAGGGCACTAAATGCTGCTGGTATCCTGTGGCTGCTGGTAAGGTACTTACCAGCCACCTGTTGATTTTCTCCAGTGCACGTAATAACATGCGGCCAGCCTGCGGATGGTGTGATGGCCGCCATCTTGGCTGAGGGCTAAAAGCATGAGCTGCCATTGCCTGAGCTCAGACGCCCAGAGTGGGCCTGACACACACACTCCTATGCGGGTTACAAAGGCACCAGCGTTTCAGACTGGGCAGGGAACGGCCCCGTTTGTGCTCACCGTTATGCCAGCCTGTGACGTCACAGGAGTCCTTGCAGAGGGGGCTCATAGCAACAGGCCTCTTTACTCTAGAGAGCCCAGCCTGGGCCAGCCTTTTCATCGCCCACTTTGTAAACCGCTGCCTCAGCGTTTGCCACCTCTTACCCACTTTCATTGCACGGCCTGACCTGGCACAGCAGGGCCCTTGCTGCCACCTACCTTTTGTGACCCTGCTGGGGCACTGTCCAGGCCGATTCCCCACTCTGGCACTTCGCGTGCAGAAGGTGGGGGCCGCAAGGATTCTAAAAATTAATTCTGGCCACTCCAGGCTGGTATTAAACTCCCAAGGTTACAGCTTCTCTCTGACCTTGGATGGGTAGATGCTGCAACCCCCCAAGTGCAGAACCCCTTTGAGAGCCCAGGAAGGCGCACTTGGGAATTCCTTCCTGTGGGGTGCCCTCAAGCCCTCTCACCCGCCACCCCTCCAGGGGAGAGCTGAGGAAGAAGAAGAAGGGGAAAAAAAAGAAAGAACTCAGCTGTTGCCACCAGCTAATTAAACAACATCTGCACAAACCTCCTAAGACACAAACATCCAATTCTGTTCTTTAAAAAAGGTAAATTTTATTTAAAAAAAAAAGAAAGAAAATATATCTGGGAATTCAGGCTATTGCTAGATTTTAAAAGAGCAACTATAAGGATTAAGCACCCTGAATAGCTTTCTCGAGGTCCAGCTCAAAGGTTACAAGCAAAACAAAAGCACCTGGGGTTAGCACAGAGGAATCCACAAGCCCTAAAGAAATAAAAGGAATAAACCTAATCACGTCTCCCTAGACATTTCCTGAGTCACTTACATATCGGGGGTTTTAAATGAGTAGTTTCTAGGTATGATACAGATGATTTTTCATACCTGGCCCAAGCTTCTTACAGCATAGCTCTGCCCTGTCCGCCTCTCCCCGGGAGAACAGCCACAGGCAGACAAAAGGGGAGTTTTTTCTCCATTTTAAAAAGTTCTAGCCTTCCCATTGTTTTTTTTGGCCAGGCGCCCACTCACTTCCTTTTAGCTATGGATAGCAGTGAGACTTTTTGACCCTTCAAAGGTAGAGCAATTAGAGAACAGCTACTAAGAGGGATTTTATAGCTACTGGCTGGCTGGGTGTCCATAAAAGGGAGATACCTGCCCCCATCATTTATCACAGGTGCAGTCAGCAGAGTCCCCCTCACACACACCCTGGCAAAGTCCTTTATGTGGGTGGATGGGTGGTGAAGCTTCCCTCCTCTGGGACCCACTGTGGCCCGGCCTAAAGGCCAGGGGTGTCGGTGCAGGAAGGATGGGTCCCAGCATGCCCACAGAGCAGTGGTGGTGGGCCACAATCTGCCCAGCAAACAGCTGATGTGCAGGTCGCCCCGGCCAACCAGCACCCCAAAAAGAAGCAGGGCCACGGCACAGGGGTGGGATCACAGCACTGGGCAGAGCCCTGGGGTCCCAGGTCCTGGGTTTCCTTCCTCTGGCCCTATTGAGAGGTCTCAATGCACAAGTATCCCGCAGAGCGTGCACTCCACATGTTGCCTCACTGGATAAAGATGAAGCCAATCCTGAAGTTTATAACAGGATAAGGAAGGAGGGGGCAGATCCTCAGCTGGTGTAAATCAGCATTCAAGTCATTTGGGCTACACTGACTTACATCAGCTGAGGTTCTGGTCCAGAGCCTTTAAATTCAGGCATTCGTCATTGCAGGTTAGTAAACCGACCATTTAATTCAATTAACGTAGACAGGTGAAGTCCCCATTACTATTTGGTGAGACCAGACACTGCAGACATTAATAAGGTAGGAGAGATTGCTGTTATCAGTAGTTTAAATGGCTCAGAGATTCAGAACATCTTTACAGGTGCATTTGCACTCTCTCCACCCCCTGTTCCTGGGATCATTAATTACAGAAGGAAAAAAAAACAACAACAAAAAGAAAGCGTGGACATTTCTAACCGTAAAACTATATTTCATTCTGGCCTTGATGCACGACAGCACTTCAATGCAGATCCTCAAAATGCATTTAGGCAATGGGAGTTAGGCACCAAATATCTTGGCAGATCTCGGCCTTAAAGAGAGGCTCAAGAACCACTGAAGCCAGTGGCTCTTATTTTATTGACATCACTGGAACTGAAGCACATGCTTAAAGGGGCTTTTAAAGAGAGGCAGGCTGGCCCAATGGTGAGCGGGAGAGGCTAGGACTTGGCAGATTTGGGTTCAATTCTTTGCTCTGCGACAGACTTCGTCGGGGAAGTCACTTTGCCTTCATGAGTCTCAGTTCCCCATCTGTACAACAGGGATAACAGCACTTCCCCACCTCCCAGGGCTGCTGTGACATGAAAGACATGGTCGTGAGGGCCAGACTTGGACCTTGGATCGCTTCCTAAACTGAGGCTTCTATGGGCAGAGTCGTGCTCTAGAAAGAGTCATATATTTCCCCATGTTGTAATAAGGGACCTTTCTGCAGGCTGGGAGGAACCAGCTTTTCACTGGACATGTTTTAATCAGAACATAATGAGGCTATTTGTCTGAAATTACAATAGGTCCTGATATTCAGAATAAATAACCAAGCTGGGTGTTGATTTATTTGGCTTGTATGTCCCTTAAGGCAGGGAATAAATCTTATCTGTGTTCTGCAATATGCCATGGATATTTATGGCACTGTTTGCTGTATTCCGCCCATTTGTACCCCCAAGACCACGCTGCTGTCTAGCTCAAGCGCAGAACTTCTCCTGTGTCTTTTAAACCATGCCTCCTGCCAGCCGTCTGTTGGCAATTCTTCCCAGCGACTGGCTCAGAGTCTGAGTATTGGTCACAGTACAGCTGGCCCTGGTCCATAGGGAAAGTTTTTTGGTGTGTCACTTTATTGGGTAGCCTCTTAGTGTGTTGTATCGCTACATCTTCCAACATAGCCAAATACAGCACTGCACATAGAGAAACGCTTGATAAGCTTGCCCAGTTTAGGAACGTGCTATTGATTTGCCAGCGTTTAACTAATTTTAATGGAGACGGGGGAAGAATTAATTGCTACATATCAAGGATATGCTGCCCATAAATAGAAAAGCCTAAGACAGTGAATAGGGCACTGGACTGGGACTCAGGTCACTTTGGTTCTTTTCAGAGCTCTGCCGCTGACATGCTGTGTGACATTGGGCAAGTCACTTCACCTCTGTGTGCCTCAGTTTCTCCCTTTCTTTGGGGCAGGGACTGTCTCTTACTATGTGTATATACATTGTCCAGCGCAGTAATAAATAATTACAATAGCACTTTTCTTTCATAGAGTTCAAAGTGTTTTACACAGGAGGGTCGCATCATTTCCCCTGTCTTATAGATAGGGAAACTGAGGAACAGAGCAGTGAAAGAACTTGCACAAGGTAGGCCAGCAGGCCAGTGGCAGAGCTAGGAATAGAATCCAGGTCTGCTGAGTGTCTTTCCAGAGAGCTACTAGACCACACTGCCTCTCAGACTGGGTCAGAATTGTCCCTTCTGGCCTTAAATCAATGAATAATTCTTGCTTCCTTCTATCACTGACAGACCTTACACGAGAGCAGGGGTTCTCAAACTTCATTGCATCGTGACCCCCTTGTGACAACAAAAATTACTGTACGACCCCAGGAGGGAGAACCAAAGCCTGAGCCCGCCTGAGTCCCACCAACCCAGGTGCAGGGGCCAAAGCCCAAGCTCCACCACTTCAGGCAGGGGATGGGGGGCAAAGATTAAGCCCAAGGGCTTCAGTCCCAGGCAAGGGGCCTGTAGCCTGAGCCCCACCACCCAGAGCTGAAGCCCTGGAGCTTCAGCCCTGGGCCCCAGCAAGTCGAAGCCAACCTTGGTGACCCCATTCAAATGAGGTCACGACCCACAGTTTGAGAACTGCTGCACTAGAGATATTTCTATTATAACCTGATTTTGGTTGGGGCCTGTGGCTGCCACTGTAATACAACTAGATGGTAACGCGCCTGTCCATTGCACATAACCAAATGTCAGCTCCACTGATTATTTCCCACCACACATGCTTGGTATTTTGTGCCACAGGGGACATAAGAAAGGTTTAATTCTGGTGCAAGCACTGGACCTTGAGAAAAGTATCTAGACATGGGTTGACACTGAGGCAATGGGTCATGTCCCGCTGCTACAACTGTAGCATGGGAAATAAGGGCCATCAACCCATCTCATTCAGCGAAATGAAGCAGGGCAGAAATAACTCAGACGTCTTCTTAGGCATCCAAACATATGGTGCCGCTTCTCCTGAAAAACCCATTAACAGTTTGACAATACCAAGTTGGACGATTATTACTCTTTTCAACCAGCCGGATTTATTCCAGGACTTGGCTTTGAGCAGGACTCCCATCTGAGCTATCCCACCTAGGCCCTGGAGACTAATTGTAGAGTACTTAGCTTCCACCTCTTGTTTGTTTCACCGAAACAACCCCCTTCATGTTTCCCTGCTAGTTCCCTCGCTCCCCCACCCCCGCGGCCCCGTAACTCTTTGTTTTTAATGATCAAAATATCAACAAAGAATTTCCCACTTTGCCCCCCTGGCCTGGAGGAAATAAGGGAACCCCAACTCCAGCTACGCAGGAAAACCTGACAACAATAAAGCGAGATGCAGCTCTCCCACTCATTGACACTGGGAAGTGACCGTGTGTTATTAATTTGGCAGTATTCCCAATCCCATTCGCCTGAGGTTCCTTTTGCAATTGAAGGGCCACAAGAAGAAAGCAGAAGAAGAAAGAAGAAAGCACAAAGCAGGCCTGACGTTGGTTTCTTTTTCTCTATCTGCAGGGGATGTTAATAAAAATAGAATACTCTTTTGTATCCACCGTCTCATAGCTGCCCCCGAGGCTGTAACTGGGGGACATGTAGTGAAAAAGCATTCCAGCATCTCTTCCGTGCAGCTGTCATGGCCTCCAGCATCTGAGCCTTCGCGGTTGTGCAGGTCGGTGGAGAGCCTGAAAATGTAGTTAGAGGATGTGAGTGCCTCATTCATGTCACCAAGGTGAAAAGCCAGCTGTCCAGTGATAGCAGTTTAAATGTTGCCTAGTTCCCTGCTCAGAAAAGCAAGGAAGAGAGGAAGTATCGCAGCTTGCAGATGTGCTCACTCCACCGCAAGTGATGTCTCATTTTGGTGCCAGGAGTCGGGGGGGATGAGTGGTGACTGGGAGAAAGAAGCCAACCCCAGTGAGCCTCCATTCCCACTAAGGAGGAGCCAAGCTCCAGGAATCCAGCAGAGGTATCCAAGACTAGATGTCTTTTGGGAAGATAGTCTTTAGCCAAACACACATTATTGGGCTCAGCACAGGGGTAATTGAAATGTAATGGCCAGTGTTATGAAGACTACATGAGCGAATGGTTCATGCTGGCCTTAAAACCTAGGAAGCTATGAAAGTGGGAGGGGAGCTTGGGAGAGTACCACCTCTATCAATGCATCCCTTGGCTATTCCCCTTAGGAGCTTTCAGTCTCATCAGGGAATTGCTCAGTCATACAATGCCAAGGCATTTGTATAGGTTTTATTTCTTGGGTCCCTTCCCCTTTTCTGGAGCACTAGAGGCTTTGGCTGTGGTTCCACTCATTGGCTTTAATTCTGTTGTTGGGGAATCAGAGGCTCATTCAGCCCCACCACATGAAGGGAAGGACACCCTCAGCTAATTTACCTCTGAGCGAGCATTTATCAGAGTAAAGAATAAAGGGCTTACTGTGCAAAATGGCTGCTGCGGCAGCTCTAATCAATACTTGCTTGATGGATTGCCTGCCAGGAGTCTTTCAGGCACATCAGTTCAGCTGTTAGACTTTTGCTTGCTCACTGCTTAACAAAATAAATAGCGATGAAGCAAGGTATTTAGCTTAAAGCTGCAGCTCAGGATTAGAACGGTGTAAAATGCATTGTGGTTCCCCGCACGCCCCCCACTCATTTCCTTGGAAAGAATGTTAAATTCTCAATTTTTCTGTGGCGCAAACACAGGGCATGAATGCTACCCATTTCACAAGGGGCCCCCCTTCCTCCAAGATCAAGAATTGCATTCCTAATACAAGGTGGCCACTATTTCTTTCAGTTCCCCCTTAAACAGAAACCCTGTCAGGGAAGAAGGAATTAAGATTTCATGTGAAGCGGCTGATGTTAGTTTGGAGCTCCACATATACCCGTCTCTCTTCTCTGCTGTGCCACATGGCAAAAATGGCTCCCCGTGCTCCTGAGCAGAGCCGGCTGCTAACTGGTGTGAAAGCCAATGCATAACGGGAGTTCTCAGCTCCCGCCACTGTCCTGGCTCCACCTCCAGATCTCCAATCCAAAGGAAGGAACAATGGGCCACTCTTCCGGAAGTGCTTGCTTCCCATTGGGAATAAAGGGAACTGCTGGGTCTTATTTCTGTGCCTAAATGGGAGCGGAGCTCTTTGGAGAATCAGGCTCGGACTGTGGTGCTAAGCACATCTGAGATCTGACCCTACAACACCTCCCAAAGCCTAATGATGGGTCAGACTCAAAAGCAGTGGCTGGATAGCAACAAAAGCCACAATTTCCCCCAAAATAACATCAAGTTGCATCGGGCTGCTTCTTCTCCTCCTTAATACTCCACAATAAAACTAAAACAATAATGTGGGAAACTTATAAGGCTGTGGGATTCATTTCCCTGTCATGAATGGCATTTCCCAGGACGTCGGCTTTTGTGTTACTGATGCTGGTAATTTGCCATGGGCTCAGAAAGGTGAGTCACAGACTTTTAACAGCTGTCAGGTGAGGGTCACAGGAGCCCTCATTTGTTCTCATTGGCATTCTCCTGCTGCCCCCGTTCCCCTGATTCTAACCCAACTCTGCTCACTACCAGCCCATTCACCCCGCTCAGTCATCGCTCCCCTGTACTCTCTGCCTTACATTTGATCACTCAGGCCCAGAGCTTCACAGGTTATTTAGGTGCCTAACTCCTATTGAAATCAATGTGAGTTAGGAGCCAAAATACCTCTGGGGACCTGGGACTCAGAGTCCTCTCACTCACTGTCCCAGGCCTGGTCTGAATTCAGTGTGATCTGTAGAGCAGAGCTGCAGAGGATTGTGCAGCTCCAGGGCGGGACATTTCTACACATTAAGAAATAATCCCAAGCAGTGGGAGCAGGAGTGAGGGAATTCCTCATACTCCTCCTCAGAAGCAAGCTGTTGGAAGGGATGCTGAGGCAGCTGTGTGGTGGTGGGGAACAGGATTTTGGAGGGAACTGGGAATCAGGAATGGGGTTTTGGAAGGAGTCAAATCTGGAAGAGATTCATCCCTGAACAACCTGTACTCCAATGGAATAATCCAAAGGGCAGGACTGTGCTGTGGGCAGGAGCCAGAAGACTAGTGGAGAACCAGACATATACCCTTGAATAGGTTAGGGGACAGCAGCTACAGTGGGCAGGAGAAACTGGACGGTGAGAGGCCAGGAAAAGGACCTAGGCCAGGTTCTGCCTCCAGGACAACTGGGACAAGAAGCAGGGGGTCCTGACTGGGAAACTAACACCCACAAAGCAGCTAGAAGGTTGTAGGCAGTAGGACCCTGCATCGAGAATTCACGGGGGGAGAGCCTGAGTCTAATCACATATAGAGCCCTGGGGCATTGTGGGACCGAGAGCCACAGCAGGCAGACATCTGCAGAAGAGAGATCAGTGGCTCCAGAGAGACTAAGCTCTGCAAAAAGAGGGGCCTAAAGCAGGAAAGCCGTCCTCCAAGTCTGCCTTAAATGGAGCACAGCCTTGCAACCTGGAGAGTAAGATTTTGAGGGCAGGGCTCTTGGCTACATTTGTACAGGGGGGCCCTGCTCCCTGTCTGGGGCCTCAGGGCACCGCTATAATAGAAATAACAACGATCATAAACGGCTGCTGTAGCAGAAGTACTGCAGATAGTGGGCCCAGCCAGAAGGAAGATCCAGCATGGCGGGAGCATACAGTAGGGCTCCAATCCTGCAGCATTTAAGGACGTGCACAGCTTACTCAGGCAAGGTTGTCCTCTTGGACCTAACAGGACTACTCACATGTGCATGCCTTTCTGCTTGCAGGACCAGGTCCTAAACCCGGAAGATGCCCTCCTCTAGTTATTTAGCTGTAGCTCACAAAAGCTTATGCTCAAATAAATTGGTTTGTCTCTAAGGTGCCACAAGTACTCCTTTTCTTTTAGTGAATACAGACTAACACGGCTGCTACTCTAAAATATATTTATAGAGAACCATTAGATTCACCCCAGCTCTTCCTGGAATGAATTACAGGGCCATGGCATTGGGCTCTTTCACTAAACTTCCATTTGGTTTTGAATTCTGATGCTAGTTTTGGTAACAGGACTAATGGCTTATTTATACCATGGGCGTTTCTTCACTGGGACATTGCTGGCAGATGTAATGTAGCTGGAAATAAAGCATGAATGTTTAACAGCAAGGATAATTAACCATGGAAATAACTTACCTAGAAGTGTGGTGGATTCTCCGTCATTTGGAGCCTTCAAATCAAGATTGCTCAGGCATTTCTAAAAGATGCTGTAGGTCAAGCACAAGCTACAAGGCTGGACGGAGGAATCATTAGGTGAAAATTCTGTGGCCTGCACCAAGAGGAAGTCAGACTAGATAATCCTCCATTGCTCTTACACAGCACTGTCCAGTTAGGGGCCTCCAAGCACTTTACCCAGGAGGTCGGGATCATTATTCCCATTTTGCAGGTGGAGAAACTGAGGCACAGAGAGGTGAAATGAGTCATACAAAGTCACCCAGCAGGCCAGTGGCAGCAGAGGGAATAGAGCCCACGGCTCCTATGTTCCAGTCCCAAGCACTATCCAGTCGGCCACACTGCTTCCAATTGCTGACCAAACTGCTCCCTTTTGGCTTTAAAAATCTGTAACTACTACTTGTTTCCTTTTATCACTGAAACCCCCCTCTTTAGATATTTTACTATCAGGGTACCTCTATCCTTAATGACTTTTATCTTTAAACATGTATATAAAAGCTTCAAAATGAATCGCAGAATGACTTCACTATTTTATATTGAAACCAAATGGGGATACAAAGTAAAATTAATAGGGGGGTTTGGCAAATGTCGAGCTATTATTTACACTGGAAAAACCAGGGCTGGTGCTCACATTTCCTGAGCAATGTTCCCCTGTTCTCAGCTGGCCAGGGTAAGAAGCTTGGCATGCTATGCCCAACTCCCCTTCCCAATACAGGAGTGCATTTAGAGGGAAGAACTCTTGGTCCAAGTAGAAAGATGATTGAAGAAATACAGATAATACTGCTCAGGCCGTGGGCATCACTTTAATTCTCTGTGCCTGTTTCCCCTCCCTGTCATTATCTGTCCGGCCTATTTAGTCCTGGTCTCGCAAAGATTTGTGCATATGCTTAACTTTATGCACTGCAAGTAGTCGCACTGAAGTCAGTGGTTGAAATTGGAATCAATGGCAAAACTCCCACTGATGTCAGTGGGGTCAGAATTTCACCCAATGAGACGGAACACGTGGATAAAGTTAAGCACATACCTAAATCTTCACTGAGCAGAGTCCAGACTGAAAGCTTCTTGGGGCCTGGGCTGTCTCCCCCTGTGTGTTTGCACAGCATCTAGCACAATGGGGCTTGGATCTTGGCTGCGGCCTTTAAGCAATACATAATACAAACCGCTATTAATAATGGACCAATACTGGTGGGCCACTTGCAGTGAAATGCATTTGTCATTTTTGCACGGAGACGGACATGCGACATATCTCAGCTAGTAACCGTTCAGAACTCAGCAAGCCCCAGGCACCAATCAGGAATCCATGGCTCAAACACCAAATGTTGTTAGTTTAGTCAGAGATATTCAAAACTGCCTAGAGGATCTGAATATGACTATGAGCCGCCAATGTGATGTGGCCTTGAAAAAAGTTAATGCAGTCTTGGGACGCATCAGGAGAGGTATTTCCAGTAGAGATAAGGAGGTTTTAGTACCGTTATACAAGGCACTGGTGAGACCTCATCCAGAATATTGTGTGCAGTTCTGGTCTCCCATGTGTAAGAAGGATGAATTCAAACTGGAACAGGTACAGAGAAGGGCTACTAGGATGATCCCAGGAATGGAAAACCTGTCTTATGAAAGGAGACTCAAACAGCTTGGCTTGTTTAGCCTAACCGAAAGAAGGTTGAGGGGAAATATGATTGCTCTCTATAAATATATCAGAGAGATAAATACCAGAGAGGAAGAGGAATTATTTAAGCTCAGTACCAATGTGGACACAAGAACAAATGGATATAAACTGGCCATCAGGAAGTTTAGACTTGAAAATTCGATGAAGGTTTCTAACCATCAGAGGAGTGAAGTTCTGGAACAGCCTTCCAAGGGAAGCAGTGGGGGCAAAAGACCTATCTGGCTTCAAGATTAAACTCAATAAGTTTATGGAGGAGAAGGTATGATGGGATAACATGATTTTGGCAATTAATTGATCTTTAACTATTCATGATAAATAGGCCCAATAGCCTGTGTTGGGATGTTAAATGGGGTGGGATCTGAGTTATTACAGAGAATTCTTTCCTGGGTACCTGGCTGGTGAATCTTGCCCACATGCTCAGGGTTCAGCTGATCGCCATATTTGGGGTTGGGAAGGAATTTTCCTCCAGGGTAGATTGGAAGAGGTCCTGGGGGTTTTTCGCCTTCCTCTACAGCATGGGGCACGGGTCACTTGCTGGAGGATTCTCTGCACCTTGAAGTCTTTAAACCATGATTTGAGGACTTCAGGAGCTCAGACATAGGTGAGAAGTTTATTGCAGGAATGGGTGGGTGAGATTCGGTGGCCTGCATTGTGCAGGAGGTCAGAGTAGATGATCATAATGGTCCCTTCTGACCTTAATATCTATGAATACCCAATCTACCAGTGAGAAGTGGGCCCCCAGCTATGTTAGGTGGCTTTGAAAATTTCAACTAGAGAGGAAGGATGGTCCAGTGATTAGGGTGTTAATGTGGGGTTTGGTAGGGTGAGGGTCAATTCTCTGCTCTGCCACAGACTTCCTATGTTACCATTGGCAAGTGAATTATCCTAGCTGTGCCTCAGTTTCCCTGTTGTACCATGGGAATAATAGCACTTCCCTACTGCACAGAGCGTTAGGAGGCTAGGAGCACTGAGGAGCATTATGCATTCAGATACAGCAACAGTGATGGCTGTAATTACTACTGATAAGTGAAGCGAGATAATTGATTCCTACCTCACCAGGGTCTGATAGTATGACCCTGCTAACAATGAGCTAGAAATACCAGTAACTAAAGAATTTTACAACTTCTTCATCTCTCTCATAGACCTTGGCAAGAATGATAACAATGATGCCAGCCTTCTTCCTTGAGATGTGATGTGTCTGGAATTGCAGAAACGCATTTGGGCCTAAGGGTACTTGCTGGGGAAAGACAGAAGGAAGATTACCCTTTAATTGGAAGTGACCTGAACAGACAAAGAGGAGAAAGAATTATTTATGTTAGATCCTACAGAAAAATCAGACCTGTTAGCAATTGGACAGCAATCCTTTCTGGGGGCTCTTGCAAAATACAATCCACTTAGAAAAGAAGGGGGGCAGCACAAAAATATTGGGGAGTGTTTCCAAACCTGGCACAGAAATGAGCCTATTCTTAATCAGCTGGTATGAACCGGCATAGCTCCACTGACTTTCATGTCCTTCATCTGACCACTGGAACAAGAGTTTTTTACACCAGCTGAGACCCTGGTCTCAGGGTTTTTTTAGACTTCTAAATACTTGAATCAAGAGATAGAAATTCAAGCTGATATTTAAACCCGTCAGTTTCAAGTCATTAGACAGCTTTCATGAGTCAGACACAACTCCTTGAATTGATCACATTTGTGATTCAAAGCCAAGTACAAATGCAAGTAAAGCCATCCCCAGGGCTCATAAAATAGGCCCTGATGTTTGCATGAAAAAGATACTGGTTCCCAAAAGCCCTGCAGCTCACAGATTATTATTTATTACTATTTAATTGATCCAGATGAATGTGTAGACAAGGTCCCTACCCAAGAGAGTTTACAATTTAAACACTCAAGGTGCCCTAACTCCGAGCCCAAAGAAATCAAAAGTAAAACTCCCACTGACTTCAGTGGGAACAGAAAGAGGCCAACTCTGGCTATGTTGGAAAGCCCACCTGGAACTTGTAATGACCTTCATCTGGGAAGGGCCCAGTGCTCTGGGGTGACTAGCTTTAGAGATCAACCAGGTGCCCAGACAGGTTCACCGCACTGCTAGGCTTCACGCCTTGCTGAGGCAGCAGACCTCGGAGGCAGGTGAATGGCCCAAGCCCTGGATGCCAATGCCAGTGCTGAAGTACCTCGGCCTTCCAGGCACCGGTGCCAGAGCTCCTTCCCCCTTCCCGGCACAGATCAATCGATTCTCCGCTCTCCATGTACCATTCTGCCCTCCCACCCAACACCCACGTGCTGAATGTCAGGGCCCGGCTCCCTGTCCCTCCAAAGCGCCCACGTCCTTCTTGGGCCAAGTGCTCAGGCTCTTTTTGAGGTCAATGGCCTGTCATGGCCATCCGGTGTCCCACTTCTAGAGCCTTCTGCTAGGCTGAGGCAGGGGAGCCAGTGTCAGCAAGGCCAGTGGTGTGGTGACCGTGGGAAAGGGGGTCTGCTGTTTCCCATGGTACACTCGGGACACTCAAGCGCTCTCCGATGAAGCACATGCAGGGTGGAGGCTGAAAGCAGCCGGTTCCGCTAAGGGCTCATCTACACCAGCACACTCAGGGAAGGGAAGATGATTGAGCTAAAGGTGCAAAGTTAAAGCACACAATACCCATGTGGACGATCTCCTTCAGAAGTAGAGCAGCCTTAGGTTGCTGTGCCTTAAGCTCTCATTGATACGTGAAGACAAGCCCATACAGGGAAGCTTAAGTGAAGTCAAACCACTTTGCTCCTGAATGAGAGCATTCACACAGGGGTAACTTTACATCTTTCGTTAATTTGTCTTAACTTCCCTGAGCAACCCTATGTAGACAAGCCCTAACAAAAACAAGGTCAAAGATTAACAAGCTATGCGCAAACATTATAGAGCAACTGCTGCCAACACTGAGGGGCAGGTAGATGCCTTGAGAATGAAGCAACTGCCCTACATCTTCATGGGGACTGAGCGGGAAAGCTTCCTTAGAAGGATTGCTGTAAGCTTCAAATTCTATGCAGTGTTGTTGGAGCCCTGTGGGTCCCAGGATATTTTAGAGACAAGGTGGGTGAGTACGAGATTCTGGGGTGCAATCCAGACCAGTGAGGGGCTGGGTCACCCCTGCCCTGCGACGTTGGTTGCCTCGCAATGGTTTTCTGCTGTAGCTCCCAAACTGGGCCCCTCACAAACAGCCTGCAGGTCACCCTGAGTGTCTGTGTATAGCCCCAGCCATGGGCCATCAGCCTGTCAGCAACACACCAGTCACGCTCTGGCTTCCACCAGCCTGAGTTATTATGTGCAGGGTGACGCCAGCCCACTCCCAGGTCTTATCCCCAAATCGTGTTCTGCACTGTCCAGCCCTCTCCTGGATGGTTCAGATATATTAGGTCCATTTCACCACTAAGGGGCTCAAGATGCAACAATTTGCCACCCTAAATGGACTAACCCACACAGTTCACAACATTGGATTAGTTTTGATTACAGAATAAAACAAATGTATTTAACTATAAAGAGGTGGGTTTCAAGTGAGTAGAAGTAATGAGGTCAGAAGTCAGAAATGGTTACAAGAAAAATAAATATAAAATACTTTCTAAACTTAACAAACTAGGCTTGGTTCAAGGTGAACTCCCTTCCCACATGTTTTCAGTAACACTGATGCCCAAACTCTCAGGCCAGGATCTGCTCCCGAAGTCAAATGGCTGTTTCTTTCATCCTTTTAGGTGAAAAGAGAGAGGGGGGTAGGGAGAGAGAACTTGGGGTGTTTTGCCCCTCACTTTTATAGTTCAGTCACCCTTTGAAAGGCATTTTCCTGAGAGTGACCCCTAGATAAAGCTCTCAGATGGAAAGAACAAGGAGCCATGGAGTCTGGTGAGAGAGAAGTTTCACGCTGGTTTTTTTCACCTGTGTATGCCTTGTCTCTTGCTTTCCCCATTCCATGCCAAAGAATGGCCACTTGATAGGTGATGGCCCATCAGCTTTGATGACACCTGGCTGGGGCGTCCACTTGTCCTTTGTCTTTGAGAAACAGGTTTACTCATGTCCCAGACTTATCTGGTAAACACGCTTCAGTCATGATGTCAGCTTATGTTCATAACTTTACATATAATGTTGTTACATACATTTCACCATGATATTATTGACCAGTGAGTTATTAGTTTTCAGATGATACCTTACAAGGCATATTTTGTACAAACATTACTACAATCGTGGGTAGGGTGTGAATACAGGGGCATATTTCATCACAGTGAGGTAGTATCTTTTATATTGGTGAGAGAGACAAGCGTTCAAGCCACACAGAGCTCTTCTTCAGGGCAGGAAGCTTACAGAGGGCAGGTCTACACTTACGCTTTAGTGAAAAACGCTACTACACCAATGGGAGAGCTTCTCCCCTCGATGTAATTAATCCACCTTTGCAAGAGGTTGTAGCTATGTCGACAGGAGGAGCTCTCCCACTGGCATAGCACAGTCTACACTGGGGGTTAGGTCAGTCTAACTATGGTGCTCAGGGATGTGGATTTTTCATGCCCCTAAGCAGCATAGTTATACTGATGCAAATTGGTTGTGTAGATCTGGCCCCAGAGTGTCAGCCAAACGTACTAAACAGTCTGTTCTATCTTGTAAGTAGTTAACATATTTCAAAGGACCATTCAAGGTGAAGTGGCCTGTTAACCCGCTCCAGTCATAGGAAGGAAGTGGTGGTGGGGAGGAAACGGGGGGTGGGGTTCCTTTGAGGATGAGGACTGAGAGTGATCACTTTGTGAGAAGTGTTCCTCCACCCGTGACAGGGTGGTTTTGTCTTTTATCGTTTTCGATAGTGATGTCTCGTTTCACCCACATAGTTGTTGTTGGGGCATTTAGTGCACTGGAGGAGGTACACTACATGTTGAGATAGGCATGTGTAGGACCCAGGGATCCTGAAAGGTGTGTTGTGGGGGTGTTGATAGTTGTAGCAGTGGAAATCTGTCTCCAGGTTTTGCATCTGTTGTTTCTGGCAAGGTCTGGTGCCTCTTTGAGTTGGGGTGTCCTGATCTGTGGGGAGCTTGCTTCTGATGATGAGCTTGGAGAGGTTGGGCGATTGTTTGCAGGCCAGAAGAGGGGGTTCAGGAAATATTTCTTTCAGGATGGGGTCCCCATCGACTATGGGTTGTAGTTGTTTGATGATACCCCATACGGGTTCCGATGTGGGGACAACTAGGGGTGTGCGATTAGTGGGGGGCAGGGGGCATTTCTGTACCAAAGCAGGTTCTCTAGGGCAATTTGTCAGGGGGTATTTGACTGAAATATGACTGGAGAGGGGTTAATGGGCCACTTCACCTTGAACGGTCCCTTTGAAATGTGTGTTAACTACTGATGCTAAACAATCTGTTCCACCTTTATTTAGCTGTGCCACTCCGAGTGCCTTTCCCAGCCCTGCAGAAGAGCTCTTTGTGGCTCAAAAGCTTGTCTCTCTCACCAACTGAAGTTGGCCAGTAAAAGATATTACCTCACCCACCTTGTCTGTGTATGCTTCCAAGGGCAGACTGACTAACAAGCAGCTGTCTTATAGCCCCCCCGCTTCCCCCCCAGCGCTGGGTCATTTAGTTCAAGCAGTAGCCACTCCTGAGTTTAAATCCACAGGTCGCAGGTTCAGTCCCCACAGTTGACCCAACCAGGGGCCTCATTCCACTCAGTCTAAAGAGAAATTATAGAAAAGCAGCAAAGAAAACCAGCCCCCAAGCGATTTCACTCTACCTGCATTTCAGTCCCAAGCCTCTTTGTGCCCACACAGCCTAATCAGCCTGCCACAGCACCCGGCTTCCTGCCAGCCGGAATTGGACTCTGCCAGTTTGTCTTAAGTGTAGTTGCAAACGGTAGCTCAAGAGAAAGAGCATTTTTTGTTTTTCAGAAACAATTACAATCGCTAACTGCCGCCCACACCTCAGGGATCTCAGTTGCCCGAGAAACGTGACGTGGGCATTGCTGTGGTAACTGGTATTCACTTCTTCACCCTTCCTCCTATCAGCCAGTTTCAAAGTTCAAGCCTCCAGGGAACAGCCCAACCCCCTGCCCGAGCCCTCCTCTCTGGCAGTGCCCCTGCAACACTCCTCCCTCACTTCATGAAAATCCATTTGGAAGCGGCTGAGGGAGAGCAGTAGCTAGACCTGATGGAGCTGGCCCCATCTACCCAGCATCAGGGCAGTACAGTCCCAAGATGCCCAACAGCGATCAGCCGTTGAGATGAGACACAAGGGGAATCCATTCCAGGAGCCATGCTCAGCATGTAGCTTGTGATCTGCACGCTTATCAGATTGACAGCGAAATTCTCTACACGTGCTCAGACAGCAGCTTTCCTACTCTCCTAACTTACCTAAACCAAAACCAATGCTTCTCACAGCAGAGGCGCTCATCTCCCCCAAGGGCTGTATCTACACCGAGTCTCCAGTTACAGCTGTCAGCTGCCTTTGCTGTGCTTTCTCTGACAAAGCGTCGTTAGAATTGTTGTAAAAGGCACACGGGTGGTCTTTGCACCTTTGCCGAACCTCTGAACAGTGGAATTTGCTCAATCGTTCTAAAAATATTCAGCTTCCAGTGGAGACCGAACATGAAAAACATCAGAGGACAAGGGGGATGAATGCTGCTAGTACAGCAGTTCTGAGCATCAGGGGGAGATTGAAAAGATGTTTTCTGGGAATGACATTTTCTTCAGACATGGAGATTTAGGTTTTTTTCAGTGATGTCTGTAGCCCTTTGGACTGTACAGACTTCCTTCCGAACAAACTGCTCCATGTTACGGTGACAATGCTCAGCTCCAGGTAGTTCACTCTTCCAGACAACACAACACAAATAAGGGGAAAAATGGACTGCTCTTAACTTGGTTCAATCTGAATGGCCAACAAAAGGCACCTCCCTGACCTCAGGTCTGCCTGCCAATTTTCAAAGCTCTGCAGCAAAACATGGAGGCATCAGAGATCTTCAAAATGTGGTCAGAAGAATTTTTACAATAGAAAGCACTAGGCAACTTTCAGACAAGGCTGGCTGCTGCCCCCACCCCCCGCCCCTACGAAAAACCTTTCTGATTCCCCCTGGGCTAGCATTAACTAATTCTGTTTTTTTCCAAGTCTTCACTGACTGTGTAACTTGTCTCCCATGCTTGTCATTTACAGTATGGCCATGTTGTGTTTCTTCTCCTCCAGCCTCATTGCACTCACATTGGAATGAGTCTTGTTCCTTGCAGTCTTTTTTGCAGAGGAAATCTAGTATGTTGAGCCATATTTCTGATTTCTTTTAGAATCCCCCGGCTTTCTATACCAGTGGATTTCAACACATCCTCTGAAGGGTTGCATTTTCAAATCCATGCATGCTGAAGTACTCATGCATTTTTCCCCCTGCCTGACCTAGTTGCCCAAATACCCTATGTGCATTCAAGCTGGTGGATGCACATGAATAGGTACATGCGTTTGCAGACCCCAGCTTGCATGTAACAGTTTGGGTATTTTTGTCCCTTAGTGAGGGGCATATACAAGCACTTTTGCACATGTGCGTTGTAAAATACTACCCCGGTATTCTAATTCCACAATACTTGTTTTTCTAGAGTGTCTTCTTTCCTGTTATTTTTGCATTCTCTAAACTTTATTATATTTATTATATTATTATATAATATATATTTTATTATAGCCCGTGATCAGTGGTTTCTAGCTTCTGCACATGTGTACATTCTCCTTTAGTGGTTGGCCTGAGGCATGTTCCATTACTGGTCATCATTAACCTTATCGTTGCTTAAGTTTCTCTGGAGAGGGATGGAAGTTATCTTGCTGTTGAGCGGGTCTCCCCATACAAAGCAGCAATAACAATGATTTCGGTGCTAAGGAGGAAGGCTGCTTTGGAGGTCATCACAAAATGGAGTTTGTCTTATGACCAGTTAAGAACCTGAACCAAAGCCCATTAAAGTCAATGGGAGTCTCTCCATTAACTGCAGTGTGCTTTGGATCAGGTCCAAAATGAGGTCAGAAGTAACTTATACGATAACTGCAAGGAAACATGACAATGACAGTGAATCTTAGCAGCAGCCCTCCTGCATTTATACTTTATAGTACCTCAAACTGCTGTTTCCACCTTTGAGTTGCTAGATGAGAACATACTATTACACAGCACCATGCCAGGTTGGCCTGTGTACCTCTGTGTGGTTACTAACCTTATTGCATTAGAGATTTAAGCTCTTTAGGGCATGGACCATCTTTTTGTCCTGTGTTTGTACAGCACCTAGCACAATGGAGTCCTGGTCTGTAGCAGAGCATGGCAGAGCCCCCGTAGCTCCTGCCTCTACTAAGTCCACAAAGTCATTCTGAGACCCTGGGGTTAGTATCCACTGGTGCAGTTTATTCACAGACTTGTTCTCATTGCCGTCTCACCATGCACAGTTGGCCCTTCACCATCTGCAGGGAGGGAGGGACAGAAGAGCTACCTCCCTGCTTCCACTCCCTGACTTTTCCCTTTCTTTCTGCTCTTCCCCTAGCTTCTTTGCCCTGAGGCTTTTATACCCCCCCAGGCTAATTATGCAGCAGCTGTCTCAACCTGGCCCTAACTGGGGAGGCAATCTCCAGCCAGCTCTAATCTATCCCCCTAAATAGGTGCTGGCATGACAGAGGGCTGAATCAGCAACCCCTTGCCCAGCACCCTGTCACATGGTCCATAACTACAACTCCTGGGTGCTAAAGCACAATACACATAATAATAGCATGGATTTAGCTGCAGGCATATGATCACCTCCTGCTTAAATCACCACCCCCTCACTGGATTCTTTATATATGGGCTGAGCAGATCTGGAGCAACTGGGGCCCCAATGCAGCAGTGGCCTTTGGGTTTCCACCTGCATCCACAACCGAACCCTTTCCAGCATCTCCTACTGTGGTGTGTCTCAGGACAATGCCAGTGAATGTAAATGCGTCGGTTTTCCAGTTTGCAGGTGGAAGCTGCTGTTTTGACATTTCGTTATAGTTTAAAGCATTGTGAACATGTATTTTGATTACGGACAGAAAATGCTCATCAGAGTAGCCTGCGTCAGCAGGAAAAACAAAATGAAAGGAGTTGTGAATAGCCCTGAGAGTAACGTTCATAAGTGAGGAGAATATTTTCAGGCATAGTTAAATTAACTTGTGCTCATATGAGACACTTAATAGATTTTCTCTATGGGCTTCCGCATACACACCATATTTGGTCCTTTATACTAGAATAAATCAACATACCATGTGCTAGAATTAACAATCTGCTTATTTTCAAGTCATCAGCTCCTCCCTGAATGGGAATTGGGAATATCGTAGCAGAGTGCATCAGTCCTCAATTCCGAGCACTAACGATGATCCTAAGAATGTGAACATCCATTTGAACTGTAATACTTACAGAGTCGTAGACTTTAAGGCCTGGAGGGGGCACTAGATCCTCTGGTCTGATCTCCTGTATGTCAGACCAATACCACCCAGCACCAACACACTAAACCCAACAATCAAAATGAGATCAAACTATTACAGCCCAAAGGAGACTAGAGGAAGGCAGCCGCAGGCAGGGAATAGGACGGACTGAGGTGCACCAGTGCCTAAGGCCCCCACAATGGCAGGGAAATGATCAAGTGAGATATACCCAGATAACCCTGGTAAGTGACCCACATCCACACGCTGCAGAGGAAGGCAAACCCCGCCCACCCAGGTCACTGCCAGCCTGACCTGGGGGAAAATTTCTTCCCAACCCCACATAGGATGCTTAGACCCTGGGCATGTGAGCAAGAACCAGCCAGCCAAGCACCTGAGAGAATGCTCGGTGCCACCTCAGAGGCCCACCCTGCCCTCCCCCACATCTCATCTCCAGTTGTGGACATCCCTGATGTTTCAGAGGAAGGACATAAAAACCCTCTCCCAGAATACACTTCAGGGGGAAAATCCCTTCCTGATCCCTGCTAGTGGCAGGCTGAAACCCTGAAACATGAGCTTTAGGAACATCAGAGACAAACTGTAAGTGAGCCCCAGGCCTGCTGAGCCCTGCCTCCTACCATCACAAGCAACCTCATCACGCAATTGCACTCATAAATTTGCCCAGCTCTCTCTTACAACTAATTAAGTTGTTTGCACCCACAACTTCTATTGGGAGGCTGTGACATTATTGACGTGAACTGTGACCATATAGATCATTGTTGCAACCAGGGTCCTATGGTTGCACCAGGTCTTGTACAGAGGAGATCAAGTGGGGTGTCTATGAAAGGTTGCAGTCTGCTGGTTATGATTATGCTGTCTGTATGTGTGTATCATTTTTGTATTTGAAGTTATGAATATTGGCTATGTACTTGTATCTCAATGTGTTTGATTCTAAGCAGCCTCAGTGAAGCATTTGGTCAGCTCCTTGAGAAAGGACTATTCTCAGTAAGTACCCAATCAAGAAACACTTCACTGACAATGGACTTTGGGAGACGTCAATCCACATCTGAGCTTTCCTGGGAATGTTCAAACTAACATGTAAGCAATGGCATCGGCCTGCAAAAAGCTGAATCATTCATGGACATGTGACTTGCCCAAGTAGCTACAAACTCCATCTTGTTGCTTGATTTTTCACAGAACAAAGGTGTTTCCACCCACAAGAGAAAGAATATAAGAGGCCCAGGAAACTTCTCCATTTTGTCTTCAGCTGGCTCAAGAGATGGCCTCTCCACCCCCAAGAGATGCCTGAAAGAAACTTGAACAAAGGACAGTAACTATGGGGGTGTGAGTGATTGCTGGACCCAGACTAGCTTATTGGGACACCTCTGAGGCTGAGATTTACCTATATTCAGTTTCCTATTGTATTAGGCTTAAACTTGCACATTTTGTTTTATTTTGTTTAGTAACTTACTTTTTTCTGTCTGTTATTACTTGGAACCACTTAAATCCTACTTTTTATACTTAATAAAATCACTTTTTCTTATTAATTGACCTAGAGTAAGTAATTGATACCTGGGGGAGCAAACAGCTGTGCATCTCTCTCTATCAGTGTTATAGAGAGCGGACAATTTATGAGTTTACCCTGTATACGCTTTATACAGAGTAAAACGGATTTATTTGGGGTTTAGGCTCCCAGAAATACTGAATACTGGGCACTGGAGACAGGAACACTTCTTAAGCTGTTTTCAGTTAAGTCTGCAGATTTGGGGCATGTGGGTCAGACCCTGCTCTGTGTTGGAGCAGGCTGGCATGTCTGGCTCAACAAGGCAGGGTTCTGGAGGCCCAAACTGGCAGAGAAAAGGGGCTCAGGTAATTTCAGCACATCAGGTGACAGTCCCAAGGGGGTCTCTGTGACCGAACCCATCATAGAGGCTGTTCCAGAACCTCACCCCTATGATGGTTAGAAACCTTCTCCTTATTTCCAACCTGAATTTGTTCACGGCCAGGTCATCTGTTTGTTCTTGTACCAGCATTGTCCTTTAGCTTAAACAGCTCTTCATGCTCCTGGGAATTTGCTCTCTATAAATAAATTAGGAAGGTAATCAGATCCCCTTCTTTTTGCTAGACTAAACAAGCCAAGCTCTTCTCGTCTCATAAAATAGGCCTTCTGTTCCTCTGATCATCCGAGTAGTTCTTCTCTGCACCTGTTCCAGTTTAAATTAATCGTTAACATGGGTGACCAGAACTGTACACAGATTCCAGATGAGGTTTTACCAATGCCTTGGACAATGGCTTTAATACTTCCCTATCTCTACTGGAAATACCTCACCTAATACATCCTAAGATTGCATTTCCCTTTTCCACACCTGCATTACCTTGGTGGCTCATACCCACACACCCAGGTCTCTCTCCTCCCCTGTTGCTTCCAGCAGATAAGCCCCCCGCTTGCAGCAGAAATTCTTATTATTGGACCCTAAGTGCATGACCTTGCAGTTTGTATTATTAAATTTCATGCCGTTTCTGTCACTGTAGTCTTCACGGTTATCCAGATATTTTGGTATGACAGTCCAGTCCTGCTCTGTATTGACAATGCCTCCCGACTTTGTATCATCAGCACATTTCATTAGTATACTCCTATTTTTGTGCAAGGTCATTAATACAAATACTGAATAAGACTGGTCTTACCTGTCTAACTACAAGTGCCTCATCTCTAACTTGAGGGAATTCCCGCAGACAAAAACCTCAACATGGACAAAGATGCAGAGAAATCTTCCTAGTACAGTGGTGTGTGGTGTGATTTTTTAAAAAGGGCATGCATGTTTGCTATTATTGCCTCTGCACATTTCACACCCCTAATTTAAGGAGTCCTCCATGCCTCCCGCACCCGTTCTGGCCCCCTGCATACTCTGTGCCCCTTATGTCCTCCTTGTATACCTCCTGCATGCCCCACCACTCTCCTCCCCCACTCCATGTGACCTCCCCCCTCTTTCTTCCCTAAGAGGTTCACCCATTCCACAACCTGGGAGCACAATGCCAGCCCCCTTCCATGTGGTTCTGGTGTCCCCAGACCTCAGCCCATACCCCTCCCAGTTTCTTACCCCCTCTGGCCTCTGTGTTTGCCCCCTTTCCTCCTACCCTCCCTGCCCATGCCCTCAATTCTGCCCAACAGCTGCAGCAGCAGGCATGTGTAACCAGCTGCAGAGCAATTTACTATAGCTGTCACTTCACAAGGATGAGGTAGACGGGGATTACGAGCCCAGCCAGTGGCTGCACATGACTTTGGACGTTAAAATGTGTTTTGAGAGAGAAAATGACCAGGCGATTCTGAAACCACTCCTTTCTGCTGAGCGAATGACACGAGCCTTGATTGCACACTTCTTCCAGGCCACCCCTCACGCCTGGGAAAAGCACCCAGGGCCAGTCTGTAAAGCTACCGTCGTATTCTCCTTCAAGTCACCTCTCAAACTTCACCTTTGCAGCCGTACATCTGGAACAATGCCACTGATCAGCGAGAGGCAAGGTGGTGAGTTGTGAATACTGTGGTTACTGCTGCCAGCTGGCTAAGAACTGTAGGCATCTTGCTCCACTCCAGACCCCTTGTTGTCTCATCCACCTGCTACAGCATTCAGTTTAGATCGTGAGACCTTTGGGGCAAGGATGGTCATATGCTTTGCGTCTGTATAGCACCTACCACAATGGGGCTCTGACCCAGTGGATACCTGTAAGTTCTGGTGTAACACAAATATTAAAGAGCGACAGCTTAAATGAAGGTGCACTCAAATCCAGCAAATGAAATACATTTGGTTTATTTCTTTCTAAAGTTTGTACATATACATATATCATATACATGTGTGAAATCCTTCACTGCTTTGCTCGATTTCAATTACACAAAAATCATTCAGAAGGCTGCAGACTTGTAGTTACCCTGAAGCAACATTATCCCGCCTTATAAAACACAGAGGAACAAGAGTTATAATCGTGAACGTGTACACAAGAGAGAACTAGATCTCACAGTTTCAATACATCAGAGGCAAATTATTTGTCTGCTTACTCCAGCTATGCTCAAAGAGAGGGAAATATTTATATACAGTCACCTCGGAGGAAAAACAAAGCAATGTAAACTTCATTTCAAAATATTATTTAAACGATATAACAATAGCCACGAGTCCTTTCCCCAGGGAGACAGGACAGTCTATAAGTGCCTTCATTTACGAGGAATTATCATTCTAGTACCTGTCACATAGACTAGAATAGGAAATCCAAGGGCATCCTATGGTACCGTTAGAAAACAGCAAAGGCCCTGATTCAGGACAGCAGCTCTAGTCGGGAAAGCACGTGATTAAGTCCCACGTACATCGGTGGCGCTTAAGCACTTGTTGAAATGCTTTCATGATTTGGGGCCTCAATCAGGTCTGCATCCCTCTGGCTCTTTGACCACAGATGTGAAATAGGGCCTCTATATAGAGAAATTTACCCTTAGTGGGGAGAGCCAGCATAGACCTTAAATAGGGCCTGCCCCAAGGGTCAGAGCAGCAGGATTTATTCCCGTGGAGAAGGGCTGGAGAGAACCTCAGCACTGCTCCATTACAGACAGAGTGGCTCTCCAGAGAGCAGTGACGATGGACTAAACTGCCTGCCATGTAAACAAATCCACTGGCGTCTCAATAGTAAAAGGAAAACAAGTGAGATTATAAAGGGATTATAAAGTTCCTATACTAGCAAAGAGCACAGAGCAGTATCCAGAGACAACGTAAACAGCAGGGTTTACTGCTGGGCCCCACCCAGGGGCTCTCTCTGGCCCTGTCCTGCCTGTTCCTGAACACTGTAGAGCATTATTCCAATAAGCTTTGATCTAAATCAAGGTGATAGCTTAGCTGCGGAGGTGCATGTTTCTGTGTGGAGTGTTCTCTGAAGTGCTGGGGCAGAAGGCTACCATTAAAAGCGAACATTTCCACACAAGCCCCCCACAGTGACTGATGACTGAGAGCTCAACACTGATTTCTTGGTCTAAGGGAAGAGAAATCACTGCAATGTCTCAGCCACAACCGTGTGGTCACAGTGGGTCAATGAGGACTCTTTAAAGGCTGCAGGAGACTGCTGAGCCACCCCATTTCACTACATTATCCCACACAGGGTGGACGCCAAAGAAACATCTCAGATCCCTGATACAGGGAGCCCAGGATCCTGGCTGGCCCGACCAAAGTTGATGGGATTTACCCTCGTCATTTCATCCTCAGTTGGAGTCTATTCCACTAAGTTTTCAGTCCTGTAAAATGCAAGCTCTCTGGCCCTGATCCAGCAAAGCACTTAGGCCTGACTTCACTGAAGCTGCTCATGTGCTTAAAGTTAAGTTCATGCTTAAGTGCTTTGCCATTCAGGGCAGAATCTAGCCCTAAATCTCCATTCCTCCTCTACTGGTTTAATCCAGGTCGTTCCAACATCATACAAACTGCAACACTGACTCTGATATCATTCTGCAAACCCAATGGATTTTATTACATATTTATTTGGGCTAAAAATCCCTCAACTGTTTCACACTTTCCAAAGGAAACCTGAGGGCACCACTTGAAATGCTCACAGCTGACACTTCCCCCTGCCACTCTTTGTAACTTATCAACCACATGGATTCTTACACATATCTCTGCAATTGTTACAGTAAATCCCCACCACTCTTGCAAAACCACGACAGCCTGGGGTAACATTTTCAAAAGGGCCTAAGTGACCTAGAAGTCTAATGACATTTAGGCAGCCAAGTGACTAAGGCATTTTTGAAAATGTTACCCCATGTGGATTATTCACAGAACTTGGCCAAGATTTCTTTAAACAATGGGAGCCTTAAATTAGGCTCATAGGTAGGCATTTGCAAAAGTGCTCAGTGATGGCCTAACTTTGCTCCCTTTTAAGGCAGTGGATGACAACAACAGGAGCAGAGTTAGCCCAATGTCGAGAGCTTTTTCAACTCCCACCCCACAACTGATCTCTATGCTCCTAAAGAAATTACTTTTTTTTCAAATTTCCTGAGCACCCAACAGCTTGCAGTGGGGGAGGTTTAGGTTGGATATTAGGAAAAACTTTTTCACTAGGAGGGTGGTGAAACACTGGAATGCGTTACCTAGGGAGGTGGTGGAATCTCCTTCCTTAGAAGTTTTTAAGGTCAGGCTTGACAAAGCCCTGGCTGGGATGATTTAATTGGGGATTGGTCCTGCTTTGAGCAGGGGGTTGGACTAGATGACCTCCTGAGGTCCCTTCCAACCCTGATATTCTATGATTCTGCAGAACATGCCACGGCAAGGCTGGATTGAGAAAAACGCTAAACCTACAAAAGCTTTTAACAACCGTTCAACTGGCTGAAACAACCCACGCCTGCTGTTTATAGCCATTACACTGTCTGGACAAAACCGAAGCATTGGAAAAGAATAACCTTTGCGGAGTTTGATCACAGAAGCCATACATTGCATAAGAACCACACCCACATTCACACACGCTCACTGCTTAAACACACTCAACAGGTACTGGATGCTCACTTTAACTTCGTGAGATGAGCAGTAATCTCCGAACTTTAAAGCTGCCAAGAAATTCTTGTTCTGTATCCATGCCATTGGATTTAGTCAAGTTACACAGTGCTATCAGCCCACCCTAGACAGTGGGAGCAGAGAAAGGACAATGTTGAGCACTTTAGAAAGCTCCAACCCACGTCTCCTACTAATCTATGGAGTGTTATAATAAATAATCAAAGCTAAACCTCAGTGCTGTCAACAAGAGAAATGAACAAGTTACATTTTACGGTGCGTGAGCCTTACATATTGCATTATTTGTTCCCATGCTAATGAGCAACATTCAGTCATTTGCAATCGGCGTCAGAATCATTCGCCTGCATTAAGCCAGGTTTCCCTATACCACATTTTTCCTTGCTCTTATTAACTCACAGTATTGAATAAGAAGCATTGTATTGTGTTGGGAAAAGAAAAAAGTGTCAGGGAATTATAAAACCTAGCTCTTAAACAGCTCTTTCCACCTGTAGATCTCAAAGCACTTTACAAAGGGGGACAGTATCATTATCCCTGTTTTACATATGGGGAAACAGAGGCACCGAGTAGTGAAGTGACTTGCCCAAGGTCACTCAGCAGGTCAGTAGGAGAGCTAGGGATGGACTCCAGGTCTCCCGAGTCTCAATCCAGTGCCCTTTCCACTAGGCCATAAATGGCTATTTTGCATAGTAACAGCAGCTTTGGTTTCTTGAGTGTCTTTTCAAACACCCCAAGAACTCCAAGGCAAAAGGGAAGGTAGGCAGGGAGTGTGAATAGGCAGAAGCAATGCTCACCATGAGCTACGAGTAACCATGGAAATAGCTCCTTTCTTCTCTAGGCTTCTTCATAGTCCCATTTGGGGTCGTCAAGAGCTGAACAAGTCCAGGAGTGTGGGCTGAAGAATTCTAGTTGAGCCCAGGACACGTTCCATACAGACCTCAGAGAGTTACACACGGGCTTCAGAACTGCCCTACCAAGAGCAAGCCTGAGATGTAGATGCCAAGCTGAGAAAGTAGCACTGGGTGAATGTTTATGCAGGCAGCAGCCCGGTAGACTTCTCTGAATGAAATACTGCTAAGCAAGTCATCAATGTTCAGAAAAACAGCCTCAAAAGCTCATGTTCGGATAGCCTAGCTAATATGTCTCAAGGCACAGGTATATCTACTTAGACAGGTACTGAGTGAAAATGGCATCCCATTCACACTGATCCCCAAAAGTCACAAAATGCCTCTCTGCTTCCTAACTGCCTAACAAAATAAAATCTCCAAGCCCTCTTGACAGCATGGGCTGCATGTGCCCCTGGGTAAGAGTGAGGCTTTGGGAAGAGAACATGGGATATTAAGTGTCTTTCAGGGAAAACACCTTCTTCGCTCTAACTCTGGAATGAGGCCGCAGGACAGCTGTGTCCGTGTGGAATACAGGGAAAGGAGGAAGAGCCCCAGGAATCCGGGACTCAGTCACTCTCCTCCCAGATGTAATTATGATTGAAAATGCAGCCTTTCATTGCAGACAGAATGAGCACACCACCAAGGGCTCAAATGGGGGAGTTCATCAACCTTGCCAGCACCAGCCTGGGGCCTCACCATGAAAGAAGAGAGACCAGCAGAACCATCCACTGGCAGGTGATGCACTGAGATGGCAGACAAGTGCACCATGATAGGAGACAAGGAGAAACCAAGAGTGGTTAACTATGGTAAAAAGTCCAAAGCAGATTATGGGGCTGCAGAATGTGAACAGAGTCTCTGCTCCACTAGAGAGAAAAACTTCTCCCTCTTGTGAGCCTAACATGCCTGTGCAACATCCCAGAGGCTTAGCAATGGCCTTCGTGTCTTTTACTCTCTAGAGTGTCTCCGTGATCTTGAGCCTGAACGCACCGCACCCATCAAACAGGAGGTCTTCCACAAGGCATGAAGTGAAAAGCCCATAACGGTTAGCACTATGAACACTCCGCTCTGGCCAGGTGGTTGAGAAAGAACTGAGGGTGGTTCGTCCGTCGCAACCCCATATTATCCTCGGCATGGGACATGAGGATAGCGAGGGTGCATGTGTGGCCCATATGAGCACTGCTGCCAAAAATCTCCAATCTCAGGCGTCCGGGAGGCATGCACCCCTCACATGGAGCATTCCCAGGGACACTCCTCAAAGGAGGAGGAAACACTGGGCCCTGGGAAAATTCTTTTAACAATTTCCAAACTATCAAGAATCTGAGAAATAGTTTGAATCTAAGTTTCAATGAAACCATAGTCCCAACAGCTCAACTACATTATTCCTCAGCTGACTGAGTTACCCACCTACTGACAACAACTGAGCTAACAATGTACAAGCTGGTCTAAAAGGCTGCAGGCCTGGGTGGAGATTGGCCACGCTCCAGATTTTTTTTAATTTACACACACACACGTACGTGCGCGCCAGCCCAGCAACTCTCAGCCATGACCTACAGACTCATCCCATGCACCAAACCCCAGAATCCTTTCCATTTGCAAAGGATTATGGGATTCGGGTTCTGAGATATTTTGGGTGGTTGTGGGTTAGAAAAAGGGGTGTGTGTGTGTGTTAGAAAAGGGGTGTGTGTGTGTGTGTGTGTTTAGCAGCTTGTGGTCTTGGGGAGGGGGCCGAGGGCAGGTGCTGGTTTTGCTTCTCTGTCCTTGCTCCCCCATTCCCCCACACCACCAATGCTGGAAGGTGGGAAGTTCTGCTCCAAGGGGCTGTGGAGCAGCTCCCCTTCCCTGGAGCCCAGCCCGTGGTCTCTGTGTGGGACGGGTGGGGAAGAGCTGTTCTCAGGTTGGATGGATAGATAGAGGAAGAGAAGGAGAAGGAGCCTCAGCAGGAGGGAGAGACCCAGGCTCCTGCTGGGGCCTAATGACCATGAGATTATTGCAGCTGTCCACTGGCAGACAGGACCCAGCAGGTGCCTCCCCCTCCCCCACCAGTTTAGAATGGCTACTCTAGCCCCTGGAGCGCACCCCATGAGCTGTAATGTTGCAGAGCTAGCCAGCCCTGCCACGGGCCCAATCCCAACACTCTCACGCAGCAATCCCAATGCCTTCAGTCGGAGACTGGCCTGAGATATGGCATCAGGATTAGAATCTGCAGGAGAAAAACCTGGGGAAAGTCTACATGAAAGCAAGGGAGGTGGAGGCCTCATTGGGCAAGAGGTACTGCACATGCTGAAATACCCAGGATTTGGGAGTCCCCTGCACACTGCCCTTCGAGTGAGCAAGAGCAAACCCTAAGAGCACAGCATGGCACCTCTCCGTCCAGGTCAGTGTAGCTCCTTGGAGGTGAGTGCAAAGGGTTAATCATGAGAGTTCTGACTACAGAGTGACAATCCAAAGCATCCTGCATGGATGCTGACATCCTCAGCTATTCTGAGCTGCTTGTTATCAGAAAGGGACCTCCCGTTCAAATCCAATCTAGACCTGCACTGGGCCAGTGCCCTGAAGCCAGGGTAACCGATCACGGACGTCACAATCACCTCACTGTGGAGAAATCCTCCGGTGATATAGCTGGAGGCAGAACACTGGCTCTTGTGCCCTGTCCCCTCCCTGTGGCCAGCACTGGGGGAATGGCTGGGAACAGGTTGTGTGGCTGGAGGTTCTCACAACCCAGTGATTCCTGGCTGCCATATTTTCCCTTGGAATTACTGGGCGGCTGGTGCAATTTACAGCAGCCTTTAGGCTGCTCTAACTTGCACCAGAAGACCAGCCTGGCACACAGTGGGCCCAAGCCAAAAGAAACACAGAAGTGGCTTTAAAAAGTGACCTTTGCAACCTTGTCCCTCTTCAGCTGCAATGTTTCTTGACAGCAGTGAAGGACTTGGGCACCTATACAGTATAATCACACATTTATCTTCTCTGCTAAAAGCAAATATCCAGGAGCTGGAAAGCAAGGTACTTTGAAAATAATGTGCAACACATAAGCTAGATTCTCGGGGGATGGGATTGTGTGTGTCAGGGGTCAAATGGCATAGTTCCAGTCTCTTCAGTGCTGATTTACACCTTCTGAGAACCTTGCCCTTTGCTATGCTGTAATGTTAAAAGCACACCAAACTGCAATACTGGTCAGCACTCTGATCCTGCTCAGTGAGGTCTGTGGAGTTTTGCCACTTACTTCAATGGCAGCAGGATCTGCCTTTGTGTTTTCTCTTTACTTGTTTCAGTAAAACCTATCAAAGGACATGGCGACACAGGTCAGCTGTAAAGAGACACAGCCAGCAGTGGGAATTTCAAATGATACTAAAACCTCACAAATTCTCAGATCACTAATCTGCCCACCTCAGAACTCTCACAAAAAGCAGGCGGAGCTCAGGGAATATTGAACGGCTGAAAGCTGAAGTGAAATTGCATTTTACTAAGACTGGATACGTTTTACAAAATATACCACAATCCATGTACAAACACACTCCGGAGTAGCGTAATAAATAATTAAAACTAAACTGCATTTGACAAAATCAATAAAATGCATTTTGTGATTCACTGTGTCTGACTTTTCAAACTGCATGAAATTCACTCATCTGCAAGGAGCTCCCTAGTCGTGAGCATGAATTATCCTGTTTCTGCGTAGATTGAGAAAGATACTGTATGGGAGAATTTCCGCTTGTGACGGAGAGATCAACAATTCAAACACAACCCATGGGCAGCCAGACTATCTTAAAAGCCAACGCAAACATTTGCAATTGTCACCTCTTTACAAATAGAGTGCGGTGGTTTAAAAGGCAAACACAACAAGTACCTGGATGCCTTGAGTAAGGGCCAGAGTAGAGCTGCACTGCCCTGGGAGTGGAGCAGGGATCAAATTGTGACTTCTCTGGACCATTTCTGTTTCTGCTGTACTGTTACTGTGAGGAAGTGATGTGAAATGGTCAAGATCATCTCCCTATGTAACGGCATTTAGCAGTCCGAGTATTAGCGCTCTCTCTCTCTCGGTATAACTCAACCTCTCGTTTACTGCCCTTTTTTTTTTAAACTACTGCTGTACAATGAACAGCTGCAGGGCGCCTAGGCCTTTCTCCTGAGTGGCTAATCTACTACCCCTCAACGAGTAGTTCAAATTATTTCTTCCAAAGTGTATTACCCTTGCTCTCGTCTACAGGGAATGACACTTCCCAGCATGTTGCTCAAGCACGTAACTTTGGCCCTAATTCAGGAAAGTTTCTCTTCGGGGCAGCACTTAGACAATGTGTTTAACTTTAAGCATAACGTAATTTTTAAAAAATAAATCCAAATGCTGGAAAATGTTGACCGGCCCGCCTCACAGCTCTGTGAATCGCAGTCACTCCCAGTGTCATTTTTAAAATCAGGTCAGGCACTGGCTATCCTCTAGATTTCTAGGACGACGGCAGATTACAAATGTTTGTGAGCAGCTCAGTCACTCCATTCATAAGTCACATTGGAACTCTTGGAATCAATACCATCGGGTCCTGGTGAGTTACTGCATCCTAAATGATCAATGTGGTGCACCACCTCCTCTTTCAATGCTACGATCTCTGACAGCACAGCATGGGTATTGCAGTCTAGAGCTCTGGGGTACGTATCTCATGGTTGTTCTTTGTGGTGGAGGCTGGTATAGAGAAATCATTTAGCTTCTCTGCAAGGTCCTTATCTTGCTTGATTGCTCCCTCTACTGCCTGCTAGTCTGGTAAATTAGTAGTCCAGAATGGTTTGATGTCCATGACCAATCAATCAGTCCTTGGCCTCTCTGCTGAGCCTGCCCACAAGTATACCCTCTGTAGTGAGGAGCTCCGTGATGTAAATACCAGCCCCTGCAAGAACCAGACCTGAGATAGCTAGACGTTTCTTCGAGGCCACCTACTGCAGTTTATATTGACCTGGGCTGTCTTTGCATATTAAGGATTAGATCCCCCAGACGAGACGAGCTGGGGGGACCTGGGAAGATGGGCAGGCCCTGGGAAGAAGCAAAGGTGTCTCTTAGTCATCTTCATGCTCCCTGGATCCTGGCCCTTGGTGTAAGTTAAGGCAACCTCAGGGCTGCTTTAAGTTACACCTGGCTACCCACAGCCCAAAAGGGCCACTCCAGCAGCTGGGGAAAGCTGAGGTCTACAGACACCCTGGCCAAGTCCCTTTTCCCCAGGCCATGTCCTTATATAGAAGCCAGGAGTTGCTATTAAAGGAGACTCCACAGAGAGCAGGTTTTGCTGGCCCTATGGCTGCATCGTTGTGACTGCCAGGGACAGAGCAACTGGAATGGGGTCAGATTCTGGCTCTAAGACCAAAGAGTCTCTATTCCATTAAGTCCCTGAGTCACCAGGACTTCTGTTCCAACATATTCTTTCTAAACACTTGTGAAAAATTCAAGGGATCGTTTAACAGAGTTCCTTTCAGAAAAGAACAGAAGAACACCTCCATTGGTATCAGAGTGACTGCAGAATACCTGCGCTTACTAAAAAGGAATAAAAATTCTGGAGGGAAACCGCAGATGAACAATGCATATTAAGACTCTATATGGCAGCAGCGTGAGAGCGTATTGTTGAGAAACATGTGGGGTTCCCTTTTCTACTACAACACACAGGCAGCAGTTGTCATCTACAACAGCCTATTGCTTAATGAAATAGAAAAATAAAATTCATGCTGGCTGGATCAATCATCAAAAGGGACATGGCTTTGGGCATCCCCCTCCCCCTGCGCCCCCAAAGAGTCTTCACATTGAAAAACCTGTTCTAATTCTGTATGCCCAGCGTTCCCGGTGATTTTCACTGTTTAGTCCCTTGGTGTGTGTGGGTCCAGAGTTAATACAGTCCAGTACCCTCCAGCTCCTACCACTATAGTACAAGTACCAGTATGTTTCACATCACTGGGAGATCTCCAGTCGCAGTGTCAGAATTTAACTAACCTGCAGGGAGCGGTCAGCTCCATCTCCGCAACAATTCGTTTCTCGTCACTGCAGCTAGCATTTACTATGCTGCAGTGCTTGTCCAGTTCCTTTTCCCACTGCAAGGAGAAAGGTCACAGGTGACTTGAGATGAAAGTCATGTGCCAATGAAAGAGGACAGAAGGGGAGGAGATGTGCAATAAATCAGAGAGTCCCACTCCCACCCCTTTAAAAAAAAAAAAAAAGAGGTGCTTCAATGGCTAGATGATAAATTAACAAGGCAAAGCAAACGAGGAGCCAAGACACCTCCCACAATCTGTACAGAAACAACAAAATATACAATAGAAAATGTCATTACCACCCCATTCAGGCAGATGCATTGGTTTGTTTTTGTCAATGACAGGTTAGCAAAGGAAACTTTTGACCAATGGTATTTTGCTGCATGGCTGTTTCTACAGCTGTCTCATGCAGTCTAAGTGACCTTCTGCTTGATGCTGGGTGTTTCTGGCCTGTAGTCCTTCCTCTCGGAGATGTTTCGCTTCACCTTGACACTAACAGGAGACTCCTGATTTAACGAGGGACTCGAATGGGATTTCTTCAGTCCTGGCCCATCATTTTCTCCGCTGCTCAGAAGCTCCTTCCCCCCTTCTTTCAGTAGGGCAACATAAATCTCATAGCGGATTTTCTGGAAAAGGAACAAAGGAATGGATCAGTCTGGATGAACTTCTCTGGGCTGTGATAGGCAGGAGGTCCACGTGGATCATCAGACTGGCCCCTTGAAATCTAGGAGTCTAATATGTATGTGAACAATGGTGGCTAATAATAATTACACCACACAGAAAATGTCTGAGCCAGCCAGAGCCCAGGGATGCTGTACGATTGCCAACGTTTATTCCTCAACCATGCAAATCTTTGCTCTGTACCTAATGGCCCTCGGCCAATAAGAGCACAAGGAGACTTACATAACTGATGGTTGGCAGTTTCTGAATAGCCATACAGGGCATGCTGAGCTGTACCTTCCTGAAGTAGAGCAAAACCCTGCTGCACAAGTAGCCCTGATTAAAGAAAACAGGAACACTCACGCAGCAGGGCATTACTCAGCATGCGTACACACGACAGTCCAAAGCAGTGGTTTTCAACCTTTCTTCATTTGCAGACCCCTAAAATAATTTTGAATGGAGTTGCGGACCCCTTTGGGAATCTTAGACGTAGTCTGTGGACCCCCCCAGGGGGCTGCGGACCATAGGCTGAAAACCACTGGTCCAAAGGGACTGCGAAAATCCTTCTGCTCAGGTTTGCCACTGTCCTCAGAGCTCCCCAAACTTCTGTGGCCACAACCAACCTGGCCACCGCAGGTTCTGCTCCCTCTGTCCCAGCCCGTGTGACCCTAGATATTAAAACACTGGATCACACAGCATGCACAGAATCACACAGGGATTCTCTATGCTGGGCTCTCCCATGGAGAGCGGGCGGGTGGGCTGAACATCTGCCTTCTACAGGGCAGCTCGACTCCGCTTTGCCTCCAAGAGGCTATTCTGCAAGTCCAGTGTTCGGAAAACAGGATGGGGAAACACAACCTGATCGCCTGAGGTCGACCGGGCTTTGCTCCCTGATCAGGCACCAATTTGTTCCATAATTGGACGAGTGTGTTTCCCTTGGTTACTGGGCAATTCTTGCTTTGCAAGTCACAACCATACAGCACCTCACACAATGCCACAACAATCAACAGGCATGAATAAGAATTTGCCTGCAAGGGTTTAGCAAAGTTAGCCAGTACGGCTGGTGATGGGAAAGGGGCAATCCATCCCTCAGCAGCCATTAATGTCAGTGTAGGAATGGGAATTAAGGTGATCACAGCGGATGGCGGGGGGGGGGGGGAACCCCATGCTTCTACTGATTATTAATCCATTTTTCAAAGTAATAAAAGAGTCTCTAAGTTATTATGTTCCTGACTGAGCCCAAATGTTTAAAGAGAATTCTCTCCATTTATAATAAAATAATAATATTCAAGCAATAATAATAATTATTTGAATGCAAAATAGTAAAAAGTGTTGGGAATGGCTTAGAAGAGGACAGAAGAAGGTGGGAGAACGTGACCAGGTTTCCCAAAAGTCCTTTGAGAAACAAAATCTTACTGAGAATGATCACAAGAGAAATCTGTTTAAAAATGAAATGAGGAAAAAACAGCCTGAACAGTTCCATATCGGGAGGTCCAGCACAGCACTGCAGAGACAAGAAAGAGGTATCTATCGCCTGTCACTCCAACGAGGGGAACCAATTAACAGAATTCTGAGGATGTGCCATGCTTCACTGCATAATGAATGGACAGGTTGGCAAGAGCAGGAAATAGTTATTCCTGCAAGGGCTGGCTCATCATCACATTTATCAATGAGCAGAACTGCATTCGTTCCGTGTGTTTCAAATGATTAAAATAAACACAAACCTAAGCCAATGGTAACAACAGAAATAAAACCCTGGGCTGGATTCCTGCCTCAATTTAAGCCGATGGGAGTTTTGCCATTGACTTCCACTGCTGCAGTCTGTCCTCAGCCTCAGTTTAAGCAATGTACAAATAAAGGCTTTCTTTAAAGTTAGACTGTAAACTTGCTCTTTTTTACACCAATGAGAAGCCATATGGGGCCAGACCCTCAGCTGATGGAAATAACATGACTTGTTAAAAAAACCACCCTAGGAAGCCTCATCAAGAAAATAAGAATGTTAAAGTTGCAAAGGAAAATACTTAAAAGTCTAAAATGCCCATACAACCTAATCTCTGCCCCCTTGCGCATATGGATTACAGGAGAGTCTTCAGTGAGACAGTCACACAGCACAGCCCGTGCCTCCTCTGATGAGCATACACTGCCTCACGCAAAGCCAAAGATGGCTCAGTACACAGCAGAAGGGAGAAACTGCTTTGTTAGCAGTACTGTTTTTTGCAGAGAGCAAGACCAGAGGAAGCACAGGTAGCTGAAGGAAAAGAAATGACAAGAGCTTACGAGAAGGGGAAATCTGGCCTTCTCCCTCCCTTTGGGAACCGTGCCATTTCCTTTGGGTGAGTCAGGCCTTTTTTCACTAAGTTTCTGTGTTTTCCTTTCCCTTCTCCTGCTGCTTTCAGTGGCCTGATCTGCAGGCTTGGCTTGAGAGCACCCCCTACATTCTCGCCCCTACCTCAGCAAGGTCAGTCACTCAATCACAATTGCTCCTCCAGGCTTTGCTCCAAATGATGGAAAAACCGGAGGAAAATTTCAATTGCTGGTATTTCACAGCTATCATACGCTTTCTACAGCCAACCTTCAATTTTATGCATTCTGTGAAATCTGTGACAAGCGTGAAAATAGCCCAGCCTCACATATTAGCAGGTTAAAAACACCTTCTCTCCCACAGGGTGAAAGTAGGTGTAACCTCAGAGCTATTTACATAGGCACCTTCGGCAGCTTTCTTCAAACCTATTTGCTCTGCAGGATTCAATTTTCATTTGAGGTTCTCTCTAAGAAAGAGGACATTATTTGTTATTATCCCAGGGTAGCTGGTCCCTGTGGATAGACTAAACCCAGCTCCCTGAACCAGAGCCCAATCCAGCCAATTAAAAGAGGGCTGGACCACACCTGGGCCTATACAGGGCTGCTAGTAGGCAGCTGGAGAGGGAGGGCTGTAACAGGCAGAGCCTCAGAGGGGAAGTCACACTGGAGTGGAGCTAGCAAAGGGCTCAGGGGAGCGGCCCTGCGACTGCTGCTCCAGGAGGGGAGCAGAGCTGGCCAAGGCTGGGAAGCCTGCAGGAGCTGGAGGGCCAGAGACCCCTTGGAGGGGTGGCCCTAAAGCCTGTCACTGAGGATTGAGTTCAGACTGTGTTCTGCCTGTCTGACAACCTCTGTGGTGAAAATAAACCTCCTAGAAGAGCCGAGCGTGGCCGCGCATGGTTTGGAGCCGGGGAGAAGCGACAGCCCTGGTGACCGTTATCTAAATGTGTGGTGTACCGATACACATGGCCATTTCTTTCCACGCTTCACTGCTAAAACTTGCTAAGGAAAACAGGCACAGAAAGAGGACAATATAAACTCCCCAAGCCAGAAACATAAAGGGGCATGATTCTCATGGCTGCAGTCTAACTTTCAACACCATATGCATTACCCGTGTTTTATCCTCTTCCCTCTCTGCTTTACCTGTGAGTCACCTGTGCACAGTGCCAGAGTTTTGATGGTGCAGTGGGTGCATGTGCACTGAGTGGACGGTACTACGTTTAGAATGCCTGTTTCTCCTCTGCTTCCTTCAGAATACACAAATGACTGATTATTACTATTATTTATATTACAGCAGCATCCAAAGGTCCCAACTAAGATTGGGGCCTCACTGAACTAGGCACTCTGCCTGTCCAAGGGGGCTGATAAACTAAAGAGACAAAGGGAGGAAAGAAGGAAACATTATTATTCCTCATTGTACAGATGGGGAACTGAGGCACAGAGAGGCTAAGTGACTTGCCCGTGGTCACACAGGAAGTCTGTGTCAGAAGCAGGAACTGAATTCCAAACTCTTGAAACCCTCCTGCCTGATGAGGTAACAGGTGACTGCAGTCAAAACTCTCCAACTGTGTCAAATGTTTGTGCCATTTGTACCTGCGGGCGCAGGGGAACCTCAGAGTATAATGACCAACTTACACAGTTTTAATCATATTTGACATACTGACTGCTTGCCTAGGTCGAAGCTTTGACTTATCTTAGGTGTTAAGGAGAGGTAATGTGGTAGGGACAGTCTTGCAGATGTTTACTAGTAACAAAAAACAAAAAGCCCCGTTTGCACCATTGATAATACAGGCATACTATTACTGTCTTTATTGGCTTAGTAAATACTAGAGTATTGTTATTCCTTTTCTTAGTTCTATGAGGAGTTCTGTAATTTCCAGAGCTTTTCTCCAAGACAGATGCCTAGCCAATGTATTTAGTGCTGTATCCCATACATACCTCAAACTCCAGATAGTGGTCTTTCAGTTTGTAGTCATCTACTTCCTTGCCTTTAAGTTTCTTGTCCGGCGGGTAGGAACGATGCTCAGCTAGCTCGGTAGAGATTTGCTTCAGCTTAGCTTCATGTGATTTCAGCTGTTCATCCTTCAGAAACATATTAGTCATGTAAGTGTCAGACTCTCAAAGATTCAGTAAGTGAAAAAGAAGAAAAAGACCCGCCTGTACACTAAACAGCCACTTCTGGCAAGTAGCGTTTTTTTAAACATTTCATTTTATTTATCAGGTAAATTGTTAGGGCCAGCCAGATCTTCTAGGGCTTGGCTCCCAGCAGCTTCCTTGTAGGCATCCAGAAGAAATGGCCAGATTTTTTAAGGTACGCAGCACCCAGCACCTCCCCAAGGCAGAATCTACCACTCCTTCCCCAAGTGAGAACAATGGGAATTGCCAGCTGAAGAGCCCTGCTGAAAATCTGGCCATTCCACTTTACTAACCCCTGTGCCAAATTCAGCCAAGTCAGTGATGTTGTGCAGGGTACAAGTAAGGGCAGACTTGTCCTCACACTTAAGGTCATCGCAATTTGGAAGCAACTCTTGTGGAAAACAGGATTGGTACAATTGTCAGACCCCTCCCCTCTGTCATTCTGCCAGTATGTGCTTTCCAGTCTGTAGCAGCCAGTTGGTTAGAGCTATGCAAAGCACAGGCTCTCCTGGGAGGAGGATGTTCTGTCCTCTCCTGAAGGCTCATTTCCTTTTGTTAAACTTTACTCCACTGTGCAGTTGGAGGGGGCAAGGACTTGCTACTCTTTCTTTCTAGGCCATTTCCTTTGTCACAATCATCCCAAACCCACTCAACCATCTGGGCAGACAATGGCACTCTTCTGCAACTCCCAGTACGTGTTCGCTCTCCTTCAAAATATGCACTTCTTAGGTCCTGCCGGCCCTACAGAGCGGTCTTATTTCTGATCTTGGGTTGGACTGGGCTTTAAATTCAACACTGCACTTTAATGTTATTCCTCAGCCCACTGAACTAGCACTGCAGGAAAGAGCAGAAATGGTGAAATCTCATCTGTTTCTGACAACACAGGACCTGCTAGACTGGATCAGACCCAAAGTCCACCTAGTCCAGCAGTGGCCAACACCAGATGCACTGGAAGAAAGTGCAAGGACCCTGCAGAGAGAGATGTCAGATCTCACCCTGATCTCTAACAGGTTGGCTTAAGCCCTGAAGCACGAGGTTTGATATCCGTTCCAAAAATATTTACCATTCATTATAACAGCCCAGGACATTCCTGATATCTATATAAGCCTCCAATCCCTTTTTTGCTCTAGCTAAATTCTTGGCCTCAACTTCCAGTGGCAGAGAGTTTCTCAGTCTAACCACACATGTGGAAGAAGCACGGCCTTTTATAGATTTGAATCTGCCACCTTTCAGTTTCACTGAACATTCCCTTGTTCAGGTGTTATGAGAAAGGGAGAACAGAAGCTCTTCATCTACCTTCTGTAGGCCAAATAATTAAATACTTTTATCACATCCCTGTTAGCAGCCAACTATAGGATGTAAACACGGGAGGTGAACTTGGTGAAACGACTTAGTACAATTATTTTTGTCTCGTCTCCTCCTTATCTCCCGTTTCTGTCAGGGTCTGACCCTGCTGCCACTGCTGCCAATGAAAATGACGACACTGATTTTACTCCGAGCAGGCGCAGATCCTTTGAAGCAAGTGCTGTCGTGGTCGTCTTGATTCAGCTCACAAACTAACACGGAGACCAGAAAGAGTTGATCATTCACATTTCATCCTCTGCAGAATGAGAAACAGCCTGCTTACAACCTCTCCAGCTTGCAGATAAAAGCAGACAAGTTTTAGCTTGTCTTTGAATTTATCTGCTTTGAAAAAATAACAATCTTTTGCTATTAGCTCAAATAACTTCACTTATTCTGCTTCTCATGTCACCCTTTTACCAGTATGCAAACCACAGGGGTTTGTTGTTTTTTTTGTTATTCCTGATAAAATGGAAACAATGAAGCTAGGAAACGGTGTGCTAAATGGAATGCTATCTCAGCGCAGTGATCAGTGAAAGGATTTTTTTGATGGCTGTGGGTGAATTATTGAAACCTCAAGCCGTGGCAGAGCTGCAGTGAAAAAATGGCAAACAAGACACTAGTTTGTATTAACAGAAGGTGAAAACCCAGAACAAGACAAGTACTATTACTCTTGTTTAAGGCACTTGTTAGACTTCCACTAAAAATACAGCTTGAAGTGCTAATCTCCAGGCCACTGGAAGAATGATATTGTCAGAAGGTGGCTTTGAAGAATCTAGGTTATGAGGAACAGCTCTGAGAGCTAAGAAATTCTGAAGGCGAGTCAGTAAATGGTGATGATGGCATAAAGCCTTTCAAATTTAGGAAAAGGAGTAATGAAGTTCAGAGAGATTTCTTTCACAATGCTAGCAGTAGATAAAATACTCGGGATCGCTTCATTCCACAGATTAGATTCTGTCCTCTACTACTGTGGTACAAAAGGAACACAGAGGAGACCCACACATCCTACAGGGCATTCCCCCACTGGTGGTGAATCTGCGGGGGGCCAGAAGCCAGCCTAGCTAGCTGCATGCCAATCACCCTCACAGCTCCCATAGATGCACCAGGAGGGGGCCCAGAGCACATTGTTCTACAGCATGTGCATCTTAGAGCAGCTCTGAAGCTGCTCTAAAGTGACACTGGATGATGAACCGGCCTCTGGCTGGCCCCAGGGTCAATAAGCCAGGAAGGTGGCTCATGGCCCACTTTTCTCATCCAACTAAGCCCAAAGGGTAATAAATGCATGGGATAAGATTTCAGGGAAGTCCGTGGGCACAAAGAAAATACCTAAATTCAAGAAACACCTAAGGCAGTGGTTCTTAAACTTTTGTACTGGTGACCCCTTTCACATAGCAAGCCTCTGAGCGCAACCCCCCCTTATAAATTAAAAACACTTTTTAATATATTTAACACCATTATAATTGCTGGAGGAAAAGTGGAGTTTGGGGTGGAGGCTGACAGCTTGCGAACCCCCATGTAATAACCTCATGACCTCCTGAGGTGTCCCAACCCCCAGTTTGAGAACCCCTGACCTAAGATTTGTTTCAGGAGGAGGAGACTGAAGACTCTCAAATAAATTAAATCTTACAGGGTCAAGGAGTATAGGCATAAAGTTGTGCTCTTGTGCCTGGAATGTCTTACATTCCTAGCCACATCCAGAAGACAAGGACTTTCTATCTGATGTGTAAATGAGCCTAAGGGCTTGGCTACACTTGCAAGTTAGAGCGCACTAAAGAAGCCCCGGGCACCCTACCTCCTGATGTGTCCACACTGGCAAGGCACACAGAGCGCCCGGACTCTGCAGCTGGAGCACTCCTGGTAATCCACCTCCATGAGAAGCATAGAGCTTGTTGCACCCTGGCTGAAATGCCCGGGCGTCAGTGTGAACGAGGTATTGCATTATTGCGCTCTGATCGGCCTCCAGAAATGTCCCATAATCCCCTTAAATCAAGTGGCAACTCTTGTCATTGTTTTGGAATCGGCTGTAGGAATGCAGACAGCCGGCTGCTTATCTGCTCCGGGACAAAGCAAACCATTACTGTGGAATGCTGCTGTTGTGAGCTTGTGTGACGGTGTGTGTGTGTGTGTGTGTCTTACAAGACAGCATGCTGACACACTCTTGGCCCCCCCAAAACCCACTCTCTCTCCCCCCACATACACACAACACACTCCCTGTTACACTCCACCCCCCATTTGAAAAGCACGGTGCAGCCACTTGCACACTGGGATAGATACCACAATGCACTGCTCTTTGTGGCATTGCAAGAGCTGTTAATGTGGCCACGCCAGTGCACGTGCAGCTGACAGTGTAAAAACATGGCAGCGTTTTCCCTGCTGCGGTCTCCGAAGGCTGGTTTAACTCCCAGCGCTCTACATCTGCAAGAGTAGCCATGACCTAAGGCTATTGGTGATACCTCCCTTTCTTCAGAAGCACAAACAAATTACATCAAGTCTCCATCCCCTCCCCACCTTTAACTCTGCAAATATTTCTGGTCCTAAGAAGCAAGTAGAGATAAACTCCTTTAGATGGAAGTGCTAGCAAGACTGTTTGCAGAGGAGCTTTACTACTGATAGCAACAAAACAACATAGCTTCAAGCTTTCAGAAGAACCTTCCAAGCTCATCTCCGGACAAAGGGAGATATGCTCTTTATGGTAACGGCTCACCTGAGATAACTTTGTTGTGGTGGCCGGCAGCAGTGGGCGACTGAACTTCTTCTGAGAGCCAATAGCAGCTGGAAAGGGTGGAGCAGAAGATATTGCTGCCACACGGTTGATTTTGTTGATCCACGCCTGCATTTCTTCTGGGCTCCTGTGGAAGACAGATGGAGAGCAATCAGAACATCGGTGACCTCAGCGTCTCCTCCCTGTTCCTCCTTGCTGTCAGCATAGGGACATATGAACTGCCATTTAGCTCCGTGCCCTACCTCCAGTAGTGGCTAGTGTCAGAAGTCTCAGAGGGTGGCATACAGAGGAAGTTTCTTCCTAACCACTTCAGTTAGAGGTTGGCTTACGTCTGGAAACATCCATTTTGATGACAGGCAAAATGCTCTCACCCCTTAATTTGCTCATTTCTTCTTTACATCCTCAGTGGCTTCACTGAACCACAAACATGGCTGCACCATTAGCTTGATTGCTAATAACTTCCCTTCCACAATCAACTACTGAGCCACAGAATACACAAGCAGCGACTACTTCCCGATTAAATTTAACTTAAGGAATGGCCCTTGTCCAAGCTTCTACTTTGCCTACCCAAGACACAAAATCCTGCCTTCGACCTCACTTTTCCAATCCCTCTCCCCTACTTCTTACTGCAGAAGGCAATTAATAGCACAATTCTTTCTGCACTTCTCAACTAACCAGCCTCTGTAAAACACTGAGTTTACTGCCGCACCAAGACCCACAGCAAAGAACTCCAAGACCTTCAATTAAATCTACTGCAGGCTATTAAAAACTGCATGGGCAGTACCACTGACTGAGGGCTTGATGGCCCTGGTGATGTAGGGAGGGGCCAAGCAAAGTATATCGGATGGTATAAAACCTGGGTTGGAGAAAATCATGTATATGCAAGATAGATGTGTCTGGTTTCCATCTCTTCCAACTGTAGTCCTGGTCCTGCAAAGACTTTCACGCATGCTTAACTTTAGGGACCGTGACTACTGCATAAAGCCAAGCTTAAATCTTTGCCAGATACAGATGGAAAGGTGTGAAAATCATCCTCCGAAGAACATAACCACTGTCAAACTAGGGCTCTCGGTGGGATCCTACCGGTACAGTTTTGTTTGAAATGGGACTACGTCAGCACGAACGAGGTAACTTTTAGAGTGCACCAGCAGGCTCTACACATGGCAGGCAGAGAGCAACACGGTAGAGTGCTTTTGATACCACACACCCCTAGTTCTTACTGCAGTGCTGCATAGTCAAGCCTTCAGCATGTGCTTCCTCTGGAGCAAGCTGTGGGATCACTAATGGTGTTCAATTTCTATACCATATCGTGGTTCAGCAGGAACATACTGCGGACAGCTGCAAATGGGCTGAGACTACACAAACAAATCACATCAAAATAATTTGGATTTTCAATGTTGAGTGCTACAAGTGGCAGGTAAATTACTAGCAAGGGCATGCAAATACAAAGCCAGAATGCTTTGCTGTATTTCCTGCCTTTATTACTTGTGATTCAGCGGAGGCCCTCTAGGCCAGTGGTTCTCAAACTTTTTTTCTGGCGACCCAGTTGAAGAAAATTGTTGATGCCTGCGACCCAACGGAGCTGGGGCAGAGGGGTTTGAGGTGTGGGAGGGGCTCAGGGCTGGGGCAGAGGGTTGGGATGAAGGGGTGAAGGCTGCAGGGTGGGGCCGGGAATGAGGGGTTCAGGATGTAGGGGGGTTCTGGGCTGGGGCAGGGAATTGGGGTGTAGGAGGGGGGCAGGGCTCTGGGCGGGGTGGGGGCAGGCCCTGAGGTGGGGTTGGGGATGAGGGCTTTGGGGTGCAGGAAGGGGCTCTGGGTTTGAGGGGGGCTCATGGCTGGGGCAGGGGGTTGGGGAGCGGGCTTACCTCCAGCGGCTTCTGGTCAGTGGCACAGCTGGGGTGCAGAGACCGGCTTCCCGCCTGTTCTGGCACTGTGGACCGCTTCACCCCAGAAGCGGCCAGCAGCAGGTCCGGCTCCTAGGCAGAGGCGCGCAAGCATCTGTGTGGCTCTCACCTGCAGGCACCACCCCCCAGCTCCCATTGGCTGGAAACTGGCCAATGGAAGTGTGGAGCCAGTGGTTAGGGTGGGGGCAGTGCGCAGAGCCCCGTGGTGTCCCCCCCGCCTAGGAGCTGGACCTGCTGCTGGCTGCTTCTGAGGCGCAGCGCAGTGTCGGGACAAGTAGGAACTAGCCTACCTTAGTCGGGCAGCACCGCCGACGGGACTTTTAATGGCCTGGTCGGCAGTGCTGACCAGAGCTGCTGCGACCCAGTGTCTTACATTCCGTGACCCATTACTGGGTCACGACCCACAGTTTGAAAACCACTGACCTAGGCTATAAAATCCATCAGACAACCTACAGACTGGCTGATGTTCTATTTCGCTGCATGTTCTAAGGCCTTGAACGTGTATTCTGATTCTTGCAGGCTGACTCCTGTGCCCTCATGAAGCCTTGCTGGCCTCCTGGGGACTCTGTGGGGTGCAGCAGTCTGCCCACGCAGATCTCACGGGATGATCGGGGCTCAAGCAGAACATGGATTTTTTTTTTTTAGGCCAGAAGGGACCCTAAAATAATCTAATCTGATCTCCTGTCTAACACAGACCATAGAATGTCATCCATTTACTCCTGAACTGAGCCCAGTACCTTGTGTTTGGCTAACATACCTTCCAGAAAGGCCTCCACTCTTGATCTGAAGAGATCAATAGATGGAGAATCCACCACTGCCTTCCCTTGGCAGTTTGTTCCAGTGATTACTCACCCCTACTGCTACACATTTGTGCTAATTTCCCATTTGAACTTCATCTGGCTTTTACTTCCAGCCATTGCTTCTCATGTCTTTCTCTGATAGAGTAAAGAGCCCTTCAGTACTTGGTCTTTTCTCCCCATGAAGGTACTCTCACATCCTAATCAAGTTACCTCTTAATCACCTTTTTGATAAACTGAACAGACTGATTTCCGTTAGCGTCCCACTTAACCCTTTAAGTCACGAACTCACCCCTACCTTCCTGCCAGAGATTACAATCATACCCCTCTCCTCCCAACCCTTTTCTGCCCACAAACAAAACAGCCCTAGAAAAACTCGGAGTGAACGGAACATACTGGGCTTGGAAAAGCAGGACCCTCCAGTCAGCTGTTTTGAGCTTTAGGACGTTGGGCCTCTTCTCATAGTCTGTCGCCTTTGATGCCAATGCATGGTGCACGCTGACTGCATTTTTCAGATCCTCCTCAAACAAAACCTTTTCTGGTTTATATTCATCCTGCAGTAATTACAACGAAAAGACGGCACAAGTTATTTCAGGTTGTTCATCTCTTCCTTTAACCTAACACAGTCATGTTCCATGAAAAGCCATTAGCAATGATTATAAAAATATCAGTCATCGGTCCTATAAACATTTCCATTTTTGAGTTCTTAAAATGTTACCCTTTAAGATTCTTTAATATCTCAGCAAGGAAGTGAAGGAATTCCACCACCTTCCCGACAAGAAGAGGGAAGAACAGTAAGTGTCATGAAGAGGTTAAATATATCCTAGAGGGCTACATTCCTCAGTGTTCTTAAGTCATACCCCAGAAACTGATTTTGGATCTCACATGGTGTCGAACCAGTGTAAAATCAGAATCAATAAAAAAACCCAGTGCAATCTGAGACACAGCAGTGTTGTAAAGTGAAGCCGCGAAGACACTAGTCAACCAGGGGTTGTGCATACGTGTGCAACATATGAAGGTGGTACAGCCAGCCAAAAATAGGGCATTCCAGAGGCATGTCAAGGGACAAGTCACCTCCTGGCAATGCTGCACTGGTGTAAGTTTACACCAACTTGCTTAAAGAGAAGTTGCAAATAGCACTTAACCTCTATCCATCCCTAACCTATGACCACATGATGTTGATCAATCTTGATGTCAGATGTGTCTCGTTGGGACTCCTGGTGCTGAGCAGGGTGGAGCATAGCTGCCACATAATGGGGATCTAATGTTTCAGGGGGGAGAATAAGCTCTGGCCATGGGTGATCTGTCTCCGTGATTATCAGACACTACTGGGCAGACCTGCTCTAGGAACAACAATGCACGGTGCAGCAATGCTTTAAATGGAGGCCCCGCTTAAGGGAACTGACTCATTTGAGTGCCCCGCACTAGGTCAGGTCCTCAGCTGGTGTAAATCAGTGTAACTCCATGGAGCTGGCCAATTGAGCACGATTAAACCTACGTGGGAATTCTAAGGATATACACGCCACTCTGCAGTCAGAGCTAACTAAGTTGGTGCCAAGCCTGGAATTACGGGTTTCCTCGACTCACCACCTTGGCTAGTTCAGTGTCCACACAAATTAAACCATTGACTTGCTGAGTTAGGGTTTCATCAGGATTCCGCCAGGTGGCTCACGCAGCAGGACACAGCCTGCACCCGATCTTCACACTGCGGGTGTAAGCACACCACTCTCATGGACTGATCATCTCTGACCCCCGAGTGCAGGACAGAGCTTTCCATCCCCCCCACCAGGGTCATGGAGTGGCTGTGCTGGTTTTCCCCCAGAGACGCCGATGATCCGGGTGGTTTTCTCAGACACAGGATCCATGCAATGGTGGGTCTGGTAGGTCATTATCACTATTTGCTGCCCAAAACCAATGCACTGGCCTGTAGACCTCCCCCTGCCTGTCATTTGCAAGAGTCGCTATGGTTCTGCTAAGACCTGCAATGGAGACAACAAGAGGGTAGGAGACTGGAGCAAAAGAACCCCTCTGAATCTAATCAAATGTGGCATAAGGAGTGTGCATGGTCCCATGGCAAGGAGAAAAGATGGAGATTGGCAATGCTCCATGGAGAGATGCAAGCTGGGATAAGCCTCAAGCCTGCAGTAGTCTGGCTCTAAAACGGTCACCGGATGTCAATGATTTGGCCAGCTACTGCCCTGTCTCACACTTCCCCCACTTCTTGGGAGGGGGGATGATGATAGTAAGTCAACTCCAGCAGTATCTGACTCCCTCCAGTATCCCCCTCCCAAGGAGGCTTCACACCTGGACACGTACGGAGACAGAAGGATCCCTTCTTATCTACGGACCTAAGTCAAACACCCACGCAAATCCTATTGGTCAACTGGCAGCAATACCACTGATTTTGGGCCTCTGTTAACTTCCCTGAAAGCCCTGGGAAGGGAACCATGGAATCTCTTAAAACAATTTTACTTTGTTACTCTCAGACAAAGTCTAGAGGCTTGTGATGGGCAATCAAACTTCCCTCACAAAAGCCCTCAGTCCGGTAGAGCTGATACGGGATGCTGAGACTTGGGCTGAAGGACCCCAGTAGTTGGAGAAAAACAGGCTACACATCTCCTTTAAACAGGCACAACACAATTCCCCTGAAGTTCCACTGTCTGAATCGAAGTCGGCTGGCTCAGACCCAAACCCAGTTACACTGAAGCAGCATGACAGAAGAATTTGGCAGGAGCTCTGGCCTCTCTATCCGCTGAAGTCATCCTTTAATGCAGTGTTCAGTCTCAGCGTCCAACTGAACTCATCTCTCCTTGGATTCCAGGTAGCCAGCCAGAACTGCCTGTTCCATTTCCAGCGGACTCGGGCTGGGCCTTCCTTAATCCATTTTTAGAGAACCCCAGCATGACATTTTGCTGGTTACCAGCTATTGTACAGTGGGTGGACGTCTTCACTGGCTATGCACGATCACTGTAAAACTCTTTTCTTCTAAGGACCCTGTAGGTCTCCAGGAGCAGCTACTTAGGTATGGGCTCTGTCCTTACGTCATTTATTGTCTCAGGTCAATTTTTTTATTTTTATTTTTTGCTAGTCGAAGAAAAGGGTCTGAGCAAATTTATACACAGAATATCCTACCCCATAGCATCACAAAGATACAGTGTAACATCGCAAAAACAGTATCGCTGCAAACAAAACCCAATCCAAATACACCCGGGTGGCCTGCTTTACTGCACCATTTGTCAAGAAACCATTTTTTATTGCGTGAAAACCAGCTCAAGCTCACAGTCTTCTACACACGCATCCCATTTCAGCTCAGGCTAATGACGAGACATTGTGACAGTCTCCAGTTCCACTGACTTCCCGTCACATTAGAATGACAGAGGGCAGGAAATTAATCTGGGACTCGAGGCTTCCATGCACAGGACAGACGTTATAAGCTCGTCAAATTTCTGAGTTTATATAATCTTGGGAAGATGTATTTAGTTGGCTAATTGCAAGTGTTTCAGCAAAGCCCCTCTGGCAGCCTGGCTGCTCATTGATTCAGAAAGCATCTTTCTCAAATCACTCATTTAATAATGGAACAACAGGCAAGACAGCAGTTAGCACTGGCCCTGTTCCACTGAATATGTGGCCATAGGCTCTGATTCTGCTGATGCTTATACAAGTGTAAACTTGGAGTTACCGTCCTTTAGATACCCACTGTAATAGGTGTCTTTGAAAAAAGAAACATGGATAGCAAATCGTGTGAGAGCAGAATCAGGTCCATGTTGCCCTTTGGAAGATGATATATCTACCAGTTTTCAGAGTAGCAGCATTGTTAGTCTGTATCCTCAAAAAGAAAAGGAGTACCTGTGGCACCTTATTTGTTAGTCTCTAAGGTGCCACAAGTACTCCTTTTCTTGATATATCTACCAGTTATTCTTACTGTGCATCTAGAGGTCACTGCTGAGATTGGGGCTCCATTGCGCTGTATAGAGATAGAGTATTCTTGAAGCGAACAGCTCACAATCTCGACTGACAAAATGTGGGAGGGCTAAAAGAGGCACAGAGAAGGGACATGACTTGCCCAAGATCATACATATGGCAGAGCAATGCAATTCTCAGAAGAGCTTCCACGGAAGCCAAGGTAGCTAGAGCTTTTCTGGAAGTTAGGATAATTTGCATATCATTCAGGCTTTGTATACACTAGCACTTTTGTTGGCAAAAAACTTTTGTCGGTCAGGAGTGTGAAAATACCACACCCCTGACTGACATACGTTTCACTGACAAAAGCACCGGTGTGGACTGCCCATAGAGTGGCTACACGGGAGATTATGCAGCCGCGCAGCTACAGCTGTGCTGTTGTAAGGTCCATAGTGTAAACATAGCCTTTGTGCTGAAAACCACAGTTCTGTAGCTTTCACTACAATTAAGCATGCCAGACTCTGCAAAAATCCTGTTTCTCCTGAAACAATGAACTTCTGGACTGAGATTTTTCCATGCTTCGTTTCTCCCTAAGGTGGATTTCGTGGAATCAAAACATTTTGCGGAAGCCTGTCACTTCTGACAAAAAGCTTTGACGGGAAAAAGTCGAAACCAAGTTTTGACTTTCTCGTTTCCTTTTGATATGGTAAAACTGTTTTGTTTCAAGTTTATCATTTAGTTTGGTCTTTTATATTTAATATTTCAACATTATGTAAAGTCAAAACAATTCGATGGTTCCAAACTGAATTTTTGTTCACTGCAGGAAATTTCAGCATTTCATGTTGATCTAGAATAAAATCCCCGCCCTGTTTCTGGCCAGTTTGAAGGCAAATCCTCCCCCTAGCCTCCTCTCAGGCCATGTTTAACGGACTAGTGTCTGACTTGCATCATGGCAGACAGGGGTCTCAAGAAGGGATCTGAAGAAGGTGGTAGAGGCCTTCTGCATCAGTTCAGGAAAGAAGGTCCATACACACAGGCAGCATGGAAGGTAGCACGGAGATATGTGTGTGACAAACAGGCAGATGATGTTGTCTTCACTGGTAGGGCAGAACGTGTGAAGCCGTGAATGACAGCAGCAGACGAGTAGGGATGGGCAGAGTTAAGAAAGAGAGAGAGAGACGTCATCAGAGTGACAGGCAGGGAGAGGATCTGTGTTCGGACTGGAGATGTGCCATGTGGGTCTTGGGAAGCCAGAGCGGGTGCCCAGCTGAAGGGAGGCTCCAACAGGAAAGGGTTGGGAACCCTTGCTTTATCCCTCTCAAAGAAAACTATTTCTTTTACCTTTTGCAAGTAAAGCACTGTTCCCTTCAGCACAGCATAGAAGGTTTTCCAGCCACGCTTCCCTCTGGGAGCTAAAGAGAAAACAAAAGAAATGCAACCCATTTAACTCAAATCCATTTTACCCTTCGTCTAGGCAACAGGAAACCTACATTAATTCTGCATTCAACGACTCTTGTATTCTGCTTTTCAAAGGGGAGCGTAACTAGCCAGAGTGCCTGCTTTGCAGCTAGGGCCGGGGGAAACAAAACAGCCAAGATTACAGGCCGGGCCCGGGTCAGCAGGCAGAAAACAGCTGCAGTACAGGTCCCTCTCCTATTCTGCAAGCCTGACAACATGGATTTCACCAGCAGCAGGAGTGGGAAATGCGTGGGCCACACCCTCCCATGCCATTCAGCACAGTCCGAGCTCTGTGTCGCGGCAGAGGCTTAGAGTAGTGCAAGACCACCAGATAGAGGAATTGGAGGGAACTTCTCTAAATGCAGGCAGGCACCACCCATAACTGTTACAGTGCCACTCTGTAGGGGATGGCAAACAAAGCATCCATCCCTCTTGCTGCAGCCACAAGGAAACCAGGATCAAGTTTTCAGCTGCTTCCCCAGTCCCCTCTTCCTAGCAGAAGGAGAGAAAATGATGGAAGACAACTAAAATCCCAGACTAACTCCTATATTAAGATGGCATTAAAGCTGAAGGACCACACCAGTGAAAACACAATAAACTTGTAATTATCCCAAACAAAGCATTACAAAGCCAGGGAATTCAGAGTTAAAGCTACACTTCAAAGTGTACCCCAAATAAATGTGTTAGTCTCTAAGGTGCCACAAGGACTCCTCCTTGTTTTTACTTCAAAGACATTCGAGCATGTTATGGTGTAAAAATGCACTGTTTGTAGATTCATAGAGCTTAAGGCTACAAGGGACCATTAGATCATCTAGTCTGACTTCCTGCATAACACAGGCCATTACATTTCACCGCATTATTCTCTGTTAAGCCTATTGGTATTTGACTAAAGCATAAATTGTGATGGATTAAAACACCTCTTCCAGCTACAATAAACAGCTCTTTAACCCCATGGTATTTTCTCCCCTTGAAGGTACTTATACACTGTGTAAGTACTGTCACCTTGTTAAGGTTCTCACAGAAGTTTTTAAGTGACTTTAGTGTCTAAAGAAAAGGAGGACTTGTGGCACCTTAGAGACTAACCAATTTATTAGAGCATAAGCTTTCGTGAGCTACAGCTCACTTCATCGGATGCATTCAGTGGAAAATACAGTGGGAAGACAAATCTTCCCACTGTATTTTCCACTGAATGCATCCGATGAAGTGAGCTGTAGCTCACGAAAGCTTATGCTCTAATAAATTGGTTAGTCTCTAAGGTGCCACAAGTCCTCCTTTTCTTTTTGCGAATACAGACTAACACGGCTGTTACTCTGAAACCTGTTTAGTGTCTAAGTGACTTAGAAGATGAAGTCCCATTAACTTTTAATGGAACTTCGGCTCCTAAGTCATGCAGGCACTTTTGAAAAATTTGTCCTAAATGACTTAATCGTGTTTAGGGTTTTTGCAGAAAGTGTAATCTTTAGTCCATTAAGTAATACACATTTTTTATTGTTCTGATTAAGCAAATAGCATAACAAAGGAAGCACACAATTCTTCCTTAAGATTTGTAAAGGGAGTGGACACCACTAGCAAACCTGGAGTGGGATGTTGGTAAAGTAATTCAAAGCCACTGCTCAGAACCTGTTTAGAAAATGAAGTTTAACCAATGAGGTGGCCTAATTATTAAGAAGAATCAGGCCACTCTGATTTCAAAAGAACCTAAATATGGATTTAGAAGTCTATCTTTAGGGTTCCAACTCTGAAAATGTTGACCTTTAAGTTTTGGTTCTAAGACACCCTAGCATAATACATGACACAACCTTAAGATACTTGTACACAATTGAAAAAGTGTAGCAGGTATTCATAGCCCATAATAAAGTCAGATTTTGTTTTCAGTGTTAATCCCAGCAATTGCAATATGAGCTAACACCACATATACATTAACAACAATCGGGAAAACACGGATACGCTCAGTAGTCTCTGCTCTCAAAGCCACATTTCTATCGCTTTCCCCACCCTAAAAAACAAGGCTTCATATTGCAGTGACGACTGCAGTTTTCAACAGTATAAAAATAGCATGTGCACAAATACACCCCCCAGCCCAAAAAGCCCTCAATAATGAGGCCTCCGTTGTAGAGTTACGGCAATGAGGAAATATGAAGTTAAAAGCCGGAAATGCAACCAAACGTAGCTGCACATTTATTATGAATAAGGGGCCAGGAGGTACCAAACAACATCCTATTTCTGAAAGGATGCAAGGTCTAATTTGAACGAGAGCATTATACATCACTAACAAGGAATGACCTGCTCTAGCAGAATAACAGGGTTATTCTGAAAGGCCAGTGAACTTCTACAGGGATGGACCAATCCTTGGATTCTCAGATGGGGACTGTGACAACCAGGGGGGTTGCAAACAGGTGTTTTAAGGGGACAGGACCATCCTTCCCTTCTTTATGAAAAATTTCTGTTGTAAGTTGGAATCACAGATGGCAAAAGTTGAGGACTATTTGGCAAGTCCATGAACAGAACTTACAGTACTTCCAATAAAACTGGTCTGAGTTTTGTGAACACCACTTCGGTTTCTTTAAGCACAAAAGACAAACATTGCTCTCCGATATTACATTTTCATTGCACAAATTCACTAAAGCAAAGGCATGGGTACCATTAATTTTATGCTACTGGGCATGGAATAGTCCTCAAAATGGCCCAATAGTGTTCTTTTCTGCTGTGATAATCAAACTGCTATTTTGTTTCTTATGCCTTCGACAACCTAGATGTAGCAGGCTTGTTCTCGTTCATGGGCACAAGGCCTCAAGCCACTGGAGGGTGAAGAGAGGTACCTAAGAGATAAAACAAACATAAAAGATGCTCACTCCTCTTTCCATCCATATCTGCATGGATTTTACGAGCCAGAAATCCAGTTTTATACACAGCAGCATTGGGATCATGAGGAATGTCCAGGAAGGGGTTATTGGAATGGCCGATCCGAGTGATGGCCTTTGAATGGGGTCCACTATCCTTCTCATCAGTGCCATCAGAGTGAGATTTTTTTTTCTCCTCTTCGTCTCTAAAAAGAGATGAACACAAAGTTTAAGTGAAAAACACATCGCCCAGCGCCATTATCCTGCAAGGTTTCATCTTCTTAATTTCTACACATGCTTTATTTTTCAGAATTTTTCCTCTCTTTAGGTTATTCTAATAAGCATTTTTTTTTACTATGGGCTTGATCTAAAACCCACTGAAGACAGTGGGATGTCTGTCTCCCATTGTCTTCCGTAAGTTTTGGATCAACGAAGTATTTAAGCACAACCCTAACTTTAAACGTTTTGACATAAAAAAGTCATTTTCTAGTGACAAAACTTTTATGGGGAATATTTTCAGCCAGTGCTATTTGTAACTAACTGTTTCTCCGTGGCTTGGGCGCCCAATTCTACCACCCGCCCCTGCCAAGCTCTTACGGAAGTCCGTGAGTGAGAACTGCAGGATCAAGCCCTTGCTTTTGAAGAGACTGCTTCTCCCCTCCTCGCCAGTGAGGAGATATGGAAAAAGCAATCCCATGGCAAATGAATTGGTTTAGCAATGACAAGAAGATATGAATGCTTGAAATCTTTATATTTGTGAGGTCCAGTTATGGAGATCTGTACCTATGCTAATATTTGCCTCTATGAGTTCCAGCCTCTCACTTGACAAACCATCACACTCTCCCAGGACCCCAGATCCACGATGTGGGGGGAGTAACAGGATACCCCTGTTCCCAAACCTAATTCTGGAACAGAGGCAAACAAGAAGCATTTGAGAACTGGCGTTTAAAGGAGGCAGTTCCCGTGCAGAAGGGGATCTCCAGACTGCATGTGCAGGAGGATCACGCAAGTGCAGTTACAAGGCAGATTTCAGAACAGAACTGCAACACTAGTTTACAATACCCTGAATTTTAGCATTATTATTAATAATAATAATATAATAATTTATACTACCATAGCGCCTAGAGGCTCTAGTTGTAAGCGAGGACCCCATCGTATCAGGCACTGTTACAATTCTCAACAATAAATTTAATTTGGGGATTTTCCTTTTCCCAAAAGTAGTAAAATTCTCCATCACAATTTCATTATTTTTTTCCCTTGGTGGGGTCATTTTTTCTGTACACTTCAGACTAAAAAAGGAATCCCAATACCTCCATTTTATAAAAGGTAAAGGCTGTTTCACCAGCAGACTAAAAATACTCCTGTTCTTTTTTTAAAGACACCACTGTTTTCCTGTAATCTACATAACCCTGCTTTGAAAAAGGCCTTACAGATATGGATAATTTGAATGCAGACCATGGATTTGCAAGGATCTTCATTGAACAATTCTTCAAGCATGTATATTATATATTGTGTCTCCATTCACCCTATTCTACACTCTAATTCTTACTTCTATTGCCTGCATGGGGAGCAAACATACTTGTTATAAACAATGGGGGAAATGCTGATCTCTGTGCTCCACCTAAATATCATGCAAATGAAACATATTTCACTTTAGATTATTCTACGCCTAAAATGAAGCAAGTCAAACTCAGTATCCTTCTCCACGATGGAGCCGGTAAGGATCCATCTGATTCTAAGGGCAGAAGGGACCATTATGACCATCTAGTCTGACCTCCAGCATAGCACCAGGCATGGAAATCATACCCATCTCGCCCAACAGTTTAGGGTTGATATTAGGAGAGGATGGCAAGACTTTAACTTCCTAATACAAATGTACACCCACAAGAACCTCGTGGTGATACTGGAGACCCTGAGGGGAGTTTAATTCAGTAGAAGGATGTAAAGTTATATACCAGTTGTTGGGCTAAATTCATCCCAGGCGTAACTCTACTGACATCACTGGAGGTACCTCAGGGATTAATGGTGTGAAATTCCAGCTCCACTCAAGACAATGGGAAATTTGCTCTTGACTTCAGTGATATCAGGATTTCAGTCATTGTCTTTGCCATGTTTCTGTCGCTTCCCCCACCCTAAAAAACAAGGCTTCCTATAGCCCCAGTACAATTATAGCTCCATGTTCCCGAGAGCATGAGGCAAAAATAGTGTCAATCCCTATGTAGTCCGACCCTCCCCCATGTCCCTCACTCTTTAAACTACAGACCGGACGTTTAACACAGCTAGGGGAGATCTGCACCTGTATGTAAACAAGCAGAGATTATGGAGGAGTGGAAGGAAGGGGGAAAAAAAAAGAAAGAACAACTATCAAATTTCCGAGGATCTCCATTTCCCTCATCACACTTCCTATCTCGTTCAATCCTACTAAACAGATTTCATGCAAGAGGAATTGGGAAGCAGCTAAAATAAGGTATCTTTCCTGACAGTGTTCTTCTCTGAAAAGTGACTGTATGAAGGAAAAGAGATATAGGATCCCATATTGAGTGGCTCTCCGCGACTTCCAGATCAGAGCTGAACACATTACAAATCACAAGACATGGTTCATTTTAATAGCCGACGGCTTTGCAATGGCAGCTAAGTTAGCACTTGTCTTTGATGGTACTTGAGAAGGAATGGACCACAGCTCACCCTCCCAGAGCCGCACTTACTCTGCCCTGCTGATAGGAGTATAACTAAAAGCTTTTGCTACTAACTGAAGTGTCCGATTTTGACCACACCAGGGAGTGGATGTGTTGAATACGGTGATGCTTTTCTGTCTACAGGTTCGATAATGAAATTTATGGGAGCCTTTCATGAACTTCAGTGGGCTTTGGATACAGCCCTGTGGCTGCACTGTAAACAGCAGCATGGACAGCAAGTCTTTTAGAATGATGACAAATCTAGCCAGTAACAAGCGATAAAGAACGAGATGAGGATCATGTAGCAGTCCTCCATATATCATTTATCAACCATATATCACATATTACCCTGCTCTGCCCCAGGTCTTTAATCCACCACGTACCAATTGCTGTCAAAGCTCGGAAACCCTGGTTTAGCCTACAGGAACAAAGAGAATCTCTGGCTATCAAAGAGACTCTGACCAGATTAACAGCATTTCTTCACACTTCAATATCCTGACTGCGCTGACCTAGCACTACAACAGCTTCACCGGTGGTAATAACGTGCTGCTCCATCCACTGTGACGGAGCCGACTGTTCTCATGTGTCCACCCTCCTTTGCAGGCCAATCTAGAGGGGCGGGGAGGAGTTATGGTCCCTCTCTTTTCAGGATAAGTAGTCCCAGAGCCCAAGCACTGCTATTGTGACCAGTGACCGCACAACGAGGAAGGCGGCTTCGGGCTCAGCCCTTCACAGCCACTACTCGTAGTCCAGCCCTAAGATAACAGGATTGCCATTAGAGCTGTTCTCAGAATGTGCCCTGCATCAGCTGGGGTTGGAGGTAGCTTGCTCATGAGCTTGGATTGCCCCGGAGACCCAGGCACTAATGGCTGACCAGCCACATACAGCATTCCAGGAGGATGAGGTGGCCCTTCGCCCATACCCCAAATTCCTATCCAAGAAGGGTCTCCGAGTTCCACCTCCGCGAACCTGACTGTATTTCCCCCCGAACCCTACTCACTACCAGGGGAGACCAGGCTGCAATGGCTAGGCATTAAGAGGGCTTTAAGCTACTATCTGAACAGGACTACACCACCCCATAAATCACCTTGACCGAAAACTGTGGGAATAATGCTAGGAGCCAATTGATTCCCACCTAGGTTGTCCATGTGGATTAGTCTCTGTGCACGCTTTCGCCAAGAACGAGATGAAATTCTGGCACATTCCACCAAGCCTAAGGCAGCTGCAGGGGCTGGCCACAAAACGTCTCTGTTGCTGGGATATGACATGGAGCTCCATACATATATCCACGCTGCTTTATTCTAGCTCAGAGCCTCAGCTTGGGAGAGCAGTCCTGCGATGTTTACTCAGGAGAGACTCCTCAGATCCACCCCCTTTGAGTCTTGCAGCTGTCTGTTAATTACCAGGAGCGGGGCTCTCTGCAGATAACGCTCACAGAAAGAAGAGCGGTTGCTCATCCATATAATGGCTGCACACTTCCAGATGATTGCCTGCACGGATTCTTATTACCTGTCCACCTTCCCTAATATTCCAAGTCATAAAACAGATTCTTGGTTGAGCAGAGGGAGCTGAGTGGGGGCTGAGGCTGCTCCCTTTTATGACCCCTCAGGTGGGGACACAAGGGCGTAGACGGGATGCAAGCAGCCCCAATGGATTGTGCACGCCGGGAAGCTGAGCTTGCGTACTGAGGGTGCACGCATCACCCTGGGTGTGGAGCCATGCAGGCAAACATCTCAAAGAGACACAGCTACTCTGGGGTGTAACCCTTTTCTTTAACACCAAAATCCACTACTCAGCACTGACATCAATCTAGGGCTGGTGCATCCCTTTCCTGTTGGCGTATTCATGCCGCAAAGAAGATGAATAAGGGGAAATGCCGATTAATATGGTTAGAAACAGAAGTTTTCTCTTGTGTTTAGCACGGAGTTCTGATGAAGTATTAGCTTGTCAAAAAGCAGATAAGGGCGGGTAGATTGGCCTCTTCTGAATTAAGTCTCTTTAATATTAGGTTGTTGTCAAATTCTCCATAGTTAATCCAAAGACAATACTAGACAACAAGCCAAGAACAGGAAACTCAATCCAAGAGTTGCGTTTCTATTCAGCGATTCCAACACAATGCACTGGAAGGTAAAGGAAGAAACTCAACATCTGTTTTATTTATGTAGTCATGGAACAAACAGAGGATTTATATTTCTGCCTTTTGAAGATGAAGTTTCCTACTGAATTAAATGTCTTTCCTCCTTGCAGACACAGCTGATTTGCATAACTAACAACTTTCCTTACTTGAGGAGAAGGGAAGTAGAACATGGACTTTTCTAAAGGAAGAGTGAATCCAATGTTTGAGTCTCACGGACCAAAATGATTGTCTCCAGAGTCTAATCACAGTGCAATGTACATAGGAAATGGATTACCATACCGGGGACTGATTTTAAGATCATGAATTCTGCACAGTATACTTACACTGCCCAGTCAAGCTTCTCATTCTTGATCGAATTGTAGAGAGCCTGCAAAGAAAAAGAAACAAGAGGGAATTACTGTTTGGACTCTGTCATATATTTTTCAAGATGCCAATAGAAAATTTGTAACTACCACTAGTAAATGAGTTGCCTCTGAACAAGAAAGAGGATTAGCCATGCATGGCAACTCTTAGACTTGAGCAGGAGCAAGAATACTGGTTTAGGTCGGACAAAAATTTTAGAATATAGGGTCTGAGATTTCAATAATTCTCCAGAGGTAGAAACATCAGATACATTTTTTGTGCAAAATTTTAGTTTTGAAATATCACACAAGCTACTGAAATGCAAAAGACATTGTAAGACCACAGGAATGCATCTGGGGTCAAACCCTGGCTCTATGGAAATCACTGGGACTTTTGCCATTGACTTCAATTAAGTCAATTTCACCCCTGGCTTTTATGGAGATCTGTACCAGAATAGCTTACCTGTGAGACACATCACAAATATCTTGTACATTGCTATAGTACTAAGGGCCAGTGTCTTTGGCACTGAAAATCCCAATTCTTTTGGTGTCAATGGCCTGTTGCGACAGGTCTTTACAAAGTGGTGGCCTGTCGGGGAATTTGAACTCCTGTGGACATCAGATAGTTGGAATGAGCTTCCTCTGAGTGGGAGAGTTCATACCACATTGGCTAAGTGAGTTTGATCAGGTCTCTCTCACATGGTTGACCCATATAGTGGATAAGAGCCTACTACTGCTAACAGCTAATGGAGTAACTCCTTTAATTTAAGTGGCCAAGGCCTGTACTTTTGTTCGTGAAATGCCCCAGGTTCTAGCACAGCGTATACTCCACACTTGGGGGGTACTTTACACACACTAGTAAATTTACTTCAGCTTATTTCTAAACACCCTCCCACACACACACATACACACAAAACTCTGTTAACATCTAGAAGAAGTTGAACTTGAAACAAAACAGACCATTATAATACATGGCTACCAAAATACAACACACCACCTTTGAGCAAATATGGAAATCATCAGCTACAAGGTATGTAACTGTGGGTATCCTTGAAACCAATTCAAGTATGCATACCAATAAACAATAAATTCCTACTGACCAGCACCCGGACAACCTTAACTCTGCCCCAAAACAAAACTCACAATTAGAGCTGTGTGAATAGTGGATTTTTTGGTTCACTGGCAAATCCAAAACCACCAAAACAAAATCTGGTCAAACCAAAAATGAAATTTTTCAAATTTTAAGTGAATTGAAAAAAAAAATCCGCTTTTTAAAATGTTTAAAATAAGATTAAAAGATGTTTCAAAACAAAACATCATTTCAATCTGAAAATTCCAAGGTTTCCTTTTGGCAGTGTTGAAATGGAACATTTCAATTATTTTGGATTATTTTTCCGGCCATCAAAACAATTTGGCAAAATTGACACAAATTCCCAAAATGTTTCTATAAATAAGTAGCCCAGCTCTCCATAGGACTATCAAGTCTCATCCAATCTTATCCACCCATCACACAACTGGGCAGCCCTGACCCTGCAACAAGAGCCTCCCGGGCAAGCCTCAGAAGTCCCATGGAGCCCCACATGGTTCCCAATGCAGGATCAGGGCCTTAATGCTTCACTCTTATTCATACAAAAGTTGGGAAAACCCTGGCCTTTAATTTCACCACTTGCAACCAGGTCAAACAAAGAGACTCTTACAATCCAAATCTCCTCCAATGCCAGGCACAACTGTGCAGCAGTTACTACCACCTTCCAGCCACTGTGCAAAATAATTCCTTGCACCCACAGTTTGACAAATATCACGGAAGAAAAGGCTAGTAGATGCACATACTGGGCCAGATACGGAGGTGTGTCTGAGCTATATTCAGTACCCCCGAGAGGGGTGCAGCATAGATGGCTTTCTGCCACCTGTTCATGGAGCTTAATTTAGCTTCATGGTCTCTCTAACGTGAAGTGACTAGAGCAAGCCTTCATGGCCAGTCTGCAAACTCAGATTTGCAAGCGTGCAGCCTTTCCTGCTCGACATGCTCCGGCATACCGCTATACTGCGGGAGCAGGGCCAGGCCTGAGTGGCACAGGGCCACGGTATCTTTATTTTATCTCTTAAGCAAGATCATAAAATTACGTTCCTTAGATTAAAACAGCAACGGCTAGTGTTGCAATGAAGCATCACATGTACCAGTGTTATCTGTGTTACACCGGAGCACACAGTCCGCAAGTGACAGCCAGGGCCCCATTGTGGTGGGTGCTGGACACACATGTAAGATAATGCAGACCCTGCTCTGAATTGTTTATGCAGTCTATTACTATTGATCTGCAGTAGTTCCCACTGCATGCTAACAGCTTTCCCAGGCCAGTGCTCCACGTAGGCTCATGAACCAAGGACAAACAATTAGACAGCGGTCAGGGAAAGGGGAATATTTATCTAATTTCAAGGCAAGACATCACAAGTGGGTTTAACCAAACATAGGTGGGAGAAGGGGAAAGAGAACCAGGTTAACCTCAATGGTGCAGTTATAAATGAATTAGATCCAGGTTCCTTTTATCAGTATAGCATGAGCTGGAAGAGATGCCTATAGTTAGGGTTGCGAGATACTCTCCATTATGAGCCCCTGTTTTCAGTTTGTTATAACTTTGCTAAACTTCAATTGTTCAGACTGGTATTTCCATGTTTGCTCTCTAGCACAGGCTTGCTGGAGACAGGGTATGAAGAGGGAGGAGTTTCAGTTAAAACTGTTCAGCTGTTTCCAAGAATGAGGTTAGGGAAAAACAGATAGTTTTGCCAATGTCAACTTTTTGGCCAGTTATTTTTTTGAAGAGCTCTAGCACCCCCAGACTTTGTAGCAGGGATTGGAAATTTGGCAGAAGGATGGTCCTGGAGTCAAGGAGGTGCCTTTTGTTGTAATTCTGAAAGTCCAGCCAGATCTGGGTTGAGTTAAAAAAGAGTTAAAATGGTTATTTGCACACACTCAGTATTACTGATTACAGGTTTGCTGCTAAAGATCTCTGGAGATCCATCTGCACCGGGCACACTCCAGCCCAACAGGAGTGTGCCCGGTGCACAGTGGGCACAAAACCAGAGCTCCAGCTGGGGAAGGCAACAGCGACTACCTCACTAATTTTACCTAGAGGAAGGTACTTGTGGTTGGGACCAGCAGGAGACAATGGGTTCTAGTCTCAGCTCTTCCACTGACGGACATTAATTAGGTGCATTACTCAGCCCTCATTACTGAACAAGGCCTGACATTTCTACTTTAACAGGGTAGTGGGCATCATACACCCAGTCATATGATGGGTGTGTGGGGAGGAAGAGAGAGTCCCCAAGAAAAACAATATATTCTCTCCACAAGATAAATAGATAGATATTCTTTTATTATTTACACAATGGACAGGAACTCCTCTCTAGCCCCTTTCTCCTCTCACCGCTACAGAGGGTATTCCAGAGAGAGGATGGATTGTCTGGTAGTGAGAGTCCTAGCTTGGGCTGCTGGAGATTCAGGTTCAAATCCTGCTCCACCACAAGCATCCTGGGAAAGTTACATCGTCTTTCTGTACCTCGTTCCCCACCTGTAAACCAGGGATAACAGCACTGCCCTGCCTCACAAGACAAATACATTAAAGATTGTGATGCGCACAGACCTAACAGTAGAGTAACTTCTGCAGCCTCCATGGCCCTAGCAGGTATGCAGTGGGGAAGAGAGGCAATGTTTCCCAGTGGGTAGGGGGCTGGGCTGGGCATCAGCAGACCTGGGTTTCCTAGCTCTGCTACTGACCTGTTTTGGACCTTGGGCAACACGCGTCACCTCTGTGTGCTACGGTTGCCAAGCCTCCAGGATTGTCCTGGTGTCCCCAGGAATTAAAGATTATGTCATGTGATGAAATCTCCAGGAATACATCCAACCCTAACTGGCAACCCTACTCTGTGCCTGTTACTTCAAAGGCTTGAACCAGCGGGAGGCACTATACAGTTTGCCTTTCCCATTTAGATGGTAGCTCTAGGACGGTCTCTCGTTCGGGGTTTGTACAGAGACTAGCACAATAGTGCCCCAGTCTTCTGTTGTGTCTCTACGTGCTCCTTCAATTCAAGTACCTGCAGCGCTGCTTAAAGGGGCAGCAGACAACTTCTGACTCTGCTCTCTGCACCTGCAGAGTAGCGCGCAGATGCCCTCTCCTTCTCCCACGTCACCCTAATGCACAGCAGAGGTTTGGTGATGCTCATGCTCCCCATGTGACAACATGCACTAGATCCAGTGCGGGGCCCAGAACAAACAAATCACCTCCCCACCCCCCCAGTGTATTACCGCAAAAACACAGGAAGAGTCAACGTTCATTCAGAGTGGGAAGGCCTCTCCAGTGGACAGGGCACTGGGTTAGGACACACGAGAGCAGGCTTCTATTCTCAGCTGGGCCACAGACCCGTTGCATGACCCTGAGCCGGCCTATGCTGTGCTCTGCCAATGGGCATATCCCTCGTGTTCCTAACAGGGGTACTGAGAGGCAAAACATCCATTAACAAATGTGAAATGCTCACATACTACAGCGAGGTACCTAGACAGATTCCTTCAATCTCCGTCAGTCACAGGGGTCATCCTTAAACAATGTGACCTCAGTACCTGAGGTATTCACTGCACTTGCTATGGGGAATAACTAGAGAATATTGAGGCAACGAACAAGTTTTTAAAGGTAACCAATATATTTACACATCTTGGGGCAAGGAGCAGTTACTGAGCAGAAGCTCAGGGTGTATCCCATTCTCACTCTCTGATGCAGCTGCTCTGCATCAGTCCAGGGATGCAAAGCAACTGTAAACGCAGTTTAAGATGTACTATCTCACTGAATCAGGCCCCGTGAGATTCCTTATCATCATAAAACCCCTCCGAATATTTGAAAGCCAGTGGCAGATCAACACATACAGCCTGAGGGCCTACACTGCCATTTTATGGCTACTCTCTAAGGCCCTGATTCAGAGAGCGACATTCTTTTAAAGGTTTCAGAGTAACAGCCGTGTTAGTCTGTATTCGCAAAAAGAAAAGGAGTACTTGTGGCACCTTAGAGACTAACCAATTTATTAGAGCATAAGCTTTCGTGAGCTACAGCTCACTTCCTCAGATGCATATCGTGGAAACTGCAGCAGGCTTTATATATACACAGAGAGTATGAAACAATACCTATTCCCACCCCACTGTCCTGCTGGTAATAGCTTATCTAAAGTGATTTCCAGCACAAATCCAGGTTTTCTCACCCTCCACCCCCCCACACAAATTCACTCTCCTGCTGGTGATAGCCCATCCAAAGTGACAACTCTTTACACAATGTGCATGACAATCAAGCTGGGCTATTTCCTGCATAAATCCAGGTTCTCACATCCCCCCCACCCCCATACACACACAAACTCACTCTCCTGCTGGTAATTGCTCATCCAAACTGACCACTCTTCAAGTTAAAATCCAAGTTAAACCAGAACATCTGGGGGGGGGGGGTAGGAAAAAACAAGAGGAAACAGGCTACCTTGCATAATGACTTAGCCACTCCAAGTCTCTATTTAAGCCTAAATTAATAGTATCCAATTTGCAAATGAATTCCAATTCAGCAGTTTCTCGCTGGAGTCTGGATTTGAAGTTTTTTTGTTTTAAGATAGCGACCTTCATGTCTGTGATCGCGTGACCAGAGAGATTGAAGTGTTCTCCGACTGGTTTATGAATGTTATAATTCTTGACATCTGATTTGTGTCCATTTATTCTTTTACGTAGAGACTGTACAGTTTGACCAATGTACATGGCAGAGGGGCATTGCTGGCACATGATGGCATATATCACATTGGTGGATGTGCAGGTGAACGAGCCTCTGATAGTGTGGCTGATGTTATTAGGCCCTGTGATGGTGTCCCCTGAATAGATATGTGGGCACAGTTGGCAACGGGCTTTGTTGCAAGGATAAGTTCCTGGGTTAGTGGTTCTGTTGTGTGGTATGTGGTTGTTGGTGAGTATTTGCTTCAGGTTGCGGGGCTGTCTGTAGGCAAGGACTGGCCTGTCTCCCAAGATTTGTGAGAGTTTCATATTCTCTGTGTATATATAAAGCCTGCTGCAGTTTCCACGATATGCATCTGAGGAAGTGAGCTGTAGCTCACGAAAGCTTATGCTCTAATAAATTGGTTAGTCTCTAAGGTGCCACAAGTCCTCCTATTCTTTTAAAGGTTTCAGAGTGGTAGCCGTGTTAGTCTGTAACAGCAAAAACAATGAGGAGTCCTTGTGGCTCCACAAGAACTCCTCGTTATTGTTTTAAAGAATGTGATAAAATCAAGGGGACTTAACCACGTGCTATCCTAAATCGGGGTGTAACCGATCAGAAATTACAACAGTGACATTATAGTTTTGCTAAACATAAGGGTGGTTTTTATTAACTTGAATTTACGCTCTCACAAATCATCATTAGGGTATTTGAAAACAAAAGCATTTCTATAATGTCACATATGCATTTAGCTGAGAAAATTACAGCAACTCATCTGCAAGGACAGGAAAGGGCAGGGCTTGGCAAATTTACCAGAGCCCAGTTAAGCCAGAGGACTAGACCCTGGATCCTTTTGGGGAGCTCCAGCACCTGACTCCTGCTAGTACCTGTCCTGCACCCTCTGCTCTAGCAGGTGGTCGGGAAAGAGCTTTCTGTTTCTTCTACACCCTCCAGAGCCTCGGGGCTTCTGTAAAGGGACAGGGTCAAATCTATTCTATTCTTTCCCCATGTCCTTCCCCTCCCCCAACCAAATATTACTCTGCCTCTCCCAGAACCTCTGTTTCCTGTGTCCCTGTCTCTGCTGCTCCTCAGTGCTTTCCTGAGCAGCAGCTGAGGTCTGAGGTTAACATCCCCTCCCTAACTGCCAGGGAAAACTTCCCCCGATGAATGGGCGGGCGAACCTTTAAGGGAAGGGTGTTTTACTCCACCTCACTTTAAAGCTGAAGCCCACCTGGAGGAATGGAACTAAAAGAGTCTGTATATTTTCAAAGGCACTCGGCTTTGGCCTCATTTTGCTCCTATTGAAGTCAGAAGCAGAACACTGAGAGCCACTGACAACTCCTCCCTGTACATAAAGTATGTACTGTATTTTAATGAGCTAAGTCACATTATTATGACAACCACCACGAAACTCCTGAATGCATTAAACTATAAGTTACCACCCATTCGATGATTAACTCTCATTCCCCCAAGTTCTCATGTGTAAGAGTCACTGAGTCACCAGAGCCATGTACTCCAAAGTCTACAACATCTGCAAATCTTGGACGAGCCTACGAGACAGTCACGTAACACAAAACGAACGCACAACCGAGTGTGAATGCAGAGATGAAGATGCAACTAATTATCCCAGCTGGTTATTGCTGAGAGGTAAATCATTTAGCTAATAAGAAAGTCAGGTAATGCAAAACCTTCCAGTGCAGATGAAAGCCAGGTCAGCAGGGTTCACTGTGCTGATGAGCTGCAGGGGAACGCTGCATGAGCCCCTTCTTTAAAAAGCCAGCCATGAGGCCTGCTAAAGGAAAATAGGGACTTTCTTTAAGAAATAAGTAGATGATGCTGTCTCTTGTCCAGGCTGGCCAATAGGAACGGATTGCCAGGACTGAAAGGAACAGACTGCTAAAGGCTGGCTCTGCTGGCTAACATTCACTAGCCTGCCTGCACACACCCAGTGCTTCCATGATCTCAGCAGCTACTGAAAAGGGAACTCCCACCTGGCGTGTTCTCCTGCCTCTCCCCCAGCTTCCAGGTGCACCTGGGAGATGCACCAGGTAGCCCTCACAGTCGTCATCAGACATTCCAGCAATGTTCAAGAAAGAGAGGGGCCACGCCACAGCTGATGCATGGTGTGGAAGTCCTTTGGCTACTGCAGCCTGCCTATTGCCTTGCCAATGACCTCCCCGCCCCACCCCAGGTGGTGCTAAAAAGCCAACCTACAGCCCTCTCCAGTCACCCACCAAGAGAAGACCTGCTCCCCACCCCCACGAGCCTGGGGAAATACATTCTCCGATACCAGCTGGAGGAGACTGGGTGAGAGCTGGAAGGAATGGAGGAGCTGAAAGGGGGAAATGTGCGGGAAGGATGGATGGTTTTGCGGTGGGTGGAGGGAAAGAATAGGGGCTTGATAAGGATTTTGGGGGAGGGGAATTTTGAGAGCATCACCAACTGAGGCAGAACATTTTTGAGGGAGCCTCCTATTTTAAAAAACATTGTCCTTAGAACAAAAGCCTGTGTCATCCACACCAGCAGCAGAAAGTGGAGACGGAAGGCTCGCCACGCTCCCGAGAGCAGAGGGTGAAACGCTGCGCAGGGTACCTGTGCGCTGTAATCTCGACACATCAGGCTAGCTAGAAGGCTCTGTCCTGCACTTGCCTGAGCTTTTCATCAACACTATGGTTAAAGGGAGCCTATTGCATGACTGCGGACAAAGCTGTTGGCGAGCTGCACAGAACCCAGTGCGGACGGATGAGAGATGTGCTCCAGAATACGGCAGCACTCGCAGAGCATATTTCAAAAATCTAGGTGGGGCATTTCACCATTCATGTGCCTTTGCGAAGCCGGCTTAAGCTTTTTGCAGCTCGCTGGTGGACTGCTGTACCTAGGTATGTCTGTCTGGAGAAAAAGCTGTCAGCCAGGCTAGATCACGCAGTAGGGCATCAGATGCATTTCACGTGACCCACATTTGAACCCAAGTCTCCAGAGGTGACCAAGCTACGTTAACCTGCTGCGCCATCTACACATGCCAACCTGCTGGCCAGCAGCTTTGAAAGCTGCAGATGCGGTTAGCCAGGTCCATAGTTCAGTAGCTAATGCTAATGCATCTCAGTTGTTGTTTAGCAGTAAATGAATGCGAGTCAGGACAGCTGGGTTCTGTTCCCTCTGTGCCACGGGGCAGATCACATGACGTCTCTCCACTCATTTCTTCTAGCTATAAAATAAGGCTAATGCTAGGGGAGGGAAAGCTCAGTGGTTTGAGCATTGAGCTGCTAAACCCAGGGTTGTGAGTTCAATCCTTGAGGGAGCCATTTAGGGATCTGGGGCAAAAATTGGGGATTGGTCCTGATTTGAGCAGGGGGTGGGACTAGATGACCTCCTGAGGCCCCTTCCAACCCTGATATTCTATGATTCTAGTCCCCTTTGCTAAGTCCTTGAAGGTCCTGAAAGGGTGTGCAAGTGCCAGGTACCACAGAAGGAGTTTGTTGCTGGAGGGGCAAGGAGGGACTAACAGACCAGACCCCACTCCCCCAGCCAGTGGGCTAGAAACATCTTCCAGCCCGGTGTCGACTATGACAGGCCCTTGGGTTTTTTATTCCAGAATCTCCAGTGTACCAGGTATGCAAGCAGGTGTAGGTGGAGAAGGGAACATAGCCACAGGGGAACAGGCTATAGGCTCAAGCAGAACACAAAAAGAGAATTTATACACAACCAGGACTAGGATCCTATTGTGCTAGGCACTGTACAAACACACATGACCCGATTTTCACTTCCCCTAGGGCCTCTTTACACCTCTTGAACAATTACATTTACACTCACTTTACACTGCACTGGCAGCCCAGAAAGGCCTTCAAGGGGCTTTCATGTAAATGTGAATCAAGTCGATAGTGAGACTGTCCTTACCCCAGAAAGCTAACAAACGACACTGGCTGGCCAGACTAAGGGTGGGAGGGGAAACAAGCAGAGAGAGGTGACGTGATTTGCCCAACGTCACACAGCAAGTCAGTAGCAGAGCCGGGAACAGAACAGAGGCTCCCAATATGGTGCTACCTCCTCTAAAAAGGCAAACAGTCACCAGCTAAAAAAGACAATAATAGGAAAAGATAAAAGAAATTTTTTTATAGTGCATGCGTCTTTCTGCTCTGTTTTGTTTGGCTCTGTCTCTCCTGTTTTGACTGTAAGCTCCTGTGGGCCAACACAGGTCTTCATACATGTCTGTAAAGCACCCAGTACACTTTTGGATGCCATATAAATAATAATGAGAATAGAGAAATACAGATCAACTTTGAGCAAAAAATAATACGGTAAAAATAAAAATGCATCAACAAACTGGGAAGTGGAGCTGAATAGTCTAGAGAAAATCAGACAGTATGTTTTCCATTTCAGACATCAGAGGCAAGCACTGCGGAGGCAGAATTCTATTAGCTTCAAAGGGAATTCCACACTTTGTGATTATTATTTTTATTACAGTAATACCTACAGGCACCAACTGAAATCAAAGGTCCACTGTTCTAGGAGCTGTTCATACACATAGTAAGAGATGGGCCCTACCCTGAGAGCCTACGATCTAAACAGACTGGAGAGACAAAGGGAAGGGAGGGGAAACTGAGGCACAAAGGGGTGAAGAGACTTGCTCAAGGTCACACAGCAGGTCAGTGGCAGAGACAGGACTCCAAGGCATGTCTCCGGATTCCCAGTTCAGTGACCCACCCAGCATACCACAAGACCTCCCTACGCATGTGCATGGAGCAGCTTTATGAAAATGAATTGTCCCAGTGATTTCAGTGGAATCATTCACATGCCTAAAGTTAATTACATAGAGAATGTTTGTAAAATCAGGGGCATGAAGTGCTTGAAGATCTATCCCTTACTCGGTAGCTTGTCAGAGTAGGAAACAGGAGAGTAAGAGAAACAGCTGCCAGGGAGAGCCGACATATACTTAATCCTGCCTCACTGTGGGGAATGAACTATCTGACCTTGTGAGGTCCCTTCAAGTCCCACATTTCTATGATTCTATGACATTGTATCAGCAATCATGTTATTTCACTGAAACAACCATGGCCACATTGTGTTAGTTATATTGAATAAAAGTCCTTCTCAAAAGCAAGTTTACTGAAACTGTAAAGTAAAACCTTTGAAAAAGTTTGCACTGCTCCATGGCTAAGAGCGTTAGGTCTTCACTGCACATCGCGCGTACTATAAACTACGAGTGCATAACCCGGACAAAGCAAAGAATGTCCGCGGAGAGAAGGGATGTTTTCATTGTGACATTCCTTCAGAAGAGTCTGCTGGAATGTAACTTCTGCACTGATGTACGTGGGATTTGGAACAGACACAATAGGTCTCCAGCACAAATGAAATGCGTGTGTGTGGGTGTAAACATGATACACGACCACATACACACACACAAACCCTGGCTAGACACCTTTACGTGCTCTTCAAAACCACTCCGACCTTATCTTGTTTTAACACTCCCTAGTGAGCAGCTACTAGCAGTCTATCCTGTGTGATAACGTATGTGTGGTGGAAGGGAAGGTAGAGGGAAATTTGTTCACCATTTCAAGCATCTTGCTCACACACGGCCAGATGCTGTGAGGTGTTGGGCTGACGCCGAGTACTCCACTCCCACTGGAGGTGATTAGCACTTCTGAGAATAGGTACACGGAGAGTGAAAAGAAAAGGAGTACTTGTGGTACACGGAGAGTGGTGGAATGAGGCAGGCGCCAACCCTGCATACAATGTGTGTGTGTTTGCCTACAAACAGCAGCGACAGTGCTCTGCTGATTCAAAGCACACTAACCCCAGCTCCCAGAGCAGCTAGTTATATCCATGTTAAGCAAACAACCATACATACATACATCCCTACCAGTGTACAGTGGAGCCTTCCCAATAAATATTTCATGGTAATATTTAATCATGCAGTGCAAGTGAGATGATATTTTTATCTAACTCCCTCAGAGACAAAAGTAGAGCCATTTAAACAGGGAAGGAAAATGGACTTTAAAGAAATCTGTATAAATAATTTCCCCAAAATGAAAAGAATCCCAGAGAGAGAATTTGCAAATACAGGCAGCTTGCCGAGGCACAGAGCTCCAATTAGCATTCCAGCTAGCAAGTTTTCAGTGTTTACTGTTGTATGAAGCTTCGACACAGGGCATCCCTCTAAAATCCGATCTCTGCAACACCAACCCTCTTTGCCTTCAGTCTCTTCTCAAACTGATAGATCTTTCCTGGCTTCACAGCAACCCTGTGATCGCTAGAGATTACCCAGAGCCACATGAAATGCCTTCATTTCTCACCAGACCATCAATACAAGATTTTCTATCATCTTATCCCTAGTCACGGCAGACAGAAATATTGTGCATTTATTTTTTACCTTGCTTTCTTTAGCAGAAAACTCAGAGGAGTTGGAGATTTTCATAGACGTTGACCGGTGGGACTGCCGCCAGAGAGAGTCTTCTCGGGAGTATTTCACAGAACCTGTGGCTCTTACTCGGACCTTGCTGGTGCTCTGCACACTATTAACTCCAATCATTTCCGAGGATTGGGGAGAGGAGAAACAATGGCCCACCCCAGACCAGTGCAGTATAGTGAAGCTGGAGACAAATCTGTAAGGACTGTCTGGGGAACCTAGGCTGGAGCTATCAGTGTTTGCTTAAAATGCACCAGGCTGTTTGCTCCAGCATCTTCAACTACACTGTTTTGAGCCAGTCTGATTGTTCCAGGCATTGCTCACGTCACTGGCCCTGAAAAGAGAGACAAACTCCACCCCTGCTCCCCTCCCTTCTTCAGCACACGCTCCCCCTCCCCGGACACACACTAACACAGGCACAAACGCAAAGACACACATCCCGGATACCGGGACCAATGGCACCAGGCCAAGCAAGGTAATTCATTCTCAACCCTTTTATTCCTGTGATGTCATGCCTCCTTCATTAATGTCTCCAGGAAAATAAAGACACCACATACAAAAGCCTTCAGTAACCTGTCAGGCACTGGCCCTTGCATGTGAAAAATGCTTATGGATTCCAGGACACTACAAAAAGAATCCCGGGGCTCTAGAAAGTGGGTTAGAAAAATAAAGACACTCCCGTCACTGCCTGCCCTTAATGAATAGTAACTATGCTTAGCACCTCTAACTGCATTGTTATCCAGATACCTCCAAGTGCCCTCAAAAGAGGCATGAAAGGGACACTGCTGTACCCATTTTAAGATGGGGTAATTGAGGTACAGAAGAGGGCAAGTGATTGTCCAAGGTCACTCAGTCAATCAGTTGCAGAATTGGGAATAGAAGCTCAGGGCATGTGTCTCCCCTTTCCAGTGCAAATATGGGCAAAGGAAATAGATGCTCCAAAAATCATTCCAAAACAGGAATGCAGCCCATATCCTGTACCCTGTCCTGCCAGCACATCCACAGAGGTTAACAAACCAAGGGCAATTTGCAGCCCCACACAAGCCCTAGGCACCACCTAAAGCCCACTCAAACCACACTTTGGGGGCTTAAGTGCTATATGGCCCCTATGCTGATCTCTGTGCAGGAGCGAATGTCATCCAATCAGCATGCACAGTTTCAGAGAGGGTGGATGCTCCCAGTAAGGGAGAGAAGCTGGTTACCTAAACGCTGCGAAAGCACCATCATTTCTGGCTCCCGGAGACCCAGAATATAGCAGATTGCACGTAACCATAGCAACCAGCTCAGAGGCAAGCGCTCTCTCCTGTCCAAGGCGGAGAGGTAGTGGCTGCTGCTGACACAGGAAGAGCAGGTAGCCAGCCAGTACAAGCGGGGAAGACGAGCGGATGATGGGAACAGAGCCCCGAACCAAGGAGAGATGGTACCCATACCAATGGAGGTGAATCACAGGTGTCTGGGATGCAGTGATCAGCTGCCCCTGAGCTGAACATGAAAACTTATCAGCGTGTGCCAGTCATGTTGCTGCCCTCCGCGATGGCCTTTGCACTGCTGTGATATACACGACGGCTGTCAAGCTGCTCTCACCAGCAGCTGGAGATCCAGAACATCCAAGGGCCAGCAGGTTTTTAAGGCCTGGCTTAACAAAGCCCTGGCTGGGATGGGGGATTTAGTTGGGGATTGGTCCTGCTTTGGGCAGGGGGTTGGACTAGATGACCTCCTGAGGTCCCTTCCAGCCCTGAGATTCTATGATTCTATGACTCACTCCCTCCCTCAGCCGGGGGGCAAGCCTGTGGGGTAGACAGTCACTGCAGTGCCAGCTGGCCTCAGGAAGCACTGCTAGCTCCTGTAGGTTAGCGCAGAGACACATTTGTTACAGGATACAAACAGACTGGGACCAGATGCAGCCTCCCCCGTCCCGCACTTGTTTACAGACACCTGAACCGCAACCCACATGTGTCACCACCAGACACTCGGGGTCCCAGAGACAGAACGTGCATCATCAGCGCGGCAGCAGCGACAGGAGCAGAAGGCTTCTGCTACATCTGCCGCAGATCCATTCTGCTAGTTCTCAGCATCTCCAAGACCCAGGACCCTGACCCACAATGTCTGTTAACTCCCACATGCACTGGCTGGAAGAGGTGGAAATCACCCCTACCAGGGACACCTCTAAACCTTTCTTACTTGTTAGCACCTGCGTTTTTCATGAAGAGTTAGGGGTTGGTCATAAACACACTTTCCTTTCTGAAAGGGACCTCTTCTATTTGCTGGCGTGTCCCTGAGAAGTGAGTAAGTCATGTCACATCCATTGTATTCTGCATCCCCTGGCTCACAGCAGGAAGAGCATGTAGCTTTCCTTAGAATCACCCCTCTTGAATCTTGACAGGTATACCCATCGTATCGGGCCATGCGGATAATGGCCTTCCCCCCACACCACCACCATCAGCAACAGCCTTGTAGTTTAGGGATTAAAATATGCATTCAGATTATTGATTTATGCTTGCAAATTTACTGTCATCTGACTCCATCATGGATTGATTGCAGAAAAGTCTCCATCATGGAAGATCCCACGCGTGTGATGCAGCAAGAAACCATACTGAACTTGCCCTAGAACTGCTCCAAGCAGGTCAGAAAAACGGAACTTGGGTCAATAAAAAGAGACTTCAAGGAAATAAAAGTCAGTGGGCCAGATTCGCTGCGGGTATAAAATTATCAGCGCTTCTCTGGGATCAGTGGAGCTACACAAAGGATCTGGTCCTATTTCTGGAAGCTACCAATCAGCACCTCTGAAAATCAGGCCCTCGCTGTCCCTAGTTGGGCACCCAAAATTGGGCGGGGGGAGGTGACTTTTAAAAATTTTGGTCTAAATGATTTAAGTGAAAAAAATCCACAAAGTCACCACCTTGCTACCTCTTAAATTCTTTCCTAAGTCCTCTGCCATGATGCCTACATAGCTCCAGCATGCTGCAAAGCCTAGGCAGGGGGCAAACTGAGCCCTGGGCTTACTGTACAGTGATTTGCTACCTTTACTGCTACCTTCTCCTCTTGCTCCAACCCACCTGCAGAGTTTCATCACCACCTAGACTGTGAGCTCCTAGGGGGAGAGAGTATCATCTCCCTGCACTTCTGTACAGCTGGGCCCTGATTCCTGATTGGTGCTGCCAGATGCTACTGCTGTGTAAATAATAAACAGCAGCAGGAAGAAATTAGAGAGTATTTGTCTGGACACTTTGAGAGATTCAATTAATGGAATTTATTTTAGTTTAAAATATTAGATGGTGATATGAATGCGAAAGACCTACATTGTGATATTGGAAGAGAAATCCGATATGGGCTTTGGGGAGCACACTCAAAGGCCTGGTCTACATGACAGAGTTAGGTCGATGTAAAGCAGCTGATACCTGGAGTTGTGACGGGGCTCTGGCTGTCAGCACCCCACAAGCCCCACACTGACAGTTAAATCGGTACAAGTGCTCCTGGTGAGGGCGTGCACCCCGACAGAAGGAGCTAGTGTGGACATCCCAAACCGATTTATTTACTGCGGTGGAGGTATGTAGACATAACTTAAGTCAATTTCATGTTAGCGTGTAGACTTGCCCAAAGTCACTCCCACTACTGAACTGGAAGAAGAGCTTTGCTATCTACAAACTAAGAGACAAGACTCCATTAGTACCACTCAAGTCTGATCCTCGTGACAAAAAATAAACATTCATTTAAAAAAATCCCAACCCACTCCTGAGACCAAATGACATATTTGTGCAGCATAGTTATTAGGGCACAGGAAAGACAACAATATTGAGTGAATCTGTGTATTCGCCAGAGGAAGATTCCCTCTGTTTAAAAAAACAAAAAAAACCCACCGTCCAAACAGACAATACAAATGGGTTCTGTTGCACGAACAAAGCGTATATAATATATATCTTCCTAAACATGGCCACCAAAAGGTGATCAGCAATCAGCTGTCTTTGGGGAGCTGATCTTACAGGGATATTTAATATAATGATTTCTGAGGTCTGTTGACCAGTCAGAGTTTGACAACCTAAATTAAATCTTAATGTCTCAATCGACCGTGTATACAGCAGTCCCTGATACCTGACCGCAACTACTTTTGTCTTCTACACGCACAAGTAGTCAGATAAAGGCAAAAATGAGGAGATGCTGTAATAGGATAACAGCATGTTTCATGCATGGTGGGAGGATGATGGATATCCATGTAGCTTTCTGATGTTATCTAGCTATGCTGTCTTCATGCTAGCCACCTATCCTCTGTTGACCGCAATACACTATACAAGACAAGACATTTACAGAAACACTGGGTCTGATCTTGCCCCCATGGAAGTCTAGAGCAAAACTGCCATTGACTTCCACACAAAGGAGGATCAAGCCCGCTGTGTTCTTCCGAGGTAAAATGTACTATGTACATGTATGTATTATGTGTCTGAACACAATGAAGAGTCCCATATGTCCATGGAGCTGATTCTGATCTCACCCAATGCTTTACATCAGTAAATCTATTTAAGTCAGCAGAGTAACACCAACACAGTATTGGTGTGAGATCAGAATCAGGCCGCATCCTTCAATTTTCTTTTTTGCTGGGGGTGGGGATGGGGGAAGAAGTGGGAGAGGGAGAAACTCCATCTTAAACCAAAATAAGTCACTGCTGAAATAAAGTGTCACATTACTAATCACGGGGACTGCTATGATAATGAAAACAAACTCCTTTGCAACATTTGGGATTTCACAGATACCACATAAATACTGCAAAAATCACTCTGAACATTCCCTTTACAACTGCTAGAAATATAGCTGGAGAATGAGGAAACTTCACTCCCCAGCCAGACCCTCCCCTCAGCCCACAGAAACACAATATTGTAGGCCATACTATTTTTTATTTATACCGAAACAGGGTAAACCTGGAAGGGAATCAAGTCCTGTTTTTACATTACTTGTTTTAATAACTATATTCTAATTACATCCTCGGCTCACAAAGACAAACAGAGTTATACATTAATTGAGACTTCCATTTAAAAATTATCAACATATTATTTAATATAAAAAAAGTCATTAAGTTTTTCATAAATATAAAGGGAAGGGTAAACCCCTTTAAAATCCCTCCTGGTCCAGAGGAAAAATCCTCTCACCTGTAAAGGGTTAAGAAGCTAAAGGTAACCTCGCTGGCACCTGACCAAAATGACCAATGAGGAGACAAGATACTTTCAAAAGCTGGGAGGAGGGAGAAAAACAAAGGGTCTGTGTCTGTCTGTGTGATGCTTTTGCCGGGGACAGAACAGGAATGGAGTCTTAGAACTTAGTAAGTAATCTAGCTAGATATGTGTTAGATTATGATTTCTTTAAATGGCTGAGAAAATAGCTGTGCTGAATAGAATGAATATTCCTGTCTGTGTCTCTTTTTTGTAACTTAAGGTTTTGCCTAGAGGGATTCTCTATGTTTTGAATCTAATTACCCTGTAAGGTATTCACCATCCTGATTTTAAAGAGGTGATTCTTTTGTTTTTACTTCTATTAAAAGTCTTCTTGTAAGAAAACTGAATGCTTTTTCATTGTTCTAAGATCCAAGGGTTTGGGTCTGTGGTCACCTATGCAAATTGGTGAGGATTTTTACCAAACCTTCCCCAGGAAGTGGGGTACAAGGGTTGGGAGGATTTTGGGGGGAAAGACGGGTCCAAACTCCGTTTTTTCAGGAACCCAGATAAAGTTTGGTGGTGGCAGTAGAAATCCAAGGGCAAAGAGTAAAATAATTTGTGCCTTGGGGAAGTTTTAACCTAAGCTGGTAAAAGTATGCTTAGGAGGTTTTCATGCAGGTCCCCACATCTGTACCCTAGAGTTCAGAGTGGGGAAGGAACCTTGACAAAGTTAAAGTTGCAACAGACGATGTACCATTAAATACATCCATTAAAAAAAAGCCCATCTAGTAAACCTTGACATCACAACTGAGGTTACAGAAGGGCTGGTTTCAGAAGCAACTGCTGAATTGCACATATGCATAAACACAGGAAAAAAATCTCTGGCTAGTTCATTGACATGACTCTGCACCTGCAATAAGCACTCCAAACAGTGCTGAAGCCTAAATGGCCCAGATGAGACGCTCTTCACATGGCCTTCTCTCAGAACCATCCGTACAAACGTTCATGCCATCCTCTGATTCATACAGCTGAGCGCAACCCATGAAATGATGACTATTTTAACAAAGGCAGGGGATTTACATGGGTGTCCTGTATTGCATCTGGTGCAATGCCTCCCAAGAGATGCAGCACAGAAGGCAAAGGCCAGGGGGCAAAGCTGGCCTGTGGTTTAAATTAGAGGCTGCTTTACAGCAACCTCCCCAGGGCTGCCTGCAGGCTGCCTGGACTCCCCGTGGAGCTCCTTGCTATGGACACAGCCCCCTGACATGCTCCCACTTCCAGCATGCCCCCGAGGCCTGGGCCTGTGGAAGGGACTAGCACAGGGGCAATGAAATCAGGTTTATGTTGCCAGGAGAATTCTGCCCCAGCCGCTGCAGCTCCTGTGTGGCTCCTACATGCCAGCGAGGCCAGAACCAGCCCCTTAGGGTATGTCTGTACTATACACTAAGCCCAAGCTCTGACTCAGCTTGAGCCCAAGACCCACTTCCATCCACAGACGGATCAGTTTGACTCGGGTCAGCCAGCACTCATGCCCCAGGTCCTAGGATGGGGGTGGGTCAGAGCCAGAACCTGCCATTTTGCAATATGGACTCAGTTCAAGCCGCACGCTCAAGTCAGAAGGTCAGCATAGTGCAGTATGGACATGTGAGCACAGCTGTGAGACCTGGGTTCAGCAACTGTCAACACAGGATTGTAACGCAGCGTGGATGCTCGAGTGCGGGCTGGGAAACACCGAGTCTACAAGCCCAGATCCCACAGACCTGGGCTTACAATGCAGGGTAGATTCATAGATTCATAGATATTTAGGTCAGAAGGGACCATTATGATCATCTAGTCTGACCTCCTGCACAATGCAGGCCACAGAATTTCACCCACCACTCCTAAAAAAGACCTCACACCTATATCTGTGCTATTGAAGTCCTCAAATTGTAGTTTGAAGACCTCAAGGAGCAGAGAATCCTCCAGCAAGTGACCCGTGCCCCATGCTACAGAGGAAGGCGAAAAACCTCCAGGGCCTTCCAATCTGCCCTGGAGGAAAATTCCTTCCCGACCCCAAATATGGCGATCAGCTAAACCCTGAGCATATGGGCAAGATTCATCAGCCAGATACTACAGAAAATTCTTTCCCGGGTAACTTGGATCTTACCCCATCTAAAAACCCATCACAGGCCATTGGGCCTATTTACCATGAATATTTAATTACCAAAACCATGTTATCCCATCATACCATCTCCTCCATAAACTTATCGAGTTTAATCTTAAAGCAAGATAGATCTTTTGCCCCCACTACTTCCCTCGGAAGGCTATTCCAAAACTTCACTCCTCTGATGGTTAGAAACCTTCGTCTAATTTCTAATCTAAATTTCCTAGTGGCCAGTTTATATCCATTTGTTCTTGTGTCCACATTGGTATTGAGTTTAAATAATTCCTCTCCCTCTCTGGTATTTATCCCTCTGATATATTTATAGAGAGCAATCATATCTCCCCTCAACCTTCTTTTAGTTAGGCTAAACAAGCCAAGCTCCCTGAGTCTCCTTTCATAAGACAAGTTTTCCATTCCTCGGATCATCCTAGTAGCCCTTCTCTGTACCTGTTCCAGTTTGAATTCATCCTTCTTAAACATGGGAGACCAGAACTGCACACAGTATTCCAGGTGAGGTCTCACCAGTGCCTTATATAACGGTACTAAAACCTCCTTATCCCTACTGGAAATACCTCTCCTGATGCATCCCAAGACGACATTAGCTTTTTTCACAGCCATATCACATTGGCAGCTCATAGTCAACCTATGATCAACCAATACTCCAAGGTCCTTTTCCTCCTCCGTTACTTCTAGTTGATGCGTCCCTAGCTTATAACTAAAATTCTTGTTATTAATCCCTAAATGCATGACCTTACACTTCTCACTATTAAATTTCATCCTATTCCTATTACTCCAGTTTACAAGGTCATCCAGATCCTCCTGTAGGGTATCCCTGTCCTTCTCTAAATTAGCAATACCTCCCAGCTTTGTATCATCTGCAAACTTTATTAGCACACTCCCACTTTTTGTGCCCAGGTCAGTAATAAAAAGATTAAATAAGATTGGTCCCAAAACTGATCCTTGAGGAACTCCACTGGTAACCTCCCTCCAACTTGACAGTTCACCTTTCAGTAGGACCCGTTGTAGTCTCCCCTTTAACCAATTCCCTATCCACCTTTCAATTTTCCTATTGATGCCCATCTTATCCAATTTAACTAATAATTCCCCATGTGGCACAGTATCAAACGCCTTACTAAAATCTAAATAAATTAGATCCACTGCATTTCCTTTATCTAAAAAATCTGTTACTCTCTCAAAGAAGGAAATCAGGTTGGTTTGGCACGATCTACCTTTTGTAAAACCATGTTGTATTTTGTCCCATTTACCATTGACTTCAATGTCCTTAACTACCTTCTCCTTCAAAATTTTTTCCAAAACCTTGCATACTACAGATGTCAAACTAACAGGCCTATAATTACTTGGATCACTTTTTTTCCCTTTCTTAAAAATAGGAACTATGTTAGCAATTCTCCAATCATATGGTACAACCCCTGAATTTACAGATTCATTAAAAATTCTTGCTAATGGGCTTGCAATTTCTTGTGCCAATTCTTTTAATATTCTTGGATGAAGATTATCTGGGCCCCCCGATTTAGCCCCATTAAGCTGTTTGAGTTTCGCTTCTACCTCAGATATGGTGATGTCTACCTCCATATCCTCATTCCCATTTATCATGCTACCATTATCCCTAAGATCCTCTTTAGTCTTATTAAAGACTGAGGCAAAGTATTTGTTTAGATATTGGGCCATGCCTAGATTATCCTTGACCTCCACTCCATCCTCAGTTTTTAGCGGTCCCACTTCTTCTTTCTTTGTTTTTTTCCTATTTATATGACTATAGAACCTTTTACTATTGGTTTTAATTCCCTTTGCAAGGTCCAACTCTACTTGACTTTTAGCCTGTCTCACTTTATCCCTACATATTCTGACCTCAATAAGGTAGCTTTCCTTACTGATCCCTCCCTTCTTAGACATATCCTTAATGTTTACTAATAACTTATTAACACCTTACATACTTCATCATCAGGTAATATGACTTTGAAAGAAAACTAAGTGCTCTATTTAACATCAGGCATCAAAGAAAAACAACAACATTCAAGTTGCAACCCAATGTTCTTGTTTGAAAGGAAAATAGTTTAAAGTAGGTCACGGAGAGTAGCCCAATGTCATTCTCAAAGTGTGATGACTAACAGAATGCAGGAGCACAGAGGATTTATAAAGCAGTAATTCCAAAACCAATGGAAACTGCATTTCTTAAAAATATGGTATAAATTATATTGCTACTCCCCCTTTCCCCGAGTTGCAGTACAGAACTTAAATTTCTAGCAGATCAGTGGGTGGAAGATCAAAGAATGTTTTTCAGAATTTGTTTTCTACCCACGTGGAGGTGGGAGTAATATGTCAGAAGGACCAAAATGTATGTGTGACATTGTATTAGAGATTTCCCAACGCAGAAGGATCCAAGGCTTCTGATTTTAAAAGGACAGCCATTGCTGAATAGTACTGTATGGGTTTTCTGAGCTGACAATCTGGACAATTTAGAGGGCTAGATGGAAAGCTCAGAATTTACATGTTCATCTTCTAGAACTGCTAAACATTTCAGTTAACAAGTCAGACTGTAACGGACAGCTTCTATTATTTAGCAGGATGAAGAAACTGATTGTTCCCACCTGGAATTGTCCATTTTTAAAATAATCCATCCACAGACAATACATTAATGAGACTTTGCATTCTTGGATGAAAACGAAACCCCAATCACTCAGAAACCGGTACTAAACTACACAGCTGCTTCTGCTAACACTGGAGACTCTGAGCCGACTCTCCCTCATTCCCTGCCCCGTAGAGGTCCACACACAGATTCAAGCCCCATTGTGCTAGCTGCTCTATAAACGTGTAGGGAGAGAGAGAGAGTTTCTTCCCCAAAGAGTTTACAGCGCAAAGAGCTAAAGAGCAAAAGCAGCACGAGAGGCGAAGGTCACTCAGTACATCAGCGGCACAATCAGGAACACAACCCATGTCTTCCAACTCCCAGCCCAATGCTCTGTTCACTGGGCAATCCCTGAAGCATATAAGACGAGAATATGTATTTCTCAACAACTATTAAAGGTTTTGTCTCTTGAGCTGCTGGTCACTGTTCAAAAAGCTTTATCTTCCTCTATTCAGAGGCACAAAGCTGGTGTACAGAATTAGACTTTGGCTGCTAGCTTGTGTTGATTTCCAGACAAAACACTAGGGCTTATCTGCCTTTAGAGAAGAATACAGATATTAGATTTTTCCGCTTACGTGGTTTGACTCAAAATCCTGGAATCTGGAAATAAAGTATGGTAGGAACTTTTCATTATCTACCAATCATCTACCTTAACAGCACCACAACACTTATCATGCTAATACACCTCTGAGGGACAGATTCTGATGCCCCTGTCAAGGTTCCTCCCCCACTCTGAACTCTAGGGTACAGATGTGGGGACCTGCATGAAAACCTCCTAAGCTTACTTTTACCAGCTTAGGTTAAAACTTCCCCAAGGTACAAATTAATTTTATCCTTTGCCCTTGGAATATCCACTGCCACCACCAAACTCTAACTGGGTTTACTGGGAAACGTAGTTTGGACACGTCTTTCCCCCCAAAATCCTCCCAACCCTTGCACCCCACTTCCTGGGAAAGGTTTGGTAAAAATCCTCACCAATTTGCATAGGTGACCACAGACCCAAACCCTGGGATCTGAGAACAATGAAAAAGCATTCAGTTTTCTTACAAGAAGACTTTTAATAGAAATAGAAGTAAATAGAAGTAAAGGAATTACCTCTGTAAAATCAGGATGGTAGATACCTTACAGGGTGATTAGATTCAAAACACAGAGAATCCCTCTAGGCAAAAATTTAAGTTACAAAAAAGACACACAGATAGGAATAGTCATTCTATTCAGCACAGTTCTTTTCTCAGCCATTTAAAGAAATCATAATCTAACACATACCTAGCTAGATTACTTACTAAAAGTTCTAAGACTCCATTCCTGGTCTATCCCCGGCAAAAGCAGAATACTGACAGATACAGACCCTTTGTTTCTCTCCCTCCTCCCAGCTTTTGAAAGTATCTTGTCTCCTCATTGGTCATTTTGGTCAGGTGCCAGCGAGGTTACCTTTAGCTTCTTAACCCTTTACAGGTGAGAGGAGTTTTCCTCTGGCCAGGAGGGATTTTAAAGGGGTTTACCCTTCCCTTTATATTTATGACACGCCCCTCAAATCTCAGCTAGGGTGAAACACTGGCTGGGATTTCTTCCTGGAGCTCTAGGAAAAACAGAGTTAATAAGACACATGCATCTCTAAATATACTACCAAGTACATAAAGACTAACAATATTTTCCACATCTCAAGGACGATTTTAACCAGTTGATTCTGGGAAACTTTCACAGGAGAGTGCATCAGCCACTTTGTTAGAAGCTCCTGAGATGTGTTGGATGTCGAAATCAAAATCTTGGAGAGCTAAACTCCACCGAAGAAGTTTTTTGTTAGTTTCTTTGACGGTGTGAAGCCACTTCAGTGCAGCATGGTCGGTTTGCAGGTGGAAACGCCGTCCCCAAACATATGGGCGTAGCTTTTCCAGAGCGTAGACAATGGCGTAACATTCTTTTTCACTGACTGACCAGTTGCTTTCCCTCTCAGACAGTTTTTTGCTGAGAAACACTACAGGGTGGAATTCTTGATCAGGTCCTTTCTGCATTAAAACTGCTCCCACACCACGCTCGGACGCATCTGTGGTTACTAGGAACGGTTTGTCAAAGTCTGGGGCCCTTAGTACAGAGTCAGACATGAGTGTCGCTTTAAACTTGTTAAAGGCCTTCTGACACTTTTTGGTCCACTGAAAGGCATTTGGCGGTTTCTTTTTGGTTAGGTCTGCCAGTGGGGCGGCGATTTGGCTGTACTGCGGTACAAATAGTCTGTAATAACCAGCCAAGCCTAAGAAGGATTGAACCTGTTTCTTTGACTTTGGGACAGGCCACTTTTGGATAGCATCCACTTTGGCCTGTAGGGGGCTGATAGTTCCTTGACCCACCTGGTGTCCAAGGTAAGTCACTCTGTTTAGGCCTATTTGACATTTCTTAGCCTTAACAGTTAGTCCTGCTTCCCTTATGTGCTCAAGGACTTTTTGTACATGTTCCAGGTGTTCTGCCCAGGAATCCGAAAATATGGCCACATCATCAAGGTAGGTGACTGCATATTCTCCTAATCCCGCTAGGAGACCATCTACAAGTCTTTGGAAGGTGGCGGGTGCATTTCGCAGCCCGAAAGGGAGTACATTAAATTCATACAGCCCAAGATGTGTGGTGAAGGCTGACCTTTCCTTGGCAGATTCACCTAGCGGTACCTGCCAGTACCCCTTGATTAAGTCCAAGGTAGAGATGAACTGGGCCCGTCCCCGTTTCTCTAATAGTTCAATTGTGCGTGGCATTGGATAGTTGTCTGGGCGAGTTACAGCATTTAGCTTACGGTAGTCCACGCAAAATCGTATTTCCCCATCTGGTTTGGGAACTAGAATCACTGGAGATGCCCATGCACTTCCAGAGGGGTGGATTACACCCATCTGTAACATATCCTGGATCTCCCATTCTATAGCAGTTTTAGCTTGAGGAGACACCCGGTAAGGTTGGACTTTAATTGGGTGAGCATTGCCTGTGTCAATGGAGTGGTATGCCCGTTCAGTCAGTCCTGGGGTGGCTGAGAACGTTGGCGCGTAGCTAGTGCACAGCTCCTGGATCTGCTGTCGCTGCATACGCCCAAGGGTCATGGAGAGGTTCACCTCTTCCACACCCCCAGCACTTTTCCCTTCGTAGTAGACACCTTCGGGCCACTCAGCGTCATCTCCTCCCTGGGCTGTAAACTGACAAACCTTTAATTCTCTGGAATAAAAGGGCTTTAGAGAATTAATATGGTACACCTTAGGCTTTCGGTTGGAGGTGGGGAATGCTATGAGATAATTAACAGCTCCCAGGCGTTCCTGGACCGTGAATGGCCCTTCCCACGATGCTTCCATTTTATGGGCCTGGAGCGCCTTTAAGACCATGACCTGGTCCCCTACTTCAAAGGAACGCTCTCTGGCATGTTTATCATACCAGGCTTTTTGCTCTTTTTGAGCATCCTGTAAGTTTTCTTTAGCAAGGGCTAAAGAGGTTCGGAGGGTGTTTTGTAGGTTTGTTACAAAGTCCAGAATGTTACTTCCTGGAGAAGGTGTAAATCCCTCCCATTGCTGCTTCACCAACTGTAATGGCCCCTTAACCTCACGGCCATATAAAAGTTCAAATGGGGAAAACCCTAAACTGAGATGTGGTAAAGCTCTGTAGGCAAAGAGCAACTGCTGCAACACTAGGTCCCAATCATTGGAGTGCTCATTTACGAATTTACGTATCATGGCCCCCAAAGTTCCATTAAACTTCTCCACCAGGCCATTTGTTTGATGGTGGTAAGGAGTGGCAACCAAGTGATTTACCCCATGAGCTTCCCAAAGGTTTTCCATAGTTCCTGCCAGGAAATTAGTCCCTGCATCTGTGAGGATGTCAGAAGGCCAACCTACCCTGGCAAAAATGTCTGCTAGTGCCTGGCACACACTTTTAGCCCTGGTGTTGCTTAGAGCTACTGCTTCCGGCCATCGGGTGGCAAAATCCATGAAAGTCAGTATGTACTGCTTTCCTCTGGGTGTCTTTTTTGGAAAAGGACCCAGAATATGCACAGCTACTCACTGAAATGGAACTTCAATGATGGGGAGTGGCTGGAGAGGGGCTTTGACCTGGTCTTGGGGTTTTCCCACTCTTTGGCATGCTTCACAAGACCGGACATAGGTAGAAACATCCTTGCCTATTCCCTCCCAGTGGAATGACCCCCCCAAACGGTCTTTGGTCCTGTTCACCCCAGCATGGCCACTAGGGTGATCGTGAGCTAAGCTCAAGAGCTTGGCCCGGTATTTAGTTGGAACTACCAACTGTCTCTGAGGATGCCAGTCTTCCTGGTGTCCACCAGAAAGAGTTTCCTTGTATAAAATTCCTCTTTCTACAACAAACCTGGATCGATTAGAAGAGCTGAGAGGCGGTGGGTTGCTCCATGCCGCCATCCAAGCTCTCTGGAGGCTTTCATCTGCTTCCTGTTCGGTCTGGAACTGTTCCCTTGATGCTGGAGACATCAGTTCCTCATTGGATTGTGGGCCTATGCTTGGTCCCTCTGGAAGCGATGTAGGGGATGGGGCTGTTTCCGCTGACTGTGAACCGCTTTCCGCTGGGACACTCTCTTGGGGTTTAGGCTCTGGCTGAGCCTCTTGTGTAGGGTTATTGGCTGCTGCCAGTTCAGGTTTGGTGGGGCCCTCTGGTGTTGAGGTTGCAAGTACTGGATTCAGTGCTGGCAATGGGTCTGGTGCTGGTTGTTCCGCTGGTTCCTGTTCTGGGACTGGTTCCGTCTGGGTCTCTAGGACTGCATCCACTACTGCTGTTGCAGACATTGGCCTGGGGTCCGGGTCCATCACCTCTGACTGGGTCCTGATAGAAGTTTCCGGAACAGAGCTAGGCCTCACGGCTTGTTTAGCCTGGCTACGGGTGACCATTCCCACCCTCTTGGCCCGCTTCACATGATTGGCCAAGTCTTCCCCTAACATCATGGGGATGGGATAATCATCATAGACTACAAAAGTCCACGTTCCTGACCAGCCCTTGTACTGGACAGGCAACTTGGCTGTAGGCAAATCGAAAGAGTTGGACTTGAAGGGTTGAATCGTCACTTGGATCTCTGGGTTGATTAAATTGGGGTCCACTAAGGAAGCACGGATAGCTGACACTTGTGCTCTGGTGTCCCTCCACGCGGTGACCTTCTTCCCGCCCACACTCACAGTTTCCCTCCGCTCCAAGGGTACCTGGGAGGTATCTGGGCCTACGGACCTCTGGTGTGATTCTGGTGCAATGAACTGTAATCTGTTGGGGTTCTTGGGGCAGTTGGCCTTTACATGCCCCAGCTCATTACATTTAAAACATCGTCCAGCTGATGGGTCACTGGGGCGAGGTGGGTTGCTGGAGAACGGGGTGGTGGGATGATAAGGGGTCTGGAGGGTTCTTTGGGAGGTAGGTGGGGCTTTGGGCGGCCCCCGGTAATAGGGTGTGGTCTGGGGTTGTCCCTTCTGGTCTCCGCTCCAACTGCAACCAGGTTGCTTCTTCTCTGCCACCTCCACCCATCTGGCTCCAATCTCTCCTGCCTCGATTACAGTTTTGGGCTTTCCATCTAGGATGTATCTTTCTATTTCTTCAGGAATACCCTCTAAGAATTGTTCCATTTGCATTAGGAAGGGCAAATTTACTGGAGATTCAACACTTGCTCCTGATATCCAGCATCCCAATGTTTCACAATGTGGTAGGCATGTCGGGTAAATGACACGTCTGGTTTCCACCTTAGGGCTCTGAACCTCCGACGAGACTGCTCGGGTGTTATCCCCATTCTGACTCTCGCCTTGGAGTTAAACAGTTCATACTTGTTCATGTGTTCTTTAGGCATTTCAGCCGCCACCTCAGCTAAGGGTCCACTGAGCTGCGGCCTCAGCTCTACCATGTATTGGTCGTTAGAGATGCTTTACCCAAGGCAGGCCCTTTCGAAGTTTTCTAAGAAGGCCTCAGTATCATCACCTGCCTTGTAGGTGGGGAACTTTCTGGAATGGGAAGTGGTACCTGGAGAAGGATTGCTAGGGTTTGTTGGTATATTCTGCTGAGCCTTTACCTTCTCCATCTCCAGTGCATGCTTCCTCTCTCTTTTTCCTTCTCCTCCTCCACATGCTTCCTCTCTTTGTCCCTTGCCTCCATTTCCCTCCTGTACCTCCTTCTCCAGCCGCATGAGTTCTGTCTTTCATGTTCCTTTTGTTTTTCCTCAGCCTGAAATCTGGCTAATTCCAGCTTTTGTTGTGCCATGGATTCTGTCATCCTAACCTCTCTATTTTTAACTAACTTTACACCTGAGGTTTAGAAATAAACAAACAAAACTTGGCTGTAAAATTTTGCTGTGCTGGAATAGAATACCTATTCTCTGATAGTGATTGTCAGCCTACAGAAAAAGACAATTCCCTTTGTCTCTGCTCTGGCCGCAAATCAAAGCAAAAAACCTCCAACTACTTGGAAACCTGCTTAACAGCAGACCAAAAGAAAAAAAAATTCCTTTCACACATGTGCTCCTTGTAAAAAAAAAAATCAAAATCCTAAAGAAAAGCCCCTGCCACTTTTTCTCCGGGCAAATGGTTAGAACACCCCCCCCTATTTACTTTTAGGGGAAAAAAAAAAACTTCTGGTTTACCAGGACTGTGAATTTCCCTGCAGGAGGTTAAGTACCCTGCCTCCAGGCAAAGAAAACCTGCAATTCACAAAGATAATCCCCTTTTGTCTCTGCTCTGGCCCCAAAGCAGAGAAAAAACTAGCTGCTTTCCAGCAGCCCCAAAGGAAAAAAACATTTCCTTTTTAAAATCTGTATTTCTAGTTCAAAAAAATCTCAAATTGATCTCAAAATGATTTCAGGTTAATCCCACCTCTGCCACCATGTCAAGGTTTCTCCCCCATTCTGAACTCTAGGGTACAGATGTGGGGACCTGCATGAAAACCTCCTAAGCTTACTTTTACCAGCTTAGGTTAAAACTTCCCCAAGGTACAAATTAATTTTATCCTTTGCCCTTGGAATATCCACTGCCACCACCAAACTCTAACTGGGTTTACTGGGAAACGTAGTTTGGACACGTCTTTCCCCCCAAAATCCTCCCAACCCTTGCACCCCACTTCCTGGGAAAGGTTTGGTAAAAATCCTCACCAATTTGCATAGGTGACCACAGACCCAAACCCTGGGATCTGAGAACAATGAAAAAGCATTCAGTTTTCTTACAAGAAGACTTTTAATAGAAATAGAAGTAAATAGAAGTAAAGGAATTACCTCTGTAAAATCAGGATGGTAGATACCTTACAGGGTAATTAGATTCAAAACATAGAGAATCCCTCTAGGCAAAAATTTAAGTTACAAAAAAGACACACAGATAGGAATAGTCATTCTATTCAGCACAGTTCTTTTCTCAGCCATTTAAAGAAATCATAATCTAACACATACCTAGCTAGATTACTTACTAAAAGTTCTAAGACTCCATTCCTGGTCTATCCCTGGCAAAAGCAGCATACCGACAGACACAGACCCTTTGTTTTTCTCCCTTCTCCCAGCTTTTGAAAGTATCTTGTCTCCTCATTGGTCATTTTGGCCAGGTGCCAGCGAGGTTACCTTTAGCTTCTTAACCCTTTACAGGTTAGAGGATTTTTCCTCTGGCCAGGAAGGATTTTAAAGGGGTTTACCCTTCCCTTTATATTTATGACAGCCCCGTCTCACATTTGTATTCCAATAAGGCTATTCATAGAATAAGGCACTATTCAATGTAAGGGTATCAGAATCTCATTGATTAGAGAAGCTAATTAGCAATACATGCTAATTGTAACAACTATCTGCAACATATTATAGTTCACAGTTCTGCATGATAAACAAACAAGTTTGCTTTAACTGGCTAAGGTACCTAATAAGTTATAATCCACAACACTCAAAACCACTAACTACAGGAAAGAAAGATTAATCCCACAGGAGCACTGACAGCAAACAGTGGACAGAATTAAGGTGGTGTGGGTGTGAGCTTGGCGACTGGGGTTGAGCAGTGTTAATTTGTTAGGAGAATGGGCAGTACATGTCTGTGTAGGATGATGTGTGCATGTAAGCAGATGGTTTTACTCTGCATTTTCTGGGCTTTGTGTTTTTCAGGTTGGCATTATTACCTCTTAGCAACCTGAATGGTTTTTGGACAACTGTTTTTTCATATTTAAATGTATTACAATGGGCTACAGAAAACAACCTGTAAATGTTGTCCCTTCTGGGGTAAAAACTAAACAAACTGCAAATGCCTTCCTTTTCTTTTTTTTTGGGTGGGGGGGGGGTTGTTTTGAGTTGTTTTGGTGAAATGTTCTCTAAATTCTTGATCCATACTGAATAGAAATCTATATTTTTTTGCTGTCTATACTTTTTGCTGTCCTCATTTGCGATACTAAACCAATAAAAGCACTGTAGGAATTAATGCCGTCAACCAGTGGTCCTCAGCCTTTCCCTGCTGACACTTCCTCGAGGACTTCCTTCTCATCTAGCTGTGAAGTAGCTGGCCTCCCCTTTCCATTTTGCAGCAGCAGGGGGTTACGACCCCTTAGTGCAGAACCCATGCTGTACACAAATGAAAGGGCGTGCAGAGGATACAAAGGAAAGCAATTCATGCGCACACAGCAGCGATCAGTATGATTTCCTCTGGGTAAATAAGAGAGGAACAATTAAGCTACTTTAAACTCGCCCCTTTTCTCCATTAGACATCTGAAATGACTGGACTGGAACAAACAGGATGCCAGGAATCCTTTTCTAATCAAGTGTTTGCTTTGGAGGGTCTAAGGGGAAAAAAACCCATGCTAGACAGAAAGGCAAGAGAGAAACAAACAAAACCTTAATTAAGTGCAAGAAACTGATAGCAAAATGAGACACACACTGCCTCGCAGCTTCCATAGGAAATTGTGCAGCCCAGGAATCAGATCAAGTATTCATATGATTTCAGAAACTAAGGGCCAGATTTTCCAGAGCTCAGCACCTAATAGCTCCCACTTAAAAATGTGGTCACTTCATTTAGGTGCCTCTACGGCAGATGAGCTGGTACTCAAAATGGCTTTGAAAAATCGGACCTTAAATGTCCAAGTCTTCAAGCTGGATTTGAATCCTACCCCCATCAGACATTTCCTGACAAGAGTTATAATCAGCTAGTCTGTATTATCGTACACTGTACTCCTGTCTCTTCTCCCTTTGGTACAGTTACCCTACTGTACAGCTCTCTAACCTCCCGTCAGCTCTGTGAATAGCAAACACCTTCCATCAACTCAGCAAGCATGTAGCAATTACAGAACCGGCCCATTTCCATTTCATGTGTTATGGGGAAATGGGGCAGCCACAGCCAGCCTGCTGGGGACCAGCCAGCTTCAGGACTCACATGAGACAGACAGTTGTACCTATGGAATAAAACCTTGTCTCATTCCAGCTTCCTCCACCATCAACCCAAGGGGGTAACTCACAACAAACGATCTTGGTTCTCTAGGGACATGATACCAATAACTCTGAATCCAAAGAAAACCAAGTATTGCCTTGGGCCCTATAGGCAGGGATCACCTTGGCTCAGAGCTCAATAACAAACACAGTGTTCTTCCATTTATTGCAAATCTGCCGCTGGTCCCCAGTTGTAAATTTATGTAGCTGTGTGAGTCCAGATTTGCTTTAGGAGTGAGCAACACAACTACATAAGGCTATATAGATACAGGCATCACACACATTTCATATTCCTTGCAGGATTTTATTAGACTTCCAAGGATCAAGGAATTTTTACTAGAAAAATGTACTATTTCAATGGGTTGAAAGTGAAACACTACCATGAAGTCAGGGTCAACTTGCCTGACCCCAGGCTGATATGACGCAAAATCCCTAGAGTGGCTGGCATATGTAAGATCAGAATCAAAGGGTGGGATTTTTAAAAAAGCTTCAGTGCCTTTGAAACATTTCACCCAAAAATCTAACTCGGCCTGGATTTAACTGGCCTAATTCTCCCTCTCTTACACCAGTTAACACCATGGATGTCAATGAAGTTCTTCCTCATTTACACCTGTGCAAGGGAGGGGAGAATCACAGCCTGGGGGCCTGATTCTCATTTATCCCAAGACCCTTTACACCAGTGTGACGACATGGAGAGGCCTCTGAGTGTAGTAACAACTGGCACCCACTTCGAGGCCTCTGCACTGCCAGAGCACCATAAAGGGGCCTTAGTGTAAACAAGGCTCAGGTCCAATATCTCCATTTATACTGTACATCAGTAACTGATGGCAGCTGCATGGGATGTGTGACAGACAGTTTTACTGCAGCTAGGGTGGAATGAAAAGCAAGCCAAACATCTCTCCCTGCCTGCTAAAGTACTGATTGGATAAATACTGCAATCAGATCTCAGAGAAACCAAGCTTTTAATCTCAGTTACTTGTGCTTCTTTGCCTCTATGGTTTTCAACTTTAAAAAAAAAAAAATAACCTCAGTGTTGATGGGGGGGTGGGGTTGGGGGGAAATGGATCACAGACTGAGATATCAGAGTAAAGCTCTATTCAGTGTTAATGAGCAGATCTGCAGGAAGACACAAGGTGCTGAAGATCGCATCTGGATTTCTCATTTCAAATACCAGCAAGAATAACATCTCAGCTCCTGAAGTGGTATCAAAGACTCTGCAGCTTAACTATAAAGCTCTGTGCTGTATAGCCAAGTGTCGGTATTGTACAAGAAACCTTAGTAAAACAGAGACACCTCTCTTGGGGGAGAGGGGGAATCGGATCTCACATCAGAGATCTTCTGAAGCTGATAATGAAGAGAGTATTACCTTGCTCCCAGCAGTCTCACCATTCTGCTTCACAGGAAGCAGCAAGCTTGATGTCGGCAAACCAAAATTTTGCTATCTCAAAGCCATACAAAATAAACACACTGAGCCAGATTCTGCTCTCAGTGGCACTGAAGGTTAATTAGAGGCAAGAGTTAATTTTTACTTGATCTTTGGTTGTTTTAGATACCATGCAGGAGAGTAGTATCTCTTAGCTAAATATGGCTCTTCCTTGCTATGGCAATTCAGACTCCACATGTGGCGTACGTCAGGGCCAGCTTCCTGGAGAATGAGCTACATGGTTCCTGAGGCTTTCAGTTATTTTCTTCTCCCTTAGAATCATAGAAGATTAGGGTTGGAAGAGACCTCAGGAGGTCATCTAGTCCAACCCCTGCTCAAAGCAGGACCAACCCCAACTAAATCATCACAGCCAGGGCTTTGTCAACCTTAAAAACCTCTAAAGGAGGAGATTCCACCACCTCCCTATGTAACCTATTCCAGTGTTTCACCACCCTCTTAGTGAAATAGTTTTTCCTAATATCCAACCTAGACCTCCCCCACAGCAACTTGAGACCATTGCTCCTTGTCCCGTCATCTGCCACCACTGAGAACAGCCCAGCTCCATCCTCTTTGGAACCCCCCTTCAGGTAGTTGAAGGCTGCTATTAAATCCCCCTTCACTCTTCCCTTCTGCAGTAAATAACCCCAGTTCCCTGAGCCTCTCCTCGTAAGTCCTGTGCTGTAGCCCCCTGATCATTTCCATTGCCCTCCGCTGGACTCTCTCCAATTTGTCTGCATCCCTTCTGTAGTGGGGGACCAAAACTGGACACAATACTCCAGGTGTGGCCTCACCAGTGCCGAATGGAGGAAAATAATCACTCCCCGCAATCTGCTGGCAATGCTCCTACTAATACAGCCCAATATACCATTTGCCTTCTTGGCAACAAGGGCACACTGCTGACTCATATCCAGCTTCTCATCCACTGTAATCCCCAGATCCTTTTCTGCAGAACTGCTGCTTAGCCACAAGCCTACCAAAAAAAAAAGAAAAAAAAATGAACTTTCCCTGCATCCACTAAACTTGGAAAATATACCTTTAAGCCCAGCCCCATGTAATGGCAAATGCCTAACTTGCCAGTGAGAGGAGAATGGAGAAAGAATTGTGACTCGCAGAGATGCAGTTCTCTCCCTGACCCCGGCTGTACTGATGAGAGGCGGGCGTCTGGTATTCTCAGACTTTTGTTCGCTGTTACATTTTCAGCTGTGACATCATGCCACCTGGTGGACTCTGCATAGATCTAACAGGAATTGCAAAGGCACGAGCAAGGATGCTAGAGAGGCACCATTTTTAGGGGTTCTGAGTCAGACACTGAATTTGCTTTCATTCACAGTGTTGCTAATGGAACAGTTAAATTAAAAGCATTTTGCTGAAGCACCTTGCTGAATAAAGGCCTATGCACCTGATTCGTATTGCTAAACATAAAGCCTGTATCAGCTGCAGACTGCCAGTAAGAGCTACTGAAAAACAAGGCTACTGCTTTTCAGTACATTCAGATTTACTAAGAAAAACAATGAGAAACAAACCCTCGGTTGTGCCCGAGCACATCTCAGCAGAGTCAGGGGACAGGCAACAGCAGCTCTAAAAGCCACGTTTCTGCCTCCTCCCTCTCTGATCCTGGGGCCGGACGGGGGTCAAATCAGCCTCCCACACAAATGAGAGTATCAGCTAGGAACCGGGACAAGGGCAGGGACTGATGGAGAGTACTGCATTCCTGCCATACCCTCTTTAGCCCCTGAAACAACCCCTCCAAGCGCCATCCCACTCCCTATGCTGGGATGGTCTGGGCTGGCACAGAGCCAGCTACCCCAGGTTTATAGCTACCCATTTAGGATAGCTTTACAGTCAGTGCTAAAGGTCCTTAATAGCATGGGCCAGGATAACGATCATCATTCTTCCAACAGCGGAAAAATAAACAGCAGGTGAGCCCAATGGAAATCTTCCTTTCGTACACTAAACGGGCTATTTAAAGACAGCACCGGAGATCTAGCTAGTCAGTAAGAGCCTTTGATTACTCTGCTAAGTAATCCCACTCCGCCTCTCCAAGGCAACAGCAGACAGGAGTTTACCTGGGAGCGTCCTCTCAGCGACACTTCGGTTATTAACCACTCAGGTGAAGGTTTTTATTTTTTCCAAATAGGGGCTTAAATTTAGGAAGCAGAGCCCAGGAGGAGCCAAGAGCAACCGGAGAAACCACAAAAATGAAAAAACAACCCTGAACTATACACTGCGTCTGGCATTTCATTAGGGGCCCTATCCAAAGCCCACTGAAAACAATGGGAATCTTTCCACTGACTTCTATAGATTTTGGGTCAGGCGCCAGGTGCAACAATATTTCGTATTTTCCCATTAGTGAGCAATTCATGAACTCTAGTGTAAATTCTTGTCTCCCTTCCAACAGCCTGATGCTTCATGCCAACCCCCAGGCAAAGAAAAGAAATATTTCCCGCTGTTAGTGGGACTAAAATGAGATGTGGCCAGCTCAGGCTCTCTGCAGTTATTCACATTTAAAGACTCTCAAAAATTATACAAACAAACCCTGAAGAAAAGCAGTACAATGCATTCTAATCTAAAATTATCTCTCCCATTTTGATGTGAAAACCACTATGAGCCTCTTCCCAAACTCTATATAAAACTTATATAATACACAATTCAGGGGTCCCTCTTAAATATGCAGTTGCAATAACTGGCTGGCTTTGTGCCTGCTCTTATCATTACAAAGCACTCGTAGATTGTGCCACACCTTTGTTTCCTTTTATTAAAAACTCTGGCCCCAAACCCGCAGAGACTAACGCATAGACTTACCTTTATGCACTGCAAGCATCTTCATTGGGACTACTAATTGACTTTGCAGGAGTGAAATTTTTTCTGTGCTTTGGGAGCAGAGAAAAACCCATTCACCATTGTGAATGACAAATAGGAATTCAATAAACTGCATGGTCTATTTTAACTGTGATTCAGGAATCAGTCAGTGAAGGCAAAACCAAATCTCTTACTTTAAAACCAGCTGTTAAATTCATCCCTTACCTTCAGCAGCCCCCTGGGGAAATCTTTGCCTTCATTCATCCCCTGAAGGTTGGCAATGAATTCTTGGCAGGTCATCTTTTTCCCAATGTTCTAGAAGTCACCAAAAGATACATTACAGAAACATACAATTAGATTGGTGCTGTTGTCCAACAACAGTTAGGCCTAAGAAAACCACATCTGGATGGACAGCATCTCCTTGCTCTAGTTTGAGCCCAAGGCAGGCCGTGCAGAGAAGCATTCCCAGAATTATACAGACATCGGTGCAAGCACGTCTGCATGACCCAGCTGGAAAACGCACAAGAAATGTGTGTTAATAATCAGCCTCCCCGTTCAAACAATGGATGTTAAGTAGTACATAAACATCATAACGAGGGTGGAGGTGGTGGTAGTGTTTCCTAGCACTTGCATGGTGCTTTTCATCCACAGATCTCCAAGCATTATCAAAGGGTAGGGTTATATTCATTGAACTTTAAGGTCTGACTTCAGAGAAAGCTGGAGCCATGTTGCCAAAGCTGCTGTCCGGAAGCTGGAAAGAACTTCTTCCACCAGGCTAAGAAACCGAAACTAGAACTGGAAAATAAAGCTCTGAATTAAACCTGATATTTCTAACCCTAACTTTCGGTGACTCCCTGAGGTTGGGGCTGCACTGGCATTTCCAATCCAAAGGGCCTTTTTTGGTTTATAGTCTCACTTGCACTTGGGTGATCAGCAGCAGGGTTGGAGCACCCAGGTTAGCCTAGCCTGGCTGTGAACAGCCAGACTGCAAAGGCCCATGCAAGTCAGTGTCCTCACTGGTGCTGCGCTCCCCAGTGTGTGTCACTAGGACTTCTGGGGGGTATATCCCATGGTTCTTAGCACGGCAACAAGCTGAGCCACTTTATGATTCTTTCCCAGTGAACTATGGGAGAACTTGTCTGTCCATCCGGGCACGTGGGAAGACAATGAATCACTCACTACAAAGTAGACAGTTTACCACCCTGAGTTAAAGCAGCTCGAGACTATACCCCAGCTGGGTTGAAAGCACCACAAAACTCTGATGAGAGGGCTCCATGTACGACAGGAGCTGGGTTAGGGAAACATGTGAGGAAGGGCCCGGGTTAACTCTGCTGTGCAGACAGACCTGACAGACCTGAGGAGCTCCATCTATTATATAAGTTATGGACTTTTAGGGCTACATTATCCCTTGTTCTTTGTGCCTGCTACTCCTCACCAGAGCACATGGGCAGGGAGAGGTGAGGAGCACGCTGAGCCAGGATTCCACCCCCACCACATCACCCAGCAATGCTGATCCAACAAGGAGATTTGCTACTGTATAAGACAGCTATAAATCACTACCCCCTTCTCACAGAGCAAAGGGATGACCAGGAAGGAACTGTGCCATCAGAGGGGTGTCTCTGACCTACACTGCCTCCTGGAGCAGTACAGCTTACACACTAGCCCCCAACTGGCCCTAACTCCTGCTTTTATTAAGCTTCAAAAAACAGCTCTGAGAGGGTGAAGTTTTAATTTTAGATTTAGGCTTTTGCTGCTACAGTCAGACCCTAAAATTACAATTCATTTCCCCACTTGAAGTGGGTTGCTTCCCATATTACTAGGTTCCTTCTTTGATATTCTTTTCCAGCACATGGTAACTGAAGTGGGTTACTCCAGTACACGGAAAGAGGATGAACTGCAGCAAGACAAGGAGGAATAAAGAGGGTTCATTAGATCCATTCACTGACTCCTTTAGTAGGCTTCATGGCATAGCAGAGTCATACTAACAGGTTGGAGCATGATACTACAGTTAGAAAACAGGCAGTTATGATATGTGCAGAAGAGGCTGCATTCAAAGTTATAAACACCTAACTTACCACCTAGAAGGAAAATGCAAAAGAATAAAAAGATTACAGGCGATCCAAGGAAGAAAAAGACAAGAGAAATACATGCAGGGTTCTGTTAGTTGTTATGGCGGCTGCTCCGCCTTCTTCACACTTAAGACAACATGGTAATAACCACCAGTCACAGAAATCTGAAGGTTTACATGGTCTTATGACAAACAGAATCAGCTTAGCCTCAGCAGCCGTGTAAAGGGATAGTCTCCAGCTAAACACCATGCTAAACAAAGGAGCAATCTGAGAGTGCACACTATGGGGCAGATTCCTGTATCTTTACTCATGATGAGTGCTGCCTTATTCCTTGAGAGGTGCCATCAATTTCAGTGGGACTCCCGGAGGAGTAAGGTACTGTGCTCAACATGAGAGGGTAGCAGAATGTGGCTTGCTGGGAGTAGAGTTTGCTTGTAACTTCTTTTCCCTTATAAAACCTGGAGGCTGAGATCTGCAAAGCCACTTAGGGGCTTTGGACTCCCACTCCCCATTAAAACTAATGGGAAATGGATGTTGAAGTCCCTTGGACAGCTTTGAAAGTCTTAGCTGTAACTTTTATAAGTTCCTTGGAGTTGCTCTGAAGTTCTGTACAAGGGGCAACCTCCTTTCTTGTAAGAGCCACCCCCAAAGGTTCCCAAATGTTTGAAGGACAGCTCTGCCTTGCTTCAGTTAGAATACCCCCTTCGCATTAAGAACCCAGTTTGTGTCGGTCCCTGGGGTGCTTTAAGGCAGGTCTCCATGCATCGTAAATACATTTTCTGAAATACAAATTAAACAGCCACATCAAACCAATTGAAGTTTGCATTCCTCCCACCCTACCCCCACATCTCAGCCTCTGATCACATAGCTCCCCTCCCCACCTCGGATGGCTGAGGTACAGTTTGTGTCCTTGCCTTAATTTTAACCTGTAGGGCAGAGAGCCCGTCTGCCATGGTCTGCTTGAGCAAGGATAACTCGGGCAAGTGCTGGTCCTTCTCCGCCACCTAGTGGCTATGAGTAGAATGGCACTGAATGAAAAGGGGCTAGAGATTGTGGTTCGATTCTCCCAGGCTCTTACACTGTGTCATTACACCTCCCTTGAACAAGTGCCTGTCAGAATTGTTCCTTCTGTGCGCCAATGGAACACAAAAGACATACCCACAAGAGACAGGGAGGTTGCATGGTCACAAAGTGAAACAACCAAGCAGGGACTTAGGGAGGGAGTTTGTGCACCCATTTTAGCGATGTGGCTCCCCCTGGGAGCTACTCGCTCCCCTGAGGGCAGAATCCCTCCTTGCACTCCTTTGGGAGAGGGAGTTCTGCACTGCACCCAACATAGATCGATCTCTAGCAGGCATGGTAGAGTCCCGAATTGCGTCTTCAGTTAAAGCATGACTGTGTTACACCTTTTCTGGCTCTGTCCAACAAGAAGAAACTCCACTTCCCACTGGAAATCAGCATGGAATCCAGATTTCCACAAGAATCTCACTCTACCCTCTGTATTGCCAATACCATTATCTTGGAGAGTAAATTACTCTGGGCCTGATGCTGCAGTCATTCATGCAAGCAAAGCTCCTATTAGCTTCAGTGGGGTTTCATGACATGACATGACAGACTGTAAGGTCGAGCTATTGTTGGGTAGCATTTGCTTTTGTGTAAATGCATGTGTTTTCTGGAAACAGCGTATGCTGACTAGTTCTTATTCATGCAAGTCAGCTGGCTGACACCAATATTCCTGAGGGTAAGTGCTATTCCGGGTCACTTAAGGGGTGCAGAATTAGACCCTAGAGGTGTAGTGGAGACCCCCCCCCAAAAATGTGCAGCAAAAGGTTAAAATTCAGAGCAGTCATATCTCACCATGAGCACATACAATGGGGTGCTTGGAGCACTGAAATACATGTTGTGGTCTCCTACTACACCAGTGCGCTGGACACACCCTTTGGCTTATTTGGTTCATGTGTGTTTTCACATTAGCTGTAGGGGATACCGAATGGACGTTAACTGTGGTCACTAGGCTTTCAGTTCATAACTGGCTGCCCAAACATCCCCATTTCCTCCCAGGTTCTTTCGCCTCCTCCCCAGGACAGCAAAGCAGCAGGGAAGGTAGAAGCCAACAGACACTGCTGCTGCCAGGTCAGAACAGGCTGCTGTCCCCAGGAAGAGCAACACAGAGGAGGGATGGGCAATGTTGCAACTGGGGCAGTGGGCACAACCCTTCTGGAGGTTGGGGGGGCATGTAGGGAACCACACCCACTGTCACACCCCTTCTGGGGGTGCAGCTTTTCCCAACAGGATCTGCTGGCCAGTTGTCAGGTGACCGCCTTTGAGACACCCCATGGAGGAAGCAGTGTCTGTGCTCTGGGGAGCATAGGGACTCCAACTGTACCCAAGGACACAGGCGGCGAGGATGCCTATGCGCCTTGTGCTGCTAGCAGAGCGGCCAGTGGCCATCCTGCTCCCGAAGGGGAGCACCATGCAAAACAAGGAGCGCTTGAGGGCTGATCTGTGACCAGCACCACTTCCTGAAAGCTCAACTTTGACAGGCGAGCTCTTCCTGAAAACAAGGGCATAGCATGTTCTTAGCATGTGCACTCACATGGCCATGTAGGTCAGTGTTCAGCAGCATCACTGCACAGGTGAGACAATGGACTCCATCTGGGAGAAGAAACAGAGCAAATATCACACACAGATAGTAGTGTGAAAACTTGGGACACTCTTTTTTCGGGGTGGGGTGGGGTGGGGGTATAGTTACATATCTAAGACAAAGCCCCTACTATCGGGAAGGTCCCGATAACATTGGGACGTCTGGTCACCCTACACATAAACACACACGACCCAGGACAATGTATTTAAGATCAGCTCAGGTTGCACTAGGACCTTGCTCCCCAATTGAGACTGCCTCTGCCTTTAAAGGGAATCCGCTCATCAGGTAACACACAGAAAAATGCAGGAAAATCAATCTAAAGTAATGTAACGGAAAAGTCAGTTCATCTCATACTTTCTTTCGTCTTTTATCACCTGACAAACCTGTCTTGCAGCATCGACTGATAAGATAACGTAGATTTGAAACCACACTCCCGGCTACTTTTGCTGGCATCAATACGCCAAATGCAATCTGTTCTTTTTTTTTTTTTTGCTCGTTAGGGCCAAACCAGAAAGAACAAACTCCCTGTCTCCTTGCCTGGGACATCACTGACCTTCCAGCAAGGAGATGTTATAGCCTCTCTCAGTCGGTATGTCTGGTCTTCCAGAAACATAGGCCCGAATAACATGGTCACATACGAGTTCCCCCCACAGGACCCCTGCCTCCGGCACTGCTTGCCTTCGACTCTGAATGAGGCAGGGCTGTACAGTGGAAGAGGCTGCTGCTGCTCACAGGACCCCAGCCACATACGCTGCAGGAGCCGCATGCTGTGCAGCCGGTGTGGCCGGGATCCACAGGAAGAGGCTCTTGAGGGGAGAGCACTGGACTAGAAGCCGGCAGAAATGGGTTCTCTCAGGCTTTGCCACTGGCTGATTATGTGGCATTGGCAAAGACATGTAGGCCAACATTTACGGAAGCAGCCACTGACTGTGTGTTCCTCATTTTCCTGAGGCCTCATTTTGAGACGTCCAGAGCCAGCTTTCCAAAGTGCTGACGGCCTACTAATCCAGCTGAAGTCGATGGGCGTTGCGGGTGCTCACCATCTGTGAAAATCAGGCCCTAGGTGTCTCGCATTGGTCACCCCACACTAGTGAACACTTGAAAATGTCGCTCTTCATCTTTCTGTGCCTTAGTACCCCCATCTGTAAAGTGGGGGTCAGAGTATCAGCTCACTGGGGAGGGGTGAAGACACATTCATCCCTCTCTATGAAGCATTCAACTGTTACACTGATGAGCACCATTAAAAAAAACAAAACAGTTTGGAAATTAACAATTTCCTGTTCAGTGGGAGGTTTGGATGGTGTGCAGTGAATAAAGCATGGGGCCGTACGCACTGTCCATCCTGTGCACTGAACAGGGCAGGGGTCCTACGGAAATAAATAGTATGTGATCGTATCTTGAAGCCAGCGGGACTATGTATGTGCTGAGCTCATTGCAGGATCAGGCCCTAAGGCTATGTCTATGCTACAAATCACTTTCAGTGGGGTGTCGTGCCCCTGTAGCTACGCACCCCAATGAAAAGCAGGCTGTGTCCACACTGAGGTGTGGAGCTACAGGTGTCGGTAAAAGGCTCTGGCAGAGGGGAGGCGATGCAGAAAGGCTTCAGCTGCTCCGCACTGCCAGAGCCTTTCACTGCAGCAAGGAAAGGCTCCAGCATCGGGAGGCAGCAGTGTAGATGGGGAGTCATGGCTTGGGCCAATATAGAACGTGTAGGGTATGTACTCAGTATATAACCACACCCTTCTTGTGCGTCTTTACCTCACTGGCTTAATCCGTGCCTCACGTCTACACTACTATTTATATCCATGCTGGGGGGCTATGCATGTACATACACTACACGAGGCTGAACGAATCCTGCAGTGTAGACACACCCTAAGAGGGTAAGTTCTTTGAGGCAGGAACCATATTACCCTAGGTGTCTGTACCACAGAGTACAATCGAGAGTGGTATATCGGGGTACTACAGTAGTGTTAAATAAAACAGCAGCAGCCACCCCATCACCAGCAAGGGTAACTTCTATTCACCCGGAGTTTCGATTTGTGGTGTTCCAGTACAGACACACAGATCACAGGGGGTTGGACTAGATGACCTCCTGAGGTCCCTTCCAGCCCTGATAGTCTATGATTCTATGATTGCACAATGCACTTCCCAATGAAGCATGTGCCTTCATTCTCAAAGAAATCTAAGCAAAATATCTCAAACAAGGAACACTGAATTTGAAACAGTCCACTCCCCGTTACATCTCTGTGTTTCCACTGAAGGGGATGAAGGCTCCACTTTGTAACCAAGGGCTCACTGGGTCCCAAGAGCTCCGCTGAGGGCTGAAATTCAATATCGGAAGCTGATCGGCAATTTAAAGTACTGCTACTTATACTGGACGCAAAACATCCCCCCAAGTCAGCGGATGAAACAAAAAGGTTCCTGCTGATATCTGCAGGGGATCAGAGGGACACTGTCAACTTCGAGGCATCATGTCTGGCTGCAAATGGCACCCCTGCTAGAATTACATGGAGCACCTGAGCGGTCCCTCAACCCAGCAAAAGCTTTGCCTGGACTAGCCTACCTAAGCTAGCTCAAGTCCCGCTACCACGAGTCCCCACTGCACGAGAGACAGCGCCGCAGGGCCGAACACATACCCAGGGGCCAGGCCAGGACTGTACTACTGGCATTGAAGCCAGCATGGTGCTGTCTTTGCTGATAGGACCACCCCCGCTAGCTGGGGCAGGCCACCCCATGCACATACCTGAGGTGAGCAAGTGTTCAGGAGGGGGGCAGAGATAAGCAGGGAGGAGGCAGAACCTAGGTGCCACACCCTCAATGCTCCAGCCAGAAAAGCTGAATTTAAGCTGTACCCCACTCCTGGCGCAGGCAAATCACTTCTCCGGAACTGTGATTCTGCATCAACATCCTTCGGTAGTCCCCTACTGGGATGCAGCCACTAACCACACTTCCCCGTACAGGGCTGAGCCAAAAGACACAATCAACCCCTCGGCTCTGGGTGAAGCTAAACATTTATTTTAGATTCAACAATTCACTTCCCAAGAGTGTCATGGAGGAAAATATTAGTTTAGTATGGAGTCAGCTACTGTAGATTTAATTCTAATTCCCTCCATACCCAATTCTTGACCCTGACTCCAAACAATGTCTTATTTCCTCTGTGTTGTGCACAGTTGGTTATTCACCTTCTACCACCCCAATTTTTAATGTATTCGTAGCTAAAATCATCTAGGTAGCTGGGATTAAGGGGGGCCTGAAATATATTTTTCCTCTTTCTTTCTTTTCCTGCTATCTTTATTATAGACTTACATATGATCTGATGTAGTTGGAATTTTTAGGTCAAATTCTCTGTTGGTGTAACTCCATCAAATTCAATGGAGTTATGTCAGCAGATAGTTTGCCCTTTTACTTGGGAATGTTTTCTTTCTTGGTTTAGGTTGGTTTTTTTTTTTTTCAAATTTTAAAAATTACCGAGAGTGTTGAAGAGGAAGTTGCCTACTAACTGATGTTAGCTGGCCTTCATGAAAGGAGGCCAGGGAGGACATGCCCAATTTTAAGCATGTATGTAGCCACGCTGAGGAACTACTCAAGTGCTTAGGCATGTTTAAATACCTTGTTGAACTGAGGCCAATATGAGTAAGGTTGCCCTGCCTATGTCCATACTTCTGGCAAGGATAAATTAGAGGACTCCCATTCTCACTGTTGTCAATCTCTCGCCTTCCACAAACAGTCCATTTTCATGCATATACTTGTTTTACCTCAGGCAGGAGAATATTTCAAGCAGGAAACATACAGGCGATAGCCCAAAGTGAAAGAACAAAGAGGAATGCCTATGACCTAGAAATCAGAAGCAAAATTACCTTGAGTAGAAACGGTGTTTGGGTTACACTGATAGTATCTGTTGGAGAAGTGGATTAATACTCTCTCTCTTTCCTGAGTTTCTCCAATAAGTGAAAAGGCTTTAAAGAAACTCCTAGAAGAAGTTTAAAGAAAGCTGAAATTAAAAACACAGATCTCTACTGGCATGGCATTGCCCTTATAATATAGCACATTTCACAGTAAGGGATAAATGACTGCATATCAAAAACTTGTTTCCAAGAGTCTTCTAACGGAAGAAAGCCCAACTAGATAATGATTCCCTATGTACTTAACCCAAAAGGGGAAGGCAAGTTATTGATGGTCTGAGCAGTGGCATAAATGTACTGACACAAAACTGTATTATTTTAAATATTTTCCTCTTGTATTTGGAGGCTTTTTGGATAAAGAATATGCAAGGGATAAAAAAGAAGAGCACACCCGGGACCATTACCTATTTGGACTTTGATGGAAGACTGGTGCAGGCCTGGTACTGTGGATGGTGCAATTTTTAAATGCATTTTCTGTTGTTCTTTAAATGATCACTTTGGTCCCTATCCTGCAGACATCTAGGCATGTGCTTAACTTTACTCCTGTGAATAGTCCCACTGAAATCAATGGCACCACTCATGGTAGTAAGCTAGGCATGTGCGTTAAGGTTCTGTGGGATTGAGGCTTTACCTTACTGCCCTGGATTAAATAGCTTCAGAGACAATAATGTTTATGGTTAGCCATCTCTCTAGCATCTATCACCACAGTACCCCAGGCCTCCCAAATGATCAGGGCCAGACTGTGCCCTGAGGATCCCCAGTGTGGGGATGGTGTGAGGCCACGCGGCCCTATGGGGAGCTCCAGGGAAGGGAGGAAGGGAAGGGAGGCTCCCTCACCCAAGTGCACCAAGAGCAGGAACCATCTGGCCCTAATGAATCTATCCTCACCACAGCACTGTAAGGCAGTCCAATACTGTTCCCATTTTACTGAGGACAAACTGAGGCACAGGGAGACTATGACTTGCCCAGTGTCACAGGAAAGTTTGTGCAAAGCCAGAAGTGCCCCCCTCCACTCCACACACACACATGCCTTCCGAGTCTCAGAGCAGTTTCCTAACCATAAAAGCATCCTTCCTCCCAGCAGCATTGCCAACTCCTCCACTGAAATTTTGTGCTCTTTGTAAACAACCAAATCCTGCAGTCAGGTGATCGCATGGGAGTCGCCACTTTCATTTTTTTATTTTTAAAAAGGATGCTTCCAGCCCTCATGGTCGCAAAGAAAACCTTGAAAACGTAAATCTTGAAGGCTTAACACAAGAAGGCAAATAAAACATACACCAGATGTGCTATTTCTGAAACTCTCGAGATTTTGGGGGCCTGACTCGTGATTTTTGAGCCCTTGTGGTCGGCAAAACTGTACTAGTAAATGCTCCTTTTATTTACACTACATGATGCAGGAAGTCCACAGTGGTATAGTTGAATCATCTCATATTTTAGAGAGAGAGAGAGAGAGTTGATGCTGGCTGCCTAGGAGATCTCTGCATCACCAGATCTTATATCTGTGTGTGTGCATGGACGTGCGAGGAATGTTAATAATTTTATATATGAATTTTAAACAATCTGCTTCATCGTTAAACACAAAACTGTGCCATGCTAGGAACTCTAGTCTCTTCCCAGTTCATATTGCTGCCCTCCATTTGAACAGTGTTTTGCAAACAGATACGACACGTCCTCTGCCCTGACAAATCTACAATCTAACAAATAAGACAAAGGCAAGGGAAGCCACGGGATCACAGAAATTAATATTCAGTACAAAATATATCCTCCATTATTTTGTCCGAAGAATACTGCAATATTGAGTGGAACAGGCCCAAACGCAGTAGGGGCTAGATTATTGCTAATATACACAACCCTGCATTGTGGGTGATATGAAGCTGCCTCACCCCATCAAGAGCTATGGCTCCACCTCCTCCTTGCCTCTCCCATTCCCCTTTGCTGTGATATGTGCCCCTAGGGAGCAGGGTCTGTGACTGAGACAGGCCTTAAAGTGGTGGGTGAAAGGCTCTCTGCACGCTCGCCCCTGCACACCATGTAATGGCCAGGCACAGTCTGGATCTGTAGTAACACTGATGTTGCAATGTTCTGGACAAATACTGTACCATATATTTTATTGACGATCACTACTATTAATATAAATGGGCGTTATGAATAATCAAGGGAAGAACACCTCCCCCCTCCTCCCAAAACATGCACTGAAGGGTACTGGATTTCACCATTTAAAATATAAAGTGTATTTGGAATCACACTGCATGGCTTATAAAACTGAAATATGCAGCGATTATTCCACAACATGGGGCTCGATCCTGCATGGAGCTGAGGATTCTTACTCCAGTCTAGCAAAGTGTTTAAGCACATGACTAGTACCACAGTCTTCAAAGAGTTAAATACATGCTTACGTGCATTGTTGGAGCGGGTCACAGTGCTCAGCACCTTCCAGGACTGAGCTCCTGGAAACTACACTTGCAAAAAGTCCCCCTTTTTTTTTGGACAAGGGCCAGTTGTAAACTAATCTTCATAGTTTTGTATCAATGGAAAAAAATCTCTCTCCTTTAAAATTATTACTATTTAGCTGTCAGAACACTTATATCACTGCTAGCAGATTGTTGCCACATAGAGGGGATGTTTCCACTCCTAAAAATAACAAAACAGAAATATTTAAGGGAGAAGCCCAATTCTGAAAATTCCTAAAAACTAGGAAGCTAAAATGCTAGGGCCAGCGTTTCAGAAGGGTACTGAGCACCCATATTCAAAAGGGTCCTGCACCCAGCAGCTCCCATTGTTCTAGATGTTTTTAGATGCTTACAAGATTTCAGAAGAGCTTAGTACCTACAGCATGCAGTGCAACTGGAGAGCCTGAATTCCAAAAAGGCTTGGCACATTTCATGATTCAGCTGTCAAATTCCCTCATTCTTCTGATTCATAGCACTTCTGCACTGGCTCAATCATGTCTTTCCTATTAACTTTTAACGCATCACAGCGAGGGCACAGTGGTATTATTTGTTCCCCTCGGACAGTCTATACCTCTATGTTCACCCCTTTTACAAGACTATATTAAATTTTGTACCAAGTATGCCTTGTGAGGTATCATCTGAAAAATCATAATTTGCTGATCATTGTCCTGGTGAAATATATGTGGTAACATTGTATGCAAAGTTATAAATGTCTACTGTATAACATTACTGAGACATGTTCCAAGTTTAGAAAAGCAACCAGAAACCAGTTCCTCAGAGACAAAAGGCAAACTGACACCTCAGCCAGGTGTCAACGAAATCAAATGGACCTGCACCTGGTTAAATGGCCATTCTTTTGGCAGGAAAAAGGGTATGAACAAGCAATCTACATCTTGGCAAAGAAACAGCTGGAGGTTCCCATCCCCATAGACTTTCTGTCTCCTGACCCCCCAGCTGGAGAGGATTCTCAAAGAGGAAAAGGTGCAAGAATGGGGAACAGAGGCCCCAAATTTCTCCTTTCATCTCTACTCACGACATTGACAACACATGAAGGACAAAGGAAGCATCACTGGACTGGTGAGGGATCCCGGCAGAACGGAATTCAGCCAGTACGACTGCTAAAACGTGGTGAGAGACATCTTTGCTTTGAATTCACTCTAACTTGTTAAGTTAGGAATCAGTAGCGTTTATTTTTATTTTCTTGTAACCAACTTGTAATTATGCCTCATTACTTGTAACCATTTAAAATTTATCTTTTTGTAGTTAATAAACTTGTTTTATTGTTTTATCTAAGCCAGTGTGTGTGCTTAGACTGAAGTGTTTGGGAAACTCCATTTGAGATAACAGAATTTGTGCATATCATTTTCTACTAATAAAATGACAGTCTTTATATGAGCTTGTGTTGTCCAGGAGAGGGCTAGGCAATACAAGACTCACATTTTGGGGGGGCAGTCTGGTACTGGGAATTGGCTGGTGTTGCCCTGCAGTGTAATTCAAGAGTAGCTGCCAGTACTACTCATACCAGATAACTGGGAGTAATTTACATGCTGGAAGGTGGGTGTGAGCAGACCAGGAGTGGCTGCTCTCACAGCGAAGCAGTGTAAAAGGTACCCCAAGTTGGAGAATGAAGGAGACACAGCTGTTCAGCAGTCAACACTGCACCCTGGGTAATGTCACACCAAGAATTTTAACAGTTCAACAAAAGTGTTTCCCTCCAGGGAATGTCACCAATTTTTAGTTTCTTTAGTAATATTATGATAATATTAGGGTTGTCAAGTGATTTAAAAAATTAATTGCGATTAATCGCGCTGTTGAACAATAGAATACCATTTATTTTAAATATTTTGGGATGTTTTCTACATTTGCAAATATATTAATTTCAATTACAACACAGAATACAAAGTGTACTGGGCTCACTTCATATTTATTTTTGATTACAAATATTTGCATTGTAAAAAACAAAGAAATAGTATTTTTCAGTTCACCTCATACAAGTACTATAGTGCAATCTCTTTATCATGAAAGTTGAACTTACAAATGTAGAATTATGTACAAAAAAAACTGCATTCAAAAATAAAACAATGTAAAACTTTAGAGCCTACAAGTCCACTCAGTCCTACTTCTTGGTCAGCCAATCACTCAGACAAACAAGGTTGGTTACAATTTGCAGGAGATAATGCTGCCTGCTTCTTGTTTACAATGTCACCTGGAAGTGAGAACAGGCATTCGCATGGCACTGTTGTAGGTGGCGTTGCAAGATATTTACATGCCAGATGAGCTAAAGGTGCATATGTCCCTTCATGCTTCAACAACCATTCCAGAGAACATGCTCCCATGCTGATGATGGGTTCTACTCAATAACGCTCCAAAGCAGTGCGCACTGATGCATGTTCATTTTCATCATCCGAGTCAGATGCCAGCAGCAGAAGGCTGATTTTCTTTTTGGTGGTTTGGGTTCTGTAGTTTCCGCATCAGAGTGTTGCTCTTTTAAGACTTCTAAAAGCACGCTCCACACCTCGTCCCTCTCAGATTTTGGACGGCACTTCAGATTCTTAAACCTTGGGTCGAGTGCTATAGCTATCTTTAGAAATCTCACATTGGTACCTTCTTTGCATTTTGTCCAATCTGCTGTGAAAGTGTTCTTAAAACGAACATGTGCTGGGTCATCATCCGAGACTGCTATAACAACATGAAATACATGCAGAATGCGGATAAAACAGAGCAAGAGACATACAGTTCTTCCCCCAAGGAGTACAGTCACAAATTTAATTGACGCATTTTCTTTTTTAATGTGCATCATCAGCATGGAAGCATGTCCTCTGGAATGGTGGCCGAAGCAAGAAGGGGCATATGAATGTTTAGCAGATCTGGCATGTAAATACCTTGCAACACCGGCTACAAAAGTGCCATGAAAACGCCTGTTCTCACTTTCAGGTGACATTGTAAATAAGAAGCAAGCAACAAAATCTCCCATCACTGTAAACAAACTTGTCTGTCTTAGAAATTGGCTGAACAAGAAGGAGAATTGAGTGGGCTTGTAGACTCTAAAGTTTTACGTTGTTTTGGTTTTCAGTGCAGTTATGTGACCAAAAAAAAAAATCTGCATTTGTAAGTTACACTTTCACGATAAAGAGATTGCACTTCAGTACTTGTCTGAAGTGAACTGAAAAATACTATTTCTTTTGTTTATCATTGTTACAGTGCATATATTTGTAATCAAAAATAATAATATAAAGTGAGCCCTGTGCACTTTGTATTCTGTGTTGTAACTGAAATCAATATTGAAAATGTAGAATAACATCCAAAAATATTTAATAAATTTCAATTGGTATTCTATTGTTATAAGTGCAATTAATCGCGATTAATTTTTTTAATCACGATTAATTTTTTTGAGTTAAATCGCGTGAGTTAACTGCGATTGACAGCCCTAGATAATATTATTTACCCCTTTGTATAACACAAAAACTAGGATAATCCAATGAAATTATTAGACAGCAGGTTTAATACAAACAAGAGGAAGTACTTTTTCACACAACACACAATTAACTTGTGGAACTTCTTGCCATGGGATGTTGTGATGGCCAAAAGTATAAATGTGTTAAAAAAAGAACTAGGTAAATGTATGGCTGTTAGCCAAGATAGTCAGAGATGCAACTCCAGCTGTGGGTGTCCCTAAACCTCTGAGTGCCAAAAGCCAGGAGGGAAAGACAGAGGTGAATCACTCCAACTGCCCTGTTCCATACACTCCCTCTGAAGCTCTGGTAATGTCGGAGACAGGATTTGTCTGGTACTTGTCTGCTACTGTTGGAGACAGGATACTAGGCTAGATGGACCATTGGTCGGACCCAGTATGGCAGTTCTTATGTTCTTATACACTCGAATTGCAAACTGAAAGAACGGGAACTAACCTCCCCTTGGACTCCATCTTCAATTCCTTAGATTCTCTAGGGATAATTATATCTATTGAGACAACGTGAAAAGAACAAGAAGTTTGGACATAAGCACATACCTGAGGGAGTGATCCAGCGTCATACCCGTGAAATCAAAAAACTTCAGGTATTCTTCAGCCACAAGTTTGCTGAACTCATTGCTTAAAAAAAAACCAAAAAGTTTATTATTAAAAAGCAACGCTCAAGCTGCTCTTATTATTGTACAGAATCAACCGTAAAAATGATAGTGGCCCGTGTCAACACATACTTTTTACCCAGGTGCTTTGCCACATCAGAGCGCTTGAATCGGTCCAGTTGGTAGAGGCGCTTAGCCAGCCTCCTGGCTGCTTCCAAATTGCTGTCGGTGCCATTGCTAAGATCTTTACTATGGTTTTCGGCGCCATCTTTCTCCAGGAGCTCATTGCCACCCATGGCAGCTGTGGAGTCGAACAGTGAGTTTTTCAGTCCAGCATTGCTATGTGATAGAAGGAATGGGAAGGGGAGAAAAAAGAATAAAGACCTCAGGAACATTTTCAAGAAAGATTTACTTTCCAACTGGCAGGAAGACGATTAATTGGCAAGACTGCAAGATACGATGAACTCCACTCAACTAAAAAACTGTTGAGAATTGACATATTGGTATAGTAAAATCCCGTGTTTTGTTGTTTGTACTGACTTTTCACAACACATGTAACTCTGCATGGCAGGTGCTTGACATGTGGTGCTCAAACTGATGCATCAAAAAGAGTTCCCAAAATGAGCTACTCATAAATTGTGAAAAGAAAAGGATTACTTGTGGCACCTTAGAGACTAACCAATTTATTTGAGCATGAGCTTTCTCATGCTCAAATAAATTGGTTAGTCTCTAAGGTGCCACAAGTAATCCTTTTCTTTTTGCGAATACAGACTAACACGGCTGTTCCTCTGAAACCTGTCATAAATTGTGGACCATTATCTCAGAGTAACTCATCTGCAATCCTATGGTGAGCAAACTGAGATTTACAATGGCTCACTCAAGTTATCTACTCCATCCTTCCCAGGCTTCCCTATGTACCAGACCTTGGTTCTGCTTCCAGACTCAGACTGGTCTCCCAGTGTGCAGGAGCTGCCGCGGACCTCAACAGAGTTCATACAGGCTCCATAGCCCCTGCTGCGCTAGCAAGGGCTACAGCCGGTCCTTTGAATTTTAGAAGGTGCAGAGGGAGGCAAAAGTGGGAAGGGGAGCAGGAATCAAGATAAGGGGTCTGAGGTGCAGGGGAAGCTGCATTAAGGTGGGGAGCTGACTCTCAAAGGCTGGCTGGAGACTGCAAGAAGCAGGGACCATGTGGAGCATCTACTTTCTACAGCTTTCCCTGCTCCTGGTGCTTTGTGGCTCCAGGGCTCTGCACCACTGGGTCCAAGCACTGGTTATGCTGCCCCGCCTCTCCTGAGTCTCCCCTCAGACACGCAGCCAACACGTATACTTGTACACTCTGCACACCATACTAATATGTATTGTGCATTACATTCTATCTAAATGTTAGCACAAAGCTTTATAGTTGCATGGTATTAAGCTTACTCTTGTTCACGCATGCTAAGTATCCCATAACACTTTGCAAAGCTGAAGTCAACTTTGGCTCTGGCGAATACAAAATCTGTCAAAATCAAAGTACATTTGTTCTGGGTCCTAGTACAAGCACTATTCCACTCAACTGGTTTGGAACGTAATATGCAAAACAGAGCTAAGAAAAGTACAGCCCAGAACAAGAAGTTAAGGAACGGTTACAACTAGTGGGATGGATTTAGTGACATATAGAGAACTGTGTAACTTATAACGTCACGCTACAAAGACTACTAGCTGAAATGCAGATCTTTGAAGCATACCTTCAGTGTAAGGGGAACACGCTGCTAGACAAGAACTGCTTCCTGGAAGAAGGGTACGTATGTCCCCTTTCCATGTTGTATTGCTTTGTCTTTAGACAATGCATTTGGCTACATTCAGTTCTTTGGTCTCTTGAACATTTTTTAAGACCGAACCGTGATCGCAGTCAAACAATTGGCTGCACTTTTCAGTCAACAAGCCCAGAACTCAGAGACAGCTTTTCCCTTGTGTCGAAACTCCTGTGCTTTGCTAGAGAGCCCCAATGCAACTGGCCACCACAGGCTTATCAGACTGGGGCAGCCAGTGGGAAATCTGACCAGACCCACGCAGAGACCAAGTACCTGGGGCCGAGGGTCTGTACGAACACCCTGCCCAGCCAGTGGGTCTGTTGCCTGGATGCAGGATGGTAGGTGTTGGATACAGGATTTGCACACCCCCAAACAGACACACACCCCCATTCTTCCCACTGCTCCCCAACACCCGCCCAGCCTGCCCCAACATTCCCACCATCATTAGCACAACTCCAGTCGTCCCCACGGCTCCCCTGGCACCGGCACAGCTCCAGATAGTGCTCCCAAGCTCCCCATGTGCATAGGTCCCTTCAGAAATACCTCGCCTCCCAGGCCACATGTCCCCTACAAAGATCCGGCTCTCCTGCCACCACGGCACAGCTCCATTAACCTCCCACATCCCTCCCACTAATTTCACCCCTTCCTCCCCAGCAGCTACACCCCCAGCATTGCCCCTCCATGCCCACAGCTCCGCAGGTCCTTTCACTCTGCCCCACAATCCCAGGGGCCACCCAAACAACATTAAGAGAATGGACCCTTGATGTCTCCTGGGGGAGGGCCAGGCGGCCATTTCTCACCCTTCCCTCCCACTGTCCTGTGGAGGGCTAGCAGTTACCCTTCCCCCAAATTTTGCTCTTTGGGGAATCAAGGTGAGGGGGCTCGCTGTTCGTCTCCGTCTCGAGGCCAGGAACCAAAATCTCCTCCATGGCCTTCTTCCCTGTCGAAACCCTGGGCTCTGGACTGGCATCGGGCTGGCGGGTTCTATGGACAATCCAGGCCCATTGATGGCCTGGAATCCTCAGCGCCAGAAAACCCTGATCACTATGGGCCAGAGCTCAGATGCACCCGCCAGGCCCAGGTCCCACCTGGGGGGAGAGGGCAGTGGTCCTTCCCTCAAAGATTTCCTGTCCTTGGATTGGGGGCCACAGGGACCCCCTGAGGATGGGGGGGCAGGCCAGTTGGCCACCCCCAGGAGATTACAAGCTTGAGTCTGACTGGGGACTCCTTTAGTGGGGTAGAACTACTGGGGGGGGGCACATAGAAGTAGACAAGATGAGCTGTGGAGGCAATTGTGTGGGGGAGGGGAGGCAGGGTAACTGCAGGGTGGGGACAACAGATCTGCACAAGGAGGCTGGAGAAATGGGGGGCAGGGTGTGAGATATGACGGAACACAGGGAGGAGGGAGAAAAAAATGGGAACTGGGGGGGCACACTGTTAACCCCATGCACGGGGTGGGGGACCACCCTGGCAGGAGTCCCTCCATGCTAGAGCGCCTGAGCAAAATGGGACTGGCACCTCTACGCTATGACAGGGCCCTTATATAGCTTTGCCCTGCCTCAGGACCAGGGGTGCAGTGAACTGTACGATGGAAGCAGGTGTGTACAAGGAAGCTGACCTACGGAAGACTAGACAGGGAGATGGCCAGGGTTGGTGGGGAGCCGAGAGGCTATACTCTGATGCCTCACCATGATCTCTTAACACCTCCATTCAACTCCCAGTCCAGATACCTGCCCTGGGGGGCGTCTTTCCAACATCCATGCACCAGTGCTCAGACTCTCCTTCATTTCCCCCCCAAAGTCTCTTTGATCCATGCCTCCCACAATTAACAAACCTACAAAACTTCCCCACAAAAAATTAGACTGAGATTCCATTTAGAAAGGGGTAACAAATGACAGATGTTGTTACAGACAGGAGGTGAGACAGACTAGATGCCCTCGCAAGGTCCCTTCCAGCCCGACAGTTCTATGATTCTGCGAGGGAGAAGTGTGTGTGTGTGGGGGGGGGGGGGTTATATATAGATGGCTGTAAGCACTATAGCAGGACGTTTCAGAGTAGCAGTCATGTTAGTCTGTATTCGCAAAAAGAAAAGGAGGACTTGTGGCACCTCAGAGACGAACCAATTTATCTGAGCATAAGCTTATGCTCAAATAAATTGGTTAGTCTCTAAGGTGCCACAAGTCCTCCTTTTCTTATAGCAGGAGGTGTTATCGCAGCCTAGAACACATAGTTATAAACCACTAACTGATTTACTGGAATCTATAACACAGCAGTTGTTTATTAAAATGTCTGATAATCATTCATTAACTGTTTATACATGGATTCTTAATACAAAGTGTGACCCAAAAAACTTTGCTAAGATGGAATTCCCCACCACACAAATCACCACCTGCTTTCTGCCTTGAAGCACCCACATCAAAGGGGTGAGAACTGCAGCTTTCTTCCCATGTTACAGCACCCATTGCATTCACAGCAAGAAAGGGCAGCGGTGCTCCTCAGGAGTATTTTTTAATCAACTCCATCTGTATTCCCTTCCTTCCAGCTCTGTTACAGAAGAATCACTCAAACACATATGTTGTGAGTGACATTTTCAGTAATCCTCTCAAACTGAGATTTTCAAAGCATGTAAGGGAACTGAACACCCAACTGCCATTGCAGTTACTGGGAATTTATTTATCTTGATTTAAACAACAAAAAGACACCTATAAAAGGCGCCAGATGCCTGAATGCATAATTAATACTGCAACGAAGCCCCAGTGGCACTGAAACAATGTCTCATGCAGGAACTCCACCTGACAGTCGCCACCTGCAATACAAAAACACTCCTTTCTACTCCTTCATCCCTCAGCCCTCCCCAAAAGCCTTACCCAGCTTCTGCAGCGTGCCTTTATAGTTACCAAATCTGGGCTGTTTCGGACTAAGCGGGGGGAGTAAGTTCTAGAGCCCAGGGTGGATAAAAATCAATGAGGTTTTTTTTATTTAAATTGGATTTTTTTTTATAAAATGCTTTTTGAGGAAAAAAGCAATCTAAAGATAGTTTTAATTAAGATACATTATAGCTAAAAGATATTGCATCATGGATTAGGGATTATAAATTCTAATTCAACAGTATGAGACAATATAGTCATGTAATGTTTAAGAAAAGTTTTGTAAATGAGTTCCAACAGTTCATGGATTAGGGACCCAATCTCACGGGAGTCCAGGGACTTCTGTATAGCTTATTTAGGTTAATCTTTCTACCTACCCAATGGGACTCAGTGCTCAGTCTAGAAGATACCATCAGAGACGCTTAGTTTTGCGGTTCTCAAACTGTGGATTTGTGTCTCCAGTGATAACATGCTTGTTAACAGCAAAAATGTTTTAAATAAATAAATATATAGAGGTGAGAAATAACAGACCTCAGCCCTATTGTCCGTCTGAAAATTTGCATCCACAGAGTCAATCCCTTACCTCTCTCTAAAAGTGCAAAGTTTCAAAAAGTTAAATGAATAGAAGATTGTTGGGAGTGGAATAGATCTGGACAAGAAGAAGTCTGGAGATAAATGTGAGAAGGGAGGGACAGGCAGCAGAAACAAAAGGGAAACTGTTTGAGCAGCATATTCCAGAAGTCTTGAGGCCTTTCTGAATGTAGCCTTCATTGATTTGAGATCTACCATACCATTCTCTCACTAGAAGGGAAAACCTATAATTAGCAAAAGAGGCCCAGTATGGGAATATTTTAATGAAGGTCCTCTACCTGTGGGTAAGACAGACATGCGTGCAAAATAAAACAGTGCAACAAAGAAATGCAAAGCCTGGTTTCCCGAATGAAACATCATGAGAAGTGTTCCTTCTCAGGAGGAAGCTGCGTTGAAGATGATGAAAGGAACAGGTCTGAACATGCAGAATCTTCAGGTTGGTAAACTTTTATTTCATACTTCTCTCTTGAGGACTGCCCGTCTTCCTTCTGGACTATTCTTGAATTCTCATGTTTGAGCAACAAATATCTTTGTTACTCTATGGTACTAGCATTTTAGATGCAGTTGTGATAAAAATAAATTGCTGAAATAGGCAGATCTTCCTTTTACAATTTCACCTTTAAAGTAGTACTGAGTGTTAGTGAATGTAATGAGTAATACTAAATGAGCAGTATGGAAATAATTAAATAACTGCATTGACTTATTTGGTTTAGGAGAATCCATCCTCAACATACAGGATTCTGAAGACTACCACCATCAAGATCACCATCATTTTCTATAGTTTCAGAGTTATCTGCCAATGACAGTGTTTCAGCCACATCATGATACTAAACTGGGAGGAGTGGTAGATACACTGGAGGGGAGGGATAGGATACAGAAGGACCTAGACAAATTGGAGGATTGGGCCAAAAGAAATCTGATGAGGTTCAATAAGGATAAGTGCAGGGTCCTGCACTTAGGATGGAAGAATCCAATGCACCGCTACAGACTAGGGGCCGAATGGCTAGGCAGCAGTTCTGCGGAAAAGGACCTAGGGGTGACAGTGGACGAGAAGCTGGATATGAGTCAGCAGTGTGCCCTTGTTGCCAAAAAGGCCAATGGCATTTTGGGATGTATAAGTAGGGGCATAGCGAGCAGATCGAGGGACGTGATCGTTCCCCTCTATTCAACATTGGTGCGGCCTCATCTGGAGTACTGTGTCCAGTTTTGGGCCCCACACTACAAGAAGGATGTGGATAAATTGGAGAGAGAGTCCAGCGAAGGGCAACAAAAATGATTAGGGGTCTAGAACACATGACTTATGAGGAGAGGCTGAGGGAGCTGGGATTGTTTAGTCTGCAGAAGAGATGAATGAGGGGGGATTTGATAGCTGCTTTCAACTACCTGAAAGGGGGTTCCAAAGAGGATGGCTCTAGACTGTTCTCAATGGTAGCAGATGACAGAACGAGGAGTAATGGTCTCAAGTTGCAGTGGGGGAGGTTTAGATTGGATATTAGGAAAAACTTTTTCACTATGAGGGTGGTGAAACACTGGAATGCGTTACCTAGGGAGGTGGTAGAATCTCCTTCCTTAGAGGTTTTTCAGGTCAGGCTTGACAAAGCCCTGGCTGGGATGATTTAACTGGGAATTGGTCCTGCTTCGAGCAGGGGGTTGGACTAGATGACCTTCTGGGGTCCCTTCCAACCCTGATATTCTATGATTCTATGTATGTCACATAGCCACAGTAAATCACCTGTAGCAAAAAGGAAAAAAAATCTCCATCATCTAAAACAACCAAAGATATGTTTGTAATCTGCTGGTTCTTATCACAAAAAGATTTTAAAATTGCCCAGTTTGTTTATGCAACAAACTCTCCTTTCTGTAAGATTGAGAACCCACACTTCAAACATGGTTCAGTCATTAAGACCAGGATACAGTTCACCCAATAGAGCAAATGTCGCAGGTAAATTGCTGGATAAAGTATACTAAAGAGAAATTGAGCAGTGTGCAAACGGTCTAGAGGGTAACATTGTTAACCTGAGTCTTGATGGGTGGAGCAGTGTCCACAATGATCCTGTTGTATATGTGCTTGTCTGACAACAGAAGAAGGGAAGGTCTTCCTTCCAGAAACAATTGATACATCAGGAAATGCACACACAGTAGAATACTTACAAGAAGTAGCAGTAAAAGCCATAACAAACTGTGAAAAAAAATTCAAATGTCTACTCTGCATCTTGGTCACAGACAATGCTGCAAATGTATCCAAGATTAGAAGAAATTTAGAAGAGAGTCCCAAGCTAATAACATACGGTTGCAATGCTCATTTGATGCACCTCCTAGCCAAAGACTTCAGTGTTCCAGTAATAAAGGCTAATGCTGTTGAAATTGTAAAATACTTCCATAACAACCACTTTGCAGCAGCTGCTCTGAAAAAAGTGGGAGGAACCAAGCTCACTCTCCCACAAGACGTGTGATGGAACTCAGTAGTGGACTGTTTTGAGCACTATATCAAGAACTGGCCTAATCTGATGACAGTGTATGAACAAAATAGTGAACAAATAGATGGCCCTGTCATAGCCAAAGTTCTCAACATTGGGCTTAAGAGAAATGTTGAACACATGCTGAGTACCCTGAAGCCTATTTCTGTAGCCTTGAACAAAACGCAGGGAAATAGCTGTTTTATTGCTGATGCTGCTGAAATTTGGAAGGAACTGAGTGAGATCTTAAAAAGGGAAATATGCAATGACAGAGTTAAATTACAAGCATTTAAAAAACAAATGGGACAAGCACTATCTCCAGCTCATTTTCTTGAAAATATTCTCAATGCCCGGTACCAGGGTCAAACCTTAACTGCTGAAGAAGAGGAGTTGGCTAGGACATGGACATCCAGCAATCATCCCTCCATAATGCCAACTGTAATAAACTTCAGAGCTAAGGGTGAACCATTCAAGAAATATATGTTTGCTGACGATGTTTTAAAGAAGGTCACACCAGTGAACTGGTGGAAGTCACTTAAGCACTTGGATTCAGAGACTGTTGACGTGATAATCTCACTTTTAACAGCAGTAGCTTCTTCCGCCGGTGTAGAAAGAATATTTTCTTCCTTTGAACTAATTCATTCCAAATTGAGAAATGGTTTTGGACCTGAAAAAGCAGGAAAGCTTGTTTTTCTTTTCCAGATTATGAACAAACATGAAAATGAAGGTGAGGACAACTGAGTTAGCTGCAGAAGCCAATATTTTAAGTTTCTCGTGTTGATCTGGCTGACATAGTCAATTTAATTTTTCTTTCTGTTTTTAAATATTTCATTTAACTATTTTAGTTAACAATTTTAACAAAAACAAACCTGATTTTAAAAATCTTGAATGTTTAACTAAATTCAAAAATTCATATGCTTGTTTTGTTAAAATATTATATGTTTGCTGTTGAATAAAAAATCCATAATACGTAACGCTGTTGTTTTAGTTAAATAAAACAATTTAAATGTCTGTCTGGTGATGTTCTCTTCCTAATACAGCATGGAAAGAAAATCCACCAAATACTAATGACTTCATAAATATCTGCTTCTATTACCTTTGGTAAATGAAATAACCAATCATTCATTTTCTGATATAGCTGTAAAATTAATCTGAAAAGTTTTCAAAATAAATCACTTTAAAAATGTATAGTGTGTATCTTCTAAAAATGAAACCTACATCTATCTCTGAGTTGTGAAGAATATGTATTAAGGTTATAACGACCAACAAGAATGCACTTTAATGTAGAAATCCATGATTAAATCAAGTCTTCCTGACTAGTGATTTAAATCATGATTTAAATCAAATCCACCCTGCTAGAGCCCCATAGCTCCCACAGAAAATACCCTGCCGGCAGCCTCCTCTCTCTTCATACTGGACATCTGACTCCTTTAGGCATATTTAAAAAAATCTCAGCTTTAATGTTGAACAATACAAAGGGTAAACAGCTACAATACAAATTGCTGCTATACACCCAATATGCTTACAGTGCTTTCCCCACACACTCACACACCCCCCTTCAAAAGCCATGTCATGTCAACCTATGCACAACCTCTGATTTTGTCACAGAGATCACGGTGGCCACAGAAATCGTGAATTTGAATAAAGTGTGAGAAACCTTGGAAATGTCTTGTAAAAATGCATTTGATTAGTCCACCACAATGAGTGGCGTTGTGCACCAGGTCGCAACGCCACTCAGGTTTGGCCTGTCCACCCCTCCGCTGATGGAGACAGAGGGGCGGATGAGCCAAATCGTAGTGGCGCTGTGACTTTATGTGCTAGGTCGCAACACCAAAGGCAGAGAGTCCAGTCAGGAGCAGCTGCTGTGGGGTGAGTACAGGGTGGACTTGCTCTCCAAAACCCCTTTCCTAGGCCCCATCTTTCAGCACCCCCACTATACTCTTATGTTGATGTAATGCAAACTACATTATTTGGTGAACTTTCCGTGACCTATGTTCTTTTTCCTGCATCTCCACCGTGAAATTTACTAAACATTTCTGTGCCAAAATCGTAGCCTTAACTACCACCAATAAAACACAGCCCTGTCTCCCCCTCTACTCCTTATTACAGGCAATATTTATAACCCTAGAAGGTGGCCAGCACTGACAGAAAACATCTGCATCCTGAAGTCAAATACAAGAATGAACGCGACCACAAACCATGACCGGTTATATGGAAATGCCAGCAACTACCATACAGTGACCTATATTCCACAGCAACTTCCAGCACAGCACTTTAGAAATGAAGGAGAAGAAAGCTTGCTTCTTTTACTGTTGGCAGCTTGCCAAAAGAGTGGTCTTAGAGGGAATTTCACTAGTCTAATTTCCCAGATATAAAATGCAGTCCAAGTCAGGTGTTTCATTCACAAAAGTATCATCTCAAAGCAGCTGACTATTTGATTCAATATTCTCTGAGTTTTTCTTACAACTAAGCAATAGGCTACTAGTAGGCATGGGGTAAAAGTGGTGTTTGGACTTATTCAACACCTAAATTTAGCATTCATATCAAAGAGGCCAACTTGACAATACTAGAGATTGAGGGTGAGATTTTAATGCTCAGTTCTCATTAGAAATTAATGCATGTCCAAATCACTTAAGCAGCTTTGAAAATATGAAGCCCCAAGATATACAACATCTTTTGAAATCCTTGTTCTCTAAATGTGTAATGAGGATTATTTAATTAGTTCCCAGATCTCTGTTGACAATGATGCTAGTAGCCAATTAGGGCCAACTGTGATGGTGGTTTATGTGGACACCTATTCATTAAGAACTAGACCAAGAGGACCTCAGGTAAGGATTCAGATCTATTACATAGATGTGAAAGCTCCTGTGCCCACCAACTCTGGTGTTTATGTGATAAAAATGAAAATCTGCCGCATGGTATAAGCTAGATGGGTGTATAATGGAGTTTATTTAATCAGTGCTGTCATAGATATAAAGGGAAGGGTAACCACCTTTCTGTATACAGTGCTATAAAATCCCTCCTGGCCAGAGACAAAATCCGTTCACCTGTAAAGGGTTAAGAAGCTAAGGTAGCCTTGCTGGCACCTGACCCAAAATGACCAATGATACTTTGACAAGATACTTTCAAATCTGGAGGGGGAGGAAGAAGGCTTTTGTGTGTCTGTGTGATACCTTTGCCAGGAACAGACCAAGGATGCAAGCCCTCCAACTCCTGTAAAGTTAGTAAGTAATCTAGTTAGAAAATAGGTTAGGTTTTCTTTGTTTTGGCTTGTAAATTCGCTGTGCTGGAGGAAATGTGTATTCCTGTTTTTGTGTCTTTTTGTAACCTAAGGTTTTGCCTAGAGGGATTCTTTATGTTTTAAATATGACTCCCTGTAAGGTTATCTTCCATTCTGATCTTACAGAGTTGTTTTCTTATCTTTTTTTGTTCTTCTAATAAAGTTCTGATTTTTAAGAATCTGATTGGGTTTTTTGGGTCTTAAAAATCCAAGGCTGGTTTGTGCTCATCTTGTTTATTCTCAAGCCTCCCGAGGAAAGGGGGTGTAAGGGTTTGGAGGGATATTTTGGGGAAATAGGAACTCCAAGTGGTCCTTTCCCTGTTCTTTGTCTAAATCACTTGGTGGTGGCAGCATACTGTTCAAGGACAAGGCAAAGTTTGTGCCTTGGGAAAGTTTTTACCCTAAGCTGGTAAAAATAAGCTTAGGGGGTCTTTCATGCAGGTCCCCGCATCCGTACCCCAGAGTTCAGTTCAGAGTGGGGAAGGAATCCTGACAAATGCCTAGAGTTTAAGGCCAAGAGAGATCATAATGATAATCTAATGTGACCTCCTATGTATCACAGGCCACAGAATTTGAGCCAGTGATTCTTGCAAAATTAATCACAGGAATCAGGCAAGAAGGGAACTTGAACTCCTGGTCATTGGGGTCACAGACCAGCACAATATTCCCTGTGCCACCAGTGGAGTTTGAGCTAACTACTTCTGTCTCCTGGTGAATTTTTACAGCCTCTTCTGTCCTTTCTGTTCCCACATTCTCAGATTCTTATCTGAAAACTCTGATGCAGTGTGCCATAGTATCCAATCAAAAATGAAAATAATATGATGAATAGCTGCAGCCTTAAATTCAGTGCATGGCACCAACAGTTGGTCTCTCCTCCAATAAACACAGATTTAAAACATCTCCACAATGGGACGTAACTGTGCAGGAGCCCTAAAACAATCTATAATGGTTATCCCACTTTTATTATTAATCACTGTGCTAGCACCTAGTGACCAAACAAGTCATGGTGCTAAATCCTACACACATATAGTAATTGACATTCCCAGGCCTAAACAGTTTATAGTCTAAAAGACAAGACACAAAGTGGGTGAGACACACAAGCAGGAGAAGGGGAGGCAAGAGGAGGATGGAGGGACAAAAGCCAGAGGGTGTTTTAGCACAGTTTAGCTACGTGCACATTTCTTTACCAAGCAGTAACAGTAACCACGACCTGTCACTTGCCTAGCCATGATCAGTTTAATATGTGCATTAAGGCAGATGCCTTTGACTTATAGTCTCATGTGGCTACGCATGGAGCCCTTCCCCCAGGAACGTTGCATCCAAAAGAGAGTGTGCACAGAATTCCGGGAGAGTTAGGGGAAGATGGGGCTGAGGTTTTTATAAGATTTATGTGGTGGTTGGGGGGTAATTATAGCTGTTTTCTCAAACTATACATTGCTGTGATAGCAGCTTTATTTAAAGCCAAGATAAGGCAGCATCCGTCAGGAAAGCCCATTCCAGCAAGGAGCTTAATGATTAGAAATAAAAGGGTGAACATCCTGGCCCAATGAAGTCAATGGCAAAACTCCCATCAAATTCAATCGATGCAGGATTGCTCTCAAGTGCCTACCATGTGTCCATGTGATATTATGAAACTAAAGTTGTTTTGTTTTGAACATGCCTTCAGTTTCAGTCTTTTTTACACTTTTTATGAAGAAAAAGTTTCCCAAACCAATATACAGCATCTCTGACTGTCAGCAGTCTTATCCATCATTATCTGTCCTGCAACATCACCTACAGGCCGCAAGCAGGGATTGGTACCCTATTCTACTAGGCACTGCGGATAGGATCTTCTAGTGCTGAGCGCGGAACTCTGCTCTCACTGAAGTCAGCGCTGACTTCCATGGGAGCAGAGTTAGGCCAACACTGCTGGCTGTTGAGAAACTCCCACCCTGCACATGCAATCACTTACCGAAAGAGGCAATCCCTGCCCTAACGAGCCTACGATTTAAGGAAAGTTAATATTAAACTGGGGACAGATACCTAGAACCACTGTGGAAGAATCATTCCCTGGGGACGAAAGCTTCTAGCCAGCTTTGGAACATGACCAGTCACGGCCTGCAATAACTGATTGACAGCATGGAGAGCCAGAGGGCTTCCAAACTGCTTCTAACAGATCTCAAGACTGATTGTGAAGCTTGTCTGCCGTGTCCTGCAGCTCATTAGAAACTCATGTCAAACAATGATTTACCTTGTCAATTAACTTCTATTACAGGCTCTCCCAAGAAAAATTTCCCTTTCTTGGTAGGTGATTCACTGTGCTACTTTGCTCTAACTGGTTTCATATGCTTTGAAGTCCCGCATATGACCTCTCTTCAAAGACATGCTTTACAGTAGATCAGTCTTCTATGGGCAGCACAGCGGCACACACTTGCAACTCCAACTAACTTTGCAGCTCCCCAGTATAGTATAGTATCAATGAGTATATGAATGGAGGAAGACTATGGATCAATGATTCTGTGGACAGCTGCCAAGAAGCCATTAAAAAAAATACCAAGTGCTCAGACTTGTCACACTCCAAAGAAAGGAATAAAGTAATATGTATCTATATATCCACTATGATCTATCACTTCTCATTCTTTACCAAGAAGATTTCATATTCCAAGTAGATTTTAGAAGTAGAACAGGCTCAGCTGCTTAACATAACCACCAGCTGCATGTAATCATCCTCCTTATCTCTCTCCTTTTGCTTCCATTAACGAAAAACTCACAAATCGTAAATAGGAGTAAACATCTAAAATGTCAGAAAATTTCATTTCTAGGAGGCATGAAATGGAGCAAGTACAAACCCTCTCCCTATAGGATCACAGTATGAGAACAAAAAGAAAAGGAGGACTTGTGGCACCTTAGAGACTAACCAATTTATTTGAGCATAAGCTTTCGTGAGCTACAGCTCACTTCATCGGATGCATTCAGTGGAAAATACAGTGGGGAGATTTATGTACACAGAGAACATGAAACAATGGGTGTTACCATACACACTGTAACAAGAGTGATCAGGTAAGGTGAGCTATTGCCATGCATCCGATGAAGTGAGCTGTAGCTCACGAAAGCTTATGCTCAAAAAAATTGGTTAGTCTCTAAGGTGCCACAAGTACTCCTTTTCTTTTTATGAATACAGACTAACACGGCTGCTACTCTGAAACCAGTATTAGAACAGCAAGATCATCCACCTAAAAGCACAGGATTACAGTCTCCCAACAGCCAGCATGTCCCGGTGTTACACTGATATTACAGCTGATTGTAGCCTCAAGTACAAGCAGCAATCAAACGTTTTGCTGAAAATGCTGTGGACCTGATTCTTAAATTTAACCCACGACCCTTTCACACTGTTGTGGCAATGTAAAGAGACCTGAAAGTGGGTGCCCGCTTTAAGGCCCCTTTGCACTGCTAGGGCAGCGGAAGGGAAATGTATTGTACATGAAAACCAGGCCCTTTCTGATCCAGCTGCTCTGTGGCAGTGCTCTTCTGCAGTCGCTTATCGAGGATCCAAGGTTTTCAAATAATAAAAAGAATTATTTTAAAAACCCACACAATATTTATGCAAACTGGATTTGTACCCACAGAGGGCCGGATACTCCTCTGGTGTAAACTGGCATAGCCCCAGGGTCTTCAGTGAGATCTGGCCCATCTGCCTCTCATTGAGATCAGAAATAGACCAAAAAAAAAAAAAAAGTACATTAAATCCCAGTTACCTCTGTTAGAACATGCTCAGCCCCTAACTGTTCCATGCATGGGATAGTTTTCTATCCCATCTGTTCTGCAAACATTCCTCTCCCTTGGAGTTTCTTGCATACGTTGCAGCTTTTGAGAGCAGTACAAATACGGTGCACTGGTTCTGCCTGGTATTTCCCCACAACACTTTAATACAGCTTCCTCGGGAGCAAGAATCAAAACTTGAAAGACATTTAACTACTTCCCCTGCTCTTCCTGGTTCCCCACAACAACTTCCCTCCACCAGACCTGCTTCAAATGCCCACAATACAATGAAGTCACACATGACCGCACACTAGCATTAAAGTTTAACTGTTTGGAGACTGGCCCAGAAAGCTCATGTGAATTGTGCAGCTGTTGCAGCTTAATTCTTTTGCCAGCAGCTAGGAAAACTGATGGTCAAAAATACAGCATTTGTTCCTTTCCTTAAAGTCGGTTCTTTTTAAAAAAACAAACAAACAAACAAACAGATGGTGTGTAGTAGGCCACTCATTTTCCACAGGAGTTTTATTTCATAATTCTGCAGTGAAACAACCTTTCCTCCTTTTCACAACTGATAGAACAGCCAAATGCTCTGCCAAGTAGTTTCAATGTTATTTGCATTGTTTTGGCTACCCATAGTTCTCCTTGTAGCAAAAACAAGACACCATTCACACACAGCTCCCTACAGTTGTTTGCTTCTACCTCTTCTCCAAGCAGGCAGCTGAGAAAAGCAGAGTTTACCAGCAAGAATGCAGAAGGGCTCGACTGACAGCCAGACATAATCAACGGCTAAGAGGACAGACTGCACTTTGGGCCAGGTCATCAGCAGGGCATAAAACAATATAACTCCATGGATCTCAGTGAATGGATGTATGAAGTGTAGGCTACTCGCCTAAAAAGCACTGACTTTAATGGGGCTATGTCAACACAGGCCAGCTGAGCACCTGACCACTGATGCTTTGTACTAAATAGGTGTGTGCAGTTTTCGGATCAGCTGCTGGTGTATTGTGGGGGGTTTTTTGGTCAGCTCCTGGATTTTTTTGTTTTGCTTTGAGAGGGAGCTGAAAATGGAGGTGGTGTCAGCAGCCTGGTATTTTGTTTGTTTGTTTTTTCCAACAACTGTTTATTTAGGAAGTATAAACAGTTTTACAAATCCTCATCAAACATGCATGAGAAATACAGTATAAACCAGTACAAAAGTCAACTCAGCCCTTTTTTGTTTAGAGAAACGTTATACGCAATGATACCATTGTCAAGTTTTTCTACTTAGCAAGGTATTTCCAAATGTTCTTAATGGTTCCTCCTGGCCTTATAATCTATGAAGCTAGAGGATGAACCTTCCGACACAACACAGGCAGGTTTTCTTAACGCAAGAAAAACTCCTCTCTCACCAACAGAAGTTGGTCCAATAGAAGTTGGTCCAATAGAAGGTACTACCTCACGTACCTCGTCTGTCGAAGGCCTGGTGTACACTACAGTTAGGTCAGCGTAAGCTGTCTCATGTCGACCGAACTCTGTAAGTGCCTACACTAAAATGTTGCTCCCCCTCATGTAACTCGCCCACTATTCCGACTTAATAACTCCACCTGCGCGAGAGGCGTGGTGCTTAGGTCGATGTGGTTAGGTTGACGCAGTGAGAGTGCAGACAATGCTTACATCAGCTGTTGCTGCCTCTCAGAAACCATCCCCCAATGACCCACCCTGGCAGTTAAATTGGTGCAAGTGCTCCTGGTGAGGATGTGCACGGCCAACACAAGGAGCATAGCGTGGATGTATAAAACCGATTCAATTACTGCAGTGGGTGTACGTGGATGTAACTTAGGTCAACTTAATTTCGTACTGTAGACTTGCCCTTAATATCTATTTGTCCTCTCTCTATTTGGCACATTAATTTTCCATAACCGTAACTTCACGTATTCCTTGGAACCATTCTGGGCAATTTTTTTCTTTTCCAGTAAGAAGCTACCAACACCCTAGCACCTACATTAAGGCTGGAATTTTCAAAGGAGCGATAACGGAGTTAGGAGCCTAACTCCACACCTTCTGGAGGCTCTCCCATACCAGGGGAATCCTCTGCAGGGTGATTTCTGCTCCCTCTCTGCCACCTGAGCATTGCCAAGGAAGTGGATTGGGGCCAAAATTCTGACCCATTAATTGTATTGTTGCATGATGCTTCTCTAAACAAAACGTGATGAGCTCATTTCTTAATTGTTGATAGTGCATCGTTGGTGCTCTTACGATAAAGATTTGAAAAACTGTTCATGCTTCCTAAATAAACAGCTATTTTAAAAAGCAAGTAAGCAAAGAAGTTACATTTGGTGGGTCTTCAAAACTGTTAAACAGCATTTCCCTTTTCAGTTTAAGACCTCAACCTATTACTGTGAAACTCTGGGAAAGGCCCCCCCAAAAAATCACATAATCAAAGTCATTCTAAGGAGAACCCTGCTGCACGCTCGAAGCTTTGTTGTGGATTGTTCCTGAGAACCTTCAGGGTTACTTTTTTACTTTTTTTATTACTTTTCAGTGATGAGCTGCCAAACTCTTAACAACCAGTTCCCTCCTCACCCCACGAGGGGGTTGTGGCCCACCCCCGCCCCCGGGGACTCCTGCCCCATCCAACCCCCGCGTTCCTTGACGCCGCCCTGAACCCCTGCCCGCCCCCAGAACTGGGCAGGAGGGTCTCGTGGGCCACCATACTGGGTGCCCACCCCACCCCACCCCTAAGAGCCAGACGGACCTGCCGGGGGGCAAGGTGGGGAGTCCCAGCGGTACCTACCTGGGGCAGCTCCCAGGAAGCATCTGGCAGGTCCTTCTGGCTCCTAGGGGCGGGTAGTGGCTGCTCCCCGCACTGATCACATCAAAAGTGGAGCCTTAGGTACCGACTCCGTGGGTGCTCCGGGGCTGGAGCACCCACGGGGAAAATTTGATGGGTGCAGAGCCCCCACCGGCAGCTCCCCGCCCTGCGCCCAGCCCACCTCCGCTCCGCTTCCGCCTCCTCCCCTGAACACGCCGCCCCGCTCTGCTTCTCCGCCCCCACCCCGGCTTCCTGTGAATCAGCTGTTCGCGCGGGAAGCCGGGGAGGGCTGAGAAGCAGGTGGAGGCTTCACACTCATGCGCAGGGAGGCGGAGGTGAGCTGAGACGGGGAGTGGTTCCCCTGCGTCGTCCCCCCCCCCCCGGGTTACCTGCTGCGGCGCAGGCGGCCCTCCTCACGCCCCCCCCCAACTCCAGCTCACCTCTGCTCTGCCTCCCTGGGCCTGAGCAGGAAGCTGCCGCCTGCTTCTCAGCCCTCCCAGGCTTCCCACGCAAACAGCTGATTCACAGGAAGCTGGAGGGCGGGGGGGCAGAGAAGCAGAGCGGGGCAGCGCATTCAGGGGCAGTGGCGGGGCGGAGGTGAGCTGGGGCTGGGGGCGGAGAGGGGAGCTGCCGGTGGGTGTTCTGCACCCACCAAATTTTCCCCTTGGGTGCTTCAGCCCCGGAGCACCCATGGAGTCAGCGCCTAAGGTGACACTTTTGGATGGTTTTGGATGGTTGTCCTCATAGGACAACCGGTTCTAAAAGGGCTTCTAAATTTAACAACTGGTTCTGGTGAAGCGGTGCGAACCAGCTCCAGCTCACCACTGGTGATACCAATATTTTTAAATCTGTGTGTCTAAATTCAGGGCACCTAGATAAAAGTGGCCTGATTTTCTCCAAGCCTGAGCACCCGAATCCCTTGAAGACAATGGCAGCTGCTGGTTGCTCAGCACTTCCGAAAATCAGGTCTCTTATTTAGGGGCCTAAATATGGATTTAAGAGTCTAATGTCAGGAAATCATGGCCCAAATCGTCACGTTCTGAGATCAGCCTCCCCCACTTTGAAAACTTTGAGAAGATCCTTGGAGAGGAAATACCATGTTTTTCTCCTCACCCCAAGGGTATAGCTAGTGAAAACAGGGACAGGACAATTAAAGAAACAGAATCTAAGAGAAAACCAGTGGCCCCAGATACAACAGTATAGAGGAAACACGAACCAAGCAGAGAGAAGTTTGCAAATGCATTACCTGGACATACGGGACCGGTGCTCCATTGTCCTGCATTTTGTGTAAGCATTTACACCCAATGAATGCAAAGTGGATGCAAAATGCTACCAAATCAGAATCGTTGCATTTTGCCCCCACTTTGCACTGGTATAAATCACTACACAATGGCAGGGCAATGGGGATTCAGGCTTAATGTCTGGGTGCCGCAGTGCAGCTGTAAAGGCACACACCCCTTCTAAGCTAACCAGTCTTAAAGGTTGAACACCCTGCCACAAGGGAGTGACAGGAAGACAAAGTATAACCTTCCAATTCTCTGTTGTTCTGACTAAATGAAACCCTCCATCTTGACTGTAGCAAACCTGCACGTCGCAGGGAAATGATAGTTACACAGACAGACCGGCTCTAGAAGGAGAGAAAGGGAGAGAGATCTAAAGCTATTAAAACCCACAGGAAGCAGAAGATTGAAAATCTTTCCCCAGGAATACAGGCAGCACCAAGGTCTCGTTCACCCCCATTTCTCCCCTACTCCGTTGAGCTCTAAGCAACATCAGCAAGAATAGCTGGATAACTGAACTGTACATGAGGAGAGGATTCCTTTTAAAAACAAGCAAACCTGTACTTCAGAAAGGCTCTCAGCAAAGCTCCTGCCTAAGAACCTGCAAGCTGGCTGATTTTGGCAAAGGAAGGCACTGCCCCTTTCCCTGCCCCCACTCAGGATTCTGCAGGCCATTGTCATAGTGATCCTGTTTTTCTGTCATGCATAGTTTGTGTCAGGACTTACGGAATGTAGTCAAGGTCAGCCGCTGATAGGCTGGCAGGGGAGAAACACCCAGACACAAAGGAGCCCATAGGAACTTGTAGCCTGGAAGTCTCTAATCATTTTTATTTATTTATTTATAAGCCATGTGACTGGCCTTCCCATAGCAGTGTTTCACCCTCAGAGAGCGCGAGAGCTGTACTGCCGACAGGGATGCTGCTCTTCTGCACATTCATTAAAAGACAGAGCTGCATTACTGCCATGCATTACACCCAGACAGCTCAACACCTAGGGCCAGATTTTCAGCCGCACTATGGCCCCTTTATACGGCCAGCACTGCATAAAAGGGCATCTCGGAGTACATGAAACCAGGCCTTTCGCGTCTGTCAATCAAAGATAATTTCATTCTGAGTGTGTAATGACTGGGGGAATGTCAACTGGCTGCTTCTCCTTTCTTTACCAAAAAAAAAAAAAAAAAAAAAAAGCTATTTTTGATTTGAACATGGAGCTTCCCTGCCAAGCTTGTATCTTTTGCATATATATATATATATATATATATATACTGGATTTAAAGAACCAGCCATCTTTCATGATCTGTTACTCCAGAAACTAGAATCAACATTGGGAAAGGTTTTTCTTGCACTTGCCGCCCCCCCCCCCCCCCAATTGTGTGTCACTGAATCTGAGGAGACGGTAAACTGTCCTGGGTGGTTGGTTGGTGTGGTTTGGTTTTTGGTATTCCTTCTTGCTGACTGTCCTCATCCCTCTGATAGCCCCTCGCCATCCCCCCTAATATTATGAGCTGCCCAGCTATACCTTCTGCCCCCCACATTCATATCCCCATGACCTGCGGTTCTCAACTTGGGGTCCGCAGCCCCCTTTTAGGGGGGACACGGAGCCCCACCACTGAAACCTGGTGCCCCAAGCCCGAGTGCCCCCCGCGAAGCTGAAGCGGGGAATGGCGTGGGGCTGAAGTTGCAAGCCCCAGTGCCTGCCGCAGGGCTGAAACAGGGAGCAGCGCAGGTCAGAAGCCTCGAGCCCCGGCAGCCCCCCACCCCTTCCACAGGGCTGAAGTGGGAAGTGGCGCAGGGCTGAAGCCGTGAGCCCCGGCAGCCCCCAGCGGCTGGAGCAGGGAATGGCGCAGGGAGCCCGGACGCCCCCGTGGGGCTGAAGTGGGGTGTGGCACAGGGCTGAGGCCCCGAGCCCCGGAACCCACCCAGGGGCTGAAGCCGGAAGCAGTGCGGGGCTAAAAGCCTGAATCTCCCAACCCCACTTCAGCTGGGAGCAGAGCCGGGCTAAAACCCTGAGCCCCCTTGTCCACCTGAAGCCAGGAATGGCGGGGTTGAAGCCCCACCGCCACAGGCATAAACCTTGTGCCCCCCAACTCTGCCCATGGGCTCAAGGGTCTTGCCCCCCAAACTGCAGTGCCTTACCCAGAGTGGGGAAGTCCTGGGGGAAGCTCCACCCTCCCCGCACCTCCTTTTCTCCCTCAGCCCCACTCAGGCCCTACCCTTTGGCCAGATCCTAGGCAGGAAGACACAGACAGGCAGTGAGGGGCGGCTGCTCCTCTGGCTGGTGGTGCCATGGAGTGGGCAGCTGTGGCATTCCCCCGTCTGCTGCTGGTGCCTGGGGTTGCATCTGCTCCTCAGCTCCCAGCTTCCTCTGACTGCTCACGCAGCCGGTCAGAGCTGCCCAGGCATCTCCAGACCCAGCAGAGCCCTCAGGGAGTAGCCACTGGCACACAGCCCCAGACAGGTGGGTGGCTGGATGAGGTGAGTCAGGGGCTAGAGGTGGCAGTCCCTCCCTGGACCCTGCTGTGCAGAGCTGGCCTGAGTCCTGCCAGCCCTAGCTCTCCCCCACCCCCCAATAGAAGTCAAACTACATCTATACCCCAAGGTCCCTCCTCCCCGGCCAGCTGGGCCCCTGAGTTTTTCTAGCATGTTGAGGGGGGCTCAGAAAGAAAAAGGTTGAGAACCCCTGCCCTAGACCCTATTTAAGTCAGAATTTGATCCCCGAATCTTAATTTTTGTGTGTCAGCCCTGAAAATTCTAACAGGCATACGTGGCTTTAAGCATGGGAGTCGCCTCATTGAATGCAGTGGAACTGCTCACCTGCTGAACACCAAGCCCATGTGTAAATCCTCACAGGATTGGGCCTCAGCAGGCTCTCTGACTGGACCAGAACACCTGGGTGTACCCTCCATCCAGCGACCAACTACTCAGGCTGCAGAGAGCCCCCCTGGAGCTACATGGAACATGAGTCCACTCCCAGGGGGCCACTGAAGTCAATGGTAACAATCCCATTAAATTTAACTGAGCCTGAATTTCACCCTTTATCTGGAACAATATACAGCACACAGTGGCACCTAGTGACTGCATGCTATACTGCATGAAAATTTCTCATTACAATGCCTACCTAGCATTTAAAGCTGTGGCTCTCAACCTTTCTAGACAATTGTACCCCTTTCAGGAGTCTGATTTGTCTTGCGTACCTCCAAGTTTCATCTCACTTAAAAACTATTTTGCTTGCAAAATCAGACATAAAAATACAAAAAGTGTCACAGCACGCAATTACTGACAAATAGCTGACTCTCTTATGTTAGAATTACATGGTAAAAATGAACCAACTGCAATAAAAATTTTGTACTTACATGTCAGTGTATAGTATATAGAGCAATATAAACAAGTCATTGTCTGTATGAAAGTTTGTTCTAACTTTGCCAGTGCTTTTTTGTAGCCTGCTGTAAAAGAAGGCAAATATCTAGATGAGTTGATGTACCCCTCCTGAAAGACCTCTGCATACCCCTAGGGGTCCAAGTACCCCAGGCTGAGAAACTGGTTAAAAGCCAGGAACACAAAGAGACTAGTGGAAGATCTCAGGAGAGGAGATGGCCAGGGAACCCAGTTAGGGAAACTCAGAAGCTGGCAAAACAATGTATTTTTTCACAACCTCATGGCCAAACCATTTTAACTGAAAAATTCCCATAAAATTCAATGTGAGGCAGATACCTGGCATGGGGAAATTGACAAGTAATCAGTAATCACAAACGGGGTCTTATAATGAGAAGTGTTGGGAACCTTATCTGTAGGAGAAGCTTCCAGTTCTGCCTAGAAAATACACACACACACACAATTAGAAAACAGTTAAGATCCACCCACACAAATCTTTGGACATTTCTTTGTTCTTAGTTATGACATACAACTTTAAAACTCCTTCACACCCACGCATCCCATTCACCACTCTTACTGACAGATTCCATCCCTCCATAAAAAAACCCCACACTTACATGTGCAGTAACTCAATATACACACTGTGATGTTGCACTCCATATGCTTTATGGAAATATGCTTCTGAATATGACATAACTGAAACATGCTTTACTCTAAATACCCCTTGTATGGTATCATTAGAAAGCTTGTAATCTACTGAGTGTGTTCATCCTATTTGTTTGCATGTATTATTTCTATATCTGTAGTGAGGAGAATAAGACATAAACTTGTATCACTGATGTAAACATATTAAGTGGAGGCCATTAAAGGTGCTCCAGAAAATCAGTTGTAAATGGCCTTAGGTTACTTTAAAGCCTACCTGTGTATGTGTGGGCCAGCCCCTGGCGAATGGAGACTAGGGGTCTTACAGTGATATGTGACCATGTCACATAATACTAGAATCCATCTTAAATCTGGTACTTTTCCATTTAGGAGGAGGAGAGGGGACCCAAAGAGACAAAAGATTCCCACCCTGTGCCAAAACTATAAAAGGCGGTGGAGCAGGAGAAAAGGGGCCAGTCATGAGAAAACCCTGCTTACCGCCTGAGAGGTCTGCTGGATCTAACGAAGACTGTCCCGGGAAAAGGATTGGACCCAGACTAGGAAGGAGTCTAGTCTGTGAAAGAAGCTTATTGGAACATCTCTGAGGGTGAGATATTACCTGTAATCAGTTTCTTAATGTATTAGGCTTAGACTTGCGTATTTTGTTTTATTTTGCTTTGTGACTTACTTTGTTCTGTCTGTTATTACTTGAAATCACTTTAATCCTATTTTTTATACTTAATAAAATCACTTTTGTTTTTTAATGAACCCCGAGTAAGTGATTAATACCCGGGGGAGCAAACAGCTGTGCATCTCTCTCTATCAGGGATATAGAGGAAGAACAATTTATGAATGTACTCTGTATACACTTTATACAGAGTAAAACGGATTTATTTGGGGTTTGGATCCCATTGGGAACTGGGTATCTGAGTGCTGGAGATAGGTGACCTGCTGAGCTGTTTTCAGTTAAGTCTGCAGCTTTGGGGGCATGGACCAGACCCTGGGTCTGTGTTGCAGCAGGCTAGCATGTCTGGTTCAACAAGACAAGGTTCTGGAAGTTCAAAGCTGGCAGGGAAAACGGGCTCAGAGGTAATTTCAGCACATCCGGTGACAGTCGCAAGGAGATCTCTGCGACTGAACCCGTCACACACACCACATTCCTCACCATTCCACTATGATGCACAGCTTTAACTCTGACCTTAACAACATCAACATACATGTCTGTAGGACGTGTGTCCTAATGAACTGTAGGATGTGTTATCACTTCATGAGATTTTTAATAATGTTAATTGTCTGCAGTGCTGTGTGTACCTAATGCCACACTGCAGCTTGCGATTTCCTGTACCTAGTTTGAGAGGTGGGTTTGTGTTACCTTGCCAACAGAGTGCTCCAGCTTCTGAAGTGAAAAAACAACACAACTTCATGGTTGTATTTGTTTCTTTTCACACACACACCTTTTTTTTTTAAAGGGATGGGGAGAAAATTAGCGGTAAACATTCAAACGTGTTGTATGCAAATACAACATAATGGTTGCAAATCTAAAATAAACTGAGGAAGTGAAAGTTAAGGCTTCCATAGCAATGTTTTCAAACCCCCCCCCTATCTCCCACCCCCATTTGCTGAGCAGCAGATGCAAATTTTTCCAAAGCATCTAAGTGCTCTGGGACCTACATTCCATTGACTTTCAGAGAGACTTAACCTAAGGGTAGGTCTACACAGCAAAGTGTGGGAGGGGGCTCAGAGCTGGGGCAGAATGTTGGGGTGGGAGGGGGTGAGGGCTCTGGCTGGGGGTGTGGGCTCTGGGGTGGAGCCGGGGATGAGGGGTACAGGAGGGGGCTCAGGGCTGGGGCAGAGGGTTAGGTGAAGGGGGTGAGGGTTTCAGTTAGGGGTGAAGGCTCTGGGGTGGGGCCGGGGATGAGGAGTTAGAGGTGTGGGAGGGGGCTCAGGACTGGGGCAGAGAGTTGGGTGCAGGGGGTACGGGCTGCCCAGGGGCTGCAGTGGGGAGAGAGGACTCCCCCTCCCAGCCCTCTCTCGCCGCAGCAGCTCGGGGCCGGGAGAGAGGCTCCTCTCCCCGCTGCTGCAGCTCCGGTGGAGCTGGGCTGGGCTGAGGGAGGGGCTCTCTCCCGTGGCTGGGGCAAGTCCAGGGCAGGTCCAAGCTGGTGCCGGCGGGGAGGAGTACCTCTCCCCGCTGCGCCAGCTCCGCGTTGGAGTAGAGGCATCTCTCCCTGCCACAGCCCTGAGCCCCTGCGTGGGCTTAATAGGCAGCTGCACAGCTTAGAGGGAACTTAGGTTGGCACCCAGGGTTCAACAATTGCCTGGGTTACACAGGAGGGTAGATGCTCAAGCCACAGGCTACAATATCCAAGGTCTGCTAACTTGAGTTCTACTAATCCTGGTCTTACCTTGCAGTGTAAACATATCCTGAAGGGCTAGTGTCATAAATATAAAGGGAAGGATAAACATCTTTAAAATCCCTCCTGGCCAGAGGAAAAACCCTTTCACCTGTAAAGGGTTAAGAAGCTAGGATAACCTCGCTGGCACCTGACCACAATGACCAATGAGGAGAGAAGATACTTTCAAAGCTGGAGGGGGGGAGAAACAAAGGCTCTCTCTGTCTGTGGGATGCTTTTGCTGGGGACAGAACAGGAATGGAGTCTTAGAACTTAATAAGTAAGCTAGTCAGATATGCGTTAGATTCTGTTTTGTTTAAATAGCTGATAAAAATACCCTGTGCTGAATGGAATGTAGATTCCTGTTTTTGTGTCTTTTTGTAACTTAAGGTTTTGCCTAGAGGGATTCTCTATGTTTTGAATCTGATTATCTGTAAGGTATTTACCATCCTGATTTTACAGAGGTGATTCTTTTTACTTTTTCTTCAATTAAAATTCTTCTTTTAAGAACCTGATTGTTTTTTCATTGTTCTTAAGATCCAAGGGTTTGGGACTGTGTTCACCTATGCAAATTGGTGAGGATTTTTATCAAGCCTTCCCCAGGAAAGGGGGTGTAGGGTTTGGGGAGGATTTTGAGGGGAAAGACGTTTCCAAGCGGGCTCTTTCCCTGTTATATATCTGTTAGTCGCTTGGTGGTGGCAGCAATGAAATCCAAGGGCAAAAGGTAAAATAGTTTGTACGTTGGGGAAGTTTTTAAAAGCTTAGGTTAAAATAAGCTTAGGGGGGTTTCATGCAGGTCCCCTCATCTGTACCGTAGAGTTTAGAGTGGGGAAGGAACCTTGACAGCTAGTCTGGGCACTTCCCAGACAGGTCCTTTCTATTCATTGGCTGCTAGGAGCTGCAGTAATGTAACAACTGCTCACAGGGATTTGCCAATTTACCTTGCCTTTTTGCTGTCATGTCTAGGGGCAATTCCACTGAGCAGCACTTCTGTGGAATTCAGGGCTTCCAGTGTTGGGATCTATACAGGTTTCTGGCCTCTTGCTGTTTGCAGCATGTCTGCAATTGCTTTGTGCCTATTTACTTCAAATAGCAGAAAGCATACAGGGAGTGGAAGATGGGAGGGATCAGCAAGGAAAGCCACCTTATTGAGGTCAGAACATGTAAGGATAAAGTGAGAAAGGCTAAAAGTCAAGCAGAGTTGGACCTTGCAAAGGGAATTAAAACCAATAGTAAAAGGTTCTATAGCCATATAAATAATAAGAAGAAAACAAAGAAAGAAGAAGTGGGACCGCTAAACACTGAGGATGGAGTGGAGGTTAAGGATAATCTAGGCATGGCCCAATATCTAAACAAATACTTTGCCTCAGTCTTTAATGAGGATCTCAGGGATAATGGTAGCATGACAAATGAGAATGAGGATATGGAGGTAGATATTACCACATCCAAGGTAGAAGCGAAACTCTAACAGCTTAATGGGACTAAATCGGGGGGCCCAGATAATCTTCATCCAAGAATATTAAAGGAACTGGCACATGAAATTGCAAGCCCATTAGCAAGACTTTTTAATGAATCTATAAACTCAGGGGTTGTACTGTATGACTGGAGAATTGCTAACATAGTTCCTATTTTTAAGAAAGGGAAAAAAAAGTGATCTGGGTAACTACAGGCCTGTTAATTTGACATCTGTAGTATGCAAAGTCTTGGAAAAAATTTTGAAGGAGAAAGCAGTTAAGGACATTGAGGTCAATGGTAAATGGGACAAAATACAACATGGTTTTACAAAAGGTAGATCATGCCAAACCAACCTGGTCTCCTTCTTTGAGAAAGTAACAGATTTTTTAGACAAAAGAAACACAGTGGATCTAATTTACCTAGATTTCAGTAAGGCGTTTGATACGGTTCCACATGGGGAATTATTAGCTAAATTGGAAAAGATGGGGATCAATATGAAAACTGAAAGGTGGATAAGGAACTGGTTAAAGGAGAGACGACAGTGGGTCATACTGAAAGGTGACCTGTCAGACTGCAGGGAGGTTACCAGTGGAGTTCCTCAGGGATCGGTTTTGGGACCAATCTTATTTAATCTTTTTATTACTGACCTCGGCACAAAAAGTTGGAGTGTGCTAATAAAGTTTGTGGATGATACAAAGCTGGGAGGTATTGCCAATTTAGAGAAGGACCAGGATATCATACAGGAGGATCTGGATGACCTTGTAAACTGGAGTAATAGTAATAGGATGAAATTTAATAGTGAGAAGTGTAAGGTCATGCATTTAGGGATTAATGAAAATAATTTTAGTTATAAACTGGGGATGATGCATCAATTAGAAGTAACGGAGGAGGAGAAGGACCTTGGAGTATTGGTTGACCACAGGATGACTATGAGCTGCCAATGTGATATGGCCATGAAAAAAGCTAATGCGGTCTTGGGATGCATCAGGAGAGGTATTTCCAGTAGAGATAAGGAGGTTTTAGTTCTGTTATACAAGGCACTGGTGAGACCTCATCCAGAATATTGTGTGCAGTTCTGGTCTCCCATGTTTAAGAAGGATGATTCCAAACTGGAACAGGTACAGAGAAGGGCTACTAGGATGATCCCAGGAATGGAAAACCTGTCCTATGAAAGGAGACTCGAACAGCTTGGCTTGTTTTGCCTAACAGAAAAAAAGCTGAAGGGAGATATGATTGCTCTCTATAAATATATCAGAGGGATAAATACCAGAGAGGGAGAGGAATTATTTAAGCTCAGTACCAATGTGGACACACAAACAAATGGATATAAACTGGCCATCAGGAAGTTTAGACTTGAAAATTCGATGAAGGTTTCTAACCATCAGAGGAGTGAAGTTCTGGAACAGCCTTCCAAGGGAAGCAGTGGGGGCAAAAGATCTATCTGGCTTCAAGATTAAACTCAATAAGTTTATGGAGGAGAAGGTATGATGGAATAAGATGATTTTGGCAATTAACTGATCTTTAACGATTCATGGTAAATAGGCCCAATGGCCTGTGATGGGATGTTAGATGGGGTGGGTTCTGAGTTACTACAGAGAATTCTTTCCTGGGTATCTGGCCGGTGAATCTTGCCCACATGCTCAGGGTTCAGCTGATCACCATATTTGGGGTCAGGAAGGAATTTTCCTCCAGGGCAGATTGGAAGAGGCCCTGGGGGGTTTTCGCCTTCCTCTGCAGCATGGGGCACGGGTAACTTGCTGGAGGATTCTCTGCACCTTGAAGTCTTTAAACCATGATTTGAGGACTTCAGTAGCTCAGACATACGTGAGAGGTTTATTGCAGGAGTGGGTGGGTGAGATTCGGTGGCCTGCATTGTGCAGGAGGTCAGACTAGATGATCATAATGGTCCCTTCTGACCTTAATATCTATGAACCTATGAAAATAGTACAACATTGTCCAAGGCTTGTTAAAAAAAAAAAATTGGAGGAGGAAGGGAGAAATAACTAAATGATGGGTCGAAACTACTGAGAGTGTCCCTGTACAGTTAGCTTGACCTTTTAATAACCTTTATTCAATAGCAGACAGTATTTCTAAGGGTTAACTTTTTGAGCATAGCACAGAAGTAATAAAAGAAGTGAAGTCAATGCACACGCTGTATCCTAGCTGTAACCAGGCGCAGACTCACTGGCTGCGCCTCCTGCTGGTCGTCTCAGGGAATTAGCATTCCAGCCTCCGGAGTGCCCTCTTCAGGCCTTTATAGAGCCAGCTGGGCCCTGATTGGGGCGTGATCTGGGTCTCATCCTCAGCGACTGGCCCTTTGACGGTCTGGGTTCCCACCTCCTGCAGGGTTCCCTCCATCCCTGTTGTCACCTCCTTCAGTTTTGGTCCTTCCAAGCCCACAGGCACCTCCTCCGGCCTCTCCTCAGTTCCCCTGAGGGGGCAGTGCCTCCTTATGTGGCCCAGTGTCCAGCAGCCCCAGCAGGCCCTCTGCCTCCTTGCTGCCCTGGACCTTTCCGTGTCCCTCTGGCCTGGGCATGCCCACCATGAGGGGCCTGCAGGCAGAAGGGCCAAACAGGTTGGCAGCTGCCCAGGTTCCCTCACCCAGCTGCCTGTCCACAGGAATTGTCCCTGTCTCTCCTCCAGGCGAGGTGCCCTGCCCCTGTCCCAGCAGGGACAATCCCCTTTTAAATGTCCCCGCCTTCTGCAGGCGTAAGACGTCTGTTGTTCTGCCACTTACCACCGTTACCTCCGCAACTCCTGCTGGAGGATCTTTGTCGGGGCCGCTGCTCCTCCTCCTTCACCAGCTGGCCCATGCTCTCATGGAGGGCCCACTGCACCTCCCATATGTCCCATTGCCTGCCCCCACCCCGGTTCCCCAGCCGGTGGTCAGCCCCCTTCCTCCAGCACACTGACCACGGGGCCCAACCAGGGACTGCACCTGGGGCCTCCCCATAGAAGACCCCCGTGTACCCAGGGTCCATCATCCCCCAGGTCACTCCCGTTCAGGCAATAGTTCTACTGCCCACGCCCTTGGCCCTTGTATCGGGGTAGGACTGCTTACACCCGTATTCTCCACCACTCTGAAACCGGGCGCAGACTCACCGGCGGTGCCTCCTGCTGGTTGTCTCAGGGAATTAGCATTCCAGCCTCCAGAGCGCCCTCTTCAGGCCAGTGTCTCGCCTTGCTACTGGCTCCCATGTCCCTCCCAGGACCCTAGTGCCCCTTTCACTGGGTGCTGCCCCCTGGCAGTACCCCACAGTTCTGCATCTCCCCCTCCCAGGGGAACCCCCCACCCACAAGACCTACCTTGCCTCAGTCATAGACTCCTGCCAGTCACCAGCTAGCCCCGGGCCCTGAGGCAGACTGCAGGATGAGCCACTCATCCCAGGCAAGGTTGGGTTTGGACCTGCTGCCTCTGCCTAACCTTTGGCTGTTCCCTGCCACCCCAGTACCGGTTGGGCCTAATACTAGGCCGCAGCCTGGGGGTTTCCTGGCTGGAGCTCCCCAACTCCTCAAGCCCTTCCCCAGCCCTGCTCCAATCTAGGTACTCTGCTTAGGTCCCTGCAACCAGGTCCCTCCCTCTCAGAAGCTAGAGAGAGTGTGCTCCTGGGCTTCTGGCTCACAGCCTTTATAGAGCCAGCTGGGCCCTGATTGGGGTATGGCCCCCAGCTGTGGCTGCTTCCCCAATCAGCCCCACTACCTTCCCCTGCCCCACCCTCTCCCAGGGCTATCTTAAACCCCCCTGGGCCCGAGCAGGTGTCCACCCCCCTACACTAGCATGCACAGCCTGGCAAGATCATAGCAGTCCAGTCCTTCCTGGACTCTCTGTTCCTCAAGGACCAGAATGCATGGCGTGTCGTGTGTACTGCTTTCTCAAGCCTACCTTTGTGACAACACCCCGACCTACTCAGCCTGGTTGGCGTCAGTCTACTTTTGGTTCCATCTCTCCACTTTGTGCAGCAAAGCCTTTTAAACCCTTCTTGAGTGGCTCATGCAGCAATCTGAGCTTCCCCTCATCAACACTCATTTGTAGCTTCATCTGTAAACCGGGGTTGTTGTTATTTGTACACCTGTAACATTTGGTGCGCCACTCTAAGCACCAGGGCTTCCTGCCGCTATTGATAGGCTGGCAGATTGAAAACAATTTGAGTTATTGCTTCTGTGTCTGACTTGCCTCTCTTTCCTCCTCCCAACCCCCACCCTGCACTCTTCAGCCTCCAACCCAGCACAGAGCATGATGTCTAGCTGACCAGACAGGGGTTCCAAAAAACAAGGAATTGCCTACAAATATACTGCATCCTCTTGCACTGTCCCTATCACTCTTCTCTAGTTTGTCTTCCTTGTCTTTCTCCTTGCATAACAGGCAGCGTGTAGTATTTTTGTACTTTGTGACAAATTATTAAATACTCCTCTAACTCTCTCTTGTACAGTTTCTAACATACAGAAGTAAATGGCATTTGACAACCTGTGGGAAATTGAGTACTTCTGAATCCATGGGTAGAAGGGGAGTGAAATCCTGACTTGACTGAAGACAATGGCAAACCTCCCACTGACTTCAAGAAGGCCAGGATTTCGTGCCAGATATTTAATTGTCCACACATGCCTTTACGATTCAGATCAAGGGGTTTTTATAAGTCTTTCATAAAATTACTGCTTCCAAAATCAGGCACAACTGGGGATGATCTGAGACGCATGGGCTGTTGGCACACTGACAGCCTTCTGGCAAACCTCACCTTCTTGAGATGTCACATTACAGGCCATCTACTGGTAGTTACATAGACATCACAGCTAAGCTTACAAGTAGTTGGTAGTGTGAAATCTGTCCATTTCTGCAAAAAAGCAAGTCTGTCTGGCTTCTCTCTTTCCCTGCGTTATTTATTTCACTGGACACAGTTATGCACCCTGTTTTAAAAAGTTCAGCATTAAGAATTCCAAAATGAATTCTGAGAGATGCTGCAGAAGCAAATGCCCTTTAAAAAAAAATTTTTTTTTACCTGTCCAAATAAGTAACCTCTGTGACGTCTCTTCTGAAGAGGGTGTCACTTCCATCCCTTAGTCCACTGGAGATCTCTCCACATTGACTCTTGATCTCACCATTTGTGGGAAGCTTACAGACATCTTCCTGTCCTGAAGCAGTTCTTTCTAAGAACTGACTGCCTTCCTTGATACGTTGCTGGATCATCGGAGTGAGTGGCATTTCAAAACTAAAGTAACTATCGGGTTCCGAGTATAAAGTCTCCAGGGATTCCGCACTATAATATAAAGAAGCATTGTCTAGAATGTTTTCAAACTGTGAGCTATACACATCAATGGAAACTTCTGCATGCCTTTGTCCAAGGACATCTCCATAGCCTCCTGTGGCTGCTTCTTCCTCCTCCATGATCCTAGGAATAAACCAAAAAGAGTCGGTTTAAGTTTTGTTCGATTAGAACTGTTGAGTAAATCTGCTTATTTTCCCTGTGAGTGAGTCACACATATAAAAAGGAACTCAATGGTCTTGAGTTCTAGTTATTCGAATACAAAGCAGAACTGATACTTTGGTTCCAGTGCCATGCTGGAGTACAGAACTAACACAGTCTTCTTCGCTGGTGTGCTACAGTTCTGAGAAGGGAGGAAAAAATATTCAGGAGAAAAGAAAAAGTGATGTTTACTAAGAAACAACATCACCTTGCTGTGTTCAGTGAAAGAGACAGTGTGCTTTTCGGAGCTAGAGTATGAGTCACAGACATATCTAGCTCCCCCCTCTCACAGCACCTCTACTGACTGCAACACAAAAGGAATTATAGTAGATAAGATGCTTCACCAGGAACTTAGGTCCCAGTCAGCGGTGCGGAGGCCGGGGGGGCAGGGCATGGAGGGGGCATATCCCTGGAACCAACCCAGCCCCACACAATCCCAGTGCAGCATAAGAGCCTTAGAGGAAAAATTAATACAAATCTCTATTAAAAGCAACCTAATACACGAATACAACATAGAAAAAACACAGGTAAACACCCACACAGGTAGTATCAAAATGGAAGTGGAATGTGCAGCGCCGTTCAGCCTCTCTGCAGATGGCCATACACGGGTTCTAAACCTCCCCTTGGAGAACTCTTAAGTCAAATAGGGATGAGGTACTCCAGAAACTCAAGGCAACCACGTGAGGTTGTTTGGTCTTCGTCAGACTTCTAACAAGCAGTCTACCTTCCCTCAGATTTCCTGGTACTCCACACACACACACACACACACTCTCTCTAAATAATAAACAAGACTCAATTTTTTCTCAACATTAAAATGTGGAATTTTCTTGCTGTTTGGTTTTAGCTATTCTCCAGTGAGAACTGAGGCTCAATCACCATAGCGTTGTGTTTAAGAGCCTTCTGGAAAGCAACTAGCCTTTAAACAGAAGTGAAAGTGACTTTAAAGAGTCAAACCAATTTATTTGAGCATAAGCTTTCATGAGCTACAGCTCGCTCCACTGAATGCATCCGATGAAGTGAGCTGTAGCTCATGAAAGCTTATGCTCAAACAAATTGGTTAGTCTCTAAGGTGCCACAAGTCCTCCTTTTCTTTTTGTGAATAGAGACTAACTCAGCTGCTACTCTGAAACCTTTAAAGAGTCAGTTTCACTCCTGTTTAAAGTCAGTTTCTAGTCTACTATTATTTGTAGTAGGGTAACATCTGGAGAGCCCCAGGCAGGTGCAGTAAAGACTCACGGGCCCTTGCCCTAGTAGGATGTTTCCAAAAGTTAAATAATCTATTTGAAATTTGGTGAACTGCAAAAAGTAAGTAGCCTAACTGATAAAAAGTAATCTCGATTTTTCTGTAATTATTTCAGTTGTAACAAAGTAGGAATATACATTAAAATTTTAAACCTAACCAGCGTCCCCTTAACTGACTTGCCACAAAATGTCAGGAGAGGTTAGTGCTAGTCTAGACTAGCAGCGCTACATCAGTTGTGCCACTGTAGCACATCTGGTGAAGACACTCTCTGCCTCTCTCCCCTCGGCATAACAACGCCAACTCCGCCAGCAGCAGGAGCTGTGTCGGTAGGAGCAGCTCTTCCGCCAACAGAGCGCTGCCCACACCGGCGCTTAGGTTGGTGTAACTTACGTCGCTCGGGGGGGTGGCTTATTCACACCCCGAGTGACATAAGTTATACTGAAGTAAGTGGTAGAGTAGACAAGGACAAGAGCTGGAAATGTATCTCAGCCCTGATGCCCATTCTGCTACTCTACCCTCAGAACCGCACCCTCTCCTAGCTAATGACTTCGCTGAGGGATAAAAGGTTGTTCATTGGCACATCTTGTATGTCCAGCCTAACCATAATAAATGTTGTTTTCTTCTTTAAAGTCCACTTGTGGTCCGAAAAGTGGCTCTGTAAAAACGTCACCACGATCAAATACTTCTACTTTCCATTTCAACTCAAGTCCCCGTTTTTATGGCTACAAACATGTTTTTATTCTTAATGATGCAGGAACCACTATCAGACAAGGAAAGCAAGCTGTATTCTGTTTGGCCTCACACATCAACAGAATTGTGAACTGCAGTACTGGTGAAGATGAAAGAAGCAGAAAGAACCCAATTTGGCTTTCAAGGTTAAGCCAGGGCAGGAAGTAAAAATATCTTCCCAGTTAATCGATCAAAATTTAATCTGAGAATGAGTAACTTGTGTTTCTGATATCTATGTTAAGGCTCCAAAACTGGTACCTCAAGGCTTGGCATTGGGAATATCTTGCTGTATTATCTCCTGATTGTTCTAAATTTACATATCAATTTAAAATATGTTGTCGTGGGCTAGGTACATCCCATCACGAGGTGTTGGGTCACATAGGGTTAGATGGAAGGGCGTAGGCAATTCTGCAGCCGGTCAGGTCCTACACCGATGACCCTTACTGTAACATGGGGTAGTATTACTTAGCGACCAGAGTCAGTGAGCAGCCCTTCCCATCAGGGCAGCGTGGCCCAATGGCCAGAGTCAGTGAAGTAGCCCTCCTCTGTGAGATTGTGCGGCCAGTTGGCCTGTTGGGGGAGTGGGGCACCACTCAGGGGAGTGTGGCGCTCTGGGTAAGGGGACTCGGGCCCTCCCTGCTCCTCCGAGCCCCGGCCCAGGGCCCTGGCGGTGGTGCTCACCACCGAGTCAGTGGGGATCCTCCCAAAACATGCTGACCAATCCCCTGGTTCACTAACCGGCAAAAAGTTCGAGACCCCTGGGCTGCTTCTTACCCTTTCCCCCTCGCCAAAACTCCCCAGGTCCCCAAATGGCCGGGCTCCCACCAGTACCATCCTTTCTCTGGGCTTGTCGGGCAGCCTGGAGTCTCCAGTCAGGAACTCTGTGAGCCACAGTCCCATAGTCGGGGTTTGTAGCAACTCCCTGCAGAGAGCTTGCAGCCTGCGTCCTTCCCCATCAGCAGCCTCCCCAGACAGAGCTGGGCTGCTACCTTTTATATGCTGCCTCCAGGCTAAGCATGCCCAGCAGGGTCGGCGGGGCGGGGCTTCCTCTGCCTGCAGAGCAGAGTTAACCCTTTCAGGGCTGGCGCAGGGTAGGTACACCTCATCACACATCTTTAATTGATGTTTGTCTATATATTTTTTTCTTTCTTTAAAGATTCAGTGCTGTTGTCAGCTAATTTCTAAGTTGGGCATAAGCTTTTGCGGGGGAAAAACCCCACTTCTTCAGATGCTTATGTCCAAATAAATACCCCACGAAATCTTATCCCCCAATAAATCTGTTAGTCTTTAAGGTGCCATCGGACTCCTCGTTGTTTTTGTGGATTCAGACTAACACGGCTACCCCTCTGATAATTTCTAAGTTATCATCTGCAAAAAACCTAGAGTTTTCAGGTGCCTAAGTAGCCCCTGAAATAGCTCTCCTGGTATTGGGGAAGTCAGAGGAACCAGGTAATTGATAAAGTGGGTTTGGTTGGTGGCGGGCAGAGAACAATGCTATGTAGACACTCTGGAAGGAGGGGATGGAGATTGGTGCCTCAGCACCAAATCAGCACTTTGAAGGCTTTCTTGAAGCTGCCACCTATACTTCCTGGTGAACAGAAGCAGCAGCACCATGGGGTGCTCTTGATGCGCTGTGTGATAAATGAGAGGGGGGTAGCTCCCTTTTGTGGACATCCAGCCAGCCAGTTAGCTATAGAATCCCTCTTGGTAGCTGTTCTCTACTTGCTTTTCTGTAAAGGGTTAAAAAGTCGGACTGCATGCATAGGTAAAGAGAAGTGAGTGGGTACCTGACCAAAAGAGCCAATGGGACTGCTAGTACTTTTTAAAATTGGGGGAAAACTTCCCTTTGTCTGCGGTTGTTGTTCTCCGGGGAAGAGGGGAACAGGGCAGCAGTTATGCTGTGAGAAGCTGAAGGCCAGGTATGAAACTCATCAGAATCATAACTAGAAATTGCTTATTTGGAAACCCAGATATGTAAGTACATCAGGAAATGTCTAGGAAGACGCAATTAGGTTTATTTTGTTTATTTCTTATGGCTTGTGGACTCCTCTGTGCTAACCCCAAATGCTTCTGTTTTGCTTGTAACCTTTAATCTGAACCTCAAGAAGGTTATTCTTGATGTTTAATTTTTGTGAGTGAGTTTTTAAATCTAGCAAAAGCCTAAGTTCCAGACGTATTTTCTTTCTTTTTGTTTTTAATAAAATTTACCTTTTTTAAGAACAGGATTGGATTTTTGGTGTCCTAAGAGGTTTGTTGTTTAATTAGCTGGTGGCAACAGTCCATTTTCTTTGTTTTCTTTCTCAGCTCTTACCCAGAGAGGGGTGAAAGGGCTTGAGGGTACCCCACAGGAAGGAATTCCCAAGTGTGCCTTCTTGGGTTCTCAAAAAGGAGGTAGAGGGGTTGCAGCATCTACCCATCCAAGGTCAGAGAAAAGCTGTGACCTTGGGATTTTAATACCAGCCTGAAGTGGCCAGTATTAATTTTTAGAATCCTTGCGGGTCCCCACCTTCTGCACTCGAAGTGCCAGAGTGGGGAATCAGCCCTGACACACTGAACATGCCATACAGAAATAACGACTCCCCTGGAGCTGTGGTCTGGTGTGCTGGAGAGCAACCAGCAGAGCCTTTCTAAGGCCAATGCCTTTGCATAGAGCAGTCGTTCCCAAACTTGTTCCGCCGCTTGTGCAGGGAAAGCCCCTGGAGGACTGGGCCGGTTTGTTTACCGGCCGTGTCCACAAGTTCAGCCGATCGCGGTTCCCAGTGGCCGTGGTTCGCTGCACCAGGCCAACGGAAGCTGCTGGAAGCGGCGGCCAGTACGTCCCTCGGCCCGCGCCGCTTCCGGCAGCTCCCATTGGCCTGGAGCAGCGAACCGCGGCCACTGGGAGCCGCGATCAGCCGAACCTGCGGACACGGCAGGTAAACAAACCGGCCCGGCCTGCCAGGGGCTTTCCCTGCACAAGCGGTGGAACAAGTTTGGGAACCACTGGACTAGAGACACAGACCTGCCCTTCACCATACCAAGCCCTCGCTTCATACAATCCTGTTCTCCTCAAATTCTGGGCCCCAGCACTACACAGCTCCCCCCATTTTGCCAAAGCCCCGCATAATCCCACAACCCACATCCCTGCCCCAGTGCCCACCCTCACGTTCCATGCTGTGCAGCCTGCCTACAGCTGCTCAGGAAACTTTAACAAAAAGAAAGATTTGAACATCTTTCAAGCGTTCCTTTTTCCCCCACTGGTATTTTGCCTCTCATCAGGGAATCATCTCCAAGTATTCAAAAATCAAAAGCCAGGGCCCCCAAAATCATGAGATGGCTTAAAAATCATGAGATTTTAAAAACATAATATAATACATTTGAGGGGTTTTTTGTCTTCTGGTTTCTGAGCCTTCAAGGTGCACTCGGATCACATTTTTAAGCTTTTCTCCACAACCAGGAGGGCTCAAAACTTTTTGTTTTAAAATGACAGCTGAAATTCTCACATATTCACATGGCTCCAGGATTTGGTGCTTTAAGAAATCCAATAAATATCATGAGATTTGTGATAAAATCACAAGAATAAGCAACACTACAAAACCATTCCTTTTGGTAATCATGGCAAAACTCAAAGGACTCTGAGTAATAAAAGGACTGACTCCATGTATGTTTTAATGTGAGCCTTTCAAAAAACAGCTGGCATCTGATCTAAGATCAGAATGTGTGTGCAGGGTCGCAGGCAGGCCCTATCGTCGTTCACCAAGAGGAATACAAACAAATGTGAAGAAAACAGGACACAATTTAAATAAGGAACAAACATTCGCAATTTTTTTATATATGTAATATAAAAAAATGCCACTATCCTCTTGCACTGTATAGGAATAGGGTGGTATCCCTTTAAATAATTTGTGATCCGTCTGGAAACACTCACTGTGTTCTATGTTTAAAACCCTGCCAGAAATCAGCCAGAGCAGCAGTATGTATGTGGCTAGGCCTTGCCTGTGTGTATATTTAGTCAACACAGTTATCTGGGACCTAACTGTGCCCATGTGGGTTTCTTCATGTTGTCTTTGTTGTGTAAAGGGCAAACCACAGAATTCCTCTAGAGTTATCGTGCCCAATTTGGAGACTAAATTCAAACATTAGAAGTGTGGAACAGACGGATTTGAGTTCTGCTTCAGCGCAACCCTCAACTCCACATTAACGGTGCCATCACTACAGTCATCTCCATAACATTCTATACAGCAGGCAAATAATCTAATCAGTCATTTGCATAGCAGCAACTCCCACGGTGTGTTAGGCATGGCCCACACGTGGGAATTCAGTCCCTGCCCCACAGAACGTTCTTACCTTTCACTGTCTGTGTTTAGCACATGGTTCTTTTCTTCAGCAAGTTTATCCTTCACAAAGACTCCATCCTCCCCACCTTCAGCTAGCAAAGCTAGAGAAAAGGACTCCGAGCCAACTCCTGGTTTGAAATCTGCCTGGGCTTCGTTCCAAACACTCTCAGACAAAGTGACTAACCCTGAGGAAACTGGGGCTGGAATGGGATGGCTTGATGCTTTGGAGAACTTCTTTTCTACAGACACGGCCCTTTGTAAGTGTGCATTGGCCTCTAGCGCTGAATGCTTCACTCCCTTCTGCTCCTCTGCTTTCTGTATCCATAAAATCTCCACCCCTTGAAATTCTACATGTTTGCTCACAGCTGCCTCTTTCGATATCCTCCTCCCAGGACCCGCTTGCATCTCGCCTGGATTGTACGCTGAAAATTCCTTCTCAAAATCTGACCATCCCTCCCCCAGAATACTGATAACGCCCCCAACTTTGCTATCTGCCTCCAGGGCTGGTACAGATGGTCTGTGACAGCTTGTCTCCTTCACTTTGGGGACCTCCTCAGTTTTATTATTGATGGCTTGCAAGGACTCTGACTGCATTTCTCCAGTTACTATTGCAGCCAGATCTTTTTCTATGATCAAATACAATTTCTCCTCAGCTCTTACTTCAGATGGAAGAGGCTTGTCTGAGGGTTTTTCTTGGCCTGCTGGAACCAATTCTCTGGCTGCCTGTACGTCTTGGCTGCCAATATTCCTTTCTTTTTCCATTTGCAGCTCTGAACAAAGAGAAGCGTTTGCTCCCTTCTGTATTTTTGCAGCTTCTAGCTCTTGAGAAATTTTCATAATCCCAGTCTGTCTATCAGTACGTGGCAAAGTTTCTTCTTTCGATGGTAGCAGTGATACCTCAATGCAAGATTTTGGCTCATTTGCGTAAGTGCCACTTGCAAGAAGAGTAGGCAACTGGTCATCCTCCCTCCTTTCTGGACTGCATGTTATAGCCTCTGCTAGAAACTCAGATGAACTCCTCAGTGCTTCTGCACCTTGCTCCATAGTGCCATATTCTGGAAATTCATTGGAGACGTTATGTGGGAGCAGAGTGCTATCTCCTTGTCCACCTACACAAAAGAAAGAGAGTGTATTTGTCTATTGGGTACATCCATTTACTTGTTAAGGGTATTAGCTCCATTCCCAGATTAGCTGCATTGCTTCTGCAAGCCCACTGCAAAGAAATGCTATTGTATTTAGCTCTTTTTGAATGCTACTGCATTGTAAAATTGGGCTTTTTACATCTGAGTGTTGGGGAAGCATATTTTTTGGAAGTTACCACTGCCAAGTTAGGAATGCCAAAAATATTTGCTGAGCTTCACAGGGTCCCAGTGGCCCATGAATAGCATGGACACATGCCAGATGAGAGAACTGAAGAAAGTAGGTATCTGGAGGTTTAACATCTGTCCATGATGTGTGCATTATCATAGAATCATAGAATATCAGGGTTGGAAGGGACCCCAGAAGGTCATCTAGTCCAACCCCCTGCTCAAAGCAGGACCAATTCCCAGTTAAATCATCCCAGCCAGGGCTTTGTCAAGCCTGACCTGAAAAACCTCTAAGGAAGGAGATTCTACCACCTCCCTAGGTAACGCATTCCAGTGTTTCACCACCCTCTTAGTGAAAAAGTTTTTCCTAATATCCAATCTAAACCTTCCCCACTGCAACTTGAGACCATTACTCCTCGTTCTGTCATCTGCTACCATTGAGAACAGTCTAGAGCCATCCTCTTTGGAACCCCCTTTCAGGTAGTTGAAAGCAGCTATCAAATCCCCCCTCATTCTTCTCTTCTGCAGGCTAAACAATCCCAGCTCCCTCAGCCTCTCCTCATAACTCATGTGTTCCAGTCCCCTAATCATTTTTGTTGCCCTTCGCTGGACTCTCTCCAATTTATCCACATCCTTCTTGAAGTGTGGGGCCCAAAACTGGACACAGTACTCCAGATGAGGCCTCACCAATGTCGAATAGAGGGGAACGATCACGTCCCTCGATCTGCTCGCTATGCCCCTACTTATACATCCCAAAATGCCATTGGCCTTCTTGGCAACAAGGGCACACTGCTGACTCATATCCAGCTTCTCGTCCACTGTCACCCCTAGGTCCTTTTCTGCAGAAATGCTGCCTAGCCATTCGGTCCCTAGTCTGTAGCTGTGCATTGGGTTCTTCCGTCCTAAGTGCAGGACCCTGCACTTATCCTTATTGAACCTCATCAGATTTCTTTTGGCCCTTATTACCTTGTGTTTTATACATTAATGTTATTGTCATTTTCTCTTTTTAGTTGTTCTAAAGAGCAATGGTATGGAAAGCAACTGGTTAGATCCCACATATCCCATGAGTACGGACAAACAAAACGGGAAATGCTAGAAAGATTCCAATTAGTTGATAAGGTAATTAATGAACCATGACACTCTCTAACACTACACCCTCATCTTTTCAGAACCTGTATAACTGAAGGCCGAACTGCAGTGACACATGGACATTTATCATCACACTTTACAACTTTCCAGTAAAAGATTAAATCTAGTGTCACACATGAAGGCTGGGGGTTTTCTGTCTTGTTTTTCAAGCTGATGAAAATAAAGCAATTGAGACAACTGATGGCCAGATTTTCAAAAGAGCTAAGCACCCAGCAGCTCCCATTGTTCTCAGTCAACACTAATTCAACTGTTCTCAATGGGAGCTGCTGGAGGCAACACTTATGAATCTCTGGCCACTTCAGTTAGGTGCCTATGTTGAGGCTGAGCACTTTTGGAAAAATCTGGCCTTGAGTACTTACTTAGTCATTCAGAAGAAAACTAGAAGCATGTTTTGGATCCCAGTTGTATCAATTATTATTACAATACTGAGACATGCTGAGATCCAAATCGAAACCATCTCCTGGCTTCACACCCCACCCCTACTCGGACGTGGGCCTGGGGAATGTATCTGGAATTGGACATGGACCTACATTTCAAAAATTTGAACAAATTTGGAGTGTTTTGGATTTAGATCCCATTTCACAGCCCATGTCTAATTGCCATGTAGCCCCAAAGTAATGAAGTCAAAGGCTCTTCTATAACTGTGACTAGCTAGATTCTGTTTACTTCATCTCTCTGAGATAAAAATTCGTAGGGAAGTTATTAATGGCATCCAACTCTTTCAGATAGTCCTACCATGTCCTTAGCCGTGCATCGTGGCAACACAGTTTGTGGCCCTATCTCCAAAGATAGACCAAATGGACTTTTTAAAAGAGGAATAGGCAGACGCTGACCCAGTTTTTTAACCTACTAGTTCTTCAGCAAAGGTTTTCAAATGTATAGGAGAGTGAAAGAAGGCCCAATTTCCCATTAAGCAGAGGCTGAACAGTTTCTAAGCAGTAATATTTATTAACAACTGCCTAAGCACACGGATAGGCTGAATTATTTGTTTCGTATCTGCATCCAATCTGCAAAAATGGCCGGCGGATATCCGCATCTGATATAAAGCAGATATCCACAGGCTTGCAGGGCTCTACTTATAAGGAGTCCCTTACAGTCCCTTAATTTTTGCCTAAGCACATCTAAACGGCCATGACTTCCTCTCATATGCTGAAGAACTGCTTAGAAAACGCATTTCTAGAAGCAGCCAGAATGCTTCCAACATGCATTCAGCTTTGCCTACGTGAGTTTCACAAACCAGCTGCATGTTGACTGTAACAGGTAAGCTACAAGGACAATTAGTGACCATGTTTTAAACCTAAAACCCTTGCAAGGGATTTGTCAGTCTCAAAGGCCATCTCTGCTTCTGAAGCAATCCAAGACAAACAGTGCAGAGCTTAGTTTTCAGGCAATGAATATAGGGCACAGCTGTGAGCTTCCCCACACACCCTATGTGACAAGGCAGCTGCTTGGTAAAGCAGTAAACAACTCACAGAAAGTTTCTGATGTTTTCATTTTTTTCATTAACTCCATGAGTAACCTAATCCCTAGCAAACCCATGGCCAAAGCTTTACGGTGCATCCAAAGAATAAAGGAGTGCTATTTAAAAGACTCACTGGGCTAAAGCAAAAACTACGAGTTTGAGGGTCTTATTCACATTTACATTACATCCCCCATTATACTGCTCTTCCAATATAAAGCCCATTTCAAGGTCCCTTTACACTGCCAGTGTTGTGAAGGAGCCCTACTGTAAATAGGAGTCTTTACTGGAGTCCCAGGGAGAAACAGCAAATTGATTACCTCAAACTAATTTCAATCTAAAATGCTCCTAAAGAAAACATGTGAAATAAGCAATCAAAGCAATAACCTTTTCTGATATGGCCTACAGGACCAACTTCCACGGTGAACTTTACCATGGTCTCTATTCTTTGCAGGAACACATTCTGGAGGGTCAACCAGCAACCACCTGTTCTTAAAAAAGGCTTACTATAATGCACCTGAAGAAGTGGGCTGTAGCTCACAAAAGCTTATGCTCAAATAAATTGGTTAGTCTCTAAGGTGCCACAAGTCCTCCTTTTCTTTTTGCGGATACAGACTAACACGGCTGCTACTCTGAAACCTGTGATAATGCTAGTGGAGCACACGCCTTATTTCAGGTAGCAGGGTTTAAAGGAGCTCGAGTTCTTTAAGGGAAACCCCTCCCCTCTTCCCATCCACCACCACAGCATCATGTCTTGCTACAGCTCCCAGCATATCCTGCCTAGCCCCCATCCCCCAACATGACTGCATTACAAATAAGGCTAGAAAAGGAACAGCAAAATCAGGTGCTCCGCTGAAGATAAGCAGAACAATAAACGATGAAAGGATACCCTCTTTCAGGTAACACCAATTTCTACTTTCCATTTAAGGTTGCTTCTTTCAATAAAGCAAAATAAAAAATAAAAAGGCTCTAAGCTAAAATAGCAAGAGAGGTGTACGCAAGGAAAGCTGAGACACTGGGAAAATATAGCCTGAGAGCAGCTGGCACTTTTTTGATGCCTAGAGATTTAAAGAATCCATTACTTAACCTGCACTGGCATAAATACGATATTTCATATGTAAATAATCAACCATCAAATTTCAATCTAACACAGGAGCTTGGTCATGGTATAATAAAGGAAAGGCTAGGAAGCAAAAAAATTATAATAATAATAATCATCATCAAATACACATTACAAATATGGAAAGACATTTTCCCAGGAATATTTTACAAAAATGTCTCTCTCTCTCTCTCTGTTAGCTAACTAGCTAAATATATATTTATTTGAACAGAGTCGCCTACTCACAGAGATTACTGTAGCTCCAGCAGTTACCCATTCGTCAATGAGTATGCATAGATCATCAGTTTATCTATAATGATACAAGCTAATTCGATTGCTGCTGTTCTAGTCAACGGGAATCAAAATAGTTTCAAATTTCCGGGCAGCCCGCTGCCCTGCATTGCACACGGAGATGTAAATGGAAGCATTCTGAGCATTATGAAACTGATGAGGGAACTGCAGTCTCATTCACTCTATCACAGAAGCTAAGGAGTCCAACTTGGCAGCTTATAGAAAATAGCTCCACTAGGGATTTTCTATAGTTGAGAAGATTATTTCCAGGGAGATATTTATGATTAACAGGAGTTTGTTTTATTATAATCAGATTCATCAGCACAAAAGAACCAAGAGTACAAAGGCAGTTCTGAGAGTATAATACTGGCCTTGTAGTAACAGAGGCACAATGGCACTTTCACATTATAGCGCATCTTCTCTGATGCAAGAATGACTGCACCAAAAAGACAGGTTTCTTATGTTTTAATTGCCTCCAAGCCTGTGCACTGTTCATAAGCTATATTTTAAATTTAAAAATTGAAGAATTTATACTTATGCTTTCCTTTTTTTTTCCTGTCCCAAATTTAAGCAAAAAAAAACAAACAACTGTTTAAGGGGGGAAAGTACCATTGTTGATACAGAATATTAGTGTATGTCACTGAACAACAAATTGCAGGAGTCATGGAATTTTCTTACTAACTTAACCATCTCAAAGGCACAGAACCACCTAGAGTGTCATCTTAAAGTCCCTCTAACAATACTGTAACAAACTATTTGGTTGTATCAAGAGTATCTCGTCTCATACAGAAATGGAACTGACTCAGCCCATCAGACAGCAGGGATACTGTACGCTCACAAATAGGTTTTTTTTCTGCAGTTCTTTAGTTTCTAAATGATGCAATTCCCTGTGCCTTGATTGGTTCCGACTGGTGGATGGCCTTTATTAGCCAAAATAGAAGGATTTGCATAATCATAGTACAACTCTTCTATAATGGTACAGCAAATATCCAAATCTCTGTGTTGATTGACTACATTGATCTTCCTGCTCTGCCTGGCACCTCTCCTCAGGATTTTCAAGCTGTCTGCTAGCAACAAAGATATTGCCTGTACTTCCCATGCCCTTTAGCTGAAACCAGGAAACCTCCAGAATTTACATGAAAGAAAGGGGAGCAAGGGCTGGGAGATGTATGAAAGGAAAATTGATTTACAGGAGGAGGTGGAGAGAGACAGCCAACGGGAAAGAAGTTCGTGCTATCTCCATTGTGACCAACTCTTACTATGTTATCACAGGTTTCAGAGTAACAGCCGTGTTAGTCTGTATTCGCAAAAAGAAAAGGAGTACTTGTGGCACCTTAGAGACTAACCAATTTATTTGCGCATGAGCTTTCGTGAGCTACAGCTCACTCGGATGAAGTGAGCTGTAGCTCACGAAAGCTCATGCTCAAATAAATTGGTTAGTCTCTAAGGTGCCACAAGTACTCCTTTTCTTTTTATGTTATCACAAACTCCCGATAGTATTCTTTTTGAACTCCCAGCGCCTGGAGTCCTGTGGTTATGTCAGAATCCCAGCATTCATTAAAAAAAAAAAAAAGCTTGAAAATATGAACTCTAACAACCTCAAAGATCAGACAGCAACTGAAAAGAACACAAGATTTATTCTTTAAGTCTCATGATATTTTGGGTCCTGACTTCAACACTTCAGGTTGGCAATACTGTGTAACTCAAACTTAAACGCCATCTTTTCAAACACTGCCAACTCCTCCAAATGGTTAGGAGTGTTGTGAAGTCTACAGAGTAACTAAAAATGCATAAAAACTAAAAATCCAATGGTGGCAGGCTTCACTAGACTACCTCGCAGGCTGGAGAGAAGACGCCATCATCCTGCACCAATTCAGAGGCCTGCACGTAACAATACCCTTGGAACAAGACAAAGTTCAAGAATAACATCCAGCATGTCCTGGGAGACTTCAGCACAAAGGATTATTAATTACAAACTGCTGTAGTGCCCACAGATGGCCAATGAGATGGCTCAATCTCTAGGGTCGTTACCTTGAAAGCTACAACGGTAGGACAGAGCAGCTGCTAGCACAGGCTGAAATGAGTTAATGGAACAGAAATGGATGGAAAAACAACTGAACTCAGTATCCCGATGCACCAGCATTACCATTTCTCACAATGTTATTGCCAGTCTCATAATATTTGGTGTTTCTTCTTAAAGCCCCAGCTTCTGGATTCAAGTAATTACATGAGACTCTCAGCTTCCATTTTTTTTTAAAGAGTTAATAGCCTCATGGTTGCAGTAAAAATGTGACCCCCTAAAGGTTCAAAAAACACAATGCACATTAAAAAAAAAACAAATTAATTATTTTTAATCTCTCATTATTTGGGTGGGATCTGACTTCCGCTTTTTAAAATGGTTGGGCTCGGGAAAAGTTTTTTAAAAACCCAGTCTTTAGCTATAATATTGAATTTTTGGAAAACCAACAACATGTAATTGCTGATAGGGCTGTCAAGGGATTAAAAAAGTTAATCATGATTAATCGTGCAATTAATCGTGCTGTTAAACAATAACAGAATACCATTTATTTAAATATTTTTGGATGTTTTCTACATTTGCAAATATATTAATTTCAATTACAACACAGAATACAAAGTGTACAGTGCTCACTTTATATTTATTTTTATTACAAATATTTGCACTGTAAAAAACAAAAGAAATCATATTTTTCAATTCACCTAATGCAAGTACTGTAGTGCAATCTCTTTATCATGAAAGTTGAACTTACAAATGTACAATTATGTATAAAAATTAACTGCATTCAAAAATAAAACAATGTAAAACTTTAGAGCCTACAAGACCACTCAGTCTTACTTCTTGTTCGGCCAATCGGTCAGACAAACAAGTTTGTTTACATTTGCTGGAGATAATGCTGCCCACTTCTTGTTTACAATGTCACCTGAAAGTGAGAACAGGCGTTCGCATAGCATTGTTGTAGCTAAAGATTCATACGTCCCTTCATGCTTCAACCACTATTCCAGAGGACTTGAGTCCATGCTGATAACAGGTTCTACTCGATAACAATCCAAAGCAGTGCGGACTGACACATGTTCATTTTTATCGTCTGAGTCAGATGCCACCAACCAAATACTGATTTTCTTTTTAGATGAAAAGGAGGACTTGTGGCACCTTAGAGACTAACAAATTTATTTGAGCATAAGCTTTCGTAAGCTACAGCTCACTTTATCAGATGCATTTGGATGGTTCAGGTTTTGTAGTTTTCTGTATCAGAGGGTTGCTCTTTTAAGACTTCTGAGAGCATGCTCCATACCTCGTCCCTCTCAGATTTTGGAAAGCATTTCAGATTCTTAAATCTTGGGTCGAGTGCTGTAGCTATCTTTAGAAATCTCACATTGGCACCTTCTTTGTGTTTTGTCAAATCTGCAGTCAAAGTGTTCTTAAAACAAACACATGCTGGGTCGTCATCCGACCAGCTATGACATGAAATATAGGGCAGAATGCGGGTAAACACAGAGCAGGAGACATACAGTTCTCCCCCCAGGAGTTCAGTCACAAATTTCATTGGCGCATTTTTTTTTAACGAGCGTCATCAGCATGGAAGCATGTCCTCTGGAATGATAGTCGAAACATGAAGGGGCATACGAATGTGTTGTCTATGTGGCATGTAAATACCTTACAAGGCTGACTACAAAAGTGTCATGCGAACTCCTGTTCTCTCTTTCAGGTGACACTGTAAATAAGAAGCAGGCAGCATTATCTCCCATAAATGTAAACAAACTTGTTTGTCTTTGCGATTGGCTGAACAAGTAGGACTGAGTGGACCTGTAGGCTCTAAAGTTTTACTTTGTTTTGTTTTTTGAGTGTAGTTATGTAACAACAACAAAAAATCTACATTTGTAAGTTGCACTTTCATGATAAAGAGATTGCACTACAGTGCCTGTATGAGGCAAATTGAAAAAAATACTATTTCTTTTGTTTATTTTTTTTATAGTGCAAATAGTTGTAGTCAAAATAATAGTAAAAAGTGAGCACTGTACACTTTGTATTCTGTGTTGTAATTGAAATTAATATATTTGAAAATATAGAAACAAATCCAAAAATATTTAATAAATGTTATTGCATTCCATTGTTTAACAGTGCAATTAAAACTGCGATTAATCACAATTAATTTTTTTAATCACGATTAATTTTTTTAGTTAATTGCATGAGCTAACTGCGATTAATCGAGAGTCCCAATTGCTGAGGTTCTCAGGGCATCTGAGGGGCAAGTGCGGGTCAGGGGTAAGGACTGTACTGCATTTCTTAATGCACCACTACTTAAAACACTCATGCTAAATGTTTGAAGGAGACCAAACTTACACACAGAGAATCTACAGACTTCCAAGGAGGGTTTTTATTGGCAATAAGGGTCTAAAGGAAATGATCCTATAATCAGGATTTAGTGACAAAGTATGGATCTTTGCAGCCACCCCAAAAGAAATCACACAAAAATATTCAGTTGTATTTTATTTTCAGACTTGTGACCAATCAGCCACCCCACAAAACATTACAGGCACTGAATATTGAGGCAGACAGGCACAAAAGCTACCTATATTTTTGGGACTTAAACCAAGAGGAGACATTGCTGGTAAAGGTGCAGCTGGATATTAAGTACACACTTTTCAGCAGGGTTCTTCAGTGAACAAGGAGTTTCCCCATAGGAGGTTGGACAATGTAAAAAGAAGGGAGTTACAGCAGGGAAAAGATGGCCTTGTGGTTAAGGCATTGGCTTGTGACCCAGGAAATGTCTGTTCTATTCCTGGCTATGCCACAAATGTCCATGTTACGTTAGCCCCCCCACTGTGCACATCCATTATAAGACAGCGTTTAATAGTATGACCATATACTATCTTTTCCACAGCATACTCTGGGGCTCAATCAGGGTTGTGCCGTGAAGGAGACTGTTGTGCCCCTGCCTTATTTGTGGCAAAGCTGCCAGGCGTACAGTGAAGGAGGCAGGGGATTACAGGACGATGAAGGACAGGTTTGTGGTTAAGGCAGCTGAATGCTGTCCTGGGGGAAATCAGATTCTATCCTACCTCTGCCACAGTTCCCTTGTGAGGCTGGGCAAGTTACTTAAAGCAAACTTTTCACAGGAGGTCACTAATTATGGGTTCCTCATTTTCTGGGTGTCCAGCGCAAGGCACCTGGGGCCTGAATTTCAGAAGCACTGAGTGCTCACAACTGCAACTGAAGTCATGGGGAATCACGGACACTCAGTGCCTTTAAAAAAGTCCGACCCTAAGTGGCTCAAAACAGGCATCCAAAATGAATGGACTCTTTTGCCAATTTTGTCCTTCATCTCTGTGTCTCAGTTCCCAGTCTGTAGTATGAAGATACTTTTCAGAGTAGCAGCCGTGTTAGTCTGTATTCGCAAAAAGAAAAGGAGTACTTGTGGCACCTTAGAGACTAACAAATTTATTTGAGCATAAGCTTTCGTGAGCTACAGCTCACTTCATCGGATGCATTCAGTGGGAAAAAAAAAATCCGATGAAGTGAGCTGCAGCTCACGAAAGCTTATGCTCAAATAAATTTGTTAGTCTCTTAGGGGCTACAAGTACTCCTTTTCTTTTTGTTCTAATACTGTGATCCTACAGGGAGAGGGTTTGTAGTCTCTCAGGGGCCACAAGTACTCCTTTTCTTTTTATGAAGATACTGTTTCCTTAATATTGGCACTTCCTGGATCCTGAGTGCTTTATTCTACAACATTAATAATATACATTCAACTTCTTTTCTTTAACTGGCTTGCTGTGATATCCTTGACCCTGAGCTACAGCGTTTATTGAGTCTAAGGTGTGGTTATCTCCTTCACAGAAAGCAGTTGTCAAAGTTATTATGACAACTTTAACCACCATGTTTTTAAGTTTAGGTCAGGTTGTTTCCAGAGCCCTCTTACAAAACAATATAGTTGTTAGTATAATGCCTCAGAGTCTTTGTTTTGTTTCCTCAGGTCGTTACTGAAGTCTGGATCTCTAGCCCGTCAGTGCTGACCCTGGGGCTAGCCTCACATCTGCAGCATTCAGTCCCTGACGGGCCATGGAGCACGCCAAAGGGAGGAACAAGAAAATGGGAGCTACCACACTTGATCAGACCCATGGTCCATCCGACTGTGGCCAGGACCAGATGTTTCAGAGGAAGGTGCAAGCAACTGCATAGTGCAAAAGCATTGAATAATCTGTCTGAAAGGAAAAGGAGGACTTGTGGCACCTTAGAGACTAACCAATTTATTTGAGCATAAGCTTTCTGAAAGGACGGTTCTTCCTAAATCCCCATCAGTTAGGCACTGTCTGATGGCCTGAACCATTATGGTGTTTATATCCTTCATTTAATAAAAAAAAGTTTAATCCTGTCAAATGTAGCTATGAATATCCTCTTCCTTACTAAGCTCTTTGCCACACTGCATCTTGTGACAATGAGTTCCACGGGTTAACGATGAGACAATGTAAGGCACAGTCCCACACTAAAGTTTCAGAACTCTTGCTACTCTTTAATATATCCGGTATTGCAGTGGGGTAACTAGCTGAAATTCCATTCACAACTTGTGGATTCAAATACGTCTGACAAAGTGATGAATTTACAGATGCAGGCTTGAGTTTCACCCTTTTAAAAATTTTGCATTTGAATCCCATTTAATTTGGGCAGGTTTGTAATCCTAATTCCACATTCCATATATTTCGCCTCGTGTTTTCTGTTCATTCCAATTAACCACATACACATAAAGAACAATCTCTGCTTTGGCCTCTTACAAAAAGTAGTTTGGGGGCTCAGCAAGAGAGCACAGCTGCAGAGGGAAACCTCAGAGAAAGAAATCCAGGAGTCCGGAATTGCCTTGAGAGTGGAAAGAGTGAGAGATGAAGAGGTCATGGCTGACTGGGATTTTAGATGAAGGGGGCAGTCCAGAGGAAACAGGAGAAAGGTAGGGAGAGGAGAGCCACGGTAGGAATGTAGGTGAGGGAACATGTGGAACCTAAGGGACAGGATGACAGGGAATTCGGCGATAAGGAAGGGATGTAGGGAGAACAAAGGTTCAGGGAAACATGACGGAAGGAGGATGCGGAAGGTAGAGATGGGGAGATGGGAAGGGGAGGTTTATGCACCATAAGGTGGGTAGAAAGCTGGCTAAATTGTCGGGCTCAACGGGTAGTGATCAATGGCTCCATGTCTAGTTGGCAGCCGGTATCAAGTGGAGTGCCCCAGGGGTCGGTCCTGGGGCCGGTTTTATTCAATATCTTCATAAATGATCTGGAGGATGGTGTGGATTGCACTCTCAGCAAATTTGCGGATGATACTAAACTGGGAGGAGTGGTAGATACGCTGGAGGGGAGGGATAGGATACAGAAGGACCTAGACCAATTGGAAGATTGGGCCAAAAGGAATCTGATGAGGTTCAATAAGGATAAGTGCAGGGTCCTGCACTTAGGACGGAAGAACCCAATGCACAGCTACAGACTAGGGACCGAATGGCTAGGCAGCAGTTCTGCAGAAAAGGACCTAGGGGTGACAGTGGACGAGAAGCTGGATATGAGTCAGCAGTGTGCCCTTGTTGCCAAGAAGGCCAATGGCATTTTGGGATGTATAAGTAGGGGCATAGCGAGCAGATCGAGGGACGTGATCGTTCCCCTCTATTCGACATTGGTGAGGCCTCATCTGGAGTACTGTGTCCAGTTTTGGGCCCCACACTTCAAGAAGGATGTGGATAAATTGGAGAGAGTCCAGCGAAGGGCAACAAAAATGATTAGGGGACTGGAACACATGAGTTATGAGGAGAGGCTGAGGGAGCTGGGATTGTTTAGCCTGCAGAAGAGAAGAATGAGGGGGGATTTGATAGCTGCTTTCAACTACCTGAAAGGGGGTTCCAAAGAGGATGGCTCTAGACTGTTCTCAATGGTAGCAGATGACAGAACGAGGAGTAATGGTCTCAAGTTGCAGTGGGGGAGGTTTAGATTGGATATTAGGAAAAACTTTTTCACTAAGAGGGTGGTGAAACACTGGAATGCGTTACCTAGGGAGGTGGTAGAATCTCCTTCCTTAGAGGTTTTTAAGGTCAGGCTTGACAAAGCCCTGGCTGGGATGATTTAACTGGGAATTGGTCCTGCTTTGAGCAGGGGGTTGGACTAGATGACCTTCTGGGGTCCCTTCCAACCCTGATATTCTATGATTCTATGATTCTATGATCTGTTGAGAGGAATGGAGGCAGGAAGAAAGAGGAAATGATGTAGAGAAGGGCAGTGAGGCAAGTTGGGTAGAGGAAGAGAGCAGAGGGAGGCAAAAAGATTAGTGAGACAAGCACAATGCTTAGTCAAGTGTGTGAGTAAAGTATTCTGATATTTTCTTTGCATAAGGCAACCAGAATCTTTTGCCACAAGTTGACAGCCTCAGGCTACAGAAGGGTTTGAGCTTGTACAAACAATAGCTGGAGTACCACACAACCTGTCACATAACATGAGCATATGTTAACATAGTAAGCGTTCCGTTGTCATTGCCACGACTGAGGCTCAGGAGGCTTGTAGGTGTAGAAATAGAGGCTCCGATTCTTGCGTAATTGATAGCACATGGCATCTTAACGTAGCCCAGAGGATAACGGCCCCTTGAACGGTGAATTGGCTCATCAGGAATTTGTAAAGCAAGTATTTTCCTGTGGCTGTAAGGGCAGCCAGAATTTGCATGACAACCATACAGTTACGAGGAAAGCATTCTAAGATGTTTGATCACTGGTGAGATTAGACTGTTCATTGGGATATGGCTGTCAGAGTTACCGCCCTCAAAGAATCAACACTGGGTCAGAATAAAGGTTATTCAGGTGCCCTAACTGTATTTCCATACCAAACAGTTTGGTTTCTTGTCCAACTTCACTTTAATAATGAATTTCCTGGCTCTCTCATTTCTTTTAAAAAACAAATATTTTGTAGGGATTTTTTTTTTACCCTCAACTTGCTGAGATGTACCTTCTACCTTCACATGGAGTTATCTGGATTTTTTCTTTTTTAATTTTATTTTAAAAAATACATTGAAACTACAAAGGGGTGTGCCTAAATGTAAGAGATAAGAATATTTAACCAATAGCTATCTGATTTCCATAAATACTTACATATTCGAGGTTTCCAAATCCACATAAATAAGTGATTTTTCAATTAGTGAGTAGACTCAGGAAATGTCTTCTATAGTCATGTTTAGTTTTGCTTTTGAAAAGTTTTGAGAAGCCGAAGGGATGGGATTTGGGTAAGGAAAGCACCAAGGCAGCAGGAGGATAAGTGGGATTGCCTCCTGCAGGATACCCTGAGGGGGTAAACTCCTTTTTACTCCCTACAGCATGTCTATCCGTTCACCCGCTGTTTCCCAGACAGCTCCCTGCGCTGCGAAATACATGGGTGGAGGGGAGGGATGGGACAGCCTTGGGCAGGTATTGAGCTCTGGTGAAATTTTTTCAAGTTGTGTTTTTAAAGCCTCTTGGAAAGAGCCCTCTGACAAGACTTAATTAGCTTTAAACAAGACAGGGAGAAGAAATTTGTTTTTTTTCTGACAACTTTATAAGTGCACGTGTTTGCGTGTTTCAACAGGACTGGGTAAGATACCACTTGCCTACAGTCTGCTTTGTCCTTCTGGCCTTCGGCTAGTGCCCATTTTCACAGCTGTGGCAAAACATGCTGAAGCTTATTCCACTTACTGTCAATTTCTCTAAACAGAATTGGCCATTTTGTTAAACTTCTGGACAGCCACACCTCTTTCTCACAGCTAATCACCTCAACCTCTCCCTCTTCTTCAGGGCAATCGCCCTTTTCTGATTGGCTCAGGAAAAAGGAGCTGCTTTTTACCACCCAACAAAACAACAGACTTGGAGTGGCTGGGAGACTTCACATGTGTTCTGTGAAGTTCCTGGGAGACACGACCTGGAATTGGGTGCTGAAGTGATTGAGCCATACAGAAACTCAAACTTTTTCCCACATTTTAACAAGACAAGCAAAAGACGAATGAATGGAATGCCCATCTCAAGTCAAACTAAGTTTGGCTTTGTTTCTGAAAGTTATTAGCAACATATGGCTAAGAAGCCGTCTTCGTTTACTTTAATAACATCTGCTTTTCTCCCCCCTTTTCTAGTACATCAACCCTTGCTTGTGTAATTTCATACTAGTCTGGCATGTCCAAGTTTTCAAAAACTGAGGAAATAGCATGCAAGTTTGTCCTGCAATTTTTAAAAGGCTTTCAATATGGTAGAGGAGAGGATCTTCCAGGCCCAGAGCCTCTTCCCAACTGACCCGAAAAGTGGTGCTTGGTTAAACAGAAAGCCAGACAAACACTGCCTTCCCAGTCGGTCAGTAGTCTCTGTAAGTTCATACCCATGCTTTCTCAAGGCTGTATTTGAGACTGAGAAAGCTAAAGGTAAAATTATTTTCCATCCGTGACACACACCCCCTACACACACACACACACACTTCAACTAAGAAGCACTCTGGTCCATTTTTCTACCAGGATAAAGATTGCGAGAGCCATGGAACACATGAAATTAGCCAGTTGTTTCCTGGCATCTTTTCTTGACACAGCTGGTCCACTTTCCCATGGTACCAGTACCTTCAGGTCAGACAGTGTGATCTCGCAACATTTTTAGAGAATTTGATTTATAAGAAAAGAAGTAAAACTGAATAGGAGAGATGGCTTCTGAACTAAAAGGAAACAAAGAATTAACTAGTTTATACTTGGCTTTTACCAACAACATTGCTAAGAAGAATGAGTCCATGTATGATAAGAGGGAATAGATTTGGATGGACTGTCTTCCAGAGGAGTGGGTTTTGGTTTTGGACTGAGGTGTGGACGGGCAATCCCAAATTGTACTAAAATAAGAGTTTCTTTGAGATACTATTTGAATGGTACCTTAAACCAGAAAGGTTAAAATACAGAAACACACAAAGGGTGGGGAAAGATGTTGATGAAATTATGGGGAAGAAGTGCCTATATGGTGGACATGTTCAATTATTAAATAGTATTAGGGTGCAATTGTTGAACACTTATTACCACATATTCCTTTTAAACCACTCCCTTAAACAGATTACCAAGAACAAATCTTTAATTTATTAATAGCTCCTAGACAACTGGTACTTTCTCACTGGCAACAGGGTTGGCAGGGGTGAGGAATGGCTCTGAGAAATACTGGAAGTTGGTGATGTGACGGAAGAGTGAACACATCAAGCATGTACACCGCCCAGCAGACAGAGGACAAATAGATACCAGGCTAGTTAGTAAGTATTTATTCAATACATTTGCCCACAAAAGTCATTGCATTTGACAAATTTCTTTAAATGGTAGCACGTATGAGGACTTGCTTTGGGTTGTTAGTTAGTAAAGACAGAATTTTCAGGTTTAAGATGTTCCCAGAAACACTGAACATGCATTACAACTGTGCTGTTGCCTAATGATACTCTAAACAAGATATGAGCTCGTAATGAATCATGTACTTTGTTAACATGTTTGGTGATGATCTGTAAAGTTGTTTACATTTCCTAAATAAACAAGTTAAAAAATTAGGCATGCTGGATTTCCTGATAAAACTCAGCAAGAGCCTTGGAGAAATTACTCATCATCTGGACTTTAATTCTGTTCATTTAGTTTTTCTGCCCACTTCAAAATTTGCTTCTGAACAGATTCTTGCACAATTTTGGTATAAGAGACTCCTCTTTTTAACTAAAAATGGCATAGTAAAGACAGCCCATAATCTGGAAGGTTTAAATTTACCAAGATGTAAGGAGTAGCATCTCCTCAGACCAGACTGCCTCCCACTCCTGAAATAAAGGCAAGGATTTGTAGTAATCCAAACAAGAACGGAGAGAAATGGGCATCTCCACTGCAGTTCTTTACTCTGCTTGGCCCAGGGCTAGCTGTGGGAGGAGGCGAATGTCCTTACTACAGAACAGGAGGAAGAAATGGGGCTGACCCCGAGACATTACTTCTTGCTGCTGCATCCAGAAAATAAAATGGTGAGTGGAGTTTTTCCAATACAAACAGAGAAAAAAGTTTAGCTTGAGTGTTTAGCCTAGAATATCTAAATTAAATCTTAGGTAATTGTAGCTACCGATATAGAATCATCCAGAAACACTTTAAGTATACATGCAGTGAATATCAAAAGAATTGGCAATGATTTGATTCATACAGTGTTAGAAAGTGTGGCTAAAATTACTCATAGTGTACAGCTGGCAGAAATAGGAGCTGTGAGACTTACTGTACAAACTCCTGGAGAAATATTGAACGTGCCTGGCACAGAACTTTTACAGTCACGTGGCAGTGTCCCCATTGAAACAGAGAGGAAGGCAGTGCTACATGCCACAGGACTGCAGTCACATCAGTGCTGATACAAGGGGTGCAATTCTCATTTAGAGCAAGGCTCCTTTACACTGCAAATTACATCAACATGCACTTTTAAGCACCTTCACAGCAGTACACTGTAAGGTAGCTTTAATGTAACTGAGAATCAGGTTGTCTGTCTGTCCTTCAAGAGGTGGAAAAAGCACTTACCTGTTTCTGAAGGTTTCTCTGTTTCTGTCCCACAGAACAGAAATTCATATTTGGCCTTGGCAACACTCTGGGAATGAGCCAATGCATCATTAACCCAAACAAAAGCTTCTGCCTGTAGAGTCAAAACAAAAAATAGGGTTAATCTTTCACTTAAAACGTGGAATGTTAATAGTGAATCATTCAGCATTCAGCATGTCAACAGACTAGGGATTTTCAAAATCACTTAGCACGGCCTCTGAAGTCAATAGGAGCAGCGTCAGGCCAAGGCTAAGCACTTTTGAGAAGTCCATCTCTAAGTCTTACAGCCAAGATTTTCAAGAGTGAGCAGTGATTTTGGGGCCCCAACTTGCAGCACCTTAAAGGGGCTTAGTTAACAGGGTGGATACTCGGCAAGTCAGTGACCACTTTCAAAGGACCTTGGCCTATGCATATAGCTTTAGGCACCCGGGTTTGAAAACAGTGTCACTGTAGGGACAAATACTGAAAGGCACCCAACATTAAAACCTTCATTAAAAATTACCATTCTCCCAGTTGAGGAGGACACACAAGTTTTTCAAGATGAATTCTGCAACACTGACTAAATAGTACCTTCTGTACTAGGCAATATTTCTTTGTAGTAAATTTTGGGCACTGAATTTCTTCTGTCATGTGTGATTGTGCATGTAACAGAATTATAAGCAATGGGGGAAGAGCGAAATGATCAACTATAAAGAATACTGATAAGTAAGTTTTGCTCACAAATCATCTTTCCACTTTGGGAGCACTACAGCCTGGAAGACAGGCATAAAAGCTGCACACTAAGAAAAGGTATGACTAAGAGAGTTCAAAATTTACTCCATATTAAAATAAGGCCTTGTTTTGTGGAGGAGAAGTTAGTGTTGAAATCTACTGAACATGCAGGATTACAGCTTGCTAAAGGTGGGTGGTACCCACTAAGGCTCATGAAAGACTTAGCAACCCAAACTTCATGATAAGGACCACAGAATCTAGAGACAGAGATGACCTTTCGGGTGGAATCCTGGCCCCACTGAAGTCAATGGACGACTTCAGCAGGTTCAGCATTTCAGCCATGATATTTTCTGCAATGGGTGGATGGACAGATGAGCATCTCACTCCACATTCCAAAACAGTTACTGCAGGCTTTTCTGGCCATTCCTCTCCTCCCCCATCCCTAACTTTCTTCTTCTGAGCCAGCTTTGCGGAATTTGGCCCAGCATTTTGATGGTTGGTGTATAAAATCCAACACAGAGAGTCATGAGTATTTGGACAGTAAAAAGAACAAGGGTCTCAAGAGGGAAGCATTTTAGGAGACCTGATCCATCAGAATAGCTATTAACCGTGAACCTCCTGAAGTTGCCCAATCAAGTCAGCTGCATACTACACCCAGCTACAACAATGTACAACAAAAGATTTGTCCAAATGACTGAACAAGTTATGCATTCTTCATAAGGAAGCTACTTTGATTAGACATGCTTCTCACTGTACAGTTGTGACATGTGCACAAAGGAGGCTTCTTCATGTGTAGAGAAAAACTGCATGTACCTGGTTTGACTTTCTAAAAGTGTAACAGGTGCCGCATGAGCAACAGGTGCCAGGAGAACACTAAGTGATGAAAGTCAAAGTCTTTAAACCACCATATTCGCTCTTCACTACCCTAAGGAGTTAGATGGGATCCTACCCATACAGGAACAATATCAAATTGTGCCATACTGTCAAGAAAGAAATTCTTGTTCCAGTTCACTACACCCTAACCATTTATCCAACAAGAGTCAAAAATCCCTGTCATTTTAATTCATAGGCTAAGATTTATAAAAATGTGTGCCTAAAATTATACTTTTCAGAGTAAAGTCGTGTTAGTCTGTATCCGCAAAAAGAAAAGGAGGACTTGTGGCACCTTAGGGACTAACCAATTTATTTGAGCATGAGCTTTCGTGAGCTACAGCTCACTTCATCGGATGCATTCCGTGGAATTATACTGAAATCTTCTGTCAGACACCTAACAAAAACAGCAGAGTGCGCAACATTCTCGGAAACAACATGGCCACTTACTCAGGTGCCTAAGTATAGACTTGGGCCACAATTCTTATTTACTAGGACTGTCGATTAGTCGCAGTTAACTCACACAATTAACTCAAAAAAATTAATCACGATTAATTGCACTGTTATACAACAATAGAATACCATTTATTTAAATATTTTGGATGTTTTTCTACATTTTCAAATATATTGATTTCTATTACAACACTATATACAAAGTGTACACTGCTCATTTTATATTATTATTTTTGATTACAAATATTTGCACTGTAAAAATGATAAAGAATTAGTATTTTTCAATTCACCTCATACAAGTACCATAGTGCAATCTCTTTATTATGAAAGTGTAACTTACAAATATAGATTTTTTTTTATTATACAACTGCACTCAAAACCAAAACAACGTAAAACTTTCGAGCCTACAAGTCCACTGAGTCTTACTTCTTGTTCAGCCAATCACTAAGACAAACAAGTTTTTTTACCTTTACAGGAGATAATGCTGCCTGCTTCTTATTTACAACGTCACCTGAAAGTGAGAACAGGCATTCGCATGGCACTTCTGTAGCCGGCGTCACAAGATATTTACATGCCAGATGTGCTAAAGATTCATATGCCCCATCATACTTTGGCCACCATTCCAAAGGACATGCTTCCATGCTGATCATGCTCATTAAAAAAATAATGTGTTAATTAAATTTGTGACTGAACTCTTTGGGGGAGAACTGTATGTCTCCTGTCCTGTTTTACCCACATTCTGCCCTACATTTCATGTTATAGCAGTCTTGGATGATGACTCAGCACATGTTGTTCGTTTTAAGAACACTTTCACAGCAGATTTGACAAAAAACACAAACAATGTACCAATATGAGATTTCTAAAAATAGCTACAGCACTCAACCCAAGGATTAAGAATCTGAAGTGCCTTTCAAAATCTGATCGGAACGGGATGTGGCGCATGCTTTCAGAAGTCTTAAAAGAGCAACACTCTGATGAGGAAACTACAGAATCTGAACCACCAAAAAAAAGAAAATCAACCTGCTGGTGGCATCTGACTCAGATGATGAAAATGAATATACATTGGTCTGCTCTGCTCTGGATCGTTATTGAGCAAAACTCATCATCAGTGTGGACACATGTCCTCTGGAATAGTGGTTGAAGTATGAAGGGACATATGAATCTTTAGCACAGCTGGCACATAAATATCTTGAGACGCCGGGTACATCAGTGCCATGAGAACTCCTGTTCTCACTTTCAGGTGACATTGTAAACAAGAAGCGGGCAGCATTATCTCCTTGTAGGCTCTAAAGTTTTACATTGTTTTATTTTTGAATGCAGTTTTTTTTGTACATACTGTAAGTTCAACTTTCATGATAAAGAGATTGCACTATAGTACTTGTATTAGATTAATTGAAAAATACTATTTATTTTGTTTTTCTACTGTGAAAATATTTGTAATAAAAAATAAGTACAAAGTGAGCACTGGACACTTTGTAATCTGTTGTAATTGAAATCAATATATTTGAAAATGTAGAAAACATCCAAAAATATTTAAATAAATGGTATTCTATTATTGTTTAAACACGCAATTAATTGTGATTAATTTTTTTAATCGCTTGACAGCCCTATTATTTACACTGTAATATATCCTGACTTTCAGACCTCTTTTATACTGCTTTGGCATTATAAAGGGGCTTTACTGTAAATGAGGTTCAGGCCCTTAGGACTTTAACTTCACGCACCCATTTTTAAACATCTTGGCCAAAAGTAGTGCAGTTTTAACACCATGGAGTGGTAGCTGCCATTACGTTTGTCTCCAAAGAAAGACTGTGCTGCAGTAAAGGGCCCAGCTGTAACTGTTGGATCAAGCACAAAGTTAAGATTTCTGATTTTTGTTCCCAATTTTGCCACTAACTTTGGGGCTGATCCAAAGCCCATTGAAGTCACAAGGTCTCAGAAGCCAAGAGCTTAGCAGCATTCAGAAGAAGCCTGGACATTTACAGGGAACATTCCGAGCTGCATTAGTAAGGATTAAAAAATAAATACAAGTTTGGAAGTGATATAAACCCTCATACTTCAGGGCATAAGCCAACTCCCTCAGCTGGAGGTTAGGAAGAAGCTTGCCTCATAAGCAAGTTATGACATATTAAATCATATTAAGCTCTTAGCCTTGTGGCAGCGAGGTCCCACCTAATCACCAACTCCATTTCTGCGGCATGTCATGCTTGGGCTTGCTAAACACATAAAGCTATTTGAAAGTGCACACATGGCTCTCACCAATGTCACATAGACCCGCTATGCTCATTTAGCAGCTGGAGGGCTGCATGAAGTAACATAATTTGCTACTTCTTTTTTTTTTAATGTCTCAGTGTAGGTTCACATGAAAGTTCCCTAGGCATTTGTGTATGCAGTTCTTATCCATTAAAATTCACTCCAATGCAAAGAATTCTCACTAAGGCTTCAGTGGTGCATTAGGCCCTTAATACTGGTCCTTAGTGATACTCCAGTGCAGTGCAGCTGTATGTGGTTTACCCTGATGTTTTACCCTTAATGGCAGAGCAGTGCATTTTTAAAAGACACAGAGGCCTTTGAGGTGTCTAAGGAGAAGATTTATTTATTTTGTTTAAATATGAAGCTAGGTTGCTGAATCAGTCTTTAGGTATCTAAGTGGATGACCTGATTTCCCAGAGTACCAAGCCCTCACCAGGTCCCCCCATGGAAGCTCCTCTGTGTGCACTTTTAAAAGTCAGGCCACTTATCTAGACATCAACCCACAGACTTAAAGCCCCACATTTGACTACCTTGGCCAGAAAACACTAGTCTAGTATTTACAATGAAAGCCACCTGTGTGCAACCATCTTCAAAGGGACGTTAATCAGATTGATGCTGAGTTATTGAACATTAGCCAGTGTCCCTTCTCAGACTCAAATATCCCACTGCCACTATTACAGCCAGATTCACATACAGAGCCATCCAAGGATAAGGAACAGGGCCAGATCAGCCCATCGCTGGGCCCTAAGCACACATACATAGTTGTTGCTTAGTTAACCCCCCTCCTCCCCAGATCAGTCAGCAGCACAGGCTCCCGCTGCATATATACTGCCCCTCTCCGGTCCGCCTCCCTCCTGGCCAACTGCCCTGTGCCGGCACGACTGCAGCTCCCCATCCCGCACCTGGGGCGGCGAACCTCCAGCTGGTCGTCTGGCTCAGGTGCTGGTGCAGGAGCTGGCCCACAGCAGCAGAGTGGAGGAGCAGCATTGGCCGCCCCACTGCCACCCCTCCATCACGATGGGGGCAAGGCCAAATTTGAGTGAGTGGCATTGCAACCTGGTGCACAGACGTTGCATCCCTGCTGGGGTTGCCCTCCCCCCTAAACTGGGCCCTTGGCATGTGCCTAGGCTGCCTATGCATTAATCTGGCCCTGGGGAGGAAGTCTCCCCGCTAGAGAAGGCTGCTTCCCCCAGGAAGGAAGAAGGTATTTTTTGTCCTTTTGGGACATCTTCCTTTTCTTCTTGGGGGCAGGGACCAGCAGGTGAATGCCAGACAAACAGAGAACGCAGAAGGGTCACTAGCATAATACCCCAGGACAGAGCTTGGGACTTGGCAACCGCTAGCATCTGAGGAGGTAGCAGAGCAGGTGGGTCTTCCTCTATGTGGACTGCCCCTGTAAGGAGCAAAAGCAGAGCCCCAGAGACAAGCACAACAGACCAGCCAGATACAAGAGAGTTTCCAGCACCCCAGGAGGAGTTATCAAGGTCAGGAGTGGAACAGCCACAATCACAGTGTAACATTTGGAAAGATCACAATAGTGCAGTCCATTTTGGCTAGAGTCCACCTGTCTCCATGACTCTGATAATCCTCACTCCCCAGGGACCTCTGTGCAGTTTGGGAAGCCCAGGTTCATGGCAGCCAGGGAAAGACCATGCAACATGAGGGTAATATAATCAATGCCAATCAACCGGGGCTTGTGGAAAACAGATCTGAAGCTAACCTGGTATTTTGTGAAAAAAGAGTTTCCAAAGCAGTGTCCTGGCTGGTTTTGGAAATAGTCACTTGAATAAAGAAACCTGAACGTTCTTTCTGTTAACTAGAATAAAACCATATCCTGAGCCTAAGAGACTCTTACTATTAATCCTGGCATTTGTTGTTCAGTGTGGAGAGATACAATTATTACCTCAATGACGTATTTATGAGCTGCTGTTATCTGAAGATAAGCCAACACTTCAGCTGTGCATTTGATAGTAAAAAGTAAGGAGAGAACCATGTTCATTACCAGATCAGATTAGATATTCTGTTAGATATCTGATTCATCAATGTAACTTTCCTGAGAAACCAGGTCAAATGTCCCAGAGACCGGATATGCATGCCTGATCACTTAATCCCCTAATCAGATGGTGTTTATACATTCTGATTACTTGGTTTTGTAGCCACATATTAGCAGAGTACAAATAGCATCTTCGCTCTTAACTTGTGTAAGTCTTCTGCTGATGGACTCGTGAGGCAATGTCAACTCAAGACCTCGGTAGTCAGCTAGATACCACTCCAATACCTCCCACGGATCCTCAGTTCACCAACCTAGCAGCACACAGCCTCCAGAGCTGGGAGCCATTCAGGTACCCCTCCAGTCAGGGCCCTAACATGTAGTGAGTTATGCACGGGATGGCCTTTAACTCCCCTTTACCATCAACTTGGCCTACTCCTGACCATCAATACTACTCCATAACCATGCACGCTCAGCTTAAAACCCATCACTGGCTCTCCGGTCCCATACCCTTTTATAGAACTGGAAGCTTTTTCCCATTCAAACAGTAACCTGTACTGATCTCACCACCAGGGCTGCCAAAGTGCCTTCCCTCCATTGGTGAAAGGGCAGCTGCATCCTGCACCATCAGACCTGGCCTGGCCAGGTGTGATTCACACCTTTGTGGCTTCCAGGCTGACCACTGCAACTCCCTGTGCTTGGGAATAAGCACATTGACCTTAAAGATCCAGACCCTGGCAACAACCCTAGCTGCCAACAGTATCATAGAATCATAGAATATCAGGGTTGGAAGGGACCTCAGGAGGTCATCGAGTCCAACCCCCTGCTCAAAGCAGGACCAATCCCCAATTAAATCATCCCAGCCAGGGCTTTGTCAAGCCTGACCTTAAAAACTTCTAAGGAAGGAGATTCTACCACCTCCCTAGGTAACGCATTCCAGTGTTTCACCACCCTCCTAGTGAAAAGTTTTTCCTAATATCCAACCTAAACCTCCCCCACTGCAACTTGAGACCATTACTCCTTGTCCTGTCCTCTTCTACCACTGAGAATACTCTATCCTCTCTGGAACCCCCTTTCAGGTAGTTGAAAGCAGCTATCAAATCTCCCCTCATTCTTCTCTTCTGCAGACTAAACAATCCCAGTTCCCTCAGCCTCTCCTCATAACTCATGTGTTCCAGACCCCTAATCATTTTTGTTGCCCTTCGCTGGACTCTCTCCAATTTATCCACATCCTTCTTATAGTGTGGGGCCCAAAACTGGACACAGTACTCCAGATGAGGCCTCACCAATGTCGAATAGAGGGGGACGATCACGTCCCTCAATCTGCTCGCTATGCCCCTACTTATACATCCCAAAATGCCATTGGCCTTCTTGGCAACAAGGGCACACTGCTGACTCATATCCAGCTTCTCGTCCACTGTCACCCCTAGGTCCTTTTCCGCAGAACTGCTGCCTAGCCATTCGGTCCCTAGTCTGTAGCTGTGCATTGGGTTCTTCCGTCCTAAGTGCAGGACTCTGCACTTACCCTTATTGAACCTCATCAGATTTCTTTTGGCCCAATCCTCCAATTTGTCTAGGTCCCTCTGTATCCTATCCCTGCCCTCCAGCTTATCTACCACTCCTCCCAGTTTAGTATCATCCGCAAATTGTGGAGCAATCCACATCATCCTCCAGATCATTTATGAAGATATTGAACAAAACCGGCCCCAGGACCGACCCCTGGGGTACTCCACTTGACACCGGCTGCCAACTAGATATGGAGCCATTGATCACTACCCGTTGAGCCCGACAATCTAGCCAGCTTTCTACCCACCTTATAGTGCATTCATCTAGCCCATACTTCTTTAACTTGCTGACAAGAATACTATGGGAGACCGTGTCAAAAGCTTTGCTAAAGTCAAGAAACAATACATCCACTGCTTTCCCTTCATCCACAGAACCAGTAATCTCATCATAGAAGGCGATTAGATTAGTCAGACATGACCTTCCCTTGGTGAATCCATGCTGACTGTTCCTGATCACTTTCCTCTCATGTAAGTGCTTCAGGATTGATTCTTTGAGGACCTGCTCCATGATTTTTCCGGGGACTGAGGTGAGGCTGACTGGCCTGTAGTTCCCAGGATCCTCCTTCTTCCCTTTTTTAAAGATTGGCACTACATTAGCCTTTTTCCAGTCATCCGGGACTTCCCCCGTTCGCCACGAGTTTTCAAAGATAATGGCCAATGGCTCTGCAATCACAGCCGCCAATTCCTTTAGCACTCTCGGATGCAACTCGTCCGGCCCATTGCACTTCTCGTAATATGGGATTATCAAGAGCACTCATCTTGAAGATCCTACATTGCACTGGCCCATGCTATGTAAGAGAGCCCCTCTTACTCAGGTATTGCATCCTTATTCCTCAAGAGTTGCTTTCCTAGCAACTAGCCCAAAAATATGGCACTCCTTTCCAGAGGAGGTAGGAATGACCACACACCTCAGCATTCAGAGCTAGGTGCAAACCCATTTTTTTAGCCACAAGAGCAACAAAAGAAAAGCTTGCACTCTTCCCTCACCCAGCAACCTCTTGGAAAGGAAGGAGAAATCTAATTTACTTGCTGGGCTCCTTGCTCTATTGTCTCCAATTTGCAGGCACCCAGATATTAGCAATAGGTGCCTGGTAAGAACCCAGTTTGTGTACCTGCAAATGGAACAACTGGGTCCCTTAACTACAATTAGTGAAGTCATGTGTGATGCTAGTTGCCACAAACCTATCAAAAAAATCCCTATATCAAGACTGGAAATCGAAGTCTTATCATGCAATCCACCAGACATACACAGAGATGGCCCAGCCACGGCAGAGCCATCGACTGCAGTAGTAAGCCACTCCATAGGCTTTTTATTCCCTCTTTCCCAATTTTCCTGGGACTACCTAACACCAAGCCCTCAACTCTATGGTAACAGACCCATTAGAAATCCTAATAGAGCCCATTTCCTCAGGCCCTGCATAGAGGAAAGGATTTGGGCCATATGAATAATGCAGGAGACATGGCTTCTGAATCTATATGAAAAGGTAAGTGATGTCAGAAAGAAAGAAGCCCTAACAAAGTGCAACTGTGTATATGTAAAAAGAAAAGGAGTACTTGTGGCACCTTAGAGACTAACCAATTTATTAGAGCATAAGCTTTCGTGAGCTACAGCTCACTTCCTCAGATGCATATTGTGGAAACTGCAGCAGGCTTTATATATACACAGAGAATATGAAACAATACCTCCTCCCACCCCACTGTCCTGCTGGTAATAGCTTATCTAAAGTGATCATCAGGTGGGCCATTTCCAGCACAAATCCAGGTTTTCTCACCCTCCACCCCCCCACACAAATTCACTCTCCTGCTGGTGATAGCCCATCCAAAGTGACAACTCTTTACACAATGTGCATGACAATCAAGTTGGGCTATTTCCTGCACAAATCCAGGTTTTCTCACATCCCCCCCACCCCCATACACACACAAACTCACTCTCCTGAACGCCACTAGCCGTCACCTTCAGCCCCCAACTAAAACCCCTCCAACGCATTATTAAGGATCTACAACCTATCCTAAAGGATGACCCAACACTCTCACAAATCTTGGGAGACAGGCCAGTCCTTGCCTACAGACAGCCCCGCAACCTGAAGCAAATACTCACCAACAACCACATACCACACAACAGAACCACTAACCCAGGAACTTATCCTTGCAACAAAGCCCGTTGCCAATTGTGCCCACATATCTATTCAGGGGACACCATCACAGGGCCTAATAACGTCAGCCACACTATCAGAGGCTCGTTCACCTGCACATCCACCAATGTGATATATGCCATCATGTGCCAGCAATGCTCCTCTGCCATGTACATTGGTCAAACTGGACAGTCTCTACGTAAAAGAATAAATGGACACAAATCAGATGTCAAGAATTATAACATTCATAAACCAGTCGGAGAACACTTCAATCTCTCTGGTCACGCAATCACAGACATGAAGGTCGCTATCTTAAAACAAAAAAACTTCAAATCCAGACTCCAGCGAGAAACTGCTGAATTGGAATTCATTTGCAAATTGGATACTATTAATTTAGGCTTAAATAGAGACTGGGAGTGGCTAAGTCATTATGCAAGGTAGCCTGTTTCCTCTTGTTTTTCCCTACCCCCCCCCCCCCCCAAATGTTCTGGTTTAACTTGGATTTAAACTTGAAGAGTGGTCAGTTTGGATGAGCTATTACCAGCAGGAGAGTGAGTTTGTGTGTGTATGAGGGTGGGGGGGATGTGAGAAAACCTGGATTTGTGCAGGAAATAGCCCAACTTGATTGTCATGCACATTGTGTAAAGAGTTGTCACTTTGGATGGGCTATCACCAGCAGGAGAGTGAATTTGTGTGGGGGGGTGGAGGGTGAGAAAACCTGGATTTGTGCTGGAAATGGCCCACCTGATGATCACTTTAGATAAGCTATTACCAGCAGGACCGTGGGGTGGGAGGAGGTATTGTTTCATATTCTCTGTGTATATATAAAGCCTGCTGCAGTTTCCACAATATGCATCTGAGGAAGTGAGCTGTAGCTCACGAAAGCTTATGCTCTAATAAATTGGTTAGTCTCTAAGGTGCCACAAGTACTCCTTTTCTTTTTGCGAATACAGACTAACACGGCTGTTACTCTGAAACCTGTGTATATGTAGCCAGTTCCTCAGATGCCTTTAATCAATGGTGTATTTCAGTGCAACTAGGGCAGGTCCTTAGCTGGTGCAAACTAGCACAGCTCCAGTGAAATACATCATCTCAGGATCTGACCCATAGTTTCACTACCTGATGAAATAGCATTTCAAATAGGAAGCGGTTTCTTTCCACAACACTAACTAAACAAATACCGCTCAAATGACTGAAGTGATCATAATCAGCTACTGAGAAAGTGTACAGGTTTGTGAATGACAACTTAGTTAATACACCGTTTTACATTTTTCTCTACAGTTTGCAGCAGAATCTTAATTTTACAAACGCTGGCCTTATGAACAACTCGTTATACGGACCAGGTTTCCTTGACAGGGAAACAAGTCACATAATGGAAGTGATGTTGATGAAGAACAAGTTCACATCCCTGCACATTCCGATGCCTTCAGTGCACTGGAAATCACTTTTCAATCAAGGCAGAGTGGAAGTCCGGGAAGTTTCAATGTCTAGCAACACACTAACGTCCCTGCTAGCTAAACTCAAGATGATCAAAGAAAAATACCGGGGTGGGGGTGGGGGGGGTTTCCTTTCTTTTGGCGAGAGGCTCCCCTGCAGAACACGGGCTGCTACCGCGGCCCTGACCCCGCTCTCCCGCCTCATCTCCACCCCGCTGGCCCCCAAGGCACCGGCTGCCTGGGCGGGGGGTCTCTGGCGTGCCACGGGGTCATCGAGAAGACTGGCCCGGCGGCGAGGCCGGCCCCTCGAAACCCGCTGAAACCGCCTGCGAAGCTCAGCGACACCGGCTCCCCGCAGCACGCTCCGGAGCGCGGCGTGACTCCCGCTCCGGGGGCGCCCGAGCCGGCGCCCGGGCTCCCGGCTCCCTGCCCGGCTGGGGCGGGCCGGGGGCGCTCGCGGCCCCGAGCCGCGGCCTCCCCCAGCCTGTGGCCCGCCGCGGGAGGCGACGCTCCGCCCGCGGGCAGCGCGCCCGGCTCCGGTCCCTTACCCCGCCAGCGCCGGCGTCCATCGCCCATCGCCCGCCCCGCTCGCCCGGCCCCGGCGGCCGGAGCCGGAGCGGCGCCTCCCCCGCGCCCAGCGGGGCTGCGGCTGCCGGCGGCGGCCGCCGAACTCCCCCGCGAGCCGGGACGGAGCCTGTCCTCGGCGTCTGGGCCTGTGCGAGCCGGCGGCCGCGGCTCCCCTGCGCGCATGCGCCCGCGGCCCGGCTCCGAGCCCCGGCCGGCCGGGCGAGCCGCGGGGGGCGGCGGCGGCCGCGGCGCCCCGGGCCGGGGGGTGGCGGGCGCCTGGGCAGCCGCGGCCGGGGCTGAGGCGGCGCGGGGTTCGCACATCCCGCCGCGGGGGCGGCGCCCAGCCCGAGCCGCAGGACCGGGCCCTTCCCGCGCCCCCGGAGCGGGGGGGTCCCGCCGGGGCAAGGTGCGTGCCCCTGGGCGCGCGGGCCGGGCTGTGGCTGCCCCGGGCGGGCGGCTCCGCCCCCGGGGAGCAGACAAAGCCGCGGCCCCGCCGGGAAAAGCCCAGAGCCCCCGGCCGCGGAGGGTTCCAGGCGCCCCGCGACGGCAGCCGCAGAGGCGGGGCGCGAGCCCACCGGCATGCGGCAGTTGAGGGGAGAGGGTTCCCAGCTGCACCCAGGGGCCTTAGGGGCACGCGCCCCACTGATTTAGGCCCCTAAGCGTTTCTCAAATGCGGCCACCGTGGCCTCATGTGGCCCCCAGGGATTTTTCTTGTGGTCACAGCCTCCTGGGCTGGGGGCAAAGTACCGGCCCCTCCCTGTTGCTCCTGGGTGCCCCTCCTGGGTGTTGATTTCTGGGGCTGCCAGCAGGAGTTGGGCCCTGCCCCCCTTGGGAGACACCTGAGGCACAACGCTGGAAGAGCAGGCACCCCGTGAGTTCCCCACCTTCCCAGGGGCCCTGGGACTCAGGCCTTGGGGTTCAGCCCTGGGGTGGCGGGCTCTGGTCACAGGGTTTCGGGTTCCAGGCCCGGGCTCCAGCTGCATGGCAGCAGGCCCTGGGCTCCGGCTCTAGCCCCTGGATGCCTCCCCTGGCCCCCCATCCAGGGCTTAATTTTGCCCCAGGCTTGCCAGGGCTGATTAAGTCTTCTGTGAAAAGTGATATTTGTATGTTCGTTAATATCACTTTTCACAATGGACTTACTAGCTAGCAATAAATACATTACACTGATTTGGACGTGTATATGTGCATATTTATTTGTTTTTCCTAAAGCTAATTAAGTATTTTAGGGAAGAGTGTGAGTGTGGCCACCAGCAAGAGTTGGTGGCTGCACTCTGAGGCCACCAAAAATTTGTCCTGAGAACTCCTGTTTTAGTGGGACTCAAAAAGTTCACTGCTGGGGCTCATGCTGTGACCCATAGTGATGATAGGCTAGTGAATTAAGTTGTTTTCTGTTACTTTACTCAATATTTTCTCCCTTGTATTTTTGTGATATTTCACATAATTTTCAGTTCATGAAACTTAAACAGTTATCAGTAGTTTGTTTCAGTTGTAACAGTTTGTGAAGTTGGCAATACCATAGGCTCTAGCAAGAAAGTTTACCTCAGGGTTGAATCAGCACCTGTTTATAGTTTGAGCATGATCAAGTTTATATCTGAGAAGGAACAATGATGCAGACCGGATGCCAGCTCATGCCAAGGCCCCTAGGCAGCACTGAACACTGACAAATGCATAGCCAGAAACCAGGCTGGCTCACCTGTGTGTAAGTATTATTAAAATAGATAGTAGAGTCATAAGAACAGATTTAGACTTTATGGAATGCTCGTAGGATGCTGCGTGTATTAATCCTACTTATGATATCTGTATCCCATTTTGTAAGGTAATGTTTAAATGTTTCCTTGGTAACCATAAAAACATTTGCTAAGACTGTAAATCCCCTACAGTCAGGGGAGAAGCATTACCAAGTGTGAAATGCTAGTTCACCACAAGAGGTGTTATGTTCTCCCCAACAAAAGAAGGTCTACAGTCATCAGACAAACCACTGTGGACAAAAGACATTGCTGATTGCTCTCCCCCCCCCCCCCCCCCCCCCGAAGAGGCTACATGCACCAGCTCCTGTCCCATGAGAGCTTGAATGCTGGGGGACGGGAATAAAAGTGCCTGTTAAGGTGAACTTGGGATCTTTGTGCTGTCTGGACTCTGTGGGGCAAAGATTCCTAAACACAAGAAGGAGATCCCCTAGCTGCTTGGCTTGGGTTAGCCCTAAAGGACATAAAAGTTTACTTCTTATAGAAGCTTTTGTTACCTTTTGAACTTAAGATTGTACCTCATTTGTGTGTGTTTACTTGCTTTAACCTTGTAAATAACCTCATTTCATTTTCCTAGTTAATAAACCTTTAGTTAGTTTGTTACATGGTTGACTACAAGCATTGTCTTTGGTTTGAGATCTGTATACAACTGACCTGGGGTAAGTGACTGGGACTGAAGTGAGCTGTAGCTCACGAAAGCTCATGCTCAAATAAATTGGTTAGTCTCTAAGGTGCCACAAGTACTCCTTTTCTTTTTGCGAATACAGACTAACACGGCTGTTCCTCTGAAACCTGAATATTGTTGTGATTCTGTTGTATGGGACCATCTATCTCGGGCAAGTTTCCCTGCGAGGCAAGATAGATTTGAGTACCCGAGCGTTACCAGATGTGCCTGTTACTTTGGAGTATGCTCATTTATTAGGGTTACTGTTCTGGCGGGGGGCTCTGTAATTCTATCAATGTACTGCTTGCGTCACTTGTGTTCTCATACAGAGCTCTGCTTCTGCACATTCCCTCCCAATGGAGCCATCCTGCAGGATCTGCATTCCCCAGGGCTGGGTTCTTCCAGCCCCAGAATCAGACAAACACACACACATTAACAGGGCGCGTCTGAGAGGACCGTGTTAATCAGCACTCCCAAGCTGACCCCTTCTATGTCCCTGGACTCAGCAGGCTGGCTCAAACAGCACCTCCATGCTGTCACCCTCCTATGCCATGGGCACCGCACCAAAATAGAGCCCGCCTGAGCAGGCCGGGTCGAGCAGCACTTCCAAGCTGCCACCTTCATATGCCCCAGGTTCAGCGCGTCCCTTTCCCCACTTTCATGTTACCACTGTTCTGGTCGTAACCCACTAGATGAGCAAACCCCACAAGATTTTTGGGTGCTGCAGGGATCTTTAGTTTAGGTACGAGGTGAGTTGCTGCAGAGTGAATGAGGAAGTCAAAAAGCACCCACGGGGGGGGGGGGGAGGGGAGAAGAGAGAGAAGAGCAACCAGTTTAACCATGAAAGTTATTTATTGCCACGTAATAACCATAGGGGAGCCACACAAACAAAACAGTGATAATATTAAATCTAACAAATTTGATTATAAAAGTCAGTTTAGAAAACTAACTGATCACACAAGTCAGGGTCAGAAGGCTATACCGAGAGAGAGAGAGCTGGCTTCTTACCATTCTGTGAAGCTTGAATCTTGTAGCTGAGGGTCTGGAGTGCTGGAGACAGGCAGAGCCTCCAGCACGATCAGTCAGGAGAAGATGAAGTCCCAATGGAACTGATACAGATTTTGCATCCAGGTATCAGAGCACTTCCTTGAGCCGTAGGTAAGGGGTTTTGTAGGGAAAGAACAATGGTTCAAGGGAGAACACTAGATTAGTTTGAGTAAACTGATGGCTCAAGAAAGTATACCAAAGTTGTTTTGTTCAGGCTAGACAATAGGAACTGATCATTCCTGGCTATGGGTGCTGTTCCTTCGAGGGAGCTCACAATGCAATTAGGCAGCTTCAGTATTTTGGATATCAATAAAGGATTTATTACTAGAATTGGTCTGATAACTACTGAGCTGGGTGTGTGCAGGGGTGGGTTCATTAACATCTGGAGCAGAGATCCCCCATCATGCAGTGCTTCCCTGCTTTTCTGGTGCCGGAGTTCTGTGCGGTTCTTGCCTTGGAATCTCTGTTCTCCATTCTGTATGCTAATGAAGACGCCTCCCTGTCCCATCTTTGATGCAAATGAGGCTAGGGGAGTTTCCTTAATCTTGTCAGGCTTGTCCGGAGGGGTTTAGGTGTGTCTCCCAGTGCCTTTTCATTGCTTTTTGTAAGTCTTTCTTCTGGTCAGTTTTGGTTAAAGCAGAGGAGGTTGCGGGGGGGGGGGGGTCTTTCGTGAGTCAGACTGGCTGGGTACTGCACCCTGGTTCCCCAAGAGCTGATAGGTAACACAAGGGGCTGTCTGTGGTTCCCTCAGGGCCTGAGGAGTTTGTTACTTTGTTACTTGGTTGGTAAAATCAAAATATGTAACGTGCAATCAGTCTGGGGTTCATGCCCTGTTTCTTGATAGTCTGCCCTGAGGTTGGCACTCACGGTCGTGAGCCACTCCAGACAGCGTGACACTATGCACTGACTGACTATGTGCGGCTCTGTACTAGCCTGACCCCATTGTAAAGCAATGCAGACTACAGTTTGTATTTGCTCTTGTTCAGCTGGGGTTAGGGCAGTGCAAAAAAAAACACACCGCAGGTAGTTATGCAGAGCCAATGTGTGTGCTGCTCACACAACTACAATTGCCGGTGATCCGACAACAAACCAGCACTAAGCAACCTAGTGTCAGGTAGCACACACAGCACCATAGTGTGGAGCAATCAGAGGATGGAATCCCTAGCAATTAATTAAACCTGGCTTGCTCTGTCAAATTGTGTCAGCATTTAGCTTTATTTCTTCTGTTGTGGGTAACAGGCCTTTTTTATTGTTCTTTTGGGCAAGGGTTTCCCTCCCATTGTATCTGTGTAGAACTTCCTGTCCAGTTAATTCAGTTGCCCTTAGTGCATTTTATAGCTAGAAGAAAGCTGAAGTTTGAATTAAAGTAACTGGAGAATTCATGATTTTTGTTTTGCTACTTCTACTGCAGTGGCAAATGCACTTTTATATTGAGGTTAAGTCTTGTTCCAATTCCCTTGCTCTGTGCTGAAGGCCTTCAGAAAGTCACTGAAGGCAGAAGTGATCCTGAAGGACGACCCATCACTCTCACAGATCTTGGGAGACAGGGCAGTCCTTGCTTACAGACAGCCCCCCAACCTGAAGCAAATACTCACCAGCAACCACACGCCGCACAATAAAAACACTAACCCAGGAACCTATCCTTGCAACAAAGCCCGTTGCCAACTGTGTCTACATATCTATTCAGGGGACACCATCGTAGGACCTAATCACATCAGCCACGCTTTCAGAGGCTTGTTCACCTGCACATCTACCAATGTGATATGTGCCAGCAGTGCCCCCTCTGCCATGTACGTTGGCCAAACTGGACAGTCTCTACGTAAAAGAATAAATGGACACAAATCAGACGTCAAGAATTATAACATTCAAAAACCAGTCGGAGAACTTTTCAATCTCTCTGGTCACTTGATTACAGACCTAAAAGTGGCAATTCTTCAACAAAAAAACTTCAAAACCAGACTCCAACGAGAGACTGTTGAATTGGAATTAATTTGCAAACCTGGACACCAGGCTTGAATAAAGACTGGGAGTGGAAGTGTCATTACACAAAGTAAAACTATTTCCCCATGTTTATATTCCCCCCCGCTACTGTTCCTCACATGTTCTTGTCAACTGCTGGAAATGGCCCACCTTGATTATCACTACAAAAGGTTTTTTTTCTCTCCTGCTGGTAATAGCTCACCTTACCTGATCACTCTTGTTACAGTGTATATGGTAACACCCATTGTTTCATGTTCTCTGTTTATATAAAATATCCCCACCGTATTTTCCACTGCATGCATCTGATGAAGTGAGCTGTAGCTCACAAAAGCTTGTGCTCAAATAAATTTGTTAGTCTCTAAGGTGCCACAAGTACTCCTGTCCTTTTTCCCCACTTGTAAGTTATTGATACAAAGCCTGCCCCATCCTGGCCCTTTGAGTTCATTACACTCCTGAGGCAGTGGTATTTCAATATAACCTCCTCCCTCTCAGAGCCAAGGGCAAGGGTAGTAGGTTCTTACCTCCCAGCCATGAGGCTGCTGCCTTGTTTTCCCCAGCAGCACCCCAGGATTCCTCCTGGAAACAGTCTCCTCCTCACAGTTGGGAGATCTCAGTGCTTTAGCCAGAGGGAGAGTCCTTCTCTTCTAAACACAAAATGAAAGTGCACACTGGCCCTCCTCGGCCCATAGCCTTCAGTGGTTCCTCTGACACCTCCAGATGGGAGAGATTTCCCTTCCCCAGGCCAGACAGTTCAACTGTCCTATCCATCAGTATCTACCCTGCCCTGCCTCCAGTCTTCTCTGGAAGCCTGTGCTGTGAGCCCTACAACAGAATCCTCACACTCAATTCCCATCCCAAGCCCCACCACATTCTGCACCCTTCACCCCACCCCATTAGTCCCTTACCCAGCTGTTCACAGCCTCTTTGGACACCTACCAGGACCCTGCACAGGCTTCAACCCAGGTCTCCCATCTCCTGGGCCAGGCTGTGAACAAGTTACCTCTTTTCAGGGATCCTACCCCATCTCAGGCTACTTCCCCTGCAACTTCAGCAGCCACTCTACTTCTCTACAGCTCTTGCCTCATCTCCCTTCTCGCAAAGCCACAGGACCTGCTCCCCTCCCTTGCTCTCTGTCACAGGCTTCCTTTACATTACAGCCTCCAGAATGCCTGGCTTTAAACAGGAAGAGGGGTGTTGGGCTGCACCTGCCCTTAACGGGCCAACACACCCTGGCAGAGGAAACATCACATTGTACCTATGTTCTTTCCTCAGCATTGTTGCATAAATTGTACCCATTGGTGTGCGAGGGTCAGCAGCCGAGGAACCTGCCCCCTTACCGTCTGTCCAGAATTGATGCACACTATTAATCCCAAAGATGGGGGACAGATTTGCTTGAGTAGCTCCATTCCTGTCTAAGAGGACCCGGGGTTAGGGAGTGCACGCATGCTGAGAGGTATTCGCTGTGCAGATGGCACCCAGCTCCACCTCCTTCCCCTGTCTGACCCAGCTGGGGCAGTGGAACAAATAACCCAGGACATTGTTCTTAGAAAAAGGCACCCCGCCCAGATTAGACCAATAGCCACCAGATTAGACCAAAATATAATGGACTTTATAAACTTGTATTGGCCAGGAGAGGGCTGGACAGTACAGGACGTACATTTCTGGGGGAATATCTAAGACTGGGGGTGGGTTGAGGTCACCCTGCTGTGTAACCCAGACTGGTGAGAGCTCAGTGTGACTGGGAGGCTGCAGTTACACACACACACTCAGGGTGTGGCTTGCATGCTGGAAGGCTGTTTGTGAGCAGCCTGGGTGGGAGCTACTTCAGCAAGGCATTGTAAGGCACCCAAGCATGCAGGGCAGGGGTGACATAACTGCTCATTAGTCTGGATTGTACCCTTGTAGTAGTAGGATTTTATGTTTGTATTTTGTGTGATTTAGAATAAAGAATACAAAATAATGAGATAATAAAGCATGTATTAAATGTATTGGTGTATGATTTGATCATATTCTGCCAGCCACCCTTTTTGAATAGCAGAAAGGAATGGGCTAATGAGCCATTTGGTAAAGATGCATCAGCCGGAATCTGTGTCTGGGCTGATTTCAAGGCAGTAACAGACGTTTTAAGGTCACTATTTTGTTATAGGTTTAGCATTTTAAAATAAGTAAAAGAATGTCATGATTGTTGTCCTGTGCATTGCAATTTGATATCCCTGTTCAAAATGTTCTATGTAAATTAATTCTGTTTTGTGTGTGAATAAGGAATGTATGTGTTAAGAGATAAGCGTGAAGGCCATCGCTGAGCTAGATGTATGAGGGAGGAACCAGAAATGGACACAGGGCGCCGGAAGGCTGCAACACACCCCTATTAAAATGTCAGAGGAGGGCAGATTAATGACTCTAAATATACAACAGGCACCTATCAATGGGGACAAAATAGCTGTGATCAAAAATAAGGAGGACAATTTAAAAAAACAAGCACTTGTCAAACAACAATTGATTACAGCATAACAGTGCAAAACTCATTGGTCCCAATAAAGGAAGATCACTATATAAACACGGTGCCTTGCCGTGAAACTTTGGGTTTGTCCTACCAAGACTTCCTCAGAGCATCGCATCGCAGCCGACAGAACCCAGCTCCTCCCTACCGGTTGACCTCTAGGTTGATCCAGACTCTGGACTGGAAACTATAACATCTACTGGCAGGACAGTGTGGGTGGGTGGGTGGTGTGATTGAATGCATATGCTAATTGTTGTATCTTCAATCAAAACGGCACATTACCCTTTCCCCTGAAAAAGATCCCATGTGTTTCTTATAAGTATAACATTTTTGGTGGAGAATTGCGAAATGGGGAAGACATGCACTGTGATTGTTAAAAATACTGCTAAATATCGCTAAAAGGTATACCATACGTATAAAGTGATCAATCACTCAGGTGTGCACATCCCCAATCGTAGAAGTGCTGGGCAATAGGGGGAGGATTAGAGTCCTTGCTCTGACCCATCTGTTGGGGAAAACTATACAAATAAGATATATGCAAATTGTCTAGGTATATATACACCCCCGGTCACAGAGCTGCCAGGCCATCAGAGGGAGGGTTAGAGTCCTCACTCCTACCCGTCTGTAGGGGGAAAATTGCATAGGTGAATATACCCTCAGTTGTAGCAAAATCAAGCCCAAAAGGTAGGGGGCTTAAAGTTTCCCCCTCCTGCTCTGTCAGGCAAAGGTTTTTTAGTGGGTATAGACTTTTGTGTTGTGTAAGTCCCAGCACAAGCGTGGGCACAGAAAAGTTATAAAGGTAAAAAAAATTCATAAAGAAATATGTTCAGGTGGTGTTTTCTATGTGTGGGCAAATAGTGGTAGCACCTGTGTAGGAAATGTTTAAAAGGAAGCAATCCAAAGATGATACTTTGTTCAAGAGATTTAAACAGATCTTGCTCTGTTCAACCAAACTCTGAAGGATATAGGAGTTTGGGCAGTGTAGTATTTTTTTGTAAGTAGTATTATGGTGATTTCACAATTTTAAAAGAAATGTTGAAGAAAAGGGACCAAAAGGGTGGGGGCTAGTTAAAAAGCCCATCCTTCTTGCTAAATTGGTAGTGGAACAAAGCCTGTGTCCATAAAAAGAAACAGTTCAGCAAAAAAAGCAGAATCGGGCCCAGACAAGCAGGCAGGCAACAAATAAAAACATTAAAAAACAGATTGGAAGCCCTGAGGGCATAGAGGCAAACGTAAGTACAGGCCTGGGGATTTCAAATCCCTGCAACAATACTTAAAATGGTAAAATCTAAATTAATAAAGGTGTCATTTTAAAAAATAAGCAAATAATTAAAAAAAAGTTTACTCTGCAAAAGCTAAAAGAATTTAAGCAGTTAAAAGTTGTAAAAAAAAATGTTTAAAAAAGTGTTATAAAAAAAATCTTGGTTTCTTTGCAGCCATTCTGAAGGGAAAATGGGCCCTTTTCCAAAAAAAAGTCTGTAAATAAGCCAGGCAAAAAAACCAATCTGATTTAAATCATTTGACTATGAACAATTTAGTCAAATTCGCTAAAAGAACATACGGGGTTTCTTTTGAAACTTAACTGCCCCCATATGTATACAAATGTAGTCTATGTACAGCTGTGTAAAAATTAAAGCAGTGTAAGGGATATTAAAAAAAAAAGAAAAGGAGGACTTGTGGCCCCTTAGAGACTAGCAAATTTATTTGAGCATAAGCTTTCGTGAGCTACAGCTCACTTCATCAGATGTTTTCCACTGAATGTATCCGATAGAGTGAGCTGTAGCTCACGAAAGCTTATGCTCAAATAAATTGGTTAGTCTCTAAGGTGCCACAAGTCCTCCTTTTCTTTTTGCGGATAGAGACTAACACGGCTGCTACTCTGAAAAAAAAATGTGTGTATAAATATATTGTGTAAATATGTGGAGTATTTAGAACCTAAACCAACACTCCTGGTGAGTAAAACTCTTGTAGGTTTAAAATAAATTGGTTTTGTTTTTAAATAATACCTCTAATATCCATTTGAATCTTTCATTCAAAGTTGCAAAACCAAAAAACACTTTTTGCCAGACACAAATAATTAGTGTTGTTTGGCTTTGGTATTTAGCATTTAACCCTTCAGGTACCATAATGCTTTATAAGTTCAATATCTTTTTAAAAGACCAAAGTCATAGCTGCAGCAAAGCAATCAAAACCAAAAAAATGGGGGAAAAAATCTGGATTTGTCTTTTGGTAACAAAATAGCAAATAAAAGCTGTAGTAAAAAAAAAAAAAAAAGATAGTGTCCCACACTGAACCTTATGGTGGCTCTATGCAATCAAACTGTCACTTTAATAAGGGTACATAAAAACACAAAACACACACACACAAAAAAGGTACATAAAAACAGTTACACCTTATGTAAAAATTAATATGGCTAATGTTATAAAAGTTAAATTATAGAAGAAATGTGCATTTTCCCCAGAATATGTGCAGTGTATATTGTCGAAGGGGTAAAAGATGCAAAAACATACCATACTACTTAATTAAAATCCTATTAGGACTTCAAAGGGAGCCACAATAGGTTGTGTTTTCTTTTTCAGACCGCTGTGTGTTTTGGAAGCAAAAGTTAAAAGTGAAAAGTAATCAAAACTCTGGTGAAAGTTGATTGTGTCCCTTTTAAGACAAAGTCTCTAAGGGTATGTCTACACTACGGAATAAGGTCGAATTTATAGAAGTCAGTTTTTTAGAAATCGGTTTTATATATTCGAGTGTGTGTGTCCCCACAGAAAATGCTCTGAGTGCATTAAGTGCATTAACTCGGCGGAGTGCTTCCACAGTACCGAGGCTAGCGTCGACTTCTGGAGCGTTGCACTGTGGGTAGCTATCCCACAGTTCCCGCAGTCTCCGCTGCCCATTGGAATTCTGGGTTGAGATCCCAATGCCTGATGGGGCTAAAACATTGTCGCGGGTGGTTCTGGGTACATATCATCAGGCCCCCGTTCCCTCCCTCCCTCCCTCCGTGAAAGCAAGGGCAGACAATCGTTTCGCGCCTTTTTTCCTGAGTTACCTGTGCAGACGCCATACCACGGCAAGCATGGAGCCCGCTCAGGTAACCGTCACCGTATGTCTCCTGGGTGCTGGCCGACGCAGTACGGCATTGCTACACAGTAGCAGCAACCCATTGCCTTCTGGCAGCAGACAGTGCAATACGACTGGTAGCCATCATCGTCGTGTCCGAGGTGCTCCTGGCCACATCGGCTGGGAGTGCCTGGGCAGACATGGGCGCAGGGACTAAATTTGGAGTGACTTGACCAGGTCATTCTCTTTAGTCCTGCAGTCAGTCCTATTGAACCGTCTTATGGTGAGCAGGCAGGCGATACAGATTGCTAGCAGTCATACTGTACCATCTTCTGCTGGGCAGGCAAGAGATGAGGATGGCTAGCAGTCGTACTGTACCATCTTCTGCCGAGCAGCCATGAGATGTGGATGGCATGCAGTCCTTCTGCACCGTCTGCTGCCAGCCAAAGATGTAAAAGATAGATGGAGTGGATCAAAACAAGAAATAGACCAGATTTGTTCTGTACTCATTTGCTTCCCCCCCTCCCCTGTCTAGGGGACTCATTCCTCTAGGTGACACTGTAGTCACTCACAGAGAAGGTGCAGCGAGGTAAATCTAGCCATGTATCAATCAGAGGCCAGACTAACCTCCTTGTTCCAATAAGAACAATAACTTAGGTGCACCATTTCTTATTGGAACCCTCGGTGAAGTCCTGTCTGAAATACTCCTTGATGTAAAGCCACCCCCTTTGTTGATTTTAGCTCCCTGAAGCCAACCCTGTAAGCCATGTCGTCAGTCGCCCCTCCCTCCGTCAGAGCAACGGCAGACAATCGTTCCGCGCCTTTTTTCTGTGCGGACGCCATACCAAGGCAAGCATGGAGGCCGCTCAGCTCACTTTGGCAATTAGGAGCACATTAAACACCACACGCATTATCCAGCAGTATATGCAGCACCAGAACCTGGCAAAGTGATACCGGGAGAGGAGGCAACGTCAGCGTGGTCACGTGAGTGATCAGGACATGGACACAGATTTCTCTGAAAGCATGGGCCCTGCCAATGCATGCATCATGGTGCTAATGGGGCAGGTTCATGCTGTGGAACGCCGATTCTGGGCTCAGGAAACAAGCACAGACTGGTGGGACCGCATAGTGTTGCAGGTCTGGGACGATTCCCAGTGTCTGCGAAACTTTCGCATGCGTAAGGGCACTTTCATGGAACTTTGTGACTTGCTTTCCCCTGCCCTGAAGCACATGAATACCAAGATGAGAGCAGCCCTCACAGTTGAGAAGCAAGTGGTGATAGCCCTGTGGAAGCTTGCAACGCCAGAGAGCTACCGGTCATTTGGGAATCAATTTGGAGTGGGCAAATCTACTGTTGGGGCTGCTGTGATGCAAGTAGCCCACGCAATCAAAGATCTGCTGATGTCAAGGGTAGTGACTCTGGGAAATGTGCAGGTCATAGTGGATGGCTTTGCTGCAATGGGATTCCCTAACTGTGGTGGGACCATAGATGGAACCCATATCCCTATCTTGGCACTGGAGCACCAAGCCGGCGAGTACATAAACCGCAAGGGGTACTTTTCAATAGTGCTGCAAGCTCTGGTGGATCACAAGGGACGTTTCACCAACATCAATGTGGGATGGCCGGGAAAGGTACATGATGCTCGTATCTTCAGGAACTCTGGTCTGTTTCAAAAGCTGCAGGAAGGGACTTTATTCCCAGACCAGAAAATAACTGTTGGGGATGTTGAAATGCCTATATGTATCCTTGGGGACCCAGCCTACCCCTTAATGCCATGGCTCATGAAGCCGTACACAGGCAGCCTGGACAGTAGTCAGGAGCTGTTCAACTACAGGCTGAGCAAGTGCAGAATGGTGGTAGAATGTGCATTTGGACGTTTAAAGGCGCGCTGGCGCAGTTTACTGACTCGCTTAGACCTCAGCGAAACCAATATTCCCACTGTTATTACTGCTTGCTGTGTGCTCCACAATATCTGTGAGAGTAAGGGGGAGACGTTTATGGCGGGGTGGGAGGTTGAGGCAAATCGCCTGGCTGCTGGTTATGCGCAGCCAGACACCAGGGTGGTTAGAAGAGCACAGGAGGGCGCGGTACGCATCAGAGAAGCTTTGAAAACTAGTTTCATGACTGGCCAGGCTACGGTGTGAAAGTTCTGTTTGTTTCTCCTTGATGAAACCCCCCGCCCCTTGGTTCACTCTGCTTCCCTGTAAGCTAACCACCCTCCCCTCCTCCCTTCGATCACCGCTTGCAGAGGCAATAAAGTCATTGTTGCTTCACATTCATGCATTCTTTATTCATTCATCACACAAATAGGGGGATGACTACCAAGGTAGCCCAGGAGGGGTGGTGGAGGAGGGAAGGAAAGTGCCACACAGCACTTTAAAAGTTTACAACTTTAAAATTTATTGAATGCCAGCCTTCTTTTTTTTGGGCAATCCTCTGTGGCGGAGTGGCTGGTTGGCCGGTGGCCCCCCCACCGCGTTCTTGGGCATCTGGGTGTGGAAGCTATGGAATCATAGAATCATAGAATATCCGGGTTGGAAGGGACCTCAGGAGGTCATCTAGTCCAACCCCCTGCTCAAAGCAGGACCCATCCCCAATTAAATCATCCCAGCCAGGGCTTTGTCAAGCCTGACCTTAAAAACTTCTACGGAAGGAGATTCTACCACCTCCCTAGGTAACGCATTCCCGTGTTTCACCACCCTCCTAGTGAAAAAGTTTTTCCTAATATCCAACCTAAACCTCCCCCACTGCAACTTGAGACCATTACTCCTTGTCCTGTCTTCTTCTCCCACTGAGAATAGTCTAGAACCAACTTGGGGAGGAGGGCGGTTGGTTACACAGGGGCTGTAGTGGCAGTCTGTGCTCCAGCTGCCTTTGCTGCAGCTCAACCATACACTGGAGCATCCTGGTTTGGTCCTCCAGCAGCCTCAGCATTGAATCCTGCCTCCTCTCATTATGCTGCCGCCACATTTGAGCTTCAGCCCTGTCTTCAGCCCGCCACTTACTCTCTTCAGCCCGCCACTTACTCTCTTCAGCCCGCCACCTCTCCTCCTGGTCATTTTGTGCTTTCCTGCACTCTGACATTATTTGCCTCCACGCATTCGTCTGTGCTCTGTCAGTGCGGGAGGACAGCATGAGCTCGGAGAACATTTCATCTCGAGTGTATTTTTTTTCTTTCTAATCTTCACTAGCCTCTAGGAAGAGGAAGATCCTGTGATCACTGAAACACATGCAGCTGGTGGAGGAAAAAAAAGGGACAGCGGTATTTAAAAAGACACATTTTATAAAACAGTGGCTACACTCTTTCAGGGTAAACCTTGCTGTTAACATTACATACATAGCACATGTGCTTTCGTTACAAGGTCGCATTTTGCCTCCCCCCACCGCGTGGCTACCCCCTCAAACCTCCCCCTCCCCGTGGCTAACAGCGGGGAACATTTCTGTTCAGCCACAGGCAAACAGCCCAGCAGGAACAGGCTCCTCTGAGTGTCCCCTGAAGAAAAGCACCCTATTTCAACCAGGTGACCATGAATGATATCTCACTCTCCTGAGGATAACACAGAGAGATAAAGAACGGATGTTGTTTGAACGCCAGCAAACATACATTGCAATGCTTTGTTGTACAATGATTCCCGAGTACGTGTTACTGGCCTGGAGTGGTAAAGTGTCCTACCATGAAGGATGCAATAAGGCTGCCCTCCCAAGAAACCTTTTGCAAAGGCTTTGGGAGTACATCCAGGAGAGCCGCGAATGCCAGGGCAAAGTAATCCTTTCACATGCTTGCTTTTAAACCATGTATAGTATTTTAAAAGGTACACTCACTGGAGGTCCCTTCTCCGCCTGCCGGGTCCAGGAAGTAGCCTTGGGTGGGTTCAGGGGGTACTGGCTCCAGGTCCAGGGTGAGAAACAGTTCCTGGCTGTCGGGAAAACCGGTTTCTCCGCTTGCTTGCTGTGAGCTATCTACAACCTCCTCCTCCTCATCATCTTCTTCGTCCCCAAAACCTGCTTCCGTATTGCCTCCATCTCCATTGAAGGAGTCAAACAACACGGCTGGGGTAGTGGTGGCTGAACCCCCTAAAATGGCATGCAGCTCATCATAGAAGCGGCATGTTTGGGGCTCTGACCCGGAGCGGCCGTTCGCCTCTCTGGTTTTCTGGTAGGCTTGCCTCAGCTCCTTAAGTTTCACGCGGCACTGCTTCGGGTCCCTGTTATGGCCTCTGTCCTTCATGCCCTGGGAGATTTTGACAAAGGTTTTGGCATTTCGAAAACTGGAACGGAGTTCTGATAGCACGGATTCCTCTCCCCAAACAGCGATCAGATCCCGTACCTCCCGTTCGGTCCATGCTGGAGCTCTTTTGCGATTCTGGGACTCCATCATGGTCACCTCTGCTGATGAGCCCTGCATGGTCACCTGCAGCTTGCCACGCTGGCCAAACAGGAAATGAGATTCAAAAGTTCGTGGTTCTTTTCCTGTCTACCTGGCCAGTGCATCTGAGTTGAGAGTGCTGTCCAGAGCGGTCACAATGGAGCACTCTGGGATAGCTCCTGGAGGCCAATACCGTCGAATTGTGTCCACAGTACCCCAAATTCGAGCCGGCAAGGCCGATTTAAGCGCTAATCCACTTGTCAGGGGTGGAGTAAGGAAATGGATTTTAAGAGCCCTTTAAGTCGAAATAAAGGGCTTCATTGTGTGGACAGGTGCAGGTTTACATCGATTTAACGCTGCTAAATTCGACCTAAAGTTGAATCATGGAGCAGGTCCTCAAAGAATCAATCCTGAAGCACTTGCATGAGAGGAAAGTGATCAGGAACAGCCAGCAGGGATTCATCAAGGGAAGGTCATGCCTGACTAATCTAATTGCCTTTTATGATGAGATTACTGGTTCTGTGGATGAAGGGAAAGCAGTGGATGTATTGTTTCTTGACTTTAGCAAAGCTTTTGACACGGTCTCCCACAGTATTCTTGTCAGCAAGTTAAGGAAGTATGGGCTGGATGAATGCACTACAAGGTGGGTAGAAAGCTGGCTAGATTGTCGGGCTCAACGGGTAGTGATCAATGGCTCCATATCTAGTTGGCAGCCGGTATCAAGTGGAGTACCCCAAGGGTCGGTCCTGGGGCCGGTTTTGTTCAATATCTTCATAAATGATCTGGAGGATGGTGTGGATTGCACTCTCAGCAAATTTGCAGATGATACTAAACTGGGAGGAGTGGTAGATACGCTGGAGGGCAGGGATAGGATACAGAAAGACCTAGACAAATTGGAGGATTGGGCCAAAAGAAATCTGATGAGGTTCAATAAGGATAAGTGCAGGGTCCTGCACTTAGGACGGAAGAACACAATGCACAGCTACAGACTAGGGACCGAATGGCTAGGCAGCAGTTCTGCGGAAAAGGACCTGGGGTGACAGTGGACGAGAAGCTGGATATGAGTCAGCAGTGTGCCCTTGTTGCCAAGAAGGCCAATGGCATTTTGGGATGTATAAGTAGGGGCATAGCGAGCAGATCGAGGGACGTGATCGTTCCCCTCTATTCGACATAGGTGAGGCCTCATCTGGAGTACTGTGTCCAGTTTTGGGCCCCACACTTCAAGAAGGATGTGGATAAATTGGAGAGAGAGTCCAGCGAAGGGCAACAAAAATGATTAGGGGACTGGAACACATGAGTTATGAGGAGAGGCTGAGGGAGCTGGGATTGTTTAGCCTGCAGAAGAGAAGAATGAGGGGGGATTTGATAGCTGCTTTCAACTACCTGAAAGAGGATGGCTCTAGACTGTTCTCAATGGTAGCACATGACAGAACGAGGAGTAATGGTCTCAAGTTGCAGTGGGGAAGGTTTAGATTGGATATTAGGAAAAACTTTTTCACTAAGAGGGTGGTGAAACACTGGAATGCGTTACCTAGGGAGGTGGTAGAATCTCCTTCCTTAGAGGTTTTTAAGGTCAGGCTTGACAAAGCCCTGGCTGGGATGATTTAACTGGGAATTGGTCCTGCTTTCAGCAGGGGGTTGGACTAGATGACCTTCTGGGGTCCCTTCCAACCCTGATATTCTATGATTCTATGTAGACCAGGGCTAAGCTGCTAATGGCTTTGGATCCAAAAGCAAGCCAGAAAGCGCCTATGTTAATGCAAATTATGTAACTAATAGATGTAGGCAGTGTCAGGATGAGCTCCACCCTGACATCTGGTGGTGAGGTGTGGCAAGTTATGGAAAAGAACTTCAGGGGCCGATCTCATTTGCATAGGCAAACCCACCCCGCCTAGAATGAGGCCATAGCTGCCCAAATGGTCACTTTGGCTGCTGTGGGATCCCCAGTGTCTCTCTTATTGGGGCAGGAAGAATAAATTGTTATTACCCTGATCATGGGAACTGTGCTGGGAACTGTACTTGGTCTTTTGTTATGATGGAGGGATTCACCATCAACTGAGTAGCACTCGCTAGGCAAGAGTCATGGGTTCCAAAACTCTGTGAATTGAGAGAGGCTGGGGACAAGTATTAATACTTGGTGGTATGGGCCCCTTGGTGAGGGCCTTACGTGCTAATTGCATTTCCTCCTCTCTCCACTGTGGAATATCAGAGCTAATTTTAATTCCATTAGGAGTCTAGTTACAGGCTGCTGAGCTCACTTTGGGCTAATGGTGGACCAGCACTGAGACTCCCCTACTACAAGCTGAATTCACCAAAGAGCTGAACTGACTAAGAGCTGAAATCACTGAGTGTTCTGTTCAGTAGTGGGGGAGCCTGAAGATATATTGTGGAGCAGTTTGCAGGACGGCTGGAGTGCCTTGTGGACAGGCTAGTGGAGCAGTTCGTGGAATGGCGGGAGCTGCTTGTGGGACGTGGAGCGGAGCAGTTCGTGGCCTGGCTGGTGGAGCAGTTTGTGGGACGGCGGGAGCTGCTGGTGGGCAGTGGAGCGGAGCGAAGCCGAGCGAAGCAGTTCGTGGGGTGGCTGGCGGAGCTGAGCAAAGGCCTATGGAGCTGTGGGGTGGTCAGCTTCAGATCATGTAAGGTGCCCCTTACCTCTCTTCCCTCCCCCCCATCTCCACCCAGGTTGGGAGGTAAAGTCCTGCAGATAAACGTTCGAACTCTGGGGCTCCCCTGACCAGGGAAAGAGACTTTTGAGTCATTGGACTTTTGGGACTTTGGGTGATTTGGGGTTGCTGGACTCAAGAACCAAAGGGAAAAGGGCACGCCCTAATTTGCTTGGGGTGGGTTTTTGCTCATGGGTTGTGTTACGAATCCGGTTGGTGGTGTTGCCCCAACATAATGCCACATTGTTTCTCTCTGTTATTAAAAGGCTTTTGCTACACTCAGACTATGTGCTTGCGAGAGGGGAAATATTGCCTCTTGGAGGTGCCCAGCGGGGGTGGTATATATGTGTCCCAGGTCACTGGGTGGGGGCTGGAGCTGGTTTGCATTGTGTTATTGGAATGAATCCCCTAGATATTGAACCCGGCCCTTGTTGCTGCCAACTCTGACGGGCAGAAGGATTACATAAAAAAAAAAACTGCCCATAAATGGCAACACAAGTGCCCAGATTATTAAAGCAATCATAAAAAAAATGCAGCCCTCCTTACAAACCAATATTTAAGGAATAATTCACTCCCTGCGAACCAATCATAAATTCCTATCCGTAATCCAGTAATCCTCATAAAATAATATAATAAAAATACTAGCCAACTCTTAAAACCTTTAAAAAATACCAGTATGTATGTCTGGGAAGAAAAAGTGGGATTTAAGGTTCACCTTATAAACACCACAAAAATACCAAACCACTGAGCATAACACCCTGGTCTGTCACAGTCACCTGCTGCTGTCTCCTTTCTCAGCACACATAGCTGAGCCCAGCCATTCAAAAGTGCTCAGCACCCCATAGCACCTATTAAAGAAGGAGTTTGTAAGACTTTGCAGTCACCCCAAGTACTATCTGGGAGGGTATAGCAGAGACCCAACAGTCAATTGTGGAGCCACCCTCCATGGGCGTGACCTCCTCACCTGCCCAGTCTGGGGCATAAGTCAGTCAGTTAGGGGCTATCAAGTTAACAGCTAAGAGTCCCTTTATCCCCAAATGGAAATGAAGAATGTAGGGCACTTTTACAGGGTGGGAGCAATGACTGAAAAGCAATGACTCTGAAAAAGGACTTAAGTGCTATGGTAGATAAGCAACTGCACACGAGTCACCAGTGAGATGCTATGGCAGAAAGGAATAACGTGATCCTTGGTGTAGAAGAAAGGGGAATGTCAAGAAGGCGTAGGGAGATGCTGTTCCCGCTGGGCATGGCTTTGATGAGACCATTCTTGGAATGCTGGGTCCGCTTCAGGTGTCCACACTTCAAAGGATAATGAGAAACTGGAATGGATTCAGAAAAGAACGACAAACATTATTCCAGATCTGGGAAACATTGGTTATTATGAGAGAATCATTATAACAAAAAGAAAGTGAAATGGTGACTTGATGGTGGTCTGCAAATGTCTACGTGGGGAGGAGATAAATTATAGAACTGGCTTTTTAATCTAGCCAGCAAATGGAGCTGCTGGCAATGGAAATGAGAACAAAATGTATTTTGAAATAAGATGCAGCTTTTTTACATGGAGGGTAATGAACAACTGGCTAATCTTGCCGCGGCCTGTGGTGGAGCCTCCAGTACATGGAGTCTGTCAGTCGAGGCTGGATGTCTTTCTAATAGAGATGCTCTAGTTCAACCACCAGTTGCTGGGCACAGTGTTGTCCACTTACATAGCAGGGAAGAATTCCCTGCATTGTGAGAATCACTGAAGTTCTTTGGCCTGTGTTATACAGGAGGTCAAACAAGGTATGATCATAGTGGTCTCTTCTGGTCTTAAATTCTATGTACAAGGAGGGGTTAGCTCCTGGTTTTGATGCCTATTAAATATGGGGCAAGATCATCAGAAAGATGTTCACGTTGGCTCAGAGTTAAAGTTTTGGTGTTGCGATGAAATAGTCTCCTCTAGCCACTCACTAAGCGTAGCTAGCCAAGTTGTCCTGAATGGCAGCAGATTTTGGATGCCTGATTTGCCACACCTGCATCTGAAGAGGGCTGGGTACTCACCACAGCAGCTGAGGGTGAGGGGAGTGCTGCACCACTGAAAAGCAGGCTCAAGTTGCTGATTTTTTTAAAAGACTTCTGTGAAGCACAAACATTCCAACAAAATCATGCTGAACATTAAGGAGCATCCCTCTGGACGTTGCCTCAGTAAGGAATTAGCAAGCAACAGCTAAGATTGGCAGAAAACACTCCAAGCCCAGTCCTTCTAAAACATCTGCCCAGATGTGGTGACACACAGCACAGCCTCCCCCCCTCCCCCATCTTTCCCCTGCCTCCCTGGATTGTGACTAGGACTCGTCTTCCTTTCCTGCCTCCATCCCTCAGGAGGAACCTCACTGGGGCTCATCCCTGGTCGGTCACAGCAACCCCTCTCCCAACCTGCTTCCCCATGTGGCTGGTTCCTGGCGCAGATCCCACTGCAGCCGTGCTGCATTCAATGCCTGGCTCAGCGCCCTGCTGTGGGAGCACTCACAGCAGGTGAGCAGGTCTGGTGCCATTTGGGGAGGGAACTGACACTCTGCACAAGGCCTCACAGTTCACCAGGAGTATCTGCCTCAGCACCTAGTGGATGCAGTCTGCGGTTCTCTCCAGCCTGAATCAGAGCCCTCTAGTGGCCACCGCTAATGAAACCTCAACCCTACACTCTTCTGGGTAAAGTTATGCCAAAATCCTTGCCTCCTGCCTTAGGAGAGGAATCTACAGCACAAATAACCCAGAGGTTATCTCAAAAATGTGGCCCCTGCTGACAGTCAGGGTTGCACGCCATCTGCCTGAAGCCAGGATCCCATCAGCCCCATTCCCTTTTATTTTGGGGGAGCCCCATCCTGGTCCCCTTATCCATGGACTCCTGCAATCTCCTGATTTCCATCCTCGCTGCTCTAGGGAGAAGGTGGGAGGCCAAATGCTAACATGTCTGAGTTCTTTAGAGTGCCCTTTAACTCTTCCCCAGGCAAGAGACTGGGCCAGCTGGCAGGGGGCTTTGTCAGCTGCGGCTGTGGAAGTCCCCAAGTCTGCCCAAGTCTGGGAAGCCAAGACAACTCTGCGTCCTGCTCCAAGCCTTTGGAGGGAACTGGCCTAAGAACTGTGCTGGGGTTCTGGTTTTTTGGCCACTAGCTGAGAGTATTATTACAGTATATTATTGTATTATTTCCGCTGCAGCTATCATGCAAGGGATCTCTTGCTAAAGGGAAGAGGCTGATATGGCCAAGTGGAATTAATGGACTGGCCAACCAGTCTTGCCACCTAGTGGAACATGATAGTGTCTCCCAAGGGGCTGGAACTCCAGAAAGACCCATGGACAGGCAAAGTAAGCTTCCAAATAACTGAGCTAAAGAGCCATTGAGCTAGTAATTCTCTTGTTTGACATCCCTGACCAACACTCCAGATGCAGAACAGACAGATTCCATTGAGTTAGTCACTCTGATTTGACACTGAACCGGTATTAAAACATGACTTCCTTTCCCCTCCCCTCCTCCCCCGCTATGAAATGACAACAGCTTCAAAAACCTTGATTGTTAACTTGCCTCCTGGGGCTGATGTCCCTGGGGGCTCATGGCATCTTAAATGGCCTTACTCTCACCATCTGAACAGTACAAGGACTTCTGAAATTAACTGCATCAGTAGAACGATTCCAGGCAGCAGTCTTGGGAGCCGTGGGACAGATCCTCAGCTGATGTAAATCAGCTTAGCACTATTGCCGTTCATGTAACTATGTAAGTTTCCACCAGCTGAGGATCTGGCCCCATATCTCAGGGAGTAGGAATGCTCTACTCAGAGCAACTGGCGGCTGCTTTACAATGATCGGAAGAGCCTTTTTACCAGCGATACTTAAATTGCGTAGAGGTAGCTACCTGAAGTGGGATTCCTCTGACATGCTGAAGGCTCTGGCACTGGGAGAGATGGTTTTTTTTCTCTGCAACCATAAGAGCTAGAAATGTCACTCCATGACTAGTTTAGTTTCTGCAGAAACAGAGTTTAACTGGAAGTGCTGATGCAATGCACAGCCACATATAGGCCTCTGCCTTCTAGGGGCTAGTTTGTTAAACAAAAGCCAATTTCAAAATACAGTAACTTCTTGCTTAACGTTGTAGTTATGTTCCTGAAAAATGCTACTTTAAGCGAAACGATGTTAAGTGAATCCAATTTCACATAAGAATTCATGTAAATGGTGGGGTTAGGTTCCAGGGAAATTTTTTTCACCAGACAAAAGACTATATATATACACACACACGCACAATATAAGTTTTAAACAATTTAATACTGTACACAGCGATGATGATTGTGACTCTTGGCTGAGGTGGTGAAGTCAGAGGGTTGAAGAGGGTGGGCTATTTCCCAGGGAACGCCTTACTGCTAAATGATGAACTAGCACTCAAGGGTTAACCCGTTGTTAATGTATCCTCACACTCTACAAGGCAGCACAAATGGAGGGAAGAGACACAGTATGGCAGAGAGAGACAGAGACACACACCCTGTGTGTGTGAGAGAGAGATGCGCATTGCCCCTTTAAGTATGCTCACCCCACTCTAAGTACATTGCCCTTTTAAGTAGATCAGCAAGTTGAGACAGCAGCTGCTGCCAGCAAGCTCCCTCCGTCCTGAGCCCTGTCGTGTCCCCCCTGCTCTGTGGAGATGGCCCGATGGGCTAAAAGGGGGGGGCAGAAGCAGGGAGGAGGGGGACACCCTGACATTAGCAAAAACCCCTCCCCCCACAACCCCTTCCCCAGGAAGCAGGAGGCTTCCGGGAGCAGCTCCAAGGCAGAGGGCAGGAGCAGCACATGGCAGTGGGGGAAGGGACAGCTGAACTGCTGGCAATTGATAGCCTGCTGGACAACTGCTGCACAGGGAATTTAGGGTAGCTGATGGGGCGCTGCCGGACCACCCTGGTTCCAAGCCCCCACCAGCTAGCTCCAATGGGCTGCTCTTCCTGCAAGCAGAGGACAAAAGAGGTGGCTGCCAAATAACGTCATAAGGGATAACTGTGCAATTTTAAACGAGCATATTCCTTAGTTGATCAGCAGCGAAACAACGTTAACCGGGACGACTTTAAATGAAAAGAAAAGGAGGACTTGTGGCACCTTAGAGACTAACAAATTTATTGAGCGTAAGCTTTCATGAGCTACAGCTCACTTCATCGGATGCATCTGATGAAGTGAGCTGTAGCTCACGAAAGTTTATGCTCAGATAAATTTGTTCGTCTCTAAGGTGCCACAAGTCCTCCTTTTCTTTTTGCAGATACAGACGAACCCGGCTGCTACTCTGAAACCTGACTTTAAGTGAGGAGTTGCCGCAATCCTACAAGAAAACAGTGCCTGAGTCTTCTCCCCAAGCTTGGCAATTCTTTCCCTCTGGACCGGTCTATCCCAGGGAATATATTCTGAGGACTTCCCGTGCCTCGCTTATAGCTGAGGGAGATAACTAACCAGGTGCACCAGCGAGTGTAAACCCACTGAACCTTTCCCTGCAGGATCAACACCTGCTAAAGTGTGTATTTCAGGCAAAGAGTTAGCCTGTTGCAATGGGCTGTAGGTTACAGGAAAGGCCACGAAAGCAATAATAGCAGGGTGTTAAGCAGACTGGGCAAAACAGATGTCTCTAGAGCAGCATTTCTCAAATGCAGCCACCAAGGGCTTTTCTTGCAGCCACAGCCTGCTGGGCTGTGATTGGGGGAGGGCAAAATAGTGGCCCCTCCCCCTGCCCGTTGCTCATGGCTGCACCGTGTTGGCACTGATTGCTGGGACCGCCAGCAGGGGTTGGGCTTTGCCACCGTCTGGAGACACCTGGGGCACAGTGCTGTAGGAACAGGCAGCAAGTGAATTCCCCACCTTCCCAGGGGCTGTGGGGCTCAGGCTTTGGGCTTCAGCTCTGGAGTGGTGGAGCGGCAGGTTCTGGCCAAGAGGCTTCGGGCTCCAGCTCCGGGCTCTGGCTGTGCAGTGGCAGGCCACAGAGTCCAGGTGCACAGCTTCAGGTTCCAGCCCCCCACTGCCTCCCCCAGCCTCCCACCCACCAACCCCCATTGCCCCAGGCCCCCGCTCCTTCCGTCAACACCCCATCCGGCACTTAATTTGTCCCCAGGCTTGGCTGGGCTGCGTAAGTCTGCTGTGAAAAGAGATATTTGTATGTTTGTTAATATCACTTTTCACAACAGACTTACTAGCTAGCAATAAATACATTACAAGGATTTGGACGTGTATATGTGCATATTTATTTGTTTTTCCCAAAGCTACTTGAGTGTTTTAGGGAAAAGTGTGAGAGCGGCCACAAGCAAGAGTTGGTGGCTGCACTCTGAGGCCACCCAAAAATTCCTCCTGAGAACCCCTGCTCTAGAGGATAATTCTGGGCTAGGGCAAAGGAAAAGCTAAATGATCCAGCTGGCCCTTTCCCAGAATGTGAGATTCTGTGTAAACTGTTCTCATCATGACCTCCTGCAGAACAAGGCAGGCAGAAGCCAAATCTTTCAGTACTATCCCTGTGTTATATTTTATGTTCAATGGGAACCTAAAACAGGGGTTCCCAGACTTTTTCTTTGTGACCTCCCTTGTCCACAACGTGCTATGAAAACTCCACAGCCCACCTGGGCCACAACAACTGGTTTTCTGCATATAAAAGCCAGGGCCGGCGTTAGCGGGTAGCAAGCAGGGCAATTGCCCAGGGCCCCACGCCACGGGGGCTCCCATGAAGCTACGTTGTTCAGGCTTCAGCCTCAGCCCTGGGTGGCAAGGCTCAGGGCCCTGGGCTTCAGCCCCATGCAATGGGGCTTCGGCTTTCTACGGTGCTCGCCCTGCTTGGTGGCCTCCAACACCTGCTCATGGGCCCCCGGGGGTCTCAGGCCCCTGGTTGAGAACCACGGACCTAAAGGAGCTTATATGTTGTTGCATTGTGTACCACAAATAGCACCTTCTTCTGCTATGTGCCCTTTGCTGGGGTATTGGCATGGTGGTATTCTATTGCAAAGAGGCTGGGTGTGATTTTGCTTTTTACCTGGACTGGGTGGTTTCAAGTTATCCAAGAGGGACTAAGATTGCATCTCAAGTACAAAACTGGCAGGATATGGCACAAAGTATCCTTTGACAAGGAAAATGTTTGTTGATCTAGAGCTTTTGTTTGTGTCTCAACAATTAACAGTAGATGGCTCAATAAATAACCCACACAACTTTGCTGGGATAATCACACCTTTGTTCCCTTTTCCATATCAGACTAATACATCTCAGCGACCCAGAGATGGAGCAGTAATAGTCAAGGGGTTGCAGGTGAGGAATGAGGTACACAGAGGAAGCTTGTACACTGCATAGTAGGCTATGCCCGGTTCCAGCCAGTCCTCCTAGTTTCATGCTTTTGTGACTAACACAATCAATAACAATATCCTCCCCTTTTTATTCACCATGGAGTGTGTAGGGCTGGGTGGCTCAGGGCTTGGTGATGAGTTATAGACTTTTTCCTCATCAAGCCACCACCAGTTTGAATCTAGCCTGGGCCAGTGGTGATTAGAAGCTGGCATTGCTGGGGATGCCCATTTGCTTCCCTAAGCGAAGGGAGTTGGTGGTTGCCGTTCAGTTTCCAGTGGCCAGAAACAGGGGGTCAATATTTCAAAGACCACCCCTCCGTTGTCGTCAGTCTCAGCGGAGAAGCCACAGGATGAATTGGTGAGGAGCTAAACCACTTTCTTAGCCAGGGCTGTTACCTGGCACAGGTTTGAGGTACATTGCTGAGGAAGCGTGGCAAAGCTCACCTGGTTATAGTGGTCTGCTGTTCACACAAAGGAGTTCACCGCAACAGCCGGTGGTGCTGGGGCTGATGGTGATGAAAACACCTGGGCCAGGTACTGTGAAAGAAAGCCCCCCCTCAGAAGGTTTGAAAGGAAAATATGAATAGCTCTGTAGCACAACTGCAGAGTGCATTACGTTTCCCCCTTTGAGGCTGAGGCAGGGAGGATAGGCACCTGCTACTGTCCCCAATGTAAGAGGCTGCAAGTGGGATTTTCAAAAGAGCCTTAGGAAGTTAGGAGCACAAGTTCCATTGACTTTCAACTGTGCTTGTGCTCCTAAGTCTGTAGGTTCTTTTACAAATTCCATCCTTTAGTTCAAATGGTACAGCCCTGCCTAGGTTTCAGAGCTACAGGTCCCAGGGTCAGTCTATACTGCTGACCCAATCAAGTGATCACTGCACATCTATTAATGGATAATCCCATTTGCAGACTAAATGTGATTGCCAATGCACACGATAGAAAAGGCATCCTACTGAAGGATTCTCTCACCCTTTTTTTACTGCAGGCATGGCCAGAATGGTATTGTTGGTCCTTTTCAACCTGAGCAGCCAGTCAAGGTTTGGGGCCCTCTGGGTACTCCAGGCAGGAGTAGAAATTGATGGAGACTGATATTGTCTTTGATACAGTTTGGTTTATTTACAAAGAATGTACAAAGTTTCTGTTTCTGAACACACAGGGAATCAAGAAGAAGGAAACAGCTTCTTTCGCTCCCAGCAGCAAGAGCACTCTTGTAGCCTTCCCCCCTGACCTCAAAACCTCTTCTCAAGTTTCTTCTAGGGACAGCCCCCTTGCTTTCAGGTGTCTGTTCTTGTCTGACTTCCATTTCTGTAAGATCTCTTCCCACACCCAAAACAACACTCAGCCAGAAACTCCTGGGCACAAGCGGCAGGTCGCATGGGCAGGGGGAGGCATTGCCTCCCCAAACAGCCAGGCGTGACCCCACCCCCTGCTGTGATGCTCCCTGTGTGCGGCTGCAGCTCCAGTCCTCCCGGCTCCAAGGCCAGCAGCCTCCCCAGGGCTCTGGAGATGGGGCTGTGTGCTGCCCATCTTCCCAGCACTCCAGAGCTGGAGAGGCTGGGGCCATGCGCCGCCTGTCTTCCTGGGGCTCCGGAGCTCAGGGCTTGGCAGGGCCTCGGGCAGAAGGGCTGGGGCTGGGGGCTAGCCTTCCCCAGTCGGTGGTTGATGGGCTGCCCATGCTCCTGGGCCACACATACCTTTTGTCTTAGGTGGGGCCTATGCTTACAGTCATGTTAACTGAAGGCGAGTTCACATCTACCAATCTCAATGAGGCTTTAACTCAAACCATAACAACGTTTCCCCCAGCTCATAACAGTGTACAGTAGCTTTCCCTTTCAGGCACAACCCACAACCACAGAATTCAATGGAAAGACTTTGCATTGACTTAAATGAGCATTGGATTGAACCCTAAGGAAGGAAGCCCATGTACATTCTTCCATGGAACTTGTGCTCTTGATACACTTTTTCAATTAACCATGTGATGCATTTAACCACAAGGAAGATTCTGTGAATTCCTGAACTCTACATTTTCTTACCTTAACATGTCTGGATTTGCTTAACGATGGACTTCCTGTCTTTATCATGCTTGGTTTGGGGATAGTTACTATATTGCTGTAATTTTTTTTTAGCCTGAAATTACTGGTATGTGCTCAACCTTAAATCCATCTTACTGTGTTTTTTTGTCTGGGAATTTCCTTAGTTTCCTGAGCTAAGATTACAAATTTTGTACAAGACCACTAAACAAAATCCCAAAGAGAGTGCTACTTCTAATGATTTGAAGATAGGTAGTATGTGTGACGATGCACTCCATATGATTTTATGAAAATATGCTAATGAGTGTGAAATATAATGTAACTAGAATATGCTTCATGCAAAAGGTCTCTTGTAAGGTATCCTTACAAATCTTATAATCTACTGAGTGTGGTCATCCAATTTGTATGAATGTATCATTCTTGTATCTGAAACTAGGAATATAAAATATAACTCTGAGGTCCTATTGCAGTTATGCAAAGTGTGGGCCATTAATGGTGGTTTGGAATCTTGATGTCTCCCATCAACTAGGACAATTGACTGTAGATGGATCTGTTTACTTGCAGGCCTTCCTGTGAGTCAGGCTGGGAGCAATGAAGGGTTGGGGTCTCACAGGACATGACACCATGTTACCTTGTACTGGAATCCATCTTAAACCTGGTGCTTTTCCATTTAGGAGGAGGGGTGGGGACCCAAAGAGACAAAAGATTCCCACCTTGTAGCAGTGCCAAAGCTATACGAGGGGGTGGAACAGAACAAAGGGGGAGGCAGATATGAGAAATCCCCTAGCTACCACCTGAGCTAGAACAAGGACTGTACCAGGGGAAAGGATTGGGCCCAGGCTAGATAAGAGTCTAGTGTGTGGAAGATGCTTATTAGAACATCTCTGAGAGTGAGATTTTATCTGTAGTCAGTTTCTTAATGTATTAGGCTTAGACTTGCATGTTTTTGTTTTATTTTGCTTGGTAATTTACTTTGTTCTGTCTGTTATTACTTGGAACCACTTAAATCCAACTTTTTATACTTCATAAAATCACTTTTGCTTATTAATTGATGCAGAGTAAGTAATGAATACCTGGGGGAGCAAACAGCTGTGCATATCTCTCTATCAGTGTTATAGAGGGCGGACAATTTATGAGTTTACCCTGAATAAGCTTTATACAAAATAAAACGGATTTATTTGAGGTTTGGATCCCATTGGGAACTGGGTGTCTGGGTGCTAGAGACAGGAGCACTTTCGAAGCCGTTTTCAGTTAAGTCTGCAGCTTTGGGGGCGTGGATCAGACCTGGGTCTGTGTTGCAGCAGGCTGGCATGTCTGGCTCAACCAGGCAGCGTTCTGAAGTCCCAAACTGGCAGAGAAAACGGGCTCAGAGGTAGTCTCAGCACATCAGGTGACAGTCCCAAGGGGGTCTCTGTGACCCAACCCATCACACTCCCAGCATTTAAATGGTTAACTTTTAAAACTATATTTACATCCCTACTGCAGAGACAAATGCACCATGAAAGCAATGATACATCTGAGATACATTGATGATATTTTCATCCCTTGGCCAGATGACTTGAACTCCCTCACAGATTTCCACCACAACTTCAACCACCACCACCCGTCCATTAAACTCTCCCTGGAACACACACACACCAGCATCAACTTCTAGGACACCAGGATCAGCTTCAGCAATGGAGCCCAGCAGACAGCTATACACAAGAAGTCCACAGATCACAACGCCCACTTTCACAGATCCAGTGACCATGCCAAACACACCAAGAAATCTGTTATCTACACACAGGCACTCAGATACCACAGAATATGTTCTGAGGAGAAAGTCCAGGATGCACACCTTAAACACACTCAAAACCACGTTCAAACAAGGACACTCCACCAGAGAAGTAAATTGCATCATGGAATGGGCCGCCCAAATACCCCGAGAGAACCTGCTTCCATACAGAATTAAAATCCCCTCTGACCACACACCCCTAGTTGTCACCTACCACCCCACACTGGAATCCATATGATACAGGGTATCATCAAACAACTACAACCTATACTTGATGGGACCCCATCCTGAAAAGAAATCTTTCCTGAACCCCCTCTTCTGGCATTCAGACACCAACCTCATCAACAGAAGCAAACTCCCCACAGAGCAGGACATACCAAGTCAAAGAGGCACCAGACCCTGCCAGAACAACAGATGCAAAACCTGCAGACATACCTCCACCACTACAATGATCAGAACTCCCTCCTCACACCCTAACACATCTTTCAAAATCCCTGGGTCCTACACATGCCAATCACAATATGTGGCGTACCTCATCCAGTTCACTAAATGCCCCAAACAACAACTATGTGGGTGAAACCAGACAATCACTATGCTCTCGAATGAACTCACACAGGAAAATCATAACAGACAAAAACACCACATCACCTGGGGGGGAACACTTCTCACAAAGTGATCACTCTATATCTGACCTCTCAGTCCTCATCCTCAAAGGAAACCTGCACAACACTTTCAAAAGCCAAGCCTGGGAGCTTAAATTCATTACTCTACTAGACATTAGAAATCAGGGATTGAACAGAGACACTGGATTTATGGCTTATTACAACAATCTATAACCCACTAACAACCCCCTCCATCCCAGTTGCTACTCCCCTCCTTCCTCCCTGTGACTGGAGGGGTGTTAATGTGATGCTTCACCTTGAACGGTCCCTTGAAATATGTGATAACTACTTATACTAAACAATCTGTTCCACCTTGTATTTAGCTGTGACACCCAGACCTAAAGCAGAGCTCTGTGTAAACTCGAAAGCTTGTCTCTCTCATCGAGAGAAGTTGGTCCAATGAAGGATTAGTGGCTACAATAACAGTTTACTGCAGAGATGTGGCCCTGTCTCCAGTTACAACTATAATTAGTTGGCTGTTAGGTTACAGTAGCTGGGCAAGATGGTGCTAGATGCAATGTTAATCCTGGAGGGACACAATGATTTTGTCGGGGTTTGTAGATACTGTAATCTGTTCCAGTGTTTTAAGCTATCCCCCAACTGAGTCTCTGTTGGCAAAGGATTAGAGCTATATTAAAACATGCTTGGGCATGAAGAATATTTACTGCCAGTTGCTATGATAGCTATTAGCCAGTAAGCCCCTGTGTTTTACTGAATAGCAGAATGGAAGAGCCTTGTGTGATTCACTTTCCAATATGTGTGCAGTCTTTATGTCAGAGCTGAGGACGCAGCCATGCTGACAAGATCTGTCTCCTTTCGTGTGTGGGGCAGGTGCCTATTCCAGCCACCCAAGAGAAAAGCCACCCTCATAATCAGCTGGAGAAAGATGCTATGAATGATCCAAAAAAAATTTTTTTTAAATTACTAGTTGTATCTCCCTTTAAGTAAGCATTCAAATAATTTACATGGGCCCTAGTTCTGCAGTGCACTTAAGAAAGTGCTTCTCTTTAAGCGCTTAAATCCCATTGAAGTCAAGGGTGCTTAACCACATGCTTAAAGTTGCTTTGCTGAATCCTGGCCCTAAAGATCAAATCTGAAGCTGCTCCATGCGTAACATTTGGGAACTGCAGAGCCTGAAATCAATGGGAGCTTTACTAACTTGCCAGGCCCTATGGATCACTGATTTGGATTTAAACTATTAGTAGAAAAATGAATAGCCTTTTTTACTTTCTGTATAAATTGATAGTGCACTGGTCTGGGATGCAGGAGACCTGGGTTTTATTCCCAGCTCTGCCACTGGCTTGCTGGGTGACCTTGGCCAAATTGCTTCCCTTCTCTGTGCCTCAGTTTCCCCATCTATAAAATGGGGGTAATGATAATTTGTGGTTTTTGTAAAGCACTTTGAGACTGATTGAGACTCAGACTCCAGTGATGAAAAGCACTAAATAACAGCTAGGTATTATAATAATAATAATAATTAATAAATCTAATAGCTATAATAAGAAATAATTAATAACGCATCATTTAATCTCAGATTTTTCATCTAAACTCAGGCATTGAGGAAAGACCCTTGCTTAATCCCTGGATTTCTCTGCACTTCTTGACAAAGATTCTGAGCACTTGTCCCAGGAAATACACAAAAACAGCTGCGAGAAAAGGAACTTGGTGATGTGAATCCAGATTAGGGGCTGATCCTTCACATCCTAATTTTTGCAACTAGTTGTTTGAACTCCAGCAAGTAGCTTCTTGGAATTACTTTCCTGACTAGGATTGACTTAGACAGTTAAGGGCTTACAGGACTGATCTTCACACATGTTGCTTTACAGGGGAGATATGAATACAGCTTTGGGTCCCAGCTCCTTTGCCAGCTCTATTCCTTGCACTGGATACAGACATTAACTTTTCAAAATCTATGGGTCTCGAGTAACCTTTTTTTACCTTTCTTAGGTACATTATGTGTAGCGCTGTCAAGTGATTAAAAAAATTAATCGTGATTAATTGTGTGATTAAAAAAATGAATCGCAATTAATTGCACTGTTAAACAATAACAGAATACCATTTATTTAAATATTTTGGAGGTTTTCTACATTTTCAAATATATTGATTTCAATTATAACACAGAATACAAAGTGTACAGTGCTCACTATATATTTATTTTTTATTACAAGTATTTACACTGTAAAAAAAATATTTTTCAGTTCACCTCATACAAGTACTGTAGTGCAATCTCTTTATCATGAAAGTTGAACTTACAAATGTAGAATTATGTACAAAAAAAACTGCATTCAAAAATAAAACAATGTAAAACTTTAGAGCCTTCAAGTCCCCTCAGTCCTGCTTCTTGGTCAGCCAATTGCTTCAGACAAACAAATTTGTTTGCATTTGCAGGAGATAATGCTGCCTGCTTCTTGTTTACAATGTCAGCTGAAAGTGAGAACTGGCATTCTCACAGCAGTGTTGTAGCTGGGATTGCAAGATATTTACATGCCAGATGTACTAAAGATTCATATGTCCCTTCATGCTTCAATCACCATTCCAGAGGACATGCTGATGACAAGTTCTGGTTGATAACAATCCAAAGCTGTGTGGGCCGACACATGTTCATTTTCATTATCTGAGTCAGATGCCACCACAGAAAGTTGATTTTCTTTTGTGGTGGTTCGGGTTCTGTAGTTTCTGCATTGGAGTGTTGCTCTTTTAAAGACTTCTGAAAGCATGCTCGCCACTTCGTCCCTCTCAGATTTTAGACAGCACTTCAGATTCTTAAACCTTGGGTCGAGTATATAGAAATCTCACATTGGTACCTTCTTTGAGTTTTGTGAAATCTGCAGTGAAAGTGTTCGTAAAATGAACATGTGCTGGGTCATCATAGAATCATAGAAGATTAGGGTTGGAAGAGACCTCAGGAGGTCATCTAGTCCAATCCCCTGCTCAAAGCAGGACCAACACCAACTAAATCATCCCAGCCAAAGCTTTGTCAAGCCGGGCCTTAAAAACCTCTGAGGGTCATCATCCAAGACTGCTCTAACAACATGAAATATATGAAGATTGTGGGTAAAACAGAATAGGAGACATACAGTTCTCCCCCAAGGAGTTCAGTCATAAATTTAATGAATGCCTCATTTTTTTAACAAGCATCATCAGCAAGGAAGCATGTCCTCTGGAATGGTGGCTGAAGCATGAAAGGGCATTCAAATGTTTAGCATATTTGGCATGTAAATACCTTGCAACGCCAGCTACAAAAGTGACATGCAAATGCCTGTTCTCACTTTATGGTGACATTGTAAATAAGAAGAGGGCAGCATTAGCTCCTGTAAATGTAAACAATCTTGTTTGTCTTAGCAACTGGCTGAACAAGAAGTAGGACTGAGTGGACTTGTAGGCTCTGAAGTTTTACATTGCACTCAAAAACAAAACAGTTATGTAATAAAAAAAATCTACATTTGTAAGTTGCACTTTCACAACAAAGATTGCACTACAGTACTTGTATGAGGTGAATTTAAAAAAAGAAAATAAATAGTATCATTTTTACTGTGCAAATATTTGTAATAAAATACACTTTGATTTCAATCACACCACATATGAAAATGTAGAAAAACATCCAAAATATGTAATAAATTTCAATTGGTATTCTGTTGTTTAATAGTGCTATTAAAACTGCCCATTAATCACGATTAATTTTTTTGAGTTAATCGCATGATTTAACTGCAATTAATCAGCAGCCCTTACTATGTTTAAATGTCACACTGTCCAAGAGCCTGTTAGATGCATTATATCCTAAGCAGTACTAAATAAGAAACCACATGTAAGTTGTCTAGCAACACACAGCAGGATAAATGAATGTCAGACTGCTCCGGCGAGAGCACATACTCAGGGCTGTGCAAGCTCAGTGAATGTCAGAGCTGGGAGGCCTGCTGCCGGAGCCACAGGCTACTTGCTAGGAGGTTGCAACTCGAAATCCATGCCCATTTGGCACTGTAGCGTTTGTAGGGGTCCCACCCCCATAGTGGGAGAGGGGTAGTTTCATCTGCCCCAAAGCAGAACAAGGCACCTGACATGAAGTGATCAATGTACAGTGAGGTTGCAGACATATGGTCCTGCTGTGCAAATGTCCAATGCAAGTCAGGGCTCCTCTCACAAGTGCTAACTTCCAATCCGCTCACTGTGTACGACTGGGGATCACACACAACAACTTGCCCACATGGTCCTTCCCACATGTATCCACACCACTGAACCCTCTGGTGATACCAGGTGCATGAGAGAAAGAGGGCCTGCACCCAGAAGTTAATGGGCTTGATGCAGGGCCACGGGGTGAGATTCTCTGGCCTGTGCTACGCAGGAGGTCAGACAAGATGACCGTAATTGTCCCTTCCACACTTAACCTCCATGAATCTACAACTGGTAAACGTGGTTGTGGCTCTGAGGGCCTTGGCTGTAGCAAAATCTCCCACTTAAGGCAGGAATTCTTGATGACCTGGTAAGAGTATCATTGACTAATATGCATGGATCTAGCCCAGAGATGGGCAAACTACAGCCCGCAGGCCCCATCCGGCCCGGCCCCTGAGCTCCTGGCCTGGGGGGCTCGCCCCCGGCCCCTCCAACACTGTCCCCCCTCCCCCGCAGCCTCAGCTCACTGCGCCGCGGCGCAAGGCTCTGGGCAGCCGGGCAGCGCAGTTGCAGAGCCGTGGCCTGACCCAGTGCTCCGGGCGGCACGGTAAGGGAGCAGGGGGTGGGGCTTGGATTGAGGGCAGGGGAGTTGGGGGAGGTGGTCAGGGGGCAGGGGTGTGGGTAAGGGTCGTGGCGATCAGAGGGCAGGAAACAGGGGGGTTGGATGGGGCAGGAGTCCCGGGGGGCAAGTCAGGAATGAGAGGGGGGTTGGATGAGGTGGCAGGGGGCAGTCAGGGGAGGAGAATCCGGGGGTGGTCAGGGGACAGGGAGTGGTGGATGGGGTAGGAGTCCCAGGGGGGCAGTCGGGGGGGGGGGGTTGGATGGGGTAGGAGTCCCAAGGGAGCCATCAGTGGGCGAGAAGCAGGGGGTCGGATAGGAGGCGGGGGCCGGGCCACGCCTGGCCGTTTGGGGAGACACAGACTCCCCTAACCGGCCCGCCACACAATTTTGGAAACCCAATGTGGCCCTCAGGCCCCTGATCTAGCCAGCACTTGCTTTGGGCAGCAGGTTCGGTAGAATTGTCCTGTGTCGTTTCTCTATTGTACTGAAATTACACAGTACAACAATGAATCACCCTGTATTAGACCTGCCAAGCATTATGCGTTTTCCGCTACGATAGTCCCTCATTTTCCCAGTGCCGTTTCAAGAAACTGGTTGGCGAGAACAGGAGAGAACAATCAAATCTCTGTGTCTGACAGCATGTTGTGGTGCAGCTTCTCACACAGATTTCCGCACATTTGGGCACCTTCCATCCTTCACTGCGAAGGGCAGGTAGGGAGCCAGTGGGACATGTTGCCGCCAGATACTTACACAGCAGCTGCTATACGAACACCCGCTAGAGCAGGGGTGGGCAAACTTTTTGGCCCGAGGGCCACATAGAGGTATGAAAATTGTACAGTGGGCCATGAATGCTCACAATATTGGGGGTAGGGGTATGAGAGGGGGTGAGGGCTCCGGCTGGGGGTGCGGGCTCTGGGGTGGGGCCAGAAATGAGGAGTTCAGGCTGCAGGAGGGGCTCTGGGTTGGGGTGCTGGGGGATGAGGGGCTTGGGGTGCAGGAGGGGGCTCCAGGCTGGGACCAAGGGGTTCAGAGGGCAGGAGAGGGATCAGGGCAGGAGGTTGGGGTACGGGGGAGGGTTGCAAAGGCTCCAGCTAGGGGTGCAAGCTCTGGGGTGGGGCTGGGGATGAGGGGTTTGGGGTGCAGGAGGGTGCTCTGAGCTGCGATTGAGGGGTTTGGAGGGTGGGAGGGGGATCAGAACTGTGGCAGGGGATTGGGGCACAGCGGTGGCTCAGGCTCCGTGCGGCGCTTACCGCAAGCAGCTCCCAGAAGCATGTCCCCTCTCCGGCTCCGAGGCCTGGCCAGGAGGCTCTGTGCACTGCCCCTTCTGCAGGCAACACCCCTGCAGCTTACATTGGTCGGGAACCAGGGCCAATGGGAGCTGTGGGGGCGGCACCTGCGGCTGGGGCAACACGCAGAGCCACCTGGCCACGCCTCCGCATACTACATAGGAGCTGGAGGAGGGTCTAGCCAGTGGGGAGGTCATGCTGGCTGCTTCCTGGGAGCTGCGCAGAGCGGGGCAAGCCCCTGGCCTAGCTCCCTGGCTGGAGTGCCGGAGCCAGGCAAACCCCCAAGCCAGCTCCCTGGAGGGAACTGAGGGCTGAATTAAATGGTCTGACAGGCCGGATGTGGCCTGTGGGCCATAGTTTGCCCACCCCTGCGCTAGAGACAGTTACAACGGAACGGCTAATCAGCAGGCAGCCCCGCCATTCCATTCAGGAGAGTGAGGAGTTACAAAGAGACAGTACAGAAAGGACTGAATTAGAAGGATAAAGGCTTCCAAACCAGACTGCACTGCACTCTGTCCATTTGTACTGGCGTTGATGCATTATGCTGAAATCTGAGGGCTAGATTCCTTATTCCACATATGCCTATGAGAATTTAGGAGGATTCCTTTTTGCTCGGAAGGGCCCAGCAAACCCAGGATTTTGAGCCTCATCCAGAAAAAGATAGGTGTGTGTATCTGACTGGAGGTTGGGTTTTCAAATCCATGTCCCAGCCAAAGATAGCACCCCAAAGCTAATGGACGGCGGCTCCCACCTGTGTGTGTATTCTCCTCATATCTTCTCCTTCTCTCTGGCACATGGTAATGGTCTCTGCTTGGTGTGTCAAACAACCCTATATAAGCCTTCCAGCAGGGAACAGCCCCACATCCATTTCACAGCTTGCAGGTCTAAGTGGAGGCTGGGGGTTTGTCTTAAGGGGTGGGAATTTAAAGGGTGCTCCGTGCTGGCCTAAATCTGTTAGCTGCCCATTGCTCTAACTGAGAACAGAATTTGGCCAGTGCTGAGAACTTTGGAAAAGCCCAGCCCCAGTGTTGATAATTGCTGTGGCTCTCTGAGTCCTTTCCAAAGCTCCCCTGGCCTTCCCAAGGATCACAGCCCACTCCTACACTCCACTCCCACTGATAGATACTGCTCTATGCCTCCACGGCCCTCCTCCAGGCTCTCTCACTTCTGACCCATTTCTTGGAACAGCAGGCCCAAGTCAGGGACAAGTGAAGGATGCTGTTTAAGTATATTTCACCTCCAGTTGGGCACTGTTAGGAGGACAGGCATGTCCCCTCTGAGCGAATCAATATGGAGTTTGGAGGCAGTGAATACTGCTAGGTTTCCTTAGGCCCTTCAATAAGATAAAGGATCATCTGCAGAAAACAGGAAGAACGAGGAGGACTTGTGGCACCTTTAAGACTAAAATTTATTTGAGCATAAGCTTTCGTGAGCTAAAGCCCACTTCATCGGATGCATTCAGTGGAAAATACGGTAGGAAGATATATATATATATATATATACACACACACACACACAGAAGACATGAAACAGTGGGGGTTCCCTTACCAGCTCTAATGAGACCAATCGATTAAGGTGGACTATTATCAGAAGGAGAAAAAAAAAACACTCCTGTAGCGATCATTAGGATGGCCCATTTCAAACAGCTGACAAGAAGACAGTTTCCTGCAGAAAACAGGAGCTGAAGCTGATGAAACAAAAAAAAAGATCTGAGCTGAGCAGATTAGGTGTGTGTTGTGGAGCAGCACCGGAGACAGATCAGTCTCTCAGGTATAATACCATGGTAACCGCCACTGGTTTACAGATAAGAGCAGATTGCATCCAGGTGCTGGTGAGTACAGCAGTTTTCTCCTTTACTGAGCTTTCTATAGAGATCCTTTCCTCTGGCTCTGCAAGATCGGGGGCTTGTTACAGAACCAGGAAACTCCTAGGGGCTTGCATCTGCTTTAAATGATCTGCTACAGTGATGACAAGCCACAGGGAAAATGTAGAGCATAAGCCTGACTGGCCAGGATTCTAGCTCTAGAAGCAAATCTCCTGCAAAGCAGTTCATTTTCCATCATTGTATATTTCTTCCCATGAAAATTAAATATGTATTTGTAAGGCACCTATCACTGTGGCTGCTATGTATTACAATAATGTCAATAATGTAGAATTACTAGCCAAAAAACCTCAGAGCATTCAAGAAGATCTCCCTGCTACAGGCATGGTCATTCACTAATAAGAGTGGTGGATGAAATGTTCAATATATAACCAAAATAATTTAATTACCAACTCCCTGCCATTGCAGCTGCCTTGGCGGGGGGCCTCTCAGTCCCTCCTATTGTCTGCCTGTGGCACACTGTAGGTTAGTCTCTGGGGGCTGCAATACTTGGATTTACATCAGGCTGTTGGCTTGGTGTGCGGGTGGCATTTAGGGTGTGTCTACACTGCAATCAGACACCCATGGCTGGCCCCCCGGGGCTCAGGCTAAGGGGCTGTCTAATTGCTGAGATAGAGTTTCAGGCTCAGGTTGCAGCCTGAGCTCTGGGATCCTCCAACCTTACTGGGTCCTAGAGCCTGGGTTTCCACCCGAGGCCGAATATCTACACCGCAATTAAACAGCCTCTTAGCCCAAGCCCTGAGAGCCTGAGTCAGCTGGCATTAGGGGTACCAACTTTCTACTCACACAAAACCAAACATCCTTGCCCCACTCCTGCCCCACACCTCCAAGGCCTCACCCTGCCCTACCCCTTCTCAGAAGCCCCGCCCCCTCTCACTCCCTCCCCTCTCCCTCTGTCGTTCGCTCTCCCCACCCTCACTCACTCATTTTCACTGGGCTGGCTCAGGGTGTTGGGGTGTGGAAGGGGGTGAGGGCTCTGGCTGGGGGTGTGGGATCTGGGGTGGGGCTGGGAATGAGGAGTTTGGGGTGCAGGAGGGGACTCCGGGCTGGGGCTGAGGGGTTCGGAGCGGGCTCTGGGCTGGGGCTGAGGGGTTCGGTGTGGGGGAGTGACGGCTCCGGCTGGGGGTGTGGGCTCTAGGGCAGGACTGGGGATGAGGGGTTGGGGGTGCAGGAGAGTGCTCTGGGCTGGGACCTAGAGGTTTGGAGAGCAGGAGGGGAAATCAGAGCTGGGGAATGGGGTTGAGGCATTGGGGGTGGGTGCAGACTCTGGGCAGTACTTACCTCAAGCAGCTTCTGGAAGTAGTGGCATGTTCCTCCTCCAGCTCCTAAGCAGAGGTGTGGCCAGGCAGCTCTGCATGCTGCCCCATCTGCAGGTGCCGCCCCTGCAGCTCCCACTGGCCACAGTTCCTGGCCAATGGGAGCTGCAGAACCGGCCCTTGGGTGGGGGCAATGCATGGAGCCCCCTGGCTGCCTCTACCCGTAGGAGCCAGAGGAGGGAAATGTTGCTGCTTCCGGGAGCTGCATGGACCCACAGCAGGCAGGGAGCTGCCAACTCCGCTGCACAGCCGACCAGACTTTTAACGGCCCAGTCAGCAGTGCTGACCGGAGCCACCAAGGTCCCTTTTCAACCAGCTTTTCTGATTAAAAACCAGACACCTGGCAACCCTAGCTGGCATGGGCTAGCTGAAGGTTTTTAATTAGAGTATAGACATACCCGCAGTGGCCTGAGCTATACAGGAGGGCAGTCTCCCTGGTGGTCCCTTCTGCCCTTAAACTCTATGACTACCTAGATTACGAGCACGTTTGTGCTTTTTGCCACAAATTCAGGATGTGCCCTCTTTGTGAAAAATATTTGCACTCCGGGCTCTGTGAAGATGAGCCTATGTTTGAGTGCATCAGGTTACACTAAAAAGAACAGGAGGACTTGTGGCACCTTAGAGACTAACAAATTTATTTGAGCATGAGCTTTCGGGCGCTAAAACCCACTTCATCGGTTAGTCTCTAAGGTGCCACAAGTACTCCTGGTTCTTTTTGCTGATACAGACTAACACGGCTGTTACTCTGAAACCTGTCAGGTTACACTGCAAGTCATGCAGTTTCATTCAGAAGACTGGATGTTTTGAAAGCCAATTTACAGCTTTCTTGAAGTTATGGAAAAGATGCAAGATCGTGTTCTGCAAAACCGCAGAGACTAATTATTCAGGCTCAGCTCCAGCAAAGAACATGCTTAACTTTAAGTACGTGAGCAGTCCAATTCATCGCAACGGGCCTTGTTGCTCAGGGATGAGATTTTTAAAGAAAATAAAGAGTTGCTTTTCAAAAGCACAATGGGACGCCTGCTCCTACCTCCCTTAAGCACTGTAAATTCTAAACACTGGCGTGCCTGGCCGGTCTGTACCTTGCCTAGCATCATGTGTGCGCGTGGCACTTCACAGATATATTCCATGCCAAGGTACCTGTACGAGGCACTTTCAGTCTGAAATAAATTGCATCTACCAGAGGACAATATACTTACGGCAGGTTCACCACCCTGAGCCACTCTCTCCCTCTGTCTCAGCAGGCCCTGATGCAGCTCCACCTAACCTGGCTGCAGGAGTCTTTCAAAATAGAGTGACCTCAAACACAAAACCTTGGTAGTAAATGTCCTTCCTCCCACTTATTCCACAGGGAGGGTTTCCATCCCTCTGCCACAGACTGGGGAGGGGACTCCAGATCACCCCTTTCCCTCCCAAGATTGCCAGTCCACTGACAAACAGCCCTTCTCTAGTACCCCTCCATGTGCAGGCAGAGAGCATTCTATCCGATGAAGTGAGCTGTAGCTCATGAAAGCTTATGCTCAAATAAATTTGTTAGTCTCTAAGGTGCCACAAGTACTCCTTTTCTTTTTGCAAATACAGACTAACACAGCTGCTGCTCTGAAACCTATCCTAGTTCAGTGCCTCCTACAGGTACCCTCTCTACTGTTTTCTGCAGCTCCTAAAGTCTCTCCCTTTTCTACCCCCAAGGTCTGAATGGGTCAAATTATCTTAATTTTCCCTACCTGGGGAGAGGAGTTGGCTATGTTACAGCTGGGGCTGAGCCCCATCTCCCTTTAAAGGGCCAGCCACACTGTGACAGGTCCCCTCATGAGTCTTTTCTGTTGAAAAAAAATCACAAACGATGCAGCAAATCCTTGGTGACTGGTGTGAGTTTCACACACTGTTTTCCCTCCTTTATTAGGCTCCACACAGGGACATCAGTTTGCATGAAGAGCACATTAGATTAATATTTTCTGAAGGAGCTAGATGACGAACAGGTGAAGTATCTGAGACTGGGATGGGGGAATTTATTGCCTGAACCAAAGCCCACCAAAGTCAATGGAAAAACTCCCATAGATTTCAATGGGCTCTGGATCCTGCCTTTGGCTCTAGACATTTCCCCTTTCAAACTTTGCTTCCACATGGCCTTACAAGCTGCTGAACACCCAGAATCCCCGGTGATTTCAGTGGCAGTTGCAAAAAGTCAGCATTTCTCAGGATCAGGCCCTACTGTAAATGTGCAAATGCTTTTTCACGCTACTGGACACGCAATTGATAATAGGAGACTGCTTAGTACTTCGATAGATAGTGCTTTCCTTCTGCAAGGTGGTGTACAGGCACTAGCAAAACCCCCTCACAGCACCGGTCAGGTAAACACTAGCCTTCTCCTTTGGCAGATAAGGATATTGTTGCGGAGAGGTAAAGTGACTGGATCAAGGCCACAGAGGGAGTTCAGTGTCAAAGCAGGATTACAGTGCAAAAGTTCCTGATACCTACTCCTTATCTCAGCACTAGGGCCAGACCTTTCTCCATGGCACCTCTAAGCCCTGATTCAACAAAGCACCTAACTTCAATGGGATTTAAGCTACCAGGACTACTCATGTGCTTAAAGTTACACACATACTTAAAAAGAAAAGGAGTACTTGTGGCACCTTAGAGACTAACCAATTTATTTGAGCATGAGCTTTCGTGAGCTACAGCTCACTTCATCATCCCCTGCAGGAGAGTGAATTTGTGTGGGGGGGTGGAGGGTGAGAAAACCTGGATTTGTGGTGGAAGTGGCCCACCTGATGATCACTTTAGATAAGCTATTACCAGCAGGACAGTGGGGTGGGAGGAGGTATTGTTTCATATTCTCTGTGTGTATATATAAAGTCTGCTGCAGTTTCCACGGTATGCATCCGATGAAGTGAGCTGTAGCTCACGAAAGCTCATGCTCAAATAAATTGGTTAGTCTCTAAGGTGCCACAAGTACTCCTTTTCTTTTTGCGAATACAGACTAACACGGCTGTTACTCTGAAACATGACTAGGAACGTTATGGATCATTCATATCTATAATTTGAGTGATATTTGATTTTGCTTTCAAGCTTTTTTTACTGTATTTCTGGCAGCACTACAATGCCCTGGATTAATGCTTTGCTACTCATTGTTTGAGAACAAATCTAAATGGCCACATTTTCAAAAGAGCTCAGCATCCAGCAGCTCCCCAAGAAACATCTGAATAAATCTAGCTACTTCACACAATAATTCTGCAGCTTTCCATTGCTAAGAAGGGACACTCCCCACACCCTCCCTGGGAACTCTGGTTGCCGTGAAGTTCTTTGGAAAATCTGAGCCCAGCCTTTCACAACTAGAAATCGTTCAATGGACAGCTTTGATCCCCATTGAAAATGGGTATAGGAGTCTCATCCCATGTGTCCACAACACAAAACCACCATATCATATTGTGGGACTGGCAGCCTCTGTTCAAGAGGGACCAAGAATTCAGTAACATGGGTGTCACAGGTCAGGCTTTATGTGTATAGGCTGATCTATTCCTGAGGGTGAAATTTACACACCTGTCCACAGAGATGCTTGATGTAGGTTACTGTTGTGCTGTTATAAGTGTCAGTTCCAAGAGCATTGTATTTTACATGGTCAAGGGGTCCACTCACCACAGTGGCACCTCCTGCTGGCCATCGTGGGGATTAGCTCTGCTAAATGGTGCCTCTCCCATTGTCCTCTCACCCTGCAGACCCACCTCACTCCAGGAATCCCAGCATCCTCTTCATGACTTGGCCCTCTGGCCAGGCCACTATCTATGTTTCCCCCTTCTGAGGTTACCTAAAGTCCTTCTATGCAAACAGTCCCAGGCAGTCTTCACCCATGCTGCCCTGATGGTGTCCCTTCCCCCAATGGCCAGCATGGGAACCATCGTCCACTGCAGGTTCCAGTCCAGGGACTCTCTGCTTAGCAGTTCTGTGCTCTAGCCACTCAGCCCTCACTGCTCCTTCCTAGTCCTCCCTTAGAAGCTCCAGTCTTGTCTTGTCTTGTCTTGTCTTGTTGCCTGCTACCTTCCTACCATGCAGCCTTTCCCAGGAGCCCCCTGTCTGTTGGGGGCTGCCTGGCTTTATAGGTCCCACCTCTCCTGCCCAGTTGAGCCTGCCCACAATCAACCCTGCCCCCTGGCTCTCCCTCCAGGTGCAGCCTCTGGAGTTAATTGGCCTACCTGGCCACCTTAACCCGTTTGAAAGAACACCCCATCTCGCACACAGAATTAAAATGAAATACATCAACAAATAAAGCTCTTTGCATGTACCGCCCAGAGAAGCTGCTTTGATAATATATAATTTAAACCTGCAACAAGAACTGCTGTGCTTTATCTAGTGTGGAAACCCTGGAAAGTGAGTGTTAAAAGCTCATTCCCTTCTTTCTTTTAGAAAGACATGTTTGAATTTAATAAAGGCTGGAGGTTCTCTGGAATCCAAAGGATATTTTACAACAATCTGGTCAAAGAACTGGGAGGGTTTGGGACAGAGCCTGGCAAGTTCATCTGGCCAACCAATGTGACCATGGCTCTGGATGGAGATCTGGTTGTAAAAGATAGTGGAAACAAAAAGATCCAGCTCTTCAGCCCTGATGGTTGCTATAAGAATGGGTTTTCCTATGGATCTGAACCAAGAAAAGGTCTGGGAGATGTAGCATGCACACAGGATGGCTTGTTGCTTGTGACTGATGGATCCAAAGCCATCAAGGTCTTCTCTAAAGATGGTGAGATGATCCACCAGCTGAAGTCTCCCAAAATGGACTGGAATCATTCCTACAGGATGGCAGTCCTGAAGTCCAATGATATTGCAGTGACAGACTGGATAGATGGGGGAAAAGTTCACATCATTGGGGTGGACTGGAGAATGAATGCCATCCTGAAGATGAACGCGATAGATGGCTTTCATAGACCAGAGCACATTGCAGTCAATAAGGTACAGTATAGTACAAACTACTAACACAATGATTATTTACATTGTGGCAGTTCCCAAAATGCACTAAGTGCTTTCTAAACACAGGGAAACACAGTCCCTGCCCCCATGTGCTTGCAATTATTGATATTATTATCAATATTATAATTGATTATAATTATAATATTATAATTATATAATTAAATTATAATTATAATATTATAATGATAATATAATAATTATTATCATTATTAATTATCAATAATTATTGATATTATTATTAGATAATCTCAAATTCAGAGGTAGTTTAGAGTGTGTGCCAGGTTTTTTCTGATAAGTAAGGGGAAAACTGTAGGATCTCAGATCTGATGTGTAGTCATTGTTGGTAAATACTGACATTTGAAGAGCTAATTAAAGTGATCAATTCTGTTCATTTGCCTAATGCTATTAGGATATGAGTTTGCTACTTGTAAGCTTTCCAGGTGTGCTGGGATGTACTCTCCTGAAGACAGGGTTATCCTACATGTGGCCGCTGAATTGAGACTATGAGAGTATTTGTATTCAGGGCTCTCTCTTACCTTTTTGCTGTAATGGAGATGCACTGGGAATCATTCAAATATCAAATATCTCCTCTCACTGCAGTTTTTCCACCAACTCCAAATGTGTTGTAATAATCTCTGTAACCTGCCTTCCTGCCATCTCTTTTGGTCAAGAGTCTTCTACCCAAGCCTCCCAGTGGATTCTGGTTGCTTCCTAATATAAAGTATCTTGATTCTTCTTCTTTAAGAAGGGGAGTGTTAAATAGGAAGGGGAAAAGTTAAATATTGGAGAGGGGTTTTCTCGTCATAGACACAGAAGATCATGAGCAGTACTACAGGAACTTCTCTTCCTCACTTCAGAATCGCAAAGAAATTGGTTAGTCTCTAAGGTGTCACAAGTCCTCCTTTTCTTTTTGCGAATACAGACTAACACGGCTGCTACTCTGAAACCTGTCAATGATGGGGTCCTCACTTCAACAACACTAACAAGGGCGGATAGCACCAATATGTTAAAAAAAACCCTGTGAATTAGTCAGATACGATTTATCAGTAAGTATCTGCAAGTGGGTAAAAAGGGTAAGGTACACTGACATAGGTTACATGCCAAAGGGCCAGAAGGAAGGAGCAGAGCAGGATGATGTAAGAAGGTTCAAGTCATAGTTTGGGAAAACACGGTTACTTACGTTACAGTAACTGTCATCCTTCGAGATGTGCTACGCATGTGGATCCCACTCATGGTCCATGTGCACCTCATCTGGCATCCATATGCACAGGGACTCCAAGACTTTAACTTTCAATCTCCTCTTAGGCCTTGTCTTCCGCAGGAGAAAAGGTCTGTTTTCAACATGTGTGAGCTAGCACATAGTAAGTGACAAATCTGCCTGCATGCAGAGGGCTGACCAAAGGCCAGTGCACCTCTTGAGCTGTCGCTCATACGCTCCCCTAGAGTATGTCTATGTCTCAAGCAGAGGGTGTAATCGCCAGCTTGAGGAGACACACCCCCACTAGCTCTGATCAAGTTAGCATGTTAAAAATAGAGTGCCAGGCAAGCAGCAATGGGGCTAAGGCACCTCAAGTACAATACCTGTCCGAGATGCGGGTGTAACCCCCACACCTCCTGGGTGTAGGGTTCTGTCCCCTCTAGTGGCACTGAGACCATTTAGAGAGAGAGAGATTCTGAGTCTGCTCTACAGCCTTAGCCAACAACCAGCTGACTTTCAGCTCATGTGCTAGAGGCTCACGCGCTAAGCTCCAAAGGGCCCAGGTTTGATCCTGATGACGGGGGTCTGTCACCGTTACACGAGGCAAGTACTCGTGGTGGCTAGCCGCTCACAGTGCCGCGACCGCTGTCTGTTTTTACCACGCTCGCTCAATTAGAGCTAGCATGGATATTTCTCATCAGGCTGGGAATTACGCCCCTGGTTTGAAGTGCAGACATACCCTTAGACACCCTTGCACTTGTTTTCTAACATGTAACATTCACCACCTTAGAAATCAGATCTGAAATTTGCTTAAAGTGTTCAAACATGCCGTGGGGCACTTGGTTTCCTGGAAGGTGTGATAACAGACTCCAATGCTGTACATTCTTCCTGGGGTTGTCCGAAAGGAATGTCTCATTATCAAACTTTAAAATATTCTTACAAAACCCAAGGGATTCGGTGGCCTTGGCACATGAAACAACAGTGACCACAAAGTGGTTAAAGAAGAAGCACAATGTATTAATAAAATGTTTTAGCAAACCAATGGGTTATCAGTGATGTGTCCTTAGACAACCAACTATTTTAATACAGAGATTTGGAATAGAACCATTTTATGTTAATGATTTAAACAACCATTTTATTTTTTAAACAAACTAAAACGATAGCATTAGTACAATATGAACATAGTCATCAGAATGTAGGAACCTCAGGAGGAAATCTAGTCTGTCCTCTGGCACCATGGCAGGATTACATATTAATAAGCCTGAAGGATTCCAGGGCGTGCAAGACAAGACAGATGGCGGTATCCTCAATCTTTAACATGCTCCTTCCTTTACAATCTTTATATTCATGTCATGTTCCCTAGGGAAAACAAGAAAAAACTCTCAAGCTTTCTCAAGCTGGGTCACAGGTATGCAATATTCCGGGGTACTGCTCTCATAGATCAGATGCACAATGCACCCAGTCTGAATAGAGACTTCCTACACCCAGAACAGATACTGAAATCTTTGCTGTCAACTCCAGTTTCTTTCTACATAAAAGGAAAATACCAGGCAAGCTTGCGTTGCACCCTTCCATTGCCTGTTATATGTCACCCCTGAGAAACAATCTGCCTCAGCAGCTCAGCACATCTTCAGTCAGATGGCACAAAGAGCCCTGACATGAATCTCACCTGCAGTAACTGCAGAGCTCACACTTGTTCCGGTAGGTTCTCCCGTCACTGCCACAGACAGGGCGATAATACAAAATACATATTGGTCTGAGGATGTAATGAACACACACAGGCTGGAAAAATTGAAGGAAAAATCATGAGATCAGTATTTCATTATTTAGACTTTCATGGAGAAAGCCAGAGTGAATACAAATCAGAGGGCTGCGTTCTGCACACCCAGAGCAATCCCCACTGAATCCAGTCGAGAAGCCTGGAGTGTAACGCAAAGTCTGGCCCATGGTCACTAGCTCAGACAGCACTGATCGTGATAAATGGAAGAGTAATTTTTACTGCTAAAAGTTATTTGAAAATAAAAAGTGCATATGACACCTACATTCAATCAGAGAATGTTATACACCCCTTGGCTAGTAAAAGCATTGGTTGTAAGAGAAATGGGGGGGGGGGTTCAAAGGCCTCATTGGCAGCTAGACACCAAACTCCCATTGAAAGTCAAGGGCCGTTAGGTGCCTAACTTGCTGTTGTGTTTTTGAGACTCTTCCCCACTTACCCTTTCGGGGGAAGAGCTAAGGACAGCACTTACCAACAGAAATAAGAGAAAACTCCAAGTTCCACCTTAACAGATGGTCAACGTGGAAGTGATTAAGATGGAAATGCTGAATGAGCAGATGTGATCCTTGGTCATTTGCCAGGGAGTTAAAGTCATCAGTAACTTTCTCTAAGTTTAAGCAAATATCAGTTGATGTTACATAGTCTTAGGCATAGTTAAGCCCTTTTGTACAGAATGTTTCTTTTGCTTTATGCACCACCACTTAGATCCATTTAGATCACAAAGGGAACTAAATAGCCTGTCCAATGCTGGACCACGTTCAATAGTCATTTTTGTAACAATCAGATAAACACTTTCTCTCTGGTCTCCCTTTATGGAAAGGGGAGTGATCAGGGGACTAGAATTGACTTGCTCACTCACAGTCCCCTGCTTTCACCACTATACAAAACTGGCCCTGCCATGTGTGCTTATAGAAAAATATATCCACTCCACTCCCATGTGTTCTATAATAATACATACAGAAAAGAGTAGACAGGGAATGGGATGAATTCAGGTTGATGACAGTGAGTAACAGAGCTGGGTGAATAATTTGTAACAAATAATTTTTTCAATCAATTTTGCCCATTTCATTGTCTGCGAACAGATAGTGATTTATCCATATTTATTATCTATTCAAAATTCTTTGCTTAATAATTTCTGGGAATAATTCCCAGCCTGTAGCTTGTTCATGAGGAATTTGTAGTGAGCATTTGATATTTAAAATTTGAGCTGCATGGAGGAATTTTGATCAGACACATAAATCAAAAGATACGTTTCTGGTCCCTGCTTGGCTGAGTGAAATTTTGACTCAAGTTTCCAGTTTGAATACTTGTGATTAAAAGTTCAAAATTTGCTTTTTCTGCCTTGTCACTTAAAATTATCTATTCCATGGTCATTCCTGCCAGTAACCTTATTTGTTAGACTGTTTATGGAAAGCAGAAGGGTGCAAGATAGTCACAGCAAATTTGTTTAAAAATTCAAATTAATATTATCAGTATTTGCTCAGTTCTATTGAACAATATTTCATACATGTAACAGAGTAAACAAAGAAAGATCTTACATAGCTTGGTAATTGTCCAGTTCTATTTAGTCCTTCATATCTTCCTGTGCCTTCCTCTGAAATACAATTTGTTCATATGAAATCAAAACATAAGCTTGAAGTGGTGAACACTGCATCCATGATCAAACTTTAGTGAAATGTGCATAGAATTAATCTATGTAGCCATGTGTTCCTCATCCTCCCGCAGTATGTTTGCTACAATCATTTGTTGTTTCTTGTTTTAATTTAGATTGAAAGATTTGGGGGCACAGACTGTCTTTAACAATGGGCAAATGAGTGTGCAGAACTACATCGAACGATAAGAGGCAATATGAATGTTTCCCTTAGGCAGTCTCTGCACCTAGGTCACAGCTCTGGTACCTGGGGGAGTATCTGGGGCTGCATGCCAGATTCCCCCCACCAGCAGAAACTGGGCAAGGAGCAAACAAAGCCATAATTTCTCTCCCTCCCCCCCTACAGTGGGCAGTGGAACTAGCTGGTTATGCAGGGTGAGGGATGGAATATGCTGCACCCCTTACAGGAGAGTCACAAATTATTCCCCCCTGCCCCAGCACAAACAGGATCACTGTTAGGCAAAGTCCCGGTGCCTCCTCCAGATCACACCCAACACTGTGAGCTGCTTGCAGATAGCATGATCCCTTTATGGGCGAAATCCTGGCTCCATTCAAGACAATGGGAGATTTACCACAGACTTCAATGCAGCCACCATCTCACTCTATGTATTTTTACAATGCCTAGCACAATAGAGTCTCCTTCACAAATAATAAAATAAGAGCTGCAAGATAGGGCAAAAACATGTAATAAAATTCCAAGCACTGATCATCCACCTGTTATAGAAAGGTCACAGTTAAACGAAAGAATATTGGGTCAAATCCTGCAGTTTGCAGCCAATGAGACCTTTCGCCGAGGAAAGACCAAGGATTGTAGAAATTAGCCCATTGACTCTCAGGATTTCATCCTCCAGATGCTATAGGATGTGGTAATGTTCTTACTACCAGGAATAACTCCATGGAAATCAAGAAGATAAGTGAGTCTTCAGCACCCCTGAAATATCAGGTCACTTATATTTAGTTGCTCAGCTGTGGCTATAGGTAGCTAACTCCAACATCCAAGTTTGAGAGTTTTGGTTCAGTGTTTCTAAGCAAATGAAAAATGTACCCCCCGCAACACAGTGAAACAGGAAAGAAAATATACGGAGACTTACCGGCAAAAGCAGAGAAGCAAAACAAGAGCACAGCAATGTGAACTTTAAAATTCATCTTGGTTTTGACATCGCCCACACACTAGTAGATCAAAAGCTTTGCTCTGATACTGTTTCTGGGCAGCAGTTAACTGTCATTCTTTTCATAAAGAAGTGTCTATTATATGGGCTGGGAAGTGCCAGAGTTGTTTATTTTTGGTATTTAACTCTTTCACTTCTGACTCTTCAGAAACTCCACCTCCCGCTTCCTTGCTCAATTCCCCCGACTGCTCTTCCCCTATCCCCGAGGAAGCCCGCTAATCAATTTCCCTGTCACCTAATAAATTCCATCTACAGCCAAAACTCTGATCATCCTTTGATGACCTGGAGCAACCTCCCATTCACCAGCACCCCAGTTATCCTATCCTGCTCATCCCACATTCCACCCACCTTTCCCAACAGCAATACCCTCACCCCAAGTAACCCATACAACAAATCCTAAGAAATACCCTCCGCAGAGCAAATTCCCCCACTACAACAGCAACTCGACTCATGCTGCTGGTTACAACATGTGCTCACTGGAGGAATCATGGGTGAAATTCTCTGGGCTATTACCTAGGTCAAAAGAGATCATCATGATGGTCCTGTCTGGCCTTAAAATCTATGCAGCTATGATTTTCAGAGATACTGAGCCCCCACAATTCTCACTGACTTCAGGTGGAGATGTGGGTGTTCAGCACTTTTGAAAATCGGGTCCTTGGCACCCATGTGTGTTTACCTACATACACAGAACTTCTGTCCAGGGAGATATCCCACAGCCCTCACCAGCAGCAGGAGTGGTCTTCTTGGAAGTCCTCAGGAGGAGATGTCTTTTGGGAAGTGGCAGGCCAGTCTGTTCCACACACCAAGAGCACTTTCATCTTCCTTCTGTAAGCAGTGTCATGACGAGCTCCACCCTGACATCTGGTGGTGAGGTGTGGCAAGTTGTGGAAAAGAACTTCAGGGGCTGATCTCATTTGCATAGGCACACCCACCCCGCCTAGAATGAGGCCATAGCTGCCCAAATGGTCCCTTTGGCTGCTGTGGGATCCCCAGTGTCTCTGTTATTGGGGCAGGAAGAATAAATTGTTATTACCCTGATTATGGGAACTGTGCTTGAAACTGTACTTGGCCTTTTGTTATGACGGAGGGACTCACCATCACCTAAGGAGCACTTGCTAGGCAAGGGTCATGGGTTCCAAAACTCTGTGAATTGAGAGAGGCTGGGGACAAGTATTAATGCTTGGTGGTATGGGCCTCTGGGTGAGGGCTTTGCGTGCTGATTGCACTTCCGCCTCTCTCCGCTGTGGAATATCAGAGCTAATGTTGATTCTATTAGGAGTCTAGTTACAGGCTGCTGAGCTCACTTTGGGCTAATGGTGCACCAGCACTGAGGCTCCCCTCCTACAAGCTGAATTCACCGAAGAGCTGAAATCAGTGAGTGTTGTGTTAAGTGGTGGGGGAGCCTGAAGATATGTTGTGGAGCAGTTTGTGGGACCTGCTGGAGTGCCTTGTGGACAGGCTGGTGGAGCAGTCCATAGGACGGTGGGAGCTGCTTGTGGGACGCGGTGCAGTTCGTGGATTGGCTGGTGGAGCAGTTTGTGGAGTGGCGGGAGCTGCTTGTGGGCTGCGAAGCTGAGCGAAGCAGTTCGTGGGGCGGCTGGCTGAGTGGGGCGGCTGGCTGAGTGGAGCGGAGGCCTGTGGGGTGGTCAGCTTCAGATCATGTAAGGTGCCCCTTACCTCTTCTCCTTCTCCCCCCTCCCCCATCTCCACCCAGGTTGGGAGGTAAAGCTCTGCAGACAAACTTTCGAACTCTGGGGCTGCCCTGACCAAGGACAGAGACTTTTGGGTCATTGGACTTTTGGGACTTTGGGGGATTTGGGGTTGCTGGACTCAGGAACCAAAGGGAAAGGGCATGCCCCAATTTGCTTGGGGTGGTTTTTTTTTGCTCATGGGTTGTGTTACGAATCCTGTTGGTGGTGTTTCCCCAACATAATGCCACATTGTTTCTCTCTGTTATTAAAAGGCTTTTTTGCTACACTCAGACTATGTGCTTGCGAGAGGGGAAGTATTGCCTCTTGGAGGCGCCCAGCGGGGGTGGTATATATTTGTCCCAGGTCACTGGGTGGGGGCTGGAGCAGGTTTGCATTGTGTTATTGGAATGAATCCCCTAGATATTGAACCCGGCCCTTGTTGCTGCCAACTCTGATGGGCAGAAGGGTTACACTTCTGTGGGAGGGGGATGTCTGAGAACTGTTTTTCTTCCAATCCTCTGCGTGGGTGGGCGCAGGGGGTGCAGTGAACAGCATAAGCTGCTTCTTCCTTTTCTCAGAAAGTGGGAGAATTTAGAATAGCTTCTTTTCCCCACCTCATTGGAACAGGAAGCCCAGGTGGAGTCTCCTTAGTTCCCACTGTGGAGCCTACTGATGGTGCTAAGTTCCCAGTGGGGCATATTTGTTGAGGGCCTCAAGTGCCGTACTTCCTACTCAGGCAATGAGGGGAGTGCTCCTGTCAGAAGTGGCATGCGTGCCAGGTTTGCATGGACACATGCACCTGCTGCTGGGTTGGGCTTGAAACTCCTCAGGGATTTCAAGGGGAGAAAAAGTAGCCTGGCACAGGCTGCAGGATCAGCTGCTAATGGCTGTTGTAGGCCCCAGGGCCAACTCACTGTGGGACCCGGCTTCCCTCCCACACATCATCCTGGTTGTTAGCATCACCCTCAGACTTGGGTGGGTAGGGCAAAGGCAGAGGGGGACACAGGCAGAGAATAAATTCCATGCAGTTCAAGAAGACATTGCTTTAAAATAACTAAATGTGGGGATTATATTGCCCCTTTCATTTACTTCCCCTCTCTTTCCCTGACAGAACTCCATTTCTTATTATTACTGGCACTGGTTCCCTCACCTCGGCACGTACTTAGGACACTGAATCCTAGCTATGCAACTAGTTCAGATCCGGGCCAGGCTGGTGCTGATCAAACTAGTTTCTGTGCAATGGCTATTCAGGGGGCTATAGTATGCACTAGTGGAGAGTGAATTGGCCTGAGTCCACCCTGAGCAGTAGCCACAGTTGCGACAATCAAAATGCTACATGTGTGGGCAGGGTGTGGGGGTGCAAGGGATGGGATATGGAGGTGGGTGGGGGTGGGCAGGCTATGGGGCAGGGTACAGGGAGAGTGGGGCATGGGGTGTGCAGGGTGTGGGGGTGCAGTGTATGGGCTGTGAATGTGGACAGGGTGTGGGTTGGGTAGGAGGGAGTGGGGGGGTACCAGCATAGGCAGGGTACGGCAGGGCCGGATTAACCTTTTGTGGCCCCGGGAGTGGTGCAATCAGCCAGGCCAGGGCCTGCCCCAACAAGCCTCCCTCAGGACCCACTTGCCTGGAGGGGCCCAGCCAAGCCCCACACACTGTCCCCCACAACTGGCTGAGACTGGCCAGGCTTCTTAACCAGTCCCAAGCAGCGCAGCTCCGGGGAGACCGGAGGGGCCCCACAGGTGGTGAGAAGCGGAGACTGCCCGGAGCCGGATGTGCACTGGGGGCTGGCCAGGGGGTGAAGAGGAGCCCTTGGCAGGCAGGCCAAGAGGAGCAAGTGGTGGGCTGGTGGGGTCTCAGGGTGCAGCGTAAGCTGAGCAGGCTAGGGCCCCATGGCAGGGTGCAGGGGACTGGCTGGAGGGTGTGCTGGGTGCAGGTTATGGGGTTCATGAATGGGGCAGGGTGGTGCTGGTGGCAGGGTACACAGAGTGCTGGGGGTGTGGGGCAGTGCCAGGGTCTGGGGGGGGAGGCAGGGTGGGGTGGTGGGGTGTGGAGGTGGGCAGACTTGGTAGCAGAATACAGGGACTGTGGGGGGTATGGGTGTAGGGGTGCAGAGTATGAGGTGTGGACGTGGGAGGCGGTGGTGGTAGCAGGCTACAGGGAGTAGAGGTTATGGGGGTGGGCAGGGTGTGGAGGTAGCCGGTGTGTGAGCAGGCTGAGGTAGCAGGGTACAGGGAGTGTGGGAGGGTAAGGGGCTAAGTGGGGTATCGGGGGTGGATGTGGCCGGTATGTGGGCACGCTGTAGTGGGAGGGTACAGGGAGTGTGCAGGGGTGGGCAGGGGGGAACTGGCAGTGTGGGGAGTACGGGGGTGGGCAGGGAAGCAGGGTACGAAATGTGGGAGGGTACAGGGAGTGTGGGGGGTACGGGGTGGGCGAGGTGTGGGGGAGCAGGGTACGGGGTGTGGAAGGGGACAGGGTTTGGGGTGAGTAGGCTGTAGTGGCAGGGCACGGGGGGTACAGGGAGGGGGGGCGGAAGTGCAGGATATGGGGTACGGCATTGGGCAGGCTGTGGTGGGGGTGTGTGGAGGTGGGCAGGCTGTAGTATCAGGGTACAGGGTGGGCGGGGTATGGAAGTGGACAGGGTTTGGGGATGGTGGGCAGGCTGCAGTGGGAGGGCTCAGGGAGGGGGGGTGTGGTGGGGGGGAGGGGGCGGTGGGGGGGTGCACGGGGGGATGGTGTGCAGGCTGTAGTGGGAGGGCTCAGGGAGTGCGGGGGTGAGGGTGCAGGGGGCATGGTGGGGCAGCGGGCAGGGTTTGGGGGCAGTGGGCAGGCTGTTGTGGGAGGGCACAGGGAGCAGGGGGGTGCGGTGTGAGGGTGCAGGGGGGGCGGTGGGCAGGCTGTAGTGGGGGGGCTCAGTGGGGGATGTGGGGTGCGATGTGGGGATGCAGGGGGGGCGGTGGGCAGGCTGTAGTGGGGGGTTCAAGGAGTGGGGGGGTGTGGGATGGGGGTGCAGGGGGTGATGGAGGGGCTCAGTGGGGGGTTGTGGGGTGGGGGTGCAGGGGGCTCAGTGGGGTGTGCGGGGTGGGGGTGCAGGGGGGGCAGTGCGCAGGCTGTAGTGGGGGGGCTCAGTGGGGGGTAAGGGGTGGGGGTGCAGGGGGGCTCAGTGGCGGGTGCGGGTGCAGGGGAGGCGGTGGGAGGGTGCAGGGAGGCTCAGTAGGGGGGCTCAGGGGGCGTGGCGTCACAGCGGAGAGGAGTTGTCGGGGAATGTGGGGGCGCAGGGGGGCGGTGGGCAGGCTGTAGTGGGGGGCTCAGTGAGGGGAGGTGCAGTGTGGGGGTGCAGGGGGGCTAAGTGGGGGGCTGCGGTGTGGGGGTGCAGGGGGGCTCAATGGGGAGTGCGGGGTGGGGATGTAGGGGGCAGGGCGTGGCAGCGGACAGGAGTTGTCGGGGGAATGTGGGGGCGCAGGGGGAGCGGTGGGCAGGCTATAGTGGGGTGGCTTAGTGAGGGGAGGTGCAGTGTGGGGGTGCAGGGGGGCTCAGTGGGGGGGTGCAGGGTGGGGGTGCAGGGGGCGCGGTGGGCAGGCTGTAGTGGGAAGGCTCAGGGAGTGGGGAGGTGCAGGGGGGCAGCTGGGGGGCTCAGTGGAGGGGCGGGGTGGGGGTGCAGGGGGTGGGCGTGGCAGCAGAGAGGAGTCGGGGGTATGTGGGGGTGCAGGTGGCGTGGCTGCAGTGGGGGGCAGGCTAGGGGTGCAGGGGGGTGGACAGGCTGTAGTGGGGGGGCTCAGTGGGGGGGTGGGGTGGGAGTGCAGGGGGCAGGGCGTGGCAGCAGAGAGGAGTTGGGGGTATGTGGGGTCTTGGAGGGTGGCTGTTGTGGGGGGCTCAGTGGGGGGGTAAGGGGTGGGGGTGCAGGGCGGCTCAGTAGGGGAGGGCTCAGTGGGGGCACAGGGGGGCGGCGGACAGGCTGTAGTGAGGGGGCTCAGTGGGGGGTGCGGGGTGGGGGTGCAGGGGGCAGGCTGGGGGTGCAGGGGGCGTGGCGTGGCAGCGGAGAGGAGTCAGGGGCATTTGGGGGTGCAGGGGGCCGGTGGGCAGGCTGTAAGTGGAAAGGCTCAGGGAGTGGGGGGGTGTGGTGGGGGGGTGCAGAGGGCTCAGTGGGGGGATGGGGTGCGGGTGCAGGGGGCGTGGCGTGGCAACGGAGAGGAGTTGGGGGCATTTGGGGGTGCAGGGGGCAGTGGGCAGGCTGTAGTGGGAAAGCTCAGGGAGTGGGGGCGTGCGGTGTGGGGGTGCAGGGGGGCTCAGTGTGGGGTGGGGGTGCAGGGGGCAGTGGGCAGGCTGTAGTGGGGGGGCTCAGTGAGGGGGGTGGGGTGCAGGGGGGCTCAGTGGGGGTGCAGGGGGCGTGGCGTGGCAGCGGAGAGGAGTCGGGGGAATGTGGGGGCGCAGGAGGCAGGCTGTAGTGGGGGGCTCAGTGGGGGGGCAGGCTGGGGGTGCAGGGGGCAGGCTGTAGTGGGAAGGCTCAGGGAGTGGAGGGGTGCAGGGGGGCTCAGTGGGGGGGCGGGCTGGGGGTGCAGGGGGGCGGTGGGCAGGCTGTAGTGGGGGGCTCAGTGGGTGGGCGGGCTGGGAGTGCAGTGGGCAGGCTGTAGTGGGAAGGCTCAGGGAGTGGGGGGGTGCGGTGTGGGGGTGCAGGGGGGCTCAGTGGGGGGTGTGGGGTGCAGGGGGGCGGTGGGCAGGCTGTAGTGGGGGGTGTGGGGTGGGGTGAGGGGGCAGTGGGCAGGCTGTAGTGGGGGGCTCAGTGAGGGGTGGGGGTGCAGGGGGGCAGTGGGCAGGCTGTAGTGGGGGCTCAGGGAGGGGGGTGCGGGGTGGGGGTGCAGGGGGCGTGGCGTGGCAGCGGAGAGGAGTCGGGGGAATGTGGGGGCGCAGGAGGCAGGCTGTAGTGGGGGGCTCAGTGCGGGGGCGGGCTGGGAGTGCAGTGGGCAGGCTGTAGTGGGGGGGCTCAGGGAGTGGGGGGGTGCGGTGTGGGGGTGCAGGGGGGCTCAGTGGGTGGGCGGGCTGGGGGTGCAGGGGCAGGCTGTAGTGGGGGGCTCAGTGGCGGGGTGCAGGGGGCGGGGCATGGCAGCGGAGAGGAGTCGGGGGAATGTGGGGGTTCAGGGGGGCAGTGGGCAGGCTGTAGTGGGGGGCTCAGGGAGGGGGGTGCAGGGGGGCTCAGTGGGGGGGCGGGCTAGGGGTGCAGGGGGGCAGTGGGCAGGCTGTAGTGGGGAGGCTCAGTGGCGGGGTGGGGTGCAGGGGGGCTTAGTGGGGGGGCGGGCTGGGGATGCAGGGGGCAGGCTGTAGTGGGGGGGCTCAGTGGCGGGCTGGGGTGCAGGGGGGCTCAGTGGGGGGGCGGGCTGGGGGTGCAGGGGGCAGGCTGTAGTGGGGGGCTCAGTGGGGGGTACAGTGTGGGGGTGCAGGGGGGCTCAGTGGGGGGGGCGGGCTGGGGGTGCAGGGGGCAGGCTGTAGTGGGGGGCTCAGTGGCGGGGTGGGGTGCAGGGGGGCTCAGTGGGGGGGCGGGCTGGGGATGCAGGGGGCAGGCTGTAGTGGGGGGGCTCAGTGGCGGGGTGGGGTGCAGGGGGGCTCAGTGGGGGTGCAGGGGGCGGGGCGTGGCAGCGGAGAGGAGTCGGGGGAATGTGGGGGCACAGGGGGCAGGCTGCAGTGGGGGGGCTCAGGGAGAGGGGGGTACAGTGTGGGGGTGCAGGGGGGCTCAGTGGGGGGTGTGGGGTGCAGGGGGGCGGGGGGCAGGCTGTAGTGGGGGGCTCAGGGAGTGGGGGGGTACAGTGTGGGGGTGCAGGGCGGCTCAGTGGGGGGGCGGGCTGGCGATGCAGTGGGCAGGCTGTAGTGGGGGAGCTCAGTGGCGGGGTGGGGTGCAGGGGGGCTCAGTGGGGGTGCAGGGGGCGTGGCGTGGCAGCAGAGAGGAGTTGGGGGCACATGGGGGTTCAGGGGGGCAGTGGGCAGGCTGTAGTGGGGGGCTCAGGGAGTGGGGGGTGCGGTGTGGGGGTGCAGGGGGGCTTGGGGTGGGGTGGGGTGCAGGGGGGCAGTGGGCAGGCTGTAGTGGGGGGCTCAGGGAGGGGGGTGCGGGGTGGGGGTGCAGGGGGGCAGTGGGCAGGTTGTAGTGGGGGCCTCAGGGAGTGGGGGGTGCAGTGTGGAGGTGCAGGGGGGCTCAGTGGGGGGTGTGGGGTGCAGGGGGGCAGTTGGCAGTCTGTAGTGGGGGGGCTCAGTGGCGGCGTGGGGGTGCAGGGGGGCGGTGGGCAGGCTGTAGTGGGGGGGCTCAGGGGTGGGGTGCAGGGGGGCTCAGTGGGGGCGCAGGGCGCGGGCCGTGGCAGAGGAGAGGAGTCGGGGGAATGTGGGAGTGCAGGGGGCAGGCTGAGTGGGGGGCTCAGGGAGTGGGGGGGGTGCAGGGGGGCTCAGTGGGGGGTGTGGGGTGGGGGTGCAGGGGGCAGTGGGCAGGCTGTAGTGGGGGGGCTCAGTGGTGGGGTGCAGGGGGGCTCAGTGGGGGTGCAGGGGGCGTGGCGTGGCAGCGGAGAGGAGTCGGGGGAATGTGGGGGCGCAGGAGGCAGGCTGTAGTTGGGGGCTCTGAGGGGTGGGGTGCAGGGTGGGAGTGCAGGGGGGCTCAGTGGGGGGGTTCAGGGGGGCGGTGGGCAGGCTGTAGTGGGAAGGCTCAGGGAGGGGGCTGCGGTGTGGGGGTGCAGGGGGCTCAGTGGGGGGTGTGGGGTGCAGGGGGGCGGTGGGCAGGCTGTAGTGGGGGGGCTCAGGGAGTGTGGGGGTGCAGGGGGGCTCAGTGGGGGGTGCAGGGGGGCAGTGGGCAGGCTGTAGTGGGGGGCTCAGTGGGGGGCGGGCTGGGGGTGCAGGGGGCAGGCTGTAGTGGGGTGGCTCAGGGAGTGGGGGGTGCGGTGTGGGGGTGCAGGGGGGCTCAGTGGCGGGGTGGGGTGCAGGGGGGCTCAGTGGGGGTGCAGGGGGCGGGGCATGGCAGCGGAGAGGAGTTGGGGGAATGTGGGGGTTCAGGGGGGCAGTGGGCAGGCTGTAGTGGGGGCTCAGGGAGGGGGGTGTGGTGTGGCGGTGCAGGGGGGCTCAGTGGGGGGGCGGGCTGGGGGTGCAGGGGGGCAGTGGGCAGGCTGTAGTGGGGGGGCTCAGTGGTGGGGTGGGGTGCAGGGGGCGGGGCGTGGCAGCAGAGAGGAGTCGGGGGAATGTGGGGGCGCAGGAGGCAGGCTGTAGTGGGGGGGCTCAGGGAGTGTGGAGGTGCGGGGGCTCAGTGGGGGGTGTGGGGTGGGGCGCAGGGGGGCGGTGGGCAGGCTGTAGTGGGGGGCTCAGGGAGTGGGGGGTGCGGTGTGGGGGTGCACGGGGGCTCAGTGGCGGTGTGGGGTGCAGGGGGCAGGCTGTAGTGGGGGGGCTCAGTGGCGGGGTGGGGTGCAGGGGGGCTCAGTGGGGGTGCAGGGGGCGGGGCGTGGCAGCAGAGAGGAGTCGGGGGCATGTGGGGGTTCAGGGGGGCAGTGGGCAGGCTGTAGTGGGGGGTACAGTGTGGGGGTGCAGGGGGCTCAGTGGGGGGGCGGGCTGGGGTTGCAGGGGGCAGTGGGGCGGCTCAGTGGCGGGGTGGGGTGCAGGGGGCGGGGCAGCGGAGAGGAGTCGGGGGAATGTGGGGGCGCAGGGGGTGGCTGTTGTGGGGGGCTCAGTGGGGGGGAGTCGGGGGAATGTGGGGGTGCAGGGGGGTGGCTGTTGTGGGGGGCTCAGTGGGGGTGCAGGGGGCGGGGCGTGGCAGCAGAGAGGAGTCGGGGGCATGTGGGGGTGCAGGGGGGCAGTGGGCAGGCTGTAGTGGGGGGCTCGGAGTGGGGGGGTACAGTGTGGGGGTGCAGGGGGGCTCAGTGGGGGGGCGGGCTGGGTTTGCAGGGGGCAGTGGGGCGGCTCAGTGGCGGGGTGGGGTGCAGGGGGGCTCAGTGGGGGCGCAGGGGGCGGGGCGTGGCAGCAGAGAGGAGTCGGGGGCATGTGGGGGTGCAGGGGGGCAGTGGGCAGGCTGTAGTGGGGGGCTCAGGGAGTGGGGGGTATAGTGTGGGGGTGCAGGGGGGCTCAGTGGGGGGGCGGGCTGGGTTTGCAGGGGGCAGTGGGGCGGCTCAGTGGCGGGGTGGGGTGCAGGGGGGCTCAGTGGGGGCGCAGGGGGCGGGGCGTGGCAGTGGAGAGGAGTCGGGGGAATGTGGGGGCGCAGGGGGTGGCTGTTGTGGGGGCTCAGTGGGGGGGAGTCGGGGGAATGTGGGGGTGCAGGGGGGTGGCTGTTGTGGGGGGCTCAGTGGGGGTGCAGGGGGCGGGGCGTGGCAGCAGAGAGGAGTCGGGGGCATGTGGGGGTGCAGGGGGGCAGTGGGCAGGCTGTAGTGGGGGGCTCAGGGAGTGGGGGGTACAGTGTGGGGGTGCAGGGGGGCTCAGTGGGGGGGCGGGCTCGGTTTGCAGGGGGCAGTCGGGCGGCTCAGTGGCGGGGTGGGGTGCAGGGGGGCTCAGTGGGGGCGCAGGGGGCGGGGCGTGGCAGCGGAGAGGAGTCGGGGGAATGTGGGGGTGCAGGGGGGTGGCTGTTGTGGGGGGCTCAGTGGGGGGGCAGGGGGCGGGGCAGCGGAGAGGAGTCGGGGGAATGTGGGGGTGCAGGGGGGTGGCTGTTGTGGGGGGCTCAGTGGGGATGCAGGGGGCGGGGCGTGGCAGCGGAGAGGAGTCGGGGGAATGTGGGGGCGCAGGGGGGTGGCTGTTGTGGGGGGCTCAGTGGGGGGGAGTCGGGGGAATGTGGGGGCACAGGGGGTGGCTGTTGGGGGGCTCAGTGGGGGGGAGTCGGGGTAATGTGGGGGCGCAGGGAGGTGGCTGTTGTGGGGGGCTCAGTGGGGGTGCAGGGGGTGTGGCAGCGGAGAGGAGTCGGGGGAATGTGGGGGCGCAGGGGGTGGCTGTTGGGGGGCTCAGTGGGGGGGAGTCGGGGGAATGTGGGGGCGCAGGGGGGTGGCTGTTGTGGGGGGCTCAGTGGGGGCGCAGGGGGCGGGGCGTGGCAGTGGAGAGGAGTCGGGGGAATGTGGGGGTGCAGGGGGGTGGCTGTTGGGGGGGCTCAGTGGGGGTGCAGGGGGCGGGGCGTGGCAGCAGAGAGGAGTCGGGGGCATGTGGGGGTGCAGGGGGGCAGTGGGCAGGCTGTAGTGGGGGGCTCAGGGAGTGGGGGGGTACAGTGTGGGGGTGCAGGGGGGCTCAGTGGGGGGGCGGGCTGGGTTTGCAGGGGGCAGTGGGGCGGCTCAGTGGCGGGGTGGGGTACAGGGGGGATCAGTGGGGACGCAGGGGGCAGGGCGTGGCAGTGGAGAGGAGTCGGGGGAATGTGGGGGCGCAGGGGGTGGCTGTTGGGGGGCTCAGTGGGGGGGAGTCGGGGGAATGTGGGGGCGCAGGGGGGTGGCTGTTGTGGGGGGCTCAGTGGGGGTGCAGGGGGCGGGGCGTGGCAGCGGAGAGGAGTCGGGGGAATGTGGGGGCGCAGGGGGTGGCTGTTGGGGGGCTCAGTGGGGGGGAGTCGGGGGAATGTGGGGGCGCAGGGGGGTGGCTGTTGTGGGGGGCTCAGTGGGGGTGCAGGGGGCGGGGCGTGGCAGCGGAGAGGAGTCGGGGGAATGTGGGGGCGCAGGGGGTGGCTGTTGGGGGGCTCAGTGGGGGGGAGTCGGGGGAATGTGGGGGTGCAGGGGGGTGGCTGTTGTGGGGGGCTCAGTGGGGGGGTGTCGGGGGAATGTGGGGGTGCAGGGGGTGGCTGTTGTGGGGGGCTTAGTGGGGGGGAGTCGGGGGAATGTGGGGGCGCAGGGGGTGGCTGTTGTGGGGGGCTCAGTGGGGGGGAGTCGGGGGAATGTGGGGGCGCAGGGGGTGGCTGTTGTGGGGGGCTCAGTGGGGGGGAGTCGGGGGAATGTGGGGGTGCAGGGGGTGGCTGTTGTGGGGGGCTCAGTGGGGGTGCAGGGGGCGGGGCGTGGCAGCGGAGAGGAGTCGGGGGAATGTGGGGGCGCAGGGGGTGGCTGTTGTGGGGGGCTCAGTGGGGGAGAGTCGGGGGAATGTGGGGGCGCAGGGGGTGGCTGTTGGGGGGCTCAGTGGGGGGGAGTCGGGGGAATGTGGGGGCGCAGGGGGTGGCTGTTGTGGGGGGCTCAGTGGGGGTGCAGGGGGCGGGGCGTGGCAGCGGAGAGGAGTCGGGGGAATGTGGGGGCGCAGGGGGTGGCTGTTGGGGGGCTCAGTGGGGGGGAGTCGGGGGAATGTGGGGGCGCAGGGGGTGGCTGTTGTGGGGGGCTTAGTGGGGGGAGTCGGGGGAATGTGGGGGCCCAGGGGGTGGCTGTTGTGGGGGGCTCATTGGGGGCACAGGGGGCGGGGCGTGGCAGTGGAGAGGAGTCGGGGGAATGTGGGGGTGCAGTGGGGTGGCTGTTGTGGGGGGCTCAGTGGGGGGGAGTCGGGGGAATGTGGGGGCGCAGGGGGTGGCTGTTGTGGGGGGCTCAGTGGGGGGGAGTCGGGGGAATGTGGGGGCGCAGGGGGCCCCCACTCCTCAGGGCGGGGCACCGAGCCACGAGCGCCACACTCGGACGGGGCCCAGCTGTCGCCAGGGCCCGTTGCGCGGGCGACGCCCTGCGGCCGGGATTGGCTGCGTGTAGCGCATGCGCAGAGAGCCCGCCCCTGCCGCTGTGGTATTGCCCATTCCTCCTGGAGAAGGCCCAGGCGCTGCGCGAGGGCCCTTTCGCGCTGAGCATTTTTTTCCTTCTTCCGTTTCCGTAGCCACCGTAACGTGCTGGGAGCCTCGTGCGGCGGGAGGGGCCGAGCGAGACGGGGCGGGGCTGTCGATCGTGGGCAGGGGCACGCGCCGACGCCGATTGCGCTCGCGCTCCGCGGGGAGCGGCCCCCAGCGCCTCTGTCCGCGCGCACAGGCGTCCGGCCCGCCGCCATGCTGGGCCTCCGAGCCCTGCTCCTGCGGGGCGCGCGCCGGGCCCGGGCCTGCCCCCAGGTAACGGCCGGGCGGGGCCCCCCTCGCGAGGGGCAGAGGAGGGCGAAGGGAGGGGGCGTGGCGTCATGGGGGCGCGGGGGAGGGAGGGAGAGAGGGGTGTGTCAGTCAGGGTGTGGGGAGGGGTGGGGGGCAGTGCAGGGGCGGCTGGGGCGTGGGGGGGAGGCAGTAAAGGGGGGCATGGAGCTGGGTGGGGGAGGGGGTTGGTGGTATGGGGGCGCTGGGGCATGGGAGGGGGGATGCAGTAAAGGGGCATGGAGCTGGGTGGGGGAGGGATTTGGTGGTATGGGGGCGCTGGGGCATGGGAGGGGGGAGGCAGTAAAGGGGCATGGAGCTGGGTGGGGGAGGGATTTGGTGGTATGGGGGCGCTGGGGCATGGGAGTGGGGAGGCAGTAAAGGGGCATGGAGCTGGGTGGGGGAGGGATTTGGTGGTATGGGGGTGCTGGGGCATGGGAGGGGGGAGGCAGTAAAGGGGCATGGAGCTGGGTGGGGGAGGGATTTGGTGGTATGGGGGTGCTGGGCATGGGAGGGGGGAGGCAGTAAAGGGGCATGGAGCTGGGTGGGGGAGGGATTTGGTGGTATGGGGGCGCTGGGGCATGGGAGTGGGGAGGCAGTAAAGGGGCATGGAGCTGGGTGGGGGAGGGGGTTGGTGGTATGGGGGCGCTGGGGCATGGGAGGGGGAGGCAGTAAAGGGGCATGGAGCTGGGTGGGGGAGGGATTTGGTGGTATGGGGGCGCTGGGGCACGGGAGGGGGAGGCAGTAAAGGGGCATGGAGCTGGGTGGGGGAGGGGGTTGGTGGTATGGGGGCGCTGGGGCATGGGAGTGGGGAGGCAGTAAAGGGGGGCATGGAGCTGGGTGGGGGAGGGATTTGGTGGTATGGGGGTGCTGGGGCATGGGAGGGGGAGGCAGTAAAGGGGGGCATGGAGCTGGGTGGGGGAGGGATTTGGTGGTATGGGGGTGCTGGGGCATGGGAGGGGGAGGCAGTAAAGGGGGGCATGGAGCTGGGTGGGGGAGGGATTTGGTGGTATGGGGGTGCTGGGGCATGGGAGGGGGAGGCAGTAAAGGGGCATTGAGCTGGGTGGGGGAGGGATTTGGTGGTATGGGGGCGCTGGGGCATGGGAGGGGGGAGGCAGTAAAGGGGCATGGAGCTGGGTGGGGGAGGGATTTGGTGGTATGGGGGTGCTGGGGCATGGGAGGGGGGAGGCAGTAAAGGGGCATGGAGCTGGGTGGGGGAGGGATTTGGTGGTATGGGGGCGCTGGGGCATGGGAGGGGGAGGCAGTAAAGGGGGGCATGGAGCTGGGTGGGGGAGGGATTTGGTGGTATGGGGGCGCTGGGGCATGGGAGGGGGGAGGCAGTAAAGGGGCATGGAGCTGGGTGGGGGAGGGATTTGGTGGTATGGGGGCGCTGGGGCATGGGAGGGGGGAGGCAGTAAAGGGGCATGGAGCTGGGTGGGGGAGGGATTTGGTGGTATGGGGGCGCTGGGGCATGGGAGTGGGGAGGCAGTAAAGGGGCATGGAGCTGGGTGGGGGAGGGATTTGGTGGTATGGGGGTGCTGGGCATGGGAGGGGGAGGCAGTAAAGGGGGGCATGGAGCTGGGTGGGGGAGGGATTTGGTGGTATGGGGGCGCTGGGGCACGGGAGGGGGAGGCAGTAAAGGGGCATGGAGCTGGGTGGGGGAGGGATTTGGTGGTATGGGGGTGCTGGGGCATGGGAGGGGGAGGCAGTAAAGGGGGGCATGGAGCTGGGTGGGGGAGGGATTTGGTGGTATGGGGGCGCTGGGGCATGGGAGGGGGAGGCAGTAAAGGGGGGCATGGAGCTGGGTGGGGGAGGGATTTGGTGGTATGGGGGTGCTGGGGCATGGGAGGGGGAGGCAGTAAAGGGGGGCATGGAGCTGGGTGGGGGAGGGATTTGGTGGTATGGGGGCGCTGGGGCATGGGAGGGGGGAGGCAGTAAAGGGGCATTGAGCTGGGTGGGGGAGGGATTTGGTGGTATGGGGGCGCTGGGGCATGGGAGGGGGGATGCAGTAAAGGGGCATGGAGCTGGGTGGGGGAGGGATTTGGTGGTATGGGGGTGCTGGGGTATGGGAGTGGGGAGGCAGTAAAGGGGCATGGAGCTGGGTGGGGGAGGGATTTGGTGGTATGGGGGCGCTGGGGCATGGGAGTGGGGAGGCAGTAAAGGGGCATGGAGCTGGGTGGGGGAGGGATTTGGTGGTATGGGGGCGCTGGGGCATGGGAGTGGGGAGGCAGTAAAGGGGCATGGAGCCTGGTGGGGGAGGGATTTGGTGGTATGGGGGCGCTGGGGCATGGGAGTGGGGAGGCAGTAAAGGGGCATGGAGCTGGGTGGGGGAGGGATTTGGTGGTATGGGGTGGGAATAAGGCAGTAAAGGGGCATGGAGCTGGGTGGGGGAGGGGCATGGCAGTTAGGGGAAGCGGCTGGGGGCATCAGGGGTGAGGCTGTATAGAGGCATGGAGAGGGGTGGTGGCATGGCACTATGGGGGCCTGGGCAAGAGAGGGGAGGGAACCCCTGGGGGCATGAAGGGGGAGCAGGAGGGAGCGGGGAGTTGAGTTGGTGCTGCCCCTGCAGGTGGCTGGAGACCATGTTGCTGCTGCGCAGTGCAGACAGTAAGGAGGAGTCACTGTCCTGGTCCTTAGTGACTCATGAAACCAACCCTGTGTGAGCGCTGCACAGCCCCTCTTACTTGTCTGTGAACATACAGAAAGGGTTAGCCCGTTTCTGCTCTGGCTCCCTGCAGTAACTTACATGTGCTAGGTGCATTTTCACTGTTTCGCTCCAACGATTTCCATGAATAGAAACTTGGTCTCTCTGTCAAAAAAGAAAGAAAAAAAAAAATCGCTGTTCTAAAGCAAGCACAGATTCAAACTCAAAGAGTGGCAATGGCAGCCACATTGTGGGTTTTACACCTTCACTTTGAAGATAACTTCAGCTTCTCCTCGGTCCAGACAGCCAGGTAACACAGTGGCAAGCTTTCACTTCTTGAAATGTCAGTATCCCAAGGTTCCCTCTCATTCTGACTTGCACCGAACAGGCTCTGGCTTTTGATATTCAAGGTATTCCCACAATATTATTGGGACTGATACATCATTGCAACACGATACTGTAACATCACATTGTAGCAATGCAGTGACCGCCTCTAAAGACATTGTTCTTAAATTGGAAACTCTGAACAATTGCCCTCTGCACACAGAAGTTGATCCAGGTTAGTGCTGCACTTACTAGTGCTTTTTAGGCCTTGTCTACATTGCAAAATATAATGGTGCGTAAACATTTGAGTTGGATGACGCAATACTAGCCATGACTTGGAGGTAAGTGTAAGCTGCAATAAACTCTGGTCGGCATAATGTCATCCACTTGACTGCTCACAATCATGTTCTCAAACAACCACATTTTGTTATGTAGCTGAGCCCTTGGAGTCCTCCAGGGACCTGGGGCAGCTTCTTGTGGAAAGGGGAAAGATGAAGCAACAGTGACTGGTGTCTTATGGAACCAGTCAATTATACAGACTTTAATCCTTGAAATGCATGTCAGAACAATCTCTGAACATGTGCTGTTGGCACTCATGAAGGATATGAAGGGCAGAAACTGTGACCTTGACACTGATTCACCATTTGCCTCTATGGTTCTCTGAATTTTTTTTCAGAGTAACAGCCGTGTTAGTCTGTATTCGCAAAAAGAAAAGGAGTACTTGTGGCACCTTAGAGACTAACCAATTTATTGAAAGCTCACGAAAGCTTATGCTCTAATAAATTGGTTAGTCTCTAAGGTGCCACAAGTACTCCTTGAATTTTTTTTGTCCTTTTGAAGCTTGACATTGAGTGGGTAAATGATAACACATTGCACAATTGTGGTTACTCAAAATATGTGCAGGTTTAAAATTTTTGTGACAATCTTCTTGCATTAAGAAACAATGAACCTGAAAGGAATCCAGGGATATCTCCATCAAGGCTAAAGTTAGGATACCCCAAAATTTATTTAAATGGCTATCTATACCATATGTAGTGCACTTTAAGGTATTTGTGTAGCAGGGGTTCCCGCGGAGTGATGTATTTAAGAAAGTTCTTCATCACACAGCACATTGTCAACCTATGGAACTTGTTACCAAGGGATGTTGTGAAGGCTAAAATGATAACTGAGTTTGAAAAAGATAATTTAATGCCAAGATGCTCAGGTGCTCAACCCAATGCTCTGGGTGTCCCTTAACCTTTGACTGCCAGAAGCTGAGACTAGACGACAGGGGATGGATCACTCGATAATAGCCCTGTTCATTCCCTCTGAAGTATCTGGCACTGACCACAATCAGAGGACAGGATACTAGGCTAAATGGACCATTGGTCTGACCCAGTATAACTATTCTTATGTTAGGAGTAGAGAGGTGACTGCGGCTATGGGCTGGGTCTGTGGGAGCTGCTGTGGCATCTCTCAGATGTTCCCAGTACATTATGTGTTGGTTCTGCTCTTGCTTTGGTAGCAACATCAGCCTGGCCTCAGAATGCTCCTGTTTAGTCATTATTTTTGATATCCTGCCAAAAACTTCCTGAGGAGAGGAAATGAGAGAAGGGAACTGCTGATTTTTAACAGTTAATATCTCGGCAAAAACTGATCAGAATTTCATTGGAAAAAGAAAAGGTACCTCAATGGCCTGAGGGCTATCCCTTGCCAAGTATTAAAGGGCTACTGCAAACAATGGAGGTGAGAGAGCTGCTCAAAAGGTGTCAGGAATCCTTTACAGTGGAAAGTATTAAGCAGGCTAAATTATAGGCATTGCTACCAGCTTCTATCTAGAAATGAGATGCACTGAAATCTAGAATGAACTGGCAGATTGTTTTATGTCTCCAGTAGTAACTTTAGTTATTTTTTAAACATTCTCTGTTCAGGTCCGCGCATCTTTGGCTACAGGGCCCAGGCAAAGTGATGGCACGTTTTATGAAATTCGTACCTATGATGTTAAGCCATCAAAGATGAAGGAGTTTGTAGAAATGGTCAATAAACACATCCACCTGCGCACAGCTCATTCAGAGATGGTTGGAATCTGGACTGCGGAGTTTGGGGGCATGAATAAGGCCATCCATATTTGGAAGTTTGGTATGCGCAGCATCACTTCATATTGCTCTTGTGTGTCATGTGCTTTAGACAGATGAAACAGGATGTTTGTCTTGGGCTCTTATAAATGAAGGATTAGAGAATAGCTCCTATACTGACAACTGAAAACAAATACAGTAGAGCCTCAGAGTTTCGAACACCTCGAATGGAGGTTGTTTGTAACTCTGAATGTTCGCAAAAAGAAAAGGAGTACTTGTGGCACCTTAGAGACTAACAAATTTATTTGAGCATAAGGTTTCGTGAGCTACAGCTCACTTTAACTCTGAACAAAACATTATGGTGGTTCTTTCAAAAGTTTGCAACTAAACATTGACTTAATTGACAGCTTTGAAACTTTACTGTGCAGAAGAAAAATGCTGGTTTTAACCACGTTAATTTAAATGAAACCAGCACAGAAACAGTTTCCTTATCTTGTCAAACCTTTTTTTTTTAACTTTCCCTTTATTTTTTTTAGTAGATTACGTTTAACACAGTACTGTATTTGCTTCTTTTTTTTTTTTTTTTTTGTCTCTGCTCTTGCCTGATTCATAGAATATCAGGGTTGGAAGGGACTTCAGGAGGTCACCTAGTCCAGCCCCCAGCTCAAAGCAGGACCAATCCCAAATAAATCGTCTTAGCCAGGACTTTGTCAAGCCTGACCTTAAAAACCTCTAAGGATGGAGATTCCACTTCCTCCCTAGATAACCCATTCCAGTGCTTCACCACCCTCCTAGTGAAAAAGTTTTTCCTAATATCCAACCTAAACCTCCCCCACTGCAACTTGAGTCCATTACTCCTTGTTCTGTCGTCTGCTACCACCAAGAACAGTCTAGATCAATCCTCTTTGGAACCCCCTTTCAGGTAGTTGAAAGAAACTATCAAATCCCCCCTCATTCTTCTCTTCTGCAGACTAAATAACCTCATTTCCCTCAGCTGCTCCTCATAAATCATGTGCTCCAGCCCCCTAATCATTTTTGTTGCCCTCGGCTGGATGTTTTCCAATTTTTCCACATCCTTCTTGTAATGTGGGGCCCAAAACTGAACATGGTACTCCAGATGAGGTCTCACCAGTGCCAAATAGAGGGGAATGATCACATCCCTCGATCTGCTGGCAATGCTCCTACTTATATAGCCCAAAGCCTTCTTGGCAACAAGGGCACACTGTTGACTCATATCCAGCTTCATGTCCACTGTAGTCCCTAGGTCCGTTTCTGTAGCCACTCAGTCCCTAATCTGTAGCAGTGCATGGGATTCTTCTGTCTTATCCTCTGCACTTATCCTTGTTGAACCTCATCAGATTTCTTTTGGCCCAATCCTTCAATTTGTCTAGGTCACTCTGGACCTTATCCCTATTCTCCAGTGTATCTAGCACTCCTCCCAGTGTAGTGTCATTTGCAAACTTGCTGAGGGTGCAATCCATGTCATCCTCCAGATCACTAATGAAGATATTGAACAAAACCAGCCCTGGGACCGACCCTTGGGGCACTCTGCTTGATACTGGCTGCCAACTAGACATGGAGCCATTGATCACTACCCGTTGAGCCTGATTATCTAGCCAGCTTTCTATCCACCTTAGAGTCCATTCATCCAGCCCGTACTTCTTTAACTTGCTGGCAAGAATAGTGTGGGAGACAGTGTCAAAAGCTTTGCTAAAGTCAAGGAATAACACGTCCACCGCTTTCCCCTCATCCACAGATTGCGTACTTCCGGTTCCAAATGAGGTGTGTGGTTGGCCGGTCAGTTCGTAACTCTGGTGTTCATAATTCTGAGGTTCTACTGTACTTGCAGAATTAAGGTGAAGCATTTTTTATATCTCCATGCTACACTGTCTTACAGGACTCTAAAATAGTTAATGGAGGAATTGCAATTGAGACTCTTAATTGCAGTACACATTCAAACTTAGGGCCTGATCCTGCGCTATTGAAATCAATGAGAATTTTTAAAATTGATTTCAGTGGAAGTAGGTTTGGGTTCTTCAGGTTAAAGTGTGCATATGTATAGTTCTTAGGTGGCCAGTCCAATATTTTAGATTCCTCTCTCACCTTTCTTGCTCAGATAATGTTTAATCAGTTTTCTTGTGTGCTTGGAGTCACTGTCGTACTGGAGGATATTCCGGGACCAAATAAAGCTCCAATCCTGCAAAGAGAGCTGTGTGGATGGACCCTTGCACCCACACATAGCAGCCCTGAAATCATTGCAGTTTTGTGCAGGTGCAGGGGTTAAGACTTCAGGTATCGTATAGTAGATTAGGATTTATTTCTACTCTGGGGCATTAGTATCCTTTTTAAAATTTTCCCCAGATCCCCCCTTTACATTGATAGAGCCTCATGAAGTCTGAGCAACTGTCTAGAATATCCTTTTACCTACTAATTGATCTAGCATCTGTAGGGCAAAATATTTTGAATTCAGATTTAGCAATGATTAACACATAATTCTAATCTTCGTTAATTTCTCCAAATTTGTTGTCTGTTCAATTGCTTCTCTTTTTACTTAGTTAATTACTTAAATTCATTTTTGAAGGGTAAACCACTGAGAAACTAATTTATTAGGGAAAATTGGGATGAAGCTTGTGTGTTTTTGTTTTGTTTTACTTGCTTTATTTGTTCTCTAACCATGCTCCAGTGTGGCTACACATCATTCTCTGTCTTTTTCTGATGCACTTAGATAACAAAAAAGATGTAAAAACAAAGCTAATTAAAATTAATTTGCTTAGTTATTCCCTGTATTTATGTCAAGATACTGGTATGTCTCATTATTCATTTGTGTGGCTTTCTTTTCTTAAATTATTGAAAATTCTGTGTGTGCGTCTGTGTACTTTCATATATCCTAGTTATTCAAGGTAACAAGCAGGATTTAGGATTGTTACTGAGCCCTTAAAAATGGCAAATTTAATCAAGAAATTTTATGCTTTTCCTTTGTTTGAAAAGCTGTCTGAAAGATTTATGGTTTAGTAGTGTTTCATATAGCCAAACAAAGCATACTTAATGTTACATAAGGGAGAATTAATAAAAAATATTCTCATATGAGCAAAAACTCAACCTAAAATTAGAAGCCTAAAGCAAATCTGTTTATGGAAAAGGCTAAGCCACTACTTATTTTCTTATTTCCATTTCCCTGTCCCTTCTTATTTTGTACCAATAGCCAAATATCTAGTAGGTTTAGAAAGCGTATACATGAAAGACTTAGTGCCAACTTCTTGATACTGAGATACTGTGGCCACCAGCTTTCATTAAAAAACCCTGCTTTAATATTGATGGGAATTTTGCTTGGAAAATTGGTTTGTTCTGAAAATTGTTAGATTAACTCTGAGGGCAAAAGAGGATATTCCTGAAGAAAGTTAAACTGTTCTTACGTTGTCATTTTAAAAAAAATTACCCTGAATTTAACTTTTGAATGTTCACGGATGACATTAAGCTATGGGGAGAGGTGGATACTCTGGAGGGTAGGGATAGGGTCCAGAGTGACTGAGGCAAATTGGAGGTTTGGGCCAAAAGAAATCTGATGAGGTTCAACAAGGACAAGTGCAGCGTCCTGCACTTAGGACAGAAGAATCCCATGCACTGCTACAGTCTAGGAAACGACTGGCTAAGCAACAGTTCAGCAGAAAAGGACCTAGGGATTACAGAGGACGAGAAGCTGGATATGAGTCAGCAGTGTGCCCTTGTTGCCAAGAAGGCTTACAGCATATTGGGCTGCATTAATAGGAGCATTGCGAGCCGATAGAGGGAAGTGATAATTCTCCTCTATTCAGCATTGGTGAGGCCACATCTGGAATATTGCATCCAGTTTTGGGCCCCCCACTACAGAAAGAATGTGGACAAATTGGAGCGAGTCCGGTGGAGGGCAATGAAAATGATTATGGGGCTGGGGCACATGACTTATGAGGAGAGGCTGAGGGAACTGGGCATATTTAGGTTGCAGAAGAGAAGAGTGAGGGGGGATTTGATAGCAGCCTTCAACTACCTGAATGGGGGGTTCCAAAGAGGATGGAGATGGGCTGTTCTCCATGGTGGCAGGTGACAGAATAAGGAACAATGGTCTTAAGATGCAGTGGGGGAGGTCTAGGCTGGATATTAGGAAAAACTATTTCACTATGAGGGTGGTGAAGCACTGGAATGGGTTACAGAGGGAGGTGGTGGAATCTCCATCCTTAGAGGTTTTTAAGGCCCGGCTTGACAAAGCTGCTTGTAGGTCCTGCTTTGAACAGGGGGTTGGACTAGATGACCTGCGGTCTCTTCCAACTCTAATATTCTGTGATTCTGTGAATAGTTTGTCTCCTCATAATACATTTATTTTAATTGAATCCAGTCTGACAGAGCTGAATATAGAATTTTAATGTCTTTCCCTTTCTGGTAGATAACTTTGCCCATAGAGCAGAAGTCCGGAAAGCAGTAGCCAATGATAAAGAATGGCAAGGAAAATTCATCTCTCCAGTTCTGCCCTTCTTGAATAAACAAAACAATGAAATCGTTTACCTGGTACCTTGGTGTGAGATTGGGAAGCCTTCAAAGGAAGGGGGTGAGCTTTATCTGTCTTTGTATTGATTAAAGCTATCAATGTGGATTCAATAATAAGAAATAGCTTAATGTTTTAACCAAATGTGTAAAAGTCTAGGGAAAAGTTCAACAGTGACTTTCTTTTACAGGAATATGTAGGTTAGGGTAGGGCACAGCATACGTTTGTGTGTGTGTGTGTGTGTGTGTGAACTTGCACTTTCATGAGTGGTGGCTAAAGCCCTGTGCAGTATGGTTGGGAATGAATTGGAAAATTGGATGGATGAACAGCTAAGATGAGCAATCTATTCCCCCTACAGCAATGCTCTGAATATTTTTCTCTTAACTTGCTTCTTTGCTTAATGTATGGGAATGCATTTTCTAGAGATATTAAAAGACAATCCAGTATCCCTTCTCGCTTACAGATTTCATGTTTTACAGTATAAAAGAAAATAAGATTGCTGCAATTTGTAGTGTGATTTCACGCACAAGGTCAGTTTAGCAGATGACACTCAGATTTTTCACAAATCCATTCACTTTTCTCTCTGTTTAGGAACTATGTTTTTTTTTTCTTGTTTTGTCACAATCGTGATTTTAAAAACCTTCTATGAGGTAAATATGCATCATTCATGTAGAATTCATTGCGTTTTTTATAAGGCATGTTGGCCACAAATATTTTCCTATCTATCTACTATCTACATCTTCTCTAATCCTTCAGTAACAGTGTTGCCAGTTTTAACTGTTCATCCATCTATTTATCAAGCCATCCAAACCTCATATTGTTTATTACATGGAATTTTCTCAACTATTTGGAAATGGTGGAGATTTAATCTGTGGTATTTGTGTGTATATCTGTATATATAAAAAAGAACCTTTGTTCTACATTAGTGAGTTTTGGATTCTGGGCCTTTTATTTAGTTTTAGTTAACAGGTAGATAAACCCTGGCTAACTTCCTGTTAAAAGTAAGCAGGTAACAGATTTTTTAAAAATGTCAATTTGTTGCCTTCCACTTATGTGTAGAATGGAGCTAAAATGTATATGCTGTCCAGAGTTGGAGGATTAAATTGGAAGATATATTGCCTGGTGGCACTTACCTTGATTTATATTAGAGTTTTTGTTTGAGATCACATTTACATTGGTGTCAGTACAGATTAATCCCTGGAATGTCAATGTTAAAGGTGGCATGTCTTTCAGCAAGCCTGGAGTCCAATCTGTAAACCTTGCCCTTCCTGTAGTTCCTCCTCAAACAGGAAAGACCCTTGAAGGATAGAGCTGATACGTTTGTCCCAGGTGTCTGGTCAGTGATTGCTGCTTTGGCCTTAGGACACCTCTTGCTGTGATGGATGCTGCCAAGATTCATGTAGTGGTTATGTCGTCACAAATAATATTGACCACAAAGGACACTGTCAGTTTCAGAAAGGGTAGTAAGATCTGGGCTAGTTCAGATTGTTCATCTTTCTGTAGACTCAAGAGATTTTGTTGATTTCTTTTCTGTGACCTGTATTCCTGTGTGACATGATGGATCTTGGGACCATTTGGAGAAATGTTTTGGTCTATTAACCCCAAAGAGTTGAAAGTTACTGCTTTAACTGAATCACAATAAATGTGAGGATGGCTTGTAAAATTTTTATACCTTTTAGAGAATCAGACGATTAATTTGACATTTTGTGGTTTGTACTACTGTATTCTTTTTCCATCAGGGGTGTATGAGATGGTTACTTTTCAGATGAAGCCTGGTGGGCCAGCTCTGTGGGGCCAAGCGTTCAGAGCTGCAATCAATGCTCATCTCAATACAGGCTACACGAAGCTGATTGGTGTTTTCCACACAGAATATGGATTACTTAACAGAGGTACAATACTAGTCAGTTTCCAGTACAGTCATGGGCACAGAGGGGCAAAGGTGCAAATCAGCAATACTCATGAGAGTGTTCAGACTCCTGATTAATGTAACTACAACTTTGGAGGCTGCATTTTGGATCCTGGGCCTCTTGTATGGCTTTAGCTAATCAAAAACTGTGATGTCTTATCATTTCTGTCACCATAACTTTACTTGCCCAGAGTCTGCATCCATAATGCTAGTACCGAGCACTGGTATGATGATGATGGGGTGCTTGTCTCATAGAATCTCAGGGTTGGAAGGGACCTCAGGAGGTCATCTAGTCCAACCCCCTGCTCAAAGCAGGACCAATCCCCAGTTAAATCATCCAACAGATTTTTGCCCCCTCAAGGATTGAACTGACAACCCTGGGTTTAGCAGGCTAATGTTCAAACCACTGAGCTCTCCCTCTCCCTGTAAGCCTGCTACGAACCAGTGCCAGCACAAGCCCTGTGGGGAATTGAAACTCCATATATACACATCTTGCTGATAAGCAAGCCCTGAAATCATTGAAAGGATTTAAATTTATAAATAAGTCTGCCTCATGCTTGCTTATGGATCTCTTCCCCTCTCAAATATGGCCAAATTACTCCCTCTTGCCAGGGGAAAAGGAGCAGCATCTTGGCACTAGTTCTGATGTCACTGTAAGTGCATGGAAGAGCACACATGCACCAGGATAGCCCCATTAGTATCATGGATGCTGCATATGGACATACTGGCTCTGACTAGGTAGACAGTTGTGTATTTCTTTTTCCCTGAAATCATGTTCACTGTCTCCCTGAATTCAGCTTGACATGGGGTCTAAAGACAGTTTACTGAAACTAGAGTTGTGGCTTAAAAGGGTTAGAAAATGCAGTGTTAAAAATCAGTGTAAGGAAAGCTCTGCAGAAGGAATGTCTTAGAATGTAGTTGTCTGATGAATTGCTGCTTCTGGGTGGAGGATTTCAGAACAGAGCAAAGGACCTGTAGGATATTTCATACTGTAATTTAGCTATGGTCTCACTCTTCAATTTGTTTTGCTTTTGTTTTCACAGTTCATGTGCTCTGGTGGAATGAGAACCCTGACAATCGTGCAGCAGGGAGGCATTATGCCCATGAGGATGCTAGGGTGGTAGCAGCTGGTAAGCAAGAAGGCTCTGTCTTTTCAGCATGTGTACTGAAAATTCAGAATACAATTGATTTAAGAATGCTGTCTTGATTTACCTAATTCTGTGTATTTAATTTCAGTGCGGGAGAGTGTTAGATTCCTGGAGTCCCAGCAAAATATGCTCCTGATTCCTATGCCTTGTTCACCATTGAAATAGTTTTCTACCAACTGATGTAATGGCAGACAACACAACTTTCATACAGCATTTTTATCCTGAACTGTCATATGGGTCTCTCTCAATACCAATATAATCTAGCCAAATATTCTTCAGTTTACAGTATGTGGATAAAACCTGAATCCACATGCTTAATCTTAGCCATAGTCCTCTGCACTCTATGCCACAATAAGAATTCAAGGCCTGTCCACCATGCCATGAACTCTGCAAACGCTTCATATTAGCCATGAATTTCTCATCTTATTGCCACTTGAAGATGCATCCATACAGAAGTATTCTATAACTGGTACAAAAAGGTACAAGGCCCTTGCCAAAGCTCACAACTGTGCCAGTGCAAGGGAGATTAGAGAGCTGTTATCTGTATAATGTACTTTGCTACCTCCTGAAAAGGTCACATCTTCCCAGTTACTACTTGTTGCCCTAAGAAGCAGGAATCCTAGCCTAGGTTTTGCATGCTGACCATACATCTCACGGATGTGTCTGCTTGTATTTATTATTTTTAATAAGGTTGCAATGAGGTTGGAATTAGGTATGAGAAATGTTGCAGTAAAATTGTTCAAGTGGTGATATAGGGAACTCCGCTTAAGTATCAGGAGCACCTTTTTTACTTGAAGTACTGTATTGCGATTTACTTAAATACTTTCTATTGTGGGTCTACACCCCTTTATTCAGTTACGACTGAACAGTAAGTTACATGGATCACCTCTCCATGCAAATACTTGTTTATTGTGCTGAAATGGATTATGAATGAACTGATTAATTCTGAGAGTTTCTTTGTGGATTGTGTATCAGATTAACTGTCCACTAAAGTACATATGCCTATACTTTTGAAGAAAGCTTTGCTAGACTGTAAAGCTTAAAGCCTAATAAAAGCATTGATTATTGTTTTGCATCTTCTATATAGCTATATTACATGCCTAAAACTCTTCCTGTTCTTCCAACCAAGAGGCTATAATACTTCTATAAATGCAGCATTCTGAAGGTTCTACATGTTGGTTCCAGCAGCCGAGATAATAGTTCCTTTAGAGCCAGTAATCTTTCCCCTTAACTTGCTGGAAGGAGTCACTGAGTGTGTCAGTGCATGTTGCCCATCCGTCTGGGACTAAAAATCAAATCTTGGTCTAGTTTACAAAGCATTGCCCCAAGATGTTAATTCAGTTACTTCATACACTGAATAAGTCAACTTGTGTGTAAAGACTTACAACTAAAGCCTAGTTTTAAAATAAAAGCAAATATAAATGGGAAAAATACTGTCTTTACAAATGTTAAGTCGCATCCCATGGGCAAGTGTATGCAGTGCAGATAGGCTCTAATTGAAGTTGCCAACTCTAATAGCCCCCCTTAGCTGTTCACTGCATTACAGAGGACACGGGCACTATCCTCAGGATGATAGGACCAAGGTCAGACTCAGTGGAGACTGACTTCTTTAGAGATCAGTTCTTCCTATCTTAAAAAAAAAAAAAAAAAAAAATCAAAGCGCTAGATTAGGTCTTCAACTTGAATCTGATTTGATTACGCTACTACTATCAAATTTGAATATCTCTGACCTTAACCTGGACTAAGTTTTAATAACCAGATGTTATGTGGCAGAGGGGGAGGGATAGCTCAGTGGTTTGAGCATTGGCCTGTTAAACCCAGGGTTGTGAGTTCAATCCTTGAGGGGGCCATTTAGGGATCTGGAGCAAAAATTGGGGCTTGGTCCTGCTTTGAGCAGGGGGTTGGACTAGATGACCTCCTGAGGTCCCTTCCAACCCTGGTATTCTATGACACTGAAATTTACCCTCCACCATACTGGACTGCAGAAGTAAAACTTACATTAATATTGTTTGCATTAAAGGACTAAAACCATTCAGTTCATGGGGAAAGGTGTAAAACAATTTTCCACTTTGTGCGGAAGTTCACATCACAAGCCAAACATAAGGTCCTCCTGCTTGTCACAGATGAATAGCACCCTTCTAAGCAGTAAATGCAGAACAGCAAATTTTGTCGAACAGTGCTGTTACAGCTTTATTTTTGACTTAATACAAGGCAATTAAAATGCCTAATACTTCACAAACAGTTATTGGCAAATACAAATATATATATATATATTTATTTTTAATGAAAATGTCCATTGAAAGATTTAACTTAAAAGTTTTGTTGTGAAATCTCTAGATTTTGCAAAGTTAATAGATATTCCAGTGCAAAAATAGATCCCATTACAGACAGCATAAAGTGCTTGGAATGAAGGACCAACAGTATTTTTGGGGGGCAGGGTGGGGGGGGTATGAGGAAGGGGAGAAGCACTTTATCTTGGGAAAAATAACATGTATCGTCCTTATTGAAATACAAATATACTACAAAAAGGGTTGCAACAATTTAATAGCATACAGTAAGTGGTAACATTGTTTCAAATACATAAATGCCCTCAATGCAGTTCTGTTATCAGAGTGGTTCACAATTGTAACATGTGTGGCACTAGGATAATTTTGCCTGACATCCAACTCCAAGGGCAGAAAAGTCGTTGGAAATCATTTCATCGAGTGAGAGAGCAGTATGAGAGAACTGTATGGCACAGGCTGGATTCCATACAGATTAAAAAAATGTACAAGATCTGAGATTTCTCCAGGGACTGAAGAGTTGTGAAATATTCCTGTTACCTTCAACATCTAGGGTAACTTTCTTTTTATCATAGAAGCCAGATTGTGCATTAGGAATCTTCAAGGCTTTCTTCTTTGGCAGGGTTAGGAGAAATATGTACACTGTCTATGCACTGCAAATGAAATCATCCATCAAAAAACTGCAACCATCTGTATGGTTTAAAATAAACTCCATTGCAGTGGGCTCAAACTTGCACACCCCACATTCGTACTATACTGACTGGTAGTTCTGTGCATTGCAGGATTGAGTCTATTGCTGTAATCTTTCTGTTGATATTGTGAATTAGTGCCACTTGTGGTGTTGGTTTTCAGAGGTACTAAATGTTCAGTGTGTTCGCTGACTCTGAAAATCACACCGTAGCCCAGATCCTTCAGCCCTTAGTATCGTATGAGTTACAGCTGCAGGATTGGGCCCAATATTTATAACAGCTCTGCTCTTGAAAATATAATGTATACTGTTAATTTATATTAATAACTCGCTGAGGATACTGTAGGGAAGTGTCTGATTGAGTTCTTGTAAGTACAATACAGATTATGCTTTAAGAAATGAGGTATACTAACCCCTTCTTCTGTCCTTTCCCCTCTACAACTGTATTCTGTGGATTAAATTATGAATACAGAATGTCAAAGGCACTTCAGCTGAGCTGTAGCTTGGTTTGCTTTATTCCAATGCAGGAATACAGTGAGTACTGGTAGACTTAACCCTTTGCACAGTGCTTCATTTAATAAAACGCTGAATTTATCGATGCCTGGAAGTATATAAATTACCATCACATTGCCTAATGCTGCTAAAGTGATAATTTCAGTTCATGGCACTTTCCATATTTATTAGTGTAAGACTTCAGGGCATTTACTGAAAAAAATCAAGTCATGATGGAGGAGCATCAAGAGGTAATAAATACATTTTAGAGGCACAGGTTCAGCAAGGGACGTAAAGCACAAATAGCCCTGTTGAAGTCAGTGGGGCTGCTCATGTGCTTAGAGTTAGACCCAGCATCAGCAAGGGGCTATTTTATCACAGGTTTAAGTATTGAAGCACGGCCAAGGTACCTGAGGAACACATTTGTGCAGATGTGCTCCCAAGGCACAGCCAGACGAGAGAGTGTGTCAGTAAGTCTCACCATGATAAACATTTTTTGGTAAAGTTTTGAAATTTAGATGACTGATAGCTGTCACTGTGGTGTTGTTCCCAAGGGGAACTTGAATGAGGTGGTTTCCCACACGAACAAAAGTAAATTCTGCAATTAGGGTTCACCTAATAACTGAAACTACATCACATTAATCTAACCCTATCTCAATTTCCATGTAGGAGAGTTTCAGGCAAATTTTTGGAGCTGAAGCCAGTGCTAGTGGGAGTTGCATAGATCCTGTTTAACAACATGCCTATAACAAATTGAAGCATTTCCATACCCTAACTATGCTACCTTTTTAAGGACATAAATAATACTACTGAAAAAAAATCTACATCTCATCAGGTTTTCAGTTTAAGTGACAAAGCCAGAAATGACACCACATTTGAGCTAAGCAATAGAGAATTTCAGATGCTGGTTACCTTTCTGCTGCCTTGAAACGGGAATTCAAGACACTACGTAGCAGAATGACTGTCTTGTGTTTTGTAATGTACTCTGGGCATTAGCAGCATATGCAACCACTGAGTTTGCTGCTCTAGTCTGATCACTAGTTCTGCTTCTCATCCACTGCTCTCTACGCAGTCCTTGTGCAGCCTTCCAAGTGGCACTACTGTGGTACCTCAAGAGGAGCAGCAAAGTACTTAACTACAGAAAGGCTAGTTAGGAAGCAGGTGATTGGTCTCAATGCTAGTGGGACAGTCCCATACATTTGCAAGGTTCACAGTTGTGCACACTGCTACCCCTGCAGCGGATGATGAGACAGGTTATCAAATCTCTGCATACCATCTACACACAGTATGCGTCGTGGTTTAGGATTATTACCCATTGACCTCCACCAGTCTATAAAGATCTTTACAGAGTAGCTGGTCAAGTGATTCCCCCCCCACACACAAAATAAGGCCACAACACTGTGCCTTTTGGTAACTGGTTGGCACTTACTGTTTCGGTGCATTCATTGCCGGCAATGCATGTAGCACCAGGGAAATTCCACTCCCAATATGAAAAAAGTTAAAGAGTATGAACGTGCACACCTTTAAAATATCAATAAATAAGCACTGGCCATGATTCCTCAATGAACGATTGTTGCAACCCTAGGAAAAGTATATGATGTAGGAACAAAATACAGTATGGCTGAAAGCCCACAGTGTCCAATGGGTTCCATACTACAGTTTCACAGAGTTATACTGTAATGAACTAGATTCAAGTCAGTCACTTGAGAACAGTACAACAAGGCAATGACTCCCAAGAGGCACTGCCTCTGAATTGGAATTTTGTTTTCATTGCATTGAATTGCATTGCATTGAATGGTTATCAGTAGAGTGTCCAGTTCACATCTTTCCCTCTGTATCCTCTAGCTTTCGCCTTTGGGAATATCCCATTCCATGCAAAGGAAGGTGCGCTGTCTCCTCCTTCTGCTCAACACCATGTCCTTGCCTATGGTAGCTCACACGCAACTTTCTTTCACCTTCTCATCTCGCAGAAAGGAAGTAAGGATTGCAATGTCCACAACAGTCTGGTTTTTGTGCAATGACATGTCCTTTGTGTGGTCATCATCGCTTTGGTCCTTGGCAAAGTTTACAAACACCTACAAGAGAAAAGGGTCGTGTCTTTAGTCACTTTGGTTCTGCTTAGTGCAGGATATTTTCCTCTATGAACTGTTTGTTTAACATGGATTCAACCCTGCTCCCTATGGAAATCAATGACAAATTTCCCACTGGCTTCAGTGGCAGTAGGATTAAGTCCAGTATCTACTTCTTGTCAATTAAAATAAGAGTTACAGAAGAAAAGCCCAGGTGGAAAAATAAAAAATCTGCCACACAGTAAGCAGCATTGTCCAAAGGCCTCAGCTGCCTTATCAGCTGTTCTGGCTACAGCACCCCTCTTCATTGCACTGGCTTCGCTGCTCACTGCTTTGAGCTCAACATCCTATTCATCAATTTCTTCCTGCTTATAACCCTCATGTCGTCCTACCTTCCTCTGCATCCTCCGTCTCTCACCCTTTGCTTCCGATCACTCTTGCTTTCGGCCTCCTTTTCCACTATCCCCAGAGTGGGACCTCTGTGCCGAGCATCCTCCTCAAACCCTTTCAACACAGATCTCTTCAGCAATGGCAGTGCCATTCCTTTTCCTCCCTTCATACTGCACAGTGCCTGTGCTAGATTATAAACTCTTGGAAGCAAAGGCCCTGCCTTTTGAAGTCTCCTGGAAGGTGCCATGTATTTTTACAGTGCTGTGTACCTTGCATTTATAAATACCACAGGTGTTTACTGCGTGCTATATACCTTGCACTGTCAAGTATTACCTTGCACTACTATGGTGCCTCTCATCTGAGGATTTCAAAGGCTTTTATACACATGAATTTCGCCTCACAAGACCACTGCAAGGTAAGCAGGCATTCTGAACCCCATTTTACAGATGAAGAAACACATACACACACATCGGGTTAATGACTTTACCCACAGTCACACAGGAAATCTGTGGAACAGGGAACAGAAACCAGGTATCCTAACAGCCAGTTCTGTACAATTGCAAGACTATAATTCCTCCCTCAAATGTGTTTCTCTTAGCTTTTATGTCGCATTTAGCCTGCATGTTTGATTCAGAATAGGGAGAAAAAGATGCAGTGAATAAGCCAATTACGATAATGAAGATAATACCTAGCTCTTACGTAGTCCTTTTCATTAACAGATCTAAAAGTGTTGTAGAAAAGGAGGTCAGTAGCATTATCCGCATTTTATGAATAGGGAAACTGAGGCCCAGAAAGGTAAAGTGACGCCCAAGCTAGTTGCAGAGTTGGGACTAGAACCCAGGTCCCCTGAGTGCCCTATGCACTAGGCCCCACATAAGTAACCCATTTGCCTTGCTACAAAGGTGAAATTCATTGATGTGTTACCATCTCCATGTAGGAAATACTCAGCTGAAGACAAATGGCCCAGCTCTGCTCCCAGTCACACGCTGGAGGGCCAATGACGTCCGTGAAGTTACTCAGGGTTTCCCAGCCATGTGAGGAGAGGAGAATTCGGCTCACAATGCACTAGAAACTTACTTGATCAAGTGTAGTCTGAGAAACGGAGTAGTCTTCTATGTGGAGTCTTTTTTTGTTCTGGGAGAGGACGCTAAATATCCTGGCCAGAGAGGATGGTGAGGATGGAAGCTGGTACTGCAGCATGTTCCGATGCTTCTCCTTCAGGACGCTGCCAGGAAAGGCAAGCCCAAAGAATTCCTGAACGGGCTTCAGGTTAGGGTTTGCCCCCGCTATTCGCACTACTATTGTATAACCATCTCCAAACCTGCAAACAACAGCACGCAGAGGAATTTAGGTGCTTTGAAAAAGGGGTGTCCTTTCTTGTAGCTTAAAGAGTAACAAGAAAGCCACGTAAGAAGAACTGAAGAAGGAGAAAAATCACTCATGTCAATATCCCAGCAGCTCAGATTGAACTGGGATGGGCAGCCCTAAAAATGCAGGCCCACTGACCATTCTGTGGCCTGAGCAAATTGAAAGCGCTCACCTGTTCTTCAGATGCTGGACACTGCCAAGACACCTGAACCGCCCGTTGACCATTATTGCCATTCGAGTGCACAGGGCTTCGCATTCTTCCATGCTATGGGGGCAAATGAAAAAACATTAGCCCTGCAAAAAGGCTGCATTTTCTGAACTCACCACCACCATGTAGCACCAACCTGCGTTAACAGAAACAAAACAGGTGAGCTGAACGTTTCGATTTCAAAATCCACCCCCAATTAAATCAGACTGGAGAAATACAATGAAGTATATACCCAACTATAATGAACACTACATGCCTGTGAGATGTAAGCACCACTGATCTCCCCTCCTTGATGATGCTCAGAGCACAGTTCCATAAGAAACGGCGTGCTTTGGGATCCATTCCTGTGGTTGGCTCATCCTGAAAATTACATTTAATAAACCATTTTCTACTATAACATGCTACTGATAAATATTGTCATAGTATATGAAATAGTGTAACTGTGAAGAGTGAAAACCACACCCATCCAAATGATTTTTACTGGAAAAGTTTAAAAGAAGAAAAAGTTTCATGGAAACTTTTCCCCTTTTCAAAACTTAAAGTATGATTTTTTCCCAGAAATGTTAACTTAGTAAAAATTTGATCAGTTGGTCAAAATTTGGGGAACAAATTTTGTGAACATCGTTAATTTTTTTTCTCTAATTACTAAATTTGATCATCAGTTTCAAAATTGGAAAAAATTAATGAGCTCTAGTTTAAATAGAATGCGTAGCTCTCACTGATCACATACTATGGATTTTAGTAGTTGTCTTTCAAGAATCCACAAAAGGAAAGATAAAACCGTTGCTTTCTTATCTGTTTTTTTTTTGCAAACTGTTTACACATAAAGGGCTGGATCTGATCATCCATCTATGCACAGTACTCCCTTGAAGTTAAGGGAGTTTTGTATATAAAGCAGTGGCAGGCTATTGTCCTTAATTCTTAGTGAGTATCCAAATCTAGACGGTCATTGCCAAAGTAACTGGAAACAACTCTCTGGAACAAATTTCCAAAAATAGAGGCCTGAAGCTCATGCCATATATTTTGCCCTGTATTTGTACATGTAACTACATCATGTTCACATATAGGTTGGCCTTTGCACACGCAAATGACTTGTTATGCATTTAAATGTATACTTCATTGCTAAATGGCAAAACGTCACAGACCTCAATGGGAACAGCATTCAGACCTAGTTATTTTTAGTGGAAAAAAATGTTAATACATGAACAGTCGTGAACTCACCAGGAACACCACCGGAGGGCTCCCAATCAGGGCAATAGCAGTGGAAAGCTTGCGTCTGTTCCCTCCGCTGTAGTTCCCAGCATATTTTTCTCCATATTTCACAAGGCCCAGTTTACGAATTGCCCATTCGCCAACCTACAGGAAGAGAGGGCAATAGGACCTTCTGAATCGATATCAAGGGGTGAGGAACTACTGCACTGGAAGGTAAAGAGTCTTTGGGAAATAGAAACATATTTATAAAAATTAGGGCTGTCCATTAATCGCAGTTAAGTCATGCGATTAACTCAAAACAAACGCGATTAAAAAAATCCTGATTAATTGCACTTAAAACAATAGAATATCAATTGAAATTTATTAAATATTTTTGGATGTTTTTCTATATTTTCAATATTGATTTCAGTTACAACACAGAACACAGTGCACAGGGCTCACTTTATATTATTATTTTTGGTTACAAATATTTGCACTGTAAAAATGATAAACAACAGAAATAGTATTTTTCAGTTCACCTCATACAAGTACTGAAGTTCACTCTCTTTATCGTGAAAGTGTAACTTACAAATGCAGATTTTTTTCAGTTACGTAACTGCACTCAAAAAGAAAACAGTGTAAAACTTTAGAGCCTACAAGTCCACTCAGCCCTACTTCTTGTTCAGCCAGTCGCTAAGACAAACAAGTTTGTTTACATTGACGGGAGATACTGCTGCCTGCTTCTTATTTACATCACCTGAAAGTGAGAACAGGTGTTGGCATGGCACTTTTGTAGCTGGTGTTGCAAGGTATTTACATGCCAGATCATTCATATGCCCCTTCATGCTTTGGCCACCATTCCAGAGGACATGCTTCCAGCTGACTATGCTCATTAAAAAATAATGCAGCAATTAAATTTGTGACTGTACTCGTTGGGGGAGAATTGTATGTCTCCTGTGCTGTTTTACCCACATTCTGCATGTATTTCATGTTGTTATAGCAGTCTCGGATGATGACCCAGCACGCGTTTGTTTTAAGAACACTTTCACAGCAGATTTGACAAAACGCAAAGAAGATACCGATGTGAGATTTCTAAAAATAGCTACAGCACTCGACCCAAGGTTTACGAAGCTGAAGTGCTGTTCCAAAATCTGAGAGGGACGAGGTGTGGAGCGTGCTTTTAGAAGCCTTAAAAGAGCAACACTCTGATGCGGAAACTTCAGAACCCAAACCACCAAAAAAGAAAATCAGCATTCTGCTGCTGGCATCTGACTCAGATGATGAAAATGAATCTGTGTCAGTCTTCAGTGCTTTGGATTGTTATCAAGCAGAACCCATCACCAGTATGGAAGAATGTCCTCTGGAATGGTTGCTGAAGTATGAAGGGACATATTTATGTGCCAGATGCGCTAAAGAGTTGTATCTTGCAACACCAGCTACAACAGTGCCATGCGAACGCCTGTTCTCACTTTCAGGTGACATTGTAAACAAGAAGTGGGCAGCATTATCTCCTGCAAATTGTAACCAACCTTGTTTGTCTGAGCGATTGGCTGATCAAGAAGTAGGACTGAGTGGACTTGTAGGCTCTGAAGTTTTACATTGTTTTATTTTTTAATACAGGGTTGTTTTTTTTTGTACATAATTCTACATTTGTAAGTTCAACTTTCATGATAAAGAGATTGCACTACAGTACCTGTGTAAGGTGAATTGAAAAATACATTTTTTTTGTTTTTTACAGTACAAATATTTGTAATAAAAAATAAATATAAAGTGAGCACTGTACACTTTGTATTCTGTGTTGTAATTAAAATTTATTTGAAAATGTAGTAAACATCCAAAAATATTTAAATTAATGCTATTCTGTTTTTGTTTAACAGCACGATTAATTTTTTTAATCACTTGACAGCCCTAATAAAAATAGATCCAGTTATACAGCACTCTCGTTGGATAATGCTCAGTGCCCATTCACTTGGTGGCAAGCTACTGTTTCCCAGGGCTTGTAGTAACATGACTCATTGTGCGCTCATAGGAAATGGCCCAAGATTCCTCAAGGTGCTTGCAGTTACTACACACCACCACTGCAGATGAAGGCCCTTAAACTGATTGAGGAAAATCCTCAGCTGGTGTAAACGGCCACAGCTCTTTTACATAGATACAGCCTGTTAGTATTTCCAGACCAGCACTCTGTTGAGATCTCCCGCATTTGGGATGCAGATGGTGCACGTTGCTGACAGCATGAGAAATCAACAGCAGAGAGGGAGGGAGTTGATACCAATGGCCTGAATGACTGCTCCAGCACTGGGAACACCAAAATGTCAGTGTTCAAGTAATGAAAATTTAGTCCCTATAAAAGATGAGTGGCCAGACTGGGAAACCCTTAAATTGGTGAGCATTTATTCCCAGTGAACTCAGTGGGACTGCTCCTCAGAGTAAATGATCAGCAACAGGAATAAGGACTCCACCATTTGTCCCTAAATAAGCATTCCTTAAGGCAACAGATCAGTCTAGGAGTAATGGTGACAGTAGGAAAAGCCCAGGGAGGGTTTAACTGACTTGAAACCCAGATTTACTGGTAATATCAGCTGCTTTGGGCAGGACACAGTTGTCCTAGGTAGGAGTGAACGAGCAGAACACTTGTTTGGTACTGAAAAAATACAGGAGATGACAATTTCGCTATCCTGTCCAAACAAACGGATTGCAGTGGGCAGCGGAATGCATGCCAGCAAAAATGTGTAACCAGTTCAGCCAGGGTGTGTGCTTTCCGTTTTGCGTACCTGGCAGACCTCTTTCTCAGGAACACCCCGTAAAAGTGCAAAGAACTCCAGATGTTCTCTCCCTGTCAACAGCTCATTAATAGCATCAAACTGAGGGCAATAGCCCATGTTCTGATGGACTCCTTGGATGTTAGATAAGATACTGTAAAGCAAGAGAAGATCCATAGTTAGGGTGGTGCAACATCCATTGCCTTTTCAGGTAGGGAATACAGAACAGGGGTGTAACCAGTCAACATTCTGGAAGTATCAAACCCCAGTGGCTTAGGCAAAGATGTAACTGGATCCCCAAAGCAATTCGGGGTCACATTAATTTCTTTTAAAATGTGACCGTTAATCATGATGGGTACCTTTTCAAAACGCCTACGTAACTTCAGAGCCTATTGGCATGTCTACATGGCAAGTTACTGCGTGGCAAGCCTGGTCTGCTACAGCACAGTGAAAACCCTGGAGTGTCAGCAGTAAGGCAAGCTGCACTCTGGGACTTTCGCTATGCAGCAAGCTGATGTGCTGGAGTTTCATACCGTGGTTTGCTCCGCAGTAACTTGCTGTGTGGACAAGTCCTAAGCCTCAATTTCAAAAGTGACTTGGGGTTTAGGTACATTTGAAAATGTTACCCTATGACCTTGACTCAGCAGAGCACATGCTTAAAGTTAGGCAGGTTTAGCCCTAGTGCAAGCAGGGGCCAGTCTAGCAAAGTCAGTGGAGTTATATTTGCTTGGGAATTTGAGCACACAGGAAGGAGAGAGAAGCAGAGGTTTTTCTTTGGTGTAAAGCAGAGGGAAGAGGAGTTGTGTCTTCTGCTCACCTGTTTCCCTTCAGAAAAGCTTCTCCTCCCGTCACATCTGTATCTCCAGTTAGCATCTTGAAAGTTGACGACTTGCCAGCGCCATTCACTCCCAGGAGGCCAAAGCACTGAAAACATTAAAGAGCATATGAATCCATGTGTATTTGAGTGCATGATTTGTCCTGCAGAATCTTTTATTACTGACAATGACACATAAGGCGGGAAGAAGTCGCTGGACTCTCAGAGCTCAGGGTGAGAGTGAGGGACTATAGGAAAAAAACATCTTTTTATGTATAAGTGTGAGCAAATTTGATCTGGAATTAGCAAGACAGACTAACGCTGGCTCCCCCTATTCTGACAGCTGCTCTTCAGTGTAATACCACATTTTCATAGGAAGTTTCTGAACTTTTATTTCAAACTGAAATCATTTGGAAGGGAGGAGGGAACAAAAGCATTTTATCTAGTGGAATAGCCTCAGACTGCATACCAAACACTAATGTATTTATCCTGCCACCCCAAGGGAGGTCCAGGAGTGTGATTATCCTTGTTTTCCTGAGGGATTTAGTGATTTGTCCAAGGTCACACCCAGAGTTTATGGCAGAGCTGGGAACTGTCTTAAGCACAAGACCATGTCTCCTCTTTATTACAATGAAAACCTGAAGGATTTCAGCTCTTATCCTACTCACTGCCTTCTACTGCTCCTAAATAGTCAGGTAAAAGCAAACACAGATCTAGATGACCAATAGGACGTTACCTCCCCAGGAGGGATTCCAACACAGATCCGGTCAACAGCTGGTTTTCTCTTCATTCTATAAATCTGAAACCAGGATATACAAATTAATAAGAATAACAAACGTGGGAGGGTGGGAGAAGAGAGAGAATCTGAGCCCCTCATACTTTCTAAGACATCCTTAAGGCTCCAGTCCTGATCCCCCTGGACTCGATGGCTAAACTCTCATTGGACTTCAGTGGGACAGGATTAGGCTTTTTACAACTGCATCAAATCATACTAACCATACTCCCGGAGGTAACTGGTGGTTGAGATAATCAGGGGAGCTGATTTTGGTGTCTGCACTCAGGCATACAAGGCCAGAACCTTGGCTGGGGTTAATTGGCGCAGTTCTGTTGATTTCAATGGAGGGTCTGGCCCAGTATCTGATTGGGGAAGAAACTGTAATGTGTCAAGACAGTACCCCAGACATGTGAGACTTGTGCCCGAGATGTGTGTGTTTCTGGATGAAGATGCATTGCTGACATCCAACACATTTTACCTGATGGAAGTGAACTGCCTTTTAAGTCTGTGAATAGAATATATCTGGACCCTGACTCAAAGTCCACTGAAATCAGTGGGAGTCTTCCCCTTGACTCCCGTGGGCTCTGGATCAGGTCCTGGGTAAGCTGTGTGGTACTAGTGAGGGACTGCCCCACTCCCTACCTATCTAGGTAAGCATGAGCAGCCCTCTATCTCTCACCTTGGTCAGCTCTTTGATTTCAAGGATGTCACTCTGTCCACCACCACTAATTATCCTCTGCCTCTCCCTGGTCACATCCTCATCCTCATCATTGACAGGAGACAACTTGGCACTGACAGGCCTTCGAAGGGGAACGAGTCAACATGTGAAAAGGAAGAGGAGAAAGCATGCTAGGTGAATGCATTACAAATGAAAGACAGAGAGGGTGAGACAGGTATCAATCATGCACCAGCATCCAAACAGAACACACCTGGGGAAGCCCATCTGTGTTTGCAATTCAACCCTATGCAGAAGGCTAGCAAGCTGCTTCCATCCCACTTAGGCCCTCAAAGCAAGGCTTCAGTGCACAGGCCATGTGCTGACCCTGTGCATGCTGGGGAACTTCACCCATAGCGAATGCTGATCTGTTTGGTGTCAGAGATTCTATAAATGTCTCACTGTTAAATCCAGGAACATGTCCTAAGGTCTCCAGCACACTCCTGGGCTACTGATTATTGCTGTGTTCACATAGCATCCTCCAGGCAAAACCGATTTCACACCAACTAACGTTTGCTCAAGTTCAAAATATCGCCAAGGACCAAAATGTCCTTTCTTTGAGATGCCTCCCCCAGCTTTTCTCAGGCTGGTTTGATTGGCTTGGGGTACACAGGGAGGTGGTTTTGCACTAGAAACTTTAGGCCCATTCCTGCTGCCACTCAGGTAAATGGAAAAACGACGTACAGGGTCTGGCTGCACAAGAATTTCCCACTGTCAATTGACAATGAGATGGTACAGTGGCTGGCTGCACAAGCATCATCACTAACACAAGGTTGATAATTGTGATTGGACGTTGCTGATTGTCTAAGTTGTAGCATGGGTCTTTTGCAGTATGACCGGGCCAGCTGTGTCCTATATGTCAGAGCCAAGAGCACACCTCAGGCTTCTGTGCATCTTTCCCCCCAGCCCACAACACTGAAGCATGGTGCAGAGCAAGCTTACCTCGGTTTGATGAAGAACCTGTACTGGATGAGCACTGTGATAAGGAAGAAGACTGCCCCTTCCACAGCCATGGCAAAGAGGTTCCGTCCCACCAGATCCCAGGACAGAGGGGACACAAAACGGTTCTCGCCTGTTTGGAAAAGCCGAAGCACACAGTCAGCTTTGCACAGCGGCTGGAGAGACCAACACAAAGATGAAAGGCTCTTGCCCTGAGAGAGCTTTACAGACTCATTTTAGACAAGATGCAATGAGGGCGTGACACTAAGGGGAAAGAGAGGACAAAGATAATAAGATCACGTGGTAACCCAGTTTTGGCTTGTGCACATAGTACTTTTATAATAGTGATATTCAGATGTTTGGTGTGCTAGGAGCTGCACATAGCTATAGTAATAGACAGGCCCTGCCCTGAACAGTCTACAATCTCAATAGACAAGACAGTGAAAGGAAGCATTATCCCCATTTTACAGAGGGGGAACTGAGTCACAGAGAGATGAAGTGACTTGCCCAAGGGCACACAGAAGGTCTGTGGCGATGCCAGGAGTTGAACCCAGCTCTCCTGACTCCCAGCCCCACTGCCTTAACCACACGACCATCCTTCCTCTCAACTTGAGGCTGCATTTCACACAACTACATTTTTGTATTTTTAAAGAATCAGTTGACTCCCTAATAACTCAAGCTCTCTAACAGCTGAGAACTATTTGCTCTCTAGTCCTGGTAAGGAATCAGATGGGATAGCTACAGGCTCTGGCCAGTTCAGAGCAGACCTCTGTACTGTTTTCACTACTGTTAGCTAGGCACTAATCCTGCCAGGCCCTGTGAGCCAAGGGCCCTCAGTTCCTGGTGATTTTAATGGGAGTGGACGGTGCTCAGCACCTCCCAGGCTCATGCCCTGGGTGTCCAGCTGACGTTGTGGATCCCACACTGTGTGAGGTCACTTACCAAACCTTTCCAAAGCGTCGGCCATGGCCTGATTTTTCACCATGTCGATCAGTCCCCGCCCCAGGCAGAAGTGGGGGAAGACGAGGAAGACAGACTTCAGGATTTCATTGATGTTGTTCAGCTTCTAAAGGAACAAAAGCCAAGCACAGATCAGCCACTGCGCTGCTTCTCAAGGCAGAGAACAAAAAGGCAGGGAGGCTTAGCTTGCTGAGGGTGACTGTCCTGCGAATTTGCTTCCCAATGGGTAGAAACAACCACTCCACCACCAACCTCTGACAGCACAGATTAGACAAACAAACCTGACAAATAATGGGAGAACCCTCTGGACATGATGATAATTGTGCCCCAGGACCCCATGGTGCAAAGCACTGTATGTACCAACATCACAAAGACAGTCCAGCCAGGAGGGCTCACAGTCCAAGATTTAGATAATATGCTTGAGGTGAACAATTAGGGCTGGGTCGAGGTAACGGCAGAGAGATGCACTGTCTCAGCGCCCATAATAGTCACAGGTTACCATCAGCTGAACTAATGCCAAGCAGGCATGGGATAGCCCATTCCCCCAGGTCTCCAGAGGGCAGGGGACTGATATTCTTATCTCAGCTTTCACTTCCATCTCCCAGTGAATACAGAGCTTAGCTTGTCTGCACAGCACTCAGTAGCTACCAAACTCACTTTTTTCCCTTTGACTATCGATTAGAAACAGCAGAAGAGTTTTAAGCCCCTTTCAGCAAGGAACGTAAGCACGAGTCATGCCACTGATGTCAAAGGGGCTACTCGTGTGCTTAAAGTTACACACATTCTTACTTGCCTTCCTGAACTGAGGTCTTCTGGGCAACATGCCCCACTTGCTCCACCATTCCCGATTCTGACCACCTGACCTAGCCTTCCCTACCATTCCCCTGAATACCAGGAGTGGACACTGGTTTTCTAAGGGCCATGTAAAGCAGCAGCACTGGGGGATGTGGCGGCGGCAGGACACGTCAGTGGGAACATACGTTGTTGGTGAAGAGCTCGAGGACGAAAGTGGCCACGCTGCCATTTATGCCAATGAAGAGATTCACGCTGGTCAGCACCACGTAGGCTGTGCTGGGGATCTTGAACACAAAGGAAGCTGGGTACATGAGTGGCGTTATAGACCACCTGGTGAGCAGAAAGACACAGTAACACACGTCATTCACAGCACACAGTCCACTGGGGCCTCAGGGATCCCCTCGAGAGATGCAACCTTACCCATAGAGCAGGAGGAGAAGGGCCAGTGCAGGCAGGTTGGAAGAGGACACGTAGGACTTCTGCTGGAAGCAGATGAAGATGATGATAACCAAGGTGGCTGGAACTATGTAGTTGCACTGGAGGAGGAAGAAATAGCTCCAGGTTACTTGCAAAATAAAATCAAAAGCATCTTAATGCTCTAAATGGAGGAAATCAGGGTAAAAATATGGGAATAGAATTGAAAATTATGATGCTATCTGCTCAGAAAATAAATCTGCACATTATACGTGGTGATTGGAGAGCTGGCCAGCCACTCCACATCTTCCTTAGTCCAGCACTGGAAACATACTGTGTACTCATCCTAGGGTGAATCGCAGTGCCCAGGATGTTCAAATAAATGAAGAGGAATAAGTCAAGGTGTTTATGATTGTCACAATTATTTGTATCAGAATAGCCAGATACGGATGAGAGGTTTTTCACATATGGGGCCCTGTTGTGCTGGCTCTGGACATGCACAAAGTGACAGCCCCGCCCTGGAGAGCTAGCAATAGATTAAAAGACAAGATATAAAGTGGGAGGGGAAACAGAGGCATGGAAAGGAGAAGTGACTTGCCCGAGGTCACAGAACAGGCCAGCCAGCAGCAGAGCTGGGAATCAAACCCAGAGCTGCTGAGTCCCAGGGCAGTGGCCTGATCACACTGTCGAATCTTCAGCGCTAGCTAATGTCAGTAAATTCCCCTGAAAGTGGGAGTTCACCATGCCCTTTCAGTAGGTGTGTGGCCATATGCACACGTCTGTGTGCACACATGCATGCACCAGGGCCAAATTCAGCCCAGCCAGAACTCCATAACTGCACCAGCTTATTCCAGGGATGGTCAGCTGTGCAGAGAGACAAATGCTGTGTTGGCAGGACAGCCAGGTGGGTGGAGCAGGGACAGGAGCAGCTTGTCAGAACTACCAGGCACCAGAACACGCATCACATGCATCCCGTTAGGGCACGGAGAACAGCACACATTCCTTCATCCCAGGGAACTCTGCAACCAAGGCGTAGTGCCTTTGAGGCTCTGCACTGCCTCCGCAGCAGGCCTGGGCCTAACCGGCACAAGCTGGCCTTAGTTTTGCAGCAATGGGTGTTATACACATTGTAACCTGCTCTAAAGGATGAGCTCCCGCGAGGCAATCTTACCATATCCCAGACGAAGTTAGCCAGCCAGTAGATCACCGGCTTCACCCCGCTGATGAACTGCAGGTGCTTGGCCTTGCTGACCCGCTCCTGGATCAAGAAAACCACAAAGCTGGCTGGGACAAAGGACATGGCGAAGATCACACAGATGGAGACTAAAACGTCCACCGACGTGGTCATCCTGGGCAGAGGGAAATCAGAGTGGCAATAAATTACTGCCAGAGTCTCCCTCCAGACATTCCAGTGCACATTAGCACCATAACCTGAACAGGGGCCCGATTCTGCCAGCCTCGCTACGCAATGGGAATGCAGGTGGTAGAACTGGGCCCTCTGTTTAAGCCCTGTTGCAGGTATGTTCATTGGAAAGGCATTGTTAGGACGGATAATGATGAGAGGTCTTTCACATGTGTCTAAACGCATGGGAAAATGTAGGGATTTACAGCTGGTCTTTACTCCACCGAAGATCAGATGTGCAGGGTGCGGGCGCAGGAGAGCAAAGCTCCGCCCAGCACTTTTCTAGCGTTAACAAGTTTCAGCATAATGCAGCTGGGAGAGTCAGGGACTCAGATTTGCAACGCTGCTTAGGGGATATGGACACCCAAGTCCCATTAATGTAATGGGAACTGGAGATGCAATTCCCATAGGTGGCTTTGGAAATCTCAGCCTGGAGTGCTGCAAAATCCCTGGCCAGATCCTCAGCTGGTGACTACAACTGGCCATGTTAATCCACATTTGAATCACTAAGGTAACCTGGTTCTTTTATTTACCCGCTCCCCTCCCCAAACACTCATTTCTTGCAGCTTCCTTAATTCCAAGGCATTTTCTTCTCCCCTCCTTTCCATTCCCCATAGCCCCCCCGTCTCCAGCAGGCCGCAAATAACGTTCATACTAGGACGTACAGGGCGACCTCGGAGAGCTGCTGCTTGGTGAGGTTGAGCGGGTGGTTGAATGCGGTGATCCCGTAGGTGCTGGGATTCTCGCCGTCTTGAAGGTTGGCCCGGAGGATGGCATTGTTGATCACATTCAGAAAGGAGCCAATGGCATGCCAGCCTTTGTTATTGAACCAAACCTGAAAAGCAACACACCAGCATCAATAGGATTGCCAGCCATGCCTACCATTCTACAGGCTCCCTCGTGTCCATAGCCAAGGGGTTCAGAGGTCTGCAGCCACTTCCGTGTGGTGGGACGTTGTACTGATTCTTCCTGCCTTTTTACAAACTATTGTCAGCCACCTCAGTGGCACAATATACGGTTTGACAAGGGCATCATATATGCCCCCTGGTCTCCTGAACAAATGTCGTAGCATCACTTCAGTTTATGAGGAACCTGGGATGAGGTCCTAAGCATGTGTGAATGGATGCATATGGCCCATGTGCACTGGGAAAGCACAATCCATGGTTCCTATGCTGGTAGCAGGTACATGCCACGATCTACTGATTTCCAAGACCTTGATCCAACATCCATTAGAGTCAATGGGCTTTGGACTGGGGTCCAAGAGGCCACTCTCTCCTGGAAAATCCCACACAGGGATGTGGGCACTTTGGTTCTGTTGGCAAACGATTCGGGTGCAGTATCCCCTGCTCTGAACACATGCTGCATACAGATCGCCATTAGAGACAGAGCTTGGTTTAAAGTGCTAGGGTCTGGCTCTGAATATCAGGCACAGCAGTGGGTGGGCAGGATTTACCTTCACGTTGTTTTTTGTGTCCATCCCTTTCATGAAGCTTCCCAGGCTGTGAAGAAACTGATCTCCAGAACTCCCCTGTGAACAGCACACAATGGCACATCTGCTTCATTCATTATAGACCGTGCTATGGATACCTTATTTATACTGGTTTCTTTGCCACAGACTGAGGAATGGGTAAGATGTCCCAGCCTCACACTCCCCCCTGCACTGCAGTCCCAGGGCTCAAGAGTCTGCTCCCGCACTATTCTTCTGGGATGACTCCAGAGTGGGCAGGAAGTTGAGAGAGCCCCAGGGAACTCCAGAACTCTCTTTTGTGTGGTAGCAACTAACCACCACAGTCCCACACAGAACTTTCCTATTACACCAGCTCTCGGAGACACGGTGTCACAAATACTTGCCCTCCCAAGAAAATCAATAGCCTAGATTCCTTCCTGTGCCAAGATCCATTAAGTGCAAAGGGGTGGGCCGAGGCTCACTGATTCTCTGAAGCAATTTGCACTTCCCAGGCACAGGTTAGAGCAGCTGCGAGGCTGCTCTAATTTACACCAAGTGGCAATTGGGTTGGATGGGGCATAGAGGCCCTCTACTCCAGCTCTGTGCCATCTGAGTGTAGAGGAGCTCTGAGCTAGCCAGATCCAGCTGCTATCTGGCTGCTCTGAAACATCAGAGTGGCACAGAGAGGCCAGAATGAATGAGGATATCAGGCTTGATTTTTTTCCCCCTGTTCTCATGTTGTGGTTTCTGAGACACCCAACTTGCTCTCTGCTCTCTCTCAGATTCTGAGCTGTGCTAGCTGATAGTAACTGGGATCTTTTTTTGTGGCTCCTCACTGACATCAATGGAAGCTTACTGGAGTTAAAAAGGAGTAAAAGCAGAATAAGGGCCTCAGGACTTAGTCCTCTTTAAGTCAGTTTCCTGACTCTACTTTGGGTTTATATGATCAGGTATTACGAGACCGCAGTTACCAAATGGTTCTTCTGAATTTGAACAATGACGACTCCTCCCACAAATGCAGTTATATTACAACCCATGCTAGCATAATGTGGCTCAGCACATGGTCCTTTATCTCAAGCAGAGGAAACTCATATTTTTAGACCCAAAGGTCCCGGGGTTCAATCCCTGCTGGCCACACTCCCTCCCACCCCCAAGGGGGTACTGTGATATCAGCACATTCTGAGCCCATACGAAATTGTCTTCACCTTGGCTAGCTCCAAGATTTTCTTCACTTGCTTGATGGCATCACTGACTTCATCGCTGGGAGGAAGCAGGAGGGAACTGCTGGCGCCCACTGAAAACCCACCATACCTGAAAGCACAGACAGACAAGATAGTGAAGCACAGACTGACTCCACAGTGTCCTCCATAAAAGGCCCTTTTTTATAGCCTGTGGCTTTTAGCTTGCTGCTCTGTGCTGGGACCTAATACCTCAAAGTTCAGTGGCCTTCAGTGGCAACTTGAAGTTTACATTTGTTTGTTAAGCTTCCATTCGACAGGAGCCTCTCGGGGAATCCACCCAGCTCAGAGCAGTGAGCCTGCCATGCAGACATGCCCGAACTCTCATAGCAGCATGCGCTGAACTGAACAGAACTCCAGCTCGCTGAGCTCTCAGAGGTGACAGCAGGACAGTCAGGGTTATTCCTCCCAAGAGCTGTGCTAGACTTGAGATTAGTTCCCCCAAACAAAATTAGATCTGACTGTTTACAAAAGTAACCTGTGGCCTTTCCACACTGCAGTCCAACCTTTTAGTCTGCTGCCCTTTCATCGGGCTGGGGTTCGAGGACGGGGAAGCAAGGCAGAGAGCAGCTACCGTTCCACTGCTAACAGCAAAGTGGGGTCCTCTCTCTGGCTTGGCTGATCAGTGCTCCCCTGGCCCCTCTTAGGATGGTGCAATTGATTGTACTAAGGACCCAATCCCGCAAGGGCTTGCGAATGAGCATCCTGCTAACTGGAACTACTCACAGTAGCAGGCAGTGTAGTAGGCAGACAGCATTTGCAGGATTGGGCCCTTGACTGCTCACAAAGCCCAGTGACTAGGGAAAGGATCAGTAATTGTGGATACTATTTCTAGTGCAATGCTAAAAATAATCATTTCACTGAAATATTTCTGGTGGGTTTAGATTTTGAAAAAAGCTTTGTTTTACAAAAACTAAATTTAGGGGCAAATTTGACCAGACAGCAGCCCACAGAGCATGGCACTCAATCGGTTAATGAGTTCCAAGCAACCTAAAGAAAGGACAGTAACTTACCTGAACTCATTCACCCAGATCTTGTTCCTTAAACTGGGAAGGCAAAGAGAAGAAAACAAGTCTGTTATTTATGAGATGGACCATCAGTCAGACCTACTCTCCAGCCACATGAACGCAGACTGTAAGGAGACAGTCGTGCACTAATGACGCGGTCAGAGTAATGCTTTGTGTAACTCCAAGGAGTTCAGTTGTGTCACCCGGCAGAGGAGTTTGCCCTGATGCTTTACACGGATATAGCAGCTCCCGGGCTCACTGCTGCACCACTGCACTGCACTGCCTTTGCCCACGGGATAAAGCAGAGATGGACCTGAGCTGGAATTGGACTCAGAGATGCTTCTGAACTTGGCTGACGTTCTGGGCTGAGCCCACTGCCAGACTTATGTCCAACGAGCTGCCTTTGCATCCCAAAAGCATCAGAAGCTGCTCAGAAACCGTAGCCGGGGGCCGGTGGAGTCTCCATCCCTGACCAGACTTAAATCAAGAGTGGGCGTTTTCTAAAAGCTCTGCTCTGGGATTATTTGGGGGAAATTCTCTGGCCTGTGTTACACAGGTGGTCAGGCTGGATGATCACAGTGGTCCCTTCTGACCCTGGAAGGGACCCAGCAGTTTCAGGCCATGGTTTTAAAGGCCTCATATTTTACTTCAGGAAGAAACATTTCAGCTAGTGGAGTACTTTGCTGGAAACACTTCCTGCTGATTTGGGCTGGCTTGCACCAGCCATTGAGAGAACAGGCAAAGTGAGTTCGAAATGTAGGGTCTGATCCAAAGCCCATTGAAGTCAATGGAAAGACTCTCACTGACTTTGCATCAGTCCCTCCAAGATGATCGGGAAGGGACTGTTAGCTCTACACAGGCGGGTCTAAAAGAGCCGAAGTGCGTACCAGGGAGTCGAAGCTGGGGTGTGCCAGGAGAAAGCGCAGACTAAACTCACTGAGCCTCCCATAGCGCCACCTCTGCAGATGGCCCAGAGTTTAAGGCTCTCTAGGGGTCAGAGTCACCCCATAGGAGTTATGTGGTGCAGAGGTCTCTGCACAGGGGCAGCAGCAATCGCCAGGGAACAATGTGTGTAATAGGCACCTTTTCCCAATGATCTGCGCGTAGGTCTTCACCAGATAGTCCGATACGTTCCGGCCCGTCAGGTTCTGCAGGATGTCACCAGTGTTCTGTTCTCTCTGGTGCCAGGGGGAAGCAGAGGGACTTGGAATCAAGGATGTTTTCCTTGGCTTCATGCACATCCCCCAAAAGACCCAACCCAGCCGCCCGTGCTCCACGCACATCCCCGGGCTGCCCTGGGGCTACCGAGCAGCTGGGACCTCTCCTACCTGTGGAAGAGGCAGCCCCCCCGCGCCAGGTGGGCACACAGGGAGCATTTTCTTGATCTTCTCATTGCTGCATTCGCAGGCCGGGGAAGGGTTCTCCATGGTCCAGTTGCCATTCAGGAAGACGTCCAGGACCGTGTCGGGGACAGAGGCGGTGGTCCATTTATCCTCTCTGACCAGGCAAGGAGTGTCTCTGCATGAGGCCAGAGCCAAGGCAAATGCGACGTTTTATGAGACCGGTCAGCTGGCTCCAGGGCGGCTCCCCAATTCCGCTGCCCCAAGCAGGCGCCGCCGAATTGCTGCCGCGCCAATAGCGGCAGAGCTGCCGGCCAAAAGCCGCCACGGCGGGGAGGGCGTCGGAGCTGCCGCCAAATTGCCGCCGCGGGACAGGGACGGCCGCCCATTTCCCACTGCCGCCCAGGCACCTGCTAGCACCTAGTTTGCTACACTACGTAAACAGTCAGCGCCGGTCAACGCGCCGATGGAGTTTTCCGAAGCGCTCCGCTTGGGCCTAGCTCCGCTCCCGCTGAAACCAACAGTCAGACTCCCACTGGCCTAGCCTGGCCCCCGGGGAAGGCAAAGGGAAAGCTCTCAGTAACATCAATGGGAGCAGAGTCAGGCCGACGCCGGGCACTTTGGACAATCCCACCCATTATCACTCCTCTCGGGGGAGCTTCGAGACCTTTATTTAACTCCGCCTCACAGCCCCCAAGAGAGCTATTTTGTGGGGCGGGGACGCTGACACGCAGGGGTGTTTGCGGGCTTGGGTGGGCCCCGAATGCCAGCTCTGCCTTTGGGGTGGACATGGAGCTGCGCTGCCCCAGGGTAGCCCCAGGAGGCAGTGTGTCTCGGAGCTCCCGTTCACGCAGGGTGAGTCTGCCTGCTACTGCACAACTTTGCAGGTGCAGATAATTACCCCCCATCAACCGGCCTACCCCACTGCCTGATGTGTGGGGCAAGGAGCTATGGCCCCATCACCACCCTACCCAGCTGGGGGCAGTGACTTCAGTTCTGGGTGGCCAGATCACACAAGGGTTGGTGGCGGGGAGGGTTCTCCTTTGTGCCTTCCTTCCAGGCACAATCAGGCCATAAATGACTTGCCCAAAGCCACGCAGAAAATCCGTGGCAGAGGCCTGTCTCCAGGCCTCCCATCCTGCCTGCTAGCCATGAAAGCCCACTTGTGGAAGCCACACACAGAGAAATCCTGCAGAACACGGAGCAGAGAACTGTGGGAGCAAAACAACTAGACCAAGCCAATGATACACTGCCCCGTGGCCAGTTCAGCTTTTTCTTTTCAAAGCCAGAATCCCACTGCTGGTAACCTGGGGACACCCTTACGTCTCTATCCCGGTCAATGACAGTTCCCAGCAGGCTGCCTGCATGGAGCACGAGCAATGGTCTGGGAAACCCTGGGGGGCAGGTTCTTGAAGAAAGAAGGAGAGAGGTTGTTTTCACAGTACACGACTGCACCCCTTTGTGCTCTGTTCTGCCCTGCGGAGCGAGTAGCTCCCACTAAAGTCTGGGTCAATACTCGCAGTGAGCAAGGGGAAGGAAAAGCTGGGCCTGAGCCTGCAACCCTTCCTTATCTGAGTGGCGGTGGCAACGAAGGTTGCCACCATAAATCAATACTTTAATACAACATAGGAGGCAAGGGTCCTACACCTCTGAAGGAAGAGCTTTCAGATGAGTCCAGGCCGCTGGGATCAGGCCTTCTGCTTGGTATTTCCCTAAGCTGATTGCTACAGCTACTTCTAACTAACCTCCGCCATTGTGCTAATACGAACACCGCACCCACCATGCTGAGGTTACGACCCCTGAAAGTGGATTCGGAGGCTGGTGGCAATGGCAGCTATGATTTATGTGACACACATTAACAGCATCTACCGGTATCTGAAAGCAGCAGCAACATCCAGTGGCTTAGAAATGACAGAGCTGCTCCTTGCGCCTACCCTTGCTCGGGTTCTACTTACGGAATGGAGTGTCCTTCCACACAGCGGGTCCCAAAGCCGGGTTCATTGACAAGAGTGTTCACAAGCTTCTGAGTGCCCGCATCGTCTGGTGCGTCATTGCTATGGGCGCATCAAAGAAACACAGTCAGGGCACCGAGATAAGGCTTGTGCAGCAAAACCAGCAACATGGCAGGGCAGAGACACAGGCAAGAGGGTAGGAAAAGGAACTGGGTGGAAAGTCTCCTGTGTGGAATGTGTGTGTTCTCTCTCTCTCTCTCACACACACACACGAAAAGTACTGTAACATTTGGAAAGAGTTTGGGATACTTTTAGCTTCTTTTCTGTGTGATTTAGCATCTGAGAACAAAGTGAATTGAGATCTGAGGAAGAAAAGTGAAATAGTATTCTATTCCTCCTGCCATTCAAACTCACTCTTATTTGGAGCTTGCCTTGTTAAAGCTACAAACAGGCAAAATGGTGCCTTTTCCTTACACTGTACTTTGGAGCTATGCACACAAATGCAAACTTAGGTGATGAGACCGTAATGGTGAATAGAGAAAGCAGAACCAGTCCTAAAGAATGTTTTCTGGTCATTTGAAAGGTACCTGATAAAAGTGTACTGCTCATCATACATCCAGGGCTGCAGTTCCAGGCTGGGGTATTTCCCAAAGGGAGGTACGATCAGGCTGAACATGAGAGCAATGCACACAAACACAGCTGGCAGTACGATCTGAAATCACAAGGGAAGAGGCAGAGCCACCTTTAAAAGAACCGCCCCCATAGGCATCAGCCACCCAGAGTGATGCATTTAACCACTCGGAGACACTGGCCGTTTCAGTGACCTCTGCAGGAGCTGCTGCCTGGTCTCACCTGGGCGAAGAAACCCTTCCTGCTGCGCTTGGCAATGAGCAGCCTCTTCCACAGCAGAGCTACGAACTGCTGCCGGATGAGCTTCCAGCCCTTCATCTGGTAGGAGCCTTTGCCATCCACCCCACTGAGCAGGTCTGTCTCTCTGGATTCTGCTGACAACGAATGATACAGGACTCTCACCCACATAGAAACAAAAGCAGATTTCCTTCTCCTTCAGAGGCTGCTCCTGCTTGTGCAGACAGAACCCTGGTGGCTGCCCATGTTCTTACCACTGTGTCTCCTAGACACGCTCTGAGCACAAAGGAGTATGGCGTGCAGTGGGGCCAGGGGAAATGATCTCTCATGAATATGCATTTGAGTGTTTATCTTTCTGCATCACCGAGGCTGAGACTACTTCTCCAGACAACCTTCTGATCTGGCTGCCATTCATTTCCAAAGGGAACTGGGCATCCAAATCACACATTGCCTGATGTGTGGGGAACCTCACTTTTGGAAACCTCAGCCTTACAATCTATACCAGTGGTTCTCACACTGTGGGTCACGACCCCCTTTGAATGGAGTCACCAGGCTGGCTTAGACTTGCTGGGTCCCAGGGCTGAAGCCCGAGCCATACTGCCCAGGGCTGAAGCCAAAGCCTGAGGGCTTCAGCCCTGGGTGGCAGGGCTCAGCTTCCAGGCCCCCGACTAGAGGCCGAAGGCCTTGAACTTCTGCTTTGGCTCCCCTGCCCGGAGCAGTGGGGCTCGGGCAGGCTCAAGCTTCGGTCTCCCCTCCTGGGGTCGTGAAGTAATTTTTGTTGTCAGAAGCGGGTCATGGTGCAATGAAGTTTGAGAACCCCTGCTCTATACTATCTGTTGATTAAACCCCTCTTGGAAGCAGAGGTGGGCCAAACCAGAAATGCCAGCTCTGAACATCCCCAAACATTGGGGAAAGTTCCACTCTAGATGGAACTTTTCAGCCCAGGTCCACCTTTCATTATAAGGTGTCCTATAACAGACAAAGGTGAATTATATATTTATCCTGAGGATTAAGAATATTAACTTGGCCATAAGGAAGGGTAGATGCATTTCAAAGGGCAGGGGAATGTTGATATGACAGCCGAGATCCAGCAACATCTGGACATAGAAAGCCCCTGCTTGAGTTATTGTGGCTAGGTCACATTGCCATAGTCTAGGTATCACTATGGGCACCTCTCTACTATAAAATGTCCTGATGCAGTGCCCAAGGAAATCACTGAAAAAGCTCCCATTTGACTTAATGGGTTTTGGGTCAGGCCCTAAGTCTGTCCCCTTTGGACAGACTGTCTCATGCATGTTCACACATTAGATTCTCTTGCCTTGGCCCATGCAGGGAAGCAGAGATTAATAAACATCCTGCATGAGGATGGAGCATCCAAGGTTAAGTATGTCAGGAATTCTAGCACACTTCAACAAATGCCGGAGAAACTAATAGGACATTTGCTGGAAGGAATTTAAATAGCGTCCAAAACTCTTCCAGGTGTGCTGGTTAGTTCGTTTAAATGCCCTCATAAAATCTAGTATTTCTTGCATTGTGATTCACCCAAGAACATGGACAATGAACACATTTCTTTAAAACATTAATATTTTAGAACTGTAGATTAGTAATGAGGCACAGACAGACAGTTGAGATTATTGCAGTACAGCTCCTTCCATCTTTACCTGGATCTATGTCTGAATCATTAGGGTCGAAAGCATCATCTTCTGTGAATGGATGAAGGCAGCTCTGTCTGTCTCCAAAGACACGCCTGTTCCTTCTTGCAGGTAATGTGCCATCTGAAGAGGACAGCACATGTTAGCTGATTTGCTCAAGTTAACAGAGACAGTGAACAACCCTATTCTTCTATGAGCCCCAAGCACTGGGAACTGAAGTGTCACCAGCAAGCTACTGTATAGAAATCTTCACTGAATATTTGCTTTCAACTTTTAAGAAGTTCCCATATGCAGACTGAACAGCTGTAGACTGCCTCTGAGCTGCTGCTAAATTAGCACCAGTGCGGGGAAATGTAAAGTGCATTGATATGTAAAGTGAACCCATGTGCCAGGTTTCATATGGTGTCCAAGGAGCTTACTTTTAAGAACACTTCAAACGTCCTGTTTTCACATTGATCAATTAAAATTTGGGGGGCGGGGGGATAATCCTAAAATGTTAATTCAAGAGTATTGTTACATTAAGCAGAATTTGTTCTGTGTTTCCCAGGAACAAAGAGTCTAGTAGAACAAATTCGTGGTGCGAAGAGCAGCATTTGTAGTGAAGAGAAAAGTCAACTGAACATAGACACAGTCAGAGCTGATCATTTGCTCAGAAACTTACTTAATGACATATTCAATGTTTCATGATAAACTCATTTGGACACTAAGTTACTGGAAAAAATCTTCCATTCCAAGAAATATGTGCACGTGTCTTGACACTCAGTAATGACAATTTTGTATGGCTATTTTGTGACTTTAAAAAAGTCACCACAAAAGTGTTCCAGTTTCTGATTTTGAAAATAATTTGTGTATCATCTTTCACTTGTGACTTCTACACCAGGGCAAGAACCATCATTTTACAGATGGAAAAGGTGACACCCAGAGAGGTCAACGGATTTGCCCAAAACTATAGCACGTGTAAGTGGCAAAGTGGGAGACAGAACTCGTATCTGCTAAATTCCACCCCTTGCTCTAACCACTAGATGGTTGATTCTGCTTGCCCAATGGCTTAATTCCTTGAATGGGAATTTATATCAGTTGAGAATTTAACCCTCTGTCAGTTGTGTGCATAAGGGATGATGCATGCAAATCCCAGGTATAAAGCTGTACACATAGAACCTCCTTTGACAATGCAGCCCTGAAACGATTGCACTAACCTGAGGTCTCTGCATCCACCCCATTATCTTCAGCCACTTTGAGAAAGATCTGACAGGCAGAGAGGTTAAAAAGAAAATTAGAAGTGGTCTAATACAGCAATAATGTGCTGCCTGATGTAACATGGGAGATCCAATGATTCCAGTACAGAATGCATCATGTCAACATGAGGGGCTATATGGAATATCCCTTGCCTATAGCAGTGGTTCTCAACCAGGGGTACGTGTACCCCTGGGGGTACTCAGAGGTCTTCCAGGGGGTACATCAACTCATCTAGATATTTGCCTGGTTTTACAATAGGCTACATAAAAAGCACTAGCAAAGACAGTACAAAGTAAAATTTCATAGTCAATGATTTGTTTATATTGCTCTGTATATTATACACCAGAGGGTCTCAAATTGGGGGTCAGGGGTCACAAGGTTCTTACATGGGGGCTTGGGAGGGTCAGAAGCTGTTGGCCTTCACCCTAAACATTTGCCTCCAGCATTTATAATGGTGTTGAATGTATAAAAAGCGTTTTTAATTTATAAAGAGGTGTCGTACTTAGAGGCTTTCTATGTGAAAGGGGTCACCAGTACAAAAGTTTGAGAACCACTGCTCTACACTGAAAGGTAAGGACAATGTTTATATTCCAATTGATTTATTTTATAATGATATGGTAAAAATGAGAAAGTCAGCCCTTTGTCAGTAATAGTGTGGCTGTGACACTTCTTTTGTCTGAGTTTATGTCTGATTTTATAAGTCTTTAAGTGAGGTGAAACTTGGGGGTACACAAGACAAATCGGACTCTTGAAAGGGGTACAGTCGTCTGGAAAGGTTGAGAGCCACTGGCCTAGAACAACTTAGAAATATAACCAGTGTGACACCTGAGGACTTGGCAGCCAAATGCAGCCCTATGATTTTGATTGCTGAGTTTGGGACAGTATTTTTGGGGGGGGGGGGGCGGCGGGAAAGGGGTGAACAGCACACATGTTCCATTAGCTCCAGCTAAGAATGGCACGGGACATTTTTTATCTGCTCACTATTCAATAATCATGATGCAGAGTAAGCACTTATTGTAACCTTCATCCCTTTCCAATGAAGATGCACATATGAAGCGTGGTATTAAACTGGTGGAAGTCCACCTGCCTTCTAATCAAGAAGGAACAACATTCCCAGCTGTGATGGGATAGGCTTTCCCCTGTGATTTCTTACACAGGAAGGACCAAGTTTTCAAACACAGAAGACAACAACAATGTTCTAGAAGCTGCTGGAAGAATCAGGTTTTCCTCCAACCAGTTACAGAGGAAATCATGATAGTAAATGTGTTTCAGAAGGTGTTGCAGAATACAACAGACAGGGCTTCAAGGGGACTGGCTCTTTGTGCTGCTCTGGTGACGCAAAGCTACAGGAAAGCCAGTGTGCCCTAGTGAAAGTGAAATCTCTAGGTGGAGGAGAGTCTGGGCAGGGGATACGACCAAAATGTTGCTGAAATCCAGCAATCCCTGGCTGCTGGAATGGCCCCTTGGAGTCTCTTGGAACCAGGTGCACTTACAGCAGCCCCGAGATATCTGAAAATACTTGACAGAGTAAGTTAAAAACCTGATCATTAGAAAATAGTTCGGGCCAGACCCCCAGCTGGTGAAAATGGGGAGCTGTACTGTCTATAACAGAGCTGTGCTCACTCACCCCAGCTGAAGACCTGGCCCTCAATTTTTAATGCACGTTTCCCTTGTGGGCACACTTAAATTGAGCAGGAGGAGAGAATTCTTTTCACACTTCCGTGGGTTATGAACTCAGGGCCAGACCAGTTCCCTGGTTGACAGGTTTCCCATGGATACACAGGGGATTTTGCCGTGGAGTCTGCAATTACTTGTTTGGCATTGTCTAAGCCATCAGATGAGCTTCAGCTCACATACTTCCTCCAGGGTAGTCTCCGAGATGCCGTAACTCGAAATGCCCAGGTCAGAGAGACGGTCGTCGATCTCATGGAACAGCTCCACAAAAGCTCCTTCTCTAGCAGCTTCATATGGCAAGATGTAGGTTAACTCATGGCCAATCTCCTCTACCAGCCTGGCCTCAGGAACATGCTTCATAATGAGGTTGGAGATAACAGAGACGTCTGGAGGAACCAAAATACAAGATGCCTGTCCTGTTACTCTGTGGGTCACCGGTAATAAACACTGCAGAGACTCAGGAATCTCACTGAGACACATCCTCAGCTGGGGTAAAACACAACCCAGTGAAGGATCGACTTCAGTGGAGCTAAGCCCCAGCTGCAGATCCAAGCAGCTATTTCTATTTGCACCATTTCTGAAGACCTTTGAAAACAGAACACAATCAACAGCCCTGCAAGCCACACTACACAAATGTTCTCTGTGCAGTGCTAACAATTGGCAAGCACATCGGCTTTGATGGCCCTTAAATTCTGGTCTCGTTTGATCGTTAGGTAAAATTTCATACTATTCAGCACTTTGCATTCATTATACTTTGCAAGTATTAAATGTCCCTCAAAACCCCAGATAGGGCAGTGCTGTTATCCTTTTTTTTACAGATGGGGGAACAGAAGCAGAGAGGTTAAGTGAGTTGCTCAAGACCACAGCGGTGAGATTCAATTTCATGCATGCCTTTTTCAGTCCTTACCTATTGTCAAGGTGTCACTTTCATGGTCACTGCCAAGCCCAGCATCCGAGCTGCTCTGGGAGACACTGTCGTCCTAGGTACATAAGAAAGGATGAGCATATGTTAACTGGATCAAAAGGCAGCCAGCTGTATGCTGCACTCTTCTTATAACACCACCCAGAGAGGCCAAGCAATCCGGATGCTCTAGGAAGGGGCTATAGCGTAGAGGATCTTAATGTCCTTTATTGTAACAAAGGGTTGAGATAAGTACTGTAAGAGGATGTAAGAGCAGAAGCTAATATCAGCAGTGATGTATTTAATCTATTCAGGTAAGCAGCCAAATTGCAAAGCAGCAGCATCCATTGTCAGGCCAAAAACACTGTCATTAAAGATGCCATGCAAAGAGGGTGTAATGGACACAAGCCTCCAATGCAATGGTTTAACCGGATCTGATCTCAGGGCTGTGCCAAGGTAGATAATGCTTCTGTGCCGTGCTAAGGGATTTCTTTTCAACCCATTTACTCCATTGCATTTTAACTGTTGCTTCTTGGCAGCCTTAAGATTTGGTGTAAGGAGGACAGAGGTGGAAGGAGAAAGGAAGTGGACAGCCGCTATGGGAACTGTACCTTTTTCAGATACGACACCGTACTGCTGCTGTTTCTGCAGGAGCTCAGTGAAGAGTCCACATCCTTCTTGACCAGGGTCAGGTAATAGCCTGTTCCCAGCTGGTTCTTCAGGAACAGGGAAGAGCCAATGCAGCACAGTTTGCCATGAGAAATGATGGCGATCCTGTCCCCTAGGATGTCTGCCTCATCCATGTGATGTGTGGACAGAATGATGGTGCGTCCTGTAAACAAAGAAGGGAAGACAAACACCAAGGAGTTTGCCAGTAAGTCAACAATATCAACGTTCCTAGGTCATGGGGGATGCAAGCACCCTGCCCTCCCCATACTGCTAAATGGGTCCCTGGTATGAGTGGGGGAATGGTATGGAATAAGTTAACAACTACTAGCTCCGGTGGATTCTCTCCTCTCCTTCATGACCTAGTCCCCATCCTGTTTGTATTTCGCCACTCGTCTTGGTAGGCATTTACAGTGCTAGCTATGGAAATAGAACAAGCCACACCCAGCAGTGAGTGGACACACAGTGATCTGAGCAGTGGAAGATGTGGTGCTCCTGAATTCCCGATTCACCAGGTTCTGCTCAACTGGAGCAAGGGTTGTGATTTCAGGGTACACCAATGAAAGGGGTTTCATACCAATAAGTAAGCCTACTTAACACCAGAGGGCTTTACCCTAATGCAGACACCAAGGGTCAGCTTCTGATCTGAGCTACACCCATATGAATCCAGTTACTCCAGATTTACACCTGTGGCAGTGAAATCAGAATCTGCCCTCCTATCCTCTTCCCTCAGTGGGAAGTGTACGTAGAACATGGTTTACTCTTGAGCACTGAAATGCAGTCCCATCAATTAAAGAGAAGGGTCTCGTTATAACGAGACTGCAGAAAGGGTCTCATTAATAGGGAATGCAGGTGTCTGGGTGCCCAGAGCCCAGGGCTGGGGCTGTCTGTTGCCGTCTTCTACCAGGGCACCAAGGGATTTGCAATGACACGTTAGTAACAATTTCCCCATACGATCAGCAAAGGCAGAACAATGTATTTTATCAAAGCCACAAACCACTGATGCCCTTTCGCTTTCAACTATAACTGGGTGAAAGAATAGCTACCTTGGCGATACTTCAGAAGCAGTTCCCATATCCCTCGGCGAGAGTAAGGATCCACCCCAGCTGTTGGCTCGTCCAAAATGACAACCTTTGATCCACCCACAAAGGCCAAGGCCACCGACAGCTTTCTCTGCATGCCACCTGCGAAGCAGACGGCACGAGAGAAGAATTCAGGCTGGAGGTGTGAACAAAGGAGCAGTGATCTGTGCTGTAAGGTGCTGTGGGAGAGATTCCTCACCCCCTGCACACAAATGCCTTCTGAAGCCAAGTGTGCACACAGATAAAGGTAAATCACTCTAGGCTCCATCCTCCCGCCATGACAGAGCTCTGCACCGTGCCTGGGAACAAGGAGGGGGAAGGGGAGCCCTTCAAGGAGCTGGTCGTTGCTCCTGGATCTTGCGCTGCTTACCAGCATCAGAGCAGCTGAGCAGCTGATCTAACTTATTTGACTGGTGTAAAGTCTGCGAAGTCCCTTACTGCCAATGGAGAATTGGCAGAGTGGAGCTCCACCCCACCTACACTGGGAGCGGGGCAGCTGGTGCAGGAGCCAGTGCAGCCAGCCTCACACCAGCAGAGTGTTCTCCTACACAAGCGGATTCTCAGTTAGCCGTTTGGGGCCAGAATCCACTCATCTGGCACTGCCTGAGGGGGATAAAGCGAACAGAGCAGACTGGAGAATACAGGCTTTAACCACTTTGCTTTTGGCTAACTTTCTAGGGGTGGAGGGCAAAGCATTGCTCCAGTCACTGCCCAGGGTGCCAGACGTACTGGTTTAGTTTTATATTTTATTAAGATGTCTAGAGATCTTTGAACACTGGCTACTGATAAATTCAATAGTGTATTTACTATGAGAGCTTTTGTAATGACTGTCATTGGATTGAAGCTGGGACCTCTGGAACTAGTGGGCAGGGGGCTCAGGGAGGGGAAGGTGCTGATCCGCGGGGCCATTAGTGCATGCTGAGCACCCACTATTTTTCCCCCATGGGTGCTCCAGACCGGGAGCATCCATGGAATTAGCACCTATGTCAACAGGGATTGAACCTTGGCAGGTCCAGAACTAAGAGCATAAGTCTCCTCATCTTGAGCTACAGGACTAAGTTCTCAAGCTACTAGCTGTAGCAGACCCACCTCTGTTGTAGATTAGGCATGGAGGTGGATATTTAACACACACTGAGTGGCAGGTTACACTGTAGTACCTTGCTTTGCCTCTCAGTATTAGGGAACGACAGTGCCCTTGTCGAAGCCTCCTGAGCAGCTGAGATGAGACACGCAAAGGGCTGAAGAGTTGGACCTACCAGAGAGTTTGCTGGTTCTAGCTTTGAGTTTGTGAGGCAGGCCGACATCCAGCACCATCTGCTGCATCTCCTCTTTCACCTTTTCTTCTGACAGCCCTTTCAGACGTGCGTAGAACCAGATGTGCTCTTCCACAGTCAGCCTAAGGGGTAGGGAGCAGAACCGGCAAGGCACTATGGCTCAGTCAGGCTCAGACTCATCCCATGAACCGTTTTTTAATTAGTTACAAAACCCATTCTTATTTAGGCAGGAAAATATTGTACAGGGATAAGATTTTTGGAAGTGACTAATGATTTGGGGGACTCAACCTGGGACACCTTAGAAGGGCCTGATTTCCAGAGGGTAGGTGCTCAGTGCAATCTGAAAATCAGGCCATATTAAGGTGCCTCAGGTTGGACTCCCAAACACTGAGGTGCCCCAAATCATTAGTCACGTTGGAAAATTTTAGCCTTTTTTTTTTAATGGAAGGAACAGTTTTCTAAAAGAAAAACTGGGAAAATGGTCTCGATGGATGTGCAAGGCACTGCTGATAGACCCCAGATACATCGAACAATAAAACAGAACCTACTTCTGTCCAGCTACAGATTCTGAACACCTCCATCACTGAGCTATCCCAGACCACATATACAACTCAGAACAGCACCTCCTGGGTGGGAAGTAATCCCTAGTAGAAGCCACTATTTGCTGGTTTGAGCCCATGAGGTGCAATGTCTCCCATGTGACACCAATGACCCTCAGCTTCCATTGAATATTATGTTCCAGATCCGCAGCTGGTGTAACCAATCCACCCACTTCAATTGAGCTATGCTGAATTACACCACTGAGCAGGTAGCCAAATACAGTGCATTTTAACATCCTGATTCTTGGTTCATTCCCATTTACCACTATATTGATACTACTTCAACACTACTTCATCGTTCAACTGCCTTTAAACAGCAGCCTTTATACCCCTTGCAAAATGATATGCCAGTTACATCTACTTCTGTATGCACATTCGCTAACCGCTGTCCCATGGAGTTACTCTGGATTTACACAAGCAAGAGAGAGACCAGAAGTGGGCCTAGAGCCATAGAGGGTGGTAATGTCAGAAAATGAGAAAAGGAATCCACTGTAATTTTAAATAAACACACACACATTTTTGTGTTGTATTACAGACCCCATCATTGTGCTTCCTGGCTGCTACTCACAAGTCAAAGAGGACATTGTGCTGGGGACAGACGCCCAAGTTCTGTCTGATGGTGCTGAGCTCGGAGCGGATATCTTTGCCCAGGATGAAGGCCGTGCCCGAGGTTGGAGGAAATAAACCAGTTAAGATGGACCTGAATGACAAATGCAGTAAATGGTAAGTGAGCTCCAAAATGTCACAGCACAATCCAAATCAAGGGGGGGCTTGTTCCATATGCACTAGGGAATGAAAGGACAATGGCTAGGATAGAGTCTTGCTGATATCCCACATCACATGATTATTCCCCAAAGGAAAACAATCAGAGAAACATCTCGCACGTGAGCTCAGTTTTAATGGGAGCTGGACAGAACCACATGCTCTCGGTTCTGCAAGAGAAAAATACCCTCCACACTCCCTAAAAGCTTTTAATGCTTTCAGAATTCATTTCCTTATTCTGATAAAGCAGGGTCACAAAGTAGGTTATTAAAAAGTGTTGCTGACATTGTACCAAGTCAGCCATAGTCCTGATCTGGAACCGTGACAATTCACTGGCATCAAAATGTTCCATTCCCCAATATCGGTGTGTTTCATGGGCCAGATTCTCAGAAGATGTAAATCAGCAGAGCTCTACTGAAGTCAGCGGAGATACACTGATTTACACCTGCTGAGTCTCCGGCCTTGCAAATTTAATCTATACATCTATCCACATGCATATATTACATTGTCGTGTTTTGACAAAACACTAGGTTTCAGAGCCACTCTAACAAGCGTGCCTTCCCTACCCTTAAAAATATTGTCCTTACATGGTTGTGGTTTTCCCAGCTCCATTATGTCCCAGAAAGGATGTGATCTGCCCTTCAAAGAAATTAAGTGTGAGGCCATCCACAGCAACCTTCTTGCCATCACGATAAATCTTCACCAGGTTCTGAATGGAGACCCCCAGGCTTAGATGAATGGGTTCCTCCTCCATGCAGTCTGCGAGAAGAAAAAGTAATCAGCAAGGCAGCATAGAACAGACCACCACCAATAAATATTAACACACATCTTTCCATGGCCAACAAGAACCCACAGTGAAGTGGGGCATCTAGGAAGATTCCTGATCTCCCTTCCTGGGTGTTATCCCTCCATGGAGGTTCACTTTAGCTTGGCACTAATCAGTTCTTTGGAGGCCAGTTGTAAGGCCCTGATCCAATGCCCCCATGTCAGAGAGGACCCAGTCCTGTGAGATACTGAGCACCCTCCACTGAAATCAGCGGAAGTGGAGGGAATGCCACAGCTCACAGATTCATGCCTCAATGCCAAAGGAGAGCCCAGTCCTGCCTGCCTTATTTGGGCAAGATTTCCAGCGATATATGTGGGAGTTTTATTGGAATAAGGACTGCACAATCACGCGCACATTCTGTTCATTATCAGGGGAATGAATAGCGAGTAGGACAGGAGCAGCTTTAATTCCATGATGCTAAATTCCAACATCCTTTCACGCAGTCCTTACCCAGGGTAAGTCATTTAAACCTAAGCGCCTGCCTTCTGGCCCAGCGTGGGTCAGACACTTACGCTCCGACGGCCCTTTGTGATCAGAGTGAGCATGCCGCCTCTCCTCAGATTCCTCGCCGAACCAGTAAGTCTTTGTAAAGGGGAAGTACCAGGGCCTGGGAATTCCATACTGGCCTAAACGGGGAGGAAAGCATTCACGTGAGCCCAGCAAAATCCACCATAACGTCTCGATGTTTAAAAGCAGAGGGCAAGTACTGACACATCGTATCTCCAGCTGTCGGGCCTTGGAGACCAGCAGCACATATAGGTGAAAATCCCCCTTCTAGGATGGAAATTGGCGACAGATTGAGAGATTTTAGCCAGGTGGGGAATATTAGATGATTTCAAAATGTTACAACCAATCTTCCCAAACCCCACTTTACTCTAATAGTTAAATGCCCGATACCTGGGAGGTGCTAACCACCCTGTGCCAGGTACCAAGTGCCCTCAACTCCTGGCAAAGCCAATGGGAACTGAAGAGGCTGAGAATCTCATAGGAGGTGCTAGCACCTGGCTGGACTGAGGCTAGGTTCTCTGTATTCGGGGGCACTTGGAAATTGTCCAGGAGTTTGATCAGCGGCTTCGATGTGCGGGGTTGCCCCCTTCCCCCTTCTGTAACATGTGCTGCCTGGAATGTGAAACGCTCTTGATGAATGGGCAGGAATACGCAGGACCCACAAAGAGCAGGACACCACGTCTCTAGGCAATAGTAAAGGCTCACCTGGGAAGACAGACTCAATGTACCAGGTCATAACCCCATAGAGGAAGGTATCAAACAACATCATGAACGCAGATATGGTGAGGTTGAAGCCATCTTCTTCCAGGGGGCTTTCAAAGAGGTTGTCCCACTGCACGCCAACCCCCTGCTCCTCAAACAATGCAAAGTACTCGCAGCCAAACCCAAAGGCGACCGGGGACAGCAGGCTCTAGGAGAGCAAGATGTTCACACTCTTGAGACCATTCACAAACTCATCTCTTCATCTTTAAAAATAAACGGAGAGGGGCTGCTCAGCCCTCATGCTAGTGTCATGACTCAAAACACAAAGGGTGGAATCTGGGCCCTACTGAAGTCAGGTGGGGCCAGGGTTTTCACTGAGGGCTCTGCAAGCTCCCATTGCCTAGTTTTGTGCTTGCATAGCCATCCTGAGTTTGAAAGCTTGACTCCCACTCAAACGTGACGGGGTTTGTGTTGCTCTTATAAGAGACTGAAACAAGGAGCAGAGGTAGAGCGAATAATGCAGTAGAATAACTGTGTGTGTGTCTGTACAAATAAGTAAAATGAGGGGATTCTCTACCCCTAGTAACCAGAAAGGACTTTCCTTTAGCTGCAGAAACATGTTGTCCTTGTTTGTTTTTATTGAGTCACCCTAGGAAGAAAACCCAGGTTTAAATTACCGGGGGGCGATTGCAAACTCAAAATAGTGCTGCAACCACCCCAAAAGTAAGACCAGAACAGGCACCCTGGGTCAGACCAATGGTCCATCTAGCCCAGCATCCTGTCTTCCGACAGGGGCCACCACCAGATGCTTCGGAGGGAGTGAACAGAACAGGGCAATCATTGAGCGATCCATCCCCTGTCATCTACTCCCAGCTTCTGGCAGTCAGAGGCTAGGGACCACCTGGCATGGGGTTGTGTCCCTGACTATCTTGGCTAATAACCATTGATGGACCTATCCTCCATGAACTTATCTAATTGTTCTTTGAACCCCATTATAGTTTTAGTCTTCACAACATCCCTGCAACAAATTCCACAGGTTTACTGTGTGTTATGTGTAATAGTACTTCCTTTTGTTTGTTTTAAACTTGATGCCTTTTAATTTCATTGTGTGATACCTGGGTTCCTGTGTTACGTGAAGGGGTGAATAACACTTCCTTATTCACTTTCTCCACACCATCACAATTTTATAGACCTCTGTCATATCCCCCCTTAGTCGTCTCTTTTCCAAGCTGAAAGTCCCAGTTTTTTTAATCTTTCCCCATACAGAAGCTGGTCCATAACAATGATTTTGTTGCCCTTCTCTGTATGTTTTGCAGTTCTAATCGATCTTTTTTGTGATGGTGTGACCACAACTGCACCCAGTATTCAAGGTGTGAGCATACCATGGATTTAAATAGTGGCATTATGATATTTACTGTCTTATTACTGTCCTTTTCCTAGTGGTTCCTAACATTCTGTGCGCTTTCTAGACTGCTGCTGCACATTGAGTAGTTGTTTTCAGAGAACTATCCACAATGACTCCCAGATCTCTTTCTTGAGTGGTAACAGCTAATTTAGACCCCATCATTTTGTATGTATAGTTGGGATTATGCTTTCCAATGTACATTACTTTGCACTTATAAATATTCAATTTCATCTGCCATTTTGTTGCCCGATCACCCAGTTTAATGAGATCCCTTTATAAGTCCTTGCAGTAGCTTTGGACTTAACTATCCTGTGTAATTTTGTATCATCTGCAAATTTTGCCACTTCACTGTTCACCCCTTTTTCCAGATCATTTATGAGTATGTTGAACAGCACTAGTCCCAATACAGATCCCTGGAGGAACCCGCTATTTACCTCTCTCCATTCTGAAAACTGACCATTTAGTCCTACTTTTTGTTTTCTTGTCTTTTAACCAGTTAGTGATCTGTGAGATGACCTTCCTTCTTTCCCATGACTGCTTACTTTGCATAAGAGCCTTTGGTGAGGTACCTTATCAAAGGCTTTCTGAAAGCCCAAGTACACTATATCCACTGGATCGCTGTTGTCCAGAGGTTTGTTGACCCCTCAAAGAATTCTAATGGTTTGGTAAGGGATAATTTCCCTTTACAAAAGCCATATTGACTCTTTCCTAACAAATCATGTTCATCTATGTGTCCAATAATTCTGTTCTTTACTACAGTTTCAACCAATTTGCCTGGTACTGACGTTAGGCTTACCAGCCTGTAATTGCCAGGATTGCCTCTGGACCCTTTTTAAAAAATTGGTGTCACATTAATTATCCTCCAATCATCTGGTACAGAAGCTGATTTAAGTGATAGGTCACATGCCACAGTTAGTAGTTCTGCAATTTCATATTTGAGTTCCTTCAGAACTCTTGGGTGAATCCCATCTGGTCCTGGTGACTTATTATTGTTTAATTTATCAATTTTTTCCAAAACCGCCTCCACAGATACCTCCATCTGGGAAAGTTCCTCAGATTTGTTACCTAAAAAGAAGAGCTCAGGTGTGGGACTCTCCCTCACACCCTCTGCAGTGAAGACCAATTGAAAGAATTCATTGAGCTTCTCCACAACGGTCTTATCTTCCTTGAGTGCCCCTTTAGCACCTCAATCGTCCAGTGGCCCCACTGGTTGTTTAGCAGGCTTCCTGCTCCTGATGTACTTAAACATTTTTTGGCTGTTAGTTTCTGAGTCTTTTGCTAGTTGCTCCTCCGATTCTCTTTTGGCCTGCCTACTTATCCTTTCACACTTCATTTGCTAGTTTATGCACTATTGTCCTCAGTAGGATTTGACTTCCCATTTTTAAAGGATGCTTTTTTGCCTCTAACCGATTCTTTTACTTTGCAGTTTAGCCATTGTGGCACAGGTTTAGTCCTTGTACTAGCCTGAGCAGTTCTCAAAATTGCAGTCTGCATGATGGGCACCCATCCCTATCTGCACTGGGATCACTGAAGTGTTCAGAGAGTGACAGATTTTACGGCCAGAAGTGACCATCATGATCATCTAGTCTGAGCTCCCGCATAACACGATCCGTGGAATTTCACCCAGTGCTCCTGGCCCTGAGCCCAAGGTTTGAACACTATGCTGTTATGTGGCTAGGCAGTGCCCCAATGGGAGTTCTTCATGCTGCTATGCTGAAGACAGGTTTGGTTTGTTTCCCCCTCCTCTTGCTCCCCAGATGACTAGACCGCAGTATGGAGGAAGGGAGGGAGTGTTGTATGCAGCCACCCCCCCAGCGAGTTAAGGAATGCTGTGGAGAATCTCTAAAGGGAGGCTGATCCAGTTCCTCTCAGATGGACAGGCCTCTAGGGGAGAACAGCTTAAGGGTCTGATCCTGTCACAAATGGGCAATACGACATGAACTTCAGCGGGGCAGCATCAGGCCTCACAGCATCAGATGGGGGAATCTCAGTACTCCCTGAAGAGCATGCCCAGAGATCCCTTCCCCACTCCCAGGCTCTCTGATCACTATCAAACCCAGAAGTTTTTAATTGGTGCCAGCTCTGATGGCCCTTTGCCCTGGGTACAGTGGAAAACAATGGCCTCCTGCACACCCAAGCCCCACATGCTAAAGAGCCACCGAGCGCTTTGCTGGCCATGGTATAATATTCAATACAGCTCCTCTGTGCCAAGCCCGCCGTGACTCACCGCAAACATTTTCAGGGAGAAGCTCACGTAGTCCTGCCAGGCGACGCACAGCACGTAGGGCAGGTAGAGGGTGAAATAGATGATCCCCCCACAGGCTGTTGCCAGGTTGGCCCTGGAGAACATGGTGCTGATGAGGAAGCACTGCAAGATGGTCACCACGGCAAAGACGGAAAGGAAGACAAACACCACACTGGGGTCGCTATAGGGCAGCAGGTTTCCCATCTGGGCAAGAAGGAGATACATGTGTCACAAGGCAAACAGGGCTCACTGAGACGCAATCTACAGGGCCCACTTGCAGAATCGCTATTCAGAACAGAACTGCCCTTTAACTGCTTTAGCTGCCCTGTCCTGTAAGCAGGAGGGATTGTGCCAGGGCCAGAGTGCATTTTGCCCTAGGCATGGTACTCTGCACGCTGAAGCACCTCTATTGTTTGAAATCAGTGGTTCTCATCACGTCATCTCCATATTTGCCTAGTTTTACAACAGGCTCCATGAGAAGCACTAGCAAAGGCAGCAAAAACTAAAATTCCACACGGACAGTGACGTGTTTACACTGCGCTACGTACGACACACTGAAAGGTAAGGACAACCTTTATATTCCCATTGATCCATTTTATAATGATACGGTAAAAATGAGAGAGTCAGCCCTTTGTCAGTGACAGCGCGCTGTGACACTTCTGTATGTTTATGTCTGATTCTGTAACAAGTCGTTGTTAAGTGAGGAGTAACTTGGGGTCACACAAGACAAATCCGACTCTTGAAAGGGGCACAGTCGTCTGGAGAGGTTGAGAGCCACTGTTTTAAATCACTCAGCCTCGTTTGGGAACCAAGAGCCCCTGCCCAGTGAGTCACTGCCTGATCCAAGTTCCTAGAAGATTAATTAACCCCAGATCATTCGTTACCAGGCTGACTGTCAGCAGGGCCCTGCATTAAGCTGCCCCACGGGAAATCAACACTGCTGAGGTGGGGAGAGAGAGAGAGAGGGAGATGGTGCCGGCCTCACCTTCAGGATCAGCACCAGAAGCCCAGCGCTCATGAGGAGGGGGATGAGGCTGCTGATGAACCAGCTGAACCAGAGGGTGCCATTGTCCAGGCCCATGATTCTCATGGTCTCCTTCAGCCGGGCTTCCTTCTCGTACACAATCCCCTTGATTATTACAGCCACCGAGTAGATCCAGGCCAGAGTCATGAAGAGGGGCATGGAACGACCCATGACACGCAGGAAACTGGTGGCGGGAAGGAAAGAGACGGGAAAGATTGCGGCGGTTATTTACTTTAGAGAGCGTCACCAAGGGCTGCCGGGTACCCTACAGGCGCGGAGGACGAGGATCACAATCGTGCCTTGAGGTCCCTGTCGGGGCCAGGGCTCCATTGTGCAAAGTGAAGCATGCACACAGGGCCAGGGCCTCACCTGGTACAAATCGGTGTAGCTCTCCAGAAGTCACTGGGGGAGGGGGCGACTCACAATGCGGTGCTGCTGCTCTGTTAGCAGGGCAATGCTTGACGACCTTTCTAGACTAGTCCCCGGCCACTTCCGGGCCAGCCTGCAGCTGCACAAGCCTGGGTGGAGGAGAGGGCCCAGGGACCAAGCACAGCTACATTTCCTGCCCCCCCACTGCTGACCCCTGCCTCTCCCGCTGAGGCCTGGCCAGACACCGAGAGGGAGTGACACAGCACTGTCCTGATAATGCACTCTCCCATCCCCACACTCTGCAGTTGGGAGGCACCATCCTCCACAGAGCTCTCCTGGGGCAGGGCCTCCTTGCGCAGCCCCCTCAGGAGCCATCATGGAGCCAGAAACCCTTTGGGTACCTGCACAGAGCAATACACCCAATCCCACATTAAGGAGCTCTGTTCATGCACCAGCAGAGGAATGCACAGGTACCACTAGACCAAATCAGTGGGGTAAAAGAAGGCCCAACCCTGCCCCTGTCAAAGCCAGTGGCCGCAGTCCCAGTGACTCAGGATCAGACATGGATCCTGCTACCTGGTCGACCTACTTCATAACTTACATATCATCCACGTAACAGGGGTAGGGCATCTGCTGTACATAGACACCAGTCTTCTTCTCCGTGCCAGTCAGCGCCCTGATGATCGCCTGCTCCACAACATCCTGCAAGTACACGAAGCCGCCCCAGACATACCGCATGTCTTCAAAGGGGTCAGCACGAGGACCAGGGTCCCAGTACCTAAGCCAAGGGAACAAAGATCACCTGTTAGAAATCCTTACCAGGCCTAGAGTCTCCCAACACCTCTCTTGAGAAGGCAGCCGGGCAGCACTCACCCATCCTTAATCTTGTTTGTCCTTTCCACATTGTCTATGTCCATCCGTATCTTGTACTTGATGTGAGGAGGCAGCTCTACACTGTTCGGGGAGATTTCAGGGAAGACAATGCCAGCCCAGAACCTCCTCTCATCCAGGAGCTCCATGGACCTGTTTATGAGCCGCACTTCTGTGGCCACGGGCTCCAGTTTGTCCAGGTTGACACACTAAATGGAGACAGATTTGCAAGTCCATGGGCAGAGTTTATTACATAGGGTTATATGTTGGTAGCTACAGTTATAGAACACATTCAAGCCTTTGAAACAAGAGGGACCCTGAGATGCTAACACCTTCACCTAAAAGATGGGGCAAAGCTACACGGTGCTGGAACACCCAGTCATTCATTTAGAGAGGTGGAATCCAGTGAGTTCAATACAGCCTAGAGCTTTAAAACTGCTGCAGTTTCTCCTGCAGTCACTATATAATACCAGATGCAGAAAAACAAGCATCCAGGGCACTGATGAGACCAGCCATCACCAGCTGCCCATAATGTTGGGGCAGGACCGTCACTGGAAACCACATGGAACATGCAAGATAAGATTTTTTCAAAGATGATGGCCCAAAGTTAGGCTCTTCTGTCTGTATTTTGGCACCTAAGTGAGCAGCCTGAGTTTCAGAAGTGCTGAACGCCCAGCAGCTCCCAGTGAGGCTAGGATACTTACTTAGATGCCTAAAGGTGGGCCATGACACTGCAAACCCAGACACCAAACTACCACCTATAAGCGTTGAGCTTTTTACAGTATGACTCTCCTAGACCCCTTGCAGAGACCGTGGCTTGGTCTTGTACTGGAGGATATGCATGAGCAAAACCTCTCTGCTGTCAAGGGGGAGCACAGACGTTACCTAACAGCAGCAAGAAGCTTGCGTGTGGGCTCACCTCCATGAAGCGGGAGATGGTTTGGACAGCCTGGTCAGTCTCATTGAAGGCATCCATCCAGGTGTATGTGGAGCCATTCATTGGCTGAACGTCCTCTGGGGACTTTGCCAAGAACAGGGAAACATCTTGAACCGTCCAGTTTGAACCGCTCAAGTGAGCGTCCCAGAGGCCTTCGCTCTTCAGCAGCGTCTGCAATTATGGTGTCAAGGGGAAATAATGACCGTTAGGCTCAGTTTTCGATCCCCCCCAGCAAGGCAGAGATTGTACCAAGCTACCATGACTCTTTCCCCTTGGACCTGGAAGTCCAGCTCCGGACAACGACTGAGAATGGAGAGTTTCCTGAGCACATAAATGCTCCTCAGCATGCCCTGTTGCTAATTCTGCCAAAGCCCGGGACTTCCATCAGAGAAGCCCAGGTTCCCGGCGTGCAGCATCACAGTGACTGCAGTGTGACAAAATGAAAATCCCCAGGGGACAATAACATTCAGGGGAGACACAAAATTAGTAGTATCAAATGGGGCGCCCAAGTTGCCTGATCCAGGGGCCTCGTTTGGCAGCTTGCTAGAAGACCGAAGGCTACTCCCAGTTCACAGGACAATAAACAAGTTGCAGCTACTCTTAGAGAACAGGTTTCAGAGTAACAGCCGTGTTAGTCTGTATTCGCAAAAAGAAAAGGAGGACTTGTGGCACCTTAGAGACTAACCAATTTATTAGAGCATAAGCTTTCGTGAGCTACAGCTCACTTCCTCAGATGCATATCGTGGAAACTGCAGCAGGCTTTATATATACACAGAGAATATGAAACAATACCTATTCCCACCCCACTGTCCTGCTGGTAATAGCTTATCTAAAGTGATTTCCAGCACAAATCCAGGTTTTCTCACCCTCCACCCCCCCACACAAATTCACTCTCCTGCTGGTGATAGCCCATCCAAAGTGACAACTCTTTACACAATGTGCATGACAATCAAGCTGGGCTATTTCCTGCATAAATCCAGGTTCTCACATCCCCCCCACCCCCATACACACACAAACTCACTCTCCTGCTGGTAATAGCTCATCCAAACTGACCACTCTTCAAGTTAAAATCCAAGTTAAACCAGAACATCTGGGGGGGGGGTAGGAAAAAACAAGAGGAAACAGGCTACCTTGCATAATGACTTAGCCACTCCAAGTCTCTATTTAAGCCTAAATTAATAGTATCCAATTTGCAAATGAATTCCAATTCAGCAGTTTCTCGCTGGAGTCTGGATTTGAAGTTTTTTTGTTTTAAGATAGCGACCTTCATGTCTGTGATCGCGTGACCAGAGAGATTGAAGTGTTCTCCGACTGGTTTATGAATGTTATAATTCTTGACATCTGATTTGTGTCCATTTATTCTTTTACGTAGAGACTGTCCAGTTTGACCAATGTACATGGCAGAGGGGCATTGCTGGCACATGATGGCATATATCACATTGGTGGATGTGCAGGTGAACGAGCCTCTGATAGTGTGGCTGATGTTATTAGGCCCTGTGATGGTGTCCCCTGAATAGATATGTGGGCACAGTTGGCAACGGGCTTTGTTGCAAGGATAAGTTCCTGGGTTAGTGGTTCTGTTGTGTGGTATGTGGTTGTTGGTGAGTATTTGCTTCAGGTTGCGGGGCTGTCTGTAGGCAAGGACTGGCCTGTCTCCCAAGATTTGTGAGAGTGTTGGGTCATCCTTTAGGATAGGTTGTAGATCCTTAATAATGCGTTGGAGGGGTTTTAGTTGGGGGCTGAAGGTGACGGCTAGTGGCGTTCTGTTATTTTCTTTGTTAGGCCTGTCCTGTAGTAGGTAACTTCTGGGAACTCTTCTGGCTCTATCAATCTGTTTCTTTACTTCTGCAGGTGGGTATTGTAGTTGTAAGAAAGCTTGACAGAGATCTTGTAGGTGTTTGTCTCTGTCTGAGGGGTTGGAGCAAATGCGGTTGTATCGCAGAGCTTGGCTGTAGACGATGGATCGTGTGGTGTGGTCAGGGTGAAAGCTGGAGGCATGCAGGTAGGAATAGCGGTCAGTAGATTTCCGGTATAGGGTGGTGTTTATGTGACCATTGTTTATTAGCACTGTAGTGTCCAGGAAGTGGATCTCTTGTGTGGACTGGACCAGGCTGAGGTTGGTGGTGGGATGGAAATTGTTGAAATCATGGTGGAATTCCTCAAGGGCTTCTTTTCCATGGGTCCAGATGATGAAGATGTCATCAATATAGCGCAAGTAGAGTAGGGGCTTTAGGGGACGAGAGCTGAGGAAGCGTTGTTCTAAATCAGCCATAAAAATGTTGGCATACTGTGGGGCCATGCGGGTACCCATAGCAGTGCCGCTGATCTGAAGGTATACATTGTCCCCAAATGTGAAGTAGAGAACACAAATCCCAGCACAGATTGGCCACTCACATCATGGTCTAGCTATTTGGTAAAGGCAACATGGTCTGGTGCGTAGGCCACAGGACTGAGACTCATCAGGCCGGGATTCTAATCCCTGTTCCGCCACTGGCCTACTGTGTGACTTTGGGCAAGTCACTTCATCGTTCTGTGCCTTAGTTTCTCCCCCACACTTCGTCTGTCCTGTGCATTTAAACTGTGCAGGGCAGGGACTATCTCTCACAATGAGTGTGCACGGGTCCTACCACAGTGGCATCATGATCTTAGCCTAGGCTGAACTGTAATACAAATAGGAATCTCCAGATCTATCTAAATCCCTCTATCTGAGGAATTCACAGAGTGCTCAACAGCGTATGTCCTGCCTTGCAGGCTGAGAGGTGACTCTGGACTGCTCTCTCTACTGCAGGTGGAGGGCAGTAGAGAACCACACACTTTGGACACTCAGAGCCTGCCCATTGACACAGTAAATACGCTCCCAGCCTCTGATAACAACAACTCTCCAGCAGGTGGCAGCCTTACTCAGGTCTCTGGGAAAGTGGGAAGAGTTACAAAACATTCCCCCCCAACCAAACAAAAAAGCCATCACTGGAAAGCAGAGAAGCACAAAGAAAACAGGAGATTTTTTCAGCTAATTGGTGGTTGCTGCATGCTACTGACACCTTCCAAACAATTCTTGGCTTTGAGTGGAGACGAAGAGGTGATCGAGTGTAACTGGGAATTCAATTCCCGAGGTGCTAAGCATAAATATCAATGCAGCAAGGCTGACCCTGCCTCCTCCGGCATGTATTTATTGTAAGTTACAGCACAGTGTTGCTCTGGGAGTAGAGGTTATACAAGGAGGAACTGCTGGCAGAACCATCTGTCTCACAGACAGAGTGGGTCACAATATTAAAGGGAAGGGACATCCCAAATATGCAGGACAAATAATAAAACACTTAATAAAAGAATCTCTGGAGGAGGGCTGTTAGAGGAAGGCTAATCCTGGGGCTAAAGGCACTGAACCGGGAGCCAGGTAACCTGGGTTCAATTCCCACCTGTGCCATAGACCCTGCTGTGATTTTGGGCAAGTCATGTAATCTCGTGACTTAGTTCCCCATCTGTAAACTGGGATTGTATGTCCTTTGTCTGTTTACACTGGAAGTAAGACTGTCTCCTATACAACTCTACCACATGTAACATTACATACCATATAAGGCTCAGTAGAAAAGAGGGAAGCATTCCCTGCAAAGGATATGGCTAAGCAGAAGAACAACAAATCTAAGGAATGGTTACAAACTATACAAATAGGAAACTGACTTTTGAGCATACTTCAGACTAAAGAAAGGTAAAGAATTTAAACCTGAATAGCTGTTTCAGACACACAGACAGTGCAAATGGGCACGAGATTAAAAAAACAACATGGCAAAGCAGGAAAAAAGGGAAGAATATGCCAAGCTAGTAAAGGAGAACACAAGAAAGAAAAATAGAAATGGAAAAGGGGTACATTCTCCTGTCCCTTCTGTCTATATTTTGTCTCCTTAGCGTCCGCTCATGCAAACACTCCTTACAGCTGCCAGTGGTCTCACACTATTTGTATTCACGTTGTTCATGTTAAAAGCAAACACGCACTGTTCTCTGAGCAAGTCCTTCTGCACCCTTTAAGTCAATGGTGTGTTGTCATATATCCTCACCAGAAGTAGGCTCCAGCCCCAAATGTCAAACACGAGGTAGAAAAACATTTCTCCTTTCGGTGCCCCTTCAGCTACAAGGAGCTTGACATAAACATACAGTGACCTGCAGGGCTGGAACTCGGCATCTAACCACTCAGTAACCCTATAGCCTGCCTGTCTCACAGAAGGGATGTCATTGGGTTTAAACAAACAGCCGTCAAGGTCATTAGGCCAAAGAACTGACCTACCATGACAGTGGCCCCAGCTGGAAGGTCTTGTGTTTTGGCCTGATAAGTATGCAACTGATCCTTGTTCCATCTCTAAAGTTAACAGAATGTTGATGCATGACTTTGCCAGATACTCACAATAAAAGGCCCCATGCACACACATTGGGATAGGTGATGGGGAAGGAGTGATGCCTTGAAAACTGAGCTATAATGGAATTTGTTAAAACAAAGCAGGAGACTGGAACTCTTTGGAACCTCAGGAAGCCTCTGCTAGAATGGAGACGATTAACAACAGCTCTCTTGGTTCATGGATCTCGCTTCAAAACGCACCACTCACTTTTCCAGGGACATCTGATTGCAAACCAGTATCCAAAGGCTGGCCCTGCGGCAGGGTATGCAGCTCCCTTTATAGTCTCCGGGCCTGATTCTGATCTTACTCAGACCAGCGTAATCAAGAGAAACTCCCATCAAGCCAGCACCACCATTAGAGTGATTAGAGAGTCCTGCCCTCACATTTCCAGGCCCCGGGGACGAATGCAGCGGGGTGGGCCAGAGAATACTTTGCACTTCCGTTCAGTGTGGGAACTGGGAGACAACGCCAGGGCTCCAACAGATATAGGAAGATTACCGCAGTGCAACGACGACATTCTGATGTTTGTCTAGCTTTATTGGGGGGACAGCGGTAACAGCTGTCTCGGACTTGTTCTGAAGGGCCTGATTCATCACTGCGCCCCTCCAGTTTTACATTGGTGTAACTCCCGTGGGGAAGGTGCAGATGGTCTGACTCTGAGTCCACCTGATCAAGGGAGCTATGCCAGCATGTAAGTGCAGTAATGCAGCAGCAGACCAGGCCCCTGATATTTATTTTATATGTTAGGCCTGATTTGCTTCTTGCTTACACGGGTGTAAACCAGGAGTTACGCCGCTGAAGCGAAGGGATTTATAACAAAGGTGGGAGATCATATTCAGACTCACTCCTCCTTCCGGTAAGTCAGCACGCACTGTATGTTATCAAGTGATCGGCCCCTAGGGCAACATTGGCTCTTCCACAAATTTAAGCACACCGTGCAATTCAAAATGAGCCCAATCCTGCCAGATGCCTCACTTCAGCTGAGAGGTGCTGAGCCCCCAATTCCCACTGCACTCAGTGGGATCTGAGGGTGCTTGACATCTCCCAGGATCAGTGCTTGGTTTGTGACTGCTTTCTACAAGGTATACCTTATGCTAACACCAAGACAGCAGTTGCCCTGGTACTTACAGACATTTGCTGTGATGAAGGAGAACCCAGCATAGCAAGTTAAATGTGTCAGGAACCCTGCTCTCCAGGTTATACACATGTAATAGTCAGCAGTGAAGAAGAAAGAGCGGACCCCAGGCAAGGCAGATGGAGAGCAGTGGTTAATCATGCTCTGCTTCAGTTCACGGCACTGTGTGACATGATTACAGGGCACTCATATGTCACATCCTGGACTTAAAAATCTCTTGTTCTCAACTCAGACGGGCCAGATCCTCAACTGATGTAAGCTGGTGCAACTCCAGTGAAGTCAGTGGAGCTCTGCTGACTTACACCAGGGGAGGAACTGACGCAGCTGTGTCTAGTGCGTTATTCAGTTCCCATTTCACGCACACACAGTTTCAGACAAGACTAAAACCTTCCTTCTCGAATCATGCTGTAGCATTGCACTGGCAGTAGCTACCATGCAGGAGAACTTGTCTCCAGGAATGACCCCTTAGTGCTGAGCATACCAGCTCAGGACTGAAGTGCCAGTCACATCCCCAAAATAAATACTTTAGCTCACTCCTTGTATACAAGGCTCTTGTGGCTTTGGCAAGGACAAAGTTATCCAAAAAATTTAAGGTATGTCTACACTGCAATTAACCCCCCCTGGCTGGCCCATGCCAGCTGGCTCGGGGCCAGGCTAAGGGGCTGTTTACTTGCAGTGTAGACTCGGGTGCTCTGGGACACTCCTACCTCACAGGGTCCTAGAGCCCAAGGTCCGGCACGAGCCAGATTGTCTACACCACAAATGAACAGTCCCTTAGAATGAGCCCTTAGCCTGAGTCAGCTAGCATGGGCCAGCCGCAGGGGTTTAATTACAGTGCAGACATACCCACAGTGACAGCATACTGACCCGGATCAGATCCATTTCCTGGCTGCTTTCCATGAACGTCCAAATCTTCGGGCCTATCTCCTCCCACATCCCTCCTAGGTCCCGGAACACGCCCAGCTCCTGGAAAGTCCTGTTCACCTGCCAGCAAAGGGGAAGGATTATTCCAAAATTTCAGCATTGCAGGTCTGAGCAGCAGCAGGTCAGGTGGGCAGAGTGCAAGTCTAGGCACTGTGCTGCCCAAGTTTTATTGGTAATGTGGTAGCTACAGCAAGGAGAAAAATCACACGTTTGAAAAGAAATAGATCACAATCTAGTACATTTGTGTGCCCAGGATCTCAATGCCTTTGTAGGCCACTTTGAAGGGCTGAATTATGGCTGGCTCTTTCATGGGTGTGCATGGGGAGCAGCGTACAAAAAGCCTGCCCCTCCCACTCTCACTTTTCATGTCAGGGCCATTCAGGAAAGCACTAGGACTGCTGCTTCCCACCGCTCCCAGAAGTGAGTATCTCCCCAAAGGAGGTGGGAAGGAGACGCAGCCTGGGTATGCCCCAGCCACCCCTCCTGTCTTCCAGCCCCTTCTTCTCTGTGAGGCTTCAGCAGAGAACAATCACCTTTCTACTTGAGCTGGTTAAACCAACAGTAGGGCCAAATTAAACCATCTCCGTAAAACAAAGCTGTGAACTGCATAAATGGGTCGGGCCCCATCTCTTCTGTGCTGCTTACATGCGGGACAGGGTTCCATAGCCTACCTCAGCCATGACCCTCCTCGTGACCGGGGTGTCAGGAGTGTACAGGATCTTCCCAATAAGCAAAGGCTTCAGAGCCCTCCAAATAATTCGGGAAAGTGGACTGGATTCAAGATTCTTCAGCAGCTCATTGCAATAGGGTGCTAAACAGGGAGAGAACGTGCATGAGCTAAGCTAGAGACACGGTATCGAACAACTCAAAGGCACTTACTCATGGGCAAGCATGTCACACACGTGTGCATTTTAAAACCAGAAATATCTGAGCCAAGAGGGTTGGAGTTATCACCCTGAGCTGCACAGGACCAACGGGATCTGGAGTTCTGAAAGTGACAAAGGGACATCTGCATAACATCCACCATGAAAACCAGGCACCGTGCAAAGCGTGCGTTGCTCACTGATCACAAAGTGCAGTTCAATCAAAAGAGCACATCAAAGGCCCAATTTTCAAAGGCTCAGTAGCCAGATCTGCAGCAGAGCTCAGCACCTCATGTGCACCCACAGGGCAGAGCACTTTGCAAATCTAACACATGGTAGCACACACAAGGCCTAACCCAAAGCCTAGATTAGTCAGTGGGAGTCTTCAGTGGGTTCCGTGTCAGGTCCTTACACTGCCATTATAAGAACCTCTCACATCATATGGAACGGTCTCCGCTAGCCTATCGTGCAGTATAATCATGTAAATACACACAGGCCTTGAGTCATTATCTGGCTATCCTGTCAGCCTGTGGGACAGTCAAGAGGAAGCGGAGGCCTCTCACGAGTCACACACTCGTAATGTGAACAGGCACGTTGGCCAGGACTGGGTCTCACTTACTTGTAGAATTATCATAGAAATTCGCTGCATCCTCCTCGGTGCTGTTGCCTCCAAACAGGGCTTTGTAGTTGTTGTCCTCGTACCAGTTGAGAGATTTGATTTTCAACCCTCCTCCCTCTGGATGGCCACACACGATCCGCGACACCGCCTGGTAGATCTGGGTGGAGGAACTTGTGGAGTTCACATTGGTCAGAAATATCACCTCCTGCCTCATGTCACTCCAGCTCTTCATGCTCACCAGCTGCAATGCACAGGGACAAAGGGCTTATTTATTTCACTTGCATGGAGCAGATATTTTGATATCAAAGCATCTGTCTCCACAAACACCTCATTAATTTAATAAACCATCCACGTGAAACAGACCTTGGAAAATCAATGCAGGGGACCTTGCACTCAGGAAATGTCCCATGTATGCAGTAGGGGCCTGGCTTCTGTTACGCCATCTCCTTTATTCTGCGTTTTTCAATGACTCGCAGAGAAAATCCCTAGCTCCTGCCCTCACATGAACTCCACCCTTCTCAGGGCTGCACCCCATTCACATTCCAGCAGGACCCCCTCATTCAGGCGACAGAATGTGGGGGGGAGGGGGGGAAGTGAGCCAGAAGGAGAGGCAGGGAAATAATAAACAGTGAGTCAAACTAATCAGATGCAGCTTTGCAACATTCAGAGGCTGAGAGACAGGGCCCAGTTCTCTGCTGGTGTAAACTGGCATAGCTCCACTGATGTCAATGGGCTTGTGCCCATTTACACTGGCCCGTGAGCTCAGATATCACTTTCCTCCCACCCTCCCTTTATCAGGGGCATTCCCAGAAAATCCTTGATGGCCGTGAGGCAAGTCCAGCTGCAGCCAAACTTCGGGGTCACAACAGGGATCTTCATTGCCTCCGCAACCATAAAGCCAGCCAAACATCACAGGGCACTTCCCTTGGCATCTTCCCTAACACAAGGGGGAGGGGCATTAACACTACAGGTTGGTTAGGAAGAGTCTATCCTCCACCAGAAACAGAATCCCCGTCACTCTGACATAAGCACCCATGTCCGCTCACTTACAAATGATGTGAATAAAAACACCACAGGACTGGCCTATGACACTACAGTAACATACTGTGCTTTAAGAGAGAAGGCCAGACACCCAGAGCGTGTAAAATGGCATGTCTCCACGGATGTCCATTTATACCAGCTCACAATCTAGCCTGTAATGCTTCGGACCATTATTTTCAGAGCTGCCGCCCCATTGACTTCAACTGGAGCTGTGCACGATCAACACCTTTGGAAAATATCAGGCCACCTTAACTAGAGGTGTCGCTATATTCGCCACCTATTGTAACAACAACAAGGCACATTTGTATTGGTAACCTGAACTGCTTCCTTGTCAATGTGTAGAAGGGCGTTCTGAAATCGAGCAGAAAGAAACTAAATTACACAGTACCAAGAAGTGCTGTGGTAGCAGGGTTGGTCCCAGGATATGAGAGACACAAGGTGGGCAAGGTAATATCTTTTACTGGACTCTGCTGGTCTGAGAGACAAGCTTTTGAGTTACACAGAGGAGCCTGAAGAAGAGCTCTGTGTAGCTCGAAGGCACTTCTCTTTCACCAACAGACAATGATCCAGTAAAAGATACTGCCTCACCCACCCTGTCTCTATAATAGCTAGAAGGCACTACAGTATTGCTACCAAAATGTCCCTCACCCACATCCCCAGACCTATAAACGTGCAGCTGCTCTCATGTTCTGCATTGCTAGCCAGTATGCTACCCTGGTACCTACATGGTCAGGTCAATTTGAAATCTGAACCAATGAGCTGTAGTCCATCACTTTATTTCCATGGACGGTGACACAAAATCAATCAGAGTGTAGCTGGCCTGCTGGTTCTGATGTACTATGTCTCTTGATTTTGACAGTCAAAAATGACAAAGCCCTGGAACAGAGCAAACCAAATTCACCCAGGAGGTTACACCACTGAAGTTGGTGGAGTTACACTGGGGATGAGCTTGGCCCGCTGAGTTTATTCCCAGAATTGTGGATGTTTTAAATATGTTCCAATGACTTGGCAAAAATTCAGCTGATGCTGATCAAGAGCCACTCCCATGTCACACACAAAAAGTGTTTATTTTTAGAAAAATACACACATCACATCGATATGATGGGAGACAGATGAGACAAGCAAAACCTTGGGGTTTGCTCCATATTTGCCTAATGTTAATGCCTGAGGCATATTTTAAAATTTCTCCACTATATCCCTCCCCACCAGATCTGGTGTCATTGTGCACAGCACAGCTTGGAGGAGGCAGACACCATGCGATACAGTGGAAATAACCTTAGGTATACATCAGTTATTTTAGGTTTCAAAATGGCTAACTTTAATTTTGTTCTGGTTGACTCTTAAAAATAAAAATTTGACAAATATGGCCAAGATTTTCAAAAGAGACTCGTGATTTTCAGTGCCCACTCAAAGGTCTCATCTACACTACAAAATTCATCCATTCCACTAAGCTAGTTAAAGCAGTATGATTCACTTCCCCCAGCATTCCTAATGTGGACACAGGTATATCCGTATAAAGGTGCTTTATACCTGCTATTCTCATATGCAAAGGAGAATAACTATATACCAGTATAAATGTATTCACAACAGGGCTTTCACCGGTATAACTATATTGGTTAAAAAACAAAATCACCCGCCTAACTGACAGTTATACCTGTTCAACTTCCAACCTTAGGCTATGAGTTAGGCCAGGCCTAAACGACAGATTTTAGCAGTTCCACTATGTTGAGTTGAGGGTGTAATGAGGTGAGATCTGTGACGGCTAGAAGCCTCTAGTGTAGATGCAGCTATACTTGTAAGCCTGTGCTTTTCCCAGTGTAGCTTGTTTTGCTCTGGGGGGCTGGAATAAGCTCTACTGGCCAAAGCACAGCTTTGCCTGTGTGAGTCATGTCCACACTAGGAGCTCTGTGCCAACGTAGCATACTGGGCTAGCTATAGCGGTAAAGCCCAGTGTAGACCTGGCCTTCGAGAAGGGCCTGGTTTTCTGAAAGTTCTGGGCACCCATTCTCTGAAATCAGACTGCTTTGGCTTGAGCTGGACATCCCAAACCCACTAGTCACTTCTGAATATCTTGGACATCCACATCCACAGGGGTATATTGATCAAGCAGTCTGGGATGACTCATTTTATACCACTGATTGATAAAGAGAGAGATTAGATGAATAAAACAGACAGACTAGATTAGGCTGAGTAGTAATGCTGGCAGTTCGAGTCTCATTTACTCTACTCTTTATAGCTCCTTATAGTTTGTATTTCCTTTCTATATGTCTCCTGTCTCTAATTTCTGATAAAACCACAGTGGGCAAACTCCAGAACACTTGAGAGCTACTCCCCGCTTTGGCCTGGGGACGTACAGAAAACACGCTGTGAGGGTCACAAACCCTGGATCCCAATATGCCACTGCCCGAGCAGAGTAACCAATAGGCCTCTGTTAAGCACTGGAGACGCCTGAAGGCATAACAGGTAAGAAGCTGGCTGTCGGGTATCACCTATCATTAAGGTTTCAGATGCATATGGCTAGCTGACTGCTGCACTGCATTCAACATTGAAGGCTACATTGCAATAGCAGTAAGGGATGGTTCTAATCTCAAGAAAGCCGCAATGCATATCCCACATCACAGAGCAGGATCGAGTTGAAAATATTTTACTGAAAGCAACACAAGCATGGAGATGTGGCTTTCTACAGCTCATTCGCAGTTCCCCTGGCTGTGCCCTGAGCTTTGCATCACTCGCACTGACAGAGACAAGCAGTCAGTCCACTGAAGGCAGTGGAGTTGCATTGGTGCAAAATGTACCACAATCAGCTAAAGTGGGGAAATGGGGGGGGAGGGGGTGAACATGTTTAAGAGCTGGACTGAAAACTCAAATGGCAAGTCTCAGCCCGATGTTAGTGGTTTTCTATTGCAGAAAACAGGCTTCATAGTGGGAACATGACTGAGAAGTAACCTGGCCTAGAGGCTAGGGCACTGGACTGAGAATCAGGGTTCAGTTCCCAGCCTGCCACTGATCTGCTGTGTGACCGTGGGCAAGTCACTTCACCTCCGTGCCTCAGTTTCCCCTCCTACCCTATGTCTGTTGTCTGTTCAGACTGCAAGCTTTTTGGGACAAGAGCTGTCTCTTACTACATGTATATAAAACACCCAATCTCAGATGGGGCCCACAGGGTATGTTTAACACTGCAAAACATCTGCGGCTGGCCCATGTCTGCAGATGTGAGCTTGGGCTGCAGGGCTATGAAATTGTGGTGTAGACGTCCGGGCTCAGGCTGGAGCCTGGGTTTTGGGACCCTACAAGCTGGGAGGGACCCAGAGCCTGGGCTCCAAACAGCTACCCCATAATTGTCTCGCCCCACAGTATGAGCCTCAGAAGCTTGGGGCAGCTGACACAGGCCAGCTACAGGTGTTTAATTGCAGTGCAGACATACCCTTTGATGCTATCATAATAAAAAATAATAATAATTCAATCTAGCAGACCCTGCCACTAAAAAACAAAAAAAAAAGTCATTTGTGTGAGCAGCTTTGTTCAGTCTTTAGGACTGTGTGAAGCACTTGAGAAATGTAAACTAACAGTAGCCACTTGAGGAGTTATGTCGATTTATAACCGCCGAGGATCTGGCCCATGCATGTTTTCCAGAATACTGGGCTCATTCTCTACTGCAGGCTGGGAGCCTCTCACCAACAGGTCAGGCTAGGAAACATTCAGCACGTAGAGGCTGAATTGGAAACTTGTCCAAGGACCGGGATCCGGATTGTCCTCAGGTTCAGAGCCAGGGATCTAGTTCAGTCCCTTTCCTAATTAACACCCTCTGCTAGAAAGGCTAGGGGATGTGGTGCAAATAATAGTGCCCTCTTTTCCACAACACCTGCTGCTAGATCAACAAGGGAATGAATCCTCCTTCCCCATTTGTCACACAACAGTCAGCACCCCAAACAATGAAATGTGACTTTCGGTCAAGTCGTCTGGGAGGCCGATGCTACGGGAGCTGCAGAGAAAAGGCGGCCTTTGTTTGCACTGGAACAGGGAGAAGGAAAGGTACTCCTACCCAGGACAGCTGCCAAGCAAAAGGCATGTTACTCAGGGAGTTTTCAGCCACATCAGCAAAGAGAACATCACATGGCTTCAATTATTTTTACCCCCAGACAAAAGAAATAAAGAGAGGCCTGAATGCTGTAACAGGAAACAGCTGTCACCAGACCCCAAAGCCAGGAGCGTAGGAGAGGCTCTCCTGTGGCCTTGGTTCCAAACTGACGCTGATCTTAGAATCTTCTTGTCAATTTCATCATAAATGGGAACCGCTGCAGGTCCCAGGGTTGGGCAGGGAACGTGTCCAAGGAAGAGCTGGCGGGCATTGTGCCGCTGCGAACACCCTCCCCTCTCTGGAAGCAGAGCGCTCAGTAACCTGAGGAGCCCTCGGCTTTCTCAGGCGCTAAGAGGTTACTCCAGTTCATGGCTGTCGGGCTCTCTTTCCCTGATGAAGGATAATGGGGAGGAGGGGGATGGTATTGTTTAGCTTCAACGTCAACTTCTCCAAGAGAGAAAACACATGTTAGAATAATAACAGCCCATCACCGTCAGCACAATCGGAGCTGAAGTAAGATAGCTCACTTCTTATTGCTATTTATATTCTCATAGGGCCAGCAGCCACAGTCCTGGAGCAGGGCCCCACTGTGCGGTGCCATACAAACACAGAACAAAGATAGTCTCTGCTCCAAGGAGCTAGCTTTAAAAATAGATCGGGGGGTTGGTCCAGCACTAAGCACGTAGGGCTGATTTTTCACCATTTCACCTACAAAAATGTTCTTTCTCATCCATAAAACTGTCATTTACACATGCAGATTGTCACATTATTCTTTGTGTTTATATTCAGATAGAGCCTGGAGGGCCCCAAGCAGGATCTGGTGCCCACTATGCTAGATGATGTACAAATATAGATGGGACAAGAAACAAACACGTAACTGCCCAGAAGTCCAGAGCTAGTAAATTCTAACATCAACCTACTTTCCCCCTCCCATAACTCCTTGTCACTCCCTGAGACCAGTTGCTGAAACCAACCTCACCTCAACCACTGCGAGCAAAAATCATTATGCAGGCTCGCGCCTACAGGCCTCGTCCAGGGCACAGCAAGCATTCTGTTTATGTTGTCAATGCAATGATTGTTCCTGCCTTTGAAAAAGCAGGCTCTGAAAAGCAAATGTAGGGCACGGTACATATCACAGATATGTCAGAGTTCTTCCTTCAGAGGACCAAATCTGCAGCTGCATGGCTCAAAGGACTCCCACTGACTTCCCTCAGAGTTCTGGGCACAAAGATGCTGCAGAGTAGGGCCTATCTTTATTAAAAGGAAAAAAGCTGTAAGGCAGGTGCAGGTTATGGAGCAGCTTTGTGCTTTGGGGAAGTCAATTTCAGGCTAGAAACGGCGATGGCAAAGAGAGGTTCTCCCTCCTGACGCAGGAAGGAGCAGCATACCTCTTTAACGAGCGTCCCAAGACTCTCCACCAAGGTCTCCATGGCTCCTGACAGATCCTGTAAGGAGTAATTGGAGGCAATTCCTTTCTGTAACAGGAAAGAGAAATAGAAACTTGGGATCACAAAAAGAAACCAAAAGGGAAACGCAAACCCTCAGAAACATTCAGATACCAAGCAGAGAGGAGTAGGGAGGAGGGTTTAGTGGACAGGGTCTCAGGAGACCCAAGTCAATTCCCAGCTCAACCACAGATTCCCTCTGTGCAATCTTGGGAAAACTTCTTAATCTGCCCCGTGTCTCAGCTCTTCATCCATCAAGGGTGGGTAATGCTTCCCTTCCTCACAGGGCTGGAGTGAGGATAATATCCATTAGTGATTGTGAGTTGCTCAGATACCATGGTCATTAGGGCCATACAGATAGAACACAAGTTGTAAAACACCTGCTTTTATTCTGCATGCGCCTTCAACTGAGAGGGTGCTCCATGTTCCTGATTGCCTACAGCCTAAGTGGGTGCACCAGAGGCCCCTTCCCCTCTGTGCTCCAGCCAGAATGCTGATCCCCCAAATACAAGGGTGAGAAGGTTATAAGCCCTGAGTGCACTAAAGGGGGAATGTCTGGAAAGATCAGGAGATGGCTGTGGCCCCATGAAGCCAAAGCTGGGAAGTGGGAAGCCCAAGTTATATGGCAACATAACACAGCTGCTGGTAAGAATGTTCCCCCCCAGTGTGCCTGGAGGCATCCTACCTGCTGCTACACTGTGCAGGCAGGTTTGGGCAGTTCCACTTCTTTCCCCGGACCCTGAAGGAACTCTGGCTTTAGTGGCTTTAAATGAGACCTTGGGATTTTAACATTAAACCAAGTGCATATTTTATTTTAAAGCAACCAATTTCCATAAAATAGTCAATGATCCAAAGTCTAATCCAGAGCCAATGCAAAATAAAATAGTTCCAAATGTCAAACAGTGGAAGGCGATTGCTTTCAGGAAGCCTTTATTTATATTCAGAACCAATCCTTGCTGCATCCGGAAACCACAGCAGACAATTGCATGTCAAGGTTCCTGTTTACCGTTAGTCCAAGAGTTATGTGGGGGTTGATTGTTATTTTAGTTCTGCATGCAGCAAGGAATGATTTATTAAAAATTACATCTCAAATGCAAGACATTTCACATAAGTTTCAAATGATCACTTAGATTAGGTGTTTGGGCTCACAACTTTGACAGCCTCTCTCCTTTGATCTGAAGACCATTTCCTGAGATGAGACATTTGAGGCTTATAATGACAGGTTTCAGAGTAACAGCCGTGTTAGTCTGTATTCGCAAAAAGAAAAGGAGTACTTGTGGCACCTTAGAGACTAACCAATTTATTTGAGCATGAGCTTTCTGTGTGTATATAATATCTGCTGCAGTTTCCACGGTATGCATCCGATGAAGTGAGCTGTAGCTCACGAAAGCTCATGCTCAAATAAATTGATTAGTCTCTAAGGTGCCACAAGTCCTCCTTTTCTTTTTGAGGCTTATAGCATGTTACAGCACTGTGACACAGTGACAAGAATCAGGGGGTAGCCGTGTTATATACTGTCAGAAAAATAAAGGGAAGGGTAACCACCTTTCTGTATACAGTGCTATAAAATCCCTCCTGGCCAGAGGCAAAACCCTTTCACCTGTAAAGGGTTAAGAAGCTAAGATAACCTTGCTGGCACCTGACCAAAATGACCAATGAGGAGACAAGATACTTTAAAATCGGGAGGGGAGGGAAACAAAGGTTGTCTGTCTGTGTGATGCTTTTGCCGGAAACAGATCAGGAATGCAGACTCAGAACTTCTGTAAAGTTAGTAAGTAATCTAGCTAGAAATGTGTTAGATTTCCTTTTGTTTAATGGCTGGTAAAATACGCTGTGCTGAATGGAATGTAGATTCCTGTTTGTGTGTCTTTTTGTAACTTAAGATTTTGCCTAGAGGGATTCTCTATGTTTTGAATCTGATTACCCTGTAAGGTATTTACCATCCTGATTTTACAGAGGTGATTCTCTTAACTTTTCTTTAATTAAAATTCTTCTTTTAAGAACCTGATTGATTTTTCATTGTTCTTAAGATCCAAGGGTTTGGGTCTGTGTTCACCTGTACAAATTGGTGAGGATTTTTATCAAGCCTTCCCCAGGAAAGGTAGTGTAGGGTTTGGTGGGATATTTTGGGGGAAGACGTCTCCAAGTGGGCTCTTTCCCTGTTCTTTGTTTAACATGCTTGGTGGTGGCAGCATAGGGTTCAAGGACAGGGCAAAGTTTGTACCTTGTGGAAGTTTTTAACCTAAGCTGGTAAGAATAAGCTTAGGGGGTCTTTCATGCAGGTCCCCACATCTGTACCCTAGCGTTCAGAGTGGGGAAGGAACCTTGACATATACAGACTAACACGGCTACCCCCTGATACTTGACACCATGCAAGACACTAAATTTAGCCATATGGAGTGGAAATCCATCAACCTCAACAAAAAACTTGCACAGATACAGACAGACATCATCTTCCTCTCCAAGTGCAAACAGATGGACATCATACCAAATGGACTGAAGGTAAAAAAATCCACTGCCATTGACATACAACACTGACTATGGTGAGAGACTGTGCCACACACTCTCAAAGCAACTGAAATCCATCTGAAGAAGTGGGTCTTTTGCCCACGAAAGCTTATGCCTAAATAAATCTGTTTGTCTTTTAAGGTGCCACCGGACTCCTTGTTAATCACAGGAATGGCTCTTCAATTACAAGCCCCCGTTCTTAGACACTTCTATGATCCTTTGAGCTAAGATTTCTCATGTTTGTCCTGTGCCCGGGGTGATTTTTTGGGAGAAAAGTCTGGTAAAATGTCGCTTGGCCTATTTAAGTCACGGGAGCGTGATAAAACAGCTGGCTAGATAGTGGTTCTCAACCTATTTACCACTGTGGGCTGCATATGCGGGCCTCATCCAATATTACCTGTATGGCCCTGAGGATGTCACATGGGCCGCAAGCAGCCCACAGGCCACAGGTTGAGAACCACTGGGCTAGAGCCTCCGTTGGATCAGCTGAGCACATTCACACCAGCTAAGGGTCAGGAACTTAAGGCTCAGATAACTTGAAAAACCAACCCACACACACAGCGAAGGAAGGAAAGAAAAGCAGTTCAAACTTGCCACAGATTTAATCCTTACTGGGACAAATTTGAAATATGGGTCACAAATAATGAAGTCTCAAAGGTGTGGCAACATTTTAACAATATGCCAGGGTGAGCGGTCCTACCTCCATTCACACAATGTACGTGCATATCCCTCTGGAGCATCGCACACGGAAATAGACACAAGCTCCATTTCATTATTATTTATATTACCGAGAGGCTACAGAACACATCAGGGCCCCATTGTGCTAAGCACAGCACACGTACATAGTATGAGACAGCCCCTGCCCTGCAGGGCTCACCATCTAAACAGGCAAAACCTGGGAACAGCAAACATTATCCCCAATTTTCCAGAGGCAGAACTGAGGAGCAGGGACAGTTAGTGACTTGCCTAAAGTCACACAAAAAGGCTCTGATCAAGCAGTAATCAAACCCAGATCGCCTGAGTCCCAGTCCAATGCCCAGTCCAGTACACCACCCTGCCTCTCTTGCATAGACACAAAAGTTCATGCCATACCATGCATTTATAGGACCATGCTACAGTAACACAGATGTGAGACTGCCCCCTGAATTAACTGTACACTTTACACCCAAGGAATTCCACTGGTTTCAATGGAGTTGCTCCTGATTCACATCCGTAGAGGCGGGCAGAAATTCAGGCCCAATAAGCCAGCATTCCTCCTTACACAAGCAGACCTTTCATGGAAGTCACTGGGAGTTTTGTCTGAAGGCAGAGTTAGCTTGAGTCATCTGCACTCCCATTCCTCCTCTGGAGTTAGCCCAGCTCACGTGAAAATGGCCACGCCATGAAAGAGCACTCCAGCTGCTGCGTCCACACTGGTGCTGAGACTTCTGAGGGCACATCCCAGAGTTCTTTGTGCTGCAGGAAGCTGAGCTGCTCTGTGAATTCTGTCTCAATGGATTGTGGGAGAATTTCTCTCCTTCTGGGCAGATGGGGAGGACTGTAGGAAGGCATCAGAGAGCCAGCAGCACTCGAGTGGAGCCAACGGCAGCAGAGCGGTTGTGTTAGCAGCTGACCAGTCGCTCAGTTGAGCCTTAGCCTATACCCCTCGCAGGCCAGTCGACTAGGATTAATAGCACCCCTGCACTTCAGTGAAGGGTATGTGTGGATAGAACTCGAGGTAGGGGCAACACTCAAGCTAACTTTGCTGTGACGACAAGCCTGAGTAAGAGATGCAGGAGCTGGTCATGTGCTTCTGACATGAGAATGGACAATTCACAGGCTGAATTGTGAGATTTTAAAAAATGATTTCTGCACAATATGCAATCAAATATGTCAGCATTTTTTCAAGGGGCACAATGTTTGCATATCTGTCGCCTTGCCCTGCCACAGGATACTTCAGTGGTTGCTTCTGGTAAGTAAATATGGCATCTGAGTCATATTTACTTTGCAATGGGAAACAATGTTTGTCATAAACACTATTTCAACCAGGAAGTGGTAGACAAATCACGCATTTGGAAGTTCTGTTATTATTTCCTAACAGGAGTCCTGCCCTATTGTTTAAGGGAAGGATGATCTCATGCGGCTTCATCCCAAAAAAAGGACACAGCAAGTCGGAGGTTCAAATGACGCTTGTATTTATATTAAAGAAAACCTTCTTTTCATAGGCAACGTTGTGCGCTGTGTTAAAGTCATTGGAATGTATGTATTATTCAGTGTTCTGTTTGGGCCAGAGCAATGACAAAATGCCACCCATGTCATTCAGAGAGACCAACACAATTGCTTTTTGTAGCCCTCACAGCTCCCTCATGGCCTCGTGCAACATGTGAATCACGGCACAGCTACAGCTCACTGCCAAACCTGGAGTCATTTTCTGGGATGCCCCAGTGCTGCAGAGCTAAAACCCTTTACTTAACACACATACAAATTGCCTCTCCATGCTGAATATCTGATATCTGAATATCAGAACTGGGAAGATCTACACAGAGCAAAGTTCTTCCCTACGTGGGAAGGTCCCATTTCACCAGCAACCACACACTACACAACAGAATCACTAACCCAGGAACCTATCCTTGCAACAAAGCCCGTTGCCAACTGTGTCCACATATCTATTCAGGGGACACCATCATAGGGCCTAATCACATCAGCCAAACTATCAGAGGCTTGTTCACCTACATATCTACAAATGTGATATATGCCATCATGTGCCAGCAATGCCCCTCTGCCATGTACATTGGCCAAACTGAACAGTCTCTACGTAAAAGAATAAATAGACACAAATCAGACGTCAAGAATTATAACATTCAAAAATCAGTTGGAGAACACTTCAATCTCTCTGGTCACTCGATTACAGACCTAAAAGTGGCAATTCTTCAACAAAAAAACTTCAAAAACAGACTCCAACGAGAGACTGCTGAATTGGAATTAATTAGCAAACTGGATACAACTAACTTAGGCTTGAATAAAGACTGGGAGTGGATGGGTCATTACACAAAGTAAAACTATTTCCCCATGTTTATTCCCCCACCCCCACCCCCCACTGTTCCTCAGATGTTCTTGTCAACTGCTGGAAATGGCCCACCTTGATTATCATTACAAAAAGCTTTTTCCCGCCCCCCCGCTCTCCTGCTGGTAATAGCTCACCTTACCTGATCACTCTCGTTACAGTGTATATGGTAACACCCATTGTTTCATGTTCTCTATGTATATAAATCTCCCCACTGTATTTTCCACTGAATGCATCCGATGAAGTGAGCTGTAGCTCACGAAAGCTTATGCTCAAATAAATGTTAGTCTCTAAGGTGCCACAAGTCCTCCTTTTCTTTTTGTGAATACAGACTAACACGGCTGCTACTCTGAAACCTGTCATTTTAACTTGTGTGGTTTACTATCTCGCGGGGAAAACCCACTCACAGAGATTGCTTCTCATTCTGTCAAGCAAAGGAGGGTTGGTCCCACATTTAAGTGGCAGGGGTATCCCTCCAGCACTGATCTGGGGTATTAACTGAGGGCAAGCACTAGATGCCCCCTCCCCAGCCATGGCTGCCTGTAGTCCCTGATTGGCATCACTCCTCTTTTCTGAGTCAGCAGCAGTCTCAATACTAGAGAAAAGTTTGAAGGAAAGAGAAAATGAGATCCATGAAAGTTAGTCTGAAATGGCCCCTCCGTTCCCCTGGTTTTTAGCCAGCCCTGCCTAAAGCACTGAAAACTCTCTGCATACTGTGGGAATTAACAGCAGCTCCCTGCAGGGTGGGCCCAACGCGGAGTGTCTAATACTGCACATGGCAGGTCTCATGCATCACCCTAAAGAGCCTATGCAAAGGGAAAGGCTTACATAGATCTCTACTGAATATGCAGTTCAGTGATTGGTACTGCTTTATGCCCATGTGTGTTGCTTTCCTTGGACAATGAACATCCATTCAACAAGGGCTTTTTGCCATCCATCCAGCCATAATTTTGGACTTTTTGATGATCCCTCCCAGAGTCCCTTCTGAAGTCCTGTCTAAACTGATTTGCCTAAGTGCTTATATAAGCCAAAGTATAACTAAGCCCATTTAATTGATCCTCTGTGAGGTTAGGAAACACCACGATCGCCATTTCATAGGTGTGGAGCTGAGGTACAGAGACATTCAGGGCACGTCTACACTCCATCCGGCAGCAAGCCTCCCAGCGGGGGCCCAGAGACTCACGCTGGTGAGGCTCACGTTGGTGCTCTAGAAATAGCTCTGTAGGCGGTGCTTTGATGTTGCAGTTCAGGCTGGAGCTTGGGCTCTCAAGCCCACCCCCGCCCCAGAGCATGTGCTCCAAACCGAGCTGCCATATCTACACTGCTATGTTTAGGACCCGGGCTCGCTCCCAGATGCAGCACAGACATGCCCAGAATCAAGTGGCAGGACAGTGGCAAAGATGGCAACCTGGCTCCCAGTCCAGGGTTTTAACCACAACTGCCTCCCTCTATTCCTGTGGCAAAGGTTCTCTGTCCCCAGGTTTGGACCATTTTTTGGGAAGTTCTCCATATGGAAAATTTGCGAATACGAAGTATGGTAAAAATGAGCACCATTTTTCTATCTGGCTTTCTTCTTCTTAATTGTGCTGAAATCTCACCAGCCAATTCATTGCACTTTGTACCATACTGATATCCTTTGTAACATTAATTCTTCTCTTTTATTTAGAGCTGCACACACTCTCCAGTGCAGAGAGACGAATTTATCACTCAAGCCCTTAATGTGCTGCTTAAATGGGAGCTTGAGTTTTTCACAAAGTCACAAAGCTGCAAACTCATGGACCCTTCTTCTTTTTCAGGGTTCTCAGAAAAGAAAATGATGAAAACTTGTAGCGAATTGAGCCATGTCTGTTTGCATCGGTTGAAAACATGGCCCAGAGTTTCCGTTATACTTATATTACAGCTAGGGAGACTAAAATGCCATTAAACAAAGACCTCTGAGGCACTTTTAAAAATTTAATTGCCTTGGCCAATGAGCTTTTCAACACGGGTTTATGAGCTTTGTATAAGAAGCAGAGCAGAACTTGTTTCCAAGATTTCACCCTTAGGAAAATGCTGCTTTTATTGATACACTGCAAGTGAACAGACTCCTTTGTTCAAGAGTGACGGAATGTTACCTCCTTTTCCAAGGATATTATTGTAGGTCAAGGGACTGTTTAGCCATTAAGCTAGAGTGTTTCACATGTGTGATGACCATTTCCTAGGTTAATTTATTCAGTCCGCTTGGCCACATAGAGCACATTTAACGATTCAGGCATTGCAGCAACCTTCACCGTTCTCCTTTGGAAAAATTATGCTTTGTGCTCCTAAGTAAGGTTGGCTGAATGCTCATCAGGTTCAGAACTGCTGTATTCAAGATTCTCTTCAGAAGCACAAAGCTTTTCTCTAAAGTAGAGATCAGAAGCAGGATTCTCCCAATATCTATTTTGTTCTTGCCCAGTGGCAGGAGCATAATGACTTATGGCCACTCTTTTACTGATTGAAAACATAGTCTTAGACATGGCCAGTGAATTTGTTTCTGCTGGGCTAAAGAATTTGGACTTTACTAAGGGTATGTCTATATTTACCCCACTTGTTGGCAGTGTTCTCACTTTTATCCTTTTACGATCTTTGCTGCAAGAATATTCGTGACCTTGTTGTTATAGAAAGCGAGTTCTATAACCGAGGATGGTGGGAAATGAGGAAGTTAAGCCTGTACTAAGCGAGTTTGGCTGGAACCAAATTCATTTCATGAGGAAGAAAACCTACGGGCCAACATTTCCAGTGGGTGGCCTCCTTTTTCAGGGCCCAGTTTATTCTCAGGTAATTTGCTCCCGTATTTTGCATCTGCAGTTGGATTGTGGGTGCAAATCTCAGTACTTGTACCTTCACCTACCTGACTGTGAGCGTAAACTGGGCAGTTAGAGGCACATACTCAGACTGGCATCTGAAAATCTTTGGCTCAAAGTGAGTGTGTCTGGAGATCTGGGAGGTGTAAACTGTGCCCAGGCAGAGAGAGGCTAGGCTGCAGCCGTGTGAATGTTTATGCCTGTGCAGAGGGCCAGTAAAAGGCCTAGAAACCACTTCAGTCCCATTCAAGCCCACAAAACGCAGATTTCACTTATTATGAACACACTAATTAACTAAAGATAATCTCAACTCAACCTCTCCTGTCCCCAGCCTGCTCCGAAATGCTTTCCTTCCCGGAGTCCTTTTCAAAGTAGTTCATTTCGCTAGAGGAACCATTTTTGTGCTCTCTTCCCTCTGTCTGCTGTTACTTCATCTCTCTGTATTCATTATTATGTCATTCTCAGTAGTAGCCTCTCTCAGTAAGGACAAAATGCACGTGGGAGACATGTGCAAGACAGAACATGAATTACAGTAAAGTCGGGGCTGAAAGGTAATCTGACTCCAGTGCTTGATAATCAACCCCTTTGATTGGGCAAACTCCAAGCAACTGATGCTTGACTATCTGTCCTATGAGGTATATCAAATCTGGATACTCCCAGAGCAAGAGTGCTGAATTCCTCTAAGCAGACAGCAGAGTATTTGTTTTATTGGACAACAAAGTGGGTTCCATCGGCCCCTTCTTCTCTGTGCTGCTGTTTTCAGTATCAACTTCATCAAGTTCTTTGTATGCTACCCAGACACTGTAGGTATACAAAGAGCCACCTGGGTTTCAAAATAAACAGGCATGTCTATTGCAAATATCTTCACCAAGCACCTTAAGTTTACTTAAATAATTGCAAACTTCATGCAGCTAAAATATTTAGATACTGATCCAAAGTCTATTAAAGTCAGTGGAAAGATTCCCCTCCACTTCAATGGTCTTTGGATCTGGCCCTAAAATCTCACGTGCGCGTGTGTTAAAGCTACTCAAAGAGTTTGGGTTGCCATTGGCTATAAGCTTCCTCATGTTGCAAACATATGAAAGTTCTAATGCTAAATAGGTTTCTGTCAGACATCTGTGGGTTCATTCCAGCTGAGACACAACATCTGATCAAAATACAGGAACAATGAATGGCCCATTTGTTACCATACAGCATAAATATTTTTCTCCTGAGAAATCCGTGTAGAGACACATGTTCCCAGGCAATGTCCTCATTTAACACATCACCCCAATCAACAGAAAGCAGGAGTGTGGCAGGAGAAAACTATATGATTAACCTGGGGACTCAGAATCCTCTTCCATTTTCCTTATTGGCATTAAACAGTCTATTCCAAAAAATAAAGGCTCGTGTATTCTTAAACACTCCATCCCCGTATTTCCCAAAAGCTTGTACAACCACGGATTATAACAGGGGTGGCCAACCTGGGGCTCCGGAGCCTCGTGCGGCTCTTCAGAAGTTAAGATGCGGCTCCTTGTCTGGGCACCGACCCCGGGGCTGGAGCTCCAGGCACCAACTTTCCAATGTGCCGGGGGGGTGCTCACTGCTCAACCCCTGGCTCTGCCACAGGCCCTGCCCCCACTCCACCCCTTCCCGCCCCCTCCCCTGAGCCTGCCGTGCCCTTGCTCCTCCCCCTCCCCCCCAGAGCCTCCTGCACGCCACGAAACAGCTGATTGGGAGGTGCAGGGAGGTAGGGGGAGGCGCTGATCAGCGGGGCTGCCGGTGGGTGGGAGGCGCTGGGAGCAGGGGGTGGGGAGCTGATGGGGGGCTGCTGACGTATTGCTGTGGCTCTTTGGCAATGTCCATTGGTAAATTCTGGCTCCTTCTCAGGTTGAGGCTGGCCACCCCTGCATTATATCATGCCCTTCATAAAGCATTAATTCCCAGCATTGATGCTCTCCCTTAGGAATCACTGTATAGCCAGTGCACTCACCAGTACAGGCTTCAAAAGGTCTATATTAGCACGAAAGGCTTGTTCTGCTGTGTGGAGTTTTTCCTTAGGCATGGTGCAGAGGAAGGCTTCGCTGACCACTGCGACTACTGGGTTGTGGATTGTAAGGAATTCAGACAGCTCTGACCCATTGCACAGATCTCTCAGCTGCATTCGATAGCCAGACAGGATGACCTGGGAACAGTTGTGAAACAATACAAAATGCCATCAGTAAATCATTCTTGGCACTAAACTAGTATCACTGAGTCAGAAATGATCATTTGGCTACATCATGATTCACAACACTCAAGGTTAGAAGGGAGAGGGAATTTCTCCCTAAGGATTTCATGGTTCTTGGCCATGTATTACTTGGATTATGACAGAAGTGTATGGCCCCCCTGAGTTCCATAAGAGAGTCCGACGGCTGAGATATCCCCAACACTCCAGGCAGAGCCATATAGTAGTAGACTCCCTACTCTATACCAACCTCAATATACGTGTGTCTGGGACCTGGGCCCCTCCAACGAAAGGTTTGTGCTCAAGCCTAAGAAGTCGGCAAAAGCAAGGAAGAAAGACCCAAAGCCTAAACTCCTGAGATATATCATCTGTAAGGCACTTTCTCTCGCCTACAATTATTTGCGATCAGATTCCTCCTGCCTCACATACAGGTGCGGCAGTTGAGAGCACAAGAATCCTGTGGTTTGTGCTCCTTGGCCCGATCGAAAGCCCACCAAAGTTACTGGAAAGACTCCCACAGACTTTAATGGGTTTTGCATCAAGACCTTTGAGCACAAAGTGATGTGTGAGTGTGACTATGTGTGAGTGGGAAATCATAGCTTTGCCTGCAGCACAAGACACCCCCAATGGCCTATCCTCACCAGTGTGCAAAGGACATGAGATGGGGGAGATTGGTTCCTCCCTCTCTCTTCCTGACATGCTCACAAAGGAGCAGCCATAGCCTGGCGCTTGTAATTCTGCAACGTTTGGAACTGATCCTGAGCTACTGAAGTCAATGGGAACATTGCCACTGAGTTCAATGGACATTAGGCCAGATCCCTAACTCCTGTCCACAGACACCTCGTACTTTAAGTTAAGGACTCCTGTTTAATATCTGTAAAGGAAATGAATGAAAATCTCTGATCAAGCATCCAATACGTGGGTCTCTCATGGGAGGGACTGATCTCCAAATCCCTTCAACAGGTCATTATGGCACTGGGGTCCTTTGGATGTGCAATGGTAAGTGCTTAATGCAGGTGACAAACAAGAGAAGCTCTGTGACTCTATTTGGAATGTCACGGTTTGCTTTGTGAATTGTGGCAGGGCAACCAGATTTACACAACTAACAGTGGTGTTTCTCTCCATTTCTGCTTCTCTTGGTTTGCAACCGCTGGTATGCCTGGACTGGACGTCAGTCGGAATCAAAAGTGATCCCGAGGCGTCGGTCCGAGGGTCTTGCGGCAGCCTGTGGCACAACAAGCAATGCTTGTCTCAGTTTCCCTTCTGCAGACTCCCAAGCACGCAACTCCCTCTGCTGCTGCTGCTCCTGCCTTCAGCCCTCTCCAGTTCTGGCTCTCTGGTTTGGGGACACCAGTCAGCAAACCCCTCCTGCTGCTCCTCCTGCTGTCAGCCTTCTCTAAAGAACCAACTTCAGCTTCCTTCCAGGACTCCTCAGTGACCTGGTCTCTTTGGGGCCAGCCACACGGTGACAGAGTCTCACCAAAATCTCTTGTATCATGTGGAGCCAACGAAGTACAAGAACTTTCATATTTTTCAAGGCAAAAGCACATCAACCATCCAGTGGAGAGATGCCTATCTAAGGAAGGATGCAAATGGACTCAGAGTGATAGAACCTTAACTTCTGCCTACAGCTGCACTCCAGAAACAGGATAAAGCCAATCTTTGTTCTTTGCTGAGTAAATGGGATGTGTTTTGTGATCTGTGATGGTGGCACTTTACAAAATCAGCATCACCAGCACCACAGCAATATCAGAGAAGGACGGTCTGGTGGTAAAAGGCAGTGGACCCCACGGGATTCAGGAGATCTGGGTTTAGTTTCCAATTCTGTCACAGATTTTCTGTGTAACTTGGGGCACAACACTTATCACAACAATTGTATTAAACAAAAATTACAAGCAGACAGGACCAAAAAAACTCCCAGCTGCATAAAGTCACAACTTCATGAAAATTACAATCGGTCTGAAATTGTGGTGACTTCAAGTAAAAGCATACTTATATTATGAATAAATTATAAATGACAGGCTAATTCCCCCAAGGACTCTTAAAATGTCAAGATCATTTTTGTAGAAGTTGAATCATTGAATATCAGAGTTGGAAGGGACCTCAGGAGATCATCTAGTCTAACCCCTTGCTCAAAGCAGGACCAATCCCCAATTTTTGCCCCAGATCCCTAAATGGCCCCCTCAAGGATTGAACTCACAACCCTGGGTTTAGTAGCCCAATGCTCAAACCACTGAGCTATCCCTCCCAAGTTTGGATGGGCTCTGAAAAACAAAATGATGGTGGCACTTTACAAAATCAGCATCACCAGCACCACAGCAATATCAGAGAAGGACGGTCTGGTGGTAAAAGGCAGTGGACCCCACGGGATTCAGGAGATCTGGGTTTAGTTTCCAATTCTGGCACAGATTTTCTGTGTAACTTGGGGCACAACACTTATCACAACAATTGTATTAAACAAAAATTACAAGCAGACAGGACCAAAAAAACTCCCAGCTGCATAAAGTCACAACTTCATGAAAATTACAATCGGTCTGAAATTGTGGTGACTTCAAGTAAAAGCATACTTATATTATGAATAAATTATAAATGACAGGCTAATTCCCCCAAGGACTCTTAAAATGTCAAGATCATTTTTGTAGAAGTTGAATAATTGAATATCAGAGTTGGAAGGGGGAGGTTTAGATTGGATATTAGGAAAAACTTTTTCACTAAGAGGGTGGTGAAACACTGGAATGCGTTACCTAGGGAGGTGGTAGAATCTCCTTCCTTAGAGGTTTTTAAGGTCAGGCTTGACAAAGCCCTGGCTGGGATGATTTAACTGGGAATTGGTCCTGCTTTGAGCAGGGGGTTGGACTAGATGACCTTCTGGGGTCCCTTCCAACCCTGATATTCTATGATTCTATGATTCTAAGGGACCTCAGGAGATCATCTAGTCTAACCCCTTGCTCAAAGCAGGACCAATCCCCAATTTTTGCCCCAGATCCCTAAATGGCCCCCTCAAGGATTGAACTCACAACCCTGGGTTTAGTAGCCCAATGCTCAAACCACTGAGCTATCCCTCCCAAGTTTGGATGGGCTCTGAAAAACAAAACACGGGTCACTTTATTTCAGGCTCATGGATCATGGTGTCCATTCTTTCCCGTCCACGAAGCACTGTGTATGTAAAATTGGGAGATTTGTTCCATATATTTATACAGTCAATCACAAGTGGCTTAGGTGGCTTAAGTGCAATTGTTCAGTCCTATTATTAGTTATACTGTGGTAGCACCTAGGGGCCCCAGTCATGGACCAAGACCCATTGTACTAGGTGTGGTACAAATGCAGAACACAGAGACAGTCCCTGCCCCACAAACCTACAGTCTAAGTGGTTTTACAGCTTTCTATGTTTTCGGGGCTCAAATCTCCAGCTTCTGGCTGAGGAGGTCTGGGTGGATCTCTCTTCGGCACTAATCAACAATCCTTTGAAAATCCCAGCCTAACTGGCCTGAGGAGTGCTATAGAGTGACCTGAGTTGTGTCTCCCTTGCACAAGAGCTGACTAAACTGCTATTCAAGGCAGAGACCTTATATCTCATCTCATGTATGTGTACAGTACCTATAGAGTACACAATCCTGACTGGAGCTTTAACTATATACCAATAATGTCTCCTTGGCACGGCCAGTTCCTACTTCTCTGAGGAGAATGAAAGAGAAAGCCGCACCTGGAAATAATCCCAGATCTCACAAAGGGGGATACAGAGCCCTAACTTCAATACAGAGCTGGGGAGAGGACTGTATACCTGCAGTGGGCACTAAATTCTCTCTGCAGAGATCCTCCTCTCTCCTTCTCCATTCCTATCCCGCAAAACCAAACAAACCTTCCCCTCACAATCAATATTCAATCCAGCGGTAAAGTCAGGCCTCTCACATGACTCTCGAGCGAAATCACTCAGGAACATTTTATGCTTTTTCTGAGTCAAAAGTCAAATCATGAAGTTTTCCAGGAAGAAAGAAGTCTGCTTTGATTCATTATTTATATTATGGTAGTGCCTGAAGCCCCCTACCAGGCTCCAGGGTCCCACTGTGCGACTGTACAACTTGTTGATTTTGGTTTATGGCTACTACTGTACTTCAATAAAAAATATTATGGAGCTGGAAAACATTCTAACAATACTGACAGAGTCCACACAAAACGTGTTTTTCTATTGACAAGATCAAGGTGTAAGTTCAAGTCATTCAACAGAAACCCTAGCTCGCAGTTTTCCCCTCTAGAGTCACCAGAGTAGCTCTAATATGTTGGTCTGCTAAAAGTATTACTTTCCCTCTCACTTATACTGCCTTCCTAATGGCTACTGTGGCTACCAAATCAAGTTCAAGTTTGTCAAAAGACTGGATGCCAGTTAGTTTTATTTCATCTATCTTTTACTTCCTTTATCTTTAAATTATTAATCTATTTAAAAGCTGTCTCTACATTCCCAATACTCAGCACTACACACGTTGTTGTTAAAGTTCTCTGATTATCCTATGTTTACATCTAATATTTGCTTCTCTTTGATTCTATATTGAGCTTCAGAAAAATTAGGGTGGCAGACAGATTTCTTAAAATAGATACAAAGAATTTTTTTTAGAGTAACATATTATTAACTTATAGGGTTAACTATCAAAGGCAGAATGCTTTGTCAAATTCTAGAAAACATCAAACATTTATATGAATGAGACCAGCATCTGAAATTAAGAAGGATCAAAGTTTAAAAGGGTTAAGTCACCATCCTTCAGGACATAAACTGATCAAGAACAGGGGTGAGAAGAAGGAAGAATTTTCCCTCAATGCTAGGCAGCTGTGTGGGCACTTGCATTACTGTGAGCATACGTTTTCCTCTGAAATCTGAAGCAACCAGCCCTGGCCAATGTCAGAAAGAGGAACATGATCTAGGTAGGCCATTGATCTTTTGAAGCATGGTAAACCCAATGTTCTGAGCTTGACAAAGAAAACATCCTGTTATGTCAAGGACTCCAGTATTTGCACCTTCCTGTATTATGTGCAGCAGCTTTCACAGGTCTCAGCCAAAATCAGGTCACCATTGTACCAGGCACTCTTACGAATTTGGGTCCAATTTGGTGAATAGTTTCAGCCAAAAAAATTGATTTTTTTCCCACAAAAATCAAAATGCTTCATTTTGACCATTTCAAAACAACATGCTTTGACTTTTCTTTTCAAAACAGCATTCTGTTCAGAAATTTGGCTAATTTTTTAAACCAAAACAAAGGGTAAAAAGCACCCAAAAATTACCCAAAATGAAATGTCAAAAAAAAAAAAATCACTTGGGGTCAAACTGAATCAATTTTTCTTCAGATCCTTTGAAAAAAAGTCAATTATTCACCTAGTTCCATGATGTTCTGTACAAGCACACTGCCCCTGTCACAAAGAGTTGACAATCCAAACAAAAGACAGACACAGGGTGGGAGAAAGGAACCCTCCTCTTCCCCATCAGACAGATGGGGAACTGAGGCAGGGAGAAATTAAGTGATTTGCCGAAGGTCACTCTGGCAGTCTGCAGCAGAGCTCCAGAGTCCCATTCCTGTGACTTACCCACGAGAGCATCTTTTCATTGTCATTGAAAAAGAAAAGTAAAATAGTCCAAACAATACTATTTGGATGTGTCTTTTCATTGGAAAGCAGGCCTTGAAAAATTCTCTTTGGCTTTTCAAGTGTTCTGTGCCTTTTAGGCATTTCCAGACTCTCTACATGGATTTTCAAGTCCTTTTACAGCCTTGCTGCAAACCAACCAAGATGAGATTGTAAGCTCTTTGGGGCAGGGGCCATCTTTTTGTATTGGTACGGCAACTAGCACAATGGGGCAAGGCTCCTAGATTCTACCACAATAAGAATAATAATGCTTGAAAGAGTTCCTCACCTGCTGGAAGTTGACCTCTGCATTCAGTATCTCATCCACAGCAAACAATGGCATGGAAACATTATGATGGAGAAAGTCTGAGAAGGTCTCATTGTCAACCAGGAAATCCTGAAGTTTCAAACCTGTTAGGTGAGAAGCAAGCGTCACTTGGTTTTATTTAGCGCAAACCCAAAAAGGAGAAAGAATGTGAAATCTTCAAACTAAAATAGCAAAACCTGGCTGAGGGGAAGGGGAAGGGACAACGACACAATGGAGGACACAAAAGGAAACCAGTAGCTGCTGCCGATGTGCTCTGAAATACAGCAGCTTGCAGAGATACGTCGGACCTGCCGTGTTTTTACACCAAAAATAGAATCTTTGAAAATAACCTCCCTCCAGCACCTTCGCTAACACCTGCTTTGTTGCATTTAATCTGCCGCCAGGCACATGAGATGCAAGGGGAGCTCAATGGTTCAGAATAAACTGCTCTTCAGTTTTGGGGAAATTCACTCCAGCGCAGAAGGCTAGGCACAAGAGATTCACGACTCCACTTAAACTCTATTTTGTAGGCTTAAGCAGGACTGAACTGGTGTACAGGGCAATAAGAAACTTACTAAATCTTATATAAAAATGTTTGATCATTAATAATACAAATACTACTAATAATCATCAACATCATAACCTACCACAAGACATTTCCAGGCCAAGCACAGGCAGACACAAGTGTGCCTGGAGCCAGAGGTTACTTTATACAGATAACACAGGTAGATCTAGGAAGTAGTGTTGCCATCTCTCACATTTTTGGGGGATACGTCTTATGATATTTGGTGTTTTTCTAAAAGCCCCAGCTCCTGGAATCATGTGATTAAATGAGAATCTCAGGTTTTTTTTTTTAGCAGAATCTTCATGGTTGAGGCAAAATGCTGGAAAATGTGACTCAAATGTGTCCTGAAGTCTTAGAAACCAGAGAGTGAAGAACAGAACCGCATCACTGATTCTTTTAAACTAACCACATGATTTTGGGGGCCTTACTCCAGGGCTTTTGAATGCTTGAGGTTGGCAATACAAAGGAACGCAGTTGAGGTGAAAGGTGCAAACGCTAAGCAGTGGAGAGTTGAGGGAAGAAAGAGATCTTGGGAGTCATTGTGGATAGTTCTCTGAAAACATCCACCCATTGTGCAGCGGCCGTCAAAAAAGTGAACAGAATGTTGGGAATCATTAGGAAAGGGACTGATAATAAGACAGAAAATATATTGCCTCTATATAAATCCATGGTACACTCACATTTTGGATACTTACTGTGTGCAGACCTGGTCGTCCCATCTCAAAAAAGATATGTTGGTATAGAGAAAAGGTAGAGAAAAGGGCAACAAAAAGGATTAGGGGTATGGAACAGCTTCTATATGAGGAGAGATTAATAAAACTGGGACTTTTCAGCTTGGACAAGAGACAACTAAGGGGAGATATGATAGAGGCCTATAAAATCATGACTGGTGTGGAGAAAGTAAATAAGGAAGAGTTATTTACTCTTTCTCAGAACAGAAGAACTAGGGGTCACCAAATGAAATTAATAGGCAGCAGGTTTAAAACAAACAAAAGGAAGTATTTCTTCATACAATGTACAGTCCACCTGTGGAATTTGTTGCCACAGGATGTTGTGAAGGCCAAGACTTTAACACGGTTCAAAAGAGAACTAGATAAGTTCATGGAGGACAGGTCCATCCATGGCTATTAGCCATGATGGGCAGGGATGGTGTCCCCAGCCTCTGTTTGTCATAAACTGGGAATAACCAACAGGGGATGGATCACTTGATCATTAACTGTTCTCTTCATTCCCTCTGGGGCCCCTGGCACTGGCCATTGTCAGAGGACAGGATACTGGGCTAGATGGACCTTTGGTTTGACCTGGTAGGGCTGTCTTTATGTTCTTATGAAAAGAATTGACACGGCTGACTCAGAGAAGATTCATAGGCATAGGCTAAGCTGATTAGGTAGATAACCTGATACTTTTTCTACTTAAGGAAGAGCAGAGTCACAAAACAAATTGGTAATTGATGGCAAAGAGGGAAAAAAGACCCACGTGCCAAGCCCTAATGCAATGGACTCCTAATAGCGTGTATTCCCTCCTGGCTGTACTGCTCATCCTGGAGGGAACAGCAGCCACTGTGGCACTGGGCTCTCGTTCTTGTTTTAATCAGCTTGACTGCTTACAAGAAACACTCAGTGCCTTTCTGAGAAGGCATCGGAGTGAGCCTGCTGCAAATCTCCACAGCGCTGGGAGGGGATGGGGAGCAAGCCAGGGCGGCCACATGTCACAAGAACATGGAATCCCGCTCTCTGTATGCCTCTCAGTGTTTCTTTTGTGCTGCTCGGTCTCGACTTGGCAGGACACCAGTCTGGTATAAGAATTATGAGGAGAGAGCAGGGGAAGAAAAGCAGCCTTGCAGCAGGAGCGCGCTGGGGTTACTGTCGGTCATTGCTCTCTAGCCTACATCTCTGGTTACAAGTTCCCTGTAGCCTTTTTGTTCTACATGAAAAATAATCGCCACCATCAACTGGGCTGAGGAAAGCTGGAGGTAATGCTGACAGGAGGTTACTTCAGGGTGAAAACTCCATTCCCCCCTCCCAGGCAGGATGATTTAATAACCTGCCCATTGATCATACTGTGAAAAAAAACCTAACAGGCTCGTGCAAACAAACAGACTGAGTTTTCTTTTCAGCCAGCACTGGCACTAAGAAAAGCGGGCCAGATCCTCAACTGGTGCAAATCAGCACAAGCCATTTACACTGATTCACACCAGCTGAGGGCTTTGCCCCCCAGAATCACTCAGATTCAAATAATCTCCTTCCTCCTGATTTCTGGCTACTTCCTAACTGCACTGCATTTGCTAAAGAATTGCTCTGTATATTTGGGTTTTGGTGAGATCATCAACAGCACTGAAATTCAAATGGACAAAGAGATTAGCTGGACAAAGAAACAGTGGCATTTAAAGATCAGACATTTGCAAGCTTTTTGATTTAGCCCAATTCTAAATGGAGTCTATTTTTCTAGTTGCTCTTGAAAGGCCACACATCTCATGGAAACCTTTTAATAAAATTTTATTGAACAATAATTCTCCTGCTCTTCCTGTATTTCCTCCTCCTCTGAGCTTTGCTGCTGCTCGGAAACAGGATCTTTGTTACTTAGGAACATTCTCTTTAGTTTGTCTAACTCCAAGTGTTTGGACAACTGCAGCAAAGCAACTTGCATCTTATTACAGGATGTAAAGAAGCTATTTTTGGATGCCCACTGCCCTGTTTGTAAAAATGATGTGGACTGCCAAGGAACGTCGTCTTCTTACTTGTCTATAAATTAACTAACACAGAGTCCCTCAGGTGTTTTCTTTCCTCATTATCAGCCAGCATTTTCAGAAGTGCACAGCATTACATCTGGCTGAAATTCCCAGGCATGTTTCTACATTTGTTTTCATCCCAATTCGTGAAAAAAAGTCAAAGTTTTTCACCAAATGGAAAATTTGAAAAAATTTTGATTCAGAAATGCCAAAACATTTTGTTTCAGGTTGGCGCAACATTAATCTTTGTCCCACAAGCAACTGTGCTGACATGCCTGAGGTCCCACAGAAAGCCTGTGGCAAAGCAATGACTTATCTTGACCTCAAGTCCAGTGCCTGAACCAAAAGGCCAACCTCTTTCTTGGTGAGCTCACCCCGTCTCTCGTCCTTTTTCCATCAGGACAGACTGAGCCACCCCAGAGTCTCCACTCTTCAAATCACAGAGGCCCACACACTGACTTGCCCCTGAAGCCAGTCACAGGTGGGGAGGGGAGCAGAGCAGTGCAATCAATCTGACCTTCAGCACTGCACAGTCTAAGTGTATGTCTACACTACAGACCTTACAGCAGCATAGCTATACCGATGCAGCTGTGCCCCCCGTAAGATCTCCCGTGTAGCTGCTCTATGCCAAAGGGACAGAACTCTCCCGTCGACACAATTAAACAATCCTCAATGAGCAGCGGTAGCCGACACAGCGCTGTCCACACCGGCGCTTCTGTGGGGTTAACTTATGTTGCTCGGGGGGGGGGGTGTTTTTCACACATCTGAGCAATATAAATTATACTGACAAAAATGCTAGCGTAGACATAGCCTTAGAAGGCGAGGCTTTTTTAAAGGCACCCCTTTCAAAACACGCATCATTCTGTCCAAGGCTATTTACCCACCAGAGCATAACACAACCAATGCGAACAATGCAAGACTGTTAGCTCAAAACTGCCACAATGCCCGCAAACAACACAGTCATAGTTCCTGAATGCGCTAACAACATGCTAAGTAATGGAACATACATGCTGGAATTACAGCGTAATCACCAAAATGCATCCCTGCCATTAAAGAAATTCTTCACACCCTGTTGGGATGATCTATGTTCTACTGAGATGGAACAGCCCACCCCCTTCGTCCTGCCCTTAGCAGCCAACAGAACCAGAGGAGTTCAGTACCATAGTACTGCTTGTGCTTCTGACAAACTAGGCAGCAGATCAGGCCCTTCTGGCTGAAATGTATAAAATAAATAAATAAAATGAGAGATGAGCCCTAATCATGAATCTGGATCTGGGTTTGGATGTAGGCTCAGCTGGTGTCAATTAATTTAACGCCACTGAAGTCAACAGAGCTTTGCTGATTTACACCAGCTGAGGATCCAGCCTAACATCTGAAAGGAGCTCCTCTCCCTACTGTACAGCCAGCTTTGCTTTTTAATTCCCAGTCTAACCCACACTAAGGCCTAGATCTTCCAAGGACCTGTGTTGAGCTCAGGACTTGAGGCTAGCTCCCTGCTGCTCTTTGTTAATTAAAAGGTTTGAAGAAAACAAGGCAGCCAGTCAGTCCATGTGCCATGACTGCATCTTCAGCAACTGCAGAGACTCTTCTAGTGGGACATTCAAGACAGAAAACAATTATGTTATTTTCTGCGCTTCCTTTGCTATTACTGAATTGATCGGCTTCTGGCTGAACTTCCATTTCTCCCACCTCAGCCATTCCTTCCCCTTGATCCTGAAGTGCAGTCATAACCCTTCATTTATTATCTCAGAGGCTGCTAATATAAACGTGATTGTGTTGCCATAAAAACAGCATTATTGCAAGACCACGTGGCAAGACCAGACGGGTTACGGAAGCCTTTACTTTGCTCCTTAGCCTCGACAGATTCTTGTAAGTGCCTGCAGGCGAGCGGATTCCTTTCCTGGCACAAAGCAATCACACACCTGCCTCTCTCAATTAATGAAAGCGGCAATGCAAGATTGATAAATCCATGGGAACGATCAGTGGACGTTTCTTTCCTTGTGATGTGATTGAGAAGGGGCTGCAAGGCACCAAGATGCCCACTAGGTAGGGTTCAGACTTATGGGCCTGATTCCCAGCTCTGGGTGAGCTGGACTCAATACAGAAACTGGTGTGAGGAGAAGGACACCTTTGCACCTCTTGGTATACTGGGGCTAAGCCCATTTATAAGTCAGAGCAGCAGCAGGACTGGTCTCACATATCCCGGGCTGTCAAAGACCTTAAGGAGCTGTTCCAACTGCCGGGAACAACCGAAGTGCCCTTGCATCCTTCTGGATCTCTGCCCTCCTCAACAACTTCTCTCCCGCCACAGGTGCTCCTTGCACTGCACCAATACAGACAACATCAGAGGTCTGGTCCACCTGTTTGGGACGTGGCACAGGACTGGGATCCAGGAGGCACTGTGTTCTCAGCCTGGATCTTCAATTCATTTACTGAGCAAGTCTCTTAGCCTCAATTTACCTGCATATAAAATGGAGATAACAGTCTCTTTGGTGAAACTTCTCCATCATATAGCTGAGTGCCTACTCCTTCCATCAGCCCCCACAAAAATAAAAGAGGGGGAAAAGACCTGAAACAAACAACCCAATCAAAAAAAAATAACCCTACCGCAATCAGAATTCTTATATCTAGAAAAGTCAGAAGAGTCTCCATGAAGTCTAATCGGGACTTCACTAATGCTAATCTATTTTCTGAGGAAGGCATTTAGATATGATGGTGTTGGACAGCAATATAAAACCCTAAGACAGGCTAGTAAATTACCAATGTCAGATATGGAAATAGAACTCAGGACCTGCAAGCTTTCAGCGCCTCTTGCTTATCCAGAGGAAACAGCAATCACAGTAATGTTGGAGACTATATTAGCAAAGGACCTACTGATCCAGTGACCCAGCTCTGTTATGCTACAAACAAACCCTTTTGATTCCCAGTGCTGGGCAATTTTTGTTTGCCCTTGTTATACTCCCTTGATTAAACTTTTGGCAACACATCCATGGAGTGTGCTGGAGCGACACACAAGCCTCCTTTAAGGGCTCATTTGGCTTTTAATTTTTTCCTCCCTCCACATGGTGTCCTTCCCTTGTACAGTTGGTTTAGTCCTCACAGCTAAATCTCTTCCTAGCTGATGCTGACAGGAGCTAAAACAGCCATAGGAACTAGTTACACAACATTACCTTGATTTTCTGACAGGAAATTGAGCAGCTAAGCAGGCCTGTGGTGCAAGATCTGCTAGCATCAATGCACCAGCCTAATTTGCCAACAGTTGTGGCTCTGTCCCTTTCCCATGTAAACGTGTTGTCCTTTTGCTGTGGGAGGTGGTAGGCCTATCTGCTCTCAAGCCATAAAGTGTTCTCAGCCTGTTGTCACTGGAGACAACCAGTTATGTTAAGGCCCATCCAGAACCTTCACACATCTTCCTTTCGGAAAACAGGCTACTGCAGGAGGTTGTGGGATCCCCATCACTGGAGGTTTTTAAAGAACAGGTTGGACAAACCCCTGTCAGGGATGGTCTTGGTTTACTTGGCCCTGCCTCAGCCCAGGAGGCTAGTCTTGATGACTTCTAGAGGTCTCTTCCAGGCCTACATTTCTATGAGTCTGGGTTCAAGAAGGATTCAGGCAGTTCCCTTTCTCCTGTCTGTTTCATTTACTTGTCTGACTGCTAGATTTCTTCTGAGTGAGGGGGGAAAGGTTATATGCAGACTCCTCACCCCCTCTCCACAGGAACTCTGGAGAATGGCTCACTCTTCCTCCTCCTCTTCTGGAGGTCATGCTGGGAAGGTTTCAGTCAGACGGCATGTGAGCCAGGCAATATCCCAGAGCACCTCACAGGGCTAACAGAGCCACAGCAGAAAGCCCAGAGATGAAGCTATAGGCTCCTACTCTTACCTCCCAATGGCCATTGTCCCAACGACACCTATATGCAACTCACATTTGGTATTACCTCACGTATACTGCTGCAAATTGCTGACACTCGGCAGTAAAGACCCCCGAAGAGGACAGGCAACAGAGAGAGTCATTCCTACTAAAAGAAGCGACCCTGCTGCATTTTACGCTTCCGGTGTAAATCACGTTTTTGTGTCCCTCACTCTTAGCTCTCGGTCACACACTGTCCCCCACACTTGGACCTTGGCGTGTTGAGTGTTTGATAATGCTCCCTGCCCCCCGCTGCCACAAGAGGCACGGAAAGGGCTGCCCCTCGCAAAGAGAACACGGGGGAGGGGAGGTCAGCAACCATGGGAGCCTGGAGCACTGTGGGAAATGAGCAACTCAGACGGGTCAGAGGGAAGAGGTGGGTAACATTTTGCAGTTTGCCTCTCACTAGTGTTCAGTCAGACATCCCGTCAATCCACGCAGGAGAAAGAGGAGAGGTGAAAAACCATAAACTCTGGAGCCGACAAGGCATGTTCCATCTCCAGCACAGAGGGACACACTTTAAACTTGGTCAGATGGTGTGGGTGAACAGCTGCAGCAAAAGTGTTTAGAATAGGAGCAGCAGGAGAGACCCTAATAAAAAGAATGGGCTCTCAGAAGGGGGGAGCCATGGGAGGACGTATCTTTCTGCCGGCTGAGTTCACTTTCCAGGAATTCCCAAAAAACTTATTTCTGCCAGGGCTAATGGGAGACTTTGGTGTCACACGTCACATCTGTTGTTGTTTATGCGAAGCAAAGGTAAGTATCAAAAACGCGGCTCCACATGATTGAAGAGGTGTCCCTAGGTGAACATGCAGCTTCTGCGTGCTGCACCTGAGTCAACTGCACATGCTGGAGGAAGTTAAAAGAGCTCGTCTCTCTTCCTGTCCCATTCAGCTGTCTTGCACAGGGGTAAAAACGCTGCTTTAAATGCTGCAACACATGCATGTGAGAAGAGCAATTCTGACAGCGAGCACAAGCTCCTCACGAACGATTGCACACCACAGGCCAGATCCTCACATAGTATGAACTGGCATTGCTCTGTTGTCTTCAATGGAGCAACGCCAGTTTACACCAGTGGAGAATCTGCCATACAGCCACCAGACCAACCCAAATCAACAAATTATTTTTTTCTGCTGGTAGTACCTTGAGTCCCCAGTTGTTATCAAGGCCCTGTTGTGCTAGGCACTGTATATACAGATAGCCACAGACAGTCCCTGCTCCAGACAGCTTACAAAGGGCAGGAGGGGAAACAGAGGCACAGAGAGGTAAAGTGACTTGTCCAAGGTCACTCAGCAGGTCAATAGCAGAGCTGGGATTACAAGCCAGGTCTGCAGACTGTCAGTCCTGCATCCTACCCATCAGAGAACATTCTCCTTATTTAGATACTGCACAAAAGCAGGGAAAGAGACAAATGCTCTATTATCTCTTCTTCGACCCTGGACCAGATTCTGTGATTAGTACAAACAAGAGTAAAACAAAGTTTGCCAAATGCAGGCTAAAACAAAGAGAAAAACATATTTTCAAGCTTCTTACTGAGTATAAAACATGATACGATTTTTTTAAAAAAAAAACAGGCTAATGAGGTACTGGGAAATAACAGAGAGAGAGAGAGAGAGAGTGTATGGGCAGCAAATTTAAACTAAAACGAAAATTCCCCATAACATTTTTTGTTTTGGTTGAAAATCCATTGCTTGTCTCCGCCGACTACCCGTCCCCCCAAAATCAACCACTTTTAACACTTATGCTTTCGGCTTTTAAGCCAACCTCTGATTATTGGGAGTCAGAAGGGAAATTTCTCCAGGACAAGTTACTGCATAAACTGCCTACTGCAACGGTTCTTGCAACTTCTTCTGAAGTAGCTGATACCAGTCATCATTGGAGACAGCATACTGGACCAGAAAAACTATTGGTCTGATCTGATGATACAGCAATTTCTATGCTCCTGACACTTTCCTGGGAGTCCTGATGAAAACCAGGGCAAACATGCACTAACTGCATGAAAAGATATCACCATCCAAATCAGGATTATCCCACTGAGGAGCACAACTTTGTAATCAGTGCAGAACATGCTGGAGTTCAGCACAAGTAGTACGCTGTTTTGAACGTACTGGACAGGGTGGGTATGTCCACACAGCAAAGAAAACCCCATGGCTGACCCGTGCCAGCCAGCTTGGGCTTGTGGGCTATGCACGGGTTTTTCTTTGCTGTGTAGACATACCCTGTATCTTCATGCCACTGTCCCCTGCTGCCTGGAATGTCTAATCATTCCAGGGCTTGTTATGTCATCTTCAGGTGCAGCGGTTCTCACCCCGCAGCCCAATCAGCCCACAGCTGCGGACCGTGTGACAGCCTCAGGGCACTACATGTAATGTCTATATTGTGTGGATGCGGCCCAGATACCGCATAGAGAGCTGCATATGTGGCCCACAACGGTAAATAGGTTTAGAACCACTGTTCTAGTGCTCAGTCTAAAGAGAGGATTAAAACCTTGATATTACAGACAGCTAGCAGCGATTCTCTTTCAGCTGAAGCAGTCCAGACCTGCGCACTTGGACATGGACATGCTAGGTTGGGTCCTCAGCGCCACTTGAGTGCAGTGCAGCTGAGGAACGCAGCGTGTGGACTGGCAGACGAGTTGGATACATTAGTCACGGGTAAGGCTCCATGTTTGTCACGGCGGTCCCGGTTTCCGTGACTTTCGGTGACCTCTGACTTCTGCAGCAGCCGCCTGAGCAGCTCTGGCAGCTCCTGGGCCAGTCACACCGGCTGTTGTTGGGGCAGTCTTGGGCCACCCCCCCCCCCACCCAGCAGCAGTAGTTTGGGGGGGGGCCCCTCCGGGCTGGGGGGGGGGTGCTTACCTGTGGGGAGCTCCCGAGAAGGGTGACAGCAACTCCCCTCCCTCAGCTCCTAGCTCCACGTGCTGCCTCCACCTGCAGGCACCGCCCCCGCGGCTCCCATTGGCCCTGGTTCCCAGCCAATGGGAGCTGCAGAACTGGGGCTTGGGGCGGAGCAGAGGCCGCACATGGGGCTAGGAGCTGGGCTAGGGTCTCCTCTTCCCAGGAGCTGGGTAGGGAGCCTCCCCCAGCCCCACCAACCCCCCCGCTCTCCCAGCAACCGCAGTGCCCCCCTGGGCCGCAACTCCCCCCTCCAGCACCTGTGGTGCCCCCCCAGCTGAGGTTCTAACCCGCCACATGCAGGCAATTTGCATGCATTCAGCTTACTTACAATATACTGCATGTCTATAGTACGCTTTCATCTCAAATTATTCCATAATGCGTTGGAAATGTGACTCAATATACAGGCTACAGTACATGCAGGATTCGCTTCACTAAAATGCAGCTATCTCTGTGGTGAAATACGACCACTGCTCAACATGCAGCAACAGAACAGACAACAGTTTAGACCAAGAAGTCAGGAAGAATGCTGTAGCTGGCTGAAACTGCAATGACATTGAGTAACAGGAGGCAGAACGTAAGAGGAAGTTACTCACCTTGTGCAGTAACGATGGTTCTTCGAGATGTGTGTCCCTATGGGTGCTCCACTTTAGGTGTCTGTGTGCCCCTGCACCTCTAATCGGAGATTTTTGGTAGCAGTGTCCCCTTGAGCCCGGCCATGTGCTCTCCCTCCCTCGTGGTCTGCCTCGAGGCTATTTAGCACTGCACGGGCAAATCCCCCTCACTTCCTCCTCTACCACAGAACCCTATAGAGAGCTCTGAAGTAGAGGGGAGGAGGGCGGGTTGTGGAGCACCCATAGGGACACACATCTCGAAGAACCATCGTTACTGCACCAGGTGAGTAACTTCCTCTTCTTCTTCGAGTCGTGTCCCTGTGGGTGCTCCACTTTAGGTGACTCCGGAGCAGTACCCACCACTGGAGGCTGGGACTTCGAAGCAGTCTTTTTCTACAGAGAGTACTGTGGAGTCGAAGATGGTGTCAGCGGCCATATCTTCAGTGATCGCATAATGTTCTGCGGAAGTATGGACAGAGGCCCCAATCATTGCTCTATAGATTGGGGAGATAGGGGTATCCCTATGGAATGTGATTGAGGTAGGAACTGATCTCATGGAGTGCGTATGGACGGAAGCAAGTTGCGCCTTGCTAAGTGATTAATGCAACTAGAGATCCATTTGGATAGTCTTTGAGGCGATATCACAGAGCTTTTGGATCTTTCTGTGGACGAAAAGAAGAGTTTAGGGGATTTCCTGAACTCCTTAGTCCTGTCCAAGTAGAATGCTAATGTCCTTCTAATACCTAGCATATGCACAATTGTCTCCCAGTTGTCACAATGTGGTTTTGGGAAAAAACAGGGAGGTGGATCTGTTGATTCATATGGAAAGTTCAGAAAAAGTAGGGAGAAACTTGGGATATGGCCTTAGAGGTTTTTTTTTTAAAGACAAATGCCGTGAGTGATGGGTGTGCCATCAGGGCCGCTATTTCTCCTATGTGCCTCGCTCAGGTGATGGCAATTAGAAAAGCTGTCGTCATGGACAGGTGTAAGAGAGAACAAGTTGCTCCGGACTCGGAGGGAGGTCTAGTCCAAGACCTGAGAACTAGATTAAAGTCCCAGGCTGGAGTGTGTGGTGTCACATGGGGGAAGAGAGTCCCAATGCCCTTAAAGAGTCTTCGCATTAGTGGTTGAGCGAACTCCAAGTGGGAAGCCATGTTCGCCATGAAATGAACCTTAAGGGAGCTGAGGGAGAGTTTAAAATGTAGTGCAAAATCAGAGGGAGGAAAGTTGAGGTTTGGTCTGTCCGTTTGGAACGGTACAAACGTGGAGTTGTTTCCATTTTGTAGATAGGTATGTGGAGTGGTCAACTTGTGGTTGTGTTGCAATGTGTGTTTCAGTTTGTCAGAGCATTCTGCTTCTAAGCCTTGGAACAAAGAAAGATCCAAGCCTGGAGGCGGAGGACCCATGGGTTGGGGTGAAGGGTCAGCCCATTGTTTTGAGAGAGCAGGTGAGGAATGGGCTGACGTCAGAGGAACAGGAGGGCATATTGCCATCTGTGTCAGGTAAGGGAGCCAGACTTGTCATAGTCAAGAGGGGCAATCACAATAACTCTCGCTTTGTTTCGTTGAATTTTCAACAGAATCTTAGATAGGGTAGGAAACTGGGAAAAGACATACAAGTGGGCCCTGTCTGCTGGAAAGATGAGGGCAACTGCCAGTGAATGTTTCCCCAAAGGGTGGCCATATCTTGAAGCACCTGTGAATTCAGTATACACTCACTGTGGTGAGAAAATTCCAACTGAGACTGTTGGTTATCCCGTTCTGTATCCCTTGTAGACAGACAGCTGAGATGAGCACATTGTGATGGGTGCATCAGTTCCAAAGTTTGAATGCTGTCTTGCAGAGGGAGGGAGATCTGGCAGCTCCTTGGCCATTTATACAAAACATACAGGTCACATTAAGTCCATCATAACCTTTGTGTGTTGTTTTTGATGAAAGGCAGAGTTTATGCACAGTCACTCCTGACAGCCCCTAGCCCCAAAAGAGTGATATGGAAGGTCATTTTTGTGGAAGGCCATTTGACCTGAACCTTGCTGTTGTGTAGGTGAGCTCCCCAGCATATTAGAGAGACATGTGTCCCAGGGTGGTGAATGTGGGTAGTGAGAGGAGCGCTCTCGCTTGTACTGCCTCAGGTTGGTGCTAATAAAGTCCAGTCACTGTACCGGGGTTAGTATGCCACTACAATGAAGTGAACCTTGGAGACTACCCTGTGTGGAGCAGTCTGTAACTATAATGATCCTGCCCCAAAGGTAAGCAGTAGGAAATCTCCTGTACGATGGTTGTATTGAGATATGGAAGTAGGCACCCTGTAAGTTCAGGGCTAGAAATAAATCTCTTTGCTCTAGAACTGGTCCTAACTGCTGTGAAGTAAGGTAAGGTGACTTCTGAGTGGTGTGACAGGTATATAGATGGCAGCTGATGCTGTACGGTATCATTGTTCAGACCCCCGACCAGGTCAACAAAGTGCTTATAAGAGGCAGTTTGAGAGGTCATGGACTGGGGTGCAGATTGTTCTCACTTCTGAGCCCTGGGCCTCTTACACTGTGGCTCATAACAGCACAGAGATGGTGAGTATTGAGAAGACTGTGATCTGTGGTGTGGTTGAGGGGTATATCTTCTCCTCTGTTCCACAGTGTAGATTCCTAAGGAGTGTAGTGTGGTCTGAGAATCCTTCAGGATGTGGAGAGAAAATCTGTCTTCTCTGCAAAGAGTTTGGCCCTTCAAATTGGAAGTCTGTAGCTCTTTGGGCAATCTAGAGAGGTGTAGCGAACAAAAAAAAAAAACCCACAACCCACCTCAGTACCACTGGAGACTGGGCGGGCAGCTGTAACAGCTACATCCATTGGGGTCTCTAGGACCAGTCTGGCTATTAACAGACCTTCTCTAAGAATGGTCTGAATCTGTTCTTTTTGTGTTTCCAGTAATGTTTCAGAAACATCCTGGGTTTCCCAAGATTAACAAAATTGTTTTGGCCATGACAGTTTGGTAATTTATGACTCTAAACAGTAATGTTGTTGATGAATACGCCATCTTGCAAAGCCTGATCATATGGAGTTGACTTGGCATTATGCTGCTTGCTTCATGCATTAACCACATCCACTATGATGGAGTTGGGTTGCGGATGCTGAAAACAAAGTCTGCCTCTTTGGGTAGAGATGTAGAGTTGTTTTTGTTTACACTCTGTTGCTGGTTGGTGCGATGGAGGCTGGCTCTGCCAGATGATTTTGGTAAGATCTAGAATCAGCTCATTAATTGGGATGACAGTTCTAGATGAGAAGGTAGTGTGCAGAATTTCCACCAACTTGTGATGTGTATCTGCCACCTCCTGTAAGGGAATACTGCAGCTCGTCTGCCACCCTCTTGGTAAGATCCAGAAAGTTCTTAAATCTTCACCTAGTGATGAGGGGTGGGCAGCACAGTCTCATCTGGGAGAGATGAGGAGAAGTGTGCTGAAGAGGTAGTTTCCTCTTCAGGTGTTGTTGGTTTTTTGTTTTTTGGTTTTTTTCCCCTTCTCCCTTCTTTCCTGTTCTGAAAAAGCTTTCTCCTGTCCTGGCTCAGGTGCTCTCCTGCACTGGCTCAGGTGCCAGGCTGTAGTAAACCATCTCCCTGAGAGACACCGGAGACGGTCGCACCATGTGTGGGTATATACCCAAAGAATTACAATATGGCCTTGGGAGGGAGAGGCAGGCAGGAAGGCAGGCACGGGCGGTTGGCACGATGGAATTGGGGATGACCCTTGTAGTGTGGTGGTGGGCCACCTTGAGGGGCCAGCGAATGATCTCCTCCTGGCCAGTGTCAGATTCGTCCGTGGGTAAGGGTGCCGCTGACTGGGGCATTGGCAGTATACAGCCCAATGCTAAGAGTGATTCTGGGTGCCAGGATGTGCTCGATACCGGGGTACCAAGTAATGGAGATTATGGTTCTTCCCCAATCATCAGGTCTCCAGGATACCAGAGCTCATGCGGTACCATGGCTTCATTTGGTACCACAGAGGAGGATCCGTGGTACATTGTCAGTACCAATAGTTGGGCAGAGCACTCCCTAAATGAGAGTTTCGCCCAGTACAAAAAGTTTGATGGTGCCACTTTTTTAGAGACGGTATAGTAATTGTCTCTCCCTGGGTACTGAGGCCACAGGTCTCCAGAGTATCAGAGTACCTGTGTTACCATAGGCTCATCCGGAACCCCAGAGGAGTGTCTGTAGTTGGTATCAATGGTTGGGAAGGTGCAGAACACTTCCTAGATGGGAGTTTTGTTGCATCTGGTACCAAAGGGTTTCTCTATGCTGCTCTTTTGGAGATGGTACGGTAACTGTCCCCTCTCCTTAGGGGATGGTACCCTTGGCTCAGAGCATGAGGGTGGAAGCCTCTGGTGTCTTGGTGCCGATGTGCCGCTCTTTTAGAGATGGTACGGTAAGGGTGCCCTCTGGATGCAGTAGTTGCCCAGAGTAGAGCTCAGAGCAGCAGGGAGCTCACAGAAGCCCCTTGTCCGCGGAGAGCAGAGCTCAGAGCAGGGCAGAGCTCACAGCAGGAAGCCCCTTTGCAGGTTTCAGCTTCCAGAGCTTCCTGCCGACCTGTGGCAGCTGAGCTCACAGCAGGAGGTTCCTCTGCCCTACCGAGATGGCCGTGGCCGCACTGGGGAGTCCCACTGGCTGGCCAGTTGCTCGAGGGTCGGTGCCCAAGATGGCCGCACTGGGGAACACCCCTCTGGCTGGCCAGTTGGTGGGGGTCGGTGCCGAGATGGCTGCACTGGGGAACACCCCTCTGGCTGGCCAGTTGCTGGGGGTTGGTGCCCGGGATGACCGCACTGGGAAACACCCCTCTGGCTGGCCAGTTGCTCGGGGGTCGGTGCCCGAGATGGCCACACTGGGGAACACCCCTCTGGCTGGCCAGTTGCTGGGGGTCGGTGCCCGAGATGGCTGCACTGGGGAACACCCCTCTGGCTGGCCAGTTTCTCGGGGGTCGGTGCCCGAGATGGCCGCACTGGGGAGTCCCACTGGCTGTCCAGTTGCTGGGGGTCGGTGCCGAGATGGCCGCACTGGGGAGTCCCACTGGCTGTCCAGTTGCTGGGGGTCGGTGCCGAGATGGCCGCACTGGGAAACACCCCTCTGGCTGGCCAGTTGCTCGAGGGTCGGTGCCCGAGGTGGCCGCACTGGGGAACACCCCTCGGGCTGGCCAGTTGCTGGGGGTCGGTGCCCGAGATGGCCGCACTGAGGAACACCCCTCTGGCTGGCCAGTTGCTCGAGGGTCGGTGCCCGAGGTGGCCACACTGGGGAACACCCCTTGGGCTGGCCAGTTGCTGGGGGTCGGTGCCCGAGGTGGCCACACTGGGGAACACCCCTCTGGCTGGCCAGTTGCTCGAGGGTCGGTGCCCGAGGTGGCCACACTGGGGAACACCCCTTGGGCTGGCCAGTTGGTGGGGGTCGGTGCCGAGATGGCTGCACTGGGAAACACCCCTCTGGCTGGCCAGTTGCTGGGGGTCGGTGCCTGAGATGGCCACACTGGGGAACACCCCTCTGGCTGGCCAGTTGCTCGGGGGTCGGTGCCCGAGATGGCCGCACTGGGGAGTCCCACTGGCTGGCCAGTTGCTGGGGGTCGGTTCCCAAGATGGCCGCACTGGGGAGTTCCACTGGCTGGCCAGTTGCTGGGGGTCGGTGCTAAGATGGCCACACTGGGGAACACCCCTCTGGTGGCCAGTTGCTCGGAGGAGCCTTTCCAGGGGGAGTCTGCTGGTGGCTTCTTCTTTTTTCTCTCTCTCTCTCTCTCTCTCTCTCTCCTCCTCACCACTCAGCCCCTTTTGAAGTGAAGGCTCTGGGGACGGGGAGGATCCGGGGTCAGCACCCACCGGAGTCCCCTGCAGACTGAAGTGTTTTCTCCATAGGGAGGAATTTTTACTTCAGCTCCCAGCTCCTGTGAGGCTGCAGTTTTCGGTGTGGCGGGTGAAGCACTTCTGTGAGGATCTCCCAGTCACAGTGAGCGTCTGGCCATGACAGGAACTGACTCCTGGCAGGAGAGGCACCGCTTGGAGCAGAGAGAGGCAGGCAAGCCCCTGGGCGAGGGGTGTCACCCTCTAGCAGGGAGGAATATGCAGAAGAACGTCATCTTTCCTTTCCTTTTTTTTTTTTTTTTTTACTGAAAAAGAAAATAATTATGAGTCTACTAGATGCCTGGGGGGGAGGGGGTGATGCCCCCTGACAGGGAAGGAAAGTGAAGTTCTTTTCATTTTTCTCTTTTCTTTTTAAACCAAAGGAATAAAATAAAATAAAACAAAACACTAGCCTGAGCACTGTTAGGGAGAACAAAGGTAACGAAACAAACACCACATATGCTAAGGACATAGATAAGGAAGGGACAACTGCTCCTTCCCTCAGACGGTAGAGAAGGAAGTGAGGGGGCGAGAGGCAGACCAGGAGGGAGGGAGAGCACATGCCCGGGCTCAACGGGCCACTGCTACCAAAAATCTTCGATTACAGGTGCAGGGGCACACAGACATCTAACGTGGAGCACCCATAGGGACACTACTCGAAGAAGAATTACACATATTGGACTTTAGCCAGAACTCTGGGGTTAACAGTCCCCTATTTATATTACCAATAACATTTTAAAAGGTAAGTCATTTGATTTGCATGAAGAAGCAGCCTGCAAAAATCTATTTCCCATGGATTCATAGATATTCTGGTTAAAGTATGCTCCATGTTCCTGCCTGGCTAAAGCTGACCTTTGATTCAACACAGATAGTATTTCCAACACATCAGTCTTTTACTGCCCCAATGTTACACTAAAATCCATGCCACACCCCCCTGTATTTCAGAGTGAGGACTCTAGTCCTTTGGCAGCTGTTACTTAGCTCACAGGGATATTGTGAAAATTGACTGGTGAATGTCTGTAGAGCACTTTGAAGATGAAAAGTGCTATGAATAGAGAAGTTCTGAATTTGGGGAGGTAGGGCCTCAGAACCAAATCCCTCTCTACGGATTTGGTTCCAGGTGAGATGCAAATGTGGAAGGGGCCTGTGTTCTAGCCATACATCTGATGTGGCTGCGATCTTTCAAAAACAACCATTTGCACAAGATTTCTGTTCCAGATGGTGGAAGTCTCCCAAAAACAGCTGATCTGTCCACTATTCAAAATGTCATAAGCTTCCCAAGGTCACTTTTTCACTATTTTTGGCAGAAATGGCACAAGATATTGGTGCTATCAAACCCACGCTGGAATCAAAGCCATGGGTCAGAGCCAAACCATGAACCCTAGCCCAGGTCCAGGCTCTGCCTACTGAGCTGAAGCCAAATGCAACGTTCAGCAAATTAGCCAATTTTTACATTTCAAGATTTTGGGGCTTAAAATTTACTACAAACCCAGAAATTCTGTCAACACAGCCTGAAGAGAGAAAATAATTGCAAACTGAAGATAACCATATGCATATATTTCTGATTACACAATACCAGTGTGTAATAAACTATGCGGACAAGTTTATAGAGAGAGAGCACAAGATAATGGGAAAGTACGAACGTTCTATTGTTTATTCAGTACAATTTTTACTTCTCAGTTCCAGATAGAATCTGTATTTACAGATAAGGCTACAGCAAGTACTTTAGTTGACTAAAAGCAAAGCCACACAGAGTTTTCAGAACCAACCCCAGCAGTGTTTTATGCAGGCAGATACTAGTTACACTGACTCTAACATCAGAACTGGGAAGTGCTTGTTCTCTCTATTATTATGGCTGTATCCAGGCAGTAAAGACAAGCTAATGGAAAGATAAAAACAGTGTCCTTAAGATACCGTATTTTGTTGCCTACTGGAATAATACTGTTATGTGTTTCTAAGTGCTATCATTAAAAAAAGTAAAAACTATCAGTTTTCCTGGGCCTGGAGCCAATCAGTAAGTTGGCAGTGCAGAACATACTGAAGAAGGTAACAGAACTGCCAACCAGTACTGGCTAACAGTATTACACTTAAGACTCTCCTTTCTGCTAACACACACATGCAGTCCAGTGCTAGCCCATGAGGGCCCTTGAACAGGAATATTTTTGCCTCCCCCGCCACTCCCACAACACACTAATTAATAGGGTCCCCCTTGAGCTGCTCGGGAAGTTCAGTTCTGAACTACACATCTGAGTCCAGTTCTGCTAGAATCGCATAAGTACAATGCACATTGTAGCGTACCACCCTGTGCCGTGTTGCCAACCTCTGCCTCTGATTGTGGATCATGTAATTATGCTGTTAAAGAAAACAGATGCTTTGAAAGTTCCGGGGCATCCTGACCCACAGAGCGCTCCATGGGGAAAAGAAATTTAACGCTTCACCTGACCTTTCTATTCAAACTGCTGCAGAGATAATTTCCTACAAAAATCCTACCATTGACTTGGAAAAATAAAAGGGGAAAGCAGAAGTTCATTAAATTTAAAGGGATAATTTCTCAGCATGGAACAGGGGAATTCAGTATATACAATAAAGCCTCGCTAAAGGAGCTGTGTTTCTAATCCCCCAACACAGACAGTTCTACCAATATCACACTAAGGGTCTGTCTACACTGGAAAAAAAGGGATGTTCTTAACTTGGGTTAGTTAAGGTGGGGAGAGATAGCTCAGTGGTTTGAGCATTAGCCTGCTAAACCCAGAGTGTCCTTGAGGGATACCCAATCCTTGAGGGGGCCATTTAGGGATGTGGGGCAAAAATTGGGGATTTGGTCCTGCTTTGAGCAGGGGGTTAGACTAGATCATAGAATCATAGAATCTCAGGGTTGGAAGGGACCCCAGAAGGTCATCTAGTCCAACCCCCTGCTCAAAGCAGGACCAATTCCCAGTTAAATCATCCCAGCCAGGGCTTTGTCAAGCCTGACCTTAAAAACCTCTAAGGAAGGAGATTCTACCACCTCCCTAGGTAACGCATTCCAGTGTTTCACCACCCTCTTAGTGAAAAAGTTTTTCCTAATATCCAATCTAAACCTCCCCCACTGCAACTTGAGACCATTACTCCTCGTTCTGTCATCTGCTACCATTGAGAACAGTCTAGAGCCATCCTCTTTGGAACCCCCTTTCAGGTAGTTGAAAGCAGCTATCAAATCCCCCCTCATTCTTCTCTTCTGCAGGCTAAACAATCCCAGCTCCCTCAGCCTCTCCTCATAACTCATGTGTTCCAGTCCCCTAATCATTTTTGTTGCCCTTCGCTGGACTCTCTCCAATTTATCCACATCCTTCTTGAAGTGTGGGGCCCAAAACTGGACACAGTACTCCAGATGAGGCCTCACCAATGTCGAATAGAGGGGAACGATCACGTCCCTCGATCTGCTCGCTATGCCCCTACTTATACATCCCAAAATGCAATTGGCCTTTTTGGCAACAAGGGCACACTGCTGACTCATATCCAGCTTCTCGTCCACTGTCACCCCTAGGTCCTTTTCCGCAGAAAAAGATAACCTCCTGAGGTCCCTTCCAACCCTGATATTCTATGATTCTAACTCAGGCTAAAATAGCAGTGAAGACTCAGCTTTTAACTTAGATAGCAGTTTGAGTTCAACCTCAGACTCCCCTATAAACTTTAACTCGAGATGCTAACCCAAGTTAAAAGCTGAACGGACGTGTCTTCACTGCTATTTTAACCTGAGTTAAGAACTCACCTTTTTCTTTGCAATATAGACATAGCCTAAGAAACCTTTCACTTGCATGCATCATATTTGCATTTTCTGGCAGGGTGTCTTGTTTTGGTATAAAACAGAAAAACAACAGGATTCATTTAGATTCTGAGCCCACTGTCTGGGAGGGGGACACAGAGACCTGCCACCACAAAGGCGTGCATGCAAGCACTGGTTGGGATTTTTCAAGCAGTCCCAGGGATTTAGACACAACTTCCATTTATTTTAACAGAAGAATTGAGCGAGACTTTCAAAAGCACTCAGCATTAGCCTAACTCTGCTCCCCATGATTTCAACAGGAGCAGAGTTTTAGCCCACATGGACTGCTTTTGAAACTTCCCCCTTGTATGTCTCAATACCCTGGACTGCTCTGAAAACCTCAACCACTGGGACTGAGACAGGCAGTTTATTTCTAAAAAACTGCTTGAATTGGTCACTAAGATGTTAGTTTTGGTAGCACAAGCAAAGCACACAATGGGATTAACTGAACCTCCCACTGAGTTATATGTACAGTGCACACAGCAGAGTTAACTACTCTCAATTGCCTTATCCCAGAGCACAGATCTATCATAGAATCATAGAAGATTAGGGTTGGAAGAGACTTCAGAAGGTCCTCTAGTCCAACCCCCTGCTCAAAGCAGAAGCAACCCCAACTAAATTATCCCAGCCAGGGCTCTGTCAAGCCGGGCCTTAAAAACCTTTAAGGAAGGAGATTCCACCACCTCCCTAGGTAACCCATTCTAGTGCTCCACCACCCTCCTAGTGAAATAGTGTTTCCTAATATCCAGCCTAGACCTCCCCCAGTGCAACTTGAGATACCTTTCATACCTGAGAGTAGTGTGTTGGGCAGCATGTTTCTAGAACCAAGAGAAGCCAAACTGCATGACTCCATGCTAGACTCCATTTGGGGTCCTCAGGTGAGTGCTGCGATTTATACCTTTACGCAGCCCCTTGTGGTGTTGGACAGGCAGCTCCCCACTGAAGAGTGGGAAAGTGCTACATATATTCTTTGCTTGCTCTCTTATCATTCTGATTCGTTCGGTTTTTGGTGGTGGTCCCTACCAGGGCGAAGTGAGAAAGGAAAGTGTTTTAAGGAAGAGAGGAGGAAAAGATACACATTAAAAAAAAAAACCCAACAAATAAAAAGAGAGAAAAGTGGAGGGGGCTGATTAGATGAAACCAAAAGAGGGTGGCACCAAGGGTTTATAACGCTGGTTTCTGGCTCCATCAGGTCAGGATGAAGGGTTGGTTAGACCTGAGCACATACAGTGGGGTCTGAAGGCAGCTGTGTCTTTGTCCTTAAATGTGGGTTTGATGGAGCGACGGGGGGTGACTATTTCATACAGCTGTTATTACAGTTTGTTAATGTATTTTTTTGAATGAGCTCTTAGGTTAAAGCCCATTTCTTTCAGTCGTCTCTTGGTTTCTCCCTGCCCTTTCTCTTGCCCATATTTCTGTGAGTCTACAACCCTGTCTCCTGCTCAGTGTTTCTCAAACGCGGCCACCATGGGCTTTTTGTGCAGCCGCTAAACCCTCCTGGGTGGTGATTGGGGCGGGGGGGCGCAGAGGGGGCAAAGGATCAGCCTCCGCCCCACCTGTTGCTCCTGGACGTGCCACACTGCATTGCCTCTGGAGTCAGGTGGGGCCCAGCACTGCAGAAGGTGAGTTCTTAACCCTCCGGGGAAGGGGCTTGGGCCTCCGGGGTGGCTGGGCAGCAGGCTCCACTGATGCGGCTTCAGGAGCCAATCCCCAGCTCCAGCCACGTGGCCCTGGCTTTGGGCTCTGGCCCCTGGCACCAGCCCCGGGTCCCCGGCTCCAGTCCCAGGCGCCAGCTGCGTGATGGGCAGCCAGCTCTGAGCACTGACCCCAGCCCCAGCTGCAGGCTCTGACCCCTGGGTTCAACCACATGGCCCCAGCCGTGACTGCACAGCCGCAGGCATTGACCCCTGGCTCCGGCCATGCAAGCTCACCCCCGCCCCATCGCCCCCGCTATCCCCCCCTGGCCCCACATCCATCCCCCCATCGCCCCAGGCCCGCGCTATCCCCCCTGACCCCACATCCATCCCATTGCCCCGGGCCCCCACTGCCTCCCCCTGGCCCCGCATCCATCCCACTGCCCCGGGCCCCTGCTGCCTCCCCCTGGCCGCGCATTCATCCCACTGCTCTGGGCCCCTGCTGCCTTCCCCTGGCCCCGCATCCATCCCACTGCCCCGGGCCCCCGCTGCCTCCCCCTGGCCCCGCATCCATCCCACTGCCCCGGGCCCCCGCTGCCTCCCCCTGGCCCCGCATCCATCCCACTGCCCCGGGCCCCCGCTGCCTCCCCCTGGCCCCGCATCCATCCCATTGCCCCAGGCCCCCGCTGCCTCCCCCTGGCCCCACATCCATCCCATCACCGCGGGCCCCCACTGCCTCCCCCTGGCCCCGCATCCATCCCACTGCCCCGGGCCCCCGCTGCCTCCCCCTGGCCCCGCATCCATCCCACTGCCCCAGGCCCCTGCTGCCTCCCCCTGGCCCCACATCCATCCCACTGCCCCGGGCCCCTGCTGCCTCCCCCTGGCCCCGCATCCATCCCATCACCGCGGGCCCCCACTGCCTCCCCCTGGCCCCGCATCCATCCCACTGCCCCGGGCCCCTGCTGCCTCCCCCTGGCCGCGCATCCATCCCACTGCCCCGGGCCCCTGCTGCCTCCCCTTGGCCGTGCATTCATCCCACTGCTCCGGGCCCCCGCTGCCTTCCCCTGGCCCCGCATCCATCCCACTGCCCCGGGCCCCCGCTGCCTCCCCCGGGCCCCGCATCCATCCCACTGCGCCAGGCCCCTGCTGCCTCCCCCTGGCCCCGCATCCATCCCACTGCCCCGGGCCCCTGCTGCCTCCCCCTGGCCCCACATCCATCCCACTGCCCCGGGCCCCTGCTGCCTCCCCTTGGCCGCGCATCCATCCCACTGCCCCAGGCCCCTGCTGCCTCCCCCGGCCCTGCATCCATCCCCCCCATCACCCCAGGCTCCTGCTGCCTCCCCCTGGCCCCGCATCCATCCCCCCCATCACCCCAGGTCCCTGCTGCCTCCCCCTGGCCCCGCATCCATCCCCCCATCACCCCAGGCCCCTGCTGTCTCCCCCTGGCCCCGCATCCATCCCCCCCATCACCCCAGGTCCCTGCTGCCTCCCCCTGGCCCCGCATCCATCCCCCCCATCGCCCCAGGCCCCTGCTGCCTCCCCCCGGCCCCGCATCCATCCCATTGCCCCGGGTCCCCGCTGCCTCCCCCTGGCCCCAAATCCATCCCCCCATCGCCCCAGGCCCCCACTATCCCCCCCGGCCCCACATCCATCCCATTGCCCCAGGCCCCCGCTGCCTCCCCTTGGCCCCGCATCCACCCCATTGCCCCAGGCCCCTACTGCCTCCCCCTGGCCCCACATCCATCCCCCCATCCCCCCACTGTCTTCCCCTGGACCTGCATCCATCCCCTCATTGTCCCAGGCCCCATCTGCCACCCCTTATAATCCCCCCATCCGGGCTTAATTTGTCCTGGGGCTTGCTGAGAAAAGTAATAGTTGCATGTTTGTTAATATTACTTTTCCCAGCAGACTTTCTAGCTAGCTGGGAGGCTGTGATAAGTGATACTTCCATGTTGGTTAACACCACTTATCACAGCCCTCCAGCTAGCTACTAAGTGTGATGTAAAAAGTGATATTAACACACATACAAATCTCTCTTTTCACAGCGTTCTTTTTATTATTGAGTCTACAAAAAAACCCTACATAAATAAATTACAATGATTTGGATGTGTATCTGTCCATATTTATAGGCATATTTGTTTTTCCTAAAGTTAATTACGTATTTTAGTAAAAAGCATCAGTGCCATTACCAGCAAGAGGTGGTGGCCACACTCTGGGGCCACCAAAGTTTCCAATGAGGCTATGCTGTTGCCATAATGTAATGTCGATTCAGTGTCCACTGAAGTCAATGCAAAGACTCCCCTGGCTTGCCGTGGATGCCGGGCCAGATCCATGCTCTCAGCTACATCAGAAATGCATAGGCAACATAGTGAAGCCTGCCTGATGCCGAAACCTGTGTAAGGGGGCTCTGGCAAAATGGGTAGGCAGAGAGCGCTGAACTGGGACTTGTGGAGACAAAAGGTACAGCCCTTTTAGCGTAGGTCAATTGAAGTGTCTGTTCCTGATGTTGTTTTAATGCAAATTTCATAGTGTTCCTTACGCTTTTGTTTTTAGATTTTCAATTATTTAGTACTCTGAATGGGCTCAGACATTCCTAAATGCAACTGCCCAGGCTCATGGAGGTCTGGGTAAGTAACATCATTTCTCCTATTAAAACTCTTATGTAGACAACCCTTGACACACTTGTAAACAAAAAGTATGAATCAGTATATCCATTGTATCAAAGTCAACAACTAATCATGAGTGAAATTTGTATTTAGGTCGGATGCTTTTCAGGGCAGGGACCATTTCTTAATAGGGGTTTGTACAGTGCCTAACACAGTGGGGTCTTAATTTTGCTTAGGGCCTCTAGGCATTATTGTAATACAAGTCATTCACTATTTATATACTATTTATATTTCGTTGATAGATGGTCATCGCTTTTGTAAGCCTAATCATTAGCATGCCTAAAGCTTTTTGTATGGGGTTTTTATTCTTCTTTAAATCTGAAGAAATATTAAACATTGGAAGCATCTGGGCAAGCATCAAGCCTGCCAAAGGATATAACATCTCTCTGCTTTCATGCTCTCACGTGTGCAGTTCTGGTCTCAAGTCTCATTGAATCCACCCGGCTTATCATTTAATTGCCCACTTACACACCCCTTCGATCAGTGCATTCTTTAGAATTTGAAGTCATTCCATCTGTGGTGCCAAAGCAGAACCGAGATGTGAACTACTCAGAAAGCATAACAAGTCCCTCCAGCCCTGTGTCAAGTACTGGGATTGTGGCACGTGGATATGGGACGCTTGTTTTCTACTCTGAGAAAACAGACGACCAATCATAAGATGTCTACTACAAACCAACCACTTGCCTCATCTCCATTTTTAATTCAAATTCACTGGGCCAATTTTTATCAAGTTGTTGTAAAACTGGCCTGATGAGGTGAAGTTCTGAGCATCATCACTGCCTGCTGAAGTATGGGGATTGTGGGCATGCAGCACCTTGCAGGATTGAGCCTAAGATGCTGCTGTGTGGAGGTTCTACGTTCAAGTTGCCAGCTTGCTTCCTGAGGCACTGGAGGTTAGGCTCAACCTTGCTTTAAATAGGACCAGTTTTTGTGGGGTCTGGAAGGAGTCAGATCCAACCCTTCCCTTAGCCAGTGGGTCACCACAAAATGTGACCTCTGAAGCCAGTGGGTAGAAGATGGAGAAAAGTGAGATGGTAGAGGAACCTCCACTTCCAAAACCAATCAAAAGCTGCTCTTTTGGGCAGTATTGAGAATACAGGAAGACACTAACGTAGGCCTCAGGAAACCTGGCTTCATTTTCAGCCTCTACCCCAGTCATCTTGTGTGACCTAGGGCAAATCACTTCCTCTGCCTTAGTTCTCCCCCTGAAAAATGAAGAAGATAGTATTTCCCTTGTCTATTTACATTTTAAGCACTTTTGGGTAGGGACTGTCACCTCACACAATGGGGCACTGATCTCAGTAGAGGCCTCTGGCTGCTACTATAATATTACTAAGTAATACTAGTCAAGCAAGTGATTCCATATGGAAAGGGGAGGACAAGACTTGAAGGGCAATCCATGCTGAAACCTTGTCTGGCAAGTTGCAGCCCACAGTGAGAGCCTGAGGAATACGTACTTCTTGAGGGGGATATTTGTGTGGAGCTGTGTGTTTCGTTGTTGTTTTTGTAAGAAGTGAACAGAAGCTGTAGTGAAAAAGCAGACTGTCATTCTGATGTCCCTAGAATGTGGAAGCCATGAGTTGACTATCAACTGCTGATTCACAGTTGTGTGATTCCTAGTAATTAACAGGAAATTTGGCTGAGTGTTACCCTGGGATTTTTATTGCCAGACAGTAACACTGAGCCAGAGACCTAGTATTTCTTGTGGGGGGCTGCGTCTCAGGGCTAACTCCACAGGGTGCCTTCACACACCAATGCAATTTGCAAAAGCAGCATGGGAATTTTTCTTGAGAGCTGCTAAACTCAAACTCTGTCCCTGTGAACCCTTCCTTGTCACCTAAAATGCTGCTGATGGGAGCCACACAGTCAGCGTCTTAGAGCAACCACTGCAAACTGGGCTGCGTGGCTGGAGCTTTGACTGCCGTGTTATGCTTCTGGCACGGCTATGATTCAGGGCTCTGAGGCTTAGGCTCTGGCTCTCGTGTCTGGCTCTCGTCTCAGGGCTGAAGAGTTGGCTCTGTTACATGTATCAACAACACAGGGGAAGAGAGAAGCTCTGGCACCTGGCTTGGGTTATTTTTTTATTCTTGTTGATTTTTTTTGTCCTAAAGGCTCCTTAGTGATTGATAGCCCACGAGCTCACAGGGCCGTTAAGCAGCAGTGCTTATAGCATTGGAAAGCCTTCTGTAGCATTAATCGTTGTAAGGAGACAATGTATCTGTGCAAAGAGCTTTGGCTGGGCGGTGAAATAAAGCTGTACTCTCTCCAGTGGATCCCATGCGTGTCTCCCTTCCCCTGTAGCTGGGGGGGGGGGGTAAGCAGGTCACTTCCATAATTTCTGGAGAATGGGCCCAACTCTGTGAGGTGCTGAGCATCCTCTGCTCTCCCTGAGGACAGAAGGCATTCTGGCTGCAGCACGCCTCGCAGGGGGTGCTCAGTGCCTTCTAGGGTAGGTACTAAAGCAGGAAGCTGCATGCTCCAGGGGAAGCAGCTGCATTTCAGCCAGGAGCTAACGCACGTGGCTGGCTTTAAGATGCAAGCAGGCCCACTTCAGTGACATCACTCACACCCCTAAAGCTGAGCACATGCTTAAAATGAACAGAACCATGGTGCTTAATTACTGTTGCTGGGAGCAACAGGCCAACTCCCAGCAGTCAGTACTACCCCCCTAGCTAATGGAGGCAGGAAATGACCCTCGGACTAGGAGGAGACACACAGACGGATGGCAGCCCCTGTAAGGGTTCGGTTGCTCTAAGTAAGTCTGGATTAAAAAAATCCAACGGGAAGATGAGGCTGGGCAAAAGGAACAGAGCGTTCACAACCACTGGTAACTGGCCTTCCCCATCCCTCGGTCTAGGGGCATCCTCCCCTCCGGTAAGCGAGCCCTGGACACGAAGGCTCTTTCAGATCAAGGATGATATAACTGATCCACTGAGACTTTGGACCTCACAAGAAGTGAACAAAGGACTCTGGCAAATGCTGACTCAATAACTGATACAAGTTCCCAGCTTTAGACACAGACAGCATTAGCTATGCCAAAAACCACTCCTGGGTGCACTTCATAGAGCAAACAGAAAAGAGGCAGGGCTTCCTTTTTAAAAAACAAAAACAAACAAACTGAAGGTTATTAAATGGATTTAGGGCCTACTCCAAAACCTAGCGGAGGCAAAGGCAAGCCTCTCTCCCACCCCCAATTATTTCAATTAGCATTGCATGGGTCCATTTTTGGAGCGGGGAGGGTAATACAGAACTTTTAAATAATTAACTTCGTGTTGCTTCAGTGAGCAATAGGCCCAGCTACTACTGATGGCTGAGAGCAGCCCCAGGCTCCTTCTCCCGCTGACCTCAGCCTTAAAGACAAAAGATAGGGTAGATTAAATAAGGTACCATCTTCTCTCTTTCACACATTCACAGCACGCGCGCGCGTGTGTGTGTATATATATTTAGAAGCTGGTGGTTCTCTTGCTCACACACACACACACACACACACACACACACACACAGTGTATTTAGAAGCTGGTAGTTCATTTGTCTATCAGGCAAGCTTTTGCTTCTGGTATTCAGAGTATGAGGTCTAGGCACAGAGCCCTTTACTCCCAACTCAGAGTGTCTTTTCAGCAAGATAAAGTTCAACAACTGCTGATAAAGATGCAACCGCTATTAGAAGCGCGCTGCTGAGTACTGCTCTACAGAAAGGCAACAACTGTGCCAATTGAGTCCTGCATATTGTGATGAGCTGAGAGGGGGCAGGCAGAGTCAGATGCAACCTCTGGACTTTGCCCTGCCCTTGGCTGGTGCAGACCCAGCTTCTGCAGAATGCAACGGGCATGGTTGCACAAGAGGAGGAAAGCTATCGGGATTATCTGTGGATATCTGACACCCAATGAAACACAGATGGCCCATATGCTCTGGAAAGTGATGACACGCTATAGTCATGAGTGTACGATAACAAGGGAGCCCTGCGTGGCAAGCTGAGTAGAACCAAAATGCCATATGACCCCTTTCTATATCTGCCTACTCCCTCCCTTTAACCAGCTTGTCTATTTCATGAGAACACTCCCAATCCTGCCAAGAACAAACAAAATGCCTTTACCATGTCAAGGACTTGATGCTCACATGTGAGATGCAACCAGCAGAGTGCCAGAATTCCTGCTGTTTAGTCTGTTAGGATTAGCCTGAGGTCCATGGGCAGCTCCCCATTGTCCTTCTCTCTCTGACATGTTTCATGCCATAATGTAAAAACTCTTAATGAGTGTCTATGTTTTGCAGACAAGTGATAACCAATGTCTCTTTGCGCTCCCTGGAGACTTAGGTTTGGCTCTGTGCCAGCAACTAAGCAAGGAAAAGGGAAGTATGAGGATGAATAGGCCACAGAAAACAGCTACAGGTGCTTTGAGCATTTGTTTTGATGAGCTGCAAGGGGGCTGGAGACAAGACGGCCATGTTTTGGCCTCAGCTACACCACCGTAAATCCTCCATAACGCCATTGACCTGAGTGGAGTTATGGTGTATTTACTTAGATGTAACAGGAGACAAATATCAAAATGATCCTGGAGAAATCACCACACACACACTCTTAAGGACTGTTTTTCTTCTTCATCCAGTAGTCAGAAATACCCTGTCACCCTGCCATACCATTTCACAGCTGCAGCTATCTCCTCTTTACACTAAGACAAGTAGATATTACAGACTTAAGGTCTGTGTCCTTCGGAAAACATCAGCACAAAGAGAACACACCTATGGAGCCTGCTCCTCCTCTGTTAGACTAAGCATACATTGAAGTCAATGGAGTTACACTGGTACAAATCCAGTGTGTAACAAAGCAGGGGAAAGCTGGTCCAGTTGTAAAACCCAGGTTCAGGTCCCTGCTCTGCTATAGATTTCCTGTGTAATCTTAGGCATGGCACTTTCTCTCTCTCTGCCTCAGTTCCCCAGCTGTAAAAGGAGGATATAACAGCACTTCCTTATCGCACCAGCACAGAGGGCCATGTTAGTACAGGAGAGAGGCAGGTCCATAGTGATTACATTTTAACTCAAGGTGCTGGAACAAGATAATAACTTAAGTAGTTCCTTATTTAGGTGGGGGAAGAGAAAGGGGATTAAGTATGTCATCTTTTTTCCCTGGACAAGCTGTGACCTCACCCCTTTCCTACAACTGACATAAAAACCTTTATGATGCAATATTGCCCTATACTAGGTATTTGTCCAGCACCTCACACAATGGGGCCTGGAAATGGCTCAGGTGTTTAATTACTATGGTAAGTGTTAATCATTCAGAATAAATGAGGGCTAGTAGGCAAAAAGCTAAGTGTTTTCATTTCTTTCTCCTCAAAGTTAGCATTTTTTCCAAATTTTTCATGGACATGTTCAATTTATAGAAATATTCATTTAGATTCAAATTTTTTTTTAGCTTCAGATTTTAAGGTTTACCCCGTCCCTGTTTTTAAACTAGGAAAAAATAGGGAGAGAAACAGGGAATTGACCAAAAAGGAGGAAAAAAAATTCACTTTGATTTTAAAATCAAATGTTTTATTTAGATGAAAAGCCGTCAGATTTGAAAATTTTCTGCCTTTTTTCCATGGAAGAAGGCCACATTTCCAATAAAAGTTCTGAAATTTTTTGATCAATAATAAAATAAAAAACCAACAATTTTCTCTTAACACTAAACTTTGATCAAAGCAGAATCAGTGAACCCCATTGAAGATGCCAATGGCAGGTGGCAGGGAATGGTAGGGTACCGCTATATCCCTCATCCTCCTCTTGGTCCTGTAAGAAATGGTCCTCCTGTGTCAGACAAAGCTGAAAGATCCTTTATTATATGTGGCTAGAGAAAAGGTCGGCAGCCAGGAGAGCCTGATAGGAAACTTCCAGACTTGTTTTAATGAAGAGTTTGTAAGTGAGTGTACAATGGAAGGGACAATCGGGCTTTGTTCTCTGCCACACAAACAATGGAGGGTCTGTCATGGCTAAGCTGTTGGGTTTTTTACTTACACACACACAGTTGAATTAGTTGATTTTTTTTTATACACACTTTATTATAGAATGAAGCTCTTTCCTGTGTTTGCTCTGAGCCTTGTCTTTGCAATAAATTCACCAAGCATTATAATCACACAGCATGAGCATCCTTGCTTTGACTTGTACTGACCAAGCTCCTCTATGTGAGACACCCCTGAGTAGAACCCCTCCCTCTGGCCTTCCCAGCAGCATCTAGTTCAGCTTTGTGGCTCTGATCAGATTTCTTTAAACATCCAAACTGGATTCACATTTCAAGTTTCACTACACACAATATCAAAGCACACCCTCAGGGCCTGGTTATGGAAAGTACTGTTCTTCCCAATTAGGACACTGCTTGTTTCTGCGCCATCTGAAGGCAACAGGAGTGCAGCCATTAATTTTCAAGGGGAACAAGACATACCAGTAAAATGTAGACAAGTTTTTTCCAAAATTGACCAGTGATTTTAGGTGCCTCAAGTTTTCAGTGACCAACTTGAGACACCTTAAAAGGGGGCTGAAGTTCAGAAAGTACTAAGCACTAACCCTGTGGAAAATCAGGCTCCTTTAAGGAGTCTCAAGTTGGGCACCCAAAAATGGAAGCAACCAAAATCCTTTAGAAAGTCTTGGGCGTAGTTCTCTGCACGCACATGCGTCAGATGAGGGCACAGACTCTCTGCAGGTGGCATTGGGGAGTTGTCAAAAGCAGCTGCCTTGAACACACCTGGGGCATGAAGATTTGGGACTCCCTAGTTAGTGTGGCAGGGCTGGGAAGAAGCAGGGCGTTGTGTTTCTCCTTCTGAGCAAGCAAATCAAGCTGCTTCCTCGTGTTCTAGAGACCTGGTGGATTTTGGGCACAAGACAATGACCCTATCGGTCAGCTCCCAAAGGAGCAACAACGGGGGGAACAGCCAGGGAGAAACCTGAGGCGGGGCACCAAGCCTGACAGGGTAGGGTTTCAACAACTGGTGCCCCCAAAGACAAAGGTGAGCAAAAGGGTGCAGACATGGCCTATGACAGAAGGGAAGGAAATAAGCTGGAAATGTTGAAGGCCTAGGCTGGTGTTTGTTGATCTGCTTAGAGCCCAGAAGCTGCAGAGCCCTGATTTGGGGTTTTGAATCTCTAAATGAACCTTGTGCACAGTTCTACTCTGAACATAACCCCCCAATATATTAGTGGATATATCGAGTCCTAATACACACTCACACTTGTCTAAGTACCCAAGGATGTGAAATGAAGTAAAGAGACAAGCCCTGCTCCAAAGAGTATATAGTCTAACTCTGACCTGATAACTTGAAGCACTGTGAGTAGTTAAGTCTTTGCAGGACTGGGGCCTAAACAAGAATCATGAACAGACACCAAGTAATGCATGTGGGAGGAATGTCACCGTAGTAAAATTGTGCAGTTCCCCATTAAGACCCAGATTCTGCAAAGCATGTGCTTAACTTTATGCATGTACTTAAATCCCACTGACTTCAGCAAGGCTCCACGTGGGTGCAGGAGCCTGGCTGTGCAAAGGCAGTTGAAGGATCAAAGCTTAGAGGCATGTCCACAACTGGATGCTTCCATTTGTTTTTAGAAGGTTGCTTTTTAAACCAACCCCCTGCCCCCCCATCATCGTTTCTAATAGGAGAGGCAGAGCATAGGCAGTATATGAAAAATAACCTATGGAATAAATATTTATTCCTTTAGAGGGGAGTACACAAAAAACTCTTAATAAAGGCTGCCCAATTAGATGGCATTTACACAACAAGAGGAAGGATGTTGCTAGCCAGGGATGTGTGAAACTCAGGTTCAGTTCCCTGCTCTGCCATAGCCTTCTGCATGACCCTGGGCAAGTCCCTTGACTCTGTGCCTTGGTTCCCCATCTGAGAAAGGGGAAAATAGCACTTCCCTCCCCACATCAGTGTGTTGTGAGGATAAATATATGAAACACTATGAGGCATTCAGATTCTACAATAATGGAGGCCATATAAATACCTGAGACAGCATTTTGTTTTAGAAACTGATCAAATTCCTTCTAGACTACATCAAATAATTAAGTGCCCTAAATACACCTGGTTACATTAGAAGGGAAGTGGGGTAATTAATTTTGGATAATATTCTGCTTTGATTTAGCATGCTATGGCTCAGCGTCAGCTGTTTCACACCCGCATTCTTCTGAACCTTTGATTTGTTGTTTGTTTTTCCCCTGCCAGTGCCAGCTGTATTGGAAAATGTGCTTTACTATTTTGTCATTTGTCTCTGAAATCCCTAACAAACTTGTATTTTCCAAAAATGCAGCAACAGGCTACAATGCTGGCAATTTCTCAAATGAGACTCACTTCAGCTCCGAGGATGGTAAGTTTACATTAAAAACCAGCTGCTGCAGGTGGCTGCCATAGGCCAGAAAGACTGAAACTGCACAGAACACTGATCCTGGAGAAACAGATGTTTTTAGGGTGGGATCTGATGAGCAAGGACAATCTACACTATGCCCTTTCCACCGGTTTCCAAAAAATAAAATAAAATTTAAAAAGTGCCGACTAACAACAACAAACTCTACTGCCAAATGTACAAGGCTCTTTTTCCCCACTGAGTTACCTGAGCCAGAGTTCCCGAGCTTCTGCAGTTTTCCCAGGAGTTTCTGAGCATCCTTTAAGCTGCTGTCCTTCTGGCTGTACAAGAGTAACCTCTTGGCATCCGAGAACAAGCGGGAAATGCTGCAGGACAGGGATGGAAAAGCAGACAATGCAATCATTACCCATGTGGTGCTGTCTGCACCAACTTCCACAGGCTCAGTTTTATGTCTCAATTCCTTTATATTCAAAGACAACCCTCTCCTGTACCGTGAAACCTGTGTTAAGCGACCATCCGGGGGACAATGCAAGACAGCCTAAATAAAAATGGCCTTTAATGAAAGACTAAAGAAAACCAAGTGCACTGGGACCCTTCAAGTTATCTGAAAGCAGTTATTTAAGATGGGGGAGAATGTGAAGTGTTTCTGGTAGGTTTGTCTGGTTTTATCTGCTAGGATAAAACACTTGGTTGTTTGTAAACACACTGCTTGTAGAGCGCCTCAACAAATACATCCCCTGTTCTTTACAATTCTTTTCCAGGTAGCCAAAGTCGACTGACCCTGAACTCCGATTGTTCTGTGATTCTAGCCGTGGTCTTAGGGACAGATTGGGGCTGACCATCCCGTGGGCATAGTGAGGTGGTAAGGGAAGGGCACAAGGATGCCAACCACAGCTGGAGCCCCTGCATTTCATCCCAGTGGGACCACTTGGGCAAGGCTTCTCCATAGTGCCATGTTGTGAATTTCCCCCCTGCTCCCCCAGACTGGGGAACCCTGGGAACATGGCATGTCTGAGAGGCAACGCTTCCCAATGCTCCCCTGGGAGCAATGCAGAGTCGCACCAACCCCTAACACAGGGCTGTTCTTGAAAGCTCTTCATGTTACACACATATCACATGGTATGTATGAAAGGTGTATTTTCCTCAGTGACTAGCAGAAGGCGCACATGCCTCCATCTCACTCACCCAATCTCATTGCCCAGAAGTGCTTTATGGCCATTGTTCCAGACCACCACTATTGTTCCTGCCCTTACAGGTACAAGATGCAACCCCCCCTTTGATGGGGGTTTTTAATGCCTTTGTTACAATTAGCCAGTGATTTCTCTGTAGCAGGGAAATCAGGGAAAGGTCACACCCAGTCTAACCTGGCATTGCCCAAATGAAACAGCTTCTCAGTCAAGGAATAGACCTGACTCTTCTCTCTATAGGCCAAATTGGACCTCTGTTTATAGTCATTCCTTACTCAGGCAAAGCTCCTTATTTCACTGGGAGCTGTGCCTGAGTAAACACTGGGTTTGCACAACCATTTGCTATCGATAACATCACAGGCTGGGTACTGCAGCCATGGGTTCTTTGTATGGTTCCTTCAGAGTCCAGCTGCAGGAAAGCACCACCACAGAACAAAGCACTTGGTGGTGATTGAAGTAACTTAACCCTTAATGCCAGTCTAACCACCAGCTGCTACTCCCACAATTCACAGCTTACGCTTGGCTGGCTGACCCCTGTGAATGGTCACAAGGAAAAGCAAGATCTTGTACTTACATGGACCTATTGAAGTTTCCAACGACACCTGGGGATTCCCCAGGCGTTGGGTAGCGGAAGCAAGGGTTGTTGGCATTACAGATAATCCCTTGGATCCAGGGCAAGGTTCCTGCTGAAGGCATGGCCTTGTTTGGAAAGTGACCTAGAACAGAGGGGCAAATGTTTGGAAAAGTTACCCCTTTGTTTGCAAAACTGCAAAATCGTAAACATAGCCAGGAAATGGGAGAGGTGTGTGACAGCACAGAGTCCAATCTGGTCATTATGTACCATAACCTCTTACTGAGGTCAACAATATGTCAACCCCAAGCATTTAGGAGTCCAGCCCCCAAAACTTGAGATTTTAAAAATAATTTTAAAAAAAACCCCACCAAAAATTTGACACACAAAATAAATAAAACAAAACAAAAAGAACAAATAAAACAGACTTGGCAACACTGAATTGACAGGACTTTGGCGTGAACAAGGAATGCAAGACCTGGCCCTGAATTTGGAGCTAGAATGTTCTCCAAATTTCCTCCTCACCAATCCCTAATTTCGCATGTCCTAGCAGATGCTTTAACACAGAGAGAGCAGGCTGACAGCTAAGAAAAGCTTACAGGTTAAATTCTCCCTTCAGATGCATGGATGAGCAGAACGGCTTCCCTTGCAGGCTCCCCTATCAGCCCTGGCTCCCTCCACCTTTCAAGCTGCCCTTAGGTCCCTCCTACCTCTTGCTTCTGCCGTGTCTGAGGTACAGACTCCTCCCTGCCGTCATCCTGTCACGCCAGGCATGCTATGCACGGAAATAAGTGACTCTACACAGAACTTCACAGCTCTGTGTGCACAGGTCTCTTGAACCCATGAAGTCATTCTGGATTTACCCTGGTTCTAATGAGAAGAATTTGGTTCAGGGCTACATGCAACATTTGAATTTGTGTTTTGAACCCCTGTAGCATTCAGGGGTGTTTGGATTCAACATTTGGGCCACTGTCTAATCGAGTCCCATTTTATTTTTTAAAGATGCTTCCAACTCAGCCCATACCACTGAAATGCCAGGAAAGCAGGAGAGTTTCTGCACTAGTCCACCAGTGAGGTGGGCATGTCACTACTAACTCACAGTGGCTTGGCTTCTGAGCAATACCTCTGGGGCAGGGTTTTCAAAGGCAGCTAAGAGAGTTAGAAACCCAACTCCCATTGGCTTCCAGCTGTCTGGCTCCTTTGCAAACCCCAGCTCTGATTACTGAGGGTCTATTAGAGGGGAGAAAAAAAATCACCCCTCAAGTTTCTCTTACTGCCTCATATAGAGCTATTAAGGCAGTGATGTAAATTACTCATGACTAAGATTTATTACAGTGTTTCACAGGGATCTCTTTGGGTCTTCTCTCCTACCAATGACAGGATGATAGAGGCTATCTTCTTATGGCCATGTAAGTGAAAGGAAATACTGGGACATTTACAGTACACAGAAGGCAAAATGACTTTTCCCACCAGCGCTAGGAAAAGAGTCTCCTGCCGTTATCTTTAATAGTATTTGCATAAAATTACTATTGAAGCCTAGGATTCTATCATTCCAGTTCTTCCTCCTTTCTACAAAACTGAAAACCTTCCACAGTCCCATGAGATTTTTATAAACCAGGAAGCTTATTCACCATCTCTGAGCTCTTTGGCGACAAAGATGGAATTTAAACTAAACCAAATCAGTTTCCTTTAAGTTTTCCCAGGCACAAAGAGCAAAACATTTATTTTGCTCTGACTTCCATTTCAGATTAAGGAAATTAGCAAAGAAAGAACCAATACGTAGTCCACGAGAGCATGTACATTGGGATCCACTCTGTTGCATTCTGCATGTGAGCTGAAACACAAAGTGGCAGCTGGCAGCAACCAGGCATCCTCTACATTTAGAAGTGCAGCATACAGAATGCTAGCATTCCCCTTCAGTGACATAGCTGCAAACACAGCTGCTTTTTCAGCAATGTTTAAAGTAATGCAGATTTTTTTCTAAGTACACGTTTTGAAATCCTGAGGAGGCAGATTTTTAAAAAAGTAAGTTTCCACAAGATGAAGACAGCAATCTCACCACAGAGCTATATTTACAATGGTCTGTTTGGCTTGACTATGGTGGAAGTCATAACGATCACTTATATAAGGGGAAAAATCCTGCTGACTAGATCTGACAAGAGTGCTTCAACAAGCTGAAGCTGTTAAAAATTATCAAAATCCTGAATGGCAAAGGCTTAGCCTAATATGTGACTCAACCCTTGGTTACATTCTTGTCCTTTTCAGATAAGATTAGACAGATGACAATTTTTTGTTTTTAACCATGCTTGGCACAATAAAATATTTAATATCTCAGTTTGAAAGTGTTTTTGCATGGCCTAGTTACTATTATAATTTGTAATTGTCTGCAAGTCATTTCTTAACACCATACAGGATCACCACTGCAGATAACAAAAAGAAAAGGAGTACTTCTGGCACCTTAGAGACTAACAAATTTGAGCATAAGCTTTCGTGAGCTACAGCTCATTGCATCCAATGAAGTGAGCTCTAGCTCACGGAAGCTTATGCTCTAATAAATTTGTTCGCCTCTAAGGTGCCAGAAGTACTCCTTTTCTTTCTGCGGATATAGACTAACACGGCTGCTACTCTGAAACACTACAGATAACTCTGTTCCTCTAAAGACATATGCAGAGTTGCCACAGAGTTCACTGTGACCTGATTTCAAGGTTTCTCTCCATAGCCCAGCTCCTGATTCAGCAAGAGACAACATTCCACTTTACAAGATTCATCCATGTCTGTTTGCAAATGAGTGAATGTTCAATGAAACTGAACTGCACTAGAGAGAGGCTTAAAAGAAAGAATCCAGTTACTTATTCTTGGAAGCTATTAGATGAAAGGAAAGAGGTTAACTCAGAGTGAATTAAAAGTTGTCGGATGCCACTCCACAATCCCTGCTAAAAGCCTCAAAAAATAAATTAAATAAAAGGGAAGGATTGCATGTCAAACAATGGTTGATTAAAATTCAGCTCCTGACACAGCAGTGTTAAAAGGAAAGGATTTAGGGCAGCCATATGCAAGTCTGAGTGCAAGTCTCAACAGGGAAAATAGCTCTGGCTTTCAGGCTACACACAGGGCCAGATCTTTAGCTGGTGTAAATGAGCATCAGTTGAGCTACACTGATTTACACCAACTGAGCCCCTGGCTGACTGAGTTTCTTCTGCTTTCCCTGAGTTTCAGTCTCTACGTAAGAGAGTAAATGGACACAAATCAGATATCAAGAATTATAACATTCATAAACCAGTTGGAGAACACTTCAATCTCTCTGGTCGTGCGATTACAGACATGAAAGTTGCTATTTTACAACAAAAAAACTTCAAATCCAGACTCCAGCGAGAAACTGCTGAATTGGAATTCATTTGCAAATTGGATACAATTAACTTAGGCTTGAATAGAGACTGGGAGTGGCTTAGTCATTATGCAAGGTAGCCTATTTCCCCTTGTTTTTTCCTACCCCCCACACCCAGATGTTCTTGTTAAACCCTGGATTTGTGCTGGAAATGGCCCACCCTGATTATCATACACATTGTAAGGAGAGTGATCACTTTAGATAAGCTATTACCAGCAGGAGAGTGGGGTGGGAGGAGGTATTTTTTCATGCTTTTTGTGTGTATATAATAAGATCTTCTACACTTTCCACAGTATGCATCCGATGAAGTGAGCTGTAGCTCACAAAAGCTTATGCTCAAATAAATTGGTTAGTCTCTAAGGTGCCATAAGTACTCCTTTTCTTTTTGCGAACACAGACTAACACGGCTGTTACTCTGAAAGGTGTCCTAATGCCACTGTCTCCACTAACATGTAAGGAAAGACTCTAGGAATGTCTCAAGGAGTGCAAAAGCACAAAATTTCACCCAGGGAAACTTCCAGTGCCTGCCAAGCATTACAGACAGCAATAGGCTAGTTAGGCAAAAAAGAAAACCCACAAGGCTGCGTATGTCCAGAGTTTGCTGGATAATGGAAAACTGCAAACATCAGCACTTCAGCTTTGCTGGAAGCCAGATTGTGAATAAAATATTTCTCTGTGAAGGGATTCCCAGATGGCTTGAAGCTCTACCAGGCAGCATTCTGTACAGCAGTCACTCATGTGGGAATGTTGTGCTAATGTAGCAAAGCTGCTTTCATAATAATCCATTGTTATATTGCATTTAAAAAAATCAAACACTTGGGATTCCCCTGTGCATTTTGTGGAGAGCAAAAATTCTCTTAACTTGGGCATTAGGCCTAACCTAGAAGTAATCAGGTAAAGGAAAGATAAACAAGGAGCCCTTCCCCAGTCGGCTGACTGCTGAGAAGAGGCGGTTATCATAAGACTGGGCACTGTGCTGACCAGCAAATCTGGCTCACTAAACAGGGAGCATCCCAGAGGACTGAAGAAGAGGTCACTGTAACTAAAGGGAGGATAGCTTCCTCTTGCCTCTTTAAAAGGCTTGCTGAGAGGACTATTCTATGTCCATAGATCTAAAAAGACAATGCAAACCAGTTTTCCCCAAACAAAAAGCTGCACATGATTCAAGATGGAAAGGAATGCCCTAGAGATAAGCTGGCTATTGTGGAGTCTGCAGAGTGCTGAGCTAACATAGTCCCTGGTGTTTTTATATTCTTTAGTATGTATATTGCAGTAGCATCTAGCCCCAGCTGAGATCAGGGCCCACGTTTCTGGTCGCTGTACAGTCACATATAAAACTGCCCCCCTGCCCTAGAGATCTTACCTAACTAGACAAGACAGCCAACTGGTGGGAGAGCAAACAGAGGCACAGAGAGGGGAAGTGACTTGCCCAGGATCACACAGCAGGACAGCAGAAACAGAACCCAGGTTTCCAGATTCCATGTGCTGTGCCCTACCCACTGGACCACACTGTCTTATCTTTCCCAGGCCCTCGCTGGAAGTTGCACTGTCCCCTCTCCCAACAGGCTGGCAGTCAGTGTTCTGAACGCTTTGTGAGGAAGATGGTTCTGCTTGCATCAGCAAGCTTGCAAGGAAGCTCAGCCTTGCAAGCTGCTCCGTATGAACTGCCTGCAGACTGCAATCAGTGGGGTGCCGAGTGACGCAGAGCGACATCCTTGTGGAGCAGCAGAGTCCAAGCTGCTGACGTCTGCTGTTTGGGAGAGGGGCAGGTAAAAGTCCCATCTGCACTGCAAAAAATGGTGGCGGGGGACTCCACTACAGCACAGCAGTGCCCTTGTACAATTTGGGTCAGTCTGTGGCCTAAGGAGGCTAAGCAATGTTTTCACCATGTCCCTGAACTTCTGTGCTACAGCTCACTGCAGGCCTTTAGTACTGTTTAGGAACATGGTTAACACTTAGGCTATCCCATCTGGTCCCAAAACTTATGTCAGTCATGCTAGGGCAGTGCCATATTACAACTGGTAACCCAGGTTAGTGTTTTCTGTCCCGTAGCAGGAGCCAGACTGCTTAAAGCAACTCCAGTCACATGCTGCTCTGGATGTGGCTTTCTTCTAGGTCTATTTTTGTTGAAGGGAGACTCAAGGACCAATGACAGAATAAGGCTGAGGTGCTTTCCAGAGGATTCCCACAAACGAGATGTTTTCATACAGCACCTGCTTAGGCCAACGTAATATAAATGCTAAATGCGCCCAAGAGAAGCAGCAGCTAGGTACAATGCTGCAGCAGCAGGACACAAGTGGCATAACACCCCAAGATCTGTGTTGGTGGCAGTTGGAGGGGGAAGGAAAGGTGATGGTAAACAGCCCTGATTAAGATTTGATCAGTGTGTCAAACTGCATTCCCTCCAAGCCATGAAACAATAGCCTGTCCTTGGTACAGAAGCCTCATCTGTTACTTACATTCATGTTGTTCGTAGGGCGGATACGAAAGGCGTACGGAGATCAGTATAAAGAAGATAAAGAGAGGCCAAGCAACTTCAATCAGCAGCTGAAACTGGAAAGAAAAAAGACAACAAGTATTAGGATTTCATATTGAAAATACCGAGGGAGCTGAGATCACAGTACAATCCACGTATTAGTCAGAAATATTGTAAGCTTCACACTGGCTATCTGCGTAGGTGCTCTTAAAGAGTCAGTGGATTCTCTGTTTGCTATGGATTACAAGAACCTTTTAGGGCTGTTAAGTGCCACTTACACTGAATATACAAAATATACCATAGAGGGCTTACTTCTGGTTAACTTCAGTCTGTTGGGCGAAGAAATGACGCTTACCCCCAATGCATCTCACAGCCAGCTAGCTGAAACTTTGGCCTCCTATGTTAAGGATAGCTGAAAAGTGCAGTTCACCCACCCCCAAAGCCCTAAACCTTTACCCAAGAACCAGGGACTCAGTTCCAGCTATTAGTTACAGCACTGTGTACCTGGATCACCACCACTGATGGCACACATTAGAGTACAACTGATCCCATACTGTCGTGTTTGGTCTACAAATTATTATTTATATCTCGTTAGTACTTACAGACCCCAGTACAGACTGGGGGCCATTTGTGCTAGGCACTGTACATATGTAACCCACACACCTCCTGGGTGTGGTGTTCTGTCCCATCTAGTGGCAGGCAGGCGGGCGAGATTCATATTCTCTCTCTCCTGCCCAGGTCTGTCAGCGTTACACATACACAGTGCAAGACAGTCCTTGATGCAAAATCGCTTACAACAATCTACATGGACCAAAGGGTGGGAGAAGAGAGTATTATCCCTATAGTGTTATCTGGATGGGGGACTGAAGCACAGAGACATCGAGTGAATTACCCAAGGTCAAACATCTGTGCTGGAGCTAGAAATTGAACCTAGAGTGTCTGTGTCCCTGTCTAGTTCCTTCCTCCCCTGAGTTTTGCTGCTCAGAAAGCTTGCCTACACACTACATGCTAGCCCTAAGGTAAGATCAAAAATAAGTTGGTCTCCGTTTGCGTTTTAGAAGATGGTTTTGGTTGCTGGGTCCGTTCCATTCCTCATCAATCAACTAAAAAAACTGAACATCCTCCTTTTGCTTCTAAAACTCAGTGGGTTTCTCTCCTGCTAATTACATGCATCACTTTTCATCAATAGTTCACGTGTAAAGGTGGGGTTATTTACCCATATTTGTAAAGGGAAGACAGAGGCACAAGGTCACACAGGAAGTCTAGATTGGAACCCAGGACTCCATGATAACTACTAGATGATGTTGCCACCCGTGGAATGCAGACAGCAATGAAAACTTCTAAATATACTTCCCCAACTCCAGTCCAGAATCCTTCCAGGATAGAATCATAGAATATCAGGGTTGGAAGTGACCTCAGGAGGTCACCTAGTCCAACCCCCTGCTCAAAGCAGGGCCAAGCCCCAACTAAATCATCCCAGCCAGGGCTTTGTCAAGCCTGACCTTAAAAACTTCTAAGGAAGGAGATTCCACCACCTCCCTAGGTAACGCATTCCAGTGCTTCACCACCCTCCTAGTGAAATAGCGTTTCCTAATATCCAACCTAAACCTCCCCCACTGCAACTTGAGATCATTACTCCTTGTCCTGTCCTCTGCTACCACTGAGAATAGTCTAGAACCGTCCTCTTTGGAACCCCCTTTCAGGTAGTTGAAAGCAGCTATCAAATCCCGCCTCATTCTTCTCTTCCGCAGACTAAACAATCCCAGCTCCCTCAGCCTCTCCTCAGAAGTCATGTGTTCCAGTCCCCTAATCATTTTTGTTGCCTCCGCTGGACACTTTCCAATTTTTCCACATCCTTTTTGTAGTGTGGGGCCCAAAACTGGACTCAGTACTCCAGATGAGGCCTCACCAATGCTGAATAGAGGGGAACGATCACATCATTGCCATGCACACTCCCAGCATTAGTCCAACTTTGCTCCCATTGAAATCAGTGGGTGTTTTAGCATTGTTGGACAATGTAGCTCCTCTGATTTACACCAGCAGAGGATCTAACTCAATGTGAGGGGACAGTTAGATAGTGAGATCTTGCAGCGTGTATAGGCCTGCGTATAGCTGTCTGATTCTTAGATAGCTAGCTATCTACAAAGGAATAGAGTAGCAAGAGGAGGAGGTGCTGAATAAGGGAAGTTGAATCAGAACAGTGTGTTTTTGCACAACTGTGACCCCTGCCCCTGGTTTTCCTTTCCTTCCCCCTGCCCTGGGAGCAGTCAGGATACTTTATACTGGACAACTTCCAACAGCACAACAGTTATACTTGAGTTGCACACGTCAGGCTGAGCTTTGAACCCAGCTTTTGCAATGCAGCTCAAACTCACTCCAACTTGGAAGCGAAGTTGTGATAGGAAACATAGGCGGTGCTGGCTCATTACAGGGGTTCTTGTGGGATGTAAAAATGATATTTGATTTGTGTCCACACACACTGGTTTTCTGGGTCAGATCTTTGGCTGGTGTAAATCAGAGAAGAGGTCACTTAAATGCACCTATGCTCATTTACACTAGCCTCTAACACAGAATTACCAAGCTAGCCATGAAAATGGTGTAGTGGGGATCCTTTTCCTCTCATTTTTGTTTCTATCACATAATATTCTTCCCCTCTTGGTATTGCCAGTCAGATCCCACAGCTGGATCATTAGCAAGATAAAAGCCTTGAGGACAGGCACCAGAGAAGGCACTAAAATTACTCTGCCTGAGGCCTTCATTACACGTTAACTAACCGTTCATTAAAAAAATTATTAGCACTGTATCTTATCCAATGGGCTAGTAGCCAGGAAAACTACACCACAGAAGCTATCCAGATGGTACCAAAAAACATGAATTAAGACAACCAAGAACACAGCACAAGGAAAGAGCCAGAAGGCCATTTTCATGACAGTCACACGGTTCACTAATCTTCTATATTGGTCACTACGTTTTTGTGGTATCTCCAGAGGTCTAATTATGTCCAGGTTGCCCAATAAACTGATATATTCTGCCTGGTCAATATAGATTAAAACTAAATTCCTTTACCCACCTTCTATTTTGTTCAGAATGCAGGACTCTCGGAAGGCCTGGGGATAAACAACGCTTGATACACAGGGGTCAGTTCCTCAGCTAGTGCAAACCAGCATAGCTCCACTGACATCCATGGAGCTCTGTCAATTGACACCAAGGGAGGATCAGGGCTTATACAGGTTTTGCATAAGAAGGAGATACAGGGCTAGAGATGAATGGAGAGAACAGCCCTATTGGCCATGCTGCAGCCCTCTACGTATAGGAGTAGCTCTGCTTCAATCAGTTCACATAAGGCCTAGAGCAGGTATTCTCAGCCTTCTCCACGGAAGGATCCCCCTCAAAATCTAGCAAAATGTGCTGGGCACCTGTTTTAAACTGCAGGGTGAGGACTTATGGGCTAGAGGAGCAGGTTCTGTATGATTGGACCCGATGCAGAATGCATGAAGTGGGAGAATCTCGACTACAGAGAATTTCCTGGCTTCATCAGCACTCTTGCCATCACTGAGACAGCCAGAAAAAGCTAAAGTTCGCTTGACCTCACTTTGTTTGGTTTTTAAGTACTGTAGAATGGGATAAACTCAGTCCTGAAGTAAATGAGTGAAGTCCCGTGGCCTTCATGGCTTTATCCCCTGCTTATGTTGGAGCTCACTTGGGTCTTCTACAACACATTGAAGCAGACACTTTAGAGACACAGTTTCCATTTCCACTAGTGAACATGACTGGCCCCCCCTCTCTCATAAGTCAGCATTTCTAATAAGATTCAGGCCTGGCCATTTGGCAACTTCTTGACATTTACAAGGGTCATACAACTTATCAGGCTACTTTCCACCCCCAGTCTACATAACACATCTCATGCTGACTTTGCAATTCACACTTCATCAAGGTCAGATCCACCACGACAGTACTGCGCACCACAGCTCCAAAGAAAGGGCTCTCCTATCCCCACTGGCAGAGACACCCAGGCAAAAGCCCTGGAGGGCACTCCAGGGTAGTTTTTGCTCTAGAAACCACTGGAGCTACACAACAGGCTGAGGCAAGACAGGCCCTAGTAAGACGTGATGAACCCTGAAGCCCCACACCTGACTGGATTAAGCAGCTGCCTGGAATTCTTACAGTGCCACCCTATCCGAAGGCAGGTCTGTGCACACGGCGCCACCATGTCAGCCACTTAAGACATCTCGCACTTGTGGTATTGAAAACAGCACTGAAAACAGACACTGGCCAAGTGCGCCACTCCTCGCACAGTGACGGGACCACACGGAGACCTATGGATCTGCTACTGCCTCTAGTTAACAGACGAGGGATGAAGTCCTGGCCCCACGGAACTCAAGGGAAGTTTTGTGAAGGACTTTAATGGGAGCAAGACTTCCTCCCTGGCCACGCAGCTGAAGCTCATGCTTTTAGATCCAGAGGCCCCAGGTTCAGTCCTGACATACAGCCTGATCGGCAGGCGAAGCACCACCGCAAGCGATGCCGTGGTCACTGCACAAATGCTCAGCCGAGGTGAGCTCCACCTCTTTGTGCTGCAGGGGTCTGTCTTTTCTCACGAGTGGGTGGGCTTGGATATGGTCGTACTCGGGATGCTGGCCCACAAGTTCACACTCTTCTGACCTCGGTTCCGAATCTACAAGGTGCTGAGCGCCCTCAGTTCCCACTGACCAGGTCACCTCGACACCTTGCAGGATTGGGTCCTTTCAGAGACCTAAAAATCAGACTGTCATATTAATATGGACATTTTTACAAGATTACATCCTGGACCAGTGTGTCTTGCTCTCTCTAAGTCTGGTGGGTTACGAGGCTGCAACTTAGGCAATGGCTCAAACTTACTGTCTGCCTTCGCCTGTATGTGAAGTTCTTCCATAGCAGCAATCCCAGCTGTGTCCAGAAAGCCATCTTCCTTCAGCAAGCCCCGGAAGCTCCCCGGTGCAGCAGTGGCAGGGTCCACTGTGGCTGGGCATTCACTGGAGAGGAAACACTAAGTTACAAACAGAAAGCAAACGAACAAGTCCCACGTTCTGATCTCCCACATGACACTCACATGACACTCTTACACTCCCACACCCGTGCTGACTCCAGTGCTGCTGCCAGATTGTTCCATCCTACCCACACCCAACCCTGTGGACAGCCATGGGTGCAAACGAGCGCGGACTTTGACGCATAGCATCGCCTCCCCAGGAGTTCCAAGACTAAACCCACCATCCCCAGGAGGGCCATTCCCCTGTTTCCTGCCCATCAAATCTGAAAGCAAAAAACAAAACCAGGAGACAAAGCTCTAGTTACTTACAGCTGCTTGAGAACCTCATTTCAGGTTAAACCCTACAGAGATCTCGTAAAATGGCTGTGTGTGTTCCCCGCCACGTTTTTTTTTTATAATGGTGAAAAACCAGCCATTTGGATGGGAGTGCAGCTATTTTAAAAGCTTCAGCCTCTGTCAGCAGCATTGCTCGCAAAAGGCAGCACCAGAGGTGCCCATAGTGGGGGGAAACATTGGGTCAGTCAAACAGTTCTCCATATGGCACACAATAGGCATGTCAGGGCATAGGCAACAGCAAATGCAGCTACACTTAATGGGCGAGTAGAAAAGCATCTCTTCCCAATCTTGCTAGAGAGGTTTAGTTACATGCTTGCTAAGATGCCACTGATGCATCTTCCTCAACACGAGAGATCTGATCAACCAATGCTCTGCACCTTGCAGAGCCATTTACAGCAGTACTGAGTGTAAAATGCTCCCAAATCAATATAGCAATTGTGAGCATGGTGCATTCTGACCTGGTAGCATGTCACACTCACTTTGCACTGGGGTAAGGTGACTACACAAGGGGCAGGATAACAATCAGATCCCTAGTATTTATTTTGCTGTCAATTTCTGACAAGTACAATATGTTAATAGCCTAGAAAGTCCACCCTATCAAAGCTTTAACTGGTTATTTAAACACACTGAGCTACAGCTACCCCTGCTTGATATTACTTACACGGAGAACCCACACATGCCTTTGATAATCACCTGACAAACCAGTGCCTCAGCACTGAGATTCTAAATTGCATTCCTGCTTGCAAAGTGCAGTGAAAGCATTCCCAAAATTCATCAACAAGATATGAACATAAAACTTGGGTGAAATTCTCTGGCCTGTGTTATACAGGAGGTCAGACTAAATCATCATAATCTGGCCTTTAAAAATCTGAATCTATGAATGTCCAGACTAATCAGTTCTTTTTAATGTTGTTGAAGACTAAACATCATTATCACAAAGCTACACATCACAGTGACCTCCAGATTAAAACCAGGATGAGAAAGGTGACATTTTCTCATAAGAAAACGAGCACTTGTGGCACCTTAGAGACTAACCAATTTGAGCATAAGCTTTCATGAGCTACAGCTCGCTTCATCAGATGCATACCGTGGAAAGTGTAGAAGATCTTTTTATATACACACAAAGCATGAAAAAAATACCTCCTCCCACCCCACTCTCCTGCTGGTAATAGCTTATCTAAAGTGATCACTCTCCTTACAATGTGTATGATAAATCAAGTTGGGCCATTTCCAGCAGCAACTTGATTTATCATACACATTGTAAGGAGAGTGATCACTTTAGATAAGCTATTACCAGCAGGAGAGTGGGGTGGGAGGAGGTATTTTTTCCATGCTTTGTGTGTATATAAAGAGATCTTCTACACTTTCCACGGTATGCATCCGATGAAGTGAGCTGTAACTCATGAAAGCTCATGCTCAAATAAATTGGTTAGTCTCTAAGGTGCCACAAGTACTCTTTTTCTTTTCGCAAATACAGACTAACACAGCTATTACTCTGAAACCTGTCATTTTCTCATAATGTAACTACCAAAACCAATTAAACCAAACTGCTGTTATACCAAATCCCTAGGGTGACCACGGTGTTGTAGGACAACAGTACTGTTTAACACTAGCAAATGAGCAGGAGAACACGAGAAGAGGCTCCCTATAACCACCACCAAACATGGATCTAAGAGAAGTGATCAATCTCATCCCATAGTCACCTCAGTATATTGTCAGGATAGGTCCATTTACATCACTGGATTCTCCAGGATCTAGAAGTGTTCTTTATCCACAGCTGCCCCTCTCCACAGTCAGAAAATGCCTCGGTGCTCTGTGCAAAGGGAATGCCTCACTCTAGATTCCCTCTCGTTGGACAACTCCGCCTGGGACGTTCCAGCCGCACATACATCTGGTGCGTGGCACTCTGAGACATGCTAAAAACGAGGTGTTGACAGGCTCTGCAGAACATCCAAAGGGAAAAATCTGGCCTCTGACGAGGTCAAAGGACAAGCTTTGGCCTCCAAGGACTCCCCTCAAACACCTCCCACCAACAGCATGCTCGCTTTCCTGCTTGATAACAGAGCCACGTGGCAACCTCTCTGTGACGTATCCAAGTGAAATATTTCAAACTGCAACAAAACATAACCCAGAAAAGAAACTAAGGAACATTACCGTCCCCTCTACCCACTCATCGCTGCAGGGTATCCAAAAGCATTTTCTTTACAAGACTCTGAGCAAACAGACATGGATTCTCTGTGATCACTAACAGTACAAAGATGACTCTAGTGAAATGTCCCAGCAACTACACAGAACTCTTGTTTTTCCAAGCATTTGCCACACAGTCACCATCCCTGGGCCATGAATCCATGATTCCCCCTTTCCTAATTCCCATTGTAGTACAGCAAAAAGGATTCATCCCTTTCTTGCATAGGGCCTAATCTTGCACCCATTAAGCAAACAAAAGTTTACAACTGAGCTTACCCTAGATTCGTTTGCTCTAGTACTCAGTTCAACAGAGGCAGTATCGAAATTCAAGCAATCATTTATGGGATGCTTCTGCTGAGAACTAATCACTAGATAGTTGGGATAATCCACTTCAGTGGAAAACCTGAGGCCTGGAATGGGAGCAGGATGTCCCACATGACAACAGGCAAATCCCATGCCCAACTGTCCAAAGCCCAGCACTTGGAATCTGGAGGCAAAACAGCAAGAACTGACTTTGTTAGGAGCAAGAGATTCAATCAGCTGAGTGTAACTGGACAGTGGGAAGTCTGGGCCAAAAATCCATAGGATGGACAAAGCCAGGACTTCCCAGATAAACTAGAGGGTGCTACATGTGTTATTCCAAACTGTGCACACCTGTTCACGTCCACCTCTCAGTCATCTACAACTACTAATCCGATGACTACATACAGAGACATCCTGAGTATCTGTCAGACATCAACAGAGATTGGGCAAAACACTTCTGTGCATGCCTAAAGCTGGCTCTGATTTTAACTGACTTGAGAGGCTGACAGAGCTCATTCATTTGTGACATAATCTAGGTAGCTCCCCAAATTCACTACTAATGCATCAGAAAATTCTAGTGGGTAAGAATCTCTTCAGAAGGCTCTTACCCTTAGCCTCCTTCAGATATTTCAGACATTTGTTTTTCCAGCGGTCAAAGGACGAGAATTAAACCACCACCTATGGGAAGATCCTTGCTATAGAAGACACCAATAGGTCACCTAGAGTTGAAAGTCCATCAGCATTTCCACCCTAACCTATTCTGATGGGTTTTCAGCACAGCTGTAAAAATCCAGGCCAACTTGCAATGGAGAAGTGCAATGCTACAACAGAGTTCAGCCAGTTTCAGCAGGGACTTTGCCTTCCCCCTTCCAGTAATATTTTGTGAGCCATTAGTACATACCATGAACCCTAAAAGTACTAAATGCAGGAGTGGAGGCATGCAAGTAAACTTTTGTTCTATGCATTCACTACTATAGGCTAAATTCTCTTGGTGTAAACTGAGGCCACCCTATTGAAGTCAATGGATAGCCACACATTGACACCAACAGACAATTTGGTCCTTTCAATCTATGGCATAATTTGTTTTTAATATATCCCATATTCTCCAACAAGACAGCAAGAAGTCCCTTTACTGTGGCAGATGGTGCTGTCTGGAGTGAGCTTTATTGGGCACCGCTGTCCTACATACACCTCACCACAATGCATAGAGCTTACTATTGCAAGTAATCCAGCTATTCCCACATGCAAGAATCAACAGGAACAGGCCAGCAGAAAAGATTCTGTGATGTATCTGCATAACCTTCATTTTCATACCCACTTAAGAGACATGAGCTCAACTGCCAGCTCTGTCACAAGCTCCCTGGACGTCCTTGGGCAAGTCACTTCTCTTTCAGTTCCCTCAATGAGACATCAGGATAATTCTTCCTTTGGTTGTCTTGCCTATTTAGGATTGTAAAACCTTCAGGACAGACACTGTCTCTTACTAAGTGGCTGTATGGCACCTAGCATAATTGCAGTTGGAGCCTTTAGGTCCTACCAAAATTCAAATAAGAACTGATTGCTACTTGGAGCATGGAACTGGGCTGTGACTGCACTCTGGAGCAGTGTTATTTCTATGCAGAGCAGTCTCTGCACAGAGCCCAGTCATATTAGCAGATACAAGGGAGGGCTGAGAACAATCTAAGGTCTCTGCTAAAGAACAAGCAAGAGCAGATCTAATGGTCAGGAGGCCCCTTTGCATTTGATCACAGGAAAACACAACAAGACTCTTAATCCAGAACCAACTGTGGTGCGGGAGGTTATTCTCTATCCTCAAAGAATAGAGTGTGTATTGGATTTTATGTGAATAATTTGGCAGAGAATACTCTGCCTAAGCTCATGCACAACTCCATGGGTTCGGCTGTGCACATCACTATTCTGATACCTAGCCGAGGGGAGGATGAGAAGACAGCTCTCTGGCCACTTGTCTGTACAGGGTGCAGTCTGCCCTACCAGCAATTGGCTGAATATCATCCACATGCACTGAAAAAATCCACAGGAGGGAGCCAGGTGAGAGAAATTTGTAAGTTTCCCCCTCACAGCATCCCCCAGATTAATCCATTGGGTGTGGGGGTGTTAACCCCCCAATCACCAAATTAGTGAGTGGTTCATGTCACAGCTCCAGGCAACTGCACTTGTTTTCTCCCTCTGTGGCCTGCCCAGGATACCATAGGATCCCAGCTCCTCATTCATCACTAACTCTTGGGTGGAGACCCACGTTTCCAGGCTGCCCAGCTCCCTGCCTACACTGATATTTGCAGCAAGGCATCGTCTGCATGTTGCTTTCCCTCCAGACTCTATGAACAGTTCAATGGCCCACAGTTATAAGTTACTACACAGCCCTTTCTAACAAGCAAGCATGCTTATTCTTAAGATGAAAGCATTCGAGAAAAATACATTAAAAACTATAAAAATCCTACACGCATGCTAAAAAGCTGATCGGAGATCACCTTAACTTCAGCCTCGGACTCTGGTACCTGTTATGAGTTTGGAAGATCTGGTGTCAGATCTTCCAAACTCACAACAGGGTTCTCTCTGTGGTTACAAGTTCATAACTGTTTCAGATTAAGGAACAGAACCCTGACAGGGCAGCTCAGCTGATTTCTTTATAGAGAAATCACTCCTGAAGTGCCAGATGAGAATGGACTTTTGGAACCAAAAAAAGTGGTTTGCCTGGGGAATGGCTAAGGGACAGTGAATGCAAATACCCCTCCTGCAGTTATGCACAACCCCATCTTTTTGTAGCTTAATAACCCAAAAGGTCTCCGAAGAATATTGCAGGAAATTGCCAAATCTGTCACAGTGCAGCCGACAGAACCAATGGATCTCAGACAATCTGCACGGGCCCAGAGCAGTCTGTCAAATGCCTCTGCTCTGGCTCAGGGCTATATGGCCCCTCTCAGATGCTTATTTAGCACAGGTCTAATGCAACTGTATGGTCAGGGCTCCCTTTATGCCTTAACTCTCCATAGGCAAAGTTCTATTGCCTGAATAGAGGAGTAGGAACTGCATATAAGAAAATGCAGCCTGATGCCAGCTGTTACCCTTTCACTGTTATCCATGCCCTTTCCCCAGTTTGTTCCCTATACCTCTGTCTGTTGAGTGGCTCTCCAACCCTACAGAGGGACAGGAGAGATTTCAGAGCAGAGGCCCCCATCTGCACATGCCATCTGAGGGATGATCCAGCAGCGCAGCAGAAATCATTAATTTTAGCAATAAACTATCACAATGGACCATCTGTGCCATAAGAGCTGCAGGTGCATTGACAGCAAAAGGTGTGCTTCTCTTCGCCCTTTATTACTGGCACAACACTCCTGCACTGCTCTGAAGCAGAGTGTTCCAAAGTGCCTCTAAGCCAGTCGGACAGGAGTCCCCAACACCGGACCCAGTCCGAAGAGAAAGCTGCATTTTACAGATTTAGAATTTAAACCGAGAAAAAAAGCTGCAGTGGCAGAGAATCCACCCCTGCCTCTCTTCCCTCCCCCTTCCACTCCTGGTGTCTGTACTCAGCAAACATACAACAGCCTTCAAAAGATCTATCTGCAAACAGTGCAGCTGTTTGCTCTAGGACAGGGAAAGACCTTTCCTCTAGAAAATAAATCACTATTTAGACAGGAAACATAGCAAACTAATCAAATCCCAGGGGATCCAGATGTTTCAGAATATTGATAATGGGCTACTGAGCCTTTAACCTACAGACAGCTGTGACCAACAGCGGTTACCAGCTGATGGGAGTTCAGTGGCCCATGTTAAATAACTTCAGGGGCCTCAGTCCAGTGGTTAGCGGGCAAGAATCCACAACTGTAACCACTACAGCTGGCAGCTCTCCAGAGGCCAAGGACTGAGGGGCCATGGAGACTGACATGGTTACACCAGGACAAGTTTGAAGCACGCTGGCTGGACAGCGTGGGTTTGCACTGCCACTCCCAGTGCTGTCCCTGATGACAGCCGCCTGAGTTATCTATTCAGCCTCTTGCATGAGCAGGGAGGATCAAACGCAGAGCCCACTGAAATCAATGGTTGGCTTCATCGGCTTTGGAGCAGGTTCCAAAATGAATCAAACCAAACCAGAGTAGCCATAAAAACAATTCAAGAGCAGGAGAAAATGCCTTGCAGGGAGAGATTTAAAGAGCTCAGCCTGTTTAGCTTAAGAAGATTGAGAAGTGACTTCACTACAATGTACAAGTACCTTCTCCTGGGGAGAAGAAGATACTGAGGGTTAAGGGGCTCTTCAATCTAGCAGACAAAGGCACAAGAAATCAATGGCTGAAAGCTCAAAGCACACATTTTTATCTGGCTTATTTCCAGTTTGAATTTAACCATGATAGTGATTAACCATTAGAACAAGCTACCAAGGGAAACAGTCAAGTCTCCATCTCTGATGCCTTTCTGGAAGTTATGCTTTAGCCAAACACAAGTTACTGGGTTCAACATAAGGGTAATTGGGTGAAATTTAATGGCCTGTCAGATACCGGACTAAATGAACTAATGGTCCCTTCTGGCTTTAAATTCTGATTCAATGCATAAAATGTCTTATTTACTTTCCTTTAAGCAATTCCAGGTTGGATTTGATAAATAATCACAACAAATCCTGTGTCTTGGCAGGGGGTTAGACCAGATGACCCTTGTGGTCCCTTCTAACCCTGCGATTCTATGATTAGCTTTGCAAAGCCCTTACTTGTAGTATTGTGGTAATGCTAGAGCTCCCCACCTAGTGGGCCAGGTGCTCTACACATAAATAGCAAGAGACCATCCCTGCCACGAAGAGTTAACACTCTGAATAAACTAGCCAAAGAAAGTGCTATTATCCCCATTTTGCAGATGGAGAACCGAGGCACAGAGAGATTAAGGCCTCAAGCCTCAAAAGTGTTTAGGTGTTTAACTCCTACTGGAGTCCATAGGAGTTATGTGCCCAAATACTTCTGGGGATCTGGGCCTAAGTGACTTTTCCAAGGTCACATAAGGCACCTGCCAGAGACCTGGGAACTATATGCAGCTCTCCTAAATCACAGCCTTCAACCTTAGCCATCTGCCTGCAAGCTCTTCAAATTAGACTTCAAATTCCAGTTTCTCCCAGCACAATGGGATATAGAGGGTAGCTTCCAACAAGTAACATAGCAATGTGCAGAAATCTGGAGAAAAGCTTATATTAAAACTAACAATTACAGTAAACTCTTCAACTTTAATTGGACCGGTGGACTTAAAGCAGACAACTTTAGGCTGAGTTCTGTTCAAGTCAAGTGAGAAAGGACAGCTAACAGCATGTGTACACAAGGTAAGCTCTCATTTGTATTGGTGCTAAAATAGTAATGAATTCCATAGCAAAGGTGTTTGTAAAATTCTTTGGGTCAACGACTACAGAGAGCTCTGAATGGTAGTATCTATTATGTGCTCAATAACAGCTCACACAAAGACTTGGAAACTCTTGAAGAACAACTTTCTTAAGTGTGCAGCTGTCAATTGGATTGGGCACTGGGGTTCTCCAAAACCCTTCTCTAGAAGGGCCACAGAATTGTCAATTTCCACCTGGAGGGCCAGTGGAGATGGGGAGTCAGGACCCGGTTTGACAAGTCAGTCAAACAAAGGTACTTTGATGGCAATAAAAAAAGATACTTGGTGCTTTTAAAACATCTTTCCTCCAATGAATTTGAGTCAAGTTACAGAGAGTTGTTAAAGCATCACTAGCCTTATTTTACAAGGTGGGAAACAGAGACACAGAAGTTAAGTGACTTACCCAGGATCACCCATTAAACCAGACGCAGAGCTGGGAATAGAATCAACAGACCCCACAGTTCTCAGTCTCCTGGTCTAAGTACTAGAAAGCACTGCAGCATGCTGAAGTAGCATAACAGTATCAGCTGTAGATAAAACAAGGAGTCCTTGTGGCACCTTAGAGACTAACAAATTTATCTGGGCATAAGCTTTTATGGGCTAAAACCCACTTCATCAGATGCATGGAGTGGAAGATACATATTTTAACAGTAGGGGGAAATTAGCATGGTGAAATTAGTTTTTGTAGTGACCCATCCACTTCCAGTCTTTATTCAAGCCTAATTTGATGGTGTCCAGTTTGCAAATTAATTCCAGTTCTGCAGTTTCTCATTGGAAGTTTTTGAAGTTTTTTGTTGAATTGCCATTTAAGTCTGTTATTGAGTGACCAGGGAGGTCTCCTACTGGTTTTTGACTGTTGTAATTCCTGATTTTAGATTTGTGTCCATTTATTCTTTTGCAAAGAGAATGTCTGGTTTGGCCAATGTACATGGCAGAAGGGCATTGCTGGCACATGGCGGCATATATCACATTGGTAGATGTGCAGGTGAACAAGCCTGTGATGGTGTGGCTGATGTGGTTAGGTCCTATGAAGGTGTCCCTTGAATAGATGTGGACAGAGTTGGCAACGGGCATTGTTGCAAGGATAGGTTCCTGGGTTAGTGTTTTTGTTGTGCGGTGTGTAGTTGCTGGTGAGTATTTGCTTCAGGTTGTGGGGGCTGTCTGTAAGCGAGGGCTGTCCTGTCTCCCAAGATCTGAGAGTGAGGGATCATCTTTCAGGATAGATTGTAGATCCTTGATGCACTGGAGAGGTTTTAGTTGGGGGCTGTAGGTGATGGCTAGCCACATTCTGTTACTTTCTTTGTTGGGCCTGTCCTGAAATAGGTGACTTCTGGGTACTCTTCTGGCTCTGTCAATCTGTTTCTTCACTTCAGCAGGCGGGTACTGTAGTTTTAAGAATGCTTGATAGAGATCTTGTAGGTGTTCGTCTCTGTCTGAGGGATTGGAGCAAATGCGGTCGTATCTTTGAGCTTGGCTGTAGACAATGGATCATGTGGTGTGGTCTGGATGAAAGCTGGAGGCATGTAGGTAAAGACTGGGAGTGGATGGGTCACTACAGAAAACTAAAAACTAATTTCCCCATGCTAATTTCTCCCTTCTGTTACTCAGACCTTCTTGTGAACTGTTTGAAATGAGCCACCCTGATTACCACTACAAAAGTGATTTTTTGTCCTATTGATAATAGCTCACTTTAATTGAATTGTCTCCTTAGAACTGGCCTCCACCCTCCCACTGGGAAAGGCAACTCCCATCTTTTCATGTACTGTTGTATGCATCTTCCTATGGTATTTTCCACTCCATGCATCTGATGAAGTGGGTTTTTAGCCCACAAAAGCTTATGCCCAAATAGATGTGTTAGTCTCTAAGGTGCCACAAGGACTCCTCATTGTTTTTGCTGATACAGACTAACACAGCTGCCCCTCTGAAAGCTGTAGATAAGAGCTGTGAACCTACAACCCTCTAGCTGCGGCACAGGACTGCTATCAACTGAACCCTACAGTCACTGGAAAACAGCTCTTTCAGAATTCCCAAACACTAGCTTCTATATCGCTCAGGGTTTCCAATTAGGCAAACCCATTCCCCATTTCCTATACAGCCTTAAAACTTCAGTCTGCAAGAGCTCCTCTCCAGCTGAAATCACTGGTTTATATTTGCAGCTCTCCTTTTTGCAGCGCAACCAGGGAACTGCTGACTCAGCAGACAATAGGGAAGCATTTAATCACACAATAATTACTCTTCGTTGATAGTTATGGGCAAGATCCTCACCTAATTTACATCATTTCATGTCAGCTAACAATCTGGCCCTACGTGTGTTAATAAACAGATCCAAGTCTTGTTCTCTAACACTTAATAAAAACAAATTCATGTTTTAACCAAGAATAAAGTGATTTGCCTGCCATCTAAATAAATGAAAGCAGCTTGAAATTGGCTGTAGACTACTAAAAAAGGAAAGATAAAGCTTTGTGCTCACCTGCAGTGTGTATGGTAATTTTCTTTATCCCCAACTCTTACCAGTTGGGAAGTTTACAACATGACAAAATAAGAAGTTACTTAAATAATCTCAGTTCACATAGTGATTCAGTCTCTCAATATTCAATATCTTCATAAATGATCTGGAGGATGGTGTGGATTGCACTCTCAGCAAATTTGCGGATGATACTAAACTGGGAGGAGTGGTAGATACGCTGGAGAGGAGGGATAGGATACAGAAGGACCTAGACAAATTGGAGGATTGGGCCAAAAGAAATCTGATGAGGTTCAACAAGGATAAGTGCAGGGTCCTGCACTTAGGATGGAAGAACCCAATGCACAGCTACAGACTAGGGACCGAATGGCTAGGCAGCAGTTCTGCAGAAAAGGACCTAGGGGTGACAGTGGATGAGAAGCTGGATATGAGTCAGCAGTGTGCCCTTGTTGCCAAGAAGGCCAATGGCATTTTGGGATGTATAAGTAGGAGCATAGCGAGCAGATCGAGGGACGTGATCGTTCCCCTCTATTTGACATTGGTGAGGCCTCATCTGGAGTACTGTGTCCAGTTTTGGGCCCCACACTTCAAGAAGGATGTGGATAAATTGGAGAGAGTCCATCGAAGGGCAACAAAAATGATTAGGGGTCTGGAACACATGACTTATGAGGAGAGGCTGAGGGAGCTGGGATTGTTTAGCCTGCAGAAGAGAAGAATGAGGGGGGGATTTGATAGCTGCTTTCAACTACCTGAAAGGGGGTTCCAAAGAGGATGGCTCTAGACTGTTCTCAATGGTAGCAGATGACAGAACGAGGAGTAATGGTCTCAAGTTGCAGTGGGGGAGGTTTTGATTGGATATTAGGAAAAACTTTTTCACTAAGAGGGTGGTGAAACACTGGAATGCGTTACCTAGGGAGGTGGTAGAATCTCCTTCCTTAGAGGTTTTTAAGGTCAGGCTTGACAAAGCCCTGGCTGGGATGATTTAACTGGGAATTGGTCCTGCTTCAAGCAGGGGGTTGGACTAGATGACCTTCTGGGGTCCCTTCCAACCCTGATATTCTATGATTCTCTGGTCTAAACAAAACTCCTTGGCTTGATGCCCATATCACTTTAAATAGGATCCCTTCAGGATACATATGCCCAGTGAAAGTGAGTAAGGGCCACGAGGGGAGGAGGAATGTAGTGAGCAGGGGGCAGGGACTCAAGGAAGGGGCAGGGCTAGGGTGTTCGGTTTTGTGCGATTAGAAAGTTGGCAGCCCTAACCACTGGGTTACTAGTACCTCCAGGTCTTCTTTTGAGGATGCCCTTATTGCTATATAGCGGTTTCTCACCTTTTCCTTTTGGGATCTTCCTGCGGACGCGGCACATCGGTGGGTTGAGGGCTGGCCCCTGGTGCCACCTGACTTCCCCTTCAAAGGGACTTGTAGTTCCAAAAGATGCTCAGCATCCTCTTAGGTAACCCTCATAGAGCAGCCCCTGACCCTATTAAATCCTCAGGTACTCCATATTTCCTCAGCACTGGTGTAAGCATCCTCCTGTCCACTGTGTCATATGCCTTTTCTAGCTCTGTAGAATCCCAAACACAGTCCTGGTGGTACTTAGACACTTCTCTCTCATGTGCCAAATTACAAACAAGGGATCTGTGGTTCCTCATTTTTTCCTAAAACCCAACTGTTCTTGTTCAAGGAGGGGTTCCACCACCCTCCTAGTCCTGACATCCAAGGTGTATTCAGTAGCTTTACCCCATGTGCCAGTACCTCTATCCCTCAATAGTTTCCACAGTCATTGATGCTTCCTTTTTTGTATACAGGCATCAGGATAGACTTGCGCCAATCTTTGGAAATTTTCTTGTCTCGCCATATGGCTTTAACCACTCTGTTCATCCATTTTGTGCCTCTCTTGCCCAAGGCTTTCACCAGATCCAGCATCACAGCTCTCTGCCTTACTAGGCTTTATTATCTGGACTGCAGGTCTCACCTATTCCTCCATTAGGTCAGGCTCAGGCACCACGCTAGGATCACATGTTGGCAACTCTGCCAACGATTTGCCTCATTTAAAAAAGACTATCAAAGGATTGTTTACACGTGTTTACAATACCATCCTCCATTTGTTTGCCTCATTTTTGCAGTGATACAGATCTTTTTGCAAGTCAGCTGTGGGTAGTTTAAACACTCAGTGTACAGGAAATCTAGGACGTTCTCTTGGGCCTTCTTCACTGCCTGTTGGCAGCTCACTTGCTTCTTTGTATTTGCTTTCACTAGCACTCAACAGGTTAATTCCTCTCTCTTTAAGTACCATTTTCTTGTTTCAGTTGCTATCTGCACATCAGTCCACCACTGCTCCTCTCCCGCTTGGTTTTCCCCATCTGCATCATCCACAAACCATGTTCTTTGGTGGTAGTTCCACCCTTCAGCCAATGCCAAATCTTTTCCCGGATACTTCACTCCACTAGTGAAAACAAATGCAGCTCCAATGGGATCGAAGGAGTTGTACTTGCAGACATCATTGAACTTAAAATATTACACCCCAAATGAAATTCGTTAACCTATCATGCACATTCCGAAAGCCACTAGAAAGACGAACTGGCTGAGATATTGAAGCTCTATTATAAACTAAACTGGCTGTCCTAAACTAAAAGGCCAAAATCTAGTTTATTCTCTGTGCCAGGTAAACATAGGGAAAGTGAGGTTCCAATCTGCCAAGAGACAAAATCAAATAAGATAGTCAATTAATCAGTCAGTGCCAAAGATCCAGAGCCCATATTAGCTGAAAATCTCTCTTTTTACTGCCAATGAATGTGCTGGTCTCTGTAGCAGGATCTGAAAAGAGTAGTACACATCCTACTGAAACCAGAATTGAAGAACTTGGGCTCTGCTCAGCCTTGATCTCACAGTAACTCTGTTCTAAAAGAGCCAATGTATCATCCACAAAAATTGCACAATCCTGATAAAAATCGACTTCTGCAACTGATGGTGCACATTCAGACTGCAGTATTAGGTGCAGGCTTCACCCACTTAAGTTCAAACATCAGTCATTTTTGTTTTGGGCTTTGCTCTCTGGGACCAATATGCCACAAACTATCCTAGGTCAACTGCAGTAACTAGCGGCAAACACATCGTTTTCTGGTGAAGAGGGAATACTTTAGTGGTGTTTCTGGGATTCACCAACACTACCAATAATTTGTCAGTTACATTTGTGGGGATAAATTCTGCTCTTAAGCAAACCACACAATTCCATTTAAGTCAGTCCACGAGCATGGGTGTCACCCTGGATAAGAATCACTGAACTCACCAAGAGTAAGAGACCAAGAAATGGTTCCAGAGCAATGGAAAAGTGGCATCAGTGTCACAATAGCAAAGCCTGGTGACCTAAGGGACTGTAAGTGGCAAGGGGCTACACACCTTTCTCCTTGCAGTATCCTCTTAAGCAGGATAGGGGAAGTGGCTGAGACAAAACTAGAGGGAAGAGCAGTCTAGATTGACCCAGAAGATCCCGTATCGACCAGATTTCCCTCTTAAGAATGATCTTGGAAAAGAGCATCCAATGGCAAAAAGCCACTAATCATAAACTTCACAGATGTCAAGAAAGCATTCAACATTACAGTTCACTCTGGAACATCCTGAAGTGCGGTGGTATGCCAACAAAACCAGTTCTCATCCAGGCTTTCTATCAAGGTGCAGCTCACACAGTTGAAGTAAACTGCGTCTGGCTTGAGCGAACAGTTCAAGAGACACTGGCATAAACAACCATGTATTCTCTCACCTCTACCATCTGGCACTGGTATTGACTTCATTATGAGAAAAAAAGTGTAGACAAATACAACAGTCATCACATGGCCCAACAGGGCACTAAGAACATCTGCCATAACAGGTGTGCCATTGGGCAGCTGGAGGAACATGCAAAAGGCTCCAACAGAAAGAATCCCTCCATCAGACAAGACCCAGACAGGGAAAACTTATGGGACTTAACAGAGGGCCTACTAAAAGTAGCCCAGGATAGACAGGGATGGCGGAGTTTTGTTCAAGCCCTAAGCTACATCCCATGGCTCAGGAAGGATTCAGATTCAGAAAAGAGCAGAATTTTCTCCATTAACTTTAAAGACTAAACACTGGCTCAGGACAATTTGTTTTACTTACAATACATAAAATTCCTCTTATACAGAATACATGATATAACCTTGTTTTTCTAATACACACTTCAATTTTTGGAGTTTAGGGTTTTATTTTCACACACAAAATATAGAGAGAGGTGAAAAGTCCAAGTTTGGTCAATTAAAAACAATGTTGCTTCAATATTGCTTTCTTTTTGAACTACACAATTCTGTGTCTATGCAGAAGGACTGTGAGGTTCAAAAGGGAGGGAAACCCAGCACAGAATACCAGTATAAACTACCAGATGGAGGAGAAAGAGACAAAGAACTGGCTTCAAAAATGAAAATACACATAATGGTCAAGCATTTACAAGTTGTTAAGAAGGAGACTGTTTGTTTTAACAGAAAAATAGGCTCCATCCATTTTAAATACTGAGAGCAAGATATCCTTAGTTGGTTGAGTTGGCAACGCTCCAATGAAGTCAAAGGAGCTAACCTGGTCTGTATCTGCTGAGGATCTGGCCTATGCATGTCTGGGTACTGCAATAAATCCAGACTGTACCATGTGTGACTGGGATTGAGGAGAAGGATCTAGAATGTAGCACTAGTGAAATGATGACATGAACCTGGGATGGAGGCTCTGGAAAAAGAACAAAGGGGACAGAAATGAAAGGGGGGGGGGAAGGCTTCAGGGACAGTAAGAGGTAGTCTGGGGGAATGGGAAGACATCAAGAGAAGAGGAGGTGGTGTCCATCCCCTGTAAACAAACAGGGATTAAAGGTAAAACCCTGACTCCACTGAAGTCAATGGAAAAAACCCCTAGACAGCAAGAATTGCCAACAGTTTAATGGGGCAAATAATAATTAAAAACACATTGTATTTAAAAAGGAAGACAATTGGTCAACAGGAAGGGAAACATTTTTCTTGCAAAGAAACCGTTTTGAGACACTTCTTTTTTAGGTTAAAAAGGCCGAGTTATGTAATTACAGGACAAGGTCAGTTCTGTTAGTGGTCACTTTGACCTTTTAGAGCTACCTGTTGAAGGCCACGTGGAAGCTGGTTGACAATCAGGCCTTAGTTTGTGCCCCCACAAACAGATGGGCCGAAGTTACTGCTCCCACAACAAATGGTAGGTAGGGGTGGGAGTTTGGGCCTAACTCTGCTCCCACTGAAATCAACCAGGTGAAACTCTTGACTTCAGTGACAGCAGAGCTAGGCCAAGGCTGAGAGCTTTGGAAAATTCCATGCGAGCAGTTTATTAATATTTGCATCCACAGATACAGATGCAGCTTTGTGCAGGCACAGAAAGTACCTGCAAGAGCAGAGGTCCTTTTGGAGAACTTGGGCCTTAAACTCAGCAAGACGACATGGACACAAAGATCTCCCCAACCGCTGTCCTCAAGGAGATACACCCCTCCTCCCCCCACTGAGATATGCAGCTCTTCCAATTCTGAGAAACACTGCACTCTCATGTGTGTCTGGCATATTGTCAGCCCTTAACTTTAATATTATTTGTATTGTGACAGCCAGAAGCCCTAATTGAGCTCCCCATCATGCTAGGCACTGCACAGATCAGCAGGTGGGATTGAACCTGGGACCTCTGGAACTTAGTGCATGAGCCTCTACTGCATAAACTAAAAGCCAACTGGCTGTTAGTGAAGGCTGTAAAGCAGACTCAATCTCTCTAAATCAGTGCTCACCAACAAGTCAATTGCAATCTCCAGTGGTAGAACGTGGCTGCCCCTAAGGCAGGCTCCCTGCCTACCCTGGCCCCACACCACTCCCGGAAGTGGCCAGCCCGACCCTGGCAGTAGGGCTCTCCCTCCATGCACTGCCCCTGCAGCTCCCATTGGCCGGGAGAGCTGTGGGGGTGCTGCTTGCAGAGAGGGGCAGAGCCCAGAGCCATGTGACCCCCCCCACCCCCAGCTAAAGCTGTAGAGCAGACTCATCCTCTCTTAGTGATCTCAGTGCCAATAGAGGGGACAGAACACCACAACCAAGAAGTGTGTGGGTTATACATACACACAGTAAGACAGTTCCTGCCCCCAAAACCTTATAGTTTAAATACAAGATAAACTGCCAGGATTGTTAATTAGTACAAAATTTAGTGAGAGGTTTTTGGGGTGATACTCCACAAGTTATTTCACCTGGGACAAATGATCATCTGAGGGTAATAACTTTTGGTCACTTACAAATCTTTTCTAGGGCACCACTAACTTGGTGTCTCAGTTAGACAAGAAAACCAGATTTCCTTTGAAATGCTCTCTGGACTCTGGTCAGAGGCCCGGGCTTTGTTTGCTTATTCCCAAAGAATATACCTTTCAGTCTAGCCCAAACTGGTACAGTCTTGGAGCTACTCTTCTTTTTTCCTGTCTAATGCCAACTGTTCCCTAATGAAGTTAACAGAATGCAAAATGGTCCTTTATTGGATTTAGCTAGCATTCTTCTAAGCAGCACTCCCACAAAAAATAACTAACGGGCATAAGAAGTCAGCTTGAATGTGGATATTTATCCTGTTTAAACTACAGGCTCTGATGTTCATTCCTATTGTAATCTTTAATCCACTGCTCAGAAGAATAAAGTGCTCTGAGTGTTCTTTATCAGTCCATGATGTTAGGCGTTTTGTCAGAAAAACTGCATCAACAGTTTTCCATCCTACCCTGCCTCAGTCCTTGAGACAAGATCACAGATCTTCGTCCAATGACAAATGCTTTAAAAAAAGGTAGAATTAGCCTTTTTAAAACCTACCCATAACAGAACACAGAAAAAAGTCTATGAACATATTCCATCAATAACAGGGACATGGTGACATTAACATTCTTTTAATGTCCTGCATTTTCAGAGGACTTACTGTGTGACCAAGAAAAGTCGACTGAAGTTCAGAAGCATGGCTAAAGTCTGGAATGTATTTTTAATATTATTGCTCTCTTTTGCAAGATCAATAATACATATCTAATGTATATTCTTAACATATTCTGCAACTACATACATGCTGGGTATCTACACACAAGAATAGATTACAATAAAATGCAAGTTCCACAGTCAAATTCTCAGCTGATGTAAGCTAGCAGAGCTCCGCTGAAGTCGATGGAGCTCTGCCAGTTTACACCAAGAGAAAATTTGGTCCCTAGCATCACCACAAAAAGTAAGAAAATCTGGAGGTAAAGTAAAAGATTAGGACTGATTCTGCTCTCACTCACACCAAGATAAATCAAAAATAACAGTCGATGTCAATGAAGTTACATGGAGTTTGATCAGTCATGCCCTTTGTGCCTAACTCCTCATTTAGGGGTGAAGTTCCAACCCTGTGCCAGTTGTTAATGAAACATCATGAAAATTAAAGCACATCTGTTTTCTACTGTGACTAGTGTTGGGTCGTACATAGGATCCACTGCTGTACAGTGTATGCTGTGCTGTTTGGGTTTTAGTATTTTAATTTATTAATGTGGCCAGATTTTCAAGAAATCTCAGTTTCCATTTAGGCCCCAGTTCAACAAAGCACTTAAGCACGCACTGGCTTACCTGATTCACCCCACCTGAGAATCTGCCCTAAACGTTTCCCTGAGGTTAACACATTTTGTATTTAGGTTAAAACTATATTTTGAGTCTTTGATTTTTTATTTTTATTTATGTTTTTAAGATCATCGAAAAACAAACAAGAATTTGGAAATGTTCATTTGCATTTTTATACATTATCTGTGCTAGAACCAAAAGGAATTTTTGGTGAAAAAAATGTCAGTGGTTTTCAAGTTGCAACTTGAATCTTGTTGCTTTATTTTGACACTTTTTAAAAAAAATTTACACTCCATGGAAAACCAAACATCAGTGTTTATAAGAGGCTGATAATAGGTTATAGTGTACCAATTTAGGGTAATCAGCTATAACGTAGAAACAAAGGGATGTAACACTCCCTTAAAGTTTCCGGCGCTCACAAAGTAGTCCTGGGACAGATTTTGATCTTGTATGCACCTGGAGTAACTCCACTGACTTTAATGGACTGACATTGCTGTAGCGGAGATCCGATTCTGACCCATCCGGCTTTCACATATCACAGTGGAGGAATAAATGCAGGGAGCATGAACTATGTACCCCACAAGAACACCTAAAGAAAGTGAACGACGCTGTCCAGAAGACTAGAAAGCCCGCCCCTCCTCCCAAGCCCTCCTTGCTATTCTGCACAGACACGCTCCGGCGCAAGGGCGCTGCGCGCCCGGCCGGCGAAGCCGGGGAAGGCGCAAGGGCGCTGCGCGCCCGGCCGGCGAAGCCGGGGAAGGCGCAAGGGCGCTGCGCGCCCGGCCGGCGAAGCCGGGGAAGCCGGGGAAGGCGCAAGGGCGCTGCGCGCCCGGCCGGCCGGCGAAGGCGCAAGGGCGCTGCGCGCCCGCTCCAGGCTGTGTCTCCACCCCCCCCCTCTTTCGCGGGAGCCCGTCCGTCTTTCTTCTCGCACAGAACCGCGCTGCCTCGGGGCGGGACGCTCGCCTGCAAGAGCCCCGTGTCTCCCTTCCGGGCGAGGGGCCGGTCTCCCGGCGAGAGCCGCCTGGGCAGCCCGGCCAGGATGCGGCCGCCCCGGGTTAGGTCGCGGAGGAAGCGGCGCTGGCAGGCCCGGGGTTACTCGCGGTCAGCGCGAGCGGATGGGGCCGGGCTCCCCCCCGGAGGTCCCGGGCCGGCGCGGCGAGCCGGGGCTCGAGCTGGCGAGCCGGGGGCTAGCGCGGGAGCGATGCCCAGCCGGGGCACTGCGTTTCAGGGAGCAGAAGCGAGCAAACAGCTGGAAAGACACGGGCGAGGGAGAGAGCCGGGGGAAGGGGCAAGCCCCGTGTCCCCTGGGGCCAAGGGGAGACGGGGGCTGCCCCAGAAGGAGCGGGGGGCGCGGAGAGGGGCGACCCCGCAAACAGAGCTCTAGAGGCGCCGCTCCCGGCGCAGCCCAGGCCGGAGACCCCCCAGCCTCTCCAGGAATCGCCCCCAGGGCAGCAAGCGCCGGCCGAGCCCTACCTGGCTGTCGCGGTGGCCTCCCGGCTGCGCGGAGCCCCCTGCCCCGAGCGCTGAGCTGCGCGGCCGCCCCGACCCGCCGCTGTTCCGCTCGCCGCTGCTGCGAAGCCGGGGACTCGAACCCGCGGCGCCTTTTATAGCTGGCCCCAGCCGCGCCGCGAGGTTATTGTCGGTCAAACGCGGCTCCCGCCTGCGGCTGTTTATGTCGGGCCGTCACTCACCCACGGCACGTGGAGACCCGGCCCGCCTCTTAAAAGGGCGATGCGCGCCACCGGCGGGCCCCGGCCGCGCCGCCTCCAGCGCAGCTGGGCACCCTGGGGCGGGGGGCTCGAGCCACCAGCTGCCGCTGCAGCAGCGCTACCGGGCGAGCGGCCGGTCACCCCGCCCGCAGCCCCGCCCCGCCCGCGCGTGCGTGGCCTCCTAGCCTGCCCCGAGTAGCTGGCCAGCAGCGGGGAGTCCCCCTGGTTATCAGGGGTTCTCCACCCCACTCGCCAGAGGGTTTCAAAGGGTCCCCTGATGGCTCCTGTGCCCGGGGGCCAGCTGGGCTCGCCGCCCTGCTCCGGGCATTGCAACCTCTGGGGGCCCAGCCCCCAGCACCGACTTCCTGATTTCCCTGGGGGTGCTCAACCCCCACTCTGCCCAGGGCGCCGCCCCCACGCCACTCCTTCCCCCAGGGACCCACCCCCCCACCCTGCCCCAGCTACAGCCCCGCCTTGCCTCTTCCCACCACCTTCCCCCCCTCCCCCAAGCACACCCTTCCCGCCTCTTCCCGCCCCCTCTCCCCCCAGGGCCTGCTGTTGAACAGCTGCTCGGCGGCAGGCAGGAGGCATGGGGGCGGGGGTGGGAGCTGAGCGGCAGGGCCCTCTTTGTGTTCCGCGGGTGCTCCAGCCCGGGACGCTCACCGAGTTAGCGCCTATGGTCCCCGCGCCACTCAGGCTCGGCCCAGCCGTCAGGACGAGGAGAGCCTGGGTAGGCCAAACCTGACGGACGGGCACTGCGAGCCCGTGAGCCAGGTCACAACTCTGCTCAGACGGGGGAGGCCAAACCTGAGCAGCGCTGTGGCTCCAGGGTGGCAATGCCTGGAGCAGAGAGCCGGGCCCAGCCAGCCCCACAGCCCAGGAGCTGCCGCCTGGGGTGAATGCCTGGCAGAGCCCAGCCCTCCTGGGACGCAGGACCTGACTGAAACCACCCCAGGGCCCTCCACCCCCAGACTATTTACTAGGTCATAACAGTCTATAAACATTTACAAATCAGTCCTGTGCCCAAAAAGCAGGGCTGGCCTTACGATGAGGCAAACTGAGGCAGCCGCCTCAGGTGCAAGACTGGGGCGGGGGCGCCACTAGGACCCAGAGTTTCAAAGTTTTGGCCCAAGCGAGGGGGCACGGGGGCATCATTTGAGCTCCCCTCTTCAGGTGCCAAAATGTTGTGGGCCGGCCCTACCGGAAAGGTTGAGAATCACTGTTCTAGCAAAGGGTCTAGGCCTCACTGGGTGAGTTTCTCTCGCTGGGCCCTGTTATGATGGTCAAAATGACCCTTTCTGCCTTAAAATCCATCTCTATTCCCTCTCCTCCATGAACAAGGCAAGGGATAACACCCAGCAAAAGGTGCAGTTACTCTGGATATCTGTGTGTGTCTTAGAGGAGTTGTGAGCAGAGCTGGAGGGAGGAATGATTTGGGGGGGGGGGGGCTTTTAATATATTTCTTTATGAGCAAATGAGCCACTAGTATCCATGGGATCTTAATATTAATTGGGCATATTCAGGCAACTGCCAGTTGTCTTATAAAGTCTGTAAACTTGGATGTTTTATAAAGTTGAGTATGAATGGTTATTTATCCAAACATTCATGCCAGAAGTTAGTTGATGTAAGGAGGGTCTGAATGAATTCTCCCCTGACAGCTAGCTGGTCGGGGGAGAGACTGTAGGAGCAAACTGTATTTACATGAACACAATCCTACTCTGCTTAGATATCCAGCAGATAGAGTGATGTTACTCAAAGTAATCAACTTTGGCTGGTGTTAGGTTACAAACAGTGATGAGCTGTCAAAATCTTAACAATGGGTTTCCTCCTTACCCCACAAGAGGGTTGTTGCTCACCCCCGCACCCCGGGACTCCTGCCCCATCCAACCCCCCCGCGTTCCTTGATGCCCCCCCAGGACCCCTGCCCCATCCACCCCTGACTGCCCCCAGAACAGGGCAGGAGGGTCTCGTGGGCCACTGCAGTGGGTGCCCAGCCCACCCCACCCCTAAGAGCCAGAGGGACCTGCCGGGGCGCGAGGTGCGGAGTCCCAGAGGTGCTTACCTGGGGCAGCTCCCAGGAAGCATCCGGCAGGTCCCTCTGGCTTCTAGGGGCGGAGAAGCACAGCTCAGGGTGGGGCAGGGGGAGCGGCCACTCCCCAACGGATCACATCAAAAGTGGAGCCTTAGGCTCCGGGGCTAGAGCACCCATGGGGAAAATTTGGTGTGTGCAGAGCACCCACCAGCAGCTCCCCATCCTGCACCTGGCCCCAGCTCACCTCACCGCCACCCCGCTCTGCTTCTCCACCCCCCCACTCCCGGCTTCCCGCAAATCGGCTGTTCGCACGGGAAGCCAGGGAGGGCTGAGAAGCAGGCGGCGGCTTCACACTCAGGCCGAGGATGGCGGAAGTGAGCTGGGGCGGGGAGCGGTTCCCCTGTGCGCCCCCCGGGTTACCTGCTGCGGCGTGGGCGGCCCTCCTTCCGCCCCCCCCCCAGCTCACCTCCGCCTCCCTGGGCCTGCGCGGGAAGCCGTGGCCTGCTTCTCAGCCCACCCCGGCTTCCCGCGCGAACAGCTGATTCACGGGAAGCCGGGGGGGGCGGGGAAGCAGAGCGGGGTGGCGCATTCAGGGGAGGAGGCGGAGGTGGAGCGGAGGTGAGCTGGGGCCGGGAGTGGGGCGGGGAGCTGCCGGTGGGTGCTCTGCACCCACCAGATTTTCCCCTTGGGTGCTCTAGGGCTGGAGCACCCATGGAGTCAGCGCCTAAGGCGCCACTTTTGGCTGGTTAAATTTAGAAGCCCTTTTAGAACCGGTTCTCCCTCATGGAACAACCAGCTCTAAAAAGGCTTCTAAATTTAACAACCGGTTCTAGCGAACTGGTGCGAACTGGCTCCAGCTCACCACTGGTTACAAATCATTTTAGTACTGAATGCAGGGGTAGTGAAATGCTGTTATTAATGTTGTTGTCATTATTATATGAATAAAGGGAAGCAGAACTGTGCTTAACCTGTCCCAAACTAGGTGGTCACCCTCAGCTGAAAGGGCCTCATTAAGCCAGGGGCTCCAATGCCAGAGAAAGTAAAGGGAGGGGAGACAGGTATCCCAGTCAGAAGGTGTGGACTGTTCCCAAGGGTGCTGGTCTGGTTTAACCTGTTCTTTCTCACTGTTCAAAGAGAACTAAATACGCTTTATTAGGAGCCTCTGTTATTTAAAATGCTCAGTCAGAGCTGAAATCACTTGTGGTGGGACCCAGTTTCTGCCCAGTCTGCAAAGAGCTAAAAATCACTAAGAGACTGACCTGGAGAGGTCACAGCAGAGAGGCAGGTAGAAGCAGAAGGGAACTGAAGCGGCAGGAGAGGCCAGCCAGAGCAAGTGCTCAGATGGCAGAGCAAGCCAGGTGTCTTCTTCCCCAGGTGGGAGGTGACCTCACACGCACGCACCTCTGAACCCTGGGTCCTCCCTGACCAAGGGCAATCACTGCGAGTGGGGCATGGTCGGGGTGAAAGTAGGCCCGTACAGGCTGCTATGGTGTTCCGGCCCGAAGCTGGTACCGGCCCGTATCCAGCCGATGTTACAATGCTGCCGCAGCGAAGGACCCTTCTTCGAGTGCCTCCATGGCAGTGCTTTAGCGTCATTGTGCCCCCCCCGCCACCAACAGCCAGGGGGCAAAAGGAGCAGCTGCCCCGGGACCAGTGATTTAAAAGGGCCAGGGGCTCGCTGCTACCGCAGCACTTTTAAATCGCCGCCGAGGCCAGGCAGCATGAATGGGCTGGCTGGGGGAGGCTGACCCCCAGACCTGCCCCTTTCCCCCAAGGCTCCGCCCCTTCTGGGGGGGCCGGAGCCAGGCCCCATACTGGTAAGTGTTCCATATTGCTTTCACCCCTGGGTATGGTGAAGGAGCAGAGGGGGGCACAGTAAAGGAACTGTGGTTGTAGAACTCAAGAACAGGAGACGGAAGGCTCTGCCCCACGCACTCTGGGGTGGGCATCCCGCTCACAGTTTTATGCTTATGAATCCTGCTTGTGACATTTTCCCTAATGAACGTTGGGTGACTTCTTTCATTAAAAGTTTCTTTTCTACACTCAGACTCTGTAGCACAGAGTGGGGAATTATTGCCTCTCAGAGGTGCCTCGGGCTCGTGTGTAATTTTCCCAGGTTACTGGGTGGGAGCTCGAACCAGTTCTATGTTGTATTGTTGAAAAGGAACCCTTAGATATTGAACCCGGCCCTGGTTGCTGCCAGCTCCCTCTGGCAGAAGGGTGACATTATTAATCATTTGTTATGCTCCTTTCAAAAAAATCTTGGAGTTTCTACACCCACATTTGCATTTGTTTAGCTAAACCAGTGCAAACCCCAAAATGGAAACTTCTTTTGATTTGAATGGTTTATTTTGGTGTTGCATGACCCTGTCCCTAGTCAGCTTCAGCGAAACCAAAATGTGACGGTCTTCACTACAGTCAAACCTCAAGGTGGGCAGTTGGGAATTAGTTACCTTGCTTTATTCAATAGAGCACGACAACGCTGCAGAGTAGCAGGCAAGTTCTGCATGACTGCAGCCATGCCTTCATCCAGCCTGGCATGGTATCCACACCCCAGAGAAATCTGAGTGTGTACCCAATGGTTTGTAATGCCCCAGTTTGCTGAGACACTGCTTTCACAGGCTGTTCCCTCCACAGACTGTGTGCAGAAATGGTCTAGGCTGAGGAAATTCCTGTTGGCAAGGTCTTGGCAAGACCAAAGCTGGTGTGCTGTTACCTCCTTGTGCTCAAAGCCTACTTTAAACTGAAGTAAGAGCATCTCCACAGCCTTCTACCCTGGTTTAACTATTTTTTGAACAACACCTTCAGTTATACCAATGCAACTTTGGGTGTAAAGGAGCCTTCTGGTTAGTGGAAACAAACCAGGAGTGAAATCCTGGCCCTGTGAAGTCCATGGGAATTTTGCCATTGACTTCAATAGGGTCACGATTTCACCCCATGTTACTTATTGTAGGTAACAAAGCATGAATGGCAAAAGTTAGCAGTGCACCAACAACCCATCGGCTGCAAGTTGTTTGTCCAACTAATATTTATGAATAGGTCAGGAAGCAATTGGGAAGAAAAAGAAAAAAGGCTAAACTCATGTGCAGAATTATTTGCGGTGCATAATTTGACCAGCTCTAGTTGTAAGACGTAGAGTCAACATTTTTTTTCAGCCCTTGGGAAATGTGCTTGATTACCTAGTTTATTGTACGAGGGGGCAGCTCCTGAGCTGGTGTAAATTGTTACAGCTCCGTTATTACCCCAGCTTTCTCCTTCTGCAATGCCTACTGATATATCACTATTAGAAAGAGGGTCTCAAAAGCTGCTGGAGCATAGGCTGTGCCTGTGTATTGTGAATTTTTCCACCAAAAATTCTATATGGTAAAAACATTTAATGCACAAGAGATAAGAAGTTCTAAATTAGGGTTCCCACTGCAGATCCATTGCTCATATGTAGTAAAGTCTTTTGCATTACTGCACATGCTATTAATATGAGCAATCTGGCTGGTGGGAACAGAATCTGAATCTCCGGATTTCTGTGTGTTTCAATGCTCAGCCATAAAGTCACATTAACTTTTAACCTCTTTCATTCTTTAAAGAAAAATCAGGAGACTGAAGTGAGTGATCACACCCTGAAATAGACTCTCAAGAGATTACAGTGATCCCGCTTTAAAATAAAATTAGCCACGTGAGCCTCAAATATACCAAATAAATGTGCATACTCACGTATGCAATGTATAGGGTCACACACTGAATTCAACACAAAAGGTATAACTAAGTAGAATTATGCCAAACTATGTAATCTCAAAGAATAAATTAAATCAATGGGATTGAATGGATCCACTTCTGGATAGAATTTGATTCTCTGGCCATGTTCTGATATCCGTTCCATCACTGCGATTGCAGAGTAACTCCATTCATCTCAATGCTTTGGATTTATACCAGTGAAATGGAGATCAAAATCTGTACTGAGTATTAAATCCACAGCAGATTTGAAGTTAACCCTAGTACCTTTTTCAGTACTGGGAGGTGGAGCAGGTCAGAACTCACAAGAGGAGTCAGTTATGACCCATTCCACCTTCCTCTTCCAAGAGCCCAACAATTCTCCCTCAGCATGACCAACCACCTGCAGGCCTGGGCCAGCATGGGGCAGACAGCAGGCACTGGCCAGCAGCAGGAAGAAACGGACATGGAGGCAGCAGCATGAGTGAGAGGGGAGACAGGGCCAGAGGAGGAAGATGGGTGAGGTGCTTGAGGCTAGACAGTCGCTCAGGATGCTTGTGTTGTGGTAGTTAGTGAGATGGGAAAGTGAAATCTTCTGAGGGTCGCAGAAGAGAGCTCATTCGATAGAGCGGAACAGGAGGCAATAGATGTGGGAAAGGAGGCCGGGCACTTGCTGCATGGAAAAATAAGCGTATTCATCCTTAATGCTCTAAGGGGTAAGCCATGGGGGAACTCTCCAGGCATGTTCCCAAAACTTTATGCAGTAGGATCAATGTTACACTCAAGGCCTGATCCAAAGTCCATTTGGAATCAGTGAGAGTCTTTCCATTGACTTCAGTGGGCTTTAGATCAGGCGTTTAGTATCTTCCTATGAATCGAATCGTGGAAGTCAACGAATGGCTACGCAGGTGGTGTCGGAGAGAAGGCTTTGGTTTCTTTGACCATGGGATGGTGTTCCATGAAGGAGGAGTGCTGGGCAGAGACGGGCTCCATCTTACGAAGAGAGGGAAGAGCATCTTTGCCAGCAGGCTGGCTAACCTAGTGAGGAGGGCTTTAAACTAGGTTCACCGGGGGAAGGAGACCAAAGCCCTGAGGTAAGTGGGAAAGCGGGATACTGGGAGGAAGCACAGGCAGGAATGTCTGTGACGGGAGGGCTCCTGCCTCATACTGGGAATGAGGGGCGATCAACAGGTTATCTCAAGTGCTTATATACAAATGCACAAAGCCTTGGAAACAAGCAGGGAGAACTGGAGGTCCTGGTGATGTCAAGGAACTATGACGTGATTGGAATAACAGAGACTTGGTGGGATAACTCACATGACTGGAGTACTGTCATGGATGGTTATAAACTGTTCAGGAAGGACAGGCAGGGCAGAAAAGGTGGGGGAGTAGCACTGTATGTAAGGGAGCAGTATGACTGCTCAGAGCTCCGGTACGAAACTGTAGAAAAACCTGAGTGTCTCTGGATTAAGTTTAGAAGTGTGTGCAACAAGAGTGATGTAGTGGTGGGAGTCTGCTATAGACCACCGGACCAGGGGGATGAGGTAGATGAGGCTTTCTTCCGGCAGCTCACGGAAGCTACTAGATCGCATGCCCTGATTCTCATGGGTGACTTTAATTTTCCTGATATCTGCTGGGAGAGCAATACAGCGGTGCATAGACAATCCAGGAAGTTTTTGGAAAGCGTAGGGGACAATTTCCTGGTGCAAGTGCTAGAGGAGCCAACTGGGGGGGCGCTTTTCTTGACCTGCTGCTCACAAACCGGGTAGAATTAGTGGGAGAAGCAAAAGTGGATGGGAATCTGGGAGGCAGTGACCATGAGTTGGTTGAGTTCAGGATCCTGACGCAGGGAAGAAAGGTAAGCAGCAGGATACGGACCCTGGACTTCAGGAAAGCAGACTTCGACTCCCTCAGGGAACGGATGGCCAGGATCCCCTGGGGGACTAACTTGAAGGGGAAAGGAGTCCAGGAGAGCTGGCTGTATTTCAAGGAATCCCTGTTGAGGTTACAGGGACAAACCATCCCGATGAGTCGAAAGAATAGTAAATATGGCAGGCGACCAGCTTGGCTTAATGGTGAAATCCTAGCGGATCTTAAACATAAAAAAGAAGCTTACAAGAAGTGGAAGGTTGGACATATGACCAGGGAAGAGTATAAAAATATTGCTCGGGCATGTAGGAATGAAATCAGGAGGGCCAAATCGCACCTGGAGCTGCAGCTAGCGAGAGATGTCAAGAGTAACAAGAAGGGTTTTTTCAGGTATGTTGGCAACAAGAAGAAAGCCAAGGAAAGTGTGGGCCCCTTACTGAGTGAGGGAGGCAACCTAGTGACAGAGGATGTGGAAAAAGCTAATGTACTCAATGCTTTTTTTGCCTCTGTCTTCACTAACAAGGTCAGCTCCCAGACTGCTGCGCTGGGCATCACAAAATGGGGAAGAGATGGCCAGCCCTCTGTGGAGATAGAGGTGGTTAGGGACTATTTAGAAACGCTGGACGTGCACAAGTCCATGGGGCCGGACGAGTTGCATCCGAGAGTGCTGAAGGAATTGGCGGCTGTGATTGCAGAGCCACTGGCCATTATCTTTGAAAACTTGTGGCGAACCGGGGAAGTCCTGGATGACTGGAAAAAGGCTAATGTAGTGCCAATCTTTAAAAAAGGGAAGAAGGAGGATCCTGGGAACTACAGGCCAGTCAGCCTCACCTCAGTCCCTGGAAAAATCATGGAGCAGGTCCTCAAAGAATCAATCCTGAAGCACTTGCATGAGAGGAAAGTGATCAGGAACAGCCAGCATGGATTCACCAAGGGAAGGTCATGCCTGACTAATCTAATCGCCTTGTATGATGAGATTACTGGTTCTGTGGATGAAGGGAAAGCAGTGGATGTATTGTTTCTTGACTTTAGCAAAGCTTTTGACACGGTCTCCCACAGTATTCTTGTCAGCAAGTTAAGGAAGTATGGGCTGGATGAATGCACTATAAGGTGGGTAGAAAGCTGGCTAGATTGTCGGGCTCAACGGGTAGTGATCAATGGCTCCATGTCTAGTTGGCAGCCGGTATTAAGTGGAGTGCCCCAAGGGTCGGTCCTGGGGCCGGTTTTGTTCAATATCTTCATAAATGATCTGGAGGATGGTGTGGATTGCACTCTCAGCAAATTTGCGGATGATACTAAACTGGGAGGAGTGGTAGATACGCTGGAGGGGAGGGATAGGATACAGAAGGACCTAGACAAATTGGAGGATTGGGCCAAAAGAAATCTGATGAGGTTCAATAAGGATAAGTGCAGGGTCCTGCACTTAGGATGGAAGAATCCAATGCACCGCTACAGACTAGGGGCCGAATGGCTAGGCAGCAGTTCTGCGGAAAAGGACCTGGGGTGACAGTGGACGAGAAGCTGGATATGAGTCAGCAGTGTGCCCTTGTTGCCAAGAAGGCCAATGGCATTTTGGAATGTATAAGTAGGGGCATAGCGAGCAGATCGAGGGACGTGATCATTCCCCTCTATTCGACATTGGTGAGGCCTCATCTGGAGTACTGTGTCCAGTTTTGGGCCCCACACTACAAGGAGGATGTGGATAAATTGGAGAGAGTCCAGCGAAGGGCAACAAAAATGATTAGGGGTCTAGAACACATGACTTATGAGGAGAGGCTGAGGGAGCTGGGATTGTTTAGCCTGCAGAAGAGAAGAATGAGGGGGGATTTGATAGCTGCTTTCAACTACCTGAAAGGGGGTTCCAGAGAGGATGGCTCTAGACTGTTCTCAATGGTAGCAGATGACAGAACGAGGAGTAATGGTCTCAAGTTGCAGTGGGGGAGGTTTAGATTGGATATTAGGAAAAACTTTTTCACTAAGAGGGTGGTGAAACACTGGAATGCGTTACCTAGGGAGGTGGTAGAATCTCCTTCCTTAGAGGTTTTTCAGGTCAGGCTTGACAAAGCCCTGGCTGGGATGATTTAACTGGGAATTGGTCCTGCTTTGAGCAGGGGGTTGGACTAGATGACCTTCTGGGGTCCCTTCCAACCCTGATATTCTATGATTCTATGAGACTTTCACATATTAATATTTGTTTGGCCCTTTGCTCTCTTTCAGATCCCTCATTAATTTTCATTGACTGCATTTTTCTCTCTTGTACCTGTTTGGTTGCATTTCCCACGTAGGGGCCAGAGACATTGCAGATGCAAGCTGTTGCTGGGTCTAGTAGATCAACTGCCCCAGTAAATTTAAGTGAGACAGGCGAGCTATACAGCATCTCTCTTTCTCACACATCCATGAGAAATTTCTGCCACTTTATCACCCATACCAAGAGAGCCTCCACTATAAAGTGAGAAGATTTAAGCCACTTAACCAAAAGGCTGTGTATTACAAGAGCAAAGGAAACAAAAGCTTAACATGCCTTTTACTGTCTTTGGGTTTCTTGCAGTAAAGTATTATGGGGATACGTCTGAAATTCTGAACTCTAATTCTACGTGACCTTGTTTGGGCTCAGGTCAGGAAGCAAGAAAGATGTGCAAACTGTTTAGTAACTTTTATTCAAGAAATTGCTTCCTAACAAACTTTGACAACTTCCTTATTACTTGACAGTGTGGCAACACAGCCTTTGTGCCAAGCTTCCTCCTTCCTAGCTATTGCATTTTCTTATACAAAGTGGAAGTTAATCAGTATATCAAGCATCTGCCCTGGTTTTTTGAACTTCTCAAACTAGATTTTTGTTATCTGACACCAATCAGAAATGCCACCAGTGCGGTTTCCTGGACAGATCCTTCTAATTTTAAACAAAAAGAAAAATTTTCCTATGTTAAAATGTCCTCTTTAGAAAAGCAAGATTTTAACATCCCACCCTCCATTTACCTTTCCTCATGCAGGTATTAGAGTCAGGTAAGTGCAGTTGCTATTCCACTACAGTGCAAATCATTACATCAAGATATTTTCTGCAATCTGCTACTCCCAGTTTCTTTTCATTCCTCTATTTCCAGATGGTTGAGACAAGTAATACACAGATCAGCAGCTCTTTCAAAGACATGTTACCACCTGGAGAGCTGTAGGAGAACTATTATCTGGACCTTAAGGCCTTGTAACTTGCACAATGCCACCTGCCCCAAGGAAGGGGTGAAGTGCTACATTATCCATAGGATTTGGGTACTTAATGATTTAAGGGCTATCATAATTAGCCATTAGTGAGGGTTCTGAATTCTCCACAACGGCTACGATCCTCTCCATAAGGAGGGTGGGACCTATATGTTACACAGACATAGCTATTCTGTATCCTTTCTATACTCCCCCAGTCACAAATATCTACCAGGGTATATTTTAAAAAGCAAAACAAAGGAATTCAATATGTATTTTTAATAAACAACTCTAACAAAGTTCCAGAAGCGAGAAAGGAGGGAGCTCAGAGTCTCAGCTGGTGCAAATCCATTCAACTCAATGGAACTAAACTGAGTACCTGCCAAGCCGGTCCATAGTTTTAAAGCAGTTTTCAAAGCAAAGAAAAGATGTAGAACTGCTAGTTAAAATATTTAGATATTCTAAATTTAGTAATCAGACATGTTTCCTCTTCAAGTTCTCTGAATGCAAGTATACACAAAACATACATTTATTGTACTGTATTATAATAATGTTAAAGGTCCACATCTACTTCTATGAAATCAATGGTAAAACTCATCAGCTTCAAAGGAAAGCAGAATCGGGTGGCAAAAGACTAGAATAGCATGGACAATTTGCAAAGGCTTGTAAAAATTAGCAAGAACAAGGACACCTGCATAAGCATTTCAGCCTGTGCTGTATATTATGGGCCAGATTTTCAGAGGGCTATTGTTTACATGTACATAGAACTCTTGATATGTATGCACAAGCAAAGGCTTGCGTGCAGGCCTTCTGGCTGCACATTAGAAGTGCATAGGTCAGATGTGCAAAATTGTGCTTTTAAAAGTTTTGTCTACTCTTGCAGTACCCAATGAAAAGCACGTATGTGGAGTCTAGGGCACTGCATGCAAATACTAGAGTCGTCATGCTAGTGCATGTGACCAAGAAGTGAAAATGACTACACAAAGCTCTCTCAATTACCAAAAGTTAACACAAAACACCATGGGAGAAATGTTTTCCCTGCAAACTCAGTTTGAGTAATTTAAGTCCAGATCTTCAGCTGGTTTAAATTAGTGTATCTCCATTGATCTGGTGTTACGTGTAATGATCAAAACCTGAGATTCTTTTATGCAAGACTGAATTCTGCTCTCAGTTACCCTGGCATAATAAGCCAGAGTAATTTGACTGCTTTCACGGGTTTCTTAGACACCAGTCTAAGAAAGTTCAAAACCTGGCTGTAAATTCTTATTCAGACTCACTCTCAAAGGGCTTGTCTACACTATGAAATTAGGCTGAATTTATTAAAGTTGACCTGTAGCCTCCAATTTTCCAAAAATCGATGGTGTATGTCCCCACTATGTACATTCCGTCGGCAAGCCCATCCCCACGACCATGGGTAGCACTGACTCACAGAGCAATGCACTGTGGGCAGCTATCCCACAGTTCCTGCTCCCGATTGGAATTCTGGGTTAGGCTCCCAATGCCTGATGGGACAAAAACATTTTTGTGAGGTGTTTTGGGTACATATCATCAGCCTTCCACGATGCACTTGGCTCCTACCTCCCTCCCAGAAAGCAACGGCAAAACAGTCATTTTCGCACCTAAGCCTGGGTTACTTGTGCAGATACCATAGCATAGACCCTGCTCAGCTGTACGCTGTTGTTGTGAGCATCACAAACACCTTGTGCATTGTCCTGCTGTATTTGCAGAGCTTAGCCAAGAGCAGTAACACAGGAAAATGTGATGCCATGCAAATAGCTGTGCTGGAAGCTATGGAATACAGTACATACTGGCAGTGGCAGCCAGGCTTGTTTATACAGTGGAACGCCACTTCTGGGCCTGGGAAACAAGCACAGACTGGTAGGACCACATCCTGATATGGGATGAGGAGCAGTGGGTGCATAACTTTTGCATGTGCAAGGCCACTTTCATGGAACTTGTGAATTGCTTTCCCCAGCCCTGAAGCACAGAAATACCAAAATGAGACCTGCTCTGGCAGTTGAGAAGTGAGTGGTGATAGCCCTGTGGAAGCTTGCAATGCTGGATTGCTACCGGTCAGTCGGGAATCAGTTTGGAGTGAGTAAATCTATCATGGGGGCTGCTGTGATCCAAGTCACCGGGGCAATCAATTCACTTCTGCTAAGGTGGGTAGTGACTCTGGGAAACATGCAGGACATAGAGGATGGCTTTGCTGCAGTGGGGCAATAGATGGAATGCATATCCCTATCTTGGCACCAGACCACCTCGCCAAAGAGTACATAAATTGAAAGGGGTAGTTCTCAATGGTGTAACTGCTGGTGGATCACAATGGCCATTTCACCAACATCAACGTGGGATGGCTGGGAAAGGTGCATGACGTTCGCATCTTTAGAAATTCTGGTCTCTTCAGAAAGCTGCAAGAAGGAACTTTCTTCCCAGACCAGAAAATTACTGTTGGTGATGTTGAAATGCCAATAATTATCCTTGGAGACACAGCCTATCCCTTGCTCCTGGGGCTCACGAAGCCATACACAGGCTGCCTGGACAGCAGTAAGGAGCAGTTCAACCATAGGCTAAGCAAGTGCAGAAGTGTGGTAGAATGTGCCTTTGGACATCTAAAGGGGCGCTGGTGCAATTTACTCACTAGGTTAAACTTCAGTGAAAGCAGTATTCCTAGTGTTGTTGCTGCTTGCTGTGTGCTCCATAAGATCTGTGAAAGTAAAGAGGAAAAAAGTTTCCGGGGGGGTGGGGGGTTAAGGCAGATTGCCTGGCTGCCAATTACGAGCAGCCAGACAACAGGGCAATAAGAAGAGCACATCACAGCGCACTGCATCTCCGAGAGGCTTTGATAACTAGTTTCGTGAATGACCCAACAGTGATGTGGTAGTTGTGTGTGTTGTTCCTGACCAACCTGCCCCCTTTTTTGCATGTACTACCCTATAAACTAAACCCCCACCAACCACAGTGTGCACAGTGAATAAAGAACCTCTTAGCATAATAAAAATGCAACAGAGACAGCAATGAATAGTAATGATAACCAGGTAAGGGCCTGATAATACAGGGAGGGAGGGGCAAAGGCACATTGCTAGTCAGTGAAAGCGTAATAAGCTATCAAAGGTATGGGAATGAGAGCCTTCTGCTCCATGAACCATCCCCTAGAGTTGAGTTCAAGGGATAACAGAACCCCCCCACACATTCTAGGACATCTGGGAGGAGGAGGAGGATATGGAACGTGGTGAGGAGGGCAGCTGGTTCATCCCTGGGTGCAGTAGGACTCTAAGGTCTAGCTGCCTTTCCTGCACCTCAACATGTCTGTTTGCTCCCCCATAAGCTCCATCGCCTCCTCTTGCGTGTTATGCTCTTGTTCCCTGCTTGCTTTCCAGCCCTCTTGGTCGACATGTTTGCTCTGAGAGCGTGAGCCTCCATATATGGAGCTGGGCCCTGTCAGCCTTGGAGGAATGCATCAAATCACAGAACAGGTCTTCCCTTGTCCACCTTTTTCCAACTTCTAATCTGCAACAGCCTTTGTGCTGGAGTAGAGGAAGCACCCAGAGAAAGTGTTGCAGCTGCAAGGAAAAGCATAAAACAAAAGGTTAATTGTTGCAATGAAAAAATTCACAGCAGTAAATACATTCCCTGAGGTACTCGGCCAAATTGTGTTTCAAAAGAAGAGCCTGCCAGTAAGGTACAGCACTGGGCAGCAGATTTCAGTTTGCAGGCAGGCATAGTAAGTACACATGAAAGGATAGGTGGTTTGAGGGCATACCTGGGGACTTTTTTTTAGTGTGGAAACTCTTGGCACAAACAGGCTTTTTCGGGGAGTACCCTTTGCGAAGCTGGACTCGCTACCACTGTCATTTGCGGTAAACAACTGGGATAAACATTAACCACAATTACATTTAACCCCCGTAGTGTTATTACAAGTGTGCGCTCACCACAGGTGCCTTCCGCGCCATCACAGTCACGCACCAGCGGGACCTGGGAGGGGATTAGCTCCAGAGTTCGGAAAAGAGGTCCTGGCTGTCGGGGAGAATGGATCCTCCACTTGCCTGCTGTGCATTCTTCTCCTCCTCCTCAACAATGTGCTACTCGTTGTTGCCCATGGCTGCCTGGGTCCCCTGGGAGGTATCCATGGAGACTGGTGGGGTCCCCCGCCTAGAACCGCATGCAGCTGTTCATAGAAGAAGCATGTTTGTGGCTCAGCATCAGAGCTACTATTTGTCTCCCTTGTCTTCTGGTACACTTGCCTGACCTCCTTAATTTTCACACGGCACGGCTGTGTGTCCCTGGTGTAGCCTCCCCCCACCCCATGCCCTGTGCCATTTTGGCATTGATGTCAGCATCTCTGCTGCAGGTCGGGAGCTCTGCCTGCACAGACTCTTCTCCCTATACAGATCCAGCATCTCCTGGGTGCTCCACCCTGGAGTGCGTTCGCGGCCCTGGGCAGCCATAGTCAGCTGTGGTGGTGAACGCTCCATGCTGATCAAACAGGAAATGAAATTCAGAAGTTCCCGGGGCTTTTCTTCCTGTCTACCTGGCTGAAGTGCAGTGGAGTTGAAAGTGCTGACCAGAACAGACACATTGGAGCATTCTGGGACACCTCCCGGAGGCCAAATAAGTTGAAATGCACTGTGCGGTCTGCACTACCCCCATCTGACATGGAAAGGTCTAATCTAGCACTACGCCTCTTGTAGAGGCAGAGTACAGGCATCAGTTTTAAAAGCCCTTTAGGTCTGCAGGAAGGGCTCTGTAGTGTAGACAAGCTAATTACAAACTCAGTCCAATGCAGGGAATTTTGTTCTAATGACATAGTGTAGACCAACCCAAAGTCAATGAGAGTTTTGCCCAAGGTAGGACCTCTGCATTTGAGCCAACACCACACACCCCCCTACTTACCTACCGGCCAAGTCCTCAGCTACTGTAAATGTGAGTAGCTCCAGTAAAATCAGTGAAGGAAAAACAAATGCACCTTCAACATTTTGATCTTTAATTCTTCATGTCAAAAACAACAAATATAAAATAGGTGGACATGGAGTTATCCACTTAAATATTTCAGAGAGCCTTATCATGATGAGCAGTAACTCATACATTTCAGGCCTGATCCAGGGCCCATTCCAGTGTAAAGACTTCCCATTTAATTCAATGTGCATTGGATTGTGAGCAAATAAAACGCAGAGATATATCCTTGAAATAGGGCCAATGCTGAAGATGGAAATATTGATGACCCTGAGCTTACAGAACAGTAAAACAACTTAAAAATTCAGATATCTTCTTCACTAACAAGGAGAGCTGCCCCCTTCCTTATAAAGCACTTTTGAAAAAAAGCTTGTTAAGTTTGTTGTGTTAATCTGTGATCTTTGTCTAGAATTCTAGGCTAAACTGTTGTGGATACTGAAGTTCACATGTTTTTAAAAAGAGGGCTTGGTCCAACAACAGTAGTCTAGGACAGAAAGATCAGAGGTTTCCTGGAGTCCTGTTCATGGTCTCCTGGGTTATTGCATCACTGTAGGTGGAATGGTTAGTTTTCCTCAGGAGAAATAATCTGTACAATGATATATTCTCCATAGCTAGCATGCAGCTCTGTTATTACCTACCAGAGCAGTCATTCAGAAAATACACAGGCAATTGATAGGTATTATCCAGTTTAAAAAAGGGGGGCATGTGAAAGGGAAAAAAATGGATCATAAAGATGGAATACATATACTATAATTCAGAACTTCCAAAACTTAAACTACTGAAGACTCTGTGGTTGACCATGGGGAGGTTGCATTTCCTGTCTTAAAACAGCGTAAAGCCAATACAATGCAACTTCAGGATATTTTTAGTTCTGGGTGCCAGAAACACAAGGCAAACCACCATAAGACAATTTTTTTTTTTTAAAAGAGTCACCCAGGGAAACATTTTGAAACATCCTTCAGTATTTCAGAGAAAGGAGAGAGATGGTGCAGTTAATTTTCTTCAGTGAACACAGAACCAGGGCAGGTGGTGATCTAGAACACTAGTGCTATTAATGTAGGGTTCTTATGCCTTCCTCTGAGGCATCTGGTGCCGGCCCCCGTCTGAGACAAGATACTGGTGAACTAGATGGACTGCTGGCCTGACCAGATAAGGCAATTCGTATGTTCACAGTATACACACATTGGGCCTGATTCACTACTGTGTCATTCTAGTTTTACAACTTCAAAAATCAGTGGAATTATGCTAGCTTATAATTGGTGAGTCAGTCCCATGATTGTATTTGCTCCTTTGTCATTTTCCCCCTGTGCTATAACCGCCTAGTGCCACCTACAACTTATCTTAAATCACTGACACCATAAATATGGATACACATGATCTCATTTATGATAAAATAGCAAATTCCTCTTCAAAAACAAGGTTCCCCTATGAATTCAATTCATTATTGATCAGGTTCAGTGTAAAAAGAAAAGGAGTACTTGTGGCACCTTAGAGACTAACCAATTTATTTGAGCATGAGTTTCGTGAGCTACAGCTCACTTCATCGGATGGAGGTTCAGTGTGTTTATCTCTGATATCCTGCTGCATAGAGGAAATCTCTATGTGGTCCCCTGGGATGTCTCTGCCTCCTTCACATCCCAAAAGGGAAAGGGGGACAGGGAGAAAAAAAAATGTGAATTGAGATTCATTCTAACAACAGAATGAAGGAAGCTGTTAAGAGCTGATGTAAATTAAAGATGGCCTTCAAAGAAAATGTTTTGTACCCTGATTTTCTTCTTTATGACGTATCGTAAAGGATTGGAAGACCATTTGATTTTTTCTGCCTTTAAAAAAAAAACCCAAATCTTAAATATATCAGGAACATGAAGTCAGGTCACCTCTGGTTTTGCTGGGGAAGTCTGAGGTCTCAGATGCTGAATCAAAGACACTGTCTCCCAGGTGTCTCTCAGGCATTTGGAGTTAAATGTGGATTTACTCACATGCACACTCTTTTGTATAAAGCATAAAAAAGCAAAAGGTGGAGACAGAAATAGGCACAACCCCCAATTCTATTCCTTTGCAGGTCACATGCGGAGTATGAAGTATAAAAAATGCTAATCACTGCATCTCAAAGCAAAGCAAGGCTGGGATTAGAACACCCAATTAAATGGGAACTGGGTGTCCAAATTCCTTAATCAACTTTAAAAGTTCCACTCTAAGTCACTTCAAAATTCTGCTTTCTGTCTCAGTGTATTAGCAGGAGGTGGCTTTTCACAATGTAGCTGCCTTGGGACGTTTTTTTTAAAAAAGGATGAAAAGAAGATGTGCTATTGAACTTGTAGCACTGCCAGCAACAGTCAGAAGTTATTTAGACCACAATGGGATGGCAGCCCTGCTGAGCCTGGGAACTTCATGGAGTGGGGCCACATACGCATGGTTAGTCTTCTCAGTGTAACCCTTCTGCCCATTAGAGTTGGCAGTAACAAGGGCCAGGTTCAGTATCTAGGGGTTCCATTCCAATAACACAATGCAAAACCGGCTCGAGCCCCCACCGAGTGACCTGGGACAAAATATATACCACCCCCGTTGGGCGCCTCCAGGAGGCAATACTTCCCCTCTCGCAAGCACGGAGTCTGAGTGTAGCAAAAAAGCCTTTTAATAACAATGTGGCATTATGTTGGGGAAACACCACCAACAGGATTCATAACACAACCCATGAGCAAAAACTCACCCCAAGCAAATTGGGGCGTGTCCTTTCCCTTGGGTTCTTGAGTCCAGCAACCCCAAATCACCCAAAGTCCCAAAAGTCCAATGGCCAAAAGTCCGTGTCCCTGGTCAGGGCAGCCCCAGAGTTCGAAAGTTTATCTGCAGAGTTTTACCTCCCAATCTGGGTGGAAATGGGGCGGGGGGTGAGAGGTAAGAGGCACCTTACATGATCTGAAGCTGACCACCCCACAGCTCCATAGGGCTCCACTCCGTTCCACCAGCCGGTCCACAAACTGCTCTGCTCAGCTCCGTGTCCCGCAAGCAGCTCCCGCCGTCCCACGAACTGCTGGTCCACAAGCTGCTCCAGCTGTCCCACAAACTGCTCCCCAATATATCTTCAGGCTCCCCCACTACTTAGCACAACACTCAGTGATTTCAGCTCTCAGTCAGTTTTTGCTCTTTTGTGATTTCAGCTTGTAGTTGGGGAGCCTCAGTGCTGGTGCATCATTAGCCCAAAGCGAATTCAGCTCAGCAGCCTGTAACTAGACTCCTAATGGAATCAACATTAGCTTGGATATTCCACAGTGGAGAGAGGAGGAAGTGCAATTAGCACATAAGGCCCTCACTAGCGGGCCAATGCCACCAAGCATAAATACCTGTCCCCAGCCTCTCTCAATTCACAGAGTTTTGGAACCCTTGTCCCTTGCCTAGCGAGTGCTGCTTAGTTGATGGCGAGTCCCTCCATCATAACAGTACTGTTCCAAGCACAGTTCCCATAATCAGGGTAATAACAATTTATTCTTCCTGCCCCAATAACAGAGACACTGGGGATCCCACAGCAGCCAAAGTGACCATTTGGGCAGCTATGGGCTCATGTTAGGCGGGGTGGGTGTGCCTATGCAAATGAGATCAGCCCCTGAAGTTCTTTTCCACAACTTGCCACACCTCACGACCAGAGGTCAGGATGGAGCTCATCCTGACACTGCCTACATCAGCATTGTCCAATTTTAGGCCATGATTCTCCAGCTACATAGAATATCAGAGTTGGAAGGGATCTCAGGAGGTCATCTAGTCCCACCCCCTGCTCAAAGCAGGATTCTATGATTCTCTGTATATCAAATCTGGATACTCCCAGACCAAGAGTGCTGAATTCCTCTAAGCAGACAATAGAGTATTTGTTTTATTGGACAACAAAGTGGGTTCCATCGGCCCCTTCTTCTCTGTGCTGCTGTTTTCAGTATCAACTTCATCAAGTTCTTTGTATGCTACCCAGACACTGTAGATATACAAAGAGTCACCTGGGTTTCAAAATAAACAAGCATGTCTATTGCAAATATCTTCACCAAGCACCTTAAGTTTACTTAAATAATTGCAAACTGCAGGGAGCTAAAATATTTAGGTACCGATCCAAAGTCTATTAAGAAGTCAGTGGAAAGATTCCCCTTCACTTCAATGGTCTTTGGATCTGGCCCTAAAATCTCACGTCCACATGAGGGTTTTGCCTGCAGAGGTGAGGTTGCAAGACTGGGGCCAACAGCTTATGTACCAATGCACCAAGTATTAGGCACTTCCCCCAGCCCATTTAAGCTGCTTGAACAAAACTGCAGGCAACCCATCAGTGTAATCAGCCGACCATTGTTTCACAGATATTTAATGCCTATTTAAATCAGCCACAATATTTTATCTGCTTTCCACTTCCACTTCTCAACATTGCACACAATGATGATATACAACTTTAAAGCCAATGTTAATGATTTGTTTATGCATGTTCAAGGAAACCTAACAAATAAATCTCCAATGGTGGTAAAGCTGATGCAAGGACTGTTTACTATGCAATTAGAGTTTATTCATAGCAGTGGCTGCAACAGGACTCAAACACTTGCAAGTTGCTATGCATAAGCAAACTAAGGTTGAGTTATTGGTAGTCTCCTGCACCTGAAATCAGAGCACAGGTAACATTGATGCCAACTTTAGTATAGGTTTCAGAGTAACAGCCGTGTTAGTCTGTATTCACAAAAAGAACAGGAGGACTTGTGGCACCTCAGAGACTAACCAATTTATTTGAGCATAAGCTTTCGTGAGCTACAGCTCACTTCATTGGATACATACTGTGGAAACTGCAGAAGACATTATATACACAGAGACCATGAAACAATACCTCCTCCCACCCCACTCTGCAGTTTCCACAGTATGCATCTGATGAAGTGAGCTGTAGCTCATGAAAGCTTATGCTCAAATAAACTTTAGTATAGTTAGGCCAGAAATCTCAGACTGCACTGGTACAATTATGGTTGTAGTTCTGGTCAAACATTTCATTCAAAACAGTTTCCCCCTCCCCCCCCGCAAACATCAAAAAGTGGTAAATAGATTTCCTGGAGAGAAAACACAAAAAAGATTTTTTTGTATGAAATCATGAAAAAAATCTTGTCTTCTAAACTGAAAAAAAAAATTCAGGTGTTTGTTTTTTCCTCATTTCCTTCTCTCTCCCTGCCCCAACTTGTTTTACCCTGTGGAAAAAAGTGAAAACAAGAGAAAAAAGAAAAGGTGGGGGGAAGAGGAGGAAGAAAAAATGGGGGGGAAAAATGGAAAAAAGTTTTAAAAAAAACCTCAAACACTGTTGGTGTTTGAGTTTCCAGGTTTTTCCATCAAGAAATCAAAATTATTTTCAGGAAACAGATCTGTAGAACTATTTTAAAAAGTTGTACAGTCTCTGGCCTGTGTTATACAGGAGGAGGCCAGACTAGATGATCACAATGGTCCTTTCAGGCCTTGGAATCCATATGTGGTGAGGGAGAACCCCCGAAATGGTGCATATGGCAGATCTACAGTAGTGCAGATACATCCCCGATAGCTGGAATTAGAGTTGGAAGGGACCTCAGGAGGTCATCTAGTCCAACCCCCTGCCCAGAGCAGGACCAATCCCCAATTAAATCATCCCAGCCAGGACTTTGTCAAGCCTGACCTTAAAAACGTCTAAGGAAGGGGATTCCACCACCTCCCTAGGTAACGCATTCCAGTGCTTCACCACCCTCCTAGTGAAAAAGTTTTTCCTAATATCCAACCTAAACCTCCCCCACTGCAACTTGAGACCATTACGCCTTGTCCTGTCATCTGCTATCACTGAGAACAGTCTAGATCCATCCTCTTTTCAGGTAGTTGAACCCCCTTTCAGGTAGTTGAAAGCAGCTATCAAATCCCCCCTCATTCTTCTCTTCTGCAGACTAAACAATCCCAGTTCCCTCAGCCTCTCCTCAGAAGTCATGTGTTCCAGCTCCCTAATCATTTTTGTTGCCCTTCGCTGGACTCTCTCTCTAATTTTTAGGACAGTCTCCCAGTGTAGACAAGACTAAAGCCCTGCCTGGATACAAAATTTTATCCCCATCCAAATCAGAAAACCCACACCCGTGGATATCTGCACCTGCGGTTATCCGCAGATTTACAGGGCTCTGGACAAGGCCTTAGATTCATAGATTCCCAGGCAAGAAGGGACTACTGTGATCATCTAATCGGATTCCCTGTATAATCCAGGCCAGAGAACTTCCCCAAAATTATTCCCAGAGCAGATACTTTAGAAAAACATCCCATCTTGATTTAAAAATCATCAGCAATGGAAAAGTCCACTACAATCCTTGGTAATTTGTTCCAATGGTTAATTACTTTCACTGTTAAATTTTTACCTTATTTCCAGTCCAGCTTCTAAATTCTAATCTGAAATTGTCTAGCTTCAACTTCCAGCTATTGGATTGTGTTATTCCTTTTGCTGTTAGATTGAAGATCCATTATTAGATATTTATTCCCCACTTAGGTCCTTACAGACTGTAATCATGTCACCCCTTACTTAACCTTCACTTAGTTAAGCTAAATCGATTGAGCTCCTTGAGTCTATCCCTATAAAGGCATATTTTCTAATCCTTTAATCATTCTTGTGGATCTTCTCTGAACCCTCTACAATTTATCAACATCCTCCTTGAATCGTGGGCACCAGAACTGGACACAGGATTCCAGCAGCAGTCACACCAGTGCCAAATAAAGAGTAAAATAACCTCTCTATTGCTACTTGAGATTCCCCTGTTTATGCATCCCAGGATGCGTTAGCCCTTTTGGCCAAACCACCACACTGGCAGCTCAAGTTCAGCTGATTGGGGGGCGGGGGGGGAAGGGGGAGAACCAATCCTTTTCAGAGTCACTGCTCCCCAGGCTAGAGTGGCCTGTCCTGTAAGCGTGGCCTACATTCTTTGCTCCTAGATGTATACATTTAGCCATATTAAAAAACGCATATTGTTTACTTACATCCAATTTACCAATCCAGATGGGTCACTGATTTCGAGCAATCCTCTTCATTGTTTACCACTCCCCCAATTTTTGGATCATCTGCAAGCTTTATCAGTGATGCTTTTATGTTTTCTTCCGAGTCACTGATAACGTTAAATAGCAAAGGGCCCAGAACAGATCCCTGTGGGACCCCACTGGAAACAGTCCCACTCGATGAGTCACCATTTACAGGTACATTTTGAGATCCTTTCCACACTAAACACTTTTAATCAGGATTGTGTCACATGTCTGTGGCACAGTCACCACGAGCAGTAACAGTTCTGTTTGCATCCACATAGCAGCCTACCTCCCAACGACATTTCGAGTGGCTCATGCTGGATACAGCTCCACTTTGGCTTGGCCCAGCCACCCACCCTTTGATGAAGGCAGAGGGGTGGACAGAGCAAATACGAGTGGTGCTGCAAACTGCCCTTCAACCAGGCCAGCAGGCTTGGGGGCCAACAGGGGGATAGTAACACAAAGCCTGGGACAGGTGGGAGGGATGCAGCAGCTTTGTTGCTATCACAGCCACTTGTGTATATCCTCAGCTCTTTCCCTGCTCTAACCTATGCTTTTTAGCTGGGAAAGCTTGCATGCTGGGAAAATACCACACCGCCCCAGCAAACGAGACCAAGTGCTTGGAAGACATGCACACAGAGCTGCATGGTCTACAGCGCATTCTGGGCTGTCCTGCCTCACACAAAGCTGGGAGAAAAGAGAACTGGACAAGCCAATTATAGAGGGATGGATAGGAGGCCCCATCTCTACCACATACACACCCCTGAACTGGTTCCAGGTTGTGTTGACACAGAGGAATTTAGGAAAGATGCCCACCACCATTGCTACGGTACCGGTATCGGCTATGGTGGAAGCGTTCATGTACACAAGCCACCAAAATTTTTCCCCACCTGAGAGCTTTAGGTCACCCCCTTGCGTTCAGTTTTAAAATCTTTACACGCCCACTCTGGTTTTTTGGCCTCCATATCAACTGTAATAACCTTTGGAAACCTCGAGTGACTCAGTCAGTGCTCTCCACAGATACACTTCCTGCTCAACCATTTCCCCACAAGTGTTTAAACTATGGAATTTGTTGGCAATGGGAATAAATGGAAATTGAGCAATCACTGCTAACTCCCTTTTTAGCAGTGACACTATGTTCTCAGAATCACATCTTATTTGCAGCCAAACCCTTGATGCTATCAATGAGAAATTTCACCAGGCCTTTGCAGTCCTTTTCACAGTGTTTGAGATTTGAATATGTTGGGAAACTTGAGAGAAATTGAGCCTGATGAAGATACAGAGGGAAAGAGCAGGCCTGTTTCTAACACAGACAAGGAAGGGCAAAATTAGGTCTACATCTTTGGATATGAGCACTGGCATACTTTGCATCTACCTTACCGGTTCATTGTGCACTCAATTACCATGATTGTGGGTGTGGAAATTTTGCATGCATATTTTTCATTCATGCAGTTGCTCAGGTATAATTCTAAAATTGTAGATCTCAAGATGCATGCTCTTCCTCTAGACTGTTACGGAGAGAGGGTCACTTGTTGAGCTCACGGCCTTTTACTTGCAGCCCCCTTTGCTGTAGCTGTGTTGACGGTTTCCAGCTGCGTCTTGCTGCTGATGTCCTGGTGTGTTGACATGGGTGTGTAAGCAGAGGTCAGCTTTTTTTAAAAGTGGAAATTGAGCTACAGCATGCACACAGCTAAGAAATTAGAAGTGGCTGCAATGGGTAAAATCCCATATCAGAAAATGTAGACGGGGGTGGGAGGGTGGATTTTGAAGCAACACATCCAATAACCCTACTCTTGATGCTTGGATCAACTCCCAGTTGCACTGTTTGATTTAAACACCTTATTAATGCTTTGTGCCACGGGAGTGCTTGTTACTGAATCATGCTTATTAAAGTAGTGCCTAGAGACCAACCAAGATCAGGGACTCAATGTGCTAGACACTATACAAACACCGAGGAATAGACAGTCCCTAGTGATGGATACAGATGATTGCAGATCCTTCTTGAAGATGGAATTCAATCTGTGTGTTTTTTACATCAGTTCAATAGGGCTATGAGGAACCCACTCATACATCCCTGCCACCCCCCACCCCCATATTTAGCCATGGTTTAGGAAGACACTTGTATGTTCCTCCCCAGCTAGTTGGAAAATGCCATTTGTCCAATTCTCTGCTAGCAAAACTCCAGTGTTTTCAACTGAGTTACCCACCAGCTGAGAATTTGGCCCCATGTATGCAGGAGTTCAAGGAGAGAGCTGTTTTAAGCCCCTTATTGTGCTACTTTATATAAAAAGCCTCCTTATGCAGTGATGGCAGAATAGACCTTTGTGCAGGGCAGTACTGATGGCAGAACTGGGAGGCAGATTAAGGATAGGATTTCAGCTTCAAGGGTCTTATTTTCCCTTTGTGGGTTCGTGGTCAGAGCTCAAACTGGGGGGGGGATGCAGCCCCCTTGTTGCAATTCACTAAGCTGGTTCATATTTCAAACGAAAGCTCTCCTGGTTAACTACGTGCCTTTCAAACTTGGCTAATTACTCACAAGCTTAAGGATATTTAACCAGGAGAGTTCAGTTTCCAGCAGTGTCAGCCACCCCGGTCAAGCAAACGAGACCGAGTGCTGAAAACAATGGGGCCAGGTCTTCCGTTGGTGTAAACTAGCACAGCTTTGTACCAAGAGAGCTGTGCCGAGAGGATCTGACCCAGTGGCTTTGTCCGTTTAAACACATAGGCTTGGCAGCTCTGCAAGCTGGACACTCTTGCCTGAGACCTAGCACAGTGCAGACGCAACTAGCCAAAAGCCTTCACCCTCCTCCCTCTTTGCGTGATGAAGCGTGGTTTAGGGGACATCTACACTGCAAGAAAACCCCACAGCTGCAAGCCTCAGAGCCTGGCTCAGTTGACTCAGGCTAGCGGGGCTCAGGCTGGGGGATTACATATTGAGTGTAAACATTCGGACTCAGGCTGGAGCATAGGCGCCAGCTTCCTTCAGGCCTCGGGGTGCTCAACCCCAGGCACCGCCCTCACCCGACCCTTCCCCCGAGCTCCCACCTCCACCCCAGGCCCAGTCCCCACCTCACGCCCACACCTCTGCCCCACCTCTTCCCCATCCAGTTCCTTCCTCTGCCCCCAGCATGCCCCATCCCCACTCCTCCCCCTCACTCCCAGAGCCTCTGGCATGCCGCGAAACAGCCAATTGTAGCGAAAAAGTAGGTGCTGGGAGGGAGGGGGAGGCACTGATTGGCGGGGCAGCAGGCGGATGGAGGGGGGAAGCTGGCTGCCAGTTGGTGATGAGCACCCACTAATTTTCTCCATATGGGCTGGAGCCTGGGCTCTGAGCCCTAACCCCTAGTGGGGCTTCAGAGCCTTGCCTCAGAGCCTGAGCCCTGCAAGCCTCAGTCAGCTGACCCAGGCCAGCTGCAGCTGTGTTTCAGGGCTTTTATTCCTGTATAGACTTACCTCGAGTCTCCACGCCCAGTTCAGTCTCAGGCCTCTCCAGCCTTTTCCAGCACCCCATTCACGCACAAAACACTCTACTCACTCCCTACACAATGCACACAAACCTTATTACTAGTTTCCCCACCCCCTTCTGAACCCATCTGGGCAGGCCATCAACCTGCTGAGGAGGAGCCAAATCCTCAGCTGGTAAAAATCAGTATAGGCCCAGTGACTTCAATTAAGGGATGCCAGTTCACATCAATCGAGGGTCTGGCTCATGTTCTGTATGTGTCAAAAGTAATTTTGGTTTTTCAAGCCAGTCTGCAGCTGAGAAGCAGTTCAGGGCTGCGTACATACCATGCAAGTATTAGGATCAGCAGCTATTCTGCACACAGTGGATAGGTTTTGGTTCCAGAATCTCATGCCTCTACCACTTGAATGGAAAGGGGAATCTCCATTAGCCAGCAGAAATAGAAGGGCTTTTATTCACTCTTTACTCAGCCACAAACAGGCTGTGTCTTTCTCACACTTATGAGCCTCCAGTACAGCAACTTCACCTTTTTGATTACAACTGTGTTTAAGAAAATACCAGCTCTTAATGTGAGCATGAAGGAAACAAAACTACAAAAACTTGCAAATATTAATTAGAGACACTGGAACATGGAAGTATGCGTTGTCATGCAGAATAACCACAGCTGGTATACAATTTATTGACTGCACCCTACGAATGATGCTTCTTACACCTATGTGTGTCAGACAGGCCCAGGGCTAGTGTGAAATTAATACTAGTAACTGGATTTTTATGCCAACAAGCCCTTATAATTATGTGGTTGCCAAAAACGAAGTGGCTGCAGTGTGCGATCTAGCACATGCAATGGTTCAGTAGCGAAGAAGGATTCAGTGACCTTCTGTAGGCAGCAGACTGGGCGAGTGTACTAAGTTCTGTCTTTTGGAAGTCTGGGCTAAGATAGGAGAAGTGACACCCTTTGTTTTTGGGTGCCCAATCTGAGACAAGATTAGATGGGCTGATTTTCAGAGGGGGGGAAGCTTTGCACATTTTAAAAAGTCAAGCTCCTTAAGGCATCTCAAGTTGTGCACCCCAAGTCACTAGCCACACTCTTCACAATTTAAGCTATAGGTTCTAATTTGCAATCTGCATTTGGTCACAATGGAGATGGCCTTAACTTAATTACTCATGGACATTCATCCATCTCAGGAGCCATCACACACTTTGGTACACAATACAACTGAGTCTCTGCTCAGGAGTGGTCTAGAGCTGGAGTATCAAGTGCTTTGGAGGTAGGGATAAGCAGAGCTTGCACTTAACCCCAATCTATCATGTTTTGATATCAATGAGCTCAGAGCTTCACTAAGAACAAGAACAGAACAAAATTAAGAGTTATGAGAAAACCAGGATTTTTCTGCAAATCCCATTAGGATTAAACTATTCTGGATATAACTAGATATTAAGGCAGGTTGTTTGCCAGGCTGACTGTAAGACACTACTATTAGGGAACCTGTGTACACACTATAAGGAAATCTAATGATAAATTACATAAAACATTCTTTTATTGGAGTTTTTGGTAAGTTTGCAAAGTCAAGCACTCAAAAGTTAGGAAATGCCAGAACTAAAGGTTGCCTGTGAAAGCTTAATTCACACCCCCTGCAAGTGTGCTATGATACAGTCTTTAATTGTATGATCACATACTATTCCCCCCCCCACCTCCCGCTTAGGGCACCTGCTTCATTCAGTGCACAGCATGAACAATGAAGAGAAAACAAAATATTGACCAATGTGTGGCCCTAGTTTACTGCCCACTGTTCAAACGCTGTGATAAATACAGATTATTCATTTCCTCATGAGTTTTTCTATGCCATTCATCACAATCACATCTGAGTGCTTCACAGACATTACTGCATTTATTTTCACAACATCACAATGAAGTCAGAGAGTATTATTATCCCTATTTTACAGATAGAGAATGGAGGCACAGCAAGATTAAGGTCAAAGTGTCCACTAACATTGGATCCCCAATTGAGAAGCATAAGGCCTGATTGTTCAGCATCCTCAGGGCATGTCTACACTGACCTCCAGAGCAATTGATCCATTGCATCTAGACTAGAAGCAATAAATCGACCTCCAAGTGCTCTCCCGTTGACTCGGTACTCCACCGGAGCGAGAAGTGCAGGTGGAGTCGATGGGGGAGCGTTAGTTGTTGACTCACGGCAGTGCAGACACCGCGGTGAGTAGATCTAAGTACGTCGACTTCAGCTGTTAGTTATTTGCATAGCTGAAGTTGCTTAACTTAGATCGATCCCCCCCGCCGTGTAGACCAGGGGTTAGTGTAATACAGCACATTAAAACAGAATTCTTATTGGCTTCAGTTGCAGCCATGAGTTCTCAGCACTTCTGCAAATCAGCCCTCGTTCTCTGAAATAGTTGAGCCATTTTAGGTGCAACTTTCTAAAACATTTCAGCCTGAAACAGACACCCAGCACAGGGAATTTCAGCACAAGCAGTCAAAGTTGGACAGAGTTACAAACAACTAAAACCAGGTCCTTATAGTGGGAAGTATTGGGCAAGTTCATGTCTAGATGGTGCTACCAGTTCTAGCTAGAATCATTAACACAGACTACAGCAAACTGCTTGATCTAGCAGGCAAGTCTAATTAATACTAATGCTGACTCTCAGTGAAGCAGAAAGCCTTTGTGCAATATGTACTTTTTAAAAAGAATACTACAGTTAGTTACCAGGAAACGTCTTTTTAGCCACAAAATGGATACAGTTGCTGAGCCCAGACATTTGGGCCTTAAACCTGGTTTAGACAGAAGGTTTCTGTGGGCTGGTCGACAGCCACAGCTTGTACTAAACAAGTGTAGTTAAAGACGTACAACCTCTCTAGCGCGGATGTACTATATAAAAAGGTGCTTATGCCAGTATAGGTTATTCTAGTACAGGAAGAGGAATAAACTGTACCAGGAGAAGGCCTCTGATGCCAATACGACTGTCCTCACTAGAGGTTGTACCAGCATAATCATACCAGTCAAAATTCATACCCTAATTGACATAGTTAAATCAGTACATAAATCTATGTGTAGAACAGGCCAGCAAGCTAAACCCAGCCTTAGATCACTGGGAGAGTGCCCTCACACACAGCTGCATTGTGTTAACTAAATGGGTATAAAAATCACACCTTTAGTTACATCGACACTTGCCTTTGGAATGAACGGATAACTCCTGGCCGAGAGAGCCAATATAGCTATGCCAGATGTTTTTAATGACAATAGCAGATTTTGCAGCGTGGGCTCTTGTGTGGTCATTACTGGAGTTGGATCCACCAGTCCATTCCATGTAGGTCAGACTGCAGTTATCATGACTGTCACATTTTCAAAGAGAAAATGAAGGTGCCCTCAGTTCCCCACCCTTCCCATTCACCACCATCTTTCTGTACCTTATTCAATTATTCTTTGGGCTCTCCCCCCCCCACCCCTTGCTTTCCCTCAGATTAGGTTTCTTCAGGAGGTTCATTTTTAAAACTTCTCTCTCTCAAGGAGGTTTACTCTCCTGAGCTGGTTCTTCTCCTCCTCCTCCTCCACCTTCAGTCTCTTTCCCCTCCCAGCTCTTCCCTTCTGTCCCAGTCTGATCCGGCCATTATTTTTCTGTTCGCCACTTCCTCCCATCCTTATCTCCCTCCTTCTTGAGACCAGAGCAACGAGAGGCCATTTCTGAAATGTCAGTGGAAGGGCAAGTCCTGCACCCCCTCCAAATAGGAGTATTTTGAGAGGCGACAGTAAATTTGAGGGTGTCACCCTCGAAAAGTCAGAGGGGTAGCCATGTTAATCTGTATCTTGTAATAGTGTCAGAACTCACCATGGGGGCACCTCCTGCTGGTTGCGCTGAGAATTAGCTCAGTCCAGCTCCAGAGCACCTTCTATAGGTAGTGTCTTGTCCGTTGTTCACTCTACTCTGCTGTTTTGGACCTGCGTTGCTCCCCAGCTCGGCAGTGTCTTCTTCAGGACACTGCCCTCCAGCAATGCTCACTACTTCTTTCTCACCCCCCCTACTAGGGGGTCAAGGCAGTCCTTTGGCTTGCACCTGCCACAGGGGCCAACCACAACCTAAAGTCTAGCCCCCCACTTTAGGGGCAAGTTGCAGTCCATATTGGCCATGCTCCTCCACGGCCAGGTGCAGTGCAGGGGGGGTGGACCCAAGCCCACCCGCTACTCTGACCCAGGAACTCTCTAGGGGCAGCCTCTCTCTCTTTCCCCACTTGTCTATCATCCCTGGGCCGCTTCCCTTTGGCCCTTGAACCTTCTTAGCCCTTTCTAGCAGGGCTCTGCAGCCTAGCAAGTAACAGGCCAGAGCTCACCCTCCACTCCCCTGAGACTACCCAGTACTGCTCTATCCTAAGTGCTATCCCTAGGAGCCAGTCCTCCTCCCTGCTTGTCAGGGAAAGACTACCCTCTACTCTGCTGGGCAGCCCCTTATATCTGAGCTGCCCCAGCAGCTGCCTCCTGTCTGGCTCCTAACAAGCCCCACCCTAATTAGCTACAGGTTTCCACAGCCTCCCCTGGCTGCTTCTACCCCACCCCCTGCTGGAGTGGGCCACCTGCACCACTACAACCCAAAAAAACAACGAGGAGCCCGGTGGCACCTTAAAGACTAACAGATTTATTTGGGCATAAGCTTTCGTGGGTAAAGAACCCACCTCTTCAGATGCATGGAGTGAAAATTACAGATGCAGGCGTTATTATACTGACACATGAAGAGAAGAGCGTTACCTCACAAGTGGAGAACCAGTGCTGACGGTGCCAATTCAGTCAGGGTGGATGTGGTCCACTCCCAATAGCTGATGAGGAGGTGTCAAAACCAAGAGAGGGAAAATTGCTTTTGTAGTGAGCCAGCCACTCCCAGTCCCTATTAAAGCCCAAATTAATGGTCTTAAATTTGCAAATGAATTGCAGCTCTGCAGTTTCTCTTTGAAGACTGTTTTTGAAGTTTTTTTGTTGAAGCATGGCTACTTTTAAATCTCCAGATGTCGGGAAATTGCCAGTCCTGCCCTTCATCAGTCACTTGCAACCCCAGGGTGGCTGCACTGCCGTCAAGGTGTGTGATTGCATAGGCACAGACATACCTGAGCTAGCTTTAATCTAGCTGGCTTGGGGACGGGTAGCAGTGAAACTGCAACAGCACAGACTTCAGCCTGGGTTGTATAAACCTGTCCAGAACCCTGGGTAATGATTGGCTAGTGTTGCCACAGCTTCACCGCTTTTGGCAGCTGTGCTGGCTAGAGCTAAGCCAACTCAGGTATGTCTATGCTAGGCTGACCAGATGGCAAGTGTGAACAATCAGGACAGATGGTAGGGAGTAATAGGAGCCTATATAAGAAAATGCCCCAAATATTGGGACTGTCCCTATAAAATTGGGACATCTGGTCACCCAAGTCTATGCCTGCTGCAATCACCTCTCATTGCAGCGTAGACATACCCTTACCTGCAATTCCACTTTCGGAGTCTGGAACATCTTTTCTGAGGTGCTGCAAGGGGATGTTACAAATCTGTTATAAAGCTGACCAAAATGTGAATTCAGGTCTGGGCTTGTTATAAGACTTTAGAAGAACCATTCTCCTGAGGGATGATTAATGCCCAGATTTAATTAGGCTAAATTCATTAGTATTCATAAAGTATTGTGAGCTCTTCAAATGGATGGAGCTATATGCACACTCATTTCTGCACTATTAGAACTCACCTGCTACTACTGCCATCTCGGAGCTCAAGGGATACGGGTTCATTAACTGGCCTTCTACAGAAGTTGCACCGGTGTAATTAAATTAATTAAACTGATGCAAACCCCTGTGTACACACTGATTTTGGTTAAAGAAAAACTCTTTAACTTAACCCTGCTCTTAATTTAAATTAAGACAAAATAATCCTTATTTAAACTGCAATAAACTGGCACAGAAGGCTATGTGGACACTCTTAACTAAATCAGTTTAAAATCATACCTTAAACTGGAGTTACCCTCTCATGTAGGCAAGCCCATGGGTGCAAGCTTATCTGCAGTACAGCAGTAGGGAAGATGTAACTGAGCTTCATAGTTAGGGTGACCAGACAGCAAGTGTGAAAAATTGGGACAGGAGGTGTGGTGGTAATAGGAGCCTATATAAGAAAAAGCCCCAAATATTGGGACTGTCCCTATAAAATCAGGACATCTGGTCATTATCCCATTTCGATAAATAGAAACACTTCACACTTGTTTCACATCTATTGTTTCAGGGCAAAGAGCCCTGTTTGTAATACAATTAAAAAGGTCACCTTCACAATAATCTAAAAAATGAGACCTTGTCTACACGCTGCTTGGAAAAGTAGGTCTGATCTACACCACAGACTTATAGAGGTATAACTAGGTCGCTCAGGAGTGTGAAAAATCCACAGCCCTGAGCAACGTACTTACACAGACCTAAAGCTAAAGCTTTTGACATGGTCTCCCACAGTATTCTTGCCAGCAAGTTAAAGTATGGGCTGGATGAATGGACTATAAGGTGGATAGAAAGATGGTTAGATTGTCGGGCTCAACAGGTAGTGATCAACGGCTCGATGTCTAGTTGGCAGCCAGTATCAAGTGGAGTGCCCCAGGGGTCGGTCCTGGGGCTGGTTTTGTTCCACATCTTCTTTAATGATCTGGATGATGGGATGGATTGCACCCTCAGCAAGTTCGTGGATGACACTAAGATGCGGGGAGAGGTAGATAAGCTGGAGGCTAGGGAGTGGGGCCAGAGTGACCTAGACAAATTGGAGGATTGGGCCAAAAGAAATCTGATGAGTTTCAACAAGTGCAGAGTCCTGCACTGCGGAAGGAAGAATCCCATGCACTGCTACAGGCTGGGAACCGACTGGCTAGGCGGCAGTTCTGCAGAAAAGGACCTGTGGATTACAGTGGATGAGAAGCTGGATCTGAGTCAGCAGTGTGCCCTTGTTGCCAAGAAGGCTAACAGCATATTGGGCTGCATTAGTAGGAGCATTGTCAGCAGATCAAGGGAAGCGATTATTCCCCTCTATTCGGCACTGGTGAGTCCACATCTGGAGTATTGCATCCAGTTTTAGGCCCCCCACTACAGAAAGGATGTGGACAAATTGGAGAGTCCAGTGGAGGGCAACGAAAATGATTGGGGCACACGATTTATGGGGACAGGCTGAGGGAACTGTGGTTATTTAGTCTACAGAAGAGAAGAGTAGAGTGTGGGGAGATTTGATAGCAGCCTTCAACTACCTAAAGGGGGGTTCCAAAGAAGATAGAGCTCAGCTGTTCTCAGTGGTGGCAGATGACAGAAGCAGCAGCAATGGTCTCAAGTTGCAGTGGGGGAGGTCTAGGCTGGATATTAGGAAACACTATTTCACTAGGAGGGTGGTGAAGCACTGGAAGAGGTTACCTAGGGAGGTGATGGAATCTCCTTCTTTAGAGGTTTTTAAGGTCAGGCTTGACAAAGCCCTGGCTGGGATGGTTTAGTTGGTGTTGGTCCTGCTTTGAGCAGGGGGTTGGACTAGATGACCTCCTGAGGTCTCTTCCAACCCTAATATTCTATGAACCTCCATGTGGATAGCGCTGTTGGTGGGAGAACTTCTCCCACCAACAAAGCTACTGCCTCTCTGGGAGGTGGATTAACTACGCCAATGGGAGAGCTCTTCCCCTTCGGCATAGAGCATCTTCATTAAGAGCTACAGCAGTCCATCTGCATCATTGCAGCCGCACCAATGCAGCATTTTAAGTGTAGACGTGCCCTTAGTTATGTCAGAGCAACCTCCTTGGTTGGGCACCCTGAAATCAGTTTAAGAGTGCCTCTAGTTACATCAGTACAAGTCCTAATTTTTTAAATGAAAGCTTAGATTTATGAGTGCAAGCATATGACGGTGCAAAAAAAAATAGAGAATTATGCAGTTATTTTTGCAGCTTTATAATCACATTACACACGGGACTCTCTTTTAAAGTATAAAACTACCAGTAAGGGATAGCTGGCAATTAAAAAAAAAACAAAACTATGTATTGTTAATAATATAAAAAGTCTAAGGGCCCTAGTCTTTGCCCCTGTGGTTCTATAATTTTCATGTGAATTTACATGGAAGGCCAGTGTTTAAGTTGTCTAGTATAAATTACCATACACAAGATTTGATTTCTGCTGTCAGGAAAGCTATGCACAAATTGAAGTCCATACACTTTTCATGGCCCACAGGAGTGCCAAAAGGATAGAATTATACTTTAACAGCCATATCTGTACTCACACCATTCCAAAGAACATGTGAAATTTGTTTCTCGTGCCTCTGAACACATCCACCCTGCTGAGGGGAAAACAAAAATGCATTAAGCATAACTTTAAAATAATCCTTACAAGAATTTTCCTGAAGAAATGTATCTCTTAATGAAAAGTCATAATACCTATTGTGCTTAAATATTATTCAACTTATCTTGACAACTGTTTTCACATAGTAAATAAATCCTGTCTCAGCTCTTGCCATTTTCTGTAATAATTGCCCTTTTAAGCCTAGGTACAGCCATAGGCGTGTTTCTGCAGTACATGCTGGGAACTGTAGGTCTTCTGGCTCTTTCTGATATAGACTTCCACCTCCCATTGCACTACGGTTCTCAGATCACAGCAAAGCAGCAGCAATTTCACATTAAGCTCTACTTTGGTCTTTCCTTTGCAGTTCTTGTTCTGAAAATGACTAACTGAACACTTGCCAAGAGGCATGGGAAACAAAGCCATTTAGTGGCTTTTTGTGAGCAGTTTGTCCACAGACAGAATGTATTCTGTAAAATGAAAAGTTGAGTTTGCTGGAGGTTTTGGCTTTACTTGTTCAGTGTGCTCATCTGGCTCAACTGGACATTGCTATATTTTGTTTTAAAGAGAGACTGTTGAAAACAAAATTAATATAATTGTTACTGAAATAAAAAGCTCACTTAGGTCTCACTAGGTAGAATTCACCCTTGTTTTTGGTGTTGTACCCACGCTGGTCCCAGAATATTAGAGTCACCCAGACACATGTACTTTGTTACCAGGCATTATTCATATACCCAGTACCTTCAAGTTAGAGCCCACACTGTATCTTCTTATGATTAAGAATAATGGACGAAGCAGCTGATTTCACCTTCTGATGTGTCCAACTGAGACAAGCTTAGCACAGCTCCTAGTTCCTTGTGCACTAGGCTCCCTGTGAATGAGCTTCTGCCGTCAGACCACAAAGGTCCCAGCTCAAGTCTCAGCAGTGATAATGTGCAGACTCTGGGCACCAGGGTTGGGGGATCCCCTTGCCTAAGTGGTGAAGTTAGCTATAGAACAACCCTAGTCCAACATTTAGAGTACTTCTATTTGCAACTTCTGTAATATTAATTAACTTGAATCCTACCACATGCCTTACTGTAACCCTTCCTAGTAGGACTGAGACTGACTTACAGAAATGCATGGCTTATAAGCAGAGAAAATGGCACAAAATTACTGAGTGTTGAAGCATGTCTATACACTATTGTTTGCTGGGACATTTTTTCTTGTTAAGTGCGCTCAGAAAGGTGTGCAATTCAGCAGCCAGCCTCCTCCCACACACCTTGCTTTTGGACGATACAAGTAATGCCTATGGGTTATTAGTTTGTTCTCTGCCTTGATAAGCACATGCTTCTCATACTTTGTTTGCACTTCGGATAGAACGCAAATAAATGTTTTAAAAATTAAAAGCTGCCATCCCAGCTGTTTGTGCTAGTTCTCATCTAAAACACACACCATTATCCATTTTGTGTGCACAAATGGATGCATTCACAAGTTTTGCAATCACATTTATTGAAGGCCATGTGAAATACAATCCTAGCAGAGCACTTACAGTATGTATAGTACACCCAAACCCCAATTTGGGCGGGGGGGGGGGGGGTTAAACTGAAAATTTTCAGTTTTCAGGCTAACAAAAACCTGAAGAATGTCAAAAGGAAACTTTCAAGGAAAATTAGAAAAAATTTAAACCTTGTTATAATACTTTGTAAAAAAAATTTAAGCCATTTCCCAGCCAGCTATAGCAGCCCCTTTAAAGCTCTGTATATCAATCTGAGAATACAGAACCCATATTATAGAGCAGTGGTTCTCAAACTTTTGTATTAGTGACCCCTTTCACACAGCAAGCCTCTGATTGCGACCCCCCTTTACAAATTAAAAACACATTCTTTATATTTAACACTATTATAAATGGTGGAGGTGAAGCAGAGTTTGGGGATGGAGGCTGATATTGCGACCCCCACATAATAACTTAATGACCCCCAGTTTGAGGCCCTGTTATAGAGGCTGGTAGGCACAATATGCTGTTAATGATCGCAATGTCAGAGCCCAAGTCTCTGCTTTAAGGGGACACTCCAAGTAGTTCTATATAAACATATTTCTTTTTTCAAGGATGCAGAATTGTCATTATTTACATCATTCCCAAAGCATGCTAGTAGGTGCTTAGCAGAAAAATAAGGTGATGAGCTAAGAAGTGTATAATCTGAGGCCAAGATGATGCTCTAATTGAAATCAGTGACAAATCTCTCACTGACATCAACAAGTACAGGATTGGGCCCTAATTTTATTACACTACAACACCAGTGAATTTTTTTTTAAACAGCCACATTTCTTTAAAAAACCCTCTCAATTCCTTAGTTGTGGCATAGGAAAAGCTCTTTCCTGTCAGAGCAATTCTTGGAATCAGAAGTTTTGCCTACACTAAGAGTGCTTTTGTTCAGAGTCTGTACACACACACACACTCAGAGTAATTCTGTAAGCTATAAAGTTTAGTTGGAGCCACAGGATTTGGCTTGTTCATTGTGCTCATCATGCTCAATTGAACTGTGTTGCAATTTTGGCAAAAGAAAAATTGTGCAAAATATTAATTGTACAATGAACTCTACAAACAAGATTTTGAACTTTTAGCAAGAGTTCTGCAGAGCCCCATGAAGACAGACTTATAAATCCATGAAAAGGGGGGTTTATGGACATACTGATAGACTGAAAACAATAATTGTACACCACTCAAAAATACCACTTATGCACTAGAGGCAGCCCCTGTGGTCCTCAAGTACACTCAAATGCCATGGTGATGGGTGCAGTCTGAGAACCTGAATAGAACTGTGCCTACATAGAACCCCATTAAAGACAACTGCCAAATGTGGGTTTAAGACAGTTTCCACTGTTCACAAAGGCAGAAATACGTTCCACTGATTTTAATCAAACTACAAAAGATTCTTTCAGAGCAATAACAGGACTGGTAACTCACAAACCCACTGTTACAAACAAACTGCATCTTTCCAGGTATGGGATCTTAGAACTGTTACATGGTGACTACCCTGCACTAATTGTGTCTGTTAACTTTGCTCTTTTTGTGATGTTTTACAGTAGGTTTATATTTCCATCTTGAAGCACCTCAAACACTTTGAAATTAGTTATGGTGATTTTTACAATAGATATTTGAATTGCCGTAATGCCTAGCAACCCCAATCATGGACCAGGATGCCAATGCGCTAGGTGCTGTACAAACGCAGAACAAAAAGACAGTCCCTGCATCGTATGAAAGTGTTTTATAAATGTTGACGGCTGTTTTCACCTAAAATTTGGTAGATCAAGTAATTGCAAATGTGTTATTACAAAGTTGTAAGTGCATATAACGTTAAAAATTAACTCCCAATACTTCCTTTGTCACACACTAAAATTTTAGTCAATAAGTTTAGGAGTCTGTTTGCATGGGTCCAATTGCATGATTGGAGCCTTAAAAAGCTGCTCCAAATTCTGATAGCAGAATGAACCAAAATTCTTTCCTTCTGTTAAATTAAGCCTAAGAAGGAAGAGGATATCTGCATAAATGGCTAAAAATCCAAAACCAACCAACCAAACAAAAAAAACCAAACAAATTTCAGTAGACAGGAAGAAAAGACAGGAACTATAATTCCTAATACAAAAATGCAAATATTCCCTTAACTCTAAAAGATGAACTGAAAATGAACAACGGGACCTGTGATATTGTAAAACAACAGTTTTCAAACAGTTCCTGCTAAAGTGGGTTTTAACATGGTTTCAAAGTCAGTGGAGACATATCCAACCTCTTCAAACCATTTTAGTAGCCTACACTATTTACCTGGGCTAGATATTTTTTTTAACCCAGTTCTTACATGGTTTTGACCCATCCACATTAAACCTTAAGACCATATGAAAGTAGTTGAACAGGAGCAGTTCTTGAAAACAATACTGTATTTACAGTAACTCCATTTTCAAACAATACCTAGGCCAGCATAGACAAGGCCTTTAAACTGCCTGAAATTTATTCCCTTTTCCCTCCTTGGGGGTTTGGGAATGTTGCAGCTGATATAGTCTTTATCAAGGTCTTCCAAAGAGTGCTAAAGTCCCGCAGAGAAAGGAAGACAGACAGAATATAACACGTCTTTTTACATTTGAAATAAGAGGCCCATAGACATATTATAAAGGAGTAGGAAATAGCATAAGATATGGCCTATATTGATCCAACTGCAGGATCAGGACCTCTATAGGGTGTGTATATTATTGCTTCACAGTTCACCTTTAAAGCATGTTTTACCCAAATCCATTTAGATCATATTTTCTGCACTGCATATGTCAAGGTTCCTTCCCCACTCTGAACTCTAGGGTACAGATGTGGGGACCCGCATGAAAGACCCCCTAAGCTTATTTCTACCAGCTTAGGTTAAAACTTCCCCAAGGCACAAAGTCTTTGCCCTTGGATTAGGTAAAACGCTGCCACCACCAAGTGATTTAACAAACAATCAGGGAAAGGACCACTTGGAGTTCCTATTTCCCCAAAATATCCCCCCAAACCCTTATACCCCCTTTCCTCAGGAGACTTGAGAATAAACAAGATAAGCACAAACCAGCCTTGGATTTTTAAGACCCAAAAAACCCAATCAGATTCTTAAAAAACAGAACTTTATTAGAAGAACAAAAAAAGATAAGAAAACAACTCTGTAAGATCAGAATGGAAGATCATCTTACAGGCAGTCAGATTCAAAACATAGAGAATCCCTCTAGGCAAAACCTTAAGTTACAAAAAGACATAAAAACAGGAATACACATTTCCTCCAGCACAGCTAATTTACAAGCCAAAACAAAGAAAACCTAACCCATTTTCTAGCTAGATTACTCACTAACTTTACAGGAGTTGGAGGGCTTGCATCCTTGATCTGTTCCCAGCAAAGGTATCACAAAGACAAAGGCCTTTCCCCCCCACCTCCAGATTTGAAAGTATCTTGTCCCCTCATTGATCATTTTGGGTCACGTGTCAGCAAGGTTACCGGAGCTTCTTAACCCCTTACAGATGAAAGGATTTTGCCTCTGGCCAGGAGGGATTTTATAGCACTGTATACGAAAGGCGGTTATCCTTCCCTTTATTTTTATGACAGCATACTATGACTCTATTAGTATGCATGAGTCCACAGCTACTACTTAAAACTGAAGGGACACCTGCAATGTAAACAGAAGACATTGTAATCGCTACACTTTAGAAACAAAATGGATGATTTAGCCAGTTTGTTTGTTAGAGCAAGGATAGAGGTTAACTTAAAAAGAGTTTGAAAGTTTACATTTCTCACACATTCCAATCACAAGCTCGGTTTCTTCTGCCACCAGAACGTTCAGTATCAAAAAATGTCAGTTCCAGTGGAAAGCCATACTAGCTCTAATGGCTGTGATGGAGAGTGCAGATACAATGTAAAAACTGTTTTAAAAATTCATGTTTTTTCCATATATATAGTTGTAATACCACAGGCCTCAAACTTGCAGCACTTTTGAATGTGCTTCCCAGGATGTCAGAGGAATCATTGTCATATGTAACAGGACCCTAGACAGTTAAATAACTGTACAACTTCCCTTTAAAGCTCCTGAAGTGAAAGATAGCAAAACCACTACTAAAAACAGGAGTGGGAATTGTTCTGTTATTGAAAAGTAGCTTCAAAGCTTGAGAAGGTGACAAATGATTTGTTTCCTAAAGCCCTCTAGTTACCCTCAACAAATCTATTATTTCCCTTAGCACATTGCTGTCTTTGTACAGCGTAGGAAAGGCAAGTAAATAGCTTTACTTAGGAACCTGGATGCACTGAGATGCTGAGAGAATGCATCGGTGCTTGCAATGGGAAAAAAACAGAAGAAAATCTTTATCTAAAGACTGGATTATGATTCTGCTGAAGGACAGAAAGACTATGAGAGGTGGGGGAGAGTGAAAGACATTTCATTCTACAGCACATCACTAGATATTATGGGGAGAAGACAGTCGTCTCTCTAAGAGCAAAAGGAGCACTTTTTCCTAGCTTATTGCTGGTTAATCTTATGCTGCTTTGCAGGAAAACACAAACACTGAGTAGTTGGATACAAGCAACATGCAGTTTCTTTCATCTCTTTTGTAGGGATTTAATGACAGCTAAACTTAAAATTATTTCAAAGGAAATGCTGGGGGAAACAGTCAAAAGCCACAGGGTAGAGAGGATCTAATAACGTCCATTTAACTGAGGTAAAACCCTGGACAGTACAAGGCTTTAGACAGGTTATAGGCAGTTTGGACCCATCCATACTGCGGCTTTTAACCTTGAACCTGAGCCATGGAACAATTGTGTTACAACTGCAGTGTAGATAAGGCCTTACTGGTAAAGGCCAGACACCTTGGTTTGCCTGTAGAGAGACTGCAGGGCTAAGTTCCTGTATAATGACTTTGGAGGCCAAATTCAGATCTCCCTCTCCCCCTTACACTAACTGTGAATTTAGCTGTGCTTACAGGTCTACATGGTTGGCCTTAATAACTGTACTTATTGCAGACTGTCCTTTTTAAAAATTATCACATCTCCTCACCCCCTCACTGTAGTTTGTTCAAGAGTTGCACAAACTTTGGAGGAATTGCAAGAAATTTCAATTTGCTGCTTCAAAAGATTGCAAATAGAGGCCTCATTTTATTTGATTGACTCTTTTTCCATCATTTACTGCCAGCTCTGAAACAATAATTTGGTGTTGGTCTAGAGGTTTCCTCAGTCTCTTTCAAACAGTTATGCTAGATCCAAGATCAAAAATCTCATTAGAAGTAATACTTTCGTACTTAAATCCATACAGTATCGGTATATGATTTGTGTGCAACAGAGACTCATTCATACAGCGAATACCGTGGAGACCCATAAATATTACTGAGAGGTAACTCTGAGGAGAGGAATGGGTTGCATTACAATTTTGCCAAAAGCAGTTAAAAGGAAACCTAAATCAAGATGTAAATGATGGTTAAATGCACACAATGAAGTCACCTTTTCCTGTACAGGACTCAGTAATGCAAAGCAGAACTATACACTCGCTCTGAAGATTTGCCCGATAGTAACCTCAAGCAGGGAGGGACAGATTTAGCCAGAAGTGAAAACATGCTATTTCCTTGCCAACATTTAAGACAAGCAAGCACTAGGAGTATCTGCAGCATAAGCCAGGCAGAGCGGAACCTTTGAGAGGTAGAAGAGGAAAAACAACAACAGTGAACAATATTTGTTGACTTTTGCCTTGGAAGAATTCATTGGGATGGGAGACGGCCATTGGGATAAGGGGGTGATGGGATAAGGGGGGGGATGGCCGTTGGGATAAGGGGGGCGATGGAATAACAGGAGGGACGGCTGCTGGGATAAGGGGGGGAAGCCGTTGGGATAAGGGGGGGATGGGATAAGGGGGGATGGCCGTTGGGATGGGGGGGCGGACGTTGGGATAAGTGGGGGGACGGCCATTGGGATAAGGGGGTGATGGGATAAGGGGGGGGGATGGCCGTTGGGATAAGGGGGGCGATGGAATAACAGGAGGGACGGCTGCTGGGATAAGGGGGGGAAGCCGTTGGGATAAGGGGGGGATGGGATAAGGGGGGGCGGACGTTGGGATGGGGGGGCGGGATAAGGGGGGGCGGACGTTGGGATGGGGGGGCGGGATAAGGGGGGGCGGACGTTGGGATGGGGGGGCGGGATAAGGGGGGGCGGACGTTGGGATAAGTGGGGGGACGGCCATTGGGATAAGGGGGTGATGGGATAAGGGGGGGGATGGCCGTTGGGATAAGGGGGGCGATGGAATAACAGGAGGGACGGCTGCTGGGATAAGGGGGGGAAGCCGTTGGGATAAGGGGGGGATGGGATAAGGGGGGATGGCCGTTGGGATGGGGGGGCGGACGTTGGGATAAGTGGGGGGACGGCCATTGGGATAAGGGGGTGATGGGATAAGGGGGGGGATGGCCGTTGGGATAAGGGGGGCGATGGAATAACAGGAGGGACGGCTGCTGGGATAAGGGGGGGAAGCCGTTGGGATAAGGGGGGGATGGGATAAGGGGGGATGGCCGTTGGGATGGGGGGGCGGACGTTGGGATAAGTGGGGGGACGGCCATTGGGATAAGGGGGTGATGGGATAAGGGGGGGGATGGCCGTTGGGATAAGGGGGGCGATGGAATAACAGGAGGGACGGCTGCTGGGATAAGGGGGGGAAGCCGTTGGGATAAGGGGGGGATGGGATAAGGGGGGATGGCCGTTGGGATGGGGGGGCGGGATAAGGGGGGGGCGGACGTTGGGATAAGTGGGGGGACGGCCATTGGGATAAGGGGGTGATGGGATAAGGGGGGGGATGGCCGTTGGGATAAGGGGGGCGATGGAATAACAGGAGGGACGGCTGCTGGGATAAGGGGGGGAAGCCGTTGGGATAAGGGGGGGATGGGATAAGGGGGGATGGCCGTTGGGATGGGGGGGCGGGATAAGGGGGGGCGGACGTTGGGATAAGTGGGGGGACGGCCATTGGGATAAGGGGGTGATGGGATAAGGGGGGGGATGGCCGTTGGGATAAGGGGGGCGATGGAATAACAGGAGGGACGGCTGCTGGGATAAGGGGGGGAAGCCGTTGGGATAAGGGGGGATGGCCGTTGGGATAAGGGGGGATGGCCGTTGGGATAAGGGGGGCGATGGAATAACAGGAGGGACGGCTGCGGGGATAAGGGGGGGAAGCCGTTGGGATAAGGGGGGCGATGGAATAACGGGAGGGACGGCTGCTGGGATAAGGGGGGGATGGCCGTTGGGATAAGGGGGCGTTGGGATAAGGGGGGCGATGGAATAACGGGAGGGACGGCCGCGGGGATAAGGGGGGGCGGCCGTTGGGATAAGTGGGTGATAGGATAAGGGGGGGATGGCCGTTGGGATAAGGGGGGCGTTGGGATAAGTGGGGGGCGGCCGTTGGGATAAGGGGGGGCGGCCCTCACCCAGCGCCCCCCTGCAAACCCCACCCCGGACCCGCGCGAGGCCGGGAGCGCCGCGCAGGCGCAGTGAGCGGCAGCGCCTGAACTCCAGTTACCCCGCGGCGGCGAGCCGCGGCGAAGTGGGTGAAAGGTAACTCGGTGTCAGCGCGCTCCCCCGGCCGCCGCGGCAGAGTGCGCGTGCGCCCCAAGGGCCGGGCGCCTCCTCGCTGTCCTGCCCCTCCCCCGCCGCTCCTTTGCCAGGGCGCGGGGCTGAGCGCGTGCCCGGGCGGAGCTGCCCAGAGCCGGCTGCAAAGCGGCCCCGGCGTCCCTGCCCAGCTCCCGCAGCGGGCCGGGCCGGGCCGGAGGCTGCTGCCTGCATGTGCCAGGGACCGCTCTCCGGGTGCATGCAGGAGAGTCGCGCCCCGGCTGGGAGGCAGCAGCAGAGAGTAAAGGGGGCATTTGCTTCTCCTCGCCCCCACCGCCCGACCTCCGCAGGCTCATTCCTCCAGAGCAAAAGGTTCTCCCCTGAAGACGCCTGTGTGTAAGGACACCCTGGAGTGAGGGGCAGGGCCTGTTGACTAAGACTATCAGGAGGTCATCTAGTCCAACGCCCTGCTCAAAGCAGGACCAATCTCCGACTAAATCCTCCCAGCCAGGGATCTGTCAAGCCTGACCTTAAAAACCTCTGTCAAGGTTCCTCCCCCACTCTGAACGCTAGGGTACAGATGTGGGGACCTGCATGAAAACCTCCTAAGCTTATCTTTACCAGCTTAGATCAAAACTTCCCCAAGCTACAAAATATTCCACCCTTTGTCCTTGGAGTGGCCGCTACCACCACCAAACTAATACTGGTTACTGGGGAAGAGCTGTTTGGAAACGTCTTTCCCCCACAATTACTTCCCAAAACCTTGCACCCCACTTCCTGGACAAGGTTTGGTAAAAAGCCTCACCAATTTGCCGAGGTGACCACAGACCCAAACCCTTGGATCTGAGAACAATGAAAAAGCATTCAGTTTTCTTACAAGAAGGCTTTTAATAGAAATAGGAGTAAATAGAAGTAAAGAAATCCCCTCTGTCAAATCAGGATAGTAGATACCTTACAGGGTAATTAGATTCAAAACATAGAGAACCCCTCCAGGCAAAAACTTAAGTTACAAAAAAGATACACAGACAGAAATAGTTATTCTATTCAGCACAATTCTTTTCTTAGCCATTTAAAGAAATCATAATCTAACACATACCTAGCTAGATTACTTACTAGAAGTTCTAAGACGCCATTCCTGGTCTATCCCCAGCAAAGGCAGCATAAAGACAGACCCTTTGTTTCTCTCCCTCCTCCCAGCTTTTGAAAGTATCTTGTCTCCTCATTGGTCATTTTGGCCAGGTGCCAGCGAGGTTACCTTTAGCTTCTTAACCCTTTACAGGTGAGAGGAGTTTTCCTCTGGCCAGGAGGGATTTTAAAGGGGTTTACCCTTCCCTTTATATTTATGACAACCTCTAAGGAAGGAGATTCCACCACCTCCCTAGGGAACCCATTCCAGTGCTTCACCACCCTCCTAGTGAAACAGTTTTTTCCTAAAAGCCAGCCTAGACCTCCCCCACTGCAACTTGTAGAAAGAATAGTAAATATGTCAGGCGACCAGCTTGGCTTAACAGTGAAATCCTTGCTGATCTTAAACACAAAAAAGAGGCTTACAAGAAGTGGAAGATTGGACAAATGACCAGGGATGAGTATATAAATATTGCTTGGGCATGTAGGAATGGAATCAGGAAAGCTAAATCACACCTGGAGTTGCAGCTAGCGAGGGATGTTAAGAGTATCAAGAAGGGTTTCTTCAGATATGTTGGCAATAAGAAGAAAGCCAAGGAAAGTGTGGGCCCCTTGCTGAATGAGGGAGGCAACCTAGTGACAGAGGATGTGGAAAAAGCTAACATACTCAATGCTTTTTTTGCCTCTCTCTTCACGAACAAGGTCAGCTCCCAGACTGCTGCGCTGGGCAGCACAGCATGGGGAGGAGGTGACCAGCCCTCTGTGGAGAAAGAAGTGTTTCGGGACTATTTAGAAAAGCTGGACGTGCACAAGTCCATGGGGCCGGATGCATTGCATCCGAGAGTGCTAAAGGAATTGGCGGATGTGATTGCAGAGCCATTGGCCGTTATCTTTGAAAACTCATGGCGATCGGGGGAAGTCCTGGAAGATTGGAAAAAGGCCAATGTAGTGCCCATCTTTAAAAAAGGGAAGAAGGAGGATCCTAGGAACTACAGGCTGGTGAGCCTCACCTCAGTCCCCGGAAAAATCATGGAGCATGTCCTCAAGGAATCAATTCTGAAGCACTTAGAGGAGAGGAAAGTGATCAGGAACAGTCAGCATGGATTCACCAAGGGCAAGTCATGCCTGACTAATCTAATTGCCTTCTATGATGAGATTACTGGTTCTGTGGAAGAAGGGAAAGCAGTGGACGTGTTATTCCTCGATTTTAGCAAAGCTTTTGACACGGTGTCCCACAGTATTCTTGTCAGCAAGTTAAAGAAGTATGGGCTGGATGGATGCACTACAAGGGGGGGGTAGAAAGTTGGCTAGATTGTCAGGCTCAACAGGTAGTGATCAATGGCTCCATGTCTAGTTGGTAGCCGGTATCTAGCGGAGTGCCCCAAGGGTCGGTCCTGGGCCCGGTTTTGTTCAATATCTTCATTAATGATCTGGAGAATGGTTTGGATTGCACCATCAGCAAGTTTGCGGATAACACTAAACTGGGAGGAGTGGTAGATACGCTGGAGGGTGGGGATAGGATACAGAGGGACCTAGACAAATTGGAGGATTGGGCCAAAAGAAATCTGATGAGGTTCAACAAGTGCAGAGTCCTGCACTTACGAAGGAAGAATCCCGTGCACCGCTACAGACTAGGGACTGAATGGCTAGGCAGCAGTTCTGCAAAGAAGGACCTAGGGGTGACAGTGGACGAGAAGCTGGATATGAGTCAGTGTGCCCTTGTTGCCAAGAAGGCCAATGGCATTTTGAGGTGTATAAGTAGGGGCATAGCGAGCAGATCGAGGGACGTGATCGTTCCCCTCTATTCGACATTGGTGAGGCCTCATCTGGAGTACTATGTCCAGTTTTGGGCCCCACACTACAAGAAGGATGTGGAGAAATTGGAGAGTCCAGCGAAGGGCAACAAAATTGATTAGGGGACTGGAACACATGAGTTGTGAGGAGAGGCTGAGGGAACTGGGATTGTTTAGTCTATGGAAGAGAAGAATGAGGGGGGGATTTGATAGCTACTTTTAACTACCTGAAAGGTGGATCCAAAGAGGATGGATCTAGACTATTCTCAGTGATAGCAGATGACAGGACAAGGAGTAATGGTCTCAAGTTGCAGTGGGGGAGGTTTAGGTTGGATATTAGGAAAAACTTTTTCACTAGGAGGGTGGTGAAACACTGGAATGGGTTACCTAGGGAGGTGGTGGAATCCCCTTCCTTAGAAGTTTTTAAGGTCAGGCTTGATGATTTAGTTGGGATTGGTCCTGCTCTGGGCAGGGGGTTGGACTAGATGGCCTCCAGAGGTCCCTTCCAACTCTGTTATTCTATGATTCTAACTTGAGACCATTGCTCCTTGTTCTGTCATCTGCCACCACTGAGAACAGCCAAGCTCCATCCTCTTTGGAACCCGCCTTCAGGTAGTTGAAGGCTGCTATCAAAGTCCCCCTCACTCTTCTCTTCTGCAGACTAAATAACCTCAGTTCCCTCAGCCTGTCCTCATAAGTCATGTGCTCCAGCCCCCCAATCATTGTCACTGCCCTCTGCTGGACTCTCTCCAATTTGTCCATATTCTTTCTGTAGTGGGGGGCCCAAAACTGGACGCAATACTCCAGTCGTGGCCTCAGCAGTGCCGAATAGAGGAGAATAATCACTTCTCTTGATCTGCTGGCAATGCTCCTACTCATGCAGCCCAATATGCCATTAGCCTTCTTAGCAACAAGGGCACACTGCTGACTCAGATCCAGCTTCTCATCCAGGTCCTTTTCTGCAGAACTGCCGCTTAGCCAGTCGGTTCCCAGCCTGTAGCAGTGCATGGGATTCTTCTGTCCTAAGTGCAGGACTCTGCACTTGTTGAACCTCATCAGATTTCTATTGGCCCAATCCTCCAATTTGTCTAGGTCACTCTGGCCCCTATCCCTACCCTCCAGTTTATTTACCTCTCCCCTCATTTTAGTGTCATCCACAAACTTGCTGAGGGTGCAATCCATCCCATCATCCAGATCATTAATGAAGATGTTGAACAAAACCGGCCCCAGGACCGACCCTTGAGGCACTCCGCTTGATACCAGCTGCCAACTAGACATCGAGCCGTTGATCACTACTCGTTGAGCCCAACAATCTAGCCAGCTTTCTATCCACCTTATAGTCCGTTAATCCAATCCATACTTTAACTTGCTGGAAAGAATACTGTGGGAGACTGTAGCAAAAGCTTTGCTAAGGTCAAGAGATATCACATCCACTGCTTTCCCCATATCCACAAAGCCAGTAATCTCATCACAGAAGGCAATCAGGTTGGTCAGGCATGACTTGCCCTTGGTGAATCCATGTTGACTGTTTCTGATCACCTTCTTCTCCTCCAAGTGCTTCAAAATGGTTTCCTTGACTACCTGCTCCATGATTTTTCCAGGGACTGAGGTGAGGCTGACCAGTCTGTAGTTCACCTGGTTCTCCTTCTTCCCTTTTTTAAAGATGGGCACTATATTTGCCTTTTTCCAATCGTCCAGGACCTCCCTCAATTGCCACAACTTTTCAGAGATAATGGCCAATGGCTCTGCAATCACATCAGCCAATTCCCTCAGCAGCCTCGGATGCATTAGATCTGGATCCATGGACTTGTGCATGGCCAGCTTTCCAAATAGTCCTTAACCTGTTCTTTCACCACTGAGAGCTGCTCACCTCCTCCCCATACTGTGTTGCCCAGGACAGCAGTGTGGGTGCTGACCTTGACTGTGAAGACGGAGGCAAAAAAAGCATTGAGTACTTCAGCTTTTTCCATGTCAGTAGATTGCCTCCCCCATTCATTAAGGGTCCCACACTTTCCCTGACCTTTTTCTTGTTGCTAACCCTGTAGAAACCCTTCTTGTTACCCTTCACATCCCTTGCTAGCTGCAACTCCAGTTGTGTTTTGGCCTTCCTGATTACACCCCTGTATGCTCAAGCAATATTTTTATATGCCTCCCTAGTCATCTGTCCACGTTTCCACTTCTTGTACGCTTCCTTTTTGTGTTTAAGCTCACCGAAGATTTCACTGTTCAACCAAGCTAGTCGCCTGCCATATTTGCTATTCTTTCTGTACATTGGGATGGTTTGTTCCTGCGCCCCCAATAGGGCTTCTTTAAAATACAGCCAGCTCTCTGGGACTCCTTTCTCCCTCATATTAGCCTCCCAGGGGATCCTGTCCATCAGTTCCCTGAAGGAGTCAAAGTCTGCTTTTCTGAAGTCCAGGGGCCGTATTTTGCTACTCTCCTTTCTTCCTTTTGTGAAGATCCTGAACTCGACCATTTCATGGTCACTGCTGCCAAGGTTGCCACCCACTTCTACTTCCCCTACCAATTCTTCCCTGTTTGTAAGCAGCAGGTCAAGAGGAGAACGGCCCCTGGTTGGTTCCTCCAGTAGTTGCATCAGGAAGTTGTCCCCAACACTCTCCAAAAACTTCCTACATTGTCTGTGCACTGCTGTATTGCTCTTCCAGCAGATGTCAGGGTGATTGAAGTCCCGCATTAGAACCAGGGCCTGTGTTCTGGAAACTTCAGTTAATTGTCCAAAGAAAGCCTCGTCTACCTCATTCTTCTGGTCCGGTAGTCGATAGCACATGCCCACCATGACAGCACCCTTGTTGTTCTTGCTTCTAAACTTAACCCAAGACTCTCAACGGGCTGGATTCATTTCCCAGCCCTGTGGGACCTGGTGCAAGTTCCTGATCTGTGAAATGGGGTGATGTTTCCTTTCTCAAACGCTTTTGTCTGTCTTGCTGATTTAGACTGAAAGGTCTCTGGAGCAGGGACTCCTCTTGCTCTGTATATGAACATGGTGTAGCATAATGGAGACCTGATCATAGATGGGCCTCTTGACACAGCTGTAATAGTAAAAGCCCCCATTCTTTTCCATTTGCAGTTCCTCAGTACATTTATATGCACTTTTGCAAAGCAGTTGGAGGTCTACAGATGAAAAATGCTATGAGTGTTATATTTACAAACAGAGCACGTAGTATTACTTAAGTTACACTTAAACTGAAACCACTACTCTTTGAAAAAAAAAGTCTTCCATGTCATCAACTGTTGAAGGCACAAATCTTTTGTCACCTTTATTTATGCTTTAATTTTTTTGTGCAGCTTTTGTTACTAGTGGCAAGATTTCATTTAGTCACTTTGATGAATAATATCATGCTTAACAGATGACTTCATCTCTATAACATATCTTTTAGGAGCCATTAGAGCTACGGGGACAAATGACCTCATTTTGTACTTAGTTGCTTTTTTCTGTTTAGGATCTCATTTAAGGAGTCAGGCTAATCTAGGCTTTGCAATGATTCAAGGAGCCTTTGACCTTTGTCAGACAGTTCCAGTATGGAAGAGACAGAGTCATTACTGTAAAATAGGTGGGTCAATATATCATGTGATATGAGTTACAGTCCCCAGTCCAGTTGCTAGTGATCAGAGCTGATGTTCTCAAAACTACTCTGAAATAGCAATGGTAGCAAGTAGGTGAGGCCAAGCATTGTGACCAAAGGTGCCATTCGTTATACTGTACTGTTCCTTCAATGAGTGGAAGACTCCAGTTTCCAGGCGACAGTGCCTTAAGAACATAAGAACGGCCCTACTGGGTCTGACCAAAGGTCCATCTAGCCCAATATCCTGTCTTCCGATGGTGGCCAATGCCAGGTGCCCCAGAGGGAATGAACAGAACAGGTAATCATTGAGTGATCATCCCCTGTCGCCCATTCCCAGCTTCTGGCAAACAGAGACTAGGGACACCATCCCTGCCCATCCCGGCTAATAGCCATTGATGGAGCTTTCCTCCATGAACTTATCTTGTTCTTTTTTGAATCCTGTTATAATCTTGATCTTCACAATATCCTCTGGCAGGGAGTTCCACAGGTTGACTATGCATTGTGTGAAAAAATACTTCCTTTTGTTTGTTTTAAATCAGCTGCCTATTAGTTTCATTTGGTGACCCCTAGTTCTTGTGTTATGAGAAGGAGTAAATAACACTTCCTTATTTACTTTCTCCACACCAGTCATGATTTTATAGACCTCTATCATATCCCACCTTAGTCCTCTCTTTTCCAAGCTGAACAGTCCCAGTTTTATTAATCTCTCCTCAAACGGAAGCTGTTCCATACCCCTAATCGTTTCAGTTGCTCTTTTCTGAACTTTTTCCAATATATCTTTTTTTGAGATGGGGCAACCACATCTGCACACAGTATTCAAGGTGTGGGCGCACCATGGATTTATATAGAGGCAACATAATATTTTATGACTTATTATCTATCCCTTTCTTAATTATTCCCAGCATTCTCTTCACTTTGTTGACTGCTGCTGCACATTGAGTGGATGTTTTCAGAGAACTATCCACAATGACTCCCAGATCTCTTTCTTGAGTGGTAACACATAATGTGGACCCCATCATTTTAGATGTATAGTTGGGATGTTTTCCAATGTGCATTACTTTGCATTTATCAACATTGATTTTCATCTACCATTTTGTTGCCCAGTCACTCAGTTTTGCGAGATCCTTTTGTAGCTCTTCGCAGTCTGCCTGGGACTTAACTATCTTGAATAGTTTTGTATCATCTGCAAATTTTGCCACCTCACTGTTTACCCCTTTTTCCAGATCATTTATGAATATGTTGAACAGGACTGGTCCCAGTACAGACTGCTGGGTGACACCACTATTTACCTCTCTCCATACTGAAAACTGACCATTTATTCCTACCCTTTGTTTCCTAACTTTTAACCAGTTACCAATCCATAAGAGGACCTTCCCTGTTATCCCGTGACAGCTTACTTTGCTTAAGAGCCTTTGGTGAGGGACCTTGTCAAAGGCTTTCTGAAAATCTAAGTATACTATATCCATTGGATCCCCCTTGTCCACATATTTGTTGACCCCCTCAAAAATTCTAGTAGATTGGTGAGGCATGATTTCCCTTTACAAAAACCATGTTGACTCTTCCCCAACAAATTATGTTCATCTATGTGTCTGACAATTTTGTTCTCTACTGTAGTTTCAGTCAGTTTGCCCGGTACTGAAGTCAGTCTTACCAGCTTGTAATTGCCGGGATCACCTCTTGAGCCCTTTTTAAAAATTGGCATCACATTAGCTATCCTCCAGTTGTTTGGTACAGAAGCTGATTTCAATGATAGGTTACAGACTACAGTTAGTAGTTCTGCAATTTCACATGTGAGTTCCTTCAGAACTCTTGGGTGAATCCCATCTGGTCCTGGTGACTTATTATTGTTTAGTTTATCAATTTGTTCCAAAACCTCCTGTAATGACACCCCAGTCTGGAACAGTTTCTCAGATTTATCCCTTAAAAAGAATGGCTCAGGTTTGGGAATCTTCCTCACATCCTCAGCTGTGAAGACAGATGCAAAGAATTCATTTAATTTCTCCACAATGGTGTTATCGTCCTTAAGTGCTCCTTTAGCATCTCGATCGTCCAGTGGCCCCACTGGTTGTTTAGCAGACTTCCTGCTTCTGATGTACTTAAAAAATTTTTTGCTATTACTTTTTGAGTCTTTTGCTAACTGTTCTTCAAATTCTTTTTTAGCCTTCCTAATTATATTTTTACACTTTGTTTGCCAGTGTTTATGCTCCTTTCTATTTTCCTCACTAGGATTTAACTTCCACTTTTTAAAGGATGCCTTTTTGCCTCTCACTGCTTCTTTTACTTTGTTGTTTAACCACGGAGGCACTTTTTTAGTGCTCTTACTATGGTTTTTAATTTGGGGTATACATTTAAGTTGAGCCTCTATTATGGTGTCTTTAAAAAGTTTCCACGCAGTTTGCAGGGATTTCACTTTTTGCGCTGTACCTTTCAATTTCTGTTTCACTAACTGCCTCATTTTTGTATAGTTCCCCTTTCTGAAATTAAATGCTACAGTGTTGGGCTGCTGTGGTGTTTTCCCCGCCACAGGAATGTTAAAATTAATTATATTATGGTCACTATTACCAAGTGGTCCAGCCATAGTCACCTCTTGGACCTGATCCTGTGCTCCACTTAGGACTAAATCAAGAATTGCCTCTCCTCTTGTGGGTTCCAGGACCAGCTGCTCCAAGAAGCCGTCATTTAAGGTGTCAAAAAACTTTCTCTCTGCATCCCGTCCTGAGGTGACATGTACCCAGTCACTATGGGGATAGTTGAAATCTCCCATTATTATTGAGTTTTTTATTTTAATAGCCTCTCTAATCTCCCTGAGCATTTCACAGTCACTATCACCATCCTGGTCAGGTGGTTGGTAACCCCTAGTGCTACATTCTTATTATTAGAGCATGGAATTACTATCTGTAGAGATTCTATGATACAGTTTGGTTTATTTAAGATTTTTACTTCATTTGATTCTACGCTTTCTTTCACATATAGTGCCACTCCCCCGCCAGCACAACCTGTTCTGTCCTTCCGATATATTTTGTACCCCGGTATTACTGTGTTCCATTGATTATCCTCATTCCACCAAGTTTCTGTGATGCCTATTATATCAATCTTATTATTTAGACTTCTAGCATTGGTATATAAGCACTTTAAAAACTTGTCACTTTTTAGCTGTCTGCCATTACATGATATAACTGAACGGGACTTTTTTCATTTGACTGTTTCTCATCAGATCCCACCTGTATTTTATCATCTTCCATGTCTCTGTCCAAACCACGTGCTCCTCCGCATTTGTCAGCTTTCACCCATAAAACGGTTTTAGCAAGGGCAAATTTTCAAGGGGATTTTGTGGAGGCCCTGGCTCCTCTGCCTTTTCTGTTTATAGAAAGCTCTGGAGTCAGAGCCGTCCCTAGCTGTTCTGGGGCTCTATGCAGCGCCCCTGCGGGGAGTGTGTTGGGGGTCCCAGACCTCTGCGGGGTGGGGGAACTGGCCCCAGGACTCCGCAGGGGTGGGGGAACTGGCCCAAACACTTACCAGTGGCGTTCCTGGGGCCGGGTCGCTGCACTTCCTGCCGCCGGTGAGTGCAGGCCCCACCCTGCTGCATCTTCAGGGGTGGGAAGAGGCAAGGCTGGGGCTGAGCAGAGGCAGGAAGGAGTGGGGTGGGGGCTTTGGGGAAGGGGTGGAGTTGGGGAGGGGCTGGGGCAGAGCAGAGGCGGGAAGAGATGGGGCAGAGGCAGAACAGGGGCTGGAGCAGCACGCAGCTGTGCAGGGCACCAGGAAATTTGGTGCCCCAAATGTCCTGGTGCCCTACAGAGCTGCGTACTTTGCGTATGGGTAAGGACGGCCCTGTCTGGAGTAGAGGTTTGTTTGGAGAAGGGGGAAGAAGGATGGAAGGGGAGGAAGTCTTGATGTTCTGATTGTCATTGGGATACTAAAGAGGAAGGTTTGCACCATTTGCCAGCAGTGCTCAGAGTTTGGGTTAAGCCAGTCTCCTCTGCAGTTTCATTCTATAGCTGCCCCCAGTTAACTGAGAATACTCTGTCCCAGCACTTGTATGCACTGCAATTTACTGAACAAAAAAACCCAACACACTGGTGCCCTAGAGTAACAGCAGTATAGTATCTTTGAGCTGTGGGAACATCCCATGACTGAGAATGAGGATTAGTATCACAAAAATTATATAGGGCCATGAACTTAGACTGTACTTTACAGATGTAGATAAAATCACATCCTTCCTCTGAGGACTTACAGTATAAACAGATATTATCCTGCAGAGATGCTTTGTTTATCGCAAGCCCAGTGTGTGCCAGAACTTCAAGGAGGAGGGGATTCCCTAGGATCCATTACACTGAAGGTAGCAGGGTAAAACAGAACCTGGGCTAACTGAACACTGTTAATATTAACAGCAAAGTGTTGACATCAGTGAAAACCCAGGGTGCTCAGCACCTTTGAAAAAGTCAGGCCACTGTTAATTTAGGTACTATGACAAAGTTCCTGCTCTACTTTGGTGGGTCTTGTGCTTGTTGGCGGATTTGCTCGCCTTGGAGCTTCACGGCAGCCCTCAGGTTGGCTGTTTTTCTGAATTCACGGTCCAGGTTGACTCCTCCTGTGTTCGACCAGGAGTTGGGAGGATTTGGGGGGACCCAGGGCCCGCCCTCTACTCCGGGTTCCAGCCCAGGGCCCTGTGGAACGCAGCTGTCTGGAGTGCCTCCTGGAACAGCTGTGTGACAGCTGCAACTCCCTGGGCTACTTCCCCATGGCCTCCTCCCAACCCCTTCTTTATCCTCACCACAGGACCTTCCTCCTGGTGTCTGATAATGCTTGTACTCCTCAGTCCTCCAACAGTCCACATTCTCACTCTCAGCTCCTCTTGCTCCCAGCTCCTCACACGCACACCACAAACTGAAGTGAGCTCCTTTTTAAACCCCAGGTGCCCTGATTAGCCTGCCTTAATTGATTCTAGCAGCTTCTTGATTGGCTGCAGGTGTTCTAATCAGCCTGTCTTAATTGTCTCCAGAAGGTTCCTGATTGTTCTGGGACCTTCCCTGTTAAGGAGCCGGAATCGTTCTTCACTCGCTCCTGAGCTATTTGCTTTCCTTTCTTTCCTAAAGCCCCCCGGCCCGGATTTTTCACACTTTTCCTTTTGCTTAGCTTCCCCCCCCGCGTTTGGGCCGGACGCTTTGTTTTTTTGGTTTCGTTTTTTCCCGTTTTTTTGAGCTGCGTCAGTGTGCTGGCCGGTCGCCAGCACCCCCCCCCCCCCGATGCCTGCTTTTGGACTTTGCTCCTTGCTTACTTGAAACCCCCGGAGGAGGGGGGAGGACTGCCAACCTGCTGTCCGGAGAGGGGAGTGGACCCCCCCAGACCCAGCTGTTTTGTTTTTTGCCTGGACTTTTTCCGAGAGCCTTGGGACAGTGCCAACAGCTGTAGCAGACGCCAGAGGCCGGAGAACTCCCGGGCAGCTATGAATCATCGTGGAGAGAGGCCGTAAGACTGAGGGATTTCTTTTGAATTTCTACCCTCGGGGGGGGGAGTTGACTGCATTTCAGCTGCGCCTGCGGCGGCACAGGGGTGTAGCAGGGAGCTACCCCCAGATCCATCGGTGCCCCCAACCCCCCCACCACTATTACAACTATCACGGCCCCCGCTGCTTCGTCCCTGCTGGCAATCTGCCATCTGCCTTCGGATCCAGCTGTTTGCTTTGGACTTTGCCTTTTGGACCAGGCATAACAACCAACCAAGCGAGACTCTTTGGACACTTGTGGTGGGTTGTCCTCCCCCCCCCCCCCCCCCGGATTGTTTACCCCATAGCCTACCCCTCCTACCGGACCCCGATTTTTGCCCCCCCCCCCCCCCCCCAGTGTTTCCCTGTCTCTCCCTGCTTACAATGGCAGAGAAGGAGGGACGCAAGGCCCCTCCACCGAAATTGGTTGCCCCTTCCCCATCTACCCTCCTGCCCACCCCTCAAGATTTCCCCACCGCCTCCGTTGTTAGAACCCCTGCCACTGCCCCCGCTGGGGCATCGGCAGTGGGAGGCACCGGGGCGATTACTACTGCTGCTCTGGTTCCTGCCCCACTAGATTCTAGGAACCCCCCCCCAGTTAGACGGAAAAATCGAAGCGGGCCAAAAGGGAAGGGCCCCGCTAATGCCGCTGGACCCTCCGTGGCAGAGGCCGCCCCCACCACAGTGGCCTCGTCATCGATCGCGGCACCCCTCCCAGCTATTCCCTCCACCAGCTCTGCGACCATCCCTCCCCCGGCCCCCAGGACGTATGCCCGGGTGGCGACAGGCCCCCCCTCACCTGCCGCCTCCTCATCTCGCCCACCCACTGCCTCCGCTGCCATTACTAGCAATCGGGGCCCTCTTCCCGCCCTGACCAGGAAGCACGGTGTCCGTTGCCTCCTAGTGCCCGCCTCGCCCCACGTGGAGGCATACGTGCAGGCGTTGGCGAAAGTGGTAGGACCCATGGCCATTGTGGCGGCCTCCAAGATGTATGGGAAGGTCGTTCTCTTTCTGGCCTCGGAGACTGCCGCCCAGGAGGCGGTGGAGAAGGGCCTAGTGGTGGGGGGGGTGTTTCTCCCCCTAGAACCGCTAGAAGATCTGGGCGTTCGCTTCGTCCTCACCTCCGTTCCTCCCTTTTTACCTAATGTTGCCCTGTTACCTGCTCTTTCTGCCCTGGGGAAGCTTGTTTCTGTTATTAGCCCTCTCCCGTTAGGCTGCAAGGACCCCGCCCTCCGTCACGTCCTATCGTTCCGCCGGCAAGTGCAGATTTTACTGCCGGCGGGGGTGCGTGACGGAGAGGCGCTCGAGGGGTCCTTCCTAGTTCCCTACCAGGGAGCCCGCTATAGGGTCTTTTATTCCACCGGAGAGGCCCGGTGCTACCTCTGCCGCTCGGCAGGGCATGTCCGCAGGGACTGCCCTTTGGCCCGGGGGAGAGGGGCACCTGAGACCCCCGAGACCCGGCGGGATATCGGCCCTGTTGTTGCCGACACCCCTGGCCACCCGGCACCCGACACCACCCCCCCTCCCACCCGATCCACCGCTGCCCCCGTCCGGGCCCAAGAGGCACCCCTCCAACAACGCCCGGGCGACCACGGGAGTCCTACTCTTGCCGTGACCACCTCGGCAGAGCCTATGGAGGGGGGTGTGGCAAAGCTTTTACCGGGTGCAGGAGAGGGCTCGCCCCAAGGAGAACCCCCCGCCCCTAATGTTGCCTTGCCGCTACCCCCCCAAACCCCTGAACCTCTGCCTCCGCGCCCCGCTCCGTCCCCTGCTACTCAACCCCCGGACGACGCCATGGAGGGCTGGACTGTAGTCCAGGGGAAGCGAGGCAAGCGGAGGGCTCGAGCTCCGCTGCATTCATCTGACGCGGAAGCCCCCCGGAAGACCAGGAAGGGAGGTACCGACCTTGAGCCTCCCGCCTCGGCCACGAGTGAGATCCATTCACTGGTGTCGGGAGGTGAAGATAGACCAGCATTGGAGGGTGGAATCCCCCCTCCGCGGGGGACCCTCCCCTCCGAAGCCCCGGGGGAAGCCCCTTCTAACCAGATACCACCTGAACTCCCAATGAACCCCGACGTGACCGCCGAGGCGGGCCCTAGCGGAGAGGCCCCTGGGGTGGTGGGAGTTGGCCTCTCCTCTGTGTACGCAGAGATTGAAGCCCTGGATTTGACCCCGGTCACCCAGGGAGGGGATGACTTACTGCCGGCCGGCCTCGATTTGGGCAATCTCACCCCAGGCCCCCTCTCCCCATGTTCTTTCCCCCTGACTGCCTTTCCGGGTGAGCACCCCACGGAAAGTGGTTTACCACCTGAGGCCATGGCTGCCACGATCACCCCGGAGCCAGTACCTAGCATTCCTCGGAGCCCCCTCCCTTGCCCCTTAACCCCCGACCCAGCTCGGGAGGCACCTTCTTTTTGCTGCTCGCCTCCTGAAGCCCAGGGCCTTACCTCTGCCCCTGCCCCCACCCCTATTCCGGTTCAGTTTCCCTCCTCCTGCAAGGCTACCGCCGCCCCTGGGGTTATTTTTTTTCCGCCTTTTGCAGATTCCCCCCAGGGAGCAGTCTTTACGTTTTCTAGTTGCGACTCCCCAGGAGTTGCACCTTTCCCCCTGCCATCCCCGTCCGCCCCAAGGCACGAGATGGAGTTAATAACCCCAGCCTGCCAGACACCCCGTCGGCGGTCCGCACCCTGCCTACCCGCCTTAGCGGACCACGACGCTGTATTAAAAGCCCCACCAGGGACTGCTCTGGGACTTGTAACCCTACCCCCCCATGAGCTGCAGCATGCACTACGGGAGTTCTTGAAACGATGCCGTGGTGCCCGCGATAGGGCACAGCTGGCTCTCCAGCAATGGGGGGACTTTGATCGACTCCTTCGGGCCGCGAGAGCCCTTATGAGGGAGGGTAGAGGGCAAGGGAAGGGCGGTGCCGCGGCCTACGAGCGGGCCCGCAGCTTCCGGAAAGAGTTACTTACTCACGGGATGGGACACGGGTTGCTACGCGACCCGCCGGGGGCCATGAGTACCCCCACCACTGAGAACTCCCCACCCCCCCAGCCCTTCGCATGACACCTCTCATCATTGTAACCCTGAACACCAGGGGCTGTAGGATGGCTCTCCGCAGGTCCCAGGTGCTCTCCTACCTTCGGGAGGGGGGGTACTCTGTGGTTTTCCTGCAGGAGACCCACACGGACCCAACCGCCGAGGATAGGTGGCGGCTGGAGTGGGGGGACGGGGTATACTTCAGCCACTGCACGGCTTGGCAAGCTGGAGTGGCGACCCTGTTCTCCCCCACCCTGCGGCCCGAGGTGCTAGGAGTCACTGAGGCCGTGCCGGGCCACTTGTTGCACCTCCGAGTTCGTCTGGAGGGGCTCGTGGTCAATTTTGTTAATATCTATGCCCCGCAAGTGAGTTCACAGCGGCCGCAATTCTACCAGCAGGTGTCCGAATTTCTTGACACCCTAGATCCACACGAGTGCCTGATCCTGGGAGGGGACTTTAACACCACCCTCGAGGAGCGGGACCGCTCGGGGGCCGAGCCGAGCCCGGCCGCCGCGACCATTCTCCGAGACATAGTCGACTATCACTCCCTAGTGGACGTCTGGCGTGACCATCACCCAGATGATACTTCCACGTTTACCTTCGTTCGGGTGGAGGCCCGTCGGTCACACCGCTCTCGGTTAGACCGTATTTATCTATCCCGTCTCCATCTTTCACAGGCCCACTCCTCCACCATTCGGCCGGCCCCTTTTTCCGACCATCATTTGGTTGCCGTCACGGTCTCCCTCCGTGCAGAGGGACCGGGGCCGGCTTACTGGCATTTTAACAACAGCCTGTTGGAGGACGAGAGCTTTGTGATGTCCTTCCGGGAGTTTTGGCTGGCCTGGCGGGAACAGTGGCGTGCCTTTCCCTCGGTGCGGCGCTGGTGGGATTTAGGGAAGGTACGTGCCAAGCTCTTCTGCCGCAACTACACTCGGGGCACCAGCCGACGGAGAAATGCGGCGATAGAGCAGTTGGAACGGGAGGTCTTAGAGCTGGAGAGGCGCCTGGCCGCCAGCCCCGGGGACCCGTCCCTCTGCGGAGCGTGCCGGGAGAAGCGGGAGGAACTTCGAGCCCTCGAGGACCACCGGGCCCGAGGTGCCTTTGTCCGGTCCCGCATCCGCCTCCTTCAGGAGATGGATCGCGGCTCCCGCTTCTTCTACGCCCTGGAGAAAACGAGGGGGGCCAAAAAACACGTCACCTGCCTTCTAGCGGACGACGGCACCCCCCTCACGGATCCGGAGGAGATGTGTGGGAGGGCCCGTGACTTCTACGCGAACCTTTTCTCCCCGGATCCGACCGATCCTGGCGCTTGCGGGGTGCTCTGGGAGGGACTCCCCACGGTCAGCGTGGGCGACCGAGACCGGCTAGAGCTGCCTCTCACCCTGGCCGAGTTCTCGGAAGCCCTCCGTCGCATGCCCACCAATAAATCTCCGGGCATGGACGGGCTGACCGTGGAGTTTTACCGCGCGTTCTGGGACATCCTTGGCCCAGACCTAGTCGCTGTCTGGGCTGAGTCCTTGCAGGGCGGGGTCCTCCCTCTCTCGTGCAGACGAGCGGTGCTCGCCTTGCTGCCGAAGAGGGGGGACCTCCGCGACTTACGAAACTGGCGTCCCCTCTCACTCCTTAACACGGATTACAAAATCGTAGCGAAAGCAATCTCGCTGCGGCTAGGGTCCGTGATGGCGGACGTGATTCACCCAGACCAGACCTATACTGTCCCGGGTCGCAGCATTTTCGACAACCTCTTTTTAGTCCGAGACCTTTTGGAACTCGGGCGGAGAGATGGTTTGTCGTTCGCCCTCCTGTCTCTCGATCAAGAGAAGGCTTTCGATAGGGTAGATCATGGGTACCTCCTGAGCACCCTGCGAGCGTTTGGATTCGGACCTCAGTTTGTGAGTTTTCTCCGGGTGCTGTACGCCTCCGCGGAGTGTCTGGTTAGGCTCAACTGGACCCTGACCGAACCGGTCAGCTTCGGGCGAGGGGTGCGGCAGGGGTGTCCCCTCTCAGGCCAGCTGTACGCTCTGGCGATCGAGCCTTTCCTCTGTCTCCTCCGCAGGAGGTTGACGGGGTTGGTGCTGCGGGAGCCGGAGCTGCGGCTGGTCCTGTCGGCGTACGCCGATGACGTCCTCCTCGTGGTCCAGGACCCGGGCGACTTGGCGCGAGTGGAGGCCTGCCAAGCCATCTTTTCGGCAGCCTCCTCCGCCCGAGTCAACTGGGTCAAGAGCTCTGGCTTGGCGGTGGGGGGCTGGCGGCAGGTAAGCTCCCTCCCACCCGCGCTTCAGACCATCCGGTGGAGTGCCGGCCCTCTGCTCTATCTCGGCGTTTACCTTTCTGCCACGCACCCTTCTCCGCCGGAGAACTGGCAAAATTTGGAAGGCGGCGTGATTGAGCGGATCAGGAAATGGACGAGGCTACTCCGATGTCTCTCCCTTCGGGGGAGAGCACTGGTGCTTAACCAACTAGTCCTGTCCACGCTCTGGTACCGGCTCAACACCCTAGCCCCGGCCCCGGGTTTCCTGTCCCACCTCCGGAGATTGATTCTGGAGTTCTTTTGGTCAGGATTGCACTGGGCCCCTGTTGGAGTTCTCCACTTGCCCCTGAAGGAAGGAGGGCAGAACCTGAAGTGTCTGTACACTCAGGTCCGCGTTTTCCGCCTCCAGGCCCTGCAAAGGCTCCTTTATAGTGCAGGTAGTTCGACGTGGAGCATATTGGCGCATGCCTTTTTACGCCGTTTCCATGGGCTCCGATATGACCGACAGCTCTTTTATCTTTGCCCGAGAGGTTTTCCGCGAGACCTCTCCGGGCTGCCGGATTTCTACCAGGACCTCCTCCGGGCCTGGAAACTGTTTTCAACGACCAGGTCCGTGGCGGCCATCGTGGGGGCAGATCTCCTCACGGAGCCCCTGCTACACAACCCCCAACTTTGTGTGCAGGCGGCGGAGTCCCGCACGGTGCGCCAGAGGTTGGTCCTGGCGGGAGTTACGAGGGTCGGGGACCTCCTGGACTACGACCGGGGGGACTGGCTGGATCCCCTGACGCTCGCTCGACGCATGGGGCTCTCCAGCCTTCGCACCCCCCGGCGCGTGCTTCAGGAGGTGGAGGCCGCTCTGACCCCCGCCGCTCGGGCTTATGTTAGCCGAGCCTTGTGCGAGGGCGCACCCCGCCCATCCCTTACCCCAGGCCCGCCGGACCTTTCCATCGGGCCCCTACCCTGCCGATCCCAACACACCCCTCATCCTTTCACTGCAAGCCGGCTGCATGAACTGCAACCGGTCGGTTTTCAAGTTGCATCACGGCAATGTTTATATACACTCACACTCCATACCCTTCATGCCCGCACCCTGGTGTCCCGCCCCGATACGAAGTGGCGAGATCTCTTACCACCTTTGGAGGGTGAGCAACCTCGGTGGGCCAGCCTGTACTCCACCTTGGTCCCGAGGCCCGTCGGGGACATCAGTTGGCGGCTCCTTCACGGGGCTGTGAGCACGGGCGTGTTTTTGACGCGTTTTACCTCCCTTCCGGAGACTTGCCCTTTTTGCAACGTGAGGGAAACCCTGGCGCACGTCTATTTAGAGTGTGCCAGATTGCAGCCTCTTTTTCGGCTCCTCACAAATATTCTTTTGCGCTTTTGGCTTCATTTCTCCCCCCACCTCTTTATCTATTCACTCCCCATCCGTGGCCCCACCAAGTCGCGGGATCTCCTGGTTAGCCTCCTCCTAGCCTTGGCTAAAACAGCCATTTATAAGACCAGAGAGCGGAGGTTGGCTCATGAGGCGTCCTGCGATTGTGAGGCCGTTTTCCGACTCTCAGTACATTCACGTATCCGGGCGGAGTTCCTCTGGGCAGCGTCCACCGACTCCCTTGACACCTTCGAGGAGCGGTGGGCGCTGTCCGGGGTTCTCTGCTCGGTGACCCCGTCCGGTTCCCTCCGTCTGACCCTCTGAATGAGGGAAAGAGCGAGAGCCGCCGGCCACAGCCGTTAGTTGCTGTGAATACCATTATTACTGTCTTCTAGGAGGGGTCGTATAATACATGGGTGTACCCCCCTCCCTCCCAACCACCCACCCCGCAGCCGTGCCCATCTTGTCGGGCACTCTCAGGAGAGGGTAGGTCAGTGACCCTGGGCGCGGCACTAGGTAACTCGAGAGGGTGGAAGACCACGAGTGTCGAGGAAGCCCCCCCGCTCTAGGCCACCAGGTAACTCAGGAGGGTGGAAGACCACGAGTGTCGAGGAAGCCCCCCCGCTCTGGGCCTGGGCTAACCTGAACACCTCTCCCTCCTGAAAGCTGTTGTATACCTTCTGATTGCGTTGTTTTGTTGCTAAGTTTTTTTTTATCCTTTTGTATTCTTTGTAATTGTTACAAATAAATTTCCTTTCTGTTTCAAAAAAAAAAAAAAAAAAAAAAAAAAAAAAAAAAAAAAAAAAAAAAAAAAAAAAAAAAAAAAAAGACCTTCCCTGTTACCTTACCCAGGGAAAAGGGACCTACGTAGCCTGCTCTCCTGCTGCTCTGGCCTGGGCTTTCCTTGCTTTTTGCCCCTGCTTTTGGCTTCCCCTCCTGACCAGGCCAGATGCTCCCCGCCTTCTCTTCCCTTTCTTTTCTTGTTGTTTTTTTTTTTTTCTTTCCTGCTGTTGCTAGAGTGCTGGCCGGCTGCCGGCCAGATGTTAGCCCCCGCCCGCCCTTGGACGCTGCTGCCACTCCAGCTGAAACTCCCCCTGAGAGAGGGGAGTCCTGCCGGCCCGCTGCCCAGAGGAGGGGAGTGGAAGGACCCAGCCCCAGACCCAGCCACTTGCTGTTTGTCTGCGAACCCGTCTTCGGTCGAGAGGACTCTTATCACTTACTCCGGCATTTCTGGAATGCTGTTGCTGAAAAAAAGAAAACCCGGAATAAAGAGAAAAAGCCGTCCACCAGAGGAACACCGCCCGGGGAATCTACAAATCACCGTGGAGGGGGCCTAAGACTGAGTAACTTTTGAACTGTGCTCTTGTGTGGGGGGAGGCCTTGACTGTGTCTTAATTGTGTTTGTAGGGACATGGGGGGTGTGGCACGGAGCTGACCCCGATCCATCTGTGTCCTCCCAACCCCCACACTACAACCTTCCTCACTGCCCCCCCCCACATCTTTGCTGACTATCTAACATCTGCCTCTGGACTCAGCTGCTCGCCCTGATTCCACTGCATGGACCAGAAGCACCAGCCAACCAAACAGGACTCTCTGGACAAGCGTACGGTGGTTTATGTGCCCCTCCCCTCCCCCGAATTGTCCACCCCACAGCTTGTCCCTTTTTAGCTGACCCCAACTCCTGTTAACCACCTGTCACCGCCCCCGCTGGGGCACCTGGGCGACCTCCACCGCTGCCATGCCCATCACCTCCCCAGACTCTAGGGAAGCCCCTCCAGCCAGCGGGAAAGGCCAGGGCAAGAAGAAGGGGAAGGGCCCCGCTAAAACCATTGGGCCCTCCATGGCAGGGGCCACACCCACTGCTGCGGCCCCGCCACCGACCACGGCGTCCTCCCCCGCTGTCCCCTCCACCGGCTCTGCGGATGTCCCTCCCTCAGCCCCCAGGAAGTATACCCAGGTGGCGGCAGCCCCCCCGCCTGCCGCCTCATCATCTCTCCCACCCACCGCCTCCACCACCATCAATAGCGGCCAGGGTCCCTTTCCCACCATGACAAGGAAGCATGGTGTCCGATGCCTCCTGGTGCCCGCCTCGCCCCATGTGGAGACCTACGTGCGGGCGTTGGCAAGGTTAGTGGGGCCCTCGGCCATTGTGGCGGCCTCCAAAACGTACGGGAAGGTCGTCTTCTTCTTAGCATCAGAGGGTGCCGCCCAGGAAGCGGTGGAGAGGGGCCTGGCAGTGTGGGGGGTGTTTGTCCCCTAGAGCCGCTAGAGGACCGGGGCGTCCGCCTGGTCCTGACCTCTGTCCCTCCTTTTCTCCCCTATGCTGCTGCTACCCGCCCTCTCCACCCTGGGGAAACCTGTTTCTGTCATCAGCCCTCTCCCCTTGGGCTGCAAAGACCCCACCCTCCGTCACATTTTTTCCTTCCGCCGGCAAGTGCAACTTTTATTGCCGTCGGCGGCGCGCGACGGAGTGGCGCTCGAAGGGTCCTTCCTAGTCCCCCACCAGGGGATCCGTTACCGGGTGTACTTTTCCACGGGGGAAGCCCGGTGCTACCTCTGCCGGGCGTCAGGGGCATGTCCGGAGGGACTGCCCCTTAGCCCAGCAAGGAGGGGCACCTGGGATCCCCGAGACCCGGCAGGACATCAGCCCCATCATTGCTGACGCCCCTGGCTGCCCGGTACCCGAACCCGCCCCCCCCCTTCAGACCACCGCTACTCCCGCTCAGGCCCAAGGGGCACCTCCCCTACAACGCCCAGACGAGTGGGAGAGCCCCACCCTCCTGCTGACAATCTAGCGGGGCCTATGGAGGAGGGTGTGGCAGAGATACCACCAGGCATGGGAGAGAGCCTGCCCCAGGGAGAATCCTCCCTCCCTTATGCTGCCCTACCGTCCCCCCCCCAAGTCCCTGAGCCATCGCCTGTACCCCCTGACACGACCCCTGCTAACCAGCCCCCAGATAATGCCATGGAGGGCTGGGCCCTAGTCCAAGGGAAGTGAGGCAAGTGGAAGGCTCAAACTCCGCCTCAATTACCTGAGGCAGAGGTCCCCCGGAAGACCAGGAAGGGGGACACCGATGCTGAACCTTCCGCTTTGCCCACGAGTGCGTCCCATCCACCGGTGTCAGCCGGGAAAGACGTGGCAGCACTGGAGGGTAGTGTCTCCCCTCCACGGGAGACCCTCCCCTCTGAGACCCTCGAGGAAGCCCCTTCTGTCCTGACGCTACCCGAAGCCCCTGTGAACCCCGAGACAACCGTCGTGGCGGGTGCCGGCGGGGAGAACCCCGGGGCGGCGGAAAGTGTCCTCTCCTCCATGTTCGAGGAGATCGAGGCCTTAGATCTGACCCCGGTCGCCCAGGGGGAGGATGACCTTTTGCCAGCAAATCTCGATCTGGGCAACCTCACTCCACCCCCCTTTTCCCCATGCTCCCTCCCCTTAACTGTTGCTTCCGCTCCCACCTCCGAGGAGCCCCTGGACTCCTCCACCGACCCAGCCGCTGATGGCACCCTGCTGACGACCATCGAGCCTGCTCAGATGACAGCCGGTGCCACGCGGCCGGGGCACGAGTCGCCAGGGGCACCCCCCATTGGTGCGGAGCAATCGACTTCCTTCCCGGGCGGGGGCCCTACGGAAGATAATCCACCTCCTGATGCTGTGGCCGCTAAATCCACGACAGAGTGCATGCCCAGTGTCACTGAGAGCTCCCTCCCCACCCCCTTAACCCTTGAGCCTGATCGGGAGGCGCCACCATGCAGCTGCTTGCCTCCCGAAACCCAGAACCTCGCCTCTGCCCCTGTCCCTGCCCCTGTCCCTACCCCTATCCAATTTACCTCCTGCAATATCATTGCCTCCCCCGGGGCTGTCTCCTTCCCTTTCCCAACTGATTACCCCCAGGGAGCGGCCTTTGTGTTCTCCTGCCCCAACCCATTAGGAGCTGCTGTTTTCCCTCCACCACCCCCTATCGCCCCAGAACTTGAGGCGGGCCTAGAAGCTCCAGCCCATCAGGCACCCCGTCAGGGGTCCACACTCTGCTTGTCCGTTTTAGTGGACCACAGGGCTGCACCAAGGGCCCCACCGGGGAACAACCGGGAAACCGTAACCCCACCCCCCCATGAGCTGCGAGGAGAGCTGCGGAAGTTTTTAGAGGATGTCCGTGGCTCCTGCAACAAGGTACAGCTTGCTCTCCAGCGATGGGGGGATTTTTTTCAAATCCTCCGGGCCACAAGGGTCCTCAAAGGGGAAGGTAAAGGGACAGGGAAGCAGGATGGCGTGGCCTACTGGCAGGTCCGCGTCTTCCGTGACCAATTTTACTCACCTACGGGATGGGTTAAGGACTGTTGTGTGGCCTGCTGGGGGATGCGAGCGTCCCTGCCAGTGAGAATCCACCCCGCCCCCCCCCTCTCATGACACCTCTCACCATCGCAACGTTGAACACCTGGGGTTGTAGGATGGCTCTCCGCAGGTCCCAGGTGCTCTCCTTCCTTCGGGAGGGAGGGTACTCTGTGATTTTCCTGCAGGAGACCCATACGGATCCGACCGCTGAAGACAGTTGGTGGCTGGAGTGGGGGGACAGGGTCTTCTTTAGCCATTCCACGATTCGGCAGGCTGGAGTGGCAACCCTGTTCTCCCCCGACCTATGGCCCGAGGTGCTAGGGCTCGCCGAGGCCGTACTGGGCCACCTGCTGCCTCTCTGGGTCCATATAGAAGGACTCGTGGTTAACCTAGTTAACGTCTATGCCCCGACATCGGGCCCGGAGCGGCTGCAATTCTATCAGCAGGCATCCACTTTCCTCGGCACCATAGATCCTCACTAGCGCCTGGTCCTGGGAGGGGATTTTAATACCACCCTCGAGGAGCGAGACCGCTCGGAGACCGAGCAGAGCCCGGCCACCACGGACATCCTTCGGGAGATAGTTGAACATCACTCCCTAGTGGACATCTGGCATGACCACCACCCGGATGACACTTCCACGTTCACCTTTGTCCGGGTGGAAGCCCATCGGTCAAGCCACTCCCAGTTGGACCGCATCTATTTATCACGCTTCCATCTCTCATGAGCCCACTCCTCCAGCATTTGGCTGGCCCCATTTTCTGACCATCTCCTAGCCACCGTGACAGCCTCCCTCTGTGCGGAGAGGCCGGGGCCGGCCTACTGGCATTTTAACAACAGCCTGTTGGAGGATGAGGGCTTCGTGACGTCCTTCCAGCAATTCTGGCTGGCCTGGCGAGGGCAGCGGCGTGCCTTTCCCTCAGCGCGGCGATGGTGGGACCTGGGGAAGGTGCGCGCCCAGCTCTTCTGCCACGACTACACCCGGGGCGCCAGCCGATAGAGAAATGCGGCGATAGAGCAGTTGGAATGAGAGGTCTTAGAGCTGGAGAGGCGTCTGGCCACCAGCCCCAAAGACCCGCTCCTCTGTGGAGCGTGCCAGGAGAAACGGGAGGAGATCTGGGCCCTCGAGGACCATCGGGCCCGGGGCGCCTTTGTTCGATCCCGCATCCGCCTCCTTCGGGAGATGGATCGCGGCTTCCACTTCTTCTATGCCCTGGAGAAAACGAGGGGGGCCAAGAAACACGTCACCTGCCTCCTGGCAGAAGACGGCGCCCCCCTCACGGAACTGGCGGAGATGTGCGGGAGGGCCCGAGCCTTCTACGCTAGTCTTTTCTTCCCGGATCCGACCGACCCTAGCGCTTGCAGAGTGCTTTGGGAGGAGCTCCCTACGATCAGTGTGAGTGACCAAGACTGGCTAGAGTTGCCTCTCACTCTGGCCGAGTACTCGGAAGCCCTCTCTCGTATGCCCACTGTAATAAGTCTCCAGGCATGGACGGGCTGACCGTGGAGTTCTACCACGTGTTTTGGGACGTCCTCGGCCCAGACCTAGTCACTGTCTGGGCCGAGTCTCTGCAGAGCGGGGTCCTCCCTCCTTCGTACAGGCGAGCTGTGCTCGCCTTATTGCCAAAGAAGGGGGACCTCCGTGATTTACGAAATTGGCGTCCCGTCTCGCTCCTCAGCACAGACTACAAAATCATAGCGAAAGCAATCTCGCTATGGCTAGGGTCTGTGCTGGCGGACGTGATCCACCCAGACCAGACCTACACAGTCCCGGACCGCAGTATCTTTGATAACCTATTTATGGTTCGGGACCTTTTGGAACTCGGGTGTAGAGATGGTCTGTCATTCGCCCTCCTGTCCCTAGATCAGGAGAAGGCGTTTGATAGGGTGGATCATGGGTACCTCCTGAGCACTCTGCGGGCATTTGGCTTTGGACCCCAGTTTGTGGGTTTTCTCCAGGTGCTGTACGCTTCCACAGAGTGTCTGGTTAAGCTCAACTGGACCCTGACCGAACCGATCAGTTTCAGGCGAGGAGTACAGCAGGGGTGTCCCCTCTCGGGCCAGCTGTACGCTCTGGCGATCAAGCCCTTCCTCTGTCTCCTCCGCAGGAGGCTGACAGGATTGGTGCTGTGGGAGCCGGAGGTGCAGCTGGTCCTGTCGGCGTACGCTAATGACGTGCTCCTCGTGATCCAGGACCCCAGCGACTTGGCGTGGGTGGAGGCTTGCCAGGCCATCTATTCGGCAGCCTCCTCTGCCCGGGTCAACTGGGTCAAGAGCTCTGGCTTGGCGGTAGGAGACTGGCGGCAGGCGAGCTCCCTCCCACCCGCGCTTCAGACCATTCGGTGGAGCATGGGTCGCTGCTCTACCTCGGCATTTACCTTTCTGCCAAGCATCCCTCTCCACAGGAAAACTGGGAAAATTTAGAGGGCGGGGTGATAGAGCGGCTCCAGAAATGGACAGGTCTACTCCGATGTCTCTCCCTCCGAGGGAGAGCGCTGGTGCTTAACCAACTAGTCCTGTCCATGCTCTGGTACCGGCTCAGCACCCTGGTCCTGGCCCCGGGTTTCCTGACCAACCTCCGGACATCGATTCTGGGGTTCTTTTGGTCGGGAACGCACTGGGCCCCTGTAGGGATTCTTCATCTACCCCTGAAGGAAGGAGAAAAGCGCCTGAAGTGTCTGCACACTCAGGTCCGTGTCTTCCGCCTCCAGGCCCTGCAGCGGCTCCTCTGTGGTACAGACAGTTCGGCGTGGAGCACACTGGTGCACGCCATCCTGCGCCGCATCCGAGGGCTCCGATATGACCGGCAGCTCTTTTATCTCTGTCCGGGAGGTCTTCCGCGAGACCTCTCAGGGCTACCGGTCTTCTACCAGGACCTCCTCTGGACTTGGAAACTCTTTTTAACGACCAGGCCCGTGGCGGCCACCGAGGGGGTAGATCTCCTCGTGGAGCCCCTGCTACACAACCCCCAGCTCCGTGTGCAGGCGGTGGAGTCCCGCTCGGTGCGCCAGAGCTTGATCCTGGCAGAAGTCACGAGAGTCGGAGACCTCCTGGACTACGACCGGGGAGACGGCTGGATCCCCTGATGCTTGCCTGGGCCTGGGGCTCTCCAGACCTCGCACCCCCTGGCGCGTACTTCAGGAGGCGAAGTCTGCTTTGCCGCCTGCTGCTCGAGCTTACCTCGACCAGGTCCTGCTCGAGGGCACGCCCCGCCCACCCTCTACCCCAGGCCCGCTGGACCTTTTAATTGGACCCCTGCCCCGCAGACCCAATCGACCCCCTTACCCTTTCACTGTGAGCCGGCTGCATGAACTGCAGCCGGTACGCTTCCAAACCGCGCCAAGGAAACATGTATACACGCTCATGCTCCACACCCTTCACGCCCTCACCCTAGTGTCCCGCCCCGACACAAAGGGGTGAGACCTTCTGCCACCTTTGGAGGGTGAGCAGCCCCCGTGGGCCGCCCCGGTGGGCCAGCCTCTATTCCACCTTGGTTCCGAGGCCCATCAGGGACATCAGTTGGCGGCTCCTTCACGGAGCTGTGAGCATGGGCACATACTTGGTGCGGTTCACCCCCGTCCCAGATACTTGTCCCTTTTGTGGAGTGAGGGAAACCCTGGCGCACGTATATTTGGAGTGCGCCAGGCTGCAGCCCCTGTTCCAGCTCCTCACAAATCTCCTATTATGTTTTTGGTTGCATTTTTCCCCTCACCTTTTTTATTTATGCACTCCCCATCCGTGGCCTCACAAAGTCGCGGGATCTCCTAGTTAACCTCCTCCTGGCCCTGGCTAAAATGGTCATCTATAAAACCAGAGAGAGGAGGTTGGCCGATGGAGTTTCCTGTGACTGTGGGGCTGTTTTCCGATCCCCGGTCCGTTCACGTATCCGGGCGGAGTTCCTCTGGGCAGCGTCCACCAACTCCCTTGATGCTTTTGAGGAGCAGTGGGTGCTGTCCAAGGTTCTCTGCTCGGTGTCCCCGTCTGGGTCCCTTTGTCTGACCCTTTGATTGGGGGAGAGAGTAAGGGACCCCAGCCCCAGCCATTGCTGCTGCGGACACCACCACCTTAGAGGGGTCCTTTCACACGTGGGTGCATGTGTCCCCCCCCCCCCCCCGGATTGTCCACCCCACAGCCTGCCCCTCTTTCAGAGGAGGGAATTGTTGGTGACACTCGGGCATGGCGCCAGGTAACTCGAGGGGGTGGAAGACCACGAGAGTTGATGAAACCCTCTCGCTCTGGGCCACCAGGTAACTCGGAAGGGTGGAAGACCACGAGAGTCGAGGAAGCCCCCGGCTCTGGGCTCAGGCAAGCTTGAACACTTCCCTCCCCTGAAGCTAATGAGAAAACAATTGTGATTGGTTGCTGTGTTACACATTGCATATGCTGTTGTTTTTACTTTGTAAGTGTGTTATGCAAATAAAAAACACCTTTTGCTTCAAAAAAAATATTACTCTCCTATAGCCATCTAGCCTGACCCTGTCACAGTACCTAACTATGGATTAAGAAGCCTAGTACTAGATAGCCAGGTATAACGTTCCCCTTCACCCCTGATTTTCTATGTGAATAGAATGTCCCTCCCTACCCCAATGGAGCCAGAAATTCCCACATTTTCCTTTAAAGGAACTCCTCAACCCACAGTGTCCTGCCTGTCTTAGGTTTGGCTACATCTCCTCTTTTAGATCTGGTCTCTGCTGTTCCTTAATCATCAAGATAGATCTGTTTAGCCACACAGAGCACCCCAGTCTCTCTAGAACCTGTCTCAAGTAGAAACCAGACTCTGCTCTGCACTGTTCGGGGCGGTCACCAGTCCAGTCTAGCAAAAAATGGAAAAATAAGTTTTGTATGGGACTTCAGTATGCATTAGTATGGCATGTAAACTTGGGGAGGAATGTAATATCTTAGAAAGTAAGGTTTCTTTTCCTCCTGTTTGAACTGGCAATAAGACAATAGTAAAGAAACTCTTTTGTTTAGTACTTTACAGTGTCCCTAAATGTGCTTGCTGCTTCAGTGTACCGATGCAGCTAAGGGTCCAATCCACGAAGTTATAGCTTCTCACTGCCACTGGAATCAATGAAAGTTAGGAACCCTAATACTTAGAATCAGAGAATATCAGGGTTGGAAGGGACCTCAGGAGGTCATCTAGTCCAACCCCCTGCTCAAAGCAGGACCAATTCCCAGTTAAATCATCCCAGCCAGGGCTTTGTCAAGCCTGACCGTAAAAACCTCTAAGGAAGGAGATTCTACCACCTCCCTAGGTAACGCATTCCAGTGTTTCACCACCCTCTTAGTGAAAAAGTTTTTCCTAATATCCAATCTAAACCTCCCCCACTGCAACTTGAGACCATTACTCCTCGTTCTGTCATCTGCTACCATTGAGAACAGTCTAGAGCCATCCTCTTTGGAACCCCCTTTCAGGTAGTTGAAAGCAGCTATCAAATCCCCCCTCATTCTTCTCTTCCGCAGACTAAACAATCCCAGTTCCCTCAGCCTCTCCTCATAACTCATGTGTTCCAGACCCCTAATCATTTTTGTTGCCCTTCGCTGGACTCTCCAATTTCTCCACATCCTTCTTGTAGTGTGGGGCCCAAAACTGGACACAGTACTCCAGATGAGGCCTCACCAATGTCGAATAGAGGGGAACGATCATGTCCCTCGATCTGCTGGCAATGCCTCTACTTATACAGCCCAAAATGCCATTGGCCTTCTTGGCAACAAGGGCACACAGTTGACTGATATCCAGCTTCTCGTCTGCTGTAACCCCTCGGTCCTTTTCTGCAGAACTGCTGCCTAGCTATTCGGTCCCTAGTCTGTAGCAGTGCATGGGATTCTTCCGTCCTAAGTGCAGGACTCTGCACTTGTCCTTGTTGAACCTCATCAGATTTCTTTTGGCCCAATCCTCTAATTTGTCTAGGGCCCTCTGTATCCTATCCGTACCTCTCCTCCCAGTTTAGTGTCATCTGCAAACTTGCTGAGGGTGCAATCCAAACCATTCTCCAGATCATTAATGAAGATATTGAACAAAACCGGCCCCAGGACCGACCCTTGGGGCGCTCCACTTGATACCGGCTGCCAACTAGACATGGAGCCATTGGTCACTACCCGTTGAGCCCGACAATCTAGCCAGCTTTCTATCCACCTTATAGTCCATTCATCCAGCCCATACTTCTTTAACTTGCTGGCAAGAATACTGTGGGAGACCGTGTCAAAAGCTTTGCTAAAGTCAAGAAACAATACATCCACTGCTTTCCCCTCATCCACAGAGCCAGTTATCTCATCATAGAAGGCAATTAGATTAGTCAGGCATGACTTGCCCTTGGTGAATCCATGCTGACTGTTCCTGATCACTTTCCTCTCCTCTAAGTGCTTCAGAATTGATTCCTTGAGGACCTGCTCCATGATTTTTCCAGGGACTGAGGTGGGGCTGACTGGCTTGTAGTTCCCAGGATCCTCCTTCTTCCCTTTTTTAAAGATGGGCACTACATTAGCCTTTTTCCAGTCTTCCAGGACTTCCCCCAATCGCCATGAGTTTTCAAAGACAACGGCCAATGGCTCTGCAATCACATCCGCCAATTCCTTTAGCACTCTTGGATGCAACGCATCCGGCCCCATGGACTTGTGCACGTCCAGCTTTTCTAAATAGTCCCGAACCACTTCTTTCTCCACAGAGGGCTGGCCACCTCCTCCCCATGCTGTGCCGCCCAGTGCAGCAGTCTGGGAGCTGACCTTGTTCGTGAAGAGAGAGGCAAAAAAAGCATTGAGTACATTAGCTTTTTCCACATCCTCTGTCACTAGGTTGCCTCCCTCATTCAGTGAGGGGCCCACACTTTCCTTGACTTTCTTCTTATTGCCAACATACCTGAAGAAACCCTTCTTGTTACTCTTAACCTCTCTTGCTAGCTGGAACTTGAGGTGTGATTTGGCCTTCCTGATTTCACTCCTGCATGCCCGAGCAATATTTTTATATTCTTCCCTGGTCATTTGTCCAATCTTCCACTTCTTGTAAGCCTCTTTTTTGTGTTTAAGATCAGCAAGGATTTCACTGTTAAGCCAAACTGGTCGCCTGCCATATTTACTATTCTTTCTACACATCGGGATGGTTTGTCCCTGCAACCTCAATAAGGATTCTTTAAAATACAGCCAGCTCTCCTGGACTCCTTTCCCCCTCATGTTATTCTCCCAGGGGATCCTGCCCATCAGTTCCCTGAGGGAGTCAAAGTCTGCTTTTCTGAAGTCCAGGGTCCGTATTCTGCTGCTCTCCTTTCTTCCGTGTGTCAGGATCCTGAACTCGACCATCTCATGGTCACTGCCTCCCAGGTTCCCATCCACTTTTGCTTCCCCTACTAATTCTTCCCGGTTTGTGAGCAGCAGGTCAAGAAGAGCCCTGCCCTTAGTTGGTTCCTCCAGCACTTGCACCAGGAAATTGTCCCCTACACTTTCCAAAAACTTCCTGGATTATCTGTGCACCGCTGTATTGCTCTCCCAGCAGATATCAGGGTGATTGAAGTCTCCCATGAGAACCAGGGCCTGCGATCTAGTAACGTCCGCGAGTTGCCGGAAGAAAGCCTCGTCCACCTCATCCCCCTGGTCCGGTGGTCTATAGCAGACTCCCACCATGACATCACCCTTGTTGCTCACACTTCTAATCTACTTATGTGAATCTGGGCCAAGGTCCCTGTCCCAAAGAGCTTACAGTCGGTTACATCTCAGCAAAAGATATTGGAGTAGGTACAGAAAAGGGCAACAAAAATGATTGGGGTGTGGAACAGCTTCCATGTGAGGAGAGATTAATAAGCTTTCTAGCTTGGAAAAGACGACAAAGGGGGGGATTATGATAGAGGTCTATACAATCGTGCCTGGGATGGAGACAGTAAATAAGGAAGTGTTATTTAGCCATTCACATAACACAAGAACAAGGAGTCACCAAATGAAATTAATATGCAGCAGGTTTAAAACAAACAAAGGGAAGTATTTCTTCACACAACACACAGTCAACCTGTGGAACTCCTTGCCAGAGGATGTTCTGAAGGCCAAGACTATAACAGGGTTCAAAAAAGAACTAGTTAAATTAATGGAGGACTGGTCCATCAATGGCTATTAGCCTGGATGGGCAGGGATGCAAAACCATGCTCTTAAGTGTCCTTAGCCTCTGTTTGCCAGAAGCTGGGAATGGGCGACAGGGGACGGATCACTTGATGATTATCTGTTCTGTTCATTCCCTCTGAAGCAGCTGGCACAGGCCACTGTCAGAAGACAGGATACTGGGCTAGATGGACCATTGGTCTGACCCAATATGGATGTTCTCATGTTCTTATGATTTCCCAAGGGCTAGGGCAACTTAGAACAAGTTCGGACTGTGATTTAAAATGACAAACCCACAGGCATTTTAATTTTAGCATACCAGTTCTATGCTTTTGTTGTTGCTGTGCCTAATCCACAAAAGGGTGGGGTATTCAGCAGTACTCAGCGTGGGCCTAACTTTGTTCCCTGAATCAATGGGGAAGGAGAGCTGGGCCAACGCTTGGGCATTTCTGAAAATCCCACACAACTATTAGAAAATGGGATGGTTCTGCCTCTGGCTGCCAGCTACGCTGCTATAGAATGTGCTGGCCCAGTTATATAACACAGACCTGCTCCTGCATTCCCTGCTCCACAAGGTTTACTCCAGTTGGAGTTTTCCTGAATAAGAAATGCAGTGCCAGGCCTGCATCACTACAATTAGTTTAACAGAGTGGGACAGGGGGAAAATGAATCTTTCTTTTACTCTCATCTGCTGCCCCCAGGCACTGCCCCCACAGCTTTCCATTAGCCGCAGGGGTGCTCGGGGTGGGGGCAGCACGCGGAGGCATAGCCCCATCCCGCCCCAGGGCTGCAGGGAGGGGCCGGCAGCCACGTGGAGCGAGTGCGCAGAAAGCCACTCAGCTCCGCCCTGCTGCTGGTGGTGAGTGGGGCCCCGGGCTGTTTTAAATCGCCCGGGGAACGCTCGGGCTGGGGGGAGAGGGGGAGATCGCCCTGGAGCAGCAGGTGGGGTCAAGGGAGAGACCCGGCCCCAAAATTGCTGGAGCCCCGCGGGCCACATTGGGGAGGTTCTCTGGCCGCAGATGGCCCATGGACCGGAACTTTGAGACCCCTGATCTAGATTAAGCAGTTTTTCTCACTCATTGTATATTGCAGTTCATAGTACACAGATTTCACCCTTGAAATCTGGGCCAGTCCCCTCAGTTGGAGTCTTCAGAGTGTCCTTGTTGCTTGCACTATAGGTGGGTGGAGGAGAAAGGCCAAGCATGGGCCCCCTGTGTTCAGTTTTATACCCTCAGTCCATGTGCTTGGGGAACACACAAGTCCAGGCATGTCTGGGGGGGCGTTGCTGAGTCCCCAGGCAAGGTTGAGCAATTCCCCTGGTGTGGCCTCATGCAGGTGAGTCATTGTATTGTAGGTCCCTTGCTGGACAATGGCTGTTGATGGGTTGTTTGACACCCCACCGGCGTTGGTTACTTTCCTGGCTGATTCCCCAACTTACGGCATGTTTTGGTGACAACCATACAACACAATTCTCATAACTTCATATGCATTAATTATATACATATATGGATAGAAAAATGACTTTCAGCAGATCATAACCTTTCCCCTGATACCTCGAATGGCCTGCTTTATATGCAAGATCACAATTATATACAAATGAGGAACATGGGGGTCACAGGGTGCTCCCCCATGGTACAGAATGTCACATTCATATTCAGAAAATCATAACTTTTCCAATATTTTGATACTTTTCCAATTTGCATAAAATACATCATAGTTATGCCATCATCATATCATACCAATAGCACTGTGAAGAACAGGGGGTGTAGTGTCACGGGTACCTTCTCAGCCAGCAGTATTCACTGACCTTCACTCAGTATTGCCCTGTCACCCCTTTGGGAGAGGAGCACAAGGCAATGCCGGCAGCTGGCCAAGGGGGTATTTTAAAAACCATCATTTTAAAAAGAAAAACAGTCAGGGAAAGATAGTCACATTGGCGCAGAGAGCAGAATTTGGGTTGGACTGTAGGCCAGATCCACTCAGGAGCTATTGGTGAGGGGTAAACATGCATGGAATATTTTTCTTATTATGTTTGTGGGAAGAATAGCCTCGGATGTACAGGACCAGTTATAATCTCTCCAGACTCTCTTCACTTTATCACATTTCCAGACATACAGAGTACACTTTGGCATGCAGGGTGGTCCTTGTATGTCTGCAATTGATGCTTTTTGTAGAGCTGCAGGAACCAGGGAGGCTCAAAGCAGAATACAGTTGTGAGTAGCCTGATGCTTGCCAGAGGCTGAAGCCAGATTACTCATATTTTTAGTGTTCTGTGCACATTCTATTGAAGTAACAAGGAGTCCGGTGGCACCTTAAAGTCTTTAAGGTACCACTGGACTCCTTTTGTTTTTGTGGATACAGACTAACACAGCTACCCCCTGATTCTATTGAAGTAAATCCCAAATCAGTACTTAAAGCTCAGGCCAATATTCACAGACGCATCCACTAATTTTGGCCATCTGAGATTGGGAGCCCAAGATGAGCAACCCACAACCAGATTTTCTGAGGTTCTGAGTTTGAACAGCTCCCATTAGCTTCCATTTGAGTTGTGGCTTCTCAGCACCCCTGAAAGCCCAAGCCCTAGCCGACTCAGGCACTCCAAAATCCTGGACATAACCAAGCTTATGTTACGTTCATTCATTCGGCCTTATTTACACTATGGCCCCTTCACAGGTTCTGACAATGTAAAGGGGCCTTGGAGTGCCAGATTAATTTAAACCCACTTTTTAATGCCCTATTTCACTGTGAGTAAAGGGGGAGGGGGAAAGAAGAAGCATGTAGCAATTCTTGCACAACAGTTCAGAAGAGTTTAAAAGGAGGGTGGAGAGACAGGGCTAGATCCTCACATCTGGCTGAGCTCTGCTCCCTGCACCATGCAAAGAGTGTGGGGGTGAAAATGTGGTTGTATCAGTAATAGCCTCTGATTCTGGGTCAGCCAGTTCTCAATGGGAGCTAAGCATTATTGAAAGTCTGGGCATTTCCAGTGGGTGCCTAAATGGGAACAGTTTGGTTCTGAGCTCTTGAAAAATCTGGCCTGCATATGTACATTTATTCTGTCAAACATGGCACATTATTCCCAATGAAGTCACAGATCCAAGGCCAAAAGTCGTAGGTTGGAATTCACAAAGGTATGTAAGCACCTCACTCCACTGATTTCAGTGGCAACGAGGTGCCTAAATACCTATGTGAATTCCAGCCTCAATTATTCTTCGCACACAACCTGTTTTCAAGCTGTGTGAGAAGGTGAATGACTTCTTGTAACCCCAGACTGATTTCAACACGGAGTGATTAAGCCCTGACATCTATAGCAAGTAAAGTAAGGAAGTGGTTTTACAGAACAGGCTGACACAACACAAGACAGGGAGAAGGCTCATTCTATCCAAACCAAACAGCCTGTGAGTCAGACATCAGGCATCTTTCTCAGCGGGAACGTAGCCTGAGCCCACTCGCTGGCGTGAACGCTTTCAGCAGGGAGCGTGCTGCTGTGCATGGTCAGTAGGCACCCCTGGAAGGGTCCCCACCACCCCACCACCCCATCGTGGATGTTCTACTGGAAGCCTCTCTCACCAGTCAGTTCAGATACCACTTATCCCATGGGATTAAACTGAGAACTGGTGGGGCCACTGACATCTGATGAGAGCTTCCCCACAGCAATGTCTCAGCCTTTGCTGGTCTCCTACCTACTCAGCAGCATCTCCAAGTTCAGGGTTAGTCTCTGGCAGGTTTGCAGCCGCTCAGTGAGCCGTTGCTCTTCCCTTCTGGTTGCCTGTTGTGTCCCAGAACCTAAACATTTCATTAAAAAAGGATTCTTTATCTCCTATGGTTACCAAAAATGTGAACCAGGTGTTAATGGATGCAGTGACCTCAGAGTCCTACCGGAGCCTGAAACAATGGCCAAGAGGTGTTAGTCACCCTCTTCAACTCAGCAGGTTGAAGAGACTTACTTAGGTTTCAGAGTTAACATTCCTAACTACTTCCCCGCTGGTTAGAGCATGCCAGGAGGAAGAGGGACAAACCCTTTGTGAAGATCTGCAAAGTCTGCCTGGCATCTCATGTTTGCACTGTGAATGGGTGGAGCTTGGTTTGAGGGTGGAATCTGGGAGAATGCCGCCACTTATTTCCCCGTCGTCTGACCCCTGTCCACATGGGAGTGCCATATGGGAGAATTAGCTCTTCCTGAGATGTTTCAGTGTAGCAGGAATAGATTGATCACGATTAACAGGTTGGAAGTCTCTGCTTATGAACTGTAGGGCCCAATCCTGCAACAAGCTGAACACCTTCTGCAGTATTTGATACCTGACAGGTGAGAGTGCAAGTCATCCCTCTAATACAGATGGCTGTGAGGACCATAGGGACAATGGTCTTTGCTGCCCAAACCTTTATTACCAAACTCAGCCACTCCCAGCTACCTGTCGTCCTCAGCAGGTCCCAGAACAAGAGTCCCATGCCAAGGAAGCTGCTTCCTACTTTCCCCCACCATACTTACAGCCGCTTTGTCTCAGAGATCATTGCATCCAGACATAGGCGGCGAGGTATATGGGCCCGTGGGTCCTGTGCTCCACCAGTATTTAGGAACATGGGCCTGGCTCCACCAATGTTTGGACTTACCGCGCCCTGCGCTTCAGGGGGACGCAGGGTCCAGGGCGGCCTGGGAGGTTAGCAGGGGTCCTAGTGCTGGTTGCAGCAAGCGACCGGGCCCCAGCCTGCCCCGCTCTGCCCCACCGGCTCCCGGTGTCGCTCGGGGGAAGGGGCAGAAGCTGGGAAGAGGCGGGGTGAGGGATTTGGGGGAGGGGGTGGAGCAGGGGTGGGGAGGGGGTGGATCGCTCGCTGGTGCCAAGCCCCCCACTAACCTTCCAGGCCGCCCTGGACCCCGTGTCCCCCTGAAGTGCAGGGCCCCCCAAAGTACAGGGCCCAGGGCAGTTGCCCCAGTCCATCCTATGGACGGGACAGCTCTGCCTGGACCCTGCATCCCCCTGAAGCGTGGGGCTCCCCAAAGTGCGGGGCCCGCGGTGGTTGCCCTGGTCCATCTTATGTATGGGATGGCTCTGTTCCAGGTGCCACCAAAAATTATATAAACCTGGTGCCCATGATCCAGAAACTCCCTAGGATATCCACCAAATGCCTCATTTTATAGCTACTGTATGTTGTGAATTCACGAGTCCCACAACCTCATACTCAAGGTGCTTTAATTGCATTGTTAGAACTGCTTGGACATGGTTTTGTACTTCTGCTTGGTGTCACAGGATATATAGCCACACCTACTGCACCTGGAACAGTGAGCTGGAACACACTACCCCTGCCTGAACTGCTCCCGTTGTTCCAATTTCTTTGATCTTTCCTGACTCCACCCAGAGGCCCGACCCAGTAGATACATGTTGACTTACTACTTTGCTATTCAAATATTCAGATTTTGGCTTATGGACTTCTGGAAAGGTAGTTACAAGGAGTGCTTATTCCTGTGGAGCTGACTTAGTCCTACCTACCCTTCCCTTAGTGAAACAATTGAACACGAGCTCCTTTAAATCACCTACCAATTTACCCATGATTTGTCATTCTCAGCAGAAGTTTGCTGACTCCTAAGTACTTATCTCCATGGAGGCCATGTGACTAACACCACCAATTCAGTGTATGTACACTTGCATAACTCAGAAACTGAAATATTTTCCACATCCTCTCCTAAATCTTGCATAACTCTGCTGTGGGCTGTTAAATAACTGATCCATTTCAAGCTAGAGATTGTTGCAGTTCAGGAGTGGATGAAGTGATGTACATCAGATTTGAGAAGTGCTGTGAAATGAAATAACCAATGTATAGAACTTTTATTACTACAGACTCTAAAAAGAGGCAACTCTTGGCATGACTGAGGCTCTGGGGTCACTCAGCTGAACCACATCTTCAAGTCTGTGTCCTTAAACACACAGAGGAGAAATTAGAGTTCTCCCTTCAGCTAGGCCTCAAGTTCATAACATATTTGCAAGAACAGGAGAAAGGCAGCTGGATGCCTTACGTCACAACTGAATTTAATTTGTTTTGATTCTGAAATTTGTTGGCTTTTGTTTCTGAATTGAAAAAAATACATGGAAGCAAGTGATAAAATTCCTTGGATTTGCAGCTGTTAACAAGGAATTAAGGCCCAAATTTGGATTTAGATGTGAAAATCTCACAAGGTGCAGATATATTTTTCAAAGATCTGCCCTATATCTGATTTGGTACATGTGTGTCATCCTCTGGCTATAAATCTCTGAAAGCTATTTATTAATTATAAAAATTATTTTGCCCTACATTGAAATGCATGCCTGTGTTGGTAACAGTTCAAAAATCTAGAATGTTTAAAGTTTTCCTTTGCATTATTTTTTTCACTTGATATAAATAGACTGGCCTGTGATGACATACCGAGCAATACATGAACAAAAGGGCATCCTACAAATCAGACTAGTTGTCAAATCCAGATGCCAGGCAAGCATTTGGCTCTATTCTTAGTAGTCAATTCCATATGGCAACCTCAAGCTTACTGCATGCTCAAACTCATCCTGGTACGATTCTTTGCAGAGCAGCTACTCCTCAGCAATTCTTGTCATGTCACATTCCCCAAAACCTGGACAATGACGCTTTTGGAAAGGGAACGCTTGCCACAAGCAAGGTTAATTCTCTGACTTTTTTAAAAGAATAGTAGATTCAGTGACGCACCATAGCCAAAGCATTCCACTGCAGGGGGACCGCTGGGGCCAGCTCTGTTAGATGGTGTGAAAAGGACTCACTGGAGCCAATGGTCTGCCCCTGGTGGGCGTGGCTGGTGGTACTGGCCAAAAATTGATGCATTCACTGGGGACACTAGCTTCATCTCCTAAATGTTTAGGGCTGAATTTTGGTTCAGAGACCCTGGACTGTACAGTGAGGAGGAGATCCCCTGTGCAAGAAGCGCTCTCCCCCCAGGGGGGCACGACCACAGCTGCAGCCACGGCCTCTCTCAAACAGTCGTGTGCGTCCCGCTGCAGTCCTCTAGTGGTTTGGGCCATAGCCTTGTCCTCATCTCAACCAAACAGGCCAGCTCCAGGGTAATGAGAACTACCAGCCACACTAGTGGCCTCCCTTGCTTAGGGAGTGCTGGCAGTCACCTTATTGTTGCCACCTGTTTCAGCCTGTTTGTGGAGGGTTTCCTGTGCCTTTTTGCCTCCCAAGCATGGCTGTGCTGGGGCAGCTTGAATTCAGCCCTGGATCTCTTTGATTTTTAGATGAGGACAAATCAGAGTGGTGCCTGACTAAGTGAAAGTGGCAGAGCAGTGAGAGCCTGTAATGGGCAGAGCCTAGCATTGGCACAATGAGAGCAGCTCAGGAGCTGAAAACAGTAATTAGGATCTTTGCTTATTAGAAACACCAAAGAGATATTGGGCCAGATTCTGGCCCTGCTGTAGCCCCTGGACATCACTCCAGCTACATAAGGGGCTGTAGAAGGGAAGAGTGGCATACAGCGGAAGTCTCCCAGTGCAGGGCCACATGTTGCCCAGAATTGCTGGTGCACAGAACTCTCCATCCAACCCAACATGATCCTCTACTGCCCCCAGCACAGGAGCACACCAGTCTGGGGACAGAGCTTTTGGAGGCATGTCTGGTGTGGGAGAGGGAGTGGCAACAGCTGTCTGCATTCCAGCAATTTCCCTTAGCAGCAGGGTAGTTTGCCATTAATTAGAGCCATCTTCAGCCCCTCTTCCTGAGCTGGACCTTCTGTGATGAGCCTCCTGAGGCATGCAGCATAGATCTGCCTTATACACACAGACGCCCTGGAACTGCTATAGATTCCTAATCGATAGGTTTAGATTTAGCTGGGGATTGGTTGATTTAGTTGGGGCTTGATCCTGCTTTGAGCAGGGGGTTGGACTAGATGACCTCCTGAGGACCCTTTCAACCCTGATATTCTATGATACTAAGGATAATGATCACTTCCTCACCCCTGCATTTATAATTAGGATATCAGCAAGTCAGCTCCCCCAAGAGCAATTCCTTACTATGCTCTTCACAGACAGCTGCATTTAGTTTGATGTAGTCCTGTTTTTGTCACAGATGGTTTACCACAAACACTCCTTTCTTCAACCAGCTATGCTAAATAAAAAAAAAAATTCACATCTGACAATCAGCATCACTGACCTGCCATTTTTGTCTCTCATGGCTCATTAAACATACACCATAAAGATGTGTTGGGTGCATGCAGGTTTTATTTTTGGCAACGTAGCTGCTTTAACAGTGTTGAATGTCACCTCACATGGTGATTATCTCAGAAGTTTTTCCAAGAGACTGTGACACCCTATGCTTTTCTTGGAGTTTTAGAGCTCCTCCATTCCTCCCCCCCCCCCCCCACCCCACCCTTTGTTCTTCAAACTGCAGCAATTCTCCATAGATTGATTAGAACTGTCTCCCCCAGAGACACAGTTCCTGAAAACAGCCAGAGGGAGCACTGAACACCAACCTATGATGCTTGTTGTCAGTCTCAGCATGTTGCTTCCCCAGCAAACTCTGGCCTGGTTCAGCTCCGCTCTCCCATTTGCTGCCACTAGACCTCAAAGCCTTATTTGTTTTCATATTTCCAGGGTTTAGTCCCTAATTTTTTTCACTAATTAATTCTTGCTTGACAGATGGCAGGAACCACCAAGGACAAATGTTACAGTCACATGTGCAGTTCAGATTTGCAATCGGTTAATGACAAGAATCACATGGCAATTTTGTTCTCCCGACTGGAGAGCTACTGCAATTATGCACCACTACAATTTTATATTTGATTCTAAGGTTTGGAGCTGGTTAGCATAGATTTGTAGTTTCCCGTTTTACAATCTAGAGCCCCAGTTCTGCAGACACATGCATGCATAAGTTTTTGCCACAGGCGCCGACTTTCTATTGTGCCAGGGGGCACTCGACCAACACCAGCACCCACATGGGCATAAGTGGTTGTTTGGGTAAAGTCCACTGAGCATCCCCATGGACATAGGCACCGACCCCCCCTCTACCCTCAGCCCTGCCCCCCACTCCTTCCATGCAGCCCCACCCCTGCCCCACCCCCATTCCAACCCCTTCCCCAAATCCCTGCCCCTGCCCCGCCTCCTCCCCTGAGCACGCCATGTTCCTGCTTCTCCCCCTCCCTCCCAGCACGCCACCAAACAGCTGTTTGGCGGCAGCCGGGGGGAAGTGCTGGGAGGTAGGCAGAGGAGCAGGGACATGGCATGCTTGGGGGGGGGAGGTGGAGGAGAAGGTGGGGTAAGGGGTAAGGGGAGCTTGGCTGCCAGTGGGTGCAGAGCACCCACTAATTTTTCCCTGTGGGTGGTCCAGCCCCGGAGCACCCACAGAGTCAGCGCCTATGTCCATGGAGTCCCCTCTTGTGGCTCTACTGTGAAGATAACTAATGGGACTGCTCCAGACATCATTCAGAAGCAAGTTTCTAGCATGAAGTAGTTCTCACTGTGCAGAGGCTTAATGATAAGAAAGCTAAAAACCTTAAAGGAGCAATAACCCCCTTTAAAAAAGAGGAGGCACTGTCTCTAAAAGTCTGGGGTAAAGAAGCCATCCAATGGAGGAGACAACGTTCCATCTTCCTCCCTCAAAGAGCAGCGTATTGGGAATGGATCAATGAACACAAGATATAAGCCAGTCATGGAGGGAAAATATGCCAATCATGGATTGGAGTAACACCCAGATCTCTAGAAGTGTTGGGTGCAAAGCTTTATAGAGGACTTGGCACCTGAACCAAAGCAGAATAGTAACAGAATAGGCCCTTAGTAGCATTGTAGGTCCAGGGCTCAATCCTGCAAGCTATCTAGCAAAGCATTTGAAGCAGCAGTGTCATGTTATAGTCAGTGGGCCTGATTCTTCACTGCACTGTACTCTGTGTAGACATTTATATCTGCACAAAAGGGGCATAGAGTGGGTCTAATTATTGATTGCAGCTAGAGTTTGTTGAGGGACAAGGCTGATTGGGCTGCATTATTCCACTGTGTGATTTCATTTGTGAAGTTAAGTGATTGTAAAGCCTAGATCTTCAGAACTAACTAGTCATTTTGGGGAACTCACAGATTGAGTATCCAACTTGAAACATCTCAGAGGAACCCCCATTTTAGAAAGTGCCGAATTTCCACACTCTGAAAATCAGGCCCCTTTAACATGTTTCAGATTGGGCACTCAAAAATTGAGGCATGTAAAGTCACTGGTAAGTTTTGAAAGTTATTGGCCAGGGTACCAAGAATTCAGGTTTAGGAGCTCTTGTAGGACTTAGAAAATGAATACAATATTCTTAAAGTGGAGATAATTCCTGTCTAGAAGGAACTTTTCCCTCTTGTTTTACATTTTTTGGCTATTGTATCTGTTAATTTTTTTACATAATTAATCTAATTCTTTGGCATATCTGGAAGCAGTTGGCTCTTTCCCAGAAGAGAATGTATAGCCAAAAACACCTGCCCAAGACCAACAGAACTATTATATTTTTGACATTGTTTACTAAAAACACCACCTGGTTCTTATTTAGCATTTGTATCTGCTTTTCAGCTTCACTCCATGTTCAGTTTTCACAAGTGCTGCACTGTTCTGCTCTCTCCATACAAAAATGGTCACCAACATACGCAAAAGAAATGATTACTTACAGCTGTAGTCTTACTTTATTGGGGCCAAAACAGTAAAAAAAAGTTCTGATTGTACTCTATTAAGTCCCACCTACAACCCAAGTTATGCCCAAAGTTCCCGAACAAAGGGATGGTTTTGCAAAAAGGAAGAATAGTGAAAGAGTTATAGTGGTAAGTTAAAAAAAACAAACAAACCACCAATAGTTTGCCCCCCAAAAGTCACAGTAGATTTTGGGTCTTATTTACCTTCCAGTTTGAGTCATTAGGGTTTCTCCACAAGGGCGAAAAATTTGGTTAGGTTTTTCAAATAAATAAAAACTGAGTTTTAAGTAATAATCTAATATAAAGAGCTGGGGGCTTTAAGGAAAAACAAATATTCTTTGAGATGCTTGATAAAACTATGGGAGTTGACAATACTTCATTAGGCTTCAGCGTTAACACCAAATGACGGGAATGGGGTCAGTTCACACTTCTCAGAGCCATTGTTCCTGCCTGTCTCTCTACAGACTTATTTGGGCAGCACTAAATAGGTCATACTGAGAAAGCTATCCTCACTCCCAGGAAGGTAGAAGTTTAAATTTTTTTTTAAATGAAAGCTTAAACTCTCCAGAAAGGTGTGAACACAGAGTGCTAGTGTTTATTCACAAAGCTGCCCCTACAGGTCCTGGTAACAAGATGGCAGGCCACACAAACACTGGTACATACAGGTACAGAATGTACTGCCTCAGATTGGAGTGTGGGCCTGCCTGACCAATAGCATCAGCAAGAGCGAGGGCATGGCTGCACTTGCAGATGTAGAGCGCTTTGAGTTAAAGCAGCCTTCGTAGGGAAAGCGCTGCAGCCTATCCACACTGACAGCTACAAGCGCAGTGGTGTGGCCACATTAGCAGCTCTTGCAACGGCCACAGAGAGCAGTGCATTGTGGTAGCTATCCCAGCATGCAAGTGGCTGCAACGTGCTTTTCAAATGGGAGGGGTGGAGTGGAGTGCGACAGGGAGTGTGTTGGGTGCATGTGTGGGAAGACAGAGTGGGTTTTGGGGGGGGGCTGAGAGCGTGTCAGCATGCTGTCTTGTAAGTTCAGACAGCAGCAAACCCCCTCCTCCCCGCCTCTCTCTCTCTCTCTCTCTCACACACAGCATTCCACACTAATGGTTGCTTTGTCTCGGAGCAGATAAAGAGCCAGCTGTCAGAAATGGAGCTTTCAAAGGGCATATCTGCATTCCTGCAGTGATTCCAAAACAATGAGAAGAGTGGCCACTTGACTTAAGGGGGTCATGGGACGTTTCCGGAGGCTCATCAGAGCGCAGTAATGCAACACCTCGTTCACACTGACGCCTGGGCGTTTCAACCAAGGCGCACCAAGCGTTAATCTTCTCGCCAAGGTGTAGTACCAGGAGCACTCTAAGCGTAGAGTCAGAGCACTCTACGTGCCGTGCTGATGTGGACGGGCAGTGAGTTAGGGCGCCCGGGGCTGATTTAATGCGCTCTAACTTGCAAGTGTAGTCATGCCCTGAGAAAGCCAACAACAGTTTCCACAAAAATAGAACTCTGAAACCTAAAAAGCTAGAAATAGTTTTCTGTCACTTATATCTGCTGCCTCATTGGGTACCTATAGAACTACTATACATACCATAGGCTCTGCAGAGAATCAGGAGAGATATAGGATTCCACAGAACAGCTTCTGAAATGAAGCCTCAGTGGACACTGAAGAGTAACTGCACTGTTGTCAAGCTAGCCGCCAATAGCTAACAAGCCACAAAGGGCACACCCAGTCAGTTCTTTTAAGCAAAAGTGATAGAACTTCTCCTCCAGGGAGTGGGGCAGCCCAGGGCAAGAGGGTGAGGCTAAGGGCATCTCCCTCTAGAGCAACCAGACTCTCACTAGGGATCTAGTAGCAGAATCTAAACATAAGAGCATAGTAAAGATCAAAGTGTCTCCATGACAGGCAATCTTATTTAGGTTCCAGACTCAGCCTCCCAATCTGACAGCTACACTCAAAGTCTTGGAATAAACTACACAACAGTAGCCCCTTCCCACCACTGCTTCTTCTTCTAAAATATTTGTATTAGGTTCCTGACTTCCCCAGGCAGCGAGAGATCCAGCCCCCACAAACAAGTAGCCTTCACCTAACTTTCAAGCCAGAAAAACAACCCCCATTCCTTTCCCTTGTTCTGGGTGGAAGAGGCTATTTATAGTCTGCTCCCTTTCCCATCATGCCCAGCAGGGAAAACCTAAAAAATCATTCAGAGGCCTCGCCTTTCTTTGATGTTCTCTGGTTGGTCTTGTCTGTACTTTACGGTTTTGAGTACTAAACTCAGTTAGCAGTTAGGGTTTTCTTCACACCACAAAATTGTCTCCCTGGGGCTACTTTCCCCCCCTCTAGGACTGTCTCCTTTGTTTCCTGGATCTTTGTTTATAGAAATGCCTTTGGAACGAAGACAGCAATTCCCTAAAGACTTTCCTCTCCAGGGTTAAAGTGCTGGCAGCTTCATCACAGAATCAGAGAACCCGAGGGTTAGAAGGGACTGCAAGGGTCATCTAGTCTAACCCCCGGCAAGATGCAGGATTTGTTGGCTCTAAACCATCCAACACAGATGGCTATCCAGCCTCTTTTTGAAAACCACAACCTCCCTAGGCAGCCTGTTCCATTATCCTACTGTTCTTACAGTTAGGAAGTTTTTCCTGAGATTTAGTTTAAATCTGCTGTGCTGTAGTTTGAACCCATTGTCTCTTGTCCTGCCCTCTGTGGATTGAGAGAACAACTTTTCTACATCTTTTTTATGGCAGCCTTTCAAGTATTTGAAGACCGCTCTCATGTCTCCTCTTAATCGCCTCTTTTCCAAACTCACTCTGGTGCAAAACTTTAACAGCAGCCTCAGATGCTCTTGTATCAACAGATCAGCAGATCCGTATGTCTGAGAAACTATTCCATTTCAGAGGAGCAGCCGTGTTAGTCTGTATCCGCAAAAAAGAACAGGAGGACTTGTGGTACCACACGGCCTCCTTTTCTTTCTTCAGTTTTAGCACTGCTGAGGGCCCTGGAACCTTGAAGGTGAGGTACTTGCTGATTTTAGTATCTGTTGGAAGGGGAAGTGAAAGCCTTCTAGAGTGTCAGGTGTACTAGTGACAATCTTGCAGGCAATCTACAAACGGTAAGCAATGTGGGTTTTTTCCATACTTTCCCAGTTTAAATTGATGGGAAGTGACCTTATGCAGCTTTAGCTGTCACCGAATTAAGCTTCTGTGTGGTTTATGTCCTGTTATTTAAATCCACAGTTGGTGTACCCAGAGCCAGATTTACACTTTACGCACCCCTAGGCACACCATCTTCAGTGCCCCCACTCCCACCCCTACAGCCGACCTTCATGTTTTCTGTAAAAAAAATGAAACTTTTAACCCACTTTTAACTTTTAGGTACCCCTAGCATGCCGGCGCCCCTAGGCACATGCCTACTGTGCCTAATTGGAAATCCAGCCATGGGTGTACCTCAGTGGTAGATCTCTGCGGTGAGAGAGAGGGGAGATGACAAATGGCTGACATTTTAAACACCTGTGTTTTAGTGTGCCACACGATAATTTACAGATTATTGTACTTAAATTATAAATGTGTGTTACAGGATGGTTTCACTTTCTATGAATTAAATAAACTAGTTAAAACAAATTCAACACTTGTAACCACAACATCATCTCACCGAGGTCCAGCAGCATGGTTTGATCCCTCGACCTTCAACTCAGACCTCTGCTACTTAAGCAACTGCTAGCCTTTTAGTTCAGCCACTAAAGGAGGACTTGATATGGCTTCCCAGGGGGGTACGGAGCTCATTGGGCTGGCTTTTGGAAAAACAGCAGGGTTTCATGCTTAGAAAAGGCATGTGGCTGAGTAGCTAAAATTTGGTTCTACCATGTTAGTGCTGGGTTGTGTTCCTGCTTATGTTTGCCATAGACTTGTGTAATTCCTCTGTTACCTTCTCTGTGAAAAGCAGGTGGTGACTAATACTTGATTATCTTCTAGGCTTGTGGTTGATGGCTTTGATCAATAGGGGTAGTGAAGTGAATTGGAATATAAATGCAGTCTGAGGTAAGACTTGAACTCATGGTTTCAGCTATATCAGATCACAGAACTTTCCCTGAGACCTGTGGGTCACAGTCTTAATCACTTACCCCTCTGGCATTTTTATGTGCTTGTTGCACTACCATGGCAGGTTCAGCCAGATTCCCTTTTTGTGTTTAAAAAAAAGTGAAACCATAATGACACAGACTGTCATATGCTGTACCAAGTATAGCTTGCGTTATAAATGACTTAGTGACATAGGATCCAAGTTCATCCGTGTATAAATTTGGGTTAGTGAAAATAAGAGAAATGTTAAAAAACAAACAAGAAGTTTAGTGTGGTAACCAACTTAAGCTGTTCAAGGGTGCGTCCCATGCTGGACACACCTGAAGATATCAGTGCACAGTGAAGAAAACCCCAGTCAGCAGAAGAAGAAAATATAAAAAAGTGTTTTAGCAACAACAAACTGGTCAACTACACTTCAGCCTACCATACCTGGACAACTGAGTATGCAATCAACTATAGAGATCTTCTAAAAAATTACTGGCCGGGCCAAATCTAACTTAAACTGTATATTATCAAGCAGAGTCAGTTTATGTATATACCTGTGAGTTTGAATCTCTCTCATTGAAATATGGCTAAATTTGGTTAATGTGTAAAAGCAAAGTACATGACTTTATTAATTAGTATAATAGCATCTTCTCAGGAATGTGCACAAGACTTCATGACTGGCAAAAGACTGTTCCGCACTCTGGTATCTCTTGAACTAGGAGACTTTGAAATCCAGATGGAATTCTTGGTTACATTTCAGGATAATTTGAACCTGAAATATCTATTTCTGACGGCGTAATATATAGCGAAATAAAAAACCTCACATTGACTATTTTGAGCATCAGGCAGTGGAAGCCATCTCTAAACCCATAATTCAAGGCATTGAGAGCCTAGCTATTAAAAAAAAAAACACAAAACAGTATGTGGTGTATAATATGCATGACATTGCTAAGCTCCTAAACCAAACACAAGCAAAACTTAATACATTACAATCACAACAAATAATAAGGTAAAGATACTTTACTTGTACTGCTTATGGGAGTTAGTGTTAGCTACCCTGACCAACTCATTAGGGAACATTGAAAACTGGCTGACCTTATTAGTGATGAGCAGTTAGCCAATGATATTGTCCTAGATGTATAACAAAAACTATGGTAAACTGGCAGTCTGTTGAATCATGAAAGCAAATTCCCTTTAGCACAATTAATAATTTGGGGTCAGCGACACCGTTTCCTAACTGAGGCACATTTTATTCAAAGCAATCTTGCTTGGTGTCTGATGCCAGGTATATTTCTTTTATGTTTTCCCTACCAATATTGGATCCTGACACAGCAATATTTGATAAATTGGTTACTGTCCATTCCGTAGGTTACCTAGCAAATGGCATCTATAAGAAACGACTGGCTTTACCTCAAATATTGGTGTATCACACAGCAACACAAACCTGGAGAGAACTGCACACAACCGGTTGTTTCCACTGACGGATATCAGTACCTGTGCAATGTGATGGTTTTGATACTGCAACTCCAGTGTGTGGCTCAGGCTAGTACAATGGGACAGAGAAGCTAGGCACTCCTGTCTCCTGCCCAGTGAACATTATCCAATGTCAACAACCAGCAGTAAGGCTGACTTATAATCAGGGTTTAAACTCTTAAACCCCCACCCCCAACATGCTATAAAACCTCCAGGAGGGTTGAAAATATGTACCAGAGCTCTGGCTGAATTTAAGCCCCGCTTATAATATTATTGGACAATACTGTGTAGTAACTGAATATAAGGAATTTAGATATGGAGGCCTCCAAATTTCTGCTTTATGCCTCATGGCACTGTGGTACGTACTACAATAGTGCCTATCCCACTCTTTTTTTAAAAAAAAATCTATTATCCAAAGTGAGCTCCGATATCAGGATAGAATTGAAAAGTAGAGTTACCAGTTTTTAACATGCGTATTCATCCATTCCCTGTAAATTTAAAAACATTCCTACACTGAAAATAACACACACCGTATTCAGATTAGCAATGAGATGTACAAGGCAAAATAAGTCTTAAACGATCTTATTCATGAGGATCTTGAAATACTAATCTCCCATTGTAACAGGGTCGGCACCCCCCTTTCACAAACACCCCCCTTTGGCCAATGCGTGCCTGCAATCACTTGGCTTTGGAACAGAGCAGCACCCACCTCTCACGAGCACCCCCCTCTGGTCAGGTGTGAGCTGGCTGTTTCTTAGTTTGTGGTAACAGGGTGGGACCCACCTCTCACAAGCACCCCTCCCCACCCCCACCCCCCTGCAACTGATGGTTTCTTTGGCAGTACTTCAGTGACTCAGCCCTATTTGTATTGGAACAAACAAAACCAAACCCCTTCCAGGGTATACAGTCTTTACCTTCCCTACAAGGCTTCCTCCTTGGAGACACTGCTCTCCTGTAACATTCCAACATGGACCCATCACGGTACCCTCAGTTGGTGTTTCCTTTTTGGAAGCCCTCCCTGGGCTCAGTCTCCAACCAGACCAACAGGACCCATCACGGTACCCTTGCTTGGTATGGCTAGGCTCTGGGCTCAGTCCTTGCTCGGCCCTGCAGTCAGCCAGGAACGCCTTTTTGGCTCCCCCTGTCTTCGCCAGTCTACCCTGGGCTCTATCTTGCCCCCCACTGAGCTGTCCATGGTCCTGCTGCTCTCCCAGCCAGGAACCTGATCTTCCCTCTCCCAGTTCCAGGCAGCAGCTGACTTCACTGTCCCTATTGATCCTTTTTATATGGCCCTTCTGGCCCCTGATTGGCTGCTCCAGCAACCTCTCTGATTGGCTGCCTCCCTTGCAGCCACTCTAGGCCGCTTGAAGGACTTCTCCTTGGCTGTTTTCTGGGGCGGGGTTAGACAGGGCTGTGAGGCCTCCATTAGGGGTCCTCTAGACCTAGTCCAACCCACCACACCCATACTTGGATAGAAGTTGCATTTAAAGCTTTGCTTGTGGTACAAGGTGTATTAGTTTTAGCTGTGTTAATTGTGTATTGCCACTTATGTACTTTGGTAAAACACTTTAAATAATATGTAAAAGCCTTCACCACTACTTCATATATTAATATGTCAAAGGTGTCACCTGGACTATAACCTATAATCTTGCCTGGCTAGCATAGATACATATCCTATTAATAATATGTATTATCCACATATTAGCACCCATTAAGCAACAATAACATTAAGCACAAACATTGTGGTAGCTATATAGCCAAAAATGACCTGTGATTTTTATATAACCCTGCTGACTTATGCTAAGTATCCCATAACCCCTTGCATTCATTGAAGTAAGTTTTGGCTTGAGCAAATAGGGAAGCTGTCAAGATCAGGAAAGATGAATGCTTTACCATAGCAACAGAAAGAGAGTTACTCTCACAAGCCTGTACCAAAATGGCCCAAAGGAAGAGGACAAGACATATGATTGTTCTACCCTAGTACAGACATAGGAGGTGTCGTCCTGCTGTTTGGTACCTGAAATGCATGTGTTCAGAACAAAGAGATAAGGGGTACACCATGGTACCAGAAAAACAAGGTGAAATGGTGACTGATTAAATCTAGTTTCAGATGACATAGACAATTCCTTTTACTTGTAAACAGGGAGGGTATAAAATATGGCTTTAGGGATGTAACTTTGGGTGCATACCTTCTGCATAAGGTGAATGTAACTTCGCTGCACAAGATGGCTTTCTAGAAACTGGTATCATTGACACACTCTGTACCTCAAAATAGCACCCTGGAACCCCCATATTCACCACTATCATTTGATTATTATATGTTTTGTACAATGTATGCCTTGTGAGGTATCATGCTGAAAGTCTTGATCTGTTGAACCTTAATATTCTTGTTAAATTGTATGTACTATCATTGTATGTGAAGTTATGAAGTATTACTATGTGTGTGTTACTGACCTATGTTGTGAGGTTGGGAAATGCCCACAGCCAGCCTTTCAGTGCCAAAAAAGGGGCAGATTCACATCAGCACCAGCCAGACATGTGCTGATAGGCCATTAAGGGGAATCCACTCTCCCAATGACCATCCCAGAGGCTCCTCAGAGAGGATATGTATGCAATGGGAGTGGCCTAAGTTTGTCACAGCAAGGATCTTTCTAGCAGCTGAAAGAAAGTATAAAGGAGGAACAGTGACATCATCATTTGGCCTCTCTCCTCCCCCATCTCAACACCTGGAAGATCATCTGGAAGACAAAATTTTTGAACTGAGGAGATTGGTCCCAGGCTGGGAAGGGAATCCAGCCTGTGTACTGAGAACTCTGAGCTGCCTGTAACATCTGTTAGGGTGAGAGACTGCTTGATTCAAATCTTGCTTTGTCTGTAGAATTTAGACTGCGAATTTATTCTTATTTCTTGTGTAAGGCTATGTCTACACTACGCACCTTACAGTGGCTCTCCTGGTGACAAAATAAAAACACCTCCAATGAAGGGCCGTAGCTTTGTCGACGGTAGAATGACTCCCACTGATGAAGCGCTGTCCACACTAGTGCTTTTCATCGCTAAAACTTTTGTCATTCTGGGGTGTGTTTTTTCACACTCCTGAATGACAAAAGTTTGAGCGATGAAAGTGTCAATGTAGACAAAGCCTAACCAACTTTGCTCTCTATGCCTGCAACTTATAATCACTTAAAAGCTATCTTTCTTTAATAAATCTGTTTTATATTTTACCTAAGGCTTTGTCTACATTGGTACTTTCATTGCTAAAACTTTTGTCGCTCATGGGTATGAAAAAACACACGCCTGAATGACAAAATTTTAGCGACAAAAAGCGCTGGTGTTGACAGTGCTTCGTCGGTGGGAGCCATTCTACCATCACCAAAGCTACCGCCTTTCACTGGAGGTGGTTTTATTTTGTTGCTGGGAGAGCTCTCTCCTGGCAATAAAGAGAGGACACAGAGTGCACCTTAAGCAGCATAGCCACGCCATTGTAAGGTGCATGGTGTAGATATAGCCTAAACCAGTGTGATTTGGGTTGAAGTGAATCTGAGCTCGGGTTAACAAGGGCAGTTGCACGTCTACTATGCTTTTGTCGGAGTGGTGAACTAAATAATGAGTTTGCACTATCCATGGGAGGCTTAAGCAGCGTAAGACTGTATATTTCTGGGGTGCAAGGCTGGAGTTGTTTGCTGGTGCCCATCTCTGTACGTTCATGCGTGGCTCAAGGAGAGAAGTGAGATGACTTGTCCAAGATCACCCAGCAGGCCAGTCACTGAGCTAAGGATTGAACATAAGTCTCCTAAGACCCAACGCTGCCTCCTCACCATCGATACAACTGTAATAAAAAGTAGTTAGATTTTAAGAGAGGTCAGTCAGGTGCTTACATCGAGTCAGGTGCTTACATCAAGCATGTTCAAACTGAGAGAGTTCATGAAATATCAAGCCATTCCTGGTTCTGGCTGGGCTATAAATAGCATTTAGCATTTACATTTTCAAAGCTTTAACTGATGCTCACTACTGGAATCATGTGAGATAGGTTCTGTAAATATTATCCACTCTTTATGAGAAAAGGGAGACAGAGAGGGGGACTGATTTGTACAAGAACACATGGAGAAAAGGTGTCTGACCTGGGACTACAACTCAAGAGCTCCTGGTTTCTAGGTGTGTGATCAGACCACACCTCTCTCTCTCCATACCAGTCACTCCCAGCTGAAACCAGAAGCTGAAAACGTGTAGGAAGGAAAGAGTAACCACTTTTTCTGGACCATTCATTCATGTTTGGTTTAAAGAGATGCCATCAAGTTGAAAATAAGCGACCTGTCTGAAAACTTTGTGCTTCTCTAATTACAAGTAACCCCTAAAATTACTGTAACCCAAAGAGACTAAAGAAAAAATCCTGTTCTTTCAGCACAGGGTGCTCACTTTGTGCCTTTGAGAGTGCTCCTGCACATACAGTCAGCTTCCCTGCTTTGACGACAGACACCTTGTGTGTGATGCATCACTCTAATGCACTAATCTTGGGGAGTTTCCATACAGGTTCTTCTCCATTCCTCTCAAGAGGAGGTTCATTATTAATAGCAGCAACGAAGCTGAAAGCAAAGAAACAGCAGGCCGGCATAGGAGAGGAAGGGGAGAGGACAGGTGAGTGCAAGCGGAGCATATCTGATCTTTCATGGACAAAGCCCTGCCCCCATGTAGAACCCCAGTGGAGGCATTGGGTCTCTGGAAAATAAAAGGGTTAATGTCAAGTGTCATCCAAGCATCATATATGATCTTGAGGGAAGTTTCTGAGATTGTAAATAGGAAAATGCCCACTGCTGTCACCATCCTATTTCCTGTCTAGCAAAATTTCTCCAGGTGAAGTCAACCTTTAAGTCCTGCCAAAATTGGATTGGCTCTCTCTTATTTCCAAACCTTTAGAAAAATCCGTCTTGATCCTGTATATACTCTTTCTTTCCAGGCAGCTGCCACACAGTCTTGGCTGTTGATTCTTTGATATGTCAGCCCTTAAATCCATTAATAACCGCAAATGATCCAGCATCTTTCACTCTTACTCATTATGATCTGGAGATGGAAACCACATGCCTCATTTCACTCTGCAGTTGGCAAGGACGCTCGGGATTTCTCTGGTTTATTTCTGATACCCTTTTCCCCATTTGAATCCTGAATTGAAGAGAAATGCAGCCAAAGCATCTTTAAAACCCAGCCTTATGGTTCAATATTTAGCAATTTAGATTTTAAGCTCCTGCCCTTCTGTGATGCTTCCCTGGGGCTATCCGGGGTTTTGAGGCACCTCACTATCACCTGCCCTTAGTAAGAGGGAGCCTTGTCTGTGCCCATTGTGGGTCAGCTCCCCGACTCCACCAGGTACTGTCAACACAAACACTCCCCTCAGGGCTCTGCAGGTCCCATTCTTTACTGGTTAGCTAGCAATATATACACTTCAACTCTCCGAGTATCCTCCCGGAGTGACCAGCCCCTTCTCCACTGGACACTCACAGAACTAGCAGACCTGCTATTCCCAAAGAAACAGTTCGGCGCAGCTTACTAGTCACACCTTAGACCCCAGCTCTGCTTACCACACAGGACTTAGATATGTTTATAGGACAAACAACACAACGTTTATTTCACAAAGAACAGAGATTCAAAGGATAGCAAGGAGCATTACTGGAAACAATGTGTTACATATAAAATAAAATCATAATGCATTCTAGAGCTTAAACTTAACAAAATGCCTTCTCAGAGAGACAAGGTGGTTGAGAGAGACAAGTTTTCAAGCTACACAGAGCTCTTCCTCAGGTATGAGAAAGGTACCAGAGTGTCACAGCTCAATACAAGGTGGAACAGATTGTTTAGCATCAGTAGTTATCACATATTCTAAGGCAATGCTACTCAAAGTGGTGGTCCGTGGACCGGTGCCGGTCTGCGAGCCATCGGCTGCCGGTCTGCACGCACATTGGAAAATAAAATTGCCAGTCCCCCACAGCTTGAGACAGCTTGAGAAGCACTGCTCTAAGGGACCATTCAAGGTGAAGTGGCCTGTTTACACCTCTGCAGTCATAGGACAAAAAGACGGGTTAGGGGGTTACAGGTTGTTGTAATAAGCTGTAAATCCAGTGTCTCTGTTCAGTCCATAATTTTTAGTGTCTAGCAAAGTTATAAATATAAGCTCCCAGGCTTATACAAAAGGTTTTCTCTCCCCCCACCCCACTCTCCTACTGGTTTGTGGGGGTAGGGTGGGGAGAAAACCTGGATTTGTGCTGGAAATGGCCCAACTTGATTATCATACCCATTGTAAGGAGAGTGATCACTTTAGATAAGCTATTACCAGCAGGAGAGTGGGGTGGGGGGAGAGAAAACCTTTTGTAGTGGTAAACACCCATTTTTTCATGGTTTGTATGTATAAGAACATCTTCTGTATTTTCCACAGTATGCGTCCGATGAAGTGAGCTGTAGCTCATGAAAGCTTATGCTCAAATAAATTGGTTAGTCTCTAAGGTGCCACAAGTACTCCTTTTCATTTGGATAGGGAACATTTAGATAAATGGGATCAGGTTTATTCTTTATTTTGGCTTGTGGCTCTCCTGTGTGCTAAACTCAGATGCTTTTGTTTGCTTGTAACCTTTAGGAACCCCCAAGAAAGCTATTTTGGGTGCTTAATTTTTGAAATTCCTCTTTTAAAAATCTAGCAAAAGCCTAAGTTCCAGATGTACTTTCTTTCTTTTTGTTTTAATAACATTTACCTTTTTTAAGAAGGATTTGAATTTTTGTGTCCTACGAGGTTTGTGCATGTTCTGTTTGATCAGCTGGTGGCCACAGCTAATTTCCTTTGTTTTCTTTCTCATCTTTTCCCCAGGCGGAGGGGTGTGTGTGTGTGAAAGGGCTTGAGGGTACCCCACAGGGAGGAATTCCCACGTGCTCCTTCCTGGGTCCAAGGGTTGGGTTTTTTTGCATTTTTGGCAGCACTTACCAAGCCAAGATCAGAGGAAAGCTGTGACCGTGGGAGTTTAATACCAGCCTGGAGTGGCCAGTATTAATTTTTAGAATTCTTGCGGGCCCCCACCTTCTGCACTTGGAGCGACAGAGTGGGGATTCAGCCTTGACAGGTCTGTTTTGCTTTCTCCTCAGAGGCTATGAACAGCCTAATTGCCAGAAGTTATAAGGTACCACACAGCGCTTTGTAAGCATGCACATTTATTCTTAAGGTAAAAGCAATAGAAGATCTTACACACATGCTAATAAGCTTACCAGAGACCACCCCAGCTCCAAGAAGCACTTTGGTAGGTGTCAGTCCTTCAAACCTCACAGGGAGTTTTTGCTGTGGTTACAAGTTCATAATGGCCTTGGCTCAGAACAAGCACAGCCATGCATTGAAGTGTCATTCCTTTATACTCTTTATGTCTCTAGCTCTGGCCTTATGAATCAGGTGATCGGCAAACAAAGGTTCCCCTCCTTAGGGTGAAGCATCAAAAGGCTGCATTCTTGCATAACTGGGGGTGAGGAGGGGAGAGTAGATTTGCATACATCTTCCCCTGAAGATTTCCTGGGAACCCCAATTAGCTTTAAAAGTTCATCTTGCCTGGGACATAGTCCTTAGAAGCTCATAACACTTCCCAGGGTTTACATTAGTCATGTCTCCTCCTAGAGACATTACCTGCAATCCCACACTAATCCAGAAACTGTTGCATTTTTACTACAACAATCTCCTAAAATTCTCAAACTCAATTCAGTAAGGTTTAACTCAATTCAGTAGTGTTTGCCAAATGTCACAGTATCTTACTTCAAAAGTAAACCCATGGGACAACTCACAGAGTAAGGTAGTACTCAACATGGATGAGGTGGCAGAATCCAGCCTTCCATAACTTTTATAACATTAAGCAAGAGAGAGCTAGAGGGCATCAGATAATGGTATCCTGATCCTGCTGGGATCAGGAAGGAATTTTGATTCTCATGTACAGCCTGGCAAGTGTGACTAGATGCATTATGGGACAGATTCTGGCTTCCTACAAGGCAGTGGGTCTCATGGATGACTCACTGTAATAAAAGAAAAGTTTCAGGACAGAACTCCTGCCCCTCTCCTATGTAACCACTCTCTGAAAACAGTTTGCAACATCCCGCCCCCACCATGTTGACAGCCTGTGTTTTAAAGCATCAGATGATAACCATTGCATGAGGCAGGATACTGAGCTAGATAAATAAGGGGCCTGACCCAGTGAGGCAGAATAATGTCCGTTGGAAGCCTTTCTATGAATGCAGATTGCTAATTATTCTGCACTTCGCCACTGGTTTTTGGCAGCAAAGTCTCCACAAGAAATGAGTAATCTGTTTTCTGCAGATCTTTTGTGAACTCCAGTAACCGCTCTGCTTGGACTTGAACACTGTGCACAGAGTGTTCTGGCACCGTTAGAAAATCCCATCCGGGGGTAGGGGCGCTTTCCAAACAGTTGTTGGTCTTTATGTCCGACATCTCACCAGAGTGACCTAGGGACCAGGACAAAGACACCCATTGAAGAAATGCCCTCCGAGAGAATTGTCTGCATAACAATACCATATGTTCTGCATTTAATTAGGATCATGCAGACCTGCTGTCCTTGTAAATATGTCAGCTACGTAAAGAGAAAGAAAACATGCAAGCACATGAATGCAGGAGTTCTGTCACAGGGCAACCTCTGCTGGAAATTGTATCCAGCAGCCTAATTAATACTTGCTAGCAGCTAATTAACTTTACATCAAAGGGCTGTTAGAGCATGTTAGATGGTTGTTTTCATTTTGTGTTTATTAATTTTCATTTTTCAAATGCAATGTATATTGATGCTGTCTGCATATTTCCAGGTCGGGCATGCAAACTGGTCACTTTGACAGGCACTACCAGCCTGGCAACATACCATCAGCATGAATGCAGGAGAAAAAATGGCAGGCTAGATCTTCTGGCGCTGCTTTGAGACCTATTGATAAAAGCCCCATGTAAGAGCTCGGTATGATTATTAGAGCTGCAAATGGACCAACCTAGAGAAGCCCATGCTAAGCGTGAAACTTACAAACGAAAATAAGTAATTCAAATAAAAACATATTTGAACCATTCTTTTGAACATGGAACCATCATTAGAATGTTAAAGATGGACTAAAAGGTGTCATATGCCACCTAGCTCTGGTTCCTCCATCTGATTAACACATTCTCCTGAGCAGTCTAATTCTGAGTATGATTATGGACAGTAGGGTCAGCAGTCAGCCAATGACTCTCTCCTCAGTGCTCTGGCAGGTTAATTTCATTCCTCGGTACTGATCAAATGCTCCTGGAAGCCAATAGGAGTTTTTCTATTGATTTCAATGGGAGTTGGGTGTAGCCTTAAGTCTGCCAAGCCTGGAAGATTGATTAAGCTCCATTAAAAGTTGGTGCATGAAGATTGAGGGTCTCCTGTTGTACAGTAGTGACTTCACAGGAGAGAAGTAGAAGGTGTCCATCCAGCCCTTCAGGCCTGAAGGTCATTTTGACTGTAGGCTTTAGAGAAGGGGAGAGAGTGAACTGCAAACCCCTGGAGTGGTCCAGGGTTCAAAGATCAAACATCAGCCTGTAGCAGGTTAGCAGTGATCCCCCCCCTCTGGGTCAGTGGGAGGCCGCTCTGCCTCACTAGGTCACTGGGCGTCACCCTCAGTTAGGAAATTGACAGAGTAACACGCCACCTGTAGCTCTGGCCAGCAGTCCGGGCAGAGAGGTGGTCCCTTGGGGTCTCTAGACTGCAATCAGGGCAGTGAAGAGTCTGTGGCTCGGACCTGTACTCAGGGCCGAGCGACGAGCAAACAGTTAGTAAGCCAGACCATTAATCAGGGCGGGGCAGGAAAGAGTCTGGGGCTTGGGCCAGTATTCAGGGCCAAGCAACAAGAGGGTTGGGCATCCTAGCTCCCACTCCATTGCATCCCGGCCCAGGGCCTAACAGTGGCAGAGTGGTCTGCCACTGGGTCATCAGGGAATGCAGCCGCAACACGCTGACTGGGTCTTCGATAACAACACAGCCAGACTAGGGTTGGCTGTCCCTGGGCCACACCTGACCTCCCCATCAGGATGTACCTGGATCCATAGCGGTTCCTCTGGGTTGTCAGAGTAGAAGGCAGTCCTGGCAGCTATTCCATGGCTTGGTCAGCGGGTGATTCCAGCAGCTCTGGCCAGTCCGCAGCTCCGCTGGGGTCCATGGCAGTCTCTCAGCTCCGGAGCAGGCAGGAGGCGTCTGGCTCCTTCAGCAGCTGCAGCCCAACTGAGCTCCAGGACCTGCCTTTTATACGCCCTGTTCTGCCCACTGACTTCTGGTGGGAGGGGCGAGGGCAGCCTGGCTCTGCCCACCAGGGTTCACAGCGTGGTCCCTCCCCCTCTGGCTCAGTGGGAGGCCACTCCATCTCACTACACAACCACTACAGCATATTGGTAAGAAAAGCCAGTGATGTTCTGCTCCGGGATGGGTCTCTACATCCCATCCCAGAGGACAGAACAAAATAGTGGACACATCCTGAACAACAGAAAGATAGTGCACTAGTCAAGACAGGGAGATGAGATTCAACACCAGGCAGCTGCCAATAAAAACCCTAATTTTAGCAGCATCAGTAATTTTATTAGGCTTGAGAAAAAAAAATTAGGAGAGAGGGAAAATCATCTCAGACCCTAATGAGAAAGAGCAGCTCCTTGGCCGATGTACATCAACCTGGCTCTAGTGCCTTCAAAGGAAATGTGCCCTGATACACCAGCTGGGGGTCATGCCCAAAGGATCTCGCTCCCCAGTGATTCATTCCTCATTCCATACTGCACGTCACCCTCCACGCAGTGACACACGCAGACAGCGTAGCTACAGTGCTGTGCTGCCGAGGAATTCATTATCCACTGACATCTCACCACCTTTGTCAAACGAGCTGCCACTGCTGCTCCCCCGAGAGCGAATTGTGAAGTGTCCATGTTTGCTTTGATCCACAATTCCCCGACCCAACACAAAACCCTTTTGCCACATTACAGCCGGGCAGAGCTTCGAACAAGCATCGTCATTTACTTTTCTTTCCTTGGCACAATGACCATGAAAGGGGCGAAAGACTCACTCACAGCCAGGGACACAGGTCCGTGGAGCGGGAAAGAGCAAAGAGGTTCTTTTTGTGCCTCTGTTAGCCAGGCAGAGGTAGATTAAATAGCTCAGCACTGGTCTCTGGAATGGAAGCTAGGGTGGCCGGAAAGTCCAGATTGGATTTCGAAAGCTATCACATGCGTGGATGAGAAGGTACATATATGTGGTGTCAGCAAAGCTGAAACAGCAGTTTGGGATGGTTCTACTATCGTGCACTGAGCCGAAAAAGATCAGTAATCTTCTTCTAACTCATTCCTTATAGCCCTAATTCAGCAAGATACTTCAGCGCGTGCCTAACTTTAAGCAAGTGAACCATCCCTTTGATAGCACCAAGGCTACTCACATGCTTAAAGTTAGGCACGTGCTTATGGGTCTTCGGAATCAGGGCCTGGGGCTGGATCCAGTCTCAATGGGACTGGATCAGCCTCTGGAACAATTTGCAATAGTTAGTGCCAACCAGGTCAGCTACAACTGTGGATGGATCTGGTAAAAGAGAAGCCTAACATAACATAATAGATAGAGTGTAGGGTTGAATAAACAAACACACACCCACACAGACCAGGCCAGATTCCTACCTGGTACAACTCAGCCTAACTCCGCTAAAGTCACTGTACAGTGATGCCAAGTTCTACTAGATGAAGATGTGGGCCTACACTAAAGTAACATTACTGTGGCACATTTTCTGTGCCAGCATGCCCACAAACCCTAACCCTGCCACCTTGTGCTGATGTCTTGCAATTACAGTACAATCTTTGGTTTCAGAGCAGCAGCCGTGTTAGTCGGTATCCGCAAAAAGAACAGCAGGACTTGTGGCACCTTAGAGACGAACAAATGTATTTGACATAAGCATCCGATGAAGTGAGCTGTAGCTCACGAAAGCTTATGCTCAAATAAATTTGTTCGTCTCTAAGGTGCCATAAGTCCTCCTATTCTTAGTACAATCTTTGATGCCATGATCCTATAGTTCCATTTCCTCCTTCTATGCATAGTGGACGAGGCACTTGAGTTATGCTATTTTTCGCCTCATTATTTATTAGTAGACCCCTGCCTCACTCACTACACCTCAACCTATCTCCCTTCCGGACACCAAATGAGACAAAGTTTTCCTAAAGCCCTCCCAATTTAAGCACATGTGCATAGAGGCAATTCAATATAAATGCTTGCAATCTTAAACCCTTATTATCTGACAAAATCAAAATGGATTTTCTCCAAGCAACTAAACATTGTTCTCCAGGCCAGATTTCACATATCTGATGTCTCCTGTTGAGATGCTAAATCTATTAAAAAATATCACACACACACACACTTTTTTTAAAAGATACGAAGACAAAGGATAATATTTTTCACTCTCTTGTATTCAAAAACAGCTGAACTGTTTCTGCTCAAACTTTGCAAAATAATTCACTCAATGGCAGGTGAGACCTAGAGATTTTCAGCCCTAAAATTTGATCAAGTTCCTAATTCTTGGAAAAAGACCTTTAGATTGGAAACAATTAGGCAGTCTAGAGCTGTTGCTTCATGCTTCAGCAATAATTTATATATATATGCACACACACCCACCTTACATTAGCACTTTAAAAACATTGATTGTATTCAGATTAATCCATGATTAACCAGAATAATGTGTGGTTTCAGAGTAACAGCCGTGTTAGTCTGTATTCGCAAAAAGAAAAGGAGGACTTGTGGCACCTTAGAGACTAACCAATTTATTTGAGCATGAGCTTTCGTGAGCTACAGCTCACTTCATCAGATGCATATCGTGGAAACTGCAGCAGACTTTATATACACACAGAGAATATGAACCAATACCTCCTCCCACCCCACTGTCCTGCTGGTAATAGCTTATCTAAAGTGATCATTAAGTTGGGCCATTTCCAGCACAAATCCAGGTTTTCTCACCCTCCACCCCCCCACACAAATTCACTCTCCTGCTGGTGATAGCCCATCCAAAGTGACAACTCTTTACACAATGTGCATGATAATCAAGTTGGGCTATTTCCTGCACAAATCCAGGTTCTCTCACCCCCTCTCCCCCCTCCCAAAAACCACACACACAAACTCACTATCCTGCTGGTAATAGCTCATCCAAAGTGACCACTCTCCCTACAATGTGCATGTGTAATTATGTGTAATTACTGTGCAATCAATCAAGTAATGGAATCATACATTATACTTCATGACTGGCATATTGGCTTTATCAAATATTCCAATTCTGTCATGCTTAGATTTTTAGTTTCTTTTGCGGAAGTTTATGCTTTGTTTTTCTGATGAAATATGATTGAAGTGGAAATAAGGAAAGGGATGGAGAACAACAGTGAAAAATATTATAATTCCATTATATAAATCAGTATTACACCCTCAGTTGGAATATTCTGTTCAATTTCGGTCACTCCATCACCAAAAGGCTATAGCAGGATTAGAAGGGGTGGGTTCAGAGACAGGTAAAACTGTCCTATGACTAGAGATCGAAATGATCGGACTGTTTTCCTTAGAGAAAAAGTGACCAAGATGGGACAGGAGAAAGGTATATAAAGTAATGAATGGTATTGAGATGTTAGATAGGGAATGTGAAAGGGGAGATAAACCTGGATCAGGTAGGGAGGGGTTAAAGAGTCACCCTAGACTCAGTCAGCCCCACCCTGCTACACCTATGCTGGATGTTGGTTTTAAGAGAAGGCAAGCTCAGCGAAAGAGGGCTGCCTCGAGTGGACAGCACACACGATGCTCTGTGTGGCGGAAGAAACCTGGCTTGGCCCAGGGACTATAGCACCCTTGACAGGAGGGTAGACCTGGCCTGAATGGTTGATTGATTGGTGAGCCATGGAGCCAGCTGCTAAATGGGAAGACATTGTAGCTGGGTGATTGCAGGGACCCACCTGCAAGAAAGGGAGCGGAAGGCTGAGCCTGCCTGGGTGGGAGTTGCTTTTTTTCTGTGTGTTTATTAAATCTGGGCTAAGTGCCTATTACCCTGGAAGGGGCTGAACTCTTTAAAATGGCTTGGCTGGGGTTCCAAGTCACATCTATGGCTGAAGAATACTGTGGGGAAACAAAAGCAGAGCTGCTGCTTTGCCATGTCGAACCAGGAGGAGGCCATGCTGGAAAGCCAGCTCTCTGACAGGGAACTTCTGTTTGTCTTGTCTTACACAAGGACAAGGGGACAGTCAATGAGAGTGAAAGTGACAAACTTAGAACTGATCAAAAGAAATGCTTTTTCATCCAATGCACACTTAGCCTGTGGAACTCATTGCCACAAGATATCACAGATGGCAACAGTTTAGCAGGATTACCATACCCACTGTAACCAGAGTGATCACTTAAGGTGAAAAGAAAAGGAGGACTTGTGGCACCTTAGAGACTAACCAATTTATTAGAGCATAAGCTTTCGTGAGCTACAGCTCACTTCCTCAGATGCATATCGTGGAAACTGCAGCAGGCTTTATATATACACAGAGAATATGAAACAATACCTATTCCCACCCCACTGTCCTGCTGGTAATAGCTGTAACGAGAGTGATCACTTAAGGTGAGCTATTACGAGCAGGAGAGCAGGGGAGGGGGGAACCTTTTGTAAACCTTTTATAAAACCTTTTGTAGGTTCCCGCCCCTCCCCCCCCCCCAGCTCTCCTGCTGGTAATAGCTCACCTTAAGTGATCACTCTCGTTACAGTGTGTATGGTAACACCCATTGTTTCATGTTCTCTGTGTATATAAATCTCCCCACTGTATTTTCCACTGAATGCACCCAATGAAGTGAGCTGTAGCTCATGAAAGCTTATGCTCAAATAAATTGGTTACTCTCTAGGGTGCCACAAGTCCTCCTTTTCTTTTTGCGAATACAGACTAACAGGGCTGCTACTCTGAAATGCCTTAACAATAGCCATAGTTAATAAGAATACATGCAGAATGCTACACAAGCACCAAATCACTGCCAACAACAGTGCATGCATGCAAAATTACAATGATAATACAACACCTGTTTATGAAAGCCACATTATATTCTTCACAGCTAGTCACACTGGCTTGGCTATTAATTCTTCAGACATAATTGCACACATTCTGGTCCAGATCCTGAGCTGTCAAATCAGTACAGCTCCATTGACCTCCATGATCTTTCACTGACCTCCATTCTTTGAGCTTTATGTTATATGAGGATTACTGTAGCTCCGTGTCATGAGAAGATCTGGCCCTCTGAGTGTATTCATAAAACGGATCAGAAAGAGTTAGATATATTCTTTGCATGGTGTTTGTCACCGAGGGGGTAAACAGGTTGTGATGTCCAAAATATGTACACACAAGCTAAACCAGGTTCAGCATGCCAGGTTCTCTACTCCTGGAGCTGGTCCAAGCTCCAGATTTCCATTCTGTGGGAAATTCTGACATTTTGAAATGTCTTTTAATCCCAAATTGGAATGAAAAGCTGAAGTTTCCCGCAAAATGAAAATTCAAAAAATTTCATCTTGGAAATATTGAAACAACCTTATCAAAACATTTCTGTTTCATACGGGCAAAGTCCTTTGTTTTAACTCTATCAAAATTTCAATTCTTCTATTATAAATTGCTCATTATAGTATAAAAGTCAAAATGATCATGTTAAAAATGAAGCTCTTTGACCTTATTGAAATGAAACACTTTGATCATTTTTACCATGAAAAATGTCAAGCGAATCAGCACAGTCCCGGGAAACATTTCAATTCTATTGGAATCAACTTTTTTCAGTCGGAAACCTGTTGTCTCAAAAACTTCTTGACTAGCTCCATCCACTTCCTTGACGCTTGCACTGTTATTCACACCTGTGTAAAGTGATGGGTGTAAAACGCTAGTAAATCAGAATGGTAGCATTTTACACCGACTCTGCCCCGGTCTAAAGGACAACACCAGGTGCAGAGCAGTAGTGAATCAGGCCTCAGGTGAGCTAATATTTCCCTACTGGCCAGGAGAGCCCGGGAGCAGTGACAGGCTATACGTTGTTGCAATCTGCACAAGTCGGAGCGGTGCCTGTTTAATTAGTCTGACTGTCTGCAGACAGCTGGGAGAAGATATTGCTGGGAGGAGAAAAGCGAAGTGCGACAGACTGTTTTGTTCACTCCTGGGCAGCCTTGATTTACAAAAGCTCAGCATTTTTGTTGAGTCTAAGCAGAGGCAATGGGATTGTCTCACACACAACTGTAGGAAACACCTTGTTGCTCTAATTCTTTGACTGGCTTTTCAGCCTGGGCTATGATCTTGTGAGACCTTCATCGCGAAAACCAGATTTGGGCCCAGTCCACATTTGGCTGGGAGACCTCCAAGGATCATTTGTTTGTCATGTAGACAGGACTTGCAGAATTGCAGCTCATAAGAAGTAGAGGTGCGTGAATTCGCTTTGTCACAGACGAAGCTTGCGATATCATGGAAGTTGAAATCTGCTCCCCGCAGGGCCCTGCTCTTTTATTCTTTACCTGTGTCTTTCATTATCATTCTGTTTTCCAAAATGAATCCATAGTCCAGCTTTCAGAATCAATGCTCAGCTGTAATTGTGTCCTACTTTACCTTTTCCCTTACACAGATAAAGATCGCTGGTATGGTTTAGCCTTGAATTAGTTCAGTTTCCTTGTCATCTGTTGTTAATTCAAAGACTGAGTTACAATAGTCACTTTCATTCTCATCTTTCATCACCTGTCTCTTCCAGTCTCTCTCTATGTCAGTCTTTACCATATCTCCAAACTGCAGGGAAAATACAGCCAGCCTCCATATCGAGGTAGAACCCATTTTTGGCTGACCTACATACTTCTGCATTATCTCACAATATCTGTTTCAATGAGTGTCTTCAATGAGTGTCCTCAATGAGCACACACGCAAATCCAGCAGCCTCGCACTTTCCCACATTTCATTCGGAGGAATCGGGTGCATTTTAAAGCTCACAAAAGCATGAGATGGACAGCGACATCAGGCAAAGGCAGGTACTAGCCTAGCACTGGGAGAGCACACACACAACCCCTGCTAGTCTAGTACCTGTGGTTAGCTGAATAGGAAGGAATGGCTTTGTGGGTTAAGGCGCTGGACTGGGCTCAAGAGCTAGGGGGGCAACTCCCAGTTCTGCCACAGACTCCCTTCATGACCTTGGTTAAATTATTTAATCTCTCTGTACCTTGGTTCCCCCTCTTGTCTTTTAGATTGTAAGCTCTGTGGGGCAGGGACTGCCTCACTGCCCCTTACTATGCGTCTCTACAGCACTTAGTACAGCAGGGCCCTGATCTCAACTGGGACCTCTGCTGGGACACAAATAATGAAAATAATTAGGAACTGCCAGCTATATTGCTCTGTGCCCTGATTGATATTAGACACTTCTCCATCAGTTCGTTCGGGATTGAACCAAGCTGATGGATTTTGCTTCTGTTAGCAAGATCAAAAGGTAGAAAAGCAAATGCATTAAGTCACAATGGCCCTCAATCTACATTCCCAGTGCTAGTTTCATTTCAGAGAAGTCAGTCACAGAGGATGACTACAGACGTGCCTGGAACACACAGTGCCCGGTCCAGGTTCCCCAGTGTGCTCCTGCAATGATACAAAGCAGCCAGGCACTCGCTTTAGCTAGTGGGTTAAGCTGGGTTTTGGCTGTCTTGAGTCAGAGCAGTCCAGTGACTCTGGCCCTGTAGTTTTAAACCACGCGTTTATTCCACTGTCTGCTATTTGCAGAGCTTCAAGGTATGTCATGTGGCTGCGCGACCCCCTGAAATCAACGGGAAGGTCTGCTTTTAAAAAGTGAGGGCAACAACTCAGCATAAGGTTATTAGGATTTTAGCCCCAGCCTGGTTAAATGCACTTGGCTTCAGCAGATGAAATATTTATTCAAAAAGGTCCTTGAACCTGCAGGTGCTGAGCACTCTGCCTTGGATGGGACAAAGTACTGAAGTACGTGCATAACTGTAAGCACCAGCATAGTCCCATTGAAGTCAAAGGCACTAGGCTGCTTTACACCAGCTGAGGCTCTGTCACTGGGTTTCAAGCCTGTCAAAATGTAACCCAGTCCCTCGGGCCCAATTTTGCTCTTGCTGACACTGGGGTAACCTGGGAGTAGCTCCACTGAAATCAGGGGAGTGACAATCGTGTCAGAGGATGTAAGGGAGAGAAGAACCAGTCCATAGGTTTGTAAGTCTGTCAATTATTAGTCCAGAAAGCCATGGGTCATTCACAGTCCCACACAACTCCAAAACTGCCCTTTCTGCTATCTTCTAAGCCACTGCTTGGATTCCCTGCTGCTAGCAACCTTGGCCAGAAGGGCAGAGAGTGCAGGGTCATATCTAATGGCATCTGAGGGGAGAAGGAGTAACGCAAGGCGGTAATATCATACACTGTCAGAGGAAGCTTAGGCAAGGAGTTGCGGTGGGGGAGTGGGAAGGGGGAAGAGAAAGGAAAGATGGCAGCAAGAGCTGCATAGCATAGGGGCTCAGATCCTGCCCTCACTCACATCACTGAAGACAAGGGAGCTATGTCAGTTTACATCAGCTGAGAATCTGGCTCAGTGGAGCTACAGCAGGGTAAAACCAGTGCCAGAGACAGGAAAATCGGGCCAGAGTTTTAGTGTACTCAAGCTACAGAGGCTGCGAGTCTATTCCAACCCACTTCCACAAAGCCTAGCCCAAGCTATAGCAACTCCTGTGTTCATCTTTGGAGGTTCCTGGGTCAGTCCTTGATGGCAGCCATCCCATTAGCAGAGATTAGCTACCAGCTATCTAAGTCTACAAACAGCTGCCTTTGGTTCAGGAAGCCAATATCTGACTATTTATTGGTGTAACTCCATTTTTTCTATGAAACATGAATTTATTTTTTTTACAGATAACTTTGAAAATGTACATAACAAACCCCTATCAAAATTATGAGTATTTTATAAAAGTGTGTGTGTGTAGGGGGGGGGGTATTTACCATGCTAAAGGCCAGTTCTGCAGCCCTACTCGCTCAACAAGTTCCCTCCTCTTCAAGATCTACAGTATACGAAGCCTCTCAAGGCGATAGTGGCATGGCCTAAAATGCCAGTACTAGATTAAATTCTGCTCTACATCACCTTCACATCATGTGCAAGCAGCACCGCCCAGCTCTCTCATGGTATAGTGACCATTTACATCAGGATGAAGGACTAAGGTGATGAGGATATGGAAGCACTTGAATGACTCTCCACCTATCTACTAAATACCTCAGGTATTTGTGTGGCCCTCATTACTATAAAATCCAAGCACCTTACTGTCTTTAATAAACTTAATCCTTACAACATCCCCTGTCAAATTCAGGCTAAGACACAGTGATCCAGCATTTGTGACCTCCAAGCTTGAATATTGTCATTCTCTCTGCCAAGGTCTGAAACAGATGCTCTTAAAAAAGCCACAGCTGGTTGAGAACACTGCAGCCTGTCTGCTCAGTAACACAAACTGTTAAGAACACATCACCCCAGTGCTCTTCAGTCTTCACTGACTCTGGGTCAAACTCTAGATTACATTTGATCTTCAAGCTAACTGAGGGACCACCTCATCTTGACTGATAATGACCTCCTTCAACAGCTATATTTCACGGGAACAGTGACATGGCTAACCTGAGAAGCATACTGCAGAAGACTGGCCCATCAGTCTGTGACTTCCTGCAAGAGGAGGTCCGGATGATCATGGAACCAACCAACCTCACAGAAACACACACAGAGAAACAGTTTCACAGACTGAAGGAGAAAAGGTAGAGAGAGAAAGAGAGAGATCTTTGTGTTCATACTTTATACATTTGTGAAATGGTAACGGGTGAAGATTACATAGATTCTGTGGAACTAATCATGTAGGTGAGAGTTTAGAACATAAGAACAGCCGTACTGGGTCAGATCAAAGGTCCATCGAGCCCAGTATCCTGTCTTCCGACAGTGGCCAGTGCCAAGTGCTCCAGAGGGAATGAACAGAACAGGGAATCATCCAGTGATCCAGCCCGTCGCCCATTCCCAGCTTCTGGCAAACAGAGGCTAGTGACACCATCCGTGCCCATCCTGGCTAACAGCCACTGATGGATCTATCCTCCATGAACTTACCTAGTTCTTTTTTGAACCCTGTTATAGTCTTGGGCTTCACAACATCCTCCGGCAAGGAGTTCCACAGGTTGACTGTGCATTGTGTGAAAAAATACAGTTTGAAGGTCCCAGCCTAGGCCTTAAGTTTTATTAGCTCAAACTCATCCCTGCTACAACTTAATCAGGATGAATTTGACTCATTGTGTTATGTTGCAATATGTTGAGGCCGCAGTTCAGTCAGGTATTTAAGCAAGCACCTGGTTTTAAGCTCGTGAATAGTCCCATTGAAGTCAAAAGGCTTGTGTGCATTGCTCAATAGGGACTTAAATTGCTAAATCATACTGGAAATTTAAAATAATCTGCCAATGAGAACACGGCACAGAGGCCCAGGGAGCATCTGTCAGCATGTGAATCCATGGTGCTGCATACATTTTACCTCCAGATTTCACACAGAAGGCAGCAGCTGTCAGTGACTTTAAGAAAGAAAAGAAATGTGAAAAATGAGGTGTTCAGAGGCAAAAATACCCAGTGACACAAGTGATTAATATTTATAATTCTAGTTCCAAAATAACCTCTGCGTTGCTGAGAGATGGTTGCGAACTCTAAGCTGTATGTCTAACAGGCTTTATTATAGGCACTAATAATAGCATTTAAGCCCCAGATGAGGCACGGTACAGATCACAAATTCAAGTGCTGACAGAAGAAAAAGGGGCCTTTTTAAAACCCAGAGTCTGGTTCTGCCCTGAATTACACCTGTTTTATACTGGTGGAACAATATCGATTTCAGCAGAGCTACACCGCTGGAAACCTGGAGTAAGACGGTGAAGAATCTCGTTCCTAATCTCTGATGCAAATGAGAAGCAGTGCTGAGATTATTACTCACTCTCACATGATCGAAGCTGCCTAAAATAGTAAGTGAGTTCAATGGGTTTCATTGCTGCTGTATCAAAACCGTGGGCAAGGAAGGCAAACTTTTCAGAGATGAATGATTCCTTGCAGTCTCTGAAAACGTACAGCTGAGCAAAACTGTAATACAACATCTGACTTTCCTTTCCAGAACCATGGCATGAGGTGAGCAGAACCCTGCCCATTGTCCCTTTTTCACAGGGAGACATCACACTGTCGGCATGGAGTGCTGAACCACTGTTTGGCCCCCATCGACACCAGTGGTCAACCCATATACAGCCATAATTGGGGAACAGCTGGGTAGGAAGAGCGGAGCTGTGTTTACCATAGAAGACCAAAGTCACATCTGGTGTAACTCTATTGACTTACGCAGAGGGAAGAATGGAGCACTGGGTGCCAAACATCAGATAGTTTCTAGTTGAGAGAGGGCTGAGGAGCCAGAGTATAGTCCAGCCTTCATGTCCATTCAGATTCTTACTGATGCTGGCAATAAGGGGGCCAATTATTACCATTCTGTTGTGGTATTTTCTGTGATAAGGATGCCTGTCCCCTGCAAAAAGCACTGAGATCACTAACTCGTTCACACAGGCAGCCAAACAGCCGTCAGTTGTGCAATGGGGTGGGCTGGGGGCGGGGGGGGTATCAGGTACACCTCACACTAGAACTGGGCCACAAGAAGTCAATTCCCTGCAGGAGGCCTGCCCTCCCCAGGAGAACCTGCGTAACCTGCCCCATAGGCAAAGAAAGCTTTCACCTGGTCACCAGTCGTGGAGGAAAAGAGAGACTGAGGAGCTGGCAGTGACTTCTCAGCCTAAGGACCATGCTGTACTTGAAGAAGCTGACAGGTAGGTGAGTTTTATTCTTTGTTGTAACGACTGAGAGGAACTTGCTGTTTGGTTTGCTGCGCTGACCCGGTGCTGAAGGAACTTTGGGCCTTTCCATTAAAAAACAGGCCAGAGCCTATAAAAGATGGAGCTATGACTCTTCTTTGGGCTCTCTCCTTTATTGTGGAGCCTGCTGCTAGGGCCTCAGGCTGGCCCTGTATAACGACGTAGTGACCAGAGATCACTACTGATGTGGGTTTGACTAGAACTAGGAACTTAGAGGAGAAAAACTTCCTATCCTTATTGATTCTCTCCACCCTGCCTTTGTCTCTTCTCCTTCTGTCTGCTGTTTCTCTCCTTCCATGTGTGAGTCTCCCAGGTATGCTTTCTATTTGGTTGGACCCTGCTTTCTTGGCAGGCAAGTGCACTTGGGCCCCAATAGTGCAAACACTGTTAAGTACTCGCTGATCTTCATGCACTGTACCTGCTCTTACTGTATTCAGTGGAATCATTTTTGTGTTTGAGTTAAGCATGTGCATAAATGTTTGCACGACTGGTTTCCTACGAAAGCCCATCAGCTAAGTCTGTTCCTGGAGGGAAATGGAACAAAAAGTGGGGTTTAGACCCACTCCCTGTGTGACACTCTGTGCCCCAAAGAGACACTCTGCACCCCATATTCACCATTGGTGATATCATTAGGATATGTTTTGTACCAAGTATGCCTTGTGAGTTATCTTTTTAAAAGTCTCAATCTGTTGAATGTTAATATCCTGTTAAGTTGTGTGTGCTCTCGTTGTATTAGAAGTTGTGAAGTTTTGCTGTGTAGGTGCCGCTGAAACATGTTGTGAGGTTGGGAACACCCACAAGCAGCCTTTCAGGTACAACAATAAAAAGTTCAAACAATGTTGATGCCCCATTATGAAAAATACAAACACTCACAAGGATTACTCCTGGAACTGTGAACAATGGAAACCTCTCAGAAGATTGCACTACACAATGGGAACTGTTTAACTCAAGTCACAGCAAAAGATCTTTCCAGCAAGTTGGAAGAAAATATAAAAGGGGGAAGTGACATCATGAGGTGGCCTCACTCCCCACACAAGAGAACACCTGAGGAACAAAGACTGAACTGGGGGAAGTGCTGGTTCCAGGCAGGAAAGAAGGAAGCCTGCCTGTGTATGAAACCTTGGTGGACTGTTTATACTATCTAACAGGGTGAGACACTGCTTAATTCAAATCCTATCTTGTATGTTAGGCTTAGATTGGGTTTTTGTTTATTTGCTAGGTTAATTTGCTAGGTACTTTGATCTGTTTGCTATCACTTATAATCACTTAAAATCTGTATTTCTGTAGTTAATAAATCTATTTTATATTTTACCTAAAACAGTATGGTTTGAGTGAAGTGGTTGGGAAAAAATCTCAGCTCAGGAACAAGAGTTGGTGCACGTCCCATTTCCTTTGTAGAAGTGGCAGACTCGGTAATAACTCATATACTGGCCAGGCTTTTGACCAGGGCACAGTGGTACAGCTCGGGGATCCTAGGCTGGGGAACTGGAGCCATTTTGGCTGGAGCCTCATTCTATTGTAAGTTCTTGATTGGCTTAGGAGAAGCATTCATATAACTGCAGCTGGGTGTGCCCCTGCCTGTGTGAATGCTGGCGGGAGTGCAGGATCGGGAGCAGTCTGCAGCTTGTCACACCAGCACAGGATGAGAGGGAGCCCAGGCTGATGAAACAGAGGGCTCAGTGGTACCCGAGTTCAGGTTGCACCCATGGAGTGGGGTAGAGGGGAGAACCTGGCACATCCTGTTCAACAGATTTCACAGGATCCAGTAGGTTCTAATTTGAGTTTTAGAGTTTCTGTCATTGGAGACCTCCCAAAGCACTTCACAGAGCTACAGATAACCATGAAAACTCACAGCCATATTAACAGGCAGCTATATGGCTGAAACCCCATGTGTTTGAGAATGTAGCTAGGCCAGAAGAGCTCAGCAGCTCCTGTTAGGACACCAGCATTGTCATGATATTTGGCTATCGGGGGTTGACTTGACTTATGGGGGCTCATGAGATTTTACAAAATGTGGGGTCTCTTTTTTTCCTGAAGGTGTTTGAGACTTCAGGAGTCATGTTTTCCAGCTTTTCTTCATATCCATGAGGACTAGAAACTTGGGTTTTTTAATGAAAGCTGAGATTTATAGGTAATCACAGGACTGCAGAAGCAGGGAGTTTAAGGAAAACTCCAAATATCACAAGGCTCATGATAAAATCACAGCAGATGGCAACACAGATACGTAATTATGGCCAGATTTTCAAAAGCTCATGGTAACCCCTGTTGAGTGGGTGCTCCAGGTTCTGCTCTCCAGAGGACGTGAGTCTGTGACAGTCTCCAGCTGGAGTAGCTCCTGCTTTCAGCCTGTAGGTCTCAGTTCAATCCTCGGTGTGTTGGCCAAGAAGGTGGCACTCTCGCTCAGTGCACTGACAATCTGGACACTTGATTAGGTGCCTAACTCTTTTAAAAATGTGGCCATAGGACTGCAGTGGGTTAAGTTACAGAACCAAGCAAAGAGAATTTAGAAACTGATCTAAAGCCCTGTAAATAGTGTGCCATCAGAACTTAATGAGAGCAACAAGGCAAGCTTCCCTACGGGACTTGAGTGGAGCTGGCAGCTACTGGGTTTCTGCAAGGGAATAGGCAATAGAAGTCTAAGCTGCTGTTATGAGTGCAGCCTACAGGAGAACTCTGTTTGTAGCCTAGGCTTTTCAGTGCCAGGTTCTGCCCTTGCAAATCAGGAAGATTTCTATTGACTGCCATGAGTTTGCCCTTAGCTACACCTAATCCTGGCAAAGTCTGGCCCAATAGGATAGTGTCTGGAAAAGGAATGGGCCCATTCTGAAAAATAATGGCAGTAATACCTTATGCACTACCCTTGTATCTGTCAATAATTTTAGCAAACGCCCACATAGTGCTGTTCAGCTGCATTCTACATACTCAGCCCTGTGTTCAGCTTCATGGGTGCACGTGTCTTGTGAAACTCAGCCATTGGCTTCAAAGTGCATGGCTGACTTCTCGTAATGAGATCCATGTCCATTTACTGGCTGGAGGAAAAGCTCTTGATCTGAGCACATTCATCACTGGAACAGTAACTTACTGGGAGCAATGCGCTGAACAAACAGATCTCGCTTTCTTCCAATGCAATATTCAATAACAGAGTTAACTTGGTAGATGCTGTCTTAGCAGCTTTTTGCCATTGGCCATTGATCTGTTTGTGTGGCTCAGATTCACAAAAGCTGTCTTCCTTTGCATTTATCTTGCAGCCTGTGGCTAGATACAACAGGTGCCTCGCCAAGCTGCAGGGAACATGTTTTTTTTTCTTTGGGTCTCTGATCCCACCAATTCACTGCTGGCCTTATGGCAGAATGGAGAAAGCAGTGATAAGCTTGTAAAGAAATGTGGGACTGAAGATTTGCCTTGCTTCTTAAGCTCTAAGAGCATGGGCTGGTGCTATACAAAAGCCAGAGGAAGAGAACATTCCTCCCCACAGAGCCCAATGCTGAAAGCACTCCTCTTGTACACCACCTATTGAGCTCATGTAAATGGGTGTAGCTCACATGAAGTTAACAGCTGGGCCTACTTGCTTCAGTAAAGACTGGCCCAATGTGAGTGCCTCCAAGCATTCAGTGCAGATGTGGCCCTTAAAAAACTCCTTTTTTAGAGCAAATGCTTAGCCCCACCATGCATCCATTCAACTCTGTTGGGATGAATTTCAGGTGAGTTACAGTAATTGTAATACCTTTGCTGTGTGTTGGGAGTCAGCGCGGAGGGAAGCTTTTGAAACAGCAGCTGGAGTGTTCTCTTCATTAGGGTCTTCCTCTATTGCAACTGTATTCCCAAATCCTCCAAAGTTTGTTCCTTGGGCTGGCATGCTCTGTGCAGAGTGGAATCTCCAAACTGCATGTTGGCTGCCTAAGATATTCCACTGGGAAGCCATTGCTTGTGCACAACTGTGATATGCTTTACTCTTGAAATGTTTCCTCTCTGTCTTGCTACTGAAATGCAAATAACTTCCCAACAAATAGCTGAGTTCAATCCTGCACCACTGAAACTAATGGGAATTCTGCAATTGGCTTAAATAGGGGCAGGACTGGACTAATCTATAGAGGTGGGTGAATGGACTACAAATGTACTTGCAAACTGAGCAGCTGTGTTCTCACTGCTACTTACAGGTCTGAGTGCTCATTCCTCCTGAGCATCCAGTTGAGACATGTTTCAGTTCAGAAACATTCACAAATTATAGAACTGTTAAATTCTCAGATGCACTTGGTACAAAAAGAATCTCTGAAAACTGGTGCATTAATGAAAAGAGTAGTAGACAACTGTACAGGGGGATCCCGCCACACCGATCCTAAACCAGGCAGTGAGTCAAGAGAGTGCTTGACAGACAGGCAGACGTGCTTTTCTCCTCTCACCCTGAGTTCTGTAATCCAAGAACTTCTCCAACTGTGGCCTACACTTTCAAAGTCGCCAGTCATTGGAATTTTCATTTCTGGGTGTCCAACCCGAGACTCCTTAAAGCAGCCTGGCTTGGAGCCAGGGCTGTGGCTGGGGGTGGGACCAGAACAGAACTGGGGGTGGGGCTGGGTGGCACTCCCTCCCTGCCCCCCCTTGTGGGCCTGGCCTGGCCTGCTGTGCCCCCTCCGAGCATTCCTCCGTGACCCCCTAGGAGCCTCTTAGACCTCTGTTCTAAGGCCAGAAGTGACCACGCTGATCATCTGATGTGACCTCCTGCATACACAAGCCGTAGAACTTTCGCCAGAAGCTGGATTACAGCATGTCTCTGAGAAGGAAATCGAATAATATTTTTTTTAAAAATCCATGCAATGGGGAGTCTGCCACCTCCCCGATAAACTGTTCCAAGGCTTAATTACCCTCACTGCTAGGAAATCGCATATTATATCAAGGTTGAATTTTGTCTAACTTCAGCTTCCAGCCATTGGACCATGTTATCCCTTTGTCTGCAAGATCGAAAAGTCCCCTGATATCTGATCTTTTCCATGTGTAAGTACCTATGCACAGTAATCAAATAATTTCTCAGCCTTCTCTATGATACACTGAATAAATTGAGCTCCTTAAGAGTACGTCTACACTGCAATTAAAAATCTGCGGCTGGCTCATGCCAGCTGACTCGGACTCTCGCGGGATGTGGGCTGCAGGCCTGTTTAATTGCAGTGTAGAATTCCGGACTTGGGCAACAGCCCAGGCTCTGGGACCCTTCCACCTCAGACTTTATTGAACTATCTTAATTCCATAAGATTTGTCCCGGATATTGTCAGTGTCACACCAGTCGTATCATGTGTCTCCTCCTACGTAAGCATCCAACTCCTCTTGTTCGTTACGTAGGTCCCTAGCATAAGTATGTCGACACATTAAAAAATGTTATTCCTCACGTGCTGTTTTATGATTGGATTCGTCACATGTGTAAGGCTTTGGGGCTGGCATATGAAGTGTTGATAACTGGGCAATCATCATACCACCTCCCCCTTCCTGGTTAGTTTAAAGCCCTGCCACCTACACTAGCTAGTCTATCACTCATGCGACTGGTGCCCCTACTACTGAATGGAGGCTATCTGATTCATACAGCTCCTCTCTCTAGAGCAGGTGCCTCAAAGTTCCACAAAACTAAAACTTTTTCCTACATTACTCACCTAACTGACTGTTCACATTGTGTAGAGAGTTGTCACTTTGGATGGGCTATCACCAGCAGGAGAGTGAATTTGTGTGGGGGGGTGGAGGGTGAGAGAACCTGGATTTGTGCTGGAAATGGCCCAACTTGATGATCACTTTAGATAAGCTATTACCAGCAGGACAGTGGGGTGGGAGGAGGTATTGTTTCATATTCTCTGTGTGTATATAAAGTCTGCTGCAGTTTCCATGGTATGCATCCGATGAAGTGAGCTGTAGCTCACGAAAGCTCATGCTCAAATAAATTGGTTAGTCTCTAAGGTGCCACAAGTACTCCTTTTCTTTTTGTTCACATCAGTAACTTTTGCCTTCTCTCTTCTCTTGCCTGAGGGACAGAAAGGATTACCAAGAAGATTGTCTGGATAGTCTTTCTTGCAGCTCCAGATCCCTGAATCTGTAGAATTATGCCTGAGATGGTGTAATTGGTCCCAGTATGGATCACCATCACAGGAGTCTCTCCTGGCTGCTGACTTGTTTGTAATAGCCTGGTAGACTTAAGGGGCAGGTCACATTTGGCGCTAGGAGAAGAGTTCAGAATACTCTTCAAGGTTGGCTCTGAGTACAATGTTACAGCAGGTTGTCACAGTGTTACAGCAGGTTACAATGTCACCTACAGGTTGGACAACTGACTTCTGTATTGTAGAAGAGGTTGTAAAGGCCACTGCAGCTGTCTAGGACTCCAGATATTTAACTTTTATGGAACACTAAGAGATCCACATCCTTCTGTGGAGATGCGCAATGGTCTTGTGTGCTATGATTCATGTGAACATTGTGGTGTTTAGATGCTGCTTGTAATGATTAGAACTGGGAGCACTGGCTGTTGGGAGTCTGAAAGGACAGGAAACAGAAAGGAGGGGGGAGGAGTTGAGGAGGCTGAGTGAGGGCTACCGAGGGTCCAGCAGCAGCTTGGTAAAGAGGTTTCCACTTTATTTTTAAAGTCCTGTTGAAGTTTGTTAGTACCTTGCCTGGTTGCTACAACAAACATACAAACTATATATCCACAGGCCCCTCACTGTCATAGGAACTAACCATCCCAGACAGGGACATGAGGTCTCTGGCCTAGTATGTCCATGTGAGATAAATGTATCTTTTCTAATAACTGCCTGATCCTTAATTATCTCTAGCTAGCAACTGGCAAATGCCAGGAGCATATTGCTATGTAACAGATGGGGAAAGCAATGGGAGTTGTCGATCTTTACAAAATCAAGAGCTTAGACCCAGCTCCTCAAAGGCAGTTAGAAACCTAAATCCCATTGCAATCAACGGGAGTTAGGTTGCTAAATACCTTGGAGGAGCTGGGCCTAGATCCCCAGCTGGTGTAAACCACGATAGCTCTGTTGAAGCTGTTACCAGTTGAGGATCTGTCCCCAAGGGTTCAGACTGTTATAAACCTTACAAAACAGCCACAGACTTAACTGTTGAGCCATCCTGCCTTTCATTAGCGCACTAATGGGGGAGGGATAGCTCAGTGGTTTGAGCACTGGCCTGCTAAACCCAGGGTGGTTGTGAGTTCAATCCTGGAGGGGGCCATTTAGGGATCTGGGGCAAAAATTGGGGATTGGTCCTGCTTTGAGCAGGGGGTTGGACTAGATGACCTCCTGAGGTCCCTGTCAACCCTGATATTCTATGATCTACTAGCTGGGGACTTGGATTTAATTCTGTTTCTGCCACTTTAACTTCTGAAGCAGGAAAGGTCCCAGCAGAGGTAAAGTGGTCATGCCTTGTGAAATCTTTCTGCTGGCTTTTGTGGCTTTTCTCCTCCTCCTGCATGAATAAACTGGGCTGATCAGCACCCTGTGAAGCCAGTTGCATTGTCCGCAGTCTATTAATCTGGCACAGGCCAACGTGACCTGGCTGTTACATTGTTGGTCAAATTATACCCTTTGATTTGATAGGAGAACAAGTTGGTCATTTGGCACAGGACTGTAGGAAATGGAAAAACAAGCATTATACCCTCAAAGGCAGCTTGGATTCTGAAGCTTTAAAATCCCAGGCCTTAAATCAAAGCCAGTATCTTCTTGCTCTCTGTTAGGATATAGATATTCAGGCCTGTCTGTGTAAAGGCCTATATTCTAAGAATTTAGGTGTATTCTTATCACTTAGCTAGTTATAGAGGTACAAAACAGAGAATCAAAATCACTCGTAGACTCATAGATATTAAGGTCAGAAGGGACCATTATGATCATCTAGTCTGACCTCCTGCACAACGCAGGCCACGGAATCTCACCCACCCTCTCCTGAAATAAACCTCTCACGTATGTCTGAGCTACTGAAGTCCTCAAATCATGGTTTAAAGACTTCAAGGTGCAGAGAATCCTCCAGCAAGTGACCCATGCTCCATGCTACAGAGGAAGGCGAAAAACCGCCAGGGCCTCTTCCAATCTGCCCTGGGGGAAAAAATTCCTTCCCAACCCCAAATATGGCGATCAGCCAAAAACCCTGAGCATGTGGGCATGATTCACCAGCCAGATATCCAGGAAAGAATTCTCTGTAGTAACTCAGAACCTACCCCATCTAACATCCCATCACAGGCCATTGGGCCTATTTACCATAAATAGTTAAAGATCAATTAATTGCCAAAATCGTGTTATCCCATCATATCATCTCCATAAACTTACCGAGTTTAATCTTGAAGCCAGATAGGTCTTTTGCCCCCACTGCTTCCCTTGGAAGGCTGTTCCAAACTTCACTCCTCTGATGGTTAGAAACCTTTGTCTAATTTCAAGTCTAAACTTCCCGACAGCCAGTTTATATCCATTTGTTCTTGTGTCCACTGTCTGTCTGTATAAGGCCTTTTCTCACTGTGACAGTCTGAGCCCCTGTTCTTAGGCTAAGATCTTTGGCCAAGCAGCAGAGGCAGCCATAAACTGGGAAGCCACCGGTCACCTCCTCCCATCCCAAACTAGTCTCATTGAAAGAAGGGCTGTTAGGAATACAATCCTGTCCTGATAATGCCGATCACCTCCAGAGAAAGGGAAGTGCCTAGAAAATGTAAAAGGAAACTTAGTTTGATAGCATCCGGTCTGGCAAGAACCCACTTATCAATAGCTGGGATGTGAAATCCTCATTTCTGTGTGTTTTATCATTGTAGTTCCCATTTCCCTATTGTTTGTCTGTATAATCTCTGTCTGTGATTGTTTCTGTCTGCTGTATAATTAATTTTGCTGGGTGTAAACTAATTAAGGTGGTGGGATATAATTGGTTACATAATCATGTTACAATATGTTAGGATTGGTTAGTTAAATTTCAGGAAAATGATTGGTTAAGGTTTGGCTAAGCAGAACTCAAGTTTTACTATATAGTCTGCAGTCAATCAGGAAGTAAGTGGGGGGAATGGGAACAGGGAATGGGGCTGGGGAAATTGGAATCATGTTTGGCTAAGGGCAGGAATGGGAACAAGGACACAGGTGTAAGGCTCTGTGGTGTCAGAGCTGGGAAGGAGGATACTGAGGGTATGTCTACACTACGAAATTAGGTCGAATTTATAGAAGTCGGTTTTTTTGAAATCGGTTTTATATATTCGAGTGTGTGTGTCCCCACAGAAAATGCTCTAAGTGCATTAAGTGCATTAACTCGGCGGAGCGCTTCCACAGTACCGAGGCAAGCGTCGACTTCCGGAGCGTTGCACTGTGGGTAGCTATCCCACAGTTCCCGCAGTCTCCGCTGCCCATTGGAATTCTGGGTTGATATCCCAATGCCTGATGGGGCTAAAACATTGTCGCGGGTGGTTCTGGGTACATATCGTCAGGAACCCGTTCCCACCCTCCCTCCCCCCGTGAAAGCAAGGGCAGACAATCATTTCGCGCCTTTTTTGTCTGCTGCCAGCCAAAGATGTAAAGGATAGATGGAGTGGGTCAGAACAAGAAATAGACCAGATTTGTTTTGTACTCATTTTCCTCCTCCCCTGTCTAGATCACACTGCAGTCAGTCACAGAGAAGGCGCAGCGAGGTTAATCTAGCCATGTATCAATCAGAGGCCAGGCTAACCTCCTTGTTCCAATAACAACGATAACTTTGGTGCAGCATTTCTTATTGGAACCCTCCGTGCAGTCCTGCCTGAAATACTCCTTGATGTACAGGCACACCCTTTGTTGATTTTAGCTCCCTGAAGCCAACCCTGTAAGCCGTGTCGTCAGTCGCCCCTCCCTCCGTCAGAGCAACGGCAGACAATCGTTCCGCGCCTTTTTTCTGTGCGGACGCCATACCAAGGCAAGCATGGAGGCCGCTGAGCTCATTTTGGCAATTAGGAGCACATCAACCACCACACGCATTATCCAGCAGTATATGCAGCACCAGAACATGGCAACGCGATACCGGGCGAGGAGGCGACGTCAGCGCGGTCCCGTGAGTGATCAGGACATGGACACAGATTTCTCTGAAAGCATGGGCCCTGCCAATGCATGCATCATGGTGCTAATGGGGCAGGTTCATGCTGTGGAACGCCGATTCTGGGCTCGGGAAACAAGCACAGACTGGTGGGACCGCATAGTGTTGCAGGTCTGGGACGATTCCCAGTGGCTGCGAAACTTTCGCATGCGTAAGGGCACTTTCATGGAACTTTGTGACTTGCTTTCCCCTGCCCTGAAGCGCATGAATACCAGGATGAGAGCAGCCCTCACAGTTGAGAAGCGAGTGGCGATAGCCCTGTGGAAGCTTGCAACGCCAGACAGCTACCGGTCAGTTGGGAATCAATTTGGAGTGGGCAAATCTACTGTGGGGGCTGCTGTGATGCAAGTAGCTCACGCAATCAAAGATCTGCTGATATCAAGGGTAGTGACCCTGGGAAATGTGCAGGTCATAGTGGATGGTTTTGCTGCAATGGGATTCCCTAACTGTGGTGGGGCTATAGACGGAACCCATATCCCTATCTTGGCACCAGAGCACCAAGCCGGCGAGTACATAAACCGCAAGGGGTACTTTTCGATAGTGCTGCAAGCACTGATGGATCACAAGGGACGTTTCACCAACATCAACGTGGGATGGCCGGGAAAGGTGCATGACGCTCGCATCTTCAGGAACTCTGGTCTGTTTCAAAAGCTGCAGGAAGGGACTTTCTTCCCAGACCAGAAAATAACTGTTGGGGATGTTGAAATGCCTATATGTATCCTTGGGGACCCAGCCTACCCCTTAATGCCATGGCTCATGAAGCCGTACACAGGCAGCCTGGACAGTGGTCAGGAGCTGTTCAACTACAGGCTGAGCAAGTGCACAATGGTGGTAGAATGTGCATTTGGACGTTTAAAGGCGCGCTGGCGCAGTTTACTGACTCGCTTAGACCTCAGCGAAACCAATATTCCCACTGTTATTACTGCTTGCTGTGTGCTCCACAATATCTGTGAGAGTAAGGGGGAGACGTTTATGGTGGGGTGGGAGGCTGAGGCAAATCGCCTAGCTGCTGGTTACGCGCAGTCAGACACCAGGGCGGTTAGAAGAGCTCAGGAGGGCGCGGTACGCATCAGAGAAGCTTTGAAAACCAGTTTCATGACTGGCCAGGCTACAGTGTGAAAGTTCTGTTTGTTTCTCCTTGATGAAACCCCCCGCCCCTTGGTTCACTCTACTTCCCTGTAAGCTAACCACCCTCCCCTCCTCCCTTTAATCACCGCTTGCAGAGGCAATAAAGTCATTGCTGCTTCACAGTCATGCATTCGTTATTCATTCATCACACAAATAGGGAGATGACTACCAAGGTATCCCAGGAGGGGTGGTGGAGGAGGGAAGGAAAATGCCACACAGCACTTTAAGCACAGCACTTTAAAAGTTTACAACTTTAAAATTTATTGAATGACAGCCTTCTTTTTTTTGGGCAATCCTCTGTTGTGGAGTGGCTGGTTGGCCGGAGGCCCCCCCACCGCATTCTTGGGCGTCTGGGTGTGGAGGCTATGGAACTTGGGGAGGAGGGCGGTTGGTTACAGAGGGGCAGCAGTGGCAGTCTGTGCTCCAGCTGCCTTTGCTGCAGCTCAACCATACACTGGAGCATTCTGGTTTGGTCCTGCAGCAGCCTCAGCATTGAATCCTGCCTCCTCTCATCACGCTGCCGCCACATTTGAGCTTCAGCCCTGTCTTCAGCCCGCCACTTACTCTCTTCAGCCCGCCACTTACTCTCTTCAGCCCTCCACCTCTCCTCCTGGTCATTTTGTGCTTTCCTGCACTCTGACATTATTTGCCTCCACGCATTCGTCTGTGCTCTGTCAGTGTGGGAGGACAGCATGAGCTCGGAGAACATTTCATCGCGAGTGCGTTTTTTTTTCTTTCTAAGCTTCACTAGCCTCTGGGAAGGAGAAGATCCTGTGATCATTGAAACACATGCAGCTGGTGGAGAAAAAAAAAGGGACAGCGGTATTTAAAAAGACACATTTTATAAAACAGTCGCTACACTCTTTCAGGGTAAACCTTGCTGTTAACATTACATACATAGCACATGTGCTTTCATTACAAGGTCGCATTTTGCCTCCTCCCACCACGTGACTACCCCCTCAACCTTCCCCCCTCCCTGTGGCTAACAGCGGGGAACATTTCTGTTCAGCCACAGGCAAACAGCCCAGCAGGAATGGGCTATACTGAGTGTCCCTGAAGAAAAGCACCCTATTTCAACCAGGTGACCATGAATTATATCTCACTCTCCTGAGGATAACACAGAGAGAGAAAGAACGGATTTTGGTTGAATGCCAGCAAACATACACTGCAATGCTTTGTTCTACAATGATTCCCGAGTACGTGTTACTGGCCTGGAGTGATAAAAGTGTCCTACCATGAAGGACGAAATAAGGCTGCCCTCCCCAGAAACCTTTTGCAAAGGCTTTAGGACTACATCTAGGAGAACCGCAAATGCCAGGGCAAAGTAATCCTTTCACATGCTTGCTTTTAAACCATGTATAGCATTTTAAAAGGTACACTCACCAGAGGTCCCTTCTCCGCCTGCTGGGTCCAGGAGGCAGCCTTGGGTGGGTTCGGGGGGTACTGGCTCCAGGTCTAGGGTGAGAAACAGTTCCTGGCTGTCGGGAAAACCGGTTTCTCCGCTTGCTTGCTGTGAGCTATCTACAACCTCCTCCTCCTCCTCATCTTCTTCGTCCCCAAAACCTGCTTCCGTATTGCCTCCATCTCCATTGAAGGAGTCAAACAACACGGCTGGGGTAGTGGTGGCTGAACCCCCTAAAATGGCATGCAGCTCATCATAGAAGCGGCATGTTTGGGGCTCTGACCCAGAGCGGCTGTTCGCCTCTCTGGTTTTCTGGTAGGCTTGCCTCAGCTCCTTCAGTTTCACGCGGCACTGCTTCGGGTCCCTGTTATGGCCTCTGTCCTTCATGCCCTGGGAGATTTTCACAAAGGTTTTGGCATTTCGAAAACTGGAACGGAGTTCTGATAGCACGGATTCCTCTCCCCAAACAGCGATCAGATCCCGTACCTCCCGTTCGGTCCATGCTGGAGCTCTTTTGCGATTCTGGGACTCCATCATGGTCACCTGTGCTGATGAGCTCTGCATGGTCACCTGCAGCTTGCCACGCTGGCCAAACAGGAAATGAGATTCAAAAGTTCGCGGTTCTTTTCCTGTCTACCTGGCCAGTGCATCTGAGTTGAGAGTGCTGTCCAGAGCGGTCAGAATGGAGCACTCTGGGATAGCTCCCGGAGGCCAATACCATCGAATTGTGTCCACAGTACCCCAAATTCGAGCTGGGAACGTCGATTTAAGCGCTAATCCACTTGTCAGGGGTGGAGTAAGGAAATCGATTTTAAGAGCCCTTTAAGTCGAAATAAAGGGCTTCACTGTGTGGACGGGTGCAGGTTTAAATCGATTTAACGTTGCTAAATTCGACCTAAAGTCCTAGTGTAGACCAGGGCTAAGGAAGGAAACTGGAATCATGCTTGCTGGAAGTTCACCCCAATAAACATCGAATGGTTTGCACCTTTGGACTTCGGGGATTGTTCCTCTCTGTTCATGCGAGAAGGACCAGGGAAGTAAATGGGTGAAGGAATAAGCCCCCTAACACTCTCCTACCCATTAAAGACTTGCTGCTTTTCCCCAGGCTGTTATGGCCAGCTGTTTACTCTACCTGCTCTTGTGCATCTGTTGCGTAGGCTCGTTCTAACTAAACGCATGGCAGACTTTTCAGTATGGGGCTACAAATGCTTCGCCTACGCTCTGTCTCATGGTCTTTGATGCTGCAGAACAGGAAGGGCCCTGTCTGCTTCAATAAACGAAATGTTGAATCTTGGTCTGAATGACATGGCGGGGGAGAAAATATGCCAGAACACCCAAAGACGATCAAGCCAAATTGGGGCTGTTGTCACATTTAGATGTTTGTTATATTTTTCTCCGTGGTTTTCATAGAGAACTGTGACTCATGAATCTTAAGCAGTGCAGTTGGATGTGTCGAGCGTTTTCTTTTTTCGCTGCACAGATGTATGTATTCAAGTTGGGGAAAGTAAGTATTATGATGCTTGGCAGTGGATCTTCTTGCAGCTTTGATGGCCTTTAAAGTTTCATACTGTTTCAAAGGAGAAGGAACAATGACTTGTGCTATACAGATTACAAAGCCCTTCGATAAACCTGTCTCTCTAAATAATATATGGCACCACCAGAGGTCACCTGAGTGTCTGCATAACACGTTGTCACTCTCTTGTACAAATAAAATAACATTTGGCACTTGCAAGTTCTTCCAAGGATCTCAAAGCACTTTGCAAAAGTAACTTAATATATTAACACTAATGTAATAATTAATATACTTATCACTAATAACCTAGTATTTAATGATGCGGAACTCAGCTACAAGTTAAGTGACTTGCTCATAAAATTCCAAACTAATGCATTATACGCAATGAGCTAACTCCAGCCCTGGGCACACTTCCACTACAGGCAACAGAGTATTTTGCTATGTGAGAAGCCTGATGAACAGCTGGGAAAAACCCTGGTAAAATTAAAAAAAAAAATCATCTTCTGGGAGATTAAAATGTGGGTCATAGTAGATTACCATAACTATCTACTCTAGGCATTTCTAACTGTAGTTTGCCTTACATCTTTGCAAAATGTCTTCTACTCCTGGGTCACAGCCGTTTGTCTTAAAAGTTATAAGCTTCCCTTAGTACGTCAATGAACAATGAAGCTAACATACCAACCCAGCTCTTATCAACTGTTAGGAGCCCTTGGTGTTATCAGTGATACTCGTACATTGCAAAAGTCACCCCTATGCAGAGGGACAGCATAAGACCTATTGATCACTCTAAATCCTTCTGCACAGGTGTAAATTTAATCTAAGTGGAAAATATGCAAACAATGTTTAAATGGGAGACAGGGAAACTGGTCATGCCTCTCCCTCTGCTAGTAGGGGAAGCTGAGGAGGAAGTTGAATTGATAATTTTGTCGAGCCCCCACCCCAATTTCATTGCAGAAACTATAAATTGTGTGGGTTAAGTCAGTGGTTCTCAACCAGTGGGACAGGGCCCCCTGGGGGGCTGTGGGCAGGTTTCAGGGGGTCCGCCAAGCAGGACCAGTGTTAGACTTGCTGGGGCCCAGGGCAGAAAGCTGAAGTCCCACTGCGTGGCAGCCCTGAGCCCCATCACCGGGGCTGAAGCAGGAGCCTGAGCAACTTAGCTTCACAGGGCCCCCATGGCGTGAGGCCCTGAGCAATTGCCCTGCTCGCTACCCTTTAACGCCGGCCCTGGCTTTTAGATGCCGAAAACCAGTTGTTGAGGCCCAGGTGGGCTGTGGAGTTTTTATAGCATGTTTGGGGGGCTGCAGAAAGATAAAGTTTGAAAGAAACCCTGGGTTAAGTAACCCGAACAATCTTTCCAGAAGCCATGTTCGTAGAGTGCCAATTAAGGACAAAACAATTTTGTTTTTGCAGGTTAAACAGAGTTCACCTAACAGGGAAATCACTAAAGAAACGCCAAAGAAAAGTTGCTTAGAGATAGAGAGAGCATTTATACTGGGAAATGAAGTATTCCAAGAGTTATTAGCAGGAAAACTGTTAAATCTGAAGTCCAAGCAGGTACTGATTTGGTTATCTCCACAAACAGCCAAATTCATCCATTACTGGGTTGAAATCAATGGAGTTACAACAGGGCCAGATCTGGGCCATTGACCTTAAACTATAGTTACCTGCATGATGAGATAAACCACTGGAATACTAGCTCACAATCCACCACAAATCCCAGCACATCAGCCCTGCTGAAATGTATTTTCATTACAGATGGGCATTCCATTGTGCTCGGCACTGGACATACACCAGACAGCCCCTGCCCTGAAGTGCTAACAATTGAAATAGACAAGACAAGACCAGGAGTGGAAAGAGGTGAAGTGGCTTGTCCAAGGGCAATGGCAGAGCTAGCAATAGAAACCAGGACTTCTGATTCCCTGTCTGGTGCCCGTCTGCTGGGTGGTATTGTCTCCCTAGGAGTTACATGTCATCACTTGGTCAGACTTCAGACTCCACTGGGAAGTAAGGAGTAGAAAGGCCTATTACAAATCAGTCTCACGCTGGATAACGAGACTCATAAATGCAAGAATATTGTTTAAAATCTGCCCACTGATACATTGTCTCTTGGATGGAGTCTGAGGGTCACCTCTGACGGAACTTGCCAGAGGTAACTATATATAATAAGCTATATGAAAACATGGTGAAATCTGGTACAACTGGGTCAATTTAAGCAACTCCTGTTTTGATCCATTATATGAATGATCCAGCTCCATAAGCAGGGAGCTTCCCAAATCAGATGCTTAGTTGGAATCAAATCCCTATTTTACAAGACCATGAGTTGTGCTAGGCATAGTAATTCTGAGGGAGGCCAGTCACACTATAATTGGCTGTAATTAGCTTGTATAAGCTGAAACATACTTTGCCTGCAGCCAATGGCTGATCAAATAGATGTGAAATATTTTCGTCCTTTGAAATACTCCAGAAATTACACCTGATCCTTATAACCAAATGCTCCCTGATTAGTACAAAAGGGGCAATGCACCAGCTGAATACACAAAGGGAGGAGCTGGGGGTCAGACTGTTGTACCTTTGAGCTAGCCTCGCACTAAGGGACAATTGGCCAGGTGTAAAAGCCCTTGGGGAATCCTTCCAACAGCCCCCTTATATTACGCACAGAGACTGGGGATGCTCCCCACATTGTTCCATGACTAGGTGGAGATGACATAGGGATGGGAGGAGGAGGCATGGTCATGATCAATCTGTGCCCTAGTGGTACTGCATCCCTGCAGTAGCCCATAGGAGACCCATGGAAGCAGACACACACAGTAGGGCAGTTCCAGGAGTCTTTGCCCAGTCCACAGTATCCCACCCTCCCTAAGCAGAGGAAATGCAGGCAAGCTGCACCCTCTCTGATGCTACAGTGGCACAATCTGCCCCTGAGAACTGGGGACACTTACTTACAGGTTTCATAGAATCATAGAGTATCAGGGTTGGAAGGGACCTCAGGAGGTCATCTAGTCCAACCCCCTGCTCAAAGCAGGACCAATCCCCAACTAAATCATCTCAGCCAGGGCTTTGTCAAGCCTGACCTTAAAAACTTCTAAGGAGGGAGATTCCACCACCTCCCTAAGTAACGCATTCCAGTGTTTCACCACCCTCCTAGTGAAAAAGTTTTTCCTAATATCCAACCTAAACCTCCTCCACTGAAACTTGAGGCCATCACTCCTCCTTCTGTCAGGTTTAAATGTCTACACAGGGTGCAGGGCAGGGAAAAGTGGGCCCATAGGATCCAGTCCAACTCCAGAAAACTTCAGTCCAGATCCTCTGCTAGTGTAAATCCACAGAAGTCAATGAAGCAATGCCAGTGAATACCAGTTCAGGGTTAAAAGGTTGCTTCATTTTTACACACACACACACACACACACACACACACACACACTCTTCATTTTTACATACACAACACACACACACGCCTCTGTGGATTGCTAAACAATAATCCAGTTATTTGTCAAGTCGCTTGGGAAACTCCAGGAGCAAGGAAACAAATAGCTAAGGGCATCATATATCTTATATTGCCTACATAATTAACACTTTCCCTATGAGGTATAAAGGAATATATGTTTCATTGCACAGAGCAGCTTTCTCTCTCATTCATGGATTGTAGCTTTTAATGTGTTCTCTTAATTGTGGTAACTAACTAAATTCTTTCGAAGGATGCTGTCAAATGGGAAACATCATCAGTCAATATACTTAAGGAACAGTAAAATGTTTCCAAAAAAGTACTTTTAACTGCTGAGAGTGAATGTTCTATGTAGTTCTATAGGAAAAGTGGAGCGTAATGAAAAAATTGTCAATGTGAACTTGCACATTTACCAGCCTCAAATACATCATCCTATACAACTGAAAGTTGCCTTTAAAAGGGTACTGTGTTGTGCTCACAACCAGAGCTTACTGATGAAAGAATAGTGTTTCTTCAGGGTCAGAGTTAAGATTTTTGTTGCCTAAATATGCATTTCTTTGTGCTAGATAAGAATAAAGAGCCAGATTCTGAACGGCTGCAAACTGGCATAGCTTCACTGACTTCAGTGAACCTCCTGTGCCAATTTACCCAACCTGGGGACTTGGCCCAAGATATGTGGGTGGTGTAAGAGCTGACATTTTAAACTGTTCCTTTATGGACTTGGTTTTATAAATGCTCACCTGGTATACTGTCACTTAGTGACCTTCTTTCTGAAACAGTAATTTGGTTTTGGAATCTTCCCTTTTTTTTGCATCTTCCTTTACTCAAATCATTTTGAATTTCCCTGAAGCTCTGCAGAAATATTCTCCATTGCTTTCAAAGTAAATATGCTAACTTCCAGTCTTTCCCAAAAGCCATTTTCCCAAAACACAACTTAAATGTAGAGTTTCATAATGGAAATTAGTTGCAACCTTAATGATGAGGCTACTGTCTCTCCATAATGTATCTGTCTAGGTACTTTTGTGAACTTAATTAGGATAGCATGTGAACACCTAACAAATATTCACTATTGCCAACCTCAAATATTCTGAACTGAGTCAGGCCCCCCCCCAAATTCATTACATTTTAAAAACTGTTGGCTTCTGTTTGAGCATTTAGGGTTCTCATTTTCATGTGTTCATCTGCAACCATATGGGCTAGAAATTTTTATTTAAATATGAAGGGGAGACTCTTATGTAATCAGATGACTCCAGGAGCTGGGAGTTTAAGAAATGCCAAATATCATGAGACTTGCAGTAAAACCATGAGTTGGTAAAACACACTTTAATTTTTATCCTCATTCCCGCCCAGTGAGGTAGGCCAATATTATCACTATTTTACAGATGAAGAACTGTGCCACAATTCCTCAAGTGACTTGTCCAAGGTCACACATATGGTCTGTGTCTGAGCCAGGAATCCAGCTCAGGCCTACAGTAGAAAACTTGCAAGTCAGATCAAGCCCTGCCATGGAGGAGAAGAGGAATTCTGATTGCTGTCATGGAGTTTCCAATAGGTCAGTTTGCAAGGAACTCCTCCCCTCAACGCACCCAATGGAACAGACAGGGCTTTGAACCCCTGGATAGCTTGAGATGGGTAAGAGGCCAGAGCCATCTGCCCAGAGGACCTGTGGCTCCCCACTGCCTGCTCGTCCTCTGCAGCTCACCCCTGCCTCTTTTAACACTGCTCTAGGGGAGCCCTGAGACTGCACTGTGGTATGTCTGGGTGAGCAGAGGCATTTGAGTGGAACAGAGAGAGCGGCTGCTGCCGGTTCTGGGGATGACTGGTCTTCAGGGCTGTCTTTCAGCACCTTGTAGGAGTGCTGCATTCCAGCAAAGTGCAAACACACACAATCCTTCCTAGGGGAAGTAGAAGTACTGAGTGCCGTGCAGTGCTAAGAGAAGAGTATTTTGGAGGCATAATGACTTCCTAAGGCAGACTCATGCATGGATGTAGGAGGTGAGCCTTAGGTGTATATCCCGGTCTATAGCCCAACGCTGCAAATAGCTTTCCTAGAGGTGGGAGCGCTGTTCAGAGCAGTGAGACATTCAGAGCTCGCTGATTGCATTAGGCCACTTGTGTACATTTTGTTGTGCTGATTTGCAAAATGATTGCAAAACAAAGGAAGTAGGGGAAAGGTGAAGTTATGTTGCTGGACTGGGGGAGGAGGTTGAACCGTAAATCTTAAAGGACAACAACAGCTGCTCTAATGTGCCCGTTGAGTCAGCTCTAACAAACATTGTGCTGTTCTCCCCCAGTTGCGTCCCTTGAAGGTCTGTCATGGCAGGCCAAGTTGTTTTTAAGAGAAATTAGTGGAAGTTAAGAAACAATGAGGGTGAGACTAGGCAAGGAGAAACAAATAGCTCCATGGTTTATACAGTGTGGGACTTTCTAGGGCCAAATGTTTGGCTGATGTAAAGTGGGATCAATTTGCCTCTGCCACCAGTTTTACCGCAGTAACTCCATTCCCTTCAGGGGGCTTACTTTGGTGTGAATTAGGGGTGAGGGAGAGCAAATTCAGCCCCACCTTCCCAGTGCAAACCAAACTAGCCCAAAGCCATTGTCTTCCCAGTGTCTTACTAGAAATGAGAACAAATTAGATGGTAAACCCTTGGAGGAGGCACTGGGTGGGCCTTTCAAAAGCCCCTAAGATTTGACAGCACAAGTTCTATTGACTTTTAATGGGACATGTGCTTCTAAAAACTCTACCCTGTCTTTTCTGATCTATAAAAATCTCTCTAAGGGTCAGGCATACAGATGGCATAAATCAGTGCCATGACATGCCATGCCAAATCACTGGGTCGGCTCCAAGGTACACCAGCTGACGAGCTGCCCGGGTAACAGTAACGAGGCAAATGGTTCAGTTTTATCCCTGTCTTGCTCTGTTTTCCAAGATACACTTCTATTAACACAGCTCCCCAAACTCTTGTATAGAGGGAGTCCTGTACACTAAGACACTCTCAAACCAGGGCACCTTTTAAAAATCAAGCCACTTTTAATAAGAGGCCTAAATATGGGTTTAGGTACCTAACTTTAGGCCCCTGGATATGAACCCCAGGTTAGTATAAAGTCACTGATGAAAAAACTGTAAGGCCATTTCCAAGCAAGTGTGAAAATTGTGGGGGGAGGAGAGAGTGTCAGAGCATCCAGCCTGCCATTGACTTGGGCCAAGAATAAGGATGGAGGGGTGGTATGAGACAGGCTGCGTACAATGGCATGAAAGAGGGGCTGTTCATTGGTCCCACTCTCTGTAGCTATTTACTTCTCTGGTTGCTTCATGAGCAGCAGTGCTCTAGGTACGGGCCAACTTCACAAACCATCCAAGCAAGGCTTTGGGCAGCCTCAGCAGCCTTCCGAGGCACTGTCAGTTGTGACATAACATTACTGTCCAGAAATAGCTGCCAGGGCTCAGGAATTTTGGCTCCCAAAGGGTGATGACCATGGCCCCAATTCAGCAAGGTGCATAAGCCGGCAGTTAACATTAAAACACAGAAAACATGACCTATGAGGAAAGACTAAGGAAAAAATGGGTTTGTTTAGTCTGGAGAAGAGAAGACTGAGGGGGGACATGATAAGTTTTCAAGGACATAAAAGATTGTTACAAGGCAGAGGGTGAAAATTGTTCTCGTTAACCTCTGAGGATAGGACAAGAAGCAATGGGCTTAAATTGTAGCAAGGGCAGTTTAGGTTGGACATTAGGAAAAACTTCCTAACTCTCAGGGTATTTAAGCCCTGGAACAAATTGCCTAGGGAGGTTGTGGAATCTCGGTCATTGGAGGTTTTAAAGAACAGGTTAGACAAACACCTGTCAGGGATGGTCTAGTTATTACTTAGTCCTGCCATGAGTGCAAGGGATTGGACTAAATGACTTCTTGAGGTCCCTTCCAGTCCTACACTTCTATGATTCTGTGAATAAGTATGTGCTTAAGTATCAGAGGGGTAGCCGTGTTAGTCTGGATCTGTAAAAGCGGCAAAGAGTCCTGTGGCACCTTATAGCAATTCACCCATGAAAACTTATGCTCCAATATGTCTGTTAGTCTGGAGCATAAGTTTTCATGGGTGAATTTCTATAAGGTGCCACAAGACTCTTTGCCTCTTTATGTGCTTAAGCTCATCCCTATTCAGCAATGCATTTAAACACATGCTTAATGTTAACCGCCTGCTTACACGTTTTGCTGAATTGGGTGCCCAGGTCAATCCTGTTTGAATTTCTCCACCACACTGCGAATCATCCCTAGGAACCAATGTTATGAGGAGCATTTTATGATGAATAAACAGTCATTATATCAAGAATAACAATACACCCTATTGGGGATTTAATCTTTGGCTGTGAATATCCCTGAAAAGTCATTGATAGCTTTTTTTCCCCCTTCTCCAAAATTAGCACTGAAGCATCCCATTGTTTTAAAGAGCCTGGCAATCGAAGAGAACAATCCTAAATCATTGTTTGCAAAACTAAAAAAGCTTGTATCTTGGGAGAACAATTGCAATGTAGGAAAAATTCTTCACTGCAAAGCTACTGTTTTAATAGAGGAGTTAGCATTTGTGCTCAGACTCCCAAATGTCAGAGGCTAAAAATACTTTGTCCTGTTGCAGAATTTCAATATGCACAAAGGGGAAGTTGCTCTTTTCTCTGAACTTGGAACAGGTCTGACTTCTAGGGCCAGCTATTCAAAAGAGTAGAATCACATGACTTTGCACACACACACACGCATGCAGCTGTGTTCTATTTTATACATGCAGTTACTGCAAGTGTGCAGCAAACTGGGTACTTGCATGTGCAGATGGTCAGATGAGCATCTAATTGGACATTTGCATCTACAAGTACCCAGCTTATGTGTACATTGGCCAATATGCTTGTGCAATTAGTGCAAAACTATTCTGTGAAACCCCTGGCTTCCACCCTCTTGAAAATAAACTGCCATAAAAATCAAATCTTAAAAATTGGACTGAAAATTGTATTGCTTATCTTAAGCAAGAGTGCCTATGGCAGGCAAAGGGGATCGTGTCACAGATGCTAGTGGGTGCCCCTTCCTGGCCACCCACTGGGATTGCTGTGAGGAGAATTCAAGCCTCTCTGCTCTGGATTCTCGGGGCTGTTTCAAGCTGCTGGAGCCTAAATGGAGTCCAGCCCCTGCCCCAATCTGTTGTCCCTAGCACAGTCTCACACTTCTACCTGACACCCCTATCAGAGTATTGGAACCTGCTGTCCAGCCACCTAGCCCCTCTGGGCTCAGTGTGGCCCCTCAGACTCCTGGGTACTTAAACACACCCCGCTCCCAGAACTCCATCCCAAAGGTGGGAAGCTTCTGGCAGACAGTTGAGCTCTCTCAGGGGCACGCAGTGGTTGTGAAGCCGTCAACACAGACATGCACACTTGGTACAGTCCAACATCTTCAGGCTCTTTAATCATGTAAAGCACAGGAGAGTACAGACCATAGAAAACATCCTCAACACAATGCCTCTCACTAGCTCTCCCTTCCCTGAGGAGTCCTTAGAGCAGGGGTGGCCAACCTGAGCCTGAGAAGGAGCCAGAATTTGCCAATGGACATTGCCAAAGAGCCACAGTAATACGTCAGCAGCCCCCCATCAGCTCCCCTCTCCCAGAGCCTCCGGCCCACTGGCAGCCGCACCCGCTCCCCCCCGGAACCTCCGGATCAGCTGTTTCGTGGCGTGCAGGAGGCTCTGGGGGGGAGAGGGAGGAGCAAGAGCACGGCAGGCTCAGGGGAGGGGGCGGGAAGGGGTGGAGTGGGGGCAGGGCCTGTGGCAGAGCCAGGGGTTGAGCAGTGAGCACCCCCCGGCACATTGGAAAGTTGGCACCGGTAGCTCCAGCCCCGGGGTCGGTGCCCAGACAAGGAGCCGCATCTTAACTTCTGAAGAGCCGCACGAGGCTCCGGAGCCCCAGGTTGGCCACCTCTGCCTTAGAGGATTATCTGTATTCTGTCAGTCAGGCAGGGTCCTCTGCCCCATTGCCTGCCCTCCTGCAGCAATTTCCCTCACCTTAATTTGTTGTTAATGACTCTCCCCTCCACTTTCCCCCCTTGAGTCCCTTTATAGACTCTTGCTGGGGTCACCTGCTTCTTTTGTTCTGCCTTTTGGTAATTTCCCACTGGTCTCAAACCCCCCTTCTTTTGGACAAGAGGAGGAAGTGTCTTCTCCCAGCTACAGCAAATCTATTGTCCCAAGTTGTTTTACTTTGTACACTCAGTATTTGTAGCCGTGTTGGTCCCAGGATATTAGAGAGACAATGCGGGTGAGATAATATCTTTTTTGGACCAACTTCTGTTGCTGAGAGAGACACGCTTTCAAAATGAGGGCTGATCACCCAGCATTGTCTCTGGCCTGCCAAAGAAGTCACACAGCCCTGCTACTCCAGGATGGATCCACACACACATAGGCTTTCCATGGCACACTAATTTCCTAATACAATTTCATAAAATCATCCACAGTTCAGAAGTGATACAAACAGAACCCCTAAATCGTCACCGAATAAACATAATATTTACCATAGCAGAACTCACTCAAATATCCTGTCTCCAGCAGCCAATGGCAGATAATGCAAAGTGTGAAACTTCCACATTGCATTTAACTGTGCAGTACTAAACTATGGGAGAAACCTCCTTCCAGAAATATAGCTGGTGACCAGCTTATGGCTAAAATAGGGCTGTCAAGCAATAAAAAAAATGAATCACGATTAATCGTGTGATTAAAAAAATTAATTGCAATTATTCGCACTGTTAAGCAATAATAGAATATCATTTGTTTAAATTTTTTTGGATGTTTTTTTACATTTTCAAATATATTGATTTCACTGACAACACAGAATACAAAGTGTACAGTGCTCACTTTATATTTATTTTTATTACAAATATTTGCACTGTAAAAACCAAACAAAAATATTCTTCAATTTACCTAGTACAAGTTCTGTAGTGCAATCTCTTTATCGTGAAAGTGTACCTTAGAAATGTAGATTTTTTTTGTTACATAACTGCACTCAAAAACAAAACAATGTAAAACTTTAGAGCCTACAAGTCCACTCAGTCCTACTTCTTGTTCAGCAAATCGCTCAGACAAACAAGTTTGGTTACAATTTGCAGGAGATAATGCTGCCCATTTCTTGTTTGCAATGTCACCTGAAAGTGAGAACAGGCATTTGCATGGCACTGTTGTAGCCGGCGTCACAAGATATTTACGTGCCAGATATGCTAAACATTGTATGTCCCTTCATGCTTCAGCCACCGTTCCAGAGGACATGCTTCCATGCTGATGATGCTTGTTAAACAAATAATACAATAATTACATTTGTGACTGAATTCCTCAGGGGAGAATTGTATGTCTCCTGGTCTGTTTTACCCGCATTCTGCTATATATTTCATGTTGTTATAGCAGTCTCGGATGATGACCCAGCCCATGTTCGTTTTAAGAACACTTTCACAGCAGATTTGACACAACGCAAAGAAGGTGCCAATGTGAGATTTCTGAAGATAGCTACAGCACTCGACCCAAAGTTTAAGAATCTGAAATGCCTTCCAAAATCTGAGAGGGACGAGGTGTGGAGCATGCTCTCAGAAGCCTTAAAAGAGCAACACTCCAATATGGAAACTACAGAACTCGAACCACCAAAAAAGAAAATCAACCTTCATCTGGTGGCATCTGACTCAGATAATGAAAATGAACATGAGTTGGTTCACTCTGCTTTGGATCATTATTGAGCAGAACCCATACTTCTATGAGGTGAATTGAAAAATACTTTTATCTTTTGTTTATCATTTTTACAGTGCAAATATTTGTAATAAAAAATAATAATATAAAGTAACCACTGTACACTTTGTATTCTGTGTTGTAATAGAAATCAATACATTTGAAAATGTAGAACATCCAAAAATATTTAATAAATTTCTATTGGTTTTCTATTGTTTAACAGTGCAATTAATTGTGATTCATTTTTTTTTGTTAACTGCGTGAGTTAACTGCGATTAATCGACAGCCCTAGGCTAAAAGCATGAACACTTTTCTTCTGATGGAGGGAGGGAAACTGGCTGCAGTCAGCCACTCTGGCTTTCTTGACTTCTTAAGCTGTTTATATCCATATCCGTTTCTTCCCTAGTTACCACTGCTATCTCCAATGCTTTACCACCCACAGTGTGAAAGCAGAAGCTTTGCATGTGGCTCTTTGGTCTGGACTAGCTCAAAACTGTTCTCCTTTGGGGCCCACCGCCAGGCCAGGTTTTCAGGCATAGGGGACATAAGAGCTGCTGTCTGGCTAGGTTGGGTTTTGATTTAATCTTTGGTTAAATATTTTCTGGCTTTGGGGTGAGACGCAGCTGCTGTGTTAATTGTTTCTACGTGAGTGTATTTGTAAGGTGTGGCGAAGGCACACTTCTAATGTGAGAGAAATGGGGCGGGAGAAATAAATAAATTGCCATTTGCTAAGAAAAAAGGAAATTCTTAGTAAAAACTTCCTACAGAAGAGACATAGGAAACAAACATCTAAGTGCAAGAAACCCAAGGGGAGCAAGAAAAAACAACATTAAATTGATTGAGCCACCAAGAGAAGCAATTGCCTTCTGGGCTTTCAATACGCAAAGCTGGTGAAAACAGTTGAGAAAGGTTAAGAGCACTGAAATGTGGGTGTATACAGAAGAATTCTCAGTGGGGGCTCAGTAATTCTTGGGGCTTGGCTCAGCTCATTACAGAGATGAGCCAGAGTGTGTGAAATGCAGATTTTGATCTAGATCCATATGCTTCCCCCCAAAACAGGGGATTTTGGTGCAGATTCTTAAACCAGACCCACCTCTAACATCACCCCTACACACAACTGAGAGGAAGCAATCTCCCTTAACCCCAGCCCCAGTGATATCAGATGCTGTACTGATGTGTGCAATATTAGAACCTGAATGAAATGTGAGGGGGACAGGGGAGTTCTTCCCTTAACCAATGCAATGATGTATTACAGTAACTTCAGGATTAACTCCTTAGAGTAGCTGTAATTTTGATCTGATCTACTTCACACATTGTTTCATTCTGTTTTACCTTTTTTCTAATGTATCTGGGCTCACTATGTCAGTAAAAAACCCACTCCCAAAACATCTCCCTCCCCCTGCCATTGTTTTCCATTAACCAAAATGGCATTGAATTTAGAAGAAACATTAACAAGCTGATGCCCTAGCTTGTGTGACACAGGAACCCAGTGCGAACACAAAGAAGCTAACCACAAAAGACTCTCCAGGTCTGAGATTTTCCAGGTGCCTTAGTTCACCTCGCTCTCAGCGATCTGGATCAAACCTGAGGCCTCTTTTGGCCCCTTGAGTGCACTGGAGGAGAGAGAGAGCTAGGTGTAAAGGCCAGATGGACATGAATGCTGGCCCAGTGCCACAGGCCCCCTCCTAGATACAGATTCTTGTCGATCAAGCTTTCAACATGTATAGGCAGCCCAACAACCGCAGAAATTGCTGGGAAGAAGTTCTGAGCCACCCCTCTTAGTCAGCTAAGAAGCCAGAGCTAGAGGGATGCTCTCCAGAAAAGACTGGGTAATTATAGAGTGGCAATGAGTCCTGTGGCACCTTATAGACTAACAGGCGTATTGGAGCATAAGCTTTCGCCGGTGAATACCCACTTCATCAGATGCAGTTATAGAGACGTAATTATAGAGACGCAACTGGACTTCTTTACCCTGAGCCCAGTATAGTGCTATCACCAGCCAGCTGTGTACGAGAACTGCCTCGAGAGGTTGCCATGCAGTATGTAAGAAATGGAACCGAGATTGTTCCACCCCATCTCTCCCTCCACTGCACCCTTAGCAAATGCTGAGCAATGGAATCTGCAGGAGGGAATCGAGAAGTCAACTGTAACCATTAAGGAAATCCTGCACGGTTTAGTAATGCCAATTCTGCCACCTAGTGACAAAGGAAGATGAACCTAGGCTTTCTCAAAGGGGTGAGGGAGCTGGCTCGCGGTTAAAGCTGGGCTTTAAAAGCCATCCCCTTGCATGGGACGGTGCCGAGGGTACCGCACGAGTGGCAGTTCCCGAGGGCTTTCGGCCTGTATAGGACAGAGGCAGGGTAGCTCTGGAGGCAGTGGCTATAACCAGATGCAGTATATGCTGGCCCCCGTCTGCTAGTCAGCTCAGAAAAGGGTCACATCCAGGATTCAGCCAGCAGCACACCCTTGCACTGCTTGAGCTGCAACTTGCAGACCTTTGCTTGGTAAAGGTTCTGATGTCACAAGCACAGGAGCACAAGGGCTGTTGGCGGGGTGGGGGGCAACATCCTCTCCACACCCTTTTGCATCCCTGAAAGAGCAGACATAATCTGGTCCTAAATTCCTAGCCGATACTCTAGTTATTCAGATGATTCCTCCTATGCACAGGTAATGTATATATGAGCCCTTCAAGCATCCACTTGAAGTGGAGTTCCAGAGAATCCCTATCCAGACAAATTGCTGGCAATCACAGGGCTCTGTCTCTCCAAAGCTTGCGAGCCCCTGTGTGAGTCAATGCAACTTATTAAAGGGCCAGGGGAATCTTCCAAGCTGAGCAATACATGAAAAGGACATCATCTGCATCTAGTGAAAATGTATGCTCCCCTCCCTGTCCAGGATCCCATACATGTATTTGTATTGCCTGGCACTCGTTGGTAAGGATGCCGTGGGGAGCACAAACAGCAAAAGGTGGAAAAGGCACAACTGTTCCTGCTGCTATTAAGGGAAAGAGCGAATAGCCTGGTATTTGGGGACGTTCCCACAACCAAAACATCTCGGTGAACAAAATTGACTTCTACAAACCGGTTTTGGAAGCAGCCCAAGCAGAAATTCCCCAGCTGCATCCCTTCCCGCTGTGCTTCACTTTCCCACCTCTGTAAAATAGATGAGCAAAGCTGTCCAAGTGCAAAGTAAAACATCATCACCTGTTTACAGCTGGGAAGGCAGGCCTGCTTCCTGCTCACGACCCAACTGCCTTCAAAAACTAATCTTCACTAACAGATGCAGGAACAGATGCAGTTCCTTGCTCTTAACTACTAGAAAATCTCTTTTCCCTGAAATAATGTGTAGATCTTTACTAAAGCCATGATAGAAACAGCAGTTGGAAGTAAAGCTGCGGGGTTTAAGCTTTACTGGAGGCAAATGGGCCAGTTTCTGATTTTGCTTACACTGATGTAAAGCAGGACCCACTCCATTGAAATCAGTGGCAATAGACCAGCACAGGAGGAGAAACTGGCCTAATGTCTTAAACTTCATTTCCTCATGAGACCCTGATTCCTGAAAGCATCTCTGGTCAGGAAAGCCCTGAAGGAGGGTTTTAAATTCCATTGGCTTCAGTACTTCAGCACATGCTAAACTTTGTGTTTTCCTGAGTTGGGGGCCTTAAAGCATCCTAAATAGCTAAAGCTATTTGCAACAGCTGGCTGAGACAAACAAGGAAGTAAGTGTTGTAGCAACCAGGCAAGGTACTAACCAACTTCAACAGGACTTTATTTTTAAAGTCTTTACGAAGCTGCTGCTGCACCCTCAGTAGCTCTCACTCAGCCTTCTCAACTCCTCTCCCCTCCCCCCATTCCTGTTTCCTGTCCTTTCAGACTTCCAACAGCCAGTGCTCCCAGTTCTAATAATTACAAGCAGCATCTAAACACCATATTCCCTCCTCTCTTAAGAAACTCTCCCAATTAAAATAAACATTGTTATTCTAACCACAGGAACAAATATGAAACAAGACACTATTCTGCTGGCAGAAATATTACACTGAAAACGCTGGAGATACTACATAACCTAGTCTCTAGTCCAGACAGGTGGTCGTCGGGGTCTGACAGGCCGTCTCTCAAGCCCCAGTTCCAGTGCAATGTCTTGTTGTGTTGATACTACGGTGAAGTCATCCCATGCAGGCTGGGTGTTGGCGTAATCTCCTCTTGGTGCATAGGCAGGTGCAAGATAAGAAGCATGCCATACCCGCCTATCAGAAAGTCGATAGGTGTAAGGTCCCTTCTTCTCTATGATTTTAAGAGGAGCTGTGAATTTATGGTTCCCTTTGCATAAAATTCCAGGTTTTCGTATTCTAACGAAGGAACCACACTCAAACTTTGGTTCCTTAGCACCCTGCTGCTTGTTTGTGAAAGTCTTATACTTTGCTTGGTTCTGTTCAACTGTTTTTCTCACGTCATCCTTAATTGGGGCATCAGGTAGTGCCTTTAACAATCCAGCAATGTTCCATTTAGTATTTATCTGTTTCCCATGCCGTAAATCTGCGGGTAACCTTTGTGTTGTGGCATGTCATGTAGCCCGGTATGCTTTCAAGAAATCAGTTGTGAAGGTTATCCACAATCGCCCTTCCAGTTTAGCCATTTGCAAACTCTCTTTCAAACTTCTGTTAAACCGTTCGATTTCCCCATTGGCTTGAGGGTAATATAGGGATGACCTGTGTAAAATGTTTCTCTCTGCTAGAAAAGTTTCAAACTCCAGGAAAGTAAATTGACTACCATTATCTGAAACCCGTTCTTTGGGGTTACCTTCCCTGCTAAAAACTGAAGAGAGGAACTTAATTACTGTAGCAGAAGAGATTTGCAATGTAAACGTTCCCTCAGGCCATTTCCTGAAATAGTCTATTAAAGTAATGGCATAACGGCAGTCACTTGGAGCAATATCAAAGGGTCCTACAATGTCAATTGCCACTTTTTCCCATGCAGATTCAGGAAGAGGAACAGGCTGTAATGGAGGGGTACATGTCACTGCTGTCTTATCATGCATTTGGCAAGTGACACAGGATTTTATGAGTGCTTCAGTTTGAGAGTCCATCCCTGGCCACCAATACAGATTCTGTAGTCGTCGTTTGGTTCTGACAATTCCTTGATGAGTATCATGTGCCAGGTGTATGAGTTTTGACTGTAATTCTTCTGGCACAAGTAGTTGGTGAGTACCTCGTAGCACACCGCCATCAAGCAAAGAAAGTTCATCCCAAACTCTAAAATAAGGCAGCAAAACTGGGTCAAGGTTTTCAGGGTTACTGGGCCATCTCTTTGTCAGAAATCCCCATAGTTTTTGTTGAATTGGACACGCTGAACAAGCAGCTTAAAATTGTTGTCTTGTAACTGCAGTAAGAGTGCTTGTAATAAGCGCAACCACTACATCCTCATCCTCCAGTGGACCATCTGGTGAAGGCAAAGGCAGGTGAGAAAGGCAATCAGCGACCACATTTTGGTTTCCAGGGTTATATTCCAGTTCATAATTGAAAGAGAGTAGTCTTGCAGACCATCTAGCAATACGATATCCTGCTCTTCCCAGTCCTTTTGTGGTGAGCAACGTCGTCAAAGGACTGTGGTCTGTGCGCAACTTAAACGTGCGGCCCCACAGGTAAGTTCTCCATTTTTCAGTAGCCCAGACACAAGCAAGTGCTTCTTTTTCGACTGTAGAATATTTCCTCTCAGCATTACTTAGTGTCCTTGAAGCAAATGCAAGAGTCCTCTCTGTGTCGTCCTCATGAAGTTGTGTGAGAACAGCCCCAAGTCCATAATCAGAAGCGTCAGTAGTTACAATGTTGGCAATGCAGGACTGAATAGTGCAAGTACTGGACTATGTACAATCAAGTCTTTCACCGTTTCAAAACTAGCTTGTGCATCTGTTGCCCACACTAAGGTTGAACTTCTCCATAGTAATTCTCGTAACGGTTTAATGACAGAAGCATAACTGGGAATAAATTTTGCATACCAGGAGGTAAGACCCAAGAAGGAACATAAGGTTTGCAAATCTGTTGGAGGAGGAGCATCTGAAATTGCCAGGATATGATCTGGATCACGTTTTAGTCCAGCCTGTGAAATTGTATGCCCCAGAAAGGAGAGTTCAGTTTGTCTAAATTTGCATTTGGACCTATTGAGCTTGAGGCCTGCTTTGCTGATGCAGTTTAATATAGACTGCAGGTTATTCTCATGCTCCTCAGAAGTATTTCCAAACATGATAATATCATCCAGATAGCACTAAACTCCATGTTGATTCTTCAGAATCAATGACATCATTTTTTGGAAGGCACTTGGGGCAGATGCGAGACCGTATGGAACAAGTTTAAAAATAAATAGTCCCTCATGTGTAATAAATGCTGTGAGGTCTTTGCTATCTTCATGCAACATAACCTGGTAGTATGCGCTCTGCAAATCAAGAGGAGAAAATATCTTTGCTCCACAGAGTTCTGCAAATACTTCTTCTATGTGAGGAAGAGGATGGCTGTCAATCACAATAGCTTTATTTAGCTCCCTTAAGTCCACATAAAGGTGAATGCCTCCACCCTTTTGCATCACTACTATAGGTGAAACCCATTCCGACGAATCAATCTCCTCAATTATGTCCTTTTGAATATGTTTTCTCAGTTCCTCTGAAACAGCTTCCCTGACTGAAAATGGTAAGCGCCATAACATCTGTCATACAGGCATCACATTATTCCACATTTTAACTTTATGCAGAAACCCATAAGCACAGCCGAGTTTCTCCTCAACCTGGTGTTGGGTCCCAGTTGAAACTGGTGTGTGTACCGCAAGAGTGCTTTGCTGAGGAAGATCAATTCATCCATTAAGTACCCTGAGATTTAAAACAGCCAACACATCTCTGCCGAGGATAGCAGTGCCTTTGTGGACAGTGTAGAACTCTGCAGTTACACAGCAATCACCAACAGTAACTATCCTGGCAGGCAGCCATGTACTGGAATATGGTTTTTCAAATAGCATGCCAAGTGAAGTTTGGGTTCAGTAAGAGGCACATCTTTAAAGTAATGCAGATAGATGGAATCAGGTAGTATAGATACTGCTGAGCCAGTGTCCAGCATTAGCTGAATAGAGTGTGATTTACCTGAGGGTATGGTGGAAATGTTTACAGTGCACTTTATTTGTTCTTGAATATGTGCAGCAGTGATTTTGTCCACGCTCAGCAGCAGTAACATCTGGTGTTGTAACTGCATGCACCTGTTGATTGAACTGGCTGCTGCGACATACTTTAGCAAAATGTCCAATCTTTTTGCAATGATTGCACTGAGCTACTTTTGCCGGACATCCTGTGTAGTTTGCAAGGTATTGTGGGGATCCACCGCAAAAGCATGCTTTTACTGTATTTTGAATTTACTGATTCGGTGGTTTTTTATTAGGTTTCCTCTTGTAATCATTTGTTTGCAGTGATAGTGAACTTTTCTGCAAAGGAGTCACAGCCTGGACTGTGCCTCTTATATCCATGCTCATTATTTTGGCTTCAGCTGTAGCTGACTCAATCTGCGTAGCAATGGTTATTGCTTTTTCTAGTGTAAGTTGTGGTTCTAGAAGTAAGCGTTCTCTTACACGAAGCATGGTTGTTTTCTCAATGAGCTGGTCTCTAATCATCTCATCTGCCATATTCCCAAAGTCACAAGTTGCAATCAGACTCCTCAGGGAAGCAATATGCTGCATTATAGTCTCCCCTGTTTTCTGCTCACGCTGGCGAAATCTGTAGCGATTAGTTACTACATTCACTTTTGGCACAAAAAAGTTCTTTAATGAGTGAGTGCAGTCTCATATTTATCATCTGCAAGGGGAAAAGTGTAAAATATATGCTTCCCTTCTGCTCCAAGGCAGTGGATTAGCAGAGCACGCTTTCTTACTTCAGAAATCTCTGTAGCAGTGATTGCAAGCAGATAAGTCTCAAACATATGGATCCAGGCAGTAAAAGCAATTGGAGGCTCACCTGGGCTTTGCAGAAAGGGTGCAGGTGGGTTCAGAGGCAGAAGATCCATCCTCGTCACCAAAATGTTGTAGCAACCAGGCAAGGTACTAACAAACTTCAACAGGACTTTACTTTTGAAGTGGAAACCTCTTTACCAAGCTGCTGCTGCACCCTCGGTAGCTCTCACTCAGACTCCTCAGCTCTCCCCCTCCTTCCTGTTTCCTGTCCTTTCAGACTCCCAACAGCCAGTGCTCCCAGTGTTAATAATTACAAGCAGCATCTAAACACCATGGTAAGACAAAAGGCATTTGCCTTCAGTGCTGAAGGAGAGGTTTTCTGCCTTGTGCAATTATTCCTACGATACTTGTGTAAGCAGTGTCAGGATGAGCTCCATCCTGACATCTCGTGGTGAGGTGTGGCAAGTTGTGGAAAAGAACTTCAGGGGCTGATCTCATTTGCATAGGCACACCCACCCCACCTAGAATGAGGCCATAGCTGCCCAAATGGTCACTTTGGCTGCTGTGGGATCCCCAGTGTCTCTGTTATTGGAGCAGGAAGAATAAATTGTTATTACCCTGATTATGGGAACTGTGCTGGGAACTGTATTTGGCCTTTTGTTATGATGGAGGGACTCACCATCAACTAAGTAGCACTTGCTAGGCAAGGGTCATGGGTTCCAAAACTCTGTGAATTGAGAGAGGTTGGGGACAAGTATTAATATTTGGTGGTATGGGCCCCTGGGTGGGGGCCTTAATGCTCATTGTACTTTCTCCTCTCTCCCCTGTAGAATATCAGAGCTAATTCTGATTCTATTAGGAGTCTAGTTACAGGCTACTGAGCTCACTTTGGGCTAATGGTGGACCAGCACTGAGACTCCCCTACTACAAGCTGAATTCACCAAAGAGCTGAACTGACTAAGAGCTGAAATCACTGAGCGTTGTGTTAAGTAGTGGGGAAGCCTGAAGATATATTGTGGAGCAGTTTGTGGGATGGCTGGAGTGCTTTGTGGACAGGCTGGTGGAGCAGTTCATAGGACAGCGGGAGCTGCTTGTGAGATGCGGAGCAGTCCCGTACCAGGAAGTGGAAGGCAAACGTAAACCTGTAGCCTTTGCCAGCCGAGGATTGTCTGATAGTGAAACTCGCTATCCCACCCAGAAGCTGGAATTCTTGGCCTTGAAATGGGCCATTACTGAGAAATTTCGAGACTACTTGTATGGTGCTCAGTTCCAGGTGTGGACAGACAACAATCCACTAACTTATGTGTTAACAAGTGCTAAGCTGGATACTACAGGGCAGAGATGGGTGGCCGCCTTGGCTAGCTATGAGTTCAGCATTCAGTACCAATCAGGGAGAAGCAATGCAGATGCAGATGCATTGTCCAGGCGTCCGCAGGCTCCAGAAATTGCTGTGATACCCACAGATGGAGTGAGAGCTATTTGCAGTGTGAGTCGCCGAGAGCCAGAGGCCCGTGAGAGCCTTCAGGGATGTGTTGCAGATGCTTTGGGCCTGCCCCCTGAATGCGTCTCTTCTGCCTCAGTGAACTATAGTGCATTGGAGCAATCTCCTTTGCCCATGCTCAATGCAGCTGACTGGCAAGAAGCCCAGCGGCAAGATATTGACATTCGTGATACACTACTTGCCAAAAGGGAGGGGCGAAGCCCAGCTGCGGTTGTCCCACCTAACCCGGAGGGTAAACTACTATTGAGAGAATGGACCAAACTAAAACTGATTCAGGGAGTGCTACACCAAATGACCACCGACCCTTTACAAAAACAATGAGCACAACTAGTGCTGCCAAAAAAGTACAGAGCCCTAGCCATGAGGGCCCTGAATGATGACTTTGGGCATTTAGGGATGGAGAGGACCCTGGAACTTATTCATAGTAGGTTCTATTGGCCCCGAATGGCTGAAGATGTTCGCAGGAAATGTGAGACTTGCGCTCGATGTGTTCAAAGGAAAACTCTGCCCACGAGGGCTGCATATCTCAAGAACATCACCAGCAACAAACCTTTGGAATTGGTATGCATTGATTTCTTGTCTGTAGAGGTAGACAAGAGGAATGTTGGGAACATTCTAGTAGTGACTGACCATTTTACATGGTATGCACAGGCATATCCCACACATGATCAGAGGGCCACCACCGTTGCTCAAATATTGTGGGACAAATATTTCTCAGTCTATGGATTCCCGGCTTGGATACACTCTGATCAGGGGCAGGATTTTGAGAGTCACCTTCTGAAGGAGGTGCTGAAGGTAGCAGGAATTAAAAAGTCTAGGACAACGCCTTATCACCCCCAAGGTGATCCTCAGCCAGAGAGGTTCAACCGAACCCTATTAGATATGTTGGGAACCTTGCGACCAGAGCAGAAGGCAACCTGGAGCCAGCATGTCGCATTTCTGGTGCATGCCTACAATGCCACAAAGAACGATGCTACGGGAGTCACCCCATATCTCTTGATGTTTGGGCGAAAACCAAGATTACCCATAGACTTGTGCTTTGGTGTATCAGAGGATGGAGATAGCTATGAAACTCATCAGCAATATGTATCCTGACTAAGAGAAAAGCTGTGGGATGCTTATCACTTAGCTACCGCGGTGGCTCGGATGAACGCAGACCGCAACAAACATCGATATGATGCCAGAGTGCATTCGCAGGAGCTCCAGCTGCGGGACAGAGTCCTGCTGCGAAATTTGGGTAGCTGTGGGGCGGTCAGCTTCAGATCATGTAAGGTGCCCCTTACCTCTCTCCCACCCCCGCATCTCCACCCAGGTTGGGAGGTAAAGCTCTGCAGATAAACTTTTGAACTTTGGGGCTGCCCTGACCAGGGACACAGCCTTTTGGGTCATTGGACTTTTGGGACTTTGGGTGATTTGGCGTTGCTGGACTCAAGAACCAAAGGGAAAGGGCATGCCCCAATTTGCTTGGGGTGGATTTTTTTTGCTCATGGGTTGTGTTATGAATCCTGTTGGTGGTGTTTCCCCAACGTAATACCACATTGTTTCTCTCTGTTATTAAAAGGCTTTTGCTACACTCAGACTATGTGCTTGCGAGAGGGGAAATATTGCCTCTTGGAGGCGCCCAGCGGGGGTGGTATATATTTGTCCCAGGTCACTGGGTGGGGGCTGGAGCTGGTTTGCATTGTGTTATTGGAATGAATCCCCTAGATATTGAACCCGGCCCTTGTTGCTGCCAACTCTGACGGGCAGAAGGGTTACATTTTTGGGGGCTCGTCCGGGATCCCTGGGTCAGTACCCCTCGCAAGCACCTGTTGAGTGATCCACTACATTGGGAAACAATTTATATTTTGTTTGTGCTTATATTTTGAGGAAATTATATTATATGTTTGTATAATGGCTAATATGTCAGGTTTGTTGGGCCCTGGCTCAGCAGCTTCTAGCTCAGAGGCTGCAGCCTCGGCTGATGATTGGACAAAAGCTCTGGGGCAAACATTGGAAAAGGTTGTGCTGTCCCATGCTGCATCAGACTCTTGTCGTAAGTTAAGATTATTTGCTGGGGAGGAGGAGTTTGAACCCTGGTTAGAGCATACCACTGAAATGCTGCAAGAGTGGGCCGTACCAGATGCAGAAAAGCGAAGATGCCTCATAGAGAGCCTTGGCGGCCCAACATTAGATGTGATTCGCACCCTGAAGCTCATTGACCCTGGGGTCAGTGTGAAGGACTACCTAGAGGCCCTTGAACACACCTTTGGGAGCGTAGAGGGCCCTGAAGACAGCTACTGTAAGTTCCTTAATTCCCGACAGCAAAAGGGCAAGAAGGCTTCAGCCTTCTACATACAGAGACTGGAGAGACTGCTTCAGAGAGCTGTCATGAGGGGAGCAGTGACTGCTGAGCAGATGGATCAGACCAGACTGGCTCAAACTGTAAGAGGAACTCAATATCAGAACCCGATTCTACTTCATCTCCAGCTTAGAGAACGACAGGAACATCCCCCAAGTTACTCCCAGCTGATAAAAGAGGTCAGAGAGGAGGAAGAAAGGCAGGCTGCCAGTGAGTTTTGGGAAGCTCAAATATGGGATCCAGCCAGCACAACACCACTGCGAACGGCCAGTGTACTGATGGTGAGCACCAGAGAGGAACGAGCCCCCAAAAATCTAACCCTTCTGTCCGTCAGAGTTGGCAGCAACAAGGGCCGGGTTCAATATCCAGGGATTCATTCCAGTAACACAATGCAAACTGGCATTTTTTGCTCATGGGTTGTGTTACGAATCCTGTTGGTGGTAAGATGAAAAGGAGTACTTGTGGCACCTTAGAGACTAACCAATTTATTTCAGCATAAGCTTTTGTGAGCTACAGCTCACTTCATCGGATGCATACTGTGGATAGTGTCGAAGATCTTTTTATGTACACACAAAGCATGAAAAAATACCTCCTCCCACCCCACTCTCCTGCTGGTAATAGCTTATCGAAAGTGATCACTCTCCTTACAATGGGTATGATAATCAAGTTGGGCCATTTCCAGCACAAATCCAGGTTTTCTCACCTCCCCCCCCCCGCCCCACACACAAACCCACTCTCCTGCTGGTAATAGCTTATCTAAAGTGACCACTTTCCTTACAATGTGTATGATAATCAAGGTGGGCCATTTCCAGCACAAATCCAGGGTTTAACACAAACGTCTGGGGGGGGGGGTAGGAAAAAACAAGGGGAAATAGGTTACCTTGCATAATGACTTAGCCACTCCCAGTCTCTATTCAAGCCTAAGTTAATTGTATCCAATTTGCAAATGAATTTCAATTCAACAGTTTCTCGCTGGAGTCTAGATTTGAAGTTTTTTTGTTTTAATATTGCAACCTTTAGGTCTGAGATTGAGTGACCAGAGAGATTGAAGTGTTCTCCGACTGGTTTATGAATGTTATAATTCTTGACATCTGATTTGTGTCCATTTATTCTTTTACGTAGAGACTGTCCAGTTTGACCAATGTACATGGCAGAGGGGCATTGCTGGCACATGATGGCATATATCACATTGGTGGATGTGCAGGTGAACGAGCCTCTGATAGTGTGGCTGATGTTTAATCATAGAATATCAGGGTTGGAAGGGACCTCAGGAGGTCATCTAGTCCAACCCCCTGCTCAAAGCACGAGCAATCCCCAATTTTTGCCACAGATCCCTAAATGGCCCCCTCAAGGATTGAACTCTCAACCCTGGGTTTAACAAGCCAATGCTCAAACCACTGAGCTATCCCTCAGGCCCTGTGATGGTGTCCCCTGAATAGATATGTGGGCACAGTTGGCAACGGGCTTTGTTGCAAGGATAGGTTCCTGGGTTAGTGGTTCTGTTGTGTGGTATGTGGTTGCTGGTGAGTATTTGCTTCAGGTTGGGGGGCTGTCTGTAGGCAAGGACTGGCCTGTCTCCCGAGATTTGTGAGAGTGTTGGGTCATCCTTCAGGATAGGTTGTAGATCCCTAATAATGCGTTGGAGGGGTTTTAGTTGGGGGCTGAAGGTGATGGCTAGTGGCGTTCTGTTATTTTCTTTGTTAGGCCTGTCCTGTAGTAGGTGACTTCTGGGAACTCTTCTGGCTCTATCAATCTGTTTCTTCACTTCCGCAGGTGGGTATTGTAGTTGTAAGAATGCTTGATAGAGATCTTGTAGGTGTTTGTCTCTGTCTGAGGGGTTGGAGCAAATGCAGTTGTATCGCAGAGCTTGGCTGTAGACGATGGATCGTGTGGTGTGGTCAGGGTGAAAGCTGGAGGCATGTAGGTAGGAATAGCGGTCAGTAGGTTTCCGGTATAGGGTGGTGTTTATGTGACCATCGTTTGTTAGCACTGTAGTGTCCAGGATGTATCTCTTGTATGGACTGGACCAGGCTGAGGTTGATGGTGGGATGGAAATTGTTGAAATCATGGTGGAATTCCTCAAGGGCTTCTTTTCCATGGGTCCAGATGATGAAGATGTCATCAATATAGCGCAAGTAGAGTAGGGGCGTTAGGGGACGAGAGCTGAGGAAGCATTGTTCTAAGTCAGCCATAAAAATGTTGGCATCCTGTGGGGCCATGCGGGTACCCATAGCGTGCCGCTGATCTGAAGGTATACATTGTCCCCAAATGTAAAATAGTTATGGGTAAGGACAAAGTCACAAAGTTCAGCCACCAGGTTTGCCGTGACATTATCGGGGATAGTGTTCTTGATGGCTTGTAGTCCATCTTTATGTGGAATGTCGGTGTAGAGGGCTTCTACATCCATAGTGGCCAGGATGGTGTTATCAGGAAGATCACCGATGGATTGTAGTTTCCTCAGGAAGTCAGTGGTGTCTCGAAGGTAGCTGGGAGTGCTGGTAGTGTAGGGTCTGAGGAGGGAGTCTACATAGCCAGACAATCCTGCTGTCAGGGTGCCAATGCCTGAGATGATGGGGCACCCAGGATTTCCAGGTTTATGGATCTTGGGTAGTAGATAGAATATCCCAGGTCGGGGTTCCAGGGGTGTGTCTGTGTGGATTTGATCTTGTGCTTTTTCAGGGAGTTTCTTGAGCAAATGCTGTAGTTTCTTTTGCAAAAAGAAAAGGAGTACTTGTGGCACCTTAGAGACTAACCAATTTATTAGAGCATAAGCTTTCGTGAGCTACAGCTCACTTCCTCAGATGCATATCGTGGAAACTGCAGCAGGCTTTATATATACACAGAGAATATGAAACAATACCTCCTCCCACCCCACTGTCCTGCTGGTAATAGCTTATCTAAAGTGATCATCAGGTGGGCCATTTCCAGCACAAATCCAGGTTTTCTCACCCTCCACCCCCCCACACAAATTCACTCTCCTGCTGGTGATAGCCCATCCAAAGTGACAACTCTTTACACAATTTGCACATTGTGTAAAGAGTTGTCACTTTGGATGGGCTATCACCAGCAGGAGAGTGAATTTGTGTGGGGGGGTGGAGGGTGAGAAAACCTGGATTTGTGCTGGAAATGGCCCACCTGATGATCACTTTAGATAAGCTATTACCAGCAGGACAGTGGGGTGGGAGGAGGTATTGTTTCATATTCTCTGTGTATATATAAAGCCTGCTGCAGTTTCCACGATATGCATCTGAGGAAGTGAGCTGTAGCTCACGAAAGCTTATGCTCTAATAAATTGGTTAGTCTCTAAGGTGCCACAAGTACTCCTTTTCTTTTTGCGAATACAGACTAACACGGCTGTTACTCTGAAACCTAGTTTCTTTTGGTAACTCTCAGTGGGATCAGAGGGTAATGGCTTGTAGAAAGTGGTGTTGAAGAGCTGCCGAGCAGCCTCTTGTTCATATTCCGACCTATTCATGATGACAACAGCACCTCCTTTGTCAGCCTTTTTGATTATGATATCAGAGTTGTTTCTGAGGCTGTGGATGGCATTGTGTTCCACACAGCTGAGGTTATGGGGCAAGTGATGCTGCTTCTCCACAATTTCAGCCCATGCACATCGGCGGAAGTACTCTATGTAGAAGTCCAGTCTGCTGTTTCGACCTTCAGGAGGAGTCCACCTAGAATCCTTCTTTTTGTAGTGTTGGTAGGGAGGTCTCTGTGGATTAGTATGTTGTTCAGAGGTATGTTGGAAATATTCCTTGAGTTGGAGACGTCGAAAATAGGATTCTAGGTCACCACAGAACTGTATCATGTTCGTGGGGGTGGAGGGGCAGAAGGAGAGGCCCCGAGATAGAACAGCTGCTTCTGCTGGGCTGAGAGTATAGTTGGATAGGTTAACAATATTGCTGGGTGGGTTGAGGGAACCATTGCTGTGGCCCCTTGTGGCATGTAGTAGTTTAGAAAGTTTAGTGTCCTTTTTCTTTTGTAGAGAAGCAAAGTGTGTGTTGTAAATGGCTTGTCTAGTTTTAGTAAAGTCCAGCCACGAGGAAGTTTGTGTGGAAGGTTGGTTTTTTATGAGAGTATCCATTTTTGAGAGCTCATTCTTAATCTTTCCCTGTTTGCTGTAGAGGATGTTGATCAGGTGATTCCGCAGTTTCTTTGAGAGCGTGTGGCAGAAGCTGTCAGCATAGTCTGTGTGGTATGTAGATTGTAATGGATTTTTTACCTTCAGTCCTTTTGGTACGATGTCCATCTGTTTGCATTTGGAAAGGAAGATGATGTCTGTCTGTATCTGTACAAGTTTTTTCATGCAGTTTCACAGGGCCTAATAACATCAGCCACACTATTAGAGACTCGTTCACCTGCACATCCACCAATGTGATATATGCCATCATGTGCCAGCAATGCCCCTCTGCCATGTACATTGGTCAAACTGGACAGTCTCTACGTAAAAGAATAAATGGACACAAATCAGATGTCAAGAATTATAACATTCATAAACCAGTCGGAGAACACTTCAATCTCTCTGGTCACTCAATCTCAGACCTAAAGGTTGCAATATTAAAACAAAAAAACTTCAAATCCAGACTCCAGCGAGAAACTGTTTAATTGAAATTCATTTGCAAATTGGATACAATTAACTTAGGCTTGAATAGAGACTGGGAGTGGCTAAGTCATTATGCAAGGTAACCTATTTCCCCTTGTTTTTTCCTACCCCCCCCTCAGACGTTTGTGTTAAACCCTGGATTTGTGCTGGAAATGGCCCACCTTGATTATCATACACATTGTAAGGAAAGTGGTCACTTTAGATAAGCTATTACCAGCAGGAGAGTGGGTTTGTGTGTGTGTGGGGGGGGGCAGGTGAGAAAACCTGGATTTGTGCTGGAAATGGCCCAACTTGATTATCATACACATTGTAAGGAGAGTGATCACTTTAGATAAGCTATTACCAGCAGGAGAGTGGGGTGGGAGGAGGTATTTTTTCATGCTTTGTGTGTACATAAAAAGATCTTCTACACTTTCCACAGTATGCATCCGATGAAGTGAGCTGTAGATCACGAAAGCTTATGCTGAAATAAATTGGTTAGTCTCTAAGGTGCCACAAGTACTCCTTTTCATCTTACCACCAACAGGATTCGTAACACAACCCATGAGCAAAAAAAACCCCACCCCAAGCAAATTGGGGCGTGCCCTTTCCCTTTGGTTCTTGAGTCCAGCAACCCCAAATCACCCAAAGTCCCAAAAGTCCAATGACCCAAAAGGCTGTGTCCCTGGTCAGGGCAGCCCCAGAGTTCAAAAGTTTATCTGCAGAGCTTTACCTCCCAATCTGGGTGGAGATGGGGGGGTGGGAGAGAGGTAAGGGGCACCTTACATGATCTGAAGCTGACCACCCCACAGCTCCATAGGCCTCCGCTCCACTCAGCTCAGCCAGCTGCCCCACGAACTGCTTCGCTCGGCTCCGCGACCCACAAGCAGCTCCCACCTCCCCACAAGCAGCTCCTGCCATCCTATGAACTGCTCTGCCAGCCTGTCCACAAGGCACTCCAGCCATCCCGCAAACTGCTCCACAATATATCTTCAGGCTCCCCCACTACTGAACACAACGCTCAGTGATTTCAGCTCTTAGTCAGTTCAGCTCTTTGGTGAATTCAGCTTGTAGTAGGGGAGTCTCAGTGCTGGTCCACCATTAGCCTAAAGTGAGCTCAGCAGCCTGTAACTAGACTCCTAATAGAATCAGAATTAGCTCTGATATTCCACAGTGGAGAGAGGAGAAAGTACAATGAGCACGTAAGGCCCTCACCCAGGAGCCCATACCACCAAGTATTAATACTGTCCCCAGCCTCTCTCCATTCACAGAGTTTTGGAACCCATGACCCTTGCCTAGCAAGTGCTACTTAGTGGATGGTGAGTCCCTCCATCATAACAAAAGGCCCAGTACAGTTCCCAGCACAGTTCCCATAATCAGGGTAATAACAATTTATTCTTCCTGCCCCAATAACAGAGACACTGGGGATCCCACAGCAGCCAAAGTGACCATTTGGGCAGCTATGGCCTCATTCTAGGCGGGGTGGGTTTGCCTATGCAAATGAGATCAGCCCCTGAAGTTCTTTTCCATAACTTACCACACCTCACCACGAGATGTCAGGGTGGAGCTCATCCTGACACCGCTTACACTTGGAAGGCATTTTTTGTTCCTGTAAACTGTATTTAGCTTTCCCAGTTGGAGGAATCCATGATACTTGGGGTTAACAAGGATGCTATGAAATGTATGTAGACTGTCCAGAAAGCCAAACAGTCTTGGTTTTATCCCACTGAAATAAACATTGTCATGCAAAATAGACATGCTGCATTCTTGGTGATTAAAGCATGTATCAGAGCAAGTAAATAGAGCAAGGAGCTGCAAGGGGAGAGAGAAATGCCAGCTAGGTGTTCCACAGTGAATTTTATCTTCCAGCTCCATCTGGTTCCCAAGCCTGCCCTGTTTTGTGTGTGGAATAGGAAATTACACCACATCTAAGAAAAGCCCTGGCTGCTCTAGAGAACAAGAAGTAGAACCTGTGGTGCCGTGATGGTGGTGGTTTTCAAAAACAAGTTGGATTCAAAGGGCAAGGTGGGAGGAAAAAGCAAGTTTGGGGATCACAGAGAGATGTTTTTAGCTCCCCATGTAGAATGTTGTTGTCTTAATGATACACATACTGTACAATGGCTAAGATGTTCAAGAGTGATTAGGGATTTTGGGTGCCCAACAGGCCTGATTTTCAGAATGGGTGCTGTGCACTCTTTGAAAATCGGACCCCAAAAATCTGAAGCCTGCAAGACACTCCTTAAAAAAAATCTTACTCAGGGATGTTGGTATGACACCCACATGATAATAGACCACTGAACATCACTGACTGAAAATCAAAATGTTTGCCAGTTCTTCAGATGAAAAACACCTTGTTAGGCTCAAGCACATAACTGGGCTGAGGTTTTCTAAGCTAGAGAGAAGTAGAACCAGGAAGAGACCTGAAGGCAGCCAAACTCAGAAGTAGACCTGAGCAGAAAGTTCCAAATGAAGTAGTGGGTGGTTGTGTGTTTTGATTTGTGGGAAAGGACAATTTTTCATGAAGAAGTGCCCCTCTTCCAGATGTGCTCTGATCAAAGAAAGCCCAGGCTCTTCCTTTTATTTACGTTAAAGGCAAACGCCTGAAAGGGAGAGGGTGAGGTTGGGCCAATATTGCATGTCAGGAACAGGCTGGGAACAACAAATAAGAGGGCTCCTCTGGAAAGCCATATCTCTTTGCTCCCGGGGAGGAACAACTACAATAAGATGGACTTTTTCACTCCCTGTTCAGAGCAGCTGTGACAACAAGAGGAGCCAAGGTTGTCTCTTCACCCCTCACTACCCAGGGTAGAAATAACTGTGTTTTCCCTCTCTGCGCAGAAGGCAGGACAATCATCCCCCATCTGCTGAATTCCACGGCGAGTGACAGAATCAAACCTTCTTCGAGCAGAGTCAAGTTTAATCATGGGGCCAAATGAGTCCAACACCTAGCCAGTGTAGCTGGGCTGGGTTCTGCAGAGATGGCATGTGCAGTCACCATCCTCTTCCCACCCAAGCCCGTGGAACTGCCCCATAGGTTACTCCAGAGATATTCCACTGCAGCATAGAGCGGGACCAAAGGACCTCTCTAAAGGAGGAACAAGGAATTTGGGCCGTCCCTTCCTTAGGCCACCTATAGCTTAGCCCCACCGACCCCCCCAGACCTAGATGCATTCCATGCAGCATGTGAACCTCAGAATGCTCCCAAGGAATACTCCCCCCACCTAGCATATCAGGATTGGGCTGGTTTCATTGTCCAGGGAACTTGCAGGTTTGGAATTGGCCCCTATGAACAGTGTGAGCAAAGTGTTAACTATACTAGGGAAACTTGTCGTTGTAACACTAGACAATTTTAGAAGATTCTTGGTGCCGCAAGACTGAAGGAGTGACAGTCCCTCTACCATCACTGAGGCACTTCAGGAATCTGACATTACCATTAGTTTTGTTTCACTGTCCCTGAACAAGTTCCATTTAGATCGTGTTAAAATAATGAGGCCAGTTTCTCCTCTCTCTGCATCACAGATCTTTTTGACCCTCATGGCATTCATTCTCTGCATGTTGGTCCTATTGACATGAATGGAAATTGCATGCACTGAACAAGTGCAATCAGGCCTGCCCACAGCAATTCTGGGTCCCAGGGGCAGGGCCATCCCTAGGGGGGTGCAAGGCCTGGGGCGGAAGGGACAAATCCGTCACTTCCGGGACCGACCCGTCACTTCCAAGACTGACCACACTGGCTAATCATGCCAGCCCATGGGGCCTGGAGCAGTTGCCCTGATTCACCATACCCTAGGGACACCTCTGCCCAGGGCAGAATAGTCAGTTGGACCCCCTTGAAAGGTCCACCTGACATTTGGGCAGCGCAGCACCTGTGCTGGCTGGTGCCCAGCGAGCTGCCAGCTGCGCTGCTGGGCGCACACTTCCAGCATGGCCAGAGCTTCCACACGCCCACCTGGCTGCCTTCGCTGCTGACGGTATCACCCTGCACAAGCCTAGAAGCCCTGCGGCCCGCGCGGGTGATTTAAAAGGGCCCAGGTCTCCCAGCTGCTGCTACTGAGGCAGCGGTGGTGGCCGGGAGCCCCTGGGCAATTGCCCCTTTTGCCCCCCTTGTCGGCGGGCCTGAGTGCAATATACAATCGAGATCTGGAGCCAGAGAGGAAAGGTTTTCCTAGTTGTTTCCAAAATTTACATGAGGCCTTCTGGTAAGCATGTACCGCATGGACGCCAGTTGGATCTTCCAGTCTTTGATCATCAAGGGGGTTCCATCTGTATCTAGAAGATGGGACACTTTTGTAGTATTGTTGCTTTCTTTTGATTTTTTGAATAAATATTTTGGGTTGGAATAATCTTTGTCTGGGCTTGAAAAGCCTTGCCAAATATTCAAAATTAAAAGTCAAAGGCCTAGTTTCAGTCCTCTCACCCAAGTGACCTGTCCAGAATAACAGGCAGGTTAGGGTGCTGGCTTGGGTTGTGAGAGAATCATAGAATATCTGGGTTGGAAGGGACCACAGGAGATCATCTAATTCAACCCCCTTGCTCAAAGCAGGACCGATCCCCAATTTCCCTCCCCCCCTTGATCCCTAAAGTGGCCCCCTCAAGGATTGAACTCACAACCCTGGGTTTAGCAGGCCAAGGCTCAAACCACTGAGCTACCCCTCCCCCCTGTTCAAGAGAGACCTAGTTCAAGTCTCTGACTTCAAGCAGGAACTCTGATCTCTCACATCATTGGCGTGTGCCCTACGTCACTGTCAAGTATCAGAGGGATAGCCGTCTTAGTCTGGACCTGTAAAATCGGCAAAGAGTCCCGTGGCACCTTATAGACTAACAGATGTATTGGAGCATAAGCTTTCGTGGGTGAATACCCACTTCGTCAGATGCATGAAGTGGAAGTTTCCAGAGGCAGGGATAAATATGCAAGCACTAAGCCACTGTGTTATTGGCTGTTCTAGGGTGGGGCTCTCGCAAGATTTCATCCTGGACCTGAGAAACTTTCCCACTGAAGGTTTGTCAGAACTGACCCCTTTCTATGAAAAGTCTTGGTTTTGACAAATGGCCTTTTCTGAGGGGTGGGGGAATCATTTTGTCTAAAAATTCCTAACCATATCTACAAATAATACCCAGCCTGTTAGCCAGATCTCTCCTCAAAGGCCAGCCATAACAAATGGTTCTGCTGTGTGCCCAGGAAGTCAGCAATTCTGGGCTATTTCAGAGCAGGGGCAGGAGGGTATTAGAGTCCAACCGCTTGAGAACTGCCCAGACTCATAGACTTTAAGTCAGACGATGATCATCTAGTCTGACCACCTGCACATTGCAGGCCACATAACCTTATCCACTCAATCCTATAATAGACCCCTCACCTCTGGCTGAGTTACAATTAGATTTAGAGGGGATCCAATGTCAGTGTCTCTGCTGATAACCATGACACTGTCATAGGAAGAGAGCTGTTTCTCAGGTAAGCTGGTCCCCAGGCCTCAGAAGGCTTGATAGATTTTTAGGTGATGGTTTTTAACCTAACAGAATAGGCCCTGGGACACAGGTGTCACATCCTCTCTAGAGGATGCTGCTTACCAACCAGGCCTTCTGTACCAGTTCCAGCTTGCAAATTTAAGATCTAGACCCACCAAGGCATGCCTTGTAGTAATCTAACTGTCAAGTGAAGCTAGCAGAGGTGGGAATATAAAACAATTAGTTACAGCCAAACTGCTTATGACGTTGCACTCCATGTGCTTTATGGAAATATGAATATGACATAACTGGCATATGTTTTATGCTAAATACTCCTTGTATGGTGCCATTAGAAAGCTTGTAATCTACCAAGTGTGTTCATCCTATTTGTTCCCATGTATTATCTAGAGAGATGTCTGCTGGATCTAACAAAGACTGTACCGGGGAAAGGATTGGGCCCAGAATAGGAAGGAGTCTAGTCTGTGAAAGAAGCTTATTGGAACATCTCTGAGGGAGAGATATTACCTGTAATCAGTTTCTTAATGTATTAGGCTTAGACTTGCGTGTTTTGTTTTATTTTGCTTTGTGACTTACTTTGTCCCGGCTGTTATTACTTGAAACCACTTAAATGCTACTTTTTTATACTTAATAAAATCACTTTTGTTTATTAATAAACCCAGAGTAAGTGATTAATACCTGGGGGAGCAAACAGCAGTGCATATCTCTCTATCAGTGTTATAGAGGGTGGACAATTTATGAATTTACCCTCTATAAGCTTTATACAGAGTAAAACGGATTTATTTGGGGTTTGGATCCTATTGGGAGCTGGGTGTCTGGGTGCTGGAGATAGGTAACCTGCTGAGCTGTTTTTAGTTAAAGTCTAAAGCTTTGGGGGCGTGGCCCAGACCTGGGTCTGTGTTGCAGCAGGCTAGCGTGTCTGGCTCAACAAGGCAGGGTTCTGGAGTCCCAAGCTGGCAGGGAAAACGGGCTCAAAGGTAATTTCAGCACATCAGGCGACAGTCCCCAGGTGATCTCTGTGACCGAACCCGTCACACTGCTGCTCCCTTTTCCTTGAGACTGCTCTCCTCTCCACCTCCCATCTGGAAACTTAACCTGCTCCCATGTAAGCATTTATAAGTCTAAACTGGGGTAGCTGAGTGTGAAGCCTCATTGAAACCTGTAGTTACACCAGTGTCAAGGGCCAAGAAAGGCAGCCAGGATGACTGGAGAATGCTGTTAAATTCATAATTGCAAAAGGGGCAAAAAAAATGAGACAAACTCCCAGCAGAGACAAACTCCAACTGGTTGCACATTATAAAACAATTTATTTGGTAGACATTATCCCGGTGGTTAGTGGAATAGTTTGTCAAAGGCAACAGACAGAGCCAGAACAAAAACGTTGAATGACTGTGTGCCTCTGAAATGACTGTGAGGTTGAATACACAGTAGAGTTGCATACAGGCAGCATTTATTCCTGTGCATTTCTTAGCTCTACGGTAGCCTCCAGGTAAACAAAGATTGATAAAGTGCGACAAACTGAAATGTTCAAGAAATTAATAGGACTTGTTCTCCTTGAGAGAACCTTTCAGCCATAACTCAATGGTGTTTTATTGAGCCCACAATGCAATAAATATTACACATCAGTAAGGATTTTTCTTCTCTTTACTGTACTTGTAAGTGGATCGATTTAGGGGCCACATCCTCAGCCAAAGTCAATTAAAGTAGATCCACTGGCACGACAGCCAGCTGAGGGTTTGGACCTAGGTGTTGATATATATATGCATGTACAGTACTCAGCATTCCTCACCCATAGACCTCAAAGCATTTCACAAAGGTTGGTAAATATCATTATCCCTAGTTTATCTTGGGAGCAGGGAGCGGGAGAACCAGAGGTGGAATTATAGTAACACAGTGAGACATCAGCAGAGCTGAAAATGGAACTGCAGGATCTTGACCACCAGGCCAGCCTCCTGCCCACTCCACCTAGCTTTCTGCCCACCTACAGGGAATCAGTCAAATGACTGTGCTGAGGCAGATGAACTGGCCTAGAAGCGTTTTCCCACAGTAGTTTATTTTCCCCTTTTTTTACAACCCCAATTTTTCTGTGTCCACAGGGAATCAGCAGTGGGTAATATATTTTGTGGGATGCAGATGTCATGTGTTTCTGTGAAGGTGCCTCAGGGCAGAAATTATGACTTCTCTCTGTCAAGCACCTCGTAAAATGGGGCCCTGCTTCTGATTGCAGCCTATAGCTAGTCATAATCTTCATTTGGGCTGCTGAAACTAAAATCTCTACCCCATATTGCACAGGTAGAACTTGAGGGGAGAGAAGGTCTGCTGGAGGAATTTATCTCAGAGGTGGATAGAAAGCAGCCTAAAGGGTTAATCTCAATGCAGAATGGTACGGATAGGCAAGAAAGCACAGAAGTCTATTCTATTATTTGCATCACAGTAGCACCCAGAGGCCCTGATGAGGGCTCCATTTTGGCCCTGGACAAACACAGATGTTACAACAAGAGGGACCAAAAGGGATTCCAACCAAACTGCATTGAAGTTATGAAAACAACACATATGGGGAAAGATTTTGAAAAAATTCAGTGAAAATGATGCTGGGGACAAAAGAACCAAGGGCCAGATTTTCAAATGTCATTTCTTTACATTACAACCCAGCACAGTGCTTAAGTATAGCTCAAAGTTCAGCACGTTGACTTCAGTGAGACTGAAATTAAATTTAAGCACGTGCTTTTCTGAATTGGGGCCAGAGTTACTGCAGGATCAGGGGAATCACTTTTGACCTGAGAGTGAGTAGGGTACTGTCTTGCTAGAGAGCTGTCACTGAGAAGGCTACTGCTCCAGTAATTCCAGAGAAGTCTATATAGGCTGTCCCCTTGCTACACACTGTAGTAGGAAGAGAGCCTGAAACACAAGGCCTTGTATCAGAGGCCTGGTATGAGGCCTGAGGCCTGAACTAAAATAACTGTCAAAACTTTGATGCAATAAAGCAAAGTTAAGTTGTGAGCAAGTGGCAGGCCCTGTTCATAGAATTTGGTAAGAACACATGTTCTGATATTGCGGAAACACATCTTTCTAAGAAGTGCCAGGTACAAAAATATACACATAAACACATTGCAGAAGGGTGGTTCCAGCACACCTCGATACCAACAGGTACACGCTGACCCATTCTAAAGATAAGGTCAAGATGACAGTGTGATGAATAGAAATGTACAAGGTGATGGATGGTAACCAGCTACGTCAGAGGGGCAGTACATATCTTGTTTGTATTAATGTATAAAATGGAGTCTCAGAGGGAGTGTCTCTGTCTGTCCGAAGGAGGAACGAAAAGTCCTGCCGTTCACTGAGCCGGTCCATTGTCACTGGCATACATGTAGTAGTGTACCTGTAACCACTGAGCCGGGCATTAGCACCATGCCTCATCAGCAATAAACCTATCATAGAATCATAGAATATCAGGGTTGGAAGGGACCCCAGAAGGTCATCTAGTCCAACCCCCTGCTCGAAGCAGGACCAATTCCCAGTTAAATCATCCCAGCCAGGGCTTTGTCAAGCCTGACCTTAAAAACCTCTAAGGAAGGAGATTCTACCACCTCCCTAGGTAACGCATTCCAGTGTTTCACCACCCTCATAGTGAAAAAGTTTTTCCTAATATCCAATCTAAACCTCCCTCACTGCAACTTGAGACCATTACTCCTCGTTCTGTCATCTGCTACCATTGAGAACAGTCTAGAGCCATCCTCTTTGGAACCCTCTTTCAGGTAGTTGAAAGCAGCTATCAAATCCCCCCTCATTCTTCTCTTCTGCAGACTAAACAATCCCAGCTCCCTCAGCCTCTCCTCATAACTCATGTGTTCTAGACCCCTAATCATTTTTGTTGCCCTTCGCTGGACTCTCTCCAATTTATCCACATCCTTCTTGAAGTGTGGGGCCCAAAACTGGACACAGTACTCCAGATGAGGCCTCACCAATGTCGAATAGAGGGGAACGATCACGTCCCTCGATCTGCTCGCTATGACCCTACTTATACATCCTAAAATGCCATTGGCCTTCTTGGCAACAAGGGCACACTGCTGACTCATATCCAGCTTCTCATCCACTGTCACCCCTAGGTCCTTTTCTGCAGAACTGCTGCCTAGCCATTCGGTCCCTAGTCTGTAGCTGTGCATTGGGTTCTTCCGTCCTAAGTGCAGGACCCTGCACTTATCCTTATTGAACCTCATCAGATTTCTTTTGGCCCAATCCTCCAATTTGTCTAGGTCCTTCTGTATCCTATCCCTCCCCTCCAGCGTATCTACCACTCCTCCCAGTTTAGTATCATCTGCAAATTTGCTGAGAGTGCAATCCACACCATCCTCCAGATCATTTATGAAGATATTGAACAAAACCGGCCCCAGGACCGATCCCTGGGGCACTCCACTTGACACCGGCTGCCAACTAGACATGGAGCCATTGATCACTACCCATTGAGCCCGACAATCTAGCCAACTTTCTACCCACCTTATAGTGCATTCATCCAGCCCATACTTCCTTAACTTGCTGACAAGAATACTGTGGGAGACCGTGTCAAAAGCTTTGCTAAAGTCAAGAAACAATACATCCACTGCTTTCCCTTCATCCACAGAACCAGTAATCTCATCATACAAGGCGATTAGATTAGTCAGGCATGACCTTCCCTTGGTGAATCCATGCTGGCTGTTCCTGATCACTTTCCTCTCATGCAAGTGCTTCAGGATTGATTCTTTGAGGACCTGCTCCATGATTTTTCCAGGGACTGAGGTGAGGCTGACTGGCCTGTAGTTCCCAGGATCCTCCTTCTTCCCTTTTTTAAAGATTGGCACTACATTAGCCTTTTTCCAGTCATCCGGGACTTCCCCCGTTCGCCACGAGTTTTCAAAGATAATGGCCAATGGCTCTGCAATCACAGCCGCCAATTCCTTCAGCACTCTCGGATGCAACTCGTCTGGCCCCATGGACTTGTGCACGTCCAGCTTTTCTAAATAGTCCCTAACCACCTCTATCTCCACAGAGAGCTGGTCGTCTCCTCCCCATGCTGTGCTGCCCAGTGCAGTAGCCTGGACGCTGACCTTGTTCGTGAAGACAGAGGCAAAAAAAGCATTGAGTACATTAGCTTTTTCCACATCCTCTGTCACTAGGTTGCCTCCCTCATTCAGTAAGGGGCCCACACTTTCCTTGGCTTTCTTCTTGAAACCTGACCAAGTTCCTTCGCTATGAACCAAGTCTGTAAGTTTATTGGGCAGTTTGATGGGAGCCTGCTGTACGGGCTATCTGGCCAGAGTCAGTACAGCAGGCAGAAAGAAAACATGCATGCAGCCAAACATCTGATGACACATAAACATCTGACCACACTGCTGACCCACAACCGCTGATTTGGTAACTCTGCTTCTACTCCTAACCACTAACTAATATTTAAAACAGGGGCTTTCCTTATTACCACATAGCACAGTTTTAAAATGAAGCTAATATAAAGTAATAAAAAATACAACCAAGATGGCAAACAATATACATTTTTATCAATTTTTAATAAAAGTTTTAGATAAAAAGGTAATAACTTGTTTTATTTAAATGCTTCCTCCTTTTGTTTATTTTTTATTTTTGTTTGCCTTATTTTGTATAATTATAAATAAAAGTCTGGCACCATTTGTTTTTAATTGTTTGTCCCTGTATGTCATGTGTGTTGTCCTGCGTTGTATCTGTCACACACCTATTTTTTTTTATTTTGTTGCGAGAAAAGTCAATTTAGACCTCTGTTTAAAAATATTTTAATCTTTTAATATTTTAATCCTATGGCTGGAGTAGAACCATCTTAGAACCACGCTGCGGGAAGCAGCATGGGCCAAGGGATGTGCTGGCCACCGCTTATTGCAGCCCCCATTGGCCTGAAACAGCAAACCGTGTCCAGGCGGAGCTGCGATCGGCCGAACCTGTGGACACTGCAGGTAAACAAACTGTCCCAGCCCGCCAGCGGATTTCCCTGACGGGCCGCGTGCCAAAGGTTGCCGATCCCTGGTATACGGTAAAGGAACCCCCAAGCATCAATTAATCATGTGCTTTTTAAATAAGAGTCTGGTCAAATACACCTCAATCTACCATATATAAACAATTAAGTTAGCAATCAGCTGGAAACCACTGTCAGTTGAGTTAAACTTGGCTACTATGTAAAAGCAACCGTATTATTGCTGTCCATCATTTACAATGTGCATAACGTTGAGTAAGGTGGTCGCAGTTCTCTCCCCGTCTGTCAGGGAGGGAGACCATGCCCTCTCTCTCTGCAATGTTCCTAGAGCGATTCCCTTCAGGGGTGGGATTAGCCGGCAGTTAATTCATAATAGGTCCAAGCCTGCAGTCCAGGCCAGGCAGCAATTGGATCTTTGAGCCCCAGCTCTCGGCCAGAGCAGGGCAGTACACAGCTAATGCTTCTGGCCTGCAGTCGGGCAGGGTAGCAGTAAGTCTATAGGCCTATAGCCCTCAATCGGGGTGGGACCCTAATCGGTTAATGGCTCTGGCTTGCAGTCAGGCAGAGCAGTAGTGAGTCTGTCTGTCCCGGGGCACCCAATCAGGGCCGGGCTCTGGCCTGCAGTCAGGAAGGCTAGGGGGAATTAGCTCTCTGGTGAGAGAGCCAGGAAAACCCATCTGGCATCCTAGTTCAGGCAGGCATCAGACCAATGCAGGCCTCCTGGCCGAAAGGTGGGGAGTCTGCAACCCCGAGTGGCATGGGGACGCAGGCCCACTCCACTGCGTCCCAGCCCACTGGGTCAGCTGGGAAATCCGGCCACAACACACTGGCCAACTTGCAGTTTGTAACACAGCCAAACCTTATTCGGCTTCCCTGGGCTCCTTCCTACACTCCCAGTCAGCGGGTACCTGGTCTCCTGAGGTCTCTTCCAACCCTAATCTTCTATGATTCTATGATTCCGAGGTTGTCATTCACCTCGCCGTGGCAGCCCCAACAGCTCCTTGGTGTCCCCGGTTTCTGGCAGCTCCGGCAGTCCCTCTGGGTCTCTGGCAGTGTAGGGGCTGCCCTTGTGTCTGGGCTCCAGCAGCTGGGGGGAGACGTCCTGCTCCTCTGGCCACTCTGGCCCAATTGAGCTGGAGGGCCAGCCTTTTATAGTTCTGGTTCCTGTCCCGCTCCTCTGCTTCCAGCGGGGTGACCGCAAGTATCCCAGTTCTGCCCACCAAGGGGCGGTCATGCTTCTCTCCCCATCCGTCATGGAGGGAGACCATGCCCCCTCGCTACACATTGCTAAACTATTTAACCAACACACAGGTAAAAATCAACAAATGAACGTCAGGAAACAACATAAAGCCCCCCCTCTCCTCCCAAAAAACCCTAATTGATAAAAAACATTAAGTTATACAGTAAATACAAAATCCCTGGTAGTACCAGTCACACTTTGGGGTCAGTAACACTGCATCCTAATTAAGGCACATGTTATTCAAACCAATCATGTTCAATGTCTGGGTACTAATACTAAATCCGAACCCAGCAATATTTAATAAATTGGTTACTGTCCATTCAGTAGGTTATCTAAAACACGGCATTCATAAAAAAAACAACTAACCCTATGTCAGCTACTGGTGTATCACAAAGCAGTAACCAAAGAGTGACAATCAGCAGTAAGGGTAACCCTGCAACATGAATAAGCAGTACCAAGCAGTAACTAATTACAAAACATTTATATATAAAGGCCTCATTTGTAATGTCACTCCTCCAAATTTCTGTTTTACTTCTCATAGACATAGCACAGTGCCTGCTTCAGCACTTCACAGCACTCAGACGACTGCCCGGTAATAACCCCAGGTAATAACCCCAGGTAATAACCCCAGGTGCCCTATGAAAAAGGTGTTGCTCTCTGCAAGACCACAAGGGTCGAACTACAGCAGCAAATTTAAAAAAAAATGGTTATGCTGAATATAAGGTGGTGTCATATGTACATATACGTCCCATATACATATATACCCATACACACTACAAATATATACACCGTATCCATATTATTCATATATATTAACTATTTGGAAGTGCCTCTAAAGCTCAATAATAAAACGACATTCCTTAATCAAAGTCCCAGGCCTAACATTCCCAGGCCCACCATAAAAAACTGCAATCAATCTGTCCATCAGTCATACAAAAAATGCAAAAACTAAGAAACAAATGGGGGGGGCATAAACGTATAAGTGGATGGATCTAGACTGTTCTCAGTGGTAGCTGATGACAGTGTTAGGGGGCTTATTCCTTCACCCACTTACTTCCCTGGTCCTTCTCGCATGAACAGAGAGCAACAATACCCGAAGTCCAAAGGTGCAAACAATTCGATGTTTATTGGGGTGAACTTCCAGCAAGCATGATTCCAGTTTCCTTCCTTAGTATCCTCCTTCCCAGCTCTGACACCACAAAGCCTTACACCTGTGTCCCTGTTCCCATTCCTACCCTTAGCCAAACATGATTCCAACTTCCTTACTCCCATTCCCTGTTCCCATTTCCCCCTTTAGCAAAACATGATTCCAATTTTCTTATCCCCATTCCCTGTTCCCATCTCCCCCTTTAGCAAAACATGATTCCAATTTTCTTACCCCCATTCCCTGTTCCCATCTCACACACCCACATGCCCATGCCCACCCCCACCCACACCCACACCCAGTCACTTCCTCATTGACTACAGATTATATAGTAAAACTTGAAAGTTCTGCTTAGCTATACCTTAACCAATCATTTTCCTGAAATTTAACTAACCAATCCTAACATATTGTAACATGATTATGTAACCAATTATATCCCACCACCTCAATTAGTTTACACCCAGCAAAATTAATTATACAGCAGACAGGAACAATCACAGAACCAGACAGAGATTATACAGACAAACAACAGCAAAGTGGGAACTATAATGACAAAACAATACAGAAGTGAGGATTTCACATCCCAGCTATTGATAAGTGAGTTCTTGCCAGACAGGATGCTATCAAACTAAGTTTCCTTTTACATTTTCTAGGCACTTCCCTTTCTCTGGAGGTGATAGGAATACAATCCTGTCCTGATAGTGCCTAACAGCCCAATAGCACCTTATTTCAATGTGACTAGTTTGGAATGTGAGGATGTGACCGGTCGCTTCCCAGCTTATGGCTGCCTCTGCTGCTTAGCCAAAGGCCTTAGCCTAAGAACAGGGCCTCAGACTGTCACAGTAAGAGAAGGCCCTTACACCAGCAGACAGTGATTTTGATTCTTTCTTTTATACCTCTATCACTAGCCAAGTGATAAGAATACACCTAAATTCTTAGAGTACAGGCCTTTGCAGACAGGCCTGAATATCTATATCCTAACAGACAGAACGAGGAGTAATGGTCTCAAGTTGCAGTGGGGGAGGTTTAGGTTGGATATTAGGAAAAACTTTTTCACTAGGAGGGTGGTGAAACACCGGAATGCGTTACTTAGGGAGGTGGTGGAATCTCCTTCCTTAGAAGTTTTTAAGGTCAGGCTTGACAGATCCCTGGCTGGGATGATTTAGTTGGGGATTGGTCCTGCTTTGAGCAGGGCATTGGACTAGATGACCTCCTTACGTCCCTTCCAACCCTGATATTCTGTGATTCTAGGATTCTAAGTGGTAAAGGAAGGTAACCACATAACAGTGTTTAGCCCACTGGGTCATCTTCAATCTATGCATTATGCTTTTCTGGAACGACGGGTACACATCCTCCCCATAAAAAGAGAAAAAGTGGGGGAATGTAGTCGGGGGCGGCTCTACCAGTTTTGCTGCCCCAAGCAGCCACCGCCGAATGGCCGCCGCCAAAATGGTGGCGGATCTGCCGCGAAATTGCCGCTGCCCCCCAGAAGAGCGGCGGGGCTCCCGCCCAAAAGCCGCCACAGCGGGAAGAGTGGCGGAGCTGCCACCAAATTGCCGCCCCGGGACACGACGGCCGCCCCGTTCTCACTGCCGCCCCAGGCACCTGCTTGGAAAGCTGGTGCCTGGAGCCGGCCCTGAATGTAGTAGGAAGAGAGCCTGAAACATAAGGCCTTGTATCAGAGGCCTGGTATGAGGCCTGAGGCCTGAACTAAAGTAGCTGTCAAAACTTTGCTGCCATAAAGCAAAGTTAAGCTGTGAGCAAGGTGCTCACGGACTCTGGCAAGAACAGGGCTGATATTGCAGAAACACATATTCCTAAGGTACAAAAATATACACGCAACCACATTGCAGGAGGGTGGTACCAGAACACCTCAATACCAACACATTCCCACAAGATAAAAGGAACACACTGACCCATCCTAAAGATAAGGTCAGGATGACAGTGAGATGTACGAGGTGATGGGTGGTAACCAGCTATGTCAGAGGCTGTCAACTAACTACGTCAGAGGGGCAGTACGTAACTTGTTTTTATTAATGTATAAAATGGAGTCTCAGAGGGAGTGTCTCTGGCTGGCTGAGGGAGGAACAGAAAGTCCTGCCGTTCACTAAGCTGGTACATTGTTACAGGCATACATGTCTTAGTGGTGCGGTACGGTCTGCGGGATATTAGTACCGTGCTTCGTCGACAATAATCCCGGCTGGGTGCCTTCATACCTTAACGGATCTTGTGGTCATGGGATGGTTCACCCGAGGTCTGCTGTGCCAACTGTCTGTGCAGAGCTGGGACAGCACACAGGGCAAACACAGACACACAGCCAAACATCTTGCCACACATTTTGTTACAACATGTTAAATCCAACCTGGGCCACTCACAAACAGCCTGCAGGTCACCCCCTGAGTGTCTGTGTATAGCCCCAGCCCTGGGCCAGCAACCTGTCAGCAACACTCCAGCCACACTCTGGCTTCCCCAGCTTGATCTCCTACTTGCAGGGTGGCCCCACCAGACTCCCAGTCCCAAATTTTTACCAAAACATGTGTTCTGCATTGACCAGCCATCTCCCGGGCACTTCTGATTTTAGAAGTGCTTTGCCCCTGTAAGCGGTCAATATTCAACAGTTTGCTACTTTACTAGAGTTACCAAACAGTTCCATTTAACACAACACTGGATTAGTTTTGATTAAAAAATAAAACTAGTTTATTTAACTACAAAGAGAGATTTTAAGTGAGTACACATACACAGTATTAAAAGTCCAAAATGTTTACAAGTGAAATAAAGAGAAAACGCTTTCCAGTTGGTCAAACTTAACAAGCTAGACTTGGTTCAAGGTAAAATCCTTACCACATGTTCCCAGCAAAAGGACCAACAAAATTCTCAAGTCAGGATCTCCCCCAAAGTCAATGGGCTGGATCCTTTGTTGTCTTAGGTGAAAGAGAGAGAGAGAGAGATGCCTTGGGATGTTTTTGTCTCTCACTTTTATAGTCCAGTCTCCCTTTGAAGTGGATTCTTTTGAGGATTACCCTTCAAAGCAAAGTTTATTCAAACAGTAAAGAAGGCGATGTGGAGTCTAATGATGAAAGTGGCTCCATGCTCTTCTCCCCTCTGTGTGCTGAAATGTGGATTTGCCTTGTCTCCTGCCATTTGCCCCTCTTACTGTCTCAAGGACCCTATTTACTACTTATATGTAAGGCTACAATTTAGTCATGGGTATTTAGTCATGAGGCTGCTTCGGCCAGCGGGGGACCGCTGCCTGGGGCCACTGGAGCAGCCCCTGCTCCTGCCAGCGGGGATCGTGACTTCCGCAACCTCTGTGACAGACATGGAGCCCTACGTATATGCAAATTGAGGTAAGCAGATGTTCTTTTGTTTAGGAGAGACCTATTTAACAACTTTTGCCTAGTCAAGGCTGTGTGGGCTTGAACATGTGCTAACACCATCTTACAGGGGGAATTCATAACTTCACATATAACGTTGCTGCACACATTTCACCAGGATATTATTGACCAGCAAATTATTAGTTTTCAAATAACACCTCACAAGGAGTATTTTGTACAAGGATTATCACAATGACGCGTAGGGCGTGAATACAGAGGTGCTTTCGTTCACAGCTATAGTTTCTTCTGTAAACAGAGAAGCTACTGTTCTGTGGGATGTTTAATATCAACTTTAAAAAAAAACATGGTGGAAGTGAGCTAAATGCTGAACCGTCCACTCTTGCCAAGACTAAGTTATTTTCTTAAATAAACAACTTGCTTTTTCCAAAGTGATACTAAAATCAATGGGAGGCGCTGGACATTTGAAATTCAGGCTACTTATTGATGGGGCTACAGATGGAGTTGGGCTACTACCTTAAGCCGTGGATTTAAAAAATAAATAAATCTTGGCTTTTATTCATACAATAATACTTCACATTTATTCTGAGCTCTTGGCTGACAGGCTCTCTTTACAAACCTGAATTAGTTAGGCTTCAAGCCCCTTTGACATCCATTTTAAAGATGGGTGAAGTGAAGCACAGAGATATTTAAGTCATCTGGGGAATAATCATGAGTGAGTATCTTCTGACAGCAAATCAGTGACAAGGTTGGGAATGAAACCCTGGATTTCAAAACCTTCCACAGAGTAAAAACTTCCCGCTGAAGCCATGTGGGAATTACTTTTATCCTGTGGTGTGAACTCGGGCTCCACACCACCCTTTCCTCCAACCGCTGAGCTACAGTATCTCTATACTACAGCCATGGCACTGCCATTCAAATCCCCAGGGGACTATCTGGCATGGTCACGTATTTTTAATTGAAATAACCCAAATCAGTCATGGTCTTTGGAAATCTCCTGAGATTGGAGGAAACGCCACTAAAACGAGACATCCCATCCCAAAGGCTATAAAGGAACCTGAGATAGACAATAGGCTGGAGGTTGCCTTATCTCTTTTCTCGTGTTTTGGACTGAGAGTAAGCTGCGTTTCCTAGGATGGATGCTTCCTTCCATGACATTAAAGAGTGTGGAGTGGAACAGTTTCAGAGTAACAGCCGTGTTAGTCTGTATTCGCAAAAAGAACAGGAGGACTTGTGGCACCTTAGAGACTAACCCATTTATTTGAGCATGAGTTTTGCATCCGATGAAGTGAGCTGTAGCTCACGAAAGCTTATACTCAAATAAATGGGTTAGTCTCTAAGGTGCCACAAGTCCTCCTTTTCTTTTTGAGTGGAACAGCGTGTCCCTTCACAGCCCCTCTTCCTAAGAAAACAAATCGCAGGTCCCTTCTGTGCAGTTTTTAATACAAAGACTTTTCTCTGAGAGATTTATTGTAGCAGCTTTGCAAGAGATTTGTAGCAAGTAGTGTTCCGTCTGTAGTCTTACACCCCCAATGCCACAGCCACAATTCTCCCAGAGCGAAATGATAGAAGATCACAATGGCTGCTAATGTATTATGATGACACTGTCTCCGCAGGAAAGATTGCACTTGGCTTTCAGCATCTCATTTGGACGACAGGAAACTTTCCTGTCAAACCGAAACAAACAATGCCGTCCTGGTCACGACTGTGAGATCAAGTGAAAGAAACTTAAGCAGCAGTGGCGAGTTCATTTTGAGGCATGTTTTCTGGGGGCTCAATTTCTCAGTGCGCTGATATTGGAGTCTTCCAGTGCTAGGCTGCAGATTTGAGCAGGGCTAAGGCTGATAACGATTTAAACATCCGACAGGTGTGAAAGGAGCTGTTCTCTTAGGGCAGTTCTTCATGCACAGGAATCCGGTGCTGGAGTGAAACCCATCAGCTTTTTAACAATGCAAAGCAACACTACACAGTACTTCAATACAGGAAGGGAAGATCACCGAGCTTTGCTGAAACTGCAAGGGAGCAAGGGTGAGGTAAGGCAGCTAAATGACAGTGTCACTTCATAAAACTGGAAATGGCCCAGGATATCCACCTACTCTTTTTAAAAGTTCTGCGGGGCCTTAATGATCACAAGTGTGTAGGACCTCCAGAGTACATCTGGCCCAAAAGAAGGCACCTCCCCCAGCACAGGGCACCAAGAAATCAATTCAGAAAGGATGAAGGAAGACTTCCTCTCTGATTGCTTGCGCCACTTCTTGCAGCACCCTACCTCTTCTTTGGAGGCCTCCAATCCAAGTACTGAAATGGTCCCGTCCTGCTTAATGTGACTTGCATAATGACAGGTTTCAGAGTAGCAGCCGTGTTAGTCTGTATCCGCAAAAAAAACAGGAGGACTTGTGCCACCTGAGAGACTAATAGATTTATTTGAGCATAAGCTTTCGTGAGCTACAGTGCATCCGATGAAGTGAGCTTCACAAAAGCTTATGCTCAAATAAATCTATTAGTCTCTCAGGTGCCACAAGTCCTCCTGTTCTTTTTGCTTAATGTGAGGAGACACAGCACCATCGCAGCACTAGCTCTAGGGAATGCAACTGCAGGCTTAGTTCTGTGCCTTGGGCTCCCCAGAGTGGTCACTGGCTTGATAGTCCCCTCTGATGCCAGTCAGGCAGTGCAGAATAACTCTCAGCCCTAGGGCAAGGTCTTTGATCTCCTGACTAACCATGTGCAACTTGTTTCGTCAGAGGCGAAAAGCTTGTGGGGCTGAAGTGTAAGGAAGGTTAAAGCTCTCAGAGTTCCTAGTGAGAGGGAGACCAATTTGAACCCTTCTCCAGCTGAGTCAAATTCACCACTGGCACAGCCATCAGCAATTAGGGTGCTAGCCTGGATCCCATGTTCAATTCCCTTCTCTGCCACATCTTCTCATGTGATCTTGGGCCCGCCACTGAGTCTGTCTCCATTCCCCATAACAGCACTTCCCTACTTTACTGGTCTGTTGTGAGAATAAACTAGAGATTATGAGCTGCACAAATACTATGGCAATGGGAGCATTAAAAGTACCTTAGATAGGTGGTGAATATGGCCTACAGTCTGATTTGCAGCATATTGACCTGACTCTCTTCTCTGGTACAAGTCTGACTTCAGTGGACTTACTCTGATTTGCAATGAACGGAGGATCAAAACCTGTTTCTTGAAAGTTCACATTATGGCATGCTGTAGGGAAGAGACTTTATAAACAAAAAACGGATGAAAACCATCAAACAGCCTGTGGTGTTTACCCCCACACCAGCCCTGAAGGGGTTAAGGTGGCCGAGAAAGAAACAATGAACCTTCACAGATGCACCTGATGGGAGGCCCATGGCTTTATAAACACTAATTGCTGGGGGAGAAGTGGGGAAAGGATTATAAAGAGAGGATGTTTGCATAGATGCCAACTTTTCCCAGCGCTGGTGGGTGCACGACCCCCTGCCCAGCCCCGCCCTGACTCCACCCCTGCTCTGCCCCCTCCTTCCCCTGCCCCATCCCCATTCCAACCCTTTTCCCAAAGTTCCTGCCCCGGCCCCGCCTCTTTCCCAAGCACGCCGCGTTCCCTCTCCGCCCCCAACCCTCCTAGCGCTTGCTGCCGTGAAACAACTGTTTTGTGGCGGGAAGCATTGGGAGCTAGGGGGAGAAGCAGGGAAGGCGCGCTCAGGGGAGAAGGTGGAGCAGAGGCGGAGGTGAGCTGGGGCAGGGGGGTGGGGAGCTGCCAGTAGCTAGAGCACCCACAGAGTCGGTGCCTATGGATGTTTGTGCAATAGGGTGTTATAGAGAGAGAGAGTCTTTAATCACTCTCTGAGAGCAGAGGAAACAAAAACAACCACCACCACAACCCTGCAACTAAGCCCTGAGATCCTAGCCTTGAAGAAGGGAGAACCCCCAAGGAGTTGTGGGATAGAAAGCCTGAGAAGGCAGGGTAGGGAGAAGCCCAGGGAAACAGCAGCAAGGAGGGGGACTGTGTAGACCTTGGCTGCTGGTTATAGGACTAGGCTGGAACCCAGTGCAGAGGCAGGGTCTGGGTTCCCCTATCAGTCACTGGGAAGTGGCACAGGACTGTTGGAGGTGCCACCCTGAGAGCTGGTCCAGTGTGACTTTGATACAAAAGGAGTGGGGGGACTACATAGTGACCTAGCCAGAGACCTGAGTTGTAAATAGAGAGCATTGTGAATTACAGCGAGACCACTGCAGTGATGGAGTGACCACCAACAGGGGGTGCTGTACAGGGGTAAAGCCTCCATGCCGCTTCTGGCGAGGTGGAGTTGCTCTTGGGGTGGGTAAACCTGTTACATGGTGGAGACTTTCCAGAGTGGATTCCTAAAGTTAGATACGTAGGGTAGGATTTTCAGAAGTGCTCAGCATTGGCCTAACCTTCAGTGGGAGCAGAGTTAAGTCACTGCTGTGCTGTCTTGAAAACTCCATCTTTAATTCTATATATTTGCACATAACTAAGGGGACTGATTTTTAAAAGGCACTGCTATCATTGAGCTGAAATGGAGCTTAGATATGGTGGTATGTGCCTAGCTCGTATAACTTGAGCTTTCTCAAATGCTTCCTTCTAATCTTCTTGTTTTCCCCCTGTGCTTCCTGGAGTGGAAACACGTTGGAAACAGGTTACATTTTTTTTAAAAAGCGCACCTCTTTGTTTAGAGATCTGGAGCTCTGAAAGGCATTTTGTCATTTAGGGCTTTCTTTCTCTGTGTTGCTGTCTCCCTTTCTCTGCACCATATGAAGCATCAATAAATTCTAAGCTGTCATTTTGAGACTAGAAATAAAATGGAAATATAGACAAAACCAGTACTGCTTTGGCTGAGGGGAAAAGGGCCAGATTTTCTCATTCATATTAAGGCCCCTTTACACCAATATAGAAGGCTTAAATAAGGTATACCTTTTTAACAGGGAGAGTAATTAACCATTGGAACAACTTACCAAGGGTTGTGGTGGATTTTCCGTCACTGGCAATTTTTTAAATCAAGGTTGGCTGTTTTTGTAAACAATCTGCTCGAGGAATGATTTTGGGGCAGTTCTCTGGCCGTGCTAGACAGGAGGTCAGACTTGGGCCAGTCCCTTCTGGGCTCGGAATCTATGAACTGCTCAGGGAGTTAACGTTCATTGGGAATTTTTCAGCTGAACAGTTTTTCCATCCCAAAATGCTGATTCATCAAAACAGAAACTTTTCATGAGGAGCATACCAGTTTTGACTACACTTTAGGTGTGAAAGGTTTCTGTGGTCCAAGATATAAGAGAGACACCCATGACAAAGCCCTGGCTGGGATGATTTAGTTGGGATTGGTCCTGCTTTGAGCTGGGGGTTGGACTAGATGACCTCCTGAGGTCTCTTCCAACCCTAATCTTCTATGATTCTACGACACTGCACCCTGTATTCTTCATAGTTGTATGATTATGATATGACATAATTATGATGCATTTTGTACTAGATGTGTCACGGAAGGTGTTATTGGAAAAGTTATGATCTGTGAATATGATTATCCTATTTGTATGCATGTATCCTTTTTGGAACTGCAGTTATGAATATTGACGATGTATCTGTATTTCTAATGTGGTTACACCTGGGTAACACCCACTAGGCAAAATGCTTCCAGTCTAGACAGCTGGTTGTGAAGGCCCTATTCAAGGTAAACATAGAATCATAGAATATCAGGGTTGGAAGGGACCTCAGGAGGTCATCTAGTCCCCTCACTGGGAATGAGGGGCGATCAACAGGTTATCTCAAGTGCTTATATACAAATGCACAAAGCCTTGGAAACAAGCAGGGAGAACTGGAGGTCCTGGTGATGTCAAGGAACTATGACGTGATCAGAATAACAGAGACTTGGTGGGATAACTCACATGACTGGAGTACTGTCATGGATGGTTATAAACTGTTCAGGAAGGACAGGCAGGGCAGAAAAGGTGGGGGAGTAGCACTGTATGTAAGGGAGCAGTATGACTGCTCAGAGCTCCGGTACGAAACTGCAGAAAAACCTGAGTGTCTCTGGATTAAGTTTAGAAGTGTGTGCAACAAGAGTGATGTAGTGGTGGGAGTCTGCTATAGACCACCGGACCAGGGGGATGAGGTAGATGAGGCTTTCTTCCGGAAGCTCGTGGAAGCTACTAGATCGCATGCCCTGATTCTCATGGGTGACTTTAATTTTCCTGATATCTGCTGGGAGAGCAATACAGCGGTGCATAGACAATCCAGGAAGTTTTTGGAAAGCGTAGGGGACAATTTCCTGGTGCAAGTGCTAGAGGAGCCAACTAGGGGGGGCGCTTTTCTTGACCTGCTGCTCACAAACCGGGTAGAATTAGTGGGGGAAGCAAAAGTGGATGGGAATCTGGGAGGCAGTGACCATGAGTTGGTTGAGTTCAGGATACTGACTCAGGGAAGAAAGTTAAGCAGCAGGATACGGACCCTGGACTTCAGGAAAGCAGACTTCGACTCCCTCAGAGAACGGATGGCCAGGATCCCCTGGGGGACTAACTTGAAGGGGAAAGGAGTCCAGGAGAGATGGCTGTATTTCAAGGAATCCCTGTTGAGGTTACAGGGACAAACCATCCCAATGAGTCGAAAGAATAGTAAATATGGCAGGCGACCAGCTTGGCTTAATGGTGAAATCCTAGCGGATCTTAAACATAAAAAAGAAGCTTACAAGAAGTGGAAGGTTGGACACATGACCAGGGAAGAGTATAAAAATATTGCTCGGGCATGTAGGAATGATATCAGGAGGGCCAAATCGCACCTGCAGCTGCAGCTAGCCAGAGATGTTAAGAGTAACAAGAAGGGTTTCTTCAGGTATGTTGGCAACAAGAAGAAAGCCAAGGAATGTGTGGGCCCCTTACTGAATGAGGGAGGCAACCTAGTGACAGAGGATGTGGAAAAAGCTAATGTACTCAATGCTTTTTTTGCCTCTGTTTTCACTAACAAGGTCAGCTCCCAGACTGCTGCGCTGGGCATCACAAAATGGGGAAGAGATGGCCAGCCCTCTGTGGAGATAGAGGTGGTTAGGGACTATTTAGAAAAGCTGGACGTGCACAAGTCCATGGGGCCGGACGAGTTGCATCCGAGAGTGCTGAAGGAATTGGCGGCTGTGATTGCAGAGCCATTGGCCATTATCTTTGAAAACTCGTGGCGAATGGGGGAAGTCCCGGATGACTGGAAAAAGGCTAATGTAGTGCCAATCTTTAAAAAAGGGAAGAAGGAGGATCCTGGGAACTACAGGTCAGTCAGCCTCACCTCAGTCCCTGGAAAAATCATGGAGCAGGTCCTCAAAGAATCAATCCTGAAGCACTTGCATGAGAGGAAAGTGATCAGGAACAGCCAGCATGGATTCACCAAGGGAAGGTCATGCCTGACTAATCTAATCGCCTTGTATGATGAGATTACTGGTTCTGTGGATGAAGGGAAAGCAGTGGATGTATTGTTTCTTGACTTTAGCAAAGCTTTTGACACGGTCTCCCACAGTATTCTTGTCAGCAAGTTAAGGAAGTATGGGCTGGATGAATGCACTATAAGGTGGGTAGAAAGCTGGCTAGATTGTCGGGCTCAATGGGTAGTGATCAATGGCTCCATGTCTAGTTGGCAGCCGGTGTCAAGTGGAGTGCCCCAGGGATCGGTCCTGGGGCCGGTTTTGTTCAATATCTTCATAAATGATCTGGAGGATGGTGTGGATTGCACTCTCAGCAAATTTGCGGATGATACTAAACTGGGAGGAGTGGTAGATACGCTGGAGGGGAGGGATAGGATACAGAAAGACCTAGACAAATTGGAGGATTGGGCCAAAAGAAATCTGATGAGGTTCAATAAGGATAAGTGCAGGGTCCTGCACTTGGGACGGAAGAACCCAATGCACAGCTACAGACTAGGGACCGAATGGCTAGGCAGCAGTTCTGCGGAAAAGGACCTAGGGGTGACAGTGGACGAGAAGCTGGATATGAGTCAGCAGTGTGCCCTTGTTGCCAAGAAGGCCAATGGCATTTTGGGATGTATAAGTAGGGGCATAGCGAGCAGATCGAGGGACGTGATCGTTCCCCTCTATTCGACATTGGTGAGGCCTCATCTGGAGTACTGTGTCCAGTTTTGGGCCCCACACTTCAAGAAGGATGTGGATAAATTGGAGAGAGTCCAGCGAAGGGCAACAAAAATGATTAGGGGACTGGAACACATGAGTTATGAGGAGAGGCTGAGGGAGCTGGGATTGTTTAGCCTGCAGAAGAGAAGAATGAGGGGGAATTTGAGAGCTGCTTTCAACTACCTGAAAGGGGGTTCCAAAGAGATGGATCTAGACTGTTCTCAATGGTAGCAGATGACAGAACGAGGAGTAATGGTCTCAAGTTGCAGTGGGGGAGGTTTAGATTGGATATTAGGAAAAACTTTTTCACTAAGAGGGTGGTGAAACACTGGAATGCGTTACCTAGGGAGGTGGTAGAATCTCCTTCCTTAGAGGTTTTTAAGGTCAGGCTTGACAAAGCCCTGGCTGGGATGATTTAACTGGGAATTGGTCCTGCTTTGAGCAGGGGGTTGGACTAGATGACCTTCAGGGGTCCCTTCCAACCCTGATATTCTATGATTCTATGATTCTATGAACCCCCTGCTCAAAGCAGGACCAAGTCCCAACTAAATCATCCCAGCAAGTCCCAACTAAATCATCCCAGCAAGGAATGATCACGTCCCTTGATCTGCTGGCAAAGCCCCTACTTATACATCCCAAAATGCCATTGGCCTTCTTGGCAACAACGGCACACTGTTGACTCATATCCAGCTTCTCATCCACTGTAACCCCTAGATCCTTTTCTGCAGAACTGCTGCCTAGCCATTCGGTCCCTAGTCTGTAGCGGTGCATGGGACTTTTCCGTCCTAAGTGCAGGACTCTGCACTTGTCCTTGTTGAACCTCATCAGATTTCTTTTGGGCCAATCTTCTAATTTATCTAGGTCCCTCTGTATCCTATCCCTCCCCTCCAGCGTATCTACCTCTCCTCCCAGTTTAGTGTCATGTGCAAACTTGCTGAGGGTGCAATCCACCCCATCCTCCAGATCATTAATGAAGATATTGAATAAAACCGGCCCCAAGACTGACCCTTGGGGTACTCCACTTGATACCGGCTGCCAACTAGACATGGAGCCATTGATCACTACCTGTTGAGCCCAACAATCTAGCCAGCTTTCTATCCACCATATAGTCCATTCATCCAGCCCATACTTCTTTAACTTGCTGGCAAGAATACTGTGGGAGACTGTGTCAAAAGCTTTGCTAAAGTCAAGGAACAACATGTCCACTGCTTTCCCCTCATCCACAGAGCCAGTTATCTCGTCATAGAAGGCAATTAGTCAGGCATGACTAGATTAGTCAGGCATGACTTGCCCTTGGTGAATCCATGCTGACTGTTCCTGATCACTTTCCTCTCCTCTAAGTGCTTCAGAATTGATTCCTTGAGGACCTGCTCCATGTTTTTTCCAGGGACTGAGGTGAGGCTGACTGGCTTGTAGTTCCTAGGATCCTCCTTCTTCCCTTTTTTAAAGATGGGCACTACATTAGCCTTTTTCCAGTCGTCCAGGACCTCCCCCGATCGCCATGAGTTTTCAAAGATAATGGCCAATGGCTCTACAATCACATCCGCCAACTCCTTTAGCACTCTCGGATGCAGCGCATCTGGCCCCATGGACTTGTGCTCGTCCAGCTTTTCTAAATAGTCCTGAACCACTTCTTTCTCCACAGAGAGCTGGGCGTCTCCTCCCCATGCTGTGCTGCCCAGTGCAGTAGCCTGGGCGCTGACCTTGTTCGTGAAGACAGAGGCAAAAAAAGCATTGAGTACATTAGCTTTTTCCACATCCTCTGTCACTAGGTTGCCTCCCTCATTCAGTGAGGGGCCCACACTTTCCTTGACTTTCTTCTTGTTGCTAACATACCTGAAAAAACCCTTCTTGTTACTCTTAACCTCTCTTGCAAGCTGCAACTCCAGGTGTGATTTGGCCTTCCTGATTTCACTCCTGCAAGCCCGAGCAATATTTTTATAATCTTCCACTTATTTTAAGCTTCTTTTTTGTGTTTAAGATCAGCAAGGATTTCACTGTTAAGCCAAGCTGGTTGCCTGCCATATTTACTATTCTTTCTACACATCGGGATGGTTTGTCCCTGTAACCTCAATAAGGATTCTTTAAAATACAGCCAGCGATCCTGGACTACTTTCCCCCTCATGTTATTTTCCCAGGGGATCCTGCCTATCAGTTTCCTGAGGTTGTCAAAGTCTGCTTTTCTGAAGTCCAGGGTCCGTATTCTGCTGCTCTCCTTTCTTCCCTGTGTCAGGATCCTGAACTCGACCATCTCATGGTCACTGCCTCCCAGGTTCCCATCCACTTTTGCTTCCCCTACCAATTCTTCCCGGTTTGTGAGCAGCAGATCAAGGAGAGCTCTGCCCCTAGTTGGTTCCTCCAGCACTTGCACCAGGAAATTGTCTCCTACACTTTCCAAAAACTTCCTGGATTGTCTGTGCACCGCTGTATTGCTCTCCCAGCAGATATCAGGGTGATTGAAGTCTCCCATGAGAACCAGGGCCTGCGATCTAGTAACTTCCGTGAGTTGCCGGAAGAAAGCCTCGTCCACCTCATCCCCCTGATCTGGTGGTCTATAGCAGACTCCCACCACGACATCACCCTTGTTGCTCACGCTTCTAAACTTAATCCAGAGACACTCAGGTTTTTCTGCAGTTTCATACCGGAGCTCTGAGCAGTCATACTGCTCGCTTACATACAATGCAACTCCCCAACCTTTTCTTCCCTGCCTGTCCTTCCTGAACAGTTTATATCCATCCATGACAGTACTCCAGTCATGTGAGTTATCCCACCAAGCCTCTGTTATTCCAATCACATCATAATTCCTTGACTGTACCTGGACTTCCAGTTCTCCCTGCTTGTTTCCCAGGCTTCTTGCATTTGTGTATAGGCACTTGAGATAACTTGCTGTTTGTCCTGCTTTCTTAGTATGAGGCAGGAGCCCTCCCCTTTCGCGTTCTCCTACTCATGCTTCCTCCCGATATCCCACTTCCCCACTTACCTCAGGGCTTTGGTCTCCTTCCCCTGGTGAACCTAGTTTAATGCCCTCCTCACTAGGTTAGCCAGCCTGCTTGCGAAGATACTCTTCGTTAGGTGGAGCCCGTCTCTGCCTAGCACTCCTCCTTCTTGGAACACCATCCCATGCCAAAGAATCCAAAGCCTTCTCTCTGACACCACCTGCGTAGCCATTCGTTGACTTCCACGATTCAACGGTCTCTACCCCGGCCTTTTCCTTCCACAGGGAGTATGGACGAAAACACCACTTGCCCCTCAAACTCCTTTATCCTTCCCAGAGCCACGTAGTCCGCAGTGATCTGCTCAAGGTCATTCTTGGCAGTATCATTGGTGCCCACGTGGAGAAGCAGGAGGGGGTAGTGATCCAAGGGCTTGATGAGTCTTGGCAGTTTCTCCGTCACATCGTGAATCCTAGCACCTGGCAAGCAGCAGGCTTCTTGGTTTTCCCGGTCAGGGCAGCAGATAGATGACTCAGTCCACCTGAGGAGAGAGTCCCCGACCATTACCACCCACCTTCTGCTCTTGGGAGCGGTGGTCGTGGAACCCCCATCCCTAGGACAGTGCATCTTATGCCTTCCAATTGGCGGAGTCTCCTTCTGTTCCCTTCCCTCAGATGTATCATCTGGTCCACTCTCCGCATTAGTACCTGTGGAGAGAACATGAAAATGGTTGCTTACCTGTATCTGCACTGCTGGTACATGGACGCTCCCCTTTCTTCTTCTGGAGGTCACATGCTGCCAAATTTCTTCACTGTCCTCCTGTCCCCACTGCGCAGCCTGCTCTGAATCTCCAGAACATTGTGCTCGTAGAAGCATATCCTGACCTCTGTCCAGGAAATCTTCAGTTTCTCTTATGCAACGCAGGGTCAATACTTGTTTCTCCAGACCTTGAACCTTCTCTTCCAATATGGAGACCAGCTTGCACTTTGTACAGACAAAGTCGCTTCTGTCCTGTGAAAGAAAGACAAACAATGGCACAGGAAGTGCTGGTCCCAGGTGAAAAGGATTTCTAGCCTGGCAGACTGCTTGTATCATCCAGTGCATACAAGTGTTGTGACATGCAGTGCAGGTCACAACAGCTGAACGCTCCCCATCCATATTACCTTCCTTCTACGAGCTTCCTCAGGAGTTGTAATAACTACTCAGAGAAGCCGGCAAGATATAAGCCTCAGTGGGCTCTCCCCAGGCAAACTCCCTCTGTTAGCCTCTCTGCGGTTCGCAGCTGACTGGCTTTTTATAACAGTCAGGCCCACTCAAGGCTCACCTGGAACAAAGCACTCTCAATGCACACTTTTCAAACAACCAATCAAGCACACGGTCAAACTGTCAAACTGTCCCCACAACAGACACGCAGATACTTACCAACACGTCGTTTGGCTGCCTGCTCTGTACACTGCATGTCAGATTTTGTGGAAGAGCAGTGACTTTACAAGGGAGCATTGCATAAGTTCCTCTTCTCTGCCTCCTTCCCCTCCCTCCCAGCGCTTCCCCCGCTGCCAAACAGCTGTTTGTCGGTGCTTAGGACTTTCTGGGAGGGAGGGGGAGGAGCAGGGAAGTGCTGTGTCTCCACTCCTCCTGCTCCCTTCCAGAAAGTCCTAAGCCCACCAAACAGCCGTTTGGTGGCGCTTAGGACTTTCTGGGGGCGGGGAAGGAGTGGGGATGCAGCATGCTCCGGAGAGTAGGTGGAGTGGGGGTGGGAAGAGGTGGGCCTGGAGTGGAGCGGTGATGGGAAGAGGCGGGCCTGGAGCATCCCCCACCAAAGTCGGTGCCTGTTCTTCTCCGGTTAAGCTGCTACTGCTGCTGCGAAGGTGCTTCCTAGTGTCCTTGCCTGCAGTGGACTGTGCCTGGGTGGGGTAAGCCAGGGGCACTTCCCAACCACAGTACAGTACTGTACTGTACAGTATATAATGCCTTTTGTCTGCCCCCCAAAATTTCCTTGGAACCTAACCCCCCACATTTACATTAAATCTTATGGGAAAATTGGATTTGTTTAACATTGTTTCACTTAAAGTTGCATTTTTCAGGAACATAACTACAACGTTAAGTGAGGAGTTACTGTCTAAATTGGTTTTCTAAGATTATTCCCAGGGCAAGTAACTGTGTCTAACTCTATATAATGTACATTATCAAGTGGAGTACACTTCCACAACAAATAAGCATGTAGTGGGAAGAAGATGGTGGTGGTGGTTCATTCTTTGTATTATTGTAGCATCTGGATCAGGGCCCTGTTGTGAAAGGCACTATGCAAACACTGTGACAGTCTGTAATCTTATGTTCACCCTTTTAACATGTCTCTGATCGTTTTTGTACAATGTATCTTGGGTGGAGCATTGGGGCATTACCCCCCAAACTGCAGGCCTTGGGCAGGTGGCCTGACTGGAGCTGCCCCCCACAAATACAGAAGTCAAACTATGCCTATGCAAAGTATGCCTTGTGAGGTATCATTTGAAAACTCACAGTCTGCTGAACATTATTGTCCTGGTTAAATATGTGTGGCAACATTGTATGTAAAGTTATAAAAGTCTACTGTATAAGGCATGTTCCAAGTCTGGGAAAACAGATGCAGATCAGTACCCCAGAGGCAAAAGGCTAGCAAACACCTCAGCTATGTGTCAACATAATCAAATGGACTATTGCCTCGTTAAGTGGCCATTTTTTGGTAGGCAGAAGTGTGTGAGCAAGAAATTTACATAGTGGCAAAGAAACACCTGGGGGTTCTGTTCCCCAGACTTCCTGTCTCCTTCAAAGGGAAAAGAACTATAAGAGATGAGAAGAGAAGCCCCCCAAACCCTCCTCCCTTTCTCTCTGTTTACAGCATCAGTGGCACCTGAAGGAACACTGAAAGGGAGGAGAGGTCCTGACTGAAGGAGTTCAGCCAATAAAAGTGTGTGGTGATAAAAACCTTTTCTTTGAATTCATTTAGCTTGTTAAGTATTAGTTTGACTTTATTTCTTTGTAACCAATTCTGACTTTTATGCCTCATTACTTGTAATCGCTTAAAATCTATCTTGCTGTGGTTAATAAACTTGTTTTATTGTTTATCTAAGCCAATGTTTTTGGATTGAAGTATTTTGGCACCTCCATTTGAAATAACAGGGTTCGTGTACATTATTTTCTATTAATGAAATGATGGACTTTCTATGAGCTTGTATTGATTAGGGGGATGGGCAATACAAAATGCATGTTTCTGGGGGCAAGTCTTTGACTGGGAGTTTGCTGGTGTCACTCTGAAATATAATTCAGGAGTGGCTGGCTAGAAGCACTCATCATTCAGCTGGCAGTGATTTTGTACGCTGGAGGCTGTGTGTGAACAGAGAAGGAGCAGTAGTTCTCACAGTGAAGCAGTGTAAAAGACACCCCCGTTTGGAGAGTTGAGGGGACACAGCTGCCCATCAGTCCAGATTGTACCCTGGGTATTGTTGCAGACACACTGTAACTTCTCTGTGGGCAGGGACTTCCTCTTATGTGGGGTATGTCATATGACATACAGAGACTAGCCAGAACAGAAATATTTGCTGCTAGTCATGTTTAATCCTAACTCCACAGCAGCCTGAAGTCAATCCATGCAATAGGACTGTACTTGGTCAGATACAACTCTACACTGTCTCTGAATGTCTCTTATGTGGTGTATGCTTAAGAGTATGGAACAACTTTGGTGTGAGGAGCTGTGATGGGGTGAGCTCCCCCCACTAGCCCTGCAAGAGCTGAATTGAGCCAGGTGGACCCAGTCAACTAATTAGGCTGCAAACCAGGGAGCTTTAGGCTGCAGGCAGCTAATTGGAGAGAGGCTCACTTGTGCAGGAACAGGCAGGGCCTATAAAGCCAGGTAGCTGGTTGCTGACAGGGCTACTGGAAAAGGCCACAGGAAGGCAGGCCGCAGAAGTTACTCCCTGGGAAGAGGGAGGCCTGTTTGGGGGCTGCCGGAGATAGTCTGCAGTTACTCGCTGGGAGAAGGGTTCTTGGATCTGGTACATCCAGAGAGAGTAGGGGAACCAGAGTGGTAGGAAGCAGTCCAGGGAAGGAACAGTGAGGGCAGAGAGAGGGAGCCCAGAACTGCTGAGCTGAGGGTCCCTGTCTGGAATCTGGAAAAGATGATGGGCCTGGGTTCCCCTATCAGCCACCAAGGGCATGGCATAGAACTGAGGCAGTGAATGGGAAGGCTGCCTAGGATTGCTGATGGACTGTACCCCAGAAGGGGGATCTCTGAGTGACCTAGTCAGAGGGCTAAGTCACAAAGGAGACACTGAGGCTCATGGAGCTGCAGACCAGAAGGAGAGACAGAGTAACAGCATGTACACTTAGGAAGGGGATATCTACCTCAGGTGCTAATCCCCAGAGCCACCAGCAGGAGGTGCCAACTAGCAGTGAGTGATGTGCCCTGTGAAAAGAGGGTTTCAAAACACTGGGACTTTTCAGCATGGAGAAGAGATGACTAAAGGGGTGGGGAGATATGATAGAGGTCTATAAAATCGTGACTGGTGGGGAGAAAGTGAATAGGGAAGTGTTGTTTACGCCTTCATATAACACAAGAACCACGAGCCACCCAATGAAATTAGTAGGCAGCAGATTTAAAACAAAAAAAGGAAGTACTTCTTCACACAACGCACAGACAAGCTATGGCACTCATTGCTAGGGGCTGTTGTGAAGGTCAAAACTAGCTAATACAACTAACTGTCTTCAAAAAAGAACTAAATAAGTTCCTGGAAGATGGGTCCTTCCATGGCTATTAGCCAAGATGGTCAAGGCTGCAACCCCATGCTCTGGGTTTTCCTAGCCTCTGATTTCCAGAAGCTGGGAGCAAACAGGGCATGGATCGCTTGATGATTGCTTGGTCTGTTCATTCCCTCTGAAGTACCTGGCATTAGCCACTGTTGAAGGACAGGATACCTGGTTAGCTAGACCATTGGTCTGACCCAGGGTGGCTGTTCTTATGTAGTGTATTAAAAACTGTGGTCAAATTACAAGCTATAATTATATTATAAGGGGTTTTCTTGTCCTCCTTGAGGGAAGTATGCAATCTGAATCTTGTGCAGTAAGTCTACAAAGAGCCAACCTAGCGCCAGCAGGTGGGTTGTGCCTGTCTGCCTTAGGGAGCAGCCTGCTTTCTTCTCTTTGTGTTTTTGGTTCCTGTGCTGAATTCTAAGAAATCTAGTGCTATCTTGCAACCTTCCAGAAAGATTTGTTTATATTTTTATCTAACTTCTGTGTATAATGTGAAAATAACATCTCACTCTCTAAATAGGCAAGAGTCCTAAAGGTTGGGAAAAAGAAAGTGTTGTTCCTATTTCATAGTGGGAAATTGGGGCAAAAAGAGGATAAGTGCCTTGCCCAAAGTCAGACAAGAATTGATTCTAGGTTTCTTGATATGCAGTCTAGTGTCAACCATGAAACCAGTGCAGTGTTAACCACAAAATTATACTTCCTGCTAGAGGACTCCTCTAATAACTCAATTGTGAAAGTAACTGTGATAGTAAACTCATGACCATGATCGATGTAAATACTTAGATGAAATGAAATAAAGAATCAATGAGGATGTATATAAGTAGCGAAGAGACTTTTGTAAGCATCAGACAGAAAATAAGAATTCCTCCTTCTGAGGAGGAGACCTGGATAACTAGGGAGAAGTGATACCACTTACTATTAAACTAAGAACAGCTAAGATTTGTGACTCATGATTAAAGTTATGATTTAGACACGGAGGTCATGGCAGTCACGGATTCTGCGACTTTACTGGACCTCTGTGACTACTTCAGCTGTCAGCCACTGAAGCGGTGGCTGGAGCCATGGCTGGGGCTGGAGCCGGGGCTATGATCCCCAGATGGCCCCGTGGGGGGGCCGCTGCTGGAGCTGTGCACCTCTGGCCCCTGGTGGGGACTGCAGCTGGGGATGTGTGCCTCTGCCACAGCTTGTACGGTTATTTTTAGTAAAAGTCAGAGGCTCTGTGAATTTTTGTTTGTTTGCCTCTGATCTGTTTGTGACTTTTACTAAAAATAACCGTGACAAAATCTTAGCCTTGCTCAGGATCCATTTTCCATATGCCAACTTTTGTTGTGTGTAGGGTGGTTGTAAAATGTGTCTCGGTCTAGTCATCTGGCCTCTTTTTATTCACTAAAGGCTTGTCACCAGTGACCATGGAGCTTTCACACCAGCTACAATGGTGAGTCATTAGAACTCAACACCGGCCTATTCAGAGTGAAACTCCTTGGGCCAATGGGTTTGCTGAAGCTGGAAGAAGATTCCTCCTGCCCTTCAGACAAGAGGAGGAAGGAAGGGAGAGTGGAAATTCCCCAAGAAGGACCAAGGGACAGAAGTGACAAGGCAAGAGATTATAAAAAGACTCACAGGGAGAAGGTGCAAAGTGCCATTAACCCAAATGTCACTGCGGTGTTTTCTGACCAAGTGCATTCCTATTGCATGGATTGAATTCAAGCTGCCGTGGAGTCAGCATTAAACATGACTAGCAGCAAATGTTAGTGTTTTGGCTACTCTCACATTTACAGTTGTCACTTTAAATATATTTAACACATGTTAAAACACAACTAAAAGTCAAGAGTAGACCTAACCCTTCTGGGGCAGCTGGCTTCCCCAGAGCACTCCCCTCCATGCAGAGGGGGGCTCTTGCCCTTGTGGTCTGACACAACAATGTCAGAGCCAGCTTGCCATGGAGTCACAAAGCTTCCTTTCTCTTTCTTTAGTTGTGTGGTATCTGCTGCTCATTCCAGGCCTCAAGAACAACTTGGTTCCACCAACCATATGTTTTATACCTCCAGAGTCTGCATTGGAGTCCAGGAACTGTTCCTATCTCAGGGCCTCTGGGAACACACTCAGGGTGCAGTTCTTATGTTGGCACCCTGTCCTGTGGGTGATGGGCAGCACGGTCACAGCTCTGTCTCTGGAACCACTGCGGAGACCTTAGAGTCTCTTCCTTGCTTAGCCTTCTGGTTTACCTCTTCAAGGGGCTACATGGTAGGGGCAACATAAAATGCACAGACATTTTGCACAGGATTTAACTCACAACTGCTCTTTCTTTACTAGCACAAGAAATACAGAGAGCTATACAAAAATAATAAACCCTACATGCATTTCCCTGCCTCAGTTTCCTCACCACTTCAAGGCATACTTTGGCTGACAGAAGTCAGGGTCCTCTGGCGCCATCCAGGGTCTTTCCATTCAAGTTGCAGTGGGGGAGGTTTAGATTGGATATTAGGAAAAACTTTTTCACTAAGAGGGTGGTGAAACACTGGAATGTGTTACCTAGGGAGGTGGTAGAATCTCCTTCCTTAGAGGTTTTTAAGGTCAGGCTTGACAAAGCCCTGGCTGGGATGATTTAACTGGGAATTGGTCCTGCTTTGAGCAGGGGGTTGGACTAGATGACCTTCTGGGGTCCCTTCCAACCCTGATATTCTATGATTCTATGATTCATTTCAGTGCATGGCTTGGGTTCTAAAACATGGAGTCTTCTCCCCAACTTTGTCTGCTCTGCCCTTGGCTGGTCCTCCCCTTTCCTCCTCCTGCTCAAACTTCCGGTGTGATTCTCTGCACCTTCCCCCTGTGAGTCTTTTTATAATCTCTTGTCTTGTCACTTCTGTCCCTTGGTCCTTACTTTCTCCTCATGCCTGAAGGGAGGGAGGAATCTTCATCTAGCTTCAGCAAACCCAGTGGCCCAAGGAATTTCACTCTGTATAGGCCAGTGTTGAGTTCTAATGACCCTCCATTGTAGCTGGTGTGAAAGTTACATGGTTATTGGTGACAAGCCTTTACTGAATATATGTAGACAGTGAGGCATTCGTGATACAGCAGTTTTTACAGCAACAGCTTCATCATATTTATCAGAATTTATAAGGTTTCCAAGATCATAGCACAGGGGCAGGGCTGCATGTAAACATAGGAATTGCCACACGAGATTCTGGCAAGCTCCATCAAGTGCTGGCCTCAGTTACTGGCTCTTCACGGGTACTGCCAGAAAACCCTCTCCCACTTCACCATAGACACCTCAGAACTGTTTTTTCAAAAGCTCCATAAATCTTTCTTGATGAGCAAGGACCCAGCACTGAACGTTCATCCTCACCTCCATTTAGAGGTGTTTGAAATTACATGGGTTTGACCTCTTTTCTCTCACAATCCCATTGGGCTCCCAGAAGCCAGTGTTTCAGGGAGCTGTGCTGGGTGAATATCTAACGTCCGGTGCAACTACAATAGTGTATTACAGAATTGGTATGGACATGGGGCAAAACTGGATTCACTACATTGTAGGTGCTTACTGTGACCGATGTGACAAATACAAGTAAATCTTGAGACTGTTGTGTAGTAGGAAGAGAGCCTGAGACATAAGCCCTTGTATTAAAGGCCTGGTATGAGGCAGGACCTGCTTACAGAATCTAGCAAGAATAGGGCTAATATTGCAGGAATACATATTTTTAAGAAGTGCTAAGCACAAAGTACTTATTCAAACACATTCTGATATCAAGTGGTACCAGAACATCCCAATATCAAGGATGGTACAAAAACATTTCCCAAGGATAACAGGAACACAGACACCTTTTAAGAGATAAGGTCAGGATGACAGTATGTAATAGAAATGTTTTGATTGAATCAATATGTACAAGGTGATGGGTGATAACTAACCACGTCAGGGGACAGTAACTGTCAGAGGCAGTATGTAATTTGTTTGTATTAGAGTATAAAGATTTATTTTAGAGGGAGTACCTGGCCTGGTGCCTTCGTACCCTAATGGATCTTGTGGTCATTGGGCAGTTCGCTCAAGGTCTGCTGTGTTGGCTGTCTGCACAGAGCTGGGGTAGCACACAGGGAGAACACACATACTCAGCCAAACATCTAACAACTTATTGTATTTAACTTTATGAATGTTAATGAATTGTTGTGGGCTAAGGATTGCATTCTACTCCATGGGGGTGCGTTATCACAGCTCCTTCAGGAACTGAAAACAGTGGTGGCTAATTACTGCAGTCCTTGGGAGCGCAAACTGCTCAGCGAAGTATCTCCCCCAGTGTAGTTTGCATATAGTTCAAGCCAGGTTTTCAAGAGATGCAGGAGACCAAAAACAAACATGAGGTAAAAAGAGCAAGCTTGATATGACAGAGAGGCCTTCTTTTTGATTTAACAAATGGACATGATGTTTTGCCTAAGGGAGGACCCCACCCTGGTGAAGGTTGGAAAGACTGGAACCTACCAGGGTCCCCATAGGATAGATGGACGACTTCTGGTACATTTAGTGGGTATTTAGACCATTGTATTGTTTTTTATATTTTTTTCTGGGTGCTTTTGTTCCTTAAATATATGTACCTTGCTTTGGAAGAGTTGTCCAGTCACTGGTAAACCACTGTCATTGTCCCTGGAGAAAAAGTGAAAATGACAGGGGCTGAACGCTAGTCAGCTCTGCGTGGGATAATTGCAGTGAGATGCAGCGTAGCTGTAGCCTAAACCTCCTGTCAGGAAGGAGAGGGATGGCTAGCGGCCTGAGATCTCCGAGGGGATTCCTTGAGATGACTGTAGAGGGGGGTCAAAGATGCAGTTACGCTGAAACTTACATTGCTGCAATCCTAAAGGCTCAGCTATGAGTAGCTCAGATCTCTAGTGTAGACATAGCTTCTCTCAGAACCCAAATGGCTTCCTGGCACAGATGTAGTTACTCTGGGAAGGATCCCAGCGAAAGGGTGATAATTGAATTCTTCTTGCCCTGAATTAAAACACATACACAAAAATCTAAAGTGTGATGCTAACCCTGGTCTACGCAGCTTGTGGAAGTGGGTCTATTTGCCCAAATAAACTATGTCAAGGGGGCCAGCAATATCCTCAGTGATGTTCTGGGTGGAAGAAAAGTATTTTCTCAACTGTGCCCCCATATCCTTGAACTTTCAGGTACATACATTAGGGGTGGGGGGGACGCGGGGGAGGTTTGAAATGTAAAGGCTATAAACCCTTCCCCCTGCTGTTGTTGTTGTTTAGTATATTCTACATACCCAGATGCTTTAGTCTGTCTCAATTACTTTCACTGATAGTATTAGACAATTACTAGAAATCCATATTTTTCCCAGCATCGAGCTTAACTTTTGGTTTTAAATCCTTCATCTTATATCTTGCTGCCTGCTCTGACCTTGTCTCAATAGCAAGTTGAGACTGGTCTGTCTGTTCCCTGGCTCGCCTGAATTGGCACTGCAGCTCTAACAGTGCCCCTTGAGTAACTGTCATTAGAAGAGCCACTTCAGCACAGCCAGCAACTGCAGATTTCACCAGCTGCAGAGACTACGTAGCGCTAGGAGGATAGAAAAGGAGGACTTGTGGCACCTTAGAGACTAACCAATTTATTTGAGCATGAGCTTTCGTGAGCTACAGCTCACTTCATCGGATGCATACCGTGGAAACTGCAGCAGACTTTATATACACACAGAGATCATGAAACAATACCTCCTCCCACCCCACTGTCCTGCTGGTAATAGCTTATCTAAAGTGATCATCAAGTTGGGCCATTTCCAGCACAAATCCAGGTTTTCTCACCCTCCACCCCCCCACACACAAACTCACTCTCCTGCTGGTAATAGCCCATCCAAAGTGACCACTCTCTTCACAATGTGTATGATAATCAAGGTGGGCCATTTCCTGCACAAATCCAGGTTCTCTCACCCCCTCACCCCCCTCCAAAAACCACACACACAAACTCACTCTCCTGCTGGTAATAGCTCATCCAAAGTGACCACTCTCCCTACAATGTGCATGGTAATCCAGGTGAGCCATTTCCAGCACAAATCCAGGCTTTCTCACCCCCCCCCTTTTTTTTCCCCCCAGGGACACACACACACACACACAAACTCACTCTCCTGCTGGCAATAGCTCATCCAAACTGACCACTCTCCAAGTTTAAATCCAAGTTTAACCAGAACGTCTGTGAGGGGGGGTAGGAAAAAACAAGGGGAAATAGGCTACCTTGCATAATGACTTAGCCACTCCCAGTCTCTATTTAAGCCTAAATTAATAGTATCCAATTTGCAAATGAATTCCAATTCAGCAGTTTCTCGCTGGAGTCTGGATTTGAAGTTTTTTTGTTTTAAGATAGCGACCTTCATGTCTGTGATTGCGTGACCAGAGAGATTGAAGTATTCTCCGACTGGTTTATGAATAATTCTTGACATCTGATTTGTGTCCATTTATTCTTTTACGTAGAGACTGTCCAGTTTGACCAATGTAAATGGAGTAACAGTTGGTGGTACATTCATTTAGGCCTCATTGACTCTGAGGGGGCTGTGTGCAGCTACAGGGATCTCTTCATGTGGATGAACCTGCAGGAGCCAGGGTATGCATGCATGCATGCACATATGTATATAGTTTTCAAAGCAGCCACACCATGCAGTTTTCTTCCAGTGAAGGGTGTGGTTTAGAGTAGATGCCTTTAGTAGGTGGTATGAGGAAAATCTCTCCCAGAGAACCTTATGGAAAAACTTCCACCCGCTTCCCCCCTTCTCCCCCCCCCCAAATCAGCATCACACAGACAAGAGCTGTATTAACAAGGAGAACATTCAGTCACATTTTATCTCAGTTACAGAGGAGAGACTAGATTGGAATAATGGGGACAGGAGCGCATATACAGTGAGGGTTGTCAAAACTTGGTTTTTTATTTGTTCATATAATTTTGATGGATCTTTGTTTTAAGCACTTTTTTTATTTGTATCTAAATTTTCACAGTTGCAGGAAATTATGGGCTGGATGGATCAGACAAGGAGAGGCCAGGATAATTATTTAATGAAGTAGATGCTGTGATTCAAAAAGATAAAGCTTTATAACTGTTACAACACAAATTGTCATCACATGTCAAAATACACAAAGTATGGTTCTTTTTTCTTTCTTTGCTTATCTGTAAACTTTATCAATGGAACTATGTTTTCCATCAGTTTGTGCCTCTAGAGCAGGGGTAGGCAACCTATGGCATGCAAACTGATTTTCTGTGGCACTCACACTGCCTGGGTCCTGGCCACCGATCGGGTGGGGGGGCTCTGCATTTTAATTTAATTTTAAATGAAGCTTCTTAAACATTTTTAAAACCTTATTTACTGTACGTACAACAATAGTTTAGTTGTCTATTATAGATTTATAGAAAGAGACCTTCTAAAAACCTTAAAATGTATTACTGGCACACAAACCCTTAAATTAGAATAAACAAATGAAGACTCGGCACACCACTTCTGCAAGGTTGCTGACCCTGCTCTAGAGTGATGGTGATATTTACTAACATTTGCCAATAAAAATCTAATCGTTCCATGCCTATACATGTTTAGTACATGTTTCCTCACAAAATACACCATGGACCTGCCATTCAGAGAGGGTGTGCACTCCAGCTGAAGTGAATAGGATCGGAGGACGCCCAGCACCTTTGGTGAATGGCACCTTTGGCCAATGGCATTTTGGGATGTATAAGTAGGGGCATAGCGAGCAGATCGAGGGACGTGATCGTTCCCCTCTATTCGACATTGGTGAGGCCTCATCTGGAGTACTGTGTCCAGTTTTGGGCCCCACACTTCAAGAAGGATGTGGATAAATTGGAGAGAGTCCAGCGAAGGGCAACAAAAATGATTAGGGGACTGGAACACATGAGTTATGAGGAGAGGCTGAGGGAGCTGGGATTGTTTAGCCTGCAGAAGAGAAGAATGAGGGGGGATTTGATAGCTGCTTTCAACTACCTGAAAGGGGGTTCCAAAGAGGATGGCTCTAGACTGTTCTCAATGGTAGCAGATGACAGAACGAGGAGTAATGGTCTCAAGTTGCAGTGTGGGAGGTTTAGGTTGGATATTAGGAAAAACTTTTTCACTAAGAGGGTGGTGAAACACTGGAATGCGTTACCTAGGGAGGTGGTAGAATCTCCTTCCTTAGAGGTTTTTAAGGTCAGGCTTGACAAAGCCCTGGCCGGGATGATTTAACTGGGAATTGGTCCTGCTTTGAGCAGGGGGTTGGACTAGATGACCTTCTGGGGTCCCTTCCAACCCTGATATTCTATGATTCTATGATCAGGCCCTATATATCTTCTTCACAAGGCAGTGTTGGCAACTCTTTTGCTTTTATAAAAGCCCCCGGAGGGCTGATTTTCCTGGGTCTCCCCTATACTGAAGTCCCGTGATCTACCCAAGAAGCTCAGCTTTCATTTAAAAATAGAAGTTTCTAGTCCACGTCTTGTGGAAAAGCTGGAAAATAGGGAGCTTTAGTGGCCAGGAGGCAATTTGTTGAATAAAATTCATTATTTTTTAAAAGTCCTGGGCCAGCTGGGGGCCTGACTCGGCGGGCCCGGCAACACTGAGAGGCGGGGGGCACGCGACCGAAGCACGGACTGGGGGGTCAGGCAGGTGTGGGATTTGGGGGGCGTCGGGGGGGGCAAAGCAGGGGGGAGGCCGAAACGGGTGGCAGGCACGAGGGAGGGGCCAGAGACAGGCCGACGCTGAGGGGGGGGCAGACAGACGGGCCCCCAGGCACGGGGGAGACGCCCACAGCTGCCCCAGGGCAGGACACGGACACCTGCCTGGGTGGACAGCAGGCAAGCGCGGAGCCCCCCTCGGGCCGGAAGTGGACCGAGCCCTTTCTGCGGCGGACAGCAGCGCACACGCCCTATCTTCCCTCACGGAGGGCGGAAATGGCCGCGGCGCGCGCCAATCTGTGTCCGGGCGGGCGCGCTGAGCCGGCACTCGGCGCCCGCCGCACTTTGCGGTCTCGGCGCGGCCGGCGGGTTGGTGAGCGGAGCAGGCCCCGCCCCTTTCTCCTGAGCCGCCGCCGCCGCCGCCGCCGCGTCGCGCCGCCGCCGGGGGAGGATGAGGAGCGCGGGGCGGCGCTGCCGAGGGACTCGAGCCGCAGCCGCGCTCCAGTGACCGACCGACCGACCGAGCGACCCGCCCGCCTGCGCGGAGGAGCCGGGCGAGGCCGGAGCGGCGCCCCCACTGCCCTGGGGCGGGTGATCGCGGCGGTTGGATGCCCGGTGCCTAGCGGGGACCCCCGGCCCGGCTCCCCCGGGACAGAGACCCGCGCCCGCCATGGGATGCTGCAGCTCGGCCGCACACGTGAGCGGGACCCCCCCCCCCCCGCACAGAGCTCCCCCCCTCCCCCGCACTGCTCCCCCGTGCGGGGACCCGGCCCTCCCCCGTGCGGGGACCTGGGGGACACGGTCCCCCCCGTACGGCGCCACCTTCTTCCCAGATCCCCCCTTGCAAGGCGCTCCCCCCCTCCTCCCCCGCGGGTTGCGGGGCGCCCCTCCCCTCCCGGTGCCCCCATCCCGGATTGCCGGGCGCCCCCCATTCCCTCTCCTCTCGGGGACCCAGGCGACCCTCCTCCACGCGGTGCCCCCCATCTCCTCACCCACTGGGACCTAGCCCCCCGATACGGCACCCCTTTCCCCATGGTGCCCCAGCTCATAGGACACCCCCGTCCCTGTTGCCCTGCTTCACACCCCGCCGGCTCGCCCCCTGGGTGGGCGGAAGGTGGGGACTGGGGGACACAACTTCATCACCTTGGGAGTAGCGCCATCTGTTCTGAATAACTTCTCCTTTTTCGCTTCCTAGGGCAGGGCTCTCCTCTGGGCAGAGCATCCCCACCCCTGGCCCCACTCTGCAGTGGGCCTGGCCAGCCATCAGGTTCCCCAGCAGCCAGGGGAAGGGCTCCAGTCAGGCTGCAGGGCCAGGTCCTCTCCCCATAGCCTCACTGAGCCCTGTAGCTTCTTTCCTCACTCTGCCCCAGTTTGGTCTTTTTTGCCCTTGCTGCCTCTTTCTTCCTCCCCAGGGTGGTGCTGCCAGTCTCCTAGATGGGAGCCACAATGAATAGCTCCACCCCATGCTCCAGTTTGCAGCTCTGTCTCCCATTTTAACATTCCCTTTGAGCACAATGCTCAGAGTAATAACATGTTTCCAGGATAGAAATGTTGCTATGTCCTACATAAACACCGGTACCAAACTATAGCCTTACTTTTCCACAGCCCTGCATCTCTCCCCTCTTTAAAACTACATTCAATTAATAGATTTTAAAATCATGATTACATGGGGCAATTGCGATACTTTAGTTGAAGTGCTAATAACTCTAGTCTTCCTATGCCTTTGGTATTTCCCATCAGCAGGCAAAAGTCTGACCTGCTAGATGTTAGGTCATTGATTGTAGGGTTTTACAGCTACTGCCCCTGTTTGAAGGCAACATGAATGGTAGTGTGGGTGGCTCCCAAGCACTGTAGTCATAAATGTAAATTTCCTTGGTGATTTCATCTGTCTCGAGTTGACAGTCACAAAAGGGGAAGGTGTGTGTGTCTGAATATCCATTTCTTCTGCTCCTAATGACTCATCAATGGTATGAACTGAGTGTTCGTGTCCTGCCACATTCAGAAAGCTTTCTTACTAGGACTCTAAAAACACTGCTCGGAGCTTTCCAGTTGCACTAGGCTTCCCCTTTTCCAAACTGCTTTCATAACTATTTCACAGGCTCTCCTTTGCATTTTTCTTAGCCGTGGATCAAATCATCCATTCAGCATCTAGTCTGTGTACCTGGCATCATTATTACCCTCTTTGTTCTGTTCAAAATCAAAAAGGTTATCTATGTATCACCTTGGAGACCTTTCATAAAGAAGGAGAAGTAGAGAATAACTAATTGTTTCATGCTTGGTACAGTTATAGGTTTGCACTGTTTAAATTTTCCAGCTGGACTTGTATTTGTAAATCAGGGTTCAGGAGACTGTTAATACTATTCTGTTGAATCTTTCAACTGGATTTCCTTATGACTGGCAAGTTGTGTGGTAAATGAGTTTTGTGTGTCCTTTTATATTCATAAAAATCTCAAGAACAGTTGACTCTCAAATTCCTTAACCAGGGTCCTGGTGGATCTCTTCAGATAATCCAAAAGAAAGTGTCTGAATATTTTAGCAGCTGCTGTTTTACTTAATCTGTTGGTTGTTGGGTAGGATACTAGAAATTTAGTGGTGCCTCTGTCTCTACCACCCTACCTCAATACTTAGTGCCGGTCTTGGGTTCCTCTTTTCCCTTTCCTGCTGCTTCTGTAAATCATTCCTGCATTTCTACTCCATCTCCTTGTTTGAGCAAAGCTCCATCAGACGCTCTTGCTACTCCATGTTGCTGTCATCTATTGCCCCTTGACTCTTCCCCAGCCTGCTTTCTCTCAGATTTGACATGTGACTCCTTTTTCCTCTCATCACAACCTCCCACACTTATTCTTGGTGACTTCAACTTCTGAGTTGATGTCTCATTGGATTCATTAACTACACAAATCCTTGCCTTCATTCATTTGATCTTCAGCAGTGGATCAAATCATCCATTCAGTAGAAAAGCTGGTCACTTGACACTGACTTCACCAGCTATCTCTTCATCTCTGAGCTCTCATTATGCAAGTTCCCTCTTTCTAATAGCCACTTCATCTCTTTTAACGTAGATCACTTGCCCCCTTCCTCAGGCTCCACCTGTGCCTGATGTGACCTCCGTCCCTTTCAAGATGTCCATGCTCTCCCTCCAGCATTGATTTTGCTCTTCCACCATTTGTTTCCTCTGCTCCTGGTTCTATGCAGACACATCTCTGGAGAGAGTTCCTTGGCCACGTGGACTTATTTCATTGCAGTGTTTCTTTCTTCTTCTTCAGCTCTGCCATCTTTCTGGTCAAACAGTCATGCATTTCATAATCCCTTTTGCTTATATGCAGTCTTTGACTCTGTCCTTAAACACTCCTCTCTCTATGCCATATCCCTCTCCATACAGGAATTTGCTGACTTCAAAGGCTAAATTGATAAAATCCTTACCTTCATTTTACCTTTCTCTACTCAACGCCTGTCATAAATATAAAGGGAAGGGTAACCACCTTTCTGTATACAGTGCTATAAAATCCCTCCTGGCCAGAGGCAACATCCTATTACCTGTAAAGGGTTAAGAAGCTCAGCTAACCTGGCTGGCACCTGACCCAAATGACCAATAAGGGAACAAGATACTTTCAAATCTTGGCGGGGGGGGGAAGGCTTTGGTTTGTGCCCTTTGTTTACTGTAAAAAGAAAAGGAGTACTTGTGGCACCTTAGAGACTAACCAATTTATTTGAGCATGAGCTTTCGTGAGCTACAGCTCACTTCATCAGATGTTTACCGTGGAAACTGCAGCAGACTTTATATACACACAGAAATCTGTGTGTATATAAATCATATACACACATGATTTCTGTGTGTATATAAAGTCTGCTGCAGTTTCCACGGTAAACATCTGATGAAGTGAGCTGTAGCTCACGAAAGCTCATGCTCAAATTCATGATTTCTGTGTGTATATAAAGTCTGCTGCAGTTTCCACGGTAAACATCTGATGAAGTGAGCTGTAGCTCACGAAAGCTCATGCTCAAATAAATTGGTTAGTCTCTAAGGTGCCACAAGTACTCCTTTTCTTTTTGCGAATACAGACTAACACGGCTGTTCCTCTGAAACCTTTGTTTACTGTGTTTCCTCTCTCTTGGGACAGAGAGAGGCCAGACAGAAATCCATCTTCTCCAACCCATTCTAATCCAAGTCTCCAATATTGCAACCAGTATGGGAAAGCCAGGCAAGGCGGATTAGTTTATCTTTTGTTTTATGTGAATTTTCCCTGTGTTAAGAGGGAGGTTTATTCCTGTTTTCTGTAACTTTAAGGTTTTTCCCAGAGGGGGATCCTCTGTGTTTTGAATCTGAATACCCTGTAAAGTATTTTCCATCCTGATTTTACAGAGGTGATTCCTGTACCTTTTCTTTAATTAAAATTCTTCTTTTAAGAACCTGATTGATTTTACATTGTTCTTAAGATCCAAGGATTCGGGTCTGTGTTCACCTGTACAAATTGGTGAGGATTATTATCAAGTCTTCCCCAGGAAAGGGGGTGTAGGTCTTGGGGGGATATTTTGGGGAAAGACGTCTCCAAGTGGGCTCTTTCCCTGTTCTTCGTTTAACACGCTTGGTGGTGGCAGCATACTGTTCAAGGCCAAGGCAAAGTTTGTACCTTGGGGAAGTTTTTAACCTAAGCTGATAAGAATAAGCTTAGGGGGTCTTTCATGCGGGTCCCCACGTCTGTACCCTAGAGTTCAGAGTGGGGAAGGAACCCTGACAACACCCCTTTCTGTATGTGTTCTGTCAGCTCTCTCCATCTCCAGCTCGTCCATCTGCCCAGTATCCCAATCCTCTTAACCATTCTAGCCCCCTGCATTCTTTCCTTCAGTCCATTGCTGTCCTCTTTCTTTTCCCTCCCAATACAATTATGGTCTAATCTCCTCTATCTTCAAAACTAACCATTAACCCCTGCTTGCCTCTCTACCTACACTACCTTCAAACTCATTGAATATGCAGTTTACAACAATTGCCTTGAATTCTCTCCTTCATCTTCATTCTAGATTCATAGAACTGGCAGGGACCTTGAGAGGTCATCTAGTCCAGTCCCTTGCACTTGTGGGAGGACTAATTATCTTAGAATCATAGAATATCAGGGTTGGAAGGGACCTCAGGAGGTCATCTAGTCCAACCCCCTGCCCAAAAGCAGGACCAATCCCCAACTAAATCATCCCAGGCAGGGCTTTGTCAAGCCTGACCGTAAAAACTTCTAAGGAAGGAGATTCCACCACCTCCCTAGGTAACGCATTCCAGTGTTTCCCCACCCTCCTAGTGAAAAAGTTTTTCCTAATATCCAACCTAAACCTCCCCCACTGCAACTTGAGACCATTACTCCTTGTCCTGTCTTCTTCCACCACTGAGAATAGTCTAGAATCATCCTCTCTGGAACCACCTCTCAGGTAGTTGAAAGCAGCTATCAAATCCCCCCTCATTCTTCTCTTCCACAGACTAAACAATCCCAGTTCCCTCAGCCTCTCCTCAGAAGTCACGTGTTCCAGACCCCTAATCATTTTTGTTGCCCTTCGCTGGACTCTCTCCAATTTATCCACATCCTTCTTGTAGTGTGGGGCCCAAAACTGGACACAGTACTCCAGATGAGGCCTCACCAATGTCGAATAGAGGGGGACGATCACGTCCCTCGATCTGCTCGCTATGCCCCTACTTATACATCCCAAAATGCCATTGGCCTTCTTGGCAACAAGGGCACACTGCTGACTCATATCCAGCTTCTCGTCCACTGTCACCCCTAGGTCCTTTTCCGCATAACTGCTGCTTAGCCATTCGGTCCCTAGTCTGTAGCTGTGCATTGGGTTCTTCCGTCCTAAGTGCAGGACCCTGCACTTATCCTTATTGAACCTCATCAGATTTTCTTTTGGCCCAATCCTCCAGTTTGTCTAGGTCCCTCTGTATCCTATCCCTGCCCTCCAGCGTATCTACCACTCCTTCCAGTTTAGTATCATCTGTAAATTTGCTGAGAGTGCAATCCACACCATCCTCCAGATCATTTATGAAGATATTGAACAAAACCGGCCCCAGGACTGACCCCTGGGGCACTCCACTTGACACTGGCAGCCAACTAGACATGGAGCCATTGATCACTACCCGTTGAGCCCGACAATCTAGCCAACTTTCTACCCACCTTATAGTGCATTCATCCAGCCCATACTTCTTTAACTTGCTGACAAGAATACTGTGGAAGACCGTGTCAAAAGCTTTGCTAAAGTCAAGATACAATACATCCACTGCTTTCCCTTCATCCACAGAACCAGTAATCTCATCATAGAAGGCGATTAGATTAGTCAGGCATGACCTTCCCTTGGTGAATCCATGCTGACTGTTCCTGATCACTTTCCTCTCATGTAAGTGCTTCAGGATTGATTCTTTGAGGACCTGCTCCATGATTTTTCCGGGGACTGAAGTGAGGCTGACTGGCCTGTAGTTCCTAGGATCCTCCTCCTTCCCTTTTTTAAAGATGGGCACTACATTAGCCTTTTTCCAGTCATCCGGGACCTCCCCCGTTCGCCACGAGTTTTCAAAGACAATGGCCAATGGCTCTGCAATCACAGCCGCCAGTTCCTTTAGCACTCTCGGATGCAACTCGTCCGGCCCCATGGACTTGTGCACGTCCAGCTTTTCTAAATAGTCCCTAACCACCTCTTTCTCCACAGAGGGCTGGCCATCTATTCCCCATGTTGTGATGCCCAGCACAGCAGTCTGGGAGCTGACCTTGTTCGTGAAGACAGAGGCTAAAAAAGCATTGAGTACATTAGCTTTTTCCACATCCTCTGTCACTAGGTTGCCTCCCTCATTCATTAAGGAGCCCACACTTTCCTTGGCTTTCTTCTTGTTGCCAACATACCTGAAGAAACCCTTCTTGTTACTCTTAACATCTCTCGCTAGCTGCAGCTCCAGGTGCGATTTGGCCCTCCTGATTTCATTCCTACATGGCCGAGCAATATTTTTATACTCTTCCCTGGTCATATGTCCAACCTTCCATTTCTTGTAAGCTTTTTTATGTTTAAGATCCACTAGGATTTCACCGTTAAGCCAAGCTGGTCGTCTGCCATATTTACTATTCTTTCGACACATCGGGATGGTTTGTCCCTGTAACCTCAACAGGGATTTCTTGACCATTTCTAACAGGTGTTTGTCTAACCTGCTCTTAAAAATCTCCAGTGATGGAGATTCCACAACCTCCCTAGGCAATTTATTCCAGTGCTTAACCACCCTCACAGTTAGGAAGTTTTTCCTAATGTCCAACCTAAACCTCCCTTGCTGCAATTTAAGCCCATTGCTTCTTGTCCTAGCCTCAGAGGTTAAATAAAAATTTTTTCTTCCTCCTTTTTGTTACAACCTTTTACATACTTGAAAACTGTTACCTTGTCCTCTCTCGGTCTTCTCTTTTCCAGACTAAACAAACCCAATTTTTTCAATCTTCCCTTATAGTTCATGTTTTCTAGACTTCTGATAATTTTTGTCGCTCTTCTCGGGACTTTCTCTAGTTTGTCTATATCTTTCCTGAAATGTGGCGCCCAGAATTGGACACAATACTCCACCTGAGGCCTAATCAGAGCAGAGTAGGGCAGAAGAATTACTTGTCGTGTCTTGCTTACAACACTCCTGCTAATACATCCCAGAATGATGTTCTCTTTTTTTGTAACAGCATCACACTGTTGACTCATATTTAGCTTGTGGTCCACTAAGGCCCCCAGATCCCTTTCCGCAGTAGTCCTTCCTAGGCAGTCATTTCCCATTTTGTACGTGTGCAACTGATTGTTCCTTCCTAAATGTAGTACACCTCTACCCCGATATAACGCGAATTCGGATATAACGCGGTAAAGCAGCGCTCTGGCGGAGCGGGGCTACATGCTCCGGTGGATCAAAGCAAGTTCGATATAATGCAGTTTCACCTATATTGTGGTAAGATTTTTTGGCTCCCGAGGACAGCGTTCTATCGGGGTAGAGGAGTACTTTGCATTTGTCCTTATTGAATTTCGTCCTATTTACTTCAGATCATTTCTCCAGTTTGTCCAGATCATTTTGAATTTTAATCCTATCCTCCAAAGCACTTGCAACTCCTCCCAGCTTGGTATCATCTGCAAAACTTTATAAGCGTTCTCTCTATGCCATTATCTAAATCATTGATGATATTGAACAGAACCGGACCCAGAACCGATCCCTGCGGGATCCCACTTGTTGTGCCCTTCCAGCATGACTGTGAACCACTAATAACTACTCTCTGGGAACAATTTTCCAACCAGTTATGTACCCACCTTATAATAGCTCCATCTACGTTGTATTTTCCAAGTTTGTTTATGAGACGGTCATGTGAGACCGTATCAAAAGCTTTACTAAAGTCAAGATATACCAAGTCTACCTCCTCTCTCCCCCCCCCCCCCCCCCCCCCCCCCCCCCCCCGCAAGGCTTGTTCTTGTTGTCAAAGAAAGCTATCAGGTTGGTTTGACTCCATTTGTTTTTGACAAATCCATGCTGACTGTTACTTATCACCTTATTATCTTCTAGATGTTTGCAAATTGATTGCTTAATTATTTGCTCTATTACCTTTCTGGGTACAGAAGTTAAGCTGACTGGTCTGTAATTCCCCAGGTTGTCCTTATTTCCCTTTTTTTATAGATGGGCACTATATTTGCCCTTTTCCAGTCTTCTGGAATCTCTCCTGTCTTCCATGACTTCTTAGAGATAATCGCTAATGTTTGAGATATCTCCTCAGTCAGCTCCTTCAGTATTCTAGGATGTATTTCATCAGGCCCTGGTGACCTCTTTAAGACCTCTAATATGTCCTAGTAATTTTTAAATTCTTCCAATCTAGCTTCCACTCTCTCTCCTCTGAAACTGCTAGCAGTTCTAAAGATCTGTTCCCGGTCAAGTCTCAAGACTTCTATTCCATTCCTACCCTCTTTGATAATATCAAAAGCAGCAGATGTCAATCATCCTGAGCACTCTCCCTGGAATTCTGCAGAACTGTCCTGTGATTGGTTTCAGAGTAGCAGCCGTGTTAGTCTGTATTCGCAAAAAGAAAAGGAGGACTTGTGGCACCTTAGGGACTAACCAGTTTATTTGAGCATAAGCTTTCGTGAGCTACAGCTCACTTCATCGGATGCATAAAGTCGAAAATACAGTGAGGAGATTTATATAGACACAGACCATGAAAAAATGTGTGTTTATCATACACATTGTAAGGAGAGTGATAACTTAAGATGAGCTATTACCAGCAGGAGAGTGGGGTGGGGGGGAGAGAGAACCTTTTGAAGTGATAATCAAGGTGGGCCATTTCCAGCACATTTCCAGGAGTTAACAAGAACGACTGAGGAACAGTTTGGGGGGGTGGGGGGGAGGGAGGAGGAATAAACAAGGGGAAATACTTTTACTTTGTATAATGACTCAACCGCTCCCAGTTTCTATTCAAGTGTAAGTTAATTGTATCCGATTTGCAAATTAATTCCAATTCAGCAGTCTCTCGTTGGACTCTGTTTTTGACGTTTTTTTTGTTGAAGAATAGTCACTTTTAGGTCAGAAATCGAGTGACCAGAGAGATTGAAGTGTTCTCCAACTGGTTTATGAATGTTATAATTCTTGACATCTGATTTGTGTCCATTTATTCTTTTACGTAGAAACTGTCCAGTTTAACCAATGTACGTGGCAGAGGGGCATTGCTGGCACATGATGGCATATATCATCTGTCCTGTGATTATTCTCCTATCTCTCTGATTGTTCTCTTCGTTCTGTCCACCACCACTGTCTCTGGAATTACTTGTGAGCCCCTTCCTCTTTATTTTTTTTTTTTACTTTACAGCTTGTTTTATCTCCTTCTATCTCAGTGGTTCTGAAACTTTTGTACTGATGACCCCTTTCACGCAGAAGACCTCTGAGTATACCCACATTATGAATTAAAAACGCCTTTTTTTTATTTTTAAGACTATTATAAATGCTGGAGGTGAAGCAGCGTTTAGGGTGGAGGCTGACAGCTCATGACCTCCCACGTAATAACCTCGTGACCCCTTGAAGGGTCCCGACCCCCCGTTTGAGAACCCCTGCTCTATCTAATCCTGCACTACTGCATGCATCTCTGATATCATCTGTCCTTGCATGCCTCACCATCAGTTTAAGTTTAACATGACTAGTACTAAGCTCCTTCTGTTTTCTTTCACACCTTCTCAACTGCCCCTAGCTGTCTCTGTAGAAAACACCAACATCTTCCCTGTCACTCAAGACTTTAATTTGGGAAGTATTTTTTATTTCTCCTTCCTTACCTCACACACTTAAGCTATATGCAAATACTGTTGCTTCTTCAACCACAGTATTTCTCTGATCTGTCCTTTTGTTTTCTATCCCTTCAGCTAAATATCTCATTTGGGCCCTCATGATTGACTGACTTCATTACTGAAATGTTCTTCTTTCTGATCTTCCTGACACTCACATCACCCCTCTTCAATTCATCCAAAAGTTGCTGCTAACATAGGCTTCCTTGTCTGTTGTTCAGACCGTGTCATCCCTCCACTGATGCTCCATCCACCTAAGGTTTGAAATGGTCACTGAAGTCTTTGCATAACTGCTCTGCCCTTGTCTCATTTCTCATCAGCCCACCACCTTTGCTGCCCCATCAATGCCAACTTCATTGGCCCATTTATCAGCTTCTCATACAAATGTATCTATGCTGTCTCCTGTGCTTACATCTATGCACAAGGTTTCTTCTAAAGACCAGCTACAGTTATGATGCCATTGGGGACACTAACTTATGATGCCGAGGGGGGTGATGAGATGTAAAGAGGATTAATTAGTATAGCTTTTTTATTTACAGAAAACCTCTTAATTGTTATGCTGTGGCCCATCCCCACCTTGACCACTATACTAATTTTTACCTTTTATTTATTTGTCTGTAGAGTCTGAGCTTCTCAGGGGAAAGTACCTAGCATATTGTGAGTGCTAGGTGAAACTTTAACAAAGCCATGGGCCAGACTTGTGATTTTTTTTTTTTTTTTTGGTGGGCACTGTGAAGGGGGAAGGTGGTAAGAAAGGCACTTGGCTGTGGGAAAAAACACTTCATAACAGTTGTGAAAAAGTAGCTCTATGTTCAGACTACATGAAAGTATAGCAGAGTTTTGTGTAGCTTCACTGGGGTAGTAGTGGTGCCATAACAATTTCTGCTGTTCTCTGTTAAAATGGTCTTGGGGTTTATCCAAGAAAGCCCAAGCTTAAGCTGAAGGAAAATGTGGGTTTTGTGTTGTTTTATTATGAAGTTCTTTACCTTAATCAGGGAGAAAAGCAGAATTTGCCGTTGAATCAACAGCTCCCTTTTTGACTCTCTGGTATTGGAGATACCACATTATTTCTTTCCACCCATTAATAGTTTTGTTTGTTACTGACTGAATTGTTGACATAATTCTGTACTTGTAAACTGGCTGATCAGAACTATGGGAAGTGTTTCCTCACAACATTATCAGAAAGAAAGCAATATATCAGAGTCTTAATATATACAGGTTTCAGAGTAGCAGCCGTGTTAGTCTGTATTCGCAAAAAGAAAAGGAGGACTTGTGTCACCTTAGACACTAACCAATTTATTTGAGCATAAGCTTTCGTGAGCTACAGCTCACTTCATTGGATGCATAGATGAAGTGAGCTGTAGCTCACAGCATCCGATGAAGTGAGCTGTAGCTCACAAAAGCTTATGCTCAAATAAATTGGTTAGAGTCTAAGGTGCCACAAGTCCTCCTTTTCTTTTTAATATATACACTGCAACTAGGAAGGTTGGAAATGTACTCTTTTCCTTATATCTTTTCATTGCATTAGTTTAAGATTTGTGTGAGAAGGGCTTGGAATCTTTCAGGCAGTATAGTGCCATGAGTGGGATAAACAAAGAACATTTTATTCTATATACTTCTAGTTGTGCCCTTGGCTTTACAGATAAAAGAATACATTGCTGCAAAGGCCAGTGATGACAGGCTATGCAACAACTTCCCAGCCCCCTCAACTCTCACATGCAAGGTGTTTCAAAATAAAACGCTTGGAGTTAATCTCAAAGCAATTATTTTCATAGTCCTGTTGATAAAACTTGGTTTTCCTAATATATCTCTGAATATATGGATGATCTGTTACTTACCAGATGGAATGCTGCATAGGGAGTTACTCTATACAACGTTGACCTTAGTTACCACACAGTGGTGAGATATTTTGCAGTTATACTTGTCTGAAATGTTAAAAATAGTACAGCAGGTATATTTGTGTTCCATTGATCTTTTATCAGTTAATTCACCAGTTTATAATTAAACACAGAATTGTTTCATCTTAACTTATTAAATACAGAAAACTAAACTTAATGTAGTAATTAAAATTGCAAATTAAAATGTACATGCATCATAAAATAAAAATACTAAAGTTCTTATTGTAGTGTTAACTTGCCCACTGTGTACATACTGGCTGCTAATGTATACATTTAACAGCCTAAATTGTAATAAAAAAGACTACAGACTTACACTGTGGCTGAATTATTGTTGATCTTCAGTTCCTTGCTTTCTGTTTAGTATAGTACATGGACCTTACAGTTGATGCGCTGTGACAACAAGTAACAGGTCCCTTCCTTAAGCAGCAGTCAGTGTGAAGGCATAGTGGTTATACACACAGCACAATACAATACTCAGCAAGTGGAACATGAAGTATAGTCGTAGCTGCAATGTATTGTTGAATAATGGATTTGAAGCATTTGTGCTGTTAGTCTTAAGATTTCAGATTTAAGTCAATTATATGTAGTCTCCCCTTTTGAGACAGAATGGGGCATGATCCTTTTAAGCGTGGCATTGTATAACTGGCATCTGGAACTCAGCAAGTTTTATTTTCAGCCGCTTAATACATACGGCAAATAATGATCCATGGCATTCTAATTACCCTTTTGTGTGTGTGTGCATCTCAACTGCCCTGCATACGTGGGCTTGAAAAATTATGCCCATTAGTCAGTAGTAAATGGGAAGTTTTCCCTCATGAGTTTGGGGACTTATCCCATAAAATTCTGTGGAATGTAAATTTTGATTAAAGTAAGTCTCCAGCCTTTTAAATGTAAAGTAGTGCAGTGATGTCCTCCAGAGTCTGCAAACCACACAACCACAGAGCCGCCGCTGCTGCTCACTTCTTCTGCAGCAGAACAAAATTAATGACTATTTTCACTGCAATTCAGTAAGCTGGGGTAATAGTAATGGCAAGAACAAAAACCTTATGCAGCAATAAGTCTTAAAATCCAGGTCTACAGACTCCGTCTCTCAGAGCTCTCTCTATGGCACTAAAAATGGCAGTTTAGATATTTGGGCTCTGATTGGGGCTCAGGTTGTGTAACCCACCCTCCTCCCCAGGCTTCAGAGCCCAAGCTCCATCTCAAACCCAGACATCTACATGGCTATTTTTAGCACCATAGCAGAACTGAGTCTGTAGACCTAGGCTCAGAGATTTTCTGTGTTGACATACCCAGTGAAACTGTCAGCAGTCAGTTTTATGCTCATGCTTGAGAAAGCTATGAGAAGCAGCAGAGGTGGGCACTACGTCTTGGAGGATGGGGACTCAAATGGATCCTGAGAATTGAGAAGAATAGCAGACTCTCTTCATAGTATTCAGAAAGTTTAGTCTCCCTTTCAACAGATAGAGGGGAGATGGTGCTTGAAACTTAGCCTCTGACTAGTAGGTGTCTGATAATATAAAAGATGGTGCCTCCAAGCAGGGTCCAGGGACAGTGGACCAGGGACCTTGCTAGAAATCCCAGTGCTGTTTGTTTTCTTAGACTATAGGTAATATTGGCTGGTCTTCTCACCAGGACATTCTGCTTCTTTTCCTCATGTATCTACCTCTGGTTAGTAAGTATCGGGTAACTTTTTTCCCCCTAAGTCCTGCTGCATGCAGTTATACAACGTATGCAAGTAACTTTTTAGTTCTGAATGCAAAGGAACGTTTTTAATGGTGGCTCTCCCCCCCCCCCCCATTGTGACCATTTCTCACTGAGGTCTAGCCCTACGTGAAGTTTGACGTTACGGCATTCAAACCATGTCTGAATTATCTGTATCAGAAATCTTTGCAGTGTTAATTTTTTTTTAACCTTTTAGCCTTTGAGTTATCTGAGGAGGCTGTCTTCAGACTTTAAAACGCAATCTGTGTATTGAGACCAGTCTTGGAAAGTCTTACCTTCAAATGAGAATTTTGCTGGAAATTATGCAAACTAGAAAAGATAGTCTTGCAACAATAACCACAAACGCTGGAATAAAAATCTATAATATGCTGTTCCCAACCTACCTTGTGTGTAAAAACATTGTGTCAACCTGTAGATTTTAAGCTTGGTGGTGGTTTCTCAGTGCAGGTGCTGTACCCTGAAATTGTCCACTTTGGTTTGCCCCTTACGAAAAGAGGGCAAGCTTATGTTAATGGATCATGGTGCGGTGAAGATGTCAGCTGTCTTTCTACTTTTATTCCTTTCTTCTGAGGAAGTCTTCTCACTTACTATAGCTATACTTGTATAATTAGCCAAAAGGGCAAAATACACTTTCAATTAAATGCATTTCAGGGGTTACCAGTACTTTTTTGACTGACCTAATTATCTTTTGCAAGCTAACTTGAGTGCAACTGTGCATCACACATCTTTTCTTCTTTGAATTTCTTCCACTTGGAGAAGCTGGTGGAAAAGGCTTTCATTCTTTCCAACCTCTGCTCCTGGAAGCCAATTTTTACGAAGTGTGCTGCCATGTGTCCTTTGCCTATTGATCTGAATTTTTATTCGAACTACCAGTTCATAGTCAGTGCTTGGAAAAGTTTAATTGTACTGGTTCACCACATACTGTAGGGCACAATTCTATATTGGGGGAGGAATGAAGAAGTCCTATTAGTTCATCCAATCCATTTTTAATATCCGTGATTTTATGAAGCAGTTCTCTTCCATTGCATTTGATGTTATTGTATCAAACCTCCAGCCATCCTGGGAGTATTCGAGAGACACTGAATTTTTGACATTTAAAAAAAAAAAAAGGCAGAACTTCTTACGGATCCTTTTCAGGCTGTCTGTGTACATCATAATGGAGCAAAAAGGACACAAATCTTAACGCCTTTGTTTTTGAAGACCATCTTTAAATTTTTAAAGATTGCAAGTAGGGAAAAAAGCAAACACAGTTTCAACAGACCATACCCTATGTAGTACTAGAGCTGGAGATTTATCCTTTGCAGTATTTTGAAGCTGGGATTCCAAGCTGCTTTTCATATGGTATTTCCTAACTGTAGCTAAAGATGATAGCTGCTAAAATAAGGGGTAGGGGGCATGTGAGCTAACCTGGTATTCAGAACGTACTGATATTACGGGCTGGTGATTTGCTGAATGCTGTGTAGCACTGGTAAGTTAAGAAGCCCAGCTTTCCAGTAATACTTGTTTCTGAGATGTTTCAGAGTACCAGCCGTGTTAGTCTGTATTCGCAAAAAGAAAAGGAGGACTTGTGGCACCTTAGAGACTAACCAATTTATTTGAGCATAAGCTTTCGTGAACTACAGCTCACTTCATCGGATGCATACTGTGGAAAGTGTAGAAGATCTTATTATATACACACAAAGCATGAAAAAATACCTCCTGTATTCAAATAAATGCAAGGTTTCAGAGTAACAGCCATGTTAGTCTGTATTCGCAAAAAGAAAAGAAAAGGAGTACTTGTGGCACCTTAGAGACTAACCAATTTATTAGAGCATAAGCTTTCGTGAGCTACAGCTCACTTCCTCAGATTCCTCAGCTGTAGCTCACGAAAGCTTATGCTCTAATAAATTGGTTAGTCTCTAAGGTGCCACAAGTCCTCCTTTTCTTTTCTTTTTGCAAATAAATGCAAATTAGTAGTATAACCCCCACATCCACCCAGCCTATATCCCTATTACAGGAAATGTGCAAACTTGTGCCTTCTTTTTTCTTTTGCAATGTTGTTTGCTGTCACTCAGATTTTGGTATTCATACAAGGCTTTCACCAAGCTTTTCTCCCTGCTTCCATATGCAGTTATATGGAACAATGCACGTGGCTAAGGCAAGCAGGATTTGGTTCATGGTGTTGAATTTGTGATAGTACATTCATTTCCAGGACAATATTTGTCTTACCACATGCTTATGCAAGATTACAACTTCACAGTAGGATCACCAGGTAGAGAAGCTCATCTTTGTTTGTGAGGGAAAGAGCTGTTCTGAAATAACTGCAAAGGCAGTATAGAAAGAAAAAGACTTTAAAGTTGCCTTTGTGTAGGTTTTCAAGACTGGATTTGTTTATCTTTAAGATGCATTGGTGAAGCTTCTAAAGAATTTGGTTTATAAATTGTTTATTAGGTGGGGGAAAATGCAAGATAGTTTCTAATGTTGGATATATAGTCTTGCTGTGGTGTCTGTATGTTCCTGTATCACCAAGATCAAACCAATGAAAACAGATTTTTAAAAAAATCTAAAATGAGTTTATGCCAAAATTGTATTGGAAATAATAGAAAATGCAAACTGTATGTTTTCCCCCTTAGAATGCTGCTGTCAAGGTTCCACGAAACTCCTTAGAACTGTTCCCTTGTCGTTTTTTTCTGCTAGAAATGTGAAATGGCTTGTTCTTTTCACTATGTTGAACTTCAAAGTCCACTCATAAATCGTCAGATTTTATTAAATGCAATTTCCCGTTGACAAACCAGTTTGAGTGAAGGACACCCTTTAAGCAATTACTTAGCAAATTGCTATAAGTGTCGATGGTGGATGGCAAGATCATTATTTCTTACAGCAGCACTGTGCAGGTTGAGGTCTTGCAATAGCTGTGATGTTTCATGTCCTCAAGTTCTAACTTTAGAAACTGTAAAAGGAGGAAAAATTTCTTTCATTTGAGACAGCTACTCATCAGACTCTAGGGGAACGCATAGGAGGAGGGGCAGCTTCCTCTGTGGAATTGTCCTAAGGTCTCTAATTTGATGGTTCTGTCTTGCTTTTTTCCCTCACCCTAATTTCACATTTTGATGAAGCTAAAAATAAATTAATTGGAACTAACTTGCAGATAACTGTTAAAGATATAATCTAATACTGTTCTAATAAGACTTCAGAATATTCTATTATTTAGGTCTTGTGATTTCAGAGCTGCAGTGGAATTCAAGGAGTCTGTGAAGTAGATTGTATTTACTGCTGATTATACAAAAATGTGAATGAAATAATTTATATTATTTCAGCTACAGAGAAAACTACTCTGAAAATAGGGTGTTTTCTTTGGTGTGAATAGGTCAGTATTAGAGATTGTGATTTGAGAACTATTGAAAAAGAGAAAAAGCATCTCAGTATTGATATTCGGATAGATTTTAAACACAAATGATTTACATGTCATGTGGAGTATCCTTACTTATGATGGATAGTTCTGTTTTCTAGCCAAATGCCTGCTATTTTCAAATAGGTGTTTGGAAGCACTTTAATTAAAACACTTTCAGTGGTGGTTAAAGGTATGGATTTTTCTCCCATAATAGGTCTATATTTGAAGCTGTCCGATATCAACAGGTATGCTGCTATACCTGTTACCGATTTGCCAGTTCTATTAGGTTTCAAGATATGTAATGGCTTTGTATGTTGTCATGGCTGCAGTGAAGGTACCTGTCTAATCCTGTGAAAACAAAGTAATCAATGAGTCTTAGAATCAACTGACTGCAAAGATGACTTAATTGTAATCCTATGGCATTGATCAATTCATAAATGGTTTGTAAACAAACTTTTTCAAGATTGTCAGTTTCATATTGCCTCATCGATAATATATTAATTCAAGTGTCAATTCATGCACTCTAAATTGCACTTAAATTATGTTGAAAATTTGCAAATACGGTGTAAGAAGTAGGGGACCACTTCATGAAGTAGTAGGTGTGGGATCATTGCATTAGTGCCTGAAGAAGAACAGAATGCAAGACATTCATTCCCCTCCATTACTGAGAATAGTTTTGTAGTGCTGTACAATCAAGACTGCTCCTTCCCTTCCTACCAGAAGTGTTGAGTTGTGTGAGCATGCAGAACAGATGCACATATGCAGTATAGAAGGTCTTATAGAAGGAAGAGAGAAGTATGGTCACCTAGTGGGTATGTCTACACTGCAATAAAACATCTTCAGCAGTCCTATGTTAGCTGACCCAGGCTTGTGGGGCTATAAAATTGCAGTGTAGATGTTTGGGCTCAGGTAGGAGCCTAGACTCTGGGACCCAGGGAGGGTCCCAGAGCCCAGGCTCCTGACTGAGCCAGAACATCTACACTGCAACTTCATAGCTGCACAGGCCAAGCCCTGCGAGCCCTAGTCAGCTGACATAGGCCAGCCATGGATGTCTTATTGCCGTGTAGACATACCCCAGTGACTCTTCCAGACTGGCTTTGTCTTCTGAGGTATTGCCTCAGGATGTGAAAGTCCTTCGGGTACAGACCCAAGCTCACAGGAGACCCTGTGCTCAAATAATAAGGACCCTATAATAGTAAGAGAATAACTTGTAAAAAAGCTCATGAGAATTCTTTGCTAATCTACAGACACAACAAAGTTACCCTAAGAAATATCATTAAGTGTTTATTGTATGTCTACACTACGAAATTAGGTCGATTTTATAGAAGTTGATTTTTAGAAAGTGATTTTATGCAGTCAATTGTGTATGTCCCCACTAAGCACATTAAGTTGTCAGAGTGCATCCTCACTACCATGGCTAGCACTGACTCACGGAGCAGTACACTGTGGGAAGCTATCCCACAGTTCCCACAGTCTCCGCTGCCCATTGGAATTCTGGGTTATGCTCCCAATGTCTGATGGGGCAAAAACATTGTCGTGGGTGGTTTTGGGTACATGTCGTCAGTCTCTCCTCCCTCCCTCCCAGCAACTGCAGACGATCATTTCCTACCTTTTTTCCTGGGTTACCCATGCAGATGCCATAGCACGGCAAGCATGGAGCCTGCTCAGCTCACCGCTGCTGTTGCGAGCATTGTAAACACCTCGTGCATTATACTGCAGTATGTGCAGAACCTGGCTAAGAGACGGCAGCACGAGGATGATTGTGAGGAGGACATGGACACAGGCATTCCTGAAAGCATGGGATGTGGCAATTGGGACATCATGGCAGCAGTGGGGCTAGTTGATAGGGGGAGGGATAGCTCAGTGGTTTGAGCATTAGCCTGCTAAACCCAGGGTTGTGAGCTCAATCCTTGGGGGAGAGGCATTTAGGGATATGGGCCAAAAATTGGGGATTGGTCCTGCTTTGAGCGGGGGGTTGGACTAGATGGACCTCCTGAGGTCCCTTCCAACCCTGATATTCTATGATACAGTGGAATGCTGATTCTGGGCCCGACAAACAAGCAGAGACTGGTGGGACCACATAGCCTTGCATGTATGGGATGATTCCCAGTGGCTGCAAAACTTTCGCATGCATAAGGCCACTTTCCTGGAATTCTGTGAGTTGCTTTCCCCCGCCCTGAAGCACGGGAATACCAAGATGAGAGCTGCCCTGACAGTTGATAAGCAAGTGGCAATAGCCCTGTGGAAGCTTGCAACGGCTGACTGCTACTGGTCAGTTGGGAATCAATTTGAAGTGGGCAAATCTACTGTGGGGACTGCTGTGATTCAAGTAGTCAATGCAATCACTGACATTCTACTATCAAGGGCAGTGACTCTGGGAAATGTGCAGGTCATAGTGGATGGCTTTGCTGCAATGGGTATCCCTAACTGTGATGGGGCGACAGACGGAACCTATATCCCTATCTTGGCACCGGACCACTTTGCCAACCAGTACATAAACTGCAAGGGGTACTTTTCAGTGGTGCTGCAAGCACTGTTGGACCACAAGGGATATTTCACCAACATCAGCGTGGGATGGCTGGGAAAGGTGCATGACGCTCGCATTTTTAGGAACTCTGGACTGTTTGAACAGTTGCAAGAAGGGACTTACTTCCCAGACCAGAAAGTTACTGTTGGGGATGTTGAAATGCCAATAGTTATCCTTGGGGACCCAGCCTACCCCTTGCTCGCATGGCTTATGAAGCAGTACACACGCAGCCTGGACAGTAGTAAGGAGCAGTTCAACTATAGGCTGAACAAGTGTAGAATGGTGGTAGAATGTGCCCTTGGAGGTTTAAAAGCTCACTGTTGCTGTTTGCTGACTAGGTTAGACCTCAGCGCAACAACAATATTCCCATTGTTATTGCTGCTTGCTGTGTGCTCCATAATATCTGTGAGAGTAAGGGGGAGACGTTTACGGCGGGGTGGGAGGTTGAGGCAAATCGCCTGGTTGCCGGCTTTGAACAGCCAGACACCAGGGCGATTAGAAGAGCACAGGTAGGCGCGTTGCACATCAGAGAGGCTTTGAAAACCAGTTTCATGACTGGCCAGGCTAAGGTGTGACAACTGTGTGTGTTTCTCCTTGATGCAAACTCGCCCCCTTCGTTGATTTTAATTCCCTGTAAGCCAACCACCCTCCCCCCCCTTCAATCACAGCTGGCAACGGAAATAAAGTCACTATTGTTTTGAAACCACGCATTCTTTCTTTATTAATTTAAAAAAAAAAAGGGGAGATAACTGATAAGGTGTGTCCATCCCCAGACACGTTAACAGACTTTTCCAGTAGCTGTACTGGCCGCGAATGCATCCCAAGTCTTCAGAGAAAATCAAACATTAAACACTATTGCTTTTAAACCCTGTACTGTAGTTACAAATGTGCACTCACCAGAGGTGCCTTCCCCACCTTCAGGATCGGGGATCCCGCCTTGGGCGGGTATTGGCTCCAGGGTGATGAAAAGATCCTGGCTGCCGGGGAGAACGGATTCACTGCACAGTAGGCAAGCATTCTCCTCCTCCTCCTCCTCCTCTTCCTCATCCACAAAATCCTTCTCTGTGTTGCGTGAGACTCCCCCCTTGCAGGTGTCTATGGACAGTGGTGGGGTAGTGGTAGGATCCCCCCTAGAATGCCATGCAGCTGATCATAGAAGTGGCATGTATGAGGGCTTTGACCCAGAGTGACCATTTGCCTCCATTGTCTTTTGGTAGGCTTGCCTGAGCAACTTGACTTTCACACAGCACTGCTGTGTGTCCCTGTTGTAGCCTCTGTCCATCATGCCCTGTGCGATTTTGGCATATATATTAGCATTTCTTCTTTTTGATCGGAGTTTTGCCTGCACAGATTCGTCTCCCCATACAGCAATCAGATCCAGTGTCTCCTGTTCGCTCCATGCTGGAGCTCGTTTGTGATTCTAGGGGGACTGCTTGGTCACCTGTGCTGCTGAGCTCGCCGCGCTGACCAAACAGGAAATGAAATTAAAAAGTTCCCGGGGCTTTTCCTGTGTACCTGGCTAGTGTGTCGGAGTTGAAAGTGCTGTCCAGAGAGGTCACGTTGGCGGGATAGCTTCCGGAGGCTAATAATGTCAGTTTGCATCTGCACTCTCCCAAATTCGACCCAGCAAGGTTGATTTTAGCGCTACTCCCCTCGCCAGGGAGGAGTACAGAAGTCAATTTTAAGAGCCCTTTAGGTTGATGGAACGGGGTTGCTTGTGTAGACACATTTGTTATAAAATCAACCTAACACGGCTAAATTCGACCTAACCCTGTAGTGTAGACCAGGGCTCAGTAATGACTTTTGATAAAAAACATGTATCGTCTTATTCACATACTAAAAGTTACTTTCTAACCTGCTGAAATAACTGACCACATGTAATGGGGTATGCTGTTTTGGGTGGGGCTGATAGGACAGCCAATATTTATTCGTCATTGCAATGTAATGAAATGTCTTAGTAAATTGGGGCGGGGGAAATCAGAGGGGCAGGGTGGAATGTTGTCTGAGGCCAGATCTACACTAAAAACTCTTGCCGATATGTCAGTTAGGGGTGCTTTTTTAATGATGTTTTTATACCAGCCGAAGCTCTGTGTAGATGCAGTTATACCAGTTGTTTGTTGCTTGCTTGTTTTTTTGTCCAGGAAACCAGTATAAGCTGTAGCAGCAGGAGAACATTTTTTGCTAGTAGAAATTGCATCTACCCTAGGTGGGTTGTCTGCCGTTTATAATTATACTGGCCAACCTTTTGTAATATAGCCTGGACCCAAGAGAGGGCCCAGAAGCCAGTAACCTCTTAGTTCTGATCTCAGTTTTGATAGCCACTGTATGGCCTAGGGCAAGTCAGTGTAACCTGTCTTTGTTATCTAGCAACTTGGGCTAATATGTCATACCTTTGTGATATAGGTGGGTATCAGGAGGTTTAATTAATGCATGTTTGTACAGTGCTTTAAAAACACAAAGCACTATGTAAGTTCAAGGTAAGGGCTGATGGATGATTTGGTGAATCATCACATGAATGGTGATTTGGCTTTCACCATTTCAGGCCGTTGCTTTGAGCACTGAAATCTTAAATCCTTGCACTGTGAATACTGTGTACTCATACACTTAAATAGTTAACCTGAGCTGCACCTTTCCCCTGTAGCACTTTCCACATAAAAGTGTATGGGTTTTTTAGGGACTGACTCATGGTATCTGCAGGGTAATGTGTGGTCCTAGAGTAATTGTTGTCTACTGAAGTACAACTGAATCACTGTTAAATATGGTAAGTCAAGTAAAGCATTGCCATTATCATTGACATGTAGCTATGAGGATCATGAAGTCCCTGTTCTAGGCCTTCCAGAAGCACTTGAACATCACCTTCATTCAGTAGTAGTCTCTGTAAATCTTTCTCACGCACGCGCGTGCACCCAGATTATCTGGTAATTATACCACACAAAAAACAACTAAAAGGCAAAGACTTTTCTCCTTGACTGGTGAGCTGCCTTTCTCATATACGACCATAATTGTCATCTGAAAATGTTGCCTTCCCCACTTCATTTCCTTATGGATGTCCAGCTGCTAGTTTAAACTCAGTGTGGCCAAAACAAAGTGCTTAAGCTTTTCTTCCCAGCTCTCCACCTCCCTCCTCTCTTAGTTGCTGTGGTCAGTAACTACCATCCTCTCTATTGCTCAGGCCCATAAACCTGTGTCTTTTTGACTCCGTCCTCTCTCTAGATACACCTATCCAGGCAGTGTCAGAATCTCCCTGCTGCTTCAGGCACAACATTTCTGTGATCTGACCTTCCACATTTTGAAAACTCTCAGCCAGGCCCTCATCAATTCATGTCTCAGATACTGCAACTTTCTCCTCTCTGATAAATGGGATCTCTGCCCCAGTTATTTTCATTCCAGACACTGCTGCAATTCAAAGCAAATTTGAAAAGACTAGAACTTCTGACAAACCCAAATCAGCCAGCTGTAATTGAGACATTGATCCCTGTTTACATTCCAAGAGCGATACCAACCTATATTGCTTATTTGTCAGATTTTTCTAACCAGCACTTTCACTCTCTCTCGTGTCTCCACTTCTTCATGAGAGAAACGACCTGTAAAAAAATCTGCAAAGTCAGTGTTGTCCTTCTTCAGATCTCACCTCTGTCAGTTTGCTTACAAAACACTTGACCGTGTCTGAGAAGTTGGTGTGCTGTGACAAATGCATGTCATTTCAGTCTTAGGCCATCTTGCCCATTTGTATCGTATTTATCTGTTTTTTATGGTCTTACGCTTGGATCTGTTAGATTTGGATGGTGCCTAGAACAATAGGGGCTAGAGCCTGAAGATGCTACTGCAATAGAAATAATTAAAACTTGAACAGGATGTTAACAAATGGGGGTGGCAACTTTCTTGTCAATGTAGCACGAAATAAACAATTTGAAGAAATGATTAATTGGTCTGTCCTGGCTTTGGAATCTTTGACATCTCGTGTGACCTCTTCTAAAAGAGAGAACTTCCCCAATATATAATTCCTAGAGCAGACCTTTTAGAAAAACAGCCAATCTTGATTTAAAAATTGTTGGTGTTGGAGAATGCGCCACGACACTTGGTAAATTGTTTTAGTGGTTAATATCTCTCACCATTAAAAAATTATGCTGATTTCCAGTCTGAATTTGTCTGGCTTCAACTTCCAGCCATTGGATCATGTTATACCTTTCTCTGTTATACTGAAGAGCCCATTATTAAATGCTTATTCCCCGTGTAGGTCCTTACAGACCGTAATCATGTTGCCCCTTAACCTGCTCTTTGTTAAGCTAGATTGAGCTCCTTGAAGTTATCAGTGTAAGGCATGTTTTCTAATCCTTTAATCGCTCTTGTGGCTCTTCTCCAAATCCTCTCCAGTTTATCAACAACCTTCTTGTATTGTGAGCACCAGGACTGGACATAGTATTCCAGCAGAGATCGCATCAGTGCCAAATAAAGAGGTAAAATAACCTCTCCCAACCAAAATACCCTGTTGATGCATCCCAGGCTCGCATTAGCTCTTTCGGCCACAGCATCATATACAGAGCTCATGTTCAACCAATTATCCACCACAACCCTCAAATCTTTTTCAGAGTCACTGCTCCCCATCCTGTAAGTATGGTCTACATCCTTTGTTCCTAGATGTGTACATTTACAGTTAGACATACAAAAATGGATATTGTTTGTTTGTGTCCAGTTTTTACCAAGCAACCTTGATAACTCTGAATGAGTGACCTCTCCTCTTCAATATTTGCCACTCCCTTAATTTTTGTGTCATCAGCAAACTTCGTCAGTGATTATTTTGGTTTTTTCCAGGTCCTTGATAAAGCTGTTAAATAGCATAGGTCCCTGTGGGACCACACTGGAAACACACCTGCTTGATGATGATTCCCTGTTTACAGTTACATTTTGAGACCTATCAGTTAGCCAGTTTTTAATCCATTTAATGTGTCCCATGTTAATTTTATATCAATCTAGTTTTTTAATCAAAATGTCATGCAGTAAAAGTCAAACACCTTCCAGAAGTCTACGTATACTACATCAACACTATTACCTTATCAACCAAATGTTGATTTGTGTTAATTATATTACCTTCCTTTAATTCTTTATTAATCGAGTCCATTGCCCATTCCCTTATCTTTCCTGGGATTGATGTCAGACTGAAGCCTGTAGTTACCTGGGTCATTTTTTTTTACTCCTTTAAAAAAAATTGGCACTATGTCCTGAGTGTGCACTGAATGGACCTAATTTGTAGGTCCACTACTTGATTCTGCAAGTGGGGCTAATACAAGAAAAGCATCTGTACAAAGAAAACTGTATTCCTATTTTGAATTCTGAGGTATGACTGTATCTATCTCATGCTCTAGGCACTTCTGCTATGCATTAAAAGAACAGTTAATCAAATAGCAAACCTAGCAGCTAATCTACCAGCAGTTCTCAACAAAGCTCCCACCTTACATAGATGAAGAAGACCAAGCTTTCTAGTTTACACAGAGCTCTTCTTCAAGTTACATGCTTTGTTCAGGGGCAATACCTTCTGTAAGCTAGCAGAACAAAAATAACATCATGCTATCATTTTAACAGGAAACTGTTACAGTGGGGCAAATGGCAAGGAAAAATATCAGTTTTTGCTTATCTTGTCTCTATGCTTCTTGCATCAGCAAATGCTGAAGAAATTTTAATCTGTCCATTCAGAAGGCTGAAATCAGTAGAAATGTGGATTGAGGGCTGCAGGCAAAGCTTGTCACTGCAATTTTGATGGTGCTTCAGTTATAATGTAGGCAAAAAGTGGAGGCCTACTGCAGAGGAAACACAATCTCAACATTTGTGTTAAACCTCGTGATGACCATAAAGTAAATATTTTGGACACTTGAACATAAGTCACTAAGGCTAGTAATCATTTGCATAGAATAAGATACACTTTTCAAGATAAATACATGATCTGAATGTGTATGACATCATCTTGATATTTTTGGGAGTTGAAAATCAGGTCGTTAATTGTCACATACATGGAGTGTTCGTATTGAGAAGTCTTGCTTGACACTTTGCTTTTGTGGAGCTGTAAACCTGATTTAGCACAATTCAGGATGTAAGTAAAGATATGAAAACAGACTTAATTCATCCATGTAACCTTTTAAATGCCTGTTAAAATCATGGCTTTCATATTTCCTTTTAGAAAGACAAGGTTGGTAAGATAATATCTTTTATTGTACCAACTTCTGTTGATGAGAAAGACAAGCTTTCAAGCTTACACAGAGCTCTTCTTCAGGTCTGGGAAATGTACTTAGAGCAATGTTTCTCAAATGCGACTGCCAGGGACTTTTCGTGGGGGCGTGCTTTGCCCCCCACCCCCATCATCAGGCTTTCATCCCTTTCATCATCAGGCTTTCACCCTTCCCCCTCCCTCCTTCCCTGTTGCTTCTGGATGTGCTGCCCTGCACCACCTCTGGAGACAGATGGGGCACAGCGCTGCAGGAGCAAGGTGAGTTCTTCCCAAATCCCCTCCCCGCCAAGGTGGGTCTGTAGGCTCCAGTGGCAGGACTGTGGGAGCCTGCCCATGCAGCCCCGGGCTCCGACCCCGGGGCGGTGGATACTGACCCCTCCGGCCACGTGGTCCTGGGCTCCAGCTGCGGGGCTTCAGCCTCTGGTTCTGGCTGTGTGGCAGCAGGTGCTGGCCCCTGACTCTTGTCCCTGAGTCCAGCCATGTGGTGGCGGGTGCTGGCAGCAGGCTCCAACCTCAGGGCTTCAGGCGCCAACCCCAGGTTCCAGCTGCAGGGCTTCAGTCTCTGGCCCCCAGTTCTGGCCTTGTGGTGGCAGGTGCTGGCCCCGGACTCTGGCTGTGCAGTGGCGCACGCTGGTCCCAGGTGCCGAACCCCAGTCCTGGGTGTGTGGCAGCAGGCTCCGACTGCGAGGTTTCGGGCTTTGATCCCTGTTTCCAGCCGTGCGTTGACAGGTGCTGACCCCCATCTCCGGCCGCACGGCCCCAGCCCTTAGGCGCTGATACCCTGCCCCAGCCACCCCAGCCCGACCCACAGCTCTGGTCCCGGGCTCCAGCCATGTGGTGGTGGGAACTGACCCCTGGCCTTAGCCACACAGCAGCGAGTGCTGGCTTCAGCCACACATCGGCGGGCACTGACTCCCGGCTCCAGGCTCTGGCTGTATGGCAGCAGGCTGTGGCCCCAGGCGCTGACCTACAGCTCCAGCTGTACATCAGTGGGCTCCAATCCCTGGCTCCGGCCATGCGACAGCAGGGCTCATCACCCACCTCCCTGGCCCCCCGCCACCTCCTACGGCCCTATATCCATCCTGCCCCCCATCGTCCCAGGACACTGCTGCCTTCCTGGCCTCACATCCATCCCACCATTGCTTCTGGCCCCAGTTGCCTCCCCTTTCAACCCTTCTCTCCCCCCGCCCCCAATACTAGCTGTCTGGAAGGCTGTAAAAAGTGATGCTTGTATGTTGGTTAATATCACTTTTCACAGCCTCCCAGATAGCTACTAAGTTTGCTGTGAAAAGTGATATTAACAAATATACACACACCACTTTTCACAGCATTATTTTTATTATTGAATCTGGCAAAAAAAACCCTACACATCCAAATCTTTGTAATTTATATATGTATCTGTGCATATTTACTTGTTGTTCTTAAAGTGAATTAAGTATTTTAGGGGAAAGGGTCAGTGTGGCCACCAAAAAATGTGTTCGTAGAACCACTTTTAGAGCGTCACAGCTTAAATACAAGGCGGAACAATTGTTCGGCATAAGTTGTTAACACATTTCAAGAGACCATTCAAGGTGAATTGGCCCGTTAACACTCCTTCACTAATAGGGAGTAAAAGGGGTTGGAGAACAGCTGGGTGGGGTGGGGGAGGGGTATTTGTGGATTATAGATAAGGCTGCATTTTAGTTATGGGTTTTTCAGTAAAAGTCATAGACAGGTCACAGGCAGTAAACAAAAATTCATGGACTGTGACCTGTCCATGACTTGTACTATATACCCCTGACTAAATCTTGGGGGTAGGGCAGTCCAGGGGTGCCACCGGTGCTCGGGGCTGTGTGTGGTGACCCAGGGGGCACTATGGGTGCTTGGGAGGGGCTGGCTGGGGTGGGGGTGGGGGTTGGAGGGGCTGGCAGGCTCTCCTACCTGGCTCCGCACGGCTCCCCAGAGGCGGCGACATGTCTCTCCCTCAGCTCCTAGGCGGAGGTACGGCCAGGTAGCTCTGCGTGCTGCTTCCGCCCCAAGCATCGGCTCCCCAGCTCCTATTGATCAGGAACTGTGGCCAATGGGAGCTGCGGGAGCAGTGCCTCCGGGTGAAGGCAATGCTCAGATCTGTCTGGCGGCTTCTCTGCCTAGGAGCGGAGGGAGAGACATGTCGCCGCTTCCGGGGAGCCCCCTGAGGTAAGTGCTGCCCAGAGCTCTCACGGCCTCCTGCTCCCCAGCTCCCAGCCTTGAGCCCCCTCCCAAACTCCTGCTGCTGCTGGAGAAGGAGGGCACAGTGGCCCGAGTCTGCCCCAGCAACGGCCAGGATGGCTGGCCCAGGAGCGGTTCAGGCAGCCTCCAGACCAGCTGCTGCAGAAATCACAGAGGTCCCAGAAAATCACAGAATCCATGACAAACTCACAGCTTTAACTATAGATTGTTATAATAAGCCATTAATCCAATGTCTTTTTTTTTCAGTCCATGTTTTTTAGGGTCTGGCAAAGTTATGAATTTAAGCTCCCAGGCTTGTCTTTAGAAAGTGTTGTGTAGGTTTCCTTTGAGGATGTGGACTGAGAGGTCAGATGTAGGGTGATCATTTTGTGAAAAGTGTTTATCCACAGGTGATATCGTGCTTTTTGTCTTACTGTTTTCCTGTGAGCTCTCCTGAGAGCGTAAGGACTGTCTGGGTTCACTCACGTGGTTGTTGTTGGGGCATTTAGTGCACTGGGTGAGGTACACCGCATGTTGTGATAGGCATGCGTAGGACCCATGGATCTTGAAAGTTGTGTTGTGGGAAGTGTGTGTTTGATCATTGTAGCAGTGGAGATTTGTGTCTGCAGCTTTTGCATCTGTTGTCCTGGAAGGCTTTGGGGCTGTCCAGTAACTTAGCAAATGAAATGGATTACCTGTGGTAGCTGTGAGTAATTCCAAATTCTTGTCAACGCTCTTCCAAAGTACATCCAATGGCTTTTAAAAAATTGTATTACAAGATTTCATTTGAAACTCATCAGCTTCTTCTCTTTCTGTTAGCACTACCGGTAAATAAAAAATATTGTGAGATTTAGCAAAGCCAGAAAAGATCCCTGGAGAGAGCTTTAAAGACATTGAGCATGACATTACATGAACTTAATTTGTGCAAATATGACTTAATGCGAAAATCTCACTGCAGATGTTGTTTTAAGTGTAAGGGTTGCATCATTTGAAGACGGTTGGTTTGCATGGGTGTAGCTGAGGGCATCATTTGGCCTGCAAGCACCTCTTGTAGTGGTGATAATGAGAGAGATGAAAAGAACCCAGCTTGACTGTCGGGGCACGTCTACCTGCAGCTAGCCCATGACCCTCCTACCTCTCAGGATCCTAGCCCAAACCTGGAAGTCTACAGTACTATTAAACAGCCCTGCGGCCCGAGTCAGTTGGTATGGGCGCAGCCACAGGTGTCTAATTGCAGTGTAGACACTCTCAGAGCCCAGAGTGAGTTTGTGTGGTTGGCAGATAACTTTCCTGTGTAGACCAAATCTATGTCTGTATAGCTAAATTGGTCAGGGGTGTGAAAACCCCCCACACTCCCAACTGACATAGCTATGCCAACATAACCCCCAGTATAGACGCAGCTATGTTGGTGGCGCTTCCATCAATGTAGCTTAGTTGTTTGGGGAGGCGGTGTTCCTACACCAATGGAAAAAACCTTTGTCGGTGTATGCTACGTGTACTTTTCAGGGCTGTGCCAACATAGCTGTGCTGGAAGAGTCCCCGTAGCAGAGACATACTCCTAGGAAATGCAGCGTATTTGCAAACAGAGCTGACTTTATACAAAAGTCAATGAGGCAGTTAACAAGGAACCCCACACACTCAAAGCCATTTTTTTAGGGAGAGAACCACAAAGTGCTTGAAAGACTGACTCTTGCTCCATGTCTTACTGCCATGGTTGCAGTTGGCAGAGGCACTTGTGCTGGAGTCCATTCAGTACAAAAGAGAAGGAGCTGTTTGCAGAGTGTTTTCCCATTAGAGGCCCTCAACTTTGTAATCTATTCTCTCCCACCTCCCTGGTATGAAAACCCAAATCTCATATTGTAGGGACCATTATCAGTTACCCAGGCTATTGAGGGGAGAGGGGCACAATAGAAGCTGTTTTTGGGGAGAGGGAGAGTGTTGATCGGATTGTTTTTTATTGAGATTGGGGAGTTATGGTGGCTTGGAGATATTTAACAGCTGTTGGCTTTCGTTTTGCTGATTGTATTTTTAAATTTTGGCAGAGGCACCTAGAGCTGAGGGTAGGCACTTCTGTGTATATTGTTATAAATTGAAATAAATAATATATAGGCAAAGTACTGGAGAGCATTTCTGACTTGCCATCTGGAAGTGGTAAGAATATCTCTTTCAAACAGTTGACAGTGAAGTCTTACCCAGCTAAACACCTCATAGGCATGTTTTATGAACACTTAAAGAAAATCTTAGGAGAGATTTCTCACATTTAAAACTTCCTTTTTATTGGCAATCTGTTTGACCATGATATTGGGAACTTTGCTCATTGTTCACAGATTGCTAGGTGGCTTCTTAGTCAGGTCAGAACTTCTGCAGTAATTCAGTCTCTCCTGTGTCCTTCAGCGTGTTTCATCTGTCCACTTAGGTGGGAATGTCTCTCCTCATTCCTTCCAGTCCCACAGAATAAAGAGAAACTTACTGCTCAGTGGGAAGAGGGCTTTGCATAATTGAATAAAACTCTAGAAACTAGAAGGCAGATTTTATTCTTGTGGGGTTCCCCAGCTTGCCTTTTAAGGCTTTGTGTCATTGGGAGTGACATTATATGAAGAAGGAGAAGGTAGTGTTTGGAGTAAAGAGGTTCATGGCTCACTCCACAAGAGCAGCCTCTACCTTTTCAGCAGAGAGAGATGGGTATCCTTACAGTTTCATGGCACTAGAGTTGATGTGGGCAGCCTCTGTGGATGCTAACTTCAAAAGGCAAGTCCATGCTGCAGGATGTCCTTTATAAGGTACCTTTCTGGTTCCTGGTCTGGAGTCAAATTCCAGAGGTTGCAGTTCCCAGAGTCTGGGTCTGCTGGAGTTCTTATCTGGAAACTGAAATTTCTTCCAGGTCCCTCTATGCCAGCCCAGACTGAGTGGGGTCACCCAGCCAGCTCCTCTCATGGAAGGCAGTGATTCTCCAAGAGCTGTTACTTTATTTTCGTGTCAACAGCCACTGATTAGAGGACTCAGGCACAGCCTGGACAAATGCAGAAAGACTTTAAAAATATTAACAGATACCATTGTAATGAAACTTCATTTCAAACGGGGTCTGTAGTTCGAATGCAGAGGATGAGGAAGATGCGGTTTTTCTTTCATTGTATCTAGTTTGTAGTTTTCTAATAACTTTATTTGTAAAGGGTATTTGTAAAGGGTATTTGTAAAGGGTATTTGTGTTTGCAAATCGAGCTAAAGATGAGTCTTGAATACCCCAAACCATCTTACTAACACATTTCCGCTAGTGATACAACAGCCATGTGCGACAGACTTTCTGCTTTTGATCAGGCTGCAAAGCTAGGTGCTGGAGATGGCAAATGTCAGCAAAGTTTACAATAGCTCGGCTTTGGCAGTTCAGTTTCCTGTTCTGATTCTCATCTGAAACTCCAACAAACTCCAGTAATGAAAATTTAAGGTTTTGGCAGGTTGCCCTTCCTACACAAGAGGTTGGAATCTTCAGTTGTTTCTTTATATCCCAGTTTGTGCTCTCCCATAAAGGTATAGAAGGCCATTCTACACCTCTTCTGGACTACAGTCTGTGTTCTGTGATCCATGCCTTTACTGAATGGAAGAATAGCTCTCCCAAAGATCCTTTTAAATGCCTAAACTTTTGGTAGGGAGATGCTACAAGCAGTAGTTTCCTGGAAACGTACTGAAAGAGCTTTGTTGTCTCTGCAACTTTATTATTTTTAAAGTGAGGTGTACTTCTTTCAACCTTGGATCTAAATCAAAATTTTGATCTGTGAACAAAATTCTAGTGCTATACTTAATTTTGCTTTGTAGTCAATATGCATTCTTCCCCTAGCTGTCCTAGGGAAGAAACGTAGCTTAAACACCTCTTCATAATTTTTTAATTATAATGAGCCACTATAAGTAGAACAGACTTTATGAAATGTACACTTGTGGGCAGCAGGTAGCCATTTTTATAGTGCAGACGGTTAAGTCCAGCCTTTTATCCATTGAGGTATTTCTGTCATCTGAAACAGCAGCAGAGTCTCTTTCTTGAGAGTTTTAACTTAACTCCAGACTCCTTCCTTTTAATAAGTTGACACTACTTGCCTGAATTGCAGAACTCCACAGCTGCCTTTTCTAGGCAGATTTAAAAAACTGTTCCTCAGACAGCTATATTTTACGTTCTTTCTGTCTGTACTGTGCTGTTAATCCTGCCATGGAGGTGTTTAAAGCTGACGAGTTTGTGAAAAGCTTATCCTTTTATCCTTCTTGGAAAGCAGATTACTGTACATACGGTAGCTGTGGAAGGGTACAGTAACTAGTATTGTAGATCTCTTGAGTGACGATGCTTATTTCCCCTCTTCTGCTAGAGCCAGAAATATGAATAAGTGAAATGCTTTCTGAATTCAGCATTGCTCTTATCCACTCTCTTTTGCAGATTCTTATTGCACTTACCCTTGGACACATTACCTTGACTTTCTATTGAATGGTTCCATTAGCCTCACTGTAGTTTAAATAATTATTGTACATTTTACAGTATAGATGAAGTAATTTAAGGGTATGTCTTCACTACCCGCCAGATCGGCGGGCAGCGATCGATTCAGCAGGGATCGATTTATCGTGTCTAGTCTAGACACGATAAATCGATCCCTGAGCGCTCTCCCGTCGACTCCTGTACTCCAGCTCCATGAGAGGCGCAGGTGGAGTCGACAGGGGAGCAGCAGCAGTCAACTCACTGCAGTGAAGACACCACGGTAAGTCGATCTAAGTACGTTGACTTCAACTACATTATTCATGTAGCTGAAGTTGTGTAACTTAGATTGATTTCCCCTCCCCTCCGTGTAGACCAGGGCTGAGTATCAAAAGATAAACCCAGATGAATATCAGTGCCCTAAAAACTACTTTTTGAAGCGCTTTATTATTAGCAGAACATATTTTATTGAATTGACTTCGTAACCATTGTCTTTATCCCTTTTTCTCACCCAAGAGCTCCAAACGAGAATGGAAGCCTCTGGAGGATCGCAGCTGCACAGATATACCATGGCTGTTGCTGTTCATCCTCTTTTGTGTTGGAATGGTGAGTAAAATAAGAAAGATTTTAAATGTTACATAGGCACAGACAGTTTTCACTCGTGAAGAAATCAGATTTTGAGATTAGAAATTTGGTAACTTCAGTCAGTGTCTAGTGTACTTTAGCATGGCAAGTATCAGTTACGGAACAAGAACTTGCTTGATTTTGATACGTTTTTGTAAGGCAGTGTCACTATGCACAGATCTAGTACTTTCACAGGGTCTCATAATTTGCTATGGACTCTGTCTTGCCACAGAATTGTGTGCATCGGAATCTAAGCTACTTTTAAAATAAGTTTCTAGCCCTCGTGGTTGTGAAGAAGTCACTCTAAACTTGGCCTATTTTTTTTTTTAAAGGCTATCATCCTAAACCTGTAGATGTCTTGAAAAAATAGCTTTGAGCATAGGGAACTGTTACCTTAATCTCAATAGGCTGCTAGTTCTGAAACTGAAACAAAAATGGCAATGTAAACCTCAAAATTGTTGATATCCCTGCTGATAACTTTAGCAGAGCCATCCAGTTAATACGCTTATTCCACAATCCAAACCTTCTTCCCAAGCTGCCCCAGGTGCCAAAGCCTTACTGTGTTTTACCCAGGTGCCAGAACACTTGGCTTCCTCCTGACAAGTGCTTGGATGCAGTTAGATGTTGTTAAATTACAAAAAAATAATTGCAGCCTAGTGAAAATTCTGTATCGTGTTTTTTGCCTTTTTTGTATGGAATTAGGGAGGATTGCTTACATTATTCTAGGTCCAACCCACCGCCAATTAGAGAATAACTCTCCCTTTCACATCCCTGGTTTGTGGGATGATGCTCTCTGCCTGTGCATCTCAAACTTTTTTAATGTCTTTATTTTACAACCCTGGTGCACTGCAAGCTCATAGCTAACTTGCTCTTCACTTAGCACCCCTTTGGTATTTTTGCGATCCATTGACAAGTTTGATTTTTAACTCCAGTGCATATAACTGACTGTTTAATCCAGAAATGCCTAGTTCTATATATTTATTTGGGGTATTAGACCATACAAATTAGGTACACACAGTTGCATATGCCCCTCTTTGAAAATTAGATCCCAGATTGTGTTACGTTTCACCCTTTGCTGTTACCCGGTCTGTTGTTGGCAGTGTCCTGCTGATACAACTCCATACACACCTACAACTGCGAATTTTTCCTTTTGTATGGTGTACTATCCTACAGCTTTCTTGTCACACCAATACACTGTGCAGAGCAATTGTCATATCATCACTGCCTTGGGGAGTTGCAAATAAGTTCAGGCGGTTACATCCACCTTCCCTCACTTTGTGGCTAGATGGGAGTAGAATACTAAAATAGATGGAGGAGGATCCTGAAACTTCTCTGCTGTAGTGTAGAGTCACAGTGTGGAAACCGTTAAGAACCTGAGCATTATCCTACATAAAATTCTATTGCTTAAAAGGAACTAGAGCTTTTACATGAGTGGTGATGGATTCAAGAAATTGACAGTAGGAGCTGCAAATCAGCTTAATTATTACTAGCGATGACCTTTTACTCCTTCTTTGCTTTGATATCCAATGTTAAGTTTATGAATAAGCTAATTCACTATAAAACAGTGACCTGCACTTCATTTGGAATTTCTCTCTAATCAACTTGTCTCCTTCCGTATTGGTCCCTCCTTAGCACTGCGTTGTCTCCCCCTCCTAAGGCTTTAAAGCTGTCAATGTTTGACTTCTCCACACCCTCCTTCCAATTGCCTTTTCCTTCTCAGTTGATTCTGTTGGGTCCACTTGTAACTTCAGACGCTCTTCTGCACTTGTTTCCTTTGCCACCCGCCACTAACTCATTCTCCCACCAATCTCAAACTTTGGCTTACCCCTCTTATCTTCTTCCTCTGGCATCACTGGACACTTAGAGAGACAGCATAAGGACTATCTTTCTCTGCTCAGGATCTTGCCAGCCTAATTAGTTGTAAAGAGATAATTGATGCTTTCAGGCATGACCTCCTTACGCTGGCCTCTCTGCATTTCCCCTCCACCCCCAAACTTCCCCTTTAATATCCGATTTAAGCTCTTTGAAAAGTTAGTCAATAGCCCAGTGAGACCTGGGTCTCTCTTCTGTAAGGCCCCTTTTCCCTCTTTGCTCCACCACGTGCTCCTTTTGTGTGCTTCCACTGTTGTTTCTGTTTCTTTTTCTTCCATGTGTCCCCCATACCTGAAATGTCTTTCCTGGCCTGGTCTGCCCTGCCTCCCCTTCTGCTTAAAATGCACTTACTCCAAATAGGCCTTCTTTCCCTCAGAAGTGTTAACAAGATGTTTGAAAAATCTTACAAACAAAAATACCCTAACTATCTGGAAATTAACGAGCTGCAACCCAAACTTCACTAGTCATGCTGCATTTGTTGCGCTCCTTCCCTGCCCCCCTCTCCTTTACAGTTGTGTGCTATCTGCCTAGATTGTGAGCAGTTCACCTCAGGAACTTTGTTTTATGCCTGTCTTGTAAAAGCACCTAGCACACTGTTGAGCCTGTTCAGCTAATAAATAACTTTTAGCACATCTGAATCATATTTTTAATTAGTGTTTGCATTTAAATTCACAACTGTCTGTTATTCCCCACAGTGGTTCTTTCTTGATTGACTTAGACTTTTCCCTTTTAAATGGAAGGCATTTCAAAGAAGGGTGCAAGAAATTGGACTGCTTTCCTCTGAAATAGATGAATTACAGCTGACTCTTCCCTCATGACCAGCTCCAAGGAGAGCATTGTTAAACTGTGTTTCTGACACAGTTGCCATTGAACCTTTTATCTGTTTTTTTTCCCAGGGTTTTATTTGTGGCTTTTCAATAGCTACTGGAGCAGCTGCAAGATTGGTTTCAGGATATGACAGTTATGGAAATATCTGTGGGCAGAAGAATGTAAAGGTGGATGGAATAGTCAATAGTGGTTTAGACCTCACACAAAAGAAGTGAGTATATGCCTTTTCCAAACTAGTGGTTGATTGAACCAGAGTCTGTTCTCAGTTGGAAGTAGATTGCAATAACCTGATTGGGGGTGGGGAGGATATTCTGACTCTTTTAGTTAATGTGTTTAATTTTTCCTATCTAGTCCTTGTCTGAATTTCTCTTGCTTAAAACCTTCTCTAACAACCAGTAGCCTGCATTTGTGAATGTGCATTGTGGAATTTGTAATGTGCGTATAAACAAGGTAATCTGGAGTATCGCTTTCTTCTTGGCATCTCATTATGTAGTTGTGTCCAGCCGTTTGGTACAGTTGATCATTGGGGCTTTACAGACTGACCAACATTTTCAAATGTTCCAGGGATGAATGAGGAAAGCCAAGAAACCTCTCTGAACAATTCAGAGGACTTTAGAAAGCAAAATATCCTTTAGCTTGGAAATCAACACTACTACACTGTATCGAGACGATAATTAATGAAGTCTGAAATAAGACTGCAGCAAAGGATAATGAAAAACTAAAAGACCTTATTAACTTCTGGAATAGTCTTGGTTCACCTGTCTTCACGCTAACAAACCACTCAATACATGCAGATTGTTTTGTAAGGACGCTTGACTGAAGGTTTGATTATTTGGAGGTAGTATTGGAGTTTTCTTGGCAACTTCATTTGGAAGAGTAATTTAATGTGAATAATCAGGAAAAGGATTACTCTTGTATGGCTAACAAGAACATCCGATTATGTCACATGGTTAAAAAAAATTAAGTGGTATAAATCATAATTTATTTTTTTTTTTAGAGCATAAGACCACTACTACCTGCCTGGGGATAAGAAGAAATTTTCCTTATGGCCAGATTATTCCATATCTGCACATGATAGAGTTTCTTGCACAGTCCTCTGAAGCATGTGATACTGTCTGGCACACTATTCTAGATAGAGCTCTAGTCTGGTCTAGTATGGCAATTCCTATATATTAGCAAGTGATTTCCCCTGCCTCCCCCTCCCCCCGCCTTGTTTTTCACTGTCTTGAAATTGTTTCAAAAAGGGCCCCATCTGATCACCATCTGTTTCTATCTGACTGAGTTCTTGTAGTGTCAGAGGTACAATGCACGGGATTACTTCATACGCTCATCTAAATTTTATAGTAATGCTTTTTACAGTCTGGAGAAAATAAGCTTTTTCTTCCTAGCCTCTCTATCATAAACTAAGCCTTGAAGAAAGAGTTTCTTGCTCTAAACTTCCAGGGGATCCCTGAAGATATTTCCATTTGCCTCCTCTTATAGAGTAATTTTATCTTTAGCCTCCAATCAGAAGCAGACGTGTTAAATTATCTGTAAAATAGCATTATCTCTTCCTGCTAAATCATAGTAACATGTAGGGAATGTAATGAGGAAGTGAAATTGACACTATTTGGGAAAACTTGAGCTATAATATGTGTTTGTGGGGGTGAGGGGTCCTCTGAGTGGAATGATTAGCTGAGTACACATCAGAGTCTGAAAGAGTATCCTGACTTAAGTTTTGTAGGGTTTTCACAGCCACATCTTTGCCTCAGAAATTGACTTTGCCTTTTCTTGATTACAAAAAGAACACAGCATAGTTTCAATATGCTTTGCGCTGGGAGACAAACCCTTGGAGTGCAGTGAGGATCTGACAGCCAGTTCCAGACCCATCTGCCTACTCTGAAGAGGTTCATTGCCTTTTAGAGCTTTGCCAGGATTATGGGGTTAAAATTATCTTGATGTGCTAGAGTAATTGGCAAACAAAATTAGGAACACATTGACAAGGTACAAGTTGTTCAAATGCCAGTCCTAACTGGTATTTGACCTGCTCAGTCTTGCTGCTTGGGCAGAATGAAGGTACTATATATCCTTCTAAAAAACTACAAGAAGAAATACCCTGCTTCAGAGAATTGTCATCCAGTGACTTTCAAATGCTAGCAAATTCTCATGATCCCCCAGAAGCAAAGACTTTAATGGGCTCTTTACTCAGTGCATGCAGGTAGCAAATGGACAAATGCGAAGTTTGCAGCGTACATGCAGAGAAAATACATGAGCTAAATTCTATATGCCCCACCCAGAATTGGTATGAATTGGGTGAACTTTTTAATTCATCTCTCCATTATTGCAATGAGATGCTTGTCGATTGCAGTGAACAGTGGTTCTGCACAGTGCTCATTTAAATGTCTAGAGATGTCTTGAGAGATGACAGGAAATCAATGAAATCTACAAAGTTAGGAACATACAAAATGCTCTAAGCCAAGACAGACTTGTATATTGTGCTAGCTTGCTGCACAGGTAAAGGTTAACTGTTTGTGGTTTTAAAATAGAAGAACACAGGATACTTGGAATGCAAAACAATATCTTTGCCTCTTCTCACTTTTATATTTAACTTCTGTTAACTATGCCATCCATGCCTGTTCAGTCATGGTGAAAAAGAATCGGGCATTTGCCCAGTAAGCCTATTGGTCATGTGAAGGAATGGTTGATTTGCTCTCCATTTCTTTCCTTGTGTGACTTCATCTTAATTTAAAAACATATATTATGGTAGCAGCTCAGATTCTTTTTTTTTTTTAAAGTAAGACACTAAAATACACACACACCTACCCACCCACCCCCAGCCAAAAAAAAAAAAATCAATGTTATTATGATGTAAACTTCAAAACCCACTTCATCAGATGCATGGAGTGGAAAATAGAGGCCGGTATAATACACAACACATATAAAAATGGGAGTTGCCTTACCAAGTGTGTGCTTGCTTCAGTAGCACATATACTAAAATTGGAACCATACAGAGAAGATTAGCATGGCCCCTGCGCAAGGATGACATGCAAATTCGTGAAGCGTTCCATATTTTCTTTTGGGGGGAGGGATAGCTTAGTGGTTTGAGTATTGGCCTGCTAAACCCAGGGTTGTGAGTTCAATCCCTGAGGGGGCCATTTAGGGATCTGGGGCAAAAATTGGGGATTGGTCCTGCTTTGAGCAGGGGGTTGGACTAGATGACCTCCTGAGGTCCCTTCCAACCCTGATATTCTGTGATTCTAAGTGTGGGGTCAGTGCTAACGAGCCAATTCAATTAAGGTGGAAGTGGGCTATTCTCAACGGTTGACAAGAAGGGGTGACTACAAAGGGAGGAAAAATCACTTTTGTAGCGCAAATGAGGCCAACGTAATCAAGGTGGCCCAATTCAAACAGTTGACAAGAAGGTGAGAGCGTCAGCAGGGGAAATTAGTTTTTGTAGCAACCCGTCCACTCCCAGTCTTTATTCAGGCCTAATTTGATGGTGTCCAGTTGGCAAATCAGTTCTAGTTCTGCAGTTTCTTTTTGGAGTCTGTTTTTGAAGTTTTTTTGTTGAAGAACTGCCACTTTTAAGTCGGTTGTTGAGTGTCCAGGGAGATTGAAGTGTTCTCCTACTGGTTTTTGAATGTTCTACTTCTTGATGGCTGATTTGTGTCCATTTATTCTTTTGCATAGAGACTGTCCTGTTTGGCCAATGTACATGGCAGAGGGGCATTGCTGGCACATGACAGCATATATCACATTGGTAGATGTGCAGGTGAACGAGCCTCTGATAGTGTGGCTGATGTAATTAGGTCCTATGATGGTGTCCCTTAATTAGATATGTGGACAGAGTTGGCCAGGGGGTCTGTTGCAGGGGTTGGTTCCTGGGTTAGTATTTTTGTTGTGTGGTGTGTAGTTGCTGGTGAGTATTTGCTTCAGGTTGGAGGCTGTCTGTAAGCAAGGACTGACCTGTCTTCTAAGGTCTGAGAGACTCTGTCCTTGCGTCTGATGAAGTGGGTTTTAGCCCACGAAAGTTTATGCCCAAATAAATTTGTTAGTCTGTAAGGTACCACAGGGACTCCTCGTTGTTTTTGCTGATACAGACTAACACAGCTACCCCTCGGAAACCTGTCTACATTTAAACTTCTTAAATGTATGCCACAAGATATGCGCTTCAGCAGTTAACTTCGCTGTGAACTTGAACTTTCATATTCTGATTTCTGAATATTTAAACCTGTAGCTTTGATATTGCAATTTACCTTTTGAATGAAATTTAAGAAAAATTATAGATGTAGGCATAGGCACTACCGATGAAGAGTTTAAAATTCCAGATAGTTACTGGGGTTGGCCAAAAACTGGGCATGTCCACAATTACATCAATTTAATCAAGTATTTTTGCCTCTCTAAGTAATTCTCCTCCCTCTTTTCATAATCCAAAACATGTTTTAAGAATCAATAGAAAAAAATATGTTTTGGATTATGAAAACACTTGACAAAGATCTTGTAATTTCATTAATCCAGTATGTTGGCTGTTTTAAAGCATAGGTACAGTGCTACCAACTAAAAATTTACACATCTAGTATGTATAGGTTTATTATGGTACGATTAATTATTTTCCTATTCCTGTAGTGTAATCTTGAAGTAAGTTGAACCAGCCCAAGTAAGATAAATAATTACCTTTGTTTGCGTGGCTGACTTAACTAGTGTACTTTGGATTACTTGTATCCTGCATGTTTGGAACTATAATTTCACAGTTCTTTAGGCAGAACTGAAATGGGTTCTGTAGTGACTTATCATGGATCTTTATTGGTGCCAAAGGTCCCTGGATGCTTTAGATTTCTTCTGACATCTTTCACCGAGCCTTTCCAACACTGTAGCCAAACCTCACCTCAGAAAGGGAAAAGCCATGAAGAAAACAAAACTGAAACCAGCTTTGTGCTCAGTCAACTAGCTGCCATAAGTGGTCATTTAAATAATTAGAGGTGAATGAACTCTCCCGATCTGCATTGGGAACAGTCAGTTGGATTCAGGTAATCGTTTACAGGGCAATGTTAATGAGCTCACTGACCTGATTCTACTTAGCCATTAAAAATAGCAGACCCTTCCTACCAACTCTCTCTAGCTCAAGACCTCCATGATATGAAGCATTAACAGAACACAACAGTGGGCTTGTGTACACTTACATTTTATAGCGCTCTAACTTGCTGCCTCAGGGGGGTGAAAAATCACCCCCCTGAGTGCAGCAAGTCAGAGCTCTTTAAAGTGCTAGTGTAAACAGGCTCCCAGCACTCGGAGCTAAGCCCCTCGTGGAGTCCCAGGAACGCTGGGAGAGCTCTCTCCCAGTGCTCGCACGCGATCACACTCTCACTTCAAGGCGCTGCCTTAGGAGCGCTCCCGCGAGAGCGCTTTGAAGTTTCCAGTGTCGCCCTGCCCAGTGTTCTTAATAGGAGAATCTCTTGTGATGGCTCAGTGTAAAGAGGAAGAAGTCTGTCAAGATCCACTCAAAGCTGTGACATGTTTAAGTTGCAAAAAGAAAAGGAGGACTTGTGGCACCTTAGAGACTAACCAGTTTATTTGAGCATGAGCTTTCGTGAGCTACAGCTCACTTCATCGGATGCATACTGTGGAAACTGCAGAACACATTATATATACACAGAGACCATGAAACAATACCTCCTCCCATCCCACTCTCCTGCTGGTAATAGCTTATCTAAAGTGATCACTCTCCTTACAATGTATATGATGATCAAGTTGGGCCATTTCCAGCACAAATCCAGGTTTTCTCACCCTCCGCCGCCCACACACAAACTCACTCGCCTGCTGGTATTACCAGAGTGATCACTTTAGATAAGCTATTACCAGCAGGAGAGTGGGATGGGAGGAGGTATTGTTTCATGGTCTCTGCGTATATATAATGTCTTCTGCAGTTTCCACAGTATGCATCCGATGAAGTGAGCTGTAGCTCACGAAAGCTTATGCTCAAATAAATTGGTTGGTCTCTAAGGTGCCACAAGTACTCCTTTTCTTTTTGCGAATACAGACTAACACGGCTGTTACTCTGAAACATGTTTAAGTTGATTGGTCAAGTTATCAGACTCAAGTTCTCAGAACTGACGCCTTCTTTGTTCATTTCAGCCGAGATTACTCCTGGCCACAGGAAAACTGGGATCACAGGGAAGGGAGCAGGGTCTCCAGATGATTTTTTAGACTAGAAGATAAAGAGCTCTTTTAAAAGTGGCTCCAAATCTTTCCCCATTACATTAAGGGCAATGGTTAAATTCATAATATCAGCACGTAGAGCCCTCTCAGTCACCCTACTCCATGTTTCATCCAAGAGACTCTTCAAGAGTACAGACAGGAATTCCAAGCAGCTCAGATCCATTAAATTAACTCTGGCTTTCCTGTACAAGAGCCTGTGAAATACTATCTTCTGGTCTGGATCCCTATTCTGCAGCCACCATAGCCTGCCAACAGTATGTGTCAGAGTTCTGGGATGTGCCTCCAGAAACAATCTATGCGTTCCCTTTTGATGTTAAACTATTTGGTTGCATCACCCAAAAAAGCACTTGAACAACTGAATAAAATCATCCCTAACCAGTCTCATCCAGGAACACAAAGTGACTTCAAATATTTTGTCACAATTGCAACTTCCAGTAGTATGAGAATTGCCAGTTGTTTCACTCTGCTAGGACCAGACAAGTCTTATGAAACACCAGTCAGAGAGGCAACGCTTGAATAAGTTGCTCTTCTGGACACAAGCCATGTCCGTTCATGAACTGGGGTCCCTCTTAGAGGAAGACAGAAGTATTTTACTTCAGGTAGGTTTCCTACAGAAGTCCAAGAGTCCCCCTATCTCAGGAACCCAAGAAGTGACAGTGTTAAACAGCATAGTGAACTTACGTTGCTTTTCTAATTCCAGAGTCAACTTTTCTAACTTAGGGCCTGATCGTGTGAGGTGCTGAGTATGACTCACTTAAGTCAGTGGGAGCTGAAGGGTGTTCAGCACCTCACAAGAAGCACTCAGTAACTCTCAAAAAGTATGATTTAAGGTTGTAGGCTCCACCATAGCTTCCAGTTTCATTCTGAAGCTGCACTGAAAACTTTGCCTGTCAAATGTACTCTAAACCAAGGAGTACTTTAGTGTTTAGGTTATATGTGTCTATTTAATGATACATTAACAAAATGCTTCTGTCAGGAATGTAGATGACACCATAGAGCTATGCTATACCTGTAAATTACAGGACCAAGCTCAAAATTACATGATTTTCCTCATAAAATAATCTGTGTAATTTTCCCCTTCCACTGAAATTATACCTCTCTACTAATAGCAAGAACTCAAGTAAACAAAAAGAGTGGACTGTCTCTCCTAACTTGCTCTTGCCAAAGGATTCCTGATTCAGTTGTGCTGTTATTGTATTATTATTCATGGTATAGATCTGAGTGAAAGCTATCCACTTCTGGGAATAAGACTAGGATTACCACCTGTCTTGTATATTTTACTTTTCTAGTTTTTTTTTTTTTTAAATATTAGTATCTTCAATTCTAGCTACTCAAAAGTGTTTTAAATCGTGGAGATTGTGCTTTTGCTGAGAGAAATGGGGAATCAAAGGCTTAATACACGTGTATTACTATGTGTAGTTACCTTTGAAAACAGCTGCCAGATAGAATGTGAAGTTCACAGTTTCCAGTTGTGTCACAGCCCCTAATGTTTGTAGAGTATTGGATGGATATAGTATGCGGGGGAGACAGAAATTAAAAAATGATCCAAGGAGTGGAGGCTAATACCTAGGGAGACTGAAAGCACTACAGTTTCACTAGGAAAAAGAACATTCAGGGGAGAACATGAGCAGTTTATAAATACATTCAAGTTAATGTAAATGATGACAGGGATTGATTCCATTTCAGAAGGTAGGACGTGAAACTAGAAACTGAGAAATTGAGGCTAAATAGTAATAACTTTTGTACGTTGAAATTGGATAATAGAACCGACTACCCAGAGTGAGGCACCATCACTGCATATAGTCAAAATGATGTGAGAAAAGCCAGGAACAGTAGAAAGCCTATATGCAAAGGGTCAGATTGTATGACCTGTGGTATTTTCTGTCCCCACTATCTGACACTATGAATTAGACGTAGCCTGTTCTGATTATTTAACAATAAACATACATGTGGACATCTTTGCATTTCCCATAGAGGTCTATTATTAGTACTGTAGTTTCAGAAGTATTTCCTTAAGGAGTGTGGTGTAAAATTTACTGAGGATCTGACAATTTTCAGTCCCTCTTCACTTTCAGCAAAAAGTGCTTTTTATTGTCCCCTCCCCCCCCCAAATTAATCTCAAACTATCAAAACCAGTAAAACTGTTTAAATGGTCTGTAATGGTATTTTTGCTAGTGCACTGGGCTGAGAAGCATTTCAACAGTTGGATCAACTGAAAAATGTTTTTGCTAGGGTACTTCATCGTGTACCTGTTACAAAACAATTTATAACTGTCTCCAAGTGTACTGTGAGATGAAATAGGCTTTCTGAAATCAGAAGAGATTTTTCATCGATGTTTTTAATAGAAAGAGTTCATGTTCTTAACGTTTTGAATGAATGAGACCAGCTCCAGAGTTAGGTTTTGAGATAAGACCTATATAGGAAGGAGATGTTTGCTAGGGAGTTGATAAACAATGCACATTTCACAACTTTGGGTGTTTTTTAAATCATGATGGAGTTCATGGAAAGGAGGTATTTTAAAATACTGCACTTACACGGTAGATAGATTTACCTGAAATAGCTGAACAATTTTTATGCTTCTAAATAAATACCAAAATGATCTATTCAATATTATGGACTAGTGGTGTGAAAAATCAATCTGAAACAAAAAGCTTGAGTTATTTGAGTTACGTACATTGATTAAAGCATCTTGAGCTTTCTTTTCTTTTCATTTCTTTTTATGGTATACATACAACCTTTGTGGGGGTTTTTCCACTTTGTATTTCAGGGGACAAGATTGGAGATTTTCAAGTTAAGTTTCAAGCAGGAGTTAATGTTCACAACCTGTTTATAACTGTGGAAGCTCATTTATAATAGAAGTGCTGAGGCTGTACAAACAATGCCACTTGAATGTACTGAAGTCTGATCAAATGTATTAGAGTATTCCCATTGTACAATATCAGACTGTACATTCAAGGATCCCTACAGTGCATACATTCAACCTCTGATAGTTTCTTTCTGTATGTGCTTATGTCGCATTGCCCTAAAATAAGGAATCCTGAAATTATTGTTATGGTTGACATTATTTGTTGATGTCTTGGTAGAATTTTTCTGCTAGAAACAAATTTTAGTTTGTCATTTACAATATAAATAATTCAGCCACTTGTTTGTTTTTTTTCCTGTTGTAGGTATGTGTTCTTTTTGGATCCATGCAATGTAGACCTGGTACATCGGAAGATCAAATCCATTGCTCTGTGTGTAGCAGCTTGCCCAAGGAAAGAGCTAAAAACTTTGGCTGATGTTCAGAAATTTGCAGAAACTAATGGTATGAGGAAAGCACATCCGTTTTTTCCTCTGGAGCCAAATACGTTTGTTTAGTATTCATAGATATAGGAAAGATAAAGGTGTCTTAGACTTAGCAGAACTAAAACTGAATTGACAAAACATGATGGGAAATACCAAAGGGAATAATTTCTAGTATTCTTATAAAACTAAAACTAACAGTAGCCATTTCTCCTTGCCCTGTTATCTACATGAAGGTCCTTTTTAAAGTTCATTTTCTAAAAGAAGGAAAAAAGGCAAGACCTAACAGGAACTTGACCAAAGGGGTTTTACATTGAATGGACCTCTGGCCCTGCATTCTGGAAGCTGCTGCAAGCTACTGCTTCAGGTAGCCTTCCTACGCTGCTGAGTCTTCCTTGCAAGTATTGGATTGGTGAGATCAGTACCGCTATTGAACTGCACTGGAGCATAGTGTCTGCCAATGAGTGGGTAATAATCCTGTTTTCATTTAGTACTGCAGTGCAATTCCCTGTTTTTCAACATTCTTATTGTATTTTGTGTAAGGTAAGCATAAGAGAAACTATACTGTTGAATGAAACTGACTCAATTCCCTCCTCTCTCCCCTTCCCCCCACCCCCTCAGAACTGTGCTGCTTTGTTATCCATGGTGATATAGAATCATAGAATATCAGGGTTGGAAGGGACCTCAGGAGGTCATCTAGTCCAACCCCCTGCTCAAAAGCAGGACCCATCCCCAATTAAATCATCCCAGCCAGGGCTTTAGCAAGCCTGACCTTAAAAACTTCTAAGGAAGGAGATTCCACCACCTCCCTAGGCAACGCATTCCAGTGTTTCACCACCCTCCTAATGAAAAAGTTTTTCCTAATATCCAACCTAAACCTCCCCCACTGCAACTTGAGACCATTACTCCTTGTCCTGTCCTCTTCCACCACTGAGAATAGTCTAGAACCATCCTCTCTGGAACCCCCTTTCAGGTAGTTGAAAGCAGCTATCAAATCCCACCTCATTCTTCTCTTCTGCAGACTAAACAATCCCAGTTCCCTCAGCCTCTCCTCATAACTCATGTGTTCCAGACCCCTAATCATTTTTGTTGCCCTTCGCTGGACTCTTTCCAATTTATCCACATCCTTCTTGTAGTGTAGGGCCCAAAACTGGACACAGTACTCCAGATGATGCCTCACCAATGTCGAATAGAGGGGGACAATCACGTCCCTCAATCTGCTCGCTATGCCCCTACTTATACATCCCAAAATGCCATTGGCCTTCTTGGCAACAAGGGCACACTGCTGACTCATATCCAGCTTCTCGTCCACTGTCACCCCTAGGTCCTTGTCCGCGGAACTGCTGCCTCGCCATTCGGTCCCTAGTCTGTAGCTGTGCATTGGGTTCTTCCGTCCTAAGTGCAGGACCCTGCACTTATCCTTATTGAACCTCATCAGATTTCTTTTGGCCCAATCCTCTAATTTGTCTAGGTCCCTCTGTATCCTATCCCTGCCCTCCAGCGTATCTACCACTCCTCCCAGTTTAGTATCATCTGCAAATTTGCTGAGAGTGCAATCCACACCATCCTCCAGATCATTTATGAAGATATTGAACAAAACCGGCCCCAGGACCGACCCCTAGGGCACTCCACTTGACACTGGCTGCCAACTAGACATGGAGCCATTGATCACTACTGTTGAGCCCGACAATCTAGCCAACTTTCTACCCTCCTTATAGTGCATTCATCCAGCCCATACTTCTTTAACTTGCTGACAAGAATACTGTGGGAGACCACCAATATCACCACCTTAAGGCATTCTGGAATAATTATAACAGAGTTAAGCAGCAGTGTTAGAAAAGCCCTCTGATAAGTGACCAACTTTGGGACTTTAAAAGGTGAGGAAGCCAAATGTAAATATTTGGCAAAAATCCCTTCTCGTTGTTCTGTTATTCAGCTGTCATTACTATGGTTAGTGGTTTTTTCCCCTTAAACCTGGGCACTTGATCTTTTTGCATCTCATGGCAGAACACTTCTGCTCATTAGCTAATAGTGACAGTGTTACTGTTTTGAGCACAAAGCAGAGAATTGTTTGCCTGGAGCCCCTTTTGGTGAAGGCCTGGAGGTGCTGACTTCCATTAACTCTTCAATTTCAAGTATCTGAGGGTGGCTTTATTTTATTGTATTAATTTTGGCTACCTCTCATTTTTGATGTACAGTGGCCTTCTAGTGCAACTAAAGTGAAGGATTCAGTAGGAGAAATTTCTTCATCAGAGCCTCTTGAAATATTTAAACGTGGCCACTTAAGCCTAGTGTCTTTCTCTTGTCTGTGCATGACTGGTGTTGTTTTTCTGTGTAAGTCTAACTTGTGCTGGGAAATCAAAATTCCTTTATTATCCTGTGATAACTACAGTATATTCAGCATGACTGTCTTTGTTGAACTGAACCAAAGGCTACACGATTTGCTAAAATGTACTGCATCTTGTGCTAAAGGTCATCCAGGCTAACCAAAACTCCTTGGCACTTGCTGTATAAAAAACAAATGCTTGTGAAATGTTTTAAAATTGGCATTAAACGGAATTGCCTTGGTTCTTGTAAACTTAGGCCAGGGTATCTGAAGTCTAGCACTTATTGCAGGGAAGTGTCAGCCAAAAGTACTCAAGGGCTTTGATCCCTGTTTTCTAATCCATATTCGCTCAGTGTGACCTTGGGCCAGTCATTTAGGTTTGAGGTAAACTATTTTGAAGTTTCAGAGTAGCAGCCGTGTTAGTCTGTATCTGCAAAAAGAACAGGAGTACCTGTGGCATCTTAGAGACTAACAAATTTATTTGAGCATAAACTTTCGTGGGCTACAGCCCACTTCATCAGATGCATGCAGTGGAAAATACAGTAGGACAATTTTATATACACAGACAACATGAAACAATGGGTGTTACCATACACACTATAATGAGAGTGATCAGTTAAGGTGAGCTATTACCACAGGAGAGAAAAAAAACCTTTTGTAGTGATAATCAAGATGGGCCATTTCCAGCAGTTGACAAGAACGTGTGAGGAACAGTAGGGGGGAAAATAAACAAGGGGAAATAGTTTTACTTCATATAATGACACATCGACTCCCAGTCTTTATTCAAGACTAATTTAATGGTGTCCAGTTTGCAAATTAATTCCAATTCAGCAGTCTCTCGCTGGAGTCTGTTTTTGAAGTTTTTTTGTTGTAATATTGCGACTTTTAGGTCTGTAATCGAGTGACCAGAGAGATTGAAGTGTTCTCTGACTGGTTTTTGAATGTTATAATTCTTGATGTCTGATCTGTGTCCATTTATTCTTTTATGTAGAGACTGTCCGGTTTGGCCAATGTACATGGTAGAGGGGCGTTGTGAAGTTATTTTGAAGTTCTGTATTATTAACATTCTAACTGAAGTAGATGATGAATCGAAACTGAGCTTTCATGTTGTAAATAAATTAGCACCCACAAAAAAAATGTAACCAGAGTACAAGATCACTGATGAACACTATGCAAGATGGTGAGAATAGTTATGAAATCTTGTCATCCCCTGCTGGTACTTCTGTTTAAATTATATCAACTGTTTAGGATCCAAAGCTTGATTCAGTTAAACTTGTTACTTGCGGGAAATTTACTGCCTGCATTCTAAATGTTATGATAGTGCTGGTTACAGCTCCATAGTTAAGGTTGAGTTGAGTCTGGGTTAAAGCAGATTCAACCTTTTTCTTAAGTATGAAGAATAGTGTGTCCATGCCAACATTATGGCATCCACCGAATTCAGGATATTTCTGAGAATTTGAAAGTAAATCCATTAACTAACCTAGATTGAAATTAATTCGGAATGGGGCCTTTAAGAAATTGTGTTTCTTTGGTGTCAGACCTTGTAATGTCTCAGATGATCTTCATAATGGAATCACACATTCTTCAAACTTTCTGCATTTTTTGAACTCCATTGAAATCTTGTGCACAGGCTACATCTGAATAACTGGATTGTAATTAAGCTAAATTAATGACTCTTGTATTTAGTTAGGGTTGTATAATATTCCCAGAAAAGAATTAGATTAAGGTGGAGGAACGTTGGAGTACGTATATGTACGTTAAGATAAAAAACATTACAGGGATATCGTAACTATCCCCAAACCAACTCTCAATTTCTTGGATTTATAACTTTTCAGATTAAATTGAAAATCCAAACACACTAATGTGTGAAAATGCACAGTTAAAGGACCCAAACAACCTGAACTCTGCCCTGTAGTGACTCCATGCAGTAATCGTACAGTTACCAGGGATGAACATAGTGCTTGTTGGCCAGATTGAATTAAAATAATTTTTTAAGACAATTAGATTTTTTTTTCATTTTCTTCCTCATCATGTCCCATAGTGTGTATTTAACCCTGGTCACCAAAAAGTGCCTTTATATATGCATGTGCTATGAAATCTCGGGTCAAAATTTCTGAAAGTAGGAACCTAAAATTAGCCACATGCATCTAAACAAGTGGTCTGATTTGTCAAAAGTGCTGAATGTGTGGCATCTAGCATTAACCTTGGTGGGAACTGCTGGCTGTTCAGCACTTAAAATTAGGCCACTAATGACTAAATGTGGATTTAAGAGCCTAGAATTAGGCTTCTATTTTTAAACATCTTGGCCTGGATCTCACTTGCAGAGGTCTGTAGCCAGGCCAATCCAGCAGAGGTCCAGGTGGATGCTACTCCTGGGGCAGTTACTGAAGTAAAAGACTAAAGGAGAAAAGTCTGCTGTAGGGGCTGACCCGAATGAAAATATTAAAGAAAATCAAGCTGATTAGGTCACATTCAGGCATCTTTCTGAGTTGAGGCTGAGGGTATTGCAGATTTGAGCACAAGCCAAGAGCCACCACACACTGTTTATATTACACCAGTAGGTTGAAAATTGAACTGAAATGGAAAGAGACACTGAATTAGTCGTCTTATCAGAGTTGGGTTCAGAAGGCCTAATCTGCTGACTTCGTAGAGATTTCTTTGGGATGGGTCTGAAAGTAAAATGCACACAGCTATTGTGAAGAAATTGGAAGCAGCTGTAGATAGGGGAAACTATTGCCTCAGTGGTCTCTGGTCTGAGCTATAATGGCTTCTTCTTCTGTACACGTAATAATCAAAGCACTGCTTTGAAGCACATCACTGGTACCTGCCCTAAAAACAGATGTGTTGGAGATAATGTGGAGTGAACTGTACATTTTTTCCATATTTTGTGGAAATGCGCAAAGGTTAGAAAATGTTGGTTTTCACTCCTGAGAACCGTTAAGAAAATCGTAGCCAAGGAATAATTATTACTGAAGCTCCTGGTTGTGCTGTTAGGTTTCCTAGTTAAAGGCATGTTGCCAAGGAGAAACTGATTTTACACCTCTTGGTTTCTGCCAGACCTCATATAGCCTAAAGCCATTATTTGAATATAAGTACAATTTTGAATGGCTGTAACAGATACAACTGATGTTTTGGTTTGATTATTTATGGTTGAGTAATACTGCACGGAGGTCTTGGGGGCACTCCTCCACAGTAGCCTAGAACTGTCTGCATCTGTCAGCACTGTCTGGTACACTTATACTGAAAACAAACAAGTCTTTAAAAAAAAATCACAAAACATATTTGTATTCTGCTCCTGGGAATGGGAGTATAACCAGTGAACCTCTCTCCCCGGATTGTGCTTGCATCAATGACTCTGTATTGCAAAGAAAGTAAGCTAAAAAGCCACACTCATTTTTAAGCTCCATTAAAATCTGTGGGAGGAGAGAGAATTGCTGTGTACCAGGGGGCAAGGAAATCAGTAATATTTTCTTTCAAGCTTCTATCTACTGATAAAGAATGGAGAGCAGAAAAGACAAAAGGTCTTGGGCAGCATTCTGCCTTTTTTTAAATAAAGGATTGCAGCTGAATATAAAAATACATCTTTAAGGCTTCTCTGACTCACTGTAGGATAGATAAATATTTCTTAATCTCATTTTTGAATCCAGTTAGTTGCTGTGGCAACCATGATTGGATATCTCCGCTATTCCTCCTTTGCAGTCTTATAGATATTATTTATATACCTTTTATGAAGATGTAAATAATGTCTCGTTCCTTAGAACTCTCTTGTAGGCTCTAGAGAATACTCCCTTCTTTATTTGAATCCCAGAACTATTTAATAGAGAGCTTTAATTTCTCCCTTCCTCTGATGCTTCCTCTTTACTGGCGCCTACTATGTTCCTATGAGACAATTAGGAGTTCAAGAAACTCTGAATATCCAACTGCACCTGTTCTCCCTCCCTTTAAAAGTGTATTTAATGTTTCTGAAAGATGCCAAGTGGCAGTGCTGGAGAATGAAGTCCACTGTATCAGTAGAGCATAGTAAGCAGTACAGTCTGTCTTATTCCACCTTGTCTGTGGCTTCAATCACTACCAGCTGGAACCAGCTGTAGTGAAAAGATAGTTCAGTGGCCGTGGCTATTTGATGGTTATCCTCTTTAATGTTGCCAGTAAAGAGTATCATTTATGCTGGTGAGGTCTGTGATATTCTCATGTGTGCACCATTCCTCAGTTCACATAGGCCCCTGAATTAATGTTAGGTGAGAACTCCTGATTACCAGTGACCTGGAAGTGAAAGTCTCTGTATCTTATTACTGGACTCCTCCCCCATCTGGCCCAGCACCTCTTGATCCCATGACGGAGCATTAAAACCTGTGGCTTCTCTTTCTAGGAGTGGAAAGTCAAACTGCTTTCCTGCCTCCTCTTAAAAACACACACACAAATAGGAATCTCTGGCATAGGAGGTCTAAATTATGTGTGTTCTTAGCGCATACATTCAGGTAAATTTGTTCCCTGTAGCAGTTTAGCATTTGACTGAGTATTATTGCAAACTGTCAGGTCCAGCAGACACAGAATGAAGAAGAGCTGGTCAGTCTCAATATGTTTCTTTTTCTGACGTTCTTAAACTTTGTGCACTTGCAAGGGCTCAAAAAAGTCGTCTTTGTGAGAACAGCCCTTGTGCTCGTCCTCCATAGGAATAATTTGTCTTAATCACATGATGATCTTCTCCTTGTCCTACAAACCTGTCTCCTTTATACAGAGAGTGGTTGGCAGTGGAACATACCTTACCATGTGAAATAAGCGCTCATGCACGTTTCTGATTTGGTGAAGTCTGGGGCAGATTCCGTAGCCATAATTTACTGCAGAACTGTGCTCTAGTATCTGAGGTTTCATTTCTTTTTAAAGTAATGTTACTAGCACTTGTATAGCTAGAGCAGGGAACTGATCCCATTTTTCTTAATTGGCTATTGACTCTGAAACCTAATGACAATGCAAATGGCACCCTGGTTAACTGTTCACTGCTGATCATTTTAGTAGACACATTGACTAGATTTAGCTGGGCACATGAATATGGGGCAAATGTGTGGATGTGGAAGGTGGTAGCTGTAAATACCTGCTGGGACGATCAAATGAATTAAACCCTGCCCAAAATTTACAAGAGCCTCCAGGCCTACCCATCCTGGGTACCAAAAGCCCAGGTTGCCACTATCCATCTGTTAATGCCTTCAGCTCCCTCCACCAACCTGTACTGTGAAGACCTGTCAAGTATCATCCATCTTGAGATTTATTCTTGCAGTTACAAGATCTGTCGTGATTTTGATGAGAGACAAACTCCCCCACAAAATAGTCTGTACTCAAGGAAGTGGGCACTGAGCTGCTTGTCTGGAGACAATCAGATGTATTCCACTTCACCTTCTGACGTACTGTTAATATTTCTGCATACTTATAACCATTATTAACCAAGGTCTCATAGACCTTTTTAGAGGCAACTGTCAGTCATTTGTTTTATGGATGAGTGACTGTGTGCCCTCTGAGTCTCACTTCAGAGAGAGCTAGGAATAGAACCCCACTCTCTAATATGACAGTTATAAATCTTTTCCTCTTTGCCACACTACCTTTCAGAAGAACTGGGCCAAATGACTTCATGTAACCCAGTCTACCAGTGTGGTTCTGTCTCCCTCTAGAGAAGAAACCATATATGGAAGGTCATGAATCTGCTATTTCCTCCATGCTCATGGTTATGGCCCTTTACTGTGTGAATTAGGGACTTGGGGTTTTAGATCCAGAGGTCCCAGATTCAGTTCTTGCAGACAATGCAAACAGGGATATCCTTACATTCCACTAGTCTGTCCAGACCACCACTAAACAATACTGTTTCCAGAGCCAGGAACAATGCTGATATACTCAACATTTTGCTATCATCTCACAGATAGTTGTATAACTCATCAGCAAAGTATACTGTGGTCCTCCAAGTGGATAGCAGCATTATTTTCCCCACTGGCTTTATTCCTATAACTCTCAGTGGTGTTACATGTTCCCAGAAAAAAATGGGAAGACCTTGTTTGCATTTTGTATAAAAATAAATGCCCCAAGGAGTACTGTACTGAAACACATCTTCATTTCTTAATTTCATTTCTCATTTCAGTCTGCTGCAGCATCATAGAAGGCAGATGGCCATGTCACATAATTTAGGTGCAGCTTCCTCCAAAGTTTACAAGGTCTTCAATATTTTGCATTCTCCACTGGAGAGAGGCTTTTCGGCACAAATGTTCCCCTTGTCCTCAAGCTTTTCCAGCATCTTTATGCAATTCATGTTAATTGTGGCAGCATTTTTAAGAGTACCGGGGTTAATAACTGCTTAGTACTTGAATGATCAATCCCAAGCAAAACAGAAGGCAGGATTTCAAAGGAAGAAATGTTTGCTTTCCAAATCAGAGTTCAAAGCTGGCGTTCTCAGTTTTTCCAGCTGTGGGCCACAGTAAAAGGGAAAGCTTGTCTCCTGGGTCACTTCCCCTCCTGATCATGGTCACATCATAGCTCTCTGGTGACTGGACCACGTGTTTATGAAGAAAAGTAATGTTAGGAAAGGTTTCAGAGTAACAGCTGTGTTAGTCTGTATTCGCAAAAAGAAAAGGAGGACTTTTGGCACCTTAGAGACTAACCAATTTATTTGAGCATAAGCTTTCGTGAGCTACAGCTCGCTTCATTGGATGCATACTGTGGAAAATACAGATGATGTTTTTATACACACAGACCATGAAAAAATGGATGTTTATCACTACAGAAGGTTTTCTCTTCTCCCCCCCCCCCCCCCCCGCTCTCCTGCTGGTAATAGCTTATCTAAAGTGATCACTCTCCTTACAATGTACATGGTACATCCATTTTCTCATGGTCTCTGTGTATAAAAACATCTTCTGTATTTTCCACAGTATGCATCCAATGAAGTGAGCTGTAGCTCACGAAAGCTTATGCTCAAATAAATTGGTTAGTCTCTAAGGTGCCACAAGTACTCCTTTTCTTAATATTAGGAAAGGAGCTAAAAATAAATGCTATATCTTCAGAATATAATTTAGTAGCAAGGAGAAAAGACAGCACCGTGACCCATAGTCCTGTGGACCACTAGCAAGAACCCGGGACTACAGCATAAGAGAGTATTTTCATAAGCCTCAGAACAAGCAGAGCTCTCGAGTCCATCTTCTACAAGATACAGTTTGTTGGCACGCTCCTGATTACATCTCCAAATGTAGCACACCCCCTTGTGTAGGAAATAATGCATTTTGCTGCCCTTGATTATTTTTCAGTTGGCTATTTGGATTCCAGCAGAAATGTTCCTAAACCAGTTGGAATTAATGGTGTTTCTGGTCAATGTGTTATTCCAAGTAAGGCTGATTAGGTCTAGAGAGCTTTTATCTCTTGCAGACTTGGAAGCTCATACAGTAGCTGAATCCCCAAGATGTTCAGAAAACAGCCACCAGAATAGCATCCAGTGTAGCTGCTTGTGGGACTGGGGAGAGGAAGGCAAAAAGAATAATCTCCTTTCTTCCTCCTCCTTCAAGCCACAAAGTGCATGGCCACTACTGGAACCCTCTGGCTGGTGGTTCTGTCTGTGTTTCCATCTTGCAAGGACAAGTGTTGGCAAGGACAAGTGTTGGCTCCACCTCCACTCCTCATTAGCCTTAAATGTTCATGCGCAGGGATATGGACAGAGGCCCTGCAGATATGAGTTTATGTGCAAGGGGTTCAGCCCACACTGGCTGTGCTCACTAGATCTGCTGTCATCCACTTTCGCTGTGAGATCTAGGCCATTGACGGCAGGGTGCTCTGCAGACAAAGGGAAGGGGACATGGTTTGGGCCTTTAGATATGAGAACGTGGGGTTGGGCCTTCTGTTAATACAAATATCTTATAGATCATTGCTAAAAATGAGTAACAGAGGGAAACAAAATTATTAGACTTCTAGGCTTGCTCGGATAACTACATCATAAATCAGCAAATGATTCTCCTTACTCCCTTCCCCGACCCTCATGTGCTGACTTTGGCATCCTTTAAAAGGTTCATGATATCTGAACTGAAAAAATGTTTCTTCTTTTATTTACAAAGTGTGCTGGGCATGTTGATGGCTCCTTTTCCCACTGCTAGCCCTCTTTGGCATGTCTATGACTGTTCATGCTCACGTTTAATTCAGAATTTTTATATTTCAGTACAGATGTTCAGATTAGATAGCTTTGCACTATTACAGAACCTTTCATCCAGAGAGCTCCAAGTGCATTACAAATAAGTTTTGCAACACCTCTGTGAGGTAGGCAGGTGTATTATAGCCACTTTTCAGATAGGTAAGATGAGGCATAGTGCTTCACTTTTACTCCTGGGGCAATTTTGCGCCTCTAGAAATGCGAAGAATTTATGTTCCCCGCAGATTTCTTTGCTTGCCTGCAGAAAAATGACTTTCTGACAGGAAAGCAAAGGGAAGCCACAAGAGCGGTCATGCAACCCTTCCCAGCAGTATGTTTCAGGTACCCAGGGCAGCCACCAAAGAGGTAAACAACTGGGGGCAAGACTGGGGAGGACCCGGCTAGTGGCTCCTACCCTGAGCTGGGCTCAGCTGCTAGTCCCGGCTGGGCTGGGGAGGACAGGACTTCCTTTTTCCTGCACAGCATTCAAGGCCGAGTCAGACCCACTGCCAGATTTCTCCCCCAGCTGCAGGAAGCTCTGCAAGCTCCCTCTTCCCCCCGCCCCTGTGCACCCAGACCCCCTTATACCCAGACCCTCCCACCGAGCCTCACCCCCCCGATGAGCTCCAGTCCCCTAGCATCTGGACCCGCCCACCGAGATCCCCACACCAGACCCCCTGCAAAGCTCTGTCCCCCTCCACAGTCGGACCCCTCCCCCTGCTGAGCCCCAACCACCTTCACGTGGACCCCCCTGCAGAGTCCCATTACTCTTGCACCTAGAACCCCCCAACAAGCCCCTGTGCATCCAGATCTCCCTACTCCTGCACTTGGATCCGCCACTGAGCTGCCCGCACCCAGATTGCCCCACACAGAACCCTCTCAACCCCCACCTGGATCCCTCCACGCTAAGCCCCTCCATGCTTGGATCCTGCCTTGCTGAGCCAGGGTGTTTCTAGGCCAGGCCCGGTCTTTCCACTATGTCAGGGTTTGGTGCAGCCTCACCGCTAAGTACGTGTCCCAGAGGGAGCTTCACAGCTATCTCCCACCTCTGTGCAGCCAGTGGCCTGTGCTCCCCAATTCCATGCTAGAGCATCCACATTTATTTGACAAATAAAATTTGCAGAATTTTAAAATATTGTATGCAGAATTTTTTATTTTTTGGCGCAGAATACCCTCCGGAGTATTTATCTAAATGGCAGAACTGGAACAAGAACTCCTGATTCTTGATTGCCTCTTTCAGCCACCTGTCTTTCTTTAATGATCTGCTAAATACAGAGATGTTCATCTCTTCCTGAAAAATCTAATCCATACAATTGAGGCTCTTGAGACTGCATGGGATACTTTGCACTGGTACTCCCAGGCTGTGCCCCTTCTCTGTACAATTAGAGGACTCCTTTCTGCAGGGGTAGCAAATGGGAGGAAATGCTACTGTGTGGTGCAGCACCATTAAGCCCAGTTGATGCTGGCTCAGCAGTTTTAAAAACTGTGCTTACACATGGTTTGAACTTGATTGTAGCCAACCTGGTCTCCAATACGGTTTAACTGGCCAGCACGTGGAGAGGGATTCAGCTTTGTTAGAGCTGCTGAGCATCCATAGAGTTTGACAATATAAACATGAGAGCACTTCTCCGTACAGATCTTCAGCTAACTCACTCTTTAACCTCAATAGTTGGTCCTCTCTTTACTCCCTGTAAAGCACATGAATTGTAGTTTAAAAAGAAAACTGAATAATTTCTTTTCATCGTGGATAGGTTTGGCAGAATTTGATTTTTTTTTTTTTGTATAATTTTGATGGATAATATCTGTTTGTATTTAAGCAGTTTTTTTCCCAGTGTTTAGCAATTTTAACTTTTCACAGTTGTGGGGAAACTAGGGGAAGGAGCGGCTCAGACTATAATTAGTTACTGACAGTAGGCGATTCAAAAAGTTAAAACTTTCTAACCATTAAACTCAAATCATCACCATCACGTCAACATATACAAAGTAAATATTCTTAAATCAAGCTGAGTTGTCAGGCAGCATTTTCTCACTTTGCCCATCTGTAAGTTTGGCCTGCTATCGATGGAATTATTTTTTTCAATTTGTGGGTGTACAGTGAAATTTATGTTTACCAATAAAAATCTGTTCCTTTGATGCCTAATCATGGATGTTGTCTCTATGCAATTTTGATGCATTAAGAAACAGTTGGGGGTGGGGGAGACTTATTTCAAGGAGTCCAGTGATTTATGTCCTCCTTCCTTTAAAAATGGACTATGAATTTAGCCTTTCTCTCTTGCATGATCAAAGGTGGTAGGAAGATGACCCAACCATGGAGAAAAGTGCCCATCTAATGCAGCGTACGGTGGGCTTGATTCAACGTTCTATTACAAAACATTTTCTCTAGTCTTTTGTAACTCTGAAGTCAATGGAGTTTTAGTAGTGGGAAAGTAATGTAATGGAGTGGAGAATCAGGACTATTATCCATTTCATAAAAAGAAAAGGAGGACTTGTGGCACGTTAAAGTCTTTAAGGTGCCACAAGTCCTCCTTTTCTTTTTGCGGATACAGACTAACACGGCTGCTACTCTGAAACCTGTCCATTTTAAGATGATTTGCTGGACAGGAACAGGAATATTAGATTTTTGATCTTGTAACATTTTTTTTCTTTCAACAGGATCAAATTTATGTAGCTATGAACTACAGTCATCTGAGTACACTACTGATCCACAGGCCTCTAAGCTTTGTCCTAAGCTCCCGGTTCCAGAGAGGTAAGTTTTAATGGCTTCTTGTCTAATTGTTCATTTGTTTGAAAAAGATTTCACAAAAACCTCACAAACCACAGTTTAGGTCTCTCTGTAACATACCTGTGTTTGTTTTTAGCATGTTAACTCTGTTGGTACAAAGCTCATCTTTAAAGAGACTCTGTCAACATAACACTAAAAAAAAACAAAAAAACCCACAACCTACTGTGTTACTAGTGCTATTAAAACTGGAATATTCAAACTACTATTTGATGTTCTATACTCAGTGTTGTGCAATGTGCTGCAATGTGTTTGCCACGCTGAGGGCTGGCTGCATTTTAGCGGTGCTGTTTGTACACAGCGTTATGAAGGGCTTCGAAATAAAAGGTGATATATGCACATAAAATATTACGTTTGTCATTTATGGTGTTTGCTTCTTGCACTTTACTCAGCCAGTTAAACTCGGTGGGTCTGTTTCATTTGCTGGTTCTCTGTTGTGTCTAAGTTTCCAGCACTGGGATGCTTAAACGGCAGAAAGAAGAGAAAAAGCCCAAATACCTGAAGGCACTCCTGTTCACGTATTACTACGTTTGCTCTAGTTTTAATGCTTAAAATTTCAACCAAGAGCTGCCTTGGCTGTTTTTGGTAAAGTACACGGTAGCGATTGTAACAAAGAGGATGCTGCTGGCATGGGGAGCCCAGCTGTGTGTTTGAAGATTAGAGTGCTGCCCAGAAGTAAAAGGGCAGTCAGCACTTCAGCTATACAGCAAATTTTGAGTTGTTCAGCAGTGCGATTATTTTAGGGCTCAGTCCTGCAAACACTTCTGTGAGTAGTCCCGCTGTCTTTAACAAGATTTCTACAGGGGTGTTTGCGGCTTTGGTCTTCTGTGTTTTAGCTGAAATTGAAGGGGCTTGACAATGCAAACAGTTGCGACCAGTCATAGGTCTTACTTCTTAAAGAACCTCAGTCTGATTATATCTGTTCACGGTCAGGCCATACATTCTCTGCATGGACATGAGTGTTTGTAAAGGAAAAACAGAGAAAAGTTCTGGAGAGGATATGTTGTATCCATTTTAGGACCTGTTGTTTTAAATGTCTTTTGTTGACCTCCATAACTTACCCAAGTTTTTAAATTGACTACGATAAGCAGCAACTCAAATGCTGACAATAACATACTTTTTCTGAATCTTTATTTGTGTTTTTTTTTTACTGCAGATCTGTAGCCTATGCAACAGACCTAGGCATAGATGCTGCACTACCTAACTAAAATAAATACAAATTCCAGTGTTGTTTTGCATACTCAAATGGCTTGTCAGTTTTAATTTTTGCCAGAATTGTATGTACTTTTCTTCCTAAACATTCCCATGTCATTCAATTGGATTGAATTTTGCTTAATAAGCAAGCACGCAGGTAGAATGGAGTGTCATGTCACTTTATAATACAGTGCAAATTCCTGGCAAAAATGCTTTTTAAAATAGTCAGAAGGAGCTGTTATGTCAGTGGAGGGTTTCTCCATTTTATTCTACAGTTATAAGTTAAAATAAAAATAAAAACATTCATTAAATTTTAAAGTTTCCCAAAGTTTGACTTAACCCCCCCCCCCCCCAAAAATGAAAGGAAATGCCCAATAGTTTGCCTTTAACTCACATTGTGTTCTAGATAAGGTGCCACAAGTACTCCTTTTCTTTGTGCTCGTGCAGTTATTGGAGAGAACAAGCACATTGTGAAGAAGAAATGAAACGGTCAGAAGGATGGAAAAATAAAATAAACTTCAGGAAGAAGGGTGTTGAGGAGGAAAACTCCCTGTTGTTCCCTTCCTGGAAGCAGCTCATCAGCTGGTGTAAATTATATCATTCTATTGAAGTCAATGGAATAGCTCCGTTAAAGTCAGTGGAGCTATGGCAACTTACGTCAGCTGAGAACTGTCCCCTGCAGTTTCCCAGTTGATCGTTTTGGAGGTAAAGTGTTCCTCATGACCTGCAGAGGAACCCAGAGATCTTGGGGGACTCTGACATTTCAACTTTGGAACTCTGTCCTTACTCGTTTTGGCTTCCTCACAGCACTGCCAGAGATAAGCACGCCCTCCAGTAGTGCCTCCTGGAACTCTTCCCTGTGCTAGAGAGCAGTTTCACTGCATGAAGGTGGTTTTGGAGCAGGGCCTCTAGCCAGTTTTCCACTTCCTTCCTGCCTCTACCTGTTCCAGCTCTGCACAGCCCTGCAGAGGAGCTTCCATTGAGTTTGGAGAGAAAAGGAGAGCATATCACAGCATCAGAACGCTCCATTCTGTTGGCTTAGTCTCCTCTACATGAGTTGGTATATATCAGTTATGGGGACTCTAAATATCTCACATCCACCCTTGTTTTGAGGCCCACCTAATAGAGAACTGCTCTGTTCTTAACTCTGCATTCATTTCCTCGTCTGTATCCAATTAAACTGGACTCTTAATATAATTTCAATGCAACTGTCATATTTGTGCTTTTTTATTTATTTCTCATCCCCTACTAGGCAGATTCTGCCGATGTTGATCATGATGATTAAGCAGCAGATTATTCTTAGAAGCTTATAATTTCATTTAAGTATGTAATGTCTCAAGGTATAAGCAAGGGGTCTTATCAATAGCAGAGGTCACTATGACTAGATTTATTATTTCATTTTTTGTTAAACAAGGCACATCACATGCTCATTGAGTCAGAACCACTGAAATGGAAACAGGTCTCGTGCTGCATTCTCAAGAGTCTCATTTATTCAAAAAAAGGTTGTAATAACCACTGACCTTATTTTTTATTAATTATAACAGTTTCTATTTAACTATTACACATAAAAACAGGTAACTTAATATGTACAGTATAATTGCTACAAGCAAGAGGGATATGAGGAGATTAATACAGGAATGCTGTGTGATAAAGATAAAGAGTATATATTTCTCCTCCAGGACATATTGCTTCTAATGGCTTTTTTCAGAATGTCTGTTTTCTTGTCAAGATGTAAAAAATTGATTTTTTTTTTTGAATGTTTCAGGATAAAAACTGAGCTTTGTCAGAATGATAGCTCTAATTTTCGGTATAAGCCTGTGAAACGTTGTAAGCTTTCTTAAAATTGGACCACGTGCACGAATTAAAAGTTAAATGCAAAGCCCTCTAATTTCAAGTTTTTCAAATTTCATTGCATACATTCTGTGGAGACCTGCGAGATGCTAACACATTCCAAAACTGGCTCCATCTTATAAAAAAGTTGAGGGAATATATAGGCTGCTCTCTAAATGGGAAGGCCATTACTATGGGTTTAATTTGATTTTTAACAGCTCTGACTAAATGTGTAACTGTTCTGCTTAACTGCTGGCTTTACCACTCACTGAAAGCAGGGTATCAGCATAAGCATCTGCAACGCATTTACTTAGTCAGCACAGTTGACTTAAAACCTTAAAAAATAACATTTCTTTTTATTTAGAAATGTCTGTCAGTTTCACAAAAGCATGGGAATCTGTTAATTATCTAGTTATGAGGGTGACCATAAACTCCTCCCAATTCTGCACTGAATAATTAGACAATTGCTTTTTTAGTATATTATCTCCCTCGTCTCCTCCACCTCCCCAAAATAATAATGCATAGAGGGGATATTCTTAAAGTAGATGAGTCTAACCCTTCACATTAGAAGTGAGGGTTAAAATTTTGGTAAGACTCACAATTTAAAAAGAGGTATCTGGTACAGGAAACCTCAGGCTTCAAAATCACTACTAAAATAGGAGAATCCCAAAGGGATAGTGTGCACTGGTGCTTCATTATACTGAAATCTTGCAAATAAGTCAGTAGGAACTGATGGAGAGGAAGGAAAGAATCTGGAGGTTAAAAGAAAATTCTTCAATTTAATGTAAAAATATATTTTATTCATTGGATTCAATTACAAGCAAGAGAATATTGCTAATAAAATGGAAAAGAATAATTAAAAAATAAAATAAACAACCTTGATAGTCTGATCTAGTTTAGGGTACAAGAAGATGCAACTCCCCAGTGGGCAGCATTGGGAAAATAATGTCTCACGTTTGTGCTCTCCTGTATTATCTGCTGGTGAACTGCATCCCAATGTCTGTTTACTGGGGTGAGAAGTACACCGAACCCTCGCGAGAACGCAGGATTTAGGATCCATGTGCAGTACCGCATTAACGTGGGGACCACGTTAAAATGAATTGCAATTAAAGTAATTACATTTGGGATCCAGGGCCATGACCATGTTCTGTGTGAATTCGCGCTATATAGACGTGCGTTCTATTGAGGGTCCGGTGTGTAATGCAAAATGTCAGTACCCCTTGAGAAGGACTCTTAATACCATTCAGGGTAAAATGAATAATTAAACAATTACAGGCCTCTTTGTTGCATTTTTTATAAAACATTTAAAGACTTATTTAGCTGAGGTAATGTAAGTAATTACTGTAATTTTCCTATCCTATGACCAGAATAAACATAAGAAAGGGAACGAATAAGATATCTTTAACATGGCTGCTTGGCAACACTTGTAAATGGTGACATGTTTTAGACTAATGTATATTTTTGCAACTATAGTACAATCATTTTTAGATGACTTTTTTGCTACAAAAGTGGGTCAGTATTCCATTTTGAAGTCAGTGAAGGGCATTGTTTGAGCTGGTGTACCACATGACACTTGAATGACAGATGTTTAAGCTGAATTAAGAAAACCCTCTTTTGAGAGGCGGAGGGTAATATTCTATTGGAATATGCATGCTGCCTTCTTTACAGAAATACTTGTAAAAATTGCATCACTCCTCATTGTGACCATTGTCATTCTAGCAGCACCTCTGCATTAAACTCACAGCTCCTTGTTATGGTGTTATGAGGGTGGAGAGTATTGCATCAATTCACCTTTCATTTGTGTGTTGATGTGGCATTTATATTAAGTAGGAGTAATTTTTTTTCTGATTTTTTTTTTCTTGTGTCACCAGTGCACCTATTCCATTCTTCCATCGCTGTGCTCCTGTGAACATTTCCTGCTATGCCAAGTTTGCAGAGGCCCTGATCACCTTTGTCAGTGACAGTAGTGTCTTACACAGGCTGATTAGTGGAGTTATGACCAGCAAAGAGATTATAATGGGACTTTGCTTGTTATCACTAGGTAATTGTTTTTCTCATTATTAGCTGTTTCATAGTACTGCGATAGGAGACTTTTAACATCCTCTAGCCACAACATGAACATAAAACCTATACAGTAATAAGCCCTCAGGAAACTGTTCAAATGCTTTTTACTCAGTAGCCAAATAACTGTTTCAAAAGAAATATACATGCACATTTAGTTTTTATTTAAGATGGGGGGGAGGGGTTGGACATTCTTCAGTGCTCTTGCCACAGCTGTTTAAGTCAAGGAGAGGCAGCTGTACTTTCTAATGCTCATTTGGCCCTTTCACTCACAGTTTTGCCCACTCCCTGCACCTCCTTCTAAAAATGAGAGCAATGCATGGCATTATGCTCTCAGAAACCTGGGACTTAGGCTTCTTTTTGTGTGTATGGCTTAGCTATTTGGGCTGGGATTTTCAAAGGAGCGAAAAGAAGCAATTGTGTTTGGCTCCTTTGAACCTCCTAACCTTGGTTTCTATGAATGTAAATGTTGCAAGTGTGTTATTAAAAGCTGGGAAATTCCCAATTCTGGGCCTTAGGTTTCTTGTCGATCACTGATATCACACCAAAGTGAAGTGATTGTTTGTTTTAAACAGACTCTATAAATGAGGGTAAATTTGGATGCACACAATTTTATTACATTTCTGATCAGCTGACTTCATTGGATTCTTAGTGTGAGGCCCTTAACCTCTTAAAAATGCCAACCCCTGCTGTTACAGCCATCTGTCAAGAGTGTGTGGTTAAAGAAAAAGAAATGACGACTGACTGTAGGGTGCCACAGAGTCTACAGCAGCAAGATTCTGCTATAGCCGATCTGTCTCTGTAGTAGAGAGAGAGAGAGATCTTGACTGAAAAAAAATAAAACGCAAAATCACTTCTTGGAACCAGCTGCAAAGAAACCCACAGAACTATTTCTTCCATTGCACTCCGTGGTAATAATAGCGGACCTGTAATAATTTGATCTAACGGTAAAAAGAAAATTAAGAATTTGCAAACTTGTAGCTCTATTAGTAGGGCCCTACCAAATTTATGGTCCATTTTGGTCAATTTCACAGTCATAGGATTTTAAAAATTGTAAATTTCATGATTTCAGCTGTTTAAATCTGAAATTTCACAGTCTTGTAATTGTAGGGGTCCTGACCCAAAAAGGAGTTGGGGGGAGCGGGGGGGTCGCAATGTTATTGTAAAGATTTTTTTTGTTTTTGTTTTTTTTGCGGTACTGCTAACCCTACTTCTGCGCTGCTGCTAGCAGCGATGCTGCCTTCAGAGCTGGGCAGCTGGAGAGCGGCGGCTGCTCAGGAGCCCAGTTCTGAAGGCAGAGCCGCCACCAGCAGCAGTGCAGAAGTCAGGATGGCAGGATAGGGTATTGCCACCCTTCTGCGCTGCTGCCTGCAGAGTTGGGTGCTCAGTCAGCAGCCGCCACTCTCCAGCCACCCAGCTCTGGGTAGCTGCACAGAAGTAAGGGTGGCAATACCACAGCCCCCCTAAAATAACCTTGTGACCTCCCTCCCGCAACTTCCTTTTGGGTCAAGACCCCCAATTTAAGAAACACTGGTCTCCCCTATAAAATCTGTATAGTATAAGATAAAAGCACACACAAGACCAGATTTCATGGCAGGAGACCAGATTTCACAGTCTATGGCACGTTTCTCATGGCCGTGAATTTGAAAGGGCCCTGTCTATTAGCAACACTATATTTGGATTACTGCCAAATTTTACTTTATATAAAATTTTTCAATAAATAATGTAAAATTAATTTAGTCCTTTAGGTTAAAGGAGGATAAAAAATGTGATTGCTTTCAGATCAATTTTTATGCCCCCTTAATTAAAAAAAATCAGAATGTTAGATCGTTTAGTTCACAAAGACGACCACAATGCCTTTCCCTTCAAAATGTAGCTAGTGCACACACAATACATGTTAGTGAGTGACAATTTAAGGAGGATTTTAGCATGCTGTGTCTGTATGTCGGTGGGACTAATACAATGCCCATGCTGGCTCTCTGTGAGGGAAGTAGCTTCCCAAATGATAGGTGCACTATGAAAACAGATGCAGAAATATTTATGTACCAATCCAAATGAATGAACTTTGAAGTGGCATGTTGCATATAATGCCATAATGCCAAGTGCACAAAAATGGGGATTTAAGAGATGAGAAATGGGAAAATAATAAAGATTGGAGGAGGAAATGTGAAAATTGCAAGTAAAAAATTATTGCAGAATCAATAAAACTCATTAAAGTACCCAATGTGAATTATAAAGATAAAGAACAAAGCAGTAATTTTTTCCTTGTAACAAACATGACATCTTAAATTACATACATCATAATATCTGCACTTGTTTAGCATGTGTGTTTGCATGCGAGTTCTCCTCTGCTGCTCAGAGTTGTGCAGTGTTTTCCCAACTCATAATATTAAACTCACACTTCTGTCATGTCCTCTTGTTTGTTTTGTCACTGTCTGAATACATCTGTGTGGGTAAATTATGTTCGATATATAGTGTACTATGTAAATGCACACATGCTCTTGTTACTTAGCAGAAGCAGGAATTGTAGAGGCTACCTGACTTTCCTTGTGTATTTGTATAATAAGTTTGAAAGCCATGGATGGGGGGGGACACTTCCTTTTATAAAATATTCTATTAATATGCAATAAGATTATTATTAAGATGATAATATTATCTTTAGTGTAGTGAGTTCAATTGAATTTCCTCCCCCTTGCTCGCGAAAAACAACACCTTTGTAGCATGTTCCTGTTTGAAATAATTGCTCTGCTTATTATATTTTTCTCTTTTGCAGTGCTGTCCATGATTTTGATGGTGATAATCAGGTACATTTCAAGAGTACTGGTTTGGATCTTAACAATTCTTGTCATTTTGGGATCGCTTGGTAAGTCTTGTTCATTTCCTTGTTTTTGAGAACCAAGTTCTGATCTCTCTCCCACAATCGCGAGGTTAATCAGCGTCCTACTCAGAGCCACTTCTTTTTTTCTGCTTTACGTTGACCTGTCTCAAGGTTCCATGGGGAAACTGCTATCCTTCTGGCTGAGGAGGACTGGATTAGATTAAGTCATTGCTGCTCTTTACCCAGCCAGATAATTACTGCACCTCCTGCTTGGCGGATGAGTACACACAGCCCGTGACAACCTGGAGAATGAGACACCAGGAATCTATTCAGAATCCTTCAACTGCAGTATAGAGCCCTGTGGGGCAGAGCAGCCCCATTCACATTTAGGAGAGGCCCTTAGGGGGTGCCTGAGCTCTGCTCTGTACATTTAAGCAGAGGGGAACATCGGTGGTTTTCCATCACTTTTCCTCCTCTTTGCATACCTCTTCCAATCCTGGGGACTACTGGGGGAGCAGGGGGCTAGTTAGGCCCCCAGAGCAAGTAACAGTAGCCTGAAGCTGTGAGATGAGTTAGACACGCTGGCTTTAAGATGCCAGAGATTCCTCTACATAATGTGAATTCCCAGTTGTCCCATTAGGGCTGCTTTCTGGCAGCTTTGATCTACCCCATTAACTTCAAATTTTGTGGAACTGAAGTTTTATATTGTTGATCTTCAATAATGCAGCCAAAATATTGGGTATGGGCAGGAGGTTAAATTAGGTGACAGCCATGATTTAAGGTCCTGTGACCTGCCAGAGTTAGAAAAATTTCAGTGGGCCGGTAAAAATACTTTCAAGATCACTTAGCTTTTCTGAACTGCCCCACTGACATCTTATTACATGCTGAAACACAGCACCAAGTGCAAAGACCTTAAAAGTTATGTTTTGTGAGACACGCTGCTTTGTTTACATTAGTTCATTGTTTTTGAAAGCCCCATATGGTCGGTAGCAAATGTGGAATTTCCTGAGTCCTACACCTATCTTTTGAAACGAATAGAATCCATCAGCTAAGATTTTGGCACTTTAGATAGGCACACCGCAGCTGAGTCTCAAACCTTGAGGAAAGGAGAGGAGAATTGGAGAGAGAAAAGAAATATCAAAAGAAAAAGGTTAATTCGTTGGAGGTGTGGAATCCCAGATCAAAGGGAAGGTTCTGTCTTGGAAAAATGGCTAGAGCCAGAGAGTGAAATTCTGGCCCTATTAAAGTCAATGGGAGTTTTGCCACTCCCATTGACTTCAGTAGGGCTGGGATTTCCACCAGAGAGTTTAACGGGAGATGCTTCCCTCTCTTCTTAGCCTTTTATTTTTATTTTTCATTTTCCCACCTCACGTGAGGTGAGCTGGCTTTTCCCTATCACTCCTGCACTTCCAGTGCCTGCATCAGCTCTTCTTCAGGCAGGAACACCTATCTGTGATTTATTTGAGGTGCTGTTTCCGGTGTCATGGATTTTCTCCCCTTTCCTCTCTCTGTCTCCTGGTTGCTTCCTTTCCTCTTTCCTGGTGGCACTTCTCTCTGAAGTGTTTACCCTTTCACTTATCCACCTTTCTTTGCTCTTCTTGTTTCTCTACATCCTCTCTGGGGCTCCCTCACTCAGTTCTTCTATTTTAATATCCCATACACATCCTACCACATCATCATCCGTTCCTGTCCTTCCCTACCCCCTTCCAGTCCTCTAATGCCTGTCATATCAGAGCAGTATCTGTCCTTACCATGCCTCCCCTGACTAGTGGCTTCACCCTGTTCTCTCTAAAACCCATGAAATGAGGAGTACTGATCCAAGGGTGCATGATTTTCGGGTGGACCTAGCAGGGTAGGAGCAGTGCAGGGAGAGTACCTGTTTGATTAGCAGGCAAGTGGGAAGCCAGAGCACTCCCCCTTCAAAATCCTTCCTTTCAGAGTAGCATCCGCCCACTTGGATATTTTCTGTCAGTTTAGACTATGCTGTGTTTGGCTGATTCCATTCTTTGTGCCTCTGTTCTGTAGAGGGAAATATAGTATTTGTCCTGTTTTTAATTCAAACCATAGGAGGCACAGGAGTCCTGTGGTGGCTGTATGCTAAGCAAAGAAACTTTGTCAATGAAACTCTTACTGCTGATCAGCTTCAAGTAGCCAAAGACAATCTTCAGGCCCTCCTGGTCTATGCCATTTCAGCTACTGTCTTCACGGTAAGTGCTTTGTCACTGACAAAATTGTATTCCTTTTTTCTGTCATTCTCGCCATGTTCTTTGGCTTGTCAATGCAGGTTTTGTAATGTGTGCAGGAAAGATTGAAAACGCTTCAGAAACAATATCCCTCTATGTTTTGTTGTTTCACTTTCTACTATTAGGCACTGTTCTGGTAGACCTATTCTTCTGATGCCAGGGGAGAGTGTATTGTAGGGCCTGAACCCACAGCTGGTCTGGGCCACTCTCAGAAGTCAGCTGGGACTTCCTTGCACAGAGCAGCTTCAGGATTGGACCCTTAATTTGTATGTTCACTTGCACTTGGATCCTGTTTGTCAGATAAATCAAACATGCAATGCTGAGATGATACCTCATAATTTCATTTTAGTTAGTAATCTTGATACAGGCATGCACTGTAATTAAACCTTTTTATAAACTTATCTGACAAGTTCTCCAGGATCTTTTTCAAAATATAGGGCAGATTCTGCCCTCAGCTACACCTGTGCCATCTCGTTGCTTTCACTGGGTTGCACAATGCAACTGAGTGATAGAATTTGTTCTATAGTCTTGTCAGTCTGAGTGTCAGTTCAGAAATGTAATTTAAAAGATAGCAGGAGTCACTAAGAATAGTTTGCATTGATAAATCAATCTCGAAATATTTGATGTAGGATTAAGTCATGTAAGCTTGCAGGGTTTACATAAACTGTGTTGGAAGTGTGATTAGTTTGCTCTACTTGAAGAGCCTGTGTTGTTTACTGCACCTGATGGTCTGCTTTTCATCACCTAAAATGTCAGTTGGAAACTTCTCTCCTCAGGTTATCTTGTTCTTGATAATGTTAATTATGCGCAAGCGAGTAGCTCTCACCATTGCCTTGTTCCACGTGGCTGGCAAAGTTTTCATTCACCTGCCACTGCTAGTCTTCCAGCCCTTTTGGACTTTCTTTGCCCTCATCCTGTTTTGGAGCTACTGGATCATGGTCCTGCTTTTCCTTGGCACTACAGGTATGTGGGTACATTGCTTCTTTTAAGTAAACACTAGTACTTTCTTGTTCAGACTTTAGATGTAGTTAAAATTTGAAAATAAGAATTGTTGTGCTCTGGTATATCCCTTTGACTTTGAATACTTTGAATGAGCACAGAGAGTACTTTAGAGCTGAAAGAGATTGCTGTGTTCTTGTGCACATCTGTATTCATCATCAGGTGTGAAGTTACCCATTGTTTGGTGCCCGGGAAATGGCTTTCTACCACTATTTTGCCCCCCTTTGATGTGAGGAAGAGCAGCTGCAGGGCTGCTGTAACATGCAAGCAGTAAGTCTCCAAGGGACTGTCACGCTAGCTGGGACCTGTTCGAACACAGTGTGTTCTGGTTATGGCATATTCCATATACGGTAGCGGGGCCTAGGAAAGGAAGGTGGAGAGTTTATGATGCCAGCTTTATGCCACTCATAGATTTCCCCATGCCAGAGGAATACTTAGCTATCCTGTTAGGGTAGCTTTCAGACTGGATAGTCTCTCATTTTTGGCTGTCTCATTGATTTGCAGAGTTGCAGAAATTAAATACAAAAAAAGCATGTCAATACATCAGTAAAGACATACATGTTTTTTAAAAGTCAGGAAATGTACAACTTCAGCGGAATCCATCAATCTGGTTTTATCTTCAAAAATTAAACTCAGCACATCTTTTGAAATAATGTTCTGTTATTTCTGTTCCTTTCTGTGTTTAGAGGGTATTTTGGCTGGACCTGAGATAGACACCACCAGCCATGCTCAGGTCTGTCCCTGGTCCTTCTTCCCGCTTCTCTGTGCACACAACCAGCCACCTGCTGCTTGTAATCTATTCATTTTCAGCTCTGCTGCAGCTGTTACCAGTAAACAGTCCCCAGCCAGGGCTGGTGCAACATCAGCAACCTGATAAGGTGCTGTCAAATACACAAACTAAACAAACAATAATAGAGGGAAAGTATTCTGTCGTCTCTCTGTTATGGTGATTTTAGGGATTACTTATAACAATCGCATGCAGATAAATGTAATTTTCAGGTTGATGGTATCCTTTTTAAGGTTCCTGCAGAAATATTAATATAGTCACTTGCCATAATATTCAACATATATGCAATGTATTTAACAAAAGTAAAAGGAATAGAAAATGCTAGAGACGTGCAATATGAATATGCTAATGTTACTGTAGGGGCCATAACTCTGCATTTCTTGACTTTTTAAATATATCTCCTGTGACATGAACATTACATTAACAGGTTTTTGCATTTAATTTTCCTCCCTTTCATTGTAGAGCAAAGGGTTAAAAAACCCAGAGACGCTCCTCTAAGGACTTATGGCAGCACAAGCCATTTAGCCACTACGTAAACTGATAAATGCACATTTCTAAAAGGACACATGCATGCACAGAGCATCGTTCAAAACGCAAATGCACAGTAGCCAATTTTCTGGTGTTTGTGGCAGGCTTAGGGCTGGTCTACACTAGATAGTTAGATCCACCCAGCTACCTTGCTCATGGGTGTGAAAAATCCACATGCCTGAGCGACATAATTAAGCCAACCTAAGTCCCTGTGTAGACAGCGCTTCCATCGACTTACCTGCTGCCTCTTGGGGAGGTGAATTTATTACAGAAATCGCTGTAGGAAGTATCTACACTGAAGTGCTAAGCTGTGTGCTGTAGCATTTTAAGTGTAGACGTAGCCTTGGCAGTGGACATGCTCCTCAGCAAAGAGGACTTTACACACCCAGTTTCAAGATAAAGGCCTAGAGATTCACCATAGAAGTTGCTGGGGTTCAGTAGAGGTACAAGGGTTTGCCTGAATAGAGGAGTTTGTAGGATTGGGGCCTAAATGTTTAGCTGATTTTAGTTAGTTCTGTACAAAACGGTGGCAGTAACTTTTCAAAATGGGAAATGTGTATTTTTCAGAAAGTTATAAGCATATGGGGGAAGAGGGTTAAATGGAACTTGAAATAGTGGGTTCACTACTTCACAGATGCTCTAATACATTATAGTAATTTTAACACTTTTTAGATCGTAAAACTGTTTCGGCCTAACTACGGGAAAATATTTGGGATTTTGGGGCCCTGTTTTTAACAAGGGACAGAGATAACAGAATTTGTTCTTGGTTTTGTTTGTTTTACTGCTATAAGTTTAATTTTAATTATGAGATGTGATGTTTGTTATCTGGGGAACAATGAGTCACACTATTTTTCTTGTGCCTGAAAATGGTTATGGTCCCAATTCTGCATTTTGAGCTGTGCAGGTAGACAGACCCCTGCACCCAATGGACCCAGTTGCATCATCAGGGCCAAAGTTTGGGCTTTAATAATAAAAAGCTTTGCTCCGTTTTAACTGTTGGTAACCTCAGCCCTGGTCCTGCACGTGCCTAATTTTATGCACTGTGAGTTGTCCCATTGATGTCAATGGGATAAAATGTTTTGCATTAAAGTTAAACAAATATTGAAGTCCTTTGCAGAAACAAGGCCATACATACTATATATCAATATTTCCCAAACTACTAAAAGCCAAAATGTATAACATTTCTAAAAATGAGTCAGAAGAAACTTGCTTTTCCAAATAGTAATTTACTAGAACAAAATTATTTTGGTATTGGTGTTTGTCTTCCAAGGTTCATACAAATCTGAAACCACTCACATAACAGATTTAGTGCAAACCTAAGTGAAAACACGAATGGCTTTCAAGTTGGATCTGTTTTATGCACCTGTTATGTCCATCCTCTGTATTTTCCTGAACCTCTTCTGCTGTTCACATCATTCTGATGGGTGAGATGGACCTCCACAGTGAATGCTAATGCTTTTTGAAATAGAGCATCCATCGCCTGAGGAAATCCTGACACAATGTCAGTGAGCTTATGTGAAAGTGCTACTTGGATCAGACAAGTCTATTGGGTTTTAAAATATGTATAAAATTCTTTGGGAAAAATCTTCTCTTCTCAAATGCTGCTAGTATTCTCGCAAATAGATTTTGTTATTCAAATATAGACAAAACACACATATAAACACTTGCACCATCAAGAAATAGAGGTGACCATTAATGTTGTTTGATCCTAACTAAAAAATACAAATTATGATCTTTAAATAAATTTCTGCAATTTTTGCAAACTATGGATATGAAGAGAGGGTGGCAGAAAATTCAGAATGACTTAGGTTTCCTTCCTTTACATTTTGGAATAAGAAATCATTCTGCTTTATTATTTTTTTCCAAATTGCCACATGGCTAACAATTTTTTTTTTTTAACTTGGATGTTGAATGTGCTCTGGAGAATTTTAAAATCCTTTCTCTGCATAATTATTAAGAGTAATTAATAATTCTGCAGGCTGACCCAGCAATATTATCTCCATTATCAACTGTCCAGCTACACAGGTGTTAACGCTTTATTAGTAGACAGAGCTATCACTCTTCAAATGATTGAGAGTTATTAGCTGAATTACAAATGGTTCCTTCTTTCTAAGTTGATATTGGCTATCTGCCTTCTTTCTCTGATTTGTTTCTAGGTAGCCCTGTCCTAAATGAACAAGGGTTTGTGGAATTCCGGGTTTTGGGCCCTCTACGATACATGTGGTGGTACCATGTGGTAGGGCTGATCTGGATCAGTGAATTTATTCTAGCATGTCAACAGATGACTGTAGCTGGGGCTGTTGTGACATACTATTTCACAAGGTGAGAACTTTTCAGACAGCTTTTTCTTGAGAGACCTAGTAACTGAATCATCAAAAATAGCTGGGGCCAGAGCTTGTGGTGAAATGAGCAGATGTGTTCTGCCTGAAAGCTGAAAAGCAAAAGCAAACTCCTAAAATAAATAATATGTTTAGCTGGTTTTGTTCAATTTAAAGATGTTAAGCACTGCAGTCTTGTTTGCCCCTACGTCCCATATACACAATTAAGACCTAGATGATTCATTTTTTTTTAAAAAAAAAGTAAAAAGCACTTTGACGTTCATCTGTTGTCAGTAATAACGCCGATAAGCTCCATTTAAATTAAGAGGATTGGCACTAATTGACTGGGATTACTTAATTGAAAAATACAGTCCTTCAATTCTTTACACCCACTCATTTGTCTGTTTTCTAAGATTACAGAAAGTCCCATTAGAGCCATCATTTTCATATGAATTTAGGCAAGATTATATACTAATATTCATGTGAAGCAAAATGTATATATTAAATCTCCGTGTACTATCACTGTGCATGAGTCCTAAATTTGTAAATCATGCTATACTCATATCAGCTAATGCACATGTATCTCAAATGCAAGACAGGGATGCATCCCATGTTTTTAGAATAATAACTCCTAATTGGTAGTATTGCAGTGTTCAAAAATAATGAGAATTAAAAATAAATAAATCTGAGCTTTTTTTAATTTGGTTTTTTTTAGTCTCTAGGTGCACCGAAATCATGTTTTTAAGCTTTTTTCTACACAATAAGGACTAGAAATTTTTAATTTTTTTTAAATGGAAGTGGAGGTTCTTCAATCACAGAGCTAGGAGATAAGGCTTTAAGAAAAATTCTATCACGAGTCTTGCAATAATTTTGTGAGAATGAGGAATACTGAAGTGATATCCAGTGCTTTCGCTAACATACAACTGTTGGCAACATTTTTGATTAAGGAAAGAAATGATGATCTTATTGAACTTATTCACCTCTTCTTTTTTTTAAAGTATATCTTTCTAAAGTGAAATTTCTCAAAATGTAACCGTGATATTTTATAGTTCACTATATATTTGTTTAAAAAAAGAAATCTCTGTGCTCAACAATCTGATAATTTAAGTTACACTTCCCATTCCAAATGGTCTCAAAGTAGTATGCAAACAATAGAGATACAGCACCTCTGGAAAAACGCAGCTACTTCTGAAGCAGAGGGCATCAGCGGTGATGCACAGCAAGAGTGGTGGAGTAAGGGAGGAAAATGTCAACCCATGACAAAGCCTTTATGCCTTATTAAAATTGCCATAGGGTCATCAGTGTCCATGCAGAGCAGAGCAGACCAGGACTTTGGTTTAAATGTTCTCTCATATGAAAGATACCTTACCGTAATTTATTTTCATTGATATCCGGCAACCATTCATTTCATTGATGTCCCTGCTGTGCTGTTTTTACAAATGTACGGTTTTCAAAAATTGTACATAACTAGGAAATACACAGTAGGCAGGAATAGTCCTGCTGCGGCATGGAAGTGGGCTAGATGATTTAAGAGATCTTTTGCATCCTCAACATCTGTGAGTTTATTAACTGTATTTTACCTGAAGGTAAATGAGTTTGCTCTTACCTGCTCCCTGTCCATCATCCCTTAATGGGAATTTTGAGTTATTAAATATCCATTTCCCTCTACTACTTCGTTTTCTTGCATATTAAAGTGTGGTTCTAGTCTGAAAAGTGACTGTGAAAATGGTATACTGGGGTTCCACATTGTTGTTAATGATTTCTAGATCAGATGTACATAATTTGCATACAGAAAGATTTTTGTTTAACTGCCAGCCCTGAACTCTCACCTAAGGATCTGAAAGCCAAGACGGGCTCTTTGCATTTCATGTAATGCTACCAGTCATAAATAGTCTTGGCAGCATTTGGGTTTTTTTTTTATTATTTTGATGGATAATATCAATGTTCGTTTCAAGCATTTCATTCAATATTTATTTAAATTTTCACAGTTGAGGGGAATGATGGAGAAAGGTCAGAATTATTTAATGACCGTAGACAATGAGAATCAGAAATTTAAAACTTTTATGACTGTTAAAACACAAGTTGCCAACATCCTCTGTCAAAATATACAAGGCAAGCATCCTGAAATCAAACTCAAGGAGCATTTTGCTTACTCTGCCATTGTGTGTGTGTGTGTATGCATGTGGTGAAATTGACATTTATCAACATCTACTGGTAAAAACGTATGCTTCCAAGCCTCGTCATAAGGTTCTGTTGGCCAGGTTAGGCCCTCGGTTACACTTGTACAAGCCAATTGCCTTCTTTCATTTGCACAGATATAACTGGTTGGAACTAGGTAAACTGTTTTTTGCAAGAAGAAATAGAATCCAGCTCACTGAAAACTGACTTCAGAATGCTAACAGGAGCCAAAAAGTGTAAAAACATTTTTTCCTCACTGAAGTCAGCATGAATCAGTACATGCAGGGAGCAGGTCTGTGGAATTAGAAGGTGCCACTTTTTTATATTTTTCAAGTGAAACCACCCTTAAGAATAGAAAAGGAGGACTTGTGGCACCTTAGAGACTAACCAATTTATTTGAGCATGAGCTTTCGTGAGCTACAGCTCACTTCATCGGATGCAGTGAGCTGTAGCTCACGAAAGCTTATGCTCAAATAAATTGGTTAGTCTCTAAGGTGCCACAAGTACTCCTTTTCTTTTTGCGAATACAGACTAACACGGCTGCTACTCTGAAACCTTAAGAATAGGTTTTCCTAAATTCAGGGGAGGCATTTTATTATTGGAACATTGGCACTTCATTAACATTAATCCTATGATACTTGTATCACTGAGTTGTTTTTTTTTAATACTTATCGGGCGCTCTTTCACTAAATGCTGAATGGACCTGCTGTAGAGAGGGAAATAGTGATGGCTTGCTTTAGAGGAAACAAATACGAATGATAAGAATACATTTCTTAAAAGCTATATCAGAAGACTGAATGTGCATTCAGCTCATCTTATAAATACATCCCTATTTCCCCTTATAAATACATCCCAATAAATACTTGGTTACAGCACTGTATTTTGTTTTAATACTTGATTCCCTGGCTTTGTGGATAGGTATATTCAGAAATACAAATGGTCTGAAAACAGCTTTTGTGTAATGAATGTATATATGCTTTTTCCAATATATAAAATAGGGAAAATCCTAAAATAAATTTGGGGGAGAGGAGGGAAAGACTTAAAAATGTTGAATTAGACATTCATAAAAGTGTAGAGCTTAAAATATTGATTGGTTAGGTATAACTATAGTGCAGGCCAGTATCCCCGCACAGCTCAGCTGATGACTCATCCTCTTCCTGTTATTACATTAAAGCTAATACTGTTCTATACCCTGCTTCTCAGTGTATCAGCAGTGTCCACTGAAGACTAGAATGAGACCACCAAATTGCTTTTCACCTATGAACTCAGTCCAAATTTGTCTGTAGGTGTTTTTTCTCATCTGAAGTCCATATTGATGATACTGCTTTATTTTATTTCTCTGCTGATTTTCCACAGGGAGAAACGGAATCTGCCATTTACTCCTATTCTGGCATCAGTAAATCGCCTTGTCTGTTACCACCTAGGAACAGTGGCAAAAGGTTCTTTCATTATCACATTAGTGAAGATTCCACGAATGATCCTTATGTATATTCATTCCCAACTCAAAGGAAAAGTAAGGGAAACCTACTTCTTATTAAAATACTGGGTTCCAAATGCTTGAAATTTGATCCTAAGTTCTGACCAAAAAAGTAAGTGTGTTCATGAAACTTACGGGCTGATTTCAGAATATTCAGCCCTTAAAGTATAGCCCATGCATTTAAATGTAATGGTCATTCATGTTCTTTGTCCTTTGGGGGTTTTTTAATGTATTTGGGTTTTTTTCCCCTGTTGCCATGCTAGGAAAATGCCTGTGCTCGATGTATGCTGAAAGCTTGCATCTGCTGCCTTTGGTGTCTAGAAAAGTGCCTGACTTACTTAAATCAGGTAAGATTTTATATACTATGACTTTTTATATAAAGGCTGACAATTTATGTGTTTGAGGAAGGATAGTCTTAAACCAGAAGATGGAGTAATTTTTTCCTGAAGTTGACACATGTTAAATTGTACTTTGGAACTTGATTGAACCTATGTACCTCAGTCATGTCCCCATTACTGAAATTAAAGTACATTGTGATCTCACTGAGGCTCATTACATTAGTCCTCATTTACAGCGCCTGTGTGAAAAATTGTCCACATTTCTCTTTCTGGAAAAGACATTTTGTCCTTTAAAAATGACTAATCGTGTCTAAGCAATATAGCATTAGTTTAATGGCTGAGTACAACACCCCCGGCACCCGTTCTCCCCAGGTACATTTAAGTCTGAAAGTGTATTTATCATAACAGAGTGTGGAGCTTTTCTCCTTTTTAATATTTGAGCATCACATATTTGAGAAAATGTGTTTCTTTTAAGTCTCTTCCTTTAAGGCTATGTCGACACAGCAGATGGGAGGTGCAGTTCCTATCTCAGGTAGATGTATACATACTAGTTCTGCTTGAGCTCGTGTGCTAAAAATAGTAGGGTAGCTATGGCAGGTCGGGCTAGTGTCAGAGTCTAACCACGTCTGAGATCCCGAGTATGTACTCGGGTGGCTAGCCCAAGGTGCCACCTCAGCTGCCACGCTGCTATTTTTAGCATGCTAACTTGAGCAGAGCTGTCACGGGTACATCGACCTGAATTATACCTCCCAGCTTCAGTGTAGCATTATCTAAAGAAGGAGAACAACTGTGAATTGTGATGGGTTGTTTAGTCATATCTGTTTCCTTGTGGGAGAGTTGTGCTATAGTCTGTTAATATAAATTTCTTTTTTACTATTCGATTTGTTTCTCAAATTTGAGACAAACGTTTTGTATGATGGAGCTCCTCCCTCTTTGATTTCGCAAACTATATGATTGTGAACCCAGCTACCTTTGTAAGCGAGCTCACTTTCCCCTTGGGTCAGATTAAAGTCGTTCAGAACTTGTACTCCTTGTAGAACCACAAGATACGTTTTTGGAAGCTGCCTTATTCAAAGCTTGGTTTTCAGAGTTGTGATGAAACTACCAGACAAAACCTTATAGCATACCATAAAGTTCTAGCGTGGGCATAGTCCTGGCCTGCCCTCACCAGGCCTTGTTTTTGAATTGTCTTGATGAAGATTGTTAGTGAAGTGTGTAATTATTGGAAATTGTCTTTGTTACCTATGCCTTACCTAGTCAGTGATGCTGGACAGAACTAAAAATGCTTTCTTTTCCAACATCTAGAAAGCAACTTCTCTGAAACACATGACCCTCAAACTATTGTATGTCCTGAGAGAGCTTTTTTGTCCAGCTGCTTAACTAGGTAGTAATGTCATTGCTCATCTCCTACTCCTGCAGCGAGATTCCAAATGATTTTTCCACTAGCATTTTGCTGTGAAACTGATATATATGGCAAGAATAAGCAAGGCAGGTGGAAAAATGGTTATTCCTTCCTCTGTTGTTCTCTGTCTATTGAGTCAACTACTGCCCTGGGGGGACTTGGTTTCGCAGCTTCAAGGTGAGCCGTGACTGGCTCAAAAGCCAGCACAAATCCTTGCCTTTTTTGTTTATGAAATCAGCAGTGAGCACTGACTGGATTTTTCATTACACAGTTCCTTTCCTCCCTAATTCTGGGATGGAGCTGGTTGTCTTGAAAGTGAGTGTCATGTTACTGAGTCCTCATTATTTATTGATTAGATTTGTACCTTTAAAGATCTCTTATTAAATTAAGTGTCTCATGACATTGTGTTCCCTGTTGTGGAAGGGGATGGAAGGAGAAAGTCTTGTTGCCGTAGCAGATGATTTCTTGGCAGGTAGATAGATATTGGGAACACGAGCTCTGGGGAATGTTGAAGGAAAAGAGACAGTGTGTCTGTGACTAATTCTTCATTTTGCTTTCCCCCAGAATGCATATACAGCCACAGCTATCAACAGCACCAACTTCTGCACCTCAGCAAAGGATGCCTTTGTCATTCTAGTGGAGAATGCTCTGCGAGTGGCTGCCATAAACACAGTGGGAGACTTCATGCTGTTCCTGGGAAAGGTATGCCTCAGGGGTGTACTGTTACAGACCTGGAACAAGCCTGCTTGCTGTCGGAAACCTTCCCTGTACATTGTAGCTGCAGCTACACTGTGCCTCTGAGAGCTTGTTTTCCCACTGCCCACTGCTGGGACCCATTCCATCCTGCTGTTTCCAGTCAGGAACATGATTTAGAGGGCCGTGAGCAGGAAAGGGAAGTGTAAAAGACTCTCCGGATGGTGGTGGGTAAGACTGGTCAGACAGTGCGCGTTGCAGGGGTTCAGCTGAAAATTCCTTTGACAATGGACAGCTGAAAAAAGTCTGACCAGAAGTTTTTGGTTTTCCATTGAAAAATCTAAAATGTAAGGAAAGCCGACAATTCCCCTAACAACTTGTTTCATCAAACCTCAGTTTTCCTTCAGAAAGAAGTTACCCCTTTTCAACCAGCCCTTGTAGTAGGGGTGGAATGGGAGGCAGCAGGACCTTGTATTGGCAGCTGGGAGTTGCCCATTGTGGGAGTAAAGAGGAAAGAGTTGGGATCAAGTATATTCCAAGGTAGAAAGATTACTAAGAACTGCTGTTGCAGCTCCATTTTCTATTTCTTCAGGAAAAACCAGAACCCAGTACGTTACTGTTCCATCTGGGCTGACTTTTTGTGTTTGTATTTACTAAATACTAGTCCAGCCGCCTCAGATGTAGCCCCACAAGTACGCATCAGCATTGGGGCCCTTCATGGAAAGAACTGTCTGTCCTCTGTATGCTCCTCTCCATGTATTAAATCAGATTACAGCGGGCTGAACTCTTAAGTGTGGTTTTCTAATCCAGTAAATAAACAAATCAATACAGAGTGATGGGAATGAGCACATAATGAAGATACAGGTGCCTTGGGGGTATTGAAGTGAGCAGTGCAGTTCCCTGGAGTACTCTAACATGACAGGAAATGTCTCCATCAAAAAATGGCTTTCAGATCATTGGGTGAACAGAAGGGTGGCAGTAATGCTTAAATAAGCGGTGCGGACTACCAAACAACAGTGTTAGCTCCATGGTGCTGCCTGACCAGCCCCGTTCTTCTTTCAGCTTAATGCAATATCTGAATAATACAGTGGAAACTGACCTATTTTGCAGTGTTTGATTTTTTTAAATGCAGAGATATGGTGTATTGTTCATAAAAACTACATTGACACCCAATATGACGTTTCATAGGGCCACTCATGCTAATTTTTGAGAAACTACCTGAAAGAGATGTAGAAATGCCTTACACTGTTAAAATTAGTGTGAGAAATAAGGCTTATTTTACAGTGGGGACCTAATACACAAGGTAATTCTTAGCAGCCTTCCTGTTGCAAATAGGAGGGACAGGAACAAGCTGAAGGAATATTTTGTCAAAATGTGTGTTTGCAAGCAAAATTATTATAAAGCATATTAGTTGATGGATCTGGGTATACTAATTTTTATATTCTGTAAAAAGTACAGACCTAGAACTGATCCCTGACCCGAGGAGTTTATCATTTGAATAAACTGACAAAACAGCAGAGTAAGGTTCTGTCTTACTAGGGTATCTTCTCCTCTTCCCCCCCCCAAAAAACAATGGGTAAGTGACAGCTTTGTATTTACTCATGTGAATTAGCTTTTAGGGCTTTGAAGAGATGGTATTCTCCTCTGCGCAGGCACAGCATTGAAAACAGCTCTGGCTGGATCCAGCGGCACCTGGGTTTTAGTCATATTTAGTGTCTTGTGGTGGAGTCAGTGACACTGTAGCATCCAGTTCTCCTACACCTGTGAGATTAAAGTCTGTGCACACGTACATGAAAAATAATCCAACGGCTTCTGCAATCATTCTTGTCTTTTTGTTTTCTTTGCTTCAGGTCCTGATCGTTTGCAGCACAGGCTTGGCAGGGGTTATGTTGCTGAACTACCAGCGGGATTACACAGTGTGGGTGCTGCCTCTCATCATTGTCTGCCTCTTTGCTTTCCTGGTTGCTCACTGCTTCCTGTCAATTTATGAAATGGTCGTGGATGTCCTCTTCTTATGTTTTGCCATTGATACAAAATACAACGATGGAAGCCCTGGTAGAGAATTCTACATGGATAAAATTCTCATGGTACGTTAGTTTTCCTCCCCTCTGCCTTGAGTCAAAGGAACTCTACTATCTATAAAGAATTTAGTGCAAGCTTCTGATGCCATTCAGCACAAAAACCCCAGGGTCAGCCTTTTTTAGAGACCTTTCTCTTGGCTACAGAGGAAAATATGACTCACGTCAATAGTGCCCAGGTTGGTGTTTCTTACCCAGACCGACAAACCAGCCTTTGCTCAGACAGTATCTCTCTGAGTCCTCAAATAGCGGCACTTACAGCCCCTCCCTGGAGTATGTCTCTGAGCCCAAGTTGCCCTCATCTGACAGGGACAAAGTAGGCCATGTTGCAGTTACACTAGATGTCTACATTAGAGACCTTACAGTGGCACAGCTGTACCAATGCAGCTGTGCCACTATAAGAGCGGCTACATCACAGATCTATGCCAACAGGTGAAAGCTTATCCGTCGACATAATTAAACCACCCCCAATGAGTGGTGATAACTATGTCTGCGGGAGAAGCTGTGCACACTATCACTTAAGCTGGCGAAACATATGTCATAGAATCATAGAATATAAGAGTGGGAAGGGACCTCTGGAGCTCATCTAGTCCAATCCCCTGCCCAGAGCAGGACCAATCCCCAACTAAATCATCCCAGCCAGGGCTTTGTCAAGCCTGACTTTAAAAACTTCTATGGAAGGGGATTCCACCACCTCCCTAGGTAACGCATTCCAGTGTTTCACCACCCTCCTAGTGAAAAAGTGTTTCCTAATATCCAACCTAAACCTCCCCCACTGCAACTTGAGACCATTACTCTTTATCCTGTCTTCTGCTATCACCGAGAATAGTCTAGATCCATCCTCTTTGGATCCACCTTTCAGGTAGTTAAAAGCAGCTATCAAATCCCCCCTCATTCTTCTCTTCCGTAGACTAAACAATCCCAGTTCCCTCAGCCTTTCCTCATAAGTCATGCGTTCCAGACCCCTAATCATTTTTGTTGCCCTTCGCTGGACTCTCTCCAATTTCTCCACATCCTTCTTGTAGTGTGGGGCCCAAAACTGGACACAGTACTCCAGATGAGGCCTCACCAATGTCGAATACAGGGGAATGATCATGTCCCTCGATCTGCTGGCAATGCCCCCACTTATACAGCCCAAAACGCCATTGGCCTTCTTGGCAACAAGGGCACACTGTTGACTCATATCCAGCTTCTCGTCCACTGTAACTCCTAGGTCCTTCTCTGCAGAACTGCTGCCTAGCCATTCGGTCCCTAGTCTGTAGCGGTGCATTGGATTCTTCCGTCCTAAGTGCAGGACTCTGCACTTGTCCTTGTTGAACCTCATCAGATTTCTTTTGGCCCAATCCTCCAATTTGTCTAGGTCGCTTTATATCCTATCCCTACCCTCCAGTGAATCAACCACTCCTCCCAGTTTAGTGTCATCCGCAAACTTGCTGAGGGTGCAATCCACACCATCCTCCAGATCATTAATGAAGATATTGAACAAAACCAACCCCAGGACCGACCCTTGGGGCACTCCACTTGATACTGGCTGCCAGCTAGACATGGAGCCATTGATCGCTACCCGTTGAGCCCGACAATCTAGCCAGCTTTCTATCCACCTTATCGTCCATTCATCCAGCCCATACTTCTTTAACTTGCTGACAAGAATACTGTGGAAGACCATGTCAAAAGCTTTGCTAAAGTCAAGGAATAACACGTCCACTGCTTTCCCTTCATCCACAGAACCAGTTATCTCATCACAGAAGGCAATTAGATGAGTCAGGCATGACTTTCCCTTGGTGAATCCATGCTGACTGTTCCTGATCACTTTCCTCTCATCTAAGTGCTTCAGAATTGATTCCTTGAGGACATGCTCCATGATTTTTCCGGGGACTGAGGTGAGGCTGACTGGCCTGTAGTTCCCAGGATCCTCTTCATTCCCTTTTTTTAAAGATTGGCACTACATTAGCCTTTTTCAGTCTTCCGGGACTTCCCCCGATCGCCGTGAGTTTTCAAAAATAATGGCCAATGGCTCTGCAATCACATCCGCCAATTCCTTTAGCACTCTCGGATGCAACGCATCTGGCCTCATGGACTTGTGCATGTCCAGCTTTTCTAAATGATCCCGAACCACTTCTTTCTCCACAGAGGGCTGGCCACCACCCCATGCTGTGCTGCCCAGTGCAGTAGTCTGGGAGCTGACCTTGTTCATGAAGACAGAGGCAAAAAAAGCATTGAGTACATTAGCTTTTTCCACATCCTCTGTCACTAGGTTGCCTCCCTCATTCAGTGAGGGGCCCACACTTTCCTTGGCTTTCTTTTTGTTGCCAACATACCTGAGGAACCCCTTCTTGTTACTCTTAACATCTCTCGCTAGCTGCAACTCCAGGTGTGATTTAGCCTTCCTGATTTCATTCCTACATGCCCGAACAATATTTTTATACTCATCCCTGGTCATTTGTCCAATCTTCCACTTCTTGTAAGCCTCTTTTTTGTGTTTAAGATCAGCAAGGATTTCACTGTTAAGCCAAGCTGGTCGCCTGCCATATTTACTATTCTTTCTATACATCGGGATGGTTTGTCCTTGTAACCACAATAAGGATTCTTTAAAATACAGCCAGCTGTCCTGGACTCCTTTCCCCCTCATGTTATTCTCCCAGGGGATCCTGCCCATCAGTTCCCTGAGGGAGTCAAAGTCTGCTTTTCTGAAGTCCAGGGTCCGTATTCTGCTGCTTTCCTTTCTTCCTTGTGTCAGGATCCTGAACTCGACCATCTCATGGTCACTGCCTCCCAGGTTCCCATCCACTTTTGCTTCCCCTACTAATTCTTCCCGGTTTGTGAGCAGCAGGTCAAGAAGACCTCCGCCCCTAGTTGGTTCCTCCAGCACTTGCACCAGGAAATTGTCCCCTACACTTTCCAAAAACTTCCTGGATTGTCTGCGCACCGTTGTATTGCTCTCCCAGCAGATATCAGGGAGATTGAAGTCTCCCAGGAGAACCAGGGCCTGCGATCTAGTAGCTTCTGTGAGTTGGCGGAAGAAAGCCTCGTCCACCTCATCCCCCTGGTCTGGTGGTCTATAGCGACTCCCACCATGACATCACCCTTGTTGCTCAGGCTTCTAAACTTAATCAGGTTTTTCTGCAGTTTCATACCGGAGCTCTGAGCAGTCACACTGCTCCCTTACATACAATGAAACTCCCCTCCCCCCCCCCTTTTCTGGCCTCCCTGTCCTTCCTGAACAGTTTATACCCATCCATGACAGTACTCCAGTCATGTGAGTTATCCCACCAAGTCTCTGTTATTCCAATCACATCATAATTCCCTGACTTTGCCAGGACCTCCAGTTCTCCCTGCTTGTTTCCCAGGCTTTGTGCATTTGTATATAGGCACTTGAGATAACCTGCTGATCGCCCCTCATTCTCAGTATGAGGCAGGAGCCCTCCCCTCTCACATGCTCCTGCTTGTGCTTCCTCCCAGTATCCCGCTTCCCCACCTACCTCAGGGCTTTGGTCTCCTTCCCCCGGTGAACCTAGTTTAAAGCCCTCCTCACTAGGTTAGCCAGCTTGCTCGCAAAGATGCTCGCAAGCATCGCGTTTTTTTCACACCCCGAGTGACATATGTTCTGCTGACATAAGTGGTAGTGTAGACATGGTCTTAGTTTCTTTATTTAAATGTCCCTCCCCCTCCCCCCACGTACATCTGATATACTAGAAATGGGGAAGTAAAAACCCTCTTAAAGCCAACATTAGACTGAATTCAGAGAGAATTTCCTTGCTCCTATTTCTCTATCTGCTATAAGTAACCATGGAGTCCATTTCTCACTTCGCATGAAATGTTTTCTCATGCCTAAACTAGAGAGAGACTCAAATCCCAATTATTCTTAACATTCTGATTTCTGAATACTTGTTGGGAAGTGTGTCAGGATTGTAACCCTAAACCTCTGTTGTGTAGTGCCATAGGTTGTATAGTAAGTAATACTAGCTGATTCCATTGATATCAAATATAGAATAATAATTGAAAATACCTTACACTCACGTAGCACAGGTAATTTAGTAAGATCACTATATATAATCTAGCACATGAAATTTAGAAAGATCACTCTGTGTGCACGGGCGTGTGCGTGTGTGCAGAGAATCAATGTTCAGATTGGCCGCAGAATTGTAAACAACAAAGGGATTCATAGATATTAAGGTCAGAAGGGACCATTATGATCATCTAGTCCGACCTCCTGCACAATGCAGGCCACAGAATCTCACCCACCCACTCCTGCAATAAACCTCTCACCTATGTCTGAGCTATTGAAGTCCTCAAATCATAGTTTAAAGACTTCAAGGAGCAGAGAATCCTCCAACAAGTGACCCGTGCCCCATGCTGCAGAGGAAGGCGAAAAACCCCCAGGGCCTCTTCCAATCTGCCCTGGAGGAAAATTCCTTCCCAACCCCAAATATGGTGATCAGCTGAACCCTGAGCATATGGGCAAGATTCACCAGCCTGGTATCCAGGAAAGAATTTGCTGTAATAACTCAGATCCCACCCCATCTATGCGATAGATATCAAAGTACTAGTGGCATGGAACTTCCTACGTGATGCTTGCACCTTTACAATAGAAAGAAGTATTGAAATACTACAGAGCTATAGTATATCTGCTGATATCTTTAATAGCAGGGTGTAATGCCTGGCTGCTTCCATTTGATGATATAACAAATGGAAAAGGCAGTGTCCATGGGGGCAAGGAAATCTCACAAGATGAGACCCTGGATGTGGAAAAGTTTTGAGAAATTGTGTTCTGAGGGATTAGAGAAAACTAGGAAGGCATTGCTAGAAGTAAAAATGAAATCCCAGTGTATTTTTTTCTGTTACAACAGCTTGATAGAGTTGTAACACTACATACTACTTTAACTGGACAGAATATAATGGCTGGGGTCTGTATTTATTTTGTGCCATCATCAGAATGTGGATGCCAGGGATGGGTGGGGACATGGTAAATGTGATAGTTTGTACAGGCAGGATGGTTAATACTGTCTGAAGAATCTCTTGATCCTATGTGGGAAATCTGAGTGCCAAAGGGGTAAGAGACAGAGGGAGGTGGTATCTCTTGTTTCTTGTTCACTTCTTGGGGCAGAACAGATTACTTTTTGTGACGTTGTCAGGGAATTTTATATGTGAGCCATCAGCTTGCACATTCCCTGGCTGTACTTCAGTATACAACCAGCGGAAGAAAGATTAAGCCACTTGATTTATTTTGCAGGAGTTTGTGGAGAACAGTAGAAAATCAATGAAAGAATCTGGCAGGGGAGGTGGAGCTGAAGGCAGAGAGCTAAAACCAATGGTAGGTGCAGATGAGGAGGTGGCCATCCTCCAAGAATTTCACTTTTACTTCCTCTCCCTCTCTGTCTTTACTGACTGCACTTCTTCAGGGGAAGTTTTTGTTCTTTGTATCACTCAAGATGTTCTGCTTTTTCTGTTTGTGAGCTTGCCTATCACCTGGATGGCAGAGTTTTTGTCACAGCTGAGACCATCTCCTGTAAAAGTAAGCTGAAAGGAACTGTATCTTGTGAAATAGAACTACAGTGGAAGAATCAGTTGAATTAGGATCAGGATTGCAGCAGTGCCCATTACACGCTAGTTGGTGCACACAGAAGACAGTCGTCTTATTTTGTAAGATCTGTGGGGCAGGGTGTATGATTAATTACTAGCATAGCCCAACTTAATCCTCTTTCCATTGGTGAACTAAATTCTGAATTTTGCATTCAATATAAAAGCCTGAAGGACGCTTAGGAGCTGACTCCTAAAACAATGGGGCCATGCACGTCAGGGTCACACCAAATGATTTTAAAATGTGGCGAGGGATTGGATACAGCGATTCCTTTCAACCTGCTTAAAATAACATTTCTCCCAGTTGTTTGTTTTTTATTGCTAACTATTTATGTTGCTGTCTCTTGCGCTCTCTCTTTCCATCTCACATTGTCAGATACAGGGACAATGCATCACTTATGCTTCTGAAGTCTTAACCACCAGCTGTTTTCACTCACGCTGTGCCTATTTGAAAGGCATTGCATGTTTAAGTATCCTGTAATAAGGAACATCTGTAACTAATACAGATAATGGAGTTATCCATCTTGCAAGGTGAGCTTGGGACTTGGAGAACTGGGAGCCAGGCTTTCTGTGTAATAAGAGATGGGCAGGTCTGACTGAACTAGTTAGAGATGATCCTGTTAATACTGATGCTAGAACAGCGTTTCCTATTACGTCAGTACCTGCCATGGGGTATAGTGGGGTTTATGTTGATTCCTCCAACAGTAGGTAGTAACTCTTTTAAATCATAAAAAGTAATGAAATCAAAATACATTTCCTTATAGTAGAAAATTCCTTTTTAATATGGCATATATAATGCCATGCTGTGCCAGCATTTGGACCTAGGAAGATTGAGTCCCTGCTCTCTGATCAACTCTGTAGCTGTGAGGCGTGTTACGCTACGTTATTTATACAGTCAGTTCTAGCATACCAACCTAGATTAGAAATGGTCTTTCATTATTATGGGTGCCAAGAGTTGGTTACTGTTGTCGTCTTTAGAATTGTGCAGAGTAATTCCAATGCACAACTTCCACAGCGTATAGACACTTAGTCCAGTGACAGTGGTTTGGCTCACTCATGTGTGGTTTAGTTCAAACTTCCCCTTGCACAGTCTTCTGGAGGGCCAACGTTTTAGCCATGACTGGCCTTTCTCCACCTTAAAGTATTTGTTAAAGCATAAGTGCTGTTGTATATCTAACTATAGAACAAGAAAGTTTTCATATGTATGATCTACCATTTTCTTCAAGGAGTAATTCCAACTAAGTGAACATTAGAAGCAACTGCTGGGATTTTCAAATCTATCTAAGGGTATGCACAGCTCCCATTAAAATTAGTGGGAATTAGGTGTCCAAATCTTCTAAGCAGCGTTGAAAGTCCTAACCTAAAGCTTTTTACTCCACTCCCAATTCAGAGTACTGGTTTATATCAAGTAGTGTCCTAATAACGTCCACCTTCTAGCTAGTGCACACTGCTAAAGACACTAAAAGCTGTTGGTCCAGCACTTTCAGACTTGGTTGTTTAAGCTCGGTTCCTACCTCCATCGGTAGACCCTGTGAAAAGAGAGACTGCACGTCCCACAGCCTTCAGAGGGAGCTTTGCATGCTCAACACCCTTGGAAGTGAGGCCTCTTGTTTAGGAGCCTACCTTTAGGCCACTCAGGTTTTGAAATTTATCTTTTAGTTCCTTACAGAGGATTGCTAGAGAGATGGTGTGAGCGTGGGACAGGAAGGCAGGAACTCCTACATTGTATTTCCAGTTCTGATACTAACTTGATTGTCTTGCACAAATCATCAGGCCATATTTTCTGAAGTGGCTTCCAATTTTGGGGTGCCTAATTTCAGCTGCATGGAGTCCAGAAAAGCAGGAATTGACCACTAATATGGATAATGAGAACATCCAGAGCTCTAATAGTTAATGCTGACCTTTTGGAAAGGATCTAAAACCTCATGCTTCAGGGTTGAAGCCCATCTCTAACTATTAGAGATTAGGATAAAACCTTCATGGGGCGGGGCAGATTATCACACATCTGCCTACTGTGAAATTCATTGCATCTTTCTCTGAAGACCATTATCAGAGAGGGTACTGGATAAGATGGACCCATAGCTCTGATCTGGTCCAGCATTTCCTCTGTTCCTAAAGTGGAGTCCCCAAAAATTAAAGGCCACTTTTGGGAGTTTGGGCCTTCACTGCTTTGCCTCAGTTCCCTCATTTATAAAGTAGAGGGAATCTCTCTCAAGAGTTTCAGAGTCGCAGCCGTGTTAGTCTGTATCCGTAAAAAGAAAAGGAGTACTTGTGGCACGTTAGAGACTAACAAATTTATTAGAGCATAAGCTTTCGTGAGCTACAGCTCACTTCATCGGATGCATCAAGTACTCCTTTTCTTCTCTCAAGAGTGTGAAGGATCAGTTCAGAAATTTAAATGGCTACCTAGAATTACACTTCTTAAAAATCTGAGTGGAAACATTTAGGAGTTGTCATATCCAAAGAGACTGTGTAGGTTCAAGAACAAGTCATTTCAAACTTTACTATTTGTAGTGATCCTTTTGGATCAATTTCTTCAGTTGTCCATTGCCATGTGTCTAAGACTATACTATATGACTTTGTTTTCTAGGCCCCTGGAGCAAGTTCATCTTGAAACTAGCCAGCCATTATGGAACCCATTGACATTCCAAAACACTATATATAACTAAACAGCCAAAATCAGAAAAGGAACAGGGATTTAATACTTTTTTTAATGATTATTTTTGTGAAACATGTACTCTTTTCATACGGGTGGCTTTTACAAGCAACTTTATCATTGTTCCTTTTTTAATCATTGTGGTCATGGAAATGTTAAGATTCTTATCTGATTAAGATACAATCTAGAGGAGGAATCAGTTATTTTAAAAAAAATTAAATCAAAACTATTGGGTAGAGTATCAGATTTATCAGGTGTCCCTCAAAATTGCAATGTAACCGAGAATTATGTTTAAATCGGCTCCTTTAGGATTTTATATTTAAACTCAAATGCATCAGTGACTTCTGGGGAAATGCTTCAGATTTAAAAAACAATTAAAATTGTAGGTATTTTTAAAAGGGTTTCAATGAGAGTCATAAATATAACTCATTTGTAGTCAGTCATTTGACCCACCAACCCTAATGGGGCCTAGTGGGGTTACACATTGTTTTGTTTATAAATTTCAGATATCAAAATAACCAACTCCTCAGGTATTTAGATGTTGTGGGAGCCCCTGCATTTCTATGAAAGAGAAACCAGAAAATGGGAAGGATGAGTTTTATATGCAACTGTTTTCCATTTTACTTTATTTTTCCCTTTGAGTTCAGTAGCCTCCTTTGCACTTCATAAGGCTCCTTGGAAGAGTATGGATTCTCCAAACGAGCAGTCGAACAAACTGATCATTAAAACTCAGCCTTAGCCATAGTCCTCATGATTCATTCATGACTAGATATAAGGATGCTGGACACGGGGAGAGAAACGAACTGTACAAAGAGTATTGTAAGTTGTTTTTATTTAACTCCAGAGAGATTTGGGAAGTGTAAATGTAAATGGCCAGGCCTGGGCTGTTTTCTCATTCATATTAGTATGTACTGTAGCAGGTGGGTAAAACAGGAAAGGGTAGGTAAGCATTTCTTTGGAAATGACACTGCCATGGTATCTAAAGTTATCCACTGACCATAAGAGAACTTGTTCATTTTAATTCTTAAGTGTTTAAAAATTTTCATTCCTGAAGCTTACCAGATATGAATGCTAATACTCCGTTGTTCAGCTTATTGTAATGGTAAATGCTTAGTGTATTTGCTAAGAACTCACGATCTGTTCATGCTATATACTCCTTTTTGTTACAATTTTTTAAGAAAACTATTTTTGTTAATGTAAAGTTAATATTTCAGAGCAGAATTTTTAAACTTATTGCACTAAATACGAGCTCTGTAAGAATAAATAATGCCTCAATGGTTTGTTCACTCCATACAAGAAAATCTTTTGAAGGAGAGCAGCCCTTCCAGCTAAGCTTTGCAATGGATTAAAGAGGGATGTGTGGAGAAGCATACGATTAATGCCACCAGGGTTTTATCAGCAACTGTTTGCTTATGTGCTTCCTTTCAAAGGATCGGACCTTTAAACTGCTGCTGAAGGTAAAAGGCATCCTGTATTTTTTTAATTAATGAGTGCTCTTAACAGTTCCAGTGGTAGCTAACTACTTCTGTTTCTATAAGTCATTTGATACTTCAATTTTTTCAGACTTCTTGCAATAAAGATCAGGATTAATAAAAAGGATTTACCCCTTTCATAACACAAACCAAACAGTATGAATATAAATAAACTGTAGCTGTCTGAGGGCAAAAAACTGGCTTAGGCTCTGATCCTGCAAACACTTACGCAACTGTGTAGCTTTATTCAAGGAATTAGTTCCATTGGCTTCAACAGGACTGCTCGTGTAAGTAAAGCTATGCACCTGTGTAAGCATTAACTGGATCAGGGCTTTAGTCTGGGATTTTAATTGGAGCACTGGGTAGGTCTCTCAGTGTAAATTACATGAATCTGTCAGGACGTTTGGAAGACGTTAGAGCAGCCTTCATTTGTGCACGGAAGGAGTTTCTGCTACATCAACGGCCAAAAGTGCAATAGCTCAGCTGCAGCTCTGGAGTTTGGACACTCAATACTTGCATAGATCAGTGGGGTTTGGCAGCAAGTTAAATACTGGCTCAGCAGGATCATAGAAACTGGATTCCAAAGCTAAGAAAAGGATTTGTCATATACCTAGCTACTCCACAGGGACTGCAGCTTACACCCTGTTTCTGAAGACGTCATTTGACGTGCTCTGACGGAAGCCTTGGATTCTGCTCACTTTGATGACCTAACATCAGATTCCCGCCATGAAAAGTTCCACAACTTTGGGTTCTCTGCTCCCTGGAAGCTGTGGGGGGAGGGGGTGCTTTTCAGTTAACTTACAACTGGAACTGTAATCAGAAACAAATTTTGTATTTTTGTATAACTTGCCTGTGCACCATTTTTATAACAGGGCCTGTTTTACAAATAAATTGGTTTTATTATCACAGTGTGTAGACGTTATGGACAACACTTTTGTATGGGTAGCTGTAATTTTCAAGTTATCTATCATTATGAAGTTCTCAATCAATTCAAGTGTACCATTCCTTAGTGTGTGTACAGCATGCTTTTCAGTTACAGAGTAGGGTCATGCCTTACTGAACGATCACAAATGCCCTGGCTGTTCAGAAGCATTCCTTTCCCACGCAGGCTTGTAGCGGCACTTCAGTGTTTTGGATGCTCTTTGAAACTTACTTTTGCAGCAGACTACAAGCTGTCCTCTTCCTTCCTAGTCCCTCCTTTGTGTGTGGGGAGAGAGGCGGAAAACAAGTCTCTAGAGAAAGTTGCTTGCAGAGCAAGTTTTAGACGCTCATTGCCTATCCTGATAATGAGGGTAGTGGGAATGTGATTTCTCCTGCAGTAATATCTACACGTGGCAGCTGAGACACTGGGCACTGACAGTGATAAAGGATTTAGACATTTCTTCCTGTCTGGTTATCAAAGCTAGTGTCAGTGCTACCATTCCCTCCTGCACTGGGTGACTCTTACTGGCGAGGGGGTGGCTGAGAAGGATAAAGTTGGAGAAGCCATCTCCTTAGGATGCCCCTGATGCTTAAAAACTCTGCGTAAGCAAGCAGGATTAGCGATTCAACCAGGTCAACTTGGATTTAAAATCCTAGCCTGGGTGAATGACAGCACATTTGGATTGTAGCACGTTATGCAACATACTCCTAGCTTTGGTCACGTGGGCTTGAAAGATCAGAAGACTTGTCCGCTACACTTCAGGTGGAGGCCGAGCAGTGTCCGGCCCTTCCTGCCTCACCCTCCTCTTTAAGGACAATGTGCTGGCCACAGGGAGAACACACCTACCTGCGGAAAAGCTCTCATTTCTATATTTCTCTTTCAGCATAGGGGCACCAAGCAGCTGTGCGCCAGGTCCCCTTTGCCCCACTGACCTCAGCATGTGACAAGGGCATCCTCGCCTCCCCAAGGCAGTGATTCAGGAGATCACCTGGACTGACTGGGTGATTTAAGGTGCTTCCCCACCGCTTTGTTCTGAGCCACTTATCTCCTGCTGAGACCATCCCCTCTTCCTCACAGCAGTTGCAGTCATTGCACTTGCCATGTTTGGGAGGACATACCGCCACCTGGGAGATCTCAGCACTGCTCCACAGCTAGCCTCTAAGCATGCGATGCGAACAACTCAAGATGCATCCCCAGCCCCTGTTCTTAGTTTGATTCCTGGGGTTGCATTCAACCCCAAGTGTGCCTGTTGGCAGGTCTGTCTTATGTACAGCTTTCATTTGGCTCTGTAGCTCAAGAGAGTCTTGTTGTTAGTGTGTGACCAAGAAGAGAGGCACCTAAGTGGGACTCACTCAACCTGGAAAATCCAGTTATGGGCCCCATTTACTCACAACTAATCTAGTGCTTCTCCAGGGCTTCTCCAGTAGTTTCTGTATAACTCCCTCTGCTGGTGATAGCTGCCTTTTGAAAGGGCTTTCCCCGCAATAAGCAACTCCCTTGCAGCAAGACGCCCCCTATTGCTGAGCACACTGGCTGGTGGCTCTCCCAGTCTAGAATGGTAGAGACGAGAGTCCCAGCTGAGTCAAAAGTTCGACCAACTGATCTGCCAGGATTTGAGTTTCTTTCTAACGTGCCCTCATGACATGCACTTTAATGGCTTGCTCTGAGCAGTTAAAATGTATTCTATGAATGTATGTTGTGGATTCAGAGTAAGATGCATCTAGCAGACTTTTGTATAGTATATAATCACCAAACAGTGATCATTTTGGTCTTCATGCATATTACACATTGTGTTAAGTAATAGTCATTTAAGAAGTACTGTGGACCAGATCTAAGAGTGGGTGTCTAACTTTAAGCGCCCAGTTTTGAAAGTCTTGGCCTGTGCTTATACAGTCACTATTTTCCTAATCTAAGCATCAGTTTCATAAAGTGTTTATTAGTAATAGGTCCTGAGCTACATTATGGCTGAACAAAGCCTGTAGTTTTTCAATTTAATATTCCCAAACCCAGCTCTAAAACTAACAGATGTGTCTGAAACATTGTGCACACTCTGATAACAAAGACATTCGGTTAAGTCACTTTTAAATGTATTTTTTAAACAATGTCTTTGTGGACACTTGCTGTTTCTTATTGCCTATGGGCAGAGACTAGTAAGTTTCTATGTTTCATATGCTGTCTAGCCACCTGTATTCTCAAGCTACTTTCCTTTATGGATAGATTAGAGAGGGCTGGGGTCTCAACTGTTTTGTTTGTAGCCTGGGATGTGTTATGGAAAACATTGACAACTGTTAGTGTACCATAGTGCTGCAAAGTTTAACTTCAATGTAGCAAGAGAATGCAACCAAGCCAAAATGATTTTCAGTGACTTTCTAAAATCATGAAAATACTTTCCTATTCACATTAAGCTATTTGACTCCATTTATTTTTTCAATGGATTTAGCCACCTAACATTCTCTTTAAAGAAAGAAATAGCTTTTGAACAATTAAAACTCTTTGGGCAAGTTTTCGCCCCAAAGGGGAAAACATGCAAATTATAATGCTCTGACTATACCTGTTCTCTACAGGAAATTTCAGAGGAATTAGAACAGATGGTTGTCTGGAATTTCCATAGTGAATCAGCGAAAATCCTATAAAAATTGTTGGTAGAAATTCTATTAAAAAAAAACAAATGACCAAGTACTATGGGATCAAAACCTGTTTTGTCTTACTGCTGAAATTGGTTCCAACTGATGTTCAAATAAGCCAGGCAGGATTTGATCCTTTGGTAGATTTTGTAGAAATGTGGATATACCTTAACAGGGAACTAAGACTGCTGCAAGGTTTTAAAGCAGAACCACCACCAGTCTTGAAAACTGAACTGCAGTGCTTTAAATAAATTCAAAGAATGCTTTGGTCTCTGAAATATTTGACGGAAGACATAGGTAGATTAAATTACAAGCAGCAAACAATTTAAAACTACCTTAAGGTTGTTTTCTCTGCAGCAGTTAAAGGCAGCACCGACCCCTAGAACAGCAATGCCTGCAGTACAGGTATTAACTTGCACAAGATGAGACAGTGCTTCTCTTGGCAGGTAAAAATGTGTGTTGCTGGGATTTTCAGAAGAGTTTAGGAACGCAATTCCTGTTGATAGAGGGAGTTCCACGCCTCCTTTGCTCCTAATGCAAAAATACTTCACTTACTATAATGTTGGGATTGGGTAGATCTTTACCAGGAGAGTGAGAGCCCAGGTGTAAGGTAGGGGATCTACTCAGCAGAAAAAGGCCAGAGAGGCAGTCAGCAAGGTCTCTTTGCTGCGGAGTAATATATTTCTAACAAAGCAATGCAAGTTAACATGAGCAGAATAAAAAGAAGCCTCCAACCCTCCTTCCCTGGAACATCTGTGCAAAGAGAGGGGGAAAGAATGGGAGTTTCACCCTTAAATGTAGTGTGAGCAGACCAGGCTCTTACTCCACCACATGCTGTCTCCTGGGTGAGTGGTACATTGTAAAGCAAATCTGAGTGGTGCTTGGTTTACAAGAACTCTAGTTTCCTTCCTGCCATTTTGAAGGAAGTTCTCTTTGTAATAGACTCATTAGACCAAGGCTTTGGCTGAGTTACTGAAGTCCTCAAATCACAATTTAAAGACTTCACATTATAGAGAATCCACCATTTACTGTAGTTCAAACACAAGTGCCCTGTGCTGCCAAGGAAGGGGTCTCTGCCAATCTGACCTGGGGAACAATTCCTTCCCAACCCCAAACATGGCAATGAGTTAGACTTCAAATGCTTATCTATTTTACAAGCTGGAAGCCCTAGAAGAGATGAGCTGAGAGAACGGATGGTAAAACGTAGATACACCCGAGCACAGTTATGTCACAAGTGATCCCCTCCTGCACCAAGAAGATTGGGAATCACTAGCTGGCTGGTGGACCTCGCTGAACTGCTCAGGGTCTGAGATGGGTCTCAACCACAGCTCTTTGGCCACAGTAAAGTAGGGAATACATCTTGCTTCAACAGGGCTGTAGGTAATGACCTTGATTTTTAACAGGTAAGGAAACAAGATGACTGGTACATGTTTAATTTTAGGGGTGAGGCGAGGTCTGGGAGAAAATAGGGGAAGGGGAGGCTCTCTGCGAAATAGTACTGCACTTACATTTGCTAACGCTCATTCTTACAGGGTCAGATCTGCAGCTGGTGTAAATGTTGCTCTCAAGACAATGGTGTTTCACTGATGTACAGCAGCTGAGGATCTGGCCCACAGCGCTGTCCACTCCCACACTCAACATGTAGGCTGCAGGTGTTGCCCTCCTGGCTTCACTGTGATTAAAACAAGCATGTCTGTGATCCAGGAGCAGAGAGTGATGGTAGAAAGTCGGTAGCTGGGAAGGGACATGTCTCCAGAACAGCAGTGGATTAGAATGACACATGGCCCAGATCCACAACTTAGCTACCTCCTTCCTCTCCAAAATAGCCTCCAGTTTCCTTCCTCAAAGCCTGAGTAGTGTGTGCCATGCACCCTGGCTAAACTGGGGTTTCACAGCATCCAGCCCCTTCCTGTGTCCACCTTCCCTTCCATAGTTGTGGGCCCCAAGGGGGCAGACTGGACCCAGCATGTGTCTAGGAATCCTACACTGGCAGTAGATGGCAGCCATTAGATGAGTGCTCTGCTGCTTGCTGTCCACTAACTCCTTGGTGCCCACCCCCAGTATTGCAAGGGGCCTGCCTTAATCCTTCCCTGCTACCTAAACAAACCAGTCAACAGGATTTTACTTACTTCTGCAGACCAGATAGGCATTGACAAAAGTTTCCTGGAGCCCTTCACAGCTGAGTTTCATAGGCATAAAGAGGTCAGACCCTTCTTAGTGTCTCAGAAAGCATATATATATATACTCTTGCAGTTTGGCAAGTGTTGGTTTTCCTCTTTTATGGTCTCTTAGCAAGTAGGCAATAAGGAAGGTGCAGCCGTCTACCAGCAGATTGGCATTATTTTTGTACTGTTTGGATTGTATCACAGAGAGTTACTATATTTGATACCAAAAAAGCAGGGAGTCAAAATCTGTTTGGAAATACTGGTTTTACAGACCAAACATGGCTTAAGTACTTGCAGATGGCGTTGTTACAGTCTTTACCACTACTTCATCCTGGTGCAGGCTTTTCATCCAGATCACGCATACTTCTAATAAGGGGATCAAACCCATGGAGTGTATTAACAATTAATGTTGAATCTTGCTGGTCCATTTACTAAGAAGTGCGCTTCTTTCCAATGGAATGCCACCTCCTTTTGGAATAAAACTAGTTAACGTGATGCTGTTTATTGTTGTCTGAGAACCTGAAATGTGTTGTAATGAAAATTGTAAATGGTGGAGGGAAGGGAAATTAACAGTTCTGATCTAATATTAGATTTTCTGTGTAAACTGACTGTGGCAGAATACTGATGCAAACTGTATTTTAGTCTAACAAATGTATAGAATTTTTTTATGTATCAGAATAAAGTTTTATAGGAAAGACTTTTGTGTCTATTCTGTTGGCTCATAAGATGCTGTCCCTTACAGGGTGGCTTAGTAGAGAGCGGGACTGGGCTTGATGGGCAGATTTTGGCTCTAGATTAAACTTCCCCTGATGGTATATGTAATAAAGAACTACAATGTGGTCTATCCCCACTTGGATATTAAAATGTGTTAGCCATCATGTTTCTTATATGCACACCTTTTTTTCCTTATATAAGCAGGAAACAAATATGTTCAGATGTCTGTCCAGTTCCTCTCTATCTGAAATAACACGTTTGCAAGCAAATATGCATGAGCATGTTATTCTAATGCCCCCAGGCTTAAAAAGGCATCTCTAATATTAGACCATGCTCCTCATAGTAATACCTCATTACTACCAACAGTAGTACCTAGAGCTCAAAAGATCGGTATTCCATTGTGTTAGGTGCTGTACACGGACAAAGACATGGTCCCCACTCTGAAGATTTTACAATCTAAGGCCCCAGTTCTTCAGTGCTTTATACATGTGCTTAACTTGGAGTCTCATGGCACATTTTTAAGCTCTTTCAGGATCAAAGCCCAAGAGGACAAGTAGCAGAGCAAGGATGGGAGTGCAAAGAGGCAGCATACTTCTGTGGATAGGAAACTGGACTCAGGAGGCCTGCGTTCTCTACTGCAGCCTGCAATGTGACCTTGAGTGAGTCTGTGCCTCCCTTTTCCCATCTGTAAAATAGGGTAATGTTACTTGCCCCCAGAACATGAGTGGGTAGTAAATGGGACACCCACTTTAAGTTATTTGAGATCAGATGAAAGATGTTCTATAAAAGGTAACTTATGAGATCATATCTGAGCACCTCACTGCGGCCTAGTTCAGTGGGATCAGAGAGCTCCCCTCCTTTTTCCCCGCATGATAGCTATAAATTTCCTCTCGTTACTGCCGGTTTCTCAATGGACTATAACAAGCCATGCAGAGCGGTGTTTTCTCCCCGTTATCCTTTATTTCCTGCAAATGCAATGCTTCGGAGGCTTTAATTTAACTGGAAGCTATTGCCAACTCAAACCTTGACGTTAAAGCCATTGTGAAGAATCCCTAAATACAATTAGGAGGCATAAAGGACTGATCAGCCAATCAGAACATTGGACTCCTGCATACAGATGGGGCCTCATGTGGTGGAACTAACTACCCCTAAATTAGTCCATTTTAACTGGGAAATTCCATTTTAAAGTGACACCAAGGGACCAAACATCCTCAGTTATAATGCTGTGTGTGCGTGCGCTGGCGAGCACCAACCGTGTGCTAGGTGTTCTACGGACAGGTGAGACAGCTCTGCCTGCCTGCCACTCCACACAACGCGACCTAGCTTGCCTTTGGGCCTCAGTGCGTTGTAATGTCTCTGATGGTGCCCCAAGGCCACGTCCGTTTGGCTCAGAGTATCTCATTCACAGTTTGTCAGCAATTAAGCTGCTCAGCTTGGCTTCATGGTGGTTACGGCCTGGGACCAGCATGGAACTGCATGCTCACACTGAGGTCATTCGGAACTCAGCTGGCTCCTGTTGAGCTTTGCAGGTGTAAAGACTTCAGGAAAAGGCCCTGAGACCGTCACAGGCCGGCTCCCCATCTGCCTCAACTCCCTCTGTGGTATCGCTGCTCTGAGGCCCCCAGCGCTGCCTTGGGAGCAGCATTGACTCCTTTTTTTTTCTGAACCAAAATTGACTTGCACCTCTGTGGGGAGAGGAAAAGGGAAGGCGTAGAGGATGGGCCTGGGGAGATCTGGACAGGGATAATGGGGATGGGGGTTGGAAGGGGAGAACAAGCTTGGAGACCTGAAATGGAGCTTGACCTGGGATGGCTCAGAGGGAAGCCTGTGATGAGCATGCAAAGAGAATGGGAACCAGCGGGATAGAACTAAGAAGATGAAACCCAGGGAAATAGATGGAAGGGTGGACAGGAACCAGAAGTAGAGGAGAAGGAAGATGGATGAGGTATTAGGTACAAGGAAGAGGAAAATGGTTTAGGGAAAGAATGAGAAGAGGGTAAGGGAAAACCAAGAGAGAGCACCAGGAAAATATTAACAGGAGGGAAAGTGAGAGTATGGAATAGAGAGACGTGAAACGTAGGAGAAGGTAGGAGAGGAGAGCACAAGAAATGAAAAAGCAACAACACACACAACTGCGTCATTCTGGAACACACAGAATTCCACAGTCAAGATCGTCAAAGTGCAATAATCAGTGTTTAACCCTGGGTCACATTGTCTGCAAAACAACCCACATGGGACCAGCTCTGGCACTGACAAGTCGAGACTATGGGGCAAAAAGTTTATCCTGACGATTGATTTTACCGATAAACGCATGTTGCAGATTTGGCAATATCAAGACCAAATCTGTACCTCTGGTCTTAAAATCTACAAATATTTGACTCACTAGAGTAGCTCATTAAATGTCCATGTAGTGCTCAGGGTTGCATTTGGTACCCTGACAAGGCATCAAAGGAAAGACAAAAGTATAATTACAAAATAGAAGTCACAGAAATGTAGGGTTGGAGGAAACCTCAAGAGGTCATCTAGTCCAGCCTGTATGCTGGGGAAGATTAAGTATACTTAGACCATCCTTGACAGGTGTTTATCTTGTTCTTAAAAACCTCCATAGTTTTACCTTCTAAAAGAAAGCAGGGATTTATGAACTACCCTAAGAATGAAAATACCCAGCGACTATTGTTCCCCCGGAAAAAAAAACCGTGAACACTTTTCTCTACTAAAGTCAGACGTACAAAGAACTTGTTCCCTGTAGACAAACCCTGGTGAAATTCAGTGTAACAGCCTTGGCAGCAAACCAGCATCATGGCTCTGAGATACCTTTTCTTTTTCCTAGAGTGACTAGTCAAGCCGCGCAATCTGGGTCTGATCCCTTGACTACCCAGGTCAACTGGAGGCTTTTTTCCCTCACTTTGAGTTTATACAGAGCCTTAGGTCTACCTCTCTTTCTAGCTCAGGAGTCTCTCTTTGCTGTAATACCTGAGCACCTCACAATTTTTAATGTGTTTATCTACACAATCCCCCTGTGTGCTGGGGAAACGAGGCACAGAGAGACCAAGGCCCAGAGCCTCAACTGATTGCCATGGGAGTGAGGTGCCTTTGCAGATCTGGGCCTAAGTTACTTGTCCATGGCCATACAGGAAGTCTGTGGCAGAGCGGAGAAGAGCTGATTCACAGGGTAGTGCCCTGTCTGCTGGCCATCCTTGCTGTCTCCCATGTTCTAACTGGGAGGCCTTTAGATTAAAGCCAGAGCATGACTTGGGACCCACATTTGAGCCTGAGATTTGGAGAGAAGCAACCAGACCCATCCCATCCACTTCCATCGCTGACATCAATACCCAATATACATTTTGTTGCCCAGAGTTTTTATTCCTCTAGGACTTTGCATTTAAAGTGGGGACTCTGATGTCTAAAACCTGTCAGAAACGTAATTTAAACAGAAGGGCCTTTTGTCATTATTTCTGGGATTGTGGCTGACTCAGGGCTGTGATTTCATGTCCAAGGCATTCTAGTGTGAAATACCTGTTCAACCATTTATTTGTCTCCTGCCTGATTACTGTCAGTTCGGGTGGCTGGATAAATCAACCCAGAGGGGTCTACCTTATGCTTTATTTAGGGCATGTAAAGCTGTACTGGGCTCAAAGATCTGTCCCAACATTGTATTTTCTTAAATTTTATTGCATTCAAGGTAAACAAGGAACAATTAGATGACAAATGAAGAGTATGAAATACATCAGATGACAGCAATACAAGGAAAGTAGCACTGCGCAGCTAGGTGCTGGTCCATCATGGGGGCTTCTCAGCGCTACGGTTATACAAATGATAACAAGGGGGTGTTTCTTTTTTGCAGTTTTAAAAAGAAGCAAACCCATACTAGAAATGCAGGTCTGAATTATCTGGATTTACACTGCAGCCAACTTGAAAGTGAACCCTGATTGAAAATGGAAGTGATAGTTACACTGTGCAGAAACTGTTTCATTTTTTGTTCACATCTACACTATTGCCAGCTCCATGTGGTCCACGATCATGGATCAAGCTCCCCAGGATCATGAGTTTGGCTTGTCAAACAGCTCGAACATGTGAGGACAACATGCAGGTGTACAGCAAAGAATATTAAGTTTAAATAATTGAGCTTTTCTCGTTCCTTGCCATGCGCATTCGCTCACTCTGGTTGTCAGTGATGCCGCCAAATCATCTAAAAATGCCGTTTCATATTTTACCACAGTGCAAGCAATTTACAACTTTTTTAGTGCTTCCACACACCGCTGGGCAGTCTTGAAGAAGCATCTTGAACAAAAACTTAAACCTCTAAGTCAAACTAGATGGGAAAGCAGGATAGACGCTATTAGACCATTCCAATATTCATCAGGAGAGATTTACGATGCACTATTGGAAATAAGCCAGGACTTGTCGTATGATCCTTTATTTCGACATGAAGCTGAAACATTGGCTCAGAAAATGATGCAGTTTCAATCTTCATGTTGCACAGTTCTTTGGCATAATATTCTAAATCAAATTAATTTGACTAGCAAAGTTATGCAGAACATAACCATAGACATATCCGAGGCAAAAATGATTTTGAATAAAATGCTGGAATATTTTAAAAAATACCGTTCAGATGAAGGATTTGAAGAAACTGTCAAAGAAGCAACAACAATAGCAGAGGATCTTGATTTTGAACTGACATTTGCACCTCAACAATTCATTCATCCTCAAAAAAAACCAAGACAGTTTTGTTACGAGGCTCGTGATGATCCTATTCTTGATCCAAAAGAAAGGGTTAAAGTTGAATGTTTCTATTGTATTTTGGATGTAGCTGTAACATCCATTGAAGAAAGATTTTATCAGTTGCATGGTCATTGGGAAACTTTTGAATTTTTATATGATATTGGAAATATTAAAAATCAGTTTTCCAAAGATGACCTGAAGCACTGCCAAGACCTGCATTGAGCACTCAGTACTGATAACGCTGCTGACATTGATGGAGTAGAATTGTGTGATAAATTAATAGCGTTATCTGAGCTAATAAGTCCTAAAACTTTCTCCTCCTAAAAGTATTAGAATTTATAGCAAGAAATGATTTTTTCACTCTAAACACTGCTCTAGCATTATGCATTCTTTTAACATTACCAGTATCAGTGGCTTCTGGTAAGCGGAGTTTCTCAAAACTGAAATTACTAAAGAATTATATGAGTCCACCGTGTCTCAAAATCATTTGTCAGGACTCGCATGAATTTCAATTGAAAGGACCATTGCAAAAAATTTAGATTTCACTGAATTATTAAAAGACGACGCAAGTATAAAAACCAGAAACATTCAGTTGTTATAAATTCTTTTAATTTATGAGAAACTGGGTGCACTGAAAGACGCTAATGTTTTTCATGACAGTGTATAGTTGAACCCAAATTGTTTGTAATTGTGATTTTGTTAAAATTAAAGGAGTACACGAGTAGGAAATTGTTTTATTTCACTAACTACAAATTTTCTGTTTTAATTTTTTTTAAATTTTAAACAGTCAAAAAAACAAAACAAAAAAAAACTGCAACGTGCAAACGTGTAAAAGCCACAAAAAAAGGGGGGGGGGCGGCCAAAAAATGTTTTGCTTGGGACAGCAAAAAACCTAGAGCCGGCCCTGCCCACACCCTCACTTTGCAGGTCATCTTTAAAGGAAAGAGAGGTGGAAGAAGTGACCAAAGGCTCCTTTGCAGAAGCAAAACAGCCAACCTCAAAGAATTCTAAGTTAAAGGGTGTTTACACAATCTCCAGGGTTCACACTTTTCTAACCAGCTCGAACGCATAAGCCTTTGCAGATGGGACTGTAGGGGACATGGAAATGGCACTAAGCAGCAAGACATGACACAACAATATAAGAAGGGGGCTAGAGTAATTGTGGGCAATACAGAGATTTAAGGTGATGGGAGCGGTGCTGATAGGACTCTTGGGTGTCTTACCTTGCAAGAGGCCCTGCAACACCCAGAGCCAATGCTGGAAAAGAAGGGAACTGATGCCAGATCCATGAACAAATGTGTGTGCAAATTGGGCACACAATTACTGCACTAGTGCAGCTAATACAAAGTTACATGTGGAATTACACAAGCAAGTTAAGCTCTCGACTGTACGTGTCTAGTTAGAAAAGCTAGCAGAGTCTTGGGGGTAGCAGTGACAAATATCTTGCAGTGAAATAGTCTGTGGTTTATTTAGAAAAACAGCCCTCCCCTTTGCTGAGTGAGACGGTTAATTGTCCGTACAAAATACCAGCTCCAGTCTCCATCCTGCAACCTATGTACTGCCAGCGTGTGTCAGCCTGAGGGCAAAGCCCATGACGAGGGACGTACAGCATTGTGTTTCTAGAGCTTTGCCGCTTCATCTATTATCATTTCCTTGCTCCTGTAATCACAACATGCAATGATCATAAAAAACCTGGCAGGAATTAAAAATATTCCAACTAAATAGCCAATTAGCCAGCCACTGCTTTGCAACTTGGCCGTGAAATAAATAGCCTTTGGCTAGCAAGGGCAATTGAGAAATAAAATTGGTGCTACGATAAAGTGCCATTCTGAAAAGGTTTCTGAACTACTGAGCCTGGCTCCAGCATAGCATCGCAGAAACACCCCTAAGCACCAAATCCATGTTTCCTAACATATGGACCATGTGTTCATCTAAACAACAGTTAACACACACTAGTAATTCATTTTCCTTGTGGCCCAGATTATCGGTGTGAAGGAAATGGCCGTGCTTATAAAGAAGCAATGTTGTCTCTCAACTACCTTGGCAGGGCATTTACTCAATTTAACATCAATCCGCAAGGCACTCAAATACGCTCCTAGTCCCCTTGGCTTCACTAGAGTTTCACGTTATGCATGTGTGTGCTGTCTCTGCTGGACCTTTGTGCAGAGACATGCAGAGGGAATATGGACACACACTAATGTTTGCATCCACAGCGGATGCACCCTTATTTACTTATACAAGAGTTTCCATGGCCCTGTTAATGTAGCAGCTGGGTGCCCCACATCATTAACATCACAATCTATATGCCTGATGGGCAGCGGTCTCCTTCCCTTACTCCGGCAAAACTCCCACTGACGTGACTGATAGGAGGAAGAGTTTTGTCTGACTGAGGTCTGCAGCATCAGGCGCCACGATGCATCCCGACCCACTAGTGTAAATTAATGTTTTCATGGGGGCTCAGGTAAAAAAAATCAATGTGGCTTTAAACACTTGTTTGTGGGAAGAATACGAGTAGGGTTTTCCCAATTTTAGATTAGCTGATCCTGCCCAAATGAGAGTCAACAACAACAACAAATGTTTGTGGGGTACTACGCAGACTGTCTGTGCTGGGAAGTATAAACCCTACGCTGGCAGTGACAGGGTTAAAGGGAGCTGGAGAGCTCAAATAGCCCATTCTGTGGTACCTGGACGGGAGACAGGTAATGAAGGATTGGCTGCAACAAGGGAGGATCAGACTGGTTGGTTCCTAAAGGAAGGAGTGCAGGGTGATACAAGGGAGATAGAGAGTTGTAGGCTAACGGCTCTGAAGGGAGCCTGCAGTAAGAGGAAAGGCTCTCCTATCGGGAGAGAAGGTCCAGGAGAAGGCCAAGCCCTAAGGCAGACAGCCTGGGGGGAGACTGGGAAAAGGCTCCAACCTGAGGATGGGACTTCAGGGAGAAACCCCATGGCCACCTGGCTGGAGGAAGAGCCAGATGACTAGGGAGATAGCCGTGAGAGGCAGTGCTCTGTAAGGAAGCCAGAAAGAACTAAGCCCACTTTTATTTGTTGGGGTTTATTTTGGACTTTGGAGTACCTCAGAAGGGGCAGAACCACAGTGTGACCTAGCTGGAGGGCCACTGTGCAGGCCACTGGAGTCCAGAGGAGAAATGGGGACGAGTTGCTGCAACAGCAGGTCTTGCCACAAGGGGGTGACTCTGAGATGGGAGAAGTCTGAACACTGCCCCTTGAACAGAGTATCACAAAAAGCTTTGAAGTGACTCAAATCTGAATGGCTGTGACCAGACGGATAGATATGGATGTTTAATGTATTGACTTCGAACCCTATGTCAAAAGAATATTAAGGTTGCAAAGTCAACCACTCAAGTTAGGAAGTGCCGGAATTAAGGTGTGCGTGCATTATCATATAGTCTTTAATTACATGATCCCATACTAATTAGTCCCCCTCCCCCCAGGATTACTTCCTGGAGTTGAAATGAGAAATTACAGAGAAAATCCTGCTCATGCCCTGCAGCCAGGAGCTGGAACATGCTCAGTACTGTCGGCATGTAGGAGATGTGTAGGTGGAGCATCTCAGTGTACACGGACTATTTGGAGACTAGCTGCCAGATTCTACTAAGCCCCTACTGCGTGTGTACAAATGGCATTTTTCAGAGGCCTTTCATTCTGCCAGACTTGGGTAGACTTTCACAGAGGTGACAAGGGGCAACCTTTTGGAACCATGGTGATCCACCTGTCCTGTCAAATGTCAATTCCTTGCTCTGAAGCATTAGAGGCATTAGAGCATCTCAGCAAAACGGTTGCCAGAATTTAACAAAGCCAAAATAACATCCTTTTCCTTCATCGTGGAAGCAGCTGAACCGTTTTTGCCAGAACTTTCCAACATCATCCTGAGGTAGATATCTGGCATGGATTCTAGCTGCCTGCCTGCCTAACACTCTGGCAGAGTTCTGGACAGTTGAGACAAGGGACTGCTAATGGAATGTACTAGGTAAAGCTGGGAAATACTTTATTTTTACTGAAATTTCTTTTGTCAAAAAGTTCAGATTTGGGTTAGCCAAAATACTTAGTTAATTCATGTCAAATTTGCTGAATTGTTTTGGTCAAATTCTCCTCTGCCCCTCCCCGCCCCCCGCCAAAAAAACCCATTATATTCTGATAGAGTCAAAAGTTTTTTGTTTTGAAAATGTCGAAACAAAATGTTTTTAATTTTCAGTTCAAAATAACTACTTCAAAATTTTGTTCAGTTTTAATTTTAAAAGTAAAAGTTTGAAATCAAAATATTTCAAGTCAAAAGAAATGTTTAGTTCAACCCCAAACAAAATTTTTCTGACTTTTTAAAATTTGCAAGAAAACTAAAAAAACGATATTAGCCCAGCTCTAGTGTTATGCAACCTTACCTACAAGAATCTCTGCTAACTTTGCCTATAACGGAATGCACTGAGTGAAATTTATCCCTGTTCAGAGAGCCAGCTCAAGGCCTATGCACAAAATCTCATAATTAAGTGAATTAAAAAAAGAATTCAAATAAAACAAGGAGTTACACTAGCTGATTAATGGGAGTAATGTTAAATATTGTCACCAACTGAAAAGCCTTCAAATTACTCCGTTGCAATTATTTTCATCATGGGGTTTTTTTTTTTAATAACTAGGAGTTAGGAATTTTCTAATTGCTGGACTTGCTGGGGTCCATTTCAATGGGTTTGTCCTGTCTGCACGAGCACAAATTGTCTCCAGTAGCAATTCAGCACTTCTCAGGCACGGTTCTGTTTCCTAGCACAAGACGGGGCTTTAGATACCAGCCAGGAAAGACTGAATACTGATAGTGGAGATACAGTGCAAGTAGCCACGGGGATTTGAAGGGACAGACAGAGATGACTTTTCCAATGCTTCTCAAGTGCAGGGGGGCTGGAACAATTTTTATAGTAGAGGTGCTGAGAGCCACTGAACCAAAGTGTAAACCCTGCCTCTACTGGAAACCCCTTCACGACAAGGAGAGCTGTACCTCTTCTCGGTCCCGCGCCGGTGCAGAAGTGATCCATTCATTTCTGCAGACACTGAGGTTTCTTTTTTATAATTCTGTGTCTAACTCTGGCCACGGTGGAGATACCTTTCCAACATTCACTAAGGCAACACCACCTTAGACCTCACACACATTCCAACTAGTAAGTCAGGACACCCTAACTACAGTTCTCCGCAGACCCCGTTACAACTGGTTTACAGCTTCAGGATAGACCAGACCTAACTGGCCCCCATAGCCAGCCGAAAGCCTTGGACTGAGCTGGGTTTTAACATGATCATAAGGACATGGCTGGGCCCCATCTACATGAGCGCATTGGCTGCGCTGGTGGCCTTACTGAGTCTGAAACTACAAGGGGAGGAGTCAACAGCATCCAGTTCTTACCGTGGATGTTCACTCTGAAACCCAATGACATATGTTTAATGCCCTGATTCTGCAAAGAGCTGTGCATGGTCGGAAACCCCTACAGAGCCACACGGACTCCACTGGGAAATTAACTATCTCGAGCTAACTGCGGAATCAGGACCAAAATGTCACTGTTGTCTGATTACTTTAAGACATGCAGTGAATAGGGGTTCCCGGTGCTGTTGGATCTCATTAGTGATGAGAGAGCTGTCAGGGTGCCTAATTCATCCTCCTGGCATTACAAGATTGTTCCTACAGTACATCTCAGTGTTTTGTCCAATCCAGTTTTGAACCTCCCAAGCAATAAGGGAAGTCACAGAACGCTGAGATACTATTCTCTAGACTAATACATTGTTAGGCAGTTGCCTGATATTTTTCCTCACTGAGTTTTCCTTTAAAAAAGAAATTCCTCCTCTTATTCCTGGGTGTACTCCAGGTGCTAAACAAACCACCAAGGGGAGTGGAATAGCAGCTGCTTCTGGAGAGCTGCCACCAGTAGGCTTTCTCCAGAACCAGTTCCTGATTCCACCCTGCTGGCAGTGTTAAGTCATAAGCCCCCAAACTAAATTTAAACACTCGTGAGACTCGCTGCCAGCACTCATGTATTACAGCACCATTGCTGGCAGAGGGTGCCCTGAAAAGAGCAAAAACTTCCCAGAGCACCCGCTGGGGTTGGAAAGGAGGGATGGTGCGGTCCTTCTTTGCCAGCACCACTGCTAACCCCCTGTGCCGCTGATACCATTATTTCAGCACCTGCTCCATTGTTCTAAAGCCACGCGTGGGACCCCTGGACGATGCAGTTAGGTAAGCTTGCTGCATTGCAGTGTCACCTGGAATGCTCAACGCCAAGATTTAGGTTCCAGTTTGTCACAATCAAGTTTCTATTTTTTAAATTTCCTGCACAGTAAATCCCTGAAATCATTAACTGGCCCTATTCCCCCCTCCCATCTCAAAAGGGTCAGATTGTCAATATTTGTTTCCCACTGCCTGTGGTCCGGGCGCCTGACCTGATCCCCATGCCAGATGTGCCAGGGCCTATGAGAGCTGCAAACCATGTTAGCAGATAAGAAGCTTGTCTTTGACTGGCTTAGCCCAAAATCAGGCGAGAAAGCACCACTGTCCCCTCGATGGCTTTGCTGGGACATGACCTGGCCCCTGTTTCTGTCCTTGCCTATGTCATTTCCCCTCTGGTTACCTAAATTAACATGCCGATTATTGTGCTCCAAGACGCGGCAAGAAGTTAGCCTTCCAGATCTAGGCTATCTGTCCCCTTTATGCATGAATTAGATTCAATCTAAAACATTTCTGATAGTCCATTAAAGAGTTCTCCATCACCACACTTCTACGGAAACCCAGGAGTCAGTGTGTCCAAGTGTTTATCTTGTACCCTGCTTTCTTCTGCTGTTGAGCTCCGCTTTTGTTTGTGCATCATGCTATCTAAGGATATAGCAAGTTAAAGGCTCAGTCCTTCAGCTGAATGGCTCCTGAGTCAGCCCTGGCCTCTCGCAGGATCAGACCCTAAAGAGGTCCAAAAAAATTACTTTTCTGTGTGCTAAGCCACACGTTGGCACTGCCTCTGCCTTCTCTAAACAGGTGCACTGACAACCTGAGCCCCCCCTCACCTTTTTTCTTTTTTTAAACTAGAAAGGAAGTTTAATGGAGATTCTCCAGTACATTCCAATCTGGCAATATACACTGAGCTGACATCTTGATTTCTGCTGCGCATCATACAAACGCTCTAATAGCACTGAAGGGCCACATCTTGCTGGCAACAGACTCAGTGTTTTGTGGAGAAGGGGAGCCACACAAACATACCTGCCTCACCTCAGGCATTTGGCCTCAGACTCAGGTTTTTTGTGGGATTTCTCAGGCTCCAGAAGCAGCTTCCAAAATCCTGTTAAAGGAATATACAGTGGGGAGGGAACAGACACATGGAGTCTGGTTAGGAAGGCTGCAAAGACAAGTCTTGAGACCCAGTGTTGTACAATGACATTTACATATGGAGACTATTTCATTTTCCTGATGGAAAAAAATGCATTTTTTTCATGTCACTTTTTTGGGTCAGATAGTATAAAGGAGCTTCAGGGGCCAGAGTGTGACCCACCAAGATGAAAAATCACAGTCTCTTAAATTTGCCACTGTTAGGCAGATGTCCTCAAAAGCACATGAGCCAACTGTGTATACCGAAGCAGCTGTTACTGCAGTGATCTCACAGCACCCTCTGCTGGACTTTCCACAAAGAGATTTGGAGGCAAAGAATGGCACTAACGATTTCTGGTGAGTAGGAATGAGATGAGATAGTGAAACAATTGGAGAACAAAAGGAGTTATTGTAACACAGGAGAGAACCAAAGGGACATGCTCATAAGTTCAGACTACCATGCTGTGGAAGGCACTCCTTTATCACAGTGATGGGCATAGTCTGAATTCTGGGGTAAACCTGATAACCATTAAAATTGTTTGTTGTACATTTGCAAAATTAGCTAAAGGACAAGCACAAGTTTGTTCATTTGCCCTGTGCCAGGCGATTCCTATTTTTAGAGATACATTTTCCTTATAGTTTAAAGTACAGGGTATAGGGTATAATTATGCCAAGGACAAAAAATGTGTATTCCCCTGATAAGCGGAACCCCTTCATTCACAACTGATGGGTTGTGTGGCTATAATGAAGGCACTGGTATCCAGGACCGACAAAGCTGGTGTTCTCTATGTTGTCTACTCAGTCTATAGAATGGTGCAATTAACAAATGCTTCCTTGTGTGGTTGGCTTTGCAACAGGTGAACCTTTATTTTTCTGAAAGTCTAAGGGGACCCCCAAAACATTCAATAAAACTGGAGTTTTGCAGGCTCAGCCGGGATACACAGTTGCCTGCGATTAGACAGAGACACATTTTGGATAAGAGCGAGTATTTGTATTTTATGATTGTGAGCCAAGAAGGGGCAGTGTGTGAACTGCGCTGCCCCAGGACAAAGTTGTGACACAAACTCACAATTCCTCCCTTGCTGCCCTCTTGCTTAGGGGAGCAAGTGACTTCACCCTTTTCTATGGAGCAGCTTTTTCTTCCATGTGCCCCAATTGGCGATTCTGGGTAGAGGTTAGGGGAACCAGGGTTCCTCATTCTCTTCCCACCGTTTGGCAGAGGTAAAAACCATGTTGTTTTCTCAGATATTCAGTACAATACTTAGGACAGTGACTCTTCAGTAAGAGTCAGTGGTTCCCATTTCAGACAATAGCTCAAGCCCTGAAGTCCACCCCAGTGGCAGGGTTATCCACAGCTTTGGTGTCGCTAAGTTACCGGAGGTTACTCAGTCAGTTTTCATCTCATCTCCAACCTCTTACAGACTTCTCACATAAACTCCCTGTGGCTCTGGTTGGCTGCATTTCCCTGTGCATTTTGCTGTGCTCGGTGGAAGGGACACCCCTATGAGCTCTGGCAGGGATGGGGTTAAAACAGCTCCCCAAATTGCCAGTCTCCTATGCACTCAGCTAGCCAGCAGGTCGAATGGTTGGTGCTGCAAGCAATGAATGTCTGTGCTTCATTAGCAGCAAGCCAGCCAGTTCCTTGCGTTCTGAGGTCTGTAAGCATACAGGCAAGGGCATGCACACTGCAACAGAGCAGGGGCTCTTGCAAAATCCCGTCTTTGGGCACGTCTCTTTTGGGCAGAATTGTAATCTTTGTACTGGGGACTTCCTTTGAGAGAGCCACCCTCTGGCTCAATCATCATCTGGTGTAAATCTGGGTAGCTCCATTAATGGAGTCTTGTCAATTTACACCAGCCAAGCATCTGGCCTGTTTTGTCTTTCAGCTATGTCTGTATGCAGCTTGTTGTATTTATTTCTGCTGGGCATTAACAGTGTAGGACATTGTTATGTTTGCTATGGTTTGCTGTTCCAAGCCTTCTCCGTGGGCCAGATTCGTTCTTTCACAACCATCAACTGCTCTCTAACAGGAATATGGCCCCGTTAGCCTATCGGAATCCCATGTCCGATCCCCGGTCTCCATACCACCCATGTGACAATTGTGTTCCCAGTAAGTTTTCAGGCCCCAGCCTATAACTCAATAAGTGAGGCTTCACTGCTTGCTGTACTAAACAGAGGGCACATAAGAAGCTTTGAAGTTACAGCACTTGTATATTGGGCGTATTCTACATACATTAACCCATCTGCATCATCCTACTCTTCAGGCCTGTGGTTCTACAGTGCCATCTGCTGAGCTTTTGCAATAATCTGAGTTACTAAAGCTCAACCACCTTCACCAGTTAAAGGTAATGGGTTCAGGTAAGCCAGGCCTCAAAAATCTTTGTTGTTATATTTGAAAGACTCTGATTCAATAGATCAGCTGCAGACAGAATAGCGACCGACGTGCATAATGCAAATAAATGTCCATTCTCACTTTTTTTGACGAGGGTAACAAAACAGTCTGCAGCACAAGACCAGGATTAGAATGTCTTGAGCCTATTAACAGGACAGTGGATAATCCTCATTAAGAAATGGCTTTAGGAAAGCCTGCATTCTCATTGGTTCAATAGCCACAGCCTAATATCCTGGTTAACCACCAGCAGGCACAACCAGTTTGGTACTGAATTAAGTCAGATAAAAGCAGTGCCCCTTCAGCAGCAATTGGGCATTGAAGATGCAGGGTTCCGTTTGTGAAATGTTTAGAGAGCCTTGGATAAAGAGATAGAGATATGCAGATTGCTATTGTTTATTAATAGCGACTTTGTAACATTCCTTGATTTCTAATCAGCGGAAAACACAGCCATGTATACAATGCATTTTTCTAAAAAAATCAAATGTCTATGTTTTTTAAAAAACAATATGGATTACTAACCATGGTCTCTATTTTGCAAGCTTCAGAGTAACAGCCGTGTTAGTCTGTATTTGCAAAAAGAAAAGGAGGACTTGTGGCACCTTAGAGACTAACCAATTTATTTGAGCATAAGCTTTCGTGAGCTACAGCTCACTTCATCGGATTCATAAAGTGGAAAATACAGTGAAGATGTTTTTATACACACAGACCATGAAAAAATGGGTGTTTATCACTACAAAAGGCTTTCTCTCCCCCCACCCCACTCTCCTGCTGGTAATACATGGTCTGTGTGTATAAAAACATCCTCACTGTATTTTCCAAGTTATGCATCCAATGAAGTGAGCTGTAGCTCACAAAAGCTTATGCTCAAATAAATTGGTTAGTCTCTAAGGTGCCACAAGTCCTCCTTTTCTATTTAGCAAGCAGCTCCCTGCTGGTAAATCTCTGCAGAGATGTCTGCCTGCACAGGATCAGGGCCCATGTTTGCGCTCATCTTTTCCTACCTGCTCCTCCCCCATTGTCGATTTAAATGTAATTTATAACCTTTTTAAAAAAATCCTTCCCAGAAGTCCTTGCTTCTCTGAGGCAAAGCTCCTCTCCCTTCTCTCACTGCCCTGTTATCTCCTTGTCTCTCCCCTGCTTTTCTCTCTCCTCCCCTATTTGTGTCTCTTCTCCCCTTCTTTTCTCCTGTTTCTGCTCCTGGCTGCAGGGCATTTCAAAATGTTGTTTTAAAATGAGAAGTGACTGCTCTGCTGGGCTACATGGCTTAAGGCGAAGCCTTCAATGCCAAGGAAACTAGATTCAGAAGTATTTTTTTCAGCATAGGTCAGCTTGTTCCAATATGAACTTCTCCGTCTAAAAGAAGTGGTAGGTTTAAAAATCGTGTTGATTTTCAAAGCAGTCGAGGGGACACAGCTGGATTTGAAGATAGCCTCTATCCTGAGAGAGAGAATTCCTTAGCTATATCACTGGCGCACACAAACCACTTTGGGTTATTACTGTTTTTTGGTGCTTGCGTCACTTTCTAGTCAATTTCCTTCTGAGCCTCTCCAACAGTTGCCTAATGATGCAAGATTTGGGTTGCATACATAGTAACTAGGACGCATGTTTGTGTGTTTAAAAATTGTTTCCTCTAAAGTTTAAACAAGTCTTTGTTGATTGTCAATGGGATTTAGGCTCCTAAGTGCCTAAATCCCATTTGAAAATGATATTTAGGGGTCTAAATCAGCTAGAGGTTGCAACACTGAACACAGCAATGACTAAATACTTTTAAAAACCTGTGCCCCAGTGCACATCCCATTATCGGAGTGAATTCCACAGTCTTTTCAGTATGGGATATGACTCTTTCCTCTGTCCCTCATTTTGGTCTTTGTTACACATTGCATCCAGTTGAGAGGTATGCCCCAAAGAGCTTACAAATTTAGCATCTGAGAGAGACAAGAAGTGGATACAACAAAGAGAAAGGGAGGACAATATAGTCGTGAAATAATCAAATTTGCTGGTTTATTATCATAAGCAGTAGTGACAGCACACCATGCTTAGTCACCTGCTTGGTAGTTGTCACAGCAGAAGTGGTAATTTAATCTAGCGATGTGTGAGCACTACTATCCCTAACTCTCAGCTCACCCAGGACAATCTCTGGATAGCTTTATAGATGACCTGAGAAAACATCACACTGCCTTTTCCTCAAGCAGAATGCCAGAAGGAGATAGATTAATTTAAGACTAATCAAAAGGCTGTTCTGGAACTTCCCCCTTCCTTCACTCTCCTTCCACGAGGAGATTTGGGCACCATGTATACTGTGCAACCTACTGGGTATCCTGTGTCTCATACTTAAAGGTGGTCAATATTGTCATAAAACAGTTCATTCTTGCCTGTGTGAGTGGATCCAGTCTGTTATTTTAAAACCATATAAATGAACAGCCTTCTAGACCTGGTCTTTATTCAATAAAAACTGTGTGCAATAAGCCATTTGCCTTACCAAGCCTCATGTCCCCCCCCCCCACACACACACACACATTAATTGTTAAGGGCTGGCCCTATCTGTTTTTTTGATGTTGCCAGGCTCTGTGGCATTCCCTACTCAGTGAGGTGTGTGGATGTCACCTACCTCTCCAACACCCAGAAGCATCACTGGCACCATTTCCCAGTAGTCCATGGACTGGTAGGTGCTCTGGTGTTTTTGACTCTGCTCAAAGAAAGAGCACCAATCATAAAAGCTCTTGGTCAGTAAGGCCTTGGCTGGACAGACATAGTTATATGGTGTGACGGGGCAAGGCTGGATGGCTATAGAAAAGTAGTGGGAGATAGATATATTAGCTCCAGTCTAAACAAATCCCTGGTACCAGGTTAAGTGAAATGGAAGATGCTCCAGGTCAATTAAGACACCTGGGGCCAATTAAGAACTTTCCAGAAGCCAGGGAGAAGGCTAGGTTGATTGGGACACCTGAAGCCAATCAGGGGCTGGCTGAAACGTCAGTCAGGTGAGTGTGCATGTCAGGAGCTGTGGGAGGAAGTTGCGCTGTTGGAGAGGCTGAGTAGTACACACCATATCAGGCACAAGGAAGGAGGCCCTGAGGTAAGGGTGAAGTGGAGCTTGAGGAAGTGAGGGCTGCTGTGGGGGAAGTACCCCAGGGAATTGTACGTGTCATGTTTCTAAAAGGTCAGCTACCATAGCTGATACTATTAGGGTCCCTGGGCTGGAGCCCGGAGTAGAGGGTGGGCCTGGGTGCCTCCCCGCACCTTTGCCCCCTGATTAATCACTAAGACTGGGAGACAACAGATTCTGTGCAAGGAAGGATAACTTCTCCTCACCTCCCTCGCTGGCTTATGATGAAAATGGCTCAGTAGACTGTGACCCTTGTCTCTAGAGAAAGAAGGGTTATGTGGAGGGTCACAGTGAGCCTCTGAGGCTAGCAAAATCCGCCAGGAAACATGGGACCCATGGAGGCAAGGACAGAGCTTTGTCACAATGGGTGCAAGTTTGTTTTAATTCACGCCTTTGTTGCACAATGGGTGCAAGTCTGTGTGGATGCTCCCCTTTTGTAGCAAGGGATCTGATTTCAATTTTGGTTAAGCTGACTGGGTTTTTTTAATAAACTACACCAAAATAAGACACTTTATTTCAAAATAAGGGCTTGTCTCTAGGGAAACTTAGTGAGCAGCAAGCCAGGGTGTGACTGTAGAGCGAACTAGCCTACCAAGCATAAGCTGGTCATGTGGGCTCTACTACTGCAAACTAAAACTTTCCTAAAAAGAAAATGAGTACTTGTGGCACCTTAGAGACTAACCAATTTATTTGAGCATATGGTCAAATAAATTGGTTAGTCTCTAAGGTGCCACAAGTACTCCTTTTCTTTTTGCAAATACAGACTAACACGGCTGTTACTCTGAAACCTAAAACTTTCCTAGTGAGCCCTGACATACTGAAAACAGCAGAAGGTCAAAGCACACTGTGGAATTTCTAATCACAGAATCAATCATAGAATATCAGGGTTGGAAGGGACCTCAGGAGGTCATCTAGTCCAACTCCCTGCTCAAAGCAGGACCAATCCCCAATTTTTGCCCTAGATCCCTAAACAGCCCCCTCAAGGATTGAACTCACAACCCTGGGTTTAGCAAGCAAATGCTCAAACCACTACGGCTTGGTCTACACTACAAACTTACTTCAGTATAACTAAGTCTCTCAGGGGTGTGAAAAATTGACATCCCTGAGTAATGTAGTTATACCAACCTTAACCCCCTTGTGTAGATAGTGCTATGTTGACAGGAGAGCTTCTCGAGCTGACATAGCTACCGCCTTTCAGGCAGGTGGAGTTATTAAACCGACAGGACAGCTCTCTCCCATTGGCTTAGAGCAGTGGTTTTCAAACCATGGAATGGAAGGGACTGGGTCATGGCGGCTCTGGTCAGCATTGCTGACCAGGCCATTAAAAGTCCCATCGGTGGTGCTGCCTGGCTAAGGCAGGCTAGTCCCTACATGTTCCGACACCGCACTGTGCCCAGGAAGCGGCCAGCAGCAGGTCCGGCTCCTAGGCAGGAGGGCTACGGGGTTCTGTGTGCTGCCCCGAGCACCAGCTGCACACTCCCATTGGCTGGGAACTGGCCAATGGGAGCTGGGGAGGGGGCGGTGCCTGCGGGTGAGAGCCACGCAGAGTGACTTGCATACCTCCATCTAGGAGCTGGACCTGCTGCTGGCTGCTTCCGGGGTCCAGCGTGGTCTGTGGTGTCAGGACAGGCAGGAGGCCTGCCTCTGCACCCCCACTGCGCTATTGTCTGGGAGCCACCTGAGGTAAGCCTGTGCCCCAATCTCCTGCCCCATCCCTGAGCCCCCCCAAAGCCTGAGCCCCTTCATGCACCCCAAACCTCTTATCCCTGGCCCCACCCCAGAATCTGCACCCCCAGCCCAGAGCCCTGACTCCCTCCTGCACCACTGCCCCAGCTCAGAGCCCCCTCCCACACCCTGAACCCCTCATTCCCGGCCCCACCCCGCAGCCTTCACCCCCACATACCAACCCTTTGCCCCAGCCCTGAGCCCCTCCCATACCCCAAACCTCTCATCCCCATCTCCATTGGATTACAAGCATCAACAATTTTCTTCAACTGGATCACCAGAAAAAAAGTTTGAAAACTACTGGCTTACAGGATCTCCACTAGATACGCTACAATCTGTAAATTTGTAGTGTAAACCTGCCTTAAGTCTCCATAGAGACACGCCCTAAGTGTTCACACAAAGACTTACACGGAAAGAACAAGAGGTGTGGATTCAAGCAAGCCCTTTGGGGCAGGGGTTGTCTTTTGTTCTGTGTTTGTACAGCACCTAGCACAATGGGCTCCTGGTTCATGGTTAGGGCTCCTAGGCACTACAATAACACAATAATAAAACAGAAGTAATTAGTTCAGTGCAAGTTTGCAGATAAACCAGCTCTGAATTCTTTCACGTACTCACAGGTGGCTTCTGCTTAACCTGATTGCCACTCACCATAATGTGCAGCTGAGATATAGGGAAGCCCAGTCCTTCACTCTAGACCAGGAACAAGCCCCTAGACTCTGCATACAGAGGAGCAGCTACCTGTTCTAGCTTCCACAGGCTACTTCCCACCATGACCCCTTTGCCATCTCTCTCTCCGTCAGCTGCTCAACACCAGGCCTACCTACACCCTAGTTACACTCACATCCAGAAGCCCAACAGCTGGCTCTCCCATCCTCAGACTGAGGCAGGGAGCTTTTATGTCTTACTCTGGGTCCAGTCAGGGGCTCCTTCTCAGTACCACACCACCCTGAATGCCTCGTTTTGAACTTAAGGGGCTGATAACTCGTAGCAGTGGAACAGGCCTGGCTGTGCCTATAAAGGGCCCACATTCCCTGGTACAGTGGGGATTTCATATGAAATTAGAGAATGAAAAATATGTATTATGGAATACCCGACACCAAAAAGTTTGAAAACCATTTTCTTTGTCCGTGTCCCCTCTCATACTTTAGATTGATTATCCAAACCAGACTCTCTTATACGACAGAATTCTAAAGCAATATTGATCTTTCTTGTTTTCTTTCAGTGTCCACCTTTTTCAGAGATCTTATTTCATTCTATTCTCATTTGAAATCAGCTTCAATAGTTACTATGAAGTTTTTCAAATTGTTCCTGATGGTGAGAGAGAGCGCACTTTTGCAGAAAATGGAAATGCAGAGAGTTTTGATCCATATGCAGTGTATACTCCTTTAGCATGCCATCTCTGGCTCTTCTCGGAAGATCAGAGCAGAGCAGAGCTGTTGAAAGACTTTTTCTCCCCAGCCCCTAATCTTTTTTTTTCAGATTTCTAATTTGTCACTGTGAAAAAAAGAGAATAGGCACAATACTGGAAACATGACCTGGAAGTTTACCTGTCAAGTATTTATCTTTTAGATTTATGTCAGTAGTGGGCAACCTGCGGCCATCCCATGCAGCCCATCAGGGTATTCCGCTGGCAGGCTGCCAGACAGTTTGTTTACTTTTGCATGGCCGCCCACAGCTCCCAGTGGCCACGGTTTGCCATTACAGGCCAATGGGAGCTGTGGGAAGTGGCAGCCAGCACGTCCCTGCGGTCCGCGCTGCTTCCCACAGCTCTCATTGGCTGGGAATAGCGAACCGTGGCCACTGGGAGCTGCGGGTGGCCATGCAAATGTATACAAACTGTCTGATGGCCAGCCAGTGGAATACCTTGATGGGCCACATGCAGCCCGCGAGCCGCAGGTTGCCCACCACTGATTTATGTATATAACACCTATAAAAGGCTCTAAGCTCCCCATAAAGGTATACAGTTTAATCCTCACCTTGAGCATAATTTTGAAGTGGGAAGGCAAGGGCTGGATTATGACATTGTGAGGCCCTAAACTATGTCAAGTGTAAGAGGCCCCACACCATAAAAAGAAAGTATTTATTATTTTCACAAAAAGGACACTGAATATATAAACATGAAAGCTTTATATTTGTGTATATACAAAAGCGAAACTGTAAAAATAGAATAATAATCTTCATTTTCAGCAGCCCTCTCTGTAACAATGGCATCATGAGAGAAATAAATTTTAGACACATTCTTTGAACTAATTGCGCATGTAAGTAAAGTGGAAGTAAACAATACACTATAAAAAATAAAAATAATATAGGAAATAATACAATTTACTAGAATAGTTCTCAGGAAATTTTTCTTTTCTGTTGGGGCATCTAAATTGTGGAATTCCTTGTCTGAATACGCAATGACACTCTTGTATCCTCTATTGACATCTTCTATCCTCTGTCTAAGAGGCAATAGAGGATATAGGATGCAGATCACCCACAAGCTTAAAGCTCAACTATTACTTATATTGATATGAATTACACCCAGGCAATAAGCAAACCATCAGTAAATTGTATGCGGGTTGTATTGTTCCAACAAATTGATTTGTTTTGTTTTTATAGGAGGTTGTGCTTAAATACCTAATATTGATATTAAAATTAGTAGCAGAAAGTTTTTATTGAAACCAATAAAAAATAATTGTATATTATAAATATTGAGATGTATATATCTATACAACAAATAATATTTTTATTCATATATATATGCCGAAAACCTGTGTTATTTTACCAGGATATTTCTGTGAAAGTTAGTGCTATTTTGTCTATGTTCTCACATGAAAACAAGAGAGGATATATAATTTTTTTTACACCATGAATAAGGAAAATTATCCTTCTTTGAATAAATGAAAAAACATTTGATTAATTTTGTTAGGGAAATACAAAGTGTATCCAGACTATATATAAAATATATTTACAAATATTTATTCTGATTTAATTTTCGCTACGAAACAATGAATTGTTGGGATTTTTCTTTTGCCATAATATAAAAATACAATGTATTATGCATATGATATGTAATTTATAAGTCTATATAAGAATTTTTACAGAGCATACTACCAATAATAAAATATTATCTTGTGCGCTCCAAACCCCCCGAGCAGAAAATCCCAGTCTTTTCTCTAGGCAGACATCTCTCTTCATGTTCTCTTCTCTATCCTCTGTCTCCCCCAAGACCACTAATAATCTCGAGTAAAAACCTCAGACAAACAGAGTGACAACAGGCTGTATGTGCGAAAGAGAAAGAAAGAATTTACCAGAAAAAAGACTGGTAATCTCGAGACAGGCATTGAGAAAGTGAGAAACACTAGCCTATATTCAAGCAAATATAATGAATATTATAAGCTTTAATAGCCTATAAATCACATATGCACATAGTTTCAAATAACTTGCTCACCAAGTACTCAAAATATTTTGATATATATGTATATCTTAGAATCAGAGAATTATAGAAGATTAGGATTGGAAGAGACCTCAGGAGGTCATCTAGTCCAACCACTTACTCAAAGCAGGACCAACCCCAGCTAAATCATCCCAGCCAGGGCTTTGTCTTCCTTCACTTCTCTCAAAACCCTCTATTTATCCCCTCGTCAGCACTCTCTGATATTTACTGTGAAGGTTCCCAAAACTGACGGAGGGGAGCCAACAAAAATGTATCCTCCTCAAGATCCACTCGACCCAAGTCCATGTGAAGCATGGATAGCGCATGACGCAGAAAGTGGCGTGCGCACTAAAATACACTATTGTCCGTATGTACAGGTCAAAAGGAGAAAGAACACGCTAACATACAAGTATGAGCTATGCAGGACGGCTTCACGACACTGCCATCTCTGACTTCACATTTTTCCCGATTTTATCAGCAGTGAGATTATTTATTTATTTAAATAAACTGTGAGGGCACGGTCATAATTTTACCAGTAGCAGCTGGCCAACAAAACACTGCCTTAGGAGACTGCTAACAGACTTACTTGTAGAAATACTAATTTTACAAGTGCAATTGTCGTTTTTTTCCCCTCAGCCCTGGCCTCCCGCCTGTCAATAATGAACAATTAGTGAAGGGTAAGGGTAGGGTAAGGGTATTTGTGTAGCCAGATGTGTATATTTTTGTCAGATTTGAATGAAAATGTCTATATTTAGAGAGAATCTTTTTTTCCCCATATCGCCTTTATCAACTGATCTTGATAAAATTTTTAATGGATTCTGTTTTTTCTGTTTTAGAGGCCCCTCCTATTGCGATGACCTAAGCTGTAGTTTAGTTAGCTTATACCTTAATCCGGCACTGGCGAAGGCACATGCATCTGATGGTTTGTGCTTGAATTTAGACAAAGCATTCAGACCCTGAGTCGGGGACTGATCAAAAGCCCAATGAAATCAATTACAAGACTCCCTTTGCCTTCAGTGGGCTTTGACCCAGGCCATTTGGACCCCAAACTGTCCCCCTTCCTGGGATTTGGTTTTACTGGTAACTCATAAAAAATAAGGCAATATAAACTTTAGCCTAAGGCTCCTGATTGAGCTTAGGTGTTGCCCTCCAGTGGCCTGCTGTTTGAACTCCTGGATTCCCTCTAGCTCCAGCAAAAAGCAGATTTGATTTTTAAACTCCACTGACTTTTATTATTTGGTTTTGCACTGTTTGGGAAAAAGACGGTTGATAACCCTTGTTATCAGTGATTATGGGCACAATGGATCTACAGATTCAGAGTAACCTTTAAGAAGTTGTGCACAGAAGTGTTAAGTACTGCATTTATTTTTAAACCCATAGTTGTATTATCAGTCTTCGTTCTAACTACAAGATACATAGCTTTATCATTCTTTAGCCTTCATAAAGATATAATGCGCATATACAATTTAAAATACAAAGTCCCGTTCTAAAGGGCATCATAATTAAGGAGATGAAATACCTGAAGAACACATGGAATGAGAGAAAGCGGCATGTGCAGATCGCTCTGTAACAGTTACAATTATGATGTGTTTCTAAATCTGTTTCATGTTCCCACTAATAGGCTGTGTCCTCAGATGGTGTAAATTAGTGTAAAATGACTTCAGAAGATCTACTCTGATTTGTACCAGCTAAAGCCCTGGCCCGCTAGCTTCAAGAGAGTTCCAGGTTTTGGTCAAAATAGGGTTAATTTTTTTCTGTGTAGGAGTGACAGATTGGCTGACAGAATAGGAGGGTATGTAATACTGAACCAATCAACTGAACTAATCACTGTACAATGGAACGTCAGTGATAACACCATTTCCTAACAGTGGCATGTGAACTTTTCTGTACAGCAGAGTAGATTGCAACCAGGAATGCAGAAAGTTCATATTTAAGAGAAAAGGGATTGTTGCCGCCTACATTATGAACTGACGCATAACATACAAACTATTTTATACGGTTATACTGTTTTACAGGATGAATGTCCACATTCTGCAGTAAAACAATCTGGGACACTTTGAATGAGCGTATTGTATCTTCACTGCTATTGTTGCAATAAAACAAATCAGGAGAGTGTAGTCAAAGGCACAGATTCTTTGGAACTCATCACTCGAAGTGTGGTGTGTTCAAACAGACTCCAGTTTAAAGATGTTCTTGCTCTCCTTTATATTTCAAATGAGGGTTACATTTTTTTAGGATTACAAAATAAATCAAGAGAAATTAAGTGGAAACAAATGGCTATGTAAACTGGTATGAGCCACCAGACTCTGCAATAAGAAAAAAAGCAAGAGTTGTCTCCAAGACCTTAGTGTTTCATTTTCATGTGCACAGGTTCTTTATCTTTAGGTTACATGAACATAAAGGGACTTATTTTCACAATGTTTGCAGCGTTGTTGTAGCCGTAAGTCCTAGCATATTTGGTGGGTGAGGTAATACCTTTTATTGGACCAACTTCTGTTGCTGACAGATACAAGCTGTCGAGCTAAACAGAGCTCTTCTTCGGGTCTCTTTACTTATATGGTGACATGCACAATCACATGGCTAATCTCAATGCAAAATTACTGCTTTTGAATGGGCAACTAGTCAATTGTCTATTAGATTTGCTCAAACTAATATTCTTTTTTGCTCACACGGTCATGGTAATTATGTGCACAGTTGTGTGTGTGTGATTTGGGGGGAAAAACAAAACACAGACCCTCAGAATCATACAATAAAACAGTTCCAGCCCTTGAGAGGCAGCATAGCCTGTTACATGAGGCATGAGGCTGCAATCTAAGAACAGCCAGACTGGGTCAGACCAATGGTCCATTTAGCCCAGTATCCTGTCTTCAGACAATAGCCTCTGCTAGATGCTTCAGAGGGAGTGATCGGAACAGGGCAGTTTATTGGATTATCTGTCCCCTGTCATCCAGGCTCAGCTTCTGGCAGTCAGGGCTTTAGGGAAACCCAGAGTATGGGGCTCCAGCCTTGACTATCTTAGCTAATAGCTATTGATGGATCTATCTTTCATGAATTTATCTGATTCTTTTTTTAACCCAGTTATACTTTTGGACATCACAACATCCCCTGGCAATGAGTTCCACAGATTGACTGTGCACTGTATGAAGAAGTAGTTCCTTGTGTTTTTTTTAACCCTGTTGCCTATTAATTTCATTGGGTGACCCTTGGTTCTTGTGTTATGTGAATGGGTAAATAACACTTCCTTATTCGCTTTTTCCACACCAGTCATGATTTTATAGGCCTCTATCTTAACTCCTGCTAATGCCTCCTATTAGAGTATCAGAGTTGGAAGGGACCTCAGGAGATCATCTAGTCCAACCCCCTGCTCAAAGCAGGCACACTCCCCAATTTTTTTTTTGCCTCAGATCCCTAAATGGCCCCCTCAAGGATTGAACTCACAACCCTGGGTTTAGCAGGCCAAGGCTCAAACCACTGAGCTATCCCTCCCCCTCAGACATCAATTTTCCAAGCTGAATAGTCCCAGTCTTTTTAATCTCCCTTCATATAGAAGTGGTTCCATAGCCTTATCATTTTCAGATTTAGGAGACCTAAACTGTATTTCTGGCTCTGTTGCTTGGTCCTGTGTGACACTGGGCCAGTCATTTCACCTCTCTGTGCCCATTTCCCTTCTCACCCTTTGTCACATATTTATCATTGTAAGCTCTTTGAAGCAGGGCCTGTCTCTTGCTATGTGTTTTTACAGTGTCTAATACAATGGGGTCCTGATCTCACAAATCTTAAACAATACTAATAACAAAAGGGTGTGGAGTTCTACCTCACCAGAGAATTCATTTCCTCCTGTTACTAGGTATCTAGTTTTATAAAATTTCCTTTGAATGCCTGATTGACTCTCATGAAGGTAGGAAGTCCGTAACACTTTAGAAAAATCAATGATACTAAGGAAAAATGGGGGTTCATCCCTAAATAAATAAAGCAAACCGAGGCCAAAATTGGCTTAATAAATCCTTTTTACCTTTAAGTGGTGATGTTGTAGTAGTGAAGGTAGTCCTGGAGAGTTACCATAATGCGGTTTTCTTTTCTTTTACTTTGCAACCAGAGTTTATACTATTATCAATCAATTACATTACAATAATGCCAAAGCCCCAATCAAGAGTGATACAGTCAGATACTCTCAAATACTGTGAATGTTTTTATAGTTATATATTTGTAAAACGTCACTGATGTGAAGAGTTACCACACATTTCAAAAGCTGTATGACACACTTTTTATTCTGTGGGTCAGAAGGCTCTGAAGTACTACAAAGCTTGTTTACAAGTATGGCAAACTAAATACATATTAGGTTTAGGGGGAAGATTCCTAATGTGTAAAGTTTGACTGCTGTATACAAGACAAAGCACCAAAGTGGGTGAAAACCTTAGAAAGTGGATACTTATCCTGAAACATTCAGAAATATGGTGATGTTCACAGGTGTACCCACAATTATCATTTCAAAAGCACTGGTAATGTGCTTGAGCCTCTGTCAGGCTCAGGGGCCCAAACTTTTCAAAAGTAATTAGTGATTTTTATGTGTCCAACTTGAGATGCCTTATAAGGGCCTGATTTTCAGAAAGTGCTGAGCACCTGCTCTCTAGAAATGAGGTCCCTTTGAGGCATCCCAGCCGGACATACAGAAATGGAGGCAATCCAAAATCCAGTGTTGCCAACTCTTCTGCTTTTATTGCTAGTCTTGAAATATTTGCTGCTTTTCTTAAAGACCCAGCTCCTGTAGGCATCTCAGTTTTCACTAAAATAAAATTACTTTTTTTTTTAGCCCTCCTGGATGTGGAAAAAAAGCTTAAAGCCATGAGCCAAGTGTGCCCTACAGGCTCTGAAAGCAAGAGGAAAATAAAATAACTAAAAGTTTAAGATTTTTTTTAAAAATGTCATGATTTGGGGGGCCTGACTCATGATTTCTTTAACACCTTGGAGCTGCTGGCCAGTGAAAATCATTGGTCACTTGTCAACTCAGGCCAGAACGAAAATGGCTTCTGCCCCTGAGGGGGCGGCTATGGCGTGGATACAGACTCCACTGCTGGCCTTTGCCAGGTCAATACACCCTCCACTCCCCTGTGCCGTGGGAATAGCCCAGGCCTGGCTGGGCCTGAGTTTGGTTCCTGCACTGGGCAGAGCATGCGCGCCGGCTGGACGCGAACCGGCGACTCCGGGGCATGTGGGGAAGCCTCGTTCCTTTAGCGTGAGACGCCCCCAGGCCAACCCCCGCCCGAGCCGCCGGTGTGCAGCACGCCCACTGCGCAGGCGCCAGGGCTGCAGCTCCCACCTCCATCTCTCTCGCCTTTCCCCTCCCGCCTCGAAATAGACGTTCCTAGTCACGCAAGGGACCGAGGGAGGTGGGGAAAGGGCGGGGCGCCCTGTCAGACAGGCCCGGGAGGAGGCGGTGCCTGGTCGAGGCGGTGCATCTCTATTGGACGAGCAAGGAATGGGGCGGTGCGTCCTGCCCGGGAAAGGGCGGGCACGTTGGGCGGGGATGGAAGGGGTTTGTGGGGGACAGGACAGCGCAGGCGCAGAGGTGCCGGTCGACGCGCGCTGAGGGTGGGAGAGTCAAGCCTCTCTCCCGCAGACGACTTTCATTAGCGGGTGGGCTGAGCGATAGGGTGTCTTCCGCGCGCGCCTGCCGCAGCCTCGCTATGGATGCCCAGAAAGTGAGTGGGCGCGCGGGAGACTGGTGTGAGGGAGTGTCGCTGGGGGAGAGGGGGGGGCTGGCTCCCGCCCCCCGCGCGTCCCCCCTCCCCGCCCCTCGGGCGGTAACGGGCCGCGCCCACCCTCACGGGGGGGGCCTCCCCGGCAGGTGTGAGGAGGTAGCGGGAATGGCTGCGGGGGGGGGAGGGAGGCAGGTTGGGGTGACTCGCTCTTTGCCCGAGCCGTGGGGTGGGTCCGGGGGACGCGGCGGGGGTGGGGGCGGGGGCTGTCAGAGGCTTTTGTTCAGCTTTGTTTTGCTGCAAGGCAAAGCCGAGTTGCCGCCGGGGGAAATTGCTGGGTATCGTCGGCGGGCTCGCTGAGCGTGGCGGGGCAGGGCTCGCTTGGGAGCTGCCTTCAGACGAGAGGGCAGCGTTAGGATGCCTGCAGCCGGCTGGGTCCCGTGGGACCTGTTGCTAGAGGCAGGGGGGATGCTGAGGTGGAGTGTAGCTGCCCACTAAACGTAGCTTCCATTAAGTGCGTCTAATCTTCATGTGAGAGGGAACCCATCCTTCTGTCTGTGCGCTCTCCATCTCTCTCTCTCTCCTTTGCCGTTTATTCTAACTTTTGTAGCTTTGGAGGAGGCTTTTTCACAGGGAGGTTGTATGAAAACTGTGTAGTATAGCTGAGAAGAAACTCCCTTGTGACGTACAGGGGAGGAGAGCGGAGCAGCATAGGTGCGCAACAGTTCCTGGGAAGTAGCAGGTTTCCCTAAGGGATTTGCCTGTACTAGTGAGAAAATAGGACAGTGTTTCAGCAGTGGAAGAAAAATTCTTATCAGTAATTTGGTATACTGCAAAATGATCAAGTGTAAGAGAGAGCTACTAGGAAAAAATGCTGGGAAAATAGATGGAAAGCGTTCTGCAATATTGGTCTGATCCCTCCTACGAGAGGGATGTAAAGGGGTTGTAAACCAACAAATGTAAATCTTGAGCTAAACAAAAGACTTAGTATCCTGCTTGTTGGGATGCTAATGGTATGTTATAAAACACCAGTCTGGAATAGATCTCTCTTATTGTGCATTTTGGCCACCAGTAATTAGATTGTTGACATAGGTGAATCCCTCTGTTTACTGTTAATGTGAAACTGCATTGAAGGGGACAAATTAATTATATTTCTTGTATGTTTTTAAAATGTGGCTGTTGGCCCACGTTCCCTTCTGTCTCCTTCCTTGCCTGTCCCCCACCCAATCAAATTATTGACCTGCAGAAAAGTGGTTGGGTTAGGAGACTGCGCCAACAGGAAAAAGTTAGCATCGGCTCTGCAAGTAATCTTGACCCAACTTTGTGGGTCCCTGGCCAGGTATCAGGAAGGATTTTTCCCTGCCTCCTCCTTTAGGATCTCACCTAACTACTGGCAGTAGCCCAGAAACACTGGAACTATTGTTAGCTATGAGTTGTACCTTGATTTTTTGGGGGCTTGAAAAACTTCACACACCTATTGTCTGGATGACTAAGCTTACTACTTTGAAATATGCAGATGAGAAATGCTACCACATAACTGGTTGTTAAGCCAGCTCTGTGGTAGACTCTTGTCGGGGTGCTCTCACGGGGGCCTTTCGGTTGAAGAGGTAAGGGGGTGAACTTCTGTAAGTCTTCCTCATTAAATGTTGTATAAAATTGAACCTCCATCCACCTTTAGTTGCTGGAAGAGAAAAGGAATTATTCTCTTCTCCCCTCCCCCAAGTGGTGGGAGTAGGGGAGAGGGCCTCTGCTATTCTACTGATTCTCCCAGTCTTAAGTAGTGGCTTCTGCTTTACCCTTTTCTGGAGCCTTTTTATTTTGGGTGGTCCTCTCCAGTGCCTGTCTCTGCTAGTCAGAGCTTTTCCAAACAGTAGCATTCACATGATTTCTAAGTTTCACTGCTGCCCCATGGGGTTCTGCATAGTATCCTTGAAACTGACCATAGGTGGTATTAATCTCCCTTCCGTGCTGCTTGGAGAAGCTATGAACAGTAGCAGAAATATTACAGCTATCTTCAGACTTAAAGAGGGCAGTAGCTTGGTTTATGCTTCGTTCACATTTGGAAAGTTACCTTTGAAATCGTAATGTCTTGAAACCTCATTCTTAAATGAAAGGTTTTGCAGAGGCTCAGACTCAGAGCTAGACCCATACTTGCTAGGGCCAAATGAATAACCTTATGTATATTTCATTAATATTTGAGGTGTTCAGTTGCTATGTGAGTGCCATAGAAATGCATATAAATCAAGTGTCATTTAGGAAGGGACATCTTGTGTATCTGTAAACTTACAAAAAATCTTGTCATGTCTATTACTGTATATTTGTAGTGTAGTATGACAGACTTGCTTGTGAAACTTTAGATACACAAAATGTATTGTCTTTTTGTTAATCCCATCTAATGGAATCCGCTTTACGAGTCCTCTCTCTCTCCAGAGTGCTCTGTTCAATGCTATGTCCTCTAGTCTATTACACCACATTCTAATGTCTTCTTTTATGATATTCCACTGTGATGCTTTGGAGTTTCACCTAGACCAGTAAAGTGTCGCCTACAACCTTACGTGCTTCTGTACTGTGCAACTTTGACTCAGAGGCCTGACACCAGCCACCTGCATACAGCACAGTGACCTCACTCTGGCTTCCACCAGCCTGGTTACTCCATGCAGGGTGATACTAACTGCCCCTATGGTCCTGTGTCTACCTAAAACTGTCTCCCATGCAGTGCTCAGCCTTTCTCTAAAGGACCAGCAAATTTGATAAGGTTTTATGAGTGCTACAATGAGAAGACCATACACAGCATCAGCCTGTTAGTTTGACTGTGGATTTTACTCTTTCAGTTTAAAACGCTCCACTGAGATTCCTTATTAACAAAGGGCAGATACTTAAATGATACCAAACAGAAGGAATTGGGATAGAAAAGGTTCCAAATAAACAAAAGTGAAAATATGTTTGTGATAAATGGGGGGGGGGGGAGGGTAGCTCCCTTTTGTGGACACTCAGTTGGCTATGGAATCCCTCTTGGTGGTGGTTCTCTGCTTCCTTTACCTGTAAAGGGTTAACAAGCCCACAAGTAAAAGGAAAGGAGTGGGCACCTGACCAAAAGAACCAATGGGAGGGCTAGAACTTTTTTGTCCCCCCCCCCCCCCCCCCCCCCCCGCATTTTAAAAACAACCCACAACCTTCCCTTTGTCTAGGTGTTGTGATTCTCTGGGGCGAAAAAGGGAACAGGGAGCAGTTATGCAGTGAGAAGCTTAAGCCAGATATGAAAAACCATCAGATAATACCTAGAGATTGCTTATCTGAAACCCCAGATATGTAAGTAAACTAGGGAATGTCTAGAAAAACACGATTAGGTTTATTTATTTGTTTTAGTATTGGCTTGTGGACTCCTCTGTGCTAACCCCAAATACTTTTTGTTTTGCTTTTAACCTTTAAGCTGGACCTCAAGAAGGTTATTCTTGAGGTTTAAATTTTGTAAGTGGGTTTTTTTTTAAATCTAGCAAAAGCCTAAGTTCCAGATGTGTTTTTTTTTTGTTGTTTTTAATAAAATTTACCTTTTTTAAGAACAGGATTGGATTTTTGGTGTCCTAAGATGTTTGTGCATATGTTCTTAAATTAGCTGGTGGCAACAGCTGATTTCCTTTATTTTTCTTTCTCCGCTCTTCCCCGGAGGCGGATGAAAGGGCTTGAGGGTACCTCACAGGAAGGAATTCCGAAGTGTGCCTTTCTGATTTCAAAGGATGTGTGTGTTTTGCATTTGGGTGGTGGCAGCGTCTATGTATCCAAGGTCAGAGAAACTGTAACCTTGGGAGTTTAATACAAGCCTGGAGTAGCCAGTATTAATTTTTAGAATCCTTGCAGGTCCCCACCTTCTGCACTCAAAGTGCCAGAGTGGGGAATCGGCTTTGACAGTGCTTCTAATGCTAAAAGCCAATTTAACAAGCTGGAATCTTTGATTTTTTTCACCATAGTCCATTTTAACAAGTCTTCTAGCAGGGCTGGCTAGTCCTCAGGCAGGATCCAACTCTGATCTCAAAGTGCTTGATATCTTTGTTTCTTCAGGTGAAGAATGCCAAAATGGCTTGTTTTCTCCATTCATATTCTCAAGGTTCATCCTTGTTTCCAGGGGGCTCAGCTTGCTGTGTCCACCAGAGAGCTGAAGCCATGTGTTTCTGTTTGTTTTGTTGTCTCCTCCTCTTTGATGGCTTTGTTTACATTTTATGTAAATGTACTTCATTGCCTCTCCTTGATCAATTTACATTGGAGACGATACAAGCCAGTGGAGCCACGTTCCTTGGTCTAACACAGGGGGCCTTAAGCCCTACCACATTTTAAAAACATTTCCAGCACATTTATAGTTTTTATATTAACAATACATAATCTCACAAGAATACTAATCGGTGAGTTGCTAGTTTTTCAATGATATATTACAAGACATCCTTTAAATCAATATAATAAGTATGTGGGGTGCACTGAGCTGATCGGGTCAGCTGAGACTCACTGCTACATATCAGAAAGCCCAATGCCATCTTCTCATGAGGGTAGGTTACAGTTTTGCCAATCGCTTCTTGGGTTGGCCTCTTTTTCCTTCTATCTTGATGAGTTGATCTTACCCACATAGTTGTCAGGACTGTGCTTTACACAACCAAACCATTTGAGCCTGCACTCCCTCAATACAAAATGTATCCAATCACATCATGTAACTCATGGGCATTAATGTGCTATTCAGAGGCACTAAATCTAATTCTTAAATTACACTGTAATTAATTTGCTATGAACAGATTGTTAGCATACAATACTAACACATCTAAACCTTATCTTAGGACTTCAGTGACTCCATGAACATGTACTAATTGGGGTACTAAGCCTACTAGCCAGAAGGAAGTACAAAAATGAACCGGCTCACCAATGACATCCAGGACAATGCCTGATAAACACAATGCTTACCTTCTGTGCAATGTTGTTTGAATCCCCTTCTGTGGGGAATTAGCCAAGGGGCTTCCCTGCAACTTGCTTGTTAGGCCATTCTCCGATGGGATGTAAGCCTCTACTTTTGCTTATAGCCAGGTCTACACTAGAAACTTGCATTGGTATAACTATGTTGCCCAGGGCTGTGAAAAATCCATACCCCTGAGCGACACAGTTAAACCAACCTAACCCCTGATGTAGACAGTGCTAATTCTCTCATCAGCATAGCTACTGCCTCTGGGGGAGGTGGACTAACTGTGTCAATGGGAGAAGCCCTCCTGTTGGCATACTAGATCTTCACTGAAGATCTTCAACTGTGCCACAGCAACCTTTTAAGTATAGATTGGTCCTCTGTTTTCCTACAATTCATCTTAATGAAATTATGGACAGCAGAAGAGAGGCTGGAGCTGCCAGCCTTCGGAGATGAGCTGCAGTCTGCTTCATCTTGCATTTTACTATTCATTTGGACGATTATTTGCAAACAAAATACTAGCTGCTGACTTCTAGCTCTTTTTTATTTGAAATTGATGGCTTGGGCCCCAACACCTGCCAAGGAAAGCTACTCACTCCATTAGTGGATTTTTCAGCCTTTACCTTTTTTCACCAATATGAGGAAAAATATATGGTTAGGATTAAAGTTAGCTGAACTTCATGGTATTCCTTCCTGCTTGATGAAACTGAAACTGTAGCCTTGAAAGTTTTATGTACTATTTCTAATAGTCTTGCCGATCCTTGTTTCTCCTCCTGTTCCCTCTCCCCCCATTAGTCCTAACTCTAGGATCATTGGCACAATCTTGTTTATGTTGAGACAACTGTTAGCAAGTAGAAAATGGGAGTGATACATTGTTTGTATTTTAGGAGTGGCTGTGCAAAGGACTTTATTTGAATGTTACCTAGATAGACCTTTGCCTTCAGGTAAATTCAGACTTTATTGTACATGGCTATAAAATGTTTTTCAAACGGCAGAACCAACGGGATCTCATAAATCCAAGTCAAGAGGATTGGGAGTTTTCTGACTCATCCATACTGATGGTTATGCTTATAGGATCTAAGGCTTAGCTGTGGGCTTGTCTGACACAAGCACAATTGCTCCTGGTCAGTAGTGAACCAGAAAGCAGTTGGTAGGATTAGACTGTCTGAGGGAATAACTTAAAAACAACTTTGTCCATAATACTCCTATATAATATTTTAATCAATGGGAAACCTTCTATTCTAAACCAAGTGGTGGAAACATTCATAACAGTAATTTGAGGGAAGTAATGGATCCTGGTACACATCACCATAGCAATTTGACTGTCCTTATTGAAGAGTAATAAAAATTGGAAAGATTTGTCAACTGTATGCAGTTGCACACAATTAACCAGAATAGTATTGCATGACTACCTCATGCCAACTCTTGATAGGTGTAAAGGTAAACTTACCTTCCAATTTCAAGTTTGGAATCTTTTCCTAAGGGCCTTCTGGCAGGAAGCAGGGACTGTAGATAGCTTGCTGATTTTTTTTCCACTGAAACACTGATCAGTGATGTATCTCATTAAAATCCTTAGACTGCAGGTAGGTGGATACTAGTATAATTCAGTTCTTAGTGTTCTCCATAGCTTACCTTTCAATATTCTATTGAACTGGATGTTGGCATACCCTCTAGAGATAGTGGACAGCATCCCACCAGTTTTAGTTACCTGAGTGCTATACCACAAGGTTGATCAGCTGACTTGTTTCTAGGCAGTTACCCAGTTCCAAGTTTTTTTTTTTAAATATTTCTGAGCAACTGGAGAATCATACACACACTTTATTTGTGAGATCAGAAATAATAAATTTTCCTGTGATGAATTTATAGAATGAATTAAGGATGGGACTAGGAAGAAATGTTAGTTTAAACACAGTTGCTTATATACCAACTTCTGTTAACAGCCAAGCCAAAAACACTGAAGTTTTAGCCACGCTTTATACAAATTACATGATCAAATGTGTAAAGGAGTAGAAAAGACTTCTTAAAATAAGGAAAAAGCCATATACCTTGGTGGAACACCTCTTAGATAGCGTTTCTCAATGCGGCAATCGTGGCTGCATGCTGCTACTAGGGGCTTTTTGTGTGTCCCCAGCCTCTCCTGGGTGGTAATATGGGAGGGCGGGGGGATAAAGCAACGGCCCCTCCTAGGGCTGCACGTAGGGGTTGGGTCCTGTCCCCCTCTGGGGCCACAAATGTTGGAAGAGCAGGCAGGCGGCAGGGCTCGGGTTTCAGATTTGGGGTGGCCAGGCAGTAGACTCCAGCTGTGTGGTGGCGGGCTTCATCCCCTAGCCCCAGGCTCGCCCCCAGCCATTGCTCAGGGCTCCAGTCCCTGGACTCACCGCCACATAATCCCTGACCCTGAGCTGCCTCCCTTCCCACCTCCACATCCAGGGCTTAATTTGTCCCCCAGCTTGCCAGGGCTGAGTAAGTCTGTTGTGAAAAATATTTGTATGTCTGTTAATATCACTTTTCGCTGCCTCCTTGCTAGCTAGCAAGTCTGCTGAAGTGATAGTAACAAAATACAAATATCTGTTTTCACACAGACAGACTTGCTAGTCTTAAAAAAAAATAAGCAACCACATAAAGCAAAAGAAACAACAAAAAGGGACAAGAATATGCAAAACACATTATTTGTTTCTATTCTGTTGAGGTCTAGTAAAGAACAGAGAAAATTGTACATCATTTTTATTTGAGTCTGCAAAAAACCTACATAAATATGCACATATATGTCCAAATTAACTTGAGGGGAGGAAAAAAATTACAATGAAGTATTTTAGGAAAAATTTGCAGAGCGGCTACCAGCAATAGTTGGTGGCCACACGCTGAGGGCACCAAAAAATTTCTTGTGAGAACCCCTGTCTTAGATCTCACATCTTTGACTGTTTTGGGCCTTCCTAGCTTTAACAAAACGTTGTCGTTTTGAAACAAAACTCTAATTTCACATTAGGACTTGAATCCATGTTTGTATTTGGTGTTGCAGTGGGAAGTGGTGATAGGCAGACAAGGTTTTCATTCAGTAATAAACATTCTTTGGGGTAGCAAACTATTTAAAATTGCTCACAAGATGAATTATATATAATCCTTTTACAAATATTGAATTCGCTTTTGAATTTCTTTGTAATCCCAGGAAGCTCTACAAAGGATTATCTCTACTCTGGCGAACAAAAATGATGAAATCCAGAACTTTATCGACACACTGAGCCATACGTTAAAAGGTGTTCAGGTACATGTGTTAATATCGGCAAATCATTATATTTGCAAATGTGATGAAGTTGAGGGGTGGGAGGTCAGTCAGACTTGGATTATTGATGCTCACTTAAAAATATTCTTGGTGTCTAAAGAGCTGCTATTGACAATTCTTAAAACCAAAAAGGAAAGCTGTTGTGGTGGTTTTTCTGTTTATGGGTGATTTTACTGAAAGTAAAATGCAAGTATAAATTTCAATTCTGAAACTGAAAAATCCCTGTTTTTGTGAAATGCTGAGACTGGACTCAACTATAGGGAAGAGTCTAAATGATTTTGAAACTTCTGCCACCTTGTGTGAAGTGGTAGTTGTGTGTGAACTTTTTTCCTAGTTAAATCCAGATCACATTCTTCTGAAAAGTCAATATTCATGTGGCATGTTGAGATTTCTTTGGTCTGAGCATCAGCACTTGTCTTGCTTTTCAGGTTAGTGCTTTTAAATCAGTAAATTGGAAGATAACAGACTGTCAGACTTGTGTTGTATCTTTACCCCTTCTCTCAGTCTAAAACAAGGATTAATTTTTTTCTAATTTATCTACTGCCTGATGCTTATACCTCTGTGCTCTTTGCTCAGCATTGGTATGTCTGTAACACTGTAAATCTAAAAGCAAGTTTCTTAAGTAGTGGCAAATAAAACCAATTGCTGCTCATAGAACTAGGTAATTACATTTGTGTGTGAGAACTACTAGTTTTTTGTGTGTGAGAGCTTGAGACTCATGACAATGAGAGGTTTGTGCTATTGGATAACTAATGTTTACACATACCTGTGTGCTGTGCAGGATTCTGTTTGTAGCATTGCTGACATAACCAACTGGTGGCCTGTAATATTCTAAATTCTCTAATCTGCTTAAGAGAGGCCTACCATACAAATTGCATCATGACTAGCAAATTTTTATGAGATGGGGTAGCATGACAACATGCAGAGTAATCATTGCAAATTGTAGTTGGGGGGCAGGGGCACTCTAGAAGACTGCATCACTATTCTTGCACAACTGAAACACAGTTACGATTCTCTTCTCAGGCTAATTCTTCTAATGTAATTGCTGAGCTGGATGAGGAATTTGATGGTCTGTATTCTATACTGGATGAGATGAAGGAAAGTATGACCAACAGTATTAAGCAAGAACAAGCTCATAAATCTCAAGAGCTACAGGTAATTACATACATCTGAAAGTTTTTGAAGTACTAAGGATGTAATTCTTGACTAAAACTAGCTAATTTGTCAACGCAAAATGATTTTTGCAGCAAGTATTTATAACAAATGTTTACTCCTAGCTAAGGTGTGTGTTCTATCTTAATTACTTACATGGCTTTCATTGCATAAGTCCCTCAAATTTTTAAATATATTTAACTCACATGGATTTTGAGTATAAGGAAGTGCTGTTCCCCCATTTTACTGATGGAACAGAGAAGCTAAGTGACATGCTGAGGGCCACACAGGCAGATTGTAACAGACCTAGGAATTGAATCCAGGTCTCAAGTCCTAGGCTAGCACCTACTTACTGATCCATACTTCCTCCTCCTTGCTCTTTACACATAAGGAGTTATCTGTCCTCCACTGGAAAAGTATGAGGTACTTGTTGCTACACAGTTCCCAATACTTATGTTTTTCTGAAGTGTTGGATATAAGAACAGGTATTCTACAGTTAAACCCTGTGTAGGGGACTATCTTTGGGAGTGGGAGTGTGATGACATATAAACAAAACAACTGACTTTCTGAACTGGACATCAACTTTGTATCCATGACAAACTATTGGAGAAAATAAAGTGTAGCTTTTGGAAAAATAAACATTGCCATATGTTGCAAGGGACTGTGAATCTTATCTTTTTAATTGCTGTTCCTCTAGTTAAAAAAACAAACAAAAAAAAAAACACAAACCACTAGGAGTAAGGGGAGCATATCCTTTCAGAGCAGGAGGGTGAAGAGAAAAGGTAGACAGACATTTTCACAATAAAGGAAAATAAGAATACCATTCCATCCACATTGGAGTCCTCCTTAAAGCAAATTCAATATTAAACACAATAAGGTTTTTTAAGTCCTAGACAGTTTCTCAGAACAAATTTCCATGGCTCCTTTAGGGGCCTGTTCACTAGTAATATCCATACTCAAAGGCTTGGCAGCTAAACTTGGATTAAATTTCACAAAACAGTTTCCAGAGTACACAGGAAAGAGACATTTTCTGGCTTTATTCTTTAGCACCCCTATGAAATAATAGGGCTGAAAGACCGTTGCGGTCGTTTGCATCTCAATACCCACATCAGCTGCTCAACTTTTGTTCCAGAATTCCTGCAAATAGACTCTGACTAAGGCACTTGATGTGCTTTCTTGTCTTTACTCATTATACTCTTCTAGCTCCCTCATAGCAGTGCTGGTGTTGGAGCTCTGGGACCAAGCCAAGAGGTTTTAACATACAGGTTTTTCCTATATCCTTCTTAAGCAAGAACTGTAAATTTTATACCAAATAGAAGAGCTAGTATTGTCATTTTAGATTTTTTTAGTCTTAAAATAAGTTTAGTTACTGAAGTTCCAGTCAAGAGCCTAATTACATTTATGTAGTGTTTGACTGAGAACAAAGGGTTTTGAAACTGGCCTGGCTGATATTCTTTAGAAAGAGGCAAGTTCTGTATTCTGCAAACTTTTTAGCTTGCTACTCGAGGCTTTTAAGGTCAGAGGCTAACATTTACCCACTGTACAGCATGAGCAGATCTGCTTGGCACTTAACTCTGCCAGAGACTTCCTATAGAACCTTAGGCAAGTCACTTTTCTGTGCCTCAGATTCCTGTCTTAAAAAATGGGGATAATCCTTGTTACTTCACATGTGTGGGTGAAATCACTAATGTTTTTAAGGTGTTCAATATTTTAATGGTTGGGGTGGGGTAGCTGTGGAAGCAAACAGCATGTATACCTAATAGGAGTTCTGGTATTTAATTAGACCAGTGCTTTATTTAGACATGTATCACGTCTGATAGTGGCCAGTACCAGTTGCCTCAAAGGAAGGTGCAAGAAATCCCTAACTGGGCTGTCATTGCTCAGATCATGATCTGAAGCAGGAGGGTTTAAATCCACAGTTATGATCATACCATATAGAAAACTTAATTTAAGGAACTTAATTTCATGACCTAACAGAGGGCTTGACGTTCTGAAAGCTTGTCTGTCAGTGTCGTACAGTTGAACCAACAACTGTTACCTGAAACCTATGTATTGTATGACTGCACTGCCACTTCTTGAAATCCGAAGGAAAAAAGAGGGCCCGTGGAATGTTACTGGTGACTGAATACTTGCAGGTTTTGTCAGCTTGCCTTTCAGGGAAGGTTGTTATAGCTACCAGCCCTGGAAATGTTTATTTTCTTAATCTTCAAATTTGATCACCTTCAATGTCTCATGATTCAAGGAATTCCATGGTACTCTTTTGGAGGGGGATGGAGAGGAGTTGTGTTTCAGAATAGAACTGCACTTTATGAATCTCCAAAGGCCTACTAAAAGCAGATAAAGGATAATATTGACTATTCTAGATGTACCTTAATTGATAAATCAAATTTTTAGTCAAGACTGCATGCTGGACTCCTTGTTGGCTAACAATGCACTATATAGGTCAACTGTACAAAAGTATAGCTGAAATAATGAAGCTTAGTCTAGGGTAGCAGTTCTCAACTTTAGCAACCTGAGGACCACCACTTTGAAATTTTTCACGGACCCCCCAAGCCCTCCACTCAGCCTAAGGCCCCATCCCACACCTTCCCCTCCCTCTCAGTGCCTCCTGCATGCTGCTGAACAGGTGTTCTCCAGTGTGCAGGAGGTGCTGGGAGGGAGGGGGAGGAGTTGAATTGATCAGCAGAGCCTGTGGACCCCCTGGAGTACCCTCACAGACCCCAGTTTGAGAAACGCTGGTCTAGAGTTTAACTGGGTGTGACTCTTGATTGGAGTTGAGGAAGCAATGTCTCCTAATTTTACTGTCACCAGGAAGTGTTTGTGCTGTATTTACGCAGGCAGTCTTCCTGATACTGTCTGGATTGGAAAACTACCTATTCCATGCCTTTAAATGGGAAGAACTTGTAAGTTGTACAGTCATGTCTGTATAATTAGTAGATTTATAACAAATCTACCAGATATTGTAATGTGAGTGATTTTAATTAACTCTCTAAAGTTGATGTCCTCTCACAAGAATATTGAACTCTTCTATAGGCCCATGCTTATAACTGGAACCCACCCTTTAAAACCTGTGTGAGGCTGGAAGAAACACTACTTATTTGTGGGGCCATCTATCCTAATTACACTTGTTTACAACTGACATGACTCCTTCTGTTCCCAAATACTGATGCATCCATCCAGAATTCTAATGCTAGTGTCTGTCTGCTGTATCTTTGCAAATTGTTTAGAGATGCCCTTAGCTAAACACTGCTATTGAGATATCTGCTTCTATGGCAATATTATGCAATGTTGTGAAGTGTGTATCAAAGCTGATATATCAAGAACAGTCACATGTGGGTCAGTGGACAGAAGCTACATTGACTGGCTTGAGGGAAGTTTGCATTAATTCAGTCAGAAATCACAGAAAATTGATATAAACTTTGAGGTCTCAAACAATCTTTTGCTACTAAAGACAGTTACTTAGATCCTAAACTTTTTTTAATAGTCTTACCTAAAAAGTCTAGATGGATTCAACCTCTCACTGAACATCACTCTGCAAAAACTAGTTACATTTATGCAGCATTTGAGATAGGGGTGTAAAATGTTAACTAGTAAGCATTAGGCTTGCTGTTAATTGACCTTAACCGTTAACCCTGGTGGACCAGCTGCAGCTGGCCAGAGGGACCTTGGTTAAAGGTTTATCAGTTAAACAATTAAAATTATATAGTTTTTAAACAGATATTTACATCTCTAGTTTTGAGAACAAAGGGCTTTGAAACTGGCATGAGTGTCACTCTTTAGAAAGAGGCAAGTTTTGTATTGTGCAATTTTTTTGGTTTGCTCCTGGAAGCTATTCAGGGAAGAGACTTACATTTATTTGCTGTACAGTATCAGCAGATCTATTGGGCACTTGCAGTGCTGTATCCCTAGATCTCAAGGGTGAGTAAGCAGCACATTACAGAAAATTGATGCAGATTAAATGACCTACACTGCAACAAGTTGATGGCAGAGCTGGGACAAAACTCATGTCTCCCTTGCCCTACCCTTTGGCCTGCAGTTAAGATATTGTACACAGTACTAAATTACATTTGAAGGGGTATCTCCATAATATTGAACTAAGATTTTTAAAACTGGAAAGCATGGTTCAAGCCATACTGAAAGCTTTTTAACCATATCTGCAACATACACTTTAATTTATTTGGCACACTCTGTAAAATGTTTACAATTTTTAGTATGTTAAGAGCAGTAGACTGCAGTTATACATTCATCGGGCCTTACGGGTGCCATCTAACTAATTATTTGCTCCTTAGTTTCATAGGGCATAGTACACATCCTTAAGTTTCAGCTGTAGAAACTTACTTAGCTAAGACGATGTGTCCTGCCAAGAAGGATGCCAAAACCTTTGGGTGGCAGAGCTGATACTCAGTAACATTTATAGTGCAGCTGGGATGAATGTCCAAATTCTGCTGTTCATACTAGTACTCACTGTTGTGAAACCCTGGCACCCCAATATTCACCACTATCTTGTAATTAGGATATGTTTTGTACAAAATGTGCCTTGTGAGGTATCATTCTAAAAGTCTTCATCTGCTAGACAGTAATATGTCATTGGATTGTATGTGCTATTGTCATATGTGAAGTTATGAAGTTTGGTTATGTAGGTGTTACTGAACCATGTTGTGGAGGTTGAAAACCTCCACAAACAGTCTTTCAGGTAAAACAGTAAAAAGGCCAAACAATATTAATAGCTAATTGAGAAAATGTGCACAAGGATTACCCCCGGAACTGTGTGCAGTAGAAACCTCTGAGATATCGTTGCACAGTGGGAACTGTTTGACCCAGGTCACAGCAAAAGAGCTTTCCAGCAAGTGGGAAGAAGATATACAAGGGGGATAATGACATGATGGTACCTCTCTCCCTACAACAACACACCTGGAAACACCTGAGAGCTGAGGACTGAACTGGGGGAAGTGATGGTCCCAGGCTAGAGGGATTTTTAGCCTGTGTATGAACCTGGGAAAGCCAAGGCAGCTTGTGCCTTAAGAATCTGCCAGCCTGTTTATCACTCAGGGTGAGAATTTGCTAATTCATATCCTACCTAATTTAGTGTGTTTAAGATCTGTTTGTGGTTTTGTTTATTTACTGCGGTAATCTGCTTTGATCTGTTTACCACTTAAAATCTATATTTTGTAGTTAAACTAGTTTTGTTTGGTCTAAAACCACTACGTGTGGAAGTTATAATTTGGGGCAGAAAGCTGTTGCATATCTCTTTATACATTGAGGGAGAGGGTGAATTTTATGAGCTTATACCGCGCAGTTCCCTGTGCAGCACAAGATGGTATAATTTTGTGTTCACACTCCAGAAGGGGGTGCGTGCCTTAGCAACTGGGAGGTGCTTTAGTTCAGCCTTCCCATGCAGAGCTGATCTCCGCATCTGTGTGTGAAGCTGCAGCTCGGTGTGTCCCTATCTGTGTGTATGATGGTGAAAGAGCAAGCTCGGAGAGCTTGGCAACTTATCACAGCACCACAGTATGAGAGGGAGTCCAGGCCGGTGGGTCAGGCAGGCTCACTTGTACCCCAGTTCCAAGTGGCACCCCGGAGGGAACCTGTCAAAACTATCTTACCAACTCTCCAAATTTTAATATTTGGAACTCTCTCCTGTTTTCTGACCCTAGAATCAACTTAGCCAATGTAGTAATGCCTTGGAGAATTCTGAAGAACTACTAGAATTTGCTGCACGGTCACTGGACATAAAGGACCCTGAGGAATTCTCAAAGGTAGAAAATTAAACTGCTGTGAATAAGGAAAACACAGTTCTGTTTTCTTAACTTGAATGGGATTTTATCATAAATCTGTCATTACAAACCGCTTAGCGTAACAGTAGTGTAAGAGGAGAGGAATCTGGAAAAGGAGCTAGTGCCTCGAGCCATAGTGCCAAGTTGGCTGTTAAAAGGTGAAAAATCAGTAGCTACATTGGTATATTTTCATTCCAAACTACCCTAGTATTGCTTTTTGTTAACTCCTGGTTTTGATGGGTTGTAACCATGACAGCTGCTATAGCCATTTGATTTAACTGCTGTTTAAAATCTTACATTAGCATCTGTAAGCTCCTCAGGGCAGTTTTTACCATATGCCTTGCAGGCCTTCTAATGTCTGGGTTTTTTGTACAAATTTCCAGCCCAATGACAGTCCAGAGACTGTTTGAGTGATTCGGTGTAGCTAATACAAACAATATATGTACGTTACCATTAACAAACTTACAATTGAGTGGGGGAAATGCACCAAGGGAAAGGTAGAGGAGTGGAAACACAATACAACTGGTAAAATGCTGGCAATCCAGTTACTGCAGCTTCAGATCTATTACTAGGATATCCCACATTTGACTTTGTCAATGTCACATACCATATTTGTTTTGTACTAACAATGCAGTGAGCCACATCAAATCCAAAACCCAATTACTTGTATTTTCTGCCATTTTAATTTTCACTTGATAACAAGGATACTGGAAATGTTCTAGTAAATAGGACAATCTTACTCTTAAAGTGACAGTGTGAGTTCTTGCTTTTTCCCTCTTGAAACCTGTTTGTTTAATTTTTTTCCCCGAAGGACTGACAAGTTAAAAGCTAAATATCTATCTAGTACTTAAAATTTAGGGAGCCTAATACATGATGGCTTATGACTTGTCATTTCTTGACATGTTAAAACTGGGTCAGATCTTAAACAGCTCTTGAAGTATTGTACCCAAAGCTATGTTATAGCTAGAGTCAACTGGAAAGCACACAGACTTTATTAATGGAAATCATCTTACACTAATTGTAATGACCATTTCTTTTGGCATTTGGATCACAAAGTCTGCAGTATTCAAGGTACCAAGAACAAGTGTAGTCTGCTAGAATCTAGTATTTGTAACTTGCACTGTTAGCCTGGGCTGTAGTCTCCACTTCAGCTCTCTGTGAGCACAGATTTTCATGAACTGTAGGGCTCTGTTCTGGTCTACATGCTCCCACAGCTATGACAGTGGATTTTTTACTTCATTGAGCTTTAATACTTGGAAGGGGTTGCAGGGGGAGACAAGACTGCCCCTGCCTTTTGAAGTACTCATTTTTAATATTTAAGTACAGAAAAAATGAAGACCTTCTTACATTTAATTGCAGTATGCAAGAGCTAATACCTTGGAAATCTTTTTATTCAAACTAAACCCTTAGTTTAAAAACCAAAACAAAACCCACTAATGAAATCCCTTGGGAAGTAGGGCTGATTTGTAAGCTTATATTATCCTCACAATGTTCTTTCATACACGCAAAAGCACTTGGCTGCATCTGTTGTGGACACCATTTGTTGTGGACACCATGGTGCGTGCCTTAGCTTATTTTTAGGTTAAAACTGCAATACTATAATTAGGCTTGAGATGAATCCACTTTTTAGGATGTCATGACTATTGGGACTCAGATTTCACTGTAGATACCAATCTTAAGCAACCATCCAAGAGGCTGAGAAACTGCTTGCTTAATGGAAGTATGTTTCTTAAAAAAACAGAATTACAGTCAAATGTGGAGATATTAGTTGAAAAATACAGTAAAAATTGCATACACTAAATTAGTGCATATCTCCATTGTAGGACTGTGCAATGTTGGTACTTGGCTGAATATTAATGTTGAAGCACTGCAGATCTCTACCTGACATAACAGTATACTATCTTTGCAGAACTTATTCTTTTAGCTGTGGAATATTTATCAGTAAAACAGTGCATCAAGACTGATTCTGTGTACAGCAAGTCTCTCCCCATTTTAGAGATGCATCATAGGCAGTGACTTGATGTAAGTGTTGTTAAATGAAATGGGAGCAGTAGAGTTGACTGACAAATATTCCAGCCATTGCAATTTTGTTACATTATACAGGGCACAACTTTTGCATTTATTTTCATGTGTCCATAAAGTAAAAACTTAAGAGGGGAAGATAGCAACCACATGCTATACTATCAGTAATTGGATATTTATACCTACTTGGGAACCATAGTAATGGTCTTAAGTTCTATAGAGAACTTCATTTAAATGTTTCTACTGTCCTGTCTCAGCTGTAGATGGTTGAAGTGACTCACGTCATGTACAGCAGTATGAAGCAGGCTTGGCACTGATTTGCGCTCACTGTCCAGTCAAGAACAGTCAAAGACTTTTCTTGCAAGTTTCCTGTTTAATTTTATACACAAACTGCATTTAAACTGATCAAATGCGTCAAGTCTAAATTTAAATGTCTCTTATGGCCACGCTGATGAATTGATGCAAGTCACTATTTTGACATGTTTCACGTTCCTTGCTGGGTAGAGCCAAATACAGTTTTTGTATGGCTAGCCAGCTAATGAGTCATTCAGCTTTCAATAACATGTAAACCCCATAGTACAGGGGATCTTCTGTTTGTTTTCAGAGTTAATCACTTAATTTGAGAACAGCTATCTCAATGTGGGGGGAGACGTCAAATCCTATTCATGTCTACTGCATTTAAACTATGATTGAGGATGGATTTCTTTTGTCAAAGTGATATTTAGTGAATTAGGCTTCTGTGAATTTTTGAAACAAGCTGAAAAACTTCATCTAAATTGCTCACTGTGAAATTATGACATGGAAAAACCATGAACAGCACTAAAGACCACCATGACTGACAAGGAATGTAGCTAGGAGAAGAGAACTGGATCAACTGCAAATGTCTCCTAGCATAGTCTGCTGAGCCAGCTCATTAGATCAGCAATTCTCATTTCTAAAATGAGATGTTCATCTTCCTTCTCTGTACAGAAAACTACACTGACCTCTTTCAGGTGTTACTTTTTTTTTTTTTTTTTTGAAGGGGTAATTGCAGGATTGAGAGCTAAATGTTTGCTTCATTAGAGAAATGACAGGATGGATTCTGGGTCTTCCCTGGAACATTCTTAAATCCTTGTTCTAGGAGAAGTGGTTTGTTTTTTGTTTTCCGTGCCACCCCCCTTCAAAAAGTTGATCCTACCTTTTTAAAGGCACAGCTATGAGGAATTGTAAATAAGAGCTGCTACATAAGACCCTACTAGGGTTGCCAAAGTAGGATCTCCTCCCTTGAGGAATGTCGTTGGTCAAACTCTCTATTTTTAGTATACTTTACACAACAGATATTTAGCAAATAAGGGCACTTAGAATGAAATTCACCTTTGCTCAGAGGGTCCTCTGCAGGTATTCTAAATTGAAGTGAAATTCAGCCTCACTGCTTTTTGTAGGTTTAAATAGTCCAACTATGTACAGCATATTGATATTCATCTAGTACAATTACAATCACCATAAGATCCCTTATGTGATATTGTAGTATAATCTCTTTATTACAAGACTTTCCTATCAAACCAATAATGTCTCCAATGGAAAGATATTTTTATGAAAACATGTTTGTAATTTACAAAAACCTTTCTCTTAGGTTTTGTAAAATACTCTTATGTCCAGAGAAATGGCCTAAGCTTTCTGGTGCTGTTCCTTGAGAGTTAATCCTCCAAAATAAAAATCTCAGTTGAAGGCAACCTCAAACCAACTAGAAACTCTAGGTGAAAGATGAATCCACCCATCTTCTCATTGTTAACTTGTTCAATAACCTTTTTATTCTTAAATGTGACCAGGCCTCCCTGTTTTCAAATGGTAAATTTAAGACTTTGATACCCGTAGATCAGCCATATTGGTTCTGGGTGTACTACAATAATAGCAGGAAGTTGAGTACTTGTGCAACTCCATATATTGGAGCTTCTGAGGAATAGATGGGGAAAATCTACTGTAAAGTAGGATTGAAGAAACAGTACAATAACTTTCAGAGGGAAATTTTCCTTTCCTCTTTGATACCTGTTCTACAAGAAGTTAAGCTTCTGACAGGTTATGGTATGGATAAACACCACTGGCAATAAAACAAGTACTTTACACTATTGATTCAAAAGAGCAGAACCTAAGTAAATGCTGCTGTCTTTGTACTTTTTTCTTTTAAATTTGGAATTATGGATGCAGGAAAGAAATTTAAAGTGATAAACTGGATATCTGCTCTTACACTGGAATCATAGAATATTTGGGTTGGAAGGGACCTCAGGAGGTCATCTAGTCCAACCCCCTGCTCAAAGCAGGACCAGTCCCCAATTTTTGCCCTAGATCCCTCAATAGCCCCCTCAAGGATTGAACTCACAACCCTGGGTTTAGCAGGCCAATGCTCAAACCACTGAGCTATCCCTCCCCCCAAGAAGAAAAAGCCCAGTAATTTGGAGTTGGTTTGGTGTGGCTTTTGAAGTTGATTTGCTCTGATCTGACTTATTACAGCATTTCTAACCATTGTGCATTAACACAAGCTTATGGAAAGAAAAATCTTACATCAAAGTGGTAAAATATTGTTTGGTGTTTGAATCTGAGCTGCATAGCTGTGGGATTCATAATCTAACTCTTCTTGCATGTTACTGCTGTTGAGACTTGCATGGAAGCACTAATTACCTTCTCTCTCTTCTTCCTGATATGCACCAAGGCTGCCAGACAGATCAAAGATAGGTACGGTACAAAACTTCTTGCTTTGTAATTGTTAATATCTTTTCACGGAACTCAAAAGTACAGTCTTAAAGGGGAACAGTCAACTTTCTGATGCTCTTAGGTATTGTTTACAAGAGTATCACAATTGAAAGATTATATACATTATTTGACAGCATTCCATATAGTCAGTTTCTTACTCTCCCCTGTCTAGCTGGTTAACCTTTCTCCTTTTGTGTGAGCCTTTCACACAGCAACAGGAGGAGGGAAATGGGTAACAACCCAGAAAGTGTGGTGAGAAAACCACGTGGACAGACAACTGGGTGTAAAATTTGAAAACATTTTTTACAATCTATTTTTATCAAGTTGACGGTTTCCCTTAAATTCCTAAATATAGGATCCTGACTTAAAAATTTCTGCAGGCTTAATGATCTGTTTTGAGTGTGAGGAGATGCCTTGCAGCTAGAATCTTTTTCTAGCTAAGTTATTCTAGTGTTGACAAAGAATGTCTTTCTGGTGGTATCACCAGTACTGATGCCAGTGGGTTCACTGCCTGCATTAGTGACTTTTTTTTGCCAAGGTGATTTCTTTTTGGATGTGAAGAGTCTCTTCAACACATACTTAAACCAACTTTTTTAGAGTGGAAAACTTCTAATCTGCCAAGTATTTTATGATGAAACAATGTTAAGGTAAGCACATCTTTCTTCTGGACCAGCACAATCCTATTCAAAACATGCCTAGCAAACTCAGGTATATCAGTGGGTCTCAATGGAGACTGGAAGCACTTTTAAAACTTTTAGACACAAGCTGTATTCAGCATGTGGAAGACCAGCCCGACCAAGAGTTTCCAGAATATGTTGCTTCCACTGGCCCAGCAGGTTGGCTGTTGAGTAAAACATTTTCATGAGAACTAACAAGTTAATTGCCAAAGAAAAAAAGCTAGTTTCATGCTGGAATTTGTGTCCAAGGTAAACTCAGTGTTGATTGCTATGGGAAACTAAGCTTTCTATCCAAGCCCAAGCAGAAATAGAGAACCCTTAGTAGAAAGAAATTTAGGAATGGTGGTGGCAGAAGTTTTGTTTAATGTGCTTCAGTTCTTTGAACAGTAGCACGCCTCCGGTTATCCCTTCCAAGCTCATGAAGCTACTCTAGCAGCATTCAGCCACTCTGCTGCAGCCAGTTTGAACAGTGAATCTCTATACAGCTGGTTCTGTTGGCCAGACATGCAGAAGTTTCACAACTAGGTTGTAGTTATGGGAAGTTTCTGCTTGGACAACTTGTAACTATTGACAACACAAGGTTCTGTTAAGGTCAATCAAGCTGTTGTACTTTTGGGGCTTAGTCTGTTGGCTGAGCAGTGATAGCTGTGGGGCTGCTAGTGATGCACGCTGGAAAGTTGGTGATGGGGAAAATTCAAGTACTTCTGACTTAGTTGTGAGCTACAGGGCTATGGTATTGGATATTGAGCTGCTGGTCAAATTAAATCCTATTTTTGACTCTTGGGTACTGCCACTTGGAATTAGTAGTTTTTAGGATTACCAGCAAGCTGTAAAATTCTCTGCAGGAAATGCTACTTTTTTTAAAAAACTTTTGAGGATGTTCCAGTCAGGCTGCAAACTTAGAAAGAATGTAAGTCTAAAAATGGATATGGTCAAGAAGTAAAAACTCAAAACATGGATAACTGACACCACTTCACCATCTGGTCAAGACAAGATAGTTTAAGTACTCCAGTAGCGGGTGTATAATCTCGTTCATTCAGAGATTGTTTGAGAGGCCCCTGTCAGTTTCTGAGATTTAACTATTTCACAGCTATCGCAATCCTGAATAATTTTCATAGAGTCTAAAACTGATGGCTTACAGTTCTAAAATTCCATCTTTAGGAATTCATGTTCTTATAAACATTGATACTTTAGTTCTCTTGTCCTCAAATTGAAGCTGTATTCTCCGATTTCTCTCCACTGTTTAGGAAGGTTGGCATAAAATTAAGTTTAATTAGGTATCTAGGGTTATTGTGGCGTGGGTCAGAGTTGGAATTGATCTTGTAATAGCTCAAAATTTAGTAACCTTTTGAACTGGAATATCTTCCACTTTTGATTTCCACACTATTTTTGGCAATGAAATGGCCACAGTGTGTCTGCTCTTTTCAATGCCAACTACATTGTCCTTTTCCCCTGGCAACCTGTCATCCTCTGTACTCTTTGCTTTCTCCATCAAGTCTCTAGGATCTGTTGCTGCTTTTCCCTCACTGTCTCCACTGCTAAAACCCTTTTTTGTGCTTCATTCACTCTCTATTGTAACTGTAGTTTCAGTAAGACTGGCTCTTTTCATGGGGTGGGTATGGGAAGAAGTGTTGCTCCTGTTCCTTCACAAAAACACTTAAGAATCCAATTTGCTAGCCACTTCTCAGATGTCACAGATCCCTGGGTGTGAATTTGGTAAAAATGCTTCTTTTGTCCAACTTTTGATTTCTGAAACAGCATGTCATTAGTTACTACTTTTCAGAACTTGATTTTTCTTAAGTTTATGTTTTTTAAAAAAGTGGGTAGGATAGAGTGAACATTTGATTTCAGTAGTGCATTTGACAGATGGACAACACTCCAGGGTAATGCTGTACAACTTTGTATGTTATAAGGTGCTAAAGACCTAGCTGGAAGGCACTTAGGCCATGTCTACACTACGAAATTAGGTCTAATTCCTAGAATTTGGTTTTGTAGAAAGCATTTTTATACAGTCAATTGTGTGTGTCCCCACACAAACGCTCTAAGTGCACTTAGTCAGTGGAGTGCGTCCACAGTACCAAGGCAATTGTCGACTTGCGGAGCATTGCACTGTGGGTAGTTATCCCACAGTTCCCACAGTCTCCTCCCCCATTTGAAATCTGGGTAGAAATCTCAATGCTTGATGGGGCAAAAACGTTGTCACGGGTGGTTCTGGGTACATATTGTCAGGCCCCCCTTCTCTCCCTCCCTCCGTGAAAGGAACGGCAGACAATTGTTTCGTGCCTTTTTTCCTGGGTTACCCGTGCAGACGCCATACCATGGCAAGCATGGAGCCCGCTCAGCTCACAGTAACCGTATATCTCCTGGGTGCTGGCAGACACGGTACTGCATTGCTACACAGCAGCCGCTCATTGCCTTTTGGCAGCAGACAGTGCAGTATGACCGTAGTCGTCATCGACATACTCCAGGGGGCTCTTTTAGCTGACCTCGGTGAGGTAGGTCAGGGGCTCTTGGGCAAACATGGGAGTGACTCAGCCAGGTCATTTCCCTTTAAAGTTTCTTCTCATGGGGATTCAGTCCTGCTGGCAGTCCTACTGCACTGTCTTCTAATGAGCAGCCAGGAGATGACAATGGCCAGCAGTCGTACTGCACGGTCTGCTGCTGGCAAGACGTATAAAGATAGATGAAGTGGATCAAAAGAAGAAATAGACCAGATTTGTTTTGTATTCATTTTCTCCTTGCTCCCTCCCTCCGTGAAATCAACAGCCTGCTAAACCCAGGATTTTGAGCCCTATCCTTGAGGGAGCCATTCTGTTTCTCCTTGATGCAAAGTCATCCCCTTCGTTGATTTTAATTCCCTGTAAGCTATGTTGTCAGTCTCCCCTCCCTCCGTCAGAGCAACGGCAGACAATCATTTTGTGCCCTTTTCCCTGGATTGCCCAAGCAGATGCCATAGCACAGCAAGCATGGAGGCCGTTCAGCTCACCGCAGCAGTTATGATCATTGTAAACACCTCATGCATTATCATGCAGTTTATGCAGAACCAGCACCTGAGAAACCAGGCGAGGAGGCGAAGGCAGTGCGGTGATGAGGACATGAACACAGAATTTTCTAAAACTGCGGTCCCCAGCAATTTGGAGATCGTGGTGGGCAGGTTTATGCCGTGCAATGCCGATTGTGGGCCTGGGAAACAAGCACAGAGTGGTGGGACCGTATAGTGTTGCAGGTTTGGGATGATTCCCAGTGGCTCTGAAACTTTCGCATGCGTAAGGGCACTTTTATGGAACATTGTGACTTGCTTTAACCTGCCCCAAAGCGCAAGAATACTAAGATGAGAGCGGCCCTCACAGTTCTCAAGCGAGTAGCAATAGCTCTGTGGAAGCTTGCAACGCCAGACAGCTATCAGTCAGTCGGTAATCCGTTTGGAGTGGACAAATCTACTGTGGGGGTTGCTGTGATGCAAGTAGTCAACGCAATCATTGAGCTGCTGCTATCAAAGGTAGTGATTCTAGGAAACGTGCAGGTCATAGTGGATGTGTTTGCTGCAATGGGATTCCCTAACTGGTGGGGCTATAGACAGAACGCATATCCCTATCTTGGCACCGGACCACCAGGGCAGCCAGTACATAAACCACAAGGGGTACTTTTCAATGGTGCTGTAAGCACTGGTGGATCACAAGGGATGTTTCACCAACATCGACTTGGGATGGTTGGGAAAGGTTCATGACGCTCGCGTCTTCAGGAACTCTGGTCTGTCTAAACGGCTGCAGGAAGGGATTTACTTCCCAGACCAGAAAATAACTGAGGATTGTCATAAATATAAAGGGAAGGGTAAACACCTTTAAAATCCCTCCTGGCCAGAGGGGGGAAAACCCTTTTACCTGTAAAGGGTTAAGAAGCTAGGATAACCTCACTGGCACCTGACCAAAATAACCAATGAGGAGACAAGATACTTTCGAAGCTGGAGCGGGGGAGAAAACACAGGTTCTCTCTGTCTGTGTGATGCTTTTGCCAGGAACAGAAAAGGAATGGAGTCTTAGAACTTAGTAAGTAAGCTAGCTAGATATGCATTAGATTCTGTTTTGTTTAAATGGCTGATAAAATAAGCTGTGCTGAATGGAATGTAGATTCCTGTTTTTGTGTCTTTTGGTAACTTAAAGTTTTGCCTAGAGGGATTTTCTGTTTTGAATCTGAATACCCTGTAAGGTATTTAGCATCCTGACTTTACAGAGGTGATTCTTTTTACCGTTTCTTCTATTAAAAGTCTTCTTTTAAGAACCTGATTGCTTTTTCATAGTTAAGATCCAAGGGTTTGGGTCTGTGTTCACGTATGCAAATTGGTGAGGATTTTTATCAAGCCTTCCCCAGGAAAGGGGGTGTAGGGTTTGGGGAGGATTTTGGGGGAAAGACATTTCCAAGCAGGCTCTTTCCCTGTTATATATTAGACGCTTGGTGGTGGCAGCAATAAAGTCCAAGGGCAAAAGGTAAAATAGTTTGTACCTTGGAGTTGTAACCTAAGCCTATAAAAATAAGCTTAGGGGGTTTTCATGCAGATCACCACATCTGTACCCTAGAGTTCAGAGTGGGGAAGGAACCTTGACATGGTGGCAGAGTGGTGGGATTACCTTGAAATCATTTTGAGATCAATTTGAGGTTTTTGTTTTTGTGCTCTTTTTTTTGAACAAGAAGCACAGATTTTAAAAGGGAAACTTTTTTTCCTTTGGGCTGCTGGAAAGCAGGTTTTTAGCAGAAAGCAATTAGTTTTGTCTCTGCTTGGGGGCCAGAGCAGAGACAAAAGAGAATTCTTTTATGAGCTGGAGTTTTCTCTACCTAAAGGCAGGGTAGTTAACCTCCTGCAGGGAAATTCACAAGTCTTCACAGACCTGAAGTTCGTGTTGTGTGTGTGTGTTTTTTTTTCTTTTTTTTTACCTAAGAGCAGATAGAGGGGTTTTCTGTCTATTTGCCTGGAGACAAAGATGTTAGGTTTTTTTAAGGATTTTTCTGTAGGCTGACAACCACTGTCAGAGAACATAGATATCCAATTACAGCACAACCTATTTTGTTTGACAAGCCAAGTTTTTTGCTTGCTTATTTCTAACTCTTGGGTGTAAAGTTAGTTAAAAACCGAGGCAAACATGACAGAAACCAAGGCACAACACAAATTGGAGTTAACCAGACTGGAGGCAGCGAAAGAGGCAGAAAAAGCCCTAGGGGCTGCCCACAGGAGAGCTATGGAGGCAGAAAAGAACCAAGAGGCTGCTCACAGGAGAGCTATGGAGGAAAAGGAAAAAGAGAGGAATCATGAACTGGAGATGGAGAAGGTAAGGGCTGAGCAGAATCTACTGGATAACCCTAACAATCCTTCCCCAGCAATCCACAAATGGGAGCAGTGATGTCCACAGTATGATGAATCCAGTGATATTGTTGAATATTTTCTCACCTTTGAGACACTGCACTCCATAAAATTCCTGAAGTTCACAAGATGAGCACATTGGTTGCAAAATTGACTGGAAAAGCTCTGGAAATATTCAATAAGATGCCTACTGATGAAGCTTCTGACTATAATAAGTTCAAGGATTTGGTTTTAAAGCAATTTCAAATTACATCTGAAACGTACAGAGTAACATTTTGAACTCTTAAGAGAGCCTGGACTAAGTAATATGGCTTATCTAAACCAGATGAAGGATCTGTTAAATGGGCCCAAGGAAGGGGGGTCACTAGCTTTAATGGAATGTGTGATTTGATAGCTCAGGAGCAATTCCTGAATATGTCCAAAGAGGAAATAAAACCGTGTTTGTGGGATAAGGAAATGGACTCAGCAGAAAGTCTTGCTTCTTATGCTGATCGATACGAGCAGTCCCAGACTGCCAGAGAGGTGGGGCAAGCCAGAACAAAACGGGTGGAGGGAGGAGAGAACAACAACCCTGGTCACAGTTGGAGGGAGGGACACCCTCAGACCACACCCTACTACCAGGGGCAGCCCAAGGCCCCAACTATACACCAAGGAATACACCAGACACCTTATCGTCCTGCCACACCATTCTCCGGCCACCCACCTCGCCCCAGTGATCCGTCGGCTGGACAATGTTTTAAATGTAACGAGCCGGGGCATGTGAGGGCCAACTGCCCCAAGAACCCCAACAGATTACAGTTCATTGCACCGGAGGTCCTCAGGCCCAGATACCTCCCAGATACCCTTGGAGCGGAGGGAAACTGAGTGTGGGCGGGAAGGTCACCGCGTGGAGGGACACTGGAGCACAAGTGTCGGCTATCCATGCTTCCTTAGTGGACCCCAATTGAATTGACCCAGAGATCCAAGTGACAATTCAACCCTTCAAGTCAAACTCTTTCAGTTTGCCTACAGCCAAGTTGCCTGTCCAGTACAAGGGCTGATCAGGAACATGGACTTTTGCAGTCTATGATGATTATCCCATCCCCATGCTGTTGGGGGAAGACTTGGCCAATCATGTGAAGCTAGCCAAGAGGGTGAGAATGGTCACCTGCAGCCAGGCTAAACAAGCCATCACGCCTAGCTCTGTTCCGGAAACTTCTACCAGGACTTGGTCAGAGGTGATGGACCTGGATCCCAGGCCAAGGTCTGCAACAGCAGTAGTGGATCCAGTCCCAGAGACCCAGACAGAGCCAGTCCCGGAACCGGCAGAATAACCAGCACCAGACGCATTGCCAGCACTGAATCCAGTACTTGCAACCCCAACACCAGAGGGCCCCAGCAAACCTGAACCGGCAGCAGCCGATAACCCTACACCAGAGGCTCAGCCGGAGCCTGAACCCCAACATAGTGAACCAGCGGAGAGCGGTTCACAGTCAACAGGAACAGCCCCATCCCCTACATCGCTTCCAGAGGGACCAAGCCTAGGTCCACAATCTAATGAGGAACTGATGTCTCCAGCACCAAGGGAACAGTTCCAGACTGAATAGGAAGCAGAAGAGCGCCTCCAGGGAGCTTGGACGGTGGCATGGAGCAATCCACTGCCTCTCAGCTCTTCTAATCAATCCAGGTTTGTTGTAGAAAGAGGACTTTTTTATATAAGGAAACTCTTCCTGGTGGACACCAGGAAGACTGGCATCCTCAGACAGTTGGTAGTTCCAACTAAGTACCGGGTCAAGCTCTTGAGCTTCGCCCACAATCATCCTAGTGGCCATGCTGGGGTGAACAATACCAAAGACTGTTTTGGGGAGGTCATTCCACTGGGAGGGACTGGGCAAGGATGTTTCTACCTATGTCCAGTCTTGTGAAGTATGCCAAAGAGTGGGAAAACCCCAAGACCAGGTCAAAGCCCCTCTCCAGCCATTCCCCATCATTGAAGTTCCATTTCAGCAAGTAGCTGTGGATATTCTGGGTCCTTTTCCAAAAAAGACACAAGAGGAAAGCAGTACATACTGACTTTCATGGATTTTGCCACCCGATGGCCAGAAGTAGTAGCTCTAAGCAACCTCAGGGCTAAAAGTGTGTGCCAAGCACTAGCAGACATTTTTGCCAGGGTAGGTTGGCCCTCCGACATCCTCACAGATGCAGGAACTAATTTCCTGGCAGGAACTATGGAAAGCCTTTGGGAAGCTCATGGGATAAATCACTTGGTTGCCATTCCTTACCACCATCAAACAAATGGCCTGGTGAAGAAGTTTAATGGAACTTTGGGGGCCATGATACGTAAATGAGCACTCCAGTGATTGGGACCTAGTGTTGCAGCAGTTGCTCTTTGCCTGCAGAGCTGTACCACATCCCAGTTTAGGGTTTTCCCCATTTGAACTTGTATATGGCCATGAGGTTAAGGGGCCATTACAGTTGGTGAAGCAGCAATGGGAGGAGTTTACAGCTTCTCCAGGAACTAACATTCTGGACTTGGTAACCAACCTACAAAACACCCTCCGAACCTCTCTAGCCCTTGCTAAAGAAAACTTACAGGATGCTCAAAAAGAGCAAAAAGCCTGGTATGATAAACATGCCAGAGAGCGTTCCTTCAAAGTAGGAGACCAGGTCATGGTCTTAAGGGCACTCCAGGCCCATAAAATGGAAGCATTGTGGGAAGAGCCATTCATGGTCCAGGGGGGCCTGGGAGCTGTTAATTATCTCATAGCATTCCCTACCTCCAACCAAAAGCCTAAGGTGTACCATATTAGTTCTCTAAAGCCCTTTTATTCCAGAGAATTAAAGGTTTGTCAGTTTACAGCCCAGGGAGGAGATGACGCTGAGTGGCCTGAAGGTGTCTACTATGAAGGGAAAAGTGCTAGTGACATGAAGAGGTGAACCTCTCCATGACCCTTGGGCATATGCAGTGACAGTAGATCAAGGAGCTGTGCACTAGCTATGCGCCGATGTTCTCAGCCACCCCAGGACTGACTGAACGGGCATACCACTCCATTGGCACAGGTAATGCTTACCCAATTAAAGTCCAACCTTACCGGGTGTCTCTTCAGGCTAAAACTGCTATAGAACAGGAGATCCAGTATACGTTACAAATGGGGGTAATCTGCTTCTCTGGCAGTGCATAGGCATCTCCAGTGGTTCTAGTTCCCAAATCAGATGGGGAGATACGTTTTTGCGTGGACTACAGTAAGCTACATGCTGTAACTTGCCCAGACAACTATCCAATGCCACACACAGATGAACTATCAGAGAAACTGGGACGGGCCCAGTTCATCTCTACCTTGGACTTAACCAAGGGGTACTGGCAGGTACTGCTAGATGAATCTGCCAAGGAAAGGTCAGCCTTCACCACACGTCAGGCTGTATGAATTTAATGTAATCCCTTTCAGGCTGCGGAATGCACCTGCCGCCTTCCAAAGACTTGTAGATGGTCTCCTAGCAGGATTAGGAGAATATGCCGTCGCCTACCTAGACGATGTGGCCATATTTTCGGATTCCTGGGCAGAACACCTGGAACATCTACAAAAAGTCCTTGAGTGCATAAGGGAGGCAGGACTAACTGTTAAGGCTAAGAAGTGTCAAATAGGCCTAAACAGAGTGACCCACCTTGGACACCAGGTGGGTCAAGGAACTATCAACCTCCTACAGGCCAAAGTGGATGCTATCCAAAAGTGGCCTGTCTCAAAGTCAAAGAAACAGGTCTAATCCTTCTTAGGCTTGGCCGATTATTACAGGTGACTTGTACCACAATACAGCCAAATCGCCGCCCCACTGACAGATCTAACGAAAAAGAAACAGCCAGATGCCTTTCAGTGGACAGAAGAGTGTCGAAGGCCTTTAACCAGCTTAAAGCGACACTCATGTCTGACCCTGTACTAAGGGCCCCAGACTTCGACAAACTGTTCCTAGTAACCAGAGATGCATCCGAGCGTGGTGTGGGAGCAGTTTTAATGCAGGAAGGACCGGATCAAGAATTCCACCCTGTAGTGTTTCTCAGCAAGAAGCTGTCTGAGAGGGAAAGCAACTGGTCACTCAGTGAAAAAGAATGTTACGCCATTGTCTAAGCTCTGGAAAAGCTGAACGCCCATATGTTTGGGGACGGCATTTCCACCTGCAAACCGATCATGCTGCACTACGGTGGCTTCATACTGCCACGGGAAATAACAAACAACTTATTCGGTGGAGTTTAGCTCTCCAAGATTTTGGTTTTGACATCCAGCACATCTCAGGAGCTTCTAACAAAGTGGCTGATGCACTCTCCCTTGAAAGTTTCCCAGAATTAACTGGTTAAAATAGTCCTTGAGATGTGGAAAATATTGTTAATCTTGGTAGGATATTTAGAGGTGCGGCTGTCTTATTAACTCTGTTTCTTCCTAGAGCTCCAGGAAGAAATCACAGCCAGCGTTTCACCCTATCTGTGATTTTTGGGGGGTGTCATAAATATAAAGGGAAGGGTAAACACCTTTAAAATCCCTCCTGGCCAGAGGAAAAACCCTTTCACCTGTAAAGGGTTAAGAAGCTAGGATAACCTTGCTGGCACCTGACCAAAATGACCAATGAGGAGACAAGATGCTCTCAAAGCTGGGGGGAGGGGGTGAAACAAAGGTTCTCTCTGTGTGGTGCTTTTGCCAGGAACAGAAAAGGAATGGAGTCTTAGAACTTAGTAAGTAAGCTAGTTAGATACGCGTTAGATTCTGTTTTGTTTAAATGGCTGATAAAATAAGCTGTGCTGAATGGGATGTAGATTCCTGTTTTTGTCTTTTTGTAACTTAAGGTTTTGCCTAGAGGGATTCTCTGTTTTGAATCTGATCACCCTGTAAGGTATTTACCATCCTGATTTTACAGAGGTGATTCTTTTACCTTTTCTTCTATTAAAATTCTTCTTTTAAGAACCTGGTTGTTTTTTCACTGTTCTTAAGATCCAGGGGTTTGGGTCTGTGTTCATGTATGCAAATTGGTGAGGATTTTTTCAAGCCTTCCCCAGGAAAGGGGGTGTAGGGTTTGGGGAGGATTTTGGGGGAAAGAAGTTACATATTTGTTAGACGCTTGGTGGTGGCAGCAATAAAGTCCAAGGGCAAAAGGTAAAATAGTTGGTACCTTGGGGGAGTTTTAACCAAAGCCCATAAAAATAAGCTTAGGGGGTTTCATGCAGGTCCCCACATCTGTACCCTAGAGTTCAGAGTGGGGAAGGAACTTTGACAGGGATGCTGAAATGCCTATAGTTACCCTTGGGGACCCAGCCTACCCCTTAATGCCCTGGCTCATGAAGCCGTCAACAGGCACCCTGGACCGTATCATAGAATATCAGGGTTGGAAGGGACCTCAGGAGGTCACCTAGTCCAACCCCCTGCTCAAAGCAGGACCCATCCCCAACTAAATCATCCCACCCAGGGCTTTGTCAAGCCTGACCTTAAAAACTTCTAAGGAAGGAGATTCCACCACCTTCCTAGGCAACGCATTCCAGTGTTTCACCACCCTCCTAGTGAAAAAGTTTTTCCTAATATCCAACCTAAACCTCCCCCACTGCAACTTGAGACCATTACTCCTCATTCTGTCATCTGCTACCACTGAGAACAGTCTAGATCCATCCTCTTTGGAACCCCCTTTCAGGTAGTTGAAAGCAGCTGTCAAATCCCCCCTCATTCTTCTCTTCCACAGACTGAACAATCCCAGTTCCCTTAGCCTCTCCTCATAAGTCATGTGTTCCAGTCCCCTCATCATTTTTGTTGCCCTTTGCTGGACTCTCTCCAATTTATCCACATCCTTCTTGTAGTGTGGGGCCCAAAACTGGACACAGTACTCCAGATGAGGCCTCACCAATGTCGAATAGAGGGGAACGATCACGTCCCTCGATCTGCTGGCAATGCCTCTACTTATACATCCCAAAATGCCATTGGCCTTCTTGGCAACAAGGGCACACTGACTCATATCCAGCTTCTCGTCCACTGTCACCCCTAGGTCCTTTTCTGCAGAACTGCTGACTCGCCATTCGGTCCCTAGTCTGTAGCGGTGCATGGGATTCTTCCGTCCTAAGTGCAGGACCGTAGTAAGAAGCTGTTCAACTATAGGCCGAGCAAGTGCAGAATGGTGGTAGAGTGTGCATTTGGACATTTAAAGGGTTGCTGGCGCAGTTTACTGACTCGCTCAGACCTCAGCGAAACCAATATTCCCACTGTTATTGCTGCTTGCTGTGTGCTCCACAATCTCTGAGAGTAAGGGGGAGACGATTATGGCAGGGTGGCAGGTTGATGCAAATCGCCTGGCCGCTGAATACACGCAGCCAGACACCAGGGCTGTTAGAGCACAGCAGGAAGTACTGCGCGTTAGAGCTTTGAAAACCAGTTTCATGACTGGCCAGGGTTCTGTGTGACACTTCTGTTTGTTTCTCCTTGATGAAAACCCACCCCCTTGGTTGCCTCTAAATTCCCTGTAAGCCCCGCCCCCCCCGCTCCCCCTTTTCAATGACAGCTTGCTTGCAAAGGAAATAGTCACTATAATTTTAAAAAAACATGTATTCTTTATTGATTATAAAAATAGGAAGATAGCCCAGGTGGGGTGTGGGAGGAGGGAAGGAAAAGGCCACTTCAAAACTTCTTGAATGATAGCCTTCTGTTGCTTGGGCTGTCCCCTGGGGTGGAGTGGTTGGGTGCCTGGAGTTTCCCCCCTGCGTTCTTGGGCGTCTGGGTGAGGAGGCTATGGAACTTGGGGAGGAGGGAGGGTGGTTAAACAGGGGCTGCAGCGGCAGTCTGTGATCCTGCTGCTGTTCATGAACCTCCAGCAGATGCTGGAGCATGTCCGTTTGATCTCAGAGTAGCCCCAGCATTGCCTCATGCCTCCTCTGATCTTCCTGCCACCACCTCTCTTCACCTTCATTGGCTCCTTTCCTATACTCTGCTATTGTGTCCCTCCACATGTTCTGCTGAGCTCCGTCAGTGCCGAATGACTGCATGAGTTCAAAGAACATTTCATTGTGCATGCATTTTTTTTTGCCACCTTATCTGAGATAGCCTTTGGGATGGAGGAGGGAGGCTTGAAACATTTGCAGCTGCTGGAGGGAGAAAGAGTGAAGTATTTTAAAGGTACATTTTATAGAACAATGGCTATACTCTTCCACGGTGAACAACACTATTCACATTACATAGCACATGTGATTTTTGGTACAAGATTGCATTTTGCATCTTGTGTTAGAGATCACACACGCAGTGCCGGGCAACAGAATTCAGCTTGCGGGTGGCCATGGTAAGCCATAGTCTTTCAGCTTCTGCAACCTTCATAACAGCAGTGCCCTCCTCTCTCATCCCAAGCAAAGCATGTTGAGTTGGCTATTTAGTGCTGCGGTTTTCCTGTTAATGTGCAGCAGCAGAAACCAAACTTAACCCCGCCCCCCAATCCAGTTCTCTAGGATGATTACTTTACCCCTCCCCCCCACCGTGTAGCTGATATCAGGGAAATCCCTGCTAGCCAAATGCGAACAGCTCAGTGCTGCGCCGCCCCCAACTGCGTAGCTAACTGCGGGGAGGATTTCTTTTCAGGCACAGGCAAACAGCCAAGTAGGTGCGGCCACCTCTGAATGTCCCCTTAATTAAATTCCCCTATTTCAACCAGGTTACCATGAACGATATCACTCTCCTGAGGATAACCCAGAGAGATCAAGAATGGATGTTGCTTGAATGCCAGCAAACACCTGGACTATATGCTGCCATGCTTTGTTATGCAATGATTCCAGACACCGTGCTGCTGGCCTGCCATGGTAAAATGTCCTACCATGGAGGACTGAATGAGGCTGTCCTCCCCAGAAACCTTTTGCAAAGGCTTTGGGAGTACATCCAGGAGAGCTTCATGGAGATGTCCCTAGAAGATTTCCGCTCCATCCCCAGACACGTTAACAGACTTTTCCAGTAGCTGTACTGGTCACGAATGCATCCCAAGTCCTCAGGGCTACTTAATCATTAAAAAATGCTTGCTTTTATAACATGTATTATATTTAAAAAGGTACACTCACCAGAGGTCCCTTCTCCGGCTTGGTTGGGTTGGGAGGGTATTTCAGTCAGGGTGATGAAAGGATCCTGCCCATCGGGGAGAACAGTGTGCTGTCCTCAAGCTCATCTTCCCCATCCGCAAAATCCTCAGCCATGGCGGAGAGTACCCCATCATCGGAGTCCACGGACAGGGATGGGGTAGTGGTGGTGGCCCCCCTAGAATTGCATGCAGCTCAACGTAGAAGCGGCATGTCTGGGGCTCTGTCCCGGAGCGTCCGTTTGATTCTTTGGTTTTCTGGTATGCTTGTCTGAGCTCCTTAAGTTTCACGTGGCACTGTGTTGCATCCCTGCTGTAGCTTCTGTCCCTTGTGGCCTTGGAGACTTTTTTTTTTAAATGTTTTGGCATTTTGTCTTTTTTGAAACATAGTTCTGATAGCACAGATTCCTCTCCCCATACAGTGATCAGATCCGGTACCTCCCCTTCGGTCCATGCTGGAGCTCTTTTTCGATTCTGGGACTGCATGGTCCCCTGTGCTGATGAGCTCGCCTGGCCAAACAGGAAATGAGATTCAGAAGTTCACAGGGCTTTTCCTGTACACCTGACCAGTGCATCTGAGTTCAGAGTGCTGTCCAGAGCGGTCACAATGGTGCAGTGTAGGATAGCTCCCGGAGGCCAATACCTTTGAATTGTGTCCACACTTACCCTAATTCGAAACAGCAATGTCTATTTCAGCGCTAATCCCCTTGTTGGGGAGTGCAGAAATCTGTTTTAAGAGCCCTTTATGTACAAAAGAAAGAGGCTTCGTTGTGTGGACGGGTGTAGGGTTAATTCGATGTAACGCTGCTAAATCGGACAAACTCGTAGTGTAGACCAGGCCTTGCTCTCCTTTTCCTACTGCCTCCCACTTACATAGACTGGTGATGTTATCATACCCGTGCTGATTCTGGAGCTATGAAGTCAGATCTGAGAGTGAACATGAAAGCTGTTAACTATTTTATGCTCCAGTCTCTACCATGATACTGGTTATATGTACAGTCAAATGTATACAACTAACCTCTCCTCATCCCCTAAATTAGATGAGTAGGGTGGTGCTAATAAAGCATGCTATTTGATTCAGCAGAAAACAGACTTTGTTTCTGAGTCATGTCTAGTACTTTCAAAATGGGAATCTGCATTTTAAAGAGACAACTGGAATTTTCTTCAATGGAAGAGTGAAGGTGCTTTATAGTGAAATCTTTAATGATCTTCTGTAATTGAGGAACAAATTTGTTTTCTACAGTGTTGGTAGCTAGTGCATTTCTAATTATGGATACATAAGTTGATACTTGAGAATCAGATTAAGGCCTTAATTCTTCAATGCCTTGTGTCTTTCATTTGGTCCTGCTTCAAGTCACCCGGGCCTGATGAAATACATCCTAAAATAGTCAAGGAGCTGATTGAGGAGATATGAGCCATTAGTGATTATCTTTGAAAAGTCATGGAAGATGAGAGAGATTCCAGGGAAATGGAAAAGGGGCAAATATAGTGCTAATCTATAAAAAGGAAATAAAGACAACCCAGAGAATTAGTCAGTCATCTTAACTTCTGTACCCAGAAAGATAATGGAGCAAATAATTAAGCAATCATTTTGCAGACACCTAGAAGATAATAAGGTGATAAGTAACAGTCAGTATGGATTTGTCAAGAACAAATCATGTCACCCCAACCTAATAGCTTTCATTGACAGGGTAACAAGCTTTGTGGATGGGTGGGCAGGTGATAGACCCTTTTCATAAACTAGGGAAATACAGCCTAGATGGAGTTACTGTAAGGTGGGTGCATAACTGGTTGGAACACCATTCCCAGAGGGTAGTTATCAGTGGTTCACAGTCGAGCTGGAAGGGCATACAAGTGTGGTCCCACAGGGATCAGCTCCGGGTCCAGTTCTGCTGAATATCCTCTTCAGTGATTTAGATAATGGCATAGAGAATATTCTTATAAAGTTTGTTGATGGTACCAAGTTGGGAGGGGTTGCAAATGCTTTGGAGGATAAGGATTAAAATTCAAAATGATTTGGACAAATTGGAGAAGTGGTCTGAAGTAAATAGGATGAAATTCAGTAAGGACAAATGCAAAGTACTCCAAGTAGGAAGGAACAGTCAGTTGCACACATACAAAATGGGAAATGACTGCCTAGGAAGGAGTACTGCAGAAAGGGATCTGGGAGTCATAATGGATCACAGGCTAAAGGAGTCAACAGTGTAACATTGTTGCAAAAACTGGCAAACATAATTCTGGGATGTATTAGCAGGAGCATTTTAAGCAAGACATGAGAAGTAATTCTTTCCCCTCTACTCTATGCTGATTAGGCTTCAACTGGAGTATTGTGTCCAGTTCTGGGCATTACATTTCAAGAAAAATGTGGACAAATTGGAGACAGTCCAGAGAAGAGCAACAAAAACGATGTAAAGGTCTGGAAAATGTGACCTATGAAGGAAGATTTGGGGGGCGGGAGACTTGGCTTGTTCAGTCTGGAGAAGAGAAGACTGAGAGGGGACATAAGTTTTTTTTCAAGTACATAAAAGGCTATTACAAGGAGGAGGGAGAAAAATTGTTCTCCTTTGCTTCTTGTCCTATCCTCAGAGGTTAAGGAGCTTAAATTGCAGCAAGGGCAGTTTAGGTTGGACATTGCAGGAAAAACTACCCTGACAGAAAGTTAAGCACTGGAATAAATTGCCTAGGGAGGCTGTGGAATCTCTATTGTTGGAGATTCAGAGCAGGTTAGACAAACACCTGTCAGGGATGGTTTAGATAATACTTAGTCTTGCTATGAGTTTAGAGGACCAGACAAGATAACTTCCTGAGATCCCTTCCAGTCCTATGATTCTAGGCTTGTGCAAAGTGGCTGTAAAATGCTACCAGATCAGAATTTTTCACTTTCAGTGGCTATCATTACTGTGTGTACAGGTTTAAATGAATACCCCAGGTACGAAGCCTGGGAGAATCAGGCTTGAAGTCTTTTTAGTCACTTCTAGATTCTTACATGGAGACTCATAATGTCACAGATCAAGTGAGAGGGAGGCACTTGCAACTAACACCAGATCTTTTGAGCAGTGAAACACTTCTTGTAACTTAAACTTCAGAAAACTGGTTAACACCACCATTTTAAAATGTGGGAGCTGATTTTTTTTTCAAATATAATAAGGGAAGAACAGTGCACTCAAACCTGTAGCAACTTCTGAAGTGAATTATAAAAAATCACATGGTTTTGACACACCTCAAAGTTAACTTCCTGAGTATAGAATTTCCAAAATATGAACCACGTTTTCCTAATAAGCCTTTCTTTTCTGTAGAGTCACAATGGCTTCAGCATTCCGCATCTCTTTGAAACCAAAGGTCAGTGATAACATGACTCACTTGATGGTGGACTTCTCTCAGGAAAGGCAGATGCTCCAAGCTTTAAAGTTTTTGCCAGGTAAAATTAAGTCTGTAGTGAATTGAATTTTTATACTATAAGATATCTGGGATAAACAATAGTTCGTTTAATGCGTTTTAATATGTGGATTTTTTTCAGCTATCTTAAACAGTTTCTTCAATATTTACTTGGCAAATATCAGATCTAGATCATCTACTTCATAAAGGTGGTAACACATATAGACCTTTATACAGTATAAGGACCAGTCAACGAAGGTGGGAATGGAACTTGTTCTTTGCTCCCAGACCTGTACTTCACCGTTATAGGTAATTGCCTAAGATCCTTCCTGCACTGGCAAGGTATCAAGTGTTTAACATACTCACAAGCTGAGTCTTGTTTGACATGTTACTCCTTCACATGCAGTTCACAAAATGCCAGGGATATAAGTGTAGAGACCAAGAGTGTTCAAGTTCCTCTGACTTCCTTTTTGTACTTCCTTTTAAAAAGATGATCTGATCTTTGATATTAAATATCTGGATTAGATATTAGATTTTCAAAGGTAACAGTCCACTAAACTTGAAATTGCTGATATTTACAGCCTGAGCTCCAACTTAAGGAAGCCTTTCCTTTGGTGTGGGAATTAATAACCACCTTGACACTGTTTCCAGAACTATTAAGCCTCCTGCTGGCAGTCATGGTCCCTTTTGCTATATGATGTGGAGGTAATCTTGGTCCTGTGCTTAGCGTTTGTCTCAAATCACTATCATGGTGCTTAATTGGCAACTCACGATGAGCTGTGCTGAAATTACCATTCAGTCCTTAGCCTCCGGATGCAAATGGTAACTCAGTTATCCTCTTACCCTTTCTAGATAAGGGAGGAAGATTGAAATGCTGCTTGTATACTGTACCTGTTATGTGGGGAGACAAATGGAGGACTTGAGTGACCAGTGCTGTTAGTTTTCAGAGTAGCAGCCGTATTAGTCTGTATTCGCAAAAAGAAAAGGAGGACTTGTGGCACCTTAGAGACTAACCAATTTATTTGAGCATAAGCTTTCGTGAGCTACAGCTCACTTCATCGGATGAGTATGCATCCGATGAAGTGAGCTGTAGCTCACAAAAGCTTATGCTCAAATAAATTGGTTAGTCTCTAAGGTGCCACAAGTCCTCCTTTTCTTTTAACATAATTTTGGTTAGCTACATTCTTGTTCATACAAGATAATCCGGCACTTGGCATTTAAATGTGGAAAGATCAACTGTAAGGATATCACTGGATTTTTTTTTTTTTTTCCCCTCTCCCTGGTGGATAACTTAAATAGCTTGTAACTATTTGGTATAGAGCTCTGTCACTACTTATAGCAGCACAGATTCTTGTAGGCAAAACTTAAACTGGGTGTTGATTCAGACAGTTTGAAATCCCAAACTTGATGAGGTGGTGATATTTAAATGCCTAGATAATGCTCATCACAATGGTACAGGAGTATCTTACAACTTCTAAAAGTAAACACATGAAAGAATCTCATCTTTCTATCTGGTATATAAGAAGATGCCAAAAATAATGGGTAGAGGTAGGTGCTTCAAAAGTTGCTGGCATGGCCTCTGAATGATAGATGTCTTAGTATTTCTCTCAAACTCTTAACCTGTTGCTGGCTGACTTCTATAATCTTCTCTCCAAATACTACTATATTTCTCTTTAAACCAGTTAGAATTGTTTTTGTGATTCTCTAAGACTTTCATAAATCTTTGTTCTCAATCTCTATACAACTTAGACAGAAATTCCCAAACATTTTGTAAACCACGAGCCCTGCTGGAACATCAAGTCTTATGACTACAACTTGTCCTGTGTTCTATTCAAATAACCCTTGTGAGAAGTGAAAAGCATTTACACTTAAGTTGTGATATTTAAAAATGTTCAGTAACTCTTCAAAATGGCATGCTTGGGAGGCTGGCTGCATGGGATATGTACATAGACTGAAGACTTTCTGCTTCTGCTGGGAAGGCTAATAAAGTATCTCCTCTTGGCAAGTTATAAATGTGCAACACTCTGGCTTAATGCTACCTTCATTTCATGCTATAAGAAGTGAGCTGGAGTGAGTGTTTTCTGCACTCTCAAACTTTCTTTGTTTTGTAACTTCAAGTGGAATATCCTTTTTTCCCCTCATGCTCTGACTAGGGTCCATTTGCATAAAGAGAAACTATACAGTAAAAGCAAAACTTTAAGCTTTTCAGAGATTTGAGAGATGTCTGCTGGTCTTCAATGCAAATAAAAAGAATTACCTAAAATTTCAGTCACTCTGACATGTTTCATGCACTTCATGACACACCTGCTGGGATCATTGAATTATAACTTGCACTCTTCTACTGAAGCGTGCATCACTGTTTTTAAGCATGCTGTAATTTAAGCTGTACTACATCAGCCAAAAGAATGGTGTTTGCTTCACTGATGAAGAGCTTCAGTAAATTCCCCAATAAATGGTCTTGTCTTTCTTCAGTGGTGGTGTCTGTCTCTGACTGACCTTCATTTGAGATATATGGAACAAGCACACTGAACCGGAGACAGGCATAGTGATTAAATAACCAAGTGGTCAGCTCTAAAAAGTGACAGAAAATGGCACCTCCTTACTTGGTAAATGTGCTACTGTTGTGTATTCATACAGGGAAAACTTCATGTTAGAAATCAAAACCAACCTAATGGTACTGAATGTTTGTCACTCTGAAGTATTTACATGAATATAATTTAAATACCTTTTGATATTAATATTAGACGTCTAACTTCAGCATCTTCAAAAGCTGAAAAAGAATTAATATAAAAGTTCTTATGCTTATCTGCAGATGCTTTTACAATTTTTCTATCTAGAACCTAAAGGGGAATAGGTAGTCAGTGATGACTGGAGAGGAGCATGGCTAGTAGGTAGAATTAAACACGTCAGGGAAGTTGAACTTTCAAATGACTAGGATGTGTGTCCAGCCAGACCAGTGTGACCACACATGGTGTTAATGCTTTCAGACTGCTTTTTTTCGGCACACCTATTGCCAGGCCAAACAAGTTGGGAAAGTATTGGGATCTGAGGTCAGATCCTAATTAGTAGACTGAATGCTTGCTGGTGAACTTGCCTGAAGTTGCAATCTGATCATTTTGGGCAATGTGCCCTCTGAGGATTAAATACACTTAAGTAATTTGTATGCATATGTCTTCATTTAAAATAAAAACATAACAAACTCACTGGGTTTTGACGGGGAGGAGAAATAACCCTGTATTTGCTGGCTTGAATGACAAAGTTCTTACTGCTTAGTCATCCTCACTCTGCAGAGCTGATAGTTAAAAGTGAGCTAAAAATTTCTGCTGCATCCTGTGCATCAACAGAACTGCTTACCAAGTTCCAATTGGCTACATCTGTGAAAACCCAGTGAAAGCAGCAGTGTTACAGATGTAACTTAAGTCACAATTTGAAGACCAAGTATCAGAGGGGTAGCTGTGTTGGATCTGTAAAAGCAGCAGAAGAGTCCTGTGGCACGTCTGTAAGGTGCCACAGGATACTCTGCCAATTTGAAGACCATAGATTCTCAAGATTTAATTGTGGGTCTAAGTTAGACTGAAGAATGTCCAATGATGCTTGAATCAGAACTCAGACTATTTAGAGGGCTGAGTGTTTGGCGGGGGGTGGGAATCACCTTCTTTGTAAACGGAATGTATTTCCACAGAAAGAGGCCTAAACGTGAAACTCCATTAATGCATTTTATGTGACTTGTAAGAGGAATAGCTTGCTGCAAAGTGATAAGCCTCGGGAATAAAATACCTAATGGGGTGTGAACAAGCATACTTCAAAAACTATTTTTAGGACCCCTTTGAAAACTGCCGAAGTTGTTTGAGTATTAGGTAGAGAATGGTTTTCCTTTATAGGCAAAAACAGATTCTTGAACAAGAAACGCATGGATACTACTTTCCTTTCCTGTCAATGTAAATTTGACTCCTAAAGTTCTTGGTTTCAGCTTAGTGATGAAATAAGGTTTTGGTCATGGACTCCAGCTGTAATTAGCTACTCACCTTTTTTGCTTGCTTTATGCATTATTCTATGTTCAGAAAGAAACATATGAATTTTTCTTTGATTAAAATAGACCACTGGTAAGGTTGGGTTTTGTTTTTGGTTTTAAATCCTACTTTGCCTGCTATCCATTAGTATATTACTATCTGTCATGCACCCATCTTCTGATGCCTCTTTCCTGCTCCACGCATGATGTGTGCCTCAGATGTTAATATTTGGGGATATAGATGGGAAAGAGAAATATAGTGAAATTGGTTCAAGTTGTAGAATGTGCCCTGATATGTTTCTTAGGGAGCTGGTGTCATGAGATGCTGAGGGTCTGCAATATGACCCGATATCACACTGGGAGTAAGGAGTGAGTTTTGTTTCTAGTGTAAGGGTAATCAGAAACTTAATGAGTAGGGCTTAGTAAAGGAAGTTGAATTTTTTAATATGGTACTTGAAGGATAGAATGTGAAATCAGTAGATTAAGTTGACATAAGATGATCTGAGAGATTAGAGGACTTGGAGGATAACAATAAAAACACAGTAATTCTGAGTAAACCTTAAATTATGATTATTGCAAACATACTTTCCTCAATGTCCTGGTGGTGAGAAGCTAGTTTGCTTTTTAGCTCTTATCCTTTTGCTTGGATTTTGCTAGAAAATACACTACAGAAAATAAACCATAATCATTGGTAGACTTTTTTGTGTTTTGAATAAAATGTTCACCATCTTGACATATAGATATACACACACTCATTAACTCATTAGTAAATGCTTTGTGTTCAGGTCACTGTCGTATCTGTATATACCTTGTTTTCTCTGGAAATGTTATATTGTAAATCTGTGTAGTGGTGCTTGTATCCAAATATTATAAACCAACCTTTTTTCTAAAGTGATGGAAGCATGCTCTTGCTGCATGATCCTATATCAGGGCTCTAGCTCTGAATGATCTGTAAAAAGATCTAGCTGAAAGAGCCTTAAAACCATGAAACCACAATTGCCAGTCCCTGCCAGCTCTGTTTACTTATTACTGTTTATACAAGGAGGTCAGCCTGACCTGTACTATCAGAAGAACAAAGACGAGAATGGTAGAAGTTAATCCTAGAGCTAATGCATATTTGTTAGCAAAGTGCTAATTTTGTGTTTAATATATTCACTTTACAGGCAGAGTATTTCGTTTAAGTTCCAATTTGTAGATAATTGAGTAAAATCCTTGAAAGGTATGAGTGCTACTGAACCAAAGGCAATTTCTGATTCTTTTGTGTAGATCCAAAGGAACAGACTGCAACACTGGGGTGGCAAACATTTTTTTTCATCAATACTCTAATGTTCTTTTGTTTTTTTTGTTCTTTTGCAGTCCCCAAAGCTCCGGAGATAGACCCAGTAGAGTGTCTGGTAGCTGACAACGCTGTAACAATAGTATGGAGAATGCCAGAAGAAGACAACAAAATTGATCATTTTGTACTGGAATATAGGAAAACTAATTTTGATGGGCTTCCTCGAGTAAAAGATGAAACATGCTGGGAGCTGATAGACTATATTAAGGGCACTGAATATACATTATCTGGTAAAGATTGCTCATTTACCCTCCTTAAAAAGTCTTCTGCTCTTGAGGTGACTCTGAACGCAAACGCTCATTTTTGGTTTTTTTTTTTTGTATATAACAGAATCCTATTAGACACAAGGTGGGTGAGATAATATCACTTATTGGACCTACTTCTCTTGGTGAAAGACTAGCTTTTGAGCTTACACTGAGCTGCTGTTCATGTCTGGGACCAACATGGCTACAACAACACTGCAAACATAGAATGCTCAACTATACAAAACGCTTTCCATTGAGGGGGCATCCTTATTGCAAACAAAAATGCTACTCAGTAAATGAATGTAGCCTCCAGATAACTGGTCAGTTACAGGGCCTTCCTATGCAGACCTGGGTCACCTTGTTTTTAGCTACTAGTCCTCATTATATACTAAATAAACTTTCCTCTTATTTTCTTAATCTAGAATATAAGGAACTAACCACAAAAATTATGTCTAACTTTAAGTGCTTCAAAATTTTTTTCAGGACTGAAATTTGATTCAAAATATATGAACTTTCGGGTAAGAGCTTGCAACAAGGCTGTGGCAGGGGAATACTCTGATCCAATGACTTTGGAGACTAAAGGTAAAATGACATGATAGTCTCGCATGAATGTGTAGAAAACAATATTGTAAACGCTGAGGAGAATTTAGCACTCTTTAGCTAGTCAGGCTAATGGATTTGAAATTCTGGTTCCAGAGAGATGAGGGATTTTAAGCTTAGACCTAGCTCACTAAGCTGTCACCTCTGACCCTGTCAATTTAAAATATTTCTGGAGCCATATGTCCTTTCAGGAAAGTCATGGGTTCTTTTATCCCTTTTTTGTGTTTTGTTTTTAATCAAAATCTTCAACTCCAATATTATGGTGTCAGTTTTCCAGACTGCAGTTTCTCACTTACAGTTGACAGTGAAGGTTTAACTTTTTTTTTAGATTGCATGTGTGGTTTTATTTTTGTTTTGTTTTTTTGTGTGGGTTTTTTCTCTTAGGAGGGTCTTTGAGGGTTTGTCACAACCTCCAGTCTACTTAAATCTAGCTCTTTCTGGAACCTTCAAGGCATTTATTACTAGACCTACAATCTTTTATAGAGAAGAAGAGTTTAAAAGTAGCTTTTCAAGAACTTCATAGCTGTAATTAAGGTGCTCAGTTTTATACTGAGGCATTTTAAAAAAGATGACCAAGTAGATGGTTTTTAGTCTGTTAGACTTAATTCTTATTGAAAACCAAAAAGATCAAACTGATGGGTTGTCAGGGTTCCTTCCCCACTCTGAACTCTAGGGTACAGATGCGAGGACCTGCATGAAAGACCCCCTGAGCTTATTCTTAGCAGCTTAGGTTAAAAACTTCCCCAAGGTACAAACTTTGCCTTGTCCTTGAACCCTATGCTACCACCACCAAGCATGTTAAACAAAGAACAGGGAAAGAGCCCACTTGGAGACGTCTTCCCCCAAAATATCCCCCCAAACCCTACACTCCTTTCCTGGGGAAGGCTTGATAAAAATCCTCACCAATTTGCATACATGAACACAGAGCCAAACCCTTGCATCTTAAGAACAATGAAAAAGCAATCAGATTCTTAGAAGAAGAACTTTAATTAAAGAAAAGGTAAAAGAATCACCTCTGTAAAATCAGGATGGTAAATACCTTACAGATAGTCAGATTCAAAACATAGAGAATCCCTCTAGGCAAAACCTTAAGTTACAAAAAGACACACAAACAGGAATATACATTCCATCCAGCACAGCTTATTTTACCAGCCATTAAACAAAAGGAAATCTAATGCATTTCTAGCTAGATTATGTACTAAGTAACAGAAGTTCTGAGCCTGCATTCCTGATGTGTTCCTGGCAAAAGCATCACACAGACAAACCCTTTGTCGTCTTCCCCCCCCCCCATCCCGATTTGAAAGTATCTTGTCTCCTCATTGGTCATTTTGGTCAGGTGCCAGTGAGGTTATCCTAGCTTCTTAACCCTTTACAGGTGAAAGGTTTTGCCTCTGGCCAGGAGGGATTTTATAGCACTGTATACAGAAAGGTGGTTACCCTTCCCTTTATTTTTATGACATGGGTATTCTAGTTTGATATGTTGACTGGCTTACCGACCTTTCAGTTTGCTGTTCCTGTCACACTTAAGCATTAAATTGAGGTCCAACAATGGAAAGAAATGCCTTTAAAATATGGTCCGCATTCAAAAAGAAACTAGCTGTATCTGCTTGTGCTTCCTAAACACTTTTTGGAACCTACACCAAATCCCAGAGATCACTGATGGATCTTGAGCATGTGCTCTTATAGCAGCAGGACCTCACCTATTACCTTAGATAATCTATATAAAAGGCTGTTTCACTACTACTATGTAAACTTCAAGAGAAACATCTAAAACAAAGCGGAGGCAATTTTCAGGACTTAATCAGATACAATAGTAGTAATCTTTACAAGAATTTGCTGCAACACAGTGGATATCCTGGAGAGCAGGGGGTTAATTAATTTAGAAAAATTGGCTAATTCATTTTGCTTCTGGTAAGTGCTGCTTCATGATGGATAGCTGCATTTGAACTGTATTGTACTGTCTTTCAATTGAACTCTACTGCAATCTCAACTCTTAAAGCAATTATTTAAAAAATAGGCATATTGAAATGCAAAATGGAAGTCTCTAATGTGTTCTAATTAAGTAGTACCTATTAATATGGCAATCACTGTTAGGCTCCTTCCTTTAGCTTCAGAAGCATAACTCCCAAGAGGCTCAATTATTTTGCTTAGTCAGCAATAACAAAGATGGAACTTGCTTAAATTCCAGTGAGACGTTGGATTCAAAGTATTGGCATAATTTTTTATCTTGGTTTTATATTGGGTAGCATGGGCCTCTGATCTCAATCTGTTTGCATATTGCTGTGGTTCAAGCTTGTGAATTGTGGACCCCTTGATCTTAAACACTTCTCCCTGCAGTAAATATAGTACTTGATGATGATGATGATAGCAGGACAGTATTCAGAGGAGAGATGAAAATCAAATCACTAAAATGATGGATGCAGCCGGTTGGCTATGTCTATTCTATGCTGTCTTTTTCTCTCCCAGGGTGAAGGATTTGACACTAATTACTACTGAGTCTTCTTTAGTTGCTTACATCCTAATGCCTGCTTTAATCTCTGCAGGTCATTTCGCAGTTCGACTGTCCCTATGTATTTGCTGTTGCTTCAGCTTTATTGTAATCAACAGATTATGACAGTTAAATCTTCATCACAGAAATAGCTTGCAGAAGACAGTGTGATATGGAGTGCAGAAGATGGGTTTAGTTTTTTTGTCACTATCTCTCAAATTATAAATCTTGGAGTATAGAAAGCGTCTCTGATTTAATACTAACATTTTAATTGCTGAGACTCACCGATTTGAAGGTGTTCTGTGTGGCATGGTCCCGAGACTACAGTTGGACTGGCTGGATTTCACTTGTTTATAGTTACAAATGTCAGACCAATTATAAGGCTACATTTTTGTCACAGGTATTTTTAGTAAAAGTCATGGACAGGTCATGGGTGGAAACAAAAATTCATGGCCTGTGACCTGTCCATGAATTTTACTATATACCCCTTACTAAAACTTGGGTGTCTGGGGGCAGCCTGGGGGTTGCTGAGGGGGTGGGGCGGGGGCAGGCTCCCTACCCAGCTCCTGGGAAGTGGTGACCCTAGCTCCATGTGCTGCCTCCACTCCGTCCCAAGCCTCAGTTCTGCAGCTCCCATTGGCTGGGAACTGTGGCGAATGGGAGCTGCTGGGGCAGTGTCTGCAGGCAGAGGCAGCATGTGGACCTAGGAGCTGAGGAAGGGGAGTTCCTGTTGCCCTTCTGGGGAGCTGCCCCCTCCCCAAGCTCCTGCTGCTGTAGTGGGGTGAGGGGAGACCCAAGACTGCCCCAGCAGCAGTCAGTGCGACGGTCCCAAGGGCTGCCAAAGCTGCTCAGGCAGCCCCTGGGCCAGCCGTGCCAGGCTGCTGCAGAAATCAGAGGTCACGGAATCTGACCTCCATGACAAACATGGAGCCTTAACTATAATTACTTGATTTTTTTATAGTGCATTGTTGTCGTCTACTACTCCTAATTTTTTTTCTTGTAGACAGCAGGGGGAAATAATCCATGTGTTTTTTAATCTTTGAAATCTTGTCTTGACCAGCACTTGTCTTCAGTTTGGACAATACATCATCTCATCTGAACCTGAAAGTTGAAGATTCTTATGTTGAGTGGGATCCTACTGGAGGCAAAGGCCAAGAAAACAAAATAAAAGGAAAAGAGAATAAAGGCAGGTGAGAACTTTAACTCTATCTGTAACCTGAAGTCTTAGATTGAATAAGGTTAATATGTTTAGAGTGGCAAACTATTTTAGGGCACTGTTTTTGCTTAAGATACTTAGTATATTAGTTTTGAATTGGCATACCATGAAACGCTGATTCCCTGGACCATAGGGTTGTATTAAAGATTCTTAAATAGGGAGTTGTCAGGTATTCCTGACTTCTTAGACTGTGGACACAGCCCAGGAAGTGAAGGGAGGAAAGTCAGTAGTATTCGTAGCTGGCACACTCCTGCCTCTGTGGGAGTTTGCATTACTCCTTATAATCTCCAGTCACTCATCTGGTTGGTGTAACTGTGGACACTGAAGGAAATTTCATCCGGACATTTCTATTTGGAAGAAATGTTGCTGTGATCTAGGATGGGGAAGGCCCAAGAGAAGGATAAGGCATGTAGCCCCACTAAGAGGAGACATTCAAATAAGCCACTTCAAATATCTGATCTGACACACTTAGGTACGGTAGAACCACCAGTTCGAAGAATGACTGAGTCAGTCTTGCTAATATTGTATTGTAGATGGATGGAGTTGGATAAAACAAAAGAAAAATGGCATAAAGAGAACCAATCCATGGCCCTTTTTTGGAAAGAGTAGAGGTGTATTGGCATACCCTGAAAAGCTGTCCTTGACAGACATTTCCATCTCCATAGTCATGCTACATTCTTTGCATCAGTTGTCTGCCAGACTGCTGTTCTCAACCATGGAGGCAGGTTGCTTTCCATGGCATTGTATAAATACCATTTTTTGTTTAAGTACTAGACCAGTGGTTCTCAACCTTTCCAGACTACTGTACCCATTTCAGGAGTCTGATTTTTATCTTGTGTACCCCAATTTCACCTCACTTAACTACTTGTGTACTTTTAAATCTGATTTTGTAAACAAGTGTTACAGCACACTAATATTGAAAAATTGCTTGCTTTCTCATGTTTACCATATAAAATAAATTGATTGGAATATAAATATCATACTTGTATTTCAGCATATAGTACAAACTGGTCATTGTCAGTATGAAATTTTAGTTGGCACTGACTTCGCTAGTGCTCTTTACGTAGCCTGTTGTAAAACTAGGCAAATATCTAGAGTTGCTGTAAGCTCCAGAGATGCACATACCCCTGGTTGAGAACCACTGCTCTAGACTTTCAAGCTTGAGGTCATCTCAAACACACTGGATAAGGGAAAGGGGGAAGAGGCAGAGTCTTGTACTTGAGTAGTCTTGAGTCTATTCATGTATTAGCCTTAATTATATAAGATCTGTCATACCTACAAGTGGTGTATATAGAGGTGTTTTGGCTGCCCTTAACTGCCTGTCAGTTTATCACTGTTGATGAGGCATTCCCCATGACTGTCAGCTGTTTCAACTTCTAAACTTACCATCTTGCATCAGATATGGACAGTAAGGGATGAAATGGGTAACCTGTCAATTAAAAAATGGAATGAACTTCACATAGTAGGATGCAATTCCAGTTTGGGCTGCGTCATGGAACCATAGTTGATGAATGAAGGAGGAAAGGATACTGATATTTCTAAACTATTGTCAGTGAGGTTACCAACATCTTTTGATAGCAAGTTGAGTAAAATATCTGTGAAAGTTAGGTTTCAGAGTAACAGCCGTGTTAGTCTTTATTCGCAAAAAGAAAAGGAGTACTTGTGGCACCTTATGCTCAAATAAATTGGTTAGTCTCTAAGGTGCCACAAGTACTCCTTTTCTTTTTGTGAAAGTTAGAGGGCTGTGCAATAAAGATTGTAGCCTTTACTAAAGATTAAGCTTTACCAGAAGGCCAAATCTAGTTAAATTATCTTTTTCTCTAAATATCATATAAAATCTTACTTAGTCAAGACTTATTTGTATAATTACAAACATCTAATGTGAGACACATTCAGTTACCTAACATTAAAACAATAAATGTCTTCCTGGCTGCTGGTGGTTGCCAGTGGTGTGACCAGTTTTGAAAGGCTGATAAGATTTGTCTCTAAAGCTAATGTGTACAATTTTTAGTAGTAACCTCTTTTAATGATTGCTTATTTCTGTCTGACAGTGGCCAGATTACAGTACTGAAGAACAATACAAGGTGATAACTTACAACTTTTCTAGTTCTAGGATCTAGCCTCTAGCTTTGCTGAAAATTTTCAGAGTTTTTCTTTTTAATACTTGCTCTTTCTCTAGATAAAACATGAGCCTATCCAACAGCCTTCATCAGTAACCAAGACAGTACCTTTTTTTTTTCTGTCTGCTTTTATTTAATGGGTTAGTAATCTAATCTTCATCCATGGGGAAGGTTGATGCAGTCCCCGTTCTCTGGAGAACAGCCTGTTACCCTAAGAGTGGTATATGCCATAACTCCTTTGAATCAAATGGAGCTGTACATGCTCAAGTTTCAATACAATCTAACATTAATTTATATTACCATTGTGCCTAGAAGCCCCAGTCATGGACCAGGACCCCCTTGTACTATGTACTGAACAGACACAGAACAAGACAACCCCTGCCCCAAACAGCTTACAGTCTTTAATTCTTAGTTCTTCAAGTGCTTGTTCATGTCAATTCCAGTCAGGTGTGTGCATGCCATGTGCATGACAGAAGCTAGAGGAAAAAAATCTTCCAGTATCTGTAGATTTGGCCTGGGTACCCCCTGGAGTCACGCCTTCATGGTGCCCAATATAGGGCCCTGCCAACCTCTCTCCTCCTCCCCGCCCCCTCGTTCCGTCTTACCACTTGTGACAGCTAGTCACAAGAAACTCCCTGTTTCTCTTGCCTCAGCAAGCGTGCGTTTGCAATGTTCGTGTATACAGTTAGTGTTAGTTAGTTAGTTAGTGTAATAGTTTTTCTTGTGGGGGGGTCCCCCTGATGTTTTTTGGGGGACACCAGCATATGCTTCCATCTCCAGGCTTTACACAATGCTCGGACTGTGGCAGATTTATGCCGAAAAGTGACCTGCAGACTCCATGCTTGAAGTGTCTTGGTGAGGGGTACCTTCGAGACCATTGCAAAATCTGTAGATGTTTTCACCCCAGCACCCTTAAAGACAGGGAGAAGCACCTCCGAGTGTTACTTATGGAAGCAGCACTTTGGCCTCAGTTGGAACCTGGCGCAGCAGATCCGGCCTCAAGTGCCACATCCTCAGTTTGCAGTGCTCAGCACAGTCAACGTGTGAGCTGGTGCCGAGGAAGGACTCTGCTAGATACCCTCAGCACCACCATGGTTCCATCCACAGGTCCCAGACATCGGTGAGGCACCGTTCCCATTCCCCAGTGCCCCACAAAAGGAAAGGTCGACAGAGGACACTCCCCGACCAGGTCTAAGGACCAGTTGGCCAGCAAGCCCCCATCGGGCACACATTCAGTGGGGACTCCGTTAATTCCTGCCCTGGGACGAGTCCAGTTGAGTCTGGGCCGCACCACTCACTGGCCTACTGCCGCAAGGCGTTATAGCTCCCTTCATGCCAGAGGCGTTTGAGGCAGCAGCAAACCTTTTGGCGCTTACGGCACCACCTTCGCCTCCTAGGCAGGTGAGGTCGCCGGCACCGGTTCCGGGCACCATATATTCTGTGGGCAAACCGGTGGTGATGTCTGCCATAAGACCATCGTCTCCGTCGCATCGGCCTGCAGCACTGGCGACCCATGTAGGGGAGCCACTCCGGTCTCCCAGTTGGCACCGCTCTCCAGCATCAAGGGGCTCCGCTCCTCCGTGGTCATCAGAGACCTCTGTTTGTTTGTTTTATGGGATCAAAATAGAAATACACTGTTGCCCAGAATCTCCTGTATCTTCCTCCCCCTTCTCTTTTTCTCTCTCCTCCCCCTTGCACTTCTCATCATGCATACATGTTATAAACTTGACTGCCTGCGAGGTCAGCAGCTTTGGGGAAAAACTGCTCCTGAGATTAGTATATTGTCCTTAATTTTAGTTTCAGGAACCATGCCAAAGAGTAACTTCTTTTTCTGCTACTGCTTCTAGAGACCACCACTACTTGTTCTGTTATCTCTTAGATTTCTGTGCACTGCTCCCTTCATGGACATAAGATTGTTCAACGCATAGAAAAATTCTAGCCAACTCTCGATATTTTTCTCTGCGGAAGGAGCCAGTCACCCTGCCCAGTCTAGCATGTAAGGTAGGCTCTATTCCAGGAGAAGCTATTAGACAAGCTTTCTGGTTCTTCATGCTGGAGGCTTGGGAGAAGCTACTGCCCTACCTTCTGTTCTGGACTGTCTTTCCAAGACCTGCATTCAAATAAAATTTGAAGAAGGCCCAACAGCAAGTGATAAGCTAACAAACTTGATTTGTGCCCATTTTATCCCAGACTTACTCCTCTGATTGGTAGTTTGTGTGAAAAGGACAGCTTAATTTTTTAAAAGTACACTATCTTATTTACTCATTTTTATCCAAGATAGTAAAGGTTACTGTGTGAACTGTTAAAGGCTGTTGGAGTCATGTGTATAAGGTCAAACCATTGGATGAAATGGTCATTTACAGACCACCTTTTTTCAAATAAAGTAGCATATTTTCAAAGTTTGAAGTAACTTGTTCAAAATTGAGTGGAGGAAAAATCCCAACTTGCAAAATGTCTGCTTTTATTATGCTGCCTTTGTCTGTTAAATGAGTCTCTAAATGACCATGTCACTTTCTGCATATCTTGTTGGAAAATCATCTAAAGGAAAATCTAAGCCCTCGCTTCTGATAGACAGAAGCGGATGGCTTCTCAGCAGTGGCGTACATGGAGCAGGATGGAATGTTGCAGTGGATATTTTCCCCTCTGAAAATATGCTTTAATTCTTGGCTTTGCTGTTTTTCATGCTTTCACTTATTTCCTTTTCTTTTGGTAAGTAAACTGCTACTTTTTATTCCTATTTATCACAAGCCTTTAAAATGTTTCAGTTGGCTTGCTTAGAAACTGTTACATGCTGCTTTTAAAGTACCATTATCTTATTTTATACCCTCTTCTTGCAGTATTGTAGCCATGTTGGTCTCAGGATATTAGAGGGACAAGGTTGGTGAGATAATCTTTTATTGGACAAACTTCTGTTGGTGAAACACAGGCCTGAAGAGGTCTGTAGCTCAAAAGATTCTCTTTCACCAATAGAAGTAGGTCCAATAAAAGACTATCCCACCTACCTTGTTCCTCTTTTTGCAAGCAGTTTAGGAGCTGCTATGACATCCTACAATCTGGCAAATTCAAGCCTGCTTCTTAAGGTGTATCTAAATTAGTCAGGTCAGGGGATATGACCAAGTGTATTAGCACAATTTGAGAACACTATTAATCTGTCATGCAAAATGCTATAATTGGTCTCTGAACCGTTAAATGCTGGAACCTTGAGACTATAGGCATGCACTTGAGGAACAAAATTCCATTACTCTGCTATTACACAGAGTGATGTTATAGTTAAAAAAGATGTTGTCATTTCAGTATAGATTAGAAATAATTCATGAGGAAAAAGTGTTAAACTTTTATAAACAGGAATTATTGTGAATTTTCAGAAATAACCAGGGACTTAAACATCATCCTACAGTGTCAGCAACAGAAACACTGCAGTGTTGTGCTAGCAATGAGATACTAACAATTAATTAATTAATTACCTAGCTGTAAAGTCAGTGAAGACAAGGCACAGGTGATCTTTCTAGCATTGTACCTAAACAAGGTGGTCACCATACCCGCCACCACATTCATAGCTGACCTTGCCTAGTTGCGTTGTGGCGTAAACAACAGAACATTGTTTCTGCTAGGATTTTGCAGTGAGATAACTAAGCTGTATTTTCTCGCTGTAAAAACATTTTCTTTTTTTGTGGTGGTGGTGAAGATACAGCCTAAGTCATCTAATCTGAATGAAAAGGAAAACATTGCATTAATAGTGAAAGGTAAACTTTAATCCAAGTTGCCTAACTAAGCAGTCTTTTTTTTTTTTTTAAAGTTCAATGAAATCTCATTTTCTGTTCAGACTCTCCCTTCTCAAATCTTCACTTTAGGTGAAGATAACCTCCTCAAATGCCCTGTCTAGGCCTGAATTACTAGAGTTGTTGTGGTTTGGGGCTTACCTAAGGAACAGTAAAATGTTTAGTCTAACTAGATTCTTTCTAAAATATTGGTTCCCATCCAACTGATTCCCTCTGTAAAGAGGGATAAAATGCTGTAAACAAAAACAAAATTTTACCCTGTCCTGTTTCTGGAGCACTTTTCTCTTTTGAAGTCTGATTAGAGAACATAGGCCTTCCTTGGTCTTGCTTTAGTACCTGAAAAATGCCCTATGAACCCCACCCCACCTTTTTTTAAAGGTTCTGTTTCATAGGACTTCTGAGTATTTTCACACTACATGTCTGAGAGTAGATATATTAATGAATGTAACAGCCTTAAAAGGCTTCTCCAGTATGGTAATAAGTAGACCATATCTACTCCTCTACATTTTTTTGGTCTGATCATCATTCTTGGGTGGAAGAATATTGCTTTATAAGCTGGTTTTAATGCATTAAAAATTCTTGAGCTGCTGAATCTTAGCAAGCTTTTTCCACCTCCATCATCTATTGTATCTAATATTTACAGAAATACTAGCATCAGGCCCATTATATTCCATAAAAGACTTTAGATCTTCAATATCTCCTTTAAAAGATTCTCTTCAGTGTTACTGTAGCATTGTTTGCCTCTTGGAGTCTTAAACTTCTCTAAAAATATAATAAAGTGCACATAGGATTTATCAATGGGTGTATAGACCTGCTACTTTTTTCTGCAAGCAACTTAAAAATTGCAGTGACATTCTAGGCTGTGTTGTGATGAACATCAACACTTTGTCTCATGCTTCACTATACACCTGAATATCAATAAGTGACCTGCCATGTTCATTATTTGCCATTTTCCAACATCTAAATTTGTTATCAAAACTTTCTAGGTTTCTGCAAGCAATGGGGGGAAACTTATTACCTCTTGCATATAATTTGAATGACAGATGGCTCATTTAAATTCTAAATTTTGATTTTACTCTCCTCCCATTCACTTGTTCAACTTCTCCTGGCTTTCCTCTTCACTACCTCATCTTCATTAAATCTTTTTTGTTTGCTTTTCATCATCTTCCCTCTTAGTCAGCCCTCCTTGTGCATGATCCCTAGCTCACTTATATATAGAAGGGTTTATAGTGCAGCTAATGGCTGGTCCAGCATGCCACTTGAAATTGCAACACAAGCACCTAACACTTCAGGCATGACTCACATAAAATAATCTGTATCCTGCAAGAGAAATAAAACTTCCTGTCCATTATTTGACTGGTCTATAAACTTCCCCATACTGGAGTGCAAATTATTTTATTTCTTTTATAGAAGTGGCACACCATCTCCAAAGAGGACATCTATTAGTTCGAGGTCACCATCGATAAGGGGCAGCAGAGATCGCTTTACTGGTGAATCGTACACAGTGTTGGGTAGGGTGAATTTTTTGCTTTAACTCTTACTTAGTGTTGAGCAAGGGCAGATAGATCTGGGTTTCCATCAGGAGACAATTTGTAGCTTGTAATCCCAAGGTTTTTCTGACAATGACTTCTGCAACCTGGGCTCAGACTGGGATCTGTACGCTAGATTCTCCTTTTCAGATCTGTGCAGAGATCCTTGTGCTCATTCAGGGAGTGAAGATACTTATGTATGCAGGAAATTCTAGCATTTAAGAAGTAGTCTTTTACTGTAAGGCTATCCAAAAGATAGCTAAAATACTTCTGCTAAATGACTTTTCTAATGTGCCAATTGTAATAGCATCAAGGTGCACTTGTTTTGTTAAATTCTGTTAAATTACCTGTTTTTGGTAGAGAGCAGAGAGAGCCTCTCTGTTCCACCTTTACTGAATGTGATGAATATACACAAGGTTTCTAATAGTCTTAAATTTATTGGATTTTGGTCTGTTTCCACTAGGCTCACTGTCTACAACCTCTAAGTCTTTACCTAGTAGTTATTTCTTGAGTAGGCTTCATTGTTTTGCTCAGTGAGAAGTCTATCCTGTACTGCATGCGTCGGCGTAAAGAATAAAAAAACCTCTACATCTGTGGTCTGTTACAGGAGACACTGCTATTGAAAGTGGACAGCACTACTGGGAGGTGAGAGCCCAGAAGGACTGCAAATCCTACAGTGTGGGAGTAGCATATAAAAATCTGGGAAAATTTGATCAACTGGGAAAGACTAACACAAGCTGGTGTATCCATGTCAACAACTGGCTACAAACCACCTTTGCTGCAAAGCACAATAATAAAGCCAAAGCCCTAGATATGACTGTTCCGGACAGAATAGGAGTGTACTGTGACTTTGATGGAGGTAACTTTATATTGTTGTGGACTTCATAGATTGAAATTTAGTAATGGATGGGTATTGCCAAATTGCAGGAGTACATAATACTGTAAATGTTGTGGAAATACATTAGGATTCAACCTTAGTTTACACTAATCTGCCTTTTCATGGTGAGGAGGGAGACCATATTGAGAGAGAGATGAAGGTACTGTACATAACTGTCAAATTACTTAACTCTGATTTTCAAATGGAGCCATGAACACTGGAAACTTTTCTGTAACACAAATTTAAAGTCTGGATATAATGTGTGAGGGGAGACTTCTGAAAAATGGCGAAAACATTCAGCGAATATGGAACTAAGAGAAATAGACCTACACCTTGTCCTACCTCTCACAACTTACTTGATAAATAAGTAGTGAAGGGTTATGAACAGAAAAGTAGTTGTTTAATGGCAATATGTTGTAAATTGCTGTTCCATTTTCAGATACCCAGATGAACTTGGATTAACCAAAAGATGACTTCAGCTATTTCTCAAATGGAAAGAGCAATAAAATAAGACTTAAATACTACCTAGACAACCAGTACTGTGGAAACTGCCACTAGAATAAAACTAAGCTTGGAGGTTACCTGGGCTTACGGCCTTGGGCTTTCTCTTTCCTTGCAAGTTCTGCGAACTGACTTGCATTGCCTTCTCAGTCCTTACTTTGCAATGCTGCCACAGATATTTTGGACAGCTGCTGTTCTTACATCTGTACTGTACTCTTTGGCCACTGACAGTAGGTGGTGACCTTTTCTATGCAATAAGGTAACCAGGCTAACACACAGCTCTGTAAAGAGGGTAGTATTTGATTGATTGTTTGCTGAAATAAGGAAGTGGACTATATGGCACTAATTGAAATTCCTTTTACCTTAGTAAGAGATGTCTTTTTTTTTTTATCAAGTACCAACTCCTCGAAGCAACTCCTAACAATAGCAGGTATAAGAGCTTGTGAACTACACATGTAAAACCCACATCATACAGCTCCAAATTCCAGGAATGAAGAGTAACAAATTTCTTGCTGACATCTGCAGTATGTTGACTGCCTAAGTGGTACCTGTCACTTTGTATCCTCTTTTGGGGCTCCAATTCTTCATTGTTCAGAACAATTTTGGATTTATATCCTCTTGTTAACACCAAGTTTCATATATAATTTTTAAAACTTGGTTTTCTCTTTCAGGTCAGCTCTCATTTTATAATGCAAGTTCAAAGCAGTTGTTATACACCTTCAAAACAAAATTTACCCAACCACTACTACCAGGTTTCATGGTCAGTACCCAATTAACTTCACTTCTATTTTTAGCACTAATATGTTTTGACCTCTGTTTTGGTTGTCTAACACTTGGCATATGGGATTCTTGAGAGCATTTTCTTTGAGAAGCTCTCCTCTTTTGTTTGTGGTAGCCCTTCATTGTGCAGCAGGGGAAGTCTAAGTTTATATCTCAACAGAAGCTTAAAAATCACCATTTCCCTTCTTGCCTGCCAAAATCACCAAGCACGCTGTGTATCTAGTTTGGCTCATCCTGCTGCTGCTGCAGCAGAGCACACTTTTCTAGCAGCTGTCAGAGCAGCAGTAGTGGGAGAGGAGCATCCCTGAGCAGCAGTGTGGGAGACGAGACAGGCTGGGGGAACCACATGGAGCAGCAGTTCCAGCTCACATCATGTAAAGGGACATAGCTGGACTTGTCTGGGCTTCTCCTACCAAGCAATCCTCCTTTGGGATTACTATGTCTTGAGCTACAGGACAAGGTTGCTATCTTTGATACAATACTGAAGATTCAAACCCTGCTCAGAATGTGTTGTGGGATTTTGTGGGAGGGAGTTGCACACAATAAAACTTGTTCACTCCTTTTTTTTTTTAAAACATGGGTATTACAAAAACATTTAGGTTGCAGTCAAACGCTCAAGATAAGAAATACCAGAAGTGAGGTTGCACACTTTTTTAAACGTTGTAGCATGGGGCACGGGTAACTTGCTGGAGGATTCTCTGCTCCTTGAAGTCTTTAAACTACGATTTGAGGACTTCAATAGCACAGATATAGGTGTGAGGTTTTTTTGCAGGAGTGGTGGGTGAAATTCTGTGGCTTGCGTTGTGCAGGAGGTCAAACTAGATGATCATAATGTCCCTTCTGACCTAAATATCTATGAATCTAGGTTGCACAGGCATCCTTAAATTCTTCCCTCTCATATCATAATGCATATGCACTGTCTCTCAATATATTCTTTTAGGACCTCTGCATTATTCAGTACACAGGGTGGATGCACAAATCGGCAGAATTAAGATCATATGGGCAACCTTTTTATTAGTGCACACCTACTTTTTTGTGTCAAAGTCATTAATGAAAATGTTAAATAAGATTGGTCCCAAAACTGATCCCTGAGGAACATTGCTTAGTAACCTTCCCCCAGTCTGACAGGTCACCTTTCTGTATGACCTAGTGTCATGACCTTTTAACGTGTTCTATACCCACCTTTCAATTCTCATATTAATCCCCATCTTCTCCCATATGGAACTATGTTAAATGCCTTATTGAAATCCAGGTAGAGTAGATCTGCTGCATTTTCCTTTGTCTGAAAAATCAGTATCTTAGAGATCAGATTGGTCTGGTACAATCTACCTATGTTGTATTTATCCCAATTTCTGGGTCGTTTTTCCTTAAATTCCTGAAGAGAAGAACACACTTCTGATTTCTATGCTTTAACTCCCCTGTCCCCTCTGACTGTCTTCATCAGGACATCACTGTGTACTAGGCAGTGCCTCTCATAGACACTTGAAGGTTATTTTAAGTAGAATACCCACTTCCTACTCTTCAGTCAACATACTGGACAGGGAATCTCCTGAAAGGGACAACTGTAGTTTTAGCATGTGAAGTCATCTTTAATTTGCATTTGAAAATGTGAGTGGAGAGAAAAATGGATTTTACTGGCTTTGAAACATTGACTCACTGTAGCTTTGTGTAATGGTTTATCTTCTAGGTCTGGTGTGGCGGACTTGCATTGAGTACTGGACTGCAAGTGCCAAGTGCTGTGAAAATGCTCCAGAAGAGTGAAAATGGATTGAGTGGTTCAGCTACCAGCCTAACCAATGTTACCCAATAATGTGTCTATTTGGATACTATACTCCTGTTTCTGAGTGGGTTTTTCTGTGCAGCTGCTATTTACAGGAGCTTGTGAGCAATGGATTAACTGGCTTTGCTACCCCACTGCTGCTTTAAGGCCTGGGCACCAATAGTGCAAAAGTTCTGGGCTGAAGCATTAGCAGAAATTTACTGTGAATCCAGAAAGCCAGATAGAAAGCGAGACTGACTTTTTTTGATGCTTTGGATGGGGAAGTCGGGAGCTGTAGCTATGTGCTTTTATATTAGACTGAATTTGATTGTATTAGATACTTCATCATTTCAGTATAACTGCACATGGCAGGTATGATCTTAGTTTGAACGGCACTTACTACTATACACTTTTTTCACTCCTTGTTCCCCCACCCTGAAAAGGAGTCCATTTTTCAGGTCCTAAATGGAAGCTTTAAATATGTGACCCTTTGAAGAAACCAGTCCCCCAAATTTCCACACATGGATATGCCATAATGCAAGTTTGAGACTTGAGATGTTCTCCTAGAGTAGCTAATGTCATTTTGATACAGGTTGGCTACCCTCTGGTATTAGTTGAATAAATAGTGTATCATTTTGTGGTGGTCTTTAGTTGTCTAAATGGGCAGTGCTGAATATCCCTTTATAGGCTATTCATAGTTAGAACACGAGCTCAGTAATCCTGCATCACTTTGAAAATGAAGACTTCACATCAATTTTACACCAGTGTTTTCAGAGCATTCCTGATCTTTACTGTGTGAGCCCTCTACTTAGATTATTGGGGAGATATGCATAACAACTTCCCCAATATTACCCTTAATAAGCTTTCAGCTATATTTGATTACTTTTTTTAAAGCATCCAGCTTGGAGTACGGGTAGTGCTTCCATGCTTTCTATATTTAAGTGTCTTGTTTTTAATATGCAGTTTAAATAAGGTTTTGTCCTGTTTCAACCAGATTTATATAATTTAAAGCTTTCTAATGAGTCTGAAGTGTGTACACATGCTGTGGTGGTGGTGATGAGGTGTTTTAAGACTTCAAGAATGCAGCTAAGCTAAAGCTTAAAGTAGACAGCCCAACACTCATTCAATGTTTCACTTATGACATTACATTCATTTTAATGAAGAAAGAGTACCACTAATTTCACTAAATTACATAGTGATCATGCACATTAATGTAGTAGATTAGTTCATCGTACTTAATCTACTATAGGCACTCTTCTTTCAAAAAAGGAAGGCATATGAATATCTCTAAAGTTAGACGGGGCAGCACATTGCTTACTGCTCAACCCCACCTATATCACTTCTAACACAAGTAGATAGTGAATAGTAAAAACTACTCACTAGCAAAACATTGTCTAAATAGAATGAGACTACAAAACTGGAAAGCTACTAGGAGCTTGTATTTTTAAGAGCATAATTTAACTGGATAGGACCACTTTGTATATCTTTGAATGCTCTGGATTTTTTAAAGTTCTGAACCCCCTCAAGCTCTTATTTTTTTAAATGCACCCTCCCATCTGAAAGGCTCCCCAAGCAACTCTTTCCTTACTGCCTGTGATCTCCAGAATGAAATAATTCTGGTCGTGCTTATTAGAGGTGGTCACTAAACAATGCTGAGGTTCCTCTTTTCACACCTTTCATGGGACTGAATGTGTCTACTTTTTCCAGCCCTGGAGTTCTTCCCTGAAACAGGACAAAGCATTAAACGGTTACTAGAGCACTGCACCAGCCCTCCTCCGCCCATTTTTATGGTTGCCACTTCTAGGTTATTTTGTACTCCTTTGTAAAGATTGCTAATCTAGACTGCTTTTTATAAAATCTGTTTATGGTTCTTGTGCTGCTTTGGGAGAGACACATACTGCACTCAATGGTTTTAACAAACAGTAGAATCACTCTTCAGTATAAGGGATTTTGTTTGATACATTGAACAGATTCAGACCCCTCCTACAGCAATTTCATATGGATGTCTGCTCTCCATGTATTTCTCCCCATTGAGGCAACCAGTTGCTAATTGGAGATCTTGAAGAGGATATCTAGTGATCCTAGTCCTTAGCAGCAAACCTTTGCATACAGTAGAAAAATTATTCATGTTAATGGAGAGAGCTAAGAGAAAACATTTTAGTATAAAAGTGTGTTTTGTACTAGTGTTAAATCTATTTTAGCCACTTTTAATCAGTGTTTCCCTTCCTGTTCTAATCCAGGGTCCCACAAAATGACCTGCAGATGATGGACAATATTGTGACCAATTTTTAATTCTCTAATTAGAGGTCTCTTATGGTGCACAGTCACACTAAGACTTTTCTTCAAGCAAAATGCTGGTGGCTGTGTTGAAATGCCTCCCTTCTTGGGAGTTGAACTGAATGATGTAGGGAGGGATGATTTGCACTCTGCACATTCAGTCCCTGGAAACAGACATTCCTCTAAGTTTAGGAGCATTTCAATTCTTCCTCTTGAAGGAAAGTAGAGTGAAGAAATCTCGTGCAGCAACTGTGGAGATCACAGGCAAAATCAGATGTATTTAATCTGTTTTATACATAGTTGAATTTGGCCCATGATCTCCAGTAGTGTTGCACAGCATTTGCTACTCCTTTAAGAAACTGAGGATAAGTGAATTACCTTTTTTGGTATTCAGTTCTATACATGAATTCAACATTTTTTCGTGGCTTCTTTTCCATGCTTATTTTATAATATGGTTATACAAATCTTTTTTGTGTGGGAAGAGGAAGAAAACAGCTTCCAGTATGTTTTCTCTCCTTTGCTGAACTTCTTGTCCAATTTAAATGTACAAAACTGAAAACAATTTCAAATGATTGGCAAAGGGTTTTGTGCTAATTGAGCTCAACAACATCTGAATCTGCTTATCATAGTACTCTGGGACAGTCCATGTTGTCTTGTGAAGCCATCATCCTAATTACTTCATGTTTGGAGAATCAGGTCCTTAATGCAGCAATGTGAGCATTCATAATGTCCAGTGAATTGAGGGAGTTTAGAAGCATGCAGGATGGGGCACAAAATTGATTTTTAGAAGGGAAGAGTAAGCTTTGTTTCTATTTTGAGACTCTTAAGTTGATGGTAGTAAAGGTTAGTTTCTGTTCCTATCTGTCCATCTTTAACTTTTCAATGTGGGGTAGTTAGCTACAGTTCCTGATACCTTGCAGCATACACTTACTTTTACATTAAGTAAAGGAAAACTTAACATGTATAAGGAAAAAACCAGTAACCATTGAATCAAACCCAAAAATTGAGTGCAGATACATAATTTACTTGAACATTTTAGCAAATTGTAAGGAAACCTGCAAGGTACACTTGATTATGCACAAGATGTAGACAGTGGAATTCTTGATTATTTTTTTTCTTAAACTATTATGGTAGCTTACTTTGAAACAAGCTGAAGTATTTAGTACTGTGATTTATGCTGCACAAGGTTTATTTTGATATCCAAGATATAGCTGTTCTAAATAATAACGTATGGGTTATTTTGCCCTTAAAGTTTGAAGTTACTCTGCAGTAGTTAATGCACAAGTGTTGGATTTTTGCTAAGTCCCCTTTTTTTAGTAAATAGAATATGGAGATGAGGAATTGCCTTAAGCGCTTCAGATGTTCGTTCTTGGATTATGGTTTTTGTGGTAACATCTTGCAGATCTTTTTACATTTGTGGAAAGTGCAGGTATATTAATGGTATTGCATAGCATCTTTGGTGCTATTTTTAGGTACAGTGAAAGTACTAGCTGCAGCTTCAGAATGAGTTGACATAGGAAGAATGTATGAATACCCTGAGACTATTTCTGGCAAGCGGATTTTATTGGAGGCTACTCTGCCACTTGATTTGATTGCGCAAATTTGCAACCCTCTTGAATGGTGGTGCTGGCACAGCTCCCATTAGAGTTGTGCTAGATTCTTTGCATGTAGCACAGCGTTTCCAAGTATGTAAGTAATTTAATGGCCTTGCTTATTGTAAAATTCAAGTATTCGGGGGGGGGGGAGGGGGAAGGATTGTAGCTAAATTTGAGTTCTCTTGTAAAAATGTGATTTATCTTTTAAATGTATTTCTGCTATTTACATAAGTTTTTGGTTAAGGGACTGCTGTTAGTCTCTGTAAATTACATCTAACAGCGCATAATAAGGGTTTTTTAATATAGTGGTAAACTAAAAAAAAAAACATTTGCATAAAAAGGCAGTGGAAGTATGTGAATCTACTGAAGTTTAAGGGTTATTTAATTTTGGAAATGGATAGTTGATAACTTACGTCCATATACGTGCATGCATACCTTAAGTTTGTCTTCTGGTGCAGGATATAAAGGGCAGTAACTGAATTTTCAGTTTAGACTTACTTCCATGGTCTTTCAAAAAGCTTGTAAGTAGGAGAAGTAAGTATGTTCCCTGTGTAACAAGGCTGCAGGAGCATACACATAGGTTTCCTACGTCTTTTCTAAATTATTGATCCTTCACACCTCACACACACAAGGTGAAGAAACTAACTAGTTGCTATAGGGAAAATATTCAGCTTCACAAAAAAAGTAACACTCTCTACTCTGAGCATAGTACATTATGGATTTTAATAATCTTGGTAGACTAATTCAAGTGTGATCTTCCACCTAAACTCAGATTTTTCCAAACATTTTATTGACTGTTGGAAGGGGAAATCTGGCATTTGTTTTCCCAGCCACTGTGAAACGGGCTTTATGGATATCTGACTATCAAGCAAAGCTTTTCATTTCCCTCCATTGTTTAACACCTCTTTTGCTGCATGTGCCTTTCATAAGTGGAGCTATAATCCATGCTCCTGCTGTGGCATAATGTGAGTGTACTTAGTGATCTTGAATTGTCACACTGATTTTTACTTTACAGATTGCACATTGATTTCCATGTACATCACTTTGACAATACCTCAGGTATTCTGTAATCAGTGCTTCATTCCTCATTCTTTGTATAAAGTATCCCAAGATAACAGACCTGTCATAGCAGCACTACAGGGGTGCCTTAGAGCCCACAAAGTATTTTATTTGCTGTGTCTTTAACTCAAACTGTGTATGTCTTACAAACATTTTGTATTAATAAATTAATTTTGAAACAGCTGCATAATACCCTTGTCACAGCATCTTATTTGGGCTGAAATAAGAACTGTGTAGGTTGAAAGATGCTCCTACTTGAGCATTAAGATATTGGTGTGTATTTTACACTGCAAGTATTAGATTAGATCAAAACCAAACCTGTAGAAATTACATGGTCTACTGAACAGAATGAGTGACCATCCTATAGTTACCTTTTTTGAATTCCAGCATTCTACTTCACCTTTTCTCTAGCTCTGTTCAGTCTTAAATACTATTTCTTCAATATATTTTCCTAATGTTTCAAGGTAACCATTAGTTTGAATTAAAAATATGAAACTCACATTCAAAGAGGTACATTCAACACTGTCAAGATAGAGCCTTGTTATAGCTTTAAGAATCTACTTAAATGTCAGGCAAAACTGCACTCTTCATTTAATGTCAGACTGACTTTGTTTTTCAGTAGCATAGCATAAAAGCTGCTGAATACAGTAAATGAGAGCTCTACCCCGAGGGAGGCAGGTCATACCCGTAGTAAGCTGAAGTACTAATGGATCTGTCTTACACTCATACAACACTGGATCATAAGTAGTTTCCTACTGTTTTGAGCTGTTAGAACCATGTGGGGCAATACAATGTCAATTCATATCTGCATCTTGGCAAATGCACATTGCAAGTTTTCTCCTGTCACAGAAAGGTTTATCCAGTTCCCCTTCCTATTTTTAGGTGCCTACTTCACCCATCCTATAAATAGCTGTTAAATAGTTTTTTGGGGGGAGGGAAGACAGACTAAAGGTAGCTAGTCCACCTGATCTATGTCACTTGTATGTTTTTCTCCTTGCCCAACTATTTTTTCCTATTATAGGACTGTAGCCCTAGCCTCTTAGTCCTAGCATTAAAGAGCTTATTATTTACAGACATGAACTTGGGACAATCTCCTAGGTGGCCAAAAAGTGAAGCCCTGCCTGTGCATGCAGTGAATGGGCTGATATGAAATTTAGTTGGAGTACAGTACTAACTTTGCAAGCTTGGCCTTTAACCCCTGCTTTGCCTACACATCCAATGCTGCCAGCTCTTGTATATAGCTGGTGTCACTTCTTAGAGCCCACCTCTCGCAGTGATGGGGTTAGATGAACAGAGCCCTGCACGCAGTGGTGCAAGCAGAAATCATTTCTTGCCAGTACTGCCCTCATGGGAGGGACACAAGGGGGGGCAGGTACATGACCCTCCATGTGATGACTCCCCCACCCAGGGCCACCTTGCTCTCCCCATCCCCTAAGACACCCCACTTACCTGTGTAAAATGATGCTTTGGGCCCCTGGTGCTACTTGTACTTCCAGGTGTCATTGAGGATCCAGCAGGACCCCAAACTGAAAACTTCTTAATGAAAGGAGAATAGGAAGGACAATCACCCCGCTTTCTCTTAACACACTCAGGGCCTCCCTTTTGTACAAACTAAGTCTCTGCCAGCTTACTTTTATCTAAGGGTATGTGGTCAGCAGCGCTTTAAGGTGGTGGTGTAGTTGCGGCACCAGTGCTGGGAGAAAAAAACCCTGCCCCCATGCGGGGAATGACTACCACGTGACTAAAATGCAGGGTGATGGGGGGGGGGGGGGTTGAGTGCAGTGGGTAAGGGTTGTAGGTCTGGGTGGTGAAGCTATAGGTGTTGGAGGCAGCTGGTGGCAATAAGAACCCAGATGTGGGGGAAAGTGGGTTGGAGGTGACATGGGGGCACAAGGGAAAGTTTTGGGACAAGGACTGCAGGAGGGGGTGAGCATGGTAGTGCTCTGCCTGCATGGCTACAAGCACCTGTATCGCGTCCGCTTCGTGCTCCATAATGCTTGGCAGCTGCTCCATGCTTTGGTGCCAGTGATCCGCATTCTGCTGGTGGACCCTCCCTTTCCCTCTCCTGTGCTTTTTGATTTTTCATTAAGGGACTGCTGCATTACTTCAGGCAACATGTCCTCTTTGCTTCTACGTGGCCTCTTCTTAATTCTTTGGAGTCTTTCGGCCAGCGATAACACAGACAGCTGAGATCTCAAGGTTGCATCTGTAAAGGCAAAATGCAACACTTAACAGAGGTAGCACTGTTCACACTAGACAGCATAATGATTTGCCTGTACTTAAAGACAACCACAGTCTACACAATGACAGAATTTGCCCATCCCAAAGCAAGTACACATAATCCACAGGAGCCCCAAAATGGTAAGTACAGGGGCAAGGGCAACTGATTGTTTCCTGGCCATACTGTCCTCTGGGGTTCTGTGCCTTGGTGAGAGCCAACAGCTGCAGGGGGCCCCCATACTGAGCACTGTCCCCACATTTTCCACAGGAGTTTGGCCTGAAAGCTATCTCGCTGCTGAGGGTGACCTGGAAAGCAAGGGAGGGTCTTCTACAATGCAGCTTCCGCCCTGGCCCTTATACAGCTTGCCTGTGTGCAACAATGGTCTCTCTGCCCCTCATGGCACAGTGGCGTGGACATGTTAGCCTGACTGGGACAAGGAGCACAGTAGCTCTTCCAAGGAACCTGTGCAAGCGGCTTGCCCAGCTTCTGCATGAGACCTTTGAAGAGATCACTGAGGCTGCTTACCACGATGTGAGAGAGCACATCAAAGCCCTATTCCACATCTAGGCATGCATGCAGCCTTCGCCCCAAAAGCTCACACCGAACAACTTCCTTCCCAAAAAAAAAAAAAGCTGCTTACGGGGAACCTCCTCTGGTGTTTGTCCTCCCCCAAGCACCAGCCGCTGCAACTGGCTACCTTCCTCCTGGCTTGAGAGCAGCTCCGGGCTGCATGCAGCTAGGGATGTCAAGGTGTCTCCCTCCTCCTCCTCCTGCCTTGTTGACCTGGGCTCTGAAGCATCCATGGTGGTACTTGGAGGGGAAGTGGGGTCACCCTCAAGTATTGCATCCAGCTCTTTGTAGAAACAGCAGGTCAAGGGGGCAGCACTTGAGCAGCTGTTTGCCTTGCAGGCTTTGCAGTAGGCATTCCACAGCTCCTTCACTTTAATCCTGCACTGCAGCCTGTCCTGGTCATGGCCCTTTTCCATCATGTCCCTTGATATCATAATTCCTACAGCTGGGACTGGACAGCTTTCTCCCCCCAAACCCTGATGAGGTCCAGCACCTCGCCCTTGTTCCATACCGGGGATTGCCTGGCGGGGGGAGGCATGCTTACTGGGAAAGAGGCGCTGAGAGCACTCCACACCTGGCTGAGCAGACAGGAAGGGGACTTTCAAAACCCCCAGAGAATGTAAAGGGCGGGTCTGAGGACTGGGTACCTGAGAGCAGGGCAGGGCAGGGCAGGGGCGTTCAAGGTGATGACCAGAGTGGCTGGAACAGGCAGCGTGGGGCGCTTCTGGAGGCCGCTCAGAGCGCGTTAGCCGGCCAGGGCGCCCTCCCTGGCGCCGCGGGGCTCCAGCCGGGACGCAGCAAGCGTCACGCCTCTCGCCCCGGGGCCTGAGCGGCGCGCTCCAGCCGCGGAGTCCGGGCGCTCGGCGGGGCCTGGCCGGGGGGACGCGGCGTGAGCCCGGCCGCCCGGCGCTGCTTCCGGGCGCTCTGACTCGTAGGCGCAGCCGAGCGCGGGTAAAAAACTCCCGCTTCTTCAGATGCGGCGGCGGCTTACAGACCTTCCGTCCCCGTCCCCGTCCCCCGAGCAGCGCCAGGCGCCGGCGGCCCCACGGGAAGCCTGGTTCAGGGGCCCGCAGGCGTAGGGTGCTCCTACCCGCCTCGAACCAACGGCTGCCCTCCCGCGCCCACCTGCCCCGTCCAGGCTGCGGGCACAGGGGCCGCGGCGTGCGGGGCTCGTTCGAGGGCAAGGTTTCGGAGGGGCCAGCTCGCCCCGGGCCTCCGGCAGGCCGCACGCCCGGCAGGCCCATGGGGCGCCGCCGGCCGAAGCGCGAGGGGCAGCCCGGCCGCACGCGCAGGCAGCCGAGCCCGGCGCGCGACCCAGGGCCCGGCCTGGCGCCTGCGCAGACGACCCCACCGCTCTATCCGCCGCAGGCGGGCACCTTTACGGCCGCTGCAAACCACGCCCCCCTGGCGGACGCAAGCGGCGCGCGGCGGCGGCAGCCAAGGTAACGGGATGGCGGCCTGCAGGGGCTGCCCGAGCCCCCCTGGGGTGGGGGTGGGGCCGGCTCCGGCTCGAGCCCCCCTGGGGTGGGGGTGGGGCCGGCTCGGGTGACTGCAGCCCCGGGGCGGATCCGGCTCTGGTCAGTTGGCGGCGGCTGGGGCCCCCGGTAGCTTCCGCCCCGCTGCGGGAGAAGCCACCCCGGGCTCGCTCCCTCCGGGCCCCGAGCCGGGCTCTGCGGCCTGCCCGGGAGCGAAGCGCCCTCCCAGCAGCCGCCTCCTCCGCCGCTTGCGTGGGGCGAGTCGGGGCGGGCCGCGGGCGTCTCGGCCCATGGCGCGGCTGCAGGCCTGGGCTGCCCCGGCGGGCTGTTAGAAGCGCTGCCTGTCTCCTGAGGGGGGAGCCGCCCAGCCTCTCTGCGGAGACCGGAACGGAACCAAAATAACAGCAGGACTGGGGCCTTCCTATGCTTAGCGCGGCCAGCTGTCTGATCACAGACCCCCCTTCCCCAGCGCCCCGCTGCCCCCACCCTTTTCCGAGGCCCCGACCCCGCTCGCTGCCTCCGTCCCTCGCTCTCCCCCCCTCACTTTCCCTGGGCTGGGGCAGGGGGTTTGGGGGTGCAGGCTCTGGGAGGGGGTTTGGGTGTTGGAGGGGGTTCTGACCCGGGGCAGGGGGTTTGGGGTGCAGGCTCTGGGAGGGAGTTTGGGTGTTGGAGGGGGTTCTGACCCGGGGCAGGGGGTTTGGGGTGCAGGCTCTGGGAGGGAGTTTGGGTGTTGGAGGGGGTTCTGACCCAGGGCAGAGGGTTTGGGGGTGCAGGCTCTGGGAGGGGGTTTGGGTGTTGGAGGGGGTTCTGACCCGGGGCAGGGGGTTTGGGGTGCAGGCTCTGGGAGGGGGTTTGGGTGTTGGAGGGGGTTCTGACCCGGGGCAGGGGATTTGGGGGTGCAGGCTCTGGGAGGGGGGTTGGGTGTTGGAGGGGGTTCTGACCCGGGGCAGGGGGTTTGGGGTGCAGGCTCTGGGAGGGGGTTTGGGTGTTGGAGGGGGTTCTGACCCGGGGCAGGGGGTTTGGGGTGCAGGCTCTGGGAGGGGGTTTGGGTGTTGGAGGGGGTTCTGACCCGGGGCAGGGGGTTTGGGGTGCAGGCTCTGGGAGGGGGTTTGGGTGTTGGAGGGGGTTCTGACCCGGGGCAGGGGGTTTGGGGTGCAGGCTCTGGGAGGGGGTTTGGGTGTTGGAGGGGGTTCTGACCCGGGGCAGGGGGTTTGGGGTGCAGGCTCTGGGAGGGGGTTTGGGTGTTGGAGGGGGTTCTGACCCGGGGCAGGGGGTTTGGGGGTTCAGGCTCTGGGAGGGGGTTTGGGTGTTGGAGGGGGTTCTGACTTGGGGCAGGGGATTTGGGGGTGCAGGCTCTGGGAGGGGGTTTGGGTGTTGGAGGGGGTTCTGACCCGGGGCAGGGGGTTTGGGGTGCAGGCTCTGGGAGGGGGTTTGGGTGTTGGAGGGGGTTCTGACCCGGGGCAGGGGGTTTGGGGTGCAGGCTCTGGGAGGGGGTTTGGGTGTTGGAGGGGGTTCTGACCCGGGGCAGGGGGTTTGGGGTGCAGGCTCTGGGAGGGGGTTTGGGTGTTGGAGGGGGTTCTGACCCGGGGCAGGGGGTTTGGGGGTTCAGGCTCTGGGAGGGGGTTTGGGTGTTGGAGGGGGTTCTGACTTGGGGCAGGGGATTTGGGGGTGCAGGCTCTGGGAGGGGGTTTGGGTGTTGGAGGGGGTTCTGACCCGGGGCAGGGGGTTTGGGGTGCAGGCTCTGGGAGGGGGTTTGGGTGTTGGAGGGGGTTCTGACCCGGGGCAGGGGGTTTGGGGTGCAGGCTCTGGGAGGGGGTTTGGGTGTTGGAGGGGGTTCTGACCGGGGGCAGGAGGTTTGGGGTGCAGGCTCTGGGAGGGGGTTTGGGTGTTGGAGGGGGTTCTGACCCGGGGCAGGGGGTTTGGGGGTGCAGGCTCTGGGAGGGGGTTTGGGTGTTGGAGGGGGTTCTGACCGGGGGCAGGAGGTTTGGGGTGCAGGCTCTGGGAGGGGGTTTGGGTGTTGGAGGGGGTTCTGACCCGGGGCAGGGGGTTTGGGGTGCAGGCTCTGGGAGGGGGTTTGGGTGTTGGAGGGGGTTCTGACCCGGGGCAGGGGGTTTGGGGTGCAGGCTCTGGGAGGGAGTTTGGGTGTTGGAGGGGGTTCTGACCCGGGGCAGGGGGTTTGGGGTGCAGGCTCTGGGAGGGGGGTTGGGTGTTGGAGGGGGTTCTGACCCGGGGCAGGGGGTTTGGGGTGCAGGCTCTGGGAGGGGGGTTGGGTGTTGGAGGGGGTTCTGACCCGGGGCAGGGGGTTTGGGGGTGCAGGCTCTGGGAGGGGGGTTGGGTGTTGGAGGGGGTTCTGACCCGGGGCAGGGGGTTTGGGGGTGCAGGCTCTGGGAGGGGGTTTGGGTGTTGGAGGGGGTTCTGACCGGGGGCAGGGGGTTTGGGGGTTCAGGCTCTGGGAGGGGGTTTGGGTGTTGGAGGGGGTTCTGACCGGGGGCAGGGGGTTTGGGGGTTCAGGCTCTGGGAGGGGGTTTGGGTGTTGGAGGGGGTTCTGACCGGGGGCAGGGGGTTTGGGGGTTCAGGCTCTGGGAGGGGGTTTGGGTGTTGGAGGGGGTTCTGACCCGGGGCAGGAGGTTTGGGGCTGCAGGCTCTGGGAGGGGGTTTGGGTGTTGGAGGGGGTTCTGACCCGGGGCAGGGGGTTTGGGGCTGCAGGCTCTGGGAGGGGGTTTGGGTGTTGGAGGGGGTTCTGACCCGGGGCAGGGGGTTTGGGGCTGCAGGCTCTGGGAGGGGGTTTGGGTGTTGGAGGGGGTTCTGACCCGGGGCAGGGGGTTTGGGGCTGCAGGCTCTGGGAGGGGGTTTGGGTGTTGGAGGGGGTTCTGACCCGGGGCAGGGGGTTTGGGGGTGCAGGCTCTGGGAGGGGGTTTGGGTGTTGGAGGGGGTTCTGACCGGGGGCAGGAGGTTTGGGGTGCAGGCTCTGGGAGGGGGTTTGGGTGTTGGAGGGGGTTCTGACCGGGGGCAGGAGGTTTGGGGGTGCAGGCTCTGGGAGGGGGTTTGGGTGTTGGAGGGGGTTCTGACCCGGGGCAGGGGGTTTGGGGTGCAGGCTCTGGGAGGGGGTTTGGGTGTTGGAGGGGGTTCTGACCGGGGGCAGGGGGTTTGGGGTGCAGGCTCTGGGAGGGGGTTTGGGTGTTGGAGGGGGTTCTGACCGGGGGCAGGGGGTTTGGGGTGCAGGCTCTGGGAGGGGGTTTGGGTGTTGGAGGGGGTTCTGACCGGGGGCAGGGGGTTTGGGGTGCAGGCTCTGGGAGGGGGTTTGGGTGTTGGAGGGGGTTCTGACCGGGGGCAGGGGGTTTGGGGTGCAGGCTCTGGGAGGGGGTTTGGGTGTTGGAGGGGGTTCTGACCGGGGGCAGGGGGTTTGGGGGTGCAGGCTCTGGGAGGGGGTTTGGGTGTTGGAGGGGGTTCTGACCGGGGGCAGGGGATTTGGGGGTGCAGGCTCTGGGAGGGGGTTTGGGTGTTGGAGGGGGTTCTGACCGGGGGCAGGGGGTTTGGGGTGCAGGCTCTGGGAGGGGGTTTGGGTGTTGGAGGGGGTTCTGCCCCGGGGCAGGGGGTTTGGGGTTCAGGCTCTGGGAGGGGGTTTGGGTGTTGGAGGGGGTTCTGACCCGGGGCAGGGGGTTTGGGGTTCAGGCTCTGGGAGGGAGTTTGGGTGTTGGAGGGGGTTCTGACCCGGGGCAGGGGGTTTGGGGTTCAGGCTCTGGGAGGGGGTTTGGGTGTTGGAGGGGGTTCTGACCCGGGGCAGGGGGTTTGGGGGTTCAGGCTCTGGGAGGGAGTTTGGGTGTTGGAGGGGGTTCTGACCTGGGGCAGGGGGTTTGGGGGTTCAGGCTCTGGGAGGGGGTTTGGGTGTTGGAGGGGGTTCTGACCTGGGGCAGGGGGTTTGGGGTGCATGCTCTGGGAGGGGGTTTGGGTGTTGGAGGGGGTTCTGACCTGGGGCAGGGGGTTTGGGGTGCAGGCTCTAGGAGGGGGTTTGGGTGTTGGAGGGGGTTCTGGCCTGGAGCAGGGGGTTTGGGGGTGCAGGCTCTGGGAGGGAGTTTGGGTGTTTGGGGGTGCAGGCTCTGGGAGGGGGTTTGGGCTGCAGGCCCCCACCGGGCGGTACTTATCTCAGACAGGTTCTAGAAGCAGCAGCGGCTCCTGGGCAGCCAGGCGGCTCTGTACACTGCCCCTGCCTGTAAGCATTGCCCCCGCAGCTCCCATTGGCCATGGTTTCCTGTTCCCCGCCAATGGGAGCAGCGGAGTTGGCGCTTGGTGCGGTGCGCAGAGACCCCTCTGGCCGCACCACCTCCTAGGAGCCGCTGGACATGCCAGTCGCTTCCAGGAGCGGCGCGGAACCAAGGCAGGTAGGGTGTCAGCCTTAGCCCTGCTCTGCTGCCGGACTTCTAGCGGCTTAAAGTCTCCAGGATTAGCTTCAGTAGCCTCCGGTGTATCGAGCCCAGTTCCGGGAGACTCCTGGCCAGACCGGGAGGGTTGGGAATCCTAAATATGCTCAACATGCTTTTCAAAGATTAACTGTTCCTCAGAACATAGAACTTAAGGCAAAAAGGGACCATTAGATCATTTCGTCCAGTGCTTTTCCACCTGTCGTTCACGGACTCCTGGGGTCTGCAGACTATGTCTAAGATTTCCAAAGGGGTCTACACCTCCATGTGAAATTTTTTAGGGGTCTGCAAATAAAAAAATGGTTGAAAACCACAAATCTAGTCTGACCACCTCTAGATCACAAGCTACCACCCATACCTGCACAGTAACCGATGACCAAAATGAGACCCAAGTATTACAGTCCACAGGAGACTAGACTGTTATATGCCCCAGGCAGAGAACAGGAGAGTGCACCAATGTCTGAGGCCCCTACAATGGGAGGGATTAAGTGAAATATGGCCGGATAATTTTGGCAAGTGACCCACACACATACTCCGCAGAGGAAGGTGACATCCCTACACCCCCGGGCACTGCTAATCTGATCTGGGGGGAAATTCTTTTCTGACCGCATATATGATGATCAGTTAGACCCTGACTATGTGAGCAAAATCCAGCCAGCCAACCACCTGAGAGAATGCTCAGTGCTACCTCAGAGTCCTAGCCCTCCCTGTCCAGTGTCTGATCTCCCATGATGCTTAAGAAGAATGAGATTTAAAAAAAAAAAAAGTCCTCTCAGAATACATTGGGCAGGGAGATTATTTACAACTGTTATAATAAAACTGACATGCTTAAATTACCTAAAACATGGTGAGTAGGTAGAACAGATGAGATTAGAATTTGACTCCCCATCCTGAGCTCAGACCATTGGGCCAACTAGAGAAATCCTTTGCTTATGAAATCAGACGCTGCTGAGTTTGATTGTATGCTGGTGTTAGTGCCAGAATAGAATCCAATTTACAAAGTATCTGAAAACCTTACTAGAGAAGAGCCATAGGTGTTTCCCACCCAGCAGATTTCCCAAATTATGCCAGCTGAGAAGTGACAGATTGAACTGGAGTCTCAAACTTTGATACCCTGAATGGTAGTTGCATTCTACTACTAGTGCTAGATTTAAATGTTAGTGTTCAAACTCACTGTGTTTAAAGCTCTGATTTATGTTTGGTTGACTAGCATCATCAGTACTACTCTAAGCTCATTTTATATGGACAGGGAACCATGGAAGCTATTTAGCTAAGGAAGAGCAGGATTGAAGAAAGGAAATGAACCAATGTTATCACTCTGAACAACACAATACATGAGACATAAACAGAGATGTAATCACAGTATAAATGACTGTTCTAGTGTCTGGTGTCTCCTCAAATGCAGGATTTTCTCTCACAGATGAAGTTTCACTGCATTCTCATTAGATGCCCCTATTTCTGGTCAAGTGAAAGAAAAAATAACACACAAAAGAGGAAAACGTTCTCTTTCCTATTAATCAATCCTGGTTTCTTGCTCTGATTGTTTTAGATCTGTTTTTCCTCTTTCTCCCATTATAGTTAAATATTTTAAATAACAAAATGGTCTCAATGCAAACATTGTTCCTCTCCCCAGCCAATGAGTCTTTTTAGGTAGTCTCTCTTATTTAGTTGGCATTTCTTCCCCTTCGGTAGGTGATTGTTTCTTATTAAACATGATAGTTGCGCTTCGATGGTGTTCTCACTCCAGTAGCTTTTCTAGATGTCTTGCTTATATAGTTAGGATTGCATCTAGATTGGCTGTAGTTTGAAGGGGTTTTATTTGTTTAAAATATGTTTTTTCAAAGATAAGACTAGAAACCCAGCAGTTTCACTGATTAGCACCCATTTCATGTGGATTTACACATAATTTGCATTACTCTTTTTTTTCTTCTGTAAGTACTTTATGTTCACACAATTTACTATAGTTTCAATTAGCTTTTCAGAACTGTTATACCTTGGTATTAAAAAGTAGATTTTGTATATATATATTTTTTTTTACTTAAACTAAGTGACCTTCCTTTTCTCACAGAAAAGCAAAGAAGTAATACGCAATCTGAAAAGATGAAAAAGACTGACCTGCTTTCAAGTGATAATCAAGTGAGCCCTGAAGACTAATGCAGAGAATTAATAAGAACGTGGTTTTGGCTCTTCTTACCTTGACAAGTTCAGTGTTTCTCCTGTTCCAGTTGTACTATTATAAGTACTACTTATCTCCAAAGGTAAAAAATATCACTTTAAAGACTTGAATTTGCGGGGGGGGATTAAAATAGTACTACTTATGCTCAAGTGCATTAAAAATATTAACTAATTGTTACTCAAAAATCCCTGTGGGATTGACGACTATTACCATAAGATTGACTTGCAAAAGTTAAATACATTACCCAACAGGACACAGTGAGTAGGTACCATAGAAAAAATGAGGTTAGAATGTTACTCTCAATCCTGAGCAACTCTGCCAGCTAGACAAAGACTTTACCAATGAAATCAGACACTGGATTGAATTTCCGCGATTCCAGGTTTTTCTGCACATTCGAACTCGGTCTGGTACATCAAAAGTTTTTTTTAAAACTTCCCAAGTGCATGCACCTTTACTTAACCCAGACTGATGTATGATTCTGTGTTGAAACCTGAGACAGCCTTGAGTTTCTGTAAGGCTGTTTAGGGAAGCAAAAAAGTAAAATGCAATTTGTTGTTTGCAGCATCTTCAACAGATGTGTTAAAATTAAAAGAAGCTACTGTTTCTGCAGAATCAGTCACCTTTAACCTGTCTCTGGGGTTCTATTGTAAAGCTTTCTAGATACCAAATGTAAATTCCTGTAGTTATGATTCTGATTGAGAACCAAGAGGCACATGTGGCTAGATGTAATCTTTCCGTAATGGGAAAATAAAGGCAATAATTAGCTAAGATGGTGCTAGAAGTGAAATCTTGCCTCATGAGGATTACATGGTTTATCTCTAGATTTCAGTACACATAGTACAAGAACTGAAGGCAACAGTATGTCTTCACTTACTCCTTATTTAGAAGGAAAGTCTGTTGGTATCTAATTTCCAGCTTAGCTCTTTTGGTGGGGGAACCCTTATTCAGTCTGAAGTCTTCTTAGTGTTACATGACATTACAGTCTGGCTTCCTCATATGCTGTCCACAGCAAGGCTGTGAATTAGAAATCATTGTCCTCTAGGTAGCTAGGAATCTGAGGCTTTAACACAAATATTTTCTTATGACACAAATATTTTCCTTCTCAAACTTATCCATTGAGGGTCATATCTTTGACAGGCTGCACCACTGAACCTAAGGTATGACTTTTCCCCAGTGTTCTGGGGCTGCTGGAATTATTTCATCTTCCTTTTTCAGGGTGGATTGATTTAAATCACTGATTTTAATCAACAAATAGGAAACCTTGATTTAAAAAATCAATTTTAATCGTGTTTTGCATTTGTACATTTTAGTATATTGCTTAACTTAAAAGAAGTTATTTAATTTTTATATTTTTTTGTTAGAAAATGGTGAATGATGCATTTCTTGTTCACTAGGTTAATTTTTTACTTGCACTTTGCATCCAGTCCTAGTTGGATGGAAATTCAAATTACATTTAAAATGCAGACAACCAGCATTTTAAATTAAATAAAACTAGCTTAAATAGCCTGGATGCATAAGAAAATAATTATCAAAACATATCTTGCCTTTAAAACTAACTGATTTATTAAACGAAGTATTATCTGTAGTTAGTGAATTGAACTTACTGTTTCTGGTTACCATGTCTTCATTTAACAGTAGTAAATATCATCATCTCACGTTGTTTTTAATCATAGATTGAAAAGCAAGAAAGCTTGTTTTCCTTTTCTAACTCCCAATTATTTTTTTAATTTTGAGTGCACTGAACTTGCTGAACAAACTGAAATGAAGGAAATATTCTCGCTGCAACCGCAGAAGAGGCTACTGCTCTCAAAAGCTGGTTTAGCACTTCAACATAATCTGATTTCAGATCCTCAGCCAGTGACTTCCACGAGTTCAGTAATTTGACTTTCTTTAATACTTTGGCAGCAAACACAGAATCATAGAATATCAGGGTTAGAAGGGACCTCAAGAGGTCATCTAGTCCAACCCCCTGCTTAAAGCAGGACCAAGCCCCAACTAAAACATCCCAGCCAGGGCTTTGTCAAGTCTGACCTTAAAAACATCTAAGGAAGGAGATTCCACCACCTCCCTAGGTAACGCATTCCAGTGTTTCACCACCCTCCTAGTGAAAAAGTTTTTCCTAATATCCAACCTAAACCTCCCACACTGCAACTTGAGACCATTGCTCCTTGTTCTGTCATCTGCTACCACTGAGAACAGTCTAGATCCATCTCTTTGGAACCCCCTTTCAGGTAGTTGAAAGCAGCTCTCAAATTCCCCCTCATTCTTCTCTTCCGCAGACTAAACAATCCCAGTTCCCTCAGCCTCTTCTCATAAGTCATTGTTCCAGTCCCCTAAATGTACTGCTTAATATTATTTTTTGTATTTAATTTAAATGATTTTAATAGATTATAATAAGTTTAGGCCTAAACACAGGTTGTTATCCAAAATGTAATTTTAAATAGGTTTATTTTTTTAAATAAACCTATATTTAATTTACATTTTAAAAAATCGTTTTGTTTATTCTTACCCACCCTGTCCTTTTTTCTTTTACTAATTGTCCTATTGACTTGGAAACGTAAGGCTAGATCCAACAGTCCTTGCATGGTCCTTCTAAATATATTAAGTGAATATTCCTGGGCATGATTTTTACTTCATGTAACATATATAAGTGACTTAAAACTGCAATCCTTGAAATGTAAAGTGTTTGTGAAAAAGATATGTACAATTTCCTTTTATAAATCTAAACAAAACCACCATTTGGGACATCTTAGGTTTCAAAATATCTTTTGTCCTTGTTCTTGCTAGAATGGAGCTGTTTTTTCAAAAGTTAAAGGAAGCCAGTCAGGACAAGACGGCATACAATGGGTATGTACAATGTTATTTATTTATACAGCATCCGTGTAAGTATCAATAAACTCTTATAGAATTGCAAATTATGGGTCCTCTTCTGCATCTAGTTTAGTCATTGGGAATTTTGTTGTTTTAAATGGAAGCAGCCTTGATCTTACCGCCCTGAGCATGACCATTAAAGTAAAGGGGATTTCTGAGTGCTCGGCTGTCTCAGGATCATGCACCTGTTTCTAGAGTGGAACTTAGGCTTGTAGTGGTGGCATCAGTATAACAAAATAGTTTAGATGCAGGAAGTGAAGAATAACTTATCCTATTAAAACAGCAGGGACAAGTTAGATAAGCAGCATGTAATTTAACCTGATTAGAATTGGGCCAAGACACTAACACAGAAACTGGAAATCTTTAATTTACCTTTTTTAAAAGTGAATTTAGTGTTTGTGAAAGGTATCAGATTGACGGATTTGAACACTGAAAGTCTTCTGAAGTCTTCTGTTTATCAGTAGAATACACTTGGGCATGCTAATGGGAGTGCAGTGCGAGCTTCCCCAAGCTCCTGTGCCCCCATCTATAATATATTGGTTTCAAAACCTTTTCAGTTGGAACGGTTTAAATTGTTCGTTCAACTCTGTTTGACGCTTAATATAATGGTGCTTCAGGGCTCAGAGGGAAGTCATTTTCCATGTCTATTCAATCCTTGGCCCCTTTTGATGAGACAACCAGCACAGGTCACAGTTTGAGCCAATTGTGACAATTTCATGATGTAAACTTCTCTCTCATCAGAATTGGACTCAGGCCACATACTGACAAAACAGTCCGGCATGGTTGAACCTACCAGGAGCAAAAAGCCCCCGCTGACACAGACTCTGGGGATCATTAGAGCATACAAATTGTCATGCCAAATTATCTACCTTTTAGGAAATAGTTTATTTTAACTACAGTTCATAATCCTGTGTATATGCTACAGTACAGTAAGACTCTCAGTAGCCTTCATGAAGAATCCAAAATCGAATATTTAAAAAGAGTTGATAGCAAGTGTGGAATTATGCAATTATTTGTATTTGGATTTTTGTCCAGAGTCCTTGCCATTGCTGGTTAAATTTTATACCAGAAATGTTTGTATCCATGTTCACCTTTCAAAAATCTGAGTAAAGTAAAAAATGCCTTCTGTTGGATCACCATACAGTGTAATACTTATATGTACCAGATGATGCCTTTGTCAGGTGAGCAACATCACAAAGCATTTGAAGACATTGGTTGAAATTCCCTATTTTTGAAACAGAGGTATTAAGCTAGGTTTGTGGGTTTGGGGACCTTGGAGATTCTTTTGTCTGTGTAGTCCTTAAGACACTTTTCCACCTTTTAAGAAACATTGCTGCAGAATCTGGCTTTGTCTTTCCTTGTCTGATGCAGAAGTTCTGATCCATGCCTTTGTGTCCTTCCAAACTGAATATTGAAATGCTTTGCTTATTGGAATCCAGCTTGTTTAATACGCTGCAGCTGGCACAAAATCACCAGCTAAAATTTTTACTGGCAGATAGTTACATTACATAATACTGCACACTCTTCCAAGTTGTTTGACCTTGTTTTGCTTGCTGTCACTCTAGCTTCATGTTAGTTGTTTATGCTGACTTATAAAGCTCTTCACAAACAGGGGGCAAAGTTACCTTTCTGGGTCTTATTACTACTTCAATATCGAGATATGTTTTGGTTGGCTGCTTTTTTTAGGGCTTAATCCTGCAGGCTGTTGAGCACTGCTGAAAGAAGCTCAGAGAGCCAAAGTTGTGATGCTTATGCTTGGTATTTGTTCAGAACCTGCTTAGAAAAGTGGGTTGTGAACAAATCTCTGTGCCTGCAATGAACACCACACTGATGGTTATGGAGAAAAGTGGATGTAAGGGGGAAACTGTGTAGGGTTGTCAACTTTGTAATCACACAAAACTGAATATCCTTGCCCCGCCCCTTCCCTGTGGCTCCGCCTCTTGGCCTGCCCCATCCCCGAGACCCCACCCCAGGGTGCGAGAGGGGGCTCCAGGCTGGGGCAGGAGTTGGTGTGTGGGAGGGGAGTGAGGGCTCCAGCTGGGGGTGCGGGCTCTGGAATGGGGATGAGGGGTTTGGGGTTCAGGCTGGGGGGGTGGAGCCGAGGGATTTGGAATGTGGGAGGGGGCTGCGGGTTGAGACAGGAGGTTAGGGTATGGGAGAGGGTACGGGCTTTGGGCTGGGGGTGCGGACTCTGGGGTGGGGCCAGAAATGAGGGCTTCTGCTTTTCGGGGGTGGCTCAGGGCTGGGCCAGAGGGTTGGGGCACAGGCTTACCTTGGGCGGCTCCCGGTCAGCGGCACAGAGGGGCCAGGGGAGACTCCCTGCCTGTCCTGGCTCCGCACTGAGCCCCGGAAGTGGCCAGCAGGTCTGGTTCCTAGGTGGGGGGGCCAGGATGCTCCGCGCTCTACTCTCACAAGTAGGCACCGCATTCTTTTCTCCCCCGCCCGGCCAATGGGAGTGTGGAGCGGGTGCTCAGGGCGGGGGCAGTGTGCGGAACCCCGTGCCCACCCCTGCAGGCGCCAGACCTGCTGGCCACTTCCAGGACGCAGTGCGGTGCCAGGACAGGTAGATACTAGCCTGCCTTAGCCCTGCAGCACCGCCAGCTGGACTTTTAACGGCCCAGTCAGCGGTGCTGACCAGAGCCACCAGGGTCCCTTTTCGACCAAGCGTTCTGGTCAAAAACCAGATGCCTGGCAACCTTAAGAATGTGCCCTGGCTGTGTCCTTTGGTTTAAATACGGTCCTGCGCTTGCAGGCGATGTGCATAGTAGTCATTTTAAAGATGTTTAGGTACTGCCAGCCAGGTGTAATGGCTACTCTGGTATGTTCAAGAGCTGTATTTGGGGAAAGTCAAAGCAGGGGCAGCTGCGAGGACTGCCTTCTTACACAGAATATGTGATGATTCTAAGAAGTGGCATTTCTCATAGCCAGCTACTGAGTGCTTTGTGAGATGTACTGGACGTGATGTTCTTTCTGGCTCAACAGCCTGCAGGAATAGTGCCCTTGTAGCTTTTACTTTACTTTACTTGGATTGTTAGTAACAAAGCAGAATACTTATCCTGCTGGTGGCTCATTGCAGTTGTTTCTCAGCTTTCATCCTGCAGGATAAAGCCCTAAATTATTCAACTTCTCTGAATACCTGAAAATTCTTGACTTCAGGACTATCGCCCGCTACCTCTTGTTTAAGTCTAGGGTGACAAGATGTCCCAATTTTATAGGGACAGTCCCGATTTGGGGTTTTTTTTCTTATATAAGCTCCTATTATGCCCCACCCCCGTCCCAATTTTTCACACTTGCTGTCTGGTCACCCTATTTAAGTCTAAACTTGAAGAGCATTTCCTCTGTAAACGGTGGCTGTAAAAATGACACCTTCCTTTTCCCACAGATTTATTCCCTGATATTCAGAGGCAAATCTGCTCACTTTAATGACAAAAGTAATACTTTTACTACTTTACCTTCCTAGTAGTTGTGTTGGCTCTGCAGAGCTCACGGGGGGAATGGATTTCATCCCTTCTTGTGAAACTCCTATAGAACTGGTGCATAAATTCAATTTGCTGAGCTGTATTCTGTTGTCACTTACACTTGTGCATCCCTGTTAAAGCCAGTCGTGTTCTAGAGGTGGCAGAATATGACCCACAGATATATATTATTGGACACAATGTATGACCCAAACAAAACCATAGCTTGACATTCAAATGCCAGGTTCAGACTGCAGGGTGGTAGTTGGAGGGTGGGGCAAAGTCTCTTGACGGAACACATTTGATCTGGAATCACTGAGGTATGATGAACATGCAATCCTGCCATGCCATTTTTACATTCACTTTTCAGAGTAGAACTGCACATTAAGGCATTTGCTTGTAATTGATTTAATCCATCCTGCAGTGTTAAATTAGATGAACTTTTAATCGTTGTCACAGTACAATAAATTGCTGTAAATGTTTGTTGATTTTTCATCTTCCATGGAGATGTGAATGTATCTAATTGAAAGAATACCTGTGTATGAGTCAAGCTAACAAATCACCCACCTAGAGACTGGATAATCTTGCTGAAGCATCTAGTCCTTACAGTACTTTTTTTATACTTAAACACATCAGAGTGGTCTAGACGAAACAAAGAGTGCATTACATATATGCTTGTCTGAACAATGCTCATTTTGTACATACCAGAAACCATTGATGGCATGAATTGTGCAGTTCCCCTTAATGGAGTGACCAAATGTCCCAGTTTGCTGAGGATACTCTTGAAATCCACCTGCTAATACTTCTCCCTTGTCCCTCAAAAATAAATAAGCAAAAATTCCTGATTAGATTTTGCCAGTTTCACAGCAAAAGACACTGTGCTACCATGAGCATGTTTTATGATCAAAGATAGTTTCCTTCACTCTTCTTGTCGTTTCATCATTTGTAAAATAGGATAAGAATATATATCTGTTTCTGTCATATTGATGAGAATTAATTAGTTAATACATGTATAGTGCTTTGAAGACCTAAAGTGGTGAATACATGCTAATCATTATTATGGCATAAAGTATCTACTAAGTGTAATAATAAACTCCTCTCCTCCCAAATTTGAATGACCGTTTTGTAAGATGACTAGCTCACATGATTATATAATCCTGTTGACTGGGATTTTTTAAAAGTAGTCTTGTAAAGAATTTTAATTCTAATTCGTATGAATATCACAATTTGTGCTTTCAGGAAAATAATATATTTTTGTTAACTTATTTCAAAAGTGAAAAAAGCCAGTACATTTCACTAAACCCACAATTTACTCTTATTTTGCTGCTATTGTCTAACGATCATTGTCTCAAAAGCTAGTCTGGCCCTACTTTTTCCAGTAGAGGGCTCTGCTCTACAGCAAGAACTGCACTGGCCAGAAACACTGAACCCAATATGTGAGCTTAGAGTTCTTAAAAATATATGGACATGAGAGCGCCTATATGTCCACATAAGGACTACATCATACACATGCTATTGCACATAAAGTATAGCCAATCAGTGAAGGATTTTAAATGTGTGTCACGGGACAACCCTGTTGTTTTATGTACAGTAACTCCTCACTTAACGTGTATTTATGTTCCTGAAAAATGCAACTTTAAGCGAAACAATGTTAAGTGAATCCAGTTTCCCCGTAAGAATTAATGTGAATGTGGGGTGGGTAGGTTCCAGGGAAATTTTTTTTTTGCCAGACAAGACGCTCTCGCTCTCGCTCTCTCTCTCTCTCTCTATATATATACACACACACACACAGTATACGTTTTAAACAAACAATTTAATACTGTACACAGCGATGATGGTTGTGAAGCTTGGTTGAGGGGGTGGAGTCAGAGGGTGGGATATTTCCCAGGGAAGGCGTTACTGCTAAATGATGAACTAGCAATTAGCTGAGCCCTCAAGGGTTAACTCATTGCTGTTAATGTAGCCTCACGCTCTACAAGGCAGCAGGAATGGAGGGAGGGGAGACAGCATGGCAGACAGAGACACACGCCTTGTGTGTGAGAGAGAGAGAGATGCGCATTTCCCCTTTAAGTACACTGACACCACTCTTAAGTACACTAAGGGTATGTCTACACTACGAAATTAGGTCGAATTTATAGAAGTCGGTTTTTTAGAAATTTCGAAATATATTCGAGTGTGTGTGTCCCCACACAAAATGCTCTAAGTGCATTAACTCGGCGGAGCGCTTCCACAGTACCGAGGCTAGAGTCGACTTCTGGAGCGTTGCACTGTGGGTAGCTATCCCACAGTTCCCGCAGTCTCCGCTGCCCGTTGGAATTCTGGGTTGAGATCCCAATGCCTGATAGGGCTAAAACTTTGTCGTGGGTGGTTCTGGGTACATATCGTCAGGCCCCCGTTCCCTCCCTCCCTCCGTGAAAGCAAGGGCAGACAATCATTTCGCTCCTTTTTTCCTGAGTTACTTGTGCAGACGCCATACCACGGCAAGCATGGAGCCCGCTCAGCTCACTGTCACCGTATGTCTCCTGGGTGCTGGCAGACACGGTACTGCATTGCCACACAGCAGCAGCAACCCATTGCCTTGTGGCAGCAAACAGTGCAATAGGACTGGTAGCCGTCATCGTCATGTCTGAGGTGCTCCTAGGTCGCCTGTGTGAGGTCGATCAGGAGCGCCTGGGCAGACATGGGCGCAGGGACTAAATTTGGAGTGACTTGATCAGGTCATTCTGTTTAGTCCTGTAGTCAGTCCTATTGGACCATCTTATGGTGAGCAGGCAGGCGATACGGATTGCTAGCAGTCCTATTGCATCATTTTCTGCCAGGCAGGCAAGAGATGAGGATGGCTAGCAGTCCTATTGTACCATCTTCTGCCGTGCAGCCATGAGATGTGGATGGCATGCAGTCCTTCTGCACCGTCTGCTGCCAGCCAAAGATCTAAAAGATAGATGGAGTGTATCAAAACAAGAAATAGACCAGATTTGTTTTGTACTCATTTGCAAACCTCCCCCGCTCCCTGTCTAGGGGACTCATTCCTCTAGGTCACACTGCAGTCACTCACAGAGAAGGTGCAGCAAGGTAAATCTAGCCATGTATCAATCAGAGGCGAGACTAACCTCCTTGTTCCAATAAGAACAATAACTTAGATGCACCATTTCTTATTGGAACCCACCGTGAAGTCCTGCCTGAAATAGTCCTTGATGTAAAGCCACCCTCTTTGTTGATTTTAACGCCCTGTAAGCCAACCCTGTAAGCCGTGTTGTCAGTTGTCCCTCCCTGCGTCAGAGCAACGGCAAACAATCGTGCATCTGAGTTGAGAGTGCTGTCCAGAGCAGTCACAATGGAGCACTCTAGGATAGCTCCTGGAGGCCAATACTGTCGAATTGTGTCCACAGTATCCCAAACTCGACCCGGCAAGGCTGATTTAAGCGCTAATCCACTTGTCGGGGTGGAGTAAGGAAATCGATTTTAAGAGCCCTTTAAGTCGAAATAAAGGGCTTCATCGTGTGGACGGGTGCAGGTTTACATCGATTTAACGCTGCTAAATTCGACCTAAAGTCCTAGTGTAGACCAGGGCTAAATTGTTAAGTTAATCAGCAAGCTGAGACCCATGGCAGCTGCTGCCAGGAAGCTCCCTCCGTCCTGAGCCCAGTCGTGTGTCCCCCCGCTTTATGGAGATGGAGTAAACAGCAGGGAGGGGGACACCCTGACATTAGCCCCCCTCTCCTCCTCCTTCCCCTCTGCCCCCCAAGCAAGCAGGAGGCTCTGGAGAGCAGCTCCAAGGCAGAGGGTGGGAGCAGCACATGGCAGTTGGGGGAGGGACAGCTGAACTGCCAGCAATTGATAGCCTGCTTGGCAGCTGCTGCACAGAGAACTTAGGGGAGCAGGGAGCTGATGGGGGGCTGCCGGTCCACCCTGGTTCCAAGCCCCCACCAGCTAGCTCCAACGGGCTGCTCTTCCGGCAAGCAGTGGACAAAGCAGGTGGCTGCCAAACCACGTTATAAGGGAGCATTGCACAACTTTAAACGAGCATGTTCCCTAATTGATAAGCAACGTAACAATGAAACAACGTTAACCAGGATGACTTTAAGTGAGGAGTTACTGTACACACTTCACTCTGTAAACTCCTTTGACTCTATCAGGTTTCAGAGTAACAGCCGTGTTAGTCTGAATTCGCAAAAAGAAAAGGAGTACTTGTGGCACCTTAGAGACTAACCAATTTATTTGAGCATGAGCTTTCGTGAGCTACAGCTCACTTCATCGATGAAGTGAGCTGTAGCTCACGAAAAAGAAAAGGAGTACTTGTGGCACCTTAGAGACTAACCAATTTATTTGAGCATGAGCTTTCGTGAGCTACATCGATGAAGTGAGCTGTAGCTCACGAAAGCTCATGCTCAAATAAATTGGTTAGTCTCTAAGGTGCCACAAGTACTCCTTTTCTTCTATCAGGTTTGGTGCTTATTCCACTTTCTGTTCCCATTGCAGAAGTCTTATTGGGAGAGATCAAGTCCTAATGGATTCATAATTTTAAAAGGTTAACTTTTACACACTGGTAGGGTGATCTGATTCTTATTTTTTGCTCTTCCAAACAGCACGTGATTAAGAAATTCCTTGGTTTAGTGTCCAGTCACAATGTACCAGTGTATCTCATTGATCCTTTGGTTCTGGGATTAATTCATAAAGACTTTGAACAGCTCAGCAGCTCTTCTGATGGCATGAGCCCAGAATGCAAGTATTTCTGTGTTCCACGGGATTTCACCACATTTGCACTACTGGATAAAACATGGAAACATGAAGTAAGATTTTCTCCCTTTTCAGTTTTGTCTGCTGTAATGCACCCAGCCATTACAGGATTAATGGTTGAACAGAACATACTTAAAGACTTCCAGGTTTAAAGTTCATGATGTGGAACTGGTGTAAAGGTGGTGGTGTACCTAAACTTTATTTTATTTTATTTTATTTTGAAACCTCTTGAGGTAAAGGGAAGTCATGCAACAGTCTGTTCAAGATGCAAGGCACATGGCAGGGAGGTCCCTAGGAGAGAGTAGCTTCTGCCAACTCTCTTTAAGGAAGCTCAGATAAAATGTTTCAATGGCTGTTTCAGTGAATTGAGAATTCATCAGGTAGCCCAAAGATAGTTGGGTCACAGTCCACAACATACATAGCTACTGAGGTGAGAGGGGACCAACTTTCAGAAGGAAGAGAGGAAGAGATCTGTAAGAAAGGGAGAAGAAAAAGAAATAGAAACTTACCATACATATAGCCATAGTAAATTCTGAGTAGTATCCATTGCAGAGGTAGCAGAGCTGTTAATGTGCATTGATATGATTGTTTCATAATGTACAGCAACCGTATATTGATGCATGTTTGGTACCTTGTCATTTACTTTTTATATTATAAGACTTTAACTAAACTCTTTCTGACAGAAAAAGCTGGGGCTTTATGATAAAAAGAAAAGCTAGATGTACGAAATTACTGTATTCTGGAAATGTGTATTATTTGATTAACTAGCACAAGATGTATGAACATGACTTCGATAAAAATCTAAATAATTTTATTTAAGAAAGGAGAAAAATATGTGAGACAGGCAGATGTAAAACTCTTACTCAAACACAGTGAAAAGTGGTGGCATTTTGGGCCTGAGTAAGGAAGGTCAGCTGTATTTCTTTCTTTCTCTTTGCCAATGCTAATTTTAGCTTACAGAAACTGAGTATGGGGCCATGAGTCAGCACACTATTCTAGATTTCCCTCTTTGATGCCATCTGTAAAAGGGGAGCTTACAGTTCTGGATTTGCTGTTGAAAAGAGCTGTTTAAGTCTTGAGAGATCTTCTTCTTCTCTTTAGTCATCATCTTATTCCGCTCCCTTTGGAATATGTTAAAGCTGATTGGCTTCATGTAACTCTAGAAATTTAGTCTAACGTTTATGCAGATCATAAAAGGAGGATTTGCAACAGTCAAGTCATGATATAATCAAGGGATAAATAAGGATGTCAGAAGAGCCAGAATTCATCCCTACATTGAACCTGAGAGTGATCCAAAGCTAAAGACAAGGTGATGTGGGAGGAAACAAGTAAATTCAAAGTCAAGGACTTTCTCAAGGTTTCAGCATTGGATGCAAAGTAAAGGTCCGAGTTAAGGAAAGTAATAGCGAGACAATGGGAAAAAGAGGACTTTTTACTCTGTAGAAGGACTACAGTCTTTGAAGCATTCGGTTTTAGAGGAAGTTATGATCTCGCTGGGGCGGATATGGTTGAGACAGGCAAAGATAGATGGGACACAAAAGGGTCAGAGAGTGAATGGAGAAAGCTGAAGGATGAAGTGATGATCATGATTTAATCTAGCAGTGAAATTATCTAGTCTCTTCACAAAGCAAAGACTATCTGGAGTCATAACAAACACATGACAGATGTTAGTCACACATCTGTCATGTGTATCAGAACAAACACATGACAGATGTTAGTCACATTGGTTAATGCACTTCAGGAAGTCACTTGGATACTACAGTGATGACCATTGTATAACAACCTGGAGCTGCAGCTAGCCAGAGATGTCAAGAGTAACAAGAAGGGTTTCTTCAGGTATGTTGGCAACAAGAAGAAAGCCAAGGAATGTGTGGGCCCCTTACTGAATGAGGGAGGCAACCTAGTGACAGAGGATGTGGAGAAAGCTAATGTACTCAATGCTTTTTTTGCCTCTGTTTTCACTAACAAGGTCAGCTCCCAGACTGCTGCGCTGGGCATCACAAAATGGGGAAGAGATGGCCAGCCCTCTGTGGAGATAGAGGTGGTTAGGGACTATTTAGAAAGGCTGGACGTGCACAAGTCCATGGGGCCGGACGAGTTGCATCCGAGAGTGCTGAAGGAGTTGGCGGCTGTGATTGCAGAGCCATTGGCCATTATCTTTGAAAACTCGTGGCGAACCGGGGAAGTCCCGGATGACTGGAAAAAGGCTAATGTAGTGCCAATCTTTAAAAAAGGGAAGAAGGAGGATCCTGGGAACTACAGGCCAGTCAGCCTCACTTCAGTCCCTGGAAAAATCATGGAGCAGGTCCTCAAAGAATCAATCCTGAAGCACTTGCATGAGAGGAAAGTGATCAGGAACAGCCAGCATGGATTCACCAAGGGAAGGTCATGCCTGACTAATCTAATCGCCTTTTATGATGAGATTACTGGTTCTGTGGATGAAGGGAAAGCAGCGGATGTATTGTTTCTTGACTTTAGCAAAGCTTTTGACACGGTCTCCCACAGTATTCTTGTCAGCAAGTTAAGGAAGTATGGGCTGGATGAATGCACTACAAGGTGGGTAGAAAGCTGGCTAGATTGTCGGGCTCAACGGGTAGTGATCAATGGCTCCATATCTAGTTGGCAGCCGGTATCAAGTGGAGTACCCCAAGGGTCGGTCCTGGGGCCGGTTTTGTTCAATATCTTCATAAATGATCTGGAGGATGGTGTGGATTGCACTCTCAGCAAATTTGCGGATGATACTAAACTGGGAGGAGTAGTAGATACGCTGGAGGGGAGGGATAGGATACAGAAAGACCTAGACAAATTGGAGGATTGGGCCAAAAGAAATCTGATGAGGTTCAATAAGGATAAGTGCAGGGTCCTGCACTTGGGACGGAAGAACCCAATGCACAGCTACAGACTAGGGACCGAATGGCTAGGCAGCAGTTCTGCGGAAAAGGACCTAGGGGTGACAGTGGACGAGAAGCTGGATATGAGTCAGCAGTGTGCCCTTGTTGCCAAGAAGGCCAATGGCATTTTGGGATGTATAAGTAGGGGCATAGCGAGCAGATCGAGGGACGTGATCGTTCTCCTCTATTCGACATTGGTGAGGCCTCATCTGGAGTACTGTGTCCAGTTTTGGGCCCCACACTACAAGAAGGATGTGGATAAATTGGAGAGAGTCCAGCGAAGGGCAACAAAAATGATTAGGGGACTGGAACACATGAGTTATGAGGAGAGGCTGAGGGAGCTGGGATTGTTTAGCCTGCAGAAGAGAAGAATGAGGGGGGATTTGATAGCTGCTTTCAACTACCTGAAAGGGGGTTCCAAAGAGGATAGCTCTAGGCTGTTCTCAATGGTAGCAGATGACAGAACGAGGAGTAATGGTCTCAAGTTGCAGTGCGGGAGGTTTAGGTTGGATATTAGGAAAAACTTTTTCACTAAGAGGGTGGTGAAACACTGGAATGCGTTACCTAGGGAGGTGGTAGAATCTCCTTAGAGGTTTTTAAGGTCAGGCTTGACAAAGCCCTGGCTGGGATGATTTAACTGGGAATTGGTCCTGCTTTGAGCAGGGGGTTGGACTAGATGACCTCCTGAGGTCCCTTCCAACCCTGATATTCTATGATTCTATGAACCTATGTAGACTAGATTATGAAGAGAATGAAACACTGAACATTTTGAGATGTTGGTAGTGGATGGAAAGATGTGAAATCTCTACATGTGTGGTTTGTTTGTGTGTGGTTTAATGGCTAAAGAGGTAGGATTCAAACAAGAAGAGAAGAATACCAGGGAGCTGAGTGCTTGCATAAGGTATCAGAAAGGGTACAGTGTTGCATAGTAGAATCTGTAAAGTAGCACAGAGGTTGGCAGCTTCAGTGTAAACATTTATAATCATTCCTGTGAAAAATCTGTGCGTATATATTTATACAGTGGCAGTTTTCTTCGAACATTTTGTGGGAGTTGGATTTAAGTAAGGGCTTGTCTACATGAACATTTAGTTCGCAGCAAGTTGGGCTGTGACTCTACCCTGCACGAGCCTGCCGTGTGCTGTCAATCTGCACTCTGCTGACGCACATTAACAGTTCGTCCTTTTTGAAATGGGACTAATCAAAGTGCATTAACGAACTGCTAATGCATGTCAGCAGGATCCACACTGAGGGTGTGCTGCAGGCTAGTGCAGAGTAGATTCACACCCCAGCTTGCTGCAAACTAAGGGCTTGTCTACACATAGAACGTTTTAGTGAAGAAGCTATTCTGCTGTCGGGAGAGCTTCTCCTTTTGACATAGTTCATCCATCTCCGCAAAAGGCGGTAGGTATGTCAACAGGAGAAGCCTTCCTGTCAAAGTAGCGCTGTCTACGCGGGGGGTTAGGTCCGTATAACTGCTTTGCTCAGGGGTGTGGATTTTTCACACCTCTGAGTGACGTAGTTATACCAGTGTGTATAGTGTATACCTGGTCTTAAACATTCAAGCCCTAAGTAGTGGAATAGGTGTCATATCCCAGTTTTTATTGTATGCTTACAGGGCTTTCACCAAAAGAGGGAACTCATCATATGGTTTCATTGTGCGCTACAAAACTGGGAGAAATGGGGACATTTAAAAAAAAAAGCTTAACCTGTTTATTTTTGTATTGCTGTGATTAAGGTAGGTGAAGTGAAAACAAATAGAAAACGAAAATGTGCATAGACAGTTACCATCCTTTTAAGGTTTAGGAGAAATTCTGGAATAGGTAGGGCCTGATTCTGATCTAAGTTGTATGTTGTAAATCAGGAGTCATGTAAGTTCATGAAGAATTGGCCCTTAGTGCTGAAGTCTTGTTTTTGTCCTTTTCACAGAAAGTGTTGTTTCTCTGATGTTTAGGTGAGCTTGTTGAGAGCTGCTGAAAAAATGGGGTTCCAGTGGCTAAAGATACAGAACAAAGACCCCCGTTTGGAAGGGATGGATGACCTCTCTGGGATTGAAATTCCCTTCCACTATATCTTCAAACTGGCAGCTCATGCCATCCACCTGGTGGTCTTTTATGAGAGGAGTGGTAACTATGTCTGGCATGGCCCATTGCGGCTGAAACAAAACATAGACAGAAAGTTTGTGCCTTTTCGAAAGCTACACTTTGGTCACTACCCTGGAGCTTACAACAAGTAAGTTATAAATGGAGGACAACAAGGAGGATTTAAGTCTATTATAGCACGTTAAATACTACCACTTTGTCTTAAAATCAGTAATTCACGGGTCTATAGAGCAAGTTATGAAATTCATCTCGTGTTCACTAAAATGCAGGTGAATCAAAAGTTTAAGGTGACAGATCCCGTGATATTAATAGTAAAACAAGTATTTTCCCCAATTTACAGATGGAGAAATTGAGACACAGAGAGGTTAAGTGGCTTAACCTGGGCGTGAGAGATCCAGTAATGGGCCAACCCAGCATTGATTTGTGGTAGGATATTTTGATTTCCAAAGAGGTATAGTAGCACATCTTGCCAGCAGATAATTGAATGACTCTGCTTGTCAGCTTATGTCTGAAATATTTTGAAGTAAATATATGTCAGGCAAGATAGGGATTGTCATATTAGCAATATCTGATATTAAAGAAGTGTAACCGCAATATCTGATATTAGTAACCTCTTTCCGTACGTTTTGTATTATGCTACAGAGCCAAAACTTGGTCAGAAAACTTCATATGTGACACTCTCAGCATTGAGAAAAGGGGAGACTACATTTGCAACAAAGGACTGTGTAACAGTACCTAGTGTAGGGGCAAGCAAACTTTTTGGCCTGAGGGCCACATTGGGTTTCCAAATTCTATGGAGGGCCTCTCTAAACAGCCAGGCATGGCCCGGCCCCCCCCCCCAAGACTCCTGCCCCATCCAACCCCCTGTTCCCTGACTGCCCCCTGGGACCCCTACCCCATTCACCCCTCCCTGTCCCCTGACCGCCCCTGAACCCCCACCCCTCCAACCCCTCCTCTCATTCCTGACTGCCCCTCCCCCCCCTCCCCCCCAGGACCCCTACCCCATCCAACCACCCCTTCTCCCTGTCCCCTCACTGCCCCTGGAACCCCTGCTCCTGACTGCCCCCCGCCGCCCCATCCAACCCCCACTCTCCTTCCTGACTGCCCCCAGGACCCATGCCCACATTCAACCCCCCTGTTCCCCGCCATCTGACCACCCTGACCCGTATCTACACCCCCACCCCCTGACCACCACTCCAAACTTTCCAACTCCTCCGGCCCCTTACCGCGTTGCTTGGAGCACCGGTGGCTGACGGCGCTGCGGCCGCGCCGTCCAGAGGACCAGCACAGGCAGCCACACCGCCTAGCCACGCCACCACGCAGAGTCAGCCACGCCACCACGCAGCACAGAGCATCAGGTCAGGCCGTGGCTCTGCAGCTGTGCTGCCCAGCAAGAGCTTGCAGCCCCACCGCCCAGAGCATTGCACCAGCGGTGCAGTGAGCTGAGGCTGCGGGGTACGGGGGACAGCAGGGGCTCAGGGGCCGGGCAGGAGGGTCCTGTGGGCTGGACGTGGCTCACGGACCGTAGTTTGCCCACCTCTGACCCAGTGACTAAAGTGGAAGGATATTGAAGAGAGACCTCTTTTATGCCAGCATAGCTGGGTCAGAAATGCATTTGAACCCATTGCATGAAACCCCTCCCCCATATTGGTGCATGTAAATAAGGGAACCCATATTTATACACAACTGTGGGGTTTTGCTAGTGCAGTAGATTTAGGTCCACTTATTTAGTTGCTTATATATGGACTATTGAAAACCAGTGGTTTTGCAGGCCTGCTTACCTCAGAAATGACCAACTGGAATTTTACCAAAAGCCTCCCACCAAAAATAAAATTTTGAACGAGCACAAGCAGTTTCAGCCAGAATAGGAATAGTAACGTATTATCTGCTTCTGCACCATTGAAAGCAATGGGAGTGTTGCTATTTACTTAAATGGAACCGTGATCAAGCCTATAGTGCTTTTATATTCAATGCACTTCACAAATATTAATCCTCACAACACCACATCAGGTAGGAAGTACTTGTATTCTCACTGTACAGATTGGGAAGCTGAAGCAGCCAGGTTAAGTGAATTGCCTTGGTAGATGTGCAAAGTCTGTGTCAGATCTGGGATGAATTGTTTGTCCCCAGTCTTGTGCTTAAACTGTGCTTCTCTTCCATTTTTAAAGTTACTGTAAGTGACTGAAATAGGAACTTGACATGAAAATGCCTCTGCTAAAATTGGTCAAAAACAGGTGGCCTGGCTCTGAACTTCTCCAGATTTCCAGGGTGATCAGATCTGGAGTTTGAGGGTGGGTTTTGAGAGAGAATTGACTTCACATTTGCTGTACTGTGACTTTATTTATTTTTTTCATTATAGGGGCCTAATTCTTTCATTCACTTCAGTAAACATGGTAAAATAGTAGTGTCAGAAATAATTAGAATAAGGTTATAATAAGGGAAGGTTAAAAAAAGGAGGGTGGGAGTCCACAGAGAGTAACATCCGTGGGACAGGCCTTTGGGAAACTGATAAAGAGCTCAGTAATGGTTGACTGGAACTCTTGTAACTTGACTCTTTGCGTCTCAATTTCTCTTTCTATCTTTCCTTCTATTTTTGCCTTCCCTGAGCAATGTGTACTTTTGTATTGTAAGCCCAGCCTTCTAAGCCACAACTAGGCTGCTTTCACTTATGCAGTGTTTCAGTAGCATATGAAAAATGGCAAATCTACGCACTTGCTGCAGTCTTGGGGAAGCAAGATGCATACAGCCTGACTGTGAGAATAATATTCCTGCAGTCTACTTGAAATTGTCACAACAACCAGAACAGAACAAACACTTGTAGTTTAAAAAAAAAAAAAAAGGAAAACACATTGATTTATTTTTGCTAAGAATTACTGAGTTACTAAACGTCCCCTCTATACCTTGGACTCTTGTATTTATTATATGCATAAACATTTAAAATCCAGGACATTAACTATCAAATGTCATTCAACATTTCAGTTGTCATGAAGGCCTAAACTATTGTTAAATTATTAATATGAGCCAAGACTTTCAAAATAGGGGCTAATATTAGACTCCTAAATCCATATTTAGGCAACTGAATAAATGGCCTCGTTTTTCAAATGCTCTGAACAAACAGCAGCTCCCAGTTAACTCAGTGTGAGCTGCTGGGTATTTGGCACATTTGAAAAATAAGGTGATTTATTCAGTTGTCTAAATATGGATTTAGGAGTCTAATATTAGCTCCTATTTTGAAAATCTTTGCCTAGGAGAGTAGCTTGTAGATTTTGTTGCACCCAAGAGGTTCTGGTTTCGTGTAATCAGATGTAATACATTTGGATATATGTAGCAACCGCTCAAGTGCTCAACATGTTTTAGATCTTTATAACCTGGGCCAGAGATAGGAGGTGGCGTTTGATTAGTCACAGATGATGCATTCTTGGCCAGGATAATATAATGTCTTTCTTTCACTGCAGGCCAGAAGTACTACAACTTTCCATTGATGACTTAAAAGTTCAGATTCCAAAAAATCTGTCCCAATTTCTAGAGGAGATGTCACACTCTAGGTTTCTTGAATGTAGGTACAGAGAAGCTCGGGCTTTCTTTCAGGTGAGTGGTAATCAGGAAATGTAAAGTAGATTTCCACTCATACACCACCATCCTGCAAAAACGTAGGTATGTGTTTGACTTGAATGGGTCTACTCATAGGCTTAAAATTAAACTCTTGCCTAAATGCAGCATGGTGGCCTTCGTTCTCACAAAGTAAAGAAACTAATTTTTTTAAAAAATTGAGCGTATAACTAGAACTTTTTTCTATGAATAACTAAAGTTGTTTCATCTGTTTAGTTCTATTCTGGGTGCATTTGTCTCTGCATTTGAAATCATATGGAGAATAGATAAATGATAATATATAAATTTGCACACACTTTAAGACCCCTCTACTCTGTCAGAGTTGTATAAAGTATCCGTAGTGTAAATAAGAGTCCCAATTTTCTGGTAATTTTTTTATTTTGGTCACAGTAGGATTGACCATGCATTACAGCACATTTGTGGTATTATACTTAAATTTGCAAGTATATTCATTCAAAATCCCCTTTTTCAGGGGCTTGTAACTTTTGAAGTGATTGATTGGGCTGAATCTTTTTAAAGCTTGTTCAGAGCAAAGAAAAGAAAAAAGTTTTGTTTTGGAGAGTTGATACCAGAGTTATCCAAGTATGGGATAGAGACTTTTTGTTGTTAAGATGCTTTTTGTGCTCTGATAACTTGAAAATGCACTGCTGCTCTTAAATGACTGTGCCTCAACTGAAATTAGTGTAAACTTGTAACTTCACTACACAATTTTAACACTTGGTGGCACCAAACAAGTTGTAAAAAATGTGCTAAAAATAACCACAGTGAGCCCAATTCTGTCCCCAGTTGGTATCCATAAGAGTTTTGTAATTGACTTTAGTGAGAGTGGGATCAGGCTCAATGTGCGTTATTGTTGAAAAGTTGTAAGCATTGCAGAGGTTTAATCACAGCATTTACATATTTTGTTTCTTTAATATATATATTCATCTTTTTGGTTTTGGTGTGGATCATTCCAGTAGTATGTTAATACTGACTTTTACATTTTATCAGTTTGGAAAAGATAACAAAGAGGATGGTTTATCACAGGGGTTCTCAACCTTTTTCTATCTGAGGCCCCCCTCGACATGCTATAAAAACTCTATGGCCCCTTGGGGGTGGAGGGGCTTCGGGGAGGGGCCTTGGGTATAGGCGTATTTTTACTTCTGTTTGGTGGGGGGGGGGGAAGGGGCCAGCAGTGCTCGAAACACCTCTGCATGGTGGGGTCCAGGGAGGAAATGCCACCTCCACCCCTTGACTCACCTCAGTAGGCCACCCAGCCTGTCTGGGTTGGGGGGCAGGTGCAACCCAAAATTATAACTCAAAGTTGGGGGGCTTAGCTCAAAAAGTTTGAAAACAGCTTAGAGTCCAGGGACGTGGTAGCTAGGGGCTGTGTGCACACAGGGTGGCTGTGGGTACAGGGAGGGGGCGGCTAGGGGCTGTGTGCAGACAGGAAGTAGCTTAGATGCAGGGATGGGGATAGCTGAGTCTGTGTGCAGGCAGGAGATAGCTCAGGATGCAGGGAGAGGGGTACTAGGGGCTGTGTGCTGGGAGGACTCCCCTGCAGTTCCTGTTCCACAAGGGGTCAGCCAGCCACAGAGCTGGGTCTCTCCACCTTGGGGGACTCTTACCGGTTGCCTCTGCTGGAGCAAATCGCTGAGGAGCAGCTTCAACTTGGGGCACCAGCAAGAGAGGAAGGAACGCTGCTGCTGCCTACTACATGGCGCTTGCCAGAGCAGCAGCTGCCCCGCACTGCCCAGCTCCAGCTTCCACCTGCAACGTGGCCAAGGGGCAGGGAGAGGAGATGTGGGGGGTGAGGTGCAGAGCTGCCCCTGGGACTGTCATAATCTAGTGCTGCAGTTTGGGGTGTGTGGAGGGTGGGGGAATGCCCTCCATGTCCCCAACTCTGCTTCTGCCTCACAGGGAGCATCAGGGCTCTAGGCTTCAGTCCGTCTTCAGCCCCATGCGGCGCGCCAGGAATCAGGGCTTTAGTTGCATGGCCCCATAGCCCCCTTGAAAGGGCTCACGGACCCCCAGGGGGCCACGAACCCCCGACTGAGAACCGCTGGTTTCTTGTATAGGCATTTAAATTTTACTTTTCTCATTTCACCATTTGTATTGCCAAATAGCCACAAGATGGCGGTATGGACAGTGTCCAGCGACTAATCAAAGTCTTGAAAAAAATTGCCTTTTTTTTTTTTTAAACTAAGAACATTTTCAAAATTAAGGTGCATTTATGTCTGAAAGTAGTTTAATATTCCTTATCCCTTTAGCTGTACCCTGATGATGCCTCTCTTGATGCAGTGGAGTTTAGGAGAAAAGCAAAAGCATTGCTGCATCTGGCTGCCCTGACATTAAATAACTTAGGGGTGAGGTTCTGGCTGAGCAGTGGAACGTGCCTTGGTAAAGTATTTGAGCTTATATCGTATTGCTTTTCAAACTCATTGAAGCCCCTTTCGAAATCTGAAACATTTAATCCTGTTTAGTTCCAGTGCTGGTGGCTGAGGTTGACAGCTGAATGCTTCAGGTTAGTAGGTGGTATCTGATAGGTGTGTGAAGCAGGAGTCCAGTACATTAGCACAGATAAAATAACTTCACTACTAAGTCAAAATGAGGAATTCACAAATTACAATAAAATAAAGCAGTAATTGTTTTATTTCCAAGATTCCTTTCAGAAGCCACTTAGAGCCCAGCCATTTGAGATGCTGGGCATGCTTCATATGAAATGTTGAGCGTTTCCATTTAAGTCAGTAGTACGTCAGTACATTGATCACCTCTCAGGAAACTCTTAGCAGTTTGCAGGACCAGGTCACTAATAATAATTTGTAAAGGTACTTGAAAGAAAATGCAGAGGAATCTTACTTCTCAGTTATCTTTTATTTTAGATGCAGATTTTCCTCCATCCCACACAAACTTGGTGTTTAATGTGATAAATTATTTATAAAACTTCAGTAGAGGGGGAACCATATGGTAACCTATTGACTGTATCAAGGTTGAAAGCAATATCTCAAATTCATTATTGGTGAAAGAGAATGTTAAATTCCAAAGTAGATTATAGCCATAGATTTAATAATTCTTGTTAGCATTTCATTAAATGTTAGGGTTTATTTTTGCCTTTAAATGGAGTATTATTTTAGTGATGTGCAGTTCCCTATGATGTGGCTTAAACAAAAAGGGGGAGGAGGGAAGCATGTCTGGGCTTCTAGTCTCACCATTTCCCAACAGCAGTGGGTAGGCAGTTTACATCCCAGAAATACCTAGTATTTGAAATGAAGTAATCCATTTTTAAAAATAGAATTGTGACTCCATAAATATTACATAAAGGGCTCAGATCAGGAATGGTTTTCTTTTAAAAATGTAAGTTAGAAAACATACCTTTAGGAGAGATTGAGGGATTGTTATTTAAGTGGTGATAGGGCCCCTTCACAATCCTAACTTTTCCAGGGGAGACAGCTGGGCCACAAGTGGAGTAGCTCCCTATGCTCCTCCTCTTCCAATCTAGGTGTCTCTGTGGGGGGCAGCTGAGTGGCTTCCCTCAAAGATATCTCAGCTAGTGGCACATGAAACTTCATTCTTACTTTGTTTCAGCTCTAGCTGTGTATTCACCATGTCTCTGATTTCATTTTTTCTCCATTTTAGGCTGGTATAGACAGTGCAGTATTATTCCTTATAGCAAAGATGTGGATTTGGGGGTCTTCATACAAGACTATAGATCTGATATTATTCCAGCATTTCAGAAGGCAGGACTATCACTGAAGCACAAGTTTGGCAAGGTTAGTAGGTAACAAATCTGAACTGTGAACCTAACCTTCATTATAACATTTTCTCAAGGTTCTGGTTGTCTGAAGGTGTTTAAAAACAGTTTTCATAAGAGAGGATCTCGTAAGCCTTGATCCTGCAAATGTTTGTGCACATTTAATTTACCCATGTGTAAACTTACTGACTTCATGCACTTTCTGGGCTAGGGAAACACCTTTCATAATGGAATCCTGATCCTGCCTCTGAATTCTATTCTGTATATACTGTTATATTAAAGGGGTTTCTAATTGTGTTTTAGTGTCACTAGAGAACCTTAAATAAGAAGGTGAATTGTGTTCTGTTGCTATTGATTTGGCCTGCTTATAGGGGTGTCATTCTGCATAGACTAGTGCTTACAGCTGGCAGGGGCTGGAAGGGCTGCAAGAGAAGTACCTCAGGATGCCCATCAGAAACCCCCAGAGGGTTCAAGAAACAGCATTGTTAGACTCCAAAGAGTCAATGGCTACAGTGCAGGGTCACAAGGGTGGAGTGAAGAGACAAAATCACAGGTCTTGGACAGAGATGCGGAAGACCTTCGAGTTTAAAAAAAACATTGTTAATTAAATATAATTATAAGTGTTTTATCAGGGGCTGTATACAACCCCTATGCCAGCGTCTGATCTCACAAACAATCTTAGTTTAGCTTGGATCCAGGAGATTCATCATTAACTGGTGCTAATGGACTTACGAAACTAAAAGGAAGGAACGTTAAAAAGTAATTCATTGAGGTTATTCTGCTCTTTTATGTGAGAATCCATCTCCTTCTCAAATTGAAGACAGTTTTGCATTTTGAGTTCTAATAAAATACTCCTGCTGTGAGATCTGGCTAAAGAAATGTGGTTACACTTGCATTGTTGCAAATCTGTATACAGGATAGAGCTATGGAAACTGGTCTTCTGTGGTCTTAGAGAGGGCTTGTTAAAGGGTTTCCTTGGTGACCAGATTCTTTTTATCTTTTTACCCTTCATGTGTTCCCCACTGAGGGGGACACCCGAGATTGTAACAAGGCAATTACTCCCCTGTAACATGTCAGCACAAATAAATCACAGGCAACCTCTTACTGTTTTTTTCCTGATTGTATTATGAGTATATGAGGTGTATTTGACTGTCTCACAGGTAGAAGACAGCTTGGAACTATCCTTTCAGGGAGAAGATGGTGTGAAACTTGATATTTTTTTCTTCTATGAAGATGATGACCACATATGGAATGGAGGAACTCAAGCCAAATCGGGCAAGAAATTTAAGTATGAATTCATTTCAAACCTATAGAAGGGAAAACTAGTTGAACAAGTTGTTACCGCATTAGATGCTGTTATTAAATACTATGTGTTATGTAATAGCAATGTTTTAGAAATAGTAGTTGACATTTAGCTTTATCCTCCAAGCAAGAAGGTGCTTCAGGAAGAGAAGAATTTGTAGAGATTTTGCACAGTGAGGGCTGGAGAAATGGGAAGAGAGAAGTGAGCTGTAGTTCACAAAAGCTTATGCTCAAATAAATTGGTTAGTCTCTAAGGTGCCACAAGTACTCCTTTTCTTTTTGCGAATACAGACTAACACGGCTGCTACTCTGAAAAGTGATGTTTAAGTATCTTGTCAAATTGTTTTTATATTCAGCATTGTCAGCAGGCCCTTTTGAAAATCTGCAGTAGCCTTGGAATCTAATCGTTAAACAGATGTCATCTGGACTAAGACCAGCACTAGTTCAATAAAAATGGAAAAGGGGAATCAAGCCTACCATTTTTTTCTTTCAAGTGCTCGTTTTTATTTATTTTGTAGCACTGAGGGTTCAGTCATCTATCTGTGTGATTAGAGATTATGGCACGGGGGCTCACATGTCCCTTGCAAAATAACCCAACTCATTGAGATTCTTCTGTAATGGTCCACAACGGTACGTTTCACAATAGCATTTCTGCAGTGATATGAGCCCTTACTATCAAATGCCTTTGATGTTTTTTAAAGTATGTTCCTGTTATGAAAGTGGCTTAGGAAACATGGAACCCCATTTACAGCATCTTGCTCTTTTCTGTATCAAATATGCAGGTAAATGTAGATTTAAGCATGCAGGTTAAGTTCATGGAGGTTAGCGAGGAGGGTCAGGGAGGCAACCCATTGCTCTGGGTATCCCTAAACCTCTGACTGCCAGAAGCTAGGACTGAATGACATGGGATGGATGACTCAATAATTGCCATGTTCTGTTCATTCCCTCTGAAGCATATGGTGGTGACCACTGTCAGGAACAGGATACTGGGCTAGATGGATCATTGGGTCTGACCCAGTATGGTCATTCTTATATAAACAGTCAGCCGCGCAAACTCAGCCTGGGTTCTGAGAGTTAGACTGAGTTCTTTCCATCTGATACCTCATCTCCAGTGATAAAGGTGGTGCAGGCCAAAAGTTGTGCTGTACCTATGTTGTGACATCCAGTTCCTTGTCAAAAGAGCTGATATTCTCTTCCAAAATTATATATGTGCACCAGTCATTAGGAGCATGAAAGCAGTGTTTTTTCTCCCTGCACAAGGCAGAATGCCTCCCATGTGTGAGAATGGATGTTGGCTTTGAATTCATGCTCCAGTGTTGTGCCCAAGGTGCTGCACTCTTGGATATGGTACAGATGTTCCAGCTTTCACAGATGAAGACAAAAATATGATTGTTCTAATCCTTTTTTTGCTTTTTAAGCAGAATTGGAGAGAGGCTGGTGTGGAAGTTTGGTCTGTGATAGGTGTGGTTAGAAAGAAGTCAATATAATGAAAACGTTAAATCCTAAAGAGGTGCTTTCTAGGTGTAGTAAACTATATCTAATATATACCAAAAAGAGGCATGGAAATTAGTCCTCTTGATCAGTAACAGAATGTACCTGTTCAGAATGTCTTAACCTAGCTTCCATTGTATTAAATACCTTCTCAAAAGGAGAGAGATACAAGGGGAGATTTTTTTTATTTTTATTTTAGTTTATTTATTTATTTATTTGCCGTTAAACCTTATTATTAACTACTCTTGACTTTAAAGGCTGTGATACCCACCACCATTAGGTGCTTTCACTTTGTTCTTTCAAAATGATTGTGAAACGTGGGAGGAAATGGGGTTGGTCAACCAAGACAGAAGTTATTCTGTTTAAATCATGCTAGAATCTAATTCTTCAGCTTGGAGTGAATTTCTAAGAGTTGTTATCACCTTAAAAACAGAGCTGTACAAGGCTGCGGATGGGAGAGTTTCTAAACATCAAAGTGAGAACTAATAGAGTTTAGAAGCTATAGAGTTACTGCTGCAGAAATTAGAAGCTCTATCATAAGTACATACAGAGCTCGCATTTAACTTTTTATTTTGTTGTATCTCTAAGTGACCTTGACTAGGTCTGAGCCACTGGAACTCTATGGTCATACATTAAATGATCTCTGAATTGACTGTTCTTCAAGAATAAGTGGTGGTGATACAGTCAAACCTCAGAGTTATGGACACCTTGGGAATGGAGGTTGTGTGTAACTCTGAAATGTTTGTAACTCTGAACAAAGCGCAGTTTGGGCTCCAAATCCAACAGCTGACACTCCAAGCAGCAACTGAGCTCCCTTCTCAGCCCCGGCATGAGTTTGCAAGCTTGGCCCCTTCAGCCAGGGGCATGTGTGTGTGTGTGTGAGAGAAAATAGCATGTCCCCCCTCCCAGCTGGGGGTGGGGGTAAAAACAGCTCATCTCCCTCCTGGCAGGGAGGGGAAAAAGCTGTGTGGACCCCAGCGCTGCTCCTGCTCTGCTGGCTCCAGCTGCCTTGGTCTGGCAGCCCTAGCATCTTGCTGTAAGTGGCTGCCCTGCTGGTGGGGATGGGGTGGGGACAGGCAGCCCAGATGTGCCTACCTTTAAGATGCAATACAGGCACAGTACAGTACTTGCTTTTTTTTTCCCCCCCCTTTCTCTCTGCTGCTGCCTGATTGGTTACTTCCAGTTTCACATGGTGTCCAGTCCAGAACTCTGGTGTTCATATCTTTGAGGTTCTACTGTACCAGAATTTCTATGGTTGGGAGTGAATACTGCAGAATTTAGAAGCTCTGAAGTTACTGTGGTATAGCAACAACTTAATATTTCACGGTAGAAACAATAAGATATATTAGATTTAAATCAACCAACTGAACAAACAAATCACATTGGGAAATTAACAAAAAACTTAGCATTAGGGTAAATAATATTAGTATAGGAACACTATGAATTTCCTCATTTTCAAACATTAATTTAGTAAAATTTTATTGGAACAATTGTAGTTGTATAATTATTTACAACTATAAGTATTTTAACAACGTTTTTGCCTCTGAATTATAAGGACAGTGCAGCTGGTTGAGCAGCAGTGACTTTTATACTGGCATTTGAGAGACTCTTAATTTGACAGGTTTCAGAGTAGCAGAGTAGGCCGTGTTAGTCTGTATTCGCAAAAAGAACAGGAGGACTTGTAGCACCTTAGAGACTAACAAATTTATTTGAGCATAAGCTTTCGTGAGCTACAGCTCACTTCATTGGATGCATTCAGTGGAAAATACAGTGGGGAGATTTATATACATAGAGAACATGAAACAATGGGTGTTACCATACACACTGTAACCAGAGTGATCACTTAAGGATCACTTAATTTGACAGTCAGCATAGGAGTGTTGTGCCTTAACTAGTGTGTACTAAGGCTTGTTGCAGACTTCTTTTAGGGAACTGGTATGATCAGATAGTGTCATTTTTACCACACAGAGTAAATGCCCAGTGTAGAATGCTCACCAGTTATTTACATCATACTAGAATTGATCTTGATGCTTTACAGTCATGAATAAAAGTAGGGTCCCTACTCCAAGAAATGCATAATTTGAATAGCCAAAATATAGATTAAGGATATGGGAAAGGAAAGCAAAGTATCTGAGCAGTTATATTTGGCACATGTTGTTTTAATTTTTTAGAATTGTAGCTATTTTTCATGTAGTCATATTTTGTTCTTGGGGAGCTGGTTTCCTAACTTCCACAAGAGATGCCTTGAATAGACAGTTTTGTGAGTATGGCCCCAATCGTGCAAACACATATATTGTGATTAACTTTATGCACATGATACTCCTGGAGGAATTCTGCACCAAAAAATTAAACATTCTGCGCACACTATTTTAAAATTCTGAAAGATTCTGCATATTTTATTTGTCAAAATAACACAATATAATCACACCAGTTTCAATTATTTTGGTAAATTATTTCAAAATACCTATCAGCAAGTATGTCTGTAACAATATAGAAAACAAAAAGCCCTGCACCTCCCCCCCCCCCACCCCATGGCCCTGCGCCTCCACTCCCATTCAGCCCCTGGCCCAGTCTGTCCTCCCCCACTAGCCTTTATGGGCCCCTGTCTGATCCCCAGCAGCCCCATGCTGTCTGTCTCCCCATATCCCCTGTCTCCTGGCCTGGCCCAACAGGTGCTCTGAAGAAGGCACTGCAGGCTCTTTCTCTTCCCTATCCTAGCTGGGACTGGCTGGGAGCAGCTGCTGTGTTCTGATGCTACAGCGCCCTCTGGTGGGCAAAAGGTGGAACTGTAGCAACTCTTCAACAGACGCTTTTTTCTGCAAAAAAATTAAAATAAAATATGCGCGGCACATGTGCTGTTTCTGGGGCTGCTTGACTACTATTTGTCCAGGTCAGCTTGTAGGGTTACAGTCTAACCCGAAGTAACTTAATCATAGAACATCAGGATTGGAAGGGACCTCAGGAGGTCATCTAGTCCAACCCCCTGCTCAAAGCAGGACCGATCCCCAATTTTTGCCCCAGATCCCTAAATGGCCCCCTCAAGGATTGAACTCACAACCCTGGGTTTAGCAGGCCAATGCTCAAACCACTGAGCTATCCTTCCCCTCCTCCCTTGTCCTGGGTTTGCATCACAAGTCAGTGACAAAGTTGGAAGTAGATCCTAGGCTCCGTGGTCTGAATCTTCTCCATTGGATCACCTGGGCATTGCTGGTATGTCTCATTCTACCACAGGTGTGAGAAGAGGGAGGGGCATTCTGCATAGGTCTGGCAACTCATATTACTTCAGTGCCCCATGGCAGGTTTGGTTTTCTTTGTGATTTTTATTTTTAAGGGCATTGCACCTGCAGAGAAGCAATCAGGGAGAGCATATTGAGCATGTAGCCATAATAAAACTCCAGCTTCAAAGCACTTGACAACCATTAACTAGTTAATCCTCACAACATCTCTGTAAGGTAAATAAGTCAATATTATCCTTATTTCACAGATAGGAAACAGAAGTGGGGAGGTTAAGTGACTTGCCCAAAATCATGCAGCCATTCGTGGGCAGGGAAGGAATTGAAATGAAGATGTCCCTGACTCTGTCTTATGCTCTGGCCACAATACACAATCTGTACTCCTTCATAATTTTAAAAATCAAATGTTGTAGTGGCTTCCAAGGTTTTGTTTACTGAATATCATACCTATATTTGAGTCTTAACTATTGTGTTCTCTTATTGTAACATAGGTACCTGTTTCCTAAGTTTACACTGTGTTGGACTGAGTTTGTAGAACTCAAGGTACATGTGCCTTGTGAAACCCTCCAATATGTCGAAGCCAACTATGGCAAGGACTGGAAGGTACCTGTGAAGATGTGGGACTGGAAAAGCTCTCCATCCAATGTGCAGTCCAATGGGATGTGGCCTGTTGATGAATGGGATGATGTCATTCAAGTCTACTGATCACATGGATGTAACCAGGATTTGTTTGGTACCACTGGACCTATCCATGCCTAATTTCCCTAACCCCAAGATGTTGAGATCAGTTTTCATCCACTTCCTAAGGAGATCTTGAATCTTTTTTGGCATAATAGGTGGTGTGTGTACTACTCACGACACTTACATCTGGCATTCTCTGTGACAGCTAAAGGAAGAGAATGAAGGAAGTATGTGTGAACTGAGAAGACTATCTGAGAGGAAAGAGGTACAAAAGAAGTGTAAGAAAGATTGAAGTGGGGATATAGGTAGGAAAAATTAAACTTGAACCCAGACCAAATGGCTCAGTATGCTTTGTCTTGTGGGGGGAAGGATGTCATTTGCTTAGAAATTCAGCACTGAAATACTAGAGTGGTGGGCACCATAGAAATACCTTACATAGATAGATAGATACATTGATCTAAAGCATCCCCCAGTGGTTGTGGCAGTCAGTCTGACTTCAGAGGTCACTGGAATGTTGTCCAGTTACTCAGAGCAGGAGTCACTGCTTTGTGAAGGGGCACAGCTAAGATAGGGATACAAAGGCAGCCCTGGATGAAAAGGTAGGATAAGACACTGAAGAGTCCTATCCACATCAGAGGAGGTGTGGGCTTTCCTAATATGCCCTTGGGAAACCCTGAACTTGGGGCTCAGTTAAAAGTAGAGACGTTTTCTATTAACCACTTTATGTAGATATGTCAAGGAATGCTATCCACGCTTTGTTTTTTTAACATGGAGCCATATGCTACAGGGGGACACTTTGTATAAAAGGAGAGTCCAGAATTCTGATCTTTGATGCTCTAAACCATGGGTCTCAAGTAACCTGGGAGTTGTAAACAGATTTTATAGGGTCATAATCACCCTCCCTTTTTTTAGAGTTAGATAGGAGCAGAGTCCTGAAACTTCTTTATTGTTATTGTAACCTGGGGTCATAATATGGACGAGGTTGAGAATCACTACCCTCATCTTTTAAGTGTAAATCCCAAGCTGTTAATTTGTATACAGCTGCCAACTCCTTCCTCAGATTTACAGTAGTGTAATTTAAAGGCTACTGCTCGTGTGTCACTGGATATAAAAATCTCTCAGCTGTATCTCCTTTCATTACTACTTGCATTTTTGGTCAGTACAGTAAACTGTTTTTTGTTTTGGGGAGGGATTGCTGAATAATAGCTTCTGTTTGAACCTGTGCTTGAATCCGTTTAGCGAGATGGATCTAGAGTATTCCTAAAGTGAAGTCAGTGAAGCTAAATGACCCTGATTTGTTCGGCTCCTTCTCAGTGGGCAAGTCGAGCTCTGGGGTTGTTAATGAAATATGAATACCACATGTACCAGCACTGACCCTGGAGCACTCATGGTGCCAATGTCAAGTAGGTAAGCAATTTGATGCTTTCATATCTGTGTATAATAAGGCTGTACTCCAGATTTCTTTCCTTGAGCATGACGGTTATCTACAAGTCACGGCTTTTTTGTCAGTTACTGGCGACAGATAGGACAAATCTTAGTTTTGTATTCAGTTGATGCAGATACCTGAAAAATTCAGTATTTATGTATCCAAGTTAGTACAGTTTTGAGTAGCTAACACAGCTGCATCTGAGTGACTGTTTTACTGCTGTACCATTCCAGGTGCACTCTGGGGCTTCCCTGGTATTTACAGAGTGCGTGACACACTTTATTCCTGCCAACCCTCCTAATTCCAGAACTCTCCTGCCACTGAATACTACAGTAAATAACTCAGAATTTGTCCAGTACTTTAAAAAATGGATTTGTCACATCCTTAATTACTACTGGCTTTTTAAACACTACAAAAACATCAATATTTTTTTGCCAAATTGGGGAGGGGAAGAGGTTAAATCCTAGTAATGTTTTTACTTGATGAGGTGAAGCACTGAGTCTGTGAAGGGATGAGTTTTCAGGTGGTACTTCTTGCATTCTTTTTTGTTGTTACATATGACCTAAAGCCAATCTCCTTTTGATGGTTGTATTATTCAGAGCTCTGTGTTATGCAGCACTATGTTATTAAATACGGTACAGTTGCTCTCTGTTTTTACAATGTGATAGAGCTTTGGAATGGAAAGATAAGATAGTGTCAGGATAGAAAATGTGCAATCCTGTCACAAGTTTGTGATTTTATATTTGTAAATGGAAAGGCTAGAAGCAAAAACAAAAATACTCATCCCCTAAGCAGAAGAGAATGTTTTAAATATCTGACTACAATACTGTATATGTGTGTGTGTTTAACTTATTGTCCAGGCTGTTAAAATACTTTTCTTCTGAAGAGAAAAAGATATTCTTTAACACTGACTAAGGCCATGTCTACACTACCACTTGTGTCACTCGGTGTGAAAAAACCACCCCCATGAGCAACATAAGTTTCACTGGCCTAAGCGGTAGTGTGAACGTTGCTATGTCGGCGGAGAGCTTTACCTGATGACATCGCTACTGCCACTCATTGAGGGAGTTTTATTATGTCTCTGGGAGAGCTCTCTTCCATCGGCAGAGAGCAGCTAGGCGAGCGCTCTGAGGCCATGTCTACACTATGAAACTAGGTCGAATTTATAGAATTCGGTTTTGTAGAAAGCGTTTTTATACAGTCAATTGTGGGTGTCCCCACACAAATGCTCTAAATGCATTTAGTCGGCGGAGTGCGTCCATAGTACCGAGGCAACCATCGACTTCTGGAACGTTGCACTGTGGGTAGCTATCCCACAGTTCCTGCAGTCTCCGCTGCCCATTTGAATTCTGGGTAGAAATCCCCATGCCTGATAGGGCAAAAACATTGTCACAGGTGGTGCTGGGTATATATCGTCAGGCCCCCCCCCTTCCCTCCTTCCCTCCACGAAAGCAACGGCAGACAATCGTTTCGTGCCTTTTTTCCTGGGTTACCTGTGCAGACGCCATACCACGGCAAGCATGGAGCCCGCTCAGCTCACAGTAACCGTATGTCTCCTGGGTGCTGGCAGACGTGGTACTGTATTGCTACACAGCAGCCGCTCATTGCCTTTTGGCAGCAGACAGTGCAGTATGACTGGTAGCCATCGTCGCCGTACTCCAGGGTGCTCTTTTAGCTGACCTTGGTGAGGTCGTTGGGGCGCCTGGGCAAACATGGGAGTGTCTCAGCCAGTTCATTTCCCTTTTAAGTTTTGTCTCATGGGGATTCAGTCCTGCTGGCAGTCCTACTGCACCGTCTTCTAATGAGCAGCCAGGAGACGACAATGGCCAGCAGTCATACTGCACCATCTTCTGCCGAGCACCCAGGACAGGACGATGGCCAGCAGTCGTACTGCACCGTCTGCTGCCGGCAAGATGTATAAAGATAGATGAAGTGGATCAAAAGAAGAAATAGACCAGATTTGTTTTGTATTCATTTTCTCCTTTCTCCCTCCCTCCCTCCGTGAAATCAACGGCTTGCTAAACCCAGGATTTTGAGTTCTATCCTTGAGGGGGCCATTCTGTTTCTCCTTGATGCAAAGCCACCCCTTCTGTTGATTTTAATTCCCTGTAAGCCATGTTGTCAGTCTCCCCTCCCTCCGTCAGAGCAACGGCAGACAGTCATTTCGCTCCCTTTTCCCTGGATTGCCCGAGCAGACACCATAGCACAGCAAGCATGGAGCCCATTCAGCTCACCGCAGCAGTTATGACCATTGTAAACACCTCGCTCGTTATCGTGCAATTTATGCAGAACCAGCACCTGAGAAACCAGGCGAGGAGGCGACAGCAGTGTGGTGATGAGGACATGAACGCAGAATTTTCTAAAACTGCGGTCCCTAGCAGTTTGGAGATCATGGTGTTACTGGGGCAGGCTCATACCATGGAACGCTGATTTTGGGCCCAGGAAACAAGCACAGAGTGGTGAGACTGCATAGAGTTGCAGGTTTGGGATGATGCCCAGTGGCTCCGAAACTTTCGCATATGTAAGGGCACTTTTATGGAACTTTGTGACTTGCTTTCCCCTGCCCTGAAGCGCAAGAATACCAAGATGAGAGCAGCCCTCATAGTTCACAAGCGAGTAGCAATAGCCCTGTGGAAGCTTGCAACGCCAGACAGCTACCGGTCAGTCGGTAATCAATTTGGAGTGGGCAAATCTACTGTGGGGGTTGCTGTGATGCAAGTCGTCAATGCAATCATTGAGCTGCTGATATCAAGGGTAGTGACCCTGGGAAATGTGCAGGTCATAGTGGATGGCTTTGCTGCAATGGGATTCCCTAACGGTGGTGGGGCTGTAGACGGAACCCATATCCCTATCTTGGTACCGGACCACCAGGGCAGCCAGTACATAAACCGCAAGGGGTACTTTTCAATGGCGCTGCAAGCACTGGTGGATCACAAGGGATGTTTCACGAACATCGACGTGGGATGTCCGGGAAAGGTTCATGACGCTCGCGTTGTCAGGAACTCTGGTCTGTTTAAATGGCTGCAGGAAGGGAATTACTTGCCAGACCAGAGAATAACTGTTGGGGATGTTGAAATGCCTATAGTTATTCTTGGGGACCCAGCATGCCCTGGCTCATGAAGCCGTACACAGGCACCCTGGACAGTAGTAAGGAGCTGTTCAACTATAGGCTGAGCAAGTGCAGAATGGTGGTAGTGTGTGCATTTGGACGTTTAAAGGGTCGCTGGCGCAGTTTACTGACTCGCTCAGACTTCAGCGAAACCAATATTCGCATTGTTATTACTGCTTGCTGTGTGCTCCACAATCTCTGTGAGAGTAAAGGGGAGACGATTATGGTAGGGTGGCAGGTTGATGCAAATCGCCTGGCCGCTGAATACGCGCAGCCAGACACTACGGCAGTTAGAAGAGCACAGCAGGAAGTGCTGGACATCAGAGAAGCTTTGAAAACCAGTTTCATGACTGGCCAGGGTACTGTGTGACACTTCTGTTTGTTTCTTCTTGATGAAAACCCACCCCCTTGGTTGCCTCTAAATTCCCTGTAAGCCCCCCGCTCCGCTCCCCTTCGATCATAGCTTGCTTGCAAAGGAAATAAAGTCACTATCGTTCAAAAAACATGTATTCTTTATTAATTGATTATAAAAATAGGGAAATAACTGACATGGTAGCCCAGGTGGGGTGTGGGAGGAGGGTAGGAGGGAAGGAAAAGGCCACTTCAAAACTTCTTGAATGACAGCCTTCAGTTGCTTGGGCTGTCCACTGGGGTGGAGTGGTTAGGTGCCCAGAGCCTCCCCCCGCGTTCTTGGGCGTCTCGGTGAGACGGCTATGGAACTTGGGGAGGAGAGAGGGTGGTTAAACAGGGGCTGCAGCAGCAGTCTGTGATCCTGCTGCCGTTTCTGAACCTCCACCAGATGCCGGAGCATGTCCATTTTATCCCGCAGTAGCCCCGGCGTTGCCTCATGCTTCCTCTGATCTTCCTGCCGCCACCTCTCCTCACGTTCATCGGCCACTTTCCTATACTCTGCTATTGTGTCCCTCTACACATTCTGCTGAGCTCTGTCAGTGCTGGACAACTGCATGAGCTCAGAGAACATTTCAATGTGCGTACATTTTTTCCACTGCCTTATCTGAGATAGCCTTTGGGACGGAGGAGGGAGGCTTGAAACATTTGCAGCTGCTGGAGGAAAAAAAAGGAGTGAAGTATTTTAAAGTACATTTTACAGAACAATGGCTATACTCTTTCACGGTGAACAACACTATTCACGTTACATAGCACATGTGATTTTGATATAAGGTCGCATTTTGCATCTTATATTGCCTGCGGCTTTCGTGCTAGAGATCACACACGCAGTGCCGGGCAACAGAATTCGGCTTGCAGGCAGCCACGGTAAGCCATAGTCTTTCGGTTTCTGCAACCTTCATAACAGCAGCGCCCTCCTCTCCCATACCAAGCAAAGCACGTTGAGTTGGCTGTTTAGTGCTGCGGTTTTCCTGTTAAGGTGCAGCAGCAGAAACCAAACTAAACCCCCGCACCCCCCATCCAAATTCTCTGGGATGATCGCTTTACCCCTCTCCCCACTGCGTGGCTGGTATCAGGGAAGATCCCTGCTAGTCAAATGCAAACAGCTCAGCGCCAGTGCCCCTTCCCCCCCAACCGCATGGCTAACTGCGGGGAGGATTTCTTTTCAGGCACAGGCAAACAGCCCAGTAGGAACGGCCACTTCTGAATGTCCCCTTAAGTAAATTCCCCTATTTCAATCAGGTTACCATGAACGATATCACTCTCCTGAGGATAACCCAGAGAGATCAAGAATGGATGTTGCTTGAATGCCAGCAAACACCGCGACCATACGCTGCCAGGCTTTTTCATGCAATTATACCAGATTACTTGCTACTAGCATCGTGTGGTAAAGTATCCTACAATGGAGGACAGAATAAGGCTGCTCTCCCCAGAAACCTTTTGCAAAGGCTTTTAGAGTACCTCCAGGAGAGCTTCATGGAGATGTCCCTGGAGGATTTCCGCTCCACCCCCAGACACGTTAACAGACTTTTCCAGTAGCTGTACTGGCCACGAATGCATCCCAAGTCCTCAGGGCTACTTAATCATTAAAAAATGCTTGCTTTTATAACATGTATTATATTTTAAAAGGTACACTCACCAGAGGTCCCTTCTCTGGCTTGGTTGGGTTGGGAGGGTATTTCAGTCAGAGTGATGAAAAGATCCTGGCTGTCGGGGAGAACGGTGTGCTGTGTGCTCTCCTCAAGCTCGTCCTCCTCTTCTTCAACTTCCCCGTCCACAAAATCCTCAGCCGTGGCGGAGAGTACCCCATCATTGGAGTCCACGGACAGGGATGGGGTAGTGGTGGTGGGCCCCCCCCTAGAATTGAATGCAGCTCAACGTAGAAGCGGCATGTCTGGGGCTCTGTCCCGGAGCGTCTGTTTGATTCTTTGGTTTTCTGGTACACTTGTCTGAGCTCCTTAAGTTTCATGCGGTACTGTGTTGCGTCCCTGCTGTAGCCTTTGTCCCTCATGGCCTCGGAGATTTTTTGAAATGTTTTGGCATTTCGTCTTTTGAAACGTAGTTCTGATAACACGGATTCCTCTCCCCATACAGCGATCAGATCCGGTACCTCCCGTTCGGTCCATGCTGGAGCTCTTTTTCGATTCTGGGACTGCATGGTCCCCTGTGCTGATGAGCTCACCTGGCCAAACAGGAAATGAGATTCAGAAGTTCCCGGGGCTTTCCTGTACACCTGGCCAGTGCATCTGAGTTCAGAGTGCTGTCCAGAACGGTCACAATGGTGCAGTGTGGGATAGCTCCCGGAGGCCAATACCTTCGAATTGCGTCCACACTTACCCTAATTCGAAACGGCGATGTCGATTTCAGCGCTAATCCCCTCGTTGGGGAGGAGTATGGAAATCAGTTTTAAGAGCCCTTTTTGTAAAAAAAAAAAATGGCTTCGTTGTGTGCAGGGTTAATTCGATGTAACGCTGCTAAATCCGACATAAACTCATAGTGTAGACCAGGCCTTACAGTGGTGCAGCTGCATTGATACAGCTGTGCTGCTGTAACCTCGCTAGTGTAGACATGGCCTGAATGAATGAGTTTAATTTTCTACTCAGTCTGCTAATGTACAATTACGTTTTGTTATCTAGGACAGCATTTTTAACATACGGTTCAGTGTTACTATTTACTGTGGAATAATTTGAAGAGGAATGTTTTTGATCTTTGTTTTTCTAAATTCTTTATTGTTTACCTTATGCTTTTATTTTTAATAAACTCTGTGAAAACAATGTTGTTGTTTGTACAAAATACCAGAAATTATTTACTGTATCTGAGAAATAGGTGATACTATTATTATTGGATTAGATTCTCCCTTTACTTACACTGGTACAATCCCATTGACTTCACTGTGGTTGCACAGGTGTAAGTGAGGGAAAAATTTTTGCCAGCTTCCCAGCTCCTGCTGCAAACCTTTCTGACATTCACTGATTTATTTACCCACTCTTGCCAAGTAAAATGTGAGTAGCTTTCACTTACCTGCGTTGCTTTCTTTCTGTAGTTGCTATGCCCACATAAGATTGCAGAGGGGCAATAGCAAGCGTAACAGATTCCTCACATCTGTCAGAAATTTGGTAGCTTTTTAGCGATATCTACACACTTTGTTCTACCTATAGAACTCTCCTGGTCTGCTTTCTTTACTTGTTAGCCTATTTTTTGCTTCCAGCAATATAAAATCTAAACTTATTACAACAGATGCCACATGGTGAAACAACATAAGGAAAGAGGCAGAAGATTCTTGAAGAACCACGAGCAGAACCAAAAGCAGCAAGCAAATATACTAGGGCAGGTTTGAACCCAGGATGTAGTTGCATCCATTTTGCAGAATATTCCTAGGGGAAATAGGAATAGCTTATTGCAGCTTCCACTTCAGAAAATGGTTCCTCTGATGATAGATCAGATGATGTCTTCAACAGACACACTGTAAGATAGAAAAGTAGAAAATTAATGGTACATTATACTCACACTGGAATCATTTCCTGCTGCCTTATCCTGGCTTACCCTATCATGCTGGAGATGAGTTGTAGCTGTGCTCCGATCACCCCACATGGTGTGTTGCTCTTGCTGTCACTTAAGCTTGACAACCAGAGCCAGCGTGATAAAATTAATTCCTTGATACTGGAAGTCACATTTTCTGATGTTAGTGCTCTATGCAAATGCCAAATGCAGATCTTGGACTACTGTGTAATAGTATTGATCATCACTTCTGAGTAAATGGCAGACTTAAAAATCTGCATTTATTCTGTTATGAAGCACTGAATTGTGAGGGTGGCACACACAATCTAATCCCAGATGCATTTTTGATTTTGCAGATTTGTTCTTTTTTGTCCTCCTAACTAAAAATCCCACCTTATTTTTGAAAATGAAAATTTTTGTAGGCTGCAGGGTTTGGTTCTGATCTCACTACAACAGTGTGAGTGCTTAATCCTGCAAGGTGCCAAGTACTCTGGCCCTGATCCAGGAAAACATTTATGCACAGTTTAACTTTAAACATATGAATAGTCCTGTTGAAGACATTGTAACCTGGTGGGATTCTTAGACAAGAAACAGGTGGGGGGGGGGGTTTGTTAACTGTGCAAGGCCATGCATCCTGAGAGCTCACACCAGTCTGTGCTACTTAGAAGTCATTAGTAGGTTACTGATATTGGGTTGAAAATATAGATAAAATGAGATATAGAAATAATGTGCAGAAGTTGATAAATACAAGGAAAATCACAATTTATCTTTTAAAATATTTAAGTAAATTTAACTGTTGCGCCTGTTAGGGTATGTCTACACTACGGAATAAGGTCGAATTTATAGAAGTCGGTTTTTTAGAAATCGGTTTTATATATTCGAGTGTGTGTGTCCCCCCAGAAAATGCTCTAAGTGCATTAACTCGGCGGAGCGCTTCCACAGTACCGAGGCTAGAGTCGACTTCCGGAGCGTTGCACTGTGGGTAGCTATCCCACAGTTCCCGCAGTCTCCGCTGCCCATTGGAATTCTGGGTTGAGATCCCAATGCCTGATGGGGCTAAAACATTGTCGCGGGTGGTTCTGGGTACATATCGTCAGGCCCCCGTTCCCTCCCTCCCTCCGTGAAAGCAAGGGCAGACAATCGTTTCGAGCCTTTTTTCCTGAGTTACCTGTGCAGACGCCATACCACGGCAAGCATGGAGCCCGCTCAGGTAACAGTCACCCTATGTCTCCTGGGTGCTGGCAGATGCGGTACAGCTTTGCTGCACAGTAGCAGCAACCCATTGCCTTCTGGCAGCAGACGGTGCAATACGACTGGTAGTCGTCCTCGTCGTGTCCGAGGTGCTCCTGGCCACGTCGGCTGGGAGCGCCTGGGCAGACATGGGCGCAGGGACTAAATTTGGAGTGACTTGACCAGGTCATTCTCTTTAGTCCTGCAGTCAGTCCTATTGAACCGTCTTACGGTGAGCGGGCAGGCGATACGGACTGCTAGCAGTCGTACTGTACCATCTTCTGCCAGGCAGGCAAGAGATGAGGATTGCTAGCAGTCGTACTGTACTATCTTCTGCCGAGCAGCCATGAGATGTAGATGGCATGCAGTCCTTCTGCACCGTCTGCTGCCAGCCAAAGATGTAAAAGATAGATGGAGTGGGTCAGAACAAGAAATAGACCAGATTTGTTTTGTACTCATTTGCCTCCTCCCCTGTCTAGGGGACTCATTCCTCTAGGTCACACTGCAGTCACTCACAGAGAAGGTGCAGCGAGGTAAATCTAGCCAGGTATCAATCAGAGGCCAGGCTAACCTCCTTGTTCCAATAAGAACGATAACTTAGGTGCACCATTTCTTATTGGAACCCTCCGTGAAGTCCTGCCTGAAATACTCTTTGATGTACAGGCACCCCCTTTGTTGATTTTAGCTCCCTGAAGCCAACCCTGTAAGCCGTGTCGTCAGTCGCCCCTCCCTCCATCAGAGCAACGGCAGACAATCGTTCCGCGCCTTTTTTCTGTGCGGACGCCATACCAAGGCAAGCATGGAGGCCAATCAGCTCACTTTGGCAATTAGGAGCACATTAAACACCACACGCATTATCCAGCAGTATATGCAGCACCAGAACTTGGCAAAGCGATACCGGGCGAGGCGGCGACGTCAGCGCGTTCACGTGAGTGATCAGGACATGGACACAGATTTCTCTGAAAGCATGGGCCCTGCCAATGCATGCATCATGGTGCTAATGGGGCAGGTTCATGCTGTGGAACGCCGATTCTGGGCTCGGGAAACAAGCACAGACTGGTGGGACCGCATAGTGTTGCAGGTCTGGGACGATTCCCAGTGGCTGCGAAACTTTCGCATGCGTAAGGGCACTTTCATGGAACTTTGTGACTTGCTTTCCCCTGCCCTGAGGCGCATGAATACCAAGATGAGAGCAGCCCTCACAGTTGAGAAGCGAGTGGCGATAGCTCTGTGGAAGCTTGCAACGCCAGACAGCTACCGGTCAGTTGGGAATCAATTTGGAGTGGGCAAATCTACTGTGGGGGCTGCTGTGATGCAAGTAGCCCACGCAATCAAAGATCTGCTGATATCAAGGGTAGTGACCCTGGGAAATGTGCAGGTCATAGTGGATGGCTTTGCTGCAATGGGATTCCCTAACTGTGGTGGGGCTATAGACGGAACCCATATCCCTATCTTGGCACCGGAGCACCAAGCCGCTGAGTACATAAACCGCAAGGGGTACTTTTCGATAGTGCTGCAAGCTCTGGTGGATCACAAGGGACGTTTCACCAACATCAACGTGGGATGGCTGGGAAAGGTACATGACGCTCGCATCTTCAGGAACTCTGGTCTGTTTCAAAAGCTACAGGAAGGGACTTTATTCCCAGACCAGAAAATAACTGTTGGGGATGTTGAAATGCCTATATGTATCCTTGGGGACCCAGCCTACCCCTTAATGCCATGGCTCATGAAGCCGTACACAGGCAGCCTGGACAGTAGTCAGGAGCTGTTCAACTACAGGCTGAGCAAATGCAGAATGGTGGTAGAATGTGCATTTGGACGTTTAAAGGCGCGCTGGCGCAGTTTACTGACTCGCTTAGACCTCAGCGAAACCAATATTCCCATTGTTATTACTGCTTGCTGTGTGCTCCACAATATCTGTGAGAGTAAGGGGGAAGACGTTTATGGCGGGGTGGGAGGTTGAGGCAAATCGCCTGGCTGCTGGTTACGCGCAGCCAGACACCAGGGCGGTTAGAAGAGCACAGGAGGGCGCGGTACGCATCAGAGAAGCTTTGAAAACCAGTTTCATGACTGGCCAGGCTACGGTGTGAAAGTTCTGTTTGTTTCTCCTTAATGAAACCCCCCGCCCCTTGGTTCACTCTGTTTCCCTGTAAGCTAACCACCCTCCCCTCCTCCCTTCGATCACCGCTTGCAGAGGCAATAAAGTCATTGTTGCTTCACATTCATGCATTCTTTATTCATTCATCACACAAATAGGGGGATGACTACCAAGGTAGCCCAGGAGGGGTGGTGGAGGAGGGAAGGAAAATGCCACACAGCACTTTAAAAGTTTACAACTTTAAAATTTATTGAATGACAGCCTTCTTTTTTTTGGGCAATCCTCTGTGGTGGAGTGGCTGGTTGGCCGGAGGCCCCCCCACCGCGTTCTTGGGCGTCTGGGTGTGGAGGCTATGGAACTTGGGGAGGAGGGCGGTTGGTTACAGAGGGGCAGCAGTGGCAGTCTGTGCTCCAGCTGCCTTTGCTGCAGCTCAACCATACACTGGAGCATACTGGTTTGGTCCTGCAGCAGCCTCAGCATTGAATCCTGCCTCCTCTCATCACGCTGCTGCCACATTTGAGCTTCAGCCCTGTCTTCAGCCCGCCACTTACTCTCTTCAGCCCGCCACCTCTCCTCCCGGTCATTTTGTGCTTTCCTGCACTCTGACATTATTTGCCTCCACGCATTCGTCAGTGCTCTGTCAGTGTGGAGGACAGCATGAGCTCGGAGAACATTTCATCGCGAGTGCGTTTTTTTTTCTTTCTAAGCTTCACTAGCCTCTGGGAAGGAGAAGATCCTGTGATCATTGAAACACATGCAGCTGGTGGAGGGAAAAAAAAGGGACAGCGGTATTTAAAAAGACACATTTTATAAAACAGTGGCTACACTCTTTCAGGATAAACCTTGCTGTTAACATTACATACATAGCACATGTGCTTTCGTTACAAGGTCGCATTTTGCCTCCTCCCACCGCGTGACTACCCCCTCAACCTTCCCCCCTCCCTGTGGCTAACAGCGGGGAACATTTCTGTTTAGCCACAGGCAAACAGCCCAGCAGGAATGGGCTCCTCTGAGTGTCCCCTGAAGAAAAGCACTCTATTTCAACCAGGTGACCATGAATGATATCTCACTCTCCTGAGGATAACACAGAGAGATAAAGAACGGATGTTGTTTGAATGCCAGCAAACATACACTGCAATGCTTTGTTCTACAATGATTCCCGAGTACGTGTTACTGGCCTGGAGTGGTAAAGTGTCCTACCATGAAGGACGCAATAAGGCTGCCCTCCCCAGAAACCTTTTGCAAAGGCTTTAGGACTACATCTAGGAGAACCGCAAATGCCAGGGCAAAGTAATCCTTTCACATGCTTGCTTTTAAACCATGTATAGTATTTTAAAAGGTACACTCACCAGAGGTCCCTTCTCCACCTGCTGGGTCCAGGAGGCAGCCTTGGGTGGGTTCGGGGGGTACTGGCTCCAGGTCTAGGGTGAGAAACAGTTCCTGGCTGTCGGGAAAACCGGTTTCTCCGCTTGCTTGCTGTGAGCTATCTACAACCTCCTCCTCATCATCATCTTCTTCGTCCCCAAAACCTGCTTCCGTATTGCCTCCATCTCCATTGAAGGAGTCAAACAACACGGCTGGGGTAGTGGTGGCTGAACCCCCTAAAATGGCATGCAGCTCATCATAGAAGCGGCATGTTTGGGGCTCTGACCCAGAGCGGCTGTTCGCCTCTCTGGTTTTCTGGTAAGCTTGCCTCAGCTCCTTCAGTTTCACGCGGCACTGCTTCGGGTCCCTGTTATGGCCTCTGTCCTTCATGCCCTGGGAGATTTTCACAAAGGTTTTGGCATTTCGAAAACTGGAACGGAGTTCTGATAGCACGGATTCCTCTCCCCAAACAGCGATCAGATCCCGTACCTCCCGTTCGGTCCATGCTGGAGCTCTTTTGCGATTCTGGGACTCCATCATGGTCACCTGTGCTGATGAGTTCTGCATGGTCACCTGCAGCTTGCCACGCTGGCCAAACAGGAAATGAGATTCAAAAGTTTGCGGTTCTTTTCCTGTCTACCTGGCCAGTGCATCTGAGTTGAGAGTGCTGTCCAGAGCGGTCATAATGGAGCACTCTGGGATAGCTCCCGGAGGCCAATACCATCGAATTGTGTCCACAGTACCTCAAATTCGAGCCGGCAACGTCGATTTAAGCGCTAATCCACTTGTCAGGGGTGGAGTAAGGAAATCGATTTTAAGAGCCCTTTAAGTCGAAATAAAGGGCTTCATTGTGTAGACGGGTGCAGGTTTACATCGATTTAACGCTGCTAAATTCGACCTAAAGTCCTAGTGTAGACCAGGGCTTAGTATCCATGGAGACTGAAGCCTGTTTCGGTAGGGCTGTCCTGCAGTCATTGTTTAGTTAGGACTCCTACTACCCATCTCTGGACAAGTAGACATTTGCTTGTTAGTCACCAAGTATGGAATCCATATGGACAATCTCTTGGAGAAGAAAGCCAGTTGCTTACCTTACAGTAAGTGTGGTTCTTTGAGATGTATTGTCCACCTAGATTACCACTCTTCTTCCTGGTCACAATGGAGTCCTTCTACGGGAGTCTGTATTGGCAATGGAACTGAGGGATGGTTGGGCTCACTCTGCCCTTTGTGCCCTCATGAAAAGGACCTGGGGATTACAGTGGATGAGAAGCTGGATATGAGTCAGCAGTGTGCCCTTGTTGCCAAGAAGGCCAACGGCATATTGGGCTGTATTAGTAGGAGCATTGCCAGCAGATCGAGGGAAGTGATTATTCCCCTCTTTTCGGCACTGGAGAGGTCACACCTGGAGTATTGCATCCAGTTTTGGTCCTCCCACTAGAGAAGGGATGTGAACAAATTGGAGAAAGTCCAGCGGAGGGCAACGAAAACTGTTAGGGGGCTGGGGCACACGACTTACAAGGAGAGGCTGAGAGAACTGGGGTTATTTAGTCTGTAGAAGAGAAGAGTGAGGGAATTTGATAGCAGCCTTCAACTACCTGAAGTGGGGGTTCCAAAGAGGATGGAACTTTGCTGTTCTGAGTGGTGGCAGATGACAGAACAAGAAGCAATGGTCTCAAGTTGCAGTGGGGAGGTCTAGGTTGGATATTAGGAAACACTATTTCACTAAGAGGGTGGTGGAGCACTGGAATGGGTTACATAGGGAGGTGGTGGAATCTCCATCCTTAGAGATTAAGGCCCTGCTTGACAAAGCCTTGGCTGGGATGATTAGTTGGTGCTGGTCCTGCTTTGAGCTGGAGGTTGGACTAGATGACCTCCTGAGGTCTCTTCCAACCCTAATATTCTATGATTCTATGTGGGGGAGCATAAGGATCTCTGGCAAAGGCACGGCACCAACAAACACTGCTGGCCAAAATCATCCAGTGTCACACACATGGGGCCCTGGAATCTGTGTGGACCCCACATCTCAAAAACACAGTTACTGTGGGGTAAGTAACTGTTCTTTTCTGTTCCTGGCACTGCAGTGTGACTTTCGGCACGTCAAGTCACGTCACCTCACTCTGCCTCAGTTTCCCCTCCCACCTTTTCTCTGTCTTGTCTATTAAGATTGTAAACTCTTCAGGGCAGGGATTATCTCTGACTGTGTTTGTATGATGTTTAGCACAATGGAGCCCATATCTCAGGTGTGGTCTCTAGGTGTTGCAATAATACATAAAACTAATAATGTCAAAACCTATTTGAGAAACTTGATCCAAGGTTTAAAAAATTACAGTTATAATTTGCATAATTAAGGCAGGAATACCTGAGTATTCAAGTGCTTCAGATTTCAGCCATGTCTAATCCATATGCCATGGTCGCCTCCACTGTGAGCACCATGTCACTGATGGATGCATGACTATCTGATGTTGGTGATTCCAATATGAAATTCTAAATGTGTGTGTTCAGTGAGTCAACTGCTAAGAAAATGGGAAAAATCTTGTGTATAAATTCATTTTTAAAAGATTTCTCTTAAGAACTGCCACACTCAGGAATCTACAAATACTACAGGCTAAATTTTCAAACAGGGGCACCTTCGTTTTCCTTACACTGTAAGGGCAGCTTCTCCTTTTTGCTGATCTCATGAGTACTTAGCTTCTTGTGTTAGAAAATTAATCCCTAAATATCAAATCGGGATTTAAGAGGGAAGAAATGAAAACCAAGAGCAGCAAGCAACAATAGTAAATCTGTTTGAAACGTGTTTCGAAGATACAGGAGTAAAAACTAACCACAGATTTCTGGGGTGCAAGTGCTCCACTGGGAGAGAGCCACAGACCACTGGGGTCCAGGCATTGGACTAAAAGGGAACTTTTCCACTCCAAAACCTTACATGGTGTTAGCTGGCCAGGGTTTGCTGTTAACTACACTGATCTCATTCTATTGCGGTCTTAGGCTGGTCATTCTGGTTTCAGTAGATCCACAGCATGGTTAGTCTCCATCTACGGTTAGGGAGAAATCTGAAGGGAGCCTGATAAATCTGAATAGATGACATTAGGAGTATATGGAGTATAAGGAATGCCTTCTAGATACTCCAATGAAATTGCATCAGAGCAAAGCGCACAATCACAAGCTAACACTAAGCACATAGCTAATGGATTTTGGTACTAAAGTCCATGGGAGTTTTCCATTGTCTTCAGTGGACTTTGGATAAGGTCCTTAGGACTGTTTGATACTGACTGGAATGCTAAAAGTCTGAAGCTGTCCCTCCAGTGCCCAGCTCTCTTCCCTTCTCCCTGACTCAGCCGTTAGCGTTGCTGTTGCTACAAAAATAAACTGAACAGCCCCTTTTCCCACAAATAAGCTAATTAATGCTGCTTTTGGCTTTTTTAGCCAGTCACCTCCGGCCAGGGAAGTCAAGACTCTTGAGTGTAGCTATAGTGCAATAGAATTGCTGTTTGACTTTTGTAGCCTCTCATCTTGAACTGACATTACACCCCACTTATCACTCTGTGTGTCAGGAGCCATATCTCAGCCTCTGGCATGGCAGCAGCAGTGTCTCTGGATGAAAAGTCTGCATGTTTACTCTTCGGGCGGTTATAATCGTCCTCCATTGTCAGCATTCAGGCTTGGTCGCCCGTTAGTAACAACCTTCCCAGCTGCACTGAAAGAGGGAGTACTGAGCAAACACTGCATGGGTGAGCCGATTAAAAAGGTGCCAGCCGCTGGAGACAAGAGCAAGCCCGAAATATTTATTTCGGGAAGCCATTATGTGCGGGTGGGTCTCAGCTTGGCTCTATGACTGATCAGACATATGGTGCCTGATCTCCTGGGGAATCTGTTTTTCTTTATTTGTAAACATTGGTGCCTTGACAATTATTTTTCTACATCCTTCTCAGCCTTAGCCATAGAGAAAACATGCAGAAAGCCTAAGGGCTTGTTTACACACCGTAATTGCCCTCCTTCAACTCAACCAGTATAAAGTGGTACAATGCCCCTAGCTGAATGCGGGTATACTGGTATAGCTGTTCCCATATGGGGAAGGGAATAAGCTATGCCAATATAAAACACCTTTATGCTGGTATAACTGCATCTGCACTCAGGGTTGTATCAATGTGATTGTATTGGTAAAAAAACCACTCTTACCAGAATAGTTTAGACTGGTCCAAATCTGTGTATTAGGCCAGAGCTAAAAGTAAGAACAAAGTTTCAAGTCGGGGGGTTTTTTTTTGGTACATCCATTCTTCTACCTATCGTCACATGGGCCTATTTATTGTGCAGCCACAGAATCCACTGTGCTCAAGAATCTGAGGCTATGCAATAGCCATTCAAACCAACTGAATAATTTAGCTCTCAGATCTATGCATCAAAAGAAAATCTACAGTTGTGTGATTTATAATCCTAGGAAGGACAGAGAGGAGGAGCCTGGGTAGAATGTTGGCTGGGAATCTGATCTCTGTTTTATTCCTGACTGTCAGTCGTTCATACTATGATCTCGGTCAAGTCACATAACCTGCCGGGCTTCAGTTTATGACCGACTTGTAAAATAGGACTTTCCTGCCTTGCATGTGTATTGGAAGGCTTTATTCACTGTTTGTAAAGTGCTTTGGGATACTCTGATGGAAGATGATGCAGAAGAGAAAAATACTCCTATTGGCAGAACGCACTGGCAGTGTTAGGTACCAAAGTTTAACTAACATTAAAACATAAGGGGAAGCTGTGAAGTGGAGAGATAAAATGTACTTATTGTATTTTCTGGTCCATTAGGATCTTCCCAAAGCAAAATTCACTAGTCCTATGACAAGGGTGAGTGTAGCAATGATGGCTGAAGTTACTCATGTCGTATGTCCATAGGTGACTTTGAATAGGTCTGGTTAGAAAAATTTAGAATAGCTTGAAATATTGATGACAAATGATGACATCCATGTAATAAAAACCTGTCTGCTAGAATCTGGACCAAGATCAGCAGCTCATGATTTACAATCAGACGTGCCCACAGTTGATTTAGAAGAGAAAGGTCGTCTTCCTTAAGTGGGCAATGTTCTGGATGATGTCCTGTGTTTTCAGTGTTCACAAACAGGTGTGTGTATCTCCTGGAAACTCCATTACTCTGCTGCAGGCTATGGTTATTCTGTCCTCCTCCGGCCTAAAGGAAATGTTCTTGAAATAGCTTTAATAACACAGGAGGCTGGGAGACAAGCTTATGCCTGGTATCACTTCTCTGAAGTCTGTCATACATTTGTGCTTGTGTATTTAGCAGACCTCCTACGACTGTGTCCTGAGCCAGTAGTGAGAGAGAGTAGACTGGCCTGTATTCTCTTTATACGTTCATTTCCTTCAGGCAATGTATTGAGCCATAATTGACAGGTAGCTGCCATTATTACAATTGTCTCTTTTGTTTATCCAACTGGGCACTTGGAAACTCCCCTAACTAAGGAACAGATTTGGCCACCCTTATGTTGAGTCATGCCTGACTCTGTGGTTAGTCTTGCTTATTCCAGTGGAACTACTCAGGCCCTGATTAGAGAGGGAGTCTTCTGCCGAGACAAGTTGTTCGGGTTGTTCCGGGGTTGAGCCCTCCCTTGGGAGGCGCTGGGCGCTTTCATCAGCAGCTATGGGGCTCTCAACGCTACTCTGGCCACACAGCCTTCAGGACAGGTCAGTTTGTCATTTCACTTCTCCGCTTGGAAAAGACCAATGGGGAGGAACGGGACAAGGGACAAATGTTTTTCTCTGGGTGCTGTTGTTGCCACCTCAGGATCAGGGCACTGCCCCCGTTCCGGTTGTCTGAAATCAGGATAATCCACTGAATGCTGCATCTCTGGGACTAGTCCAGAGTCCATTGAATGCATGGGGGAGGGGGAGGTCAGTGGCGGATTAGCCACTGGGCCTACGGGGCCCGTGCCCAGGGGCTCTGGCCAGGTGAGGGGCCCTGGAGCCCTGGGCAGGCAGGAAAAGCCCCCACGCCCTGACCCTGCTCCCTGGCAGCAGCGCTGGGTGGGCAGGCTGGCACCGTGGTGGGGGAAGCACCTCCTCAACCCCACTATTTGGCAGCTGGATGTGGGAAACCCCCGTGCCCCTGACCCCACTTCCTGGCAGCCAGGTGGGGGCAGCAGGGGAAGCCCAAGTGTCCCCCATCCCCAGCAGCAGCTGGGAGGCAGTGGGGAAGTCCCAGTGCTCCCAGACCCTGTCCCCAGCAGTAGTCGGGGAGTGGCAGGGAAGCCCCCAGCACCCCCCGTTCCTGGCAGAAGCTGGGGAGCAGCAGGGGAAGCCCCACCACTGGGACCCCCACTGCAGCCCCAGGACTGGAGGAGGTCTCGTTTCCTGCTGCATCCTCAGGGATGGGGGGAACAGAGCTTCTCTGGCCTTGGGGCTGCAGTGGAGGGGACCCTGAGTGGAACAGGGGTGGGGCCCAGGGGAAGGGGCAGAAAGGGGTGGGGTCACATGTGGAGGGGGCGGGACCACAGGTGGAAGGGGTGGGGAGGGCCCCCCATTTGCTCTGGCCCAGGGCCCTAGGAAACCTTAATCCACCTCGGGGGAGGGGGGATTGTCTTACTATTGATATCAGTGGGGTTTGTTATTCGGAGGGGGATAGGGAACAGCCGCTGCACAACACTGGAATGTGATAGAAGGAAAGAGCAATAAAGAAAACAGGAGGCAGGAAGACCTCTCCTATTCCTGGCTGGGAGAGTGTGTGTGTGGGGGGGGGAAGGGGATAGGGGGTGGGGGTAAAGCTATGAGCATGGGGGTTTCCTTTAGACGATTTCCAAAGTTGGGGGAGGGAGGTTATAGCAAAACCCCTGGCTGTTTCCCTAAGCAGGAGTCACAACACAGCATCTTGCAAACACCTGCTTGGCTTTGTGTGAGGGGGGAAGGGAAGGGCTGCAAGGGGCTCAGAAATCCCCGGGGTCTGTATGTTAAAGATGGGATTTACTTTTTGGAGGGGGAGCAGTAAAACGAGAGAGAGAAACAGCCCTCTGCTGGTGCAAACTGGTGCAGTGCTGGTGACTTCGTAGTGACTTATATCAGCTGTATTTTTAAGCAAGAACAACATGTTTCTATCCTTTCAGATAATCTGAATCCTAGCAATAATTCAAACAATGAGAGAGCGAACAAGAGAGACTGGGTGATTCCAGGATATTCTCCCCCAGGCACGAGGCTCCCAATCTGTGTACCGTCCCTGGATAGTTGGGACACAAGCAGGGGGCTTTATTTATAGAAAAATTCATGGGGGTGGGCATGCTTGGTGAGTGGGAAATGAGTTGTGATAAGCTCTTTGACTGTATTTTATTTTACTGAGGTTCTTAACAAATAATCTTTCTGCAATGGGAACAGTCCTTATCAGGCTAATGCAGATTGTCTGAAATCCTTATCTCCATGGGCCAGTTAGCTGGAGTGATCTCCTTTTCACAATGAATAGGGAATGGAGAGCCAAGCACAAGCCCTCCCCTCCTGTCTTCCAGTCAGTGCCATTTACTGGCGATGAACCAAATGTCTCTGATTTCCAACCTCATAAATAACATAAGGCCTTCAGAACTGAACTGTCCTCGATTGCTGAGCAGTTGTTCAGCAGCGCAAACAAATGGAGCGGGAGAGACAGGAGGGTGCTCTCTACGGGGTGTCCTTTTCGATAAAAGAAACAAGCGACACATCAGGTTAGTTACAGGAACAACATCCGTTTCCCCCCACCCGCTTGCTACACCACACACCACCATTCTAGTCACTTATGTCTATCGGACACTGTCCACAATAGCCCTGAGGTTAAATGTGTTTCCTTGTCATGGCAATTGCTCCATAGCTCTGCTGGGTGCTGGACCAAGCAGCCACAGTTGTTTGCAGGACTGGGAGGATGGGGGGAAGAAGGGGGTTGAGATTTATGGTGAGAAATGTACCTGCTGCTCAAGTGAAGCTTTTCTTTCCTTTCTCGCTCATTTTGTTTTTCCAGGGAGGTCGACTTTGTGTACCTGGGGAATGGATGGCAGATAAAGAGATCTGAAAGCTCCCCAGGGCACAGAGTCATGGAGAAAGAGTGATGGTGAATGACATCCGATGAAGTGAGCTGTAGCTCACGAAAGCTTATGCTCAAATTATTGGTTAGTCTCTAAGGTGCCACTAGTACTCCTGTTCTTTTTTGCGAATACAGACTAACACGGCTGCTACTCTGAAACCGGTGAATGAAAGGAAGTTTTATTAACCCACAGCAAAGTTCAGGGTAACATCTGAAAGGATCTGCCTGTGGGAATATGGGATGGAGACAACAGATGCTGCTGTGTGTCCATTTAGCAGCATGATTGTTCTCAGTGAAAATGTTCTTTCTCCCAGGGACATCATGAGAAGCCAGACACTTAGGGCTTCTAGCACCTCATTCCATGGGCAGCAGTGTAGTCAAGTTGGGAGAGACCTGGCCTGGGACTGAGAATGTGGATAAATTGGAGAGAGTTGTGGATAAATTGGAGAGAGTTGTGGATAAAATGGAGAGAGTCCAGCGAAGGGCAACAAAAATTATTAGGGGACTGGAACACATGAGTTATGAGGAGAGGCTGAGGGAGCTGGGATTGTTTAGCCTGCAGAAGAGAAGAATGAGGGGGGATTTGATAGTTGCTTTCAACTACCTGAAAGGGGGTTCCAAAGAGGATGGCTCTAGACTGTTCTCAATGGTAGCAGATGACAGAACGAGGAGTAATGGTCTCAAGTTGCAGTGGGGGAGGTTTAGATTGGATATTAGGAAAAACTTTTTCACTAAGAGGGTGGTGAAACACTGGAATGCGTTACCTAGGGAGGTGGTAGAATCTCCTTCCTTAGAGGTTTTTAAGGTCAGGCTTGACAAAGCCCTGGCTGGGATGATTTAACTGGGAATTGGTCCTGCTTTGAGCAGGGGGTTGGACTAGATGACCTTCTGGGGTCCCTTCCAACCCTGATATTCTATGATTCTATGAATGTCTGGGTTCTATTCCTGCCTCTTTCACTTACCTGATGTATGACCTTGGCAAGTTACTTCACCTCTTAATGCCTCTGTTTCCTATTTCTGTGTGTTGTCTATTTAGTTTTTAAGCTCTTTGGGAGTGGGGTCATTCTTTATGTTTATGTACGTGCCTTACACAATGGGGTCTCAAGACACTAATAAAATAAATGATAATAATAGAGTGGTCCCATGAATTCCAGTGGAACTATCCCTGGAGTCAGGTAGTATTTTGTGTTAGGGCCAGACTGTGATACCCTCCTTCTGAAGATATCTGGACAAAGTCAAAAGCGGCAAGGGTGATAAGGAGAACTATGTCAATAGCAGAGCTGGATACAGCCACTTAATATGGATACAGAGCTGAACTCTCCTGAAGTTCAGGAGTGTTTGGATCCAGGGATTTCGTGTAGCTTCTTCTAGAGATCCGGATCAGCTGCTACATTGGATTTGAATCTGAGTTATACCAAAGTTTAGGGGTGACTTTTTGTCTTTATGAGCATTTGTCTGATACCCCCCATCCCCACCCACAGTGGTATCTGGGCATTTACAAGGTGTATTAGAGTCCTAGATTGTGAGTCCTGAAGAGGGACCATTATGATCCTCTTGTCTGTCCCCCTGCACGGCACAGGCCAGAGAATTTCCCCTGGTGACTGTGTGGGGTTTAGGTTTGAACTCGTCAATCAGGATAAGATTGGACCCATGGGTTTCTGCAGCAGAGTGCTCGAAGATAGAGAGCCAGCTGGTGTAAGTGGCCGTAGCTCCACTGAAGCTCACTTACAGCAGCGGGAGATCTGGCCCAGAGATCCTATCTAGAAAAAGATGCTAACGGCAGTTTCCCACCCCCTCGTTATTTTTCATTTTGCCCTAAAAAAGAAGGAAAGCTCCCCTCCCTGTTACAGGAATTGGAGAAAAATAAAACAGGCAGAACATCTTCCTTCTGTTGACGCTCTGTCTATTTCACAGATCATTCTGCATCATGCCTTATTCACACTTACTGGTATTAAAATATTGAGAGCCATGGAGGAGAAAAAATAAATCACACTTAACATTTGTTTGGGTGACAATTGTGGATGGCTGCTTGCAGCCCAGCCTTCTGATACCCCAAGGCAGACAGCCGTGGTGGGTGAATGTGGTCCGGGGGCACCAGCATGTCAGGACCTAGTTGGGTGTGTGGCCCTGTAAGTAAAGGCTCACAAATTAGTCCCGGCTGATTATAAAGGGGAATCTTTTATGTTGGATTGAACAAAAAAAAGTCCTTTTCTTCTGGGGAATCCAGCTTCTGTTTGCCAGAATGGTTCATGGTCTCTCGGGGCTGCCAGGGTTGACAAAGTGTACTCAAAGCAAGGGAAAGATGTCCAGTTCATTCCTGCTTTAGCCAGAGCCTTTCTTAATGATATGCTGTTCTGCAATCCAGATTTTTCTCCTGGTTGCTGAGAGAGGCCAGCACACACTGCCTGGTATCTTCCCTGGTCCAGAGAGCAGCCTCCCCAAAGCACTCTGCCTTTAAACTATTGATTAAAAGAACCCTCCCTAGCCCTGGAGTCTGCCTCAGTCCCTCAACATCAGCTCTGCAGCGAGGACAGACGCGTGGGATTAAATTCGGGCTCTATTGAGGTCAATAGTAGAGCTCCAGTCACTTCAGCAGGGTCAGGTGTTCACCTGTGATTACCTTCTATTTAGAGCCTAATACAAAGCCCATTGGAGGTCAATGGAAAGACTCTTATTGACTGCATTGGGCTATGGCCCAGGCCCTGGGTAAGAAAGATTTACCTTTTTATCTTTTTAATACAGGGGCCCGACACACAAAGCTACACAGATGTTGCCAACGTGTTTTTTAAAAAGTTAGTGACAAGGCAGCCAGATTAATTACAATCTGCCTGGTGTAAAGCTTTGAAGTGGATTTGGGATTTTACCCATGTCCTTTGTCAGTTTCTGATTTGGTGGGAAGTTGCTACACAATATGGCACCATTTCTCTCCTTTCTCCTGGGTTATGCAGAGTTTTTCCTCCTCTCCTTTCAGTGAAAATCCTTTGATTGTTCAACATCACCTGTGGGAATGTCTTGTACTGCCTAGTTTTTTCGAATGTTGGAGTAAAAACAGTTTCTCTCCATGTGTGTCTGTCCTCTGACACTGGTTACCCAGTTCTCTGGATGTGTAATGTGCTTTGTAGAACTCCCAATTTCTGCCTCATTTCTCTGGTCATTGATTCATGTAGTTGTTCAAAGCCTGTCCTAGCTCTGCGTATTCCACTGGCGTGAGGTACTCTGCTAGACTCTGATCACTCTATGCAGCTAGATTTAGATATGCTCTTCCCAGTAATTTCTATATAAGTGCTTGTGACGATCTGGTGAATCTGTCTATGGACACCTTATGAATTCTGGCTAATGTCATGAAGTTATGAAATTGTATCAGGGACTGCCTCTGTGCAGATGTGGAATACACCATTTGTGAGGCTGTAGCATGTCTTTAGACCTTTATTAGTTGCCTGTTCAGGACGAAGCACCTTGCAACAATGGAGGACATATAAACTCCAGGGAAGACTCATGCAGAAAGATAGGAAGCTTTGGGCACAGTCCGCCTGCCCCACCCTCCAAAGAATAGTACATCATGAGATGATGTTCAGTGCAAACTATTTTTCCATTAAATCAAGAATATTTTTGTCCTTGTAGCATCCCTGTCTATAGCATCACTCATGGATATAGTGTCATTGTTTTTCTTTTCCCTACTGTCCTGTGATTTTGCTTTAGCATTTATCATCCTGTGCCATGTGTGCTATTCTGTACGGTATAGGTTTTTATACCGCTCATATCACTTGCATCTTCCAGTAGTTCATTAAGCGATGTGACTCTTATGTGACATATGTGGTTTATTCTTTTCCTCTTGGGCATTGGTGGGAGATTGTAGGGGCAGTGTAGGGTTTTCACCTTTTTGTTCCCTTTTCAAAGTCAAATTTCTGTTTTGCTGAGAGGCTCACAATCTTCTCTGGGAGCAAGTTCCGGATTCAATGGCCAAGTCCCTGAAAGTGCTCTAACTACTGTGCACTCTGGAGGTTGAGAGTTGCGTTGTTTCGGTGGATCACAGCTGTTATGGGAGGTTATGATCATGCAAGATTGTAAAATAATCCTCTAGCAAACAGCAGCCAATCCCGTGGATGGCTTTGAAGATGGGGACCAAAATCTTGACTGTGACCCAGTATTGGATGTAGAGTGGCTGAAGGCAGCAAAGTGAGGGCACACACCCTCATTGGATGGTGACGATATATCGGTGGTGGGTTATTCAAAGTGTTTCCTTCTACCCACTTGCATTGCCTCAGGCCTTCCTAGTTTCCCCTTCAGCCCATTGCTGATCTCAGCAAAGCCTGCCTGAATAGCTGTGGCATGGTGCTGTTTCTGTAGGAGGTGACTGTGCGATAGAGTGGGAAGCTTCATCTGCGTGTTGCTGGCATTTTAGTCCATGTTGTTTCGTTATCTCCCTTCATGGCTAGGTTGAACAAGATGCAGGCTGTTCCCAAGGCTGTGTGCCATAGAGCCAGGAGTGAAGGAACTTCACAGCTGCAGAAGCATGTTTACAGTGAAGGGTGGAGTGGATCTGGGGCCATATACCACTGCCCCCCACTGATATTCTCCTCTGCCCCTTCTCTGTGGAGTAAGCTGGCATGGCCCCCACCCAAGGATGCTTTCGCTAATTTGATGTACAGATCTTCTGCCACTGGCCAGTTGGGTTCAGGGTTGAGATGGCTACTACATGGTTTACTCTGCCCTCTTTAGCACTGGCCACTTACAAACTTGGGTAAGACTGGTGGACACTAGTTCTTGCACATGCTGGGCATCTCGGTCTGAATTATCTTCTAGGCAACTCTTGTTGGCTAATCTAACATTATAAATCACCCAAATGGAAACCAACGAGGAGCGATGCAAGTTGGCCCTTTTCAGAAACTGATGACCCTTCCTGATAACGCTAACTGGCCCCGCTTTCACTTTAGCTTCCTTAAAACTAATCGAGACAGTTCAATTAAAGGCTATGTACACATGAAGCAGCATGTCTCTAAAATCCCCTTCCTCCCCACCTTGAAGATCCCAGTAGAGAGCTAGCCAGTGCTGCAGGTGCAATCTCTCTGCAGGGTGGTGAGAGCAATGAATAGTAAGGTTTTTAGCTCAAGCACACTAAGGCTGTTTAGCAGCCATTGGATAATCCCCTTTTAATCAGATTATGTAAATTCCTACTTCAACACCCCCCAACTCTCATCCCCCACTCTCCAAGGTGCAAAACAAAATAGCTGCTCTAAAAGGAAAATTTGAACTGCAAAAAGGCAGGCAGCTCTGCTAAAAGCGTGGTGACACCCAGTCCATTTAGGGATGGGCTAGCTTTAAGGGAGCAGTAGAGTCATGCTTTGTTTGTGTGTGGCAAAGCATTCCTGGCTGGCAAAGCATTAAGAAGGCAGTGAATCAAAGGCCAGGTCTGTGCACTGTCCGTGTATCAGCACTTGTCTGAGGAACAGGTCGAGGAGGCAGTTACTTGACATCCCTGTGGCTTTGTGCTTGGCTCAGGGACTCTACTTCAGCATAACGAGCTCAGACACACTCCAAGCTCAAGCGAAGCAGGGGATGTTTGATTTTCCATCCCTCCTTTTTTTTAAAGACTCATTCAAGGTTCAAGCCTCTAGTGGCCATATCTGAAAGGTTCTGCCACTCACAATAGGGTTATGATTTGAGGACCAATGACCAAACTTTTGTTCTTCAGTTTCAAGATGATTAAGCAAGACAACAAGGGGCCAAATGATCAAAAATGGCCATTTAAAGTACATATGCAAAATCTGTATGCATTATGTCATCAGAGTCTGTCTGTGCCATGCTATTAGAACTGACATTTTTACTCCAAAAACTCATTTGCATGCACCAAAGAGCTAATAGCAACCTATGTTCTGGTTTGCACCACAGGATTAGCCACTCTGTGCATGCATATGGCCTTTTGGGGGGTTGGCATCACAAACAGCGTAATTTTCAAATTTTAGAATCTGTACTTTTGGAGGCAAGTACTGGAAACTTGGTTCAAGGAGTGTTCCTCATTTGTGTTCCAAGGAACAAAGGTGTTATGTTTCTACACAGGTGACTGTCCTTTCGAACTATCAGAATGGGAAGCTGAGGCAGATGGGAATGGTCAGGCTTCAGCCAGAAGCAGAAGTTCGTTGTTCTGTGTGCCACCATTTAGAGCTACCCAGAAAGCTGGGCTGACATGTTCTGTGTAACCTTCTTTGGTTAGAGCAGGTAGTTTTGTTCATAACAAAGACAGAGGTTGTCTTTCCTACGGCAGATGCAACATACCAGCAGTGAGGTTTTCCAGTAGAGCTAGTTCAGTTACAATAACTCCTCACTTAAAGTCGTCCCGGTTAACATTGTTTCATTATTAGGTTGCTGATCTATTAGAGAACATACTCGTTCAAAGTCACGCAAAGTTCCTTTATAAGGTTGTTTGGCTCACTCTGCTCCACCCGCCCGCCCAGCACTCCTGCCAGAGAGCAGGGTCGGGGCGCTGGGGCTTATCCCACTCTGCCCACCCGCATTCCAGCTGGGGAGCAGGCAAGCCCCCGACCCACCTCCCTGGTAGGAGCATTGGATGGGCAGAGTGGGGCAAGCCCCCACACCCCAACCCCACTACGCCCCGCCTCAACCAAGCTTCACAATCATCATTGTTGAGTACAGTATTAAATAATTTGTTTAAAATTATTTAAAACTTGTACAGTATATGTATATAACTTCTTTTGTCTGGCAAAAAAAATTTCCCTGGAACCTAACCCCCACATTTACATTAATTCTTATGGGGAAATTGGATTTGCTTAACATCGTTTCGCTTAAAGTAGCATTTTTCAGGAACATAACTACAAGGTTAAGCGAGGAGTTACTGTACTCAATATGTGTTAGCAGAATTTGTCTTTTCTTTCTGTTAGCCTATAAACGAAGCGTGGCGCTCATCTCTTGGGTGTTGTTGGTAACAAAAATATTTGGGCCCCAAGGTTTGTTCATGAACTAGTGGAGTTATGCTTTTGAGAATGCGATATTCAGAATTTGCTGTTTGATTCTGGATTTTTTTGTTCTGTGTTTTTACAGCGCACTGCACAATGGAGTTCTGGTCCATGACTAGAACTTGTAGGCATTATCACGGTGATACAAACGATAGTAAAAACTCCCCTCCCAAAATCTGTGCAAACAAAATGTGGCTGCATGAAAGTCTGGAAAGCCTGCTCTTCAGAGCAGATTCAAATCAGCATTTTGGAGAGAGGAGCATATACTCGTTTGCAATATTCAAAGCATTCAGCTAGCCTTCCAAAGTCATTATGAAAATGCACCAGCCAGGACTTGCCTACCCTTCCCAGAATGGCCAAAATGAAACTAATGATACATTACTAATGAAACATTCTCCTGTTCAAAAACTGTATTCATCCCGTCGATGGCTGAGTAGACTTTTGCAGGGCTGGTTTGAAGTAGACACTAAAATGGCTTTTTGTAGAATAAACACTAGTGTTCTCATTTAATGGTAGCAACAGGATAAGCTTTATTTGAGGGCAGTAGTGGTGGGTAAATTAAAAATATAACTAGCCCAGATCCTAAAATGGTGTAATTTGGTGCAGCTTCATTGTAGTCCATGAAGCTATATCAATTTACACCAGCAGAGGATCTGACCCCTATTTATTTATAAACATAGAGGTTTAGAATAACAGCAACATCTCCCCATCCACACTGTAACATTAATCCCTAGAAGTATGTGAGTAAGAAAAAAAAGTTTATGGTAAATCTTTAGCAGTGAAATAAGAAAACTCTGCATTGTGAGTAAGAAAAGCTAGCATCCTCTGGTGTCTGACCGGAAGAGTTAGTATCTCCCTGAAGAACAATACATGAAATTTTACTGAGTAGAGAAACCTCTTTGGATTTCTTGGACATGATTTTTATATAGGGGGAGGTCCTTGGTACTAAAGTATGGGTTCTCCTAACCACTCCAGGTTGTAATAAAAGCAGTATATAAGTGCCCATGTGTCGTCATCCCTCTGCCAAATGGCAGCAGATTCCAGGGTCTTGGAAGTCAGTTTGCCATTGGAGGAGAAATCCATGGCACAGTCTGTGTATTTTATTAATGTAATAAATACACATTATTTTTATGTGGGCACATATGCCAGTCCTAGAACAGAAGTGGTCACAAACAGCCCACATTCAACCCTTCTTTCAGGAATCTCAGCCAAACAGCCATGCACCGTTCCCAGGGAGCAAATCTGCACCAAGGATAGACTCTAGTTAAAGGGATTAGTCATAGAGTTTAATGCCAGAAGACACCACCAGATGATCGAGTCTGACCTCCTGTATACCACAGGGGCTAAACTCCACCCCGCTACCCGTGTATTAAGCCCAGGAATTTGGATAAGTCTAAATTATTACAATCCTCCGGAGACTAAACTGTTGTGTTTACCCAGGCAGCAAATAGCAGGGATTCATGTGCACCAACGCCTGAGATACAGAGCAAACTCCCTTGCTGTTTGCAACGACTTTCCTGAAAGAACCTGTGCTACAAAAGCAAATGTCAGGACAGCATGGCTTCACACTCTGCACCTTGCTCAAGCACCGAGGAAGAGAACCCGTAAGACTCTAGCAGTGCCACATGCTGACTCCCACCCATAACAGTATTCTTGTCGCTAGTCGTACTCCAAGCATGTTAAAAAGTTGGGGAAGCGTCATTACCCTTATTTTACAGAGGAGTAAAACAGGCACATGAAGGTTAAATGACTTGTCCATGTTCACACAATGGTAGAACTGGAAATAGAATCCAGGTCTCCTGGTACCCCGTCCTCTGTGTTAACGGACCACTCTTACTTCCCTAAGGCAGGTGCTTCTCAGGGTCATAACTGATATGAAAGGTGGCTGCGGAGTTTTACAACAAGACTTCCATTGCAGGTGATTATTTTTCCCTGTTAAGTTCCTTTTCCTTCAGTCACATTGCACACAAACTTGAGGCTGACGACTGAACTGTGTTCTGTACATTGGAGTAAATTGGCTCTGCTGACTCTTGGAAGCAAATGATTCATTACCCCATTGGGGTATATGGAAAGCGGGAGTGGGCTTGCTCTCTCTCTTGGATTGAGGGTGTGGGCAGTCCTGAAGGAGGAAGCTGGGGGTCATAGGCCTTCATTAAACTATGTCAACCCAGTGTCAATTTCTTTGCTCAGAAAGCCAAACCCCAGCCAGGAGTTTATATATAGTGTGGACTGGTTGGGAATTGCGCTTGCTCGTACAAGCTTCATGAGATAGCCATCTCCTGACAAAAATGGATGCAAAACTCTGGTTTTAGGACAAGGTGTTATTCTGATGCATTTAATTTATTTTCCCTTTATTCTTCCTTGCTTTCAAGAAGTCCTTTCATGTCTAGATACTTTGTGATAAAGTGCAGATTAGCTTCTTGTTTTTTCTCCTCCTCCCCCAAGACTAGTGTAAAAGAAACATCAAGTCCCCAGTTTCTTCCCCAGCGAAACATTTCCATCTAGTCAATCAGCGAGTTTCAGCATTAAAAGGGAAGCACTTGGCTTCTGGAATTAAGTTGAAAGTATGCCAACAAAGCCAAGTATTGCCCCTCCCCCCATTGGGAGTGTTTTGTTACCACTAATAAGACATTCAAAAGGTTACAAACACCTTCAGATGACAGAAGTTTAATATTACAGTGCAGCTCGTATGGGAACCTCAAGGAGCCTCTCTAACTAACTGTATTCAAGCTCTACGGATTAACACTTTTTTTTAAAAGAGACAAAGTGGGTGAAGTAATAACTTTTATTGGACCAACTTCTGTTGGTGAAAGAGACAAGCTTTCGAACAGATGTGTATAATTGTTTCTTATTGTTCCCATGTGTAGTATGGTGATAAAACACACACATACATAAGAATGCATACACGTGCTCCTCCGTCAGTCACTTCCATGTGCATTTCTGTCCTCAGGTCCAAATGTGGGATCCAAAGAGGGGGAAAGTACTTTAAGCCGGGGGCCATTCTCTGAAGCCTAAGCTCAGTTTTCACTCAGTCCATACACAGGCAAACCTCTCATTGGCTTCAAGAGAATCCCATCACTTTCAACAAGAGCTTTCCTTGAGTAAGAAGGGACTCAAGATTTGGCCTAGCAGGAGATATAGACAGACATAGCCGTCGTTTTCTCATTTCTGATCCATGTGTTACGTCTGTGTGTGCTCCTGTACACATGCTTCTGCTCCCCCTGAAGTCAACAGGAGTTGTCACTGACTGTGGTGGTAGCCAAATGATGCCTTTATGCTACAACATGAATAGTACACAGTAGCATAAGCCAAGAACAGATTTGCTTTCTTTCAGATGCCTGGTTATTCCCCTTGGCAGTTTCAGAGCATGTGATTTAAATGCTGACATGGCAAATGGACACAAGGAACCTCATTCATGTGATGACATCCACACCCAGATGTCACATGTATGGGCTTGCCTTCTTTGAAGTGTCTATGTCCATCCTCTTATCTTCTGCTCTATGGACCACATGTACACTTATGCCACTGTATAATGATTAAGAATAAAATACGAGCTGTTGTGCATCTGGATGTACCTGTCACCCTTAGCAGCAGTATCTTAACATGCTCAACAGCTGACCATAATGTATCTATCAGAGCTTTAGAACAGTGAAAATGATGAACATCTTGCCAGAGCTTTACCTCAAATAATAGGACAAGACCGAACATCACAAGTGGAAACAGGAAAGTTGGTCAAAGTGGATACGACACTGGACCAGGGCACAGGAGTTCTGTATTCAGTTCTGCAACAACCTCCTGTGAGACCATAGGGCAAATCTTTGTGCCTCAGTTCCCCATCTGTGAAATGGGATAATCAGTCTTCTTTCCTCTCACCCTTTGTCTATCTCATCTACTTAGACAATAAGTTTCTCAGGGTAGGGACTGTCTCTTACTATGTAGATGTACAGCGCCTAGCACAATTCAGCCCTGAACTCAGTTGGGGCCATTACATGCTACCATAGTACAAATAACATACAGAATTCCATAGTCAGGATGGCTAGTTACAAAAATATTCTGGGCTTCACTGACATTTCATAAGTGGGGGGCACACAATTAACATACTGATTCTGACCATCACAAATGGGAGGAAACATAAAGGTCAGAAACTAGGATAGTTTAAAATGGACAAGGATTGTTCTGAGGATGTTGAGGAAGCACCAAAGGGCCTGTTGTTTTTTGTTTTGTTTGTTTTTTAGTTAAAAAAAAATTCTGCAGATAACTCATGACAATTTGAAGAGTTAAAGGTACATGGTGGATTATAACGTCAATAACACAGATCCACTGAGAACTCCTAGGACGTGAAAGAGGGCACTTTGGGTCTGTAGGAATTATTTTGCTTTCTTTATTAACCATGTGGTTAAATGCACAGCGAAGGTGTCCTTTCTGAGAATAGTCAGTCATTCCACAGAAGGGACTCTAAGACTTTGCAAAAAGAAAAGGAGGACTTGTGGCACCTTAGAGACTAACCCATTTATTTGAGCATGAGCTTTCGTGAGCTACAGCTCACTTCATTGGATGCATACCGTGGAAACTGCAGCAGACTTTCCACGGTATGCATCCAATGAAGTGAGCTGTAGCTCACGAAAGCTCATGCTCAAATAAATGGGTTAGTCTCTAAGGTGCCACAAGTCCTCCTTTTCTTTTTGCGAATACAGACTAACACGGCTGTTACTCTGAAATAAGACTTTGCAGACTGCTTATCAGTAAGCTATTCAGGGAATTCTGCTCTGCTCCAGTGCTGATATCAGCAGCAAGGAGAAGTAAATGAAGAAGAAACTGAGCAAGTCCAGTTGGGATTATTAGTGCCAAGCACAGTGAGTGCAATAGAAAGCTTAATAAAGATAGTGAGCACAGACACTTATTTACACTAACCTTAAAAGCAATCTGTCAGTGTGAAAGTACCTTAAAGTAGGTGTAAAATGTAATGACCCAGTGCTATCACATTAACCTTTTTTGTGACTCTATACCTCTTTGCATTAATTAGTGAGAGAGCTACCCATGTTATGCAAATAATCATGGATAATAGTGGGTGAAATTCTGAACCCCATTGAAGTCTAAATCAAGAAGCTATGAATTGTAGAAAATTTATTAGAGAAGCAAAGGAACACAAGGAGAACACTCTCACCAACAGAGTTAAGGACAATAAGGAGGAGTTTTGAAAGTATAACAGGAACAAAAAGAATCCTAACAATGGTATTGGTCCCTCACCAGATGGAAATGGTAGAATTATCAGTAATAATGTAGAAAAGGCAGAAGTGTTCAGCAAACATTTCTGTTCTGTATTTGGGGACAAAACAGATGATAGGTTTCAGAGTAACAGCCGTGTTAGTCTGTATTCGCAAAAAGAAAAAGAGGACTGGTGGCACCTTAGAGACTAACCAATATATTTGAGCATCAGCTTTCGTGAGCTACAGCTCACTTCATCGGATGTCTCTAAGGTGCCACAAGTCCTCCTTTTCTTTTTGCGAAAACAGATGATGTAATCATAACATATTACAGTACTTTCTGTTCAACTAGTATCTCGGGAAGATGTTAAAAAGCAGTTTCAAAATTAGACATCTTTAAAACAGTGGGTCCAGATCATTTGCATCTACGAATTTTAAAAAGAGCTGGCTAAGGAACTCACTGGACCGTTAATGTTGATTTTCAAAATTAAGAAACAGTGAGGAAGTTTAAGAAGACTGGAAGAAAACGAATGTTGTGCCAATATTTTAAAAGGGTAAACGAGATGACTTGGGTAATTATAGGCCTGTCAGTTTGACATTGAACCCTGGGCAAGATAATGGAATGGCTGACACAGGACTCGATTAATAAAGAATTAAAAGAGTAATGTAATTAATGCCAATCAACATGGGCTGATGAAAAATAGATCCTATCAAACTAACTTGATATCTTTTTTTGATAAGGTTACAAGAGTTGGGCAAATAGAAATGCCCCTGTTGTGTTTTGAGTTTCCTCCCAAAATTTTTCTAATTGAGAAGACTGAATTACAGTTACTGGGCTGTAATGTGCAAAGTGACAGCTGGAGACAGACTGCATCACAAAAAGGCACTGAATATGTGTATATCATTTTGCTATGTGTTTGTACAGCACCTAGCACAATGGAGCCCCGAACTGGTTCCGGCCTCTAGCTGCTACCACAATAGAAATGTTAAATCATAATGACTTCACCCAGTAGGACTGACAGGCGTGTTTTAGAATTCTGTCAGAATTCCAAACAAAGGTGGTTGTTCCTTATAGAGCAACACCTAATTCTAAACTATGGGCAAGGGTTTGGAGTATGGTGTGTTTCAGGATCTGATCAAGGGGGGAGATTTCACTTTTAGTACCATGAGAGACCACGTTTCTGCCACCCATTAGGTACAGTGGGAGAGCCAGTTCCTCAGTGGGGGTAACTCCACTGAAGGCCGTGGCCAGCTGGGGATCTTGCCCAGCATATTTAACACAGGAAGAAGAGACGAACTGCGGATGGGCATCCAAGGTAAATCCTCCCCTCGGGTAAAAGTGACATTGGCACATGGGGAGGGGGTTCCTTTGCGAGTTGGAGACAGAATTCTTCTCCCAGGACAAAGAACAGGAGGACTTGTGGCACCTTAGAGACTAACCAATTTATTTGAGCATAAGCTTTCGTGAGCTACAGCTCACTTCATCGGATGCATTCAGTGGAGCGAGCTGTAGCTCACGAAAGCTTATGCTCGAATAAATTGGTTAGTCTCTAAGGTGCCACAAGTCCTCCTGTTCTTTTTGCGGATACAGACTAACACGGCTGCTACTCTGAAACATCGCAGGACAGGGAGCTGCTGCATGGTGGCCACTACAGCCTCTCAGTCAAGACCCCAGCCTGGGTGTCTCCTGACTAAAAGTTCTTTCCACTGTCCAGCAGGGAGGGGCATCAAGACAGAGATTGTGGGGCTTCCTAGGGAGATGGGAGATACCCCTGTGACGCTGCACTCCATATGTTTTATGGAAATACGTTTATAAGTGTGAATATGATGTAACGGGGATATGCTTCATGCGAAGGGTCTCTTGTAAGGTATCATTATAAAGCTTATAATCTACTGAGTGTGGTCATCCTATTTGTATAAATGTATCACTCTTGTATCTGAAACTAGAAATGTGTAGCATAACTCTGAGGTCCTATTGTAATTATGCAAAGTGTGGGCCATTAATTGTGGTTTGGAATCTTGATGGCTCCCATTGACTAGGACAATTGACTGTAGATGGCTCTGTTTACCTGCAAGCCTCCGCTGCATACCTGCAGGCCAGTCCTGGAGGATTGGAGACTAGGGGTCTCCCAGGACATGTGAACATGTCACCTGGTACTGAAATCCACCTTTCACCTGGTGCTTTTCCATTTAGAAGGAGGGGTGGGAACCCAGAGAGAGACAAAGGATTCCCGCCTTGTGACCTGCTGAGCAGTTCTTGGTTAAAGTCTGTAGCTTTTGGGGGTGTGGACCAGACCTGGGTCTGTATTGCAGCAGGCTAGCATGTCTGGCTCAACAAGGCAGGGTTCTGGAGTCTCAGGCTGGCAGGGAAAATGGGCTCGGAGGCAAATTCACCACATCAGGTGACAGTCTCAAGGGGGTCTCTGTGACCGAACTTGTCACAACCCTAGAGGACACTGGAAGGAGAAGACTTGCTACCTGCCTCAAAGACAACAGCAGGTAGGCTGGCTGGCTTTCTGCACGCTCTGTTTTGTGGCTGGGTTACGGAGGCATGGGCCTGCTAGGTGCTTGGAAAAGGAGAGGTTTTGCCCTTGGAGAGTCCTAGCAAAAGACATGATGTACGGAGCTCCCTGCGGATGCCCCCATCAGGCAAACCCCGCTCCAAGGGCAAGGATTTCTCAAGGTGCCAATGCTCTCAGGCCCTTCAGTGTAGCCAACCTGCAAGCTAGGCCTGGAGTAGTGGTGCGTGGTGTTACTTGCGGGGAGAGACCACGTGTTTAAGGCAGGGTGCAGAGGCTATATGTTTGAGGCAGGGTGCAGAGCTATATGTTTGAGGCTGGGCACATGTATTGGTGCTTGGGCAGCTTTAACTTTCTCATTTCTGATTTCAAACTTTGTCTTCGGGGTTGGGGGGATGCAGTGGGATGGCCCAGTCATGGGATCATGGTTACAGCTGGAGACGGCCTGATGCCCCACACCCTCTCTGCTCTGCTAACTGCATCAGCCATGGTTGCTCCCTCTTTCCTTCTCTTGCTCCTGCCTTTGGACCTTCCTTTCTGTTATTTCCTGTGCAGGGAATGACCTCTTAGCCCTGGTGCACCAGGCCCTCCCACCACCTTTCCTCACACAAATCCCTCCGAGAGACTCCCTCCCTTTGCAAGTCTCACAACCACTAATCTACGAAGTCTGTGCCTCTCTTTATGGCCCTGATTGTGTGAACTCAGGAGGGTTGGTGGACCCCTGCCCCTGCACTGAGCCCACTGACATCAGCGACACTCCACACGTGAAGGGGAGCGCCCATCCCTATGCGCTTGCAGGATTGGGGTTATAGGTGGTAAATTCCCTAAGGCAAGGATGAACCGGCACCTGGGCTGTTCCTACTGAAGTCAAGAGCAAAATCCCTGTTGACTGCAATGGGAGCAGGATCTGACTGTTTATTTTTTGCTCTGTGTTGATAAATAATAGAACAAGAAGAATTAATATTAGTCCATGCAGCCCGCACCCTGCCATGGCAGACACACTCCCGCCAGTACATTTTCCAGGGTTTGTCTGGCCTGGTTTTGAAAATCCTGAGCAATGAGGATTCTAAGCAACCACGGATAACAGCTTCTCTCTCCTCCCCGTTTTGGAATGGCATCGACCGTTCCCCATCCATTGTGAACTGGCTGGAGTGACTCATTGGATGCTGTGGGTAAATAATGATTTGGAGGAAGTTACACAGAAGAGATGCATTCTGTGACTGTCCAATGTAAATTACATGGAAATTAGGCTCTGTGAGGCCAAAGGCCCCTGTGGAATAGGGCTGTTAGTTAACATAACACTTGTGCTAAATGAAGCGGTTGACACAGCTTTCAGAGTGTAGCGCTGCTTTTAATTTACTGTGCAAAGGGGCTGAAGGTCCACGTTAGCTCTTTGGGGAGAGAACTGCAGCAGCAAGGGTCTGTGATTTGTTCTTCCCCGAGAAAACAATGTCCCTCCAGAGAGGGTTTGTTAATGGTGTAGGGCACAATCTGATGACATAAAACACTAGCAAATTCTGTAAAGTCCAGAAGGACAGAGGTGAAGGCAAACCCTTCCAGCCTTCGATACCTCAATTCAGGGCAGGCTCCTTAGCGCCCAGTTCAGGACAGCATGTAAGCTTGTGCTTAACTTCATGTCCCGTTGACTTTAATGGGACTTAAGCATGTGCTTAAAGTTAAGTGCTGTGCTGAACAGGGATGTTTCTCTGAACTGGGTCTAAGGGAGGTTATTCTTCAGCGTCCCCATGAGTTCAATCTCTCATTCCCCCTCAGTCTTTTCTCCCTCACAAAAGTGGTCAACCTTCCCTTCCCTGCCCTCTTTAGTCAGTGTGCTTAGAGATCAGCAAGCTCCATGATCCATGTCCATCCAACCTGGGAAAAATATCCAGGTTACTGCTCTTGAAAGCCAGTGCTGTTTACTTTAAACATAAAGCATGGTATTTTGCAAACCAGGCCAAGCTCCTGACCAATGTTTCCTCTAATTTTTGACAGGCCGTGTGCGCAAAAAATTTCTTCTGTGCAAATTGTTGTGCTTCTGTGCCAATTTTTGTGCGTGCGGTGTTTCGCCGTGTGCGCGGGGTTTAGGATCTGTGTGCATTCGCACTGCTTAGAGGGAACACTGCTCCTGGCCCCTTGGATGCCATGTGAGAGCAGCATAGGAGACTTGGATATTTTGGGCAAGGGTACCCTGTACTGGTCTGCTGCAATGTGTCTGGCCAATCTGAGAGCTTTAGTGGGTCCGAACAGAGTCCCACCTAGCTCTCCTTGGTCAGAAGACTGGTTGCTGCAATGTGACACTTGAGAAGAGGATGTGGGGATGGTCCTCCATGGCTTAGCCCTAAGTGGAAGGAACTGGATATTGGTAAGATGGGAGACTGCATGGCTCAAAGGATTGGTGATGTGCTATCCAGTTTCTCAGCTGCAGGGCAAAATCAATTTGAATCCAGCCCTGTCTGTAGTGACTGAATCTGAGGGCTGTTCAGTGGCCCTGTATTTTACAAATAAATAATCTGTGGCCAATCATATGCAGATATACGCACTGCTCACCTCACAGTCATGCGGCAGCAGGGTAGAACTCCTGACCTTCTGCTTCAAAAACAAGAGCCTTTTCTGCCTGAACAAAAGATAAAGGGCTGTGAGCTCTGGTAGAACCAAGGTGTGACGAAGTGGGGATTTCCCCTTGTTATGTTGTATGTGAGTTTTTCTGTTTAGCCTTTGTGTGTTTTACTGTTTTGCGTGAATACTTTGTGTGCCTCAGTTTCCCTCTGTGCTGCACCAATACCTCAGTGGTGGGAATAGGGATGTGTGACTTTGACTGAGACCTCTGGGGCAGGTGAAGCTGCTCCAGTTGCCTGCACATATGCTATGACCGGTACCCTTCATAACCTGAGACCCAGGAGGGCGATGCAACCAGGTGACGACCAGGTGACTCTTTGCCTGGGAAACGAGACAAAGAGAAGGAGGAGGAGCAACGGGGGTATCTGAGGTTGGGTCACTGGAAGCTGGCAGTCTGCTTGCGGGGACTGGAAGAGGGGGAGTCCAGGCCACCTGGCCCAGGACTCCCCAAGATGGACTTGGCTGAATGTCACTGTTTTCTGTTGCACGCTGTGTTCCTGTTGACTAATAAACCTTCCGTTTTACCAGCTGGCTGAGAGTCACGTCTGACTGCAGAGTTGGGGTGCAGGGCCCTCTGGCTTCCCCAGGAGCCCCGCATGGGCAAACTCGCTGTGGGAAGCACACGGTGTGGAAGGGGATGGTGAATGCTCCGAGGTCAGACCCAAGAAGGTTGAAGCTGTGTAAGCTTCTTGCCCTGGAGACAGTCTGCTCAGAGAGAGGAGGCTCCCCCAGAGTCCTGGCTGGCTTTGTAGGGAGTAGTTCAAGAGCATTGCCCTGGTGACTCTGTGACACAAGGTTCATATCCCCTGATGGCTGAAACCTCTAGCAGGCAACATGATGCTGTGCACACCTATTTGAACAGCTCTGGCATTCTATCCAGGAGAAGGTAGCGGTCACACAAACAACAGATACCCATTCCTTCTGTGTGGAATGAGATAGGTGGTCTCTGCCCAGCTGCTAATGAACAGGTGTCCACCATGCAAGATCTATAGACACTAACTGGCATTTTTGTTGGCAGCTTCAACAGGGCAGCCAAGGACCAATTGGACCGCAGTTATGTTGCCCTCCATCCCGAGAGCTGATCTCTCTGAATCAGACTGGTGGGGCAGTGTGGGGAAGCTGGGATTTCAGTTGCCCCAGGCTGTGCCTGTCTTGTGAGTAATGGAAGGTGTTGGCTGTGAGTCTGTAGTTCAGGCTGACTTTTGAACTTAGAGCAGAGAGTCAATCTCTTTGTCATGTATAAAGAATCCAGCATATGCTCCCTAAACTCACAGTCTTTGGCTGCAGAATGAATCTTCTGAGAATATAAGTAAATCTGTTAATTAGTTTTTGAATTAAAATTTATTTTAAAATGAGCAGAGGATTATAGAACATAAGCATGGCCATACTGGGTCAGACCAAAGTATCCGGTCTTCCGACAGTGGCCAGTGCCAGGTGCACCAGAGGGAAAGAACAGAACAGGGTAATTATCGAATGATCCACCCCCTGCGTTCCACTCCCAGGTTCTGGCAGTCAGAGGTTAGGGACACTCAGAGCATGGGGTTGCAACCCTGCCCATCCTGGCTAATAGCCATTGATGGACCCGTCCTCCAGGAACTTATCAAATCTATTTTTTAAACTCTGCTATAGTTTTGGTCTTCACAACATTGGTCTCTGCCGGCACCACTTTGGCACTTTGCACAAGCACTGAGTGTACTAAAACAATTAAGAAAATAAAATTCTTGCTAAGTTCTGCCCAAGCAATGCCCTGTCCAGCGTTCCCCAAAGTGCAGCCAGACCCTGCTTAAATCTTTATGGCTGGTAGCTGCTGTTTCACCTCCAGCAGCATGGCTCATCCTCGCAGAGAAAGGAGAGGGTGTTTAGGGTAGAGAGAAAAGGCAGGGCAGAGAGAATCTCCTGGGAGATGCAAAACAAGCTCCCTGGATTGCTAGGACCAGTGGTGACACGCGCCAGACAAAGGAGCTGGCATTCTATAAATGCGGCAGCCAGCATCAGCAATTGGCTGATTGCAGCGAGAGCAGCCTCTCTGTCCAGGGTCTGGGAGAGCAAAGAGAAAGGAGGGGAAATCATCCTATTCTGCTGGAAGTTCACTGGCTGAACCAGGTTTCAAGAGCAGCAAGCACCTGTGTTTGGGAAAGTAAGTGACAATGGCATTCTGCTTAGCTAGTCATTTGGGGGTTTGTATGTTTGCATTGCAACTTTCCTGGGTGTGCACAAGTTTGCCGTCAGGTATACACAGCAAACTGTATCCTCCAAGAAGGAATTCCTGAATTCCTTTTGCCATCAGCTGCGTCTTTCTTTATAATGACTCTCCTGTGTCCTGTCTCTGTAAAGCTAATAAAAAAGCAACATATCAGACCAGCTGAAGTGCTATGAAAACTGCTACTTACAGGTTACTGAATTCAACCAAAAAGAGACACTTGTGTTGCACTCCTTATGTGACTATATTTTTCAGGCTATCGAAAATTTGCTAAAACTTGGCAATAAAAATCTCAAGCAAGGAGCAAATATTTGCTGCTTTTGATCATTTTAAAAAAAAACGGAGTGAGGATATTTAAAAATGATATGAAATCTAAACAAACTTTTTAAAACGTTGGCTTCTGTGATTTTATAACCCAACACTGTGGGCCTAATTCTGTGTTGCTCTACTCCCTGTGCAGTCATTTCCACCAGTGCAAAGAGGGTGTAGAATGGCACTGGATCAGAATTGACACTCGTTTTACATGGGTGTAAATGACTGCACAGCAAATAAAGCCCTTTGATTTCAGAAATAAAACGAATATAACTCGATAGCATGGTCTAATGGCTTTGAACATTTAAAAACAAAGCTTTTAGAAAGCCTAAAGTAGCCAGCTTGTTATGCATATTTGTGCAGTAGATTGTGTGTAAATAATGTGTATTTAAATACTATGAATATCAATAGATAAAGATATACAGAGAGAGCTTTAAATTCTAGATTCACACATATACATTTAAAAAATCCGTATTCCATCACTACTCCTTTATCCTGTAGTCTATGGTATACTGTGTGTGTGATAGATATGTGAATGAATTTCATTTAATGGAACAGTTCCCTAGGAGGAAAGATTTAGGTTTTTCCCCCCTTCCAGTCTATCTGAGAAAAATAATATCAATAACACTCTTAAGAAACAATATAAATAGCACTTAAAAAAAAAAAAGGCTTCTTAAATTGCTTCTTACCTGCTAGTCTACAGTGGTTCCAAATTTCATGTTCAGGTCTATTGCACAAAGCTATGTTTGACTAAGGAAATGAATAAATAATAGAAAGAACATGTTTCTAAAATAAATTGTCAAAACTTCCATAGGAGCAGGATTAGACCCAGGATTGTGTATGCTAGATCCTTTCTCTAAAGATTTGTGTTTCTTTTTTGTTCTTAAAATTCCAATATATAAACAGCTTTCTCTTTTCCGATTAAAGTGGTTGCAACACGAATACCTAAACAAATAAAGGCAGTGTTAACAAAGCGTATATCCCAGCAGAAATGCCATTACTAGGGAATATGCACAGCCAGCAGAGTGTGATCAGAACAACATTGTTCTGACCACACTCACCCTGAATTGTGTAGACTTAATCCTGATCTCACTCGCACCGTTGGAGATGAGTGCTCCATTAAAGTCAATGGAATTACACTGCAGTGAGATCAGGATTGGGCCCTTTGTCTCCTGGTAGTTTTCATCTTCATATAGAAAGGTGGGATTTGCCAAAGTGGATCAGTTTCTTAGTGATGATGGGGAGCAATAACTTTACTTAAACACAGCAGGCCAAATTAATTCCTGGGGTAACTCCATGCAAGCCAGTAAAGCTGCACCACGTATGATTTTATCCCCTTGTGTTTGGAAGTTCATATGTGCTGAATACACACAATATGATACATATACAGGGTCCAGTCCTGCTCTCACTGAAGTCAAAGGAAGGCTGCTCTTTTGCTGAGGTCTTAGATCCAGAACACATCATCCCTGCTTCCTTCTCAACATGGCTCAGATTTCTTCTGTCACTAAGAAAGGGGAGGACTCTCCTCACATGCAAGGCAGATCTAGGTGGTTCAAGCAAACGGGTACCCTTCCAATAATAAGTTTTCCCCGTCAGAATTGTGGCAACAGATGCACAAGCAGAGAGATACGGCCAGATACAGCAGTTGTCATGAGTTGGCGGTATAACTGAAGGGTGGTCTTAGAGCAGAGGTTCATCCACAACCCTAACCCTCAAGAATTCCTATAGGATTCACATAGTGCTTGGATTTTCTTTCTGATCAGGAAAGCCTGGACCGTGACACTTGTATATGATATTTGGGAAATGAATTTGACAGAGGGTCTGTGCTTTAAAGAAAACCATTTGTACCAGGGATCCATGCCGTGGCCTGTTAAGGGTCAGTTACCTCTGCCTTCCAGGATAGGGGAGCAGCACAATGGCAAAAGGGCAAGAAAATATTTTACAGACAATAATTTCTGACACTAATGTGGGCTTAATGAATACAGAGCCCAGGTGTTTATCTTTAACTAATGTTGCTTTATAAATAGCAGTGAAACAAAGGCCATCATACCCATGCAAATCTGTCAGCCCTTGCTCACACCAAACTCCCACTGGAGCCGAGGAGAATCTTGCTTGAGAAAGGACTGTGGGGTCTGGCTTTATAGAAATATAAGTGCAGCGAAACAAAGGAGGGCAAAGAATGTTCCTAATGAGCGAGCAATGGGAAAAGGACAAGGGCAAAGAGGTCTGTTTGTCCATGTGCAAGGGAATTTAAATCTCATTGGCTTTAATTGAAATGTTTAAATTCACATTTTGCTGAGAGGAGAACAGACCCTCTATGCTCTGCCATGTGCATATAGGCTCAAAGCTGGTAGATCTACCGGCCTAACTTTCGAAAAGTGACTCCTGATTTTAGGTGCCTCAATTTTTAGGTGCCCAACGTGAGACCTCCTGAAGAGAGAGAGAGAGTGCTAAACATCCACCCTCTGAAAATCAGGCCCCTTAAAGGGGTCTCAAATTGGAGCACCCAAAATCACGCGTCACTTTTGAAAAATTCCAGCCATATTTCTCAGTAAGTGTTAGATCTGACTAGGCTGAAAAGCAACACTGAATCATGTTAAACATGCCTTGTCGAAATGTGCGATGGAGTTGTAGCCATGTTGGTCCTAGTATATTAGAGACACAAGGTGGGTGAGGAAACGTCTTTCACTAGACCAACAGCTTCTCTCTCTTACCACCAGAAGTTCTAAATATAATGGCTATATGAATATTCTACAGTAGTATCCCCAGAAGACTGTAATACTAATCGAAGCATGTGGGTTTTAGGCCATTGCTTTAGAACACTGCAGTTCTCTTTTAAAAAGGACTTGTTTCTAGTCTGAGCGTTCCAGGAAACCCTGGCTTCAGAGGGGAAGGTTCCTGGGATCCGAGATTTCACAGGATAAATTTTGTCACGGGTTTGTAAACATTCAAAATCTCTGCCTTGGCTGCTTTGTTTCGTCTTTTGTATTCTCCACAGTGTTGTGCTTTCAGATATTCCACAGTGACATGGCCACAATGGTGGAGGTATGTGGCTTGAGAGTACAAAAGAGCCCCCAGTTAATTCAGACCGTTTATTTTCCCCTTTTGCGTGTATTTATTAAAGTTCATTAAAGGTGGTCGCTGTAACTCTGTTAAACACAAGAAATATTGATTATTGTTCTGGTTCCTACAGGCCCCTAACAAGATCAGGGCCTATTGTTCTAAGTGCTGTACAAACGCACAATAAGAGACAATTCCTGTCTTAAAGAGCTTACCACTGAACTAGACAAGACAGGCCAAGGAGGAGAAGAAAATGGAGGCACAAGGAGATGAAGGAATTTGCCCAAGGCCACACCCCAGAGGTAGTGGTAAACCTGGGAATAGGACCCAGGTTTCTTGATCCCTAATCCAAGGCTCTATCCACTAGACATCACTGCCTCTTTTTTATCTTCTTGCCTTTAAATCTGATATCCTTGCAAGGGGAACTCCTGGCACATGGCTCCTGGAGAATCCACTCTCTATAGGAGACACAAGGAGCTATGGACAGGTAGTGGGGGTGGTGACATGGGTGGTTATTCCTACATTGGTGAGCATTAGGCCCAAAAGCCTACTGTCCATATTCTGCTTTCAGTTTAGCTAATTCAGTCCAGTCCCAGGGGAACTCAGACTCGTTTCTACTGGGTTTTCTACCAGGGCTTCAAAAGACCCAGGGTGTTAGTGCTGGCCAGTTTAATATCTTGTGACATCCATGCCAAATCTTCCCTTCCCTGCTGGCTTGAGTTCCACAGCCCAGTGCTACCATGAAATTGAAGGGAGAAACAATGGGTTTCCTCTTTCTCCTTTGTTCCGCATTGCACTAATGCACACTGAACAAAACTCAGCACAAAGTGTTTCTCTGGGGCTCTTTGGCCTCTGTTTTAAATCAACCCGGCAAGTATCTGCCTGGATTGTGAAGCAGGCTCCATCTTGTGTTTCATTTCCTGTTATTCAGGGGCTGAGGGGACTCAGAAAACCTCACTGTGAAATATTAAATAGCGAGTGTTAACATGCTAGTGGGCCTCCCAGTTGGAAAAACAGGGCTGCGCTGTGGGTGTATTCTTGAGGGGCCTGATCCTTGATGTCAATGGGAGTGTTGATTGAGCAAGGATTTCAGGATTGGGACCAAGGGGCCACATTCATCCCTGGTGTAATTCCACGGAGGTCAAAGGTGTTAGACATGGGATAGATTTAGTCCAAGATATTTGCTTATAACCAGCCTGTTAGTAATTACTGAGTCCCAGCCTCCATTGCAGACCCGTTCGCCCCCCCCCCCCATTAATCGCAGCTTCAACAGCCATTCGCTTTGGACTATCCGAGCAGAAATGTCGTTTTGTGCTGGGAATTCCCGCTGCCGTTTCTGCCTGAACACCCATTGAGGGTGTTTAATGCTTGTGCGTAGAGAGGCTGTGAGAGCTGCTGCTATTGAGAAAGAGATCTTCATCTATTCTCCACATTGTGTAACTTGTATGGCTACATCTGAACCCGCGTGAATTTTTTTCTGAGGAGGTGGATGGGGTAACGAGTTGCTTCTGATACTTGTTTGCTTGAGGTTTATTCTCATTGCTGCAGTTTAACTGCTCTGTGAGTGACCCACAGTTTGGCTGGGAGGGGTTATATTTAATCTGCATGGCTTGCTTGAACTCTAATTCTGTGAATACAGCTCTCATGTCGCGAACCAGCATCTGTCACATGATTTTGGGTCTTGCTTGCCTGATCCAAGGGAAATGAGCCAAATTCTGTTCTCAGTTACAGTGATTTAAATCCAGAATAACACCACCAATGAAGTAACTCTGGATTTATACCTCTGAGAGCAGAATTTGTTCTCTTGGATCTAAACTGGCATTTGCCTGGTTCTTTTTCAGCTTAGGTGAATGTAGGACTTTTTGTCTGTGTCTGGCGGAGATGAACTGAAAGAGTTTAATGATGAAGCCATACCTGCAGATTAGTGCAATGTATATTCCTGTATTATAAATGTAAAAAATAGTGGTTTGACACCGAATCGCAATGAATAAGTAGCTGTACAAGAAACAAACAGCCGGTGGATGATAAAAGTTCCATATACTGTATCAGAGAAAAATAAATAATACAGCACTTAGATGTGTAATATTAGCATAAATCAGAAGCGGCAAATAGTTTGAAAGCAAGGTGGGGAGCAGGGAAGGAAGCACTGATGCAGCTGAAACATAAGGCAGATCATTCCTTGGTATGCTGGCCGCTTTGCAGTGTTAGATATAGGGGACACAGAATGCCTTAAGAGATATCTTGTATGTGGCAGTAGAAGAACGAGCTAAAAGAAAGAAATGGACCAGAGTTGTGGTTGGTTTCTGAGACAGTAGAATTACTGCTGTGTCGCACTAGGTTGATTGTAACTGGGGAGATCTCTGTCCCAAACCCTGAGTAGATATCGACTCTGTAAAAAGGATTCATGGGGGGCGGGAGTGTGGTGTTTGCTGATCTTGAACAAATGTCAGGGATGCAGTGGTACATTTTTAATATGTCACACAGGAGCTGGACTGATAAAGACAGCTGTTTGCTTACAGGACTTGTGTTCACAAATCCGGTATTGTCCTCCACTGAAAAAAGAGAGGGGAGCCAAAGAAAGAATGATGGGAAGGAGTGGGCAGTGCTCATCTTTCCAAAAATAACACCCCTGCCATGATGGGATCAAATACTTGGAGGGATTTGCTGAAGTGAGGCCAGTGATCTATTCTAAACCATTCTCCTGGAGCATTTCTCTCAGTGCTATAAGTAAACCCCAGGCAAAGAGGCCGTTGGTCAGTATTTGCACTCTGGATTTAAAGTAGGCGTTAAACAGACTCAGAACTATTACAATGCACATGCCACTATTGAAGTCCAGACTGTAATGGGTGCCATTGCCACTAATAAAATAAACAGCCCAGCCCTGGAGAGTTGCCATGTATCTGCTTTCACACAAGAATAAACTTCTCTTTCAGCAAAGCAACCAGCATAAGCTGCACATGATTATAATAAGCAGCTGCGAGGAAGACCTCATTAAAAAGAGAAAGCATAAGCATCCAGGCAACTTCTGTACCAAATCAGGGATGAGGATGGGGAACATGATGTACAAAGTCAGCGCAATACCCAGACTTCTGCAGTGTTTTGGCAAGTAAAGTACAAACTAGCTCTTTTAAATGGGTTCAAGAGATAAATGAAATATACGTTCTGTTGTGCAACCGTAAGGTAAGAAACCAGCAGCATGAAATGAATGAGAGAAGATTCCCTGCAGGAACAATCCAGTAGGACCCAACATTTCTGCTTTTTGTTTTTTTAAGAGAGACAAGGGTGTTTTGGTGAGATCATTCTACCCTCTGGTAAAACACAGTTTAGAAAAATCAGGTCTTGATAGCAGCTGCGAAATTATAACAAAATACAAATGTTCTAGGACCTGACTGAATATAACTGAAGATACCAAAGCAGAGCTGGGGATTAGCCATGAGAACATATTTAAAAAATGGAAGGATGCATATTCAGTGAAGAGCTCAGGGGATTTTGCATCTCTGTTCAATGCTTTCATGTCCAACGCATTAAGATTGAAAGCTCTATGGTCAGGGACTATATAACACTGTATATATGTACAGTGCCTAATGCAATTGGGCATCAATCTCTGACTGGCCTTCTAAGCACTACTGTAAAATAAATCATAGTAATGCTGACAGTATTTTCCTGATGGTTTGGTATTTAGGGTGCTGGATCAGGACTTAGAAGATCTGGTTTTGAACTCCCAGTTCTGCCACAGACTTCCTGTGTGAACTTGTGCAAGTCACATAATGTTTGCCTTCCAGCCCCTGCTCAAACCATGTCACCTGCACAAGGAGCGCTTCATAAATGAAAAGATGATGATGATCGCCTAGCAAAGACTGTGCAGTGAGGGGATGAAATCGGTGGATAATTCTGAGCTATGGATGTGAAGGGCAGTGGGGAAGGAATACTTAGTCTAGAAAAAAAAGAAGGGCGGTGTAAATCACTGAGCAGCAGAAGGGTCTAAGCGCCTAATGGTGGATACAAATCAACTTAGGGTAGGATTTTCAGAAGAGCTCAGCATTGGCCTAACTCTGCCGCCAGTGACATCAATAGGAGCAGAGTCCGGCCTATGATGCGTACTTTGTGAAATCCTATCTGTGAACCACATTTAAATACTATAGAATGCAAATTACTTTAGGCTCACTGTAAGGCCGTATTGGTCTGGAAATTGGGCTCTATACTCTGTGTAGCCTGCGATATAAGCTGGTTAAAGCTAGGAAAGCTACATTTTAGCTGAAAACTCAGATTTTTTGTCACAGTTTCCCCTGCAGAGCCCAGTGCAGTAGCATTTATAGCAGACTCACCAACACTGAGCGGTGAAAATAAAACCAGAGTTAGTATCTTTCCATTGAGCGTTTACAGCTTTTCCACGTTGCTTTTCCCTACCCCTTGAGCCCCGACTGTTCTAGTGATGAGCACACATCCCGTTGCTGAAAAGTCCTTACTTCCAGCAACAAGAGATTAACGTGGATTGGAAGGAGAAGCAGACCACTGCTTCCCTGAAGGGTTGTACTAACATATTCTACAGTCTCAGTCATAATTAGACAATGCTACAATGCACTAGTGCTTTTTCCTTAGGGGGAGTATTTCTCATGGTGATTGGTAGATGTCAGGGGCCAATCCTTGGAGCCAGCTGGGCTTTGCTTGGTTTAGGACCCAGGGTGGAGGTGGGCAGCAGTGGTTGTATGCCATATTTATCCCTTTTTGCCCTATTCAGAGGTTGGACTCCGGGTGGTTTGGCCCCAAGCACAATTCAGAGCAATTTCAGGGCTAGTGTAACTTGTGTCAGCTGGTAATGGTCCCCAGAGGGGCAGTTATGCTGTCTTGGGATTGTCAGAATGCTGCTGCTCTCTGACCATGTCCCCTCCCCAGTAGACCTCCTGCGCTGGGCTCTGTGAGGAGCAGTGGTGCGGCACTTCCTCTATGCTACCTGGGGATTCCTTCGTGCCAGAAGAGCCCTCAGATGTCTGGATAAGCCAGCTTTGCAACCCCTTGGGGTGCCATAAAGGCACTGTCTGGGGGAAGTCAGGATCTGTCTCTACGTGTGCTCCTTCCTAATCCTCTGACAATACAAAGCTAGTTCTCTATATCCCACTGCAGTTACTGTGTTTGAGATCGTAGTGTGGGCAGGGAGTGGGACACAGGGGTTACGGTTAATCCATAGTTGGGAATGGCAATCCATCAGCCAGGGCAGGGATACATTTCAAATCGCTAGCAACACTCTCATCTCCCATGGAATAATAGCATTATACAGCCTGAAGGCAGGTCTGAGGCCTCTAACTTCCCCTTATGGTCCTCTTTGCTTTTCAGAGCCTTGAGCATGACCAGAAAGATCTTCACCAACACCAGGGAGCGGTGGAGGCAACAAAACGTCAACAGCGCCTTTGCCAAGCTGAGGAAGCTCATCCCCACCCACCCTCCGGACAAAAAACTGAGCAAGAACGAGACACTCCGCTTGGCCATGAGGTACATCAACTTCCTTGTCAAGATCCTGGGGGAGCAGGGCCTGCCTCAGGCAGGAGTGACTGCCCGGGGGAGTATACTGGGGCTGTTCCAACAAGCCCCACATTTGCAGAGCATGGAGGAACTGACTCTGATTGAAGACTGTGGAGTCCCTTCTCCGGGCACAAGCAGCAACATCGCAGAGTGCTGGTCAGAGTCGTCGTCTCCCTAGCAGGGCAGTGAGTGATGCAGTCCTGGTGTTAGTTTGATCGTCCCCTTTGCATAACGTGTGGATTGTTTGCCTCTGTACAGTATTTATCTATTTATATCTATTACTGTTGCATTAAATATATTTTTATTTAAAAGGAAAGGAGGTGGAAGGAGGACAATGGCTTGGATGACTAGGGAGTGGGACTCTTGGGAATTTGCAAGGATTCAATGTAGTGATTTCACAGATTTATGGAAAAAATCAAAGCCAAGAGGGGACCAGTATGATCTGAGCCCCTGTATAACAGAGGCCATAGAATTTCATCCAGTGAGAGCTGCAGTGGAAGAGATTATTCTTCCTTGCTACATAAGGCTTGTGGCTTAGCTAGTGTGTTTCACTTAAACAATATCCAGCCTCGACTGAAAGGTTCCAAGCGATGGAGCATTTACCACATCCCTTGGTCAGCAGTTCCAAGCTAAGAGTTTACATCTTATTTCTGTATTGAATTTTTCTAACATGTAGCTTCCAGCTGCTGGATCTTGCTTTGCCTTTGTCTGTTAGACTGAAGGGCTCTCTAACATCAGAATGAAGCACAAATGAGAATATAAAAAACCAGCCACCAAGAAATTAAAACAGAAATGCCAGCTATGTTGAAAGAAGAAATGTTATGGGCGAAGTTTCAGCAGATGCAGTGGAGAGAGTCCATCAGCAAATCTATACCCAGCTGTGGGAGCACTGGGGCGGAGGAACTTGCCGTCCTCATTCTGGCTCCATTCAAAATCCACAGAGAGGCTGCTCCTCCGACCTTCCATGGCAGGACTTAAAGGGCCAGGAGGTAGCCTTATGTACATGAATCCCCTGGCCCAGCAAAGGCCCCTGTATGCAAACCTCTAGGCAAATTCCACACCAACTGCAGACCACGCCAAACAAGAGCAGGAAGCGGGGACTCTGTGAAGCTATTGCTGGCCAGAATACAGGCCCGCATGAGTCCAGATTTTTCAGCAAATATGTGTGCCCATTTGGCACGCTTCCAGTGGTTCTCAAACGATGGGGTGGGCCTCCCAAGGGGGGCACGGGAATGTGTCAAGGAATGTGGGCACTCTGGTTGTGTGGGTTTGGTTTTTTTATGCACTCTGGGCTCTGACTGTCAGTCCCGCGTGGCTGGGGCTCGTGCAGAAGCCGGGAAGCAGGGATAAAGGGAACAGGCAGAGCCTTGCCGCCCCCCTCAATCCCTCACTGGAAGGCAGCCGGGGCTTGAGCTCTCCTTCCCCCCTCCTCAATCCCTCACCGAGGCAGCCTGGGCTCAGGCTGTCCTTTCCCCGCACCCCCAATCCCTCACCTGGATGTGGTGGGGCTCTGACTGTCAGTCGGCGTGGCTGTAGCAACACAGAAGTAAGGGTGGCAATGGGGCGCTAAGTCTGCTGTGAATGGTGATATTGATGCATCTGATGAAGTGGGCTGTAGCTAACGAAAGCTTAATGCTCAAATACATTTGTTTGTCTCTAAGGTGCCACAAGTCCTCCTTTTCTTTTTGCGAATACAGACTAACACGGCTGCTCCTCTGAAACTTTTCACATTGCCACCCTCACTTCTGTGCTGGTACTGGCTGGGCACCTGGCCAGCAGCTGCTGCTCTCCGCTCTGCCTTTAGAGCTGGGTGGTGGTATATGTACCGGGGGGGACCCATAAACCACTACAGACATGAAGAAGGGGGGCCCAATCAAATAAGTTTGAGAACCACTGCTGTAGGGAATACCTAAATTATATAGCAGATACTGAGATGGTAACATTTAAGTATCTCAGGCAATTGTCAGGTGTTTAAGGATGACCACGTGGAGTGGGAGAGCAATTGCACTGTAGAATGTTGCTCACCAATCAGTTCATTTGAGTATCGGAGTTGCCCTCCTGTGTCAGCAAAGATCTGAACAGCTCGGAGGTGTTAAAAAATCAACTTGAACAGCAGGTAGAAAGTCTAGGGATTCAAATGTAAAGGGTTTCTGGGTCAAATCCTGCTCCTGCTGCAGTCACTGACAAAACGCCCGTTGAGTTCACAGAGATCGGGAGGTGGCACGCATATCTGAGATTGAAGTACATTCATTATGGTTCAACAAGAGGAAGTGACCCGTGCTCTGCCAGATCTCCTTGGCTGCTTCTGCCTCCTAGTGAGAAGATGAGCCGTCTTCAGAAACTGTAGTTAGGGCTTTGAATGCATTACATTGCTTGCAACATTTACGCTCGTAGCACAGGGAATCTGTCACCCGATGATCAGTTTCCTATCAGAATCACACACACCTAACATACAAACATTTCCACATTCCCTATATATTCATTTGTCTCAGGGGAGCTGACAAGGAAAAGATTTGGCCCAGGCATGGTTTTTTGCTGATCTGAACACTTACGAAGACTAAAGTTTGTCAAAAACATTTCAGCTGTGGCTCTGTGATTGCTGCTGTATTGCACAGTGGAGCTAGTAGAAACATTTCAAATACTGACAAAAAAATTTTAGTGAACAATTAATTTTATTTTTCAAAGAGCTCTGGTTTCCAGCCTAGTTACTCCTAGATTTTGGCACTTTGAGGACATGAAATGAGTGAAGTGGAAACATCTGAGTGGAAACACGCCAAGAGTCTTTTTCATGATCTGTGAAGTTCATGCTTTATCCTTTCCTATGCCCACTTGAATGTGGCTACTTGGATTGATATTGTCTATTCTAGGCATAGGCTCAAATGTAACGGGCTAGCTTCTCATCCTGGGTATCTGCTGGCTTCGATGGAGTTACACCAAGGATTTGGCCAAATAGGTGTAAACATTTACATGTGAGGATTGTTGGCGCTATTCTTTCCATCAGCCCATTGCTATCATTGGAAATGTTTTCTCATCAGCAAAGCAAGTCAAAACAGATCCATTCTTTGAGCTGAGTATTGTTGTCAAGGAAAGGGAAGAAAGCCTAGCAATTAAGTAATGTGAAATGCTTGTTATTTATATATTGAAAACTTTTCTTATTTTTGGTTCAAATGTTTTTTGTTCTCTTTTCATTTAGGATCTCCTACTCGGAGGTACAGCATGTGTGTGACTAGATTTATCTACCAAAGATTTGTTTGTCAGGTCTTCTCTTCGTTTTTTGTGATTTCTTATCTGTATGGCTGTGAACAAATATGGTGTAACTGATCACATTTTGTTGTATACAGTGTTATTTAACTGCTAATATATTCAAAATAAATTATTTAAGAAACTAACCTTTTTATCTTTCTAAACTTTACTCTTAAATTCAAAAAACATCTGGCAGGGGATATCAAATAGTAAAGCAGAATGAATTATAACACCAGGACCATTTTCATGTTTGTCACTGACACGCTGCTTCTGATTCTTCAGAATAGTTTACCGGCAATGCTTAGAAGTTAGAGATGGTCCAAAAAACCAAGGACAAAACCAAACCACGTCCCTATATTTTTTTGGAAAATGTTCTTACTTTTTTTTGGTCAACGTTTCATCAAAGTGTCAATGTTTGAAAAATTATGGCCAGCTCTTTGGTTGATCAAAAAGTTGTAGATCAGTGTTGCAAAAATGTTAATTTTTCCCCCAAAATTTCACAATTCAAAAGACTGGGACCCAGTTGTGGATTTTGAACATCCCAACAGACTGCGATGTTCAGATAGGGGCCACTTGCCATGTTCTTATTGGGATCCAGGTTTGAATTTCAAATATCCCCAAAGCTCAGTGATGCTTAGAATCCAGATTTCAGAGTAACAGCCGTGTTAGTCTGTATTCGCAAAAAGAAAAGGAGTACTTGTGGCACCTTAGAGACTAACCAGTTTATTTGAGCATAAGCTCAAATGCATCCGATGAAGTGAGCTGTAGCTCACGAAAGCTTATGCTCAAATAAATTGGTTAGTCTCTAAGGTGCCACGAGTACTCCTTTTCTTTTTAGAATCCAGAGTTTGTTTCTGGCCCATGCCTGTTCCCAAAAGGTTGGTTTTACAATCTAGTCCCCAGTGGTTGTTGGATGGGGTCTAGGAAGGCCAGTGGTGACAATGCTGTGGTGAAAAGATGGGAAGAGGGTCTCCTGTCACTTGGAGATGGGGCTCATGCCTGCTCTGGGACTCATTCCAACTATAGGAATGGAGGCTCTGAGAACTTGGGTCTGTTAACTTCAATGGGAGATTTGCTTGAAAAAAGCGTGATCGGGCCAAAGGGCTCTGGAGGAAGAAAATCTGGGGCCTGAATCTCATTTACACTCATGCCCCTTAAAATCACCAGTGTGGGGTAAAGCAGCCTCAGTGTCAGGAGAATAAGACCTGTAGTTTTAAGGCCCCTGCAGAGCTTCCCACTGGACACCAACAATTTCTGTAAAGCGGGGCTGTGTGACACAGTGTGTGTGTGACCTGCGCAAGGCATGGCTGATACCAGTCAGCTCTGTGTTCTTGGGGAACCAAGGTGCAACACCTGAACATAGCCATTATATGAACAACATACCCTCATATCTCAATGTCTGTACTTTGACCCGTTAACCTTTTACTCCCAATCAGGGATATTGCAAATTATGTATTCCTTACGTCATCTGATCTTAAATCGAACTTTGCACCCCTTGATAATCTGTACCTTATTCCCTGATAACCAGAAACTTCTAAGCTTAAACTCTGTACCATTTCTTTTATTTTAACATCATCTTAATAAAATTATTAAATCTAGCCTGTCTGACTCATGAAAGACAAACCCCCCCCCCCCCCCCAGCCTCTGTTTAAACCAAAACCCATCAGAGAAAAAAACTTGCAGAGAGCAGGGCAGGGCATTGGGATACACACCCAGACCCCTCCTGACACGGGTGACAAGATTAAGACATCTCCATTAGCATACAGAATGAAGAACAGAGACAACTCCCCTAGCCTCATCTGCATGAAAGATGGGACAGGGAGTCATCTCAATTTGCATACAGAATGGACAACAGAGAACCACACTGAACTCGGGGACCAGAAAAGCAGGGTCTCTAAGGTGCCACAAGTACTCCTTTTCTTACGGCATCATGGGAATCTCTGCTCCAGATGTTAATGAACCTACGCCTGCACACACCCAGCTCAGTAATTAACAGACCAATTCTAGTAATAAATCCTTGATTGATATCCAAAATATTGAAGCAGCCTAGTTGTATTGTGAGCTCCCTGGAAGAAAACACCACCCATAGCCAAGAGTGATCAGCTCCTATTGTCTAGCCTAAAGAAAACCCTTGAGTCATCAGTTTACCTATAAACAAATCTAGTGTTCTCCCTTGAACCGTTGTATTTTTTCTACAAAAACCCTTACCTATGCCCAAGTAAGTGTTCTGATGCTTAGATCCAAACTACACATCAGTTCCACTGGGACTCCATCTCCTGACTGATGGTGCTGGGGGCTCTGCCTGTCTCCAGCACTCAGGACCCTGAGCTACCACCATCACCTGGGAACGCCGACCAGTTCAAGCCTCATGGAGTGGGTGAGATCCCCCTCTTCTCTCTCACTGTTTTCCTTTCTACCTCAGGTATTAACCTTTAATAATGTATGTTATGTTGGTTTAGCCCTCCTTGTGTAGTTATCACTATTATTCAATAAATAACTTTCATGGTTAGGCTGGTTGCTTCTCTCTCTCACTCTCTCTGAACTTTACTCTTTTGTGTTTTTAGCTTCCCCCATTTACTCTGCAGCAACGCTTCTTTTACCTAAGCTAAAGATCCCTGGGGTGCCCAAAAATACTGTGGGGTTTGCTCATCAAATGGGTTACTACCAGTACAATTGTGACGTGAACGTGGGATAGGGATGTGTTAAACCTGTGGCTCAGACCATTGAGTACAGGGACAGATAAGGGGATCAGCTTGAGAGTGCTGATTGACCCGGTCCACTCAGACTTGCCCGGTTTGTTTGTGTGTGTGTTCGTGTACATTCATCTAGTTCTAGGGCTGGAGGAACCCAGTCCTGGGGAACGTAGGTCCTGCAGGATAGCTCCATTGGGAGGGGACCTGCAGAAGGAAGGAGTAGAGCTCCATATGAACACAGAAGTGACATAAGCAGCACATTAATAGAATTACAGAATCCCCCTCTCCCCTGCCCCAGAAGAGTAACCCAAGTAAATGAATATGCCCCAAAGTAATGGGCACATCTGGTAACATGGCACAGAGGAGATTAACCACTTTTGGTGGGGAGGGAAGGAAGCATGCCCTGCCATGTGGAAAGCATCTGTAGTTAAGACCAATTAAGGAGGCATCTCTTGGCAGCAACCAAAATAACTGGATGGAAAGTAGAGAAGGAAGGAGCATCTCAACGCTCTCCTTGTTGCAAAAAGGTAGGATTGTTTGCTTCCACCCAGCACAAATGGAGACTGATGTAGCCTAGCTTGATGTCTTCACAAAACAGACATTCTCAGTGCTGTACATATATACCTAGGGCTGAACCCTCTAATGGGTGTCCATTGGAACCAACATGTGAAGTACATTAACAGGAGTAAAAAGAAAAGGAGTACTTGTGGCACCTTAGAGACTAGCCAATTTATTTGAGCATAAGCTTTCGTGAGCTACAGCTCACTTCATCGGATGCATACCGTGGAAACTGCAGCAGACTTTATATATACACAGAGAATATGAAACAATACCTCCTCCCACCCCACTGTCCTGCTGGTAATAGCTTATCTAAAGTGATCATCAGGTGGGCCATTTCCAGCACAAATCCAGGTTTTCTCACCCTCCACCCTCCCACACAAATTCACTCTCCTGCTGGTGATAGCCCATCCAAAGTGACAACTCTTTACACAATGTGCATGACAATCAAGTTGGGCTATTTCCTGCACAAATCCAGGTTTTCTCACATCCCCCCCACCCCCATACACACACAAACTCACTCTCCTGCTGGTAATAGCTCATCCAAACTGACCACTCTCCAAGTTTAAATCCAAGTTAAACCAGAACATCTGTGGGGGGCGGGGGTAGGAAAAAACAAGAGGACACAGGCTACCTTGCATAATGACTTAGCCACTCCCAGTCTCTATTTAAGCCTAAATTAATAGTATCCAATTTGCAAATGAATTCCAATTCAGCAGTTTCTCGCTGGAGTCTGGATTTGAAGTTTTTTTGTTTTAAGATAGCGACCTTCATGTCTGTGATTGCGTGACCAGAGAGATTGAAGTGTTCTCCGACTGGTTTATGAATGTTATAATTCTTGACATCTGATTTGTGTCCATTTATTCTTTTACGTAGAGACTGTCCAGTTTGACCAATGTACATGGCAGAGGGGCATTGCTGGCACATGATGGCATATATCACATTGGTGGATGTGCAGGTGAACGAGCCTCTGATAGTGTGGCTGATGTTATTAGGCCCTGTGATGGTGTCCCCTGAATAGATATGTGGACACAGTTGGCAACGGGCTTTGTTGCAAGGATAAGTTCCTGGGTTAGTGGTTCTGTTGTGTGGTATGTGGTTGTTGGTGAGTATTTGCTTCAGGGTGCGGGGCTGTCTGTAGGCAAGGACTGGCCTGTCTCCCAAGATTTGTGAGAGTGCTGGGTCATCCTTTAGGATAGGTTGTAGATCCTTAATAATGCGTTGGAGGGGTTTTAGTTGGGGGCTGAAGATGACGGCTAGTGGCGTTCTGTTATTTTCTTTGTTAGGCCTGTCCTGTAGTAGGTAACTTCTGGGAACTCTTCTGGCTCTATCAATCTGTTTCTTTACTTCTGCAGGTGGGTATTGTAGTTGTAAGAAAGCTTGACAGAGATCTTGTAGGTGTTTGTCTCTGTCTGAGGGGTTGGAGCAAATGCGGTTGTATCGCAGAGCTTGGCTGTAGACGATGGATCGTGTGGTGTGGTCAGGGTGAAAGCTGGAGGCATGCAGGTAGGAATAGCGGTCAGTAGGTTTCCGGTATAGGGTGGTGTTTATGTGACCATTGTTTATTAGCACTGTAGTGTCCAGAAAGTGGATCTCTTGTGTGGACTGGACCAGGCTGAGGTTGGTGGTGGGATGGAAATTGTTGAAATCATGGTGGAATTCCTCAAGGGCTTCTTTTCCATGGGTCCAGATGATGAAGATGTCATCAATATAGCGCAAGTAGAGTAGGGGCTTTAGGGGACGAGAGCTGAGGAAGCGTTGTTCTAAATCATCCATAAAAATGTTGGCATACTGTGGGGCCATGCGGGTACCCATAGCAGTGCCGCTGATCTGAGGGTATACATTGTCCCCAAATGTAAAATAGTTATGGGTAAGGACAAAGTCACAAAGTTCAGCCACCAGGTTAGCCGTGACATTATCGGGGATAGTGTTCTTGACGGCTTGTAGTCCATCTTTGTGTGGAATGTTGGTGTAGAGGGCTTCTACAGCCATAGCGGCCAGGATGGTGTTATCAGGAAGATCACCGATGGATTGAAGTTTCCTCAGGAAGTCAGTGGTGTCTCGAAGGTAGCTGGGAGTGCTGGTAGCGTAGGGCCTGAGGAGGGAGTCTACATAGCCAGACAATCCTGCTGTCAGGGTGCCAATGCCTGAGATGATGGGGCGCCCAGGATTTCCAGGTTTATGGATCTTGGGTAGTAGATAGAATATCCCAGGTCGGGGTTCCAGGGGTATGTCTGTGCGGATTTGATCTTGTGCTTTTTCAGGAAGTTTCTTGAGCAAATGCTGTAGTTGCTTTTGGTAACTCTCAGTGGGATCAGAGGGTAATGGCTTGTAGAAACTCGTGTTGGAGAGCTGCCGAGCAGCCTCTTGTTCATATTCCGACCTATTCATGATGACGACAGCACCTCCTTTGTCAGCCTTTTTGATTATGATGTCAGAGTTGTTTCTGAGGCTGTGGATGGCATTGCGTTCCGCATGGCTGAGGTTATGGGGCAAGTGATGCTGCTTTTCCACAATTTCAGCCCGTGCACGTCGGCGGAAGCACTCTATGTAGAAGTCCAGTCTGCTGTTTCGACCTTCAGGAGGAGTCCACCTAGAATCCCTCTTTCTGTAGTGTTGGTAGGGAGACCTCTGTGGATTAGTATGCTGTTCAGAGGTATTTTGGAAATATTCCTTGAGTCGGAGATGTCGAAAATAGGATTCTAGGTCACCACAGAACTGTATCATGTTTGAGGGGGTGGAGGGACAGAAGGAAATGGCTGGAAATGCCCACCTGATGATCACTTTAGATAAGCTATTACCAGCAGGACAGTGGGGTGGGAGGAGGTATTGTTTCATATTCTCTGTGTATATATAAAGTCTGCTGCAGTTTCCACGGTATGCATCCGATGAAGTGAGCTGTAGCTCACGAAAGCTTATGCTCAAATAAATTGGTTAGTCTCTAAGGTGCCACAAGTCCTCCTTTTCTTTTTGCGAATACAGACTAACACGGCTGTTACTCTGAAACCTGTCATTAACAGGAGTGTGGCCCACTATTCCAGAGCAAGCTTGAGTTGTTCTCTTAGAAAGGTGGATGTTAGCAGGTAGCATAGTGGATACCTTTCTGCTACCCGAGTCCCTAAGGGACTGCCTATATTGCAATGAAAGACCTGCAGCATGGGCATGGCAGGTCCTGGTCATATGGTTGCCAAACCTCCAGGATTAATCTTTAATTAAAGATGATGTCATATGATGAAAACTCCAGGAATACATCCAACCAAACTTGGCAACTCTACCTGGCCAGCTGACTTGTGGGGATCTCAGAGCCCGGTCTCCTGCCTGAGCCCAAATGTCTACATTGCAATTTTATAGCCCTACAGCCTGAGCCCCACAAGCCTGAGTCACCTGACCTAGGCTCTGAGACTTGTTGCCAAGGATTTTTTAATTGTAGTGTAGACCTACCCTTAGAGACCTGGTGCCACAAAGATTGCACCCCAACCATTACCACAGGTACTAAATTGGGACCAGAAGATTCTTAACACATACACCACTAAGGGAAATGCAAACATACAAAAACAAATACCAATAGAGTGCAGCACACTGGTAGATAAGGTGATGTGATCGGGCACACCCTTCCTGTACGCCCCCCTTGTGGCCTTTTCTGGCCCTGCAGTTGTGTTGTGCTCAACACCCTTCAAGTTCTTTCAATCAATTGTCCAGTCTTAGGTTGGTTCAGAACATGTACCCTCTTCATGGGGTCTGATTTATTAAGTGGTTCTACAAAGTATAAATCCCTTTGTTAGTCGCTCCAGGTCACCCCACTCTAGGTCCATATAAGAGTCCTAGTCAGCTCTCACCCTGGTTCAGGAGATGCCCCAAACTGGGGTTGTGCTTCAAATGGTCATTCCCTCAATACAGGAGTTCCCAGCTCTTCCCTTGAAGCCAGGCTGTGAGTTCACCCATCCCTCTGTCTCTCCTTAAGCAAGAGGCCCCAGCTCTTCTCCTTAGAAACATAAGAAAGGCCACATTGGGTCAGACCAATGTTCCATCTAGCCCACTATCCTGTCTTCCGACAGTGGCCAGGGCCAGGTGCTTTAGAAGAAATGAACAGAACAGGGCAATTTTGAGTGATTTATCCCCTGTCATCCAGTCCCAGCTTCTAGCAGTCAGAGGTTTAGGGACACCTACAATCCTTGGAGCTGGGTTGTAATTTAGCCAGCTGTAGGTTCTTAGTCAGCTTCTCCCTCCACTGGCCCCTTTTCCCCAGGTAGTCCCCAGGCTGAGAGGGTTCAGCAGGCCAGCCTTCTCCTGTTGGTGTTTGCCCAACTGTGAGGGAGGAGGCAGCATTTATGCTCATCCCTTCCCCTAACTCATCCGTAATTGGTTGGGTGAGAAGAGAGCCTTGCCTAGCCCTTTCAGCCAGGCTTCTGGCTCTGGGCCCTTAAAGGCACAGTGACAGGATTTCCTCCTGAGCACCACTCATTCCCAGTACCTCTTCATCCCTATCAATATCTCCTATGTCTTGTGTATATAGATTGTGTCTTTCAAAATCACAAAGGGCCACCCCACATGATGGGGGCATGGGCTGACGGCTCACCATTTTACACTTAAGGAGGCAGACTACCTCGTCACAGGTGGTCAGTCCATTTTAATGCCCTAGCTCTGGCTGCTCACCATTGTCTCAATACTGACCTACCTCTGAATATAGAGTGCTTGTATCATAGCAGTTAGAGGTCAGAAGAGCTAGCTATGGGAAGAACTATATTGCCACTGTGGGGTGTTTAGTTAAAGTGCCCATCTAGTAAAGAAAAACTGTTGGCTACCAGCCCCAGTGGTGCCTAACGCATGGTTTAAGGAGAAGGCTAGTCTTGTGATAAAGGCATTGGACTGGGATTCAGGAGATGTGGTTCAATTCCTGGCTCTGCCATAGACTTACTGGGTGACTCTGAGCAAGTCACTCCCTCTCTGGGCCTCAATTCCCCATCTGTAAAGGAAGCAGGGTAATACTTCCTTTGTCATATCTATTTAGGCAGTAAGCTCTTCAGAAGAAGAATGGTCTCTTACTACATCTATACAGAGCACAGTGAGGCATCCAAGAGCTTACGGGCCTCTAGACACTATTGTTCTCTTACAAGAAAGCTATCTGGGCCATCGCCTCCCAGGGCAGAATTGTTCCCGGCAATCCAGTTCTTTCAGTAACGGCCTCCGGATTTGGCCCTAGGATTCTATTTTTCACCTCTGTGTTTGATAAACATCCCAGTTCTTCATGTAGCACGTTTAGAATGTGAATGACTTGTACCGATAATGTCCCCATTTTTATAATCATTGGATCCTTTGTACAAAATTCTAGTGCAATGGTACAAAACAGTACAGCTTGCAACAGTGACATTGCAGGGTTTGGGGTAATTGCTGTAGAATAGTGTTCTATTTTCTTTTGCTAAAGGAGACATACTAGGTTACAGCCTGATCCAAAGCCCACTGAATGCATTAGAAAGTCGCCCATTGACTTTAGAGCAGGCTCTAGAATTTATTTTGGACACGCCTCTGTATTATTGATGTTAGTGGGAGTTTTGCTATTGACTTCAGTGACTGCAGGAACAAGCCACTGGCTAAGAGAGAAAGCCAGGTTACCAGTCAATATGCAAGGGGCAATAATTAATCATAGATCTGCAATCAGGTAAATAGCAACAGATAGAAATGCTCTTTACTGGCTGAAATATGGAAAGTAGGTCCTTGCTCTCTTCATGCAACAGCCTCCATGGTAGTGGAGATTTAGTGGCATGTTGTTTGCCATGCTTAGCACAGGGTCTCTGCAACAGCTCTGTTAGCTATGCTGACTCTGAACACCATGAGAGGAACATGAACTGAGCAGTGTAAGTGTGTGTAGGGCGGGGGGGAATCAGTGGATTTCTTATCCTGCTGGATTTGATTAAAAAAAGGCTATCAAAGGCACGATCGGAAAAGGTTATTGTGAGAAAGAGTGCAGTGTAGCAACGGCAACACAATTGTCAGTCTCTGATTTTAGGCTATGGTGATGGATCCTGGTACTGAATAGGTACTACAACTGGACACCAATAAGGATCCTCGAATGATATTTAAAGGGACAATATTTAGCTTGCTGGGAAACTCCAGAAACCACTGACCGGGAAAAGACTGATGCTGGTCTGATATGTTTCAGGGAACTATTTGAAAGATGGTTAATAAGTCATTCATATGCATTTAAGATTGCTCCCTACGAAATTTTTTAGACATAAGGGAATTGCCTGAGATGACCAAGTGAAAACAGGGGTGAGCAATGCACGACTGACTTTTGTTCTTTGAAGGCAAAGTTAGAAAGGACAGGGGGAGAATGGACAGCTTAACTGCTGACCTGTGGGTCAGAGGTCACTTTAAAGTCACATCCTTAAATCTTTAAAGCCAGAGATAAAGCAACAGACTCTAAATCCATCGGTTTTCATTGCTGTAATTGTACTTTTAAAGCAGCAGGTGCAAAGGGAAGAATCAAAGGGGGGAATGGTTCAAAGAATCAACTCTAATAAATATTAGGTTCACGTAAGGTACATATTTCTATGTTTCGCTCAAACACAGAAATAACAGATACTTTTGTTGATGTATCAGTATGTTATGGCTTGATGTTGGCCTACCTCTGCTTCCATTCAAGTCAATGGTAAAACTCCAGTCGGAGCAGAGTTAGGCCAATGCTGAGCAGTTCTGAAAATCCCACCCTTCATGTATGAATATACATCCCAGCTACACATGCTTTAGTCTGATGACAGGGATTATAAACCACATAGTTGATTAAGGCAGGAATCTTGGAGCCCAAGGCTCCTGGATTCAAGTTTTGCGGGGTCTTCCTACAGAGGGACCACAGATTCATAGATTCCAAGGCCAGAAGGGACCACTGTGATCAGCTAGTGTGACCTCCTGCACAGCATAGGCCATAGACCTGCCCTGGGTTAATTCCTGTTTGAACTAGAGCATAGCTTTGAGCAAGACATCTGTGATGGGGTGGCTAAACCACACACTGGAGAGTTAAAGGTGCAGGAACAAGTCTGGGCCTGGGAAGCCCCGCCCCACCAGTCTACGGGGCATGCTCCAGTTGGAGAAAGGACTTTAAAGGGTGTCTCTTCAGCACAGCAGGATAGCGGGAGGAGAGAGGCAGGCCTGCACTCACCGCTGCAGAGGGACTACGCCAGGAAGGATTCCCAGAGGGAGCTCTGCTTCACAGAGCTGACATTCTACCCAGCTGCGACCCGTGGACCAGTTCACTGGGGACAACCGCCAGCCACAACATGCTCCAAGGGGTGGGGCAGAGACACAGGAAGAGACCCAGGCGACAGCGTTAGCCGGACTGCAGGAGTATGGTGCTCAAGAGGGCCCCTGGGTCACAACCTGGTGGAGTGGGAGGGCCTGGGTTCCCCTACCCCATAATTGCCAGGCGGGGCTGCTACCATTAGCTGCAATCACTAGGCATGGAGGCTCTCCCCACTCACCATGTCTTATCTTGATCTTAAAAATGTCCAGCAATGGAGACTCCATCACAACCCTTCATAGGCTCCAAGAATGTGCCAGCCATGGGGTGGAAGCAGCATTACACCTCATGAGGGGTTCTCCCTAGCCAAGCCCCATTGCCAAGGAGGGGCATGGCAGGGGAAATCATTGCTCATGATTAAGGGCCTGATTCAAAGTTTAATGAAATTAACGGAAGTCTTCCTGTAGACATCAGCGGCCTTGCATTAGATAGTCAACATGTATAACATTTGTTATTCACCCACCAAAATCCACAAAGAAATCAACTTTAAAATCGTGGTACAGGCCAAGCAAGGCAAAGAAAGTCATAGTCACAGGGGAAATGTGTACCATGCTTATCATAGAATCATAGAATATCAGGATTGGAAGGGACCTCAGGAGGTCATCTAGTCCAACCCCCTGCTCAAAGCCAGACCAACCCCCAATTAAATCATCCCAGCCAGGGCTTTGTCAAGTTTGATCTTAAAAACCTCAAAGGAAGTAGATTCCACCACCTCCCTAGGCAATACATTCCCGTGCTTCACCACCCTCCTAGTGAAAAAGTTTTTCCTAAAATCCAACCTAAACCTCCCCCACTGCAACTTGAGACCATTACTCCTCATTCTGTCATCTGCTACCACTGAGAACAGTCTAGATCCATCCTCTTTGGAACCCCCTTTCAGGTAGTTGAAAGCAGCTGTCAAATCCCCCCTCATTCTTCTCTACTGCAGACTAAACAATCCCAGTTCTTTCAGCCTCTCCTCAGAAGTCATGTGTTCCAGTCCCCTAATCATTTTTGTTGCCCTCCGCTGGACTCTATCCAACTTTTCCACAGCCTTCTTGTAGTGTGGGGCCCAAAACTAGACACAGTACTCCAGATGAGGCCTCACCAATGTCAAATAGAGGGGAACGATCACGTCCCTCGATCTGCTGGCAATGCCCATACCTATATAGCCCAAAATGCCATTGGCCTTCCGCTTCAGTGGGTAGGTTCTCCACTGAACGTGTAACTCCTGTTATTACTGACTAGAAAAGGGAAGCCTTAAGAAGAATGTTGAGTTAGTGTGTGTCTCAGAACCGGAGAGAACAGCTGACACTTTATTATCCTTCCCTGGAATCTCCTTACTTGATCACTTAGAGAACTGGCCATTTACTAGGTGGATGACACTTGGAAATGGCTTTTAGACCAGGGCTAGTGTGGATGGTCACCAAATTCCCCCACAAATCCACACTTCCAGAAACACTCATGGCTCTCGGTCCTGGCTCCCCTCGTTTCGCTGCCTAACCATTGTTCTGGGAAACAGCAAGGTTCTGGAGTAGGGAATATGAGTTGCTGTGAGACAGGCAAAGAGGGAAGAAATTGGGTGGGGAGTGGCGTCAGAACAGGTAGGTATGTGAGGTGAGGACCAACAGTGTTAGGCAGGTAGAAGACTGTTCTTCAGAGGGGGCAAGGGAGACAGACTGATCAGAAAGGGGGGAAGGGGTGAGGGTGTCTGAGCACACTCAAAGAAGACAGGGCAGGCTGTGGAACTAGTATTCACCTCCTCAGGAGATGAGTGGCTCTCGCGTAAGAGGACTTAACTTTGGTGCTGTACTTAAATGTGCTTTTCATCTGCAAAGTCCCTTCTTTATTAGACAACCCAATACTTGTCTCACGAGAGTTGTACGGGGCACTAGAGTGTAGTTTGGAGATGAACCTGGGCAGTTCTGACCCTAGCGTACTGTAAGTGACTCTACAGGTGAAAGAAAGCATAGAGTCAAATAAGTAAAAATCTTCAATGAAATCAAACTGTACCATAGTATCTCTATGGATAGAAATTCCACGCTTGAATAATATGAGTATAACAGCAGGAATATACTACTGACCACCTGACCAGGATGGTGACGGGGACTATGAAATGCACAGAGAGATGCTACAAAAACAGCAAATGCAATAGGAATAATAATGGGGGATTTCAGCTAGCCTAATAGTGGCTTGGAACATGTCACCTCAGGATGGAACGCAGAGATAAAATTTCTAGCCACCACGAAATGTCTGTTTCTTGGAGAAGCTGGTCCTGGAATCCACAAGGGGAGAGACAATTCTTGATTTAGTCCTAAGCGGTGCACTGAATCTGGTCCAAGCGGTGAATATAGCTGAACTGCTCAGTAATAGCAACCTTAGTGAAATTAAATATAACATCCTTCTGGGAGGGAAAATACCAAAGAAACCCGCCACAGTAACATTTAACTTTGAAAAGGGGAACTACACAAAAATGAGGAAGCTAGTTAGCTGGAAATTAAAATGAACAATCACAAGAATGAAATGCCTCCAAGCTGCATGGAAACTATTTAAAAACACCATAATAGTGGTTCAAACTAAATGCACACCCCAAATAAAAACCTAAGAGGAAGCAGACCATAAAAATGCCAGCCTGGCTAAACAGCAGGGTAAAAGAGGTCATTCGAGGCAAAAAGGCAAATTTTCCATTGACTTGGCTGAGACTAGAGATGGGCCAACATGAAGCATTGCACAGACCCTCTCATGGGGGCATCTATTTCAGCCCTTTCCTCTGAATTACACCATGGCTCAGTGGCGGAGTTCATAGGGAGGTGGGGGGGAAGCTCAGAGGAATTAGGTTTATGTATGGTGCCTTTTCAACCATATTATGCAATTGACAAAAGGGGGTGTATGACACATGTTTTCACACAGGGCTGGAAAATGAGCCTACCCTGCCCTCACATGGCAGCGACAGCTCCTGTCCCCCAGGGCTGGACCCAGCTTCCAGCTCTGGGCATTGTGACCTGGGGCCACCATTCAGGTTTGTCCTGGCTGCCCCTCCTTCTTGAAGAAGGCGCAGCTGGGCCAAATTGGAGTGAGTGGTGAATGTGTTGCAACATGGATCACAGTGCCAGGTCACCGCGTGCACCATGTCACAATGCCTGGAGTCGGGATCTAGGCCTAGCCACGCGGGACAGGAACTACTGCTGCTGGGTGAATGCAGGTTCGCTCTCCAGCCCACTGCCAATAACCAATCAACCTTTTCCCTCTCTGCGCATCGCAGTTGGCTTTGTCCCGACTGTGACTGCTTTCGTTATTCCTAAGTGAGCTGCAGTACATGAGTGGTCAGTTGCCGAGGCTTTTAAATGGATCCAGTTGAAAAATGAAACCCAGCTGGTATGTTTGCCATGGGAAATGCTAGTCTCAGGGGGGAAATGCCACTCTGCAGACATGCACCATGCAAATTCGTGCCCTAACTCCAGCTTTTGGAAAAGGTTTCCACAAAGGTTACCACAGTATTCTTGTCAGCAAGTTAAAGAAGTATGGGCTGGATGAATGCACTACAAGGTGGGTAGAAAGTTGGCTAGATTGTCGGGCTCAATGGGTAGTGATCAATGGCTCCATGTCTAGTTGGCAGCCGGTATCTAGCAGAGTGCCCCAAGGGTCGGTCCGGGGCCGGTTTTGTTCAATATCTTCATTAATGATCTGGAGAATGGTGTGGATTGCACCCTCAGCAAGTTTGCGGATGACACTAAGCTGGGAGGAGAGGTAGATACACTGGAGGGTAGGGATAGGATACAGAGGGACCTAGACAAATTGGAGGATTGGGCCAAAAGAAATCTGATGAGGTTCAACAAGGACAAGTGCAGAGTCTTGCACTTAGGACTGAAGAATCCAATGCATGGCTACAGACTAGGGACTGAATGGCTCGGCAGCAGTTCTGCAGAGAAGGACCTAGGGGTGACAGTGGACGAGAAGCTGGGTATGAGTCAACAGTGTGCCCTTGTTGCCAAGAAGGCCAATGGCATTTTGGGGTGTATAAGTAGGGGCATTGCCAGCAGATCGAGGGTCGTGATCATTCCCCTGTATTCGACATTGGTGAGGCCTCATCTGGAGTACTGTGTCCAGCTTTGGGCCCCACACTACAAGAAGGATGTGGAGAAATTGGAGAGAGTCCAGCGAAGGGCAACAAAAATGATTAGGGGTCTGGAACATATGACTCATGAGGAGAGGCTGAGGGAACTGGGATTGTTTAGTCTACGGAAGAGAAGAATGAGGGGGGATTTGATAGCTGCTTTTAACTACCTGAAAGGTGGATCCAAAGAGGATGGATTTAGACTATTCTCAGTGATAGCAGATGACAGGACAAGGAGTAATGGTCTCAAGTTGCAGTGGGGGAGGTTTAGGTTGGATATTAGGAAAAACTTTTTCACTAGGAGGGTGGTGAAGCACTGGAATGCGTTACCTAGGGAGGTGGTGGAATCCCCTTCCTTAGAAGTTTTTAAGGTCAGGCTTGACAAAGCCCTGGCTGGGATGATTTAGTTGGGATTGGTCCTGCTCTGGGCAGGGGGTTGGACTAGATGACCTCCAGAGGTCCCTTCCAATCCTGATATTCTATGATTCTATGAACCAGTGACTTTAGACGGCAAATAGTGAAGTGGAATTTTAACGAGCTGAATATCAGACCAGATCAAACATCCTGCTTTTTTCTGCCACTGGAAACCTGGATCAAAGTCAGCCTGACAATCATAATTCGTATGCTTAGCCATGAACATGTTGTTTTTTTCAACATAACTTATTTCTATTTCAGATTAAGGAAAAGGAATAAATAAAGAATGAATATAAAGCCTCCGGGAAAGAGAGACAGAGAGAACACCTGGTGACACATTCTGTGTAGGAACTGTCATACCGAAACGGAAGCTGCCCCTGCTCTACAGTCCCCAGAACATGGAATTGAGACATCATGTTTCAGTTACACAGCTAAGTATACCGCAGTTAATTAAATAACTGAGCTCCGAGGACTTGAGCCAAAGCCTCCGATTGACTTCAATGGTCTTTGATTTAGGCCCCAGCAATCAAGGTGGGCCAGCAACGAAACAAAATATTAATCAAGTATCATAATTGAAATATCCAAATTCATCTAATACTTCATTTGGAAAATATATTTGTGACTTAATTGCCCTGCTCAATAATCAAATAACTGAAGAAATATTTGTCAAAAATGTATTAAAAATAAAATTCCTCAGATAAATGTGATTAGTATTATTTAGCCTGCTCTTCACAACATGTAGAACTGAACTGAAGTTGGCATCTCTTCTCTAGGAAGCATCAGGTTGGAGTCAGCCCGATAACTGTAGGCCGAATTCTGACATTCTTATTAAGTCTAAAGTCTCGATGAAGTCAAGGGCTGAGATTTTTCATAAGTGACTAGTGATCTTAGGTGCCTACCCTGAGACACTTGGACAGTCTGATTTTCAGAAGGTGAGTGCTCAGCACTTTGTAAAGGTCAAATCCCTGTAACATATTTACATTTCAGCTTGGGCCCTCAGAAATGTAGATACCCAAAAATCACTAAAACCTTTGCCGGTGATTTCAGTGTTCTGAGAACATTCCCCTCCAAGCAAAGTCAGAGAGGAGAGAATTAAGCAGGGTGCTGTGGGAATCATGTCAATCAATTTATATCATGGCTGTATGTAGCAAACCTGGGTGACTAAGCAAACAGCTCATGTTTCCAACATCATCATAAACCTTTGCACCAAATTTGAAGGGTACAGAACTGATTTCTTACGCCCACCAACTACCTCTTGCATGGAACTGAATCTTTCTGCCCTTTTGTCTTTTTTTTATATGTGTTTTCCAAATGATGAAAAATGAAAAGATGGGCAATTAAAACACTGTTAGGATGGAAATGTAATATATGAACTGGAACCATAAACTCACTGAACATTAAATCCCACCAAATGAGGGTAGATCCATCCCCATCATCGTATCCACTCATTATACTCCACACCTGAACATAGCCATTATATGGACAACATACCCCCATAGCTCAATGTCTGTACTTTGACCGGTTAAACTTTTACCCCCAATCAGGGAGATTGCAGATTATGTATTCCTTACGCCACCCGTTCCTAAACCGAATTTCGCACCCTTTGATAATCTGTACCTTATTCCCTGATAACCAGAAACTTCTATGCTTAAACTCTGTGCCGTTTTCTTTTTACTTCAATATTATCTTAATAAAATTATTAAATCTGTAAAAACCTAGCATTCCCCCAGGTTTAGAAATGCAAACCAGCCACAAAACCAGCAAAATATTAACAGCCAATGGGCCTTGTTCCTACTATATTTCTTATCAGTCTCCTGCAGAGACTCTAAAACTGTTATCTCAATAGACCAGATTACTGGGCTGATCGCCTCTCCATGGAGAGCAGGAATCAAAGGACATTTCCCACTGTCAGCACACTGCACATTCCCAGTCCAGATAAATCAATTAATGGGATGCAGGGCTGATTCTTTCTTTCTTTCTTTCTTTCTTTCTTTCTTTCTTTCTTTCTTTCTTTCTTTCTTTCTTTCTTTCTTTCTTTCTTTCTTTCTTTCTTTCTTTCTTTCTCCCCTCCCCCAGTTCCAAGTTTTAATACCATCTAAGAGTCCTTAGTCAGAAGAGGACTTGCTGGCAATGCAGGTGCAGGTTTTCAGAAACTCCACACAACAGCAATAACACCCCCTTCTGCCCTCCTCAGGGCTTCTCTTTGTGAAACACTTTTTCTTTTCTTTTCTTTTCAAATGTACAACCCCTGCAGCTAATCTGATTATGCTAATTTGTACTTCATGAACCCAAACACTGCAACAAGATCCAGGGAGGGTGCGCTGGGCTGGGCTGCAGGGATGATGGTGGTGGGGACGGGAGGAGGGGAGGGACAATGAGTTCAAGTTAGTTATCAAAAAAAGACTCTTCTGTATTGTTGGACAAAGCGCACTCTGGGAAACCCACGCAGCTCTTGACAATTTAGAGTGTTCGAAACTGGCCTGCGCTATTGAGCAGAAAGGGCAGCACTGTGAATATACAATGAGGGGCACAATGAAAAGTCTGTTTCCTGTTGAAAGTTGTTTTTCTTTTTCAATAACTAATCCTGCCCAGAACCTAGTAACTGAAGTATTGCACACCAATTGCTAGTCGGGTGGTAGCTGACTGTGACATTAGACATCTTCTAAGTGTAACCGGCCTCATTGGTCCTACTGGTTGGACACTACATTAAATCCACTTAAAATTTGGCAGTTTGTGGTTTGTGGCCACACAACAGCTCAGTGGTTTGAGCATTAGCCTGCTAAACCCAGGGTTGTGAGTTCAGTCCTCAAGGGGGCCATTTAGGGATCTGGGGCAAACATTGGGGACTGGTCCTGCTTTGAGCAGGGGGTTGGACTAGATGATCTCCTGAGGTCCCTTCCAACCTTGATATTCTATGATTCAACAGTTTTAAACAATATTATAACCACGATTGAGCTCTATGAGGCATAGCGTCTCCAAAGTAGTTTTGCCTCCCCAAGTTTTCATGACAATAATAATAAGCGCTTGATTTGGTTTGACAACTTTTGAACAAAGAATGACTTAAGAGGTTAAGTAACACAGATGTAGAATTAAAGTAATCACTGCTGGCATTGCTTTGTGATGTTTGCTGTATGGCATTGTGTCCATACGGAATGACTTTGGGCTAGTTCCTCAGCTGGTGTGACTAGGCGTAACTCGATCATTATACCAGCTTGGGTCCTCGCCCATTGTGGTGTCATAAAATGGAACTGAGATGTTTATTTTGCAATTGGAAACTCTTTAGAGTAGGGACTTTGTCTCCATACATCTGTATTAAAGCACCATCTGCACATACCACACTTTATAAATGATAGGAATCATAATGGGGCTTTTCAGCAAGAGATGGGCCTGAACCAACCCTTCCAAACTGGTGAAGTTTGAGACCAATTTCTACCTGCAAAGAGTGTGTATCTTTCATTTTCCAAAGACAGATGAATTGATTTTAAATGCTCCATTCATAGTCAATGTATCAGTCTCAGTCCCACGCCCTGTGTCCCACTAAAATTCAGATGGTTCCTTTCTTGGCTATAACTCCTCTCTCTACATGCAATTTCTTTGCAGTAGTTGCAAGAGGAAAGGGAAATTGAGAGAATTTATGTGCTCTGTGTTCCACCTTAACAACAATCACATCCGGTCTAGTACAGAGTGGCATCATTACAGGGTTAGTTCACCCGCATGGCATGAAGCAGAATATTCAGGGGTACCATTTTATGAAAGCAAACAGAGGAGGAAAGGTGAGTTCCTTAAAGCTAATGCTTTATGTGTTCTCACATTAAACTAAACTTCAGTGGGTGCTGTGATAAATGAAGGTGGCGGGTAGCTCCCTTTTATGGACATCCAGCCAGCCAGTAGCTATAAAATCCCTCTTAGTAGCTGTTCTCTAATTGCTCTACCTGTGAAGGGTTAAAAAGTCTCACTGCTATCCATAGGTAAAAGGAAGTGAGTGGGCACCTGGCCAAAAGAGCCAATGGAAAGGCTAGAACTTTTTAAAATTGAAAGAAGGCTCCCCTTTTGTCTGTCTGTTATTGATCTCTTGGGGAGAGGCGGACAGGGCAGAGCTATGCTGTAAGAAGCTTGGGTCAGGTATGAAAAAATCATCAGTATTATACCTAGAAACTACTCATTTAAAACCCCCGATATGTAAGTGACTCAGGAAATGTCTAGGGAGATGTGATTAGGTTTATTCCTTTTATTTCTTTATGGCTTGTGGATTCCTCTGTGCTAACCCCAGGTGCTTTTGTTTTGCTTGTAACCTTTGAGCTGGACCTCAAGAAAGCTATTCAGGGTGCTTAATCCTTATAGTTGCTCTTTTAAAATCTAGCAATAGCCTGAATTCCCAGATATATTTTCTTTCCTTTTTTTTTTAAATAAAATTTACCTTTTTTAAAGAACAGGATTGGATGTTTGTGTCTTAAGAGGTTTGTGCAGATGTTGTTTAATTAGCTGGTGGCAACAGCTGAGTTCTTTCTTTCTTTCTTTTTTTTTCTTTCTCAGCTCTTCCCTGGAACGGCGGGTGAAAGGGCTTGAGGGTACCCCACAGGAAGGAATTCCCAAGTGCGCCTTCCTGGGCTCTCAAGGGGGTTCTGCACTTGGGTGGTGGCAGGATCTACCCATCCAAGGTCAGAGAAAAGCTGTAACCGTGGGAGTTTAATACAAGCCTGGAGTGGCCAGTATTAATTTTTAGAATCCTTGCGGGCCCCCACCTTCTGCACTCGAAGTGCCAGAGTGGGGAATCAGCCTTGACAGGTGCTTTAAATTCACATTGTTTCAGAGGAGGGATGATAATTTATACAGCAATATTTAACAATATTAGCTCCAGCAGAGCAGTGAGTAGGCAATGGAAAAAACCCCCACACAAGTGAAATAGGATTAACAGGTTAAGTTCAACCATAAAGAGTTTATTGTTTAGATTTGCTGCATAGTAACTGGCATCTCTCTGATGTGAGGGAAAAATACACAAAGCAAGTTATGTTTATAATATACATACAAATGTCTCTGAGTCTCTATCTGATACGAACCAAAACAAATGCTGGTTGTATGAGCTATGTTTGTGTTGTACATAAATATATCTGTTTAGAGAAGCTGTGCTAAATCTAAGACAATCAGCAGTTTCAAATCCCGTGGTAATTTACCTCTCCCAACCCATCCAGCGGCAGAGTAGTAGGGGGTTGTTTGGTGGAATGGTGACATACCCAATAAATCAGGCTTTTTGTCGGTCCTGGCATTTGACATTCACAGGTGTGGTATGCAAAATAAAAAGGCAGCTGTAAACCTGTCTTAATTAACAATTATTTAACCTATAGCAGCCACAGCCTGGCCTGAATGTTCCATCTTGTATGAGCTGAGAGAGGAAATTTGTATTTCTACTTTAAACAGAAGAGCGTGTTTTCAGGGCTGTGCCGGTGGTTGTTTTACGGTCTCATTATGAATGTGTACGTACTTTGCTCTGAACTTACCATGATTTGAATCATAACAAAGCTTAGGTGTTGATTAGAGCCGGTCAACTCTTGTTTGCAGTTGAGGGTGCTACAAACATCTCCTCCTTGGGGGTTACCATGAAAACAGGGACAGAGCCTTACACTGAGGTGCAGGAGGTGGGCGAGCTCATGGGGTGACACGTAGAAGGGGGAGACTTGGTTGGGATGTTAATGCGAGGGGCAAGAGGGGAATAAGAGGAGAAGGAAGACACTGAGGGGCTGCAGAAGGACTCAGGAGAGAAGAGGCTGAAGAGGGAATGTGGACCCTGGGTGAGGCAAAGGGGGGGATGCCAGGAAAGCATAAAGATGCACAGAGGAATGTGTAGGCATAGGAGGGGGCTTGAGGGTGCATGGGAATGAGGGGGGTCTGGGAAGAAGCCAAGAGGGGAGCAGGAGAATGTGGGGGGCTCAAGAGGAGGCTGAGGGAGGTACAGGAAATGTGGGGGTGAGTGGAAGGAGGCTGAGGCGAGTGCAGGGGATTGTAGGGACACAGGAGGAGGCTGAGGGGGTACAGAGGAATGTGGGGGTACAAGAGGAGGCTGAGGTACAGGCAGGGGAATGTGGGGGTGTGGAAAAAGGCTGAGGGAGAAGGGAAATGGGGCAGAGGAGGAGGATGTTGGGGTGTAGGTGAATGTGGGGTCACTGGAGGACACTGAGGGAGGGGTAGGGAAATGTGGGGGTGCAGTAGGAGGCTGAGGGAGGGGCAGGGGAATGTGGGGCACAGGATGAGGCTGAAAGTTGGCCGGGGAAGGTGGAGGTGCAGGAGGAGTCTGAGGGAGGGATAGGGGAATGTGGGGGCATGGGAGGAGTCTGAGGGAGGGGCAGGGGAATGTAGGGGTACAGGGGGAGACTGAGGGAGGGGCAGGGGAATGGGGGTGTGGGAGGAGGTTGAGTGGGTACAGGGGAATGTGGGGACACAGGAGGGAGCTGAGGGAGGAGCAGGAGAATGTGGGGTGCAGGATGAGGCTGAGGGAGGGCCAGGGGAATATGTGGGTGCAGGAGGAGGCTGAGGTAGAGGCAGGGAAATGGGGGCATGGGAGGAGGCTGAGGAAGGGAAAACATTATCTCTGTGGCTTTTAAAAACACTTGTGAAAATTTTAAATTGTTTAAAGGTGGGGAAAATACTTTTAAGAGGGAGAAATATTCTTTCTTAAAAAATCTTGTCAGGATATAATTAACATTTGATGTAGGGTTTCATTGTAAAGCCTCTTTGTAGTATGATTTGAAACTCTCGTTGATTAGACTGTGAGCTCTTTGGGGCAGGGACTTTCTTGGCACAGTTTGTCCATTACACACTGTGGCATTATTGGATTAAAATATGACCATATAGATCATTGTTGCAACTACTGTTATATATTTGCAGCAAATATTGTACAAAGGTTGTCGAGTCAGGTATCTATGAAAAGGTTTGATTTGCTGGTTATGCTTATGCTATCTGTATGCATATATCATTTTTGTATTTGAAGTTAAATATTGGCTCTATACTTGGATTTCAAATGTTTGCTCCTGGGGTAACACCCACAAGGTAACACCCAGCACATCTTGGAGGGACTATTTGAATTAATGACAGGTTTCAGAGTAGCAGCCGTGTTAGTCTGTATCTGCAAAAAGAACAGGAGGACTTGTGGCACCTTAGAGACGAACACATTTATTTGAGCATAAGCTTTTGGGAGCTACAGCTCACTTCATCGGATGCATACTGTGGATCCGATGAAGTGAGCTGTAGCTCACAAAAGCTTATGCTCAAATAAATGTGTTAGTCTCTAAGGTGCCACAAGTCCTCCTTTTCTTTTTATTTGAATTAAGCGGCTCATGAAGAAACACTTGGTTGACTATGGACCATGGGAGACGCCCATCTACACTGAGTGGACTGTCATGTAAAGTAGTGTCTGACTGGAGTGTAAGTAATGGCTTCCTGCAATGACTGAGGGAAATAGGGCATGAACATGTGACTTGCCCATGTGACTCCAAACTCCATCTTGTTGCTGTAATTTTCCACAGTAAGAACAATGGACTGCCCTCCACATGGCAAAAGCTACAAAAGGCCCTGGAAACACCTCCACTTGGTCTTCAATCCTGCTTCTTACCTCTGGAGGAACTTTGCTACAAACTGAAGCTCTGAACAATGGACTGAATGACCCATCCAAGCTGTGGATGTACTCCAGAGACTTGACTTAGGTCAGCAGTTTATTCCATCACTGCTACAAACCCTGAGACAAGAACTTTGCCATTACTGTATGTAATTGATTCCTTTAACCAATTTTAACTCACAGCTTTCTTTTTTATAAATAAACCTTTAGATTTTAATTAATAAGAATTGGCTGTAGCATGTATTTGGGTAAGCTCTGGAATATTCAATAACCTGGGCGGTAATGTGTCTGATCCTTTGGGATTGGTAGAACCTTTTCTTTTATATGATGAAATAAGATTTACAGAGATCTTCATCATATTTGACGTGGGTACCTGGATGGAGGCCTGAGGCTGGATCACTGTAAGGGAACTGTGTTGTTTGGACTTCTGAGTCACCAGTAAGGTAATAAAGAAGCTGTTTTATGCTGGTAATCTAAGTACTGGAATATCCACCAGCTTTATGGGGATTGCCTGCCCCATTCTTTGCAGTTCACCCTAATTGAGTGACCACAGCTGACTCCCCACTAGGACCCCTGGTCACACCCCCCCCCTCGTGGTGTATAAATATAAACACTCACTGTGTGTTTTAGGTTTGTGGGACTTTCTTCACTCACCTGGTTGTAGGGATTAAAGGTCCCAGCATGGAAGAGGTGACACTCTCAAGGTTAGTAGATATGAACGGAGGTGAGAAAGAAGGTGGTGTTTCCAACACAGCAGCCCTATATTGTTAGCACCGTATCAAGGGGATCCACTCAGCGACACTGTGTTGGGCTGGGAGGAATCATTTTAAATCTATATCTGGGCTCCACCAGCATCCTGTGTGCACGTGCATACGTGCTTTGATCTGAACTGACCTTGGGGTTTGAATTGCCTTTCTTATTCTCAGTGAACTAGTTTTTCAAAGGTCTGGCACTGGATCCCCGTATTCTACCATCTGATCTTTTCTTGAGCAGATTTCTTGAGCAGATTATGAACTGGGAAAATCCCATGTTCTGCCTTATTACCCTTCGTTTTTAGGGGTTACTTTATCCACTCTCTTTAGGAAATCCACTCTCTCAATTTTAACACCTGAGCCTTTATTTGATCAGTTAAGGATCCTAGAAGTAGATTTAGAGCTGACACTCTGGGGGATAATACATATCGAGAGAGGTGAGACAGGAGCTGGTGTTCCTATATACAACCCATATACTTCACTGCTGCACTCTACCAGAGACCAAACACAATGGAGGAGACTTTGACTATGGAGTGTGGTAGGAGTTGAAGGTTGTATGAGATCCCCACTTACGATGCAGGTGTGACCCAGATGGCCCCGTGTGTGTTTCTGTTTGAGATGCATGAGGAAATCCTATTTCTCAACTTCATGGGCTGACCCCTGGTTTATTCAGCTGGGACCATACCACAAACTCGACACACACACCGGGGGGTACGTTATGACAGGGGTCGGATTGATGCTGGCCTTGGCTGCTTCACTTTCCCATGTTCTTACTCTACGGTTCCCTGAACACATTCAGGCATCCCACTGTTTCTCAGTCCGTAGGGCTCCAGGCAAAAAGCACCTACTGGTACCCAATTCATAGGGCTCAGGGTGTAACTAACCTGGTCAATTTAAGTGCCCACACCATTTCCCAATACATAGGACTCCAGGTGTATACTACTTCTACAGATGTGCAGGACCTTTTACCAGTGAAAGAGCCCTACACAGTAATATCCTACATCACCTCTATTTCCTAATAGTCACCAAAAACAGAACGCACACGCTATACATACAGTGCTCACCACTCCCAGTAAGACAGACTAACTTCTCTTGATGGCCAGTCAGGATCAGGTCCACCTGGGGGACTCCAGTTTCTGCATGATGTCATTGGCACAGGGTTGAGGTCTGGCAGATCTGATCTTTGGGGCTCTGTCCTGGAGTTGGTTCCCAAAGAACTTCCTTTTGGACCCCAGTTTATATAGTGAAATTTGAGTCCTTTTTTAGCTATACCTTAACCAATTGTTATACGAAAATTTTACTAACCAGTCCTAACGGTGTAACAAAATTCTCTAACCAATCCTACCCCACCACCTTAATTAATTTACACCTAGCAATTATGTAACGGACAGAAACAATTAAAGAACCAGATAGAGACCATACAAACAAACCATAGGGAACTGGGGACCATAATGACAAAACAATAAAGAAATGAGGATTTCACAACCACAACTATTGATAAGTGATTTCTTGACAGACAGAATGCTATCAAACTAAGTTTTCTTTAACCATCTTAGGATCTGTTTCTTTATCTGGTGATCGTGGGAGCCATTAGGACGGGGGTCTCCTTCTTAACAGCCTGATCTTACATTGTTTTAATGTAATGTAGATGGAATGTGAGAATGTGACTTCCTGCTTCTCAGCTAATGGCTGCTGCTCGGCTGCTCTTTTAATCTGGCTGCAGACAAAGGCCTTAGGCTTTAGGCCTTACAATATGGCTTCAGACAAAGGCCTGATCTTTACACTACCAGGCAACCTATTCTGTGACTCTTTAAAGCACTGAAGCAAATAAGTGCTTGGACAGAACACTGCAAGGAGACAGAGGAATGTGACCTGCAGGAGGAAGCGAGGGGAGGAACAGGAGGGAAGCTTGGCAGTGATGGGGAAATGTGAGGTGGAGCAGGGAGAGTAGGGATGTAGTGAATGTGGGATGCAGCAGTAGACTGAGAGCAGTGCAGAGGAATGTGAGAAGCAGAAGAGACAATGAGTGGGACACATGGGGAGACTGTGGAATGGAAATGTGAGGATCAGAAAGGCTGTGGATGGGGAATGTGGGGTGCAGAAGTGATTGAGGGGGAGAGTAGAATGTGAATTGCAGGAGGAGACTGGGTGTTGGGGAATGAGGAAAGAGACTATGGGAGTTGAAAGGGGGAGACTGAGTGGATGCAGGGGGATAGCTGATGGTAGAGAGGAGAATGTGAGGGGAAATATGGGAACAGATGAATGTAGGGGGCATGTGGAGGACAGACGGCTCTGTGGGAGCCTGTAGGGAGAATGCAAATGAGGCAGGAGACTGTGTATGGAGGGGAGGGGAGGGAGGGAGACAATAGATAGATGAGAGGATGGTGGAGGCTAGATTGGTAGCTCCCTGCACACCAGGGAATAGGTGTGGGTAAGAAGCTGGTGGAACTCCTATGGTTTTGAATGTGTATCAAGGTTATATTTGACCTTGGAATGACTGCACACAGATTGGGGGTTGGGAGGCTTCTTCATAAAGGCACAAAAATCAAACCAAAAAACGCAACACTTTTTGAATATTTGTAATGCCATGGTTTTTGGGGATCTGACATGGGATGTATTTGAATGTTTGGGGATGAATCTTGAGTATTCTCCTCCTTGGTTACTTCCCTGAGACATCCTCCCCAAACTCCAGCTCGGTGTCTGTAGGACTGTGATGGGATGCATGAGCTCCACACTGGTGAACTGAGGGTTAAGGAGCAGCTCTGGGTCCAAGAAGGCCCTGCCCAGCTGCACCTGCTGGGCATGCTCACAGTGGAGGCAGGGCTCAAAAGGGAGCAGCTCAGTTCAACCTAGCCTAAGCTCCTGCAGAGATGCTGCTGGGGCTCCAGGTGGCTGGGACCAAGCCACTGCAGGCCCTTCATCCACAGGGCCATGACTGATAGAGGAAAACCCTTCGGAGCATGAACAGAGAGAACTCCAGGGGGAATCCAGACACAGACCAGTGGCGTCAGCGAAACGGAAACTGGGATAGGAAGCAGCCTAAGGAGCAGGCATGGAGAGCTCTGGCTGCACAGTGGAACCATTACTCACAGGGTCCTGGATCGGAACCCGGTGAAACAGGGAAGGCTTGAGTTCCCCTACCCACCAGCCATTGACTCTTGCCATTGGGTGACACAGCTGTTGACTCTTGCTGCTGGGCCCTGTTGCCAGGTTCGTACTTCAACCCCCGACAAGGATCCCAGACATGAAAGGTTAAATAAGTATATCCAATTTTCACTAGCAACTTTACTAGAAAAGAAGCAACCGGTCCGTTTTACCATGGATACATTCTCCACCATGAGGTCTGAAATTAAGACCTTGGTGTATGTCTCCAGCCTCCTTTGTAAGATCTGGAGAGTCACAGGATGATGGTGTCTGTCTTTTAAATTGCCACTTTCTGTTGTGATGGGGTGGGGGATTTGGGGATATGCTGTCACAAAGTCAACATGCATGTGGACACCTTTCTCAAAGTCCCATTTTCCTTCAGAAAGGGAAATTACAGCTGTCCAACTATTTCTTAGGCACATGTCAGGGATGGTCAGTGAAGTGCAGGTGTCTCAGGCTGGTGCTCTGGGGAGTTGTTCGTGAATTCCATACTCATGCAATAAAGCTGAATGTTTTGCCGTGCTGATGAGTGTGCTCCTCTCCTCCCGCAGTTTCTGTTAGGTCTGAGGAGGTAAAGGCGTCTGATTCCCACTCCCCCTTGCATTGTGAAGTTTATCTAAAAGTGCTGCTGGCCTACCATTAGGCCTGCACCTCTACCATCTTCAGCACCTTTCTTTTTCCTCATTCCACACCAGGGGAGTCATCAGCCCTCTTAGTGGTTGCATATCAGGTGGAAGGCTGGATATGATTAATTTCAGGTATATGCTCTTCATCTGTCATCGTCTAATTACTCTTGAAGTATCTTTGATCTCTGGAAAGTCTGTGGCCAGTTGCTGTTTTTTCTAGATCAGATTCCAATCCAGCACTAGCACTGACCATGTCTTGCTCATGTCTGATTTATTTTTAGTGAAGTAATTTTTTCCACGATGAGATGAAGAGCCCGCCTGCTGCACTCCTTGCTTTTCAGTAACAACTTGATTAGGAAACACTGGACACTGGTAGAGTCTCCCTCCGGCTCACTCTCTCTCTCGTTGCCTCAGAAGCAAACCTTTTTTAAAATTGTCAGTACACATCCAGCATCCAGCTCCTTCTCTTACACCTCCAGGAAGTAAGAGAACTGGTTGCCACACTCATTTTGATGTTTCATTTAAAAACTGTTCCCAGACCATAAAGTCAGGCATGGCCCACTACTGTCTTTAGAGCCCTGAAAATCTGCTGATATCTGCTTTATATCCGCCAATCATGTCTGCGGATTGCGGATTGGATGCAGATACAAATTTTGTACCTGTGCAGGGCTCTAATCACCTTTGGCATCTGGGTCTCCCTCATTCCACAAGAGAGGGAATCATTAGTATAGCATGCTGAAGGCCCCTCTCCAAAGGAACATCCAAAGGAACTGTATAACAATGTAATGAGTACTTTTAAAGTGGCTTCCTAAATGTACCTGTTGCCATTTTCTCTCCCTCCCCCGTGCCACATGCAAGCTAGTTTGAATTGCTTTTGCGTCTCAGAAATGAACCTGATGCCACTCCGTGGGAAAGAAGCAGTACTACAAGGAATGAAGTAACCTAGAAAGGATATTTCTTTCTATAGTCAGTGACTGGAAGAAGCATGGTGTCAAGTATCGGGGGTAGCCGTGTTAGTCTGTATCCACAAAAACAACAAGAAGTCCAGTGGCACCTTAAAGACGAACAGATTTATTTGAGCATAAGTTTTCGTGGGTAAAAACCGCACTTCTTCAGATGCATGGAGTTAAAGTTACAGATGCAGACATAAATATACTGACACATGACGAGATGGGTCGCTATTTGTCCCGATATTTTGCTTCGGTGCCACTCCGGCTTTTCTTTTTTTTGCGGGGGCGGCAAAAAACCTAGAGCCGGCCCGGGTGGGGGTGAGCCTGTGGCTGCCCCCCCATGTGTCCCGATATTTTGTTCTTGTCAACTGGTCACCCTACATGTAATTAACATCCTATAAAACATGATCAGGTATTATTTGATGGATACAGCTGTGCAGATGTATCACAGTTCATTTAATGGACGAAAAAAATTACATTTTAACTCATTACTGCCTTAGGACAGCAATGCAATTTACTAACTTCCTACTGAATCACACTGTACCTGAAGATTTGCTAAGCAAAATTCTACAGTGGAAAATGACCGATGATTTCCATTTTTATAAGGCACGTCAAAATATATTAACAATTTGAGCGTCAACAGCTTTTCCCGAGAAGCGATCTTCATATTAATAGTTGTATAGAGAGAGTAAGGATGATCATGTGATTATGACATTGGCCTGGAACTGAGATTTAGGAGATCTGGGTTCAGTTCACAGTTCTGCCACAGACTAGCTGTTTGTCATTGGTCCAGTCATTTAATCTCTCCATGCCTCCGTTTCCTATCTGTAAACTTGGGGAAATAGTATTTCCCTCCTTTTTCCAGTCCTGTCTATTTACACTATAAGTTCCTTGGAGGTGGAGACTGTCCCTCACTATGCATATGTATAGTGTCTGGCACAATGGAGTCCTGATTCAGACATAAGCATAATACAAATATAACAATGATAAGAGTTTTCCAAAATTCTCTTCTAGTAACAGGGATAATCAAAAAGCAGCTTAGTTACAACTCTAGCTTCCTTTAATTTAAGAATATCACTACAGAGACCAGCTGGGTGAATTTTTTATATAACACTTATAGCAAGAAGCAAAGCAAGTGGGCTCACTGTTGGGGTGCAGGATGATTGAGCAGCTGCTGGAAGGAATTGGAATGTTTGTGATGGATGAGGTCAGGAGAGTATGGGTAGCGAGAAGTGGGGTTAGACTGGTTCTCACTTGAGCGTGTCCTTTGAATGGTGCAGTTCCTCCCCTACACAGGTTGCTTCTGGAACCTCAAGCCTTCCATCACCTGGATCTCATCTCTGTTGCTGGAATTATTCCACAGCTCATCCCTCATAGTTAATGAATATACCCTGGTCCAAGAACCTTTGCTCCGCTTGCTATGTTTACTGAAAAAATTCCTGAAGCAAAGTCTAGATCACAAAATTGATCAGCCTGCCTCCTATTTTAAAATTCCCACTGACCCTTGCTGGGTTGGAGGGATGTTGTATGCACCTATCACACACCCTTGCCCTGACATTAAGGCAAGGGTATCTAGTCAGGACCAGGAGAAGCTGGGGAAATACCCCTCAGCTCATGGAATACCCAGCCATCCAACTAAATCTCTTCTTGTTCCTCTACCATGGCCTTCAACAGGCATCATACCTCTGTGTACCACTTAACCAATCACCTTACAGCACAGCCCATCCTTTATACCTTATTCATCACCTACTCCCCTCCCACAGTGTACAATTTACATCACAAACATTAAAATCTTTGTCCTTCTGTCCTGGGAAGGATGGGAAGTATAGCAGAGCATGGTGAGCCCTTTAAGGTCAGGTCCTGTTAAAATGGGGGAGATTACTGGCCCCTTTAATAGAATGGGATTTTGGAAAATGTAGTTTCTCAAGAGTGAAGTGTACTCCTGGATCACCTGATCAAAAGGGAATCATGTGTTGAGTGTACTCGGGCCATATAAAAGCGGAGGGGTGATATTGTTGGAGAAGGATTTAGGAAGTGCTTGGTGGCAAGAAGCCCAAAAACCAGGGGAACAAGAAACTGCCTAAAAGGTTCTGTCAAGAGAGGAAAAAGAAGCATGAAACTCAGGAAGCTGTGGAAAGTGTGTGAGAAGGAAGGTCATAGAAGGCAGCTGAGGGGGGTGCAACAAGAAGGAAAAGGCCTGAGGCAATGTATCATTAGCAGGACTGCCAACCCCAGGTGTTCAAAAATCACAATTCAGGCCCCAAAATGGAATGGGATTTACAAAAATAAAAAATAAAAAAGCCAAACATATTTTGGTTCTGTTTATTTGGTGTCTGAGCTCTTTGGGTGCACTCAGCTCACATTTTCAAGCTTTTCTCTGCATCCCTGAGGGCTAGAAACTTACTTTTGTTTTTTAAATGAAAGCTGAGCTTCTCATGTAATTATTTTGCAAAAGCAGACAATTTAGGGATCTGTATGGAGCAGGAGCTTTAAGTAAAACATTGTATATCATGAGACTTGTGATAAAATCATGGGAGTTAGTCACATGGCACTAGAAGGAGCTGGAGGACTGGTGGGTTTACCAATTTATTCTGGGGCTTCAGGGAGCGGGCTTGCAAGCAGGGAAAGAGAGAGGACGTCCCCCCATATATCATCAGTGTAAGGAACTGCTTAGTTAGCTTGGAGGCTATTTATGGTTGTGAGCCCTGAAAGGGAAAGGACTATACCTGAGGTTTGGCTGGAGGGCTAAACCCTAACAAGCCACATTATCTGCCCAGCGGGGGGGGGGGGGGGGAGATTACAGACCCCCACAAAGGTAGAGGGCAACTGAGGTGCAGATATGTGATCAGATGCTTGGGAGATGTAAGGATTTCATTAAAAGGATCAACAATAAAGGTTCACCCTTGCTCTCGGAAGTGATATGGTGATAGAACAGCAGTCTGGTGTATGCCTTCTGTCTTGGAAGGGAGCATGATATCTTGCTTATTGTACTTTACTTATTTCTGACCATATAGGGATTTTCTCGTTAAACTCTGACATTATTTGACAAGATTCAACTATTGTTTTCCTTAAGGTAACTCCATTGACTTCAGTGTTTCGGATGTATGTTCACTGAAGATGCAGTTCAAGTAACTTCTCTGTAGTTTTGGGCTCAGAAAAACACAAAGTAGAGAGAAACAGTGACGTGTACTGGTGTAAACAGAATCAATTCCCACAGACTTCAATAGTCTTCAATAATCCTGCTTACTCCAGTGCTGAAATTTGTTCCAAATTCAGTATCAGTTAAAGTGGTATGTCTTCAATGGGGAGATTACCTCCTATGCTTTCAGGATGGATTGTCATTTAATATATCTACATCCTCTCTAATTTCTCTCATCCTATAGGATTCAAGCAGTTTTGTTAAAGGCTGGGATATTTTAGCTTTATGTAGTCACTTATTTATTAAGCACAGAGCTTACTCAGTCCCATACAAAACACAAGCATTAAGCCAAAGACCAAATACCTTAAGATTCTTTGGTGGAAAGCAAAAAATGAAAAAAATAATTGAGTGGCTGTGCACATGGAGGGAATCTTAAGTCTTGCTCCAAACGACTCCGAGTGGCATGAATTGCCAAATGACTTGTTAGTAACAGGTAACTTCACACAAGCATCATTAATGTCATTTTCTGGAATGAAGAGAGAATATTGGCTAAACATACAACCTAACTTTTTAGGCTCTATTTACATTTTTAAAAATTGAGTGTAAAAAATGACACCTTAAGCAGTATAACCATCTGGTTTTGAGGCAGATCTGCATGAATTTAGCCAATACAGCTATAGCAAAATGAGCCAGGTTTTTTCTGGCTCCTGTAGCATGATCAGCAGAACTGTCTAAGTGCTGATATCTTTGTCCCTATGACTCGTGATGGTGGGTGAGATGGACAGAAGCCAGCTTGACTCTTGGAGCCCAGGCTGAGTTTGGGGGGTGTCAGTTAGAAATGTTTTTTTTAAAATAATAAATGGAGCATATGTGTGCCCTGATCCTTCAGTCACATATGTATGGTTTGACCCTTGGGTCTGCGAGGATCTGAACGCGGATTGAGGCCTCACAGTGGAAGCAGTGTGGGAGAGGAGCATATTTGTTGTCACCTTGGACAGGCTAACACAACAGAAATAAATCAAGTGCACATAACTTGAGATCACTTCTCTGAAGCACCTTTTTTGTAAATGTGCTTAGATTTTAAAGGGTCAAAACATTAGGCAAGGCTGCTAAAAGAAAAACCACCCAGTACCTTCTGTTGCTGTGCATATGTGGAGGGAGAGGTAGTAGTAATGTAAATAAACTTTTAGTATAGGGTGAGCAGGAAAGCTTTGTTACACAGGGCAGAGAACTCTCCGGTTCCTCTAACCACTTGATATTTTCTGGTAGAACTTCAAGAGGTTTTTCTAAAGTGATGTAGGACTCAAGACCTGTGATTAAAGCAAAAGCTGTTTAAGGAATTTACAGTGTTCATCTCAGTACAGGTCTTCAAATCCCCATTCACCCAATAGAACCTCACCTCCAATCCTCATACCAGTTCCTAATCCCCTGCACCCATCAGATTCCCTCACGCCCCATACACCTAAAGGTCCCTAATCTCCCTGCCAACCCCCCAGTGCCCAGACAGGTCCCAAATACCCCCCATATCCACACTGGTTCTTAATCCATGCCATAGATACACTCCTTCGCATAACCATAAAGTTCCCTCATCCCCCTACCAACCCTCCTCCTTCCCATTCAGGTCCCTAACTCCCCACATACTGGTTCTGTAATTCCCCCAAGCAGATGTTCCCCCCGGCCCCCCGAATCCCTGCCTTGAGCAGCCCAGCCGCATCAGTACCTGAGCCCTCCCATGGCCATACAGATAATAACTCCCCACATGCCTAGGGCCGCTCCCTGACGCCCCAGCAAGTCCCGCCCCCTGCAGCTCCCCGCCCCCTCCTCCGCCCCTAGCAGCCCCCCCCGCAAGTCCCGCCCCCTGCAGCTCCCCGCCCCCTCCTCCGCCCCCAGCAGCCCCCCCTCCCCCACAAGTCCCGCCCCCTGCAGCTCCCCGCCCCCTCCTCCGCCCCCAGCAGCCCCCCCCGCAAGTCCCGCCCCCTGCAGCTCCCCGCCCCCTCTTCCGCCCCCAGCAGCCCCCCCTCCCCCACAAGTCCCGCCCCCTGCAGCTCCCCGCCCCCTCCTCCGCCCCCAGCAGCCCCCCCTCCCCCACAAGTCCCGCCCCCTGCAGCTCCCCGCCCCCTCCTCCGCCCCCAGCAGCCCCCCTCCCCCAGCAAGTCCCGCCCCCTGCAGCTCCCCGCCCCCTCCTCCGCCCCCAGCAGCCCCCCCTCCCCCACAAGTCCCGCCCCCTGCAGCTCCCCGCCCCCTCCTCCGCCCCCAGCAGCCCCCCCCTCCCCCAGCAAGTCCCGCCCCCTGCAGCTCCCCGCCCCCTCCTCCGCCCCCAGCAGCCCCCCTCCCCCAGCAAGTCCCGCCCCCTGCAGCTCCCCGCCCCCTCCTCCGCCCCCAGCAGCTCCCCGCCCCCTCCTCCGCCCCCAGCAGCCCCCCCTCCCCCACAAGTCCCGCCCCCTGCAGCTCCCCGCCCCCTCCTCCGCCCCCAGCAGCCCCCCTCCCCCAGCAAGTCCCGCCCCCTGCAGCTCCCCGCCCCCTCCTCCGCCCCCAGCAGCCCCCCTCCCCCAGCAAGTCCCGCCCCCTGCAGCTCCCCGCCCCCCCCTCCGCCCCCAGCAGCCCCCCCCGCAAGTCCCGCCCCCTGCAGCTCCCCGCCCCCTCCTCCGCCCCCAGCAGCCCCCCCCTCCCCCAGCAAGTCCCGCCCCCTGCAGTTCCCCGCCCCCTCCTCCGCCCCCAGCAGCCCCCCCTCCCCCACAAGTCCCGCCCCCTGCAGCTCCCCGCCCCCTCCTCCGCCCCCAGCAGCCGCCCCTCCCCCAGCAAGTCCCGCCCCCCGGGCTGGTCCCTCCAATTAACACTCAGCGCCCTCCCTTCTCCCGCCCCCCAGCTGTGGGGGCGGCGCGCGGGCCGGGCCCGGGCCGAGGAGCCGCCGCCATCATGGAGCTGGGGCAGGTGCCGCTGCGCTTCTCCCGCCTGCCCATGTTCCCCTTCTTCGACGCGGCGCATTACCTGGCCTCCGTCATGGCGCTGAAGGAGCAGCGGGGTGAGCCCCGCCCCCGCCCCCGCCCCGTGCCGGGTCCCTGGGCCCCCCCGCCCCCCCGCGGCGCCCCAACCGCCGCGCCCGTCCCCGCCGGGAGCCCCGGGCGGCCCCCCCGCCCCGTCAGGCGGGACCCCCCGGCGGGACACGGCTGCCCAGCAGGGCCGGGGGCGGGACCCCCCGGCGGCCTCCCGCAACCCGCGGGGCGGGGGGTATAGGGTAACCCCCCCCATCTGTCTGCAGCAGCGTCGGCCCCGGGCTTTGGGGGGCGGTGCGCGGGGGCCCCCCACATCCACTTCTCCCCCCCCCGTCCAGCCTGCCCCCCCCGCGCGCCCTTTGCTGGGCGCTTCTCCCCGCCCCGCCGGCCGCTCGCGGCCCCTGCCCTCGCGCTTCACGGGTGCTTACCGTGTCTGTCTTGACATGTTCTGTTGCCCATTTAAGTTCTAACTTTGTGAGTCCTCCCCCCCCCCCGCCCATGATTTGTCTTTGCTGTGAACATTTAAATAGATAGAAATGGGGGGGGGAATGGTTAAACCCATAATGTTGCACAACCGCCAGTTCTCTCCCGAAGCTTTAGGTTTCTCATGTCTGTTCCAATACAATTTCTAGTGGCCTCTGTCCTGTCTAACTTAGTGGCAAATTAGGGGAAAACTTTCTGTAAAAAACTTTGAAATGAGTGCCCCTCAAGCAGGGAGACCCAAATGTTCTGTAGGGATTTGTAGGGATAAGTCTCTTGTTATTGACTTTATATTTGTGCACTTCAAGTCAGGTGATGGGGCTCTTGCTGCTATTCTTTTACCTAAAATTATAGTGCTCATCCTTTTATCTAGGTGCCTTTTGACAGTTTTGAAATATACAACCATGAAGAACCCCTTCATTAATCAGCATATTCCCAACAAATAGCAATAAATCAGCAACAAAAGGCACATAGTTATGATCTCCTACCAATGCCATGCCTTCCCATTTTCTCAAGCTAGGGAAAATAAATGGACAAATAGTCCAGTAACTTGCTGGTTGAAAGCCTTGCTATTGGTGCTTGATTTTTTTTTTTTCTGCATGGCTTTGGACAGAAGGGATGAGGTGGTTGAAGTTCCTTGGAAATTCAAAACATAGCATTTTTTGAAGGATTGAACAAAGATGGGCCCAGAAACTCTCCAGAGTCAACATGACACTTGGGCATGTAGAAGCTAATTCAACTGTTATAAGAGTAAATCCTCCCCTGCTATGGAAAGCTGTGTTGTAGCATTTCCAACATTTTTCTTCTGCATATGAGTTGGGGCAATATTTGGAAAGTCTGTGGTGGAGTGCAAGCTCTGTGGGGCTTGTTGTGCACTATTGGATTTGGGGCTATTAACTAGCCTTCACCTCTCATAGAGTTGAGTCAAGTGTTGTATAGATTAATCCAGCCTTGAGACTGGAATAACTACTGTAGAGTGACTTCAAAGATTGGGAAAGTTCCTCTGCCCCAGAGTAACTTCCCTATATCTGGGTCTTTGGCAGTTCATGACTGTTTTATCAGACTTAGGCAGATTTAGGAAGACCATTGCATTGCTCTGTTTACTTCACATTTGGAAGGCTGTTTGCTACCAGAAGGGCTAGACGCTTTATTTTTGTTTAAAAAGCTTATTCTGCAATAACTGATGAGTAAATTCACCAAGAGAAGTTTTACTGTTTGCCATTAGCATGTGCATTTGCCAAGGCTTGCTTATTACTAACAATGTGTCCAACAATATTTGAAATTGATCTAGGTAAAATAAGTGGAAAAAATCTAAACAAGACTATAAATATATGCAGTGTCAGTTATTTGCGTAATATCAAAGTGTGGTAGGCAGATGCATTAAAAATACCTAAACCACACATTTCTGTCTTCCACAGATACTAATCTATGCTGATTACTCTAATAGTAATGTTAATAGCTTTCTTTTTTTACTAAACCTCTTGCTTCTCCTGCTAGATTGTAACATCTCTGTGTAAGCCAATTGTGGTAGTAAATTCCCTACTGTAAAAGTGATTGTGATGTCACAAATATTGGCTTATGACATTAAAGGAACAAGCAGTTTAAAAGTGAGAAATCTCCTATGTATAGATAACGGAGAAGATGTTGCATTACTTTCAAGTTCCAAATTCCTCTGAACTTCGGAATTGGGTCCAAATTGGAGATGGACATTAGTGAAGAAAGGACCTACTTCTCTCCCCCTCTTATGGCACATCTTCAGTATGGCTTGAGTAAAATGTTGCATTTTAGAAAGTTTGCTTTAGTGGCAGCAGTTTCCTAGCTCTGGCTAGAGCTGGACAAATAATTCGTAACTACTCATTTGACATATTTTTATCTTTCTGTTTTGACAGGCTTGAACAGAGCTTGATTTTAAAAAATAATTACTATTTAGAACTACAAGCTGAATTTCAGTGAATAAATCTTCATCTGTTACTCGTTTGCAAGCAGTTCATTGTGGCTAGTTGATATTGAAAGTTTAAGCTGTTGAGTAAATTGGGTACTTTGGTCTTAGGGTATATTTTTGTTCCCTGATTGTAATTTTTTGTCTGACTTGCTTTTCTTTCGCATGCCTCACTTTAGTATCTGTGCATCTCACATACATAATGAAATACCCACATTTTACAGATGGATGATCTGATTCAATGATTAAAGATTGGTGCAAGGTCACACAGGAAGTATGTGAAGAGCCAGAAATAGAGCCCCAATCTCCTGTGTCCTCCGTCCACTACTTTAAATACAAGAAGATTTTAGAATCTTCCTATTTTAGAATCAGGTTTCTGGTAGGAACACTTATGTATACATATTCAAAATTTATTTTCCATTAATACTCTCCAGTATTTGCTTAATTTTTTTGTTGCTTCTACACGTACTCCTATCAGCAAACTACAATGCTGTAAATGACCATAGAATCGGTTTGAGCATACATTGTATTCACTTAGAAATTTCAATTAAAATACATAAATTTGTGTTTGTAGTATTTATCTTGGTTTAAGTATAGCTCATTTTCTAATTTGAGCATGGAATTAGTAATTTTTTTTGTGGGGAAAGGGGCATTGAGCGCCCCCCCCCAAAAGAACTGAAACATAAATATTGAAGTTGTGAATGGGTCAAAATTATTCCAGCTGTAACTCAGTCAGTAGACTTGCAGTATATGTGGTGTCCCATCGTGTCACAGCATAGTCAGTCAGCAGCCTGCATTTAGCATCCTATTTTATTACATTGAGGGTTTACCGCATTCTTTTTAGAAAATGACTTTACTTTTTTGAAATGCTTTCTTTGTTTTCACAACTTAAACTTTGGACCATCTGTATTATGTAGGACTCCAAATTTATTCTTTTTCTAAGTACTCTGTAGGGATAATTTGTGGAAACTGTACCTTTTATTAGTAATGGCATGGTTACCTGTTAAAGTATGAGCTTTTTTTAAGAGAAAAAAACTTCTTTACTATACTTTTGATACACTTTATGACATAAGAAACATTTTCTTTAAATTGTGAAGGGAAATTTGGTGTTCACGAGTGAGGTACTGGTGCCACTTGTTAGTCATATTTAATGTAGAGTTTTTTTATTTATAGGATTCTCCACATAAACTGATGTTTTTTCAGGAGAATTATAGAATCCTTGGCATAGGGTTTTGATAAGTGAATCTGATCCTTTTTTTTTTTTAGTGCTAAGTTGTTATTGTTAGTAACTATATTCTTACTAAAAGAAAAGGAGGACTTGTGGCACCTTAGAGAAAAGTCCTCCTTTTCTTTTTGCGAATACAGACTAACACGGCTGTTACTCTGAAACCTATATTCTTACTGATATGGAAACTAAGTAATCTTGAATAGTGTTTAAAAGTATTTTATTTTAAAAGGGTTTTTTATTTCACCCTTTAGGTGTATAACCAAGACAAGCATGGTGTGTGATATTAATCATTAATTTTGTAGGTTGGAGGAGGACAGTGAGGAAGAAGTGACAGGGGAGAGCATTGAAAAGCAGGGCTTTGTCGCACTTTTTTACAAGAATAGTTATTTAATGTCAAACATTTTTTTTTTAAAAACCAACAGAAAACTTGTATTCCGCATCAGCCTCTGCTTTTGAAACCTAAACTTCACCCCTAAACTACAGTATTTGCAGACTAGTTGGTTTTGCTCAAATCACATTCTGCATGATTTCATGATGCCTCATTAGCGTTAAAGGATGCTTCATGGGACAAACATAAATGACAGTTAATTTGTAAGTGAATGACCTACTTAAAATTGAATTTCTGTGTTTTTGAAGGTTTTATTCCACCCATAATGTTGTTAGCAATAGTAATGCTAAAGGACAGTTAGCATTGAAGCAACAAGCTTTCTAGCTATGTCAGCACTATAGCAAGAAAACAATGATTGAATTGCAAAACACCAGTGTTTAGAGCCCAGAGACTTTTAATGATGCCTAGCATAATCTTTGCTGGGCTACCTTTATAGTTGTGATTTGTTTGTGATACTTAAACTTTTTATTGCTTAGTGCAGAGATTCCCGAACTTTGATCTCTGCTGGCTTTTGGGGAGCAGGTTGGTCATGTGATGATACAGTATTTAGTTTCCAGCTGCTTTGCTGTCGTCAAAGATTGCTAAGAAGAGCTGAAGTATGAAAAAGCAGGTGGAAACAGGGAAGAAGCAGTCAGTTTATCTACCTCTACTAGGGACTGCTGCTGTGGACGAGGAGGAGACTAAATAGGAGCCATCCTTAGGCCTGGTCTGCAATACATGGTTAGGTCGATGTAAGCTGCCTTGTGTTCTCTTAGCTGTACAAGTGTCTTCGCTTAAATTTGACTCCCGCCTGTGTAAGTGCCTCGCTACGCCAATTTAGTGACACCACCTATCTGAGTGGTGAAGAGTCATGGTTAATGTAATTAGGTTGCCGTAGTGTCCGTGTAGACACTACACTGCTTACATTGACTGTTACTAGCCTTCAGGAGCCATTCCACAATGCCCCACGCTGACAAGATAATCGATACAAGCGGTTCTGGTGAGGATGCGCAGTGCTGACACAAGGAGCCAAGTGTGAGCGCGCACAAGTGATTTAATAACTGTGGTGGCTGTATTCTGATGTAAGTTAGGTTGACATAATTTGGTGAAACTGCCCAACCAGGTTCACAGCCACGGAGGGTACCTAGTCAACATGATGGAGCCGTACTGTGACAGGGAGAGGCTGGTACTGGCCGTGTGTGGCCAGTGGGAGAAGGGAGAAGATCCCCTGGTGGGTCTCTTCCCTGAGACAGGAGCCAGCGCCTTGCTGGAATCAGTTCCCCTCTCTGACCAGCTAACCCCTGCCCAGCAGGCAGGGATCAGAGAGATGCTGCATTCCTACCAACAGCTGTTTTCCAACTGGCCTGGGCTCACTAAGAGCTGGAGCTGTCCACTGTTCGGAGATGGGAGCTGGCCCTCCCATCAGGTGTGCCCCCTTCAGAGTAGCTGGGAACACAGCCCAGGCCCTGGCGGCAGAGGTCAGAGACATGCTGGCTTTAGGGATGATGCAGCCATCCACTAGCCTTGGGGGGCCTCTCCTGTGGTTCTGGACCTCAGGCCACAAAGAATCGGATCAACCCATTTTTCCTATTGGAAGCTCAATGCCATCACACTATGCTGTGTTCCTGTCGACTAATAAACCTTCTCTTTTACTGGCTGGCTGAAAGTCACGTCTGACTGTGGAGTTGTGGTGCTGGGCCCTCTGGCTTCCCCAGGAGCCCCACCTGGGTGGACTCGCTGTGGGAAGTGCACAGTGTGGAAGGGGATGCTGAATGCTCCGAGGTCAGACCCAGGAAGGTCGAAACTGTGTAAGCTGCTTGCCCTGGTGATAGTATGCTCAGAGAGAGGAGGCATGCTCCCCCAGAGTCCTGACTGGCTTCCTACGGAGCAGTTCCAGAGCATCGCCCTGATGACTCTGTGACACACAAGTGATTTAATAACTGCGTTGGCTGTATGCTGACGTAAGTTAGGTTGACATAATTTTTGTCGACATGGCCCTAGTCTGTATCTATACTAAGGAACCTAAATATTAGTGGATTTTTTTTGACAGTATTGGTGAGAGCCCTAATGTAAATATGATTCCAGCAGCATCTGGAGTCTTAAGCACTGTGTTGTTAATTAATACAGCATCTAAGCAGTTCTTAATTAACACATGATAAAAATACAAGAAACTCCTGAAAATTTGGTTGCATTAGGATTCTATTGGTGTTACTACTGGGAAGCTTTTGCTGAAGATTCCTAGTGTGGACATCGCCTTTAGGACTGGAACGCACCGTCACCAGTGTGGAGAAGTTATGTCGTGGGGCTTGTCTACACTCGCAACCTTAAAGCGCTGCCATAGCAGCGCTTTAATGTGGCTTGTATAGTCACGGCACAGCGCTGGGGGAGAGCTCTAAAAAAACCACCTCCATGGTGGGCGTAGCTACCAGCATGACTATCAGCTTTGGTGCACTGTCTATTCTGGCACGCTACAGCACTGAAACTTGTGTTTTTTCACACCCATGAGCGAGAAAGTTGCAGCTCTGTAACGTGCCAGTGTAGACAAGCCCATGGAGAATGCAGCCAGTTGTCAGGGAAGCGCATGGAGGGGGTTGGGAAAGAGGAACAAAAGAGGGAGTGTGATTAACTTCTTAAACAAAAAAACCCCCAAACAAACACACACACACTTACTGCATTAAATAGCTAGAAATACCCTCAAATGTTTTTTGCCCTCCTGTTGCTATTAGAAAGCCTGCCAAACAGAAAACTGAGAATATAGGAGAGACAGTGAATTAGATTACTTGGAAAATGCTGTCAGAAATGCACAGAGTAAACTAGAAAAAATAAAAATGTTTCTCTAAGCTTTCAGGTATAATCTTATTTGTTTACAGTAACAAATAGCACGTACAGTTTTTTGTCAGAAATGTGATTTATTTTGGTGATGCCCCCACTGCACCTCAAAACCGATTGCTGCTGCCTACTGCAGGCAGTCTTACTGTATAGGGTTGTTCTGTTGAGTTTTTATTCATTACCTCTATCACTGTGTCTAGGTGCAGGTACAAAATATAAAAAGCAAAGATTATTAAAATGTAAGACACTGTATCAGCTGGAAAACTTTCCCTTCCAGCCCAGGAATGAGAAAAGGAGCCTCAGCTACTAAACTCTGATCTGTTTGACAGCTTAGGGGGTCATCTCTTAGATCTTTTATACATCTACTATAATGCATCTTCTATCTATATCTGAGTTTACACCAGGCCTAGACAGTACTGTTGAACACCTGATCCTGTGTCTGAGGGAGATTGCTAGCTCTTATCCATGCCCCTATCTGGCTAAAACTGACGTGGTGATGGTAGGTTGAAGAGAGCTATTGGAAGATATGCCAAGGATTATTGCTACACCTATGTTTGAGAGGATGTGCCTGCCACTTGTGAAGTGGTGTTACTGCATCCCCAGTACTGTTAGATGATCATATGGCAGCAGTGTCCAAGAATGCTTCTTTACTGTCTGCACCTGGCTGGAAAACTCAGGTTTTTTGGATGTGGACCCTGTTATCTTGATACGTACTTTTGTCACTCCAAGACTGGGTAAGTACAATACATTCTGCATGGGGCTGTAACTTTAATCAGTCCAGAAACTAAGACTAGTGCAGAATGCAGCAGTCTGCCTATTAAATGGTACTTCCCAGTTGCAGCACATGATACCTGTACTCAGTGATTTACATGGGATACCTTTTGGTTTCCTGATTGAATTTTAAATGTTGTGTTTGAACTATAAAGCCCTCAATAGCTTGGGAACTTGCTGCTTGAGATACTGCCTCTCTCCTTGTGCCATATTGCCACAGCTGTGAATAGTGGGCATGTGCTAGGTGGATACTCCTTAATTTAAGAGGTGGAGCATGGTTAAAAGAGATGGTAGTGTATTCTCTGTGAGGGTCCCTCAGCTCTGTAATAGATTCCTTTCCTCAATCTAAATAGCCATTTGTTCTGATGTGAAGGGCATGCTGCAAGGTTAATCTATTTGTACCTTTTAATGCAGGGGGAGGGAAATAGTTTTGTTGGAGGTTTAGTCCTGTTGGCTGGCAGAGGGGTAAGCTGCTGTTTAATTTATTTCTGGTTTTGTAATGTATTTGGGGGGGCAGGGCAAGAGCTCTGGATAGGTGCCCCTTTTATTATCATAGAAATCCAAATAAATATTTAAAAAACCTAAACTACCCCATATTCTGCATGTCTTCCCCTCCTGTATGTGAATCCTCATTTTATAATATGGGATCTGGATCTAATGACCCTTTTATACACTTCACATGTGTCATTAAGTGAACCTGATTGTTCACCCAGATCATTATCTCCTTTGTTAACCTTGTCAATTACAATTAAACTTAATTAACTGCAACTTTAATGCCCAAAGCACTGATAATAGTATTCAAGCTGAATAGATATCCTCTGATTTTGAACATTAATAATTATTGCAGTGTTGTAAAAACAAATCATGCAATACATATTAAATCTTTAGTCTGTATTTTGTGTTTAAATTTGAAACTCCAAGAAACTAGTTGGTGTCAGTTTTGTAAACTTGGCTTTTGTGCTGGAGTTCAGATATAAAAACTGACTTTACTGGATATTTGCTTGTATCTATGATTAGAAATACCGCCTTTTATGAATATTCCAATTAAGTGAATATAGTAAGGGCTGTGTGTTGCCTTTGATCCACTTGTGCATTTTTTGATATCCATAGGGGTCTTCTCATCGTTCAAGGATAGTTTAAAAAGGATCATTAGAGGGCATCTTTATCTTCTGAATTTCAGTTGCTTGTAATAACCTGTGGGCTGGAAATGTACTTTTTCTCTTAGTATAACTCTTCTCTCTCCCTTTGGCAACCATTCCTTTTCCTATGCTTAGAGCAGAGATTAAATTTAATATTGCTTGCTTTCTTGTTTGTACATCTCTAGGGACACTTTCACTTTACCAAATGACAGGTTTGAGTAGCAGCCATGTTAGTCTGTATCCGCAAAAAGAACAGGAGTACTTGTGGCACAAATTTATTAGAGCATAAGCTTTTGTGAGCTACAGCTCACTTCATTGGATGCATAGAATGGAACGTATAGTAAGAAGATATATATACATTTTTTTTCTCCTGCTGATAGCTCATCTTAATTAGCCTCTTACAGTTTGTGTGGCAACTTCCACCATGTGTGTATGTCTCTCTTCTTACTATATGTTCCATTCTATACATCCAATGAAGTGGGCTGTAGCCCACGAAAGCTTATGCTAAAATAAATTTGTTAGTCTCTAAGGTGCCACAAGTACTCCTGTTCACTTTACCAAATGTAGTTTAGGGCTTACAAGAGGAGGAAGGGGAAAAACAAAACTTGATTTTAATTCAAAAATATTTAGAAGCTGCAATGGAAATTGTAGACTGATTTAAAAAGGTAAAATGTGGAAGGAAGTTGTGGTAATTGGGATGGGTTGGACCCCCTTTCTGGGATGACAGCTGATGTACTGGGGTTTCACTGAGCCCCTTCTGATCCACCAGCCTGGATTCCTTCTCTCTGTTGTGTTGAATTAGGCTCTCCGGTCTCTTGCAGCATGCACACACAGTTAGGGCCACACACAGCTGCAGACATAGACTGAAGTGAGCTCTGTGAGAGGATTCACCAAGCACTCACATGCACACCCCCTTTGGGGAATAAACCCAAAATAAAGCGGTCTTGCGCTGTATAGAAAGATCTGTACAGGGCAAGCTCATAAAAATTGCCCGTCTCCCTCAATGTGAAGAGAGAGATGCACAACTTCTTGCCCCCACCCAGTTAAAAATTGCACAAACTGGGTTTAATAAACAGAACAAATTTATTAACTATAAAAGGCAGATTTTAAGTGATTATAAGGGATAACAAACAGAACAAAGCAGATTACTGAGCAAATATAAGAAAACATGCATACTAAGCTTAAGATCATAGAGACTGGCTCACTGATGAAGTGAGCTGTAGCTCACGAAAGCTTATGCTCTAATAAATTGGTTAGTCTCTAAGGTGCCACAAGTACTCCTTTTCTTTTTGCGAATACAGACTAACACGGCTGTTACTCTGAAACCTGGTTTCAAGAAGTCATTTTTCACCCTAAATGTTATTTTAGGCAAGTTGCAGAGTTTCTGTAGCTTGGAGTTCCAGTTATTTCTTCTTACAGACTGGACCCCTTTCTCAATCTGTACTCACCCCTCCCTTTCCCCTCAGGTTAGTTCCTTTGTCCCTTCATCCCTTCAGGTACTTTCAGCAGTACTTCTTGGGTAGGCAGTGGAGGAGAGTCTAGATTAACCCCCTCGCCAGCCTTAAAAAGGATTTACCTAAGGTGGGAAACTTTTGTTTAATCCCCATCCCTCTACAGGGGAAAAGCACCAGCAGTGTTCAAGGTGGTATTTTGGTCAGGTGATCTTATCACCTGACCTTGCAGTGTCAAAGCAACTGTGAAACCAGATTTATTTGCAGTGTCCACAGGAAGGAACTCCAGGCAGATGGGAGATCCACATCTTCAAAGACTCATTGTCTTTTTCTAATGGCCCAGTAAGTCTGATTGCTTACTGTCTGGTCGGCGTTTCCCCAAGTACACACAGTTGTAATTGTTATATAGTCAGTATTCCTAACTTTAAATACAGAAATGATACATGCATACAAATTGGATATTCATAGTAAATCATAACCTTTCCAATGATATCTTACACGAGTCATCTTGCATAAAGTATATCTTAGTTATGCCATATTCATATCATAGCCATATTTCTATAAAGAATATGGGGTGTAACGTTAGTCATTTCATCTGTCCAGTTCAGCAAAGCAATGTTTTGAATAGTAACTTGAAAGTACGTTTGAATCCTGACCATCTGAGACTTGCTGAGAGTGAGATTAGTCTCCCCCTCATCCCAAAAATATACTCTCTTCTTCCTCTCTCCCTCCCATCCCCCAGTAGTCAGATACACATTTAAGTTGGATCACCCTCTGAAAAATGTCAGAACAGTGTTAGTCTCCCATATCCCTGCAGACAAATTATGTACATATAGTTGCATGGAAAGCAATTTTAAAACTTTCTCCATGAATGCTCATGCATCTGTATAGGGAAGATTTCAGGATCTGAAGGTGGGATTAAATTTTTGCCTCCCTTCTCTACAAACTAGGAAAGGGGGGGAGAATACTTTAGTGTGTAATAGGGGGCAGTAGTCCCAACATTTCAGTCTGAGAGAGTGCAGTGCATGAATGCCCTTAACTTGATTACAAAAATGGGACAGGATGGGAGTGATTGTTTTTGTCATTTTAGGGCTAATGTGACTAAACCAAGGTGTGAGCTGGCAATGCTTCAAAGTAGAATTGATAAAAATCCATAAGTCTTTCTAGCAATCAAAAAGTTATTTTATCACATCCGTAGATATGCAGGGTGCTTATCTCCATACACGTGTTGATCCTTTTAATCAAAGATGCTTTCATCATTTTCCCTGTTAGTTACATACTTGCAATATCAAGAATTTCCATTAAGCCCAGTAGCCATATCTGGAGTATTTCTCAAACTACTGTCCTTAGGCTGGCTGCCATTATGATACAGAATATAGCTGTCAGAACTGGATTATTGACCTGGGAACCATCTCTCACTCAGGAGTTGTAGTAATCAGAGTAATTTATTGTATCATAATCTGGGACTAATAATCAAGAGTTTAACACTGTCTACTGATATACATTTAAGCCTTTTTTTAAATACAAAACTAGGCAAAGCCATTATAGAGCAAAAGTACAATAATAAGAGTAAATCCAATATCCATAAATGAATGGAGCTAGGCTGTTATCAGTGGTGGCAGATGACAGAACAAGAAGTAATGGTCTCAAGTTGCGGTGGGGGAAGTCTAGGTTGGATAGTAGGAAACACTATTTCATTAGGAGGGTGGTGTGAAGCATTGGAATGAGTTACCTAGGGAGGTGGTGGAATCTCCATCCTTAGAGGTTTTCAAGGCCTGGCTTGACAAAGCCCTGGCTGGGATGATTTAGTGGGTGTTTAGTGGGTGTTGCCCCTGCTTTGAGCAGGGGATTGGACTAGATGACCTCCTGAGGTCTCTTCCAACCCTAATAGTCTATGATTCTATCAGCTGAATCTCTTGTTATGATGTGTAGACCTGCTGTGGGTATGAGTTCATACCAAATGAGCTCTATTTTTAAGGAGAAACAAATTTATGGTCTGGGCAATATCAGTGTTTAAAGCAAGTATTCCAAAACTGACCACAGATTTACGTGGTGGATGTTTTCTAGGTGCAGGATGTAGGGCAAGTATAGCCGTCTTCAGAAAAAAGAATGAGGTGTACTTGTGGCATCTTAGAGACTAATACATTTATTTGGGCATAAGCTTTCTTGGGCTAAAACCCACTTCATTAGATGCATGCAGTGGAAAATACAGTAGGAAGATGTATATGTACAGAGAACTTGAAAAAATGGGTGTTGCCATACCAACTCTAACAAGACTAATCAATTAAAGTGGGCTATTATCAGCAGGAGGAAAAAAAACGTTTGTACTGATAATCAGGATGGCTCATTTCAAACAGTTGACAAGAAGGTGTGAGTAGCAGTAGTGGAAAAATTAGCATGGGGAAATAGTTTTTAATTTGTGTAATGACTCATCCACTCCGTCTTTATTCAAGCCTAATTTAATGGTGTCCAGTTTGCAAATTAATTCCAGTTCTGCAGTTTCTCGTTGGAGTCTGTTTTTTAAGTTTTTTTGGTTGAAGAATTGCGACTTTTAGGTCTGTAATTGAGTGTCCAGGGCAGTTGAAGTGTTCTCCAACTGGTTTTTGAATGTTATAATTCTTGGTGTCTGATTTGCGTCCATTTAGTCTTTTGTGTAGAGACTGTCCAGTTTGGCCAGTGTACATGGCAGAGGGGCATTGCTGGCACATATCGGTAGGCGTGCAGGTGAACGAGCCCCTGATGATGTGGCTGATGTGATTAGGTTCTATAATGGTATCCCTTGAATAGATATGTGGACACAGTTGGCAACGGGCTTTGTTGCAAGGATAGGTTCCTGGGTTAGTGTTTTTGTTGTGTGGTGTGTGGTTGCTGGTGAGTATTTGCTTCAGGCTGGGGGGGCTGTCTGTATGCAAGGACTGGCCTGTCTACCAAGATCTGTGAGAGTGAGGGATAGGTTGTAGATCCTTGATGATGTGCTAGAGAGGTTTGAGTTGGGGGCTGAAGGTGATGGCTGGTGGCATTCTGTTACTTTCTTTGTTGGGCCTGTCCTGTAGTAGGTGACTTCTGGGTACTCTTCTGGCTCTGTCAATCTGTTCCTTCACTTCAGCAGGTGGGTATTATAGTTTTAAGAACACTTGATAGCGATCTTGTGTTTGTCTTTGAGGGATTGGAGCAAATGCAGTCACATCTTCGAGCTTGGCTGTAGGTGATGGATCATATGATGTGGTTTGGATGAAAGCTGAAGGCATGTAGATAAGTATAGCGGTCAGTAGGTTTCCGGTATAGGGTGGTGGTTATGTGACCATCACTTATTAGCACTGTAGTGTCCTGGAAGTGGATCTCTTGTGTGGACTGGTCCAGGCTGAGGTTGATGGTGGGGTGGAAATTGTTGAAATCATGGTGGAATTCCTCAAGGGCTTCTTTTCCATGGGTCCAGATGATGAAGATGTCATCAATGTAGCGCAAGTAGAGTAGGAGCGTCACTACATTGATGACATCTTCATCATCTAGATCCATGGAAAAGAAGCCCTTGAGGAATTCCTCCATGATTTCTAGTGCATGCCATGAATTCTAACAGTACAAGAAATACTAGTTCAGACAAACTGTTCTGTAGTCTCCTATACAAATGAAGCTTTGTTTCCCTCAGGGTTTTAGGAAAGTTTGGGAGTAAATGACTTCGAAAGTGCGAAATTATGTAGTAGGGTGGAGAGGATTCCATCGCTGCTTCTTTTTCTGTTGAATGTAGCTATCATTTTTCCCTCTCCAGGCCTCCTTTATTCCAAATGTACTTTTAGGTTAGATGCCGTTCTGAACAAACTGTTGTATGGTAGGTTGTGTTTATCAGATCACTTTCATTGTTGAAGTGTGAACACCTGTCACTGCAGCTGATCTTTCTGCTTTGTCTTGTCGCATGTTTTTTCTTCTCTGCAACCTTTTTGTCTTTTCCACTTTGCATTTTTTTCTCCCTCTCCCTGCTGCTTATTTTGCTTCGGGATGTCTGTAGGATCAGCAACTAAAAGTGCATCTCTGTCAGTTTCTCATTGCAGTTCATGCTGTCTTGAAAGTGATATAGCTAGCTGGTGGTCTGTCACCCGTTGTGCATCTATATAGGCTGCAGGCAGACAACTGGTTGGGAAGAGTGATTTGGTGTTAACTATATGTGTGTAGACTTGGCAGACACTAGCTCTGTGTTTGTGAGAATGGGGGGAGATTGGTGAATGCTTTCTAGGGTTTACTTGAGCTAAAGGCTGTGAATTTAATGGGGCTTATGGGAGCAAAATAGGTTTCACATGCTGTTTTATGCTTTGGAAGTGGCAGACTTTAAGAACAGAAGAACCACCATACTGGATCAGACCAATGATCCATCTAGCTCAGTATCCTGTCTTCTGACAGTGGCAAGTGCCAGGTGCTTCAGAGGGAATGAACAGAACAGGCAAACATTGAGTGATCCATCTCCTGTTGTCCATTCTCAGCATCTGCAGTCAGAGTCTAGGGACACCTAGAGCATGGGGTTGCAGCCCTGCCAGCGTGGCTAATACCCATTGATGGACCTATCCTCCATGAACTTATTCTTTTTCAAACCCTGGTATAGTTCTGGCCTTTACAACATCCCCTGCAACGAGTTCCACAAGGTGACCATATGTTGTGTGAAGCAGTTTCCTTTTGTTTGTTATAAACCTGCTGCCTATTAATTTCATTGGGTGACTCCTGGTTCTTGTGTTATGTGAAGGAGTAAATAATACTTCCTTATCTACTTTCTCCACACCATTCATGAGTGATAGAGGTCTATAAAATCTCCCCTTAGTCATCTCTCTTCCAAGCTGAAAATTCCTAGTCTTATTAATCTCTCCTCATGTGGAAGCTGTTCCATACCCTTAATAATTTTTGTTGCCCTTCTCTGTACTTTTTCCAATTATAATATGCTGTATCTTTTTTGAGATGGGACCACCAGAACTAACTTCAGTAGATTAAGGATTCCTTTATTAGGAAAGCCTCTCTTAAGCCTGCACCACTCAGATGTCCGGCATTCCAGGATCTGGAAGAAAAACTCCATTACTTCAGTAGTTTGGGAAGTATCAGGAGAGGGAAATGATGGTATGCAGTCATTAAAATGTTGATGTTACCAGATTACTGGTCCCTGAATATTTCAGCTTCTGGAAGAGAGGTTGGGAGACTATTTTATAAGAGTATCAACACCTAAGTTAATGTGCTTTGGAGTACGTCTACAGTACAAAATTATTTAGAAATTATTCTATTCGAATTTTTGGAAGCTATTTTATACATTCAGTCTTCTGTGTCCCCACTAAAGCACGTGAATTCAGCAGATTGCGTCCGGAGTACCAAGGCTAGCATTGAATGTCAGAGCGGTGCACTGTGGGTAGCTATCCCACAGTTCCTGCAGTCCCCGCCGCCCATTGAAATTCTGGGTTAAGCTCCCAGTGCATGATGGGGCAAAATCATTCTTGCGGGTGTTTCTGGGTGTGTGTCGTCAGAAAGCTACGGCAGACAATCGTTTTGCACCTTTTTGGCGTGCAGACACCATACTGCTTTCAGCAGATGGTGCACCGCTGCTCTCCTGCTACTATGAGTCCACCTCTCCAACTCAGCTGTGCTCGGCCATCGTGAGCCGAGCAGCACAGCTTCTGTCACCAACTCTGCTCTCCCGCTATTGCTACGCTTCCGAGCTTCTCCATGTTGTCTGTCCTGGGCTCCCACCTCCATGAAAGCCACACAAGACAACCCTTTTCAGCCGTTGTTTGGCTACTGTGAACCGAACAGCACAGCTTCTGCTGCCACTCTGCTCTCCTATGTTTCATGCCCTTTTTCCAGGATTACCCGTGCAGGCGCCATAGCCATGGAGCCCGATCAGATCTCCGCTGCAGTTTTGACCATTGTAAATACCTTGCGCATTATCCAGCAGTATGTGCAGTACCTGCAAAACCGGGCGAGGAATCGACGACAGCGCCATTACTATACTGATGAGGACATGGACACAGACGTTTCTAGAAGCACGGCATGCGGCGATTGGGAGATCATGGTGCTGTTGGGCCAGGTTCATGCTGTGGAATGCCGATTCTGGGCCCGGGAAACAAACGCAGACTGGTGGGACCACATGGTGTTGCAGGTATGGGATGATTCCCAGTGACTGAGAAACTTTCGTATGCATAGGGCCACTTTCATGGAACTTAGTGACTTGCTGTCCCCTGCCCTGAAGCGCAAAGACACTAAAACGAGAGCAGCCCTCACAGTTGAGAAGCAAATGGCCATAGCCCTGTGGAAGCTTGCAACGCGCAACAGCTAGCCAGACAACAGGGTGATTAGAAGAGCGCAGCAGGGCGTGCTGCACATCAGAGAAGCTTTGAAAGCCAGTTTCATGACTGGCCAGGGTACGGTGTGAGAGTTGTTTGTTTCTCTTAGTTACCTGCATATATATATATATATAAAGGAAATAAAGTCACAATTGTTTAAAAACCATTCTTTATTATTTGTTGCATAAAACATTGAGAGAAATCAGAAGCTAGATGGGGGAGGGGGAGTATTGGTTTAGGGGGGTGGAGGAGGAGGGAAGGACAAGTCCAGAAACCAAATCAAAATTTAGGATATGCCAGCTTTCTGCTGCTTGTGCAATCCTCTGGGGTTGACTGTGTGGGTCCCCGTATCCTGCCCCCACCATGTTCTTGGGCGTCTGGGTGAGGAGGCTATGGAACTTGGGGAGGAGGGAGGGTGGTTATTCAGGGGCTGCAGGGCAGTCTGTGGTCTTGCTGCCTTTCCTGCATTAGATCCACCATACGGCGGAGCATGTCAGTTTGTTCCCGCATGAGCTTGACCATAGCATCCTGCCTGCTCTCATCACAAGCATCCCTCCTGTCTTCGTATTCATGTAACGCTTTAAGCGACTCCGCAATTGTTTGCCTCCACGCATTCAACTGGGCCCTATCAGTGCAGGAGGACTGCATGAGCCCAGCAAACATGTTCTCCGAAGTTCATTTTTTCCGCCTTCTAATCTGGACCAGCCCCTGGGACAGAGTGGATAGGGGCCGCATTGAAACATTTGCACCTGCTGCAGGAGGAGAAAAAGGGAGAGTAGTATTTTAAAAGATACATATTAGAGAACAAAGGGGACACTGTTTCTCAGTGAAACAGGCAATTCATAGTACACAGCACATATTCTTTCTGTACAAGGTCTCATTTTGCCTCCTATACTGAAGTGCCTACCACTTTGGTGTGAGTAAGCCATCACATGCGCCAGGCAACAGAATTCAGCTTGCAGGCAGCGGCCACGCAACAGAATTCAGCTTGCAGGCAGCCCGTGGGCTCTCTGGGAAGATTGCTTCATACAACACCCTGCCCCCCCCCCCCCCACTGCGGGGCTCTGATGACGGTCTGAGCAGGGATGAGCCCTGTAAACTAAACGTGAACAGCCCAGCATGGCTGGGTTTCCCCCCACTGCATGGCTCCGATCAAGCTCTCACTCACCAGAAGTGCCTTCTCCAGGGTCATGGTCTGGGAGCATGCTTTGGGAGTAGGGGGAGGCTATTGGCTCCAGCGTTAAGAATAGTTCCTAGCTAGGGGGCAGAACTGATTCTCCACTTGCCATCTGTGCACTGTTGTTGTCCTCTTCCTCTTCGTCCTCCAAAAACTCACCCTCCTCGCTCCGTGCTACTCTCCTCCCCCCCACCCCCTTGCAAGTGTCCACGGGACAATGGTGGGGTAGTGGTGTCGTCACCCCCCCCCCCCCCCCGTAATTGCTTGCAGCTCGTGGTAGAAGCGGCATGTATGGGGCTGTGACCCAGAGCCCCCGTTCACCTCCCTGGCTTTTTAGTATGCTTGCCTGAGCTCCTTGATTGATGTATGACACTGTTCTGTGTCCCTGGAGTAGCCTCTTTCTGTCATGGCCCTGGAGATTTTAGCATATGTAGTTGCATTCCTTTTTTCAGAGCGTAGTCTGCCATAACAGATACATCTCCCCAATATGCAGTGAGATCCAGTACCTCCTGTTCGGACCATGCTGGAGCTCGTCCACAAATCCGGGACTGCATGGTTGCCTGTGATGGTGGACTGTGCTGATGGTCACCTGTGCTGATGGTGACCAAACAGGAAATTCAAAAGTTCCCGGGGCTTTTACTACCTACCTGGCTAGTGCGTCGGCGTTCAGAGCGTTGTCCAGAGCGGTCACAAGGGAGCATTCTGGGATAGCCCCTGGAGGCTGGTTTGGTCGTGTGGACGGAACCAGTTTTATTTAGAGGTAACTCGGCTAATTCCACATACTGTAGTCCAGGCCTTAGTGTCTTGTTTCAGCAGGCATTCTTGATGCTTCAAGATCTGCCTTGCACTTTGGTGCTGGGTAACTTTTTTGTCTTGTCATACACCCATTGTCTTCAGGGCGCATAAAGGATGCTGCTCATGGTTTTGAATTATGACAGTGAACTATATCTGTGAAGCAACCATGTTGGTGGTTGTGGTATCTCCCTTTAGTAGACCGTGTTGTGCAGGAATGTTACATTTGCTTGCAAATGTCATCTTAGCCACTAAAGAAATGTATGCAGTCATCATAAGAGGTTCCTAATTGCTTTTATGATGTCTGGATTAAACTAGTATGTCTGGCTCTGTGAGGTTTGAAGACATATCAGACCTTTTTATGTTTGACCTGGCAAGAGGGCAAATTAAGTTTAATTTTGTTTCCATTGAAGCTGCTCGTAGAACCAATCTAGGTCATCATAAAAGGAGGCATAAAGTTATTTAGTTTAGTCGTGACAAGAATTCAATGAGGAATTAATGAATGGCCTATTTTACCTAGGCAATTTGGTGACATGATGCCAAATGATATTCAGTGTAGTTAAGTGCAGGGTGGTTCATGTTGAAAGTAATAATTTGAACTAATCTCAGTAATAAGCTCTAAATGAGCTCTAGCTACTCATGAAAAAAGATCTTTGTCACTGTGAATAGTCCAGTGAAAACATCTGCACCATGCTCAGCAGGAGGCAGAAAAACAGGCAATGTTAGGTTGTATTAAGTGATTATAGTATATATTGAAAATATTCAGATCCAATTATATAAATTACTGGTGTGTATTGTTCAGTTCTGGTCACCTCATTTTAAAAAGTATATAATTAGAACTGGTTGAAAATGCAAAACCGTGTCAAGATTTGAAATGTCATCAAAATGTAACTTTGGAAAATTTGGCCAGCTCTAGATATATCAGAAATACAAAGGGTCTGGGAGGGAGAGGCAGGAATGACAATGATTAGAGGCATTGCAAGGTTTCTCAGTTTTAAACTATATAGTTCATAGACGAGATGAATGCGAGGATATCAGATATAAAAGAATAAATGACGTATAAAAGGGCAGTCATTTTTATCCATTATAATAGAATAAGGGGACACACAAAAGGCTTTGAAAGATTTTAAACTGACTAAACCCCTTTTATGCAACATCGAATTAACCTATGGAACTTGTGGATGCAAGATGCTTGTGAAGCCAAGGATTAGCTATTAAAATGAATAGTAACATCCAGAGTAATGTTAAATAGGGTAAATATTTTTAAGGGTTAACTTTTCTTTCACCTTTCCCTGAAACATCTGTTACTAGCCACTGAAAGACTAGATATCAGGCGAGATGGATCACAGGACTTAATATACTAGGTCAGTCCAGTGTTACTGTAAGTGTCTCAATTTTCTGTTTCATTTGCACGGTGAAGATACTACCCCTTGTAAAGTGCTTTGGGATCTTCTTGTGAAAGGCACTGCTGAGTACAGTACAGAGCTTTGTTATTGCTGGTAGGTTTCATAGCAATATTTTGACAATCAAGGTCTCATGCACAGGTGTTTCTCTTTTCCTGATCTTTCCTTAGCAGGTTTGCCTTTTGGAGGGGATTGATGTGTAGAATTTTGCAGCATTGTTCATAATATTACCTGCTATTCAGTGCTTATCTTCAATGATGTGTAAGCTTATCAAACAAACCAAGCCCGTGTCAAAATTATTTGAATGTTACTGATATTTTTAAAAAGTTTTAAAATTTGGTATGTTTGATACCTTCTTACTTGTCTTTTACAAATGTCATTTTCAGGTTGCCTTTTTACTTTGTTTTATTTCAGGAGCAGTGGAAATGTCACGCCAGAGTCCGATTGCATGTTGGTTTAGTGCAATGCTTTACTGCTTTGGTGGGTCTGTTCTGTCTTCCTTGATGCTTGCAGAGCCTCCTGTAGGGTTCCTTGCAAACAGCACTAATGTCTTCCTGGCATCTTCAGTCTGGTAAGCATGCACACGAGTATAAAATAAGTACATTTGTTTTTAGTATTAGTAAAATCATACTTGTATTGTGTGCACACTTATAAAGTGTCGTGTCTATGCAACTGCTAGAGCGCCACCGATAGTAAGCGACAGTGTGGTAACGGTAGCAAAAATCCTCCCTAGGTACAAAGTCCCTGCTGTGGACACAGTCAGAGAGGCTTCAGAGTTAACGCTGATTGGAATTAATGGAAGCATCTTGCCTCTCTTGAGGGGGCAAGATTATCTTTCTTTCTCTGTCTTTGGAAGGCCCTCTCATGTAGGGCCATTAATTTGACTTAGGCGTTTTCTTTTTATTATTGGCAAGTGGGTCAGTGGATAAGTCAGTCTCTTCAAAGTTTTGTAAAGAAACTAGAGGGGTAAGTTTGTCCAAAGCAGTGTTTATTATCATTACTTTTAAGAAGTAAGCTAATTTCTAGAAAGATGAGACATGAGGCCTGTCTATGTTTAAAGGATTTTGAGGTAGCTATTGGACATCCAGATTAAACCAAGAGGTAGGTGCTTTCTGCTGCTAGAAAGTAGGGTTTGCTGGGACTGATTTCATCCCCTCTCCTTCAGCTTGTGCGTCCTGGCAGTGATCTGCTTTGTTTACTGCCAGATCCCAGCTTGACTTTATGAAACTAACAGGAGACGTGAGTCATTTTGGGAACGAAGGTGAGGGAAAAATTTACATGGACATCGGCAGCAAGTTTAATGGGAAGGCAGATAAGAAAGAGGCTGTGAATTGGCTTGCTGCGGGAAAGGGTTAGGTTCCAGAGCTTGGGATTGAAGGGTGAAGGAGATCTTGTTTTGTTCCTAAGGGTCTGTCAATGCTGCAAAAAAGTATTAACTCAGGTTAGCTTGCTCGGATTAAAATAGCATTGAAGACATGGAAAATTAGGTTTTAATTTGGTTAACAGCTCAAATTAAAGCCTATAGGGAAGTCTGGGGTTGAATTTAAGCTGCTAACTCAAGTTAAAAGCAGAGTTGCTGTGTCTTACTGCTATTTTAACCCAAGTTCATTAATGAGAGTTAGCTAACCAAAGTTAAGAATGTACCTTTTATTTGTGGTATACCCAAAGAGTGGCTGCTGGGAGGAAGGCAGAGTTCCAGCAGAGAGGGGAGAGCAGAGGATGTATTCTTCTTTAGTATTTCAGTTCAGAACCTGATTCCTCAGTTTTCCAATAGTTAACCTATATTGTATATCTAAATTGCTGTGAGATGCATCGTTATCAGATATGGGGTTTGAACCATTTTGTTGCTGAGGAATGCAGACCTTACTGGACCACTTTCAAGAAAGAAAAAAAAAAAGTATCCTTTTACTTGTTTGGATTTTTGCAAAAGCTAAACCTTAACTTATAGCATCAATTTCTGTTCCTTAAAAACCTCTACCCCAATATAACTCGGTCCTCAGGAGACAAAAATATCTCACCACGTTATAGGTGAGACAGTGTTATATCGAACTTGCTTCCCCCCCCTGTTCCTTGTTCCCTGACCGCCCCCTCCAGAGACCCCCTACTCAACCCCCCTGCTCCCTGTCCCCTGACTGCTCCGATCCCTATCCACACCCCTGCCCCCTGACAGGCACTCACCGGCAGTGGCGGGAAGCAGAGCAACATGGCCCGAGCCTGCTCCACCCTGCTACCTCCCATCCATGGTGCTCCGCTTCCCACCGCTAGTGGGTGCGGGGGTTGGGGAAAGGATGCCCCCTGTACTCACCGGCGGCGGGAAGCGGAGCACTGTGGCTGGGAGCTGGAGGAGTGGAGAGGGCTGGGGCCAGGCTACTCTGCTTCTGCCGGTGAGTGCAGGGGGGGATCCCTTCTCCCAAGCCCCCTCCCCCAAGCAACATAGCTGGGGCTGGGCTGAGGGAAGCGGAGCGGGCTGCTCCTGGCCCCCTGCTAATCCCCTGGGCCACTCTGGGACTGCGGGGCCCCCCAAAAGTGCCCCCCCACAGTTCCTGCCTCCCAGACCGGGAGTGGAGGAGAGCCCCTGACCCAACCCCCCCGGCCCGGCACCCTTAACACGCTGCTCAGAGCAGCATGTCGGAGCTTTACTGCGTTGCACGCGAACCTGCGTTATATCGGGTCGCGTTATATCTGGGTAGAGGTGTAGTTGACATTGCAGACAATCAGCAAAATACACTTAATCTTCTGGGGATCTAATGCAAGTTTCATTTAAACTTTGGAACAAGAAATGGATTGGAACCTTTCACAAATTATAAAATGGCACTAGTTACTTTAAATGGCACTGACCCCCTCCCCACCCCCCCCAGTTGGTAAGGCAACTTCCATCTTTTCATGTGCTATAATATATGTTCTGCTTACTGTATTTTTCACTCCATGCATCTGATGAAGTGGGTTTTAGCCCATGAAAGCTTATGCCCAAATAAATTTTTAGTCTTCAAGGTACCACAAGGACTCCTAGTTTTTGCTGATACAGACTAACATGGCTACCCCTCTGAAACCTTTAAGAAAAGTGCACTTTCTAAATGTATTTTTTTTTTAAACAAAACTTGGAAAGCACAATATTTGTATATGGAAATGATAAACTGCTACTGGACAGCAAAAATTTAAATCCTAATCCTATTTTCTGGAGAACTTGAAAAACTTGTGACTATTTAGAGTCTGATTTAATTAACATGGTCTGGCTACTTCACAACCAAAGAGCCAGATGACCCTTGGAATCAATTTAATGGGGTTTGTGTTGGCTTCTGAGACTTTTTTGTTTTGTTTACCCTTGGCTTTCTTTAATTACCATACGATGTAGTGAAACTTTGTCCCATATACCTACTTGTGGTAAATGAGGCTTTTTAAAAGCAAAATCATCCAAAGCACAGGACTTGGTGGTGATGGGGGACTTCAACTACCCAGACATCTGTTGGGAACATAATACAGCAGGGCACAGATTGTCCAAGTTCTTGGAATGTATTGGAGGTAACTTTTTATTTCAGAAGATGGAGAAAGCAACAAGGGGAGAGATTGTTCTAGATTTGATTTTGACAAATAGGGAGGAACTGGTTGAGAATTTGAAAGTGGAAGGCAGTTTAGCAGATTATGAAATGGTAGACTTCATGATCCTAAGGAATGGTAGGAGGGAAAACAGTACAATAAAGATAATGGATTTCAAGAAGGCAGACTTTTGCAAACTTGGAGTTGGTAGTTAAGATTGCATGGGAAGCAAGTTCAAGGGGAAAACAGTTTGAGAGAGTTGGCCCTTTTCAGAGAGACAGTTTGCTCTTGTGCCCTTAGCAATGTCTCACTGCGTAGAAAAGGAAGTCTGGCAAGAGACCACCCTGGCTTAGCCAGGAGATCTTCAATGATCTGAAACTCAAAAAGAGTCCAACAAAAAGTGGAAACAAGGTCAAATTACAAAATCAGAATAAAAACAAATAATGCATGTATGTAGGGACAAAATTAGAAAGGCCAAGGCACAAAATGAGATTAAACAAGCTAGAGACATAAAGGATAACAAGAAATTATTGTACAATACATTAAAAGCAAGAGGAAAACCAAGGACAGAGCAGGCCCATTACTCAATGAGAAGGGAAACAGAAAATGTGGAAATGGCAGAAGTGCTAAATGACATTTTTGTTTTTTTTCACCAAAAAGGTTGGTTAGCGATTGGACATCTAACATTGTGAATGCCAGTGAAAATGAGGTATCATCAGAGGCTAAAATAGGGAAAGAACAAGTTAAAAATTACTTAGACAAGTTAGATGTCTTCAAGTCACCAGAGCCTGATGAAATACATCCTAGAATACTCAAGGAGCTGACTGAGGAGATATTTGAGCCATTAGCGATTATCTTTGAAAAGTTACGGAAGACAGGAGAGATTCCAGAGGACTGGAAAAGGGCAAATACAGGAAATAAGAACAACCTGAGGAATTACAGACCAGTCAGATGAACTTCTTTACCCAGAAAGATAATGGAGTAAATAATTAAGCAATCACTTTGCAGACAGCTAGAAGATAATAGAGTGATAAGTAACCGGCAGCATGGATTCGTCAAGAACAAATTATGGCAAACCAACCTAATAGTTTTCTTTTACAGGATAACAAGCTTTGTGGATGAGGGAAGTGGTATTTGTGATATCTTGACTTTAGTAAGTCTTTAGATACTGTCTCACATGACCTTCGCATAAACAAATTGGGAAATACAACCGAGGCGAAATTACTATAAAGCGGGTGCATAACTGGTTGGAAAACCATTCACAGAGAGTAGTTATCAGACGTTCACAGTGAAGCTGGAAGGGCATATCAAGTGAGGTCCCACAGGGACCAGTTCTGGGTCCGGTTCTGTTTAATATCTTCTTCAATGATTTCAATAATAGCATAGAGAGAACACTTACAAAGTTTTGTGGATGTTACCAAGCTGGGAAGGGTTGCAAGTGCTTTGGCGAATAGGATTATAACTCAAAGTGACCTGGACAAACTGGAGAAGTGATATGAAGGAAATAGGATGAAATTCAATAAGGACAGTTGCAGAGAACTCCACTTAGGAAGGAACAATCAGTTGCACACATACAAAATGGGAAATAACTGCCTACGAAGGAGTACTGCGGAAAGGGATCTGGGGGTCATAGCGGACCACAAGCTAAATATTAGTCAACGGTGAACACTGTTGCGCCCCCCCCCCCAAAAGCGAACATCATTCTGGGATGTATTAGCAGGACTGTTGTAAATAAGACATGAGAAGTAATTCTTCCACTCTACTCCGTGCTGATTAGGCCTCAGCTGGAGTATTGTGTCCAGTTCTGGGCACCACATTTCAGGAAAGATGTGGACAAATTGGAGGAAGTCCAGAGAAGAGCAACAAAAATTATTAAAGGTCTAGAAAACATGATATATGAGGGAAGATTGAAAACATTGGGTTTGTTTAGTCTGGAGAAGAGAAGACTGAGAGGGGATATAAGTTTTCAAGTCCATAATAGATTGTTACAAGGACGAGGGAGATAAATTGTTCTCCTTAACCTCTGAGGATAGGACAAGAAGCAATGGACTTAAATTGAAGCAAGGGCGGTTTAGGTTGTGGTTGGACATTAGGAAAAACTTCCTAACTGTCAGGGTAGTTAAGCACTGAAATAGATTGCCTAGGGAGGTTGTGGAATCTCCATCTGTCAAGGTTCCTTCCCCACCCTGAACTCTAGGGTACAGATGTGGGGACGTGCATGAAAACCTCCTAAGCTTACTTTTACCAGCTTAGGTTAAAACTTCCCCAAGGTACAAACTATTTTACCTTTTGCCCTTGTACTTTATCGCTGCCACTACCAAATGTCTAACCGGTATATTACTGGGAAAGAGTCCGTTTGGAAATGTCTTTCCCCTGAAAATCCTCTCAACCCTTACACCATCTTTCCTGGTGAAGGCTTGATAAAAATCCTCACCAATTTGCATACGTGAACACAGACCCAAACCCTTGGATCTTAAGAACAATGAAAAAGCAATCAGATTCTTAAAAGAAGAATTTCAATAGAAGAAAAAGTAAAAAAGAATCACTTCTGTAAAATCAGGATGGTAAATACCTTACAGGGTAATCAGATTCAAAACATAGAGAATCCCTCTAGGCAAAACCTTAAGTTACAAAAAGACACAAAAACAGGAATCTACATCCCATTCCGCACAGTTTATTTTCTCAGCCATTTAAAGGAATCGGAATCTAACACATACCTAGCTAGATTACTTACTAAGTTCTAAGACTCCACTCCTGTTCTGTCCCCGGCAAAAGCATCACAGAGAGAGAGAGGCTTTGTTTCTCCCTCCCCCCAGCTTTTGAAAGTATCTTGTCTCCTCATTGGTCATTTTGGTCAGGTGTCAGCGAGGTTATCCTAGCTTCTTAACCCATTACAGGTGAAAGGGTTTTTCCTCTGTCCAGGAGGGATTTTAAAGGTGTTTACCCTTCCCTTTATGACATCATCCTTGGAGATTTTTAAGAGCGGGTTAGGCAAACACCTGTCAGTGATAGTCTAGATAATACTTAGTCCTGCCATGAGTGCAGGGAACTGGACTAGACCTCTTGAGGTCTCTTCCAGTCCTATGATTCTATTTTATGCTCGTTTTGTTAAATGAAATGAGTTTTCATTGACATACTCAGGTGGAAGAGATGAAAACTACTTTCTGAATGTAGTCTTGTAACAGTTGTTACCGTATATACTCGTTCATAAGCCGAATATTTTTGGTAAAGTGACGCATCAAAGAGCAGGGGTCGGCTTAAACAGGTTTACACCAAAATTTGATGATTTTAAACTCTGTGGAATCATTGAATTAAATATCTAATACATTGTCGTTTTGTTTACCTGGAGTGTGTGCAGGCATGGAGCCCCTCAGCTGCCTGTGGCTGCGGTTCGCTGTTCCCAGCCAATGGGAGCTGCAGGAAGTGGCAACATCCAGGCCCGCTAGCGGTTTACCCTAATGGGCCAGGAGCCAAAGTTTGCCAGCCCCTGAAATATAGGGTCGGCTTATGAAAGGGTCATACAGGTTTTTACTATTTTTACCTATCCATCTTGGGGGGTTGGCTTATAAACGAATGGGCTAATGAACGAGTATATACTGTAGTTTAATTTCCTTTAAAATATATTTTCTGAACAAAACTTCAAACTCACAAATCCCTACTTAGAATTTACTTTTAGAAACTGGTTACAAGAAAGTTAACTATTTAATTTCTTTAAGGACACAGTCTCCTTGAAATCTAGTCAATTATAAAATACTAAACAGTATCAGGTACTAGGTCTCCCCTCAGTCCTCCTACTGGCTTTATAATGGCAGCCTGTTATAAAATAACATTTTTATTTTAAAAAATTCATACTCTTGCTGAATGAGATGCATAAAGGACAGATTCCTGTTTGAGTGCATCCAGGGAAAACAGTAAAATGGTATGCAAACTGGAAAGAAATAGATAAATGTATATTCTGTAATCTTGAGTGTTACATGTGACTAGAATAGGTATACCTTTTTCACAAATGACTTTTTTTATGTTGACAATGCACCAAAAGATGTGAAAGAGCAAAGACAACAGTATATAAACCAAATGTACTGTTAAAACAGACTTAAGTGAAAATGGTGTGTATTGCTCATGACTCAGTACAAACATTATGAAACCTTTAGAACTATTAGTTATGTAAAAAACCTGTCATTCTTGCTCACTACTAGAACTTTACATTGACTTATTATATGATTCCTATTTGGTCTTAAAGTAAAATAAAGCAGAATTCATACCTTAATATATAAACTGGTAATGTGACACTTTGTTTTCTCTATCTGGTAATTCAGGATCAATAACATTTTAAAACATTATGTGGCATAGCAACATCTACTGGTAGCTGTTGGTAGTTGCATAAAATAGTAGTGTTTGGAGGATAGTAGAAAATAACAAGAAGTAGAGAACTGTGGATGATTCTGCCATTGTTCCACAGAATGCTATGCACGGTCTAGTTTTTCAATAAACTATTTTATTCTGTTTTTGATATTGAAAATGTAAATACTATGCTTCATAATTACAGCACGAACACGAAACACCTAAAACTGGTAAAATCCATTTAGATTTCCCCACAATTTATGGGCTTTTTAATAACTTCCATTAATAAGTTAGTTATTAAGCAGGCTGAGTAGTACAAAAATATTAAGGCAAATTAATCCCTTGGAGTAGAGAGGTGAAATTCCATTTACTGCAACACCTGCTTACAAAAGAATTAATTTTGTCCAGTGTAGATACTGTCACTCTACAGTAGTATTATATGAAGGAACCACTAGCATGGGAGAATGCTGTGAAAGTAAAGGTTAGCAATTCAATATTCAGCTACAAAATACTTTGCATATGTAGTTTGTAATTATTACACTGATCACTTACAAATGGCATAGTGAAACAAAATATTAAAATGTTCCCTTGGGCTGGATGGAGGAAACCATGAATTTTTATAAAATGGATTAAAAATACCTATAACACTTGCAATAGGTAGTGCTTGGCTTATTCATTAACAAATTCTTAAACATACGCACATACATGCAGATCAAGTGTCACTGAATTATTAATTTGATTTTAAAAAGATAACCATTTTGTGAAACTGAAGACTAATCTGAGCAGAACTCCTTGATTTTCAGTTGTTCATTGACCATTTAACATTCTTAACTTCAGTATTTTAGTTCAGTTGTGATTTTTATTTTGCATGACTGACCATAGTGGCATGCAGAGTTGCAGCCTTTTGCAGAACGCTTCAGGTTAAAAAAAGCCTTAGTACTGGATCGAACTCTTACCCCCAATATGTGACTACAATTTACCAATGGCCAGAGTTAATATATTCAATATCCAGAGATTTAATTGGCTATTGTAAATAGCAGTCGCACCATACAATCTGCCAGGTTTCAGAGTAGCAGCCATGTTAGTCTGTATCTGCAAAAAGAAAAGGAGGACTTGTGGCACCTTAGAGATGAACAAATTTATTTGAGCATAAGCTTTCGTGAGCTACAGCTCACTTCATCAGATGCATGCAGTGGAAAATACAGTAGGGAGACTTTATATACACAGAGAGCATGAAACAGTGGGTATTACCATACACGCTGTAATGAGAGTGATCATGTAAGGTGAGCTATTACCAGCAGGGGGGAGAGGGGGTAGGGGGAAAAAATCCAAAACCTTTTTGTAGTGATAATCAAGGTGGGCCATTTCCAGCAGTTGACAAGAACGTGTGAGGAACAGTGGGCCGGGGGGGAATAAACATGGGGAAATAGTTTTACTTTGTGTAATGACACATCCACTCCCAGTCTTCATTCAAGCCTAAGTCAATGGTGTCCAGTTTGCAAATTAGTTCCAGTTCAGCAGTCTCTCATTGGAGTCTGTTTCTGAAGTTGTTTTTGTTGAAGAATTGCCACTTTTAGGTCTGTAATCGAGTGAGCAGAGAGATTGAAGTGTTCTCCGACTGATTTTTGAATGCTATAATTCTTGACATCTGATTTGTGTCCATTTAGTCTTTTACGTAGAGACTGTTCAGTTTGGCCGATGTAAATGGCAGAGGGGCATTGCTGGCACATGATGGCATATATCACATTGGTAGATGTGCAGGTGAACGCGCCTCTGATAGTGTGGCTGATGTGATTAGGCCCTATGATGGTGCCCCCTGAATAGATATGTGGACACAGTTGGCAACGGGCTTTGTTGCAAGGATAGGTTCCTGGGTTAGTGGTTCTGTTGTGTGGTATGTGGTTGTTGGTGAGTATTTGCTTCAGGTTGGGGGGCTGTCTGTATGCAAGGACTGGCCTGTCTCCCAAGATCTGTGAGAGTGATGGGTCATCCTTCAGGATAGGTTGTAGATCCTTGATGATGATCAGACGTCAGGAATTATAACATTCAAAAACTAGTCGGAGAACTCTTCAGTCTCTCTGGTCACTCGATTACAGACCTAAAAGTTGCAATTCTTCAACTTCCCCCGTTCCTCACACGTTCTTGTCAACTCGAAATGGCCCACCTTAATTATCACTACAAAAGGTTTTTTTCCTCTCTCTCTCTCTCTCTCTCTCTCCTGCTGGTAATAGCTCACGTTACCTGATCACTCTCGTTACAGTGTGTATGGTAACACCCATTGTTTCATGCTCTCTGTGTATATAAAATTTCCCCACTATATTTTCCACTGCATGCATCTGATGAAGTGAGCTGTAGCTCACGAAAGCTTATGCTCAAATAAATTTGTTCGTTTCTAAGGTGCCACAAGTCCTCCCTTTCTTTTTGCGCATACAATCTGCATCCACACTGTCATGCACTGATGCATGATCAGTCTTTCTTATATACCATGGAACAATTAAGTTCAATAATTGCTTTCATATATAAGAGGGGGGGAAACAGATCACTAGTCAGTGCAAAAGAAAAAAGTGGATGCGGATGTGCTCTTATTTGAACAGTAATCACACAGTAGTGCAACTAGTGACATCTGTTGCACATAAGAAATAGGTTATTGTGCAGATGAAATCATACAAATTATTTTACTCAGTCCTTTCACATCTCATTTTTAAAGGTTTAGATTATGCTAAAGTATCCTCAATCCTATGTTGCTATTCAGATATATTCAGTGATTGCATACAGTCACAGTCATAATTATTGAATCCAGAACTTCAATTCTGTTGTTTGGGAAAGGGCTTCTACTCTTGCACTGGAGGAAGGCATTCAAAACTATAGGGGGCAGATCCAGATTTTTTGAATATGTGCCTCAACAGTTTCAACTTCCCCGTCACTATTTCCTCCCTTTTATTCCTCCTCTTCTCCCTCTTGGGATTTCAAGGACATGGGTTTAATTCCTGCAAAGACCTAGATCCGCTCCTCTGCCAGCAAGTACCGAGCACAGCTTTCATATGGCATTTTGTCTTCAGAATAGTCACAGGCAATGGTACTGGAATCCTATTTCATAAGTCTCAAGAAATAGGAAGATGTGATAGATCTTAGGCTTTGCAAGGAGGGTGCTTACTCCTTTCAGGGCCTAGCCAAAAGACTCGCTCCCCAGAAGAACTGAGTAGGGACAAAACGGAGTTCCACACACCAACTGTTTCTTGTCCTATTGTGTTGGAGCAGCTATACTGATTTCCAAGGGGCTAGGGCTGGGCTAAGGGTCTGCAGTTCACGTCCAGTACATGATTCCCCATCTTGAGCAGCAATGAAACTGTAAAGACTGATTTAAGTATACAGTCCACAACAATAGTGCACTCAGTTTAAGGCACTGGACCTATGACTGTGAATCAAACCCAGTTAAATAAAAAAAAGGGTAGTATAATCTAAAAATGAAAAGGCTATGAAAATAAAAGATATAAGATTTTTGTTACAATTTTGGTATTGTTATAAAAAGTAAATTGTTTGAACGTGAGTGTCCGTGAATTGTTAAAACATGAGACTACAAAGGACCATCTTGAAGTCCAGTCCGCTTGGGGTGGAAATGGCAAGTGGGGTGAAAGAGCCCATTTTGGATAAATTGGAGTCATGGCTGTAGAGTCCTTAAATTTGGAACACTGCATACCAGCGTTCTTCTTTTAAAGAAAACAACACCAGTTTGCTTAGCCCCATAATCTGAAAGTCCAAAAAGTTAAAAGCACTACTCACTGTAAGAAGTGAAATGTATTTGAAAATAGCTTTAAATCACAACTGGTATTGACTTTAACAAGGAATGGCAGTCTTGCTAAAGTTATATAATTTTGTGTCACTGGCAGCATGAGAGCCCTGTGTCTAAATATAAGTGAATTCCCATTCTGCTCCAATACTGTTTTAACAATCCAAAGAAGCTCAAATGTTTATACAAAGTTTACTTTTTTTAAACAATAAACCAACATTTAAGCTGGATAGCAACTTAAGAGAGGAATCTTGGTGATCTATAAGCTTAAAGAAATGTGTTCCATTCCAAGAATGGGTTCAATTTGTTTTATTGTACTTTAAGGAAGCCTTGATAAACAATTTATGATGTTTGGGAATATATATTTTGTGTAATGACCTTATTTTAGGTGCTCAAATATCAGGTGATGGGTGCAGTATAAATACCCAGAAAGAGATTTAATGAGGTAAATTCTAAAAAGGGAATATTCTAATTTTCAGTTTGGACCTAAACCACTAAAAGATATATGGAGTATAGGGATAATATTAAAGAACTCTTAGTTATACTCCAAAATTTATTTTTAAAAGCTGTTTTAGGAGTGTAACTTTGTTGCCAAGAGATTTTTAAATAGAAATTTTCTTCTAAATTTCAGGTATCTTGTATTTTTTTGTCCACATGACATAGTCTACCGATGCTTTTCCTTTCTGCCTCTTCGACTGATGGTTGCAGGAATGAAAGAAGTGACAAGGACTTGGAAAGTAACAGCTGGAATTGCACATGCAAACAGTCACTACAAAAATGCCTGGCTTATCATGGTAGCTGTTGGCTGGGCCAGAGGTAATGTGTAAAATCTCTTGTTCTGATGAATTGTGAAGTTTTAAAGTGGTGGTTAAATTGTGAACCATGATCTACTGTGTGGGAGTGGTAGCCTTAAATTCAGACTGTTATCCCTTGAGGAGGGAAAGTCTGTGTGTCTGTGCAGCAATTTCTCTGGTTAGATGAGGGATGGCATTGACTGGCTTTGGAGGGAACTGTGTCTAGCCCTTAGGAAGGAAGAAGCCTGTACTCATGTAAGTATCTTTAGGATTTGCTGGTTGATGACAAAAGGAATCAACAAGGCTACTATATAACTTGATCGTTATAATCATTAACTTTCCAATGGAACTGTTCTTACAGAAGTTGCGGTTCTATATAGCAGGATTGTTACTTTTCTAATTTTTTTGTATGTCCCAATACTTTAATCAGATAAAATTCCTCTAGTGTGTTCAATCTCATCTAATCGAGTTGTCTCCTAAATTAAATAAGTACAACATATTATATCTAGAAATGTATTGTGCACTTCAGAGCAGCAGTGTTTGCTTTACTTTTGTACTTTATATCCCACTACAGTAGGCATCACTGGCTCAGCTCTGACTTTACTTTTTTAGCTCTGCATTATAGTTTATTTCCACTCTGCTTGGGAGCCCACAGACACGTTAACAAAAGTAATTCTAACTTGTGTTGGGTTTCTTATAGAATTTACTGAACAGAGAGAGTGCCACATTCTTCTTATGCCTTATTTCCTCTACACTCTCACACACATACTTCTAGTAATCTTTGATTGTTTTCCCTATAATGGAAGTCTTCTAGATTTTATTTTGGGATGTGTGGACGCGCGCTTGCTCTCTCCCTCATATGTATATGCCTATATATAAATTGCCATCTGTGATCCTGGAAGAAAATGGATTCTCATAAGAATGGCCATAATGGGTCAGACCAGTCGTCCTTCTAGCCCAGTGTCCTGTCTTCTGACATTGGCCACTGTCAGATGCTTCAGAGGCAATGAACAGACCAGGGCAATTAGTGACTGCTCCATCCCCTATTTTCCACTCCCAGTGTCTGGCAGTTAGAGGCTTAAAACACGCAGAGCCTGGGGTTTCATCCCTGACCATTTTGGCTAATATCCATAGATGGACCTATCCTCAGTGAACTTACCTAATTCTTTTTTGAACCCAGTTACAGTTTTGGCCTTCACAATATCCCCTGGCAGCAAGTTCCATAGCTTGACTCTGCATTGTGTGATGTAGAACTTCCTTGTTTGTTTGTTTTTAAACTTGCTGCCTATTAATTTCATTGGGTGACCCCGGGTTCTTGTTCTATGTGAAGGGGTAAATAACACTTCCTTATTCACTTTCTCTGCACCAGTCACGGTTTTATAGACCTCTATCATATCCATCCTTAATCATCTCTTTTCCATGCTGAAAAGTCCCAGTCTTATTAATCTCTCCTCATATGGAAGTTGTTCCATACCCTTAATTTTTGTTGCCATTCTCTGTACCTATTCCAATTCTAATATATCTTTTTTGAGATGGGTTGACTAGAACTGCACACAGTATTCAAGGTGTAGCATATCATGGATTTATATAGTGTTACGCTTTTTGTCATCTTCTCTATCCCTTTCCTAATGGTTCCTAACATTCTGTTAGCTTTTTTGAGTGTCGCTGCACACTGAGCGGATGTTTTCAAAGAACTATCTACGAAGACTCCAGGATCTCTTCCTTGAGTGGTAACAGCTAATTTAGACCCTATCATTTTGTATGCATAGTTGGGATTATGTTTTCCAATGTGCATTACTTTGCATTTATCAACACTGAATTTCATCTGCCATTTTGTTGCCCAGTCACCCAGTTTTGTAAGAACCTTTTGTAACTATTTGTAGTCTGCTTTGGACTTAATTATCCGAATAATTTTGTATCAACTGCAAATTTTACCACCTCCCTGTTTACCCCCTTTTCCAGATCATTTGTGAATACGTTGAACAGCACTGGGCCCAATACAGACTCCTGGGGGATCCCACTATTTACTTCTCTCCATTCTGAAAACTAACCATTTATTTCTTCCCTTTGTTTCCTGTCTTTAACCAGTTACCGATCCATGACAGGACCTTCCCTCTTATCCCATGACTGCTTACTTTGCTTAAAAGCCTTTGGAGGGGCCTTGTCAAAGACTTTCTGAAAGTTCAAAACCCACTGGATCCCCCTTGTCCACATGTTCGTTTGACCCTTTCAAAAATTCTAATTGAGTAGTGAGGCATGATTTCCCTTTACAAAAGCCATGTTGGCTCTTCCCTAACAAATTATGTTCATCTATGTGTCTGGTAATTCTGTTCTTTACTATGCTTTCAACCAGTTTGCCTGGTACTGAAGTTAGGCCTGTAATTGCGAGGATTGTCTCTGGAGCACTGTTCCCTCTAAGCTGTGCACACGTGCGTGCGAACACAGATCCTAAACCCCATGTGCATGGTGAAACACCATGCCCACAAAATTGCACAGAAGAAATTTTTTGCACGCATGGCCTGTCAAAAATTAGAGGGAACATTGCTCTGGACCCTTTTTAAAAAATTGACATCACATTAGCTATTCTCCAGTCATCTGGTACAGAAGCTGATTTAAATGATAGATTACATACCACGGTTTAGGTTTCAGAGTAGCAGTCATGTTAGTCTGTATCCACAAAAAGAAAAGGAGTACTTGTGGCACCTTAGAAACTAACAAATTTGAGCATAAGCTTTCAAGATCTTATGCTCAAATTTGTTAGTCTCTAAGGTGCCAGAAGTCCTGCTTTTCTTTATACCACAGTTAGTAGCACTGCAATTTCATATTTGAGTTCCTTCAGAACTAATCAGTAAATACCATCTGGTCCTGGTGACTTATTACTGTTTAATTTTTCAGTTTGGTCCAAAACCAATTCTATAGATACCTCAATCTGGGACAGTTCCTCAGATTGGTCACCTACAAAGAAGAGCTCAGGAGTGGGACTCTCCCACACATCCTCTGCAGTGAAGACCAATGCAAAGAATTCATGTAGCTTTTCTGTAATGGCCTTGTCTTCCTTTAGCACCTCGATCGTCCAGTGGCTTCACTGATTGATTGTTTGGCTGACTTGCTTCTGATCGTACTTAAAAAAACTAACAACAAAAAATATTTTATCTTTTGCTAGTAGCTCTTCAAAATCTTTTTTGGTCTGCCCAATTATACTTCCACACTTGATTTGCCAGAGTTTATGCTCATTTCTATTTTCCTCAGTAGGATTTGACTTCAAATTTTTAAAGCATGCCTTTTTGCCTCTAATCTCTCTTAATCTGTTTAGCCATAGTGGCACTTTTTTGGTCACCTTACTATTTTTTTTTTTAATTAGGGGTATACATTTAATTTGAGCCTCTATTATAGTGTCTTGAACAAGTTTCCATGCAGCTTGCAGGCATTTTTTACTCTTGCGAATGTACCTTTTAATTTCTGTGTAACTAGCTTCCTCATTTTTGTGTAGTTCCTCTTTCCCTTGAAGTTAAATGCTACTGTAGTGGGCTTCTTTGATATTTTTCCCTCCCACAGGATGTTAAATTTGAATATATTATGGTTGCTATTACTGAATGGTTCAGCTATATTCACCTCTTGGATCAGATTGTGTGCTTCACTTAGGGCTAAATAAAGAATTGTCTCTCCCCTTGTGGGTTTCAGGACTAGCTGCTCCAAGAAGCAGTCATTAATGGTGTCTACAAACTTGATCTCAGCATCCCATCTTGAGGTGACATGTATTCAGTCAGTATGGATATAGTTGAGATCTCCCATTATTACTGAGTTTTGTATTCTTGTAGCCTCTGTAATCGCTCTGAGCATTTCACAGTCACTATCGCTTTCCTGAGCAGATAGTCAGTAATATATTCCTACTGTTATTATTCAAGCATGAAATTTGTATCCATAGAGATTCTATGGTACTCTTTGCTTTAAGATTTTTAGTATATTTGATTCTATGCTTGCTTTCACATACAGTGCCACTCCCCCACCTGTATAGCCTACATTTTCATTCCTATATATTTTGCACCCTGGTATTACTGTGTCCCATTGATTATCCTCATTTCACCAAGTTTCTGTGATGCCTATTATATCAATATCCTCATTTAATACCAGGTACTCAAGGTCACCCATCTTAGCATTTGTATAAGAGTACTTATAAAATTTGTCATTTTTTTAATTGTCTGCCATTATGTGATGTAATTGAATGGGACTGTCTCTCAATTGACTGCTTCTTTTCAATTCCTACCTGTGCTTTGTCAACTTCTGTCCTCTACTCTTTACTGGGATAGAGAATCCCTGTGACTAGAGCCTCCCTACAGGATGGTTCCATCTGAGCTGCATGCTCCTCCATACCTGTCAGCTTTCCCCAGTCTTTAGTTCAAAACCTCCTCAACAACATTTTTAATTTTACAAGCCAGCAATCTGGTTCTGTTTTAGTTTGGGTGGAGTCCACCCTTCCTGAATAGGCTTCTCCTTTCCAAAAAGGTTCTCCAGTTTTTATAAACCTCAAACCCTCCTCCCTGCACCCTCTCCCACACTGAATCTTTGTTTCCTGTTAGACAAGAATACAGTGTCTAAATTGTCAAGTGACAAATGACTTCGGTGTCTAAGCTTTGTGTACTCAACTTCAGGCACCTTAACGGGGCCTGATTTTCAGATGGCGGCTGCTTGGCAATCAGGTCTCTTTAAGGCGTTAGGGTCACCCGTGTCACTAATCACGACTGAAAGTTTTAGACTATGTTCAAATCTGTACTTTAGGGGTCAGATCCTGCCCCCATTAAATAAAGGGAGTTTGCAGAGCCATAGGAGGAGCACACTGAACTGTGAGGGCTTGTCTACACTCAGGGTGGATTTGATTTAAATCACAAGTCAGGAAGACTCGATTTAATCATGGATTTCTACATAAAAGTGCACTCTTATTAGTTGTTATAACCTTAATATATAGTCTTCACAACTCAGAGATGGGTGTAGGTTTCATTTTTAGAAGCTACACACGATACATTTTTAAAGTGATTTATTTTGAAAACTTTTCAGATTAGTTTTACAGCTATATCAGAAAATGAAGGATTGTTTGGTTATTTCATTTACCAAAGGTAATTGAAGCAGATTTTTATGAAGTCATTGGGAGGTGAACGATCTCCAGTTCAACAGGTTAATCGTTAATATTTGGAGGATTTTCTTGCCATGCTGTATTGGGAGGAGAACATCACCAGACAGATATTTAAATTGTTTTATTTAACTAAAACAACAATGTTATGTATTCTGGATGTTTTTCTTCAACAGAAAACATTTTTATAATATAAAGTTTTATAAAATCAGGTTTGTTTTTGTTAAAATTGTTTTTAACTAAAATAGTTAAATGAAACTTTTTTAAAAAAACAAAACAAAAAATCAACTGTCTGCCAGGTCAGCATGAGAAACTTAAAATATTGGCTTCTGCAGCTAACTCTGTCGTCTTCACCTCCATTTTCCTGTTTGTTCATAATCTGGAAAAGAAAAACAAGCTTTCCTGCTTTTTCAGGTCCAAAACTATTTCTCAATTTGGAATGAATTAGTTCAAAGGAAGAAAATATTCTTTCTACACCGGCAGAAGAAGCTACTGCTGTTAAAAGTGAGATTATCACGTCAACAGTCTCTGAATCCAAGTGCTGAAGTGACTTCCACCAGTTCACTGGTGTGACTTTCTTTAAAACATCGTCAGCAAACATATATTTCTTGAATGGTTCACCCTTAGCTCTGAAGTTTATTACAGTTGGCATTATGGAGGGATGATTGCTGGATGTCCATGTCCTAGGCAACTCCTCTTCTTCAGCAGTTAAGGTTTGACCTTGGTACCAAGTATTGAGAATTTTTGCAAGAAAATAAGCTGGAGATAGTGCTTGTCCCATTTGTTTTTTTAAATGCTTGTAATTTAACTCTGTCTTTGCATATTTCTCTTTTTAAAATGTCACTCAGTTCCTTCCAAATTTCAGCAGCATCAGCAATAAAACAGCTATTTCCCTGCGTTTTGTTCGAGGCTACAGAAATAGGCTTCATGGTACTCAGCATGTGTTCAACATTTCTCTTAAGCCTGCTGTTGAGATCTTTGGCTGTGACAGGGCCATCTATTTTTTTCACAGTTTTGTTCACACACTGTCATCAGATTAGGTCAGTTCTTGATACAGTGCTCAAAACAGTCCACTACTGAGTTCCATCACACGTCTTGTGAGAGAGTTGGCTTGGTTCTTCCCACTTTTTTCAGAGCACTTGCTGCAAAGTGGTTGTTACGGAAGTATTTTGCACTTTCAACATTAGCCTTTATTACTGTAACACTGAAGTCTTTGGCTGGGAAGTGCATCAAATGAGCACTGCGACCGTATGTTAGCTTGGGACTCTCTTCACTCTTCTTTAAATAATTTCTTCTTATCTTGGATACATTTGCAGCATTGTCCGTGACCAAGCTGCGTTGTAGACATTTGAATTTTTTTTCAGTTTGTTATAGCTTTTATTGTTGCTTCCTGTAAGTATTCTGCTGTGTGTGCATTTCCTGTTGTATCAATTGTTTCTGGAAGAAAGACCTTCCCTTTGTCTGTTGTCACACAAGCACATACAACAGGATCATTGTGGACATTGCTCCACCCATCAAGACTCAGGTTAACTCTAGACCTTTTGCACACTGCTCAATTTCTCTTTCATACACTTTATCCAGAAATGTGCCTGCAACATCCGCTCTGTTGGGTGCCCTGTATCCTGGTCTTAATGCCTGAACCATGTAAATGAAGTGTGGGTTTTCAATCATACGGAGAGGAGAGTTTGTTGCATAAACCGGGCAATTTCTTCATCTTTTTGTAATCTGCTGGTTCTTATCACAAACTTATCTATGGTTTTCTCTGGATGATGGTTCTTTTTTCTTTTTGCTACAGGTGATATACTGTGGCTCAGTGACATACATGATGTGACTGAAACACTGTCATTGGCAGATAACTCTGAAACTATAGAAAATGATGGTGATCTTGAAGGTGGATAGTCTTCAGAATCCTGTACATTGAGGATGGATTCTCCTAAACAAAATAAGTCAATGCAGTTGTTTGTTTATTATTACCATACTGCTCATTGAATAATCCTCATTGCATTCACTGACACTCAGCACTACTTTAAAGATGAAATTGTAAAAGGAAGATCTGCCTATTTCAGCTATTTATTTTTTTATCACAACTGCATCTAAAATGCTAGTACCATAGAGTAACAACTATATTTGTTGCTCAAACATGAGAATTCAAGAATAGTCCAGAAGGAAGACAGGCAGTCCTTAAGAAAGAAGTATGAAATAAAGAAGTTTACCAACCTGAAGATCCTGCATGTTCAGATCCTTTCATCATCTTCAGTGCAACTTCCTCCTGAGAAGGAACACTTCTCATGATGTTGTTTCATTCGGGCCTTGCATGTCTTCGTTGCACTGTTTGCATTTTGCACGCATGCCTGTCTTACCCACAGGTAGAGGAACTTCATTAAAATATTCCCAAACTGGGTCTCTTTTACGGCCTGCTGCCATTGTAGGTTTTCCCTTCTAGTGAGAGAATGGTATGGTAGATCAATGAAGGCTACACTCAGAAAGACCTCAAGACTTCTGGAATATGCTGCTCAAACAGTTTCACTTTTGTTTCTACTGTCTGTCCCTCCCTTCTCACATTTATCTCCAGACTTCTTGTCCAGATCTATTCTGCCCCTAACAATCTTCTATTCATTGAACTTTTTAAAACTTTGCACTTTTACAGAGAGATAAGGGATTGACTCTGTGTACACAAATTTGCAGAGGGACAATAGGGCTGTGGTCTGTTATTTCTCACCTTTATTTATTTATTTTATTTTATTTAAAAACGTTTTTGCTGTTATCTCTGGCGACACAAATCCACAGTTTGAGAACCGCAAAACTAAGCATCTCTGATGGTATCTTCTAGACTGAGCACTGAGTCCCATTGGGTAGATAGAAAGATTAACCTAAATAAGCTATACAGAAGCCCCTGGACCCCATAAGATTGGGTCCCTAATCCATGAACTATTGGAACTCATTTACAAAACTTTTTTTAAACATTATGTGAATATATTGTCTCATACTATTTGAGCATAAGCTTTCGTGAGCTACAGCTCACTTCATCCACAGTATGCATCCGATGAAGTGAGCTGTAGCTCACGAAAGCTTATGCTCAAATAAATTGGTTAGTCTCTAAGGTGCCACAAGTCCTCCTTTTCTTTTTGCGAATACAGACTAACACGGCTGTTACTCTGAAACCTGTCTCATACTATAGAATTAGAATTTATAATCCCTATTCCATGATGAGATATCTTTGAGCTATAATGTATCTTAATTAAAACTATCTTTAGATTGCTTTTTTCCTCAAAAAGCATTTTATCAAAAAAATCAGATTATTTTATTTTATTTTTTTAAGTCATTGATTTTTATCCACCCTGTCTACACTACACAGCTTTTAGTGACATGGCTGTATTGCTACAGCCGTGCCACTAAACGTCGGGCAGTGTAGCTGCTGTTTGTCGGCTCTCCTGCCAACAGCACACTGTTCACACTGGTACTTGTCGCGGCAAACCTTTTGTCTTTCGGGGGAGGGGCGGGTGTTTAATGGCTCTGAAAGACAAAGTTTTGTCGTTCAATTGCCGTTGTAGACATGGCCTTAGTCACTAAGAGACTATACCATTGAGATCTGTTATAATTTATTGGATTTTCAGGAGCTGGTGGTGGCTTAATCTCTAACTTTGAGCAGTTGGTGAGAGGTGTTTGGAAACCTGAAAGCAATGAACTTCTGAAGATGTCCTAGTAAGTTTGTGTAAACCTTTGTAGAACTGGAATAATTGTAATAACTTTGTTCTCTTCGGCTCCTGCTTTCAAATACCTACATGAGTAATTTTTGTGGTGCAGCGTTTATAAACAGGTGCTAGTAGACTGCTTATAAATTCAAAGTAAGTGGGTCCAAATCTTTACTATGTGATGGCTGGCTTGACTTATGTGGAACGAGGAGTTAGTCTAAATGATTTCCTCATGAATAATTGTCTTCACTACAAAATTACCACAGAATTGGAACTAATTGGTAAACGTGTTGGCAACTTGTGCAAAGAGGACAATCATTTGAATGGGCAAGAAAAATTAACCACCTCTGCCAGAGCTCTGGTTCATCCAAGGCAGAAATGAAGTACATTGTGGCAGGGTAATGTGAGTGGAAACTTACATTCCTGCATGTGCTGGTACACAGTCTGAAGGTAGTTAGATGACTTTAGGACTGTCATTCTAGTGGATATATTCTACCAACGCTAAATACTTTAAAAAAGAAAAAACAGTTGCACTCTTCTGAACACACATGCAAGCCATCTGTTAAATATATAGCATTAAAAAACATCAACACATGTCTCTGGTGCATTGCAAGATAGAAGATGCTACTTGAGTTTCAGGTTTCAATTCTTTGTCTCGCAGAAGCTAAATTGGGAGTATTACATAGCACTCAGTTTAGCTTCTGCAAGAGAGAGAATTTGAATTGGCTGGCAGGCCACAAACTACTGCTGTAAAGGGAGATAAGCTCATAGGGGATATAAAATGCCCACTTTGCCCTCCCATGTGACTTCCCAGCTGGTTTCTGTGGAAATGATTATTTCAAAACCAGCGTTATGACTTTTGATGTGATAAACATTTAGGGATGCTGGTTTCATGTAACTGCCCTGGGTAGTAAAGAATGACAGAAGAGAAATACAAAAATTATGAGCAGCACTATTTCCAAAAGGAAGGATTGTGAGGCTTATGGTGTCAGCTGCACCTAAATACTTCAAACTCAGTGAAACAAGTAAATTCTGCTAGTTTAAAACACTGCAGTCACTTTCTTTAAAAAAGTGCTAGCTGAAGGAAGAATGAGTTTTAAATGTTAATTGTGGTATTGCATCTAGTCTCATGAAGGGTAAAAGCTGAGATGGCAAGATGCCAGAACAGAGAGGTGTTGGACACAGATCACTGTCCTCACATCCTGAAATTATTTTGGTTAAAAATTCCCTTGACAATTTTTTTCAAATGTTCTTCTTTGGTTGTAAAGCTAAATGCATGAATCTAATTAAAGGTGTGATAAGAAATGAAACTTGACGAATCCCAAATCGTAAGAATATACAAGTAGAGTTATACTACTGGCTTCCTGATCAGCCTCTTATAAAGTGCTCAAATGTCACAGCGGTCTAAGATTTAGACAAGCAGTTTCTTGACACCTTGAATGATTGGTTCTTAGAACAGCTTGTTCTAGAGCACAATGAGGAGAGCTTATTCTTAACGCAGTCCCAAGTAACACATAGAAGTTGACTGAAGTAATAATTTAAGTTGAATCACTAAGTAATAGCAAAAAGCAAAGGAGGACTTGTGGCATCTTGGAGACTAACAAATTGATTTGAGCATAAGCTTTCGTGAGCTACAGCTCACTTCATCGGATGTGAGCTGTAGCTCACGAAAGCTTATGCTCAAATAAATTTGTTAGTCTCCAAGGTGCCACAAGTCCTCCTTTGCTTTTTGCGAATATAGACTAACATGGCTGCTACTCTGAAACCTGTCACTAAGTAATAGTAACTACAGTAAAATTAAGCTGAAATTCCTCAGGGGGAAGAAAATATCACACAATGATTAGAGGTGTGGCAAAAACTTCCATAAGAAAACTGAGTGTAAATATTGGCACAGTTTAATTTAGAGGTGACTAATAAAGGGATATATCAGATGCATAAATTAAATAATAGTATGGAGAAGACAAATTGGGTGGTGGTCTTTAAATTCAGGAACAAAGATCTAAGAAATTAAAAGCTTGCAAACTAAAAACTAATAGATGTATACAAAACATGTAATTAGCCTGTGAACATGTTGCCATATTGTTACCACAAGCTTTTTATCATTTACTTTCAGCCAAGCAAATATTGTAGTTATATTTTTGTATGCGGAGGTATTCTATCAGCATAGGAGGGGGAGGAGAGAAAATCCACACGCTTGTCTTTATTTTGTTTGGTTTCCAGCCCTGTAAAAGTGACTCTGGTAGGTGCAGTACTCTTCACATTGCAACATGCCCAGAACCTACCAATAGCAAGACACAACCTTATGTTCTTTTATACCACCTTTCTAGTGGTCACAAAGGTAAGAATTTGGAAATGTATAATTATTTAAACATATGCAATACAGCAATATTTTTCACTGTACTTTCTAAAGTAAGATGTATGTTGTTGAATATTTCTCTTTATACCTGCCACCAGAATTCTAATTTCAGTTTTCTTCTTCTGGAGAGATCTGGTCAAACTCAATTGGTGAAAATGGCATAGCTCAATTGAAGTCAGCGGAGCTACCCCAATACCAGTGGAGGCTCTGACCCCCATGAGCCTTAAGTAACTCTTTCATATCTGAAGCAGACCGACAGGAAGCTCTTTGCACTGTGACCTTTGCTAGTTGTATTAAAAGAATATTTCAGGAATTTGGCACAGGGAGTTGATATTTCAAGTTACTAAATTATTTGAGAGAAAGATACAATTAAGACACAACAGGTTGTCTTGCCAACCTGTTAATACATGTAGAGCAAAAATGAACTGCAGCCAAAGGCCAAGGGTTTCTAGTCAACGAATACATTTGTTTATAAGTGAATAGAACATGCTCTGTTTGTCTTCATGCTGTTTTTTAAAAGTTTTGGTTTTGGACACATCTTTCAACTATATAGAAAATAATGGTGAAGGAGAAGAGAAAAATAATATGAAAAGTGTTTACTATCTCTTTGTTTATAAAAAGTGGATATGTATATCCACACACATGCATGTGTACACATGTGAGATATATGCACACTTATTGTTCTTCCCTTTAATCTTCTTATGGTTGAACTCAAATCTATCATGTTCTGCATTTATCTTCTCCCAAAAAGCTGGGCTATATTCAGGACTGTGTTAACCCTAAAAAAGGCAAAGTTGGAATCTCAATGTCGTCTGAGCTGTAACAATCTTGAAGGTTGCCACTCTGTTCTTGAGGAGATGTTAAAATACTGGGTGAACTGTAGAGGAGGGTTTAAAAAGAACTGCCTGCCTCCCACAAAGCATCCCTAAAACGTTATGTTTCTAAAATCTGACTAAGATATTGGGTCCCCTGGGTGCTACGGTAATGCAAGTAATCATCATTAATGCTTCAGACTTATCTTTTCTTAAAACACCTAAACATCAGAGGCGCTCAGGATACAAGGGATGTGGTGTTAGGAGATAGTTAGGTGTGGGGAGGGGGTCTGCAGCCTCAGACTCCCTGTACTACTGAAGCCCAAGGTATGGTGACACACAGCTTTGTGGCACCAGTTCTGCATTGGTGACTTGTTAGGAGCTTGAAGTCAGCTAGTAACTAATGCACTGCTAGACTGACACAGTTCATGCAAGTCTGACACACAGACTTATGAAGTAGTGTCTTGCTTTCCAGACACTTCTGAAACCTCTCTCAGAATCAGGGTACTACTCTGGTCTTTAGTGTTGGGTTATAAATACCATATTGGGTCTATTAAGCAGGTCCGTTTCCCCCAGTCCTGGAGGAAGTTCTCCCAATAAGTTGGTTTTAATGTGGGAGTTTTTTAGGATACATGCTACCTAAATCAGTGATGTCCAACCTTTACAGCTTGGGGGCAATTCAAGGTCAAGGGGCCACAAACAACACTCTGGGGCAGATTCTTTCCTTCCTTCTGATCTGCTCAAGTAGTATAAAGGGAGTGGAATTCAGCCACAGGCCCCTCTGAGGATTTACCCCAATGCCTGGAGTCTTCAGTGGTGTAGAACCAACATAGCCTTTTTCCCCACAGCCTCTGGTACAGTAGGTGTGTTGGGAGCAGGCAGGGGAGGAATGGCTGAACCTTAGGATGAAAACTACAACCAGGAACTAATATTCGTGCTGGAACAAATATTTATGAAGAGTCTGTATTAGCATTTAAAAATCTTATTAGTTAAGATGTTAATTAGTTGCCAATTAGCACAGAACGAGACTAATAATTCAAGTCTAGACAAGGCCCTAGAGTATTTTACAGTAACTTTATTGCTTTGTTTTATACATGTCACTTTTTTAAAGATACTTCATTTCAATGGTTAAGATAAAGTTGGAATTTTAGTAGTTTATATTACACCTTTATATGCGAATACGTGTGGTCACATATCTATATCTAACAGGCTAGAAAATGCTTGCTTATGTAGGCAGAATAGACTGAAATGTATGGAAGGTTTGAAGTATTATTCTGGAGATGTGCCAAGGTCAGAAGAGAACTAGAAATGTGGTTCTCCTTAGACTTCTAATTAGGGCCTGACCCAACAAAGCTTTACTTCAATGAACAGTCTCCTCTTAGTGTGAGATTTTTCAGATTTGGACCCATAAATTGGAAAAAGGCTACAGGTAAATAATTCATCCTTTGTGGCTAATTGTGGCTAGAAACATCTATCCATAATGAGTTTTAATATAGCAAGGCTTTTGTGCAGATTTTGGTTTTATGTTACTATGAGTGAAATAATTCTTGCAATGCACTGAAAATTGTAAAGAAGTCTACCAGGCCACTGACTTTTTCCTCTGTCAACAGAGAGCTTCTGTTTTATCTTTCTCATTGGCTTACTCTTCATGCATTTATTAAGCTTAGTTTATTTTCTGTGTGTACACTTAGACTGAAATGCAATGAATAAACCTAAGTTGAAATAAAATCATAGGACTGGAAGGGACCCTGAGAGAGCATCTAGTTCAGTCCCCTGCACTCATGGTAGGAAAGTATTATCTAGACCAGGGATGGGCAAACTTTTTGGCCCGAGGGCTACATCTGGGTGGGGAAATTGCATGCCGGGCCCTGAATGTAGGGCTGGGGCAGGGGTGTGGGAGGGGGTGCAGTGTGCAGGAAGGTGCTCAGGGCAAGGGGGTTGGGGCAGAGGAGGGGTGCGGAGTGTATGAGGGGGCTCAGGACAGTGGTGCAGGAGGGAGTGTGGAGTGCGGCAGGGAGTTCAGGGCAGTGGGTTGGGGTGCAGGAGGGGTGTGTCAGGGGGCTCGGGCACAGGAGAGGTGTGGGGTGCGGAAGGGGGCTCGGGTGCAGGAGGGGGTTGGGGTGTAGGCTGTGGCCTGGCACCGCTTACCTGGAGCAGCTCTGGGGTGGCAGTGACACGCACCGGGGCCAGGGCAGGCTTCCTGCCGGCCCCGGCCCCACGCCACTCCCAGAGGTGGCCAGCACCACAGCCCTGGGGGCGGGCACGGTGGCAGAGGGCTCTGCATGCTGCCCTCGCCCGAAGCACCCAGTGGCCGTGGTTCTCTATTCCTGGCCAATGGGCGCTGCGATGGGCAATGTCTACAGGCGAGGGCAGCACACGGAGCCCTCTGCCCCTTCCTCTCCCAGGGGCTGCAGGGGAGTGGTGCGGGGCCCACAGCTCCACAGGGGTGGCAATCCCATGGGCTGGATCCAAAGCCCTGATGGGCCGTAGTTTGCCCACCCCGATCTAGACCATCTCTCACAGGTGTTTGTCTAACCTGCTCTTAAAAATCTCCAATGATGGAGATTCCACAACCTCCCTAGGCAATTTTTTCCTAATCTCCAACCTAAACTGCCCTTGCTGCAATATAAGCCCATTGCTTCTTGTCCTATCTTCAAAAGTTAAGGATAGCAATTTATCTCCCTCCTCCTTGTAACAACATTTGATGTACTTGAAAACTGTTATCATGTCCCCCCTCTCTTCTCTTCTCTAGACTAAACAAACCCAATTTTTTTTTTCAATCTTCCCTTGTAGGTCATGTTTTCTAGACCTGTAATAACTTATGATGATCTTCTCTGGACTTCCTCCAATTTGTCCACATCTTTCCTCAAATAAGGCACTCAGAACTGGACACAATACTCCAGTTGAGGCCTAATCAGCATAGAGTAGAGTGGAAGAATTACTTCTCGTTTCTTGCTTACAACCCTCCTGCTAATACATCCCAGAATGATGTTTGCTTTTTTTGCAACAGCGTTACACTTTTAGGATTGTTTACTTCTATTTTTAGTTGAAATGCAGTTATTTTCGACAAAGATTTGCACCAGAGGCTAGAAATGCCCTATATTTATAACATGTAAAATACAACACTGTCTTCAAATTAGGGATATACAGAATTCAGAGTTCTGAAAGCTTAGAGATGGTCTGCATAAACTTGCACCAGAATAAATAAGTTTCATATATATCTTTTGTTATTTCAGTGCAGGTCTTTGTGATTTAGCAGATGAGTGTAATGTAAAATTGACATAGGGTGCTTCTGTTAGAGGAGTGTCCACATGCAGACTTGTGCTGAAATAACAGAAGTGTGAATTAAAACTGGTTTAGGTATTTCAGTGTGTGCTTTTGTGTGCGGACCAGCCCATATGTGCTGATTCTTCTTAAATAGTCTTTTTATTTGGAGAGCTAAGGCTTTCTAACTTAAATTTGACCACTTTCTTTATAGGTAACCATGATGTTGACACAATCTGCAGTTTCTCCATTTGCTCCTTTTGAGTCTGTGCTGGGCCGTATACTCTTTGGTTGGCAACAAACTCCATCTAAAGTAAAGGGTGAGGCCAGAGTATCTTCCAACGGAACCTCTTCAGTCTGTGACCGTTCTGCTGGAGAGGCCAGTGAAAGCATTAAGAAAAGACAGGCAAAGAAAACAGAATAAGTGGCCAAAAAATTATCTTGTTACATGTGACCGTAACACTTAGAAACATTTCTATTTCAAATGATGGGGAAAAGAAAACAGGATGTAAGGAAATACATGTGACAGACTGGCAGCAGTGATGAGCTTTGTGCACTGCTGCCATGAAGCATTTAAAGTATATTTTGTAAATTGTAATTCAAATGTTGGGAATGTGTGTATCATGGTAGACCTTTCTAACTTAAATGGTACTAAATAAGATTTTATAGTGATGATGATTTTATTAAATGAGAGATTTATTGTGATTTTGTTTTTATATTTATGAAAAACTAACTTTTAAATGTAACCCCCCTGAAGTTAGTAACAAAATGACAATCAGATTTGACTATTTTTTTCTTTATAGTTTATTTTTGCATATATTTTCTGTTTTGATTCTTGTTTTTCAGCTGAATAAAATGGATAGTTACACACAGTAGCATATTCCAAGGTATGAAAGGCTTGTGTAGTCGTGTTCAATTGAGCAATGGAGTTAGAGTAAAATTTTACCAAACGTTCACATTGCGTGAATAAAAAATTAACATTGTAAATAGTTTGCACTGCAAAACTGTGGAAATGTGCCAAAAACAAGGCCTTTGTTCCCTAGAAAAAAATGTGAATTACTATTATAATTCATGTTGCACTGATCTTGATTCTTAGTCACAACTAGAGAATATTTTTCATTTTCTACTTTCCAGAATAAAAGTAAATTCTCTTGCACTTTAAAAAAAAAAAAGAAAAAAAAAAAAGATATTTGGCAAATAGAAAATTTTCAGTACTAATGTTTATCCAGCTAACTCACTTTGATACTGTCAGCTGAAAACTTTTGATTTATGTTTGCTGTTCTGTAGGCAGTAAATCCGACAGTAACGTAATATTACTGTTGTTAAATTGTTAATGTGCATTTATATTGAAGCATATGGTTTTTAGTATTTCTTCCATTTTCATTTTGCTGTGACTGGATGTGTTCTAGCATGGCATCTTATCCCAAATATCTAACCTCTTCTCCTGCTTTCTAAGGTAGACCGTCATTGTGAAAGAAGAATTACATGTTGCAAGAAATACCCATTTTCCCAATCCAGAATGTTTATCACCTTAACCTTCTCCGCGGCTGTAGGGTAAATACATGGATGTCGCCTCCTCCCATGCTCTTGCCTTTTCTGCACTAGTGTTTCTATTAAAGTCTCCCATCATTTTGCTGCTACCGGTTAAGCTGCACCAATGGTAGCAATGGCAACAGCACTGATGCCAAACCTGTGTGTTCATACCTCTATCATTTAATCCTGTTTAGATTAGGGGCATATGATGTGGTGATAAAAATACTTGTGCCCTGTCTATTCTACCACTTATGCTGGCACTAGGATGGGTGGAGCAGTTAGTTGCTGATGGTAATGAGTAAGAGTACTCCTAGTGTAAGATGCGCTGTAATTGTCCATCAGCTTTTGCTGAAATGCCTCTTCCTGTTCCTTGCATATGTTGCACACCAGTTGAGTAACTCATTTCTAGCAGCTATTGTCTTAGTGAAAGTCTCTCAATTCTAGACGGTGGAATTAGTGTTTCAGAGATGTTGCATTTTGTGAGTGGCATCTTTCATTTGGCCTGTCATCATTTTGTCAAAACTGTTTTCTTCTATCAACACCAGTCTGCAAAAGCCTAACTTTTGTCTGACCGTGAGCACTTTTGAAGCATTTCTATAGTTAAATTAAACCAGTTATCTCCATGTGAAAATGGCAAAAGGGAAAGAAAATGTACATTTTTCCTCAGACTGTAGTTCAGCTCTGAAAAATGATTGTGGGTAAACAGTTATCCAAGTTGCTGAGGGGTCAGATCTAAAATCTGCAAATGAAATTCCAGTTGCAAGGTAGACTTCTGAATTTGAGATAATCTGAGTTCGGATATATGCAAATGTGGCACCTTATTCAACAAACCTCTGATATGGAAATAAAGATGCAGATAGAATGCCATGATGCTACTTCAAGTCTCTTCTCAGATAAGAACCCAACTTTATAGTAAGCCTTAGATTTTAGGCAGTATCCAGGTAACTGGCCATGTATTTCAGGTCTTATTAACTAAAACGACAACCTACTTCACCATGGAAACAAACACATGAAATCCAGCTCATCATTGGGTAAAAGTCGTATGAGTCTAGTGCCTAAAGGACAAAATAATGTCAGATTCTTGCCTTATAACCTTGGGGCTCAGTTTGTTTTTCAGTAATAAGTGGTAGGAGCATTGAATCTCCTCATACCAGAATATTAAGTACCCATATGATTTTAGGTTCTACAGGGCTATTTGTGTGCCATTAAAAGTAACTACTAATTACCTAGTTAACAGGCAGCTAAAAATGAGAGACCAGTAACTGCAGTACTTCCTGCACATGTAAAACTTTCAGGTAACTCTTACATCCCTAAGAAATGTATTAAGATTGAGAACAAGTGTTCAAATACTTCATAGTCCTAGACTTGGCACAGTGGGTATGAGACGCTTTTTTCCCCCAGGTGACTATTGTACTACTGTGAAATACTGGCCAATATCTGGCTATTTTTAGCCCAAATGGACATGTGAAAATATGTTTAGAATTACTTTAAGTTTACAGTAATTTGAAGCAGAAAATGTGGTGTGTTTATATTCAGTGTGGATTTATAAAAATTACATTAATAAAATAAGTGGAAACAGTTGTTTTTCCTGATTTTTCTTATTTAGATGTTTTAGACAAATATAAGAACATAAAATCCAAAGCCTGTAATGTTACTTTCAAATAGAAATGCAGTATAATATTTCTGAAAAACTTAATAAATTGTGTTCCCATTCCAGGGGAACTTTGAAACCTCTTCATATTAAAATACTTTAGAGAATGATCTTGCAGGACAGATTTCTAAAAGAACTCTACATACAACAGCTTCCATTCTACCTAAATGAAAATCTGGCCACTCCAAAAATGCCCAATATCCAGCAGCTCCCATTGTTCTCAGGTTCTGGATGCTGAGCACTCTTGAAAATCTGGCTATAATTGTTGGTGCATAGCACTCCTGAAGAATCTGACCCTTGCTGCGAAAGCTGCATTACCATGTGTTGATACTGAATAACAAGAACAATTTTTCAGTTTCTTGGAAGAACTTATACTGGAGCCACAACAGCAGAAAGAACATTACTCCTACACTCAAGATTTTTTCAATTTGTCAGCTCTGGTTTTTAATGTAAAAAGGTGTCTACCTGCATGTCCTTCAGTTTACTGATCATCTGTTTCATTCGTTAATCTTTCAAATCTGATATCTTCTTGTGTCATAGTCAAGTAATTTTTCAACAGTCCTGGAAAAGTTAATTTGGGGATACTTTGCTTTATAAATACTCACCCAAATCCCATCCCTCTTAGGTGTGGATTGGTTCAGGTAAGTATCCCCTTCTTTAGCTGTTATCCCTAATGTACCTTTGCTAAATGCTTCTCTGCAAGGTCGGACACTGTATTCAATGTAATTGCTGTGCTGGCTAGATTCAGGATCAAGTATTCTCGATTAGCCAGATCCAGCACAAGGGCCATATATGAATTACTTCCTGTCTTTCATTTGTCAGATTGTTTCCTTAAATGTATCTTTTTGCTAATACAAACTAAGGCTGTGATCTGCATGGGAGTCCCACTGACTTCTGAGGTTCTGTGTGGGCGGAGGGATCAGCCTGCATGGATCAGATTGCAGAATCGAGGCCTAAATTGACAATAGAAGAAAGTTATAGAGTAATATCAAGGCTTGGGTGAAGTGATTCACATAAACGTAACAAAACAGAACCATTGCTCAAAACTTGGACCCAAATGCTTTTTTGAAGATTATACATTTTTCCTTTTTGTACTCTTTCCAGTACTACGACGTTTTTGGACTGAAGTGGAAATAGTGAAAGCCCACAAGAAAAGCAGCTGCTGCTTTTAATTTGGCTAAAACGAGAAACTAGTGGGAAAGACATATATGTGATCTCTCAAGAATTCCAGCCTCTCTTACCAGGTTAAGTAGGTGTGAATAATCTAGATTTTTATACTGTACTCATCACCGTGCTATATAAATAGAACCCCTGAGTCTTGCCCATTACTAATATCTAAATACAAATTCAAGGTTTTTGAACAACAATTGAAGCTGGAGAGTAAAATAAATCCCTCTAACTAGATTCTAAAAAAAACCAAAGAATGGCCACCAGCAAAAGTAGCATTTAATAGAATAACAATCAGAAAATTTGATGTAAAACAAAATGCTTGGAATTATTTGTGTTCATAAAATGGCCACTACAGACAGGCAAAGACCTTTATTGCAAGCCTACCCACAGCAAGGATAAGGGAACACCCATCAAAAGGTAGGTACCATCATGAGGGTAAATTGTTTAAAGTGATGTACAGAAGGAACACACAGATATTCTCAAGAATAGTATGTTCCCACTCCTGTATTCTGCTTTGAAAATGGATCTTGTGGCTTTTGTGAACAAACGCATATTAGAAGAATGTAGGCTGCATAGAACAGCATCTCAGAAACACAGCCAGCATCCTAACCTAGCTCTCTGCTTCCACCAAGTCTGATGTGTTTACAGCTTCTTTGGAGAGACCAGCAGATGAGCTGCGAACCTTGCAAAGAAGGTCAAGACTGTTTTTTACTTGAGGGAATCACGAATTCAGAGAATGTTCTATGATCAGAGAAGCCATTCATTAAGTCATAAACCTAACAATTACTTGTACTGGAATTCTTAATGTTGGAAACCCAATTCCAGTGGCACTTGGTACTTTTAAAAGGCCTCCAAAAATGAAATGGTGCATAGATTTTCATGGGAGTTGGTTGAAAATCAGGTAAGTAACTGGGAAGAATTTACTACCATAAGATGGTGCACTGTGGTACATTTTGTCAAACAAAGAGAATTTCTTTGTAAAAAGGCCAAATTTTGTCCAAGATGCTGGTGGAACTCCTATTTGATGTGTGTGGTTCCTGTCCGTATAGTATCTATGTGCCTTCCAAGTATTTAAAAATAGAAATCTTCCTTCTCAGGTTATGGAAATCATTAGTTTGGTCAACAGGGTTCTTGTTTGCATGTGAGAAGGAAATATTGAGGGAAGCCAAATCCAAGGAGTTTTGCATTTCTTCTGAAAGCATTTAGTTCCATGGTTGCTCTCATCTCTTGCAGAAGTGAGTTCCATAGTCTAGGTCCTGCTCCTGCAAGAGCTTTACCTTCTGAATGTACAAGCCTCCCCTTATTGGCCATTAGTTCAATTGTTCCAGTGGAAGATTGGCTGCAAGTGGGGAAGGGTTTTCTTACGTAGCTAGGTCCTATCCTGTGAAAGACTTTGAACAGCAGAGGAGCGTTCTTGAACTGGTATTCAGATGTCATAGAATCATAGAATATCAGGGTTGGAAGGGACCCCAGAAGGTCATCTAGTCCAACCCCCTGCTCAAAGCAGGACCAATTCCCAGTTAAATCATCCCAGCCAGGGCTTTGTCAAGCCTGACCTTAAAAACCTCTAAGGAAGGAGATTCTACCACCTCCCTAGGTAACGCATTCCAGTGTTTCACCACCCTCTTAGTGAAAAAGTTTTTCCTAATATCCAATCTAAACCTCCCCCACTGCAACTTGCAACTCCTCGTTCTGTCATCTGCTACCATTGAGAACAGTCTAGAGCCATCCTCTTTGGAACCCCCTTTCAGGTAGTTGAAAGCAGCTATCAGATCCCCCCTCATTCTTCTCTTCTGCAGGCTAAACAATCCCAGCTCCCTCAGCCTCTCCTCATAACTCATGTGTTCCAGTCCCCTAATCATTTTTGTTGCCCTTCGCTGGACTCTCTCCAATTTATCCACATCCTTCTTGAAGTGTGGGGCCCAAAACTGGACACAGTACTCCAGATGAGGCCTCACCAATGTCGAATAGAGGGGAATGATCACGTCCCTCGATCTGCTCGCTATGCCCCTACTTATACATCCCAAAATGCCATTGGCCTTCTTGGCAACAAGGGCACACTGCTGACTCATATCCAGCTTCTCGTCCACTGTCACCCCTAGGTCCTTTTCTGCAGAAAATGTCAAGCCAATGACTAGAAGAGCATTCTGAGGCGATGTATTCTCACAGACCTGTGTTGCTGAGCAGATGGGCTGCTGTGTTTTGTACTAGCTTTCAGGCTCCGTGGCTTCAATCCTATTTATTAGGATGGTATTTAATGTATTTTTAGCACTCTCTAATGTGAGGTAGCAGCTGGAAATGAAGAGAGCCAGCACCATGTGATCTGCCAGTTCACAGTGGATCCACCAAGTGCTCCATGGGCCACAGTTTAGGAACCAGTGAATCCATCAGCAGATACCTGCAGAGTTTCATGCCCTTATGTGGGAAATGCATGAAGGCATAACAGATGGTCCAATGAGTTTTTAACCATAGATGAGCTTTTAAAAAACCATTTAGCCCATTTAATACATCTTCCATTTTCCTACTCCTATCCATTTCCACTGTTATCTATTTAGTTTTATTTCTTCTTTTGAGTTATAACCTTACAGTTCATAGCTGTGCCATCCTCCTTGTAGAATTTGATGTCTTTATAGGTATAGCTTTTCTTATGAACTCTTTTGGGGTCTGGATTTGGACTTAAGTCTGACAATGCATGGAAAAATATGGGGATTGGCCTGAACCAAAATCTGGACCTGAATTTTGTGGAAGTTCCCTTCCCTCAAAATTTTAGGGGTGGGTTTCACAACCCAAGGCTTTGATTTCAGCTAGCACAGATATAGGACCTAGGGTTCTGATCCAGACCAATATTGGTTCTGATCGTGGAATCTAAACTTCAGTTCACATGTTTGTATCTGGGTTTTGGTTCCAGGCTATCTCTTTAAATGAAATCCCCTAAATAAAACCTAATGTCAGATTTGGGTGCCCAGTCCTTACTTAAACTAAACATCTGTTGATCTCAAATGGGCGTTTTCCCTGAGTAAGGACTTCCAGAGAAGTCCCCTAATTTTGATAAGCTGAACAAACCAGAAAGACATTGGGATTTAAAAAAAAAAAGTTGTCTTTTCTTCTTGAATAAGACACAGATATTAAACAGTGAAAGTTTTATTGAATGAAGAATCTAGAAGATATGAATAAATGCTAAATGGTCACTCAAGATAGCCACTAAAAAGTAGACAACAAACAAAGCTACTCATTTTACCGACAGAAGTTACCATATGAAGCTAGATGAAACAGGCACATCAAAACTGCAATTTGCTGTATGAGCAATCTCTCTCCTTGAATGCAAACTATACAGAGCAGAAGGAAAGCAAGGTTCGGGCCAAAGTGAAACAAGTTGAAAGCATGCAAGGAATGAGGACAAAGAAAGATAAACAGCTACTGAAACTGCCGATAGACATGTTTCACTTCAGTATTGGCATGCTCCCCATGTAAGAGGGGGAACCCAGAAGGTGTGATCAGGAACAAACTAAGACCATGGACCCTAATGCTTGTCACACAGTCTCATCCCTACTGACCTAGATGAAGATGCTACACTTCTTGTTTAATGTGAATCTGGTCGGTGCAAATGTTCGTGAAATGAACACATCAAAATATTATGAGGAAAAGCAACAATTAAGGAGGTCAAGCAGGGTAAGACCCCTGGGGAGAAATTTTCAGTGTGATGTGCAGGAATGCAATCAGCATATCACATTACTAATAAGATGTGTTTTCAAAAATCCCCTCCATCATGCTGAATTTTTTACCCCCTGGTGTTAAGAACCAGGCTGCAATGACTTAAAAAATGGATTTGTGCTTGACATGCTTACTAATATACAGGAAGCAGAAAACCAGCTTAAATAATGCCCTTGGAATGAAATGTATCCCTGTGCAAAGTGCTAGCCAGCATCACATAACTCCTTGAAGCCAGAGGAAAATGAAAGTGCTCAGCACTTCTAGAAATGAGGCCATCAACCTCTTTGTTCTGTCTTCTTACCTGTGAAATGGGTGTCATTCTTTTTCACCTCACAGGGGCTTTGTGTAGCTTAATGAATTGTTTGTGAAATGCTTTCAGATCCTGACATGAAAGGTACTATTAGAAATGTGAAGTATTAATACAGCTAGTCCAATATTTTTCACCAAGACCTTTTTTCAACAAAGTGGATTTCTGACCAAAACAAAACTTTTTGCAAAAAAAAGCTGCAATTGGATTTTTTCCCCTCAATAAAACAGTTTTACTGAAAAAAATTCACTTTTGATTTTTGAAAACTTTTAAAAAATACTGATTTTTTGGAATGAAAAATAGCTTTAGAAGATAGTTATTTGGTTTGATTTTTGCATCCAAAACCAAGAAGATACTGTGTGAGACTTGGGGGAGGGGGGAGAATCAATTAAAAAAATATCATGGAAAAATTGGTATTTTCAACCAGCTCTAATGATTACATTGAATGCTTTTGATTAGGGCTGGTAGAAAATTGTTTGTTATGAAACTGTTTTACAGTTAAAAATTGGGTTTTTAATTGAACTATCTGCTTTCTGTGGAAAATTGATTTCTTTTGACAAATAATAAATTTGTGTTTCAAACTAAATATTTTGGTTCTTGATTTTTTTTGCTATAAATTCAAAATTTTGTGAAATTTCAGTGAAAATGTTTATCAAAATATTCTGCAGGTAAGAAACACAAAAATCCATTTTCTGACCAGCTAATTTTGATTACATTGGCAATATTACTGATGGCTTGAATTAAACAAAATCCTTTAACTGCATTCTGATTTTTAAAATATTACATGACTTACATGAAAACAAAGGTAGTAACTACACCGTTAGGCAGCAAAAAGCTCCACCACCACAGTAAAAACAAGTGAATGGAGCATCACTGCCAGGAACATAATGGAGTATGGTATTTTTATCCTTAAGGCTTATTTACAGCAGTAAGTCAAAACTCCCTATTGAGCATGGCAGCAAGGTCCATACAGCCAGTTAGTGTGCAGCAGACTTGGGCGATGTAGCTCGTGCTCCAGCTTGCCACACGCTTTGTCTCCATCTAGAGAAGCCCCTAGTATTTTATAAATTATTTTGCCCGTATTCCTTCTCATCCTAATCCGATGCTAAAGTAGAATATGTGGATCTGAATCCAGCACAATCAGGTTTTCACAGTTTTAATCAATGCCTGGGAGTTGATGTTATACAGTTGTGCATATTAATCTCCTGATCCTTTTCACTGTGCAAGAGTGGCAGCAATCTGACTCCTGAGCAGGAGGAAGAGGCTAGTGGTTTAAACCAGACGTGTTTGAAAGACCAATTGGAAGTGAAATGTGAAGGTTGTTGGCTATACAGCACCACGACCTCAAGCCACAAACAGGTATGAAGTAAGCAGCAACCACAGTGCAAGCTTCTGCCCCAATAATGTGCCTTTACAACAACCTGAAAGGATCATCTGTAGGGTGAGACTGAAGGTAGGTTAGTCATCTTGTCTATTCAATTCTTGGTGCCTCTGTAGACAGTGCTGACTGGTGACCATTGTGACTGTGCTTTGAGATCTGAACAGCTGTCCACTGGAAATTAGACTAACATGATCAACTCTTTTTTTACATAGACCCATGAACAACCTGCAGATTATAATAACTTTAAGTTGCTACTGATCTGGGGCCCAATCCATCTTCCATTGGAATCAGTGGGGGCCATTACATTCTGTGGGAGCTGGCTCAGTTATGTGGTCTGGATTCAAACTGGAGAAAAGCTCTAAGCCATCCAGTCTCCTATGGAACTGTAACCTTCTGGTGCCTATTAAGAGCTGCCCATTTCAGTCCATACCAAGAAAAATAGGAAAATGGTTCATTGTATAGAATCTAAACTGTAAATTGTACTCCTACATTTCTGTATCTTACTGATATCTTTTGACTGTTTAGTTGCACTTGATTTGTAGATATGCAGTAGTTTCTCTGGCTAAAAGCTTCTCAAAATCCTCTTCTTTCCAAGACATTAATTTACTATTTTTATGTACAGTATAAGCAGTAGGGCACTTAAATATAAAACATTGACACTGGGCCCCAGTACTGTAGTTTGCAGAAGAACATTGACAGTGCGGCTGAATTCTTTGTAGAGCTTGCTCTGCAAATTCTTGCAACAGTTGCTCAGGCTTTTTGCCAATGGCATTACAGTACTAAACCACAAAAAAAGCCCAGGGTTACATTCTCTGCTGGTGTGACCCATTGGCTTAATAGTTTATGCTAGCAAAGAATTTGGTCCCCTGTTATCAGATTATATTTAAGATGTGTCTTAAAACTATGAAAGGTAAAAAAATCAAAGCAAAAGATGAATCTCCCTCTTAATCATGCTCTTTAGTGTCTAGGCATTGTGCTGCACTGAAGACCTCAGACATACCAAAGCTCAGTGGGGTTTTAATGTGAACACTAAAGGTGAGATTTTCAAAGACATCTAAGGGATTTCAATACCCAGTCCTCCATTGGGTGTCCATCCAAACCCCTTAGGAAGCTTTGGAAATCTCAGACTGAAGCTCTAATCCTGAACGCATCCCATAAGGTGCTGAGCACCTTCTGCTCCTGGTGAATTGACAGCGCTCAGCACCTTGCAGGATCTGGCCCAAAGTATGTATGTACATGCCTCTTTTATTGTACTAGTTTATAAGGGGAGCCAGCTCATGCATGTGTGCGAAGCCATTAGAGGCTATTGTGTAAATGCACATTTTAGGCATTTTTGAAGCCTTTATTTCTCCAGTGAGTCGTCTTTACGAAACAGAATGTAACTGCTCAAACATTCTACTTGGAGCTTTTCCAACATATACCTACAAGCCCATATGGGCATGCTGGGGCTCCAGCTGGAGGAAAGGCCCTGCTGCAGTGACTCCTGGCTCCATATCTTGCTGCCTGTAGCGATCGAAAGGAAGATTTTTCGAAGGTACAAATCGAAATCAGATTCCCAGTTCCCATTGGCCTGGATCAAAGTTGGGTGCCTGACTCTCTTTGGAAATCATCCCATTTACTATATGATATAAAGGCCTACCACTCTGTGCCCTGGCACCTGAGCCATACTGCTGTCATTCTCTCAACCCATGCCCTCTCAACCTCCTGTGTGGCATTTGTATCTCAGCTCACTTCCCTTGGGGGTTCCTCGCTAGACCACTTTGGAAGAGGAGCTGAGGATTTGTTTCATGCACAGCTAGTAACTTGCATATCTGAAGGGGGTGAAGGACTTGCAGCTTGGCTCTGGGTTGCCCTGTGTGTTTGTATATTTTAATTTCAACTCCCTATGTTCCATTCACTCTGAGCCCCATAGTTGGAGCATTCCAGTGGGGTGAATAATTTTGTGAATTCTGCTCCTGCTATTGAGTTCAATGGGAGTTAAGAGAGCTTGATTTGGGTTTTCAGAGCCTCAACAGTTCTGCCATAGTGTATGTTTCCCCACCATCATGTTGAGCATTCCTAGTACAATGCTGCAGGCCATGTGTATTAGACAGTGAGATGTACTCGAGCATTGGCTTAAAGGGAGAGGAAGATGTAATGGACTTGATCCTGCCACCCTTCCCCCATGTTAGCAGTCTCACTGAAGTCAATGGGGGCAATTCCATGAATCAGGACTATTGGCATGAGGAAGGGCTGGAGAGCAGTGCTGCTATGTGGAAAGTCATAACGTCTCCCAAGTAAAGCTGGGCAGCAAACGGGTTTCCTGTCCTGCAAGAATTTTTGAGATTTTGAACATTTTTCCTGACCTGCATTGGGACAAGACGTCGAAATCTTGAAATCCTTTGTGAACTCAAAATAAAATAGATTGGGTCAACTGAAATGGTTCTTTTCAATCATTTTGAACCGTTTTTGTTTTGATTTTTGACCCCCCCCCTTTTTTTTTTACATTTTGTAATAAGTTAACTTAGATTTTGCAGTGAAACGTTTCAACCCAAAATAGGAGCTTTCATTCCAAAAATGTCAGAATGACCATTTTGAATCTTTTTTTTTCAAAAAAAATTTCAAAATGGGAAATTCATCAAAACCCTTTCCCACAAACGGTTTTAGTTGAGATGAATCAAGATTTCCCAACAACAAAAAATCCCTTTTGTCAAAAAATTCCCAACCAGTTGTAGCCTTTCGTGTATATTTTACATTTAGTAACTAGAGAGATGCTGCTGATTTACTAATATTATTAAAGACAGTAGGCCAAATTTATCCCTGGTGTATCTCCAGTTGAGCTAATGGAGGAATTTGCTTCTGTACGTTGAGGAAAAATGATGAAATCTATTAAGCCTATATAATAATACATAATTATAAAAAATCATAGTACTGTAGTGACTCAACTCCAAGTCACAAAAAGAACCGTCATCCTCTTATCTATGCGTGCCTGAAAGGAATGGGGGCACTTGTTCTGCCCATATTAAGTATTACAACTTTTTTTCTTTGTGCATTAATATTGACCTGACCAATATAATACACAATAAACATCATTTTAACAGGGTAGGTGTTGTGTATAAAGGCATTTATGGACAGTATTCGCTTCGACACTTTGTATTTTTATCGAAGTAAACAGTCTGATTTTCATGACATTTTACACACACAGATCTTAGAATGAACTAGGATAACCGTTTATAGCTGGGACGCTTTAGGGGTTCTGGGCACGGGGTTGTCGCAGCCTGCCCTGTAACCCTGGATGCTTCTGAGCTTTGCAGCTTTGGCTCAAACCCCCAACACCGGCAGCCTGCTTACAGCAGTGACCTCCCCCTGGAGCCTAGTTCCTCTTGCTCTGTGTTGGATCCTGGCTAAGGACTGGCCAGCCATGCTGGAAGATTGACTGTGGTAAGAAAACTACTCTGCACAAAAGAACTCTAGTTTCCTCGGTTAGGTGATAGTCTTATAAGCATACAGTAACTCCTCACTTAACGTTGTAGTTCTGTTCCTGAAAAATGCAACTTTAAGTGAAACAATGTTAAGTGAATCCAATTTCCCCATGAGAATTAGTATAAATGGGGGGCAGGGGTGTTAGGTTTCAAGGAAATTTTTTTCACCAGACAAAAGACACACTCTCTATCACACACACACACACACTATACGTTTTTACAGTAATTTAAAACAATGTAATACTGTACTCACCGAGGATTGTGAAGCTTGGTTGAGGCAGGACTTAGCGGGGTGGAGTTCAGGGGCTTGCACCGCTCTGCCTCCTGGTGCTCCTGCCGGGGTGCAGGGTTGGAGCATGGGGCTTGCCCTGTTCCACCCACCTGATGCTCCTACCGGGGAGTGAGGTTGGGGGCTTGCCTGCTCCCCGGCAGGAGCACCAGGTGGGCAGAACGGGGCAAGCCCCCGCGCCCTGACCCCACTCCCTGGCAGGAGCACCAGGCGAGCAGAGCTAGCCAAACAACCTTATAAAGGAACTCTGCATGACTTTAAATTAGTATGTTTTCTAATAGATCAGCAACCTAATAACAAAACAACGTTAACTGGGACGATTTTAAGTGAGGAGTTACTGTATTTTTTAGTTTTTTGTTTGTAATGATTTCGATCCCAGTTCCTTCTACTTGGGATCATTTAAATATCTGTCCTCTGTTAATAAACTTCATCTTGTTTTATTGCACAACCATCTCAGTGAGGTATTACAAACTGTAGAGTAAAATCCTCAGCCAAGCTAACAGGCGGATGCTGTGTACTGTGTATCTAAAGGAGAAGCAAACTTGATAAGGTTTTGTGAGTGCTACAATGAGGAGGGCTGAGCACTTCATGGGAGACAGTTTTGGGTAGACACAGGACCAGAGGGGCAGTGAGTATCACCCTGCATGGAGTAACCAGGCTGGTGGAAGGCAGGGTGGGGTCACTGTGCTCTGAGCAGGCTGCTGGTGTCAGGCCTCTGAGCCAAAGCTGCACAGCACAGAAGCACCCAAGGTTACACAACTCCTTCCTGGTCTGGTTGAACCCCAGAGCACCACAATAGCCCTTAGTTGGTATTGTTTTTTGTCTTTGGGGTTGTTAAATTAATTCTCAAAAATGGAACCGTATGGGAGCCCTCCACTGTTGAAAATTATCATTGGGAAAAACATCGTGTGGCTATTGCTAGTTTTAGATCATCAATCCCTCACCCTAGAAGGTGGTAATATATAGAGAGAATAGCCGGTGTGAGAAAATACACACACTGTAACCCAGTCTCTAATTGTTCACATGCAGCTTGAGTGCACATAATTACCACATCTATGTTCATAAAAAGGAATATACCTATGCAGACTTGAGCACATTTTTCATTGTCTGAGCATGGACTTAAGCTGCTGCTGGAAAGTTTGGCCCCAAATACCAGATCCGTATTGTAAAAGAGAGTGAGCTCAAATCCCACGCAAGTATAATTTTATTAAACTTTGTATATATTCTTTCCTTTGATGTGATCAAAGATGAATTCATGCTTATTCTTATCTCTTTATTAAAGTGAAGTGCAAACCAACTTAGACTTCAGTGGAGCAATGCCAAAGTGCATCAGCTGATGATCTCAGCTAAAGTATTTAGGAAAACCATTTTGTCTGTTTTTTCCCTGAACCAGGAACGGGTGAAATCCCTATAGCAAGAGAAGCTCTTAAATGATGCGGAATAGAAGTCTGACGTTCAACTTCGCACATTTAAGATGTCTGTTGCATTGCTACGCAACAAGCAAAGCAGAAAGTCTCAACAACCAAAGAGAGATGCCGGTTGATTTTAAAGCTCTTTTCACCATTGATTTCAATGAGGAGTTCGGCATAAAAATTGATGGCTCAGTGTTAGTGCCTATCTCATTTAGCAGCAAACATGCATTTCACGATCATCTATTTGTGCCACAGCAATTTCCTCTGGAAAGACAATGGGCCAGACTCTGCTCTAATGACAGGTTTCAGAGTAGCAGCCGGGTTAGTCTGTATTCGCAAAAAAGAAAAGGAGGCCTTGTGGCACCTTAGAGACTAACCAATTTATTTGAACATAAGTTTTCATGAGCTACAGCTCACTTCAGCGGATGCATGGCAATAGCTCACCTTACCTGATCACTCTTGTTACAGTGTGTATGGTAACACCCATTGTTTCATGTTCTCTGTGTATATAAATCTCCCCACTGTATTTCCTACGGCATGCATCCGATGAAGTGAGCTGTAGCTCACGAAAGCTCATGCTCAAATAAATGGGTTAGTCTCTAGGGGGGCACAAGTCCTCCTTTTCACTCTGCTCTAAGTTACCCTTCTGGAATAGAGTTCTAGAATTTAAAGGGAAATGACCCCCCTTTTTATAGGGATTCTTGTACCATCCTTGAACTATATCCGTTCTGTTGATCTATCTGACAGTTAAAAAAGAAACACACATCCCTCAGTTTTATAGGCCCAGTGTAGCATTGGATCAGCTGCGCATTCACGCACAATCCCATTGACTTCAGTGGTACTCCATTCAGGTGCAGATGAATGCACTAGCAGCTCTGGATGAAGGATTAGGGCCATAGAAAGGAGAGAGTCTATAGACCTTCACAGTGATTTTTATTCAGTCTCATCCCTATTAAATTCCACAGGATTTTTCCCATAAGGATTACACCCATGCAGCCCTCATGGATTTCAATGGGATAGCTCTGGTATGACAGAGAATTTGGCCAAGTGTGCATGTTGATAATTGCCTTGTCTGAACCCGCTTGCATATGCCAATTGTGAGCCCCTAAATGGCAATATTATGTAGACATCCGGCCCACTTCGCTGTGTCTTCATATGTATATGTGCCAGGGATGAAGTGCAGCGTTTGGGAAGTTCCAGTGGTAACTCGAGCGATCTTGGATGGCTTCTGTCAAAAGGAATTAGTATTACAGCAGCTCCTTGGCCACTTCCAAGATGGTATTTAAATAGCTAACTTCCTTACAGATCAACTGTTCTTGTTGAGGAGGAGCAAGTCCCTGTTTTTAAAGCAAAATAATGATCAGTCTTCCACTTTGCCTGAAAGCTTTTAGTTCAATTAATTTAAAGTAATAAAAATGCACACCTTCCTACTTTTCTATCTGCCCCTATTTATAGCATTCAAGTGCTGGAAAATATGTGACAGAGGCCAGGGAGGGGGAACAGGTTTAAGATTTTAAGATCCAATATTTTGTTCTGCATAGGGCTGAGCTGCTGTTGGTGAAAATATCTGAAAGAAAAACAAAGGGGCAGCATAGGGAGGAAACCCATGTGGTGCATGTAGGGCACAATTTTTTAACAGAGTGGGTGACTGACCATAGGAAGAAACTATCTAAGGCTATCGTGGATCTCCAGCTCCTAAAGGGTTCAAATCGAGACTGGATGCCTTACTGGAAGAGTGCTTTTAGACATGATGAAATTCTATTGGCTGTGTACACCGGAGGGTCAGACCAGGAGATCTGATGGACCCTTCTGTCTTAAAATCTGTGTCAGGAGAAACAGGGTGCTGTATTATGTAAAAGAGAGAGTCCCACGATAAATGGAGACGTTTTTGGCCCAACTCAACAACCCTTATTCACACTGCTTAGTATTTATTCATGTGAGTAGTCCCATTGTAACGGAGTATGTACGACTCCACATCAGTAAGAACTGTTCAGCATAAGCAAAGGTTGCAAAATCATCCCCTCTGGACTGGAGACACACACGCACACCACCCACGCTTTTCCTTGAGCACCACAACCTACAGGGCCTAATCCCCGTGCAGCAGCGGCCCAGCTGAGCTGTGCTGAGTGCAGACCCACTGGTTTCTGGCAGGTCTGTACTTGGCACAGCCAGGGCTACCCCGGCATCACAGCTGTTTCTACTCATGCTGGCTCCATGAGAGCGAGCACCAACGTGTACACGAGCAGGGGACTTGCACCCCGAGCTCCTAGTGCAGACACAGCCTGAGAGCACAGCTGTCACTTTACATCCAATCGCTGAGTGGTGAAATTGATATCTGCACCTGGCAAATGTGAACAATTGCCCCCAAAGTTGGTGTCTTTTTGGGTCAAATATTTGTGCTACGGATAAAAAGCATTATATAATATCTAGGTGGTATTTCTGCAAGGAAACCCTATTGCTACAGTATGTTACAAGTGTAACATTATACTGTGATAAGGACACACTGCTACTATAGATGACTGGAGACAGCCGCATTCTGGGACACGTTCCTTTCATTCCAGTGCTGTTTCCCTTGATGGTTATGCCTAATGATGATCCCATTCGGTAAGTAAACAGGAGGTTGGATCCACAGCTAATGTAAGCTGGCATAGCTCCTTTGAAGCCAATGGAGCCAAGCTGATTTACACCAACTGGGAATCCTTCCAAGGGGCCATTTCAAAATCTCTGGCACTTGGGCTACCAACTCTGATCCCCACGGCCCAATCCTCCTCCCATTAAAGTAAGTGGCAAAACTCCCATTGGCTTCAACAGAAGTAGGCCCTGTGTCATTACTGTTCAATCAGCTCTCGGAATCAGTTTAGTCTCTGCAGCATGCAGGTATCTGTCAGATGTTATTCTGTTGCCTGTTACCCTCAAGTTTCCTTTCCTTTCCTTCTGCTGTGCTATTGGAAATTATTTCTTTCATCCTCACTGTTTTAAACTCCACCAAGACCTATTGAAATGCCTCAATAAATTCTATGTAAATATTGCAAATATCTTACGCCTCCTGCTTTTCATCTACCCTGCCCGCTTCCCCACTCCCTTTCTAGCAATTTTTGGTTGAAATTGGCCTTGAGCTGCAAAGTTTGGATCAGTATACAGATCCAATCCTCCCAAGGGTGTGCAGAGCTTGATTCTGGTTGAAGCAATTATGGAGATAAGGGGCCAGTTGTGAAATGTTAGGCCAGACCAAAACTTTCTCAAGAAGTGTTTGGATCCATTTTAGAGGTAGCAGCCTGCAGGAAAATTCAGGTCTAGACTGTGCTGCAGAACTTTTCTAGAGCTTGCCACATTCAAATCTGCAATTCTGGTTCAGAGCCATCTTTCCTTTCTAGTAACTACTGGTAAATGAGCTTAAAATGTGTTTAAATCACAAGGCTCATATATAATTCAAATGACAGACTGGATGATCCCAGAGAGAAAATGGTCAGAATACCTTCTGTATCACTGTTGTCAGTTTGGTTTGCATGTGTAGACGAATGCATTCACTTTAGTTACTAATTACATACACTGTTTGACTGTTAGAAGAGGCTTTGACTCTGCATCCTTATGTTTGAAATGAGAATAAAGCATGTGTGTGTACATGTGTATAAAAATATAAATATAAAAAACAGGGTATTTGTCTTAACATTCTAAAAAGAAACGCCCTGTGTTTCTCTGTGCTCTGTTTAAAATACAGTTGAGATTTATTTGATAATACTGGTGTCCCTGATAACTGAATCTGGGCTATTGCCCATAGACTGTGATATTTGATTTCTAGGCAAACTGCATACATAAATATTGTGATTTATTTTTCAAACTACATATACACACTTTATTGTGTTAGTCTCCACAAACACTTTATGGCTACTGTTCATCACCAAATTGAATATATGAGGCCATCTATATTGCAAAACCTGGCAGGTCATGTTTTTTGGCTGGCTCCCCACTGGGCTGAGCCAGTCACCACAAACTTGGCTAAGCTATGCATAACTGCATGCAAGTATTTAACAGAGAATGTCAGAGAGTTCATAAAGATTCCCTCTTCTCCCAACACCCAGAAGTACAAACTGACATTTGATTCAGATGATTGTTGTGAACTTCTTTCCTTTTGAGGCTACAGAAATTTGTTTCTGAGGCAGGGAGTCAATCCACCCGAAGGTCTGCACACCTGTTTTCCAAACACAGAAAGGATCCATATTTAAAGTAAATACACCTTTGTCAAGGCGGGACTTGTATGCTGTCCACAAATAATTTTAAGAACTTCTGTGCCACTGTCGTTCCATGTGTGTCTCCAGCTGTTGCACAGCTGGCTTGGTCTCAGTCTATGGTTACCAATAATGATAGTAAGAAGCTTCAAAGGAAATCTTTTGAAATCTCCAGATATAATCTGCAATCTTTGCTAATTTAGTGCTGTCACTTTAAAAGTGTGGACTACCCTGCCACCAACCAACCAACCAAAAAATCCTTTACAACAGTTCTGATCATCTGAAGGAGAAGAACCTGCCTTCATTGGAGTCTCTGGAAGATACTTCTGGAAACTGGGGCTTGGGATCTCACCCGTGTTTCTCTTTGCAAAGGAATGTATGTGTCCTATGGCTATCCCTGTGATTGAAAAGTTGGAGCAGGAGGCCAGAGATGAGCAGTTGTTCTGCGCACCACAGCTCCTATTCAGGTATTTTGACAAGGAGTGGCACCATTGATTGTATGCGTCTTTGAATTCCTAGAAATAATTGCACCCTGACTGACACTTTGCACACACATGGCACCTTTCCCCAAGCCGCTCGAAGTGCCTCTTACACATTAATTAAGCTTAAACAACCCCCCTATGAGAGAGATAATCATTACTGTACTCTGCACATTAAGAAGCTGAGGCACAGGGAGTTTAATTGATTTGCCCACGGTTTCACAGCAAAGGCCTGATCCAAAGCCCATTGCAATCAATGGAAAGACTCTATTTGACTTCAGTGAGCTGTGGCTAATGTCCTAAATCAGAGCTAGAACCTGAATCCACAAAGGAGTCCTGACTGCCACGTCCGCTCTAACCTGTAAGCACTGCACGGAGGAAGAATTAACTTAGAACCCTCTGCTTTGGAGGCTGCGGGCCTGAATAGTACATTAATCAACGAGGGGCCAGATTTTTTTTAAAAGTAGGTACCTGGAACCCCCTGACTTCAATGGATCTTAGGCACCTAAATACATTTAAAAGGGGCCTCAAGATATTGTTTAATCTGACTAAAAAGTTACTTACATAAAGTACTTGGCTAAGTTTGCAGTGCTGTTCTGATTTAAATCTCCCTTTGCTCTTTCTTTTTATTTCACCCCTCTTCCTGTCAAGCATCAATACCTGATTCTTCACTCTGAGGGTTCACCTCTTCCTCCTGCCATGTGCACTTTTTACTCCTCAGTTCTCCTGCATGGCCCGAGTCCCCTTCCTTTGGCTTGGGGAGCTGGCTGCTTCCTGCCTGTGCTAAGAATAAACCCCACAGATCAGCTGACTGGTGGTGCTTTGTTCTGAGCTCAGCAGCTTTCCTTTTGCTGTTTCATCACAGACTCTGGACCCAGGAGGCTGGAATGTCCCCCTCGCCCTGAGAGAACAGCACTGTTGTTCCGCCATTTCTGGCCAGCACACTGTGTTCGGGTTAGGATGTCTGGCACCCATCCCTAGACATATGAACTCAGGGGGTGCCTTTGGTTTCTATAATCACAGGAAACAGAATATCCAACGTTCTCCCAGGTCTCTACGTAACTAAACCACTGCTTCTGTGCCTCCTTGCTTCACTTTCATCAAAATATGCTTGACTCCCCACCCCACTCATCAGCTGTTCCTTCAAACTTACAATTATCTCATGTAAGGGCATTTACTTCTATTCCCCTGCCCCAGTGTACTCTCAATTCTCTAATACATGTAAAAATATAACCCTCAGCAGCAGTCTTCAGTCCACCTAGATGTAGCTGGTCCTGAACATACAATGAATTTATCTAATCTAGGTCTTTATACGGTGCCCATTACTGTGTTATCTTGGCTCTGAAAAGAACAGACATTGCCACTGAAACAAATTCACAGAAGGTAATCCGTTATTATGGATACTCTACACACAATGGCTAACACATCTGTAAATATTAACACTGTAGAGTGGGTGCCATTAAAGATTCAACCTTTACTGTCAGAGATGCCTGCAGTAACCATGGTATCTTTCTGTACCTAGAACTAGGAGGTACCATAGTAGTACCCCAATCATTTTGGAGAGGCAAATGTGGAGTATTTACAGTTGGTGTCACCTGTATGTGAGTGTGTTTTTCAGGCCACAGCTGGAAGACATAGAAGATTAAGAAAAATATCACAATGTTTTGGATAACCCCAGGCCTTCCACAATGATCCAGTTGGAACTATACACCTGAAGAAGACTTCATTGGCTGTATCCTCAGCTGTTCTGCCATGCCCGTAAGGAAAAAAAAATACACAATATCAATTCCAAGAATGTAGATGGTGGCATGAAAGAATTGTTTATAGCAATGATTCTGCACGGGGATATTTTGTAATGCATTACTGGCAAACCAGCATGTAGGCGGGATCTCAAAAGCCTATACTGTTCTATCAGAATAGTATAAAACATAAAAATAAATAGTTAATAGAATAATGAAAGATGCGCCCTAAAATTCATAGGGCCAGATCCTTAGCTGATGAAGGATCTAGGCTCATTGACACCACCTGAGAATCTGGCCCATAGTATTAAATTTCTCATTTGTTTTGGCATTGTACTAGTGCTACTGTAATTAAGGCTGAGACTTTACAGAGGTTCTTCATAGATGGTGTTTCTATCAGTCAGTTATAAATTTAGCAGAAATAACCTATTTTTGCTGAAATTTCCCCATGCTTAGTTCTCACCTAGTTTTGGCTTAGTTTTACAGAATTTGGTTTGACTATAAATCACTGGAATGAAAACAAAATGCTTTAAATACTTATTTTTAAACAAACCAAGTCCAAAATGTTTACTACTGCGAGAGAGCGAGAGCTCAATATCTACCATAGAGAATCTCCTTCCTTAGAGGTTTTTAAGGTCAGGCTTGACAAAGCCCTGGCTCGGATGATTTAACTGGGAATTGGTCCTGCTTCGAGCAGGGGGTTGGACTAGATGACCTTCTGGGGTCCCTTCCAACCCTGATATTCTGTGCCCTGGTCTACACTAGGACTTTAGGTCGAATTTAGCAGCGTTAAATCGATTTAAACCTGCACCCATCCACACAGTGAAGCCCTTTATTTCGACTTAAAGGGCTCTTAAAATCGATTTCCTTACTCCACCCCTGACAAGTGGATTAGCGCTTAAATCGACGTTCCCAGCTCGAATTTGGGGTACTGTGGACACAATTCGATGGTATTGGCCTCCGGGAGCTATCCCAGAGTGCTCCATTATGACCGCTCTGGACAGCACTCTCAACTCAGATGCACTGGCCAGGTAGACAGGAAAAGAACCGCGAACTTTTGAATCTCATTTCCTGTTTGGCCAGTGTGGCAAGCTGCAGGTGACCATGCAGAGCTCATCAGCACAGGTGACCATGATGGAGTCCCAGAATCGCAAAAGAGCTCCAGCATGGACCGAACGGGAGGTACGGGATCTGATCGCTGTTTGGGGAGAGGAATCCGTGCTATCAGAACTCCGTTCCAGTTTTCGAAATGCCAAAACCTTTGTGAAAATCTCCCAGGGCATGAAGGACAGAGGCCATAACAGGGACCTGAAGCAGTGCCGCGTGAAACTGAAGGAGCTGAGGCAAGCCTACCAGAAAACCAGAGAGGCGAACAGCCGCTCTGGGTCAGAGCCCCAAACATGCCGCTTCTATGATGAGCTGCATGCCATTTTAGGGGGTTCAGCCACCACTACCCCAGCCGTGTTGTTTGACTCCTTCAATGGAGATGGAGGCAATACGGAAGCAGGTTTTGGGGACGAAGAAGATGATGATGAGGAGGAGGTTGTAGATAGCTCACAGCAAGCAAGCGGAGAAACCGGTTTTCCCGACAGCCAGGAACAGTTTCTCACCCTAGACCTGGAGCCAGTACCCCCCGAACCCACCCAAGGCTGCCTCCTGGACCCAGCAGGCGGAGAAGGGACCTCTGGTGAGTGTACCTTTTAAAATGCTATACATGGTTTAAAAGCAAGCATGTAAAAGGATTACTTTGCCCTGGCATTTGCGGTTCTCCTAGATGTAGTCCTAAAGCCTTTGCAAAAGGTTTCTGGGGAGGGCAGCCTTATTTCGTCCTTCATGGTAGGACACTTTTATCACTCCAGGCCAGTAACACATACTCGGGAATCACTGTAGAACAAAGCATTGCAGTGTATGTTTGCTGGCATTCAACCAAAATCCGTTCTTTCTCTCTCTGTGTTATCCTCAGGAGAGTGAGATATAATTCATGGTCACCTGGTTGAAATAGGGTGCTTTTCTTCAGGGACACTCAGTATAGCCCATTCCTGCTGTGCTGTTTGCCTGTGGCTGAACAGAAATGTTCCCCGCTGTTAGCCACGGGGAGGGGGGAGGGTTGAGGGGGTAGTCACGCGGTGGGAGGAGGCAAAATGCGACCTTGTAACGAAAGCACATGTGCTATGTATGTAATGTTAACAGCAAGGTTTACCCTGAAAGAGTGTAGCGACTGTTTTATAAAATGTGTCTTTTTAAATACCGCTGTCCCTTTTTTTTTCTCCACCAGCTGCATGTGTTTCAATGATCACAGGATCTTCTCCTTCCCAGAGGCTAGTGAAGCTTAGAAAGAAAAAAAAACGCACTCGAGATAAAATGTTCTCCGAGCTAATGCTGTCCTCCCACACTGACAGAGCACAGACGAATGCGTGGAGGCAAATAATGTCAGAGTGCAGGAAAGCACAAAATGACCGGGAGGAGAGGTGGAGGGCTGAAGAGAGTAAGTGGCGGGCTGAAGACAGGGCTGAAGCTCAAATGTGGCGGCAGCGTGATGAGAGGAGGCAGGATTCAATGCTGAGGCTGCTGCAGGACCAAACCAGAATGCTCCAGTGTATGGTTGAGCTGCAGCAAAGGCAGCTGGAGCACAGACTGCCACTGCTGCCCCTCTGTAACCAACCGCCCTCCTCCCCAAGTTCCATAGCCTCCACACCTAGACGCCCAAGAACGCGGTGGGGGGGCCTCCGGCCAACCAGCGACTCCACAACAGAGGATTGCCCCAAAAAAAGAAGGCTGTCATTCAATAAATTTTAAAGTTGTAAACTTTTAAAGTGCTGTGCTTAAAGTGCTGTGTGGCATTTTCCTTCCCTCCTCCACCACCCCTCCTGGGCTACCTTGGTAGTCATCCCCCTATTTGTGTGATGAATGAATAACGAATGCATGACTGTGAAGCAGCAATGACTTTATTGCCTCTGCAAGCAGTGATTAAAGGGAGGAGGGGAGGGTGGTTAGCTTACAGGGAAGTAGAGTGAACCAAGGGGCGGGGGGTTTCATCAAGGAGAAACAAACAGAACTTTCACACTGTAGCCTGGCCAGTCATGAAACTGGTTTTCAAAGCTTCTCTGATGCGTACCGCGCCCTCCTGAGCTCTTCTAACCGCCCTGGTGTCTGGCTGCGCGTAACCAGCAGCCAGGCGATTTGCCTCAACCTCCCACCCCGCCATAAACGTCTCCCCCTTACTCTCACAGATATTGTGGAGCACACAGCAAGCAGTAATAACAGTGGGAATATTGGTTTCGCTGAGGTCTAAGCGAGTCAGTAAACTGCGCCAGCGCGCCTTTAAACGTCCAAATGCACATTCTACCACCATTCTGCACTTGCTCAGCCTGTAGTTGAACAGCTCCTGACTACTGTCCAGGCTGCCTGTGTACGGCTTCATGAGCCATGGCATTAAGGGGTAGGCTGGGTCCCCAAGGATACATATAGGCATTTCAACATCCCCAACAGTTATTTTCTGGTCTGGGAAGAAAGTCCCTTCCTGCAGCTTTTGAAACAAACCAGAGTTCCTGAAGATGCGAGCGTCATGCACCTTTCCCGGCCATCCCACGTTGATGTTGGTGAAACGTCCCTTGTGATCCACCAGAGCTTGCAGCACTATCGAAAAGTACCCCTTGCGGTTTATGTACTCGGCGGCTTGGTGCTCCGGTGCCAAGATAGGGATATGGGTTCCGTCTATAGCCCCACCACAGTTAGGGAATCCCATTGCAGCAAAGCCATCCACTATGACCTGCACATTTCCCAGGGTCACTACCCTTGATATCAGCAGATCTTTGATTGCGTGAGCTACTTGCATCACAGCAGCCCCCACAGTAGATTTGCCCACTCCAAATTGATTCCCAACTGACCGGTAGCTGTCTGGCGTTGCAAGCTTCCACAGGGCTATCGCCACTCGCTTCTCAACTGTGAGGGCTGCTCTCATCCTGGTATTCATGCGCTTCAGGGCAGGGGAAAGCAAGTCACAAAGTTCCATGAAAGTGCCCTTACGCATGCGAAAGTTTCGCAGCCACTGGGAATCGTCCCAGACCTGCAACACTATGCGGTCCCACCAGTCTGTGCTTGTTTCCCGAGCCCAGAATCGGCGTTCCACAGCATGAACCTGCCCCATTAGCACCATGATGCATGCATTGGCAGGGCCCATGCTTTCAGAGAAATCTGTGTCCATGTCCTGATCACTCACGGGACCGCGCTGACGTCGCCTCCTCGCCCGGTATCGCGTTGCCATGTTCTGGTGCTGCATATACTGCTGGATAATGCGAGTGGTGGTTGATGTGCTCCTAATTGCCAAAATGAGCTCAGCGGCCTCCATGCTTGCCTTGGTATGGCGTCCACACAGAAAGAAGGCGCGGAACGATTGTCTGCCGTTGCTCTGACGGAGGGAGGGGCGACTGACGACACGGCTTACAGGGTTGGCTTCAGGGAGCTAAAATCAACAAAGGGTGTGCCTGTACATCAAGGAGTATTTCAGGCAGGACTGCACGGAGGGTTCCAATAAGAAATGGTGCACCAAAGTTATCGTTGTTATTGGAACAAGGAGGTTAGCCTGGCCTCTGATTGATACATGGCTAGATTAACCTCGCTGCACCTTCTCTGTGACTGACTGCAGTGTGATCTAGACAGGGGAGGAGGAAAATGAGTCCAAAACAAATCTGGTCTATTTCTTGTTCTGACCCACTCCATCGATCCTTTACATCTTTGGCTGGCAGCAGACAAAAAAGGCGCGAAATGATTGTCTGCCCTTGCTTTCACGGGGGGAGGGAGGGTGGGAACGGGTTCCTGACGATATGTACCCAGAACCACCCGCGACAATGTTTTAGCCCCATCAGGCATTGGGATATCAACCCAGAATTCCAATGGGCAGCGGAGACTGCGGGAACTGTGGGATAGCTACCCACAGTGCAACGCTCCAGAAGTCGACGCTTGCCTCGGTACTGTGGAAGCGCTCCGCCGAGTTAATGCACTTAGAGCATTTTCTGTGGGGACACACACACTCGAAGATATAAAACCGATTTCAAAAAAACCGACTTCTATAAATTCGACCTAATTTCGTAGTGTAGACATACCCTGTGATTCGCTCCAGACCTGCTCATGCTCAGTGATCATGTAATACTTGAAGAAAAGAAAAAGTAAAGTGAGACTTCAGGATTTATGTACTTTAAAGCCCAGAGCTCTTACACCTACAAAGAAAAACCAGTGCCAAAAAATAAACCCAAAGCCAAAGAGGAGAGGATTTTAGAGTACAACCACTGCCATCTTTGGCCTTATCAATGTGATTTCAGATGCTGAAACTAAGGACCCCGTGATTACAGATATCTGAAGATCTCCTTAGCCAAACAGGCTGGCAAAAGCTCTGATGGCCCTGGATGGCAAAGCTGAAGTTCTTTCACATAACCTCACTAAATTGGATACCTAGGTGGCCCAGAATGAAAAGAGGGACGACATGTATTAGAGACGCTCCAAGATAAAGCAAGCATGGGGAAAAAAACAATTAAAAAAATTACAGCACATATTAAAGTATTAGCCAATGTTGCAATACAAAGAACAACTCAAAAACCAAGTTTGGGTTTGGAATATAAGCAACTTGGGGGGAGAGAGATGGGGAAAGTTACCGACCCCTGTAGCCTTTCTGGGATGGTTTTTTTGAGCTACACTAATCCACCTGAACACCAAGAAACCCCTCTGTTCACGGGAAAAGTCTACATCATTCTCTCCTGGCTGGGCCAATGTACTGCTGGAAACAGTGGCACGTTAATTATCTCTTTGACATGCGCGACAAGGAGAAAATGTTGCCGCAGAAAGGGGTTAGAAGTGATCTGTGATATGAAGGTGGGAAAACATACGTTTGTCTTCACCTTAGCACTATGCCCCAGAAGGATGAGGGGAGCATGTTGCTTTGAAGAAGTGACAGCAAAGGGAAAGTGTGGACAAAGGTCTGATTCTCATTTACACTAAGGTTTCATTGTACTGCTCGATAACTGAAGGAGCCTTAAAGTGGGTATAAGGTACATTTACGTGCACTTTAAAGCCTCTTTGCACCTTCATGTAATTGAGAATTCAGGCCCAAGCATTTCTTTTCTGGGATTGAAACTCAGCACTGCAGGGAGACTTGCTGGACAAGAGTCAGGGGTATCTGTGCCAGAGCTTGTAATTCAACCTCAGGTTTGGACTCAGCTAAGCTGCTTCCAGGGCCTGATCCTGCATAGTTCTGAGAAGCCTCCACTTGCACTGGCTTCCGTCACCACTTCAGAGGATTGGGTCCTAACAGCGGAGATGGGGGGAGGCCTGAGGGGTGGTCTTTTCTCAACTCCTGTTTTGCTGCTTCTGTCTCTGTATGCTGCCATGAGCATGGAGATGGGTTGTTATAGGGAAGCAACAGCGGTGAGAGGGGGAGATTCAAATGTATCTGTCAGAGCATGACTATGCTCCAAGTTTTATAGGTTTCAGAGTAGCAGCCCTGTTAGTCTGTATTCGCAAAAAGAAAAGGAGGACTTGGGGCACCTTAGAGACTCACAAATTTATATGAGCCTAAGCTTTTGTGAGCTTCAGCTCACAGCATTGTAAAGCTTAGGCTCAAATAAATTTGTGAGTCTCTAAGGTGCCCCAAGTCCTCCTGTTCTTTTTGCAAGTTTTGTAGGAGAGTTTAGAAAGCGGAGTTATCCTATCGGATTACAATTGGTAAATTGTTGTGTGTTTTGACATAATCCTATAACCTATAATTGCCTGGCTTCCACCCTCTCCCTTTCCCTTTTGCCTCTTTCCACCAAAAGTGAAGAGGGTGGGGGAAACAACTGTAAAGTTTATTTTGGAAACTACACCTTCCTCGGGAAGGTTTAAACCCAGTAAGGTGTGGGCTATTTGGTGCTGTAGAAAATGGCTGCCCTATGTTGGCGCCTGCTGCGACCTGCACAGGCCCCTAAAACGTTCCACAAAAATATCCCTTTAAAATGTTTCACAAAAGTAAAACCGAAGTGGCCCCTGGCTCGAGCCACGTATAACTATGAGGGCAAAACCCCTCCCCAGCCATGGCTTGAGGTGGAAATTGAGCTCAAAGCACAGAGCTGTCCTTCCGGCAGCAGCAGGCACGAGGCAGGGCAGCGACCCAGCAGCAGCAGGGAGGAGCGAAGATCGGGACCGAGCAAAGCCATGGCCTGGCAGGGAACAGACTCAGCAGCAGGAGCCACTTGGGGCACAGGCCCAGCTGAACCAGGGCCAGTGAGGGCATGGAGCGGGCCGGGCACACAGCCAGCAGCATGGGCTAGCCTCGGTAGGGAACCAGCAGCGCCATGGCTAGGCAGGGCATAGACCCAGCAGCCTCAGGCGTGGGTAGGGCTTGGACCCAGCAGAGCCACAGCCAGGAGGCAGCAGGGGCCAGGCAGGGCATGAACCCAGCATAGGCAGCGTGCAGGGCTGGGTAGAGGGCCAGGCGGGGCACTTGAACCCAGCAGGGCCGGGGCCAGGCACTGAGCAGGGCTGGCCACGGGGCCAGCAGCAAGGGCCAGTCTGTGCACAGACCCAGCATATCCAGGGCCAGGCCGGGCATGGCGCAGGGCTGGGCGCGGGGCCAGCACTAGAGTCCAGGCAGGGCATGAACCCAGCAGACCTGGCCGGGAGCAGGGGCCGGGCCCCGACCCCGCCGCGGGGACCGAGCAGGGGCCGGGCCGGGCCGGGAGCAGGGGCCGGGCCCCGACCCCGCCGCGGGGACCGAGCAGGGGCCGGGCCGGGAGCAGGGGCCGGGCCCGGGCCCAGACCCCGCCGCGGGACCCCGGCCGGGCTGCACCTTGCGGTAGCGCAGCAGCCCGGCGCGCGCTGCCGGCCGGTCTCCCCCGCGCGGCGGGAGGGAGCCACGTGGCCGGGCTGCTCCCCGCGGGCCGCCCCCGCCCCGGCCGGCGTCTGCCGGCAGGTGGCGGCCCCGGCGCGCGGCTGCTTCTCCCGCGCCGCAGCGTCTCGCGCCTCCCCCGGGCGGCCGCAGCAGCGGCTCGATGCCCGTCGCCGTGCGGGGCCGGGGCCGGGTTTTGCCGGCGGCAAGTGGCGCGGAGACCCGCGGCCCTCGCGGGGGCCTTCTCCCCGGGACCGGAGACGCCCCGGCGGGGTCCCGCTGCCTTTGTTCCTCGGCGGGGGCCCCCGCGCAGCTCCCCGCCCCCGCGCAGAGCGTGCCCGCCCCACAGCGCCCTCTGCCGGCCTGAGCCCGGCGCGTGGCGCGCCCGCCCCCCGCCCGCCCACGTGCGCGCGCGCGCGCTCCCGGGCGTGTAACCCACTCTCGCGCTTTCCACCAGGGAAGCCCTGCTTGCGGGGGTGCGGGGGGCACAGTTCCGAGCCTTCCTGCCCGGTTGTGGAGCCATGGCTCATGTGCAGCCTGAAGAGGCTCGCGCACCAGGGCAAGCAGGCCACCCATCCTGCATATAAGTCACACTCCTTTTTTGTCACCTGATGCAATCAAGAGCTACTACAATGCACCTGAAGGGATTAAAAATATGTTTTGGAGCAATAATGATGCAAATTATACCCTGTGATACAGATGTGTAGGAACAAACAGAATCCTGACAATGGGTCCTGGTCCTTTACTAGTTGGAAATGGTAGAATTACCACTGATAGTAAAGGAAAGGCAGATGTGTTCCATAAATATTCCTGTTCCGGATTTTGGGAAATATCAGATGCCCTAGTGTCATATGGTGATGACCTCACTCTTTTCTTTCCCCTAGTATCCTGGGAGGATGTTACACGGCAGCTATTACAATTAGATATTTTAATATCAGCAGGTCCAGGAGTTTTACAAGAGCTGTCTGAGGAGCTGACTGGATTGTTAATGACAGGTTTCAGAGGAACAGCCGTGTTAGTCTGTATTCGCAAAAAGAAAAGGAGTACTTGTGGCACCTTAGAGACTAACCAATTTATTTGAGCATGAGCTTTCGTGAGCTACAGCTCACTTCATCAGATGTTTACCGTGGAAACTGCAGCAGACTTTATATACACACAGAAATCATGAAACAATACCTCCTCCCACCCCACTGTCCTGCTGGTAATAGCTTATCTAAAGTGATCAACAGGTGGGCCATTTCCAGCACAAATCCAGGTTTTCTCACCCTCCACCCCCCCACACAAATTCACTCTCCTGCTGGTGCTAGCCCATCCAAAGTGACAACTCTTTACATAATCAAGTCGGGCTATTTCCTGCATAGATCAAGGTTTTCTCACATCCCCCCCACCCCCATACACACACAAACTCACTCTCCTGCTGGTAATAGCTCATCTAAACTGACCATTCTCCAGGTTTAAATCCAAGTTAAACCAGAACATCTGGGGGGGGGGGGGTAGGAAAAAACAAGAGGAAACAGGCTACCTTGCATAATGACTTAGCCACTCCCAGTCTCTATTTAAGCCTAAATTAATAGTATCCAATTTGCAAATGAATTCCAATTCAGCAGTTTCTCGCTGGAGTCTGGATTTGAAGTTTTTTTGTTTTAAGATAGCGACCTTCATGTCTGTGATTGCGTGACCAGAGAGATTGAAGTGTTCTCCGACTGGTTTATGAATGTTATAATTCTTGACATCTGATTTGTGTCCATTTATTCTTTTACGTAGAGACTGTCCAGTTTGACCAATGTACATGGCAGAGGGGCATTGCTGGCACATGATGGCATAGATCACATTGGTGGATGTGCAGGTGAACGAGCCTCTGATAGTGTGGCTGATGTTATTAGGCCCTGTGATGGTGTCCCCTGAATAGATATGTGGGCACAATTGGCAACGGGCTTTGTTGCAAGGATAAGTTCCTGGGTTAGTGGTTCTGTTGTGTGGTATGTGGTTGTTGGTGAGTATTTGCTTCAGGTTGCGGGGCTGTCTGTAGGCAAGGACTGGCCTGTCTCCCAAGACTTGTGAGAGTGTTGGGTCATCCTTTAGGATAGGTTGTAGATCCTTAATAATGCGTTGGAGGGGTTTTAGTTGGGGGCTGAAGGTGACGGCTAGTGGCGTTCTGTTATTTTCTTTGTTAGGCCTGTCCTGTAGTAGGTAACTTCTGGGAACTCTTCTGGCTCTATCAATCTGTTTCTTTACTTCTTTACTTCAGAGGCTCGTTCACCTGCACATCCACCAATGTGATCTATGCCATCATGTGCCAGCAATGCCCCTCTGCCATGTACATTGGTCAAACTGGACAGTCTCTACGTAAAAGAATAAATGGACACAAATCAGATGTCAAGAATTATAACATTCATAAACCAGTCGGAGAACACTTCAATCTCTCTGGTCACGCAATCACAGACATGAAGGTCGCTATCTTAAAACAAAAAAACTTCAAATCCAGACTCCAGCGAGAAACTGCTGAATTGGAATTCATTTGCAAATTGGATACTATTAATTTAGGCTTAAATAGAGACTGGGAGTGGCTAAGTCATTATGCAAGGTAGCCTGTTTCCTCTTGTTTTTTCCTACCCCCCCCCCCAGATGTTCTGGTTTAACTTGGATTTAAACCTGGAGAATGGTCAGTTTAGATGAGCTATTACCAGCAGGAGAGTGAGTTTGTGTGTGTATGGGGGTGGGGGGGATGTGAGAAAACCTTGATCTATGCAGGAAATAGCCCGACTTGATTATGTAAAGAGTTGTCACTTTGGATGGGCTAGCACCAGCAGGAGAGTGAATTTGTGTGGGGGGGTGGAGGGTGAGAAAACCTGGATTTGTGCTGGAAATGGCCCACCTGTTGATCACTTTAGATAAGCTATTACCAGCAGGACAGTGGGGTGGGAGGAGGTATTGTTTCATGATTTCTGTGTGTATATAAAGTCTGCTGCAGTTTCCACGGTAAACATCTGATGAAGTGAGCTGTAGCTCACGAAAGCTCATGCTCAAATAAATTGGTTAGTCTCTAAGGTGCCACAAGTCCTCCTTTTCTTTTTGGATTGTTAATGCTGATTTTGGATAAGTCTTGGAGCACTGGAGAAGTTCCAGAAGACTGGAACACAGCTAATGTGCCAATTTTTAAAAAGAGTAAATGGGATGACCTGGGTAATTATAGGCCTGTCAGCCTGACATCAAACCTGGGCTAGAAAATGGAGTGGCTATTATAGGCTGTTATAGGATTAATTTAAGAACTAATGGAGGGCAATGTAATTAATGCGAATCAACATGAGTTTATGGAAAACTGATCCTGTCAACTAACTTGGTAACTTTTTTTGATGAGATTATGAGTTTGGTTGATAAAAATAATAGTCTTGTCATGCCATACTTAGACTTCTGCTTGGACTTGCTATCGTACAACGTTTTGATTAAAAAACTAGAACAGTGTAAAATTAGCATGGCACACACGAAATAGATTAAAAACTGGCTAAGTGATAGGTCTCAAAATGTAATTGTAAATGGCAAATCATCATCAAGCAGGTGTGTTTCCAGTGGGGTCCCTCCGGGATCAGTTCTGGGCCCTTTGCTATTTAACATTTTTGTCAATGACCTGGAAGAAAACATAAATTAATCATTGAAAAAGTTTGCATATATCACGAGAAATGCGGGAAGTGGCAAATAACGAAGAGGACAGGTCACTGATTCGAAGCAATCAGGATTGCTTGGTCAACAGGGCGCAAGCGAACAATATGAATTTTAATATGGCTAGATGTAAATATAGCATCTAGGAACAAAGAATGTAGGCCACACTTACAGAATGACTTGAAAAAGATTTGGGGGTTGTGGTGGATAATCAACTGCACAGGAGCCCCCAGTGTGATGCTGCAACCAAATGAGCTAATGACTAGAGCTAAATAGGGGACTCTCGGGTAGGAATAAAGAGCTTATTTTCTTATGTTCTGTTCTCTATATTTGGCACTGATGTGACCACTGCTGGAATACCAAGTCCAGATCAAATGTCCACAATTCAAGAAGGATGTCAATAAATGGGAGAGGGTTCAGAGAAGAGCCATGAGAATGCTTAACGGATTAGAAAACCTGTCGTATAGTGATAGACTCAAAGAAATCAATCTATTTAGCTTAACAAAGAGAAGGTTAAGGGGTGACTTAATTACAGTCTATAAGGACTTACATGGGGAACAAATATCTAATAATGGGCTCTTCAGCCTAGCAGAGAAAGGTCTAACACAATCCAAATGCTGGAAATTGAAGCTAGACAAATTCAGATTGGAAATAAGGTGTCATTTTTTGACAGTGAGCGTGGAAAGGCTCGGCTGATTGGGAAAGCAGCCACAGCTGGCCCTACAAAAGGGCTGTGAGCCAGGAGCTGAGAGTCTCTCTCTAGCTTTGGAGAGAGATGGACCTATCTGCCTGAAGGAGCAAAGGGTACCGTGGACAGAGCAGTGCTGGGGAGCTCAGGCCTGGCGACCTCCCAGGCTGCGGCCTGACAGGAAGGCCTAGAGAGGTACTGGGCTGCAGGGAAAGGCAGCGGGTCCAAACCCCCCTTGCCAATGATGAGTGGCCATTATATTGCAGTCTGCCCCAGTGAACAGGGGCTAGATGATGACTGGCAGTAGCCACTGAGGTGAGGTGGGCTTAGAGGGTTGGAGTTCCCCTGGGAGGGGAGACCCAGAGAGTGGGAGCGGTGCTGGGGCAGAACCCCAGGGTAAGGGGCACCAGGGTCCGGGAGGGACACGGGGGCCTGAGACAGGTGAGCCATTGGCCAGCAGAGGGTGCTCCGAGCTGGAATTGAGCTAATTCCCAGGGCAACCAGCAGGAGGTGCCGCGCCAGTGAGTCTCTACTACGCTACAGTGAGGATAATTAAGCATTGGAACAGTTTGCCGAGAGTTGTGATGGATTCTCCATCACTAAGAATTTTTAAATCAAAATTGGAGGTTTTTCTAAAAGATCTGGTCTAGAATTATTTTGGGTCAGGTCTCTGGCCTGTGCTGTACTGGAGGTCAGACTAGATGATCACAATGGTCCCCTCTGGCCTTAGACTTGATGAATCTTTGGTACATGTTATTGCCAATCCCAAATGTTTAAAACTTACACGTTCGAGCCCCAAAATCATGAGATTGGTTTAAATATCAATAGATTTTAAAAAAATAATTAAATTTGCATTTTTTAAAAATTTGCCTTCTGTTTTCTGAACCAGAGGGTTCATGTTTTCAAGCTTTTCTCTGCAAACACGAAGACAGGAAACTTACTTTTTAAAATAAGAGCTGATATTATCACATAATCACATGACTCCAGGAATTGGAATTTTTAAGGAAAAGCTATCACAAGAGTTGGTAACACTGAATACAACATTGTGAGGTGATTTTTTTTGTAATGCATTTTGCTTTTAGCTTCTTGAAATACTGCCTGTTGTCCTTTTTCCATCTGAGTACATCATATGGTTAGTGTCCAAAGCTCCCTAAGCTTTCTGGGAGTTTAGAGGGAAGAAGCTCATTCCAGGCCACCCATGTTATTGATTTTTCTTTTTGCAAAACCAAAACTTGACAGCTGATGTTTTGCAAAAGTAAAAACAAAACCACTGCTGGTTTTACACATCTCTAGCAACACAGCCCTCTGTAAGTTATTGATTATTATAAACATTTATATTGTGGTAGCACCTAGAGGCCAATCAGGCTGAGCTCCTCTGTTCTAGGCACTATACAAACACATAGTAAATGACAGCACTTGCCCCAAAGAGCTTGCAGTGTATTCATACCGAGTTCTGATTTTATGGTGCACAATGAACACGGCTGTTCAGGAAGGAGGTCACTGATAGCCACAGAGTAATCTTTGCTTATTCCTAATTCCAAATTATTAATAAACTTAAACATCTTCTCTAGGCAGCTTCCTGCTTTTACCATGCTCTTTGGACATATCGCTGTAACTGTAAATTTCACCAGAGCAATCTGTAATGCAGTGGGTGCCAAGCATAACTTTCTTCTTCCATCGGATCCAGTATCTGTCTAGTTTCAGAGTAGCAGCCGTGTTAGTCTGTGTTTGCAAAAAGAAAAGGAGTACTTGTGGCACCTTACGGACTAACCAATTTATTTGAGCATAAGCTTTTGTGAGCTACAGCTCACTTCATCTGATGCATTCAGTGGAAAATACAGTGAGGAGGTTTATACACACACAGAACATGAAAAAATGGGTGTTATCATACACACTGTAAGAGTGATCACTTAAGATGAGCTATTACCAGCAGGAGAGTGGGGGGGGGAGGGGGCGACCTTTTGTAGTGATAATCAAGGTGGGCCATTTCCAGCAGTTAACAAGATCGTCTGAGGAACAGTGGGAGGTGGGGTGGGGGAATAAACATGGGGAAATAGTTTTACTTTGTGTAATGACCCATCCACTCCCAGTCCCTATTCAAGCCTAAATTAATTGTATCCAGTCTGCAAATTAATTCCAATTCAGCAGTCTCTCGTTAGAGTCTGTTTTTGAAGTCTTTTTGTTGTAATATTGCGACTTTTAGGTCTGTAATCGAGTGACCAGAGAGATTGAAGTGTTCTCTGACTGGTTTATGAATGTTATAATTCTTGATATCTGATTTGTGTCCATTTAGTCTTTTACATAGAGACTGTCCAGTTTGACCAATGTACATGGCAGAGGGGCATTGCTGGCACATGACGGCATATGTCACATTGGTAGATGTGCAGGTGAATGAGCCTCTGATAGTGTGGCTGATGTGATTAGGCCCTATGATGGTGTCCCCTGAATAGATATGTGGACACAGTTGGCAACGGGTTTTGTTGCAAGGATAGGTTCCTGGGTTAGTGGTTCTGTTGTGTGATGTGTGGTTGCTGGTGAGTATTTGCTTCAGGTTGTGGGGCTGTCTGTAGGCAAGGACTGGCCTGTCTCCTAAGATCTGTGAGAGTGATGGGTTGTCCTTCAGGATAGGTTGTAGATCCTTGATGATGCGTTGGAGGGGTTTTAGTTGGGGGCTGAAGGTGACGGCTAGTGGCGTTCTGTTATTTTCTTTGTTGGGCCTGTCCTGTAGTAGGTGACTTTGGGGTATACTTCTGGCTCTGTCAATTTGTTTCTTCACTTCAGCAGGTGGATATTGTAGTTGTAAGAATGCTTGATAGAGATCTTGTAGGAGTTTGTCTCTGTCTGAGGGGTTGGAACAAATGCGGTTGTATCGTAGAGCTTGGCTGTAGACGATGGATCGTGTGGTGTGGTCTGGGTGAAAGCTGGAGGCATGTAGGTAGGAATAGCGGTCAGTAGTTTTCCAGTATAGAGTGGTGTTTATGTGACCATCACTTATTAGCACCGTAGTGTCCAGGAAGTGGATCTCTTGTGTGGACTGGACCAGGCTGAGGTTGATGGTGGGATGGAAATTGTTGAAATCATGGTGGAATTCCTCAAGGGCTTCCTTTCCATGGGTCCAGATGATGAAGATGTCATCAATGTAGCGCAAGTAGAGTAGGGGCGTTAGGGGACGAGAGCTGAGGAAGCGTTGTTCTAAGTCAGCCATAAAAATGTTGGCACACTGTGGGGCCATGCGGGTACCTATAGCAGTGCCGCTGATCTGAAGGTATACATTGTCCCCAAATGAGAAATAGTTATGGGTGAGGACAAAGTCACAAAGTTCAGCCACCAGGTTTGCCGTGACATTAAGTGGCATTAATTTAATGAGTGGCAGAATCAGCAATGAAAAATATTATGCTTCTGTTTGAAAAAAAAATCAAAAATCCTCATCCGTGACTAACAAGGTTAACCCCACCAGTGTTGCTTGCTTTCTTGTTAACAAAGACCACTTGTCATTGGACTTCAGTGCAGGCAAGGCCTTAAATCTCCAGGGGAAAACTTTTGTGTTATTTGTGAATCAAGGTGACCACAGCAAGGGCTGTGTCAGTGATTGCCATTTATATAACCTTCCCTCATTCCCTCATCCTCAAATATTTTGCTTATTGGGTTTTCAACAGTATAAATTAGCTGTTAAATGTTGTTTCAGTTTGAAGCTTGTCACCACTTGAGATTAGTAGTTTTGTGAAAATCTGGTTGAAATCCATTTGAACATTTTTAATTGGAGGTGGTTAAAGTAAATAGGATTTAGAGGGGCTCCAGACCTTTTTTGTTTTCTTTCATATGCTGTAACTCATACTAACCAATGGGCAGAGCAACACTAGGCAAGAATAAGAAATTTATTTGAGCATATATTCTCTAAGGTGCCACTAGTACTCCTTTTCTTTTTGCGAGTACCGACTAACACGGCCGCTACTCTGAAACCTGTCACTAGGCAAGAATGGGGCTTTATGGCTTTGTTTTTACTAATGAAAATTTGCAGGAGGTTAGACTTTAACATGAAATCTGTTCCTTGGCGACTTTTTAAAGACTCCAAAGCCCAGGATAGTATGTAATTATTATCTTTTGAATGTTCAGTGGCTTATGTGGAATGAATTGGCAAAAGTGCATTTCTTAAGGTTTTTCTGTGGTAGGAAAAGTGATGGTAGGTTGAGGTTAGCTAACGTGTCAGAGCTATTCTTGTCCTAATCCTGACCTTTACGTTAGTGGAGATGCAGGTTAGCACCTTCTGCCTTGATCTGTCTGGCTGAGGTTAACCCGAGGGGAAGCCAGTGTGTAGACATACCCTTGTGGACATGCATCCATGGGACAGAGGCTACCATCACCAGCCATTAGTTGGTAGTCAAGAAAGGTTGAGTGAGTTGGGGGTTGAACTACAATTTCACCCATAGGCTCCATCTGCAGTAAAGGCTTACATTGTCAGAGCACAGGTGCGGTGTGCTATGTGTATACAGACAAGGGAGAAAGTGAAGAGCAGGGTAGAGCTCACTGGAGAACTTACCGAGAAAACTGCTGCAATGCCTGTCATTACTCCTGCCTTGAAATACGAGTAAGGCTAAAGAGGGGAGTGCAGCTAAGGCCTTTTGAAGTCTATGGCGTAAACCCAGGCCCCCTCATGCACACCATTTCCCATCAAGGAGCTGGCTTATTAGGGTCTGGATACATCTGCTCTGTACAGAGGCTTACACTTAGGCTCAGCTACTCAGAGGCATTTCGGCACCGAATTCCCATTGGTTTCAATGGGAATTAGTGCCTAAATACCTTTGAGGATCTGGGCCTTACTTGTGTTCACTGTGGCCTCTGCTTGCTGGAGCAGAACAGCTTTGCACTCTCCCTTTTCAAGTGCGGAATAGCTTGCAGGATCAAGGGCTAAGTGAGTAGATCATTGCAGAGCAGCCATGAATGCTTTGTATAATGGCCTCCAATTTCAAATGCAGTTGGGTGGCAAGGGAAGAGTCACAGCTGCTGGGAGTGGAATTTGCTAGGGCACGACAGGTGGGGGACCGGAATTTTGTGGCATGAGGCTTATGGCACGGTCTCAGGACAAGCCCTGAGACACGCAGCAATTCTAGCAGCCTGATGTTAACACCCATTTGGCCTGCTCTACCGCTATCATTCTTGTCCAAGTATAGCACAGATGTGGGAGCAGGCCCCCAAATCCACTTATCATGCAGGAAATGGGGGGTGCAGGGAGCAGCTAAAGAATGTCTGAATGAGGATAGCTCTGTGATTAGCTCTGTATGGAGGATGGCCCTACATTCGAACAAGAATCTCTCTGGAAGGGTGTCCAGTTCTCCATGGGAGAGTAATAGCCAATGGTTTATGGGGACTTGTGACAAATATAGTGTACCACTAGCATGTATTCAGTGCGAACAAGCCAAAAACGTGGGCTATCCTAGCAAAGTGAAGCCCATTGATTGCATCTCTGATCTTATTCCAGAGTTTTCTTTGCACAACATTTGTGAGAGGGAAGGTTTTCTCTCCCAGCCTGTGGGGTGGAATTGTCCAGCAATGATGTTAGGAGTTCTAGCTTGGTGGTACAAGGTTCTCTCTGCCGTTTCTCAGCAAGTGCAGCAACAGGAAGAGAGAGAAACTTGAACTGGAATCAAATAGCAAATATTGGTAATGATGGACTATAAATGAAGCTGTGTATTAACTGATTTTTAGATACCTGCTTCCTGATTATGTGCAGTACTTGATAATTGCATCCTAAGTGGAGAGGTGGGGGATGAGGGAAATGAGGATGATTTCATGAGGTATAATTATCAGTTGGGTGAGATTTCTCTAATGCGGAGATGCATTAAATCTCTTCTGGCAGCAGTTTCCTCTTTTTGTTGCCTAATTAACCCCTCCCCCCCACTCCAGCATATTTTATAACAAACCTTTAAATAAACAATTAAACAAACGTAAGTTGAGGGGGCTGTCGATAGGGCTGCAGAGCTGCAATGTGTAGTATCTGATTTAGCAGAGCAGGAAGAGGAAGGGGTAGCATAGCATGGAGCGGGTTCGGGAGAGGGTGCAGGGGGATGGGTGATAAGGACCAGGGCAGTCTCTAGGATGTGAAGTGGATAAAGGGGTGTTAGGTTGCCAAGCCTTAATATATTCTTGCTGTTCGTGTTTGTCTGATGGCAGTAAAGCCCATATCTTTCTGTCTGAGATGAACTGGCATTTCAGCTCTCTTATGCACCTCACACAGATCTTGTGCTCCATGTGTTTGCTTTATCTTTGGGCCTTTTTGTCCACCTGCAGCTTCAGTCTTTGCCTCTCTTGTGCATCCTACAATTCCCTCTACATGCTCAGCGTCTCCTTCTGCACTCTTTCCTCCTCCGGCTGCTGCTTCATTTCCAACTCCTTCCTCATCTCCTTCTGCACTTCTAAGAACATTTTATCTCTGATCATCTCTTCCTGAGGATGGGGATTTTCAAAGGAGCCTAAAGGGAATTAGGCACCTCAGCTACCAGTGCATTTCAATGTGTTTGAAAATCCCAGCCTAAGTCGTTAAGAGCCTCTGGGTTTTCCCCTTCCTTCTGTATGCCCCTGCTGGGTTGTGGGGTGGAATTTCCAGGGGTTCAACCTCACCTTCCCTACTTTGCATGGTGGTCCCTGCAAAACCGGCTGCAATGGAGTCTGTTGGAGAAAGCAGGAGGTATTTAACACCGCATTTGTATCTAAAATACATGGACTGGATTGCAGCTGAGTATTTAGTGCACAGATACGACGCTGAAGGACCCATCCCTGAGATATCAGTAGTAAAATGTAGAGGCCCAAGTTGAGAAGTTCATATCAAGAGATGAATAGTTCCAAAATCCAAATCTGGATTGGTTTGGGTTCAGTCTGCTAATTTGGGTTCACCTATAATGATATATGCTGCACTGTATGCTCTCCTAAATTCTGTTATTTTGGGTTTGTTTGTCTGAGGTGAAAGGTTCATTCTTGCCTGGATCATTTAAGAAGAAACAATAGGGAAAGAAATGCTGAAGATCGTCAACAATCATTTAACTCCATTGGTTTATTCAATGCTGTACAAACACACAAAAAGTTCCCTGCTCTGAGGGTTACAGCCAATGTACTTTGCCCCAAATTCCTTATTACCTGGCTTTGGAAAAAGCTGGGCCAGATCCTCAGCTGGTGTAAATCCATGTTGCTCCATTGAGGTCAATGCCAACTCACCCCAGTGTAACAGGCTAGCTGAGTGAAGTGAACAGGCTAAAGGAGGGTACTAGCATGTGTTGCAGCAGTGAATATTCCTTCTCTCTTCTGCTTTCCCCGGGGCTTGTTCTGTCATTTTCACGTGGTCTGAGGCTGCCCTGATGCTTCTGGACCCAGACGTTGTGGAATGATGATGATTACAGATGATACCGTGGTGCAGTGAAAGGGGCTCGTAGAGTTTAACAGCATGTGGGGAAAGAGTGTCTTGTAACCTCTAACGCTGGAGGAGTGAAAGGCTGAGAGACTCCTTGTGCTGACAGCGGGAGATCTGAGAGAGACTAACTCAAAGATAGAGTGTTGGTCTCTTTAAAATAAAGAGTTTTATCTGTGCTAAATATGTGTTCCAGTGATGCCCACTTGCCAGTGAGGATGGACTTTGGCCTCAATATACCAGTGAGATTTTCCTCCCCTGGGCATGATTCTGCCTGTCAGACTTGGGTGCAATAAATAGCTTTGCCTTTTTGCTTGCCCTTAATATTGTGTGTGTCTCTTTTTTACACAGGGTAGAGCTTAGCTGCCACTGTGGGGGAGTGAAGTAATGGGGAGCCTTCACACTCAATAGATAGCTATTTCCATCCTTCTCCATGTCTATCTAGACCAATGACAGTGCACAAAATTGCTTTTTCTATCTGCATTTTACTAGAAGACTGCTGCCATTCTTCCCCAGTGCAGACCTCACCACAGTGATCTATGATTTTTGTACTTCAGGCTTGGATTGCTGATATGTGCTCTACTTGAGGCTACCTCTGAAAACCATTTGGCAATTTCAGCTGGTGCAGAATGAGGCAGCTTGCTCATATAATAATGCTTAGCTCTTAGATAGCGCTTTTCATCAGTAGATCTCAAAGTGCTTTATAAGGGAGGTCAGTATCATTACTATCATTTTATAGATGGGGAAACTGAGGCACAGAGCAGTGACATGATTTGCTTGCTGGTGTTTCTTCTGCGGAGTGTGTTGAGTGGGATGGGGTGTTTACCCCAAACCGGAGAGGAATGAGCTAATAGAGGCCTCATGGGCCTTCCACACCCTGTCCCAGAAAGGAGTGTAGTGGGGAGTCCTTCAAGCAGCCAACTGGGGAGACGCTGCACAGAGCAGCCAATCATGGCCCAGTGGGCTAGTACAGAAGGAGCTGCAGGGCAGAGCAGGGTCAGTAGCAGTGGGAAGCCCAAGGAGAGAGGACTGTGTTCCTCGCAGGCTGCAGCAAGGGTAGCACCTTGGACTGAGCAGCTGCTGGCAGGGAGTGGGGGAGCAAGGGGGAGCTGCGGGCTGGCTGCTGGGACTTGCTGGCTAAAGGCCCTGAGAAGAGGGCAAAGACGGTGCTGGGGCTGTGGGGAAGTGGCCCAAGGAATTGAAGCAGCATTCAATGAAATTAAGGAGACGCAGCAGGAGGCCGCTATCTACAGGATCCTTGGATTAGGACGCGGAGTAACGGGGGGACCTGGGCCCACCCATTAGTCCCAGAGGAAGTGGCTTGGTTGGTGGACAGAGATACCTAACCCCTGGAAGGGGACAACACTGATGGTGACCTGGCCGGAGGGCCGAGTCATGAAGACCTACCTGCTGCTCACAAACTGGGAAGAATTAGTAGGGGAAGCAAAAGTGGATGGGAACCTGGGAGGCAGTGACAATGAGATGGTCGAGTTCAGGATCCTGACACAGGGAAGAAAGGAGAGCAGCAGAATACGGACCCTGGACTTCAGAAAAGCAGACTTTGACTCCCTCAGGGAACTGATGGGCAGGATCCCTGGGAGAATAAAATGGGGGGGAAAGGAGTCCAGGAGAGCTGGCTGTATTTTAAAGAATCCTTATTGAGGTTGCAGGGACAAACCATCCCGATGTGTAGAAAGAATAGTAAATATGGCAGGCAACCAGCTTGTCTTAACAGTGAAATCCTTGCTGATCTTAAACACACAAAAAAAAGCTTACAAGAAGTGGAAGATTGGACAAATGACCAGGGAAGAGTATAAAAATATTGCTCAGGCATGCAGGAGTGAAATCAGGAAGGCCAAATCACACCTGGAGTTGCAGCTAGTAAGAGATGTTAAGAGTAACGAGAAGGGTTTCTACAGGTATGTTAGCAACAAGAAGAAAGTCAAGGAAAGTGTGGGCCCCTTACTGAATGAGGGAGGCAAACTCGTGACAGAGGATGCAGAAAAAGCTAATGTACTCAATGCTTTTTTTGCCTCTGTCTTCACGAAGAAGGTCAGCTCCCAGACTGCTGCACTGGGCAGCACAGCATGGGGAGGAGGTGACCAACCCTCTGTGGAGAAAGAAGTGGTTAGGGACTATTTAGAAAAGCTGGACGTGCACAAGTCCATGGGGCCGGATGCGCTGCATCCGAGAGTGCTAAAGGAGTTGGCGGATGTGATTGCAGAGCCATTGGCCATTATCTTTGAAAACTCATGGCGATCGGGGGAAGTCCCAGACGACTGGAAAAAGGCTAATGTAGTGCCCATCTTTAAAAAAGGGAAGAAGGAGGATCCTGGGAACTACAGGCCAGTTAGCCTCACCTCAGTCCCTGGAAAAATCGTGGAGCAGGTCCTCAAGGAATCAATTCTGAAGCACTTAGAGGAGAGGAAAGTGATCAGGAACAATCAGCATGGATTCACCAAGGGCAAGTCATGCCTGACTAATCTAATTGCCTTCTATGATGAGATAACTGGCTCTGTGGATGAGGAGAAAGCAGTGGACATGTTGTTCCTTGACTTTAGCAAAGCTTTTGACACGGTCTCCCAAAGTATTTTTGCCAGCAAATTAAAGAAGTATGGGGTGGATGAATGGACTATACGGTGGATAGAAAGCTGGCTAGATTGTCGGGCTCAACGGGTAGTGATCAATGGCTCCATGTCTAGTTGGCAGCCAGTATCAAGTGGAGTGCCCCAAGGGTCGGTCCTGGGGCCGGTTTTGTTCAATATTTTCATAAATGATCTGGAGGATGGTGTGGATTGCTCCCTCAGCAAGTTTGCAGATGACACTAAACTGGGAGGAGAGGTAGATACGCTGGAGGGTAGGGATAGGATCAGAGGGACCTAGACAAATTAGAGGATTGGCCCAAAAGAAATCTGATGAGGTTCAACAAGGACCAAGTGCAGAGTCCTGCATTTAGGACGGAAGAATCCCATGCACCGCTACAGACTAGGGACCGAATGGCTCGGCAGCAGTTCTGCAGAAATGGACCTAAGGGTTACAGTGGATGAGAAGCTGGATATGAGTCAACAGTGTGCCCTTGTTGCCAAGAAGGCCAATGGCATTTTAGGATGTATAAGTAGGGGCATTGCCAGCAGATCGAGGGACGTGATCGTTCCCCTCTATTCGACATTGGTGAGGCCTCATCTGGAGTACTGTGTCCAGTTTTGGGCCCCACACTACAAGAAGGATGTGGAAAAATTGGAAGGAGTCCAGCGGAGGGCAACAAAAATGATTAGGGGACTGGAACACATGACTTCTGAGGAGAGGCTGAGGGAACTGGGAATGTTTAGTCTGCGGAAGAGAAGAATGTGGGGGGATTTGATAGCTGCTTTCAACTACCTGAAAGGGGGTTCCAAAGAGGATGTCTCTAGACTATTCTCAGTGGTAGCTGATGACAGAACAAGGAGTAATGGTCTCAAGTTGCAATGGGGGAGGTTTAGGTTGGATTTTAGGAAAAACTTTTTCACTAGGAGGGTGGTGAAACACTGGAATGTGTTACCTAGGGAGGTGGTGGAATCTCCTTCCTTAGAAGTTTTTAAGGTCAGGCTTGACAAAGCCTTGGCTGGGATGATTTAGTTGGGGATTGGTCCTGCTTTGAGTAGGGGGTTGGACTAGATGACCTCCTGAGGTCCCTTCCAACCCTGATATTCTATGATTCTATGAGTACTTGGACTGAGGCAGATCTGCAGGCAGAGAAGATGACAGGAAAGGCACCAGCAGGAGAGGGTGGTGGCCACAAGAGGAGCCATTGCGGTGAGTGGCGCCCATCACATTGAGCCTTTGCACAATGGGATCCTGGTCCTTGACTAGTGGTTCTATGTGCTGTGATAATAAAAATAATAATAGAAGAGAGAAATGGTGAGTAGGGTCTCCAGGGCAGAGTAGTGTGCTGGGGGAGCAGAGTAGGGGAAGGAGGTGTATAAACAATGGAAATCCTACATGATTTCTGCCATTTGATTCAGATCCTGGATCCAAGTTTGGATCCAGCTCATTGTTAGGACTCAGATAAGAGCCAAAGCCTGTAGACTGGGATTTTCAAAGGAGCCTAAGAGAATTAAACGCCCAGCTCCCATTGCATTTCAATAAGATTTGGGTGCCTACGTCCCTCAGGCTTTCTTGGAAATGGTCCCAGCTGCAGTACAGAAACTACTATTGACTTAAATGGAACTTGGTGTTTTGACTGCAACAGCTGTTTGGACTAAACACCCTTGAATTCACACTGAATAATAGTGACTGCATACTGTGGATAGTATGGCACAAGCAACAGAATGCAAGATGCATATGAAACGGCAGAAATAACCACACACATCCAAACACGCACAACATACGCTATCCAGCGCTAAATATATTGGTCTCTAGCTTGCCTCCCCAGGTGTTAGATCAAAATTTCATACCATGTCTAAATTTCTTGGAGTTTTTCTGAAGCCAGGTCCAAATTTCCCCATACATCCCACTTGAGTGCATCTAATTATGCTTGGAGAGATGGGAAAAAAATTCTAGTGCATGCGTCTTTTTATTTTATATTTCCAAATGTTGCATTGTATTTTCCAAAGCAACATTTTAAGCACACTCAGATGTTTTTGAGAAACATGAATCAAACCCCATAAAAAGAAAAGGAGTACTGGAAAAGCCAGTTTCCACAGTATGCATCCGATGAAGTGAGCTGTAGCTCACGAAAGCTCATGCTCAAATAAATGGGTTAGCCTCTAAGGTGCCACAAGTCCTCCTGTTCTTTTTGCGGATACAGACTAATCCAGCTGTTACTCTCAAACCCCATAAGTTTGTCCATCTCTATGTGCTCTGATGAAATAGCTATGTAAACACTTGCACTCTTATTTTAGTGGTACTCTTGAGAGGCCTGTGAGTGTTGGGAGAGTTGTTTGATGTACGCTGTTTTGATGGTAGTCACAGCAGAAGAGGTCTTAAAACAAAGGCCCGTGTACGTTTTTGCCAAGAGAAAGTCACAGTAACAGGTTTCAGTGTAAATGAGAGTTGTATTGCCTTCCATCAGAGATGACTTGAAAATAAAGTGCTTTGATGGTAATACTGCAGATGTCTGCAGGAAACCCAGCATAGCCTTGAACGCTGTAGTTAGATAGCTGTGCAAAAAAGTACCTGAAGAGAAGAGCTAATGTGCAATACTTCTATTTAAGATAGAGGGAGGAAATAGAAATTGTGATAGCCTGCTATTTCAAGTAATAATAGAAAGTACTTGATGTTTACATGGTGAATGGATCAATACTAATTCTGTAGTCAGAGCACATACAGTAGTTTGGATTATACAAGTGATAGATGCATTCGGTATAGCTGAAATTTCTACCCTGCAACATTTATTTCTCACTGCGTGTTAGATGGAATTTTCCACCCAACTATCTGGAAGGATTTGCATAAGAATGGTGATAGAGCAGTATTCTTTAATGATGTGCTTTTCTTTGTTAAACTTCAAAAATGTCTACAGTGCATGATGAGGTTTGGATGAATTGCCAAGCTAATGCTTTTATATTTTCTTTAAAGAGCTTATCTTTGCTGCGTTGTGGGAGTTACTTTATACTGTTGTCATAAAGGCAGTGGCAGTAAAGCCGACTTTATAGCAACCCTAAGAGGTGCCTCTTCCCCCAGCCTTGGGTCTTCACTACCACTGACGGCAACAGATTGAGACACCCCTTAGCTGGCACCTGTTTTGTGCTGCTATTTGGTCATTTGTACTCCTCTTTTATGGGACTATACATGGCATTACTCACTGCTGTGCTGTGCCATTTTACGTTCAAAACAATGACCTCTTGTGTTTAACCTAAATCAGCACAGGTTGCTGTAATGTTTGCTGAAACTGGGTCAAAACTGGGTTCTTTGCAGAATAACATTCTTGAATTAATAGAAGCGAAATATTAAACCACATTTGGAAAGCCTCTGCTGGTTACGGCTATTGCAGAGATTGTTATAAAATGGTACAGCAGACTGTTTCCTGCCCCCCTTCTAACAAAAGGCTAATTTCTAAAACAGGAGGGGGGAAGTGCTTGAAATGTGGTGAATCTTAGGAATGTGACTGTAACCTGATGTGAAGCAATATTTCCTTCCTGGGGTGCTGGCCCTATGAGTCACCTGCCAGCCTGTGCTGAGGTTATCTGGAAATCTCAGGACAGCATGAAAAATTAGCAGGACCAGTATCTGCAAGATTTGTCATCAAATCTGGTTGCATATATGGGACAACGATTTCCCTTATACTTCTGCATTAGATAGAGAAGGCCTAATTCTGCCCACAGTCACACTAGTGGGATTCCATGGATCCCAGCAGTACAGCATGAGTGTAAATGAGAAAAGAATTTGGCCCAGGTTTTTTCTTTTTGTTGCCAGTTAGCAGCAGTAAGTGTATAAATGTATTTTTAATGGGCATAATTCTTCTCTAATAACCATATGCCAGGGCCCAGCTCCAATATTCTGCTTCGCTAGCATGGGCAGAACCAGTGCACTCCATGTATTTATTTATTTGGATTTAGGGAATAATAGTAGTAGGTGGGCATCCCATACTCTGGGCAACCTTACAGTGCATTACAACATACAGGATCACCTACCATCTCTTGATACATTCAGAGAGATAATCAGTCGTACTCACAGGACTTCCATTGTCCTCTTGTTCCCCCAATTTTCCCAACCAGTCCAGGTCAGCCTCCAAAGCCCTGGAAAACAGATGTTCTTTGGAGCAAGAGGAGAGCATTAATATCTGAGTTGATATGTACCATCCTCTCTCAGATCCCTTTTCAAGGCCAACTTTTGCTGCTCTGCCTACAAAATAAATAAATCAACACACATACCATGACTAGGATTAGGGGCAGTTAGGGAAGTCTGTACTTATGTAATTACAAAACAAATTTGGATGTATATAAAATAGATTGTGCCTCTCTCTCCAACCCTTACTATATAATTGCCTTAAGCCCTCTTTCAGAAAAACACTTAAGTGTGTGCTTAATTTTAAGTCAATGGAATTTAAGTGCATGCTTAAAGTTAAGCAGAGGCTTAAGTGCTTTGCTAACTTGTGTGGGTGGGGGCATAGATTGTAAATGCACTGGATTAGGGACTATGCCTACTTCCAGTCTGTACAGTCCCAAGGACAACGGGGCCCTGATCCTGGCTCAGTAAACATTAAATAATGATGTAGATAGAATATACACTAGACCTCAGAATTACAAATACCTTAGGAATGGAGGTTGTTCATAACTCTGAAATGTTCATAATTCTGAACAAAACGTTCTCGTTGTTCTTGCAAAAGTTTACAACTGAACATGGACTTAATACAGCTTTGAAACTTTACTGTGCAGAAGAAAAATGCTGGTTTTAACCATGTTAATTTAAATGAAGCAAGCACAGAAACAGGATCCTGACCTTATCAAATCTTTTTTAAACTTTCCCTTTTTGTTAGTAGTTTATGTTTAACACAGCACTGCACTGTATTTTCTTTTTTTTTTTTGGCTATGCTGCGGCCTGAACTTCTGGTACCAAATGAGGTTTGTGGTTGACCGGTCAGTTCGTAACTCTGGTGTTCGTAACTCTGAGGTTCTACTGTAATATTAGAGTTAATATTCACTGTGGATTTGAGAGGGGAAGGTATCCCATATGTATGGACCTTCTCAGTCACCAAACTTGAATTAAAAGAAAAAAATATTAGGGAAATATTGGAATCCCTGGAATAATGGAATTAGAGAAACACTTAAGTTCTCACGGATCATTTTAGAACATAGACAAAAAGTGTCTCTTGCTAATTTATTTGATTTAAACATCCTATGTGAACCCTCCCACCATTCACATGACAAAAGAATTCCTCTACAGGATGCTTATTCCATAATTGTCCATTATAGGAATTTTTTTCACCTTCCTCGGAAGCATCTGGTCAGACACAGGGATACTGGACTAGATGCACAGTTGATCTGTTCTGGTATGGAACTTCCTATGGCCTTATGACTAAGAAGACCCCACAGCTAATTGAGGTTGCCAATTCTATAGTTAAAATGGTGGAGAATTCTTTTACAAATTATTAACCTGGCTTCAAATAGCAGCTAACGCGACGATGGAAGATAGAATGGTGTCTGTGCATTTCCTGCTATGTTTTACACCCCCCTTGCTAGATGCTTTTCTTGCTACACCCGTCTGACCTCTCAGGATTCCTTTCTATATTTTACACACCCACTGAATCCCCAAGTAGTACAAAGAACATCACTTTACCATGTACACCTGTTTTTGACCAATTTCTGCCCAGTGTGGAACTAGGCATCCCCACTTACGCTATGAAGTGAATTTGGCCCAATATAATCTGTGGTGCTATGAGATCCAGCCACTTAGATTTTACACCAGTCCTAATACTGTTAACTTCAGTGGAGTTAATACTGATTTACAGTAATGTATGTGAGTGGAAAATCAGTCCTGGAATAAAGGGTGTTACTCCAAATCTAACTGATATAAATGAGGGCAGTGTTTGGCTGTGTGAGTACAGACTGTGATGGGCACGGCAACCTACATTCAGCATTTCCTTGCTCTTTGGAGTTGGTGTCTCTACTACAATGTTATGTTAACACAGATTTTGTGTTTAATTAACTTGAGTGGTGGAACTGAGAAATGAATGCTGTCTCTACATAGGTAGGAGATGTGGTATTTGTAAAGCTGTTGATCCCACTTTATAACAATGCAGGCAATAGAGCCCACAAAATGATCTGAGAAGCCCCACCGTCCAGGATATATGTTACAGGAAGCATTAACCATCCATAAAAATTCCTTTGCTACTCAGGAATTTAAACCACAGCTACTGATATTAAACCACAATTGCATTCTGTAACGCTTTCTTTAAGAATTAGACATTCGGAAAACCTTGGCTGACTGTGGTTTCTGATATTTGTGTTATGACATTTATGTTACTTATTTTTTTCCTTTGCATAATAATTATTTACTTAATTAAATACAAATAATGTAAAATTAAAATGTGATACTTATAAAATCTGATTTGGTATGTCTTTGTGAATGTGTAAATATATCAAAATCGCCTGTGTATTTTTTCCCTTAATAAGCACTTGGAAAAGGATAAATTGAACAAGCCTGCTTGTAGCGACAGTAATTTGGAACCACAATTTAGCCTGACAGCATTGGAGACTGAAGTTCTCTGTTTATCGGCAGAACACGCACAAGTAATGATAACTTCCTTTCTGCACCCACAATATGCTGCTACCATAACTGGAGGTGAAGAAAGCTAAGCCAATCAGTGCCCAAACCTGCAAGGTACTGTGAGGCCTGAACTCCTATTGGTTTCTATTGGAGTGGATGGTGCTCTTTACAGTACCTGGCAGGATTATAGAAGATCAGGGTTGGAAGGGACTTCAGGAGGTCATCTAGTCCAACCCCCTGCTCAAAAGCAAGACCCATACCCAATTAAATCATCCCAGCCAGGGCTTTGTCAAGCCTGACCTTAAAAACTTCTAAGGAAGGAGATTCCACCACCTCCCTAGGCAACGCATTCCAGTGTTTCACCACCCTCCTAGTGAAAAAGTTTTTCCTAATATCCAACCTAAACCTCCCCCACTGCAACTTGAGATCATTACTCCTTGTCCTGTCCTCTTCCACCACTGAGAATAGTCTAGAACCATCCTCCCTGGAACTACCTCTCAGGTAGTTGAAAGCAGCTATCAAATCCCCCTCATTCTTCTCTTCTGCAGACTAAACAATCCCAGTTCCCTCAGCCTCTCCTCATAAGTCATGTGTTCCAGACCCCTAATCATTTGTGTTGCCCTTCGCTGGACTCTCTCCAATTTATCCACATCCTTCTTGTAGTGTGGGGCCCAAAACTGGACACAGTACTCCAGATGAGGCCTCACCAATGTCGAATAGACGGGAACGATCACGTCCCTCGATCTGCTTGCTATGCCCCTACTTATACATCCCAAAATGCCATTGGCCTTCTTGGCAACAAGGGCACACTGCTGGCTTATATCCAGCTTCTCGTCCACTGTCACCCCTAGGTCCTTTTCCGCAGAACTGCTGCCTAGCCATTCGGCCCCTAGTCTGTAGCTGTGCATTGGGTTCTTCCGTCCTAAGTGCAGGACCCTGCACTTATCCTTATTGAACCTCATCAGATTTCTTTTGGCCCAATCCTCCAATTTGTCTAGGTCCCTCTGTATCCTATCCCTGCCCTCCAGCGTATCTACCACTCCTCCCAGTTTAGTATCATCCGCAAATTTGCTGAGAGTGCAATCCACACCATCCTCCAGATCATTTATGAAGATATTGAACAAAACCGGCCCCAGGACCGACCCTTGGGGCACTCCACTTGACACCGGCTGCCAACTAGACATGGAGCCATTGATCACTACCCGTTGAGCCCGACAATCTAGCCAACTTTCTACCCACCTTATAGTGCATTCATCCAGCCCATACTTCCTTAACTTGCTGACAAGAATACTGTGGGCGACCGTGTCGAAAGCTTCGCTAAATTCAAGATACAATACATCCACTGCTTTCCCTTCATCCACAGAACCAGTAATCTCATCATAGAAGGCGATTAGATTAGTCAGGCATGACCTTCCCTTGGTGAATCCATGCTGACTGTTCCTGATCACTTTCCTCTCATGTAAGTGCTTCAGGATTGATTCTTTGAGGACCTGCTCCATGATTTTTCCGGGGACTGAAGTGAGGCTGACTGGCTTGTAGTTCCCAGGATCTTCCTTCTTCCCTTTTTTAAAGATGGGCACTACATTAGCCTTTTTCCAGTCATCTGGGACTTCTCCCGTTCGCCACGAGTTTTCAAAGGTAATGGCCAATGGCTCTGCAATCACAGCTGCCAGTTCCTTTAGCACTCTTGGATGCAACTCATCTGGCCCCATGGACTTGTGCACGTCCAGTTTTTCTAAATAGTCCCTAACCACCTCTTTCTCCACAGAGGGCTGGCCATCTATTCCCCATGTTGTGATGCCCAGCCCAGCAGTCTGGGAGCTAACCTTGTTCGTGAAGACAGAGGCAAAAAAAGCATTGAGTACATTAGCTTTTTCCACATCCTCCGTCACTAGGTTGCCTCCCTCATTCATTAAGGGGCCCACACTTTCCTTGGCTTTCTTCTTGTTGCCAACATACCTGAAGAAACCCTTCTTGTTACTCTTAACATCTCTCGCTAGCTGCAGCTCCAGGTGCGATTTGGCCCTCCTAATTTCATTCCTACATGCCCGAGCAATATTTTTATACTCTTCCCTGGTCATATGTCCAACCTTCCACTTCTTGTAAGCTTCTTTTTTATGCTTAAGATCTGCTAGGATTTCACCGTTAAGCCAAGCTGGTTGCCTGCCATACTTACTATTCTTTCGACACATCGGGATGGTTTGTCCCTGTAACCTCAACAGGGATTCCTTGAAATACAGCCAGCTCTCCTGGACTCCTTTCCCCTTCATGTTAGTCCCACAGGGGATCCTACCCATCCGTTCCCTGAGGCAGTCGAAGTCTGCTTTCCTGAAGTCCAGGGTCCGTATCCTTCTGCTTACCTTTCTTCCCTGTGTCAGGATCCTGAACTCAACCAACTCATGGTCACTGCCTCCCAGATTCCCGTCCACTTTTGCTTCCCCTACTAATTCTTCCCGGTTTGTGAGCAGCAGGTCAAGAAAAGCTCCCCCCCAGTTGGCTCCTCTAGCACTTGCACCAGGAAATTGTCCCCTACGCTTTCCAAAAACTTCCTGGATTGTCTATGCACCGCTGTATTGCTCTCCCAGCAGATATCAGGAAAATTAAAGTCACCCATGAGAACCAGGGCATGCGATCTAGTAGCTTTCGCGAGCTGCTGGAAGAAAGCCTCATCCACCTCATCCCCCTGGTCCGGTGGTCTATAGCAGACTCCCACCACTACATCACTCCTGTTGCTCACACTTCTAAACTTAATCCAGAGACACTCAGGTTTTTCTGCAGTATCGTACTGGAGCTCTGAGCAGTCATACTGCTCCCTTCCATACAGTGCTAACTGCTCCCTTACATCCAGTGCAACCTCTGCTGAGGCTGTGGGGGAGGGGGAACAGTAGGGGAGGAGCTGGGGACTAGACTCCCGGGCCAGGAGCTCAGGGGCCGGGCGGGAGGGTCCCTTGGGCCGGATGTGGCCCGCGGGCCGTAGTTTGCCCACCTCTGCTCTTGACCCTATCCCTGCTCTCCAGCATATCTACCTCTCCCCCCAACTTAGTGTCATCTGCGAACTTGCTGAGGGTGCAATCCATCCCATCATCCAGATCATTAATAAAGGTGTTGAACAAAACCGGACCCAGGACTGACCCTTGGGGCACTCCACTTGATCCCAGCTGACAAGTAGACATCGAGCCATTGATCACAACCCATTGAGCCTGACAATCTACCCAGTTTTCTATCTACTTTATAGTCCATTCATCTAATCCATACCTTTTTAACTTGCTGGCAAGAATACTGTGGGAGACCATATCAAAAGCTTTGCTAAAGTCAAGCTATATCATGTCCACTGTTTTCCCCATGTCCACGGAGCCAGGTTTCTCATCATAGAAGGCAATCAGTTGGTCAGGCATGACTTGCCCTTGGTGAATCCATGTTGACTATTCCTGATCACTTTCCTCTCCTCCTAGTGCTTCAAAATGGTTTCCTTGAGAACCTGCTCCATGATTTTTCCAGGGAAGTGGTGAGGCTATAGTTCCCTGGGTTCTCCTTCTTCCCTTTTTTAAAGATGAGAACTATATTTGCCTTTTTCCAATCTTCCGGGACCTCCTATGATCCCCACGAGTTTTCAAAGATAATGGCCAATGGCTTTGGAATCACATCAGCCAACTCCCTCAGCACCCTTGGATGCATTAGATCTGGACCTATGGACTTGTGCATGTCCAGCTTTTCTAAATAGTCCTTAACCTGTTCTTTCACCACTGAGGGCTGCTCACCTCCTCCCCATGCTGTGCTGGCCAGTGCAGACCAAGGCAAAAAAAGCATTGAGTACTTCAGCTTTTTCCACATCCTCTGTCACTAGGTTGCCTCCCCCATTCAGTAAGGGGCCCACACTTTCCCTGACTTTCTTCTTGTTGCTAACATACCTGTAGAAACCCTTCTTGTTACCCTTCACATCCCTTGCCAGCTGCAACTCCAGTTCTGTTTTGGCTTTCCTGATTGCATCCCCACATGCTCGAGTAATATTTTTATACTCCTCCCTAGTCATCTGTCCAAGTTTCCACTTCTAGTAAGCTTCCTTTTTGTGTTTAAGCTCACTGGAGATTTCACTGTTAAGCCAAGCTGGTCGCTTGCCATATTTTCTCTTCTTTCTGAACATCAGGATGGTTTGTTCCTGCACGCTCAATAGGGCTTCTTTAAAATACAGCCAGCTCTCCTGGACTCCTTTTCCCCTCACATTAGCCTCCTAGGGGATCCTGCCCATCAGTTCCCAGAGGGAGTCAAAGTCTGCTTTTCTGAAATCCAGGGTCCATATTTTGCTACTCTCCTTTCTTCCTTTTGTGAGGACCCTGAACTCAACCATCTCATGGTCACTGCTGCCCAAGTTGCCACCCACTTCTACTTCCCCTACCAAATGGCCCCTGGTTGGTTCCTCCAGTAATTGCACCAGGAAGTTGTCCCCAACACTCTCCAAAAACTGGATTGTCTGTGCACTGCTGTATTGCTCTCCCAGCACATGTCGGGGTGATTGAAGTCCCCCACGAGAACCAGGGCCTGTGTTCTGGAAACTTCAGTTAATTGTCCAAAGAAAGCCTCGTCTACCTCATCCTCCTGGTTCGGTAGTCGATAGCACAAGCCCACCACGACAGCACCCTTGCTGCTCTCGCTTCTAAACTTAACCCAAAGACTCTCTGCCTCTCCTCGTAAGTCATGTGCCCCAGCCCCCTGATCATTTTCCTTGCCCTCCGCTGGACTCTTTCCAATTTGTCCATATCCCTTCTGTAGTGGGGGGCCCAAAACTGGATGCAATACTCCAGATGTGGCCTCAGCAGTGCCGAATAGAGGGGAATAATCACTTCCCTCGATCTGCTGGCAATGCTCCTACTAGTGCAGCCCAATATGCTGTAAGCCTTCTTGGCAACAAGGCACACTGCTGACTCATATCCAGCTTCTCATCCACTGCAATCCCCAGGTCATTTCCTGCAGAACTGCTGCTTAGCCAGTCGGTCCCCAGCCTGTAGCGGTGCCTGGGATTCTTCCCTCCTAAGTGCAGGACTCTGCACTTGTCCTTGTTGAACCTCATCAGATTTCCTTTGACCCAACCCTCCAATTTGCCTAGGTCACTCTGGACGCTATCCCTACCCTCCAGCGTCTCTACTTCTCCCCCTAGCTTAGTGTCATCTGCAAACTTGCTGAGGGTGCAATCCACACCATCCTCCAGGCACGGCAGTGTCTGTGGCAGGGGAGTGAGGAGGCGAGCGGTGGGTGAAGAAGTGAGGAGGAACACAGGAGGCAAGCGGCTGGTGCATGGGCAGTGGATGGAGCCCCCCTTTGGGGAGGCTAGCTCCCAACTGCATCCCTTCTGCCTACACTCCCGGCCCCCAGCAGCTGGAGCCCCGAGATCCCCCCGGCCCCTGGAGCCACAAGCCTCCCACCTGGAGAAGCCCCGAGCATCTCCTCTGTGGGCGGAGGAGCCCTGGGCTGGCCAAAGCCCTGAGACCCACCCCCCACATCTGCCTGAAGCCCGGAGTGGCCCCGACCCCTTGTCCAGAGGAGCTCCGAGCTGGCCGAAGCCCCGAGCCCACACAGCTGCCCGGAGGAGCCCCGGGCCAGCTGCAGGCGTGCCTCCCTTCCCCAGACCCAAGCCACCCAGATATGTTTTTCATTATTATTGGGACTTCTATTATGTAAAAGCATTTTTAAATGTACTTCAGAATTGTTATACAGACAACCACTTTTACCAAAAAAGCAAAAGAAACCATCAGAAAACAAGAACGTGCAAAGCACCTTATTTGTGTTTCTATTTTGTTAGGTCCATTAAAGAATAGAGATAACTGTGCATGACTTTTATTATTGAGTCTGAAAAAAAACCACCCCCAAACCTTACATAAATAAATTACAATGATTTGGATGTATATATGTCCATATTACTTTATTAACTTTAGGAAAAATAAATAATTTTAGGAAAAAGTGTGAGTTCAGCCACCATCAAGAGTTACTTGACCAGAGAGCTGTCACCAAGGAAGAAGACTACCCAGAGTCCTGGAGGGTGCGATTGAGACGACAGGCTGAGTGACCGCAGGAAGGGGTGTCTGACCAGTGGTGAGTTAATCCCCAGATGAGGCACTGGCAGTGAGTAGTGAAACCCGTTACACTCCCCATTTATTCTGGATCACCTTTTACTTCTATGATTCATACATTGCAAGTATTTAATAGATGTTCCAGGCCAGAAGGGACCATTTTGCTCCTGTAGTCTGGCCTCCTGCATGACACAGGCCATAGTGTTTCACTTGGTGATTCATGCATCTAGCCCAACTGTTAGTGGTTGAACTAGAGTATCTGTTAGAAAGACATGCAATTTTAATGGGAAAACTCCGGGTGATGGAGAATTTAGCATGTTCCTTTGCTCCTAGTCCACTTCTCCCATATCAGAGTTGCACATATGCTGTCTCCAAATTTCATATCTACCCTGTTGTTTAGAGGGCAAATAAAGTGAAGAATATCCCCTCTATTTCACCACGTGGTTGAAGATTGAGCCATCAGCCAATCCATCTGGCCGGTCTTAAAACTGGATGGTTCTTCACGGCAAGGGATTTTTCTGGACAAAATGACTGACTACAAGGAAATACCAATTTTTGAGTAGTCTAACCCCCAGAGAACTGAATATTTAAAAAAAGCAATTATCCCTCTCTAAAGTTTCATGAAGCCTTCCAGAATAATAGTTTGTTTTAAAAATAAACATCTGTAGTTATTTACTTATGTGTAAATGGGTTTAAACCCTCGTCTACTCTTCCAATTTTATTGGTTAAAAGAACAGAAAACAGTGCCCAAGACTTTCAAATGTCGGTGATTTTGGGGACCTCAGTTTGGGATGTCCAATGTCAGACAGCCCAAAGGGGCCTGATTTTCTAAAACTGCTGAGCACCTGACCTCTGAAAATCAGACCCTTTTAAGGTTTATCAAGTAGGGTTGGCTGGGAAACAAGAACTTCATTTTGTGAATAATATTGAGGTTTTGGAATTTGGTTTTGTTCCCCATCAAAGTGAAAACAAGACCATTAGAAATTTTTAGTGAGGAAAAGGAGTCCCCAGAATAGTCTGGTTGTTTAGGCACCCCCCTAGGCTGTGGGAGGCAGCTGCTGAAGTCCCTGCTCCGCGTGAGTCAGGCTATTGGCTGTGTTGTGTCTGTGTGCACACCCCCACATCTTTTTGACCAGAAATCCATCCTGGACTGAAAAACCCTTTTTGATGAAAATTTCATCATCACGGATAAACTTCTGCAGAAAGATTCCGTTTAGACTAATCAGCATTTTCTGATGAAAAAGCATTTTGTCAGGAATTTTCCTGACCGGTTCTACTTTCAATTTGGGAACCCCAAATCAGTAGTCACTTTTGAAAATCTTTGCCAGTCCTCTTAGCACTACATGATTGTTCCATTACCTCACAGTTGCTGCACCAAAGCATGGTGCAAACGGTTGGTTTGTTCCATTTCACTTTAATTGTTTTAAAAGGAATGCCAATATAATTTTGCAGTGAGGAAGGCTCAACACATATTGGCATTTCAAAATAAAAATAAAACGGACTGAGATTGTCTGTGAAGGGTGGGAGTGGAAACAAACACAGAGGTTGTTCATTCTGTTCAGTTTTTTATGCTGCCCTCATGCATTGTGGTATCCTCCAGAAATCCATTGGGACATGACTCATTTTTTGTGCACGATTCTCTTTCTTTCTCTTTCTCTCTGCCTTCCTTTTCTTTCCAAAGAGAAAATTATGTGATGTTTGGTTTAACTTTTAAATTTATTTATGTATTTGGTTATTGCTGTGGAGGGTGTATGTGTGTGTGTGTGTGTTGAAGTCAAGGTCAGAAAAGTGCGCCCTGCAATTGGCATGGAGAGTGATGAGGTTGGCGGCAGTCTTTACTCCCTGTAGGAGTTTGTTCTACCACCTTTGGCTGGCCCAGAGAGCTCTGTCTCCTGCAAAGAGGAGGAGTGAAGCTGGCCACGGTCCTCAGCCTGGAGCGTCAGGCAATCTGTTAGGGACCCTGGCCCCAGACCACTGGCTGCCTTGAAGATAAGGACAGAGACCTTGAATCTGACTCAATAGTCTATGAGAAGACAAGCCACTGTAGAGAGCAGAGGACAGGTCTGAGATATTCATGGTAGCTTGTGTTGCTGAGGAGGTGTGCGCCTGTGTTCTGCATTAGATGGTGTATCCTATATGCTGATGGCTTTGTCCTGGGTATGTTCCATTGCTGAGAGATGAGGAAGGTATGCATTACTAAGGCCAGGTCATTGCCTGCCAGGATGTCTTGTGACAGAGACTTGCTCCACATCACAAAGCAGGGCAGTGGCAGAGCAAAGATTAGTACCCAGGTCTTCTGAGTCCCTGTCCAGTGCCCTGTTCACTACGCAACACTCCCTCTCATTCGCGAAGTAGAAGGAATCCATGCTGTTGGTCAGTGTACTGACAGCAAACTTCCGTCTCCTGGGAGGTTCTAAATTGGGCAGTTTATATTCTTATATAAGATGAGAATAAAGCCTTATAGAGACCATAATTGGGCTTAAACTTTTTAAGAAACAAAATTGAAATAGCAAGGTATCCAAATATGCATGTAACCATCACTATGTTCATCTGGCTAGGAGCTGCTCCTTCAGATCACCTTCTAGTGTTTTTGATATGGAATCTAGTGAATCATTTTCCTTCCCAATAATTTCTCAGATTGGTACTCCTCCTGAGGGATCTTCACTATATTACTTCAAGTTTGCTGTGTCTTTATCTATTTATAGCGCTTGCAAATTCATTTAGGCAAAGCTGGAGTTTCAATCTATTTTTTAGAGGCTCTTCAAAGGTGCTGAAATAGTATCTGAAGGAGATGTCACCCGACTAGAAGAGACACCACCAGACAATATTATAAATGAGAGACAGATGGGTTGCCGCTCACAGACAAAATTATGGCGAGAAACCTGTTTACCTTTTGCAATACACCCGTCAAGCTGAACAAGTATTTGGAACAGAACTGAGCTGAATAATGTATATCTCTACTAGTCTCTAATTCTCATAACTCCTTACCCTGAATCCTATAATTCCCCCTCTCCATGTTTGCAGAATTATCTAGCTCATTTGTTTCAGGTTTCGTTTTAACTTTTTGTAAATGCAACACATTGCTAAGAAATGTATTCATTTGCTAAGAAATGTATTTATTTCACTTTAACAATGTACCCATCTTGTTACCCACACTTGGATTTTTCTGATTATTCATGTGGAGTGGATGGACGCCCCCTTTGCTGTCAAAATGGTTCCTTCCAACAGTCACTGTGTGTCATAGATAGGCACAATGAGGCCCTACAAACCACAAAGAGGAAGCTAACTAGCCCGAAGTTTGATATCCGGATGTGATACAGCCATTTGGTTGCATCAGGCTACCAAAACTAGATAACAACGCTAGCAACCCCCAATAGTGCTGAACTGCCATGCTAGCTTTCTCAGGAGTTAATGCGGGGGCTTTAGAATACTTGCTCTGGACAGATAAGGTGTTTAGAGAGAAACCTCACTGGTTCCTTGTACTATCTGAGGGGCTAGATTCTGCCATCCTTACAGTGAGTGAACCTTACTCCATGAACAGTCTTAGTGGGCTAGACTGTGCCCTTGTCTTACTCATCTGAGCAGAAGAGTAAAGTAGGGCAAGCTTCCCCCCCATCCCTCACCCTACTATGGCCTTCCCAGAGGTTGCAGGTCCGGTGCAATGGGCAGCTCCTGCTCTCTGATTGCTCCTCTCTCCGAGCAAGTGGGTGGAGGAAGGCAAGGGGTAGCTGGAGCGCTCTCTCTACCTCCCTGCTTGCTAGCCAGGTGCAATGAGGAAAGTGAGCTACGCCCTTTAAAAAGGTTGCAGGGAGTTATTAGCTCCCTGGAGCAAGAGGGAAGCAGGGGAAATGTCATGACGCTCTGAATTTCAGTTGTTTCCCAGGGCTGTTCTTTTGGGGGTAGGGGTGGGGGGCGGGGAGGAAGGGAACAATTACATGCCACTGCCTACATGCAGTAGAGCCTGAAGTCTTCATCTAGTCCGTTATTCTCAGTGGGCCTAGTCATGGAATAAAGTACTGCTCAGCATGAGCAAGGATGAGGGAAGCTAGCACTTAGGGAGCTAAACTAAACTGCCAGACACCTGTCTGTGTGCAAAGTGAATGTTGAAAACAGTTTGTAGAAAAACCTGCCACTGTCTCAACTTTTCCCGTCAGTGTTAACGATGGTAGGAGTGTGTGCGTGACAGTCTTAATAGGAGCTGGCGTTCTGTACTTCCCAGCAGGAAGTCCAATCTGATTATGTAGAGTAGGTGTTGGAGAATCAGCACATTAATTGAGAATGGCAAATCAGTAAGAGACTCAAAGCTCTCCTAAGGTAAATTCTGCTCTTTATTTTCTGTGGTTAAATGACAGATTCGGGTCTTACAACAGTTTTACGGGTGAGATTTTCAGATGTTGGACTTCAGCTGGTGAAAGGTTAGGTCAATGCTGAGGGCTGACAGTTCCACCAGGAGAGTCTGAGTTCTCCTGGGTTCACAGAGCAAGCCAGTTCCCTGAGTCTGGCTCTACGTAGTCAGCCTGTTAAAATGGCTGTTTGCTAATGGAATGCTAATTACCCTTCCCCAATCCTGTTTAAAACACTTACAAAACACTTCTGAGATCTGCTCTTTGTTGTAGCTAAGGGCTCAGTTGTGCCTGGCTCTGTGTGCGTGGCTGAAGCGAGGAGAAGCAGGAAGTGCCTCCTTTCCCCTTGTGTCTTGGCACAGGGGCTGGACACAATAACTCTTAGAGCTCGTATCTACGATACAACCGCATTTGCTCCAACCCCTCAGACAGAGACAAACACCTACAAGATCTCTATCAAGCATTCTTACAACTACAATACCCACCTGCTAAAGTGAAGAAACAGATTGACAGAGCCAGAAGAGTACCCAGAAGTCACCTACTGCAGGACAGGCCCAACAAAGAAAGTAACAGAACGCCACTAGCCGTCACCTTCAGCCCCCAACTAAAACCTCTCCAGCGCATCATCAAGGATCTACAACCTATCCTGAAGGATGACCCATCACTCTCACAGATCTTGGGAGACAGGCCAGTCCTTGCTTACAGACAGCCCCCCAACCTGAAGCAAATACTCACCAGCAACCACACACCACACAACAAAAACACTAACCCAGGAACCTCTCCTTGCCACAAAGCCCATTGCCAACTCTAATAGAACCTAATCACATCAGCCACACTATCAGAGGCTCATTCACCTGCACATCTATCAATGTGATCTATGCCATCATGTGCCAGCAATGCCCCTCTGCCATGTACATTGGTCAAACCGGACAGTCTCTACGTAAAAGAATAAATGGACACCAATCAGACGTCAAGAATTATAACATTCAAAAACCAGTTGGAGAACACTTCAATCTCCCTGGTCACTCGATTACAGACCTAAAAGTCGCAATACTACAACAAAAAACCTTCAAAAACAGACTCCAGTGAGAAACTGCTGAATTGGAATTAGTTTGCAAACTGGACACCATTAACTTAGGCTTGAATAAAGACTGGGAGTGGATGGGTCATTACACAAAGTAAAACTATTTCCCCATGTTTATTTTTCCCCGCTACTGTTACTCACACCTTCTTGTCAACTGGGAAATGGCCCATCCTGATTATCACTACAAAAGGTTTTTTTTTCTCCAGCTGATAATAGCTCACCTTAACTGATCACTCTCGTTATAGCGGGGTATGGCAACACCCATTGTTTCATGTTCTCTGTGTATATATGTATCTTCCTACTGTATTTTCCACTGCATGCATCTGATGAAGTGGGTTTTAGCCCACGAAAGCTCATGCTCAAATAAATTGGTTAGTCTCTAAGGTGCCACAGGTAGTCCTCGTTCTTTTTCCTGCTTCTGATGTACTTAAATTTTTTGCTGTTAGTTTATTTTGCTATTTGCCCTTCAAATTCTTTTGGGGCTGCCAAATTATATTTTACACTTGACTTGCTAGAGTTTATGCTCCCTTCTATTTTCCTCAGTCGGATTTGACTTCCAATTTTTAAAGGATGCCTTTTACCTCTAATGGCCTCTTTTACTCTGGCTTTGTAGTAGCATTTTTTGTCCTTTTTACTGTTTTTTTCTTTCTTTAGGGGTATACATTTAGCTTGAACCTCTATTATGGGTTTTTTTTAATAGTTTCCAAGCATTTCACTGTTGTGACTGTTCTTTTTAATTTTTGTTTACCTGGCTTCCTTATTTTTGTGTAGTTCACCTTTCTGAAGTTAAATGCTACTGTGATGAGTATTTTAGTATTTCCCCCAGGATGTTATCTGATTAGAGTATGACCATGAAAATCATTGTGTCTACCACGGGGATTGGTACAACTTTCTTATATGATGAATAAGATTTTCAGTAATCCTCATCATATTTGACTTGGGTGTCTGGGTGGAGGCCTAAGGCTGGGTTGCTTTAAGGGAGCTGTGTTGTTGGCTTCTGGGTAATCAGTAAGGTATAGCTGTTTTGTGCTGGTTTGGTAAATTTAAGTATTGCAATATCCACCAGCTTTGGGGGTTTGTCTGCCCCATTCTTTGCAGTTCACCCTAATTGAGTAACTCCAGTGTGGCCCCCTGAAACTCTGGTCACACCCCCCATAAAAGGATGTTACATTAATTACATTATGGTCATTATTATGGAGTGGTTCAGTTATATTCACCTTCTGTGCTCCACTTAGGACTAAATCAGGAATTGCCTCTCCCCTTGTGGGTTCCAGAACTAGCTGCTCCAAGAAGCAGTGATTAATGGTGTATAGAAATTTTATCTTTGCATCCCATCTTGAGGTGACATATATCCAGTCAATATTGGGTAGTTGAAATCCTCAGTTATTACTGGGTTTTCTGTTTTTTGTAGCCTCTCTAATCTCCCTGAGCATATCAGTCACCATCACAAACCTGACCACATGGTTAGTAATTAGGGCTGTCAAGTGATTAAAAAAATTAATTGCTCGATGAATCGCACTGTTAAACAATAATAGAATACCATTTATTTAAATATTTTTGGATGTTTTCTACATTTTCAAATATATTGATTTCAGTTACAACACAGAATACAAAGTGTACAGTGCTCACTTTATATTTTTTATTACAAGTATTTTCACTGTAAAAAACAAAAGAAATAGTATTTTTCAATGTTCACCTAATACAAGTACTGTAGTGCAATCTCTTTATCATGAAAGCTGAACTTACAAATGTAGAATTATGTACAATAATAACTGCACTCAAAAATAAAACAATGTACAATTTTAGAATCTGCAAGTCCACCCAGTCCTACTTCTTGTTCAGCCAATCGCTCAGACAAACACGTTTGTTTACATTTGCAGGAGATAATGCTGCCTGCTTCTTGTTTACAGTGTCACCTGAAAGTGAGAACAGGTGTTCGCATGGCACTGTTGTAGCTGGTGTCGCAAGATATTTATGTGCCAGATGTGCTAAAGATTCATGTGTCCCTTTCTGCTTCAGCCACCATTCCAGGGGACATGCGTCCATGCTGATGACGGGTTCTGCTCGATAACAATCCAAAGCTGTGTGGGCCGAGGCATGTTCATTTTTATTATCTGAGTCAGATGCCACCAGCAGAAGCTTGATTTTCTTTTTTGGTGGTTCAGGTTCTGTAGTTTCTGCATCGGAGTGTTGCTCTTTGAAGACTTCTGAAAGCATGCTCCACATCTCGTCCCTCTCAGATTTTGGAAGGCACTTCAGATTCTTAAACCTTGGGTCGAGTGCTGTAGCTATCTATAGAAATCTCACATTGATACCTTCTTTGTGTTTTGTCAAATCTACAGTGAAAGTATTCTTAAAATGAACATGTGCTGTACTGTAGATGCAAACATCCAGAATATTTAATAAATTTCAATTGGTATTTTATTGTTTAACAGTGCAACTAAAACTGTGATAAATTGTGATTCATTTTTTAAAATTGCAATTAACAAAAAATATTAATCGTGTGAGTTAACTGCGATTAATTGACAGCCCTATTAGTAATATATTCTGACTGCTATACTCTTATTGTTTCTATCCATAGAGATTCCATGGTAAAGTTTTGATTCATTTAAGACTTCTAGTTATGTTATTTTTCTCAAAGGTCCAGATTCTAAGCTCATTACAGTAATGCAAACCTATAGTAACTCTGTTGACTTCAGTAGAGTTGTACTGATGTAAGTGAGAGGAGAACTTGGCCCCTAGATTTCACCATGGAAGTATTTGTGGAAAACAATGGGATTTAAAAACTCATGGAAGATTGGCCTGCTGACTTAGGGCTAATACAAATTACTTTCATATGTAAGTACTCCAGGTGAATGAGTGGAAGAATCAGGTTGTAAATGGGGTAGTTTGAGCATCATCTCTGTGAGGTTGCTATTACTCCTAATCATCACATCGTTAGTTAAGGACACCTATTTTACTTCTGACATGAGGAAGCATGACTTAACGGAGGGGAGGATGACAACCAAAAGGCACTGAGAGTGATATATATGCATCCTTGTGCCATTGGAAGTGATGAATCAAGGTGCTGTTGGATATTATCCTGGTCCCTCTCATCTTCCCTTTTTTCTACAGCGAGTGCTGTAGGCGAAAGTTGATCACCTGGCATCTGTTTGAATGGGAATGGAATCCATCTGTAGGCGTAATACTGTAATGTGCGGAACAAGGCTTCCCAGGAATTACTGAGGAAAAACTCTGGAAACCTTTAGAAATGTGACACATTATCTCTTTCTGGATGCCCTTGGACCTGGAATACTGATCTTACCATTCACTGGCTATCCAGTACGAATACCAAATAATTCTGTGTGCAGGAGGTGTATATAATGAATGGAAATGCAACACAACATTTGTCGTAGGGCGGCAGGATTCTTTCTTGAGATCCAGCGATCTAACAATAGAGGTAACTCCTGGGCCTTCTGAATAAAACTCCTTCAGTTGGGACCTGTGCTGGAGCATGGGATCCCATCTGCTTCTTTCCCCACAGACATAGGGGAAGTGTGGATTTGGATTCAAATCCAGATTCTAACTCCATGGTTTGGGTATATTTGTATTTATTACATTTAGTGCTTGCTTGATGTTGTTCCTGGCCAGCTTTTGTTGTGGAGCAAACTTGCCACTTGACAGATATCAACTTGGTATTTGTCTCAAAGTAGATGTTAGACAGCTATCAAAGAGCTAGATACATGGACCAAGTGACTAATTAGTTCATGAATCAGTAAAGCTAGAAGTAATTCAGCAGAATTCATACAGTCAGCAAGGATGAGGGCAGTCCTTTCTGTGACAGCTTTCCCTGCATTTTGATCATTAAGCAATTCACAGTTTAGCCCATCCATCTTGTTTATGTACCCTCGGGGGAAAGTAGTCCCTGCATCCCAGCATCTCGACAAGTTTGAAATTCAAACATATTTTTGGGACTGTCAATAAAATATCAAATAGGCACATTTTGATGTGAGCACTGACATATATAACACTACTGGCGACTTTTGTAATGAATGATATAAGGAAAACAAATCTTTATTCCCTCTGCCTGCTAGACCGATCGTAACATCTTAACATCAGCTTGATTGCCCTGCCCCCTCCTTGGAGGAAAGCTAAGGGGCTGCAATGAATATAGAGGTCATTTTTTAAAAAAATGGTTAGAATAAAACATACTAATCATTCCCAGCAGCAGTCCCAAGGCAAGCCAAAGCCATCTCCAGTGCAACTCCACCTTTCTGTGTCTTGGCAGATTTATTTACGCTCACTTGGGTAAGAGATACAGCTTAAAATAATCAAGTCACTATTTATTTTGGCTTTCCTTGGATCTCTTTCCCACAAAAGAAATCCATCCAGTATTTATTCAGGGAAATATAGCTTTACCAGATGCCTGCTCCAGTGTCCGTGTAAAGGGGTAGGTAACTTGGTCACTCCAGAAAGCATATTCTACTAGTGTAATGCCAGGGCCGATGGTTTCAGAGCTTGGTGGGCAGCCTTTTTTACAGTATTAATTACTCTACACGTTGATCCTAGCATCCCACTTCTCAGCCTGCCAAGGCCCAAATGTGGGATACAGTGTGTGACTCAGAACATATTTACACTGCAGTCAAAAGTGTGACTGCAGCAGGTCTCCTGACTGGCTTTTCGTCTCGGTAGTTTGAGTAACAAGAGCAGTGAAGCTGCGGCAACATGGGCTGTTGAAACCCACCCTGGTATGTACTCAAGAGGTTAGCCCATGCTGCTAACTGTGCTGCTGGAGTTTCATGGCTATTGTTACTCAAGCTACCTAGATTCATGCTAGCTTGGCTGTGTCTGCATGTGATGCAGTCACACCTCTGACTGCAGCGTAGAGCTACCCTAAGATCAAAAAATTATATATGCAGAAAAATTGTTGGATTCCTTCCAGTAGGGTAAATGGTTTCCTGAATAACCTCCGTTTCAGAATTCTTTATTTCTGATGCAAATAACATTCAACAACAAGAGGAAGCATTCACCACATGTGTGGAACCTAAGGAACTTTAGGGCCTAAATGAATGATGTCCTTCAAAGACAGGTACACATGAGAGGTATAGGGTTAGCATATTACCACCTGACCCACCAGACATTGACGTCAATGGGAAGACTCCCAGTGACTTCCATGGGATGTGGACATGTTTGCATATAAGTATATGCCCTTAGGGTATGTCTACACTACGGAATAAGGTCGAATTTATAGAAGTCGTTTTTTTAAGAAATCAGTTTTATATATTCGAGTGTGTGTCCCCCCACAGAAAATGCTCTAAGTGCATTAACTCGGCGGAGTGCTTCCACAGTACCGAGGCAAGCGTCAACTTCCGGAGCGTTGCACTGTGGGTAGCTACCCCACAGTTCCCGCAGTCTCCGCTGCCCATTGGAATTCTGGGTTGAGATCCCAATGCCTGATGGGGCTAAAACATTGTCGCGGGTGGTTCTGGGTACATATCATCAGGCCCCCCTTCCCTCCCTCCCTCCGTGAAAGCAAGGGCAGACAATCGTTTCGCGCCTTTTCTCCTGAGTTACCTGTGCAGACGCCATACCACGGCAAGCATGGAGCCCGCTCAGGTAACCGTCACCCTATGTCTCCTGGGTGCTGGCAGACGCGGTACGGCTTTGCTGCACAGTAGCAGCAACCCATTGCCTTGTGGCAGCAGACGGTGCAATACGACTGGTAGTCGTCCTCGTCGTGTCCGAGGTGCTCCTGGCCACGTCGGCTGGGAGCGCCTGGGCAGACATGGGTGCAGAGACTAAATTTGGAGTGACTTGACCAGGTCATTCTCTTTAGTCCTGCAGTCAGTCCTGTTGAACCGTCTTATGGTGAGCGGGCAGGCGATACGGACTGCTAGCAGTCATAGAATCATAGAATCATAGAATATCAGGGTTGGAAGGGACCCCAGAAGGTCATCTAGTCCAACCCCCTGCTCAAAGCAGGACCAATTCCCAGTTAAATCATCCCAGCCAGGGCTTTGTCAAGCCTGACCTTAAAAACCTCTAAGGAAGGAGATTCTACCACCTCCCTAGGTAACGCATTCCAGTGTTTCACCACCCTCTTAGTGAAAAAGTTTTTCCTAATATCCAATCTAAACCTCCCCCACTGCAACTTGAGACCATTACTCCTCGTTCTGTCATCTGCTACCATTGAGAACAGTCTAGAGCCATCCTCTTTGGAACCCCCTTTCAGGTAGTTGAAAGCAGCTATCAAATCCCCCCTCATTCTTCTCTTCTGCAGGCTAAACAATCCCAGCTCCCTCAGCCTCTCCTCATAACTCATGTGTTCCAGTCCCCTAATCATTTTTGTTGCCCTTCGCTGGACTCTCTCCAATTTATCCACATCCTTCTTGAAGTGTGGGGCCCAAAACTGGACACAGTACTCCAGATGAGGCCTCACCAATGTCGAATAGAGGGGAACGATCACGTCCCTCGATCTGCTCGCTATGCCCCTACTTATACATCCCAAAATGCCATTGGCCTTCTTGGCAACAAGGGCACACTGCTGACTCATATCCAGCTTCTCGTCCACTGTCACCCCTAGGTCCTTTTCTGCAGAACTGCTGCCTAGCCATTCGGTCCCTAGTCTGTAGCTGTGCATTGGGTTCTTCCGTCCTAAGTGCAGGACCCTGCACTTATCCTTATTGAACCTCATCAGATTCCTTTTGGCCCAATCTTCCAATTGGTCTAGGTCCTTCTGTATCCTATCCCTCCCCTCCAGCGTATCTACCACTCCTCCCAGTTTAGTATCATCCGCAAATTTGCTGAGAGTGCAATCCACACCATCTTCCAGATCATTTATGAAGATATTGAATAAAACCGGCCCCAGGACCGACCCTTGGGGCACTCCACTTGATACCGGCTGCCAACTAGACATGGAGCCATTGATCACTACCCGTTGAGCCCGACAATTTAGCCAGCTTTCTACCCACCTTATAGTGCATTCATCCAGCCCATACTTCCTTAACTTGCTGACAAGAATACTATGGGAGACCGTGTCAAAAGCTTTGCTAAAGTCAAGAAACAATACATCCACTGCTTTCCCTTCATCCACAGAACCAGTAATCTCATCATAAAAGGCGATTAGATTAGTCAGGCATGACCTTCCCTTGGTGAATCCATGCTGGCTGTTCCTGATCACTTTCCTCTCATGCAAGTGCTTCAGGATTGATTCTTTGAGGACCTGCTCCATGATTTTTCCAGGGACTGAGGTGAGGCTGACTGGCCTGTAGTTCCCAGGATCTTCCTTCTTCCCTTTTTTAAAGATTGGCACTACATTAGCCTTTTTCCAGTCATCCGGGACTTCCCCGGTTCGCCACGAGTTTTCAAAGATAATGGCCAGTGGCTCTGCAATCACAGCCGCCAATTCCTTCAGCACTCTCGGATGCAACTCGTCCGGCCCCATGGACTTGTGCACGTCCAGCTTTTCTAAATAGTCCCTAACCGCCTCTATCTCCACAGAGGGCTGGCCATCTCTTCCGCATTTTGTGATGCCCAGCGCAGCAGTCTGGGAGCTGACCTTGTTAGTGAAAACAGAGGCAAAAAGAGCATTGAGTACATTAGCTTTTTCCACATCCTCTGTCACTAGGTTGCCTCCCTCATTCAGTAAGGGGCCCACACATTCCTTGGCTTTCTTCTTGTTGCCAACATACCTGAAGAAACCCTTCTTGTTACTCTTGACATCTCTGGCTAGCTGCAGCTCCAGGTGCGATTTGGCCCTCCTGATAACATTCCTACATGCCCGAGCAATATTTTTATACTCTTCCCTGGTCATATGTCCAACCTTCCACTTCTTGTAAGCTTCTTTTTTATGTTTAAGATCCGCTAGGATTTCACCATTAAGCCAAGTTGGTCGCCTGCCATATTTACTATTCTTTCGACTCATCGGGATGGTTTGTCCCTGTAACCTCAACAGGGATTCCTTGAAATACAGCCAGCTCTCCTGGACTCCTTTCCCCTTCAAGTTAGTCCCCCAGGGGATCCTGGCCATCCGTTCCCTGAGGGAGTCGAAGTCTGCTTTCCTGAAGTCCAGGGTCCGTATCCTGCTGCTTACCTTTGTTCCCTGCGTCAGGATCCTGAACTCAACCAACTCATGGTCACTGCCTCCCAGATTCCCATCCACTTTTGCTTCCCCCACTAATTCTACCCGGTTTGTGAGCAGCAGGTCAAGAAAAGCACCCCCCCTAGTTGGCTCCTCTAGCACTTGCGCCAGGAAATTGTCCCCTACGCTTTCCAAAAACTTCCTGGATTGTCTATGCACCACTGTATTGCTCTCCCAGCAGATATCAGGAAAATTAAAGTCACCCATGAGAATCAGGGCATGCGATCTAGTAGCTTCCGTGAGCTGCCGGAAGAAAGCCTCATCCACCTCATCCCGTACTGTACCATCTTCTGCTGGGCAGGCAAGAGATGAGGATGGCTAGCAGTCGTCCTGTACCATCTTCTGCCGAGCAGCCATGAGATGTGGATGGCATGCAGTCCTTCTGCACCGTCTGCTGCCAGCCAAAGATGTAAAAGATAGATGGAGTGGATCAAAACAAGAAATAGACCAGATTTGTTTTGTACTCATTTGCCTCCTCCCCTGTCTAGGGGACTCATTCCTCTAGGTCACACTGCAGTCACTCACAGAGAAGGTGCAGCGAGGTAAATCTAGCCATGTATCAATCAGAGGCCAGGCTAACCTCCTTGTTCCAATAAGAACGATAACTTAGGTGCACCATTTCTTATTGGAACCCTCCGTGAAGTCCTGCCTGAAATACTCCTTGATGTAAAGACACCCCCTTTGTTGATTTTAGCTCCCTGAAGCCAACCCTGTAAGCCGTGTCGTCAGTCGCCCCTCCCTCCGTCAGAGCAACGGCAGATAATCGTTCCGCGCCTTTTTTCTGTGCGGACGCCATACCAAGGCAAGCATGGAGGCCGCTCAGCTCACTTTGGCAATTAGGAGCACATTAAACACCACACGCATTGTCCAGCAGTATATGCAGCACCAGAACCTGGCAAAGCGATACCGGGCGAGGAGGCGACGTCAGCGCGGTCACATGAGTGATCAGGACATGGACACAGATTTCTCTGAAAGCATGGGCCCTGCCAATGCATGCATCATGGTGCTAATGGGGCAGGTTCATGCTGTGGAACGCCGATTCTGGGCTCGGGAAACAAGCACAGACTGGTGGGACCGCATAGTGTTGCAGGTCTGGGACGATTCCCAGTGGCTGCGAAACTTTCACATGCGTAAGGGCACTTTCATGGAACTTTGTGACTTGCTTTCCCCTGCCCTGAGGCGCATGAATACCAAGATGAGAGCAGCCCTCACAGTTGAGAAGCGAGTGGCGATAGCCCTGTGGAAGCTTGCAACGCCAGACAGCTACCGGTCAGTTGGGAATCAATTTGGAGTGGGCAAATCTACTGTGGGGGCTGCTGTGATGCAAGTAGCCCACTCAATCAAAGATCTGCTGATATCAAGGGTAGTGACCCTGGGAAATGTGCAGGTCATAGTGGATGGCTTTGCTGCAATGGGATTCCCTAACTGTGGTGGGGCTATAGACGGAACCCATATCCCTATCTTGGCACCGGAGCACCAAGCCGCCGAGTACATAAACCGCAAGGGGTACTTTTCGATAGTGCTGCAAGCTCTGGTGGATCACAAGGGACGTTTCACCAACATCAACGTGGGATGGCCGGGAAAGGTGCATGATGCTCGCATCTTCAGGAACTCTGGTCTGTTTCAAAAGCTGCAGGAAGGGACTTTATTCCCAGACCAGAAAATAACTGTTGGGGATGTTGAAATGCCTATATGTATCCTTGGGGACCCAGCCTACCCCTTAATGCCATGGCTCATGAAGCCGTACACAGGCAGCCTGGACAGTAGTCAGGAGCTGTTTAACTACAGGCTGAGCAAGTGCAGAATGGTGGTAGAATGTGCATTTGGACGTTTAAAGGCGCGCTGGCGCAGTTTACTGACTCGCTTAGATCTCAGCGAAACCAATATTCCCACTGTTATTACTGCTTGCTGTGTGCTCCACAATATCTGTGAGAGTAAGGGGGAGACGTTTATGGCGGGGTGGGAGGTTGAGGCAAATCGCCTGGCTGCTGGTTACGCGCAGCCAGACACCAGGGCGGTTAGAAGAGCACAGGAGGGCGCGGTATGCATCAGAGAAGCTTTGAAAACCAGTTTTATGACTGGCCAGGCTATGGTGTGAAAGTTCTGTTTTTTTCTCCTTGATGAAACCCCCTGCCCCTTGGTTCACTCTACTTTCCTGTAAGCTAACCACCCGCCCCTCCTCCCTTCAATCACCGCTTGCAGAGGCAATAAAGTCATTGTTGCTTCACATTCATGCATTCTTTATTCATTCATCACACAAATAGGGGGATGACTACCGAGGTAGCCCAGGAGGGGTGGTGGAGGAGGGAAGGAAAATGCCACACAGCACTTTAAAAGTTTACAACTTTAAAATTTATTGAATGACAGCCTTCTTTTTTTTGGGCAATCCTCTGTGGTGGAGTGGCTGGTTGGCCGGAGGCCCCCCCACCGCGTTCTTGGGCGTCTGGGTGTGGAGGCTATGGAACTTGGGGAGGAGGGCGGTTGGTTACAGAGGGGCTGCAGTGGCAGTCTGTGCTCCAGCTGCCTTTGCTGCAGCTCAACCATACACCGGAGCATACTGGTTTGGTCCTGCAGCAGCCTCAGCATTGAATCCTGCCTCCTCTCATCACGCTGCCGCCACATTTGAGCTTCAGCCCTGTCTTCAGCCCGCCACTTACTCTCTTCAGCCCGCCACTTACTCTCTTCAGCCCGCCACCTCTCCTCCCGGTCATTTTGTGCTTTCCTGCACTCTGACATTATTTGCCTCCACGCATTCGTCTGTGCTCTGTCAGTGTGGGAGGACAGCATGAGCTCGGAGAACATTTCATCGCGAGTGCGTTTTTTTTTCTTTCTAAGCTTCACTAGCCTCTGGGAAGGAGAAGATCCTGTGATCATTGAAACACATGCAGCTGGTGGAGAAAAAAAAAGGGACAGCGGTATTTAAAAAGACACATTTTATAAAAGTGTGGCTACACTCTTTCAGGGTAAACCTTGCTGTTAACATTACATACATAGCACATGTGCTTTCGTTACAAGGTCGCATTTTGCCTCCTCCCACCGCGTGACTACCCCCTCAACCTTCCCCCCTCCCTGTGGCTAACAGCGGGGAACATTTCTGTTTAGCCACAGGCAAACAGCCCAGCAGGAATGGGCTCCTCTGAGTGTCCCCTGAAGAAAAGCACTCTATTTCAACCAGGTGACCATGAATGATATCTCACTCTCCTGAGGATAACACAGAGAGATAAAGAACGGATGTTGTTTGAATGCCAGCAAACATACACTGCAATGCTTTGTTCTACAATGATTCCCGAGTACGTGTTACTGGCCTGGAGTGGTAAAGTGTCCTACCATGAAGGACGCAGTAAGGCTGCCCTCCCCAGAAACCTTTTGCAAAGGCTTTAGGACTACATCTAGGAGAACCGCAAATGCCAGGGCAAAGTAATCCTTTCACATGCTTGCTTTTAAACCATGTATAGTATTTTAAAAGGTACACTCACCAGAGGTCCCTTCTCCGCCTGCTGGGTCCAGGAGGCAGCCTTGGGTGGGTTCGGGGGGTACTGGCTCCAGGTCTAGGGTGAGAAACAGTTCCTGGCTGTCGGGAAAACCGGTTTCTCCGCTTGCTTGCTGTGAGCTATCTACAACCTCCTCCTCCTCATCATCTTCTTCGTCCCCAAAACCTGCTTCCGTATTGCCTCCATCTCCATTGAAGGAGTCAAACAACACGGCTGGGGTAGTGGTGGCTGAACCCCCTAAAATGGCATGCAGCTCATCATAGAAGCGGTATGTTTTGGGCTCTGACCCAGAGCGGCTGTTCGCCTCTCTGGTTTTCTGGTAGGCTTGCCTCAGCTCCTTCAGTTTCACGCGGCACTGCTTCGGGTCCCTGTTATGGCCTCTGTCCTTCATGCCCTGGGAGATTTTCACAAAGGTTTTGGCATTTCGAAAACTGGAACGGAGTTCTGATAGCACGGATTCCTCTCCCCAAACAGCGATCAGATCCCGTACCTCCCGTTCGGTCCATGCTGGAGCTCTTTTGTGATTCTGGGACTCCATCATGGTCACCTCTGCTGATGAGCTCTGCATGGTCACCTGCAGCTTGCCACGCTAGCCAAACAGGAAATGAGATTCAAAAGTTCGCGGTTCTTTTCCTGTCTACCTGGCCAGTGCATCTGAGTTGAGAGTGCTGTCCAGAGCGGTCATAATGGAGCACTCTGGGATAGCTCCCGGAGGCCAATACCATCGAATTGTGTCCACAGTACCCCAAATTCGAGCCGGCAACGTCGATTTAAGCGCTAATCCACTTGTCAGGGGTGGAGTATGGAAATCGATTTTAAGAGCCCTTTAAGTCGAAATAAAGGGCTTCATTGTGTGGACGGGTGCAGGTTTACATCGATTTAACGCTGCTAAATTCGACCTAAAGTCCTAGTGTAGACCAGGGCTAAGTGTTTTTGTTTACTCTGTGTAAAGAAATGTTTCAAATAGTTATAAATACTATTACTAATGAAAAAGGAATCTGTATAATTGCCATTGTAGCCCATCTGCCGCTACATTTGTGGGGTAGATGTCTTTCTCAGTGTCATGTTTGCTCATGTTGGTGCTCTTCAGGTGGCCTGTTTTTTCTTGCCTGTCACAAGTCACTCATTCTTATTTTTGTGTTGGTATTTTAGAAGATGGCCCTCTCCAGTCTGAGTCAGTGGTGAATTCTGGCCCCGCTATAGTGCTAAGAGGGCATAGTGTTGCCAATGTGCCACCTGTTTGTACCAGATCAGTGGCCATCTAGGACTTGAGGGTTGTCAGCATGCTTCCCCCATGCCTTCATAGTACAGCTGGGATAGAACTCAGAATCTTCCAACCTCCCTTCCTAGGCTTCAGAACCCAAGGTCAGCCTGATCCACAACATCAAAGCACTGTCTACATAGCAATTTTTAGCCCAAGTCTACCAGCCCTGGTTGGGAGGCTCATTCCCGCTCACTCCAAAATTCTGCATAGACATACTCTGATCATTCAAAGCAACATTCTGATTGACTGGTTGGGCCTTTTGGATGATGCCATAAGTATGGATCTGTTCCCAGTGGTGCACAGCTGGGCCCTCTCCACTGAAAGAGACACAAATCCCCAAACCTCTTATGTGAAATAAATGGGAGGAGGGAAAAGGGTGAGGTGGAGGACAAAACAAAGGCACCCTATGAAGATATGGATGAAGACAAACTGTGGGATTGGGAGAGAGTGAGAAACTGAAGGAGAAACAGGGACATTTGTAAGCTGTCCTCTTCCTCCAAAGTGTAGGGCTGGAATTGCAGCAGAGGCTTCTGGCTCTCTTCATTAACTTTCTGAATCGTCCAGGAAACTTCAAGGAAAAAAAGGGTTAAGGGGGAAAATATTCTGCGAGGAAAAGAAATGGTATTCATTACCTCTTCTCTTCTATTGTCTCTTGCCTTTCTACCAGGAACTGTTTTTCCACAGTGTGGCATAAATCACTGCAGGACTGATTATTAAAGTTGTGTTTATAAAATGAAATAAAATGAATGAGACCTATTCTGATAACAGTAAGCCACTTCAGCTGTGTGCATTAGCAGTGTGTGCATTACTGCACATTTTGGGTGGTTGGAGACGGGTGGCTTTCAGCCTTGTCCTTCTCCGTGCACAAGAGGCTTGCACCAATGACTGACTAATACCCATTCTGTTGGGGCTTACCGCACCGTTCTCTAATCTTTCTTTCTTTCTGGCTAATGGGCGAAATTCACGCACGTGCATTCACACCGGATGTGGAAGCAACTTCACCGAAGCCAATGGAAACGGCAGACTGGGACATGGGTAATCTGCGTTCAATACCCACCTCTGCCACTGACTTCCTGTGTGGCCACGGGCAAGTCACTGTCTTTCAGTGCCTCAGGGATGACAATAATTATTTTCTATCTTATCTACTTACACTGTAAGCTATTCAGCTCAGGGCCTATCTCTTACTATGTATTGGTGCAGTACCTTGCACAATGGGGTCCTGAACTTCATTGGGATTCTAAAAGCTATTGTAGTGCAAAGAAAGAATAATAAACTATGACCTTCATCTTACCCGCACAAACTTTTAGGGCAGTTCTGGTGCTTTTCATGTTACAAAACATGCTACATGTAATACTGTCTTATAGAAATCAGAAGGATTTAGTGGGACACGGGAAGTAACAGTTCCAGAACTACAGGCAGGATGTAACTTCCTACCCAACCCTCCCACCCCCATTGGATACAACCACATCCGATCAAAATACGACAACAACTTAACCTAATGGTGCAGCACCACCTGTTGGAGGAGATGCTTTGAGCACTGATCAGTGTTTAAAATAGTTAAGGAAGTCATGCAGTACAACGGGAGCATCTTGCTCTCATATCATCTGGCATATTGTTTTTTGCCATTTAAGATTAAAACACACGTGGAACTTGCTTTAATATGTCACTTTTATTTTCTGAGTTGCTGAGTCCCAGCCTCAGCTGGGGTGTCACATTAATTCTGTGTAACACTTGGGAAGTAGGCAGATTGGTTTGAATTAACTATGTACTGTAACTATGTTCTGAGCTTAAGCAATATTATCTCCAGCAAATGTCTTTGCTACACTAGTCATCTGTGTGGAGCCCTGGAGCAATTCTTGGCTTTTTTACTTGTATCATTTCACTACCAAAGCTGAAATGATTAATATTCACAGAAAAAAAAATAGATTCTCCCACAGCAATTCATCCTTTCTGTTTCTATTTGGTGAAAACCAAGCCTTCTGCATACGTTATATGGTCCTGCTAGAACTAGTTCTGGAAAGTGAGGAAGTGTATCTATGACAGTGCTTCAAATACATCAGAGCTTAGGCATGGACATTGGAATGGAACTGTAAACATGTCTAGATTCCTGCCTCATACCTTTTCTGGTACAAAAATACTGACCTACACCTCTTGGTCCTGAATCTCCTCTTACTTATACCCTTGATGGAGTGACATCATGAGAGAGCACAATCAGGCCCTTTGTAGGTATGCAAACTGATGGCTGTGATGCTTTGTGTTACTAACTGGCTACGATGAGCACAAAACAGACCAGCTGACTGGCGAGAAGAGGGTCAACCACGTGATCACCTTGATCTTCGCCCAGTTACACTGGGAACGAATCAAGGTTTAAGGTATTTGCAAAGACTGAGATTTTAGGTCCATATTTAGGCACCTAAATAAATTGCCTGACTCTCAAAAGTACAGAGGACCCAGCAGTTCGCATTGACCTGAAAGTGCTCACCACTTTTAAAATGAGATCACTTAATTTGGCGCCTGAATATGGATTTAGGAGCCCAATTTAACATACCCATTTTTATTACCTTAGCCAAGGTATTTATGCTGAGTTTACAGCCCTTTATAAGAAGGGACCACAAGTCTGAGTCCGAGTCCACTGAAATAAATGGGAGTTTTTCCATTGCCTTCAACGGGCTTTGGATCAAGCCCTAACAGACCTCAGATAAGGTTCAGGTATAGACCGCCTTGATTCTTCACTCCTGAAATATTTGGGTGGTCGTTCCTTTAACCATTAATCATTTGCTTGCAGAAACCAATGCTCCTTGAAGGCGATGGCTTCTCCATTTTCCACCAGTTTCAATCTAAACTTAAATATATTTACTTTCACTGACTTATAACAGATTTCAATTAACTCATTCATATGGAAATAATGGAATAAAATCAAGCCCACGATGAATAAGGGCCTAGTCCTGAGGCTGAGCTGACCAAGAGAAAGGAGAATACAAGTGCCTTATTGTTGCCTATGAGAGGTCTGTGCAAGTCTGAACAATCATGAGCACAGACAGGCTGAGCATGGGGTCAATCCTATTTGTAGGTGCAGCATGTGGCCAGCCAGTCAGATCCTGGAGAGTTGCAGGAGGAGGGGATGAGGAGCTTCTGCTACCCTGAACTGGCCCTTTATGGATGCTGGCTTTTGGTGTCCCACAGAGTAGTTAACTGCAGGAGAGAGGGACAAACGGACACGGGTGAGCACATTCAAAGCCTCCCAGCACAGGTCATTGCTTGTGTGTGGGCACAGGTGGGGCAGTATCATTCCCCCATCCTATGCCCGTCCCAGGGAAGGGGTAATCCACCACTCCAGCAGGCCATTCGTGTACAAGTGCCCATTCCGTTTTAGAGCTGTCACTTGGCTCTGCAGGCCAGGGGTGCTCTTCTCCGCCCTTTACTGCCTCTTCAGCAGATGGAAACGCTCCCTCACCAAATGCTAGAGCACTGGAGGAGGTCTCCTCTCACCCTGAAATCACTCCTCACTACGCGTCTGGGGCTGGGCTAGGGATTCACATTTGTGTTTTGGATTCAGTCACAGCTCTGTTGGGACGGAGTCAGCCAGGGCTGCAGACATCTGGCTGGCTCTACACCCACTCTGTAAGCAGGTCTGGATTTGACCTTAATTGATTTAATTAAGTCTAGTAATAAGACTAGTTTATTGATGCTACTAATATTGTACAGCAGCAACCTAAGGTGGTACAGGAAGATTTTGACCCTTGTCATGTAGCCAGCCAATAACCCAGGCAGATAACACAGGAAAATGTAAAACCAGAAACCTGGGATCAATACCTGGCTAAGGAAAGCACACTGTGTGGGATGGAACATGCCGGAAGGGATCAAGAAAGGACTTGAAAGACTTGCTTGGAAGTACATCATCAAGTCCAGCAGAAAAGTCAAACTGGATTTTGGGATGCATTGCTGCAGGGACATAATTCAATCAGAAAGAAGGGTTGTTGATCTAGTATAAGGCAATGCAGAACTTAATATTAAGAGTTTAGGTCATTTATTTAGCAGCAAGAATATTATTGCCTTGGAGAGGGTGCAATAAGACGGATGATTTCAGATATCAAGAATGTTCTAGAAGAGAAGGCTAATGTGGCTGAGAAAAAAGCTCTTGCAGATGAGAAGCAATAGAAGTGAGCTGGTATCGGAGAAGGTTTAATAAATGTGAGCAAGGTGAACTGGAAAGGAGTTCTTAAACAGTCTAAAAATTAGGACTAAATAGGGAATTCAGACAAAAGACTTTAATTTCTAGGGCTGGATTGGGGTACTTCTTCTCCCAATGAATAGCATCCTACATCATGTGTAGTCCCACTGAAGTCAATAGAATCATAGAAGATTAGGATTGGGAGAGACCTAAGGAGGTCATCTAGTCCAACCTCTTGCTCAAAGCAGGACCAACCTCAACTAAATAGGTCTGTATGTGGGGTAAGGATATTAGAGTTTGGCCTCTAATTATATGAAATGCTGATGTCTTCTCCATTGACTGCAGTGGAGTTACACCAAGGATCTGTTTGCCTCAAAAGCTCTATAGTAAGTTGCAATGTAAAGTATTCAGAACTAGTTTGGGAAACCATCAGACACTTTGTGGAAAGAGTTTCTAGAATGGTTACAGTGACAAAGGGGAGAGGCAGTTGTGATGAACTGATGGGAAATAGACCTATAAGGTTATGTGGCCTTTTCCTATCTAGCAAATCCTTCTGGTATGGTGGTAGGAGAATGCTGAGCTGGAAACACTAAGGGCCTGATCCTTATTTACACTGAGGCCCCTTTACATCACTTTGGCAATGTAAATGTGATTTATGATCACTTAAAGGCCCACTTTACACTGTCAGAACAGGGTAAAGATACCTGTAAGTAAATGAAAATGAGACCCTATAACCTACGTTGGATGTTTGTTTTGTGGCATGTAAACACTGGACCTCTGATGGACTTTCCATGGAAATAATTACCTGCCATACCTACTTTAAAGTTGCTTTCATTGATATTTGAAGACACCTCTAAAGAAAATATAGTGACATATAAACATTAATCTGTTACTCTTTTGCATAAGTACAAAGGAGCAGTCTCTCAGGGCATGTCTACACTTACCGCAGATCCACTGGGGTTCTATTTAGCGGGTTTATCGAAGACCCGCTAAATTGATTGCCGATCGCTCTCCCATCGATTCCGGTACTCCATCAGAATGAGAAGCATAAGGTAAGTCGATGGGAGAGTTTCTACAGTCAACCCAGCATGGGTAGGCACCACAATAAATCAACCTAAGCTACATCGACTCCAGCTACGTTATTCATATAGCTGGAGTTGCATAACTTAGGTTGACTTAACCCTGTAGTGTAAGACCTGCCCTCAGAAAGACCGCATAACCATTATTAGTTAATCCCACAATGTAAATAGATAAATTTAGAGAGGGCATCTGACCCAGTACAACGAGGCTGTTGTCTTACCCATCTACCCACTATATTTCCATTCATTGTAAGACTCACTCACTCCCACCACTTTTAATTTAACAGTTTGAGTAAGTACAGGAAATAATAACAAGCTATGTTCAGACAGTATAGCACTTGCATAATGAGTATACAGAAATAACAGCTAGAAGGCTGATGATATTATAAAATAGTGTGTGCTTGGAGCTCTATGCAGAGTACTATGATAAACCTGTCATTACTACAGGACTGATTCTGATGCAATTCCATGTGTGGAATTCTCTTGGAAGGCAATGGATTTTAGCACTTGTTGCAGCTGCAGCCTCAGGCCAGACAAAGAATACAGTTAAGGAGTTAAGGAGTAGGCAGATGCAGTCAACATGTTCCAGAGTATGAAACCAAAACCAAAATTAAAGTCCTTCGTTGTTCCTCTGTCTGAACCTAAATGATTCATATGCAGTACATAAGCAGTGAGTGGTTCACCCTTAATGCATTTCCTCTTGTTAAAGTAGATCCAGGAGTAACTTCCAGGTGTAGTCCTAAACGACCATTTAATTATTACAGGTGAAGGGAATTCACTCAAGTGTAGTTGTATCAAGAGGGTCAGATCGATGAATCAGTGTCTGACATCCATCTGCTCATCCAGTTCACCTGCTCAATGTGTTTGGCTGCCAGTACAGTCCATAGGACCCATCGCCCTTCAATTTATAAAAGTTATAGGAAGTGAGTTATTGTTGTTTGTTCCCAGACACCCAAACTGATGGGTTCTTAGCAAGGTGGTTTGGGGGGAGGGAAGTTAACAGGCACTCCCAAAGCATGTGCTAAGCATGGCTTTCTCCATATCATATCTCCATCACTTGGAGACCACAGGACAGTAACTCCTGCTTCCTATGGGGATCCTTGGGTGTCATAGAGCTGCCATAGCTAAGGACCAGATTAATTATCTGCAGGCAGTAGTGGACTCTTAAAACTCATGTAATCTAGCCATTAGAGGGCAATGAAGATACTTGTCTAAGTGTTACAGGAATATTACAGACCAAACGGTGCCTGTTCAGTGCTGGCCTATGATTTGGTATAGGGTTTTGTAGCTGGAGAACTGACTGGGTGCTGGCGACGGCTGTTCCCTTCCCAGTGCTCACCTCAGGGCCTTCCTGACTCTGCCTGGCCCCAGATGACTCTGACACTCTGCTGTTTCCTCCACACTCAGTTCTTGGACTCATCCCAGGCCACAGTATAGACTGAAAGCTGGAGCGATTCTACCTAATGCAGAAAGAGAACAAACCCGCCCTGGGAATGGCTTCCTAAGGGCTGTCAAGACTTACCAGTGTCCCAAGTTACTGACATCTCCTCCCATGGCATACCTCCCTTCAGGCAATGTGGGGAGGGAACCTGATAGTACAGATTTCAGAGTAGTGGGGAGAAGAATCAGAGGAGTGGGAAGAAGGGCAGTTTGGATGAAGAGATGGAGGTATGGGGGGGACCACCTGCTGGCTGTATTAAGCAGTAGAGAGCTGGACAGAGAGCTGCCTGAGGAGCCCAGAGGGCTGGTGGGGGACAAGGGGGCAGCAGGCAAAGTTACTGTGTGAATCAACCATGCTGGCATGAGTAGAGAGTCCTCCTCCACTCTGGGCTCTCTGCAGTGCCACTGGGGCCTGTGAAGAAGGGTGCTGACCAAAGGACTGTGGAGAGGGAGAAGTAGCATTTATAAGAGGGAGCCAGGGCTGGGAAGAAACAGCCTTGACATGGTGGTGGGGGGGGGGGGGGGCGGGAGGGTGGAGCAGTTCAAGGGGTCCTGAGGGAGCAACTGCAGCATAGCAACTGCACACGGCATCCGAGCAGGGGGAGAGACTGCAGCGGGCTGAGGAGCTGGGTAAGTGACTGTGGGCCTGAGAGAGGAGCCAGGCATTGGAAAAGTAAGCTACGGGGCCTAGTGCTAAAAAAGCAGTATACAAAGTAAGCCTCAGATGACTAGTCCCCGCCCAGGGTTCTCTCTTGAAGGGGCAGCAACACCCCACAGTGTACCCTGGATGAGGGAGGAAGAAGATGCTTGTTTTCCATTGGTTACCACCTGGCTAAGGTAATGAGGCCAGACTACCCCATCAGGGGGCACTGGTTTAATAGGGCCACTGAGCAGAATGGTCAGGTAATACATGGCCTTTTCTGAAGACCCGCTCTCACACACAGCAAGTCTTGTTAGCCTGAGTCTGACTGGGGGAAGGTCTCAGCGTAGGCCTAAGTAGGAAGAATTCCTTCCTCCTGGCTTGCCCAGCTGGGCTCTGGTCCAGGAGGGGGAGACTCCTGGATGCTTTATATTTAATTGCATTTTTGGACCTGTGCGACAATCCTCTTGCAGTCATAGGAATCCAATAATGGTATTACACTTGCCTTACCCAACCTGGGTAGCCTCATGGTCTCTTTCCATATTAGCTAGACTCCTCTTAACATCAAGTGGGTTGACGAAAGATGCCATATCTGTATTCTCCTTAGCTTCAGATCATGTTCCCAACACTCCTGCATTGCACTGGGGTTATTTGCTGTATTCATTAGGTTCTCAAGCCTAAAATCACCCAGTGCACTCCCTTTTTTACTCTTATGCATACAGACACCTGAGACTGCTTCCCTCCTCCCGCCCCCGATCATAAATCCTGGCCTCAACTTCATCCTCCTTTTATCATCGCTCACCTCTCTGTTCGATAGCACCCTGTTTGGGACTTCTCCAGCCTTTGTCTATGAGGAGGTCCATGTTGTTTTTGAGTATATTGGGAACCTAGGAATTTCCAGAATAGATCAGAGCTGTGGTCCAAATAGTCCAGAATTCTACTACTGACAGTGGCCAGTTCCAGATGTGTCAGAGGCAGCTGGAAGACACCCTGCAGTAGAAGCTATGGGGTGGAATGTTCACTTGGAAAGTTTTCTCCTAAACTTCAACAGATAGAGATTTGCTTATCTCCTAAATCATGAGGGTTTATATCCCTTCCCAAACCTTGTTTGTTTTTAATATACAGTTATACCTATGGATATTCAAAGATTTCCTTGTTTTGAACCCTGAAAAGTACATGGCTTCAATAACCTCCTGTGGCAATGAGTTCCACAGACTAATTATGTTGTGTAAAAAGCATTACCTTCTCTCAGGCTTGAATTTGCCATCTATTTCAATGATGGTCCTTCTGTTCATGTATTATGAAACAGGGTGACTAGAAGCTCCTGACCTATCTTCTCTGTGCCATTCGTTATTTTGTAACCTTTTATAAACCTCTGTTAGTTGCCACCTCCTCTAAGGTAAACAAGCCCATTCTTTTCAGTCTCTCCATCTGAAGGCTTTTCTGCACCCCTAATTGTGCTCGTCTGTAATTAGGATGCCGAGAGGGATTTTCAGAAATGCCTAAGCACCTAACTCCTGGCCAGAGAAGTGAAGAATGAAATTTTCCAAAGCTCTCAGCAGTGATCCTACTCTGCTTCCAGTACTTCAGTGGGAAAAGACTTAGGCCAGCACTGAGCCGTTTTGAAAATTCTGTCTTAAGTGACTTGCCCAAGGCCATAGACGAAGCCAGTGGCACAGCTAGGAATCGAACCTAAACTCATTGTTGCAAGCCCAGCACCTTAGCCTATCTTTTCTCTCAATCTTTTAAAAAAAATCATTTTTTTCATATTTAGTGTTTCTTCTTTCTACAGTAGGCAATCAGAGCTATTTGAAGATCAACAGCAATGGTAAGAAATCTGCAACTGAATGAAAATATGCCTAAATATCCTATACTTACCACAGCAATTCAGGAGCTACTGGAGGGCATGATGGCTATCCTGAGCTGTGACTTGTCTCCATCGCCAGTGACTTATCTCCATTTGAGTGCTTTTGAAAGAAACTCAGTCTGCCTGAAGCCTGCAGAGGGGCATCTTATGGCATTATCACTTCTTGGGAACATGGCCTTGCTTTGCATCATTTATAGAGTATGCATTATTCTGGGCTAATGCGAAACTAAGCCTTTGACTTTACTCCACTGAGCCAAACGAAAGAGCTGTAACTGTTTAAATTCCGTCCTCTTTTATCATGCCACAGTCAATAATATTGCAGCCTTCTGTTCCTCCAAACCCCTCCTCATTTGTAGTTTCTGGGACAGCTTCGCCGTCCTTCCGGTATTCAATTCTGCTGCATTCCACAAGCTTTCAAGAAAGGCTTTCGACACAAAAAGGAGAAAATACATTTCATAATGCAAACATGCACCGCTCAGCACTTTGTTATCTTATTTATACACTGCAGCACAGCTTTCTATGACCCAATGATTATCATTTCCCAGAGCTATCATCATTTTAAAGCTACCTCTGAATTGTGCTCCAGCAGATGGTACAACTCTAGGAGTACCGTGTGAGAGCTGTAAAGGGGGAGAGGGGAAGAGAACCGATACACACCGTGCTGTTGCCCCAACAAGAGACAGAGCTCAGACTTGCATTGTTCCATTTACTGTTCAATTTCAGCATGCGTTGTTGAGTATTGTCAGACTGTTAACCACAAGGGAAATCAAGGTGATTGTTTTTTCTTCTTTTCTCTCCTGTCTGCCCACCTGAGTTTTGCTGCATAACCACCGGGCTGATTAATTCTAAGATAGAATACCAAATAAGTAAGTAAAGACATTCACTATTTGCAGTGTTCTAATAGATTTCAGGATGATCTAAACTTGGACTGAATACTAACCCATTGATTTGCCGCTATTCAGTTGTCTAAGCAGCTGGGCTACTAAGCTGAGTGATTGACTATGCTTTCTTTCTTCCTTCAATCCTCCCTTTCTCCCACCCCTGAAATTGCTAGCCCCTCATTTTACATATCCTTCAGTGGACTATGGCCTTTTGGACACTTGCTAGTCAGTCACCAGCCAGACAGTTAAAGCAGTGGAAGAGATCAGTATCCACATGTGATTAGGTGGTGTTCCTGGGGCATTGCACTGTGTAGGGAAGGATGTTATCATTCTGGTTGAGATAATAATGAAGGGGCATTATTTGCTGCTTACATTGTTTTAGAGCAGCAGTTCTCAAATTTCATTGCTCCACGACCCCCTTCGGACAAAAAAAATTATTACACCCTCCCCAGCGAGGGGGGAACGAAGCTTGAGCCCAAGTCCCGCTACCCTGGGCAAGGGAGCCAAAGTTGGGGCCCACTTGCCCCAGGCTGGCGTGTGCGTGTGTGTGTGTGGGGGGGAGGGGTTCTAACCTGAGCCGCGCAGAGCTGAAGCCCTCTGGCTTTGGCTTCCACCCCAGATGGTGGGGCTCAGGATTCGGCTACAGTCCTGGGCCCCAGCAAGTCTAACACTATGCCTGGGGACCCCATTAAAATGGGGTCGTGACCCACTTTGGAGTCCCGACCCATGTTTGAGAACCACTGTTTTAGAAGCATCATTTGAACCTGGTGGTATGTTGTTGTTTTTTCTCTCCTTAATGGGAAAGTAGGTGTAGGTACTGAAAGGAGTTACACAAAGAACTTTGTTAAAGAAGTGTGGGACATTTAAATAGACTTTCTAGACAAAAACTAAAAAACCCCAGCAACCCATGTGCCTAAAGTGAGTTCCCATAGACGCAAAATGAAGTTGTTGGTGTTTAGCCCCTGTGAAAATCAGGCTGCCTTTAGGCCTTGGTTCAGCAATGCACTTAAGCATGGGCCTAACTTCAAGCCCTTTACCTTCAGTGGGACTACTCATATGCTTAAAGTTAAACACATTGCTCAAGTGCCTTGCTGAGTCTGGGACTTTTATTTAGTATTTAGCTTCACAAATGCCTGGCTTTGTCGACAGCGGTCGTTCTTCCTGAGTTTGAGGGGTCAGGACCTAATATTTTTGCGTGTTTTGTACTATGAAACCAGTGAGCTAAAACACTGCAACATTCACATGTTGCTACTTATGCTGCAGCCTTTTAATAATTCCAGAGGCCACCTACTCATATTTTACATCATTGAAAGGGTTATTAGCACAGATGGTCTCCTGCGGTTGGGACCATGATGTGTCAAAATAATATAAGGGAGGAATCCTTGTTTAAAAAGCACCAACAAAAGAATCTTTATAGTGGGATTCTATTACACTTTTTGTAACTTAGCTCTGGTTGAATTCCTTATGAATTCTGCTGACACTCCTCCAAGGAGTCAAAGTAGAACTGTACTGTGATAGAAAAAATTCAGATCTTTCATATTCACCTAGTTGGGTGCCAAAAATGGTTAGTGCCAATGGCCATTCTTGCTATAACATGTAATGGAGAGGAAATAGCTGCAAGGAGAATCGGGGGATGGGGGTGGGGGGGGACAAGACAGCTGGCTTATGGGTTAACCGTGAGATTCCTGCTAGGAAAGAATTTCTTTCTTCTTTCTGTAACGAAGCCCATGGATGATAAAGCTGAAGTTCTACATCATAAATTCCCATTTGGACATCCAGTTTTGAGAACCTACATCCAGCATCCTTATCAATTTGAAGCGAAGTCACAATCAGTAATGAAATCTGCTTGCTTTTCACACACTGAAATTAGCTTTGATTCTTCGCCTGAAACATATGTTTAAAAGGCAACATGCACATACTGTACACTGACCCTATCAAAGCAATAAATACCCTTGAAGCCACTTTCTGGAGATGCCTGGAACATTAGTTTATTTTTAATAAGGTCCCTCTGAAGGAGGAGCTGAGGAGTACTTATGGGAGCTTTTCACTCACTTGACTGAGGTGAAGCCCCCACTTTGCCCTCTTCAGGAAGAAGGTGAGAGCGGACACTAATTTCTGATGCCTACTATGAAAGATAATGTTTGGTTTCCTTCTTTACTAAAAAAACAATGTCCTGTTTGGATGAGAAAAATATTTCTTTAATGCTTAACATGACTAAGCCCTGTAGTCAGGGATAAGGGTGCAGCAGTGTAGCTGAGAGCAGAATACAGCCCATTATATTGTGATTCTTTGCTGTAACTGATCAATAACTTTTATTTTTCAATATTTGTATTATAAGCCCACCTGGAGGCCTCCCTCAGGACTGGAGCCCTATTGTGCTAAGCAAACCTACCAGCACGACACGGGGAGACAGTCCTTGTCCCAAATCTAGCTAAACAAAGAAAGCCCTCCCCATTTTGCAGAGGGGGAACTGAGGTACAGAGATATTAAGTGGCTTGCCCCAGGTCACACATGCAGTCAGTAGCAGAGCTGGGAATTGAATCAGTCCTAATTCAGTGTCTTATCCCCAAGACCAGCCTTTCTCTCTTTCCAACCCCGAACTGTTATGGCATGCTGGAATTACTCTCCTCCCCATACAGTGCACTTGTGCAAGGACACGTTTTTCTCTCTTTTCATTGGAATTACACTTTAGATATTTCAAATCTGAAAGATCAGTTTGCCGGAAAGGGGAACACATTTTTCGTCACTCATGGTGACAATTAGAATGACAACAAGGCTAGACTCTTCCATCACTGTTCTTTAACGCTGTCAGCACCAGCTTTGCCAGAATTATCCTGTCTGATGCATGAATGGACGTACTCATTTCTCACATTGTTTGAGCCAGGAACCCAAGATCTTTCAGATGGCAAATAGGTTGCTCTGTCCTGTGAGGGAGTGATGTTAAACTAGATTCAAATGTGTTCGCCTACCCGTGAAAGGTTAATTTTATATGTGTTGGAGATATTTGTAGAGTAGCTCTGCTGTGTTTTTTGCTTCTAAATATCTCTTCATGTCATATAATATGGCTTAAAATCTGTCATCTCTTAGGTTTTGTGTTTGCAGAGGAGAGAGAAGGCCATGCAGGAAAGAGAATATAGTTTTAGGAAAACACTTTGATTAAATTTTTTGCATTTTATTATTAGAAAGACTTGTATACTCAGGTCTTATGCTGAAGACAAATTTTTCAGAAGACCGTGGTTTTATCATAAATGGGTCGCTGGAGAAAATGGTCTCAGGCAGGGAAATGCGTGAGATGCTTCCAAAGAGATATGAATAATCATTGTTTCTGCAGCAAATTTCTATCGTGTGCTAATTATTTTATGGACTGCAAAATGTAGCTCATGTTCATACACTGCGAGGTAGAAGTACAGCCACATCTGGGGTGAAACACATCATCAGCCATTTGATACTTGAGTTTGATTATATCTTATCTTTAAAACTCTAGTGTCTTTTCTTGACTGCCTCCCAAATTATCTCATGTGTATTCACAGCCTTTTAAGGCTGAAGCAAATCTTACATTGCTGGTAGTTTTTGGGAGAGTGGAAGGGAGGAATAAAATCCATCCTCAAGGAGAGATGCTGAGACCACAAAAACTCATTGCATGGGTCAGTGTCAAACCCAGATTCCAAAACTGAAAGGCAGGCTATTTAACAGATACATCTTAGGTGTATAATCCCAAAGTGCCTCAGTATAAATAGATTATGATACCCTTACTCACACGGAGAAGTATGACAGGTTTCAGAGTACCAGCCGTGTTAGTCTGTATTCGCAAAAAGAAAAGGAGGACTTGTGGCACCTTAGAGACTAACCAATTTATTTGAGCATGAGCTTTCGTGAGCTACAGCTCACTTCATTGGATGCATACTGTGGAAACTGCAGAAGACATTATATATACACAGAGACCATGAAACAATACCTCCTCCCACCCCACTCTCCTGCTGGTAATAGCTTATCTAAAGTGATCATCAAGTTGGGCCATTTCCAGCACAAATCCAGGTTTTCTCACCCTCCGCTCCCCGCCCCCCACAAACTCACTCTCCTGCTGGTAATAGCCCATCCAAAGTGACCACTCTCCTTACAATGTGCATGATAATCAAGGTGGGCCATTTCCAGCATAAATCCAAGTTTAACCAGAACGTTGGGGGGCGGGGGGGGGGGGGTAGGGTAGAAAAAAACAAGGGGAAATAGGCTACCTTGCATAATGACTTAGCCACTCCCAGTCTCTATTTAAGCCTAAATTAATAGTATCCAATTTGCAAATGAATTCCAATTCAGCAGTTTCTCGCTGGAGTCTGGATTTGAAGTTTTTTTGTTTTAAGATAGCGACCTTCATGTCTGTGATTGCGTGACCAGAGAGATTGAAGTGTTCTCTGACTGGTTTATGAATGTTATAATTCTTGACATCTGATTTGTGTCCATTTATTCTTTTACGTAGAGATTGTCCGGTTTGACCAATGTACATGGCAGAGGGGCATTGCTGGCACATGATGGCATATATCACATTGGTGGATGTGCAGGTGAACGAGCCTCTGATAGTGTGGCTGATGTGATTAGTAATGTGATGGTGTCCCCTGAATAGATATGTGGGCACAGTTGGCAACGGGCTTTGTTGCAAGGATAGGTTCCTGGGTTAGTGTTTTTGTTGTGTGGTATGTGGTTGTTGGTGAGTATTTGCTTCAGGTTGGGGGGTTGTCTGTAGGCAAGGACTGGCCTGTCTCCCAACAGACTCCAGCGAGAAACTGCTGAATTGGAATTCATTTGCAAATTGGATACTATTAATTTAGGCTTAAATAGAGACTGGGAGTGGCTAAGTCATTATGCAAGGTAGCCTATTTCCCCTTGTTTTTTTCTTCCCCCCCCCTCCCCCGACGTTCTGGTTAAACTTGGATTTATGCTGGAAATGGCCCACCTTGATTATCATGCACATTGTAAGGAGAGTGGTCAGTTTGGATGAGCTATTGCCAGCAGGAGAGTGAGTTTGTGTGTGTGTGTGTGGGAGGGGGGTGGGGTGAGAAAACCTGGATTTGTGCTGGAAATGGCCCAACTTGATGATCATTTTAGATAAGCTATTACCGGCAGGAGAGTGGGGTGGGAGGAGGTATTGTTTCATGGTCTCTGTGTGTATATAATGCCTTCTGCAGTTTCCACAGTATGCGTCCGATGAAGTGAGCTGTAGCTTACGAAAGCTCATGCTCAAATAAATTGGTTAGTCTCTAAGGTGCCACAAGTCCTCCTTTTCTTACTGAGAAGTATTTAACTCTGCAAATAGCCCTCTTGAAACCCGTGGGCCCACAGGTGTAGTAAGGTGGTATTCACTATGAGTAATTTCATCACAGTCCAGCTCTTGAATAATTTTGATTCAATACTAAAGGTTAGATCATGAACCCCTTTCTTAAATCGAATAGTATATTACACCATGAGTTCTCATCAACGCTGATGGGACTATCTGCGCAGTAAGGTACTACCCAGTAGAAATGAAGTTATCACGTCTGGCCCACAGTCATGGCCCATATGTAATTGCTCTCTTCAATGAATGACTCTGCAGAGCTACTCTAGGCGTTGTCTTACTATGAAACACAACTACAACATGTATTTAGCGATGACATTTTCTGAGCCAATGGTACTTTCTCCCTGAGATATTCCAATGCCGAGGTTCAGGTGAGGGTTTGTGGAAATTTCAGAAATTGCGGGATGAGCTGTATTCATAAATCATTCAGGTAGAGTCAAGGGAAGTTTTAGGCATCACTAGGCAACCATCAATCACAACATTACGCAAGTCAGTGATAGTTTCACATTTCATTGTATAGCTTGTTGAATGATTATGTGGTTTTTGAGGATTTTAGGGAATTGCATAGTGACACACTCTTCACCCTCAGCTATTTGATTTCCATGAGCGGCTGCTGTATTGTTAATGTGTGATGTTAGGAGGGGTTGAAGACCTTGGTAGATCATGAACAGCCTGGATGTAGCTGTAATGCTGCCAAAGAAACCTGTTGTCGCTCTGGCATGAGGAATACTTTTGTGTGGTGTAGAAAAGTGAGTTCCCTGTGTAAGGAGTAGAAATATTTTTTTTTAATAAATATTATTTTTTAAAAAGAATTAACATTGAACTTTTCCATGATATTTTTACCAACATTTTTACTGAAATCATAGAAAATTTTTATTTACTGAAAACTGTTTTCCTACTGAAAACTGGGGTTTTGGTAAGTTGGAGATTTTGAAAATGATTTCAATAAAAATGTTGATAAACATTTGGTTACAAATATTGTGGATAATGCAGCAAAAACATCAAAATGGGTTCATTTCAAACCTGGTGAAATGGAAACAACTTCAAAACTTTGAAATTTTTCATGAAATCTTGGCCCCATTTTTCAACCAGTTCTAGATCCCTCTGTGATTGGCTTACAAAATATGTGAGATCTTTCTTGGTGGACTTGCTTGTGGAGAAGCTCTTTAGCAATAAGGTTTCCTGTTGTGTATGGTGGTGATTAACCTTATGATATGTCAAAAAGATTAGCATTACATTGCGTAGTTTTTCAGCTGCGACGTTGTTTGATTCGTTACTAGGTAATGCAGGAGTTAACCCATGGTATTATCAATTTTTTGTCCCTTCCTACAGGGTATACTTCTGGTTACTCTACATTCTGACACTTTGACTTGTGATGAGTATCACTCTACTCCATGAGTGGGCCCACAGTAGGATAAGGTGACACTTAATGTATGTAAGGGTATGAGAATCTGGCTCTCAAGGGCAAGGATGTCAGAACTAAATCATGAGAAGTTTATTTAAAACCAACAAGACTTCCAGCCATTTCCAAATATAAGGAATTGCTGTCCCCACACTGAAATCCCTGGGGTCCCCCCATGACCATATCTAGGTGTCAGCAACATATATAGTCTGTCAAAGCTCTGGAAGCAGTTGTCATTTGTGCACTGGCTCCTGCTGAAATTCATGGCAAAGATGCCATTGACTTCTCAGGATACTGGAGTTAGACTCTGGCTCCTGACATTCATACAAAGCTCAGGCTCTGTAGGGTTACTGCAGTCCAAAGGCAAAGTTCTTGAACATAGAATTGTAGCTGTGTTAATCACAACACTGACTGAATATCAGAAATTTTATAACCAAAGAATAACATTCCCGTCTTCCCCATTAAAATAAAGGATTTGGAGCCTATCAATGAAAGAGGAAAGGAAGAAAATCCAAATGAATCATGCCTAAACTGCCTAGTTTCTCCTTTATCAGGATGAAAAGAATGCTATCTCTACGAACACACTCACGGGTAATGAAGATTCGTCACTTAGCAGCCAAAATAAAATCAGATTTCCATTTTGACAGATGCATGCTTGTCGAGTGGCTGAGGCTTGGAAAAGGAACATTGCAGATATTTTGCTCCCCACTCATATCAAGCATCTAAATGTTGATCTTAAAGGCAAAACAAAAAAGAATCTGTTGTCACTTTGAACCACCACATTATTTTTTGCATTATTGATATATCTATAATTTTCTTCTGCCCTTCCTTCAGCATGTATATTTATGTGTATTTTTTTGCGAACCTGCAATGCAGTGCAAAGCTAGATTTAAATATTTTCAGACTGACGGTACCCATCATTTGCATTCCACTGACTCATTCAGAGCAAAGACATCTGAGCAGAAATACAGCAGATAAAAGAGAAACTATTAATCCAAGGAAGATTACTGGCACAGAATCTTTATCCTGTATCCTCCCTGAAATGAGACAAAGATCTTACTATGTACATCCCTCTGGCTTAGCTTCAGAAAGTAAGCAATGCAGTAGTGTAGACATGGTACTTTTTAAAGGCACATTACATTGGACTGGAACTTTAACCTTCTGACAGACCTTATTTCAGCTTGTTGTTTGTTCCAATAGTTGCTTTCTCAGTAGAGTTTTTTCCCCTCTCCACCAAAAAACTGCTTTCCAATACTGACTCTGAATTTAGTGGAAAAGACAACACATCTCTTAATCTGATGTAAATCGTATGCCACTCCTGAAGATTGGAGATTGTTCTTTAGCGCTTTAGTCATATGTATATTTTGCAGGGTTCTCTCATTTGCTGGCCATCCATCCCTGCATTAGCTGTGCATGTCAGTTAGATCTTAATGAGTCCAATAACCCTAAGGCTTTCCAGGTATTGAAGCAGGGGTTTTGGAAAGGAGTGGGCTGAGGGTGTTGAACAGGGTTGCTCTTTTAAGGAGGCATTCATTCTAGGTGACTGGCCATATTAGGTTTTAAACTGCAGCATGCTTTCATCTCCCTTTGCTGTGAATGTGGCAAGCTGCCGGAGCTTTTTCCTCTCTGTCTCTGTCTTATTGATCCTCAGTAAAAACAGCTAAAATGGTTCAAGCTTGTGAAACATTCCTTTCTTCTGTGGTAATAGGTGGAAAACCTACTTGGTATATGATCACTGCACTGGCTCAGCTGGTATTGGTCATTGTCCGTCTCCTGCGGTACTTATTTCCATGTCATAACAATAACAAAACGGACTGCATTCAATTAGGTTTCAGCTTAAAGCAGCCCAGAGAGTTTGATAGCCTTCTGAAGATAGCTTCATGTGTTTTTGACCTTATCTCACTATAGTTTGCATTGAGCTATGAAATTAAATTGCAGGAAATGATTCAGTTTTGAATCATTCTATTTAAGCTGGCAGAGGCCAAAAGCCCTCCTGTGAGCTACAACAATGTGGACTGCTATTTAGATGGGAAAGGTAAATACTTAAGCATGGCTGATAAATTGGACCAGAACAATTCTGGGCTTTGGATTTTTGAGCTTTGTTCCAGACACTTTTGTTTCCTTCAGAGCCTCTTGATCAGGTGAAACTTATTTTTCCCTTTGTTGTCTAGATCTAGGATGCATGGATAGTTAACCACCCCAACAAAACAACACACAACAGCAACCAAGAAGTGGAGGAAGCTTCTTTCTAAACAATCCAGCATCTCCTTCCAGTTCACAGCAGAAGAACACTTAGGTACATGGGGAAAAAACGTAATGTAATGGAAAGTTATGCTTACCCAGAACTAAAACATGATCACTTTGTTTTAAACTGACAAAAGGTGAGGTCAGAAGTAAAGCTTGTTGTTCCATAATCCAGAGGCCGAGAACTGTGACTCTCTCACCAGTAATGTTCATATTATCCATTCAGAGTGATTTGATTTCAGTTTTAAAGCCCAGAGGTCTCAGTAATAATCTTTCTCAGTATGAAGCACTTATTTATGGAGCTGTTTTTGCCATTTTTAATTGCACTCTTCCCCTCCTCCACTTAATAACTACCACTCCAGCTCCTTTTAGACCCTGTCACCCTGCCAGATATCGAAATAGGAAGGTTTATTTATCACAAAGGATATGAAAAAAAAAAAGATGTCTTTCACCATGCTATCTTGCTCTTTATTGTTCCACAGATTTGAAAGGCAAAACGGCAACTCCGGTAAATGTGGGAGCTCTTTGGATTTCCTGTTGGAAGTGGTTCTTTGTGCCCGGCCACATTGTCTTGTGGTTGTCTTTGTGAGTAAGTGTGGGCTTCTCAGAGTCCCTCTGAGCCAAAGCTGGCTGTTTTAATTGTGCCACAGTTGTTCAGACTTCGACCAAAGGACATTGCAGATGAGCAATGGGATAAACAAGATACAAAGGAACTTCAAATCTTAGCTCAGTCAATCATCAGCCGCAGCATGTTACAATGCAGTGTCTGTTCCTGGTTTGGATGTCAGTACATGAGCCTTTGAACTTTGTTTTTATATATTCTACAGTGTTACCTAGAGGCCCTAACCGAGTTCAGGGCCGCATTGTGCTGGATGTTGCACATACACCTATGAAGAGAAAGTTCTTGTCCCAAAAAGCTTAGATTCTAAATGTTTGATTTGACAAAATATTGGAGGGGAAACCGACCTCCAAGGTCAGAAAGCCACAAATAGAACCCCGACTCCCAGACGCCAGTCCACCGCGGCCTCCTTAAGGCAGCCTTGGGACTGTAATGATAGCGTGAAATTCTGTGAGCCCCCAGAAACAACTCCTACCTACTTGCCAGACTTGCAGGGAGCGTGGTGTCAATTAAGAAAGCGGATGTGAGGTTTTGCCGAGAGCATGAGAGCATCACAGGCTGGCCAGCTGTTTAAGAGGTGTCAGGCTTGGCCTTGCCTGTGAGGCAGCCGTTCTCCCTCAGCTGACCCCCGGGTGGCTTAATTACCATTAGTGATCCCTGCTGTGAAAGGGGCAGGGAGCAATTAAAGAGGAGACCTCAATCCGAAAGGAGAGACCTAGCAGGGAGGAGCAAGGGAAATGTCCTCTCTGAGGAGAGGCTGGTGGGGGCAGGCTGGAGAACCCCAGGGAGTGAGCCAGGCTGCTGTGAGAGGTCTGGCGATAACAATAACATCAGTACACTTGCATGGTGGAGGTCCATAGCACTGAGTGTCCATGCCCACATGACACAGCTTCATTCAGGTGTCTAAGGGGAGGTCTACACCGCAATTAAACACCTGCAGCTGGCCCAATGCCAGCTGACTTGGGCTCCTGGGGTCCAGGCTAAGGAGCTATTTCACTGCAGCATTCAGTGAAACATTCAGGCTTGGGCTGGGGCATGGGCTTTAGGACCTGCAAAGTGGGAGGGTCCTAGAGCTCGGACTGCAGCCCAAGCCTGAATGTCTACACTGCAGTTAAACAGCCCCTTAGCCCTGAGCGAGCTGTCCTGGATCAGCTCTGGGTATCTAATTTCAGCGTAGACATACTCTAAGAGCTCTAGAGCAGTGGTTCTCAAAGTTTTGTCCTGGTGACCCCTTTCCCATAGCAAGCCTCTGAGTGCGACCCCCCCTTATACATTAAAAACATTTTAAAATATATTTAACACCATTATAAATGCTGGAGGTGAAGCAGGGTTGGAGTGGAGGCTGACAGCTCGCGACCCCCATGTAATAACCTCCCAAACCCCGGTTTGAGAACCCCTGCTCTACAGGGTGGTTTTTATTGATCTGGTGCAGCTAGATTGTGGGTGATCTGGACAGTGACTGGGCAGAGGCCCAGCACAAAGCCTATGCATCTCTTGTCCCATGTAAGCCCACAGAGTTTAAATGGGACTTGCATGGTAGATAGATCTTGTACTAACTCACTACACAAGGGTGAATTTCACCCAAATAAAGAGGCATCTTCTAAAATAACCCATGCCCAAGCCAAAAAGGACTTTATATCTGTAACCAATGTTGAAAAAGTATGGGGCTTTGTCACTCTCTGGTGACTGGACCATACGAGAAATTTGAGTCTGTAACGCCCTTTGGGTAGTGGAGCTTGTCCTTTTTAACTCGAGCACTAGAGACTCATGCGTTTATGCCAAGGGGTTCTGGGTTCAATACCCAGCGATGACCCAATCTGTGGGGGTGTTGCCTGTATAACAAAAGCAATGCCACGCATTGCACCCAGGAATAAAATGAAAGATAGTGCTGTCAATGAAGCATTGACATTAACTTAACGTTTCTGAACCTTCTTAGTATGTGTTATGCAGTTTCTCAGTACATTGCTAGTATGTACCATAAGGTATAATTAAGGCTACTTTTTAGTGACGGGTATTTTTAGTAAAAGACATGGACAGGTCACTGGCAGTAAACAAGAAGTCACGCCCCGTGACCTGTCCATGACTTGTACTATATACTCCTGACAGGTTTCAGAGGAGCAGCCGTGTTAGTCTGTATTTGCAAAAAGAACAGGAGGACTTGTGGCATCTTAGCGACTAACACATTTCTTTGAGCATAAGGTTTCGTGAGCTACAGAAAGTGAGCTGTAGCTCACGAAAGCTTATGCTCAAATAAATTGGTTAGTCTCTAAGATGCCACAAGTCCTCCTGTTCTTTTTGTATATACTCCGGACTAACTCTTGCAGGAGGGGCGGCCCGGGGGCAGCCCAGATGCTCGTAGGGGGGCAGCGTGAGTGCTCGGAGGGCGGCTTGGGTGGCAGCGGCCCCGGGGGCGCCACAGGTTCAGCAGGCAGTGGTGCATGGCCCAGGACCCTCACTGGTGCTGGGTGGGGGAGGTTGGTGGTGCTGGCAGGCTCCCTATCCGGCTCCTTGCAGTTCCCTGGAAGTGGTGACATGTCCCTACCTCACCTCCTAGCTCTGGGTGCTACCCCAGCCTCAAGTGCCAGCTCCGCAGCTCCCATTGGCTGGGAACTGGGGCCAATGGGAGCTGCGGGGGTGGTGCCTGCCTCCAGGGCAGCCTCTGAAGATAAGCACCATCCAGAGCCCTCACCCCCTCCCGCACTCCAACCCCCATCCCCTGCCACACACCCCCAAACTCCTGCTGCTGCTGTGGGGCGGAAGGGGGATGGATGGCCTGAAACTGCCCCAGCAGTGGCCAGTGTGGCTGGGTCAGGGGCTGCCCGAGCTCCTCAGGCATGCCCCAGGCCAGTCGCAGTGGCCACTGCAGATGTCCCGGAGCTCCCAGAAAGTCACAGAATCCGTGACCTCCATGACAAAATTGCAGCCTTAGGTATAATCATTTTTGTTTTAAAATCCTTGCTCTGGTTTTAGGTAATCACAGTAAGAACATAAGAACATAAAAACGGCCATACTAGGTCAGACCTAAGGTCCATCTAGCCCAGTATCCTGACTTCCGACAGTGGCCAGTGCCAGGAGCCCCAGAGGGAATAAACAGAACAGGTAATCAGCAAGTGATCCATCCCCTGTAGCCCATTCCCAGCTTCTGACAAACAGAGGCTAGGGACATTATCCCTGCCCATCCCGGCTAATAGCCATTGATGGACCTATCCTTCATGAATTTATCTAGTTCTTTTTTGAACTCTGTTATAGTCTTGGCCTTCACAACATCTGCTGGCACGGAGTTCCATAGGTTGACTGTGTGTTGTGGGAAAAAATACTTCCTTTTGTTTGTTTTAAACCTGATGCCTATTAATTTCATTTGGTGGCCCCTAGTTCTTGTGTTATGAGAAGGAGTAAATAACATTTCCTTATTTACTTTTTCCACACCAGTCATGATTTTATAGACCTCTATCATATCCCGCCTTTGTCGTCTCTTTTCCAAGCTGAAAAGTCCCAGTCTTATTAATCTCTCCTCATATGGAAGCCGTTCCATCCCCCTAATCATTTTTGTTACCCTTTTCTGAACCTTTTCCAATTCCAATATATCTTTTTTGAGGCGAGTATTTAGTATTCAAGATGTGGGCGTACATGAATGTATATAGAGGCAATATGATATTTTCTGTCTTATTATCTATCTCTTTCTTAATGATTCCCAAAATCCTGTTCACTTTTTTGACTGCTGCTACACATTGAGTGGATGTTTTCAGAGAACTATCCACAATGATTCCAAGATCTTTCTTGAGTAGTAACAGCTAATTTATACCCCATCATTTTATATGTATAGTTGGATTATGTTTTCCAATGTGCATTACTTTGCATTTATCAACATTGAATTTCATCTGCCATTTTGTTGCCCAGTCACCCAGTTTTGAGAGATTCTTTTGTAGCTCTTCGCAGTCTGCCTGGAACTTAACTATCTTGAATAGTTTGGTATCATCTGCAAAATTTGCCACCTCACTGTTTACCCCTTTTTCAAGACCATTAATTAATATGTTAAATAGGACTGGGCCCAGTACAGACCCCTTGGGGACACCACTATTTACCTCTCTCCATTCTGAAAACTGACCATTGATTCCTACCCTTTGTTTCCTATCTTTTAACTGGTTACCAGTCCATGAGAGAACCCTCCCTCTTATCCCATGACTGCATACTTTGCTTAAGAGCCTTTGGTGAGGCTCAAAGGCTTTCTGAAAATCTAAATACACTATATCCACTCGATCCCCTTTGTACACATGCCTGTTGACCCCTCAAAGAATTCTAGTAGATTGGTGAGGCATGATTTCCCTTTACAAAAACCATGTTGACTCTTCCCCAACAAATTATGTTCATCTATGTGTCTGACAATTTTGTTCTTTACTATAGTTTCAACCAGTTTGCCCAGTACTGAAGTCATGCTTACAGGCCTGTAATTGCCGGGGTCTCCTCTTGAGCCCTTTTAAAAAAGTGGCGTCACATTAGCTATCCTCCAGTCATTTGGTACAGAAGCTGATTTAAATGATAGGTTACAGACAACAGTTAGTAGTCGTGCAATTTCACATGTGAGTTCCTTCAGAACTCTTGGGTGAATGCCATCTGGTCCTGGTGACTTCTTACTGTTTAGTTTATCAATTTGTTCCAAAGCCTCCTCTAATGACACCTCAATCTGGGACAGTTCCTCAGATTTGTCACCTAAAAAGAAAGGCGTGGGAATCTCCCTCACGCCCTCAACTGTGAAGACTGATACAAAGAATTCATTTAGTTTCTCTGCAATGGCCTTATCGTCCTCGAGTGCTTCTTTATCATCTCGATTGTCCAGGGGCCCCACTGGTTGTTTAGCAGGCTTCCTGCTTCTGATGTACTTAAATTTTTTTTTGCTATTACTTTTTGAGTCCACTTCATCCATAGATGTCACAATGCTTTACCAAAGTCAGTGAGCAATATTATCCCTCTTCTACCGCTGAGGAAACTAAGACACAGAAGGGTGATTTGGCTTCTCACAGGAAGCCATTGGCAGAGCTGGGACATGAACTCACGTCATGTGGGTCCTATGCCAGTGCACAGCCCACTATAAATTGGGAGCCATCTGTGGGCTGAAAACTCAAGCTATGGAAATAGTTTTCTTCCTCAGGTATGCCTCCAATTTTTGATTTCTGTTTATTTGCCAATTAAGTTGGTATCTGTAACTTGACATTTCTGAACCTTCTTATTAAATCAACTGCTTCCTGAACATTAGCTGGTCAAGTTGCGGGAGAACCAAATGTATTTTCAAGGGACACTAATACTGTTAAGGTGTTGGCTGCTGGCTGCCCAGTTATTGACAAAATTCACCCTATGTCCCTTGAGTATAAATCACCTTTTGATGGAAAGCATCTTATACTGAATACTGCCAACCATTAGGAACTGCATGTCACTTAATTGCCAAAACATTGATTGCACCATGCATACAGCCTGTCTGTGAAAATGCAATATATTTGTAGGAGCATCCTTCCAATAGGACACCACTGTCTATGCAGTATTTATGAAGGATAAGGCAGTACTACCTGTGAATGGGTGGTCTAGTTCTTCTGATGTCCCACCCTGTTAGCAGGTGTTGGAAACTTACAGGGAGATGCTGAATGATTCAAGCAGATTCATGGTGGCATGTGAAGCGTGTGAACTCCATCCTGGATACGCAGGGCATGGGGAAGCACCTTTAGTTGCAAGCTTAGGCTGCGGCTGCATGTTTGTTTATTTGTTAGAGTTATTAGTAAAGCCAGGCCCCAGCAAGGGGATAAGGATGTCTTAAAGGCAGTGAGTGAGATCTCCAATGCATGAATGCTGGCACAGCTCTGACTGCAAATTGCGGATTTACACCAGGTGGGAATCCAGCCCCCTGGGTGAGGGAAGGTTTCTGTTGGAGCAGGTTGGTAACTGCCGGGCTGCTTGGGCACTAGACATGGGATTCCTCAGCACCTTGTGTGTAAAGTGAGGAAACGGAAGACAGAGCCGCAGACACAGCAGAGGCAAATCTTGCTGCAGTTTTTGCCCTATCTGATCACTGCTGAGCTGGCTGGGGCTGAGTGTCAAAGGGAGGGCTGTCTGGAGCTCAGCCTCCAAGAGGAACCATCACAGCCACACCTTAGAATGGAATGGCAGTCAGTTGGGCAGATGCCAGGTCTGCCCTAGAGAAGAATCAGTCCTTTGGTGGAGTGCGTCTAGGGCGGGTGTATGAGGTTTTATAGAGTGTACAAAGGTCAAAGCTCACTATAACTCTCTCAAGCCAGTTAAGCTGGAAGGGCAGCCATTTTAGGGTAAGGTGGTTCAGTCAAGACTGAGCTACTGCAGGCAACAGAACTTGTGTGAGTAGCTGTGTCCCTGGGGACTCTGGGACATCCCCCTATGAGGTGAGGGTCAGAAGCATCTCCAGTGTGTGTGCGTGCACACACATGGGGAGTAATCCTCTTGGCCTATTGTCTTGGAAAGAGACTATGAACGCTTTCTTGCTCTCCAAGAGTCCAAGAGGTAACAGACACCACTCAGACCTTGGGAACTGCTACAAGAAACAAGGAGACCAGATCTTCTGACAACAACATAGGACTCTGGGCATAAAGATGCACGGGGCTAAGCAAAAGTAGCCACACCCAGGGCATTGCTGTGTGAGGGAAGGGGTGTATCGATTAGGCCCCTGCCATCAGTGGTTCTCCTGTTGAGCAGCCCTGTAGGGAGACCCTAACTGATTCCTTCTCTCTCGCTGTGGCAAATGTGGCTCATTAATCTCATCCTGGATATTAGGGAGATTGGCTCTGAGCAGAAGGAAGTGGAGTCTAGGGAAGAGAGGTCTCTGCAGGTAACCTTAGACTGAGCTTCATGGTCATGTTTGAGTAACCAATAAATCCTAGGAAATGGTGTACATTTGAACAAAATATAGTGTGCGTTGCTTTGTTCAGAACAGGGTGGGCACTCCACCTGCTTACACCATCTCGGGCAGCAGTCCTCCCAGCTGTTACACACTAAAATTGTTTGGGTTAGGTCAGTACTTGGATGGGAGACTGCAGCTGATTGCTGGAGGAAGCTGTTCGGTAGCACTCTTCACAATCAGTCTTGGCCTTGGCAAGGTATCAGTGACACTTTCTGGAGGCATTGCTTTTTTTCAGATGAGATGAACAAACTGGTTTCTGATTCCTCGTGTCATTGAAGAAACTGGGGTGCTTTCTGTTTGAGTTGGGTTGTTAGCCATGGGGTCCTGGACACCTTCCAATCTGGGTAACTAATTGCATTCTACCAACTTTATTTTTGTTCTGAGTTGCTGAGTGCTCTGTGTGTGCTTGGCGCTGCATGAAGGAGGCTCTCTGTCCTGCTGGTATTAACAATCTAAATTAGACCAACAGGACAATATAGATAGAGAATACACCGGATGGACACATTTCAATGCAGTGTGGAGATTCGTTGCTTTACTGTATTAAAGGATGGATTGTACACTACTTTCCTTGGCAGGTTACCATTGATAGGCTTCGTAGAAGAAGTTGCATTTTAAGGATTTGAATTCTCTTGCTGTTTCCATTGACTAGGGTGTTCTTCCTTGCTTCTTTCTCTAAACTGTTGTGTAACATAGCTGAGACTTGTCAAACAGCAACCTTGTTTCTCTCCAGAAGTGGCTGTATTTCATCAGGTGAAGGAGTCAGTGGCCAGATTCTGCCATCTTCACTTGTGTTGATTAGTAACTTACTCCAGGAGAAGTTCCGCTGAGATCAGTGTAACTAGCTGTGGTGTAAGGTGCTATTCAACAGGCATAAGGATGGCAGACCCTAGATCTGGATATAGTTAACCGGATTCTGCCAGTCTTCCTCATGAGTAGCCCCACTGAATTGAAATGAACTGCTTGAGGAGTAAGGCACTACTCAGTGTGAGTAAGCATGGCAGAATCTGTCACTTAATTTGCAGAGTGTTTGGGGATCTTTTGGGTTGAACGGTTCAATGTAAATTTCAAAGTGTTACTGTTATGGCTAGTGCATGCATCTTTGCTTTGCATCCCTAGAACCTTCTAACTAGTCAGTGTGTGCAGAGGTCTCTGAAAGTGCCACGCATCCTCGCTTATTGCTGTAGTAAACACACTTCATACATTTATTTGAAACTAACCAACCTAATTGAAGAATTACATTTGCTGTCCAGAAGGCATTGCTATCATTTTTCCAAGGAATAAGAATTGCAGTACAAGCTTTAGAAAAATATCATATATGTTCCTCAGTGCTGCATAATGAGTAGACAATACCTTCTTACAGAACCTGTTCTTGAGGGTACTTCAGAGGCTTACATTGCCCTGCTTCTACATCATGAAAAAGGAGATCCAATCCCTGAAAAGCATTCTCCGCATCACTTTATCTATCATGTGTATTTAGCAGTAGTCCCCTCAAGGACAATAGTGGTGGATCAGCATGCTAGGGGGCTACAGTCTATAGCCTGTAGTTTTTCATTTCACATTGCTAAGAATGGTCCTCTTTGTTTCCGTTTTGAGCCATGGCTGAATTCTTATGTTCTCTGATCTTCAGGCTGAAATACCCAAGAGAATAGGCAGCTGTGAATCAACCCTCTGTGTGCTTTCCTTGCAGATAGTATAAGCAAGGAAGGCAGTCTACTTCTCCTTATTTCTTTACGTTGATAGGGATTTAAAGGAAAATACTTTAATAAAACAGACTCATGAATCTTTTTCCCTGCCATAAAATAAGACAGTTATGAATAGCATGTAGAAATAGAAGCTCCCATTAACAGAATCCTATGGGTTTAAACCCAGTCCTTAGATGTATAATTAAAGCACAGTGTCTATATGCTTATATGCTCTACACCTTATGAGAAAGATCACATTGCTGATACACAATATAAGGAAGTCTGTTACGTGCTTTCACTTAGTATTAATTTATATGGTTGCGTATCTGTTTTATTTTGGTTTCCCCCCCATAGATTCTATATTATGCTTTGGAAATTTGACATGATCTATATATATTTTTCAGGCCAGATGTTTCATCCTGCTATGTTAAGTAATCTTCACATGCTGCCATGAAATGGAAACAACTGCTAGTTTTAATATTGCTCCGTTATCTTTATTAAAAGCTATATCCCATGCATCTGAATTCCTCATATACATGTGCTCTCTTTCACCCTTGAAGAAGGCATATTATCATTTTCTTGCTGTTCTCATTAGCTGTTCCGGCAGGTTCTAGATAGCATAATGAATATGCACTGCTATTGATTCTGTATGTGTGTGCGCACGTGTGTGTCTTTAATCACAGCTGGAATGCAAAATCAGGCTCCACCTTTCAACTCTATCTCCATCATGCTGAGAGAGCGAGAGAGAGTGAGACTGAGACTGCTAGACAGCTCGAAAGAGATTGCAGTTCAGATGTCCTGGAAAACAGCAAATCCCACAGACCTGGCAGATTCCGTTACCATGAGAACTGCAGATATTTCCATTGTGATGGCTTGCTCTAGCAGCCATCTGTTACACCCATTTGATTAGGAAGTACAGTTCAGCTTGTATGGGATTTTCACTGCACCTTATCCCATGGCTGTGTACAGAAACGCTTGCTTTTTATATGCTAAACTCAGTGGTTTTAAAGAGCTGTAATTTACGGAGTCTGAAGGCATTTAATGAAATGCTCTGAGGAGGTCACTGAGGGACAGTATCTCTGAGAAGAAAGAAGCACATGAGATATATGAAGGGATTAGTGTCCAGTGTATAAATAAGATCATACCAAAATTAATTGTATTTAGCAATTCCTCATACTTGCCATGGAGAGGATCTTGATATATAAACCTCATGAAGCCATAGTAAAATTAATAATAGCCTTCTGGTAGTTAATCCTGACTTCCATATGTATTTATCATGTGCATGCAATAAATGCATGCAGCAAATATATTTCAGGGCCTGTTGGAAATGGGAAAGGTGAAACATTTAATGTGATGTAATGAATGTGTTGTATAACAATTAGATTAGCTCTAAATTTTTAATGGTCCTCTCTGACTCTTTCCTAGAAACATGGAACAACCTTAAAAGTTCCTTGAAGCCTTGTTGTAATTTACTGATTAAACCAGTTGTTTGGCCTAGTTGCATCTTTTGGTGTATATTTGTGGTGCAGGAAATGGTTGGCACAACAAACAGATATTAAAACAGAGGAATCCCCTTCAGTTACTCACCAAACATTCCTCCTAAGTGGTAGGCATTCCAGACTCGGAGTAATCTAATGCGTGGGGGAGTTGCCTGGAGTGTCTTAAGATGACCGAAGTTCTTGTAAATGTAGTGAAGCTAATTAAATGCCTCACACTGAAATGAATTTTTGATTGCCGCTAAGGAGATATTAAGGTCAACTCCTCTTTCATTGCCCACACTTTATGGGCGATGCCAAATAATAAATAAATCAGATTCCCAGGATTGGGGGCTGTGTGTTTTTTGTTCCCCTTATATATTCTGCCACCTGGCCGAACATAATTCCTTATCCGTCTTCATCTCAGCATAAAAAGTTTTTCCTTCCATTGTTTTTCTTCACATAGCACGAGATTGCCATGGAGAAGACTATGATATCATAAGAAATGAATGAGCATGTTCCTCACTAGGAGTGGAAAGACACATTCCAGGAAGCAGAGGACCTGCAAGCTTGCTTAGTAATTGTAAATATAGTTACTGTTTAAGGCCCTGATTCAACAAAGCAACTAAGCATGAGCTTAAAGTTAAGCAAGTGCTTAAATGCTCTGCTGATTAAAGATGGATTTAAACATGTGTTTAAGTGCTTTGCTGACTCGGTGCCTAAAAAAAAATCCATTCTTTCTTAACTAAAAAAAAAACCCTGTATGATATCTTCTGTATAGTTAATAAGAACATTTACTTCCTGTAACTCAACATCATACATAATAGTGGAGGCTGAATCACAGAGGAGAGACTTCTTTTCAGACAGGGGACTTGTTTTATGAATGTGGTATCTGCCTTCGACAGGCAGCAGATGTATGGAAGCCCTGAAATCTGAAACAATAAATACCATTCAGACTCTCACCGCTGAACCTTATAGTAGTGCCTTTGTTAAATGAAACATTTACAAGAATACTGGTTCTCTCTCCCCGCCCCCCCCAGTGCCCAGGCTAGGATCTGAACTGTGTTTTTAAAGTAAAGGTTAAGTACCTGAGGCATGAACAGTTGACATACAAAAGAAGCTAAAGTAAATTTATCATTCATTTGCCAGCAATGAGGTGTGGGCAAGGGTTTTTCTCTCTGCAATGCATGAAAAAACAAACCTGGAAAGTGTATACAAAGAATATTTTTCTTCTAAGCTTGAATGTTAGCATTTGCACCTTCTGACTTAATACTGTATATTTCTTTAGAGTCATCAGTCTTATGAGAGTTGTCTTGCCATCTGTACCAGCCCTGCTCCAGGCTACCATATGAAAGTCCAATCTGGCAGCTGAAATATTGGCTAATGAAGAATAGGTGTTAGCTTCTGACTGGTTGAGAGATGAGTTTGTGTATATGAAAGAGCTAAATTCATGTGTTAAACAAAATCTACATTAACATGGAACCAGAAGCAACATGAATGTTCTTCCTCACTCACTCTCAATTTCTTCCTTTCTCTCTCTGTATTTAATGGAGTTCATTCAAGATTTAAGAGGAAAAATTGTTAGGAAAAATTGAGGAAAAATTGCAAGTTATATTTTGGAGATTACAACTAGGGCCAACATGTTGACTTGCTATAATTTAGGTTCCTTCCCTTCCTTTTTGCTCTAGGAAAGCTTATAACTACATAGATTAACAAAACTTTCGCAAGAACGGATGTAAAACAGATTTATTTCAGTGTCAGTTTTATCTGATCCATTCGGTCTTGCAGAGTTTGGATGGCTTCCTTTGTTACAATAACCAGCTTTCAAATATCTATATCCTTAGAGTATTAAATGTCAGCCTCTAGTGTACCATTCATGGATAAAGGATTGACAATTCTGAGGTACTCTCTCTGTTTTTTCCCCCCTTGTGCACTGAGAGGGTCTTTATTGTGCACCATTACTGACCCCAGAGATGACCTACAGCAGCTACTTGTGAAAAGAGTGAAAAGGTATTTCAGTTTACAGGCGTTAGAAACTCTCTTCATTAGTAGTCTTTTTGCAGACTTCTCAGATTTCCTGTCATTGCTATGAGGATATATTTGTAACTAGGTCCCCTAAGTAAATGGCCAGTGGATAATTAATAGAGCTAACTAGGACTTCCCGTACTGTATTTCCTTTTTTATTCTCCCTGATGGTCCCATGTCCTCTGACACTTCTATAAAATACTGTGCAATGCTCACACATGTTGTTGGCCAAACCCTTCAGTCCTTACTCTGACAAAATCCCCATTTATTTCACTGGGATTTTTTTTTTTGAATGAAGAAAGAATGTGCTCAAAGAAACACACTCAAAAGGCAGGAGACGGAGAGATGGAATCCTTAGCTCCACACAACAGCAGCTGGTGTGCAGCAGCAGCCAGTCAGACAAGCTATGGGAAAGTAGTGGGTGTGTCTTGCTTCGCCCCTTCTTACAAACCCATTGGCCAGGACTGTGCTACTCCTCCAGCTGGCCCTTCCCTCCCCCTGTCCACTTCCATGCAGACAGCTGCCCCTGAGCGCGGCTCTACAGAACTCAGGAGGATGTGGGCAGTTGTTGGCTCTTCTTCCGACACATCAGAAGAGCTACATTTCTGAGGCATTGTTGAATCCTGCTGGTGGACTGGGAAAAGGGGGCAAAGGGACCGGATTTGTTCCTGAGTAAGGACTGCACCATTGGCAATGAAAAAGCGCCAGATAAAGATGTTGCTTATAATGTGCTGGTATATAAATGATCTGTATCTATAGATAAATGTGAACAATGTAACATCTATAATACAGTTTGCACAAGGGGAATAAATATTTGGACTAGATTCACCACTGACTATTTGAGCTTTACACATTTTGCTATATTGAAATCAATGGAGCCACACCCATGGAAAACTAGTAATGTTGAAGCAAACCCATTCTATTTTTCAGTCCTAGATTATCATTTTAGCCCTATAAACGAGGTTAGGTCAGGGGACTCTCAGACCCTCTTAATTAAAAGCTTGCAACCACACACACCTATAAATAGCTGTTGACCTTCACAGCTGGTTTTGAATCAGCTGCACAAAGAAAGATGGAAGTAGAGCTGGTCGAACTTGTTTGAACAAAGATTTGGGGGTTTTTAATTGAAAAATGGCCATTTTTTCTTTTTTTGTGCAAAAATGTCATTTTTTCCATGAATTTTTTGACATTTTTTACTGAAATATTTTTTAAAAGTTTTATCAAAAATGTTCTCAATTTTTCATTTATGGAAAGCTAAAACATTTTCATTTACCAAAAACACTGTTTTCAATAAACAAAACACATACACACAAAAGCATTTTGATGATTTTAATGAAAACGTTGACAAAAGCAATTTCCCCCCAAAATCTTGAAAAAATGAACAACGGTTCCATTTTGAACCCTGTAAAATGGAAAAACTTCATTTTTTTTCACACACTGTAAACAGGCAGTACACCCAGTTGCCTTAGGTAGCAAACTATTGCGGACTACAGAACATTCCCAAACTCCTTATGTGGTGCCTTTTGGGGTGCTACAAGGAGGCTTCTACAGTCACAGTTCTTGGCAGGTGCTGTTAAAGTCCCTTGGGTACTGTGATGGGGTGTACAAATCCCACACTAGGCAGCAAGGGGTGGAGGGATTATTTTGGACTCAGCCAGCTGCACCCTGCCACACCTGCAGCAAATGCTCCATTTGCTGGAGCAATTAAAAGGCTGGGAATTAGCTCATTTGGGTGGCCGAGTTAGAGGTGAGCAGACTTGCAGCTAAGAGCTCCAGCAGAGCAGGGGGAAGCCTAAGACTCTGATACAGCTGCCCAAAGGGGCCCTCCCTGAGGGAAGGGGGGACCCACCCTGGAGACAACCAGAGAGGGAAGTACCCTGTGGACATTGCTAACCCCCTCTTACCTATTGTGGTTTAGGGTTCCCCGCCAGGGGAAAACCTTGGACTAAGCTGATCCAGGGGAGTGGACAGCCTTAAGCAGGCTCCTTGGTTGCCAGATGACTGGTAGCCCAAATGGCCCTGGGTCGGAGCCCAGTGGAGTCAGAGGGCCTGGGCTCCCCTCCCCACAACCCCCTTGGCAGTTAGGAGTTATAGCCATGACCATTAGGCCATGCTCCCCAAGTGGGAACTGTTACTGGTACCCAAGTACCTGATTATGAGCTCACATCAGGCGTTCTGATGGCTAAATGTCCTTAACTGCACCCTGTTTGCCACCACAAACTAGAGGTGCAAAAACAAAGGTCTAATTGTAGGCAGTGTGAAAGCCTGGCCTGCTATAGGTCATTGTGTGTCTGCCTGTCTCTCTTGATGTTTGCAGTGGTGGTGTAGCCATGTTGGTCCCAGGATATTAGAGAGACTAGGTGGGTGAGGTCATATCTTTTATTGGACCAACTTCTGTTGGTGAGAGAGACACGCTTTTGAGCTACACAGAGCTCTTGATGACAGATATAAAACACATGTGGCATGATTTTTGTATCACATACACCACTGTAAATCAGGATTAACACTTTTGATGTCAGTGGAGTTACACCAGTGTTTGATGCTAGAGTGAGAAGAATCAGCCTTATTAATCCTGAATCAGGCTTACAGTTTTTGTGTGGGCAAATGAGTAGGGAGGGCAAAAAGTAACTTAGATGCCTAAATACTTGGGGCCTGATTCTTAATTACACAAAGTGCTTTACTCTCCTGAAGTTATGGTCCCAATCAAGTACTTGAACATCCAAATTACTTTACCTGCACCTTCTAATAATTGTGGGTGCAAAATAGCATATGTCTCTCCTTACCAGCCCCCTTCATTCATGCAAGTAGTTATTAAACACGTTGGTGCCCCTAATATTTTCCAGTCCATTCCGCTTGTCGATAGCTGGTGCATTCCATACCTGCATACCAATCCCTGGTTACTTCTCAGCCACATATTACTAATATTTTAGTAATTACTAATATTTTAGAGCATTTTCTTTAAGGTAAACTGTTAATGCAAGAGAGATTTTGGATCGTTATATGCAATTAAGCATTTCTCTCTGTATGGCTTGAAATCAGTTATTTTTTGGAATCTAGGCAATCTCACTCTTTTCTTCCACGCATAAGTAGTGAAAGTTGCAATATTAATTGCTGCATCAGCCACTTTAAGATTTAATATTTTTTTGCCCATTCTATAGGCAATGTACCTCTTGCATGATTCCCCATCCAGCCTTCACTTTCACAGGTGTCTGAATGATAAGCACCAGTAATGCCTTTGGAAGTGATCCATAAATCATATTCAGATCCACACATCCTATTTTTAATCTCTAAGCTACTGCACTCTGTGCTTGCTGGTGAAGTTTAATTGGAAATATGTTTCCCACCTACATGTTTGTGGTGCACCCAAAAAAACCCCTTGTGTAGTACACCCAAACAACCCACAATCAAGGAACTCCTCAAATGAAATAAGAAACGAAGCTATACTGCAGATAATACAAATGTTTTTTCAGAGTACTTAGAAGTAGGGTAGTCTTGTGGTTGAGATGCTAGATTGGAACTGAGGCGCTCTGGATTTTCCTCCTGGTTTTGCCACAGACTTTCTGAATAACCTTGGGCAAGCTGTTCATGTGTCAGGCTTCTCCAGGCAAACCTCTTGTTAATGGTTTCTATCTAGATGGTCCCTCTGTAGGTTGTATTGGCCTCCAGGAGCTATTCCAGAGTACTCCATTGTGACTGCTCTGGACAGCACTCTCAACTCAGATGCACTGGCCAGGTAGACAGGAAAAGGCCCACGAACTTTTGAATTTCATTTCCTGTTTGGCCAGTGTGGCAAGCTGCAGGTGAGTGCAGAGCTCATCAGCAGAGGTGACCATGATGGAGTACCAGAATCGCAAAAGAGCTCCACCATGGACCGAACAGGAGGAACGGGATCTGATTGCTGTGTTGGGAGAGGAATCTGTGCTATCAGAACTCTGTTCCAGTTTTCGAAATGCCAAAACATTTGTCAAAATCTCCCAGGGCATGAAGGACAGAGGCCATAACAGGGACCCGAAGCAGTGCAGCATGAAACTTAAGGAGCTGAGGCAAGCCTACCAGAGGCAAACGGCTGCTCCGGGTCAGAGCCCAAAACATACCGCTTCTATGATGAGCTGCATGCCATTTTAGGGGGTTCAGCAACCACTACCCCAACTGTGTTGTTTGACTCCTTCAATGGAGATGGAGGCAACATGGAAGCAGGTTTTGGGGATGAGGAAGATGATGATGATGATGTTGTAGATAGCTCACAGCAAGCAAGCGGAGAAACCGGTTTTCCCAACAGCCAGGAACTGTTTCTCACCCTGGACCTGGAGCCAGTACCCCCCGAACCCACCCAAGGCTGCCTCCCGGACCCGCCAGGACCTCTGGTGAGTGTATGTTTTTAAATAGTATACATGGTTTAAAAGCAAGCGTGTTTAATGATTAATTTGCCCTGTCATTCGCGGCCAGTACAGCTATTGGAAAAGTCTGTTAACATGTCTGGGGATGGAGCGGAAATCCTCCAGGGACATCTCCATAAAACTCTCCTGGATGTACGCCCAAAACCTTTGCAAAAGGTTTCTGGGGAGGACAGCCTTATTCCGTCCACCATGGTAGGACACTTTACCATGCCAGGCGAGTAGCATGTAATCGGGAATCATTGCAGAACAAAGCATTGCAGTGTATGTTTGCTGGCGTTCAAACAACATCCGTTCTTTATCTCTCTGTGTTATTCTCAGGAGAGTGAGATATAATTCATGGTCACCTGGTTGAAATAGGTACTTTTCTTAAGGGGACATTCAGAGGTGCCTGTTCCTGCTGGGCTGTTTGCCTGTGGCTGAACAGAAATGTTCCCCGCTGTTAGCCACGGGGAGCGGGGATGGGTGAGGGGCTAACCACATGGTGCGGGGAGGCAAAATGCGACCTTGTAATGAAAGCACATGTGCTATGTATGTAATGTTAACAGCGAGGTTTACCATGAAAGAGTGCACCCATTGTTCTATAAAATGTGTCTTTTTAAATACCACTGTCCCTTTTTTTTTCTCCACCAGCTGCATGTGTTTCAAGGATCACAGGATCTTCTCCTTCCCAGAGGCTAGTGAAGATTAGAAGGTGAAAAAAATGCACTCGCAATGAAATGTTCTCTGAGCTCATGCTGTCCTCCCACACTGACAGAGCACAGACGAATGCGTGGAGGCAGACAATGTCAGAGTGCAGGAAGGCACAAAATGACCAGGAGGAGAGGTGGCGGGCTGGAGAGAGTAAATGGCAGGCTGAAGAGAGGGCTGAAGCTAAAAGGTGGGGGCAGCTTGTTGAGAGGAGGCAGGAATCAATGCGGAGGCTGCTGGAGGATCAAAGTAATATACTCCAGTGTATGGTTGAGCTGCAGGAAAAGCAGCAGGAGCACAGACCGCCACTACAATCCTTGTGTAACCAACCGCCCTCCTCCCCAAGTTCCATAGCCTCCTCACCCAGATGCCCAAGAATGCGGTGGGGGGGTCTCTGGCCACCCAGCACTCCACCCCAGAGGATTTCCCAAGCAACAGAAGGCTGGCATTCAATAAGTTTTAAAGTTTTAAACTTTTAAAGTGCTGTGTGGCCTTGTCCTTCCCTCCTCCACCACCCTTCCCGGGCTACCTTGGCAGTTATCCCCCTATTTGTGTGATGAATTAATAAAGAATGCGTGAATGTGAAGCAACAATGACTTTATTGCCTCTGCAAGCGATGATCGAAGGGAGGAGGGGAGGGTGGTTAGTTTATAGGGAAGTAGAGTGAACCAAGGGGCAGGGGGTTTCATCAAGGAGAAACAAACAGAACTTTCACACCATAGCCTGGCTAGTCATGAAACTGGTTTTCAAAGCTTCTGTGATGCGTACCAGGCCCTCCTGTGCTCTTCTAACCGCCCTGGTGTCAGGCTGCGCGTAACCAGTGGCCAAGCGATTTGCCTCAACCTCCCACCCTACCATAAACATCTCCCCCTTACTCTCACAGATATTGTGGAGCGCACAGCAAGCAGTAATTACCGTGGGAATATTGGTTTTGCTGAGGTTTAACCAAGTCAGTAAACTGCACCAGCGCGCTTTTAAACGTCCAAATGCACATTCTACCACCATTCTGTACTTGCTCAGCCTGTAGTTGAACAGCTCCTGACTACTGTCCAGGCTGCCTGTGTACGGCTTCATAAGCCATGGCATTAAGGGGTAGGCTGGGTCCCCAAGGATAACTATAGGCATTTCAACATCCCCAATGGTTATTTTTTGGTCTGGAAAGTAAATCCCTTGCTGCAGCCATTTCCACAGACCAGAGTTCCTGAAGATGCGAGCATCATGAACCTTTCCCAGCCATCCCACGTTGATGTTGGTGAAACGTCCCTTGTGATCCATCAGTGCTTGCAGCACTATTGAAAAGTACCCCTTGTGGTTTATGTACTCACCGGTTTGGTGCTCCGGTGCCAAGATAGGGATATGGATTCCGTCTATGGCCCCACCACAGTTAGGGAATCCCATTGCAGCAAAGCCATCCACTATGACCTGCACATTTCCCAGGGTCACTACCCTTGATATCAGCAGATCTTTGATTGCGTGAGCTACTTGGATCACAGCAGCCCTCACAGTAGATTTGCCCACTCCAAATTGATTCCCAACAGACCGGTAGCTGTCTGGCGTTGCAAGCTTCCACAGGGCTATTGCCACTTGCTTCTCAGCTGTGAGGGCTGCTCTCATGTTGGTATTCTTGCACCTCAGGGCAGGGGAAAGCAAGTCACAAAGTTCCATGAAAGTGCCCTTACGCATGCGAAAGTTTTGCAGCCATTGGGAATCGTCCCGGACCTACAACACTATGCGGTCCCACCACTCTGTGCTTGTTTCCCGGGCCCAGAATCGGCATTCCACCTCATGAACCTGCCCCATTAGCACTATGATGCTCACATTGCCAGGGCCCATGCTTTGAGAGAAGTCTGTGTCCATGTCCTCGTCACTCTCATCACTGCAGTGATGTCGCCTACTCGCCCGGTTTCGCTTTGCCAGGTTCTGGTGCTGCATATACTGCTGAATAATGTGCATGGTGTTCAATGTGCTCCTAATTGCCAAAGTGATCTGAGTGGGCTCCATGCTTGCCATGGTATGGCGTCTGCACAGAAAAAAGGCGCGGAACGATTGTCTGCCGTTGCTCTGATGGAGGGAGGGGTGACTGACGACACGGCTTACAGGGTTGGCTTACAGGGAATTAAAATCAACAAAGGGAGTGGCTTTACACCAAGGAGAAACAAAAACAACTGTCACACAGAATGGTCCCCTCAAGGAATGAACTCAAAACCCTGGGTTTAGCAGGTCAATGCTCAACCCACTGAGTTATCCCTTCCCACAGTATTTCAGGCAGGACTGACTCTCCATTAAACTTTTCAAGGTGCCCCTGACAGACCTCACAGAAATGATTGTGGGCCGTTGATTTCACGGAGGGAGGGAGCGGGGGAGCAAATGAATACAAAACAAATCTGGTGTATTTCTTGTTTTGAGCCACTCCATCTATCTTTTACATCTTTGGCTGGCAGCAGACGGTGCAGTAGGACTGCTAGCCATCCTCATCTCCTGCCTGCTCAGCAAAAGATGGTACAATAGGACTGCTGGCAGTACTAAAGAGAATGACCTGGTCGAGTCACTCCTATTTTAGTCCCTGCGCCCATGTCTGCCCAGGTGCTCCTGACCGACCTTACTGAGGCGGCCAGGAGTACCTTGGACATGATGATGATGATGGTTATCAGGCCTATTGCACCGTCTGCTGCCACAAGGCAATGAGCATCTGCTGTGTAGCAATGCAGTACCCCGTCTGCCAGCACCCCGGAGACGTACGGTGACAGTGAGCTGAGCGGGCTCCATGCTTGCCGTGGTATGGTGTCTGCACAGGTAACTTAGGAAAAAAGGCACAAAACGATTGTCTGCTGTTGCTTTCACAGAGGGAGGGAGGGCCTGACGACATGTACCCAGAACCACCCGCAACAATGTTTTTGCCCCATTAGGCATTGGGATCTCAACCCAGAATTCCAATGAGCGGTGGAGACTGCGGGACCTGTGGGATAGCTACCCACAGTGCAACGCTCCGGAAGTCGATGCTAGCCTCGGTCCTGTGGAAGCACTCCGCCGAGTTAATGCACTTAGAGCATTTTGTGTGGGGACACACACAATCGACTACATAAAAACGATTTCTAAAAAACCGACTTCTATAAATTCGACCTAATTTCGTAGAGTAGACATACCCTATGTAAGGACTACACAGAATCCCAGCCCTTGTCCTGGGAAAGAAGCACTGCCGGATGCCACAGAAGGGGTGGGGGAGGTGGAGTTAAGGCCCTGCTTCCTCTGCACAGGACCTTGGAGGAGGCCGCAGAGGTGACGGTAATAGATACACTTTCCCTGCAACACAGGGCGCTCCTGGGGCATTCTGCAAATATGCCTTAGTACTGCAACTGCACCCTGCCCCTTACTCTGGTACGATAGGCACAATCCTTTCCTGAATGCTGATATTGTGAGTTAAAAAAAACAATTCTGTGCTAACTGCATGTGCTCCTCTGAAGAATATCACTGTACTTACTGGTTGAAGACTTCCCTTCATGGCTTGAAGTAGTTGGGGGAGCCTATAAATGGGTATCCCCAGCAATTTTTCCAAACATAGAACAGTAACTCTTGTTTCAGATGCTGTCAATTAAGAAGGAGTTGATGCTTTTGTATGGCAAGGAAACCTATAGGGCCCAAACTTTTCAAAACGTTTTGGCATTCCTTTGCATGGTTAGTGTATGGATGCAGTTATGACACTTGCACATGCTCAAGACCAGACTGAGCTTTCCGAGCATACGTATAATGACCAGATTTTGTTTATGCAAACTTGCTAAGGGCACAAAGTAGATCTGTAAATTAGGGTTGAGATTTTCAGTGTTTCCTAGGGATTTCCTGTAGAGCTGTGTGGGGAAATGGTTTCCCTATCTCATGAAACTGTGATTTCAAAACCGTTCCCATTCCGCATTGGGACAAAGCAGGGACCTCTCGAAGATTTTCATTGAAACACCCGAAAGAGACTCATCCGCCACAGAACAGTGAAAATGTTAATTTTTAACGAAGCGCCGTTTTCTGATGAAAAATCATTTCTTTGAAAAATCTTCCCTCCTCCCAGTTCTCATTTCCAGGGCCAAATCACATCAGAAGGGCGCTACTGGGTCAGACCAATGGTCCATCCAGCCCAGTGTCCTGTCTTCCGACAGTGGCCAGTGCCAGGGGCCCCAGAGGGAATGAACAGAACAGGGAATCATCAAGTGATCCGTCCCCTGTGGCCCATTCCCAGCTTCTGGCAAACAGAGGCTAGGGACGCTTCAAAGCATGGTTTTGCATCCCTGCCTATCCTGGCTAGTAGCCATGGATAGACCTATCCCTCCATGAATTTATCTAGTTTTTTTTTTAACCCTGTTATAGTCTTGGCCTTCACAACATCCTCTGGCAAAGAGTTCCACAGGTTGACTGTGGGCTGTGTGAAGAAATACTTCCTTTTGCTTTTTTTAAACTTGCTGCCTATTAACTTCATTGGGTGACTCCTAGTGCTTGTGTTCTGAGAAGGAGTAAATAACACTTCCTTATTTACTTTCTCTACACCAGTCATGATTTTATAGACCTCTATCATATCTCCCCCTCCCCTAAGCTGAAAAGTCCTGGCCTTATTAATCTCTCCTCATATGGAAGCTGTTCAATACCCCAATCATTTTGGTTGCCCTTTTGTATATTTTTTCCAATTCCAATATATTTTTTTGAGATGGGGTGACCAGATCTGAACGCAGTATTAAAGAAGTGGGTGCATCATGGATTTATATAGAGGCAATATGATCTCTTCTGTCTTATCTGTCCCTTTCCTAATGATTCCCAACATTCTGTTCACTTTTTTGACTGCCACAGCACATCAAGTAGATGTCTTCAGCTAACTATCCAAAATGATTTCAAGATCACTTTCTTGAGTGGTAACAGCTAATTTAGACCCTCTCATTTTATGTGTGTAGTGAGGATACCCCTAGGTATCTTTGAAATAGTATGGCTCCTAGGCTGAGCTATGTGGATTATCTTCTTCAGGCATGTTATGATTTCTACAGTGTCTGGCTCAATATTGAATGCATTGCAGTATTTAATTGTTTGTCCCATTGAAAGCAAATCAATACAAATATTTTTAACGTGAGAAATTCTCTAGGTAACATAAACAGTTGTTACCATTAGGAGTTGAAGGGGAAAAGGCCCTAGATCAGGTAGAGTATATGTTTTTGGATAATATCTAAATCATTTTTTGCCACATTTGATGTGGACCGCACATCCAGGGTTTAGCAGAGGTGGATATTCACATCAGGTTGCAACTTCCTTCAGATTTTTTTACTGAGTTCCCAGCTTTGTGGAATATCAGTGAGTGAGTATGTAGAATTTTAATTCAAATATGACTTTGCTTAGCATGAAGCTTAGGCCCAAACCTGATACAGTTTTGAATCTGGGTCTGAACTTCTTTAGGGCATGATGCATTTGGATTCATGCCCATTATAGAAGAAATAAGGACTAAGTTTGAGGTCCAGATTGCAAGTCAAACCTCTCTAGTTTGGAGTTCTTGTACAGTCCTATCTTTGCTCAACACTAGTGAGGACTCTTACATGACATCTATCTGTTGAGAAAAATGTTTTAATACTCGTTTTTTATTTTCATATAAATATATTCAAAAGTATCTTTTACAAAATGTTCTGTTCTCATTCAGTGTCAGTTGATTTATCTTCTATTACAATAGATTGGAAATGTAACAAAGAATGTTATTTCCAGAGAAATCATCAGTGTCCTACACACAAATCTAATCTTAGAGGTGACTCTATTGTAGGTTTCTTTCCAAGTATTTATGGGTGGCAATATATCTTTCAGCCACAGTTCTTTAGAGGAAATAAAAGCATCTGTAACTATTGCAGAAAAACACATTTACCTCCAAATTATCTATATTTTTTCCAGTTAAAAGTATATAATTTCACAAGGAACACATTGGGACCCATCCAGCTGTGAAACTATTGCTCAATTATTCTCAGCAGTGGTAAGAAGCCTACAGTTCTTTAACTGCGGTATAACCCCTATGTAAGCCAAGACTCAGGTACTGTGGATGACAGCTGATGCTGCGAGAGTGGGGCATGGCTCAGAATGTTGTAACAGCATGGGATTCTGTTCCAACATTCCCACTGCCTGCACAGTTCATATATGTCAGGAACCGGGTTAATCAGAGTTCACTTGCACTATATCAGGAGCACATACTATTATTGACTTGTCTCATATGAATCAATTAATTTAAAAGGGGAAAACCAACACTGTGCTCTCTATCTTCCCCATCCCAAAATATCCGTGCAAATTCTGATGGCCTGGACCCAACTTATATTATAACTGTAAGGCAGAAAGCAGAAAAGAGACCAAATTAGAAGATGGCTTACAGGCCAAGGCTAGTGCAATTTAGGAGAATATGCAGTGAAAATAAATAGTCTAATAAATTCAAAGGCTGACTCGTGTTTGGAGTTTAAGGTTTGGAAAGCGAACGCTGATTCTTGTTAAAGATGTATAAACAGGGCATGTTTCCAGTCAAATGTGGTATAGTGGGAAAGGGAAAAGCTAGGGTCTTTGACTCAAAGTGAGAGGCTATAGCTCTGCTAGCTATCCTGGGAGGGCGAGGGGGAGTGTCCCTATGGGGTGTGTGTGAATCTGTTAAACAGCACCTTTGGACGTCGGGCTTTGGGTTTTTTTCAGGAAAGTTCTGAGAAGGTTGAAGGAAAGTCACAAATTGCCAAATCGAATGAGGAAACAAAGAATGGTGAAAGGTTTGTGCAAACATCATAAAACTGGGTGGCTCCAGAATACAATTCATGGATTAATTACAAGTGTGCAGCTGAACGAATGTTAAGCTCTGAGCAGGAAACAACACTGCAGTGTATTTTCCCCTTAAATTAAACTTTGCCTGCATTATTCAGGACTGAATGTTGTTGTCTTCCTGTACCCTGACCTCACTTGCACTCTCAGCCTCCATTCTTGTTCAACCACCTTGTTATTAACCATGCTTGGAGAGACCCAAGCAATTCTGGGGTTTGGCAGTTTGAAACCTCTTAGAATACCTCTTGTGTGGGACACTGACAGCTCTTCTTCCCTGACCACCAGTTCAGAAGGAAATTATCCATTCTTACTGGTCCAGAGTGAAATCTTTGCAGGCATGATGCTGCCATATTCTAACAATGGGTCAAAACATGTTGGATAAAAGTTATGCCATATTTTCCTGTTTTTCTTTCTGTAAGAATATCTCTGGGAACCAGAAGGGAAGAGGGAGATGCATATGCCTCTGTGTAGTAGCCTTATAACACCCTGGTCATTCATTGTGTGTCCAAAGCCCATTGACTTTAGTAGGAGGATTGAGGGGAATAGGCAATACATGATTAAAACCCATAGAGCCAGTACTGCACCATTGAAGTCAAGGAGGATTTTGCTGTTGACTTCAATGGGAAGAGGATTGGAATGCAGCAAAATGCTTAAGTCTTTGTCTACCTCTCCCAGTGTCTCTCACTTCAAAGGAGATCACACACTTTGTTCCCAAAGTTACCTATGTTTCATACAGACTTGGAATCCTCCCTCCACTGTTGAAAATTGCTTACCTCAAAAATAGTGAATCATGAAACCGAGGCTATAGAGAGGTACTTAAACTGAAGGAACAGATCCCACGTTACGCTTCCTGTCTGAATAATTCCGGAATGTCCCTCATTTTGTGTCTTTGTCACATGGTATGTCCTACTTCTGGTCATTGGTGAGCTGGGATGGAAGAGCGTGTGCATGGCTGGACTGTGGTCACAGTGCCTTTTTATCTTCAAAGGCAACCTTTTTATTTGCTTTTGTATTCAGCAGAGCTTGTGCCATTCTAAATAGATACATGAGATTTCCTCTATTTTTCTTGGATATAACTCCTTCCCTTCTTCCCTGTAAGGAAATTTTGAAACTTAATTTTGAAACTTGAACCCAAATCTGCAATTAATGCTGGTTGACATTTTTTGTTAGAAAATAACTTCATTGAAAAAATTTCTTTTTTACCTAAATGAAAATAGTCATTTATTTTGAAAAATTTCCAGTTTTTCAATGGAAAAAACAAATGTTTTGGTTTTGGAAAACCAAATATTTTTTGGGGAAAAAAATTATGTTTGATTTGAAATTTTCCCTGGCAAATACTTGCCATTTCCCAACTAGCTATCTCTGTAATGTATATTTGGGGATGCTTTCCACCAATTACACTGCATTATTTCCTCTCAAATATGGTAGCTCTCCAGCACTAATGTTCTCCTTTGTTTCTGTAAGCTATATACAGTGTGTCATGTTCCCTGACCCTTTACTCATACATCATATCTTCCAATCCTCTTATCTTCATCGTTCTTTGTATTCACTGCTTTATTGCAATCCTCTTTATATTGAGTTGTCCAAAACTGATCAGTTTTCCAAGTGAGGCCTCACCAGTGCTGTGTAAAGAGGAATTATTACCTTTGTAGTCTTACAAGTAATTCCTTTCCACATCCCAGTATGGTATTTGCCTTTTTCTGTTACAGCCTCTCACTGTGAGCTCATATTTAATCTGTCATCCACTATCACTCCCTAAATAAGTCCTGCAGCACTTCCCCTTTAGTAATAAAAACACAGAAAAATGTTTGAAGAAAAAGTAAGTTATCCCCTTGGGTGGCTCTTTGAGAAAAAACAGGTTTTTTTCATACAGCTGCATAGACACTGAAACACAGCTACACATATCTGGATTTTCCAGCTCTAACGCCAGCAGTAAAACAGATATGGTATTCCCCGTTTATGTGGATTTTCCGACCATTCACTTGTTGCAGTCCCGGCCTATCCACAACTTTAGCATTGTGAGGGAATGCCATATCTACTCTGACTACTGGGTTTAAGACTCAGAATTCCTGGTATATTGAAGTAGTTCAGAGGTGTGTGTGTTCTGAATGTCTTTCCAGCTGCATGACATCTTATGAAAATTGGGTGAATGCTACTGTAAATGGGCAAAACCAGAACATGACTAAATGCATCAAGATATACCACCTTTAGGACTGAAGTGTGTTTCCCTCCTTTCCATCTAAGATTCCATTCTCATGTTTCTTTTATGAGCATTTTCTGAATTGCTCGTCTGTCTTTTCTGCTGATGACTTTATTTAGAAGAACTTTGTTAATATTTGAGTTTGAAAAGCTTGCATAGTGTTTAGTATCTGCCTTTTTTTTGGCCAGTGAATTGTCCTTCTGAACTAAAAATCTTCTTCTTCTTAGTTGATTACTTAATCTAATTAATTACTGTGGGGGGAAAAACTAGCAATCACATGTAAATCTTATTGTGAAGGAAATATGATCGCCACATGTTTCTCTCTGATAACTACAGGAATTATGGTATGTCAAATCAAGGAATACTGTATATGCAAGTAGCAAATTATCTTTAATACTTACCCATTAATTTTTCTTTATGTGAATCAGTTTAAGACCATTAAGACCTGAAAATCTGGGTCAGTCTTTTTCCATATTTATAAGGACTTCCTGCTGGTTTCTCTCTGCTCTCATGTCCTGTTGGGGTGAAAACAAGTGTCACAAACTTACGGTAAACAGTTTTTGGAACTGCCCAAACAACACGTGAAAGAAACAAATGACACAGACAGCAGGAATCATAGAATCATAGACTATCAGGGTTGGAAGAGACCTCAGGAGGTCATCTAGCCCAACCCCCTGCTCAAAGTAGGACCAATCCCCAACTAAATCATCCCAGCCAGGGCTTTGTCAAGCCTGACCTTAAAAACTTCTAAGGAAGGAGATTCCACCACCTCCCTAGGTAACGCATTCCAGTGTTTCACCACCCTCCTAGTGAAAAAGTTTTTCCTAATATCCAACCTAAACCTCCCCCACTGCAACTTGAGAACATTACTCCTTGTTCTGTCATTGGCTACCACTGAGAACAGTCTAGAGCCATCCTCTTTGGAACCCCCTTTCAGGTAGTTGAAAGCAGCTATCAAATCCCCCCTCATTCTTCTCTTCCGCAGACTAAACAATCCCAGTTCCCTCAGCCTCTCCTCATAAATCATGTATTCCAATCCCCTAATCATTTTTGTTGCCCTCCGCTGGACTCTTTCCAATTTTTCCACATCCTTCTTGTAGTGTGGGGACCAAAACTGGACACAGTACTCCAGATGAGGCCTCACCAATGTCGAATAGAGGGGAACAATCACATCCCGCGATCTGCTGGCAATGCCCTTACATATACATCCCAAAATGCCATTGGCCTTCTTGGCAACAAGGGCACACTGCTGACTCATACCCAGCTTCATAAATCCAGGAGCTTTATAAATATTACAAAGTGTGTGTGTGTGTGTGTGTGTGTGTGTGTGTGTAATATATACATAGTCCTTCACCATTCCTGATTATTTAGGAGACCTAATGTGCCTGAGGCCTGGCCAGTGCCAACTGAAGTCAATGGGAATCTTTCTGTTGACTTCCATGGGTGTTGTACTAAGCCCTTGGGGTGTTAGATGGAGAGACGTGAGCCCCTCAGCTGATCCAGAGGGACCCTTATTACATTTTAATTAAAATATAAATCTTTTCTCTCCAGCTGGAATAGGGGAATCTCAAAGCACCAGAGCAGTCTGAATAATGGATTAATTAACCAACAGGTTTACACTCCCTAGCCCAGCCCAGTACTAGCCTCCAAAGCTGTGTAAACCCACAGGACTTGCACCCAGGCTCTATTGTATCACCCAGAGTGAAGAGCCCCTCACATGTTCCATTTAAAACCCCCAGGCTTGTTCCATTTTAAAATGTGGGAGCTCATTGCCTGAGCGCCCCCATCTTGTTGCAACTGCTGTGGAATAATACTCCTGCTGACAGAGTTCAAAAGGGAGATGAGAAATTTCAGTTCATGTTTCTCTCTTCCCCTCCCCCTGGCAACTCTTTTTACAGACCCACTTTCATCTCCAGTGTCTGTCCCTCTTACACCCAGCTACAGAATGATACCTCTTATACCTCCCTACCAAAAGCCGTAAAGGCTGCATTAATCCGAGATGACTTTCTGCTTCCCATGCCTTTCGTCTCTCACCCAAAGGCTAGCCTCTTCAGCACAGAAATCCCTTCTGGAAAGTTCTGTCCCTAAAATAATGCTGGCTTTCTGAGCTACCTACTCCTGGTGGTTCCTGGTAAAAGGTAGGAGATAGGACCCGGAAAGAGAGGGAGGTGGAAGGAGTCTTATGTGGAGGCCAAGGAAGACAGGTCAAGAAGGTATTGGAGTTGAAGGATTCTAAAAAGTGGCTAATGTCTGCCTCGGTGTTGGCAGAGAAATTCATAGAGACCTACTCCAGTCCCAGGAAACTGTTACAGGATAACTGTGGCCTGGCCAGAGTACTGAGGATTAACACATAATACTTTTTACGAAGAGTCAGAGTTCACGAGTGTCCCAGATGTGAGCACCCTGCTTTCAAGCTCTGTTTTTCTATTTCCTGGACTTAGATATGGATACAATAAATGTACTTCATCGTGACAGGTTTCAGAGTAACAGCCGTGTTAGTCTGTATTCGCAAAAAGAAAAGGAGGACTTGTGGCACCTTAGAGACTAACCAATTTATTTGAGCATGAGCTTTCGTGAGCTACAGCTCACTTCATCGGATGCATACCGTGGAAACTTCATTGTGCGTGGATAAGTCAAGAACATTAACGAGCTGGCGATGCATTCACCATGAATGGTGTCTAAGACTGGTTAAAGCAGCATGCAACTCACAGGGCAGGTCTTTAATAGGAAACGCAGTGTCCATAAAAAAGGCTATGGGATTATAGACACAGACTGAGTCATGGCTGCATTTACTTAAACAAGATTCTTGTTTGGTTTCTAGTTCATTTTAGACAGGAGACTTGGGAAATCCACAACATGGACAAGCTGCTTCCTCACTACTGTGCCATAGGCCTCCTTTAATGCTCTAGGCTGCAAGCTAACAATACTCCTTTAGGAAACTACTGGAAAGATATTGTTTTTGTGCATTTTCCCCAGATCGAGTAAATTTGCGTTCCTCAAAAAAAAAAAATCAGATAAAGCTTTATTAAGGAAGACATGGGCAAAGGTGTTGAGTGGTGGGATAGACTGTGGCATGACTGTTACACAGGGTTCTTATTTATTTCCTTTTCATAAGGTTCAGTTCATTCTATGTTTGAATGTCTTTCTGTCTGTCTACATCTTCTTACTGAAAAGGACTATTCCTGCAGGAATTAGCTGATCACCAAAAGTGTTTGAATGGAAAATTCCTCTGTGCCTTATACCGCATTACACAATTGATTAGGCGCATCATGGTTACTTTGGCTTCTTTTGAAGCATCGGTAATGTCTAATGAGAGAGACTGGACATAGAGCCCAGTGGACCATGTGAAAAGTTCTGTTTTCTTTTACTTTTTCCACCATCACCTCTCTTCCATTTTCAGTTCTGCTAGTTTGGATGTAGAGCAGATTGGTTCCTTCCTTCCTTTGTTTATTTCACATGGGACCAAAAGGCTCATCCCCCGCCCCCCACTCACTCCCACTGGTGTGAAAAATTTTCTAGTTGTTCCAGAATATATTATGCAATACCATCTAGAGACTTTTTTCCTCCCTGCCTTTACCATGGATTTTAATCTGTCTGCTCTGATTAGATTCACCCTATAGACTCACTGCCAAATTCTGGTTGAGGCAGAAATGTTTAGTCTTCAACCTGGGAGCTATGTACAGTTCTTTTAAGATATTCATACATCAATATCAGACCTGACTAATCTCAAGCAGTTTTGCATGGCAGGAAGAAGAGAGACTTCAGGTTAATTGTGCAAGTTATGGGCCAAACACTGTACTCTTTACTCAGGCCAAACTCACATTGAAGTCAGTGCAGGTTTCACCTTAGAATAGGAGCTCAGGATCGGATTCCATATGAAGCTGTATTCTGCTCACCTTTATATCACTAAGGGCCAAATTCTACTCTCATTGAGAGTTCTGTCATTGATTTCCATGTGATCCATATCGGGCCCTATTTTCGTATGTGTTAAGGAATTAACCTCAAGGGAAATTCACTGATGTCATGTTTCAGTTGAAGAAATAAAATCCTTTTCTCACATTTTTCCTTAAATGTAATTGACCCTAAAGTAAATATAATAATTAATCTTATAATCTATAATTTGTTGTTGTTTTGTTTAATGTTTACATTGCAATAGCCCCAGTCTGGTTGGAATCTAGGCAGTTCTTTGTGTTAGGCATTGTGTGTGTATAAATGGATAGTAAATGAAGTTCCTGAACACTATATGAGTACTTTGATAAACAGCGTGGTGGACTTAGAAAATTGTATTTAAATATTGATAAAATTCCATAATTTTTTTTAGGAGTGGAACAACTACACCAATTTGGCAATTAGTCATAATACTGGCTTTGCTTCCCATAACATGTTATGATAAGGACGGATGGACTGGCTGAGTTGGATAATCCTGCTGTCACAGGCAAAGAATTAAGAAGGCGACTTGACGTGGGAGTTGTGTTGGTTGAGGAGGCCACTCAGTGCATTCTTTACCCAAGCATTCAAGAACGCTCTCTCGCAACTTGATCCTCGTTTTCCCAAACACACGAAGGAGAAGAATGTTTCACTGTCCAGAGAGTGCCTGGGCCTCGAGATAAATTAGAATTGAAACAAACGTTCCCATTCATTTTAGGGGCCCCTCCTCACTAGTGTTCTCACTGTTCTGTAAAAACCTTCTTTGTAAGTAGTTTCTAAAGCATAATCTGTGCTTTTAAGATGTTTGATTGGACAATTCCAATGCATGGTTGTTGTTTTTTAAAGTTTGCTGCGTAGAATACTTTTTTTTAGTTTTGAATTGAAATCTGAAGCCAAGGGTTGAGGAAAATTTCTTTCCTCCCATCCTTGTTGTTCAGAAACCATGAAAAAAATCAAGTCTGAAGGAAGGAAGGCCATATGAACAGCTATGAGATGGGGTTATGGAACTTAATTTCAGTAATTGCAGTGAAATTAATCTCAGTAGAGAACAAAAGGCAGAGGAGAAATTTTCACTCTAAAAGTTCCAGTAGACTATAGCTGAGCCCCACTTGCTTTTATAAACAGGCTTGACAGATCTGGGCATAGAATTAAGTTACAAAAGCAAAACATTTTTCTTTCTTTGAGATCTATTCTTTCTCTGCTTCTCCCACCTCATCCCACCAGTCCACACCAGACATTGAGTTAGCTATACAGGGGAACAGGCTCTGTCTTGATTTAAAATAGAAGACAAAGCGGGGTACAAATGTGCAATCTTTTTTTTTCCAGGCGAAAGTGTGATCAGTTCAGCAAAAGGTCATTCACTTCTTGGTAAAGTTGCAGATTAGAGGTTATGTTACAGCTACAGAGAATTTGGAAAGCAACATGTAGGCTTGAAAAATGAACCGTCCCGTTGCATATATACCTTAGTATATCCCCTTCAATCATAATTATAGACAGATTTGGATTGAAACAATCATTAAATGCATTGTCCTTAAAGCTAGTCAGGGACATGACCACTAGTGACACTGTGGTGGAAAGGACTAAACAGTGCAGTTCATCATCTTAGCCCTTGAAATGGCTGAGATATGCAAAAGTGCATGTTTTATCCAAGAAATATAAATAGCACAAAAGGAGGAAGGTGGGGGCGGGGGAGAGGGGAAAGAGAAGGAGAGTCAGGTGCCTTTGTAGACTGCTGTGTTTGAGGAACAATTTGACAGAGACAGAGCAAGATGATGATAACTTGAAAAAAGTATAATTTGTCATGATTACCTCTTCCCCCCCCCAAAGTAGTACGGTTTGCAGTTTGCACCCATTGCAATTTATACCTGGGTAAAAAGATGGCTTGGGTAAAAGGTAGTTTACTTGGGAACATACTTGGGTAAAAGATAGCTTACCAAAGAAAAGTATAAATTTATCCCTTCAGTTAGCAGGACCTGCACTAAGAATATTAGGTGTCTATAAAACCCCATTTAACAAAGCCCCTTATAAAATTCCATTTAACACATGCTGGGTGGGATTCTTTCCTTTGAGAACATTAAATATCATAGAGGAGAGATTTCAGAGTGCAGGATGATTCAGATAATGCTATACTTCCTCATCCTGTACACAAGTTTCTTTTGCACTTTCATTAGTCAGTACTGTCCACCTCTATAATTTTTCTCCAGACAAAAATCATACATTCTATTAAGTAAAGTGAGCAGTTGATAATGTTGCTGTTAGCTAGTGACACTTTCATTTTATAGACCAGCACATCTGAAGGTTGGTGGGTTCGGATTGTCTTGGAATATAAGGTGCATCTGTGAAAGAGTTAAAAAAAAAATTGGGAGCATCCAAACCTGGGGGATCAACTTCATTTTATGTTGCCAACTCTCATGCTTTAGTCTTGAGTCTCATGATAATTATAGTTTTCCTTAAAGCCCTAGCTCCTGGAATCACGTGGATATGTGATGATTTCAGCCTTCATTCTTAAAGACAAAGTAAGTTGCTAGCCCTTGTGGCTGTGGAGAAAGCTTCAAAATGTGACCCCAATGCACCCTAAAGGTTCAAAAAGCAGAGGGCAAATAAAAAAACATCAGATCTATTATTTTTCCATTATCTGATGATTTTTGGTGACCCTGACTCAGGATTTTTGAACATTTGGGGTTAGCCATACCAAGCCCATCACTCTACGATGTGGGGAAAAGTTGGGAACAAACAAGCTGAAAAACTCTTCCAATAATGGGTGCTTTGTTTGGTGATTGAAACCAACATTTGTTTTCTTTAAATGAAAATGTTATATAAGTGTCACTGTCATGGGGGATCTTTGTTTTGCTGGAACATCTGAGAAGTCATTCGTTGTCCAAACCAGCACTGGACACGTAACCTAATACTTCAGGCTCTGTAGTTCAGCAACAAAGCTGAGCTGTGCATTTAGACCCCTCATTCTGCAAACACTTAACACATGTATCTTTACTCACCTAAAATATCTCACTGGCTTAAGAGGTCGCAGATTTAGGGCCATGCTCAGTTTTGCTTGCAAGTGAAACCAGAAGAACAGCTGCACAAATTTTAATTGCGAGGCCATTCTTCTTTGCGCACAGATTGTCCACTCTCTTTGTCCCCAAAAGCTGCTTCCATATTTCTGCATGCCGCGCAAAAGTCAGTTTTCAGACCAGCAGGGCAGCGACAGGCCCTGCAATAGCGTGCCCACCCACCCCGCCCTCCTTAGTTTAATCCTTTAAATCAGGCTCTGACATTTTGAGGTGAGCAGCACGTGCGCCATAGAGGAAACCTTTTCTACCCTTCCCTGCAGCTCATCATTTCAGGCCCACGTCGCTGCTCCCTCCCTTGCTCCTCTGCATCTCCCTTATTGCCTGGTGCACTGCTTCTTCACAGGGCACTGGCATTGTGCACTTGCAGCTCTTCCCGGAGTCTAGCAGGTACTGCTGCAGCTGCTATTCAAGTGCAAGCCAGGCAGCTGCTCCTCGGCCTCCTGTTGCCCTCCTGGTGCCCCTTGCGGTTGCATGGCTTTCTCTCACGCCCCAACAGGCATCTTTTAGCTCCCTTCCGCATGCTGCCCCACGTTTGCCAGTAATACCCACCCTGATTTTCTTCCAGCCTGTAAGCACCCCAACACCACACATACAAAGACACCCTTCATCTTGAAATGGGGAGGGTATTGCAGTAGGTGTTGGCACAGGGCCGAGCACAAGGGCATTGTGGCCTCTAGGTGCTACCATAATACAAATGATAATTGTAAACAGACATGGCCCCCAACTTTGTATATTCAGGCATCACCCAGAGTCCTGGCTGGATGATGCAGCTGGTGCTCTTGGTTCCCCTTTCTCCAGATGGGTACTTGATGCATCATGAGCTGAGAGAGGGGAGGTGGTGGGGTTAGAGTTATGAGGTGTCCTGTCCCCAAGGCAGAGTTGTGTGCATGTGTTTACTCTGCATGGATCCTGAAATGGGGTTGAAGTGAGAATGCAGGTTTGGACAGGCTGCTTCTCTGCCCTTCAGAACTCCCATCCCAGCTCACCGCGATTTTGTCACAGCTCGAGGGTTGCATTGGTGCTCACGCAGACAGGAGCTTTCCGGGCTTGGCTAGGGACCACAGCGAACACCGCTTCCGTCTCTCAAACAAGAGGCTGTTAGGTCTGTACTGCTGAAACCATTTCTGGACACGAGCAGTCTTGGCAATTATCACCCGGTCTCCTTTCGGGAAAATTATTTAGGGGGGTTGGGGTAAAGCCTAGGAAATCCTAGGTTTAACCATGGAAAAAACCCTCAAGGGGCCAAATCTTCAATTGGGGGAAATCAGTGTAGTTCTGTTGACTTTTGGAACTAACCCATTTACACCACTTGAGAATCTGGCCCCTTGGCTTTTCTTCATGATTAAACCTAGGACGCACTTTCCTGCTTAGAGATTCTGTATGGAATTAGCAATAAGGGGGAGGTTTTCTAAAGCACAGAGGGCAGTGAAGCATCCAGCTCCTATTGACAGTCAATGGCAGTTGGGCACCTAATTCCCCTTTGCGCCTTAAAAATCTCCCCCCAAATATCTACCATTAAGAAAAGCTTCTGGGGCTTTTGCTATAAGTCTAAAGACTTACAGGTATAAAACTTGAATGAAATTATACCACATCCAAATATGGTGATGAGCAGGAGGAGATAAAGGGCCCGATTCTCCATGGCATAGCACTTCATGTAGTCATTTACATCAGTGCATAGTGAGTGTGAAACCCTCTCCTCCTGCTTTGGTGGTATTTCACAGTCGCATGGCATGAGCATAAACGATTACCTAAGGTGTACAGCTTTGGTGAAGCAGGTGTTTCGTAGTACAAGCTAATACAAGGTTAATATGAGGTTTCACTCTTGACAGAGAGAAAATCACAGTTCAAGGCCAAAAGCTTCCCTCTGTTGTTCTGGAACTTATTTCCTATAAGAATCCGAGGCATAACATGGAGAGATTACCTGTAGTAACCTCTTCCTGCCTGTAACTTCCTTCGCCTAATGGTTTTTTCTGATGCTACAAGAGATTATAAATAAATAAATCAAAAGAAAAATCACCACTTTTCTCCTTGTCAGTAAGTCAGGCCCAATGAGTAAGGCCAGAGTGGAGTCCGAATGGGAAAGTAAGAAAGGAGTCCGAAGGGAAAGTAAGAAAGGGATGGACAACCAGCAATACCCGGCAGTGGAAACACACTGAGGGTGTTCAGGAGATACCTCCCAGGATGTGGTTTTCTCCAGGCACTGACCTACATAGAATCATAGAATCATAGAATATCAGGGTTGGAAGGGACCCCAGAAGGTCATCTAGTCCAACCCCCTGCTCAAAGCAGGACCAATTCCCAGTTAAATCATCCCAGCCAGGGCTTTGTCAAGCCTGACCTTAAAAACCTCTAAGGAAGGAGATTCTACCACCTCCCTAGGTAACGCATTCCAGTGTTTCACCACCCTCTTAGTGAAAAAGTTTTTCCTAATATCCAATCTAAACCTCCCCCACTGCAACTTGAGACCATTACTCCTCGTTCTGTCATCTGCTACCATTGAGAACAGTCTAGAGCCATCCTCTTTGGAACCACCTCTCAGGTAGTTGAAAGCACCTATCAAATCCCCCCTCGTTCTTCTCTTCTGCAGGCTAAACAATCCCAGCTCCCTCAGCCTCTCCTCATAACTCATGTGTTCCAGACCCCTAATCATTTTTGTTGCCCTTTGCTGGACTCTCTCCAATTTATCCACATCCTTCTTGAAGTGTGGGGCCCAAAACTGGACACAGTACTCCAGATGAGGCCTCACCAATGTCGAATAGAGGGGAACGATCACGTCCCTCGATCTGCTCGCTATGCCCCTACTTATACATCCCAAAATGCCTTTGGCCTTCTTGGCAACAAGGGCACACTGCTGACTCATATCCAGCTTCTCGTCCACTGTCACCCCTAGGTCCTTTTCCGCAGAACTGCTGCCTAGCCTTTCGGTCCCTAGTCTGTAGCTGTGCATTGGGTTCTTCCGTCCTAAGTGCAGGACCCTGCACTTATCCTTATTGAACCTCATCAGATTTCTTTTGGCCCAATCCTCCAATTTGTCTAGGTCCTTCTGTATCCTAGCCCTCCCCTCCAGCGTATCTACCACTCCTCCCAGTTTAGTATCATCCGCAAATTTGCTGAGAGTGCAATCCACACCATCCTCCAGATCATTTATGAAGATATTGAACAAAACCGGCCCCAGGACCGACCCTTGGGGCACTCCACTTGATACCGGCTGCCAACTAGACATGGAGCCATTGATCACTACCCGTTGAGCCCGACAATCTAGCCAGCTTTCTACCCACCTTGTAGTGCATTCATCCAGCCCATACTTCCTTAACTTGCTGACAAGAATACTGTGGGAGACCGTGTCAAAAGCTTTGCTAAAGTCAAGAAACAATACATCCACTGCTTTCCCTTCATCCACAGAACCAGTAATCTCATCATAAAAGGCGATTAGATTAGTCAGGCATGACCTTCCCTTGGTGAATCCATGCTGGCTGTTCCTGATCACTTTCCTCTCATGCAAGTGCTTCAGGATTGATTCTTTGAGGACCTGCTCCATGATTTTTCCAGGGACTGAGGTGAGGCTGACTGGCCTGTAGTTCCCAGGATCCTCCTTCTTCCCTTTTTTAAAGATTGGCACTACATTAGCCTTTTTTCAGTCATCCGGGACTTCCCCGGTTCGCCACGAGTTTTCAAAGATAATGGCCAATGGCTCTGCAATCACAGCCGCCAATTCCTTCAGCACTCTCGGATGCAAGTCGTCCGGCCCCATGGACTTGTGCACGTCCAGCTTTTCTAAATAGTCCCTAACCACCTCTTTCTCCACAGAGGGCTGGCCATCTCTTCCCCATTTTGTGATGCCCAGCGCAGCAGTCTGGGAGCTGACCTTGTTAGTGAAAACAGAGGCAAAAAAAGCATTGAGTATATTAGCTTTTTCCACATCCTCTGTCACTAGGTTGTCTCCCTTATTCAGTAAGGGGCCCACACTTTTCTTGGCTTTCTTCTTGTTGCCAACATACCTGAAGAAACCCTTCTTGTTACTCTTGACATCTCTGGCTAGCTGCAGCTCCAGGTGCGATTTGGCCCTCCTGATATCATTCCTACATGCCCGAGCAATATTTTTATACTCTTCCCTGGTCATATGTCCAACCTTCCACTTCTTGTAAGCTTCTTTTTTATGTTTAAGATCCGCTAGGATTTCACCATTAAGCCAAGCTGGTCGCCTGCCATATTTACTATTCTTTCGACTCATCGGGATGGTTTGTCCCTGTAACCTCAACAGGGATTCCTTGAAATACAGCCAGCTCTCCTGGACTCCTTTCCCCTTCAAGTTAGTCCCCCAGGGGATCCTGGCCATCCGTTCCCTGAGGGAGTCGAAGTCTGCTTTCCTGAAGTCCAGGGTCCGTATCCTGCTGCTTACCTTTCTTCCCTGCGTCAGGATCCTGAACTCAACCAACTCATGGTCACTGCCTCCCAGATTCCCATCCACTTTTGCTTCCCCCACTAATTCTACCCGGTTTGTGAGCAGCAGGTCAAGAAAAGCACCCCCCCTAGTTGGCTCCTCTAGCACTTGCGCCAGGAAATTGTCCCCTACGCTTTCCAAACACTTCCTGGATTGTCTATGCACCGCTGTATTGCTCTCCCAGCAGATATCAGGAAAATTAAAGTCACCCATGAGAATCAGGGCATGCGATCTAGTAGCTTCCGTGAGCTGCCGGAAGAAAGCCTCATCTACCTCATCCCCCTGGTCCGGTGGTCTATAGCAGACTCCCACCACTACATCACTCTTGTTGCACACACTTCTAAACTTAATCCAGAGACACTCAGGTTTTTCTGCAGTTTCGTACCGGAGCTCTGAGCAGTCATACTGTTCCCTTACATACAGTGCTACTCCCCCACCTTTTCTGCCCTGCCTGTCCTTCCTGAACAGTTTATAACCATCCATGACAGTACTCCAGTCATGTGAGTTATCCCACCAAGTCTCTGTTATTCCGATCATGTCATAGTTCCTTGACATCACCAGGACCTCCAGTTCTCCCTGCTTGTTTCCAAGGCTTTGTGCATTTGTATATAAGCACTTGAGATAACCTGTTGATCGCCCCTCATTCTCAGTATGAGGCAGGAGCCCTCCCTTCACAGACATTCCTGCCTGTGCTTCCTCCCGGTATCCCGCTTTCCCACTTACCTCAGGGCTTTGGTCTCCTTCCCCCGGTGAACCTAGTTTAAAGCCCTCCTCACTAGGTTAGCCAACCTGCTCGCGAAGATGCTCTTCCCTCTCTTCGTTAAGTGGAGCCCGTCTCTGCCTAGCACTCCTCCTTCTTGGAACACCATCCCATGGTCGAAGAATCCAAAGCCTTCTCTCCGACACCACCTGCGTAGCCATTCGTTGACTTCCACGATTCGACGCTCCCTACCTAGGCCTTTTCCTTCCATGGGGAGGATGGACGAGAACACCACTTGCGCCTCCAACTCCTTTATCCTTCTTCCTAGAGCCACATAGTCCGCAGTGATCCGCTCAAGGTCATTCTTGGCAGTATCATTGGTGCCCACGTGGAGAAGCAGGAAGGGGTAGCGATCCGAGGGCTTGATGAGTCTCGGCAGTCTCTCCGTCACATTGCGAATCTTAGCCCCTGGCAAGCAGCAGACTTCTCGGTTTTCCCGGTCAGGGCGGCAGATAGATGACTCAGTCCCCCGGAGGAGAGAGTCCCCGACCACCACCACCCGCCTTCTCCTCTTGGGAGTGGTGGTCGTGGAAATCCCAACCTCAGGACATCGCATCTCATGCCTTCCAACCAGCGGAGTCTCCTTCTGCTTTCTCGCCCCAGACATATCATCTGGTCCACTCTCCGCAACGATACCTGTGGAGAGAACATGAAAGCGGTTAGTTACCTGTATCTGTGTTACTGGAACCCGGACATTCCGCTTACCTCTTCTGGAGGTCACATGTTGCCAAGCTTCTTCACTGGCCTCTTGGCTCCGCTGTGCAACCTGCTCTATATCTGTAGAGCTTTGTGCCCCTAGAAGCCTATCCTGAGTTTTGTCCAGAAAATCCTCAGTTTCCCGTATGCAACGCAGGGTCGTTATCTGTTGCTCCAGACCTTCAATCTTCTCTTCCAATATGGAGACCAGCTTGCACTTTGTACAGACAAAGTCGCTTCTGTCCTGTGGAAGAAAGACAAACATGGCACATCCAGTGCAGGTCACAACGGCTGAACCCCCCCCTTCCATATCACCTTCCTACTATGAGCTTCCTCAGAGCAGTTTGCAAGACGTAAGCCTCACTGGGCTCACTCCAGGTGAACTCCCAGGCAAACTCCTGTTGTGAGCTGCTCTGCTGTCCCCCGCTGCTCAGCTGGTTCGCCGCCGCTTACATAAGTAAGGCCTTTTTGAAACTGTGTTCAGTCAGCTCCAGAACCTCTTTAGTGCTGCACTATTTAGAGAGTGCAGCTTGGAACTGCAAACACAGAAAGGGTCACGGAGCCAGATCTCCAACAATCTGGCCACAGAGCTGCCAGTTCTCACCAGGAGGAGATTCCTTTGCTTTGGAAGTATCTGCAGTTGGAGTAGAGCCTGCATAGCAGACTCCTCTTCCATCCGTCCCTTAAGGCCCCCAGTGGAAAAGGTGTGTTCAGAGCACTAGTGTACTCCGGCACTCCCAGAGCATTTGTATTACCTTAGCACCTAAAGGCCCGTACTGAGATCAGGCCCCATATAGGCACTGTACAAACACCCAGAGAGTTTACAAACTAAAAAAGACAGACTGGGTGGCAGGGGAAATGCAGACAGCAAGAGATAAAGTAACTAGCTCAAGGGCAATAGCATGTCAGTGGCAAAGCCAGGAATAGAATCCAGTTGTCCTGAGTCCCAGCGCAGTGCCCTATCTGCTCGACCATACTGCCTTTCACAATCCAGGGTTAACCCATAATCCAATAAACAGCAAGAACTGAAGGGTAGGAGCCACATCAGCTGGTGCTCTGTGCTCGCAAGATTAAATCTCAGATGAAAAGGAGCAGGTAGATAACAGCTGTCAAACAGTTGAGGAAATTTCTGCCTTCTCTTGCTGTGTCTGCTAACAAAGTCCAAGCCTCCAGAGCTGATCCTGCACATCAATCTTCCATAGCCCAACCTTATAGTAGCATCTCTTAATCCTTTGGGCAGCTGCTGGAGGAGGGCAATGGTCACAGCTAGATGTTCAAATAAGCACCTCCAGGGTAGGGTAAATATCATCTCCTGTCAGAAGACTCTGTCCCTCTCCTCCCCCAATGCTGCACACACACGACAAACCAGAAAGCCCCCAAACGAGATTGGGGGAAGTATATTTTGTGCATAACACAGTATTTCACCAAGGATAACATTACTGAACCAACAGAAAAGGTTTGGAAGAAAACCCAACTGCAGCTCATGTTTCATATTTGTGTGAGTGCTTTATTTTTCATGTTAAATTTGCTAGTTAGACAGGAATCTGTGTTGCTTGCTCATCTGTGTACAGGGGAAGAGAGAACATGTGTGACAGAGGAAAAGTACTCACAAACAACAGTAGGAATTAAAATTAGGGATTTAAGAATTACCCCCCCCCCCAGCCAGATTAGTTTGGGGAGAAGATAAATGACTTCAACTCCAGGCTCCAGGCTTGCTCAAGGTCTGAAATACATTTAAACCAGCTCCCAAAAGCCTGTGCACATTTTTAATCAAAACCTGCTCTTTTGGTTGCTTTTGTTAAAGAAATGCCCCGACTTGATAGAACACCAAAACCTCATTAAACTGCAATCACTAGACTACAAAAGATGGAAAATGAGCAGTGCCATCCAAGCTACTGCAACTGTATACATACTGTGTTAGAAAGACAATGCATTCTCGGGTTCAAGGTTACACATGGCATCATAAGCAGTTTTCCCCGCCTCATCTAACTCTAAACAGGGTTGGAATGTGGCCAGCACAAAGGAATCTGCAGTCAGCTCCTTCAAGAATGAAAAATAAACTTTTTTTTTCCCTGCAGGGGAAAAAAAAAAAAAACCTGAAGAAAAGCAGACAGCTGCTAACTAGTTGTCTAGCTGTCTATTTGTGGACATTTTCTTTCATCTTGTCATACCTTTTGTGCTGTTTGAAATGTTTGGAGCTTAGACTTGAAGAACACTCAGTGGATTCCAGACGTGTATTAAAAGACAGAAAAAGGAAAGGCAGAAAAGTTCTGATAACAAACGTCTTTGTGTGTTGGGGCCACAGTCACTCTAAGTATCAACTAGAGCATTGATTTTATTTTCAGCAGAGGGAAGGAAATTTTTCGAACTGGGAAAAATACTGGAATAATGCAATTCAGAAGGAAAGCACATATGTCTTGATTATGAGTAATAGTGATATACAGTGAGGCCTCTTCAGAACAAGAAGAGGCCATTCGATCCATCTCACCTGCTCCTTTTGCGGTTCTGGTTATTTATTCTTTCTCCGAATGGACAAAGTCAGTCTCTCTCTAGGGGATGGTTTTCACACACTTCACATGTGAACTGGTATAAGTCAGCAAAGTAAGGGCCTGATCTGAAGCCCATTAAAGTCAATGGACATCTTTCTATTGACTTCAGTGGGCTTTGGATCCGGCCCTAAGTACAGAATTTCTGAATGCCAATTCAGTTTGCCTTGAGTCAACAGTGTGCCCTTGTTTAGTCAACAGTGTGCCCTTGTTGCCAAGAAGGCCAATGGCATTTTGGGATGTATAAGTAGGGGCACTGCCAGCAGATCGAGGGACGTGATCGTTCCCCTCTATTCGACACTGGTGAGGCCTCATCTGGAGTACTGTGTCCAGTTTTGGGCCCCACACTACAAGAAGGATGTGGAAAAATTGGAAAGAGTCCAGCGGAGGGCAACAAAAATGATTAGGGGCCTGGAACACGTGACTTCTGAGGAGAGGCTGAGGGAACTGGGGATGTTTAGTCTACGGAAGAGAAGAACAAGGGGGGATTTGATAGGTGCTTTCAACTACCTGAGAGGTGGTTCCAAAGAGGATGGCTCTAGACTGTTCTCAATGGTAGCAGATGACAGAACGAGGAGTAATGGTCTCAAGTTGCAGTGGGGGAGGTTTAGATTGGATATTAGGAAAAACTTTTTCACTAAGAGGGTGGTGAAGCACTGGAATGCGTTACCTAGGGAGGTGGTGGAATCTCCTTCCTTAGAAGTTTTTAAGGTCAGGCTTGACAAAGCCCTGGCTGGGATGATTTAGTTGGGGATGGGTCCTGCTTTGAGCAGGGGGTGGGACTAGATGACCTCCTGAGGTCCCTTCCTACCCTGATCTTCTGTGATTCTGTGACTCTCCTGCTGGCTTAAACAGGTGTGTTCTGCCTCACAAACTGCAGCTGGCACAAGGCATTGGCTTTCACACTTGCTTCCACTATTCTCCTGAGCTGCTCTTCTCCCTCAGTTTAGTTAGCTCTCCCACATGGCTAAGAAGTTCAAATGACAGTTAAATGATTTGTGTTTGGGGAGAACTCCATCTACTTGGGTCTCTCTGTCCCAACTGCTGTAAATCAGCCCCTCAGATTTTCTACAGCCCAACAGTAACAAGAGAAAGCAGCCTTCAGCAGCTCTGGGTTCTCAGAACCACGTAGGCTACAGTTGTAAGAAAAGAATTTGACCTCAGGGACATAACAATCCCTTCCCCCATTCCCACCACACTCTTCTCCTCTTCTGGGCAAGGCCTTAGTCGTGGGCAGGGCACAGCTGAATGATAACTCCTTCACTCCTCTTAAGGCTAAGAAGCTGCTTGCACTTAAGAGTAAAATGCCTATTCTATTAGTTGAAGTTACTAAGGAACCCTACTCCCATAGTTCTGTTCCGCTGTGGGTCTCCTCACCAGTGAGCTATTGTATCACAGCTACCAGCCTTGATCTGTCTGCTATTCCTGTAATCCCAATTGTGTCATTGAACAGGGCCTTGAGTTCTCAGACAGAGATTGCCTCCAGAGGTGGTTCTTGTCTTATTTGTATTTTGCCAAATAGATCAACCAGTCTTATGCCTGAAATTGCTAAGACGGACCCTTCCCCCCTCTTACTGAAGAGCCAAGGACAATTGAGGAGAACAAACCTGATGATGCTCTTCTCCTTCATCCTGGCATGCAGCTGCTGATTAACAGTACTTGGGTTCCTGCTTCAGCATCCTAGCGAACTCATCCAAGCTCTACAGTACAAACTGTCAATGAGGAAAGCAAAGATGAAGGATAAAGACAAATGCTTCATTTAACATGGCCTCTGCAATAGATAATTACTGTCTTTCTTGACAGAAGGCAATGCCAACTCCATGGATCTCCTAGGACAGTGCAAAGATAGCACTTTGAAGGGATATTATGAGTTATGCAATGCTGGGATGCATAAACAGGGGAATCTCAAGTCAGAGTAGAGAGATTATTTTATCTCTGTCTATGGCATTATGCAACTGCTGCTAGAATACTGTGTCCTGTTCTGGTGCCCACAGTTCGAGAAGATCGTTGATAAATTGGAGAGAATTCGGAGAAGTGCCACAAGAATGACTGAAGGATTAGAAAACATACCTTATAGTGATAGACTCAAGGAGCTCAGTCTAGTTAGCTTAACAGAAGGTTAAGGGATGACTTGATCACAGTCTATAAGTACCCAGGTGCAGAACACATATTTAATAGTGGGCTCTCCAATGTAGCAGAGAAAGATCTAACATGATCATCATAGATGATGATGATCATGTTGATCCGATGATGGAAGCTGAAGCTAGACTAATTCAGACTGCAAATAAGGCATACATTTTTAACAATGAGAGCAATTAACCACTGACACAACTTACCAAGGGACAGGGTCGATTCTCCATCACTGACAGTTTTTAAATCAAGATGGGATGTTTTTCTAAGAGCTCTTCTCTAGGAATGATTTTGGGGCAGGTCTCTGGCCTGTGCTGTACAGGAGGTCAGACTAAATGATCACAATGGTCCCTCCTAGCCTTGGAATCTATGAGTTGGTGTTGGTCCTGCTTTGAGCAGGGGATTGGACTAGATGACCTCCTGAGGTCTCTTCCAACCCTAATCTTCTATGATTCCTATGCCCAGTCAGCATTGCCTGCCTCCCAGCTAGACTCTGCCAGAGCCCTTATAAACTGATTGGCAGAATTCCACTTGCTGCCACGGAAGACCTCTCTCAAGCCGCTCTAGACGATGTCGACTTCATTAGATGTGGCATCAATGAAGTTCTTAGGTAGAAACTCTGAAGACTGACATCACTAGGACGGAGGGGATGGGGTTGGCTTAAATCTTGTTCAGTAGAAGAGCTTTCTCTTAAATACAAGGCAATGGGTTTTCCTGCTGCCAGCAGATGCCTCTTTGGGGAACCCCTTGATTAAGCCCTGAAGGCTTTAGGGGGAGATTTACATATACAACCTACTGGAATTTCACTTCCCTTCCCTCTCCTATGGTCTGGAAGAAATGCTAACTGTAGCTAAGAAGAGATTTCAATTAAGCCCATAGAATGTCTTCTCCTAAAAATTGAGGAATCATCAACTCTTTACAATGTCAGACCTCCACTTTTGGGGCCAATTAAACTCTTCAGGGGTTCACTGTATGCCAGCACCCCCTTTTCCCAGTGGCTTTATAGAGCCCTTCTTATGATTAAGCCCCCATCAAGCAGATTATCTTTACACAGAGGCTGGATCTGCTGTTGGCAGCTGTTACTGACTCTTTGTTATCCCCTTGGTGATCCTGTGTGAGTTTTTCCTTTGCAGTTCGTCACCCCTAAGGCACTTTATCTTGTAGCTATTGTTTCTTCTCAACAGGTGTCTGAGATGCCTCCTCTGCAACACTCTCCGCCACTGTTTGAGCACCAGCAGCCTCGGCCAACTCCCTCGTAAAAGAACTGAGCAAACCAGAACTTTGAAGTATGAAGACGGACAAAAATCTCTGGATGTGCATCAAAGGGCATTAAGAGATTCTAAAGCAGATTTCTTTTGCTTTCTGTGTTTAATATGGAGGAGACTTTCTAGCTGGAAAATCAAGCTTTTGTGCAATGATTGTGTGATTTCCTTTCTGCAGCACATGGGAAGTCTTGGATTATACTCAGGCAACGAAAGGCCATAATGGGGTCAAGTGAGAGAGCGAGAGAGAGAGACAGTGTACGACACCCAAGCCCACTGCTGTTGATAATATGCGATTCACTACTATGGCCTGCTGTACCTGAGTGGTACTGTTCTCCAAGAATTCCAAGAATTGAAACTTGATCTCCCTTTCTAGATATTTCTGCTGTCTGTTCTTAATCAAATCATGCTTTTCTAAATATTTTTCATCTTGATGTCTTAACATAGTTTTCCAGGATGTCTCTGTTGCTGACATTAACCTGATTCTCTCTGTATTTCTTCTACATTGTCTCTTGGCCATGTTTTTAAAAAAAGAATAATCACCTTGTAGTACTCCGTTTGCAGTCCATAAGAAATCTCTTCTAAACAGAGCAGACATGTTTAAATGCCTATTGAAGCTTCTTTGACTTTTGATCTCCATTGACTTTTGAAATCTTTAAAGTATTTCATCACCAATTCTCATGCCCCTAACACTATAGGGCACCATCTGTATACGTCCTAGTTCCTCATCTTCTCGTCCAAAGCAGACATTTGATTTGAGCAAAAACGCATCCTACTAATGTAGAAATAAACCAGAAGCAATAGACCATGACTGCTGTAAAAATAATCATTTGCCAACAGTTACCACACAATAGTGTCTGCGGGTATCCATTTTTTCGCTGGGATAACTCTGTAGCATCTGTTGATAGGTAAATGCTCATTTTCTGACTGGTGACCACTGCAATCATTTAAGATATTTGTTATTTTCTTGTCCTCCATCATTATTTCACAGCACATCCAATTCTTCATTTACCATTTGTCTGCTATGCATATACTTAAAATAAAACCTCAGGCAGATTGCTGAGATATTATATGGTATTTGATTCTTACAGCTTTCTAGTTAGTTTAATGTTTTTTTCTCTCACACTTTTCAGTTAGTTTTTATTCTGTTAAATCTAGCTATTCCATTTCCAAATCCATTTACACCTCTAAACTGCTTTTAGTTTATCTTTTGATATTGTCCCCTCTTCCTTTTCCATGGCTTCCTTTTATCTCATGTTTTAAATTGGTAAATATGAGTGCTTGTGAAAAGTGAGGTACATAACACTCTTTTCTGTAGTTGTGCAATCAAATATATGTGTGGCTGCCTTTAAATAGAATGCGCCAATTCTCTGATCTCTAAGATTTCCTTTAATAGGGCTGTTGTAACTTGTCTCCTGCTACACTGAAATACACGTTAGGCACATTCTCAGTAATAAGCCCATCATACATAAATATATACAAGTAGTTCCATAGAGTAAGTGGGGAATGACAGCATTAGAGATCAGTAGGCAGGATTAAATCTCTTTATAGGTTTTTTCCCCACGTAAATTTTTTTACGCACATGAGAAAGCATCAACTGATCTGGAATAAGAACCTCTGCACGTAATTTAGATTAGTGTCCCCACATACCAGTGCCGGGACAAAATATTAGGCCTATCAGGTATGCTGTATTTGACTGGAATAAGTGACCCATTAGTAGGAATAAACCAGATTGTGTATTTAAGCAAACCCATCTGAGTGCCACGGCATTCCTTTTCTTTCCTTCTGACTTCTCCCCTGAATGCCCTCCAGTATTCTCAGCTGTGTATTGTATTTTCAACACTCCGACTCTATTCATCTGGCATTAGATAAAACAATAACATACATATAATCATGTTGCTCTCCAGTGTCTGCCGGCCTTTATTTTAGTTCCCCTTTCACTCAGGTGCGTCTCCTTTAGCTTTGTTGGTGGAGGCCTGTGTCCCTGGACATGAGAGTAATGGATTCTGTCCCCAGTGTTGCATACTTGTGGTTTCGCTGTGGCAGTGATATCACGAAGCATGCATGTAGCTGCAGATTTATTATGTGATGTTTTTCTGTGGGTCAAGAATTGCATATTGCTTATTTCATGTGAGTTCATGAGCACTGAGGCTGGAGTGAAGATATCAGCTCATCATTATTTTTGTCTGTTCCTTTTTTCTGTTCCAACATGCACATACAAACATCAGCTAATGAGATTAAAAATAATGTAGATCTCTTGCACATTTCCGTTCTGATTTAATTCCAGTGAAGTCAATGGGCAGACTGCTGTTCACTTCAACATGGGGTTAGCTCTGGCCTGAGCATACTTAAAAACAGTAACCCTTTGAAAACGTCTTCAAAGTGTTTCCTAAAGTACTAAAATGGTATCATTTTGTGAAGAGTTTTCATCTCTTTTCCATTTTGCCTCATAATCTTTCCTTTCGGACCAGCTGGTAGAAAAACCAGCAACATGCAGTCACAGCAGGTCTTTCCACATTTTATATCTGTGGTAATCTGTATCAGTCTTTTGCTGACACAGTCTGCACATTCCCTGACTCACCTCTGGTATATTCCACCACGTTACTCTAAGATGAGGTTCCTAGGTCAATAAAACAGATTTGAAACAATATCTCTTGCAAAAACCAAATTGTGCTTGGTCCTATTGAAGCCCCGCAAGGAGGTAAGGAGTAAAGACACCTCCACACACACACGCACGTCTCTGCGCAGCTACGCTAGATCTCATTTGATCTTAGGGAGTGTGTAGGCAATTCCTATCTCAGCAGGTGGGTGATGAAGGGGTGGAGAGTGGGTGGAGTCTTGGCTCCACCTCAAAATGTGTGGGCCAGCAGAGGCCATCCAGCATCCGGTGGGGAATACGCTACACATAGTTAAAGAGAACCCACCAGCAGGGGCAAAAAGAAAAAGCAGCCTAGGGCAGCATCATGCCATGGCTCAATCTAGTCCTTAAAATCAAAATACCGAGGGAGTTCTCTTCTTTTTCCTTTCGGGAGGGTAGGGGGTGAAATTCATCCAGGATGACTCTGTTGGGGTTTTACTGGTGCTTGTGGGAGAAATTGCTAGTGGCAAGCAATGGGTGAGCTTCCTTCATTCATGGCTCTTTGCTCTATTGAGCTCTGCAGTGATGCCCTCTAGAGTTGGGAGAAACAACTAAACAACAAAAATTAAAATGAGGATTGACTGTTTTATTTAATTTATTTCATGAAATTAATTCTACAATATTTTTTGGACAAATATATTTGGACATTATTCACCGACCTCTATAAAAGTTATTAAGCCATCTGTATTCCTCCTATAAACTTGCCACTCCTCACTTTGGAATCATGGTCAGTCACGAAGACATCGCGGCTGCTGCTGCATTGCTTGTGGAGAAGTCAGAGAATTTCAGCCCTGCCCTCCAAGGTCTCCAAGACATCACCCACGCTATGAAGTTGAATGTCTCATGGCAGAAGATCAAGGTCCAGAACCTCAGAGCTGGGCCACCAGAACCCCTTGTGTAGGTGGGGTTGAGTATTATGGCCAGCATTGACGAACTCATCTACTGTAAGCAGAATTCAAGCAGTTGCTGCAAACTGAACGTTTTTCGACAAATAGATCTTCCTGCCTCCTACATGAAGTCCATGTCTCAAGTAGGGACACAAAAACCTCTTTGCGCTGAGACAAAACTCAGAATCTATCAAACCTGTGCATTAACTGTATTGCTATATGGGTCAGAATCCTAGACCCTCTTACAGGCAGACTTGGAGAGGATTGAGGCATTCCATATGCTTTTTCAGCACAAAATCTTGAGCATAAAGTGGTTTGACTTTGTTTGAAAAGTTCTGATCTTGCAGAGACCTGGCCTTCTTTCTATTAATCATTACATCCAAAAGCAGTGTTGCATGCTTTTAAAGCCATGTAGACAGGATGGAAAAATACACCCCAGTACCCTATGCTCTCACTTGCTCCATCAGTGCACAAAGTTCCTTGACCCTACTTGGTGCTACCTGTGGGACTGCCCCAGAGATTCACGGATTTGCAGGATTGAGCTGGATCTATGAACTTCACTGCATGATACCCGGTGTGACACCATCAACCATAGTCACTCTGGCTGGTTTAGTGGTCCTCAGTATACTATGTGTGTTTGATGATGATTCATCTATAATGGAATAGAAAAAAATTTTCTCTGCTGAATTTATTTGGACCCCCTCCCCCCACACCCCATTATAACATTTGTGGAACTAGGGTCTGATTCAAAGCCCACTGAAGTCAGTAGAATAGCTCCCATTGAATTCAGTGTGCTTGGGATGAAAGCTGTAAATGACTTGAGGCTACTGTAATGGAATTACATGAGAATAATGGTTAAAAATTATTTAGCCATCTCTAATCCCTACTCATCAAGTAAGGAAAAACATTATCGTGGTAGGAAAAGGGTGAGGAATGCTAGGTGACCTGGAGTGCGGGTACCCTGGCTCTGAAGTTGCTGTCTTTGCATGCCCATTTAACCTTTAACATGAGTGCAGAGTCAGTATACTGAACATCTCCATCAGATTGCATTCTTCATTTGGGATTTATTAAAGAATATTGTACCAAAGTTTCCTCCTATCCAGAACCCCACAATTCCACTCAAGTCTGTGAGTGCTGCCTGGCTGGGTTGCACAAGTGTAAGTGAGGGCAGAATTTGGCCCCATTTTTCCCCCTGCATACTATATTACATACGGTTCAAACCACACTTAGGGCCTCATTCCCCTTGCCTTGCACCAAATTTGTCATTTATGCATGGGCAAAGATGTAAAGCCAAAGCTATTCTGACCTGGCAGCCTTTTACAGCTGCTGTGCGCTGGTGTAAATGACTAAACAAGGCATGGGGCAGTGGAGAATCAGGCCCCATATCTACTTCTCATTACATTTGGTACCTTTTGGAAAGTGTATTTTACAGGATTTGCAGCTGGTGAAAACCACATGCCATATGTTGTACTATATTTAATTTGGTAAAATGTTTTTCATGGTCATATAGCTCCCAGTGTGTGCTATGCCGGGTAATCTAATGTTAGAGGATGAAAGGCCTTTGGGTTGGTCTGCATTTCATAAAAGGCTTCCTTTTATTAAGAACTTTTAATTCCTAATATCATGTTTTTCCTTATTGATTAGGCACTGCCTCCCACTGAGAGATCAGTGATTCTGAACTGGAAAGTTCTTAGGTACAGCGATAACTAAAGGATCCTGCAAACTCTTTCTTTACCTTAAGCAGATCTATACTTGACCCTCACTACAGGATGCTTGGAGCTAAGCATATTGAATATGATAACAAGAAGGATTATAAAATAGTTGGGATCCAAGGAACTGTGTGCTTGTGAAAAGGTTGCAACTGATTCTCATAGGGCTCAGATCAATTCCCACTGAAGTCAATGGGAGACTGTTTATTGACTTTAATGACAGTTGGATCAGGTCTGTAATGAGGATGAGGTCACCGTTATACAGTTGCACTTTTTGCTGTATCTTCAGGTGACATAAGTGCAACTCCTTAGTGTCGTGTGATGAAGTTTTGTCTTTATTAATCTGAGTGCCTTTAAGGACACCTGTAATAGACCTCTATCACTGGGGGCACCAAACTGGCAAATTGCCTTTATAGCATAAATATAGATAACAGTATCTATTCTGCAGACAGACAATATGCTGCAGAGTCATTCTGGTGAAATCCTAAAATCATCAATTATCCTAATGCAGAAATAGGACTGGTGCTGAGTATTTTTGGAGAACAAACTGAACAGCAATGGGGATCCTCTGTAGAAGCTCCAATAAGTTATTGGTAAGTGAGAAGGATGCTACTTTATATTTCAGTATGGCAGTCAGATAGCTGTAAATCTAAAGGAGACAAATTCTTTGCTTAATCCTTACTGACTACAGAGTCCTTCAATATACAGCAATCTTCATGAGAAAAATGCATAGAGGAAGTGACAGAAAAAAAATCATTTTTTTTTCTCCTCAGAGGAAGTATATTTCATGAATGACTCACAACACTAATTGTCTGCCAAATTGTCTTTATGCGTAGGAAGAACCTTCATTTCCTTTCCTCAATCTGAATGTATTGTGGCTAGTTACCACCCTAGTCATGATTTTAGAAGGATTTCTTTTTCACTTGATAGGTTCTGCACCCTTAAGAAAAGAGAAGTGAAGCTCCTAAAACCCCAACACCCAGCACGGCTGAGAAAGAGTGTTAGCTTTATTTTTATATTGTGAAAAGTTAAGGACGTAGGTTGCCATACCAGATCAGAGCACTAATTCATCTCATCCCGCTTCACACAGAGGTCAATAGCTAATGAAGAACTTCCATAATGCAGCTAGCCAATTGTACAGAGGAAGTTACCATTTTCTTCCTAACCCGCAAGAGCAGATTTCACAGTGAAGTCTGATGTCTGATTACCAGCTTTGTAATATTGTCTTTAGAGCTGGTTGGGAAAAAATAGGGAAAAAAGCAGAAAATGTTTGTGCCTTTCCCCCATCATTGAAATTTGAAATTGACGGAAGGTTTCATTGAAACTTTTAATTTAATAATTTTTACCTGTTCATCTTAGCTGGTGTAGCTGCAAATGTGATTAATGGTTGTAACAACATCCTGTGGTTTTTAGAAGTCCTGTCCCATTATGTATCCCAATGACCTCCTGTGGGAGCAAGTTTCACATGCAGCATCTGTGGCACTGGGGACTCTGACTTTTAAGGGCTGAGTTTCCCAGACAGAGAGTCAGGGCAGGGCACTGTGAAGCTCTTGTTGTCAGGCACAGCTAGTTGGAACCAGATGCAGAGTAAAGCTATTGCAAGCTCTGAGTGATCACTGAACACCGTAGACTCTACCATATGTTCTTTTGGTTTCGTCTTGTGTCTCTCCTCACCAGGTGGGACAGAGCACCTGATCAATTTTTACAACACCTTTATTGTTAAACCCCTTTTGCATATTTCATCTTTAAATAACTCCTGTCTGTGTTGTCTCAATATATGTCACTCAGCACCCATTTGCCAGGCATCCAGCCAACTTCCTGAAACTCAGCTCTTCTTTTTTCCAGAAAAGCTTTCATAGGAGAATGAGGGGAAAACTTTACATGGAATAAATTAATTGAGTTTAAGGCCAGGATGGACCAGTATGATAAGATAGTCTAACCTCCTGTATAACACAAGCCATTGGATTTCCCCCTGAAATTCCTGCATTGTGAATCCAGTTTTATCTCCATTCAGTTGACAACCTTGTGCAAGGGAACTACGGGAGTAGATTACATTGATGGAAGGCCAAAATGAGCCATCTTTTCCATTACTCTGTGGGGTGGAATTTTTTGGTCTGCTGTTTCAAGATGTTTTACCATTTGTGACACAGGCACTGTATGCAGCTGAATAAATGGAAGGTTTTTGACCTCCTAAAGGTCATGTGAAGTCATTCAAAACTTGGGATCAGAGTGCGACATTGCACGGAAGAGATGACATACACCGTACACTAAGCCAAGGAGGGGAAACATGGCTGCTGGATGATCTCTGAGCTGACCTTAGAATGTCAGGAACCCTGAAGCCATGGAAATGACTATTGGAAACCAAACACTTGCTCTTTATTTAGCCTTCTTAAAATATTGGTTGTGCGTATTCTGTTCAGCAAACTTCATCATACAGGCGGTGATTATACAGGACAATGACAGCCAGCTGTGGTGAGTATGGGTAGCAGAGACTGAAGAAACCAGATGAGATTATTTTGAAGCATTAATACAGCCCTGCTGTGCAGTTACAAAGCACCTTACTTTTGATGAGATGATGGTGCTTTACAAGCATTAATGAATGTGATCTTCATGACAAAGTTGTGTGGCAAGCAGCTGTTATTGTTCCTGTCTACAGATGAAGAAGTTATATTTTACAATAAAACCTGGGTGAAATTATTTTGGCAAATAGTAAATTTGTCAAAAAATTCATTTTTTCGGGGGTACCAAAACTATGTACAAATTTGGGTTGACTTGGGAAATAGTTTCTGCCAGCAAAAAATGAATTTTTAAAAAATAAATTTGAAATTTTGTTTCTAAATGATATTCAACGTGTTTCATTCAACACTAATGATTTTTTAAAATTCTTTGTTTCAATAAGGAACCATGAAAAAACTCAGATTCAGTCTGAAATGAACCTAACTTTGTTCTCCAATTGTTCGGTTTGGTCACCAAACCAAAAAAATCAATTATTCACTCACTGTTATTTATAATAGTAAAATTTTTGGATACAAACCTTGGGGAATTTTAGGCTAAGATCCAGGTTTAAACTTGAAGGCTCAGACCCATCTCTACAAATGTCAGAAATGTTCTGTGTCTTCCTAAACTCCCTTCCTGGTTCAGTGGCACTGGAAGGCCTTTAAAAAATGAAGTTGTATTGGTAATATTATGTAGGAAATGGTCAGATACTTTGGTGAAGAACACTAGTATAATTCCATAAAATAAGCAGATACTTCAGGGCAGAAAGTTATGAGAGACCACTATAACCCAATGAAGCTCTGTGGAGAATATTAGCTGGACTTTGACCAGAACACTGGAGTTAGTACTGCTACTCATGGGATCAGAGACCTGATTTAAAAAACAAATAAAACAAAGGAGAACCACTTATTTCTCACTTACATACCTATGCTTGCCCGTGCTGTTATCATGACAGTGTGGACAGGGCAGTTGGTTGAAAAACAAGGGGGGAAATAAAAAATTAATGATCTGATTTCTTGGGTTTTTTGGTTTGTTTGCTGTAACTATCTGGAGTTCACAAGTAGAGCAGTTGCATTCACAGATGGCACATCCGACGTCTAAATGGTTGTTTCCATGTGAAAATACCTTACGTGTGCATGCACTGCCTAACCTAGTGCACAAATATAGGCCTACAATTGCAAGGGCATATTTGCATTCACAAATAGAGCTCCTTTGTTTGAACATGTGTCCCTTTGTGGTCAACAAATCACTTTTGAAAGACAGGCCCTTCAGCGGTTTTGTCCCCTGCTACTGTACTGGGAAATGGGTTCAGTACTGTCACTGCCAATGAAAAGAGAGAACTATTACTTAGCGTTCTGGTTCCATTTTATAGACCAGATCTGCAGCTGGTGTAAATCAGTACAGTTCCCCTGGCCTCGGTGGGGTTATGCTGATTTACACCAGCTGTGGATCTAGCTCAAGTTGGCATAGGTGCATTGAAGCCAATAAAGCTATGCTGATTTACACCACTTGAGGATCTGCCCCTTACATCTTCAGAGCACTTTGTGTACATATTAAATAATTAACCTAAACAAACCAAGTCGACGCTGTTTGAGCTCTGGCACGTTTCTGGAGAGAGTGCATGAGTTTATTTCATTGCACAAGGTGCAAAAGAAAGACTATCCTGACAGAGTCCTTGGCATGCATATCACTCCCATCACATAAAAATGGAAATCAGCCATTCTTACTAAATCTTTAGTTTTGATGAGGGGAGTACTGGCATGCTGCCATCCAGCTAAGGAAGACCATGCATGCCTCAGAACAAAAAAAAAGGAGCTTTCTACTTGCCGGTGTCAGAGGAATCTGGGAGAAGATTGACACCAGTGCTGTATCTAACCACAAAATTCTAAGGTCCCAATTCTGCTCTCTGCTTCACTGGTGTAAATCCAGGCAATTCCCTTGACTGCTGTAGAGGTGCTCTGGATTTACACTAGTGTAACAGACAGCAGAATTTGGCCCATATGTAAGTTATAAGTTCTGGAGGTTCATTTCTCTGCATCTGCCTTTGTAAGTTCATAGGAAGCTAACAGAGAACCAGACCTTGCACACTCTGTGCATGAATTAATGTATGAATTCCAAATTGTTACCAAACAATAACTTGAAAAATATGTTGAAAGCAAGTAAAAGAATATATCCCTCCAATCTGCTCCTGGTGCATGGAAATAACCCAGTAAGGCTGTGTCTTGTTCTAATTGAGCAAAATGAGGGAATTAATAAAAATAAAATACAACAACAAAGTCTGCTTCTCGGATCTAATCCTGCAGGAGGAACAGAGGTGATGCAAACGGAGGGAAATGAAGCGCAGTGCATCCGATATCACTAGCAGGAAGATCTGTATAGGCCTAACCTCAGGCAAGGGTTTAAGGTAAGTGTCCTCCTGCTCAGAATTAATGTCATGAGATCCATTCCTGGCTTCTTGATTGGTTTGCATCCTGATTTGGGATTTGCTAAAACAAGGAACAGTCTAAGCAATCTCAGCACATGCTTAGAGCTAAACCTTTGACTGTCCCAGCTGAAGATCATCACCTCAGCTGATGGAGGAGCCCTTCGTCTGTCTAATGCTGCTACAGAAGTATGTAGCTAACAGGGGTAGCCAAAGGCTTCTCTGTCAGCATTAGATAAGGATTACTGAGGTCACTCATTCAACAAACTTTGCATCTCTTCTTTCACTCAGAACGCCCCAGCAATAGCAAAACCTCAGAATGGCTCAAACCACTGTACAAGAGGAGACTTGTTTTAAGACCTGCCTCAGGCAATCGTTCTGAAGAGCCAGGCAAAATAACTTCCCCACCCCCAAGTTATCTGAGAAGCGGGTGTAGTTCAACTCTTACTGAAACCAGCATCTGCAGTAGTGTTATTATTCATGGAGATAGTGAAACAATTTCACCTTTTAGATCCAAATTGAAATTTGATAACAAAACCACCTTGGCAGCAGCTGTTCTGGAAACAGCATATGACATGTCAGGACACTGATACTGGGCCAGATCCTGGAGACCTTTCCAGTCGGACATCGAGATCTATGCTAGTGGGGCCCCAATGCAGGATACCTCCTTGGAGCAGGGGTCATGTCTTCTTTCTCTTTGGGGAGACATTTAGGGCAACTTTGAGCCCCATAAATGAAAGAACCTGACTGCATCTTTTTACATTCCTCTTATTTCTCATGAAAAGAATATCTTTGGTGCACACCGTTGGCTTATCCCTGCAATTTTTGGCATCAGATGACATTTTTCTAGGCCCCTCTGGGAAAATAAGTGTTATCTGTAGCAATTCCTTGTCAAAACTCTATGACCCAGTAAATGCACAAAATTTTATTTGCATCCAAAAATAGTGAGAAAATAGAATTTTTCAGGGAAGCCCTTCCTACACAGGGTGATACATTTAAATATTTTAAAAATACAGATGCTAAAAATCACTCAGAAAGTTCTGTTCTTTGCTGCAGCCATGTCCCAATCATCCAATCATTGTGTGGCTTCCCCCAGTATGGGAACTCACCTATGCAGAGATCATTGCAGGTTTGGGGACGATGTAATTTTGTAGCATATGGATCATTTGAAAGATGGGTTCTTGTTCATGTGAAAGGCCACTCTGGTGTATGAGGAACATTCTTTGCATTAATCGACAATTTGGGAGATCGATGGGTTTCTTCACACCATCATGGCTGCAGGTTTCTTTCAACTAAGCCATTTTATTGTTGTTTCTCAGGGAGAGGGAGAAGATGCTGCATCTTTTGTTCCAGGGCCTCAGGGTTAGAACTTCATCTCCAGCTGTCTTGAGATTGCTACATCAAAGTAGACAGTAAGAAATTAAAACTGCCGGTATAACATAATAAAAACGAACAAGCCATTAAAAAAAGGGGAAAAAGGAATAAAAAAATCAATATTTTGTCTTTAAGGTTCCCAATGAGAAATACTCGTACAGAAAAGACAGAGGGAAAAAAATGTGAACAGTGAATGGGCTTCTTCCACACTAATTGCAAATAGAGGAAGCACATCAGCGTGTGCCCGTGAGAGATGAGGGGCCGGAATTGCTTTGTAAACACATGCAGAGTTTGTGAAACAGGACAATGGCTAAGAGTCAATTTCTAGCAACAGGTGGCCGAAAGACAAACAGGTAGAGGTAGCCCAGCAGCTAGGGCCCTGGACTAGGACTCAGCAAGACCTGCGTTCTAGTCCTGGCTCTACCTTGGGGTGATCTTCGGCAAATTGCTTCCCCTCTTGATGTCTCTCTTTCCCCTTCCACCCTTTGGCTTGTTTTGAGATTGTAAGTGCTTCAGGGCAGCTGTTGTCTCTTATTATGTCTGTACAGCACCTAGCACAACGGGGCTCTGATCTTGAGCAAACATGCAGCTTGTGGAACAGTTCTGGCTTCCAGGACACTTGCTTCCAGCCCACAATTTTCTCTTTGCTCCTCAGAGCCATCTGGCCTCACTCTCCTGCCCTTGAACTCCACAAGGGCAGGAGATCTAAGTAGAAAGAGCTGAGGAGAGAGCTTGTGTCTGGTTACAGGCAGCTAAGCCTCTCCCCCTGCTAACTCTACAACTCTCACCTTGCTACGTGAGCAGCCTTTGTTGCCAGGACCCGACAGACTCAGGATAAAGAGGAGACTTTTTCCCCAACCTCTCTACCCCACCATCTGCAAGATAGAAGCCAAGTCCCACAGCAATGTGCTTAGGAGAGCAGCTCTTTCTCCTCTCTGCTTTTCACCCTTTCCTGCTAGTCTGAGCATCCCCAGCCTCAGGGAAGGGATGGCGGCATTACAAATGCACACTTCGTATGGCAGATGCAATTCTGTTTCAGAGGGCGGTTACCATATCACTAGACTTGACAGCAGATGTACTGTAGAATCCCAGAAGTTAGAAGTCTAGTCCATGTTCCTGTCAGTGCAGAGTCAGTCCTTAAAGTATATCTTCCAGGGCAGTTTTAAGGGCCTGATCCTCCAAACACTTATACACAGAAGTAGCTTTACTCATGCGGGTCATCAGTGAGGTCATTTGTGAGGTCACTTGTGAGAATAAAGTTATTCATGTGTAAATATGTGCAGGACTGGGGCTCAATTTATGGAGCTGATGGGGTTTCCATCACATCTTCCCACCAACAGTGTAGCTCAGCAGACACTGAAAGTGATATGTAACTCAGTGCTGCTAAAGGTGGATATTATATACAAAAAATGCAGCCAAGCGAACTACCTCGGATACGGGTGGTTCCTTTTTGTTGGTCATAAAACAGCTTCCAGGACCCTTTTGAGTGTTAACTATTCCAGGTGTGAAATCTTTAACACTAGAGCTGGCTGACAAGTTTTGTACAGACCATTTTTCTGACAAAAATGTTTTTTAATTTGAAAACATTTTAAAAGAGCTTTTGTTTTTTTCCTTCAACTCTTTCATTTCATCATCAGAGTTCTCCCCCGAAAGCAACAGAAAGTATGAGGTCAAGGGACCCCACCCTCATCTTTCCATCTATTTTCACTCTAACTTTTGAAAATTACAGAGTGGCAGAGTAGTTTCATTTTTCCTTTTGCTATTCTAGAACTCTTCAGAGAGTTCGAGTGGGGAAAAAAAAACACTCTGGATATTATTATTGTGTTGTACTCTGAGGCCAAAAGGAAACAGGAGAGAGAAAAACAGCCTCAGAGATTTGGAGATTTGCAGAAGAGTATGCCACAAGCCATCTTGAAAAGCTGTGTACATTCAAATGCTGTAAAACACAAAATTGGGATGTTTTTCCTAAGTCCCCTGTACCCCGATTTTGGTCAGCTCTACTTCATACTTTGAAAGTTCTGTTTTATTGAAGCTGGAGAGTCCAAAATAGCTATTTTACAAATCATAGAGGATTAGGGTTGGAAGAGACCTCAGGAGGTCATCTAGTCCAACCCCCTGCTCAAAGCAGGACCAATCCCCAATTTTTGCCCCCAAATGGTCCCCTCAAGGATTGAACTCACAACCCTGTGTTTAGCAGGCCAATGCTCAAACCACTGAGCTATCCCTCCCCTGGAAAAATGAAATCATAGAATATCAAGGTTGGAAGGGACCTCAGGAGATTGAAGTCCAGGACCTCCATGGTAGCATTCTCTGAAATGCTTACAGTTCCACGCGTAGGGCTAGTTAGTCAGGCAGAACTGCAGGGTCTCAATGTGTGGATGAGATAATGGTGTAGGGTAAAGGGATTTCAATTTTTTAGAATCTGGGGAAATGTTTGGGATAGGGGGAGCCTATACAGGAAGGATGGGCTCCACCTAAACCAAAATGGAACCAGATTGCTGGCACTTAACATGAAAAAGTTCATTGAGCAGTTTTTAAACTATGGGCTGGGGGAAAGCCGACAAGTACAGAGGAGCACATGGTTCGGACAGAGACATCCCTCAGGGGAGGATCTATTAATGGAGATTCTCTATGTCCTAGTAAGGAGGAGAGGATGGAAGATGATAAAATACAGGTATGATCTGATCAGACTGAAATGAAATGAAAAAAAGTCCCATTCAATTACATCATGTAATGGCAGATAGCTAAAAAGTGACACGTTTTTAAAGTGCTTATATACCAATGCTAGGAGTCTAAATAATAAGCTGGGTGAACTAGAGCGCCTCGTATTAAATGAGGATATAGATATAATAGGTATCATAGAAACTTGGTGGAATGAGGATAATCAATGGGACACAGTAATACTAGGGTACAAAATCTATCGGAAGGACAGAACAGGTTGTGCTGGTGGGGGAGTGGCACTAGATGTGAAAGAAAGCGTAGAATCAAATGAAGTAAAATTTTTAAATGAACCAAACTGTACCGTAGAATCTCTCTGGATAGTAATTCCATGCTCTAATAATAAGAATATATCAGCAGGGACATATTACCGATCACCTGACCAGGATGGTGATAGTGACTGGGAAATGCTCAGGGAGTTTAGAGAGGCTATTAAAATAAAAAACTCAGTAATAATGGGGGGATTTCAACTATCCCCATAGTGACTGGGTACATGTCACCTCAGGACGGGATGCAGAGATAAAGTTTTTTGACACCTCAATGACTGCTTCTTGGAGCAGCTGGTCCTGGAACCCCACAAGAGGAGAGGCAATTCTTGATTTAGTCCTAAGCGGAGCATAGGATCTGGTCCAAGAGGTGAATATAGCTGAACCACTTGGTAATAGTGACCATAATATAATTAAATGTAACATCCCTGTGGCGGGGAAAACACCACAGCAGCCCAACACTGTAGCATTTAATTTCAGAAAGGGGAACTACACAAAAATGAGGAGGTTAATTAAACAGAAAGTAAAAGGTTCAGTGCCAAAAGTGAAATCCCTGCAAGCTGCATGGAAACTTTTTAAAGACACCATAATAGAGGCTCAACTGAAATGTATACACCAAATTAGAAAACACAGTAAGAGAACCAAAAAAGTGCCACCGTGGCTAAACAACAAAGTAAAAGAAGCAGTGAGAGGCAAAAAGGCATCCTTTGAAAAGTGGAAGTTAAATCCTAGTGAGGAAAATAGAAAGGAGCGTAAACACTGGCAAACAAAGTGTAAAAATATAATTAGGAAGGCAAAAATAAATAAATAAAATAAAAACTGAAGAACAGCTAGCCAAAGGCTCAAAAAGTAATAGTAAATTTTTTTTAAGTACACCAGAAGCAGGAAGCCTGCTAAACAACCAGTGGGGCCACTGGACAATCGAGATGATAAAGAAGCACTCAAGGATGATGAGGCCATTGCAGAGAAGCTAAATGAATTATTTGCATTGATCTTCATGGCTGAGGATATGAGGGAGATTCCCACAGCTGAGCCATTCTTTTTAGATGACAAATCTGAGGAACTGTCCCAGATTGAGGTGTCATTAGAGGAGATTTTGGAACAAATTGATAAACTAAACAGTAATAAGTCACCAGAACCAGATGGTATTCACCCAAGAGTTCTGAAGGAACTCAAATGTGAAATTGCAGAACTACTAACTGTCATCTGTAACCTATCATTGAAATCAGCTTCTGTACTAAATGACTAGAGGATAGCTAATCTGATGCCAATTTTTAAAAGGGCTCCAGAGGTGATCCCAGCAATTACAGTCCAGTAAGCCTGACTTCAGTATTGGGCAAACTGGTTGAAACTATAGTAAAGAACAAAATTGCCAGACACATAGATGAACATAATTTGTTGGGGAAGAGTCAACATGGTTTTTGTAAAGAGAAATCAGGCCTCACCAATCAACAAAAATTCTTTGAGGGGGGCCAACAAGCATGTGGACAAGGGGGATCCAGTGGATATAGTTTACTTAGATTTTCACAAAGCCTTTGACAAGGTCCCTTACCAAAGGTTCTTATGCAAAGTAAGCTGTCATGGGATAACAGGGAAAGTCCTCTTATGGATTGGTAACTGGTTAAAAGATAGGAAACAAAGGGTAGGAATAACTCAATTTTCAGAATGGAGAGAGGTAAATAGTGGTGTCTCCCAGGGGTCTGTACTGAGCCCAGTCCTATTCAACATATTCATAAATGGTCTGGAAAAAGGGGTAAACAGGGCAGTGGCAAAATTTGCAGATGATACAAAATTACTCAAGATAGTTAAGTCCCAGGCAGATTGTGAAGAACTACAAAGGATCTCTCAAAACTTGGTGACTAGGCAACAAAATGGCAGATAAAATTCAATGTTGATAAATGCAAAGTAATGCACACTCGAAAACATAATTCCAACTATACATATAAAATAATGGGGTCTAAATTAGCTGTTACTACTCAAGAAAGAGATCTTGGAGTCACTGTGGATAGTTCTCTGAAAACATTCACTTAACGTGCAGCGGCAGTCAAAAAAGTGAACAGAATGTTGGGAATCTATATAAATCCATGGTATGCCCACATCTTGAATACTGCGTGCAGATGTGGTTGCCCCATCTCAAAAAAGATATGTTGGAATTGGAAAAGGTTCAGAAAAGGGCAACAAAAATGATTAGGGGTATGGAACAGCTTCCGTATGAGGAAAGATGAATAAGACTGGGACTTTTCAGCTTGCAAAAGAGACGACTAATGGGGGGATATGATCAAGGACTATAAAATCATGTGTGTGTGTAGAAAGTGAATACTGAAGTGTTATTTACTCTTTCTCATAACACAAAAACTAGGGGTCACCAAATGAAATTAATTGACAGCAGGTTTAAAACAAACAAGAGGAAGTATTTCATCACACAACGCACACTCAAACTATGGAACTCTTTGCCAGAGGATGTTGTGAAGGCCAAGATGATAACAGGGTTCAGAAAAGAACTAGATAAGTTCATGGAGGATACGTCCATCAATGGCTATTAGCCAGGATGGGCAGGGATGCAAAATCATGCTTTGAAGTGTCCCTACCCTCTGTTTGCCAGAAGCTATGAATGGGCAACGGGGGACGGATCACTTGATGATTACCTGTTCTGTTCATTCCCTCTGGGGCACCTGGCACTGTATCCTGTCGGAAGACAGGATAGTGGGCTTGATGGACCCTTGCTCTGACCCAGTTTGGCTTGTCTTATATTCTTAAGATCTTTTAAGCATGGGAGGAACCTTCCTCCCAGCATGCTGTTCTGCAGGTGGACTTTTCAAATAGGGCAGGAACGAGCAGCTCTGGGCCTTAAAGGAGCCATCTTGAAAGGACTTCCTGTTTGTAGCATGTTCCTTTCTTCCAGCAAGGGAAGCGTTTGTCATGTATTTACGTGGGTTTCCCTTTTTTATTCCGAAGGAGAATGGCATGTTCTCAAAAGAAGCAGTTTTTTTAAAGTGTATATGTGCCTGCAAGTATAGGGAAAATATGATGGTACCTTTATGTTTATCAAGGTTTAATTGGCTTGCAGTTGGATTGATCCATTAGTTACAAAGGTCATCCTAAATGAGTACCAGCAAACTGTGTATACCACATCAACAGGTTTACTGCATGGACCATGGATATTACCAACAAATATTGTAGAAAGCGTTACAAGTTTATATCTGGGCTATTCTTTTGTATCTCTCTATCTGTAAAGTCAGGGCAACTTAATTATCAAGTGTTGGCTTGTACAGGGATCAAAAGAAAAGGAAAAATAACTAGTCCATTTAAATCACCTTCCTAAATGATGTAAAATAGTTATAAACATAAAAATGTCATGATTTTAAGGGCTTGATATCTTGAGACCAGAGCTAGAATCAAGTGGTGTGTTTGTCAGTGTAAAACTAGGATTCGTGCTGTTTCCTTGGTATAAAGCTCTTTTCTAGCTTGGCAGAGTCCTGTGATACTGTACTTTAAACTGGTCACTGATGATAACACTTCCCACCCTGAACCTTGGGCAAATACAGTCTTTTTGGGGAGTAGGATGGGAGGAGGATTAAACCACCTTTGGGAGGAAGACAAAAACATTTCTCTTACAAGCTGATTTTTCTGATAGGCAGCTGTTAATATACGATATAAATTGGTGGGAATCCAGCAGGATTCAAAACTCCACGCTTAGCAGGTGAAATTCACTTCTGCTCAGAGGGCAGCATCAGGTCGTATGAACCATTTAAATCCTACTTGAACCCCATTTTGAGATTTCAGGTAATTATTTTGATTAGTGCTATGTAGCAAAGTAATTGTGGATTTAGTAATCCCAGTAAGAAGATCACAATATATGTTTTTAGACTATAATGAATCCTCACTTACTGTAAAGACAAATTTTATGGTGAGAGCTGCAGAAGTGTTTATCATTATCAACAATGGCAAAACTCCCACTGACCTAACACTGCTCCCATTGAAGTCAATGGTAAATCTCCCATTGGCCTAACTCTGTTTCAAAAGAAGTCAATGCTGAATACTCCTGAAAATCCCACCCTCAGCTCTCTGCAGAGTGGTGGATTTTCAGCTTGTTTTGTGTGAAGTATTGGGAGGATCTGCCTTGTTTGTTGCAAAAGGTATTATTTTTAAAAAGGCCAAACACCTGACTTCAGACCAGGACAAGTTTAGCTGTTGCCAGTTGGCACGTTTCAGGATGCATGTCTACCTAGTAATCAATCCAGTGCTGAGTGAACTTTTCATAGTAAAAGACAAATTCTCAAATAATAAAAGGAATTTTGTTTGAAATGCAGCCAAGGAGGAAAATATCTTTTTTGTGAGACATGCTTGTCCTTTCCTTCCCTTCCCCGTCACCCAACTAGAGAGCTCTATTTGAAAGATATTTTTCCATATCTGAAACCCATCTACAGTCTTTCCTAGGAGTTATGCCATCAAAACAAGAAAATGACACTTTGCCTCCTCAATGGTTGGTTTTTTTCCTGCATTTTTTAAAAAAATGAGAGTTCTCATCACAGTTCTTATCATCTGGTAGCAGAGTTTCAGTAGAGCTGAAACTTTCCTTATCAGCTTATGTACATTTGAAGGAGATGACAAAGTCCATTTCTGAAACCCTTTAAATGGATTAATTGTGGATTTGTCTTCATTGCATGGTTAGCTTGAGTTATAACTCCAGAGTTGCCCTGAACTCAAGTCCCATCCACACACAAAACCCCCTAACTTTGAGTGTGCTGGTACTTTTTACTTGAGTTGGCTGGCCTGAGGGGGGTATAGCCTACACGCTACAGCTTGAGTGAGCAGAACTTGCCAGCTCTTAATACAACCACTGCAGTGTGGACACAGGCACAATCCACAATCCACCTGAACGCTGCTGGTCTTCCAGTGCCTTCCCACAATTCCTCCTGGGTGCTCAGAAAGGACAGACAAGTTCTCCCACAATTCAATGAGTGGCTCTGCTTACTGTAGCGCTGAGTACCATGGGATGTGATCCCAGAAGTCTTAGTGAGTATCAGAGCTGGTGCTAGCCCATTGGGGGCCCTAAATAGGAATATCCCACCCCCCAATACTAAAAGAGGCAAGGTTTTATAACAAAAAGTGAATAGGAGGCCCCGTGGAACTGCTCAGGGCCCTAAACAATTGGTAGTGTGCTTATGCCTAGCGCCAGCTCTGGTGAGTTTTATGGCCAATGAGGCGATATTGGTATGTAGACAGCTATTATGGTTTTGTCTCTATTAATTCTGCCATTGGACGCTATTCTGAAGGTTCCTTGTTCCACGGGGCTACTCCTTAGTCCTATGGTGCATCTCCTCATTAGGGGACACGCTGGAGCACACTAGCGCTATGGTACCCCATGGCATATTGAGGAATCCAGTAAAGAGACAGACAGGCCCATTGAGAGAAATTTGAGACCCAGTACATCATGTTCACTGGGGCCCCATCCCATAGCCAGCCTGTGCTCTTTTGGCTTATATTTAGCTTGTAATTCAGTCTTGCATTCATCATCTCTTTGTTGTATTCATCAGTCTAATTTATTTATTTATGGAGATACTGGGACCTTATTTTCATAGACCTTACAGATGGTTTGGGGAGGGCCTCAGTACAGTAGTCCCCTCCCTTTTCCCACCTCTTGTCAGCCCTGCATCGCTTTGTTGGCGGCTGGCTGTGGAGCTGGTGGAGATGATTGCCTGAACGTGTTGCCGAGGATAGAGTCCAAGAACTCAGTTGAGGTACTTACTGATGGTGCCCAGCTCCATGCTGGAAAGGCTGCGCGTCTGGTAATGTATGTGAATTTGCTGTGGCTTACGGGACCTCTCCCAGCAAGTGTCTCACTTGAGTCAAAGCTCCATTTGAAGGGAAGGATTTTACCACGCTTCTCATGATTAATCATTCCCAGTTCATGCATTTCAGGTATGCTAGACCTTCTCCCTTGCTTCTTTCCTGCTTCTGCTTGTCAGCTTCAACTAAGAAGCTAAGATGCATAATGGTGCTGACTCACTAATACTTTCTATTCTGGTTTGTATTGTGTATTATCCACTTCAATTGTATTCTTGCTAGGTTACTGTGATCTCTGCATGCAAATACATGGTTAATGGCATGTATGAGAGAGAGAGAGTGTGTGGTGTGTTTGTGTGTGCATACACGCGTGTGCGCAGGGAGAAGTTTGAATAAGTGTCTCTTCTGAAGTGTAAAATGTATGTTATCTGTGATTGCAGTCCTTTCTTTCAGAATAATCATTCCTATCTATCTGACCCTCACCATATGAATGTTTCCTTTGCTTTCAAAGTATGATTAATTAAAGGATTTCACAATTTCCCCATGTATCTTTTTCTCAGGCTAATCTTTGATTAATAAGAAATGTGAGCATATGAAATGTCTGTGTTGTGTATTTTTCTTGCATTAAATCTGATAATTATTTGTCCCCCTGCTCAATATATTTCCCTTAAGGTATGCTGAATTGGATCTAATCACTATGCCACTGGAATCATGAATGTTGTCCATTGGTGTGTTAATTATTCTTAGTGTGTCCTTTTAAAAACTCCTTCAGTTAGCCTTTATTGAATTGTCTGCATTAGTAGCAGAGAGGAGAATCTTGTAACTGGTGTAATGGTGTTACAGATTGCTAAATATCCTTTGTTTTGAGGCAAAAGTGAATGAAATAATTTATCTTCATTAGTAACTATCAAAATCTGTAGGTTCAAGTGAAGGGATGTGCAGAGAAGGTGGGGTAACCAGGCTTTTTGTAGAAGTTATAGCTGTTCACACTTGATTGAAACTGACTCTAAACACCTCTTTCATTTCAGTGTTTGAGAAGGGGGCCATGCAGCCAGCTGTCTTGTCACACCGCTTCCAAGTTCCACCCTGAAATGGCTGCCACCTTGGGCCAGATCCTCAGCTGGTAGGTAGCTCTATTGACTTCTTCTCTCATTACACCAGATGAGGGTTCTGGCTCACTGTGATTAGAGTGAATTTAGTGTTGAAAGGTGATAGTGTTGAAAGGTGTTGGCTTTACAGCCCTGGAGACTATATCCTCTCTCTGTAGGTCATGGACAGTGACTATGCAAGCTTTTTACCAATTTTATTCTAGAGGGTCTACTTAGAATCATAGAATCATAGAATATCAGGGTTGGAAGGGACCTCAGGAGGTCATCTAGTCCAACCCCCTGCTCAAATCAGGACCAATCCCCAATTAAATCATCCCAGCCAGGGCTTTGTCAAGCCTGACCTTAAAAACTTCTAAGGAAGGAGATTCTACCACCTCCCTAGGTAACGCATTCCAGTGTTTCACCACCCTCCTAGTGAAAAAATTTTCCTAATATCCAACCTAAACCTCCCCCACTGCAACTTGAGACCATTACTCCTTGTCCTGTCCTCTTCTACCACTGAGAATAGTCTAGAACCATCCTCTCTGGAACCACCTCTCAGGTAGTTGAAAGCAGCTGTCAAATCCCCCCTCATTCTTCTCTTCTGCAGACTAAACAATCCCAGTTCCCTCAGCCTCTCCTCATAAGTCATGTGTTCCAGACCCCTAATCATTTTTGTTGCCCTTCGCTGGACCCTCTCCAATCTATCCACATCCTTCCTGTAGTGTGGGGCCCAAAACTGGACCCAGTACTCCAGATGAGGCCTCACCAATGTCGAATAGAGGGGAACGATCACGTCCCTCGATCTGCTCGCTATGCCCCTACTTATACATCCCAAAATGCCATTGGCCTTCTTGGCAACAAGGGCACACTGCTGACTCATATCCAGCTTCTCGTCCACTGTCACCCCTAGGTCCTTTTCCGCAGAACTGCTGCCTAGCCATTCGGTCCCTAGTCTGTAGCGGTGCATTGGGTTCTTCCGTCCTAAGTGCAGGACCCTGCACTTATCCTTATTGAACCTCATCAGATTTCTTTTGGCCCAATCCTCCAATTTGTCTAGGTCCCTCTGTATCCTATCCCTGCCCTCCAGCATATCTACCACTCCTCCTAGTTTAGTATCATCCGCAAATTTGCTGAGAGTGCAATCCACACCATCCTCCAGATCATTTATGAAGATATTGAACAAAACCGGCCCCAGGACCGACCCCTGGGGCACTCCACTTGACACTGGCTGCCAACTAGACATGGAGCCATTGATCACTACCCGTTGAGCCCGACAATCTAGCCAACTTTCTACCCACCTTGTAGTGCATTCATCCAGCCCATACTTCTTTAACTTGCTGACAAGAATACTGTGGGAGACTGTGTCAAAAGCTTTCCTAAAGTCAATATACAATACACCCACTGCTTTCCCTTCATCCACAGAACCAGTAATCTCATCATAGAAGGCGATTAGATTAGTCAGGCATGACCTTCCCTTGGTGAATCCATGCTGACTGTTCCTGATCACTTTCCTCTCATGTAAGTGCTTCAGGATTGATTCCTTGAGGACCTGCTCCATGATTTTTCCAGGGACTGAGGTGAGGCTGACTGGCCTGTAGTTCCCAGGATCCTCCTTCTTCCCTTTTTTAAAGATTGGCACTACATTAGCCTTTTTCCAGTCATCTGGGACTTCCCCCGTTTGCCACGAGTTTTCAAAGATAATGGCCAATGGCTCTGCAATCACATCCGCCAATTCCTTTAGCACTCTCAGATGCAACGCTTTCGGCCCCATGGACTTGAGCACATCCAGCTTTTCTAAATAGTCCCTAACCACCTCTTTCTCTACAGAGGGCTGGCCATCTACTCCCCATGCTGTGATGCCCAGTGCAGCAGTCTGGGAGCTGACCTTGTTCGTGAAGACAGAGGCAAAAAAAGCATTCAGAGTAACAGCCGTGTTAGTCTGTCTTTGCAAAAAGAAAAGGAGTACTTGTGGCACCTTAGAGACTAACCAATTTATTTGAGCATGAGCTTTCGTGAGCTACAGCTCACTTCATTGAGTACATTAGCTTTTTCCACATCCTCTGTCACTAGGTTGCCTCCCTCATTCAATAAGGGGCCCACACTTTCCTTGGCTTTCTTCTTGTTGCCAACATACCTGAAGAAACCCTTCTTGTTACTCTTGACATCTCTTGCTAGCTGCAGCTCCAGGTGCGATTTGGCCCTCCTGATTTCATTCCTACATGCCCGATCAATATTATTATACTCTTCCCTGGTCATTTGTCCAACCTTCCACTTCTTGTAGGCTTCTTTTTTATGTTTAAGATCCGCTAGGATTTCACTGTTAAGCCAAGCTGGTCGCCTGCCATATTTCCTATTCTTTCTACACATCGGGATGGTTTGTCCCTGTAACCTCAGTAAAGTTTTTTTAAAATACAGCCAGCTCTCCTGGACTCCTTTCCCCTTCATGTTAGTCCCCCAGGGGATCCTACCCATCTGTTCCCTGAGGGAGTCGAAGTCTGCTTTCCTGAAGTCCAGGGTCCATATCCTGCTGCTTACCTTTCTTCCCTGTGTCAGGATCCTGAACTCAACCATCTCATGGTCACTGCATCCCAGGTTCCCATCCACTTTTGCTTCCCCCACTAATTCTTCCCGGTTTGTGAGCAGCAGGTCAAGAAAAGCTCCCCCCCTAGTTGGCTCCTCTAGCACTTGCACCAGGAAATTGTCCCCTACGCTTTCCAAAAACTTCCTGGATTGTCTATGCACCGCTGTATTGCTCTCCCAGCAGATATCAGGAAAATTAAAGTCACCCATGAGAACCAGGGCGTGCGATCTAGTAGCTTCTGCGAGCTGCCAGAAGAAAGCCTCATCCACCTCATCCCCCTGGTCTGGTGGTCTATAGCAGACTCCCACCACAACATCACTCTTGTTGCTCACACTTCTCAACTGAATCCAGAGACACTCAGGTTTTTCTGCAGTTTCGTACCGGAGCTCTGAGCAGTCCTACTGCTCCCTTACATACAGTGCTACTCCCCCACCTTTTCTGCCCTGCCTGTCCTTCCTGAACAGTTTATATCCATCCATGACAGTACTCCAGTCATGTGAGTTATCCCACCAAGTCTCTGTTATTCCAATCTTGTCATAACTTCTTGGGTTGAGATGATCATTCAGCTTCTGTGCTGAAAGAAAAGGAGTACTTGTGGCACCTTAGAGACTAACCAATTTATTAGAGCATAAGCTTTCGTGAGCTATTTCTGTGCTGAGTCACTCTTTGCCTCCAGTTGGGGTGCAGATGAGTTGTTCATTGTGATAGATTACCTCAAATCCTAAAAATTCCCTATGTGCTAGGGTCAGAACTGAGACATTCCCATTGCAGCGTTCCAATGATACAATGTTTGGTCACTAATGCCATGGGGGACACATTGCCTGATGTCCAAAAAGGCAAAAGGTTGAGTTATCTATTCCCATCCCCACAGTGGCAAGGAATTTTACAGGGCAGAATATGGACTCCAAGTCAGTGAACGAGATCCATACAGCTCAACCTTTCCGTTTACATTCTGTGCAAATCCAAGACCGGCAGCATGCCATTAAAAAGAGTATGCTGCCAATTATGCGTGTTCCAAAGAATACAAAAAAATTGTTTTAAACCACATTTTCACTGAATGCAGAGAACATTTGCCACCAGATACTAATCAGTAATTAGTGCTTTGTACCCACAGAAAGAGGGCATGAAGCTGTATTTAACCTAGCATGGGCACAATAAGGGTTACACTTCATCTGCTGATGTCAATGAAGATTTTCCTTGAATTATTTGACCTCATTTATTGTTGGATACTTAATAGAAACTGGACATTCGACTCACATACTTGAGAGTCTTATCTAGTTATAGCATAGTAATTCGTTTCACTATTATTTGCAATATTACACATTTAGGGAGAGTGGGGAAGTGTCACTGAAAGAAGACACAGTTCTCATCCTGATCAGAAAAAAGGGCACATTGATACATACATGATACATACAGCGATCATTAATGGGTGTAATTTAGTTAGTCCCACAGTAAGAATTCCTCTGGTAATTCTTTCTGTATGAGAAAAGGTGGAAAAGCTGATGTAAAAAGGTTGCCACCTTTTAAAAAGTGTATTCAAGTTCTGAGAGCTGAGAAATTCAAATAAATGGGAGTGATATTACTACTGATGGCTTTTCTTTTCTTTCCTTTTTTCTTCTTCCCTCCTTTCCTTATTCAGATCAGGAATGTCAGATAAGATATGTCCTAGGACTGGAGAGCGAGAGAGAGCGAGAGAGAGAGAGAGAGAGAGAGAGAGGCTACATGGAAAAAAATATATACTCAAATGATGAGCCTCAACTTGTGAACAGGTTTGCCAATTTCCAATGGCATTAATAGGGGAAAAAGAGGCCGGGGTGTGAAGTTTGGACTGTCTGTTGGATGAGACATCAAGGGCATCTATGAAAACGAAAGAAAGGAAAATGGCTGTTTAATCAATAAAGTTGCTCTGTTTAAATTTTTTATTTGTTTTTGAAAACCAAGTTTTGGCCGAGCTCATAAACGAGGCTAATATTTAACCTATAAAAGAAGCAGCTGTGTCTCTTGAACCTGCCACGAAATGAGGAATGAGATGGCAGTGTGGCAGGGGTAGAAGGAAGGGGCTATACAGTAGGCTACTTTCACCAGTTATGATGCTTAAACGCTGGACACAATTAGGGGCTGGGAATGGAGAACACTTAAAGAATTAAAGCAAGAGGCAGCTGTTGGTCTGTGCGGGTGACAGCCATGCAGTAATTTCAGAGCATTTATTTTACCATTCTCAGTCCTAGAGGTGAGATGAGGATAATTACAGTGCAGGGGGAAAGGAAATAAGTGGAACAAACAGTCTGAAGTGACCAAAGGGGCAGTGGGTTTGAGGTGCTGTGTTTTTGTGCAGACTCTGTCACAGTGGAATGTTCTGTCCGTTTTTTTCTTTTTCCCAGCAGCAAGAGGTGAATGTCCTCGTCCCTGTTCCAGTCCAGAGAATAGGAATGGAAAAGGAAGGTTCCTCCCCTGTGTGCATCCGTTAGAAAAGCGTGAAGGGATTGAAAGCAAGCCTGATGTCAAGAGGAAGGTTTGGAAAGGCTTGTTGGAGCTTGTGGAAAGTAGGCACTTGAAAATGTTCAGGCACTGTTGAGAAGAGTGACCCTCGAGCAGCCTGTAGCCTTATACTGCGCTCAAGAAAGAGAGTGTTGGCATCATGACACACACGGGACCTTGTAAAAGACAGAGGGTGGTGGCCGAAGGCTCAGCCCAAGGGGAGCTGGAACAGTTTGTTTAGTGGGGGCGCTGAGAGCCATTAAACCAATCTGTAAACCCCAGGTATGATGGAAACTACTGCAATCCCGGGGGTGCACCCCACAGCACCTCTAGTTCCATTGCTAAGGCTCCGTGTTTGCCAAGGAGGTCGTGGTAGTCACAGCCAGCTGCTTGGGGGACACGGCGACCACCTGAGCAGCAGGCTCCGGGGTGGCGGGACAGCCACAGCGCAGGGGCTCCCGGCAGCGATCCTGGAGGAGCCAGAACAGCAACTGGCCCTGAGGGTCCACTCCCCCACAGCTAGTGCCATGGGCCCTCTGGGGCTCCCCCTACAGCTGGTGCCATGGTCTCCCTTCCCCCCACAGCGCCCCTCTCACAGAACCACCCCCAAGATTCAATGAGGGGTATTTATGACATAAGTCATGGAGAGGTCACGGGCTGTGATTGTTTGTTATTTGCCCATGACCTGTCCATGACATTTACTAAAAATACTCGTGATTAAGTTGTAGCCTTAACCATTGCATGTCATTCTGCTGCAGTTGTGTGAATCTACTCTCCGTGTAGGCTATGCACTTGTAAAGACATCCAAGGTGGGGTCAGCTGTGGTGACTGAACCCTGGACCACAGGATCTAAACAAATGAGCCGCTGCTGCTTTGAACTCTAGGATCAAGTCTCTTAGCTTGGACTCAGCACTAGACTCATAGACCTCCTTACATGGTCCAGCTACAAGAGGGGGATAAAACCCCTCCACGGGGTTAGCTAACATGGATTCCACACTTCAAGACAACCTCTATCACTCTCAATTGCAACACATACAGGGCCAAATGCTGCTCTCAGTTGCACCAGTGCAGCCCCAGTTCCATCAATAGCAGCACTGTTTAAACGCCAACCCTGTTGAAGATGCTGTTACTGAAATTAAAGGGTCTGCTCTGAGTTCTGAGTTTGGCATATGTTGTTGTCTGTCCTTACATCCAGCCTTGGCATTTATACTGCACTCATATACTAGCTAGGTATATGTTTCAAGGCGCTGTACTTCATTGGGGTCTGTCTCCATTATTCATGTGGATTAAGTCAGTTAATTTATCTTGTCAATGAAATCAGCCCTCTTTATCATTGTCTTTACTCCAGTGGTCTAGTCAATGATTGCATAGGGTGTCATCCTGGCTCTCTCAGCTATGTTTGGCTCACTCTTTATATACTCCTCATTTACCACTTGTTTCCTGTTACTGCCTTTGGCAACTGGTTCTGTGATTCAGATTTGTGTGTGTAAAGAAATTCTGTCAGAATTGGTGAAAGACTTTTCCTTTTCATAACTTCAGCTACCACCTTGCTTTTTTGGAGTTGTTAATGACCAGCTAGCTAATTGGGGTCCTTTGCTCCTCTCCTTAATAGTCACCAAAGTTTAGTAGCTTACAGAGATTCTTCCATTTTCAGCATTCTTTTCTTAAAATGTGCAAACCAAATTGTTCAAGATAATTTATAATTCACATACTCTAGGTCTTCGGTTAGCATGGGTGCATGGCAATTTTGTTTTTCAATTTATTCCATTTCTCTGCTGTCTTTCTCACACTGTCTCAACCCCATCTAATTTTACCCCGAAGAGCATTCATCCTATCAGAGTTGTTCGAGGGGAGTTAATGTTTTATTTTTAGGACATAAGGACCTGCTGGAGAGGGAAAGGACACTTGACCTTACAACCTTGTGCCTTGTAATTTAATCTCATTCATACTTTCCTGCTTTCACTCTCAGTGTCTCTTCCCATAAAAACATCTTTGCTGTCTTTTATAGTCATTTATACTGCTTGCTATGATCTTACTTAATAATTTTATCTGCAGTAGGCCAGATTTTGCCCTCAGAGATACATATTGAGCTCCCTTTGACTTGTTTCCTGCTCTAGACAAAATGTATAGTGGCTACAGATAAAAAGCACTGAATGTCAGAGTGGCATGGATAGGGGCATGACACTAGGTCTAAAAAGACTTGGATCCACTCCCAGCTCTGCCATTAACCTCTCTGTGACCTTGGGCAAGACACTTCACTTTTCTGTGCCTCTTTCCCTCCTATACAAATAAAAATTTGCTAACAAATGATCAGCAGTAACATCTGAGGCCTGGTCTACATTGGGGGGAGGGGAGGAACGATCTAAGTTATGCAACTTCAGCTACGTGAATAACATAGCTGAAATTGATGTACTTAGATCTACTCGTCACGGTGTCTTCACTGCGGTGAGTTGACTGCTGCCACTCCCCCATCGACTCTGCCTGCGCCTCTCATGGCAGTGGAGTGCAGGAGTCGATGGGAGAGCTCTTGGGGGTCGATTTATCATGTCTACACTAGACCCGATAAGTTGACCCCCTCTGGATCGATCGCTGCCTGCCGATCCGGCAGGTAGTGTAGACATACCCTGAGATAGAGCAATTATTTTTTATTCTACATGGACTTTCTCAGTGTGGTAACCATTGTTAAATGTTGATGTTTTCGATGACTACTGTGATATATGCTGCTTGTATTTCCTATTTACTATTAACATTGGGCCAGATTCTTATAATCTCAGACAAGATGAATAGCTCCTTATTCCACAAGTGGTGCTGTTGGTTCAATGGAGCCGTAAATGGAAGAAGATACCGTGCAACATGACTAAGGGTATGTCTACACTAAGGAATAAGGTCGAATTTATAGAATTCGTTTTTTTAGAAATCGGTTTTATATATTCGAGTGTGTGTGTCCCCACAGAAAATGCTCTAAGTGCATTAAGTGCATTAACTCGGCGGAGTGCTTCCACAGTACTGAGGCTAGAGTCGACTTCTGGAGCATTGCACTGTGGGTAGCTATCCCAGTTCCCGCAGTCTCCGCTGCCCATTGGAATTCTGGGTTGAGATCCCAATGCCTGATGGGGCTAAAACATTGTTGCGGGTGGTTCTGGGTACATATCGTCAGGCCCCTGTTCCCTCCCTCCGTGAAAGCAAGGGCAGACAATCGTTTCGAGCCTTTTTTCCTGAATTACCTGTGCATACGCCATAGCACGGCAAGCATGAATCCCGCTCAGGTAACCGTCACCGTATGTCTCCTGGGTGCTGGCAGACACGGTACTGCATTGCTACACAGTAGCAGCAACCCATTGCCTTCTGGCAGCAGACAGTGCAATATGACTGGTAGCCGTCATCGTCATATCCGAGGTGCTCCTGGCCGCGTCGGCCAGGAGCACCTGGGCAGACATGGGCGCAGGGACAAAATTTGGAGTGACTTGACCAGGTCATTCTCTTTAGTCCTGCAGTCAGTCCTATTGAACCATCTTATGGTGAGCAGGCAGGCGATACGGATTGCTAGCAGTCGTACTGTACCATCTTCTGCTGGGCAGGCAAGAGATGAGGATGGATAGCAGTCATATTGCACCATCTTCTGCAGGGCAGGCAAGAGATGAGGATGGCTAGCAGTCGTATTGCACCATCTTCTGCCAAGCAGCCATGAGATGTGGATGGCATGCAGTCCTTCTGCACCGTCTGCTGCCAGCCAAAGATGTAAAAGATAGATGGAGTGGGTCAAAACAAGAAATAGACCAGATTTGTTTTGTACTCATTTGCCTCCTCCCCTGCCTAGGGGACTCATTCCTCTAGGTCACACTGAAGTCACTCACAGAGAAGGTGCAGCGAGGTAAATCTAGCCATGTATCAATCAGAGGCCAGGCTAACCTCCTTGTCCTAATAAGAACAATAACTTAGGTGCACCATTTCTTATTGGAACCCTCCGTGAAGTCTAGCCTGAAATACTCCTTGATGTAAAGCCACCCCCTTTGTTGATTTTAGCTCCCTGAAGCCAACCCTGTAAGCCATGTCATCAGTCGCCCCTCCCTCCGTCAGAGCAATGGCAGACAATCGTTCCGCGCCTTTTTTCTGTGCGGACGCCATACCAAGGCAAACATGGAGGCCGCTCAGCTCACTTTGGCAATTAGGAGCACATTAAACACCACACACATTATCCAGCAGTATATGCAGCACCAGAACCTGGCAAAGCGATGCCGGGCGAGGAGGCGACATCAGCGCGGTCACGTGAGTGATCAGGACATGGAAACAGATTTCTCTATAAGCATGGGCCCTGCCAATGCATGCATCATGGTGCTAATGGGGCAGGTTCATGCTGTGGAACGCCGATTCTGGGCTCGGGAAACAAGCACAGACTGGTGGGACCGCATAATGTTGCAGGTCTGAGACGATTCCCAGTGGCTGTGAAACTTTTGCATGCGTAAAGGCACTTTCATGGAACTTTGTGACTTGCTTTCCCCTGCCCTGAAGCACATGAATACCAAGATGAGAGCAGCCCTCACAGTTGAGAAGCGAGTGGCGATAGCCCTGTGGAAGCTTGCAACGCCAGACAGCTATCGGTCAGTTGGGAATCAATTTGGAGTGGGCAAATCTACTGTTGGGGCTGCTGTGATGCAAGTAGCCCACGCAATCAAAGATCTACTGATATCAAGGGTAGTGACCCTGGGAAATGTGCAGGTCATAGTGGATGGCTTTGCTGCAATGGGATTCCCTAACTGTGGTGGGGCCATAGACGGAACCCATATCCCTATCTTGGCACCGGAGCACCAAGCCGCCGAGTACATAAACCGCAAGGGGTACTTTTCAATAGTGCTGCAAGCTCTGGTGGATCACAAGGGACGTTTCACCAACATCAACGTGGGATGGCCAGGAAAGGTACATGACGCTCGCATCTTCAGGAACTCTGGTCTGTTTCAAAAGCTGCAGGAAGGGACTTTATTCCCAGACCAGAAAATAACTGTTGGGGACGTTGAAATGCCTATATGTATCCTTGGGGACCCAGCCTACCCCTTAATGCCATGGCTCATGAAGCCGTACACAGGCAGCCTGGACAGTAGTCAGGAGCTGTTCAACTACAGGCTGAGCAAGTGCAGAATGGTGGTAGAATGTGCATTTGGACATTTAAAGGCACGCTGGCGCAGTTTACTGACTCGCTTAGACCTCAGCGAAACCAATATTCGCACTGTTATTACTGCTTGCTGTGTGCACCACAATATCTGTGAGAGTAAGAGGGAGACGTTTATGGTGGGGTGGGAGGTTGAGACAAATCGCCTGGCTGCTGGTTACGCACAGCCAGACACCAGGGCGGTTAGAAGATCACAGGAGGGCGCGGTACGCATCAGAGAAGCTTTGAAAACCAGTTTCATGACTGGCCAGGCTACGGTGTGAAACTTCTGTTTGTTTCTCCTTGATGAAACCCCCGCCCCTTGGTTCACTCTGCTTCCCTGTAAATTAACCACACTCCCCTACTCCCTTTAATCATTGCTTGCAGAGGCAATAGAGTCATTGTTGCTTCACATTCATGCATTCTTTATTCATTCATCACACAAATAGGGGGATAACTACCAAGGTAGCCCAGGAGGGGTGGTGGAGGAGGGAAGGAAAATGCCACACAGCACTTTAAAAGTTTACAACTTTAAAATTTATTGAATGCCAGCCTTCTTTTTTTTTGGGCAATCCTCTGTGGCGGAGTGGCTGGTTGGCCGGTGGCCCCCCCACCGCGTTCTTGGGCGTCTGGGTGTGGAGGCTATGGAACTTGGGGAGGAGGGCGGTTGGTTACAGAGGGGATGTAGTGGCAGTCTGTGCTCCAGCTGCTTTTGCTGCAGCTGAGCCATAGACTGGAGCATACTGGTTTGGTCCTGCAGCAGCCTCAGCATTGAATCCTGCCTCCTCTCATCACGCTGCCGCCACATTTGAGCTTCAGCCCTGTCTTCAGCCCGCCACTTACTCTCTTCAGCCCTCCACCTCTCCTCCCGGTCATTTTGTGCTTTCCTGCACTCTGACATTATTTGCCTCCATGCATTCGTCTGTGCTCTGTCAGTGTGGGAGGACAGCATGAGCTCAGAGAACATTTCATCACGAGTGCATTTTTTTTTCTTTCTAATCTTCACTAGTCTCTGGGAAGGAGAAGATCCTGTGATCATTGAAACACATGCAGCTGGTGGAGAAAAAAAAAAGGACAGCCGTATTTAAAAAGACACATTTTATAAAACAGTGGCTACAGTCTTTCAGGGTAAACCTTACTGTTAACATTACATACATATCACATGTGCTTTTGTTCCAAGGTCGCATTTTGCCTCCCCCCACCGCGTGGCTACCCCCTCCCCCCACCCCCCTCCCTGTGGCTGACAGTGGGGAACATTTCTGTTCAGCCGCAGGCAAACAGCTCAGCAGGAACGGGCTCCTCTGAGTGTTCCCTGAAGAAAAGCACCCTATTTCAACCAGGTGACCATGAATGATATCACTCTTCTGAGGATAACACAGAGAGATAAAGAACGGATGTTGTTTGAATGCCAGCAAACATAGACTGCAATGCTTTGTTGTACAATGATTCCCGAGTACGTGCTACTGGCCTGGAGTGGTAAACTGTCCTACCATGAAGGATGTAATAAGGCTGCCCTCCCCAGAAACCTTTTGCAAAGGCTTTGGGAGTACATCCAGGAGAGCCGCGAATGCCAGGGCAAATTAATCCTTTCACATGCTTGCTTTTAAACCATGTATAGTATTTTAAAAGGTACACTAACCGGAGGTCGTTCTCCACCTGCCAGGTCCAGGAGGCAGCCTTGGGTGGGTTCGGGGGCTACTGGCTCCAGGTCCAGGGTGAGAAACAGTTCCTGGCTGTCGGGAAAAGCGGTTTCTCCGCTTGCTTGCTGTGAGCTCTCTACAACCTCATCATCATCTTCTTCGTCCCCAAAACCTGCTTCTGTGTTGCCTCCATCTCCGTTGAAGGAGTCAAACAACACGGCTGGGGTAGTGGTGGCTGAACCCCCTAAAATGGCATGCAGCTCATCATAGAAGCGGCATGTTTGGGGCTCTGACCCGGAGTGGCCGTTCGCCCCTCTGGTTTTCTGGTAGGCTTGCCTCAGCTCCTTCAGTTTCACGCGGCACTGCTTCGGATCCCTGTTATGGCCTCTGTCCTTCATGCCCTGGGAGATTTTCACAAAGGTTTTGGCATTTCGAAAACTGGAACGGAGTTCTGATAGAACGGATTCCTCTCCCCATACAGCGATCAGATCCCGTATCTCCCGTTCAGTCCATGCTGGAGCTTTTTTGCGATTCTGGGACTCCATCATGGTCACCTCTGCGGATGAGCTCTGCATGGTCACCTGCAGCTTGCCACGCTGGCCAAACAGGAAATGAGATTCAAAAGTTTGCAGTTCTTTTCCTGTCTACCTGGCCAGTGCATCTGAGTTGAGAGTGCTGTCCAGAGCAGTCACAATGGAGCACTCTGGGATAGCTCCCGGAGGCCAATACCGTCAAGTTGTGTCCACAGTACCCCAAATTTGACCCGGCAAGGCCGATTTAAGCGCTAATCCACTTGTCAGGGGTGGAGTAAGGAAATCGATTTTAAGAGCCCTTTAAGTCGAAATAAAGGGCTTCATCGTGTGGATGGGTGCAGGTTTACATCGATTTAATGCTGCTAAATTCGACCTAAAGTCCTAGTGTAGACCAGGGCTAAAGGTCTTGGAATTTGGCCCTTAAATTGTGTTCTCTGGTTTACCCTGTTAGACTTCACTGAAACCTTAGATTATTATGCCTATTATTAGGTCCCTAAGCCTAGTAGTGTTCTTCAGTGTTGCTTGATACATACATACATATGATTAGAAATAAATTCTCTTACAGATTCACTAACATTTGCTTCTGATCTTACATTCTCCACTTAATGTATCCTATAGGATGTGTGTCTGATCAAATATGATAGATTGGGGTGATTCTGTCCATAATTCATAGTTGATATACAGTAGTGTAAAGTTAAGAATTATAAAGTAATATAATTGCTTTTCCTTTTAAACCAGACTGAGCTGGATTCAGATTGACACCTTCAACCAGAACATTTAACATGCAAATACTAGACCAATGAGCATAGGGAATGAGGAATGCTAATTTGGAATTAAGAGCTGAAGGCAGGTAGCTATTGACATCTTCAAAGGGAGTCCACGGGGCCTGACATTCAGAGGTGCTGAGCATCCATAGCACTCAATAAATTCAGCTGGAATTGTGGGTGCTTGGCACAATCAGGCTATTCAGCGGGACGTGCAAACTGGGATCAGGTCACCTTAGAACTGTTGAAACTGCCTCAGCTGAAAGAAAAGCCAAAGGAACAGTTGAAATGCTAGGTTCTGAGAGAGGAAATGGCGAAATAAAACCACAGCTCGGTGAGGTGGTTGTCAGAGGCTATGTAGGCAGCAGGAAGATTATGGCCTTCCCTTCCCAGCTTCGTTAACTCCTCTGGCAAAATTTTAAAAAGGCTGTGTTAAATCAAAGACCAAATTGCTTTGATTAGTATAGAGAAATAGGTATCAAGAGGGCTTTTGGGAACAGTCCTGGGTATTGGAGACAGAAGGCCTAGGAAACCTTCCAGAAGTGATTAGCGGATAACCTTGGGAGGGGGGACATGGTCTATGCCACCTTGGCATGTGAAAAAAGCCAGGAGTGTTAGAAAGAAGAGACCAAAGGTTAAATTAAAATAACCAGTTCTGCACTATAGCTGAGGTTTTCAAAGCTGCCTTGGGGATTTGGATGCCCGGTTTCTAACAACTATCTGAGTGGTTTCTATCCCCTCAGCAGCTATGAATATCACATCCTACCAATCTGGACTTCCTCTATACCATTTTTAAACAGAGAAGAAGGGACTGGGGGTTGGACTAGATGACCTTCTGGGGTCCCTTCCAACCCTGATATTCTATGACTGATATCAGGAAGGGGGAGAGCCTGGAAGCCAAGTGGAGAAAAGAGAAAAGACTCTAAAGGTGGGAGGTGGAGCTCTGGTTGTAGAAGCATCTGAAAAATGCAGGGATCAGGAATCAGACTGAAAAAGAGAGAAGAGAAGTCTAAAATGGGGGGAAGGGGAAGACAGAGATGAAAACTGAAGAAAACGGAGCTGCTCCCTAAGTAGGTTTAAAAAGATAAACAGGACCAAGGAATATCAGTAAGGTATGCCACTGTGAGAGATCATTTATTTTGTTGGTGACTGACTGAAGGAATAGGGAAGTGAGGCTGAGATATTAAGTATAACATCCACCTTGTGGCTTGTTTTGCATAGGCCAGAAAGGTGATAAGCAGCCATTAAAGAGGAGTGGGAGCTGTTGTGGGAGCACTGTTTGCTCTAATTCAGGGTCTCATCCTTGATTCACCCTCTAGGTGCTACTGAAGTACAAATAATTATGATAAATAACTTATATAGAACACCTTTCCTCTTAGAGGATTCCAAAGTACTTTGGAAACAATGGATCAAATTAAAAATTCAATGGAGTCGAATCCTTAAAATGCCTGGTCTAAATTTGGCCATGTCTGTATTGGCTTTGTAATGGAACATGGCAATTATTTAAAAAGCAGATGGCAATGCTATGGACCTGATTCTTCTTTCACTTGCACTGGTGTAAATCAGGAATTACTTGGCTAAACTGAATAGAATTTTCCTAGGGTAAAACTGTTACAAGCGTGAGGAGAATCAGGCCCTGGTGTTTGGATGAGGAAAAGCGTAAGAATAACAGGTCCGTAGAATCATAGAATCTCAGGGTTGGAAGGGACCTCAGGAGGTCATCTAGTCGAACCCCCTGCTCAAAGCAGGACCAACCCCAACTAAATCATCCCAGCCAGGGCTTTGTCAAGCCGGGCCTTAAAAACCTCTAAGGATGGAGATTCCACCACCTCCCTAGGTAACCCATTCCAGTGCTTCACCAGTTAAAACAAGGACCAGGTTCTGATCTCAGTTACACCCTTGTATATGACAGCATAATTCAGCCACAACTGTTACTTTTCTAGTGGTGAGATGTGGCCTGTAGAGATGTTTGGAACATTTTCACTGAAATATGCTGCTTCATAAAGCCAAAATGTTTCAGGAAGGTTTTTGAGAGCAAGGGAGAAAATGTCTATAGCCTGGTGGTTAGGATACCTGCATGGGTTGTCAAGTATCAGAGGGGTAGCCGTGTTAGTCTGGATCTGTAAAAGTGGCAAAGAGTCCCGTGGCACCTTATAGACTAACAGACGTATTGGAGCATAAGCTTTTGTGGGTGAATACCCACTTCGTCGGATGCATGTAGTGGAAATTTCCAGAGGCAGGTATAAATATACAAGCAAGAATCAGGCTAGGGATAACGAGGTTAGTGCAATCAGGGAGGATGAGGCCCTCTTCTAGCAGTTGAGGTTTGAACATCAAAGGAGGAGAAACGGCTTTTGTCGTTGGCGAGCCATTCACAGTCTTTATTTAGTCTGAGCTGATGGTGTCAAATTTGCAAATGAACTGAAGCTCAGCAGTTTCTCTTTGAAGTCTGCTCCTGAAGTTTTTTGCTGCAGGATGGCTACCTTTACATCTGCTATTGTGTGTCCAGGGAGGTTGAAGTGTTCTCCTACAGGTTTTTGTATATTGCCGTTCCTAATATCTGATTTGTGTCCATTTGTCCTATTACATAGGGTCTGTCCAGTTTGGCCGATGTACATAGCAGAGGGGCATTGCTGGCACATGGTGGCATATATTACATTGGTGGACGTGCAGGTGAATGAACCGGTGATGGTGTGGCTGATCTGGTTAGGTCCTGTGATGGTGTTGTTGGTGTAGATATGTGGGCAGAGTTGGCATTGAGGTCTGTTGCATGGATTGGTTCCTGAGTTAGAGTTACTCTGTTGCGGTGTGTAGTTGCTGGTGAGAATATGCTTCAGGTTGGCGGGTTGTCTGTGGGCGAGGACTGGCCTGCCTCCCAAGGCCTGTGAAAGTGAGGGATCATTGTCCAGGATGGGTTGTAGATCACTGATGATGCATTGGAGAGGTTTTAGCTGAGGACTGTATGTGATGGTCAGTGGAGTTCTGTTGGTTTCTTTCTTGGGCTTGTCTTGCAGCAGAAGGTTTCTGGGTTCACGTCTGGCTCTGTTGATCTGTTTCCTTATTTCCTCGTGTGGGTATCATAGTTTTGAGAATGCTTGGTGAAGATCTTGTAGGTGTTGGTCTCTGTCTGCAGGGTTGGAGCAAATGCGGTTGTACCTCAGTACTTGGCTGTAGACAATGGATCGTGTAGTGTGTCCGGGGTGGAAGCTGGAGGCATGAAGGTAGGCATAGCAGTCAGTGGGTTTTCGGTATAGGGTGGTGTTAATGTGACTGTCACTTATTTGCACCGTGGTGTCTAGGAAGTGGATTTCCCATGTAGAGTGGTCCAGCCTGAGGTTGATGGTGGGGTGGAAGCTATTGAAATCGTGGTGGAATTCTTCCTGTGCATCCAGATGATGATGTCATCAGTGCAGCATAGGTAGAGAAGGGGAATGAGTGGATGAGAGCTGAGGAAATGTTGTTCCAGGTCAGCCATAAAAATGTTGGCATATTGTGGGGCCATGCAGGTGCCCATAGTGTTGCCACTGGTCTGGAGGTATATATTGTCACCAAATTTGAAATAATTGTGCTTGAGGATAAAGTCATAGAGCTCAGCAACCAGTTGTGCTATGGTGTCATCAGGGATACTGTTCCTGACAGCTTATATTGCATCTGGGGGGAGGGATAGCTCAGTGATTTGAGCATTGGCCTGCTAAACCCAGGGTTGTGAGTTCAATCCTTCAGGGGGCTATTTAGGGATCTGGGGCAAAAATTTTGGATTGGCCCTGCTTTGAGCAGGGGGTTGGACTAGATGACCTCCTGAGGTCCCTTCCAATCCTGATATTCTATGATGTTTGTGTAGAGAACCCCTGCATCCATGGTGACTAGGATGGTGTTTTCTGGAAGATCACCAATGCATTGTAGTTTTCTCAGGAAATCAGTGGTGTCATGGAGATAGCTGGGAGTGCTGGTGGCATAGGGTCTGAGTAGAGAGTCCACATATCCGGACAGTCCTTCAGTGAGAGTGCCAATGCCCGAGATGATGGGGCGTCCAGGATTTCTGGGTTTGTGGATCTTGGGTAGTAGATAGAATAACCCCGGTCGGGGCTCTAAGGGTATATTGATTTGTTCCTGTGTTAGTGTAGGGAGTGTCCTGAGTAGATGGTGCAGTTTCTTACTGTATTCCTCAGTGGGATCTGAGGAAAGTGGCCTGGGGAATTTGGTATTGGAGAGTTGTCTGGCAGCCTCCTTTTGGTAGTCAGACCTGTTCATGATGACAACAGCACCTGCTTTATCAGCCTCTTTGATTATAATGTCAGGGTTGTTTCTGAGGCTGTGGATAGCGTTGCTTTCTGCACGACTTAGGTTATGAGGCAAATGATGTTGTTTTTCCACAATTTCTGCCTGTGCACGTCGGCGGAAGCATCCTCTGTATCGGTCCAGACTGTCATTTCAACCCTCGGGAGGAGTCCATGTGGAGTTCTTCTTCTTGTGTTGTGGGTGGGAGGGTATCTGTGTATCAGTATGCTGTTCAGTGTTATCTTGAAAGTATTCTTTGAGTCGGAGACGGCCAAAGTAGGCTTCCAGATCACCACAGAACTGTATCATGTTTGTGGGGGTGGTGGGGCAGAAAGAGAGTCCCTGAGATAGGACAAACTCTTCTGCTGGGCTGAGTGTGTAGCTGGATAGATTGACGATATTGCTGGGTGAGTTAGGGGTACCACTGTTGTGGCCCCATGTGGCAGGTGTGATTTTAGGCAGTTTACAGTCCTTTTTCCTTTGTAGAGAGGTGAAGTGTGTAATGTGGATCTCCTGTCTTATTTTAGTAAAGTCCGTTTGTAGGGAAGATTGGTTATTTATGAGAATTTCCAGGTTGGAGAGCTCTTTTTTGATGTTTTCCTGTGGCACCTTATAGACTAACAGACGTATTGGAGCATAAGCTTTCGTGGGTGAATACCCACTTCGTCGGATGCATGTAGTGGAAATTTCCAGAGGCAGGTATAAATATGCAAGCAAGAATCAGGCTAGGGATAACGAGGTTAGTTCAATCAGGGAGGATGAGGCCCTCTTCTAGCAGTTGAAGTGTGAATACCAAGGGAGGAGAAACGGCTTTTGTCGTTGGCGAGCCATTCACAGTCTGTGTTTAATCCTGAGCGGATGGTGTCAAATTTGCATGGGTTGTGGGAGACTCAGGTTCCAGCTTGGAGTGAAAAACTCGACTGTGAATCAGGCAGAGTAACAACTAGAACCTGGGTCTTCCATGTCCCCACCTGTACACCAACCATCAGGCTATAGAGTGACCCGCATTTTCCTGTTTCTGTTTTGGGAAAAACATTCAAGAGGTTTTGTTCCACTGCTGAATAAAAACAAGTTTCAAAACCTCAACAGTTGATGTGCAGTGGAATTGTCTTCCAGCTAGCTGCCATGGCCTGTGATCTTGCATACTTTGCTGTGCCAGCCTAATAGAAATAATGGCAAATGGAAGAGTTAATGTCTGCAGTGTCACAAGGGCAGAGTTGCACTATCTTGTGACTTCCTGGAAGATACCGTAATGAGTGTCTCTCCTGAATCACATGTCATCTTTTTCTGTCTGATTGGTTTCTCCCAAGAAAAGAGGCGAGCTTTGCAGAAAAAAAGAAGGAAAACATGCGAAGAAGATACTTTTTTCCAGGCTAGAATTTTTTTTAGATAACAATATACAGAATATTTTTGTATGTAGAGGAAAAAATATTTCTGTGTTGGGAGGAAATAAATATGCTCTGAGATCAAATGGAAACAAAGACCAAAGAAGTGAGTTTTGAATATATCCTTAATGCAGGCTGAAAAATATGAAGACAGACCATAAATGATATACCAGACATGGCACTGTGCTTACAAATTGCAATTCTAAATGTCATATGCTGTAAGTCTTTCTTGCTCACCCCACATAATTCACAAGAGAGAACTTTTCTTTTTTTTCTCGGAAATGAATATTATTCTTTAGCTGATATCCAAAATAAACAGCTTTGGTTGCCATTTTCCCTTCTTCAGTGTCTCAAACCAACTACACAAACTGCATCTCTCTCTCTGCAATCTAGAAATCCAAAAATCTTAATCTTTTGCTTCTGATAACCTCCAACTTTGGATTAGGATGTTTTATTTCTTACTGCTATTATAGACTAGATCAGTGCTGCTTTGTTTATACTGTAGGTTTTACCACTCCATGGATATGTCAGGAATATTTTTATCTTCCTTTTTTGAATCGCCTCTTAATCATATCACGAGGCGCCTTTTCCAGATCTGTAGTTTTATTGAGTGGGGTTTTATAATCTTTGCAGAACTCCTAGCCAGTCATATCCATAAAGAAATGAAAAAACCTGGTATTCACATCACTTGATGTGGTTGGTTTTTTGGGTTCCGCAAAGATTAAAAACACAGTTAAGACTTGAGAGCATCCTAGAGGGAATATAGAGGCTGCTATTAATATGTTCTTCCTTTGAACAGAACTGATCTAAGGGTTTGGAAATGGAGGAAAAGTGACTGTTTAAAGCAATAGACAAGGCTGAGATTTTTGGAGACATAGCACAGAATATTAGAGTCAAAAGGAACTGTTAGTGATATGAGACCATGCAGAAGTCACCACTAAGGCTCACCACCATTTATATACATGCAGATGGGTAAAGAAATCACAGAGAAAAGACTATATGTGAAGGGGTAGGACTCTGGCTATGTTCAAGGGATGTGTTTTGCATAACTGGATGGGGAGTGAAGGTGGCTTTGCATTATGGCAGCTGGTGTGTCACAGATCACCCATCTGAAGTGACAGTCTCTGCTGTCATTCTCACACATAGAATCATAGAATCATAGAATATCAGGGTTGGAAGGGACCCCAGAAGGTCATCTAGTCCAACCCCCTGCTCAAAGCAGGACCAATTCCCAGTTAAATCATCCCAGCCAGGGCTTTGTCAAGCCTGACCTTAAAAACCTCTAAGGAAGGAGATTCTACCACCTCCCTAGGTAACGCATTCCAGTGTTTCACCACCCTCTTAGTGAAAAAGTTTTTCCTAATATCCAATCTAAACCTCCCCCACTGCAACTTGAGACCATTACTCCTCGTTCTGTCATCTGCTACCATTGAGAACAGTCTAGAGCCATCCTCTTTGGAACCCCCTTTCAGGTAGTTGAAAGCAGCTATCAAATCCCCCCTCATTCTTCTCTTCTGCAGGCTAAACAATCCCAGCTCCCTCAGCCTCTCCTCATAAGTCATGTGTTCCAGACCCCTAATCATTTTTGTTGCCCTTCACTGGACTCTCTCCAATTTATCCACATCCTTCTTGTAGTGTGGGGCCCAAAACTGGACCCAGTACTCCAGATGAGGCCTCACCAATGTCGAATAGAGGGGAACGATCACGTCCCTCGATCTGCTCGCTATGCCCCTACTTATACATCCCAAAATGCTATTGGCCTTCTTGGCAACAAGGGCACACTGCTGACTCATATCCAGCTTCTCGTCCACTGTCACCCCTAGGTCCTTTTCCGCAGAACTGCTGCCTAGCCATTCGGTCCCTAGTCTGTAGCTGTGCATTGGGTTCTTCCGTCCTAAGTGCAGGACCCTGCACTTATCCTTATTGAACCTCATCACTCGTAAGGAGAGCTGCAGGCTATGAGGACAGTCTCCCCTTCACCTCTTTGGCCCAACTACTAAAGCTGCTCTCTCTACTTCTGAGACAGGCCTAGGCTTCCTACTCTCACTGCCCCCTCCCCTTCCCTGTGGCTTCCTTGTGGACTCTGGGCCTGACACCTCCACTTCCTGGTCTTGAGCAGCAGCCTAATCCATTCCCAGAAGGCAGTCATGTTGCGAGGGAGGCAGTACCAGAAGGGGTATAGAGAAACAGAAGGGGGCAAATGGGGAGGGGAGACTGGACGACTGGGGAAAAGGGTGAGTTGGTGAGCACAGAGAAAGACAATGGTGAAGGGAAAAAGATGGGAGAGAAGTTGGGACTGGAAAAGGGAAAGGGAGGAAAGAAAAATATTGCAGTGGCCAATTCTGGGAGAATGGTCTTGTCAGGAAACCTAGGTTCCATTCCCAGCTCTGCACTCTGGTTTGCTGTGTGACCTTGGGAAAGTCACCTCAGGTCCCCACCTGTAAAATGGGTCAGTATTATTGACCCAACTCAGAGGGAGGTGCAAGCACCCAAAGAACCTAGAATGGAAGTTATTAGATTACTTTTAAATTCATAGTTCACAAGGCTAGAAGGGACCATTGTGATCATCTAGTCTGACCTCGTGCACCACACAAATCATAGGACTTGCCTGAGTTAATTCCTGTTTGAACTACAGCATCTCTTTTACAATAACATCCAAACTTGATTTAAAGATTTCTGGTGTTGGAGAATCCACCACAACCCATTGAGTTGTGCCAAGGATCATTTACTCTCATTGTTAAAAAAAATGTTCCATATGTCTAGTCTGAATTTGTCTAGTTTAACTTCCAGCCCTTGGATCTTGTTTGCTAGACAACTGTTATCAGCTGTTTGTTCCCCCTGTAGGTACTTATAGTCCAGGATCAAGTCACCCCTTAACCTTCTGTTTGTTGAGCTAAACAGGATGAGCCCTTTGAGTCAATCACTATAAGGCATGTTTTCCAACCCTTTTATCATTCTAGTGGCTTGTCTCTGAACCATCTCTGATTTATCGTCGTCCCTCTTGAATTCTCGACAGCAGAAATGGACCCAGTATTCCAGTATCTGTTGCAGTGATGCCAGAGGCAGAGGGGAGAGAGCTTAAGTTCAAAACCAGCTCGCTTCCTTCATGCGTTCATGTCCACAAAACTGTAGCTCAAATAGCTACTTAACAGCAAGATTGCGAGAGGCCCCTATATAGTTCCAAGGAGCTTTTGTCCCCCTTGTGCCACAGTTGCAGCCATTGCATTGAGGGGAGCCCACGTTCTGCTCCTTTTTGTGCCTGTTTGGGGGCACGGTGCCTCAAGAGAGCAGAAAGAGCTTGGGAAGAGGTGAGCCATGGCTCCCATACTGCCTCCTTGCTGACCAGCTAAATTGGGGGAAAAGGTTTGCACAGTCCTGCTAAATCCCCACGTATGCCAGGCTGCTCACAGAGGGCTTGTGCTTTCCTGGGCCCAGTGCCGGCTCCAGGCACCAGCTTCCCAAGCAGGTGCCTGGGGCGGCAGTGAGAATGGGGCGGCAGGCCGTGTCCCGCGATGGCAATTGGCAATTTGGCGGCGACTGCTTGGGGGCAGAAAAATTGGTAGAGCCACCCCTGCCTGGGCCAGAATCCCATCCTGGAGTCCCCTGCTCATGTCAGTGTCTAAATATTGTGATTTGGCCCTTGGCATGTAACTAGAATTTAAAATGACTCTGTAGCTACTTCTGACCCCTTCCTACCGGTCATGTTCCTGTGGGTGCTAGCTGATTTTGAAACAAATGTAAAATGTTTTGTTGGAATCTTACTCTTTATTCCAGGTACATTTTTAAAGTTTAAAAGAGGCAGACACAAAACCCTCCAGCAAAATTAAAATAACAAAACTACAGATGGTCTGGAACTAAAACTCTGGATCAAAACAATTCCAGACTTCAGGGGAGTTCAGGCTATTCTATTCTTTATGGTTTCTTATATTGTACTCATCTTAATATCTGAGTGCCTTCCTGTAGTGCATTAAGCAAGGTGGCTAACATCTGTCACATTTGTTCTACCATCCTCTTGCCAGGGGGAGAAGTGTGTCTTGTTTTTGTAGGGTGTTTTGTTTAAATTTTCATGTTGTTATGTATTTACGCTGGCGAAGGCAAAGTCAAAGAAATACATTTTGGACTTGGAGCAGAAGGTGGTGTGGTTTGTGTTGGTCCTTCGTTCCTGGGGAAGTTCATTCCAGAGTCTCTGACTGGCCCCTGAGAAAGTTCTGTATTCTGCACAGACAAGCCTTACCCATATTGCAGAGAGCTCCTTTGTGCCAGAGGAACATAATTGTCAATCATGGTCTTCATCCCAGAGCTTTAGATGTTTTTTAGAACTCCTGGTCTTAGTCCAGAGAGCACCTTGAAGATAAAGACTGAGATTTTTAACTTGATGTGATGTTCAGTGGGAAGCCAGTACAGAGAGTGGAGGACTGGCAGTGGCCTGTGTTGCATAGGGGATGTGCTGCAGTATTCTATGTTAGTTGGAGCTTCCCAAGTGCTGAAGGCTTCATGCCCAGATCTGTTGCATTGCTGTAAGTCCAGGTGAGAAATGACAAAAGCATGAATAACTGGGGCCAGGTCATCATCTGCCAAGATGGGACAGAGTCTCCTAACCAACCAAAGATGATAGCAGCATCCACGAGTAAGACTTTCTGTGTGAGAGCTTAACATCGCTGAGGAATGGTGGAGCTGTGTGTCATGTGCATACTGCTGGCCCTTGAGTTCATGTTGTCTGAGCAGTTCACCTAGTGGTTGCATGTGAATATTGGAAATGACCAGAGAAATAACTGATCTTTGTGGGACTCCACAAGTGTTAAAGAAGCCGTTTTCCATCACTATTTGTTGGGTGTATCCTTCCAGGGAAGAACTCACACTCTTAAGAGCACAGTTTTGGACCTCTGCCACCTCTCTCAGGCCGTGAACCCAGCACCAAATCTGAATATTGTAGCTGTCTCTTCTTTCTATAAGGGCAAAGCGAACCTCTGGATCAGGCCATGCTCAGACTGGAACTGGATTTATGTCTGAATCTGAATTTTGCAGGCCCATTGCCAACAGGCAGTGACAAAATACATTAAAATAAACTAATAAAAGGCTGTCGGGAAAAATATATAAATCAAACCTAACCTATATAGGACCTAGTCTGGCACCGCTTACTGACAGGTGTAACTTTACTCGCATTAGTAGTCCTGTTGACACTCATATGTCTCATTTATTTTAAACATACTAGACCTGATTCACTTCTCACTCTTTACACCACTGTGACTGCATTGGAGTTGTTCTTATTTTACACCAGTGTTAATGACCAAAGAAACAGGCCCACTGACAATATCCATGTTTGATCTGGTAATAAATAAAAAGGCTTACCAAAATAACAAATGTTTTATATTCTTATTCTGATGGAGGCCTACATAAAAATTGTATCTCACAGTCCAACTAAATGTGAAAGGGCTGCCAAAACGGCATATATAAATCCCAGTGATCTCACATATTTTCAACAAGTAATTAAAAAATGGAGGAGAGAAGTGTTCACACTCCGTATTAGGATCAGTGGCAAAAGGTTAGTTTATTTTAGCATATTCAGAACAACAAATGATGCAGAGGTATCTGTTTGGTAAACAAAATACTGATATTTGTGATGCATTCAGAGAAATTGTTAATATTTTAAGTTAATCATGATTCGATTTCAGTATCAGTGAAATAAATTTGTTCAATTTAATACCTAGTATTTTCTGCAGGCATTTGCTTCTAAAGGCATTTAGATGTCTGTCTGTACCTTGGATGGATTCCAGTGTTCATCCATATGTTCAGATGGAAATAACATTTGAGTTGAAGATTTGTAGTTTAGTCTCTCAGGTATAGATTTTCAATGACCGTATCTTGTTTAAGCTGGTGAATGGAGCTTCCACCTTGCCAGTTTCTGACACAATTTCCAACTTGATATCCTTGTTGGGTTGCAAATTACTGTCAAGCTATGTGAATTGAGTTGCCTCCCTTGCCTTGTGATGTAATGTTTGAGTTGGGAGTTGCTGGGGTTCTCATTAGATTTGTTTTTTCATAGCTGATCATTAACCCCATCTTTTTGGCTATGCTGGCAGCCTTTCAGTCTTTACTCATGCGTTGGTTTGAGCTATCACTTAGAAGAACTATGGCATCAGCAATATCTAGATTTTCTAGTGTATTGTTAAGCAATATGATTCCTGTGTTGTATCAGTCTGCATTTTTCTTTTGCATAATGAAGTCCCTGATTGGCTGTCTGAAATATGTTAAACAGGAGAATGACAACTAACAAGTAACAAATGGCAAAAAGGGCCTGATCCAATGCCCATGGAAGTCAGTGGAGAGACTCCCATTGGGTCAAAGGGCTTTAGTTCAGACCGATGGTGAAAAGGGGTTACAGAAGAGAGTATGGCATTAGTTGTACATGAAATGGTGTGATGGTCACGTTCTAGACACCTCAGCGGGTCTGAACCCAAAAGAATAAGCCATTAAATCAAGCAATAGCATGCAATATTATTGAACTAGAAAAGTATATCAAGTAAGATCTTATGTGTAAACTGGTGACACTCTGGTCAGGAATATCATTGCATGATGTATGCATTGGTTATGTATAAAGAGTTATATATGTGTGCTGGAAATGTGTTCTTCAAATGTGTTTTGGAGGCAGTGAATAGCTAGAGCCTGCCTTAGGCAAAGGAATGTGGATTTACCTGTCTTACTGGCTTGATTGCAGACAGAAGACAAGAAATGTATATTTGCTCACTAAGCTGCTGCTTATACAGACACTGGGAACAAAGTCTTCACCCAAGGAAGTCTTCCTGGCTCTTGAGGCAAAGGCAATAGACTTTGGGAATCATAAAGGGAGCCAAAAGACATTCTAGTTATCCATCACTTAGGTAACAAAGGGGACAGCATCCTCTGATTCTGTGAATGTTTCATCCTCTTGCCTCGAACACTAGGAATGCTGGTAACTTGATGGAAATGAGAAAACTGCCTAGAAAAGATTGCAAGTGCTAAGATTAAGTTTGAGTCACGAGAAAGCATGTTTTGTTTTGTTTGTATCCATATCTGCCTCTTTTTCTCTTGCTTAATATCACTTAAATCTCCATTCTTTGTTAATAAACTTAGCTGTAGTTTTACTATAAACCATCTCAGTGCTAAAAGAAAAGGAGTACTTGTGGCACCTTAGAGACTAACCAATTTATTTGAGCATGAGCTTTCGTGAGCTACAGCTCACTTCATCGGATGCATACTGTGGAAAGTGTAGAAGATCTTTTTCTACACACAAAGCATGAAAAATACCTCCTCCCCTCTCAGTGCTGTTATATTGAAGTAAAGGGTGAGTCCTCAGCTAACCTAAGAGGCTGGTGTGTGTACTGTCTCTTTGGAGGTAGCAAACTTAATTTTTGTGAGAGTCCAGAGAGCGGGACCGGATGCTTCAGGGAGCTGTCTCCTGGGAACTTGGGAACAGCGGGTCACTGATTGTTACCTGCAAGGCAAGGTTAAGACTGGAAGATTCTCTAGGAGTTTGCTGGTGAGGTGGGCAGACTGGTGCGGCAGGGAGTTGACACAGTCTAAACTCCAGCAAAGCTCTCCTTTGCTGAGGCTGAGGGGGAACACAGTGGTTTGTGGTTCTGGGCATCTCCAATGGATATTCCTATTGGAGGAAACCCACTCCATCCACGTACTTCGGGAGTATTTGGGCTCTGTGAACTGAGCGTGGAGAAGCAGTGCCGAGGGTGGCTGGTGACCTTGCATTCTGCTTTGTCCCGCCCCCAACCCCCAGAGTGGCTTTCCCCCTGGATTACACAATGCTGGAACACCCTGCATAGTAGCTGCACAGATATCCCTGTGCAGCTATTCCCCCAGCGGACCCCCGCCCCCACCCTCCAACGCAAACTCTGTACATCCCCTACAAGTCCCCTAACATTAGTGCAAACAAAAAAACATTCACACAAATAGCAAATAATAAAGAGTTGCAAACATAGTCCAACTGAATAGCCTTTCAGAATGTGAGTGAATGTTTGCAAACACTGTTCTGGCAGTCTTTGACCAGCTGTAAGCAGCATGCAATTGAGAGCACAAAAACATTTCTATGGAAAATCATTCTGTTGTGCAAGAGCAGTTGCACCCCATGGGCCAGATCCTCAGCTGGTGTAAATCATTGTCGATCTGTTAAATCAACAGGGCCTTGTAGTTCCATCAAAGTCAATGGAACTATGCTGAATTACACCAGCCAAAGATCTGGCCCTATGTTAGGTGCACAGGTTAACTTCTCTAGCTTCTATTGCATTAATCACTTGGAGTCTTAACACCTGCGTTTCCCATTGGAATCGATGGATAGTTTCAGGCGTTCTACACCTTATGGGATCAAGCCTTGGGAGATGAGGGTGCTCAGCACCATGACAGAGGCACTCGACACCTTGCAGGATTGGGCCCTTAAACTGCCAACAGGAAAATATTGTCATGTATTCGAGCCTGCAAGGCCACGTACTATTACCCCTCCCTGCACATTTAAAATGCCATCTCTTGGAAGCTTACTCATGATGTTGGGAGCAGTTACTTTAAGCCATTCTGTGGCCATGTGTAACATTGTACTTATGATGTGACTTGGTTGACTTCTGTCATCTGGGAGATAACGGTATCTGATTATGTGATGTTCTTGTCTAAGTCAGAATTACAGCTTCTCCATATTTGATCAGCTCTTCTGGGTTTTTCAAGTGGCAAAGGGAATGAGGACGGGGGCGAGGGCGGTGTGTGTGTACTTTCAATGCGTTCAACGTGATGAAGAGGGGCTCTAGGTTGCGATTTAAAGGAAAATCACAAGGGGGGACATTCCCTGGTGAATAGGCTACATTTGTGGAAATTGCGAGTAAAACGTCACGTAATTGGTTTGTATCCCAAGCTATTTTTTATCTTTCAAATACATCCTGATGTCTTTACCCAGGCAAAACTGCAATCGACTTAAATTGGGAGTTTTGTCTGAGTATGACGTGCACGTGTATAGGTGCACATAAAAATACATACACGTCTCCGTGAAAGAAGAGAGCCCAGACCAGTCTCCGTGACAGCTGATCAAGAGATGCACTCACATTGAAGATTACAATCTCATCTGGTTTAAAGACCTCAAGATTTGCTCCAACAAGAAAAATAGAAATGCTGGGATGAAAGGGAACGGTTCTGAAGACAGGATTTTCAGGTTTCAGGTGCCGTATAGACAGAACCTGAGAATTCACTTGTCTAAGCCTTTGTATGAGCATAGAGATTGCGCTGCCTGTCAGCTTGCCATGCAGCTCAGCCACGAGCTCTGCAACTCTGGACATCCTAAGGGAGATAGTTGTTGTTTCAGCCGTTTATCCCATCTCCTGTGCCACCCCATTCCAAGATACCCAAAAGTAAGATTCACGAGTCTGAGTTTGGATCCTCATCTCAACTTCCCTAAATCTATGGGAATCCGGTGTTCAGATTTGGGCCTGTTGCTAATCAAATGCAATGGACGTTTGACTTAATTTTTTTTTACAGATAGGAATCTACAACTTCTGTGACAGCTCTGGCAAAATTCCACTCTGATCGAAGAATTTTAAGCTTATAGTTGACTATAATCCTAAAGCTATATCAAGTGTTTAGACAATCAGCTACACGTCTGATATTTAATTACACGCGATAAATAATTAATAGCATTGCAGTCGGGGACATAAAGAATGGTTAGACAATCTGTACTTCTGAATAGCACAAGAATAGGTACTAGTCAGTAGCCTGACCAGCTCTATTCCTGTCTCTTCTGATAGCAAAGCTGTAAATACCTGGTTGCCTTGTTTTTGTGTTTATAACTGGATTGGCCTCATGAGATTTAACCTTATGTGACTGGATCTATTCATGGAAGATTAGATGACAAATCCTGTTGGGTGAGTCTAAACTAGATCTGATGTAATCATCATTGTGAATGCATCTCTTGATTGACTGTAATGGAGATGGTCAGGGCGCTGTTCCCTCAGAAGGGTGTGTGTGGGTCTCTGTGTGTGTGTGCGTGTGCATGAGGAAAGATATCTATCTGCACATGTCCAAAAAGGCCCAATTAGCATTCATTGTACTTTGTCACTAGAGACCAACCTGATTTAGCAACTGCACCCTTCTTTTGCACAACTGGTGCCTCCATGCCTGTTTTGAAAACAGTCACTTGTATTTTTCCAGGCAACATGGAGGAGTTTAGTAGTTATTAAGCCTTTCAGATGCAAAAAGGACAGTAAACAAGAACTCAAATGTGCTAAAGTCCTCAGCTTAGTAAAGTGTAACTATTTGGTGAGTAGATTATAAAACAAAAACAAAACCTGAAAGTTAATTTTTCTTTCATTTTTCATGAAAAGTACCAGATTGACCAAGGTGACCAAAGGCAAGGTTTTAAAAACAGTGATTCTGGATGCCTACATTTTTTTGGTTGCTCAGCTTAAGGTGACTTGAAGGAGTCTGATTTTCACAAAGTACCGAGCACCTACATTCTGAAAAAAGAAAAGGAGTATCTGTGGCACCTTAGAGACTAATAAATTTAATTGAGCATAATCTTTCATGAGCTATAGCTCACTTCATCGGATGCATTCAGTGGAAAATACAGTGGGGAGATTTATATACCAATTGGTCACTCGATTACAGACCTAAAAGTCGCAATATTACAACAAAAAGACTTCAAAAACAGACTCCAACGAGAGACTGCTGAATTGGAATTAATTTGCAAACTGGATACAGTTAACTTAGGCTTGTATAGAGACTGGGAGTGGATGGGTCATTACATAAAGTAAAACTATTTCCCCATGTTTATCCCCCCTCTCCCCCCGCCACTGTTCCTCAGACGTTCTTGTCAACTGCTGGAAATGGCCCACCTTGATGATCACTACAAAAGGTTTTCTTCCCCCCCCCCGCACCTCCCCCGCTCTCCTGCTGGTATTAGCTCATCTTAAATGATCACTCTCCTTACAGTGTGTATGGTAACACCCATTGGTTCATGTTCTCTATGTATATAAATCTCCCCACTGTATTTTCCACTGAATGCGTCCGATGAAGTGAGCTGTAGCTCACGAAAGCTTATGCTCAAATAAATGGGTTAGTCTCTAAGGTGCCACAAGTCCTCCTGTTCTTTTTGCGGATACAGACTAACACGGCTGCTCCTCTGAAACCTACCTTCTGAAAATCATTCTCTGTTAAGCTGGGCACTAAAATCTCAGCCCCAAGTCTCTTATCTACTGATTGCATACATCACGAGCAATTGCAGTACAAGTTTCCCCACAATGCCCTTGCAGTACACCACAAACTCCTTCTGTAGGGCTCGCTCACAGAGGTCAGTCTGTGCACACTGAGAACGTGATCCAATGCATGTTGAGGTCATTGAAAAGACAGCAGTTGATTTTAATTGGTATTGGCTTCAATCTTTCTCCTGACTCTATCAACATAGATGTCAATTGTAATGGTAACTTTTCTAGTGTGGACCTGTCCATTAGGAGCTGGGCTGAGACCACAGACTCATATCACAGGGTCTATAATAGAGATGACAGAATAATGACTTTCCGTCTCCACTCATCATGACAAGATTTAAACCAATGACCTAAAAGTCTCTATATAACATTATCACCTCTCTGAACCTCTCTCTGGGCCAGGGTGATGACCTTCAGTCACTTCTGAGATGGCCTGCAGTTGCTGTCTGAGCAATTGAAACAAAAGAAGAAAAAAAGCAACAGTTTTGCTAACATCTCCTTTTTAGCTCAGATAAAATACAGTTTACATGTTTTATGAGATTAATGTCCCTCGCTCCTGATTACAAGAATCTGATCAGCATATTAATTAGGTTTTTTTTTAAAAAAAAACCCTCCCAAACCATGCAACAGCTGCTATTTTGCTGCTGAATCCATTCAGGGTGTATAATTTTTGATGAGATTTATTGTAAAATAGTTTTTCTATTGGTTTTTGAGCTAGCATTAATGCAGCATCTGTTCTATTTCTTGCACATAATGCACTGAGAGAGGTGGAGGTGGGGAGCTTCATTGTGTTGGCTGATGGAAAGTATGTAGCTCAAACTGCCGTTCTTTGGGTGGGATGACCCAGGGGTGGAAGCAGGTGTGGCATGAATTGTATGCCCTGACATGCAGTTTAAATTACCTGGAAGAGGATAGGATTCCATTTCCTTTATAAGATCAACATACCGTTAGATCTTTATTTGACTGCACTTTGGGTCTGATCCTGAAAGAGCTGAGCAACATCTATTCGATTGGCTTTGAGGGCACTCAGCACTTGGCTGCAGACAGCCTACCGCCTTGCAGAAACATTCCTGTACTGTGTTAGTCCCCAACTCAGGAAGATACTTAAGCACATGGGTAGTCCCGTGGGCTTCAGTGAGAGAGCTTGCATGCTTAAAATTGGGCAAGAACTCAGGTGCCTACCTGAATTGGGCATTAATGATCACATAGGGCCTGATGCCTGGGATAGGGCTGAGTTCTTGAGACTCCCGTTGAAGTCACCAGGAGTAACGAGTGCTCAGCACCTCCCAGGATCAGTGTGCAATGGCTGATCCACCTTGGAACATTCTGGATATGTTACAGAGGGAATGGAATGGATTAGCGAGTGCGCAGAGGTCATGTTGGTAGCCAAACTCCCGGGCTGAATTGTTGCTACTTGTACCTCTTCCACTATGACCCAGCGTGTTTGCCGAAAGAAGACTGGTCTTGAATACAAGTCAAAATGCCCCAGCCTCTGAATACCCAGGGAGTACGGACAGCCAGGAAGTTGGAACAGAAATAAATGTTATTCTATCACAGAGTTAAAATTGAAGAATATTTTGTATGGCCATAGGTGAATTCAGTTTGTTGCTCTAGAAACCTGACAAATGCATTAACCTCAATATCTTATTCTTTTAGCCGATTTATTTTTAATAGCTATTTATTTAACAGTACTGATAGATTGTGTTACCATACATGTTTCCTACCTCTGCACACAAAAATGTATTATTTTTTTATAGGTAGGCTCTGTGAATAGCTTGGGTTATTATTGAGTTACTTTTTTTCTGGTTCCCAGGTGATATATTCTTTGAATAGGTCTATTGGCTTAATTGTGAGGTAACTATATATTCCTGTCTGACTAGGACAACACTATAATATTGTCGAGATTTGTGAATGCCCGTTTTCATGGTATCATTTTTGGTTGTATTTTGGGACTCATAGAAGACCAAGGGATCTGCAGCCAGGAAAGTTCCCAGAAGTAGAACACTCTGTCACTTTGTTTTGGTGAGACAGTCTTACCTCCTTGTCTGTCTTCTCACCAGCCACCCCACCCAAGACTGCTGTGATGCTGGTTTGGTGCCCAGAATACATGATCACTCTACTGAATGTTAAAAAAAAAATCTGGAAGAAGGGTTTATATCAGCTGTTGCTTGGAGGAATGAAAAATAAACTTGGATCTTGAATATTATGTTGTTCCTCACACAGAGAGTGAGTGGATTTTGACCTGGATATATAGGAGGGCATAAACCAGAGCTGGACAAAGTATTCATAGTAAATAACTTCTCAACTAAATTTTGCCTTTCATCTGTTTTCAAATTGTTCATAAACATACATTTTTATACCCTATTTCAGAAATATTCAGGTGATGTTTCATGTAAATTAGTGTCACCCAAGGGATCGATTGCATGTCATTTGTGTTTGATGCATGTATTTTCTATTTATCGTAGGCCCAATCCAAGGGAACAACTTGTGAAAATGCTGAATGACCTCATCTCTCATTTGTACTAATGGGAGTTCGGGGCGTTAAGCACTTTGTCAGATCGAGCCCTATTGCTAATATTTGATTTGTCACTATACTTAATTTCTGTACTCTGATTGGATGAGTGTAATTGTGATTAAGACAGGAAGGAGGAGATCAAGTCATTTGACCTTGGGTTCTCTGGATGGGAGTAGTTTGTGGAATTAGGAGACGGGCAGGCCAAATTAGGGAATTACTGAGTTATTTTAAACCTTTTCTTTTCAGGTCTTGCCTGAAACAGAACCACTAAAAACGATTTAGAGTATTATAATATTGTGTGGAATCGTATTAAAGATATTTTTCTATCATTGCATTTACTCCAGGGAATTGTGTGGTGTGTCTGTGACCCAAGATGTGGCCAGATCGTTGTCTTCCTTTTTTAATGACCTCTGTGTCAGAGCTCTGGCCAGGGGTTTTGCAAAGTTCTAGCTTTCACTAGTGCAATCATATATCCTTGTCACTCATGTTTAAACTGCATTAGTGTAAAGGATTTGGCATGGGGTTAGAGGAATACACTCCTCATGGTGCTGTGTTAATTGTTGTGTCTCTGCCAATGGCATTGACTAGTCCCCAATTTGTCACCTTTCACCACAGTCATAGTGAAAAACGAACGAGTAATTGTGACCTGATTGAACAACCTTGTGCTAGTTGTAGCTAGATTTCTGTAATAACCCCTGTGTCGGTCAAGCATTGTTCTTCTTGTAATTGCATTCACGAGACAGCGGCACAATACAGAGGAAAAGGTTTCAGTGTCGGAGGAAGCCTCTGCGTAAAGAGATGTGTTCGGATCTTGAGCACGTCTCATCGGACAATCCTCACTTGGGTACTATCAGCATTAATGAGAAAAGTGTTCTCCTGTGCTGTGAAAATATTTGAGACTTAAAAATGTTTTTGAAAAACAGTTTCAAAGGGGCTGAAAAAAAAATTCAAAATGACTTTTCATTTTGAAATTTAAGCTAATGCCAGTAAAAAAAATTTAAAAAAAAAACCAGCCAAAATTGAACTGAAGCGTTTTGATTGACCCAAACTGAAATTTTGTTTGGATTTTCAGTTTGTGAAAATTTTGAAAATATCAACTTTTTATCCCGATCTGAGCGAGACTTTTTTTGAGTCAAGAAATTTTTCAAAACCAACCCTTTCTTGAGAAAAAAATTGATTTTAACAAATTGGCATTTTTCTATTAAAAAAAAGTTTAATTGAAAAATTCTTGACCAGCTCTGGTATCCCTATAAGTTGCAAGACCATTGTGATCTGCAGCAAGGAAGCATCTGTCCTCTCTGGCTAATCTAAATGGATAAAGCAGGAAATCGATTGCTACCACTTCTCCAGAAATGAATTTACTTACATTAGAAAATACATTTTAGCCTCAGGATTGAAATTATTTTTCCACAAACATTTATGGGTATGTCTACGCTGCCGTCAAAGAGCCGTGGCTGGCCCCGGTAGCTGATTTAGTTCTCAGGGCTTGGCCTGCAGGGTTATGAAATTGCAGTGTAGATGTTTGGGCTCCGGCTGTAGCCCAGGCTCTGAGATCTGAGAGGCAGGAAGGTCCCAGAGCCTGAGCTCTGGCTCAACCCTAAACGTCTACATTGCAATTTTACAGTGAACCTGAGTCAGCTGACCTGGGCCAGCCGTGGGTTTATTATGGCAGTGCAGACATACTCTAGTCAAACAAAACTTTGCTTTCCCTGCTTATGTGGATGCTGACAAGCAGAAAGATACCTGGGTAGCATGTGATTATGGTGACTTTAGACAGTTCACTATTTATTGCGCTTCTGTCTTCTGCATAAACGTCTGAGTAGATACTTCATACTGTGTGATCTAGCAGTGTTGCTGTTCTCTGAGACATTTATAACAAACTGCTTTAAAAAAAAGTAACAAAGATGGAAAGGAAGTTCAGAAGCCTTCCACACTGTTATCCTTAGAGACTAACAAATTTATTTGAGCATAAGCTTTTGTGAGCTACAGCTCACTTCATCGGATGCATTCAGTGGAAAATACAGTGGGGAGAATTATATACACAGAAAGAAAAGGAGTACTTGTGGCACCTTAGAGACTAACCAATTTATTTGAGCATGAGCTTTCGTGAGCTACAGCTCACTTCATCGGATGCATACCGTGGAAACTGCAGCAGACTTTATTTATACACAGAGAATATGAAAAAATACCTCCTCCCACACAGGACAGTGGGGTGGGAGGAGGTATTTTTTCATATTCTCTGTGTATAAATAAAGTCTGCTGCAGTTTCCACGGCATGCATCTGAGGAAGTGAGCTGTAGCTCACGAAAGCTCATGCTCAAATAAATTGGTTAGTCTCTAAGGTGCCACAAGTACTCCTTTTCTTTTTGCGAATACAGACTAACACGGCTGTTACTCTGAAACCTGTCTATATACACAGAGAACATGAAACAGTGGGTGTTACCATACAGACTGTAACGAGAGTGATCAGGTAAGGTGAGCTATTACCAGCAGGAGAGCGGGTGGGAGAGGGGGGAGAAAACCTTTTGTAGTGATAATCAAGGTGGGCCATTTCCAGCAGTTGACAAGAACGTCTGAGGAACAGTGGCGGGGGGAGGGGGGGAAGAAATAAACATGGGGAAATAGTTTTACTTTGTGTAATGACCCATCCACTCCCAGTCTCTATTCAAGCCTAAGTTAATTGTATCCAGTTTGCAAATTAATTCCAATTCAGCAGTCTGTCATTGGAGTCTGTTTTTGAAGTTTTTTTGTTGAAGAATTGCTACTTTTAGGTCTGTAATCGAGCGACCAGAGAGATTGAAGTGTTCTCTGACTGGTTTTTGAATGTTATAATTCTTGACGTCTGATTTGTGTCCATTTATTCTTTTACGTAGAGACTGTCCAGTTTGACCAATGTACATGGCAGTGGGGCATTGCTGGCACATGATGTCATATATCACATTGGTAGATGTGCAGGTGAATGAGCCTCTGATAGTGTGGCTGATGTGATTAGGCCCTATGATTTGTAGTTTCCTCAGGAAGTCAGTGGTGTCTCAAAGATAGCTGGGAGTGCTGGTAGCGTAGGGCCTGAGGAGGGAGTCTACATAGCCAGACAATCCTGCTGTCAGGGTGCCAATGCCTGAGATGATGGGGCGTCCGGGATTTCCAGGTTTATGGATCTTGGGTAGCAGATAGAATACCCCAGGTCGGGGTTCCAGGGGTGTGTCTGTGAGGATTTGTTCTTGTGCTTTTTCAGGGAGTTTCTTGAGCAAATGCTGTAGTTTCTTTTGGTAACTCAGTGGGATCAGAGGTAATGGCTTGTAGAAAGTGGTGTTGGAGAGCTGACTATCAGCCTCTTGTTCATATTCCGACCTATTCATGATGACGACAGCACCTCCTTTCTCAGCCTTTTTGATTATGATGTCAGAGTTGTTTCTGAGGCTGTGGTTGGCATTGTGTTCTGCACGGCTGAGGTTGTGGGGCAAGTGATGCTGCTTTTCCACAATTTCAGCCCGTGCACGTCGTTGGAAGCACTCTATGTAGAAGTCCAGTCTGTTGTTTCGACCTTCAGGAGGAGTCCACCCAGAATCCTTCTTTTTGTAGTCTTGGTAGGAAGGTCTCTGTGGGTTAGTATGTTGTTCAGAGGTATGTTGGAAATATTCCTTGAGCTGGAGATGTTGAAAATAGGATTCTAGGTCACCACAGAACTGTATCATGTTTGTGAGGGTGGAGGGGCAGAAGGAGAGGTCCCGAGATAGGACAGATTCTTCTGCTGGGCTAAGAGTATAGTTGGATAGATTAACAATATTGCTGGGTGGGTTAAGGAAACCACTGTTGTAGCCCCTTGTGGCATGTAGGAGTTTAGATAGTTTAGTGTCCTTTTTCTTTTGTAGAGAAGCAAAGCGTGTGTTGCAAATGGCTTGTCTAGGATGACCCATCACTCTCACAAATCTTGGGAGACAGGCCAGTCCTTGCCTACAGACAGCCCCCCAACCTGAAGCAAATACTCACCAGCAACCACACACCACACAACAGAACCACTGACCCAGGAACCTAGCCTTGCAAATGGCTTGTCTAGTTTTTGTAAAGTCCAGCCACTAGAAAGTTTGTGTGGAAGGCTGATTTTTTATGAGAGTATCCAGTTTTGAGAGCTCATTCTTAATCTTTCCCTGTTTGCTGTAGAGGATGTTGATCAGGTGGTTCCGTGGTTTCTTTGAGAGTGTGTGGCACAAGCTGTCAGCATAATCTGTGTGGTACACTCTCCTTACAGTCTGTATGGTAACACCCATTGGTTCATGTTCTCTATGTATATAAATCTCCCCACTGTATTTTCCACTGAATGCGTTCGATGAAGTGAGCTGTAGCTCACGAAAGCTTATGCTCAAATAAATTGGTTAGTCTCTAAGGTGCCACAAGTCCTCCTTTTCTTTTTGTGAATACAGACTAACACGGCTGCTACTCTGAAACTGTTATCCTTGTTACTCATCTGCATCCTTCGGACCTAATCAAATGTCCATAAAAGTCAACTGGAATGTTTCCATTGTATTCAAGGGTGAGGTCTGTAGTATCTGTGCTTTCACCATCCACTCTTGTTCCCAACAATCTGCTGTGGGATGCAACTTTGAAATGTCACCAAGCGATAGTTCCCTCACTGTTGGCTTGGGCAAAATGCTGGTTCGCACACACATAAACACAGCATGCAGTGGACTGTCTATCAAGAAAACTGTGCTCTCTGATTGCCATTTGGGAACAGTCCACTCCAGGTCCCAGCTGAGGCACATATACGGTATTCCATTTGAGGTACCCATGCGTCTCCCATCTGGCAATATAGGCGTAGAAAATTATACAGATGATAACTGGGGTAGAAGCCCAACTGGCTGCCTCAAAGGATCTGTCTCTTTGTGTGTACTTTCCCTATTTGAAAAAGGAAGGCCATTTATCATTTCCTACAAATAAATGCTAATTATCTGGCAAATAAATAAGTACAACCTCAGTCAAATTACACGAGGGATGATTTTGGCTCATAGTCAAAAATATACATATTGTGCCATTCATAGATACAAATGAAAAACTACGAGCCTAGCAAAAGAAGGGAACTGCCAGATCACAGTATGCATTGACGTCTTTCAGCTGAAGAGTAATGCACTACTCTTCCATTATAATAAAAGAAATCACTTTAATTGTCAGTTTTGGAGTCAACATTGCCAGTGTGTAAGTAACAATGGAACTCCAGTAAAGGAACACATATGGTCTTACGGTTAAGGCACTAGACTGGGGAATTGACAAATCTGCTTTCAATTCCTGGCATTGCCACAGACTTCCCTTGTGGTCTTTAGCAACTTGTTTAATTTCTCTGAGCCTCAGTTCCTCATCTGTAAAATGGGAATATTTCCTTTCCCACTCTTTGTCTTGTGCATTTTGGTTGTAAGTTTTTAAGGGCAGGGGCTAATGTGAACTCTTAATATGTGTATATACAATGCCAACACAACGAGTTCCTGGTTTCAGTTGGGGCCTGTAGGTGCCACTGTAATACAAATATATAAATAATGCCATATTAACACATGGCAGTAGGAGGGCTGTCCTTCAAAGTAAAAATAAATAATTCCTCGATATAGTGTATCTGAGACGTATTCTGATATTTGCAATCCAATTAGTAAATGTAGAATGGTGTGGTGCTATTTATTAATACCCCAATCCAAAGAAATACAAGAAAAATTGCTGTCCATATTCAGGTTTCAGAGTAACAGCCGGGTTAGTCTGTATTCGCAAAAAGAAAAGGAGTACTTGTGGCACCTTAGAGATTAACAAATTTATTTGAGCATCCGGTGAAGTGAGCTGTAGCTCACGAAAGCTTATGCTCAAATAAATTTGTTAGTCTCTAAGGTGCCACAAGTACTCCTGTTCTTTTTTGTCCATATTCAGAAGCCATGAAGATGCAAAGGACATTCTATTGATTCTATCTGTCTTAGGGGCTTATGTCGCCTCCATCACCTCGCGATCTTTCATGCATGCCACGTTGTTGTAGCCGTGTCGGTCCCAGGCTATTAGAGAGACAGGGTGGGTGAGGTCATATCAAGGTGATGTAGCCTGTTAACACCTCTCCAGTCATGGTGGTGGGATGGGTGGGGCGTTAGTGGGTTACAGATTGTTGTAATCAGCCATAAACCTGGTGTCTCTCTTCAGTCTGTGATTTTTAGTGTCTAGCAAAGTTATGAATTGAAGCTCCCAGGCTCAGCCTTTGAAGGTGCTATGCAGTTTTCCTTTGAGGATAGGGTCTGAGAGGTCAGATGTAGAGTGATCACTTAATAAATGGGCAACGGAGGAACAGAGAGACAGTGATTGCCCCAGGACATCAAAACTGGGCACTGAAGCCACATTTCCTGTGTCCTAGTCCAGTATCTTCCCTGCAAGACCACCTTTCCGTTGTCCAGGCCTCTCTTTTTAAATATTTGCTCTTTTACCATATTACGTTTGTCCATTTAGGGAAGAACACCTGTTAGTCAATCTTGTCCAGCTATGTGTGTTGACTCAAATTTCAGTGTCCACTGAATAACAAGATGAAGAAATTAAAACAAGGGAAGTAAAGATAATCACAGTGTTAAGCAAAACTCTCCAATACTATAATGCTGCCTTGCGTTTACCTAGCATTTCTAGTCCTAGGGAGTCACAAACTGATTTTTTCAGCTCTTTCTTGCTTCAACACCCATCAGAATTCCCATCACAACTTGCGGGATCCTTGATTTGATGATAACTTAGTCAGTAAATGTGCCACTCACTGAATCAGCAACTCTGCTTCCCCTAGCTTGTGGATTTTAGTTGGAGATCTCCTATCCAAACACTCACCAGGTCCTACACGTTGCTGCTGCTGCTGTCATTGTTACTTAACATTTGTGTTGTGGTGTACTTCTGAGAGGCCGGGCACACCAGGGCCTCCCTTGTGCTAGGGGCTGTACAAACATATTATAATCAACAGTCGCGTCCCAAAGAGCGTACTTAGCAGGGGAATTTTGGTGTGGATCGGACTGCAGTATTTTCAACATCTATTAGCACCTTAGCTATAGAGTATTTTCATTTAAGTGACCTATAATTGCCTGTCCAGATCTCTCGGTGTTGTTCAATCATTATAAAATGAATAGATTTTTATAGGGTAGAGTGTAAAGGTTAAATCTCAGGCCTCTTTCCTGTTACCAAAAATGTCAAACCATTTGTGAGCCAAAAGAAACATCTCTGCTATCCTATGTGACCCACAAAAATGCTATGTGGTGGATTTGATGACAATGATTCTCTTCTTTCCTACCTACTGTTTACTGCTTTCCCTCCCCTGAAGCCTAGTGAATGTTGAATAATAATAATCAGCAATTTTTTTGAGTTGTGCATAAGATAAAAACCATAGCTCAGTAACAGAAAAGCCTTTAGCTAAGGGTGTTGTTTTTGGGACTGTCTTCATTTTCCTTCAGTGCACTAGCTGCATGTTAGAAACTATTCCCTCTGGCAACCCATAAAACAGAAACTTCTTCATTTTCCCTCGCCCCAGGAAACACTTTGGCAGCAAATTGCTTCTAATGTTCATCTCTGCATATTGAAATGATTTTTGTCTAGCTGTAAATGTATTCACACAAGGCCTAGTGAGTGTCTACACTCTACTACACTGGATAATTACAGTGTAAATGTGGGTAAATCCAATTAAGACAACATATATGGTTGAAGTCAGATTTTCATGCATTACAGTGACATTCTGAAAATACATTACTATTAATGCCGGCACTATCAGTGTTATGGCCATGAAGCTGCACACTTTAATAGTCCTGAATATTCTTTAAACAGAAAAGTCATTTTTGTCAATGGGGCTACTCAAGGGCATAATGTTTTTTACATGTGTTATTATTATTGTTATGATTATTACGTATTGTCTTGTGGGTGCATCTAGCAGGCATCGATCAAGAATTGGTTGCTGTAGGCATGGTGCAAGTGTAACCCACACACCTTCTGGGTGTGGGGTTCTGTCCCATCTTGTGACACCGAGACCTCTTAGAGAGAGAGAGAGAGAGAAAATGAGTCTGCTCTACAGCCTTAGCTAAGAGCCAGTTGGTTTTTAGCTCATGTGGTAGGGGCTCATGCACTGAGGGCCCAGGTTCGATCCCGCCCTCCGATGACCGGGGTCTGTCAGTGTTACACAAGTGTAAGCAGTGTCAGGATGAGCTCCACCCTGACATCTGGTGGTGAGGTGTGGCAAGTTGTGGAAAAGAACTTCAGGGGCTGATCTCATTTGCATAGGCACACCCACCACGCCTAGAATGAGACCATAGCTGCCCAAATGGTCACTTTGGCTGCTGTGGGATCCCCAGTGTCTCTGTTATTGGGGCAGGAAGAATAAATTGTTATTACCCTGATTATGGGAACTGTGCTTGGAACTGTACGTGGCCTTTTGTTATGATGGAGGGATTCACCATCAACTCAGTAGCACTCGCTAGGCAAGGGTCATGGGTTCCAAAACTGTGTGAATGGAGAGAGGCTGGGGACAAGTATTAATACTTGGTGGCATGGGCCCCTTGGTGAGGGCCTTACATGCTGATTGCACTTCCTCCTCTCTCCACTGTGGAATATCAGAGCTAATTTTGGGTTCATTAGAAGTCTAGTTATAGGCTGCTGAGCTCACTTTGGGCTGACAGTGCACCAGCACTGGGGCTCCCCTACTATAAGCTGAATTCACCTACGAGCTGAAATCACTGAGTGTTGTGTTAAGTAGTGGGGGAGCCTGAAGATATATTGTGGAGCAGTTTGTGGGACGGCTGGTGAAGCAGTTCGACGCGGAGCAGTGTGTGGATGGCAGGAGCTGCTTGTGGGCCGTGGAGCTGAGTGAAGGAGTTCGTGGGGCGGCTGGTGGAGCGGAGTGCAGCTGAGCGAAGGAGTTCGTGGGGCGGCTGGCGGAGCGGAGCGCCGCTATGGAGCTATGGGGCGGTCAGCTTCAGATCACGTAAGGTGCCTCTTACCCCCGTCCCATTTCCACCCAGGTTGGGAGGTAAAGCTCCGCCGATAAACTTTCGAACTCTGGGGCTGCCCTGACCAGGGACAGAGACTTTTGGGGCATTGGACTTTTGGGACTTTGGGTGATTTGGGGTTGCTGGACTCAAGAACCAAAGGGAAAAGGGCATGCCCCAATTTGCCTGGGGTGGGGTTGTTTTTGCTCATGGGTTGTGTTACGAATCCTGTTGGTGGTGTTTCCCCAACATAATGCCACATTGCTTCTCTCTGTTATTAAAAGACTTTTGCTACACTCAGACTATGTGCTTGCGAGAGGGGAAGTATTGCCTCTGGGAGGCGCCCAGCGGGGGTGGTATATATGTGTCCCAGGTCACTGGGTGGGGGCTCGAGCCGGTTTGCATTGTGTTATTGGAATGGAACCCCTAGATATTGAACCCGGCCCTTGTTGCTGCCAACTCTGACGGGCAGAAGGGTTACACAAGCACACAGCAAAAAGATGGGTCACGCCCTGAAGAGTTTACAATCTAAGACAAGGGAGAATGGGTAGATAGAACAAGCAGACGGAGGTGCCCAAGGTAGTGACGAGACTATTAAAATAAGCAGCAGCATTCGCAGAGCACCAGCTGCCTTGCAATTGTTTTGTATTTTGCTGGGGTGAGTTTTAAGGAGGTATCTGAAGGAGGAATAATGTAGTGCCTTTGTGGACATTTAGGTGGAGTTCCTTCCATGCATAAGGGGGAGGCCATGCAGACAGCACAAAGCTACTTGTTGGAGAAATGTGACAGACAAGCAAAGAAGGCTATTGTTGTTGAAGCAGACACAGGGACCCATGGCTTGAGAGCACAGAAGGCGGTGGCTATTTCCAGGACTGGGCTCTAACTTTCTCGCAGAGTAACACGGTATTGTCAACCCCAAACAGTCAAAAATGAGCCCAGTCGCCAAACTCATGAGATTGGCTTAAAAAGCTTGAGAGATTTTTTAAAAAGAGAGACATTTGTGGTTCTTTTTGTTTGCCTTCTGGTTATTTGAGTCTTTATGAGTGCAGCGTGTTCACACTTTCAAGCTTTTCTCCACCACCTTGAGGGCCTGAAACGTTTTTTAAAATGAAAGCTGAGATTCTCACCTAATCATGTGCAACCAGGACCTGGGGCTTTAAGCAAAACATCAAATGTCCTGAGACTTGCGATAAAACCTCACGATTTGGCAACACCCACAAACCTTGCATTTTATTACTGGGCCAAATTAATTGCTCCTTTCTCTGGCTTTCTTGACTGTGGGATATGACACACAATTATTTAGTTTCTCTTTATTTATTTAGTTTGAGCACTGATGGTGTTCCTGGCACTCCACTTGGACGACGGTATGACCTTTCCCCTCAGGAGGCTACCATTTAAATCAAGTTCACACCTGGGCACGTTTTGCAAGTGGCAGGTTTGGAGATATCTTTCCTTGGCCATATGAGCTGCATGACAAAAATGAGTGTGCTCTTTTTGAAAATGCTGACACCTCATCCTTGATTGTAAAGGCGGCAATAAGGTGAGTTTGGAAAGCTGTTGACACTGCAAGCTGGTGGGAGAATGGACTTTCGCATCTGTAGCTGGCAGCCAAGTGGCTTTTTTGGATGGTAGTGGAATTTTCAGAGACGAGAAAGGGGGAAAATCAATGAGTACAAATGACTAAACCCACTTGTGGGTTGGTATGGAAAGGTCATTTTTATCAGTCGACATCCTGAACCATCATCTGTTAGCATTAGCTGGTACCTGTGATCATAACACTTTTCACATGACCTTTTCTACAGCAGTCAAGCACGGGAAACGCAGATATACCATTGAATAGTTCCACAATCATCCAACACAGCCCATAAGACGATACACCAAAGAGGTTCAAAGAGGTAGAATAACCCAGTGGTCATGCTTACTAACACGCTCCTGGTGAAGATGAACCCAGGCAGAATACCCAGGCAAGTATCTCTTGGCCATCAGCACACTTTTGACACCGTCGATCGCACTGGGCTGGACCATATTTTGGGGGGTTGAGGGGACAAACATCCCCTTAATGGAAATACTGGGGTGTGCTATGTTTCTGCCCCCCGATGTTCTCCACAATATCTTGTGGAGGTGAGAGTGGGCCAGCTCTGTTTCTGCCCCTGTGCACACACAAGAGTGGGACTCAGAGGAGGGGCAGGAGAGGCTGCCGTGGCACACGAGATTGGACCAGCCATTGGGGAGCAGGTAGGAACATCTCTCCTCTCCCTTCCTCCCAGCCACTGTGGATCCTGACAGAGACAACCTGCCCCAGGGAGGGGCAGGAGCACATGCTCCAGCTGCTGGGGTGGGGATAGGGCACCAACATGTGGGTGGGCAGGGGAGCATTGGTGCACAGAACACCAGTCATTGAGGAGTGGGGGTGGGCACCAGCCATCAGCTGCCAAGGAACTGCTGGGTGCCCATTTCCCCCCTGGAGCCAGCCTGCCCCGGCCGATTCTCAGTAGCTCCCCTCACTCCCCTTCCTGTTCCTCCCTCCCACTCACCCCCTTTCATAGTTAGCTTCCTGCCCCCTGCATATTTTCAGGCTGGTTCAAATGTGCATAACTCTACTGAATGGACTTGTCCCTGCTCCCTCTTAAGGGGTCAGTCACCCTTTGACGTCCACCTTCAAATCCTGCCTCAGTGGAGTGATCTAGCAGACTTTACTAGGGTTTATAGAGTTGCAATAAACTGGCTGTGCTCATTCCTTTCTTACAGCTCCTCAGGGGTCATGTTGTATGTAGCTTCTCCCTTTCTCCAAGACAATTCACTTATGTTGTCCTACAGGGTCTGTTGTCCTCTCTTATTCAAAGTCTATGGAAAACCACCAGAGGAGGTTAAAATTGCCTGGATTACAATGCCACCAGCGTGCTGATTAAACCCCGTTTGCCTCTGTTTCTTTAAGGGTAAAGAATGCTCTCTCCCAACGGCTCAGGGCCTGTGGGAAACTGGAGCCTGGGTGAAAAGCAACTTGTGCAAGTTTATTCTGGCCAAGGTGGCAGTGGTGTTATTTACTGGTGTGACTGTGGTACCTGGGAGCCCTCGTTAGGGACCAAGACTCCATAGTGCTGGGCACTACAGAAACACAACAAAAAAACTGGGTCCCTACCGCACGGGGCTTACTATCTAGAGTATAAGACAAGACACCAGAGGGATGATGGGGGAGTACAAGGAAACAATGAGACAATATGGGGCAGCCTGGGAGGCAGTGGTATCTGTGCGCCAGCAGCCTGACTGTGGCCCAGTCTTTTGTAGGCATCTCAGCAAACGAGAGTTTTGAAGGTGGATGTCACAGGGTATCTGGCCACTTTGAGAGGCAGCAGGGGCCAGTGCACCTGAGACTCATAAGCTGCTTCTGAGTTGGGGTTAAAAGAAGGGGAGAGACGTGGAGAAAGGCAGGTGGGAGTTGCCTGAGGAGGAAAGCAGAAACAGGAGCAGTAGGGGAGATCTGGTACACAGAGCTGTTGGGAAGAACATTGTTGGTTGGTGTAAGGACTGGCCCAAGTGGGGAATCCCTGCTGAGTTAGAGGAGAGTTTGTGCAGAGGCCCCAGTGAAGAACCAGCCTCATTAAGAGCTGTGGAGCTGCAAACAAGAGGGTTGATGATAGGGGCGGATCTCAGGAGTGGTGGCAGGGCTCACAGGCAGGGAGGGCTGAGTGAATGGATAACTGCAAGGAGTTCTCTCATGGAAGACCTGACTTGGAGCTATGGGAGAAGAATCATGGGAGAGAAGCAAATCTGGGAGCTCTCAGGTGAATGGACTGGAGGGTTTTTATTAATCCATTCCTTTAGTGTCTGTCATCATAGCGCATTAAGGATACTTCATTCTGACGATGAAGTGTTCTGTACTTTTGATAAGGATTGCTGATGACATAGGTTGATGTTCTGCTTTAGTGGGATTTTAAAAAAGAATCTGAGACACTGTAACAGTTTATATCCTGACATCATGTTTTCCTATGTTATTATTATTATTTTATTATTATTAATGATGTATTTATTAATTATTGTATTACAGTAGCACTTGGTGGCCTCAGTCAGGGTCAAGGTCCCATTGTCCCTAGGTGCTGTGTGTACACACACACACGTAATACATAAACACAAAGGCAGTCCTTGCCCCAAGGCTGTTCATGTCCTTCACTTTTATAATTTTCATACTTTTGCTCTGATTGATTGTGCTGGGCTCATCTGTGTGGACTTGGCCACATTTATGTGCCCATCCTGCATTTAGCCCAATGCAGAGAGACCTATGTCTGTATGAGCCCTACCGAGGTCAGTGAGGCTCTCTGCAGGCCCAGAGGACACTGACCTGGGGTGTGAGAGACCCAAATTCAAATCCCTGCACTGCCTCATTTGGAGCAGGGCCTTAAACCTTGGTCTTCCCCATCCCAGATGGATGCCCTAAATATGGTGCAATTGTCTATGCTGGGGTGGGTCTTGTGTTTGTGAAAAATTATGAAAGGTCTTTTCTTCATTCCAACACAGAATGAAAACAAATGCCAAACCCTCATTTTCTTGTGAAACAGAATTCTCATTAAGAAAAGGAGTACTTGTGGCACCTTAGAGACTAACCAATTTATTTGAGCATGAGCTTTCGTGAGCTACAGCTCACTTCATCGGATGCATACCGTGGAAACTGCAGCAGACTTTATATATACACAGAGACCATGAAACAATACCTCCTCCCACCCCACTGTCCTGCTGGTAATAGCTTATCTAAAGTGATCATCAGGTGGGCCATTTCCAGCACAAATCCAGGTTTTCTCACCCTCCAACCCCCACACACAAACTCACTCTCCTGCTGGTAACAACTCTCTACACAATGTGCATGATAATCAAGGTGGGCCATTTCCTGCACAAATCCAGGTTCTCTCACCCCCTCACCCCCCTCCAAAAAAACACACACACAAACTCACTATCCTGCTGGTAATAGCTCATCCAAAGTGACCACTCTCCCTACAATGTGCATGGTAATCAAGGTGGGCCATGTCCAGCACAAATCCAGGCTTTCTCACCCCCCCCCTTTTTCCGGGACACACACACACACACAAACTCACTCTCCTGCTGGAGAGTGAGTTTGTGTGTGTGTGTGTGTCCCCGGGAAAAAGTGGGGGGCTGAGAAAGCCTGGATTTGTGCTGGAAATGGCCCAACTTGATGATCCCTTTAGATAAGCTATAACCAGCAGGACAGTGGGGTGGGAGGAGGTATTGTTTTATGATCTCTGTGTGTATATAAAGTCTGCTGCAGTTTCCACGGTATGCATCCGATGAAGTGAGCTGTAGCTCACGAAAGCTCATGCTCAAATAAATTGGTTAGTCTCTAAGGTGCCACAAGTACTCCTTTTCTTTTTGCGAGTACAGACTAACACGGCTGTTACTCTGAAAAGAATTCTCATTGTCCATCCAACCCTCCTCTGAGCCTCTCTATTTCATTCTTTGTTTTTAACTTCCGGCGAGTTCATTATTGATTAAGTTCACTCCTAAGCTCCGTTCATTTTGCATTCATCTTTTAGTAAAAGGAGAGAAACCGGAAGTTCTAGCTCTGCATGGACCAAATTCAACAGGTCAAAAGGTCTAAGAACCCACAGCCGTATTTTTGTAGGTTGAAATTTTTAACTGTCTGGTCATGATGGCATGAAGTTCACTCTCTGAGCAGCAAAGATTGATTTCTCCTTCGAGTAGCCATGCTCTCTACAGAAGTATCCTTTCTGGTTATGTTTTGAAAGTCATCAGACACGCTGTTATAATTGATCACTGAAGATTATTGGAGATGCTGTAAAATAATAGTGAACCAAGTAGCATCTGTAATTTCCACGGCTGGTTTGCAATCATTACTCAAAATGAATCCTACCTGAGTTGTAGGGCTAAACTTTTTTTTTCTTTACCTTTACTGCTCTATAGTTGAAATAGATATCATGCCTCATGAATTTTTATGCAAAACATTCGGATGCAATACACTGAACTATAAGCAAACTCTTTGTGAAGATTAAGACTGTTCTCAGGAAATTGTGGAATGAAGTCTACATTTCCAGTTACACATAAATCTGAACTGATTTATAGTCCACGCCTTCTGCTCTTCCTTGCCAATTTGCGCAATGTGGGGATGAACCTGATATCACCTGAGCAGAATTTTTCTCACCATCCCAGTTTAATAAGGGACTGTCTGGCTGATTAGCATAATCATTAACTCAGTATAATCTGTTTTCTTATGCACCATTGACATAAGTGGTAAAACATGAATAAACTGATTTTAATGGAAAATGAGCTACGATATTTGTGTATTTCAGTTTGCTAACTGCCTTACCATAATGCCCTAAGCCGGGCTAGGGTGACCAGAAAGCAAATGTGAAAAATCGGTACAGGGAGTGGAGGGTGATAGGAGCCTTTATAAGAAAAAGACCTAAAAATCAGGACTGTCCCTATAAAATCAGAACATCTGGTCACCCTACTAAGCTCTAATCTGGCAAAGCACTTAAGCATGTGCTTAACTTTAAGCATATGAGTGGTCCTACTTGCTGGTAAATTACTCACCCACTGACTACTAAATGTACTCACTAACTTAAGTGTTTCATTACAGCAGGTCCTAAATAATGTTACTTCTGGATCTACTATCCTAATATTTCTGATAAGCATGGAGAAATGAGGTAATGCTGCAAATTCTCATCTATTTATCTATGCCACTAGTTCTCCTTTTCCATATTGCAAATCTGTTACTACAAAAAAGTTTTGGGAACTCCCATCACATCTAGCTATCAAGAAAGGGAGCGTGGGTGTGAACCCCTGAAATCTGTTCCCAGTCCTCCTAGTGGTTGCAACCCCCATATTAAGAATCCATGATCTAAGCCAAGGAACTGTTTATTAATATCTGTTAATCAAAGGCAAATTGGCAAAGGGGTGACCTTTGCAGAAGGCTTTTTGGTTTGGTATAACACCCTTTGCAAATTGTCATTTCCCTGCTTGCTCTTTCCTTGTTGTAAATTTCCAGTGGTCAGAGGCAACGCATGGGGCTCGGGGGGGATGCAGGGTCAAGTCTCCTTCCCTTAGATGTCTGCCAGGGTTTATATTTTTATTTTCATTTCTTTCTTTTTTTGCGGGGACTGCGTACAAAATACATGAGTTCACAGTAGTTTATTTCAAAACAGAGATGGCAGCAATAGCGAATTGCCTCTCTTTCTCCTCCCCTTTGCAGGCCCAGCTCATGCTGGTGCTGACCCACAGTGGCCCTCCAGCCAGGCCCAAGGTGCATGGGAACAAATTCCATGCCTGCCTGAGGCTGCAGGGCTGGGCCTGCTGTGGGATCACTGCTAGCCCAGGGGGCCGGGCATCTGCCCCGGTATTTGTTTGGGTCTCACACAGGGACCTGGCGGGGGCGTATTAACCAGGGCCACGGGGCAGCTAATGTGCAGGAGCCCCCAACTGGGGGAGGGGGTTGGAAGCCACAGCTGGAGTGGGGCTCAGGGTGGGGCCGGGGCTGCCCCACTCCTGTATGTGGCTTGGATTATAAGGTGGATAGAAAGTTGGCTAGATTGTCGGGCTCAACGGGTAGTGATCAATGGCTCCATGTCTAGTTGGCAGCCGGTATCAAGCGGAGTGCCCCAAGGGTCAGTCCTGGGACCGGTTTTGTTCAATATCTTCATAAATGATCTGGAGGATGGTGTGGATTGCACCCTCAGCAAGTTTGCAGTTGATACTAAACTAGGAGGAGAGGTAGATACGCTGGAGGGTAGGGATAGGATACAGAGGGACCTAGACAAATTAGAGGATTGGGCCAAAAGAAATCTGATGGGGTTCAACAAGGACAAGTGCAGAGTCCTGCACTTAGGATGGAAGAATCCCATGCATCGCTACAGACTAGGGACCAAATGGCTCAGCAGCAGTTCTGCAGAAAAGGACCTAGGGGTTACAGTGGACGAGAAGTTGGATATGAGTCAACAGTGTGCCCTTGTTGCCAAGAAGGCTAATGGCATTTTAGGCTGTATAAGTAGGAACATTGCCAACAGATCGAGGGACGTGATCGTTCCCCCTATTTGGCATTGGTGATGCCTCATCTGGAGTACTGTGTCCAGTTTTGGGCCCCACACTACAAGAAGGATGTGGTAAAAATTGGAAAGAGTCCATTGGAGGGCAACAAAAATGATTAGGGGACTGGAACACATGACTTATGAGGAGAGGCTGAGGGAACTGGGATTGTTTAGCCTGCAGAAGAGAAGAATGAGGGGGGATTTGATAGCTGCTTTCAACTACCTGAAATGGGGTTCCAAAGAGGATGGATCTAGACTGTTCTCAGTGGTAGCAGATGACAGAAGAAGGAGTAATGGTCCCAAGTTGCAGTGGGGGAGATTTAGGTTGGATATTAGGAAAAACTTTTTCACTAGGAGGGTGGTGAAACACTGGAATGTGTTACCTAGGGAGGTGGTGGAATCTCCTTCCTTAGATATTTTTAAGGTCAGGCTTGACAAAGCCCTGGCTGGGATGATTTAGTCGGGGATCGGTCCTGCTTTGAGCAGGGGGTTGGACTAGATGACCTCCTGAGGTCCCTTCCAAACCTGATATTCTATGATTCTATGTGTTGACTTAGAGCTGGCCCTGCTTGGTCAGAGTCGAGCCAGTCAAGTGACCGCCAAGGCCGGGTGATCTGTGCTGTGAGCTGTGCCCCATGGGGAGAGACAGCAGCAGCAGCTGGGTGCTACAGGGAAGGGCCGCTGCTTTGCAGGAGGGGAGACTGAGGGGAGACTAAGGGGAGGGCGTGCCCGGGGGTGTCATGACTTGAGCTGTTTGGGTGCAACTGCACCTTTAAATTGTGCGCCCCCCCCCCCATCAAGAATTACGTGTCTTCTCTGCCAATGATATCTCTCTTCTTTCTGTAGCCAGAATGGGGGAATGGTATAGACACACTTCAGTAGCTTCTACATCACACTCATCTGGTGAATACTCCACCACAGGGGCTGTGACCAGGGAATTCCGATACTTCATGTTCCCTGGCTGCCGTAATTGCTCCTTGGGGGCCATTAGCAGATAGTGTAGTTAGTTGCTCTAAACTACATCGGGTATGGGACCAGCACAGAATTGACTCCAGGTACCTCTGTGCCAAGGAGGTGGCTTAAAGCCACTTTTGTCCCCTACCACCATCCCTAGTGTTGCTCATCTGGATCATAGAATTTGTTCCAGTATTTTGTGTCTGATATGAATGTCTGCCACTGTCACAATCCTGGATAAAAGAGAAGGATTCTGCAACTGGATTTTCAACACACTCAGGTAAAACCTTACTGCAACAGAAACAGTGCAGGTAACCCAAAACTTGAGGACAGTAAGTGCAAATGGAGCTCAAAACCCAAGTATGACAGATCTTCGTGAAAGCTGAAAGGAAGCTGAGATCTCAAGACATCGAATCCTGACAATCTAATCTCTAACAGGAGGGGGCACATGGAATTTACATACTTTTTATAGTATGGGAAAGCTGGCACAAGGCACACAAGAAATGAAAAAAGTACTATCTGAACATAGCTGGCATCCATGACATGAGTGGGGTAAGGAGTGGCAAGATGGTTTCCGATGGTGCTGCAATCTTATACTCAGAGGAAGAATGCATGAAAGAGACATAGGAGTTATGCTAAATAACATTGCAGTGAAGAACCTGCTGGATTGGGAGCCAGTGAACAACACAGCAGCAGCCCTGCAGCACACAAGACATGTCAAGTGTCCAATAATCTAGGTATATGCACCAACATAAACAGCAGACAACAGTGAAAGGGATATATTCCACAAGTACTGGATGACATGACTAACCATGACATCAAGTTGATGATAGGTGACTTCAGAGAATAAATCAGCAACAACTCTACTGGCTGGGAAGGAGTCATGGCATGAACACAGCAACAGAAAACATCTGAACTGATAATGGTGAATGGCTCTTGAGTCTCTGTGGTGCAAATACCCTAAAGTTAGGAGGCAGCCTTTTTCAGCACAAAAGGATTCACAAACTCACATGGAGATCACCAGACAATGCAGCTGTCACCCAGATTGATCATGTGTGTATATGTAAGAGATGGACATCTTCTTTGAGGGATGTCAGAGTCATCAGAGGAGCAGATGTTGGCTCAGTGGCCATGTTACAACTGAAACTCAAAAAATCATGATGATGGACAAAAAAGAGTTATAGCAATAGAGAAGTTCCAGGACAAAGAAATGCTGATCAGATTGCATTTAGCAATGCTCCAGTGTTTTACAGGACCAGGCTGATGAACGTCTGGAACACAGATGGTCAAACTGGATGAAGACTGTAGTTAAGACAGCAGATGGAGAGACAGAGTAGTGGGCCTCTGAAGAGGGCTGAAGAAAGATGCCTGGACATGGATTGCATCTGGGATATGGGCAGTGATTGAACGGAAAGCTCTGAGGGCAAAAAAAGGAACAGTGCAAGACACAGGCAAAACTTTTAGAGGCAGATGCAAGATATAGAGAAAAAGACAAAGAAGTAAAGAAGAGATATAGTGAAAGACCTCTCATGAAGAACCAGGTCGTCACAGGTGATGCTCAAAGGGACTCTCCTGCACAGATGATGAAAACACATGAAGAAGAAGCTGTAAAATGGAAAGAAAGTTTCTGTCCCATATTAAACTGTCTGAAGCCAATGATCATGCACAGGTTTGAAAGAAATACCAATGCTAAGTTAGAAATAGAAGAAAGACTACACACCCAATGAAATTAAAAGCAGCCATCAAAGGCTTCAATAGGGGGAAACTCCTGGGGTTGATCAGAGTTCAAGTGGAAGTGCTAAAGGGAAGAGGCAAAATTCTGTTTAAGCAGCTAACAAAACTCTAATGAAATATTGATGAAAGAACAAATACCACAAGACTGGTAAGATGATATCATTGTGACATTGCCAGAAAAGGGTGATCTTACTCCGTGCATGGATTAGAGAGATACTGTACTGCTTCAGTCCCGAGAAGAGTATTGGGATAGAATGAAGAAGGCAGTGGATGGAATGTTATGAGAAGAACTGGCTGGGTTCTGTCCAGTTAGATCATGTTGTTGTGAAGAGATATTCACTCCTCTACAGTAGATTCAAAAAGATTCTTCTTAGCAAAAATCCATCTTAATTAACTGTATCGACTTTAAGAAAGCATTCAATAATGTCTGGAATATTGCCTAAAGCTATGGGATACCAGGCAAGCTGATCAACGTAATAAGCAGTCTATACGATGGCAGTAGATGTGCAGTAATATTGAATACAGGTCTGGTAAGTAGTTTGATATTGTGACTTGAATTAGACAAAGGTGTCTTATCACTGGGTGAGGAAGCGGGTACAAAAGGCATCAGGGATGGTGTAAAATGGGTTAGATGAGATGAGTTACATGACCTTTACTCTGTCAATGACATTGCTTTACTAAATATGACCTGGAATGGAATGATTGGCCTTACATCCAAGGTAAAACAGGAAACAGCAAAAATTGGATTGAAAGTAAATGCAGAGAAGATCAAGATTATGAACGTAGGAAGTTGGTCAACTGATGCAAAGGGGTACATGGTAGAAAAGAAATTCAGTAGGTAGAAGAGTTGCTCTCTGGAGAGCAAGGTTGAAGGTGGCTGCGATAAAGATTCATACAAGATTAGGAAAAGCAAACACCACTTTTGGAAGGATGAGCAACGTCTGGTCAAACAGAGGGCTCCACACCAAACTAAAGGTCAGGTTATACCATGCAAGTGTACTGAGCATGCTACTGTGTGGCACAGGGACTTGGCCAATGACAGTGGCTAACAAAAAGAGATGGGGGAGGAAGATACTACACATTTCATGGAAAAGCAAAATAACAAACACAGGAGTAAGGGAGCTGACAGAGCAGGATATGTTAGAAAATATCAGAGAAAGAAGGCTCAGCTGGCTGGGACATCTACACCCTAAGAAAGGTGGGAGACATGCTAACCAAGCATTGAGTACTCGAGGGAGGAAAGAGAAAGCTAGGAAAGCCAAGGAAGAACAGATGGAAGACAAAAAGAACAGGAGGACTTGTGGCACCTTAGAGACTAACAAATTTATTTGAGCATAAGCTTTCGTGAGCTACAGCTCACTGCATCCGATGAAGTGAGCTGTAGCTCACTTATGCTCAAATAAATTGGTTAGTCTCTAAGGTGCCACAAGTTCTCCTGTTCTTTTTGCGAATACAGACTAACACGGCTGCTACTCTGAAACCTGTCAAGATGGAAGACAGTGACAGACGATATTGAGTGCACTGACATCACCTGGGAGAAGTACCACAACTAGTGAGTGACCATAATCGATGGAGGTACAGGACTGCCCAATGTCAATGGCACAAAAGAACTTAAGGACTAAGGAAAGGATATGAAACAGTTTTGTATTACTTTTCTTTTATCAAACTGTGATAACTTTTAGATCCTTTTCTCTGTTACCCATTATTTGGGAGGGGAATGTCATACACTTGTTCAAGGGGAGACCTGGAAGTCAGCTGCTGAGTTGTATTATCCTCTCTCCTCCTAACTTACTGCAAATCACGTAGGGTCAGATTTTAGAGGTATTAGGCAACTAGAGATGGAAATAGGTGCATTTGAAAACCACAGAAGACAACTATCTAAATCTTTAGAGGCCTAAATATCTTTGACCTTCTGGCCCTTAACCTCACTGTGACCCAGTTTACTTATCTATAAAATAGGCAAAACAGATCTTACCTTATCTTATTTCAAAGATATAAAATGTCACATTTTGAATCCTTGCATAAAAAATACTATGTTGTTTAAATGCAAGATAGTATCCTTGAACGATATTTACATTTTTGTTTGGATCAAATTGATCCAAATCTGCTTCAAAATTTAATTCCATTAACTAGACTGCACGCTTTTATAATTGGCCCTATCTCCTGTAACAATTAGTATTTGTATTGTTTTTGTCAAACTATCATACAAAACTTAGTTTGGGATTTCTGTCTCCGTTTGACAGATTAAAATGATACAACAGGAAAAAGCAATCCGTGCTGCGTACTCAAGGTTATTCTCATATACGTTCTTTAATTTTTATATATTCCATGTGAACTTTTCCTGATGAATTCTGAGCCAGAGTCTTTTTAAATCTTGTTGTAATGAGATGGCTCTTTTGTAGGAATTTCTGAAGTTCACTCTCAATTCAGAGCAATAAATCCTGAACAAATTGAGTTTTTTAATATAACTTATAGAAGAAGAAAGTGCTATGGATTTGACTGCTTCCTCCAGCTTTTGAGATGTAAAGAACTAATACAATATCAACATAAAGATTCTTTTTTTCAGTTTTGGCTAGTGCGGCATGTATTCAGGCATTCTTGTTGATTCATAGCTGACGGTTTACCTCTTCAAGAGTGAATGCAGTATGTTCCTGTTCAGATACAGTGATCAAATCTGCAAACACTGCTTAAATGATATTTAGCCATGTTATGGCTGCTGCTGCTCGCACCTCTGTAAATTGGGGCTGTATCAGCATTTCCATTATAAATATAACATTTACACTACGACCACCTTCCTTGATTTATATTGTACTCCTGCACTATAACACAGAATCACATCTGCTTTGCTCGCTGTAGCCATGCAGCACTGTACATAGAGCTGGGGACTCCAGGGACTTTTCTTCAAGTGCTCCCAAATCTCTCTCTCCTACACTATAAAGCACAGCATTGCCTTTTCAGCAAATACAGCTGCTTTTTTTATTCTTTGCTTCAAGACATTATTCGGTTTATAGGCTGTATACCTGGATTAAGATGCATTTGCAATTTACTAGTCCACATACTCACTGCAGGCGCTCTAAATCCTTCCATGTCTTATCTGTGAAATTAGTAGGGAAAGAACTCCAGTCCTTCTGCTCGGAGGGCTGGATCCTCACCTGGGATGATTTCTGTAGCGTTTTGCCATTGATTTGGGGCTCAATCCTGAAACACTGAACAGCTCAAGCTCTTAACACCTGATTTAAAGAAAAATTGAATTTGACTAGAGCCTTGCAAAATTCATACATATAATAGGCACATGTCAGAGTAAAGATCCATATATGAATACTTTATAAGGGGCTAATAAATGATTAGTAGATGATGTAACCATGTTACAGACATGAATAGTAATGTGTTATAGACAGGCTCAGCAGAATTAATTTTTTATAATTTTGATGGATAATGTTTATTTTTAAGCTTTTTTTAGATTTTTATCTATTTAAATTTTCACAGTTGTGGGAGATTATGCGGGTTAGTCTGCGGGTTATTTAATGACAGACGTTGAGATTCAAAAAGGTAAAGCTTTATAAAGTGTTAAAACACAAATTGTCAATGTTATGTCAAAATATATAAAGTAAATAGCCTTAAATCGACAAATGATCTCTGTTTTTACTGTTCATTCACTAGTCTATTTGTAATAAGTCTAATTAAAAAGTCTAAATCACTGGATTTTGACTGTAAGAGCTCAAGCAACATTTTTCGTACTTTGGCTATCTGTAAATTTTGATTATCGATTGAAATTTTTTTTGTCAATTTGGTGTACACGGTGAAATTGACATTTATCAACATTTAGCGATAAAAATCGAATCTTTCCAAACCTGGTTATGGTTGGACATAAGCCCCCCCAATAGAAGGTGATAGGCTGATTATAGTCATGGTGTCAATTAACCTGTTGTACTCTGTAACAATCTGCAACAATTGATTTACCATTTATTAAACTATCTGTGAATCACTTATAAACTATTTATAAATGGAACCTTAACATAGGGAGTCGCCCATATGACTTGATTGAATTTTCACCAATTTTATTTCATATCCTGTAGCACCTTCAACACGCCTTTTTAAGTAAAATGTCAGTGATATGGCCATTTCTCATATTGAAGGTGTAAAACCACGTACCTGGTTTTGATGGGTGGACTGAAACATGTGTCAGAGTAACAGCCGTGTTAGTCTGTATTCGCAAAAAGAAAAGGAGGACTTGTGGCACCTTAGAGACTAACCAATTTATTTGAGCATAAGCTTTCGTGAGCTACAGCTCACTTCATCGGATGCATACCGTGGAAACTGCAGCAGACTTTATATATACACAGAGAATATGAAACAATACCTCCTCCCACCCCACTGTCCTGCTGGTAATAGCTTATCTAAAGTGATCATCAGGTGGGCCATTTCCAGCACAAATCCAGGTTTTCTCACCCTCCACCCCCCCACACAAATTCACTCTCCTGCTGGTGATAGCCCATCCAAAGTGACAACTCTTTACACAATGTGCATGACAATCAAGTTGGGCTATTTCCTGCACAAATCCAGGACAGTGGGGTGGGAGGAGGTATTGTTTCATATTCTCTGTGTATATATAAAGTCTGCTGCAGTTTCCACGGTATGCATCCGATGAAGTGAGCTGTAGCTCACGAAAGCTCATGCTCAAATAAATTGGTTAGTCTCTAAGGTGCCACAAGTACTCCTTTTCTTTTTGTGAAACATGTGTATAGTTCTGTCAAGTGCAAATCAGTAAAGTGCCCTAGTTTTCACCATAAAATGGCTCCATTTCACTTTGAAAATAAAAACAAATGGCAAGTGAGACGTTTTGCAGATGTGGCCTCCTCTTTTCAGCTCGTGACATGCTGTGGAAAATCTTGAACTTCAAGTCATCTTGCATTGCATTATGAATAGTTTAAACACCTCCATTTTTAATACACACTTGAGCCCTGTCAGCCATTCCAGGCCGTGGAATGTGTGCACTAGCCAGTACATGACACTGTCACAACTGAGAGCCAAGGTGGGGTGGGGGGGTAATATCTTTTATTGGACCAACTTCTGTTGGTGAGAGAGACCAGCTGCTTCTTCTGTCACAACTGGCACTTCTGTTGGCAAGCTCAGCAGAAAGGGCAAGGACTAAATGGGCCGGGAGAATGAAGTACCCTTTCAAACCTCCAGTTGTTCACCCCAGGTTAGGACTGAAGCAAAGGTGTGGGAGGAACCTCATATTGCAGGTGCCCAGGCATTACCAGTGCTGTGGATTAGAAGAGTACTTCCATGGACTCCAGGCTACGAATCCAGCACCTTTAATGAGCATTTAAAAATAATTACTCAGTGAGGTCCCTCCATTTATTCACCTGCAAACCCAGTGGTAACATTTCCCCCACCTTCAATATTGTATTTACAGCTTCCTTGTGGCTTTTGCCCTTAAAGTCATTTTTCACTTCAGCAACTTTTCTTCTGTTTTGTTCCTCGGCTCCACAGGTCATTAACCTCAAGTGAGGAACTTTGTTGAATACTTTGAAAAACTAAGTCCACTGCTATTTCCCTTGTCTGTCCTGGTGGCAATCCAGTGCATTCAAAGAATTCCAGCAATTCTCTGAGGCATGACCTGCCTCTTCTGAAACCTGATCATACCTTTGCAATTTTTCAGCAACCTGTGCTTTATCAAATATCCCTCCATTTTATTTTCTTAAATATTTACTAAAATGCTTCCATTTGTCTCGCATCAAGCTAGCTGGTCTCTAGTTTCTTGGCAAACTCAGCCAGCTTGGTGGTTTTTTGATACTTGAAGCAAACAGGAAAATATTTTATTCTGGTAGCCCATAATGACTCACAATGTAAAGACTATCTAAACATTTTTCAGCTGCAGAAAGATAGCTTTGACTTGTGTGATAGAACCAGGCCTGTTAACATTCTTCCTGGGATAGGAGAGTTCTAAAACAGTTGCTCTGAATACCTAATATTGTGTGCAACAAAACTACACTCGGCTAGCTGGTATTTTCTCTGGAAATATAGTGATAATTTTGGAATGACAGTGTTGTTGGTGAGCTGGGATTTCCTACTCTAAAATCCTTCCCAGAGTAGAAGTTTAGAGGAAAATGAATTTGGCTAGCCTAGTTTTAGCATACTAAATGGGCCACTACTACTGCTTCTTTAAACCCAGGATTATGTATGCATTGTTTGCTATGATTTCCTGAGATTAGGCTAATAAATCAACTCACTGCCTTCAGCAGTTCCAGCAGTGCCCAGGAACTATGCTAAAATGGAACAAGCAGGATGTTTTCATTTTATGGGCCAGATTCTCAGTTGGTGTAAATGGCCACTGCTGCACTGACTTCAGTGGAATTAAACCCATTTACACCACTTGAGTATCTGGCCCCTGTATTTCCAGCACAGAAGATCCAGGGGAGTCAAGGGCATGAACTAATTTAATGTTTAGGGCTTGACTGATGGAAATGCTTCAGAAAGTTCCATTCCTTCTAACTCTCCCTTCTCTTCAGAGTTAACAGCCAACAAGGATTCTCATTTAGCCTGAGTGGTAGGAACCTGAGCTGAGAGCTCAGAAGGTCTGAGTTTGGTCTCTGCTGTCACTGTAAAGCTCCAAGTGGCTGCAGCATGCAGTAAAATGGTACCATGAAGTCTTAGGTGGCCCATCGATCGGCTGCATTATCAATACTGTAGACTCCTCTTAACTGGGACAACCTAGTGACATGATGAAAAGAGGCCACTTCTAAATTTAAAAATAACATAGAAAGAAACCACTCCTGTACTGATACAGCACCTCTGTGCTCTAAGTTGGGCAGAGTAACTCATGTCTGTCCTGCAGTGTTGCGTGAGGGACTCCAGCCATTGAGAGCAGAAGAGTGAGGAAAATGGGGGCAAAGTAACTTGGACAAAAGGGGACTTGAGGACGTTTTCAGGCCTTCTTCCCCCTGAGGAAACACTTCAGGAGTTTGAATACTACTGTTGCTTTTTCTCAGGTTGAGGGGCGAAGATGGTGGGAGGGAGGAAGGGGAGAGAACTTCCTTCTGGTTTTTTTGCTTTTAAATTCCTTCCCCTTCCTCTCTTGACTAGTGTTTCAAGTTGCAGACTCTGCCTTTCCTTCCTTCAGAACTAAAAAGGTTAGGCCCATGTCTTCTGAGTCTGTTCTGGGGGAAGTCCTCCCTTTCCTTCCCTACCCCCAGAGTGTAGAATTTCCCACCTTCTACAACAGCTGGTAAATCACCACTCAACCCATTGGCACTAGCTAAATACATCTCCATGAAGACAATGCTAATTCTCTTCTGATTAAGTTGCAGTCATTGCCATTTGTTATGCTAAATTGGTTCTTGGGGAGTTGTCTCAATAAAGCAGATGTCCCAGTTAAGCACATAGCGATGAAGTGGAATATAGTCTGAGCTGATAAAAAAATTTCCATACAAACATTTTTTTGACAGAAAATGGCTTTTTCAATTAAATGAACATTTTTCTGACATAACGTCCATTTTCATTCTGCTTTCCAGCAACTGAAAGGCAAAGAAAAGTTTTTCCTGTTGAAAAAGGAAAATTTGGGTTTTCCATCTTTTAATGAAAAATTTCAAAGAAAAATGTTCTCCTTAGCATATGCACAACCTGCCTCAGATGGCATGTGACCAAGATTCATCACCAAATTTGGTCGGCTAGTTGGATCATTAGTTTCCCTGTCCTGGGCCGGGCACTGATGAGGACTGCGATGTGGACTCTGATTTGTGCCCCCAAAGAAAAATGTTGATGTAAATGGGGAAAACAATTAATTTTCGTTTAAATTATTTGCAGGGAAAATCATATGCTGATCAGCTCTAGATAGAACGTAGTTTCCGAATTGAATCTGGGCTTTTATTTAGTCCATCCATGTGTAAACAATGTAAAAGCTTTTAATATAAAAACAGCTCATGTTTAGGTGACCTGGTTTTTTTGTATCAAATTTCTGTTTGATAAAGGATATATTTATATAAGTTAACCGGAGATAATGTGTTTACAGACACGCTGATATTGCTGGTAGATCTTCAAATGAAGGGTGTTTCTTGTCACTGCCCAATAGAACATTTTCAAAGACAAATATTCTTCATGGGAGTGTGGGAGGTGACTGCAATTAATCTAATTTTGCATGGATTAAAAATATTCATTCTAGGTTTGCCACTGGGGGCCCTGTCATTTCAGTCTGGAATGGAAAGCATTCCTTTTTCCTGGCCTGTATTTCAGTCATGAAATTGTTCATGCTATAATCTATAGAATTCGTACAACTCTATACATTCAACAATTTAAAAAAAAATTCCTCCCAGAAACCACATACCTGAGACAGTGCTTCCGCAATTATAGGAAACTTATAAGAAATAGGAGCATTTGCTCCTCCAATGACTGGTCTGTCAGAGTTGAGACTTCAGAAAGGCATTCACTTCTGAGCCATGGCTCTTAGGGGAACTGCCACCGCCGTCTCTGTGCTTTGATGGTTTTGATCCCGGTAATTCATAGACTTTCAGACCAGAAAAGGCCATTCTGATCATCCAGTTTCCCCTTCTACATAACAGACCTTAACTTTCCCCATGAATTTCTGCATCAAGCCCATAACTTCTGGGCTTTTAGAAAGATATCTAATGGGAGTTAGGCACCTAGGCACTTCTAAAAATCCTACTAGGTGCATAGCTGCATTTTTAGGCACTTAAATGTCTTTTAAAATCTGGCCCCCAGCCTTTAACTTAACGAGTTCAAGTGATGAAGACTTCACCTTATCCCTTGGTCATGCGTTCCAATGGTTAATTACTAGAGCAGGTCAAAGTTCAGAATTTATGGTTTGCAGGAAACTTCGACGTTTTAAGAAAAATTTCGTTCCCGTTTGGAACAAAAACAAATATTTTTGAAACGTCCTGTGAACTGGCTTTTCCCAAAAAATGGTGGTTTCAGAAAATTCTTGTTTTGGAATTTTGTATTGAATTCTATTTTATGGGGGGGGGTATATTTATATTTACTATTATGATTTAAACTAGGGTTCACCGGGGGAAGGAGACTAAAGCCCTGAGGTAAGTGGGGAAGTGGGATACCGGGAGGAGGCACGAGCAGAAGCGTGTGAGAGGGGAGGGCTCCTGCCTCATACTGAGAAAGTGGGGCGATGAGCAGATTACCTCAAGTGCCTATGTACAAATGCACGAAGCCTGGGAAACAAGCAGGGAGAACTGGAAGTCCTGGCACAGTCAAGGAATTATGACATGATTGGAATAACAGAGACTTGGTGGGATAACTCACATGACTGGAATACTGTCATGGATGGGTATAAACTGTTCAGGAAGGACAGAAAGGGCAGAAAAGGTGGGGGAGTTGCACTGTATGTAAGGGAGCAGTATGACTGCTCAGAGCTCAAGTATGAAACTGCAGAAAAACCTGAGCATCTCTGGATTAAGTTTAGAAGTGTGAGCAACGAGGGTGATGTCGTGGTGCGAGTCTGCTACAGACCACCGGACCAGAGGGATGAGGTGGACGAGGCTTTCTTCCGGCAACTCACAGAAGTTATTAGATCTCAGGCCCTGGTTCTCATGGGAGACTTCAATCACTCTGATATCTGCTGGGAGAGCAATACAGCGGTGCACAGACAATCCAGGAAGTTTTTGGAAAGTGTAGGAGACAATTTCCTGGTGCAAGTGCTGGAGGAACCAACTAGGGGCAGAGCTCTTCTTGACCTGCTGCTCACAAACCAGGAAGAATTAGTAAGGGAAGCAAAAGTGGATGGGAACCTGGGAGGCAGTGACCATGAGATGGTCGAGTTCAGGATCCTGACACAAGGAAGAAAGGAGAGCAGCAGAATACAGACCCTGGACTTCAGAAAAGCAAACTTTGACTCTCTCAGGGAACTGATGAGCAAGATCCCCTGGGAGAATAACATGAGGAGGAAAGGAGTCCAGGAGAGCTGGCTGTATTTTAAAGAATCCTTATTGAGGTTACAGGGACAAACCATCCCGATGTGTAGAAAGAATAGTAAATATGGCAGGCGACCAGCTTGGCTTAACAGTGAAATCCTTGCTGCTCCTAAATACAAAAAAGAAGCTTACAAGAAGTGGAAGATTGGACAAATGACCAGGGATGAGTATAAAAATATTGCTCGGGTTTGCAGGAGTGAAATCAGGAAGGCCAAATCACACCTGGAGTTGCAGCTAGCAAGAGATGTTAAGAGTAACAAGAAGGGTTTCTTCAGGTATGTTAACAACAAGAAGAAAGTCAAGTGTGGGCCCCTTACTGAATGAGGGAGGCAACCTCGTGACAGAGGATGTGGAAAAAGCTAATGTACTCAATGCTTTTTTTGCCTCTGTCTTCACGAACAAGGTCAGCTCCCAGACTACTGCACTGGGCAGCACAGCATGGGGAGGAGGTGACCAGCCCTCTGTGGAGAAAGAAGTGGTTCGGGACTATTTAGAAAAGCTGGACAAGCACAAGTCCATGGGGCCGGATGCGTTGCATCCGAGAGTGCTAAAGGAGTTGGCGGATGTGATTGCAGAGCCATTGGCCATTATCTTTCAAAACTCATGGCGATCGGGGGAGGTCCCAGATGACTGGAAAAAGGTTAATGTAGTGCCCATCTTTAAAAAAGGGAAGAAGGAGGATTCTGGGAACTACAGGCCAGTCAGCCTCACCTCAGTCCCTGGAAAAATCATGGAGCAGGTCCTCAAGGAATCAATTCTGAAGCACTTAGAGGAGAGGAAAGTGATCAGGAACAATCAGCATGGATTCACCAAGGGCAAGTCATGCCAGACTAATCTAATTGCCTTCTATGACGAGATAACTGGCTCTGTGGATGAAGGGAAAGCAGTGGACATGTTGTTCCTTGACTTTAGCAAAGCTTTTGACATGGTCTCCCACAGTATTCTTGCCATCAAGTTAAAGAAGTATGGGCTGGATGAATGCACTATAAAGTAGATAGAAAGCTGGGTAGATTGTCGGGCTCAACGGGTAGTGATCAATGGCTCCATGTCTAGTTGGCAGTCGGTATCAAGTGGAGTGCCCCAGGGGTCGGTCCTGGGGCTGGTTTTGTTCAATATCTTCAAAAATGATCTGGAGGATGGTGTGGATTGCACCCTCAGCAAGTTTGCAGATGACACTAAACTGGGAGGAGTGGTAGATACGCTGGAGGGGAGGGATAGGATATAGAGGGCCCTAGACAAATTAGAGGATTGGGCCAAAATAAATCTGATGAGGTTCAACAAGGACAAGTGCAGAGTCCTGCACTTAGGACGGAAGAATCCAATGCACCGCTACAGACTAGGGACCAAATGGCTCGGCAGCAGTTCTGCAGAAAAGGACCTAGGGGTGACAGTGGACGAGAAGTTGGATATGAGTCAACAGTGTGCCCTTGTTGCCAAGAAGGCCAATGGCATTTTGGGATGTATAAGTAGGGGCATTGCCAGCAGATCGGGGGACGTGATCGTTCCCCTCTATTCGACATTGGTGAGGCCTCATCTGGAGTACTGTGTCCAGTTTTGGGCCCCACACTACAAGAAGGATGTGGAAAAATTGGAAAGAGTCCATTGGAGGGCAACAAAAATGATTAGGGGACTGGAACACATGACTTATGAGGAGAGGCTGAGGGAACTGGGATTGTTTAGTCTCCAGAAGAGAAGAATGAGGGGGGATTTGATAGCTGCTTTCAACTACCTGAAAGGGGGTTCCAAAGAGGATGGATCTAGACTGTTCTCAGTGGTAGCAGATGACAGAACGAGGAGTAATGGTCTCAAGTTGCAGTGGGGGAGATTTAGGTTGGATATTAGGAAAATCTTTTTCACTAGGAGGGTGGTGAAACACTGCAATGTGTTACCTAGGGAGGTGGTGGAATCTCCTTCCCTAGAAGTTTTTAAGGTCCGGCTTGACAAAGCCTTGGCTGGGATGATTTAGTCGGAGATTGGTCCTGCTTTTGATGACCTCCTGAGGTCCCTTCCAACCCTGATATTCTATGATTCTATGATATGTCAGTAGCAGTAGTGCATAATAAAATACTTGAAATTTTTTCATTTAAAAAAAAATTAATGACCAATGAACGACCACCACAACTGGCTCTGTGATGATAGCTAGAGAACATGCCACAGCTTTGTCTTCTCTTCTTGATATTGTCAGGGCAGGCAGCATTATTATAGCTTAATGGGTCCCATCCTTGGTGACTGATAATCCAGTCCTCATTAAATCTCCAATAAGGCTCCCCCCTGTTAGTGCCATTTAATGAGGATCTTCTGCATCAGCATGTTTCTTTAAAAATCCTCTTCTTTCTTTCTTGGGAATCTGATCCTCAATTGCTCTAAACATCCACATTCTCTGTCTGTAATATTGTGGTTATTATTCCTGTAGCACCAGAGCTCTGAATAGTGCTTCACAACAGGTAAAGCAAGGAACCAGAGGCAGATTTGCTGCCATGTATATCTTACAGTCAAATGATATGGTTGTGTACATTGTAGTGAAAACAGAGTGGCATGAGAGTGATTACTTTTGGATGCAAAACAGCTGTTTAATATTAGCTGTCTCCTTCTACCCCAGTCTCCTGTACCACTTCTTAAGAAGCCTTATTTCTTAATTTCACTTTCTCTACACACAGATGTTGAGATGCTTCATGCCCATTTAGACTTATTTTCGTTTCTGATCTTAATATTTTTATTTCCTGCCTTCTTACCGTTTACCAGATCCTGTGTTCTTTACAATGCCTCCTGTTTGTCTCTGATTCTGTTCCTTGCCTCTCCTTAAACACACTGGTATCTCTTGCCCTTTCTGGCTCCTGACACTTAACATTTCTTAAACTGCAGGTAGGAAATAGTTTAGAAAGGATGCAATGTAAATTGCATGATTCAGTTCGCTAGCAGTCTTCCGGTACAGTATGTGCACAGACATCACGCTCTCTTCTCCATAGTATATTAGGGTGTTCATTACTGGTAGCGGAAGCTTGTTAACAAGGTAACACAGAGACCGTTCCCCATTATCCCCCTTGCGCCTTCTGCAAGAGACCATTAAAAATGTAGGAAAAGGAGTTTTACTGTCACTTAAAATTTGAGCAAATTTTATTTCTATTTATTAGTGAAACTTGTGCTGCTGAAGAAAAGTCAGATTGGCAGTCACAGGGTATGAAGTCCTTTATTCATCCACAGAGCAGGTAGCAGAATTGGCAGTTTCTTCTGCCCTGCCAGTTTTGGCTTATCCCTGACCTTGTGATATTACTTCCAGTGGGAGCATTCTCCTCTTTGCCCAGGCAGCTGGCAATTCGTGTGGGGTGTTGTGTGCTGTGGATGTCTGTCCTCTGAGAAGAGGATGGAGACTACAGAACTCACTACCTAAAGGCAACAGTTTTACCATCACATGCCAACAACTTTCATTCACTATCAATTTTGGCTAGATTCAAGCTGGTAGCCTAGCGGTGCCTGGCTCGGTCTGTATTGCACTGTATTGCCCTCTTCTATTCATTCCCTCTGAAGCACTGGGCACTGGCCACTCCCAGAAGACAGGCTGCCGGGCTGCATGGGCCATTGATCTGACCCCGAATAGCCAGTACAGCCATTCTTACGGTCTTATTACCACTCACTTCAGCTATCTAAGTGGTGCTTGTGTGAGTTTCCAGACACTCCGTACGATGGGGGCTGTGCAAAGGCTAGCTGCTGGAGCTGGCAGAGAACCAACCAATGCAAGTTGGGAGCTTTGGGTTCTACACAGGTACCTCATGTGCCCACAGCTGTTCACCTCAACTTATTTGTTTTCTGTGGTTCTGGTGACTTGCTTTCTTTCCTGTTGGGTGTACCTGGCTTCACCTGGCTCTTAGATGCCACTGTTTGTCTGACTTGCCTCTGCAGAGTTGTCAAGGGGGGCTGCACAGAACTGGCTACTTGCCTTCCCTGTCCTTAGGATATTCTGGGAGGCAAGTCAAGGTGAAACCCCAACACACTAAGAAGTTCAGTGGAGGCAGAGACACGCCTCAGTCCCTCTGTAGCCACCTCACTGAGAGACACTCCATCGTCCCTAGTGCAGAAACTCTGGATTCCCTGTGGACCCCAGTGATCGATGGGGCTTGTCATTCCTAGCCTCAGGTGGTCAGGTAATCCCAAGCGGTTCCTGGTATAGTATGATGAGGATTATGTTTCTACACCTGGAGTCAGCCTGAACTGATGCTGCAGGGGAAGCAGACACTGTCTACATCAAAAACCCAGGGGAGAGGAAACAGGAAAGAAAGCAAGTCACCAGAACCACAGAAAACAAACAAGTTAAGGTGAACAGCTGTGGGCACATTAGGGTAGGGAAGTCAGAAGAGCAGATGCAAACATCACCCTGGAGTTGCAGGCTGTTTGTGAACCTGGGCCGATGTTAGCAAATGCAGGAGAATTTTGAACCTGCTCTGATATTGAATGGGTCCTTACGTGAAGTGTTCGCGTAGACCTCCACATGGTTGTGAAAGGGGCAAGCAATGCTATAAGGGTTTGAAATGCAGTATTAATTGAGCAAGAGGGAATATCATCTCTGCTAAATGCAGGGAGGCTGTGGCTCTTAGGGAGCGGTATTGATACACAGTCGCTTAGCCAAAGGAGTTGCAACCAAAGGCTCCTCATTCAGTGCAGCAAAGCAATGGGAGCCTCACCTTGTTTGAAAATTTGAAAACGGCCCAAGCTATAAATCTCATTCGTTTGCATTTCTTGTCAGCGGATGAGCTGGAGCCTGGAGGATGGCAGTGTCAACAAGGATTAAATTAGCAAAGCAGGAGGAGTTCATGCACCATCTAGAGCTGTGCCAAAGTAGCCTGCTTCTAATACATGTATCATCAAAAATCAGTGGCGGCTAGGCAATCTGCATGTAGCATGGGTGAATTCGTACTGGGCGATTTAATAACTTACAAAAAAGATTGTCAACAGGGTCATCTCTCAGAGTCATCTCAAAGGGTCATTTTACATATTTTTTGGAAACGATAGCGATGCCAATTATGTTTTATTTGGTTTTGTTGTTGCACATTTGGAAATCTCCCAACCTCCCATCCACTCATATCAGTCACATCCCATGTCATGACAATGGTGACATAAAGTGGAGTGATGGAACTGGGTGGGACATGTCACAACTCAGAGCATGATGCGTCAGTCTGATGAGGGTAAAAGACATTGTTTTCTGTAACAGGAATTTTTAAAAAAAAACAAACAAACCTTGCTTTTTCTGAAAAACAAAACTGTCAGACCACCTCTGCACGAGACAGGGGGAAAACAGAGCCAGGTGTTTGCCTGTATGGAAATAAGTAGTGGATAGCACATAGAAAAATGACCGTGAAAACTAGGTGTGGCATACTCCTGCCTTATGAAGGCAAGAACTATGTACTTAAGTCATTGGAGAGAGTAACAAGTGTGGCAGAGGCAAAGTTAAGCCTGGCAATACTATATATCTAAATGAAAACAGCAAAGTACCAAAAATATGGCAGGTGCTCTCTCTCTAGCAGATAACAAATTATTGAGAGGTATCCTTGCTGGCTATTTTATGTAGCACCACTCAGTTTTGCAACATGAAACACATGTTAACCAGGGGTGTAGAGAGCAATTTGAAACTGATGTACTTAGCAGTGGAGCTGTTTCTCCCCATACCCATATTCCCCAAGGTAGATTACATATGCTATCATCTTTAACACAGCCAGGGCTGGTAGCTAGGTATCAAATCAGTTAGCAGAAAACCCAGCCCTGTAAGTCTGAATGCCATAAACGGTGATCCGTTTTGTGAAATGTAAAAATCCCTACAAATTGGCTTGCATCATTGATGCCGTCTTGTGTTCTTGATGTTAAGAGCTAGGGCAGAGATTCCCATCAGAGCTTCCAACACTCAGTGCCTCAACACTTCTAATGATGCTCCAGATTGTGGCTAAAGCTAGTATGGAAACCTGGTGGCTTTCCAAGGTATATGCTAATATAGTCGGCAGGAGTGATGATATGGAAGAGTTAGCAATGGTCGGCTGAAAGCATTCCTGAAAAGTCCAGTCTCAGGAATGATCTTCTACCTTTCTCTCTTGTGTGACATGTAGCTTCCTTCTAATTGCAGGTCTTAGATAATAGGTTTAATTTCAAGAGATTGTGTAGAGTTCATCCAAGGCCAGGTAATTTTAAGGTGTTTGTTTTCAAGTTTTATTCATGTTTTCCAATTTAGGTTCTGGGTTTTTTTTGCTGAAAAATCCTGCCACAACAAGATATTTTTGGCAGACAATGGAATCATTTGGTTGTGAACTACCTGGGTTTTGGCAGACTGTTAGATTTGCTGGCATGTGGTAATTTATGCTTCTTGTGTGTGGCTGGCTGGCTGGGATATCTTACTAGCCACACTACTCCATTTCTGATGAAAAGCGTCCGCAGCTCAGTATTCCATCTGAAGCTGGCTTTGCTGACACACCTGTTTTTGGCTTTATGTTGTGATGCAAAAAAAGTGTCTTTGCTTAGCAGAAGGACAGTGTTTTTGTGGTGGTCATTTCTCTCTCATCCAATGGCATATTTTAAAAAAAACCTCTTTTTGCTGAGTTTGTGATCGTGAAAGTTTCCAGATTGCCAACAGTGGAAAGACTGAAGTCCTTTTTCTGGGCACAGAAGAGGCACAAATCTCTGCCATGTCTTCAAACTAGGGTGCCAATGGTGGAGATGTGATATGGACACACAGAAGGCGGTTTTGGGTACTGGGTGCCCAACTCTTTTTGCAGTCTTGAAAAATCTCACCCTCCGTATACTGGAAGCTGGACTAACACCAATAAATGTATGTCATATAGACCAGCAGTTCTTAAACTGTGGGTTGGGACCCCAAAGTGGGTCACGGCCCCATTTTAATGGGGTCGCCCGGGCTGGCTTAGACTTGCTGGGGCACAGGGCTGAAGCCCAAGCCCCACCACCTAAGGCCAAAGCCTGAGGGTTTCAGCCCTGAGTGGTGGGACTCAGGTTACAAGCTTTGCCGCCACTCCACCCCCACGCCTAGTGCAGTGGGTCTCAGGCTGGCTCATGTAGTAATTTTTATTGTCAGAAGGGGGACATGGGAAAGTTTGAGAACCCCTGATATAGACCTTCTAGCAGCCACCAGTTGGTATTAATTTTGTTACCAACCTGCACCGCATTTATAGAAAAGAAAAGAATACTGGTCTGGCAAGGAAGTGTAAACTGGTATACACGCCAATATCTGTATATACCAGCATATCTTTAAAATGGTTTCCCTTTTTATATTAAACAAGAGGCCATGTGTCAAATACACCATTCAAAATTGGATCTGTGTTTTTTAAAAAATGTATTGTAGCAAAATAGCTTCTTAACCTGCCTCGATAAAAAACAAGATGTGGATACAGAATCCCTGCAAAGAGGTCCATTATGAGATTTCTTTCTGAACAGTTCAGACCTACTAATCTGTTCAGCATGAGATTCAGTATTTTAATAAACTGCATGGAATATGCCTGCTCTCAAATGTCTTATTTTTAAGCACTACGTGGATTGTGTTTGTGTTGACTTAGTTGGGGAAAACAGGTTTTGAGCTTAACCTTTCCTAATTACAGTTACAGGGCAAAACATACCAAGCATCTGATAAGAGAAATAGTGTTACTGTATGTTGATTTACAACAACATCAAGAACTGCAGAAGGAATAAACCTGACTCCATACACACAAGGTAACATGCCAGAGAACGATGCAGTGATATGCAATAGCTACCATATTGTTAATAGTACTTGTCATCATCTAATCTTCCCCCATGCAATGGAACAATACCTCAAACACACTATTTTGATATTAGGCTCCTCACTGAGTTGTGAATATTCCAATGTATACGGACAGACACTTTGGTCAATGTTTGAGTATCCTTCTGAAAGAGTTTGGAGGAGCAAGGGGTGAGGGCCAGTGGTTGCCTCCCTGTGCTCAACAGCGACCTCTGTGGCTAATTTAAGGAATAGCATTGACAGACTCCAAAGGGTCTCCCTGTCCCATTGTCCTTACCTGGAAAGATGCTGGCTATGCTACAGGTTTTTGAGGGTGAAAGAACCAGAAAGTGGAGAAAAGAGGGGATGTGTGACATTCTTCATTAAATAACATGTGGATGGAACAACTTGAGGACAACTCAAAGGGGGTGGGGCTAAGAGTTGAGTGATACTATACGTTCCCACCTTGGGAGTACTAACGTACAAAGACAGAGATGTTCGTGAGCATTGCCAAAACTGGTCATGGACTAACTGTTGCTACTGCTGTGTGCAAAAACAGTGTTTAATGAGGAAAATATTGTGATTCCACACCTAGGACAACATCCTGAATTTTTCCCTAGTGTACACTTTCCATTATCATGGCAAAATGCCTGGAAACTGCCTTTCATTTCCACAAAAATGTCTTAAGAAGGGCACATCAAAAGTTTGTGCTTTAGGCACATCCTCAGCAACAAGGAGCCAGATCCTCATCCAGTGTAAATCTGTGTTGCTGCAATATAACTGATTTAAATCAGCTGAGTATCTGGCCCATCATGCCTGGCCACTGTTGAGAATATTTTTGCACAGCTCTGATGGAAGTTTTTAGGGAGCATCTTGCACTACACTGTGTGTGTTTTGGTGCCTTTTTTTTCTCCCTTACTGGCTGTTCTCTACATTTGAGAAAAAAAATAGAATAAGGGGTATTTTCACTTGTATTGATAGTTCAGACTTTGTAGATAGACTTGTTTTATCTATTAGGTCAGCACCAGCTGTTTGACCCTATGAATTATTGTTCGTGGTTGAATAGCTGAATGACATATCTGCTATTAAAATATATAGAAACAATGGAAATCAGGATGTAAATTTTCAGACCTAAAAGGCAAAGTTCTCCATTGTGATATAAAATTTGATTTGTATAATCTGTGTGTTCATATCATCACAGTCTACGTAGTAAAAATAATCATTTTGCTTTCTTAGCTAGAGAATCTCACTGGGTCCAGATACTTAAGTAGTCAATAATAATCTTCATATAATGAAAAGACTCCATGTTAAAAGTGGTAGACATATTTTTTGTAACCAATGGATAGTAGATTTCTTCTGCCTAACCCTCAGCAGATCTAAAGACCAGATGATAATTTAAATGAGCAAGCATGCAAATCCAGAAAGCCCCAACATTACAGTTGTATAGGACTTTAACACACATCTTAAACATCTTTTGCGTATTCACACATGATGAGCTCAAGTGCAGTGCATCTGGCCATGCCTGACAGTGAGATGTGTTTTACACAGAGAAATGGTCTGGGGAAATTAAACACATATGAGATGTAGATCAGAGATTCTATGTACTTACACCACTGCATAGATAAATCTAGCAAATTTCAGTATCTATAGACATTTTATTATTTAATCATAAATACTGAGTTTATCCTACTATTAAGATTTGAGCATTTATCCGTAGAAGCAAGGAAATGCAGATATGGACCTCCATTCCTAGGCACCTTTGTGAAGTCATTTATACTTGTTCAAAGCAGGTATAAAAGGCTACCAAATCAATGGCAGTTATTCACACTTTATATGTGTAAATGACTACAAAGACTGCAAGGCAAAGGAAGGTCAGGCCCAAGGCTTCTGTAGCCCCCTGAATTCAGCCGAATTGTGCGTAGCCATTAGAATACACATGAGCTTCTACCAGGGGATTCTGCAGCACAGGAGAATGACATACCACGTACACTACAGATTTGAATCCATCCACATGTTCAATCTGTATCTCTGGAATTATGTTATTTCAGTAACACTTAATAGCATTTATTGGGTGAGCTCTGTTATTCTACTTAGCAATCCATTGACATACTGTCCCATAAACAAAGAAAATATTTCATTACCAGGGCAAGATACAGGCTGGAGATGAATGGCAACTGAAACTAGAAACATCAAACAACATTAAACCAAAGGAAGAGCTAATTGCACTGAGCCATTTCCTCCAGAAAGTTCCAAGATGGGGAAAGATGATGTGGCGATGGGTAAGATGGTTCCTGCAGAGAAACTGACAGCTAGGTCAGGGATATTATGATCCCCAAGTGACTGACGAAAAAAAAGCTTGTTGATGAAGTCTTAAAGTTGCTTGTGCTCTGAAAGGTTGTCTGCTGTCAGTCCAGTGTTGACAGAAGGCTCATCTAGGTGACAGGGGTACTTGCACACGAGAGTGTGTGTGTGTGCTGTGAATTTCTCTCTCTTCTTGAACATCAATATTGGCTTCCCATCTTCTTCTGCATATAGCTCTGTCTTCACTTTGTCACCTTAAAAGCACTATGCAGATCCATTCTTGCCTTCCTCTTTGCCCTCATTTCTCCCTTTCTTTCCACAGTACTCCCTTCACTTTGCAAGCTTCTCATCTTACAGTTTCTCTTTAGATCAAATTTCAACCCTGGAGTGAAGCAACTTCAGTGAAACTGGCACTGATTTACACCAAGGTTGAATTAGTCCATTCATTTCCTCTTACTTGCATCTTTACATGTTCTGTGACAGCTCCCTTTAGATTTGGTCCAGTCTCACAATTAATTTACAACATGCCTCCTTCCTCTTCTTCTGCAAATAGCTTCTGAAGGCCGACCTGGTTTTGTGAGCCCCACCAGTGATAATATTCACCTACTTTGTTCACTGTACCATCTGTCCCCATTTATGCCTTTCAGGTGTCATCCAACTTCTACTGTAGCCAATTTGGATTTTTCCACTGACTTCCTCAGGTCAGGCTTTAGACTGCAAACTCTGAAGATTTTGGCTTGGCCTGGCATGCAGGATCCATTATAAAATGCTATTTACAGTTTCACATATAAATAAAATAAATAAGACCTGGAAAGAAGGTGTGGAATGAGACTGGTACAGTAGTACCGTGTGATGGAGTTGCTTGCCGTTTGGTGCAGTTTAAGGATAAAGCTTTCCAAACATAAAGATGTACTGTAACTTGCGTTTCTTTACACACACATTAAGAATACCTGTTACACATGTAATAGATGCTAGAGAAATAATGGAGATGAGTCAGCTCAAGCTTGTGTTAACTGCTGCAGACAGTGACTATAATAGTAGGTTACTGTTTCCATCATTAGATGTAGGAAAGTCAACAGAACAGCTGATGTTTCAAGAAGACAGATAAAAATTTGTTTTATGTGCTCCCTCTCCTTACGGTCATTTGCTTAACTTTCCATTGCCTGTCCACCAGAGCTATGTGAAGTGTACATTGTGTAAGAAAAGTAGGGGTTGTTATCCTATTTTCTAGGTTTTTGAGAGGAAAGATGATCTTGTGGTAAAGGCACTGGTCTGGAATTCAAAAGATATAGGTTCAATTCCAGCTCTGCCATAGCCTCAGAATTTGACCTTGGGGGAATCATTTAATATGTCCGTGCCTCGGTCTCCACCTGCAAAATGGGGATATTTCCTTTTTCTGCACCCTCTGTCAGTCATGTCTATTCAGTTTATAAATTCCTTAGTGTAGGGACTGCCTCTTACTCTGTGGGTTTTCTGCCCCCCACAATGTCTAGTAAAATGGAACCTCAATCTCAATTGGTGCCTCTGAACACTACTGTAACACAAATAAGTAATAGATTGTGTATCCTATGCCAAAAACGTATTGCATGAAACATGGGAAATGAACAATCACCACCAGTTAATGCAGCTAATAGTTGGAAAGCTTATTTTGAGGAGAAATTGTCCATGGTCTAAAGCCAGAAGATGAGTCCCCCAGAGATGCTTTCAACTTTAAAAATGAGTAGCTTTACAAGAAGACTGCTTGAAAAAAACTAGTAAATAACTTGGTTCCCTCCTAGGTGTGTGCCAGGACCTAATTTCATATGCAGCAAGGCCTTAATCCTATAACATTAAAGTCAATGATGATCAAGCCTCCAGAGAGTACTGTTACAAATCAACTCTCTCGGTGCTTCATTAATGAACTGATCAGAGTAGCCAGAGTCCACCTCTCCCTAAAGGGAACCGCAAAACAAGGATTCTGCCTATGCCTTCCTGGCAACATTGACCTAATCTAGGTTTGCCCTGGTAGAAGTCTAAAGTGTATGACAGGTTTCAGAGTAGCAGCCGTGTTAGTCTGTATCCGCAAAAAGAAAAGGAGGACTTGTGGCACCTTAGAGACTAACCAATTTATTTGAGCATAAGCTTTTGTGAGCTATAGCTTACTTCATCAGATGCATGCAGTGGAAAATACAGTGCGGAGATTTTATATACACAGAGAACATGAAACAATGGGTGTTACTATACACACGGTAACAAGAGTGACCAGGAACGGTGAGCTATTACCAGCAGGAGAGCAGGGGGAGGGGCGGGAACCTTTTGTAGTGATAATCAAGGTGGGCCATTTCCAGCACTTTACAAGAACAGTAGGAGGGAAAATAAACAAGGGGAAATAGTTTTACTTTGTGTAATTACCCATCCACTGCCAGTCTCTATTCAAGCCTAAGTTAATTGTATCCAGTTTGCAAATTAATTCCAATTCAGCAGTCTCTCACTGGAGTCTGTTTTTGAAGTTTTTTTGTTGAAGAATTGCCACTTTTAGGTCTGTAATCGAGTGACCAAAGAGATTGAAGTGTTCTCCGACTAGTTTTTGAATGTTATAATTCTTGACATCTGATTTGTGTCCATTTATTCTTTTATGTAGAGACTGTCCAGTTTGGCCAATGTACATGGCAGAGGGGCATTGCTGGCACATGATGGCATATATCACATTGGTAGATGTGCAGGTGAACGAGCCTCTGATAGTGTGGCTGATGTGATTAGGCCCTATGATGGGCTTTGTTGCAAGGATAGGTTCCTGGGTTAGTGTTTTTCTTGTGTGGTGTGTGGTTGCTGGTGAGTATTTGCTTCAGGTTGGGGGGGCTGTCTGTATGCAAGGACTGGCCTGTCTCCCAAGATCTGTGAGAGTGATGAGTCGTCCTTCAGGATAGGTTGTAGATCCTTGATGCTGCGCTGGAGAGGTTTTAGTTGGGGGCTGAAGGTGACAGCTAGTAATGTTCTGTTATTTTCTTTGTTGGGCCTGTCCTGTAGTAGGTGACTTCTGGGTACTCTTCTGGCTCTGTCAATCTGTTTCTTCACTTCAGCAAATACTCACCAGCAACCACACACCACACAACAAAAACACTAACCCAGGAACCTATCCTTGCAACAAAGCCCGATGCCAACTCTGTCCACATATCTATTCAAGGGACACCACCATCATAGGACCTAATCACATCAGCCACACTATCAGAGGCTCATTCACCTGCACATCTACCAATGTGATATATGCCATCATGTGCCAGCAATGCCCCTCTGCCATGTACATTGGCCAAACTGGACAGTCTCTACGTAAAAGAATAAATGGACACAAATCGGATGTCAAGAATTATAACATTCAAAAACCAGTTGGAGAACACTTCAATCTCTTTGGTCACTCGATTACAGACCTGAAAGTGGCAATTCTTCAACAAAAAAAACTTCAAAAACAGACTCCAATGAAAGTCTGCTGAATTGGAATTAATTTGCAAACTGGATACAATTAACTTAGGCTTGAATAAAGACTGGGAGTGGATGGGTCATTACACAAAGTAAAACTATTTCCCCTTGTTTATTTCCCCTCCTACCATTCTTGTAAAGTGCTGGAAATGGCCCACCTTGATTATCACTACAAAAGGGTCCCGCCCCTCCCCCTGCTCTCCTGCTGGTAATAGCTCACCGTTCCTGGTCACTCTTGTTACCGTGTGTATGGTAACATCCATTGTTTCATGTTCTCTGTGTATATAAAATCTCCGCACTGTATTTTCCACTATATGCATCCGATGAAGTGAGCTGTAGCTCACGAAAGCTTATGCTCAAATAAATTTGTTAGTCTCTAAGGTGCCACAAGTACTCCTTTTTTTTTAAAGTGTATGAATCATTCTCCTGTTTCAACATCATATGTATGAGCCCAAGACAGAGAGAAATGTGGCTATTCTTTACCTGTGTAGCCACCCTCTCTTAGTATTGCCCCATAAAATATACCCTCAGAAGGAATGAACATTTGTCAGTTCCTTGCCTGCACTGTATTTTTGCAAACTCTAAATATTAGTCAGGAAGGTATGCAATGAAGGTCCTAAAGATAAACCTACCTGGGTATAAGAGTAGCATCCGTGTTAGTCTGTATCCACAAAAAGAAAAGGAGGACTTTAGTTGATGTTTCCTTCCAGTCTTGCTACAAATGTAATTGGTTACTCCTAAAAAGGACAAGTGTGTCTATTCTACCCAATTCCCGTAAGAAATACAGATAATAAGCTACTAGGGCTTGCGAGTGAAGCTGGAGAAACTGCTGCTTTTGTTAGTGGGGAAGGGAAGACCAAAATGGATTCCTTTTCAGCTGATGTGTTTGCAATGTTAAGATGGTCATCCAGTATCCAATGTGGCTCTCCCCTCTGTGTATTGACCTGGCCTTTTGACTTTTGAGATCTGATAGGATCACAACACTATACCACTGTAGAGTGGTAGCACATATTCTGAAATTGGAACGATACAGAGAAGATTAATGTGGCCCCTGCACAAGGATGACCCAGCCTCAGGCTGTAGGAGAAATGCTGGATTTGACATTGTCTATAAATACGATACCTTATTCTATAGTAGCTGATACACGTGCCATTGAGAGAGCACGGTACCACCGTAGTAGTGCTGTCTGTTGAAGTGGTTAATCTGTGATGTGGACGCAGACGAGAATGAAAAGAAAAACATGTTGTTTGTGAGGTTAACTGTGTTTGTTATTATTGGAAAGAGCCCCTGGAAACGGAGTGTTCTGTTTATCCCCAGAGCAGGTGCAGCTGAGTTAGAAAGAGGTTCCTCAAAATGCCCCACCAAACTGTTTCAGCCGTGACCTTGAGGAGACCAAGGTGAAGGGGTAGTCTAGCTTCCATTGCCTGCTCAGTCTTTGGCTTCTCTGTTAAGGCTGTCAACAATGGTGTCAGCTGTGATCGTTTTCTAGTAACCTATTTTTGGGAACTGGGCTCAGGACAACCAAGTCATTGCACCCAGGCTGCCAGACAGCCATCAGATGGGTCATGGCTCCCACAGTTATTGACCTGGAATGGATTTGAATCAGTGACCAAGAGGCTTTATATTACATTATCAGGCCCTTGGGTTGCCTGAAATAGAGTTTAGTATTTATAGCAGAGTATTCCATTGAAGTATCTTGCTAATCTTAGAACACTTCATTAGTAAAGAGTCAGGCGCTCACCAAAATGAGACGGAAACAAATAAGAAACATGAGAGCACAGAATGTGGGTGAACCTGAATAGTTATTGTATTAGCCAGTGAACAGCAGCAATTGTTTGGAAATGAAACCATATCTCACTTGACTATTTGACTACCTTGTCCTAGGGGCCCTGGTTGAAGTTCTGACGTCATTGTCAGCACTTTCCTTATTTCAGGCTCAGTGCGTTTCCTGCTGTGGAGAAAAAAAACTGTCTAAAAAAAGAAACTGCGAGAGCTTAAAAGCACTCCCTTAGCAAAATCCAGCCGTGGAGGCCTCAGTTGATGAGTCATTTCACACAAATAAGTGCCACACTAATCAATGAGAAATAGGATAAGGGGCATTTGCAGACGGGGAAAAGCATACATAAAACTATTGTGAAGATAAGAGGGTGGGGAGCTGGGGGGGGGAGGGGGGAGGTCGTTGTTCATTGTTACATGCTCTTTTGAGGACAAAGAGCAGAGCTCTAACAACTCAGAGGCCTGCAACCTTGTTTGCAGTAACACCTTACTTAATGATGAGCCAGAGCATCACAGTTTATCACATACTGGACAGATTGTTTTATTGACATCAGCAAAATCCAGTCACAAGCCAAATTGGCTTTGTTATTCTTGATATGAATCCTGCCATTAAGCATTTATTGGCAATTTATTGATGTTCAATTCAAATTAAATTCTCGGTTAATTAGTCACCAGCGGATTTGCTTTCCCAAGTTGCAGCAATATGTCTCAGAACCTTTTCAAGCTTCTTCCATTGGCATTCTTCCAAGATATTTCCTAAGAACGAGCACTGAAGCTGGTATTTAGAGCATATGGTGGTGATGTGTTTGTATGTTCATTAAATCAAGAAACCAATGAAAGAAAAAGTGTAATGCTTTCTATCCTTTTAAATGAAATTGTCAACCTAGATATCTGTTGCCTTTTCTGAGATCCAGCCTGAAATGACTTGTAAGCAGTGCTCTGTTATGATGACAAATTAATTCACATCAGACTTTGATCACTGCTTGAAAAGTTTTCAGACATCAATTTCCAGCAGTTGCATTTAGAAATGAGAAGTCAGTTTGCAGTCTTAGTTTCAAAACAACAAAAGCAGAAGTGTCTCCATGTAACTGGTATGCAAACCTCTTAAAAATGCAAGGAATTTAGTGGAAGCTTTTCATATGTAAGATAAAGAATTTTCGGCAGGGCTGTCTGTCCTACATGTGGCTCATTGTACACAAAGCCCTTCATGTGGCCATTGCTTGTGTGCATAAATGTGCACACACAGAGTACATCTGTCTGTCTGTCTTTTTCTGTCTATCTTGCTTCCACGTAACATGTCAAAAGCACTTGAAAATGGGAAAGGATCCTGCTTAACATAGAATGGAATTATATTAGTAAGCCTAATAGTGAAGGTGCTTTTGGAAATATAGTTCACTATATCTAATGTTTACCACTTGACTACTCATGCCCCAGGCTCAAAATGCATAATAATGTATATTAAAACATAGCAAATGGAAGAGCTGGAATCTCGAAGATAACCATACCTAATGCAGGCTATGACAGAACATCTGCTCTTTAATTAATCTTATGTAAAGACTGAAGCACTGCATTAAGATGCAGAGTGTTTGACAATTGTTTTTTTGTAGTTAACATGCTCCTAGCCGCCTCCCTCTTATAATTGTTTCTGCTTTGTAACTCTCATAAAGCTCTGACAAACAACAACAACCATCCAGAAATAAAAAAATATGGGGAAGGGAGAGAATTTTATGGCTGAAGAATGCAAACCCAAAATGTTTCCAACGTAGCATTGATATAGTGTTTACTTATGAGGTTGTGGATAAGAAAGATGAGAAGAATCAAAGCATCTGTTTTTGTGAATAAGTCCCAGAGGCAGCTGAAATTCATAACCAAGATTTTCAAAAGGGCTTGGGATTTTGGGACCTGATTTTCAGAAAGTGCTGAGGTCCCCCTCCCCTGCCTTTTGAAAATCAGAACCCTTTATGGTGGCTCAAGTTGGTCATGCAAAATCACCACTTATTTCTGAAAGTCTTTGCCATTTACTTTTCTCCTGGTAGAGTATATCAGTTTGGGTGGATACAAATGCCCCAGGGGGCAAACATGCCTGGAAATTGTGCATTTATTTTGATGGAATAATTTAGCTATAAAAATATATTCCAAATATGATCTATTTTAGGTTAACAGGAAAATAACTTCTCCACTGTCACAGTTTGTGTATACACTGTGTGTGTGTGTGTGAGAGAGAGAGAGAGAGAGAGAGAATTCTGGGTCTAGGGGTGGGTTTGAGTTAGAGTCATTCAGGAAGTGAGCACTGCTGGATACCTGTGGAGGAATGGGTGGAGCCATCACCCTATACTTCTCTGCTCAGTCTGAGGCCGCACCAGCTTCACTTACAGGGAAGCAAGCTGTGCCTGGCCTTTGTGTAGAAATGGGGAAGGGGCTAGGTACAATGGAAGAAGAGGGGAGATTATTTGCGTTTGCTGTCACGACCACCCCAACTTTGAGCATGTGGGTAGGGCTTGCCACAATATTGCCCTGAACTCCCAGCTACTCCTGTAGAGATTGTGGTAGCTTATCGATGAGCCAGATTAATAGTTTCTGTTCTGAACAAAGGGTTTATGTACAAAAACAAGGTAACAAAACTTCCTAGAACTCTAACTGTAGCCTGCAACTATGCCCCGTCCTGTGTTCCCTTTGTCTTTTTATTTCTGTGCCTCACAAGAGAACAAAAAGACTGCTTAAAGAGTGTACAGGAAATGTAGATCTCTACACTTCCTGGAGGACTTTCTTAACAGCACACAGATGGTCCCATTCAGAACTCTGGACCTCAACACTCATACATTCTGGGTTAAGAATAGTTTTAGTCCATTTCTTGTGGTACCACCTGTGTGAATTCTATAATCTAGAAGAAAATGGAGGAAAAAGGTGAAAGAATGGAAGAAAAAAGTCAAGAGACAGAGAAGGATGTTAAATAGCATTTTATATTTGAAACTTTTTATATTTTTTATGTTTTACTACCTTTTTTAAAAAAAAAACAGGAAGTGTATGGAATCATGTACTCAGGCACTCTAGAAACAAAGCAGGCAATGTAAGGCACCCTGAAAGCGGGTTCAGTTGGAATAAATGGCTGGAATGTTGAATAAAAATGGTAGGGTGTGCTTTAAGCTGAACAAAAATAAGCTATCTGCAGAAAATGTGGAGCTGGCATGTGTGCTGTATCTGTAAAGAGCCATTTTTATTTGTCTATCTGTGTATAAGGGAGGAAGATAGATAAATTGAAAGAAAAATGCTATCTCTGTAACATTCACTCTGGCAAAAGATTTGCAAACAATATAAAAATAGCTGCTTTTCTGAAATGATGGCTTAACTTAAGGTATGTTTTAAAAAAAGCCAACCTTGTCACTATGGGAATTGTCAGGAATTACGTTTCCTGGGCACACTTTACAATTAGCTATTTCTGTTCCATCACAACATTACATAACGTGATGCAAAGCTGATGCCTGTTTCCCCCGAATAGCGTTATTTCTCAAAGTTGAGCACATGCAGTAGATGTCATGGTGTTTACCTTAACGAGGGCCAGGAGAAAAACCTAGGGTTTACCAGCATATGGATTATTTGGACTGTTTGTCACTCCTTTAATTTATATCCTTGGGGAGATGGCAACAGGGTGTATGTCGCCAATGGAAGTAATTTGAAAGGTTGCGAGAAAGGGGCAGATAAGAGAGATAAGAGAGATAAGCCCTCCTAACCATCCCCATTTCAAATGGATTTGTGCTTATTTTAATAGAACTTGCCCAGGCTCTGAATGTCCTATAATCTAAACCAAATGCTTGTTGCTGTTCTGTGATGCTCCTTTGTTCAACAGCAACGCCTGTTCTGCAGGTGGTTTGGGGAAAGTACAGTGATTGTCCGGCTTTCTCTTTCTGCTAAGAATAAACATTGTTGTCCTCAAGGTCATGGAGTGTGGCTGCTCCACAAAACAAAGGGGAAAATACTGGTATTTGGGGCCTTGTGTGTCAGCCTTGTTCTTGAGTCACTTTGGACCTCTAATGAAAATCTAAGGAGTTTTAAACTTTCTCTGATCCTGAAATACGTCAAGGAGCATGACTAGCTGAAGGGGGGAGGTATAGCTCAGTGGTTTGAGCATTAGCTTGCTAAACCTGGGGTTGTGAGTTCAATCCTTGAAAGGGCCATTTAGGGATTTGAGCCAAAAAAATTGGGGATTGGCTCTGGGGGTTGGATTAGATGATCTCCTGAGGTCCCTTCCGACTTTGGTATTCTATGAGACACTACTGTTTCCTTCCTTTTTCTTTTTTTTTTGTTGAGAAAATTGTGTAGCATTAACCTTGATTGCCTAATAATGTGTGACCTTGACTTTGTGTGGTTTGGAAGGATTTCAGACTTGGTTTTATCAGGATTAGCTTTTTATCTGCACAGAAGTACCCAAGCAAGTAACTCATCTCATCTCCTTTCACCTTAGACACCCAGCTTTCTCCTTTAATTTATAAAACAACAAGGAGAAAATAAACTAAATTAGTGTGGTAGGTACAGCAATATGACTTTCACCACAGGGCAGGAGTGAGGAAGCCATAATCCAGTGCTGGGCTCGGGATCAATGCCTTCAGGTTACATTCAACAGCATTATTAAAGAATTCAGAGCTCTCCATTTCTAAAACCATGCAATTATTTTCATATGCTTTCCATACAAGCATCACCACATTCCATGCATGGAGAACAACAGAGGAAGAGGAGGGTCATGGAAACGCACATGCATGGGATTTTTATCTCTTCATGTCTTCCCTGCTTCTTGCAACACAAATTGACTTTGCAAGATTGGTTCAGAAAATGAATACTCAGGACATTGCACTGTGTTGTTTTGCTGTGAAATTACTTTTCTGAATGAAAATATTGAATTCCTTTGAAGGCGAGTGGTATAATATCTCTGGAAATGAAAATCCTGTGGAAATCACAAAGGAAAGAAGACTGAAGGATATGAAAGCTTTATATCTCTAAATGTTAGTCAGGCTCAGCCACTGCTGTGTTCCTTTTTTGTGTGACAACAATCATAACTTCTCTTTCTGATGTTGATACAGCAAATGCAGGAATCTCCTAGATGCTTATATTACAGATTTATGCTTTTATCTACAATGAACAGCCAATATCATTATCTTAATTTTCTGCAGGGTTTGCATGTGCTCTGAGCTAATGTAGTTCAGTTGTTTACCAAGTCTCATCCGCTTCGAATGTCCCTTGTCTTATGATGAAATTATTGACTTTCTATTGATAGAAGTCCCTGTCCTATCTAAGAGCTGGTGGGTTTGCAGGATACTTTCAAATGAGCCAAGTCCTGAAGCCGACACTCAGTATTTCCTCACTCTTTACACACGTTGAGTAATACCTAACTCCCCACTACCTAACTCCTCTAGTTGATTTCAGTGAGACTGTGTGAGGAAGAAGATGCTACTCAACGTGAGCAAGGGTGGCAGAATTTCTGAAACTCAGTTAAGGCTAAGGAAAAATAATGGGACAGATTTCTGCATACTCTTACTCTCACTGAGGAGCATCTTACTCTGCAAGTAGCCCCCTTATTGTCACTGGACTGCTCAAGGAGTAAGGTCTGATTCAATGTAAAAATGTACCATGTAGCCCCTACATACATAAGGGCTTCAGGATTTAGACCTATGAAACTCTTGGGCAGAAAAATAGATTCTCTTCCTGCTTATGAGCCAGAATCCTTTGTTCAGCTCTAATAGCCCTATATTGAATCTAGTAATCATGATCAAGACTTCAGTTTGAGTGACATATGCTGGAGACCTCATACTGTTAGTACTAAAACATCCCTGGAATTTCCAGACATAATAGATGATAATTTCTTAACTCAAGAAGTATTGCAACCAACATGAGGGAATTCTATGTCAGACCTCGACTTGACAGATAAAGGTGAGCTGATCACAGTAGCTTACGTACAAGTGATCGTGACTTGATCACATTTATAGTATGCAAACTGAATAAACTCCAAACCAGTATTATCTATGTGACATTCCCCAAGGTACAATTTGGACTGCTGAACAGCTGTGCTCTCTCAATTCTTCAAGCTGGGGTGCCTTTTACACTGCTTTCCTGTGAAAGCAACCACTCCTGATTTGCCCGCACACAACCTCCAGCATGCAAGTCCCACCCAGCTACAATGTATGAGTGCTCTAGCCAGCCACTCCTGAATTATATTACAGAGTAACACCAGGAAATTTCAAGTCCCCAGAAATGTGCATCTTGTACTGCCCAGTACCCTCCTGGACAATACAAGCTCATAGAAAGTCCATCATTTTATGAATAGAAAATGATATGCACAAACCCTGTTATCTCAAATGGAAGTTCTCAAACACTTCAATCCAAACACACTGGTGTAGATAAAACAATAACACAAGTTTATTAACTACAGAAACATAGATTTTAAGTGATTACAAGTAATGAGGCATAAAAGTCAGAATTGGTTACAAAGAAATAAAAGGTAAAACGCAAACTAATACCTAACTTAACAAGCTAAGTGAATTTAAAGCAAAAAGGTTTCTTTCACCACATGCTTATAACAGTCTGTCTGGATTTCTTTTAGCTAGGGCCCCTCCCCCAGTTCAATTATGATTCCTTTATCTTTCAAGCGTTGTTGATGCCGTGAGTAGAGATGAGGGGAGCAAGGTGATCATAGAATCATAGAATCATAGAATATCAGGGTTGGAAGGGACCTCAGGAGGTCATCTAGTCCAACCCCCTGCTCAAAGCAGGACCGATCCCCAATTGATTTTGGGCTTCTGTTGCTCATATTTATATCTCTTCCTCCTCTTTGAAAATCATGTTTGGCTGAGGTTCAGGAGACAGAAAGTCTGTTTGCTAAGATGTAAATTTCTTGCTCACACCTTTCTTTCTGCCAAAGAATGGCCATTTAATCAGGTGATAGTCCATTTGATTATGTTGACACCTGGCTGAGGTGTTGGCTAGTCTTTTGTCTCTGGGGAACTGGTCTGAAGCTGTTTCCATAGACTTAGAACATGTCTTATACAATAGAATTTTATAACTTTACATACAACATTGCCACACATATTTTACCAGGACAATAATGTTCAACAGATTGAGTTTTCAAGTGATACCTCACAATGCATACTTTCTATAAACTTATCATAGTCTTGTAAGTAGGGTGAACATAAGGGTACAGACTGTCACAATATATACATGGTGCTTTAAAAGAGTCAATTACACAAAGCTGAAAACAATTGAGCCAAATCAGCTGGGAGGAAGCATTTGTAATCAGAAAAATGTGAATGATAATTGGGAATTGTTTAAGAAGAACACTTTACTAGATGCTCAAAAGGCCACAATTGAGGAAGAAGGTTATATTGGTTTTAAACAAATGACCTGGTTAAGTAGCTATAAAAATAAAATTAAAAACGTAACAAATGGAAGAAAGGAGAAGCTGGTGGTTATGAATATAAATCAGAAGCTAGGAATTATAGAAAATTGATAAGGGAAGCAAAGGGACACATGGAGAAATCTATGGCATTGTGAGGTATAATTATTTTAAAAGACAATAAGAACAAGTGTTAAGTCTATTAGGAACAAAAAGTTCCTAACTATACTTCTGGTCCATTACTAGATGGAAATGGACTACCTTGGAAGAATCTTTCTACTAGTATGTTTCTCACCAGCTATGCTCGAGGCCAGATTGTACCTTGTCATAGTTGAAATTGCAATGAATGAGCCTTTAAATGCAATCACATACTCCATTAGGTTTGAGGTATTTCTTGGACATCATGAATACTGCAATGTGTTTTGCTCAAACATTTGCTTAAATTTCCAAATCAATTACTTGGCAGTGCTGTTACTATTCATATATTTGTATTAGAGTATTGCCTAGAGGCTCTAAAATGCTATGAACTGTCTAGAGCTTATATTCTAAATAGACAAGATAAAGGTTAAGAGAAAGGATACATTATCCCCGGTTTAGAGGTGGAAAACTGAGCCTCAGAGATTAAATGACTTGTCTATGGAAGAGCCACAAATTGAACCCAGATCTCCTGAGTCACAGTCTGGTGCCATAACTGTATGACCAGCCTCCCTTTCTGCCTTCTACCTCTTTTGTGTTGATTTCCAGTTAATGTTCATCAGAGTTTTATTGCCATGAATGTTCACAGAAAGTGAAATTTGAAATAAATGGCTTTTGCAGCATGATCACAAGGTCAAGGTCAGGCTATTGCGAAACAAGATGGGGAGCGAGAGGTGGTCTGTCAGATAGGCAGGTCCCAGGCCATTCAGAACCAACACCTTACAAGCCATCCAAAGACCAATAAGTAACCAGTGCCCTGGTGCCATTTATCCCCAGCAAGATGACTTGCTCAATGAGCAAGCTGCTGACTATTTAACCCAAGACCCCAAATTCATGCTTGGACTGAAAATATGGCCCAAGATTTAAAAAAAAAAAAAAATCTAAAACATCACTTTCCCCTTCTTTGTGAAGGCCCATTTGCTACAACTCTATTTCCTCAAGATACTGATGAACCCTATTAGAAATATTGGATTAAGCTGGCCTTGACAGATTAGGGCAATACCTAATGGGCACATTTACATACTACAACAGATAAGCCAATGCTGTCATCAAATCAACATTAGCTAGTAATTTAGATATGTAAATAAAAACACACTATTATATAGTGTATTTGACACAACACAACTTTTTCCTCTTCTAAAATTTAGAGAAATCAGATATAAAATTAAAATTGTTGTATTGAACAATGATTTTTATTCAAATGCAAAGTTTTTTAATAACCAGACAAAATACAGATTTGGAAACTCCAGCTACTTAACGCTTCAAAAAGAAAGTCTGCTTAAAATACATACAGTACTATTGCATTAAACGGGTTTCAGTGTTAGTCTGTATCCGCAAAAAGAAAAGGAGTACTTGTGGCACCTTAGAGACTAACCAATTTATTTGAGCATAAGCTTTCGTGAGCTACAGCTCACTTCATCGGATGCATTCAGTGGAAAATACAGTAGGGGGATTTTATATACACAGAGAACATGAAACAATGCGTGTTACCATACACACTTTAACGAGAGTGATCAGGTAAGGTGACCTATTACCAGCAGGAGAGAAAAAAAACAAACAAAAAAACCCTTTTGTAGTGATAATCAAGGTGGGCCTTTTCCAGCAGTTGACAAGAACATGTGAGGAGCAGTAGGGGGAAAAAATAAACATGGGGAAATAGTTTTACGTTGTGTAATGACACATGCACTCCCAGTCTTTATTCAAGACTACCAAGTTAATGGTGTCCAGTTTGCAAATTAATTCCAGTTGAGCAGTCTCTCGTTGGAGTCTGTTTTTGAAGTTTTTTTGTTGTAACATTGCGACTTTTAGGTCTGTAATCGAGTGAGCAGAGAGATTGAAGTGTTCTCCAACTGGTTGTTGAATGTTTTAATTCTTGACGTCAGATTTGTGTCCATTTATTCTTTTACATAGAGACTGTCCGGTTTGGCCAATGCTGGTGTCCCCTGAATAGATATGTGGACACAGTTGGCAGTGGGCTTTGTGGCAAGGATAGGTTCCTGGGTTAGTGTTTTTGTTGTGTGGTGTGTGGTTGCTGGTGTGTATTTGCTTCAGACTGGGGAGCTGTAGTAACCCAGAAGTTACCTACTGCAGGACAGGCCCAACAAAGAAAATAACAGAGCATCACCTTCAGCCCCCGACTAAAACCTCTCCAGTGCATCATCAAGGATCTACAACCTATCCTGAAGGACGACCTATCGCTCTCACAGATCTTGGGAGACAGGCCAGTCCTTGCATACAGACAGTCCCCCCCCAACCTGAAGCAAATACTCACCAGCAACCACACACCACACAAGAAAAACACTAACCCAGGAACCTATCCTTGCAACAAAGCCCATCATAGGGCCTAATCACATCAGCCACACTATCAGAGGCTCGTTCACCTGCTCATCTACCAATGTGATATATGCCATCATGTGCCAGCAATGCCCCTCTGCCATGTACATTGGCCAAACCGGACAGTCTTTACGTAAAAGACTAAATGGACACAAATCAGATGTCAAGAATTATAACATTCAAAAACCAGTCGGGTTGTGAGTTCAATCCTTGAGGGGGCCATTTAGGGATCTGAGGCAAAAATTGGGGATTGGTCCTGCTTTGAGCAGGACCTCCTGAGGTCCCCTCCAACCGTGATATTCTATGATTCTATGATTTCTCAATGGTTCTCCAGGTGCTTGTGGATCACTGTGGACGTTTCACTGACATTAATGCAGCCTGGTCCCGAAAGGTGTGTGACGCACGCATGTTTCGGAACACTGGCCTGTTCAAGAAGCTACAAGCAGGGACTTTTTTCCTGGATCAGAAGATCACCATAGGGGAAGTCAAAATGCCCTTTGTGATCCTGGGAGACCTTGCCTACCCCTTAATGCCGTGGCTTGTGAAGCCATACATGGGGCAACTTGACAGCAGCAAGGAGTGATTCAACAACAGGCTGAGCAAGTGCAGAATGACTGTTGAGTGTGCATTTGGCCATTTAAAAGCCCGCTGGCGATGCCTGTATGGGGAGCTGCAGACTAAATAATCCCAGTTCCCTCAGCCTCTCCTCATATGTCATGTGCTCCAGCCCCCTAATCATTTTAGTTACTCTCCACTGGACTCTTTCCAATTTTTCCACATCCTTCTTGTAGTGTGGGGCCCAAAACTGGACACACTACTCCAGATGAGGCCTCACCAATGCCGAATAAAGGGGAACGATCACATCCCTCGATCTGCTGACAATGTTCCTCCTTATACAGCCTAAAATGCCATTGGCCTTCTTGGCAACAAGGGCACACTGTTGACTCATATCCAGCTTCTCATCCACTGTAACCCCTAGGTCCTTTTCTGCAGAACTGCTGCCTAGCCACTTGGTCTACTAGTCTGTAGCAGTGCATGGGGTTCTTCTGTCCTAAGTGCAGGACTCTGCACTTGTCCTTATTGAATCGCATTAGATTTCTTTTGGCCCAATCCTCTAATTTGTCTAGGTCCCTCTGTATCCTATCCCTACCCTCCAGCATATCTACCTCTCCCCCCAGTTTGGTGTCATCTTCTTCTTAGCAGGCTTTATTCTGCACCATTCAAGCCAGTGGGAATTTTTTCACTGGCTTGAATGTGGACAGGATCAAGTCTTTTCTGTGATTTGTGTTCTGTGTGCTTTGTTCTAGCTGACCAATGCAGAATTGCCTTTTCTTCTGTGGTTTGTTAGTTCAAGGGCCTTATTCATCCTATTCACTGTAGAGAACTTCCACTGGCCTCTGCGGAGTTGCCACATGTGAGGAGACAGCAGAAATGGGCCCCAGAGTACTAAAGCTGTACGAGAACATCATTTTGTTGGAAAGTGCAGAGGTGCAGTCTGTTAAAAAAACAACTTCAATTTCTGTTATGCCTTTCTGGGTAAGTCCAGTCCTATTCGAAGGCCAAGCAAGAAAGAGGTGTAATGTGAAGAATACTCTCTGAATTATCTTGTTTAGAGCTGTCAAACTACAGCATCCTGTTATGTGCAACTTTTAAAAAATGCTATTAGTTCCTAAGTGACAAACAATATAAAACTTCAGGCACTTTGTTGAAGTCAGTGGGAGCCATACATGCAGATCTGAGAGCATCATTTCAGCTGTAAATCATATGTCTGATGAATGTCCCATGGTCATACAAGGCAGCAGGAGACCAGGAAGTACAGTAACCTTGACAGTTACTTCTATTTCCCTTCCATAGGTTGCTTCTAGTGATGATGGACTGGAGATAAAATATTAAGATTCTTGACTTAACCAAACTGGCACCATTCTTATTGATGTACCTGAAAAAGAGATTTCAGACCAGTGCTATACAACATATAATTCAGCATATTTATCTTTTAAGCATACTGTCAATTTTTCCATTGAGACAACAACTCAGGTTTTTCCAAAGCTATTCTTCTATTCCAGTGACCCTATTCCTTTTCCAGTAGTGGACTATAATATTTCTTGCGGCTAAGAGGTGGTGATTAATCAATTTAGCCTCACAAGTCAGCAGGTTGGTAACTTCTCAAAAATTCTGTTGGATTTCTAACAGTCTTCTGCTATAATTTCAGCAATTCTTGTGTCAATTTACTTCAATGGGAGTTCTCTTGGAGTGTAAGGACCCCATGATTTGGCCCCCAGCCCGAGTAACTAACCACCAAATTGTTTCTGTCTTTTTCATCTTTTTGCAAAAATTGTCATGCCTTTTTCCAATATTTTAATTATTTTATCAAAAATACCGTGAAAACCTTTTGTTTAAGACAAGGGAACAAAAAAGTTCCAACAGAGGGACTGAAGGGGCGAGATGACTTCCAGTGACATAGATATCTGACTTACGTAGTTACTTTTTTTCAATTGATTCAGTGATCTCTGTTGTTTGTGCTGTCTGGTAGGCCACATAAACTGCTCCCTGGGTACATATTTAACAGTACATTTAGGGCCTATAGCCACAACTCAAAGCTTAGGGGCACACTTACCACAATGGGAGCTCTCATTGTGCCAAAACCACACACACCTCTCCTGAATTACCAAAGGGTGTAAGAGCTTGTCTACACATGCAAGTCATTCTGGAATGAGGTAGGGTGTGAATTTAAAGCAGAAGAGCTATTCTAGAGTAGCTCAATGTGTAGACAAGGCCTCAGTATGTAATTGCTGCCCTTTTCTTTGGAGACAGCACAGCATCTTTTCTTCTTTATACCTGGCAAGCTCTGCTGCCTGATTCTAAAGGTGTTACAGCCCTATGTCTTCCTGTCCCCTTTGCAAAGATTAGTGCTAATGCTCCTAGCCCAACAGAGTGCATGTGTTTCCAGAGTACAAGTCCCACTGTGAATGACACCTGAATGGGGCTTGTAGGGTAGAGGAGGAAAACTCTCCCCTCTCCCTTTTGTACAACTCCTGAGGTCTCTTCCAACCCTAATCTTCTTCACATACAAAGGACTGGGAGTAATCTGGTCCTAACGTTGGGGACCAGTGTCCCACAGGGTCTTTTCTTGACAATATTTTTTTTCTTGTTAGCCACAATATATTTAGATTGTACAGAAAATTATAGGGGACAGGAGTCAAATTCTGGGGGCACTAGAGTTAATTGAAAAATGGGGGATGTAAAAATGTTACATATCTAGCACTAACTGAATTTGTGACACAATTCTATGAAATGTAAAAGGTTGTCACCAGCGCTGGTCACTCCTAGTTAAATGGGACAAACCACCTGTAGAATTTCACAACTGTCAACTCATAACAGCAAAAGCCAAGTTTTTAAATATTTTCAGCAGGTTGGATTTTTCAGAAGACAAACACTTTATACCAGAAAAAAGAACAGGAGTACTTGTGGCACCTTAGAGACTAGGGTCTCCAGCAAAAACTACACCTCTGGAAAGGGAAGTTTTGCAATATTTCCCCTGTCTTCTCAATGAAATCAAATTTCAGTGAAAAACTGTATCAATGTAAAGTTTGGAAAAAATTCTACCAACTCTAAGATATATAACTGGGAATAGTTTAGCTAGTTTTGGCAGGATTGCTATTTGAGTGCATTGATCTTTGCCCTGCTGTTCCTGATTCAGAGCAGGTTCAATCTCACCTGCTGGAGCTGCTCCACTTTGTATAAATAATTAAATATTCACTGAGCTAGCAAAGCTGATGCTATAGCACATGGGTTAGGGTATTCACCTCTGGTGGTGGAAGACCCAGGTTCAAGTCCCTGTTGTAAATTAGATAGAGCAGGACCCTAGGTCTTCTGCATCTAAGGTGAATGCTCTAACCACTGGGATATTGACTATTCTGGAGTCAGTCTCTCTCTTGTTTTGACCAGAAGTTCCATCCTTGAGTTCTTGAAACCAATACACTTCAAACTGACATTTTGCAATGAAAAAAATTGTCAAAAAAATTCCAACCAGCTCTACTTGAATCATAATCCAATCTCTTGTAAAAAGTTTATCTGCAAATCATAAACCTACCAAAGACATTTAAATGTGGTCTTTCCTGTTGTAAATGGGCAGGTGTTAAATTCTTGTAGCCTTGTTGCCCAATGTGTTTTGGACTCTATACAAAATTCTATTTGTGTTGATGTAGAATTTGCGAGATGATAAACTGGAACTCTAATTAGCATACAGCATAATTTAGGCTCAGTGTTTCATATATATTCCACAGATTTCTAGTCAAGGCCTCAATATGAAAGTGCAAAGAACTTTGGAGATAAGATGTATCCATATCTGGTCTCCATTTCTCAGGTTCAGTTCCACAGAATGAATCACCATTATAACAACCCTTGGTATGCAGAAATGCTGTCTGGAAAATGAGAATTTTTCCTATTGGAAATTTCATAGGAAAAGTCTAATTCAAAATTTTTCAATTGGGAAAGAACAATTTTTCTTACGGGAAAAATAAAAAATTAAGACAGTACGATGAGTTTTTTCTAACTTTTGCCAATTGCAAATCAGTAACACAGTGAGGGAGGAAAAACTATGAATTTTTTTCACCCACTTACTCATACTTTCTGACTGCTTTCCTACTGGAGAAAAATCAGTGTTACTTCATGTTATTTTATCTAATTTAAAGAGAGTTAAAAAGAGAGTACTAATTTCTTTTTCAATATAATACTTTCATTTAAATGTGAAGTTAACATTTAAAAGTGAAAGTGCAGAAACTAAGTGTTTCTCTTTTTTTAACTTATGTTTTGTTGTCTTGAGGAAAAAAAGTAAAAAGCAAACAAACAAATAAGAATGCCAAATTCAAAGAAGGTAGGAATGTCTACAACGTCAGACTGAAAAAATTCAAAAATATAACTATATCTTCCCATTAATTTTGCATTTCTGTTATTACTGTTATTTGTTTTTTCAGAAAAATGTCTAAAATTAAACTTGTTTTGGTGGAAAAAATTAGGGCTTAAAGTTAAAGTTGATCTTAAACAGCCCCCACTCAACCCAGTCAATCCTTTTTATGCATATAGGGATATGAGTAATTGTTGGCCCATTTTTCCACAATGCACTGAGAGCTCACAGGTGTCACTGGGAGTGACAGTTGGCAAAATTGGTCCCTTTGAGTCTTTTTTATTCAAGTGGTGGACATTTCTAAGCATATTATGTTATCTATTGCTGATCTACTCCCAATAAATGTTATGAACATAGATTTAATTGGAAATAATTTTTTACACCTTGATGGTAAGAAGTTTGGATTCAGTTTTGGAAACAATGTTCTAGAGAGTGATAGTTCACCAGTGTCTGTCTGTCACATTTAAATGTGAAGTTAACATTTTTTTACCACTCCCTGTACTCAGACATGGGAGCCAACCGATTGTTCTGAAGCAGAGCTGTCAGCCATTAACCTCAGGCTCACTGTGGAAAACATCTTCTCCCTTACAAACCAATGATGGCAAGAGTAAGGCACAGTAAAGTGTTGTGGAAATTAGTCTATCTGTCTCACACACACACATACACTCAGAGCTGAGCAGTCTTGCACTATAGATCAAATCTCCTTGAACTTTGTATGTATGCAAAATCGTAAGGATGTTTTTGATTTAGGACTTAATCTATTTACTACTTTGAGAAAAAGTGTTGCAACCTACCTTTAATGCAAATTGTCAATCATCTCTTCAATTTGTGTGCACACAAGAATGGTTTCTTTATCAGTGCACAAGCTGGTATTTCACAAATGTTTTGGAAAATACAGTTCTACAGTATGGGAAAACACAATTATTTTTGAATATTTATGGCCTGATCTGTAGTTTAAGGAAATTCAGAGAAGATCAGCAAAGATTATTAGTGGTCTTCACCATCTCAGTTTTTCATGCTATGATTCAAAACCAAGAATGTAACAGTATTTTAAGAGCAGAGTGAAAGAGGGCAAAGGAAGAAAGGGGGAATGTCCTGTCAACAGTTGTTCAAATCTGAAATCAAATCTTAACTCAACAAGGATCATGAGATTTTCACATTAATTGCCTACAAACATTCAAGCATTTAAGTTTTATTGCTGCAAGTACTCTTGAAAAGTGAGCTTTTAGCTTGATTTTTAATTAAAGTTAATTTTAAATCATGTATTTGAAATTACAGTCCAAAGTTCATGCTGTGTTGATTAGTTACATGTCAATTGTTTCTATTCCCTGGTTGGACCCTGATCTAGCAGATGGATCTGTGTGGGCAGTCTCTATTCTATTCTGGTTCTTACACTGTACTCATTGTCATAGGATTGTCTACTTGTGTGGTTTCAGAGTAACAGCCGTGTTAGTCTGTATTCGCAAAAAGAAAAGGAGTACTTGTGGCACCTTAGAGACTAACCAATTTATTTGAGCATGAGCTTTCGTGAGCTACAGCTCACTTCATCGGATGCATACTGTGGAAACACTTGTGGAAACTCGCTAGTGAGCTGTAGCTCACGAAAGCTTATGCTCAAATAAATTGGTGAGTCTCTAAGGTGCCACAAGTACTCCTTTTCTTTTTGCAAATACAGACTAACACGGCTGCTACTCTGAAACCACTAATGAGTAAGAAGACTTTGCCCAAGAAGAACTGCAATGGAGCATTACAGCAATTGTTTCTTAGTAAAATAATACCTTGTTATGTTAATTGTGTTTTTGAGCACTTTGCTCTGAATTTGAGAACAAATGAAAAATATGAGTAAAGAGTATGGAGAATCTTTCTGGAAAAGGCAATGGAAGAGTGTCATAAAGTAAACACTAATTTAATGAAGGAAAATGTGCATATTTAAAATAAAAGTTTAAGTCATTCCTAATTTTATTCTAGCCCTCATAAAATCCAAGGGTGAAGCCCTAGCCCCACTGAAATCAATGGGAGTTTTGCTGTTGACTGAAGAGGGTCAGGATTACACACAAGAAATAGGCAAATAGATCAGTTTGTGGAGTGGATAAGAAGAGCTGCTGAACCCTTCCTCAGCTATGGCTTCTAGAATTCAAGTGCTTCCTCATGGTGGGATTTTTCCAAGCACAGGCATCAATATGGGATCCACTTCTGCATGCCAGTGAAGAACCAAAAGAAGGCTGGAAGTAGTTTGATGGTGATAATATCGATGTCAAACTTTCTAGGCTTCTCTTTGAATTTTTTTCTCCCTATTAAGGAAAAATATTTGCTTTTTAAGAAACTGAAGACATTAATTTTTCTGGGAGCTCATTTAAACTTTGAAAGTTTTTGACATGTGAAAGCCTCAGCAGCCATATTAAAGCGTGTAGTCTTTTGGTGACGCTGTTATGGTACATGTCAGTCTGTCTATAAATCTGCCTAGGGTTAAGATCAAGGGCATTTTTCAAAAACTTTTAATTCCTGGATTGCAATTCAAGTGAAAATCAAAGATACATGAGAACATTTTGTGACTTAAAAAGTTTTTTCTTTTCTTGAAGTTAAAAAATGCTGCTGGAGGTCTTTATTCCTTATCTTATGGTCCATGCTACCCAGTGTGATCTGGACTACCCGATTCTCAGTAAAGAATCTTTGGTAAAGAAAGTTCCTTTTGATTCTTTTTTGTTACATACGAAATTTCAGACTGTGTTTAATACATGGCTAACAAGCTCCATTAATGAATCTTATTGGACAGAGAATTTTAATTCCATATCTAGCTCTTTATTATTTTATTTTTAAAACATGATATATGGGTCAAGGGGAAAAATAGTTTGGCAAAGTCTTGTAGCTGTCGCTGAGAAATAGTGATGATTGGTGATTTGGTGATATCATTAAAAAAACAAACTGCAGGGCTCAGGTTTATGATTTGAGGAGGATATCAATTGGAGTCCTTCAAGATAATCTTCAAAGAAGGATCACTTATAATCTTGTAAGCTGTGTGAGTGTGAGGATTGGTGTTTGTGTGTGAGGGCATGGGTTTGTCTGGATGTATATGTCTGAAATGTGTCTTATGTGTGCCTGATGTGTTCCCTGGAGAACACTCAACATGTTGTTATCTGTCCATCAGTATCTAACCATTTGGTTTTTGACAAATGTATACTGTGATGTTGCAACCCATAATGGTTTATGGAAATATGCTTATGAATGTATATATGACATAACTGGAATATGTTTTGTGCTACATATGCCATGTAACATATCTCTGCAAAGGTTATGATCTACTGAATACATTCATCCTATTTGTATGCATGTATCATTTTTGTATTTGAAGTTATGAATATTGACTGTGTATTTGTTTGATTTTTAGTAGCCTCAGTAAGACATTTGGTCAGCTTCTTCAGAAAGGAATTTGCAAGTTAAGTGCCCAATCAAGAAACACTTAAAAAACAATGGAACCTTGGAAGGCTCCAATCCACATAAGAAGTCTAGCTGAGGGTGTTCAAGGTAGCATGTGAACAACGGCTGTCACCTGTAAAATCCTGAGACATGCATGGACATGTGACTTGCCCATGTGACTCCAAAATTCCATCTTGTAGCTAGGTTTCTGCATAGGAGAGAGGAAGAGGTCTCCACCCACAAGTCTATGTAAGCCCCTGGGAGACCCCTTGTCAAGGTTCCTCTCCCACTCTGAACTCTAGGGTACAGATGTGGGGACCTGCATGAAAACCTCCTAAGCTTACTTTCACCAGCTTAGGTTAAAACTTCCCCAAGAAATAAATTAATTTTACCCTTTGTCCCTGGATCTCCACTCCCACCACCAAACTCTAACTGGGTTTACTGGGAAACGTAGTTTGAACACGTCTTTCCCCCCAAAATCCTCCCAACCCTTGCACCCCACTTCCTGGGGAAGGTTTGGTAAAAATCCTCACCAATTTGCATAGGTGACCACAGACCCAAACCCTTGGATCTGAGAACAATGAAAAAGCATTCAGTTTTCTTACAAGAAGACTTTTAATAGAAGTAAAGAAATCACCTTTGTAAAATCAGGATGGTAGATACCTTACAGGGTAATTAGATTCAAAACATAGAGAATCCCTCTAGGCAAAACCTTAAGTTACAAAAAAGACACACAGACAGGAATAGTCATTCTATTCAGCACAGTTCTTTTCTCAGCCATTTAAAGAAATCATAATCTAACACATACCTAGCTAGATTACTTACTAAAGTTTTAAGACTCCATTCCTGGTCTATCCCCGGCAAAAGCAGCATACAGACAGACACAGACCCTTTGTTTCTCTCCCTCCTCCCAGCTTTTGAAAGTATCTTGTCTCCTCATTGGTCATTTTGGTCAGGTGCCAGCGAGGTTACCTTTAGCTTCTTAACCCTTTACAGGTGAGAGGATTTTTCCTCTGGCCAGGAGGGATTTTAAAGGGGTTTACCCTTCACTTTATATTTATGACAACCCTCAATTTTGTCTTCAGATGGCTCAAGAGATAGCCTCTCCACCCCCAAAGGATACCTGAAAGAAACTGGAACAAAGGACAGTAACCATAGGGGTGTGAGTGATTGCTGGACCCAGACTAGAAGGAGGCTAGTCTGTAAAAGAAGTTTACTGGAACATCTCTGAGGGTGAGAGTTCATCTGTAATCATTTTCTTACTGTACTAGGCTTAGACTTGCATGTTTTATTTTATTTTGCTTGGTAATTCACTTTGTTCTGTCTGTTATTTTTTGGAATCACTTAAATCCTACCTTCTGTATTTAATAAAATCACTTTTGTTTATTAATTAACCAACATAGAGTATGTATTAATACCTGGCCATGGGGAGGGGGGAACAGCTGTGCATATCTATCAGTGTTATAGAGGGTGAACAATTTATGAGTTTACCCTGTACAATCTTTATACAGGGTAAAATGGATTTATTTGGGGTTTGGACCCCATTGGGAGCTGGGTACCTGAGTGTTGGAGACAGGAACACTTCTTAAGCTGTTTTCAGTTAAGCCTGCGGCGTCTGGGGGATGTGCTTCAGAACTGGGTCTGTGTTTGTAGCAGGCAAGCATGTCTGGCTCAAACCAGGCAGGGCACTGAAGTCCCAGGCTGGCAGGGAAAGCGGGCTCAAAAGTAGTCTCAGCACCTCAGCCGGCAGTTCCTAAGGGGGTGTCTGTGACCCAACCCGTCACATATACAAACAAAATTAATGCTGAGCTAGAGCCAATTTTTATCACAGGAGTTATTTGTATGCCTCAGTTTTTCATATGAACTTGAATCCCACTTTGCATGTAGGAAAAGACCCTTCCATGTGAAGAAAGAGGCAGGGAGAATCCCAAAGGTTATTGCAGAAGCTTCTGCTTTAAACACTAGGCAATTCTGTCCAGCTGTCACTTCCATTCACTCTGAGTTAGAAAACTAGCTGTGGTATGTTTTTCATGGTACACACATTCCAGATCCTGTTGTGGCTTTGCAACAATAAGGAAACACAGTGGCAAATGCATAAACCATCTGCTACTATCTAGAGTAGAAAGAGTCAAACCACAGTTTTGCATTGCTATGCGACAATATAGCCTCAACAAACATCTGTTCTAGGTAAATATAAGGGAGGTTTTGGTAGAGCCAAGAACTGCCTTTTGTCCTGGCATGCAATTACACTTAATGTAACCTGCTTGCAATGTTTAGAAGCTTGTGCAAGCCAAGCTGCAGTTAATGCATTGCAATATGCAGAGCGTAAATTCTTGCATGCATTTGTCTATTTGGGGGAAGAATAATCCAGTATAATATCAGGTTTCAGAGTAACAGCCATGTTAAGCTGTATTCGCAAAAAGAAAAGGAGTACTTGTGGCACCTTAGAGACTAACCAATTTATTTGAGCATGAGCTTTCGTGAGCTACAGCTCACTTCATCGGATGCATACCGTAGAAACTGCAGCAGACTTTATATACACACAGAGATCATAAAACAATACCTCCTCCCACCCCACTGTCCTGCTGGTAATAGCTTATCTAAAGTGATCATCAAGTTGGGCCATTTCCAGCACAAATCCAGGTTTTCTCACCCTCCACCCCCCCCCACACACAAACTCACTCTCCTGCTGGTAATAGCCCATCCAAAGTGACAACTCTCTACACAATGTGCATGATAATCAAGGTGGGCCATTTCCTGCACAAATCCAGGTTCTCTTACCCCCCCCACCCCCTACAAAACACACACACACAAACTCACTATCCTGCTGGTAATAGCTCATCCAAAGTGACCACTCTCTCTACAATGTGCAGAAAGAAAGATTCTAGGTGGACTCCTCCTGAAGGTCGAAACAGCAGACTGGACTTCTACATAGAGTGCTTCCGCCGACGTGCACGGGCTGAAATTGTGGAAAAGCAGCATCATTTGCCCCATAACCTCAGCCATGCAGAACGCAATGCCATCCACAGCCTCAGAAACAACTCTGACATCATAATCAAAAAGGCTGACAAAGGAGGTGCTGTTGTCATCATGAATAGGTCGGAATATGAACAAGAGGCTGCTCGGCAGCTCTCCAACACAAGTTTCTACAAGCCATTACCCTCTGATCCCACTGAGAGTTACCAAAAGCAACTACAGCATTTGCTCAAGAAACTTCCTGAAAAAGCACAAGATCAAATCCGCACAGACACACCCCTGGAACCCCGACCTGGGATATTCTATCTACTACCCAAGATCCATAAACCTGGAAATCCTGGGCGCCCCATCATCTCAGGCATTGGCACCCTGACAGCAGGATTGTCTGGCTATGTAGACTCCCTCCTCAGGCCCTACGCTACCAGCACTCCCAGCTACCTTCGAGACACCACTGACTTCCTGACGAAACTTCAATCCATCGGTGATCTTCCTGATAACACCATCCTGGCCACTATGGATGTAGAAGCCCTCTGCACCAACATTCCACACAAAGATGGACTACAAGCCGTCAAGAACACTATCCCCGATAATGTCACGGCTAACCTGGTGGCTGAACTTTGTGACTTTGTCCTTACCCATAACTATTTTACATTTGGGGACAATGTATACCTTCAGATCAGCAGCACTGCTATGGGTACCCGCATGGCCCCACAGTATGCCAACATTTTTATGGCTGATTTAGAACAACGCTTCCTCAGCTCTCGTCCCCTAAAGCCCCTACTCTACTTGCGCTATATTCATAGAATCATAGAATATCAGAGTTGGAAGGGACCTCAGGAGGTCATCTAGTCCAACCCCCTGCTCAAAGCAGGACCAGTCCCCAGTGTTTGCCCCAGATCCCTAAATGGCCCCCTCAAGGATTGAACTCACAACCCTGGGTTTAGCAGGCCAATGCTCAAACCACTGAGCTATCCTTCCCCCCCGATATGATATTGATGACATCTTCATCATCTGGACCCGTGGAAAAGAAGCCCTTGAGGAATTCCACCATGATTTCAACAACTTCCATCCCACCATCAACCTCAGCCTGGACCAGTCCACACAAGAGATTCACTTCCTGGACACTACAGTGCTAATAAACAATGGTCACATAAACACCACCCTATACCGGAAACCTACTGACCGCTATTCCTACCTACATGCCTCCAGCTTTCACCCTGACCACACCACACGATCCATCGTCTACAGCCAAGCTCTGCGATACAACCGCATTTGCTCTAACCCCTCAGACAGAGACAAACACCTACAAGATCTCTGTCAAGCTTTCTTACAACTACAATACCCACCTGCGGAAGTGAAGAAACAGATTGATAGAGCCAGAAGAGTTCCCAGAAGTTACCTACTACAGGAGAGGCCTAACAAAGAAAATAACAGAAAGCCACTAGCCGTCACCTTCAGCCCCCAACTAAAACCCCTCCAACGCATTATTAAGGATCTACAACCTATCCTAAAGGATGACCCAACACTCTCACAAATCTTAGGAGACAGGCCAGTCCTTGCCTACAGACAGCCCCGCAACCTGAAGCAAATACTCACCAACAACCACATACCACACAACAGAACCACTAACCCAGGAACTTATCCTTGCAACAAAGCCCGTTACCAATTGTGCCCACATATCTATTCAGGGGACACCATCACAGGGCCTAATAACATCAGCCACACTATCAGAGGCTCGTTCACCTGCACATCCACCAATGTGATATATGCCATCATGTGCCAGCAATGCCCCTCTGCCATTTACATTGGTCAAACTGGACAGTCTCTACGTAAAAGACTAAATGGACACAAATCAGATGTCAAGAATTATAACATTCATAAACCAGTCGGAGAACACTTCAATCTGTCTGGTCACACAATCACAGACATGAAGGTCGCTATCTTAAAACAAAAAAACTTCAAATCCAGACTCCAGCGAGAAACTGCTGAATTGGAATTCATTTGCAAATTGGATACTATTAATTTAGGCTTAAATAGAGACTGGGAGTGGCTAAGTCATTATGCAAGGTAGCCTATTTCCCCTTGTTTTTTCCTAACCCCTCCCCCCCCCCCGGACGTTCTGGTTAAACTTGGATTTAAACTTGGAGAGTGATCAGTTTGGATGAGCTATTGCCAGCAGGAGAGTGAGTTTGTGTGTGTATGGGGGTGGGGGGGTGAGAAAACCTGGATTTGTGCTGGAAATGGCCCACCTTGATTATCATGCACATTGTAGGGAGAGTGGTCACTTTGGATGAGCTGTTACCAGCAGGATAGTGACTTTGTGTGTGTGTTTTTTGGAGGGGGGTGAGGGGGTAAGAGAACCTGGATTTGTGCAGGAAATGGCCCACCTTGATTATCATGCACATTGTGTAGAGAGTTGTCACTTTGGATGGGCTATTACCAGCAGGAGAGTGAGTTTGTGTGTGTGTGTGGGGGGGGGGGGGGGTGGAGGATGAGAAAACCTGGATTTGTGCTGGAAATGGCCCAACTTGATGATCACTTTAGATAAGCTATTACCAGCAGGACAGTGGGGTGGGAGAAGGTATTTTTTCATATTCTCTGTGTATATATAAAGTCTGCTACAGTTTCCACGGCATGCATCCGATGAAGTGAGCTGTAGCTCACGAAAGCTCATGCTCAAATAAATTGGTTAGTCTCTAAGGTGCCACAAGTGCTCCTTTTCTTCTTCCAGTATAATATGTATCAATCAGCCAATTTATTTAGAAGCGTTTGGGCTAAACTCTGCTCTCAGTTAAACAGTACAAATTCTTTTACCTTTGTGTGGTTGCAAGGGAGTGAGAATTTAGGTTTTTGTGTGTCTGGTTCCAGTAGTGAGTGTGTTGACAGCATGGAAAGAGTTCTAGCCTGTGTAATATGTTTCATAAGGAACCCTTTGATCAGTGTTAACAGAGGATGCTATTGTATTATGCCTGTTATGATAAGGGTTAGAGATGAAAAAGAAAAAAGAATTTAGAACAGGTACAGCATGAGGTGGGGACCTCTTCTTTTGCCAGCATTTACAAGTGAAATCTATTTGAATTGCTCTGGCTGTTTGATACCTTATAGAAGTAGATGATCTATATCCATGGATACTGAAGGGAAACTATGACGAAAAAGGAACTTGTCAATTGCCATATGCTGCCTACTATGGCAATTTGAAAGTAACAACGGACATAAAATCTAAATGCTTTTGTTCGAAAAGTAAAGGACCCTATCACTTATGTTAAAGGAGAATCTCCTGCATCTGTTAATGGTATAAGGTTGATGAGAGGAATCAGGATTCTCCCTGCCCCTGCTCCTTCCCCCCTCCAGTGCAGCCTTTGAGAAAACAAGCTAGAAGCAGCGGCAGCTGATCTTCCCCCATCCCCATCCCCAACCCCACACCCTCCATTTCTTCAGTCGCGCTTTTCAGGAGGTAGGTACCCAATACTGTAGAATATTAGCGGGTGATCTGATGTTTGCACTGGCCATTGTGAGGCCAGCATTCAGTCATGTCAAGGGGCCAGGAAGGTGACAGTGTTCAAGCAAAGAGGGGAATTGTGTAGGGAGCTGTTCCTTATTTGATAGATTTGTTCTTTTTTTTCCTTCCTGCTAGCCCTCTGGCTCCTCTATTCCTTAATTAGCTCCAAATGCTCTTTATTTTCAGTCTTCTGCTCCTAGGGCCTTGAAATACAATGCCATCAACTGGCATTGTGTCTTCTTTGTGACCTTTGCACTTCCTGAGTGCAGTTTGCTGCTCTTGGCTATCTTTAAGTCATGAGCAGTTGTAACTGTCACACACACTTACATTTGACTCTGTCACTCCCTTCACATGTCTGGAGATCTGCTTGCCACATTTCCTGCAGGCTTAACCAGGTGGAAACCTGCTCCCACAGGGGAGAGGAGACATGAAGGAGGGCAGACATATGCCCTGATGTAATTGTTAGGCTTCCCATTTTGACTCTGGTTGCTCCTTGCTTTGACCTCTGCTAGGCAGTCAGCTTATGGCTCGGTGAGGAAATGTATTGTGCATGGCCTGTGTGATTCATCGTGGCATGGGACGAAAGGGAAAGTTGTGCTTTCTCTTTCCTTCTCCTTTTTGAAGAGGAACCTTCACCACTCTCATTAGCTAGAATCTTGAAAGAGAGGAGGAGAAGAAAAGACAGATATGGAATACTGTGATAGAAGGGGTGATACACAGAGAAATCGCTCTTGGCTTGAGATAAGTGGCAGGAGGACGTGCCTTGGACGCTATAGAGTAGCAGAATGTTCCTCAGATGTCTGTATGGTATCATAACTGTATTTATAAAAGAACCTGTGTGTGTCAACTGATTGGCATGTTAGATTCCAGCCTCTTAGTGGGGAGAGAGGGAGAGAGAGACAATACAGAAGGGATTGAAAGGAGGAAGTCTAAACCTCTGGGGGAGGTTTAGATTGGATATTAGGAAAAACTTTTTCACTATGAGGGTGGTGAAACACTGGAATGCGTTACCTAGGGAGGTGGTAGAATCTCCTTCCTTAGAGGTTTTTAAGGTCAGGCTTGACAAAGCCCTGGCTGGGATGATTTAACTGGGAATTGGTCCTGCTTCGAGCAGGGGGTTGGACTAGATGACCTTCTGGGGTCCCTTCCAACCCTGATATTCTATGATTCTATGATTCTACAGAAGGCAATGATTTATTCTCTGGTGCACTGTTCTGGGGGGTTGTGCTGCTTATTTAGATTGTGAGCCTTTACAGAGACTTGGCTTCATCACTTTGCATGAGGTTGCAACTTGCTCCTGTGAAGCTTATCCAGGTAGATGGAGAGGTGTTCAGACTGCAACATCAACCTCTACCATTGGACCATAAGGCAATGCCAAGCTACTTCATAGCAGAAGACATCTTGGAACCAAACACATCCATGGTGAACAAACCGTTTTTGTCAGGGATTTACATGGGGAAGGGGCAACGGAAAATGCCTCACAATGCTGTGTAGCACCTGTGTAGCAGCTCTGCAACTATTCCTGTGACTCATGGTTGCCGGTATCCTTGCCCATGAGCGGGACTTTGGCTAGTGGATCTCTGTGGTCACAGATTTACTGCCCGCTCCGAGGCCTCTATGGATTTATAGTGGTGTGGATCCAGCCTTGGTGGTCCATAGCATACAAGACTTTTTTCCAAGTTCCTCCAAGTGAACTCTACAGCCTCTGTGTCTTCATTTTATTAATAGAAATGATATGTACACATCTTGTTACCCCAAATGGAGTTTCCCAGACAGTGTGATTTAAACACATTGGATTAGATAAAACAATAAAACAAGTTTATTAAATACAAAGCGAGATTTTAAGTGAATACAGGTAATGACTAATGAGGCTTAAAAGTCAGAAATGATTACAAGAAAAATAAAGGTAAAACACAACTGGTTCCTAAATTAACGTGCTAATTCAAAGCAGAATTTTTCTCCCCAAATGCTCTCAGCAGTCTTACTGACCAAGCTTCTTAGGTCAGGATCCCTTCCCCACTTCAATGACTGTTTCCTTTGTCCCTTCTGGTGTAGTGAATTGATGGACAAAGAGAGACAAAGAGGAGGGGTGCCTTGCAGTGTTTGTCCCATTTTTATAGTGTCAGTCCCCTGTTGGAAAACATTTCCAGCTGAGATTCAGGAGACAGAGTCTATAGGGAAGGATGTTCCCTGCTGCTTTTCCTCACCTGTTGGAGCTTCTTTTTGTTTCCCTTCCTGCTTGATGACTCCGTTTATTGCTTAAATGCAAATTAAGCAGAGCACATGTTCCTTTGTTTGAGACAGACCTGTTTGCCAGTCTGTTTGGAATATGTGTCAAGATCACCATATGATAGAATCTTATAACACTACGTACAATGTTGCCACACACATTTTATCAGGACAATTTTTGTCTAGCAAATTATGAGTTTTCAGATGATACCTTATAATGAATACTTTGTACAAAGATTATTATTACAACAGTGTATAGGGTGAAGATATGGGTACATTCTGTCACAGTTGGCAGAACCCATCTGTAATGTTCCTGTGAGCCTTTCTGCTTCATAGTATAAAGAAATGGGTTAGAAACTTGGTGAACAGCATTTTACAGGTTTCAGAGTAACAGCCGTGTTAGTCTGTATTCGCAAAAAGAAAAGGAGTACTTGTGGCACCTTAGAGACTAACCCATTTATTTGAGCATGAGCTTTCGTGAGCTACAGCTCACTTCATCTCACGAAAGCTCATGCTCAAATAAATGGGTTAGTCTCTAAGGTGCCACAAGTACTCCTTTTCTTTCAGCATTTTACAGTATATTCAGCTGAGATGATCTCTCCTTGTCATTCCACTATAACAGGATCTCCTGACTAGGGTTTTTCTACCTGGCCCCAATGACATAAGTATCTACTCTAGTTGTTTCTCTCACAGATGATCTGTCTCATCTATTGAGCGTATACATTTAAGGCAGACTACCAGCTCGCTGTAGTCCTTTTATGTGGTGGGTGACTCTGTAACTCTATCTAATGACACGATGATTACAACACAGCTATTTTCCAGTTGTAGGCCCTTTCCTTGTGACATGTTACTGGCATGATCATACTACAGTTCTTGCAAGCTGGAATAAAAATTCTCATGCTTGCGTTCTTGTTTTGTTTCTGGTATGTCTTTCATTGTGTATGTATATGTGCACTGATTATCATGTGTTATATTATATAGTAACACTGTAGGTTCAGGAAGGCCATTATCTTTGAAAACTCGTGGCGAACCGGGGAAGTCCCGGATGACTGGAAAAAGGCTAATGTAGTGCCAATCTTTAAAAAAGGGAAGAAGGAGGATCCTGGGAACTACAGGTCAGTCAGCCTCACCTCAGTCCCTGGAAAAATCATGGAGCAGGTCCTCAAAGAATCAATCCTGAAGCACTTGCATGAGAGGAAAGTGATCAGGAACAGCCAGCATGGATTCACCAAGGGAAGGTCATGCCTGACTAATCTAATCGCCTTTTATGATGAGATTACTGGTTCTGTGGATGAAGGGAAAGCAGTGGATGTATTGTTTCTTGACTTTAGCAAAGCTTTTGACACGGTCTCCCACAGTATTCTTGTCAGCAAGTTAAGGAAGTATGGGCTGGATGAATGCACTATAAGGTGGGTAGAAAGCTGGCTAGATTGTCGGGCTCAACGGGTAGTGATCAATGGCTCCATGTCTAGTTGGCAGCCGGTATCAAGTGGAGTACCCCAAGGGTCGGTCCTGGGGCCGGTTTTGTTCAATATCTTCATAAATGATCTGGAGGATGGTGTGGATTGCACTCTCAGCAAATTTGCGGATGATACTAAACTGGGAGGAGTGGTAGATACGCTGGAGGGGAAGGATAGGATACAGAAGGACCTAGACAAATTGGAGGATTGGGCCAAAAGAAATCTGATGAGGTTCAATAAGGATAAGTGCAGGGTCCTGCACTTAGGACGGAAGAACCCAATGCACAGCTACAGACTAGGGACCGAATGGCTAGGCAGCAGTTCTGCGGAAAAGGACCTAGGGGTGACAGTGGACGAGAAGCTGGATATGAGTCAGCAGTGTGCCCTTGTTGCCAAGAAGGCCAATGGCATTTTGGGATGTATAAGTAGGGGCATAGCGAGCAGATCGAGGGACGTGATCGTTCCCCTCTATTCGACATTGGTGAGGCCTCATCTGGAGTACTGTGTCCAGTTTTGGGCCCCACACTTCAAGAAGGATGTGGATAAATTGGAGAGAGTCCAGCGAAGGGCAACAAAAATGATTAGGGGACTGGAACACATGAGTTATGAGGAGAGGCTGAGGGAGCTGGGATTGTTTAGCCTGCAGAAGAGAAGAATGAGGGGGGATTTGATAGCTGCTTTCAACTACCTGAAAGGGGGTTCCAAAGAGGATGGCTCTAGACTGTTCTCAATGGTAGCAGATGACAGAACGAGGAGTAATGGTCTCAAGTTGCAGTGGGGGAGGTTTAGATTGGATATTAGGAAAAACTTTTTCACTAAGAGGGTGGTGAAACACTGGAATGCATTACCTAGGGAGGTGGTAGAATCTCCTTCCTTAGAGGTTTTTAAGGTGAGGCTTGACAAAGCCCAGGCTGGGATGTTTTAACTGGGAATTGGTCCTGCTTCGAGCAGGGGGTTGGACTAGATGACCTTCTGGGGTCCCTTCCAACCCTGATATTCTATAATTCTATGATTCTATGAAACCTACTGCATCATTGAGTCCAGCCCCCTGCTATAGCAGGCAACCCCATCATATTTGATCATATGCTCCTTTAAAACTAGATGGGTTGTTTGCTCCCACTCCCCCCATTGGAAGTCTGTTCAGCACCTCAGTGCAACAACACTTACAACAGTATGACTGCTGCATTGGTGACAACGTAAAGTTAAACCAAATTCTGCTCTCAGATATAGACGTCCAGTACCTGATGAGTTCAGCAGGAGCTGGGTGTACACATCTCAGGGATGATTTTGGTCTTCACTGTACAGTGCCGTATCTTATGACATGAGTTGCCGTGATCACCAGGATTCAACCATAGTGAATACACAGAGTAAGTGAAATTCACCTCCATGCAGAGGGCCAGCAAGTGTCCTCCTATGCACTGCTTGAGCCCCAGTTAAAGAGTTTTAACAAGAGCTAAGTGATGCCTGGCCGTCTTGTTGGCTGTCTGCACAGGAGAATTTCACTCAGTATGACCATTAGAATTACAGATATTGGGTCAGATCCTCAGTGGCTGTAAATAGCATAACTCCATTGCTCTGAATGGGGTTACACCAGTTTATAGCAGCTGAGGATCAGGATCACAATTTAATGGAGTTACTCAGGAATTACATCAGTCATTGAGATCAGTCTGACCCATTGTACCTTCAACTGACTTCACAAGCTTTTTCCAGTCAGCGTTGTTGTTTTCTAGCTGTTGAGAAGAGCTTTCTGCAGAAAACCCTTACTCAGCTTGGTTTTTATTGTGAGTTAGGCCTCCCAGCCATGACAACTATTGTTAGCAGGCTCAGTCCCAGCTCAGTGGCATTTTTTTGTTTTTAAGTGTTGAGACAACCAAAGAATACCTGTCATCAGTGGGCATCTATAGATAACTCTCAAATACACACATGTCCCAAACAATGTGATTGGGCAGCATGTTCAGTCATTCCATCTCTTCAGTGTGGTACTAATTGACTATGAATGACTGTGAATAAAAATTCATATCAAGATTCCTGCATGGAAAACAACTCATTCAATGCTATGTATTGATATACCTGAATATGCTGATATGATATGGGCCTGCTCCTTACATGTCTCCAAACAACCACTCCTAATAAATAAACACAACTCTTTTTTTTACAATACTTTGAAAGTATTTTCAGGCATATTAGGTGATTTTTTTTGTTTTGTTGTTTCTTCCCCAAATCTAAATCTTCCCCATAAGTCTACTTCATGGTGTCTTTCAATTGTTTTTATTTCTGGGATGAAACATGAAGAAAGGAAGAACAAATAACAATTACAGCATTTTAGGTGTGTGTATAATGTGTCTAAACAATATTGTACGTGTATGTATTAGAGGTGGGGTGCTAGCACTGTCTATTATTAAACTTGCCAGATACTTCCCATTATAAGGCCTGTTTTCCGGTTTTTATAATTTTTGCCAAATTTTAACTGTTTGGGCAGTAAATTTCCATCGATGGGTGTCTGCCTCAGGCAGATTCCATTCTAAGCATGTTCACTCGCTCTGGAGATGGCTTGTGCATAGTCTGGTCAGTGAGGAGATTGAGTGTGCTCAGTGAGAATGGAACCTTCTCAGACTTTAGTAGCTAATATCTGAGTTCTCTACTGAGCATGTGCAAATTGCAATCACCCCTTGGCAAGATTTGGGTAGGTTTTCATGGAGATGGCAAGAGGCACATCCTTTTTAGAAAGACCACCCCCTGACAAGTTTTGAGTCCTACTCAGAAGCAAGGGGAAGCTAGAGAAGTTTGAAGAAGAGGCCACCAGAATTGTTTAACACGAGCAAAACAATAACATTTCCCTAGCTTTATTCTCAGAAATGGCTGAACCAATTTGTCTGACATTTTTCAAAAGGTTGAGGGAGACATATGACATGTAAAATTTTAGTCCATATGGTTAATTAGATAAAGTTATAAGCAACTGAAATCAGGGTCTTATAATGGGGAGTGTTGGGCAACCTTAATAAAAGTGCTACGAGCTCCATCTATGATATGGGTATATGTAGGTGTGTGTGCCTCGTCAATTTGAATATATGGCATGATATGTTATGTTGTATAAAAATATATTAAATTATACATATATTAAAAAATAAGAATAATTCCAAAGTTTCAGCTCATCAGCATTTTCCAGTAATAGGAAGCCATGTATGGTCTTCTTAGGGACTGTGTTTCTGGAAATTATCTGGTAGCATGGTTACAAGTAGCATTAGTCTATTGTGCTTATCTCCAAGCATCCCGTGGGTGCAGAAAGAGCTGAATTTTGCAAACTGCATTTGGGCTCCACTGTGATTTTCTTTTAAACCTCTTATTGCTCTGCCTTGCTGCTGTGACTGCTTTGGATTGACTCCAGACCACTAACTCTTCCTTCAAACATGCCAGTATATTTACTATTCCGTTAAACAGGCTGATAGAGTGAAATGGAAATGAACATGTGCACAAGTCATTTAGGTCAGACGAAGTAACATGCTTTCAAAATATTAGCCCACATTTTAGCATAAAACTTGGATGAGGCTGAGAAATCGGCTATTGACCAAGAACATAGAATTGTCCCTTGTACAGCCCATGTTTAGAACCTTATTACACAATTTAATTCTGTGTTTCCCTGAGGAGTTCTTAGAACTGAATTAAAGGGTGTCTTGTCAATGTTCTAGACACTAATTATAGGCCCAAGACTGTTCTATAGCTGCTAAGTGTGCAAGTGGAGATACCCCTTAATTCAATTATATGGACCTCCTGGGATCTGGGTAATTATAATATGAAGCCATTTTGTAATTTACCCAAGACTAGAGTTAGAGGTGGTTTGGGAGGCTTGGGGGTTTGTTTTTTTTGGTGAGAATTCAGCAGTTCACCTAGCAGTTCACCTAGGGAAGCAGGGCCTAGAGTTACAAAAGCTTGAAGTACCCATTCTGGTGTGAATACCAGTAACTGAGAACTTAGCGCCTGAGTGCTATTTATTAATGAAATCATAGAAATATGGCAAGCAACGTAGACAGAAAACCAAACAGGTTGAGTCCCAGTCTCCAAGATTAGAATATTTAAAACTTCCTTTTCTGTAATTCTTTTAGATTCTTGTACAGCATGTCATCTGCCAGAGAACTGGCTTTCACCTGGTGATTGAAGGAATGACAGAACCTCAGTGCCCTAAGACACATCGTCAGCCCCAAATTATGGATCGAATGACACTTTTCTATCTTGATTCCTGGAAGGAGTAACAGTAGGGAAGACTGCTGCCAGCAATTTCTATCACTGGCAGAGCTTAATATTTTGCTCTCTCTCTTACTGGGTAAAAGCAGCTAAGGCTATGTCTACATGGCTCCGTTTTTCTACATTCATGTGAACTAGATACCTGTTAGTTGGTGCTCACAGCATCCGCATGGGGGAGTTACATCATGCTACTGTGGATTACAGTTCACGCCCCTTTAGTCCAAACTGTGGGCCTGTGTAGATCAAGCCAATGTGTGCAAGCTTGTAGTTGCATTCTGTTTTACTAAAATTTAATATCTGTGCCTGGTGATCACCTTATAACAGAGTGACATTTCAGCAAGAGCCATGTTTTGGGGGGAGCAGAAGAAAATTGAATCCAGCTCTCAGTGCTCTTCTGCAACAGAGGAGAATATCAGTTTGACATGAAAATGGAAAGGGGTATTTTAGAGTTTTCAATTCTTTTGGAAGGTTCTCTCATGAGTTTATTTGCAAGGAAGCATCTATCAATTATATTTCAGTTGCCAGTGATTCTACAGAGAAAGAGGGGCAACACAGTGTTACCAACTCTTGTGATAGTTGGTGTTTTTCTTAAACTCCTGACTCCAAGAGCAGGATATCTGTTTCATTTAAAAGAAAGTTTGTTTCTAGCTCTTTTCAGTGACTTCAGATGTACTCTGCTGGGTAGCCATTTACAAAAGTGATAGTTTCTTGCATGAGCTTCTTAATTTGGGTATGAGGATTTGAAGAAGTGAGCCATCATCTAAATAATATATAGATGGTATATCAAAGGTCTGAAGTTCTAATTATTGCATTATACCCAGGAAAATTTTCGTAAATATATATATTGGATAGGAAATTGCAAAAGTCAGATTCATTTCACTGTTACATGTTGCCTTCTAAGATGATACATCGGCCTTCTTTATATTCTGCTAGGTCATGGTTAGTCACCCGCTATTAGTGGCAAAACGTTGGCGTAAGGAGAGAGTTCATCCCATACATTACCAATATTACATTTCCATATCTCTGAAACAGGCACAGCAATAACTTGTCGTCATGATATTAATACCATCTACTTGCAGTATAGTGTTTTATGGGATGATGAAATTTCTGCTTTTTATTTTTACCACATGTCCAAAAATCATCACCATTTTTACTAGGAGGCTGAACACCTGTATATTTATGAATAAGGGATCAGTGGTTAAGATGGAAGCATCCTTCCCTTTAGTGATCATAGATTGCTCTCTCAACTAAAATAATGAAACAAAAACATCTAAAAGTCAGACCTGGCCAAGGTGGAGAAGATATGCTGCTAGCACCACACTGATAGCCGCGTCTTTCCCAAAATTGGGCTCCTATCCGCTCCTCTGAGCGCAGCATTGGGTAATACGAGTTGAGCACAGGAGGTGGGGATAATAGTTGGTGCCTAAGTCCCACTTTCAAAAGTGACTCAACATTTAAGAGCTTAAGTTTTGTTGAAAGTCAGTGAGACCTTTGAGCCAAAGAATTAGTTTCATTTGGTGACCCCTAGTTCTTGTATTATGAGAAGGAGTAAATAACACTTCCTTATTTACTTTCTACACACACACATGATTTTATAGACCTCTATCATATCCCCCCATTACTCATCTCTTTTTCAAAAGCTCAAAAGTCCCAGTCTTATTAATCTCTCCTCATACGGAAGCTGTTCCATACCCCTAATAATTTTTGTTGCCCTTTTCTGAACCTTTTCCAATTCCAATATATCTTTTTTGAAATTGGGTTGACCACCTCTGCACACAGTATTCAAGATGTGGGAGCACCATGGATATATATAGAGGCAACATGATATTTTCTGTCCTATTAGCTATCCCTTTCTTAGTTATTCCCAGCATTCTCTTAGTTTTGTTGACTGCCGCTGCACATTGAGTGGATGTTTTCAGAGAACTATCCACAATGACTCCAAGATCTCTTTCTTGAGTGGTAACAGATAATTTGGACCCCATCATTTTAGATGTATAGTTGGGATTATGTTTTCCAATGTGCATTACTTTGCATTCATCAACATTGAATTTCATCTGCCATTTTAGTGCCCAGTCATCCAGTTTTGTGAGAGCCCTTTGTAATTCTTTGCAGGTTGCTTTGGACTTAACTATCTTGAGTAGTTTTGTATCATCTGCAAAATGTTGCCACCTCACTGTTTACCCCTTTTTCCAGATAATTTATGAATATGTTGAATAGTACTGGTCCTAGTACAGACCCCTTGGGGACAGCACTATTTACCTCTCTCCATTCTGAAAACTGATCATTTATACCTACCCATTGTTTCCTATCTTTTAACCAGTTACCAGTCCAAAGAGGACCTTCCCTCTTATCCCATGGCAGCATACTTTGTCTAAGAGCCTCTGGTGAGGGACCTTGTCAAAGGCTTTCTGAAAATCTAAGTACACTATATCCATTGGATCCCCTGGGTCCACATGCTTGTTGACCCCCTCAAACAATTTGAGTAGATTGGTGAGGCATGATTTCCCTTTACTAAAACCATGTTGACTTTTCTTCAACAAATTATGTTCATCTATATGTCTGACAATATTGTTCTTTATTATAGTTTCAGACAGTTTGCCTGGTACTGAAGTCAGGTTTACAGGCCTATAATTGCCGGAATCACCTCTGGAGCCCTATTTAAAAATTGGCATCACATTAGCTATCCTCCAGTCATGTGGTACAGAAGCTGATTTAAATGATAGTTTACAGACGACAATTAGTAGTTCTGCAATTTCACATTTGAGTTCCTTCAGAACTCTTGGGTGAATACCATCTGGTCCTGGTGACTTATTGCTGTTTAATTTATCAATTTGTTCCAAATTCTTGATTTAGTCCTAAGTGGCGCACAGGATCTGATCTGCAAGGTGAATCTAGCTGAACCACTTGGTAATAGCGACCATAATGTAATTACATTTAGCATCCTTGTAGTGGGGAAAATACCAAAAAAACCCATTACAGTAGCATTTAACTTCAAAAAGGCAGAACTATGCAAAAATGATGAGGCTAGTCACATGGAAATTAAAAGGAAAAGTAATGAGTGAAATAGAATCATAGAATCTCAGGGTTGGAAGGGACCTCAGGAGGTCATCTCGTCCAAACCCCTGCTCAAAGCAGGACCAACACCAACTAAATCATCCCAGCCAGGGCTTTGTCAAGCCTGACCTTAAAAACTTCTAAGGAAGGAGATTCCACCACCTCCCTAGGTAACGCATTCCAGTGCTTCACCACCCTCCTAGTGAAAAAGTTTTTCCTAATATCCAACCTAAACCTCCCACACTGCAACTTGAGACCATTACTCCTCGTTCTGTCATCTGCTACCACTGAGAACAGTCTAGATCCATCCTCTTTGGAACCCCCTTTCAGGTAGTGAAAGCAGCTATCAAATCCCCCCTCATTCTTCTCTTCTTCAGACTAAACAATCCCAGTTCCCTCAGCCTCTCCTCATAAGTCATGTGTTCCAGTCCCTTAATCATTTTTGTTGCCCTCCACTGGACGTTTTCCAATTTTTTCACATCCTTCTTGTCATGTGGGGCCCAAAACTGGACCCAGTACTCCAGATGAGGCCTCACCAATGTTGAATAGAGGGGAACGATCAAGTCCCTCGATCTGCTGGCAATGCCCCTACTTATACATCCCAAAATGCCATTGGCCTTCTTGGCAACAAGGGCACACTGTTGACTCATATCCAGCTTCTCGTCCACTGTAACCCCTTGGTCCTTTTCTGCAGAAATACATTCAATCTGCATGGAAATTTTTTAAAAGCACAATTATCGAAGCTCAGACTAGATGTATACCCCATATTTAACCCCCTCCCCCACAAAAAAACCAGCCACTATGCTTAAACATTCGAGTATAAGAGGTGGTTAGGGACAAAAAGACGGGAAGTCACATCCTACTGAGGAAAATAGAAAGGAGAATAAACTCTGGCAAGTAAAGTGGGAGGGATAGCTCAGTGGTTTGAGCATTGGCCTGCTAAACCCAGGGTTGTGAGTTCAATCCTTGAGTGGGCCATTGAGGGATCTGGGGCAAAAATTGGGGATTGGTCCTGCTTTGAGCAGGGGGTGGGACTATATGACCTCCTGTGAGGTCCCTTCCACCCCTGACATTCTATGATTTAAGTGTAAAAGGATAAGCAGGCACGCCACAGAAATAATTTAAACAGCAACCGGAAAAAGACCCCAAACTAACACCACATTTTTTTCAGTGCGTCAGGAGCAGGAAGCTGCTAAACAGCCCGTGGGACCCCTGGACAATCGAGGTGCTAAAGGGACACTCAAGGACGATGAAGATGTTGTGGAGAAGCCCAGTGAATTCTTTCAACCAGTCTTCACTGCAGAGGATGTGAGGGAGATTCCCACATCTGAATCATTCTTTTTAGATGACAAATCTTGAGGAACTGTCCCATACAGAGGTGTCAATAGAGGAGTTTTTGAATCAAACTGATAAATTAAACAGTAATAAGTCACCAGGACCAGATAGTATTCACCCAAGAGCTCTGAAAGAACTCAGATGTGAAATTGCAGAACTCTGAACTGTGGTATGTAACCTATTAAATCAGCCTCTGTACCAGACGCCCGGCTGATAGCTATTGTGACACTGATTTTAATAAAAGGCTCCAGAGGCAATCCTGGTAATTACAGGCAAGTTGGTTGAAATTGTAGTAAAGAACAGAATTATCAGACACGTAGATGAATACTATGTTGGGGAAGAGTCAACACGGCTTTTGTAAAGAGAAATCATGCCTCACCAATCTATAAGAATTCTTTGAGGAGGTCAACAAATGTGTGGACCACGGTGATCCCGAGGATGTGTACTTGGACTTTCAGAAAGCCTTTGACAAGTCCCTCACCAAACGCTCTTAAGGAAAGCAAGCAGTCATGAAATAAGAAGGAAGGTCCTCCCAGAGATTAGTAACTGGATAAAAGATAGGAAACAAAGGGTAGGAATAAATTGTCAATTTTCACAGTGGAGAAAGGTAAACAGTAGGGTACTAAAAGGATCTGTACTGGGATCAGTGATGTTCAACATATTCATAAGTGGTCAGGGAAAAGGGGTAAATAGTGAGGTGGCAAAGTTTGCAGATAATACAAAATTACTCAAGATAGATCCAAAGCTGACTGTGAAGAGTTACAAAGAAATCTCACAAAATTGGGTAACCAGGCAACAAAATGGCAGATGAAATTCAGTGTTGGTAAGTGCAGAGTAATGCACATTGGAAAACATAATCCCAACTATGCGTACAAAATGATCGGGTCTAAATGAGCTAAGTGACCACTCAAGAAAGAGATCTTGGAGTCATTGTGGATAGCTCTCTGAAAACATCCACTCAATGCATGGTGGCAGTCCAAAAAGCTAACAATGAAGCATTAGGAAAGGGAAAGATAGTAAGACAGAAAATATCATAATGCCACTATATATACCCATGATATACCCACACCTTGAATTTGCATCCAGTTTTGGTCATCCCACCTCAAAAAAGATTTATTAGAATTTGAAAAAAGTACAGAGAAGGGCAACAAAAATTATTAGGGGTATAGAATAGCTTGCCTATAAGGAAAGATTAAAAAGACGGGGACTGCTCAGTTTAGAAAAGAGACGGGTAAAGGGGGATATGATAGAGATCTATAAAACCATGATTGGTGTGGAGATAGTGAATAAGGAAGTGTTATTTACCCCTTCACATAACATTAGAGCCAGGGGTCACCCAACGAAATGAATGGGCAGCAGGATTTAAAACAAACAAACAAACAGGAAGTACTTCTTCACATAACACACAGTCAATCTGTGGAACTCATTGCCAAGGGATGTTGTGAAGGCCAAAAGTGTAACTGGGTCTGAAAAGGAATTAGATAAGTTCACAGAGGCTAGGTCCATCAATGACTATTAGCAAAGATGGTCAGGGATGCTCTTAATGTCCCTAAGCCTCTGACTGCCAGAAGCTAGGGCTGGATGACAGGGAATGAATCACTCAGTAAATTGCCCTGTTCTGTTAATTCCATCTGAAACATCTGGCACTGGCCACTGGGCTGGATGGACCATTAATCTGAGTCACTCTGGCCATTTTATATTCTTATGACCAGAAACTGACACTTCTTCTCACATTTAGTACCATGTTATCTTAACTTAGGGTTCTATACTGTCACCACTCACTGTAGTAGCTGAGCACCTTCTGTGTCAAACTGATCCCACTAGTCAAGTCCTTAGTGGATTTCATGGCGTCTCTGGCACGTCTCTTCTGAGGTAAAACCTGAACTTGGGGCTGGGATTTTGTTTTTAATTTTTGTTAAATTTTATTAATTTACTTTCAGGTTTCTTTCAGGTTGACTTGATTCAGGTTTTATTTTATTTTCTTTTGACTGAGGGCTTTTTGGTTAGGAAGGGAAGCATCTGTTTTGCAGGTGTAATTCCTATGATAGAAAAGCCTTCGTTGAAGAGGATGGTTTTACAGTGTTCATAGTCAGACTCTGGATTTGCCTGATCTGCTCTGGAAGTTTGTTCCATAGCCAGATTCCCCTGACAGAAAGCACTTTGTCCCCAGTTCTCATGAACTTCATCCTGGGCTTTGTGAGCTGTGTTATCCCATGGGAGAACACGTCTTAGTGGCTCCTGAGCAGTCCCACTGACATCAGTCCCCCAAATTCTGTTGATTCAGGTCAGATGGAACTTGGCTTTGAATCAGTGTCTTTTGATTTTATAAAATGAAAACTAGCTGCAAAACCAGATCATGGCGTGAGGAGAGCAGTGTCAGTAGAGCTCTGTGTGTGTGTTAAATATGGTAATTTTATAAACAGGATTCATTAAAACTTGGTTTCTTTATGGGAGTGTAGTGGACATTTGAAGAATGTAAAATCAAATGTACTGGTAATTTTGCATACTTCTCATCTCATTCTTTACCTCTGCGCTGACAGCTTTCATTCTATTTCCTCTTCTGCATCACCCAGTTAAAATCTTTCTAGTTGTTTCCGTTTACGCCAACATTACTGCTAATTGAGTTTTCTATTATTTCTTTCCCATTCTCTTTATTTCCATTTTTTTTTTTTGGCCTTAGTTTGCCCCTGGCATTTCTGGCTGTCATTCCTGGTTTTTGAGAAATTCTCTCTCTCTCTGTCTCTCCTGCACACACACACACAGGCGTGCGCACACACACATACACACACTCACACTCATGTTGTTCATCAACTATTTCACAATAACCTCAATGTCTTGGGGGGGGGTCATAACTACAATAGCCTGCAAGTTATTTTTCTTATTTTCCTCAGCTAAAGCTGGATTTCACTACTGTTTCTTCCCACCCCATTGTCTCTTGGTTCCCCTGTTTGTTATTTTATAAAACAGCTTGAAGTGTGTGTGTGTGTGAGAGAGAGAGAGAGAGAGAGAGAGACTGTTCACTTGAAATTACTGCTTGACACTCTGCTGCCCTCTTTCCCCCCTTTTTTCATCTTCTGTCAGATTAAGGTGGAATAAAAAACCCACAAAAGGAATTTTCACTGTTACAGGTAGGCAACTAGAGGGAGGAGGGGATAATATCTCTAAATCGCTAGCAGTGTGATTACCTCTAAATAACCATGACTCTGCCATACCTGATTGTTGAAATAATCCTTGTACTTGAGTTTCCTCATTGCTCATAACTGTGAACACTATCTTAAAGTATGCCTGGAAGGACTGTGGGCCTGCTCCACAACACAGCCAGGCTAAGTCTCCTTAAAAAGAGAGATTTTTATTTTATTTTATATGCTGAACCCTTTGGGTAACCAGTGTAATTCTTCAGCAGGCTATGAAGCGCTTGACTTAAGGACTTCCAAAATGCTGGGAATGGCACTCCTGTTATCTCTCCAGGTTAGATACACATCGAGTGTTCTCTTGATTCCACAAAAGATTAGAAAAAACCTTCCCTGCTGCCTCCCTCCCCAGCCTCTGAAAGAAACTCTGTGCATTATGATGCTTTCTGGCTGGGTGACTTCATTAATAGAAGTGGAGATGTCCTTAGGAAATGGGTTAGACAGTATAGTTGTGTGAAACTTTTATGCAAAAATGTATAGGGCTGGCTGAGCTGGTTGATCATGCTGGTTCTGTTACTGTTCTAAAGGCAGAATGTGCGGCCATATGACTCCTTGATATTTCAGTAAAATATATTTTATTGTACAATGTTATCTTCCTATTATGCATTTATGAAGCTCTTTGGGTCACTCAGTTGTTTGCCTAATTCGTTACATGTTCTGTCACAGAAGAAATGCATATAAAATGTTTTTACAGCTGTCAATGGGCTGTAGTGTGAGTGTGTTTCAGAATCAAAAGTAAAGAGGGTAGGTAGAGGGCTTTGCGGTATTATTCTTCATTGACAATTATTCTTTATAAGGGCTAATTGCTGGAGGACTATGCATCTGTCGATTTCCCTCAAATAATCTTGTTTTTAGCAAAAGAAACAAACAAAACAGCCCCCTTAAATAAGGGGGAGGATGTATCCCTGCCCTATGACGACTGTTGGATGATGAATCTTTTTAGGTTTGTAACTTTTGGCTTAGTAAATCCGTTTGCAAACTGGGACCAAGCTACCTCTTTGAATTCCTGACTCCTGAATTACGGAGCCTCTTATTGTGCTGGTATCCAGCAAAGGTCACCGGCACAGGTCTCCTTGCATCTTCAGTGCAAAAATGTGTCACTGTGGGTGGTCACTGGCTTTGTGGAACTCACGGCCTACTATGCATGGCCTTTGTGGAACACATGGTCTCTACCTTTCCTTTGTTGGAGACTGAATTTAAGCCATACTCTATTTATAGCCACTGATGTATAAAACTTTACTAATTATTAACTCTGCATAATGGATTAACTTTACAATTAAAAGTTATTGTAAAAAACCTTGCACTTTGGCATGTTAAAGCACTGAAAAGGGTAAGCTTTTCTCTGTGACACACACAGCCTTTAGTTGCAAAGTGTGTGTATAACTGAACATGTGGTTCAGTAGAATAATATTTCCTTTAAATATTACTTTCGTGTGACACTAAATTTAAACCTTTTTGGAGCACTTTCTCAGGCTTAGGTACCTGAAGGTACGTTCTCTAACAAAATATCAGATTATAATTAAACCTTAATTCTTCCTGCCGAGTTAATAATTAGCTTTAAGCCAGGGAGATACAAGTGGAACACTGCTTAAATTTAGACCCGAACAAGGAGAGAATGTGAGGATTTTTTTTTAAAAAAAGGGAAGAAGGAGGATCCTGGGAACTACAGGCCAGTCAGCCTCACCTCAGTCCCTGGAAAAATCATGGAGCAGGTCCTCAAAGAATCAATCCTGAAGCACTTGCATGAGAGGAGAGTGATCAGGAACAGCCAGCATGGATTCACCAAGGGAAGGTCATGCCTGACTAATCTAATCGCCTTTTATGATGAGATTACTGGTTCTGTGGATGAAGGGAAAGCAGTGGATGTATTGTTTCTTGACTTTAGCAAAGCTTTTGACACGGTCTCCCATAGTATTCTTGTCAGCAAGTTAAGGAAGTATGGGCTGGATGAATGCACTATAAGGTGGGTAGAAAGCTGGCTAAATTGTCGGGCTCAACGGGTAGTGATCAATGGCTCCATGTCTAGTTGGCAGCCGGTATCAAGTGGAGTGCCCCAAGGGTCGGTCCTGGGGCCGGTTTTATTCAATATCTTCATAAATGATCTGGAGGATGGTGTGGATTGCACTCTCAGCAAATTTGCGGATGATACTAAACTGGGAGGAGTGGTAGATACGCTGGAGGGGAGGGATAGGATACAGAAGGACCTAGACCAATTGGAAGATTGGGCCAAAAGGAATCTGATGAGGTTCAATAAGGATAAGTGCAGGGTCCTGCACTTAGGACGGAAGAACCCAATGCACAGCTACAGACTAGGGACCGAATGGCTAGGCAGCAGTTCTGCAGAAAAGGACCTAGGGGTGACAGTGGACGAGAAGCTGGATATGAGTCAGCAGTGTGCCCTTGTTGCCAAGAAGGCCAATGGCATTTTGGGATGTATAAGTAGGGGCATAGCGAGCAGATCGAGGGACGTGATCGTTCCCCTCTATTCGACATTGGTGAGGCCTCATCTGGAGTACTGTGTCCAGTTTTGGGCCCCACACTTCAAGAAGGATGTGGATAAATTGGAGAGAGTCCAGCGAAGGGCAACAAAAATGATTAGGGGACTGGAACACATGAGTTATGAGGAGAGGCTGAGGGAGCTGGGATTGTTTAGCCTGCAGAAGAGAAGAATGAGGGGGGATTTGATAGCTGCTTTCAACTACCTGAAAGGGGGTTCCAAAGAGGATGGCTCTAGACTGTTCTCAATGGTAGCAGATGACAGAACGAGGAGTAATGGTCTCAAGTTGCAGTGGGGGAGGTTTAGATTGGATATTAGGAAAAACTTTTTCACTAAGAGGGTGGTGAAACACTGGAATGCGTTACCTAGGGAGGTGGTAGAATCTCCTTCCTTAGAGGTTTTTAAGGTCAGGCTTGACAAAGCCCTGGCTGGGATGATTTAACTGGGAATTGGTCCTGCTTTGAGCAGGGGGTTGGACTAGATGACCTTCTGGGGTCCCTTCCAACCCTGATATTCTATGATTCTATGATTCTATGATTCTATGAGGTGGATGCTGGACTCCTCCTGAGCCCTGGTTTGGCCTCTGACCAGCCAGTCAATGAGCTAAAGATACACCTGCACCCCTTGGATCCTCAAGAAGGCTGCTACTACTGCCATGCACTTTGTAAAAACTTGTGGGGTAGCTGACAGGCTGAACGGGAGAACTGAAAACTAGTAGTGCACATGATCCACTACCAATCTGAGGAACCTCCTATGTCCCTGAAAAATTGGTGCGTGAAAATAGGCATCTCTCAAATCAAAGGCGATGTACCAATCCCCTAGATCCAGGGAGGGGATGGACTCCAAGGAGACCATACAGAACTTTAGCTTCTTGAGATAACTTTTAACTGGCGCACGTCCAGGATAGGTCTGAGACCCCCCCATGTTTTTTCTGAATCCCAAAAGCCGGGAGTAGAACCCCCAACCCTTAAATTCTGTGGAACCTCTTCCATGGCTCCCACCTGTAGAAGCGACTGCACCTCTTGGGCCAGAAGTTGCTTGTGAGAGGAGTCCCTGAAGAGGGATGGGGAGAGGGGTGAGGTGGGAGGGAAGAACTGAATTGAAGAGTATATCCCACTTCTATTGTGCTCAGTACCCAATGGTCTGTAGTAATATGGGACCATTGCCTGGAGGAAGTGGGACGTTTGACAGAACGAGGAGTAATGGTCTCAAGTTGCAGTGGGGGAGGTTTAGATTGGATATTAGGAAAAACTTTTTCACTAAGAGGGTGGTGAAACACTGGAATGCGTTACCTAGGGAGGTGGTAGAATCTCCTTCCTTAGAGGTTTTTAAGGTCAGGCTTGACAAAGCCCTGGCTGGGATGATTTAACTGGGAATTGGTCCTGCTTCGAGCAGGGGGTTGGACTAGATGACCTTCTGGGGTCCCTTCCAACCCTGATATTCTATGATTCTATGATTCTATGATTCTATGATTCTATGATTTAGAACTGGAATAAAGCAAAGACATGAAGGATTATAACATTTCACACGTAGAACTGTTTGGATTCACTCTGGGTTACTTGGGGCCCTGCAATATTTTGCTTTTCAGTGAAATATCAGGGCAATAGACACCTTTTATTTGAAAAATTGTACCATAAAAAGCTATTTTTGTGCCAAAAATTGTGCTTCCAAAATTTTGATCAGAAAGGGATTTAGTGACCATCTTTGCAATGTTCTTTTTGCTGGGGCTGCCTATAGACAAGAGCAGGTAACTGGGAAGAAGAAGAGGGCAGAGTTGTAGTTTTGGGGTAGACACCAAAGATGAATGTCATTAACCCTCCCCAAAATCCACAGCCCAGCCTTATGCTAGTGATATGATCAAGGTGCACATGGAGTTCTTCAGAGTTTTAGTGGTGGCAAAACTTTGTTTCCCCAGGTCTAACCAGAAATACTGAGGGCTGGCTGTGGGATATTGACAAACTAAAATAATCCATTGTGACTTAGATCAGGAAGTGGCAGACAAGCCACAGCATCTCGCTGCAATGATAGTACGCCTTCACCACCAGCACTAGGAGTCGTCGTTTTCCTGTGACTAGGTTGCAGCTGACTAACCCAAAGCCCTGGGCTGTGTTGCAAATTCTCTTGAGTGCCGGGTTTCAGAGAGGCGGCCGTGTTAGTCTGTATCCACAAAAACAACGAGGAGTCCTGTGGCACCCTAGAGACTAACCCATTTATTTGGGCATAAGCTTTTGTGAGCTACAGCTCACTTCATCGGATGCATACAGTGGAAAATACAGTGGGGAGATATGGATATACACAGAGAACAGGAAACAATGGGTGTTGCCATACAGACTGTAATGAGAGTGATCAGTTAAGGTGAGCTATTACCAGCAGGAGAAAAAAAACCTTTTGTAGTGATAATCAGGATGGCCTATTTCCAATAGCTGACAAGAAGGTGTGAGTAACAGTAGGGAGGGAAATAAGCATGGGGAAATAGTTTTACTTTTTGTAACGACCCATCCACTCCCAGTCTTTATTCAAGCCTAATTTACTGGTGTCCAGTTTGCAAATTAATTCCAATTCAGCAGTCTCTCGTTGGAGTCTGTTTTTGAAGTTTTTTTGTTGTAATATTGTTCCAGCCTGAAGCAAATACTCACCAGTAACTACACACCACACAACAAAAACACTAACCCAGGAACCTATCCTTGCAACAAAGCCCTTTGCCAACTGTGTCCACATATCTATTCAGGGGACACCATCACAGGGCCTAATCACATCAGCCACACTATCAGAGGCTCATTCACCTGCACATCTACCAATGTGACATATGCCGTCATGTGCCAGCAATGCCCCTCTGCCATGTACATTGGCCAAACCGGACAGTTTCTACGTAAAAGAATAAATGGACACAAATCAGACATCAAGAATTATAACATTCAAAAACCGGTACAAGAACACTTCAGCCTCCATGGTCACTCGATGACAGACCTGAAAGTCACAATATTACAACAGAAAAACCACTCGGTGGTTGAAACCAGATCACTTGTCCTGGGGGAGGCGTGTCCACTAGGTGATAGTTTTAGTGAGAGGTCAGGTGGGCACAGGAGGGTTTGGCACAGTGGGGTTGTGAGGAAAGGCTGCCCATTTCTCTGCTTTTCTTTGTTCTTTCCTGCTTTTTCCTCCAGCCTTCAACCTTTTTTATTGCTCCACTCCCTAACTCTCTTAGCCTTGGTCTACACTACGAGTTTAGGTCGAATTTAGCAGTGTTAGATCAATTTAACCCTGCACCCATTTTTGTCAACTTAATGGGCTCTTAAAATCCATTTCTGTACTCCTCTCCGATGAGGGGATTAGCGCTGAAATCAACATCTCCAGGTCGAATTTGGATTAGTGTGGACACAATTCTACAGTATTGTCCTACGGGAGCTATCCCACATTGCTCCATTGTGTCCGCTCTGGACAGCACTCTCAACTCAGATGCACTGGCCAGGTAGACAGAAAAAGCCCCGCGAACTTTTGAATCTCATTTCCTGTTTGGCCAGTGTGGTGAGCTCATCAGCACAGGTGAGCATGCAGAGCTTATCAGCAGGGGTGATCATGGAGTCCCAGAATCGCAAAAGAGCTCCAGCATGAACCAAACGGGAGGTACTGGATCTGATCGCTGTATGGGGAGACAAATCTGTGCTATCAGAACTCTGCTCCAAAAGACGAAAAGCCGAAATACTTGAAAAAATCTCCAAGGGCATGAAGGACAGAGGCTATCACAGGGACCCGCAGCAATGCTGCGTGAAACGTAAGGAGCTTAGGCAAGCCTACCAAAAAACCCAAGAGGCAAATGCCTGCCCGGGGTCAGAGCCCCAGACATGCCGCTTCTGTGATGAGCTGCATTCAATTCTAGGGGGTGCCCCTACCACTGCCCCACCCTTGACGTGGACTCCTGCAAGGGGGGAGTCTCACACAACAGGGATAAGGATTTTGTGGATGAGGAAGATGATGAGGAGGGAGAGGTTGAAGATAGCACACACCAGGCAAGCGGAGAAACCATTCTCCCCGACAGCCAGGAACCGTTTATCACCCCACAGCCAATACCCTCCCAACCCTCCCAACCCAGGCTCCCGGACATTGAAGGTGGAGAAGGCAGTTCTGGTGAGTGTACCTTTGTAAATACAATACATGGTTTAAAAGCAAGCATGTTTAATGATTAATTTGTCCTGAAGACTTGGGATGCATTTGCGGCCAGTACAACTACTGGAAAAGTCTGTTAACGTGTCTGGGGATGGGGTGGAAATCCCAATGAAGCTGTCCTGGAGGTACTCCCAAAGCCTTTGCAAAAGGTTTCTGAGGAGGGCAGCCTTATTGCATCCTCCATGGTAGGACACTTTACCACAGCAGCACGTAGTCTGGAATCATTGCATAAGAAAGCATGGCAGGGTGTGGTCCTGGTGTTTGCTGGCATTCAAGCAACATTCATTCTTTATCTCTCTGTGTTATCCTCAGGAGAGTGATATCATTCATGGTCACCTGGTTGAAAGAGGGGAATTTTATTAAGGGGACATCAGAGGTGGCCATTCCTGCTGAGCTGTTTGCCTGTGGCTGAACAGAAATCATCCACGCGGTGGGGGGAGGGGGGAGACAATCATCCCAGAGAATTGGGTATGGGGAGGGTTTAGTTGGGTTTGTGATGCACGTTAACCCAAAAACATCAGCCCTTCCTTTTAAATGGCCAATGTGTCTTTTTCAATTTTAATCTTCCTCCCGCAGCTGCAAAGTTTTCAATGCTGCAAATAGCATCTCCGTCCCAGAGGCTAGCACAGATAAGAAGGTGAAAAAAATGCACTCAAGATGAAATGTTCTCTGAGCTCATGCAGTCCACCCAAACTGAAAGAGCCCAGCAGAACGTGTGGAGGCAGACAATGGCAGAGTCCAGGAAAGCACAAAATGAACGCGAGGACAGGAGGGATGCGCAAGAGGATAGATGGCTGGAGCAACAGGAGAGGTGGCAGCAGCATGATGAAAGGAGGCAGGATGCAATGCTGAGGTTACTGGAGGATCAAATTGATATGCTCTGGCGTATGGTTGAGGTGCAGGAAAGGCACAGATCACCACTGCAGCCCCTGTGTAACCAACTGCCCTCCTCCCCAAGTTTCAGAGCCTTCTCACCCAGACGCTCAAGAACACGGGGGGTAGGGGGCGGCTCCAGGCACCCAACCACTCCACCCCAGAGGACTGCCCAAGCAACAAAAGGCTGGCATTCAATAAGTTTTGAAGTGCAGTGTGGCCTTGTCCTTCCCTCCTCCCCCACCCCTCCCGGGCTACCTTGGCAGTTATCCCCCTATTTGTGTGATGAATTAATAAAGAGTGCATGAATTTGAAACAACAAGGACTTTATTGCCTCTGCAAGCGGTGATCGAAGGGGGGAGGGAAAGGCAGCTGGCTTACAGGGAAGTAGAGTGAACCAAGGAGGTGGGTTTTCATCAAGAAGAAACAAACAGAACTGTCACACCGTAGCCTGATCAGCCATGAAACTGGTTTTCAAAGCTTCTCTGATGCGCAGCGCGCCCTGCTGTGCTCTTCTAACTGCCCTGGTTTCTGGCTGCGTATAAGTAGCAGTCAGGTGATTTGCCTCAACTTCCCACCCCTCCATAAACGTCTCCCCCTTACTCTCACAGATATTGTGGAGCACACAGCAAGCAGTAATAACAGTGGGAATATTGGTTTCGCTGAGGTCTAACCGAGTCAGTAAACTACGTCAGTGCGCCTTTAAACGTCCAAATGCACATTCTACCACCATTCTGCACTTGCTCAGCCTATAGTTGAACAGTTCCTGACTAGTGTCCAGCGTGCCTGTGTACGGCTTCATGAGTCATGGCATTAAGGGGTAGGCTGGGTCCCCAAGGATAACTATAGGCATTTCAACATCCCCAATGGTTATTTTCTGGTCTGGAAAGTAAATCCCTTGCTGCAGCCATTCCCACAGACCAGAGCTCCTGAACATGTAAGCGTCATGTACCTTTCCTGGCCATCCCACGTTGATGTTCGTGAAATGTCCCTTGTGATCCACCAGTGCTTGCAGCACCATTGAAAAGTACCCCTTTTGATTTATGTACTAGCTGCCTTGGTGGTCCGGTCCCAAGATAGGGATATGGGTTCCGTCTATGGCCCCACCACAGTTAGGGAATCCCATTGCAGCAAAGCCATCCACTATGACCTGCACATTTCCCAGAGTTACTACCCTTGATAGCAGCAGCTCAGTGATTGCGTTGGCTACTTGGATCACAGCAGCCCCCGCAGTAGATTTGCCCACTCCAAATTGATTCCTGACTGACCGGTAGCTGTCTGGCGTTGCAAGCTTCCACGGGGCTATCGCCACTCGCTTGAGAACTGTGAGGGCTGCTCTCATCTTGGTATTCTTGTGCTTCAGGGCAGGGGAAAGCAAGTCACAAAGTTCCATGAAAGTGCCTTAAGTTTTGCAGCCACTGGGAATCATCCCAGACCTGCAACACTATGCGGTCCCACCAGTTTGTGCTCATTTCACCGGCCCAGAATCGGTGTTCCACGACATGAGCCTGCCCCACTGCCACCAGGATGGCCAAATTGCTGGGGCCCGTGCTTTCAGAGAAGTCTGTGTCCATGTCCTCATCACTCTTGACACTGTGCTGCCATAGCCTCCTCGCCTGCTTTTGCAGGTGCTGGTTCTGCATATACTGCATGATGATGCGTGAGGTGTTTACAATGCTCAGAACTGCCGAGGTGATCTGAGCGGGCTCCACGCTTGCCGTGGTATGGTGTCTGCAGGACAGCAGGGTTGCAGGGGAAGCAGGGGTTGGATGACCAGTTTTGCTGACCTATTGCACCGTCTGCTGCCAGGACACAACAGCTGAGCGGGCTGCATGCTTGCCGTGGTATGGCGAGACAAGAGAAGCTGAGCAGAGTTGCAGCAGAAGCGGCCCTGCGAGACCACCAGGAGAACAGAGTGGCAGCGGAAGCGGTGGATGACGGTGACAGTGGTTAGCAGTCCTACTGCACCGTCTGCTGAAAGCCGTATGGCGCCCTCACAGAAAAAAGACGCAAAACGATTGTCTGCCGTTGCTTTCACGGAGGGAGGGGCGACTGACGACATGTACCCCAAACCACCTGTGACAATGTTTTTGCCCCATCAGGCACTGGGAGCTTAACCCACAATTCCAATGGGTGACAGAGACTGCAGGAACTGTGGGATCGCTACCCACAGTGCAATGCTCCGAAAGTCGACGCTAGCCTTGGTACTGTGGATGCACTCCGCCGACTTAATGCGCTTAGTGCATTAAAGTGGGGACACACACAATCGACTGTATAAAATTGCTTTCTAAAAAATCGACTTCTAAAAATTTGACCTAATTTCGTAGTGTAGACATACCCTAACACACTTGCTCATTCGTCCTATAAACTACACTCTTGGTCCTCAGTCCCCTCTCCTTACTCTAGCAATGGACCCAAATCAACTTCCTGGATCCACGACCCGCCCAGACTTTGGGGAAGGCTCACACGCGGAGATCCACATCTAGCTCATCATTCATTTGATTTTTCAGTTTATTCTCTCTCGCACTTTGAAGTGTTCACTTAATGATTTAGCAGAGCTGCTCTCTGAACTCACTATAAAATTTCACTGGGCATCTGTTTGTGAATTTTGTGTTGCTCTGAATTCTTTCACTCGCAGGGCATGGTTTTACAGCACTCCGAGATTCATTTAGTCTTGTGTAACACATGAATGATCCCACTTATTCTAAAAGCCACATGCTTGACTGGGTAATTACTATGGATCTGTCTCTCAGTGGTTTAATTTTGTTGCTTCATCCCTCGTCGGTTACTTAATTATTTCATGAGATCTTGCTCTACCTTAACTACCATCACTGGCTCATGTTGTCACTGATCACTCTCTTCTTTGGAACCTCAGGTTTATATTCTCTATAGGAGGTTCTGATTTTGAATATTATTTTTCTGTTACACCAAACTTGGGTTTGCTATTATACAGCTTTGCTCTCCAAGGGGCCACTGAATGTGATGGCTCTTTCCTCTTGCACACACCAGCTCCGTTCTTGTAAGGCCATCATGAGGGACTGGTAGGTTAGGAGACAGAGCGTCACTTGTCAGACCAATGGCCAACGAGACTTTGGGCTAATTCATTCCACCACTAGCTAGGTTATCAGGAAGCATAGATAATATTGTCAGCCCTACATGTTAAAAAAAAAATTCTGCATCAGCCCCTTTCCACCTTCCAATTGGCTTAAAAATCACAAGAGTCGAAAAAAATAATAAATTGTAGGTTCTTTTTATTTGCCTTCTCTCTCTCTCTCCCTCTCTCTCTCTCTTTTTTTTTTTTTTTAGCTTTTTTGGGGTCACGTTGTCAAGGTTTTCTCTGTAACCATGAGAGCTAGAAACATAATTTCTTTTTTAATAAAAACTGAAAATCTCATGTGATCACATCACTTCAGAATCTGGGGCTTTAAGAAAAACACTAAATATTGCTCATATAGCTTTGTAAGAATATGTTCATTCGTTAGCCCAGCCCAACCTTTCAGGAGGTGATTCCTCGATTTCAGGGTTATTCCTCCCTGTGCCTCTACTGTAGGCATGAGAAAGTGATGTTCTGGGAAACAGATTTTCTTTTGTAGGAGATGGAATGTGTCCTCTGTGGCACAATGGATGTTCCAGTCTCTAGCATGTAATTTTGTCTTTAGCAAAATGATCTTTAAAGGTACAAATATGGAATGTAACAGAAAGTGGATTTTCATTGGCATGGCAAAGGTGTACATCTGGAGGAAATAAGGTAATTTGTTGATGGTTCTTGCACATTGATTCAGGTGTAAAGAAATAACTGGACTTGCTATCAACAAGCATTTTAGTTTGAGATTAATCCAATCTCCAAAATTCAAATCAATGGCTCGTTTAAAAATAGGAATTCTTTTCTGCTAAAAATTTTGAACAAAATGACAAAGCTTTATTTTATTCAAAAAATTCATATTTTTTTTCAGATGAAAGGGTTTGAAATGAAAAGTTTGTTTTCATTTTTTAATTGAATGGAATTGAAATGAAAATGCTTCAGTTTTTGGTTTCCTCTCCCTCTTTTTCCCCTCTCCCTCCTCCCCCTCAAGTTCTATGAAGCCTTTAGCTGAAAAATCTGAACATTATTTTTGTGGAACTTTTCATAACTTTAAAAATAAAGCACTTTTCCATGAGAGATTTTTTGATCAATCCTATTCGGATCCATATTCAGATTTGAACATCTGCAAGCTTTTGAGGGTGTTTGGATCTAGGATTATTGTAAAAGATAGACCAGCCATAACAATGAGATCCAGATTAATACTTTCTAAAGTTGAGGTTGAGATATTTCTCTAATGTTCTAATTCATGTAAAGAAAGCAACGAAGAGCATATTTAATAGTCATATGGTGAAAACAATATCTCTCAAGTTACTGGAGTGAGATAAGCTCTCCTTAAGGTAATTGGAGAAGCGTTCCCTAGGTCAATGACACTTTTGTTTTCTTTCACTTTTTGATATACTGTGCACTTTACTGGCTCATCTGGAAACTTGTTAGATGTTCCAGCATGCTCCTGTGATCCATGTGAAAGCCAAGCTTTTGATCATGGCATGGCTCTTGCTGGTGGAGTGGGATGTATATGATACAGCATGCACCTGAGTATTATGTTGAGACAAACCCTGACACCATGCACTCTTCACCAAGATTAAGCTTTGGGATTCTAACAGCAGCTGTTGACAATTATTCAGAACTTATTTTTTTTATATAGGTTGGTCTTTTAATAAATTGGACCATCCAGCCTGGAATTAACGTTGTACGGAACTACCAATTCTCGCAGAGTTGCCATAGCTATGGGCGCCATTATACCTTCTAGCTACATCTGAATTTTCAAAATTCTGCAATAAATTCACTGGTCATTTGGAAGGGCTGCTGCATGGCAATTTTAAATTCTGGGTCAGTCTCTGTCATTACAGCCAGAGTGAGAGCAAGTAAGAGTGAATCCTCACTTCTCGGGCACCCCCCCGTGCTCGGATACAGAATTGCTGGGGGTCTGCAACTCTGGTGCCCCCTACTGGGCTCTCCCCCAGCACCTGCATCTTCTCTACTCTCTCTCTGGGTGTTGTGGCTTGGCCCTCTATCACAGTGCACTAAAGTTTTTTTGTCCTTCTGTCCAAAAGCTATGCACTGAAATAGCCTTTCTGTCTGTTAGCTATTCATCTCCAGAAATAGCTATCAAGGAGGTTTGAAATATCTCTTGCCATTGCTTTTATAGCGTGGTAGGTGTCCCTAGTGTAGGAAGGAAAGCAAGTGTGTGGGGTGTGAACTTAGGATTCATCTTGTTCTGTTCCTTTTTTTATTTGCTTTAGTATTTTTGCTCCTTTTTTAATTCAGCCAAACGTTCAGAACTTGAACAAAATCCTTGTATCTTCGTTGCTACTTGCTGGGTGTGGAAACTCCCCTAAGAGTATTTTCCCAAAAGAAACAACCTGACACAGCCTGTGTGAAGAGAACAAATGTTGCTTAACCCCTCCTGCATTCTTACCTCACCTTTGGTCATGTGAGCCACTTCCCTCCAGCAATACATGGGAACTTGGAGAAAATAAGTCCTCACTCTTCAAGGTCGCAACTGGTGTTTCCGTTCTTGCATGGAGAACTTGTTCTTGGGACCAAACTTCTTTGATTCCTCTTCACGAAAGAGACATCAATGAATTCCATTCCAGAAAAGTTGACAGGTACTGGCATAGTGGGAGAGACAGAACAAAGGTTAGTGTGGGTGGATACAGTGAGTCATTTCTATGACTAAGAGACAGGCATAAGAATACCCAGTCGTACATTTTTGGTAATCAAATATTGTTTTTTGTGGTCATGGACTCTAATGAATCAGTGTGTACAAATGAATGCAAGTCTTAGGCTCATGCTGTTAAATTCAAGCGCAGGTGTATAAAGATTTTCCTCTTCATGATTTAAGGATGAGGCCCTTAATCTTGCCCGTGTTATCAAAATTTGCTTAGATGGCACTTCTGATTAGTGCTGCTGTTTCCTGTCAGGTATTTTGATGCAGCATGAGTCATATGTCTATGTTACAGTTTTACTGGGTCTGAACACTGCCATCAGCAAGGATGTTACCTGACCCAGGGCTGGACAGCCATGTTCAGTATCACATCAGCAAACTTTGATTAATGACTCAGTGTCAGGGAGTGAGTGCATCATGGTCCACGGACACTATGCTGAACACGTCTGTCCCAGCGTACATGGACTCCAAACCATGTCATCATCCTGTCACCTAATTCTGTTGTTGGCCACCATGTTCAGACCAGGTAAAACTTCACTGCATAGGTCTGTCCTGGCAGGGATGAGGGGGAGGTGAGTGTCTCTGCCATTTGTATTCAGCTTGAAATGAAGGTGGTCTCCTACTCCAAAGCTGAGGAAGGGAAGAGACAGAGAAAGTCCACCTCTATTGGAGAGAGCCATCGCCACTTTTTAAGAAAACCACATTGATGGTATCTCTTAGGGAACTTGTTCTGCCTTGTTTGCTCAACAAAAGAATGACTGTTACTTGACAATCTGATCAATTGTCACCCAGTATCTAATCTTCCATTTTGGCTCAAGGTAAGAATCTGATGATTTTGTTTTAGTTGGTTATGTTGTTGTATTTTTAATTCATGGCAAAGTCTCCTAGTTGGTGCTTTAAAAAAAAAGTTTATATGACAAATCAAGATAAACAAGTAATAACATGCTGTTGCTGACAAATTTCAACAGTCTGTGCCTAGTGGTAGCCAGTAAAACTTCTGACATGGTCTCTGAAGAGAGACTCCAAGCTGAAGCCAAAATATAAGAGACCCTCATTTTTAATCCAAAGAATATGGACCTCCTTATGTATGGATTATTATTCATCCCTTTAATTTAGTGGTAGTATTTTACATTCAGAAGGCTTAACTTTCATTTTGAAAGGCTAAGCATTAGCTGTGAACTGACTCTAAATATGACATTTGAAGACAAGATTGGAGCCTTGTTCTCGGAAAACTGAATAGTGTGATAAACTCAGGACAGATGGCTGTGAGGGGCGGGGTAGAAAACAGTCCCAGAAGGTTAAAAAGCCCTCCTCCCTATCAACTGAGGAGGGGTGACTACAGGTCAATCAAGTTCAGATGAGAAGGGGTTACCAGAGATCAATTAGCATCAGATGAAAGGGAGTTACCTAAGGTCAATTAGGATCAGCTGATTCCAACTAAGGGCTGCCTGAGACCTTTTTAAACCTTCCCCTGCTGGGAGAAGGAGAGGAGAGAGAGAGAGGAAAGGATTCAAGCTACCAGTAGGCGAGTAGCAGCAGGGAGCAAGCCTCTCCAGGAGGGGAGGCTGAATTCTCTCCCATAAGGGAGAAAAACAAGCCCAAAACACTGGCAGAGAGAAGGATGGACTGCCCCTGTGCAGCCAAGAGGGACTGTTTTACCCCAAGCCCTTCTCTCTGAGGCAAAACAAAACAAAACAAAAACAGCTGAGGCTGGTGAGAGCAAGAAGGTGCCTTGCCACAATAGCTATGAAGTTATATGAATAGAATCATAGAATATCAGGGTTGGAAGAGACCTCAGGAGGTCATCTAGTCCAATCCCCTGCTAAATGCAGGACCAACCCCAACTAAATCATCCCAGCCAGGGCTTTGTCAAGCCGGGCCTTAAAAACCTCTAAGGATGGAGATTCCACCACCTCCCTAGGGAACCCATTCCAGGGCTTCGCCACCCTGCTAGTGAAATAATGTTTCCTAATATCCAACCTAGACCTCCCCCATGATGCAACTTGAGACCATTGCTCCTCGTTCTGTCATCTGAGAACTGCCGAGCTCCATCCTCTTTGGAACCCCCCTTCAGGTAGTTAAAGGCTGCTATCAAATCCCCCCTCACTCTTCTCTTCTGCAGACTAAATAACCCCAGTTCCCTCAGCCTCTCCTCGTAAGTCATATGCCCCAGCCCCCTGATCATTTTCCTTGCCCTCCACTGGACTCTCTCCAGTTTGTCCACATCCCTTCTGTAGTGGGGAATGAGCTTCTGGAGATGCAACTGGAGGTGTTTCACCAGCTCCCAAAGAATGGAAGGTTAGAAATAGTGCTGGTGAGATCACTTGTGTCAAACGATGGTTTCTTGGACATTGGCTGGCCCCTTGCATGTTTCTTTCCATCAAGGACTCATTTGAGCTGGATGCTCTTTGTTAGTATTCACAAATGTTGGGGTGCCAGGCCTGATGTGATGGAACAGAGTAGACTTCTGCAAAAGAAGTTGTCTTGATTGCAATGCAGTAAGCTGCTTCATATTTCTAGGGTCCAGAAATCTTGTCAGAGAACTAGGCTGCAAGAGCTTCTTTCAGAATTAGGTTCATTCTATTGAAGTTGCTCTCCAAGATGCAGTAAAAAAATCAAAAACATAGGGACAATAGTGTGGTAGATAATAACCCTATCTATTGTATTTAAGACAATCATTTCTTTGTAGACGCATGGCATTCTTTCATTAAGTGTATCAGGATGAATTTTTGTTTACTTGGATGGACTTTGATTAATGTATTTGTTCTTACTTCATAAATAACACCTTTGAAGACTAAGAAAGTTACTCTTGTCCAGTACACTTTTACTTGCTGTCTATATCACCCAGTAGGACATTATTGTTGGTTTGCATACAGTGGTAATAATGCTCTTACCCTCCCCAATCCCACCTATGGTTACCGAATAATAATTTTGTATGCTGATTATCTGATTACTTCAGTGGAGCTTCTTCCTGCTGGCATGACATGTGGCATCCAAAATTACATGCCTCACTAGGCAGGCTGAAGAGAAGATATTACATTATTGCCGCTGAACAGAAAATATACTAAAACAACTTCTGATTTAACCAACAAGGTAGTTTGAGTGAAATCTCTTTCCTGTTCTCTCTTTCTATTCAAAAATATGACTTTGTACTTATATGAAACATTTCTTCCGTAGCTCTCAAAGCATGACTGGTGGCGATCATGAACCAGCTTTACAGACAAGGAATTGAGACACAGAGAGATTAAGGCCAAGACTGCTATGTTTTTGGGTACCCAACTTGATACCTGAAAAGGGCCTGATTTTCAGCGAGTTGGTGCTCATCATATTTTAGGTGCTCCAAGTTGGGCACCCAAAATCATTAGGCACTAGGACTGTTTAATCGCACTGTTAAACGATAATAGAAAGTGAGAACAGGCATTCACATGGCACTGTTGTAGCCGGTGTCACAAGATATTTACGTGCCAGATGCGCTAAAGATTTATATGTCCCTTTATGCTTCAACCACCATTCCAGGGAACATGCGTCCATGCTGATGACGGGTTCTGCTCGATAACAATCCAAAGCAGTGCGCGCTGATGCATGTTCATTTTCATTATCTGAGTCAGATGCCAGCAGCACAAGGTTGATATTTTTTGTTGGTGGTTCTGGTTCTGTAGTTTCTGCATCGAAATGTTGCTCTTTTAAGACTTCTGAAAGCATGCTCTGCACCTCGTCCCTCTCAGATTTTGGAAGGCACTTCAGATTCTTAACCCTTGGGTCGAGTGCGGTAGCTATCTTTAGAAATCTCACATCGGTACCTTCTTTGTGTTTTGTGAAATCTGCAGTGAAAGTGTTCTTAAAATGAACACGGGCTGGGTCATCATCTGAGACTGCTAGAACAACATGAAATATAGGGCAGAATGCGGGTAAAACAGACCAGGAGACCTACAATTCTCCCCTGAGGAATTCAGTCACAAATGTAATTCACACATTATTTTTTTAGTGAGCATCATCAGCACGGAAGCATGTCCTCTGGAATGGTGGCTGAAGCATGAAGGGGCATATGAATGTTTAGCAGATCTGGCATGCAAATGCCTTACAATGCCAGCTACAAAAGTGCCATGCAAATGCCTGTTCTCACTTCCTGGTGACATTGTAAACAAGAAGCGGGCAGCATTATCTCCTGCAAATGTAAACAAACTTGTTTGTCTGAGAAATTGACTGAAGAAGAAGTAGGACTGAGTGGACTTGTCAGCTCTGAAGTTTTACATTATTTTATTTTTTTGACAAAAAAAGTTATGTAACAAAAAAAATCTGCATTTGTAAGTTGCACTTTCACGACAAAGAGATTGCACTACAGTACTTGTATGAGGTGAACTGAAAAATACTATCTTCTGTTCATCGTTTTTATAGTGTAAATATTTGTAATAAAAATAATATACACTTTGATTTCATTTACAACACAGAATACAATATGTATGAAAATGTAGAAAAACATCCAAAATATTTAATACATTTCAATTGCTATTCTATTATTTAATAGTGTGATTAAAACTGTGATTAAGCATGATTAATTTTTTTAATCGCGATTAATTTTTTTGGTTTAACTGCAATTAATCTACAGCCCTATTAGGTACCTTTGAAAATTTCAGCCAAAGTGACTTGCCCAAGGTCGTAGAGAGTGTCAATGCAAAAGTGGAAATAGAACCAAGGCCTGCTGTTTCCTGGGTCCCTGCCACTGGGTCCATCATGCTCCCCTACATATGACACATGTACACGTGATATATACACATTCCAGGAGGAGGGGCAGAGCAGGAATGGTTGACCAAGAACTCCTACATAGTTCCACATTCCCCAGTTACTAACTCTTTATTAATGATGCCACAACACTCCTTGTGTGTCCCCACAAGGTCCTGGAAACTGACCAATCTTGACTGGTTTAAAATACCCGAGGACTGTCCTGGTCTCTAAGAATTAATTTAGGTGCCCTCTGGAAAAACACTGGTGTGTATCTGTTACTTAGATTTTCAGGGAGAAACTATGTTTTGTTGGTTAGTTTCCCTAATTTTTGAGAGCAGATTTATGAGATTTCAAAAATCAACCATTGCAAACGTATGTATTGTGGTCACATCAGGCACAGAGTTAGAAATAACCCTGGGAAGGGAAGGAGTGTTGGGGGTCAGCATAGTAAGGGATGGCCAGTGAAGAAACGGATAGATGGGAGGTGGCAGATCACTGGGAGATCAGCTGCTGAGTATGTGAAGTTAGTGATGGATTGAGAAGGCTTCTGAAAATTCTGCTCTGATGTCAGCAGTGTTCAGACAGGAGTAAATGGACTTTATTTCCTTCCTTCCTTCCCTGATTTGAACATAGTGGGCGTCATTCAAACTGTATTTATGTACAAGGGTGAGCGGTATGAGCATGAATCTAACAAACCAGAACGGTGCTATAGCTCATGTAGTTTCATTTGCAAGCCTAACCTGTCAGTTAAAGGCAGGTTGATTAAGATTTGACAAGCCAGATGATGCAAACCAGGAGAAGGGTTTGCATCCTAAATGGCTAAGCTCCAATTGTGCTTTCGCCCAATAACATGGTGTGAGGAAGTCTAAGTTAAACCTCCTCTGCAGTGAGTTGATGGCTGCTTGGTGATAGTCCGACTGGCAGAATTACCAAGTGATTTTTAAAATGAACCTCAATCAATAACCACCTTTTGCAACAACTCAGAAATCATCTAACCAGCTGCACTTCAGGCTGACATCAAATGAGAGTGGAAGTAAAAATACTCTTGGGTAACACCAAAATGTTGATTCCTTGGTCCCAGCAGTGCCAAATATATCAGGAATACTAGTAAACGTACCCTTCTCAGTAGCCAACTTAAAACACCCTCAGCTATAAAGAAGTCAGATTCACTGTGTTTAAATGTAAATATAGATATCGCTCGTGCAATGTTGTTATTGCAAGTTAAGATTGCTCCCACTGCCTTTAACTCAGTCATATGCTAGGGTATGCATTAATATATGAACAATAAGGTGCAAACATTTATATTAAACATGAAACACAGGATAAAAATACAGTATGTGTGCAACACGGCAGAGTTAAAATGGAGAGAAAATGTAACTCGTAGAATTACCAATTTTTTTTTTTGGCTGTTTGATTTTGCAACCATTGGGCTCCATTGTGGGTTTGCCAGAATTCCTGAGCAAGGACTCCAGGAGCAGACAAGGAACCATATTGTGACCTCATTGGAGCTGCATTCCAATAGCCAATAAGCAAGCAGTTGAGAGACTGACGACTAACACATACACGCACATCACATCCCACTTCTCCGTGCATTACTAACCTAGCTGAACATTCCATCAGCCGTGCATTCTCAGTTCTGTGGCTTAAAACTAGTCATAGATTTCGAGTAAATCTGCAGCATGGAGGACCAACTTTGCTTAGAAACCAATGAAATGCCAAAGAGGAGCAGTGGTGTAGGAGCTCTGGAGTTTTTACCCACTGGGTGTCAGAGGACTGATGGAAGGGGCTTTCTCTTCCTCAACACAACAAATGAGTTTGTGAGTGGCACAGGTCAATGGATCTACAGCTATGTGGATCTTAACAGGTTTTCTCCCCAGTGGAGTGTGCAACAGGAACTATTGCAGCCCTGAGGCTGCCATGCTAAAGTTTGGGGGGAAGATTCGTTCCTCCCAACTCAATGTCAGACTCATTGTCCTGGAAGTAAGCTAAATCTTTGGCAAACTCAGAGCAAAATAAAGCCACCTGCATCCCTTGCTCTGAAGGAAAATCTCTCATTGGTGATTGCAGCATTTTCTGATCTTCCTAGAAGCAATTGGTACTGAAGAGTGGGTGAAATTCTTCATGCTGCTATATTTAACTGGCTTAGTAATACTGGAGATCTGCTATGCATTGGAAGCCTGAGGGGTACTACAAACTGCTAGACCAAAGTCATTCAGAAATTTCAAGAGCACTTTGATCCATCCAAGAACTTCACTTGGCGAAGGTGGTTTTCTTTCCTTACAGTTTCCAGGTAAGATTATTGTCCGTTATGTCAGAGGCCTATAGGATAAAGTTAAGTCATGTGAATTTGAACAGTTAACAGATGGGCTATTTGGAAACTGAATTAGTTGTGGTATACCTGATAAACAGGTGAAAGCAAGGTTGTTGCAAGAAATAAGGCATAAATTATTAAACAAGGTATAAATTTTTAACCGTGAGGGTAATTAGCCATTGGAACAATTTACCAAGGGTCATGGTGGATTCTCCATCACTGGAAATTTTAAAATCAAGACTGGATGTTTTCCGAAAAGATCTGCTCTAGGGATTATTTTGGGGAAGTTCTATGGCCTGCGTGGTGCAGGGAGTCAGACTGATCACAGTGGTTCCTTCTGACCTTGGAACCTATGAATCTACAAAAATATGGACTCAGCTTTGCAAAGAATGGTGGATATTTGCAGGACTAGTGCAAACTGTGTTTCCCAAGTGAAAGCATCAGCAGGCAATGAAAGAACTGAAGTACATCTAATTAAAAATGCTCTATCAAGGCATAAAGACAGAACACATTATATCTGAGGCCCCTGTTACTATGGTATCTGAGCACCTCACAATCTAATAATCCTTTTTATCTTCAACACCCATCTCACAGGCAGACATACCAAACCTGTGAAAAAAATGCAGAAATTGGGCTTGTTTTGGGCTTTATTGACTTGCTTGTTGGCAAGTAGCTTCTTTTTTTGATTGGCTCCTGGGAAGCAGGGGAGAGAGTCAGGGGGCCCACCCCTGTCCCAGACTACAGGATGGGAGGATCTAATCACACAGAGTGTTGGGGTTCTTAGGGATTGGCTTGTTTTGGCCTTGTTTTGAAATGGGATTCGCTTGATTTTTGGTTTATTGTGAAAGTCAGGCTGCTTATTTACCATGTGAAAGTTGGCAACTGTGGGAAGTATCCTCATTACACAGCGGGGAACTGAGGCACAGGGAGACTTGCCCAAGGTCACACAAGAAGTCTGTGGTAGAGCAGAGAATTAAACCTGGGTCTTCTGAGTCCCAGGTTAGCATTGGAACCACTTGGACATCCTTCCTCTTCCTGTCAAGTAAACACTGTACATGCATATAAAATGTACCAGTGACATGTGCCCGGTATATTTTTATTTCCCTGGAGACTCAGAGTTCATCAACTATATGAAGGACCGACCATGACCACCCAGAGCAGATGCTCATCACATTCTTAAGGAAATGACTGAAACAATAAAAATCAACTTTCATTTTAAGAGCAATTTTTGTTTTTAGTGCAGCTGGGAGGCTTGATAGTAATTCCGAAGGAAGAGGAGTGAATTTTTTACCTCCAGGCACTAGTTGCAAAAGCAGTGCATAATCAAGGATGAAACATCTCATCCACAGGCTGACTTTGTCCCAGCCTTGAAAAGTGCTACGGTAGCACCACAGATGAGACAGGAACCCTATCAAACTGCCACCATCAAGATTAGACGGAAGAAACCCTCTAACACCCAGCTGTTGCCGAGTCTTTCAGCTGCCCAGCACTGCCCATCCACAGGGGTTGCTGCACTGCTGGCATCTGATGAAGACGTAGAGCTGGAGCGGGAGCTTTCTCCGCAATGTGGTCAACGGTATTAGACAATGTAAACTCTTGTGGCCAGATTGTCAAAGAGATCAGCACCCAGCCCCTCCTCTTTAGGCACCTAAATGAAGTGAAACTGCTTTTTCAAAGCATGCCCAGCACACTCTATCTTTCAATGGGTGCAGAGCACTTCGGAAAATCAGACTACTTCATTTACATGCCTTCAATGCAAGCTTAGCTCCATTGAAGATCTTGGTCCAAATATGGTGTTGTGTCACCAGGCAAGGTACTAACAAGCTTCAACAGGACTTTATTTTCAAAGTGGAAACCTCTTTACCAAGTTGCTGCTGCACCCTCGGTTCTCTCTCCCAGCCTCTCAACTCCTCCCCCCTCCTTCCTGTTTCCTGTCCTTTCAGACTCCAACAGCCAGTGCTCCCAGTTCTAATAATTACAAGCAGCATCTAAAACCACATTCCCTCCTCTCTTAAGAAACTCTCCCAGTTAAAATAAACATTATTGTTCTAGCCACAGGAACAGATATGAAACAAGACACTATACTGTTGGCAGAAATATTACACTGAAAACGCTGGAGATACTACATAACCTAGTCTCTAGTCCAGACAGGTGGTCGTCGGGGTCTGACAGGCCGTCTCTCAAGCCCCAGTTCCAGTGCAATGTCTTGTTGTGTTGATACTACGGTGAAGTCATCCCATGCAGGCTGGGTGTTGGCGTAATCTCCTCTTGGTGCATAGGCAGGTGCCAGAGAAGAAGCATGCCATACCTGCCCATCAGAAAGTCGATAGGTGTAAGGTCCCTTCTTCTCTATGATTTTAAGAGGAGCTGTGAATTTATGGTCCCCTTTGCGTAAAATTCCAGGTTTTCGTATTCTAACGAAGGAACCACATTCAAACTTTGGTTCCTGAGCATCCCACCACTTGTCTGTGAAAGCCTTAGACTTTGCTTGGTTCTGTTCAACTGTTTTTTTCTTGCAATTGTGTGTCTGCAGCGGTAGCGAACTTTTCTGCAAAGGAGTCGCAGCCTGGACTGTGCCTCCTATATCCATGCTCATTATTTTGGCTTCAGCTGTTGCTGACCCAATCTGCGTAGCAATGGTTATTGCTTTTGCTAGTGTAAGTTGTGGTTCTAGAAAGTAAGTGTTCTCTTACACGAAGCATGGTTGTTTTCTCAATGAACTGGTCTGTAATCATCTCATCTGCCACATTCCCAAAGTCACAAATTACAATCAGACTCCTCAGGGAAGCAATATGCTGCATTATAGTCTCCCCTGTTTTCTGCTCACGCTGGCGAAATCTGTAGCGATTAGCTACTACATTCACTTTTGGCACAAAAAAGTTCTTTAATGCAGTGAGTGCAGCCTCATATTTATCATCTGCAAGGGGAAAAGTGTAAAATATACACTGCCCTTCTGCTCCAAGGCAGTGGATTAGCAGAGCACGCTTTCTTACTTCAGAAATCTCTGTAGCACTGATTGCAAGCAGATAAGTCTCAAACATATGGATCCAGGCAGTAAAAGCAATTGGAGGCTCACCTGGGCTTTGCAGAAAGGGTGCAGGTGGGTTCAGAGGCAGAAGATCCATCCTCGTCACCAAAATGTTGTATCAGCCAGGCAAGGTGCTAACAAGCTTCACACAGGACTTTATTTTTAAAGTGGAAACCCCTTTACCAAGCTGCTGCTGAACCCTCAGTAGCTGTCACTCCACCTCCTCAACTTCCCCCCCCCCTTCCTGTTTCCTGTCCTTTCAGACTCCCAACAGCCAGTGCTCTCCGTTCTAATTATTACAAGCAGCATCTAAACACCACATATGGGTTCTGATTGTTTGTGAAAATTTGGCCCTTCATATGCCTAGGTCATCTGGCCGGTAAATGCTGAGCTGCTGTCGTTTTGTTGAAGACGGTTATTCAGGGCGAAGTATATAGTGGGCCATTGTGATCCCCTTTAATCAGTTAAGGCTACAAATATACTCATGAAATTTATTTTCTCTTAAATTCTGTGTATGGTCAGGAGAAACTTGTGGCCTAATTCTGCTCTTCCTTACACCTAAATCAGGAGCAACCACATGGAAGTTCAGGAGTTAGTGAGTTTGAAAGAGATGGGAGTCAGCCCGTTTCCTTTAGCCAAGCCTCTCTATGAATTTCCTGCAGACATGCCTTTCTATCGATCTCCTTTTGATAGATTAGGCTGAATGCGTGAATTGAACTTCAAGCAGAAATCTCAGATCCTCAGCTGTTTCCATGCTGCTCGGCACCAAAGGCTAACAGCCTCCGAAGACAATGCAAACCGCAGAGGTGAATTTGGGGTGAATAGAGAGCGCTGAGGGTGGCTATTTTTCTGTGTCTTCCCAGCAGGAGGGTCAATCTGTTGCCTTTTGGGCCAATCCAATTCCTGTAGCATCAATGGGAAGATTCCCATTGACTTCAGGAGTGTGTGGATCAGGGACATAGTCTGAGACAAAGGAACTGTTCATTAGAAAAGGAATAAGTGTGTGTGTGTGTGTGAGAGAGAGAGAGAGAGACTGGAGACTTTCAGAACTGATGAAAGGCCATGTTTACACTAGCACTTATGTTGGCAAAACTTTCGTCGCTCAGGGGTGTGAAAAAAACACCCCCTGAGCAACATAAGTTTTGTCGGCATAAGCACTTGTGTGCCCAGCGCTATGTTGGCAGGAGACGCTGTCCCACCAGCATAGCTACAGTCGCTTGTTGAGCTGATTTTATGGCACCGATGGGAGAGCTCTCTCCTGTCAGCATAACATGGTTACCAGGGCGCTCTTACAGCAGCAGAACCATATCGGTGCAACTGTGCAGCTGTAAGCTTGTAGGTGTGCACATGGCCTCAGTCACTAGAGAAATGAGCAGAGGAAATGATAGATGGGCCCAGACCAAAGCTGCAGGTTCCAACACCCCCCTGCCCCCCGCCCCAAGATACGGGAGCTGTTCCGCTTTTGGTCTAGACGTGAACTCTGCAGTTCTGCTGTGCAAGGGAAACGCAGGGCTCCAAGGAGCAATGCACATCTGGGCACAGCACTACGCTCTGCAGGGGTCCACTGCATGTCAGCATGCCGCGGGATGGTGGATGAGGCAGGGCCTGGGATCCACAGCCGGGTGGCTTCTCTGCTCCCTACACTCCTAGGGGACCCATTAGGGCACTAATGCGCAGGGCCTTCATGGCTGAATTAGCCTTTGTGAATCAAAGCCAGAGCTTCTTGCTGTTTTCTGTCGGCGCAGGGCCTGGCCTTGACTGGTTGCTGGGCTCTGTCTTTGTGCCTTGTGTAACTGACCCACCCTTTCTCCCATTTTTTCCTCTTTCTGTGATTTACTCTGTCATAGAATATCGGGATTGGAAGGGACCTCAGGAGGTCATCTAGTCCAACACCCTGCTCAAAGCAGAACCAATCCTCAATTTTTGCCCCAGATCCCTAAATGGCCCCCTCAAGGATTGAACTCACAACCCTGGGTTTAGCAGGCCAATGCTCAAACCACTGAGTTATCCCTCCCCCCTGTCCTCTGGGTGTGCTGCAGAATTAGGGCGAGTGGTTCGTCAGGGCACCATAATTATAGGAAACAGAATAATCTGGTTATGGGGAAGCATGGGGGGAAGGGATAAATTTACAATTTTAAAAATTCCTAATGTCTTGGGCATCACATTATTTGAAACACATTCCCCTTTATTTGTAATACAGCTATTTAGAGCCTTTTAATAACATTTACCTAATACTTGTGAACCATCTGAAAACATTTAAGGGCCAAATCCTCAGCAGGTGAAACTGGCCCATTGATTTTAATGGAACTCCGCTTATTTACACCACTTGAGAATCTGGCTCTGTCCAGCTACTGCTGGTTGAGCGTGAATTTAGCAGCAACAGAAGAGGAGAGAACCGTGGCTACCTCCTCATCAGCCCTGGTTTTCTGCCTCTGTGCTGCACAGATGCCTCTTTAGCTTGGCAGCTCTGATCTCATTGAAACTGGTTCAGCTGTTACTATCCCATTGACCTACTCCATGATTCCCAGCGCAGCTGTGACAAAAAGACAGCCTCAGGCGTTCACAAAGGGCTGGGTTGTGCCGCGCCCTGAATAAGGGCCAGTGTAAAACAGCTCTACCCCTTTGGAAGAACGGGAGAGATGGTGCCTCCTGAAGGCTGACTGGCACACGTGGGGGTGCACGCTTTGCAGCATCCACTTAGGCTGCTGTGGATTTGCTCCTCCTGGTGCACCAGACCTGATCCAGAAGTATGTGTGGAGAAGAGGGGACGGGCCATGGAATTTTGACTCCTCCCTGCCTCTTTTTTTGAACTGTTTGCTCCCCAGAGGGAGCAAGAACTGAGAAGTCCCTTCTTGCAGGGACTACTGACATGACTGGCCTTTGTGTAGGTCCTACAAAACCTGTGTGTGTATAGGAGGGAGTCTCCTTGCACCACTATCCCCCACTTTGGCAAAAATATATCAGATCAGCAGCAATGTTGATAAGGAAAAAAGTCCAAAAAGTGTTTGAAAAGGAAGCCAATCTAAGATTTAATACTGAGGCTTGGTCCACATGACAAGCTTACGTTGATATAACTACAGACGCAGGGTGTGAGGAAAATCCACACTGTAGAGCAACGCAGTTATATCAGCCTAACCCCCCGGTGTAGACGGTTCTTTGTTGACGGGAGGGCTGCTCATTCAACACAGCTCCTGCCTCTCAGGGAGATTCAGCACAGGAGAAATGCCCATCGGCAAGGCAGGATCTTCACTAAGCACCTCAACAGTGCCTCTGCAGCACTGTAAGTGTAGAGAAACCCTAATGTCGTTTAAATTATTTGCCTATGTGTAAATTGACCTTTAAGATTTAATTTCTCCTGTCAGTGAAATCCACAGGCCTCTTCCTGACAAGAAAGGCCTACCACAAAGATCTCACTGCATCCCTGGCTATTGGAGGGTGTTTGCCAGATCTCCCAGCTTGAATGGACGGTCAGTTTTCAGCCAATGGCTCCTTTCATGGCTGGAGCTACATTTACACACATTGCTAGTTAACAGTGCCTTAGACTAGCGGCCAGGCACAGTAATGAGTCCCTTAGTTGCTCTCCACAGAACTTTCTCATGATTAGAGCTTTTGTTACCTTTGAAAGACAAGGTCGGTGAGGTAATATCTTTTATTGGACCAACTTCTGTTGGTGAGAGAGACCAGCTGTCGAGCTACACAGAGCTCTTCTTCAGGACTGGGAAAGGTACGAAGAGTGTCACAGTTAAATACAAGATTGAACAGATAGTTTGGCATAAGTTGTTAGCACATATTCTAAGGGACCATTCAAGCTGATGTGGCCTGTTTATACCCCTGTAGACGGAGGACAAAAAGGGCGGGGTTAGTGGGTTACAGATTGTTGTAATAAACCATAAAAGCAATGTCTTTATTAAGACCATGATTTTTAGGGCCTAGCAACGTTATGATTTTAAGCTCAAAGACTTGCCTTTTGAAAGTGTTGTGCAGGTTTCCTTTGAGGATGAGGACTGAGAGGTCAGATATAGAGTGATCATTTTGTGAGAAGTGTTTCCCCACAGGTGATGTGGTGTTTTGTTTTTTGTCATTTTCCTGTGAGTTCATTTGAGAGCAGAGTGATTGTCTAGTTTCACCCACATAGTTGTTATTGGGGTATTTAGTGCACTGGATGAGGTCCATCACATGTTGTGATAGGCATGTGTAGGACCCATGGTTCTTCAAAGGTGTGCTGTGTTGATCATTGAAGTAGTGGAGATATGTCTGCAGGTTTTGCATTTGTTGTTCTGGAAGGGTCTGGTACATTTAAGCACAGTTGTGTTTTTGCTGGAAGATCAGAATCACAACAGATAATCCAGGTGATTGTCCGAGTCTGTTTTATCCCAGGCAATGTTCTCTAACAATGACTTGTGTATCACACACAGGCCAAAAAATCATGTAGATTCTTTGCTAGATTTTCTACTGAGTCATGCAAGAAATTAGAGTACAAATGAAAGCAATGGGGGATACCGTATTGTGGCCCCATTGCATGTATATCATAGAAAAAAATGCTTACCTTGTGTTTGGTGTGGCATGCCCTTGAGATGCATCCAACTACCACAGCCTTTGCAGTGATCTCTTTGCATTGTATACTCTGAACTTTTTCTACTACTTTTGGTTAATTGGCGGGCAAGGAAGGATGTCTATTTGCAGCTAAATTCCCATTCTCTTCGGTAGTTACAATGAGGTTGGGAGTTGTAATTTTTTTATGCAGCAGGACTCGGGACTCCTGGTGCACCATCGAACATCCAGTCCCATTAACTGCTGAGCTCCTCCAGCAATGAGTTCTCAAGCATTCTCAGCTTGCAGTGAAGTGATGAACGGTTAGTGCTCTCAGTCTGTGACAGGAGGTGCTCGTCATGGCTTTTATACCATAAAAGATACAACACCCACCTAATAGCAGCTCACTAGATTGAACCCTCCTTTTCCACTGATGTTCCCCTGGCTCCAGCAAGCAGAAGGAGCTCAAAGGATTCTTCCTAGTAGCACGCACTGAGTGAGTGGTTTATCATAGATTAGAATCAAACCCTTTTCTCTAACCCTAAGTCTGTACCACATCCTCTTTGCCATTGTTTTTGCTGTGCATCTACAGGCACTAAAAGGAAATAGGGCAAAGAAACTTATTTAGATGTTTGCAAGGGCAGAAAGACCCTATAATATTGTATGTAGTTATAAATGTCTTTGAATGCAATATAGCTGTTTGTGTGCTTGTCTGGAAAAATCACATGACCCTCTCCAGCTCACATTACCTAGTGTGTTTTAATGATATGCCATTGTAACTAAAATGCTACACAAGTGCTTGTAAAAAGCCAGAAGTTTTTCAGAACCAGTAAAGTGCTCCAACTCATAATTTCATCAAAAACACTGTAAAAGTAGCCGTACCCTTCATATCCCGAGGTGGAAAAGGTGCTGGAGATTTATGCCTTTCCTTGAACACGCAGATTTATAACAGTGTGTAATGTACATTCATTTCATCCATATTTATAACTGCGTTGATGCAGAGTCTGGTATCCATTACTTTAATCTATGTAACTTGATCATCAGAAATTTGAACCATAATTTTTAACACATATTGCAAAGAATTTCTTTTTGATTCAAAAAGAAGAGAAGTATATTAAAGCCCCAGCTGCAATTACTTATTAAAGCTGAACTTCTTTCCTGGAATACATGTGTTCTTTCACATATTCTCTGCGCCATCCTGTCCTGCACTGGTCTTTTACCTCAGAATAATTCTACAACCACTCACTGTAAATACCTTGAGGGGAGAAAGAAAAAAATGATGCAGTTAAGGATCATATTTGGGTAGAATTCTTGTAAATAAATCTTTTACATCTTGGCAAAGTGAAATCAGAAATTGAAGAGTCAGTGACAGCAGTAGCCTCTAGTCACTTAAAGTGAAGTGAAAAAAAAAGAAATTCAGGGCCAGATCAAAGACTCCCATTGACAGCCAGCAGAAATTAAACCCAGATACCATTTCACAAACATGGGCAATTAACACTCAACACATGGTTATCGTCCAACTTTGGAAAATAAAACATCTCTACTCAAAGTCCTGAATGGATGGCCCTCCACTGAAGTTAATCAATTACCAGGTGCTAAGTAAGAATGGAGTCTGTTGCACTGTGTCACACCCATCATGGCCTCAGCAGGATTTTTATCATTTCATTAGCACACCAAGGTAAAGTTCACGGATGGTTGGAGAATACTGCATTAAAAATAGTTTCATCCAGTTCAAACACTGGTTAGAAAGAGAAACAATTTAACCTACTCACGGTTGTCTTTCTTTTTGAAAAATTATCTCTTACGCCTTCTCTCTGAATAGCATTTAAAGTGTTAATATTATTTGCTGACTTTATTTTATGGCCCTCTGATACAATGGTGATGAGCTACCAAGACCAGGGTGTCTATCCATGATACCAATGTTACTCTGGATTTACCTGCATGTGACTGAAAGCAGAATCTTGCTCATAGGATGACTAGATGGTGGGGATCTTCCTACTACGAGCAGTACTTTGAACCAGAAGTGTTTTTTTTAAAAGAGCTTTTTATAGGATTTTATTTTTTTTAAATGTCCCATGATAAATTATTTTTCATTGCCCCCCCTTCTCTCTTCCCCCATCCTTTTCCAGTTATAAAATGGGGAGAAAGGGAGAGAAGGCCGGGGGTGGGGGGGTGGGAAGAAAAGATTTTTTTTTCATGTTTCATAGGTGGGTCTTTTTATTGTTTTGAATTGAAAAGATTGAAAAAAATGAAAATGATCCTTTTGGAGGGGGGGAGGTCTGTTTCTATTGGACTTTTTTTTTTATAGGAAACCTTTCCCCAGGCCTTATACTTCTTAGTACTTGCGCCATTGGATTTTTACCTGATTAAGATGATCAGGCCCATGGGGAGATTGTCTAATGCAGGGGTTCTCCACCTTTTTCTTTCTGCAGCCAGTCCAACATGCTATAAAAACTCCATGACCCACCAGTACTACAATAACTGGTTTTCTGCAAATAAAAGCCAGGGCTGGCGTTAGGGGATAGCAAACAGGGCAATTGCCTGGGGCCCCACACCACAAGGGTCCCTGCAAAGCTAAGTTGCTCAGGTTTTTGCTTCCGCCCCAGTTGGCAGGCCTGGGAGCCTTGGGCTTCAGCCCCACACAATGGGGCTTCAACTTTTTGCCCTGGACCTGGCAAGTCTAACACTGGCCCTGCTTGGCAGCCCTCCTGAAATCCGCTTGTGGTCCCCCAGGCGGCCCCAGATCCCTGGTTGAGAGCCACTGGTCTAGTGAATTCCTTGGGTGAGAATCAGAAAAAAGAGTGAAGGTGAATTTAGGATCTGATACACCTCCAAACAGGAGGGTAACGGCCCTGCTTTAGCAAGGGACTTTGTCACATGCCGAACTTTGGTATTGTGAGTAATGTAACTGGCTTCAATGGAACTATTCATTCACTTGTAGTTCGGCATGTTCTTAAGTGCCTTGCTGAAATGGGGCCATAAGAAGTGACTCAGTGGTTTGAGCATTGGCCTGCTAAACCCAGGATTGTGAGTTCAATCCTTGAGGGGGCCATTTAGGGATCTGGGGCAAAAATTGGGGATTGGTCCTGCTTCGAGCAGGGGGTTGGACTAGATGACCTCCTGAGGTCCCTTCCAACCCTGATATTCTATGATTCTATGACTTTCTAGAGCATAGTGAACTCTGTGATAAGGCACATAACTTGTCTTTCAGCAACAATATTAAGGGCCTGATTCACCGCTGCATTTTTCCAGTTTTATGACTGTTTGTTTCACTCCACTGATATCTCCTGAGTTGCACTGATGTAAAATTGGTGTACTGAACTGGCACTGCAAACCCTGTATGATTACATTTTTTAAACTTCAATGCATCTTCTCAGCAGTTTCAGTTAGATACAGACCCAAGCTACAGTGACTGGGCTAGGTCTGGATCCAAACATGGCAAAAATTGTGTTAGGAGGATTCCGTTGTTCTCTTCAGACCTGTCTCTAATTTTAATGCCGTGTTCTATTTCCTTGGTTACAAGCATAGGACATAATAAGATATCAGGTAAGAGTGGAAAAAAGGCATGTTTTGATTGGTTCATGAAAATGTGGAAGATGAGATGGACATCTGAACTTTGTGTCCTCAAAAGTTCATATTGAGACTTCTGGAGTCTGCGAAACTTAGCAAAAAAATCTCAAAGAAATAGCCTTTCTCTGAGGTTTCGTGTGTTACCTGCTCTGCTTAGGTTGGAAAGTTCATGAGAACGCTCTTTCTTCTGGAGCTGGTAAAAATATTTCACAATTTTAACAAAAGTCACTAACTTTTTGTGACTATAGATATTTTTGTCATCTCTACTGTCTTCAGTTTTTCAGCAAAAACAACGAGAAGTCCTTGTGGCACCTTAGAGACTAACAGATTTATTTGGGCATAAGCTATCGTGGGCTAGAACTCACTTCATCAGATGCCTCAAAAACTATCTATCTAATGTGCCTTCTCATATCCCATCACCATAGAAATGATTCACCCCACAGGAATAAGAGGAGGACAAAAATAAGAAGTTATGGAGAAGCAAAGAAGTCAACTGAACATTTCAGAACCTGTAAAAGACTTCATTTTGGATTATGTTCTAGGTTAGGGCAGTGAGGTCCACAAAATCATTATTTATTCTCCAAGCCAATTCTGTCATCCCTAGCCTATACATTGTAAATGTTGTTACTTTAATAGCCTGTGTTGTCCATACCATACCACTTCCTCCTATTGCAAACATGATGCATTATACTGATTGTCGTGAAGAAGCTACTCAGTGCCGTGTTCCTGTTGGCATGCTGAAGTTTAGATACAGCTCCTGGGTGTTTAAAGACATCTAAATTTCTCTGCTGGTGAGAGGAACAGCAATTTTTTGCCAGTTGTCATGTTTCTCACAGCTGCTGTCACACCACTTGAAAACAGACCCCAGGTGACCAGAGTCCCAGATCGCTTAATGCAAGCTGCCATATGTCGCTATGGGTAATAGCTGACGCCGAACAGGTGTATGTCATCACAGCAGACCATCTGGAGGGCAGAGGATTCACAAAATAAAGGCACCCTTTCAGTTTACAAAAGCGTTGGGAAGACCTTTTTTTTCAAATAACCCAGGAGCCCTGTGATTGTCTTTTTTTGTTTTAATGGCACATTTATTTGAAGAAAAAAGGGGGTGTTATTTTAAAAATATTTGTATTGGACTTGTTCCTGCTTATTTGAAAGGAACATGACCTTTGTTCGGCAGAGATGGGCTGAGAAGGGCCGTGTATAGGTACTGATCTGATACTAAAGCCTGTGGGTCAAATTTGAGGCTGAATCACAACTAGAGTTCAGATTGAGTGTGACAAAGCTGAAATCTTGTCAGTCCCAAATGGTTGCAATACCATGAGCTTAATATATTTTGTGAGATTTCTGCCATCTTGAAAACCGAGAATCTTGAGGGACAAGCCTTTTCCATGAGATCTCTGCATCGGAAGTAGAAAATAGCCATCTTTCTGGTTTTGAACATAACCTGGAAAGAAAACTGGTCAAGGGCAACTTTATATTTTGAGGAATCATAGAATCATAGAATCATAGAATATCAGGGTTGGAAGGGACCCCAGAAGGTCATCTAGTCCAACCCCCTGCTCAAAGCAGGACCAATTCCCAGTTAAATCATCCCAGCCAGGGCTTTGTCAAGCCTGACCTTAAAAACCTCTAAGGAAGGAGATTCTACCACCTCCCTAGGTAACGCATTCCAGTGTTTCACCACCCTCTTAGTGAAAAAGTTTTTCCTAATATCCAATCTAAACCTCCCCCACTGCAACTTGAGACCATTACTCCTCGTTCTGTCATCTGCTACCACTGAGAACAGTCTAGAGCCATCCTCTTTGGAACCCCCTTTCAGGTAGTTGAAAGCAGCTATCAAATCCCTCCTCATTCTTCTCTTCTGCAGGCTAAACAATCCCAGCTCCCTCAGCCTCTCCTCATAACTCATGTGTTCCAGTCCCCTAATCATTTTTGTTGCCCTTCGCTGGACTCTCTCCAATTTATCCACATCCTTCTTGAAGTGTGGGGCCCAAAACTGGACACAGTACTCCAGATGAGGCCTCACCAATGTCGAATAGAGGGGAATGATCACGTCCCTCGATCTGCTCGCTATGCCCCTACTTATACATCCCAAAATGCCATTGGCCTTCTTGGCAACAAGGGCACACTGCTGACTCATATCCAGCTTCTCGTCCACTGTCACCCCTAGGTCCTTTTCCGCAGAACTGCTGCCTAGCCATTCGGTCCCTAGTCTGTAGCTGTGCATTGGATTCTTCCGTCCTAAGTGCAGGACCCTGCACTTATCCTTATTGAACCTCATCAGATTTCTTTTGGCCCAATCCTCCAATTTGTCTAGGTCCTTCTGTATCCTATCCCTGCCCTCCAGCATATCTACCACTCCTCCCAGTTTAGTATCATCCGCAAATTTGCTGAGAGTGCAATCCACACCATCCTCCAGATCATTTATGAAGATATTGAACAAAACTGGCCCCAGGACCGACCCTTGGGGCACTCCACTTGATACCGGCTGCCAACTAGATATGGAGCCATTGATCACTACCCGTTGAGCCCGACAATCTAGCCAGCTTTCTACCCACCTTGTAGTGCATTCATCCAGCCCATACTTCCTTAACTTGCTGACAAGGACTTAAAATCAACCCTGAAATCTGAAGATGTTTTACTTTAGAAATATATCTACTAGTGCATGAAAATGGTACTGAGTTGTAAAGTTGAGTTCTGGATGTAGCTCCACATCCAAAGTTTTGGGATGCTTAGAACTGACATTTTGATTCGGTTCATTATTAGAGGAACAACTAAGCTCCATAGTTTGCATGTGCCTTGGAATTTACCCCCACATGAAAAGATTTTTGGATCCATCAATTGTAATATCTAATAACACTAGGCTATTAAAATGAAATAATTTTATAAATCAAATTTGTTTTTTTACCATTTATACTGTATCGTTACACTACAGGGTAAATCATACATTATTTTTATTGAATGAAATATAATCCAATATTTCTGTTCTCGTTAGGTTTTCTGCAGCCCTTTTAAAAAACAAAAATCTAACTTATAGATTTAAAATTTAAGCAGATGTCCCCTTCAGTCTCATTCAATTATCTTACTGTATATCAATTTACGTAGGTCCTGGTCCAGATCCCATAACAGTCAAGGAGACTCTTTCCATCCATCGCCTTCAATGGATTTCTGATCAAGGAGTCATTGCTTTCAGAACTTTATCTATCAGTGTAAATAGCTGTGATTTTTGTAAATAACTATTTTTATATGTACATGTGAATGCAATGGTTGGTAATATTTAAGGTGGCTTTGTTTTAGTAGAAAAAGAAAATGTCATTGACATTGGGAATCAAATTACTTCAGCCTCACTATTGTTCCCATGGCTTCCAAATGAGCAAGACTCTCAAAGCTTCAAATCTTACGCACACAGACATGACTTGCTAATGGAACCCTAAAGGATTTAATGGAGTTACACCAGAGAGTAATTTTGCCCAGCAGAATCAGACCAGTCATTTACATAAAATTGCTACTGTACATCATCTGTCACATTGATGCATTTGCTGAGAGATTGACTTTTGTAACAGTGGGTTCACATCATAAGTCATAATTATTTGTATCCTCCTTAGCTGCTCATTGCGATGTGCATTACATATCCCAGAGGATTTTGATAAAGGACTTGCAATGCAACAGCATGCTGTTGAAACATGCAGCAGCTGAAGAAACAACACATGGAGTTTCTCTTTGGAAAATTGCAAACATAATTAGAAATATTATTTTTAAAAAGAGTGAGGGGGGACTGTGTGGCTTGAATGGCCTTGACTGAAAAGTATATTTCATCTGCTACCTTGTACTGTGTGTCATGTGTTTTTTCATTATTCTTTCTTTAAAATTTTTTCTTAATGAATCAGGTGCCTTATTTTCAGAAGCATAGAACACACAGAATTTCAGGTGAAGTCAATGGGAGCTCTGGATGCTCAGCACCTCTGATGAATCAAATGTTCCTGAAAGTTGCTGGCCTATTTGGTGCCCATACACAGACCATAAAGACCCCCTCCTCAGCAGAGGGGAGGGACTAAAAGAAAGAGGGGGATCACTTAATTACAGGGGGGAAAGCAAGTACAAATAGGAACAGGAGTGCAGGACATAGGGACAAAATAAAAGAACCAGAAGGGGACGCTGAGCAGAGAACCACAGATAGCAATCACTGCTCCACAAAAGACACCAATGAGTCATGGATGCTGCCCAGAGGAATTCTGCCTGTATGCACTGAAGGTAAAAGTAAATGAAAATAGCCCCCTGCCCCTCCCGACACAAATAACCTGTCCATCCAACCTTCTTTCTTCTCCTAGACTGGTAAATGACTATCTTGGTCAGCACAGGAGGAGGTTGCAAAGGCGTTCCTGAGTCTTCATGGGGTCATAGATAGAGAGTGCATAAATAAAAAGATACAAGGAAAAGTGCACCCTGACCCTCAGTAAGAGATTCTGTAGAAAGCAGAAAGGTTCTGCAACCTGGCACACTCTAAGTGAACATCACTGGGAGTTTGCCACTTACTACAAAAGGAAATGGTATTAGGAGGCTCCATGAACCTTGCCCACAACTCACAGACATTCAGGGCAGAAGGGACCATCATGATCATCTAGTTGGACTTTCTGCATGTTGCAGGCAACAGAACCTCACCCAGATACCCCTGAATAGGTCCATAACCTGTGGCCGAATTACTGAAGTCCTTCAATTCAAGTTACAGAGATTCCACCATTTAGTCTAGTTCACATCAGCAAGTGATCTGTGCCCCATCCTGCAGAGGAAGGCAAAAAACAAACTAACAAACCCCCAAACCAAAAACCACAGGGTCTCTGCCAATCTGGAGTGGCGGAAAAATTCCTTCCTGACCCCAAATATGGTGATCAGTTGGACCTTGATCATGTGAGTGAGACCCACCAAAGAAGAAATTCTCTGTGGTAACTCAGAGCCTGTCCCACCTCCAGCCACTGGAGATATTTGCTAATAGCAGTCAAGGATAGGCCATATGCCATTGTAGGTAACCTCCTCTTGCCACCTCCTCCATAAACTTATCAAGCTCAGTATTGAAACCAGTTAGGTTTTTGCCCCCACTGCTTCCCTTGGAAGGCTGTTCCAGAACTTTACTCCTCTGATGGTTAGAAACCATTGTCTAATTTTCAGCCTAAACTTATTGCTGGCTAGTTTATATCCATTTGTTCTTGTGCCAACATTGGCCATTGCCTCAAATAACTCCTCTCCCTCCCTTGTGTTTATCCCTCTTATGTATTTATAGAGAGTAATCATATCTCCTGTCAGCATTCATTTTGTTAGGCTGAAAAAGCCAACCTCTTTAAGTCTCTTCTTATAAGGCAGGGTCTTCATTCCTCTGATCATCCTAGTAGCCCTTCTCTGCACCTGTTTCAGTTTGAATTCTTCTTTCTTAAACATGGGAGACCAGAACTGTTGTCTCTCCTTTAACCAGTTCCTTTACCAGTTTACCAGAACAAGGAGTAATGGTCTCAAGTTGCAGTGGGGGAGGTCTAGGTTGGATATTGGGAAAAACTTTTTCACTAGCAGGTGTGAAGCACTGGAATGGGTTACCTAGGGAGGTGGTGGAATCTCCTTCCTTTGAGGTTTTTAAGGTCAGGCTTGACAAAGCCCTGGCTGGGATGATTTAGTTGGGGATTGGTCCTGCTTTGAGCAGGGGGTTGGACTAGATGACTTCCTGAGGTCCCTTCCAACCCTGATATTCTATAATTCTTACCCACCTTTCAATTCTCATATTAATCCCCATCTCCTCCACTGTATTTAATAATTTCCCGTGTGGAACTGTATCAAATGCTTTACTGAAGTCCAGGTAGATTAGACCTTTCCTTTGTCTAGAAATTTGGTTGTCTTCTCAAAGAAAGCAATCAGGTTCGTCTGGCGTGATCTGCCTTTTGTAAAACCATATTGTATTTTATCTAATTACCATTTACCTCTATCTTTAATTACTCTTGCTTTCAAAATTTGTTCTAAGGTTTTGCATACTGACAATTTATGTCCCTGTTGAGCCATTGTTGAAAGGTGTTGGATTGATGTATCTGTAGAGAAAAATCCTTTCTCTCTCTAATCACGTGGGCATTGTTTACATCCTCAGTCCTGTGTAGAAAGGACCAAGTCAAAAAATAAATGCTCAAGGTCATTCAGTCCTTGAACTCTGCTGCGGCAGCTGATCAGCTCAGAGGCAGTCATGGTGAGATGTGGAGATTACTCTGTTATTAATTGTATTACAGTAGCTCTTAGAAGCTCCATCTGAGATTGTGGCTCCATTGTGCTAGCTGCTGTTATAACTTATTGGAAAGTTTCCTATGGAGCAGTTTTTCCCAACAGAAAATGCTGATACAGAGAGATTGAAACGTTCGGTGAGAACATATCAGTTCCATTGCAACTTGTGACAGAAACCAGGAAGGCCGGCCAGCCCCCCTGCCGGGCTTCCTGCCAGCTCCCCAGCCTGGCCCCACAGGCTCCCTGGTCTTCCTGACTGTCAAAGCATTTGGCTTGCCTAGCTGTTGAGCAGCCTACCGAGGCAGACAGAAAATTCCATTTCAATTCTCACCACATGGATTTTTTTCAGAATTTAATGCCCATGAAAAATTTTACATCATGATTTGCAACTGGTACCCCCCCCCCCCATCCCAATTTGAAATTTCTGGGAGCTAAATTCTGTTAGCCAGCCAGCTCTTGATGCTGTACAAACACACAGATAGTCCCTGCCCTAAAAAGTTTACAGTCTCAATGGACATGACAACATATGGGAGAAAGTATTGCTTATCCCATTTACAGCTGAGGCCTGGAGAGGTAAAGGGATTTCTCCACCGTTACTCAGGATGCCTGTGGCAGAGCAGGGGAGTGAACCTAGACAGCCCAAGTCCCAATCCGGTGGCTCAACCCCAAGATCATCCTTCCTCTTCCTTGCAAAGAAGCAAATAGACAATACCAACCAATTTCATGCACAAGTCTGTATCAGTTGTAAGAGCTAATCCATTTTTATACAAAGCCTTTGTAATTACGCAGAGCCTTGCAGTGACTGCAGGCAAACAGGAGTTGGCATACTGCAGTACTGAATACCTCTAAACATAACCAGTGCTGCAGCCATGACAAAAATTTCTTATGAGTGTTAAGCATCATGCCAGGTGGCATGATGGCAACATCACTCAATAATACTCTCCAGGAAGCAATCCAGGGAGGTGGACTAAATCAACTGTCTTTCCAGAGTCTAATTTCTATGATTCTATCAAGATCTCAAATAAAACAAGAGTTGCTTAAAGCCAGGTCGGCTTGTTTGGATGTGCACATGCTATATGCCTTGTAGCTAATCAATATATGGAAGACAATTTCAGGTGTAATGCAAAATAAACATGTTTCAGCTGAAAGGACTATGGTAGATGAGATCAGGAAATCTTCAGAATGTGGATAGCCTCTCCTGAAGGAAAAATAAAAATGTAAATGGGACTAAAACAAACAAAAAGAGGTACAAATGGTCATGTTCAATATGTCAACCCAAAAGGGTGATGTGGCTTTGGTATGCATGGTTGCATGTAGTTTTTCTCTTAAAGTGGGGCTTCACTCTGATGATAATAGAAATAAATGTTTGCCATAATCAGAATGAACACACTTACTATAGGGGCACATGTCGTGGGTGCCAGGCAGCTGCTGAAAGTCAGGCCACTTATTTAAGCACTTAAATAGGGATCTTGGGGCTCCCACTTCTGAAAATTACAAGCCCCAGACTCTTTGAACCTTGCAGGCATTGATAACCATCCAGTCCTTGGAGGTACAAATTCAGTGAATGGAGATGATAGCATCTTGCCTAGCACGTATTGCACAAGGGATTATAGAGCATCTGAATTCCCTCGAATCATTGGCTGTGAAAGGACTGGTATGTGTGTGTAAGACACATTTTGCCCCTCAGAAGACTCTTGAAGAGTAAAGAAGAAGTAGCACAAACTGAGCAGCAGTACGATATACCTGCTGGGATGAGGCAGAAACTTGTCGTCTGCTACTAAGTAGAATCAAAGCAGATAAAAGGGTGGGAGTGGCTAGCCTCTCCCACAAACTGAGCAACAGGGTCACTTCTGAAGATATCAGAGAAGGTGTGTGGCCCAGGGATGGCAGGGAATGGCTTTGGGGCATCTTTGGAGAGGATTATTGAGGAGACCTGACATTGGCAAACTTCGTAAACTTGGGCTATTGATCTATGATGCGATGGAACCCAAACCAAACTTGATTTTGGACAATTTCAGTATTCTATCGATTTCATGCCGTATTGGTTAAAACCCTTTGGAACTGCTGTCCATATTCAGATTAATCATATGCCTGATGTCAGTTCAAAGGCTAGCAATGTGCATAGGATACTAAATGCGGTTGCAGATTTCAGAGTAACAGCCCTGTTAGTCTGTATTCACAACAAGAAAAGGAGTACTTGTGGCACCTTAGAGACTAACCAATTTATTTGAGCATGAGCTTTCGTGAGCTACAGCTCACTTCATCTGAACACTGAGTAACAGAGGCCTTCACCAGTGTAGAATATCTTTTTTAGCTTCCCTTTGTTGTATAGTTGAACCCTCCAGAGACACTGAAGCTAATCTGTGACAACCTGCTATGAAACCTATTGTGCTTCCATCTGGAAAATTAGGTAAAAAGCATAATTGTGGTGTTTAGACGCTGCTTGTAATTATTAGAACTGGGAGCACTGGCTGTTGGGAGTCTGAAAGGACAGGAAACAGGAAGGGGGGGGGGAGTTGAGGAGGTGGACTGAGAGCTACCAAGGGTGCAGCAGCAGCTTGGTAAAGAGGTTTCCACTTTAAAAATAAAGTTCTGTTGAAGTTTGTTAGTACCTTGCCTGGTTGCTACAACATTTTGGTGACGAGGATGGATCTTCTGCCTCTGAACCCACCTGCACCCTTTCTGCAAAGCCCAGGTGAGCCTCCAATTGCTTTTACTGCCTGGATCCATATGTTTGAGACTTATCTGCTTGCAATCAGTGCTACAGAGATTTCTGAAGTAAGAAAGCGTGCTCTGCTAATCCACTGCCTTGGAGCAGAAGGGCAGCGTATATTTTACACTTTTCCCCTTGCAGATGATAAATATGAGACTGCACTCACTGCATTAAAGAACTTTTTTGTGCCAAAAGTGAATGTAGTAGCTAATCGCTACAGATTTCGCCAGCGTGAGCAGAAAACAGGGGAGACTATAATGCAGTATATTGCTTCCCTGAGGAGTCTGATTGTAACTTGTGACTTTGGGAATATGGCAGTTGAGATGATTAGAAACCAGCTCATTGGGAAAACAACCATGCTTCATGTAAGAGAATGCTTACTTCTAGAACCACAACTTACACTAGCAAAAGCAATTACCATTGCTACTCAGATTGAGTCAGCTACAGCTGAAGCCAAAATAATGAGCATGGATACAGGAGGCACAGTCCAGGCTGTGACTCCTTTGCAGAAAAGTTCACTATCGCAGCAGACAAACGATTACAAGAGGGAAACTAATGGAAAACCACCGAATCAGCAAATTCAAAATACAGTAAAAGCATGCTTTCGCTGTGGATGCCCATAACACATTGCAAGCTACACAGGCTGTCTGGCAAAAGTAGTTCAGTGCAATCATTGCAAAAAGATTGGGCATTTTGCTAAAGTATGTTGCAGCAGCCAGTTCAATCAAAAGGTGCATGCAGTTACAATACCAGATGTTACTGTGCTGAGCGTGGACAAAATCACTACCGCACATATTCCAAAACAAATAAAGTGCACTGTAAACGTTTCCGCCATATCCTCAGACAAATCACACTCTATTCAGCTAATGTTGGACACTGGCTCAGCAGTATCTATACTACCTGATTCCATGTATTTGCATTACTTTAAAGATGTGCCTCTTACTGAACCCAAACTTCACTTGGCGTGCTATTTTAAAAAACATATTCCAATACATGGCTTCCTGCCAGCAATAGTTACTTTTGGTGATTGCTGTGTAACTTCAGAGTTCTACATTGTCCACAAAGGCACTCCTATCCTTGGCAGAGATTTATTGGCGGCTTTAAATCTCAGGGTAGTTAATGGATGAATTGATCTTCCTCAGCAAAGCTCTCTTGCAGTACACACACCAGTTTCAGCTGGGACACAACACGAGGTTGGGGAGAAACTCGGCTGTGCTTATGGGTTTCTGCATAAAGTTAAAGTGAAGAATAATGTCATGCCTGTATGGCAGAAGTTACAGTGCTTACCATTTTCAGTCAGGGAAGCTGTTTCAGAGGAACTTAGAAAACTTGTTCAAAAGGACATTATTGAAGAGATTGACTCCTCGGAATGGGTTTGACCTATAGTAGTGATGCAGAAGAAGGGTGGAGGCATTCGCCTTTGTGTGGACTTAAGGGAGCCAAATAAAGCTATTGCGATTGACAGCCATCCTCTTCCTCACATAGAAGAAGTATTTGCAGAACTCTGTGGAGCAAAGATGTTTTCTACTCTTGATTTGCAGAGCGCATACTACCAGGTTATGTTGCATGAAGATAGCAGAGACCTCACAGCATTTATTATACATGAGGGACTATTTCGTTTTAAACGTGTTCCATACGGTCTCGCATCTGCCCCAAGTGCCTTCCAAAAAATGATGTAATTGGTTCTGAAGAATCAACATGGAGTTCAGTGCTATCTGGATGATGTTACAGTGTTTGGAAATACTTCTGAGGAGCATGAGAATAACCTGCAGTCTGTACTAAACTGCATCAGCAAAGCAGGCCTCAAGCTCAGTAGGTCCAAATGCAAATTTAGACAAACTGAACTCTCCTTTCTGGGGCATACAATTTCACAGACTGGACTAAAACGTGATCCAGATCATATCCTGGCAATTTCAAATGCTCCTCCTCCAACAGATTTGCAAACCTTATGTTCCTTCTTGGGTCTTACCTCCTGGTATGCAAAATCCATTCCCAGTTATGCTTCTGTCATTGAGCCGTTATTGAGCTGTTATGAGAATTACTACGGAGAAGTTCAACCTTAGTGTGGACAATGGATGCACAAGCTAGTTTTGAAACGGTGAAAGACTTGCTTGTACATAGTCCAGTACTTGCACTATTCAGTCCTGCATTGCCCACAATTGTAACTACTGACGCTTCTGATTATGGACTTGGGGCTGTCCTCACACAACTTCATGAGGACAACACAGAGAGGACTCTTGCATTTGCTTCAAGGACACTAAGTAATGCTGAGAGGAAATATTCTACAGTCGAAAAAGAAGCACTTGCTTGTGTCTGGGCTACTGAAAAATGGAGAACTTACCTGTGGGGCCGCACGTTCAAGTTGCGCACAGACCACAGTCCTTTGACGACGTTGCTCACCACAAAAGGACTGGGAAAAGCAGGATACCGTATTGCTAGATGGTCTGCAAGACTACTCTCTTTCAATTATGAACTGGAATATAACCCTGGAAACCAAAATGTGGTCACTGATTGCCTTTCTCACCTGCCTTTGCCTTCACCAGATGGTCCACTGGAGGATGAGGTTGCGCTTATTACAAGCACTCTCACTGCAGTTACAAGACAACAATTTTAAGCTGCTTGTTCAGCGTGTCCAATTCAACAAAAACTATGGGGATTTCTGACAAAGAGATGGCCCAGTAACCCTGAAAACCTTGACCCAGTTTTGCTGCCTTATTTTAGAGTTCGGGATGAACTTTCTTTGCTTGATGGCGGTGTGCTATGAGGTACTCACCAGCTACTTGTGCCAGAAGAATTACAGTCAAAACTCATACACCTGGCACATGATACTCATCAAGGAATTGTCCGAACCAAACAACGACTACGGGATCTGTATTGGTGGCCAGGGATGGACTCTCAAACTGAAGCACTCATAAAATCCTGTGTCACTTGCCAAATGCATGATAAGACAGCAGTGACATGTACCCCTCCATTACAGCCTGTTCCTCTTCCTGAATCTGCATGGGAAAAAGTGGCAATTGACATTGTAGGACCCTTTGATACTGCTCCAAGTGACTGCCATTATGCCATCACTTTAATAGACTATTTCAGGAAATGGCCTGAGGTAGCGTTTACATCGCAAATCTCTTCTGCTACAGTAATTAAGTTCCTCTCTTCAGTTTTTAGCAGGGAAGGTAACCCAAAGAACTGGTTTCAGATAATGGTAGTCAATTTACTTCCCTGGAGTTTGAAACTTTTCTAGCAGAGAGGAACATTTTACACAGAAGGTCATCCCTATATTACCCTCAAGCCAATGGGGAAATTGAACAGTTTAACAGAACTTTGAAAGAGAGTTTGCAAATGGCTAAACTGGAAGGGCGATTGTGGATAACCTTCACAACTGATTTCTTGCAAGCATACCGGGCTACACGACATGCCACAACGCAAAGGTCACCTGCAGAGTTACGGCATGGGAAACAGATAAATACTAAACTGAACATTGCTGGATTGTTAAAGGCACGACCTGATGCCCCAAATTAGGATGATGTGAGAAAAACAGTTGAGCAGAACGAAGCAAACTCTAAGGCTTTCACAGACAAGCGGCGGGGTGCTAAGGAACCAAAGGTTGAATGTGGTTCCTTCATTAGAATATGAAAACCTGGAATTTTACGCAAAGGGGACCATAAATTCACAGCTCCTCTTAAAATCATAGAGAAGAAGGGACCTTACACCTATTGACTTTCTGATGGGTGGGTATGGCATGCTTCTTCTCTGGCACCTGCCTATGCACCAAGAGGAGATTATGCCAACACCCAGTCTGCATGGGATGACTTCACCGTAGTATCAACACAACAAGACATTGCACTGGAACTGGGGCTTGAGAGATGGCCTGTTAGACCCAGACGACCACCTGTCTGGACTAGAGACTATGTTATGTAGTATCTACAGTGTTTTCAGTGTAATATTTCTGCCAACAGTATAGTGTCTTGTTTCATATTTGTTCCTGTGGTTAGAACAACAATGTTTATTTTAATTGGGAGAGTTTCTTAAGAGAGGAGGGAATGTGGTGTTTAGATGCTGCTTGTAATTATTAGAACTGGGACAGGAAAGGACAGGAAACAGGAAGGGGGGGGGGGAGTTGAGGAGGTGGAGTGAGAGCTACCAAGGGTGCAGCAGCAGCTTCATAAAGAGGTTTCCACTTTAAAAATAAAGTTCTATTGAAGTTTGTTAGTACCTTGCCTGGTTGCTACAACAATAATCTTGCTGATAACCACGTACAGCACTTGAAAAGACATTACAGGGAAAAGGAAGAACTGTATATAGGTCTACCATAAAAATGGAGAGACTTCCCTCATGGTCTTACATTGAGACAATTATCCTAAAGTTTCAGGACTTAACAGTCTTTAATAATAATGAATGTCCAGGGTGAAGATGAGGCTATATGGTGGCAGCACCTAGGATCCCCCGTCAGGACCCTATTGTACTAGGCCCTGTTCAGACAAGTAGCAAAGATGACAGTCTCTGTCACAGAGAGCTCATAATCGACATGTCAGGGAAGAAACAACAGGTGCAAGGAGCCAAATGAGGTTGGAGTGGAAGAAGATATAATAGATGAACAGAGTTTTAGCAGAAAATCAGAAGTCACGGGTAGCCCTTGCCAGATGTGAGTTATTTGTAGACATGGTAGAGGTAGGCTTTAAAGAGGAATTTAAAAAGTTACGGTGTTTGGTTTATGAAGCTAGACAGGGATTTTTTCCCAAACATTTAAAATGCAGAACAGCTGCCATCTAACAAACAAAAAGAACCAAAGAGAGAAAAAACACTTAGATATGGAGCTACTTAATGCTCAGAATTTCTGAAAATCAGGCAAGTTATTTAGGCACCTAATTATTTATTGACATAGGAGCCTAACTTTTAGAAAATCCTTGCACTGATATTGATCATCTGACAAGAAGTTGCTTAACTGATGGTTCAAATTCAGTGGACTATATATACAGCAAAGCAAAAAAAACGGCAGGCAATTTTACTGTAGCTTGAAATCTGTCTCTTAGCTTCATGAGTAAACTATCCATAAATGGAAGAAACAGTGAAAGTCTGTAAGATTGTTATACAGAGTCCAGTGGTACATAGTGGCAGTAGTATAAGTCCTTTGGAACCGTGTCTCATTGAAAAACATGAACTAAATTTTGTTTTGTTTTTGACAGGTTTCAGAAGTGAGCTGTAGCTCACGAAAGCTTATGCTCAAATAAATTGGTTGCATCCGATGAAGTGAGCTGTAGCTCACGAAAGCTTATGCTCAAATAAATTGGTTAGTCTCTAAGGTGCCACAAGTACTCCTTTTCTTTTTGTTTTTGAGTTCATCCTCATCTCGATACCCATCTTCAATGGTCTGTTTCACCATTTCAATACAGTTTCTTAGCCACAATCAAGTCAATATCTATGGCTAGCATGTTTGTCTTATGCAAAGCGGATTCAAAGATGTTGAGATGATAAAACTTTATATCCTGTAAAGCACAAAGGAGAGTATTTATACATCTTGTGGTATGTTCAAACCTTCTATATTCTCCACCATATTCAAAAGACCTGGGTGGAAAATAATGACAGTGTTATGTCACACATCGAAAGCTGGTAAATGTGCAGTGCTGTAAAGGACTTGCTATGTCATCAGAAGCACTTTTGACAGGATGTTGCAGATAGGACACTTGTTAGGTTGATTTATTGATGAAAGTTGTTGTTGCAATTATAACCAAACTGTTGCCAAGTGCAGGAATCTCACTAGGTGTATTGATCACCACGTTCAGATAGTGGGTTGCACAAACATACGCTGCAACTAGATGCTCACTGTGAATGAATTCCTGAGTTCCAGAAAAGCAGCCAGTCATCATACGAGCTTCATCAAATCCCAAACGTAACACTCCACGATGCGATCACTCATATAATTCACAGTTCATTGTCTTGCAGCCTTATCAGTTCTGTCAGATGGCTAGAGTCCTGCTCTTTGTGTCAAGGACTGTCCTCTTACTCTGTGTACAGCTCCTAGCAAGTTCACCCAGCTGGTCAGCGGAAGAAACAGGAATAGAACCCAGGTCTCCAAATCCAGTGGCCTATCTGCTAGTCCAGGGGTGGGCAAACTTTTTGGCCCGAGGGCCACATCTGGGTGGGGAAATTGTATGCAGGGCCATGAATGTAGGGCTGGAGCAGGGGGTTGGGGTGCGGGAGGGAGTGCAGGGTGTAGGAGGGGGTGCGGTGTGCAGGAGGGAGCTCAGGGCAGGGGGTTGGGGTGCAGGAGGGGTGCGGCAGGGGGCTCAGGGCAGGGGGTTGGGGGCTCAGGGAAAGGGATTGGGGTGTAGGAGGGGGTGCGGAGTGCGGGAGGGGGCTCAGGGAAGGGGGTTGCGGGTTGGGGTGCAGGAGGGGTGCAACAGGGAGCTCAAGGCAGGGAGTTGGGATGCAGGGTGCAGGAGGAGTTCGGGGTGCAGGCTCCGGCCCAATGCCGCTTACCTCGAGCAGCTCTGGGGTGGCAGTGGTGCCCAGTGGCTTTGTGCCTGCCTGGGCTCCACGCCACTCCCAGAAGGGGCCAGCATGTCCAGTAGCAGCTCCTGGGGGTGGGGTAGGGCAGGCTGTCCTCGCCTGTGGGTACCACTCCCGAAGTGCCCATTGGCCGCAGTTCCCCATTCCCAGCCAATGGGAGCCAGGGTGGGGGGGCAGTGCTTTGCTGCACATTGGGCTACCCACATTTTCCATCCTTGCCTGTCAACTGCCCTTCTCTCCAAATCTTCCCATTTCATGTTCAGATGATGGATGTCGTTCAGAGCTGTTCATTTCCATGTTATTCGCGGTCTTCCTCTCTTACTTCTTGCGTTTTCTGGCTTCCATTCAAGGGCGGTATTTGGTAAGCATTCTTTTTCCATTCTCAGCACGTGTCCTAGCAACTGAAGTCTTCTTTTATAGATTATTTGTGAGAGGGTGCCTCCACCAGGGCCATCCCTATCCATACGCAAAGTACACAGCTGCGTAGGGCACCAGGAAATTTGGGACACCAAATTTCCTGGTGCCCTGCACAGCTACGTGCTGCTCCAGCCACTACCCGCCTCCTCCCCATGGCCTTCGACCCTGCTCAACCCCTGCTCTGCCCCCGCTGCTCCCCTTCCCACTGGTGGCAGGAAGTGCAGCGACCTGGCCCCAGCTGCGCCGTGGGGGGGGGGCTGCGTAGGGCCCCAGAATAGCTACGGATGGCCCTGGTCTTGACCATTAATTTTTCTGACTTCTTCATTCGTCTTCCTATCTCTATATGTTATTCCCAATATTCTTCTCAGACATTTGTGATGAAATGCATCCAGCTTTTGCCTATCTTTCATGTCTCACTGCTATACATTGTGATGGCGATAACAATTGCTTTGTACACATTCAGTTTTGTCTTGAGGGAGATGTTTTTGAGTTTTCCAAATGCAGCGTTTGCCTTCCTGATTCTTCTTCTTATTTCCTCTTAGCCCACCCCATTCAGAACTAAATGGAATTCCAAGAGGGGCTGAAACTCACATTTTCAAGAAGCCATGATCAAAATAAGTACATTTTTGCTAATCTCTAGACATCAAGGTAAAGGAAACTTTACCACACAGGTTGCCTCTATTTTAGAGAAATCTTAAGAGTGCTGATTAAGCTGCTTGTTTTTGTAGCTACATAGTCTCCTAGTTTGTAACTGATGCTAAAGCATAAAATTATTAAAAACCATTCCATCAGCGATGACAACAACAAAAAGCCACTGTTCCTCCTAGATATCACACTTCTGGTGTAAGGGCATGCAGCTCTTAATGAAGTCTCCGTGCCAAGTTCAATGGCCATAAAACAAACGTGAGTAGTAAAGTGATAACATTTGCAACAATTGGGCATTCAGTGAGTGTGCAAAAGTAATGTAACTTGCACATGCTGTGAGGAGAGAGGAGATGGGCTTGGAGGAAAAGCAGCTAACAGGAGGGCACAAAATAAAGCCGGGTCTGCTGCTTTCCCTTATACCCTGCATTTAGTTGCTTTGCATGCTACATACTCCTTTTCCATCTTCAAGGTGTGTAAGTCCCATTCATTTTGCACAGCCACTGAATGCTAAATCATTTCAAGGTATCCTACTTTACCATTTACACACCATTTATGAGGCAATTACATCTGGTGTGTAACTTACGCCAATTAATATGGCCCAATGGACTACATTCTGATCTCAGTAACCCCAGTGTGAATCTGGAGTAACTCAGCAGAGCTAATCTGTATTTACACTGGTGTTACTAGGATCAGAATCTAGTCCAATGCTTGCATCTTCTAGGCCAGCTGCTGTGTACACCAGCATAGTTCCACTGAAGTCAATGGAGCTATGCCACATCTGCTAAGGATCTGGCCTTTGGCACGTGATCAATTTCTTGAAGCGCTCACATTAATGTTTATTTCTGTATAGCTGCAAGATGAAAACACAAGTATGGTAGCTGGTTGTTTTCTAAACATTTATCTGCAAGTATCTTGGTTTTATTTGTAATCTGACATTGTGCTTTCTGCATTTACAGTCAAGATTCTCCATGCACCTTTCAATGTGCCTGCAACAACTGCCTGCTCATTTTCAAAGTCCAAAGTATCCTTTCTCCTCACAAATGTGACAGGCTGAGAAAGGCCACTCTGGGAGCTGAATTTGTAAACTCCAGTCCATCATTTGTGTGCCACATTCAGTATAGGGTTGGAAGCAGTTTGTTTTTTCTCAAGACAGCTGAGCCAGAGCAGGTAGCGTGACTGTTTCTGGAACTGATCACTGTGCAGGAAGACAGTCATTTAAGGAGGAGGAAAAGACTTGGTTGAGCTGCAAGTGTCTCTCCACTCTAAAGGTCATCACGGAGTGCTCTTTGGCATTGTCTATGTTACGCATGCCCCCAAAGAGAGTCAGGACTGAGCTGTCCATAGGGCTGCAGTTCTGTCTGGTCATGCAAGAGTACCCAAGCTCATTACCTCCTTCCCCATTGCACACCTATGTTAAGGCCAAATACAACCCAGACCTATGAAACCAAGAGTCCCATTGATTACAGTGGGCATTGAATCAATCCCTGTATGGGTTGAGTAGTACGGGAAGAATAAAGTACAGTGCACCTAATAATGGGCAAAATCCTCGCCTGATTTCTATGGTGCTCTGTATATCTACACTAAGTGAGAATCTGGTCCCATGATTTGTATTACTGAGGGGTTCTGATATTAGCAAGGAAGTGACTTCCACCTGAGACAAACATAACCTATTTCTCTCTGGTTAGGCCGAGGGCACACTTCTGGTTTGGCATACTTGCTAAAGCTGTTGCTTCGGGATCATGATGGGTCCTTTTACGAACAGTGTATTATCCATTGCACAAAGGAAACAAGAACCAAGAACCTACTACTTCAGACCTACCTCTTATTCTGTGGAGTAGCACTACTCAGTTTGTCTGAGGCATTAAGGCATTATTACCATTGTCACTGGATAATGCAGTGGTCCATGTAGTAGGCTATTATGTACCCCTCAATGGACAATGCCCCAGATGCTTCAGAGAAAACTGTAACCCTCTTCTGACAGTACAAACGGTTGCCATTACCACAGCCTGCAGAAGTATGCCCCTCCTTGTGCGATAAAGGGGAAATTACCCCAGAGGGAATTTTGTTCCTCATCTCAGCTGGTGTTCAGTTCATCTTAGGCTTAATGTAATTGGATAGTTACAAAAGTTCTCATTGAGACTTAAAAACTTTAAAAAAGTATTTACTTTTAATCTCAATAAGACTCACATACAGACTGGATGAACTCTGTGTCTTTGTTTCTAGTCTAAATCCTTGTCTGTCTTGTAAGCTGTGTAGGGAAAATTTTGCCTCTTGCTACGCATTTGTACAGCCCCTGGCCCTCAGTCTTGGACTGAGAGTCAGCTAATTAATGAGCCACATGTTGTTAGTTTGGAACCATTGGCAAAATCCTGTGAAAATACTAATAATGGATACCATTTTGGATATTGCCTTTAGTGAGGAAAAATATGTACCTTAGAATGGGCTTAGAAATCCCCTGACGGCACTGAAGGAAACAAGATAAAAAGAAACTTATTTTTATGCCACCGATGTGACTAGTTGGTTACTGTGCCCCTGTTTGTATCAATACTTTTCATTTCCTCTCCCTGGCTGTATGTCTACTAGTGCCAAGCTTTCCTTTATTTTCTGCAGCTCCCTCTGTTCTGATATCTGCAAGCCCTTTTGTAGTTAGGTTCTGCCCTTGTCTGGTTTTTTCTTCAGTTTTGATGATGTCCTCAAATCTGATCATGGTTGAATTTACACCAAGGTAATACCTGACAAAGATAGACATGAAACAGACATGAATGGTACAGAATGCAGCTTCATCTTCCTGCTCTCCACTTTGGTCAAAAGAGCCACTGGGATAGTTAAGCAAAAGTCCTGGATTTATTTACAGCTAGCTACAAATGTCACTGTTCAAAGACTTCCCATTCATTATATAAAGAACTTCCACAGGCCACCGTGCACGGCTATGAGTGACTAATACATTTCAAAGGTCCTTAGATGACTAGTCTAATGCATTTCAAAACAATTCAAGGAACTTCAGTGATTGATGTTGAAAATGGAGAATCAGACTTCTGTAAAAGCCATCTGTATTATGTCGGAGACTTCTCTCTACCATGGGCTCTGATAATCCACTTTATCGAGAGATTTTTATAACTAGTTTCTGAAGTCCCCCTTCAATCTTGTCAAATTTCTCTTTGGGAAAAGTCAGTAAGATCCTCAGCAGAGAGAGAGGGGAGAGTTCTAGAAGGAAGCAGAAGTGCTAATAATTAATACCTAGCTGTTATGCTGCAATTTTCCTCATATCAGTATCATTATCCCCATTTTATAGATAGAGAAACTGAGACACAGAAAGAAAAAGGAGGACTTGTGGCACCTTAGAGACTAACAAATTTATTCATTGGATGAAGTGAGCTGTAGCTCACGAAAGCTTATGCTCAAATAAATTTGTTAATCTCTAGGGTGCCACAAGTACTCCTTTTCTTTTTGCGAATACAGACTAACAAGGCTGCTACTCTGAAACCTGAGACACAGAGGAGTGACGTAACTTGCCCAAGGTCACCCAGCAGGCCAGGGTCTGAGCTTGGAATACAACCCATGTCTTCTGAGTTTCAGTCTCGCGCAGCATTCATGAGGCTGCACTGGCTCCGCAGGGAGTGTTGAATGAATGGTTGGAATTGTGGGTGTGAGATTCATTAATGGGAGAATGTATTGTTTGGTCAAGAAGATGGTAGAAGGAAAGAACAAAATGGTAGTGGAATCATAGAATCATAGAATATCAGGGTTGGAAGGGACCTCAGGAGGTCATCTAGTCCAACCCCCTGCTCAAAGCAGGACCAATCCCCAATTAAATCATCCCAGCCAGGGCTTTGTCACGCCTGACCTTAAAAACTTCTAAGGAAGGAGATTCCACCACCTCCCTAGGTAACGCATTCCAGTGTTTCACCACCCTCTTAGTGAAAAAGTTTTTCCTAATATCCAACCTAAACCTCCCCCACTGCAACTTGAGACCATTACTCCTTGTCCTATCCTCATCTACCACTGAGAATAGTCTAGAACCATCCTCTCTGGAACCACCTCTCATGTAGTCGAAAGCAGCTATCAAATCCCCCCTCATTCTTCTCTTCTGCAGACTAAACAATCCCAGTTCCCTCAGCCTCTCCTCATAAGTCATGTGTTCCAGACCCCCTAATCATTTTTGTTGCCCTTCGCTGGACTCTCTCCAGTTTATCCACATCTTTCTTGTAGTGTGGGGCCCAAAACTGGACATAGTACTCCAGATGAGCCCTCACCAATGTCAAATAGAGGGGGACGATCACGTCCCTCGATCTGCTCGCAATGCCCCTACTTATACATCCCAAAATGCCATTGGCCTTCTTGGCAACAAGGGCACACTGCTGACTCATATCCAGCTTCTCGTCCACTGTCACCCCTAAGTCCTTTTCCGCAGAACTGCTGCCTAGCCATTCGGTCCCTAGTCTGTAGCTGTGCATTGGGTTCTTCCGTCCTAAGTGCAGGACCCTGCACTTATCCTTATTGAACCTCATCAGATTTCTTTTGGCCCAATCCTCCAATTTGTCTAGGTCCCTCTGTATCCTATCCCTGCCCTCCAGCGTATCTACCACTCCTCCCAGTTTAGTATTATCCGCAAATTTGCTGAGAGTGCAATCCACACCATCCTCCAGATCATTTATGAAGATATTGAACAAAACCGGCCCCAGGACCGATCCCTGGGGCACTCCACTTGACACCAGCTGCCAACTAGACATGGAGCCATTGACCACTACCCGTTGAACCCGACAATCTAGCCAACTTTCTACCCACCTTATAGTGCACCTCACTGGAAGACTTCCTCCAGAGGTTGTCTTCTGTAGTGCGTGAGTGGAGGAGGAAGCAATGTTGGGGGCGAGACAGGGCTGATTTGGCAGAGCTGAAAGATGGGAGAGGTGAAAAAGTAATTGAGGGTGGGTGGAGAGCATGGAGTGAAGTCAAAGGGCCAAATTTTCCCCTCTCCTATACCCATGCATTTCATTAACTACACCAAGTAAATATTTGGCCCAGTAATTTCCATTAATATGGATGGGAATTTTCATATTCTTTTCATAATATTTTCCATATTAATGATCTTCCCATGTATCAACTGGTAACTAAACTACTTTAGCCTCAAAGTCACATCTTCGAAGAAAAAAAAACTCTGGTTGGAATTTCTTTTTTTGTGTGTGGAAGGATGGGATTTGTTTCCTCTCTCAACTTAGCCACCTTTTTTTTCTTATTTTCTGTTTAAACAAAAACAAAGTGTTTTCCCTTTATACTGCCAGGTCTGTCAAGGGAAGTGCTCTGCATTGAGTTTTTCATTCCTCTACTCTAGATAAACATTTATCATTTCAGGCTGGCTGGAAATCTGGGTGTCCTTATACTTGGAACCTTATCATAGAAATTTGCACGGAAGAAGGACAGATCAGACTAATACGGCATCTTAAATTCAGGGCCGAGGAAAGAGATGACTGCATTGCTTGGGTTTGTTAATATGATATTCCACTCTTGATTCTCATCTAGGTGTCACCTACTTGGACAAGCCTCACAAAGGTAGGCTTGGAAATTGCACTGAATGGCATTGATCTCTCCAAAATCCATTCCTTTGGCAGGTCCTTAGAAAAAGGAGCAAGTTCTAGATTTCCTTCCAGTGGGGTTGCATGTTGAGAAATTGGGGCAGAATCAGAAATTGGCCCTATGTGTTTTCATTAACAATCCTTACATGGGATAGAGAAATTCCCCTGCATAGCTCCTGATTTGAAAGCCATTTGAACTTTAGGTGATCAAACTAATACTTTGCAAGTGCAGGGTCATCAACAGTTGCAAACGCACAGTGGAAATAGAGCAGGAGATGCTTGCTTGGGTTATGAAACGTGGTGGAGTTAGAGTACACACTAGAGATTTGTTCATTTTAGTAAACCTGGCAGAACCTTACTGTGACCTAAATAGAGTACCTTGCTCTACATAAAGCATGCATCAGGGTATTTCTTGATTTATTCATGAAAGGTTTGCTTTACAAAGGCATTTGGAACTGTGTAATCTCAAAATACATGATACATATAGCTTGCTGCTCTGTTGGCATTTTCACAAATTGCTTTGATATATGGCTGTAACGTCTGAAAGCACAGCGAGGCCAATTTAAATACTTGATACTGGAGTAAACTGGTTAAAAGAGTAAATTAGATCTAACCTACAGGTTTCTTCTGCTACCTCATAGAGAAGGTTGCTGTCTAGAATGAATAATTGATGAAGGTATGGCAACCCAAACATTTAAAGTGGATAAAATGCTCTGTTATTAAATGGGGAGTTATAGGGCCAGATGCATAGCTGGTGTAAATTGGCATAGCTTCTTTGATGTCAGTGGAACTATGTGGATTTATACCAGCTGAGGATCTGGTACCTAATATTTATCAGATCAGTTGAGTAAACAAATCTGCTGCATCCTAATTTGGCCATTTTCATAGAATCATAGAATCTCAGGGCTGGAAAAGACCTCAGGAAGTCATCTAGTCCAACCCCCTGCTTAAAGCAGGACCAACCCAATTTTGTACCTCATGTAGTCTTTCCTCATGGAGAATAAGCTAATATTTAATCAAGACTATGCATTTATTAAGAAGTGTCCACTAACTATCTTTAATACATCCCTTAACATCCCTATATATTTCTTACTGCAATATTTTTGGCAGCAGAGCAGATGGGGTTCACTGCTTGCAAGGAAGCTTTATTTTGGAGCTTTGGAAGAAATTGGGATTAATTTATAATAAAATGAAAGTGACATTTGTAAAGATGGTAAGAGTGGAATGCCAGAATCTATTACACTGATATCTTACAAATGCACTGGCATTCTCCATTGGTGAGTTAATGTTCAAAACCTTTCAGCATTACTTGCTGAACTTATTGCAACTTAATGGCAAATTTCCAGATTTTTAGCATGCCAAACGTCTTATAATAGATGAGACTGCGCAAAATTTTTTAATCTCCTCAGTTCAGTTCTGCATCATGCTGCAATGGGAATTTAACTGGTTTTCTGTAGTAGAGGGGAGAAGAGAACCAATCGCATCCTCCATGCTTTGTTTTATTGAAGAGTCAAGGTAGGTCAGCAGTATTTCATCCTCATGGACGTTGGATGTATCCCATTGTTGGCAGCTCCTGAGAAATTCCAATTGCAGCCTCATCCTAAATTTAGTATGAGACAGCTAAAAAGCTGATTTATATGCATGATTGTTCCTGATGATCCCTTACAAAGGAAACTGTATTTGGTTTCCTTTTATACAGAGTTGAAAACTCTGTAGAATCCTGCAAGAACCCCCTGTGTTCCCCAGAGTTCCCAGGTGTCTGATGGTCTTATAGAAAGCAAGCTTTTGAGATTGCAACCTGAAGAGGTGGAATACACTCTAATACATGCACCTACATCACTTCCTTTTTAAGAAACATTTACGTCTTTATCTTCTTGTCCTTCAATTATTGTTCAGGTAGACTAATCCCATCTCTGGATTGAACTGCTTTCGGGTCATCTGAAGTGGAATGGACGTGTGCAATCACTCAAAGGAAAAGAAACTTCTACTAACCTGTTCCATAACTGTTGTTCTTTGACAAGTTTCAGAGTAGCAGCCATGTTAGTCTGTATTTGCAAAAAGAACAGGAGTACTTTTGGCACCTTAGAGACAAACCAATTTATTTGAGCATAAGCTTTCGCGATGAAGTGAGCTGCAGCTCACAAAAGCTTATGCTCAAAAAATTGGTTCGTCTCTAAGGTGCCACAAGTCCTCCTGTTGTTCTTTGAGATGTGTTGCGTGTCCATTCCAAGACCTACCCTCTTTCTCCACTTTCTTGGAGTCTGCCTGGTAAGAAGGAACTAAAGGCACTCCAGGCAGCTCTGCCCTTTATACTGTCACATAGCAGCTTGAGGAATCAGAGGATCTATGTGCTGCCCCGATCGGTACCTTGGAGGGAAAATCTCTGACACGGTGCACTGGGCATGCATGCTCCTGAAGTGGAATGGAGATGTGCACCACATCTTGCACAACGGTTACAAAACAAGTAACAGAGATTCCCCTGGGACAGTGTTTGTGGTCTGGTACAGACGCCCTGGATTCAATTCAGATATGTATCGAGACTTCTTTAATATTTTTAATGAAATAAATACTACTGAAAATTGTGTGATTATGGGAGACTTTAATTTCCCAGATATAGATTGGAGGACAAGTGGTATGGCCCAGATAATCCTGGATGTGATAGTTGACAGATTCTTCACCAAAAATTCACCAAACCAACAAGAGGTGATGCCATTTTAGATTTAGTTTTGGTAAGTAGCGAGGCCCTCATAGAAGAACTGGTTGTAGAGGAGAATCTTGGCTTGAGTGATCATGAATAATTCAGTTTAAGCTAAATGGAAGGCTAAACAATAATAGGTCTGCAACTAGGGTCCTTGCTTTCAAAAAGGCAAACTTTAAAATATTAAGGGAATTAGTTAGGGAAGTAGACTGGGCTGAAGAATTTAAGGATTTGAATGTGGAGAAGGCTTGGAATTAGTTTCAGCAATTTTGACTTAAAGTATCTGGAGCCTGCATCCCAAGCAAGGGGGAAAAAATGTACAGCAGAATTGCAAACTGAAGTGGATGAACAAGTATCTCAAAGAAAGCAAAAACCCTACAAGGAATGGAAAAAGGGATAGATCGTCAAGAAAAGCTACCTCTTGGAGGTCAGAAAGTATATGGAAAAAGTGAGAACTGCCAAAAGCCAGCCAGAGTTGGACATTACAAAGGAAATTAAAACCAGTAGTAAAAGTCACATTAGCCATATAAATGAAAAGGAAACAAGGACAAAAGTGGGACTGATAAAGACTGAGGATGGGGTGGAGATTAAAGACAATCTAAGTGTGGCCCAACACTTGGATGAGTACTTTGCCTCAGTTCTTAATAAAGTTAACGAGGAACTAGGGGGCAGTGGCAAGATGGCTAATGGAAACAAGGATATGGAAGCAGAAATTACCACATCTGGGATTAAACTCTAATAGTTTTAATGGGATGAAATCAGGAAGCCCAGATAATCTTTATCCAAGAATATTAAGGGAACTGGCACATGACATTGCAAGCCCAATAGCAAGGGTTTTTAATGAATATGTAAACTTGCGGCTTGTACCCTATGACTGAAGAATTGCAAATATAGTACCCATGTTTAGGAAATGAAAAAAGTGATCTGGGAAACTACAGGCCTGTTAGTTTGACCTCAATGCAAGGTCTTAGAAAAATCTTTTAAAGTAGTTAAAGCATAGAGGTAAACGGTAATTGGGATAAAATACATGGTTTTACAAAAGGTATATTGTGCCAGATAACCGATTTTCTAGATAGAGGGAAATGCAGTAGATCTAATCTATCTGGATTTCAGTAAAGCATTTGATACAGTTCCACCTGGAAATTAGTTAAATTGGAAAAGGTGGGGATTAAAATAAGAATTGAAAGGTGGATAAGAAACTGGTAAAAGGGGACACTAGAAAGGGTCATGCTGAAAGGTGAACTGTCAGAGGGAGGGAGGTTACTCTTGGAGCTCCTCAAGGATCAGTCTTGGGACCCATCTTATTTATCATTTTCATTAATGACCTTGGAACAAAAAGTGGGAGCGTGCTTATAAAATGTGCAGATGATGTGAAGTTGGGAAGTAATGCCAATATGAAGGAATATTTGGATGACCTTGAAGATTTAGATAATCTTGAAAACTAAAGTAATACAAATGTGATGAAATTTAATAGTGTAAAGTTAGAGACTAACAAGAAGAATTTTTGCTAAAAGTTGGGGACTTACCAGTTGGAAGCAACAGAGGGGGAGAAAGAACTGGGTGGACTGGGTGATCATAGCTTGACTGTGAGCTGCCAATGTGATGTGGCCATGAGAAAGGCTAATGCAAGGATGCATCAGGTGAGGTATTGCCACTAGGGATAGGGAAGTGTTGTTATCATTATACAAGGCACTGGTGAGACGTCATCTTGAATACTGAACTCAAGTTTTACTATATAATCTGTAGTCAATGAGGAAGTGGGTGGGGGTGGGCATGGGCATGGGCATGTGGGTGTGGGAGATGGGAACAGGGAATGGGGGTAAGAAAATTGGAATCATGTTTTGCTAAAGGGGGAAATGGGAGCAGGGAATGGGGGTAAGGAAGTTGGAATCATGTTTGGCTAAGGGTAGGAATGGGAACAGGGACACAGGTGTAAGGCTCTGTGGTGTCAGAGCTGGGAAGGAGGATACTAAGGAAGGAAACTGGAATCATGCTTGCTGGAAGTTCACCCCAATAAACATCGAATTGTTTGCACCTTTGGACTTCGGGTATTGTTGCTCTCTGTTCATGCGAGAAGGACCAGGGAAGTAAGTGGGTGAAGGAATAAGCCCCCTAACAACTACTCTCTCGAATGAACTCACATAAAAAACCCACAAAAGACAAAGACACCATATCACCTATGGGTGAACACTTTCCCCAAAGTGATCACTCTATATCTGACCTCTCAGTCCTCATCCTCAAAGGAAACCTGCACAAAAGAAAAGCATGGGAGCTTAAATTCATAACTTTGCTAGACACTAAAAATCATGGACTGAATAGACACACTGGATTTATGGCTTATTACAACAAACTATAACCCAATATCTCACAACCTCCCAGCACTCTCCCACTCCACCCTGTACCTGGAGAGGCATTAATGGGCCACTTCACCTTGAATTGTCCCTTGAAATATGTTGTGAAACATGCATATCAGGGTCACTTTTCTCTCCTCCACAGTCTTGTCTAAAAAGAGGACTGGTATTTTTTCATTTTGTTTTTTGGCTTCAGCAGCTGTGTAAATTCTGGGTGGTTGAGAGTTAACCAGGACCTGCAAGGAGCAGGATGACATGAGCTACTTATGCTAAACAATTTGTTCCGCCTTGTATTTTCATTTTCCAATACATTTTCTGTAGTGTACATTTTTCAGACCTGGAGAAGAGCTCTGTGTAAGCTTGAAAGCTCATCTCTCTCACCAACAGAAGTGGGTCCAATAAAAGATATTACCTCACCCACCTTGTCTTTCTGTGAGAACAAGTTAGTAGTCATTTTTTCGCTGGGAAGAATACGATCCTATGAGGCTACTCCATTCAGAAACACTTTAAAATTAACTAATGTAACTCAGCTAAATTTGACTGCCTTTGTTGACTTCCACCCAGGGAACTCCAGGGACAACGAAAAGGTGACGTTTTCCATACGCCAGCTACTATAAAAAATAAAAAGTAACGCTACCAATAACATTGACGGCCCAGAACAATAGGGAACTGTCAAACTGATTCTGTACTTCATATCGTTTCATGAGACATACAGTATAACATCATGTGATGATTCATCTGAAAGCACAGCAGACATCAAACAGAGCACAGTGCCTTCCATATTTTTCCTTTTAATTTATTTTTTATCAATTCCTAGCTATAAGTAACTCAGGGTCAATTGTTTCTTTCCTCCACAGTCTTGTCTAAAAAGAGGGTTGTGGAGGGGTTTGGTTTGGTTTGGTTTGGTTTTTCAATGCCAGCAGCTGTGTAAGTGCTGGGTGTTTGAGGGTTAATCAGGACCTGCAGGGAGCAGGATGACATGAGGTTTCCATTAAGGAGTGGTATGTGGACAAGTGGCAAAAGCATGGATTATGTGGTGATAAAAACATACTGGATAATATTTATGTCAGAGAGCCTCGTTTTGCTGCATCAAAAATGCAGAAGTAGCAGGAACTAAGAGCATAGTCTGGGCAACGATTGCAGAAGCAGATCATCTTATGCCTTATTTCCCTGCCCGCTTTTCTCTGATCATATCAAACAATGAGTTCAACATAATACGAATTTTAAGAGATGGCAACCAACAGTATCTCTGTATTGGCAGTTGGAGGGTGGGGGGTAAACTTAAGCCAGTCTTTCCACCTGGAAGTGACCCAACAAGCCAGAGGAACCATTGGTGTGTTACATCAGTTCAGTAGAAGTGGAAATTGGTTTTAGGAGATATTTTCTCTCCTGTTGTGAACTTCCCCCCGCCCCCTGGATGGTCTAGTGCTCATGCAAAAACTTAAAGGCTGACTCCTCAGCTGGTGTAAATCAGTACAGGTCCACTGACTGCAGAGCAGCTATGCCAGTTTACACCAGCTGAGGATCAGGCCAGAGATTTTAATGCCAGAAGAAAACATGATGATATGATAAGAAGAAGCTCAGCAGGGTTAAGTAAATTTGGTGATAACCTAGTCTAATCTTCTGCACAACACAGGCCATTGAATTCCACCCTGCATCATCCCTGATAGTTTAACCACAAACATGTCCAAATAGTTTCCCCACATTGCCTTACCAAAGTGTGCCAGCCTTTAATGGTAAGAAGTTAGATCACTCTCTCTGACCAGCATTCCAGTTAATGCTATCTTGATCCTGGACATGTAGGGCTGGAAGGGACTTTGAGAGATCATCTAGTCTCTCCCCCTGAGCTGAAGCAGGACCAAGTAAACCGAGACCATCCCTGATAAGTGTTTGTCTAAGTTCTTCTTAAAAACCTTCAGTGACGGGGATTCCACAACCTACCTTGGTAATCTATTCCGGTGGTTAGGTAGCGTCTGGTTTTATTGATTTTATTGTCACCACACTGACACTGAACTCTTCTTTCCTTGTATCTGAAGCTTTAGCTGGATGCAGAAGAGGCAGAGAATGGGAGATGAATAGACGAGACAGCGTAATGACAGAATGTTTTTGAATGCTTTGAATTTCTAAGGGGATTAGGTGCTCCCTTGATACTTTAACATAGCGTCTATGGCCGCTGCAGTGGCAAAGCCTGCCAGCAAGGACACACATGCTATTTTCCCTCATTTTCCCAAGGTGCAGAAGACATAACAGACTCCGCTATAGAATGACACAAAAAGAAAAAACAAGCAGTCAGAATTCGTGGTGTCCTGCTTCGCAGTCTCTCTGTGCCTATTCCTGCATAATGATGCAACTGAGAGCATGTGCATCCATTTGCCTTGTGGCCTGCTGTTTCTCTCATTCAGGCAAATTCTGCATAAGGTTGCAATTTTCACACAACATTGGTGGTGGTCAATACAAACCAAAGTCATGTAAGTCGATCACCTCTGCCATTCTCCATACCCCTGCATGAACTGCTGTGGGCTGACTATTTTCCAAAGCATCCACTGAAACAGAAAGCTCCAACTTGCTGTAACTTTATCTACCTTGTGCTCAAGAGACTTCTTTATACAGAAGAAACCCTTTGCCCAAAGCCAGACATTGCCAGTAGGTGTTGCACTGATGTCCCATCAATGGAATCTGATTTCCAGTTTGGTTGCTGTTCTCTGTCAATCTGATATAGTTGTTTAGGAAGATGGTGCACTTTTGAGCCAAGGGCTGACAGAAATCAGGTGTCTTCACTTTATAAAAGAAACTTTAGCTGAAGGTCTCAAATGAGACCTGATTGCAGTGATACTGGCAAAGATGTTATTCTCAAGCTTTCCACAAAAAGATTGAGTTTGTCTCCCTCCCTCCCCACGCTCCCGCTGATTTAAGCATTCTGTGGCTGCTTTGGATCCTACATATAAAAGACATACTGCTGGCAGGGACCCAAAGGGAGACATCTCCTGGAGGATGGGAAAAGAAAGGCAAGAAAAAAAGAAACGGAGGAAGATAAAGAGAGGAGGCACTGAACTAGCAGAAATAGGGAAGATTAACATGAGGGGGAAACAGCGGTACTCAGTTACAGCCAGTCACGAAATAGTGAATTGATGGTCAGAGCAGGACATATCATGCCCCAGTCCTGCATCCTTGAGCCACACAAACTGATTCACACATTGGTTTGTACCGCAGATGTGTGTTTGACTCCCATTGAAATCACTGAGACCCCTCATGGAGGGCAAAATTTGTTCCACTGCATCCCAAGGGTGGTGATAGAAGAGCCTCACTAGATAGAAGAGAGCAAGATTACCTCATTGGTATCAGTAGAAGGCCTGGTGTTTCGTCAGGAGATGGAATCTGGCTCACTGTACTCAGCATACTCCACACATACATGCCTCTGAGGGCTTGGTTTGGCCCCAGAATCCTGTTGCTGTAAATGAATACTGTCAAGTTTCTAGCGGCTATCCTCTGCCTTTTTCCCTTCTGAATCAATCAGCCAATTTACAAGCACAGTTCAGGGGCAATGGGGGTCTCCCTATGAATCTGAGAATTCCTAAAAGAAGAATAAAAAGAGAGAGCTGGAAAACCAGGAGCAGCATCAGACTTGGAAAGAAATGTCCTCCTTTTCCTGATCTTAGGAAGGCACGCAGGAAGACACTAATAGAATGTTTTGAGTGCGTACAGCTGCACTTGTGTCTGAAGACACTGAAAGCCCTGCCTATAGTATTCAGCTTGCATCTTACAATGGAGGAGAAACACTTGCTTTGACACTGCATTTGATAATACTTTTGTAGCACGAGTGCAGACCCCTTCATTTGCTGGGAAAAGGAAGACAGCTGTGGCTGTCTTCAGCTAAACTTGCTATTCTCTGTGTGATCGTGTTTATTCATTAAAGACAAAAGCATGTTTACTGTAGTTCTGCAGGTGGCATTGGTTATTAACCAGAGGACCTTAACCAGTCCTGAATGTGTTGAGCTGTTTAATTCCCGCAGAATCAATCTCAAGCATTGTCTGGCATAAGCTGTGCCTCTTGGTGGATCATAGTGTGTATTGCTTGAAACTCTAGGATGGTTCCTTGGAAACAGAAGTTTTGTATCTAATATGTCACTTTCCTGCTGCTCTTGTTCCCCATGTAGGAGTTCTAATTCTGAGTTTTGGGGGAAATTATCTGTAATAATATCTTTTAATTCATATGTAGATTTTCTAAATCATCAAGCTATGAACACTCAGATTATGTAAATCGAGATAATTTCTTATAAATTACTTTCAAACAGATTGGAGCTGGGTCTTAATTCAAATAGTTTTTAAAGTATCTCACCTAGTTTTCATCAATTGTTCTTGATCAGCAATTGACCTTGAGCTGACTTCTTCCTCAAAATAGATCAAATAAAGATCTCTCTCCTTTTGATTATAATATGGGTTCTGTTTTAAATAGGCTTGCTGAAATCAACACAATTTGAGCCTGTCTGAGAGTTTGCATGAGACAGAAAATCCATATTCTTAACTAATTTATCGCTTTACCATGTATTTCTGAGTGGGCTGTGTGATACAATACATTGGTACTTGTGTAACTTGGTTAGAGATCATATATTATATTTTATTAATTGTTATTTCACAATTGTACAGAAAGAATAAGCAGGTTTTCCCTTAATGGTCTATTTTCTGATGGGCCAAACTCTGAAATCTTTACATAATCCCAGTGTCATAAAAAGGAGTTTTGCTTATTTAAGAACTTTTTGGTCCAAAGGATTTTTGAAAAAGAACATTGGGAATAGCACTGCCTTTATCTGAACTAATTACACTAGTGGAATATTGTAATGCTAACAGGGATCTGTCCCTGTAGTGTCTAGCAATTCCTGGCTAGGCCACTAGGCAGCCTAATTAAGCACAGAGGAAGTTGAGCTGTGGGGGAGTGCTCTGGTTTGATTGTCTGCAGAACCAGAAACATGGAATAACTGTATTTGAAAGGAAGCATTTGTGTTTTTGTACTGCCAGCTCTCTTACTCACGCATCCACAAATGAATCCAATTCCCCCCATATTTGCATAAAACGTAATCTACTGGAGTTCGAGTCATCATAATACTGATGTTGATATTGTTACTATTTGTATTATGGTAGTTCCTAGAGGCATCAGCCAGGATCAGGTCCCCATTATGATAGGTGCTGTACAAACACAAAGAATCTCTGTCCTCAAGCACTCACAAGCTAAACGGACAAAGGGAGTATTTTTATCCACATTTTACAGATTGGGAACTGAGGGAACATCTACTCAGCGAGTGGAAGCCGGCAGCAGCAAGTCTAAACTTGAACAGATAGAGTTGGGTTCCTACTACGGTGCTTAAAATAGGTGTGTAGTTGTCGCAGCTTGGGCTCTGAAGTCTAGGGAGAAGAGGTGGGCTTCAGAGGTCAAGCCACAACATCTACACAGCTTTATTTAATAGCCTCCCTCAGTCCCTGTCTAGTGCCTTAACCACAAAACCATTTTTCCTTTCAAGGAAACAGTGACTAGCTGTGGATGTTTTAGCCACTGATGTACCAGTAAATTAGGTACCATCCCAAAGCCTCTGTGAAAGCTTTTTAGGGGGTTGTGGAAGGGAGTGCCAACCACTGCCCTCTTTCTTTTCTAAAAAAGCAAGAAAACCCATAGAATCATAGAATATCAGGGTTGGAAGGGACCTCAGGAGGTCATCTAGTCCAACCCCCTGCTTAAAACAGGACCAATCCCCAGTTAAATCATCCCAGCCAGGGCTTTATCAAGCCTGACCTTAAAAACCTCAAAGGAAGAAGATTCCACCACCTCCCTAGGTAACGCATTCCAGTGCTTCACCACCCTCCTAGTGAAAAAGTTTTTCCTAATATCCAACCTAAACCTCCCCCACTGCAACTTGAGACCCTTACATTCCTTTTCTGCAAATGGAACTAACTAAAAAAACTGTCCTTTGTTACTTATGTGGGTAGTGATTATTATTGTTCAAAGCTCACTCAGTTGCACAGTCAGTGTCATGCTAACAGTACTTGTGGAAAAGGTAACAGAAACTGATTTAATAATACTGCCTGGGTCATTACACATATTGAATCTATTTCCCTAAGTTAAGTATCCTCACACCTTCTTGTCAACTGTCTAAACGGGCCATCTTGATTATCACTATAAAAGTTTTTTTTTCTGGCTGATAATAGCTCATCTTAACTAATTAGCCTCTCACAGTTTGTGTGGCAACTTCCCACTTATCTGTATGTATATATCTATCTTCTTACTATATGTTCCATTCTATGCATCCAATGAAGTGAGCCCACGAAAGCTTATGCTCTAATAAATTTGATAGTCTCTACGGTGCCACAAGTATCCTTGCTCTTTTTAATAATACTTGGTACTTCTATACCTTTTTCCATCCAAGTATCTCTAAGCACTTTAAAAACATTAATGAGTTAATTCCCTTGATGACTCTGTGAGGCAGGTCAGTAATATTATCCCCATTTTACAGATGGGGACTGAGACTCAGAGAGGTTAATTAACTTGCCCGTGATCACACAGGAAGCTGGGAATAGAAACCAGGTCACCTGATTTCCATTCCTATGCCATATTCTATGAGACCATCCATCTTCAAGGCATTGAATCAGATTTTGTGATAGATCTATATCCATTAATGTAAGGAGATAGAAGGAATCTTGAGGTCTGTTTGTGACAGAGTAGAATTAAAGTAGGAAGAGCTGAAGGTGGAGGAGAAGGTGAATGAAGTTGCATCTAAATCAACCTTTGGGGAAGGGGTTCTGGAAGACATAGGAAGACAGAGGACAATAAAACATCTTGATAAGAGAAGAAAGCCGTTATGTCCTCAAAGTTGCTTACAAGCTGAGAACTGTTAAACCACTATTTTCCAACACCTTTTGTCTCTTCAGCTCCTTTTGTGCTGCTTTTCTCTTCTTGACATTTTTGGCTGACAAGGTGGAAATAAAGGGTTCAGAGCAAATCACTGCCGAGAAGCTTCCCTTGTTGTGGACTGTCACCCATGGGAGTTCCAAACCTTGATCTCAACTGATTCTTATGTAAACGGCAAGAGGCTTGTGAGATATAGATCACCACTGTTACAGGCTATGCAACAGCACTGATATTGATTCATAGTTCATACCTATGCTTCACAGCAGAGCTCATCAGTCAGTAGCAAAGTGTTTGGAGAAGATGATTCATCTGGGGCTCTCAGTCTAGTCAATAATTATCACACCCATCACTGCAATCAAGGACTGCAAGAAAAAAAACTTTTAGCAAAGTTCTGCCAATTTGGACTGAAGATCAGGAGAAGCCAAATAAAATTGTATGGGTCTAAATTTTCCAAAATACCTAGTAAATGCAAGTGCCTTGATTTTCTGAGTGCCCAACTTGAGACATCTTAAAGGGGTCTGATTTTAAGTAAGTGCTGAGCTCCTGCCTTTTGATGGGGTGTCCACAGGACTGGAAGGGGTTAAAATGGCCAGGTGGGCCTATTAATACCACAGGCTGCACCTGGAGGGAAAGCCAGAGAGCAGGGAATTGTTCGCAAGCAGGTTCTGCTGTACAGGGAAAGGCGGGGCCTATAAAAGACAGGCAGCTGGCAACAAACAGGGGCTGCTGCTGGGAAAGGGCAGCAGTCACTTCCTGGGAGGAAGGAGGGTTTGGAGCTGATACCCCCAGAGAAGGGAGGGGGGAACCAGGAGTGGTAGGAAGCAGTCCTGGGAAGGAGCAGTGTGAGTTCAATCCCTGAGGGGGCCATTTGGGATCTGGGGCAAAAACTGGGGATTGGTCCTGCTTTGAGCAGGGGGTGGGACTAGATGACCTCCTGAGGTCCCTTCCAACCCTGATGTTCTATGATTCTATGTTTAACCTCAAGAGCTAATCTCTAGAGTAACCAGGAGGAGGTGCCAGACAAGTGGTGAGTGTTGTGCCCTATGACATGCCCTCTGAAAATCAGGCGCCTTTGAGATATCTCAAGGTGGCACCAATAAACAAGGCATGCAAAATTGCTAGTAACTTTGGAACATTTAGGACATATATTTGGGTTTTGTGAGCTAAGGTTTTATTCTTCTCCATTCAGTCCAGTGCCTGGCTACCCTAAACCTCAGCACCATTCTAGATACACCAAACCCGTCACATTTTTTTGTTTGTTCTCAACTCAGTCAACCCCACACTTTGTGCAACGTAGTGTGCAACACTGAACTTCCAGTGTGGGATAATTTTCTTCTTTTCTTTTCCTCATAAACAAATATAATCTAAGAACCCAGCTTGCCGTCTTTGGAAGACTTCCACAGCAAGGTTCTATGCATAATATTTTATGGGATAAGCAGATTTCACTGGTCAACAGCAATTGCTGTAGAAGCATCTCATCTAGAAGGATGGAAGGATAATTTCCTCCACTGCAGGACCCGTAGCTGAAATTCTATGGCCAGTGTTATGCAGTCTTCTGGCCTTATTATCTATGAATATATGTTCTAATTAAACATTTTAGGATTAGCAGCCAATGTTGAAAGCACTGATTTATTTAAGCTAACCATAGGTGGCGTCTTGTTTTTCAATAATGAATTTCTCATAAAGGATCCTTCTAGTAATGAATACATATAACTGTTACCTCTTTGGAATCCAGCCAGTCCGCTGTAAGGATGTGGTCAGAAAAACCTTCTTGCTTGTTGCAAGTTCACTTAGCTACTTAAATTAGGTATTAGTTTGCGTTTTACCTTTTATTTCATTATAACCAAATCTGACTTTTATGCCTCATCACATGTAATCACTTAAAATCTATCTTTCTGTAGTTAATAAACTTGTTTTATCTAAACCAGTGTGTTTGGATTGAAGTGTTTGGGAAACTCCATTTGAGATAACAGGGTCTGTGCGTAACCTTTTCTATGAATGAAATGACAGACTTTCAGAAGGAGCAAGCTGGGCAGAAGGAGCAAGCTGGGCAGTACAAGATGCACATTTCTGGGGTCAAGCCTGGGGCTGGGAGTTTGCTGGTGTCACTCTGTAATATGATTCTTGAGTAACTAGCTATAGCACTCATACAACATAGCTGGGAGTGAATTACATGCTGAGGACAGTGTGATGAATAGACTAGAAGTGGTTGTTCTCACAGTGAAATAGTGTAAAGGGCACCCCAGGTTGGAGAGTTGAGGGGACACAGCTGTCCATCAGTCCCTGGGTAATGTCACAATGAGCAACATGCAAGGTAGAAGATGTGCATGGCCACCTTGCTTCACTGGAAAGGCACAGCTCAGATATGTTAGGATAAGTCATCCTTCAAACAGGTCCTTAACACCTACATACCCTTGGCAGCAGTGTGGTACTTTTCAGACTCTTTTTAAACGTAGTATGTGACACAGTGGCTATGTTAAAATTACAGGAGAGGGAATCAAACAGTTAATCTGATTAGTGTACCAGTGTCGAGTGTATTTGTGGGTGAGCTGGGAGCGGGGAGATGGGTAATGTGCATTTTAACTCCGTGTACCTCTAATATTTAGAATGCCAAACTCTGCCCATTTTTATATCTTTGCAACACCACTGATTTCAGCAAAGGTATTTGCTTACTTTTTTGTTGGAACATTGGGAACCCTTATAAAACTGGTACAGTGATGGTCCAAACCAATCTTACCATAATGTAACTGCCATATATTCGGACATTACTCTAGAATACTGTTTATTTAATGGAGGAAGTCTGTGCTTGAACTAGATTACATCAGCTGTAAAACATTTTACATCAGGCAAACGTCACTTATGTCAAGAAACTCTGAGCGTGAATCCATATTTTAGAATGTTAGCTCTGAGCCTATGTCCTTACCATCCACCTACTCTAAAAACATCTAGCAAATCGTAGAATCATCGGACTGGACCGGACCGGGCCAATTATTGCATCACTCTACTTTGTTAAAGTGGTTAAGTCTTACTATGAAACAACATGACCATTGACTTAGAAGAACAACTTGTTAAATTATAACGCATTTAAATATTAAGGCAACCATATTTCTAAAACATATACATTATCTTTATTGATGGTGCTCCATTTACTGAGTAGCTTAACTGAGTATATATTGCTCTAAACTACTCCACAATTATTAAAATCTATGTTTACATTTGCTTGAATTGTGCAAAAGTCATTTAGAAGATTAATTTCAGAAAATATTCAGGAAATCTGCATGTACAAAACATAATTATTACTGATATTTGCATAGCTCTTCTTTCCATTTTCATGCACTATTACAAACTGCACAGTACATGACTAAAGAAATGACTTGAGCAGTTGCTCTAAGTACAATATGGATTGATCGATAAATGTTCAGGCGTACAGAAGAAAAACAAACTGCACTGCTGTGGAGAAGAAATATCACATTTTATTTAGTTATTTGGAATGGAATCTGCACAGATAAATCCATACCAAAAATGTGGCAGTCTGTTGCAATAAAGATGAATGCTATTGTAAAGAACAAGTGAAATACAGATGAAATTGAAAACACCAATGAAGGGGATCTGAGAGATGGGTGTGCAGTGGGAGGGGGGCAAATGTATAAAAATGTATCTGCTCCACCCAAGGAGAAGGAACGAGCACTGAGAAGGCAAACTCTCCACTCAGTATTGTTCACTGTGGTTTATATTCTGACTTGGCTACACACATGCATGAGTAAGTATGAGTGGGGAGACCCCCAGACTCCATGTGCTGTAGCAGAGAACTAGAGATAATGACCTCACTTTATTAAATTCCTTTTACAACATAGCCTCGTTCTGTCTGGGAACTGGAAGACCAAGAACTCTGTAAATTTATCTCATTAGAAACAACCTACCCATTACATGATTGTTGGTTTGGGAGTGTAAAACAAGCAGGGCTATGCAGCCATTTACTCCGTCGCTGGAGTGAGTGGATGGAGCTTTGGCTCCATCCCCCGTGTATGATGACTAGAGTTGTTTATTGCTGGTGAAAGTGAGCATGGAGAAAGCAGTGGAAGAATTGTTCCACCAGTTAGTTTCATTAAATGGCCCACTGGTGGAACTTCCAAATGGATTGGGGTTGCTAGCTGTGTACATTGGCATGAATCTCCCTCTGATAAGATAGCTTGATGCCCACATTTCAGGACTGGTAAAGAAATGTGCTTGACACTCTCAAAAATGACTTGTAGTTCACAATAATGTTTATAAACAATGAAATATCTAAAAATATTCCAATTTGTTTCATGCCATTGATGTTCCACCATGATTTAATCCAGACTCAGGATTGGGAATAAAACTGAATCATTAGTGTTTGTACTCAGAGGTGCTCATGTTCAGCTACAATTATATCTGTACATCTCCGATTGCTGAAGATAATTACATGGTTCTAGCTATGCCCATATCTGGAAGAAGCTGACTTGCTTCACTCATGAGCCATATCAGTCACGCTTCTTTCCTACAACAAAAATAAGGCAAACCCTATTGCTTCTAAGCAATAGTGTCACACATTCAACAACCACTAGAACCACTGAAATGGCAATCAAACTACACCCTCCCCCATGGAGGCTGGAAGTAACATTTTGGTGACCTTTTCTGCTACTTCATTGCAATGTTTACTCCTGGGGGAATTCTGCACCACTGTGCATGAGCAGAATTTATGTCCCTTGCAGATTTCTTTGCTTCCCCTCAGAAAAATGACTTTCTGAGGGGAAGCAAAAGGAAGCCACAAAAGCAGTCATGCGATCTTCCCAAACAGTATGTTTCGGGTGCCCAGGGCAGCCAGCACAGAGGTAAATCACTGTGGGGCAGGGGGTGGGACTGGGGAAAACCTGGCTGGTGCTCCTACCCTGCGCCAGGCTCAGCAGCTAATCCTGGCTGGGCTGGGGAGGATGGGACTTCCTCTTCCCCGGCACAGCATCCAGGGCCAGGTCAGACCCACTGCCAGATTTCTTCCCAGCTGTAGGAAGCTTTGCAAACTCCCCAGCCCATGCTTCCTGCACCCATCACTGCTCAGCTATAGTGGGAGGGATACCTGTACAACCTCCATGCATCCAGACCCCCTCATCCCCAGACCCTCCCACTGGGCCTCAGCCCCCCTGCACCCAGAACACCCCTGACGAGCCCCACTAACCCTGCATTTGGACCCCCCCACTGAGCTCCCCACACCCAGACCCTCCTGCTGAGCTCTTTCCCCCCACAACCAGACCCCCCCCACTGAGCCCCAACCACCTTCACCTAGTCTCCCCCCCACCGCAGAATCCTATTACCATTGCACCAAGAATCCCCCAACAAGCTCCTGTACATCCAGATTCCCCCACAACGAGCCCTCTCAACCCACACCTGGATCCCCCCACACTAGGCCCCTTCACACTTGGATCCTGCCTTGCTGAGCCTGCCTGCCCATACCTAGTGCACCGCATGGAGGGGCAAGGTCCTGAGGTGTTTCTGGGGCAGGCTGGTCCTTGCACTGTGTCAAGGTTGGTGCAGCCTCACTGCTAAGTCTGTGTCCTGGGGGGGAGCTGCACAGTGATCTCCCACCTCTGTGGTTCCCAGTGCCATGCTGGAGCCTCCACATTTATTTGATGAAAAAAATTGCAGAATTTTGCAGAATTTTAAAACATTGAATGCAGAATTTTTATTTTTTTGGCACAGAATGCCCTCAGGAGTAAATGTTGTTTGCTGTGCAACACTCAGAAAAACCAGGGAAGGCACTTGGAAGCTTTGCCAGCTTGCCTGCCTTTGATGGAATTTAGAAGATACTTGGGTGAGGGGATTCCCCTGCTGTTTTCATGGCTTGTGGCCAGACCATTAATATCCCCAATAAAACAATGAAGAGGAATCTGCTATGTTAACACGAGTGGGTTTTTGGTCCACTATTGTAACTATAACACACATGGGTGATAACTTGGCCCTAATGGTTGAATCCTGTGGTCCTTACTCAGAACCCATTGGATCTGATTCACTATTCAGTTTGAAACTCTCAAGTATTGAAATTTTCATATTTTTAGTTAGAATTTTTACAAAAATTTTAAAACGTATTTGCCTTATGACTGCAGTGGTATAAATTGCCCACTTCATATTAAGTGGTCTTCTGCAATGTGTTAATCCCCTATATTTAGCAGTCTCTCCCATCTTGTATTTAGCTGTGAAAATGATTACTTTGTCCAGACATGAGGAGCTGTGTGAAGCTTGAAAGCTCGTCTCTTTCACCAACAGATGTTGGTCCAATAAAAGATATTATCTCATCCACATTGTCTCTCTGTCGTATTTTACAACAATGCTGCAATGAAACCTGTATAATCTTGTGGAGTCTCATCTGAAAATAGAAAATAGAAATGAGAGGGAATCTCCTTTTCACTTCAAATTGATTCAGTTTTTCAAAGAATCGTTTTTTAAAATGGAATGTCATGATTTTTCCACCACAAAAATGAGTTTCCATCAAGATGTGAAAGTTAGAATGTTTGTGTGTTTTTGATATTAAATATTGCCATCTTGAAGTAGTCGCATGGTAAAATAAAATGGATGGGATCATAAAATGGCCTAAAATGAAATAACAGAAATGTTAGTAAGAGACTCAGTGAACAAGTTTTCGTCAATTTTGTACAGCTATGCTGAGCTGAGATTTTCAAAAGTGACCCGAGATTCTGGAATATTCAAATTCTGGGTGACCAGCTTGAGACATCTTGAAGGGACGTGATATTCGGAAAGTGCTGAGCATCCAGCCTCTGAAAATCAGGCTCCTTTAAAAGATGTGTAAAGCAAGGCACCTACAATTCGAGTAACTTTTGAAAATCTTGGCCAATATCTTCATATTAGAGTTGCGCTCAAGGCTGAAAATGTTCCCCAAGACCTCACAATACAACTGAGGTGTGTACAAGCACAGAGAAGTATCATGTGAGTGTGTGTTTATATTTATGGGCTATAACTAGTTAGAAAAGCAACAGAAAAAGGAGCTTGTCAAGATTATCTGTCATGAGACAGAAGAAACCCATGTATCACTTATCCTGAAGGCTGTGCACTGAGGATCAAAAGAATCTTGTGCTCCCTTGACAATGAAAATAATGAAGTCAGATTATCCAAGGAAACTGTGAGTCTGACTTACCAGCAAAGCTCAGCACAGGGGAGTGAAGAAGAATTAACAGAAAGGTCACTGTGAACACTCAGAGCAAGGAAGAGGGCAGATGCAGCCACTGAAGGCCTTAAAGAGCCAATGTAGACCTTGCAAGAATGGAGAAAACAGTAAGAGTTCAGGGGAAATAAATAAAATTAAAAAAAATCAACACTATTATGAAAAACTTAGCAGACATATCTCGACATGTTGTGAAGCCCTACAATGGCATGCTGATAGGATCCCTAGAGAGAGCACATCATTTACAACAGTGCAGTGTTGCACATTCTGATACTATTAATAAAAGAGAATGGTTCGGATCACAGGAATTAATTAGTTTAGGACTGCAACTGCCAGGAAGGGAGCACGCATGCAGCAGCCTCCTGAAGAGTGTTCATATTAACAATTCTCTGTCTGGTGCGCTGTTGACAGAATCCTGTCTGTCTCGACAAAACTCTGGAAGCAGCTTTAAGTTTCAGGCCCCCCCTTCAAACAGCAAGTGGTCTCTCAGCAGCGCTCCCACATGGAAACTAGTCAATTTGGTAAATAAGGACTCGACACCATCTCCTGCTGTCACATGGAAAACTTACATGCTGTCGTGGAAATGCTCCTTTTCACTAAGCCTCCTCTCTGCAGGAAATTGCCAAGACACCACACAGTCTGAATCAAGGTGCTGAACACCCTGCCCTCCTGCTGAAGTCAGTGGGAATCCAGTGGGAGTTCAGATCTGTTTTCTCAGCCACTGTCCTCACTAATGATAATGCTCTCTAATCCTAGACATTCTACAGTACCTTTCCCCAGTGCACAAATACACATAAAATCCTACATGCATCTTTCCGCTTATTAGTCAACAAAAGTGTGGTCGTGACACGCGACACTTCCAAACACCTGAGTAGCTCAGAGAGCCCATGTCCATTACTTCATAGACCACAATTTATTGTAGTGCTATGTGATATACAGCAGGGCCATTTCATCTCCCAGGACTTTAGAGAAGGGTCTGTGTTTTAGCATCTTGCCAGTTTTATCTCTGCCATCTGAATCTCATTTTCTGGATAACCAAAGGTCCCTCTAATTACTGCTCTGGTGTGAGTGTATATTGCTTCAAGTTCTTGTGATTCTGCAGAAGTCTGGGGAAATAGGAATTGGAATCATTAGTCATTCCTTCAGGGGAAACCCATCAGCACCATCTGCCTAGCCTGTAAATATGTTGTGTTTGTATGCCATGTCTTTATCTGTATAGCTCTTTCTCCATGGCCAGCACAGCTCTAAATTCAGGGTGCGGGGTGACGGGGTGCTCTTAATGAGAGGCAACAATGGTTCATGGCTCTTTTAGCCTACCAGGGCTTGACACTATGTCGGGGTATCCGGTTGGTTTCCCTCCAGAGCCTAGGAGGTTCCTGCATTTGCTGCTCGGGCTCGGTGACTCCTCACCCCTTTCCTTTAAAAGAAGGCAAGGTGGACCCAAGGACCTGGGCTCTATTCCCAGCTCTGCCCTGATCTTCTGTCTGACCTTAGTCAAATCACTTCACCTCGCTTTGCTTCAATTTCTCCCTGTGCTTCTGTCAGTAAAATGGGGATAATGATACTGGCCTCCTTTGTAAAGTGCTTTGAGATCTATCGATGAAAAGTGCTATTATAAGAGGTAAGAATTGTTACTGCTATTTTATTTCATTTTGCCGCCTTTCTTCTTGCCATAATTCCCAGCCACTAACCATGTGCTAGAATGGAGATGATTGGGTACCTAGCTTTTATGCAGTTCTTGTGTAGTGTAGTTAGGTCAGATTTTTATTACTTATCAGATTTTGCAAATTTGAGAGGGGTCACAAGGTAACGTGTGCGGGGAAAATGTTCTAGTCAATTGACTATTACAGTGAGCACGGGGAGAGGCAGGATTGGGCAATTGCAAGAGAAGGGATTGTAATTCTTCAGGACAGCGAAACTCACTAGTAGAGACTGTTGGGGGATGGCCTGGGGCTATGCTCATCCTTTGCATGAAGATGGGATAGTTTTGCTGGTTTAGGGTCTACTCCCCTGACCATTTGGGGATCTTAGTCTCCTGACTACCAGAATGATGGATGGGCTAGGGTTGGAAGGTCAGCTGTGGGTACCTCTTGCTGCAAGAAATACTGTTTTCCCCATACCGTGCTTTTTAGGCAGTGTGAATGTCTTCTTTATGGGGTCCTCAGCAAGTATACTCAGCTAGGATATTTATAACTCCATGCAAATACATATATATGTTATACAGATGTTGAGTTTGGAAAGCAAAGCATTCAAAGGACAGGAATTTGCAAATTTAAAGTTGCCCTTGCAATTCTAACTCTGCCCTCTTGAGTCTAATACAGAATTTAGTTATACAGAGCTCAAAGTGTCTTATAAATATTCATTAGCCACCCTGGCACCCAGCCCTGTAAGGTTAGTAAGCAAAATTATTCTCATTTTGCACAGAAAGGTTACAGGCAAAAGGCAACATTTAAAATTAGCCTCTAATTTTGGGTGCCTCCTAGGGTTGCCAACTTTCTAATCGCACAAAACCAAACACCTGTTTCCTGCCCTGCCCCTTCTCTGAGGCCCTGCCCCCATTCATCCAGGCTGGGGAAGGGGATTGGGTTTGGGGTGTGGCATGGGGGTTGGGGCAGGGGGTTAGGATGTGGGGGGGGAGTATGGACTTTGGGTTGGGGGTGCAGGCTCTGGGTGGGGCCAGAAATGAGGGGTTCAGACTGCAGGACAGGTCACGGTTCCCGGCCAATTGGAGTTGCGGAGCTGGCCCTCAGCCTCCCTAGCTGTCTATGCGTCTAGGGGCTGCAGAGACCTGGTGGCCGCTTCCGGGAGCCACATGGAGCTCATTGTCTTCAGTGTCACCCTCATTTATTTCAACTGGAGTTATGGCTTCTCAGCATCTCTAAAAACCAGACGCATGATGCTAGGAACTCAGTAACTTCATTTGTGATCCTACATTAACTGATACCATGTGCCACATTTTTATTGATTTCCACAACTATCCTTATGAGGCCCTGAGGAACCCCCACATGTGTATGCAGCTATCGGGACACATGGCAATCGACCAGTGTCTTTAAAAGTATTTATATTTGTACTATTAGCACCTGGAAGGCTCATTGTGCTAGGTGGTGTACATTCAGCCTCTGCTTCAAAGACCTTACCTTCTAAAGAGACAAAACAGGAAAAATAAAAAATTATTATCCCTGTTTTACAGATGGGGAACTGAGCCATGGAGAAAATAAGGGGAATATTTTAAAAACACCTATGTGACTTAGGAGCCTAAGTCTCATTGAAAGTTAAGAGATGGAATTACCTCGGCATATGGCATTAGTGAGACCTTTATGATTCCAAGTCTGGAAAACCCTGCCTTATCATGAGAGACTTAAGCTCAATTTATTTAGCTTATCCATGAGAAGATTAAAAGGTCACTTGATCACCCTCTACAAGTACCTATACAGGGAATACATTTCTGGTAGTAGAAGGCTCTTTAATAGAAAAAAAAACATAAAATTATCCAGTGGTGGGAAGCTGAAGCTAGACAAATTCAGACCAGAAAAAAGGTGCAAAATTTGGACACTGAGGGTAACTAACCATTGGAACAACTGAAGTCCACCACTTGAAGTCTTCAAATCAAGTCATGACATCTTTTAAAAAGATACATGGTAGCTCAAACAGAAGTTGTGGGCTTGAGGCAGAAATTGTTGGGTGTTATGCAGGAGAGTAGACAAGATGATCATCACAATGGTCCCTTCTGGCCTTAAAAATAGATGAAAATTCTACACTGTCATTTGTCCACTATCCCACAGGAGGTCTGTGGCAGAGCCAGGATTTAAACCCTGTCTCCTGAATCCAAGTCCAAAGCTTTAACCACAAAACTATCTTCCCTTACTCTTTAAATGACATCTTCAACCTTTTGTGAATGCTGAGGGTTTGGAGGAAAGATGTCGTAAAGTAACATCTGCTTCTCCTACTGTGAGAAGTCACCTGGAGAAATGATCCAAGCCCTGATAGAGAGGGCTGATTGACTGGCTGCCTAATCTCAGGAGTGTCTCCTTTTGCTTCAGAGGAAGCTGTTGGAACCAAACCTACCAAAGGTCAGGAGTCACTGAAACATTCACAGATAAAGCATGACTTCTGGGGAGATACGACTTTCCAAATCCTCTTTAAAACCCTCACAAAGAACAGAAATGGACTGACGTCAAATCTATACTCTGTGTTTAATATATCTGTTCCTTGGTCTGATCAGAAAAAAAGCACGGGTTCTTTATTATATGGGGTTAGGCGGATCCCTGTCTTTGTTTTTTCTCCTTTATTCTTTGTTAAAATCAAAACGGACTGCACTAGTCCGTCAAATGATCATTTATTTCTTGGTGCTTAAAGTATGAGTGTTCCATGGTTGTTCTTACACTAATCAATTCAGTGATTTTAATTAAAAATGGAATGGTTTAAACATAAGACATCATTAGCTGTCTGTTATAACTACCACATTGGAATGCCTCATTTCGCTGTTTGAGCACACATTTCTTCTGCTGATACCAGCTACTACACATACAAATTGATCTGTACACCTCTTCCTGCCTCTTGCAAGTGTCTGTGGAATTTCAGCCTGATTTAGCACTCTGATCTCATGCTTGGTGTAACTCCGATTTCAATGGAATGACACTAGTGTAAAAAGGGAGTGATGCAGTGCTAAAGCAAGCCCTTTATGCACACAGCTTAGTGCATTTAAAACAGCATCCATTCAAAGTGTATTGTTCATTCAAAACCCTTCTCTGGTTTTGCATTGTATCTGGTTAACGGAATGAAATGAGAGGAAAGTCTTTCGTGCAAAGACGGTTGAATATTTTGCTCACTTGGTGTTCTGACCATCACTGGCTGGAAGCTGGTAGCCATTCTAATCACCATACTTTACGTTAGCCAAGAAGTCTGTTTAATTTTTGTAACTTTTTAAAGAAGGTTCAGTCTCATTTGGCAATCTGTCCTCTTGGGTCAACAAAAGGAAACTAAATATAAAAGCAAAGGAGACAGATAACATTTTCAAATCTGGCAGACTAAAGTTTAGGATCTGAAGCCCATATTTATGCACTAAAATAAGTGGCCTGATTTCTGGAAGGGCTGAGCACCCTACAGCTCCCATTCAAGTCAAGAGGTGTTCAGGCCAGTTATTTAGGTGTCTAAATATGGATTTGGGATCCTAATTTTAGACTCCCAAATTTGAACATCATGGCCAAAATGTTTGATAAGGATGTTTGTGGGCTGGGAGAAGTTCTCGGTCACCTATGGGACCCAGTCTTGCCGCCATGGAAGTCTGAGGGACTCCAGACACAGGGTTCCATGCTAAAGGATCTCAATGCGGGCCTGGGGCCTGACAAACTGCAGCGGGTGCAACTGTTGATTCAGAAAGGCAGCATCTCCTTCTTTTAAACTGTAAGGTCTCTGGAGCATTTTTTTTGTACATGTGTACAGTTGCCTAGCACAATGGGGCCCCAATAAGCTTGTTCTGTAGGTGCTACCATAATATCATAGAACTGTAGGACTGGAAAGGACCTCGAGAGGTCTTCTAGTCCAGTCCCCTGCACTCATGGCAGGATTAAGTATTATGTAGACCATCACTGACAGGTGTTAGTCTAACCTGCTCTTAAAAACCTTCAGTGACAGAGATTCCACAACCTATCAAGGCAACTTATTCCAGTGCTTAACTACCCTGACAGTTAGGAAGTTTTACCTAATGTCCAACCTAAACTGCCCTTGCTGCAATTTAAGCTCATTGTTTCTTGTCCTATCCTCAGAGGTTAAGGAGAACAATTTTTCTTCCTTCTCTTTGTAACAACCTTTTATGTACTTGAAAACTGTTACCATGTCCCCTCTCAGTCTTCTCTTCACCAGACTAAACAAACCCAAGGTTTTCAATCTTCCCTCATAGATCATGTTTTCTAGATCTTTAATAATTTTTGTTCCTCTTCTCTTGACTTTCTCCAGTTTGTCCACATCTTTCCTGAAACGTGGCACCCACAAATGGACGTAATACTCCAGTTGAGACCCAATCAGCATGGAGTAGAGCAAAAGAATTACTTCTCGTGTCTTGTTTACAACAGTCCTGCTAATACATCCCAGAATGATCGCTTTTTTTTGCAACAGTGTTCATTGTTGACTCATATTTAGCTTGTGATCCACTATGACCCCCAAATCCTTTCTGCAGTACTCCTTCGTAGGCAGTCATTTCCCATTTCTCATGTGTGTAATTGATTGTTCCTTCTACGTGGAGTACTTTGCATTTATCATTATTGAATTTCATCCTCTTTACTTTAGACCGTTTCTCCAGTTTGTCCAGATCACTTTGAATTATAATCCTATCCTCCAAAGCACTTGCAACCCCCATCAGCTTGATATTGTCTGCAAACTTTATGCTGATTGTTACCAAGCATGCGAACAAACCCCAACGTTCAATGTGCCAGTAAACATCCACCACTGCCCCACCAAACAGACATGTGCTGCTGAGTTCCTCATGCGGGACGGTTTTTTTTTTTTTTTTTAATCAGTGGAGTTTTCCAAAATGCTCAACATTGGCCTATCTCTGTTCTCACTGAAGACAATGATAAAGTCCCATTGGCTTCAATGGGAATAGTGTTAGCCCAACACTGAGTGCTTCCCTACCCTAAATTATTAGTGTAGACCCTAGCTGAAGCCAGATGATGGAACATGAATTAATGCTGCAAGTGATGATGTATGTCACCTTGAACAGATTAGGGTAACTTGCAGCACTGCATTTACAACAATGTAGTTACAAGAGTGATGTAGACTTGCTCGTACCAATGTGACTTTCCTTGGTAATTTATTGGGGGTAAGCTGCACCGTGCAAGCCCTGTTTTACACCAGTGCAGCACATCTACATTAGCAGATTGCATGGAGATGGCTAGGACACCCATGGAGGAAAGATGCTGGACTAGAATCCCCAGGGCAAGAGATTATGAGGTAACCCATGGCCAACTTGAAAACACAAAAACAGAATCAGAACTGAAAGCCATCAAAATTATGTGGGAAGAAGTTAACACTGCAGCTAAAGACCACCAAAGGTAGAAGGCCCTCATGTTCCACAGGGAATAAAGAGACATAATTATGTCTTGGTGTAACTACACCAGTACAAAAATCCCCAGTGCGGACAGGGCCTTCACAGATCAGAGCAGTAGATTAGTGTTCTGTGATACACTGACAGGTTTCAGAGTAACAGCCGTGTTAGTCTGTATTCGCAAAAAGAAAAGGAGGACTTGTGGCACCTTAGAGACTCACCAATTTATTTGAGCATGAGCTTTCATGAGTTACCTTCGGGGTTACTCCAACAAGCTACAGTCAATGGACTCTAGGGTAAGAAATCACTAGTACACCAAATAAACAGTACATATTGAACTGGCTATTGTTTTAGCTGGAACAGAACTCAGGCTAAGTTCTCTGTAGGTATAAACAGGCACAGTCAATCAAGCAGTACCCCATTTACACCAGCGGAGCATTTGATCTGTATTTGTAGCCTTTTTCTTTTATTAACAGGAGGCACAATAATGCTGATCACATAAACATAGAGTTAAAAAAAGGAAAGGATGGCGCATATGTTTTACCACTTTAAGACTCCATGCATGTGCGCGCACACAGAAAATAAACAAAACCAAACACTGCATCCGTAATGTCTTTGTTGCCAAAGATGGAACACGAAAGTGGTGATGGCTTAGACTGATCTGCTTCTTAGTGAGTCAGAGATCACTAGCATGGGCCACTGGAACGTGCTGGTTCAATTTGCATTCGTTACCAATTCCCTTTGCACCCTTTGGCAGTGAATTTGCATTCAGTAGGCTCTCTGCATCTGGGGTTCCCTCAAGTGACTGGCTCACAAGAAGTCAGAGGTTCTGACTTGGACAGCAAGATGTCTTCCTTTGGTCAAGCCTGAGATCCAGTTGTTTTCTAGACAGAGGTAGCTGTCCTGTGTCCCTTACGGTTACAGAATTACATCATAAGTGCCTTCAGCGGCACCTATGCCTCTCATGAGAAAGATGGTTTGAGAAAGATGATGGATCCCTTTGTTTTTAGTGGTTGCTGACTGCCAGCCTTATGCTGTTTCCATATATTTAGACTCTCTGTGATGGGAGACCCCCAGAAATTTGGTCATAATGCTGCTTCCATTCTTTTTCTATAACAGCAAGAGACTTGTTGATCTTTTGCCAAATCAGTTTGATGATCAGGGTCATTAATTAATTTATAGGCTCTTCTATTGCACTGATCATGACAGTATTTGAATGACTCTTGAACATGAATTATTTTAGCCTCACCACAGCCCTCTGAGAAGTAGGTTGTTGTTCTGAACATCATTGACTTCAACTGGAGTTTTCTATGGCCAGCTGTTATCTACCAGTGCTTTGAAAAGTCAGCATTTCAGGGTCTTGTGGCGGATCTTTTCTGAGTCTGTGAGCTACGTCTGCAGTAAGTGCTGAGATGACTCATCATGAACCATATTATTTTCTCAGCACTGAATTGATCAGTCAGCACTATGGTTGGCTCTGCTTCAGCTCTGGCTCGAATATGTATGCATTTAATATTTCTTTACCTCAGATGGAGGTGACTGATGTCATTCTTGCTGGTGTTTCTTATATAGGTTTAGAGTAAAGAGCTTCAAATTTTCTGTGATCAGCTTGGACTTCTGTCCCAAATATGCACTGATGAAACTTAACAGTGGTTTTGTATATGGACATAATTTTGTTCTGCTTATCTGAGATTTTGATGCAATTGCTTAGCTACATCTTATTTAGACTGTAAGCTCCCTGGTGCAGGGTCTGTCTTTTTCCTATGTGTTTGTACAGCACCTAACACAGTGGGGCCCTGACTTACTATGGAGGGTGATAGGCAGTAATAAAGCTTTAGCCCGATTGTCCTCTGTTAAACAAGCTGCTGGGCTGTCCATAGATGCATCTGATTGCGTGGGTGATTTGTTTTCTGGAGTCATAAAAGCTGATCGCTGAGGCATGACAGGATGCTGTGGTTTTCAGGTGCTTTAGGGCCCACTTTTCACAAGGGCTGAGCACTCACTGTTCCCTTTGAAGTCCATGGGAGTGGCAGCTGCCTGGCACCTCTGAAAGTCAGACTCCTAGTGTTTTATCATGGTCTGATGGCCGTTGCCAAATGCACACTGCAAAAGCAGCTTTCTAAGTGGACCAGCAAAAAAAAAAAAAATCAAAAATCAAAAGGTAAAGCCAGGTCTAGACTCGAAAAGGTTTGCTAGCGTAGCTGTACAGGCGTATGCAAGTAATAGCGATCCCTGCAAATCGTCCCCGTGCAGACACAGTTACAACTTACACCGCCAGCGGGGCTCACGCGGTTCCCTAAGTGAACTAAAGTACAATGGCAACAGCATTCGTGCTGTTCTGTGTCTACACTCGGCCTTTTGCAGAGCTAGAAATGTAATCTTAAAAAAGCCATCCCAATAACAGACATTACTATACCAGCAGAAATTTCGAGTGTACACCTGTGGCCTTATATTTATTGACTGAGGTACATTTTGTCGGTTTTTGCTTTTTAATGCACCATAGCATCTGGACACAACTTCGGCTGAACAAAGCACTCCATGAAATGAAACTGCCCATAAAGGCACGAACTGCTTCTCTCCCTACGCTATCCTGCTCAGTCATGAATAACCAGCAACCGTCCATAAACAAACAAATGTGTGGCTAAAATAGATCATGTCTCATGCTCTGCAAGAGAACAAATGTGGGCTTTTGTGGACGGATCATGGGGAGTTCCGAAGTTGAAAACACGCCACTGAAAATGCCTTATCCTAGTCCCCCAAACTGTACATCGACGCCAGAATGTTCAAAAGAACTTTCAGCCCCCACCCTTGGGGCCAGCTTTTCAGAAGAGCGAAGTTCCCCTTTAGGCACTAAAATACATGGTCCGATTTGTAAGAGTACAGCGCACTGGGTGCAGAGCTCTTTTGGAAATCAGGGGCCAAATGTGGGTGCTGAGCACTTGAAAATGTAGCCATTTGGTGTCGTGGGGCACTCTACCCACCACTGTGGGCGATTCTGAGGGTTAGCTTCACCTGATTCAGCACCCCCTTTCTCCGCTTCTTGCTCACAGAGTCGCAGCACAGATCCTTTGTGACTTGGCCCTCCAGCCAGGTCACATTGTGATTCCCCTTCCGGGCGGGAGTCCTTCAAAGTCTTTCTGCTTGAGCAGTGTCAAGCAGCCCTAAGGCCTGCCGCCCTGACCCTGGCACTCCTACAGTGACACAGGCAGTCTTCTGCCTCAAGTAGGGTGACCAGTTGTCCGGTTTTCGACCAGAACACGGGTCGAAAAGGGATCCTGGTGGCTCCAGTCAGCACTGCTGACTGGGCCATTAACTGTCTGGTTAGCGGCACTGTGCAGCGGGGCTGGGAGGCTCCCTGCTAGCTTCTGCGTGGCTCCCGGGAAGCAGCCGGCATGTCCCCCCTCCAGTTCCTACATGTAGGGGCAGCCAGGGAGCTCCGCACGCTGTCCTGCCCCAAGCGCTGCCCCCCCCCAGCTCCCATTGGCTGGGAACCACAGCCAGTGGGAGCTGTGGGGGTGGCATCTGCAGACGGGGCAGTGCGGAGAGCTGCCTGGCCGCACCTCTGCATAGGAGCCAGAGAGGGGCATGGTGCTGCTTGAGGTAAGTGCCACCCAGAGCCTGCACCCCTGACCCCCTCCCAGGCCCTGAGCCCCTGCCCCAGCCCTAATCTCCCTCCTGCACCCTGAACCCCTTGATCTCAGCCCCAATCCCTCATCTCCAGCCCCAACCCAGAGCCCACACCCCTAGCCGGAGCCCTCACTCCCCCTGCCAGTGCCCCAACCCCTGCCCCAGCCCTGAACCCCCTCCTGCCCTCCAAACCCCTTGGTCCCAGCTTGGAGTACCCTTCTGCACTCCAATTCCCTCATCCCCAGCTCAGAGCCCCCTCCCGCACTCTGAAACCCCCAGCCCCATATCAGAGCCTACATGCCCAGCCGGAGCCCTCACACCCCCTGCACCCCAACCCCCTGCCACAACCTGGAGCCCACTCCTGCACCCTGAACCCCTCATTTATGGCTCCACCCTGGAACACGCACCCCCAGCCCAGAATCCATACCTCCTCCCACACCCAACCCTCTGCCTCAGCCCAGAGCCCCCTCCCAATACTCCAAACTTCTCGGCTCCACCCTCCAGCCCAGAGCCCCCTCCTACACCCCAAACCCCTCATCTCTGGCCCCACCCCAGAGCCCGCACCCCCAGCCAGAGCCCTCACCCCTCTTGCATCCCAACCCACTGCCTCAGCCTGGATCCCCGTCCCACACTCAGAACTCCTCATTTCTGGCCCCAGCGGGAGCCCTCACCCCCTCCCGCACCCCAGGCCTCTGAGCCATCCTGGCGAAAATGAGCAAGTGAGTGAGGGTAGGGAGAGCGAGCGACGGAGGGAGAGGGGATGGAGTGAACGGGGGCGGGGCCTTGGAGAAGGGGCAGGGCCGCGGAGGAGGCGCGGGTCAGGAGGCGGGGCAAGAGTGTTCGGTTTTGTGCGAGTAGAAAGTTGGCAACCCTAGCCTCAAGCAGTACCACTCTGCAGTGGTTGGTAGGGGAACCCAGGCCCACCTTCTACTCTGGGTTCCAGGCCAGGGCCTTGTTTCAAGCGGTTAAAGTCTGTGGCTGAGCCTACCTCACCACTCGAGCCCCTGGACTACAGTACTTCCTACCATGTTTCTCCAATCCTCCTAATCAGACTCCTCTCTCTCAGTCCTACTAGGTCTCAGGGGTTCCTGTCCCCACTTCCTTCTCCCTTACTTCAAGGGCAGAGACTACAGACCTTCTGTCCCCACTACTCTATTGCCAGCCTCCAGGCTTCATAGAAGCCCCTGCCCGTTCCCTCACAGGTGAGCTTCCTTCTAATCAAGGCTCTTTGTAGCCTAAATCTCTCTGTTTGCTGCTTAGTTGGTTGACAGGGCCTGTGTGGCCTAATTCAAGCCTTTCAGGACCAGCATGGGGAATACACCCCATCAGATTTGGGCATATCAACAAAAGCACCTTTGCTGATCACAACCATCATGGTCCCTAAAGAAAAGGCTAGTGCTAGCTAGCCAGATCCGAAAGCATGTAGGATTTTATACGGCCCACACTTACCTTCATCCAGATTGTACCATAACGTGCATAAAAGTCTCTGTGTTTTTTTGTTTTTAAAAGAATGCCATGGTCACTATAGCTTGTACATTACTCTCAGCTGACCTGATGCCCTGAAAAGTAAGGATATATCCCAAATATTTAACTACTTTTTTGCCATGAATTTGATTTTCTCTTGGTTAAACTTGATGCTTTCTGCTTGTGCTCTTTCTGAGACCTTTCTTAGGATCTGATCATGTCCCTGCTGTGTGGATGTTGCTATTATCATGTCAACTGCAATAACATGGACACCTGCTACGTCCCTGAAAGTTTCACTGTTTTTATGCTGAAACAATTTTCTTGCCAATTTTATTCCAAGTGTTAGGCTTTGGAATTTGAATCTGCTTGATAGTGTGTTAAAAGTGCTCAGCACAGATGACTTGTCTAATCTAACCTGCCAATATCCATCCATGTCAACTGGGATGGTGAATAGATTTATTTCCAACTAGCTTACATTACACATCTGATAGCAATATACTATTCTAAAGCTATCTTTATTCTGCCTTTATTAGGATCTCTAGGATCCAGGCAGGCTCCTAATGTATCATTTTTCCTTTTCATTTATTGTCAGAGTCTCTGATTCTTGTGTGTGCAGACTTGATGTTCCCTCTCATTTGAGCACCAAAGCCCCATGTATGCAAATACAAGTAGTCATCTTGAAAAGTATCTGCAGGGACCTGCATACTTGTGATTTGTGAACACACATTTTGAGCAGATACCAATCAATTGCCTGTGAATAATTGGCCCTGCAGGGCAAATTTTCAGCCTGGCCTTCCATGTGCTACAAATAATTGTTGGCATAAATTTGCATCCACAAATACAATACCTGCCAGTCAAGTATGTAGACATCATAGGGCAAATTTTCAAAGGAGTTAGACCCAGTCTCCATTTTTGAAGGTGCAAACTGTTTCTTCAGAAATTGTACCTTCATTTTTGCGTGTGCAAAATGGACTGTGGGCATGAATTGGAGCACTGCTGCCTCTAAAAAGTATCCAATTTGTACTCTCAGTCAGGCAGCTAGAGACACAAGTATTCTGACTTGTGCCTGCAACTCAACTGCAGGTGCAAATTCTACCTGCAAAACAGGAGTGAACACTCTTAAAAATTTGGCTCCCAAAGTGATATATATGGTGGTGCAAAAATATTGGTGCTGTAAATTTGACTATTAGTGTGTCTGTCTGTCTCACTATAATGGTATTTTCCTGTATTTATGTGTTAAAGGCATGCCCTGCAAGAGAAGTGCATCTGGTACTCCCTGTGGAGTTACAGATGTGGCTGCTGGAGTTGTATATATTGTGCAATAATGGCCCATATTTGCAGTTAGATTCTACCGAAAATATCTTGAACATTGAGAGTACGGGGAAGTAGAATGGAATACTGTAGATATTGAAATATCCTTACATTTTTATCTTAGGTAACACTGGCAAATTTGTAAAGGTTTCCACTGTATGTTCTGTGTCACATGGTTTTAACTCCACAAAAGACTTCTGGTTGTGCTGCAATTGGAAGTGCTCTCATTCTGCATGTTAAGTTCAACTCAGTTCCAGCTTCCCTCTCTATTAGACATTGTGATAGTGACTTTTGGTGGTGTTGTTGCTGGGAGGACGCTTTTTTTTTCTTTTTACATATTTTGATACTACCAGATGGAATGAGGATTCATGTCCTGGAAATATTTAACGAAGTGGAGATACCCAGAATCCTAGCCACAGCTACGTGATCAGCTGTTCTTTCTCTCATTCCCAGAACAAATTAGATTCCTTCTTCATATCCTTCAGTAGAGGGTTTTAGGCCAAATTGTCCATTTACTGACCAAAATCCCGATACACCCATTATTTTATTACATGTGGGGAAAGCATTGATAGGGTTGAATGGACCTATATGTTTCACATGTTACATAGCTTTGACTGTGGAAATAAATTCATCTGATGGATGAAACATTAGGGGAAAAAACTATGCTTTACTAATAACTACAGAGGCATCCATTTAGGATCAGCAGGGTGAAATTGGAAGTAATGGCAGTGTGTTCACTATGGCTGGCAGTTTTAATTCCGCATTAAATGTTCTCTTAGCAAACGCTGAAGAGGAAATATCCATTAATATGGCTAACTGCTGGCCTATAGGAAATAAGTGTATAACTTCCTTAACCACCTCAGATAAATTTTAGACTGGGATACTGGGAAATACTGAGTGAAGCAGAACGCGCAGGTTAAACTGCTTGCTCAGGATAGTCTATGTAAACTGCTTAGATTCAGTACCCTGGGATATTCCAGATGTGGCAGAAAAGGTGGGGGAGTTGCACTGTATGGAAGGGAGCACTATGACTGCTCAGAGCTCCAGTATGAAACTGCAGAAAAACCTGAGTGTCTCTGGATTAAGTTTAGAAGTGTGAGCAACATGGGTGATGTCGTGGTGGGAGTCTGCTATAGACCACCGGACCAGGGGGATGAGGCGGACAAGGCTTTCTTCCGGCATCTAACGGAACTTACTAGATCGCAGGCCCTGGTTCTCATGGGATACTTCAATCACCCTGATATCTGCTGGGAGAGCAATACAGCGCTGCACAGACAATCCAGGAAGTTTTTGGAAAGTGTAGGGGACAATTTCCTGGGGCAAATGCTGGAGGAACCAACTAGGGGCAGAGCTCTTCTTGACCTGCTGCTCACAAACTGGGAAGAATTAGTAGGGGAAGCAAAAGTAGATGGGAACCTGAGAGGCAGTGATCATGAGACGGTCAAGTTCAGGATCCTGACACAGGGAAGAAAGGAGAGCAGCAGAATACGGACCCTGGACTTCAGAAAAGCAGACTTTGACAATCTCAGGGAACTAATGGGCAGGATCCCCTGGGAGAATAACATGAGGGGGAAAGGAGTCCAGGAGAGCTGGCTGTATTTTAAAGAATCCTTATTGAGGTTACAGGGACAAACCATCCCGATGTGTAGAAAGAATAGTAAATATGTCAGGCAACCAGCTTTGCTTAACAGGGAAATCCTTGCTGATCTTAAACACAAAAAAGAAACTTACAAGAAGTGGAAGATTGGACAAATGACCAGGGAAGAGTATAAAAATATTGCTCGGGCATGCAGGAGTGAAATCAGGAAGGCCAAATCACACCTGGAGTTGCAGCTAGCAAGAGATGTTAAGAGTAACAAGAAGGGTTTCTTCAGGTATGTTAGCAACAAGAAGAAAGTCAAGGAAAGTGTGGGCCCCTTACTTAATGAGGGAGGCAACCTAGTGACAGAGGATGTGGAAAAAGCTAATGTACTCCATGCTTTTTTTTGCCTCTGACTTCATGAACAAGGTCAGCTCCCAGACTACAGCACTGGGCAGCACAGCATGGGGAGGAGGTGACCAGCCCTCTGTGGAGAAAGAAGTGGTTCGGGACTATTTAGAAAAGCTGGACGAGCACAAGTCCATGGGGCCGGATGCGCTGCATCCGAGAGTGCTAAAGGAGTTGGCGGATGTGATTGCAGAGCCATTGGCCATTATCTTTGAAAACTCATGGTGATCGGAGGAGGTCCTGGACTACTGGAAAAAGGCTAATGTAGTGCCCATCTGTAAAAAAGGGAAGAAGGAGGATCCTGGGAACTACAGGCCAGTCAGCCTCACCTCAGTCCCTGGAAAAATCATGGAGCAGGTCCTCAAGGAATTAATTCTGAAGCACTTAGAGGAGAGGAAAGTGATCAGGAACAGTCAGCATGGATTCACCAAGGGCAAGTCATGCCTGACTAATCTAATTACCTTCTATGACGAGATAACTGGCTCTGTGGATGAGGGGAAAGCAGTGGACGTGTTGTTCCTTGATTTTAGCAAAGCTTTTGACACGGTCTCCCACAGTGTTCTTGCCAGTAAGTTAAAGAAGTATGGATGAATGGACGATAAGGTGGATAGAAAGCTGGCTAGATTGTCGGGCTCAACGGGCAGTGATCAATGGCTCCCCATGTCTAGTTGGCAAGCGGTATCAAGTGGAGTGCCCCAGGGGTCGGTCCTGGGGCCGGTTTTGTTCAATATCTTCATTAATGATCTGGAGGATGGTGTCAATACCAAGTTTGCAGATAACACTAAACTGGGAGGACAGGTAGATACTCTGGAGGGTAGGGATAGGTTACAGAGGGCACTAGACAAATTAGAGGATTGGGCCAAAAGAAATCTGATGAGGTTCAACAAGGACAAGTGCAGAGTCCTGCACTTAGGATGGAAGAATCCCACGCACTGCTACAGACTAGGGACCGAATGGCTCGGCAGCAGTTCTGCAGAAAAGGACCTAGGGGTTACAGTGGACAAGAAGCTGGATATGAGTCACCAGTGTGCCCTTGTTGCCAAGAAGGCTAATGGCATTTTGGGATGTATAAGTAGGGGCATTGCCAGCAGATTGAGGGATGTGATCATTCCCCTCTATTCGACATTGGCCTCATCTGGAGTACTGTGTCCAGTTTTGGGCCCCACACTACAAGAAGGATGTGGAAAAATTGGAAAATGTCCAGCGGAGGGCAACAAAAATGATTAGGGGACTGGAACACATGACTTATGAGGAGAGGCTGAGGGAACTGGGATTGTTTAGTCTGCGGAAGAGAAGAATGGGGGAGGGGATTTGATAGCTGCTTTCAACTACCTGCCAGGGGGGTCCAAAGAGGATGGATCTAGACTGTTCTCAGTGGTAGCAGATGACAGAACAAGGAGTAATGCTCTCAAGTTGCAGTGGGGGAGGTTTAGGTTGGATATTAGGAAAAACTTTTTCACTAGGAGGATGGTGAAGCACTGGAATGCGTTACTTAGGGAGGTGGTGGAATCTTCTTCCTTAGAAGTTTTTAAGGTCAGGCTTGACAAAGCCCTGGCTGGGATGATTTAGCTGGGGATTGGTCCTGCTTTGAGTAGGGGGTTGGACTAGATGACCTCCTGAGGTCCCTTCCAACCCTGATAGTCTATGATTCTATGATTCCCATATACTATATCTGCTCAAAAGAATTGACAAGATTATTTACAGATTTCCTCCGGTCTGGAGAATAAAAGAGATGGACATTAAAGAAACTCTTGCACAAGCCCAGTGGTTAAAGTATATTGAAACAGATGTGGGAACCAGAAAGGACAGAGAGATCTCCCACTGCTTTAAAAGGACAGATCAGTGCTCTTCCCTGTCATTCCTTCTTATTTTAACTTCCTGTACAATTCCTACCTCACTCAGAATCCTAAATTACCTAATTCCTGACTGGACAACATCATCATTAATTTAAGTCACATATTGACAGGTTGGCTTTAGATCTATCTGCAACATTTGGAGCCCATATGGGGAGAACTCACCTTAGCATCACATCTCTGTATAAAAGACAAGACCAGCCTTCTTAACATAGAATAAGTGAAGCACACAGGTCACATTCTTCCCTTCCTGTGAGTCAGGTACCTCTGATACTTGTATTCAAGGGCCTGTTTTTGCTACCTCTTGGATCCCCCTGTCCCCGCTCCCAGATCACGACCTACTATGAGAGCTGTATTAGTTAAGGATGTTGGTGTAGACTTTGTCTACAGAGAAACGTTTAGATACTGAAGACTGTTTGTCAGCAGTTTGCCCACCACTTTGGATCTCTCTTCCGCTAGATATTAGTAATGCTGGTATAATGCTCTCCATACACACACTGAAATAAGTTTTCAACAAAAAATGGCTTTTCACCCAAACCAAAAGTTTTGTGGAAAATTTTCATTGTAGTAAAAATGTTTGTTTTTCTACATAACAAAAATTATTTTGTTTAAAAAAAAATTGTCCTTCCTCTTTCCGTCCTTTCCAGGGTAGAGGGAAAGACTGGAAGACAATGTTGTCTTCATTAATCAAACATGTAAAATAGTCTGTGAACATTTTTTATTCAAAAATGTATTTCCCTTGAAAATTTTCACTGAAAAAATATAGGATTTTGTGACCAGCTCTAGATAGCAGACTGTCCATCAATCTTACAATGTACAGAGCAAAATATAGATCACATCCCTTACACGTTAGCTTCCCCCTTCCACCATAATTCTCTAAAGGAAGAGCTATTTATCCCTTCACATAACACAAGGACCAGGGTCACCCAATGAAATTAATAGCTGGTAGTTATAACAAAAAGAAGCTTTTTCACACCATGCACAGTCAACCTGCAGAACCTGTTGCCAGGGGATGTTGTGAAGTCCCAAACTACAACTTGGGGTTCAAACAAGAACTAGAGCAGTTCATGGAGGACAGCTCCATCCGTGGCTACTAGCCAAGATGGTCAGGGATGCGACCCCTAAGGGTGCCCCTAAGCTTCTGACTACCAGATGCAAGGAATGGATGACAGGGGATGAATCACCTGATAATTGCCCTGTTCTGTTAATTCCCTCTGAAGCACCAGGCATTAGCCACTGTTGGAAGACCGGATACTGGGCCAGGTGGACCATGAGTGTGACCCAGGATGGTCATTCTTATCTTCTTATGTAAAGACAGAAAATCAACATGAACAACAACCCCAGCACATTTGACAATGCACACGCTCATCGTACTGGTGTATAAGAAAGGGCTGGCGAATCAAGAGTTTCATACTAAAAGCCCCCATCCTCCATTATTTGGTACCATGTCATCATTTACCCCTCTGAAAAGCAGGTAGAAAACACTGCCATCCAGGTATGGTAGAGTTCTTTGCATCCACTTTGCACAGGCATAAATGAATGAGGGTCTAGAGCAGCAGAGAATCAGGCTTTAATATTTACTTTATGTAGATTTGTTTATGCTGAGCTATCACAGTTGATAGACATGTAAAAAATTGTGTTTGATTAAATCAACGTCTCTGGTGTTGCAATAATGCATTCCAAGAGGATGGTACTTTAGGACAATCTCAGAAAATGTGTAGTGTTGTTTTATGCCTTCCCCTCAGTGCTAGTATTTAGCATTTGGCATAATGGCATAATCAGGCAGTGCAAGCAAGTTGGGAGTCCAATACATGCTGCTGTGTTTGGACTGAACAGCCTCATTTGATAATCCATGAAACATCACTTGCTAGTGCGACTGGACACATTTCAAATCTCCTACATACTGTCTGTTTGGAGAGGATGGTGGTGATTTTATAGAACTTAGAGTTACACCAGGGCTGAATTTGGCCCATTCTGGTTTCAGCAGGACTCCCTTTGGATGAATCCTGTTTTCTGGATTGGCAAACTTTTCTTCTTTTGGCCTGAGTGGCGGGCATACAGGATTCACTGTCATGCTGATATTTCAATAAGCAGTAAAATTAAATCTTTCAAAAGTCTCCTGCAGGAATTTCATTTATTGTCAACCCAATTACAGAACTTTATTTCAGCTATGGCACAGGGATGCTATTTAGCTGCTTTGTGGAAAATTCACTCTCCACCTTCCTCCCTTACGACTAGAATGGGCTGTTCTCTGGAGCTTTGCATGTGCCTTGGCTTTTGGCCTTGGAGAAATATGTTTTTTCAACAGATAGTGAGACCCAAATATTGGCCTAAAGTTAGCATTGGAGAAGGACCAAATCATCGTCATCATTATCCTAGGATGAATATTTTGTAATAATACAGACAGATGTTCCATGAACCAACAGATCAAATAGTTCAGTACAAATATGGCACGTAAAAGGGATGGAGCAACATAAAGGCTCTAAGAGCCCTGGATTGAGCTGGAGGAATATTCCTTCTTGAGGACCCCATGCAAACCCTGGCAGCGAGGATGAGGCTGGGGGCAGAAGGGGAGAGTAGCAGGACTGGGTTGGCATCACACAGCACTGCAGAGATTCTGTGTGGCCTGCAGTGCATGTTGGGAAAGTGCTATAATTTAGACTGACCCCCAAGACTGTCTAAATCCCCCTGAAGGTACTCTGACCCCTTCCCAGTGCAGACTAGGTTCTAATGGGCACAAAGACGGTTTAAATCCATTTTTACGGCCCCCCTACCTCCCTCTTGCCCCTGGCTGCAAGTTCTGAGCAGTAGCTCTAAGCAGCGTGGCCCAGATTTTTTCACCCATGGTGTTGGTCACTTACAGGCTTGCTCCCAATGGATTTTATGACAGATGAAGGATGTAGGAGTTGGTGGGAAGACAATGATGCTATATGTGATTTGGGATTGTCCTACGGTAGCTCCATTCTAGGGTGCTATAGGGAGACAAATTGTTGTGATGCTGGGAATTTCTATGGACAGTATACAGTGATTTAGATGCATTTCTTTTGGGTATAAAATATGAATCAATGAGAAAGTAATTTCGTTCTAAAAGAGGCCACAGTACTGTCAAATGGATAATTCTGGTGAGCTGGAAATACAAGTCAAGGAATAGTTAATGTTGGTTATGGAGAGAATGAATTGGAAATGGTGGCAAAACGTCTAGAAGAAGATGTCTGAGACACTTAGAGATTTCAAGTTGGACAGAAGACAGGTCAGAGTATGGTTCAGAGAGTGATTTGGGAACGATCCACAGAGAAGCTGTGGTTTAAAATATGGGAGATTGCCAAGGATGAGGATATAGAATGTAAGAATCATTGATGTAGGGAAGAAGTCAAACCTATGGGAGCTGATTACGCGACTGAGAGCGTGTCCTTAGGAATCAGAGATGGGAGAGACAGGAACTACCAAACAGATTGCAAAAGAGGAGAAGATGAGGAAATGTTAATTGAAATGCTGAAGGAGTCATTAGGCAAGGTAGGAGGAGAATCATGAGAACATTTTGTTGCAGAAGAAGTTAAGAGAGGAGAGAGACTTGAGGAGGAAAATTATCTGCTGTGTAAGGCACAAGAGAGACCAAGGAAAAGAAAAATAGAGAGTAAGCCCCTTTGAAAAAATTCATTTAAAAAAATCTAAAAGTATAACTGTTTTCTTCTAAGCATGTTTGTAGAGTACAGCTGTGACAGGAACCCTTTTTTAAAAAATGTTTAATTGGTGTCTGTCAGGATCCTGAGCAAAGATAAACAAGACTAGAGTCAGGAACTGAAGCCATGGGTCAGAAACAGTAGCAGGGAAAAGAATCAAGCGGAAGGGCAGAGCTGGTGACAGAGTCAGGAATCCGGCCGAGGGTCAACAGCGGGTACCAAGGTCTGCACTGAGGTTCTGCAGGTGGATCAGGAGTCAGAATCCAAGTCAGAGCTGAGGCCAATAGTGGGGCTTATATAGTATTAAGGAGCCAATCAGGGGCAACTGTCTCAGAGCACTTGAGGTGGAACTTCCAGAGGGGTGCAACCGGAGGAGTCACAGGGAGCATCCAGGTTATAACTTCTGCCAGGGGGCAGTGTGGAGCTGTTGGCTACCTTGTAGGCTTTGGTTCAACTCCTGCCAATCCTTCCAGTGTCTTTGCAGTCACGTTTTATTTTGGTTCTTCAGACTGTGGTTGCTTAGATCACTATGTACAGGGCAAGTTATGCTTATTTGTCTATAATCAAATCAGAGCCTAGGGAGAGCAGGAACAAGCTATGCTGCGAGGCAGCTTTTCCACCTCATCTCACAGGGAATGAATGGATGACACATTTAATCATTCTCTATTATAGGATCTTGCTAAGCATCCCTTTAATAAATCGCTAGCTGACATTGGATTCCATCGCCTCTTGTAGAGAAGTCCCAGCTTAGATGATGATATGGTACCTCACAAGTGTCAGCTCCAATGTCTTTTGAAGTAATAGGTCTTCAGTTCTCTTCTCATTGTTGTACTGCAGCCATGCAACAGTTTACATACCAAGGAGGAGTAATTTATCTGGATGCACAAGTAAAATTACATCAAGTTTTTCTATCATTATAAAGGATAGGTACGTAGATTCTGTGCCTGGGTTGTGGTTAAATTTCATTGAAATATTGGATGGCAGTTGTTCCATATTTGTGTGGGTTACCTGATAATTATGGTGTGAGTGTTCATTTGTGACATGGGTTCCTTACACACTCTGAACAATTCTCAGCCCCCAAGATTGTGCCAGAGGGAAAAAAGCAGACAGCCACTGTGTCTCCCACATAACTAGGGGCTTCAGCAGAACCTCTTCACATAGGATGAAGAGACTACAGCTGTTGAAAACCTCTCCTCTGATTTTATTTTTTTATTTCCTCTACTAGAACTGTGCAATTCCCTTCCAGATCCGGTTCAAAACCAGATTGCATGGAGACACAGGACTGAAATACAAAAAGGTTCTAAGGTTAAAGAAACTTTGAGTTCGAAAGGGCAAATCCCAGTGAGATCCTATAAACAGAGTCTGGGTTTTGAGAGATTTGTACAAGTTCAAACAGGGTTTGCATGGATTTGCTGGGACTAGTGACTGTAATGATATGTTCACTGCAGTATATTCTTAAGACAGATTGGGTTTGCTCACTGGTAAACAGCAGAGACAAAGCTGGAACTCAAACTGCATGGGAGCCTCTTTGCGTCTATCGTTGCAGATATTGTCATTTTAAGAATGGCTGTTATTCCATACGTTACAACGGTAGTTGTATCCCTAGTGACCTGTCCCAAAAACCGAGGTTGAACTCAAAAGACAGCATGAACAAAAGTTTGTGGGTATTCAGAGGCAGAAATTTGCACAAAAGAATTGTAGGCAGCTTGTTTTTTCACCTCGTGCCCTGTAAATAAAATGGCTTGTGTATCACTGCTGGTTCAGAAATAAAGTTCTGAACTTGAATCAAAGATTACTTTAGTGTCTTAAGGGTTTGAGTCTTACCTTTCCCCTAGCTATATTGCTTATTTTTTGCCTGGTGGGAACTTGCTGCTGGGGCTCATGGTTGTTGCTCATTCTGCAACAGTTGACCCATCAGATGTTATAAGCAATCAGCAGCTACTGATGTGGTCTATCCATTCATAGGCTTCTGAAGTCAATAGCTTGCATCCAGCTAATGAATTCTCCATGAGATTGTAGCTCCCAGCTTGTCCGCATTTCTTGCTTCCAATAACCAGTCTAACAATGCATCCCCGTTTTTCTGTGTTTCACTCTAGTCTGTTAAGAGAAATGGCCAACAGAGAAGACATGGAACAAGACGTGGTCTAGGCTCCAGGCTACCTCACGGTCTATAAACAGCTTGGTGGAAATCAGGAGTGTGGAAGAGGAGTTGAACAGGTTGAAACAAATGCACAAGGCATTATTTAGCATTCTTGCGGTATGTGAAGCTTCAGTCATTCATGGTCGCAGTTGCACCTAAAATTAGAGGGAAGTCAGACAAGAATTGGCTAGAGCAATGGGGAAAAGAAAGCCGTCCTGGTCTAAAATCATCCCTACTTGAATGCATCAAATTAATTTAAAACAATAGTCCTAATATGAGGCATTTGGGGACTAGTACATTAGCAAGGGGAGGAGCATAGTACAGCTTTATGACTGCTATCTTATTTCCATTGCAGTAGTGACTTGAGCCCAGGTCAGAGCCCCAGTAGGGTAGGCACTGTACATACACATAGGAAAAGGTAGTCTCTGCCTCAAAAAGAGTTTATAGTCTACATAGACAAGACAGGCAAAAGGTAGGAAGCAAAATCTATTATCCCCATTTTACAGACAGGGAGCTGAGGCATAAAGAGATTACGTGATCTGTCCACAGTCACACAGGAAGTCTGTAGCAGAGCTGCTAATTGAACCTCATGCCTTAGCCCAAAGACCATCCTTCCTCTCGCTTGCTTTCTCTTGTTCAGCCCCACTCTCTTTTCCCTTGATGACAGACTCACTTTCAGGGGGCTTCTTGTACACTGCCTGTTCATGTAGCATATGGGACAACTGGCTTTGACCTTCTAAATCTCTCCTGTTACTGCTCAGTGCAGAGCAATAAATCCATAAAATCTGAATTTCAATTCACTGGGGTTACTGCTGCACTCGTGGGTACTTCAGCGTTCTGTGCTAACCACATAACCCACTGGTCTCCGGAATGTGGTGGGAGAAGGGATCGTTTGGGTGCTTCAGCATTTTGTTTGACAGGTTTCTCCAAATGCAATTCAACTGTGTCATCATTTTGGATCAAGCTTCCAAAACAAAACCAAAAAATGGCTGTTCGACATGTCTTCAATAACAACACAGTGGGGAGGAAACGAAAAGGAGATGACTGAAAGGAAGGATAAGGAAAAACCTGCTTTAGTTTATGAGACAGCAGTTGATATGCCTCCAGTCTCACAGGTTTGGATGGTAGAAAGATTAAGAGTAAGGCAAGAAGCCAACTGGTGACTTACAGTACTTAGCAACCATGCAGTGCTTGGAGGAAATGTGTGTCTTGACTTAAGAGCAGCTGACTAAGCTGGGCAGTTTGAAATGTGTATCTGCATTAGAGCTGGACCTTGGGTACTTGGCAATGACAATATAATGAAATTGTTGGCATCCTAGATTCAGCTTACATATACATCCTGTGGCTTGATTTTTTTTCTTATACCTCAATATATTAAGAGATTTAAGGGATAAAAGGGAGTGATCATTAGTTTAGAGTAAATAAGAGGATCTGAGATCTGGCTTTTGGCTGGCTCTGGAAGGAGTGGAAATATCACTTTTCTTGGCGAAAGCCCAATAACTTGTGAAAATATAGACTCATAGACCTCACGATCACAAGGGACCATCATGATCATCTACTCTGACCTCCTGCACATTGCAGGACACAGAACCTCGCCCACCCATTCCTGTAATAGATCCCTAACCCGCAGCTGAGTTACTGAAGTCCCGAAATCATCATTTAAAGACTTGAAGTGACAGAGAATCCACCATTTACACTAATTTAAACCTGTAAGTGATGGTGCAGATCAAGGCAAAAAAAAACCCCAAAACAAAAAATACAACCCCAGGGTCTCTGCCAATCTGACCTTAAGGAAAATTCCATCCTGATCCCAAATATGGTGATCAGTTAGATCCTGAGCATGTGGGCTAGATCCTCATGGGCTTGGTGAGTCTCCATGCTCTGCCTCAATCCTGCCAGTGGTTTTGGCCTTTGTCTTTAGGAAATGGGGCAGTGCCTGTGAAAAGCCCTCACCTGCCATTGTGCAGGAATGAGTAGCTTGGTTGAGTAGAGTTCCTACATGGTAGAGTGGAGATGGCTAGCCTGCCTGGAGAGCTGTGATGAGCACTGCTCCATCCCTTGCCTGTGGTGTTTGACTGGACTTTGAAGCACTTCTCCGATGCCATTTGACTGTCATTCCTCTTAATCATGATTAAAGGCAAGTGAGATAGGCTCTTTGCTATAGAGATATGATCCCTAATGAATGGGAAGTTACCTGTGAGCAGGGAAGATGCAATATGGCCTGCATGATTATGCATGCTCTTGGTGTGTATGTTTCCTCCTATCACACATACACTCTCTTCCTCTCTCTCATGATGATAATAACCAAATACCTGGTATTTCTCTAACACCCTCCATCCAACTATCTCAGAGCACTGAATGCACAGTGAAGCTCTTCCCCCAGCATATGTCCTTATACGGATGGGAAGAACAGAAGCACCAAGGCAAAGGTGATGAGACAGTTCATTTGCATTTGGAGAAAGCAGTCAAAGAAAAGGAAAGGTTTGGGGGAAGGGTGCATAGCGTGGCCAGTTGTCTAGCAGTGGTCCTGGGGTGCAGAACAGGCCATTGGAGACAGAGGAGACCAAGGAGAGCAGCTGACAAACCATTGTGCGGGGGGGGGAAGGGGGGAGAAGTATGTGGCTCCAGCACCCTCTTCTGCCCTTACCTCAGGGCCTCAGCACCCAGCCAGGAGCTTTCTCTAGCTCCTCTGGTCCCTGCTTGAACACTGCTCTGTCCCAGGTGCTGGTGCACACCTCCTGCTAGGAGTCTGGTCTTCTCCCCTTAAGCTCCAGTCAGCTACTGAACTCTGCTCTGCCCTGCAGCCCTTCTTATATGACCCTGCTGGGCCATGATTGGCTTCTCCTCTCAGCCCCTTTCTAGTTGGCTGCCTCCGGCACAGGCTCCCTAGGGCTGATTTTAACCCTTTTCTGCTAGAGAGGGCAGCCGCTCTGTCACATAGCCACATCCTGATTTGCATTTTCCTTGCTCTTTGTTCTGCCAATCCAGGGTTTCTGAGCACCTCTGGGTGCATTTATCTTGCGTCTTTGGGGGAAGGGGACACCAGTGCTCATGAGCATGTGCAGTTTGTGGGAGAACTGACTCTTACAACTTTTGACCTTCTGTTTGAAACCAGGAGAATAATAGGGCCTTAAGTCACACAGCAAGCCAGCAGCAGTCAGGAAAGGAATCCAGGTCTTCTGACTCCTAAGCCTCTATTCCAGCCACTAGATAACACTCCCTCCACTGATCCAAGCCATACCAATAGGACACAAGTTGCACAGCTCTTGTGACTGTTAATTGGAGTTAACGATACCCAGTTCCTCACACCACTCACTGACAGTGGGCATTGTCTTGGCATCTGTTATGAGCATCTCATTCTTCAGTCCCTCAGAGAATTATAGCAGAAGGTGTTGATAACAACATCCTAAGTAAATGAAGGGCTTTTTGTTGATCATGTCTGCAGTTGCTGCAATACAGAGAATTATTCTATTTAGCTTTACTAGTGCTCTTGCTGTGATATAGTTTAGATTAATGAGACATCGATTCTCAGTCAAGAAGCTATTTAAAAAACACTCCTAATTCCATTGCATTGTGTGGATGAATTGGTTAATTCTGCTTAGCTCTTGGTGGTGGTTTTGGATGGATGATTTGCGTCTTCCCTTTCTTGTGTCCTGTTTTAACCTTGGTGGTTGGAATATTTGCGATACTTTTGTCTAATTAAACTATAATGTCATGCAGAATAGTGCATGTGAACAATATATACATATTGAATGTGGGAGACAAGGTGGGTGGCATAATATCTATTATTGGACCAACTTCTGTTGGTGAGGGAGACAAGCTTTTGAGCCACACAGTGGTCTTCTTCAGGTCTGGGAAAAGCGCTCCCAGTCTCACAGCTAAATGCAAAGTGGAATAGTATAAGTAGTTAGCACATATTGTAAGGGACCATTCAAGGCAGAGTGGCCTGTTAACACCTCTATAGTCATATGACAAAAAGAGGAGGTTAGTGTGTTACAGATTGTTGTAATAAACCATAAATCCAGCATCTCTATTCAGTCTATGATTTTTAGTGTCTAGCAGAGTAATGAATTTAAGCTTGCAGGCTCATCTTTTGAAAGTGTTGTGCAAATTTCCTTTGATGATGAGGACTGAGAGGTCAGATATGGAGTGATCGCTTTGTGCATGTGTCTAGAGGAGGGAAGATTGTAATGGGATTAGATATTCAGGGAGTTGATATTTCAGAGATGCCAGCTCCTTTTGACTTCACAGTGCCGTACAAAGGATTCAGGGGTGCTGACTACTTTGGCTGTAATGTAGAGCCAGCAGCAGTGGGAGAAGGACTGTTTCATAGAATCATAGAATCATAGAATATCAGGGTTGGAAGGGACCCCAGAAGGTCATCTAGTCCAACCCCCTGCTCGAAGTAGGACCAGTTAAATCATCCCAGCCAGGGCTTTGTCAAGCCTGACCTTAAAAACCTCTAAGGAAGGAGATTCTACCACCTCCCTAGGTAACGCATTCCAGTGTTTCACCACCCTCTTAGTGAAAAAGTTTTTCCTAATATCCAATCTAAACCTCCCCCACTGCAACTTGAGACCATTACTCCTCGTTCTGTCATCTGCTACCATTGAGAACAGTCTAGAGCCATCCTCTTTGGAACCCCCTTTCAGGTAGTTGAAAGCAGCTATCAAATCCCCCCTCATTCTTCTCTTCTGCAGGCTAAACAATCCCAGCTCCCTCAGCCTCTCCTCATAAGTCATGTGTTCTAGACCCCTAATTATTTTTGTTGCCCTTCGCTGGACTCTCTCCAATTTATCCACATCCTTCTTGTAGTGTGGGGCCCAAAACTGGACACAGTACTCCAGATGAGGCCTCACCAATGTCGAATAGAGGGGAACGATCACATCCCTCGATCTGCTCGCTATGCCCCTACTTATACATCCCAAAATGCCATTGGCCTTCTTGGCAACAAGGGCACACTGCTGACTCATATCCAGCTTCTCGTCCACTGTCACCCCTAGGCCCTTTTCCGCAGAACTGCTGCCTAGCCATTCGGTCCCTAGTCTGTAGCGGTGCATTGGATTCTTCCGTCCTAAGTGCAGGACCCTGCACTTATCCTTATTGAACCTCATCAGATTTCTTTTGGCCCAGTTCTCCAATTTGTCTAGGTCCTTCTGTATCCTATCCCTCCCCTCCAGCGTATCTACCACTCCTCCCAGTTTAGTATCATCCGCAAATTTGCTGAGGGTGCAATCCACACCATCCTCCAGATCATTTATGAAGATATTGAACAAAACCGGCCCCAGGACCGACCCTTGGGGCACTCCACTTGATACCGGCTGCCAACTAGACATGGAGCCATTGATCACTACCCGTTGAGCTCGACAATCTAGCCAGCTTTCTACCCACCTTATAGTGCATTCATCCAGCCCATACTTCCTTAACTTGCTGACAAGAATACTGTGGGAGACCGTGTCAAAAGCTTTGCTAAAGTCAAGAAACAATACATCCACTGCTTTCCCTTCATCCACAGAACCAGTAATCTCATCATAAAAGGCGATTAGATTAGTCAGGCATGACCTTCCCTTGGTGAATCCATGCTAGCTGTCTTTAATCCAGGCTGGCCCATATAAGAAGGGCTGCAGAACAGAGCAGGGGAGTCACTCTCTGGAGCTTGAGGAGGGAATTGGAGTGGCTGCCTTGCAGGCTGAAGGCAACAAACATCCTGGACAGAGTAATGCAGCAGGCAGAGACCCTAGGAGCTAAAGGCAGTGCCTGGCAGGCTGCAGGGATCTACAGGCTAAGGCCCTGAGGCAAGGGCAAAGAGGGTGCTGGAGCCACGTGGGAAGTGGCTAGATAGTGGACTGCAGTTTGCAAGTGAAGGGACTGGCCGGAGAGTAGACTGCAAGTCCCCCCGGAATGGGGGAACATGGAGTGTGGCCCAGCCGCTGTGGTGCCTCCTGCTGGCTATCCGGGGAACCACAGCAGTGAGTCGAACCCCATCATACAGGCCCACGTGGCTGTTAGTTTTAGGTACTTCCATTTTTGAGTGCCCAGTGTTGTCCCAAAGAGCACAGCTTCCTCTTCAGGACACTGCCCGCTGGCTGGGCCACACTCCATGTTCCTGCCCCTTCCGGGGAGACTTGCAGTCTACTCTCTGGCCAGTCCCTTCAGTTGCAAACTGCAGTCACTCACTCTCTAGCCACTTCCCCTGAGGCTCCAGCACCCTCTTTGCCCTTGCCTCAGGGCCTGCTTTTAGCTCCCAGGGTCTCTGCCTGATGCACTACTCTGTCCAGGGTGTTTGCCTAAGGTACAGAGGTGCTGAGCTCCTGCAGCTCCTGTTGACTTTAACTGGAGTTGTAGGAGCTCAGGCCCTCAGTGTCTGATGTTGACAACTTTGAAAGATCAGCTTTCATCTTTCTGTGCCTCAGTCCTACCATCTACAAAATGGGCTCACCCATCTTTGTAGCTCTCTTTGAGATCTACACAAGAAAAATAACAGTGCTAGTGCAAAATATTACTGTTCTTCTGTGTGTGATGTTACACTTTGGTTTCCTCTAGGGCTGTCAATTAATCACAGTTAACTCACACGATTAACTCAAAAAAATTAATCGTGATTAAAAAAATTAATTGCAATTAATCTACTGTTTAAACAATTGAATACCAAATGAAATGTACTAAATATTTTGGATGTGTTTCTACATTTGCAAATACATTGATTTCTATTACAACACAGAATACAAAGTGTACAGTGCTCACTTTATATTATTATTTTATTACAAATATTTGCTCTGTAAAAATGATAAACAAAAAAATAGTATTTTTCAATTAACCTCATACAAATACTGCAGTGCAATCTCTTTATCCTGAAAGTATAACTTACAAATGCAAAATTTTTTGTTACATAACTGCTCTCAAAAACAAAACAATGTAAAACTTTAGAGCCTACAAGTCCACTCAGTCCTACTTCTTGTTCAGCCAGTTGCTAAGACAAACAAGTTTGTTTGCATTTACAGGAGATGCTGCTGCCCGCTCCTTGTTTACAACATCACCTGAAAGTGAGAACAGGCACTCTCATGGCACTTTTGTAGCTGGGATTGAAAGGTATTGATGTACCAGATATACTAAACATTCGTATGCCCCTTCATGCTTTGGCCACCATTCCAGAGGACATGCTTCCATGCTGATGATGCTCATTAAAAAAATAATACATGAAATAAATTTGTGACAGTTCTTCCCAAGGAGTTCAGTATGTCTTTGGCTCTGTTTTACCCGCATTCTGCCATATATCTCATGTTGTTATAGCAGTCTCAGATGATGACCCAGCACATGTTCATTTTAAGAACACTTTTACAGCATATTTGACAAAATGCAGAGAAGGTACCGATGTGAGATTTCTAAAAATAGCTACAGCACTCCACCCAAGGTTTAAGAATCAGAAGTGCTTTCCAAAATCTGAGAGGGATGAGGTGTGGAGCATGCTTTCAGAAGTCTTAAAAGAGCAGGGCCGGCTCCAGCTTTTTTGCTGCCCCAAGTGGTGAAGGAAAAAAAAAACAAAACAGAAACCCATGCCTGGTTGAACTGCTGCCGAAGTGCTGCCGAAGAGGAAGAGAGGGACTGCAGGGCCCACTGCCGAATTGCCGTTGAAGACCCGGACGTGCTGCCCCGGTGACAGACAGACTGCCGCCCCTTTCTATTGGCTGCCCCAGCCACCTGCTTCCTTTGCTGGTGCCTGGAGTCAGCCCTGTAAAAGAGCAACTCTCAGATGCAGAAACTATAGAACCCAAATCACCAAAAAAGAAAATCAACCTTTTGCTGGTAGCATCGGACTCAGATGATGAAAATGAACATGAGTTGGTCCACACTGCTTTGGATCGTTATCGAGCAGAACCTGTCATCAGCATGGACGCATGTCCTCTGGAATGGTGGTAGAAGATTGTGACAGGGTCAGGCCGGATGGCTACAGGAGAGTAATAGAAGGCAGAAATATTAGCCCCAGGTTAAGTAGGTCCCTTTTCCCTGGGTAAGGTAACAGGGAAGGTTCCAGAACAATCAGGAACCTTCTGGAGACAATTAAGACAGATAGGCTGATTAGAACACCTGCAACCAATCAAGAAGCTGCTAGAATCAATTAAGTCAGGCTAATCAGGGCACCTGGGTTTAAAAAGGAGCTCACTTCAGTTTGTGGTGTGCGTGTAAGGAGCTGGGAGCAAGAGGTGCTAGGAGCTGAGAGTGAGAACGCGGACTGTTGGAGGACTGAGGAGTACAAGCACTACCAGGAGGAAGGTCCTGTGGTGAGGATAAAGAAGGTGTTGGGGGGAGGCCATGGGGAAGTAGCCCAGGGAGTTGTAGCTGTCGCACAGCTGTTCCAGGAGGCACTCTAGACAGCTGCATTCCACAGGGCCCTGGGCTGGAACCCGGAGTAGAGGGCGGACCCAGGGTCCCCCCAAACCTCCCAACTCCTGGTCAGACACAGGAGGAGTTGACCTGGACTGTGGGTTCACGAAAACAGCCAGACTGAGGGCTGCCTTGAAGCTCCAAGGTGAGCAAATCCGCCAATAAGCGCGAGACCCACCAAGGTAGAGGAGGAACTTTGTCACAAGATGAAGGGATGTATGAATCTTTAGCATATCTGGCAAGTAAATATCTTGAGACGCCAGCTACAACAGTGCCATGCGAATGCCTGTTCTTACTTTCAGATGACATTGTAAACAAGAAGCGGGCAGCGTTATCTCCTGTAAATTGCAACCAAGTTTGGTTGTCTGAGCAATTGGCTGAAGTAGGACTGAGTGGACTTGTAGGCTCTAAAGTTTTACATTGTTTTATTTTTCAATGCAGTTATTTTTTGTACATAATTGTACATTTGTAAGTTCAACTTTCATGATAAAGAGATTGCACTACAGTACTTGTATGAGGTGAACTGTAAAATACTATTTCTTTTGTTTTTTACAGTGCAAATATTTGTAATAAAAATAAATATAAAGTGAGCGCTGTACACTTTGTATTCTGTGTTGTAACTGAAATCAATATATTTTAAAATATAGAAAACATCCAAAAATATTTAAATAAATGGTATTCCATTATTGTTTAACAATGCAATTAATCACAATTAATTTTTTTAATCGCTTGACAGCCCTAGTTTCCACCTAAAACCCTGTGAGCGTGAGTTTGCTGTGTTCTGTCATGGATCTGTGAACCAGAGTTCAACATTCTAAAGCTGAGGTAACTTTCTGGACTCCACAAAAGGAGGACTCTCTCTCCTGTGACATTTTGAGTCGACACACTTGACTTGATCCTGCACAACACAAGAGCAGAGTGTCTCACACACAAACATAAGGGGAAATGATCACAGTGGAGCCTGATAGTGTATTAATGAGAACACTGCTGCTGAGATATCCATTCACTCCTTCCCAGTGTCTGGGTGATAGCCAGAGTGGGGAGTGAAGAAATGCTTTTGCATTCTGAGAACTTAAGATTGTGTCACCCCACACATGTCTGTTCTTCACCAACATCTATCCAAGTACTTACACAGGCCGCATCACCAGAGCACCTCACAGTCATTAATGGATTCGATCTCACCACACCCATGCGAGGGAGAAGAGTGCTAGCTCTATTGTTCAAATGGGGAAATGAGATATAAAGTAGATTAAGTGACTTGCCCAAGGTCACGCAGGCAGTCTGTGGCTCAGCTGGGAATGAACCCAGAAGTCCTGAATCCTAGTCCAGAGCTCTATCCATTAGATCACCTTTCCTTCCCTCCCACCTTTTTTGCTTTTGAGGATCTGTTTGCACAAGGGCCTTGACACTTATTACTGTTAGTAAGGAGGACTAAGTCCAAGGCTTAGTCTTATTTGTCCTTGGGCATTGATTCTGCTCACATTTATGGTGCAACCAACTTGTACTCCCTGCATGGAATTACAAGCCCCTATGTTGAGCTTATATTGGCTACCATTGGAGGGTGTGATTCAAACGGCTCAATTTAATAAATTTGCAAAGCTATACTTTTTTATTGCACAATACAGTGGTGACACTTAAGCTTTTCTGCTAGGGAAAACCTAGCTCTGCAGATTTCTGAATTGATAGTTTGGTTCATTAAAAGTTCTGGTGGCTAAAATGCCGCAACAATAAGCAACTATGTCAAGCAGGACTGAAATGGACTGTCGTCTTCCATAGAAAACTGGAATTTCACCCATGGTTGTGTTATGCAGGGGGAAAGTCCTTTAAAACATGGAGTGGATTTAAAAAGCTCTGTGCACATAGCCTTCTTAAGGGCATTACCAGATTTTGCAGGATTTTTTTCTTGTCTTCCAGGAGCAGGCTGGGAACTCTGACTAATCAAAGAAGAATGTGTTGGTGTGAACCCATGTTAAACAAAAAGTCAGCAGAGAGCTTATGGCAGAGCATGGCAAAAACGTGGATTAGAATACAAATGTTCCAGATGGGGAGGTTGGGGGGAATTGTGAGAGAGACTGGGACTGGATGGAAAAGAAAACAATGTCACATCTTTGGGTAGAGGGGCTTTGTCCTAAGGTTCTTTTACAGAAAAAGCTGGGGTAAAAAAAAGAAAGAAAGAAAATCTTACAGGCATTGACAAAACCTTTGGGTCTCTAAGGTCTCTCTGCAAAGGTTGAGCACCTGAGATTCTAAAAGCTCTGCATTCGAGAAGTACTGTTAGCAAGTGTTTATGTGCCCACATAGCAATGGTAAAAGATTTTGTTCTGCAGCATATCCATAGATTATACTACCTGATTTCTCTTCATTCTTTCTTTTAACTTGTGGGGTTGTTTTTGGGGGGCGGGCAGGCTGCTACTGTTATAGGGAAAGATTCTGGAATCTCTGGGCCCAGTGTAACAGGTTTTTCTTTTTTTAAATAATGAGAAAAGATTCCAAATGGAAAGCTCATCTGGCTGTGGCAGTTTGTGCCTGAATGAGAGAAAAGTGCCCTAGAAGCTATTCATTAGGAATTCACTGGAAGCTCTCAAACAAGCCTGGCAGAAGCTGAAATTGAAGTGGTCTCTGACCTAATTTTCTTCTGCATGAAACATCTGCATCAAGGCACTCTTTGATGTATTCCACTTGGCTCTGTCTACAGTATTGTATCACATGGCTTCAGCATTGCCTCAGTTTTAAAAGACATTTCCAGCCTGTAGAAGGTAATGTGATGTTACTGTTACCCAAACTAATCACTTGATGTGCTTCCGAAATAGAAACAATAGAGGTTCAGACAACGTTGCCCGCTTTGCAGTTGTTGTGGCTGCCGAAGCTCACGGGTTTAAAAACACAGATCTGTGATATTCATCTCATGTAATTCATCAGCACCAGGGAGGAGAGGGGAGAAAATGGCAAGCCTTCTGTGAAATAGTATGTCGAAGGACACAATGCTTTACATATGTGAGCCTCGATTTTTTTAAAATGTTTTTGCCTCTCCAGCCATACGTTTACTTTAGCACAGTAAAAATAAAACAGGCAAACGTTGGAAGACATTATCATAAAACTTCAATAGAAGGAGCTCCTGGTTTTCATTTTGCTGTTTGTTCTCTCTGCTGATTGATACCCACAGCTCACAGCAAAAGAAGTGTGTGTGCATGTGTGTGTGTGTTGTGTCGATAGGTATCTGAATGCTATCTGCTGTATTTGGAATGTCTTCTCTTTTCTTTAGTGAGCTACGAAGCACATTTAAGATACTCTTTCCCATCTTGAGGCTCTTCCGAAGCCGGGGTAAATAAACAAGCAGAAGAATAAATAAAAATGAATTACAACTAGGGTCACATTTTTACTCTGAGTGAATAGATCCTTGTCTTCTCCAGACAGGTTTGCTGCACAGTCTTACCTAATGGCTTGCTGCTGTTTCCCCAGTCTTCCTTGTATTATGTGAATAACTGTGGTGTCTTTTGTATTCCACCCCCTGAAGAAGAATCCTTTGAAATTCTAAATGACTATGCTGCAGGTTTTAATGTCTGCCTCTTAGAAATAACCAAGAAATACCCACTCATAGAGCAAGATGCAGCCAGCCTTTTGAAAGATATTCAGCCAGCTCCCTCAGCCTCATGAATTGATATGTACGTTTTATATATAATGTACACACGTATGCTGTTTAATTCTCCTGATGTAGGGCAAGAATAAATTATTTTCCTGAGTCACTTTTAAAAATATTTTCATTTGTATTGCCATGAAGAAAACAAAACAAACTGTCCAGCAAGCTTGGAGACGTCCAGAGGGGTCAGAGTGAGATGAGTTGAGGGGTTCTCAGTCCTAGTTGATGTCAGAAGAATAAAAGCATTCCTGTTGGCACTAATTAGCCTCCTTCTTGGCAGTTATGGCACAGAAGCAAAGGGCTTAAATGGGCCAGGAGACTGAGAATAGCCCCTCACTCCCAGAGGTCATCCATCCAGGTCACGGATGGGGCAGATGGCAAGGCAATGTGGGGAAGCTTGCACGGCTCCTCCCCATGCTAGTTAGTGGATTAGCGGAGATCTTTAAGTCTTCTCTAGTGATTCTCCTGTTATCCTTTGTTACTTTGTTTTGCCAATTGATAGAGGACTTGTACCTCTTCTCCTTGTTTGTTGCTATTACAGTAGCACCGAAAGGTCCCCAGTTCAAATCAGAAGTCCTTGTGCTAGGCACTGTACAAATGCGTACCAAGAGGCAGCCCTCGCACTAAAGAGCTGACAATCGAAATAGACAAGACTGAAATAGAATGGGAAACAAAAGAGAGGCACAGAGAGGTGAAGTGACCATATAGTAGGTCAGAGGCAGAGCTGCGAAGAAGGTCCATATGATCTGATTGTCGGTCTATGCTCTATTCCTGGCTCTCCAACTAGTTGTTCTGCAGATAAATATAGGAGTTCATCCTCTAGGGCTTTCTCATCAGGTCCTCTCAAGCAGTAAATTCACCTGAATACTTTAAATTTAAACAAAAAAAATTGTATCTCCTTCGCACCTCTGGTCAGTTTCCTGAAGGACAGTAAAATTCAGTGAAACACACACACATATGCATGCACACTGATTACACCCACAAAGGGTTATTTCAGATTACATACTTTAAAAAAGAAAAGGCAAAGCTTTCCAGCCCACTCTGAACGCTGAGGCTGATTTACACTTTTGCATGTATGTGGACTGAAGCTGGCAAAAGCTTATCGTGCCTTTGCTCTAAAAATAACCAGCTCCATTGGACGGAATCTGATCGCTTAGACTTGTCTTGGTTTAAAAGAGTGACACAATGCTCGAAAACAGCAGAGGCTCTTTGGCAGATGTCTCGATGGCTGAGAATCCCATCTTGCAAGGTAGCTTCTACCTTTGTGTACAAGGAATTGGATGTTACTCTTTGCTTCATTTTTCCTACTTCAGAATTATGCCCTCTCACTCTTTCCTTTCCTCTCCCTGTACATTATGACAGCACCACAGGCACCCTCTGCCTGGTAGAAGGTTGGATGATCTTGTCTGTATGTCCCTCACTCAGCCCCAAGTCCTATGCTCCTCTTTAAGTCCCTCATTCTCTCACACTATTCAGTCTGAGCTTTGGAGACCCCTGGTTACAGCACACTACACCCTAGCCTTTTTACTGGGGTGACACTTCTTTATCCTACCCTCTTCCCCCTTAAATATGAACACCATGAAAACAAGCTGCTTTTTGTCTATTCGTCTGACAGAGGGGTAGAGTTTGAGATTCAGATTTTACAGAGCATTGTTAGAAATGAAGCGAAGAGGGGGGGAAATAACAAGCCCCACTACCCCTTTTTAGACGTAGCTATCTGGTTGTATAATTGTTAACAGTTTCATGTAAACTCCTGTAGGTGGGAGGAATAAAGGGGCCTTTTTTTTAGACTTCATCTGTGCTGTATATACCAGCAGTGGTGGTCTAAGCCAGCGCTGAACATTTGTGCATTGGACAATAGCACAGCCTGGCCTGACTATTATCAGCTGCTGTTTTCTGGTTAGCTTTCCTTTTATTCAAGTGCACAATGCAAGCCTTTATCACCCTTCAGTCATAGTGACTCTTGAGGAATACATCTGGTTTTCTCTTTCAGCAGCTCTGAAAAGGTCAGTCTGTTCATTTCTTATTCACAGGACACCATCGGTTTTTTTTCTGACCTGGGAAGACAGGCCCTACGCCTTTTCATTCCGCCTTGTATGTAATTGGACATGGTGTCGCTCTAGAAACCTACCCTTGAAATCCTCCTGAGTAACAATTTCAGAGCGAGAGGGAGAGGACCATTTCCATCTGCTGCTAAATCTCATTGTCTGTTCTCAAAGTCGCTTCCCATCAGTATTGCCAGGGTGCTTCTCCTACCCCCCAAGGATGATTATTGCTTTACCGAAGCTCTCTCCTAGAAAGAAGGCCGTGGATTATTTGTGCAAATGCAGTTGTAATCATTTTCACTTCAGTGACGTTCAACATTCTTCACGCACACTGTAACATAATAACAAGTGTGCCCATGAGGAAAGAACTAACAGCAGCTGGTGTCTGACAAATTATCTTTCTCAAGACAGGCAAACAGTGGCTTGAACTCTGGCAGTCAAATGGGCACGTATTTTGTTTCACCTCCCCAAACTGGACATAATGGGCCAAATGCTCAGGTGGTGTAAGTTGGTGTTGCTCCTTTGAACTACTCTGGTTTACATCAGCTGAAGATCAGCTTTCCTCATATCTACCTCATTCTCTGTAGATGGGAGAGTCATTCAGAGACCATGCAAAGCTTTCCGTGTTATCCTGATAATAGCTGCCTCTATGATCTCTGTTCTCAAGGAGAAAAGAGCCTGTGAACTAGCTGGTCCTGTGTTTCTCCTGAGGAGAGACTGCCAATAATGTCTGAAGAAGAGAAAGGGGAGAATGTTTCATGAAATTAATTATTGACCAGTAGGAAATAATCTAGAAGTATCAAATTAATTTCAGTTAGGAGAACAAGCTGAGATTTGCTGAGACTCAGTCAAGGGACATTTGATATAAAACTGCTGGTTTATTAACTTATCCTGCCAAGACCACTGAGAGATATTAGTATGGTTCTTGAAACGGGTCCAGGTTGTGGGTTTTTTTTTATTTCACAGTTGCAGCATTTCCTTTTGTATCTTCGCTTCTGTAAAGCAGCTGAAAAATCAAATATAGACCAAACCCAGATTGCGTGTCCTCTGGTAAAGTTTAATGCCACAATATTTTCAATGTGATTCAAACTGACATGGTCTCAGTGAGTCAAAGTGACTTTCCTGGGATCGAGCCCGTTGGTATTTTTTGGCTGGGGGAATGCTAATTTGATATACAGTTTTGCTGGTCTCATTGCTGACTCATGTCGCAGATTCTACAGGGAGTGTGTTTCTAAAACATGAACAGTTCTATGCATGGGACCAGATTGCATTAAATGCTAATTTAGAGCAAGAACAAATACCCAGATATGATTGTTACTGATCTCCCCCCCACCCCAAGCCCAGACATATATATTCTTCATGACTATCCTTGCACTCAGATACCCTTAACATTCCAGCACAGGGAATGAGGATATTCCTCTCATGCCAGTGATTCCAAGCAGCGTCCTAAGAGACATTCTTATGCCCCTTAACAGCAAGGAGCATCAAACCCAAGCATGTCAGCATTCTTGGGTATTGCAGCACAGGGTTGTGTCAAGGGTGATATCTGTTACAACTAGCACAGTTAGGTTGAAAATTGTGTTGGGTTTACATCTGAATCTTGTGAATTTAAGTGAGGCCATTTTTTGCTATGAGACCAAAATGGTTTTTGAGGGTGCATTGCTGGGACCACATTTTCAGCTAGTCTCCGTGGGCGTGAGCTCCATTGACTCCTTGTGAGGCTCTTATATATTACCATAATGCTGAGAGATTCTCCAATCAAATTGGGGCCCCGTTACACTAAGCACTGTGTGAGACAGTCTCCTCCTCGAAGATCTTACAGGCTAAATAAGTGAGGCAAGGGGTAGGAGGAGAAACCTAAGCACAGAGAAGTGAAGTGGTTTGTTGGAGGTCACCCAGCAGGTCAGAGACAGAGCTGGGAATAGAAGCTAGTTCTCCTGATCTCTCATCTAGTTCTCTAGCCACTGAAGCATGCTGCCTTCATCTGCACTGTCCTCTGCTGTTTACTTTTGATGGAGGAGTTTATCAGCAGGGTACAGGTGCTTAAAAGGCGACATTTGTTGTTCTACTTTTGTAGTTTAAAATGACTAAAGACAAAGACAATTTGGTTTCTGGTATGAAATTTCTTGATTGGTTTAGAACTAATATATATATATTTCAAACTAAAGCCCTCAGAGACTTCCCTTGATTTACAGCCCTTTTGCAGTGAATAATGGCTTTAGGACACAGGAGGAACATTTGAAATCTTTATTAAATCGTCTCTGTGATAGCAGCTCCTACTAATGCAGTTAGACTTACGGGTTTATCACTGTTTCTATCAAGGACCCTGATTTTCAGAGGCTTAGAACAATGAGGTTTGGAAATCTGCCCACAGATAAAACACATTTTTGTTCTTTTATTGGGTGTACAGTAAATTGGAATAGAAATTAGAAAAGTGTGAAAGCACTCATGGCTTCTGACAATTTATTTTTTTTTTAATTTTTTTTTTTAGAAATGAAAGATCACAGTCTTGGCATATCACAAAAGATCAAGATGCTTTTGGCCTGGTATTGTATCTCTGACATTAGCTAGTGCTAAATTATTACCACTCTCCCCACTTTACCTTTATGCAAAATACTGTAACATGGAGCGAAAGCTCTTGAGCCCCAGCTAAGGATCAATTTATGCCCTAAAGCATGAGGAATGACAGCCCTAATATGTTATCCTAACCAGTCTAGCTGTAGTATTCTTCGCTATATGCATATCTACATCACTTCTGAAAGTCCTTTTCCTCTTTAACGTCTTGTGGCTGTGAGTTCCACAAGCTGTCTGAAATGTATTTCCTTTTAAATGTTTTAGTGTGTTACCTTTTAAAAAGTAGAAGTGCTTTTGTTGTTTAGAGGAAAAAGAAAATTAGAGCATCTGAGTGAGTAAGCTCTGGTGTAAAATTATTTCTAAGCATAGTAAAGCATGTCTTTTGGTTTTGCATTTTTACAGCACCTAGCGAGATGGGGGCCTGGTCCAGGACTAGGCACTGACATAATACAAATGGTTAATAATAATTAGGCTCAGCAGAATTCAATTTTTATTTTTTTATATAATTTTGAGGGATAAAAGCAAAGTTTATTTTTAAGCATTTTTAGATTTTTATTTATTTAGATTTTTGCACAGTCGTGGGAGGGTCAAATAATTATTTAATGACAGACATTGAGATTTGAAAAGTTAAAACTTTATAAACCATTAGAATACAAATTGTCAATGTCACATGTCAAAACACACAAAGTAAATATCCTTAAACCAATAAACGTATCCTGTTTTTACTAGTCATTCACTAGTCCCTTTGTAACAAGTCTAATTCAGAGGTCTAAATCCTTGATTTTTGACTCTACTAGTTTCTTAAGCAGAATTTTTCTGACTTTCCCTGTCTGTAAATTTCAGTTATTATCAATGGAAATATTTTTGTTGGTTTGCGAGTGTACAGCGAAATCAATGTTTGCTAATAAAAATCAAATTCTTCCAAACATAGTAGCAATAATGGGTCACATGAGTGATAGATGGATAAGCACACATCTAGAAGATGTAGTAGATTGTTAAAATTCTTAATTATAAGCAACCTATAAGTCTGTGTAGCAACTGATTATTTATCATCACCACAGCACCCATTTATATTAAGGTATCATTCATATACAGTTTATAAATGGTGAGTTTCTGTAGACAGGAGTCTCTTATTCTGTGTAGCAACCATAAAAGTTACAAGCCCTACTGGCTTTGTGTAACTTCAGTGACATATGTCCCCAGCGTGAGACTGGCCAGAGTTCCAACCCTGCTGTCATCTCTGCCAATGGAACGTATGTTACTCACAAGGCTTATCTGCATCTGAGGGTGCTAAAGGAGTTGGCGGATGTGATTGCGGAGCCATTGGCCATTATCTTTGAAAACTCGTGGCGATCGGGGGAAGTCCCGGATGACTGGAAAAAGGCTAATGTAGTGCCCATCTTTAAAAAAGGGAAGAAGGAGGATCCGGGGAACTACAGGCCAGTCAGCCTCACCTCAGTCCCTGAAAAAATCATGGAGCAGGTCCTCAAGGAATCAATTCTGAAGCACTTAGAGGAGAGGAAAGTGATCAGGAACAGTCAGCATGGATTCACCAAGGGCAAGTCATGCCTGACTAATCTAATTGCCTTCTATGACGAGATAACTGGCTCTGACGAGATAACTGGATGAGAGGAAAGAGGTGGACGTGTTCCTTGACTTTAGCAAAGCTTTTGACATGGTCTCCCACAGTATTCTTGCCAGTAAGTTAAAGAGTATGGGCTGGATGAATGGACAAGAAGGTGGATAGAAAGCTGGCTAGATTGTCGGGCTCAACGGGTAGTGATCAATGGCTCCATGTCTAGTTGGCAGCCGGTGTCAAGTGGAGTCCCCCAAGGGTCGGTCCTCGGGCTGGTTTTGTTCAATATCTTCATAAATGATCTGGAGGATGATGTGGATTGCACCCTCAGCAAGTTTGCAGATGACACTAAACTGGGAGGAGAGGTAGGTACGCTGGAGGGTAGGGATAGGATACAGAGGGCCCTAGACAAATTAGAGGATTGGGCCAAAAGAAATCTGATGAGGTTCAACAAGGATAAGTGCAGAGTCCTGCACTTAGGATGGAAGAATCCTACGCACCGCTACAGACTAGGGGCCGAATGGCTCGGCAAGAGTTCTGCAGAAAAGGACCTAGGGGTGACAGTGGACGAGAAGCTGGACATGAGTCAACAGTGTGCCCTTGTTGCCAAGAAGGCCAATGGCATTTTGGGATGTATAAGTAGGGGCATTGCCAGCAGATCGAGGGACATGATTGTTCCCCTCTATTCGACATTGGCCTCATTTGGAGTACTGTGTCCAGTTTTGGGCCCCACACTATAAGAAGGATGTGGAAAAATTGGAAAACGTCCAGCGGAGGGCAACAAAAATGATTAGGGGACTGGAATACATGACTTCTGAGGAGAGGCTGAGGGAACTGGGATTGTTTAGTCTGCGGAAGAGAAGAATGAGCGGGGGGGGGGGATTTTATAGCTGCTTTCAACTACCTGAAAGGGGGTTCCAAAGAGCATGGATCGAGACTGTTCTCAGTGGTAGTAGATGACAGAACGAGGAGTAATGGTCTCAAGTTGCAGTGGGAGAGGTTTAGGTTGGATATTAGGAAAAGCTTTTTCACTCGGAGGGTGGTGAAGCACTGGAATGCGTTACCTATGGAGGTGGTGGAATCTCCTTCCTTAGAAGTTTTTAAGGTCAGGCTTAACAAAGCCCTGGCTGGGATGATTTAGTTGGGGATTGCTCCTGCTTTGAGCAGGGGGTTGGACTAGATGACCTCCTGAGGTCCCTTCCAACCCTGATATTCTATGATTCAATGATTCTATGACGGGGACCAATCCTTTGGGATTCTGAGCAGCTTCTGTGAGGTCCTCAGTTTTTTCCCTCCCAATGACTTGTGGGAGAGAGCTGAACTGAGAGTGTTCAGCACCTCACAGGATCAGAATGTTAAAATGGACACTCACAAAAGTTACAAGTGTGTCATGGACAGACAGTTGGGAGCCTGGTCCAAATCCCAGTAAAGTCAGTGGAACCCTTAATTCCCATTGTAGCCAACAGAAATTTGGTCAGACTGTTAGGGGCACATTCTGATACTCTTACTTGTACTGAGTTGTACTTTACTCCCTGTGCAGACCTATGGAAATCAATGGGGCTATTGGTGGAGAAAGGTATTCCTTTGCATGAGTAAAGTCCTCAGAATCTGGTCCTTCATTAACATTATAATTCATGGCACCTTAGAGACTAACCAATTTATTTGAGCATGAGCTTTCGTGAGCTACAGCTCACTTCATCGGATGCATACTGTGGAAACTGCAGTCTACTGTAGCTCACGAAAGCTCATGCTCAGATAAATTGGTTAGTCTCTAAGGTGCCACAAGTACTCCTTTTCTTTTTGCAAAGACAGACTAACACGGCTGTTACTCTGAAACCTGTCATAATTCATGGAGAGGAGCCTTGACTTAAGGTCCATCATTAAGACTTTTGGCCTCCTTTTTGTTTTAGGAAGATACATTTTATCAAGCCAATTTAATGCACAAGTTATCTCTTCTGAAAACAAGTTGGAAGTTGGTAGAACAAAACCATATTTCATTTATAGGTGCACATAGAAATGCTTTGTTCAGAAACTTCTCCAGAAGGAGCAAACTAGTTATTTTAAAACCCACTCCTACACAGTTTGTCCATCAATTTCAGATATTTAAAAAATAATAATTCTACTCTAGCCTTAGACCAAGCTTGGGAAGTTTCAGGCCAACAGAAGATTGTATGAGGGAAGTTGGGGCGAGAGTGGGAGTGGGGAATCCATAACTTAGAATGAAAGTTGTCTTTCCACTTCAATCTTTGGAATCACAACCATAACTCCCATAATAAAGCACCAAACTAATGAGTCTGAAATCATAAGAATGATTATATATTTCATCTTTTTGTTCTTTTCTGTTCTTCTTTTCAAACAAACATTAAAAAGAAAGGGAAAGGAAAGAAAGAGAGGTTAAAGCAAGAATTCCTGGGTGAAGGACTATGTTCTGTGTTATGCAAGAGATCAGACTAGGAGTAACATTTTCAAAAGTGCGTGTGATTTAGGAGGCTGAGGGTAAGTCTACACTTCGAGCTCAAGGTGTAAATTCCAGCTTGAGGAGACATACCTGTGCTAGCTTTGATTGAGCTAGTTCACTTAAAATAAACCTTAGGTGTGGCAGTGCAAGAGGCAGGAGGGGCTTGCTGCCAGAGTACTTACTTAGTGTCTCAGAGAGGCTTGTACTCAGCACAGCTAGCCCTTCCCATCACTCATGCACCTGAGGCTACATTCCATCTTTAGCTCAGTCTTAGCTAGCAAAGAAATGTCTCCTCAAGCTGAAATTTACACCTTGAGTTTGAAGAGTAACCATGCCTTAAGTCCCTTTGACCTTCAGTGAGACTTCAGGCCTAAGTGACTGACAAAAAATGGGGCTTAGGCTCCTAAAACACTTGAGCGCTTTTGAAAATGTTTCTGTTTACTTGTCCCTTCTGGCCTTAAACATCTATGCACATACACAACATCGGTTATACTACTATCCAGGGACAGACGTTCTCAAACAAACAGTGGAGTCCTGCTTGCATCAAGGTGTGTGGAATTGCATGGCTGTGTTTGTGAGTACCAATCAAAGCAATACATATTTAGATTGGTAGGTTCCTAAAAATACAGATTGGCGTTTACAAAGGTGACTGCAGTCACATGTGCATTTTTTGCAAGTGCAGGTGGGCGTCAACATTTCGGTTTGACTTAAAGTGATAGTGTCATTACTTTTCAGTATTTTTAACTTATTTTTCCTCCCTGTTAACGGCTCCTTGGAAGACTGACACTGAAATATTTTATTTCCTGATTTTTTTCTCCTCCATCGCTCATGTACGTTAGCTTCTTATTGTTCATGAGTGCTGCCCTGTTGGTAGTTAGGTTTTTTGGGGGTTTTTTTGAGTAAAAGATGATTGAAGAATTTGTCTTGCTTTTTTAAAATAATAAAAAAAAGAAAAATGCATGGCTTTTGCATTTTCTAAATATGCTCACAATCAAATACATCTCTTGGTAATTTGATTTGTAGGAAATGGAGAGAAAAGCATTACGTACAGAGTGCTTTTCAATAATTCATCCTTCCTTAAATGTGCAAAGCCATCACCTCGGTTTAGGAATATAATTTGTACCCCTAACTATACTGAAAATGCATATATGCACTTAGAACACACCCTGTGCTCTAAACTTGTCTGGTTTTGTTGTGTCATTTAGGCACATAGTAATGGTATACACTCTTACAAATATTAACTGTTCCAGTGCGCACACCTGAAAGTGACCTGGGAACAGGGCACCCATTTGGCTCTGTTCCATTCTATTCTACATAGATTCTTATACAGTGCTCATCACCATATCAGATGAGTGCATTAAGCAATGTGACTACCCAACATGTAGGCTGAAAAGCATGGTAGGTCACCGCAGCACAGTATGGCTCAAGTCTACCATGGCTGTAAAGCTCTTGGATCAAATTCTGTGTGGCTTCAAATCAAATTGATGTGGAACAACAATAGGTCTTAGAGAGTATGAGTGTCAGAGACCAGGACATGGGTGGTTGTGCCTGTGGGTTGGAGCAGGAGTCCTCCAGGAATAGGAGCCAAGGGTCAAAGCTGGGTTATCTGGAGAGTATCTAGGCAGGAGCAGGGCTGGGTCTCTGACAGAGGCAAACCTGGGTCTGCTGCAGGGACAGGACTGGAAGAAGGAAGAACTATCACAGCTGTGGATGAATGCTTTGAGCAGCCAGCAAACTGCTGCTGGGCTTAAGAGCAAACCTGCTTGCTTCCTCAGCCAATCAGGAGAGACGTTTCATCCGGCGGTCGCGCTGATGCAGCCCAGCTGTGCTCATTAGGCGGTCAGGAGCCCAAGCAGGTGCTGCTGAGGGCCATATTCCTGACAATGGGTCGGGGGCATGTTTAGTCCCAGGGGTTCCCCATTCTAAGTGTGTTACAAATACTTGGTGTCTGCAGCACCTGGGAGGATGAGGTGCTTTCTTCACTTGTGGCTTAACTCATCCCACCCTCCCAGCGTGGACCCAAAGTCACAAGCACGGTGGCTTTCTAGTCCTCCTGACTCACAATCCTCAGTGTTGGCAACTTTGGTCCTGGGCCTCACAACATATGGTTTTTTTTCCTGAAGGCCACAGGTCCTGTGGTCGTATATTCCAGCTTTCTCTTTAAAAAAAACAAACAAACAAAAAAAAAACAGTTTCTAGCCTTTGTGGTTCCAGAAAAATAATTGACTACGTGATTCCTAAAGGCTCAATAAGCAGAAGGTGAATCAAACATGTATTTTTTTCTAATCTCCTGTTTTAAGCCAATCTCATGATTTTTAGGGAGCTGGACTCATGATCTGTGAATGCTTGGGGTTGGTCATAGAATCATAGAATCATAGAATCTCAGGGTTGGAAGGGACCCCAGAAGGTCATCTAGTCCAACCCCCTGCTCAAAGCAGGACCAATTCCCAGTTAAATCATCCCAGCCAGGGCTTTGTCAAGCCTGACCTTAAAAACCTCTAAGGAAGGAGATTCTACCACCTCCCTAGGTAACGCATTCCAGTGTTTCACCACCCTCTTAGTGAAAAAGTTTTTCCTAATATCCAATCTAAACCTCCCCCACTGCAACTTGAGACCATTACTCCTCGTTCTGTCATCTGCTACCATTGAGAACAGTCTAGAGCCATCCTCTTTGGAACCCCCTTTCAGGTAGTTGAAAGCAGCTATCAAACCCCCCCTCATTCTTCTCTTCTGCAGGCTAAACAATCCCAGCTCCCTCAGCCTCTCCTCATAACTCATGTTATGACTATTGGATTATAACTCAGTGCTGACTTATCCTGTTGTTTACCACCCTGCTGTTTGCTTCATTCATGTGTTGCGTCTTGTCATTAACTAAGATTATAGACTCTTTAGGGTGGGGACTGACTTTACTACAGTGTACTACTGTAGTGTAGACACTTCCTACATTGACGGAAGGACTTTTTCTATCAATTTAGGTAATCCACCACTCTGAGAGAGAGCTAGCCGAGTTGATAGAAGAATTCTTACATGGACCTAGTCGTGTCTACAGTGGGGGTTAGGTCGACCTAACTGTCTTGCAGGGTGCAAAATTTTTCACAGCCTTGAGCAATGTAGCTAGGTTGATCTGATTTTCAGGTGTAGACCCCATCTTATGTATTCATGAAGCACCTAGCACAACGGGGTCCCAATTGGGGCTGCTAAGCACTCCTGTAACACAGGTGTTAATAATAACCTTATACCATAAAGCAACACTATCACATCTAGAGATGTGTTCTGACCAAAATCCGGATCCAAACACCCAGAGTTGAACATTCGGGGAGGGTTACGCCATTGCAAATGGAATAGATGGTCTCTCTGGAAGGGACTAAGCTGTGACGAAGTGGGACTGTTCTTAATGTTTCCTCTGAATACTGTAGGGGTGCCTTGGTTTCCCCTATGCATTTCTAGGTGGTGGGATAAAGGGATGTAATTGTTGCAGAGCAAAGGGCCAGTGTACATAAATGGATGACACTCTGTCTCCTGGCAACTGATGGCCTGGGCCCTTCCCCCTGCAAGGTGAGAGCTAAAGGGTTGAAGACAAAGAGATCAGGAGACCTCCTGGCCCTGGAAAGGGACAAAGCCCAGAGGAGGAAGGGCTGGAGGGTGAGTCAGTTTGGGCTGGCTGGGGACATGGACTGAAGTGCAGATGTGGTTGTCTGGCTCACTGCCCCCCAAAATGGACCCGGCTGAGGGGTCCTGTTCTCTGTACCTACAAGCTCTGTTTTAGACTGTGTTCCTGTCATCTAATAAACCTCTGTTTTATTGGCTGGCTGAGAGTCATGTCTGACTGCGAAGTTGGGGGGCAAGACCCTCTGGCTTCCCCAGGAGCCCCGCCTGAGCGGACTCGCTGTGGGAAGCGCACGGAGGGGCAGAGGATGCTGAATGCTCCGAGGTCAGACCCAGGAAGGTGAAAGCTGTGTGAGCTTTTTTCCCTGCAGACAGGCTGCTCCCAGAGAGGAGACTTCACCAAAGTCCTGATTGGCTTCGTAGGGAGCAGTTCCAGAGCATCGCCCGGGGACTCCGTGACACAAGCCAAACCCCCTTATCTCTTTGGGGTTTCAAAATCTGGATCCAGATAAGAATCCTGGGTCTGCTCAGATCGTCTCAATGTGTAAGCACAACGGGGAGAGTTTGCAGAGCTTGCAAGCTTTGGCTTTGAATTTCCACGCTTTGATGGTTACAATTAACTACCACTTCCTTGCAGTGTTGCATGTGCTAATCCAGCTATAGTATATCAATCTGTGAGGAGTTACCCACCTGCTTAGCACTCGGCATCATTTGTTTTCCTTATTCCTTGTTCCTGTCAGAGAGCAAATAGTACTGCTGTCACTTAGAAAAATGGGGTTTGCCTGCTGTGCTTGAGAAACCCTCCGCACCAGGCGGATTTTATAGATTCCAGGAGCTCCCACTGTAGGGCCGGTGTTCAGACAAGGGATCTACAGAGGCAAAGGTTCACTGCTTTACTGCACCAGCATCAAATGGAAATGTTGTAATGTTCCCATCTGTGAAAGGCTTGCCAAAACAGCTTAGTGTTTCAGATGCCGTGTGCTGAACGAAGACAAGATCTCACTGGAAGCCATGGGAGCTAGGAGAGTTTATGAAGCAGAAAGTATGGACTAAGGAACAGATAAGACCAGTGATAGTTTACTGGCCTTGCAATTCTTTTAAGAGGCACTAATGGTAGTGGACTGCTGCAGTGGAAGTAGACTCAGACTCATTTAAGGCAGTAGCATGAAATTGGTTGCAATAAAATTATGCATTAAATGTGCATTATGTTTAATAAGACTGTATTGCACTTCCAATGTTTACTCTGTGCCTATTGAGGCTGATCCAATTTTCTTAAGTTCTCCAATTGGTTCACTATCAGGTTTCCAGCCAGAAGGTCAAATTTCACTTGCTGTTAGAACATGTCTCCATTACTTCACTAAGGCATTTACACTTCATATTCATTACCTCTTCTTTTTTCTTTTTTTAAATCTCTCTATCTCCTGTAACAGCACTGCTCCAAGATGCTCCCTGAAGGTGGCATGTTTGACAAAAATGAGAGCAGCCTTAATAGCTGTCAACTCGAGAATTGTCCAGGAAAAAAAAAAAGAGGAAGGAAGATTATTTCAAAACCCACACTGGAGGTAATTTTATGTTGTTGTGCTGAAGGTGTCTAAATGACCTTTGTGAAATAATGGGTTTCAGACAGGAAACTGGGAGAGTAAGTGGAGAGGCAGGAATGTATGTTTAATACAGTATGTGGCCAGAACTGTACCAAACTGGGAGCTGGATTGTTTTAATCAGAACCAATGATAGTTTGTGTTCCAAAAACTCATATTATTTCCCAACATCTCTACAAACTCTGTTAACACTGCGCTCAGTGTGGGGAATGCAGGCAAAGGACCAGCAGGCTCATTTTGGAGTGCTCTCTTGCTCAGCAAATACGTTGTTCAGATAATCCAAGCCTGCTTGTTTGTTCTCTTCTTGTACCAGGCTGTTAGGAGAAATTTGGAAGAATTCAGTATATCTAACAAGTTCCAGAACTTGGAGCAGTATTCATCACTCCAATATGGGTGCCCATGGCAGTGAAGTTAGCCAGGTTATCTAGAAGATGCCGCAGTCAGGGCACAGTACAGCACTTGGCCTTGGCAGTAAGGTCTATGCCCAGCATTCAGCTTCATTAGCTCGGAAAAATACAATGGAGGCCCTAAACAACTTACCAGTTGCCTTAGATAATTAACTATTTGCATTTGTCTAGCCTCAGTATTTGCAGTATCCAAGGTATTTTCCATAGGAAGGGTAGGAATATTGCAGCTATTGGGTACTTCTGGGAGAATTCTGCACCACTGCACTTGTGAAGAATTTATATCCACTGCAGATTTCTTTGCTTCCCCTCAGAAAAATGACTTTCTGAGGGGAAGCAAAAGGAAGCCACAAAAGCAGTCATGCGATCTTCCCAAACAGTATGTTTCGGGTGCCCAGGGCAGCCAGCACAGAGGTAAATCACTGCAGGGCTGGGGAAGACCCGGCTGGTGGCTCCTACCCTGCACCGGGCTCAGCTGCTAGTCCTGGCTGGGCTGGGGAGCACAGGACTTCTTCTTCCTCTGCACGGCATCCACGGCCGGGTCAGACCCACTGCCAGATTTCTCCCCCCAGCTGCAGGAAGTGGTGCAAACTCCCTCTCTCATGCTTCCTGCACCCATCGCTCCTCAGCTGCAGGGGGAGGGGTCCCTGTACAGAGAGCTGCTCCCCCATCCACTCAACCCCTGTGCATCCAGAACCCCCTCATACCCAGACCCTCCTGCCAATCCTCACCCCCCTGCACTCAGAACTACCCCAGTGAGCCCCATACCTCCTGTATCTGGACCACCCTGACGAGCCTCCCACACCCAGATCCTCACCCCACTGAGCCCCAACCAGCTGCACCTGGATCCCCACCCCACTGAGCTCCACTCCCAGAGCATCTGGACCCCCCACTGAGTCCCCCACACCCAGACCCCCTTGCCGAGCTCTGTCCCCCTCACACCTAGACACCCTCCCACTGAGCCCCAACCACCTTCACCTGGACCCCACTGCAGAGTTCCATTACCATTGCACCCAGAACCGCCCCCAACAAACCCCTGTGCATCCAGATCCCCCCACACTCAGATCCCACACTGAGCTGCCCACACCCAGACTGCCCCACACAGAATCCTCTCAACCCACACCTGGATCCCTCCACACTTGGATCCTGCCTTGTTGAGCTGGCTGCCCACACCTGGTACACCTGGCACGGAAGGGCAGGGCCCTGGGGTGTTTCTGGGGCAGGCCCAGTCCTTGTACTGTATCAGGATTGGGTGCAGCCTCACCTCTGAATCCGTGTCCAGAGGGTGGGGGAACTACACGGTGATCTCTCACCTCTGTGCAGCCAGCGGCCTGTGCCCTCCAATATCATGCTGGAGCCTCCACATTTATTTGACAAAATTTGCAGAATTTTGCAGAATTTTAAAATATTGGGCACAAAAATTTTAATTTTTTGGTGCAGAATTTTTAATTTTTTAGTGCAGAATGCCCTCAGGAGTAACTGGGTTAACCTTGCCTATCTACAGTCAAAGTGGCAAGTTTTTAAGGCTGCTGCTGCAATGAACAAAAAATTAGTCAAAGTATTTAGTAAGTGTGGAAAGGGAAAGGTCATGGGCTTTTGAGAAGTCTTTGATATGTTCTCGGGGGGGGGGAGGGCTAATCTGGTGCTTCTACTCAGTGGGAGTCTTGCCATTGGTTTTAATGGGGGTTGGATTGAGCCTTGTAAAATCATTCCATTCGCATCTTACATCACAACAGCTCTGCTTATTGGGCGTTAATTTGCTCATTTGATCATTTCCTCATCCTAATATCCATTTGTTTTGTCTCATCTAGCTGTCATGACTTTTGCATGTCCTAGATTGTGAGCTCTTTGGGGGATCGACTGTCTTTTTGCTAAATAGATATACAGTGCCAACAAGTGTGGTTTTGATCCTTGACTGGTGTCCCAAGATGCTATTGCAACCCAAATAATAATACCATCCCTGACAGAATCGCAACCAGCAACCTGAATTTGTTTCTCATTGGGGACCAGATCCTCAGCTGATATAAATCCATTGAAGTCAATGAGTGGACCCATCTTTATACCAGCTGACAATCTAGCCCTGTGTCTGTCTGCACTGTGAATTAAGAAGTCTTGGATCTTGTTTTTTAATTACTTATGAATGAGTTAATTACACCATGGGTTTATATCATCATTTAAATATTTTAATTTCAGAATAAATATTGGTAGTTATGATAGATTTAGAACTGGAAACTGAAATTTACGTTCATTATTCTTCACTATTTAAGTAACATTAAAGGAAGTCCTGAGTTACTCACAGTCATGGGGAAGGGTAGCAAAACAGCATGCAAATTTTCTGGTTTTAGTCCTGTTATTTGCTTCATCTGTTACCACTGTCCCCGCAGAGATGAAAGTGTGAGGACTAGCTCATTCTGTGCTGCTCGTGGGAAGAGAGGGCTTAAAATTTAGTGCTGCTGGTGTGTTTTTATGATATTGGCATGAAGCACTGACCTGCAGAAATTAATTCGAGACAGTTACATTAATTTCTCTTAATGCCCAGTAGTTGATGGGTGCAGGAACATTACAAACCTTTAAATGAAAGGGCCAATATTTTCAAAATGACTGATTTTGGGTACTTCCATTTTTGAACTTTGAGACACCTTAGAGGGGCCTATTTTTCAGAATGTGCTGAGCATCTAACCTGTGAAAATCAGCCCCTTTCAAGCTGTCTCAAGTTGAGCACCAAAACTTGCGGGCACTAGTTATTTTGAAAGTGTCGGCCGAGAAATTTTGTCACAAGCCTTTAAGTTGAAGTAGTTTGGTTTTTTAACACACACTGTTCTTAATGAATGTGCTGGTTTCTTTTACATCACTAACATTTAATGTTTCTTACAGTGAGAGAGGTGTTAACATTTAAAATTGAAAAATCATCCAGGGTACCGTGGCTACATTTTCAGTGTGACAGATAAGAAGAGACCAGATGAACAAGCAAATACTGCTAAGTTATAACTGGAGCTTATACTTCAGTAGACATTTCTGTCTGTATGGCTCATTGTCTCTTTACTGCTTGATGTCCTGCCTTGGTTCTTCATTCCTAAATTGCTGAGATAATTCTGTGTCCAAATAGCAAGTTTAGCATGTACAGTAACAGGATTCGCTTTCATTGTTTCTCTAAATGTGTCTACCTGAGATCACGTTTTACACTGGCAACGGGAATCTATTTCAGCAACATATTCCCTCTTGTAAGCATCTGCTTAGAACATTTTAATATCTTTGGATGAAAGCTTAAAGCCCATGTTTCTGTTACTTCTAACTTTTTTTTCACAATGTCGAGACTGAACATTCAGGAAAAGCTGGCTGCCACTTTGGAGGATGGGTGGCCTTCTGGTTAAGGCAGTAGACGTGACTCAGAAAATATGGGTTCAATTCTTGGCTTTGCTACAAGGCTGTGTGGTGTTGAGCAAGTCACTAAATCTCTCTGTACTTCTGGTCCCCATCTGTAAAATGGGGATGATAATACTAATTTTCTTTTGCCCTATTTTCTTTGTTGTATATTGAGATTGTACGCTGCTGGGGTCAGGGATTGCCTACTACTGTGTGTTTGTACTAACCCTTTGGCTGGGCTTTCTATGTGCTAGAGCAGTAATCACAAGCCCTTGAATGCCCCCGATTCTTCACATTCAGAAGCAATGACAATTCTAAAGAGGACTTCCAGGTGGATGAGGAACAGTTGGCCACTGATGGCTCCAAGTCAAATGTTTGTTGAAAAACAATGGGTTAATGAAGGCAGCTTAATGAAGATGTCTAGTAACCTGACCGGGAATGTGGGGGAAAGGGCACAAGTTATTTCAAACACCTCAGCAGGTGCCATTTTGAGGTATGTGTTTTACAGTTAAGGTTAGTTACACACATACTTGTTTGTTTATTTTGTTTTGCTTTCCTCCAGAGTGCTGCTTTCTTCTCCATTCCAGCTGTTTGTATTTACTGCTGCTGACTTGCATGCTAGGGCAAAGGATCCAAAGCCCATTGACTTCAGTGGATGTTGGATTTTCTTACATTTCCATAACCTTTCAAATGAGTCCAAAAGCCTGAAATAGTTTGTAATAAACAAGGCTAACTGGGGACATGTCTGTAGCTTCATCACCTCTTAAAAAGCAGCTGGGGAATGAAGTGAGTGAAGGATTGATTCCAAACTGACTCACTGATATCTCTTCTCCAAATGACCTTCTGTCTACTAGTTTCAGTTTCTTCACTTCCCAGGACTAACTGAGATCAGCAGACTGTGGCTCATGTGAAGAAGGGAGATTATGTTAGAATGAACTCTTCTCTCATTATTTCCAACCTCACTCTCTAACACTTCCCTCCTTGTACGTTCCCTCTTGTAAATTCAACATTCTATCTGTCTATGTTTCAGGGATTTGTCTGATTAAAACTAACAAAAGAAAGTGTGAGGGTTAGATGTTGTCTGTGGCTCCTACTTGTATTTCATGTCAAATGCTGGCACACATTTGAAGAGTTCTCCAAATGACTATGCACACAATGTCCAAATCTAATTTGACCTGCATTGGTGTAGCTTCAGCTTTCAATTGCACAGCTCTTCCTCTAAAACAGTGCAGCTCCATTTCCAAATTGGGATGTTGGAGAAATTGCTCATGGGGCAGCTCCCTCAGTAGACCAACGTGTGTTTCAACAGACTCAACAGACTGACAAACTCCAGGCCACTAAGCATTGAGAGCGTATTTGTGCATGATTCAATGTGTGTGTCATACTTCAAAAATGTGCACGTACATATGTATATGCAAACATTTTCCAGAGTGATTATTAATGATCAGGACTCTGTAAACAAGTCATCCCTCATCACATGTTGTGGCTCAGCCCAATACAGCAAAGAGATCTCAGGCCAAACTGAGGTTTCAGTCCTACAAAGACTTATGCACATGCTTAACATTAAGCACTGGGAGAAGTCTCATTGTTTTCAATGAGACACTTGCATTAAAGTTAAGCTCATGCTCAACTCTTTACAGGTCTGGGTTCTCTTCCCAACTCTGATGTGGACTTACTGTCACCTCAGTTTCCCATCTCAAAAGTGAGTGGGGTGTTGTGAGGATAAATCCATTAGCAGTTGGAAGTGCTCACATACTAGGGTTAGAAGCACTATAGTAAAGCCTATAACTAAAAATCTTCTCTTTGCTGACACATACGTATTGACCTCTTTGTGTTTTCTCAGGTCAGAGCAGTATGTTATAACCACAAAGCAGAAATGCAGAGGTGGAAGTTATGAGGTTTTGCAGGCAGGATAGGAGGAATGCATGTTCTAACCTGGGAGCCTCTGAGGAGGAGAGAGGGAACTCAAGAGCTGCACTGAAGTGGCAGTAATTGGGTTTCCTCAGTCGTGGCTGGTGCAGTCAGCTGACTAAAGTACATTTTATCTATTAGCTTGTTCTTCTTCAGAATTATTTGCTTTTCTCATCTTATGCTGTTCACAGAACAATAGTAATTAATAGGCATTCCAGTTTGGGCTCTTATATTTAATTGTGAGAATATGTGAAGACCTACCTAGGGACTGATCCAAAGTCCATTGAAATCATTGGCAGGAAGTATGGTCTAATCCATAGAGCATTGGACTGGTACTCAGAAGATACCTGCTCCGATTCTCAGTGCAGCAATAGATTTCCTGTGTGACCTTGGGTAAATCATTCAAGCTCCCAGTGCCTCAGTTTCCTCTTTGTATTTAAAAAAGAGCAGGGGCATTGATACTTCTGTCACAGGACTCAGGCTGCAGTTCAGACCAGCAAAGGGTTGTGTCACCTCTTACCCTGTAGCCCTGAGTGCCTCACAATACTTTGCTACTGTAGCTACTGTCCTGGGATGCTCAGTCAGCCCAACAAGCATGTGGGTCACACCCTGAGTGTCTGAATTCTGCTGCCAGCTTTGGTTCAGCAGCTCTGGCCCCACCAGCCAGTCTACAGCCCCACTCTGGCTTCCACCAACCTGGGTTACAACGAGGAAGGTGACCCCAACACACTCCCAGTCCTGAATTTTCCCACAATCGTGTACTCTGCAATGTCCAGCCCTCTCCTGCACAGTTCAGTGAAATAATAAGGTTTGTTCCTTTAAAGAGAAGCACGTCCCAGTTTGTTAACTGGGGTAAATACACCCTTCCATTTAAACAGCACTGAGTTGATTGATAGTAGAAATAAAACCAATTTATTAACAATAAAATGGATATAGAACGTAGATTAAGTGATGCTGAGTAAAAGGAATAAAGTCAGAAAGGGTTACAAGCAACTAAAAGTGGAAACATGCATCTAGAAATCTACAATTTAATCTAGCAAGGTAGAAGCTTGGTTCAAGATGGTTTCTTTCTCCAGTCTTTCCTCTTCCCAGATATGACTGACTCCCTCAGTTGAGACCTTCCACAGAAGTACAAGGTGCTGGTTTCCCTTGTCTTCCTAGGTAAAAGATCTTTGCCTAAGCAGGTTTCTCACCTATATTCAGTGTCTAGAGACTTTTCAGCCCCTTCTTGGTTGAAGGACTCATCTTTCTCAGCTTTCAAGAACTCTATTCCCTTTTGTCTGTCTTGTAATGGATAACTTAGGGGTTCTCTGCCCCCACTTGATAGTCCAGTAAACCTTTGAAAAGCTGCTCTCTCCAAGTTCATTGACCTTGCTTCAAGAGGCAGAATGACCTCATGCTGTTCTTCCCTTTCTGTGGTCCTCCCATCCCCCTGCCAATTTCTATGTACATGGGGCTTCCACTGTTTTTGGTCACACCTTGCTTAATTTTCTTTGGAGACAGGAAGCTCACTGTGACATTTCTTCCTGTCTGGGAGAGACCTGTTTCTCCTTTTGTTTGAGTCACAGACAGTATAATATCATATTAATGAGCATTCATAATTCCTTACATAGTGTTAATACATACAATTCACAATGTTATTTATCACCAGTGTGTCACAGGCTTTCATAAAAGATGTCACTCTGTACAATTTTATAATACAATGATATTGTATACAATGAGGTGATTCAATTGCTAATCACTTGAGGTTCAACCCATCCACTCGGTCCTTATAGACCAGTAAACCTTTGCAACATATTCTTTAACCTTGTCTACACTGGCACTTTACAGTGCTGCAACTTTCTTGCTCAGGGCTGTGAAAAAACACCTCCCTGAGCGCTGCAAGTTTCAGCGCGGTAAAGTGGAAGTGTAGACAGTGCACTAGCGGTAGCTACTCCCCTCATGGGGGTGGGTTTTTTACAGCATCCTAGTGCTGGTGCCACGACTACACAGCCATGTTAAAGTGCCACCGAGGCCAGTGAAGACATACCCTTTGGAAAGTAAAACCCAGACCAAGCTTCTTTCTTGTGCAGGGTGTAGACACCATGCTTCCTCCTCCCGCACTTGTTAGCTTTGTTTACCCAATATGTAAAAATGGACCATCGTTGTCTTTGCCTGATGACTGGGCTGGTCAGAGAAGCAAACACATTCTTTTGTCTAGGGCAGACCTGTTTCCCAACTTTCCCTGATATGGCTGATATAAACACATTTTAGTCATAATTCCAGTATATATCCACAACTCAAAATATACACCACAGAAATACATCACACAAGAATATTAACTGTTAGTGAGTTGTTAGTTTTCAAATGGTACCTCACAAGGTATATTGTGTACAAAGATTATTACAATAGTGTGTAGGGTGTGAATTCAGGGAGCCTTGGGGTCACAACTTTCTACTTCATAGGGAAGTGAGGATAAAATCCATTGTGATAGTGCTCAAGTGATGTGGGTCATATGACTACCTAGAGACACAGAATTCAAAAACTCCCTTTTGGTTTTGGATGGTGAGCCAGATGACAGATGTGTGCTATAGACCGCCGGGATCCGATTTGGATATGGATAGAGACCTCTTTAATGTTTTTAAAGAAGTAAATACTAATGGGAATTGTGTGATCATGGGAGACTTTAACTTCCCAGATATAGACTGGAGGACAAGTGCTAGTAATAATAATAGGGTTCAGATTTTCCTGGATACGACAGCTGATGGATTCCTTCACCAAGTAGTTGCTGAACCGACAAGAGGGGATGCCATTTAGACTTGGTTTTGGTGAGCAGTGAGGACCTCATAGAAGAAATGGTTGTAGGGGACAACCTTGATTCGAGTGATCATGAGCTAATTCAGTTCAAACTAAATGGAAGGCTAAACAAAAATAGATCTGTGACTAGGGTTTTTTATTTCAAAAAGGCTAACTTTAAAAAATTAAGGAAATTAGTGAGGGAAGTGGATTGGACTGAAAAACTTGTGGATCTAAAGGCAGAGGAGGCCTGGAATTACTTCAAGTCAAAGTTGCAGAAACTATCGGAAGCCTGCATCCCAAGAAAGGGGAAAAAATTCATAGGCAGGAGTTGTATACCAAGATGGATGAGCAAGCATCTCAGAGAGGTGATAAAGAAAAAGTAGAAAGCCTACAAGCAGTGGAAGATGGTAGGGATCAGCAAGGAAAGCTACCTTATTGAGGTCAGAACATGTAGGGATAAAGTGAGAAAGGCCAAAAGCTATGTATAGTTGGACTTTGCAAAGGGAATTAAAACCAATAGTAAAAGGTTCTACAGCCATATCACAGAATCATAGAATATCAGGGTTGGAAGGGACCTCAGGAGGTCATCTAGTCCAATCCCCCTGCTCAAAGCAGGACCAATCCCCAACTAAATAAATATAAATAAGAAGAAAACAAACAAAGAAGAAGTGGGACCACTTAACACTGAGGATGGAGTGGAAGTTAAGGATAATCTAGGCATGACCCAATATCTAAACAATTACTTTGCCTCAGTTTTTAATGAGGCTAATGAGGAGCTTAGGGATAATGGTAGGACGACAAATGGGAAGGAGAATATGGAGGTAGATATTACCACATTCGAGGTAGAAGCCAAACTTGAACAGTTTAAGGGAATAAATCGGGGCGCCCAGATAATCTTCATCCAAGAATATTAAAGGAACTGGCACATGAAATTGCAAGGCCATTAGCAAGACTTTTTAATGAATCTGTAAACTCAGGGGTTGTACCGTATGACTGGAGAATTGCTAACATAGTTCCTATTTTTAAGAAAGGTAAAAAAAGCGATCTGGGTAACTACAGGCCTATTCGTTTGACATCTGTAGTATGCAAGGTCTTGGAAAAAATTCTGAAGGAGAAAGTAGTTAAGGACATTGAGGTCAATGGTAATTGGGAGAAAATACAACAAGGCTTTACAAAAGGTAAATCGTGTCAAACCAACCTGATATCCTTCTTTGAGAAGGTAACACATTTTTTAGACAAAGGCAACGCAGTGGATCTAATTTACCACCATTTCAGTAAGACATTTGATACGGTTCCACATGGAGAATTATTAGCTAAACTGGAAAAGATGAGGATCAATATGAAAATTGAAAGGTGGATAAGGAACTGGTTAAAGGTGAGACTACAAGGGGTCACACTGAAAGGTGAACTGTCAGGCTGGAAGGAGGTTACTAGTGGAGTTCCTCAAGGATCGGTTTTGGGACCAATCTCATTTAATCTTTTTAGTACTCACCATGGCACAAAAAGTGGGAATGTGCTAATAAAGTTTGCGGATGACATGAAGCTGGGAGGTATTGCCAATACAGAGAAGGATTGGGATATCATACAGGAAGATCAGGATGACCTTGTAAACTGGAGTAATAGTAATAGGATGAAATGTAATAGTGAAAAGTGCAAGGCCATGCATTTAGGGATTAATAACAAGAATTTCTGTTATAAACTGGGGACGCATCACTTGGAATCAACAGAGGAGGAGAAGGCCCTCGGAGTATTGTTTGATCTCAGGATGACTATGAGCCACCAATGTGATATAGCTGTGAAAAAAGCTAATGTGGTCTTGGGATGCATCAGGCGAGGTATTTCCAGTAGCAATAAGGAGGTGTTAGTACCGTTATACAAAGCAATGGTGAGACCTCATCTAGAATACTGTGTGCACCTCCGGTCTCCCACATTTAAGAAGGATGAATTCAAACTGGAACAGGTACAGAGAAGGGCTACTAGGATGATCCAAGGAATGGAAAACCTGTCTTATGAAAGGAGACTCAGAGAGCGTGGCTTGTTTAGCCTAACCAAAAGAAGGCCGAGAGGAGATATGATTGCTATCTATAAATATATCAGAGTGATAAATTCCATGGAGGGAGAAGAATTATTTAAGTTCAGTACCAGTGTGGACACAAGAACAAATGGCAGGTTTCAGAGTAGCAGCCATGTTAGTCTGTATTCACAAAAAGAAAAGGAGGACTTGTGGCACCTTAGAGACTAACAAATTTATTTGAGCATAAGCTTTTGTGAGCTACAGCTCACTTCATCAGATGCATGCAGTGGAAAATGCAGTGGGGAGATTTTATATACACAGAGAACATGAAACAGTGGGTGTTACCATACACACTGTAATGAGAGTGATCAGGTAAGGTGAGCTATTACCAGCAGGAGAGAAAAAAAAACCCTTTTGTAGTGATAATCAAGGTGGGCCATTTCCAGTGGGGGGGCGGAGGAGGAGTAAACATGGGGAAATAGTTTTACTTTGTGTAATGACACATCCACTCCCAGTCTTTATTCAAGCCTAAGTAAATGGTGTCCAGTTTGCAAATTAATTCCAATTCAACAGTCTCGCGCTGGAGTCTGGTTTTGAAGTTTTGTTGTTGAAGAATTGCCACTTTTAGGTCTGTAATCGAGTGAGCAGAGAGATTGAAGTGTTCTCCAACTGATTTTTGAATGTTATAATTCTTGACATCTGATTTGCGTCCATTTAGTCTTTTACGTAGAGGCTGTTCAGTTTGGCCAATGTACATGGCAGAGGGGCATTGCTGGCACATGATGGCATATATCACATTGGTAGATGTGCAGGTGAACGAGCCTCTGATAGTGTGGCTGATGTGATTAGGCCCTATGATGGGCTTTGTTGCAAGGATAGGTTCATGGGTTAGTATTTTTGTTGTGTGGTGTGTGGTTGCTGGTGAGTATTTGCTTTAGGTTGGGGGGCTGTCTGTAAGCAAGGACTGGCCTGTCTCCCAAGATCTGTGAGAGTGATAGGTCATCCTTCAGGATAGGTTGTAGATCCTTGATGATGTGCTGGAGAGGTTTTAGTTGGGGGCTGAAGGTGATGGCTAGTGGCGTTCTGTTATTTTCTTTGTTGGGCCTGTCCTGCCGTAGGTAACTTCTGGGTTACTACAGCCTCCCAACCTGAAGCAAATACTCACAAGCAACCACACACCACACAACAAAAACACTAACCCAGGAACCTATCCTCGCAACAAAGCCCGTTTCCAACTGTGTCCACATATCTATTCAGGGCACACCATCATTGGCCAAACTGGACAGAATAAAAGAATAAATGGACACAAATCAGACGTCAAGAATTATAACATTCAAAAATCAGTCGGAGAACACTTCAATCTCTCTGCTCACTCGATTACAGACCTAAAAGTGGCAATTCTTCAACAACAAAACTTCAAAACCAGACTCCAACACGAGACTGCTGAATTGGAATTAATTTGCAAACTGGACACCATTAACTTAGGCTTGAATAAAGACTGGGAGTGGATGTGTCATTACACAAAGTAAAACTATTTCCCCATGTTTATTCCCCGCCCCACCCCACCACGCACACTGTTCCTCACATGTTCTTGTCAACTGCTGGAAATGGCCCATCTTGATTATCACTACAAAAGGTTTTTTTTCTCTCCTGCTGGTAATAGCTCATCTTACCTGATCACTCCCGTTACAGTGTGTATGATTACACACATTGTTTCATGTTCTCTGTGTATATAAAATCTCCCCACTGTATTTTCCACTGCATGGATCTGATGAATTGAGCTGTAGCTCATGAAAGCTTATGCTCAAATAAATTTGTTAGTCTGTAAGGTGCCACAAGTACTCCTTTTCTTTTTAAGAACAAATGGATATAAACTGGCCATCAGGAAGTTTAGACTTGAAATTAGACAAAGGCTTCTAACCATCAGAGGAGTGAAGTTCTGGATCAGCCTTCCAAGGGAAGCAGTGGGGACAAAAGACATATCTGGCTTCAAGACTAAATTTGATAAGTTTATGGAGGAGATGATATGATGGGATAGCCTAATTTTGGCAATTAATTGATCTTCGACTATTAGCGGTAGATATGCCCAATGGCCTGTGGTGGGATGTTAGATGGGATGGGATCTGAGTTACTACAGAGAATTCTTTCCTGGGTGTCTGGCTGGTGAATCTTGCCCACATGCTCAGGGTTTAGCTGATCACCATACTTGGGGTCAGGAAGGAATTTTCCTCCAGGGTACATTGGCAGAAGCCATGGGGGTTTTTCGCCTCCCTCTGCAGTGTGGGGCACGGGTCACTTGCTGGAGGATTCTCTGTACCTTGACGTCTTTAAACACAAGTTGAGGACTTCAATAGCTCAGACATAAGTTCGGGGTTTGTTACAGGAGTTGGTGGGTGAGATTCTGTGGCCTGCATTTTGTAGGAGGTCAGACTAGATGATCATAATGGTCCCTTCTGACCTTAAAATCTATAATTCTATGACATTGTTTTTAATTTCTTTAAGTTCGCCAAGTTTGTGAGAGTAATTGACCAAGGGCAGGGTTACTTAAAGTCCATGGAAAATGCATTTATTCTTTTGTTTTTTATTAAACTTTCTCTTTCTATTGTTTCTCCTTTTCATACTAATAGTACAGATTATTTCTCAAATGAAGAAGTACATAGCTCGGAAAGGGGAAAAGAACCATTTCAAAATATGCAGAATCAAGATCAGTGTCTACCCAAGCAAAACTCTCACTGATATCAGGAAGTGATTTACCTCTTTTTGGGATGCCGGTCTGGGCCTATGAACTACACATACTGCTATAAATACACATATATAGAAATGTACGTACATATGTACATACAACAGCAGGCAGTCTGATCTTGTGGATTGAGCCTAGGAGTCTGGCGGGTCCTCATGCCACCTTTGCCACTGACCTTCTGTGTGACCTTGGCCTCAGTTTCCTGATATGTAAAATGAGGATAATTCTACTGACCCACTTTGGTAAAGGCCTCTGAGTTCAATGGATGAAAAGAACTATATAAGAGCTAAGTATTTAGATAGACAGACAGATATAATTAGGGCCCTACCAATTTCACTGCCGTGAAAAACATGTCACGGACTATGAAATAAGCCCTTCGCCATGAAATCGCATCTCCCCCTGCTGCTAGGGGGAGCTCCTATCTCGGGCTGGCTGGGAAGGAATAGGACTTGTCCACCCCTGCACAGCCGCTCTCGGGGTACCTCAGACCCACCTCCACCTCCAGGAACCTCCTGCAGCTGCAGGAAGCTCCATGGTTGCTGCCTTCAGAGTCCAGCTCTGAAGGCAACATAGAAGTGAGGGAGACAATCCCATGACCCCCTTACAACAGGTTTGCGACCCCCCCCCCATCCCCTTTTGGGTTGGGAACCTCAGTTACAACACCATGAAATTTCAGATCGAAACATTTGAAAATATGAAAATTTACCAATTTTCAAATCCTATGGCTGTGAAATTGACCAACATGGACCGTGAATTTGGTAGGGCCCTAGATATAATAGAGAGAGGTGAGTATGTGCACATAAACACATACGTACATGGGCATGTATAGAAGAGTGACTTAACACATTGGGCTGTAGACACTTCTAGACCAACTCTATTTAATCGGGCCTTCCCCAAAACGTAGTTGTCTGAGTCTTGATCCCAGAACATAAATGGTTTTTCTATTGTTTGTTTCTTTCAGTTTAAAAGGGAAAACAGGAGGTACCAAAATGTTCCATTCCATTATAAAACACCTATAAATAGTTGGCCAATCACATGGTTCGCTTGACTGAATAATCAGATCATAATTGTTTTGCCGAAAGGCATGTCATCCTGGATAATGGATCATCCAGTGAGCATCTCCCCTGCATTGTTATTGGCATGGTAGACTAAGAAATATTTTTACTTAGCAAAGGCTATTTCTGCAAAGGCTGCTACAGCTAGTGTTCATAGAATCATAGATGATTAGGGTTGGAAGAGACCTCAGGAGATCATCTAGTCCAACCCCCTGCTCAAAGCAGGACCAACACCAACTAAATCATCCCAGCCAGGGCTTTGTCAATCTGGGCCTTAGAAACCTCTATGGATGGAGATTCCACCGCCTCCCTGGGTAACCCATTCCAGGGCTTCACCACCCTCCTAGTGAAATAGTGTTTCCTAATATCCAACCTAGACCTCCCCCACTGCAACTTGAGACCATTGCTCCTTGTTCTGTCATGTGCCACCACTGAGAACAACCTAGCTCCATTCTCTTTGGACCCCCCTTCAGATAGCTGAAGGCTGCTATCAAATCTCCCCTCACTCTTGAGGCCGACACATTGAGCCCGACAATCTAGCCAGCTTTCTATCCACCTTATAATCCATTCATCCAATCCATACTTCTTTAACTTGCTGGCAAGAATACTGTGCAAGACCATATCAAAAGCTTTGCTAAAGTCAAGATATATCACATCCACTGCTTTCCCCATATCCACAGAGCCAGTTATCTCATCATAGAAGGCAATCAGGTTGGTCAGGCATGACTTGCCCTTCATGAAACCATGTTGACTGTTTCTGATCACCTTCCTCTTCTCCAAGTGCTTCAAAATGGTTTCCTTGAGGACCTGCTCCATCATTTTTCCAGGGATTGAGGTGAGGCTGACCAGTCTGTAGTTCCCCGGGTTCTCCGTCTTCCCTTTTTTAAAGATGAGCACTATATTTTCCTTTTTCCAATCATCCAGGACCTCCCCCGATTGCCACTAGTTTTCAAAGATAATGGCCAATGGCTCTGCAATCACATCAGCCAATTTCCTCAGCTTTGCTCCTCTTTGCCATGCTCTGACTAGGGAAATGCAGCAAGGCCCCTATTTTTCCACTGGCCTTTCATCCCCTGAGAAATCTGGAGCAAGATGTCTCCAATGTATCACTTGGCAGAAAGTTCTTCATGTGCTCTGGGCTTTGGGACCCAGAACACAGTCTTTGACATGGTAGGTATAAATATAATGCTTGGAATTGCCCAAACAATAGATGAGGACTTTGTAATATCCCAAACGGACAGGAGGGGAGCTGTTAAGTATATAGGAAACACCTGTTTAGTGGGTATCCATTGTTTCCTTTTGATGTTAATCACTGTGCCTAAAACTGGAAAGAATAGGTTCTTCTGGCCCTCAAATACAATTTCCTTCCTTGCCGTTATTGCTCAGAGGAATCTGTCCTTCTCTAAGATTTCTGCTTTAGAGATAACAAAAACCATCTGCTTCTGTGGGTCTTCTCAAACCTTAGGAAGTCAGTGTCCACATACCAATCTGGTCATTTAAAATTTAACTCTATCTTAGGTTTTTCAGAGGCAACTCTCACAGTAGTGCCAGGGTGCTGTACAACAATTAAAAATAGCACTTTATGTGCCCTAAATGGCATGTTTCTCACAGCCTCCCTTGTTCTTGGTTTGTGTATCTTTTCGTACTCAAACTGTGCAATTAATAAGCTCTTCTCTTCTTGTTCAAATCCCCAGCATCTTTGATAGGTTTGCTAAAATGCCATTCCTTAAATGATCCACTTTGTATTTCAGATCCAGCCTGTTGTTTCTTTCACACATTTACTGAATCCTCTTAACTTTGGTCATGTGTACCAAAAGTGGTGGCATTTCTATCTGGCTGCCTGCATGATTCATGCAGCTCTGCATATACCAACACTTGCAGACATGGGGACTGATGTGGATCTTATGCTGGATTTGTACAGATGTAACCCTACAGACATCAGTAGAATTATTTACGATTGACATCACTGTGAAATCAGTAACAGGCCACGGCTTCGACTATACTGGTGAATAGTCCTCCATTGGTGTGAATTAGCCTGGTCCTCCATTGGTGTGAATTTGCTAATGATATATTCCAGCTGAAGATCTGTCCCAGGTTCTATAATGGTGAGGGCTGCCATTTGGATGGAAATTCTGATGTTGACCACATCTTCAGAGAACTCCAGTCTTCTTCTCCCTCAACTCTGGGTCTTGGCTCCTGGCCAGGGACTCTTCTTGGTTGGTTGTTTCCTCCCTGCTAACCCTCTCCTGTCCTCCACCTATGCCATGGGCTTAGGCTTCTGAACCCAGACTCAACATTCTGGTTTGCTTCTGCTCACTTGTGCACAACCTGCTTGGGTGCATTTGGATTCTCATTTGAGCCATTTACCCAGCCTGACATTGTTCCCCCTCCACTCCATTGGGAAAGAAGCTTAAAAAATCACCTGTGAAAACTCCATAAATCCATAGTTTAACCCGTGTTAAAAATCCATATTTGAGAAATGGGAACACTAGTGAGAAGCAAGATAGGAATCTCTTCTGTGATGAAGCTAAAGTATCCAGCAGTGTGTTCCTGAAGCATGTCCCTTTCTTGGCATTGCCTTCTCAATCTCAGAGGGCCAAAATTTCAACTCATGTAAATTGGCATAGCCCCACTGGCTTCAATGGAAGGATGTAAATTTACACCACCTGAGGATATGACCCAGAGCCTTGAAGATACTTGGAAAACGTAGTAATGTGGACACTAAACTGACATTGAACAGGTCCCAGGTCTGTGCATCTGCCATTGCACAGAGATTTCTTCCAGGAAGTCTTGGATGGGCACAGAGATCCACTTTAGCATGTCTCTGACTTATTCAGGTGAAAAATATTAAAAAATGAAGGACCTAATCCTCTTACAACTTAAATAAATGATAGGACTCCTGTTGATTCCATTGTGTTAGCACGCCTGCAAATCAAGACCTTTAGTTAAATGCCTAAAAACAAATGTAGGTACCTAGCTTTAGGAACCCACATCTGGAAAGCATGGTCCTTCTGCCAGCCCCACTGCTGCTCCGAGTGCTTGAGCTTTGTCTTCTCTTTACAGCACCTTTTATTGTCCTTTTGACAGTGCCTTGAATAGTGATGATGAGGAAGCCAGGGCAGACACTCAGTGTTCCCGATGGGACTGTTTAATTGTCTGGCTGGTTTTTTCAAGCTGCCAGCTGGTGCTAACATTCTGCTTGTTTTCTTCCCTCTTGGGAGGCGTTCTTTTGGGGGAAGACACCTCGCACCCTTTTGCTAAAGCAGTAACAGCAGCAGAGCAGTAGGCAGGTTTCTCCAGTTCAAGGGTGGTTGTGTGACTAGCTTTCTTTCCTGTCACTCCTCCATGCACACACCAGTTTCTTTGTACTTTTAACAATCCAACTCTCTTTGATTTACACCGGCCCCCCCAACCAAGTTCTTTCTTCTGGCCTCTCCTTGGCTGGCCTTTGTCAGACCCTGTAATTTCCAGGGAAAGGCATAAGGCCTGATTCTCCTCTCATTCACACTGGTGTAAATCAGGAATAAATGAATAGAAGGTAATGGCAATACACTGGTGTAAAGCTGGTTTCAGTGAGATCAGAAGCAGGCTCTAAAGTCTGTATAGGCTATGGGAGTCTACTGACTCCTTTCCGCTCCTCTGAGCCTCACGTGGTCATCTCGTGCTGCCGTTACTTGTGCCGCAGAAACACCAGTAGAACATTAAAATCAAGTTGTTGTTTATCAGGAGGAAATTTTCCAAAGCACAAAGGACAATTAACTGTCTACCTGCCCTTGAGAGCTTGGCACATAATTGCCCTTTGTGCCTTGAAAATTCTTTCCCCTTATTTATTTATTTTTATATTGTTGGAAGCACCCAAAATGCTCAGACACACAGGAAGACACAGTCCCCGACCCCTCCCCGGGCCCAGGAAAAAACCTGTACTTTATAAGAGACAAACATCTGACAATAGATGAGGGAATTAAGGTGGGGGGGGGAGGGCAGGGCAGTCATATAAGCAGTGTCCAGTGCATGATGAATGGTCCATGTTATGCTAGTTCCATTTCTTTTTCAACCTAACCCCTGCTGACCCTCTATCCAGCCATTAGCTGGCTAATTTCTTGAATCCAGAAAGGGGTCTACAGGAGGGATTCAAACCAGAAGAAAGTAGTGGCCTCCCCCACCAGTTTAGGAAGGGCAATCTACATGTAGGGGGGAAACCGGGATGTTAAGACCAAGATCATTATTATTCAAAAAAGCTTCTGATCCTCCTTTGGTTGAAGTCACTGGCATAATAGATTCTGGCCTCTGATATACTTGTGTAAATCCAATTAATGCCATTGGTTTCACTGCTGTTACTATGGATGTACCTCAGTGTAACTGAGATCAGAACTAGCCCACTGAGTTCAGTGGGAGCAATCCAAAATGGTCCGAAGGTCCCCAGGTTTAGGTACAGTAAGTAACAGTGTAATCCTCCTGAAAGCCAGGTTCCGTTCCCTGCTGTTGCAGCAAATCAACTCTAGAAGTCTCATAGGCTCACCCCTTTCATCAGAATATCAAACACTGATTAGTACAGGAGCATTTGGGCCTGCGATACAGAGCAAGGTTCCTAGGAAAACACATTTAAACCTTGCTGGTCAACAACTCAGTGCTGTCTGTGTTTTGGGACCTGCTTCAAGTTATGTGCAATTCTTCCCCTGCATTTTCTGCCTTCATTGACTCTCTCCAGGGGCAGTTTGGTTTTATCCCTGTATTATTTTATTATATATTTATATTGCAGTAGCACCGAGGGGCCCCAACCAAGATCAAGACCCCAGCGTGCTGGAGGCCCTGCAGACATTCTGTAAGAGACTTGAAGACAGTGTAAAAGGCGTGCAAATGAGATCAGGTGGTGGCCCACTAGTGTTACAGCACTAAAGTAGAACCAGCAAAAGATCTTGTAGTGCTTCTCTTCCTTGGGAGTCAGGACTCTGATACCGAAGAAAACATATTTGTGCAATTATCTATTCACTAATCACCCTATTCCTTATGGGCCAGATTCAGATAGCCCTATTCAGCTGAAGTAGTATCTGACTCGATGGAAGTTTCAGTTTTTCCAACAGGTTAAATTCTGGAGCCATTGATTTCAATGGGGTCCTAATTTCATGCAATGGGACAATTTGTAGAGTAAAGGCAGTAGAATCTGCCCTATGTAAAGACTGACCCATAATGCTACTGAGCCTCCAAGGCTCTTGGACTATCTGATGCAAGTTACATAGGGGAACTGAACATTTTTCATTAAGGCAATTAGCCTATTTGACTGGAGCTTTCAATTTCTCTGCATTCCTCCATTTCTTCCTCTACCTTCCCTCGTATTCTTAATCTGTATGGCTACATATTCCAGTGACCAGAATGCTAATTATTCTTGAGCAAATTAGACAGGGAGAGTCATGTCTAGTAACATCTCCTCCTAAATTACACATCTAACATGCAATTGGAGGAGAACTCTGTATCTCCTTTTGTGCCCCGATTGGCTAAGTTTCAGTTCATTTACAATTGTGTTAATGTTAGCTCACTGCACTGCATAAGGAAAGCTTAAAGACTCACTTGAAGGAATGACCTACTTCTGTGTCTTCCATTTTTGCAAATTACAACAATAGTCTGTGTGCACTTTCAGGTAATTTGATCCTATTTCTTTCATATTCACTGACAACCCCCCCATATTAAATCAGAATATTTGACCTTTTCATTCAGTCACTGCTTCTCCTCTCCAGGTAAGTGTTGATGATTTTATACCCAGGATATTAATCAATAAGTAGAAGCTCTCTATTGATCTGGATAAATCCACCAATTATGGCTGTTCTAAGCAACCCTCAGCAGGGTAACTTGTGATTACATGGAAATACTACAGTAGTATGTAAAGATCAAAGACCAAAGCCTCACCTAATGCACATCAACATAGCTCCCTTGGCGTCTCATGTGGCTTTACAGGATTTAATGGCATTCTGTGTGATATGGTGGTATACCAAACATTCATTCTGGTGGCATGACTTCTTTTAAAAAATTAGTTTCATGACTACTCTGACCAGTGTACTTCATAGAACACCCCTTCAGGGTTTCATTCTGCCATCTCTTAAGCAGTGTGCAATTCAGAAATGTGACACACACCCACACTCCCCAGTGACATCTTGTGTCTCTGTTGTGTACTTTACCCCGAAATGATCATCTGCCATATTCCGGATCTCTGAGAGCTCAGCAATTCTGTACAACATATGTCAGGGGAAGGAAAACTTGTGGTGGTGGTTAGGGGGGAGGAGGAGTGCAGGGGAGGGGACATGGGAAAGGAAGATGCCAGTTCTTGGGACTTATATTTTTAAGTTTTTAAGCACAATGCAAATATACAGTGTGAGACAATCCAACTCAGTTCCATTGAAGTGAGGCTGTACTTCCTTAGGAAATCGCCTTGTTGAACAGCTAAAGACACCCATCGGTTCATCCTTGTTCTGTGCTCTCCTGCCTTCATCAAAGTTCAGCGAGAACAATACTATCCACTGGCTACAGCCAGAAGGGCTTATATTTGAAAATGTTGAGGGAAACTGGTGGGATGTTCTGGCTTTGAATATTCTGGCCCTGGTTCTGGTGTAAATCAATTGAAGTTTGAGGCAGTTGAAGTCAGTGGAGTTGCACTTGTGAAAAAACAGTGGGATAGGATAACCAGGCTCTCTGTATCTCCATATATAGCCCAGAGTTTGATTCACTTTTACTGGTTTTCACTGGTATAATTCCACTGACTTCAGTTGAACTACTCCTAATTTACACGTGGGTAAATGTGAGAATTGGACTCAAAAGACCAAATTCCCCTCTGACTTGAGAGGCCTTAAGCACCAGGAGTTTGGACTTTGTTCTGCAGTGAATGGGGAACTAATGCAATGACTTGTTTATTCAGCAGCATTTGTTTAATTTCCCAGCTTACACCAAGATTCTGGTACACAGTTCATTGTTTGTTCCAGAAGACCTGTGCTCATCATCTATGCTCTGACAATGCTTGAGAAATTGGTATCAAGAGGCAGAATTTACTCTGGAAAGATAGATGTATATTCCTAGAGGCAAGAAATTGGAGGTATTTGGGACACCTTTGGCTGGTGGGATTCAAAGGTGAATGCTCCTTTTTTGTGTTTTCCTAATCTGTTATGATGGCTTTTATAGTTTATAATGGCGTAAGCATTTATATTACAGTAACAGATCATCACTTATTTATTCTTTGCAAAGGTGTATTTATCAATCAGGCCTTGGTTGCTGCCCAGTTCAAACAGTCAGGAGTTTCTCAGAATTTCAATTATAAAAACCATTTTTTTCAAAAGTTATTTTAACTGAGCTATACAAAAAAAATCACTGTTCAATTAAACTTAGTTTACAAGGTACGTGACTGGGAGTGAGTTTTTAAAATCCCAATTAAAAAGAATAGTTTGGTATTTTTAATTATCTAAATATAAAACAAAATGGAAAGTTTATAAGTTTCAGATGGTTTCTTGAGGTTTTATAACTTTGATCTAAAAATGAAAATGCTCTTTTGGTGGTTTTGAAAACAAAACAAAAATATAAGAAAAATATTGTGGTTTAAAAACTTGTGGCAAATGTTCAATAAATTTTATCTGTAAATTTTATTAGGACTGTTACTGGCACAGATCCTAAATATGGCACCACATCAAAGTCTGTAATGTGTCCACAGGTGCCGATCCATTCCAGTGCTCACATGTATACCATGTAAAAGACATATTGGCTACATGCAATATACACAGCCAAATTCTGCTCTTATTCACAGCCTTGCAGCTCTGGCAAAGTCACATACCAAATGGAATAAAAACATACAGTTTGCTTGTTTTCCAAATAACAAAAAGCACATTCTACACACACGTACCTGTACCCACACCCACATACACACACTTAAGAAAAGAAATCTCCTTTGCATTGTGCTCTAAGGTCAACAGATTCTGGCTCTGTTGACCCAGTGGGAGAAAGTAAGTTCCAGCTTCAGAAACTCTGCATTGAGAATGCCCTACTGCTAGACATATCACCAATCCCTAGTGTTCAGAAATCATGAGTTGGGCCCCTACAATCATGAGCTTGGCTTATAAATCATAAGATTTTTTTAAAAAACCCTAGAATGTTGGGTTCTTTTTTTACACACATCTTTTCAATAAAAATACCAAATATTGTGCCACCAAAATCACAAGGCAAACTCTATACCACCCCTTTTGCTCCCTCCCCCCACCCCAATTTTTAAATCAAGGATGGGTCTGCTCAAGTGCCCCAGCTGAACTCAACTTCTGCAGCAGCACATGGACTGAGCTGGTCTCCAGCCCAGTCAGGACCCCAGCCATGTGTGGCCAGGTAGCCATGCTGTGTGCAGTTCCAAGCACACTGCCAGTGCACAGGGAATAGTAACAAGTCTGATTTTTCCCAGGTGCTGAACAGCTGAGCCTCTGATGCTGTTGAAATAAGGCCCAATATAGTTATTAATAGTACAGCCCAGAACATATCCTTAATTCTCAATTAGTGAAAGCATGTTTTATCAATATAATTATAAATTCACCGGAGAGATACAAATTCAGATTGAAATCCCACAATCTGAATTCGCACCTATATCTCTGGAGCCAGGAAGGGGGAAGGAGTTAATATCCCAAGTAAGTCTGGTTTGGAGAGAGCCAAAATCTCATGACTACACCAGCATGGCTTAGGTTTTGACTCAAGAAATCACAAGAGAACGACTTATTATGGGCCAGATGGTGGAGACTTTACTCACCTTTATTCATGTGAATAGCTCCATTGTAGTCAAAGGACTACTTGTGTGAGTAAATGCTCATCAAGATAGATAAAGGCTCCTTAATCAGGCCCTATGAGATTTCCAAAACATAAAACTCACAAGATCAGCTGATCTTATGGAACTTCCAGCACTGAAGATCAAAATCTCCAGAGAACACCTTGCAAGATTTCAGTGCTGTAAAATCTGAACCCAGTTCCAGTCCTGATTTGTCCTCACATCTAAATCCTGAACCCTAGCCTAAATCTAATTTATCTCCAGAAACTCTTTGGTCCATCTGTAAAATAAACACATCCAAATCCGATTTTAAATAATGTCAGGCTTGCACCACAAACTGTTAAAAGCCAGGGAGTTCAGTTCCTTTCCAATTTAACATGCTATTGCTTCCCTTTCTTGCTCACAACATTTAAGACTGATTGCCCTTTGAATTTCCCCACTCTTAATTCTTAAAACTGATTGTTTAACTCTTGCTAGGTTTCATGCATTGCCTCTAAGCTCTTGCAGTAAGCAAAGCTACTGTGGACAGATGGCGGGGAAAACGTGGGCTGCTATGGATTCTTTCCAAAAACACTGTCTAGCTGCAGGATGTGTAGAACAGAAGCTCATATTTAAAATATGGTCCGTTGTTGTTGGTTCTCTTTTGTTTTGGTTGTTTATTTTTATTTTTTCTGTTGGGGGGGTTCTTTAGGCCAATGACAACATAGCTCTTTCTGGCTTCTACTCGCTGCTCTTGGAAGTTTCTAAACTATCAGACAGGAAATTCTTCAAAGTATGGCAGCTGAGAATTGGCCCATTTTCCTGGAATGGGGGTAAAATGGAATAGTCTTGTCAGGTTTTTCATATGTAGCAATTCATAATAATGTATATATAAAAGTCGTCAACCCAGAAATCTTCAGGAAGGGCTAGTGAATGATGAAATCTCTGTCAGCAGAAGATTTGACCACTGCAAAGACAGCAGCTGGAGTTACAGCTTATTAGTTTTGATTTTCTCTACATATTTTCCTCTGAACAATATAATGCATCAAACAATTGCCAGTGAAACCTCTGGAAGGAGAACATGACTTCAGCACAATGATAAAACTTTCCATCAAAACTAAAAAATATTCATAAGCCGATTTTGTATCTATTTACCTATTTGTTTGTTTTTTCCAAGTTAAAATTAATACATGTATCATGAAATGTCACATCTTGTTTTCTTGAAAGTCCTAGGGCTAAGCAGGAATGCAGGCACAGTAAATATTATATTGGCTACATTTTCATATCTCTTACAAGATTATCTGTACAAGCAAGATGAAAATATAAAGCAAAAGGATGAATATGTTACCACTACAGTATACTGTAGGAGATCATCTTGAGTGATCCTTTAACAGCCTTGCAGCCAACTTTATTTTCCATCTGGGGCAAGATGTGAAAATGATTTGCTCATATGTATCTAATAAGGGAGTTGGATTGAGTGAATGTGAATGAAGACCATAGGTGAATGCTGATACTGGAAACCAATGCAAGGAGTAGATTGGTCCCTAAAAAGGATGGAAATGGAAAAGGCAGATGATTAGACATTGATTAGTTGAGTAATCATTGGACTGTGTAAAAGCTCTAACTTGTTATAAAAATATCCAGCTTGTATTGGGTAATTCTGCTGCACATTTAATGATTTTAGACCATAAACTGTGTGGTCATGGCTGGTAATAATGTTGACTGTCCCCTCTTATGTTATGGCTCCAGATAAAATGTCTCTGTCAGATAATGACACAGTAAGAGAGAGTCCCTACCCTGAAGAGTTTACAAATAGAGGTGCCTGAAAAACTTTGAATTTTGACATATTTTGGAGAAAAACGGGGACATCTTTCGTAACAACTTTTACAAAAAATTCATCCCCCTTTTTAAGTCATCTCTACTTCCTGTGTAGACTAGAAAGACAAAAGGTAAAGAGAGGCATAGCCAAGGTCACCCCACAGGTCAGCAACAGAGGTGGAACGAGAACCCAGGCTTCCTGAATCACCAGTCAGAGGCCTCTGCTTAGAGCAACACTGTGCCTCGATGATACGCTGATCTGGCATTTTTATAACAGCTCACATCGTATAGGATTCTAAAGCTCTTAACACATTTACTCTTATACAGGCTACTATAGACAGATTGTAAGGGTTGTGTGACAGAGCTGAGAGTTTAAATTTGTATCCGTACAGTGCGAGTCCCTGATTAGTGCCCCTAGGGGCTACTACGATAGAAATAATAATAATGATCTAACTCAATTTCTGACTCATATGCATCTCTCTATATAAAGGGATGGATAAGAATACATAACATTCTGTATAACCAGAAAATGTGTAAAGAGCTTTAGGATGGATGGCAAATAGATAGCTATGTGCATGTAGAGAAGCCCAATACATTCCATGACCAGTCGGACCTAAATTCTGTTGCAACACAAACACCCCATTATTAATTATTTATATTAATATTTTATTTATTTGTATTCTAGTTCCATCTAAAGGTCCCAACCATGTTTGGGGTCCCATTATCTGAGGCATTGTGTATGCAAAGAGATCAGAAAATATATGTGCGTGTGGTGTGGGGGAGAAGGGAGCATGGTGCGATATAAGTTTATAGGAATGTGGGCATGGGATTATCACATTATTCATAAGCAGAGCTGGCAAAAAAATTAATGAAACATTTAAAAATTGCTTCCATTTTGCATGGTTTGAAATGAACCTATTTTCATTTTTTTTTAAATCTAAAACATCATTACTGAAATGGTTATCAAAATGTTCCAATCACCGAAAACCATGTTTTTTTGGTAAACTTTAAGTTTCAATAATGCTTTTAATTTAAATAAAAAATGATACATTTTGCAAAAAATGAAAATTTTTGAAAAAAATCAACACTTTCTCACAACAGTTTTCCAAAAAAGGCAATAAGTGCTAATAAAACTACAGCTGGTTGGAGTGTGACAATTTTGTTTGTGACACTTTTTGAAGTTTCAGCATTTGTTTTTCTTCCACATTGGAACAAAACCAAAACCTTTTGAAGGTTTTTGCACAACAGAATTTTGTCAGAACATCCATGGTTGGCTTGAAAAAGTCTCCCTCTCTCTCCAGAAATTGCACCCTTGACCTGAAAAACTGTCCCACCGAAACCAATATGTTTCATGAAAGCTTTTAGTGTTGATGAAACAATGTATTTTGACTTCTTCCGCCCCCCCGAAAAAAAAAAAAAAGTTGAAATGTTTCTCACCAGCTCTGGAAGAAACGTTTTTCTCATTCCCCACTATCTAGTATTTTGCACGTGCCCACACACATTAAGAGGGTGGGGGGGAGTTATGGGGAGTTTAAAAAAATGAAAGTATTTTATGTATCCCTCCACCTCTAAAGCCTTACTTTAGATCTTTGACTGATGTAAACTGGCATAATGTCAATGGAGCTACACCAGTTTGCACCAGCTGAGGATCTGACCAAAAAGTAGAACTGTACAGGACTAAAAAGAGAGCCACGCAAACCTGTCATATTGCTTTTCTATACCTAATCATTTCAGTTTTAAGGTCTGCTATCTTGGGAGCTTCCAGAGGCAGAGTGAGTGCTATATATCCCAAAGGGAAACTAGCCTCCCTTTCTAATGATATATAACTCCTGAGCTGGATTCTTCACTGATGTAAACTAGTGTCACTTCATTTTGTACAGTGGAGCTGTGCTGATTTACCCCAGCTGATGATCTAGCCCCCTCTTTCTGCCTCTGCACATTTGTAAGATAGCAGACTTTAAACCCGCCCGGATGCAGCTGTTTGGAGATTTGGAACGTTAGAAGTAGAGGAGGCACTGGGAAGGTGTGTGTGTGTGTGTGTATTGGGTGTGCTGGTAACAGCCATGTGAGAAATTTTGGAGCGATATGGTAAATTGCATGTATTGGGCAGATACACCCTTCCCCACCTTAAAAACTGGTTTAAACAAAAGTCAACATTTCATATTTGCCTTCTACAGTTGCTGTTTTTTTCCTGTTAAGCAAAAAGCTGCAATCTTCTTTGTAGCGAAGTATAAACAAAAACGATTGCTTCAAAGCCCTAGCCTCTGCTGTTCCCCTCATGTAGCATGGCCCATCACAGACATGGTAGATTTATACATAGGCAGAATTGGTAAGAAATGGCATCAGGGCCTCCTGTATAAAGCTCCACATATGCAGCTGAGTTAAAGCTGTAAATTTGTGGAGGAAAATCACTTTCTAGCTGGTGCAAAGAATGAAGAGGTGGCTTGGTGTGCCGCGTTGAGTATGTGATTTATCAGAAATTGAGGTGGATTCTCTTTCCACAGATTACCCTGCTCAAATTGCTATTGAAAATAGAACTGAGAAATCGACTGCCTCACCTCTACCAGCCTTTGATGATATGGACAAGATCCTCATCTGATGTAAACCAAGGTACCTCCACAGGATATGGACCTTATCCTCATAGTGTAAAATCCTGAGCCCAGAAGGGGCCATGTACCCGCCGTTCCTATTGAAGTCAATGGGAGTTGATGGGACCACCACAGTTTGCAGGACAGGATCCGAAGTGAAGAATTAGTTAAGAACTTTTTTGCCTTTCATGCTTCATGGATTCAATCCTACAAGACACTGAGCACGCTGAAGAACTGAGCCCTGGGGTCATTCAGCCCAGTATAATGGTCGAAGGGAGACCTTTTTCAAACATCTATGGAATGCCTCTTTTGTTAGTGCTTTCAGACAAAGAGTAAGGTTCCTACTCAGTGTGATTAAAGGTGGCTGAACAGACACAAATGAGTGCAGAATAAGCTCTGGAGCTCTGCAATGAGGATAAAGGATCAGTAGCATGGAACAGAGGGATGAATTTTGGCCTAAATGTGATGAGATTCTTAAAAAAAAAAAAAAAAAAGACATTTTCTTCTTTTTTTTCCCTCTTTCTTCTCTTATTCAGCTAGGGATATTATATCATCCACAGCCATACAAATGCCGTTAGTGCTTTCTTAGGTTATTCAAGAATGTTATTTTACAGTAATAGGCAGTGCTGGGCAAACTCATTTTGTCTAATTTTGACCCACTTAAGCAGCATGGGTTTCTTGCTGAATAATTTTGGGTATGTGCTGTGTTTAGGAAAGACTGTGAGACAAAGGACCAGAGAGGGAGCAAAAAGAAAAAAAGTTGATGAATAAATGGGATAAAAAAGATGGAGCTGCGAATGGGCAGAGTGAAAAACAAATACAGGGAGAATGTGAAAAAGTACCAAAGAAAAATTCCAGTGAATAAATAACTCCCTCTCTCTCAAAATAAATAAATAAATAAATATAGACACAGACATGTACATGAGAGGCATCATCACCCAGTGAATAGGGTGCTGGACTGGAGACCCAGGTTCTATTCCTACTTCTTCCACAGACCTGTTGTATGACCTTGGTCTAGTCATTTCACCTCTCTGTGCCTCTGTTTCCCCTCTCACTCCTCTTCTGTTTTGTCTATTTAGACTATAAACTCTTTTGAACCAGGGACCGTCTCTTATCATGTGTTTGTACAACACCGAGCATGGTGGAACCCTGATCTCTGTAAAGGCCTCTACATGTTGCCTGAGTACAAATAACATCACTAATATACTCGTGTTAACTACCTCAAACCGCCTTCTCCGTGAGGAGGAGATAAGTAGATCTTCTAGATCTCAGTACAAAATACAATCTTTCCTGTGAGCAGAAGAATATGTATTGTTTAAAACTGAATCCCCCTAAAAACAAACTGTGATGGTGCCCAGGACTCTGAGTTATCTTGTTACCGCCTCCCCACCACCCCTGTCTCAAGCAAGAGGGAGACTTGTTTATACTTAACTGGATGTCAGCTCCAGCCTGTCGCTACTAGCCTGCAGCCACTCAAACTCTCTCTGCTGGGCTATGCCAGCCCTTTCTTTGCCTTGCAGGTTAACAAGTCTCTGAGCCCCTTGCAGTTCCCAGACCCGTCTCCACTGGACACTCAGTTATACCAGGTCTGCTGTTCCCAAGGGAACAGTGTACCCACTGGCTTGAATGATTCCTTTCAGGATCAGGACCTTGTAAAATACCACAACACTGAGACATATGTGTAGTAGAAAGAGAGCCTGAAACATAAGGCCTTGTAGTAAAGGCCTGGTGTGAGGTCTAAGGCCTGAACTAAAGTAGTGGTCAAGCTTTGCTGATATAAAAGCAAAGTGAGCAGAGGTCTGGCTCTGCCTGCTTGCAAGCTCACAGAATCTGGCAAGAACAGGGCTGATATTGCAGAAACGCACATTCCTAACAGGTGCTAGGCACAGAGCACTTACGCAAACACATTTCAGAAGGGTGGTACCAGAACATGTTGATACTAACACATTTCCTAAAGATAACAGGAACACACTGGCCCATCCTAAAGATAAGGTCAAATAATAGTGTGATGGATAAAGATGTAAAAGGCGATGGGTGGTAACCAGCTATGTCAGAGGGTGTCAATTAACTAAGTCAGAGGGGCAGTACGTAACTTGTTTGTATTAATGTATAAAATGGAGTCTCAGAGGGAGTGTCTTTGGCCAGCTGAAGAGGGAATGGAAAGTCCCACCATTCACTGAGCTGCATCCATTGTCACAGGCATACATATCTTAGTCTCCTCATAGAGTCTGCCAGGTGCTATTACCATGCTTTGTTGACAATAAATCTGGCTAGACATCTTCAAACCTCAACAAATCTTTTGGGCACTGGCGGTTTGCTCGATGTCTACTGTGCCAGCTGTCTGTGCAGAGCTGGGACAGCACACACAAGCAGCCAAATTCCTAGTTTAAAGCTCTCTTAATGAGTTGTGCCAGCCTCCATCCTAGAAGTCTATTTCATCTGAGTAGGGAAGGAAATAGACTCCTAGGATGGAGGCTGGCACAACTCATTAAGAGAGCTTTAAACTAGGAATCTGGGGGAGATGGTTGGGAGATGTCCAGGTAATCGCCACACCGGATTTTAACACTGAGAGGGAAGAAAACAAAGTAAGAAGGATACAGCTGTGGGTAGGAGAATGGACATAAGGAGGAAGGGCAGTGTGGATACCAGTCTAATAGGTGATACTGGCTGTAGAATGACCGGGCCTAATCGGGTACAGAACGTGAGCGAGGCCAAACAGCAGGAATGAAGATGTTTGTTCACCAATGCGAGGAGCCGGGGTAACAAAATGGAGGAACTAGAGCTACTGGTGCAGGAAGGGAAACCAGCTATTCTAGGGAGAACGGAAACAGGGCGGAATAGTCGTCGTGACTGGGCTACAGGGATTGAAGGGTCTGTGCTGTTTAGGAAAGACCGAAATAAAGGTAAAGGTGGTGGAGTGGCATTGTAGATCAATGAGGAGGTAGAATGTAAAGAAATAAGAAGCGATGGAATGGATAAGACAGAGTCCGTCTGGGCAAAAAAATCACATTGGGGAAGAAAACTATTAGAGCCTCCCTTGTGATAGTGCTTGGGGCGTGCTATAGACCGCCGGGATCTATGTTGGATATGTATGGAGACCTCTTTAATGTTTTTAAAGAGGTAAATACTAATGAAAACTATGTGACCATGAGTGACTAACTTCCCAGATATAGACTGGAGGACAAGTGCTAGTAGTAATAATAGGGCTCAGATTTTCCTAGATGTGATAACTGATGGATTCCTTCATCAAGTAGTTGCTGAACCAACAAGAGGGGATGCCATTTTAGATTTGGTTTTGGTGAGCAGTGAGGACCTCAGAAGAAATGGTTGTAGGAGACAACCTTGGTTCAAGTGATCATGAGCTAATTCACTTCAAACTGAACAGAAGGCTCAAAAAAAAAAAAAATCTGCAACTAGGGTTTTTGATTTCAAAAGGGCTGACTTTCAAAAATTAAGGAAATTAGTGAGGGAAGTGGATTAGACTGAAGAATTTATGGATCTAAAGGCAGAGCAGGCCTGGGATTACGTCAAGTCAAAGCTGCAGAAGCTATCGGAAGCCTGCATCCCAAGAAAGGGGAAAAAATTCATAGGCAGGAGTTGTAGACGAAGCTGGATGAGCAAGCATTTCAGAGAGGTGATTAAGAAAAAGCAGAAAAGCATACAGGGAGTGGACGATGGGAGGGATCAACAAGGAAAACTACCTTATTGAGGTCAGAACATGTAGGGATAAAGTGAGAAAGGCTAAAAGTAGAGTTGGACCTTGCAAAGGGAATTAAAACCAATAGTAAAAGGTTCTATAGCCATATAAATAAGAAGAAAACAAAGAAAGAAAGAAGTGGGACTGCTAAACATGGAGGATGGAGTGGAGGTTAAGGATAATCTAGGCATGGTCCAATATCTAAACAATTACTTTGCCTCAGTCTTTAAGGAGGCTAATGAGGAGCTTAGGGATAATGGTAGCATGACAAATGGGAATGAGGATATGGAGGTAGATACTATCATATCTGAGATTGAGTTTTGCTTCTAACAGCTTAATGGGGCTAAATTGGGGGCCCAGATAATATTAAAGGAACTAGCACATAAAATTGCAAGCCCATTAGCAAGAATTTTTAATGAATCTGTAAATTCAGGGGTTGTATCGTATGACTGGAGAATTGCTAACATAGTTCCTATTTTTAAGAAAGGTAAAAAAGTGATCTGGGTAACTACAGGCCTGTTAAAAGAAAAGGAGTACTTGTGGCACCTTAGAGACTAACCAATTTATTTGAGCATAAGCTTTTGTGAGCTACAGCTCACTCACAAGTACTCCTTTTCTTTTTGCGAATACAGACTAACATGGCTGTTACTCTGAATACAGGCCTGTTAGTTTGACATCTGTAGTATGCAAGGCTTGGAAAAAATTTTGAAGGAGAAAGTAGTTAAGGACATTGAGGTCAATGGTAAATGGGACAAAATACAATGTGGTTTTACAAAAGGTAGATCGTGTCAAACCAACCTGATCTTCTTTGAGAAAGTAACAGATTTTTTAGACAAAGGAAACTCAGTGGATCTAATTTACCTCGATTTCAGTAAGGGATTTGATACTGTGCCACATGGGGCATTGTTAAATTGGAATAGATGGGGATCAATATGAAAATTGAAAGGTGGATAAGGAATTGGTTAAAGGGGAGACTATAGCGGGTCATACTGAAAGGTGAACTGTCAGGTTGGAGGAAGGTTACCAGTGGAGTTCCTCAGGGATTGGTTTTGGGACCAATCTTTTTATTACTGACCTTGGCACAAAAAGTGGGAGTGTCCTAATAAAGTTTGCGGATGACAAAAAGCTGGGAGGTATTGCCAATTTAGAGAAGGACTGGGATATCATACAGGAGGGTCTGGACCACCTTGTAAACTGGAGTAATAGTAATAGGATGAAATTTAATAGTGAGAAGTATAAGGTCATGCATTTAGTTATAAGCTGGGGATGCATCAATTAGAAGTAATGGAGGAGGAGGAGGACCTTGGAGTACTGGTTGATCACAGGAGGACTATGAGCCACCAATGTGATATGGCCGTGAAAAAAGCTAATGCGGTCTTGGGATGCATCAGGCGAGGTATTTCCAGTAGAGATAAGGAGGTTTTAGTACTGTTATACAAGGCACTGGTGAGACCTCCCCTGGAATACCGTGTGCAGTTCTGGTCTCCCATGTTTAAGAAGGATGAACTCAAACTGGAACAGGTACAGAGAAGGGCTACTAGGATGATCCGAGGAATGGAAAACCTGTCTTATGAAAGGAGACTCAAAGAGCTTGGCTTCTTTAGCCTAACCAAAAGAAGGCTCAGAGGAGATATGATTGCTCGCTATAAATATATCAGAGGGATAAATACTAGAGAAGAAGATTTATTTAAGCTCAGTACCAATATGGACAGAAGAACAAATGGATATAAACTGGCCATCAGGCAGTTTAGACTTGAAATTAGATGAAGGTTTCTAACCAACAGAGGTTGGAAGTTCTGGAACAGCCTTCCAAGTGAAGCAGTGGGGGCAAAAGACCTATCTGGCTTCAAGATTAAACTTGACAAGTTTATGGAGGAGTGGTATGATGGGATAACATGATTTTGGCAATTAATTGTTCGTTAACTATTCATGGTAAATAGGCCCAATGGCCTGTGATGGAATGTTAGATGGAGTGGGATCTGAGTTACTACAGAGAATTCTTTCCTGGGTATCTTGCTGGTGAGTCTTGCCCACATGCTCAGGGTTCAGCTGATTGCCATATTTGGGATCAGGAAGGAATTTTCCTCCAGGGAAGATTAGAAGAGGCCCTGGAGTTTTTTTTGCCTTCCTCTTCAGCATGGGGCACGGGTCACTTGCTGGAGGATTCTCTGCACCTTGAAGTCTTTAAACCATGATTTGAGGACTTCAATAGCTCAGACATAGGAGAGAGATTTATTGCAGGAGTCGGTGGGTGAGATTCAGTGGCCTGCATTGTGCAGGAGGTCAGACTAGATGACATTAAGGTCAGAAGGGACCATTATGATCTATGAGCAGCCAAAAATCTGATGACAATATTTATTGTGAAAACAACAATAAGTTTATTATCAAAGATCCAAGACATACTGAGAAAGGATAATGGGAACAGGGTTACATATAAAACAAAATCATAACAATTTCTAGAGACTAAACTTAACATAACAGGCTGACCTCCTGTGAAAAGACATTTATCTCACCCAAATGTCCTCTGTGGGCTTTCAGTCAGGGCAGGTTGTAATCATGAATGTAATCACACTGCCCAATTACTTCTTAGGTGCAGGATAAAGGGGTGTCCTCTTTGCTTTCTCCTTATATCCCCCAAAGTTCATTGTCTGTCCCTAGAGTCAGGGTAACCCATCTCTGGTGTGCTGCTCTGCTTTTGATTTCACATCCCCCCCATTGACCGCATGTGCGTTACTTACAATGTTTAACTTACACACCAGGCATGGAACAAACAACTCGTGTCTGACAGAAAGCTCCCATTTTCAGGTGTACATACCTAACTTCTTACAGAGTAGCTGTACTACTATTTCACATTCATTTACTTCACAACCAGCTGGCTTTTGTTCAGGACCTCACCTGCTATTCTCTGGTGAACCGAAATGTAGGTACCGGGATCAGGATACTCTTGTAACTCCCTTGCCAGTTGGCATTGAGGGGATGTTAGGGTCTCACAGATAACAGATCTAAATTCCAGGGGGTAAAGACAGGCCAACTCCAACTAATTGTTGGAACCTAAGTGACAGAACTTCAAGTTCCATGGAGTGATGTGTGTTAATATGGGAAACAATCACTCACCGCACCCAGACCAATGACTTCCATAGCGATTTTCTAGGTGATGCAGTGATGCGCTTAGAGTTCAGCTCGTGGCTTTTTGTGAGTAGTTCTAACTGAATCACAACCCTCGGTTGCTCTAGGTCAGCACTGATGTTCACACCCTTAAAACATTTCCACCATCATTTAAAATACAAGATACTCCTGATCATCCAAATAGCCTGGGGAACACATAATCAGGAGTTCAGATAATTGAGAGAGCAGGAGTTGTTCAGCCATTCAGCAGTGGGTAGGGTGGCCTGCCCTCTCAGCCAGGGGCTCCTCCTCCTCACCAGTTTCTGCTCTCCTCTGGTCACTCAATCCCATGATAGTGGAGCTGCAGAGGGCTCCCTGTGTAGCCACAGGAGCCATTTAGCAGCAGGGTGGCCTCCTCCGTGGCTGGGGGCTTGTCATCCTCCTCACAGTCCTGGCCAGGGGTCTCTGCTCTATTATCTGAACCCCCACAATATCAGAATCCCTTCCTTCTCCCTCAGCATGAGATACGTGCTGCAAAGGACATGATATGTATCTTATGGTGGGGAACAAGGAAGGGATTCAGGTAATGGGGAGGTTTAGATGATAAGGTTTTGGATAAACAGAAGTATAATGAATATATTTGTCATAGTTTTACCACAGCTAACAGGTACCTGAAAAGGTTACAGTAAGTAGGTTCGGAGAACCTATGGCATAAAGTAATGACTGATGGAACTAAAACAAAAAAAGAGAGACAGAAGCCATCGGTGAGCTAATAGAGAAAATTTGTGAGTTGGGCTGAATAAGGGAAAATAGGCCCTGATCCAGCAATCCTCTTAAGGAGACGTGTGATTTTAAGCATGGGAGTAGTCTCATTGACTTCAGTGAGACTATTCAGGAGCTTAAGTGGAGCATTGGCTTAGTGCTCATTTGCAGATCCCAAAAATCTTCCATCCCACCAGCTTAATCTTTCCTCACACAGCCATCGCTGCTTCTTTTAATTCTCAGGTCTGTTGGTCTCTGTGGTGGGTGGCATTTGAAGAAGTTGTTCTCTGGTAGAAAGCAGTGCCAGATTCCTCAAGATCAAAGGTGAGTCGAGAGAGAAGAGCATGTGGAAAAATAAGGCAGCCTACCCCAGCTTGCAGCAGACAAGCCCTTGAGCTGGATCCAGCTGCATCTTTAGCCAGGCCAGCAAAACTTGTACCTGGAGCCTGCCAAAGAGCCATATGCCTAAGGGCAACTTTGACTGATATCATTACTTATAGCCTGGTGAGCCTCCTGATAGTGATTGAGAAATACGGATTTGAACAGCCTTGCTATTGCTGCATTAGCCTTTTTATATTTCTCAGTTGACCATTCCAGCTCTTTGACTGCACACTTAGATCAATAATATTTAATGGGAAGCAAGCAAAACAAATACACTCTACTCTTGTCAGTGGCTGCCAGTGGAACAGTGTTTTCTACTGATTGCCAGCCCCATTCCTCGTGCGCTGTGGGTAGCTGCATTGCTTGAGGAAATAGAGGAGTAGGATTGTACCCATTGCACTTCACACGGCGTGGTTAGGAAATGCTTCTTTCAGTGCCAGAAAATTGACTTTCAGCTGGCCTTGTTGGTTACTAAAATATTTGGAGTCTGCGCCTGTGGAAGTTGACAGGAGTTTTGCCAGAGACTCCAGTGGGAGAGGATCAGGCCCTTCCTAGCAAAAGACCTGGCCATATCAAAGGCTTCCCTTGTCAGACTCTGCCAGGTGTGTAATTGTCCTCCCCCCAGCTGTAACCTAGGTAGTGTTTTGTTGTGTATGAATTGCTGAACCTGAATTTTCCCCCTCACTGTGTTCAAAGAAGTGAGAGGCTTTAGCACACAGCAAACTGGCTATGCCCCCAGTGAGCGATACTTTAAGGTCAGCTGCTTTTCCTGTGACCACTGCAGGAGGGCATATGGTGGGGAAGAGAGTGGTTTCTGACTGCTGGGGGAAGGAAGGGGTGCTGCTGCGGTGTTTGGGCATTTGAAAGAAGCCAAGCACCAGCCTGCTCTGCCTCTGCACTTCCAGAAATCTCCTTTCAGCCCTTGGCTTGAGTACCCAGTGTTTCCTGCCTTGCTGCATTCAATTACCAGATATCATCCCTCTCTCTAGGCAGGAACCAGCCCTGGGGAGAGAGCACAGAAGTGGGCAGGGGAGGATACCGCCAGCCTCATTAAAAACCAGGAAGAGTTGGCTGATTGAGGAGGAGAGACAGGCTTGGGCCCCTGCTGAAGGGGGCTTATGCTCATCCCTGGGAAGACTAAAGAAGGAGGGGTGCCTTCTGAGGCTGTGAGGAGGCTTGGCCTTCCTTTGCAGGGTAGACATACCCTTAGGCCATGTCTACACTACCAGCTAAAATCAGCACTGCTGCAATTGATGCAGTGGTGTTGATTTAGTGGGTCTGGTGAAGACACGCTAAGTCAATGGGAAAGTATCTCCTGTCAACATGGCATGGTGTAGACACTGCTGTAAGTCAACCTAAGTTACGTTGACTTCAGTTACATAATTGAAGCAGTGTAACTTAAATCGACTTCTAGTTTTAGTGTAGACCAGCCCTTAGAAAAAAAATAAATCAAGATGGGGGTGTAACAACTCTGTAGAATGGCTGGCATTCAGACCCTGATTCAGCAAAGCACTTAAGCATGTGTTTACTAACTAAGGATGTGCTTTAATCTCATTTACTTTCATAGGATTTAACTTGTGTTTATGTGCTTTCTTGAAATGGCTATTCTGTATTGAGGAACAGGAGCCATCAGGATTTCCCTATAGAACTGCAGTCTGGTAGATTTGCAGTCCATAGTGCCCATCTTATCTCCAAACTGCCGCCTTGAGAAGAGACTAAGGCTATGTCTCCTGCAAATTTCACTTCAGGATAATGTACGACAGCACTGCCTAAAATGGAGGTATAGTCTTCATTTTTAGAATAAATTTACATGCACTAAATCTATGATTTGTTGAGCTGGTCACAATTTTTCAACTGAATTTTTTATTATCCAAATTTGGCCCATTATCAAAAATATTTTGATTTTTTTAAAATGTTTTACATTTATAGAAGGAATCTTTAAATGGAAATATGTTTATTGGTTGCCCTGCAATATTTTCCTCTTTTTTGCCTAGCCAGTGTTGATCCTTGGATGTACAAGCAGGGGAATATCAAGTAGGAGTAGGGAAGTGGTATTATCTGTTATATGGCATAGTGAGACCATTAGTGGAATATTGTATCCAGTTTTGGTGTCAACAATTCAAAAATTATATTGAAAAAATGGAAAGTGTTCAGAAAGAGTTACAAGAATGATTTGAGGTCTAGGAAAAATGCCTTAGTGAGATTAAGAAGCTCAGTCTATTTAGTTTATCCAAGAGAAGGTTAAGGGATGACTTGATCATGGTCTACAGGTACCTGCATGGGGAAGTAGATGGCTCCTTAATCTATCTGAAAACAATTCATAAAATGCAATGTCTGGAATTTGAAGCTAGACAAATTCAGAATAGAAATACAGCAAGGGTGATGAACAACTGGAAGAACTTATCTAGAATGTGGTGGATTCTCCATCACTTCAAGTCTTTATATCAAGAGTGGGTATCATTCCAAAAGATATGCTGTAGTTCAAATTGAGGGTATGGGTTTGACTCATATTACTGGATGAGGTTCTTCGGCCTGTGTTGCACAGGAGATCAGACTAGGTGGTCATGATAGTCCTTTCTGTCCTTACAAATCTAGGGGGGAAAAGTCAGCAAAAAGAAAAAAAATCAGACCATTATAAAAAAAACAAAGGAAGAAAAAACACTTAAGTATGCTGATGGCTCCATTTCAGGGTTTGGTTGTATACAGGGCACTAAAATTTAGTCTTGCTGGTACCACCAGAAGTTCCGATGGACGCCTAGCCGCAGGACCAAGGTGGTGTTGGACCCCTTTGTTCCCAGGTGTCTTGTGGTCTTTTCCTCACAATCACAACAAAGTGCACAGTATACCTAAACTCTCAGAAATCAAGTGTATTTCAGATGTGAGTCGCAGAGGGGGAGATAAGGACCTAGGTGGATTACCAGGTGTGATCAGAAGAGAATCACTGGCCTACTTGACATTGTTTGTAGTGAAGCAGTGAGGAAGAAGCCTTCAAAGAGGCAAGAGATGACGGATACTGGAAAACAGAATTGGGTGAGGTGAGAGTGGTTATATTTTAAAACAAAATATATAAAGGCATGATACTGCTGATTGAAAATGTCTTAATTTAGTGTCCTTTGCCAGGAAGCAACAATACAAGGGTAATATTGTAAGCATTTAAGCAATATTAAATGCAAAAGCAAAGAAGAGAAGCTGACTGTCACAAGGGATTCATTTGTGTAGAACTGCATATTTCCCCCCCCCCCCGCCAAAGTACATTGACAAGTGTACATTTCATACTTTTCTAGAGGTTTGCTTGCTTGTCCTCAAATGACAGATAGATGAACTGAGAGCCCTATTTTTCATTTTGAATTCCTTGAAGCAGATTCCAATAATCTGTTTTGCATGTCTGGCAAATATAAATATAAAGGCACAGCTGGCCCTGGAAGAGGCTGATGCTGTAACTGGAAACCTTGCAACTCAAAATCCAAAATGCCTGATAAAGTTGTATATAATTTCCATTATTTATTAGGTATGTGTTCTTGCCAGCATAGATCTGTGACTCACTGAATACAATAAGTGTGTGGGGAGGGGGAAGTTAATATGAGGAGGCTATTGAGCCTGGAAGAACAGGTGTCACACTGACAGACCCTGGTCATTGGTGAGCAGGATTGAACCTGGGACTTCTGAGTTAGTGCTTGAGCCTCTACTGCACGAGCTGAAAGCCATACAGCAGTTATGGAAGGCTGTAGAGAAGACTCATTAATCTCTAAATGGTCTTGCTGCCCCTTGATGGGACAGAACACCACACCCAGGATGTGTGGGGGTTACACAGGCAGCAGATTTTAGAACTGGTGTTTATATATTTTTAAACATCTATTATAAGAGCCAGGGCCAACTTTATGCTTGTTGCACTTTCAAGATTTTTTTATTCTGCTGTCTGCATCATTTAAATGCAATAGCATGTCAGGCAAAACTCAGCCTCTAATTACTTGCATCTCAGTGAATTTTACAGGTAAGCAATGGAAGAAAGGAGGTGTCCTCCTGTTTGGGCTAGATAATACTTAGTCCTGCCATGAGTGCAGGGGACTGGACTAGATGAGCTCTCGAGATCCCTTCTAGTCCTACAGTTCTATGATTCTAACGTGGTCTTTACCTGGTGTGTGGCTTCTAATGGCAAACAATAAATTAGATGTTGGCTACTTTATCATGGCAACAGGATCCAGAGACATCAAGCACATCCATCCAACCTTAGAGAGGATAAAGAGGGCAGTCCATAATTGGATGGCATGCTGTTTCCTCTTGAACTCCAAGAAACCCCAATGGCAAAGATGGGGTAAATGATGCATGACCATGATGTATCCTATTGTAAAGAAGGATCTTTTGGTTCATACAGGTGTTCTGAGGGCTTGTGAGAGCTGATCTGGAGAGACTGGGGGATGCAAAACTAAATTGTCTATCTGCTGAGAAAAAATGAGCCATTGATCCAGAATATAGTCCCACAACATCTGTTGCTGCTGTTCCTTAGAAAGGCCATATCTGATGTACTGCATGAGAGGCTCAGCTAATTCAACAGGAGTACTTGTGGTATCTTAGAGACTAACACATCTGAGCATAAGCTTTCATGGGCTACAGCCCAGTTCATCAGATGCATGCAGTGGAAAATACAGTAGGACTATTTATATACACACACGAAGAACATGAAACAATGGGTGTTACCATACACACTATAACGAGAGTGATCAGTTAAGGTGAGCTATTACCAGCAGGAGGAAGGGGGAAAAGAAAACCTTTTGTAGTGTTACTCAAGATGGGCCATTTCCAGCAGTTGATGTGTGAGCTCACCTTACCTGATGAGTCTTGTTACGCTGTGTATGGGAACACCCATTGTTTAGTGTTCTCTGTGTATATAAAATCTCCCCACTGTATTTTCCACTGCATGCATCTGATGCAGTGAGCTGTAGCCCATAAAAGCTTACGCTCAAATAAATTGGTTAGTCTCTAAGGTGCCACAAGTACTCCTGTTCTTTTTGCGGATACAGACTAACACGGCTGCTACTCTGAATCTCAGCTAATCCAGAAGCCATAGAGCAGAAGAAGCTGAGATTCACTGGGAAAAGAACTAGACCCACCTCTAAAGTTCACCTGAGCTACCAGGCCTGAAGGGAAGGACCTTCAGGCCTGGCTCATTGAGGGCCTAATGTTGAGAGGTCCTAAGCACCCCACTGATTTCCATCACCTTAATTACTGCAGCCCTGTAGACCAGAGAGCTGTTCGGAGGAGAAGCAATGCCACTGGCCCTCGTGGGAAGTTGATTTTCCTCCCACCTTGAGTGGAGAGGATACATGACACTGTACTCTCTCAGCCGGGGTGGGAAAACTACCGCCTGTGGGCCACGTCCAGCCCATCAGACCTTACAATCTGGCTTTTGAGCTCCCGCCGGGGAGCAGAATCGAGGACTTGCCCAGCTTTGCGTGTGCTGGGGCTCTGCACGGCTCCTGAAAGCAGTGGCAAGTCCCCCCTGCGGCACCCACGCCTGGGGCGGCCTAGGGGCTCTGCATGCTGCCGCCTCCCCAAGCGCCAGCTCTGCAGATCCCACTGGCTGGGAACTGCAGCCAATGGGAGCTGCGGGGGCAGGGCCTGCGGATAGAGCAGAGTTCAGAGCACCTGCAGCCCTGACCTCCTCTCATGCCCCAATCCCATACCCCAATCCCTGATCCTCCTCCCACCCTCTGAACCCCTCAGTCCCAGCCCGGAGCATCCTCCTGCAGCCTAAACCCCTCATCCCCAGTCCCACCCTAGAGCCCACACTCACAGCCAGAGCCCTCCCCCTCCCCCTCCCCACCCCCTGCACTCCAACCCGTTGCCCCAGCCCAGAGCTCCCTTCCACACTCTGAATCCCACTGCTCCACCCCTGGCCCCCTCCTGCAGCCTAAACCCCTCATCCCTGGCCCCACCCCAGAGCCCGCATGTAACCAGGCACAGACTCACCGGCAGCACCTCCTGCTGGTCATCTCAGGGAATTAGCATTCCAGCCTCCAGAGCACCCTCTGTCAGCCAGTGTCTCGCCTTGCTGCTGGCTCCCATGTCCCTCCCAGAACCCTGGTGCCCCTTTCTCTGGGTGCTGCCCCCTGGCAGTACTCCACAGTTCTAGGTCTCCCCCTCCCAGGGGAACCCCCCCCCCCACTATCCCCACCTTGCCTCAGTCCTAGGCTACTGCCAGTCACCACTCAGTCCCCACTCACTGGGGCAGACTGCAGTATCAGCCACTCATCACAGGCAAGGGGGTTATTGGACCTGCTGCCTCTGGCTACCCATGGCTGCCCCCTACAACCCCAGGAGCTAATAGGCCTTACAAGGCTTGCAGCCTGGGGCTTTCCTAAGCCAGAGCTCCCTTGGCCTATCCCCGGTCCTGTTCTCCTTCAGATACTTAGTTAAGCCTCTGCAGCCAAGCCCTTCATACTCTCTTAAGGCTGAGAGAGACTCTCTCTGGGCTTCTGGCTCACAGCCTTTATAGAGCCAGCTGGGCCCTGACTGGGGCACGGCCCCCAGCTGAGGCTGCTTCCCCAATCAGCCCCTCTGCCTTTCTCCTCTCTCAGAGCTGTTTTAAACCCCTCTGGGCAAGAGTGGGTGTCCACCCCACTACACCGCACCTCCAGCTGGAGCCTTCACCCCCTCCTGTACCCCAACCCCCAATTTCATGAGCATTCATGGCCTGCCATTCAATTTCTATACCCAGATGTGGCCCTCAAGCCAAAAAGTTTGCCCATCCCTGCTCTAAACTCTAGGGGCCAGGCAGGACCAAGGCCTAGTGGTGTGTTTACTTGCCTTGATCAGAAGCGAACCAGTTTTGTTTTTTCCCAGCCACAGAAGGATAACAACTCCTGCCTTGCCTCTCACCCTGTTGAGAAGGGAGCAGGGTGTCATGGGGGAAATCATGGGGGCCTACGTTTCCAACACTGATAATTGAATTTGAGTGCTCTGCCTGAAACCTGAAACACATTAAAAGGTCCTGATTTTTCAGAGGGTGGATACTCTGCACTTTCTGAAAATCAGACCCCTTTATGATGTCTCAAGCCGATCTCCAAAAATCATAATCAATGGGTTAAAAGTGAGGCTGTAGATTTCTTTTATCCTGAGGGCTGGCACCTACTAACTAAGCTTTAGAGAACTTGATCCTCATAAGTTTTCTTTTATCTGGAATGGTGGTGTGACCTGCGGGTGCATGGACAAGTAGAGCTGGAGGAAATTTTTCAGACAAGTAGTTTATTTGCTGAAGGATGCAGTTTCAGGTCAGCCAAGGGTATTCACGAATTTGGGTCAAATTCGAAAAATAGCTTTGGCCCAAAAACCCCCAAAACTAAATATTCTAAATGTGTCCACATTTTCTAAACTAAATGTTTTGACTTTTCCTTTTGAAACATTTTGTTTCAAAAATTAACTAAATTCATTAAAAATTCACACATACCCCCCAAAAAAGGGGGGGAGGGGACTACTCAAAAACTAAATGGGGAAAAAAACAAAAAATAATTTTGGGTTGAATGAAACATTTTGTTCAGCCTGAAACAAATTTTTTTCAGGCTTTTTTTTGGTGAGAAAAACTGAAAATTTTCTGTTTTGTGAACCTGACACAATTGTGGGGGAGAGGGGGAAGGGGGATTTTTCAGTTTGCCATGGAATCAAAAAATCAAAAATTATTCACTCCACTCTGCTCCATAATGTTCACACAATCTTGATTGCACTTTACAACCACATTGTAAGAGATACTCCCTGCTCCAAAGAGTTTATAGTCTAAATAGACAAGACAGACAGAAGGTGTAAAGTGAACACAGAGGCCTAGAGATTCAAGAACACACTTGATGAGTGACAGAGCCAAGTTTGTCTGAGGCCTGGTCCAGTTTCCTGTCTACTAGACCAGTGATTCTCAAAGCTGGTCCACCGCTTGTTCAGGGAAAGCCCCTGGCATGCCGGATCGGTTTGTTTACCTGCCGCATCCGCAGGTTCAGCCGATCGCGGCTCTCACTGGCCGCGGTTCGCCGCTCCAGGCCAATGAGGGCTGTGGGAAGTGGCGCGGGTCAAGGGATGTGCTGGCCACCCTTCCCGCAGCCCCCATTGGCCTGGAGCGGCAAACCGCAATCGGCCGAACCTGCAGATGCGGCAGGTAAACAAACCAGTCCGGCTTGCCAGGGGCTTTCCCTGAATAAGCGGCGGACTGGCTTTGAGAACCACTGTACTAGACTACATTGCCTCTCATTTGTAAGAGAGCTAAGCCCACAGAATTAGTTTACAAAATAGTTTTTATAGAAAATTGATACATGTGAACACTGAATTTTGTCATACCGCATCAGACTTTTGGTATATCACATGCAGTACCCTGTCTTGGGCCAAGATGTACTTGGCCAAATTTGTGCGGTTGCAGTTACTTCCTGTCACCCTAAAGAGATGTGCCAGCCACTCCTTTCACATATCAATAACTCCATGGTCTAAGTTGTCGAACACTGAAAGCCTGCTCCTGCTCCAATTGAAGTCCACGGTAGTCTGTAATAACCCTTTATAAATGTGTGTATAGAATGAGTATCCCACTGTAGTATCTCAACAGCTTTAATTCTTGTATTCACTTTAAGAAAAGTTAAGTGGAAATAGCTCAGGGGAAAAAATGCGTCTAAAATGTGAATCCAGTACAGCGGGTTGTCAGCATTACAGATTCTTTCTTTATACTTTAAGTAAGCATTTAATGCCCAGTGAAGTCAATTGGAGGGTTTCTATGGACTTCCATGGGCTTTGGCTTGGGCCTGAGCTGAACAATACATCACTGTTAAAACCAAGCATACTTCTATGACACACGATGCTCCGTGTTAATAATTAATATGCAATATTAACCTACTATGTTGTAAATAATACCAACAAACTGGAAGTCTTTGCTATAGGGAGTTATTAATGAAAGAGTCTACAGTCTGATTAACACTGTGAGCAAACCCATATCCTGCATAGTATAAAAATTCAACCACTGAGAGCAATACCACAAGAGATCATTTGAACAGAAGGAACACATCTTTGAAGCAGGTCCTGATTAGATTCTACTTGACACAAACAATATCATGAGTCTGTACTGGGTTCTTTCCCTTTGTGTCTGGGTGACGAAGAAGGACTTGCTCTAAAGGAAAACCAATGTGTTATCAAAATGATAGAATCCTTCAGTCATCTTTTCTCTCTCTCTCTAAAAACTTGCTTAGCTCAGCCCATGGAGGTAGCCAATGCTAGTTTTGAAGATGCAAGAAATGTAACGGGCAAAGAGTTTGAGTCTCCGGACTGACTCAGACCACAATGAGAAAGGTTGCCAGAGTTCTGATTTGAAAGACAGGAGTGATAGAGAGATCATTTCTGTTGCTGCTGCAAACATTGCTGGACTGAAAGCAGGGTCAGCAGTGCTCCATAAGGCTTAGCATGTGAGTGCTAAAGATTACTTATCAACTGCATGCTAAACCACCACTGGATCTCACTAGATCAGAGATGGGCAAACTACGGCCAGGGGGCCGCATCTGGGCCTCCAGACATTTTAATTCGGCCCTCGAGCTACCACCAGGGAGTGGGGTCCAGAGCTTGCACTGCTCCACACGGCTTCCAGAAGCAGCAGCATGGATGTCCCCCCTCCTGCTCCTACGCATAGGGGCAGCCAGGAGGCTCTGCAAGCTGCCACCGCCCCCACAGCTCCCACTGGCCAGAAACTACGGCCAATGGGAGCTGCAGGGGTGGCGCCTGCGGACGGGGCAGAACGCAGAGCCACCTGGCTGTGCCCCCATGTAGGAGCTGGAGGGGGGGACATGCCGCTACTTCTAGAAGCTGCTTGAGTAAGCACCCACCAGAGCCTGCACCCCTGACCCCTTCCCATGCCCCAACCCCCTGCACCACCCCTGATCCCCCTCCCAACCTCCAAACCCCTCGGTCCCAACCCAGAGCATCCTCCTGAACCACCAACCCCTCATCCTCAGCCCCACCCCAGAGCCTGCACCCCCAACCGGAACCCTCACCCCACACCCCAACCACTTGCCCCAGCCTGGAGCCCCCTCCCACATCCTGAACTCCTCATTTTTGGCCCCTCCCCAGAGCCCTTACCCCCTTCTGTACCCCAACCCCCAATTTTGTGAGCATTCATGGCCTGCCATACAATTTCCATACCCAGATGTGGCCCTCGGGCCAAAAAGTTTGCCCACCCCTGCACTAGATGCTACTGTCTTTGCTCTCAATGTAGAAGTGGCTATGGAGGAAAAGGTGGCTGGAAGATTGAGGAAACAGCTATCCAGTGCCTTGAGTTGGCCTCAAGAGACAACCATGACAATGAGCATTTGATCTTTGTGGGATTACCCAGACTAATCCTTCAAGTCTTTGGCATTTTGTCTATAATCCACTTCTCACATTTTGTTTTTCTAGATTTCAGAAGTTCCTAGAACTGTGGTAGAACAACTTCCATCTGCTGCTGAAGCATGATAGACTCCTTAGATCCTTACCAGTGCTGGACAGATGCTCTTCTGCCACAGCGTGAAGACTGAAAATGCAAACATAGTATTTACAAAATACTGCATTGCTTTGGCTAACATCAGCAAATCTCAACTCAGAAACCCCCTTGATGTAATGAAATAGCTGAACCATTATTTGGAGCCATCTTGGCTTCTGTTGTGAGAGCTGATTTATAATATTTGGAGTAGGATTTTCAAAGCAGCCTGAAGGAGTTAGGCACCCCACTCCCATTGAATTTCCATGGGATTTGGAGATCTAGCTCCCTTGTGCTAGTCTTTTTGAAAATCCTGTCCTTGTTATGCAGTAGAAATGAGGGGTTAATAAGTGCTAAGCGTTGGCTTAACTCTGCTTTCATTGAAGTCAATTGGTGTTTTACCGTTGACTTGGAGGAAAACTTCATTTGACCAGCACTGAGCACTTTTGAAAATCATACTGTATTGTCTTTGATTTATTTACTCTAATATTTCTGACCTAAAAGTTTCTCCAAGGGGCTATTTTTTACAAGAGGAGGGATGAGGGGAAGAATTGAGAGTGTAGTGCATTGATGTGATCTTGATTAAATTTAATAGTAAGTTCCAAGGCACTGAACTCTCCAACTGTAGCCTGGTTATCTCAGTCTGGAATAGGTTCTCAAGCCCTAATGTTTATTTCACTATGAAATAACAAAGGGTTTTCCAAAATATTTTCTAGTTGGTGTGCAAAGCATAATGGAAAATCCACATTGCAGACAGAAAGCTGATTGCATCTTTTCAAGCTAATTCAAGAATTTTATCTAGGTGTTTGTGAAAAATCTGCTTTTAAAAGAATACACATATTTGATTATTAGCTAACAAAGGAAATTATTTGGCCCTTGATCCATTCATGAAACCTCCATTCATGAAACTGAACTCTGTTTGGAAATACATAGAAACAGAATGTGGCCCTAAGATTGTCGGCACTTTTCCATTGTCTTTGAACAATCAGTTCAACCAGATAAAAAATTGATATGGGTAAACTAAACTGACTCCCTAGTGTCTATTCAACTAATTACCTTCTCCTTATCAGTAATTATTACCACTGAAACCAGATGTAAGCAGCATCTGAATGAGCTTTCCCCTGCATCTAGTGACACATTGGGGGAAGATCGTGTTCGCATAGACATGCCCACTCTGCTTAGGTGCACAACATGATGGAGTTGCTTTGCCAAAATGATCAATTTTGGCTGGTTTGGGGTTGCAATTCTAGTATTCGAATGCAGGGTAATGAAATGATGTAGTTATTGTACAAGTAAAGGGCAGCAGAACTGTGTTTAGCATGTCCTGATTAAAGGCATCTCCCTAAACTGAACCTCTCTTGCTAGGCAGGGGGTAGGGAAGCCAAATCCCAATGAAGAGGAACGTGGGTGGAGACAGGTGTTCCTACCTAGTGTGTGAACTCTGCCCAAAGAGTCTTAGACCCTCTTTGAGCTGTGCTTCTCCAGTGTTTAACGGCAGAGCTGATTAGACTCAATTAAGGGTCCTAGAGCTGTTTTCACTGCTGAGCAAGCCTAGGGGCAAAGCCTTGGTCCTTGTGTGGGAACGGTGAAAGGCAATGCAGAAACCGCACCGACAGCAAGCCTCCCTGCTCACTGCTGAACTCGCTGAGAGGCAGGCCAAGGGGTGGAACCGCAGAACGCGATGTCACAGTGGCAGCGGTGGCAGCAGCCGCCGGTGGTGGCAGCAGAGAGACACCAGTGGCACCCTGTGGCAGCAGAGGTCCGGTAGCTGCAGTGAGCCAGGTGCAGAGGCGGCAGCACCCAGTGGTGGGACCTGAACCCTGTGAACGCACCTCTGAACTCTGGGTCTTCGCTAACCAAGGACATCCAGCAGGGAGTGGGGGCAGCAGAGGGCGAGGGGGGTGGTGTGTTAAGGGAACATTTGTTCATCAGACTTTCCCACTGCCAGGTGGGAAACTGAGGCAGAGGACACTGCCCAAACATGCTGTGAGGTCAGGTTTGCTTATGGTCACATGCTTTTGAATGTGGTTGTGGTGTTTTTCCAAAATGAATGCTTGGCTCCTTTTCCCTTTTAATAACAGTTCTCTTTTCTTACACACAGACTTGTGAGTGGGGAAGTATTGCCCCTTAGAGGCACCCAGGGATAGTGTTAAATTTTCCCAGATTACTGGGTCAGGTCTTGAGCTGATTCTGTTTTGTATTGTTAGGAGGAATCCCTAGATATTGAACCCAGCCCTTGTTGCTGCCAGCTCCATCTGGCAAAAGGGTTACACAACTCAGGCTCATGAAGTGTCTTCCATTCTTTAATTGGCCTGTCCCAAAGGCCACTGCAATAAACAGGTATCTGTCCATTGACTTCAGAGGGCTTTGGGTCAGGCCCTGAGTCAGCAAATTTGGTCTGGTGTCACCAGCATTTGGAAATGGTGAGAGCAGACTGTAATGGAAAATGGTCTCTCTTGTGCACATGCAAGGATCTCTTTGTGGGTAATGGTAGTACATGGAACACACAGGGCAATGAGTCCGTCTCTGTGGCAAACATATTTTCCAGGTTGCTTAGATTACAGTGTTATCAAGAAGAGCATAAGGCTCAGCAAGTACAAATTGCAAAGAGGACTACAAGAAAAAAGATTGAGCTGAAATGAGAACCCCTGAGATGAGAGATATTAAAAAGGGTTGATTTGGGGAAGAAAATAAAGTTCTATTTTTACACTCTCCCTTTGCTTAATTCCAGGAAAATGACAAGTATAATCATTAAAAATCTGTCTAGATTTTTATAATTTCGGCTCAGTGCTGCTCTCCAAGGCAACTACTCTTAGCATATACTTCTGCAATGCGAGAATCATGTTAGAACATATCCAGAGAGAAAAATAACTTCTTTTCACCTTCTGGCCATCCTTCAGCTACCAAGGTTTTGTTAGCTACCAAGGTTTCCATCTCCTGTTTGGAGTCAGTTCCAGAAGAGAATTTGCACACATGGGTGAACTGCAACTGAAGCGAAGAACTCCGATTTGTCACTATTGAACTCAGTTCTTTCTGTAGCTACCAGTTATGCACATATCCATTGAATGTATGGTACTGACAGCAACTATTCTTATGGATGTTGCTGACTGAAGATGTTTCTCAAATTATTACAAAGGCTAGGAGAGCAAATGGGACCCAAGGTCCTACATGCATTTTCCCTCTCAGCTCAAGGCATCCTCCTTCATCTCCTGTGTAGGTTTAATTGTTCAGCATGTCTAATCATTGACACAAGACACTAATTCTCTCTGATCCTTCCTAACGTGAGAGTTGAAACAACCCTAACTGCTGGTTTTAATAATTCCAGTTACAGTGATAGCTTATTACAAGGCTCCTTTCTGAGATGATCCCAATTTGAATGGGAGGCTATCCAAATTCTCTTATGAAGCACTGAATGAATGGAGAGATGCCCAAAAGATGTTTCAGTCTCACATAAGACAATTTGTATTAGTAATGTATTCTATAAATAATACCAGGTTGTGTAAAGGTCTATAGATCAAGCAACTTTGCATAAGATTGCTAATGGGGACATTCTAATTTGCTCCTGAACCCTACATCACTTTGTGGGGTGGAATTATTTTATTGTAGACATGTTCTGGTCTGCATTTTGGAAGGAAAAAACCCCTGACTCCTGCAAGATCTCATGTTATCATAATCATTCCTCTAGGTAAATTCAAAATACTAAACATGTTAATGAAGGCCAGAGTTCTGGTGAAACTAATATCTGTACTACCATATTAGAAGCAATATGAGAGGTAATATAGACCAGTGAAAAGGGCAGTAGTTTGTGACTGGAGACTTGACTGCTATTCAAGGTTCTGCTTCTGTGTGACCTTGTTCTCACTTCTCTGTACCTTATTTCCTGTCCCACCTATTTACTTTCTGTCTTGTCTACTTAGAATGTTTGAATGTATAGGCAAGTACAGTTTCTCACAGTGTATATGTACAGAGCCCAGCTCCAATCTCAATAAGGGCCTCTAGGCATGTCCATAATGCACATAATAAATAAGTAGATGTCCCATCAATTCTGGCTTGCCTGAACTTTAGCATCCAGAACTCTTGTGTGAACTATTTATCTTACATTTTGAAGCTGCATTTTTGTAGACCTTAAAGACAATAACAAGAAAGCCACATAATGGTTTTTTTTAAAAGCTTTCTTCATCATCTTAGCATTAATAAAGCATCCTCAGCAATTGTTTTCAGACCTCTGAATTAGGCCTTTCCCTTTTGTTTTTAAAGGAATGCAGGCTGATTTAAAATTTGGCATGTGCCACCTTCTTCACCTAAACAATTTTGAAAAATCATCAGAATTTTTGTTTTCTGAAATTAGAAACTCAGAAGGGTAGGATGGTCAGATACTGAGGTTTTGCAATGCCAGTCTATGGACACCATGGAAAGTTCATTGAAGTTAATGGGAATCTTCCATTTGACTTCTGTGGGCTCTGAATCAGGGCATTGTGGTGTTCCGTGCTTTCGAATTCTACCTTATGGCTGCTGGACATCTGTCATTTTTTTTTAAATTCACAGAGAGGTGAAATGATACCATAGTCCATTGCTTTCTGGATGTCGGACTTTGCCACACATTTATGAGTGCAAACCTTTTGCGTTGGAAAATGACCTTGTAAATGAAAGATTGCCTTTAAAAGATGTTTTTGGGTGAGATTTTTAAAGGCACAAAGGAGAGTTTGATGTCTAATCTTCCTTTACGCCATTGAACATATCTCCCTCTGTGATTAGTTTTAGTGAAGACTGTATTTTAAGGGAATAAAATTTGTTAATAATTAATTAATGCTTCTTTACTTTAATTCCTGAAATAGCAACAGAGCAAGTATTGTCTTTGAAAAATTATTTCCCATGTGTTCACAATGACAGAATGCAAACCTCGTATTTTTGGATTTGCATACAGAAACTGAATTTTCAGAGGATAACATTGTCTGGTAAGTTTATCACAGCTCATGTCTGTTGTGACATTATAAACACTCTACTTGCATTTACTCATGACTGTTTTGTGTATTGGAATGATGAAAATCACATCGGCAACTATGGGACTGTGCCTCATTTGTCTTCACTGAGGAAGAGTCAAGTTTGTGTTGGTTGTCTGACTGTCTCATTCAAAGCCCACTGAAGTCAAGGGAAAGAATCCCATTGACTTTAACGGCCTTTGTATAAGAACAGCAATCTTAATTCTAAATGTCCGAACTTTCTATCTAATTTTGTTTGTAATGTTAATGTTCTTGAAAGGTAATATGAACAGAAATCACCAATCACAGCCCTCAGCCTTAAAGCTTTTTTGTTGTTGGACTAGATGGACAGATAGACCTATCTATCATCAAAATAAGGGACATAATTTATGGCATTTCATCAGCTGAACAGAGAGGTTAACTGTCACAAATTGCATGAATTTGACCTTCTTGCTCTACAAAACATCTCTTCTAATCTTATAGAAACAGGGCAAGATGCCACAGGATTCCAGAAACTACACTCTAGGAATCTAATACTCTAAACTCAAGTACACACAACTAATATAACCATATATAGCCATATTTTAACCTATGTGATAATCTGGTGCAAGATTCATGATGGCACATCCTTCTGTGGCAGCTGAAAAGATGAAGCAAGGGACAGAGCTCTGGAGAAGGGCTTTCATACTCAGAAAAGAAGGGAACACTTATGCAAAAAGCTATTTACTTTGCCAGGAACTGTTTTGTTCACTAATATCATTGAAGACAATGCCTTTTATCTCTCGTAAGCTTTTTATCTCCCAGTCTAGTGTTTCCTTTTGCCTGACACCATGTTATATACCTTGAGTAATATAACATTGCAATCTGTTGCCATGGGAACAACAATGATGATGATGATGACACACATTCAACATGATAGCGAGATTTGGACCTAGTATATACAAGCATGACTATGGATTTGCACCCATGCCACCAGATCTGTATATCTCCCAGTGAAGTACTCAAAGATCACGGTGAAGATGGTGTGAGAAGCTGAAATACAAATACCTATCATCATTAGGAAAAGGTAGCATGGAACACTATGAACACCAACATGAATGTACATATGTGTAAGTGATAGGAAGTTAACATTTACCCTTACTGTGAAAGTCTTCTTATAAGGTTAGCCCAATCCACAGCTTGGAAAGAGGATTAGTCATCCAGGAAAAAGAGAATTTTTAACTGTACTGCACAGTTCCCGGTAACGATATGTGTTATCTTCTACAAACATAAGCATGTTCCTGCATGTCACTGTGCGTTATCACTTTTGGCCTCCACTTGTTCCTAGGAAAATAACTACTTCCAGTTGCTGCAGGCCAGAGTGACATGGTATGCAAAACTCTAGAGCCATGAATAAATTATGTCTGTCACCAACATATGTGTCTAAAAAGGGACTGTTGTAAAAATAAATTAATACTGCCCTTGAGCAATGCTAAGAGTGAACGTCTTACTCACGACTTTGCTATCAATCCTCCATTTAGCAAAACTGAAACCTATACGAGCAGCCCTCCTTCTCCCATCTCTAACTTCAACAAAGATAAATCAGCCACTGTGAAACACAACCAGAGGGCTAATAAGGATCTTTTTAATCCAAGAAAGTAGAGTTTGAACTGAGTAATTTATGGCCTGATCCAACTCCCATTGACCAAACTGGGATTTGCATCAAGCCTTAATGTAGGGAAGTCTAAAGATATACAATGAATGAAACCTTCTCCATTGGTACAGACGCCAAATCTTTGTCAGATATGGACAATTATAATTAGGCAGCTGCGAATCTTATGCGCTAGAAGGTGTGAATTCACATATGTGATAATTAATGTGGCGTTATCTCCAGATTTATAAAAACAGACTAACTTTGATTTTAATAGTAATTTTATTTACTTGAAGAAAATAAGTACACAGTTTCCCCCCACACAAACACTAGCACATCTAGGTGTGTAAAAAGATGGGATAAATTCTCCCATTCTTATGCTCAAAATCCTTTTGCTCATTTGGACCCTGTTTTTCTTTTTTCTTCCCTTTGTGGCTTCAAAGAGCTCTGATCTTGGGCCAGAAGTTAAAAGATGATAAAGCTCCACCTTACTCCTGTTAACTCACTAATGTCTCCTGTGAATTTTCTCCATCCACTGGAACTCCAGCATGGACTTTATTGGTAGCTAGAATACAGCTGTGGACAGCAAGCATCCAAAGCCATGTTCTGATTGGTTGGTTGAGCCTTCTTGGTGAAGTCATACCCCTGGACCAAATCCCAATGTTGCATATCTGGGATGTTATCATCAAAAAGTAGAAGGGAATCTGCCCTTTATGATATATAGGTAAAACAGAGATTACGTAAATGCGAAGGTGTATAGTGTCTCTTTGCCTGCCTCCCTTCTACTGATATTTATAAAATGAGACTTGGAGAGTGCCTTTTAAAATGATATAACTGATTATAAGGACAACCAAAATCTGTAGTGTCCTTCCACCATCCTGCGGCTCCTGGCAGTTGCCCTCCAGCTCCTTCTCCCTCCTCTCTTTGTAAGAAGTTCATGAGAGCCTCAAACCAACTCCCATTTCAGGCCTCTGAATTCAACTGTCAAAGCCACTGAGGTGCTTCTGGAGCATAGCGGTTGCAGGGGCAGGCAGCTTGTAGTTTCCCTTTGAATCTGAGCTCCTTTCACTCCACCTTCCTCTCCTCATCTGCTCTGAAAGCAACAGCTTCACAATATTCACTAAACCCCACTGACAAGAGGATATCTAATCATATGTTCTGAGAGCAAACGTCATGCTGCTCCCTTTGCACAATGTTAAGCATCCTGGAAAGAAGAATCACACTTAACTGAATCAACCAACACCTCCATGTGCAGCATTTATGCATACCTTGGAGTTCTGCCATCCAGCCTGTGTGGTCTGACATGACCACAGCACAAAGTGGGGTGGCTAAAGAGGGAGCTGCTGGAGGGGGTGCAGTGCAGACTGTACTACCTGCCACAGGAGACTGAAAGCATGACCTTTGAAATAGTCCAAGGGCTGCTCTTTCAGCACTCTGGGAAGCTCTATAGCTGCCAATCTGAAGGCAGGTGCTAAGGTTAAAAAATGGTGTTCTCTGTATAGTAGAACATAGATCAGTCACTTGTTTTATATCCAAAGCTTCAGTATTATCATACTGTTTTCTTTTCTTTGACGTTGTCAGCATAGTTGACCAACCCGGAAGAAGCTTGATGGATGGCCTACATAGTTAGCAGCCATAAGAATGCAGCATGCCAAAAGTATCACCAACTACAGCTGCAATGTTAGCTGAAAGCTGGGTGAAAGAAATCTGTTTAACAGGTGTGCTAGGAATCTGGCAAGGAGACTTGGACTGAGTCCAGTACCACTGAGCTCGTCTGAATGTCTTCTGTGTTGATTTGCTGACTGGCTAGAGTTACAGGAGTGAAAGGAGGGTGGAGGGAATCTAAAGCAAACGCTTCTTAGCCTACATCAGTTATTCAATTGCTAGAAAATTCTCTGTCTTCAGTGCCACTGATTTAACCATTGTCCAGGAGCATCCACTGCTTTTTTTTTTTTTTAAGAGATCACCATGAAGAGTTCTTTACCCAGTGATTTTCCTCCATAGCACTTGCCTTGGGCAAGTGCTTCAAGTCAGCTCTGCAGAACAATAATGAAGGTGCTCTGAAATACTCCAGAATTTTGGCCAGCTCGGTGCAGATATAAAAATTCCTTCATATATGAATATGATTGTTGCAACTATCTGAGAAATTGCAGGCAGATCAGTGCACGTTAATAGCTTGGATCATCTTGGCCTGGGGATTTATGCAACAGTGTCTTTGCTGTGTACTTACTCACTGGAATGCCAAAACTGTCTTAATCCTAGGAAGTAAATTATTCCAATTTCCAAACCATCATTTCAAAGCTGCCAATGCTAAGCTTCTTAACAACCCACTGAAAAATTATGACTGGAAGAGCTCTAAACAAGCTATATCTGATGGCTTGAAACAATTTCAGATAACAATCTGAGCAAGTACATTCTGGGCTAGGAAAGTATCCTGAGCGTCATCATGATTTCAGCAAAATATCATCTATCCTGTTCATAGATGGGTCTGACTGCAAACACACCAGGCCCAATGCTACATTCCCCTTTTGGGTACACAGGATTGAATGCCAAGACAATTATCCAGGTCACTTTGATTTATAACTTTCAAATGTTGTTATGAGCAATGATTGAATTTAGGGCTTGATCTTGCACGACTGAAATCAATGGGAGTTTGTTTTTTGCGGGTTTGTGCCCAAGTTTCATGTTTAAACTCTCCGAAACAGATTCACAAGATAGTGAGATGGTAAGGCCTCCATTCTGCAAAGATTTATGGGTATGTTTAATTTAATGCACTGTAAGTAGTGGGGCCACAATCCTTGCAGGATCTGGGCCATAATACGTTAAATTCTCTGGGCCAGATCCTGCCGCCACCCTTACTCGTCAAGGGTATGATCTTATTCCCACTTCCTCAGAGGTTTTAGGTTTTTCCGTGGGAGTTAGGTGACTGACTAGCTTGGAGGATCAGGGCCTTACTCCAGGATTACTAGTTTCAGTGGGTGAATGAGGGCAGCAGAATCTGTCCCAGTCTGATGAAAGCAAAAGTGAATGTTCCTGCACGTAACAAAGAGAACAAAAAGGACCTGGGAACGCAGGTTGTAAAGAAAAGTCACTGTACTTTTCAGGTAAATGATCATATCTCTCTTCTTAACTCTTCAAAACAGCAAGTGTCCAAACAGGTCAGGGGAAATTGCTAACCTGAAACAATAATTATGATTTGCATTTTGTGATTTGGCAATTAATTAGCATATGACTAACATCCATACAGGATTGCAAATGTGTGAGCCCAACCCCAGCTGGAGGCTCTGTTAGACTATACCACTTGACATAAGTCTTAATAAGTAGATTGGTAATGCTAGAAAATCTCTGTTATGGGCTTGTCTCCAATTCAAAGGGTAGGAAACATCCCATTCCTATAGGTCTGAAAGAAGATTAATTGATTGGTCTCCTATGAACCTGAAAGCCATTAAGAGCATGGAGGATGAAAAGCAATTCAAACTGCTTTATTACCATTTTCTAGTAAAGTGCCAGTTTAGACTCTGGACTTACTGTGAAGCAGCAGGTTTCCAGATATTGACTGTGCTGGCATGTGCTCCTGGAAAAGAGGAAACGACTAGTTCCTAGAAGCAGAAACATCTGCTCAAATCATATAGGCTGAGGCCAGTCAGTGGGAACGCTAAAAAGGTTCACGCGCTTTGCTAGCTTCACCAGCTGGTATCACGGCCGTGAGGTAGGGACCATGGGGTCACAGTGGTGGATAGGCCTTTTACTGGCAGGGGGGAGGGCAGGGAATATGGGGAGGGCTAATGCTCTTTTAGCAAAAATGTGCCATTTTATGAAACATATGGGGGGGGGTTATAAGTGAGACAAAGGAAGTATTAATATCTGCATCTTATTGCTGGAGAAAAGCGGCATAAAGAGACAAAGCAACTTGTCTGAAGGGAAGGCTATGGAAGAGGTGGGGCTTGAGTTCCTGGACTCTCAGTCTTGGGCCTTAAGCACACAGTCAGCCTTCATCCCCTGTTTGCTTTAATTGTAGCAACAAATACAGTCACTGGGGTTGTTGTTTTCCCCCTCACTGACACTGGTATAAACAAGGAATAACTCTATCGAAGCTTCATTGATGTCAAATTTGGTCTAACGGAGAGGAGAATCAGGTCGCTATACAATCCCTGTTAAACGTACGTCTGTCTCCCTTCTCATCTCCCCCACTTAGTGAAATTGTATGTGTCCTACTGGTTAGATCAGTACTGGAGGTGACCGCTTCTGCTCTGGCATAGCTCCAGGCTCCAAGTAACTGAGTCGCTGAGAAAACTCTGCTGCTTTTCCTCAGGAGTCACATCTTCCGACTGAAGAGAAACAGGGTCTTCTTTTTTTTTTCATTTGCACAAGGAAAAATGATGCAAAAACCCAGCAGGAATTACCAAGAAGAGTAAAGGAAACAAAGGCTGAGCTGCAACCCTGTGCACAGCCCAGGGAGGTCCCAGTCCCTCCCAGACTCATGCCCATGCTGAAGTTTATATGCTGTGAGTTCCCCCGTGGAAGTCAACAGTGACTAAAGCTAAGCCCGTGCATAAGTCTTTGCAGGGTCAAGGCCATCAGTGGTGCCTGGGCCTTGTGTGGCCCTCTGCACAAGAATGAATCTGAACCAGAGAGAAGGAAAGAGGGTAACTGATTTGTGGGTCTGATTGTGCAGTTGTATTCCTTCCTGTTCTCTGCTCCACCTTTCAGGATTAAATGTAAATTTTCCTACCTTGGGGCCAGTCCTTCAGCCCTAGATCCTGTGAGTAGTCCCACTGAAGTCATAGGAGCTACTAATATGAAGAAGAGCTACAGGATTATGCCCTATATGGTTCCTACTTTGAGCACTGGTGAAACTGGTTTTAAGGCCCCGATTCAGTAAAGCACTCCAGCGTATGATTAATTTTAAGGACATATGGGCCTTAAGAATGAGGTTAAAATTAAACAAGTGTTTGAGTGCTTTACTGAATTGGGACACCAGTGAAGGTTGCTATTCGATCAGTCAGATGCCACGTATATTGAACTGATTATACTTCGTCCATCGCTATGTTTTTTCCAAAAGTCTTGGACTATGCACTGTTTTCAGTCATGGAAAGTTTCATTTTCATTTTTTTCTAGCCATCTGCAAGTAAATATTGATTTTTAGCATTGTAAGTATTTGAGTCGATAGTAAGTCTTTTTATTTCCCTCCCTAAAGTTTCTTAACATCTTTTGTGTATTAAGCATACATATTAACTATAAAGAACTTCTGGTGCTTTCAGAGTTCAAGCAAAAATAAAAATCAATTTCTGTTAAAATTTCTGGTTGCTTCAAACCAGGGCTACAACGAAAAGGAGAAATTTAGCTTGTGTACGTGAGAGAGCAAACAACAGTTGCTAATCACTCTCACCACAAAGATGTGTGTATTGTCCACTTTTTGGCCATTGAGAAATTCAGAGGCATAAGTAATAACAGATTTTTTTTTAATTCCTTTTTCGTTCAGCATTCAGGGTGCATTTCCAAAGAGAAGACTCTAACCATGTATGAGAGAATGAGAATCAGAAAGAGCACGAGAGAGATTTAATTTTGTTCTGCAGATTCAGATCTATGGATTATACCAGTTTATTGCCTTGAAAAAAAAACCACCATAAGATCATTTGCATCACTGCTGCAAACAGATTAGCCCAGTGTCATCTGAAAAACTTCTCAATGCTTATCCACTCTTTAATATATGACGACCTGCTCTCTGCTTTATGGTCTTGAACATTGTCAGTCACGTCCATTCATCCAGATGTTCCAACTGCAAAATATTTAACAACACTTTTCCAGTGTACCTATCAATCATAATATAAACAGAAACAGTTGATCTTCTTCCTTCTGATTTTTAATTCTTCCCCCTTTCTATCCAGGACTGCTTAACCTAAAACCTTAACCCTTAAGCTTGGAAAGTCGTAGTCACTTGCCTTCATAACCTTGTTAACTTTACTGCTGGAGCGTCAGAAGTACTATATTTTTAACCATGTGCTAAGCCACAACTTTAGCACTGCAGCCTCCATGTCTTTTCATCCTGAGACCTGTATTGTGGCTTTGGTTAGCTTAGCATCTGGAGTGCTTTCTAATTTTAGATTCTCTGTTCATCACCAGGTAAGTCATACCCAGGAAACCAGGGCTAACCAAGAACAGAAAGGATGCATTGAACTAACTTTTGGAAAATTATGTTTAAGGAAGAAAAGTAAAGCCATTTACATCAAATGGCCAATCACACATCTGGATGAAATGCTGGCCATGGTGAAGTCAATGGAAGTTTTGCCATTAATTTCAAAGGGGCCAGGATTTCACCTCAGATGTTTAGTGGATTCTTAGGATGGAATATCAGATGCACTTATCATTGGTTTTACTCTGCTCCCATTGACTTCACCTTAATCTCATCCCTATTTTTCTTTATTAACACAGCAACTCAGTCTCACAGGTACCCAGAAACCTTGAGGGTACATCTACCCTGCAAAAGAAACCCTGTGGCTGTGAGTCTCAGAGCCCGAGTCAGTTGATCATGCTAGGGAGCTAAAAATAGTGGAGTAGACCTTCCTGCTCTGGCTCTGAGAGCCATCCCCTTGTTGGGTTTCAGAGCCCGAGCTCCAACCCAAGCGGGAATGTCTATACTACTATTTTAACTCCAAAGCATGAGCCTTGCAAGTCTGAGTCAGTTGACCTGGACTCTGAGACTTGCTGCCATGGTTTTGCTTTTATTTTTTTGCAGTGGAGACACACCCTTTGGGGCATCCTTTTCCTGCCAATTCCCACTTTCCATTCTTGCAGCCCCTTTCTGCTACCATCCATTTGCACTGGATGGACTTCCCTATGGAGTCTTTTAATGCTGCCTCTCAATCAACTGGAGGGATTCCTGTTTTCCATCTATGTGGACTAGGTGCCATCCCTGCAGCATTCCTCACTACTACCGGCTCGTGGAGTGAGAGACAAGGCAGTGGAATAATTATGTAGAGTGCCATGGAATGGCTACTAATGAAACACCAGGTTCCAGTATCTTGGGATACTACTTATAAAAATTTGCTGTAGTTACTAGAGCAGATGAGAAAAAAGCTTTTTTTCTTCGTGGAAAGTTTCATTGAAAATTAATGTTTTGTTTTGTTTTCATTGAAATTTTCAGTGGACAATTTCAACTTTTTGTTCAAAACCCAAAAAATTCAGTTGGGGAATTTTAGAGGAAAGTAGACACTTTTCATGAGACTTTTCATTTGTTTGTGCTTTGATGGAAACATTTCTACCAGCCCTAGTAGTCTGGCTTGATAAAGAAATATAATTGAGGAAGAGAATATGAGAAAGGCAGAGTACATCATGAATTATATTGAAGTCAAAGAGTCTCCATGTGAATATGAGTGTAGGAAGGGCCTACAAATACCATCATCAGCATACAGAAGTTTCTGGAACCACGTGGTATAAGGTGACATAACCTCATCTCATGTAAATGGATATAGTTCCACTCTAGTTACTGGAGTTGCATCTTTTTATACCAGCTGAGGATCTGGCTGTATAAATGCAAATCCCTGCACCCTGATTTGTATAGCACCATCTCTCTCTACATATATCTATCCCACAACAAATACGGCTGTCTCGGCTTCTCGTTTCATCCAGCATGTGAGAAACCCTTAAATTTTCCCTGAAGATATTTAATTATTAGATGTTCAATATAATAATAACTTGAGGGCCTATCCTGTTAATTTAATCATAAACCGTACCTTGGGATACTAAAGAACTTGGTATTCAGCGTAAAGGATTCATTTGGGACTGTAGGGAGCCAGATTGGTTTCCCGCCGAACCAGAGAGTAAAGACCCACTCTCTCAGCCTGAGTGGGCGGGGCCAGATGAAGCAGACTCCACCCCCCAGAAGGGGCGGGTGGAACAGGAAGTACAAAGGGCGGGGCCCTTGGCCCAGTTGGGGCAGCACCAGGGAGGGACACAGACAGACCCAGGCTGCTGGCTGCTCCCTGCAGACCCTGCTGCCGACCCAAGGGAGGCCCCGGGCCCGGAGAAACCTGACCTGGAGGAAGGACTGGGGCAACCAGGGCTGCCAGCCCCCCAGTACCCGGAGGAACTGGAGGAGCCAGGCAGTAACCCGGGCCAGCGTGCGCCTGACGCGGAGGGGAAGCTGGAGCGGCCAGCAGCTGAATACCCTGACGAGCTGGAGGGACCAGAGGGACCCGCTCGAGAGACCAGGTAGGAAGCAGCCCAGGGGAAGAACTGCACAGTGTGGTGGGTCTATTTGGTCAGCATGGCGCGGATGGATCCCTGCTGACCCAGTGGTGGGACCCTCTCCTCCCGCCACTGTCAGAGCCCTGGGCTGGAACACAGTGGAGTTTGGGGGGCCTGCCTGAGGGGCGCCACTGACTCCTGCCGGCGCTCCCCTGCCTGAGGGGCACGCCACTGACTCCTGCCGGCGCTCCCCTGCCTGAGGGGCATGCCACTGACTCCTGCCGGCGCTCCCCTGCCTGAGGGGCGCCACTGACTCCTGCCGGCGCTCCCCTGCCTGAGGGGCGCCACTGACTCCTGCCGGCGCTCCCCTGCCTGAGGGGCGCCACTGACTCCTGCCGGCGCTCCCCTGCCTGAGGGGCGCCACTGACTCCTGCCGGCGCTCCCCTGCCTGAGGGGTGCCACTGACTCCTGCCGGCGCTCCCCTGCCTGAGGGGCGCCACTGACTCCTGCCGGCGCTCCCCTGCCTGAGGGGCGCCACTGACTCCTGCCGGCGCTCCCCTGCCTGAGGGGCGCCACTGACTCCTGCCGGCGCTCCCCTGCCTGAGGGGCGCCACTGACTCCTGCCGGCGCTCCCCTGCCTGAGGGGCGCCACTGACTCCTGCCGGCGCTCCCCTGCCTGAGGGGCGCCACTGACTCCTGCCGGCGCTCCCCTGCCTGAGGGGCGCCACTGACTCCTGCCGCCGCTCCCCTGCCTGAGGGACGCGCCACTGACTCCTGCCGCCGCTCCCCTGCCTGAGGGACGCGCCACTGACTCCTGCCGGCGCTCCCCTGCCTGAGGGACGCGCCACTGACTCCTGCCGCCGCTCCCCTGCCTGAGGGACGCGCCACTGATTCCTGCCGCCGCTCCCCTGCCTGAGGGACGCGCCACTGATTCCTGCCGCCGCTCCCCTGCCTGAGGGACGCGCCACTGACTCCTGCCGGCGCTCCCCTGCCTGAGGGACGCGCCACTGACTCCTGCCGGCGCTCCCCTGCCTGAGGGACGCGCCACTGACTCCTGCCGGCGCTCCCCTGCCTGAGGGGCGCCACTGACTCCTGCCGCCGCTCCCCTGCCTGAGGGACGCGCCACTGACTCCTGCCGCCGCTCCCCTGCCTGAGGGACGCGCCACTGACTCCTGCCGCCGCTCCCCTGCCTGAGGGACGCGCCACTGACTCCTGCCGCCGCTCCCCTGCCTGAGGGACGCGCCACTGACTCCTGCCGCCGCTCCCCTGCCTGAGGGACGCGCCACTGACTCCTGCCGCCGCTCCCCTGCCTGAGGGACGCGCCACTGACTCCTGCCGCCGCTCCCCTGCCTGAGGGACGCGCCACTGACTCCTGCCGCCGCTCCCCTGCCTGAGGGACGCGCCACTGACTCCTGCCGCTGCTCCCCTGCCTGAGGGACCCGCTACAGACTCTTGCCGGCACACCTCCCTCTGCTAATTCCCCAGTGACAGAAAGGTGTGACCAAGGCCTGCTGGTGAGGCAATAGCTCCCCACTGCCAGCCAGCAGCTCGGTGGACCAACTGAAACCTGTCACAGGGACATAGGAATTTCCTCCTAAATAGGAAACAACCTCAAGTTATCTAAATAATGATATATCATTACAAGTAGAAGACCTGTGTTCCTTGTGTTGAGATGTTGCAGTCTGATTTGTACTATTGCGATATTTTACAGTTTTATACATAAATTGCACTCCTGATGGGAAATTCACAATACCAACATGTTTTAACTTTGAGATTTTACCAATAAATCCATACCCATTATGATTACCAGTACAATTTATTATTTGTATTACAGTAGTATCAGTCAGGAATGGGTCTCCATTTTGCTAAACCATCAGTTGGAATTCTCTAGCAGTGATATTTGAGAAACAATCTAAACCTAAACAAACATTACAATATTATTAAAGAATGTAGGAATACTGTTGGAAATGTTTAAATTCATAGAATCACAGGCAATTGGCTAGAATGGTCCTTTTAGATCAACTGCTCCAGCCTCCCACTTCAAGTAAACCTACAGGACAGTAAATCCATGAAATATGTATGGCATATTGCTTTTTGTGAAAGATCTAAAAATTGCAGTCCAAAATATATCAGAGAATGGTATCTTATCAGCTTATTGACCTTAATTGGACAAATTAGAATTTTCACGCTTTCCCAAATCAATTCTTTTCACTCCATGGAATTTGAAATGAAAAACTAAGATTTTTATAGGAATCAGACAAAGTACAGGCTTATACAACATAAGCAAAACCAACATGGGATCAAGCTACTTACTGCATAATAGAAGATCTAAACATGCAGGATTCTGTGGGCTTCAAGGGGTGAGTTAATACTGTTGAGATGATATTCATTGTCCCAAGTATTACTAATACCTATCCCTGAAAACTATTTTGCCAAAATGGAACAGGTGATCTCTTCATTTCGATAGAGCTATTAACATTTTATTGAACATGGATAGAGGAGACTTGAGCTTGCCCAAATTTTGACATAGAATATCAGGGTTGGAAGGGACCTCAGGAGATCATCTAGTCCAACCCACTACTCAAAGCAGGACCAATCCCCAATTAAATCATCCAACCAATTTTTGCCCCATATCCCTAAATGGCCTCCTCAGGGGTTGAACTCACAACCCTTGATTTAGCAGGCTGATGCCCAAACCACTGAGCTATCCCTCCCCCCATTATCAAATGGACTTTAGCAATTTTAGCCAAAATCAATTCATTGACTGGTTGAAGTGCTAATCTTTTCTATATATGTTTCTGCACCATGCTCATCATTGTAGTATCTGTGCACTTTCCGGCAGTGCATTAAGCAACATGACTAACATATGTTGCATGTTTGTTCCTTCATCCTCTCCCCAGGGGAAGAAGTGTTTGCACTGTTTTCTTTTGGAATTTTTATATCTATATCTTTTATACCTATATCTATCTACCTGTATATATACACACACATTGCTATATGTTTATGTTAGAGAATGCAAGGTCAAAGAAATGTGCCTTGCAGTTAGAGCAGAAGATGATGAGGTTTGTGAGGTTCCTGTAGGAATTTATTCCAGCCCCTGAGAAAGCTCTGTCTCCTGCCCAAACTTTGTAGAAAGTTTTGTTGCGCCAGAAGAGTGGAGTAAATTCTCTACCATGAAAAACAGTGGAGATCATAGGAAAAAGAGACCCTTGAACATTCCTCCATGATGATCCAGAGATTGAGGGATCCCTTTTCAAAAAGGCATAAGTACAGGCATACGAGGAAGAGAAGGTCAGTCCTTGGATCAGTTTGGAGGGGGAGATGTAGAAGCTAAAATTTTTAAAAGGATTAGAGGGAGGGGCTATAAAATGCAGGAATAATCACAGTGGGTGGATACAACAGGAAAGTCACAGAACTCTGCATGACTCTCTTGCCTTGCATAAATGATGGTTGAGTGCAGGGGTGCTGAAACAACTTTTATAGTGGGGGTGCTGAGAGCCATTGAACCAAACTCTAAATGCTGTATATAATGGAACCACTTCAAGCCACCTCTAGTTCCAGCACCTGTGGTTGGGTGACCTGTTAAAGTATGCAATGCAGCAGGCAAGGTTACGATGCAGGTGGAATTACAAGAGGCCTTGTAGAGGTTGGTCACAAAAAGGCTCCTCAATTGTCCCGCATACTGAGTATAATTGAAATACAGCTCCTTCTCACTGGAACAAGGCAGGAAATTTGCTCCCTCCCTCCACCACTGCAGAGATACTGTACCAAATGTGGGGGAAACTGGGTAGAAAAGATAGATGCCCACATGTCGTAGCATTACTGAAAAATAAATGGTGGGTGCTGAAAACAATGCCAGTGGGACTACCTGCAAAATAAGGTACCCTCAGTACAAGTAAAAGTAGCAGAATTGGGTCTTTAGGGTCTGATCCAAATCCTAATGTAGTCAATGGAAAGACTCCCATTCATTCCAATGGGTGTACCAAATAATGTATTATTCATGAAATACATTATTTAGAGAATATTATGTGAGCAATTCTATACAATGGGAATGAAATTACAATGGTGCTGCCCCAGAATGCATAGTGCACCTCTTTAAATATAAATCCTATTACAGGAAGTCTTTGAGATGGGCTCCAACCCTTCCCCCAGCAACACAGAACATCTGTGAGCAAACCAGACAACAGTACCCTGCAAGCCACAATATCTGGCATGCTACATTGGTTTCAGTTGCACAACTCAGAAATGAATGAGGAAATCCAGGGTAAGCTATACCTGTTTATTTCTGCTCTGCAATCAGTCTTCTTTTACAAATGAGCCAGATTAATAAATGAGGACTCAAAAGCAGATGGAACACATCAATGGCACTGCAAAAATTATCAACACCATGTCCCAATCAGCCCATCAATATATGAAAAAATTTGGTAGGGAGATGGGATAGTTGGTTCATACTTCAAAAAAGTGCATTGCTGCTCAGGTACTTCCCTTATTTGAGTTTGAAAAATACAAGGCTTTGACCTTCCACAGGAGCAATAGATATATGGTGGGAGAGCCACAAGATATATGGTTTCAGAGGGGTAGCCGTGTTAGTCAGTATCAGCAAAAACAACGAGGAGTCCTTGTGGCACCTTAGAGACTAACAAATTTATTTGGGTATAAGCTTTAGTGGGCTACAACCCACTTCATCAGATGCATGGAGTGAAAAATACAGTAGGCAGGTATAAATATACAGCACATGAAAAGATGGGAGTTGCCTTACCAAGTCGGGGGGTCAGTGCTAATGAGGCCAATTCAATCAGTCTGGAGGTGTCCCATTCCCAATAGTTGACAAGAAGGGGTGCATATCAACAGAGGGAAAATTATTTTTTATGGTGCTAACAAGGAAGCACTGTTATCCTGTCTCCCAAAATTATCAGTCTGAGCTGGAACTTGATTTTTTCTGAGCATGGGGGTCTCAGTCTGGCTAAGCACTGCACATTCTGGACCCGGTTCAGCAAAGCACTTCAACATGAGCTTGCTTTTTGGTGGATGGGTGAAATCCATGGGACCGCTCACATGCTTAAAGTTAAGAATCTGCTTAAATACTTGGTTGGCTCGAGGCCTTGGTGTTTTTCAAGATCGTGTGCAAAATAAGCAGTTCCTGCATTAACAGCACGGATCCTCCTCCACTTTGTGCTGCTGATTGCTTCAGGTGCTAAAAGTGTGAGCATTTGAAGCTGCAGGAGGTGCAATAATTTGCTGGCTACATGATTAACTTCTAATTTATTTTATCTGACCACACCTACATGTGCCTTAAACTGAGCCCAGAAACTAGCTTTCCTACAACTTGTATCTTTCCTCATGCTAGCAGGGTGTTGGAAGGCTAAATTTAGCCTTCGAGAATTTTAACTTTCCTAGTGCACCATTCCTAGTTCCTAGTAACTACAGTGGTTACTTTGCGTTTTTCTTTGTCTGTTCTTTGCACATCCCCTGATGTTGCATTCTGGATTTATTGGTAAGTAAACCAGGTTTGATGATACTCCCTTGAGAAACTTTGTTCAATGAATCTTTGCCTGCTGTTTCTGAATGGCCTGCCTATCTTCTCAGGTTTTTTCTAAGGAGTGAATTCATTTTATCTTCCAGGGATCATTATAAAACAACACAAATACTTATATCAATGTAACCTTTCTGCCAGGTGGATCCAGCAGGAACAAGGGCCGGCTTCAGTATTTATGGTTGCTTTTCAACAATGCAACACAAAACCAGCTCAAGCCCCCACCCAGTGACCTGGGACACTACCCCCTGGGCACCTCTAAGAGGCAATACTTCCCCTCTCGCAAACACCACAACTAGGGTCCATAAACATAAACCATGAGCAAAAGACCCACACCCAAGTAAGTTAGGCAGTGTCCTTTTTCCCTCCGGTTCTTTAGTCCAGCAACCCAAAAGTCCCTTTAACATGTCCGTCCCTTCTTTGCACCCCACTCACAGTTGCTGTCCTTGGCCAGCGCAACCCCAGAGTTCAGAAGTTCAGTCGCAGAGTTCACTTCCCACCCTGTGGGAAAGGAGGGTGGTAAGGAGGCACCTTACATGCTCCGCTGCTTGGGCACTCGCTTGTCACCCCAACAGCCGATTGCTGTGCCTCTGCAGGGCTCTGCTCTGGCCCTCTCCACCAGCCACCCACTTGCCAAGATGTCTTCAGGGCCCCGTACTTAACACAGCTCTCAGTGATTTCAGCTATTAGTGAGGGAACCCCACTGGTGGTGCATACTGGACAGTCTCTTGCAATAGAGACACTGTCCCAAAGTATGGTTTCAGAGTAACAGCCGTGTTAGTCTGTATTCGCAAAAAGAAAAGGAGGACTTGTGGCACCTTAGAGACTAACCAATTTATTAGAGCATAAGCTTTCGTGAGCTACAGCTCACTTCTTCAGATGCATATCGTGGAAACTGCAGCAGGCTTTATATATACACAGAGAATATGAAACAATACCTATTCCCACCCCACTGTCCTGCTGGTAATAGCTTATCTAAAGTGATTTCCAGCACAAATCCAGGTTTTCTCACCCTCCACCCCCCGACACAAATTAGATATCAAAGTCCCAAAGTAGATATCAGTGATTTCAGTTCTGCAGTGCATAACAAGACTTTCAAATGAGTCTCAACTAGCTCTTTTATTATACCATGGAAAGAAAGGGTGCCTGGAACCCTTAAACAGGACCCACACCACCAGCTACAAATACCTGTTGTCTCTCCTCTTTCCCTCCCCCCCCCGCCCCCACTCAATTCATTTGGATTTGGAATCATAGAATCATAGAATATCAGGGTTGGAAAGGACTTCAGGAGGTCATCTAGTCCCACCCCCTGCTCAAAGCAGGACCAAGCCCCAACTAAATCATCCCAGCCAAGGCTTTGTCAAGCCTGACCTTAAAAACTTCTAAGGAAGGAGATTCCACCACCTCCCTAGCTAACGCATTCCAATGTTTCACCACCCTCCTAGTGAAAAAGTTTTTCCTAATATCCAACCTAAACCTCCCCCACTGCAACTTGAGACCATTACTCCTTGTTCTGTCATCTGCTACCACTGAAAACAGTCTAGATCCATCCTCTTTGGAACCCCCTTTCAGGTAGTTGAAAGCAGCTATCAAATCCCCCCTCATTCTTCTCTTCCACAGACTAAACAATCCCAGTTCCCTCAGCCTCTCCTCATAAGTCATGTGTTCTGGTCCCCTTATCATTTTTGTTGCCCCCTGCTGGCAGTTTTCCAATTTTTCCACATCCTTCTTGTAATGTGAGGCCCAAAACTGGACACAGTACCCCAGATGAGGCGTCACCAATGTTGAATAGAGGGGAACGATCATGTCCCTCGATCTGCTGGCAATGCCCCTACTTATACAGCCCAAAATGCCATTGGCCTTCTTGGCAACAATGGCACACTGTTGACTCATATCCAGCTTCTCGTCCACTGTAACCCCTAGGTCCTTTTCTGCAGAACTGCTGCCAAGCCATTCAGTCCCTAGTCTGTAGCAGTGCATGGGATTCTTCCATCCTAAGTGCAGGACTCTGCACTTGTCCTTGTTGAACCTCATCATATTTCTTTTGGCCCAATCCTCTAATTTGTCCCTCTGTATCCTATCCCTAAACTCCAACGTATGTACCCCTCCTCCCAGTTTAGTGTCATCTGCAAACTTGCTGAAGGTGCAATCCACACCATTCTCCAGATCATTTATGAAGATATTGAACAAAACTGGCCTGAGGACCGACCCTTGGGACACTCCACTTGATACCGGCTGCCAACTAGACGTGGAGCCATTGATCACTACCCGTTAAGCCCGACAATTAGGCATGACTTGCCCTTGGTGAATCCTTGCTGACTGTTCCTGATCACTTTCCTCTCCTCTAAGTGCTTCAGAATTGATTCCTTGAGGACCTGCTCCATGATTTTTCCAGGGACTGAGGTGAGGCTGACTGGCCTGTAGTTCCCAGGATCCTTCTTCTTCCCTTTTTTAAACATGGGCACTACATTAGCTTTTTCCAGTCATCTGGGACTTCCCCCGATCGCCATGAGTTTTCAAAGATAATGGCCAATGGCTCTGCAATCACATCCGCCAACTCCTTTAGCACTCTCGGATGCAGCGCATCCGGCCCCATGGACTTGTGCTCGTCCAGCTTTTCTAAATAGTCCCGAACCACTTCTTTCTCCACAGAGGGCTGGTCACCTCCTCCCCATGCTGTGCTGCCCAGTGCAGTAGTCTGGGAGCTGACCTTGTTCGTGAAGACAGAGGCAAAAAAAGCATGGAGTACATTAGCTTTTTCCACATCCTCTGTCACTAGGTTGCCTCCCTCATTCAGTAAGGGGCCCACACTTTCCTTGACTTTCTTCTTGTTGCTAACATACCTGAAGAAACCCTTCTTGTTTCTCTTAACATCTCTTGCTAGCTGCAACTCCAGGTGTGATTTGACCTTCCTGATTTCACTCCTGCATGCCCGAGCAATATTTTTATACTCTTCGCTGGTCATTTGTCCAACCTTCCACTTCTTGTAAGCTTCTTTTTTATGTTTAAGATCCGCTAGGATTTCACCGTTAAGCCAAGCTGGTCGCCTGCCATATTTCCTATTCTTTCGACTCATCGGGATGGTTTGTCCCTGCAACCTCAGTAAGGATTCTTTAAAATACAGCCAGCTCTCCTGGACTCCTTTCCCCCTCATGTTATTCTCCCAGGGGATCCTGCCCATCAGTTCCCTGAGGGAGTCAAAGTCTGCTTTTCTGAAGTCCAGGGTCCGTATTCTGCTGCTCTCCTTTTTTCCCTGTGTCAGGATCCTGAACTCAACCATCTCATGGTCACTACCTCCCAGGTTCCCATCCACATCCTGAGCAGCAATGCACTTTTTTGAAGTATGAACCGACTATCCCATCTCCCTACCAAATTTTTTCATGTATTGATGGGCTGATTGGGACATGGTGTTGATAATTTTTGCAGTGCCATTGATGTGTTCCATCTGCTTTTGAGTCCTCATTTATTAATCTGGCTCATTTGTAAAAGAAGACTGATTGCAGCGCAGAAATAAACAGGTATAGCTTACCCTGGATTTCCTCATTCATTTCTGAGTTGTGCAACTGAAACCAGTGTAGCATGCCAGATATTGTGGCTTGCAGGGTACTGTTGTCTGGTTTGCTCACAGATGTTCTGTGTTGCTGGGGGAAGGGTTGGAGCCCATCTCAAAGACTTCCTGTAATAGGATTTATATTTAAAGAGGTGCACTATGCATTCTGGGGCAGCACCATTGTAATTTCATTCCCATTGTACAGAATTGCTCACATAATATTCTCTAAATAAAGATTACATTTATTGGCAGTTGTAGTGGTTTGGACCTATATAGCCCAGGAAAGCCACTTAAACTCACTGCAGGGAGGACCCTGCCAGTCTTCCACAGGGCCCTGGGTAGGACCTGTGAAGAAGGAATGCCAGGAACCCCCTAACGCACGCTCCTAAGGGCATAGGCCCATGTGTGTGGAAAGCTGAAGATCCCTGACTCAAGGTCAGGAAGCGCTACCTCTACTGCCCTGACTGAGAGGCAAGGGGGTAGAAGTTGGGAGTTCTAATCACTAGGCTACCTGGCCCTCGGAGTCCCGTCTCTCATGAGGTAGAGCACTATTATAGCATCCCAGGCCTGAGAGTAGGTTAGAGAAGAGACAGAGGAAGGCAAAAAGGGGCAGAAATGGATCTCGAGAAGTTGCTGAGGTGGATCCTGGAAAACTAGCAAAGGCAGGTTGCCCAACAGCAGCAGCAGCAGCAGAATCAGTTGGTCCAGCAGCACCAGCTGATTACAGGAACCGTGATGCAGCAGCGGGAACAGGTGATGACATTCCTACAGTTGTCTCAGCATCTCATGCTATCCATCCTGGTGAAGCTAACAGAGATGGGCCTTTGGGCGGCCCAGAGGTGTTCCTCATCATGTTTGAAAGAGTCCTCATCATTGCTCAATGGCCTATGGAAAGCAGGGCCACCCTATGGACCCCTTACCTGATGGGCCTGGCCTAGTCCATAAACCGAGGCCTTGACACAGTGGCTGCCCAGGATTATGCCCTAAACATCTCTCCTAAAACCTACCAGCAGCAATTCCCCTGTCTGTCACCCAGGCTGTCACCTTGTCTGAAAGAACCTTGCTGGTGATAGCTCCGTCAATGGGTTGCATGGGGTTTCAGGTAGGGGAGAAGTCATTATAGAGCAGTTCATGCAGATCATCCCTTTAGGGGAGTGTGAATGGGAGGTGAGGCACCATCCTGAAGCTGTTGCAGAGGCCATTGCCCTGGCAGAGAACTATCTGATGTCTCTCAGGTCTAAAGCCATAACACCAAAGGCCGCCCAGTGTGCCTCCAGGGCCCACACGTTATGGATCCCCGAGTCCACCTGAAGAGTCCCTAGGGAACTGGGGTTTGCCTCACTTGTGGGCAACAAGGCCATTTCTGGTGACACTGCCCATTCATGGATTATAGTTATGTACAAGCATGGACTGCAGATAGCCAGGTTCAGAAAAGGGGACCAAGGTAAATGTTAGCCCCTTTACAAGTGGATGGAGTAACCATGAAGGGACGGATGGACTCTGGCTGCAGCTGCACCCTGATCAGGGAAGGCTGATGGGGCTCAAAGAGAAGCAAAGAGTTGAGGTTGACATCCAAAACCATACCGTGATGGTATAGGCCAGAGTGGCCAAAGACCCGGCCTATCCAGTAAACGGGGGGTCTCACTAGAGGTTTTTTGAAGAAGTTGTCCAAAGATGAGGTGGTGCATCACTACTGGAGGCAGAGTAGAGATCAGAAGACCATTGAAAACCAGAGAAGACCGCGGTGACTGAGGAAGAGCACCATTAGGGGACTGCCCCAGTAGGATTCAAGGAATTAGGGGAGGACCATCCTTACAGGTGAATGACCACTCACCGGGGCCTAACCAGAGAAATAAGGTCCCACCACCACCCCTCAACAGAGACTTGCTGTCTAGCAAGCCAGACTTTGTAGAAGAACAAAGGAACGATCCAACCTTGGACTGGACTTATGAAAAGATCCCCCATAAGGATGGCACAATATTAGACCCTTAGCTCTTAAAATAGTGGCCCCATTTTATGCTGGTTGAGGAAAGGGCGTATTGGGCCATGAAGGACCCCAAGCTGGGGGAGGTGAGAATGCATCTGCTCGTGCTGAGGAAGTTCTAAAGGGAGGTGCTACAATTGGTCCATGTGATATCATGGGGGGCAGGGGGGCCGCTTGGGGAGAGAAAAGACACTCAACACAGTGACTATGCAGTTCTCCTGGCCAAGCATCCACTCAGAGGTGGGAGACAAAAGGAAAAAAAAAAAGTTGTGATGTCAAAGAACACTCAGGCATGACCAGGCCATTGATGACATTGGGAGCAGCCCAAAGAGGGAGGGCTAAGAAAGCTGTGATGGGTGTCACCCTTGACTGATGGCATTTAACATAATTAAGAAGATGATGAATTCAGTGTCTAGTCTCTTGATTATTCAAGCTATAAAGTATAGTCATTGAATCTCTTCTTTCCATTAAGTAAAATTCCAGAGTCATCCAAGGGCATCAACTTCTTTACATCATATGATTCTAACTGTAGAAGAAGAACATGAAACTTTGCATCATATAGGTATATCTACCAATGATGGGAAAGTGTACTTCCATTCAGCTTCAAATTTGTATTGTGGCCTGAAGCCATCCATTATTTGGATTGTTCAGTTTTGGGCAGGGTTGGAAATCCAGGGTCAGAAGAAAGTAGAATAATTTAGGAGAGCCTTGCACACAATGGAGAGTGGTGGTAGCCACATGTGGCTCGGCTGGGCAGTAGACTTGGCTGACAGAGTGTCTGGAAATCAGAAGGGTTCTGAAGCTGAAATGACGAAATGCCGTGCACAGAATGGAAAGAACTGGGATTCCTCTTGAACTAGGAGAGGAAAAAGATTGACCATGTGTCCTAATCAAAAAGTTTGTGCACTTGGGGGCAGGGATCAGACAAGACGACTTGCCTAAGGGCTTGTCTACACAGAGAAATTGACTGGCACAACTATAGCAGAATTAATTATTATCAATCTCTCTGTGTAGACCAGCCCTTAGCGAAGCAATGGAATCTCTCCCAGGTAGGTGACGTGAGATTGGCTAAAGCTTTTGGTTAGGATAGAACTGTGGAAGCTCAGCTGAAGACGTGAGTGGCAGAAAGGTTTGATTCTTGGCAAAGAAACAGCAACATAACTTCTAACAGATGGAAGGCGTTTGAGCTAGGAAACATGAATATTTCAGACATACAGACACTGAAGCAGAATTCCACATGTTATATTAGTGGTATTTATCATTTGTTATTCACGTTTGTGCCTATCTCTACATTGTTACTCCCAAGGAAATCAGAGCGATTGATTGATTTCAGTAATAAGGGAATGATTACGTAAATTTTCAAAACACTAAAACTTTGTGGGGCTGGTTTTCAGTTACTACAAGTCTACGTGTTCAGTGGAGCAAGGCTGATGTACACCAGCTGAGCACATCACCCACCCAGTAGTCCCTGTAAGAATGCTAGTATAAGAACAAGTCCAACTGAGAAGTTTAGTGTTCTATGCACATGGCTGAGGTCCCGTGTACTCACCAGTATGCCAGGCCTAACTTCTGCAGCAAGATTCTTGGATTCCTGTGGCCCACACTCAAAATTATGTGACAACTTGATTTACGTTTAAAATATTCAGGCTTCCAATGAATTATATACGAATATAATTAATACACTCAGTACACAAGTCCCTGTGGTATTTATATGGATATAAAATTAAATTTATGCAGACCCCAGGATGACACCTAATTGCATCATAAAAGTTATCAGGGGATTTTAGTAACTAGAGCCTTTCTCACCTAGAGAAGGGAGACATTTTGGAATTATGGAATAAAGCAACCAGCTGGATATTTCTGTGGAAATCCTCAAAAGAGAAATAGTTTAAAATGCTGATTGGAGTGCCTTGAAAATGTTCAGTTTCTGAAATGTTGATGCAAAAAAGGGGACATATTTTCCAGACACTTTACAAATGTTCCCACTTGTAGACCATCTGTAATGCTGACACTTGAGACTGAAGCCTAAAGATGACAACTTAACACCCCACTGAGATGAATGGGGCTGTCCACACTTGTCAGAGCCTGGGCTGCACTTAAAATTTAGATCAACCTAGGTCTGGTCTACACTACAGACCTGTATCAGTATAACTACATCACCCAGGCGTGTGAAAAATCCACACCCGAGAGCAACATAGTTATACTGACCTAACCCCCATTGTAGACAGCGCTATGGCAGTGGGAGAGCTTCTTCTGATGACATAGCTACTGCCTCTCGTGGAGGTGGATTAACTAAGCCAATGGAAGAATCATAGAATCATAGACTATCAGGGTTGGAAGGGACCTCAGAAGGTCATCTACTCCAACCCCCTGCTCTCTCCTGTCAGCTGAGAGCATCTTTATTAAACCGCTACAGCAGTGCAGCTGCATTGGTGTACACCTGCCTCTAGCTATGTCACTCAGAAATGTGAGAGATGTAGTTAAGCTGACCTAAGCCCCCTTATAGACACCACTAGGTTGATGGAAGAAGTCTTCCATCGACCTAGCTACCACCTCCTGAGGGGGTGGATTTACTACAGTGATGGAAAACACCCTTTCATCACTCTAGCAAGTGTCTACACTAGGGTGCTACTGCAGCATAGCTTCAGCTCTACCGCTGTGCCACTGTAGCCCTTGTAGTGTAGACATAGCTAAAGCCAATCCTGCATCAGTTTACCCTTGAAAATATGAACAAAGCGTTTCTTTGTAATCATAAAGGCCAAAGGACGAGGAGCAGGGTGATATGGTGTAGGAGAAGAAAAGAAACAGGGGAGCTTAAGGGAAATGGTCACCATCTTGGAATAAAGATGGATCCTTTGGGATCCAAGGAGGAAAGACTTATGCCCATATCAAGCCTGAATCCATACTGATAGATGTAAGAGAACAGTAAGTGTTGTTCACACTGAAAGTCGTGATGGGAAGGCTTGGTGACAAGACAGAGAGTAACATAAACAGTAGAGTTGGTAGGAAAAATTCCAGTGGAACCTTTTTTGTGTGGAATTTGCTGATTTGCAGAGACATTTCTCTTTTGGTTAAGTTCTGAGGGAACTCCGGCACGGTTCTGTGTGTTTCCTGCCTGCTTACCATCTGAGCTTCTCGACAGCCCACCTGGTGGACTGCTGGGGAGTCTGAGCTTTCAGGCTATGAGCTCCTTAGCAGGCCAGGCTTGCAGGGCTCTCTGGCTTCAGTTCCTCAGCAGCCCGCCTGGCAGGCTGACAGAGAGCCGGGAAGGCCTGGGAGTCCTGGCTCACAGATCCTTGCCAACCCAAGATACCAGGACTTCCAGGGTCTAAATCAGAACAAAACCAAATTCTGAACCAATGAAATACTCCATGAAACAGAATTCCCTTTCTCTACCCAGCTCTCAAAAGTAGCCATGTTGTCCCCGTTGTCTCTGAAGCTGAAGGAGACAAAATCCTGGCAAATCTGGCAGGGAGAGAAGGGCAGAGAAGGGGGACTCTGCTATGTGTGTGGATCTAGTGTCTATAAACAGGGACACACTACTCAGAACATGTGCTGTAGTCTTCCTTTGACTCAAAGTGGAAAAAACAGACATGGTTAGGTTGCATGCCAAACGCCTGTGACGTGAACCATATCCTCTTTAGTACCCATTATCTGAAGCTCCTCTAAGGTTTTCCATGGTGTTTTTACTCAGGGATAAGGTCAAACAGCAGTTACTACTGTATCCTTTTCAGAGGCAATTTTTGTCTTCTGAGCTTGAGAAAATTAGGCTTATAGAGTCCGGTTCTAGCCAAGTTGTTCTTAAAACTGTGGACTTAGCCATCACTGCCAAAACATAGCATTGGAGTGGGGATCTCTTCCTCTTCACAATACTGTTCTCCTTAGTGAGTGAGGGCGGCAGCAATGGAACCCGCCCCCCCCATTTTAACCCAAAATATTGTAACATCAGGGGAATCTGAGGAATGAGGTGAGACCACGTTGTCTAAAACTCCAACCAATTTTAATGCAGTCAGAGCATTCACACTGTAGTGGCAGCCTGTCCTAGAGCTGGTGACAGGTGGCACCACTGTATGTTTGCATTCCACCCTCTCTCACTGCACACACGTGGTGGTGTAGTGTAGATCACTCCCCTATCAAAAGGCTCCAAGATAGTCTTATCTCATCTCTCCATTCCTAGAGCAGGTTCCATATCTAATCTCATATCACTGTAGTGCCAGCTGCAGGTTTCAATAGCAAACACGTCTCCTACATAGGTTGGTTGGGACCTTAGAGTAAAACACCTTTTTGTGACGTATCAGAGGATTTACAATATGGTCCTGGGGAAGCACATTGTGTGTCATGAAAACTCATTCAGATACCTCTTGGGAAAAGATGAGGAAGTTTAATTAAAGTGTACAGTAGCAGCACTGAAAGTTGGAGCACCTGGAAGCTAAGGTACTTACATTAGGTATATGTACCAAACTAAAAAGAAAAGGATAGATATGTTGCTCTAAATTAAGCCTTGGTGTATCTTCATAGAAGCCAATGTGAATCCAATAAAAGGTCTTGATAGTAAAGACACTATCTGCAGTGGAAAGTAGCCATAGGATGGGCTTTATTGCAAATGCTGGCTCATTAAGGGCCAATTTTCTGTCCACTATAACACCCTCCAAAGTCTTCCAGAAGATGACTGATGGTTTTGCATAAATATTTAAAGGCAGAATTTGACCCTGAGCTGCCACCTCTCCAGTAAATACATTGTGAAGGGATGGGCCACCATTTCCAAGCTTCTTGTGTCAATGGGACCTATTAAGCGTTTTGAAATGATGTTGAGATGATGTTACCAAAAACTATTGAGACTCTTCTGTGGAAACTTCAGTACAGAAAGCCTAGGCTTTAGAACATATCTGCTTCAAATTGTGAAGTAGTTCTTGGATTCCATATGGTAGCTCCTCTCCTCTTCAATACACTGTACTTTATGTGATTGTGGGACTGTCTTGCTATTAGCTAGCCCACATTTCATGAGTAAGAATGCAGTGATGGTGCTAACGTTATGGATGGTGTCTTTTTGTTCCACTTCTATAGGACAGTTATCTTGAGAGATACAACAACACTGCAAACTACAGGTAACTGTAAAGAATAGGACTTGAAACGCAGTTTCTGCTTTGTGCACAGTATAGAGATGCTAGGAATAGGATACTATAGAAGAAAGCTTTGAAATGTGGTAGATGAAAATAACTAAATGTGGAGAGAAACTCAGTAGTAGGCTATCGTTTAAAAAGTAAGAAAACAAGAATGGCTTTAGACAATTGAATACGCTAAGAAAAGAGCAGACTAGGTAAGAGAAAAAGAACTTTAATTGACTTTAAAAATAGAGTAAAGAAAACTTCAGTGAAGGAGGTATGTGTAACTTCAATGCATAAATATCTACAAACAAAAAGAGAAACAAAAGCCTTCTATCTGAAATAGCTAGAAAAGACTCATTAACTCGGTTAGAATAATGAGTCAGACCATCTGGTTTTAAATGGTGGTGTATCCCTTGATGTCAATGGATCTAGCCAATTTACACCAAGCTGAGGTTGTGGCTGATAATGTGGTGAATTAGAATGGAAAAATTTACACTGGAAGTAATGTAATAGGGATGCAATCATTAATACAGATAAATGGATAAAAACATGGATGTGAGAGATCTTGGACTTGTGTTGGTCATAAATTTGAGCCTTTTTACAACTAGGGCTAAAAATAGGGCTGAGAGAGAATTGCCTTAAGCAATGTTTATAAATGTATTTAGGTAAACAAACAAAACAAACCCCCCACAATAAATAAATAAATAAGTGGCCCACCCCCACCAAAAAGTCTTGGAGGCTGAACTTGTGAACCTTGAGCAAGCCTCATTGTTAGAAAAACAAGACTCCCCTCACACACCCCTTTAGAATGTGCAGTTTTCTCATGTGGGCATCTTTACACTTACATGGGGAAATGAACTGGATCTGAGTTGCACTAAGGACTACATCAAAAGCTAGGGAAGAAATAACATGACTACTAGGAAATGTGACCCATTGGTTGAAGCAGTTCAAAAATAGGTAATAAAATGTACTGGTTCCCAGTACAGCTGCAGAGAGTTAGGGGACGTGTGATAATCTATGCTGGAAATGTTTCAAAGACGAGAGGAGACAGAACACATCTATTGAAGTTGCCCCAAAACAACTGAAATTTGGGATAAAATCATAACCACATATGTATAAATAAAAATATTCTTAAACCCTACATATCCCAACAGTTTATTCAATATTATCAGGTGCGAAGCCAAAGTGGGCCTTGCTCATTTTACTAATAATTATAAAACCCAAAAATATCTCTAATGACAGCAATATTAGATAGGGAGTGGATCTCAAATCTATCTGAAGCAGTATATTATATAGATAGAATAAGGTTAACAGAATAAAATGTCAGGTTTCAGAGTAGCAGCCATGTTAGTCTGTATTCGCAAAAAGAAAAGGAGGACTTGTGGCACCCTAGAGACTAACAAATTTATTTGAGCATAAGCTTTCGTGAGCTACAGCTCACTTCATCGGATGCAACTCACTAAACTGTAGCTCATGAAAGCTTATGCTCAAATAAATGTGTTAGTCTCTAAGGTGCCACAAGTCCTCCTTTTCTTTTTTTGAGAATAAAATGTGAGATTTGAATAGCATATGGTCAGATACACTAAAAGAAAAGGGAAATACCAAAAAGTCAGAGCTCTGATTGTTTGAGGGAGGTGCACATGCAGCATCCAGATCAGAAATTAAGAGGGGGAGAGAGAGAGAGAGAGAACACTGTGCATTGCTTTTCCTATGTTCTGCATGGAAAGGCAAGCAAAGATAACACTGTATTGAATTACATGCGAGTTATAAAATTCTCAGTAAAAACTGCCTTTTTAATTTCAGGATAAATGTCTTTGGGATATTGACTACTAAATATGGCCAGACAACATAGACTGCACCATAAAATCCAACCATTTCAGAAACTGAATTATTTCACAAATCACTCAGTATTTATCCATACCAAATGGCAAAATCAAACTCTCTCTGAGTCCTCCTGCTAGCAAGTGTAATATAGTGTTGAGATATACTGCAAAGATAATGGAATGTTCAGCAAGAAATTGACAGCTGATATCATGGTCCAGAAGGTCAGATGCTTTAAGGAGTGACCACAATTTCAATCTTTCTGACACCATCTAAAACCCTTCAGAAAGGTATATTTTACTGAAATGTGAGTAAATCTAGCTGGGTTTGAAAGACTGAATTACATAATAATTATTTTGAAATCCTTAGATGAAAGATATTCTGTGGGATATGTACAAAATGCTTTGCAAGGTTTAATTAAAAGCTCACGGTAACTGGTGGTTAGAGAAGCATCTTTCCAACTATCTTTTAAAAAAATCAAGTTGGTCATTAAAAGAGAACAGAAGAAAGGTAGGGTACCTTGTGGAAATTACTTATATAAAGATCTTGGGCAACTAGTGATTACTGCCTTATCAAGAAAGAGCCCAGCTTTCAGTTAGGTCCCAGTCCAGTTCCCACTAAGGCCAAAGGGAATCTTTCCATTGATTCTAGCATGAGTAGGATTGGGCTCTAAATCCAGAGTTTTCTGTCCTTGGGTTTTTTGATCACTTCTGGAGAGGGAGAAGTGCCTACCATGCTGACCAATATTTTCTCATATTCTGTCCTTTTACTATCCCATCTATCTGTTTGAGTCATCTATTCTTTTGTTTTGTGCTTAGATTGTAAGCTATTTGGGGCAGGGACCTTTTTTTGTTCTGTGTTTGTACAGCGCCTAGCACAGTGGGGTCCTGGTCCATGACTGGTGCTACTAGGTGCAATGGTGATACAAATAATATTAACAGTCTGGCCTTCTAGTTTACCCAGACATCAGGAGATGTTGCCTGGGAAAGATATTGTCATAGTACAGGGCATCTGCACCTGTATTCTCCCCCTCAGTCCAGCAAGGGTGCCTACTCTGTGCTCCTGGCTCCCCAGCCATTGCCTCTATTGGGTGGAGATATGCATCTCAGTCCCTTCTGATTGGGGTATTTTTAGGCTGAACAGCTGCCTGAATATACTGTGTTTTTCCCTAAAAGACACCCTGCCCAAGCAGGTCTGCTTCTCTTCTTTCCTCAGTGACAGTATACAGTGTAATTGCTAACAGTTATAAATTACTACACAGTTCTTTCTAAGCAAGCACATTTATTCTTAAGGTGAAAGCATTACAGAGAAAACATATTCAAAACAATAAAATAACCTACATGCATGCTAATAAGCTTATCAGAGATCACCCCTCGCTCCAAGAAGGGCTCTGGTTGGTGATTATTCCTTCAAACCCCACACAGAGGTTTTTGCTGTGGTAATGTGTTCATCACTGCGTCATCACTGAACTAGTTCCCAAGTCTTCAGGGACCTCAATAGGTGAAAGACCTATCAACCCTTCCCTAAGGATTTTCACCCTCCTTCTTGGACCACAGGTCCTGTCTGTTTGCTGGTTTACAAAGAAGACACCAAGTCAGTTTTAACTCAGGCTATTTAACCAAAACCCTTTCTTTGTCTGTTGCTCCCCTCCCTGGAGAATCCAGTCGGAAGTAGTATAAGCGAGTCTCCTCAGAAGCGGTAGCTCTCTGGAGCTGTTACAACCTGAGTGAATGTGCCTAGCTACCTCCCATTGTTCTTAGCTCCTGGAGGGGCTAACATCCCCCTTCCCCATGGCAATACATACAGGTTTAACTTAATTCAATAAGATTTGTCCTGCCGATTGCAGGATATTGTCATGTCTGTCACAAATGTCAACTTTAGGAACATGGCTCGGGATAACACAGTGGCCACCTAAAACTCAACCAGTGAATGAGAAAGCTCTGTGCTTTTGTTTCACCAAATAAGATGCTCCTGGATCAGTTCTGTGGTATACACTAACTAGGCACAAGATAAGGAAGTTTTCAGAACTGAGTCAAAATGAGTGGATTGGTCAAAATTTTTCTGGGTTTTGATGGAATATTGGGTTTTTGACCAAATTAACATTTTCATGGAAAGTGTCTGATTTTCAAGTAAAACTGTGATTTTGTTGAAAAACTGAAAATTTACTGCAGAGTGAGGAAAACCCTACTTTCTGGCCTGCACTAGTGATCTGTACACTCTTCGGATAGTGAGCTGACATCAAATGCCAATCCAATACCATTCCCTCCCAACAAGTTTTCTTTACAACATTCCTCATGCCCCAAAGAGCATATCATTCTAGATGTCTGTAAAGTATCTAGCACACGCTGGGGTGCCTCTATAAATAATAACCCTTCATGAATCTTATAACTACTCAGCATGCTTGCAGCAATTATATCTGATACCTTCCAAAAACAATGTTAAAAGAACTAAGGTTTCTCAAAAACTTCTGTAGCTCTCTCAGGAGTGAGAATTCTGGATTATTTACACAAGTTTTTACTTGAAGACAAAGAAAATCCAGTGGGTAGGTGTCCCTGTTTCTCACACAGGTGGGTGGAGTCTCCCTGCTTCTTTCCAACCAGTCTTCCAAGTTCTTTAATCTCTGGACATTAAAGAAGTAAGTTCTTTACCTGGGTAAAAGAACAGTATATTCTAATCTTCTCAGAAATGAGAGTGAATCTCTCTTAATACCTGCAGAATGTGATATTCAAGAGAAGGAGAATGTTAGTCAGGTCCTCAGTGGAAAAATTGAGAGGCTAGTTTGTTAGGCCTGGTCTACAGTAACTAGGTCAACATAGCTATGACAATCAGGGGTGTGAAATATTTTTATGCCCCTGGGCACAGTGATTATGGTGACCTAACTCTTGGTGTAGAAGCAGCTAGGTCTATGGAAGAATGCTTCCATCACCCTAGCTACCATCACTCAAGGAGGTGGTGTTTCTACAGCAAAGGAAAAACACCTTCCATCGCTGTAGGCTGCATATACACTACAGGGTTATGACAGCATAGCTACACCACCGTAGCTATGCCACTATAGTCCCTGAAATGTAGACATCAGATTAAGGCATTGGAAGCCTCTGTGGTGTAGGATAAAAGGACCCTTAAAGAGAAAAGTGTATATAAAAGTTTCCTGGCACTCCTATCAAATTTATTCTTACTTGGCTTGTGAAAAGGGGCATCATCCGCTCTACAGGTGAAAAGTACTAATTAGGGGAACTCATTTCAGAACTACTTGCTACATCAAATCCAGAAAGGAATAATTTCATGGATGTCCAACCGTGACTTGGTCTACACTAACAATGTATGTCTGAATAACTACATGGAAAAGCCACACCCATGAGCGACATAGTTATACTTATATAACCCCCAGTGTAGAAAGTGCTACATCAACAGGAGAGCTTCTCCAATCATCATAGCTACTGCCTCTCAGGGAGGTGGAGTACCTACACCGACAGGAGACATTCTCCCATTGGTGTAGGTAGCATCTTGACTAAGTGCTACATCGGTGCAGCTGCAGCACTGTAAGTGTAGACGAGCCCTGAGCAACCAAATGATTTAACTCTTCAGCAGAGGACTGGCATAACTAAGCACATTATTTTAACAGTGAAATGTTGGGCTTGATGTGAAAATTATTCTGTGAATTCCTGTGGCCTGTGTTATACAGGTGGTCAGACTAGGTGATCAACATGGTCCCTTCTGTCCTTAAAATCTATGAATCTATGAAATCAGCAGAATTACATTGATATCAAAACATGAGGCCCTTCTAGCAACTGAAGCCTTTTTCTGACAGTTATAAAGTAAAAAGGGGTATGTATTTCTTCTCTTCATCACAGCACAGGTAGGGTTACAGGTGATAATACTGATAGTAACCACCTCCTTGGTCAAGGGAAGTATGATATTTCTGGAATTACACATTCTAAAATGTCATTCCACTTTCTTGACTGGGATACATTACTATTGATTCAGAAATAGTGGCAATATTCCTTTTTTGTGTTCCACTCAGTTCCCTCCTGTTACTTGTTTAGAAGGTTTTTGGAATGCCTCTGTGCTCCCAGATGCCTCTGTGCTTTCATCTGTAGATTTGTCTCTTCTAGTAAGTTCTTGGGTGTGGAGTACCAAGCAGACTAATGGAACATCCTAATACTTGTTTTGCTCCTACTGCATAGCAAGATGAGTGGGTCATATTGGTATGTTACTGTAGTTTTACATGTGTATTACCTTACTTAAACAGATCACTAATCCCACTCTATCCTGTCTACAACAGTAGCCAGCACCAGACATTTTAGAGGAAAATGTAAAACATCTCATATAGACACCTATGCCATAAAAGGCCTTGGGAGAGGCAGTTATTGGTTGATCTGTGTCCCAAAGCATGAATGTTTATTTTATCCTATTAATGAAACTACTGACATTTCTGTAAATGTCTAATCCTTTTTAAAATTCAACCAAACTCTTTGCATTGATCATATCTTGTGGCAGTGAGTTCCACAGACTGAATATGTGCTAGGTTTTAAAATGCCCTTTTCTCAGTTTTATATGTGTTGTCTTCTAACTTAATGCCCCTTTCCTTCCTATTATGAGAGAGGAAAATAGAAGCACTTGATTGACAGTCACCATTCATTATTCAACTCTTCCAAATGTAATAGTCCTAAACATTTTAAGCTCTCTTCACTATGAAAGTTTTTGCAAGATTCTAAATACTTTTTTTTTGTCCTTTCCTTGACTTCTCCCATTTCTGCTCCAATAGTGTTGAGATGGGGTAACCAGAAATAAACATAGCATTGAAGGTGATAGTGTATTGTTGATTTATATATGTGTGTTTCCAATATCATCCTTTACCCCTTTCTTAATATCCCCATACATCTTATTTGCACTTTTGTTGTTGTTCACTGGTTCTCATGAGCCGTTACAATTAATTTAGAACCCATCAACGTGCATGAGTGGTTGAAAACTGGAAGGACAATGTGCGTTACCTTGAATTTCATCTGGTGTTGTGCTTCTTAGCCACCTACCTTGGCCAGGTCTTTCTCGTTCTCATTATTCCTTTATACCAAAAATGAAAAGTTTATTATTTTAATCGGACCTGACCCTATTCCCATCATAGTCCACAGGAAAACTTCCACTGGCTTCAAGAGAAACAAGAATAATGCTGTAGTGTTAGATTGTAACCATTCTGGTGAAACAAGATTTCCATTTTAAAAACAAACAAAAACTGAATGAGGTCTGAGCTCCTATGTGGAATGATGGGGCAACAAAAAATATGACAGGTTTCAGAGTAGCAACCATGTTAGTCTGTATTCACAAAAAGAAAAGGAGGACTTGTGGCACCTTAGAGACTAACAAATTTATTTGAGCATAAGCTTTCCTGAGCTACAGTGATGCACAGCTACAGAGGATTTAGGTTCCTGTAATAGATTTTGCTGGTTTCCTACAGATTCAGTGCTTTCATTTTTAAAAATTATGCTTCTAGGCCCTCTGGTTGTGAAGGTAACCTTCAGAATGTAAACAAAAGCATTGTTGTCTTGGTGAGTCATCAGAGACCGAAATGCCAGCACCAAGAGAAGTGCAAACTTTCCTCCTTCCTCTTAATGGGCTGATAATTTGAGAGGCTAATTAGGATCACTTACGTGTCAACACAGTTAACCTTTTTATTGCTGATCACCATACCTGAGACACTCCGTTTATATGGTCACCTCGGGTGGATGGACCCACCTGTCACATCTTGACACTTCATCCCTTTTACATTCCTAAGAAGAGGGCTGTAAGTTTTGACAGTCAAACACACTTTCGTTTACTGTATTTGGAAAGGTTTCAGAGTAGCAGCCCTGTTAGTCTGTATCCGCAAAAAGAAAAGGAGGACTTGTGGCACCTTAGAGACTAACCAATTTATTTGAGCACAAACTTTCGTGAGCTACAGCTCAATTCATCGGATGCCATGGCTTATGCTCAAATAAGTTGGTTAGTCTTTAAGGTGCCACAAGTCCTCCTTTTATTTTTTTTGTATTTGGATAGTTGATGAACTTGCCATTTTCCTTCTGTATGTGAACTGCTGCCCCATAAGCTAAAATCTTGGGTCTCCTGATTGCAGTTTGTGGAATTGTGTATATTTCCTATACTGCAGCAGTGCGGAGAGCTCACTTGAACGGTCAATATTTGTGTAATAGGGCTAAGCAGAACAGATAATAGAAACACAGATATCTGTAGATATCTAAAAGTTTGGGGGCATGACAGATTTTTATAAAATTCCTCCAGATTTCTATTTTTCATGATTCATTGTTTTCAGGAACATAGGAATTGTCATACAGAACCAGACCAGTGGGTCCATCTAGTCCAGGAGTCTCTCTCCAAGAGTGACCAGCACCAGTTGCTTCAAAGAAAGATGGAAGAAACCTGCAGAAGGAAGTTATGGATTAACCTGTCCACAGGAACAATGTCTTCCTAACCCCCGTTAGTCGGGGTTTAGTTTGTGCCTTGAATCAGGAGGGTTTTTATATCCCTGCCCAAACTTCCACCTCAAGAAACCTTCTGCTAAACTTGACTTCCGTTAGTGCACGTGTCATCTCTTGTGTTAAAGGGGAACGGATGGGTGGCTCATTCATTTATTTGAGAGGGGATATTTTAGGGAACACTTCCCCCTTTCAGTCCTCTGAAGGACCTGAGGGGGAAACAGCTGCATCTTCCCCGTGTCTTACAGTCAGTAACCGAGCTCTTTGTGGGAGAGAGGCCCCAGAACAGGACGGCAGCCCTCTGCCCTGGCGATTGACTGGAGTCTCGGACCGAGAGGCTACATCAGTTCAACGATTGAGATTTTGGGGGGGGGCAGAAAGAGGGGCAAGAAAGAAACTACCTCGCTGGCGATTCTTGTCCCAGGCTTGATGTTGAGCCTCCATCCCGGTGCACTGGGGGTCATTTCCCCGGAGCCTAGCCTGACAGAGGCGTCGCGGGTTTTCTTGTCTTTTCTTTCCATCACGTTTAAGACAAAGAGGTAAAGTCTCCCCTCCGCCGCCGAGGGGACGTCAAAGATCCTGTAACCGTCCCGGCGCCCTCTTCAAGCCGAGGGATGATTTACAGAGACCTGCTGCCAGACACAGGCACGCCCTGGCCGCCGGAAAGCCCGTCCCTCCCTTCCCTCCTGCTCTTTTATCCGCTCCCGAGGCTGCTCCATGTGTCTGCGTGAAACCCCCAGAGTCCGTGGGAGTTCCCAGGCTTCCCCAGAACCCCCCCCCCGCGCCCCACGGTGCCCCAGCCACCCTCCTTCCTCCCCTTTCTACCGCCCTAGCCGGGGATGCTCGCCTTCGTGGGAGGACGAGTTACTGGGAGCACTCTGGTTTTTGCTTTAACCGAGAGCGATGTGAGGGATGAATGAGACGCTCCATTGTTTTAATAGCTGATGGTTACATGGCATGATCTGATTAGCATCTGTCTCCCTTCCTCGCTTGGTCTGTAGCTGTTGAGTTGGGATTTTAAAGAGAACAGAGCTGTAATAAACCACCTCCGTATCTCTAATAAAACCCTGGCACCTTTAAGAAGATCCTCTCCGTCCCGCCCTCACACCACAAAAGGGCTCTTCCTGTTCGCCCAAACTAAAGCCCGATCAAAAGAACCTTTAATTAAAGTTCTGCTTCCTCTCCTAGCCATATAAAGTGCAGCACAGCTGGAGGACAAGAGAAGTGCCCGTGATGAATACAGTCATGCCCTTGCCCTTAGATTGCTTCGGCATCCCTACAATGTATTGATGTTTGGAGACCGGACCCCTCCCAGTCCCAGATTCCCGCCCGGGGGGTGATCTAGAATGGAAACGGGGGAGGGAATCATTTGCAAAAGAGGTGGCTCAGAACGATTTTTGGAAAATTACACTAAACAAAAATTCAGGGTATAACAACTCCATCTTTGCTTTCTTGCCTTCAACATCATGACACCTGATCATTATGAGCCTTGATTGTTACTTTCCAAGGTTTAAAATGTTCAGCTACAGACAAGTTGGGGCTGGAAGGTGTAAAAGTTATTTTAAGTAGGGGATTTCCTCCCCCCGCCCCGGCCAGAACATTTCACAGATCTAGAAAGTAATGTTGGTGCTCGGTGTTACAAGCTCTCTTTTTCCTACACGCTTATGAGTAATGAAAACCTAGCAATGGCAGAGTCTTTATGTCCGGGAGAAGACTTCAAAATACGTGCCAGCAATGGACAATCCGAGTCCCTTTCCTCCCCATCAAATGCAGGCTGGAAGGGAGATTAAAAACCAACCACGTGGTGAATCTGGTTTTATACTTTGCAACCTCCAGCCCCATTATGTTCTTTACCCCGCTCAGGGAAGATTAGCCTCGAGATGGATGTGTCTGAGGGAATCAGCTTAGGGGCACATCTGCATGCAGGAACCGGTTTTTGCCATGGCTGGTAGAAAGCTATGACCCAGCAGGCGAGATCCATCCGAGCGGGCTGTCTCAGCTTCGCCAGGGCTAATGAGCGCTTCGGTGCAGGAGGCGGTGTGAAGGCAACAGCTTGGAATGGGAAGCTCTTTAGATCGCTTCTCCCCCCTCCACGTCCTCGCGCTGGCCTCTGAGTGACTCCATGTCCCAAACCTTAACTTTGTAACCACCTTCCCTCCTCTCAATCTCCTCCATCTTCACCACCTCCTCTATCAGCATCATCTTCTCCTCCTCCTCCTCCATCTCTTTCTTTCCCTCTCTCCTCCCTCCCTGTCCCCCCTCTTCTTGCCTTTTCCTCCTCTCTCTTTCTCCTTCTCTTTTTTTCCTCCTCTTCCCCTCCACGTTGTTGTTGTTGTTAGAAAGGCTTCGTGCACCCCCTGGTGCTCTTGCGTTTTGTGTGGTAGGAGAGGAGATTGTCTTCTTTCTCTCTCTCCCTCTGGTTGCTCATTATTCAGAGAGAGACACAGAGGGTGAGAGAGAGAGAGGGAGAGAGAGACGGATATCTCAGGTCATCTGCAGCTGCAGCAGCAAGCCAGCGAAGGAGAGGGGGGAAAAAGCAGGGAAAGATGGCGATCCTCCATTGCTGAGACCTGGCAAGGAGCACATGAGACTCACATAACAACTTCCACAACAAGCGCAAGAAGAAGAGCTAGACAGAGAGGAGGAGAAGGAGAAGAAAGCAGCGGCAGCTTCGGGACGCTACTGTAAGTTCTTGCAATTAAAATCCATCTCCGGTTTGGCTTTGGAGAGATCATCTCTCTCTCGCGCCCCGTATTTTTCTTTCTTTCTTTCTTTCTTTCTTTCTTTCTTTCTTTCTTTCTTTCTTTCTACCACCCCTTCTTCCTCTGAAATCCATTCATTCGAGGAAGGCGAGGAGGAAAAGAAAAAAGGGGGGGTGTTTTGTTTGAGAGAGAGAGAGAGAGAGAGAGAGAAGTCTCTCTTGCATGGAGGAGGAGAAGGAGGAGGAGGAGGTGCTGGTGGTGGTGGGAGGAGGAAGGCGGTTAATTAATTTTTTGTTGTTGTTGTTGTTGCATTAAGGGGGGGGATATGGGGCGATAAGTGAGAGATCAGCAGAGCTGGGGGGGATGGATGGATGTGTGTATGTGTTAGGAGTGGATGGTGCCTGGGTGTGTGGACTTGGATCAGAGACGGGAGAGACACAGAGGAGAGAAACGCTCCGTGCTGGCACGACCCAGGCAATCGGGTGACCTCTTTCTTTTTCTTTCTCTCCTTCCTTCTCTCCTCTTCCTCCTCCCCTGGTGCAACGCTGGTCCCTCGCCCAGGTATTTGCCTCCTCGCCCCCCCTTCCCTCCGCCTCTCCTGAAGTTGGGATGTGGGGGTCTCCGGCTGGGTCTCCGGGGGGGCTGGTGGTTTCTGAAGGGGGTTGCTTGGAGGAGGACAGCGTTAGCTGGAGAGGAGAAGCCATTACACACGCTCCTGCTCTCCTCTGAGAGGGAGAGAGAGAAAGGAGGAGGAAAGAGCCTCACTTCTTGCTCAGTTCCCCGAGTGTCTCTGTCTTCCAGCCACACAGGGAAGAAAGAGCGTCCCCCCCAGCAGCTTTCCCTCCTCTCCCTTTCCCTTCCTTTATCTCCCTGTCCTCCATTTGCAAGCTGTCTGCTTTGGTTCCAGTCCAGACTCCACCACACAAAGCTCCCCCCTCCCCCCATGCAGACACAGTCTCCAAGCTTTTTATGTCTCCTGGAGTAACCTTTCTTTTCTTCTTAGCATTGTAGTTTCTACCCTACACAGAGTGAGATCCTCCTGAAGCTCCCTGTAGATGAGATATGATAGGATCCCTCCCTCCTCTCTTCCTTTTTAAACCAAACAAAACAAAAGTTTCATTTGTTTTAATGTCAGCAACTGGAAAGACCTTCAAGTTTGGGGGCTTTCTGCTGCTGCTTTTCGTGTGTGTCTGTTTGTCTCATGAAGCGGCTTGCATGTCTAAGAGGAAGTGACTAGTTTGGCAGAGAGCTGTGATCTGAGTCAGGTAAGCCATGTCATGTTCTGTAGCTCCACCAGAAAATGGAGGAGAGAGACAGAGAGCAGGCTCCCAGTAGACAAAGCTGAGATGGGAAGTGCTCATTATGGATGTCTCTCCATTTTTTGAAGCTTTGCTGGCAGTGGCTGGCTTAATCATAGTTTATTTTTTCCCTTAAGGGTTCTTCAGTTTTTCAGTGTGCAACATTTTTGATGGTTCTTCTCTGTGACTTCATTCTATAAGGAAATGGAAGAAATTTCTTAGGCTCTCATCCACACAGAGAAACACTTCCTGAGGTTTTTTCTCTCTAATTTTCATGTTGAAGTCAACCTTTTACATTTTTCTTCTGGTTGAACTTCATGGGATTTGAGATGTTGATTCAGTTGGCCAAAAACCTAATTTTTCTTAAGTATTTGGAGGTAAGTGTCTATTGCTTGAGGCTGCTCAGGTTCTGCTCAGGTTCTTCTGCAGAACACCATGAAATGTCAGTCATTACCATAAGGGAATGTTGGTAGCCTGTATTGAGCATTTTCATTTCTGAGGCTCATCAACATTCCTTCTTTTAGATACATTATACATTTAAATGAAACACTGTTGCCAACTACTTTGGTTCCATGTTTGCAATGCCACAAAGCTTTCAGAGGTGCCTTGGGGCAGGCTGGGAAGGTGAAGGTTCTTAAGGTACCATAAAGGATCTGGTTTCTCATTGAGGTTTCTCTTTTTCTTCATGTTGTCTGACTTAAAAACATCCAACAACTTTCATGTTTCCTGTGTCTTAAAAATGCTTATTTCTGAAACTGTCTAGCAACATTGGTGTTCTGGTTTATTTTTAATGACATTATGGAAACCTAAGATCTTAAAAAAATATGATGGCATATTTCTTCAAAGCTTATTTCTTTTTACCTTTTAATATGGAATAGTTGAGGATAGCCTTAAAAAAAGGTTGGATAGCTCAGTGGTTTGAGCATTGGCCTGCTAAACCCAGGGTTGTGAGCCCAATCCTTGAGGGGGCCATTTATGGATTTGGAGCAAAAATTGGGGATTGGTCCTGCTTTGAGCAGGGGGTTGGACTAGATGACCTCCTGAGGTCCCTTTCAACCCTGATAGTCTATGATTCTGTGCCCCATCACCCTCTCCCCACCAACCGTTGCAGAGTTTATGCAGTTCTTCAAAAGTGCAAACTGGAATCCTAAAACATTGCAGCATTTAAAGGAACTACAATATACAGTTTGGAAGCATGGGTCAGTAGAGAGGTGTGAGTAAAGTGCTTTGTACTGTGTTCAGAATATTTTGAAGAGATCAAGAAAGCAATATGGCGGTCGTAGAAAATAATACACACAAAAGTAGAAATACTTGGAGACGGTAGTTGTTGGAGTAGAACTTGGTGATGCTAGCTGCTAGAAGGTTTTAAAAACATTTTCTTGATCATTTCCAATTTTTTTAAATGGTAGTGTACGTTCAACATTTTAGGTGGTGTGGTTCCAGAGTTTTGGTTGCCAGTGTGTCTTGCTCAGTTTCTGAAAGGCTACAGACATCTGTGTCTTTCTTTGAAACAGCACTTTTGTGGGATGAACTTTGGAACCCTAATTTCAGATGTGTTTAAGGTTACACTGAAACTCAGTAAAAAACAAGGAAAATCCATCTACTGTCTGATCAATGGTATGGGCCTGATTCAGTGACCACTGAAGTAAATGAAAAGGCACTCATTTAATTCCATAAGTTTGGTTCTTGTCCTCATTGTCCTTCTCCCATCCCTATAACTGTGAAACTATTTTTAGATATATACATTCCATAGCCAAAAGAGCAGTGAATTTCTAAAATGAGAGAAACCAAAGGGTTTGTTCCTACCTACAGAACATGAAACGTGTTATCTTGCAGTTGGTATGAGATTTAAGGTGAAGTACCTTAAGGGAGGGCTGACTATACATGTTGTAGTGATGGCACTATAGAAAATCCTAAATTAGTCACTATGAATGTAAAAGACCACACAACACTCTTCATGTTTGGAGGAACATGGCCTTATTCTCACAGGAATGTTCCTGCTAGTGAAGATTCTTACTCTGGATATTTCCAAGCAGCAACTGAAATTCACATCACAGCAAATGGACTAGATAAGTATGGAAAAGCTGGTAAACTTTAAAGTAACTTTGGAAAGAATGTCTTATTTTCTAAATAGGAAAATAAGTTGTTCTCTTGACTTTGATGCTCTATTCCTTGGTTTAAACAATAATTAATTACAAACCTAATAAAAGCACATACCACCATGAGCTATGTTGTTGAAGAACATGGAATGTAAAAAAAGCACTATTGAATATTTCAAGTTGATAGAGACAAGAGATGCTATTTCACTATCCAGGAAAAATAAAAAAGTATTAATGTGTATATATAATGAGTTCAGAATGTGAACAATCTAATGTGAGTGCAAAATTGGTTGGTTGATATGGAAACTAGAACAATCACAAGCAGAAGTGTAAGATTTTGGGGTGGGGGGGATTTATTGTTGCAACTCAGTAAAGCTAAAAAGAGATTTAATCATGTTATGCATTGGTTTGTGACTTAAAGGAAGACTGGTATTTGGAAGCCATTAACTGATTGTGAGGATGGCTGATAAGTATTAGGAGAAAATGCTCCACATAGATACTTAGACATCTGGCAGATGTTATGCTGGGCCCTAAGGAATGGACAGTTTAATTTTAGCACTAGAAAGGAAATAGGAAGTACTAAAATCTTATTATAGGTCAAACTACAGTTTGAGGAAGGTTATTCCAAAAAACAAAGATACTTCTTGAAATGCCGAACTCTCAGAAACAGAATAGTGAGCAAAAAGCTACTCCCATGATGGTTGTGTGGACTTTCTATAAGCACATGCAGGTTTACAATAAGAATTAAGCAAAAAGAAAAGGAGTACTTGTGGCACCTTAGAGACTAACAAATTTATTTATAAGAATTAAGATTGTTCTATTCTGCTCTAATACTATCTGTGCATGTTGTTGCAGGTAATTTGCCAAATTGAGCTAAAGAACACAGCTTTGTAGCTTTTAAACTGTGGAAGAAGGATGTAATCTGTAAAATTGGTAAATAATTAGGTAATATTCCTTAACCAGATTTGTCTTATTATAAATCTATAATTGACCAAACTCAGGGCAGAAAAATATACCCCTAGTTGTATACTAATCAAGAATAAGAACACTTAGTTGAGCTAAAATGTTGCAAAGAGTAATTTGGGGAGGTGGACTAGTTGTGGGGAAGAAAAGTCTGCAAAGCACGTCAAGTTTTTATGTCATTTTAAGTTAGTTTGTTTTTCTGAACTTTGTGCTAAAGTTCTGTCACACCATGGAGGAAGCCTTATAGCAATATTTATCCAGAAGGTTCCAGTAGGCTCTCTTGGACTGAAAGAATACATTTTATAAACTGTTCCAAGTCTTCTACCAGTGACAGAATTCTTTAATTTTCATTAATAATGAAAGGGAGTAGATTTGTTCTGAACTTCTAGTTGGTGGCTTCCAAAAAGATATCCATTCCCATCAGTCTAAACATCAGTGTTTCTCCAAACACTGTGGTGTACTGAACTATCTTGCTGATGACAGGAAATGATTCTTATGGAAATCTTTCAGATAATAGTAAAATGTAATATGAGCCCATGGGATTTGAAGACCAAGTCTTGAAAGTGTTAACTAAAGAGTGGGGGGTGGGGGCACACTTTACTCTTCAATGTGCAAAAGTAATTCTGAAGAAAAAACAGGGCTGAGATAAGAGTTAAGATTGCTTAAATGTTCTAAAATGTGTAAGACCAAGGAACATGAATTCTTAAATCTAAGAGGGTCTGAAGAAGGTGGTGTGATGCAAGTCTTCAGTTGCTGGCAGAGACACAGTTAACATTGTAAATGGTTGAACTTCAGCATGGCACTTCTCCAAACGAGTTGACTGTTGAAAATAAAATGTTCCAGAAGAACTGGGAGAACAGGAAAGAAGTTAAAATAGCATGGTTTGTATGCCAGTGCTGAAAGAAGAAAAAGGGGGAGGAAGGGAGATAGCTTGACTTATGATAATTATCTTGTTGGTTGTAGTGAAAAGGGTTTAGTAGAAGCTTCCAAATGAGGGGACTTGATTAATAAGAATTCAGACTTCCCTTATGCCTTGTGTTTTGGAAGCATTCTTTTGTCTACTCAGCTTATTTTTGGGAGGTTGAAATCACTGGGGGGAAAAGTCAAATGAGATTATTTTTTTCTTTTTCTTTTTTTTCTTTTAACTTTGGGAATAAGACCACAAGATTTAACATTTTGCCATTGTTGTCTTAGAGTTTTGTGAAGCTACATGTTGCAGTACAGACACAGCATTAGAGAAGCTTTAAGATATGGCAAAAGTGTATCTTCATTTTCCAGGTACTTGGAAGTACCCAGGCTCATCTGTGGTTTCTATTTTTACTGTTTTCTATCTTCAGCAAGAATACTTTCATTGGTAGAATTGCTTTGTTCAGCTTGGGGCACTGTTTTATTATTGCAATATTCTCAAACCATTCTTGCCTAATTGCTAATTGAAGAAACTTTTCTTAAGCTATATTTGGAAAGAACTCCCCCCCCCACCCACAGTGGAAGGTCAGGACCACTTGGTATTTATTCTCTAGGCATAACCTGCTCTGTTTTTTCAATTAATTGAATGTCAATCCTGGATAGAGCAACAAAAAGCTGTGTCTTCTGACCTCCCTTTTTCTCCTTGTGCTGAAAACCCCAATGTTTTTGGACAATCTGAATGCAGTTGCTGAAACCATGGAAGATGAACATGCACAGTTAGCCCCTGAAGGGGGTTCATGATGTAACTAGGTGAGGCTGGTGTTGTAAAGGCGTAGTATTTTGTGAAAAGGGTGGGCTAGGAAGATCCCTCAAGGAAGCCGAACTGTTGGGACTAGTTTTTGCTAAAAGAGAATACAGGCAAGAGATTGCGAGGCACATAACTATTGCTCCCAGATGGGGAGTCACATACATTCCTTCTAAGAATAAAAGCTTCATGATGCAGTCAGGACAAAGAGCTGTAGTCACAGCAACAATGTCATCAGTGATTAGAAAGGACTTATGGAAAACTTAACTGGGTAATGACCATTTCAAGGCTAATGTAGTGAAAGCTCTAGAAGCACTTGATTGACTTGCGTCACCACAAGGGAGTAGGCCTGTCAATTTAAGAATCCAGTTTTCACCATGGATGATGCTTATATTTTTAATTGGGAAGAAGATAAAACTGAATTTGTTAGGTTTGTGCTGAAGTCTGTGGGACTCTCCCAGGATCTTGTGGGTATGGGGAACAAGTAATCTTCACCCCATACATTGTGGGTCTGCCTTTTCCCTTCTCCGATGAATGCTATATGTATGCAGTTTAATAATTTACCAATTGTTAAAAAAAGGAATGGGTAGCAGCATAATATGGCATATTTGCAAGACATCTTACAAGCACATCTGCGACCCTGACCTGAAGATTAAGAAATAGGATATTTAAACCATTGCATTGTTATTGCTAATGAAAAGCTTTGGAAGGGACCTGAAAATTAGAATCCCAGCTGCTGTCAAGGTAGAGGAAATAAGGCCTTCAAAGGATGCAAGGATTAGAGTGTCAGGAAAAGCAAACAGTAGCATCAGCACAAGTAGAAAATAGGCAGGGCTGTGCAGCCAACAGAAAACTAGGCTAAGGCATGCCGTAATTATGTGTAGTGGAAACTTGCTGGTAATAGAGCAATTGCGTGGGGTAGAGAGGCATTAGAATGATTTGTGAGACAAAACAAAGCAGATGTTAAGAGGCAGAATGATATAGGGAGACTGAGAGAAATCTGTGCTCATGATAATGAGGGAGAAGACTTTACTGAAACATACTAAAAATGGAATTTTCTGATATATAGAGAGAGTATCTCTTTCCATGATCTTCTGGACAATAAGGGCTTCACTGCACCAGCTGAATGAGCAAGCTCTCTCTCCCCTGCCCCTTGTGTCTTTTTGGGTCAAACTGTGTTACTTTGGGATGACATCACTTGTCATGGGATGAATTACCTTCCTGAACATTCTGGATGGAGATTAAATGGACCCAAACTGCTGGAATACAACAAAGTGGACATTGATTGCAATGCTAATGGATTCAAACCATGATGGTTTGTTGTAGGAGGCCCATAAAAGACTTCCCTTCCACATATTGCCAAACTGTCTCTGCTTATTGTCTAAGATAGAATTGTGTGCATATTGGAGGTGGTGGGAGAGGGGGGGAGAAAACAAAATCCTGTACTCTTGTTTCAAATGAAATTTTTTGAATTATTCCTTAAAAAGGTAAACAAAATAGCTAAGATGCAAGGGTTCATGTGTCTGGAGATTCACGTCAAGAGGTCAGTGCCATTTTACATGCAGAGTATGGTGTATTTACCTTTTAACTACTTGAAAGTTAGTTATCTGTTGAAGACTTTAATTTAGTGTTTAGTTGGGAAAGGGATCATTAATAAAGGGCTCACTGCAGTCTGAATGTCAGAGTTCAGCTGTCTGGTGATGAAACTAAAAGAAAAGTAAACTTTTTTTCCCTTTCTGCCTCCTTCCTCCTGTTGTTAATTTAAAATTGACAGCTCCAAGAATTCCACATTTCCTAACTTGGGATAAACAAAAGTTCTAGAATAACTTGTGAAGTTGATTAATTTACTGAAGGTTTCTGCTAACCAGTATATGAAGTGGACACTCCAATGTGCGTTTTTTAAAAAAGTAGATCAGAAACAGGAATCAAATAATCAGTGGGGTCATTGATGATCAAGGTGCTAAAGGAGCACTCACAGAACACAAGGCCATTGCGGAGAAGCTACATGAATTCTTTGCATCAGTCTTCACTGCTGAAGAACTGTGCCAGATTAAAGTGTCAATAGAGGAGGTTTTGGAACAAACTGACAAATTAACAGTAGTAAGTCCTGAGGACCAGGTATTCACCCAAGAGTTCTGAAGGAACTCAAATATGAAATTGAAGAACTACTAACTGTGGAATGTAACTTATTGCTTAAATCAGCTTCTGTACCCGATGACTGGAGGATAGATAATGTAACACTAATTTTTAAAAAAGGCACCAGAGGTGATCCTGGCAATTATAGGCCAGTAAACCTAACTTGAGTGCCAGGCAAACTGGTTGAAACTATAGTGAAGAACAGAATTAGCAGATACATAGATGAACATAATATGTTGGGAAAGAGTCAACAAGCCTTTTGTAAAGGGAAATCATGCCTCACTAATCTGTTAGAATTCTTTGAGGGGGTCAACAAAGGGTGGACAAGGGTGGATAACGTACACTTGGACTTTGAGAAAGCTTTTGACAAGGTTCCTTACCAAAGGCTCTTAAGCAAAGTATGCAGTTGTGGGATAAGAGGGAAGGTCCTCTCATGGATCAGTAACTGGTTAAAAGACAGGAAACAAAGAGTTTCCTTTGTCAGTGGTCAGTTTTCACAGTGGAGACAGTTAATAGCAGGATCCCTCAAGGTCTGTACTGGGACCAGTGCTGTTCAACATATTCATAAATGACCCGGGAAAAGGGGTAAACACTGACGTGTTAAAGCTTGCAGATGATACAAGATTACTCAATACAGTTAAATCCAAAGCTGACTGTAAAGTGTTACAAAGGGATCTCACTAAACTGGGTGACAGGGTGACAAAATGGCAGATGAAATTCAATGTTGATATATGGAAAGTAATGCACATTGGAAAACATAATCTCAACTATACATACAAAATGATAGGCTCTAAATGATCTGTTACGCTCAAGGAAGAGATTTTGGAGTCATTGTGGAGAGTTCTCAGAAAACATCTGCCCAATGTGCAGCAGCAGTCAAAAAAGCGAACACACTGTTAGGAACCATGAGGAAAGGGACCGATAATAGAAAATATCATAATGCCACTCTGTACATCCATGGTACTCCCACATCTTGAATACTGTGTGCAGTTCTGTTTGCCCCATTTCAAAAAACATATGTTAGAATTGGAAAAAGTACAGAGAAAGGCAACAAAACTTATTAGGGGTATGGAGCAGCTTCCATGCGAGGAGAGAGTATAAAAACTGGGACTGTTCAGTGCAGAAAAGAAACGACTAAGGGGGGGATAGGACAGAGGTCTATAAAATCATGACTGGTGAGGAGAAAGTGACTAAGGACGTGTTATTGATCTCGTCACATAACACAAGAACCCCAGGGGTCAGCTAATGGAATTAATAGCCAGTAGGTTTAAAACAAACAAAAGGAAGTATTTCTTCACACAACACACAGTCAACCTGTGGAACTCTGCCATGTGATGTTGTGAAGGCCAAAACTATACCAGGGTACAAAAAAGAACTAGATAAGTTCATGGAGGACAGGTCCATCAATGGATATTAGCCAGGATGGGCAGGGATGCAACTGCATGCTCTGGGTGTCCCTAGGCCTCTGATTGACAGGTCCTGGGTCTGGATGACAAGGGATGAATCACTCAGTGATTGCCCTCTGTTCATCCATTTGAAGCATCTGGGCATTGGCCACATTCGGAAGACAGGATACTGGGCTGGCTGGACCATTGGTCTCACCCTGTACTGCTGTTCTTATGTTCTTATAAACTCCTGAGATTATACAGAGGAATGCTGGTTAAGGCACAGAGCTATAAGTCAAACATGAGTTTTTGTTCCCAGCTCTGCCAGACACTTCGTGTGTGAAGCTGGACAAATCGTTTGCAATCAAAATTTCAAAAGTAACCAGACTTTTTTTTTTTTTTTTTTGGCTGAGTGCCTAATTTGAGACCTTTGGGGCCTGGTTTCTTCAGAGGTACTGAACACTTATAGCTCTCATCAGCTTCCGCTGGAGTTGTGGTTGCTCAATGCTTCTGAAAATTGGGTTGAAGTGATCTCTGGTGGAACTGAGGAATCCAGTATTAGTGGTTGTTTCTGGGAAATTTTGTCCCTAATCACTCTAAAAAACAGGGATAACACTTATCCATGTCAGAAGGGATATTGAGAGGCTAAACTTACTGGGCCAAATTCTTCCACTTTTACTCATGTTGAAATAGAAATAGTTAGCATCCCCTTCAGAGTAAGGAACTATTCATTGTGTGCAGGAGGAGCAGAATCTGACCATTGCTTATTAAGCACTCTGAGACCCTGGGATGGAAGGTGCTATGGGAGCCCACAAGTTTCATTATTTATCATTTATTACCACTGGGCTACCACTCAAGTACTCATCCAGTGAACCTTAAGTTGTGCTGACTGATTGTCTGTTTTCAGATGTGTATTTCTAGCTAGGGTTTGTAGGGAAGAGGAGACTAAAAATATACACACTGTGTCTATGTAATTCTTTATTTGGTAGTGGCTTGGTAGGGCTGAGCGGCTCAGGAAGGGAGCAGCAACAAAGGGGTATGTGTAAGTAGTCTGCTGTTCTACTAGAATCAGTATTTTCCTCTGCGTTTATTTTGTTTTGCGAAAAGCAGGGGGGGAAAATGACAGAGAATTGAATAAAAGCAGAAATACTGATACTGTCTCTTGTTCTGGTGAACAGAAAGTTCTCGTCTTTGCATTTTAGTTTTTCTCTTGCTTGTCTTTGTTCTGGTAATTTGCTCTGGCTACAGGATATAGAGGTATCACTGTTGGCAGGTTCTGAAACCCACATGTGTAGTAGGACCAGTTCAGGTATTTTGGACAGTCCTCCATTCAGTTTAAGGAAATTAGCGAGTGCTAAATATTACAAGAGTATCCAGAGAGTTGTCTAATTAATTAGCTCCTCACTACTAAATGGTTGCTATCCTCTTAGTACAGTTCCAAAGGCCCGAGCTTACAATGAAGCAAGGAAGTGCTTCAGTTCCTGGTCAGAAGTGCATCTGAAAGTTAAATTCATGTAATACCAAGTCTATTTGTATCAATTCCTTTTAGTCTATTGACCTTTTATCTTCTGTTGCGGGGAGGGAATGGGGGAGAAAGGATATCAGCTTTCAGCTTTGTCAGGTCATATAGAGGTCAAGTTCCCTTGTCTATGATGAAGCATATTGTATGAAACAGCATTGTGTATGATAGTATTTATGTAGAGAGACTATGACTTTACCAGGCCCCCTGGAGGTAAATATCACTTACAGCCATTAAGTGAATCAACATATATGATGGCTCTTCTGGCCTCTTGGCCAGTGGTTGTAGGATAGGAAAAATAAGAAGCATGCCTCTCTGGAGGTTATAGCTGACTAGCTAAGCAATGAGTTCACTGGACACTTTCCATTAGATAAAGGAAAAGTTGCTTCTCAGGAGTATATGGACTCTGCCATCAGAGGCTCTGTTATCAGGTCAGATCTGTGAGATGTTTCATTCAAGGACAGAATCTTGTGACTTGCTGAAACTGTAGGGAGGAATGAGTCAACGTATCTGGGACTCCCAACCGCATGAACAAATAAGCACACCTGAAAATATTTGTTGAAATGAATGTATCAGATTACAGAGCAATAATATAAGTGTTAGTATACCATACACCTTCCTTTCCCTTCCACCTTCCCCAGTGTACTCCATAGCTCGCAATAAGGGGGAATATAAGGCTTTCAATGTGCTATGCTATCAGGAGGTCACAAGGAATCATATTAAAACTGTTCATATGTTAATTATGGTTTCACAACCTGAAAATGCAATCCAACCTGAAGCCTTGAATCAGAAGTTGCAGCGGCAAGGTGGTACATTGGTTGACTTGAAATGAGCAAACCAAATCTTATATGCAAATGATTTGAAACTTTTTCTGCTTTTTACTTGCACCACTTAAATACTTAGCTGTCCTCCCCTGTTTCCCAGTGCTAAATGGCTCTCCATAGGTTTATCCATATAGCTTCAGTGATGCACTGTAATGTAGGGTCTGCTTACCCGTGTTCCGATCTTCTCTGTGGAGATGTTTATTTTAAGAGTTCATGTCTACTTAGTTTTGCTAATACTGTACTGTAATATCAGATGGGCTGTTGCGACCTCAAGGGGTGAGTATGCTATTTTTAGTGTGTTTGAAGGGTAGATGATGTTTCAGATTGTGGAATGACTTTCTGGAGGGTTCATTACCATATACTGAAGTTTTGTATGCCATGGCAATGGAGTTCAGTCATATGATTATGATGAGGCAGTATCTTAACTGGGACATAAAAAATGGAGAACATTTACTTTCTTGTATCTGGGAAATTTCAAAGGTAGATGGAGCTAAAATGCTACACTGGATATTCTTACACTTGCCATCTAAATATAGTGAGAACTTCTAATCTTCTTTACAGGTGAAATAAGTAGCCTGTTGACAGCAATGCTTGCTGTTCTGTAGCCCACAGGTTTACCCCCTTAATCAGAGGACGCTTCATATCCAGATGGCTTTTTAATTGGTCAGATCTCTTTGCTACCTTTTCATGTTCTGGTTACTACAGTCTGATGGAAAACAGCAGAAGATGAGGACTTATCCTGCAAAAGCTTATTTGTGTGTAGCCCTTATTCATGTGAGCTGTCCCAGTGATTTGATTGAATTTCAGTACGATAACTCATGTGAGTAAATGTGTGGCAGACCAGACCCTCAGTTCCAGAGTTTGACTCTTGGGGTTTGCAGTGATGCACTTGGAAATGACAGTTTAAAAGTGAAATGCACTTAATTTTCAACAGCTACCACCTAAATACATAAGTTGTTCATTTGTGCTTGCGGACGGGGATACTGATGGAGTTCATTTACGCTCTCTAACAAGTGCTAATGCAATAGATAATTCTTTCACTTCTATTCATACCTCGTTTTTTGCATTCCCACACTTTGCATTTTGGTTGGGGGGGGAGGTGCAATTTGGCGTTTGTCTGATAAATACTTAAGTTGGATTTCATTTAGTGCCTGCATATCCCTGAGGTATGATTTCATATAAGGATAAGGCTTAAAAGAACTTTCCCTTTGCTCTGTTGAGTGTGCGCTCAGTAGATGGTGTTTAGATACTTCATATCACCCTTATATATAATGGTATTTCTGGAAGCTGGGGATTTTGACAAGTTACTTTATTTCTGATTTTGAAATATAAGTGATTATGATAGATACTAATGTAGTTGTCAATGAAAATGGATCAGGGAAAATGCTACCAAGGCCCTTTGTAATTAGAGGTGTGTGTCTGTGCATAATATAAGTTGCTATCCATGTGGTTGTACTGCTATGGTACTTAATCTGGCAGATCATTTAAATATTTACTCCAAAAGATCTTGTTCCCTGTTGGTGTGAAGCAGTATTTCCAGTTATTTTTATCTTAGCAACCCTGTTGGAGATGAACCAGACATTCTGCTGTAAACTGTCCCTGCGTTTTGATAGAATTTAATAAAATAAAGTTTAATGGTTTGATCCCAAGGGGAGAACAGACCATCTGGTTAACAGAAGGTTAGGCCGAGTAATGTATTGCTGAGAGTGGCATAAACCAACCAAGAATATCTGGTAATGTGTCCAGTTGCTGCATGTATTAAGCATTGAAATGGTGCTTTCAGATCTGCAGAGCCAGCAGTCCTGTTACCACTGCTGTGACGCAGGAGATAATTCTGTTGGGCAAGCAGCAGCATGGGGGTGGATCTACAGTACAGGATGTGTAATGTCAACATGAAGCACTGGAGCTGGCAGTAAGAAGGAAAGCAGCCATTTCATGCCAGTGCAGGAAGTCTAAATAGATTTTTCCCTCTGCATCTTCTCCTTCTATGTTGCTTTCATTTCAGTATTAAATGATTACCTTGTGCTTTGTCATCTGAAAACTTCAGCCCAGCAGGGTTTCATTTCTTTCTCTTTTTGAACCTGTCTTTTAAAGCAACTGAAGTATACTCCAAAGCATGTATGATGGGTAAAAAAAAAAGGGGGGGGAGGGTTTGAACAAATCTGGAGAATGAGAAGGGTTTAGTCATGTGAGTCTTGAGCTTCAGATGAAGTTTCATTGTAGATCCTTTTGTCTTTAGTGCAGAGACAGTTTGTTCAAAAGCAGCAATCATTTGAGAACATTGTACTGCAGCTGTGAAGTGAAGAAGGGTACAGAATATTGCAAGTGATACTGCATAGACTTTGCAATTATGTAATTGCTAAGTAACCATGGAAAACAGTCACAGTTGTCTTTGCTTTTCCTCTTAACAGGAAAGTCCTACAGTTTAAGGTTTCTTTTTCCCTTTTTGTAAAAGCCAGAGGTAAATTAACCATGCTACCAGATTTTAAAAGCCAAATACAATCACTGGAGTGAATAAATCTGCAGGAGGAGACTTCATAAATGAACTTGCCAGGCATTCTGTTGACTCAGACTGCAAAAACCTAGTGGCTTGCAGTGTTGTGGATTCTTCTGTCAGCTGAATAGGAAATGTCTTTCTTTCTTTTTTTAAAACGGAGACACCTTCCTGTAGTCACAGCATGGAGTATACCAGAGGTTTCTCAGTAATGGGCATGGCAGAGCTGTATTTCATAACCAGAGCCCTCTCAATTTCTGTTGCCTGTTCAGTGGGATTTTGAAGGATACTATTACAGCCTAACTTGAATGAATACTTGTCTTGGATGCTGTTTTGTGGTAGCCCTGCAAGGTATGAGTAGCTTCAAACGTTCCTGAGAGCTGATGACAGAAGTAGTCAACCCACAGGTATGTTTTTCTAGTAGCATTTTGGGGATGGGAGGAGATGTACATAAAATGAGATTTGTCTAGGAAGACTGTTTGTTCTGTGCTCTAATAACTTCATCCCTTCACCCTTCTGCTCACT